>NC_080836.1:91129492-96129492 GCF_030435755.1 Ochotona princeps | reverse complement strand
TGGACCGACCTACCTGTCACTCCTCCCCTCAACTCTCAGTTCACACGTCCTTTCCTCAGGGAAGTTTCCCATCATGGATTTATGTTCTGAATCATGTTGATTATAAGTAGCAACCCAAACTGGCTAACTGCAAAAGCTAGGGTTAGTATCAGGTTTGATCCTTGTCTCAAAACGTGTTAGGAGGTCCTGCTCACCTTTCTGCCTTTTGACTTAGTGTCATGGGCGTTGGCTCTATAGGGAAGCTCATCCATCATGGTGCAAAAATAGCTGCACCAGCGAAGGCGTTAGTGATACAATGAGTTAAGTTGCTGCCTGTGAAAGTGGAGACTCTCAGGTGGATTATGTCAGCCAATGGACCTTGGAAAGATTTCCTCAACCTTGGAGCAATGAGATCAGCAGCATCTCAGAACTATCAAAACCACTTCAGCCCTACCCTAGGGCATGCTCCACATAGGGGACCCTGGGATGACATCGAGTGGCTGTCCCTCATCTCTGGGTAATGACATGGTTAGGCTACTGGGGACAACCCTCTCCCCTACTCTTCTCCCTTTCCCCTAGATAGAAGAAGAAAAAAGGTAGAAGCAATTGTCTCATCCCAACCTTCATTCCTCAACCTTCCCCATTCTAGCTGGTGGTCCACATGGGCATGCATCCTTCTTAACCATCATCAACAATAAAATTTTTAAAAGTTGTTGCCTGTGATATCAGCATCTCTTACGAGTACCAGCTTAGGTTCTTGCTGCTCTGTTTTCAAGACAGCTTCCTGCTAATGTATCTAACAGGGCTGTAGAAGATGACCCAAGTCCTTGGGTCCCTGCCACCCAGGCTCCTGGCTTTAACATGGCCCAACCCTAGTGATCGAATTGAGGCTATTTGGAGAGTGAACAAACTGATGGAAGATTTTTTTAAAAAAAGATTTATTTATTTTTGTTAGAAAGGAAGATATACAGAGAGGAGAGACAAAGAGGAATATCTTCCATCCGATGGTTCACTCCCCAAGCAGCCACGATGGCTGTAGCTGAGTCAATCTGAAGCCAGGAGCCAGGGGCCTCTTCCAGGTCTCCCATGTGGTGCAGGGTTCCAAGGTTTTGGGCCGTCCTCTCTTGCTTTCCCAGGCCACAAGCAGGGAGCTGGATAAGAACAGGGGCCACCGGGATTAGAACTGGCAACCATATGGGATCCCGGCGCGTTCAGGGTGAGGACTTCAACTACTATGCTATCATGCCAGGCCCCTGATGGAAGATTTTGATCTCTCTCTTTCTCTCCTTCTCTTTTTATGCTCCTCTTAAAATAAATAAATAAATCTTAAAGAGAAGAGGGGTGCTCACAGTAGCTTCAGCTTCCTCTTTCACATTTAAAACTAGTAGGAGGAGTAGCTTAACTCCTCCAAGAAGATCTTGAAAACTGTGCCAGGGTTTAGTTTTCTTGGTACTGGCTACTAGCCTGTTGTCTATTACTTTGGGCATATGTCTATTCCACAACCAATCCTGGTTGCTGTGGAGAGCAGTATTCTATCTGGAGCTGGGTCATGTGTCTTTCCCAAAGTCAAGCGTTCATGTGTGGTTTGGGTCCTGTTCCCAAACTGGGAAGTGCAGGAGTGGGATCCTGGAGAGAAAGTCTCCAAATGTCTGCCAGGAATTCCTTTATTGCCAGTTCATGCGGCATCTGTATTTTCCTTTCCTAGCACTTGTGACAATTACACTTTCATGGGTGTTCTTTGTCTAGAGAGGAGCTGCGCTTCTTTATCATGTCCTGGCTCATCACGGTTCTTAGCAGAGACCAGAGATGCTCAATAAATACTTGCTAATAACCCAGCCAAAGGGTGGGGTACACAGTTCACTTGGGCTGACACTGGGTGATTCGTGCAGGACAGACCTTCATTCCTCACAGCCCTGGAGGCTGAGTGTGCCTTGATGCACCAGGGAAGGCCCAGTCCTGCTTCTAGGATGGTGCCTTACTGCTGGAGCCCTTGGAGGGACAGATGTTGTGTCTTCATGTGTCATAAGGGGCAGAAGGTAAAACAGTGGCTAAAGGAGTTGCTTTGATCCCTAATCCAATCATGTCCCCAAAAGTTCTACCAGTATTTTAAAAAAATTATTCATTTGAGCTTATTGGAGATATGACTGCCTTTGAAGGCTAAGAATTTCAGGGTCAGCCATTTCCTATCGGGTCCTCCCACACAGGACTAAAGCAGCCCAGGACCCTCCTCACAGGCTCTGGTGATACATCAGACCAGCACCTAGCAGTCTCGCATGGTTCTCACAGCGGAAGGGAAGCCTATAGATTCTGTTCTGGACACAGGAGAGCAACTTTCTCTGTTCTTGGCTCTAGATTTGGCCCCTTTCCCTCTTACAGTGGCCATAAGGATCTCTCAGGAGCCCCGGATCAGCTCAGATGAAGATCACCGTTCTTGGGGCCTGGCATGGCAGCCTAGTGGCTAAAGTCCTTGCCTTGAATGCACCAGGATCCCATATGGGTGTCAGTTCATGTCCCAGCAGCCTTGCTTCCCATCCAGCTCCCTGCTTGTGGCCTGGGAAAGCAGTGGAGGACGGCCCAAAGCCTTGGGACTCTGCACCCATGTGTGAGACTTGGAAAAGGCTCCTGGCTTTGGATCGGCTCAGCTCCACCCATTGCGGTCACTTGGGGAGTGAACCATTGGACGGAAGTTCTTTTTCTCTGTCTCTCCTCCTCTGTATATCTTCCTTTCCAATAAAAACAAATAAATCTTGAAAAAATTTAAAAAAAGACCACTGTTCTTTTGCCTCCTTCTGAGAGACTGATGCAGAAGTTTGGAACATCTGAGAAAAGCTGGTTGGCCCGTAACTTCTCAGCCTGTACTACTGGTCATGCTCCCTGCAGGGCTGTGTTTGCCAAACTCCCTCCTGAATTCTTTCTTTCTTTCTTTTTTACATTTTATTATTATTGCTATCATTTTATGATACAGCTCCATATTTCCTTATCCCTTATCATTCAATGACTTGTAGATCATGCAGTGGCATCATTTTCTTCAAGAAGATTCTTGATTTTCATATCTTCAGCCACACATTAGTCATTTAATAGCATGTTATTTAACTTCTTGGTGTTGTTAATTTCTTTTTTCTCCCAGATGTTGATTTTGTTTTGTGGCTGTTCATTTAAGGGGATGTATAGTAGCTGTGTAATGTAGACTGTCATGTCTAGTGACATGTCGTTTAACTTCAGGGCATTGTAAATTTTTATTTTTCCTTCTATTGTTGATTTTGTATCATGACTTTTCATTTAAGGGGATGTACAGTAGCTGAATTCTTTCTAAACTTTGCTGGACTGGGACATCCTGACTGTTCTGATGCAGAGATCATGTCTTTCCTGCTTGCTGAATCACTGGGGATTTCTCTGCTCACCTACTTAGGACTCTTCTGATCTCCGATTGCCAATACATGGTTTGCCAATCCATGACTTTCTATAGTTTTACTATAGAACTATTTAATTGCTGGACTCTGTCCTAAAGTGTATAATGTCTGTGAAAACTTGCTAGAATGCTATGAACAAATAGGTTATTACAAATCACAAGTCGTTTAAATCTGCCATCTGCACTGTCATTCATATGTCTTGTAACAAATGTTTTTGGTTCTGTGTTTTATGTTCTAGGCTAAATATCTTCCTGAGACTCTTAGGGTTTACAACAATTGCTAAAGTGTAATTGTTTTAGAAAAATCTAACCCTTGTCTGTTCCCTACCTAGATGCAAAAACTGTTGTAGCATTTTCAAAAGTCAAAGGGGTTTAAATAATTATGAGTTATAATTCTGTATGTTCCCTCAAAAGATTATTTTTCTTAAATCAGAAATGTCAATGTTAGACAAGATGTGACTCAATGGAAGCTTTGAAGTCAACCTTGTAGGATCATTAGTTATCTCACACCAGTGGTAACACTGGGACATCAACCTTGTGTTTAACCATCCTATGTGATGGGTTTATAACTTGAGGCTACACGCTGTCTTCTGCTGTTTCTGTATCTTCTAAATGATCTAGGTTAACTGTTTTGTGCAGCTCAGGGGAGCTTCATGTGTCCTGTTGCCTTTATTGAGTTCATCATTTCAACATCTGATCCTCAAAGGAGTTAACTTAAGCTGGTAAGTCTAGTCCATAGTCTCAACTAAAGCTCTCAGGTCTAACTTTTACTCTGACAAAGGTTTAAACCTGACAATTCTTTCACATCTGAGCTCTAAAACTCAACATAGAGGTTTCCAGCTGAACTCACGAAATGCCAAATTGGGAGGGACTATAACTGCCTCATGCTTTATTACCTAGATTTCTACAAAAAGAAGCCTTCAAGCTCTAGGCGGTATTTCAGACACCTGATGACTTACCTTCTTCCAGGGAATGTGAGGAGTTAGATGCGGTAAGGGGCAGTTAGGGTCTCTGGTTCCTGTTAGAGAACTTTTTTTTTTTTTTTGCTAGAGAACCTTTGTAAAAGGTGCCATCTCTCCCTCTCTCTCTCTCTCTCTTTTTAAAAGATTTATTTATTTTTATTACAAAGTCAGATATACAGAGAGGAGGAGAGACAGAGTGATCCTCCATCCGATGATTTACTCCCTAAGTGACCGCAACGTCCGGTGCTGTGTCAATCCGGAACCAAGAGCCAGGAACCTCCTCCAGGTCTCCCACATGGGTGCAGGATTCCAAAGCATTGGGCTGTCCTCCACTGCTTTCCCAGGCCACAAGCAGGGAGCTGGATGGGGAGCAGGGCTGCCGGGATTAGAACCGGTGCCCAGATGGAATCCCAGTATGTGCAACGTGAGGACTTAGGCTGCTAGGCCACGCTGCCAGGCCCAGGTGCGTCTCTTGAAGTGGCTGTCATGAGAAAAGCAAGAAGACACAGTGCATGTTAATCCCATCTCTGGGTCACTGTTAACGAGATGGTGCCTGAGTTTTTGGATGATTTGGGAATGGGAGGAATGGGGGAACGTGGGGTGGGGAGGAAGCCACTGACCCCACCCTTCTGATGTCCTTTTCTTCTGGACAAGGTGATGGACATTGTTGCCCATTGCAAACGAGGATTTTGTTTTGTTTTCTTTATCTTTCTGCACTTTGAGATCCTCTCCCTGAGGTGGTGAATAAAAGATAACACGTCTACTATCTCCTCAGGTCTTTCCTGGGTGACTTCTCCTGTTGCTATGGTAGGGCACTTCTCTCTCTCACATTTCCTCAGGTTTTTTCCCCCTCCTGTCTGACTCTCTCTTCAATAAATCTTGCTTTGCACACTGAAAAAATATTTTATTTATTTGAAAGGCAGTGTTAAAATCTTCCCAAATGGGCCCGGCATGATAGTGTAATGGTTAACGTCCTAGCCTTGAACGCGCCAGGATCCCATATGGGCACCGGTTCTGGTCCTAGCAGCTCCACTTCCCATCTAGCTCCCTGCTCGTGGCCTGGGAAAGCAGTTGAGGATGGCCCAAAGCTTTGGGACCCTGCACCCGTGTGGGAGACCTGGAGAAAGTTCCTGACTCCTGGCTCCGGATCGGCGCAGCACCTGCTGTTGTGGCCACTTGGGGAGTGAATCATCTGACAGAATATCTTCCTCAATGTATATCTGCCTTTCCAATAAAAAATAAAATAATTCTTAAAAAAAAAAATCTTCCCAAATGTCCAGACTGAACTGGGCTGAGCCAGACTGAAGCCAGGAGCCAGGAGTTTCATTAAGATCTCCCACATGGTTGCAGGGGACCAACAACTTGGACCATCTTCTGTTGGTTTCCTAGGAGCATCAGTAGGAAGCTGGGTAGCTCTGGAGAAGATAGGGCTTGAACTGGCCCATATGGGATGCCAATATTGCAAGCCACAGCTTAACCCACTGTGCCACAACATTAGCCCCACACCCTGCTTCTTAATGCTATCACAGTGGGAATTTTACAGGGTCCACATTCAAGCTATAGCAGTATGATTCTGATTTTTTAATTTTAACATGAAATCTCCTCTCCTGCATGTCTATGGGGCACAAATCTTGAAGGAAACCTGCTAAATATAAGCATCATTATTTCTTGATTGTAGGATTAAGAGTAATGACTCAACAGGTTAATCAGCTACTTGCAAGTGCTAACATCCTACATGGGCACCGTTTCGCGGCCTGGCTGCTCCACTTCCCATCCAGCTCAATGTTTGTGATGTGGGAAAGCAGCAGAAGATAGCCCAAAGCTTGAGACCCTGCATCCACATGGGAATCATGGAAGAAACCCCTGGCTCCTGACTTCAGATTTGCTCAGTTCTGATTATTGCGGCCATTTGGGGAGTGAGGCAATGGATGGAAGGTCTTCCTTCTCTCTGTAAATCTCCTTTTCAATCTAAAATAAATAAGCCTTAAAAGAGACAGAGAGAGGGAGAGGGAGGGGGAGCAGGGAGAGAGAGAGAGAGAGAGACCTATCTCTGTCCTAGCCTGCACTTGATCTTAACCAAAAGGCCAGAAGCGGTTATCTCTGTCCTAGTCTGCTTAAAGCCATTCAGGCGGGTGGGACAGAGTTACACCTGCTCTGAAGGAAGACACAATTGCTCCTGGGGCAATGTAGAGCCAGAAGGTCTGTGATAGGGAGGAGAAATTTGCCTGCAGGTGAAGGTGGGAGATTAGAAAGCAGCTCTCCTAAAATCACAGGAAGTGCTGAAAGGGAATCTCAGCAAAAAGGCCCCGGGCAGGCTGGGGATTTAACTGCTGTTAAACCCCTTCCAAGACCCTAAGCACATACCGTTACACCAGGGGTGGCTTGAAAATGTTCAGCACAGTGACAACTGGGCACAGGTGGCAGCCGGGCTTTCAGAGCTTTGCGCTTGGAGGCTGTCGCCAAGCCTTAATGTAGCAGTGATGACATTGCCTTGGGCTCCTGTCAACCTCTCAGGCCTCTGAACTCCAGCACAGAGCTTTGAGTTCTTGCCAGAAAGGTGCCTCCTCCCTCCCCTCCCCTCCAATGCATTGCCTTGGGACTTCCAGCTTTCAAGTTTGCTCTGGAGGGGGGAGGGGCGGGAAAGTCTCCCCAACACACACCCGATTCTGAACTCATGCAGCTTTCCTGTGCCTATCCCAACAGCCTGCACATCTCAGCACTTGCCTTGATTTTAGTTCATTGGAATTTATTTCTGTGTTGGTTATGTGTTCTTCTCCAATAGGCTGGAAGTTCTAAGGAACATGGAGCAGGGCTGTGTTTCCCGCAGGATCCCCAATGTTCTTCCCAATGTTCTTGGTATGCTTGACTCTGGGGGGAGTCAACACTGATATGTATTTGTGGCGTGAGTAGATGGCGCTCCCCTCACTTCCTGGTCACCTGAGCTGGCCCGCATCCCGCCGAAGGTGCAGAACAGATCCTAGAACATTCTACGCCCTTGTGAGTACAGGGGCATCCAGGGAAATGGTTCTTAACCTTTTCAGGCTCACGGATCTCTTGTCTCCAAAGAACACAGGTGTGCACCGCTTTTTATGCTCATAGTTCTGATTACAAGTCAGAGGCGTGGCGCCTCTCCTCCGAGCCCCCAAATAATAATACAATCCCTGGAAAATGACGGAGTGAGGCTCCTTCAACATTGCAACTCCTTAGCGAGGGAACTGTTTAAAGCGATCTGCTTAAAAAGACACACGTTCTTGGACAGTGGAATTTACTTAAAAAAAAAAAAATCCCTTCTGGCTGGTCTACAGAACGCTCCCTCCCCACCCAGATCAGGAAAAGACAGCTTTTGAGGTTTCCTTCAAATGTATCTGGAAGCGTTTCTGCCAGGTTTAATAAGCGTTTGTCGAATGACTGACTGACGCTGCCTGATCAGGAAAGCAGACGTTAGTTCTCAAGAGCTCTAGCTGCAGGTTGGTCCCGGCGGGTGCCAGCATGATTCCGACTCACCACCCTGGTCCCGGCGGCGGACAGGTGTGGAGTCGGCGCGCGCAGGTGTGTTGATACCTGCTGCTGCTGCTGCTGCTACTGAGGCCGGCGCAGCGTGGGCGGGAACGAGGGGGGGGGGGAAGGGAGAGAAAAGCAGGAGGAAGGATAAGAGAAAGAGGAGAGTGAGAGGGAGAGGAATAAGGGAGGAAGGCACAGGGGAGGAGCAGCTAGGGTGGAGGGGAGCGGCGTGGGGAGGAGTCTGCAAACTTTCACTCCGAGGGCATTGTGGGAAGCAGCCATGGTCTAAGGCGGCCCCCTCACCTGTCAGCCGCGCGGGCTCCTGCGCTCGGCTCTGGCCTTCGGAGTCCACCGCGTTCGCTGGTCACAGGGCGGGGACTGCGGCAGGGCCACCATGGTGAGTACCGGCCAACCGCGCGGCGCGCTGGCCCGGGGACGTGCGCGCTCTCGGGAGCACCTGCGGCGCTGGGGCCGGGAGCGCGGCCGGGTTGGGGTGCAGGTAAGCCCCGCCCAGGCCCCCAGCCTGGCACGCCTGTATCCCCGCCGCTTGGGAAGGTGTGGGTTCCTCGCTAGGTAATCTTGCTCGGGATTCTCTGGGCAACCGCGAGTTGTGGCTGCATCCATTCGTTTGCTTGGAGCCTAGTCCACCTGGCGCAGTGCGGGGCGCTGAGGACGTCTCGGGGGACCCGGTGCGACTCCCGCCCTCAGGGAGTTTGCGGTTCTAGGAGCCGCTGGTGGAGGGCGGGTGCCTTGTGATGTACACGCAAAATAACTTTGCAAGTAAGGAGGGCTCAGCAGCCTCACACGCCCAGCTTGTGAAAGGAAACTTTTGACTGAGAGAAGGCCTCCTTGGGGAGGGGGCTTTTAAGCGGCTGGAGAACTGTAGAGGGAACACAGACCACGAGTCAGGCGGGGAGGCCCCCTGAGGCAGGTCCTTAGAAGCTAAGTAAGGACTTTTTTTGTTGTTCAAGCGAAGCGGGGAGCATTACAGCGGGCAGATTGCTTTCATTCTTTTTTTGTGCATTGGAAAGCTCTCTTTGGCTGTTGGTAGAGAATGGAGTGTGTGTGTGTGTGTGTGGTGTGTGAGCATGTGGGACAAGATGCAAGCTGGAGAGAGATGCTGGGATTGCACACGTTTTAAGCAGTTGGCAGGCTGCTCTTGTTCTTGCTCTTCTGAGCTGTGTGTGTGTGTGTGTGTGTGTGTGTGTTTTAAGATTTTATTATTATCGGAAAGCCGGATATACAGAGAGGAGGAGAGACAGAGAGGAAGATCTTTCGTCCGATGATTCACTCCCCAAGTGACCACAACGGCCGGTACGCGCCAATCTGATGCCAGGAACCAGGAACCTCTTCCAGGTCTCCCACGCAGGTGCAGGGTCCCAATGCATTGGGCCGTCCTCGACTGCTTTCCCAGGCCACAAGCAGGGAGCTGGATGGGAAGTGGAGCTGCCGGGATGAGAACCGGCGCCCATATGGGATCCCGGGGCTTTCAAGGCGAGGACTTTAGCCGCTAGGCCACGGCGCTGGGCCCTGAGCTGTGTTTTAAGGCGCAGTGATGTGAGCTACTTGAGCAAGAGACCCCGCTGCGTACCACACCCAGACATCAGCAAGTGGGCACTGTGGTGAGAGTGTGATTGACAAGGAGGGCGCTGAGCCCCTGCACAGGAAGCCTGTGGTTGCTGGTTCCCAGGGCACTTCGGCTGCACATACACGGGAGGTGTCCTTTTGCTGGCTGGAGGTTCCTTGTGATGCAAAAAAGAGGCTGTGGATATTGGTGCAGCTTCTTGTGTCTGGCTGAAGTTTCCCAAGGAGCAGTGTTCGTGGCCCACCTTACTTCTCTTGTGGAGGTGGAATAAAGCTGCGAGTTTCTGAGTGGTCAAAGGCTGCTTCCATTCTGTGGGTTGGATTGGGGACTGGGAGCAAAGGGTTCCGTTTTGTGGGCAGGGGTAACACCTGCCGTCACGTTCGGTTTCTTCTTGCTGCTGTCATTTGAGGAGTTGATTAGAAATGCAGACCGTGTTAATGCTGGTGGTCAGTTATGATAACCCAGGAGATGTCTAACTCATTATCTCAGTTTGATCCTTGGGATAAGCAAATGAGGCTAACTATCATGTGCTTTGTATTTTGCTCGCTCTGGGCTATTCTAGCTGTGCGTCTTTGGGCAATTCCTTCATCTCGCTCTCAGTTTGCTCATTGTGAGAAGTAGATTTTATTTATTTGAAGGAAAGAAGGGTGGGGAGAGAGAGACAGAAGGATGAGAGAGATCTTCCATCTTCTGTGGATCCTGCAGGCCTAAGGTCCAGGTGCCCCAGGAACTCGTCCAGGTTTCCAGTGTATGTGGCAGGGACCCAAGAACTTATCTGTGGCCTCTGAGGTTGTGCCTCAGCAGAAAGCTGGAACTGGAAGTGGAGGTGGATCTGGAACCTGGACACTTGACTGGATGATGTGGACACCCCAAACTTCATCTTAAATTTTTTGTTTAAAGATTTTATTTATTTTATTTGACAGTCAGAGTTAGAGAGAGAGAGAGAAAGAGAGATCTTCCATCTGTTGGTTCACTCCCCAAATGGCTGAAACAGCCAGGGCTAAGCTGATCTGAAGTCAGGATCCAGGAGCTTCTTAAGGGTCTCCTACATGGTTGCAGTGTTTCAAGAACTTGGGCGAAACTCGGCTGCTTTCCCAGGCCATTAGCAAGGAACTGGATCAGAAATGGAGAGCTGGGACTAGAACAGGGCCTGAATGGGAGGGTAATACTACAGGCAAAAGATTAGCCTTATATGCCACTGCACTGGCCCTCAAATGTCATCTTAACCCCCGGGCCAAGCATGCAGCTCATTGCTCCTTTGTAATTGAGGATATAATTGTTTTGAACTGATGAGAAAGGGGTTCTTTCTCACAGTGTAAGGTAAGAGTACATGGAAGCTTTTCTGGAGGTTAGAACCTATGTTCATAGCAACAGGAAGACATTAATTTACCCCTTTAACTCTCAAAAGGCTACAGTAAAATGACCTTGAGCCTGCATGCCGGAAGTACAGAAATAGGAGAGTACCAGGTCTTCAGTTAGGCCTCATGTGAACATATTTGCAAAGTAAAACAATTCTCCTCTTTTCACTGGAAAAAAAAAAGGTTCTTTTGGCTTTGTAACATATTGCTATGGATTATAATGTATAATCGGTTTATTATCATTTTAACTGAATTATAAAAATATCCAATGTTTCCCCTTTTAAGTTCTAATACAACAAATATCAGTTAACTCACAGAAACAAAAAGGTCTCAGTTCTGAAGAGTGTAGTTCATCTAGAGTTGTGATGAGTACTGTGAGTACCTGCAAGGAGCTCTACATTGAACTTGGGGATGGGTCCTATCTGTCCCTGCTGCCACCTGGTAGGGAGCAGCAGGTGGCCCTATCTGGTGTCCAGGAGCCTAGGGTCTTTGCTGAGGAGCAGGCTGTAACTCCTCTTACCACTGCTCCTCTAGCTCCCGACTCTTGCTTACTTTTAGGTTAGGGAACTGGAAGCTGCCTACAGCACGCTGCCTGGGAACACAGCCAGTGGTCCTTGCTTCTGTCCTGCCAGCCCTTGGCAGTTTCAATCTCATGCCTGCTGAGGCTGTGTTGATATTTGCTCTGACCATTCGCTTCAGCTGTGAACATCTCCCTCTTGCCTCTATTTTAGAAATCTCTACTTTAGAAAACAATACTGGGAATCCCAGGGGTCCTGAATCCCTTGTGTTTCAACCCTTATCTGGAAGAATTTACTGTGGACCTGTTGACAATGTTTTGTTATCACTGCTCCTTTATTTATTTATTTATTTTCCCTTGAGAAGGTAGCTTGTGAGGATTGACAGGGTTTGGAAAGCTCTGGGGATGCCTTTTGGAAAAATGCAAGTGGACTTTGATCGATGGACCCCTGTACTTCTGACAAGTTGAGGTAGGGAAGTCACTGGAAGAAGCCCAGATGGCTACCCCTATGGAAATGTAACATTTTGTGTTGCAAATCATATCCTAATAATGCGTGTTACTTATACACAGTGAGATAGACTGCATGCCAAAGAGATCGAGTGTGTGTGTGATTTTAAGTCCAATTTAGCCAGAGAACTTTCCATATTGAAGTTGCAGCAACCCAAGTGTATACATTCTCCTCACTCAGGTTAAAAACAAAAGCTTCCACCATTCACTGTAGTTTAGCACCTTACCCAGAAACAGCAAAGGTGCAGAGTTGGGTGGAGCCATTGAACTATGAACCTGTTGATCCTGCCTCGCCCCTCTATGTACCAATTTTATTGTTTGAGGCTTGAATGCTTTGTAATAAGCATGGAGTCCTTTTGGCAATGTAAGTTCTGGTTTGCTGGTGAGGGAGTTTATTATAGTAATGAATTTTTTCCTCTAAGGGTCGGTCTGGGCTATTGGTCAGGAGTTGCTGTGGGCTAGGGGGTTGGGAACAAAACAGAAAAATAAGCCTTCATGGTGTTCACTAGGGCCCACCTGTAATAGGACCTTCCCTTTGGTCTCCTGAACCCCATGGAGACTTGTGTTTTCCCTTCCAGGACTGGGACTTTGGAGTTCCATGACTCATTGTTTTGTGGTGCAAAGTTACTAGCTACAATTTTTGTATGGCATTTTACTGCAGGAAGCACACTGCCCATTAGGTATAGTGTTTTGTCAATGTTTTTTTCCTTGTGAAGTATTTGATTATTGACTAAGACACAATAAACAAAGCTATTTTGCACCCCTCCTCAACACACACACATACGCAAAAACAAAGTCCTTTAACAGATCCCAGAAGCAAACATTTCTTGAGAATTTGATACTTACTGTTGCTTAAAACCCAAGACCGCTGTGGTTTCTTCCGAAGGATAATCCCCTGCTTCTCCTGTGGAAACTTTCCACCTGCCAAGCCTTGTCCTTCCCTCTTCCTGATGGGATTCTCTTAGGTATACTAGCCACTTACAAAGGAAAACTCCATGTAAGCCACTGGGAGCCCCCACTGCTTTTGGTGTGAAATAATGTGTCTAAGGGCGGAGGCAATGCCCGCAACATCCCTCCATGGTGCTCCACAGGATCCAGCCAGAGAAGGCGGATTTTCAGCCTGGCTGCTAATGGTGGTAAATTAGGAATTTTAGCAGTGGAAATGGGAGTTAGCAAGTCATTAAAGTTAGAAATGGGATGCCAGGGATCACTAGGAGAAAGCTGGCCTGGGAAACATCTGTGCCGGAGTCCTGGGGCTGTGACCCTTGTGATGCAGGCAGAGTGGGCTTCTGGAGTAGCTCTCTACAAATAGTTTGTGAACAATATTACTGGGGGAAAATAAGGTGACCACAGTTAAACATTCAGGGGAACAGGATATAGTAGTCTAAAAATATATTTAGCTGAGTATAAGTGTATTAACAATCATACATATGTATAAAGAATTGTTTCATACATACATATGTGTGTATATATATAGATCTAACTTAAATTTTTTTTTTTAATTTGCAAGGCAATGCCACAGAGATAGAGAGCAAGATTGAGAGAGTGCTGTCTTTCATCTTCCAGTTCATTCTGGAAATGGCCAAAACAGCCAAGACAGGGCCAGGGAGAAGCCAGGACTTAGGAATTCCATCTGGGTCTCCTACATGTGTGAAGGTGGATCAGGCACTTGGTCATCTTCCACTGCCTTTCTAGGCACAATAGCAGGAAGCTGGATTGGAAGTAGAGCAACTGGGGCTCAAAAATGCGCTCCAAACATGGGACATCACTGTTGCAAGCAGTGGCTTAATGCATTTCCCCACAGAATCAGTCCTGGGATCCTGTATTTTAATGTCCTGATTGTATCTTGTGTACCAGGATTTCAGGACTGGTAGGAATTGTTTGGTTTGTGTTGACACTCAGTGCTTTCCTTCCTTCCTAGATCTGCCTAAAAGGAGGAGCTCAGGCTGTGAGTTGCACACTTGGGTGCCTGCTCCTTCTGTACTGACACTTACACAGGGAGATGCAGAAGCACAAACTCATTCAAAGGCACAGTTTCTATTTGAAAGCAAGGCACAAATATTTTTAGGGTCAAAATGCAAAATTCCAATAAACTTTAAAGGTAAATCTCTAAGACATATCATGTTAATGGTTAGTTCCCTGAAGTCAGCCCTTTGGGTTTATCTGTCATTCCTGCTGTTAGAGTTACTTGGGTAGGAAAATTTTAATGTTCTGGGACAGAAGACAGCAAGCTTTCCTGTAAAGGTCAACTGCTAAGTGTTTTAGGCTTTGAGGACCCTGTGGTCTTTCACTATCCCTAAATTCTTCTGTTGTAGCACAAAAACAGCCGTGGACGAGACGCTAATGGATGCGGCTGTGTTTTAATACATCTTCATGTAGAACAACAGGTGGAAGGCCAGATTGGGTTGGTAGGTTGTAGTTTGTTGATCCATAGCCTAAGTTTGTACATTGGACAGCTAAATTTTATACCTTTCCCTCAATAGGCTGGACTGCCTGTGTCATCTATAGAGCTGGGAGGAAGATGTATGTTCTTCTGTCCAAAAATTGTTGTGAATGTTGACAACATTCACAGAACTCCACACAAACACTCACACACACATACATACACATACATGCATACATACACAGGCACACACCCCCTCCCCCCATCTATTTGTCTTTGCATGTGGATCGCAGTCTATCCTGCTATTTTTTTCCCTTCCTTTTTTATGGATTTTTGGCCAATCTTCCAGACCAGACTGTACTTTGCCTTCCATATGAGAATTGAGAAATATGACCTATCTTCATATCTTTAGTGATTCTGAGAAGGCCCCTTTGGCAATCAGGTCACATGATAGTTCTTGTCACTTTATAGTACAGATGTCTGATGTTGGTTAGATCACTCGGGGGTGGCCTCTCTTTGTATTCAGTAGGCAGATTCCTACAAGATTAAGAAGCTTCAGCCTTGAAGAAGTCAGGAAGAACCTGTCTTGTCTGGTATCAGTTATGTAGTGTCCTGCATTGTTAGGCTCCAGGTTTCACCATCTGCTGTATGCATATTCCTATTTCCCCCGCAAACCCTGTAACCCCAAACCCAATAATATCAAGGCAGCAAATTGTCTTCATGTGGGAGAAGCTGTTGGAGTTCTGAGTAAACCTAGCATTTCTTGCAAGAAAAGGTCCAAATTGTACCTGGGGACAGAGCATGTTATTCTAAGAGCCGTATCTTCATGTACATGTGTATTTTACTATGGAAGTTACACAGGGGGTGCTTGGCACAACTTTTCATGACATCCTCACCTGTTCGCTTTTCAAGGAAGGTGTACCTCTCTTTCTTTCCTCCTCACTGTATATCTGACTTTCTAATAGAAATAATAAAAAAAAAGAATGTCCTGTTTCTTTATTAGAAGTGCTATCTTCAATTCTATGTCTTTTATGTTACAGTCAGAGAACAGCTTTTCAAAGTCCTTTTGATTTCATGATTTCAAGACATTGAAAATGCTGGTAGTTTTATCACCATCAATGAACTTTGTGAAAATAAGAGAGGAAGGGAGAAGCTTTTTATTAGTATTTTTTAAAATTTGTTTTTATTGGAAAGACAAATTTTACAGAGAGAAGGAGAGAAGATAGGAAGATCTTTCATCCACTGGTTTACTCCCCAAGTGGCTGCAATGGCCAGAGCTGAGCCGATCTGAAGCCAGGAACCTGGAGCTTCCTCTGGGCCTCGCACATGGGTGCAGAGTCCCAAGGTTTTGAACCATCCTGCACTGCTTTCCCAGGCCTCAAGCAGTGGGCTGCATGGGAACTGGATCAGCTGGGACATGAACTGGCTCCCATATGGAATCCTGGTGCATGCAAATTGAGGATTTAGCCACTAAGCTGTCAGGCTAGGCCCAAGGGAAGCTTTTTAATTTTTTTTTTAAAGATTTATTTATTTTTATTTGAAAGAGTTATAGAGAAAGGAAACGATAGACTTAGAAAAACTTTCCTGGCTCACTCCTCATATGGGCCAGTCTGAAACCAGGAGCCTAGAGCTTCATCTGGCTCTCCCAGCTGGTAGGTGCAGGGTCCCAAGCACCTGAACCATCCTCTGCTGCTTTCCCAGGCCATTGGCAGGACTCTGGATCAAAATCAGAGCAACTGACTTGGCTGCCTGTATCTGATGCTGAGGCTGTAGGTGGAAGCCTAGTTTTTTGCACTGTTGAGATGGCCCATGAGAATCTTGATATATGTAACAAAGGAAGTTCATCTCAGGATTTCTGAAGTTTGTGGTGGTAAGTTTTGAAAATGTGTGATGGATATGCCATTGCCCATCTCTGAACACATTTTTGTTTGCAAATGAAGGCAATTTTGTCAAGGTTTAAAGGTCTCTGGGACAGAGTTTTAATGAGTCCTGAGTAGGCTGCAATAAGAAGAAAATGAAAATTCTTAACATGTAAGTGGACATCACCACGCCGGAGTTTGAGTTTAGCATATCAAGCCTAGGATCAAATAAGAATGTTATGAAATATAAATAGGATCTCTAGTTATTAATGTGTTCAACTTCAAGGTCATATTGAAAATTGCCTGAAACTTCCTGTTCCCTGTTTCAATTCTTTTTTCTCTTTGGATGTATTTGCAATAGAATGAAACTCTAGTCTGTCTCTCACAGGATTCTAGGGAAAAAAAAATCCCTCCAGAGCCAATTTCTCATGTTTGCTATAGGAAAACTATCAGCTAGAAGATGTCATTGATATATTGAGAGTTGGTTACTCTGCCCAGGAATTTGATAAATTGAAGAATAATACATTGCCCCCAGTTCAAGGCATTTTTTGCTTGTTCATTTTGATGTTTTAAATGTAGTGGTTATTAGGAAATGAAACCCCATAAGAATAAGGCCTAAGACACTTGCCATACTGCCTAGGGGAAATTTCTCCTCTGTGTAGAAAATCTAAACTGGTATATAGTAAGAAATTAAATTCAGAGATGTCATTCAAATGTTATCATTACTGCGTGAGTTCAGGGGAGGAGACGGGAGGCCATCAGGAGAGATGAGCTTCCTGCTGAGCCCAGCAGGGTGGGGTGACTCTGCCTTTAGCTTTCAGAGAAGAGCGCATGTGTGCATGTCATCCAGTTTATGAGGGAGTAACATTTCTGACAAGCGGATATATCAGATCACTAAAATGAACAGATTTCTAAGATATTTAAGTTCTTACACTATAAATGTTAAAATGTTCCTTAAGCATTTGGGGGAGTGGTTCACAAGGAGCTTGAGGCTTGTTGAAGGTCAGGAAGAACTTCAGGTCACTTAGCCATGCTTCTGGATGTGACCTTGCCTTCTTACCAGACCTGGTGCAAAGCTGCTAGCACTGCAGGTGTGTTTGGGGTCCAAGTGTGTGCATATTTTCTTTCTTAGTCCACCAGTTCCCCTAAAGAGCCATCTGTTATCTCCCAACACTCTCTATCTGCCACCAGCCATCTTCCTGAACTTCACTGTGTGGTTTTAACTTCATCTATTATCTTTAAAAAAATGACAAATAAAAATGGTATTTGTGAAGTACAACATTATGTTTTGATATATGCAGCCTTATGAAATGATTAAATCATGTATTACTTCATATGCTTACATTTTGTTATAATGAGAACACCTAACTTTTTAAGCATACTCATTTAAAAAGTATAAATGATTAATACCTAAAGTTACCATATTGTATCATAAGTCCTTTGAATGTATTCCTTGTGCCTAACTGAAGTTTTGTATCTTTGGCTGATATTTCCCCAAGTTTTCCACCTCTGTTTCCAGCCCCCTCATTCTAAACTCCACTTCTGTAATGCCATTTTCCGATTTCACATATGATTGAGACCATGTGGCAGTTCCTATATAATTGTAGAATATAGATGTATATACTTGAAATGTCTGCCAGGTTAATTCATGTTGTTGGGAATGACTGGATTTCCATCTTTGTTGAAGTTTGAATAGTTTTCTGTTGTGTAGATGCACTACATGGATAGACGTTTAGGTTGATGTATATCTTGAATATGGTGAATGATGTTGTATTGAGCATGGAAGTGAAGACATCTCTTCAACACACTAATCTCTGTTGGGACTATACTACATATTTGGATTATGAATAATATGCTAATTCTGTCTAATTATCTGAGGAAGCGCTATACCATTTTCTATAATAGCTATATAATAGCTGTATTAATTTTTAGTGCCACCAGCGGTGGGAAAGGCTTTCTTTGATCTTCGTCTTTTTCTGACACAAGTTAATGCTTATCTTTCATCTTTTTGGTAGTAACTTTTCTAACAGTTGTGTGTTGATAACTTACTGTGGTTTAAATTTGCATTAGCGGTTGGTGATGCCTAAAATTTCTTTCGTATGCCTATTGGGTATTTGTAGGTTTTTCTTCAAGATTTGTTTATTTTTATTTGAAAGGCAGATTTACAGAAAGAAGAAGAAACAGATGGAGAGGGAGAGGAAAAGAGAAGTAGAGAAATATCTTCTATCTATTGGTTCATTTCCCAAATGGCCAGAGCTGCCAGAGCTGGGCCAGTTCATACCCAGGAACTAGGAGCTTCCTTCAGGTTTTCCGCATGGATGCAGGGGTCTAAGGACTTGAGCCATCCTCTGCTAGTTTCCTAAGCCAGAAGCAGGGAGCCTGATCGGAACTGAGCAGCAGGGACATGGATTGGTGTCCATATGGGATGCTGGTGCCATTGATGGAGGATTAGCTTCTCCACTGCTGTGCTGGGCCCTGTAGGTCTTCTTTTGAGAACTGTCTTGTTATGTCCACTGCCCATTTTTTTCAGATTATGTTCTGGCGATTGAGTTGAGTACCTTGTATAATTTGTGTATTAACTCTTTCCCAGATGTACGGTTTGCAAATATTTTCTCCCATTCCTGGGTTGTATCTTCACTCTGCAGATGGTTTTTTTTTTTTCTTTGCTCTGCAGAATTTATTTAGTTTGATGTATAAGAGAGCTTAATTTAAAAGCAGCTTAAGACCAACATTAATAGAAATGTAGAAGACCAAGATATTGCTTACAAAGATTATTGCACTGGAAGATCAGGACACCAAGGTTCTATTCTCAGCTGTGCTGGGGTCTGTCTTCACTAGGTCACGCAGCATCCTTGTGGCCTGTCCTCAATTGTCAAATGAGAACATAGGCCTACAAGCAGCTGGAGAGGAAACCCTTGTTTTAAGAATCTAGTGATGTCTCTTGCCTTAGGGAAATGTTTCTTTGATGAAGTTTGAGATTTCCTTTTCTTGTGTGTGTTTTATTTGTGGTAATGAAATAGTGAATGACTTACACAGCCATGGCAAGGCAGATCTGCAGGGCCCACTGCAGCAGAGGACTGGCAGAGTAGGCTTGGCACCTGGGGCTGCAGGGCTTTGGTTTCTTGTGGGCCTGGCTGTTTCTTAGGTGTAACAGGGGCTGTGGCTTTTTGTATGGCCCCATTCTAAGTTAAACTGAAGATTTTATGCTCATTTTGTTTTTTTTAAAGATTTATTTATCTTTTTATTACAAAGTCAGATTTACAGAGAGGAGGAGAGACAGAGAGGAAGATCTTCCATCCGATGTTTCACTCCCCAAGTGAGCCGCAACGGTCAGTGCTGCGCCGATCCGATGCCAGGAACCAGGAACCTCTTCCAGGTCTCCCACACAGATGCAGGGTCCCAATTCTTTGGGCCGTCCTCGACTGCTTTCCCAGGCCACAAGCAGGGAGCTGGATGGGAAATGGAGCTGCCGGGATGAGAACCGGCACCCATATGGGATCCCCGGCGTGTTCAAGGCGAGGACTTTAGCCACTAGTCCACAGCGCCAGGCCCACTCATTTTGTTTTATATTGGATAAATTAAATAGCTACACCCATTAGAAAAGAGTTGAGCCCCTCTTTGTCCATGCCCAGCCTGAAAGAAAATTCAGGTAATACCTGTTTACTGCAGAGCTATATTTTGGTCTATGACTATTAAATGCCAAACCATTTAACTTATCTAAGAATACGACATTTTAAAACATAGTGCAATGGATGTGGAAGCCATAGTTATGGTACCCGAATAAGTGTTTGATAAAGATAAAGGGAAGACATTTATCTTGTGTTCATTGCAAGATTAATTATTTTCAGTCTGAATGAAAGTTTTTAAAAGTGACCTTCCTTGAAATAATGGACATGCCTGACTTATTGGTAAAACTGATATTAAAAAGTATCTTTTAAATGATGATAAAAGGTGGTTTTTGGAGCAACTAGCTTAGCAAACATTATGCCACTAAATTTGCACTGTTGCATTTTTTGTTCTGTATTGTTTAGAATGTGAAAACATTGCATTTTGCATGCCACTTTAAATCTTTCTAACACAAATTACATTAAGATTTTTAAACAAAATCAGCTTTTTTAAAAAAAATATTTATTTATTTTTATTGGAAAGGCAGATATACAGAGAGGAAGAGAGACAGAGAGGAAGATCTTTTGTCCGATGATTCACTCCCCAAGTGAGCCGCAACGGCCGGTGCTGTGCTGATCCGAAGCCAGGAGCCAGGAACTTCTTTCCAGCTCTCCCAAGCAGGTGCAGGGTTCCAAGGCTTTGGGCTGTCCTCGACTGCTTTTCTAGGCCACAAGCAGGGAGCTGGATGGGGAGTAGAGCAGCTGGGATTAGAACCAGCACCCATATGGGATCCCCGGCATGTTCAAGGCGAGGACTTCAGCCAGTAGGTTACTGTGCCGAGCCCCCAAATCAACTTTTACTTCCCAAATCTGCAGAGCTCATTTTACAGCTTGTTAATACAGTTGTGTTTTATCAGTTAGGAGCTTTAAGGGCACAATGCATAATTAAATTTTCAATTGTCATATGTTTGTAGTAAATGTTTACACAAGGAATGCTTCTGTAATATAATTCCTATTTAGCATTAAAACTTAAAGCTTAGGACCTTGAGCAAAAGTGACCAGAAAGACACAGCATCCTTTTCTGTTAACTATGAAATAAGACAATCACACAATGGGACCTCCCTTTCCTTATAAAGCTTCTTTTTTTAAATTTTTTTTAAAGATTTTTTTATTATTTTTATTGGGAAGCCGGATATACAGAGAGGAGGAGAGATAGAGAGGAAGATCTTCCGTCTGATGATTCACTCCCCAAGTGAGCCGCAACGGGCCAATGCACGTCGATCCGAAGCCGGGAACCAGGAAGCTCTTCCAGGTCTCCCACGCGGGTGCAGGGTCCCAGTGCATTGGGCCGTCCTCGACTGCTTTCCCAGGCCACAAGCAGGGAGCTGGATGAGAAGTGGATCCCATATGGGATCCCGGTGTGTTCAAGGCGAGGACTTTAGCCGCTAGGCCACGCCGCCGGGCCCCTTATAAAGCTTCTTGAAGCAGTGTTTTTGTCACACTCTTGAAAGACTTATAATTAAATGTCAGTTTCACTGCCAACTGCTATGATTATTTACGGGTGCCAATGATTTGATAGTTTATTCAGTAGCTACACATTACTAAAATTAGGTTAGATTTTTGGATTTAAAAATAAGTATTTAACATGTTTGGCAAGAAGAACAAGTGAGAAGACAGAGTGCACTTTTCTTTACTGATTGATGTAAAGAAGGGTTCATGTCTGTCAAAAGGAACCCCCAAACATCTGTTGCACAATTTCTCAAAAACGTTTTATGTGGCTTGGTTATTTTGGCATGTCTCGTTAAGACAACAGCACCCCCACCACCAAAACAATAGAGTTGAGAATTGGACACGTTAGATCCATCTGCACCTTACTGGCTGTTGTGACTTCAAAATGGGCCAGGGCCAGTCCTGGCTTTGGCGCAAGTATTTTCTGTGTTCCCTTTCTGTGAAGAGTTGGAAGTGACCAGGTAGAGAAGAGATGCATATTTTATTCATGCCCGGCCTTAATCATGTCACACTGCGAGAGTAGAGAGCTTGAATGGAATCAAGCAATGTGATTCGAGCATAAGACATGGCTCACTATCAAATAATTAAACCTGGAGTTAGTTTTCTTAAATGGCAACTGAAATAAATTTAAACTGTTTCCTCACAATTGAAACATATCTATGACCATTTAATAACGTCATTTGTGAAATAATAGTTTCTAAAATTTGGGGGGTGGTGGTGGATAAGAACAGCTTGGAAATTCCACTAAAATTTTGGATCCTTTGCCCTAGATCAGCGTTTGTAAAGCCAACTATTTGCATATGCCTACAGTAAGTGGGTAAGTTAACATTGTCCCTGCACCCTGGCTCTTCTAATAAAGCTGAGTTCAACCTTCGTTTGATATCTACTGCATATATGTTGATGATTCTTGAGAAGTCTTTTAAGTGTCAACCAATGAATTCTTTTTTTCTTTTTTCTTCTTCTTCCTTCTTCTCCTTCCCCTCCTGATCTCTGTCCCTGTCCATTTTCTCCTCCTCCTCCTTCTTGTCTTCAACATAATAAGCTGCTTAGCTGTGTAGTTTAAACAATATAACACAAGCAAAGGTCCTCAGCAGCTGACTGCTGCCCATGAGGCATTTAGAATAGTGAATGCAGTTGTCATATGGAGTACCATGTTCATGGTGGTCAGTCAAGATATGTGAGTTTCTTGTAGGAAAGTCTCCCCGAGACATTAGATGACGGTTGGAAGAGTTCTTGGGATAGCTTAGAATCAGTTACTACTAGCAAGTGCTAGAATTCTATAATGCATCATAGCTTGTTGTATCTATTTCTGCCCCAGGTAAGTGAGTCAATCTCAGACACTCGGGATAGACAGTGCATCTTTCTTTCTGGGCATGTTTACAATTTTGCTCACTATTGTGTTCAGCCCAATTTTCTTCATACAGTCCTCTGTAAGGTAGATTTTACAGCTATTTTAATAGGTGCCATTCCAACCACATCTTACTAAGAATTATCATGGTAATGATAATTTGACCAACTCTTCTGTAGAGGATGCCTATAGGATACTTGATCCTTTTTTTTTTTTTAAGATTTATTTATTTTATTACAAAGTCAGATATACAGAGAGGAGAGACAGAGAGGAAGATCTTCCGTCTGATGATTCACTCCCCAAGTGAGCCACAACAGGCCAGTGCGCGCAGATCCGAAGCCGGGAACCTGGAACCTCTTCCAGGTCTCCCACGCGGGTGCAGGGTCCCAAAGCTTTGGGCCGTCCTCGACTGCTTTCCCAGGCCACAAGCGGGGAGCTGGATGGGAAGTGGAGCCGCCAGGACCAGAACCGGCGCCCATATGGACCCCGGGGCGTTGAAGGCGAGGACTTTAGCCACTAGGCCACGGCGCCGGGCCCAGGATACTTGATCTTAATTGCCAAGTTAGGAGAACTATCTGTAGTCTGTGTGAATAATCTGTGTTTTGTTGACTCTAGTGCTATGCATTAATTTAGCCTAGATCTGAGGAGTCCCTATTGGTAACCAACAGCGCCATCTACACTGCACTTATGTGAAGGCTATACTTGATTGGCAGAAGAGGCTGGGTAATGGAAAGACTGGTTTTAGAATCAGGCAGGTTTGGGTTGGAATCCCTTTCTGCCACTTACTAGCCTTTGAACCCAGTCATTGATGTGGGCTCCTATCCATGGCTTCCTACGCATACTTGCCCTCTCCTCCTGGCTGGTAGTATCAGGACTTGAGGTTTATCACATTTCCTGCTTCTCTTAGCAATGATTCATATTACGGCCTGGAACCCTACTTTTGCTCAACATGAACCATCTGATTTCTGAATTTGTTGTTGGCAAGTGATCAGTTGCCGCAGTTTTTTTTTTTCCCAAATGAAGGGGAAGAAAGGAATAATCACCTTTGCCTGTCACAGATGCTTATTATCAAATACATCTTTTAGATTCCTCATGTAACTGACCCAACTGGCAATGGAGTTCATTCCGGTAATATTGTGTACCATAAGATGAAGAATGCATAAGAATTGTGGGCCAAGTGTTGCTATGTGTTTGCTCTGGAATTTAGAAAAGTATAATTCACTACTTCAGTTTTTGTTATAAGCTCACATGTTAGGTTAGTTTTGCAAATCAATGCATGGATTAACTTTAGGTCAGGGAGGATCACAATCCATTTAGGAATTGCAGATGGTTCATAAACTGAAGGGCAAAAGTGATTGTTACCTTGAGAATGGAGTCAGACCCTAACGAACCGTAGCTTGAGTCTGTCTGGAATTAATTAACTCAGTCTTTCGGTTTCCTTTGGATGCCATCCAGAATCAATCTTGGATAGTTTCTCCCAGAAACACCTCTTCCAAATTCTTTCTTCTGAAGAAATCTTTCATGTACTGCAGCCCACAACTGAAATGTATTATATAAGGAGAGCCAATGGCTTTTCAGCGAAAAAGAGGAAATATTAAAAAGCTTTTTCATGGGGTTCTATAGAATATTATTTGTGTTTCAGAGCCGGTGGTGCTTGTTTCGTTAACTCTATCAATGGTGTTGGTAAAATGTCTCAGAAGTTAAAGACTAAACCACATTTATTCAAGATAAAGATTGAGTCATTGTTCTCAGTGTCAGCCAGTGCAGTGTTGGAACCCTTGTCATGTTTTTTAGTTAAGTATACAATCCTCATTTTGAATGAAGTGAAGCTAAGAGCTTCTGTATTTGAAGCGAGAGAAGGTTTTGCAAGCAGGGAGTATGCACCTGGTCAGTGGGAATGTTGTTTGTGAACTTGTGAGGATTTGTAGAAAGCTAGCCTCCTGGCCATGCACTGAGTTTTGGCCTGGATGATCAGGCATGGTTTAAATGCAACCTTTCAAGCACATTTGATTTCAGCACTTGGTGGTGTTTGAGGGACAGACAAGCCAATTCTCTTACACACTTGCTTTATTATTCAATTTATATGAATGGGCTTAGCTGTGTTGGGATGGCTAACTGTGAACTGGGTGGGCAGAATGTAAAATGCAAGGCAGCTTCTTCTTGGTAACAGAGGAGACAGTGTGGGAGCCTCCCAGCGATGCCATCTTTTCACCCACCCCTTACTAGTGATTTTTTTCGGACTTGCTGTGCAGAGTCTTCCTCCCACAGTCACGTCAGTCGGGGCTTCTCAGGGTCAGGGAGCCCAGGCCACTTCCTTTTCTTGAAGCCACCTTAGGTGACAGAATGAAGAAATATCTCAATAAGTCTGTCCATAATATGACACATTTTAAAGCTTGATGCTTGGGAAGATTATTCTTATATCATGAATAAAATGTTGTGCACTTTCATTTTGTCATTTGCGAAATATTTTAGACTTATGGGCATGCAAGGAGCTAGGGCTGGGGATGGAAGAGAGACATGCATGTGTGAGAATATTGACCTTTTGGCCTCCTTGGGGTTCTTGTGTGACAGCTGCAAAAATGCTACAGCTCTCCAAGTAGGACCCTTCTGGGTGTGCGGGTAACCCTTGCCTGCTCACCCCTCTTCTCAGAAGGCCTGCTCTCATTCTGAGGATGGTTTCCCGTCACTGGTTTTTTTTTTTTTTTTTTGTTAAGATTTATTTTATTTTTATTGGAAAGTCAGAAATGCAGAGAGGAGGAGAGACAGAGAGGAAGATCTTCCGTCCAATGATTTACTCCCCAGTGACTGCTACGGCTGGTGTTGTGCCAATCCGAAGCCGGGAACCAGGAACCTCTTTCCGGGTCTCCCACATGGGTGTAGGGTCCCAGTACTCTGGGCCGTCCTCGACTGCCTTCCCAGGCCACAAGCAGGGAGCTGGATGGGAAGTGGGACCACTGAGATTAGAACCAGTACCCATCCATATAAGATCCCGGCAGGCACGTTCAAGGTGAGGACTTTAGCTGCTAGGCTATTGCGTTGGGCCCCAGAGTCCATATTTTAGTGAAGGGCATGCGGAGAAGACACCAGGACTTTGCTGGAGTGGATTTAATCTGGCCGTATCCTCCAAACAGGACTATAGTTGGTGAAAGAACTCAAGCCAGCCGTTAGCCGGCGCCTGGCTTTTCAAAAGCCAGTTCTACTACTTCAAACTGTAGGATCTCAGGCAAGCTCCTTAGCCTGTGGGAACCAGAGCTACTTCATGTTAAAAGATTAAAATAATTGCTATTCATCTTTTGTCTTTGTTATGGGCTTTAACAAATGAAGTACTTGGCACAAACCCAGGTGTGTAGTACATGATATTCCAAACAATGCAGGAGATCTTACTGTTAGCTGTGCTTTTCATTCCTCCCCACCGTGTCCATTTGGCTCATCCTGGCAGTTAAGGCCCTTGAGGGCCTGGAGATGCTCTGTCCTTAGGTGCTGAGCCTTTGGAAATCAGAGAAATCACTCACTGAGCTTTTAAACATCCAGGTTCTGAAATCAAGCGGACATGCCTGAAAAGATAACGGGAAAAGCACTCATTTTTTTTCTTTGTTTTCCTGGTACCTTTGATTTCAGCTTACCAATTTTGGTAAATATGCTGCAGGTACCTGAGTTGGCCCGTTCCCCTCCGTGCGGAGCGACGACGGCCTTGGAGGCAGGAGAACCGAGTCCCCATGAAGTCCCACGGTCTGCTTGTGCAGAGTTGCTATTCAGCTCTAGAAAATAATCTCCCAAATCACATGAAAGCCCATTCCTCTAAGGTCAGATAGTAGGAATGGGAACTACAGTGTACAGTAGCCTTGGCCTTGTACTTAGGAACCAAAACAGTCAGAAAGGGAACCAAAATGTTATCGCTTCTGCCTCATGAAGGCTCACATGTTTACATGCATAAAGAAATCAAGACTTGGGCAATGAATGTGGTGTTTGTGTTATTCTGTAATATTCTGTTTATGAGCAGGATTTGAAAAATGATTTATGACGGCTGACCTGAAAGTCCTCCTCTATATTCCTTTATTTTGAAGAATATATAATTATTATTGCTTTCTAGATGAATAGATAGTATCTGAGTTGAAAGGAATCTTGCAGACCACCTCAGGTTCCACCCCAGAGTGGCTGGTCTACTCACAAAGTCATGTGGAACTGTCTGAGTTCTTGGCTGAGTCTGGGCTGGAAAGTGTGCTCTGTGCCAGGATACCCCGTTGCTTTCGATGGCTGTTAGCCTACCTGCTCAGTAGTGAACACACAGAGAATGCACAGGCTTTTAACCTCTCCTATTGTACCCGAAAACTGCCAAGTTATATTTTCTTATTATCCATGGTTTATGCTTAAGAGCCTTGAAGACATAAATATAACTCCCAAGTCCTAAGCAACCACTGACTAACAAGTCTTACTTCAGAATGTTGAAGGCAGTGGGTTATGCCGCAACTTCGGATGCCCACATCTCATATCTCGGTGCCTTGTTCGAGTCTCAGATGCTCCATGCTTTTTTTTTTTTAAGATTTACTTATTTTTATTACAAAGTCAGATATACAGAGAAGAGGAGAGACAGAGAGGAAGATCTTCCGTCCAATGATTCACTCCCCAAGTGACTGCTACGGCTGGTGCTGTGCCAATCCGAAGCCGGGAACCAGGAACCTCTTTCCGGGTCTCCCACATGGGTGTAGGGTCCCAGTACTCTGGGCTGTCCTCGACTGCCTTCCCAGGCCACAAGCAGGGAGCTAGATGGGAAGTGAGGCCGCTGGGACTAGAACTGGTGCCCATATGGGATCCCAGGGCAGGCGTGTGCAAGGCGAGGACTTTAGCTGCTAGGCCATGCCTCCGGGCCATCTATGCTTCTTGCTGAGTCAGATTACTCCTAAGTCTCCTGGTAGGTAGTGGATGATGGGCTGTCTGTTTAACTTTCTGCCCTCCGTGTGCAGACTGGGTGGAGTTCTTACTACCTGTCTTTATCCTGTCCCAGCCTGGCTGATTCAATTTGGGAGTGATACAGTAAATAGAAAATACCTTTTCTCTCTCTCTTTCTCTGTCACTCTGCTTTTCAAAGTACATGTTTTTTAAAAACTCATGGAAAATGGAATTAAATGGTACGTTTATTTTGGTGCAAGAAAAGTTTGAAGTATGCATATTTTTCCATAATACACATTTTAAAAAAAGATTTATGTATTTACTTGAAAGGTAAAGTTAGAGAGAGAGAGATCTTCTAGCCATTGGTTTACTCCCAATATGGCCACAGTGGTAGCAACTGGGCCAGTCCAAAGCAGGAACCAGAGTCTTCTTCTGGGTTTCCCACATGGGCGAAGGGTCCCTAATACTTGGCCATATTCCACTGCTCTTCAAGGTGAGTAACAGGGAGCCAGATGTGAGTGGATCAGCTTAGACTGTAACCGATGCCCATATGAGATGCTGGTGTTGAGGCGGTGGTTTCAGATGCTACAACATAGCCGATGCCCCTGTAATATGGAGATCTCTTATAAGGCGTTGAAAATTTGTTTTGGCACCAAAGTACATCTTCTTCTAATAAATCTTTCAATTCCATCATCCACAACATTTTGAAATCCCTTAATATAAAGATGGAAATATGAAAGTGGAGCTAAACAACATAATGAACAAATGGACTAAGGACTTGAGTACATATTTCTCCAAAGAAGACATACATTATCAGGATGCTCCTCCAAAGCTGTTCAGTATTACAATCAATTAGCTAAGTGCAAATTAACACCACAGTGAGATAACCCTTCGCATCCTTTAGCATGGCTACTATTAAAAAAAAAAAAAGCAGAAAGCAATGTTTTGGTGAAGATTAAAAGGAGTTAGAACGTTTGAGCCCTGGTGGTGGGAATGTAAAATGATATAACCACTACGGAAAATGGTAAGGTGGTTTCTTTGAAAACATAAATAAACATAGAATTACCATAGGATGCAGCAATGCCACTTCTGGGGATAGGCCCAAAAGATTTGAAAATAGAAATCTGTGGGTATGTATTTTTTCTATTTTTAAAATGCTATTTAATTTTATTTTTGATGATATTTACATAGTTGGTTAAGTTGGGAAGTGTCGAAGGTTAGGGGAAAGTGGGTAAGATAATTGTTTCCAAATTTTCTTCTTTTTCTTCCTGTATCTGGGGGAGGGGGGAAAGTAAGGGGAGAAGGTACACCCAGCATCCCACCTCCCTCAGTACATGGGGATGGGGAACAGCCTCCCAATGTTATCCTAATGTCCCTGATGTGGTTCCCTGATAGGGAGCATGTTCTGAGGCTTCTGCTCAAGTGTGTTTTTTTTTTAAATTATTATTTTTTTATTTTTTCAAGTGGTTTTAATAGTTATGTAATGCTGTGGATCTCACCACTCTAAGAAAAAGGAAATTTCTTTCAAGGTCCAATGGTTGACATAGTCCACCTTAGAGCCTCTAATCACCCAGATATTTGCTGTCAACACCTGGCTGGAGTAGTTGACAATTTGTTTCTGCCCTCCTTCCTCTGCGATGGTACCAGATGTCCTTTGAAGGCCCCAGTGAACTGCCATATCCTCCATGTATGCGTATGCTGTTCACTGTTCCATCTGAGCCACTGAGGACGCCCAGTTCTGACACATGCGTTCCACGGTCAGCAAGTACAGTGAGCTTATCAATGGAAGTCCCTTAGAAGTCATTCCTCACCTGCAACATACTCCTTCAGTGGTCCTTCCTTCCACACATGCCCTTACCCCTTTCCCTGTTCCTGGTGCCCACTGTCCCTGTGCCCTGGAGAACATGGGGCACCCAGCTCTATATGGTACCCATGTGGGCCAGGCTGAGCTGGCTAGGAGCCTGCGGTGCCAAATCCCTTCACATATCTTCCAAAAATTAATAAAATAAAACAAATAGACTAGGTGACAATACTGGCACACTGATATAGTTAACACAAATTTGGCATTAACCAGCCCCAGATACCTGTCAGCTATTGGCTATTTTTCTGCTAGGTTTGTAACACTTACTTAGGTACAAGGCAACCTAGGCTGCTGGCAACAGCTAGGGGTGATGGGTATATTTGTAAACTCATATTTGTAGAGTGTTATTCATGATGGCCAAAATGTGGAAGTAACTGAAGCATCCACTGAATATGCTCATTATGATCCATGCATGCAAAATGGAATGTTATGCACTGTGGGTGGGAATGTAAATTAGTTGCGCTCATTATGGAAAACAGTATGGCGATGTTTTTAAAAACGGGAAATAGAACTGTCATATGATCCAGCAATCCACTACTGGGGTATACCCAAAACATATGAAATCATCTTGTCGAAAAGATACCGTCCCCTAAACCTTGTAGCATTATTCACATTACTCCAGGTATAAACTCATTCAGAGAGAATATCACAGATGGATCGACAAAGGAAATAGTGTATACACACAATGAATACTGTTCAGTCATAAAGAGTGAAGGCCTGTCCTTTACAGAATAAGAGATGAAACTGGGGACATGAAGTGAAAAAAGTCATACTTAAAAAAGACAAATGTGTGGTATTCTTTATTTGTGTTAAATAAAACCAAACCCTCTGGAGAGGGCATCGTGGCTCAGCAGATAAAGCCACTGTAGGTCACACTGGCATCTGATTTGGGTGCTACGCAAGTCCTGGCTGCTCTAGTTCTGATCCAGCTTCCTGTGAGTGCCTGGAAAAGCAGCAAATGATGGACTAACGGCATGGGCCCCTGCACCGTGTGGGAGACCCAGAAGAAGCTCCTGGTTTCTGGCCTCAACCTGGTTCAGTGCTGGCCATTGCAGCCATTTGGGGGATGGAAGATATTTGTGTCTCCCCTCCTCTAGCTCTCTCTTCTCTTTAAAATGAATCGTAAACAAACAAACAAAAATCCCCACAAAAACCCTCAGTCTGAATGCAGAATCTTGATTACTAGAGACTAGGAAGGTGAGAGATGATAGAGGGAATTTGAATTAAAATAATAGATGAAGAGGGGTGTGACTATTAACTGTGACAAATATACTGATATAAGATGCCAATAATAAGAGGGAAGGTGGGTATGTGGTATATGGGAATTCTGTACTACTCTTTGCTTTGAAATCTAGAACTATTCTGAACTAACACTTTTTAAAAAAGATTTATTTGTTGTTATTGGAAAGTCAGATTTACAGAGAGACAGAGAAAGAGAGAGAGAGACAAAGATCCTTCATCTGCTGATTCTCTGCCCAAGTGACTGCAATGGCCGGAGCTGAGCTATTCTGAAGCCAGGGTCCAGGAGCTTCTTCTGTGTCCCCCATGTGGCTTCAGGATCCCAATGTCTTGGACCCTCCTTAACTGCTTTCCCAGGCCACAAGCAGGGAGCTGGATGGGAGGTGGAGCAGCCGGGACATGAACTGGTACCCATATGGGATCCTGGTGCATGGGAGGTGAGGACTTCAGCCACTGTGCTACCATGCTGGGTCCACTAACTAGTTTCTTAAAAAAGAAATTCTACTGCATTTTGCAATATGGATGAATATTGAGAAGATTATGCCAAATTTAATAAATCAATCATAAAAAACAAATACTATAAAGTTCCACTTAATTGCACTGCTTAGAGGAATCAAATTCGTGGGAAAAGAAGGAAGAGTGGTGGTTGCCAGAGGGTAGGGGAGGGAGGAATGGGGGATTTTGGCTGAATGGGTACAGAGTTTCAATTGGAGATGATGAATAATTTGAAAGATGGATGATGGTGCTAGTTGCACAACTGTGAATGTGTTTGATGCCATTAAACTGTAAACTTAAAAAATTTAAAGGTGAATGTCATGACATTTTACTATAATATACAAAGCAGTTTTAATCATGGAGTCAGATTTTAATGTGTAATAGATATGTGATATGAGGTATAATAGATGTTACCATCCTTAAAAGAATATTACAATGAATGAGCCTAATAAGGGAAGAATCTGCTTACACACAGTCTGTTTGAAGTGTGACTCCCTAATTCACGAGGGACTTCCTGTTCATTATAAGGTGTTTATTGATCATAGTATTTTAGAAGTGAGGCAGCATATATTTGCATTCATATGGATAGATATTACTTCATATGTTTTTCTACAAAAAGAAATGAGATTGTTTCTTTGGACCCGGTGCATACCTTAGAATAGTGTGCTATTTACAAACTAAATAGATAAGGCTTTAAGGTGGGACTAAGTACTACTCATTTGCTCTCTGTCGTGTATGTAGCCATTTACTCTAAAGGTTCACTGACTTTCATATATATAGGGTTTTGTGTGTGTGTGTGTGAAGGTAGCTACTTGAGGTCCAGATCCACACATGTTCTCAATCTGATTCACTGCTTACCCAACCATACAACTGTGGTTAGAGGTTTTTCTAGAAATGTGAGAAACAAAAAGATTTATCTTTAGAGATCACAGTGTAGAGTGTGAAAAAATAGGAATGACATAGTAAGTTGGGCCGTAGGTTATGAATAGTGGAAAAAAGAATGGGGTTGGTTGGTTGGCTAAAACTGTTGGGCCAGGTAATTATGCTGCGTTTTATATGGGATGGGCAAGGTTGGTCTTACTGAGATGCCGGTTTTGAATAGATTTGGTGAGGTAAAGGAGGGTGAGTGAGATATTTGGAAGAAGACTTCTGAGTAAAGGCCTTAGCAGGTGCAAAGTCACCAAGGTAGGGTGTGCCATGGTGGATGTGGAAGGGTGAGTGAGGGAGGGTAGATGTCTCCAGGGGCACAGGCCTTGGACACTGTGGCAAGGTGCTGGTTTTCCTTGGAAAAATATTTTGAGCAGGGGAATAAAGTGCTTTGGCCAAAGACAAGTCTGGTTGTTGTATTGATAACAACTTGTAAGGGGAACTGCTTGAAATAATTATAATTTTCCCAATGCAGCCTCTTAAAACTTCACTAGTCTATTGAAGTTTAGTAATAAATAATATTTTGAGTATTTGGAATTGAGTATTTCTAAGGAAGCATATTGTGTATTTTTTTTTCCTAGTGTGTTGGTTCCATGTACCAAAGTATCCACAGTCAGAGACCTTTTTAGATCTGTCTCAGTGAGATGAATCATTAAAGCTAGGAGTCATTTAGCCCACAACTTTCTAAAAATGACTGCAAAGAGTTCTTTCTACAGTGTTTGCAGCTGGCCTGTGGATTGACAGCAATAAAGCAGAACACGTCTTTCATGTTACACTAGGTTAACTTCCTTTTACTTAGCCCTCAGTTTAAAAATGATTTGAAGGGAGGAACTACTTATGAAGTTGCACAAAAGGCCTTTATCAGTCAACTTCCTTAGGTCCTCTGGGACCATACTGGCAGCAGCTGCACCTTGAAGCAAGAGGGGGCTGTCTTAGAGCTGTGGGGACCAAGTCTGCTTGTGCTGTTTGTTCTAACATGGCTTCTTGGGAAGAATTTATGGAAACCCTCTGGTCATCGCTATGTGGGGACTGCTTATAAATACTGGATTGCTTCTTGATCCAAGCCCAGTATATAAGCAAACCCATATTCTCTTGTGGTGGAGTATGTTTGAGTAGTGCCCCTGGACAATAACCACCTCTAGTCGCCAGCATTCCAGACAGCCCAGTTCAGCCCAGCCTGCACTGCGTGTTTCCCTAGCACTCCTTGAGCCTTAACAATCAAGATAAGCATAATTATTCTAGAAAATTTGAAAAAAGAAACTGCCAGAAATATAAAGAAGAAAATAAAACCATCTGAAATTATGGCTGGAGAGAGTCATGGAAATATTTCCTCTACTCTTAACTTTTTTTCTTGACATGCTATAAAAGTAAACCAGACTGCTCTCTCAAATTATTTGTCCTCACAAAGGAAGTTTACACTGTCAGTGTTTTGCGCACGAGCAGCTTAACAAAACAGACACACACACACACACACACACACAAATGCATTGTCTAAATATACATCTTTTAAAGACAGAGGTATAAAAACAACCTTGGACTATAAGAAGAATAAAAGAGAGAGTCTAGTTTACATACAGCAGCATGACATAAAGTAATTCTTATATCAAAAACTCAAACGTGAAGATGAATTTCACATAGCTTCCATTTTGCCCCTACTGCTGGGATTACCAGGAGGTTTTATCTGGGCTTGGTGCTTTCAGTAATAAATGTATGTGGTTGTGTACTCAATTGGAAACTTTCTAGTTTCTTTTTAACTTGTTAAACATGTCTGCTGGGGGAGCCAGGCTGTTTTTCTTCTGTTAAGCTCAGGTTTGTATGTTTATTTTTGTAGAGGTTGAAAGCTTGCGATTCTTTGTGACTCTGTTTGCAATTTGGTAGATTCTCTACATAGGAGATTACTCTGTCTCTGGCACACTAGGCTAATCAGAAATGGAATAGTTTGATAGATGAAAAAAGACAAAATGAAAAAAAAATTTGAAGCATCATTCTTGGTTAAAATTCTGAAGATAAAAAATAAAGTGAAATGATAAAAATTCATATATATTTTTAAGAAAGTATAAGCAATTAGATCCATTTGTGAACTACAAGGAGGCATGAACACATTTTGGTTTATGCAATTTGCAATGCTGCTAGATAAACCATTCACCTCACAGAATATACTTGGAGACTAAATAAATTCCCTAAGTAGCAATAAGTATTATCAAGATAGAAAGCACAACTTTTTGAAATAACTCAGGAAATTATACATAAGTATGTGTTGTAGCTCCTGTGGTTACTATTTTGTTCTTTCTCAGCCCAAGCCTGCTGCCCAAGCTTGGCCTTTGCTCTGCAGGGCCCTTCAGAGGCAAGTTCATTGCTGCTGTTTCGCCATACTGTTCACTCACCGGTTCTTTCCATTTGACTCATAACTGTACACATGCATGTTTTCACCCTAGATCATCATTTCAGCTTGTAGTGCAAGGTGGTTGTTGGCTGTCTAGGACCAGAGCTGCCTTGCCTGTAAGGCTGCTGTGAAATTAGTCTTTTCCTAACTGTTGGTTATTGAGATGAACATACAATTTATAGTTTATCTATAATATTCCTTCTCTGGAAACTCTTTTCTTTCATTTGATCTTTTTCTTTCTTCCCATAGTTTGGAATCAGTGATGTGGGAAACTAGAAGCATGGAAATCATGGCATTGGCTGCGCAGGCATGCCCAGTGGCAGGTGCATTGTGACTTTAATTACTAGTTCCACCCCCTGTGCTGGCAGCCCAGGTCTGCACCCTGGATTTGAGAGGCTTGGGATATGCACTCAGCCACTGCCTGCTGGTGGTTTTTCATGTCAGAGACAGGAGTGGCACTGCAATTTATGAGTGGAACCTAGCCATCAGTTGGGAGGTTCCCATGTTCCGTGTTACGTAACTCTTACACATTCTTTTTATTTTTTAAGATCCATTGTTCAATCTTTGAGTAACAGAGAAGAGAAGTAAGAGGGTTATAATACAATACACTACAGTGATTCACCACTTATCTGTGGGGAAGTAAGAGGGTTATAATACAATACACTACAGTGATTCACCACTTATCTGTGGGTTATATTTGCTAAAAAAAGACCTCAGTGGATACCTGAAACCTCAGATAATACTGAGACCACATAATACACATAACAACAATATAGTTTATTCATTAGGCATTATACAGTATTAACCACAATAATCTAATGTAGGCTATTTTTAAAAGGCTTATTTCACTTTTATTTCAAGTGTAGAGTTATGGAGAGGGAGGGAGAGAAGGAGAGAGAGAGAAAAAGGGAGAGAGAAATATTCTATTCTATGGTTTATTCCTCAGATGACCACAAAGGCTGGAGTTGGACTGCTCCAAAGCTGGGAGCTAGGAGTTTCTTCCAGGTCTTCCATGTGAGTGCAGGGACCCAAGCACTTAAGTCTATCCTCTACTGCTTTCCCAGGTGTGTTAGCAGGGAGCGAGTCATAATTTCAGTAGCTGGGACTTGAACTGATGCTTACATGGAATGCCAGTGCTGCAGGTGGAGGCTTAACCAGCTGTATCATGGCACTTGACCCTTAGTGTAGATCTTAGCATATGATTTCTCCTTTTTTCCTTATCAAATTCAGAATTTTTTTTTTGCTATAAGAAGGCAAGATTTATTTATTTATTTATTTGAATGTCACAATTACAGAGGGAGGCAGGGAGAGATTTATGCAGAGACATATTTTCCATTCATTCAATCATGTTCTAGATGGCCATAGTGGCTGGGTTGAAGCCAAGAGCTTTGTCCAGGTCTCCCACATGAGTACAGGGACCCGAGGAATTTGACCATCTTCACTGCTTTCCCAAGAGTATTGGCAAAGAGGTGGATTGGAAGTGGAGCATCTGGGACTTGAACTGGTGACACATGGAATGCTGATGTTACCATTAGTGGCTTAACCTGTGAACACAATTTTGGCCCCCAAAAGAAGTACTTTATAACTTTTTTCTGGGGTGTCCAAATTGCCAATGTCACTACTCTTGTGTGCTTTGCTGCCATTGGTAAGGAAACTACAGACCGCTCACACATAGGCACCGTAATACCCTGCAAGTCACTCTGATAACTAAGGCGGCTACTACTCACTAACAGGCTGGTAGCACAGACAGTCTAAATAGGCTGAACAAAGCGATGTTCTGCTTGGGATAGAATTGGATGGCATGATATTTCAGAATGATACCCAGGACAGTGAGCATTTTTAAGCTTTTGAATTATTTAGTCCTGTAATTTTCCATTAAATAGCTTCAGACTGTGATGGACTACAAGTAAAATTGTGAAAAGCAAAATGATGGCTGAGACAGGAATCCTCAATGTAAGTTTGAGTTAAGACATGCTTGCATCTCACATTGATGCTGTCCACTTTATCTCTCAAAGCTCAGGAAAATTGCACTTGTTATTAAGTGTCTTATGGAGCTGATGAATCTGTCTTCGTGTTACTCTGGTTTTAATCACTGAGGTTATATTCTAAACCCAGGTTAAAAAATTTACCCACAGATGATAAGTGATCTTCTGTTCTTTCAAGAACGATTTCCTCTGAGCCCACTGCTTATGCTGCCATGCTGTGAGGAGAAAAGTAAGTTTGTTATGTGCAATAGCATATGGAATTTTAAGCAATAGCATTTTATTAATTTTAAATTTATTTATTTATTTGAAAGGCAGAGTTACAGAGAGGCAGAGATGGAGAAATCTTCCATCCACCTGGGTTACTGCCCAGATGGCCACAGTGGTTGGGGCTGGGCCTGGCAGAAGCCAGAAACCAGGAGGTTCTTCTGGGTCTTCCATGGGGGTGCAGGGGCCCAGTGATTGGGCCATCCTCTCTTGCTTTCCCAGGCACAGTAGTGTCCAATTGAATGGGAAGTAGAGCTTCGAGTCGCGAACCTTCCTCCTCACCCTCCTTCCTATATGTCTGCTCCATTTCTGTTAGACGCAGGGCCTTCCACACCAGTATGGGGCCTGTTTAGTTATCATATAAGGTCAAAGGAAATAGTGGCTCTTCATTTCATGAAAGTTAGAGGCCCTGGTACTGATATCCAACAATTATTCACTCAGCTCAAGTTCCTCATTGTTCTCATTTGTACAAGAAGAGATAATGGACTGTGTTTGGTTTAGCTGAGTGACTTAGATAGCCTGAGATAGCATTTATTGCTAGCAGAGGATTGTTAGTTCAGTAAATTTGTCTCAGAGCTTTTCCTCTTACTGTGCTTTTGTGGAACATTTGTAAATAGTGCTGACTCATTGGGTTAGTGCTGACACCATTGTTGTCTTTAGCTGAACTCAGTTCTTTCTTAACTTCTACAAACCACAGGCTTTTGACATCTCCTGTTAGGATTATCGTAAAGATTCCTTGTTGTTGGATGAGGTTAGGGAGCTTTAAGAACCATCACTTTGTTTTAAGGATGTTTTAGTGTCATATTGACTTTCTTAGTGGTGAGGCCAGGCTACTAGGTTTCTTTATATATGTCTGCTTCTTGTCAAGGTGGCCAAGTTGTGTGGCCCATTAGAGAGCGAATTCTGGAATTAAACACGTCTGCCATGGACGTGGAATAAGAAACAATTTTTTCTGGGGACAGATGGATGGGGCTGCAGTTTCTTTATCAATCAACTGTGGTAAAAGTAATATGCCACTCTTTCAGTTCTGAGGAAGATTAAAATGTGTGAGGACGAGTGTTTGGTATGGTGGTTATGACATCACTTGGATTGCCTGCCTACCATATCGGGACTCGTGGTTTGAATGTGAGGTCCTCCAGTCCTGACTTAACTTCCTCCTTTGCTCAAAGGAAGAAAGTGATGACTCAAGTAGTCAGTCCCTGTCACCTGCCCACACGGTAAACTCAGATTGAATTGTCGGTCCTTGGATTTGTTCTGGCCCAACAGCAGATGTGTGCGTTTGTGGGAGAGAACCCAGCAGATGGAAAATGTTTCTCTCAAATGCATTATAGTTAGATTGATAGGTACTGCATGTGAGTGTTTATTATGATGTCTGGTATATGCTCAATGCATGTCAACCATCAACCATTATAAGGAGGTTTCTAGCAATGATTGACTTAATTATAATTATCTGCGTAAATGGGAAAAATGAGAACAGAGTAATTTTAGTTTTGCTGGACCAGGAAAGGTATTCTCAGGCATTGTAAGAAAATATTTCAGGACTGAAAGAGCAGAAATTACTTTAACTCTGCTGCTTACTGCCTGTACCAGGAAGGGTACGATTTTTAGATCTCTGAGAATTGACTTCCTCAACTTTTTTCTTCCCAATTTGTGTACCTTTTATTTCCTTTTCACGTCGTGTTGCATTAGCTATAACTTCTAGGATAATGTTGAAAAGTACTGGGGAGTTGTCTTATTCTTGCTAGTTTCTTACTTTTAAAATATAAGGTTAGTTGCAGTTTTGTGTGTGTGTGTGTGTGTGTATGTGTGTGTATATGTGTATATGTGTGTAAGTGTGTATGTGTGTATGTGTATATATGTGTGTATGTATGTATGTGTATGTGTGTATGTGTATGTATGTGTATGTGTATATGTGTGTGTGTGTGTGTGTGTGTGTGTGTGTGTAAATGTACTTTTAACAAGTTGAGGATATTCCCCTCCATTTCTACTTGGTGAAGATCTTCCTTTCACAACTTTTTTTTCTTAGTTTTTACTTTTTTGAGAGACGCAGAGACAGACAATTTCCCCCTTGCTGATTTACTCCACAAATAACCACAGCAACTCACTCTGGCCACAGCAAAGTCTTAGACTCATATAATGCTACCATGAGAAAAGATGACAGAGCCTTCTCATGTTAAAGAGAAGACATGTTTTCACAACAGACTATTAGCATATTTAATCTAGTAATATATAAACAGACTTTTGTATCATGACCAACTGGGACTTATTCTGGGTATATAAGGCTGAGAGGGCATTGGAAAATAGAATCATGTGATATATCAAATTAACAAGCTAAACAAGAAAAAGAAAGTCACATGTCAATAGGTGTGGACGGAGCATTTGGAGGGGCCTATACAGTGGCATAGCACCCTAGGCTGCTGCTTATGATGGCAGCACCCCTCTTTGCCCAAAATTGGGGTGTCAACTCCAGCCTCTGGTTCCAGTCAGCTTGCTGCTAATTCACCTGGGAGGGCATCAGCAGATGGCCCATGTGCTTGTATCCCTGCCATCCATGTGGAATACCAGAATGTAGTTCTTGCTTCTTGACTTTGGCCTGGTCCAACCCTAGTTGTCACATCTGTTTGAGGAGTGAACAGCAGCTGGAATATCTCACTCTTACTTTCTTCCTCTCTCCCTCCTTGTGTTGGTCTACCTTAAAACAACAAAGAAAAGACATATTTTGAAATGTGTTGGCAAAATCCAAAACCCATGATAAAAATTCTGAATGATGTAGACACTTGTCCCAGCAGTTAAGATACTGTTTGGGACACTCACATCCTATTTCAGAGTGCCTGGATCCGAGGCTGTGTTCCACTCCCCAGTCCAGCGTCCTGATCATGTGTACCCTGGGAAGCAACAGGTGATTGTGTTTCTGCTACCCAAATAGAAGAACTCGATTGAGATCCTGGCTCCCAATTTCAGCTTGACCTCTTTGTCTTACTGTCTTTTTCCTCCTCCCCCCTACCCATTCTTTTTGTCTTTTTCACTGAGTACTTCTCTTGTTCTAAGCATACAGTTCTGCCACCAGATGGTGTACAAGGATTGGAAAAAGACTGGAGATATGTCAGTGTGATTACCTTTCTATACTTTATTTCAAGAAAAAGCATAGTAGAAGAGGCCATGAGTGAGATGCTAAAGATGTTTAGGTTTTAATTGTTCATGCAAAAATTTCTTTTGGTGTATTAGGAAAACAGAAACCTAAGCTGGAATTCTTCAGGGGGAAAATCTTATAGAATGTGGTGAAAATGATGTTGAACTGATGTAGAGACAAGGTTTTGGGATGACAGGGTCACTCCCTCAAGTAGGTAGCTTCAGAAACCACAAACAAGAGACCGTGTGAGCCCAATAAAACGGTAGAAGGCTGGTGCAGCTGGGACTGCAGGCATTACCTGATTCAGCAGCCTCCAAAGACACCTGCAGCCGGGTGCAGCTCTCAGACTGTAATTTGTGCACAGCATCCTTTGCTTAGCTCGAGCAATTTTTTAAGTTGTAATACTTAACTGCCAACCTGAATACACTCACACTGTTTCCCATCATTTTTCAGACTGCAGGCCTCTGGAAGACCTGGCACTAGTGCTAAAGTTGTTGAGTTTTTCTTGGCAGCACCTTCCTAAGGGTGAGCTGTGGCTACAGTTACAGTTGGAATTTATAATTTGTAGTCTGCTGCCATCTCTTCCACCCCTTATTATGGTAAGGTGGTGAGCCTTTACCAAGACTTAATAGGTTACCTGCCTCTGCCCAGCCCAGGAAAGGTATTTGGGTTTATGGCCTTGTCCTGATATCTCACAGAGGGTGACATGAAGTCTGAAGGGGAGCTGACAGTAGGGTCAATGCTTGCATCTGTTTTTTAACTCCCAGAGACTCAAGCTGCTTCTGCAAATAGAAACCACTGGGGAAAGAGCCAATGATTCACCATCGGGGAATGATGCGGTTCAAAAATGGGATCGACAGGCTAGGTAAAAATTAAAAAGGAAACAAAGAGCTGCTGTTATCCTATTGTAGAAAGAGGTACAGGGAGAAGACAGAGATATAAGGGAACAAAATGGGAGTCATACAACTGCTTAGCAGGAACCTGGAAGCTGAATACATACCTGGTCAGATTACAGTCAAAAGTGAGAAGTAGAAGACTTCAGCGGTTAATCTGAAAGATTGGGCTGCTTCCTGAGCCTCTCAGCATGACAGAAGCCATCGATGAAATGGGGTGGCCGTGAAGGCAAGGCAGAAACGTGACTTCAGAGTGACTGCAAGCATTTACTGGGAGCTTGTTCTATGCCTGATATGGGCCGATGGGTGTCACATCTCATCCTCCCAACACCACTGATATCGTGGCCATTATCATCCCAATTTTAGAGGACAGGAGAATGGAGGCCAGAAAAATCAGATAGATTTGCCACATCCATATAACTCATAAATGACAGTGTAGGTTTCAAATGCAAAACTTCCAACTTGCCAAAGTCTTCCCACTTAACCAATCTACTCTGTTATGTCCAGTTTCACCAAAGATGTGGCATGGCTTGGTGATAAATACCACAGACCAGTGTGATCTAGATTAAGTCTGAAGCAACAGTTGAGTACCATTTTGGTTGGGTGGTATGTAACCAGTTTGGAAGAACTAAAGTTTTCATTTGTGGCATGGAGTTGGTTTTTTTTTAAAGGGCTACTAGATTAGAGGACCGGTGGCTTGGCTGGTGAGTCTACTTTCTACGCTTAGCATGCTGGCACAATATGTAACAGATCACAGGCGACCTAAACAAACGACTTTAGAAAGAAGGCAATTTGGCTTAAGGAGAGTTGAATAGCCAGGATATTTTGGGAGTATTGATACTGCATTGGTGAAGAAATGATATCCCTTCCTTCTTTTAGAAGACCCCTCTGCTGGGGCCCAGACCATAGGGTGATGACTGATTGGGAGGCTGCAGCACGGGGAGGTTTATCTGTGGTTTTCACAGTGGGGTTTGAAGAAGCAAATCAGGATCATTGTGAAAGGGCTTATTCCTACAAGCACCCCTAAGTCCAAGTCATGAAGGGGCGAGTACTCAGACCTGCCAGGTGTAACTCTTTTTTTTTTTTTTTTTGAACTTTTTATTCTTCATTCTGTTTTTTTTTTTTCATAAATTTTGGTTTTTTAATACTGATTACATGGTTGATCAGGGTGGGAAGGATCGAAATTTAGGGAAAATTGGGTGAATTCATTGCTTCCAAATATGCTGTTTCTTCTTGTTTTTCCTTGGGGAAGGAAAGAAACAAAAGGGGAAACCACTCACAACTTTCCACATGTCCCAGTACCCAGGGATGAGGAACTGCCACCTCGTATCAACCCAGAGTCTCAATGTGTACGCATTCCGAGGGTTCTCGATAGTGGTTTGGATAGTTCTGAAATGCTCCCCATTTCACCAATCCAAGGATGATGTCACCCTCCCAATGTCCATTGGCTCCATTCACTGAGATTTTTTGCTGTCATCGTTTGTTTGGGATAGTTGTCCAGTTTGTTCTGTTCTTCTTCTGCTGCTACAGCACCAAATGTGCTGCCATATTCTCCTTTTACAACAGGGTCTGTGTCCACTGCTCCACCTTTTTCATTAAGTAGGACATGTTCTTGCAGGTGAGTCCAAGTACCTGGGTCAGGTGTCCCAAGCATCGCCGGATCCCCCATCCCTGGGGCTCACGAACCTGGCACACACCTGATAGGTGGGCCCTGAGACCTGGGCCAGGTGACCCAAGCCCTGCCAAATCACCCATCCCTGGGGCTCATAAACCCAGCACCCACCTTGCAGGAAGGGTGACATTTTTATAGCTGATCCAGCAGAAAGAAGAGAGTAGATGACCTTTTGGTTTCTTAGATTGCTCTCAGACCAGAGAAGTCAGAGTCAGAATAAGTTTCCAGGAGATCTGGCAGATGAAAATGCTAGTCAAGTCTATTGTTCCTGGGGAAGCTCACTTCTAAGCTTATGATGCCCAATAGGACCCTGTGCTTTGGCTGGAAGGAGCTCGAGAAACTGTGTTGCTTGTTAACCCGAGGCACTTTCTACCCAGGATCTAAATACCAAATTGCTCAGAATTCAACAGTTCCACCAATGTTTGAGTAACTTTTATAAGGCAGCAATGGAGTTTGACAGGATTCAGGAAGAAGCATGCAAAGCAGCATGGAGGTTAAGAACCCCAGGACAGGAAAAGAGGCTTAAGAAGCTAGCTTTCTTTCATCCAGAGGAGGAGGCTGAATGGAATCGATGGTGATTGACACAAAATCAATGAGAAACTGCTACCAATCCCTCGCCTTCTGTGTTGGATTGGAGGTGGGAAGTAGGAAGCTGATAGCCAAAGCGTGCAATTTCAGTTAGAAAGAGCAGGTTCTGGGGATCTAAGGTACAGCATGATCACTAAAGCTAGTGATGATGTCTTATATAGTTGAAAACTGCCAAGAGAGGGGATCTTTAGGATTCTCACCATGCACACAACCACACTGATAATGGTGTGAGGTTGTGTTAACTTAATGGTGGTAGTCATTTAACAGTGCATGCAAAAGTCAAAACTTAAGTGGATCATAAACATACACAACCTTTGGCGGCTGTGCCGGAGTTCAGCTCCAGCTGAGTTTGGAACTCGAGAAGGGTGTGTGCATGAGGCACAAAGAGGAACGAAGTGGACCAGTACAGTTCCGGGATCATAATGAACCATGCAAGAAAGCTGTCCACTTTATGCAGAAGCAATCATAAGCCCTGGCACAGACTTTTGACGTCATGGTAAAGTGGGTATTTCCAAGGATAAGTCTGTCATTTGTTTCACCTAAAAACTCAATACTCAATAGAAGCTCCTACTACAATTCTTATTCTACAACTCAATCTTGTATCACAAACAAAATGAGAACCTAAAGATCAAGGAAAGAATGAAACCCTAAACACAGATCCCTTCATTAGTCTAAGGTCATGGGGGCAGCTGAGACAGCATGAATAATAAAAGGCCCTTTGGCATGATGTTATTTTTTTTTTTTTTAGTTTATTCATTAATTACATTGTTATTACATGACACAGTTTCATAGGCACTGGGATTCTCCCCACCCCTCCCCAAACCCTCCCCCCATGGTGGATTCCTCCACCTTGTTGCATAACCACAGCTCAAGTTCATTTGGGATTCCCTCAATGCGAGCATACACCAGACACAGAGTCCAGCATCCTATTGTCCAGTCAAGTTCAACCGCTTCTTAGGGAGAACCCCTCTGGTCTGAAGGCAAAGCTAGCAGAGTATCATCCTGATCAATTAAAAGCTCCAACATACCATCAGCAACAATCCAGGTACAATGAGGCTGGTGCTGAGTCCACTGATTGACATAGTCCATCATAGAGTCTCCCCTTGTCCAGTATTTCGCTGTCAACATGTAGTTGAGGTGGTTGATTGATCTACTCCATCTTCTATCTCTTCTTGGTTAATGCTCTGATTCCTACATTTTGATTGAAGGGATCCCCAAAGAAACTTTGAGGTGTTCCCAGATCAGGTTCCTATATGTACTAGCAAACACAGTGCCTGCCTCAGTCCATCACCCCGATCAGCTGGTGGTTGCAACTGCTGGGTTCGTTCTATTCTCAGCCCCGACCTCTACCAGAACCAATGAGTATTGCAGTCCATGACGTTATTGACATTAACATCCAAACTCGCATTGATAGTAAAATGCCAACTCCACAGTAGCAAATAATGCCTGAATGGATTAGAATTCTTCCGCAGGGTGGTCTGGTGTCCATGCAAAGAATAGTGGAGCTGCATTCAGGTGGCTGTAGAGACATCTGGGCCCTGCCATGCAGTGGGAAATTCCTCGCGGCCCTGCCTGCAATGATACAACACTTTTCACACCTTCGTGTCCCCCACATCCACTGCACGGACCCCAGCAAGCTGTGCTTCAAAGAAAGTTGGAAAAATGATACTAGAAATATTCAGATTCATGGTAAAATGATACAATGTCTTGAAGTACAATCGTGGCATATATTAAAATGCATTGTTCTTCTTGGAAGCTAGGAAAAGCATGCCACTGTTCTTCCATGAACTGGTACAGGTTAAAAAAAATAAAACTGCTCCAGGTAAACTCAAGTGGCAGTTTATGTGAGGGGATTGTTTAGAATAATACATGCATTTAATCATTTTCTTTGTAATTTTTTGAGTTTAATGTGGGGAGGAAGAGGAGATAATAAATCCAGAAAGAAGTAGTTAATGTGCTGTCAAATAGATACTCCAGCACTTCTTTTTATTGTTTTAAAAATTGCTTAAAATTTTTTAATTCGTAGTTTCAAAATACAGAGTTAAATAATATGTAATGAAAGCAGTAACTCCCCTCTTTTTTTACCAGATTTTTTTATTTCAGAGTCAATTACTTTAAGTAATTGTAGTTTTCTTTGGCTATTTCCTTCTATATTTCTAAAAAATATAGACTGCTCATAGTTTTCTGTTGATTTTGTTTTGCTTCATCTCCTGACTCTGATAATTAAGTATTTTCTTCACATTGGTTTACCATCCCTCATCCCAGCACGCAGCATATGTACATGCATGCACTCAGAGACAATATGAACACACACAAACATTTCTGTCTTCTTTGATTCTTCAAAGATAATTTTAAGAACTGTAGTTATGACTTCTGTCTTGTGCTCTAACATTCTCTTTGCGAGAGTTTACAATTTTCTCATTTTTCTGCTTGCTTCATTTTCTGTGTATCTGTTATCATTTTCTTTGTCCACTACTACAGCTTTCAGATGCCCATGAATACTTCTTCCAACTCTATGAAACGATCAACTCATGCACCAACTCCGTCCCTCCCTCACCCCCCTGCCTCAGCACTTCCTCTGCTGTGCTGGCTCTCCTGCCTGGGGTGCTGCCGCTCTGCCCTGTCTTCTGTTGTCTGTTGCTTAGGGTTGTCTAGGTGCTAGGCAACATAGCTAGCAGTTGGTTGCATTTATTCCTGCATTTGTGAGGCGTTGCCTCCGATGGCTTCTTAAGAAATACTGGAAGCAGATTCTTCCTTTTTTTGTTTTTGCATGTAAGTCTTCATGCAAAAAATATGAACTGTCTCTTCATAGAAAGTCAGACTTACAGAGAAAAGGAGAGACATAGAGAGAAATCTTCCTTCCATTGGTTCACTCCCCAAGTGGTTGCCAGGGTCAGAGCTAAGCTGATCTGAAGCCAGGAGCCAGGAACTTCTTCTGGGTCTCCCACACGGATGCAGACTCCCAAGGCTTTGGGTCATTTGCCACTACTTCCCTAGGTCACAAGCAGGGCACTGGAAGGGAAGTGGAGCAGCTGGGATATAAACTGGTGCTTGTATAGGATCCTGGAATGTGCAAGGCAATGACTTTAGCCACTGGGCTATGGCACCAGGCCCATCCTTTGCCCATTTCTTAATGTGGTTGCTTTGCTGTCATTGAGTTTCTGAAGCTCTTGGTAAATTCTGGCTTTTTGTCCCCTATTGTTTAGTATGTAATGTTCTTCTCTCATTCTGTTGGTTGCCTCTTGGCTTTATTAACAGTTTTTTTTTTCTGTACAGAAGCTTCTTAGTTTGATGTAGTCCCATTTGTTTCTTTTGGCTTTAATGGCCTGTGCTTTTGGTGACTTTTCTAAGAAGTCTTTACCAAAGTCTATATTTTGTAGAGTGCTTCCAATGTTTTCCTCTGATAGTTTTGTGGTTTCTGAGTGCAGATTTAGACCCTTGATCCATATATATATATATATGTATATATATATATATCTCGGGGGGGGGGGAGAGAGAGAGAGAGAGAGAGAGAGAGAGAGAGAGAGAGAGAGAGAGAGAGAGATCCATTCTCCACTGGTTCACTCCCTAGGTGAGCACAAGGCTGGAACTGAAGCCAGAAATCGGGAGCTGATTTCAGGTCTCCCATATGGGTGCAGGGGCTGATGCACTTGCGCCATCCTCCACTTCTTTCCTAGGCCACAATGAGAGAGCTGAATCTGAAGTGGAGCAGCCAGAACACGAGCCAGTGCCCATATGGGGTGCTCACAGTGCAAGTGGAGGATTAATCTGCTATTGCCCCATGCTGGTCTCTTATCTCTCTCTCCTCTTTCTTTTAATAGACAACTGATTTTGTTGTATTAATAGAGGATCTCTTTTACTTTGAGAGTGTATGTAAATGTGTAAATATGTGAGTGCATATATTTGAGTGTGTGAGACTTATGTGTGTGACTGTGAGTGTGCATGGGTATGTATGTGTATGATGTGAATGTGTAAGTATATATCAATTTGTTCTGCTCCATGCTTTGCCGCCACATCCCATGACTTATATTTTTTCCTTTTTTAGTCTCTTTCTGTCTAGAGTTTGTTCTCCAAAGTGCAGTGACCTTGGCCTCTGTGAGTGATCACAAGCAGCCTGTGATTTCACTGCTAGCATGCCAAAGTCTTCTCTCTGTCATTTGGTGTCTTTAGGGAAGCATCATTGAGCCTCTTGAAGGAAGAGATGGGTTTATTTTCGTACAGCAAAGCCACACATGGAGCTCAGGAGCATGTTTCTTTCTTGCATGAAAATAGATGAGTTTGTAGACTCTGAATTCCTACAGGGTTGTGGGCATCTATAAATATTTCTTGAGAAGGGCATAGATGAAGTTGTCTGAGTGCCAATGAGAGCTAAAAGTGTGTAAGAACTGTGTCATGGTCCAGATTTGACTTCTCAGGTTTGGTAAGGATGTGACATGTGTGGACACTGCCCGGAGCACCCACTTGCTGCTCATTACTCTGGGGACCAAAGCAAGCTGGACTCATAATTGCTGTGGAGTTTAACCTTTGCTACATTTCTGTGTCCTTGAATAAAGTACTTGGAAACTCTGTGTGTGTGCTTGTGTGTGTGTGTGTGTGTTTGTGTGTTTTGTGCATACACACATGCGCATACATTCTTGCATAGCTGATGCCCTTCCCCGGGAATGCTGAAAGTAACAGGTGCCGCTGGTACTCTACAGGTAGACTTCCTGTTGGCCTCCAGTTTTCAAAGTTTTGCTTTACTCTCCATCTTTTAGACATCCAGGCATTCTCTGGAAGCAGCTCCTTCCCTGTTTTGCTAGCTCAGTCACCACACTTCTGTCTCCTTTCCATCTTCCCAATATGAGTTGAAAACTCTTGGTTGCAGTTGATTTGGTTGGTATTCTCTTTGACTTTGGGGCTTAACACAGTTTTGAAAATTTTCCTGTCATGCTGTTAGTCATGTTTTGGGAGGGAGAAGAGATCAATGCTTGTGTTTCATTCCATGTGTTGATCTTGAAATTTCTCTGGGTTCCTTATCACGGTGATGAAATCTTCAAGGCAGAACACGAAGTCTTGACCTTGTGTGCTTCCTAGTGCATATACTTGGAACTCAGTAGATATTGGTCCAAAGAATAAATGATCTATGCTGATATGTCTTTTGGAATCATAATTATTTTAGCTGCGAATGTGATGATTTCCTCTGAGGTTGTCTTTGGTTAATCTTGAAATGAGGGAGAAGTGTTGACTGCCAGGTGGAGGGTTTTCAAACTGATGTTCACAGTTCAGGGGGATGTTTTACTCCCGTTTAACTGCTCATTTAGTTGCTAGAATTAAGAGAAGAGAATTTGTACAAAAAGGAGACAGCTTTCTGTTTTTCATAAATGATCTTAACTGCCCAGCCTTAGACGGTGTACCTTTGAATGTGCATACATTCCACCTGGTCTCAGACAGCCCTCCTTGAACTTTCGGTTAAAATGCAGTGCTTTGACACACCGAGAGTCCCACCCAATTATTCTTTCTACTTGAAAGCGTTGTGTATACAAGTATTCTTCCTGGTGCACATTTTTTTGGTGTTTAAATATTAACACTAAATGCAAAGCCTGGTTTATGTTAACATTTCTTTATTGACTAGCCTTGCATGTTTGCTTGACCTCATGACTTTGCCACTGGGCTCAGAGTTGCTGTGTTTCCTCTTGCAACAAATGTACCTGAAACCACACCTTGTTGGAATATGCTGTTAGATATGCACTTGGAATAAACATCTTAGAGTAACACATATCCTTAGAATATGTGACTGCTCCAAATATACTGTCTTGTTCTGCTCTATTTCATCACAAATAGGTTGATTGTGACTCACAGTTTTACACTTCACTGGCTTGCACAAGCAATCTTCCAGTTAACAGAAATAAAGCCTAAAGCACAAGGGTTGTGCTTCCCTGCTCCCTCACTTTTTTCACTTCAGTAACAACGTAATAAGTGAGAATTAAATAACATTGCTTTGAAACAAGAGAAAATTGATCACCATGGTCACTCCCATTTTAACAGGTCAACGAAGATGATTTTTGTGTGTGCCTTACCTGTCGGATTTTGTCATCAGCATAGCATGCTGGCATCTTAGCTGGTTTGCAGCAAGTATGAACACATGGCATAGTGACATCTTGCATATCCTCTGCCCTTGCATATTCATAGCCTTGCCCCTTATCAATTTCCACTACAGAAAATCCCACCTGGGAACAGCCTCAATCTTCACCCTCACCCATCTTTACCTCTTAATGCATGGTAGGAATTCCAAGCATCTTCCCCTTCTACTTCCCTCATGGACTGTTACACCATATGGCCCTCACATCCCCTCCCTTCATCTTCACTCCCTGACTCTGACATGTGGGAGTCTCCTCAGTTCTTCCCACAGTTATGTACACAAACTTGGTCACCACCCCCTCCCAACGCAAATTCTTGCTATTCTGGAGTGGGGAATCCAGCATCTTTTGATACTTTTGACTTGCCACTCTCACCCTCTTGGTCAGGAGTAGGTGATTCTCACTTTTGCCAAACTATGACCCCACCGCTCAGCATCCATTCAAATGCTGAACCATATTGATTTGTCATTATCACTCCCAGTTCGTAGTGACATTATGGTTTCACATGTGGTGTTGGACATTTAGTTTGTACAAATCTATCATGACATACATAATACCCCCACCATTAGCATACAGGATGTTTTCATTGTATTTAAACTTGTCTGTGCTCCACCTCCTCCTGACTTGTAGGACTGCTTCCCACAAGAATTGACTCTCAAAATCACGACCCGAGTTCTTTTTGCTGTACTCTAGGGTCTCTGGAATGGTACCATCTCTTTTAGGTGTAGTTTTATTGAAAGAACATTGGCATTTACTTAGCATTAGATTTTCAGATAGAAAGCTGACTGATTTTTATTGAAGGTGCTCATATCGTTTGTCTTAAATATTTTTCCAATTATAGTGTCATATATATGAACTTTGGAAAATTCCAGGTAGGAACAAAGAGGAAAATAATATAATTCTACCAATCCAAGATACCCACTATTAACAATTTGATGTACTTTCTTCATCTAATTTCTCTGCAAGTGCAGTTTTGCAAGTATACATTGTTACTTGATACTGCACACAAAATTATGTATATGTATATCTAAACTAATAATGTATCACACATTCTTTGTTGAAATTATTTAGCAAATATCACTTAAGATCTATTTATTATTGGCAACTTAGGCATTTCTCAGTTTTTTTTTTCCCATGTAGCATTCTAAGTAACTGCTGTAAAGACCTGGCATTGTGGCTCAGTGGATTAAACCATTGTTGCAATGTAGGCATCCCATATGGGCACTGGTTGGAGACCTAGTGGTTCACTTCCAATCTAGCTCACTGTTAATGGCCTTGGAAAGCAGAAGACGACCCAAATACTTGGGCTCTTGCCACATGGGAGACCAAGATAGAGTTCCTGGTTCCTAACTTCAGCCTGACCCAGCCTGTCTATTGAAGAGAGTTGGGGAATGAATCAATAGATAGAAGATCTCTCTTTTTTTATTGCTCTGTTTCCTTCTCTTTCCAATTTTGGCTTTCAAATAAATAAAATAAATAATAAAAACACTGACTTGGACATTGCCTAAATATTTACCTGCATTTAAGGCACAGTTAAAAAATACATTTTATTTATTCCTATTCGAGAGATGGAGAGAGAAGGAGCTCTCATCTGCTGGTTTATTCCGCAAGTGATTACAGTGACTGGAACTGAACCAGAAACTAGAAGGAAATTCAATCCAGGCTTCCTATGTCAATGGCAGGGACCCAACTGCTTTGTTGTCTGCTCCCTTTCAGGATGCACATAAGCAGGAAACTGGAATTGGGAGCAGCATTGGTATTTGAAACCTGTGCTCTGATTTGGGAAGCAGAACCATTAGGGCAAACACCCGCATCTAAGAGGTTTTTTTTTGATAAAGATTTATTGTTATTTGAAGGGCAGAGTTCAGAGAGAGATGGAGAGAGAGAGAAAGAGAGAGAGAGAGAAGAAGAAGAAGAAGGAGGAGGAGGAAGAGAAAGAGGAGAAGGAGGGAAACAGAGAGAGATTTCCATTCAGTGTTTTACTTCCCAAATGACTTCAACTGCCAGAGCTGGACCAGTCTATAGTCAACAACCAAGAGCTTCATCTGGGTCTCCCACATGGGTGCAGAAGTCAATAACTTGAACCATTCTCCACTGTTTTCCCAGGCCATTAGCAAGGAGCTGAATTGGGAGTGGAACAGCTGGGACTTGAACTGGCATTCATAAGGGATGCTGGCCCAGCAGGTAGAAAATTAGCCTACTAAGTCACATGATGTCTGTCACTCCCCACCCCCCTACCCCTAATAGATTTTAAGAATAGACCCACTGAGTCCAAACTATAGGTCTTTTAGGAATCCTGGCACTTTTGAATCATGTTTGGGAACATTTGAGTTCCAGAGAAGGTTATTTTTGATTATTTTAAATTTATTTGAAAGACAACTAGACAGAGAAAGAGATGTTCCACCCACTGGATTAGCCCTTACAAGCTTGCAACAGCCAGGGCTGGGTCTGACTAAAGCCAGAAGCCATGAACTTAATCCAGGTAACTCATGTTGGTAATAGGGACTCAACTGCTTGAGTCATGCCAGGGCACACATTAGCAGAAAACTGGGATGGGGAGTGGAACTAGGACTCCAACCCAAGCATTCTGATAGAAGATGTGGGTGTCTCAAGTGGTACCTCTATTTTTTAAAATAAAATTATTCATTTATTTAATTATTTGCATTTACTGGAAAGACAGGTTTTACACAGAGAGAAGGAGATACAGAAAAAGAGGGGTTCTCCATCTGCTGGTTTATTCCCCAAATGGCTGCAAGTCCAGAGCTGAGCTGATCCTAAGCTGGGAGCTAGGAGCTTCCTCTGGGTTGCCCATGTGGGTGTGGGATCCCAAGGACTTGAGCTGTCCTCCACTGTGGGCCTTCCCAGCCCACAAGCAGGGAGCTGGATTGTAAGTGGAGCAGCCAGGGCTAGAACAGGTGCCCATGTGGGATGTTGGCACTATATCCTAAAGGATCAGATTGCTATGCCACCACACTAGCCCCTCAAATATTATCTTAACAGCTAGGTGAAATGTTCTCCCCACTGAGAATTTTTGTCACGAGTGAGAGATTTTGCCGTTTGCTTCTTAAAAAGTATATATTTGAAAGGCAGAGCAAGAGATAGAGAAATATAGTGGGATGGGTAGGGGAAATCTTACATCAACTGGTTCATTCAAATGATCACAACAGCATAAATTGAGTTGTGGGCAGATGTTTCAAGGGCAGCTAAACAGCTGTGTCAAACATCAACAACAGTTCTATATTTTTTCAAGGTGAGTGAGACTTAGGTTTGCTCAACATCTGTGTGGCTCCCTCAGCAATGGGGTCATAGATGGGCAATGTAAGAATGCTATACTACTGAAGAGTGGATGAGAGCTACAAGCAAGAGCATAAGAAGATGTTGTATTTCACAGGAAGGCAATACCCCATGTTGGGGGTGCATGCGTGACCAAATTTGTGTGTACAAATGTGTGAAAAACTGGGGATATCCCCAACATATCAGAGTCAGGGAGTGAGGATGAAGGGAGGGGATATGAAAATGCAGGATTAAAAAAAATACCCAGAGTAACTCAAATGTTGGATTAAGGTGAGGATTGTGGCTGCTCCCATTTATAATTTCTCTGGTAGATATTTTAAGGCCAAAGTGTTTGATTCATAGCTGATTTGAAGTATCATCGTTGATTGAAAGACTCTTCTAGATGGCAGCTGACATCATGACTCTTCAGGTGGAAATGAGAGGCATCGATGGGATGAGGGGCACACCTGAGGCCAAAGCACAAGGCCGGGATGGGAAGTTCACCCCGCTCACTGCACTTTGCAGGAACTAAGGTGGAGCTGGTGTTCCAGAGGACAGTGTTGCCAGTCCTGCTATTGCTCCTTCTCAGCAAGGTCACTGGAAGGGCATTGAGGCATTGTCTTGTGAAGCCTGACAAAGTTCATGATATGAATTTGAATTTAAGGTGACTCTTGGCAAATATTAAAAAAAAAATCTTCTGATTGCCTCTTTTTCTACTCAAGTGAATACTAATCAGAAGTGATATTTGACTAACCTCTTGATGCATCCTACTCAAGTGTGCACTGAATGACTAAGCTTATAATTGGGTAAAATTAATTGTTGCAGATGCTGGGCTCTTCTGAACCAGTAGAAGTCATCCTGCCAGTTCCCTTGAGTCACATGTCAAATCAGCAGAGGTCACAGACAACAAAACAGAAGTTTCCAAACACAGTGGAATTCGAGAGGATTAAATCTTTCAGCATTGTCTTATGCAATGCAATTATCGGATAAACGAATTTATTTGTTACTTCTTTTGAACTTGGAATGCATTTTATATTTTATATGGGCTTTACAAAAAAGTATATTAATGTTTCTATTCATCCTTTCCCTTTGAATTCATTGTTAGAATCTAAAATTGCTCCTTGTTCACTCTTTGACACTGTTGATCCATGCTAAGAAGGCAAGCAGCTAATCCCAAGATAAATGAAGGTTTTAAGGTTCCCAAACCACTCAATTTGACACTTGTAGAATGTCACTTTTATGGTGATCTCTTTTTGCAGAAAAAATAAGTATGATTCTTAGAAATGTGTACCAGCACTGAGAGTGAAATGAGCATTTAAGAAATGCTGTATTCTGAGCAGATACCTGATTTTATAAACTGAGGGTAATTTTTGTCAGGCTCCTGGTTTGGCAGCACTTTTAAAACAAAACATGATTAAGATCTCAAATAATGTTGTTGGGTGCAGAAGCAGTCCTGAGTGAGGATGCAGGGATCAGGGGCCCTCAGAGATCACTATCTGGTGGTTTCCTGTGGTTTAGTGTGACATTCAGAGGCAAACCTCTCTACCACAGTTGAAGATTTTACTGGTAAAAAGTGTATTTAAAAAATTTAATTTGTTTCCCACTAAACAAGCAAACTTTAAGATCACAGATAATAGGATCAAAAGATAATGTGTGTTCTCCTGAACTTTTTGAAAATCATTTTCATGTTTCTTCTGTTGTACAAAGTAACATATTTTGCATATTTGAAAGACCGAGTTGCAGAGAGAGAGAGAGAGAGAGAGAGAGAGAGAGAGAAGACAAAAGGAGAGCTAAAGAGAGATTCCACCTGCTAGTTCATTTCTTAAATAACTGCAACAGCTGGGGTGGGCCAGGTCGAAGTAAGGATCCAGGAGCTTCATCCAGTTCTGCCATGTGGAGAACTCCCAAAAGTACTTGGGCCATCCTCTGCTGTTCTCGCAGGCACATTAGTTGGGAGCTGGATTGGAAGTGGAGCAACTGGTACTCAAACTGAATATGCATCCACCTGCTATGCCACAGTGTCATCCCATTTTACCTTTGAAAAAACACCCTAAATTAGTTATAATTCTAAACCAATCCTGTAATATTATGGACTGAGGAAATCTAAACTCTCAAAGTTTGGGCGATCTGACAATTTCTAAAAATCAAATTGACCATACATGTAAGATATTGAAATAAATCTCTAGATGTTGCAGTATCTTCCTTTCATTTAAAATTTATTAAAAATATGAATCTTGCTTTCAAATGCACATTTCAGACTTGCTTGGAAATTAAATCAGGTTGCTTCCTCCTTTAGCCAACACCCTGTAAACTGTCAAAAATCTATTTTGATGCCAAAGGCACTTGTTACTTGAAGTGATTGATTCCAAGGATCTCAGCCAGGGTAACCCACAAAGTGAAGCAAGGAACTTATATTTGAAATAAAATATAGACCTTTTATTACTTTCTCTTTTAATATTCACTTGTTTATTTGAAAGGCAGAGAAATAGAGAGGCAGAGACAGAAAGAGGAGGAGACAGAGAACAGCGAGAGAGGAAAGTAGAGGAGAGGAGAGAGGAGACAGAGACATCCTCCTTCCATAGATGAGTTCATGCCCCAGATGGCTGCAGCATTCAGGGCTAGGCCAGGAAAAATACAGGAGCTCCAATCATCCAACCATGCCACATGGGTGTGTCTTCAGCTGCCTTCCCAGGCATGTTAGCAGGGACCTGCTTGGGCAATGAAGCAGCCGGGACTCCAACCAGCACACAGATGGGGATGTAGAGGCTTCAACTATATGCCATGTTTGCTCTGCTTTTTCTCTTTTCCCCCTTATTTCACCTTCCTTTCTTTTACTATTTCTCCTTCTCTCTTTATTATATTTCTATAATTAGAATATGGAATTAGGATGTTGAAATAAGTACTTCCATTATTCTTAACTTAAAAATATTGACTTATGAAGGAACAATTTTATGCTTTCTCAAAAGTGTGCCACTGTTCCTTGACATATTTTTATCCCAGTAATGGGTTTACAACTCTTAATGGAAATGAAAATAAAAAACTGTATCTTTCCCCTATAGTGAAAATAGGCCTTCCTTATATCATGTATGTATTTTTCTTTTCTTGGGCTAAGTGTCACTGGTTATTGGTTTAGTTCTCATGCTGGTAAATATTTTCTCAACTATTTAGATTTATTTCCCTTCTTAAACCCAGCCGCTGGATTTCAGTATCTATGCACAATGATCGGACTGACCAAGCTCAGGTTTTTCCTGCCGTTTGTGTGTTCTAGATCCATTTCATATTGCTCTTCAGTCGACAAGGCAAGCTACGGCTGCAGAAATGGTACACCACGCTCTCCGACAAGGAACGGAAAAAGATCACCCGGGAAATTGTCCAGATCATCCTCTCTCGTGGTCACAGGACAAGCAGTTTTGTTGACTGGAAGGAGCTGAAACTTGTGTATAAAAGGTGTGAGTAACTTTATGAGAATGGAGTTTCTCCTGATAACATGGGCTTGTCTAAAATTTGAACATTTTAGGCTGCCGTTTCAACCCCCTTGTTTCCCCAGTGACTTGTATCAGCAGACTGATTTGCCTGTGGTCTCATCATGAAATGAACATGGGGCCTCAGTTTGTTCAATAATTGAGGTTCCTTTCTAGTGTGGTCTTGCTATGGCAAACAGGTACAATAAAAAGTGTAAAGGTTTTAAAATTAGAAAAGGGCTCCCAGTTATGGTGAGGTCTGTGATGTGCAACATAGTTTTTTTTCCCTTTGCTTTATTTTAAGCACAGGATTTATCTATCATTTATTTATTTAAAGCTTTTTCATTTTTAACAGATTCGATGTAGTTCATAGAATTCTAAGAACACATTTTTTCCCTCCCCACTCCTTGCTGCTAACATGGATTCTTAAACTATTTGTTATTAACAGTATTTAAACGAGGTGTCAATAGGACATATATGAACTATACAGGAAATGCTCATGATTGTTTTAATGGCAGAAGATAATGGCAGTGAAAAAGAGATCTAATATTCTCGGTGTCGTGGAGTGGCTGCATTTGCTAAATAAACAAATAAGATGTTTTCTATTAGTAAAAAAAGCTATGGACAAATTCAAGTTAGTGTGATCCAGAGAGGAGGAGGGCTGCGCACAACAAGGAGCTCTTACAACACTTATTACTCATATCAGCAGGTGAGTAAGCTGAGGACACTGACAGTTTAAACAGTTAGTCCCCATTATTAGTAATTAGTAGGGTCGGCATTCAAACACTCTTTCTAAGTTTAAGACCACGATGCTTTTTACTGCACCTATTTGCAAATGGCAAGACTATTAGGAAGGGATCTGAATTTTTAGATGAGGAAACAGAACTGAGAGGTCATTTTGCTAATGTGCTCCCAAGAAACTGGGATTCAGAACACAGCCCAGTTGGCTCTGCACGCAGCATCACACTGCAGCATCCACAGGGAGGACGTGTTCTTGCAAAGAGTGTTTTCAGTGAGGAAGACTGAGGTAATCTCTGCTGACACTTAAAGTGGTAGATGGTCAAGGGTCTGGGTTGAGCTCCTGCTGGGTCCAGGCGAGAGCTTGACAAGTTGAGGACTGGAGACATAGACAGAATAACTGAAATGGAGTGTGCACTGAGAAATAGGGAGGGCAGACCCCTCTGGGCACTAATCAGGGTTTGGATACTCCACAATTGGCAAATTGCACGGTGTCTGAATAGACACTGTGATTGCCGTGGGCCAAAAGATGCTGCTTCCTGGCTGTAACTCTTCATAATAAAGGCTTATTGAGACTCTTTCATCTCAATCGCAGAAACATCCATTGACCATGATGTTTTTATAGGTTCTGTTTCATATTTGGGGAGGGTATTGGATATGATGAATAATGATTTCATTATTGGATGGAGCTAACCCTTTGGGAGAAGGGGGTGACTTGGGATATGTATTGTGCAAAATTATCTTCCGATTGTATGATCATCATATTTTTGCTTTCATTTTTTCCCTTTTAAGGTATGCTAGTTTATATTTTTGCTGTGCAGTAGAAAATCAGGACAATGAGCTCTTGACACTAGAGGTTGTACATCGTTATGTGGAGTTGCTCGACAAATATTTTGGAAATGTAAGTGTTCTGGTCTTTTGGAATTAGACAGTCTGCATCTCAGCTCTTATTTCAGATCCGTCTGTCATCACATTGCTTCTATCCTTCAATTATGAAATTGAAATTGTGTCTGTACTGAGAATCACACTAGTCCACTAGGGTCACGTTATGAGGCTTTCTTCCATGTCCGTGTTTTTTAGCAAGTGGAAGACCCAACACCTTGCAAGGCAGATATATCTTTATCTGTAGACCACGATTAATGAGACCTGGTACTGAACCAGCATTTCATTGTGAAGCATTCCTTGATATTTCCCCCCTTATTTCTCATTGGTTTTTCTCCTATCTCTTCTTCATCTTCTCTCTCTCTCTCTTTTTTTTCCTTTTTGTATATTGGAAATTTCCACTTTTTTCTGCCTAATCTGAAAAAAATGCCAATCAAACAAAATCCTTACATCCTCTCCATGCACATTGCTCTACAGTAACCATTCTGCATGAACTGCCATGAGTCGCACCAGTTAGCTGCCCCATTGTTTGGAGCCCTTTTCCTCCACAGCAGGTTGCATGTGGCTCTCATCTGTGCCGTTCCCAGCAAGTAAGAGTCACTGTTGAATCCTTCCTATGGTCAAGACCAGTGACCCCTCTTAGGTGTCTGCTGTCTTTACCTCTCTGTAGCCCCGGCTTCTTCCTCATCGTACCACTTTCTTTAAATTAGTCCTTCTTCATTTTGTCAAGCCATTGATTTCTGCTGCTTTTGTCTTGTTTCTGAAGGCCCCGCCTTTGGTTTCCTTTCTGATCTTCCTTTCTCTCTCCCCCTAAGTGCCCTTCTTCTTTTGCTAGTGTCCTGCATGTCTAGTAACTCTCCCCATTCCAGTTGACTCTTCACTTGGCTGGTGATGATTTTCACTGGGCTTCTCATGGGAAAGACTGGGCTCTCCTGACAACCTGTTTTGCCTTATAGTTAGAATCTTTGTTGTTCTAGTATCCTTCAGTGCAAAAGAACAATGTTATTTCCATCCTTCTCTACCTGTTACTAGACCCTGCTTATCACTTTTCACTTTGGACTAAATTTCCTTTTTTTTTTTTTTTCTAGGATTTACCTATTTATTTTGAAAGTCAGAATCAGAATTACTGGGTCTCAAGAACACACACAATCCCTCCAATCTTGTTACTTTTATTATATTCCTGACTTAGCCAGGGCTCTAGTGAGGTAGAAGAGCCTTGTGGTATCCTTGGTACAAGATGTACTGAGGTATCAAATGGCCATTTTCTCAAGGTCATGACTTGAGGCTCATTGGTTTACTTTCTCTCTACCATTTGTAACCAGTGCTTGACCAGACTGTAGCAGATATTACAGAAAACTTTAATCTGTAGAAATAAAACATTAGATTTAGAAAATGTTTTCTATTCAGTGAATTCACTTCTATATTCCCTTGTTCGCTGAAGATTCCTGTGAAGTGGTTGCCAGGAAAATCTACTGCCAAAGGGTTTTCTGTATGCTTTAATAGAATGAACAGTGACCACCATATTAGACCTTATTAGATTGGTTATAATACCTTTCATAACCACGAGCAATTGAACGTCTTCTAAAAGAACCTCCCACTTCTTTCCTTTTGTAGGTAATGTTACAGAATCAAAGTCGCTTCAGGCATGTCAGGTTGTTGCTCTGTATATAGAAGTAGTAAGAAATAGACTGGTTTTTGTCTGCCTCATCTGGTTTACCAAGTTTATTTGCATTTCAAAGAGACATTTGCGGATGTATAGCAACATGATTTCAAACACGAGATGATTTAATTTAACGCTATTATTCAAATGCATTTGGACATTTTGGTACTTTTAATGGATTTATTTATTTTTAAATAAGCTTCACACTTGGCCTTTTGCAAGGGCCTGAAGGAGTTTTCTTGAATTCTGAACTCTCTCAGATCCTGCCTCCTACTCTTGATTTCTGAACCCTGATTTGTACTGTTATGTTTTCAAGCCAACTTTAAGGATGTGAATTGTGACTGAATTTCTGTCTCAATGTATCTGACCAAATTTCAGCCCAGTATTTCAGAGCAAGTTGCTTCTCAAGAGAATTTGAATGACCTTCACCCATACTCAGCCTGAGGAAAAATAGGATGAATTCCTATTTCCCTAGCATTCATTTTCCATCCTATTCTGGCACACTATTAGAACCTCTGTCATCATCATTAACTAAAATTTAATTCACTAAAAAATGCAATGAATCTTTTATTAAGCCAAGAGCAGCTAAGAACAGTTCAAGGCTGTATACCCAGTAGCTGTTCACTTCTTATTAATTAACAGAGCTCAGCAAAGCCTTCCTTCTGATTCTCACTGACATCATCTCAAGAATAACACACTTCTCTTTGGTTTTCTTTACCTCTTGTGTTGATATTAAAGATTTTTTGGAATTCTGTCATTGTTTTTTTCCAAAGGAAGACTTTGTGCTGGGAAAATATTTGTGTTGGGAAATATTATCTTCTAAAGACAGATAAGTCAAAATCTATGACTACTGATTTATGTTATTTTTCTAAGTACTTTTCAATTCCAAGGAGATTTACACAGATCAACTAATTAATCTTTCAATCTTTAGGAAGTAACACTGACCCCAATTTATAGAGCCTAAGAAGAAAATCCTCAAAGTCTCACAGAAAATAAGGGTATGTTTGAGGATTTAGGAATCTGCCTTATTTTCTGAGACTGTACTCTGATTTTGGGGATTTATTCATTGTGTGGATGCTGTTCCAGTGAGCTATGGAGCTTGATTTAGGGAGTTTTTGTTGTTGCAAAAGGAAGAGGACCGTGAGTCCTGGCGGACGTTGGGGTCAACTTCCTCCCAACAGGCCCATGACTTGAAGTTTGCCCCCAACCTCCATTTTATGTATATTAAAATTGACACTCAGAAAAGGTCAATGGAAATATTTACTTTGCTAACCTCATGAGGCTTCTGGGAGGGCTAAAGAAATAAAGTGAATATGGATTTTGTAAAAGCCAATCAGTGTTGTATAGTTGTGCATTGTGTTATAATTATTTTTATTTTATTTGTGAATTTATGGTTTTTGTGTGGTTTGTTTTATTTTTCCTGCATGTAATGTGAAATGCATTGCATTTGCTTTAGAACAGAATTCAGCAGGTAGGGGCAACTGCTTCTCAGGCTCCAGCCAAAAGGATTTAGTTGGCGAAATGCCAAAAATAATCTCACAGCACTATGCATTGTGCTAGATGAGAAGACCTTCAAGTCAAATTGTAACAAGGCACAAGGCTAAGAAGTTTAAGATAAAGGATTTGTGTCTGCATTTATTTCAGAATCTAGATACATGAAAAATAGAAGTAGATTAAAAACTCAGATATTTATTATTGCGGTAATGGTGAGGAAGCTGTAAGTATTTATGAAATGAGACGGCTTAGCCTCTTGAGCATCAAGATAATATTTTTGCTGTATTGCCTTCAGGAAGAATCTTTGCACTATTGGAGTAATTAGACAATAGTGAAAGAAATGTGGATTAGAGTTAAGATTCCCTAGCATGTTTTCTTAATGTCAAATGGGGTTAGAGTCAAAGAATAACCATAGAGTAGCACTTTAGAGATGTACATCATCTGTGAACATGCAATTGCTCATTGATAACAGTCTACCCCACTAGCAGCGCTTGTACAGCTCAGAGGTTTCTAGAGACAGCAGCTGTGTATCGTGCTGTGTGTTTGTGTATAGCTGACTCTGTACCGCCTCACCAGTTCTTATCCCTTACTGGGTGCTCAGTTCATAGCTCCATGGCTGTGGAGGACCCTGCCTGCCTGGGGATGGGTTGCTGCTCTCTGAGTGGAGTAGAAGACGTTCTTAGAGAACTTGTGTGTGTGTGTGTGTGAGTGTGTCAAGTTCACTTTACAGGATTCTGATGGCTGGTTTGTCTTAACAAGTCTCCTGTGTGTCTTGGATTCCCGGTGTGCGTCTGCCTTGACTTCTGAGCTTCCAGGACGTTTGATACTCTAACTCCTGCTTCTGCCACTTCTGAGCTCTGCTAACTGCTTATTTCTCCTAGCTTCTTTAAAGTGTATGAATGTCTGATTTACTGTGATTTCTTTTAAGTTATGTAAAATCATAAAACAGTGCATCATTCTCAGGTATCTTTCTAAACTTTCTTTTTAAATGGGACTGCACTACACATAATATTTTGCAACTTTTCTGCTTTATAAGTCGATCTTGAATCTCTTCCCATATCTGTCTATATATATCTACTTAATGTATCTAAACTACACAGAATTCACATTCCTTAGTGGGAATATACAAAATCTAATTTAAACAGTTCCTTTACTGGATGAATGCTGGGTTATATCCAATTGTTATAAGTAATGTCATAATTTTAGTTGTTTATATATGTTATTATGTTCTAGTTTGAATACAGTATGGAAATGAATTCCTCATGGACCTGTACATTCCAAATTGATAGATGCTGCATTCAACCCTCAGTAGTCTATAAAATTTAGAACTTTTGCTAACAGTGAGTTTGAATACCTATTTGCCCAAATCATCACCGACATTATTTGCCCAAATCATCAGCAATGTTATATATATTGGATATTAGCTCTTAATTTTCAGATGCACATCAACTTAGCTTACATTTCTGTGATTACTGGTAAGGTTGTACATTGTACAAGAGGACTATTGGACATTTCCATGTCTTGTGTTGCCTATGAATTGTTTCTTGACAGTCTTTCCTTGTTTTGGTAATGTTCATCTAAGTGTTTTCAAGAATTCTTTCATGGATCCTATTCCCTTTCCATCTTTAATGACTCTGCATATAAAAGAATACAGAGTGCATGGCAAGTAGGGTAAAAGTGAGTTTATTTTGATTCAGAAAGTTTTGGAGTTCCTGTGTTTTGTTTCATGATGTATACTTTTCCATAACTGAAGACCTTTAGTATTTTGCCCAGCCTAGGCTGTAATTGTCAATGTCCAGACAACACTGTGCTCTGCTTCACCACGTTCTTACCTTGGGGAACTCTGTTCCATGATCTTCCAGTTTCCTGGAATGAGAAATAAATGGCACAATTCATATGCAAGTGTAGTTTCTTTCACCATGTTGTTCTGTCCTGAAAGCTTGTTCCTATGAATGAAACCTACTGGTTCTGGGAAGTCCTAGGTTGTTTTTGTGTCCCAGTTAATATTTTAAAAATCAAAATTTTTTTAAAATTTGAAAGCTGGTCATACACATTTGAGTATTGATGCATGTATGTACAGCCAGATATGCATATACACATATATGTACACACAAGCCCATATACATGCAGATATTTTAGGGAGAGGATTTATATTTGAGTGTATATGTATGCTTATTGTTGATTTAATGCTGTTTTCTAGTCAATGAAGAGCTTATAACCCTTGCAGTTGAGTTATATGTTTCCTGAACTGGCTATTTATTACATTTGTGTTATATTCACTTGTATGTTTCTTCATTCAATTGAATTTGTCATCATAAACCATGTTCCTTGTGGAATCCACAAGTTTATTGGCCTAAATCCTAAATCAGTGCAGCCATTTTCAAGAATATTGGCAACTATTTTATGTAAAGTTATAGCATTCAGTAGAATTGGGGAATTATCTGGGAAGCTGTTAATGCTTAGTGTATTCAGAAGTGAGACCTATTTGATGGCCAACTTGTTGGCTTACTCTGCAGAGACCAGGAACACGACAGCACTGAAGACAAGCCCCCTACCCTGTACTCACAGTATGGGGAATAGGGCTTTGATGAGTGATCAGTAAGTGAGCATATCCTAGCAGAAAATATAAGTGAGAATCTAGTGCAAATGATAGGAAGTCTGAATGGGGAACAGTCTGGTCAGTTGCTCTGCCCCTGACTTGAAATTGGCCTTGAAACTTAAGCATTCATTTGGTCAGTAGAAGAGGAGGAACATTCTAGGAATTTCTGGAATGTGTAAAAGCTGAAGGCATGTAAGAGCACAGAAAGGTCATGGCATATGTGGCTATAGCATGGGGTGAGCACTGACCAAGAACCAGAGAGCAGGACCCTGATTAGTTGTGAAGATTTCTGTATTCCTTGCTGAGGAATTAAAGTTTTTTCCTGAACAGGAGAGGAAGAAGATAAGTATTTTAGCAAAGTGTACTTGGTCAGTAGGCACAAACTTCAGGCCAAAGATCATTGCCATGGCCTAAAGAGAGGTGTTGCAGGGCCTGACCAGGGGCTTGTAAACCAAGAACGGGGAAAGGTTAGGGATTTAGAGGAATGAATCTGTAGAATTGGTGAGACCAAGAGAGAGTAGAATGGGGTGAGGAGTGAATTGAACTCTAGGATGTACTATTGAGCAATTAAATTTTTCAGAGTTGGGCACTATGGTTTAAGATTTCATTCCATACTGGAGGGCTGGTTCAAGTCTTAACTACTCCACTTTTATTTATTGTTTTTTTTTAAAGATTTATTCATTTTATTACAGCCAGATATACACAGAGGAGGAGAGACAGAGAGGAAGATCTTCCATCAGATGTTTCACTCCCCAAGTGAGCCGCAACGGGCCGGTGCGCGCCGATCCGATGCCGGGAACCTGGAACCTCTTCCAGGTCTCCCACACGGGTGCAGTGTCCCAATGCTTTGGGCCGTCCTCGACTGCTTTCCCAGGCCACAAGCAGGGAGCTGGATGGGAAGTGGAGCTGCCGGGATTAGAACCAGCGCCCATATGGGATCCCGGGGCTTTCAAGGCGAGGACTTTAGCCGCTAGGCCACGGCGCCGGGCCCAACTACTCCACTTTTAATCTTGCTCACTGCTAATGTGTCTGGGAAGCAGCAGATTATGTCTGAAGTACTTGAATTTTTGATACCCACTTGGGAGAGCCACCAGAATGGAGCACCTGGATTGAAATTGACCCAGTCCCAGCTTTTGCAGCTATTTAGGAGTGAGTCATCAGATAGAAGACTCCTCCTAACTCTTTCTGTCTTTCAACTAACTGTGGTTTCATCTGCTAAACAAAATAAGAACCAAAGGGAAAAGAATGAACTTGGTAGGAGTTTGGGGCATGGTGACATGAGGACCCTCCCAAATGGGATGTTTAGTTAGCAACAGAAAATACTGATTTAGTGCCCCAAAGGGTGATTAGAGCTGGACATGGAGTTTTGTTGAGCACCCTGGATTCTAGACACAGTTGTAGAAAGCCACTTGAACTATCTGGAGGACTTGCGTATCACAAAGAGAAGAGTCCCTCTTGGGGACACCAATGACTAAGGAGAAGATGAGTCACTAGAATGTAATGAGTATGTGGCAGAGATGTTTGTCTTGCTGAGTGATGCATTATGAGCACTCTGTAAGTCACTGTGGAGCCAATGCGAGCTGGTAGAGAGCTAATCTATCAGCAAGGGAGTTACAGGAGGAACTGCCAGACATTGGGAGGAGAACAGGTGTTAAATAGTATTGCTGTAGCCAGAGGCTCAAGAGGAAGGTACTTTCCATGGGCCAGACACTGGTGAAGAGTTAGCAAGTGCTGCTAACAGCAATGTGGGGCAGGATTTGGAACCTTTAGTGGGCAGCTTTTTTTGGCTGATAGGGTCTGGAAGGTTTGGTCTGCAAAGGAAAGTCAGGGGGCAGGAGTTGAGGAGTAAACAGAGGAAGGATAGTGCCTGGCAGCTGTCTGGAAGGGTAATGGATTACAGGCAGTGGTCCTGACACATGCTCACTTAAGCCCCAGACTCTGTCAGGGAGTGGTTCTGAACATAACATTCCAGGTGCCCTAGTGAATCAGAAGCAGGGGCCAGGGCCAGCACGGTGTTTTATTGAGCCTCTGGGTGAGCCTGACTCATCCAGACTCTAAGGTTCAAGAACCACTGGCCTGTGACATAATTTTGAGAATAAGCCGAGTTGAGCCAGTTTTCCTTTGAGTGATTTGCTAAGGGAGTCTTCGTGGGGGGATCCAAGGTTTACATCCCAGAGAGCAGAGAATCTGAGCCCTGCACTCACAGCTGAAAGCCAGCTGGGGACTCAGCTCTGTTTAGGCAGAAGTAAAGGTGGAGTGGCCTTGTTCCTCCACTGAGGGTCGGGGGTCTTCCTGCAATATACAACATTACTATATAGTCATGCGTTGTATAGAGAGTTACATATATTTTGTTTTTTAAAGAGATTTATTTATGTATTTGAAAGGTAGAGTTAGAGGGAGATGATAGAGGCAGGAAGGAAAAGAGAGAGAGAGAGATCTTCCAATTTTAGTATATGTGCTGCTGAAGTGAGCACACAGAGAAATCTTTATTCCCCAAATGGCTAAAATGGTGAGCTACACCATGGTGCTGGTCCACCAAGATTGTTATTTGAAAGGTACAGTGACAGAAAGAGATAGAGAGAGAGGGAGGGAGTGTCACCCGGCATCCTCAGCATCAGGCTGCAGCCAGGGGTCCAGAACACCATGTAGGTCTTCCACTTGCATGACAACAGCCCAGCATTTGGGCTGTCTTTTTGTTTTCTCCCAAGACATTTTTAAGGACCATGGAGAAGCTGGAAGAAGAACTTGTGGTCTGGTAGCTGGTATGGGATGCCTGCATTACAAGCCAGTGTAACCTGTTACGTCATAATGCTGGCCCCCATCAGATATTTTGGTCTTTTATGTGGCATATGGGTGTAAACCTGTGAAACTTGAAATCCTGCAAAATGTTTCTTCCAATGCAGGTTTCTCAAAATGTTTATTTTTGTCCTACCAGGTCTGTGAGCTGGATATCATCTTTAATTTTGAGAAGGCGTATTTCATCCTTGATGAGTTTATCATAGGTGGAGAAGTTCAAGAGACATCCAAGAAAGTTGCTGTCAAAGCCATTGAAGACTCTGACATGTTACAGGAGGTTAGTACAGTTTCCACACATGTCACAGGAGAATGTGCTCATGAAGGTAAAACTACCCCATTTTACAGATAAGTAAACTAGACTTTGAGAGGTTAAATGACATGTAAGTGTGGAATGGGGACTGGGACAGAGGAAGCTGGCTTCTGGAGTCTGAATGTTTGGGTCAGATTTTTACTATGAGGATATGTCCCTGTCAAGAAGGGGTCAACTTCCAGTGCTATTGTTTTTAAGAATAACTTGATGAGATGTGTAAATAGACTTTCATTGAAATGTCTGTGTTGCCCTAGGAAAGGAGATGAGCAGTACGTAGTGACTTTATTTGCCAGGGACATATTAGAGCTTTATTATTGAAGATGGCATTTATGATTTTAATGAAAATTTCTTGTGCCCCTGGGGAAGGTTGTATGCATGTTCTTGTTTGTGTAAAGAAAGTGGCTTGCTTGCAGGGGAACAACAACAACAAAAAAATGAGTCCCGAAGCATCCATTTTGTACAGCTCCTGACTCTCTATGGTACTGATTAAAAAAAAAATCACAAGACTTCGAGCAAGCAGCCCAGGTTTGCACTACACCTGATCCGGGCACTTAGCTACGTTTTCTCCTCTGTCTACCCAAAGACACTGTGAAAGAGCATGAGTGCTACCCCCTGACCTTTGCTATTCCAAATAAAAGTGATCCGACCAGCTCCAGTGCTGTGTGTGTGTGTGTGTGTGTGTGTGTGTGTGTGTGTCTGTCTGAGGGCTTGGGTTTGGGTTGTTCTATCACTTCTTGTTACTTCTTTCCATCTCCTAATTGAGCCTTTCTATCCTCCTATCTTGGGAGCATCAGTCAGAAGAATCCAGACCATGATAAAGTCCTATTCTGAAGTTACAGTTACTCTTCATGCTCTTTGGAAACAAGAGGCCAAGTTCGGGCAATATTAGGTCTGATTTCTCAGTAACTGCTTTGGCACATCTTGGAGCTGCTGACTTGCTCTCACCCATCAAGAGGAGTGGTCCTCAGGTGGCTGGTCCTGGAGAGTCTATGCGGGCAGGGGTGATAGACAGCAGCTCCTTGTGCCCACTAGGAGGCCAATGCATTTAATCATTTATTCCCTGAGATGTTCTCACTTCAACAAAAGCATTTAAACTTTCTCTGAGTTCCTTGGCTCTCTCCAAATGCCACCGGAAGGGGATTTTACAAGGTACTTGAGAAATCAGTGGTTTGGAAATTCCACAGAACAGCATTTCTTAAAATATACCAGGACAGAGAGGTAGGCAGTGGAGGATGGAGATTATTTATAATTTGGTCCTGAGGATCCTTAATGTGGAAACTCCATGGAGGAGAAGCAGACTTTTAACAGTCTGTGACACCTTAATAATTAAAGCTCCCTGAATGGGGCAAACACACGCCCGGGTTATTTTGAAATACCCTCTACTCCATCAACTCCCACCTTGCCCCACCGGTAGGAGTTTTAGAGAGCTTGAAGTAAGTCAACTGTTTTAGTTGTGTTTAAATCCAGGAATCAGGTGTTTCAAGAGTGAACTCCTTCATACTTCACACCAGTTGGTGGTTTATTTCACTGGTGACTGAAAGGAAGGTCTCCAGGGACCCAACATTTAGCCTTTTGTTCCTGGTAGAGAGCAGGCAATGCCAGGGTTGCCCTCCCCTGTTGAATTAACATCTGCCAGATAGAGAATAAACATTTTCTATCAGGGTATTTTGAGCTCTAGAACTCTCATCAGAAGTCAATGAACATTTGGGGAAATGTATTTAGAAACTGACCTTGTGTATCCTGTCTGCTTCAGATCAGTTCGGAGTGGACAGGTGCCAATAATGTAACTGCACGAAACAAAAAAAGTTACTGCTCTTTCCTTCCTGTATATGGATCTAAATGCTGTCGTGACTCATGGTTAAGGGCTGCCATTGTGACATTTTTAAACTTTTAGAACAATTGTAAACTTTAAAGTAGTCCTTGGGGCTTTCTCCAACTCCTACCTAAATAAAGTTTCTTAGAATATTAGGAAATATGGGGACCAACATTGTGGTATAGTGAGCTAATCCATCACCTGTGAGGCTGTCATTCCATTTGGCGCATCGGTTTGAGTTCTAGCTGCTGTACTTCTGATCCAGTTCCCTGTTGGTATATATGGGGAAGCAGTGGATGATGGCCCAAGTTGTGGGGCCTACCACCCGGGTAGGAGATCAGGGTGCAGTCCCTGGCTCCTGGCTTTAGCCTAGTCCAGCTCTGCTATTGGGGCCACTTAGGAAGTGAACCAGCAGATGGAAGCTCTCTCCTTCTGCCTGTCCCCTATGACCCCCACCATCACTCTGCCTTTCAAATTAATACAAATAAATATTAAATTTAAAAAAGAATATTGAAACAGTTTTTAAAGCTATCCTCACTAATTTAGTATGAAGACACATACTGTCACATCTCCAGATAATCAAAGCGTATTCTAGAGCTAGCTATTGAACATAGGAAAATGAAAGCATGGTTTGGTTGGTTGAGGGTGACCTGTTTGGTATTTTTGTAGAGAAAATTTAAGAAGTCCGTCCATCTTGCAGGCTACTCAAGTTTAATTCTACTGACATTTATGAGGCTGTTCAAGTATGTTTTAAAAAGTGCTGGGAAAAAAATCTGGCTTTGGAGTATGTTAACAAACTTGGTTATTAATGAAGAAGCTGAGAAAATGTAATTGTAAATTGAACCCTGCTTGGGACAAGAGCCTTTTCAAAAGTTGTGGAAGGGGTTTTCAACATTGTGGTGTGTATCTTTCAGTCTACCTGAGAGCTGTTGGTTGGACCTTTCTCTTCCTAGAGTTATGCTTTATGATCAGGTCCAGCTTTTCCTTAATAGGCAGTTCTGTAGTTCCAGCTGTATGGTTGAGTATACAAATTACATTCAAGCTTTGAACCCTCCTTCCCGACGAGCATGTAAGGGTTGACCTCCATTTATACGTTTGAAAGCTTCTTAAAAAGTATTAAAAGATAAAAGGCTGAACACAATATTGCAGTTTGTTAAAGGATGTGGTTTAAAAAGAAGACTGTTCTAATTTGCTGTTCTCTTTCAGACCATGGAAGAATACATGAACAAGCCAGCATTTTAACTGCATGGTTACTGGAAGGTTTGGAGTGGTAGATCGTGTGGACTTCATGAAGAAACACCTTGTATCCAGTCTTTTCACAGAGCCCATGGCAGCATGCCAAATGCATAACTTGAAGGGATTCTTATTAACCCGCAAAACCTTGAAGTTGTCATTCATAATATACTCATAATACTATAAGTCTGTATTATATATATATTTTTTTTATCTTAGGAGGTTTATTTCAACGGGGCAAGTCTGTATTATATTATATGTGAATACTTACTCTGGTTCTGAATGTTTAACTATCACATAACTTAATGGACTGCACCATTTTAACTCCATGTGCTGTTTGTCAGCTAATTTTGGGAAATGATCGCAATCTGTTCTGGTGCCTTTCATCCTCATCTGACAGGTTGCAAAGCATGTGGTTATAAATCCATGAGATTTGAATGTGAAATTCATCTTATATCACTAATGTTTCCAAATGTTTAGTTTTTAAAATTGTATACTCGTTCAAATCTATGCTAATAGGTTGGAGCTCACACATAATGCTAGAGATTTTTATAATTGTTAATAATAGTCTGATTCCAGTCCAGATACAATGTATCTGTGTACAATATCCTGGAATTCACTTAATTTTATTTTTTACAATTGAAACTAAGGGAAAAAACCAAAATGGTATAGAACTTAATGTTTCTGAGCTATTAGGGGCTACAATCTAGCAGAGATTTTATTTTAGCTTTTTATTGAATATTAAGGATATTTTAATATGGTTACATTTTCTACAAACTATATATTTATTAAGGCTTTAAGACATACAGTGTCTATGACATCCCTTATTATACCAAATAATATGATAAGGATGAATGACATAATAATTATTATTGCTACCCCTATTTTAATGATCTCCAGGCAATTTTAGTTGCTTGAGGGATTTTATTGCAAATATGTTGTCATGTATGTTCAATGTATTTGAGGATGATTTTTTAAAGCATTGACTATTCCTGCAACTTGTGTGGTTGCTGCCTTGCCCTTTTTATAACTGTCTTCCTGCTCCCTGTCTTAAGGAAATATTTGCTGCTGACCATTATTGCTGTGAATATGTCACATTTGTGCTTCCTGGAATGACAATTCCGTGTAAGTGGGTACTGAATGTGTTCAGACGTATCATGGAGAAACTGCTTGTGCTACTTGGTGTGCCCCTTTTCAATGTAAATGTTAAGGTCAAGTATCATTTATCCTGGAGTGGTTAGGGATCCTCTGACATCCTCTGGCACTTTATAAAAAGGAGTGTGTGCTAGCTCTTGAATACTGTAGGAGATCCCATGTGTAGATCTATTGAAACAGTGATGTTAAAAGGTTCCTTTCAGCAGACATAGGTGAAAATCAGCCAATTTCTCAATGTTATTATTTTTCAAAAAAAGTAATTCCAATCAGTAGATGGAACAACCATTGGACTTTTGACCTGTGTATTTTCCACAAATTAATGATATAATTTACAATCATGGAAGAAGAATTTTGATTGATTTGGTTTTGTGATTACCTTTTTTGTATTTCAAAAAGTTTTTTTTAAGATGATAGAACTTTATTTTTCAAGACAGTTTGGTAAAGGTTACTTCATGTAAATCCATTGCAAGTTTTCTGTTTCTTTTCACATTTTCTGCCATTTTGAATGAAAGTATATATTGAGCCTCATTCAAACATACTGTGCAGTTGGTGGATGATTTCATATTGGACCCAGCTAACTATGCACAGGGATTCTCCAAATTCTTCATGTCAATGTCTTATATAGGAGAGCATTGTGTCTGTGTGGAATACTGGGGTAAAGTCAAGGGACTTGGGGACTTGTTACATAGGCCTTGAAGAAAATAATCGTTTTAATATTATTTAATTATAAAAAAGTACCAAATAAAAAGAAGAAAATAAATAAAAATGTGTGTACATTTCCACATGCATTTAATGAGGCACTTGAGTGTGTTTTCATGAGCATAATTTTTTTTGAATCAGACTTTATGCTTAACATTGATGCCCATAATTCCTGTGAAGTCCTTTTAATGTAACCGCTTCCCTGTCTTGCCACTTATCAAGGAGAATCTTCAGACACAGGTTAAAAGGAATCCAAGATGACCCATTTGTGATCTCACCGTTTTCCAGACTGGAACTATTTCCATGTCTTTAAATGTCATGCATTAACCTACTACCGATATCATTCAAAGGTGGCATTCCTGCTCTCCTTTGGGAAATACTGAGTTTCTAGTCAGACAGTTGAGCGGTCCTGCAGTTGTGAGGGCTTTTGCTGATGTTGCTATGACTTCGTCACCATCTTTTTGAGCAACATGTGATGCTGTAATACTCTCTATAAGAGGACATTCTTATTATATAATTGCAAATGTCAAAAATCTTATGTGAGATTCGGTGTCTAATGGAAATATGCTAGTGTGAGTTATTCAGCTATTGTCATACTTGGTAACGTGTAGAGGTAAATAGGCATTTTTGGCTGATAGCTTAGTTCCAAATACTTACATACTTAGAGCTCCAGGAACGGTAAATCATGAAATAAAAATTGGACTGGCTGATCATTTAAGAGTTTCATGGGAAGACACTTTTATTCTACCTATTTCTGACATTGCAGTCCATATTCAAAATCCTTTGAGCCAAAGTACGTAGTTATTGAACTTAGGAATTTCTCGGAGGCAGCCATCTAAATACTTTGCAAACGTAGTTTCACTTTTGTGAACTTTTTGAATCAACGGGAAATGATTCAAATGGCTTAATTTTAAAAACTTGCATGTTTGATGTTTAGTCATCCATCTCAAAGCATGCAAAAGGACCACAGTGTAGCAGTGGAGATGTTTCGAGCTACAAGCTCAAGGATCCTTTTCGGGTTCAGTAAACACGTCAAAATGGACTCGGAGTTGCGGCCTTCAAGCTGGCCCCAGCTGCCATGGACAAGGCTACGGACTTTCTCTCCTGGGAATGAATGGAACGTCTGAGTCAGATGGGCCCGGGGAGACGAGCTGGTCTAAAGCACTCATTATACAGAAGAGGGAAGAAATCAGTACATTTATGCTTTGATCAGGTCCCTGTGCTAATCATTTGCTTAATTAAACCTTATTTTGATCAAAGTTGTTACCTATGAAAGTACTTGATGAATGTGTTTTCCTGGTATGCAATGCCAGCTGATGACATTCAAGTACGTTTTTCAGCCTTTTAAATGATAGCAGTTAAGCATATTGAGTGCACTTTATGTGAAAGATGCCATTACAGAAACAGATGAAGAGCTACTCCTGAATATGGATGAAAGGTGAATTACAAGAGTATGTTGCTGAGGGGTGAAGGTAAAATTTCTTCCATGTTTTAGGGGGAAAGAGAGAACAGAGAAAGAATGCATGTTTTGCTGGTGTTGAATAATACTTGCTGAAAGCGTTTGAATTTTGTGACAACTTCAAACATGTCTTTCAACCTTGCTTGTACTTAACTGTGAAATAAGACTTCACATTCAGTCCTGAGATGAGGAAGCTGGTGTTGGATGAAACCAAACACCACTAGAAAAAGAAGGAGCCAACCTGCCTGTATCAGAATCACAGCCACTCTGCTTCCGTTACGCTTCTAGCAAGTGCACTGGACAAGGCAGTGGAAGATGGCCCAAGTACTTGAGCCAGCTGCCACCCACATGGGAGACCTGGATGAAGTTCCCGGCACTTGGCTCAACCCTAGGTGTTGTGGCCATTTGGGGAGTGAGCCAGTGAGTGGAAGCTCTCTTTATCTCTCCCTTTGTCTCTGCCTCTCAGATAAATTACATGCATCTTACAAAAATACAAATCAGATTTCAGATTACCAGATGTGGTTCATTTCCTGTATCATTTTCTGCTTCCTCTTAGGCATACATCTAGTTTTTGTTTCCCAGTCCCATCCTGAAGTTCGGTTTATTGGTATTGAAATTATGACCAATGGAACATGGGTCAAAATAACCTGTGCCCTGCTGTTGGTCTGGTTTATAAAATTCTCTCATATGTGACTCTCATTTCTCTGCCTGTCCATGTCTAGGCGAAGAAGACCAGAATACAGAGAAGGCAGAGCCATAAAATGGAAGGAACCTAAGAAACGCTATCATGAAAGGCAGATAACCAAAAAGCCTAGATTGCTATATGGGACAGACACAAGCATCAGTTGTGCTCAGCAGCTAAATCCACAAGATTGGTTGCTCCAGAATTGAGCCATTCTGTTGCAGGAAATAATTGTGGGCTACCATCAGCAGGATCAGGATCTGTGAAATCAAGATTATTCTTCTGATAATGGTGAACTATAGCCCCCTTTGGAGCTCAAACAAGCGGCTAATTATCTAGGGGTGGGTATATAATAGGCCTGATTGGGAGAGGAGGCTTATTGAGAACTGGGCGCTAGAATGTACAAGTGGAAAGATTATCACGTTGCCATCCGCATCTCATGTCATTTTTGTAGAAACACAAGTTTGGTCTTGTAGGCTGCTTCAGTCTGTCTGCAAGATTCGTTTGAACTTTGCTGTATGAAACATTTAATCAAATGTTTGATTTCATATAAAATTTAAATTTCTTGTATTCAGAACATTATCTGACTGGCAGTTTTGGATGTGCATTTCTGCATGACGAGAGTCACCTGGGGCTGAGGGGCCTGTGCTGCTGTTGTCTGAACCGTGCAAAACTGTGTATTTCCTTATCACTGATTTCACGCTGCCCTGGGCCCAGCCCTGTCCTGTTGGCAGTATGCTGTGGGACTCTCCATATCTGGACATTTCTACTGTATACTTGCCCACCTTCACAGACCTTCCAGATTCGCTCCTACTTGACTGTGGCTAGCTCTGTCTTTTTCTTTTTATCTGAAATATTATTTCCTCTGTCCTCTATATACCAACAGAAATACAGTTCTTTTTTCATGAACTTTTTTCTTGTTCTGTTCTTCTTCTAGTCACTGAAATCCTGTAGTGTGTGTGTGTGTGTGTGTGTATGAGAAAGATAGAGAGAAACTTCAGCTGTTTTGAATCTCTTGTTTTACTCTGCCTTGCAGGTCGTGATACAGCTATGAAAGATCAAATCTGAGAGCCACCCCTTTCAAAAGCTGCCCTTTCCTTAACATTCCCAGATTGGAATATTTCTGAAGTTCATGAGACCAGCACTTATTTCCAGAGAATATCGTCAGAATATTTTTTTGATGCTTAAGAGTGTTTGTGCTGCCTCTTACATTGTCTTCAATAATGCCTTGAGTTGTCAGAATGATGTTAACATCATGTATATTTATTTCTTATTCATTTCAAAGGCATATAGTTACAGAAAGGAAGAAGGGGAGAAAGAGAAAGAGAAAATGGAACAGGAAAAGCAGTTCCCTTGGCTTTAGACGGCTAATGCAACTAGTAAGGGAAGTCTCTCTCCTTACCTCTTCCCCAGCTTGCTCACTCTCGCTCTCTTTCTGTCTCTCATTCTCCTTCTCTCTCTCTTTTTTTCTCTTTCCTCTTCACCTAGGCACACACATCCATATAGGCCTAACTTCCCTGTTTCCCACAGGAGCCCAGTCCGCTAAGGTTGATGGACAAGCTACCCAGACAGAGTTAGTGTGCTGCGTCTTCCCGTCCGGGGAGTGACTGTCACCACTGGCCTGGTAACTCTTGGTCATTGTCATGAATCAATGTCAATTTCTCTTAAACCACCCTTCCTCTCTTGAAAATCATGGTTTTTACTGAGTACTTCATGTGGAAAAATATGATGACTCCTATACAAGGCTATATCAAGATATTCACAGAAAATGAAGTTAAGAGATAATTTTATTCTGGTGCAAAATTCTAAAATCCATGCACGTGAGTGATATTCAGGAAGCTAGTAGGAAAATATGCACTTTGCAAAATTTTACATGGGTTTAAATTTGTTAGCACCAACATAAATGTATTTTAATTTCATTCTTTTAAAAAATATTTACTTACTTGAAAGAATTATAGAGAAAGAGGGAGGGACAGAGATCTTCCACTCACTGACTCATTTTACAGATGGCTACAATGGCTAGGGTTGAGTAGGTCCAACCCAGGAGCTTTATCTATGTCTTCCAAGTGGATGACAGGGACCCAAACACTTGGGTCATCTGCTGCTGCTTTTCTAGGTCATTAGCAGGAAGCTGGATCTTATGCGGAGCAGAAATGATGCGAACCTGTTTCCATATCAGATGCTGATTTCCCAGTCAATAACATCACCTGCTGTGCTACAAGTTCCTAACACAAAGTTCCTAACTACGTTCTCAGGAACTTTGGGAAGGGTCCTTGTATATCTTCTTCTCTGATGGCATCATGTACAGGAGAAGGGGTAACTCAGTAGGTCTGAGTTATTTATGCCCGCTCTGTGATTTATGGGAACATTTAGTTTGCTCTGGGTCAGGACCTAGAGTCTGAGTAACTGTTGTCAGTCACAGGGGACTCTTAAGGAAATCCTGGAAACCAGAGCTCAGTGAGCTTCTGTGGCTGACAATGTCCTAAGTGGTGTGGCACTAAACACAACCCCATGTGACTTTATAGAGTGGGACACTCAGAAACTGATGCCTGGGTCTCTTGAACTTGGCCAAGGGCCTCTTTGCTTTGCTGATTCTAATATGCAATGAGCTGTCTTTCTAGTGAATTTTGGAGCCTGTGATCTTGAGGATCCACACACTGTCCTAGTCAGAGATTTTCATCTTGTAACAGTGAATGTGGACATCAACAGTTACAGGACCAAGGAAACAGCTGGACTAGGAGTCTGGGATGGTATTTTGAGGCCAAAGTGCAGTGGGTTTGGGGCCTTCCATTTGCTTTTGTCACATGCTAAGAGCTAGAATTGCTGCTCCTGGGTAGCCTTTCAGCCAAGATTTGAGAGTTGTATATGTCAGCCTTTTGACTCCAAAGGTGTCATTGTGTTCCCTAAGGTAAGGGATAAAGTAGCCAAAGGACAAATATGTCTAGCTTTCAATTTGCAGATTTAGGTTCTCAATTCTGCCAGAGAAGCTTGATCATCAGCCTTGGTAGACTGGGCCCTCCGGCAAGCAGGAAAATTACATCTGCAAGAAAATGTGTGTGTGTGTGTGTGTGTGTGTGTGTGTGAGAGAGAGAGAGAGAGAGAGAGAGAGAGAGAGAGAGAGAGAGAGAGAGAAAAGCAGATCTTTCCCAGCCTTACTAGTTGTGTTAACCTCCTAAAACCAAGGGAATTGCTTTACAAATTCCATTTTACAGATCCAGGAAAAGAGTTCCAGCAATCTCCAAGATGATTGATTGGGTGGAGTTTAGGTTTGGAGTGCCAAGTGCATTAGCTGTCCCTAGCTGAGTGTTTCTTTGTGTAGGTATCCTCCTCCTGCCTGGTTCTTTATTTGTGTTCACGATGGAATCTGGAGCCTACTCAATAAATGCTAGCCATTGCTACTGAATCTTCTTCTAGAATCATTGAATAAGCATCTGAAGAGCTATGTTGACTTTTTTGGGTGGGAGACAGTTCATGTTGCCAAAAATAGTTTCACAGAACTAAAATGAAGTATAAGGCTAAGTCTGGATCTCATTTTGTGGGTTGATAATTCAAGTGGCACTTCAAACCCATTTCTTCTGTATCTTAGTCGAGGAAAAAGGATTTCCTTATGTCCAGTAGGTTGGGATATGTTCTGTTGGTTCTTCTGGCTCCACTTCACCAAGGTCTCTGAGCAGTAGCCTTGAGCATGGCCAAGATGCATTTCAGCTTTGCAGGATAAAGCAAGTGCGAGACTGACATCATTCTTCACACCAACAACGTTATAAAACAGAAGCTTAATCACAGGCAGACTATAGGTTGAAAAGGGTCTCTTTGACACATTTAGGATAATACCCAAATGATAAGGTTTATTTTTGCCAGATTCAAAAGACCACAAAGCAACTATGATCCTTGCAACTGCATAGCTTCTGAATGCCGAGTCTGTTGCAGCCTGGCTATTGTATGATATGCCCCCAGCTTATTTTCCGCATCATGGTAAAAGAGCTATCATGCAGTATTTTATTTCTCTGGGACCACAAACTTCGTTTCTACACTCTTGAGAGTTCTGGTAAAATGGAACTGTTTAAGTTAGATGAGTGAAAATTCTTAGCAGAATTTCTTTGTCTTGAACAAACATTCAAGTGACATTTAGCGGAAAGTGAAAACTAGAAATAGCATCCAGTGTAGGATGGCCCAGACAAACGACATGCATTGCTATGGCTGTGCATAATGTGCTTCGTGATGAGCCTTTGTATTAGCACAGGCGCTCAGGGAGTCTAACCCAGAGGTCAGTAAACTCTGTGAAATCCACCCTGTTACTTGTTTTTCCCAATCAAATTGGTAAAATTAAACTTGGTTTGTGTTTCTTAGTGGATATTAAAGAGGAAGAGGAAGTGGAGGTGGAAGAAGGTAGAGAGAGGGAGGAGAGGGCAGAGTAAATGGATTATGTGGTCCATGAAGTATATATATATATATATATATTTGCCTTTTTTGCTTACTCTTATATGACAGATGGGAGATATGACTGTCTGAAATAAATGTATTTTTTAAAGATTTATTCATTTTTGTTGGAAAGGCAGATATACAGAGAGGAGGAGAGACAGAGAGGAAGATCTTCCTTCAGATGATTCACTCCCCACTTGACTCCAATGGCCAGTGCTGTGCCAATCCGAAGCCAGGAACCAGGAACCTCTTCCAGGTCTCCCACACGGGTGCAGGGTCCCAAAGCTTTGGGCCGTCCTCGACTGCTTTCCCAGGCCACAAGCAGGGAGCTGGATGGGAAGTGGAGCTGCTCGGATTAGAACTGGTGCCCATATGGGATCCCGGGGCATTCAAGGCGAGGACTTTAGCTGCTAGGCCATGGCGCCGGGCCCTAAATGTATTTTTTTTAAAAGAGAATAATCCAAAAATATGAAAATCTACATGAATAAGCATGAGCTCTGCTGGGTATAATCATTCAGGTAACTGGGAAAAATCTAATTTTCCAGAACAGAGAATGATTATGTAATTTATATTCGTTTAAGAGCATATTTTCCACTAATAGGGTGGTAATTAGTAAAGGCCATAGAGAAGTGCTGTTGGATCTACGAGTCTGTATTTTCCCTGTGTTTCAAAAATTGCTTTTAAATATTTATCAGTTTCTCTTAGAAAGGCAGACTTACAGAAAGATCTTGTATATTCTGGTTCACTCCCCAAGTGGCCATAAAGGCTGGAGCTGAGCTGATCTGAAGCCAGGAGCCAGGAACCAGGAGCATCTTAAGGGTCTCACATATGAATGCAGGGTCCTAAGGCTTTGGGCCATCTTCTCTTGCTTTTCCAGGCCAGAAGCAGGGAGCGGGAAGGGATTTGGATCAGCCTGTGCATAAACTGTAGCCCATATGGGATGTGGGCACATGCAAGGCAAGCATTTAGCCACTGGGCCACCAGACCTAGCTCTAATTTTTTTTTTATTAATACAAAGAAAACCAGATTTCATGCATTCAGTGGATACTATTGCAAGAAGACAGGTCAATCCAGTTCAGACAGCTCAGTCAATGCAGTTGCTCAAGTGCCTGTTTTTCCCTAGAAATCCTCCCTCCTTCCTCTCTCTTCCTGAGTTTTTTGAAGATATAATTTTAATCCACTGTACAGTCAGATGCTTAATTTTTCAATAAATATAATATTCAACAAATGAAAAGTAGGAAGGCCAGATTTCCACGTAAGTATTAACATGGGCTAAAATGTTCCCAAAGTGAACATTTCATTCCTATACTTTTTTTGGTATTCAATATTAACTGCCACATATCAGGAACCAGTCTTTTTGAGACTGGCTAATTGATTAAGCATAAAGGTTTCCAGCTGCATCCATTTAGTTGCAAAAGACAGGATTTCATTTGTTTTATGACTAAGTAATATTCCAGAGTTTATACCACATTTTAAAAACACAGTTATTGCCGATGAGTATTTGAGTTAATCCCTAATTGTAGCTGCCGTGAAGTGTGATGCAGTAAACATGGGCATGTAAGTAACCCTCTCGTGCTGAGTCCGCTTCCTTCAGGTAAATTTCCAGGAGTGGGATGGCTGAGTCAGAAGCAGATTTGATTTTAGACCTTTGAAGAATCCCCATAATGTCTTCTGTGATGGTTTATTAATTTACATTCCTACAAACAGTGGCTTAGTGTACCTTCCTCCAGCATTCTCACCAGCAATTATTATTTTTTTCATTTTTGGAGGATAGCCACTCCAGCTGGGGTGAGACAAAGCCTTATTGTGGTTTTTATTTGCATTTCCTTGCTGGCTGGTGATCCTGAGTAGTTTTTTCATGTGTCTGTAGGCCATTTGTGGTTCATTTTGCCTGTCTTAGGAAGACTTAACGGACTGTCCAAACTCACAGACACTTTCTAACTTCTGCATGCTCAACACAGGTGTTGGGTACATCACACTTAACAAACGTGATGATATTCTGTACTGAATAGGGAGATCTTTACAAGAAGAATTGTCTGTGAAAGATCCTGCGTAGGACAGTTACAGCAAGGAGGTGAGAATTAGGGTCACACGGTCCACTTGGGGAGCAAGAAGTTCTAAATTAAGCACTCTTTTCTCTTTGGGAAGTTTCTCTATTTACTTGCAGCCTGCAGTATCCCTTCTTTCACATTTTGTAGATTAAAATGTAGGTGGGTGATATTCTGAATCCATTGATGATTTACAAGTCTTTTCAAAACTGAACACTGTAAGGCATGCTCCTTACATAGATCTCATTGTATGTGACCTTTGTGGTTGTTTCTGTAAATCCAGCTTCAGGGCTTTGGATGGGAATATAGTCAGGAACACATTAGTGTCTTGAGAAATATCAGATGTGATTGGCAGTAATCATCCAACACCTGTTGTTTCCTCTCTTTCCTGTAGAGAAGAATTTGAGAGAAATTTTCAAAGCTAGATCCATGGCCTACAGTTGCTTGTGGGTGGGGGCGCAGCACAACTAAGAGACATAACAGAGCCAACTCTCTTATTGTTTGAAAGCCTGCAATGATCATTATTGCCAAAAGATGACACTGCAGTGTGGATGCAGGCTTTTCATGGTCTCTGTAGCCTCACTAAACCCAGTACTCTCTGTTCATCTGCGCTTATAAAGGTGGTATCATTCCTTTCTTCTGCCTTTCTGCATTTCAGAAATTGGAGCTCACATGTTATTCCCAAGATCCCTTTGTTGGCCTCTCCAGTTAAATGGCCATCTATCTCCCCATAGCCTACATTATTTTCTTGTCAACAATTGCATTTATTTGACATTTTTCTATTTCGCTTGTTTGATTGTTAATTGATTTATTTACTGGTGTGTGTTCATTGCATGCATTTACTGCTGTCTTTCTTCTCCTGCCATTTCTTCTTTAAAATGTGAGCTTCTGAAGTTTTCCTTACTTTCCCCTTATTCCCTCTTCCTGATCTCTTCCTTCAACTTGCTCCTTTATTCATTCCTTGTGAAGCAGTGTCTTACTTGAACGTAAAGAGAGTTTGTGGTGAATGATGCTAATGAATAAGAATGAATGATCTTGTAACAGAGCAACTGGCTTGGGATAACAGGGGCTGTCAGAGCCTCAGTTTCAGGTTAAAGCATGTCCTAAAGAAACAGCCTTAGGAGCATTGCTTTTCATTTGCTGGTTGACTGGTGTGGCAAGGCCAGAAGGTGGCTCAGGCCCAAGTATGAGGTGGGACACAACTGGCCAAAACAGTCACTGTGGGCACCTTCTGCCTATGATTTTTTTAAAAAAAGAATTACCTATTTTTATTTTGAAAGCAAGACTTACAAAAGGAGAAAAACAGAGAGATCTTCCAACTGCTGATTCACTCCGCAAATGGCCACCATGGCTGGAGCTTGGAATATCTAGAGTAAGGTGCCCGGAGCCAACACTGGAGCTTCTTCCAGGTCTCCTACATGGGTGTAGGAATTAGGCTATCGTTTGCTCCTCTCCCAGGCACATTGTCAGGTAGCTGGAACAGAAATGAATTAACTGGGGCTCAAACTGGGGCTGACATGGGATGCAGTCGTAGGCTTAAACTACTATGCCATGGTACTTTATAACTGTTTTTAAAGAAGAAATGTCAGAGCATAAAATCCAAATGAACCTGGGCTCATGTGGGAGAGATTCAGGCTTTATCCAACCCTATCCTCTTGTTCATCATGCCTGTGTTGGAATTCTGCTACTAGAACTCATTTCAAGGATGTTGGCTGTTTAATAATGTTGTGAATACTTGAGTCCCAGTATAGTGGACTATATGACAGCTTCTGTGCTAGTCTAACAACATTGTTTCCATGTCACAACTGGGAAAATGGAGGTGCAGGAAATTACTTTACCAAAATCACATAGGTATTCGGTATCATAAACAGAAATTCTTCGGGAATATCCTGATTTTAAAACACTGGCTAACAACATGTATTTGAAAACCATCTGAAGTCAAGACTGGACATCTTTTAGATGAAAGAGGCATGTCAATTTCATGAAATCAGTCATCTTGTCTGATTTGTAAAAAAAATGTAGCCATTTTCAAATAATTATTTTCTGAAGAATACATCTGAAAACCACCACAAACGGCAGGAGATACTTGGCGTGCAGATCCATACGTGCATTACATAGGGTTGTTGTAAACAATGGTTTTAATATAATGTATATGGAAGAGGGAGGAGGGATAAATGTATTGGAAAGCTAGCATAAAACACATCATATTGATGAGGGATCAAGAAAACAAGACTGGAAAAGGTAAGACTTCGTGTAGCACTGGACAGCTCTGCAGCAGGACAACAACCGTAATGATGTGAGAGAAACACTTGGCATAGGAAGCTACTGCTGGCACAGCTGCCACATGCTATCATAGGTCCTGCTAGTCCAGAGCTGTTTCTCCAACTGTTGCCCAAAGCACAGGATTTGCTCTGAGATTGACCCTGCTGTCTTAGATACTAAAGATGAATGAACTTCAGTGTGAAAGATTCTGATGGGCTCACGTGTCTTACCTCCACTTTGCCATGGAGAGAAGTTCCACAAAGGAGTCACCTGATATCCTGAGACAGAAACAGGTGCACAGTCACTGTGAGGCCAAGGTTATGCCCAGTAACTCAAAGGTCAGAGTTAGAACTGCCTCAGGATCAGCTAGAGTGCTTAGAGGAAGGGGAATGGACTCTAGGCCTGAAAATACAGGACAAAGGAAACCAGAGAAATACCCAATATATGGCTTCAGTGGTCAGAGGGAGAAAAAAAATCTGAACTTTATTTTATTTTTTTTAAAATTTTGCTTCTTTTTATTATTATCATTTTATGATACAGTTCCAAAGGTCCAAGAATTTCCCTTATCCCCTCCTTAAACCCCCCCGAGTTCCTCTATATCATTGCAATAGTACAGTTTCACATATACAATCATTTGTCCATCTTTGCAGGCATGGGCAATAACACAGAGTCCAGCATCCTATTGTCAAGATATAGTAAACAGTTTCATTGGGAGTCCATCTTTGGAAGTAGAGATGCATACTGCATTGTATCCTTACATCTGGATATGACAGTTTCCATTACAGTTACTATACATCCCCTTAAATGAAAAGCCACAATGCAAAACCAACAACAGGAAGAAAAACAGAAATTTACAATGCCATGAAGTTAAATAACATGCGTCTAGATATGATAGTCTCCATTACACAGTTACTATACATCCCCTTAAATGGAAAGCCACAATACAAAATCAGCAACAGGAAGAAAAAAAAAAGAAATTAACAACACCATGAAGTTAAATAACATGTTACTGAATGACCAATATGTCGCTGAAGAAATGAAAAAGCAAATTAAGAACGTTCTTGAAGAAAATGATGCTTCTGTATGATCTAAGAGTCATTGAAGAATTAAATCAGAAGAAAATGTTTTGAAGAGATGAAACTGACAAAATCAAAAACATCAAAAATCCACGAGACACAGTTTCTGCCGATCTTTGTTGGTGAAATATACCTCCTGTAGCAATAAGTAGATGGGCTTTGTTTTTAAATCTAGTCTACTAATCTATGGCATTTGATTGAGGAGTTTAAGCCATTTACATTCAGGGTTAATATGGATGAGTGGTAATTTGGTCCTGTCATTTTAGCAATGGGTTGTTCATTGATTTAGTCTTCTGTTGTTAATTTACTGGAATGTTCTTTGCATTTATCTTTGGTTTTGGTGGGTACTATTCCATTTCTCTGTCAAGAGAGCATCTTTAAGAATCATTTGTAGGGCAGGTATGGAAGAGGTATATTCTTTTTTTTTTTTTAAGATTTATTCATTTTATTACAGCCAGATATACAGAGAGGAGGAGAGACAGAGAGGAAGATCTTCTGTCTGATGATTCACTCCCCAAGTGAGCCACAACGGGCCGATGCGCGCCAATCTGAAGCCGGGAACCTGGAACCTCTTCCGGGTCTCCCACACAGGTGCAGGGTCCCAAGGCATTGGGCCGTCCTCAACTACTTTCCAGGCCACAAGCAGAGAGCTGGATGGGAAGTGGAGCTGCCGGGATGAGAACCGGCGCCCATATGGGATCCCGGGGCTTTCAAGGCGAGGACTTTAGCCGCTAGGCCACGCCGCCAGGCCCTATTCTTTTAACCTTTCTTTACTGTGGAAGAATGTTATTTCATTTTCAAAGACAAAGGAAAGCTTTGCTGGGTACATTATACTGGGATGACAATTTTTTTTTGCTTTTAGAATCTGGAATATGTTGTGCCATTCTCTTCTGGCCTGTAGAGTTTCCTGCGAGAGGTCTCCTGTGAGTTTAATTGGCATTCCTTTATATGTCAGTTGATTTTTTTTCATGTGCACATTTAAGGATTTTTTTTCCTCATATTCGATTGGAGACAACTTGATGATCATGTGTCTTGTTGAAGATTGCTTTTGGTCAAGCCTGTTAGGAGTTCTGTGCACCTGCTGCATGTTTTTCCCAATTCTTTCTCTAGATTAGGGAAATTGTCCCTTATTATTTGATTGAATACAGCTTTAACCTTGGTTTCTCTTTCTGCACCTTCTGGGACTCCCATAATTTTATAATAGTGTCTTTCAATTGTTGAATACATTTTTTGGCCTGATCCAACTCTGCTTCCAGCTTTTTGTTTGTTTCTCCGTGGTGACAAGAAATATCTTCCAATATTCTTTCTGAGAGTCTTTCTTCTGCCTGCTTCATTCTATTCTGGAGACTCTCCACTGTACTTTTAATTTGCTCCACTGTATTCTTCATTTCTGATGTGCCAACTCTCAATTGATTCACTTGCAGTGTCACATATTCCTCGAATTCCTTGAATGCCTGCTCTACATGCTTCTCATTGTTGTTAAGAAGTTTTGTAACAAGTGTTTTGAATTCTGTATCCCCATTTTCTTGATGTCTTCTTCAGTGAACTCTGAGATTGGCAAAGGAGATTGGCTCCTTTACAGGGAAGTCTTCAGTAGTATTCATTGTGCCTTAGTCTCTTCTTTTGCTCTTGGTCATTGCATTTCTGATGATCAGATTCTTCTCCTTGGGGCAGGTTTCTAAGCTGTGTCACCCACAGGTCTACAGTTTGATTTTACTGATTGCAGTTGGCACATGGCTCTAAGCTTGCAGTCAATTGTGCCACTCCCTCCAGTGAACTTCAGGTCTGCGTTCTTATGTTAGATTTCCACCATGGTCTCCGTAGCCCCAGCTCCTGGCTCACCAGTCTCCACCTCCTGTGATACTGTGCTGAGGCTGTACTGCTGTCTGTACAACCTTTCTCCTACTTCCAGTTGGAGCAGGTCCCAGGATTAGGGAGACACCAAGTGCTCTATATAGGTAGATTGTTGTTGGTGGTGATCTTTCCAGAACCTGTTGACTGTTACGTCTGAGGGCCACACGGACCTATTTTGACCCTTGCAATGCCATAGTTGGTATTATTTTCCTGTGAGACCAGTGCAGTGCACTGAACTCAGTGAATTTTTGCTGAGCTCATTGCATGCACAACTCACTGTTGTCCCCTGCAGTCTTAAACTCTTTGCTACAGTGTAAGAAATGGCACCCGATGGCCATCAGGTCTGAGGGCTACCCAGACCTGTCTTGGGTGGAATCTGTAGGATTCCACGCTGTTGCAGGTCGCTGAGTCAGTAATGAGTTCACTCACAGATCAGTGCAAGTGCAGTATTGTCCATAGCCCTTGCCTCCTTATGCAAAATGGTGCCTGATATGGCCCTAGCGGGCAGACTGGGTTGTGAAATCCATCCTGTTCCTTCTCTGTCCTGGGACCTGCTGCTCTGTCTCTGTTCCTGATCAAATGAAACAGACCAGCAAGAGGGGACAGTTTTCTGTCTGGGTTTACCTCCTGAGCTCCCAGTGAAAGTCCCTTCCCACCTGAATGTTGGTGTAGTTCTGGCTGCTGGTGCAATTGGGATGGCTACTCACTGAATGCCGCTGGGGTATCAGTCACTGCAACACCACATCATTGCGTCTGCAGCTTTCCTGTGTCAATCTCCAGGTAACCCTCTACTGTTATTCTGTCCTCTCCTATTTCCTGTGCCCTCTCTGCTTCACACTGGCTAATGTTTCTCTGTTCGTTTAACTGGGTTCTTACTCTTTTCTGCCATTCTCATTCTCCAGAAGTTTGAACTTTAATGACATGTTCAGGAAGAATCAGTAGTCCTTTTATCTATACTTGCATAAGACGTAAGCATAAGAACTGTACATTTCTAAAGAAGAAAGGACTTTAAATATCATGACTTTGTAACGAATCTCTCTTTTTTAATGAAAAAAAAAAAAAAAGCCAAGTGAGTGATGTTCTCATTTTGAGTAGCAGAGTGAAGACTTGACCCTGGAATTCACATCTTTGCATTCCCATTTTAGTATTGCAGGAGACTAAGATTTCTTATTTAATGGCATATGTAAAGTTTTGGAGTTGGGTTTGGGTTTGAATTCCAGAACCGACATTTATTTTCTATAGAACATTGAGTTTTGCTCAACTTCTAAATTTATTCATCACTAAAACTGGAAATACAACCTTTTCCTTTACGTTTCTTGTGGGAGTTAAATGAGTTAAAGCCTGTAATTTCTCAGTTGAAGGTCTGACAATGAGAAACTGGTCAGCAAGTGTCACCTGCTCTAGTTATGTGTACCGTGACACACCCACTCCACTCGGAAGCCAAATTGGTCCAAAAGAGTGGTGAGTGGGTTGATGATAAATGTGTTGAGGAACTTCGTCAAGGAAATAGCTGAGGAAAAGGCCAAATTCTTGGCTCATGATTTTTGTAAAAATGGACTTCTGCCTGTCCCCAGTTTGGCCAAGAATGTGCTCAGAATGTAGGTGGAAGTCCAAACCTTAGGAGAAGCATGAGAAGAATGTGGCTGTCTTTCACAAACATCAAACCCTTTTAAATTTTTGGAGATAAGGAGACCTTTGCACTGGGCTTCTCTGTGAACTTGTGTGGTAGAACAAGAGAGAGTCTGTTGGCCTGGAGCTTCCTTCTCCCGTGCAGCACTGAGAAATAAGCCATTCATTGCTGAATTCCTTTGATGGCTCCTCTTTAACATTCCTGCTTCAAACACCTTACTCCAGCCTCTCAAAAGACCTTTATGTGCTTGACACAAAGCAGCCTATTTCTGGGTTTTTGGAAAACTCATGCAAACACCCTCAAATAGGATTTTGCCTCTTGAAAAAACATGCTAAAGAAGATGGGGAGAGCTACATTGCCTGTATCCCAGGCAGATCCCAAGCTACACCTTGAGCCAAGATTGAGTTGCTCCCTATCTCTGTTGGCTTATGTCAATTTTCATTCACTGTCTTGGCTTCCCATCTCTTATCTCTGACCTCTAACCTCAGGATCCTTACTTGCAACCTCTTCCCAGTTCCATGTTACCCAACATCTTCCCTGGTATTTGATCTCTTACATTTAGCCTCAGGTTCTACTCTTCTGAGCTCCAGCTCCTGGTAGTTCTGAAGACTGGGACTGGATTGTGTTGCATCTGCTTCCACCCAGAGAAGGCTGGTGGGTCAAGTCTATGTTAAACATTTCCTAGGAGTTTTTGAGATGCGATAGTTTCACCTTTCTCATTTTCAGGAACCTTGTCTTCACAGGCAGTATTGAAGAAATAATGGTCGCTTGCTGAAAAATATTTCAGAATTGCTTAGAAACTTTGCAGGCCATCTTCATGGAGAGTCGCAACACAAATAGAAGTTCTGGAAACTTCTATTGTAAATGTAGCTGTTACTTTTGTGCTTTATAATTTTACTCGAGTAGCCAACATATGTTTTCGGAACGTGTTTTTTAGTAACTAATGTTTCATGGTGAAGTGCCTTCATGGAGATCTTGTCCATATACCTTTCCACTCAGTCTTTTGTAGTCCCCGAAAGCACATTTTATCACCCTTGTTTTAAAAAAGAGGTTGGGGCCCAGAAGCGAAACATTGGTAGTGATGAGAACTTGATTCCGGCCTGAGACTAGTGGCCCCTGAGATGGCTCATGTCTCTGTGTGTGTCTGTCTCATGACCTCTCTGGCATCCAGGAGTGAGATTAGGTCGCGTCACATCACGTCAAATCTTATCTACTACTGTGTGTCTCACTGGCCCACCTGCAGCCCACCCATGAGACTTGCCAGAAGTCTCTCCCATGTATTTTAAAAACTCTGATGTTTTTTTTTAATCCTTTGATGGTTAGGCTAACTTAAAGATCCCTTAGCTCATCACTTCCCACTTACTCACAAGTTTATGTTGAAATCACAGAATTATTTTTTCCAATTGATAATCATGTGATGAAATTTACTGTCTCAAACATCTCCAAAAGCTTCCTATCACAATTTAACTGAAACTCCAATGTGTTGCTATCAATTAAGTGAGTCTGGTCCCTGCTACCTTCTCCACTCTGCTGCTCTTCTCTGGATCTGTTTTGCTCTGGTGTGGTTGGTTTCTACCTGACCAGAGTGAGCCCTGCCCGGATCAGCAGAGGCACCAGTCAGCAACCAACTCCCCTAGCACCTTTCCCCTTCCAGCTGATGACTGGACTTCCTACTGTGTTCAAGTTCATGCTCAAAGACTGCCTTTACAAAGTGGCTCTTCCTGACATTCCATCATCTTCTGTTTATTTATAAACTTAATAAAATGCATTCTGTTGTGTTTTACTTTGTGCCTTAGCTGTCCTGTCTTTCCTGCAGGTTCTTTGAGCAGTTCCACTACCTCAAAGCTGCGATGTATATTTAGTGTTACTTTTCTGGAAGTCTCTCTCAATAAGCTAGCTAAGGGCAGGGTTTTGTTTTGTTTCATTTTGTTTTGTTTATTTGTTTTAATCCTTTTCTGTCACCCCAGGGTCTATTATATCAGTTTTATTCAATGCAAGCTCTCAGTAAATATTTTTGTAAGTAAAGGGCTGACAAATTCTTTCTTTTTTTGAAATCACAGACCTTGTGTGGCATCCCAGAGAGTGTCTCTGGTCACTTTTTGCCCTCACTTTATGTGATCAGCCTTGCTACTCCACCATTTTCCCTGTCTCAGCACTTTTGGGCTGTTTACCAATTTATCTGTATTCCACTCTACACTTCAATTTTCTTGAGTTCAAGAGTTCTAGATTGGTCATCATTTTATCCCTGGAATATAGAACAAAAATATATGACAGAGGTCACTACATTGTTTCTGAGGGTAGGCGTGAATGTTCTGAATATAGTTGACCATTTGCTGTTTTGGTAAGGGAGAAAGCAAGCAGAGAAAAAAAAGTGGCCAAAAGAAGAAAAAGAGAGCTTAATGTCTAATACAAATTGTTTTACAAGATTGGTTTACAAACATGAAAAGCTTTAGTTGCCTGAGTTGTCTAGTTATAGGTGATTTAAAATTTCCCTGGAGTGAATGGAGCAAACGGGCATTGCTGGTGAGCATCGGTGGCCCGTCAGCAGCCTAAACACGTGCTATAGCAGGCTCCGTGTAGCGACTGCGATTGTGGTATGGTCTTCCATTCAGAGGGCCTAACAGAGCGTCAAGAGCTCCAGGTAAATTGTAAGTACGTTGACCAAAAACCCATTTCATCAGTTCTATCCAACTCTTATTTCTGCCTGTACTTCTTGTCATGGCGTTTTTGATCTGCTTTTATCTGAACGACTTAGGAACAAAGAACATTTTAGTATAGGTTATTTAAAAAGCGTTATCACCTATGATCCAGAGCACAGAACATATTCAAGGCAGTGTCGCCCCATTCTCTTGTCTTTATTTTCTTTCTCTTTTACTTCTTATTTTCTTCTTCCTCCTACATTTTCCCTCCTTAGGTGGGGGGACTGAGGCCTCACTGAAAGAGGGTTGTAGCATTCCTGACAGCCATTAGCCGGCTTGGCAGTGAGATCAGAGTTTGAGAACAGCACTGCAGTCAGTCCTTATTTTCAAAAGACAAGCAGTAAAAGCAAGGCCAGGATACCTTGGAGAAGTTTAAAGTTTTTTTTTCTCCTCTGGGGAAAAGGCTCCACCAAGCTCCTGGCATGAAGATGTAATCGGTGCTACTACTTGCTAGATGAAAGGATACAAAAGACTCATTGAAATGATTGAATGGAATAATGAATCATTCACACCTATTCACACTTGCCATTTTCTGATGCAAGACTGTGAACGTGGGTAACTAAAGCAGCTGAAATTAAAAATCCCATCCTCATTCTCACATTTTGCTGGGAGGAAAGCTGACATCCCCTGAAATGCCTCACAAGGTACCTTGCAAGGGGGCACATATTTGTTACTGTTATTTTCTGGTTGTTTGTTACTATTGTTGTCACTATTTACCGAGTTCTTATTATGTGCTAGGTACTATCTTTTTAAGAATTCAATTTATACTGCAACCATTTTCAGAAATGCTCTCAGTGTCACCATTTGACATTTGAAGAAGTTGAGGCAGAATTCATCTAACACAGTTGGTGTGTGACAGGGCCGGGTCGTTACTGGCGGCACCAGTTACATCTGCTTTGGGAACAATACAGAATGAGGATCACTAAGTAGCTCCTTAATGGAATGGAACTTTTCTTTGAAAAAATCTAAAATAAGATTTGTTCGAAGTATAAAACAAGTTTTTAAAGTACAAACTATTATAAAGACAAAATGAAACTCCACTATTCCATTTAAATACCGGCTTCCACACAATTCTATAAAAAATACATTCCTTTTCAATTGCTTCCACATGATTCTGAATGAATATTTACTGTTGTCTCAAGCGTCTTCTCTAACAACAATACATTTCATTTTTTATTTTTTATGTTTTAAAGATTTCTTTGTTTTTTGGAAGGGTACATTTTATACATAGAGAAAGAGAAACAGAGAGGTCTTGCTCCCCAAATGGCTGCAAAAGCCAGAGCTGCACTGATCTGAAGCCGGAAGCTAAGTGCTTTTTCCAGGTCTCCCACGTGGGTGCAGGGTCCCAAGGCTTTGGGCCGTCCTCCACTGCTTTCCCAGGCCACAGGCAGAGAGCTGGATCTGAAATGGAGCAGCCGGGACATGAACTGGCGCCCATATTGGATGCTGGTGCCACAGAGGAAGATTGGTTTGCCCCACCACCATGCTGGCCCCAAACTTCTTTCTATATAAAGCTGTGCTATACCACTTAAGTTTGGATTCCATTTTACCACATAATGACTACACTCCATTTATAAGTATACATCTATTTATTTTCCTTCATTCAGGAAAAAAAACAATCACTCTTTAAGCTAGTCCATTGCCTCTTATTTCCATCATTTGATGAATTCCCATTACACATTAGATAGTCAGAAAAGATATCAGTTATTAGTCAATATAAACAGACACCACATAGTCACAAGTATACACTCTAAGTCTCTAAGCCTTTTCTCAAAAGGACTTCAAAAACTAGTTAGATGTAGGTAGGTGACAATGTTTTTTATCTACATTTATCTTGCCTCTTTGGCTGGTGTTGAAGGGATGTAAATGTCAGAAAATGTCTGTGATTACCATAATTTTGGTTAAATGGTGCTCTAATTGTAGCACCTGTTCCAGGTGCAGTATCTTCACTGACATTAATATTGCAGCTCCTGGCACTGGCACATAGTGTTCAATATAACAAATATTGCTTTCCCTATTTCGATTTGAATGGTTGCCAAAAGCAGTTTGCTCTTATCTGATAGGACCAGGAGTGTACTTTTCACTTTGAAAGTTCAAAACAGTGCCAAGCCTCCTATTCTGCATCATAGTTTTATCTGTAGAAATTTTGAGTATTTTGACATTATAGAGAATAGTGTGTCCCTTTTCAGCTTTGGTTACGAGGTACTGATTGAGCTTAGATGAACAGAAACTACCAAGTGCTTTATTACCTTACTTGTTTGAGGCACGCACACACATACAGGGAGAGGAGAGGAGAGAAGAGACACACACACAGAGATTCTATTTAGTGGTTCACTATCCAAATGCCGGCAAGACTCAGGTGAACCAGGACAAAACTAAAGCTAAATCTATAAACTGAAGACATCAGCCAGATCTACTTGTATAGTAGAAACCCAATTGCATGAGTCATTGCTGCCACCTTCTTGTCTTGCAGGGTTTGTATTAAAAGGAAACTGGAGTCAGACCTGGACTCCCTGCTGTGGGATTGTGGGTAACTGCATTGCTTGGCTAAACCCTTACTATTCCCCATGACCAGTAGTTGAAGTGCCTTATCGTGATTCCAGTGAGCCAAAAGGGAGAAGAGATTTATAGTTCCCAGAATCAAGTACCATGTCAGTTCTGATCCTCTCCAGAAATTTTCTTATTAGAATAGGTTTGCTACTGCAGGAATTTGGCTCCTTTCTTTCTCCTCCTCACTCACCTACTTGACTTTTCTCTTTGTGTCTTTTGAGGTCGGTGACCCTGAGGTCCCTGCATGAAGACAAGCGGATGCCAGCACTGTTCTGTTAAACTTCTGTCACTGTGAACCAAAGTGAATCCCTTTTCCTTATGTGTTATCCACTATCTGGTGTTTCTCTTATAGCAGCAGAAAGCAAATCAAGACAGAGGGTGATCAGGCATGTGCTTGCCTGAAATTCCTTCCAAATAAAAACTCTTGGTAAGAGCGTTAGTAACAGCAAGCACAGGCGTGGCACCATCAGGACAAAGCAAAAGGCGGGAAGTTTTGAAACAGTAGGGAGAAACAGAATCCAGAAGTTTGTTTACACTCCAGAAAAGTGAGTGAAGGAATAAGAATTTTTCAGGGTGGTTCTGGGCGCTTCCTAGAGGACTGTGGTTCCAACTCAGATCGCCGAAATCACTTGCTAATGCTTGTTGAAAATATCTGTTTAACCCCTACCCAGTATCCACTAGACATCTTCTCATCCTAATTGGCTTTTCTTAGCAGATTTGAATGTCAGGAAGGAAGTGCTTTGTGCTAGCTAGAGAGTTCACAGACTAGACCCTTCTCTCATAGTTTGGCAAATTGTAATTGGCTTCCTGTTTGCAGTTGGTCCTTTTGAATACTGAGTGATAATGTTACACTGAGGCTGTCACTGTGCCAGGACTAGCATCAAACTAATTAGTGTAGGCTTTTCATTTTATTAACGTGTGTAGATAAGTAAAAGGGTTCCCAGACAGCTACTATTAGATTTATAGCATTAGAGTATAACTCCAGAAGTTATCATAATATGAGGGTCATTCAACCTAATAAACTCCTACTTGATAAACCTTCAGTGTAAGGTATTGTGCTAGTTACTGCAAGTAAAAGAACAAAAGCAAAAATCAAGATGATGGTAACTAAGTTTGCCACCTTCAAAGGCCAGGGAAATGCTGATGTACTGAACAATAGTCAAAGGAGTGAGAAAAACTCTTAAGCAATAAAAATGCAAATGAAGAAGTAATTTGTGATGCTGGGGTAGCAGGACATCAGACTTGAATTGGGAATTTAGTGGTCGACCAAGTATAAATATAAACATTGGAGAAAAGAGAAAAAGTTAGACTGGACCTGATGGCGTTTCCCAGGAAGTAAAAGATAATCTAAGTGAGAGAACTAGTGACAGATACCCAAGGAATGGGTGAGGCACAACACATTCCAGGTAAAGAATTCTTTGATGACTTCATTGGATGCTGCCTGTGTGTTCTTGGACACACTTGAACTTCTGTTTAAACAGCCACCAGAGTAAAGAGATGAATGGCCCTCAGCACAATCTGGAATTCTGAAATGAAAGACAAACTGGACAATGTCATTGTCGAGATGTTTTAAGTTAGAGAACGTAAATTTGTGGTCATCTCAGATTCTTACATGGAAACCCTAATCACGGATGGCGTTTGCAGGTGGCATCCAGAGAGGTAATTAAGATTAGATGATGATATGAGGGTGAAAGGTTCATGGTGGAAAGATTGTCATTATGAGATGAGCTAGAAACCAGAATACCTGCTTCTACCTCTGTAAGCTCTTGTCTCAAATACAGGAAGATAGCCATTTGCCAGAAGGACACCATCATCAGATACTGAACCTTCTGGTACCTGTGTCAGACTCCCAATGTCCGAAACTGTGAGAGATAAACTTGTCTTTTATAAACCACCCAGATTCAACTGGAATAAGACATAAGACATGAATCAATTCAGAACACTTCATGGAAAGTACCAAATACCTTCAACCTTTTCTAAAGGAAAATAACTTGCAACAAACATTTGGTATTACTTGACAGCAATAGAGACTTCTGTTCATAGTTTTCCAGGCAACTTGACAGTAAAATTGGAGTTTTCACAGGTTGAACTTCCTCTGGGTTGAAATCATCACTGCCAGGCGGGGAAGGAGGAAGCAATTATGTCCCACATGGGTCTCAGAAGGGCATTTGGGTCATCTGCTCAGGCCATTACTATTCTCTTCCTAGTCTTTTGAAAGATCGGGGGCTTTGACGTCAGGTGTGGATGAATCACCCTTCCTCAGCGCCTCCGACTGGGATTTGCAGGCTGTCCTTGCAGCAGCTATTCTGTTAGTCATTCACAACAAAACACATTGGAAAAGGCTGGAGAGAAACGGCTGGGTGAACAAGTGATTAAATTTCTATTTTCACGGCTGAGAACCCACTGGCTTGCTCACAAAAGCAGCCTCATCCTGTATCAGGCATCCTAAGGGCACCCGGAAAACACTTGTGGATTGACTGATAGAGAATCTGCCGGGTCCTTGTAAATCTTGGTGTTGAAACTGAATTTTCAGATAGGATTTTGCAGCCAATAGCTACAGCTTTGTGCCTATTTACTCCTCCTGGCTAAGGGAAGTCAGCACGGATTGCATGGGTTTACGTAAAGAGGCTAGTAACATTGCTGGCCACAGTGGCATGAGCATTCTGACAGAAAACACACAATGCCCTGCCTGGCGCTTTATCTGCAGGAACCAGATGAGACTCAACAAAAGTGAGGTTGAAATCCGATCAGCCTCCATTTTGCTCCAGAAAGCCCCAATCATTCAGTCTTATTTTGAGTGCCTGTTAAGGAGAACATCTCCCTGCCTGTTAGGGACGAAATAATCAGGAGTGAGGACAAGCGTCAGATTCCGTCCGACACCGGCTGTGTCATTTGTGCGTTATTAACAGACAGGGAACCCGAGAGCCAGAGCCGTGATCGACTCCTAAGCCAGGAAATTGAGGAAGTATGGCTCAATCCTCATTTTTTATTATTATCCCTTCTTAGATTATTTCCATGTCACATTTTTTTCTCACTTAATAACTAAATACCATTTTGGAGAAGAGTTGGTATTTTGTCTGGCAGCTATGACCTCCACTGGAATACCCCCATGTCATGTGGTGTGCCTTGGTCTCAGACCGGCTTGCACCTTGACTCCAGCTCCTTGGTCATGACCTAAGTCTCTGGTGAACTTTTTTCATGAACTTTTCAATACCTTTTAATATGTGCAAACTTGAGATATCGTTGCCTCTACATAAGTTTGCTTTTAAATTCCATTTTCATGGACATTTTGAATTGCTTTTTCTAAAAAAAGATTTGTTTACTTTTATTGGAATGTCAGATTATTGAGAGAAGGAGAGACAGAGGAAGATCTTCCATCAGCTGGTTCGCTCCCCAAGTAGCTGCAATGACTAGAGCTGAACCAATCCAAAGCCAGGAGCCAGGAGTTTCTTCTGGGTCTCCCATTGCGGATCCAGAGTCCCAAGGCTTTGGGCTATCTTCCACTGCTTTCCCAGGCCACAAGCAGGGAGCTGGATGGGAAACGGGGCTGCTGGGATACAAACCAGCACCCATATGGGATCCCAGCACAAGGAAAAGCAAAGACTTTAACCACTAGGCTACCACACCAGGCCCTTAATTACTATATATAACTTTGTGCTTTAAACATTTATAGGAAGGGCCATTATGTATTTCAAACTTCACATTTAAACTGCAATTAATAGCTTCTTTCCTTATCTTCCTTTGGAGGGAGTGCCATGAACACTCCCTTAATCCACAGTGTCTAAATGTCACCTTTCATTCTTCTGTCTTCATTCCCTACATCTAAATCACTAGTAAGACTTCAGTCTTCCCTCCAGCCCCTTCTCTCCACAATCCCTGATAAGAGCTTAGTGTAAGGCTTTCTCATTTCTCACTACATCCACAGTGGTCACATAGTCTCTTTAAAACTTAAAAAAATGTTATTGATTTATTTGTTTTTGGGTAAAAGGCAGAGAGGCAGAAACAGATGGACAGAGATTTGCCATCTTCCTGTTCACACCTCACATCTGGTAACACCTGGAGCTGGACCACACCAAGGGTTTGGAGTTCAGGCTCGGGAGTTTCCCATACGAGCAGCAAGGCCCTGACCACGTGTGCCTTCACCTTCCTCCTTCCAGGAGTGAATTAACAGGAAGTGAAAATTGGAAGCAAAGATGTGCCCCAAACCCAGGAACTCTGATATGGGGTCTAGAGGTCCTAAGTGTCATCTTCATTACTGTACTGAACGCTGCCCCCCTTCTTCCACTATTGACTCTCTGATGACTGTATTCTCTAAGCAGATGTTTATGTGAAATCCTAAAAATATTAATCAGATCTTTTAACCATCTCCCTGGCTTTCAAGCATCCTCTGAGTTCCCTTTGTCCTTGAAATGACCTTGCTAACAGTTGCCTTATATAATCTAGCAACCACATCCTATAATCTTCACTTTCTGGCCTCTCATAGTGGTCCCTGCACATCGGCCTCCTCCTGTCTCAAGATCTCCACAGTTGCTGTTCCCTCTGTTGGAAATATTTTCCCTGCCTCTTCATGGAGCTGCTTCTTTTCCATCTTTATGCTCAGAACTAAGCCCCTCCCCTGCAGGTAATTTCTCGATACCTTTCTAAATCAGTGGTACCCATTGCCACTCCTCTCCCACAATCCTGTGCATCACCTCACTGTCTGATTCTTTGGTAACATGAATAACACACTGGAATAATCCATTTGATTTATTTTACTGTTTCATGTTCGTTCCACCATCCCACTGTATCTTTCCAAGTAAATCAAGAAAGGCAGTATAAACAGTGGTTATCTCACTAAACACTAGAGATTGTGTTCAAGACCCAGGTAGTGTATATGCTAGTGAGGCATTGCTTAAACGTTTTATTTCTTACTGGTAAAACAATGGCAGCAAAAGTACCTGCTTTCTCAGGTTATAAGCTGATCACCTTCCTTGGTACGATGGCATGCAATAAAGGTTAGCTGTCACTATTGACAATCGCATGGTACTTGGTATATCATGTAATTATTGAATGTCCAATCCATTAGTTGTATTCATGCAAGGAAATTTCAGTTGTTCAAAACAAGAGGTTTAGGACCATGCCTGGAAGCACTCGCTTCCTGGGACAGCAGTCATGCCCCTGTTGGAAGCCAAGTGGGGATGAAGAGAGATGAAACAGAGTGTGTTGAAGTTGAAGTTCGTTTTGTACTTATTCTACGCGAAATGCTGTGACCTATTTTCTTTTAAATTTTTCTTCTCAAAATTACTAATGGGTTTCATGAGAAATCAACACAAAATACTTGATGGGGTGCTTCATTACCACAGCCCTCCTCGCACCACAGCCTCTGCCTGAGCTAGAGTCAGGAACGCTCGCAAGGCCTCCTCCATCGACCCATCTTCAGCTCTCTGGGGAAATACTGTTTCTCCTCCATCCCAGGCCTCCTCCATCGACCCATCTTCAGCTCTCTGGGGAAATACTGTTTCTCCAGAGGAGTCTTTCCTGAATCGGGATGGAACGTGCCAGATCTCCCTGCAATATTGCTCAGAGGGCTTCTGCAAGCATAGACCTGTACATAAGCTTACATGGTCACACAGTCATCTGTTTTCCTGATTCGGGCGTAAATTGTGTGTTGGTTGGGGGGAGGGATTGGCTTTATTTTTCTCACTAAGCCAAGCAGCACACCTTCCCTATAACTGGAGAGCAGGAAATGCTTGCTGAATTTAAGTGGGTGTCAGTACTGTTGCGGAACAAAACTCCTACAAAGCTAACTCCTCTTAGAAGATGCACAGACCCAAAAGTGAGTTCTGTTTGAAATGAAGATTTGGACTCAATGCCAGTGGTTTTTACTTCCTTTTCTACTGAATTTAGCATGGATAATGACCTTGCACATACGCATGCAAACACACATAGTCTAGCATCTTTGAACTTTTATTGTTTTATATATATGTTTATATGGTTATTATTTTGAGACCATGTGAAAGAAAGCCAGAGTCTTTTCTCTGAAGCCAAGCTGGTATAGTGCAATCTGACTTCCGCTCAGGGTTATCTGTATACTTGTGATAACTCCTGTAAAGGAAAAGCTTAAGGTAGTCCAAAAATCTAAGTTATGTTGAAGTTCTGCTCAGTAATCAAACTTATAAAGGAAACAAATAGCTCTGATCTGATTGGGGTTACTTCCTAAGAGTCTGGCAAAAGAACAGTAACAAAAACCAGGAGATTCATCATCCAAGAAACATTAAATACCAGTATTTTTTTAACGGTCCTTTGATGAGAAAGGTCATTCAGCACTTTATTATTCTCATTAAAAAGATGACTTTAATTCATCGTGAGCCACAGTCATGATGACAACTTTGATTAGTTATACCAGTGTTTTCCACGAGAGCTGATTAAGAAACTTGCTGAAGGCCAATGGGATTCAGATTGAGACAATAGCACACTGATGGAAAAGCTATCTTTACAGGTGGCAGAACAGAGCAAGGATCAAAGTTACTGCTGTACTCAGTTGACACGTAAGTTCAACTTCTGTTCTTTTTTCTAAATTTTTTTCTTAAATGTATAGTCATGTAAGGTGAACAAATTTCATGTATTTCACAATACAAATTTAGGAGCATCATGACACTTCCTACCATACGCTCTTTACTCCTGAGGGGAGACATCAGAGCATAGCACCTGTAGGAGCGTTCTAGAAAAAAACTAGGATGAGTTTGAGTTCAATAATGAACACTTGCCAAGTCTACGTGTTGAGGGAGCTCTTTCATGTATTTAATGGCCATGTCTTCCAGAACCCTTTGGCTGTGACAGATAGTTTTAATTTCTAAGTCAAAAAATATTTTAGCTTCTTTAAAAATGTATTTTACTAAAAACATTACTGTACTAGTTATAGTATGGTCACAGAATATGTTTTTCTGCTTTATACAACTTAATGCAATTTTTTGTGATGTATACATGATTTATTTTCTGAATATTTTATCTGTGTTTGAGAAGAAAATGGATGTGTTCTACTATCAGGGAGTCAAATTTAGACCAGAACAATAAAATCAACCTTGGTGATTAGATTATTTTTCTTCTATGTTGTCTCCTTGATGATGTTGCTGCACTGAGTGGTGTTATGATTCTATATATTTGTATTTGCATCTGCCATGTTTTTTGCTCTATAAAAATAGTTTCTACTTAATTTGACACAATGACATTTGTAATCATTTGATCTTTGTGAATTGGAAAACAGCATTTAAAATTGCCCTTTATTACACTTAGCCATTTAGACTAGAATTTTCCTTTTTATGATGTCAGTATCTGAGGTTGTGATTTTTTTATTATTTCTAGTTTCCTGATATATACTTACCCATCAATTAATTTTTATTTTGCGAGTCACTTTGTTTTCGGCGTCTTTTGTATGTAACATGCAATTAGACCTTTCCTTTTTTATGAGTTTGAAGCATTTTTCTTTTAAAGAGGAAGTTAAAACTCATTTATGTTTCTTTATACAACTTTTGTGTTTGGTCCAAACTTGGTTAAATTATTTTATAAGTGTAATATAGTACTATGTTGTTTTTTTCGATTGCTCTTTAAATTTTTATTTCTAGGAAGATTTATACTTTCCTAGTAGTTATCTTTATTGTTACCTTTAAAACTGTTAGTGGTTCCACATGATCTTATGTTTTAGTTACTGATTTGTAGGTTTTAAATCATACCTAATGCTACTGATTGCTTATTCAGTAACAAGTGAAGTGTAGTAAAACTGGGAACCATCAGTGCTGCGTCCTGCTGTCAACAGGAACAGGAATCTAGAGTCTGGAACTGAAGCCGAGCATCCCAGTGAGTGAAGGATGTGGAATATGACGTCCTAATTATGCCAAACACCTGTTCCCCACTCCTTACCTGGCTAAGCTTTGTTTACCTTATTCCTATTTTTTCCCCCAGAAATTTAACTTAAGTAATACTTTCCCTTTTGTTTCCACTGTTGTTTGAAGACCTTAAATCTGCAAGTAGTTATGTTAAGCACTCACTGCCCGTTTTCTTTCTCATGCTTCCTTAACTGAGCTGGGCTGGATGAAGCCTGTCCTCCTACAGGTCCTCAGGGAGGACCCGATACCCTGAGTCCTTCCATGCTGGCAGCTGTGTCCTACACTTTTGAAGTTCTTTCTTATACCCTCAACAAAGTGTAAGATGTATGGTTCCTACTGTTTTCATGACATCAGGAGGTGTAAATATGTACCCAGCTGGCTGCCAGTCAGGAAACTGGGGGTTGGTAAGAGGCTGATTAGAACTAATTTTATTTTTATGCATATCCTCCAGCTTTACAAGACAGCATTAAAAGAATATCAAACTTCATTGCAGTGGGCCAAAGTACTTGTTCAATGTTAGTTCTCTTCCTGTAAGGAGCCAGGTGTTTTATGTACACAACTTATTCACTAAAGCCTCTAGATTAATGGTACAGTATGATGAAATTCAAGTTCAACAATACTGTGTGTCACAAATGTACACAGCGGCAAAGTGGCTGTACCATGACCCAAACTCCGGATCAGAACACAGTCAAACCCATACCCTTCATGGCATGGAGGGCTCTTCATACGTGATGGTTTTGATCACAGACTGAGATGCCAGGCTGTCAGCTTCTTTATTTACTACCTTCTTTGAGAAACTGCCTCGATTTCTACTTGTATCAAATGAGAATGAATACAAACTCTGCCTCATAAAGGTGTTATGAGGAGGAAATAGTTACATGCATGCAAAATGCATTGAATAACAGCTCAAATAAGGCAGCCACTCTGCAAAACGTTGGCATCATGTGAATGGTGTTATACCCCAACACATAGATACTCCAAAAGAGATTTTATGTGGCCTATTCAGTTATGTAGAAACCTGGAAAACCTTGAACTTTGTGAATGTGTCATTCAGCATGGACTGATTGCTACAGCTTTCAGTGATAAGGGACTTTTTCTAAGAATCTTTCCATTATCTAGCAAGATTCATCCTATGTTGATCTGTTTTCTTTGTGTTCCTTAACGGTGTTCTTCAAGAGGTCATCAGGTTTAAAGTATTGAAATGTAGTTGGCCAGAGCTGGGAATGCATGGAATGCAAGTGCTAGATATTTCCAAACTTCATCTTCCTCTCTAAAATCAGTTTCCTTGGAAATTTACCACATACCAATCTTTCATTCATTCATCTAGCCCGACTTTTAATATTAGATTTTATATTGTAGCCAATGCAGCAGGCTCTTTCACATCTCTTCTCTTTTGTGTCTATTTTTTCCCACTGATTACAGAGTCCATAATTTCTACCTTTGGTTCAAAACTGTTTTGATGTCAGGTAATTTGTGACATGTCTTTGACCTCCCCTTTCTCAGCATAGATTTGGTGCTCTGCACTTAAACTAGCCCTTGGAGATGATATTCAAAGCCTTCTAATAAATGTGTTCACAAAGTTACTTCTGAGCATCACATCTCTGTCACAAGTTCATGGACAGAATCGATAGAAGGCCACTGGAGCTAAAATCTCGGCTCTATTCCTACTTTCCTTCCTTCCTTCCTTCCTTCCTTCCTTCCTTCCTTCCTTCCTTCCTTCCTTCCTTCCCCCTTCCATCATTCTTTTATGCAGATTTACTTATTTTTATTGGAGAGGTTCAATCTGCAAATGGCTGCAATGGCTATAGTTGAGGTGACCCAAATCCAGGAACTAGGAGTGTCTTCCAGGTCTCTCACACCTGTGCAGGGGTCCAAGAACTTGAACCATGCTCCACTGCTTTTCCAGGCCAAAGTGAGGAGCTAATGGGACACAAACAGGTGCACATATGAGATGCCAGAGCTTGAATGCAGAGTATTTGCCAATTGAGCCATTATGGTGACCCTGGCTCTATTATTTCCAATTGGATGACCATGAGTGATTCAGTAACTTTGAGTCTATTTCCTCATACAATTTCAATATCACCAACTTCCTGATAAAAGCAGGTGTCATGTAAAATGAATAATCAGTGATAAGATTTGGGAAATTCACATAATATGTAGTAAGACAGCCCTCTACATGGGCGATTGTTATAGTTAGTGAACGCTGATTGATATTGGAAGTGCAAATATTGAATTATCACAATTTGCCACTGTGTGAAAGTTTAGATATAAACTTGCCAATAGAAAGGTCAAGATATGTATAGTGATGTGAAAAAAGGAGGATGAACCCAAACTTGGGGAAAACATTAATAGGTTAGAGTAAAGGAAGAAAGTGAAAAATAAGACTTATACTGTAGTCCAGGCAGAGGAGACTCTTCAATTAATGCAGAAACAGAAGTTTGCCAAATGAGCTGTACCAAATGATCCTTAGAAGAAACATTGGATTAGATTATATGGAGATTTATCTTCAACTACTAAAAGGAAAACATCAGAGTGTATTGATTTTTTTCATAAGCCAAATTATGATATTGCATGATGTATGTGCTTTGTGATTCAACTGGAAAACACCCAGGGTCACTCACATATACTGATGAATGTATTTTTCTCCGTATGCCAAGAATTTGCAAAAAAGATGGTTGAACGGAGTGAGCTATAGTTTTTAAGATCACCTTACCTCTGACAGTCTATGACACTTTAAAAATGTTTATCTTCTAAGAATCATCTCTATAGTAGGGTAGAAATAGTAATATAGCAATATCCTTCTTAATGAGCTTCCTCAGTGGAAGGTCACATAGAGTTTAATGGGATTAATTTGGCGGATGCATTCAATTTTAAATGGAATCTCTGTGCTTGTGCCAAACAGCACAAATTTTGACAGGCAGAAAAGTGCCTGTACTGCCAGTTTCACACAGGAGAATGGCTGTTCATCCCTAGCTCTGGCTAAAAAGTTACTCATAGACACTGTGGCAGAGTTGGTGGATAGATGCTCCAGGAGAGGTGCCTGGGCTCCCCTACGGAGCAAATCCTCCTTGATCTGCAGGCTACATGGGCCCTGGCTCTGGGATCCACTTAGGAGCTCTACTAAAAGGGCAATCAGATTTAGGGAAGATTAGCATTCCTCCACCCTGGGACTTAGGCCGAGTTGAAGATGAATTTTGTTCTAAGAAAGTTCATTTTAAACGATGAAGCAAAATCTTTGTGTCACAGAGGCGGCATGAACGGGCAGCCCATTGCTTTCCCTCTCCCTTTCTGAACCTTTCCCCCTATCTTCAGGCTCAAACAGAAATAGCTCTGTGTTGGCAACACTGGCATTCTCCATAGCAACTGCTCTTTTACTTCCTTCCAGTGCTGGCAGGGTCATTTCTTTTTAGACTTCAGAGTTTTTACATTTTTGCTCTTCCTGTGCATAAGGATGGCCTTGGGGAATATGGGCAAGAAAACCAAAAAAATAATTAGGGTTGACTAAGTACAGGTGGAACTCATTGGGATTTAGAATAGATTTCGTTTTTTGTTTGTTCTGTTTTTTTTTTTTTTTTTCGAAATTTGAATTTAATTGTACAATTCCATAGGGTCTTGGATTCTGCCACCTCCAAATTCCTACCCCCTGACTGATTTTCCCCACATTGTTGCAATAGTATAGTCCTTCATAAGGAGTTATAATTCCATCACTCTGTTATTGAAGTATGCCTTGACATTGTTGATACAGATAATGTCAGACAGTCCAGCATCACATTGTCTAGATGTGTCCAACAGTTTCACTGGGAGTTCATCTTTGATTTGAAAAGCAGTTAGATTCATTCCAATTCTACATTTCATCTGAAACTGTGCGTGATGGAGAATACATCAGAATAGACCCAATATTGGCCCACAGAATACATTTCTGTGAATGCTGTGTTTTTGAACTCTCAACTTACTTGATTTTTTAAAGATCACACTGCAGTGGGTGTGGATGACACGAAGGTGTGAAGAGAACAGCTCCCCTGTTTGGCAAGGCCCAGGGGAGCTTCCAGCTGTTTGGCAAGGCCCGGCGAAAGTCTCTCTGACCACCTTGATGCTGTTTCATCCCCTGGTTGCATGGACACTCAAGCACCCCACTAAGAATTCTGTAATCTATTGAGGCATTGTTGTTTGCCCCTGTGAGACGGTTTTTGCAACTGATGTGAGCTTGAGAGTTAATGTCACTGATAATGTCTTGGTGACTGGGCATTTGACAATTTACACACAGGAGCACAATTAAGTCCATGCCATTTTTGGACACCTTATTGGGTACTTAACCATTGCCTCATAATTTGGCCCAGACATGTAGCACTGCTTCTGGGAAGGGGCTTGAAAACATCCTAAATATTAATGCAAGTGATGGGAGTGAGAGCTGACACTGCTATGGCAGTAAATAGTTATCGTTGTCTCAAAGGCTAGCCTGTCTTTGCAAATTTTTGGAGCATAGAAAATGTAACTGTTTTAGCAGCATTTATAATTTTTAGCTAAAGGAATTAAGGATGCTTTTATTAAAGAGAAATGCTTTTGATTATTGCTTCATTGTTTATGGGGTTGTAGAGTCTATAGTTGTAGGGGGACTTAACATTTGAAACTTTTGTTTTAGATTTTATATTTTTTCCCTTGTAACATATTTTCCCATTAAACAATGGGTAAATCGTAGAAATAGAAATGTGGTGGGAATGTACTACTGATTAGCAGGTAATCGCATGTGCCTTGGCCTTGGAGTCCTGGCTGTTGCTCCATTGCTACCGTTGAAGAATGAATAATGGCTTGCTTTGAAGAATATGAATACAGATTTTGCAGAATTATCTTTAGGGACACCTGCTTAGCCCTGAAGTGCAGACGGAATGACCGAATGTCTGTACATGCCCCCTTAGTCTTGAAGGAAAAAATGAAACAATTAGTTGCTTGTGCAGAAGCTTGTGAGGTGTCTGAGTAAATAAAAAGGACAGCTTTTTCTTGAGCTGTTGTGAGAGTGCACCAAGTGACAGTGTCTGTGTCTTTCGTTATCGCTGACTCCACGCACCTTTCCCGAGCTCCGAACTCGGCAGGAGCTGGTCTCTGGCATCACACCCTAGAGTCCAGGCATGCAATCAAACTACCCTGTGATCACAATATCTGGCTTGGGAAGGCAGTATTTGAAGTGATAAAGGTTTACACATTTGGCTCTAACAAACTTGGCATCTCTTGAGGACTTCATTATCTGTGTTACCCATGCAACCTGCTTAATCTACTGTGCTTTAACTTCCCAACTCTACATCTAGCATAATAATTGTATTTATGTGATAGAATTGTGGTAAGGGTTGGTTGAAATAATTGACATGTTTAACATCCACCAGTCATTATTAAGCTGTTGACATTATTTTACTTCTGTGCTCCTTATCCTTGAATATTGGCTGTTTTGGCTTCAACTAAGTTCACTTTTATACCCTGAAGTAGATTAGAGAAAGGAGTAAGGGGAAGAACAGGATAGTTAACAGAGGTTTTGTTGACACAAGGTAAATCCTTTTGTGAAGAATAAGGTGGAATCAAAGATAATTTAGGCTTTGAGTTTCAGAAACAAATGTGGTAATATTATAGAAAGTGTAGGTAGGAAAGGAAAATGTTTTGAGACCAAAGGTGAGGAGTTTAACTGTTGGAATGCACACACTGAGATGTTGATGGAATTCTAATAGAAACATCCAGCAGGAAAACTCAGGAGCTTAGAAAACAAAACCTGAGTTTATTTCTGAAAATTTTTGAAAGAATGTGAATCTGTATTAGATGAACCTTAATTTGGATATCTCAGCTCTAGATTTTAACGCTAAAGAATTTCTTTATTTCTTTCAACCAGCATTTGAAGATCATTTTAACTTGGCTTTCAAACTGTTTTTCCTTTTAGAGGGCATTGATTTTTTTTTTTATTCATTAATTGCATTGTATTACATGACACAATTCCATAGGTACTGGGATTCTCCCCCCTTCACCCCAAACCCCTCCCCCATGGTGAATTCCCTCACCTTGATGCATAACCACAGCTCAGGTTCCGTTGGGATTCCCTAATTACAGGCTCACTCCATACAGAGTCCAGCATCCCACTGTCCAGTCAAGTTCAACGGCCTCTTAGGGAGGCCCTCTCAGGTTTGAAGGTAGAGCCAGCAGAGCGTCACCTCTATCAATTAGAAGCTCCAACATATCATCGGCAACAGTCTAGGTACGATGAAGCTGGTGCAGAGTCCACTGATTGACATAGTCCATCTTAGAGTTTCCCCTTGTCCAGTATTTCGCTGCCAACATATAGCTGAGGTAGTTGATTGATCTACTCCATCTTCCATCTTTTCTTGGGTAATGTTTTTTTTAAATATTTGTTTATTTTTATTGGAAAGGCAGGTTTTTCCAAAGAAGGAGAGATAAGAAAATCGTCCAACACTGCACGTAAAGGTTCTACTTTGCTATGCCACCATGCCAGCCCCTCAGCTATTATTTCTTAAAAAAAATTTATACCCCATATATCTTCCTCTAGTTTTTATTTGGGAGGCTTGTTGATGCTGTCCAGTAGGTCTACAGTAGGAAATCTGTTATTGTTACTGTTTTCCAATCTTCCTTTCTACTCTTCTTCAAATGGGCTAACTTTTTGAAGATGTATTTATTTTTATTGGAAGGGCAGATCTCCAGAGAAAAGGAGAGAAAGAGAGAAAGATTTTCTATTCACTGATTCACTCCCCAAGTGGCCACAATGGCTGGAGCTGAACCCATCCAAAGATAGGAGTCGAGTGCTTCTCCCAGATTTCCCCTGTGGGTCCAGGACCCAAGGCTTTGGGCCACCCTCTACTGCTTTCCCAGACCATAAGCAGGGAGCTGGATGGGAAATGGGACAGCAAGGTCAGCCCTATGAGATTCTTACGGTTGGAAAGTAGTGATTTAGTTACTAGGCTATTGTGCAGGGCCCCAAATGGGTTAATTTTTACTGACTTATTTTCAGGTAGGATTATTTTTCCTCTGACATCGAATAACATGTTAATTTCGGAGATAGAATTTTCTAGATGTAGAAATAACATATGATCCCTTGAAAGGCAGAACAACAGAAAGAAAGAGAGGGAAAAGGAGAGACAACGCAAAATAAAGGGATCTTCTGTCCACTGGTTCTCTACTGAAGTGGCTACAATGGCCAGAGCCGAGCCAGGCCAATCCAGGAGCCAGAAACTCATTATCCCTGTGAATGGTACGAAGCCATGTACTTGTGTTATCATCTTTTGTTCTCCCAGGCACATTTGTGAAGACCTGGATCAGAGGCAAGCCAGGACTCAAACCAGCACTCCAATATGGGATGCTGACCTTGCAAGCAAGTCTTAATTCACTGTGCCACAATTCTGGTCCCTGATCCCCCTCCTTTTTTTTTTTTTTTTTTTGAAACTCAGATACACAGGGAGGAGGAGAGACAGAGAGGGAGATCTTCTGCCCACTGATTCACTCTCCAAGTGGCTGCAACAGCCGGAGCTGAGCCTACTGAAGCTGGGAGGTGGCACATTTGTATAGTTTATGTCTTTCTGTGAAGATATCATTTTTACAAACCATGAGAATAGTTTCCCCTTTTTTGCAATAATTCTAATAGCTATTTTCAAACCCTAGTCTGCTCATTTCAGCATCTGGGTCATCTTGGTTTTTTTTTTTTAAGTTTGTTTATTTTTATTGGAAAAGCAGATCTACAGAGAGAAGCAGAGAAAGAGAGAAAGATCTCTCCACTGGTTCACTCCCCAAGTGGTTGCAATGGCTGGAGCTGAACTGATCCGAAACTAGAGCCAGGAACCTCCTCTGGGTCTCCCATGTGGGTTCAGGTTCCCAAAGCTTTGGGTCACACCCCGCTGCCTTTCCAGGACACGAGCAGGGGACTGAATGGGAAGTGGAGCAGCCAAAACATGAAGTGGACCTGTATGAAGTCCCAGGTGTACAAGGCAAGGATTTAGCCACTAGGTTATCACACTGGGCCTGTCATCTTGTATCCTGACTGTATTCCTCTCTTCTTTTCTACAGTCATGTTAAGTAATTTTGCATTGTATTCTGGCCATTCGGAATAATATGTTATAAAACTCTTGTTCTCACTGGGGACCCTGGAATGACATCAAGTAGTTGTTCCATTTTCCTGGGGTTAGGATGCTGAGCCATCCCCTCCCTTTCTCTCAAATCTTCCCCCGGATACAGGACAGAAAAAAAAAAAAAAAAAAAGAAACAAGAAAAAAAAAGAAGTTGAAAACAATTGTCTCATCGTCTGTCCCCTCCTCCTCGACGCTTCCCACCCTGATCAGTGGTCCACATAGGCACGCATCCATCTTAACGAGGTAAGCATCACCAAAACTAAAAAATTGAAAGAAGAATCTCTTGGTTCTATTATATTCTTTTAAGGAATGCTGTATGTTTTTATCAGGATATTAAAGTGATTGAACTGAAATAGAAAATTTTTACCTCTCTGCAGGAGGTGCAGCTCAGATTTCAGTTCAGTTCTTTCGTTCTTGAGGCTGTTGGCTGTCTCAAAGCTGTGAAAACCAGCGTTTTACCCAGTCTTATCTCCTTACAAAATATCAACTCCACTCCACTCTGCTCTTTTTTCATTCTTAGGGGCTTTCAGTTTTTGTTTCACTATACCTTGTCTGGAGTTTGTATTTGTTAATTGCTGGAGAATTGGTCTGATAGGAGTTACTCAATCACGTTGGAAGTTGATATACACCTCAATTTTTTCCACTCCCTAGAAAACAGAACAGCGATTTGCACTAAACTTGAGTTCTCCTAATCTCTCATCTACTTGTCCTCTTCCTGCATCTCGGAAAGTGGCCTTGCATAAATGTGGGATATGAATGCTTGGTGTCAAGAAAGTTTATTGTTATTTTTGTTCTCTTCATACTTTTAGACTACAGAGTATGTAGCCACATCCTTGAGCAAGTAACACCTCTCTCTCTCTCTGGAACTTTACCTTTCAAGTAAATAAGCAACTCTTTTAAGAATAATTCCTTTCCTTGATTTCTCTTCCTCCTCTTTTTGCCGGGGTAATTGGATCTATTTTCTATGGCTTTAAATGACATCTGTGACCAGAAGTCTTTTCAATCAATCTGTAAGTCTAAACCTATTTTCGAAGTACTGCGGAACTACCTAGTAGTTCTACTTTTCTATGTTTCATAGATATTTCAAAGATATAATTTTAATTCAGAACTTATGGTTTTACTTCCCTTCCCCAAATATATCCCCACACAATCTTTCTCATTTCAGTAATGGCCTCACCATTTGCTGATACTGGAAAGTTTGGCAATGTCACTGATTCTCACCTTGTATCTGATCCATTAGTAAATTCTGCTGGCTGTTGGTTCTCTTCCAAAATACACTTTAAATTCATGCATTAATCAAGCCATTGACACAAGCTATAAATATGAAGGGAAAATGTTTAGCATATTCCTCTGTAAGAAATTAAATTCTTATGGATTATTTTCATGCCTCAAATTTACTGTTTCACATTTTTCACTTTTGCTTTATAACTCATAGTAATAAAGAGTAGGAACTGTGTGGTAGCACCCACACTGCTGTGGTATGCCTTGCAGGAGAATATGTGCCTACTGCCAACATAGTGTGTGATATTTACTGGGTTTCTTTTATTCTGCTCTAGCTTTTGAAATCTTTAATACAACTTCAGGGAGTTTTTTAATATATAGTTAAATAACTCACTCACCGAAGCCCTAAGCAAGACTCTGGCAGGGGATGGGGATGGAGGACCTGGCTCCACAGCTTAGCTAGAATACACTACATTCCCTTGGCCCAACCTGAGGTCCCTCTGGGAGGGGTGGCAGATGGCAGTAAGCTGAGCCCAGGGCAGACCGCCCATCAGCCAGGACAACTGGGAAATTTTCAGAATACTTTGGTCACAGCAAATAAAATCATTTTAGAATCCAATCAAGTCTGACTTTTAGCATGATGTCTATGATTTCTTTCACTGTTAGGTCTAAATTGAGACAGCAAGGCTCACCATCAAGGCTATGATGTTCCTACTTATTTTTACAGAAAAAAGCCCCAACTTATAAATTCCTGATTTTAATAAATGCTACAATAAAGATGTGTGACAATTTAGTGTAAAAAATTGAATTAGTGAAGCTTATCTTTATAATGATTTGTGTTTGTACCAGATGGGGCTATATGTTTTTTTTTTTCCCCAGTGATTTCAAAACATGAGGATCACAAATGCAAAATAAAAGCTTCTGTTTGATTTTCTGTTCTTGGAAATGAAACTATACATTTACTAATACCTCCAAGTGGTGATGGAGAATTGAATGAAATCCATAGATATGAACACACTCCAAGTTTCATGCTATATATTAAAACTAAATCTTTTGGGGCCTGGCGGCGTGGCCTAGCGGCTGGGGTCTTCGCCTTGAATGCCCCAGGATCCCATATGGGCGCCGGTTCTGATCCCGGCTGCTCCACTTCCCATCCAGCTCCCTGCTTATGGCCTGGGAAAGCAGTTGAGGACGGCCCAATGCATCGGGACACTGCACCCGCGTGGGAGACCCGGAAGAGGTTCCAGGTTCCTGGCTTCAGATCGGTGCGCATCGGCCCGTTGCGGCTCACTTGGGGAGTGAATCATCGGATGGAAGATCTTCCTCTCTGTCTCTCCTCCTCTCTGTATATCTGACTGTAATAAAGTGAATAAATCTTTAAAAAAAACTAAATCTTTTATTGTTTATTGTTACCTTTATTGTTTATTTATTATATTGTGGTCCTTGTATAATAATTCCTGGTAGAATGTGTGTGGGACATGGACCAAAGAATCTATATACCATGTTCAAATAAATCCTTTATTAGCTGTATAATTTGAACCAAGTTGCCTTCTTGGTTTGATACAGTCCCATTTGTTTATTTTGGCTTTGATAGCCTTGCTTGAGAAATAGGGAAATATTTTTATGGCTGTTGGAATGATGAAGGCCTTCTTTGTCATAGCCTAATATTCAGGAGCCATAAAGAAAAAGATTGATGGATCTGAATCTAGACATTTTAGAATTCAGATCCATAAAATATTCTGTAAGTAGAACTAAAAGTCTATTAGAAAACTTGGAGAATATATTCACACATGGAGACAAAGAATTAACACTTATGAAGTATTATAAAACAATGAGAAAAATGGAGTAATTCAAAAAGGACATGATTTGAACAATTAGAGTATTCAATAGTCATAAAAAAGGAGATGCCTATCTCTCTCACAAATACAAGTGGAAATTAAGTTGAAATATCAAGTTTCATCCAGGCTAGTGAAGATGTAATAGCTGGATGTTATAGGATATGGAAGAAGACCTTCTTCATCGTATATGGATATATATTGGCATGAGTTTTTGAAGGAAAATTGGCAGTTACTGGTAAAATATAAAAAACATATACTCCTAATAGAACCATTCTAATTGTATAAATCTTCCCTTTATAAATGTTTATGTACAATGAAAGTAAAAATAATTGTCTTATTAATAGCTCTCATTTATTGAACACTTTATATTACTTTTGTTATTAGAATCTCAGAACAATTTTGGGAGATTCTGAAAGGAAGATAGATGATAACTTATAAAATCCCAAGTATATGATAACCACATGTGATTTTTAGCGTGTATTTTTATTTATTAATGATCAGGGTGCTTACTGGTTTTGTGATCATGTACACTAATAGGTATGTAAAAATATTTGGAACTTTTAATTTGTAAACAAAATTTGTTAACCTTTTTTTATTCTAATGCAGGATTTTACTCAGTGGGCTATGCACAAAGACAACATAGATTAAATAAGTTGCTCTTTAATGGTGAGAAGCAGATGGCATATTCTAAAGAAGCGGAGACAATCTATATCAATTGTTAGTCTTCTGGTGTAGTCAACAATAGCTATGGTGATATAGAAAAGGGACCCTAATGCATACTTGTATTTGTGACATATAGGCTCTGGTAGATCTGAAAAACGTGGTGCAGTGTTTCTCCATTTATAATTCGGGTGCTGCCAGCATGGGCCCATTCCATTGCTGTAGCTGGGGTTTCATCTTCCTGAGCAGTTGATTCTTTTGCCTCTTCTGGTTCAACTCTGTATTGTTCCTTTCCAATTACAGTCTCTGCCTAGAGTAATTTCTGACTAGAGAAAGAGTGCTGAAATATGTGGTGCTTTTATCTGCAAGATTTTCTGACCTCATTTCCTAAAATAGACTTCCTCAGTAAGTAAAACTTTCCTTTACAATCTGTGAAGGACAGTCTGGTTTACTGCTAAGAGCACTGACTCTGAGCTAGACTTTAAATGCTGGCAGTATCAGTAGCTAGCTGAGGAGTATTGGTAATATCCTCTGTGTATTAATCTCTTCTTCCATCATAGGAACCATAACAACACCTTTGCCATGTGCTTTTCATGAAGATGAAATGAACCACTGTAGGGCAAGTACTCAGTGTGGTGTCTGGCACCTGATTCCTCAGCACTAGTTATGGTAAGTGGGTGCCCTTATTAAATATTTCTGTCTTTTGGGGTTGCTTTTCATCCTCTAGTTAAGTACTTTCTCACAGATTGCTGCCTCTAAAGAGTTCCCTTACTTGTAGCTCCATTATAGAGAATCCCAACAGATAGTTGGGCAGACCTAGCTACAAAATTTTGTCTTGGGAACATAATTATCGACATGACCCTGGGTGGCAATTGCGATTAAGCACTGATTTCAAGAACCTGTTTTACACTGATTCTATGCAGTTATGACTTTATACATGCACAAATTGTAAGTTGAATGAAAATCAAATCAAACCAGTAGGAAAGAAGAAGCTTACCTGTTATGGTAGTAACAAGTAAATGAATAGAGACCAATAAATGAGTTATCTCACGAATGTTGACTAGCTGAGCAGATTAGCCAGTTATGTATAAATTTAAAAAGGATACTATGAAATTCATAATCTTACATTAAACTTGCTTTATTAGCTTTTTATTGCTATCACTGAATACCTGACACAGGTTACATACAAAGGAAGGAGTTTTATTTTTGGCTGATGAGGTCAGAGGCTCACAGTCCATGATTGGGTGAGCCAGTCATGGTGAGAGGAGAGTGGTGGATGGAAGTAAAAGAACGCTTGTTGGGGAAGGATCACACAGCAAGTTATAAGCAGAAAGAGCCATGAGTCCCAATCCAGTTGGGCTAGAGCTGAGCCAATTAAAAGCCAGAGACCAGGAGCTGCTTCCAGGTTTGTAACATGGGTATAGGGTTCCAAGATGACTTTGGACCATCTCTTTGGACCATCTCTTTTCCCAGGCCATAAGCAGAAGGCTGGAGCAGAGGTAGAACAACCGGGACACAAACAGGCACCTATCCAGGGTATTGATGCATGCAAGGTGAGGATTGAGCCATTAAGCTATGATGCCAGACCCTCAACCCAGTTTTTATAACCAGCTCTCTTCTGGGAACTACATTACAAGGTCTCCTAGTGACCAAAGGACCTCATGCAAGGGCCTCCTCCTAGAAACCACATTTGGATTTTGTTTTCCTCCTTTAAATCCTCTATTCTTAATGCTAATCCACTAGTCATTAATGTAAGACTTTGGGAACCATGCCTTTGGTGAAAAATTTTTAATTTTCATGATACAGCTCCATAGGCTCAAGGATTTGCCCTCGCACTCTCCCCATTTCTCCTTCCCCCCGTTTTCCCCTCTATTATAGCAATAGTACAGTCCTTCAACAACTGTCACAAGTCCTTCATTCTGCTGTAAAAGTGTATCATGGCATCATAGGTATAGACTATGGTAGAAAGTCCAGCATCCTGTTGTCAAAATATATTTAACAGTTTCATTGGGAGTCTACCTTTTATTCAGCATATAGATATATGTAGTATGTCTCTATTATACAATTCTCTAGATGAATATATGTCTCAATACATTTATCTATGTATCTATTGACCTTGTATTTTTTTAATGGATTCATTATATGACACAGTTTCATAGGCTCTGGGATTCCCCCAACCCCTCCACAAGCCCTCCCCCCATATTGAATGCCTCCATATTGTTACAGTAGTACAGTTCATAACCAGTCATGATTCCTTCATTGCAGGCATGGACCATGCAGGGAGTCCAGCATCTTATTGTCCAGATAAATTCAGCAGTTTCGTTGGGAAACTGTCCTTGGTCTGAAAGCAAAGCTGGCAGAATATCATCCCCTCCAATGAGATGTCACTACACAACTTCAACAACAGGAAGAAACATCAGAATTAACAATATCATACAGTTAATTATAGTACTGAGTGACCAATATGTTAGAAAATGCAAGTTCTTAACCACATCCTGTAACTACTTCATTGACATCTCAATTATAGTTTATACACATCTGGCTGCTTAAGCTTAAAATGGTTATAGGGTACTATTCAGCTGTCTCGTGTCTATTTTCATTTTTATATTTAGCAGCTTATAGTATTCAAGCGTGATTTTTACTGAACTTGGTGAATTTTAGGATAGTCCAAACAGGCCTATAACTCTAACAAGTCATATGTTAACCATTGAGGAGCAGAACAGTTTTAGGAGGGGTGTGCAGAACAATCTTCAACACCTTAGTGAGGAGTACTGATCTTTGTGTCCTACCTAGTAAGGTAGATTGATCTTGTATTTTGCATGAAAGTTGCCTTCTCAGAGAGAAATTATATTTGTCCTTTCAGGATTCACTTTTACAGCTTAGCATATGGTCTCTAGTTGGGATCATTTTGTTGCAAATGGTAGAATTTCATTTTTTTTGAATGGCTGAGTAGCATTTCATGGAATAGATGTACCATTGTTTCTTTTTTCCATTTCTCTTTCAACAGGCATCTGGATTGTTTCCATGTCTTTGCTATTGTAGATTGGGCTGCTGTAAATACAGGGATATCAATGCTTTGTCACATGCGGATTTCATTTCCTATGAAGATATTCCCCAAAAATGTAATACCTGGGTCATATAGCAGGTTAATTTTGAGTTGTGTTAGCATTTACCATACTGACTTTCATACAGGTTGTGCTAGCTTACATTCCCACCAACAGTGAAGTAGGGTACCTTTCTCCCCAGAGGGGATCAAGCCTTAATCATATAGATCTTTAATAGATCCCAAACTAATATTCCAATTATAGCACTTGTCATGCAGAAACATGGATCAAGCCATAGAAAACAATAACAGGGTAAGAAAACCATGTTTTCATTCTTCTCTTACAAGGCCTTAACATTTTCTACACCTTGAGGTATTATAATTATTTTAGCTAATGCATAGTTCCAGTTGATTGACTTTTCAAATGGCGACTTTGTTTTTAATGTATTTGAGTTTATATTGCCTCACCGGCAATAAGAATATATTATTTCATTCTATTAATGACTTTCTTGTAGTTTTAATCAGTTTCATAATCAATGCAAATGTTTACTCAGAAAACAAACAGAAAGGTCATCTAAAACTCATGTCTTTTGAAAATGAACTTCAATGCAAGATGGGATCCAAATTCACAGATTGAGAAATGTGTTTTGTGTTGGGAAATAAAGAGTTGAACAATGGAAGTTCACTTCCCAACTTTCAAACAAGCTGTGTGTCAGTCGGGCTGAGTGTGATGCTCCAACAGCTAAATTCACGCTCTTATGACTCATGTCCTCTAGTCACTGAGTCATAGCTCATCTTTGTTCCTCCAGACTTACGCACAAGGTCTCAAGATAAACCCCGAAGTAGTCTGTGTTCTTCCTAACTAGGTATAGAGGTATCTAATTCCATTCCTGTTTTCTTTCAGATGTGTGCTAACTGACTTTGATGGACAGCAACAAGAGGCATCATTAAGTACTGACTGCATGGTTCAGGGGTATAATTTTTCTTTCCTTTTATTTTCTTATAAAGTTTTTCTTCAAACCTTCCCTGGCCTGTTAGTCTTTTTGCCACAAACAATATCTCCAATCCAGTCAACCTTGATTAAAACTTGGTTGAAGCTGTTTCATGCCTGGAATCAAATATTAAAATGCAGTAAGCTTTCGTCTCTTTAAGTGATCATTTATCTTTACCCATCTCACAATTACCTCACCTGTGTCCTGGATTCAGTTTCTGAACCAAAGTAGCATTTTCTCCTATAACATTGTAATTCCTTTTTACTATTCAGGAGAAGCAGTTGCTTTCATGGGCTGATAGAGCCATGTCTAGAAAGTCTGGCCTAAAAGAACCTACCTGGTGGTTGCATCCAAAACATAGTTGTAGAAGTCTGAGAGACAGAGGGCTTGAATTCACTTGGACTTCAATTAGGAAAATAAAGGTATTATTCCAATATAAGTGGGCAAATTTCATTACTCCAAGTCAAAATTCAGTTCCTCAATTGGAGGAATAGTGAACTTAGAGAAAATTTGGTTGTATATATGAAATTGGGGACCTCTACTGATACCAACAATAGATTGTATTTTCCAGTAGCATTAGTGGTAGTTAATAATGAGTAAAAATTGTCTCATCAATTAGAAGGAATACTATTTGTAGGCAAGAAATAACCTCTGGGACAGGGTAAGATTTTGGCTCCTACATACCTTCAGCTTTGGCTTTTTCTAGTAACCTATATAAAATCTCTCAAAAAAACACATACCATAGTTTATCCTTCTTTCATACAGTGATAAATTACTTGCTGAGCATTGAATTATTTCAGTCATAATCAGAAGCACAGCTAGGGGAAGACAAAGCTGGCACTTACTCTTCTTGGGCACATTCTACAAATGTGGTTTCCTCACAGTGTTATTTAATAATGTAATATGTTAAGAGGTAAGGCTGTGGTGAGAACAAGTTAGAAAGAGCAAGACTATGGAATACAGAGAAGTTCATCATAGGGATAAGGGGAACGTCTACACCCTTCCAATTCAGCAGTCAGATTCCCTACCCCTAGCCCTGTTCCAGGAATCATACCCACTGAGGTGGAATATAATTGTGCCTTAAGCAATCTACTGCCTGCATCAGAGCAGTAGGAATCCAAGTGCAGACAGTGAAACTGTCCTCGGCTTCCATGTTAGAATTGCCCATGGAAGCTTTGCTGTCAAAGATAGTTTTTTTTTTTTTTCCTCTCTACCTGCAGGTCCAGCTGGGTGCTGTCTTGTGTACAGTGGAAGAAAACTCCCACATTTCCTCATAGATATTTGCTTTTGTAAAATATTTTTTTATGTGTGTTTGTGTCATGTCAAATCAATTTCCTGATTCTTTCTCAGTGACCCAATATTGATGAATGAGCATTCTGTTTACTTCTAGACCTCAGAGGTCAGATCACAGTGTTCTCTAGACTGACTCATAACATGAAAGTCAAATGCATTACCTGTTCTTTAACGAAAAGCATTGGTACGAGATCTCCCTGAAGCATGTGTGATTCATAGAAAGGAAATAAAAAGGCCAGCCATACAGCATAGTATCAATTAAATTGATCTTTCAGTCTTCTGGTAATTGCAAGACCTCAGTCTCATGTGAGCCAGCATATTCAAGGAGGCAGGATCATTTAATTTGGACAATCGTTTTACTTCATTAGATGAGATAATAACTAGTACTAATGACAAGCATATTTCACATACAGAAATTGTACTTTTCACTTGGTAATTAAAAAATGTGTTGTATTCTCAGTAAAGTCTCCAATATCTCAAACAGCCTTGGGGTTGAAGTGACTGGGAGCCTGAGGAAAAAGAAATGTTGGAAAATATTAGCAAGGCTGCCATTTCTGAAACATACAGTGACATAATGTTAGGCCTTTGAACTTGACATTAAAATCCACTGAATCGTATCAGTGCCTTTAGCATATATATTTTCTACATTTGGTACATTATTGTACTATTCTTGGTATTCACTGATAATTATGTTTTTCATCTGTAGTCTCTAATAATTATTCCAAAAGCCAAAAGAACCCTACTTACAAATAAAATTTTAAAATAGGAAATAGACTAAAATATTTCCTTCTTTCTCTTTATTTAAGCAGGAACATATAAGCTTACAATGTTAACTACGATGATATGAGAAGGTCGTCAGAATTGCTATGAATAACTGTGGGGTCTATGTGCTCATCAATTAGTTCTGGATGTGTTCGAATGCCTCTGAAACATTTCAATTTCTTTAAGACACATTTGTTTATTGTAGAAATTTTATTGGACTACTAGCCAAGGTCATCTATCAGAGGCAATATGTGAATAAAGTAAGCTGATATTAAAACATGGGGAACTAAGTCATTCTTGCTTTGTGTTCAAGCACTTAGTTTCTATGGAAACAATCCATGTTAGGCAGATCCTTGTGAAATCAAAAAATGAATTCTTATTTTTCATCAAGTTTTGACATTTTTCTGATTAAGTGAAATAGAATCACAATGAGCAGAAGGCTGAGTAACTGCCTTAGTCACTGGATGACTTAAAGATGAGAAAAGGAGAGGAGAGGAGAGGAGAGGGGAGGGGAGGAGAGAGGAAGAGAGGAGAGGATAGGAAAAGAGAGGAGAGGAGAGAAGGGGAGGAGAGGAGAGGAGAGGAGAGAAGGGTAGGGGAGAAGAGGAGAGGAGAGGAGAGGAGAGAAGAGGGGAGGAGAGGAGAGGGGAGGAGAGGGGAGGAGAGGAGAGGGGAGGAGAGGGGAGGAGAGGGGGAGAGGGGAGGGGAGGAGAGGAGAAGAGAGGATAGAATGGAAGAGAAGGGAAGGGAGGGGAGTATAAGGAGGGAAGAAAAGGGGAAGGAAAGAGAGGAGAGATTAGGATAAAATTTCTTTGTTTCACTGGGACTAACTGTTCACAATGGAGGGTCAGCTGATTCTGAATTACTGGGAGCAGAGTTTGACAACTGTGATTTCAGCAGTTATCTGGTCAGGCAGTCTGGGTTGAGAATGGATGCACTGGAGTTGTGTGTGTGGAAGTCGGTGGAGGCCTACTTCCCTTGGCCTTTGGTTCCAGAATGTTAAGTGTATGCATTTTTTTTTCTATTTTGTTTTCTATGTGGAGAGTTAAGTGCTGTGAGCAGGAAGTTGTCCTCTGCTTTCATGAGCCCTTAGGTTAGCTTCTTCTTGTTCTCCTCACTGCTGTCAAAAGAGGGGAAGGTGAATTCTTCCTGGAGACGGGAGGAGCTCTTCAGGGAGCAAAGAGACTCGAGTGACCGAGGCAGCAGTGGGATCACCTGAGGGAGCCACTTTTCTTCTTGGGCTGCACAAATTTAGATATGAGATTTTGTAAATTAAGTTTAATCCCAGGTGGTCTAAAATGAGATGTGGGCATCTTAAGCAGTGGCTTAACCTGTTGCAATACAATGCATACCCCATTTGTGAGTTCTTAATGACATCAAAGATACAGCATCTTTCCCTCTTTCTACTCCATCAACCAGAGGTGTTGGCTGTTGGCTCCTCATCTTCACAAAACAACATACACTTCACTCTACTTCAGTGCTGCTAGTGTTTAAAACCAGATAATGATGTATTCTACATGTGTGTGTATGTGTATGTGTGTGTATATACCTGTAACTGAGAGAATCTCAAAAGGCTTGTTGAAAAATAATTTATAAGGTAGTAGTAATTTTCATGAATGTGTTGAAGTCCTTCTCATATGTGTACACATGAAAATATTTATTATAAGGAATAGACTCACACATTGTAGAGTTGTAGAAGTCCCCTAACCGCCTGTCTGTAGCTGGAGACCAGGAGAAGCTCATGATATAGTTACAGTACAAATCCTAAAATCTGACAGCTATGGGAACCAATGGCACTAGCTCCAGTGGAAGGACGCCCGGTGAGGGAGCTAACTCCTGCAAGATTCAGGAGCCACACGCTGCAGGATATCTCTGGCAGTCATGGAGAGGGGCTTTTTCTGGCGGTGCCTCAATAGTGTCTCATCCTAGCAACAAACTATGACCAGGAGCTGAGAACTTGAACTAGGTTTCTTACATGGGTACCTACATGAGTACCCCAATTGCTTGAGCCATCTTCTAGTTGAATGTGTAGCTTCGCACCTGACCACAGGTGCATTCCTGTCAAGGGCCTTCCACGTTTGCCTCTGCAAGTGATATCTGTAAGTTGAAGGATCTGCAAGAAACTGACTGAAGAGCTTGGCATGCATTGTGACCTGAGTTTATAAAGGAATCTATTCTTACTAATTTCTTTATTAAAAAAATTTCAATCACCAGTTGAAATCTGTAGTAGTCAGGAAAAGATGAGTTACATGTAATAACTGAAATTTCCATAATATTATTGGCTGTTACATGATTTTTTGAATTTCTTTTTCTAAATTCTACTTTTTATTATTATCATTTTATGATATAGCTCCATAAGCCCTGGGGTTTCCCTTAGTCCCTCCCGAATCCCATCCCCCCCTCACTGAGTGTCCGTATATCATTACTATAGCATAGTTCTTCATACACAGTAATATGCCCATCATTGCAGGCATGGACAATGGCAGAGAGTCCAGCAACCTATTGTCAAGATAGTTAACAGTTTCATTGGGAGTTCATCTTTGGAGGTAGAGATGCACACTGCGTTGTATCCTCACGTCTGGATATGACAGTTTCCATTACACAGTTACTATACATCCCCCTACATGAAAAGTTACAATACAAAACCAGCAACAGCAAGAAAAATAGAAATTTACAATGCCATGAAGTTAAATAACATGCGGCTAGATATGATAGTCTCCATTACACAGTTACTATACATCCCCTTAAATGGAAAGCCACAATACAAAATCAGCAACAGGAAGAAAAAAAAAGAAATTGACAACACCATGAAGTTAAATAACATGCCACTGAATGACCAATATGTCGCTGAAGAAATGAAAAAGCAAATTAAGAACGTTCTTGAAGAAAATGATGCTTCTGTATGATCTAAGAGTCATTGAAGAATTAAATCAGAAGAAAATGTTTTGAAGAGATGAAACTGACAAAATCAAAAACATCAAAAATCCATGAGATACAGTTTCTTCCGATCTTTGTTGGTGAAATATACCTCCTGTAGCAATAAGTAGATGGGCTTTGTTTTTAAATCTAGTCTACTAATCTATGGCATTTGATTGAGGAGTTTAAACCATTTACATTCAGGGTTAATATGGATGAGCGGTAATTTGGTCCTGTCATTTTAGCAATGGGTTGTTCATTGATTTAGTCTTCTGTTGTTAATTTACTGGAATGTTCTTTGCATTTGCCTTTGTTTTTGGTGGGCACTATTCCATTTCTCTGTCAAGAGAGCATCTTTAAGAATCATTTGTAGGGCAGGTATGGAAGAGGTATATTCTTCAACCTTTCTTTACTGTGGAAGAATGTTATTTCATTTTTCAGAGACAAAGGAAAGCTTTGCTGGGTACGTTATACTGGGATGACATTTTTTTTTTTTTTTTGCATTTAGAATCTGGAATATGTTGTGCCATTCTCTTCTGGCCTGTAGAGTTTCCTGCGAGAGGTCTCCTGTGAGTTTAATTGGCATTCCTTTATATGTCAGTTGATTTTTTTTCATGTGCACATTTAAGGATTTTTTTTCCTCATATTCGATTGGAGACAACTTGATGATCATGTGTCTTGTTGAAGATTGCTTTTGGTCAAGCCTGTTAGGAGTTCTGTGCACTTGCTGCATGTTTTTCCCAATTCTTTCTCTAGATTAGGGAAATTGTCCCTTATTATTTGATTGAATACAGCTTTAACCTTGGTTTCTCTTTCTGCACCTTCTGGGACTCCCATAATTTTATAATAGTGTCTTTCAATTGTTGAATACATTTTTTGGCCTGATCCAACTCTGCTTCCAGCTTTTTGTTTGTTTCTCCCTGGTGACAGGAATATCTTCCAATATTCTTTCTGAGAGTCTTTCTTCTGCCTGCTTCATTCTATTCTGGAGACTCTCCACTGTACTTTTAATTTGCTCCACTGTATTCTTCATTTCTGATGTACCAACTCTCAATTGATTCACTTGCAGTGTCACATATTCCTTGAATTCCTTGAATGCCTGCTCTACATGCTTCTCATTGTTGTTAAGAAGTTTTATAACAAGTGTTTTGAATTCTGTATCCCCATTTTCTTGATGTTTTCCTCAGTGAACTCTGAGATTGGCAAAGGGTTTTGCTCCTTTGCAGGGAAGTCTTCAGTAGTATTCACTGTGCCTTAGTCTCTTCTTTTGCTCTTGGTCATTGCATTTCTGATGATCAGATTCTTCTCCTTGGGGCAGGTTTCTAAGCTGTGTCACTCACAGGTCTACAGTTTGATTTTACTGATTGCAGTTGGCACATGGCTCTAAGCTTGCAGTCAATTGTGCCACTCCCTCCAGTGAATTTCAGGTCTGTGTTCTTATGTTAGATTTCCACCATGGTCTCCGTAGCCCCAGCTCCTGGCTCACCAGTCTCCACCTCCTGTGATACTGTGCTGAGGCTGCACTGCTGTCTGTACAACCTTTCTCCTACTTCCAGTTGGAGCAGGTCCCAGAATTAGGGAGATATCAGGTGTCCTATATAGGTAGATTGTTGTTGGTGGTGATGTTGCGAGAACCTGTGGGCCATTAGGTCTGAGGGCCACACGGACCTATTTTGACCCTTGCAATGCCATAGTTGGTATTATTTTCCTGTGAGACCAGTGCAGTGCACTCAACTCAGTGAATTTTTGCTGAGCTCAGTGCATGTGCCCTCACTGTTGTCCCCTGCAGTCTTACGTTCTTTGCCACAGTGTAAGAAATGGCATCTGATGTGCCACTATTAGAGTTTTTGATCTGATGGCCATCAGGTCTGAGGGCAACCCACCTGTCTTGGGTGGAACCTGTAGGATGCCACGCTGTTGCAAGTCGCTGAGTCAGAAATGAGTTCACTCACAGCTCAGTGCAAGTGCAGTATTGTCCATAGCCCTTGCCTCCTTATGCAAAATGGTGCCTGATATGGCCCTAGGAGGCAGACTGGGTTGTGAAATCCATCCTGTTCCTTTTCTGTCCTGGGACCTGCTGCTCTGTCTCTGTTCGTGATCAAATGAAACAGACCAGCAAGAGGGGACAGTTTTCTGTCTGGGTTTACCTCCTGAGCTCCCAGTGAAAGTCCCTTCCCACCTGAATGTTGGTGTAGTTCTGGCTGCTGGTGCAATTGGGATGGCCACTCACTGAATGCCGCTGGGGTATCAGTCACTGCAACACCACATCATTGCGTCTGCAGCTTTCCTGTGTCAGTCAATCTCCAGGTAACCCTCTACTGTTACTCTGTCCTCTCCTATTTCCTGTGCCCTCTCTGCTTCACAATGGCTAATATTTCTCTGTCTGTTTAAACGTGTCCTTACCCTATTCTGTCATCCTGATTCTCTCTTGACTTTTTTTTTAGTTTCTTATCCCATTTTATCCACAGTAATACAGTTTGTGCATCTCTAATCTAATGCAAAATGATGAGATTTTAAATACTCCAAAACCTGAAACTTTTTGTGCATTGATGTTATACAAGTGGACAATTTCGTAACATATTTTATGTCATAATCCCAGATAGACATGCACTAATAATAGAGTGTAAAATTGCTTTCACTTTCTGTAAATGACAAGTATTTGAAATGGAAATAAATAAATTTTGTATTCAAACTTGGATTTTCCCCACAAGCTATCTCATTATCTATCTCTACATATTTCATTATACACACGTGCACACACACACACACACACACACACACACACACACATTCTGGAATTAAAATCTAAAGCACTCTTGTTACTAAGCATTTTGTATAGGGCATAACCATTACTAGCTATCTTCACCTGAGTATCCGTAATATGAAAATCTTAAGTGTGTGTCAACACTCGACCACAAGAATGGAATGTTACACTAAAAAAATTACTAGAGTGAGGCAATCGACCAATCATGACCAACACCCCTTAACAGAGTGTGGCCCTGAACAGCATGTTGATAGGGTTTTTAGGGGCAGATTATAAAAATCTTTTGTGGTTGGACAGCCTTTGCCTGGCTCTTCTCCAGTCTAGTTGTCAAGATAACCAGACTCAGGCCTTTAAGGCACTTGCTAGATAACCAGAGTCAGATCTTGATTCCTGGACACTGAGCCCTATCTGTACTGAAGGTCATGTAGATGGCTCGGACTACAAGCTCACACAGTCTCGCATAGTTTCATAGCCAAACAAACAAAGGAGAAGTTACAAAAGCAAAAGCATTGCCATGAGCAATGAGCTATGTTAACTTCTTTGTTTTCAGCTGTACACTAAGACCAGGACCTGAAATAGTGCTTTTTTTTTTTTTTATAATCTATTTTATTGTGTTGTTGTTGACAATCTTTTCATAGTTAATTACAGTTAAAGAAAGAAAAAGAAAAAAAAAAGGTTCGGGGGATAGGGAAGTGGGCAATACTATTATGTCCATATTATTTCCATCTTGTATCTGAGGTAAAGGAGGGTATTGAGGGAGAAGCCCCACCCGGTTTCCCGCCCATCCCCAGTCCCAGATGTGGGGCATGCTCTGAGATATGTGCTCGAGTGGTGTTAATAGTTCTCCAGTTGTGAATCGCTGCGTTTCGCTCGATGAGGTCGTCCACTGATTGATATGGTCCATCATAAAGTCTCTGTTTGCCCCATTTTTCGCTGCTAACATATAGCTGAGATGAATGATTGATCTGCTCTGTCTTCTGTCTTTTCTTGATTAGAGTTCTGAGTCCAGCAGTTTGATTGGGGAGATCTCCAAAGAAACTTTGAGGTATTCCCAGACTAGTTTCTTGCATGTTCTAGCAAGCACAGGGCCCGGCACAGTCCATCACCCCGATCAGCTGGTGGTTGCAATTGCTGGGTTGGTTCTGTTTTCAGTCCCGAGTTGCACTGGAACCAATGGGTGTTGCAGTCCAGTCTGGCTCTGCCCAGCACATACTCGGCCCTCACACTAACCAGTGGGAGCTGCAGCCTAGTTGGGGCGACCCACTAGAACCCCAACCCGGCCCGCCCCTGGTTTGCCAGTATGTGTAGCAGAAGACCAGTCTGTCCCCCATCCCATTTGGCTCTGGCACTTGTCAATGGGTATTAAAGCTTAGTTCTATCTAACCAACTCAACCATCCAGCCCTCACAGGTGTTGTTGAGTGCCTCTCTATCTAGCCATCCCAGCCCCCGTCCTAGTTTTCATGCCCTCCCACGGGAATAGTGACCCAAGAAGGGGGAACCCACTTTTTCCCTCCAAGGTCTCTCAGTCCCAGTTTATGCACTCTTTAGGTGGTTCTGTGATTTGACTTGACAGAATTAGTCCCCAGTGCCAGCTTCTGTGGCTATGCCCAAACATCCCTCACCCACTCTAATTTATGCTTGCACCAGCAGGAATAATCAGCCCAGCCTGGCTTTTCCCTGATCTAGTCCACATGCAGCGCACAGGTGCTGTAGCCTTGCATAGTATAGTCTGTCTCTATCCCAGCCCACGCTCTCCGGTGGGAGTAGCTGTCCAGCGAGGGAACCAGCCCTTTAATCCCGCTGCCAGTTCTGCCCCTCCCTTTCTTCCTGGATCTCACGTGTGCTGGTTGGGTGCTGCATTCATATCCAGTACAGGCAACCACACCCTGGCATTCCATAATGTGTACTGGTTTTGTCGCGACCAAACCCGGCTCATCCCACACTCTGATCTGGTGATCAGATTTGCCAGTGGGTGATATGGACTGATTCAGCCTGGTCTGCTCCTGACCCATGCTGAATGTGTGCCAGTGGGAAACTTTCCATGGCCTATTCTGGACTGTTTCCTGTCATGCTTCTTGCGCTTACCTGCAGGGACTGTGTCCTGCCAGAGGAGTTGCCCAGGCTCCTCCATCAGAACCCCTCCAAATGCCAGATTTTGCATATACCAGGGGGTTCTTGAGCCAACCCAACTCAGTTCACCTCCTGTCCTAGCAGGGACAGTGGCTTTTCCTGGCTGGCTTTCACCCCATTCTGGTTCTTGTTGGATGTTTCAGCCCGGCCATGGCTCGTCCATACCCACATACAGCTCACGCATGGCTCAGTAGGGGGTTGAGACCCAGCCTAGTCAGTCCCACATCTACCCCCTGGTTCTCCATGACACCAGATGGTGTTGGGGTCTGAAGTGGCCTGGTGCATCCAATCCCAGCCCACACTAGTGCCTCGGGTGACTGCAACTGTTTCCTAGATAGAACGCAGCTCCAATTCTAGCACATACGCCCCTTGGTGGGAACCTCAACCTAATTAGGGTGTCCCATTACCTTCCCGATTGGGCTTGTTGCTAGCTGTAAATCATGCACCTGCCCGTGGTTGCTCTGAGGACCAGTAGGTGCAAGAGCCTAGCTCGGTATGATCTGTGTTCCATGCTGGTTTCTAGTTTTGCTTGTAAACAAAGGTTTGCTCAGTCCTGCCCAGTACATTACGTTCCATTACCAATTTACACATTTTGGAGCTACTATGTCCTGCTAGTCCGACCCCCAGATCTGGAAGCCGTGTTCACCAGCGAGAGCTATGACTCGCCAGGGGAGCTTCCCAAGTACCTCCACTTGATCCACTCCCAAACCCAGTTTACATACATGCCATTGGTTTTTAGGCCAGTGTCCGGTGTACTCTGGCCTTCCATTTGGCCTTGTATGAGCTGGTGAATGTTGCAGCCCAGCCCACCCCACAGCCTATTCAGGATGCACATTTGGGTGCTGCTGCCTTGTCCAGTCCAGTCTATGGCGGATCCCTTTACCTGTGATTGATGGCAGGCTCCTTGGTCACACCTAGCTTAGTCCATAACCACCTAAAATTTAGGTTTACCAGTGGGGCCAAACTTTCTACAGGGTGTGGCCCACACATCCTGCACAGAGTCCACCCCAGGATAAGGTTCTAGAATGCTAGTTAAAATTATGGACTTGCCTAATGTGACAAGTCTCCTGAACCAACATCATGTCAGGCAAAAAAAATATCCTGCTAGACAATCTGGGGGTTATCTTCTGCATTATAGGTGTTCAAAGCTCAGCATTATTGAGTGATTAGAAGTTCTCCAAAAGAAGAGTTACTGGCGTTGGGAATCTTTAGGATTGACTCAGAACCCAGAAACAGTGGGGTCACCCTAGAGCTATGTAAGCAGCAATTCGGACATCCATTACCCCAGAGCTTCCCGGCCGGGCGGCCAGCAGGCAAAGCCTGACACCACATGGTGCACTGGACGCCCTGGGTGAGGCCAAGGACTCGTTCACTGCCTTGTGGCAGTGTCTTTGGCGTGAGACCCCAGCATTGGGTCCGGCCCGGCAGGGGCACCCCCCACAGCCGCCACACTGTGAGGAGCGGCAGTTGCCCCTGAATCCCAAGGCCCGAACCCCTCCCAAACTCACCTAGCTGCCAGATATTAGCAGCTGGGTGGAGCTAGGAATTTTAAACCAGTTCCCAAGTTCCCTCATGGCGCACTTGCCCTGAGGAATGAGCTCTCTTGGGTCCTGGATGAGGCTGAGGACTTGTTCACTGCCTTGTGGCAGTGTCTTTGGCGTGAGACCCCAGCATTGGGTCCGGCCCGGCAGGGGCACCCCCCACAGCCGCCACACTGTGAGGAGCGGCAGTTGCCCCTGAATCCCAAGGCCCGAACCCCTCCCAAACTCACCTAGCTGCCAGATATTAGCAGCTGGGTGGAGCTAGGAATTTTAAGCCAGTTCCCAAGTTCCCTCATGGTGCACTTACCCTGAGGAATGAGCTCTCTTGGGTCCTGGATGAGGCCGAGGACTCGTTCACTGCCTTGTGGCAGTGTCTTTGGAGTGAGCCCCCAGCATTGGGTCCGGCCCGGCAGGGGCACCCCCCACAGCTGCCACACTGTGAGGAGCGGCAGTTGCCCCTGAATCCCAAGGCCCAAACCCCTCCCAAACTCACCTAGCTGCCCAATAGTGCTTTTTTTTAACTCAATTCTATGAGCTACATAGCATTTTCATCTTCTTCTTATTTTTTTTTAACACATATGAAAATTGAAATAAATTTTGTGAATAAGTGGTAGATTTGTTTTGGATCAGGTTTTTCTAATGCAAAGCATGTTTGCTATGCTACTATTTTATGTTGTGTTCTTAAATTCTCAAGTTTTTTTTCCCTCTCTCTCTCTATATATATATATATATTTACGTGCTACAGCTAGGCATTGGTGAGGGCTGAAGCCAGGAACTGGAAACTCAAACTAGATTTCTTACATGGGTACCTATATGAGTACTCCAATTACTTGAATTGTCATCTATGGCCTCCAAGAGTGCACATCAGTAGGAAAGCTGAAATCAGGAGCCAGACCTGGGAATCAAATATAGGCACCCCAACTTTTGTTATTTTATTTTGAAAAGATTTGCTTATTGATTTTTTATTTGAAGGCAGATTTATAGTGAATTAGAGACAGAGATCTTTCATCCCCTGGTTCGCTCCCTGAATGGCTACAACAACTAGAGCTGAGGCAGTCTGAAGCTGGGATCCAGGATCCAGGAGTCTCTTCCAGGTCTTCCATGTGGAGTACAGGACCCAAGGTCTTGATTACATACTTTCATGTGGTCAACACAGTCAGTGGCAAAGATAGAAATAAAAATTTGAGCAGTGTTTTCACCTTTCATAGCTTGGGAAAATGCAGGTTCCAAAGTTCTCCATGTAGAACCTTGTATGAGTCCCTTTTCACTGCTAAAAGAAGGATACTTTGGGACCTTCTTGGATTTTCAATTTTGCTGTCAGGGCTAAAGCTGCTCGACCATACCGTCAGTTGAAAATCCTTTAGCAAGGGCAAGTATGGAACTCTAGATCTTTGCTACTGCTTGTGTGCAGAGAGAATGTTTCAACTTGAAAGTGAATTTGAAAGCACTGTGGGTATACTGATTAAACTCCAGCTGTGGCACTAGCTATGTGGGAATAAACTGTCACTATCTACAGATATGCAAATCTATTCTTCTGAGCAGGAAATTAGCCTAATTAGTTTAGTCATGTATAATGTTAGCCTTTGGAATATTATTATAGAGTCCACAATATCAGTTTCTTATGTCCCCCCAATTGACTTGGTTACTTTGAATTGACATAGAAATGGTGTCTTCGTCTCTTAAAACTACCCAATTAGACAAGGTAGGGAACTGAAAAAAGTCACATCAGTGATTTTAAAATCAAAAATAGCCAGCAGATTATTTAAATATTTCCTATTTCAAAAATAGTTTTTGCAAAAATACTTCCTCAGGGGTGGGGAACACTCCCCCAAACCCAAAAAGGCTATTTGGATGTTTGTAATATCACTAGTAGTCCACACAAAATTATTAATCAAAAGATTAGTCTCCTATAGGCTTCTTGAATTTTGAGTCAGGCTAAAGAGTTTCCTGGGCCTTAAATATTTGGCCTATAAGCAAGCCATTCCATACCTTTGGCCATTATCCTTTGGTAGAAAGCTGTTGAATGTTTGAAGATTAGTTTAGAAAAAGTTCATTTCATTGTGTCGTGTTTATTTTTAATTGTTTCCAAATATTTCCATCAGTCTTTAAAAACTGGGCACTTGCAAATCTACATTTCAGTCCTTAGTATCTATATTTTAGTCCATTCCTTGAATTTTTAAAAATGACTGTGACTTAACCCTCATACCTAGCCCACTACCTATCTCTAAGACGATGATCCCAACAGTTACTTCAAAATTGTCCTTCAAAATTCCTATGTATTTAGTTAATTTTTGTTTTCATGATACAGCTCCTTAGGCTCAGACTATAGCAGTAGTATAGTACTCCAGCAGCAGTCACAAGCTCATCACTCTATTTAAGTGTGTCATAGTCTGTAGGTACAGACAATGGTAGAAAGTCAAGCATCCTAATGTCAAGTTATGTTAAACAGTTTCATCGGGAGTTCATCTCTTATGCCCTTTTAAAGTTTTAGTATGGAGCCTGGCACGATGACTCAATGGCTAAATCAGTACCTGGATCCCATATCGGCACCAGTTCATGTTCCAGCGGTTTGTGGTTTGTGAAAGAGTTGAGGACAGCCCAAGGTCTTGGGACCCTGCACTGGTGTGCGAGACCCAGAGGAAGCTCTTGGCTCCTGGCTTCAGAGCAGTTTAGCTCCAAATGTTGTAGCCAACTAGGGAGTGAACCAGAGGATGGAAGATCTTTCTCTCTGTGCCTCCTCTCTGTAAGTCTTCCTTTCCAATAAAAATAAATAAATCTTAAAAATAAAGTATTGACATGTTTACCAATAAATTTTGGATTCGCTCAATTCTGGCTAGTGCTAAATGGACTCACTTTCATCAAAGCCAAGGTTATATTTACTTATTTATTTGACATGTCACAGACTCTAATTTTGATTTTGCAGTAAGAATACACACAGTGACCCAGCATGTTCAACCAGTCACTTCCTGAAACTTAAAAAAACAAAACAATTCTGTGCATGGTGGGCCGAGCAGGTGAATGAGGGAGAACTTTGAGAATGAGACCTCCATGCAAAAGACACAAACCTTATTTAGTAACTAGAATGAATGCAAGAAAACTTCAGAAAAGCAGGTGCAGCTTGCCCAGCAATTTAGCTTTGCCTTTTTATCTAAGACTGCTTAGCAGTTTCACTGGTCTCTCCCTTTTTGATGTTTTCCCATAGTGGATAAATGAGACCCACATAATCCCTCCCAGGGGAAGTCAGAGTAGTTCACACTCAGAACTGCTCTGCTGCCTTGAAAGAAATCATGGAAAGCTTTTTAATCACTGGCTTAGTATTTCAGAGACATTAAGTCGATTCCTAAGTTAGGGCTTTGTGTACCAGTTTTAATATTCTTTGAAAGTCTATGATGTCAAATAACTAAATAAGTGTTAGTAGAATCCCCAATAATGAGATTATACACTTTATTATTTATTAATACTGAATATAATATTTACTGTATTTTGTTATCATAGCTTAGATAACATATATGAAATGTTAAATATGAATACCACAAAGTTTGTATATAATTTAACATTTTATTTCTCCAGAACTAAAAATACATTGTAGTTTACAGTTCATTTGGAACTCAGTTGTTTGGAAAAAATCCTTAGTTTTGAGATTATTATATATTACTGCTTTATATTTACAAGAATAATATCCAATGCTACTGGGATTTTATCATACAACAATATACATCATATTATCATGTTATTGTTTCCTGATCAACTCATGCAGGAGTTTGATTTTTGCTTATGTATTTAAGAAGATACTTCATACTTGGTAGCAATTATTTTTATCATTTTCATCTCTTCTCTCTAGTAGCATAATTAAACTGCAAGATAAACATACTACGATGTTCCACTGAAATACACAAGTTGTTATACAGTTATATCAAATCATGTTATAGAAATGTTTTGTGCCAAAAAATTTTGCACTCTGGAAAATAATATGTTGTATTGTGATGAAGGAATGCGGACGCCTGAGAACAGTTTCTTCCTCTGAAGAGCAATGGGCAGCAGTCTGGTTCTTTGGACTAAGGGTGCCCTGCTGCCATGTGACATGATCTACTCATGTGTGTGTGTCAATGAGCACAACCTGGACTTCTCCAAACTGACACTGGGAAAAGCCTGAGTGCTTCTTCAACAAGCTCTCTTATCTGTTAATGTTCTATTAAAAATCTCAGTTTTGCAGGCCCAGCACCATGGCCTAGCCACTGAAGTCCTCGCCTTGAACGTGTTGGGATCCCATATGGTCACCGGTTCTAATCCCGGCAGCTCCACTTCCCATCCAGCTCCTTGCTTGTGGCCTGGGAAGACAGTTAAGGATGACCCAAAGCTTTGGGACCCTGCACCCGTGTGGGAATCCCGGAAGAGGTTCCTGGCTCCTGGCTTCGGATTGGCGCAGCACCGGCCGTTGGAGTCACCTGGGGAGTGAATCATTGGAGGAAAGATCTTCCTCTCTGTCTCTCCTCCTCTCTGTATATCTGACTTTCAAATAAAAAATAACTAAATCTTAAAAAAATCTCATTTTGCAAATTAGCTAGCTTGTACAAATATGTGAAAACCATGTGGGGCCTGGGTAAGCTATCCATTCAGTCCTATAATTCAGAAACTGTGACTGTTTCAGAATTGCAGTCCAGACTCGTGTGGGTTTATGCCAAGGGACTTGAGTAAGGACCTCACTGCATCCTGCAGCCCTGGTAGGTTAGTATTCTATAAGCGCTAGGGACACATGCATCAGCCATGATGGCTTAGAAAGGTTCTATCTGAAATACATTGATTGGGACAAGCACAGCTAGTGCATAATCTCCAGCACAGTTATGATCAACCTGTGGGATATGAGCAAATTATCCTCCAAGTGTGACAGCTCTGATGATGAGATTGGGATTGTTGGGGCTATTCACCACAGTCCCCTGAGTTCTCCTCATGGGACCTGGGGAGCACCCTATCTATGTTGCAGTGCTCCCAGCCTGTGCCTGTCATTGCACTATTCCCAACACACTCTGTGAGTGAACTGTGAAAAATGGGTAAGACTTTATTCTGTGTCTCCAGAACTGTGTCTAAATTATTCAGAACTCCCCAACTTGCCCTGAGTGACTTGGGGAAGGCTTTATTTCCACCCTACTGATAAAGGCATATGTTTGCCATTGCACAGTTCATTCAAAACCCATGCTTTTTCTGGTGGATCCTGGGCAAGGTTCTGTGTCTGTTAGTCCTCTGAGGAACATGGATATTGCTTCTACAAATTCTGATGTGGGGCCTGAAGACACATACCTTTGAAAGCTCATGTCCATTTAGAAGTGATACTACGAGCTCCTTGAGCACCTGCAGAATAGACAACTGTGGTGCTCATAGACCATCAAGACATTGATTATAGTTGAGGAGATCACAGTTCACACTCTGGGGTTCAGCTAGAAACAAATCCAAAGCATCCTCCCAGCTGACACCCAGAATTTGATCTGAACAAAAAAGTTTTCTAGTTGAAGCTACCCTGTAAAGAAGGTATGCTGGTGTCAATGTAGGACACAGGAAATGTGAAGAAGCTAGGAAATACCATACATCTAGAAAGAAAACAAAGTTCTCTGCAGACAAATCCTAATTTGAACAAAATCTATGAAGTTTCTTAAAAATAATTAGAAACAATGATCCCAAAGAAATTCAATAAGATGCCAGGGATACAGATAGACAAACTCAAGAAATAGGGAAAATTATGCATAATGTGCAGAAAAATCAAGAAAGATAAAGTAATCATTAAAAGGACTCAATCAGAAATTTTGAAAACAAAATGCAATTAATGGAGCAAAAATACAACTGAGAGATCTGACGAGAGCATAAGCTAAGCAGATTTTGTTCTTGATCTTGAGGACAAGTGTCTTGAATAATCTAGACAGATAAAAATAAAGTGAAAAGAAATAAGATGAAACAAGAAATATTATGAAAATGTAGATTATCATTTATTACACATGCATACTTGAAAATGAAGAGAAGGAAAAAGGCTTTGAGAAGCCATTTAATGAAACAGTGGTTGAAAACTTCTATGTCTTGAAGAAATAGGAATATTCAGATATAGGAAGATCCATGGGCCTCAACAAGACTCAGCCAAAAAAAAAAAAGTTTTCAACGTTTATGTAGTTAAATTGTCACATTTATTGAGAATGAGAGAATTCTAAAGACAACGAGAGAAACATGCCATGTTATATATAAAGAAAAACCATTAGACTAATAGCAACCTTTTCAGCAGAAACCCCATAGGCCAGAAGACAGTGGGCTTTTTAGAGAAGTACTTCAAACTAAGAATTTTGTATCCCTGAAGCTATCCTTTAGATGTGCAGGAGAAATAAAGTATTTTCTTTCCAAACCCAAACTGAAAGACTTCATCACAAACAGACCAGTTCTACAAGAAATCCAAAATGGACTCCTACAATAGAAGTAAAGAGATTGTAACAACCATCATGAGAAAACATAATTCACCAACAAAGCAAATGTACAAAGAAGAAAAGAGAATTCAACTTTATGACAAAAACCTACTAAACACAAAGATGTAGAAAGAAATATAGATTATATCAATTAAATAAGAAATCAACACAATTACAGGAATTAGTTCTTTTCTACAAATAACAATCTTGATTGTAAATGGATCAATTTTTTCAGTGAAAAGATGCAGGTTGACTGGATAAAGCAAAAACAAAACTCAACTGCATGCTGTCTACATGAAACTTACTTTACGTGTAAAAATCTGCACCAATTGAAAGTGAAATGAAACAGATATGTCAATGCAAGTGGAAACTAACAGCAAGGAGTGCTATACAACTCAAAAAGAATCAAAGGTCTAAATGCAAGGCTGGAGAATCTACAAAAGGCCAGAACAAAACATGGGAGATGCACTTAAAGATACTGATGCGCGCAATGACTTCTTGGATGAATCTCCAAAGGATCAGACAACAAAGCAAAACTAGACAAATTGGATTACATCAAAGACAGAAAGCCCTGCACAGCAAAGGATACGATGGAGTGAAGAGACATGGATGACGAAATGGCAGCAAATACTTGCAAGCTACTTATCTGATGCAGGATTAATATCCAGAATATGTAAGAAACTAAAATATGTCAAACAGCAATAGCAAAAATCAACCAATTAGCTAAGAAATAGACAAGGAACCTGAATAAACACTTCTCAAAAGAAGAAATACAAATGTCCACAAATACACAAAAAGATACTAGTCATCAAAGAAATGCAAACCAAAATGACAGCGAGCTATTATCTCCTCCCTTCTGGAATGACTGCTATCAAGAATAGCAAATGCTGATACGTATACGGAGAAAGGAGAATCCTTATACATCGTGGGTGCAAATGTAAAGTAGTGCAGTCATTATGGAAAATAGTATGACAATTTCTTTAAAAACTGAAAATAGTCCTGCCATATGGTCTTGCAATCCTACTACCTACTCCCTGGTATCCTACTAATGTGAGTATATTGTATCAAAGAGATATCTGCAACAGAGAATCTTTAGCAGTACTGTTCATAGTAGCCAAAATTTGGAATCAACCAAGATATCCATCATCCAATATTCTACCAAAAATGGAATGATTTTAAGCGATAAAAAGCATGATATTCTGTCATTTGCATCAAAATTGTGGGAATTAGAGAATATTATGTAATTGAAGTAAGCTAGACATAGGCAAATGCGAATCTTACTTATATTTGAAAGCTAAAATTTAAAAAGTAATGAGAAAATTAACAGAACAATGGAACACTATTCAGCCCTGATAAAGAATGAGATTAACTTCTGTTGTTTGCAGTAAAATGGATGGGACTGGAGGACACAGTGTTTGGTGAAATAAGTCAGACACAGAAAGATAAGAATCATAGATTCTCTCTTATGTATAAGACTAAAACAAGAAATTCAATCTAAAACACAGAATGGTGATTACTAGAGGTTTGATTACTTGTATCTATGTGGATAGATACAAGGAGTTTAGATAATAGATACCCAATTAATGCTTGACAGAGCTATAAGTTCTTAATGTCAGGCAGGGTAGTGAGGAGACGATAGACAAAAATAACTCAGTATATATTATGTGAACAAGGCAATAGAGGAACCACTAGCCTCCAATTACAAAGTAATGTCTGTCATGATCTAACCAGTACGCCTTGCACACTGTACACAGTAAAGCCCATGAATATGTGCAATTTTTGCAGATCACAAAATTCTGAAAGGTAACTTTTCCTAGTGTACATATCTTACCTTTAGTCTGACAAGTCTATTGACAAATATCTTATTTTTATTCAACTTTAGTAATTAAGTTTTTAAATTTTGTTATTCTAACAAAGTTCCACCTTATCATAAAACTATCAAACATATTCACTATATGTTTTTACATTAGTTTTTGTTTGTGTTTGCTATGTCAATAGATTTAATCTCTCTGGGAGTTGTTTGGACATGAGAAGTGAGGCAGGAAATGCTGTTCCCATTTTATGCCTTCAGAGCATTTTCACATAGGCAGGCATTTTATACAGGTGAAGTAGATGAGAGATTAATCATTTGTGACATTTCATACATTGCATGCAAGAATTCAGAGAATAATTTGCCACTGTACCATATTTAGCTGCTGTCAGATTCAAGCCTAGAATCTGTCACCTGCCTGTGGTCCTTTTTAGTTGATATTAATGATGCACAGTTCTCCTCTCTTTGATACTTGTCTTACTAGAGTTGGATCTGATTATCAAGCTTATTCAATAACTAATGAATGCAGTTTATGACATTATTGTTGCGAATTTCAACTTTTGAGGTACTTGGTCTGGTATGAGATGTCTGTTTCCTTTTTCGTCTCTGATCCTATTGATTCATAACTTCTCCCTTTTTTTGGATTGATTGGGATAGTGGGGTGTTAATTTTGTTGATTTTCTCAAAAAACCATCTCTTTGATTTATTGACCTTATGTATTTTTCTTTTGGTCTCTGTTTTATTTCCTCCCTTATTTTGATTATTTCTTTTTTCTTGCTAATCTTAGGATTTTGCCTTGTTGTTTTTCTATCTCGTTTAATTGTAAAGTTAGCCCATTTACTTGGTGCTTTTCTAATTTCTGAACATATGCATTGACTGAAATGAACTTTCCTCTTACCACTGCCTAGCTTGTGTCTGCTAAGTTTTGATATGTTGTGTTGATGCCTTTTTGTTTCAAGCAATTTTTAAAATTTCCTCTTTGATTTCTTCTATAACCCATTGTCATTTAGCAGCATATTGTTCAGTTTGCAAGTATTTGCATATCTTCTGAGGTATTTGGATTTCTGATCTCTAGTTTCACTCTTTGGGAAGATGTGTGATATGATTTAGAAATTATTTTAAATTTTCTGAGGCTTGTTTTGTAGCCTATAATATGATCAGTCCTGGAGAAACTTCCACATACTGATGAAAAGAAAGTGCATTCTGCGTCCATAGGTTGAAATGTTCTGTTGGTATCCATTAAGTCCATTTGGTCTTTTGTCTGGGTGAAATCTGTTGTTTCTTTGATGAGTTTCTGTATCATGACTCTTTCATTGAGGTTAGAGGGTTGTTAAGGTCCACCACTATTATTGTGTTGGAGTCTGTTTTTCCCTTTAAATTCATTAATACTTGTTTCATGTAGCTTGCTGCCCTGGTATTTGGTGTGTATTCATTTATTATGTTGATTTCTTCTTGCTGAATGGATCTCTTGATCAATATGTGGTGCCCTTATTCATCTCTTTTAATGTTTTTCACATTGGAGTTTATGTTATGACTACACTAGCCTGTTTCTCTTTTACATTAGCCTGGAATGTCCTTTTCTATCCTTTCAGTTTTAGTTCTGTTTGTCTTTGTTGGTGAGATGTGTCTCCTGTAGGCAACAGATAGATGGATTTTGCTTTTTGATCCAGTCTTCTGCTCTATGGTGTTTGATTGATGAGTTTAAGCCATTTACATTCGGGGTTGGTATCTACAGGTATTGACTTGTTCCTGTCATGTTAGCAATGAGTTGTTCATTGTTCTCTATAAAGAAAAGAGGTTGGGGTCTGGCAGCGTGGCCAAAGCCCTTGCCTTGAATGCGCCAGGATCCCGTATGGGCACAGGTTCTAATCCCGGCAGCTCCACTTCCCATCCAGCTCCCTGCTTGTGGCCTGGGAAAGCTTTGGGACCCTGCACCCAAAGCTTTGGGACCCTGCATCTGCATGGGAGACCCGGAGGAGGTTCCTGGTTCCTGGCATCAGATCGGCACGCACCGGCCGTTGTGGCTCACTTGGGGAGTGAAACATCGGATGGAAGAGCTTTCTCTCTGTCTCTCCTCCTCTCTGTATATCCGGCTTTCCAAAAATAATAAAATCTTAAAAAAAAAAAAAAAGAAAAGAGGTTGAATTTGGGTCTTGGTTATGAATCTGCCGCATCTAGAAGCTTCATTTGTGGATGGGCTCTCTGGCAGTGCTGCAAAGCAGCAAAAGCACCTCAGAGGAAGAGGCAAAAAACATGTGGACCTGCATACATCCATTACCTATGCAATTGCCATGACTCACTCATGGACACTGTGCCTCCATGACCTACTCAGTCTAACCACTCCCCAAATGTCTTACCTCTACACACTATAACTGCTAACTATCCACCCTGTTACAACCATAAGCATAAGACTCTAGAAAATAATATCTTTATGAGTTCAGGGACCAAATCACATTCAAACCATAGCCCTTTCAATTTTTCTCTATGGAAGAATGGTGAAATAGATATTGAGTGATCCAATCCAAGTAACTCAATTAGATTGAAAAAATAATTGACTCCCTGAGATAATTTATTAACAAGAAAAACATGTTATCTACTTCCATTTCACTTGACCGATTTTTTACTTTATAAACTGATAGCTCTTTAAATATGAATGTGGATTTAACAGTCTAATGCAAAAATCTAACTGGCAACTCATTTATTTGTTTTTATGTACTTCATAAAAAGAGTTCAAATCAGTATGATGTACAAACAAGAAATTAATCTTATTCAATACATTTAATACTATTGTTGCTGTTGACTCACATTTACCCTGACGGTACACAGTAAAGAAACAGCCCTGTTGAAAATTGCCTCAATCTGCTTTCATGGTCACCAATGCTTTGTTCCCTTTCAATAACTATTATAAAAACAGGATTTGACATTAACAAGAGGAAATGTTATAGGTAAAAAAAAGATAAGTGAGCTAAACTATAAATGCCAGACTTTGTAATGAATTCAGATGTCAAACAAGTTGGGAAAGTGTACATGTTTTTAAAACAACATTTACATAGTCCCAAAGCAACACTAAGGAGAATTAAAAACCGAACTTTTTGCAATAATTTATTTAAATGCTATTGAAACTGCTGATGGAGCACAGTATGTTCAGCTTCTGAATGCAAAGCTGATATACAAGATCTGAGCACCTGTTCATGTCCTGGATATCTTGCTTCTGATCTGGCTTCCTGCGAATTCATCCGTGAAGAAAAGAGGAGAAGATCCAAATGTCTGGGACACCGGGTTTGAAACTCCTTCTTGGCTTTGGCTGGTCTAGCCATTTTAGGCATGAACCACTGGACAGATTTCTCTCCATCTCTACTTTTCAAATTTTTGAATATACATATTTATATATATGTCATTTATATATATGTCATATATAGGATTATTGACACACACATTTTGAGCATTGGTTCTATTATTATTTTAGAATGAAATTTAGTCACTAAGATTGGTTCATTTTAAAAAGACTAATGTTAGCAACTGAGGCTTCATTCACCATGCATCGCTCATGAACCACCAACTGCCTTGCAAAAAGTATACCATTTGGTCAGCACAGTGGCAGAGCAGGCTAATCCTCCACCCGTTGGTCGTGGCATCCCCTATGAGCACCAGTTCCTATCCTGGCTACTCCACTTTTGAGCCAGCTCTCTGATTATTCTGTGAGAAAACAGCGGAGGATGGTTCAAGTCATTGGGACCTTGTACTCTCATTTGAGACCTGAAAGAAGCTTTTGGCTCCCAGCTTTATATATTAGCTCAGCTCTGGGCATTGCAGACATCTGGGGAGTGAACCAGCAGATGGAAACCGTCTCTATCTTTCATTCTAAAGGTAATATCTGACTTTCAAATACAAATCAATAGATCTTTAAAAAGAAAGGCATGCCAAAGTTGATGTGAGTTGATAAGACCCTTACATCACTCCTTGCTGTTCAGACAAATCACTTTAAGAGGTACATGGAAAGTGAAATTGAAAGATAAGTTAATTCTCATTCCACATTTGTGCAATCACCTCAAAGCTCAGTGTTCTCAACATCTAAGACTGAAGAAGTTACAGTCACATAGAACTGTGGATTTACTAGTTCTATTTAATACTAAATGGTATAAACCTAGAAAGAAAATTTTCTAGAATTCCTAGGCCTAGATTATTACCATATATTCACTTATCTCTAACCTTTAAAGGTTATATGATATCCGTGATGCGTTCTATAATATTTAATCATGAAAACTCCTATCTAGAGTTGCTATCATGATTTGTAGTCTGCAGAAAACAGATACAGAGAAATTAAACAGATTTCCCAAGACATCACAGCTAACAAATAGCATATCAGCATTTACACCCAGCCAGTATGATCCTGTGATTCACTGTGCCACTTGTTAATTGCACACTGCTTCATAAAAATTATCTTGCAGTTCCTCATTTGATACTTCCATATTTAAATTCTTGTGGAACTTTCAGGATGACTTGAGTGTTGGTGCATTAGTGTAGCCTATTAGCGGTTGCATGTAAATTTTACTTATTCTTCCTATCTCAAATGAAAGCAGATGGTTCATACTCCTCTCTGCAGAGTGGAATCCATCCAGTGGTTTGTAAGTGAGTCTCAACGTTTGCAAATGGACAGGTTGTTAAAATTCAGGCCACTATGTGTTTGCATATAAAACATTTGTTTAAAGCCTATTTCATCCCGGGAGTCTGTCAAAGTTGATCATAAAGACATCAAACCGAAACCTAAGAAGCTTGCAGAGACAGAATGTGTTGACTCACACAACTTGAACAGTCCAAAGGTTTCCAGGTGCTTAATTTAGATTCAAATCATGTTACCCTGATCTGTCTTACAGCTTGATAGTCTCAGTGCTTCCCTGATAACACAATCCACAATCCAGAACTAAATTCCATTAGCCGTGATTGACCCGCCTGGAGTCATGTGACCAGCATGGTTTGATAACAATGGTGGTGATGAGAGCAGCAGCCAGTCTATTCTGAGAAGCAATGAGAGCCCAGGTCCCAACATCCCACATTTTCTAACTTATTAGGAGAAACCTGAATTAACAGGATATTCACTGTATTAAAAAAAAAAAAAAAAAAAAAAAAAAAAAAAACCAGCAGGCACAGAATCTCCTTCACGTCTGAAAGAGGAATGTCATTGAAACACGAGGTTTATCAAGTAAATACGTACTGTGTTTTCAGGTGATTTAAACAACTTTAGTTTAAGTATTTTATCAGACATATAGAATAAAAGCATATTTCACTACAACAATAAAAAAGCAAGGGTTTGTCTACTTTTCAGTATGTTTTTAAGAAAATGACACATGTTAAGGTGTTTCCAAGTTCTCAATCCAGGACTAAAGGTTGACCTTTGCATTTAGCTCTGTGTAACATAAGCAAATTTTATCTCTATCAGTTCATATTTTCCAAGGTGCGGCCTTAGAGAAGAATGCTTCATTTCTTTTTTAAAATTAATTAATTAATTAATTAATTTTTTTTTTACAGTCTTGACATAATTAGGGTAAAAAGGTTCAAGCATTACAGGAAGATGGGCAAAGCAATTAGTTCCGTATTGTTTCCTTAACATATCTGATGTAAAAGGGGATTTTAAAGGAGAAGCCTCATCCAGTCTCCCACCCACCCCAGGTCCCAGATGTGGGGCATGCTCCGAGGGTCTTGCTGAAGTGGTTTTGATAGTTCAATAGATCTGAATTGCTGCCACTCTCACCACTCCAAGCACGATGAGGTCATTGGAGAATCCACTGATTGACATAGTCCATCATATAGTCTCCGTTTGTCCAGTATTTTCATTGCCAACATATAGCTGAAGTGGTTGATTGACTTGTTCTGTCCTCTATCATTTGATGATTAGGGTTCTGAGTCCGGAAGTTCAATTGGGGAGATCCCCAATGAAACTTTGTCTGAGGTGTTCCCAGACCAGATTCTTGTACATACTAGCAAGAACCAGGCCCGGCACAGTCTATCACCCAAATCAGCTGGTGGTTGCAGTTGCTGGGTGGGTTCTGTTTCCATCCCTGCCTTCCACTGGAACCAATGGGTGTTTGCAGTCCAGTCTGGTTCTGCCCATCACATACTCGGCCCTCACATAAACCAGTGGGGGCTGCAGCTCAGTTGGAGCGACCCACCAGAACCCCAACCAGGCCCGCCCCCTACCCTGGTTTGCCAGTATGTGTGGCAGACTAGTCCAGTCTGTCCCACATCCCCTTCTACTCTCATACATGTCAATGGGTATTAAAACCTTGTTTCACCTAACCAGCTCAACTATCCAGCCTTCACGGATGTTGCTGGGTGTCTGTCTAGCCACCCCAGACCCTGTCCTAGTTTTCCTGCCCTCCTGTGGGGGGTGGTAACCCAAGAGGGAGGAGCCCACTATTTCCCTCCCAGATCACTCCCACTCCCAGGTTATGCACTCTCCAGGTGGTTCTGTGGTTTGACTTGAAAGAATTAGCCTCCAGTGCCAGCTTCTGCCAGCTGATGCTGTGGCTAAGCCCCAACAACCCACACCCACTCTAATTGTAGATTGCACCAGTAGAAATAATCAGCCCAGCCTGGTTTTTCCCTGATCTAGTCCATATGAGGCACATAGGTGCAGTAGCCCTGCCTAGTCTGGTCTACCACCATCCCATCGCAGCCCACACTCTCCAGTGGGAGTGGCTGTTCAGCAAGGGAACCACCCTTTCCCCTGCCGGCTCTGCCCCTTCTCTTCCTGATTCTCACGCATGCTGATTGGGTGCTGTGGTCACATCTAGCACAGGCAATCTCACCTTGGCATTCCATAATGTGCACTGCTTTGGTTGCGACCAAACCTGGCTCGACCCACACTCTGTTCTGGCATTCAGATTTGCCAGTGGATGACATGAACTGATTCAGTCTGGTCTGCCCCCAACCCATGCCAAATGTATGCCAGTGGGAAACTTTCCATGACCTCTTCTGGGCTGTTTCCCTCCATGCTTCTTGTGCTTACCTGCAGGGTCTGTGTCCTGCCAGAGGAGTTGCTCAGGCTCCTCCATCAGAACCCCTCCAAATGCCAGATTTTGCACATACCAGTGAGTCCATGAGCCAGTTCTACTTAGTTCACCTCCTGTCCTAACAGGAACAGTGGCTTTTCCTAACTGACCTTCAACCCATTCTGGTTCTTGCTATTGGATGTTTCAGCCCAGCCAAGGCTCGTTCATACCCACATACAGCTCACACATGGCTCAGTAGGGGTTGAGACCTGGCCTAGTCCATCCCACATTACCCTGGTCCTCCAGAACACCAGAAGGTGTTGCAGTCTGGCCTGGCCTGGTGCGTCTTGTCCCAGTCCACACTTGTGCCAAGGGAGACTACAACTGTATCCTGACCAGAACGCAGTCCCATTCCAGCTCGTGTGCCCCTTAGTGGGAACCTTCACCCAGCTAAGGTGATCCCTTAGCTCCCCAACCGGGCCTGTTCCCAGCCAGTGTTCAGCATGCCAGTGGTTGCTCTGACTCAGCTTGAAGAATGCCTCAATTCTGATGTGAGAAGAATTTTTAAAAAGCCAGAAAGATCATGAGCAATATGACTAGCAACATTTCTCTTTCCCAACTGATGTTTGGAAGTTAAGGTATTCCTATTATGTATGAGGTTATAGGTGAAGCATAACCCCATTCAAATAACCCAGGGTGAGGTCAGGATGTCAATGGAGACAGAAGACCCAAGTTCTGGGCTGAGACTCCATCACAAAAACCTCCCTCTCTGAATCCATGCATATCTCTGGGTTCTGCTGTGCTCTGTTTTCAGTAAGGACCCTGGACTGCAGATCTCAGACACATGCCTTTGAGGCTACTGAACAAACACTGGATCAGGACCATCTTAGAAGGCAAAATGGTAGAATTATACAGTTGAATGCAGTTCTACTTTTTCATCTTGCAGAACTGGATTAATTCCCTGTTCAAGAAACATCATTGTGGAAATCAGAGAACGAAGCAAAGGATTGTACTCAAAATCAACAGAAGGCTACAATAGTAAGGCAGAGGAAAGGCTCAACCAAATAGTTTGCATAATGGCCATCCCTAAAGGACTCATTAATCTCCAAGTACCAGAATTTAGATGAGATTCAGAGCACCCCTGGCAACTAGATTGTCAGATATCTGAGAAATGTCAGTACATCTTATTCATACTTGAATATTCAAGACCTACCATAGTTCCCAGAATATAGAACTGCCCTTTGGACATTTGAGAAGTGAGTGAATGCATAATCATAAGTTATACTTTCAATTTACAGAGCACTAAAAACTTCTCAGGATTTTATATTTTACTCAGATGTTCCAAAAATAATATCCAGAGAATATGGCCAATATTTTCGTTTGTCAGATAAGGTTTTTTTTTTTTTTTTAAAGCAATATTGCTCCAAAACCCATTCTCCTAACTACAACAATACCTTTCTTTCCAATGAAACAATTCAGTTGTTGAAGGGCACCTGCTTGCCTCTGCCTGTGTTCTGTGGTTATTTTTGTTTGTGAATAAAGAAATAGGAGAACTTTACAGTACATCTGCCATTCCGATTGGGGTGGTAGGGGAAAGCTTTACAGAATAAGTGGGAGGAAACTAGCAAGGCAGCTTTTGATTAGAGTGACTTTTTAAAAAAATTTTATTATTATTATCATTTTATGATGCAGCTCCATATTCCCTTATCCCCTCCCTAATTTCCTCTCCCCTACCTAGTTCCTCTATATCATTATTAGCAAATAGTTCTTCGTACCCAGTCATATGTCCATCATTGCGGGCATGGACAATGGCAGAGTCCAGAATCCTATTCTCAACATATAGTAAGCAGTTTCATTGTAAGTCCATCTTTGTCTGGAAGCAGAAATGCCTACTACACTGCATCCTCACATCTGGATGTTAGTCTCCATTTCGCAGCTACTATGCATCCCCTCAAATGAAAAGTCATAATACAAAATCAACAATAGAAAGAAAAATAGAAATTTACAATGCCATGGAGTTAAATGACATGTTACTAGATATGACAGTCTCCATTACACAGCTACTATACATCCCCTTAAATGAAGAGCCACAAAACAAAATCAACATCCGGGAGAAAAAAGAAGTTAACAACATCAAGAAGTTAAATAACATGCTATTAAATGACTAATGTGTAGCTGAAGAAATGAGAATCAAGAACCTTCTTGAAGAAAATGATGCCACTGCATGATCTATGAGTCATTGAGTGATTTAATCAGAAGAAAGTGCTTTGAAGAGATGAAACCAATAGAAAACAACAAAACCCATGAGATATACTTTCCACTGATCTTTGTTGGTGAAATGTGTCTCCTCCAGACAATCAACAGATGGGTTTTGATTTTTAATCCAGTCTACTAATCTATGACATTTGATTGAGCTTAAGCCATTTACATTCAGAGTTTAATATGTATGGGTGGTACTTTGGTCCTGTCATTTTAGGAATGGGTTGTTCATTGGCTTAGTCTTCTGCTGTCATTTTAGTGGGATGTTCTTCCCATTTGCCTTTGGTTTTGGTGGGTGCTATTCCTCTTCTCTGTCAAGAGAACATCTTGAAGTATCCTTTGTAGGGCAGGTTTGGAAGAGGCAAATTCTTTTAGCTTTTCTTTACTGTGGAAGAATTTTATTTCATTTTCAAAGGCAAAGGAAAGCTTTGCTGGGTATGTTATCCTAGGCTGACAATTTTTTCTTTTAGACTCTGGAATATGTCACTCCATTCTCTTCTTGCCTGTAGAGTTTCCTGTGGGAGATCTCCTGTGAGTTTAATTGGCATTCCTTTATATGTCAATTGATTTTTTCACGTGCACATTTAAGGATCTTTTCCTTATGCTCAATTGAAGAGAACTTGAAGATCATGTGTCTTGGTGAAGATTGCTTTTGGTCAAGCCTGTTGAGAGTCCTGTGCCCTCCTGGATCTTGTTTCCCAATTCTTTCTCTAAATTAGGGAAATTTTCCTTATTATTTCATTAAATACATTTGCAAACTCAGCTTCTTTTTCTGCACCTTCTGGGACTCCCATAACTCTTATATTGGGCCTCTTAATAGTGTTTTTCAATTCTTGAATACTTTTTTTGGCCTGATCCAGCTCTGCTTCCAGCTTTTTGTTTGCTTCCCTCTGATGACAGGAAATATCTTCCAATTCTGAGATTCTTTCTTCTGCCTGCTTCATTCTATTTTGGAGACTCTCCACTGTACTTTTAATTTGCTCTACTGTGTTCTTAATTTCTGATGTATCAGCCTTGATTTGCTTTATTGCTTCCTTAAATTCTTTGAACTCTTGCATGAGCTTCTCATTGTTGATCAGAAGCTTTAAAATGAGTCTTATGGATTCTGTGTCCCCCATTTTCTCGATGTCTTCCTTAGTTAACTCTGAGGTTGCCATAGGGTTTTGCTCCTTTGCAGGGGAGTTTTCAGTAATATTCATTGTGCCTTTGTCTCTTCTTTTGCTCTTGGTCATTGTACTTCTGGTTAGCAGAGTCTTCTCCTTGGGGCAGGTTTCTTAGCTGTGTCACCCACAGGTCTACAATGCAATTTTATTTACTGCAGTTTGTACACAACTCTTTGCTTGCAGCCACTTGTGCCACAACATCCAGCGAGTTACAGATCTGGGTTCTTCTGTTAGATTTCCACCGTGTTCTTCACAGCCCCCGCTCCTAGCTCACCACTCTCCACCTCCTGTGATATCCTGCTAAGGCTGCACCATTGTCTCTGTGACCTTTCTCCCACTTCTGGTTGGAACTGGTCCCAGAATTACAGAGACACCAGGTGTCCTATATAGTTCGGTTGTTGATAGCGCTGATCTTGTTGGAACCTGTTGGATGTTAGGTCTGGGTGCCACATGGACCTATTTTGACCCATAAGAAGCCATAGTCGATGTTTTTGCAATTACTGATTGTGCTGCTATGAACATAGGAGTGCATGTTGGTTTCTCATAGAACAAGTGTTCTGGATATATTCCTAGGAGTGCTATTGCTGGATCATACGGTATGTTGAATCTGAGTTGTTTGAATATTCTCCATACTGATTTCCATAGAGGCTGTACCAGCCTGCAGCCCCACCAGCAGTGGAACATGGAAACAACCAAAATGCCCATCAACAGAGGATTGGATAAGAAAGCTATGGTTCATCTACTCCATGGAATACTACTCAGCTATTAAAAAAAACAAAATGCAGTTCTTTGTGGCCAAATGGGCCAAACTGGAAACCATAATGCTAAGGGAAATGAGCCAATCCCAAAAGGTTAAATACCACATGTTTGCCTTAATTTAAGATGATATGATGCTATGTATAACATGTTATCTTTTGAATGTTATATGTTGTGTATAAACTAAAATTGAAGTATAGGTGAGGTGGTCACAGAAGGTGGCTGGGAACTCGCATTTACTTTTAACATATTGGTTACTCATTACTATGTCAATTAATTCCATAATGATGTAAATTTTTGCGATGGTATGTTGGAGCTTTCAATTGACTGGGATGATACTCTGCTGGCTCTGTCATCAGACCAGAGAGGGTATACCTAAGAAGCCGTTGAACTTGACTGGACAATAAGATGCTGGAGTCTATGTTTGGTATACGCTTGCAATGGGGAAATCTCAACTGAACTTGAGCTGTGGTTATGCAACAAGGTGGAGGAATCCACCATGGTGGGAGGGTTTGGGGAGGGGTGGGGAGAACCCAAGTATCTATGTAACTGTGTCACATAATACAATGTAATTACTGAAGTTAAATAATAAATAATTAAAAAAAAAAGAAAAAAAAAAAAAAAAGAAGCCATAGTCGATATTATTTTCCTGGGGGACCAGTGCAATCCACTGAACTTAGCAAGTTCTCTTGAGCTCAGCACATGCGCAGTTCACTGTTGTCCCCTGCAGTCCTAAAGCTGTTGCCACAGTGTGCAAAATGGCGCCTGATGTACCACCACTAGAGTTCTTGATCTGCTGGCTGTCAGGGCTGAGGGCTACCCAGACCTGTCTTGGGTGGAACCTGCAGAATGTCACATTGCTGCAGTTCACTGATTCAGAAATCAGTTCACTCCCAGCTCAGCACATGCTCAATTCTTTCCCTTGCTTTTGTCTCCTTATGCAAAACTGCACCCAATTCAGCTCTAGAGGGCTGACTGGGCTATGAAATCCACCCTGTTCTCGCCCTGCCCATCTGGAATCTACTGCTCCGTCTCTGCTCCTGGTCAAATCAAACGGACCAGCAGGATGGACAGATCTTTGTCTGGGTTCACCTCCCTTGTTCCCAGTGAAAGTCCCTTCCCACCTGGTTGCTGGTGGAGTTCCGGCAGCTCATTCCGGCTGCTTCAGATCGCTGTTAGCTGAATGCCGCTGGAGTATCAGTCACTGCAACACCACACTGTTATGTCCGCTGCTTTCCTGTGTCTGTCAGTCTCCAGGTACCCCTCTGCTGTTCTGTCCTCTTCCGTTTCCTGGAATGTGTCATCTCTGCGTCATCCTGATTAAATGTTTTTCCGTCTATTTAAACGTGTCCTTACCCTATTCCGCATCTTGATTCTCCTGACTAGAGAGACTTGAGTAAAAACAGAATAACATGGATTTGATTCTGGATTTCTGTGTTTTCAATACGTCTTCCTTCTGAACAGGCTTTGGTCTTACTAGAGCTTTTTGGTTCTGTCTGTTAGGTTTTCCTTCTTCTGTGCTTGCAATTCTCTCTGCACAAGCAGGAGTAAATCGTTAACAGTAGAGACGTAAAAATAGGATGAAAACTTTGTTAAGGCATAAAATAAGAAGCCTTTCAGAAGAAAATGGAAATAACAAGGTTTCAAGGAGAAATCAGGAAAAATGACAGGACAATATCAAAGTGAGTAATTTGGAAGATTATTCACCATGACTTAACACTTGCGTTCATTTACAGATACCTGTACAATCCCAGGAATGGAAGCTACATGAGTATCTTTATTGAGAAATTTATATTTCTAAACAGCTGTCATTAATTTGCTGAATCCCTTTGGGCCTCAATTTCCCTTTCACCAGACATCCCTCATCGATCCCCAAACACAAATCGTTATAATAAGATTTTTACCATTCAATATTCCAATTATGCTACAGTTTGAGATGTGCAAGAAATGCACATAGCTTCGCCCAGGCTGTGTCTGGATTCTCACAGATGAAGCAAGCATGAGAGCCGTGGTTAATGGACAGCAGTCTTTCCTGTCTCAGGGCATCTAAATACAAACTGCTGACATTTCAGCAGTGAACAAACAAAACGTTTCAGGGAGGTCTTGGGGAGACAGCAGTTTCCAGCTGCTATGCTATGGCAGCGGGTGTGGCATGAGAGAATATAATTGAGACATGAATGATCTCAGCAGAAATCCCTGAAATAAAATCCTGATGGAACTATAGGAGAGAAATGATTTAGAGAAATCCACGTGATCAGCAGTAGAATCCTAGGGCTCTCATTATTTGTGGTTAATCTAACTTGAGTTTTGCCAACAGTTTGTTGTGATCAGCCTTTATTTTATTGTTGCTTTTTCAACTGTTATGTAGGTTGCACATGTAATAAGAATTGCAGGTTTAGTTTTTTAAACAATCCAAAGGATTTAAAGTTAAAAACCCAGATGAGAAATATCATTTTGTTCTTAGAACTGTATATGTGAAATAGATAAAATCTATTGCCCTTATATACATTTTAAAATGTTTTTAAGAATGTTCAACAAGTTTAGCTCTGAAGTAGCAAAACAAACAAAAAAGGGAGAATGTTTTCCTTTTTCAACACTTTGCTATCTGTTAAATATGAACAAGTCAACTCATCCCATGGATGATGATAACATTTGTCTTTTCTTAGGTCTTATCCCTTCATAAGAGCTCCACAGGCAATTCACCAAGGAAAATTTCCTGAATATAGAACAGTGACAGCTTGCCAAAAATGACATTTTCTGCAAGAGATGGAACAGCACCAATTGTGTCCAAGGGAACTTGAAAATGACCATTAAAGGGAAATGCAAGCACAGTAATTAACAGGAAAGAGAAGTGCACCCAAGGTTGTAGTTCTATAAAAACATGCCTAGCAAACAATCACAGCTAACAAATTAAAAGTGTATCTGTACATTATGGAGGGAGAGTAGGAATGATTATTTTGATTTGTTTTATATCCCTAGTCATCTAAAAAACACATTATTTAAAAATTTTGAAGTCATTTATTTATATAAGGTACATTTAAATGGTTCAGTGAGATATCAATATACCAGGCCAAAACTTGTTAGAAATGTTCTCCAGTACGCTCAGTTGTGAGGGCTACCTATAGGATACCAAAGTTGGTGTTATTTTCCCTGTGGGATCAGTGCAATGCACTGAACTGGAAGTGAACTCGCTCCCAGTTCAGTGTCTGTGCAGCTTACTGTTGTCCCTCTTGTCTCAAAGCCTTTGTCACACTGTGCAAAATGACTCCTGATGGGCCCCCAGTGGAGTTCTGGATCTGCTGATCGTTCGGTCTGGGGCTTACCCAAACCTGTTTGGAGTGGAACTGATAGGATGCCACATCAGTGCAACACACTGAGCCGGAAATGAGTTCACGCCAAGCTCAGTGCATGTGCGATCCTGCCGCAGGGCCTTTGCTTCCCTACACAACATGGCACCTGATGCAGCTCTGGTGGGGGGTCTGAGTTGTGAGGTCCACCCTGTTCCCACACCGCCTGTTTGAGGTTTGCTGCTCTGCCTCTACTCTTGGCCAAATAAGACAAATCAGCAGGACAGGCAGTTCTTTGGGTTCACCTGCTGAGCTCCTGGTGAACTCCCCTTCCTACCTGTCTGCTGGTGGAGTTCTGGCCACTGGTGGAGCTTAAACCTTGCTGACTGCCACTGGTATCTGGTCACTGCGACACCACACCATTGTTACCACTGCTTTCCCATGTCTGCCAGTCTCCAGCTATCCCTCTGCCATCAGCATGTCCTCTCCTGTTTCCTGGAATGTGCCCTCTCTGCTTTACCTGGGCTAACATATTTCCGTCTATTTAAATATGTCTTTACCGAATTCCGCCATCTTGATTCTCAAATTTTCTGTGTGTTAAGATTTTTTTTTATTCATGGCCTGCCAGAGGGTATTTCTTGGAAATGGCCAGTTAATTTTTATTAAGATATTTTCAAAGGCGAAAAAATAAAAGTTAGTTAGGTTTGGTTGCTCAAATTCTGCTTTAAAAACTGTAACTGCTAAAAAAATTGATATTGAATGTGATTGTAAGATTTCAGAAAATATCTAGTGGCTGTTTCGATTTTCTACAGCTTCTGTATTTCTAGAAGTTTTTCAGAAACAGAAATGATTTTTTTTGACAAGGCTCTGAATTAACAGAGGAGATGCAATTTAGCCGTGATGCCATATCCAGTACTTGTATTCACATGGACTTGGAGAGACCTCAGAAACAAATTAGAATTGAGTAAATTGACTACTCTGTGACCTGTCTATTGCACTTAACAGAGGGTTTAGAGCAAATGGGTGTATTTTGGGACCAGGAATCTCTTCTGCTTGCAGACCATGATGACAAGATATCGAATCTAGTACATTTTCTTCTGGATAAATCTTTCATATCAAATTAAAGAAAAATGATGCCAGTCATGTCAGACAGAGGATTCATGAGTCCTAACAATGCTTCCCAAGTCATCTTTATAATTGAAATCGCTATCAATGGAAGGATGGAAGGAAGGGAAGAAGACCAAAACGGAAGAATGCCCAGTCTGCTGATGGTATAAAGAGTGAATAAAATCCATCCCCACAAACAGTGGCAGAAGACTTGAGTTCAGCGCATTGTCATCTGGGAAGTTGTGAAGATAGACTCGGTTGATCACTGAACACTCCTCAGCGAGTTCCGTGCTGTGCCAAGCACTCAGTATTCCTACATCTGTGTTGATTTCTTGTCTAGGTTTCTTTCATCCCTTTTTTCCTTTAAGAAGTCACAGTGGAGAAAGCAGTAGCTTACAGTTAAGCAGTTGGGAAATCACCTTGGCCATTTTATTTAATCTCCTTATACTGTTTCCACACCAGGATTTGAGACTTATGTGGAAAAAATAGCTTAGTGCAGAACTCATATTAAGTATTTATCATACATCATTTTCTTTCCTAAAACCTAAGCAAGATATTCTTGATACTGGGAAATAACTTGCAATATACGGTTTTTTTAAAAAAATAAAATGAAAGACTTACTTGTTTTTATTTGAAAGGCAGAGTTAGAGAGTGAAGGAAAGACAGAGAAAGAGAGAGAGAGAGAGAGAGAGAGAGAGAGAGAGAGAGAGAGAGAGAGAGCAAGCCAGGAGTCTCCCCTGGGCCTCTCATGTGGGTTTAGGGGCCCAAGGACTTGGGCCATCCCTGCCACTTTCCTAGGCCATAAGTAGGGTCACTTGGGACTCAACCTGGCACTCATGAGGTGCCAGCACCAAAGCCAGAAGCTTAGCCTACTATACCACAGCGCCAGTCCCTAGTGTCTTCTGCTTTGCACAAAGCAAAGTTGACTTACATTGCATTCCTCAAAACCAGAATTTAGCATGGAGAAAGGTGTGCAGAAAATGTATTGACAAGTATTCTCAGAAAATAGAACTGAAAGTAAATGAGGAAGGCAAGATGGGGTAGATGAAAAAAGCCTGCATGCCACTCAGGCAGAGCCTAGCCTGTGAGGAGCTTGGGAGCAAATGGATTCTTTTCTAGTTATCTCAAAGTGGAATACAGGCAACAGCACTGTGTATTCTAACCATGGCTTATCTGCTTGTATACTGCTTTGGATGAAGCAGTTACCTCTTACTGAGAGCCAATCCAGTAAGGGAGTGCAGCTCAATGATTGACACTTAGAACAACCAGAGGATTAACTGCATGCATTTTAGAATGGGCACCTGAAGAGAACTCCTCTGTGTTCATGTCTGTGCACTCCTGGAGCCACCACTCCTACTTTTTCATATTCTGTAGTTTATTTGACCTATCTGTAAATAGCTTCTACAAGATTCTGGTAGTTGTTTTTAATTTCCTGAGGACATTCAAAATTAGTGAGAAAATATATGGGTCATGCTGCTGCAGATGACCATGAAGTCATAACTGAATGCTCGTGCTTTCTCCACCACCCAATTTAGGTTCCCCTCATCCTGCATTCGCACGTCTGCCAAGCTGCTGGCTCACCAGGTGGGCTTTGCAAACTCTCATCTCTGAAGATGGGCGAAGCACAGTATTCGCTGCAGGATTTCTGCTTTGCTTTCCTGTAGCAATAATGCTGTCTTTGCTACTCTTTGCCACATCCCTATTTTGTCTCAGGCATTGTAATAACTATTCATTTTGTAAAGTCTAGGAGAGACCGACATTCATTGGACTGTGTTATCCAGAGGGTCTTCTGTGACCCTTGAAAACCACTCAGTGCTGAGACATCTCTATTGTTTCAATACTCTTGCCATCTTGACCCTGCTATAGTCCCAGGGTGGTAGGTTTTCACATTTCTAGTTTTACACATAGTTCAATGATGCTGTTCTTTGCTCTTATAGAAGTCAGTACTAAAAACCTCAATAACCCCCAAAGTATTTATTCCTCACTGATTGTAGTCTATCTGGGTCTTGGACTCTTTCCAGGTCATTGTTTACCAAGGGTGACACAGCGTTTCAGGCTGCTTCAATCTTGGGGCAACTCTATCTGAAACAAAGCTGGAGAATTAACCACAGCACATGCAGACACAGACGTTTGGGTATCAATGTGATTGGACAAACTGAAGGAAATAATTAAAGCTATTTACTTGCTATGATACTATGATCAAAAGTCAAAGGAGCAAACGATGCCAGCTGCCACAGTGATTCTTGTTCTTTTTTTTTTTTCTCCCAGAGAAAACCACCAGTTTAGAGTCAGATGACAAGCATCACAGAATCAGATATAAGGATGGAGGGTGAAGATATAAGAGAGTGGGAAGTATCCCAACAGTGTGTGGAAAAGTGCCTTCGTTCATCAACCCTGTTTGCACACCTCCAAAAACTGAAATGCAACCTAGATTTGCATGAATGTAGTCCACTTGGGTGCTTAATGGTTGCCTAAATCCTTAAAAACAACTTCCTCTAAAGATTGCAATGTGCTAGAATTACAGCAAACCTGTTAGAAGAACAGCATTTCCTCTACCTCACAAGGCTGCCAGAAAATCCCTTTGCAATTGTCTCGAGTTGAACCTGGAGTCTAATACTTCATTGAACATGGAAAACTGTATCCTTGAATGATTCGTTCCAGAAATGATACATTCAAATTCATTGCTGAAATTTGGCATATGGTACTGCCCAACTTCAAATATGGTCATACGCATGTTAAGAAGGTAGAGAATAAAGAATATTGACAAACACCAGTTATGTCTACCACGTTGCAGATAGCAGACTAGGAGGTGAGCCCAGCCAGAAATCAACTTATCCTTTTGTAACTGATGAATTGGGCCAGAGTCAGTGGACTCTGGGGCTCCACAGATGCAGGGTCCCAGGACCTTGGGTCATTGCTTTCCCAGGCAACAAATGGAGACGGAAGGGAAGCGGAGTAGCCGGGATACGAACCAGTGCCCATGTAGGATCCTGGTGCAGGCAAGGCGAGGACTTCAGTCTCTTAGGCTTTTGTGCCAGGACATTCATTAAAAAATCAGGTTCTATATTTTAATCTCCACTTAGTTCCTTGTTGTTTGTTTAGAAATCTTTGTTTAGGAACCACAGAGAGGGAACTGAGCAGCTGTTTGCTCCCAAATACTCAACCCACTTCTGCGATCAAGCTTGAGTTAGCTATCATCAAGGATAGCAAATTTTCCTCTCTACTCAAAGAAAGGCTGTATACCATGGTCAGGTATTGCTAGCTCATCAAAAAACTGCACAGAATTAGGAAAAGGAACTGAAGCTACTTCATAGCAGATGTCATCTGTGCCTGCTCATCTTGCCCTTTCCTCCTGTGCAAGAAAAACAGAAGCATTGGTGTTGAACTCATCCGAACAGCCTCCAGATGTGTATTCCCTTTGACAAACTCCCACAAGGGGCTCTGAAGAAGTACTCTTCCTTCCCATCTGATTATACGTGACAAAAACAATAAACAACCCACACAGCACTCATCGGGATGGAAAGCTCTTTTGCTGAGAAAAATTCCTGTACAAATCAGTTGGATGGAAAATGATCCTGGACTTGGTATAGCACTGTGGGGAGAGAGAGCATCATTTTTTCCCCCTTATCATTTGAGTTCTTATTGAGTTATATTTTATTTCCCCATCCTCTAATTCCTCTTTCGATGCTTTGAAGTTTTTAGTTTTTCTATATTTGACAAGAGGAGAAAAGTCATATTTACTTTAGAAAAGATCTTGCATTGCATAATTCTAAATACTAAAGTTGCAAATATGGATATTTCAGAAAGCTTGTGGAGAGCTGGAAATAAAAGATAAGTTCATGTTATCACAAAAGCAATTGAAAATCAGAGTGTAATATTTATACATTACATGTTTTTTGGACTTTCTAGAGACTTCTTATGTGCGTGGATTTAAAAATATTTTCACACAAAAATAAGTGTACCTTTTAATTTTGTTGTCCATGAATTTTTTTGAAATCTGTATAATATGTATTTCATGTATATGTAATATATAGGTGTATATTACTAACATGCTAACCAATTTTAATCAGTTTTGTCTTTGGATGATGAAATTTCAAATGGTTTCCTGTAGTAATCAAGGTAATTTCTGTTTATCGTGTTTTGACATAGTCCAGTTCTCTGTTGATCTCACTAAGTGCCAAGTTAAGTGGGCAGTGACCAGAACACAAGCAAGCTGGAGGTCAGAATTCGCTTGAGCTTTGCCCCAATTAAACAGCTCCTCTGCGCATCACGGCTCCAGTCTGGCAGGCAGAGATTCTCTGTCCTCTTTGCACAGATGGACCATGTCGCAGTCCCACTGGACGTTTCTTCCTCTGTTCCACAGTGACTGGGCCCTTTCCATCCTGTCTCCAGGGCCTATGCTTGCTAATAAAGTCCTGGGAAATCAGGGGTTCTTCAAGCCTCCCTTTTGTCTTGAAGACTGTTTATTTTAAAGATTTATTTTTTATTTTTCTATGGGAAAGGCTGATACACAGAGAGAAGGAGATAAAGAGAGAAGATCTTCCATCTGCTAGTTCACTCCCCAAATGGTTACAATGGCCAGAGCTGAACAAATCTGAAGCCAGGAGCCAGGAATCTCCTCAAATCTCCCACACAGAGTCAGGGTCCCAAGGCTTTGGGCCATCCTCTACTGCTTTCCCAGGCCACAAGCGAGAAACTGGGTGGGAATTGGAGCAGCCGGGACACAAACCAGAACCCATACAGGATCCTGGATGTGTACAATATGAGAATTTAGCCACTAAGCTAAATGTATACTTACTAAAGCAAATTTGAGAAGGTGGAAAAACTGTAAAAATATCATTTAGTCTGCAAACTTCCATTAAAAAAGCTCTGGACTGGGTGGCCTAAAGGATAGAGATTTATTATATCTCAGTTCAGACTGTAGAAGCCCAAAACCAAGGTACAGAGTAACGCAGTTCTTGGTTTATACAAGGTCACCTTCTCACTATCCCCTCAAATGATCTTTCCTGTTGCATGCCTGCACATTGAACATGCAAGCTCACTGGGGGTTCTTCCAAAGACACCAGCTTTATCAGAATTGAGCCCCTGCTCAAAATCACTTATAGTTTTCATTGCCTGTTAGTGTGCTGACACCCAAAAAGAGTCATATAGAGGGCAGAATTACCACGCAGAATTGTTGAAGGACACAGGCATTTATGTTGCTGATGACTGCAGTGTCAGCAAATAGATGGAACAAACGCAGGAGTTCTTCTAACAACAGGTAACAGACATGCTGGTTCAAGTTTAGTAAGCACTTACTTGAGCTTGATTTCTTTCTTTCTTTTTTTTTTTTAAGTACTTTTCAGGGATTAAGAGCTAACTTCAAGGGCCCAGCACAATGGGTTAGCAGCTAAATGCTCGCCTTAAAAATCCTTGCCTTACATTCCAGGATCCCATATGGCCACTGGTTCATGTCCTGGCAGCCCTGCTTCCCATTCAGCTCCCTGCTTGTGGCCTGGGAAAGCAGTAGAGCACGGCCCAAAGCCTTGGGACCCTGACTCTCATTGGGAGACTTGGAAGAGGCTCCTGGCTCCTGGCTCCTGGCTTCAGGATCGGCTTATCTCTGGACATTTTGGCCGTTTGGAAAGTGAACCAGCAGATGGAAGATCTTCCTCTCTATATCTCTTTCTCTCTGTATATCTGCCTCTTCAATAAAAACAAAAAATCTTGTTTTAAAAATAAGTACATATTGGCTTTGTGAAAATTACTTTTGTTTAGTAAGTATTTGTGGTTCTCTGCTTTCTGAGCATAACTGGAGTGATATTTTTCTAATTTCTAATTTTTGTTTTAGGTTAGGCTATGGCCTGAAGACTTCATTTGGACAGTGAAAAGAGCCAGGTGTGTAATTCAGTCACTCACATCCTCCAACTGGAAGCACGTTGTGTTGACATTGAATTATATCACTGCAGATCACCAGATGACTATGATTGGCTGACACTTCCTGTCCAATAGTCATTGCCTGACAAATGTATCTATGATTTCTGGGATTCTTAATTATTGCAGAACAGGCTGATGGCATTTGACTATGCTTAGATGAAATTTTGTCATGTTAAATACCATAAACCTTGTGGGAAAATAGCACTAGAATACTCCTCCACCCACACATTCAAACACTGCGCAGCAGTGTTTGGCAGTTCTACTCTTTCATATTCACATATTTCTATTTCCATACATGCTTTTACTGAAAGTTTCTGCTCCTTTGGAGGAAAATTCATTAGCATATTTTTCATCAGAAGTAGCTTAGCCTGACTATTTTTTGTGTATATAGTGAAGGATAAGGAGGTAGACAAAGGTTTTGAGTGAATTGTCAAAGTGAAGTGTTTGTTCAGGAAGAGTATGACGCTCATTGGAATAAAAAAACACACCAGTGATTAGAGAGGAAGAAGGTCAGCATGTGCCCACGTTAATCAAAGGAGACACCAATGCAGTGGAGAAGAGTGAAGTAAATGGATTGGTGGGAAATGGCTTGTCTTATGTATGTAAAAATCAGATAAATAAGGTGTAAGATGTGCCCATTAGAAGGAGGTGGCCGAATAGTAGAGGGAAAACAAAAATGCTTGCAATATGTCACAAGAAACATTTCCAGGACCCTTATCAGAAGGATATACAACTTCACTCCAAACTCAGCATTCTTCATTTCACAGAAAATATGAATAAAATACTGGTTGCTATTTCCAGAAGAATAACCTATTATAAAAATGGCACCAACAAAGGAAATGGGGAAGGCAGGAACAGCCAGGCAGCTATAGTATGAATGTCACAGCACAAAATTTTACATTAAAAGTAAATGTGCCACATAAAACCACTCTGCTTCACAGTTACTGCTCCGTGTTGTAGCTTCTGTGAATCAAGGTTAAGCCACTAAATGCATAAGAGTGGACAACAGTGTGTCCTGTTAATTACCACTTTCTCCAAATGGCATGGAGCCCAAGTGGGGAAAACACAATTTGCAGCTCCCTACTGAAAGCATATCTCCCCAAAATGTTCTCTGGAATGTGACATTTTTCTTTTTTATTTCCAAAACACATGGACGATGACAAGGCACTCTTGCTTCTCGCACTTCCAAGGAAAGTGTTCTATATTCATTTTTGTAACAGTGTTGACAGCTATGGAAATAAAGAGCTAAATGGATCCACAAAATTGATGGTATGAAATCCCTAAAGAAAATGAAGCAAGTCAGTTGTACCCCTCTTGGGTTTCTCCATGATATCCGCTTCTTTGATTTCTTTATAAGTCTCAGGCCAAGAGTCCTCAAGCTGCCTGCGGCATAAGCCCTGTGCTGTCGTCCCAGCTGGGCTATTTCCTCCTTCGCTATCTTGGCTTGCAAAGTCCCATATCCAGCAAGATCTAGTCCATAACCTCCCAGCATTTGAGCCACTATTGTTTTAATGTGCTCTTGGATCTGTTATGTAGGATTCTTCAAGTTTTGAACAACAAAACAAAATGGCATAAAAATAAGAAAAAGATGGTTTTTTTTATATAACAAGAAAGACAATGGCTCACATTTTTGGGTTAAGTTCTATTTTTGATCCCTCCATCCTTATGTCACCTTGTCTTTAGGTTAGTTTGCTAAGCTCACCTCAAGGCAGAAAATAGACCATCAAACCTATCTGCATCTTTTTAGAAGCAATGAAACATAACTTTCTTTATTTTTTTTTCTTCATTAATTACATTGTATTATGTGACACAGTTACATAGGTACTTGGGTTCTCCCCACCCCTCCCCAAACCCTCCCACCATGGTGGATTCCTCCACCTTGTTGCATGAACACAGCTCAAGTTCAGTTGAGATTCCCCCATTGCAAGCATATACCAAACATAGAGTCCAGCATCTTATTGTCCCGTCAAGTTCAACGGCTTCTTAGGTATACCCTCTCTGGTCTGATGACAGAGCCAGCAGATTATCATCCCAGTCAATTGAAAGCTCCAACATACCATCAGCAAAAATTTACATCACTATGGAATTAATTGACATAGTAATGAGTAACCAATATGTTAAAAGTAAATGCGAGTTCCCAGCCACCTTCTGTGACCACCTCACCTACACTCCAATTTTAGTTTATACACAACATATAACATTCATAACATAACATGTTATACATAACATCATATCATCTTAAATTAAGGCAAACATGTGGTATTTAACCTTTTGGGATTGGCTCATTTCCCTTAGCATTATGGTTTCCAGTTTGGCCCATTTGGCCACAAAGAACTGCATTTTGTTTTTTTTAATAGCTGAGTAGTATTCCATGGGGTAGATGAACCATAGCTTTCTTATCCAGTCCTCTGTTGATGGGCATTTTGGTTGCTTCCATGTTTTTGCAATTACTGATTGTGCTGCTATGAGCATAGGAGTGCATGTTGGTTTCTCATAAAACAATTGTTCTGGATATATTCCTAGGAGTGCTATTGCTGGATCATACGGTATGTTGATTTTGAGTTGTTTGAATATTCTCCATACTGATTTCCATAGAGGCTGTACCAGCCTGCAGCCCCACCAGCAGTGGAGTAGGGATCCCTTTTCCCCGCAACCTCGCCAACAAGTGTTGTTGGTGCTTTTATTCATGTGGGCCAGTCTTACTGGCGTCAGGTGGTACCTCATTGATGTTTTAATTTGGATTTCCCTTATTGCCAGGGAACTTGAGCATTTTTTCATATGTTTATTTGCCATTTGGGTTTGTTCCTTTGTGAAGTGTTTGCCCATTTCCCGTGCCCATTTCTTGAGTGGCTTGTTTGTTTTGACATTTTGGTTGTTTTGTAGCTCTTTGTATATTCTGGAGATCAGCCCTCTATCACCTACGTCGTGTGCGAAGATCTCCTGTTCTGTGGGTTGCCTTTTTACTTTGTTGATTGTTTCTCTAGCTGTACAGAAGCTTCTTAGTTTGATGAGGTCCCAATTGTTTATTTTGGTCTTGATTTCTACTGCATTTGGAGTCTTTTTTAGGAAGTGGGGGCCTACCCCTAAGTGTTGCAGTGTGTTTCCAACATTTTCTTCCAAAAGTTTGAAGGTTTCTGGATGTAGGTTTAGATCTGTTATCCATTTAGATCTGATCTTAGTGTATGGTGAGAGATGTGGATCTATTTTTTTGTTTCTGCAGGCTATCAACCAGTTGTCCCAACAGCATTTATTGAACAGACCTTCCCATTTGCCTGGATTGTCGTTTGTCTTTTTGTCAAAGATTATTTGGCTGTATCTGTGTGGGTTTCCTTCTGGTGTTTCTATTCTGCTCCATTGATCTTACTCTCTATCTTTGTGCCAGTACCACGCTGTTTTGATAACCACTGCCCTATAGTATGTCCAGAGGTCCGGAACTGTGATTCCCCCTGCTAACTTCCTGTTCTTCAGGATGGTTCTAGCTATCCGTGGTTTTTTGTGAGAAGCAATGAAACATGATCCCACCTGTGAATGGTCTACTCACTGCCTGAAATTGCATCATGTAATCATATCCTTGTCCAAATTAACCATTGGTAAAGGGAACATCATAGTTGACCAGGACTTGTCAACCATAATGTTTCTGTTTGACCTAGGAGTGCCTTCTTATATGTGGGCAGACCAGCATCCACTGAAAACAAGTATAATTTGAGGGGAGTACTTCCTAAATAGACATTGGGTTCTATTAGGAAGGAGAATGGGAGAATAATGAGTATTGTACAAGCAATCAATCATGTTTGAATTCTCCTTCAATCTAATCAAGCACTTCTATAGCACGGCCACCGGTCTATACTAGTAAAACCATGCAGCATGGATGAGAGATGCCTACTAATCATAATCTGACATTTAGGACCTTAATATTTCCTGACAGTTCTTCTAATCATGTCTCCTATTCTGTTCCCTAAAGGGTATGTTTTAAATGCCTGTGTTGTTCTGAATTCACATTTGACACTCACTCCTGCAAGACAGACCAACCTCACATCTCAGAAGGAATGTTGATGCTATCAGCCAAGTGACCCATTAATTTTCAAGGACAACTCTAGGAATATGCTCCATCTGTCCCATTTTGTGTCATCTTCTGTTCTGTTACAATGGGAAAGTTGTTCTTTTTCCTGAATACAGCATAAATTCTTAAGTTCATCCTGTACACTGTTTCTTAATAGATCTCTGCTCTGAGAGAATACCCTTGTCTACCCAAAATTCACATGTGAAAGCTTAACAGTCAATGTAAGAGTGTCATGTGGTGCAATCTTTGGGAGCCCTCATGAGTGGAACTTGTGCCCTTAAGAAAGAGGCTTGAGGAGCCTTCATTTCCCCTCGTTCCATCATGTGAGAACACATCAGGATGTTACCATCTATGATGAGAAGGCCCTCACAGGCTTAGATTCCACCAGTATCTTTATCTTGGGTATCTTAGACTAAAAGCCATGAAGTCTGTTATTAGTAAATTACACAGACCAGAGTATTTTGTTACAGAAACTTTAGTGGGCTAGCACAGCCACATGAGGAGTTGGACATACACCGTTACTCCTTTCTCAATGAAACTCTCTACTTTGGTATTTTGTAACACCATAGCCCTGTTTTACGTGGAGTTTCTCATGTTTTTCTTTTTGCCTCGGTCCACCATTGTTGTATTGGTGGATGACTGGCTTGTTCAGCACCCTCTTGTTATCATTTACATAATTTTGGAAAGATACCAATCAGAGAACATCTGCGTTATGTGGTTGTGGATACATGGTGAAACAAGATTATCTGAGCTCAACTTCAGATTTTATCACTAACCATTGCCTCTGTGCTCTTTCCTCACCTTCCAACTTCCATGATTTTTTGATCTCTCAAATATATATTGTGCATCTTTTTAAGATTTGTTACAGAGGCAGAGAAGCTGAGACAGAGAAAGATGTCTTCCATTCACTGACTCACTCCCCAGATGGACACACTGACCAAGGCTGAGCCATGCCGAGGCTGAGAGCAGGTGCTTCTTCCAGGTCTCCCATTTTGGTCTGGGGGCCCAGAGATTTGGGCCATTTGCTCTAGGGACAATTGTAGGGCATATTCTACTCAACAATATTCATCTTAGAAACTCTGGCATCCTAATTTCTGAGCCAGTCAGTCAGAAACAGAGATCACAAATGGTAGCCTTTGCAATCTCATAGGAAGAGAGCTACACAAAGAGGGCTAGGCATGCAATAAATTGAAAAGGTCAAACAGACATAAAACAGTGCCGGCACACAGGCGCGCTCATTGAGCTGCGACTTAAAAACTGGACAATAGTTAATACAATAATTCCACGGAAAGAGGACACCAGGCACAAGAAGGCTAATGACAGGTTATTAAAAAAGGACAGAAAACAAGGCACTCCTAGGTCAAAGAGAAACATGTGAAAAGTGGTGGAAATAGAGGGAAGTGAGACTGGAGAGATTGTAATTAGATCATGCTAGGCTTCTGTGACAAACCAAGGAACTTAATTGTATGAGTAATGAGAAACATTCATATCTGATGGAGTTTATTTTTTCTTTAGTTCTTTGGTTTGAAGGATTCTTATTTTTGATAAATAGGGGGCTAGCAATAATCATATATCCTTTCACACAACATGATTGAATACAAAATATATCCTGGACATTTGGTGGTGGAGAAAAGATAGTGCATATTACACAGCATAGCAGGCAACTCACGTTTGGAGGAAGTGAACTTTAAAATTATTTAATGGGTCATTAAAATGGTTCAACTACTAGACAGTTAAGATCTCAGCTAGGGCTAGGATAAATAAATGAGGTATCACACTGATACTTTCGGAGTTCTTGAAGAAGTTTACAATCAGTCAAAACCAAATTGTTCAATGATCTTTGATGAGGCTTTTGATCTTGTTCCAGAAGGTATTTCTCCAAATGGTAACAGACATAGTTGTGTGGTCATAAGACCAGTCAAATTTCCGAAAAAGGCAAAAAGTAACACTTCAACTTTGTGTTTGGAAGTCACAGGTCCCATCTTTTAGGTAAACCTGAGCCAGCAGATGGATGTGTGTTGTGTTACAGTTTAACTTTTTATACTTAATAGATGACTTTTGCCATTGACAAGGAAATGATGTCAATGATTATTATGGCTTCCAAGTTTTACCTTGAAAGTCAACACACACACACACACACACACACACACACACTATAGGAAAAGCAGGTCATTTTTAACTTTAGGTGGAAATATGGATTATTTCTAATTAAATCACCCCCACAAATTTGATCACGGTCTGTCACACATGTCCAATAATATCAGCAGAAAATTAGCAGTGAATCTAAACAACTTTACGTTGTTATGCTTTTGCTTCTATTTTAAAGCGTTTGCCTTCATGATGCAAAGGAGGAAGTGTGAGAGCTGTCTCTGAAGGTTTGTGTGTGGCTCTTTAAGATCCAAATACAAATCCATCATATAATCAACCCGTGCTGAGCAGTGAGCAGTGCCTCTCCAGGGAGCAGTGATACAAGCAGCTCCCCATGGAGACTCCATGGCAGCTCACTCCGCACCTGTTCTGTGTCTCCCATGCTCAAGAAGAACAGGACAAGCACTCAACTGCTTGAATCACATAGCTTTGTGGAATTGATGGAATGTCTTAGCTACTCTCCTGAAGACAGTTAGTATCACTGAATTTTTTTTTTGTTAGAATCTTTTTTTATTCAGAAAAAAAAAAAACCCAAAAAACAAAAAAAATGTTCTCCAATCACACACAGGAGGGGTACGGGTAGGGGGAGGTATCTGTCCATCCAGCCCCAGCCCCCAACCCATGTGGTTTTGGCAGCAATAAGGGTGTGGGATAATGGCCAAAAAAATAAAAATGGTGCTTGTGTGTATGTGGGAAGGAGGGGTGCAAAAGCTGTGGGCAGTGGTGGGGGGGAAGGGGCAGACGAGGTCAGTACTGGGAACGCCGCAGGTGGGAGGCCATTTCATAACATTTCTTGTTGATCAAACCACCATGGACACCTTCTTTGCCCATCAGTAGGACTAGCGTCTTGGCAGTCATGGTGACAGTAACATTGAAGGTGGGCGCCCCGCTGCCACTCTTGGTGCGAAAATCCATGGTGAACTCCCCATCTTGTAGCAGCGAGTCCCGAATCACCGAGCACTTCTGGCCCCCAAGTGTCAGCCCATTCACAAAGAAGCTTGACCAGTCTTGGCCAACCAGGACACCAACCTCAGCTGGCGTGATGTTGACTAAGGTTTTGCCCGGCATGGCGGCCCAGACCGAGGGCGAGTCCTTGTAGCCTACGATGGCCGCGTCCTGACAGGTCTCATCCGCCAGGAGGTTGTCGATGTAGGTGTTCCACCTGGCCATGGCGCTGCTGCTCCTGGAGGGGACAGGGCTGCGAGGGCTGCACGGCGGCTGCTGCTGGGGTGCCGCGGGTGGGCGGCGGAGAGCTCGGGGCACGCGCTGCCCGTCCGGACCGCGGCTAAAGCACTGTACTCCAACAAATCAGAAGACCACCAAGAAATGGAAAAGTTCTTAGATTCACACAACCTGCCAAAACTTAGCCCAGAGGCAACAAACGACCTGAACAAACCCATAACTGAAGCAGAGATTGAATCAGTGATTAAAGATCTCCCAACAAAGAAAAGTCCAGGCCCAGATGGCTTCACTACAGAATTCTACAAAACATTCCTAACCGAACTAACCCCAATCCTCTACAAACTCTTCAAAACAATAGAAAAGGAAGCAACCCTTCCAAACTCATTCTATGAAGCCAACATTACCTTAATCCCAAAACCGGACAGAGATCCTACAGAGAAAGAAAACTGCAGACCTATCTCTCTGATGAACATTGATGCTAAGATACTCAACAAAATCCTAGCCAATAGTATCACTGAATATTACTGCATTCATAGAATAGCATCATTATTAGTGATAGTATTATTATTTCAAGCTAATGATTTACAGAGAATTGCACAAGTCTGATATGATAGCTTAAGAAGATGGCCTTGGCCCAGCGGCGTGGCCTAGCAGCTAAAGTCCTCGCCTTGAACGCACAGGGATCCCATATGGGCACCGGTTCATATCCCGGCAGCTCCACTTCCCATCCAGCTCCCTGCTTGTGGCCTGGGAAAGCAGTCGAGGACGGCCCAAAGCTTTGGGACCCTGCACCCGTGTGGGAGACCCGGAGGAGGTTCCTGGTTCCCGACTTCGGTCACCGGCCATTGCGGTCACTTGGGGAGTGAATCATCGGACAGAAGATCTTCCTCTCTGTCTCTCCTCCTCTCTGTATATCTGACTTTGTAATAAAAATAAATAAATCTTAAAAAAAAGATGGCCTTGTAGCAAATTCCATAATGCTTTCAGAACAATGTGAAGAGTTCCAGAGAACAATCTGGATTTTTCAAAGTAGAACTGTAAGCTACTTTACATGAGCTGGGTATTATTAATCGCTTGCTACATTTAAGGAAAGTGATGCTAAGAAGCTTAAGCATCTTTCCTGAAGTTGTACTTTCTTTGTCTTGTACAAACGAGACACACTGACCAAGGCGTATAAACTGCTTCACCTTTAGGTGTGTCATCTATAAAAATTTTCACAAGGTCTTAATTGAAAAGGATCAAAAATAGTGAATTTGCCTTCTCCCTCTCATTCAAGGAACCACAGATGACTTAAAGACCCTTAAGGAAGAAAAGAAAGCATAGAACATAGTCATCATTCTATTGCATTTGGAAGACAGCAGCCATTCACCTCTGCTATTGAACAACTAGAAAATGACTCTGAGTTAGTAGTACCTGCTATGGTCATAAAGTAATACTTCTTTGAGAGGAAAACTGAGGGTCTTTGAAGGAGACATGCATCTATCTTCTAAGAACATAGAAAGTCTTGCCTACATTCTCAAGGAATGGAAGAACAACACATTTGAGTATTCATTGAATGAGCATAACATTACCAAGTGGGTAGGAAAAAAATTTCCAAAAGAGAAAAAGACAAGAAGAGAGTAAAATTCCTTTTTTAAAAAAATCAAAAAGTTTAGTGGACGACTTTGGTAGATTCTAAGTTCCCTGGATATGGGGATCACAAGTCACACAATGAAGCGGTTATGGGACGTGGTTCACCAACCAGCACTAGAGTCATGCAGTGCTAGAAGAAACGGAGCCTGACACATGCAAGTGAAGGACATTGTGCTGCTCCCGGGTCCTTCCTTTTCTGAGGCACAGATGATATTAGCAGACATTACACAACAGTATAAGGCCAAAAATAAAATGTATGGGTAATCTATTTTAAAGAGATTTTATTTAAAGAACTCATGTTTCTAGGGAGAATAAAAGGAAAGAATGATTAAGAGGAAGAAACAAACTCACACAGCAAAGAGGGAATGATAATAAATGTGCCAATGGATTCTCCAGTTTAGGATGTCTTTGAGCATTAGGGATACTATGGTGATAAATAACTGAGTTGGCATCCAGCGGAGGTAAGCAGAGTTCTGATGGTCTCCAACACAGTGGAATTCCTGTGCTTTAAATAATGCACTATTTTCTGCATAAAGAGCTGGGCAAAGAGCAGCTGGTAGGCTCCAACAATCAGGAAATGACAAGGAACTGGGAAAGCTGAGTGCTTGGTATGACTGCTGTACTCTGTGTAGGCGTTGATATTGCACTACACTGTGCCAGCACTAAGTGCGAATCCAAAATTTTAAAAATACATTTAAAATATTTAAGGGTAATAAAATATTAAACACAGATTCATTGCATCCTCAGTCAACTTTCCTTGACATTCCCTTCCACGGAAAGCCTACGCTTATGTCTTCGGTTCCTCTCTCAAGTCCCTTAAGGAACTGTTTCTTCCTCAAATTTAGTTATGTTACCTGGCTGCATCCTCCATTTGGCAGGTATTGGCTTCCTTGGTCCATACATACAATATTAGCTCTCACACAATATGGGTTCAACAATTATGGTTCATGATCTATGGTGGCCATTTCTATTAAGAACATAATACTAGAAGAAGAGAAGAAGAAGAGGTTAGAAAGTGCATCTATTTCTCACGATTGACAGCAGAAATCAAGGGGGTTTGTTGCTGAAGAAACAAGTTGGATTTAGAGCTTTTGCTTCTGGCATCTTATTTTAAAAATGTGTCACTTTCTGCCATTGTCCCCACCTACAGTGTCAGGATACAGTTAAATAACAGAATGATGGACTTATGGCTATTTTTGAAGAACTATACTATTATAAGGGAAATTAGTTGGGGGGAAGGATGGAGGGGAAATCCCAAAGCCTTGGGAACTGTATCATTAAATAAATAAATAAATAAATATCTTAACTTTGTTCTTAACATATTTTATGTTATTGTTTGCATGACAAACAAATAAATAAATAGTGTGTTAACTATCCAAATAGAAGACAGTGGCAAAATACTCACCTGAATCTGCAGTGAAATGAAAAAGTCAGTTTTTAAAGAACTGGCAGAAATAAGTGAAGGGATATCTTTATGAAAATCTAACGTGGTAATGAAAGTTCTTGCCAAAAAGCCTTTAAAGAGTGTATCAACTACCTCCGATTTTTGAAAAAGTTCTAATGCTTTGCTGCAGGGAGTTTCAAAAGTGAGAGATCTTGTAATGCTAATTGCTGAAATATTCCTAATTTGTTTCCAAGGGCTTAAAATAACTCTTAATTCACAGTTGTATCTTTGATCAAGGCAAAGAAAAAATTATGAGTGGCAAATGTGCTCAATATTCCCAATGGCCGAAACAATGTATCTTGAGAGCAAGACAGTAGAATAGAGTGAGGTCACATTAAAGAGACAGAGATTAACAGAGGGGAAGCAGTGAGAACGCAACTACGTAAATCAGACGGGATGATGGCAGAGGGCACCTGGAGACCACGGACACTGGGAAGCAGCAGAGACAGTGGAGCAGCGCTGCAGCTGATACCCCACTGGAGACTGGAAATTTCCCAGCAGTCAGGTGGGAAGGGGATATTCCCGGCAATGCAGGAAGTGAAGCAGCCACAGAATTGTGGCTCCTGCTGATTTTTAATTCAATCACAAACAGAAACAGAATGGCAGATTCCTATTAGACAGGTATGGGATTTCTTGTTCCAGAATCCCACCAGTGTCACATGCAGCATACTTTGAAAGTCTTAAGGGGAAGGGTTATGTGGTGAGTATCAGCAAGCTGTAAATGTGCTAACCCATGGGAGAACTCACTTCTGGCTCAATGCATTGCATAGTCCTGCTGGGAAAATCATACCAGTTTGGAATCCCATGGATTCCATCAAAAATATCCCCAGTTCTAACTGCCAGCAGGTTCTAGCAAGAAGAGGTAAGACAAAAAAAATATCCATGCAAATGGGCAAGGGTGACAGCCCTGTGATCTAGTTAAAGTCAGAGCTGATGTCTACTTAATCCCAGGTACCACTGCAACCATGCACGAGATCAAGGGTGGGCATACAACAGTGCCGCTGCAGCACGGGTCACAACAGGTGGAGAGTGGTGACCTGTAGCCCCAGATGCAGAGGCTGTGGCAGCAGAGTAACACAGGAATCCAAGATGAAATGTGTTGGAGGGAGTGGTATGAGTGACACAAACCAAGAATCAGGCACTGAATAAGATTGGTAAATTTGATCTGTAGATCTGTAGAGATAATGCTTACAAATTGGCTCCAGGAAGAAGAATTCACTAATCTAAGTTGCAATGGCCAAGGACAAAAAAAAGAAAATAAAAGCACAAGTACACTCTTTAAAAAAAAAAAAGATTATCTATTTTTTTAATACAAAGTCAGATATATAGAGAGGAGCAGAGACAGAGAGGAAGATCTTCCGTCTGATGATTCACTCCTCAAGGGAGCACAATGGCCGGTGCTGTGCCGATCTGAAGCCAGGAGACAGGAACTTCTTCCAGGTCTCCCACATGGGTGCAGGATCCCAAGGCTTTGGGCTGTCCTTGACTGCTTTCCCAGGCCACAAGCAGGGAGCTGGATGGGAAGTGGAGCTGCCGGGATTAGAAGCGGCGCCCATATAGGATCCTGGCATCTTCAAGGTGAGGACTTTAGCCGCCAGGCCACGCTGCCAGGACCTATAAGTACACTCTTTAAAACAGAATGATGAGGGCCTAATGCAGTGGCCTAGCAGCTGAAGTCCTCACGTTGAATGGCCAGGATCCCACATAGGTGCTGGTTCTAATCCCACAGCCCTGTTTCCCATCCAGCTCCCTGCTGTGGCTGGGAAAGCAGTTGAGCAAGGCCCAAAGCCTTGGGATCCTGCACCCATGAGGGAGACCTGGAGGAGGTTCTTGGCTCCTGGCTTTGAATCGGCTCAGCTCTGCCTGTTACAGCCACTTGGGGAGCGAATCATCGGATGGAAGATCTTCCTCTCTGTCTCTCTTCCTCTCTGTACATCTGACTTTGCAATAAAACAAAGGAACAAACAAAAACAAAAAATGAAAAAACTGGAATGATGAGTGGCTTTGAAAGTTATTTTTCCCTTTAAAAATATTTTATTTTTTAAAAGTAATTATTTTATTTCATTATTCCATGATACAGTTCCATTGGTTCTCGGATTTCTTTTCCCCTCACTAATTTCACCCATGTTATTGCAATAGTATAGTCTTTCACAATCTGTCGTAAGGCCATCATCATGCTATTTAAGTGTATCCTAACTTTGTAGGCACGGACAGTGGCAGTGTCCAGCATCCTATCGTCAAGATACATTCAACAGTTTCCTTGGGAGTCCATCTTTGATTTGGAAGTAGAGATGCATACTGCATTGTATCTTCACATCTACTACACAGTTACTATCCATCCCCTTAGATAAAAGGCATTAAAACAGAAGCGACAACAGAGAAAAAACAGAAAGTTACAACATGAAATTAGTATGATACTTTAGGATCAAAGTGTTGCTGAAGAAATGAAAACCAAGATCTTCCTGAAGCAAATTATGTTATTGTGTAACCTATTAGCCAGTGAGGAAGCTAAGAAAAACAAAAAAAAATTTTCTTGAATGAATGAAAATAAAAACTAAAATATTAAACCTGTGAGACATAGCAAAAACAGTATTGAAAGGGTTATTGGGTCTGTGCATGAAGTTTGCCTTATTTCAGTGAGAAAATATGATATTTGTCATATTGGGGTTGACTTGTTTCACTGAGCATAATACTCTCTAGTAGGGAACCAATTGTTTGCAAGTGGTAGGATTTCATTCTTTTGACTAGCTGAGTAGTATTCCATGGAGCAGATGTACCATAGTTTCTTTATTCACTCCTCTTTCAATAGGCATCTGGATTGTTTCCATGTCTTTGATGTTATAGATTGTGCTGCTGTAAATAGAGTATTACAGATCCCTTTCTCATATGCAGATTTCATTTCCATCGGATATGTTCCCAGAAGTGTGATAGCAGGTCAATTTTCAGTTGTCTTGGTACTCTCCATACTGAGTTCCACAGGGGCTGTACTAACTTACATTCCTGCCTATAGTAAAGTCGGGTACCTTTCTCCCCACATCATGCCAGCAGGTGCTGTTAGTATACTTTTGAATATAGGTCAATCTTTTTGGAATTAGGTGCAACCTCAATGTAGCTTTCATTTATATTTCCCTTATAGCTGGGAGTCTGAGCATTTTTTTTCATATGACTATCAGTCATATGAATTTGTTCTTCAGAAAAATGTTCATTTCCTTTGCCCATTTCTTCACAGGGCTGTTTTGCTGTTGCTGAGTTTCTGAAGCTCATTGTAAATCCTGGTTAGTAGTCCCTATTGGTTCTGTAGTGTGCAAAGATTTTCTCCCATTCCATGATTGCTTCTTTACTTTGTTGATAGTTTCCTTTGCTGTACAGAAGCTTCTCAGCTTAATTTAGGCCCATTTGTTTATTTTGGCTTTGACTACCTGCGCTTTTTGTGACTTTTCTAAGCACTCTTTCTTTATTCCTCTATCTTGGAGAGTGCTGCCTATGTTTTCCTCTAACAGTCTGATGGTTTCTGGGTGCAGATTTAAGTCCTTGATCCATTTAGAGCTGATTATTATTTTTTTATATATATAAAGTGACAGGTGTGGGTCTTGTTTCTTACTTGTGCAGGCTGTTATCCAACCATCCCAACAGCATTTATTGAAGGTTTCAGACTTTTCCCCTGATTATTTTCAGTTCTCTTGTCAACAACTGATTGGCTGTACCTGTGTGGGTTCCCTTCTGGCGCTTATGTTCTGGTCAACTGATCTTTGTTCCTACATCAGCACCAGGATGTTTTGACGAGCCCTGCTCTGTAGTATGCCTTGAGGTCTGGAACTGTGACTCCTCCTGGTTGATTTTTTTATTCTTCAGGATAGCTTTGGCTATTCATGGTCTCTTCTATTTCCACATGAACTTTTGTATCATCTTTTCTAAGAAGAATGTTATTTGATTTTGATTGGGATCATGTTGAATCTGTATATTATTTTTGGTAATATCAAAATTTTGACTTCTGGGTGCAGGTGTTTCCAGCTGAGCACATTAGCTCCCTGAGAGGAGGGAAGCTCAGCGGGCCTCCAGAACAACCTCATCCTCACGGTTAGGTTTTTGTGACCTGCATGGATGTCTGTAGCCAGGCCAAGTGGCTGTCCTGAGGGATAGCAGGCAGCAGGTCTTCAAGACGCCCTTGATTGCAGGCTTTTCGAACCTGGTGCAGGTATGTCCAGCTGAACACATTAGCTCCCTTGGAAGGAGGGAAATTTGGCTGGCCACCAGGACCACTCCACCTTGGAGGTAAGGTTTTTTTTTTCCCCATGTGGATGTCTGTAACCATGTGGCCCGGGTGCCAAAGGTGTTGGACGAAGCCCCTCGGGCCACCTGGGGGTGCACCCTCATGGTTGAAGGGTCTAATTTACAGGGGGATGATGGAATTGCACAGCTAGCAGTGGGAGATGACTTGTAGTTTTTATGCCCAGGCTAGGAATTACAGCTGAAGGACTTCCATACAAGTCCATGACATGTATGTAAGTACACCAAAGTGAGGTGGAGAACAAGAGTGAGAGAAGTGGGTCGGATAGCAGAATCTGTGGGGGCAATGTGGGCTCACCCCTGAAGAACTGCAATCTCTGCTGGTTTGCCCAAGAAGTGTGGATTGGGTTAGGCCTTGCTTGGGGAGCTAAGAGAGCACCCCAGCTGGGTTGGGATTCCCACTGGTGAGACCAAGAGTAGGATCGAAGGCAACAGGAGTGGCTATGCATGGCTACAAACTGCACGGGTGCGATTGTGCACTGGGATGGAGGAACAACAGATAGGGCTTGACTCCAGCCCCACTGGTACTCATGAGAGCCAGTTTGGGTTTAGAACAGGCCTGGCCTGACTAGGTCTTGACTCCCACTGAAACTGTGTCTGGGTGCGGACCAGGTAGTTCTGGGCTGCAACAACCAATAAGAACCAGAATGGATATGACCAGTTGAGCAATGTCGCTGTTCTTGTCAGGACAGGAGGTAGACATAGTCAACCTGGGCCAGTGACCCACTGGTGTGTGTGAGAACTGCCACTGGGAGAAGAATTGGTGGAGGAGCTTGGGAAACTCCTTCATTGGGATTCAGTTGCTTTAGGTGAGCACAAGAAACAAAGCAAGGAACAGGTCAGATCATGCCAGGTTACAGTACCCACCAACATACATGTGGGTCCAGTCTGAGGACAGACCAGTCTGGACCAACATTTAACACTCATTGGCAGATCTGAGAGGCATGGGGAAGGAGGAGTCAGAACAGGCCACACACTAGTCAGTACACATTAGGACCAGGACAGCAATCAGGTTTGGCTGGGATAGGCTGCAGCACCCATCAACAGGAGATGGAACAGGGAGCAGACTAGACTAGGCCAGGCTGTACAATAAGATTGCAGACGCTGAGGAGAGACAAGTCATCAGCCTGGGTCCAGAGGGAGCCGGGTATGTGAGTCCCAGGGACGGGAGATCTGACAGGGCTCGGGTAGCTTGGCTCAGGTCATGGGGCCCAACTGTGTGGCGGGGATGGGTTCCTGAGCCCCAGGGACAGGCGAACTGGTGGGGCATAGGTTGCTTGGCCCAGATCCTGGGGCCCACCTTCTAGACGGGTATTGGTTTTGTGAACCCCGGAGGTGGGGGATCTGGCAGGGCTTGGGTCTCCTGGCCCTGGTGCCAGGGCTAACCAACTAGATGGGTGCCAGGTTCATGAGCCTCAGGGGGTGGGGGATGCAGCGGGGCTCAGGTAGCCTGGCTTGGGTCCTGGGGCCTACGTACTAGGTAGGTGCTGGGTTTATGAGCTTCAGTGGTAGGGGATCCAGCGATGCTTGGGACACCTGACCCAGGTACTTGGACTCACCTGCAAGAACATGTCCTACTTAATGAAAAAGGTGGAGCAGTGGACACAGACTCTGTTATAAAAGGAGAATATGGCAGCACATTTGGTGCTGTAGCAGCAGAAGAAGAACAGAATGAACTGGACAACTATCCCAAACAAACGATGACAGCAAAAAATCTCAGTGAATGGAGCCAATGGACATTGGGAGGGTGATATCATCCTTGGATTGGTGAAATGGGCAGCATTTCAGAACTATCCAAACCACTACCGAGAACCCTCGGAATGCGTACACATTGAGACTCTGGGTTGGAATGAGGTGGCGGTTCCTCATCCCTGGGTACTGGGACATGTGGAAAGTTGTGAGTGGTTTCTCCCTTTGTTTCTTCCCTTCCCCCAGGAACAAGAACAGCAAATTTGGTAGCAATGAGTTCACCCAATTTTCCCTAAGTTTCAAACCTTCCCACCCTGACTAACCATGTAATCAGTATTTAAAAAATAATATTTGCTTAAAAAAAGAAATTTTGATGATGCAGGATACTTGCCATAAAAGGCTAAGAGTGAGCTGGACTGGGCCCAGCGGCGTGGCCTAGCGGCTGAAGTCCTCGCCCTGAACCCACCGGGATCCCATATGGGCGCCAGTTCTAATCCCGGCAGCTCCACTTCCCATCCAGCTCCCTGCTTGTGGCCTGGGAAAGCAGTCGAGGATGGCCCAAAGCCTTGGGACGCTGCACCCGTGTGGAAGACCTGGAAGAGGTTCCAGGTTCCTGGCTTCGGATCGGCACAGCACCGGCCGTTGCGGCTCACTTGGGGAGTGAATCATTGGATGGAAGATCTTCCTCTCTCTCTCCTCCTCTATGTATATCTGCCTTTCCAATAAAAATAATAAAATAAATCTTTAAAAAAAAAAGAGTGAGCTGGACTTACCTTTGCTTTGGGAATTAGGCCACATTCTCCGAATATATTGTATAGAGGAGGATGGACATTCTATAAGAGTCTCAGGCTGCATCTGGGCGTGGCCTTGGTATTTGCTAGAACTACTTGAGTGAAAATGGATTCCATCCCCTCAGTTGATGAATACATCCATAGATTTAGAATAAGTGTTAGCTAAGACCCATGTTAATATCATGCTTATTCTCTCATTGGCTTATGAGTTGAAAGGAATATTTGACACGCATTTATTTTGCATTTGTCCTGACATGACAATTTCAGGTGTTGAAGTTTCCCAAGTTGAACTCTTATTAGGGAAAATAGTTCTCTTTCTTTTCACAAATCTAATGACAGTGACTTCTGGTGGTTTAATTGTAAGTGTTTTTCTTCCCAGCCAGTGAACTGACAATGAATTTAACCATCCATGATTAGAAGCATCAAGAGTGTGATGACCATGTACTATCGGGCACAAGTGATAGAAGTAAATGGTGATGTCTTTGCCATGTTATTTCTCCTGTCTTACTTTAGTTTACTAAGATTTATTTATTTGAAAGGTAGGATGATGAAAGAAGAAACACATACACACATAGAGACACACAGAGGGAAGTGGAGAGAGATATTTGATCTTATGGTTCACTTCCTCAAAGACCACAACAGCCAGGACTAGTTTACACCAAAGCTGAGAGTCCACAGCTCTCTCTGGATCTCCCAGACGGGCAGTAGGAGTTAAACACCTGGATTATCTTCTTTGTCTTTTGAGTTGCATTAGCAGAGGGCTATCAGAAGCAGAGAAGATTGGATTTCAATCAGCATTACAATATGAGATGGCCAGTGCCACACGGTAACTTAAATGGCTGTGTCACTAAGCAGTTTAAATATATATATACATATACACACACATATCTGTATATGGGTGTATATAATTATTATATATTTATTTTTTATAGAAATACATAACACTTTATTATATATTTTATTGTACCAAAACATCCTGCTATATACCTTAACTTTTATGTGAAAAATTAAAAACAAAAAAATCTCACCTAACTAATGGAAAGACAAGATGAGTAGAACAGAAATGTACCAGTTAGAGATCAGAACCACATTAATACTAAGTGTTGTTTGCAACTGAGTAAAGAAGGGAGTATTGTATTCTGATGACATCAAGAAAAATATCCTGGAGTGCCCGGTGCTATAGTCTTTTGACTAAATTCCTCTCCTTGTACTGTGATCCCATATGGGGCACTGGTTCTAATCCCTATGGCCCCGCTTCCCATCCAGCTCCCTGCTTGTGGCCTGGGAAAGCAGTTGAGGACGGTCCAAAGCCTTGGGACCCTGCACCCATGTGGGAGATCCGGATGAAACTCCAGGCTCCTGGCTTTGGAGCCGTGCAGCTCTGGCTGCTGAGGCCACTTAGAGAGTGGATCAGTGGACAGAAGATCTTCCTCTCTGTCTCTCCTCTTCTCTGTATATCTGACTTTCCAATAAAACACAAAAAAAAAAACTTTAAAAAATAAAGGAAACCATGCTGGGTAAGGTAGTACACAAGCTAGACAAAGAAAGATGGAGAGAGGATAGCTACTGAAAGTCATTAAACATGAAATAGTTATTATTTAACAAATATTTCTTTAGTGCTTGCTGTATGCTAATAATTGTTCTTAGCACTTATGAAAGCTAACTTATTTTAAAGATTTTTTTTATTGGAAAGTCAGGTATACAGAGAGTAGGAGAGACAGAGAGGTAGATCTTCGATCTGTTGATTTCACTCCCTAGATGGTTGCAATTGCCGAAGCTGAGCTGAGCTGAGCCTATCTGAAGCCAGGAGCCAGGAGCCAGGAGCTTCTTCTTGGTCTCCCACATGGGTGCAGGGTCCCAAGGCTTTGGGCCATCCTCGACTGATTTCCCAGGCCACAAGCAGGGAGGTGGATGGGAAGTGGGGCTGCCAGGATTAGAACCAGCACCCATATGGTATCCTGGTGCGTGCAAGATGAGGACTTCAGCTGCTGGGCCCAAAAGCTAACATGTTTAATCCTCAAAACAGCTCCACGCAGCACGTATTAGTATATATGTTCAGTTTTACACATGGAGCACAGAGAGGTTAAATAATAAGAACAAACTTCCCGTAAAAAGCCTGCAAAGCACTCAAGAGCAACACCTCTAGTGATGCATCTGTGGGGTGTCTGCACGGAACTGTAGAGTTCAGCACCAGGTCAGTTCCACTTGGGAGAATGGCACATGCGTCTCTTCCATGTTAGCCATCAGGAACATGCTCGCACAATCCTTTATTCTTCTTTGCGTTTTATTCCCAGAAAAGACCTTTCTTAAAACTCATCAATAGCTTTCATTCCGTAGCTTCTTTTTGGAGGAACAACAGTTTCTGAAGAAGCTTGTATCAGTCATGTTGTAAAGAAAATAATCTATTTTTGGACAGTTCGCCTCCTCTTTGCTTGAAGCCTGTCTTTTTGAACCGTGTCAATACACACCGTGATAAAGGAGAATCTCCCATCATGGATTACATGTGTGCTGACAGGAACCTGACCACTTGGGAACACTTCCTCTGGGGCTGCTAGAATTGCTGGCCTTGTGTCTTCTGGCACAAAGCACTCATACCCTGCCTTCAATAAACTTAAAACTGGTTTTCTGCAGAGACTGTTCATTTGTGCTCTTTGAAGCTACAGTGAGTGATCAGACCTGGGAAATCCACCTTGGCAGGAAAGCACCACTGATCCATTTTTCACTTCATGCCAGCTGCTCGCTTTGGGGTATTTGGGAAGAAAACTGAATTCAGCTGTGAATTGTTCAGACTGGGGCTGTTACCTGCTAAGAGGCCTGGGTGAAACAAAGAATATCTTGCATAAAGAGTAAATCTTAATGTTTCCTCAAATGGGATGCTTCTATTCTGCCCATGTTAACATCCCTTAGGCTGAAAGGAACTTTTCCCCTTGCCTTTAGAGGTGTCTCCCAAACTGAGAGGCTATGAATCAAAGTGAGGGAAAGTGCAAAGGTGTTTCCAGCTGTGAAATATACACACTGAGGGGCACAGGTCCCCTCTGTTGCAACAAGCACCAACACCAACACAGACACTGCTTGGCAGAAGGCAAACCCGGTTGAAACAGCAACACAGCTTTTATTTTGGATGTCCCTGTTTTACTTTGAGAGCTGAGTCTTACATTGTGAGTGGTCTCAGGACCTTTTTCAAACTGACTGTAAATCAGATTGCTAAAGTGTGCTGAAATGGCTGCCAGCATTATTGTGATTAACAATTCAAAACCTGACTTTGCATTATTCATGGTGTTTAAATAACTTATCAACATGAATGAAAGTGATATGAAACTGTTGCTATTAGAAAAGCTTATTTAAAGCTTGTAGACAAATATCTTTAATCAAATAACCTTGCCTGCTGGTGAGGGAGTTTTGGGGAACCATGGAGCAGTTGGAGAAATGGGTGTTGGGAAGGATGAAAGGCACTGTAAGAAGGCACTTGAGTAAACCCTCTAGGCTCTGCAATGGTTGTGGGGGTGCCGGGGAGCCCCAGAAGCTCTGTTTGAAGTCTCCACTCTCTTTGGAGAGTCTTTCTAGTGCGCTTTTACATCTGAAGGTAAATTTAGAACAATATGGTATATTGTTCTAGAAAGACGAATAGGAATGAGAGAACCAATGTATACATAATCAATAGTAGCAAAAAAAAAAAAATACTCAGGGACAGGAAAACTAGGCTAAGGAAGACCGGATTGGACTCTCCAGGCAGCTTGACCATAGTGCGGAATCTGAGTACCGGGGGAGTTCTGAGCAGCACTGGCCATTTTTTGCACGGTGCTTCAGATTTTTCTCTGGGAGCCATATTGTTACTTTGAAGTTCTCAAAGGTGAAGAAGAGCTTTCAGGTAGAGCGGGACTACTCTACTAATAAGTATGTTCATCAAAACTCTGCATGTGCTGTGACACTGATTCTGAGGCTCCCAAGGCAAATACTGCCTAGTTCCTGTCCATCAGAGGATTCATAGTCCTGCTAGGAAGATACAAAAGCAGACACAGAATTATGCATGGGGATGGAGATGCATCACAGGGTGTCGGAAAAAGCCAAGTTCCTTTAGGGCGCAGATGGATGGTGGTTCAGAATCTAGAGAGAATTAAGGTTACTGGAGTCGGGGAGCCACATGGGTGGAGGGGATAAGTGGCTGTTATAGCTGATAGTCCTGATTTCAAGCATCACGCAGCAATGCTGGTGAGCTCCAGCATCACTTCCCAGAAGGCAGAAGCTTCACAGCACAAAGGCCTTAACAGGCAGGTTTCACAACTGGGAAGACTGCAGGGAGTCTGACAGCTCAGACGAAGCAGGGCCACCTCGGTCGCCATTGCTGTCTTCCAAGAGAGACACTTGCCAACATGGCACAGAATTCTTCACACATCTGTGAGAGCCTTTCACTGTTCCTATTTTCTTGAATCACTCACTGACAGAGTGGGAGCATGCGCCTGATCCTCAGTCATACATCTAGAGCCCAGGGGCCAGAGGAGATGACCTCAGTATGCATGCGCAGCAAGCACTGCTTTTATTCTATGGAGATGGGGTCCGAGGCTGCAGAGAGAATGTCTTATTCCCTTTGTGTACAAAGTGTGATTCCTTCCCAACCTCACCTACTAGTTTTCCTTAGGATTTCCTAGGTAAGAAACATGTTTGATTGCTGGGTGGTCAGTTCCTTCACCGGCTGGGCCTGAAGGACTGATTGCTCAAGCAGCAGGACTCATGCAACCACACTTTTTCCTTCATCGTATCTTGTATGGCTCCTGAGCAAGCTTCCATTACTGGCTAAAGGAAGTCAGAGGAAACACACTCTCTTTGATCTTTTGTCGTAGTCAGACTTTGAATTCTTCAATCACAGTTTTGAAATGAGTCTCTTGATTCCACAAATATTTACAGAGGATGTAACATTATGTTACTACTTCCCCAAGCTCTTGTGGCTGATGTGAAAAGGTGCCACAAACCAAGTATCTTCATCTTCTTCTTATTTTTTATTATTATTTCATTTTATGACACAGGTCCATAGGCTCTGGGATTTCTCCAACCCCTCCCATATTGATTTTCTCCACATTTTTACGGTGGTACAGCTTATAACCAGTCATGATTCCATCATTGTGGGCATGGACCATGCAGAGAGTATAGCATCTTATTGTCCTGATAAATTCATCAGTTTCCTGGGGAGACCATCTCTGGTCTGAAAGTAGAGCTGGCAGAATATCATCCTCTCCAATGAAAAGCCACAACACAAATTCAACATCAGGAAGAAACATGGAAATTTGCAACATCATGACGTTGATTGACATGGTACTGGGTGACCAATGTGTTAGAAAATGCAAGTGCTTAGCCACATTTTGTAACTGCTTCATTGACACCTCAATTTTAGTTTATACACATCTAGCTGCAATAAACCTTAAAATGGCTATAGGGTACTATTCAGCTGCCTCATGTCTTTTTTTCCTTCATATTTATATTTGGCAGCTTACAGTATTCAAGCGTGATTTTTACTGAACTTGGTGAATTTTAGGATAGTCCAAACAGGCTTATAACTCTAACAAGTCATATGTTAACCATTGAGGAGCAGAACAGTTTTAGGAGGGGTGTGCAGAGAAATCTTCAGTACCTTAGTGAGGAGTAACTGATCTTTGTGTCCTACCTAGTAAGGTATATGGGCATCCAAGCTGACTTTTTCTTGTCTGTTCTAAGCTTTCCTTATTGGTCTCTGTCTATCTGATCTAACTTTTGGGGCTCCGGAGCAATCCTGATGGTCATTGCAAGAGAGGGTGGAGAGCCAAAGTTGTAACTAAGTAAGGACCAGAAAAGGCTCCTCTCCTGAATCCTGAAGGAAGTTTACTGTTCTGTTTCTGAGGTCCGCTCAGGGCTCCTGGCTGTTGTTCCGATGACATTAGATCCCATGAGGAAGGATCTGGGCTTCTTCCATACCATGTGGGAGATCCAATAGGGAACGGTTGACCTCAGAGTTCTCAGCCTATGAAGGCACTCCAATTCCCTGTGATCTCCTTGGCAGTTGGGATATAGTCCTTGGTGCCCATACTGACAGTCCTTGGTGAGGTACTGGGAGTCTCTGGGGTTAGGATACAAGCCTCCTTCTGTCCTGTCCCACTCTGGGGTGCCCCCTGCTCTGTGCATATGAACTCCTGTTTAGAGGCTGTCAAGATCACTCTTGGATCCCACTGTCTGTCTTTATAGTTTTTGCTAATGTCTAATGCGGATTGGAGTCTGCTGTCTATAAGTTACTTGTTACAATCTTGATAGATTAGACTTAACATGTTCCTCACACACTCTAAGAAGGTGGAGGATTTCTCTGCTCTGCTCTCCAGACCCATTACAGAATAACATAAGGTATTAAAAGCATATCAGGCTTTTCAGTTCTTTGATGTAGATCATAAGCAGTCTGTCTCTCATGGTTATTGGTTCATTGGTTACATCACAATATCTTATTGCGTGTGATACAGGCTGTTTGAGGGTGTAAAAAATACAATTTATAGGTACTATTTTTAGGATTGACATAATTTCATCTTAAATTAAGGCAAACGTGTGGTATCTAACCTTTTGGGATTGGCTCATTTCCCTTAGAATAATGGTTTCCAATTGGGCCCATTTGGCCACAAAGAAATGCATTTTTTTTTAAAATAGCTGAATAGTATTCCATGGAGTAGATAAACCATAGCTTTCTTATCCAGTCTTCTGCTGATGGGCATTTCAATTGCTTCCAAGTTTTTGCAATTATTGATTGTGCTGCTATGAACATAGAGGTGCATGTTGGTTTCTCGTGTAACAGGTGTTTTGGATAGATCCCTAGAAGTGCTGTTGCTGGATTGTATGGTATGCAGATTTTCCATTCAAACCGATTATCTTAAGCAATAGAAACTTGTGTCTTAGTTCTGAAGGTTAAAAGTCCAAGATCTGGGCCCGGCAGCGTGGCCTAGCGGCTAAAGTCCTCGCCTTGAAAGCCCCGGGATCCCATATGGGTGCCGGTTCTTATCCCGGCAGCTCCACTTCCCATCCAGCTCCCTGCTTGTGGCCTGGGAAAGCAGTCGAGGACGGCCCAAAAGCTTCGGGACACTGCACCCGAGTGGGAGACCTGGAAGAGGTTCCTGGTTCCCAGCTTCGGATCGGCGCACACCGGCCCGTTGCGGCTCACTTGGGGAGTGAAACATCGGATGGAAGATCTTCCTCTCTGTCTCTCCTCCTCTCTGTATATCCGGCTTTCCAGTAATAATAAAATCTTAAAAAAAAAAAAAAAAAAAACGCATGAGGAAAAGGAGCTTTAGCTTCAAGATCCCTTCCCAGCTTGCTGTCTTTAAAAAAAAAAAAAAAAAAAAAAAAAAGTCCAAGATCTAAGTGTGAGCAAAAGAGTTTCCATTGCAGGACTCCGTGGTAGAAATCCACTCCATGCCATTCCTGAAATTGCTGGTGATGTTCTGGCAATTTTTTATATTCTTTGGCCTTTCTAGCACTGTCATGATTTTTACCTTCCTATTGCCTTTATGCTCTTCCTATGTGCACATCTGTGTTTCAATTTATTAGTCATACTGGGTGAGGATCTACCGTACTCCTGTAGGCCTATTTCTATTTTAAAAAAATATTTATTTATGCTTATTGGAAAGGCATGTTTACAAATACAAGGTGAGACAGCAAGGAAGATCTTCCATCTGCTGGTTCACTCTACAAATGGCTGTGATGGCTGGAGCTGAGCTGATCTGAATCCAGGAGCTTCTTCTGAGTCTCCCACGTGGGTGCAGGGACTCAAGGCGTTGGGCCATCCTCCATTGCTTTTTCCAGGCCACAAGCAGGGAGCTGGATGCAAGGTGGAACAGCCTGGACACTAACCAACACCCATATGGGGTGCTGGCACTTAAAGGTGGAAGATTAGCCTGTTGGGTTATAGTGTATGCCTCAGTAGATACCATTTCGAATAAGGTTTTATTCTGAAATATTGGGAGTCAAAACTTAAGCATATGATTTTTTAAGATTTATTTTATTTTTATTGCAAAGTCAGATATACAGAGAGAAGGAGAGACAGAGAGGAAGATGATCCATCCGATGGTTCACTCCTCAAGCAGCCCCAATGGCCGGAGCTGTGCCAATCTGAAGCCAGGAGACCAGAGCTTTTTCTGGGTCTCCCACACAGGTGCAGGACCCCAAGGCTTTGGGCCATCTTCAACTGCTTTCCCAGGCCACAAGCAGGGAACTGGATGGGAAGTAGAGCTGCCAGGGTTAGAACTGGTGCCCATATGGGATCCCAGTGTGTTCAAGGAGAGTACTTTAGCTGCTAGGCTACTGCGCCATGCCCAGCTTATGATTTTTTTTCTGTTTCATGGGAAGAAGAGAACTGAACTCCTAACACCAATTAACCAAATAACCTACCAGTCAAATTAGTAAATATTTTTTTCTCTGTCCAGGAAGAAATTATTGGAGTTTTGTTAACAATGAAAATTATTGAGTAATTCTAGTTCCTATTCTTCATGAATAGCAAAATTTGTAATTTTTTGCACAGTTTCCCAAATTGGAATCTAACGCATCATCAAATGTCTGGCCTTGCCTCACTGGGTGCTGATATAGTTTGGCAGCAAGGAGTGTCCCCCGCCTTCCTCTGCAGGCACAGAAGAAAGATGAAGCTGAAACACTTGTCACACCCACCTTCCTTCACACCTGACCTTCCCACCCTAACCACAGGCCCACAGAGGCATGCGTCCCTGTCAACTATGTATAAATATTAAAAATAAAATGAACAATTTTAAAAAGCAGGAATAAGTTACAAATCTTTGGTTAAGATCTAAGTTATTTTTGTGAATAGATAGACTAAAGTAAGGTTTGTTGCTAGCAGACCAATAAGCAAATAAGGAAATGAAAATAAATTATCCTTAAGAGAGTGTTGTGTACATAAAACACTAAACAGAATATTAGATGCTATAAATTCTTCTCTAGCAGTTTCTGACTTCACTAAAACCTATTTACCCTTATGAAGTGGTATAATTTTGATTCCAAAGTAGATAAGACAGAGTAGAAACACTTTAAGTAGAATCTAGTCTGATGAAGTCCAGTACTATGTTTTCAAGCATGATCAAGTAGCGGTGGCCCCAAGAATGCAAAGATGAGTCAGCATAAACATCTAGCAATGAAATAGCCCATCTAGTTTCCTTAACTATATTAAAATTATCAAGTCTAGGAAAAGTATCATATCTCATTATGTATTTTTTAAAAACTATTTATTTTATTTGAAAAGTGATTTACAGAGAAAAAGAGACAGAGAGAAGGAGAGAGAGACTCTTCCATCCACTAGTTCAATCCCCAAGTGGCCACAATAGCCAGAGCTGAGTCAACCTGAAGCCAGGATCCAGGAACTTCTTTTGGGTCTTCCAGTCTGTGCAGGGGCCCAAGGACTTTTCCCAGGCCATAAACAGAGAATTGGATCAGAGGTGAAGCATCTAGGACTAGAGCTGGCACCCAAATGGGATGGTGGCAGAGGATGTCTGCCGAACCAGATGTTAGCTAAACCATAGCATCACCTATATTATACATCAGTGAAAAATCTATTTATGTTTTAAATTTATGTATTTTATGATACAGTCCCATGGGAGCAGGGATTTCCCTTCCCCCACCCTCAATTCCTCTTCCCCTATTGATTCCTTCTATATTATTATAATAGTATAGTCCTAAAAATGGTTGTAAGCCCATCAATCTGTATCTGACATTGTAGATATAGACAGTGGCAGAAAGTCCAGCACTCTACTGTCAAGATATGTTGAACACTTTCATTAGAAGCCCTTTGATTTGGAAGTAGAGATGCATGCTGCATTGTATTTTCACATCTTGTTATGATAGTCTCTATTATACAGTTTTTCTGGATGACTATATCTTATATGTAACATAAGACCAGAAAACAGAGAGATTATTTTATATTGGCACTTCTGTTTCTTAGAACATCATAGGTTCTTTCCCAGGTAAAAGTGATGTAAGGTGTTCTTTTTTTTTTTTAAGATTTATTTTATTTTTTTATTACAAAGTCAGATACACTGAGAGGAGGAGAGACAGAGAGGAAGTGGAGCTGCCGGGATTAGAACCAGCGGCCATATGGGATCAAGGCAAGTACCTTAGCCACTAGGCCACGCCGCCGAGCCCATAAGGTGTTCTTAAAATGGAAAAAAAATGTGATATCCTAGTGGTAAATAGATACTTAGCTAAAAAGAAAATCTGAAAACAACTGAATACAAACTATTTAATCAGAAATTCAGTGAATTTACAATTATGATTTAAACTCAATATAGCAGTAGACTTCTGTACTCTGCCCCACTGAATAAAAAGTGAGATAAATGGGGCTGGCACTGCGGCATAGCAATTACGGCTGCCACCTGAGGTGACATGCCCTCTGACCCTCAGTTTGAATACTGGCTGCTCCATTTCTGATCCAGTTCCCTGATAATGGGCTTGGAAAACAGTGGAAGATGGCCTAAGAACTTGGGCTCCATTACCAACATGGAAAGCAACCGAGAAGTTCCTGACTCCTGGCTTCAAATGGGAATAATCTCAGCCATTTGGGGAATGAATCAACATATGGAAGATCTCTCTTTGTGTGTCTTTTCTTTTGTAAATCTGCCTTTCCAACAGAAAATAATTTTAAAAGTGGAGATATAATAGTAAAAAAAATCTATGAAGTATTTAGAAATTAATTTACAAGAAAGCATACATTTTCATGCTTTAACTAAGGCTGTTAAAGCTAAATAAATCACTTATGAGACAATTATTTTAATGTAATGAATTAAAGATATCAATTATTACAAAATTTGTTATTTGATGCAATGGAATACCATTAATTATTCCAATTGGACTTTAAAAAGAGCTTGCTAAACCTCCCTAAAAGTTTGAGAAAAGGATGAGTTAACACACTTGATTTATCTTCAAAGATTCCAAGAATACTTTTCAGTCTTTATTGAAAACCAAACAAACCCTTGAATGAATATTTTACAATAAAATAGAAAATTTTTATAACATCCAAATTAAGTATTTCTGTTCAACAAAGAATACTATAACAAAGTTCATTGATGACTTAATGGGACAATGCAGTCTCTAAATAATGCAATATCTAATACTATAAAGTGATTAAAATACAGACTATACCAGATAGTGACCACCAAGTAAGAATGGGCAACTTATGTAAATGAATAAATTAATCAGAAGAGAAAGTCCAAAAGTTATCAGCCACATGCAGCACTGCTCTTACTCATTAGTAATAAGATAAATACAGATTCAAGTAACTAGATATTTCTTTACACACATAAGTTTGGCGAACAAAAGACAGTAAGATGCCCATAGTTACCAAGACTGGTAATGTGAGGTTGGAGAAGCTCTCAAGAGCTTTTGCAGAACAATATGCTACTTGCAGAAGCAAGAATATGCAGAGGTAAGAGGAGTCGGGTGGCTTCGTAGTGAAGGGTTGACAGCCATTGCAGCATCCATCATTGGGTCAGTGGGGACATTGACATTCACACAATGCAGGTTAACTTTACATCTAGCAACTTGAGTACCAGAGAGGCACAGTGATGAGTGGAAAAATACAAGTAATGAAAGGAGGCATCTAACACAACACAACATCCATAAATTAAAGACACGTGGAAGAACAAAAGCCCATTTTGCCCGATTATCAATAAGCAAAAAGAAACGTGCTAAACTTGCTAGTAGCCTTTCCTGTGGGGAGGTGGCTAGCAGTTGGGAAATGTGGGGAGAAAACGAGGATAAAAGACAATGTTTTTAAAGCTTGCCTTCGGGCGAAGACAAGCTACTTAACTGGGTTTGGAGGGAGGAACATTTGATGCGATTCTCTCAGGCTGTCAATTAGAAAACACCAGGCGAGGTGTTTGCGTGCGTCACCTCCCCAGGCTCAGCATCTCCGCAGCTAGAAATAGAACTGAAGCTCAGGAGCCTGTCTCCCACAGATGGGGTCAGAGGTGCTAGCTGCCTGGCTTCTAATTGGACATGCTTGTGTCGGGGAGCAGAGCAGAGGCTTCCAGCACAACGCACAGGATGTCTGTTTAGCCTCTGTGACGCAGTCTACAGAGAAGTGGAGAAAGAACAGGGACACTCCTGCTTCCTGTGGTTAAGCCCTGGGGGCTGGCCAGCGGTGCTGTTATTGTGCAGTTACAGCTGTGTCAGTCATTGTGCAGAATGTCTTTATACGTGCCCCGAAGCCTCAGTGGACATATTTCCAGAACACTCTGAAGCATCCTAAAGGTGCGCTGAAAATACAGATGCCTTCTTTCAGAACTATCTTAAAAATACTCTCTCCTTGGTGAGGTGGAGCCCCTATTTCCTGCTCTCTCGTTCATCTGTCATTTTGTCATCCTCAGACAGCCTAGGTGGTAGATAGAGATCTTTGCTCAGATGGGCATACTATAATGCTAAATGATTCACCTGTGTGGCTAGACACATCTCTCCATGGCTCCTAGCTCCTCTCAATCAGTCTCTCACACTTTTAATCTGCATCCCAGTAAGCTAGACCTCCTGGGACCTGGGATCATATCTACAGCCAGTAGAACTGATTTCACTGTCCTCATCTTGTGTCCTCCCTGTGGGGGAGGTGCACCGATGTGCAGATTCAAAGCGTGAGAGACTGCTGGACAGGAGGTAGGGGTGTGTAGCATTGTGTGTCAAAGGCTTACTTACAAAGGGGTCATTTGCTCTCAGTAGGAACAAGCCAACTCTTGTTGGGTCTCTCTCCAGGATCAGGGTCCAAGCGCCGAGTACCAAAAAGTCAGGGAGGGTAAAAAAGAAAAAAGCAGTCAATACTATGAGGAAGTGGCTGTGTTCAGAAGCTATAGCTCAGGAAGCTGCTTTAACCCAGGGCATCAGGGCTGGCTTCCAATAGGAAATGATGCAACCGTCAGGAGGAGCTATTTAAAATGAGAAGTCGCCCTCCACGCAGAAGAAATGGCAAGTGCACAGGTGCTGGCACAGTTGGAAACCCTGCCTCACTGTGAGATGGAAAGCCAAGAGCAGAGTCCAAGGAAGAAGTCTTTGGGAGACAAGCAAAGGTGCACCCTGAAGTCACCCTGAAGTCACCCTGAAGTATCAAGGACTGGGTAGTTAATTTGAAAGCAGTGGATAATCACAGGAGGGTTTAGGGCAGAAGTGGTCAAGAACCCACTTGGCTGGTTTTTCAGATGTGATATGGGCTGAGCAGCACCTTCTAGCATGGAGGGATCTGTTGGTCTTCACCCAGCCACTAGGTTTGTCATCAGTGTGCTTTGGTGTCACCAGACAGAAAACTCCCTCATCATGCCTGCTTTTGCCTCCCCTGGCTGCCTTTGTTGCTGAGCCTGTGGGCAAGACCATTGCTCAGTTTTGATCCTACAACTAATGGCCTGCCCTCCTGTCTACAAAGCTAAGGTAGAAGCATCCTTGTGGGGTTAGCTTAATCAAATTTGCAGAAAGCTGAAGGACTCCAAGGAACAGAGCTGTTCTGCCAGAAGCATTTCCTTCTCCAGAGACAACCTAGCTAATAAATGAGAGATTGGTATGCAGAGGAACTTGTGCTGAATTCAGGCCAGCCTTTTCTTGTTAAAAATGCAGGAATCACGAGATAGCATGGCTTGAATGCAATTAGATATAAAACTGAATTTGAAGCAATCAGGTGCAAGGCAAATAGCTCCTTGTGTACAACTATGAGGTTGTGGGAGCGTAACTCCCACAGCAGTTGCCAGATTTGTTTTCATTCTTAGAGGCTGTGTTAAAAATGCAGAAGCAACTTGATCCTCTGCATCTACTGGCTTGCTTTCCCAACCAGAATTGTTCATTGAGTGGTTCTGGGGTACTTACGGATTACTTACTTGGTGTAAGCTTTGGAGGTGGGAAGGAAAGGGGAGGGAGCCCAGGCAAGTCACCTTAAAGCAGACTGAGAGGAAATTAGGAGTGACAGTACCTCCTCCTTTGCAACACTACCTCTGCTGAGGCAGTGGGGGGCTCTCTGCTGGGGCAGGAGCTGGGCACAGGTGGGAAAGGTGCCTAGGGGAAGCCTGCTGGGGCACTCCTGTCAGTCCAAGTGCCAGGAAGTTTAAAAGTGAATTGGGCACCCTGTTGTCAAGGGACACTTAAATGGCGGAGTGATGGTCTTGTGACTGTGAAGGACTACGCCTTGTAATGATAGAGGGGAAGTCAGTGAGGAGGATGGAATTGGAAGGAGGAGGTAACATCCCAGAGCCTATGGAACTGCATCATCAAATAATTTTCAAAAATAACATTTTTTGTTTTATGCTTTAAAAGATTTATGCATTTTTATTGCAAAGTCATATATATATATATATATATATATATATATATATATATATATATATACAGAGAGAGAGAGAGAGAGAGAGAGAGGAGAGAGCTGAGCTGATCCAAAACCAGGAGTCCAGAGCCTCTTCCGGGTCTCCCACGCGGGTGCAGGGTCCCAAGGCTTTGGGCCGTCCTCGACTGCTTTCCCAGGCCACAAGCAGGGAGCTGGATGGGAAGTTGGAATGCTGGGATTAGAAACAGCACACATATGGGATCCTGGCCAGTGCAAGGTGAGGACTTTAGCCACTAGGCTATTGCTCTGGGCCCTAAATAACATTTTTTTTTTTTTTTAAAAAAAAGGACACTTGAATTTGTAGCTAGTCACATTCAAGCTGTAAGATATTGGGTGAAACAACCCTGGCTTTCTTTCTTTTTTTATTTGTAGAAACAGAAGATTGCGTTGGATAACTTCCTTTGCAGGGGGCGGGAAGGTTTCTGGGGACCTGAGAGCTCCTGTTAGAGGAGGAGTGAGGGCTTTTTTAAGCAGGTGCTGCTCTCTGCTTGCCCCTCACCTGGAGTCTCCCAGCCCCAACTTTTCTTTGTTAAAAGCTCTGGCTTGAGACACCAGAGGTTCTCATTCAAATGTATTTTTTCTCGCACAGAGCTGCCCTAGTGGTTTCCCTCCTGTTGTCCTTTGTTTCCTTTTTCTCAGAAAGTTTGACATTAATAAGTCGCAGGCTCTGTGCATCAAGAATGGAGAGCATGTGCAGGAAAACTGCTGGGTTTTGGGGTCTTAGATTTCTTCTCTGTAAAGTGAGAATAATGAGGGCACTGACCTCATTATTCTAAGTATTACTTGGCTTAATTTATGTGCATTACTTAACCCTGTGCCCCGAACAAGGTAAACATTCAATAAAGGTTAACTGTTGTCTGTGGCCAACTCAACTCAGTGTCTCCCAACACCCCCATCCTCTCTCTTGTTCATTCTTTTCCCTCAGTAGAGTGGATTCTTACCTCTTTTCCCTCAAATCTTTCTTCAATGTCTTGTTCAGGTGTCATGGTGTTCATGCAAGCTTTCTTGAGCTCATCAGTAAATGCATTCTCTTCCTTCTTGGCTCTGTCCTGCGTCTCTCTTGAAAGCAGCTTTTATTTTGCTTTGTCTAACAAGGTTTTATGCATGTATCCACTCTTTACCTGCCACCTTTTGCTTGTACCCACCCTCAGTGTCAGCCTCTTGGCTGCCAGACCTAAGAGGGCAGGATATAGTGACTAAGGCTAGCTAATCTAATCACGTGAGTAAACATTCTATGAAAGAACAAATGAATGCATGCATAAAAAGTTACCCAAATGGTGCATTTTGTCATGATGACAGCATTGATTTTCATCAAGATTATGGTTTTAAGAAGCTAAAGTGTTAGTGTGGCTACCTTCATCAGAGCTATGGTCTCGGGCTTGCAATGTTCCTACAGACAGACATGCCTAGGTGGGGCCAGCATAAAAAACAGGGCTCTCCCCTAGACAAAAACTATTCTTTTTTACCTTCTATTTGTAAAAATAGGGCTTGGTTTATGTTACTAGTGATAAGTAATTATATGAAAGATGATGAATACCACAGTACAAAGTGATATAATTTTGAATGCAGCTAAACTCATATCCATCATTCTGGATTTTGTGTAAGTATTTAAAAGTTCCATGAATGATAGTGGTCTTGAGAGAGGGACTTCTTTCTATTAAATATTCATAGTATAACAGGGAGATTGGGAATGAGAACACAGGTGTACAAATGGTTCCAGCAATCCCCAATTGGCTTTAGATTTATTCAGTGGAAATTCCATATATTTAAGAAAAAGTCACAAATGTGGAGTTATTTCACTTAACTAATCGCATTAAAATATTTATGTCCTTTGAAATGTTGAGTGACAGAAGAAATAGAGAGAGATTCCACCTGCTGATTCCCTCCCTAGATGCTTGCAACTGCCAGAACTGGAGCAGGCCAAACCCAAAAGAGAAGCTTCGTTCAGGTTTCGCACATGAGTGTCCCAAACACTTAGGCTACCTTCTGCTGCCTTCTTCGGTCGTTAATGGGTTACTAGATCAGAAGAGGGGCAGACGGGACACAAACCAGGGCTCGTATGGGATGTTGGCAATGCAAGCCACAATGTTGGCCCCACTAATCACATTTTTTTGAGCGGAATAAAAGATGATGAGAGTATGGAAATGGGAGTATTAATCTTAATACTGACAAGGCATTGAGGTTTCCTTTCACTGTCCTGCATAATGTATCTGTTGCCCAATTCCATTCCCTAGTATGCCCAGGACCTCAAAGAGAAGGAAACTTCCTGGAAGTCTCTTGGTGACCATTCCCATTTTGTCACCAATGACATAACCAATGGGATATCCTTGACATTATATATTTTACTCTTTCTTGTATCTCACCAGTAGTTTCTGTTGACTTCTTAGTGATCATTTGAATCAAGCAACAGGGTCATCCCATCAATCTAGTCAATTATAGACACTGTCCCCCATCTTGCTGAACTCAGTAATTTATTGCACAGCATAAGCATCACTGAACCCTTCTTTATTCCCATTTTGTTTACTCAGACGCACCTTCTTGTCCCGTTGCTTAAGCAGTCAGGATTGGATTTAGTGTGATCTTATCGGCTTCCAGCCAGCCTTGTGATTGCAGCTGCAATCTCGTAGTAGGGCTACTGCAGACTGCTTCTGTCTTTGCACATATTGAAAACTGAGGCTGTCGGGCATTCAGCTCAGGAGAGTGGCTTTAGTTTCAAGCCCCTGAATGGCTAAGAAGGAGGATTAATGCATTCTCTTTCTATACTTCCCTGGAGAATAAGCTAGTTGTTACAACAAAATCATGACATTAATTTGAATTACATAAAATTGTCTATATGCAACCAATTTTTTAATCCAAAGTTAGAGTGTTAGTACAGGTTGATGTGCTATATTCTTTGTAAAGTTATTGAAAAGACAATAATTGAAGAGTGCATGATACATAATAAACTTAATAAGCATTAGCTATTTTACTATAATTATAACACAGACACTTCAATTTCCTACTTTATCTTTCCTCATCCAGGAAAAGTTACTAGTTTAGCCTCCTTTTATGCTACTTGATACACAAGCTGTTGACATAGGATGCTTTTGCTTGTGGGAATAGTTTGACTCTTGTTCTTGAGGCAGCCTTATTCTTTTATTTGACTTGTGATCTCTGGCTTTGGGAGACACAGTTCAATCTTGGAAATATGTAGATTCTTCCCACAGAGCACAGGTGTAGGAAAAGGCCCTGGACTCCGGAGAGAAGGTTCCAAAACATCCACACAACTTGCAGCTCATATGCAGGGTTCGGAATCAACCTGCTTCTCAGATAACAGAGGAAGCGCTGTGTAAAGTTTGGCTGCTTGGTGACCAAGTTCAGAGGCTCACTGAGGTCTGGAATTGTCTCTGGCCCTCTTAGTCAAATCCAATCCTGTTTCTCTGAAGCCACTACTCCTTGCTTACATATTTATTTCAGCCCCTAGTGCTATTGTGTGCACAGATGGTTCCTTCACTAGTCTCCCTAAGAACATTCCAGAATCTTAGTCACTTTGTATTCTTGGAAGCTAACCCAACACTTAACACAGACACAAAATGTGTGCTAATAATAATAGTACTGTGCTTGTTGAATGCTTAGTGTGCTGGTTGAATCCAAACAAAACTTTATGATCTACCTGCTGTTACAATTTCTTCTTCTCCTTCTCTTCTCCTCCTCCTCCTCTTTCTCCTTCCTCTTCCTCCTGCTTCTCTTCTTCTTCTTCTTCTTCTTTTACAGAGCAGAAAGAAGCAGCACAAAAAGAATAAACCAGTAGCTTGAACCTTCACAGCAAGTTAAGTGGCAGAAACACTGTTCAAAGCTAGGCAGTCTTGTGCCAGAGTCTGCCCCATTAACTGCTTCTTTCCTTTCAGGGGGTGATTGTTCTGGCTAGAATGAAGGATAATGGAGCTTAATTCAGAAGCAAAGGATTCACCATTACAGGTGAAAAGCAGGATTATCTTATTGGCTCCTGATTGGTACTGTAAGAAGACTCAATTCCCACTTCAACTGGTTGAGGCTGGTCAGGCAGATTTCAGGGTTGTGATCAGGAAATAAATATCCAAAAGGGACTCTGAAAAACGTGCCTGCTCACGGCTGTCTCTAACAGGCTGAGCAGCCAAAGATGGCTGGGACCCTGGGGGATGGCAGTCACTTCGGGGTTTGTGTGCTCAACTCCTTCCCTGGGTCCTCCGAATTCCATGGCCGCCTTGCCGGCGTCGTCAGCATCCCGTCATCATTCCTGTACGAGGATAAGACGCAAGCACTCCTGACATTTAAGCTTTTCTTCTGAGTCTCATTAGGACAGAGCCGGGGGATGAATGTAATGAATGGCTGTGCCTCCGTGAATGCGTGATGTGCTGTGCTGAGATACTGATGATTAAAGCCGTGCACTTGGCCTTGGGCTGAGGAGGCGTCGGCGCGGGCCTGGAATGAGCTGTTGGCTTTCATTCATAGCTGTGGCCTCTGCCTTCAGCCCCTAAGCCCCAACGGACCATGACTCACTCTCATCCCCGAGATTCGTGTGTGCTTGGACTGAAAATCCAGCCGTCTGACGCCAGACAGTGCTGAAGCCAAGGCAGCCGGTGTCAGATGTAGCCTTGTAGGAGAAATGCCACTTCAGTGGGCGGGAGCCAGGAGCCTGACTCTAGCAGCTACACACACATACTCCTGATCTTCTCCTTTTCATTTGAATTGTGCGGAGCTTACAAATGACTTACCTTGCACAGCCTACAGAAATCAATTCTAACCACATCAGTATAAACAAATCTTTTTTTTTTCTTTTTCTTTTTTTTTTTTTTTGGTGGGGATTGGTTACAACTTTAAAATTCAGGTACTTGTGAGCTCTGTTTGAGTGAATTCCCAGGGACTGGGTGGTGAACGATAATCATTCAGTAAACTGCAGAGTGCCTGTCACTTTCCAGAGCTTTCCTATAACTGTAATATAATTGGGATCTTGCAGAAAGCCTCTTAGGTCCTCAGCCCAGGTGATAGTACCCTCATTGCGCAGATAAAGAAACCAAAGCCCAGGGAGGTTGAGGGAGTTGCCTACAGTCACACAGCTGGACAGAGGCATACATCTGCTTGCTACTGTTCATAATTACTACGCATTTAATCTATTCTGAGGCAAGATTTACTATGGAACTAAAGCATTTTTAAATTTTGTGTTTACTTAATGGAGACAGAAAGAAGGGAAATGAAGCAGGAATGTACAACTAACAGTTCTGAAACCCCCAGTGGGGATTAAACCCCACCCAAGTTGGAACCACATTGTCATACAAAATACCCAGAGAAGTATCATTTACAATGTTATTTTGTTATCGAAATCTTATTTGTATAACTATTTACTTATTTTTTCTATGTTGATCTTTTAGTAAGCTTTAATAAGATTTATTACACCAATGTCTTGATTATTTTTATCACCTGTATAAAGGCAATTCAAATAAAAAACTCAATAAAAAAGATGCTATTAAATTTTTTGTTGGATGCTGTAGATTGCAGAAAACTCATAGCCTAATGCCTCAAAGTAACATGTTCAAGCATTAGCAAAGCATTAGAGACATGGTAGCCCCCAATTGGAATTTTATTTTGTATAGAAACAGGATACTTGTATGGGGATACATTTCAGATTGCATAAAGTGGCATCATGTCTGTCTATACCTGTACAAGATTATCACTTGTAATTGTGCTGTGAAAGTTTTTTATACCCTTGGGAACTAAGCAACTCTGACTTCTCCGAGGGATTCAATCCTGCCTTCCCAAGGAAGCAGGACCAGATAGTCCTTACTGAATGCTCTCACCATTCCTGTCTGGGCCATTCTCTGGCAGTAAGGCCATAGACATTCATGTAAGAGCACTATTACAAACTAATTGAGTTCAACCACTGCGTTAGTCAGGATATGTTAGATTATACATGGTAATAAACAGCCTGTCAAAATCAATTGCTAAAAATTGTACCAACGGTTCGTCAATGTATGAAAAGGCAATGGAACGGGCGCACCAAGCAGTACTGAGCAAATCTTAGCCCACAAGTAAGATTGGTAACCAGGTTGGAGCACAGGACATGCCCAGCTAGGTTTTTACACCAACTGGTCTGCGTGAGCCACGGATGCTGAGGCACAGTGTCTAAGGCAGGGGTTGCAACAGGTGAGGGGCTGTGCCAAGCTGAGTCTGAGCAACCACTGGCATGTGGCTGGGAACAGGCCCAGTTGGGGAGCTAAGGGAACACCCTAGCTGGGTGGAGGTTTCCACTAAGGGGCATACGAGCTGGAATGGGACTGCCGTCTTGTCAGGATACGGTTGTAGTCTCCCTTGGCACAAGTGTGGACTGGGACAAGACGCACCAGGCCAGACCATACTGCAATACCTTCTGGTGTTCTGGAGGACCAGGGTAGATGTGGGACGGACTAGGCTAGGTCTCAACCCCTACTGAACCATATATGAGCTATATGTGGGTATGAACGAGCCTTGGCTGGGCTGAAACATCCAACAGCAAGAACCAGATTGGGTTGAAGGTCAGTTAGGAAAAGCCACTGTTCCTGTTAGGACAGGAGGTGAACTGAGTAGTGTTGGCTCATGGACCCACTGGTATGTGCAAAATCTGGCATTTGGAGGGGTTCTGATGGAGGAGCCTGAGCAACTCCTCTGGCAGGACACAGACCCTGCAGGTAAGCGCAAGAAGCATGGAGGGAAACAGCCCAGAAGAGGTCATGGAAAGTTTCCCACTGGCATACATTTGGCATGGGTTGGGGGCAGACCAGACTGAATCAGTTCATGTCATCCACTGGCAAATCTGAACGCCAGAACAGAGTGTGGGTCAAGCCAGGTTTGGTCGCAACAAAAGCAGTGCACATTATGGAATGCCAAGGTGAGATTGCCTGTGTCAGATGTGACCACAGCACCCAACCAGCACATGTGAGAACCAGGGAGGGAGGGGGCAGAGCCGGCAAAGGAATAAGGAGTGATTCCCTTGTTGAACTCCCACTGGAGAGCGTGAGCTGGGATGGTGGTAGACCAGACTAGGCAGGGCTACTGCACCTGTGTGCTTCATGTGGACTAGATCAGGGAAAAGCCAGGCTGGGCTGATTATTCCTACTGGTACAATCTACAATTAGAGTGGGTGTGGATTGTTGCGGCTTAGCCACAGCATCAGCTGGCAGAAGCTGGCACTGGAGGCTAATTCTGTCAAGTCAAACCACAGAACCACCTGGAGAGTGCATAACCTGGGAGTGGGAGTGATCTGGGAGGGAAATAGTGGGCTCCTCCCTCTTGGGTTACCACCCCCCACAGGAGGGCAGGAAAACTAGGACAGGGGCTGGGGTGGTTAGATAGAGAAACACCCAACAACATCTGTGAAGTCTGGATAGTTGAGCTGGTTAGGTGAAACAAGGTTTTAATACCCATTGACATGTATGAGAGTAGAAGGGGATGTGGGACAGACTGGACTAGTCGGCCACACATACTGGCAAACCATGGAAGGGGTAGGCCTGGTCGAGGCTATGGGGGGTGGCTCCGACTAGGCTGGGCCGCTGCCCCCACTGGTTTATGTGAGGGCCAAGTATGTGATGGGCAGAACCAGACTGGACTGCAAACACCCATTGGTTCCAGTGGAAGACAAGGATGGAAACAGAACCCACCCAGCAATTGCAACCACCAGCTGATCTGGGTGATGGACTGTGCCGGGCCCGGTTCTTGCTAGTACATACAAGAATCTGGTCTGGGAACACCTCAGACAAAGTTTCTTTGGGGATTCCCCCCAATTGAGCTTTTGGACTCAGAACCCTAACCATCAAATGATAGAGGACAGAACAAGTCAATCAACCATTTCAGCTATATGTTGGCAATGAAAATACTGGGCAAACAGAGACTATATGATGGACTATATCAATCAGTGGATTCTCCAATGACCTCATTGTGCTTGGAGTGGTGAGAGTGGCAGCAATTCAGATCTGTTGAACTATCAAAACCACTCTGCCAGCTCTACCTTCAGACCAGAGATGGTCTCCCCAGGAAACTGATGAACTTTTCTGGACAATAAGATGCTGGACTTTTTGCCTGGTAGATGCTTGCAATGAAAGAATCTCAACTGAATTTTAACTGTGGTAATGCAACAAGGTGGAGGAATCCATCATTGGGGAGGGGTTTTGGGGAGGGGTGGAAGGAATCCCAGTGCCTATAAAACCATGTCACATAATGCAATGTAATCAATAAAAATAAATAAATAAATAGGAAAAAAACCAAAATCAATTGCTTAGGCATCTTTGCTTCTTGCTCAGGATATATCTCCATGAAGGATTTGGAAGGCAATTGTGGACAATGGTGTAGCTAGGGCCCGTTTGGGTAAGCAGCCAGTAGTGGGAGGAAGCATTAACTCTGTGATGGGTTCTTCCTCATTAACTCATTGCAGAACTTATCATGTGTTGCAACCCGATCACAGTATTTCAGAAATAAAATTCCAACATTCATCCAGAAACAGTTGGTGACTATCATTAAAAATTGCAATAGGAATTTTGAAGACAGATTCGGTTGGACATTTGTTTGTAACTCTAGAGCTGCCCGAAAAGGAAAAAAAAAGGGCACGTTCTCACATATGTACAAACATAGACATTCAATTTTAAGGGATTTGGTGGACTTTAGGTTAAAAGCTTATGTTCTAATAAATGGGATAATTGCACACAAAGGGTGGGGACTTTTTAAGAATGTTTTCTTTGAGGTTCATCAAGTAAAACTTTAAAAATAATCTAAAATAATGGAGAAGGAAGAATTTCATGGACAAAGAGATGGTGCAGTTGAAGATGGAATCAAGAATACCAAGCATATCTAATAGTTGGGGGATTTATTGGCTAGAGCAGAAAATCCAGGGAGAGGCATAAGGAAGAAAAGCAGAAGATCATGAAGAGAGGGAAAAAGTTGACAGTTAACGTTCACAAAAGCATATGGAGGTTGGTGAGGGGACAGGGGGATGAGGAATTCCAGTGCCTATGGAACCATATCATGAAAAGTCAAAAAAAGAAAAAAAAGAAAAAAAAAACTATAACAACAGCAACAAACTGTGCTGTCCAAGAGAAGATAGTTGGTTGCTTGAAACTTCTTTAGATCTAATTGAGATATACAAGATGTATAAAATATACACCAGATTTTTTAAAGATTTTAGTACCAAAAAATACAAAACATCTCAGTATTTCCACTTATTGATGATTCATTGGTGTAACAACAGTTTTGACTATACAGTCTTCTTTTTTTTTTTTTTTAAGTTTTATTTTATTTTTATTGCAAAGTTAGATATACAGAGAGGAGGAGAGATACAGAGTTAGTGGAGCTGCCAGGATTAGAACTGGCAACCACATGGGATCCCAGCGCATTCAAGGTGAGGACCTTAGCATGCCACTGGGCCCGACTATACAGTCTTATAGTATATGCCTATTAATGCCAACTATTTAAAACATTTTAATGTGCCTGCTAGAAAATTCAAAATTATTCCTATGGCATGTGTTATTTCTTCTGGAGAGCATTGCTATGGAAGGTCAGAGAGGAATAGGAGGTACCATACACACGTGGTGGGCATGGCGAGCAGAGAGCAGCGGGATGAACAGGAAACTATCTGAGAGGAGTGACACTTGAAGTAATTCCGGAAGAAGCAGCAGGGTGGAGAAGGCCTCTCTCAATCAGCTTAGTGTTGGGAAGCAAAGCAGCACTCAGTCAATGGGACCTAGTTTTGCTGATGTGCAAGCTCAGCAGGGTTAAAGGATGATTTAGAGGTTGTAGAAATGGCCTTTAACCTGAAAATCATTTCCTCATCTACTGTGCCAGAGACATTATCATTGAAATCCTTCCTGTCCTTGCTTATACAATAATTGCTGATCTGAACAAATCCCAAATCCTATACAGCACACATTTGGGAACACATTTCAACTGATTTTCAGTCCTTAATCCATAATAGACTCAATACAGTTTTGTAGTTAAAAAAACAAAAAAGAAAATTCATTGTTCCAGTGTTTTCAAGGATTGGCTTGTACATAGAACAATTACGATAAATTAACTTCTTGATCTGTATATCAAGCATCCTGGCCATTTAGTCAACAGTATTTCCTGAGTGCAATTTTGCATTAGAAGTAGAAATTATTTCCCTTTAAGCACCAATGGATAATATTCTGGAATAAAAAGATATGCATAAACAGAGATTAGTGGTAGACATAGGGAGGCTGTGAAGAGATTTTTCAATTTCCAAATACGAAGGAATATGAACAGTTTGAAAACGGATGAATCAAAATGGAGCAACTAGGAGGAATCGGTGGCAGTTGCAGCGACAGGAGTTGGAGGATAGTATTGTGCTGGAGTGAGGGGAGAAAATAATAACTCATGATTGAACCGGAGAATCAGAGATCATTGTTGGTCCTGTGAGATCAATGAGAGAAGGTAAGAATTTGATACAAAATGTAGTTAGTTTGGGTCTTGCTGTGTGTGTGTAGATGTTATTTTTGAATATTGGTTTGCAAGCCTTTGGAGTATAACGATAAAAAAACAACAACAACAAAAAATGAAGCCTGAGACTTTAAGTTTCCAATGACACTCAAATCAATAAAGAAAAAAATAACGTAAGAATCAAATAAATAAAATGGTGTATTATTATTGTAATAAGTACTAACTAGGTGAGATATGTTTTCCCCAAAAGAATATTCTGGAAGTATTACATGAGTCAGAGAAGTCAGAGGAGGCTCCCTTGGGGAAATGAGTTTTCTTTGAAACAAGAGAGTGAAGGAGGAAGTGGGCAGTGTGGGATGAAGAGAGCTTGTTAGACAGAAAGCTGGCGCAAAGGATGACTACTTGGAGTCAGAGGCTATTTTAGAGTCTCATATTGAGTTAAGCCTCAGGGTATGCTTGAGATTGGGGCCCAGCACCATGACTCATGAGGGAAATTCAATAGAGCTGTTTTACTGAAGAAAAGCAAACTGATGGAGAGGCATGGTTCTGATCAGAAAAAAACGAAGACTGAAATTTGTTCTGCAAACCTTGGGGTAGAAAAGCTAGGGTCTAGAGAAGCTGTAAGGGGAAATACTTCAACCCAACACAAGGGGAAAAATGTTCAAAACCTGAGAATCAAGTTGTCCAAAGATGAAACAGGCAGCTCTGGGAAGTAATGAGTTGCTGTGTTTTGGGGGTATTTAAGCATATATTATAAGGCTGTTTATCAGAAATGTAATAAAGTAAATATGAGCAATGGACCAGGTTAGGATAGATGACAAGTTTTATCCCTTTTCAACTATAGCAATCTGTGACCTAATGTGTACTCCGATAAACCTATCTGTATTATTACAAGAATTAAAATCTTTACAAGCTGAGGAAGACACGTTCTTTACAATTGTCCCTAGCACTTACATATCAAGAATAATAATGGGCTAGGAAAGCTGCCCATTTGCTCCAGGAAAGCTGTAAGAGAAGGTCAAATGTATTTACAGCTTAATTTGATTCAAAGGTAAATGAACAATTCTGAGAGGGGTCTAAGAATTGACACTGACAATAAATATCCTGATGGTGCTGATAACGCTGGTCTGGCACCACACTTTGGAAATCACTGCTCTGACACCTCCTTTATACCACTCCATCTGTGGCATACAGATCCTGCGTCCTTTCTTCACTGTCAAAGTAGTTACATGAATTGGTGTGTGTGTAGATTCCTGCTTATGGGCTAATGACTTTAGTGAATTTCTCTCACAGTGGATTCTTACATTATCCTGAATCATTCAAGATGTTCTCTTGGCAGAGAAGAGGAATAGCACCTACCAAAAGCAAAGGCAAACGGGAAGAACATCCCAGTAAAATGACAACAGAAGACTAAACCAATGAACAACCCATTCCTAAAATGATAGAACCAATGTAACACCCATGTATATTAAACTCTGAATGTAAATGGCTTAAGCTTAATCAAACATCATAGAGTAGTACACTTGATTAAAAAACAAAACCCATCTGCTTATTGTCTGGAGGAGACACACTTCAACAAAGATTAGTGGAAACTATAGCACATGGGTTTTGTTATTCTCTGTTAGTTTCATCTCTTCAAAACACTTTCTTCTGATTAAATCATTCAATGACTCATATATCATACGGTAGCATCATTTTCTTCAAGAAGGTTCTTTATTTTCATTTCTTCAGCTACATATTAGTCATTTAATAGCATGTTATTTAACTTCTTGGTGTTGTTAATTTCTTTTTTCTCCCGGATGTTGATTTTGTTTTGTGGCTCTTCATTTAAGGGGATGTATAGTAGCTGTGTAATGGAGACTGTCATATCTAGTAACATGTCATTTAACTTCAGGCATTGTAAATTTCCTCTTTTCTTTCTATTGTTGATTTTATATTATGACTTTTCATTTGAGGGGATGTACAGTAGCTGTGAAATGGAGACTAACATTCAGATGTGAGGATATAGTGTGGTATGCATTTCTGCTTCCAGACAAAGATGGACTTACAATGAAACTGTTTACTATATCTTGACAATAGGATTCTGGACTCTCTGCCATTGTCCAGGCTCGCAATGATGGACATATGACTGAGTATGAAGAACTATATGTTAGTAATGATATAGAGGAACGGGCAGGGGGAGGGAACTGGGGAGGGGATAAGGGAATATGAAACTGTACTGTAAAATAATAATAAGAATAATAAAATGTATTAAAAAAATAAAGGATAGGAATGGAATAGACAAAAAAAGAAGTGAAAGTAAAATCTGCTTGGATAGCAATTTTGTAGTATCTGTCAACACTGTGAATATATTTCCTCTTATATCAAAAAATCAAAAAAAAAAAACCAATATCCTGCATCCCCAATTTTCATAATGCTTTGGAATACATAGTGATTGAATTTGGGAGAGGAGTTTTTGTGTTGGGGAGTCCTTTTTCAGCTCCCCACCCCATATGATATATATAATAACCTACCTTCAGAAATTATATAGTGGTTTTTTTTTTTTTTCAAAAAAAAGTCTATTTACTTAACTGACAAGGCAGAGACAGAGAAAGAGTGTCGCATGTATTGGTTCACTTCCCAATGCTGGTAAAAGCAGGTGGTTGGTCACCTTAGAGTCGGGGTCGGGAAACAGTGCCAGTTTCTCACATGGAGAGTAGGGACTCACATCCTTGTCCTTGTAACTGAGGCCTCCCAGGTGTGCATTCTCAGGAGGCTGGAATCAGGGAGCTGAAGCCAGGTCTTGCATGAAGGCACTCTGACATGGGATGTGGGCATCCTTGGTGGCCTCATAACTGCCCTGCAAGTGTCTGCCTTAAAGACTCATTTTACGAAGAAACCATATTGTGCAATCCCATTGAAGGCTAAGTGAATTGTAAAAGAGTCATCTGGTGAGTCAGTGGGAGCCCTGGACACAGAACGCTGAACTGAACTGAGAGGACGCTACACTTTAACCTTGAAGACTTTCTACATTTCTTTGAGATTCTGGATAAAAGGAAAAAGGAGGAGTAAGAGTATATTTGAGTGATTTCCAGAAAGAAAATACAATTATTCAAATATTTTTATGTGGAAGGCTGAAAATATGCTAGAGGATTTGAAAGACTTCGATATTCAGTGCTGTCATAATCAACTTCTAGTGCATAAAGTTTCCTCTCTTGAAATCCAAGGAGAGAGCAGATACCCAAACATTGATGATGTTAGATGGAAGAGAGTAGCACTCTTTTTCAGAACACCAGATGGTCCCAGAATACACGGTCAGTTTATATAGTTCTCACTGAGAGTTTTTGAGATTTTTTGGTACCTTGTAGATGAACACAAAATAACTTCACAACAGTTTTTCACTATACAAACAAAAGAAACAAAGGATTAGAAGGAGCCTTAACTATTACCCATCCCATCTGGACTATAAAACGTAGAACCTTTAAAAATTTTTACTTGTGATTATAACTGAATATGGTTCATTCTTCTTTCTATGTACAATGCCATATTCTAGTTCAAATACTAGGAAAGTCCTATTTACAAAATAAGAGAAAGACAGTAATAGAGTGCTCCTGTAGTGGAAGAAATGTGTATGATGATTTTTATCATTTCATTAATAAAAAAAATCTAGATTTAATTTACAAGAAGTGCTTGCAGCGCAAATCATCAAGGCAGTTCATTTGCATAAGGACACTTTGAAAGGATTAAAAATATTACAAGAGGAAGTGTGCGAAGCTTTGACAGTCAAAATGAGCAGGCATTAATTCAACAATCTACAACAGCATGCATGTTTAAGGGACTGTTCTAGAGTATCAGAGTTCAGTGAGGAAGAGAGAGTTTTGTTTTTTGAAATTGTGCCATTACTTTATTAAATAGAGTGGATCTTGTTTCTGATCTATACGTTCTCCACTAACTTGGTAGGGAAGTGCCAAACTATTACATTCTTCTTCGTTAGTACATTTAAAAAAGCATTCTGTCTTATGACTGGGATATTTGTTAATAAAGAAATAAAGAAAGAGCTTTATTTTGGAAGCAGCACAAAAAAGAGGTAAAGGTAAATGAAAGAAAGAATCAGAAAGAGAGAAAAAAGAAAAAGTGAGAAAGAAGAAAGAAAGGAAAGGAAAGAAATGGAGGCAAGCAGATGAAACATGAGCAAGGACAAGGGGTTGAAGACTTAAGGGGGCAAGGAAAGAGCCAGGCCCTCTTCTCACGGCCACAATCAGGGGAGTGATGGAATATCTGCTGCCTCAGGGTGCTGTAGCTGAGAACACTCCATGGGCATCTTATTTCGCAAGAGATTTTAGAGACAGGGAGGAGATGACGGAAGAGGAGAAAAATAAGACACCTCATTCTATTGGATCTTAATTGCTCTCATAAAAAATCCAAACCAAAGAACAAGTGCAAAGAAGTGGAAGAGATCTAACTTTCAAATGAAAAGATTACTATTAGAAGATTGCTTGGATGAAAGACAGAACAATAAAAACAAGATATAAATGAAGCATGAAACTGAACAACAAAAATCAAAATGAAGATTTAAGGAAGCTCATTCATAAAATCTAATGAGTCTGTTCTGATTATCTAGAGCTCAATTTTGGATCAGTAACTTGAATTTCGCAGCATCATGGTGAGGATGCAATCCAATTTTTATAAAACCATTATCATACACAATGAATAATTATTTTGAAGTTGTAATGTAGAGATTGGTGTTCTGGAGGTAATAGTATCTAGCAATTAAGAACTAAGAGACAATTGAAAAATTTTAAGGAGGGTTTAAAATCGATCTTGTCTCAGTCTCAACAATAAAAGGATGTATAAGCTAACAATGTTTTTATCTGCTCTAAAATAACTCATATCAACCAAAAGTTGGTCTGCTTCATTTTAACTTCCTCGCCAAATAGATTTATACTAGGCAAATAGTTCCCTTTAGAACAAATGACTTTAGAGAAAAAACTAAATATAAGACATTGAAAAACTAGGCTAGTGGATAGGGTTTTCCATTTTGTTTGGATGGCATAATGATATAATTTACAGTGTCAAAGTAATTGATCTAATGTTAATTCTTGCTTCGTAGTTGAGCTGTCCCAGAGAGTAGTTCAGGTCTCTGCCACTGGGTCGTGACCAAGTGAATGATTTTTGTATCAGTTACTAAAGATACAAAACCAGAATGCGGTTACTTTGACCAAAAAAGAAAAAAATCATCAGATAAGGAGTAAATTGGCCATAATTTCCTGGCCCATGATTAGCAGAGCTAGGATTTGAAGCCAGTTACTCCCATTAATTTTTCCACATTGAAGACCACATTTCAGAAGCTTTGTCTGTGTCAGAAATAGAGAATACTGAATGATGTGTTTTGGTCAGGCTGGATAGAAAACTAGGTCGGACCCAGAGTGACTAATCAGGTCATGTTAAGATTTTTTAAAAGTCTTACAAAGCAAACTAAAGATAATAGTGAATAAGTTGATGCCTTTAAGATGGTGTTTGATAGTTAGGACATGTTTACATAGGCTTTTTCTATCCAGTTTTTTTAACCATGTTCTAGAAAACTCTTTATGAAGAACAAAAATATTAGACAAATTGACCATATGACTCCAGTCCAAGTCTCTGAATTCAGGGCAGACCATGTAAGATGATCTAGTCAGGACAATCCAGAGTCTTCATCAGGATCGCAAAGAGGGAAAGCCAAGGGCCACTTTTCCAAGATCGTATTTTTTGGGGTAAGATTTTTAGCTATTCTTTATTTCCTTAAGGGATTAAAGAACACTGTGATTTATGCAGTACAGTTATAAATAATTCAAGAAAATGTGGTAATGAGAAATGCTACCTGAGATCTGAGATCACTCCAGAATTTACAGCCTGAATCACTCCTTTTTGTTTTTTTTTGGTGCTCTTCAATTTGCATCAAAATAACCTGTTTTTTTTTTTTTTGTCGTCATTCCCACTAGACTCGAGGCTTCTTAAAGTACAAAAGATCACCTTTTTTCATATCTCTGGCAGTTAGTAATGTATGTGTCTTATGGTAGGAATGACAACCTGCTGAGAGGATAAATTAGTAACTGATAGTTATCTACTTAGCATAAGATCTCTTTCTATCACAGATTATTTTGAGTACTTAAAACATGCTTTAATGTACAGTTTTATAAAGAACTCATATCTTTACTAAAATGAGCTGGAAATTTTGACTTACATAAATTATTAAGATATATAATCAGACTGTCTTGCAATACACAGCCATGATTAGGAATTATAAATCTGAGAGGTGGGAAGTTAACTACCATGTTATTCCCTGGATTGGTCACATTTATAGAACCACTCATTTGGTTCTAGAAGAAGGAAAATCTTTGCAGTGTAAATTCCTCAGAATTGCAAATGAACTCTAATTACATATGTGTCATATTCTCCTTGTAAAAATATGTGCTTTCTTTTTTATTAGTAGATTCGTATTATCAGCATTTTGATGAACACTCAGTTTCTGAGCTTACTTTTCTAACATTAGATATTGTAAAGGTTAACAAGGGATTCCTACAGAATTGCAACTACTGAACTTGAAATCTTGCAAATATCCATTTCAAAAACGAAATGAAAGTTATTAGAATTGCCTATCAGAGACAGTTCTGCGTTCTATTTGAGTAAGTATGATTGAAAAGCATGCTGCTTGCGGCCACTATTATGAAATATAGCCTTTCATATCAGTACTGTGTCCTGTATTCATCTTGGGTATAGCAGAAGCGATAACATCATTTCCTTGGAGGCGATGAAGACAAAATAAACCCTGTCTACAAAACTTTCCTATCACAATGGTGGCGATGAGAAATCTTCATGACAAGGTAATACAACACCCACGAGATACGCTTTACAATTAGCTGTGTTCCTCCAACAGCTTTCTTTTTATGGGAAATTATGGCGAACATTTTATCTCAAGCCTCAAAAAAAGGTTTGGATGAAAGAAAACTGCAATTTTTGCCACAAAAAGACAGGTGGCGTAAGTATGCAGCGCTTTCAAAAAAAATATATCGAGTGATTATTTTTCCCTGGGATCCTCTGCTGGGGTTTGAGGCGGTGACGTCAGTGTGGCAGTGCAGAGCCAGGCGAGGCGCCGGCTATAAGCCCGGGAGCTGTCCGGGTGCTGAAGCGGCCCAGGACGCTCACGCCACGGACCCGAGCATCCTGGAGACCTTCTCTGCATCCGAAGATCCAGGTAGGTGGGTTTTTGTCTTCGACTTACTGGAAAGTTCTAAATTGTGTGTTCTTCCTTTAATTCTTGGCTGAGGAAGAGGAAAATTGCTGCTTGATAAGCTTATATCGGTGGCATAACTGAATGACTACCTGCTGCTTGTCAGCCAATGCGACACTGAATCTGTGCTTTATGTTAGTTGCTATTGGGAATTTATCAACTAGGACATTATTGGACAGCCACACGGAAGAAGAGTAAAAAAGTTAAGTTAATACATATATAAGTGTAAAGTTAAGCAAAGGTGCTATTTTGTTTCTTAATGTTTTGTTATTTCTAAGAGCAAAACACAAAGCCAGGGATGTAATTCATCTGTTTAATATTCCCGTCAGTAGGTTTCCAATGATTCAAAGGCTGTTAAACACATTAGTCACACAGCCAACCAGTTTTGGAACCAGCTTTTTCTTTTCTCTTATATTTGCCTTGTAAGAACTCCAAATTAACTACCTGTATATAATAATTTCCTTAACTGATATATGATGAAATGTTTTACATTATGATGTACTAATTGTAGACCTAGGAAAACAGTTTAGAATGAACCTGAACAAGCCTTCTTCCTACTTCCAGAATGAAATATTATCTTACGTTATGGGTTGTATATGATTATGATCTACGTAATTTTGATTATGGAGTACAAGAATTCCTAGCCACATAGGCTATTACAGTTACTATTATTTTTGATTAAAGGAGATTTCCAAGATTTTGCTAAAGACTGTGGCTGAGAAACATATTTCTTTAAAAAAAAAAGCCAAATTTCTCAACAACTGCATTAGATGCCAATGTTCCAGTTTGATGTCAATGAAAAGAAACATTTTCACTTAAGAGGTTTGATCATGATAGCTTCAAAAGGAGAAGCATTGTTTTTGTTATTTGGATTTCAGAAAATGGGATTTTAAATTGAACCCTTTCTAAGGTATTAGAGCTGCTAGCCTATCTTAATTACGTAAAAGAGCTGCAACCTGTTAAAATAATTTTTTTCTGAGTCTTACTCCAAGCCAGTTTCCCATGTCATCCAAAGTGACCCTGAACAAATGACAAAGGGATAACTTGTGTTGTTTCACTGTGGCTTAAAGCAGTCTCAGTTAATGTGCTGCCTTGATGCTACACCAAAGCCCACCTCCAAGATGATGGTTTTAAAGATAACCCAAATGTTAAAAATGCTTCAAGAAAATGATTTTAACAGAAACAACTTCAGTAAGATTTTTAAGATGATAACTTCAAATACCCGTGTTGAAAATTGTTTACCAAAACTAAATAATTCCTGAAGTAAGACAAAAACATAAAATGAACTTTTATTTAAACTAAGAGCTTTGTTAATCAGTTTGTTTATACCAAATAGTTATTAAAAGAAATATATTGGGAATATCTTCTGAAACATATTTTGATTTCTTTTTCACTAAATAAATCTAGTTAGTGGAAAGATCTTAAATAAATATATGTATCCATATTAAAGCACTTTCTACTAACACAATCATTTTAAACTTTGAAAACTGGAAATATTACTTAATCACCTATATGATCTAGTGAATTCTATTTTCTACAGTTGATATCTAAGCTAACAGAAAATTGTAATCACATTATTTAACTTAATCCATCACAAAAGCATATTTCTGTAAACATATCATTAATAAAACTGTAAACCTAACATCTATTTTATTTGCAACACAATTACAAATATGAAATATTTTTTCAGTGTCAGCAATGCTAAATATAAGGCACATAAAACTTGCCTTGCTAGTTTATGTGTGAGATATTAAAACATTGTAGAAAAAAAATGAATGGAGATTTTTAGTGGGAAGAGTTCAGCACATTATGTTTATCTAAAGTGGAAATAATACAGTGGTTATTTTAAACTTTTCTAACAGTATGAGTCACTGAAGATTTCACAGGTCCATACAAAAATAGACACAGGCACAAGACAGACTGAATTTGGACAAGTTTGGAAATAGACCAGTTAAGTAAACTTATGTTCTCTGTAGCATCTATAATTATTTAGTATAAACTCATAAGAGCACTGATGAGAGATACAACCACCACAGCATTTTGTGTGACAGTCTTAACAAAATCATAAAAATAATATGGAACACAGAGATTTTAAAATAGTTTGATTTATTTTTTTTACCATGCTTATACAGGAAGAATCTTCACCGGTTTATCTAACTAGGTAGGATTTTGGAGGTTATTAACTGATAGCTGTATTTCATATCAGAGGGTCAAAAATTTGTTTTTGAAAAAATCTGTGTGACTAGGAATCAACTATGATGTAATCAAGTATGATTGGCATGCCTGTTGCATGTTGTTATATCATCATATGTAGGAATATCATGATTGCTGTGCTTCCCCAACGAGATTAAATGGATAATTTAGGAAACAAATGTTTGTTGACACAACCTTAAAAACATTGGTGTGTACGTGTGTGTGTGTGTTTTAAATTAAGGCAACAAATTATGTTGTTAGTGATTTCAGCAGTAACGCAATGTAAGACAACTCTAATATATCTTGGAAAGTCTTTTTACCTTTGTTAAAACGAAACAACGTGTGCTAAAACTCAAACTACAAGTTTTCTAGGTGATTAATGTTTTTATTTTGAGTGTTTTTATTGTTATTTTAAGAAAGAGAATGCTATACAAGCTTGGTGCAAGAAAGTAGCAATTTTGTGGTTAGCTGTGGGGATTATGTAGTAATTATTCATGGATATTAAGAGCTCTCCTAGGTTTCATGCAAATTACCTCTGTTGTGCTTTTTCCTCCCAATGGTTAAATTTCTCCTTTGTTATAGAGTCATCAAGTAGGGCTTCATTTCTGTTAACTCATGTTTTCTGTGCTTTAAGGACACCTTTAAAACATGGCCGAAGCTAAAATCCACTGGCGGGCAGCAGCTCTGTCTCTTGTATTTCTCGTTTTCCTGATCTCTGGAACCGAAGCAGCATCATTTCAACGAAACCAGCTGGCTCAGAAAGAACCAGACCTCCGTCTGGAAAACAACCAAAGGTTTTCCAGTCCAGAAATGATCAGGGCTTTAGAGTACATAGAGAAACTCCGGCAACAAGCTCACAAAGAAGAAAGCAGCCCAGACTACAACCCGTACCAAGGTATTCCCGCTCTCCTTCAACCCAAAGAAAGTGGTGATGAAAGTCACTTCCCAGACAGCTCCAGGGATTCACTGAGTGAGGATGAGTGGATGAGGATCATACTGGAAGCGCTGAGACAGGCTGAAAGTGAACCTCAGTCAGCACCAAAAGAAAACAAGCTGTATGCCCTGAATTCAGACAAGAACTTTCTAGCTGACATGCCTGACGATTATGAGACACAACAGTGGCCAGAGAGGAAGCTCACGCATATGCGATTCCCTCCCATGTATGAAGAGAATTCCAGGGACAACCCCTTCAAGCGCACAAATGAAATAGTAGAGGAACAATACACGCCTCAGAGTCTTGCCACGCTGGAGTCTGTGTTCCAAGAGTTGGGGAAGCTGACAGGACCTAACAGCCAGAAGCGTGAGAGAGTCGATGAGGATCAGAAACTTTACACAGATGACGATGATGACATGTATAAGGCCAACAACATTGCCTATGAAGATGTAGTTGGGGGAGAAGATTGGAGCCCCATAGAGGAGAAAATGGAGAGTCGAACCCAGGAAGAAGTGAGGGACAACAAAGAGAACACGGAAAAAGATGAACAGATCAATGATGAGATGAAACGTTCAGTGCCCCTGGGGCTCCAGGATGAGGATCTCCATAAAGAAGGGAAAGAGCAGTTCTCAGAAGATGTGTCCAAAGTGATGGCCTATCTGAGAAGGTTAGTGACTGCTGCTGGGGGTGGGAGGTCACAGAATGGACAGAATGGGCAGAATGGCGAGAGGGCAATCAGGCTTTTTGAGAAACCCCTGGATTCTCAGTCCATTTATCAGCTGATTGAAATCTCTAGGAATTTGCAGATACCCCCTGAGGACTTAATTGATATGCTCAAAAGTTGGGAAAAGCCAAGTGGGTTGGTGGAGCAGGAACAGGATCTTGACCTACCTATGGACTTGGATGACATCTCGGAGGCTGACTTAGACCGTCCAGATGTGTTCCAAAGTCAGATGCTTTCTAAGAGTGGCTACCCCAAAGCACCTGGTCATGCTATGACCGACAGCCTGCCAGATGGGCTCAGCGTTGAGGACATTTTAAATCTTCTAGGCATGGAGGGTGCAGCAAACCAGAAAACTCCTTTTTTTCCCAATCAGTATAATCGAGAGCAGTTGCTGCAGAGGCTTCCCTATGGTTTTGGAAGGTCTAGAATGAATCTGCCTCCCAAGTCTGCCTGGGGGCCAGATGCTGAAAACAGACAAGTGGCTTATGAGAATCTGAATGACAAGGATCAAGATTTAGGAGAGTACTTGGCCAGGATGCTGGTTAAATACCCCGAGATCATGAATTCAAACCAGATGAAGCGAGTTGCCAATCAAGGCTCATCTGAAGGTGACGTCCAAGAAGAGGATCACATTGAGCAGGCCGTAAAGGAGCGTTTGAATCAAGGCGGCTCTCAGGAGACTGACAAAGTGACTCCGGCTAGCAAAAGGTTCCCTGCAGGGCCCCTGAAAAATGATGATACTTCAACTAGACAGTACTCGGATGAAGATCTGCTAATGAAAGTGCTGGAATACCTCAACCAAGAAAAGGTAGAGAAGGGAAAGGAGCATATTGCTAAGAGAGCAATGGAAAATATGTAAGCTGCTTTGATCGATGGTCCTCCTTGCGTTCCTCCCATCCCAAGCAGACCCCACTGTTTCTCTTTAGTGTGTTGACTTCTATCCTGTTAACACTGTATTATCTTTCAATGATGTACAGGCAGGTCACTCCAGTCACTGGGGAATCTGCTCTACTTACTCTGAGCTGTTCTCTTATGTATGGATATGTGTAAATGTTATGATTCATGGCTAAAAAATTATTATGTCCCTTATCAAGAAAGATATATATGATAGTGTTTGATATCGTGTCTAATGGTTGTGGCATTGTTGATGATCTTGTATGATAAAGGATGTCCTATAATTCTCTTGAAAGTTTTTAATATTTATTGAATTATTTTGTTACTGTCTGTAGTGTTTTGTGGCATATTGGAGCATAAGAAATAAAGCATTATTAAATATATAGTTTTATTTATAAGGCCTTTTCTATTGTGTGTTTTATTGTTGATTAATAAATGTTATTTCTGGACACCTTTGGACTCTTCATTCTGGAAAGTCAGGCAAATGATTATAGAGTGAACAGTATGGAGCCAAAGAAAATATTCTTTTTAACTTCTACAGCCAATCCAGGTAAGAACTCAAGAACCTCAGCTATGTGATTGCCCCCTGTGCCTTATGACACCTCCAGCAGCCTGCAAGTTAGGCTTGCCCATAGCATTTCTCATGTATATGATTTATAGAATATGGCTTTTGGAGCAAAGTTTATATCTTTAACCTTTGTTTTCTTTATAGAAATGTCTTTGTAGAAAGATATTGCCACACTGGTAGGCTGCATTAAAATGCAAAAATAAAGAGAAAAGTTGCACACGTGACAAACAGAAATGACTATGCACTAGAAACAATCTCCTATTCCCAAATCACCCTGGTCCCCATAAGTTAGAGTTGCAGCCTTTTCTGTGTAATTGAAGAGAGGCCAAAGGACTCTCAGACTAATTATTTTAAAAGTGAATGGGCATAATCACAGTGGAAAGAGGTCAGCTACCCAATTCCCTGCTCTAGGAGCAGTGTAATTGCTACTTTGTGTGTCACCTAACAGGAAGACAACAATGGCCAAATCATCAGCATCAAAAATACACAGAGCAACTAAACAATAATGGTCATAAACAAATCAGAATGTAAATAGTAGCCATCTATTGGGTATTTACTGTTCATCAAGTGCTTTACTTACTTACATATTTCCTAATTTAATCCACACCATAACGTTGTTGAAGTTATCTTTCCACCCTACTAATAAAGGAAAATAAAACTCAGAAAGAATTAAATATCTCAAAATCAGCGTTGGAGTTGCCAAAATCATTATATTGCTTCTGCATGACATACTCCTTTTGCTTAAGGAGGGGGTCTTGGAGGCAGCATGGTGAGAAGCTCATGAGATCTCTTGATGCACCATAAAAGAGAATACGTATGTGTGTAAGAGTGTGTATGTGTGCACTTGTGTGTGTGTGTGTGTGTGTATCGATTACTGAATTATTACAAGTCAGTAGGAGAACCTGGGTGCATTGAAGAAGTTACTATGTGGATTTTCTTCTTTTATGATATTTCCAAGATCGTTTTTCTGCACAATATTGATTGGATTTTGTGAAATTTTGAAGTTGCAGGTGGAAGTGATTTTAGAGCTGATTATATTGTCTTTCTAAAATGTGGTCTTTACTATGAAATACTTTCATAAGGCAGTCCTCTGAACTGAACAATACATAATGCCTGCTCAACAGAAGGGCTGTTCCCCTGGTTTATCACACTAACCCTCCTCGTAGCCCTCTAAAATGGAAGCTGTTTGTGTCTTTGGAAACCCAAAGGGGATGAAATAAGCTGCTGGGTTTGTAGCTGGTTAGTACCTGAGTGGAGCTTGTGTAGTGGAACTTTAACACACTTCTAACTCTTCTATACGTGGTGTTACATGAGAGGGGTGGCCCGGGGTCAAAATGAGATTCCTTCAAATGGAAGAGATTAAGGATTTTCAGGTGCTTTTTGTTGTTTTGTTTTTGTTTGAGGCTCAACCTCCAGTACACCAGAGTGACACAAAGAAAGAGATAGGCACAGAGAGATCCTCCTTTGCTGTTGAGTTCTCAAGTAATCAGAACAGCCAGTCGGGGCCAGGCTGAAGCCAGGTAGGGTTAGGGTTAGAGTTAGGGTAACTCCATCATGACCTTCCATGTAGCTATCAAGGACTCAAACAGGCAACTCATCAGTTGCACCCTGTCCAAAATCTCAGTACTAGACATTTCATATTAACAAATTACATTCTAAATTCCCAGGGTATTTGCTACAGCACTTCAGTTCCAATAATCCCTCTACCCACTTGAAAAATAAAATCCATATATGCCAACATCTGCCCACTTCCTCTTACCTACTTTATTCTTTACCTTATCAAGCATAAATTTCATTGTTAGTTATCATACTCACTCCCTTATACACATTTCTAACTCATCTGTGTCTCATGTTTCTCTTTGCTGAATAACTACAATGAATTCCAATTATCTACTCACTTTTAGCTTTTCCACCACAACTCGACACAGCAGGGGGAACACAAATATATATTCTGTATGATTTTCTTTAAATTTATGCTCAATGTCCTAAATTGCCCCAGGATACAGGACTAACCCATTCAATTTCTCCATCCTCCTACAATTATATCATACTGTATCCTCTGTTCAAAAATGTCCAAACTGTGTCTCCCTCGTCACTACTTTCAGATAATTATCTGGTTCCTTGTTCTACTGAAAAAAAAATGAGAATATCTACAGATTCTTGTCCTCACTTAACCCACCTACTTGCATTGGTGATGATCCAAGTCTTGCTTTCCTGTTATTTATTTGAGTAATGGGTGTAAGCTTCAACCTTTATCAACCCATGTATGCACTCAATCCTGCTCTCTTGCTAATCTAAGGATGTTTTCAGCAGTCTTCATCTCTCTTTGTTGAATCAACTTGCCACTGTTCATTGACTCGTTCCTATCAAAAAATAGGCTGCTTTGTTATCTGTGAAACCACCGAAAAAGTAACCAGAAACCCCCTCCTCTCACCATTTCCCATATATCTACTGCTCCATGTCTCTTCTTCTTACACAAAATTCCTGTAAAGAGTCGACACTACTTCTTCAGATTTTCCTTTTGTATTCCCAGATCTCTTTCAATCAGACTTTAATTCCTACCCCTCTGCAGGAATGTTTTCAAAAGAACATGTCCTACATACTATGAAGCTGGATGTTCAACCCCATGTTCTTATTCTATTTGATTCATTATCAATGGACAAGATCCTAATTTTTTTTGGTCATTAGTTGCACTGGTCTTTTAGTGTCCAGGTAATGATGTTCTGGAATGAAGTAGAATGAGGGAATGAAGGATGGGAGAGATAAAAAATAGAACTGAGGCTGACTTTGAAGTGGAACAGTGAAGTAAAGTAAGTGCTTGTTAAAAGAATAAAGATATTTGATAAGTAGACAATTCAAATGCATTGGCCATGTTATCATAACAATTTTGATATCAATACAGATTTGATACAACAATTTTCACAGGATAAAATTAATGCTGGAAATAAAAATCCTTGACGCAGATTTCAGTAACTTTTTCACTGAGTTTTTCATGTTGCCACAACCATATGTGCAATAAGTTTGAAACTCAAATACCTCTGTTAACTTGTCTGGAAGGTAGTGCATAGGAGCTGTTAGTTGTGAAAACTGGACCCAGCTGTGTTTTTCTTTTTAATTTAACTTATGTATTATTAGAAGGGCCATGCTATGATTAGGTAAGCCTCTGAGATGCTAGGTTTCTAAATTACGAAAACAATAGTTATTGGGACAAAGTAACTGATTATCACCTATACTGATAGAAAACACACAAAAATAGCTGTAGTTTTTGTGGTGTTAGAAACCTAACATCTCAGAGGCTTACCTAATCATAGCATGGGCCTTCTAACAATGCATAAGTTAAACTAAAACAAAGTGTGTTTTCTGTCAGTATAGGTAATAATTCATTATTTTGTCCCAAAGAAGAAAGATTGCTATTGATTTAATGATATGAAGATGAGTAGCACACTGATAGAAATTATGCCAACCCTCATATAGATAATATAGATTACGCTCTCTATAATGACACCACTGTTCCTGACTGTTGGAGGTTAGTCAGCCCTTTAGACTTTAATCTGGAACCTTCCAAAGGGTGGAGAGAACCAAGCCAGTGGTGTTTCACTGGAACAAAGATGTCAATTTGTGTGAAAGTGTTCACATAGATTCTACCTTCTAGATAACTTAGTACATTCAGCATCAGCGAGTGTTTTTCTGGAGGAATAAAGTCATTATGTATTTATAATTAACTTCCATTTCATTTGCTTAAGGCTACATCCACTCATGTTTTCAGGACATTTTGTTGTAAAGCATGTATTGTTGGTATCTTCAGTTTTGATGTTTTATCAGACAGCTCTTTTTCCTTGGTACCCTTTATGAAGTTGTTGTTGATGCAACAACTGGACATCATGGAAGAACAGCACATGCTGGGGCAGTGGAAGAGAGAAGAGATGAACAGTGGATTACAAGGTCTATGACAGAATGCCATAGAAGTCATATTGGTTTTTTCTGGGGATTCACTGGGTATAGCTTGATGCTTTTGGATCCTCAGCCTATTCCTTCATCTACTACTAACATTTTAACCTTTGAGTTTCAGTACACATGTTGTTACTTTAAGAGTGCACACATTTCTTGCTTCTGCAGCTTTCACAGTGGTTTTCTTTTAATTTGATTTCAATATTTATTTTTTTCTGGTCTTGCTACAACCCTGAAGCTTACAATGCTGATCTGTCTGTCTCATGTGTTAAATTATAATCTCTTTGAAGTCAGGGAAAAGTTCTCAATATCCTTTCTATATTCTCTGCAAAACCCTGTGCTATACTTCTTACACGTGTGCTTATCTAAACACATGCATTGAATAAATTAGCAGGTGTGGTTTTGTAACCCTGAGAGCTAGCAGCAATGATAGGCTTATTGTTCTGAGCAAGTATTTATATACATTTTAGTGGGTGAGGAATGGGTAGTCTTTCTAAGGTTGACTGGCTTGTCAATTTCGATGTCATAGGTCAGTAAGTATTCAGATCTAAATTCCAATACTTTTGATGAAATTTTTATTTCTTGAAGTGATTTGAGGCCAAAAAAAAAAATTAGGCAAAAAATTCCCCTACCTATTCTTGCAAGTATGCAATCTGATGAGGCTAACACACTTTATCGGTAGAGTTGTTGTGAAGGATGAATTGACTATATATATATACACACACATATATATATATATATGTATGTATATATATATATATATATATGTATGTATATATATATGCTTTAGAGTACCGGGAACAAAGTCACTGCTAAATATAAAATACATTTGCCAATTAGTTTTCCAACAACGAATGTCGATGTAAGAGATTCCTGCAATGTGTTTCCATATATTGAGGACACATGGTGAAAGCACTTTTGCTCTATTTACAAACAGGATTATTTATCATGCTGCATCTATTTGGAGAAAGTTATTCGTGATGAAGCAACAAGTTCTGATTCCATCTGTCATAGAGTCCTGTTTCACCAGGGTTATTTCAGAATGTGGAAGTTTAGAAGTTTGTGGGTGGTATGAACCAACACTTGAGGTTTATTTTCAGCTTGAAATCCTAATTTTTGCCAACATTATTCCATTTGAAAAGGGAAATTGCTTAAATCAAATTTTAATGTATTAAAATTTTTATTTCTACACATTGTTGAATCCCATCTTTTTTAAAAAATGAATTTGTGATAACAAAGGTTAAAATTTTTATTTGGTCTTACTGTCTGAAGATGATACAATGATAACTCCTGTAAGATAATATGAACATTCAATAACCATGGTGCTTTGAAAATTCAATATAGGTTTTAAAAGAAGGAATCACAAACAAAACTATAAAAAAAATTAAATGAAACAGAAGCCCTTCTTTCCACCCCCTTGGTGATAACACTATAACTCAACTCATTTTGAACAAATAGGTTGCTATGGTAGCAGGAGTATAAGGGCTTTGGTCCTGACTCGTTCAGCAATCTGAAACCAGTGCAGTGCAAGGTATCTCACAATTCATGAGCCTGGTAGAAGCAATTTTGTGCTTTAACCTTTAGGCTTCTTACATCTTTTGGAACATAAAAATCACGCAGCATGGCTAGCATGAGCCCCTTTAACGGTTCTGCAGCCTTCACCAAGTGCTGGATGAAGTAAGCCATAATCTGTGCCTTTTATTCATTGCGCTTAAGGTTTGCTCTTGATAAGACATATATTATTAAAGAAAAGTTATATGTGACAAAAAGAGAAGAAGGGTTTTTAACTATGTGAATATGTTCTAGATTTCTATTCATTCCCAGTCAAAGCTAACCTAAAGATCTAATTTTTAAAATGTCTGTGTTTAGATACCTTAAGGTGCATTATGGCTAGAATTTTTGGAGCACACAATTTAATACAAAATGCTCGCCCTTAAGTCTATCCAACGTGTCAAAAATTTGTTCATAATACAATATATATGCAAGCACCGCATGTATGGCAAATACATGCTAAAACATTTCAATAATAATGCATTTACACATGGGCCCGGTGCTATGGCCTAGCGGCTAAAGTCCTTGCCTTGAACTCGCCAGGATCCCATATGGGTGTCAGTTCTAATCCCAGCACTCCGCTTTCCGTCCAGCTCCCTGCTTGTGGCCTGGGAAAGCAGTCGAGGACGGCCCAAAGCTTTGGGTTCCTGCACCCATGTGGGAGACCTGGAGGAAGTTCCTGGCTCCTGGCTTCGGATTGGCACAGCTCCGGCCAATGCGCTCACTTGGGGAGTGAATCATCGGATGGAATATCTTCCTCTCTGTCTTTCCTCCTCTGTGTATATCTGACTTTGTAATAAAAATAAATAATCTTAAAAAAATGCATTTACACATGACCAACAATCACATTTTGTGTTCAGGATAAACGTATCTTGAATACACTTAGATGAATGCATGCACATGTATTATTAGTCTCTATAGTTTTAATAAGCTTAACAATTGCCAATATCACCTAGCACCCTCTCTTTACTTTCTCTTTTTTCATTTTTTCTTAATACACAATTATTACTTCTTTTACCCAGCTGAAATCCTTACATTTTTTGTGAATGCAGATGTAGCCAGAACATTTAAAATCATCTATCCAAGATGACTAAGGGCACTGATCAGCCTTATTTCATAAACACACAGTTTATTTCTCTTTTTGTGAACTGCAAGCATCATGGGACCAGGTGTGCGTTAGAGCCAGAGAAGTGCAAGGTTTAGTCCATCTTACAACTCTGTAAACCTCCAGTGAGTGGCTGCAGTGAGAGAAGTCAGGGGAGGATAGATGTTCAACCATGGTGTTCTATGACTTGGTGATGGGGCGAGTTCTGGTCCATCCTTTCTTATTCCACCAGGTTCTTGTTCATTTTATGAAGATCTGACTTGGTGAAGGATTTTCAGACAGTTTCTCCACAGCTTCTTATCTTGTAGCCCTTGCTTTTACTATCCTTCTAGACTTAACCTTTTAATTTCTTTAAATACTTTCCCAGTAGCACTTACTATATTCTATTAAGATCATTTCTTTAAAAAAAATATTTTTGTTTTGATGATGTTGGTCACACCGTTGGTAGGGTCAGAAGGATCAAGCATTAGGGCAAAGTGGATGAGACAATTGCTTCCAATTTTTCTTTTTTTTCCCCCTTTTTATCTGGGGAAAGAGGGGAGATAAGAAGAGAAGCTGCACCTAACATCCCAACTGACTCAGCACCCACGGATGCAAAACAGCCACCCGATGTCATCCCAGGGTCCCTGATGTGGAGCGTGCTCTGAGGATTCTGCTTCAGTAGTCTCATAGTTTTGAAATGTTGTCAATTTCACTGATCCAAGAATGAAGAAATCCTTCCAAGATCCATTGGCTGACATAGAGTCCACCTTAGAGTGTCCATTCACCCAGATCTTTGCTGTCAACACTTGGCAGGGTTGTTGTCGAATTTGTTCTGCCCTCCTTCCTCTGCTATGGTATCAAATGTCTTCTACAGGCCCCAATGGACTGCCATACGCACCTGGACATTCTGTCTACTGCTTGGTCTGAGCCACTCAGGAGGTCCAGTTCTAATAAATGCACTCTACAGTTGTCTACAGATTTTGCATTTCTCCCCATGGTTGGAGTTCTGAGTCCAGTGGTTCAGTTGGTGGGATCTGCAGAGAAACCTCGTCTGAGGTGATCTGAGACCTGACTCTTGTGTGTCCTTCCCAGTAGGGAGTCTGACTCCATCTATCACCCACATCTGCCAATAGACACACTGGTAGTTGCAATTGCTGGGTCAGTTCTTTCTTTAGCCCCATCTCTTATACAAATCAATGGATGCTGCAACCCAGGCCAACATAGCTCACTACACACTTGGCTCTAATGTGCAGCAGTGGGAGCTGCAGCCTAATTGGAGCAGTCCCCAATAACCCCCACCAGGCCAATCTCAGCTTGGTTCCCTGTGCTTGCAAATATGTGCAGTGGACTTGTCCAGTCTGTCCTACATCCCATTCAGTTCTTGTACACTTAAATGGGCATTGAAGCCTAGTTCTACCCAACTGACCCTATATACAGCTCTCCCCTTGTGCTGGTTCTCATGCACTGGGAGTTGTAGCCCATCAGAGAGGTGCCCACAGTTTCCCTATGGAGTCCCCTCCCAGTCTCAGATCTTGCATTGTTCAGGTGGTTCTGCAGTGTAGCTTGACAGGACTTGCCCCAGTCCCAACACTTGCCAGCTGATGTGGCGAAACCCAACAACCCACATCCACTTTGGCTTATGCATGCACCAGTGGGTACAGTTGGTTAGCCCAGCCTGGTGCTTCCCTTAATCCAGCTCACATGCAGGCCAACAGGTATTGTAGCCCTGACTAGCTTGGTTTGCTCCCCATCCCAGTTCTCATGTTCACCAGTGGGAGCAGTGACTCAGCAGGGGAGCTTGCACTCTTCCCTTACTGGTTTGCACCCATTGCCCCACATCTCACGTGTCCTGGTGGATGCTTTGGCCCAGTCTGTCATGACCTGTCTTACCTCAGCATTTGCCAGTGGGTGCTGTAGCCTGCGCTGCCCCAGGCTGCCACTGACCTTAATGTGAGCTGACCCAGCCCTGACCCAGGCAGTGCTGACCCTAATGTGAACTGGCTGGTGTTCAAGACCAATCCAGCCTATCCTGCACCCTATGCTCGTTCCCAGAACTGCCTGTGGGTGTTATGAACTGATTCAGCTTTGCCAGCTCCCAGACCTGACCCACATGTTTGCTCTCAGGTGCTGTAACCTGACCTGGTCTGGGGTGCTCCCAGCCTTGGTTCTTGCGCTCACCTACAGGGACTGCATCATGACAGAAGAGTTCCTCAAGCTCCTCTCTCAGGTCTCCTTCCAGTGGCAAATCCCACGTACACCAGTGGGTCATTGCTCCAAACTGACTTAGTCCACCTCCTCTCCTGGCAGGAACAGTGGCCTTGCCCAACCTGCCCACACCCATTCTGGTTCTTACTGTTGGATGTTACAGCCCAGCTACAGTTGGTCCATGCCCAGACACAGTTCTCACATGGTTCAGTGGGAGTTGATGCCTAACCCAGCTAGTCTTACAACCACCCTCACTCTCATGAGCACCAGTGAGTGTTGGAGCCTAACTTAAGTGTACCCCAGACCCAGTCCACACTCTTGCTGAATGGACACAGCAGTCATGTCCAGCCCAGATTGCCATTTTCATTCTGTCTCTTAGGCTCACCAATGGGAAGCACAATCCAGCCAGAACATCCCCTTTGTTCCCCAACTAGGCCTGTTCTCAGCCTCAGATCTTGCATGTTCCAGTGGTTGCTCTGAACTAGATCAGTGTAGTCCATCCCTTGTCTTGGCCTTTGCCATAGGATGCTGCAACCTGGCCTGTCACAGCCCATCCCCAGTCCTAATTCTTTTTGGTGGGTGCTGCAGCCCAGTCCTTCCCAGTGTGCTCCCATCCCTGGCTCATGCAAACCAATTGTTGTGATAGTCTAGCCAGGCATGGTCTGCACTCCAGCCTGGCTCCTGTACATGACAGCATGGGTGGTGCTACCTTGCCCAGCCTGCCCAACACCCAGGCCTGGACTATGTGCTCATCAGCAGGAGTTATGGCCCACCAGGTGAGTTTCCCAAGTTCCCCCACCAGGCACACTCCCAGTCCTAGATCACATATGCCAGAGGGTGCTATGTGATCCCAGACTTGACTCATGTGTGTTTGTCAGTATGGGGTCTGCCTCAGTCTGTCACCAACATCAGCTAACACAATCACTGGTAGTTGCAATTGCTGGGCATGAGCTGCCGCCTCTGTCCCCAGCCTATGTGTGAGTTGGTGGATGTTGTGACCCAGCCCACCCCACACCCTATTCTTGGGCTTGCTTGCAGGTGCTGCAGCTTGGACCAGCCAGCTGTGCCCAACCCCTGTACTCATGAGTTTTGGAGGGTTCCATGGTCATGCCTACCTCAGACTGTCACTACACCCAGCTCTTAAGCGAACCAGCATAAATTTCAGTTCAACAGGGGTGGGTGGGCCCATATACCTTGCTCAGAATCAGCTCCCAGACCTGATTCTCTTGAGTGCTGGTTAGTATCATGATCCAGTCCCCTGTTCTGACTCTCACTGGAGGGTTCTATGAGCTAGCCCTGTAAGGAAGGTCCCTAGCCCTAAGCTTCTCTTTTTATGCTACCCCACCAGGACACATTGACTCACTGAGGACATAGACTACATAGGAGAAACTGGAATTACTTTTTTTGTATTTATATTCTTCGCATCTCATTCTCAAATATACACTTAAAAGTTGATGTTGGTCTAATGGAATGATCCAAGGCTGAGCCTGTCTGTTAAGACTAGCCCTGCCTTGGGCCCAAGTATTGATACACAGCCACTCTAAGAAGAGCACAGCTGGGTTATCACCATCTTGGGCAGGCATTGATTGGCCAGGGCCACCAAAGAGAGTGTGATGTCAATTTGAAAGCTAATGTGAGTCTTGGAGTTAGCAGCCAGAGGCTCCCAAACAACATTTGGAGTTGGTATATTACTTTCTTTCTTTTTTTTAAAGATTTATTTATTTTTTATTGAAAAGGTGGATATACAGAGAGGAGGAGAGACAGCTAGGAAGAACTTCCATCCACTGATTTCACTCCCCAAGTGGCCACAACGGCCGAAGCTGAGCCAATCTGAAGCCAGGAGCCAAGAGCTTCCTCTGGGTCTGCCATGCTGGTGCAGGGTCCCAAGGCTTTGGACCATCCTCAACTGTATTCCCAGGCTACAAACAGGGAGCTGGATGGGAAGTGGGGTTGCTGAGATTAGAACCGGTGCCCCTGTGGGATCCCAGTGCGTTCATGGTGAGGACTTTTAACCACTATGCTATTGCGCCGGGCCCAAGGTTTATTTATTTCTTGAAGGTGTATCAGAGAGCTGCACTTTCATATCTATAATGCTCAGGAACCAGAGGAGGGTGATAGCATTGCATTAGAAAGTTCCAACAATTTCCTGGGATTCCTAAGACACAAACAATTTCAGCCTCCCCTACAAACCAAGCACTCAGTTAAAGAGAAAAGCAGAGGCTATGGATGATTAAGAGAATCAGTATTTTTCACGAATAAAAGGTTATTTTCTAAAGAGAATGTTCAGGTTATTGTGATGGATATTGGGTAAATTGTGTTCTACTAATCTCATGGCAAGGACTCCGAGAAAGACTAGATTAGTTATAGGCAAAATAAAAACTATTGCACTTTCTCTTCATATGCAAATAAATTGACTTTGTATAGAGTATTACTGTCACTCTAAGAGTCATCAGACAATTTTAGCAAATCACTGCAGAGAATAATTCTGGGAATCTATGCAAAGAACTTCCAGGAAGGGGTTATTTTTTAAGATTGTATATATTCTGCAATGGCCTTGCTTTTTAGTGATGCGAAGTGCTATGAAGAAGAGAAAAAAAAATGCTGTGTTTCTTTCCCCTCCTTTGATAATGCATCTCTGTCCTAGAATATCTAGCATAAATCAAAAATAGGATATAAGAAGGAAAATTGGGTCCTTGCAGTAAAAGCATGCTGGATGGTGATTCTCACCTGAGGATTTCAAAGTGTTGTGAGTTATTGATTGTGTGTTACAAATTGTAGCTCATGTATTCTTCCTGCAACCTGGGACACAGAAATATTCAGTCTGGCTGGCTGCTCCGTAATGGATGAAACAACTCCAAGCTCGTGAGTCATGTGACTGAGTCAGGCTGCAAGAGGGATGCCAGCAGGGTATTGGAGCTGAAGCCAGAAGGATCCGTGCTTAGTTCTCTGCAGAATTCATTCATCCTGCTGCCACTTAACTTCGATTCAGTTCATTCAGTCATTCATTTTCAAAGATAAATAAATCAGAATTTTACTTTTGATGCTCAGTCTAGTTGGAGTCACTACCTTGTGAAGGTGCTTACTTGGAAAAATAAAAAATAATTTGCGAATAAACTATGTAGGCAGTGAGATACTTAGGGGACAATGTATAGAACATCTTTGATTTGCCTATTGTGAAGAGCAAATATGGAAAACTGAAATGGAAAAACAGAACAACATACACAGTCATACACACATGTCAAATGGAATAAAAACAAAAAGTGTTCAGGTGCTCTTTGGTGTTTCTCTTTGTTGTCATCCATGCTGATAGTTCCTTTTATCCTCCTTGAGGATTTTGGTGCTTTAACAAACCTGAACGATTAGAGTCTAGAGATAACAAGCTGTGTGAGCCCAGACATTTGGAAGAGAGAAAGGTTAGGAAGCAGAGGCCTGCTTTACTCCCCACACACCTTTCCCTGTGTATCCTGGCCACACCTGCCCCCCTTTAGTGTGCATTTGTGACAAGCTCCTGTGTGGTGCCGATGTGCTTGGTCTTAGTTACTCACTTTGAGTAACAAGTCTCAGGGATTGGCTATTTCTCGATGGGATAGGAGTTCAGCAGAAATGTGCACCTGCAACTGTCTCCTTAATAAATTTCAATTTGTTGGGGAGAAATTAAGATATAAATCAGCTTCTTTGGCATCACTAGATTTCCTCTAGTCTAACATTTTCTCTTCCTGTAACCCCTTCCTGATCTTCTTGGTTTCCTAACATTGTTTCACATTCATCATCTTTATCTAAAAATAGCCGAGCAGGAGTCTAATGACTTGAGCCCATATCCTGATCTCGATGAAATATGCATATATGATAATTTTACTGTACTTCTGTCTAAGTTTCCTCATTGGTAAAAATGGTCAGAAGCCACATGATTTATAGCCCTTACCCCTTCAACACTTGTGTTAAGGCTTCTGGGAATGGTTTGTCATTTCCTAGTGTGGCATTGATATCTCTCTAGAATTCAACTGGGTTTGCACTTATTTTTCATGGTTGAATGAGCGTTTAGGTCTCTAATAATAGACTGCCTGAAACAGCAAGGAGACAGTGAGAGGGGACGCATGTGATTCGAAGAACCCTGAGCCACTGAAGCAGAAGCTGCTTTTGCTTCTGGTATGGGTTGGGAATGAGACTGGAAGGAATGATTCTGCTGTTGATTGAGGAATAGCATTGTCTGAGTGTCTTTCCTTTCAGAGATAGGAAGGCTGTGATGGAAAAACAAAAAGTTTGCAAGAGCACATTTTCATGCATCCAGAGCTACACATTTAATGACTGTTAAAGGGAAAACTAGGCAATCTGTAACTTGCAATAGGTCTTCATTCCTCTCTTCCATTTTCTGATTAATGTATTGGATTATAACATACAAATAATTCTCCCAGAGATAGAAAGGTTGGGAGAACATGGGACCATGCAATTAGAAGAGACATCTATCGAGGGTAGATTAACACGGCTGGTGTTGTGGCATAACACGCTGGGCCTCCACCTGGAATGCTGGCACCTCATATGAGAACCAGTTTGAGTACTGGCTGCTTTGTTTCAGATTTTGCTCCCTGCTAATGAGCCTTTCCAATTTCTGTGACTCTTCCTTTCAATAAATAAAAATATAATGTTTTTAAATGTAAAAAACATGGAGGGATTTTTCATTTCTTTTTTCCATTTATTATTATTATTATTACTATTATTATTATATGATACCGTTCCATAGGCTCTGGGATTTCCTTTACCCTATCCCCAAATCCTCTCACCCCCACTGATTTCCCTTATATTATTACAATAGTGTAGCACTTCATAAACAGTCATAAGACCATCATTGTAAGCATGAACAATGACAGAGAGTCCAGCATCCTATTGTCAAGATATGTGTAAGTTTCATTGGGAATCTATCCTTGATGTGGAAGTAGAGATGCATACTGCATTTCCCAATTTTCTCTAGATTAGGGAAATTTTCCTTTATTATTTCATTGAATACACCCTTAATCCCTGCTTCTCTTTCTGCACCTTCTGGGACTCACATAACTCTTATATTTGGCCTTTTAATAGTGTTTCTTAATTCTTGAATACTTTTTTTTAGCTTGATTCAGCTCTGCTTCCAGCTTCTCAATTGTTTCCCCATTGTGGCAAGAAATATCTTCCACTTCTGAGATCCTTTCTTACGTGTCTTTCATTGTATTATTGAGACGTTCCAAAGAATTTTAACTTGCTGTATTGTATTCTTCATTTCCAATAGTTTGGCTTGATTTTGTTTCAGTGTTGCTGTTTCCTTTGTGGCATATTCTTAAAATTTGCACGTGCTTCTCATTGCTAACAAGAAGCTTTATAACAAGTGTTTTGAATTCTGTATCCCCTAATTCCTGGATGTATTCGTCAGTTAACTCTGAGGTCAGCAAAGGCTTTTGCTATTTTGCAGGGGAGTCTTCAGTAATATTCATTGTGCCTTTGCTCTTAGTCATTGTACTTTTTAGCAGATTCTTCTCCTTGGGGCAGGTTTCTAATCTGTGTCACCTACAGGTGTACGGTTCAATTTTACTTATTACAGTTGGTACCCAATTCCTTGCAGTCAGTTGTGCCATTCCCTCCAGCAAGTTTCAGTCTGTTCCCTTGTGTTAGACTTTCACCATGGTCTTTGTAGCCCCAGCTCCTGGCTCACTCTTCTCTACCTCCTGTGCTCCTGGCTCACTCCTCTCCACCTCCTGTGCTCCTGGCTCACTCCTCTCCACCTCCTGTGATCCAACGCTGAGGCTGCATCATTGTACAATGTTTCTCCCACTTCTGGTTGGAGTAGGTCCCAGGATTAGGAAGACACCAGGTTTCCTAAATAACTGGGTTGTTGGTGGTGCTGGTTCTTCCGGAACCGGCTGCCCATTTGCTCCTAGCTCAGTACACTAACAGCTCACTGTTGTTCCTCCTTGCCACACTGTACAGAATGGTGCCTGATATGCCACTTGTGGAGCTCTGGATCTTCTGGTTGTTAGGTGTTGGGGCTGCTGGATCTGTTTGGGTAGATCCCGTAGGATGCTCTGTTGGCGCAATGCACTGAGCCAGAAATGAGTTCACTCCCATCTTACTTGCATATGCAGTCCTTTCCCATAGCCTTTCACTCCCTGCACAAAATGGAACCTAAAGTGGCTCTGGTGGGGTTCTTGGGCATGAAATACACCCTGTTCCTGCACCACCTGTTTGGGATCTGCTGCTGCTCTCTGTGCTCCTGCTTGAATCAAACAAATTGGGTGAGCAGTTCTTTGCTTGAATTCACCTGCTGAGCTCCTGGTGTACTCCTCTTTCCACCTGGCTGCTGGTGGAGCTCAGATCGCCACTCGCCAACTGCCACAGGAGTATCTAGTCAATGCAACAACACACCTTTGTCTCCGATGCTTTTCCATGTTCATCATTCCCTGGGTGCCCCTCTGCTGTTGGTCTCTTCTCTCCTATTCCCTTGAATGTGCCCTCTCTTGCTTCACCTTGGCTAATGATTCTCCATTTATATGTATCCTTACCCTATTCTGCCATCTTGATTCTCCCTGTTTTATTTTTTGAGAGCCCAGGATCTGTAACTAAAGATTATCTTCAAAGAGAAGGCAGTCATAATGGCTTCAATGTAGAGCATGAATCTGAAAGTCAAACACTCATCTTCCTCTCATGGCTTGTGTGGTACATACCTCCTGTTTCTGATCACCTTATGTTTCTGATCACTTTTGCTGTGGCCTGAGACCTTGATCTGTATTAATGGATCAGACCCAGAGGAGAGCTATAGGGGCACCAAATAGAAGATCCTATGTCCTAGTTTGTTGGGTGTAGTACAGTGTGGGTCTATCGTCCTGATGTCTCATATATATTTTTAGCATCTTATTGAATTTTTTTAGTTTTTAATGAAGTTCTACAATTACAACTTATGTTTAAATAATTTTGGAAGAGTTTTGTAGACTTCTGCTCTGTACTTCCAATTCTTCCACCCAATTTAAAAAATCCTGCATAGAAAGGGGAGCTCTTCAAGAGAATGAGCTGTGTGTACTCCTTTTTCTGGTGCTTTCTAGGTGTATAAAAACAGGAACTCTCCTTTCAAGTCAGCAAAGAACTCTGAGAGAGGAGAGATAAAGGAGGAACTCCTCACAGCTTTAGAAACTGGTGGGAGAAGTCATTGAGCTCTTACCCTTCCTAGCTTTAGTTGGGCTACCCAAGCTCAACCTTGCTGTGTTGTGAGATTGAGAAAGCGGCCATGTTACCTTTGGTGTGTATATGATGGATGCAGTTGGAAACCATAAATTACAGGTTACATGAGCATGCAATATGAGTAGGAAACAAAATAAGCTATTCTGCCAAGCAGTGCTTGGGGAATCCTAGGACTAGCCTTGCTGTTTAACAATTTATTGTATCTTGTTTGCCATTAGTTGGTTGTTTTAGTGTCTGATAATGTGCTTTTTGCCCCACAGAAACAAGAAAACTATTGGTAAAAGTGCTTGTTTAATCACAAGTTGAGCATGCACTTTAATATTTTCCCATTGCTTACCATATTTTATCCACCACGGAAGCTCTGGCAATGCAACCATCATAAGAAAACCACAAGACACAGATGCTCTGAAGTAGCAGCAGCAACCACTTTCAAGTCCAGTTATTATTTTGTAGAAACTGGGCCAAAAGGCAATGGCTAAATATGTGTAGCTATAGATGGTTTAGTAACATACGATATTTCATTTAAGACAGATTACTACATTTCAAAGCAACATGACTTATTTTCAAATCCAAATAACAGATGTTAATGTGCCAGCTTCATAAGCAGATTTTTTGACAAATTATGACAGTTCAATACAAGTGTAATCAGATATTCTGATAGAAAATTAATCAGTTAAATATCAGCACTTTCCCCATTTCTGATGCGTTTTCCTCTCCTGCTACTGTGATTAAAGTGTCCTTGTAGATGCTTCCCTCACTGTCAACCTCGGTTTTCAACAGGGGATAGGGTTAAACACATCAAGTTACTGGAAAAATGGAGGCCCGTGTTTGGAAGTGCTACCATATAACATTCGCCTCATTCTCCTGGTCAAAGCAAAGTGCAGGAGCAGATTAGATTCCAGGGTGGCTATAAAGAAGCTCAATTTTAATGGAACTGACTCCAATGTTATGGTGAAAGGAATCTAGATATAAAGAGGGAGACAATTGTTGTCATCTTAGCATTCTACTACAAATTTTTCTTCTTGAAAGTTACAGCCACAAATTATATAGTTTCTATGTCTAAAGTGTGTCTTTAATTGATGTTCTTTCCTGTTTGGTACTTTTGTGGGTAAGGAAGCCTGATTTCTTGCCTTGACAATTTCTTTTATTCTCCTTGTATTTATTTTTTTTAACCTCACTCTAAAAAATTCTCTTCATATTACATTTAGTCTAAATATTTTACTCCACTGCTTATACATTTTTAAATGGTTTCTTCCAATGTATGAGATTAACTTCAGATCATTTTGTTGGCATTGTCAGATTCCAACTTTCTCAATACTCTATAAAATTTATCTTTAGGCTGTTCTGGCTTGTACGTTTTGCATATTTCCAAATAGGTCATGATTTGTTACTTGATCTTTACAAATATTGTCTTTTTTTGTTCGGAAAGGTTTTCTCATTGCCTATTACCCATCAATCTATCAACTTTTCTGGTGGCAAGCAGCTCTTATCAGTGTCTGACTCATGCTTCATTTCCTCCAGGATGCCTTTCTTGCGGTCCTAGATTTAAGATCCTTTTCAATGTACGTTTTGTTTGTTTGTTTTCAAAGAAGAGAGATAGACAAAGAAGGTCTTACATCAGCTGGGTCACTCCCTAATTGGCCTGAGAGATCATTGCTGAGCTATTCTGAATTGGGGAGACACAAGCTTCTTCCAGGTCTCCCTGTGGTTGGTTGCAGGATTTTATGACCTTGGGCCACTGCAGGTGATTTCCCAGGCCATAATCAGAGACCTGGATTGGTAGTGGAAGTGTTGTGACATGCCCATACGGGATGCCAGAGCCACAGGGTGGGGGATTAGCCTGTTGAGCCCCAATGCCAGCCCCTTCAATGCCTATATTCCTTGAATAATTCTGTGATAATACTTATAATATACCACAATTAACAACTTAATTCTCTAACTTGTGATTTTGTTCTCAGAATATTATCTAGCTTGTATATTACTGTATTTTCCTCCATAGAGATATGAAATTAGAATGAATTCAATTACACAAAAGGAAGATAATTTAAATTAACTCTTCCTTAAAACATACGTACTTTCAGCTCTCCAATTAATTATTGCTTCTAGATATTTGTCTGAGATTTATCAAAGCAGTAATAATGCAATTTTCAATAAATGGTATTATTTCCTGTATTTGCAAAAAGAATAATAGCTCAAGCGTTAGTTCAACTTTTATTCTATAACATTAAAAATTTAAATAAGTTATTTGATTTGTGCACCGAAAGGTATCTCCTATGAATTACAAAAGATAGAAAATAAAGAATTCTTAATGGTAGTGGGAAGGGAGTGGTCTCTCGTATTCAATAAAGATAGGGAAAATGTTACAGATTCTCAAACATATAACTTAACACATTATATCAAAAATAAAAAATATTTCACTCAGACTTAATATTATTATGTTATATGAAAATCATGACTATTTTATAAGGAAAATATTGCAAATATATGGAAATGGCCAACAATGTTATATTCTTTTTATGTTTTTAGATGTAACAATTCATTTATCAATTTATTCAATTACTGAGCTAATCAACAATTGATCCAATTATTGAATGCCTGCTACTTTTCAAGCACTAGTCTTCATGTATGGAATAACTAAAATAAATCTCTTGCTTGTGAGATGTTCAATACAGCTTCAAATCGTGAACCTCACCTCCCAAACTGAAGTATATCATATCAAAGTATGGGTTTATAAATTTATAGCATATGTATGCTTTAATGAATCACATTCCACTAAGTAGTGTATAAATTTATCTCTATGTATTATTAATACATGAATATATAACATACTATATTGTGACATATGGCCATTGCTTTCCCATAGTCTTATTTGATTCATTTTTTTCCTTTAGCTCCTAATAGTTTGATTCAATGTCAATTTTTTCCAATTGTATTCATATAGCACATGGACATTTATGTTATTTCTATATCTTAAATATAATGAATAACACTGTAGTGAGTAACACAGGAATGTCTTAGGGATTCTGATTCAACACCTTTGATTAATTTTATCTTTAATACTTTCATAAAAATTTTATTTTGAATTTTATGGTACAATTTCACGGAGTTTGGGATTCTGGCCCACCTCAAATCCCACCCTGGACTGATTTTTCCCACATTGTTTCAATAGTATATTCCTTCATAAGAAGTCATGATTTCATCAGTCTGTTATTTAAATGTGCCCTGACATTGCTGACAATGTCAGACAGTCCGATTTCCCATTGTCTATACTTTTCCAATATTCTCATTTTAAATCCATATTTGATTTGGAAGCAGGGATGCATATCACATTGTATCCCCACATCTGGATATGGTAGTCTCTATTACTGCATTATTATACGTTCCCTTAAATGAGAAGCCATGAAATAAAGTCAACAAGTAGTATGAATTAGAACAATAGCAACAAAATTCAGCATCATGGAGTCAAAAAATGTGCCACTGAATAACTAAGGCATAGGTAACAAAAAGAAAACACAAAAGTCTCTTGGGTAGAATGATGCTACTGTGTAATCTATGAGCAAGTGATCAGTTCGACAAGAGAAATGAAAACATTGGGAAGAAATTAAAATTGAATAAAAACATCAAAACACATGGGGTGTAGCCAAAAACAAATAATGTGGAAAGGGTTATTGAAGCTACAGTTTGCGTGATGGTTTCCCTATATTAGAGAGAACATACGGTATTTGTCCTTTTGGGATTGACTTATTTCACTGAGCTTAATGGTCTCTAGTTAGGACCATCTAGTTGCAAATGGTATTTCATTCTTTTAATGGCTGGGTAGTATTCCATGGAGTAGATATACCACACTTTCTTTAGCCACTACTCTCATCTGGATTGTTTCCATGTTTTTGCTATTGTAGATTGTGTTGCTGTAAATACAGGTTTACAGATTCCCTTCTCATAAGTAGTTTTCATTTCTTTTGGGTATATTCCTGGGAGCAGAATAGCTGGGTCATATGGCAGGTTTATTTGCAATTCTCCAAGCACGCTTCATACTGATTTCCATCGTGTTTGTACTAGCCTGCACTCCCACCAGCAATGAAGAAGGATATCTTACTCCCCACGTTCATGCCAGCAATCTGGAAGAATCATAATTTCAGACCTCAAAGCATGCTTTAGAGAAGTGGTTATCAAAACAGTCTGGTACTGGTACAGAAACAGAGAAGATCAATGGAACAGAACAGAAACACCAGAAGGGTGCCCAAACATATATAGTCAACTAATATTTGACAAGAAAACTGAAAACAATACAGGGAAAAAGCCTGGTTTATTCAGCAAAATGCTGTTGGAGCAACTGGATAGTAGTTTGCAGAATTAAGAAGCAAAAACCACACCTGTCACATTAATCAGCTCTAAATGGTTCAAGGACCTAAACCTACACCCAGAAATCAGAAAACATAGGAAGCACTCTGCAAGATATAGGAACGGAGAAAGACTTCTCAGAAAAGATGCCAAAAGCACAGGCAGTCAAAGCCAAAATGAACAAATGGGACCGCATCAAGCTAACAAGCTTCTGTACAGCAAAGAAAACAATGAACAAAGTAAAAAAGCAGCCAACAGAATGGGAGAAAATTATTGCACACTACACAGGTGATAGGGGACTAATATACAGGATTTACAAAGAGCTTCAGAAGTTCAGGTACAGTTAAAAAAAAAACAACCCTGTAAATAATGGGCAAAGAAAATGAACAGATATTTTTCAAACAAATAAATTCAAATAGCTAACAGACATATGAAAAGATGCTCAGGCTCCCTAGCCATCAGGGAGATACAAATGAAAACCCTGTTGAGGTACCACCTAACCCCAGTGAGATCGGCCTGCATTCAGAACTCTACCAACAAGCACCTTCTGCCGTGGATGAGGGGAGATAAGTACTCTATTTTTAATTCTTTGAGAATTCTCCATACAGATTTCCATAGCACTTATTCTAATTTACATATTTACAAACAACAGTCAAGAGCTCCCCTGCTTTCATACCCTTCCCGTATTGCTGTTCTGTTTTTCATATAGTGGCTATCATAAACGGTGTGAGGCGATAGATAGCTCATTGTGGTTTTGATTTCCGTTTTCCTGCTGATTTGTGAAGTCGAACATGAGTTTATGTAACTGATGGCCATTTGTTTGTCTCCACTGAAACATTTGTATGTCTCCTCCGCCTTTTGGTCATTTGCCTGTTTTTAATTCTATTGCTCTTTTACTGTTGAATTATATGAATCCTCTACATATTTTAAGCATTAACCCTTTATCAGATATATAGTCTCAAAAATATTTTTCTCTCCATTTCATCGGTTGACTTTCATTTTCATGTTTATTTCCTTTTTATATTGATGTAGTATCACATGTTTACTACTTAGTTTGTCAAATTAACTACTTTATTATAATTCTGTTATAAAATGCAGAGATGGACACCAAACCATTCTTCATGTAGTGGGTTCATTCTGTCTGTTATTGATCACACATTCACAGTCATTGATCTAGATCTGGATTTCTTCTCAATTGCCTTACTTTTAATTTTTTGTGAATAACATTTTTAAAAAATCTCATAAAACACATATGTATGTGTTAATTTTTTATTGCTGCCTAACAAATTACCATAAAATGTCTGGATTAAACAATATATGATCATTATGGCACACTCTCCTGGGATGATATAGTTGGGTTCTCTGTTTAGACTCTCAGTGGCTGACATCAAGGTGTTATTGGAACTGTGTTTTCATCTGGAATTTGGGATGCTCTTCCCAGCAACTGGAGGATGTTGATTGAATTAAATTAGTTATAATGAGGGAACTGAGGTTCCTGATTTTTTGCTGGCTGCTGGCTTGGGATTGCTTTCAGCTCGTAGACATTTCCCTGGGGTTCTGGTTGGTGACTCCTTCATACACAATCCACAGTATAGCTGTTTGCTTTTCCAGGTTGGGAGCAGATGCATTTTCTCTGAAGCTACACTTCCTTTTAGCAAAAAATATGCCTGATTATTTAGACCCAGATACACAAACTTCTTGTTGATCTACTCACAGCCAATCTGTGACTAACTCGGTGACAGGAATGACAACCTAAAATGTTTGCAAGTACCACCCACATTCAAGAGAAGGAAATTCTGTACAGCAAGATCAAAGGGCTGGGTTTTGGGGGGCTGTCCTCAAAATCTGCTGGATTCTACTTGTTTTCAGTTTTCCCCTTACTTGAATTATTAAATAAAGTTAACTCTGCGTGCTAATGGTTTCAAGGAAAGCCTACAAGGTAGACTCCATTTATTAAACTTTCTTGATTTCTGAGTAAAGACTGCTTTTGCCAACAATTTTCCTGAGTAAGAGCTAATTTTGTGCATTCATTCACTCAGCCCACATTTATTAAGTACCTTCTGTGTATAAGACACTGCATTACACATTTTGCAATAATTTTTCTGTGAAGATGTTCCAGGGATACTTAAAAACACTTTCTCTGGTAGGTACAATATTGCTTTGTCAATACCAAATCCTTCAGCTGTGTAAAAGAAATGTACTCTGTTTTTCGATGCCAGGATCATCTTTAGATGTTTCCATAAACTCTCAAAAGGAACAACATGCTTCCAAAAGTTGGATGTTTTGAATAAGTGATGAAGCATTTAATCGTTAAGCATGACAATTTCTCCTTAATGGTTACCATTGAGAACTGCACACTAAGGATGAAACACCCAACCATTCATTAATTGAGCTCCATTTAAGAGCCTAGAAACTGCTCTTCCAAGGAATACAACTTTAAAGCCCATACCTTTCAGGTCATCTGGTACATGGTACTCTATAACCCTTTATTGGACAATAGAGTTACAATGACGGTTATTTCAGAGGTGCTCTAAAGGGGTATTGACTCTTATTTTGGGATCGCAGAGTAAAAACAAAATTTAAATCAAATTAACTGTGATGAAATTAAGGAGGAAGAATGTCACTGTGAGAGGGGTAGTAGGTGCAACAGTCTAAAGTGAAGGGAGGACTACAGTCTGTGTTACACACGCAGCAGGCTGCGAACCAGTGTTGGTGAGATGGGGGATGACAAGTGAGAAATGAAATTGAGAAGCCAGACTAAGGTTGGACTTTTGTTCCAAGAGCAGTGGGAAGTGACACTTTGAAATCAGAGCTGCCCAGGTTTTATGAGAAATTCAATGAAGTTGGAAATCTGTGCTGTGGTTTCTATGTGTTACCTGAAATGGCAGAAGACTCAAACAATGGCAAAAAAACAAAAACAAAAACAAAAACAAATAGCGATCAATTCCCAAATACCACGTCCTTCAATTGTGTAAAAAATTGTTTTTTTTTTCACAAATTTTGTTGTGGATAAGAGCTTAATGAGGCTGGTGTGGTGGGTTATAAAGCTAATCCTCCACCTGTAGTGCTGTTTTGAGTCACAGTTTCTCCACTTCCAATCCAGCCTGTAGCCTGGGAAAGCAGTGGAGGATGGCTCAAGTTCTTGGGCCCATGCACCCAGGTGGGAGACCTAGAAGAATCTCCTGGGCTCCTGGGCTCTTTTGTCTCCTGGCTCCTGGCTTTGGGTCAGCTGAGGTCTGGACATTGTGAGGAGTGAACCAATAGATGGAAGATATCTCTCTCTGCCACTGTCTCTCCTCTCTCTGTAAATTTACCTTTCAAATAAAAACAAATAAAAATTTAAAAAGTGCAAGAGGATTGAATCTGTGAATACTGATAGAAAAATAGGGCATCTGTACACAGAGATTTGAATTTCAATTAATTTTCCTGTGAGTTCATACAGCACACTATTATTCAGGCCACTCAGGACTAAATATCCTCAACTTGCCAACTGATACCAGGAACTTCAGAAAGTTCATGGAAAATGCACATTATGAAATAATTGCACAGATTTAATTCTTTCCTAACCGAGATAAAATTATCCCTCAATTACATTTCCCACGAAAAAAATTTAATTTATTTATTGGAAAGGCACATATACAGAGAGGAGGAGAGACAGAGAGGAAGATCTTCTGTCCGATGATTCACTCCCCAAGTGGCTCCAACAGCCGGAGCTGCACCAATCCGAAGCCAGGAGCCAAGAGCTTCTTCCAGGTCTCTCACACAGGTGCAGGGTCCCAAAGTTTGGGCCATCCTTGACTGCTTTCCCAGGCCACAAGCAGGGAGTTGGATGGGAAGTGGAGCTGTCGGGATTAGAACTGGAGTCCATATGGGATCCTGGCACATGCAAGGTGAGGACTTCAGTCACTAGGCTACCACACTGGGCCCTCCATAAAATTTTTGAAGTGTCTTTGTTTAAATGGCCAAGTTCTGCTTTCTACTAATTGTAATGGCTGCTTTCCAACATAGCTTTCCCTAACCAGTCTGACCAGCTTGGATTACAATTAAGTTTAAAATATCTGTTTGGGTTTTTTGTTTGTTTGTTTTACATGCTTAGCATCTTTGCACAGAGGGATATATATGGTCAGATGGTTGGACAGGGTTTGATATGGGTTGAATTCTTGCTTCACGCATCCAGGTAAAGGGCGCAGGGCTTGGGTGACCCCATGCTGTGAAAGCAGCTGTTGAGCGTCATGGACATTTGTTTGCCCTTTCCCTTATTCACCACATTCCAATGCTATTTTTAAGCCTTTGATTCAACAGAAGCTGTTTTGTGATCATATCAGTCCTCATTTCTCTCTGCAAGACTACCTAATAAAATAGAACCCATGGAAAGAGATTCATCATAGTTACAGAGGACCCTGGAATGTCCACAGCCGAGGCTGCATGGGGAGGCAGCCTTTCCAGTAACAGGGTCATGTCTAGCAGTGAGTGAAATTATCCTGTGCTATTTAGTGAAAACCACCAAATAGCTTTCTTTGCAATTACCCTCAAAAATTATTCCATTAGAGAACATTCCCATAAACTCCAATTTCCCTTCCAGATCCTTTTTAATCTACAGCTTATAGGAAGATCTAAGACATGAGTGATTTTCACTGAAATCTCCCTGTGGTTTGCATCTTACCATTCTTGGATATTTTGTCTTCCTGCTCATTGATCCATTTATGTGATTTTTCATATGATTGTTTCTTGGTATTTAGAAACATCTGTTTCTTCTAGAATTTGGACAGATATATGACTAGTGTTCTGACACTTATTTCGACAAACGGTCTGAAACAACTATAATGATTGAATATAGTTCCAGTGATTTCTTGAGCTCATAAAGAAGCCACCTCAGGAAAGATTATTATGGGTTAAGCTGCTTATCAATTTGTGTGTTCAACATTATAAATTGAACACTTGTGCATTGGGAACAATCAGTTCCTGTAAGCTACCTCATATCCCTAATTCTGAATGAGGGATCCATACAGATATAGGAGAGCATTATGAGTTAAAATAACCCCCTTTCCCTCATGGTTCCTCTTTGAAATTTTCCTTCTGAAGGAATTAAAATTTTTACATGAACCTTTATCAATGGCTCAGAAGTTTTTTTTTTTCTTTTTTTCTCTCTGCACCAAACTGCAGGTTTCTGGCTGTCTTAAAAAGGGTAGAAATGCCTCTTTCCTATATGCTACCCCAAACAGAAGACACCCTGACAAAGAGGGGTATGGATGCTTGATTTACTATTCCTGTGATGTTGCACCGGGCTGTGGAGACGGTGAGAGCAAAGGGAGAGAAAGGGAGAGGTAAGGAAAAAGAAGAGAGCCGGAGAGTCAGGCTTTCTCCAGAGGCCGACGGAAAGGCACCCAGCCTGCTCCTTTGTCCTGGATTCTCTGTAAATTATCAGATGAGTCACTCCTCCTACGCATGGGAAGCAGTGAATAATCAATAAGCACAGGCAACGAAAGTCCACTTTAGCAGCCACCTCCCGGGAGGAGAGGGGAAGCTCCATTACCGTTCGGAGGAGAGGTCCCGACTTTGTGGCTTGGGCAAGAAAGGAGGGAAAGCAGTCCCAACCTTTCCCGTTGCTGCAGTTTCCTTCCTTGCAGGCTGGGCAAAGCAGAAACAACAATCCTAACCTCTCACAAAAGAGATTTATTGCTCTTAGCCAAGACGATGCATTCTGCAAATACCACTTACGTTTCTGAAGCTGTTTTGTCCAATTCTATTACAATAGAATATAACCCTTCTCTTATGGAATGATTTTTCATGCATCGTCAGTATATTGCTGAGGAAATTGGTAGCAGGGGTGATCCTAGAATTCTCCTTTGTGTGCTGTGACTCTGGTTTGAGACAGGTCTGCAAAGGAAAACTCCAGAGTAGAAAAACGGAATAGAGAAAAAGGTAATAACTTTTAATTGTGATTGAACTAAACTACTGATTTGATTCAACAATGAGCAGAGAGATGAGCTACCTGGGGCTTTTATAACAGACTTCATGTTCCCTGAATTTTCCCTTCATCTGGTTGTTAATATTCCTTTAGCAATAGAAAGAACAACAAATACTTCTGTGGTGCCTATTTTATGACAGGCACCATTATAAAAGTACGTGCAATCTCTCTCTCCTCCCACCTCTCTCTCCCCCCATCTCTCTCTCTGCCTCCCTCTCTCTCCTCTCTTACAGACACACTTATCTATCCGACTATCTGTATTCCTAGATATATTTAATTATTATGAGAATTCTGACTGTAGTTACAATAACTAAGATCCAATGAAGATCAGTCACTTACCCATGGTCATGTAGTCACTAAGAGACAGAACTAAACATTTTTTTTTTTTTAAATATATATATATATATTTAGCTTAAACTGACATGTAGTAATTGCGCATAGGTTATGGGTCACAGTATGCCATTTCAGTACAGGTACAGGCGTACATTTTGTAGCGACAAGATAGAATAATTAAAATATCTATCCCCTCAGACATTAGTATTTTTTTGTGTGTGTGCTGGGAACATTCGAAATCCAAGTTACTAGTTACTTTGAAATCACACAGATCATGGTTGTCCACCATATTTATCCTTCTGTTTAGCAGAGTGTTAGCATGTATTTCTTCTAATCAACTGCTTCTCTGTACATGTGAACCAGCCTCCCTCCATGCTGCCTCGTCTGCATCCTTGCCAGGGCCTTGGTAACAACTGTTCCGTACCCTGTGTCTAAGAAATCAGTGTTTTTACTTCCACAAATAAATGAGAACAACCAAATCTGAACCCACAAGAACTGAGCCATTGTCTATGTGCCCTCACCACTTTGGTGCATTGTGAATAGAAATTGCCCCAGGGCAGAGAGCTCATTGCTTGAGATTCACAGATTGAGAAATTGAGAACACAAGATTTTTCCGTAAGAAGTGTGGATGCAGCTGAATCAGAATTTGGGGCCACTGTGACTCAATTTCTACAGATTCTACTTTCTGTGATATTTTTCTTTGAATCACAAATGATTTCAAAATATGTTTCCAAATTCCAAAAGAACTCTGAGTTTATCAAAATTTAAAACATAGGGTTAATACTTTATTTTCAAGTGGTAAAAATGCAATTATTGGGTAATTATTGGGACTAATTTTTGGAACCTAATATAATTAGTTATTGGGTGTAGAATTTTATATATAATCATTAGATTAAGTTTCTCAGTTATATTATGTCAACTGGTCGTTAGGAATAACAATACACATATTAATGTTGTCAATATTGGAAAAAATTGTAAATAGTTTCTATTTGTCAGCCACAGGCACTTTTTAGGTTGATTCTCCCATCCTGCATAAAGATGGAATGTTCTAATACTCTGGTCTAAGAAATAGCCTAAAACGATACATTGGGATTATCTTTGTTACATCACTCTGGGATTATTTTTATTTACACTGTTGGGGATCTGTGGTACTCTAAAAATTTGCTTTTTATTACCAGTTCCATGTAATTCTCAGCTATTCTGTAATAACTCAAAACCAAACATAATAAATCTTCCTGCATATAAAATTTGAGTGAAAGTTTAGGAAATAAAAGCCTTAACAATATTAAGAACAACACAAATACAAATGGGAAAAATTATGACAAAACCAAATACATTCAAGTGATTTCAAAACCTTTCTGACTTTCTTACTATGTTGTGTGTCCTCTTTTGGGGCTCATGTTGCATTTAGGAGTCTGTTTCACCCTTTTAAGCCTTCCATTGTCACTGAGTGACAAACTCAGTGCCTCAATGGCTCTGAATTTGTTATCGCTTTGTTTGACACCCTAGCACTGACTAATTAGCAGGATCCCAGTGGAGGATACTGTCTCTTGAAACTTAGACATTCCTGGCCTGCGTCTCATCAATGTGTTCTTGCTTTCTTTGAGCATCTTGACCGCACATCACTGACATTTGATGTTGTATACCACATCAATTAGCAGAACAAGTGCCATTCTTCCTTCACTAACCTGGAACCCACTTTAAATTAAGAAACTTAATAGCGCAGTCTAGGATGACGTTCTCTGGTGGCTGTTGTGTAACAATTAGCAAATAAATAATAGTGGTGGAAATTAACTGGGGAGCTGCTTAGACTCACTGCTGTTTAAAAGCTTTTCACGCGGGCTTGTGTGGGAGGCAACATGGTGAAGCAGAGAGAGGCTGGGGCAGCGGCTCCCATTTTGCATCCTTCCCTAATTGGTGCATGTCCTTAGGGACACGGATTACATAAACTCTTCAAACTTTACTTTCCTCATCGCTAAAATAGATTTCAAGTGAAATATGGTTATGATAAAATACATAAGCAAATGATGAACAATGACGAAGGTGAAATCTCTGTGACATTAAGGAAACACCTTGTTTATATTGCTTGAAATTGATTTGAGACGCCCAAATCAAATTTCTGATGAGTTAGTTTTTTCCAACCTATGTTTCAAGTGGCTGTATCTTTGAGGTATGTTATTCATCTTTCAGAGCACAGAATATTAAGTTGTAAAAATGGAAGGTAGAAATAGAAAAATCCATTAGGTGTCTTCAATTTAGTGTCATTTTATCAATATTGTGCTTGTAGAAGGAATCAAGTGTACTCAAGAATTCATAATTAAAATTGTAGTTGAAGAGAACACACATTTTTATTTTAAACATGTATGAAAGTATATAATAAGATTTCAAAGTAAAACAATACAAAGGTGCAACGAGCAAGACGAGACAAGGCAGGAGTCTCTGCCCACCTGCCTCACTGCCTTCCCCGTTAAGGCATTTCTGCCACATAGATTCTCTCCCATGCACAAGATATATATGGGCATGCATCTTTTTCTAAAAAAAGATTTATTTTTATTGGAAAGTTTGATTTACAGAGAGAAGGCGAGACAGAGAAAGATCTTCTATCTGCTATTTCACTCCCAAAGTGGTTGCAATGACCAGAGCTGAGCTAATCTGAAGCCAGGAGCCTCCTCCAGGTCTCCCATACAAGTGCAGGGTCCCAAAGCTTTGGGTCATCCTTTACTGCTTTCCCAGGCTACAAGCAGGGAGCTGGAAGGGAAGTGGAGCAGCTGGGATATGAACGGGCAGCTATTGGGGATCCTGGCGCATGCAAAACAAAGACGTTAACCACTAGGCTACTGTACCAGGCCCATGGACATACACCTTTAAAAACATGCTTAAAGTTTTTTTTTTAAATAACTGAATTGTCATCCATATGTGGTTCAGTTCTTGGAATCTCTATTGCTTCATGCATTTGCTTATTTCTGAGCCAAAGCTAGGGCTCTAAAATTGCAATTGCTTTGTAAATTGCATTGTTGTTTGTTTATATTTGACTTTACTTTTCTTCTTCCTTCATATAAGTTCCTCAACCACTTTTTTTACATTTTTCTCTTACAGATAAGTTGGAGAAACTATTTACAAAGTCTCACGCTCTTTTCCATTATGTTTTAACCAATTATCACTATTGATGGAAAGTAACAAAATCTGAACACTTCTTAAAATATCTTTTTTTGTTATTATGTGTTCTATAAACCTTTAAAAAATATTTTAATTTTATTTTTGATGTTTACACAGTAAATAAGGATGCATGCTCATAAAGACAACTGATTAGGGTGAGAAGAGTCGAGCTATAGAGGAAGATGAGGACAAATGCTTTGAGTTTTCCTTCTTGTTTCTCCTATATGGGGGAGAGATAGGGGTGATGGAGGAAGACGGAGATGCTCTCAGCTACCGAACTACATCAATACCTGGGGGTAAGGAACAGCCACTTGATGTCATCTTAGGAACCCTGATACGGACAAGAATGTTCCAAGGGTGTTGCTTGAGGGTTTTGATATTTCTGAGATGCTGTTTGTATCATTATTCCTAGGTTCAGAAAATCTTTCCAAAGTCCTTTGGCAGACAGAGTTCACTTTAGAGCCTCCATTCGCCCAGATACTTGCTGCCAAAGCCTGACTGGGAGAGTTGTCCAACCTGCTCTGCTCTCCTCCATCCTCTTACATGCCATTTGACATCCTCTGCAGGTTTGAATGAGCTGGCTCATTCAAATGCATCAGCAATTGAGGAGGTTCAGTCCCAATACATGCATTCCAATGTTGGCCAGAATTTTGAGTCCAGTGGTCCAGCAGGGGAGTCTCCCAAGAAATCTCACCAGAGGTAACCATAACCCTGACTCTTGCGTGTGTCAACCAGTAGAGAGTTTAGTCCATCACCCACATTAGTCTATGCTCACACTGGCGATTGTAGTTGCCTGGTCATTTCTGTCCCTAGTCTCAGATACATGCCAGTGTTTACACTCTCTAAACCTTTTAAAATAGCTTCCATGGGCTGTAGTTGATGTAGGTAAGTGCACATATTTCAAGAGTAAACTTTATGGGTTTGGAAACAAGCAGACATCTGTGACATCATCACATAAAGGTAGTACGTTAGGATTTACTCATCTAGTGTATCTGGAACTTGATATTCCTTAGACAACATCCCCTCTTTCCCCCCTTTTAATACCCTTATAGTAGCTTTGCTTGTCTGAGTTAATATCATATTAGCAGAATGCAGTGTTAGCTCTTTCACAACTGTCTTATTTGATTTGCATAATATATTCTAGGTTCATCTATCTTGTCACCTATGAAAGGGTTTCCTTCTTAGTTTTAAGATTTATTTATTTTTATTAGAAAGCAGATTTTCAGAAAGAAGGAGAGACAGGGAGAGAAAGATATTCCCAATTGTTGCTTCATTCCCCAAATGGCAGCAATGTCTGGAGCCCAGCTGGTCTGAAGTTAGGAGCCAGGAGCTTCTTCTGAGTCTCCCATGTGGGTGCAGGGTCCCCAAGGCTCTGGACCGTCCTCTGCTGCTTTCCCATGCCTTAAGGAATGGAAGCTGGATGGGAAGTGCAGCAACAAGGACATAGACTGGTGCCCATGTGGGGATCCCAGAGCCTGCGAGGTGATCATTTAGCCATTGAGCTTTTGCGCCAGACCTGGGTTTCCTTTTAAAAACTGAATGGTCCCTCATTGCTTGTACGTAACACATTAAAAAATTCCTCTTGATGGATACTTGAGTTGTTTCCAGGTCTTGATGTTAGTGATTATTGGTGTAATGAACCTAGGGGTACAGAGATTTCTTCAATCTACTGATTCAGTTTCCTGAAGTGAGATTTCAGAGTCTTTGAGTAGTTCTGTGCTTATGACTCCTTCTGAGTTTGCTTGGCCTTTGTATTATTTTGAGTTTTCCAGACGTATGATCACATCATCTATAATAATGACCTTTAGATTTCATTGCTTACAAAGTCAATGTATACCTGTCTTTTCTGTTTTCTTTCCTTGCTCAGGCCTACCATCAACCATCAATTTGAGTGAGCATGTTTCAAATGGTTAACCCATTAGATGAAATATCTCTTAATATCTATCAAAATAATTTTACAAATTTCTAATTTACTAATAATGTTATATAATTGTCTATAGCTTTTTAGTTGTTTTAGTTGAAAGAATTACTGAGAGAAGGAGAAAGAGAGAGATCATCAATCTGCTGATTCATTCTCCAGGTAACAGCCATGGCTGCCGTTGGGGCAGTCCCCAAGCCTGGCGCTTCTCCTGGGTCTTCAATGTGGTACATGGGTCCAAGAACTTGGATTATTCTCTGCTGCTTTTCTAGGCCATTACCAGGGAGCTAGATCAGAAGTGAAGCCCCTGAGCATGAACTGGTGTTGGCACTACAGGCAGAAGATTAGCCCGATGCACCACAATGACAGCCTCTGTCTATGGTTTCAGTCTTTTTTTTTTCCTGTCCTTGTCAGGTTTTGGTATTAGGGTTATTTCATTGAATTAGTTGGAAAACGTTATATTGAGTTTTAGTATTCTGATGTAGAATATCAAAATATAAGTATCATAGGTTTTATGTTTTTGTATGAAGAATTGGGAAAATGTGCCCACAAAATAAGTCTGATGCACTTACAATGTTTTCGTAATGCAGGTAAACTATAGTTAAGATGCTGTGTAGCACATCATAATCCTATATCATGGTGCCTAGATTGATTTGCAGCCCCTGTGCTTCCGGTCCATGTGCAGCCTGAGAAACAACAGCTGATGGCTCAAGTCCTTGGGTCCCAGGCATCCATACCAAAAACTCTGACTTTGGAGAGCCTCTCTTCAGTGTGGCCTAAACCTGTATGTTACATGTTTAGAGAGCAAATCAGCATTCGAGATTTCTTTCTGTGACTCTATGCTATGTTTTTCAAGTAATTTTTAAAGAAAATGTAGCTGTCCATTTGCTCAACTTTTCATTTTCTATTCATTTATTCATGGTTCTACTTTTACTGAGGTCAATATGTAACTTAGAGCTTCTTGGAAAAAAAGTGACAGTTTCATGTTTATTTTCGAATGTTCTACCAAAGGTATTTTTTATTTTCTTATAATTTAGAGATACATCATGTGTCTACTGTTAGAATCCCCAACCTGTGATTCTATGCAGATGCCTGTTTTCCTGGTTGTCCGCTTTTTTTGTTTACATGGAGTTCTTTCAAGTGTCCGACACCTCGCTGGAGCAGGGCTGCTCTCCTGCAAGGATGCAGACTCCCGAAGAACAGCATGCACAGAATGTGTCGTCATTAACACTCGCTGCTCAAGGCAAGTTGCAGGTCACTTGCAGCTGTTCCCTCTTCCTATAGCTTCTCTGCGGTTTTGGAACTCTGCTGGTTCTGTTTGTTCATTTCCTTTGCAACAATGGTGGCATTTGGGACAGCAGAGCCTCTGTTGAGTAGGCCATCTTGAGTTGCCAGTCCACCATCATTCCACAGCAGTTGCTGAGCGAAGCACTGACTTCCAGCAGGTAGCTTGAATCCCTGATGATAAGGACACGCTATTCCCTCAGGCGAGTTGTCTTTTTTTGCTTATTCTTTGCACTCCCCACTATTCAGAGAATGACACATACAAAGTTAGCTCCATTGAAACATTTGATGCTCTTAATCTACTTAATTTTTTACCTGTCGACTCTAGTCATCTTAACCTTTCCTCATGATGTTACTCTCACTTAGTTTTCAGTGTTGTCCAGTAGGTTCTTCCCTTAACTGCTCAGAGCATCTCTCACCCACTTCTTCAGATCTTTGTGTTCCATTTACTGTGTGATTAGATCTGAATTTCAAGTAAAAAGAATATTGTCTTGGTTGGCCAACTCCCCCTCATCCCCCTGTCATGGTTTTTCTGGTTAATAAGGAAGAAAGTTAAAAGTGTCAATTTAAGGAACAAGTGCAAGTCTACATTAGCAAAAAGAAGAAAGCAAGTAAATGAACAGAGACAAGTGTGCAAAATGTAAAGGATTACTGAAATTTTTTAGATTTATTTATTTTTATTGCAAAATCAGATATATAGAGAGGAGAGAGACAGAGAGGAAGATCCGTCCGCTGATTCACTCCCCAAGTAGCCGCAACGGCCGGTGCTGTGCTGATCCAAAGCCAGGAGCCAGGAACTTCCTCCAGGTCTCCCACATAGGTGCAGGGTCCCAAGGCTTTGGGCCATCCTTGACTGCTTTCCCAGGCCACAAGCAGGGAGCTGGATGGGAAGTGGGGTTGCCGGGATTAGAACCGGTGCCCATATGGGATCCCAGCATGTTTAAAGTGAGGACCTTTAGCCACTAGGCCACCACGCCTGGCCTAAGGATTAATGAATTTAAGTAAGCATATGCAGATATTCTTTATACAACTTGTATTTTTTTCCTCATTTGAAGTTACATCACAATTTTAAAAAATGACCCAAAATAAGCAAACTAAAATCACACTGAGGATACTGTATATATGTTATATTGGAGCAAATTTTCTTATTGATTGATTGACTGATGATGCAGTTCCATAGGCTCAGGGATTTCCCTCCCCCAATTCCCAATTACCCTCCACCAACTGATTTCCTCTGTATTATTACAATAGTATAGTCCTTCAAAAACAATCATAAATCCATCATTCTGCTATTTAAGTGTATCCTGACATTCTAGGTAAATACAATGGCAGAAAATCCAGCATCCCATTGATAAGATGCATTCAGTTTCATTGGGAGTCCTTCTTTGAGTCAGGAGTATTGATGCATATTGCAATGTATCTTCACTTCTCAATCTGATAGTCTCTATCATATAATGAAACAAATTTCTACCTTATCTCCTCTGCCCATCTCCCTGGCATTTGCCACCAGTGATTATAATGGAAAGGAAAGGTTAATCCCTGACTTGGGAAGTGAAGGAAGGCAGGTGTAACCACCAAGGATATCAGATGAACACAGAAAACTGTGTGGAGAATAACAAGCTTACTATATTTTCAGTACAAATATGTCCCTTTTTGACCTCAGCAACACTTCATTAAAGGAATTGAGGGAAGAATGGAGGAAAGAATGGTTATATTCTTAGAATTATATTTATAAAATACATGAACATTTTAATGTTAATAAAATTAAAAAGGTAAAAGTACGTTCTGTAATAATGTGAGAATGTTCTGAAATGAAGACATTTTTCATTAATTTCTTTTTATTATTTTTTGTATTGATCCTTAGGTTTTTTTAAAAGATTTATTTATTTTTATTGGAAAGGCAGATATAGGAAAAATGAAATCAAGTATTATTGCAGCTTTCCAATGAACAATGAATTTTGTTTGGAACTACGAAGAAGAGCAGTAAAATTTAAAAAAAAAAAATTTAAAAAAATCGAAGTTGACCGAGGCTAACATGCTTTATGTAGTATAGAAAGCACGTGAATCCCAGGTGGTAATGGGAAGAATGGAAAGGAAACCAGGATAGCGAGGCAGAGTTCAAAACAGCAAGAAGGAGCTGCTCTCTCCTACAAAAGCAAATGTGGAGCATGGCTTTAAAATCAGCTTGCTTAAGGTCCAGCAAAGGAGAGAGAGAACTGTAGGGCTGTGAGGCTGGCTGCGGTATTCTGGAGATCTCTATGCAATTCTGTTTTCAGTGACGGCCGCTTGATAGCTTGATTTTTAACTACAAAGGGAGTGTTTATTCCATGGTAATCATTGATGTCATGGATCAGGGCTTTCTTGTCTTAGAATAACTTATCAAACTGTTGTTAGCCTGTGACTGGGGTGAAAAGGGGAACTAGAATAGATTCAGGGGGACACATGAACATTGATGCAGAGAAAAACGACCAGGGTAACACAGATTCCCGAGAGATGCTGATAATCCTGGGAAAAGCAAGGGATGTTCTTCTAAGCCTGAGCCAGTCTCTTCTATCCCTGCTAAGGCATATGAAGAGGAGGGCTGAGCTGGAGACCACGATGAGAGCAGTGCACAGTTCAACACTGAGCATGTTGCTTTCCCATCAGATTTTACCTAATTCCTCCTCCAAGGGACCTAGAGTGCTGACGGCAGTGCACTGTCAGAGTACTGGTTAAAAAATTGCTTTCCAGAAGACATCAGGTTTCAAAAAAGAATTTTTATGGAAAAATTATTTTAGAGCCGGCCTAAATGTTGATGTTTTGAGTTTTATTTTGATCTTTTGAAAAGGACTATCCATCACCAATGAAGAGTTTTGTCTTTCATGGTGAAAGTAAACTGATAAACAGGACTGGAAATGAAGATGAAAAAGTTCAGTTAGATGTCCGTCACTTGCAGAAAGATTATCTAAGCAAATCAATAAAATAGCACAATGCAACACAAAAGAGAGCAGTTACTAAGTTTTTCTTTTTGCAGGAGTTCTGGAAGGTGATTGTTCTTCAGGATGATCTAACACATGCCTCATATGCATGGGTTTGTCCATAATTCAGTTGGAACATTTATCAGACCGAATCTTTACGAACAATCAGTGAGTACGGCTGACTGGCGTTCGTTAGTGATACTCTGTGCTCATGAAATGTTAGGTTCCACAGTGGTGGTGCCACATGTACCAGGCCCCACGTCTTTGTTTGGTTGTGGCTTTCATGAACGAGGGACTTGGTCCAGTATGTATTGAAGGAGTGACTACTTCAGGTGGTTTATCTAGACTGGATTTGAGCCGCAAGTGTGTATGTCTCCTACCGTGAGGCTTATACCAATACTGCTGACAATCTCACAGAACTCTTCCTTCTGTATTCCAGGCGAGACATTGGGACACATGTACAGTTCCTTAGCTAAGGACTCAGCTAACCTTCAAGTAAAAGCTCTTCTCAAATCCTCTCTTTACCTCCAATGTCACTTTTTCATACTAGTTATGAAGCAAGCTCTGAAAAGTGACTGATCTTAACCATTTAATTATCAAGTTTAGCACTGTGGTTTTGAGTTTAATGCTTTTGTTCTTTCTAAAACTGGTACATAGCAGTCTCATTACATCCTCCAGCAGTGTATATTCAGAATTAATGATGACAGCCTCTGTGTGTGTATTGTCCTGTGTGTCTATGTGCACTGTTTTTGCCTATCTTTGGTCAAATTTCGTGTTGTCAAATTTTGTCTAGCTGACTTGTAAAGCTTTTTGTATATTAAAGAATGGGTCTTAGTTTGCATCGATTATATGTCTCATTGAATCTAATCTAGCTACTCTACCTCCACCTCAACCACTAGTAGAAGTTTTACCATCTACTGGTGGGCAGGGGAAATCCTGATTTGTACCATTTGCTTTTTTTTTTTTTTTTTTTTTTTTTTAAAGATTTTATTATTATTGGAAAGCCGGATATACACAGAGGAGGAGAGACAGAGAGGAAGATCTTCCAACCAATGATTCACTCCCCAAGTGAGCCGCAACGGACCGGTGCGCGCCGATCCGATGCCAGGAACCAGGAACCTCTTCCGGGTCTCCCTCGCGGGTGCAGTGTCCCAAAGCTTTGGGCCGTCCTCAACTGCTTTCCCAGGCCACAAGCAGGGAGCTGGATGGGAAGTGGAGCTGCCGGGATTAGAACCAGCGCCCATATGGGATCCCGGGGCTTTCAAGGCGAGGACTTTAGCCGCTAGGCCACTCCGCCGGGCCCTGTACCATTTACTTTTGACTGTGGTGATATAATTCCACTATGTTGATTTCAAAATTACTGACTTGCCATCACTGAATGTCTAAGAACCCTCCCTATCATTTGATTTGTGGTTAAAAAATAAATGAACAAATGAATAGGTGTTAAAAATATTTTTTCACCAAGAGATCTCCTTCACCTCTAACTGTCCTTCACTGGCACCATAAAGCAAAGGCTTTGGGTAGTATATAAAGCCTGAATACATTTGAATCATAACTCTTCCCGATACTGATGAGGCAAACTTGAGCCTTATGCTGCCCCGTCATAACAATAAAAAAAGTCAAATGACCTACCAATGTTTAGATTCTTTCTAATCTGACTTAGAAAAAGCATTGAGGTGGAGTTATCTTCCCTGAACAAACATAGAACACCATTAGTGATAGCTGGGATTGACTGAGTGCCTGTTACGGTTCAGCACAGTGTTGAATGCTTTAAGTAAATAATACAATTTCCCTACTTCAGAACTTTCCTTATCAGCAAATTGGTTTCTCTTTGTTTTTCATTCACATGTGTAGTCCCAGAGAGGTGGGTAAGCCGAATGGCACGTCCAGAAGGAGGAGGCTACAGTGTCCTATTTCTCACTGAAAAAGGGAAGAAAAGTCTGTAAAAACAGTGTTTTTGGACCACCACAGATGTCTCCATATTTGTTTTTGGACCGAAGTTCCAGGGAGATCCATGTGAGAAGGGTGTCACATAGAGTGAGACTTGGAAACAGTGGCTTTGATTTCATTGTTGGTTTGAAATACTGCTAATGTGATTGGTCCCAGTGTTCAAGGGAGTCACAGAAATGAGGGAGGCGAGTGGAAGGTAGATCTGCAGCTCTCTTGGCCCAGTGAGGTCCATAAGGAATAGAAAAGTTCCTGTAAGTCCTTATTTGTGGCAAAAAGAAGAACAGCTTGAAATTTTTTCGGGCAGGAATGAAGTTGTAGCAAAGTGTCACAGTGAATCAACACACTGACAAAACCTGTGCAAGGCAGGTTTTGAATGATCCAAAGAAACTGATCATTAGCTCCAGACTTGAGCAGCAGTCAGCAGAAGAATAACCATTGATAACCAGGAGACTCCACAAAGCCCTGGCCTGGGCCTGCTGAGGGCAGCCACTGTGCGTCAGAACTCAGCAAATACCAGAGTTGGTACCTGGTACTGTGTTCCTTTTCCCTGCTGTTATGATTTTTCCTAGTAATTTACTTTACAGAAGAGAAGTAGAGCAGGATTGGACAAGCTGAAAGTTCCCCCCCAAAATTGTACTGCACTACCTAAAAAGGAGACTCTTAAACTAAAAGAGATGGAAAAGTCTTACCTGGTAGTTTAGTTCAGCATTGTTGTGTAGTGTTTCTTTTCCCCAGATGCTTGTGGTGGGTGAGAATTGGGGTTCGCAGAGAGGATTTCATTAGTTACTGAACAGTAATAGAATGAGCAATTTTCTCCCTATACATTGAAGAGTGGGACAAGATACTTACTTACAACCCTTCACTTACATTCTTTCCAAAAAGTATCTATCACTTGGATGCTTCACAAAAACAAACATTAAGACTTACCCATTTTGAGAGATAAATGGATTTCCTATGACCACTCAACAAGTCAAGTGGCAAAAACCATATTCAAATAATATTTGGGATTTACAGTTATTGATGCTTGTGGTATTTCATTTTGTGAAGCATTGCAACTATAGGGAATCCCTCTGCTGGTGTTTGCAGTATCTTCAGGTTTAGTGAGATCAGAGTGCCCGGGGATGGTCCAGTGTGGGTGGAGGGGAGAGGGCATTGTGAGTTAGAGCTCTGTGGGGAGACATTCTGAGCTGAAGCTCTATTGCTGATGCAGCACAGCTCCTGACTGGGCATCGGCATGGAAAGGCATGGAGATGTACAGAGGATTGGCTGGGTGAATGCACTGCAGATGGTCCTACTGAGGATGGAACGCCGCCGGAGAGATGTTCAATAGGTTAATTGTGCACATTCTCGGATGAGTCAGCCCATAATTGCTGACACCAATATGTTCGCTGTTACTGCCTCAGGGGCTTGGTGTGTGAGTCAGATGATGGAAATGAGAAAAACGTTGGCCTTGTTTCCAGAAATCTTAGAAACAGAATAATGCAGCTTTAAACTTGTTCTGTGATCAAAATCACTTTGGGAGAAAAATGAAAAGCAGAAGGGAAGACTTACGTCTAAAATCTCTGCTTATTGTGGATGTAACTGGATTGAGCAGCTAATTATAATGTAGCTAGCTGTGCATCTCTATGGGAGTGAGAGCACTCAGCTAAACTCAATTTTAAATATCAGTTTTCTGTTCACAGCTTCATGTTGTGCCATAGAAAGCCAAGAACGTTCTTAAGTCTGTGGTCCAGTGCACACAGCACTGTGGGCAGAACAAGTTGGTCAGATCAGCCTGATGATGCCTTGAGTTATCTGTCACAAATTATTTCATTGGTTTTGATTTTGCTTTTTTTTTTAAATAGGTATAGCACTTACATGACTCAAAGGGCAGTTTTCCTAACAAAATACTCCACTGTGTATGTGTTGCACACGATTGGCAGAAAAACAGTCTGACAAGAAAGAACAAGGCAGGCTGTGTCAGGAACCTTGAGTTCACAGACTGATGGTGCTGTCAAACCCTGTGGGCAATGGTCTGCAGGTGGGCAATGGCCTAAGACCAAGTGAGAGGCCTTTGGGCAAGGGTCCACAGTGGGGCAACAGTGGGACAACATTTGCCAAAGAACAATGTGCTTTAAGGATATATCATTGTGACAGTCACATACTGACTTCTGTACTTGGGTCATACTGTTGCTTCCTGATCATCAAGCAATGGCTGGTTAAGAAGAGTACAGGTTGTGGCTATCAATGTTTGTGCTATATCAGTTCCTACAATCTGACTCCCTAAGCACTTCAATAAAAGGTTGAGGCAGTGAGTTCTGATTTCCTTTGAAAAAAGAGGTTTCCCTCGGGCCACCCAACTTTTATAATCTTGTGTTTGTTTCATTTATTTTATCAATAGCACATCATCTCCTGTAACCTTATTCATGCCATGAAGGTGATGGTAGTGTGGATAAGCCAAACTTTATCCAACATATGCCCAATTTGATGAATATTTAAATTATTTTACATTTTTGGCAACCCCATGGATGGTAGCACAATGATTATCCGTATACATATGCTATTTCCTTTTATGGTGGTACACTTTCATGTGGATTCTGGTAATTGGGATCATCAACCCAGAGTTAAGTACACATACATGTGTAAGGTGCTGTCCATTGCTCAGCTTAGGACTGTACTATTTTGTACATTGTCCACAAATAGATGACCATACTGTCTCTTACTTACAACCTAGCCTGCAGGGTGTTCGCAGATCTGGAAGGGGAATCCAATATCTCATTGTTAAATTGTCCATTTATTTACACTTGAATACTATTCAGCTGTTCAAAAAATTCATGAAATTCTGTCAGCTAGGATCAGTGTCAGTGGTGTGGTGCCCAAGAGTGTCACAGCAGTGTGGTGTGAAGTAGTTCATGGACAGAATAATACACCTTTGGAGTGAATATGGACTTCCAAAGGTACATGTTTTTAAGCCTTGGAGAATTGAATTTCAATTGCATTTGTGTTTGTGATGGCAGTTGCCACATTTCCTGTTCTGTGAGACACAGAGAAGGCTGTCTGCTTGTCCCACCAGGAAAATCTGGCTATCTGACTGAAGCCATAGCTTTGGCCTCAGTACCTGTGTCCTGGAACTGTGTAATGTGAATGGGCTCTTCCCCAGGTCCTGCTAGGTGGCCCTCCGTAATTCTGGGCCGCATAGCACAAAAGCTCCAGATTTAACACTGGAGTGTATGAAAAGACCTTGAATCTCTTGCATGTGTTGAACGTGGATTATGTTGGCCATTGTCCACCAGCAGGGGTGGGACTGGAACATTGGCATGCAGATAATGGTTCTAGAGTGTAGGTTGCAGACTGAAGAACATAGTACTAACAGTTGAAGTCCTGGAGCTACTGGTAGGAGTGGTATCTTTCCCAGTCACTTAGTAGCACACAGGATGTACAGGGGATTGGGCGCTGGCCACCATGGGCCTATGACAGTAAGCTGGAGACAAAGCATTCCCCAGCTTTCAAAGTGGATAATTCAAGTGACTGGGGAATGGATATCCAAAAGTCACAGTCTCAAAGCTTTGAGTTTCAGACAGTACCTTACCAGGTCCCACCTGTTGATCTCAGTTTCTTTTGGCGATTTTGCACTAGCCAGTGCAACCCTAGTTCAGTGGGCTGGACTTAAGGTCTTTCTCAGGGGCAGTGTACAAGTAAAGGTGCCTCCCGGGGCTTACAGGACGAACAGTAGCACAACCAGAGGTGCAGGACTCAAACAGCACCTTATCCAAGTCCCATACAGTGGCTGCACATCGTACTGGCGATTGTGCACCTGTAGTCACAGGCCTGCAGAAGTAGAATGCGGATTCTGGCCATGAGGAAGCACGGGTGTTTCTTGAACTTACAAAGACAATAATCAGAACCTGGTTGTTTTTTGGGTAGTCTAACTCTATAACTTTAACAGGACATATGTCAACAGTTTAGGTGAACGTTTTTGGGAGGGGTGTGCAGAGAAATCTTTATCACCCCAGAGAGGAGTAACTGATCTTTGTGTCCCACCCAGTGAGTTATAAGTGCATCCTGGCTGACCGCTTCCTGTCTATTTCTAAGCTTTCCTAGTTGTTCTCTGTCTGTCTATTCTAGTTTGTTTGTTCATTTGTTTGTTTGTTATGAGGGGTTTCTGGAGTGATCCTGATGGTCCTTACGAAAGAGGGTGGGGACCCAAAGTTGGAAGCAGGCAAGGGCCAGAGGAAGCTCCTCTCCCTAGTTCTGAAGGAATTTTACTGTTCTTCTGTTTCTGCGGACCGCTCAGGGATCCTGGTTGTCGTTCTGATGATCCTGGATCCTGCAAGGCAGGAATTGGGCTTCTTCCATCCCACATTGTAGATCCAAATGGGGGTGGGTGACCTCAGAGTTCTTGGCCTCTGAAGGCACTCCTTTTCCCCCGTGGTCTCCTTGGCAGTAGGGATGTAGTCCTCGGTGCTCATACTGATAGTCCTTGGTGAGGCTCTGGGAGTCTTCAGGGTTGGGATACAAGCCTCCTCCTGTCCCCCTGCTCCACTCTGGGGTCCCCCCCTGCTCTATGCATATGACCTCCTGTTAAGAGGTTGTTAGGATTGCTCCTGATTCCCCCCACATGTCTTTGTAGATTTGCTATTGTCTAATGCTGACTCAAGTCTGCTGTCTTTGAGTTACCAGTTATGATCCTGATAGGTTATACTTCCCGTCTTCCTCACACCTACTAGGGTGATGTAAGATTTCTCTGCTCTCCCTCCCCATTTCCAAGTATCATAGGGCCTTACAAGTTTATTAGGTTTTACAATTCTTGATGTAGATCATAAGCAATCTGACTCATATCGATTGTTGGTTCATTGGTTACTTCACAATGTCTTATTTCATGAGATACAGGCTGTTCGGGGTTGAAATAATATAATGCTATAAAATGTTAAATACTAACATTAAAATAGACAAGAGACAGCTGAATAGCAATCTATAGCCATGTTAAGGTATATAGAACATGGTTGAATATAAACCAAAATTGAAATGTCTATGAGGAAGTCACAGGTTGTGGTTGAGAACCTGCATTTCCCTAGTAACATATTGGTTAATCAATACCATGTCAATTAATGCCATAATGTTGTAAATGGTTGTAAAGATTATGTTGGGTTTTTTACCTGATTGGGATGATACTCTGCTGGTTCTACCTTCAGACCAGAGATGGTCTCACCAAGAAGCCATTGAACTTACCAGGACAATAAGATACTGGACTTTATGATTGGTCAAAACCTCCAATGAAAGAATCTCAACTGAATTTGAACTATGGAAATGCAACAAGGTGGAGCAATCCACCGTGGGGTGGGGGAGGGTTTGGGGAGGGGCGGGGGGAATCCCAGTGCATAAAAAAATGTATCACATAATGCAATGAAATTAATAAAAAAAAAAGACAATAATCACAGTTCTAGACTCATGGGATGCAGCATGAGTCTTACCCAGATCTCAGTTTTGCTGAGGTTTGTTAACAGGCAGCTGCCAACAGGAAGCAGAAGATTACAGACAGGGAGGGGTGAGTTACTAAAGGGATTGGAGCTTCAATGACTACAGGCCCAGTCCTCAGGAAGCGAAGCTATCGCCCCAGTAACCACAGTGCTTATGACACATGGCCACCTAGAGCTTTGTGCTAGCACACAGAGAAGGGGGCTTCCGCAGGTCTAGTTTTCTGAGCTCTGTTACACCAAGTGGAGTAGAATTTCAGGGACCACCAAGAACTGCAGGCTGGTGGGGGACAGGGGCAGGTCTTGCCTTCCGTTCTGAGAAGGGGCTTTAGGTAGTGACAGGGCTACTGACTTGACTCTGACACAGACTGGAGTTCAGCAGCAGCTACGCTTTGCCAGCTTGAGGTTGGAGCTTTGCCAGTGGAGCGAGGCACCGGTAGATTTCCCTTTTAGAGTAAAGCGGTCGCTGAGACCCTAGAGGGCTGTGGAATTTGTTTGTAGTTAGGGGATGCAGAGCTATCTATTGTTCACCTTTCTTGAGCAAGATGGAGTGCCCCGGCAGGGGAGCAGGAGTGGGACTTGAGGTGTTCTTTGTTCATCACTCTCTGATGACTTTCAGAGTCTGCACTGTTGACAGTTGAGCCTCCTTATGAAGGTTTCCCTTCAGCAAGTTCCCTGGAAACACATCCCTTTCTCTTTATTGTTCGGATTCTTCTCTGTGGTGCAGGTGGCTGCGGGGCCTTTCTATTGAGTCAGCTTGGATCCTTCTCCTGTGTACTGTTGATGAGTATATGCTGCACAGCACGTCCTCTGTCATTTCTGTGTCATATTTTTGGTGTTTCAATTTTCTTTTTTTAAAAAGCTTATTGTAAATCATTTGTCAGACTTAATCTTTTGTCCACATGATGAATGTTTTCTTCTAATTTGTGATTTGCTTTTATGCTTTTCTTAGAGCATTGTTTTTATGCTAAATTCTTATTTTAGTTTTTTCATTGAATTTATCAATGCTTTTAATTTCATTTTTTTCACTTTCTATTCCATATAACTGGGCCCAGTATCACTGTTTCAGATATGCAGACTGTACCGTGTATTTTAATCTGGCACAATTTATCTCTTTGTGCATTTTTTCCTTCTTTCTCTCTTTCCTCGTCAAATTTATTTATCTGAAAGGCAGAGTTACTGAGGCAGAAAGGTCTTCCATCTGCTGATTCACTCCCTAGATCTCTGCCAAAGCTAGGGATGGGCCAGACTGAAGCCAGGAGCCTGAACATCTGCATGGCAAGGCCAAGAATGTGGGCCATGTTCTACTGCTTTCCCAGGCACACTAGCAGGGAGCCTGATCAGAAGTACAGCAGCCAAGACACCAACTAGCATTCATATGGATTCAGGCATAGCAGGTGGTGTCTTAATATGCTTAAAAGGCAAGTTCTTTTTTTTTTTTTACAAGAGTTTTCTAGATTTTCTTGAATGGTTACAAGATATGGGGACTTTAGAACAAACATATTTCATTTTAGGAAAAGTGAACTCTTTAGTTTTAAATTGAAGTATAATGAAATCTGTTACCTAAGGGAGATCTGACAGACTTACAGTATTAAATCATTTTGCTAAAGAGCAAGGATGTCTTTCCACTTATTCCAATGTGACTTTGGTTTTGAAGGAAAGATTGTTAAAGTCTTTCTCATTTGAATTTTTGAATTTCTTGTTCAATTTATTCTTTTTTCTTGTGTGTAATCATAGACAAAATCTGGTCTTTGCTACATCTTCTGGATGATCATCACTGGTCCATGTGAAGGTCATTAGTGCTTTGTGTGCTACTTTATAGTTTGGAGGTTTATTGAATTCTTTATTACTTTAACGAGTTTTTATTATTAATTTATAGTTTTTCTAGGCAGCTTCATCACCAGCAAAGAGAGAGATAGTGTCGCTTCTTTTCTGATTTCTCTTTCCATTAACCTATACAGTTTTAAGTTACTTTTATTTGAACAGATTTCCATGTTGGGAGACATGCTCTTCTGCTGCCTCTCTCATCCGACTGCCCAATCTTGCTCTCAGTTTACCCCATGTTGCTTGTTTTGCTCTTGGAGATGTTGGGATCAATAGCCCCCTTCAAGAGTTAGCAAGCGTGCTTGACCTGAGCAACAGTGGCTGACCTTACATCATCTTGTCGAGTTTCTTCCATCCCTTGGGGAATTGGGTGGGCCCAGGTAATGCTGGGTCAGTAGCATAAATTCCATTAGATTTGAAAAATATGATCAGTCACTGTACTTTTTTTGGAGACTGGTTACTTGAGAAAAATGAAGCAATCCAAGATTGAAGCACAGAAATTAAATGCAAATGTCAATCCCAAAGATTCAAAAAAGTACAATAAATGAGGGGTGATGAAGAGTAAGAACTCAGGCAAGGTTAGATCAATACAGAAAGAGGCCATAAACCTGTAGAACAATTCCATTACTCCTGGGTAAAGATGCATGCCTGACTTCCGTGAGCCAGTGGGTGCGTGGGCAAGCAGCTTTCAGAGCCGATTAAAAGCCTCAGGACCAACACGATAGTCACTGCACATTTCACAATCATCACTGCACATGTCTGTTTCTGATTTGTAAGTGGGATCTAGGAGTCGCTTGTCAAAGGTTTGCTGGGAATCATTGCTTTTCTGCCACGAAGGACATGTTCTATAACTGCCTTGTTTGATAGGATGGTTAACATGGCATGCGGTCAGCAGACACCTCAGATGTGGCCAGCATAGCCGAGAATCTGAAGCCTCTTTTCTTCTTAATAAAATTTACTTCAGAATAGTCTTAAATTTATTAAAAAAATGTGTAGTGATATTGAGAGTCTCTATATACTTTTTACCCCATATCTGCTAGGGTTGACATTTCATGAGTAATGAATAATATTCTGTATTTAATTCTAATTAATTTAAATATAAACAGACAATATGGTCATGAACAGCAATTCCACTACATATCCAAGAGAAAATAACTACTAGGAAAAGATATGCCCCATGTTTATGGAATCATTGATGACATCTAAGAAATAGAAGCAACCTAAGAGTCCATAAAGTCACACAATGAAAATGTGGTATACACACGACACATACTCAGGAAAAGGAACAACAGCTGGTCATTTGAAGCAGTATGGATGGCATTGGAGGTTATCCTGTTCAGTTAAATATATTAAGCACAAGATTACAAGCACTACATGAAGTGGAATCTAAAAAAGTCTATCTCGCGGAAGTTGAGTCCAGTGGCGACAAATAGAGGCTAGGGAGAGCAAAGGGAAAGAAAAAGTAGAAAAGGTGGATTACTGCGTTTTAAGTTACAATTAGCTAGCAGGAAAATGTTATGATGTTCTAGTGGAAAGTAGGGTGGCCACAGATAATGAAAATGTGTCTATTCCTAAAAAAGAAAAAGACTGGAAGAAAGGGTGTTAAGTGCCTCCACCAAAAGCAATGATAATTGTTTGAGGAGATAAATTGCGTGCCTTGGTTAAACAATACACGTTGTATGTGTGTATTAAAGCATCATGCTGTTATAAAATGCCTAATTTTCATATATCAGTTAAAAATAAAAATAAAAATAAAACATGTTTTTCTGTATAGTCAAGCAAATGGCTATTATGTGACGCAGCAGTCTACACTTATGTAGTTATCTAAGAAAATTGAGTTCTATCTTCAGACAAAAATCAATGCTTGAATACTTTACAAGTTTATTCACACTTTCCAATACTGGAACTGAAACATTTGCCAAAAATGTCATTTGATCACTTAATAGGAAAACACATAATGGAATGTTATTTGGCAATAAAGAACCAGAATGATACATGCAATCACATGGAGAAATCGTAACTCCATTATGCCAAGTGAAGGAAAACATCGATTCAAAGGTTACTCAATATTTGATTTTGTTTATCTAATGTTACGGAAAAACCAAAACCACAGGAAAGTTGGTTAGATCCGTGAGCTGAGACTGTAAACAGGGCTGACTTCAAAAGGGGAATGAAGACATTTTGTAAGATAGCAAAAATATGATACACTTTATTACACTGTTGCTTATGTGACTGGATGCTTATATCAGACATAAATATTCCCTAAACCAAATGGGTTTTACTGAAAGTAAAATATACTGCAATGAGCCTGATATTCATGCAGGTGTTGTTTCTATACATTTTTAAAAGATTTATTTATTTCTATTGGAAAGGCAGATGCCCAGAAGGATGGAGAGACAGAGAGAATGATCTCCCATCTGCTGGCCTACCCCCTATGTAGCTACTATGGCTGGAGCTGAGCCAATCTGAATCCATAAGCCAGGAGCTTCCTCTAGGACAGTCCCAAGGTCTTGGGCCACCCTCATCTGCCCTCCCAGTCCACAGGCAAGGAGCTGGATGGGAAGCAGAGCAGTTGGGACATGAATCAGTGCCTACATGGATTCCTGGAGTGTGCAAGGCAAGGATCTAGCCACTGAGTCATAGCACTGAGCCCCACATACAGATTGTATTTGTACAAATCATATGTTGAATCTCTAGGAGGGTGCTTCAAAAAGGTAATGGAAATGTAGAATCTGTAAAACTGTATGAATAAGCATTTCAATTTTTGCCTCAGGCAAACTCATATTTAATTCTGTATTTCTAAGAACATTTTAAAGTTTCCAAATAGTATGTTCAGAACCCTATCCTAGCGCTCTGAAAGGAGAAAGATTTGGTCAGACAACAGGACTTGGGAAGCTGGTCTAGAGTAGTTGACCAGCAATCTAAAAAGCAATCACTATCTAGACAGCAGGAAGATGGAACCGGATTTTCAAGTAGTAGGATTAGGTGAGGGTCGACTGGTAATGATATTTTCAAGGTTATGATGGCAAGTGGTAGTAAATGTGTAACAGGACCAGGAATGGCTGTTGCTCCTGGTTAAAATGGACACAGTGGGATCAGGTGTCAATACAGTCTGAATTCAGGAGTCTTTCTTGTCTCACTTGCCACTGCACCCTTAGTGCCTGACTGAATGTCTGGCCTTAGTTGTTACTAACAATAGCAGGCATTTCGCTATGCATACGTATATGAAAGCACCATGCCATGCTCCTTAGTACCATAAAAAATGTTGACAGGAGGAATGGGTTATTTTAGGAGCTGGCTAGGTCTGAGTTAATTTGTTGCCAATTATTATGCTAGAAGCTGGCAGAGCTGGGAGGGAAGAGACTGAAAGCTCTCATTGTAAATCCAGCTGGTGCATAATTACAGATGGAGGTGATCATCTTTAGACTGGCATCTTCAGTCTGGTTTTCTCTGCTGAAAATCAAGCATGATGGCAAAGGGATGGAATAGCATCTGATTCCATAGCGTGCATGCCTGCTTATGTAACTAGCCTTTGATTCCCAAATATTTCATAACCAGCAGTTGCTCCTCTCTGGGCTGGGGATATTGTGCAGAAGGGTGCCTGACCTTGCAAATGTTTGCCAGTTTTCTTACTGGTGCTCACATTGTTTGTTAAGAGTTTCTATGGCAAAGGCCCATCAGCTAAGTGAATAAATATTTAAAATAGATTAATTTGGCATAGAAACAGCTGCTTCTTACCAATCAGAAGTCATAGATCAGATCTGCAACACAAACAACATTTCAAACCTTGTAGATGGGCTGCTGTGACTGGCTTTTTACGATTGCTATTACCTTGAAAAAGAACTGATGTCTGCAAATAGCATAGAGAACTTCAGAATATTCAACAGGGAATAAGCATACTGCAAGTGGTATAGAATGTATTTATAAATCAGAAGGTTATTAAACATGTTATAAATAGATGACTTTATAATCATTTAAGAGGTTTACTACTAGAGATCTAAGAGAACCACACTTACTTAGGCTACTTTGGGATTTATAAAGAATGAAGGAAAGACTGTGTTTCCAAAAGTCTGACTGATGAAAAATTTCTGTGAGGAAACAAGGCAACAGTGGAAGCTCAACGGATAAAAGGCCAGAACTCAGACACAGGGCTTGCGTTACGAAAGACTGCAAACACAGCTTGCAGCCAGCTGCACAGGGAAATCCAAGTGCCTGGCAGTGAGCCTCAGCTTGTTCCCACCTCAAGTAAGTGACACTGCTCTGGCGGTGAGTGTGAATAGTCAACCTAGAGAAAGAGGTGGTAAGAGGAAAGAGGTGGTAGCATCTCGCGGACCACACTATATCTGGTTTAGAGAGGAGTCTGAGTGTGAGAAGAGTTCTGTTGGGTTGCTAACAGGAGAAACACGGTCCTTTTCCCCATTCTGCTACAAAGCACCTGGACCAGTGGGGAGAAGCCACCATTTTTCAGGTGGACAAGACATGCTGGGAATGACTGCTGGCGTGAGCTAAGTGAAGGTCATGCCGCTGCAGCAGCCATGGCACGTGCCTGGTTCTGGACAGATGGATGTGACTATTTGGGGGATAAATCCATGTTCCTACTGACTTGAAGATGGGGCTATGAAACATGTACTCTGCCTTACTCCTTACACAAAAATCATCTCTAAATTGATGTAAAAAAATCTCAATCTATAATCAAATCACCATAAAAAACATCTGTGACACTCTGCAAGATATAGACACAGGCAGACTTCTTGGAAAAGACCCCAGAAACATAGACAACTTAAAAATAATCAAACAAGATTATATCAAGCTGAGAAGCTTCTGCATTGCAGCAAAAAACCATCAACGATTTGAAGAGGCAGCTAACAGATTGAGAGAAAACATTTGCAAACTATGTCCCTGATAGATTTTTTTAAAAGTCTGTTATTTTTTATTAATTATTTTGCTTTATGTGACAGTTTCATAGGCTCTGGGAATCCCCCCCACCCCTCCCCACGCCCCTCTCCCCTGGTGGATTCCTCCACCTTGATGCAGTATTACAGTTCAAATTCAATCAAGATTCTTTCCTTGCAAAAGTATACCAAGCATAGAGTGCAGCTACTTATTGTCCAGATGGGTTGAACAGTTTCTTGGGGAGACCATTTCTGGTCCGAAGTTAGAGGTGGTAGAATATCATCCCAGTTTTAAGGAAGAAATGTATGCACGTTTGATGGCTTTTATCATATGAACTAAAAATTATGTTATTTTTACTGATACAGAGACATCAAAGCTTTTCCAACCAATTATTTGAAATTTCGGTCATCATTTATTTTTTTTTTTAAGATTTATTTTATTTTTATTGGAAAGGCAGATAAACAGAGAGGAGGAGAAAGAGAGAGGAAGATCTTCCATCTGATGATTCATTCCCCAAGTGGCCGCAACGCCTGATGCTTCGCCGATCCGAAGCCAGGAGCCAGGAACTTTTTCCGGGTCTCCTACATGGGTGCAGGGTCCCAAGGCTTTGGGCCGTCCTCGACTGCTTTCCCAGGCCACAGGCAAGGAGCTGGATGGGAAGTGGGGCTGCCGGGATTAGAACTGGCGCCTATATGGGATCCTTGGCACGTTCAAGGCTAGGACCTTAACCACTACACTATCGTGCCAGGCCCTATCATTTATTTTCTAGAGCTATTCATGCCTATCACTTTTCTTTATGAACAGGTTTGATATATTCCTTACTGTGATTCTAGAAGCCACACCAATGTGGGCCAATAACTTTTTGTGTGTGGAAGATGTAAAAACATGGGTGTGGTGATATTCATGTAATAGACCTTGTTCAAACTAATCCTGCTCTCCATTTCTTTCTTTCTTTCTTTCTTTCTTTCTTTCTTTCTTTCTTTCTTTCTTTCTTTCTTTCTTTCTTTCTTTCTTTCTTTTTTTTCGTAGAGTTCAAAGAGTAGTTGCTTTCTTTATGTTTTGTATTTTCTTTAAAAAGTGTCTACTAATATTTTGGAGGGTATCTCATAATTCCCATTAGTTTTCTTTTCAGAGAATTGTGTGGTAATTTCATAGTATGAGAATGAAACAGGCAATTCCTTCAAGTCTGACTTCTCCAGCTGGTACCGGGATCACATGAATCCCCTCCTTTCATTCCTTTCATGGAAACATACATGACAACTGACTATATGCAAAGCAGCAGAGGGAGGGATTGCAGAGCCTAAGGGCACCGCAGATGGTTTATGTGGAACTCACATCCTGGCAAATTTAGAAAAATGCTCAGAGCTTCAGCACACTTTGTGGCTCTTCTAACATTTCCATAACTTTGAGGATTCACTGCAGCTTTCTCGGGTTTTATTTTATAACACAAAATATATATTGTGTGCACAAATGACCATCAAGGTGCTCTTTGGGAGGCACACCCAAGGAGGTGGGGATTTACACAGGCCTATAATGTTCTCTCTGACTTGGAGCTAAATGAATCACATTGCTTCTATTACAAAAGACAATATAGTTACTCAGAACGCATATTCAATGACATAAAACAAGAATGTCCTTTCCTGTTCAGTAAAGGAAAGTAAATGATATAATTTTTAACATTCCATTATAAAAAGCAATAGAAAGAGATGTAGTCACATTTACTAGCAAACTTAGGTTGTATGCTCTTATTTACTAAGAAAGTCTAGAAAACTGTAATTAAAACATTAAACATAATCATCACGATTGAATATGTCACAGATGATGAACACAAATTCTGGGTTTTTTTTTTTAATTTATTTTTTTTATTGGAAAGTCAGCCATGCAGAGAGGAGGAGAGACAGAGAGGCAGATCTTTATTTGCCGATCACTCCCCAAGTGATCAACCAGAGCTGAGCCGATCCAAAGCCAGGAGCCAGGAACCTCTTCCGGGTCTCCTGGGCAAGTGCAGGGTCCCAAAGCTTTGGGCCGTCCTTGACTGCTTTACCAGGCCACAAGCAGGGAGTTGGTTGGGAACTGAGACAGCCTGGATTAGAACCAGTGTCCATATAGGATTCCTGGCATGTGCAAGGTGAGGATTTTAACTGCTAGGCTACCACACCGGGACTGAAGGCAAGCTCTTACGTCAACAGAACCATAGACAGAAAGCAGGTTAACAATGTGGGGAGCTGCAGTACAGTGAACATTAGTCCGTGTCATGGTGAATCCTCTCATATGCAGAGCTGAGTCCTCTTCAGGACATGATTCTTGGAGGAATAGGAAGCTAGCTTTTAGATGCTTGGCCTTTCCTTAATGAAATCATGATATATTTAGTTTTTTTTTCAGAAATTTTCTTTCCTTTAAAAATATTCTGAATTCAAGGAATATCCATAATCCTCTCATCTTTAAACTCCTGCAAAGGAAAAACCATGGCTGACTATGAAGTGGATAAGACAAAGAAACATCTCTGTTCTCCATGCGAATTTTGACTAAGAGAGAGTGTCTGCTTTGTCCCACTGGCTCTGTGTGCTAGTAAATGCCAGCCATTATTCCAGTGTTCTGTAACATCCCCATGCTGCCAAAAAAAATGCTGTTAGCTGGAAAAAAACAAGAAGCTACAACACTGGCGTTTGCAGTAGCTAGGATATTTTCCCCTAAAGATGCTATTCCTGCATTTGCATACATTTATTCTTTTCAGCGAACCATGTACTCTAAATGTCACCTTGCTTCCATTCAGTGCAGCCTGTGTTCTGTCTGTCCAGGGCCTCCAGGAACAGCTAGGAGATTGATGGCTTGCTGCAAGTGCCCTCATTATCTCTCCCTGTAAATTCCTTTCATGAGTAATCTCTTGTGCCCTGGAAGCAGAGCTTCTTTGTGTGCGTGCTGTGAAATAAAGTCTCAGATAATGTGTGAGCTAATTTTCTTCTTTCTTTCCCTACCCACCTCATCCCCACAGTGTGACCTTAGATTAAATTGTTTATTTAATTAGCAAAGCTCAGCTTCAGTGGCCCTAATTGGTGAAAAATGGAAAGTAAAACATGTTAGTATGTTTAAACAAAAAGAAAAGGGTAGTAAGAAGATATGTGTGTGTGTGTGTGTGTGTGTTGATTTGTCATGAAAGAACTCCCTTGAAAAATGAGTACAGGAAAAAGAATATATTGTTATCTTGTAAGAGATTGCCTTTATTTTCCTTCACTTTATAATGAAATAAAATTTTCCTCTACAGTTTTACCCAACAGATGCTCCTTAGGCTCTTGAGGAACTTTAAGAACATACTGGTAGCAATTACTTTCTGTTTAAACTGAATTAGGCATAGTCTTCTCTAATGACATATATAAACAAGTTTAAATTCCTACCAAATCCTTTCCTTATAAAAGCTTTCCTTCTCTGCAGGAGCATTTGAAGGACTCGCACTCAAAGACAGGAGGGCTCTGGGCTCCTGTGTTGTCGCCGTCTCCTCACCCACCTGCATCCTTCTGGTAGGAAGAGTCTTTGTTCATACCAAGAGCATCTTTCTGGGCTATGGTAGTTGGGAAAAGTAGAACCTGAAGCCAGTTAGCATTGTTGCTTTGATTTCTTTGTATGGGCTTTCTTTTTCTTTCTCTGTCTAAACACACACACACACACACACACACACACACACACACACACACACACTGCTAAAAGCACTTGGACTGGATGGGCATAGCATTTCATCCACCCATATAATGAAATACTCTTCAGCAAATAGAAGGAATGACATACTGGTGTCACAGGATACCAATACAGATGAATCAGCATTAGGCTAAGTGAAAGCAGATAGCCATAAATGACCGTCCACAGCATGATTCATTTTACATAGGATGACCTGAAGAGATATTTCAAATAAAAAATAAAAGTATTTAAAGACAAAATGTAGATTAGTGCTCAACTACAGATCAGAATAGGGACTAGCTGAACATGGACCCAGGGAATCTTCTGGAGGAGGGTGGAAGTGTTCCAAGTTGGAATTGATGGAGGTTAGGTGAATCTGTAGATTGACTAGAAGGAGAACATGTAAGTTATATCCTAATAAAGTTGATTTGTTAAATGGTAAACCAAGAAGACTTGATGCTGATGCTTTTGGAAGGAGCTCTCCACATGTCTTTGGCGGGAGGCAATGTCCATATATTGCTATTTCTTAATGAATCGCATTTATTTCACAAATTAGCTTAAACAATAATTTGAAAATTAAGACAGAATGCCTTAAGATTCCAAGCGAGCAGAAACAGAGATGAGATCTGGTGTAGTGCAGTTAAGTAAGCTGTGGCTTGCAACTCTGGCATCCTATATAGAATGCTGTGCAAAGTCCCAGCTGTTCTACTACCTACTGAGATCCCTGCTAATGCACCTGGGAACACAGTGGAAGACGGTTGTGTAGGGGGCCTGTATAAAGCTCCTGGGTCCTGGCTTTCAGCTTGGTTCAGAGTTGGCTATTGTGGCCATTTTAGGGAATGGGCCAACAGATGGAAGATTTCTGTCTTGGTGTGTCCCTCATTTTCTCTGTTACTGTGCATATTAAATGAGTAAATGTTTTATTTTTTTTAAAGCAAAGATAAATGTAATTCAACTGATCTATTTCTTTCCCTAGAGAAGGTTGAGCAAAGGGATGGTGACAGATATAAACATTACAGGAGACATAACAGGGACTAGGGATGCTTCTAGGAGAAAGTCCTGGAAAGCTCCTAAAAGGAATTGCATGTGAACTAATTGTTAATGAATAAGAAATAAACTTCTGACTAAGGAAAGCAGAATAAAAGTAGAGTGGGTATTTTTGTTGTTGCTGCATCTACCCTTCCATTACTTTTACTATTGTGTATTCACCACCCCCATCTCATACTCTGATCTCTTATCAAGCTAAGATCAGGACCCAAAGTCATAATTAAGGTAAGCCATGCATCTGTAACAAAGGTTGGTTGCTTTGAGAGTGTGCATACAGAGCTTGAGCATTAAAGATCAGAGTCTTGCTGGAATGTAGTATAATTACTTCTGAAAAGCTGGTATCTCTCTCTCTTTTTTAGTAATAGAGGTTATAATCATGTATTAGTGTGAATAGCAGAATTTGTATTTTTCTTTGCATGATGGAATACGACATACCGAGAGAGATAAAAAGAGGTATTGGGGGGATAAGAATGGAAAGAAAAAGCGAAGAAGAAGGGAAGAAGAGGGAGTAGAGGCTGGTGACGCCGTTTAACTGCTGACACAGTGTCTTGGGCAATGAGTGCTGCTCATGTTTTTAAGCTTTATTTCTTCAGATCTCATTGGATTGCATTTTGCTCCTTGTAGCCTGAAAATCTTAACTAAATTGAAGGACTTGGAACTGGTGAGTATGTCCTGTACCTGAGTCTGCATGAATGGCCATGAACCCCTTAGGAAAATGGTCAAGTACAGTTCACAAGAGGCCATTGGTTCAATCAGGATCAGGGCTGTGATCTACCCCAATCTCTGTGTTTATTCCCTTTTGAGCCTGCCATTGCCAGTTGCCTTGCCATTTTGAGTCGCTGAGAAGGTTCTTGTTCCTTTGGGAAGTGGTGAGGAACTCCCATGGTCTATCTGCTGCCAGAAAGTGGCTTACTATGGTCCTGGTCAGCAGCCAGGCAGATGTGGCTTTCTGTTCTCTGTGCTCTGAGTAAGTGTTTGCCTTCCCCTGCTCTTTTCCCCAAATGGAGTTTCCTGGGTGTGTCTTTTCTAAAACCAAGTTGATAGAAATTCAGTTGTCTCCTTTCTGATTGATGTTGAAGAAGCTTATAGTGGAAGGTGGATGAACTTGAAAGGACTGTCTTTTCACCTGGAAATAAACCTTGAAGTAGAGAGGAATCAAATGTTCACTAACAGATTAAAGGAGATGAAGAAAATCCCTGGACAAGATGATGATAAAGTACCTCTTAGTCTATTGAGGAAAGTGCATTTACTTTTTACCCTACCACAGGGGACAGCTGTCCTCTAGGCTTCTGGATTTTCCATCAGTCGGGTACTGGAGACTTTCCTGGATTCTGAGTGAATATAGATACATCATTCTCAAGACAAGCTCTGCAGTCTGACATAGCCCTTTAGTAAGCTGGCAATATCAGTTTTCTGAGTGACTCGTCAAGTTGGCTTAAGAAATGGGTCATCCATTTCCAGCAAGGCCAGCTTCATGCAGGGACTGGTTTATGAACTTTGGACTTGTGGCTACCTTTTACAAAATTGTTAATGTGCTTATTAAACTACAGATTTTGTTTTTGCCTTTCTCCAAAAGCATTAAGAGTGAATGTTGAAAGCATGCACCATAAACAAACTTTTCAGGTGATTTGTTATGCATGTGAGTAGGTAGCAAGCTTGGATCTGGGTATAAGTCTCGTGCACCAGAGATACAGCTCTCTGCATGAGAATCTCCTGAGTTCATCCACAAAGTGACTCTTTACATTCAAGTTCTTTTAAGTATACAAAACACAGGAATCCTGGGAAATTGAGATGTGTCCAACATCTCAAAGATGCTTTGAGATGTTACCACCTCTCAAAGAGAGAGGTAACAGTTATGTTTTTTCAGATAGGAAAAATTAGCAAGCTCACAATCATTGCTGGGGCCAGTCGGCACAGCTCTTACAATACACCTGGGATATTGGCAGTTGGAGACCCTCACAGCAACAAGGAAGAGAGGATTACTATATTTCAGTTTCAAACCTCAGATTTGCAGGGATGTTAGCAGACTTTTTACTAAAAAAAAATCAACTTTCTCTCCTTTTAAAAACAATGTGTACAGAAGAAAGCAAAATCTAGAAACCAGAAAATCAAAATGGTTCTATAATACAAGCCCTGTTATAAAACAATGCTCTATCTCCTTTTGATTAAGTAGATTCTCAAGATTTGAGCTCTAGAGGTGTTTTCTAATAAGATTGGCTTGCTCCACTATGGTAAGCAACAATAATTTTTAACTTCTTGAAGAGACACACAAGAGGCAAAGAAACAAATAACTTATCCCACAAAGCAGGGGCCTAGGTCTGATATTGAAAGTCGCAAGGAAATGGCTGTTAACACTGCTTCTTCCCCGAGTTTTCCTGCTACTTTCTCCCCTTAATAACTAACAGTGAGGGAGCTGCACAGCAAATAGGATTCAAAATTCCATTAATATTGGTGACTCACGAGCCAGATTCTTTCAGTGGGTCTGAAAATGTCAGGAAATTAAAACAGCTCTGGGCTTCTCCTGGAGACAAGTCCCAAGTCAGAGCATCTACTGCTGCCATGTGCTTTTGACCTTAAGAATTCGCACTAAAGAAGTGTGGCTGAATTGACAGTCTCATGACTTTAAAGCCCAGGTGATTCGTTTTCTAGAGTTATCATAATTCAATTCCACAAAATGAGTGGTTTAAGTCACAGATTTGTGTATTTTTTTACATTTCTGAATGATGGAGGTGTGAGCTGGAGCTGTTGGCAAGGAGGGTTTCTTTTGAGGGTTTTTTCTTTGGCTCTTGCTTGACTCCACCCTCATGTATCTGTATAAGTACTTCACATATTGTAGCAGGGTCCACACTAATGACTTCATTGTAACTTAATTCTTTCTGTAAAAGTCTCATTTTCAAGTACAGTCACATTCAGGGGCACTAGAGTTAAGACTGTGATATGTCATAGGACTCAGGAAGCCAAGTGATCCATCTGCTCTTCCTCTGTCCTCTCTAGGGCTCAGTGGTCAGCCTCCATGTCTCAGAAGTTGTATCTGTGCTCAACTGACCCATGGATAGAAAGGTTTGCCTGAACAATAGTATGTGTGAAAGAGATAAAAATTAAATGAAATTAATCTTTACAATTAAGTTGTTTCCCTACCCATCTGCCAAGATGTGCATTACTCTGACTTGCAGCCTTCATGAATGTTTGCAGCCCCTCTCCTAAAAATGGATTGGTGAGTTTTTATGATCAAAATCATTCTTGGCTTTAGAGTAACATTTTGCCTGGGATTCTGCTTCTATTTTCTCCTTTAGAAGTATGCTATCACATCATTTAACTGATTCTTACAAGCGAAGGTATAAAAATGCATGGCCCTTTTCATGCCTGGATAAAGTTAAAACCCATTCTATATGGTATTTTATTTTTTAAAACCATTCCCAAAGAATGAAGAATGTGGTACTTTAAATTTTGTGTTTTCATGAAAAAAACTCAGTCTCATCTGAAATTTTTTTTCTCACACATCTCTGCTCTTTTTTTTTAAATATTCTTGTTTTAAAATATTACTTTATTTTGACGATCTTTCCATAGTTGATTAGGGCACAAAGGGTCAAGGGCTACAGGAAAGCAGTTAAGACTATTGTTTCCATATTATTATTATTATTATTATTATTATTATTATTATTATTATTTTCTGTGTCTGAGGTAAAGGGGGAGATAAAGAGAGAAACCCCACCCAGCCTCCCACCCATCCCAGGTCCCTGTTGTGGGGCATGCTCTGAGGGTCCTACTCAAGCAGTTTTGATAATTCAGCAGTTCTGAATTGCTGCCAATCTTGCCCTTCCAAGCACAATGAAATCGCTGCAGAATCCACTGGCTGACATAATCCACCTTAGAGTCTCCGTTTGCCCAGATTTTCACTGTCAGCACACGGCTGGGGTAGTTGATTGATTTGTTCTGTCCTCCATCCTCTGTTGTGGTACCAGGTGTCCTCTGCAGGTTCCAATGGACTGCCATATCCTCCATGCTGCATCTGCGTATGTTATCCACTGCTGTCTGAGCCTCTGAGGATGCTCAGCTTTGACTGTTGTACTCCATGGTCAAACTATGGGACCAGCACTTCTCTTCAAGGTTGGGGTTCTGAGTCCGGCAGTTCGATTGGGAGGATCCCCAAAAAAAACTTTGTCTGAGGTGATCACAGATCGAATTCTTGTGTGCGTTTGCCAGTACAGGTCTACCACAGTCCATTGCCCCAAAGAGCTGCTGGTTGCAATTGCTGGGTCAGTTCTGTTTCCTGCCCTGTCTTCCACAAGAACCAGTGGGTATTGCAGTCCAGCCTGATCCTGCCCACCACACACTCGGCCCTCACATAAACCAGTGGGAGCTGCAGCCTAGTCGGAGCGACTCCCAATAACCCCCACCAGGCCTGCCCCCTGCCCTGATTCTCATGCTTGCCAGTATGTACAGCAGATTAGTCCAGTATGTCCCACATTGCCTTCAGCTCTCTTACATGTAAATGTGCATTGAAGCCTAGTTCAACCCAACCAGTCCCATTCTCCAGCCCATGCACATGCTGGTGGATGCCATTCTGTCTAGCTAGGTCTGCTCCAGTCCTGGCCCCCATACCCTCCAGTTGGAGTGATAACCCAAGAGGGAGGTGCCTATTTCCCTACTGGGTGCACTAATGGATCATGCACCTTCCAACTGGTTCTGCAGTTTAACTTGACAGACTTAGCCCCCAGTGTCAGCATTTCTCAGCTGATGCTGTGGCAAAGCCCAACCAACCCTCACCCATTCTGATTTGCGCTTACACCCGTAGGGACAGTCAACCAAACCTGGCTTTTCCCTGATCTAGCTCACATGACACCCACAGGCATTGTATCCCTGCCTGGCCTGGTCTGCCCCTATCCCAAATTTCACACTCACTAGTAGGAGTGGTAGTCCAGGAGGGAGCCCTCCACATTCCTCCAGCCAGTTTTCTCCCCCGCCCCCGGTTCCTATGTGTGCTGATTATGTGCTGTTGCCCAGTCTGGCATGGCACCCCTTGCCTCGGCATTTGCCAGTAGGTGCTGCAACCTGGCCCAGCCCACCTGCAATTCCAGCTGATGTCAGCAGGCACCCAATCCCAGCTGTAATGTGTACTGGTATGTGTTGTGACTGAACAGGCCCAAGCCACAATGTTCTGGTGCTGGATTTGCCAGTGGGTTATGTGAACTGGTTCAGCCTGATCTGCCCCCAACCTATGCCAAAAGTATGCCGGTGGGTACCTTTCCCTGGCCTGATCTGCGCTGCTCTCCATCATGATTCTTGCACTTACCTGCAGGGACTGTGTCTTGCCAAAGGAGTTTCCCAAGCTTCTCCATCAGAACCTCTCCCTGTGCCAGAACTCTTGCATACCAGTGGGTCCATGAGCCAGCCCTACTCAGTCCACCTTCTGTCCTAGCAGTAACAGTGTGGCCTTTCCTGACTGGTCTTCAACCCATTCAGTTCTTACCGTTGGATGTTTCAGCCCAGCCAAGGCTTGTCAATACCCGGACACAGTTTACGCATGGCTCAGTAGGGCAGAAACCTAGCCTAGTTTGTCCTACATCTACCCTGGTCCTCCAGAGCACCAGAAGGTGCTGGAGTCTAGCCTGGTTTGGTTTGTCCATTCCCAGTCCCCACTTGTGCCAAGGGAGACTGCAGCCATATCCAGAGCAGAATGCAGCCCCCATGCTCACCAGTGGGAACCGCAACCCAGTTAGGGTGTCCTCTTAGCTCCCCAATCAGGCCTGTTCCCAGCCATAGATCGAATGCATGCCAATGGTTGCTCTGTCCCTGCTTGACATAGCCCTCACCTGTCTTGGCCTTTGCCTTGGATGCTGTGATCTAGCATCACTGGCTCATGCAAACCAGTAGGTGTAAGAGCCTAGCTCGGCATGACCTGTGCTCCATCCTAATTACTATTCTTGCTATGAGCTAAGGTTTACTTGGCCCTGCCTGGTCCACCCCTTCCATAACCAATTCACACTTTAGCCAGCCATTGGAACTCCTTTGCCCAGCTTGCTGACCCCCAGGCCTGGATCATGTGATCATCAGTGGGAGCTGTAACTCGTTAGGGGAGTTTCCCACGTTTCTCCAGTTAACCCACTCCCAAACTCAGTTCTCATACTTGCCAATGGGTGTTAGACAAGTGCCTGGCTGAGTCTGGCCTTTCTTTTTGGCCTTGTATGCGTTTCTGAACGTTGCAGCCTGGCCCACCCAACACCCTGTTTTAGGATACACATTGGGGTGCTGGTGCCTTGACCAGCTCCGACTGCTGTTGGATCCTTTACCCATGAGTGATGGCAGGTTCCATGGTCACACCTAGCTCAGCTCATCACCCTCGCAACTCTTGAGCTAACCAGTGGGACTAGTATTTCCACAAGGTTTGGCCCATACAACCCTCTTCAGAGTCTACCCCCAGAAATGGTTGTCTCATTGCTGGTTAGTGTCATGGCCCTGCCTGATGTGACCCATCCCCTGTTCCAACATTCTGTCAGGTACTAGGATCTAGCCCTGCTAGACAAACCCCCAGCCTTAGCTTTCGAATGGACTGGTGTGTGGTAGTCATTATTGTTCGGTGATAATAAGTTCTACACAGGACTCATAAGTAGGCTGGTATATTAGTCTGACCCAGATTGACCAGTCTCTCCTCCAAACCACCAGGTCTTAGCACCCTTACTTACCTTCAAGGAAAAGTTAATCTGTCGTTAGGAGTCTGAAATTCCATAAATCAATTTGTAACCTTTTGAGAACTTGAAGCCTAAGGAAACTAATAAAAAGGGTTTTATATTTTTAATCAAAGTTGTTATTTAAATGGCATTTAGATACAGCAATTAGTATAGTATATTCATACTGCAAGTCCCATTTTTGGAAGCAGAAGGGCAAGTCTTAAGCCATAGGAAGTTTCACACCTCAGAAAATGAACTCAACCACATTAAGTCCTAATTTTTGAAGTCAGAAATCAGTAAAATTGCTTCCTGCTGTTCCTATATCCTGGATTGTATAAGTGACAGAAATGATATTTTTGGTAAGTTTGTGAGTTGGCTGGTCATCTCATCTCATCATCTATTTTTTGCTTGCATGACTCCAGGCTGATGTCAAGGGAACAACTCAGTTCTGTTCCTTATGTTACTTTATCTTCCACAGGTTTCCTCGGAGAATGATGAAAAGCAATAGGGAGAGCGGAGAGCCAAGGTCTTCTGATTCTTGATCACTTCTCCACATCCTATTGACCTACTCAGGTTCCCCAGGCAGTAGCTACAGTGAAGACCTCAACCCCAGCTCTGCCGTTATTAGTACTTCATTACTGTGATCACTTGCAGCTCCGGTTCTGTCTTTTCTCACTTTAGCTTGCCAAAATTCAAACCTAAACAGCTTCCTGGTTGATTCTGCACTCTGTTGGCCTGCTCATACTCCCCACGTGATGTTGATGGTCTCAATCCCGAATCTGTCCCTACCTTCACCCTGCATTTGATGCTTTCTCTTGGTGGTTGGTCACATGGGCTCTAGTTGCGCTATCTTCTGTTGATTCTACTTGACAAAATCAAACCCAAATCTTGTTCCTTTTTTCAACCATGTCATTTCCCTTCTCTTGCTCCTCACTTCCCATTCTCCCTAATGTGGGAGAATCACAGACAAGATTTCAGCTCTTGTTTAAGTAGCTTCAAAGTAATCTGGACATGGGTATCATACAGGCAAAGCAATAATTGGGGCCATTTTTAACAGTCTCCTGTGGAAGATAACTGAACAGTGAGGCCTACTTCCTACATGATTTATGGACATGGTCTTTGTTTTGATTTCCGTGCACATGGCAAACATTTCCCCATGATCCAATTCCAGATTTTTACTTATTTTAAATATGAAAACCTAGTGGAAATGTTTATTACTCAATGAAGCAACTCAACTAGTTGGTATTTTATGTTACTTCTAATTGAAAAGATACTGTGTCTTTAAGAATTGTGAAGTTTGGGAAGATCCAGGGGGAATTTTTAAAGTTCCATTAAGAGCCACATAGGGCATAGTTTACAGTTACAATATCAACACTGGAAACTCTGTAATTTATTTTTTCCCTTTTTGGGAAAGTCATTATTGTTTCCATTTTGCTGTCTGAAATGATTGAAGGTGCTTAATTTCATGAGTGGAAAATTTCAAACTTAGTATTATTTTTCTGCTTGACAATATGATGTTGTTGTAAGTCATTTACAGTAAATGGACTGCTTTGACCATTAAACTGGATAATCATAGAATGTATGTATTTGTTGGATGAGATAAATGAATAGTAAATCTGTCAAAACACTTGTAACAGAGAAAGTGGAAAATCAAATATAACAAGAATCAGAACCAATAGAACCATTGTAATTTAACAAAAATTTTAGCTTATTCTTAACTGGAAAAAAAAAAACCAAATTTAGTGTCTCAGCCAGAAAAGTTCAAGTTTTTTTCTCTAAAGTCATGATTCTATCCAGAAGTCACAAGTAATTGGTTGTTCATATCAGGTAACATTATTGAATTATTTTCTTTCAAAAAATGAGACAGTGATGTCAGGATTATTCAACATGATGTTCTCCTATTCCATTGGTTAATTTATTAATATCCATTCTGTTTTTCAAGCTAAATTCATGATAGAAAGATATATAGTCTATGTGAATCTTTCCAAGAATCTACCATGATAACAATCACATGGTAGATGCTCAAGAAATAAGTATTAAAGATCATTTTAGACCCTCCCAAGCCAGTAATAGCAGGTCCTCTACATGCATAATTCTGATTTGCCTCCTGCCTCCTGCCTTCCTTTTCCACTCTGAAACCAATCCAGATAATCCAAGATTATTTCCCAATTTAAGATCCTTAACCTAAATTAATCTTTAAAATCCTTTTTGTCTGTGAGATAATATACTTAGATGATATGCAAGACGACAAAACAGTGTGCGGACAGGTTAAAACACGTGGAGAAGAATTAGCCAAGGAGAAACAGAGAGGGCGCTATCCTGGAAAATAGGATGGAGCAATGGTAAAGGGATGCTTGGAGACCCATGGACACAGAGAAGGAGCAGAGACAGATGCATCGAAGTTCCACCAATGGTCAGGTGGGAAGAGAACATAACCGGAAACTCAGGAGTTGAACACAGCCATTGATGCATAGGGCCTGCTGCCTTGTAAAAATCTGATCACAAGCAGAAGCAGCATAGCAGAGCCTTATCAGATGGGTTTGAGAAAAGGGTGGATTTCAGAGCCCAGAACTCCGCCAGTGCCACATTTGATACCATCATAAGTTCAGTGACAAAGGCCCTGGGGAGGGACAACAGTGACCTGCATAAGTACTGAGCTGGGAGAACTCACTTCCATCTCAGTGCATTGTACTGGTCCCTCTGAGAAAACAATGCTGGCTTTGTAGCCTATGGATTGCACCCAAAATGGGTCTGAGTTGCCCCAGTCCTAACTCTCAGCAGGTGCCAGAAAGAAAAGGAAAGAAACAAAATCCTTAAAATTCATGCAATGGGTACCAGAGCCAGCCATGTGATCTAGTTTAAAGTCACAGATGGTGTCTTTCTAATCCTGGGTAGTGCTGGAAAGGGGAGGAGGGTGAAGGCTAAGCAGATAGCAATTCAGCCACAACTCGAGATTACAGGGGATGGAGAATGTTAATCCAGGAGCCATGGCTGTGTGTGTCATGGCAGAAGTGTAGCACAGGAGCCCAGGACTGAAACTTGTTGGAGGGACTGGTATGAAGGATGGCAAACAGAGAACTGGGCACTGAAAGGGATCAATAAAATCAATAGCTTAAATCTGCCAATGAGTTTTTGAGAAGAACCCACTAATCAGAGTTGCAATGCCCATGGGAAACAGAAGGCACAGACACAGTGAATGAGCCTACCAATGCTTCCCATACAAAGTGGCAAAAGACCTTTCAATATCAGAATTAAGAAAATCTAGAGGAACTGCAGCATAAAGAATTTCTAAAAATCGTTGCTCCGTAAAAATAGGAAAAATACATACAAAAGTTCAAGACATTTAAGGAATATGCTACACAGGAAATACAACATTAGGAAACTTCAATAATGGAATGAGTGAGGCTGAAAAAAAGGATTTCATTCCACATGTGAAAATGCTGAAACAGTCAGAAAGCTGGAAGAAGACTGAGTAGAACTAAGAAAAGCTTCCAAAAATTAAATGAAACCAATCAAAAGCCAAACATAAGGATTATGGGTGTTCCTGAAGGTACAGAAACTGGGTTGAAAATTTATTCAATGAAATATTGAATGAGAAGTTCCGTAACACAGAGAAAGAAAGGGGAAACCAAAGACAGGACAGAAGACTCCAAATAGACTTGACAAGACATGATCTCCCCGATGAGACATCGCAATCAAACACTCTAGTTCAATATAAAGAAAAGATACTTAAATATGCATATGAAAAGCCATTAACTTATAGAGGAGCCCCGATCAGATTCACAGCTGACCTCTCAGAGGAAATCCTACAAGCCAGAAAAGAATGGAATGATACATTCCATATCCCAAAAGAAAAAAACAAAAACAAAGAATATCAGTCTAGGATAACGTACCCCGCAAAAAAAAAGTACTAACAATAACTGCTGGAGTAGATGTGGGGAGAAAGGTACCTTGCTCCACTTTTAGTGGAGTTTATGGCAGTATAAGCATTATGGAAGTCAGTAGGGAGAGTACTAAGACAACTGAAAACTGGTCTATCATATGACCCAGCTATCCTACTCCCAGGAATATAGCCAAAGGAATTGAGATGTGCATATGAGAAAGTGACTTGCAATCCTGTGTTATAGCAGCACAATCTATACTAGTGAAGACAGGGAAGCAATCCAAATGCCCATCAAAAGAGGAATGCATAAAGAAACTGTGGTGTATCTACTTGATGGAATAGTACTTAGCCATTAAAAAGAGTGTGAAATTCTACCATTTGCAACAAAATGATCCCTATCAGAGACCATTATGTTCAGGGAAATAGTTAATCTCAATAGGACAAATATCACACATTCTTTGTGATATAAGGCAAGCCTCATCAAAATACAAGATCTATAGATATATAAGTAAATATTTACGTAAATATATTCTAGAGGAATTGTATAATTGAGATTAGCATACTGGGAAGTGAATGTACATGACAACATGCATCTCTACTCCTGAATAAAAGAAGGAATCTCAGTGAAATTATTAAATATGCCTTGACAGTAGGGTGCTGGACTTTCTACCATTGTCAATAACAATAATTCCATGTGGGCTTAAATAGTAGAATTTTGGATTTGTGATTGCTGCTGAAAGACTTTCTTTTGTAATAACGTGAGGGAAAACTCTGAGTGAAAATGGTGAAGAGCAGTGTGCCTAAATAACCATAACATAAAAAATTTAAAAATAAAATAACATATGATATTTGTCCTTTTGGATTTGACTTACTTCAGTGAGCATAATAGTCTCTAGCTGGCACCATCTAGTTGCAAATGGTATGATTTCATTCTTTTTAATATTCCATGGATTAGATGTACCACAATTTCCTTAACCACCCCTCTTTTAATAGGCCTGTGGGCTGTTTTCCATGTCTTTGCTATTGTAGATTGTGTTGCTGCAAATATAGGATTACAGGTGATTTTACACAAGAGGCTTTTTGTGTTTTCTTTTTGTCACTCACATGTTGGTTATGCAGTGGTGCAGTGCATTCTTTTGACTCCATGGTGCTGTAAATTTTTTGTTTTAACTTCATACTTGTTGCTGACCTTGTTTCGCAGTTTCTTATTTAAGGGAATGTATAGTGATCAAGTAATAGACTAGCATGTCCAGAAGTGAAGATACAATGCAGCATGCATCCCAAATCTGGATTCCCAATGGAACTGTTGAATGTATCTAGGCAATGGGATGCTGGACTGTTATTGTCTGTACCAGCAATTTCAGGACACACTTAAATAACAGACTAATGAAATTGTCACTGAGGTGGACTGTGTCAGTCAGTGGATTCCGAATAGATTTCATTGTGCTTGGAATGGCAAAATTGGCGGCAATTCATAACTGTTGAACTATCAAAACCACTTGAGCAAGACCCTTGGAGCATTCCACACATCAGGGACCTAGGTAGGTTGGGAGGCTGGGTGTGGCTTCTACCTTTATCTCTCCCTTATCCCAGATACAGAAAAAAATGTGGAAATAATCGTCTTTCCCAGTTTTTGTAGCCCTTGAACCTTTGTGCCCTAATTAACTATGTAAAGGTTGTCAAAAATAAAGAAAGAAATGGAAAAAATTGTAACTCCTTATGAAGGACTATACTACTGCAAAAATACAAGGAAAATCAGTCGGGGGGTTGGGAATTTACGGGGGGGAATCCCAGGCTCTATGGAATTGTACCATAAAATTAAAAATTAAAAATTGAAATTAAACAAGATGTTTTCATGCCTCTGTCCTCAACACCTAAAATACTATCTGATGTACAGTAGGTAATCAATAAATATTTGCTGAATGAATAAATAAAAAATATTTGGAAAAGAACAAATAAAATAAAATAAGTCCAGATAGTCTGAAATTTTCAATGTCACATCTTTTTTTTGTTGGAAAGAAAGCTTTTTTTGTGTGTGTGTGCAACAACATAACTGTTAATCATCTATTGGAATCTTTCTAGGTATAAAATATGAAAGTCTTCTGATATTTGTGTCATGGTTTTTGAAAGCTATGGTTTTAAATGGTGGGCATTTCTTGTTTAGAGCCAATTAATAAATATCTGTTCTTTGCATTAAGCTGCACTTTGGAGAAACTATCATGAATTTCTAAAATGATACAGTGTTACAGGGATAATTCAATTAATGAGCAATAGTGTAAAGACAAACATATCACGTCCAATGCCTGGAATAAAACAATTTTTAAAGAGGTGTTTTCTGCTAATTGTTCCATCTAAGCATCCTAAGTTCATAAACAATTTAGGAATTTTTTTATTTCCACAAGGAGAAATTGGGACTCTGAGATGGAGTACATTTCAGAATACTATATTTTGGGTCAAGAACTAGTCTGAATATATTGGGTCTGGAAATTTCTAAATTGCTTCAGGTGCTGTGGACTCACTTGGATGAAGACAAATGCCGTTTATCTGAGCTCTTGATGGAATCAAAGCAAACTTGGTCTTTCACATCCCTATTAAAATTTGAATTATAAACTCATCCCATGAAACAAAGTCCGCCATGGCCCAAGTTATGTTTGTGCCTAGTACACTGTACCATTTGTGAATATTCCCGGGTGATGCTATAACTTGATAGAAAGTGTTAAGATGTCTCTCTGAAAATCACACTTGAATACTCTAAGCTGCTAAATGTATAAATGAAAATAGACATGAAACAGCTGAATAGGATCATATGACTATTTTAAGGTATATAGCAGCTGGTTGTGTATAAGCTAAAATTGAGATGTCAATGAAGTAGTTACAGGATGTGGTTAACAACTAGCATTTTCTAACATATTGATCACTCAATAACATGTCAAATAACTTCGTGATGTTGCACATTGTTGTTGAAGTTGTGTAGTGGCTTTTCATTGGAGAAGATGGTATTCTGTCAGCTCTACTTTCAGACCAAGGATGGTTTCCCAATGAAACTGTTGCATTTATCTGGACAATAAGATGCTGGGCTCTCTGCATGGTCCATGCCCGCAATAAAGGAATCATGACTGGTTATGAACTGTACTACTGTAATAATATGGAGGAATTCAATATGGGAGCTTGGGGGAATCCCAGAGCCTATGAAACTGTGTCATAAAATGAAATAAATGTAGTTTAAAAAAAAGATGTCTCTCTGAAAATTTCAAAATCTTACAACAGTGACTGAGACTTAGTGACTGAGAACAGGCTGATAATTAAAAAGGAATCATATCATGCCACATGTATGTGGACCTTGCTGTGGACATGTCATCAGCATGGAGGAGATTAGACTGCAGGATGCTGTGATTTCCATATCTTTTCCCCCTAATTATTCACTGATCAGACAGTTGTTCACTTTCTTGCATCTTGGAAGTGTTAAATGAAAAGTATCATCTAAGGCAAAGGAAACAGGTTATGTTAATATGTAAGGGAACCAGCTCGAAGTTACACTCAACTGTATTTTCTTGAGTGGTGCTACAAGTGCAGTCTGATTTGATTCATTTCTAGAATGGTGTATCTTTTGTTATAGTATAATACAAAGCTTTGATGATGAAGAAGCTCCTAAATATCTTGAAAATAATGCAATTTTTCCTACTCACTTGGGGAATTAATTCAAGGATAAATGAGGGTGCTATATTCCTAATCAGTACTGAGATTTTTGTTAACAGCTGTAGAAAAACAAAGAGAATAATGGAAGTGTTTGTAAAGATAATCAAAGATGCCCAGGATGCACTAACTTTGAGATTCTATCAGTATTAGATCTGTTTTTGTTTTTGTTTTGTTTTGCTGGGTTATAGTGTATAAAAGATGATTTCTGACAATGGACATATATGAGCCTAAAATATTAACAACTCTCAGATCAGAAAGTTCTTTCACTTTTTCGCTATTAGAGTCAAATAGCAGGGTCAGGCCTGTGTCACAGCAGGTAAGGCTGGCGCCTGTGATTCCAGCATCCCTTGCAGGCCTTGGCTTGCATCCTGACTGCTTCACTTCTAATTCAGTTCCCTGCTAGTGGTCTGGGCAAAAAAACAGAGGTTGGTTCAATCCCCTGCCACCCACATGAGAAACAAAGATGATGCTCTTTGCCCTTGGCTTTGTTCTAGCCCAGTTCTGGTTGCTGTGGCCATGTGAAGAGGGAACCAGCAGTGAAAGATCTCTAACGTTCAAACATACAGATAGTCTCTTAAAAAATGCAAGAAACTAGAGAACTAGTTGTGAGAATTAGGTAGGAATGTACACACAAATCTCTCATCACATTTCTAGTCATGTGGAAAGTAATTAAGCATTAATAATTGAACTAAAGATATGGATGTCTTATTGGATATTTATAGTTACTGCTGTATGATATTGAAGTCATCCATTGAAATAAAATATTCAGAAATGGTATGGTATTTAAAGTGCAAATTATATGAAACTTTTTTGGTATCAATACATATTTCATTTTCTTGTATCTCTTAACGGTACCTTATTGAGCTACCAGTTAATAATAGGAAATATAAATGATAAGATAACACAAGAAAATTACCTCTCTTTCAATCTCTCTCTTCTTTTTCTGTATTTAAATTTTTCTGTGATAAAAAGTAACATTTAATCTCTAAGGCCATTTAACACAATGTACCATTTCCAAGATGTTAGTAGTATAAAGCTAAATGTGTAATGAGGTGTTTCAGCTGCTGGAATTAAACTTTAAATTGTGATTAGGATTTTCTAAGACTTTATCGTGCCTCAGTTTCATGTTTTTCGTTGAGACTGTCGTTTGCATGGGAACAAAACGCTGTTTCATTGATATCAGGGTTTTGTTCCCTATTTTTCTCATCCTCAGGGACCGAAATCCCATGTGCTGAAGGTGCAGTTTAAAATGAATACCAGGCAGTTAACATACGAAACACAAGGGTCTGATGTCTTGTTTCGGCTTGTCTCACTTACTGCTCTGCAAATGGTTACCTATCAGGTAAGTCCTATGTGAAAATCAAATGTCGGTGTATTCATAGTGGATAAGGATTTATGTTTAGCAAGACCTTGAGGTACAACAGAATTTTTTTTTTTTTTGAGGGGAAGGGAAGGCCTTGAGGTTCAAAATAATCTTTTTTTTTTCCTGAGGGAAAGGTCCAAATAGGACTTCTGAGCTGTCAAAGATCAAGTCAGACGGTTGGACATTGGTCAATTGTGTGCACTGTCTCCACAACTTTCTCCTCTGGACCAGCACTATCAGTCACTCCAGGAAGGTGCTAGCATTTTAAACTCGGCAGCTGACGCCATTATCTGTTAGCCATCTTGCACTGTTGACTAGTGGTGTCTATGAGAAATTCTGGATTAAATGTAGTTATACCGGATTTTTTAAAGCATAAAAAAGAAAGGCAATTGGTACCTTGTTAACATCTATACAGATTGGACACAGTGATAGTGTGTGAACCCCCTGCTGTTCACCTAGAGATGTATGTTCTTTATGCCCTTCAGTCTGCCTGTGCTAAACAAAAAACTGGATCAAAATAGTTAATTATGGCATGTCAAAATGGAAGATCACTTTCCCTTTCTGATAGGTCTGAAAGGAATCTCAAATATTTGGCTATTTTTTTGGCTCTATAGAAATAAGGTAAATGTACTTGGCCAGAACTGATTGAACGGATGACACCAACAATAACAGGGTAGACTCTAGGTCAACAAAAACGTTCTGAGAGAACAAACACTCAGAATTTTAGATGAAGGAGAAACCTTACACAGTATTTGATTTACTCTCTTGCTACTGAGTCTTAGATGAGCCAAGGATTTTATTCAAGATGAATCAGGGTAAGGGCCAAGATTGGAATCACTTTTCTTGTTTCCCCTGCTATAAAATAGGGTTATATCCTCAATGAGGCAACATGATGAACATATATTCTATTTACAGCACTCTCATGTGTAGCATTTTTCATTTATTACAAAATTACTGTTGGGTTCTTTCAGTAGGAGATTATGCCTAGGGGTACCATATGATTATCTGCACCTTGAATCACTCTGTCCAAGATGGCTAATATGAATGACCTCATGAGATTTGAAAGTATCAAATGACATGAAGTATATGAAAAGCTGAATGTGTATAAATTTCAATATTCAAATAAAACATTGGTTGGTGCTATTATCTCTTTTAAAAAAGATTTACTTTTTTTTATTGGAAAGTCAGATTTACAGAGAGGAGAGACAGAAAGATCCTATGTCTGCTGGTTCATTTTGAAAATAGCTACAGCAGCCAGGGCTGAGCTGATCTGAAACCAGGAACCTGGAGTCTCCTCTGGGTCTCCCACGCAGGTGCAGGTTTACCAGGGCTTGGGGTGTTCTCAACTGCTTTCCCAGGCCACAAGCAAGGAGCTGGGTGGGAAGTGGGGCAGCTGGGACATGAACAGTTGCCCATATAAGATCCTAGTGCATGCAAGATGAGTTTAACCACTAGGCTACCATAGCTTTAAACACCTCCAACAGAACATGAATTGTCTTATTTCAAGTTTGGGCTGCAGGAAAAGAAGTAGTTCACATAAATAACAGGCCTGAAAATGTGCTTCAGTTGGATAGAAAGAGATTTGGAGAGAGCAGTCAGAATGCAACAGTATCACAATGCTTTACTTTTGTAGATAATGCCTTCCCTTGGCAACCTTATTGAGATGTTCAGGTACTTCCTTTCCTTCACTGGTCACCATAGCATAGAACATAACCAGTGCAGATCACCACGAAATTGTTCTCCAAAACTCAGTGGCTGAGCACAAAGGATGATAAAATTAAAAATACATCAAACTATTGGTTTTTTTACATTTCTAAGATAATAAAATATAGACAATATCTTTTTAACCTGCTGGGTAAAAAATGCACATTTAGAAAATGGGATAGGATTTATTTTGGCTATTTACTTGCTCATTCAAGCCGTAAGGATGTTGGTACACTGGCAGTAGTGTAGTTTTGAGAACTTACACAGGCTTGCGGCATTTGCTTAGGCATGGGATTCACTGGCTCAGACAGGCATGTTTAACGCTGCTTTCCAAGGATCACATCAACAATTTCAGTCTTATTCCCTGTGTAGGAATCCTGATCGTTGGCACAAAGGCAGCACAAGCGTTCTGAATGTGGACACAGCAAATCAAAAGACCTGGGATACACACTGTCACCGGTGTTTGCTCTCACTCCACATGTGGCTTCTAGTCTTGCCTTCAAAGCAGGTTCATTAAAATTAAAAATATATTTTGCCGTGGAAACACTGAAATCCACGTTAGTTCAGGAAAGGAAGACAAAAAGCTGGCTTACAGAGACTCCAGATAACCTTGGGCAGTGACTCAACTCTGATCCTTAGACACTTAAAATGTTAGTTGAATCAGATGAAATAGTCATTTTCCTCTGATTAATACATATGAAGGAAATAAAAGACAAAACCAAGAAAAATAGTAATTGTATTGATTAGGTTAGGGTTCAAATGCTTTACCTTAAAGAATTCTGTTGGCTAACCTGCACCTTGTAAAAAAAATTACAGCAGAAATGAAACAAGAGATGAGTCAGTGATGAATTTCAAACTGTTTTTCTTTTTCCAAGTATCAAAGAGAAGGAAATTTTGATTCTTAATTATGATGCTTCAGAGCAACAAGTAAATTCATGTCACATTGATGTGTTATATCCTGAATTGCATTAAATAAATGATTAAACCTCACATCTATTTTGCTTTACATTTAAGAAAGGCAAATTGTCTAGTCACTCTAGCATTGAACTCTACATTAGTAGTCCAGAAATATTTATTTATTTGTAATTAACTACCCATGCTAAAAAAAGTCTAAGACATGAGCAGTGAAGCATTCCTTAAACATAAAAGATATTTAGGCCAACAGTTGACAGCAGCAACACAAATAAGACAAGTAACGCTTAGAGTTATAGTGCCTCATTAAAACATTGTAATAGTCATTCTTCTTAAAAGATTTATTTGTTTCATTGGAAAGGCAAATTACAGAGAGAAGGAAAAATAGATAGAAAGATCTTCCATCCACTGGCTCAGTCGCCAAAAGGCCACAATGACTGGAGCTGAGCCAATCTGAAGACAGGAGCCGGGAGCTTCTTCCTGTCTCCCACACAGGTGTAGAGTCCCAAGGCTTTGGGCTGTCCTCCACTGCTTTCTCAGGCCACAGGCAGGGAGCTGGATGGAAAGTAGAGCAGCCAGGACACGGACAGACACTTTCCTTTGCCTTACCCTAAGTTTTTTGGTGGTAACTCCTTTTGCATTCACCCACTTGCAGAACTGAGAGGTTCTAACAGTTCTTACCTTCTCCTCATGTGTTGGTGGAGCCCTAATCTGACAATTTTCAATGTGTGCACAACGGGAGGAGAAATAGTTGGACAGAATCCTTAATGGTGGCAACCATGGAGGAATAACTATACGGATTTTGCTATGAGAGAATTTTTGTCTCTAGGTCTTGGGTTTCCTGGCATTCTGGAGATGCTTGTGATTCACTTCTACCACCATCAGTTTTGCCAGTGCTTGAAATAGCTGTACTGTTGCTTCAGAGTCCATGTCCATCACACTGTGGAAGAGTAGCGGTCCCACCATGGGAAGAAAGCGTGCATACTGCACATAGGCTCTACGATGCAACACATGTTTCCATGCAGAGCAGGAGTTACTGACTTTTAGAAACTCATTGAGGCATTTTAAGACAGAAAGCACTGAAAAGTGATGTACAAGGTTGATAGTTATTGATCTTTGATGCCTGATAGGAATTCTTTTCTGAAAAAAGGATTTATTTATTTGAATGACATGGTCACAGAGAGAGGGAAAGAAAAGCAGGAGAGATCTTCCATCTGTTGCTTCAGTTCCCAGATGGCTTCAGCTTGCTACGGGGCTGACATAGAGTCCAACATTTGTGCCATCTTCTTCAGGGTTTGGATTTTTCTTTTTATTTTATTCAGTCAAAAAAGGTTTATTTTCGTATTAATTTCCTCACTGACGCATAGGTCACACAGTAGTATCATTTGCTTCAACATGGTCTTTGATTTTCTTTTTCATTTCTTTAGCAACACATTGGTCATTCGGTAGCATGTTATTTAACTTTGTGTCATTGTAAATTTTCCATTTTTCTTACCATTGCTGATTTTGTTTTATGGCTTTTCATTTAAGGGAGTGTATAATAACTGTGTAATAGAAACTATCATATCCAGCTGTGAAGACGTAATACAGTATACACCTCTACTTCCAAATCAGATAGATTCCTGATGAAACTTAAATATGTCTTGACAATAGAATGCTGGACTGTCTGGCATTGTCCATATCTACAATGTCAGCATACAGTAAAGTAGCAGAATGATGGACTTACGACTGTTTTTGAAGGATTATACTATCATAACAATATAGGAGAAATCAGTTTGTGGGAAAGAATTTGGGCAAGGGGTAAATGATATCCCAGAACCTAAGAAACTGTATCCAAAATAATTTTAAAAATTCAAAATGAAAAAAAAAAGATGAGCCTAATAGAAAAGTCTGATGGAAAGGTTGAGTTCCATTTGATGCAAAGTAATTTTGAATTCAAGGCATGAATCTCTCATAATTTGCATTTTCCATGGAAAAACGCCTGCCCAAGGCTGACGCGTCATTGTAACGACTGCCGTTTTCTGTACAACCTCTGATTTCCCCATGTGGGATATCCACAGGAGGTTGTAGACTAACTTAATTCCTATATGAGCAGCGATTATCTTTTATAAAACTTCTCTCTCTCTGCCTCATGTTAATACTGACAACAATTAGGAAAGAAGCCTGGAGTTGGAAAGATGGTGTAAATATGTGTTTGAGCATTGATGACTCATAGCTGGGGGAAAGTTTATCAAAGTGTAGCAGGCATTGTGCTATATTCCTCTTGAAATGATGGATTACTTAATATTCAAGCACACTTTCTGAAGTTGGAATAAACATAGCAATATTGCCATTTAAATGTTAGTGAAAATGATTAGTTGACTTGACTCCTTAAATGTTTTATACCAAATACTTCTCAGCCTTATGGCTTTTTGACTTGGTACATACTTCCTAAGCCTATGACCTAACAAGTACAGAAGTTTGTCTTTCTAAAGAATTCCACAGACCCCTCCATGTTGCTTTAAAAGAATAGAAATTTATCTCTATCTATCTATCTATCTATCTATCTATCTATCTATCTATCTATCTAGAGATCTACTTACCTACATGTCTATCTATTTATATTTTTGGAAGGCAAGGAGTAGGACATTAAGTGCTCTCCATCTTATAAGAAGAGAAGATGGGCTTCAGAATTGAACTGGTTTATTACCATGTTATTTGAATCATTATTACTTTATTTGTGTGTGAGAGGAAAGACAAAATGATTTCTCCTTAGTCATAAGCTTAAGACAATACAAAGGATAATGGATCATTTTAACCTAGGTTTTCTCCACAGAAACACAACATCACATAAATAGGAATCCGTGAAAGCTCCTGAATAGAAATATTTGTGAATAAAATTTTTCTGTTAAGAATGCAACAAAGCAGTGTTCTTTGTAACATTATTTTAAATGTGAAAATTGCCTTGTCTCACAGAATGCACATTTTTGGACTATACAAGTAGAACAATATCTGCTTCTCACTGTGTTGTTTCACAATGTTAATAATTTTCTCTTTCTAAAGAGAATGTTAATATGAAAGAAAATGCTTTAGGATGCTTTGTGACCTCCACATGTTTTGAAAGATCTGGTGATTTTCTGGACTTGATTTTGATGTGTTATTATTATTTTTCCTGGGGTGGTTATTTACACAGTCCCTGTGGCTTGTTTAGTATTTACTTTGATAGGAACCAAAGTAAAAGCTCTGGAAATAAACACTGAATTTGATGTTAAAAGAACAAAAGTTGAAACTTAACTTTAACAGTCAATGATTGTGAGAGCTTAACACATCACTTAAAGTCTCTGCATTCTGATTTCCTTATAGTCCCCGCCTGTCAGAGAGCACGGTATTCAGAACTGAAATGCGATGACGAAAGTGAAACATCTGGAACTTAAACAGTGCAAACAAACATTATGTGGCTTTGTTATTATATGATTACCTTCTCAAGGTTCATTTCTCTTTCGGAACACAAGGGATCACCTTTCACAGCTAACACTGAAGACATGCTTGGAGCACCAGGGAAGCATGGTGTTCTCAGCAGGAGACCATGATATAGTAATCATTTAATACCATCGTAAAAAATCATAGCATTCAACCACAGAAACTTAGGAATTAAGCATATGCTTGCATTATCTATTTGTCCATAAAATAGGTTGTACACCTTTGCTCATCTATCATTATATATTTTATTATCATGTAAGTTTCCACATTTTAATGGAATATTATGCAAAATTCAACACACACAACATAATTTGAACAGTCCAGGCAACTAGCCCTTTTATATCTATCTATCTTCTATTTATCATCTATCTGTCGAGGCTGTTTTTGGTTTTTGGAGCTGATTAACTCTTCCAGTTCTTTATAAAGAATGTAATACATTATTGTGAACTGAATTTGCCCCACTAAAAGCAGTTGCTCCTATTGACTCTAGTTTGGTACTCATTGTGCAATGGCCCTTTTTCTCCTTTCCTTCCACCATTCCCAGCTTCTAGTAATCTATTTTAAATTGAGATCTACTTTTCTCTAAAAGGTTCCATATGTAACAGGGAATATGTGATATCTTTCTATGCCTAGCACATCTTACTTTACATATGAATGGTAAAGAAAAGGTGCTATATTTACACGGTGTAATATTACTAAGACATAAAGAAATGAGATCCTCACACTTATAGTTAGGGGTGATTTCGTGCTGTGACAATGAATAAACACCTATTTATCCCATAATGTGTCTACGTAAGTGGACAAAATTGAAAATGTGAATAATTTTTAGGGGTTATTTTTAAGCTATTGGATTAACATGTAGTGTTTGCTCATTTTAAGAGCATGGTACGATATCTTGAAACATATGCTCAGCATAAAACAGCCGTGCCAGACAACCAGCCTTTTCATTTCTTAGTCTTCTCTTTGGTTGGGCTTACTGATCTTTTTGTTTCTGCTCTTTATACAGAGTATTATACATCATTGAGAACCAGAGTTACTCTATTATGCTACAAAACATGACAATTCCTTTTTCTCAATTACTGTTTTCGGTGCTCATTACCCAACCTCTCTCATTTCCCTTCTGTTTCCACTACTTCATTATCTTAACTTTGGCTTAAAAAATACATATCTGATTATTTTGTATATGTATTATAGCACTAGTTGAGAGTATCATCGTTTTGTTATTCTGTATTTGAAGCATTTAACTTATTAAAAGATGTCTAGTTTCAATCATTTTACTGCAAAAGTCAGCATTTTATTCGTTTTATTGCAGAGTAATATTTCATGCTATATGTATATGAATATATCACATTTCTTTATCCATTCATCTTTTGATATATATCTAGGATGATTACATATTTTGGCTAGTATAAGTGGAACTGATTGAACAGGGAAGTGCAGATACAGCTTTCATATACTGATATCACATTCTTTTGACGCTAGCTGGATTATATGGAAGATCTAGTTTTAAGTTTCAAAGGAACCTTTAAGCTGCTTCCCATAATGACTACATTGAATTACATTTCCATTAAAGTGTAAGAACTCTGCTATATATATATATATGCATATATATATATATATATAACTCCCATGTATATGTATATATGGATGTATGCATGTGTGTATATATGTATATGTAATTTTGATAACAACTACTCTGAGGTACTAGTTCATCATGCTTTTTTCAAATTTATGTCTCCCTCATGTGCAGTAACACTGATGTTTTAAAATGTATTGCTTAATCATCTTTATTTCACCATTTCATCTCTAGAGAAGTATCTGTTCAGATCCTTGGCCCATTTACCTGGATTGGCTGTTGTTTTGTTAGTGGGTTCTTTGGTTGTTCCTTGTATATTCTCGATATTAGTTCTTATCAGATGAACAGTTTGCAAGTATTTTCCCCCATTCTGCTGATTGTCCTTTCAGTGTTTTGATTGTTTCCTTTGCTGCGCAGAAGCTTCTTATTTTAATAGAATCCCATTTGTCCATTTTAGTTCTTGTCGCCTGCGTTTTGGCGGTCTTATCCACAAAGCTGTTGCTTATGCTAACATCATGAAGTGTTTCCCATCTGTTTTTTCCCGTCTGATCCAGCTAGCTCCCTTCTGAGTTTCTTAGCTTAAGACCTTACATTGAGATGCTTGGCCATTTTGAATTTTTTTTTTATAGCTTAAGAGGTAGGGAGTCTCATGCCAGGTGTTGGCATGTGGATACTCAGTTTTCCCAGCACCATTTGTTGATTACGTGCCTCGTGGTTAGTGTATATTTTTGGCCCCTTAGTTAAAAATTTGATGTAGAAACGTGGCTTCTTTTCTGGCATTTAAGTATTGTTCCACTTGTCCATGTGTCTGTTTTTATGCAAGTAACATCCTGTTTTGGTTACAACACTTCTACCTTATATCTTAAATCTGCTATTGTAATGGCTGTAGCTTTGATTTTTATTAAAGAGTGCTTTAACTATCAGGGTCCTTGCTATTTGCAACAAACTTTAAAACTTTTTTTAAGTTTTGTGATGAGTGTAGTTGGTATTTTGTTGGTAATTGCACTGAATATGTAAATGATTTTGGGTAATAAGTACATTTTAATGTAACAGTTATTCTAACACATGAACATGGGAAATACTTTCAATTTGTCTTATTTCATGTTTTCTAATTTTCATTGTTGAAAGATTTTGCATCCTTAAATTTATTTCAAAGTATTTTATTACTTATACACCATTGTGAATAAAATTGCTCTTACAATTTTCTTCCCTGCAAGATCATTATTGGTATATAGAAATTCTTCTGATTTTTCTGTGTGGATTTTGCATCCTGTACTCTGTATTAAATTTATTTATTAGCACTGGTAGTCTCTGGTGGTCTTTTGATTTCTCTCCATGTGGAATCATGTTATCTTCAAACAGCAGTGGCACAGCTGGTGCTACCATTCCTTACACAGATAAACAGGCCCCAGTAAAATTTTGGGTTCGATTGCAATTCATCAACATATTTTTTTCACTGTCTACCAACAGAAATATGTCAAGGTCAGAGATTTCAGGAATCTTTTGGTTCTGAAGAACAAAAATATTTTACACCTGGAGGCCATGCCAACAGGGCCTTGGCTAACAAAGATGATCAGTAAAAGTATGGGTCATTTATAAGGCTTATGATTTTAGATCAGAAAATTCAATTCTTTCAAATGTTGATGATGGTAAATACTAATCATTTTCTTTCTTTTTTTTTCATTTCATATTATGGTTCAGGGGGTATAGGGAAGTGGGTAATACTATTATGTCCATATTGTTTCCATCTTGTATCTGAGGTAAAGGGGGATATTGAGGGAGAAGCCCTACCTGGTTTCCCGCCCACCCCAAGTCCCGAATGCGGGCCATGCTCTGAGATATTTGCTCAAGTGGTGTTAATAGTTCTCCAGTTATGAATTGCTGCCAGTTTCACTCGATGAGGTCGTGCACTGATTGATATGGTCCATCATAAATTCTCCGTTTGCCCCATATTTCGCTGCCAACATATAGCTGAGATGAATGATTGACCTGTTCTGTCTTCTGTCTTTTCTTGGTTAGAGATCTGAGTCCAGCAGTTTGATTGGGGAGATCTCCAAAGAAACCTTGAGGTATTCCCAGACCAGATTCTTGTATGTTCTAGCAAGCACAGGGCCCAGCACAGTCCATTACCCCAATCAGATGGTGGTTGCAATTGCTGGGTTGGTTCTGTTTTCAGTCCCAAGTTGCACTGGAACCAATGGGTGTTGCAGTCCAGTCTGGTTCTGCCCAGCACATACTCAGCCCTTACATCAACCAGTGGGAGCTACAGCCTAGTCAGGGCAACCCACAATAACCCCCATCAGGCCCACCCCCTACCCTGGTTTGCCAGTATGTGTAGCAGTAGACCAGTCTGTCCCCTATCCCATTTGGCTCTTGTACTTGTCAATGGGTATTAAAGCTTAGTTCCATCTAACCAACTCAACCATCCAGCCCTCACGGATGTTGTTGAGTGCCTCTCTGTCTAGCCACCCCAGCCCCTGTCCTAGTTTTCATGCCCTCCCGTGGGACTAGTGACCCAAGAAGGGGGAACCCACTTTTTCCCTCCCAGGTCTCTCTCAGTCCCAGTTTATGCACTCTTTAGGTGGTTCTGTGATTTGACTTGACAGAATTAGTCCCCAGTGCCAGCTTCTGCCAGCTGATGCTGTGGCCAAGCCCAAACATCCCTCACCCACTCTAATTTGTGTTCTCACCCACAGGAATAATCAGCCCAGCCTGGCTTTTCCCTGATCTAGTCCACATGCAGTGCACAGGTGTTGTAGCCTTGCTTAGTCTGGTCTGCCCCCATCCCAACCCACGCTCTCCAGTGGGAGTAGCTGTCTGGCGAGGGGACCAGCCCCTTAATCCCCCCGCCAGCTCTGCCTCTTCCTTCCTGGATCTCACGTGTGCTGTATGGGTGCTGCAGTCAAATCCAGTACAGGCAACCTCACCCTGGCATTCCATAATGTGTACCGGTTTTGTCGCAACCAAACCCGGCTCATCTCACCCTCTGTTCTGGTGTTCGGATTTGCCAGTGTATGACATGAACTGATGGGTCTGCAGACATGGGTCTGCGCATGACCCATGCCAAATGTGTGCCAGGGGGAAACCTTCCATGGCCTATTCTGGGCTGTTTCCTATCATGCTTCTTGCTCTTACCTGCAGGGACTGTGTCCTGCCAGAGGAGTTGCCCAGGCTCCTCCATCAGAATCCCTCCCAATGCCAGATTTTGCGCATACCAGGAGGTCCTTGAGCCAACCCTACTCAGTTCACCTCCTGTCCTAGCAGGAACAGTGGCGTTTCCTGGCTGGCTTTCACCCCATTCTGGTTCTTGTTGTTGGATGTTTCAGCCCAGCCATGGCTCGTCCATACCCACATACAGCTCACACATGGCTCAGTAGGGGGTTGAGACCTAGCCTAATCAGTCCCACATCTACCCTGGTTTTCCAGTACACCAGATGGTGTTGGGGTCTGAACTGGCCTGGTGCATCCAATCCCAACCCACATTAGTGCCTCGGGTGACTGCAACTGTTTCCTAGATAGAATGCAGCCCCCATTCCAGCACACTCACCCCTTGGTGGGAACCTCAACCCTGTTAGGGTGTCCAACTAGGGGAACTTGTATTTCCACAGGGTTCTGCCCACACAACCCCATAGAGTCTACCCCCAGACCAAGTTCTCTCGCGTGCTGGATAGCGAATTGACCCTGCCAAATGTGACCACTCCACCACTCCACCAAACAGTTGGGTAATGGTACCCATCACTGCCAAAGAGGCCCCCATCTATAGTATTGGTGTGGGCTGGTGTGTGACGATCAGTGATGTTCTAGGCAAACAGGCCATTTCTGTATTCCGAATTGGGTTGGTGTATCTGACTAACCGTAATTGTCTCCTGGGTACTTCCCTCCAAACCACCAGGTCTCAGTCCCCACTCATGCCTAAAACTTCCATGACCCTGTCACTGGGAATCACCCAAGATTCACTACTCACCTACACTAAAATTGGACTTAGTCATGGGTGTCCCCAGGCAGCAAACATATCTTAAAAAAACCCCAGAGCAGGCCGCCGGGCAGCCAGCAGGCAAAGCCTGGCACCACATGGTGCACTGGCCGCCCTGGGTGAGGCCGAGGACTCGTTCACTGCCTTGCAGCAGTGTCTTTGGCGTGAGCCCACAGCATTGGGTCTGACCCGGCAGGGGCACCCCCCACAGCCGCCACACTGTGAGGAGCGGCACTTGCCCCCAAACCCAAGGCCCGAACCCCTCCCAAACTCACCTAGCTGCCAGATATTAGCAGCTGGGCGGAGCTAGGAATTTTAACCCAGTTCCCAAGTTCCCTCATGGCGCACTTACCCTGAGGAAAGAGCTCTCTTGGGTCCTGGGTGAGGCCGAGGACTCGTTCACTGCCTTGCGGCAGTGTCTTTGGCATGAGCCCTCAGCATTGGGTCTGACCCGGCAGGGGCACCCCCCACATCCGCCACACTGTGCGGAGCGGCACTTGCCCCCAAACCCAAGGCCTGAACCTTTTGATTAATTCTTATAATGATCTTGAACAAGGAAGAATTTTCAAACCTCAATCTGTATTTTTTTTATTAATTATTTTGCATTATGTGACAGTTTCATAGGCTCAGGGAGTCCCCTCACCCCTCCCTACGCCCCTCTCCCCTGGTGGATTCTTCCACCTTGATGCAGCATTACAGTTCAAATTCAATCAAGATTCTTTCCTTGCAAACGTATACCAAGCATAGAGTGCAGCTACTTATTGTCCAGATGGGTTGAACAGTTTCTTGGGGAGACCATTTCTGGTCCGAAGTTAGAACTGGTAGAATATCATCCCAGTCAATTAAGAGTCCCAATATAACATCAACAGCAATTTGCAACATTATGGAATTGACATGGTTTTGAGTAACTAGTATGTTAAAAAAAAAAAAAGCAAGTTCTTAACCACATCCTATGATTAGCTCATTGACATTTCAATTTTAGTTTATATACAGGACTGGCTGCTATATACCTTAAAATGGCTATAAGGTACCATTCAGCTGTCTCGTGTCTATTTCATTTTAGTATTTAGCCATTTGTTGTGTTGAAGTATAATTTTGTTGATCTTGGGAGATTTTAGGATAATCTAGACTGGCTTGTAACTCTAACAAGACATTTGTCGACAATTAAGGTGCAGAACATTTTTTTTGGTGTGCAGGAAAATCCTCAACACCATGGTGAGGAGTGACTAATCTTTGTGTCCCACCCAGCAAGGCATGAGCCAATCCACACCAGCTCTTTCCTGTCAGATTCCAAGCTCTACTTTTTGTTGTCTATTTATTTTAGGGTTTTTTTTTTTAGTTTGTATGATTGTTTGTTTGCTATGAGGGGTTTTTGGAGCGATCCCGATGGTCATTGGGAGGGAGAGTGGGGGTCCAGAGGTGGAGCCAGGCTCGGACCAGAGAAAGCTTTCCTCCCTGGTCCCGAAGGACGTTTATTGGTCTTCTGTTTCTGGGGACCGCTCAGGGCTTCTGGTTGTCTTTCCGATGACGTTGGTTTCTGCACGGTAGTGTTTGGATTTCTTCCATCCCCTGCGGAAGCTCCGGTTGGGGGTGGGTGACCTCAGAGTATTCGGCCTCCGGGGGCATCCAATTCCCTGTGGCCTCCTTGGCAGTTGGGATAAGTCCTTGTTGCTCGTATTAATAGTTTGTGGTGAAGAATACTAATCATTTTCATGGTGGTTTTTGTATCAAAGAAAAGCAGCTTGGATTCTTCCTTTACATAATTAAAAAAAAACACTGGAAACTAAAAGTAGTATAAGATTTTCCATTATTGTCCTTGATAGAAACAGTTTTGCTAGTCCAATGAGGATTTGAAATACATCTCTTCTTTGTTTTTCCCACACTACCTTAATTGGCCTTATGTATGTATCGTAATACTTACATATATTATTGCCTGAAATCTGTTGAACATTTGCTTAAATAACTCATTGAAATAGAAGATAGTCTTTAGGACAATTTGATAACCTAGTTTTCACCTTTGGTAGACACCCTCAAATTAATTACTAAATCACAGAAGTGAGAAGTGAAGTTGGCTTTTGTTGGAAATATTTCTCTTTCTAGGGTTTATTCATAGAACTTTACTTTCTCCTCAAAGCTGTAATGTTACAACTTTAAAGTCATCGAAAGCTCATATAAAAGACACCAATCTCAATGTCAGCCGGCTGAATTCTGCTGCGAACAGTCCCATTGGACAGGTTACTCAATTTTTGTGGGTGTTGGTGTCTTTTTCTTTAAATAATGCAATGAAATTCAGTAAAGGCTTTCATACCGAGCTCTACCTATGTGCCATATGACACAGGCATTTTTTAAGGACATCCAACAGAATGTTGAGGCCAGAGTCTGATATATTCTAAGCCTACTAAACAGGCATAAATCTCATAGTTAACTACTGTTCTGCCCTCTGATCCATGATTAATCCTATGCTTAATAAAGGAAACAATCTCTCTGAATGGGCATATGATTAAATAAAAACATAATACATAATTGAAATATTCAATGTATTTTTTAAAATTATAAACCAGTTGTTGTAGATATCAAATAAAAAGGCTTCCCAATAAGTAAAGTGAAGCCAGAAAACTAGGTAGAATACATGGGAAATAACAGATCCACTAGAAGAGGAAACAAACAGAATTATGAGAATAGTCTATATGATAACACCTGGTAAGAAACTGGAGCAAAAGGGAGGAGTCCCAAGGAAGATGAATCTAAGGAAAAATATAAATTGACAAAATGATTGGTGAGGTTGAATATATTGAAATGTTTAATTTGGCAGAGAATTGAAATGAGTCAGCATATATAGTTTGAAAACTTGGCTGATGATGGCAAGAGTAATCACAGTTCTATCTACAAGAAGAAATATGACAAGAGTATATGATTTAACTGGGAAAAACTTAAACAGCATTAGCCATGCAATGACTGAGCGTCCACTTCACCCAAAATGGAGAAACGAGTATCTTGGGGAAGATCGATGCTAGACGGACTAAGTTGATCTCCCATGTCTTTCTCTAAGAGAAAAATTCATAGCTAGTATAAGATTGGAAAAAATAGCAGTCTAATTATGTCATTTGAAACTTTGGGATAGAACATGAAGAAACAGCTAAAGATATAAATAAAAGCCCAAAATGATGAATGATAATAAAAGAGATGAAGTTTTTTATTTTTTATTAAGACATAAGCGTGACAATATTTTACTTTGGAAATTATGGGCTTGTATTCTTTATTTCTAAAATGCACAGTTTGAAAATCAAAGACAGAAACAATTGTTTGTTTGGCTTCTGATAAACAGTTTTCTTTTAAAGTGGTATGTCCTGATGGAACTCAAATGAGGGACTTAAGGAATCTGACAATCTGGGTTTCAGCTATTAAGTTCTTCAGGACAGGAAACTGCTCCATTTCAGTAATGTAAAATAGCATAGCTAATGAGCTAGAGTCCTCATGGAAAGCAGCCCAAAGGCATCAACTGTTGCCAGTCAGATCCTGGAGCACACATCTCTCCTTCGTCCAGCCTTTATGCTATTCCCATTCTTTCACACCCACACGTGGGAATGTAATTCAACAGTTTCTCACTGTCAGAACTACTTCTCCACACTGAGAATACTACTGCTCCATGACTGCTAAAGAACACAGAGAACTGTTTCCCTGCTGCATTAGAACTAGGCTAGTAAGTGCCCATTGACATTTTGTACTTTAAAAAACTGGTCTACTTACTATGAAGCTAGATTTAGAGAGAGACATCTTACATCTGCTGGTACACACCCAAATGATAAAATGACCACAAAGGCTAGAGTTAGGCTGGTCTGAAGGCAGGACAGTCTGAATTGACACCTATATGGGATACCAGCACTGCATGCATGTTAGCCTGCTATACCATGGTGCCAACTCCATATTTTGAACTTTTTATATCTCTCTTCTTCAGGGAACAGATGTGAAGTGTCAAAAATAACAAAGTGTTGGGTAAATGACTGGACTCTCAGCATCTCACAGAGTGAGTTCTAGCTCAAGTGGTTGTGATGTTCACCAAACAACAATGGAGTTGGGCTTGTACTTCTACTTTTCAGTTTCATGTTTTGAAAAGTCCTTAGTGCTGCCTGCCCTGAAAATTGCTGAGTAGATCTGCATCACTGTCATTTTTATCATGAGATGAATTACCTTTTGCTTCCCAGGATGCCAGTCCTCAAAACACATCAAGTACCCTCTAAATTCAGGATCTTTTCACCTGAGCTGTACTTCTTTGGATATGTTCTTGGTACCATCTTTTATCTGCTTCAAGTCCTTTTAGGAAAGCCCACACCTTATGTTACTGTTCCTAATTACTGTATTTACAATTGCAATTCTATCTTACATTTTCTACACCACTGCCAGTTAAAATCAAACTATTTTAGGGTCAGAGGTTTGGTCTTGTGATTAAGGCAACTTAAGATGCTCATATACGTGTATGAGTTCGAGTTCTGGCTCTTCTCTGAACCTTGGTTCAATTTATGCTCTTCTCCAAATTCCATCTTCCTGCTAATACATACCTTGGATGTCTGCTATGCTCACTGTTATGGTATCTACGTCAATGAACACCTTGGAAAGCAACTGGTTATGACTCAAGAAGTTGGGATCTTGACACCTATGTGGAAGACTTTGACTTCCTGCTTCATGGTTTCATTTTGGCCCAACTCTGGCTGTGTGGGCACTGGGATGACAGGTAGCATACAGTAGAATTCTGTCACTGGTATTGGTCCTTTATTGTCTCTCAAATAAAATAATCAAGTAAACAAAATAAATTTTAAATAATCTATTTTACTCATATGGAACTGTCTGCCTTTCTATTCTAGGAAAAGTTTATGACCACAGGAAAATTTGTTTCTTTTTATCCCAAGTGCCTAGAACATTATCTGCTATTTGATATAGTAAGTACACAGTAAGTACTTCTCGAGTGAATTTCAACAACAGCTCTTAACACCAAGTCCGACCAATAGAATAATAGTACAATAGTACAATTTTCCAACCATTAATGATTATTAAGTATGAGAAATCTTTCAGTTAGCAAATCATATTGCTAATTCCTCATCTCAGGCTTAAATATTGTACCCTGCAGGAGTGGGGGGACAGACAGCTATTTTTAAGATGTAACTCTATGTTCATTAAATAGCTGAGAGATGACAACTGCAATTGGCACGGGATATATGTAACTGAAAAAAATACAATCTCATGTTACTGCTAAGAATAAATTAAATTCCTCCTGATGAAAGAATCTTGGAAGTTGAGCATGAAGGGTATATGTGATGTGATGGGAAGAAGTAGAGACTGAGAATGCTTACTTCTTTAGACTATGTGAAATATCCCTAGTTCAACAGGAAGCGATTTGGTCATCTTTTCGAGTACCATGGCATTTCTCTTATGGAAGTGGGGAAATGATCTGGGAAGGATGAACAAAGATGGCCAGCTGTACCGGATGTGGCGGTCTTAATCCAAGGAGAAGTGTTGGGTATCAGAGTAAGTTACTGATTGTGGGATAAAGAGTATGAGACAGAGACTTAAATATTCAGCTACTCAAGCACTCATACACTCCTGCTGGAGTTGTAAAATTAAATAGCTACCATAGAAAACTGTTTGACAGTTCCTCAAAACAGATACTGCCACAAAATCCAGAATCCCCACTGTTTAGATATCTACAAAACACAATGGAAATCATGTCCACACAGAAACTTGGCCACTGGTATTCATAGCAGGATTGTTCGCAGTAGCTAAAAGCAGGAAAAATCAAATGTACATCATTGAATTGATGAATAAGTACAAAAGTGGTAAATTCAAACCATGGTATGTCCTTCATCTATAAAAAGGAATAAAAAATAGACCTAGTAACAATGGTGATGAATCTTGAAAACATGATTCTAAAGTTAGTAAACTAGACAGAAAATACTTTGAGTTGTATGAATCCTTTTATATGGACACCAGATAAAGTAAATTCATGGAGGCAGAAACTGGATAGTTTTGAGGAGCTGGGAAAAGAACCTTGATATAAGTTCCCTTGAGCATAATGAAATATTCTGGAAATACAGAGTGGTGATGACTTTATACTGTATGCATTTACTGAAGATCGCTGGACTGTAGGTTTTCATTTATATATTCAAAAAGCAGTTACAGAGGGAGGGAGACAGTGAGAGAAAAAAAGAGAGAGAGTGCAAAGGAGGGAAAGAGAGGTGTCTTCCTTTATTAGTTTCACATCTCGAATGTCCACAATGGTTGCCCTGGACCGGGTCAGTGCCTGGAACCAAGAACATCTGGGTCAGCAGTGTAAGCAACGGGAGTCAAGTAGTTAGGCCTTTGTTTCGTTTTTCTCCTGGAGCATTAGCAGGGAGCTGGATCAAAAATGGAACACGTTGGACTCAAACCAACATTGCATTATGGCAGTGTGGCATTGTAGGCATTGACTTGCCCTGCTGGATTCCATATTACACACTTGAAAAGGGTGGTCCTTATAATAGGTGAATTATACCTCTCTAGATATGTCATTTAAAAAATAACACACCAGTGAAGTAAACAAAGATCTTGATGACATATTGGATGTTAATGATGACATTAAGGTGAGTAGAAGGAATTCGAGTCTTTCAGTTTGCTTAGCTGGCAAGAGGATGGTGCTCGTTTTTCAAAGTAAGCATTTTTAGGGTGGAAGTATTAACATACAGATAGATAGCTGGATAAAGATACTGATGGGAAGTAAATATATACTTGAAGAAAATAGTAGAAACTTCTGTTATTTGAAAACATTAAAAAGTCTCAAGAAACATAAGTATGGAGGGGATGTACTGTTCTTTAAAATACAAAGGCTGAAGAAACAAGATGGCAGAATAAGGGAAGGACACACTTAAACAGATGGAGACTCATTAGCCAGGGTGATGCAGAGAGGCCATGATCCTGGGAAGTAGGAGAGGACAGGCCAACAGCACAGGGACACCTGGAGACCCATGGACAAGAGGAAGCAGTAACGACAGCAGAGCAGTGTTGTAGTGACTAGGAACCCCAGTGGCAATTAGTGATTGGAGCTCCTCCAGTGGCCATGTGTGAAAAGGAGTGGACTGGGAGCTCAGAAGGTGAACCCTGCCATAGATCCAACCAGGAGCTGAAGCAGAGTGGGAGTTCAAGCAAGTGGGGGCTGGAACAGGGTGAATTTCGCAGCTCAGACCCCCAATGCCACATCAGGTGCCATTTTGTGTACTGAGGAAAAGGCCATGGGGCTGGAAGGGCAACAGTGAGCTGACCAGGAGTAAGCTCATTTATGGCTTGAAACATGACACTCTTCCCACAAGGAAAGCAATACTGACGTGAAATCATACAGGTTCCACCAAATAGAGGGCCAGGTGGCCCCCATACCTGATGACAAGCAGGTCCAGACCCCTACCAGTGCCACATCAGGCAACATTTTGTATTCAGAGGAAATGGCAGGCACGCGGCGGGGTGGTCTGAAGAAACATCAGTGAGCTCCACATGTACTAAGCTGGGAGAGAACCTATGTTCAGCCCAACATATTGCACTAGTTTCACAAGGATAGTAATACAGACTTGGCATCCTACAGGTTCCACCCAAAATAAATACAGTGGCCTTCAGACCTAATGGCCAGCAAGTTCTGCCAAGACTTGATTTAGGACAACTGTTGTCTGCCTAATCCTTGGCACTGTTACAACTGGAAGTGGGAGAAAGACTGTTAAAGCAATGGTACAGCCACAGCACAGGATCTCAGGAGGGTAGAAAGTAGTGACCCAGGATCTGGGGCTATGGATATCATAGTGGGAGCCTAACACAAGGGCCTGGGACTTAGGAGTCTTAGTCAATCTCAGAGTTAACAGAGGACAACATTGAGGAAATGGGGGATAAAGAAAAAAAAAAAACTTGCTATAAAGCTTCCTAACAATAAGAAGCACATAGAGGAATTCAAGGAATTTAAGAAATTTGTCTCGCAGGAAATAGCCACAGTGAAACAAAATCAACCTGAATTTTGAGAAATCAAGGTCACAAGTAGCAAGTTAAAAATGTAGTAGAAAGCTCCAATAATGTAGCAGAAGAAAGAATCTCAGAATGGGAAGATACTTCCTTCAACAATGTGGGGGGAGGGAATCAAAAAGCTGCAAGAGGCAATGACTCAAGCTAAGAAAAGTATTCAAGAAGTAAGGACATTGAGCCCAGTGTGGTAGCCTAGTGGCTAAAGTCTTTGCTTTGCATGCTCCAGGATCCCATATGGGCGCTGGTTCAAAACCAGAAGGCCATGCTCTACTTCCAGCTCCTTGCTTGTGACCTGGGAAAGCAGTCAAGGGCAGCTCAAAGCCGTGGGACAAGAGGCAAATGTGGAGACCATCTAATAAAACAATAAACAGAAACTAAATCAAACAAAGAACAACCTATTCCTAAAATGACGGGACCAAATTACTACTTATTGGTATTAAATCAATGTAAATGGCTTAATCTCACCAATCAAGCATCATAGATTAGCAGACTGGATTGAAAACAAACTTTATCTGTTGTATACAGCAGAGACATCTCAGCAACAAATATATGTGGAAACTGAAAGTGAAAGGATGGAAAAGAAAAACAAGCTGGTGTAGCTATTCTTATATCAGATAATACATACTTTGATGTCAGCAATATTGAATAAGATGAAGAAGGGTACCACATAGTGATCAAAGGAGCCATTCAGCAAGTAGAGATCATCTTACTAGTTTCTTAGGATGTTTTCTATCTCTAATTTTTCTTGGCTTTTCTCTCTTGCTATTCTTTTTTTTTTTTTTAAGATTTTATTATTATATTTGGAAAGCCGGATATACAGAGAGGAGGAGAGACAGAGAGGAAGATCTTCCATCCGATGTTTTCACTCCCCAAGTGAGCCGCAACAGGCCAGTGCGTGCCGATCCGATGCCGGGAACCAGGAACCTCTTCCAGGTCTCCCACGCGGGTGCAGGGTCCCAATGCATTGGGCCGTCCTCGACTGCTTTCCCAGGCCACAAGCAGGGAGCTGGATGGGAAGCGGAGCTGCCGGGATTAGAACTGGCGCCCATATGGGATCCTGGGGCTTTCAAGGCGAGGATTTTAGCCGCTAGGCCACGCCGCTGGGCCCTCTTGCTATTCTTTGCTAGTTCAGCAAAAAGTTTGTTTTGCTCATCTTCTTAAAAATGGTCTTTCTTGTTGCAACTTGTAGTTTTGTACTTTCAGCTCCATTTATTTTTGCTGTGACTATTGTCATTTCTTGCTTCCTTTCATTTTTTAGTAAGTTTTTGAGAAGCATTATTAGATCATTTATTTGAGATATTTTGGATTTTTGCAAGTACCTGATATTATAAATGTTCCTTTCAATACTCTGCTAGATCAGAGAGGGTTTGATATTTTCTGTTTTTGCTTTCACTTTTTAAAAAAGTGTGTTTTTTAATTTAATTTTTTTCAGTGACAATAGGTCATCCAGTAGCATTGTTTACTTCAAGAATGTATTTGAACTTCCTTTTTTGAATTTTTGAACTTCCTCAGCGACACAGTAATCATTCAGTTGCATGTTATTTGATTTCATGTTGTTGTCAATTTTCTGTTTTTATTCCTGTTGTTGATTTTTTGTAGCTTTTAACTTAAGGGGATGTATAGTATCTATGCAATAGAGAAATTATATTCAGATGTGACGATTCAATGCAGTATGTGTCTCTACTTTCAAATCAAGACAGACTCCTAATGAAAGTAAGTATATATTGACAGTTGGACACTGGATTCTCTGCCATTGTCCATGCCTAAAATGTCAGGATACAGTTAGTAGCAGAATGATGGACTTATTACTGTTTATGTTATTACCATTATAATAATATGTGGGAAATCAGGGTGTGGGGAAGCGATCTGGAGAGAGGGGAGGGGAAATCACAGAGCCTGTGAAACTGTAGCATAAAATAATACAATAAATAAATTAATTAAAGAAAAAGAAAAAAGGAGACTCAAAATTTCACAAAAATAGAAGTTAAATGTTTCTTTTTATTCATTGTTTTAAAAAATTCATGCATAATTTTTCATGATATGCTTCTATTATGAGCATTTAAAGATCTCTTGTTCAATTAAGTCAAAATTTGATTGAGATGACTGGTAAACCTTAGAAATATAAAGATAGATACAGTAAATTTGGAAGGAAAGAAAAAAGCACAGCTTAAAGTAAATATTTTTCTGTGTGAAATTCGGCATGAATTTTATCACATTCCAGTGTTTAAGTAGTGAGAATAACATTGAAGCTGGAGTCAAAATAAAGTCTGATTTTTAAAAAACTTTGCAGTCTCAGGGGCCTGGAAAGGAATAGCTGAGATATAAACAGGCATGGCTTATGCACTTGTTGCCAACATTGCCAAGTTTAGAATCTGGAATGAGTAGGAACAGTTTAAATACAATTGGCATTATTTACCACGGCATGCTTGCCATCCCTGGCTGCTCCCTGCCCAGCTCACAGGGCGCAAGGAGACAGTGAAGAGGTGAAGCCAGGCCTGTCTCTGGGTTCAGATTCTGAGGCCATTCCTCCTTCCCCAGGACTTGACTGGCATGGCATCTCTGGGTCCTCAGCACCACCTCTCCATCCCTTTCCTTGTGAGGATAGTTCCTGTTACAAAGAGTTGGAGAACCTGTTCCTATTTCCAGGCAGGAAACTGTATCCTTATAATCAAACTAGCTCATTCATCTATGAAATGCAAAATCCGAAAAGAATATGTAAGAAGCATGCAATTCAAAACAGCTCTCCGTACTGGTGTATCTTAGAAGTAGTAGTAATAGTTACTGATGCCTCAGTTTTTAGTACATGCTAATTAGAATATAAACCACTGAAAATGATGTACTGAAATTGCACAAGCCGTAAGGCTAGCAAGATAGAGAATCAGGATTGGATCCATTGCTATCCATGCCTTTCCAATGCTTCGTGTTCTTTCACATTTGGGAATCCCTTTACAGACACCAAGCATCTCAGTAGCCACAGCCTATTTATTTCTGAGTTCATATTCCAAGCTGGGATGCTGTACTTTTCAGAGACCCCCACAGTACACTGCAACTTCTGCAAACTCAGCATCGGTCTCACAGCCCATCAATAAACCTGTCTTTAAACATTGTGGCAGCTAAAACATACTAAGCACACAGAATTATATCCCAAGATGGATTTCATCTGGCTTTTGAGAAATATTTTTCCTTGCTTTAAAATTGGCCCTTTACAACCCAGACTCAAATGTTAAATGCCTTTCTTGCTTTGTAAACTGCTGGCAGAGACAAAAGTACACTTGATTTAAAGATCACTTTATTCAGAAGTATTTAAAATCAACTTCATGATTTTGGAGACATGAACACAATGAACATACTTGAAGCAATACCTAGTTGGTGCTGAATAATTCAAAATTAATCATAGTGTATTTTAAGCTGAAGCCTAACCTAGCATATTGAGACCAGGAACCTCAGAAAAATATTGAGAATTTTTAAATTAAATAAATTTTTTTTATAATCTATTTTATTGTGTTGTTGACAATCTTTACATAGTTAATTACAGTTAAAGAAAGAAAAAGAAAAGAAAAAAAAAGGTTCAGGGGGATAGGGAAGTGGGTAATACTATTATGTCCACATTGTTTCCATCTTGTATCTGAGGTAAAGGGGGATATTGAGGGGGAAGCCCCACCCGGTTTCCCGCCCACCCCGAGTCCCGGATGTGGGGCATGCTCTGAGATATGTGCTCGAGTGGTGTTAATAGTTCTCCGGTTATGAATCGCTGCCAGTTTCGCTCGATGAGGTCGTCCACTGATTGATATGGTCCATCATAAAGTCTCCGTTTGCCCCATATATCGCTGCCAACATATAGCTGAGATGAATGATTGATCTGCTCTGTCTTCTAACAGTAGCAATGTTTTACAGTCTTCTCATTTTACCTATTTCCCGCAGATGTATCTCTCCAAACACTAATATCTTGATTTTCCCCATAGTAACACTTATTGTAAACTATACTTGAAGAAGTCAGTAGAAAAATTAATTGAAAGATAAATTTAGTTGTTGCAATAAAATTGAAATTCATGTGTAATTTTTCAAAATAAACATTTTTGTGAACCTTTATATTTTTGAAATTTCTTTTTGTAAAGTGAACAGATTTCATTTATTTCACAACATAGACTTAGTAGCATAGTGATATGGCCCACCCCACCATGCCTCCTGCCTGCATTCTTGCCCTCCCTCCTCCTTCCTTATTTATTCTCAAGTTTTTACAATGACAAACTTTCAGTTTCCTTAGCAATCACAGGCTTAGTGCTACCGTTAAGTATAAAATTTAACAAATAGCAGGTAGAAAAAAAACATATCATTCTTCAAGAATATAGATTAGTAAATTGTAAACAATAATCAGATCTGCAAATGTCAGATTCACTCATATATACTTTTTGTGGACTCTGTGTTTTAGTTACCACACTTCAGGGAAAACATGACATTTGTCTTTGGGGGATTGGTTAATTTCACTAAGCATAATGGTTTCCAGTCGCATTCATTTTGTTGCAAAGGACAGGGTTCTTTCTATTTTATGGCAAAAGTAGAATTTCACAGTGTCTTTTATTTATCCAATATCACTTGATGGATATTTGGATTGATTCTATATCTCAACTATTGTGAATCAATCTGCAATAAATGTGGTGTACAAATAGATCTACTGCATGCTGATTTCATTTTATTTCGGTAAATTCCCAGAACTGGGACTGTTAGGTCTTTTCAATTTCCAGACCTATGAGGAATCTTCATTCTGTCTTTCACAATGCTTGTACTAGTTTACATTCCTGCTAAAAGTGGATTAGGGTGTTTTCCCCCAAATCCTCCTCAGCATGTATTGTTTTATTATTTTTGGATAATAGTATGCTAAGTGGTAAGAGGCAATGCCTCATTGTGGTTTTTTGTTTTCATGTTCTTGATGCCTAGTGAATCTGAGCATTTTTCCTGAATTTGTTCATGTCCTTTGCTCATTTTTTAACTGCACTGTTTAGTTGTCGTGTTTTTTTTCAGCATTTTCTGTATCTTGGATATTAATCCTCTGCCAGTTGCATAATTTGCAGATATATTTCCCAATCTGTTGATTACCTCTTTGTTGAGTTTCTTTTGCAGTGCAGAATCTTGACATAACCGTACTTGTGCATTTTTGCTTGTATTACCTGTGCTGCTTGGTCCTTTCCAAGAAGTCCTTGCATATGCCTATGTGTCACAGAGTTTCCTGGATATTTTCCTCTAGTAATTTGGTGGTAGGTATTAGGTCATTGATCCACTATGAGTTGATACCTGTATAAGTTGTAATAGAAGGGTAGTGCTTCTTACCTCTGTGCACATAAGATCAAATTTTCACAGCATAATTTGAAGAGGAGACTGCAAATCATCGAAGAAAGAGAAGACAGGAAAAATGTAAAAATTTTGTTTGTTTACACATGGGCAGAATTAATAGATTTATATGATCACAACCAAAATACCTAAATTATTCTTCTTAGATCTAGAAAAAAAATCATGCTAAAAATATATGTGGAAACACAAGAAACCCCAAACAACTAAATCCGTCTTCAACAACAGAAGCAAAGCTGAAGTAATTAAAATACTGAAATTGAAGATACACTTCAAGGAAGTTGAATTCAAAATATTCTGGCACTGGCACAAAAAAATAGGCATAAAGATCAATGGGATAAAATAGAAATGCAAGAATATAACCAACACATCCACAGTCGACTGATTCCACAAGTTAACTGAGAAAGGACATTCTCAGCATGAACTTTTTGAAGACCTTTGTTTGCATAGATTTTACTTTTTTCCCCCAACTAAATATGCTCATCTCCATTCTAAACAAATCTTTTGAAGTTCTGTACTGTGTTTCTTATTCTCTGAGTTAACAGAGGTATGTGACAGCACAGTATTATGCAAATATTTGAGGGCAGAGGCAGGGTGAGCAGCCATTACTCAGACCAGGAGAAGGGTGTGCACAGAAAATTCTACTCTAAACACGTGAGAGGGAAATTGAGACAGGAGCAAGGTGATGCAACAATGAAAGTGAACGCTGAGACTTTATGAGAGCCAGAATTGCATTCAAGTAAGAGTAATACAAGTAGTCTCATTAGTTACTTACCCATTTATAAAAAGAATTGCAAAGGGAACTAAATTATAGCTAATTATCATACTGTATAATGTCCTCTTTTTGGCTTTAATCCTCCTCATCATATTTATCTAAGAGACAAATCAGAGAGTTCTACCATCTGTCGGTTCACTCCTCTAATGCCCCCAAACAGCCATGACTGATATGGGCTAAGTCCGGGATGCTAAAACTCACTAGGTCTCCCTTGCAAGTGACAGAGACACAGCCATTTGAGTAACCATCTGCTACCTCCCAAAGTGTGCACTTAAGAGAAAAGCAGAACTGGAGAGGAGCTGAAACTTAAAATGACCTGATCTGACACAAGAAGCTGCCATCCTATGTGCTGGCTTAAGCACTGTGCCGAATGCTTGTCTCTCATTCTCATTCCAGATTCCTTTGCTTCAATTCTACCCGCTTTTAAAAAACATTAATCCTCACTTCATCCTGCCGTCTGCCCACAGAGCCCAAAAATCCTTTCAAATGATGTTTGCCTCTCTATTTTTCTCCTCCTTTCCCCCTCACATTTCTAAATCTTTCTTCAGTCACATCACAGATCTACCAGAGATAACCACTGTATTTCTTTCAGGCATGAAAATGATGTACAGACCATACCATGGTTTGAGATGCCTGACATGACTGGATCTTTTCTCATGTTCTTTCCACTCATTGGTCAAGGCTGTGTGCTTGCAGAATTAACAACTCAGGCAACTGCCATAACACTGATTGTCTGGATCCATAGCCTGTTTGTCCAGATGGAAGCAGTGTGGATCTCTTATGAGAAGAGAGATGTAGTTGAATGTGTTTACAGAAGCTTTTGGATTTACTACGTCTTGCAAAACACAATGTAGTCAAGCCTAGCCAGCAAAAACTCAGCAATGAAGTGAATTAGTATCTTACTCAAAATCTCACTTAAGGCTTTTGCCCCTTTTATGAGCCCATGATTTTCCACACTGCTAAAAATACTCCGAAATGCATTTAAAATATTTTATATATGCTAAAATAGGTTCATAAAAACTTGGGTAAGCCTGACTGGAAACTCACTATGCAATTATAATCAGGCCTGAGGCTAGTACTGTAAGATCAGCTATTACGAAACAGACTAGTTACCTGGTTTTCTGCTAGCTGTGTAAATTTGGGAAAGTTTATTCCTGAGTGTCAGTCCTTGCAACTTAAAAATGAGAGACTATGTAATTTGATCTCTTCTTTTTCAACTATCACATGGCAAGATATCAAACTGCATTGTTTTCATCTGTTTCTCATGTCATCCGTGGTAAACTTCGAATCCTTACCTATTTCCTCTGTATTTTTAATTTGAGGAGTCAAAGAGAATGCAAGCTATGCTTACTATGCCAGAGAAAACACCAAGAGATGACTGTAAGATTAATATTATCATCTCTACTTCAAGAGGTGTTACCGATCACTTCTAATATTTCCTTGGGCTGCTTCCAGATTTGGGGGGATACCTAACACCATTTAACTTCAAAGCACTTGACATTTTCTTAACCTTTGACGGTTATATTTTCTATGTCAGACTTGCTACATTAGATGTTTATGATGCTTCCTTAAATGCATTATTAATTAGTTTAACTTTGCATACTCATGGACTTCTTTCAAATCGTCTTGACCCCTGTAGTTGGTAGCCTGAGAAACGTGGTTGCTATAATGCTGATATTCAAGAAGTAAATATTGGTAGGATTTGAAATGCAGTGATGGAGCTCGAAAAGTGAGTGCCAAAAGTCCCTGTTGCAGAAATATCATTTCCCTCACTAACTACCATGATGAACTGGACAGATGCACAGAATTACTGAAGTTGCTTTTCTGTCCACTCCTTTTAATGTGGGGAGGCGGTTTATGAGAAGTTGCCTGTCACAGTTGAGAAAATAGCAATAGCAATGATTTGAAAATTATTTTTATTCAATATATATTTAAGTATTTCCTGCTTTAAGTATAATGTGTTTTCAATTATTTTTTTTAAATTTAACACCTATATAAAAATGGGACATGTTTATGGGATACTATGTGATGTTTTAGTACATGTATATATCACATAATGTTTAATTACGATAAACATATTTATCTCTTCAAAGAAATATTGCCTCTTGATAGTAAAATGTCTCTTGGTAGTGAAGACATCCAAAAATCTTAGCTTTTAATATTTTAAAGAGAAAAATAAAATATATCAGCATATACTTAGATTTTAAAGTCTTACTTGTTTGTACTTCATGGCAACAAAACTAAGTATCTCTCTTAGGCTCTAGTCACATGGATAAACTAGTGTTAAGCATTTGCATTTGTTACTTTTGGTCTCATTGGTAATTCCTCTTGCACAAGTTTTACATTATACAACAGAATGCAGCCAGAAACCAGGAAAAAGAGAAAAGGTATTTTGAGTCTTTGAGGGTTCCGGCCAATTTTCAAAGTGATCTTAAATTCTCTTTATTTTAGGAGGATCTTTTTTGGTATTGTTTTTCATAATATAAGAATGGCATTGACCTCCTGTGGTAGGTTGCACAAATGACTATAAATTCTTTGTGACTTCACAACTCTTTCATTTCACACTGTAGTCTTTTTCTCCAATTCTGACTATTGCTTGGCCTTATCACTTGCTTTGAGCAGAGAAATGTTGTAGGAATAACAGTACTGTAGCCAAAGATACTTTGCATATTTCCACTTACTCTTGGACTCGTGGTACATTATTTGAACAGATTCAGGCCAGGCTATTTTAAGATGAGAGTCACATGGAGAGGTAGCCCAGATAGTCCAGCCAAGACCTCTGAAGTGTGACCTGAATTAGCTGAAAATACCCCAAACTGGCTCAGATCAGCAGAACTTTACAGATGTTGCCATCAAGGGAAGCATGAGCTAAATTAATAATTATTAATTTATAAGTATAACTTTTGAAAAGTTCAAGTGCCTGCCCAGAGTGCTACCCTGGGATATTCTGTTATGCTTTAGCTGTACCTAAAACTTCCCAGTTTATAAATTTCTATTTACTTTTGCTTGACAAACCAAGCTATCACAATGGCTTAATTAAAATGGGTTGAGATGATAAAGTTGGCTAATTAATGAGAATTAGAATCCTAGTAACAAGTTGTTCTTAAATACAGAACTCCCCCTCCACTAAATTGGAGACCATTATGTTGAGTGAAATGAGCCAATCCCCAAAGGACAACTATCATATGTTCACTCTGATATAAGGCAACCTCTATTCAAAACACAGAATGAATAAAGATATAAAGGTAAATAAGCTTAGTGAATGGAGACTTGAGGCTTACTTTGCCCACCAATGGACATTGGGAGGGTGACAACATCCTTGGATGGGTGAAGTGACAGTATTTCAGAATTATCCAAACCTTTTGGGCAGAACCCTCGGAATAGGTACACATTGAGACTCTGTGTTGATATGAAGGGGTGGGTCCCCATCCCTTGGTAATGGGAGGTTGGAAATGTGTGTGTCTTCCCCCTCTGTTTCTCCCCTTCTCCAGAAACAAGAAGAAGAAATTGCAAAATTGGAGACAATAAATTCACCCAATTTTCCCTAAACCTCAATCCTTCCCACCCTGATCTACCACGTAATCATTATAAAAACTAAAATAAAAAGAAAGGCAAATAAGCATGCACTTGTAATCTCATAAATGAAGAATGTAGTGGAGATGAGATTACAGGAATCCAAGAAGATCAACAGAATACATCTCTACTCCTGAATAAAAGTGGGCCCCCAATGAAACTTCTAAATGTACCTGGGCAGCAAAATGCTAGACTCTTCTCACTGTTAATATCAACAGTGTCATGATCTACATAAAGAGCAGCATGCTGGAGTCAAGACCACAGAGCAGGGACTAGCTCACTATGAACCGCAGGGCATGATGGGAAGTGGAGAGGGGAGGGAGGAAGCCCTTTACCTGCAGAATTGTAAAACAGAAAATAGGAACAAAAAAATAAGAGCTCCCACAAATTGATCTTAATTACCAAATTTTTAAATTGATGCCTGCTTTAGCTTTTCTTCCCTAAAACACTTCCACCATGGGCAGCAGGAGAAATGGAAGATACTGTCCTCTTGACTTATTTCTTTTAGTTTTCTTTAGTATAGTCTTTAATATAGAAAGTGAAAAAAATGGTTTTAACACCTTAATATCTCTTATAATTTTAGATGTTAAAGCATCCTCTTTAACTAATGAATTTATTTTTCCATTTATAAAACTGTTTCATGTCTGTGTGCTTATAAAAATGCTTTATGTATTTTGTATAAACAGGTTTAAGAGCATAATGATACTTCCCAACTCTCCCATTTTTCTTTTAATTTTTACAATGAAATACCTTCAGTTTAGTTTATAATCACAAGCTGAACCCTCCAATAGGTAAAATAACAAACAGAAAAATCACTGTTCATCACGAGTAAAACTAAAGTTGTAAACAATAATCAAGTCTCAAAATGCATATCTCATTCGCACACTTTTATCGTTTTTTACTCTTTATATGAGTCTCCTCTTTTCCCAATAAGCAGCTTGGAAGTCACAACAAATTACTAAAACTGCAAGTTTTTATTTCTATTATCTCCTTGGTACCCACTCAGCCTCTGTAAAGTTTTCATACTGATTTAAAAATATACTTTTCTAAATTGCAACTTCATATTGATTTTTTTAAAAAAACATACTTTTCTAAGAAAGGATTTGATAAATATTTACCTTGAAGAAATGAGGAGCAGATAGATGCTCATCCTGACTTGAATATTCAACAACATATGTATGTACTGAAAAATGATTAAGTAAAACAGTTTTCTAAACTGGTATCTCAAAGGGATCACGAACATTCTGCCTCACTGCTAATACTTCCTAGTATTTGACCAGCATAAAATTATAACCGAAGTTCATTCTTTGGATTTGCCACTTGCCAGATGTGTCTGTGCTTCCTTGGCACATCCATTGGCTACACATTTGATTTAATCAGTTCCATCAATAATTCCAACTTTAATGCCTTTCACTGAAAGATGGTGAACATCAATTAGTGACGGCATTTTTGATTTTGAGGTTTAGAGTTAATTTCATTCTATGACATTTAGATTTGGCCAGAATTAGATTATCTTTCCACCAAAATTGCTTCTTGAAAATGTTTGGTCCCAGGCTACATTAACTTGTTTGCACAAGTAAAAATGTCTAAAATATCATAAGCTGATCATGTTAGAAATGAAATAAAATTGCAATATCTAATTCTATCTAGTACCAAATCTCAGTCAAAATGTTTTACTCAATAAGACTCTGAAAGATTACTTGGGAAATTGTGGGTGAGTTTTCTGTAATTTGATTTCTCTAATGCTGTACCACCTTGAGACAAAAATCAGAAGTATCAAGTTGATTATTTTCTGTTTCATTGAAAATCTCTTGATTATAATACAATGTAAAAAGAGATCTTGAAAACACTGAAATCGTCTCCTCTTCTAGTATGCGACATTTTGGTAAAGGTTGCTCCTTGTGTCATAATGCAGCATAAAATTTTTTTCCCAAGGAAAACAGGCTCAAAAATCCATATAGGCAAGGAATGAACATGAAATCCAAGATGGATGGTACTTCAAAGTTAATCATGGCCACTGTTGCTGACAGAATTTTAAGAAATGAAGTTGTGCACTTCAGACATCATTATGCATGTTAAAATGAGAAAGGAACTCCAATGAGGTTAAGAAACCTGGCTTCCACTCCAGTGTAGAGTAGCTACTTCTCTCCCTCATGTGCCAGAAGACACTCACCTTCCTTCAGACCCGGCAGGGAACCAGCCAAATGTCAGCTATCGAGGGCCTATGGAGTTTCCTTACCCAATAGGAGATGACATCCAGATCAGGAACACTTAGCTTTAAACAGTAAACAAAAAAATTCAAGGGGAGAAAGGCTCCAAGGTAAATGCCAAGCTCAGTCTTCCTCAACTTCTCTTGGTGCTACTGCTTTAAGGAAACTCAGAAACAATATTGTTAGAAATCTCCTTTCTAACAATTATACTGCCACTTACCATTTATCCTCCCAAAGTTGGCTCATTTTCTATTATTTTAATGCCCTCCAACTGGACCATCATTTTTAACTGACTTACAGAAAAAAAGAAAGGATGTAGGCACCACTATAGAAGGCTCCCATTCTCATTGTAAATTCAGAAGTTGTCAGTCTTGCATAGAGGTAGGCAGTGGCTTAAGATACTGCACCACACCATTGGCCCCAGCATTTCGCACTTGCCTGTTAAAACTCTTCAGTGACTCATGTTTGGAAACAATATATTTCCTCTTTGATCCTGAGCAAGTGCATGTGAATTGGAAAAAGATGTTTACTGCATCTGTCCATTTCTCCTTGATGGGGTTGTCAGACAACCTTCCTATTTTCAGTACTGGCTCAAGATGATAAACCTACATGTCATTAAGAGTCCAATTAAGCAGTGGCATTAATTGGGCCACAGTATTTATAGAACACTTCTGGGACATTAAGATTTGAGGATGCGTTTTTGTGTATGAAGGAATGGGTAAGGTGTCCAGGCTTTGCTTGCTCTTCAAGGCTCTTGGCCATAATCTTCAATGGATAAAGCAACTGATGGACTCTTAGTGCAAGTGGTGGGAAGATGTAAAGGACATCTGAAACTAATATATGGCTACTGAAAGCACAAATATAATAATACGCTTTCCTACTTTGTAAAATGTCATTTTTTATGAAAAAGATTTCTGCTACTACTAAATAATGTATGGGTGAGTCAAATGAACAGAGCTTTGATTTTAAAACCACTGTTTTATAGAATTCTGGAGATTCAAATAAAAATGTCAAAGGCAAAGGGGCTTGATCATTTCAACATTTTTTTGCTATGGTCTAATGATCACTTTCCGATTGCATGATGAAATCATACTAAAAATATCAATGTACCTAAATATACTTTTTAAAATGATGGTGTTTAGGAAGTGAAATAATCAGTAACTTCTTACCATTGGGAACAACCACTCAGAGGTGGAAGTAATGACTTTTCAGATTAAATTGCCACTTGGAAGTTCAGTATCCATGCTAGAGTGCCTGTGTTGGCGTCCCATTGCCAATTCTAGTCTATCTTCCTACCAATGTGTAACCTTGGAGACAGCGGATGTTATCTAAGTACTCAGGTCCTTGCCCCCCATGTAAAAGACAGGGATGAATTTCTGGGCTCCTGACTTGAACCTGGCTCAATCCTGAGTTTTAGAGACATTTTTTTTTTTGTAGTAAATTACCAGATGGAAGTTCTCTTTTTCTCAACATAGAAAACCACTACAAGTTGATAATCTGCTTGGATTCCTTTCTCAGGGCTATACACCTGTGCCACAGCCCTTGAGAACATGGCTGCTGCCAGCTCAGGACTTTGTCCTCGTTGGGCATTGCTTTTAGCTGTGGAGAATTATCTCACCAAGGTTACATCCTGTCTTACTTTTTTCAAGCTACTGTGACAAAATTCAATAAGCAATAGAGATTTTTTTTTCTGGTACTTCTAGAGACTGGAGGCTTTGAGCTAATGACCTCCAAAGACCTCATGTCCTTATACCATCTCTTGGGCGTTGAGATTTCAACAACCAATTTTGAGGTGCCATAAACCTTCACTGTATTGCACACTTCCTAAGAGAAGGGGAAACCCCGGCAATGGCTTGTTGATGCCATCATGAAGAGTTCAGAGTATGTTGCCAGTTTAGAATGACTGTGATGGACCCTTCCATTTCTGGATCACCCGTGGGATTATCTGAAATACCCATTACTCACGTTGCTGGCTGGCTTCCTCCTGCTGCTCAGGCCCTTTCCCTCCACGCTGTTGTACCTCACAGAGTGTGCTCTCCCAAAACTTTTTGCAGAAAAGATCTGTCTCGAGGCCCTCAGTGTCAGATAGCATCACTTCATATTTTTTTATGTTCAAAACCTGAAGACCAAATTATGTACATTACTTTATATCCTGCTTATTCCTAATTTAGTGCTATATTTTGAGCATTTTTAATTGATTTGCTTTAAGTTACCTGAAGTTTCATCACACTAAATTCGACAAATTTACTCAGAAAATTCATTCAGCACAAGAGTGTGCTATAATTTGGCAAATAACTTTTTAACTCCGTAATATTTATGTTTAAAATTTTCCACACCATGAATAATACTCCCCAAATAATAGGATGACATCAGATGTATTTACATATAAATATTTGGTCAAGAAAGGCTTAATTCCCAGAAACGAAATTACTGAGTACAACAATGAACTTTGGCAAACATCTTAACATAGGTTGCTAAATGACTTCAAAAAACATTTATTTATTTAGTGAAAGTCTGAGTTAAGAGGGTGGGGGGGAGAGAGAGAGAGAGCGAGCGAGCCCATCATTTGGTTCACTCGCCAAATGATCACAACAGTAAGGGTTGAGGGAGATCAACGACAGGAGTCAGGAACTTCACCTGGGTCTCTCAAACAGGAAGTAGGAGCCCAAACACATGGGCCATCTTTTGTTACATTTTGCAGGTTTTGCAGGTGCCGCAGCAGAAGTCAGGATGGGAAGCAGAGCATCTGAGACATAAAACAGAGTCCGTATGGCATGCTACCGTGGTGGTGACTTTACCCATTGTGTCACAACGCCAGCTCTTCTGGATATTGTTTTCATAATGTATTTTAATTGGATTTACATTTCCAATCCCTTTTTGAACAGCATTATTCTCACTATCCTCTTTTTAGAAATAAACATTCCCTTTCACATTTAAGTCAGTGTTGGATGGTGCAATTTAACACCAATGTGCTACTCCTGAATTGATGTCTAAAAAGAATCTTTGCAGCAAGTTATGAATGTATTCTAACATTCCAGAAGCTCGCTTTCCCAATTTTGGATATTAACTTAGGCAGTATCATCAGGTCTGCACAGCAATGCCCTGCTAAACAATTCCCGTTACCTTGGATGAGAGTTACAGTGGCTTTGCATATGAATTTTTAAAATCTCATTAATCTCTATATCTTTCTAGCACATAGGATTAGTCCTTGAACATAACAAATGTGCAATAAAAATGCTTTGTAGAGTAATTTATTGTCAAGGACCATTTGTCAGCTTGTCAACTATCTAACTTTTCACTTTCAAAGAATCAGGCTAAGTCATTGAAGATTCATATTAAAGGAGTCATTTCTTCTTTGAGCAGTCTTCCATGGAGCAGCCATAATCTGTTAATCTGTTGGACAAGCCCTGTGATACTAATGTGTGTTGTGTTGTTTTGTTTTGTTTTTGGAAGGAAGTCTGGTGGTTGCTAACATTTGAAGAGTTCAAGCACAAATCACAAAAACAATATCTTCTCATTTATTTATCTTAATATATGTATTTGTACAAACATAAGACCCTAATTTAAAGCTGTCATCAGTTTAATATTGATGTGATTTTGTGAAAATCCAGTGTTACATTTATTTATATTTCACTTTATATTATATATAAATATTTATTGTATGCATATATGTATTTTTTAAAGTCCATCTTGAAGAATGTAAATCTGCCAGTTGGAACATGAATAGGATTAATGAATTAACCGAGTTGTGGTGGCTGCATTCTTTAAGATATTTTAAGAAGTTTAGAAGACATTCTCTTTATATGCTTTTCTATTTTGGGTGAAAATCAAATTCTCACTCTGTTTAGATACACTTTCCTGCCCTCACTCAGACCTCCAGTTTCTAGATACTTTTTGAATTCCTCATATTAAATGAACATTTGCTAAAATTAATGAAACAATTCTAGAACTCCAGGCCAATACCCTTTGGAACAAAATAATTAACACGAGACTCTAATGTTTCCAAAGTTAAACAGTTCATTTTTTTTTACCTCATACTAAAAAAACACATATTGGGTCACTGAAATTCACTTTTGGAAGCCAGTGTTGAAACAGTGTATTTAGTTTGCAAGCTTACCATGGTTTTATGGCACTAAAGTAACTCATCAGCAAGACATTTCTATTCTCTGCACTCCATGAGGAATGTAAATTGCAGTGGATCATTTTGTGATAGATTTAAGATTGGTAGACATTTAAAATCAAGAAGAAAAAAGAGGAAATGAAAGGATATGAATTATAATGTTTTCTCAAAGTAACTTCCATGAGTATGCAAGCACCAGGATTAAACATATCTACTATTAACATATCAAGACTCCCTCTTTTGATTTCTATTAAAATAGAAACAAGTGAGAGACTGATAAATTGCCTCCAATACTCAAAACAAATAAAGTGCCAAAGAGTAGAATTGTAAAACATAGATAGCATTCCCATCCTAGGAAATTTTAAATGATTCTGATTGTAAAACCAAAATAACATTGCACCTTAGAAATCTAAGACCATCAGTAAAAAGCTGTTGCTAGCAGGAGCCTACAATTTAGACATAGGAGTCTTAGTGGTTTGTACTCTTTCAAGAAGTGCAAAGCAAAAAAAAAAAAGTGCGAAGCAAATGGCCATATATTTCTTCATACTTAAGATTTTTTTAAAAGATTTTTATTTTTATAATATATATTCGCATATTTTTATTATATGCTATCTTATATTGGAAAAGCAGATATACAGAGAGAGGGAGAAACAGAAAGATCTTCTGTCTGTTGACTCACTCACCAAGTGGTCTTCAAGTCCAGAACTGAGCTGATCTGAAGCCAAATGCTTCTTCTGGATCTCCCACGCAGGTACATGGTCCCAAGGCTTTGGGATATTCCCACTGTTCTACCAGGATATAAGCAGGGAACTGAAAGGGAAGTGGAGTAGCTGGAACACTAACAAGTGTCCCCATGGGATCCTGGCACATACAAGGCGAGAACTTTAACCACAAGGCTATAGTTCCAGATGCCACACTTAGGATTTTAAACGGATGATTAAAGTGAGCATGTGACATGATAATAGATGGTAAGTTGATTGCTTTTAGGATTAGATCAATAAGTAAAAGCTACTAAAATAAGTAAAAATTAATACAACCTTATGTTGGGGATATACTTAATTATGAAATGGTAGATTAAGAAGCTATTTCTCTTCTATAGTTTTTTCCATGCTTTATTTTAAAAAATTATCATTATAAAATTAACGGATTTTATGCAGTTTGCAGATTCAGTTCTAAGAATGCAATGGAACTTTCCTTCCTCTGTTCTGCCTGCCTCTTTCCTCACCCCTTGTTTTTCCTTCCTTAAAACCTGAGCAATTGAAAAACTAACAGCAGGCACAAATGATGTGTTCATAATATATTCAAACACGTGAGAAGTATTTTAGTTATCTAATCTAATCATCACTTTAAAGTCTGAAACTTTTTCTTTGTAGTATCCAACATAAACAATATAAAAACACAAAATTTCTAGGTAAATGAGTGGGTAATCATTGCAAAATCATCAGTACCTGCAAGAGGTATCTGAGACCAGTTGACTATGTGTTCTCATTTACAGGAATTTACGTGACAGGTTATTATATTTTAACAATATTCTTTAAAATTTTTAAATTTTATGACACAATTCATAGGCTTTATGATTTCTCTTATCCTCTTCCCAAATTCCCACCCCCTCTAACACTGATTTCCCCTATATTATTTCAATAGTATAATGCTTCACAATCAGTCATAAGCCCATCATTCTGCCATTGAGGTGTACTCTGACATTGTAGGCATGGACAATGGCAGAAAATCCAGTGTCCTATTGTCAAGATATATTCAGTAGTTTTATTGGGAGTCCATCTTTGATTTGGAAGTAGGGATACATAGTACGTTGTTTCTTCGCATCTGGATATGAAAGTCTCTATCACACAGTTACTATATATCCCCTTAAATGAAAAGCCACAATACAAAATCAACAACAGAATTAAAGTTATAAAATTTGCAAAATCATGAAGTTAAATAACATGCTACTGAATGACCAATGTGCAGCTAAAGAAAATGAAAAAAATCTTCTTGGAGAAAATGATCCTACTGTATGAATTCTGCCATTTGCAACCAAATGGTCCCAACTAGAGACCATGATGCTCAGTGAAACCAGTCAATCCAAAAAGGATTGTTTTCTCTGATATAAGGCAACCTCCTTATAAAATGTAAGATCAATAGTCCTTTCAGTACTGTTTTTACTGTCTTTCATGGGTTTTGATATTATTGTTTTTATTTTCATTTCTTCAGAATAGCTTCTTTTCTCTTACTAAATTCTTCTGACTCATAGGTCATACAGTAACAATGTTATTACTACATTTGTAAGTTCATGTCAGTTCATGAATTTTTTAAGTCTTTCAAGTAGAATAGAATCCAAGATAGAACTGGGGCATTTGGGGGGAAAAACCTTCTCTTTCCTCTTAACCAAAATTACCATAAATACTCACCATCTGCTTAGCAGGAGATGGAAAAGTTATAGAGACAAGAAAAGTCTAAATATACCATCAATCTCTAGAGGAAAAGGATTTGAGTGCTTATAAAAAATAATTCACATTCAGTTTTATTAGATGTAACATCCACTGGGAATTGACCTTTCAAGAAGCATAGTCCCTTTCCCTCAAAAAGTTTTTGCTTTCACTGTTTGCCTGGGGGTAACTCTGTAATTTCCTTGAACTCTGCATTGCATACACATGCAAATATTGTTAGTGATATGGGAAGTGTCTCAGAACATAAAGGCCACATGTTCCAGGTGACCACAGTAGAGACTGGAAATGAGAGACTTACATGCGGAAACATTTCTTTGCAATCCTCAATTGCCAATTTCCTTTATTTTTTCACTTTCCTTTACTTCCATGTTTGCCTTTAATGTTGGGGCAATAATGAGTTTGATATTTAGAATAGATTGCGATAGAGTAATCCCCTCCTCAGGAAAAAGGCATTCATATCTCACAGCGTCTGTTATTTAAGTGACATGACAAGTCTGTTAAATCTGCTATTTATGTGACGTGGCAAATCTATTAATACGTTACAGTGGGTGACACGGCAAAGAAAAATTAAGACTACAGATGAAATTGGGGTTTCTAATGGGCTGGTCTCAGGTAGGGAGATTATCATGAAAAGGGGAGGTGAAGAGTCAAAGTTACACCAAGGAGAGGAATCAGAGTAATGCAATAAATCCTCAACCCCCAAGGCTGACTTAAAGACGAAGCAAAGGGATCACAAACCAAGGAGGACAACTTCCAGGTGCTAGGAAGGGCAAGAGAACAAAACTTCCACTCAATGCAGTGGTTTCAGCCCAGTGAGCCCAGTATCAAAATCTCCCAAATGTAACATAAGATAACAAACTTATATTTAGACACTAAGCTTGTCTTAATGTATGGCAGCAGCACAAGAAAAATAAAATCAATAGATTTTGGAGTTGTGTGTGGGGTACTGCTATAACAGGTGCCTAAACATACAGAAGTGGCTGCGGATTCAGTGGGTGGAAAGAGGGTGGAAGAAAATGTCACATACATGGGGCTTAAACAGACAAGCATAAATACAAATAGCAACTCTGTTAGCGAGAGTTGGAAGGAGATGAGGAAATGTAGCTAATAAAGAACACCCTTGTTATTGTAGTGGCAGAAATATTACTAGTGTGTCCTACAGTTGCATGGAGAGCAGAACTTGCAAATGATGGGATTGGACATTTGGCTAAGCCAATTTCAATCAATGTGTTGAAGGAGTTGTCTTCTGTCTTAAAGCCACCCATTGAAATGTAAGTGGAAAGAAATAAATGGAAAAAAAATAGCAACATAAAATGAACAGAACTAATGATTTGAAGTATTCTGTTTACTTTATTGTAAGATATTGGAGTGTTCAGTCATAGAAAAGGTGTGAGAGATTAAATGTATGTCCCCTACTTTTGACATCCAGGCATTTCAGAAGTAGCTGAAAGATTGAAATGAGATTACCAGGGACGATCTTAGGAAAACCATTTGACTAATTAAGTGAGTGTTTGTGACAGACACTGAATGTGCACAAGTTTCTTGAGTGTTTTATCTAAGCAAAAACATGGCTAGTTTGATTTTGAAAATTCAGAAAAAAGGGCCCAGTGTTGTGGCCTAGCAGCCAAAGTCCTTTCCTTAATCATGCTGGGATCCCATATGGGCACCAGTTCTAATCCCGGTGGCCTTTCTTCCTATCCAGCTCCCTGCTTGTGGCCTGGGAAAGCAGTCAAGGACGGCCCAAAGTCTTGGACCCAGCACACACGTGGGAGACCTGGAAGAGCTCCTTGGCTCCTGACTTCAGATTGGCTCAACTCCAGTCATTGTGGCCACTTGGGGAGTGGATCATGGGATGGAAGATCTTCTCTGTCTCTCCTCCTCTCTCTATATATCTGAATTTGCAATAAAAATAAATAAATCTTTTTTAAAAAAGAGTACAGAAAATAATAGAATGAAAGTGGATGGTAAACTGAGAATAAATTAAAAAATGATTCAGTTTGAGTAATTGGTGAAACCAGAGGCACTGGGATGCATGCTAGCTCATCAGCGAAGTTAACTTTTAAAAGTCAAAGTTTATTGCTTCCTGTAAGAATTGAAAGTTGGAATTCCAGATTCTTGGAAACAGAATGCATAAGTAGGCGACAAAAGTTCAGTTATCCTCACAAAATCTGAGACCTCCACTGGGAAAAATAGAAAACAAAGCGAGTTTTTCAGTAGTTTGGTGGTTTTATGCTAATGTTAATAAAGATACTAGCAATTACACAGCAGTTCTTTGGGCACAACGTCTATGAAAGCCTTTACCTGAGCCAGTATTTCCATCTTTTAAAGTTAGAATGGATCAACCAAGCTTGGGTTTCATCTATAATACATTCAGTATCTGGGACTCTAAAATGATTAAAATATTTGTAGGTTGACTGAAGACAAGATGATTTTAAATTATAAAAGCCTCTGTTTATATAGAGAAATTCTTGGTTTCAAAAGAGGGCAATTCTTTCAAATGGCTCTACTTCTTTAAACTCTCCCTCCCTCTTAAATTCTTAACAACAAAAAAAGATAACCTTTATTTAGGATTTATTATATTCCAGGTCCCATGTCGTACACCACTTGGATACATTATCTCATGCATTTTTCACAATACACAGTAAGTTATGTGTATTGCCAGCTCTGTTTTCAGATGAGGAAAATTGAACCATAGGAATACAAGTAAGTTACCCAGGTGATAAATGAAAATGTAGGGACGTAAATTCAGCTTTCTCATAACTCTGAAAGGGCAACAGTTCTTAGTCATCACAGTATTATTGTTAAGTATGGAAATTAGTTGCTCATATTCACAATACCCTGATTATTCCATTCTAAAGCACTGGTTGTGCAATACAGTAAATATGTAGGCTCTTTCACTTAAGATTTTCTTTCAGCTGAGTGTAGGAAGACAAAATTAAATATTCTTGTTGAGATCAAGAACCTATGAACCTCCAGAAAGGAGCAGTGGTAGTATCTAATAATGATATAAATATATCTTTTGGTCAATGCTAGGCCAAACAAACACATAACATACATTTCTGTACTTCATCTTGCTAGCTCTACTGAGGCATAGAAAGATCACAGCTGGCTTGAAGTAACAGAGTTGGTGCCTGGTCTGAGTCAAGGCTATCCATCCACACTGGGGCCACCGTGATGTCCTGCCTTGTAGATAGCAGCAGGACACATTGCTTATGTTGATGGTGGAGGGAGGGGAAAACAGCAGGTTAAGTCACCCAATAATTTTGCATGTGTTTGAGTGAATATTGAGAGGAACATCGGCGGGAGAAATGTACCTGTACAGCATAGGGCAGGTACATTTGATGATACTGTGATGACTAAGAACTGTTGTGCTTCCAGATTTATGAGTGATTTGTGCCTAAAATAGCCTCTGGCAGCTCAAGAAAAGTTTCAGCTGGTTCATGGCCAGATGTTATCACCTTGTAACACCCCAAAGTTGACTAAGTTTTACTTCCTCATTCTCTGATCCACCTAAATATCTCTATGTTTTTCTACTTATCCACTTTCAACAGGTTGGTGTTCCAGTTTCCTCAACCTACTATAGCAAGCTGCAGCTGGTGTCTCAGATATACATGGGCCTTGAGCCATAAAGTGCTAGCACCTAGCAACCAGATCAGATAAGCACAGGATGTTCCATCTTTAATGGCACAATTCACAAAGGAATATGGCCTTCTATATCCTTTGTTAACATTTTCTACTGTAAGCTGATTTGAAAACTGTTTAGTTTGGAAAATAGATAGGGAAACCATTTCTAGTCATAGTATAAATGATAAATATTATGCTTTGAAATAAACCATAACATTTTAGGGTTTTCCCCTTTTCCAGTACTGGAAATGACTTTAGCTGCATAATAACAAATTTCAAAGGTTGACTCAATATTTTCCTATCCTTATTTTCTTTCTCATGTTGAAACAAGAAATGAATGGCTAAGAAAATACTAATAACCACCAACTGATTTCCTGACATTTGAACAAGATTAAAAGTCCCTCAACAGTTCATTAGGAGTCAGACCAGCTCAGATAAATTCATTCCATAGTCACATCAGTCACCAACTATTTTTGAGAACTTGAAAAAAACCCAGAAAGATAATATTCCATCCTACATCCCAATCTCCAATCTAGAAACTGCAAAATCAGAATTCCCATTAGTTTATTGGTATTGATATGTAATTACTAAAAGGGATATCCTAGGAAATGTAAATAATCACAATAATTGTATATTAAAAACATTTTGTCCCATACGCAATAAATTGGATAAAGTTCTTAATAGTAAAACAAAAATTACACCATCAGAAATATTTCTTTTTAATAGAACTGACCACAAAGTGTACAGATTTTTGCAGTTTTAAGTTTTTTTTCATTTTTTTTCTTTTTTTTATTCATTGATTACATTGTATTATGTGATACAGTTCCGTTGGACCTGGGATTCACTCCACCCCTCCCCGCACCCTCCCACCATGGTAGATTATTCCACCTTGTTGCATATCCACTGATCAAGTACAGTTGAGATTCCCTCTTTGCAAGCATAAACTAAACATAGAGTCCAACATCCTGTAGTCCAGCCAAGTTCCTCGGTTTCTTGGGGAGACCCTGTCCGGTCCGAGGACAGAACCATCACAGTATCAACCTGATCAATCAAAGGCTCCAACATACCCTCAGCAACAATTAACTTCGTTGTGTAATTAATAATTATAGTATTGAGTAACCAATATGTTAAAAACAATTGCAATTTCTTAACCACCTTCTGTGATCACCTCATTGACATTTCAATTTTAGTTTATACACAACGTATAACATAACATACATAAAATAACATGCTTTGCATAACATCATATCCTCTTAAATTAACGCAAACATGTGGTATCTAACCTTTTGGGATTGGCTCATTTCCCTTAGCACTATGGTTTCCAGTTTGGCCCATTTGGCCACAAAGAACTGCATTTTGTTTTTTTTAATAGCTGAGTAGTATTCCATGGAGTAGATGAACCATAGCTTTCTTATCCAGTCCTCTGCTGATGGACATTTTGGCTGCTTCCATGTTTTTGCAATTACTGATTGTGCTGCTATGAACATAGGAGTGCATGTTGGCTTCTCATAAAACAGGTGTTTTGGGTATATTCCTAGGAGTCCTATTGCTGGATCATAAGGTATGTCGATTTTGAGTTGTTTGAGTGTTCTCCATATTGATTTCCATAGTGGCTGTACCAGCCTGCAGCCCCACCAGCAGTGGAGTAGGGTTCCCTTTTCCCCACAACCTCGCCAACAACTGTTGTTGGTGCTTTTATTCATGTGGGCCAGTCTTACTGGCGTTAGGTGGTACCTTATTGATGTTTTAATTTGGATTTCCCTTATTGCCAGGGAACTTGAGCATTTTTTCATATGTTTATTTGCCATTTGGGTTTGTTCCTTTGTGAAGTGTCTGCCCATTTCCCGTGCCCATTTCTTGAGTGGCTTGTTTGTTTTGACATTTTGGTTGTTTTGTAGTTCTTTGTATACTCTGGAGATTTGCCCTCTGTCACCTATGTAGTGCGCGAAGATCTTCTCCCATTCTGTGGGTTGCTTTTTTACTTTGTTGATTGTTTCTCTAGCTGTACAGAAGCTTCTTAGTTTGATGAGGTCCCAATTGTTTATTCTGGTCTTGATTGCTAATGCTTTTGGTGTCTTTTTTAGGAAGTCGGGACCTACCCCTAGATCTTGCAGAGTATTTCCAACATTTTCTTCCAAAAGTTTGAAGGTTTCTGGATGTAGGTTTAGATCTGTTATCCATTTAGATTTGATCTTAGTGTATGGTGAGACATGTGGGTCTATCTTTTTGTTTCTGCAGGCTACTAACCAGTTGTCCCAACAGCATTTATTGAACAGACCTTCCCATTTGCCTGGATTGTCATTTGTCTTTTTGTCAAAGATTATTTGGCCGTATTTGTGTGGATTCCCTTCTGGTGTTTCTATTCTGCTCCATTGATCTTCTTCTCTATCTGCATTTAAAAATTTTTTTAAAGTTGGATATAGAAGGTATTTGATAAAAATTGAAATATCCAACAAGGTAGCATATAAGGTCATATAACCATGAATTCCAGAAGACAGCAATTTTTTGTTTATTATTTAAACACTTCTTTAAGAGATGGAAAGCAAGGGAGATGGAGAAAGAGAGGGCGAGCACTTCCAACCACTACTTCACCCCTCAGTACCCATAACATCCAAGACTGGATCATGCCAAAAGCAGGTGCCAGAAATTCAACACAGGTTTCTTAGGTGGATGTCTGGAACCCAAGTACCTTGTTTACCAGAGTAAACATTAGCAGGAAACCAGCATCTGAAGAAGAGTTAAAACTTGAACTCAGATATTCCAATATGAGATGAAAGTTTCCCCAGTGGTATTTTAATTACCAAACCAATGCTTGTCTTGAGAAGGGATGGAAGGAATAAAAGCAAGTTGGAGAGGAAAAAGAGAGGAAGCTGGGAGAGGGAGGAAGATAGGGAGAAGATAAAGAGGAGGGCGAGAGAGAAGAGGTACAAAGGGAAGGCACAACAGGTTTTCAGGGAAAAAAGATCTGAGATTGGCAAGCAGATCAAGAGATGTCTCATAGAGGAACCAGAGATTGACCTGATAATAATGGCAAGTAGAGACAGGGTGACAAACTTGGTCAGCATGGGAAAAAAGAGAAAGAGGAAGCAAGGCACAGAGTTAAGCAGAGGGTAAGAATTTTAGCAGAGACGTGAGACATACTGACAACTGCAAAATTTGGCTGAAAGTTATATTTAAAAATACGCAGGTGTAACTGTCTAGTTGGTTAAATTTAATCCAGAACTTTAGCTTGTTTATCATTTTGATACATTAATTACATTTTGAATATGATTATAATCAACCAAGCCTTAATACAGAAATTCAAATTACTACACTTAAATTGCTTAAAAATTGGTAACCATCAAAATAGCCAGCCATAATAGATTAGACATTAGGTAAATCATATCTTTCTACTGAATTACATCCCACAAATATCTTGTAAATTATGTTCCAAAGAATGTAGAGAACAAAATGTTTATGATGCATAGTTGAGTTAAAGAAGTTAAATATAAATTCAGTATATAGAATTTTCTTTTACGAAAAGTGTATTGTAACATATTGATGGGAAACAAACTGAACTGCTCTGAGTAAATGTATATGTTAAGAGAATGTAGAGGATTGACTTCCTCTAACCCCATCAATTATGTCTTCTGAATTTGTGTTTCAGAATGCTGTTTTATAATCCAGTATTATTATCATTATTATCATTTTATAATGAAAGCAGCTAAGCACCAACATTGCAATGATCTTGAGCCTAATCCCAAAGGTAGTCAGGTATGCTTTCCTTTACTTGGAAAATGTTGCGTTTATTGGAAGAGATTGATCTCTAAGAGAAAAGAGATCCTGATGGAGGACTTTCATCAAGAATTAAACACTTACTGTCAACACTCAAAAAAAAAAAAAAACACCTTGGAAAAAAATGTATCAGATCAATTAGGTTACTTTTAGATAAAAAATGTAAATTTAGTGAGTTTGTATTGAAATTACAATACATTCTGAATAATTATTCAAATGTAGTTAAACTTGGACTAGAAGACAGGCCCTGTTCTAAGGGTATTGTGGGAACACTTGAATATTCTATTGTCTTGGAAGTCCAATGCTGACCGATCTCAAAAGTAGGCAGATGAGCAGTTATTGCTACCATAATTGGATTTTGTTAGGATAAGAGACAGAAATAGACATAGTTCTATTTTTTTCCCTTAAAGATTTGACATTTTAAAAGATATCCCTGCCAGAGGGGGATTTGGTGCAGGCTTTTCTTTTCTATTGGGAATCTTAAAGAAAAACACATTTCATGTTGGTTCATCTGAGGGTTTCAGTGGTTAAAATGAACATAAGACATTATTTTGATGTTGAAAAGAGTCCAGAAGTACATCTGATAGTTCAGAGAAAATACATTTACTTCTATCCACTGCATCGATCTGTTGTAATTGTAATGGGTGGAGAGGGCCATGCCTGAGAATGGAAGCAGTATGCAGAAGTTGGCAGACTTTGGTATTACAGAGATTGATTTGAAATCCTTACCCGGTGCTGTGAGAAATATGCTTCACATGTTTCAGCCTCAATTTGTTTAATAAAAGTAAGGGAGAGTGTCAAATATCAACTCCTATCTAAAAATTTCACCAATGTAAGAAGGATTGAAGAAGACAGAATAAGTCATGTTGGGAGTTGGACACCAGCAACCAGTCAACAGCAAAGTCAAATATTGGTTTTTTATATAATTTATTTATTTTTTAAAATCATCTTACTTAGCTGATTAGGGTACAAAGGGTCAAGGGCTACAAGAAAGTGGGTAAGACCATTGTTTTCACACTAACATCATTTTTCCCCTGTTTCTGGGGTCAGGGGAGAAACAAAGTGAAAAGCCCCACCCAGACCTCCCACCCATCCCAGGTCCCCAATGTGAGGCACACTCCAAAGGTCCTGCTCAAGCAGTTTTGATAGTTCAACAGTTCTGAATTGCTGCCAATCTCACCACTCAGATAGCAATGAAAACTATTCAGAATCCACTGCCTGACATAGTCTCTTCACGGTTGGGATTCTGAGATCAGCAGTTCAGTTAGAGCAAATCTCCAAAGAAACTTCATCTCAGATGATCCCAAACCTGATTCTTGTGTGAATTTGCCAGAACAGGGTCTGGCACAGTCCGTCACCCCAATCAGCTTATGCACATGCTGCTTGTTGCAATTGCTTGGTCAGTTCTGTTTCCAGCCCTGTCATCCACTTGAACCAATGGGTGTTGTAGTCCAGCCTGATCCTAACCACTTCATACTCAGCCCTCACACAAACCAGTGGGAGCTGCAGCCTAGTTGGGATGACTCCCTATAACCTCCACCAGGCCTGCTCCCTACCCTGGTTCCATGCCTGCCAGTATGTACCGCAGGCTTGTTCAATCTGTCTCACATCCCATTTAGCTCTCATACTTGTCAATGGGCATTGAAGCCTAGTTCAACCCAACTAACCTACTATCCAACCCACACACATACTGGCAGGTGTCTTTTTGTTTAGCCACCCCTGTCCTTGCCCAGTTTTTGTGCTCTCCAGTGGGAGTGGTTACCCATGAGGGAGGTGCCCACTATCTCCCTACTAGACCACTCCAACTTCCGGATTATGCACTCTCCAGGTGGTTCTGGAGTTGAATTTGACAGATTAAGCTCCCAGTGCCAGCCTCTGCCAGCTGGTGCTGTGGCAAAGCCCAACCAATCCTCACCCACTCTAATTTTTGCTTGCACCAGTTGGAACAGTCAGCACAATTAGCTCACATGAGGCCCACAGGTGTTGTAGCCCTGCCTGGTCTGGTCTGCCCCTATCCCAACTCATGTTCTCCAGTGGGAGTGGCTGTCCAGCAGAGGAACCCACATTCCCCAGCCAGCTTTCTCTCCTCCCCCTAGTTCTCATGTGTGCTGTTTGGGCGCTGCAACCACATCTGGTACAGCTCACTTCACCTTGGCATTCCTTAATGTGCACTGGTATGTGTTGTGACCGAAGCTGGCCTGACCCACACTCTTTGCTGGTGCTAGGATTCACCAGCAGTTGATGTGAACGGGTTCAGCCTGGTCTGCCCCCACCTATGCCATATGTATGATGGTGGGTATCTTCCTCTCGCCTCATCTGGGTTGCTCCATATAGTGGTTCTTGCGCTCACCTGTAGGGGCTGTGTTCCAACAGAGGAGTTCCCCAAGCTCCTCCTTCAGAATCTCTTCTTATGCCAGGTCTTGCACGTACTGGTGGTTCCATGGGCCAGCCCTCATTGCTGGCCTTCAATACATTCCAGTTCTTGGTGTTGGCTGTTTCACCCCAGCCAAGGCTTGTCCATACCCAGACATTGCTCAGACATGGCTCAGTAGGGGCAGAGTCCCAGTCTAGTCTGTCCTACATCTACCCAGGTTCTCCAGAGCGCCAGATGGTGCTGGCGTCTAGCCCAGTTTGGTACACCCAGCCCCAGTCCACAGCAAAGTCGAATATTGTTGTATTGTATCCTATGGATGCAAAATAAATCTACTTGTTCATAATACAATTCTTTTATTCTGGCAACTAATAGCACGTCTCAAAACATCTTAAAACATTTTCTGGGGAAAGGATTTGGTTTCACTCGTTTTAAAAAAAATGTATTCAATGTATTTGCACAAGTTCTGTGGATACTGGCATGGCACCCTCTTTGACCCAGGTAGGTAGACTCAGGATGGAGCAAGATGTTTGAGAAAATCAGGACGCCTTCTTTGGGGTGAGCCTGATGTGTATATGTGCATGTGTTGGGGGGAGCAGAATCTAGATTGATTTCTTATCCATTCTTTCATGGAAATCTCTCCAAAGGACACTTCAAGTCCATTTGCTTTTGTTTAGATGAACTCATATGGAAAATAGAAGGGAAGCTTTTAGCTATACACAGTTGTGTCCATGTTCATAGACTGCACCGTTTAATGAAGGCTAGTGATATATTTCAGTCACCAGGCTTGTGTATCAGGGCTTAGTTTTTGTGCAAGGATCAGACACATCTAGAATTAAGGCTGCAAGAGTAGCCTGGATAGCACTTGAGCACATTCTATGGTAGACACATGCCATCTCATTTAAATATCCTTGTGATTCTATGCGAAGATGTCTCTCCTTGGCACTGGATGTCAGGGCATCTTGAAGAACTATGATCACACATTAGGAAAGCTGATATAAGACTAGAAGACAGAGGGCTAAAGCATTACTTAAAAAAAGAGCAAAGCTGGTTTGATAAGCTCCATAGTATGGTGACTTCCTTGAAGTAAGCTTAGATAAATATTTTGACTGTGTTTCTTATTGCAAAAATTTGAGTGTCTAACATTTGTTTAAACATGAAATCTGTTTAATAATGAAAGAAGTCAAATCCATCTTAACTTGGAGAACTAAATTGCAATGTTAGTGTACAATTCAAAAATATGCAGATGTACTGTTAGTGAGTAACAACAGAGAGAGAGAGAGCTTTCATTTCCATTCATTGATTCACTCCTCAAATGCTCACCAGGATTGAGCCTCGCCTAAACCTGCGCCAGGAGCCAAGAACTTGATTCTCTTCTCCATTACGTGTTTCCAGAGTTTAAGTGCTTGGGCCATCATCTGTTGCCTCCATAGACTCACTGACAGAAAGCTTTAATGAAAGCAGGGTAGAAATTTTTTAAAGTGGACCCCACTTGCATTTTGCTTCTTATTTTGCTCATACTGACTAAAACACGTATCTGCTTCAGAATACAATTTCTCAAAGTAGTGAGGACCACGAGGGAGGCACAGCCACTGGCACTGACAGGAAATTCTCCAGTTCATGAGATGGATCCATTAAATGAGATGAGAAATTGCCAAACTTGGGCATGAGTTATGTCCCTAATCATCAGGAAGCAGTTACAAAAGATGTTATGAATCCTTAAGGTTTAGAGTCAGAATCCCTGAGGAGGGAATTACATGAGCTAGTTAGGTTGCTAGCTTAAGATCAGATATTGGAAGCTACAACTCCCCTGCTCTAAGAATTCCTGTCTGCCTACCCTTTAGTCAAGTGATTTTCCCTAGGACGTACTTCCCCTTACCTGCCTACCAGGGGTGGTATCACATAACCACTTCCCTTTCCAGGCTCATAAGAAGCCTGGTAATGGGAAGCAGCACTTTCTCTCCCTCTCTTTTCCCATGCATGCAGGATACAAAATTTCTGCTGACTCTGGGACATGGAATCAATCCAGAATAGGTTGGTTTACAGGCCACTCAAACTGGTTTTTCTGTGAATCCAGAGCCAGTCTCACTAGTCTGAAGTCAAGACTAGCCCAACTGCTTTAGGAGCTGAACCCTTCAAGGGTTTAGTGGCTCCAGGCTCATATCCTCAGAAAACTACAGAGGATGACTCACACATGGGGCCCTACCACTAATGTGGGAGACCCGAATGAAGCTGCTAGTGCCCTGTCCATCCCTGGCTGTTGTGGCCATTTGTGGCGTGGCAAACAGCGGAGGAATTTCTCTCTCTTTCTCTACACACATACACACACACACACATACACAAACACGCACAGTGTTATATATAATCTTTCTGTAACTATGGCATTCAAATAAATAAATATTTTGAAAAACCAATAAAATAAAGACAAAGAGGCACTAAGTAATCTTGGAGGTAAAGCCAAACACAGTTTAGTTCATGTGAGGACCTCAAGAAAAATGCAAAATTAAATTCTTTAGATTAATAATCTTAATTTACGTGTCTCAAACTCAGTAGGAAGTAAAGCTCTTGACCGTCTTGCTAGATGCAGATGTTTATTCAATCACTGGGTCTTGTGTAGGACACACAGGTCTTCTGCTCCCCACAGTCAATTCTTAACTGGCTCATGAGACTTCTACTAATGGTTGGGTCATCTCATTTTAAGTAGCAAAAAAAGGTAAGAGTTAGTTTAGGCCTCTATGTCATGAGCCTCCAGTTGCAGTATTACTCTGGGAATGTGATTTAGTGCATGACTTTCTGTTAAAGCTAGCAGAGTTTGACGTTCTGAGGCTATTAGGAATTTCTGTAAAGTCTAAATCAATAGCAGAAAGTGCAAGGACTTGGCATCTGTAAAATCTGGGATAGATTCCAAATTCTACACTTATTAACCGTGTGACCCTGAATGAGTCATTTAACCTTCTTGACACAGTTTACTCAGTTATAAAATATAGTGAACAAGCTCTGTTCTTCCCATAGCTGGGGGTAGTTTTTAAGATGCCACGATACCAGCTAATCTTAACAAAGAGCTAAGAACTGGATAAGCCCTTTAATGGTACTAATTCGTCTGATCTTCCCAACAAGCTGATGAATTAATAATGCTGTTCTTAGATCCTCCTCAAGGCTCTGTGGTGGGGGAGGCTGTAGAAAATACAATTTAGCCAAAATTTTGTTACTAATTTCATGGAAAATATGAAGACTGTATTTGAGGATTCAGAACAAGCACTGATTAGTAGGAACTCAAGCATTGCTAACCACCCAGGCAGTAGCTCAGTGGAAGCAGTTTGTTCTGTCGGCATACCTCTTCTCATTCAGGTAGGCCCTGGAATCATTTCTACATGTTTTTCACTGCCAAACATGACTCTCCCAGAAACTTAACATCTCCAACCATGGAAAGAAAATGATAGTGAGACATGCATTAGTTTTCCCTGTTACATAAAAGACACCACCGATTTCACAGCTTCACACAACACTAAAAGCAAACTAACAACTTTCAGGGGCAGTGGTGTGAGCCACAGGCTACAGTCAGCGTGTTGGCATGGTGTATCTTTTTCTGGTGGCTGTGAGGATACATCTACTTCTAAACTCATCCAGCTTGCTGTGAGGTTCACCTCGGAAACAGTGGTTTTTGTAAATGCTTGGACTGAACATGTCACTTGCATCCTGGCTGCTGATGGCTGCTGGAGGTCACCTGCCCTTGGCTACCTTACTCCTTTACAGAAGTTATCTCATATCTTTGAAGTGCACACTGAGACAGAGAAATTGATTTTTCCAACGTCAAACTAGAATCAGGATATATAATCAGAGAATCTGGTTCCTGTGCTCATGATGAGTATAATGGACAACATGCTGTAGCATATGTGAAAATTTAGTGTGAAAAGACATGACTTCTCAGATATCCACAAGTATAAAAGGGCTTTGAAAAACACATTCTGGTTACTAGTATAAAGAGCTAATGAAGGCTGTTTTATTTATAATAAAAATTTCATGATCCCCAGGAATTCTTTAATCAATTAAAAATAAACACTGCAGGAATTATGTAAGGAAATCCTTGCAGCAAAGATCACAAGCTCTTGCGACAAACAGGAGACTGCTCTACATCTGGCTCAGCTCCTGATCAGGAGGGTTTAACTAAGATTGAACACTACTGTTTCCATGGTTAGAGAAGGGTGACAGAGAACTGGATGTTTACAGCATTCTCCTTGTTTAAGGAGGGAGAGGAGAATAACATAGAGGTGTCTGGAAATCTACTAGAGTAGAAGCCTCCAAGATGGAGAGGGAGGACTCAACCCAAGTGTGCTGATTGATTGAGCAAAAGTTTCCCAGCTCTAGCTAATGTCTCTTGCATGAGTTTTTGGTTGCTCTCAATACTAGCCAAACCCTTTATATGCTGAAAAGAGCTATATGCAGGAGCAACTAAAGTCATCTTAGAGAGAATTGTATCAAACTAAGTCTTAAGTAGATAAAATGTATCCACTTTAAAATACTGTATACAAATATGTATTTGAAAAGAAGTGGGGACCAGCATGGTGGCTTGTCAGACTAATCTTCCACCTTAGGTGTAGGCATCCCAGATGGCTGCTGGGTTGAGTCCCAACTGCTCCACTTCTGATCCAGCTCTCTGTTTTATGATCTAGGAAAGCAATTAGGATGGTTCAAGTTCTTGGGCTTTTGCATCCATGTGGGAGACCCTGAAGAATCTCGTGGTTCCTGGCTTCAGATCACCTCCAATCTAGCCTTTGTGTCCATTTGGGGAGTGAACCAGCAGGTAAAAGAACTTTTCTCTAACTCTACTTCTCTCTCTCTGTGAAGTCTGCCTTTCAATTAAAAATAGATGTTTAGAAAAAGAGAGAAAGAGAGAGAGATAAAGAAAGAGAAAGAAAGAAAAGATGAAAGAAAAAGAAAAGCAAAATAGGAAAGATAGGAAGGGATATGAATATTAGAAGAGAATATACAGGACAAATTTTTATGTTTGTTACACTTTTCTAAGAGGACTCATTCCAGCTTTTATAATGTGGGTTAACTAACATTCACAGAAAGCGTTAGTTGTGCTGATTGGAAATATCTGAGAACATGGTTTGAACAGTCTGACAACTGCAAATTGGGAGAGAAATTCTCAGAATGAGGAATCACAGGAGAAGACCACAAATCTGCATGTCAATTTTCTTCAAATATTTGTCTGGTCTGTCTCCAAAGCTGCCTGTGCCCAGAGAAGACTCCCGCAGCATGGTCAAAGTCATCTTTGGGAGGCTTGGGACGCTCAGCACGAATTTCAGCTGTGCTCCTCCCCCACAGAGATTACAGAGATGGCCTTAGCAGTGAAAACAATGTTCCAGGGTGGAGACTAAGAAACATGTTGCACCAATTACATATAAAATTAAGTTTCTAAGCATCTAAGATGACATACATGTCAACAAAAAGAAAAATAAAAAATTTTCAATGCAACATGAGTTTTTGAAAGTTGATATAAGGAGCGAGCATACAAATTGTGTGGATGTCATATCACTTGGTATTTAGTTATAAATATCACTTCAGTGGTTCTTACCATGACATGAGAATACTCTCTTCTCTCCCTACATTATGATCCTAATCATGGATCCCTCACTCTGTGAGATTAGTGTCTCTGATTTCAACAAAAAATAGTGTGTGTGTGTGTGTGTGTGTGTGTGTTTACATTTGTAGTGAATGTGGCACAATGTTGACAAACTTTCAAAATAAACAAACATACTAAAAAAGAATAACATTTTTTTAAAAATTCAAAAACATCAGCATCTTACTAACAACATTAAGTCCCATTAGTAAAAATGCAAAGGAACAAGAAAGTAATAGGGAGGGAGCTGGTCAGTAGGTAAAGGTCCTGAGACATGGGAGACAAAACTCAGCTTTAAATAGTATTAATTAATGTTTTCAAATTTCAAGGAACACAATGAGTCAACATAAGCCATAGCATCAGAAAAATGAAAATTATAAAAAAAGATAAATTGAAATGATAGGATTAAATAGAATTGCTTCTCAAATGCAAGATACATGACTCTATGGGCAAAACGTCAGAGACTGCAACAAGTCCTGTGACTTAATGATCAATCATATAAATTTTCCAAAGTAAAATATATAGCTCGCTTATTTTTGAAGTAACAGATTTCAATTGACCTCTCATGGTCTAGCTTGTAGGTAATTAGAATTCTCCTAGTGGAAGAGAAAATGAAGCAGCAAAAAAAACATCACAATGTCTGAAAGTTTTCTCAATTTTGTAAACAGTTTTAAGTTACACAATCAAGAGGTCCCAGAAATTCCAGACACAATAAATGCAATAAAAATGAAATTTAGGCAAATCATTGCCAAACTAGTGGAGTCAAGTGAGAAGGAGAAAAAAATTTAAGATATATTTATTTTTATTGGAAAGGCAGATTTACAGAGAGAAGAAAAGACAGAAAGATCTTCTGTTGGCTGGTTCATTCCCCAAGTGGCCTCAGTGGCTAGAGCTGAGCAGATCCAGAGCTAGGAGCCAGGAATTTTCCTGGGTCACCCACATGGGTGCAGGGCCCCAAGGCTTTGTGCTATGCTCTACTGCTTTCCCAGGCCACAAATAAGGCACTGAAAGGGAAGCATAGCAGCTGGGGCATGAATTAATGTCCATATGGAATTCTGGAACATGCAAGGCAAAAATTTAGTCACTTAGCCATCATGCTAGGTCCAAAAAAAAGAAAATCTTTAAAACGCATTTACAAAGATGCCGGAGTCAGGCTCCAGCCGAGTTCGGAGCTCGGGAAGGGTGCATGGAAGCAGTGATAAAGAAAGACACGGATGCCGTCACTGCGTGCGCTCTTGCTACAGCTCAAGAAAAAGCTCTCCTTTTTAGTTACTCATATTACAAGCCTCTACACATACAACTAATTGTTCTATTTTTCCTTCAAGACTAAGAGGGCATGTACAGACATTTGGTCATTCCGTCTGCACTTCAGGGCTAAGCAGGTGCCCCTAAAGATAATTCTGCAAAATACCGTATTGATATTCTTCAAAGCAAGCTGTTATTCATTCTTCAGTAGTAGTCACTGAGTGACAGCCAGGACTCCAAGGCCAAAGCACATGAGATTACCTGCTAATCAGTAGTACATTCCTACCACATTTCTATTTCTACAATTTACTCATTATTTAGTGGGAAAATAGGTTACAAGGGAAAAAATGTAAAGTCCAAGACAAAAGTTTCAAATATTAAATCCCCCTATAGGCTCTACAACCACATACATAATAAAACAATAATTAAAAGCATATTTCCTTAATAAAATCATCCTTAATTACTTTAGCTAAAAATTATAAAAGCCGCTAAAACATTTATATTGTCTGTGCTCCAAAAAAATTGCAAAGACAGGCTAGCCTTTGAGACAACAACAACTATATTTATTGCCATAGCAGTTTCAGCCCTCACTCCCCTCACTTGCCTTAATATTTAGGATATTTTTAAGCCCCTTCCCAGAAGCAGTGCTACATGTCTGGGCCAGATTCTGAAGCCACGGCTAGCACACAGTAAGGTGTCCGGAAATGACATTGGCCTGATTGTGCTCCTGTGTGTAAATTGTCAAAGGCCCCCTCACCAAGCCATTATCAATGACATTAACTCTCAAGCTCACATTGGTTGCAAAAGCCATCTCACAGGGGCTAAAAACAATGGCTCAATAGATTACAGAATTCTTAGTGGGGTGCTTGAGTGTCCATGCTAACAGGGGGTGAAACAGCTCAAGGTGCTCATAGAGAAATCTGCCGGGCTCTGCCAAACAGCTGGAAGCTCCCCTGGGCCCTGCCAAACAGGGGAGCTGTTCTCTTCTCATCTTCATGTCATCCACACCGACTGTACGGACCCCAGCACAAAGAAAAAACGAAATGAGGGTTGCTGATAGTTCATCACAAACAGTGCAGCAACCAGTAGGAAACAAAAAGAATGTAAACCCAGAATTTAATATCCAGAGATAACATTCTTCAAAAATGTATAGAATAAAGCCATTCTCAGGTAAAAAGAAACTAAAGAATTTAATGACCAACACATGATTGATTCTACTAAAAATGCAGAAAAGGAATGATACTAACTGAAAACTCAAATATACAAAACGAAATGAGTATAACACAAAATAAGTATGTGGAAAAATTAAATAATGTTTTTCTCTTAGATGTTTTTAAGAAGAGGCCCAAATGTTATTTTCTAAAAAATTTAACTCTGAAGTCTATGACAAGCATGGATACAATATGTATGACAAGCAGCTGGATTTTACGAAGGAGCAAATGGAATTCATTAAAATTTTGCAAGGTTTTTTTTTTTTTTACTTCATGTGAGATGCAACAATCTTAATAGAATACAGTAAAATAATGCATATTTTAATTCCTGGATGAAACACTAAAAGTATAAACAAAAGGTTGTTGTTAAAAAAGACTTGAGAAAAAAGAATATATGAAATTATGGAAGCACAATTCGTAAGACAGCAAAACAAGAAAAAAAGCAGATTGTACAAATATAAAACAGATATGTGTTAGATTTCAACCAAATGATACCAATAAGCCCATTATAGAGATACAGCCCAACTGTTACAGTGAAGAGGCAGGTAGTGTCAAATTAATTTTTAAAAGAGAACCATTAAAGTGCTGTTTCTTATTCTTACAGATTTTTGGTTTCTTTAGCATCCATTCTGAGCACATGTTGGGCTTTCTTACATCAGGAACATGGTTTTGTCAACCTCGATAGTCTTCAGTTGTCTATCCCTTCCGAACTTCTTAATGAGGTTGATTTAGATGTCGCCTCATGTCATAATGTCCTCAGGGGACAACAAGGTACAACTTGCCTCACTTGCCCCACTGAACTCATCACCTTGTATGGTCTGCACAGAAATGGAGATCATTTCCAGTCTCAACATGATCACATATATGTCTGCTTGCTCTGTCTGTTGGAACATTCATGGCAAATGTTCTTTGGCAGCCTCAGAAGACCCATCACAAGATCCAGTCCGCTGGTACTGCTCTCTCTGTCTCTCTCTGTCTTTCTCATTCCCTTCTACCTGCTGGGTGAATGACTGTGTCCTAGATGGTTTCCATTTTCGCAATGACCCCATGAGGCATGTACCCTCTCCAGGTTGTTAAGTTTTTTCAAGTGTTAAATTGCCGGGCCCGACGGCGTCGCCTAGCGGCTAAAGTCCTCGCCTTAAAAGCCCCAGGATCCCATGTGGGCGCCGCTTCTAATCCCGGCAGCTCCACTTCCCATCCAGCTCCCTGCTTGTGGCCTGGGAAAGCAGTTGAGGACGGCCCAATGCATTGGGACCCTGCAACCGCGTGGGAGACTCGGAAGAGGTTCCTGGTTTCCGGCATCGGATTGGCGCAGTACCGGCCCGTTGCAGCTCACTTGGGGAGTGAAACATCAGATGGAAGATCTTCCTCTCTGTCTCTCCTCCTCTCTGTATATCCGGCTTTCTAATAACAATAAAATCTTAAAAAAAAAAATTGCCGTTGGAATTTCTCAGCTCACTTATTGGCACATCCTAACCTCCTTCCCAGTCAGGGCTATCCTAGAGAGTGGCTATCAAAGAAGCGATGAATGAGTCAAATCAGGCAAGAACTGCAAGATTATCTGCCAGTATAGACAGGCTTCCTTTGGGAGGGACTCAGGTCATAGGTTGGATATGTAAGCATAATATTGTCTTCTAGGATACAAATGTATCCTGTAAAAATTGCAGTGGAGGGATTGGTGTTGCTGGGCAGCAGCTGTTGCTCTGTAGCCTGTGACACTTGCAAGCTGGACGGGAGCTTGTTCACACCCACATCATTCCACCTCTGCTGCAGCTCCCTGATAATGGCTTGACAAAACCAGTAGAGGATGGGCCAAGTGTTTCCACCATGCCTTTCCCTTTATGGCATTGAAAATGCCTTGCTTCACATTCTGTAAAAACTGCTGTGGTTATGCTCAGATAAACATTAGAGTAAAATGCGGTAAACCAAAATATGTTTTCCCTACCTTTTTTTGTAATTACTACACAGAGTACAAAAATTGTAACATATATGAGGGAAACTGATATTTCAGATCTGATTGTTGTCTATAGTTTTGTCTGGACTCTTGAGGAACTGTGGACTTTCTGTTTACTACTTTCTGGAGGGTTCCGTTTATGATTATAGAAGAAACCTAAAGTATGTCATTGCAAACATGAAAAGAAAAATAAGGAAACAAGGAAGGGGGAAGGAAGAGTGAGGAAGGGGAGCATGGGAAAATGTAAAGTATTAGTATGCTCTTAGAACTGATATATGTGGTACATGAAATTATCCCTTCATATTTTAAAGTAGAAAAATATGCAATATGCAGTCTGAAGCTGTCATGGTTTTATTGTTGTTGTTATTCACAAACATAAAGTAAAAAATGAGTTTGGATGCTCACTTGTTTGAGTATTAGATTTTGCTTATTTCATTTATATTCAATGTATTTTCATTTTGTTTATTTCAAAGGCAGAGCAATAGATAAAGAAAAACAGACAGATGAGTTCTCCCATCTTCTGGCTCACTTCTTGAATGCTACAAAACATGATGTCCGCCAGGCAGAGGACTAGAGATAAGAAATCCATCCAGCTCTCCGGCATGAGAAGCAATAGCTTAGTACTTGAGTTGTCATCTCCTGCTGGCTCCCAAGCACCTTAACTGGAAGCTAGATTGGAAGCAGTGGTGGAAGCGGAATTCACTGATATTTGAGATCGATGCAAGTTAGTGACTTAACCCACTATGTCACAGCACCTACCCATGCGTGTCCTATTTTATAATTATTTTTATGTTATTGTCACTGTTACACACATATATAATAGTGAGCAGTGGATCAAAACTAAAGATCCAATACTGAAATTAATTGAGCCAAAAAAGTCAGCTGGTAGAAGTAAGAAATAAAACTCCCACCTGCCATCTTATATAAAACCAGCTCTAAACGGATCAAGGACCTGTTTGCACCTAGAAAGAACCAAACAATTTGAGGAAAACACAGGGAGAACTCTACAAGATATAGGGATAGGCAAAAACATTTTTAGAAAAGCTACCAATAGCACAGGCTGTTACAGCAAAAACAAACAATCGGGAGTACATCAAACTAAGAAGCTTCTGTACAGCAAAGGAAATGATCACCAAAGCAAAGAGGAAACCAACAGCATGGGACAAAAATGTTGCACACCATACAACAAATAGAGGACTAGTATCCAGGATTTACAAAGAGCTTCAGAAATCAATGACAGGGCCCAGCGTGATGGCTTAGTGACTAAATTCTCGCCTTGTACATCCTGGAATCCTATATAGGTGCTGGTTCGTATCCTCGTTGCTAGATTTCCCATCCAGATCCATGATTCTAGCCTGGAAAATCAGTAGAGAATGGCCCAAAACCTTGGACCCTGACCCAGCATGGGAGATTCAGGAAAAACTCCTAGCTCCAGGCTTCAGGTTGGTTCATTTCCGGCCACTGTGGCCCCTTGGGGAGTGAACAAGCCAACAGAAGATCTTCCTCTCTATCTCTCTTTCTCTGTGTAAATCTGCCTTTCAAATAAACAGCAAAAGATCTAAAAAAAAAAACATTAAAAAAGAGAAAGAAAAATGTCAATGACAGAAAAACAACCCTGTGAAGAAATGGATTAACGGAATGAGCAGGCATTTTTCAAAAGAACAAATTCAAAAGATTAACAGACACATGGAAAAGTGCTTAGGCTGTCTAGCTAGATACTTGTTTTTCAGCCTATGGTAATTATTTTTCCTTTTAAAAGTTTTTTTAATTGCTTTTGAAAGCCAGTGTTACAGAAAGGCAGAAACATACAGAGAGAAAGGTAAAGATTTTCCATTCACTGGTTCACCCATGAAGTGGCCATAATGGCTAGTTCTGAGTCAGGTCAAACTCAGGAATGAGGAGCTTCATCTGGATCTCCAGCAGGACTGGCAGGAGATCAGACACGTGAGCCTAATCATCCTCTGTCTTCTCTGACCGTTAGCAGGGAGCTGGACTGGAAGTGGAGCAATCAGGACATTAACTGCCATCCTAGCATCAAGGTTGAACATTCACCTTCTACACCACCATACCAGCCCTAGTATTTTTATTTTCATAATGGAATAAAAACATCATTCCCATGAAGATTTAATTTTCACGCAATAATCTGTGTCCACAATGTGTGCAATTGTATGAATTTTGGCAAAAGCATAAATTTGACCAAGCTACAGGAAGTTTCCATCACTCCAAAAGTAATTTAGAGTTCTACCACAGTCATCTCCTTTACCCAAGTCTCAGGAATCTACTAATGTGTTTTCTGTCACAAAGCGTTGAATTGTGTTCCTGGTTTTGCAGATAAATTTAATCATAAAGTGTATATTCCTTTGTTATTGGAAAGTCAGATATACAGAGAGAAGGAGAGACAGAGAGGAATATCTTCTGTCCGATGATTCATTCCCTAAGTGTTGCAATGGCTGGAGCTGAGCTGATCCGAAACCAGGAGCCAGGAGCCTGTTCTGCGTCTCCCACACAGGTGCAGGGTCCCAAGGCTTTGGGGTATCTTTGACTGCTTTCCCAGGCCACAAGCAGGGAGCTGGATGGGAAGTGGAGCTGCCGGGATTAGAAGCGGCGCCCATGTGGGATGCTGGGACTTGCAAGGCGAGGACTTTGGCTGCTAGGTTACTGTGCCAGGCCCAAAGTGTGTATTCCTATGTCTGTCTTTTTACTTGGCATAATATTTTTACCATCTATCCATATGGCTATACATATAAATCTTGAGTTCATTTGTTCTTCTCATGGAGTATACTATTTTGCATAAATATTACTTAGTACCTTTGTTTATTAAGTAACTCTTATCTTGGTAAATTTTTACAGATAGTCCTTTTTTCCCCCTTTGGATACAAAGTCATAAAGATACTCTCCCATATTTTCTTTTAAAAACATTCAATAGGCCTTACAAAATAGATTTCTATCCAATTATTTTTGACTAGTGTGCAATAGGGACCAAATTTATTGTTCTCCGTGTGCTTGTTTAATTATTTTAATGTTTTAAAAGTTTATTTCATTCCTTTCATTGCTTTAGAGACATTGCTGAAATCAATTAAACCTTTGTGACCAGATCTATTTACTTTTTTTTTAATTATTTATTGTTTAACTTCATTAATTACATTGTATTATGTGACACAGTTACATAGATACTTGGGTTCTCCCACCCCTCCCCAAACCCTCCCACCATGGTAGATTCCTCCACCTTGTTGCATAACCACAGTTCAACTTCTGTTGTGAGTCCCTCATTGCAAGCATATACCAAACATAGAGTCCAGCATCTTATTGTCCAGTCAAGTTCAACGGCTTCTTAGGCATACCCTCTCTGGTCTGAAGACAGAGCCAGCAGAGTATCATCTCAGTCAATTGAAAGCTCCAACATGCCATCAGCAAAAATTTACATCATTATGGAATTAATTGACATAGTAATGAGTAACCAACATCTTAAAAGTAAATGCGAGTTCCCAGCCACCTTCTGTGACCACCTCATTGACATTTCAATTTTAGTTTATACATAACATATAACATTCAAAACATAACATGTTATACATAACATCATATCATCTTAAATTAAGGCAAACATGTGGTATTTAACCTTTTGGGATTGGCTCATTTCCCTTAGCATTATGGTTTCCAGTTTGGCCCATTTGGCCACAAAGAACTGCATTTTGTTTTTTTTAATAGCTGAGTAGTATTCCATGGAGTAGATGAACCATAGCTTTCTTATCCAATCCTCTGTTGATGGGCATTTTGGTTGCTTCCATGTTTTTGCAATTACTGATTGTGCTGCTGTGAACATAGGAGTGCATGTTGGTTTCTCATAAAACAAGTGTTCTGGATATATTCCTAGGAGTGCTATTGCTGGATCATACGGTATGTTGATTTTGAGTTGTTTGAATATTCTCCATACTGATTTCCATAAAGGCTGTACCAGCCTGCAGCCCCACCAGCAGTGGAGTAGGGTTCCCTTTTCCCCACAACCTCGCCAACAAGTGTTGTTGGTGCTTTTATTCATGTGGGCCAGTCTTACTGGCATTAGGTGGTACCTCATTGATGTTTTAATTTGGATTTCCCTTATTGCCAGGGAACTTGAGCATTTTTTCATATGTTTATTTGCCATTTGGGTTTGTTCCTTTGTGAAGTGTCTGCCCATTTCCCCTGCCCATTTCTTGAGTGGCTTGTTTGTTTTGACATTTTGTCTGTTTTGTAGCTCTTTGTATATTCTGGAGATCCGCCCTCTATCACCTATGTAGTGTGCGAAGATCTTCTCCCATTCTGTGGGTTGCCTTTTTACTTTGTTGATTGTTTCTCTAGCTGTACAGAAGCTTCTTAGTTTGATGAGGTCCCAATTGTTTATTTTGGTCTCGATTTCTACTGCATTTGGAATCTTTTTTAGGAAGTGAGGGCCTACCCTTAAGAGTTCCAGTGTGTTTCCAACATTTTCTTCCAAACGTTTGAAGGTTTCTGGATGTAGGTTTAGATCTGTTATCCATTTAGATTTGATCTTAGTGTATGGTGAGAGATGTGGATCTATCTTTTTGTTTCTGCAGGCTACTAACCAGTTGTCCCAACAGCATTTATTGAACAGACCTTCCCATTTGCCTGGATTGTCGTTTGTCTTTTTGTCAAAGATTATTTGGCTGTATCTGTGTGGGTTTCCTTCTGGTGTTTCTATTCTGCTCCATTGATCTTCCTCTCTATCTTTGTGCCAGTACCACGCTGTTTTGATAACCACTGCCCTATAGTACGTCCAGAGGTCCAGAACTGTGATTCCCCCTGCTAACTTCCTGTTCTTCAGGATGGTTCTAGCTATTCATGGTTTTTTGTGCTTCCAGATGAACCTTTGGATCATTGTTTCCAGTTCCATGAAGAATGTTTTGGGCAATTTGATTGGGATTGCGTTGAATGTATATATTGCTTTTGGCAGTATAGACATTTTAATGATATTGATTTTACCTATCCAGGAGCATGGGATGTTACTCCATCTTTTGAGGTCTTGTTCAATTTCTTTTTTAAGTAGTTTGTAGTTTTCTTCAAATAAGTCTCCTACATTTTTGGTTAGATTTATTCCCAGATATTTCATACTTTTCTCTGTTATTTTGAATGGTATCTTGCTGGTTAAGTCTTTTTCCATCTTGGGGCTGTTCGCAACACTATGGCTGTTGATTTTTGTTCATTAATTTTGTACCCTGCCACTCTACCAAACTCTCATACAAGTTCTAGCAGTCTCTGTATTGAGTCTCTTGGCTCTTCTACATAAAGAATCATATCATCTGCATATAGTGAGTGTTTGACTTCTTCGTTTCCCATTTGGATTCCTCTGATTTCTTTTTCTTGTCTTATGGCCTCAGCAAGTACCTCTAGGACTATGTTGAATAGTAGTGGAGAAAGTGGACATCCCTGTCTTGTTCCAGATCTCAGTGGGAAGGGTTCCAGCTTTTCTCCATTCAGTATGATGCTGGCGTTGGGTTTTTCATATATGGCTTTAATTATGTTGTGGATTTTTCCATCTATGCCTACCTTGGTTAGGGTTTTTAGCAGGAAGTGGTGTTGGATTTTGTCGAAAGCTTTTTCTGCATCTATTGATACTATCATGTGATTCTTGTTTTTCAGTTTTTGGATGTGGTGTATCACATTTATGGATTTCTGAATGTTGAACCATCCCTGCATTCCAGGGATGAATCCTACTTGATCTGGATGAACGATCTGTCTGATGTGTTTTTGAATTCTGTTGGCTAGGATTTTGTTGAGAATCTTAGCATCAATGTTCATCAAAGAGATAGGTCTGTAGTTTTCCTTCTCTGTTAGTTCTCTGTCTGGTTTTGGGATTAAGGTAATGTTGGCTTCATAGAATGATTTTTGAAGGGTTGCTTCCTTTTCTATTGTTTTGAAGAGTTTGTAGAGGATTGGGGTCAGTTCTGCTCTGATTGTTTTGTAGAATTCTGTAGTGAAGCCGTCTGGGCCTGGACTTTTCTTTGTTGGGAGGTCTTTAATCACTGATTCAATCTCTACTTCAGTTATGGGTTTGTTCAGGTCGTTTGTTTCCTCTGGGCTAAGTTTTGGCAGGTGGTAGAAGTCTAAGAACTTTTCCATTTCTTGGTGATCTTCTGACTTGTTGGAGTACAGTGCTTTGTAGTAATTTCTAATTATGTCCTTAATGGTTGCGGTGTCTGTTGTTATGTTGCCTTTTTCATCTTTGATGCTGTTAATTCTTGCCTTCTCTTGTTTTTTCTTTGTCAGTCGGGCCAGTGGGGTGTCCATCTTGTTTATCTTCTCAAAGAACCAGCTTTTTGATTCATTGATTTTGTGTATGGTTTTTTTTATTTCTATCTGGTTGATTTCCTCCCTTGTTTTGATGATTTCTTGTTTCCTATTGTGTGTGGGGCTCTTCTGCTGTTGTTTTTCCAATTCCTGGAGGTGTGCGTTTAGCTCCTGTGTTTGGTGCCTCTCTTGGGCCTTGACAGGAGCTCCAATTGCGATGAGTTTACCCCGTAGCACTGCTTTGGCAGTGTCCCACAAATTTTGGAATGTTGTGTCAGAGTTTTCATTGGTTTCCATAAATTTTTTGATCTCATCTTTAATTTCTTCTCTGATCCATTGTTTGTTTAATAGCATATTGTTCAGCCTCCAAGAGTTTCTGTATTTCCTGGGGCATTTTGAATTGCTGATTTCCAATTTCATTCCTTGGTGGTCTGAGAGGGTACATGGTATGATTCCTATCTTTTTGAAGTTATTTAGGTTTGCTTTGTGTCCTATCATGTGGTCGATCCTGGAGAAGGTGCCATGCACTGCTGAAAAAAATGTATAATCTGTGGCCTTAGGGTAAAAAATTCTATAAATGTCAACCAAGTCCAGTTGTTCTATTGTTTGTATGAGCTCTGTTGTTTCTTTGTTGAGTTTTTGTTTTGTTGATCTGTCTATTGTTGTTAGCGGAGTGTTAAGATCACCCACTATTATTGTGTGCCTATCTATGTCTCCCCTTAAGTCCGTGAGTAATTGCTTCACGTAGTTAGGTGCGTTTGAATTTGGTGCATATATGTTCACAATGGTAATTACTTCCTGATGGATCAGTCCCTTCACCAATATATAATGTCCTTCCCTGTCCTTTTTGATGTGTGTCAGATTGAAGTCCACATCATCTGAAATTAAGACAGCTACCCCTGCCTTTTTTTCTCGTCCATTGGCATGAAATATCTGTTTCCAACCTTTCACTTTCAGCTTCTTTGAATCTCTTCTGGTTAGATGTGTCTCTTGTAGGCAACAGATAGTTAGGTGCTGTTTGATAATCCATTCTGTTAATCTATGCCTTTTGATTGGTGAGTTCAGGCCATTTGTGTTAAGAATTAAAATTGAGAGGTTGTGATTTTGCCCTGCCATACTTGTTTTTGTGGGTGTTGATATCTGTGTAATTGCCCTTCTTTGTGTGGACTTTAATGGGGAGATCTTCCTGTTTGCCATCTTTGCTTATGATTCACCTCCTTTTTTTCTGGATTTAGTGCATTTCTAAGGAGATTTTGTAGAGCTGGTTTTGTGCTGGCATATTCTTCTAATTTCTCTTTGCTGTGAAAGTATCTGATTTCGTTCTCAAATACGAATGAGATCTTTGCTGGGTACAATATTCTTGGTTGACAGTTGTTCTGATTCAGGATTTGGAAGATCTTTGTCCATTCTCTTCTTGCTTGTAAAGTCTCTTCAGAGAAGTCAGCAGTGATCCTGATTGGTTTTCCCCGGTATGTGATCTTTTCTCTGCTTCGTACTTGTCTCAGGATTCTTTCTTTGTCTTCATTGGAGTGGAACTTGAGCACCATATGTCTGGGTGAAGATCGCTTTGGGTCATATCTGCTGGGAGTCCTCTCACCATCCTGGATTTGGGCTGGGTTCATGTTCCAAGTGTTTTGGAAGTTTTCCTGTATAATTTCATCGAGCACCATTTCCATTCCTGACTCTTTTTCCGCTCCTTCAGGAAGGCCAATAATCCTAATATTCGATTTTCTGAGGTTGTCTTTCATTTCTTGTATGGTCTTATTGGCTTTGTTCAGACTTGTCTCCAGCTGTTTCATGAACTGGGTGTGTTCGTTTTGTGTGTCTTCCGTTTCAGAGATCCTCTCTTCTGCTGTATTTGTTCTGTTGGTTAGGCTCTCAATTTTGTGCTCTAAGTCAAGGATTTTACTTTTCATTTGTTGTATTTCTGAGGCAATGTGGTTCTTGAATTCCTTGAAGTCCTCCCAGTTCTTCTCATTGTCTCTGACAGATTTTAACATTATTTTTTTGAATTCCTTGTCTGGTAGATCTTCTATGTCTTCATCTCGCATCTCCGAAATAGACATTGGCTTTTGATCCTTTATTGGTGGGGTGTTGGCTCTCTCATCTGGATCATTACCTTTTCTGGTATTTCTTCCCATTGTGTTAGTGTTTCTTTTGTGAGAGACCTAGGCACCAGTGTGCTGAGGGGTCTCCAAGCACTATCCTGTAGAGATCAGAGTCTGCAGGCGTGGAGTAGCAGGGTGTGGGAATTTTCAAGGCACTTTTGGTGCGTCTCCAGAACACTGGACCTCAGGGCGCCACTTCCAGGGCCCAGCAGATTCAAAGCGCACTCTCAGCTCGTCCCCTACAGGTATGCTACCACAGGGCATGGGGGAGTGAAGGCACTCTTTGTGTGCACCCCCTGTGTGCAGGATCACAAGGCTCGGAGCACAGAACTATAGGGCGTGGGGTGTTCCAGGTGCTCTCTGGAAGCGCCTCCTGAGCAGGCCCGCCCACCCCAGCGCTTGCAGGGGACCGACTGCCCCTGCGCTAGCACGGGACTGCCCAGCCCAGAGGCGTGCTTGGGTTCCTGTGGGATAGCACTGCCCAGCTGAATGCCAGACCGCAAAGGCACGGGGGAGTATTCAGTGTGCCTTTTGCCTTTCTCCCCGACACAGCTTTGGCAGTTTCAAGGCACTCTCCCGGTGTCTCTAGACGCTGGAGTCTCGGGGGGGGAGGGGCGGGGAGATGAGCACCAATTGTGTTCAGGCTCTGTGCATGCCCCTGGGGGGCCAACTCCCGAAGCCTCCAACCCACTACTGTCCCCACCCAACTCACTCAAACCTCAGGTTCTTGCAGTTTGCCTCTTCCTCTGGTGGGAACTCTCGCCGCGGATGCATCTCCCGGCTACTGCGTCCGTTGCTGGTCCCGGGGTGTAGGCGGGTGGAACCTGGAGGCTGTGGCGGTCCCGGCAGGGCTTGGCGACCAGGGTGGGCAGATGCCAGCGGGTCCCGGTGACTCAGGGTCCTGGTGTCCGCAGCGGGCGGAGGTCCTGGCTGGTCCTGGTGACCAGGGTGAGCAGATGCCAGCAGGTCCCGATCACCGCTGGTCCTCACGGCCACAGCGTCTGTGGGTCGGTCTGCGGCTTTCAGCGTCTGCATTCAAAGGTGACTCAGCAGGTCAGGAGTGGAAAGTCGTCTTCCCTGCCCTTCGTTTTGTTTTTCCCTGGTTGCTCTTCCGAGTTGTGTGGATTTTTTTGGTTCCACACTGTCCAGAGAACTTCACGTTCTTCTCCCTGTAGTTCTATGCTGCTCCACTTACACTTTTGTCGCGTTCTAGCCCTCTCTGTCTGTGAGCTCTCTCACAGTCTTCCTCCTATGTCGGCCATCTTGCGAGTCTATTTACTTTTTTAACCATCTTATTTATTGATTTGGAAGTCAGAGTGGTAGGACTGAACAGATATAGAGAGATTGTCTGTCAACTGGCTCACGCATAAATTCCTACAGCAGGTGGAGCCGGGCCCAGCTAAGGTCAGGAGTCCAGAACTCAGTCTGGAGCTCCCAGATGGGTGCCAGGGACTTGAACACCGAGTCGTCACCTTCTGCCTCTCAGTGTCCATAGCAAGAAGATGGAGCCGAAGCAGAGCCAGAAGCCAAATGCAAGGGATCAAAAGCAATTTGCCCATTTTTATCATTTTATTGTTTTGATGCTATGTCTTCCCTGCAACCCTAAATTCCTCATCTTCTCCAGGTGGATGATCTTTTTAACATATTGGATTTGATCAGATAGTGTTTTGCTGAGGGTTTTTGCATCTATCTTCATTAGAGCTATCAGTCTATAGTTCTCTTTATTTTGTCTTATTCTGACGTGGGAATTAAGGTGATGCTGGACTCATAGCAAAAGTTTAAAAAGGTTTTCTCCCTTTCAATTGTTTTGAATAGTTTAAGAGTAATTTGGATTAGTTTTTCCTTAAAAGTTTTATAGAGTTCAGTTTTGAAGTGCCTGGTTTTGGAATTTTGCTTGTTTGGGAATCAGTCTTTTTTAGCTGTTGATCCACATCCTAGTTATTGGCTATTTAGATTCTCTAGGTCCTCATGTCTCTGTTTTGGAAGATTGTATAATTTTATGTGTCTATAAATCTTCCAGATTTTCCAGTTTTGATGATTCTTTTTATTTGTTAAATACATTGTATCATCTCCATTTCATCTCTGATTTTACTAACATAAGTTTTCTTCCTTATTTTTTGATTATTTGAGCCAAGGATGCATCAATTTTTTTTTCAAAAAAATATTCCATTTAAGCCAGGCATCGTGGCTTAGCAGCTAAAGTCCTCTCCTTGAATGCACCGGGATCCCATATGGACACCGGTTCTAATCCCGGCAGCTCTACTTCTCATCCAGCTCCCTGCTTGTGGCCTGGGAAAGCAGTTGAGAATGGCCCAAAGCCTTGGGACCCTGCACCCACATGGGAGACCCGGAAGAAGTTCCTGGTTCCTGGCTTCGGGCTGGCACAGCACCGGCCATTGCGGCCACTTGGGGAGTGAATCATCGGACGGAAGATTTTCCCCTCTGTCTCTCCTCCTCTCTGTATATCTGATTTTGTAATAAAAACAAATAAATCTTTAAAAAAATATTCCATTTCATTGTTCTTTTGTATGTTTTTAACTTGTGTCTTTTTTCTCTAGCTTTTACTATTTCTTTCCTACCACTATTTTGGGGTTTGGTGTGTTCTTAGTTTTCTAGGCCATTGAGATGAATTGTTAGGTCATTTATATGACAACTTTGTAATGTTTCCATGATGGTGGTAACCACTATAAACTTTCCTCTTGACAATGCTTTTGCAACACCCCATAAGTTTTGATGTTTTTTCTTGTCATCTTTGATTTAAGGATGTTTATCATTTCTCTACATTTCTTCTGTGACTTATTGTTCATTCAGGAACTGGTAATTCAGTCTTCACGAGTTTGTATATTTTCCAGAATTTCTTACGGTGTTAATTTCCAGAAAATGTATAAGGTGTCAGTGTTTTTGTTTTTTTTTTATTTGTTGAGACTTGTTTAATGGCCCAGCATATGGTCTGGTCCTAGAGAACACTTTGTGCACTGATAACAATAACATCTATTCTGTAGCTGTGGGATGAAATGTTCTGTAATATCAATTAGATACACTTGGTTCGCAGTTAACATTAGCTCTGTTGGTGATTTTCTCAGGTCGCTCTGTCCACTGGTGGGTGAAACTGGGGCTGGAAATCTCTCTATTATTACTCTAATGGAGCATGTATTTCCCTTCAGATCCATTAACATTTATTTTAAATAGCTGGCTGCCCTAGCATTGGGAACATCTGCATTTACTATAGTCATAGATTCTTATTGAATCATTCCCTTAGGCATTACACAATGGCTTTCTTTATCTTTTTTAAAAAGTTTTTTTTTTTGCCTTGAGGTCTGTTTTATCTGATATTAGGAGATCTGTTGCTGCTCATTTTTTAAATTTCTATTTGCAAGGAGTATCTTACCTATTCTAACATTCAAATCTTTTTTTTTTTTTTTTTTGCTTACTGCAACTTTAGGGTGAGTATTGAAATTTAACGATGTATGTCCTCTAATTTTATTGTCAGGGTTTTTTTTTTCTGCCTACCCTGCATTTACTTATTTAAATACAAGTTTTAGAATTGACTTATTAACAGCTAGAAAAACCCTTCCTCTTGCTTTTTTGTTATTATTAATTACATTGCATTATGTGACACAGTTTCATAGGCTCTGGGATTGTAGTGACCGTTCACTTCATAGATTAATTCAGAGGTAATTGATCTTTCAATAATACTAAATCTTCTAATCCAAAACTGTAGTATATTTCTTCATTTATTTATTTCAGATCATTTATTTCTCTCATCAAATTTTAGAATTAGCAGTTAAAGCTCATGTGCATCTCTTAAAATCATTTATAAATGTCTTATGTCTACTCCATGCAATTGCAAATAAAAGCATTTTAAATTTTAGCTTTAATTGTTTTGTGCTGGAATACCAACCCAGCTGATTCTTTGCTGGCCTTGTATTTCACAGATTTCCTAAATTTATTTTTATCTTTAATAGTCCTATTTTTGTAAAGTTCTTAGGAGTTTCTATGAACATGTTGGTATCTTTTATATGTTCAATTCATTTTTGCTTTTAAACATATACATGCTTAACTTTTTTCTTTATTTTGCATACTAAAATGTGCAACATTGAATAGATTAATGAAAAATTGACATCCTTCTCTTGTTTCAGTTTTTGTGGGGAACAGTTCAGTCTTTCATCTGTAAGCATGATATCAATGACAGGCGTTTCATAGCGTGCTGTAGCAGATGGAGAAAATTACCCTTTATTTCCAATTTTATCATAAACGTTGAACTTTATCATATGTTTCCAATATAGTTCATTTCACACATCAGATACTATGTTTTTTATAGTGAAGATTATCATTAGGGCATTTAAAAAGTTTCTTCCATTCCCTTCCTATTTTTTGTAACTCTTTGAATATATTTATAATGGTCTTTTAACTTTTTTTCTTATAATTGTACTATATATCTTATGGGTTTATAACTTTTGGCTCATTATTCTCCTCCTTATGTGTCATAAGGAACTATTTCTTGATATTTTGAAATTAGTTTTACAGGATGCAGGATATCATGATTTTTGCACTGTTTGGTCTGGTGTGTAATTGCAATTCTTCAGTGAGTACAAACTGGCCTGAACACCAGCTTCTTGCTGAATTGCTTGATAATTTATCTGCCATCCTCCACTCTCCTCCTCCGTCTCCCATTTTTGAGAGTGGATTCTAGAACAGCCCTCACTTTGGGGCAAGAACAGCTGTAGTGCCAAAAGGTGTTTTCATGGTACTGCCTGTTGTGAGTTCCACCAGATCCCTAAGGCCATCTGCTCTAGTGTATCACAACTAAAATAACTCCTAGATGACAGTAATCTCCCAAATAGCACAGCTGGAACCCACCAGTCTTTCTTTGTCTTCATGGTGTTTTATCTGTGCATGCATAGCTCAGTACTCAGCAACAGACTTCGGAAAGCTCTACACAGCTTTACAAACCTTTCTATGGGAATTCCTTCTCTTTGGAACTCTGTCCCACAAATTCCAGACATTATGGGTTCTTTGAACAGAAACTTCTGTGTCCTCTACTTGGTCAGGCCACTGTGATCTGCTTGATCTATCTTGCTGCACAATTGCAACAGCCCTTCCAGGCAGAAAGCTGCATAAGCATAGGGCTCACCACACCTAATTCAAGACTCACAGACCCAAACTACCCATTGCTCACTTTCTAATGCAAGAGGATTTTGTCCAATGTTCTACTTGTGTAAGGCAGGTGGTAAGTTTCATCCTAGTTACCCCATGAAAATTAAAAGTAAAAGCACTTTCTCTGTCCTTATGGATATTTTTTTCCTACTTTGTCTGTGACACATCTCATAACTATGAAAAATCTCCTACTACTGAGGATTTATCTTTAGCATTAGTTTTGTCATTATATTTCTTTTTGTGCTTGAACCTCTGTCACTAGGTCATGTACTTTTACAATTGCTGTGTGTCCTTGATAAACTAGTGATTTACCATTGACAGGGTCTTCATCATCTCTCATATGTCCTGTTCTGAGGTCTATTTTGCTTGAGATTCAGACAGTTTTTCCATATTTTTAAATTATTCTTTGTATGAAGAATTTCAATATCAATTTTTATCCAAATAATTTCAATCTTTCTTGATCTTTAAAGTTGATTTTTTTCAGAGAGAGCATTTCATTTTATTTATTATAATTTGCTTTTAAGGTCTCTCTCATGAGAGTGACTATAAAGTCTAGTTCTACCTGAGCAAAGCTCTAGATGATTTGGTTGTGGATGTTTAAAATGTGATTTACAGAGAGAAGGAAAGAGAGAGAGAGAAAGCTCTTCCATCAATTGGTTCACTCCCCACACGGCTGCAATGGGTAGCTGGAGCTGAGCCAATCAGAAGTTAGGAGCCAGGAGCTTCTTCCAGGTCTCCAACATGAGTGTAGGGTCCCAAGGCTCTGGAACATCCTAGACTGCTTTCTCAGGCCACAAGCAGGAAGCTGGATGGGAAGTGAAACAGCCAAGATATCAACTGGTGCCCATAGGAGACATCGGTACTTGAAAGTGGAGGATTAGCCTATTGACTACAGGCGTTGACCCCTAGAATTACTTTCTGTTAGTTATAGCACAACAAGGTCCTCTTGACTCCCAACCCCCAAATGCCCCAGGCATTCATATCTTTTAGAGAATTAGGACATCTAATGAAGGAAGAAAAAAAGAAACATGAGCTCAGCGTTTACGCATAAACAATTTTGAAGCCGGCAATCATAAAATTGTTTCCTACAAGCTAAGCTTCCCATCAAGAGAAAATAATTCTGAAAATTCCTTTAGCGATCATTAAAGGAACATGAGCCAAGCCTGACTATTTAAATCCTGGAGATTCTTCCATGAGGTAAAGACAAGATTGATACTGTCATTAAGACCGCACTGCAAGGCCTGACATTCCCATGGCAGTGAATGTGGTTTGGTGACATGCTTGAGAAGACCGAGATGGGACAAAAACATACACTTTATTACTGGCAAAGCACAGGAGGGAGGAAGGGATACTGAGAAATAAATTAGCTGTTGCTGCATGAAAAGCCAGTGTTAACATTTACCATTTCTAAAATCTGTCAATACCCCAGTCCCCGATTAGACAAATCATCAGCTGAGTTTCCATCACGCAGTAGTTTATCCTTGGCTAGACTTGTATTTGTGTCTGTGATCAGTGCCAGATACACTGGTGGCTCACTAGTCTGGGCTGACCTCAGCTGGATCTGCCTGCCTCTAGCTTGTAAAGTTTCTTCTCCTCCAGCCAGCATTCCCTGGCTTGTCCATCTGGCCAAGCAAATGTTCCAACAGAGAGGACTGAAGCACATAGGCCTTTTGAAGCCTAGAGGCAGGAAGACATAACCTCATTCTTGATGCATTTTGTTGGTCAAAGTAAATCATAACACCAGCCAAATGCAAGGAACACAAGAAGAGGCATCACCTCTTGATGGGAAAAGTTTCAAAGTCACGTGGCACAATAGAATGTTATTCAACCACTCCAAAAGATGAAATGTTGACCTTTGTAATCAAATGGGTGGAAAGAGAGATCATTATGCTATATGAAATATGTCTGTCAGCAATATTAAATGTTTTCCATTATATATGATAGAGAATATTAAAAATCATGTGGACTTGATGCTATTGAGTCTATGGATAATCAGTAATGCAGTCTTTACTGAATTATACCATCTGTATGACAATATACCCTCTTCCTTTATTTTTTGATCATATGGTTTTGACTTTCCATTACTCCTGGTACAGTCAGTTAAGAAGTGCTGAGCTTGTGTAGTTTCCCTAGGAGCTGCGGCATTGCCTCTTCTGCCACCACCTCTGACTCTGCTCCAGGTTCACACCGCATGGCCTCTTCCCTCGTCCCTCGGGGTTGCTGATGCAGAAGGACTCCTGTATTCATTATTGCCATTGATCTCTGATATTCTTCTCTGGCAAGGTTGGATCACAGGACATCTTAATTTAACTATATGTCCAACTAAGAAAGGGTGCCATCCTTTATCATGGACACTCTGCAGAGCTAGGAATGGCTTTCTGGGAGCTCTTCAGATTTGAATAAGACTTTATCCTTCTCCTCGCCACCCGAAACATCATTGGTCTCAACACCAAAACCTATGATTGTGGTGTGTCATGTGGCAAGTGGGAATGACAATTGCTATTAACTGTTCTTTAGATAAGAGATGGTCTTGGATTATGCAGTGTAATCAACATAATCTCAAACATCCTTAAACATAGAAGAAAAAGGCATTAGTGTCAGCATCAGAGTAGGCAAGGGGAGACCTGCTGGTTTTGGACCACCTGCAGAAGCTAGTAGAGGCAAGACAGCAAATCCCCCCATTGATACTTCAGAAAGAAAGGCAACTCTACTAAGATCTTGATTTTAGTTGGAAGAGATACATTTGATTTCCAATCTCCAGAAATTCAATATAATAACTTTATATTATTTTAATCCACCTACGTAGCTGTTAAAGCAGCAACAGTAAGAGCACGCAGCCTATCACCTAGCTTGCATGGAGGACAGGTGTCACCTTTCAAAAGTTATGCTATTTCCTTTAGGTAATATTTAGGACTCCAGTAAGGTTTTCCTTATCTTCCTTACTCTAGTTCAAGCCTTCTGTCCTTATATTTCCTGATGTTGTTCAGAAAACACAGGTGTTAAGGTAGACACTGTGAATACCAAGGTCTGTCTTATAGCAATGATAAGCCCTGGAGATGTCCTCATTGCTTACCACTCTTTTCAGGTTGTAGAGTGACTTTCAGACTCTAGAGCTTTTCAAGGCAGAGGATAAGTCCACGACATAACTGATTGAGAACAGGTGTGTTGAAATTTCAGTTCTACTCCATAGATGTTTTCTACGTTGGTTAGGGAAACTGATTCAAAGCAATTCTTTCTTACTATTAATAGATAATTTTTTATTTTTAGCTTTGAGTTGTTGTGTATAGTTTTGAAATTGTAGTACCACTAGGATACTGCTTATACTCTGCTTATTTCTCAAGAAGATTCACCAATATCCCCTCTGATCGGTATGTGCTTGAGAGCAGGGAGTGTCAGCAAGCTGAGGTCTGTTTTTTTTGGTGTCCATATGTTCATTATCTTTATTTATAATCTAGAGACTTGTCTCTGCTGGCGAGTTACCCACTTCAGTGTCTTGATGTACAGATTCGTCTATGAGAGTCCTCAGTTGGACCATGTCCTGTGCTTGCGGCTCCATCCACATCTTGGCCTACACTGGGGAGATTATAACCTTCTGATCGCTGTGCCTTTGAGGTTGTACGGCCTGCTGCTCTCATTCCCTCACCCCTGGCAGACATTTTAGCTGCAGTGTCTCTGCTGTGTTAATGCAGTTATGATCCATCCAGCCTCCAGAATTCTGTTCACAATCTGGGCTGCTTTCATTTCCTCCACTGCTCTCTTGTTTTTGTCTAAAGGCATTTTTTTTATTCATTAATTACATTGTATTATGTGATACAGTTTCATAGGTACTGGGATTCTCCCCACCCCTCCCCAAACCCTCCCACCATGGTGGATTCCTCCACCTTGTTGCATAACCACAGTTCAAGTTCTGTTGAGAGTCCCTCATTGCAAGCATATACCAAACATAGAGTCCAGCATCTTATTGTCCAGTCAGGTTCAACGGCTTCCTAAGTATACCCTCTCTGGTCTGAAGACAGAGCCAGCAGAGTATCATCCCAATCAATTAAAGGCTCCAACATACCATCAGCAAAAATTTACCTCATTATGGAATTAATTGACATAGTAATGAGTAACCAATATGTTAAAAATAAATGCGAGTTCTTAACCACCTTCTGTGACCACCTCATTGACATTTCAATTTTAGTTTATACAAAACATATAACATACATAACATAACATGTTATACAAAACATCATATCATCTTAAATTAAGGCAAACATGTGGTATTTAACCTTTTGGGATTGGCTCATTTCCCTTAGCATTATGGTTTCCAGTTTGGCCCATTTGGCCACAAAGAACTGCATTTTGTTTTTTTTTTTTTTTAATAGCTGAATAGTATTCCATGGAGTAGATGAACCATAGCTTTCTTATCCAATCCTCTGTTGATGGGCATTTTGGCTGCTTCCATGTTTTTGCAATTACTGATTGTGCTGCTGTGAACATAGGAGTGCATGTTGGTTTCTCATAAAACAAGTGTTCTGGATATATTCCTAGGAGTGCTATCGCTGGATCATACAGTATGTTGATTTTGAGTTGCTTGAATGATCTCCATACCGATTTCCATAGAGGCTGTATGAACCTGCAGCCCCACCAGCAGTGGAGTAGGGTTCCCTTTTCCCCGCAACCTCGCCAACAAGTGTTGTTGGTGCTTTTATTCATGTGGGCCAGTCTTACTGGCGTTAGGTGGTACCTCATTGATGTTTTAATTTGGATTTCCCTTATTGCCAGGGAACTTGAGCATTTTTTCATATGTTTATTTGCCATTTGGGTTTGCTCCTTTGTGAAGTGTCTGCCCATTTCCCGTGCCCATTTCTTGAGTGGCTTGTTTGTTTTTACATTTTGTCTGTTTTGTAGCTCTTTGTATATTCTGGAGATTAGCCCTCTGTCACCTATGTAGTGTGCGAAGATCTTCTCCCATTCTGTGGGCTGCTTTTTACTTTGTTGATTATTTCCTTTACTGTACAGAAGTTTCTTAGTTTGATGAGGTCCCAATTGTTTATTCTGGTCTTGATTTCTATTGCCTTTGGTATCCTTTTTAGGAAGTCAGGACCTACCCCTAGATCTTGCAGAGTATTTCCAACATTTTCTTCCAAAAGTTTGAAGGTTTCTGGATGTAGGTTTAGATCTGTTATCCACTTAGATTTGATCTTAGTGTATGGTGAGACATGTGGGTCTATCTTTATCTTTCTGCAGGCTATTAACCAGTTGTCCCAACAGCATTTATTGAACAGACCTTCCCATTTGCCTGGATTGTCATTTGTCTTTTTGTCAAAGATTATTTGGCTGTATCTGTGTGGGTTGCCTTCTGGTGTTTCTATTCTGCTCTATTGATCTTCCTCTCTATCTTTGTGCCAGTACCACGCTGTTTTGATAACCACTGCCCTATAGTACGTCCAGAGGTCCAGAACTGTGATTCCCCCTGCTAACTTCCTGTTCTTCAGGATGGTTCTAGTCTAGCTATTCATGGTTTTTTGTGCTTCCAGATGAACCTTTGGATCATTGTTTCCAGTTCCATGAAGAATGTTTTGGGCAATTTGATTGGGATTGCGTTGAATGTATATATTGCTTTTGACAGTATAGACATTTTTTTAATTATTTATTGTTTAACTTCAGTAATTACATTGTATTATGTGACACAATTACATAGATACTTGGGTTCTCCCCACCCCTCCCCAAACCCTCCCACCATGGTGGATTCCTCCACCTTGTTGCATAACCACAGCTCAAGTTCAGTTGAGATTTCCCCATTGCAAGCGTATACCAGACATAGAGTCCAGCATCTTATTGTCCAGTCAAGTTCAACGGCTTCTTAGGTATACCCTCTCTGGTCTGATGACAGAGCCAGCAGAGCATCATCCCAGTCAATTGAAAGCTCCAACATACCATCAGCAAAAATTTACATCATTATGGAATTAATTGACATAGTAATGAGTAACCAATATGTTAAAAGTAAATGCGGGTTCCCAGCCACCTTCTGTGACCACCTCACCTATACTTCAATTTTAGTTTATACACAACATATAACATTCAAAACATAACATGTTATACTTAACATCATATCATCTTAAATTAAGGCAAACATGTGGTATTTAACCTTTTGGGATTGGCTCATTTCCCTTAGCATTATGGTTTCCAGTTTGGCCCATTTGGCCACAAAGAACTGCATTTTGTTTTTTTTAATAGCTGAGTAGTATTCCATGGAGTAGATGAACCATAGCTTTCTTATCCAATCCTCTGTTGATGGGCATTTTGGTTGTTTCCATGTTTTTGCAATTACTGATTGTGCTGCTATGAACATAGGAGTGCATGTTGGTTTCTCATAGAACAAGTGTTCTGGATATATTCCTAGGAGTGCTATTGCTGGATCATACGGTATGTTGAATTTGAGTTGTTTCAATATTCTCCATACTGATTTCCATAGAGGCTGTACCAGCCTGCAGCCCCACCAGCAGTGGAGTAGGGTTCCCTTTTCCCCGCAACCTCGCCAACAAGTGTCGTTGGTGCTTTTATTCATGTGGGCCAGTCTTACTGGCGTTAGGTGGTACCTCATTGATGTTTTAATTTGGATTTCCCTTATTGCCAGGGAACTTGAGCATTTTTTCATATGTTTATTTGCCATTTGGGTTTGTTCCTTTGTGAAGTGTAGACATTTTAATGATATTGATTTTACCTATCCAGGAGCATGGGATGTTACTCCATCTTTTGAGGTCTTGTTCAATTTCTTTTTTAAGTAGTTTGTAGCTTTCTTCAAATAGGTCTCCTACATTTTTGGTTAGATTTATTCCCAGATATTTCATACTTTTCTCTGTTATTTTGAATGGTATCTTGCTGGTTAAATCTTTTTCCATCTTGGGGCTGTTTGCATACACTATGGCTGTTGATTTTTGTTCATTAATTTTGTATCCTGCCACTCTACCAAACTCTCGTACAAGTTCTAGCAGTCTCTGTATTGAGTCTCTTGGCTCTTCTACATAAACAATCATATCTGCATATAGTGAAAGCTTGACTTCTTCATTTCCTATTTGGATTCCTCTGATTGCTTTTTCTTGTCTTACGGCCTCAGCAAGTACCTCTAGAACTATGTTGAATAGTAGTGGAGAAAGTGGACATCCCTGTCTTGTTCCAGATCTCAGTGGGAAGGGTTCCAGTTTTTCTCCATTCAGTATGATGCTGGCGTTGGGTTTTTCATATATTGCTTTGATTATGTTGTGGATTTTTCAATCTATACCTACCTTGGTTAGGGTTTTTAGCAGGAAGTGGTGTTGGATTTTGTCGAAAGCTTTTTCTGCGTCTATTGATACTATCATGTGATTCTTGTTTTTCAGTTTTTGGATGTGGTGTATCACATTTATGGATTGCGAATGTTGAACCATCCCTGCATTCCAGGGATGAATCCTACTTGATCCTGTTGAATGATCTGCCTGATGTGTTTTTGAATTCTGTTGGCTAGGATTTTGTTGAGAATCTTAGCATCAATGTTCATCAAAGAGATAGGTCTGTAGTTTTCCTTCTCTGTTGGCTCTCTGTCTGGTTTTGGGATTAAGGTAATGTTGGCTTCATAGAATGATTTTTGAAGGGTTGCTTCCTTTTCTATTGTTTTGAAGAGTTTGTAGAGGATTGGGGTCAGTTCTGCTCTGATTGTTTTGTAGAATTCTGTAGTGAAGCTGTCTGGGCCAGGGCTTTTCTTTGTTGGGAGGTCTTTAATCACTGATTCAATCTCTGCTTCAGTTATGGGTTTGTTCAGGTCGTTTGTTGCCTCTGGGCTAAGTTTTGGCAGGTGGTAGAAGTCTAAGAACTTTTCCATTTCTTGGTAATCTTCTGATTTGTTGGAGTACAGTGCTTTGTAGTAATTTCTAATTATGGCCTTAATGGATGTGGTGTCTGTTGTTGTGTTGCCTTTTTCATCTTTGATGCTGTTAATTCTTGCTTTCTTTTGTTTTTTCTTTGTCAGTCGGGCCAGTGGGGTGTCCATCTTGTTTATTTTCTCAAAGAACCAGCTTTTTGATTCATTGATTTTGTGTATGGTTTTTTTTATTTCTATCTGATTAATTTCCTCCCTTGTTTTGATGATTTCTTGTTTCCTATTGTGTGTGTGGCTCTTCTGCTGTTGTTTTTCCAATTCCTGGAGGTGTGTGTTTAGCTCCTGTGTTTGGTGCCTCTCTTGGGCCTTGACAGGAGCTCCAATTGCGATGAGTTTACCCCGTAGCACTGCTTTGGCAGTGTCCCACAAATTTTGGAATGTTGTGTCAGAGTTTTCATTGGTTTCCATAAATTTTTGATCTCATCTTTAATTTCTTCTCTGATCCATTGTTTGTTTAATAGCATATTGTTCAGCCTCCAAGATTTCTGTATTTCCTGGGGCATTTTGAATTGCTGATTTCCAGCTTCATTCCATGGTGGTCTGAGGGGGTACATGGTATGATTCCTATCTTTTTGAAGTTATTTAGATTTACTTTGTGTCCTATCATGTGGTCGATCCTGGAGAAGGTGCCATGCACTGCTGAAAAAAATGTATAATCTGTGGCCTTAGGATAAAAAGTTCTATAAATGTCTACCAAGTCCAGTTGTTCTATTGTTTGTATGAACTCTGTTGTTTCTTTGTTGAGTTTTTGTTTTGTTGATCTGTCTATTGTTGTTAGTGGGGTGTTAAGATCATCCACAATTATTGTGTGCCTATCTATGTCTCCCCTTAAGTCTGTAAGTAACTGCTTCATGTAGTTAGGCGTGTTGGGATTTGGTGCATATATGTTCATGATGGTAATTACTTCCTGATGGATCAATCCCTTCACCACTATGTAATGTCCTTCCCTGTCCTTTTTGATGCTTGTAAGATTGATGTCCATATCATCTGAAATTAAGACAGCTACCCCTGCCTTTTTTTCTCATCCATTGGCGTGATATATCTGTTTCTACCCCTTCTGTTTTCCACCCCTTTCCGGTTAGATGTGTCTCTTGTAGGCAACAGATAGTTGGGTGCTGTTTGATAATCCATTCTGTTATTCTATGCCTTTTGATTGGTGAGTTCAGGCCATTTGTGTTAAGAGTTAAAATTGAGAGGTTGTGATTTTGCCCTGCCATACCTATGTGTTTTTGTGGGTGTTGATATCTGTGTAATTGCCCTTCCTTGTGTGGACTTTAGTTGGAAGACCTTCCTGTTTGCCATCTTTGCTTATGATTCACCTCCTTTTTTTCTGGATTTAGTGCATTTCTAAGGAGATTTTGTAGAGCTGGTTTTGTGCTGGCATATTCTTCTAATTTCTCTTTGCTATGAAAGTATCTGATTTCGTTCTCAAATACGAATGAGATCTTTGCTGGGTACATTATTCTTGGTTGACAGTTGTTCTGATTCAGGATTTGGAAGATTTTTGTCCATTCTCTTCTTGCTTGTAAAGTCTCTTCAGAGAAGTCAGCAGTGATCCTGATTGGTTTTCCCCGGTATGTGATCTTTTCTCTGCTTCGTACTTGTCTCAGGATTCTTTCTTTGTCTTCATTGGAGTGGAACTTGAGCACCATATGTCTGGGTGAAGATCGCTTTGGGTCATATCTGCTGGGAGTACTCTGACCATCCTGGATTTGGGCAGGGTTCATGTTCCAAGTGTTTTGGAATTTTTCTGTATAATTTCGTCGAGCACCATTTGCATTCCTGACTCTTTTTCCGCTCCTTCAGGAAGGCCAATAATCCTAATATTCGATTTTCTGAGGTTGCCTTTCATTTCTTGTATGGTCTTATTGGCTTTGTTCAGATTTGTCTCCAGCTGTTTAATGAACTGGGTATGTCCATTTTGTGTGTCTTCCGTTTCAGAGACCCTCTCTTCTGCTGTATTTATTCTGTTGGTTAGGCTCTCAATTTTGTGCTCTAAGTCAAGGATTTTACTTTTCATTTGTTGTATTTCTGTGACTATGTAGTTCTTGAATTCCTTGAAGTCCTCCCAATTCTCATTGTCTCTGACAGATTTTAACATTATTTTTTTGAATTCCTTGTCTGGTAGATCTTCCATGTCTTCATCTCGCATCTCCGAAATAGACATTGGCTTTTGATACTTTATTGGTAGGGTGTTGGCTCTCTCATCTGGATCATTATCTTTTCTGGTATTTCTTCCCATTGTGTTAGTGTTTCTTTTTGAGAGACCTAGGCACCAGTGTGCTGAGGGGTCTCCAAGCACTATCCTGCAGAGATCGGAGCCTGCAGGCATGGAGTAGCAGTGTGCGGGAATTTTCAAGGCACTTTTGGTGCATCTCCAGTACACTGGACTTCAGGACACCACTTCCAGGGCCCAGCAGATTCAAAGCGCACTTTCAGCTAGTTCCCTACATGTACGCGACCAGAGAGTGTGGGGGAATGAAGGCACTCTCTGTGTGCGCCCCCTGTGTGTGGGATCACAGGGCACGGAGGATTCTAGGTGCTTTCTCGGTGTATCCCCTGTGCCAGGGACTGCAGGGCGTGGAGGTTCCAGGTGCTCTCTGGGAACGCCTCCTGCATGTGGGTCCGCAGTTTCCTCCTGGTGCATCTCCCAAGCACAGGACTATAGGGTGTAGTGTGTTCCAGGTCTTCTCTGGAAGCGCCTCCTGCATGCGGGTCCGGCTACCCCAGCAGCTCTGGACCGCCCACCCCACCGCTTTCATGGGTCCGCCCAGCCCAGAGGCATGCTTGGGTTCCTGTGGGTCAGCACCGCCTAGCTGTGTGCCAGTCCGCAAGGCACGGGGGAGTATTCAGTGTGCCTTTTGCCTTTGTCCTCAGCGCACAGGACCGCTGTGTGTCACCTCCAAGACATAGTTTTGGCAGTTTCAAGGCACTTGCCCAGTGTCCCCAGACGCTGGCATCTCTGGGGGGAGGGTGGGGAGATGAGCACCAATGATGTTCAGGCTCTGTGCGTGCCCCTGGAGGGTTAACTCCGGGAGCCTCTGACCCACTGCTGCCCCTACCCAGTTCACTCAAACCTCAGGTTCTTGCAGTCTGCCTCTGCTGCTGGTGAGGACCTTCGCCACGGGTGCGGCTCCTGGCGGCTGCGGTGGCTGCCGGCAGTTTCTGCATCTCCTGCGTCTCCTGCGGTTGCGACTGCGGCTCCTGGCGGCTGCACTTAAACGTGACTCAGCAGGACTGGAGCGGGGCGCCATCTTCCCTGCCTTTTCTTTTATTTTGTTTTGTTTTTGCCTGGTTGCTCTTCTGAGTTGTGTGGATATTTTTGGCTCCACACTGTCCAGGGAACTTCACGCTCCTCTCCCTGCAGCTCTATGCTGCTCCACTTACGCTTTTGTCGCATTCTATTTCTCTCTGTCTGTGAGCTCCCTCAAATCCATCCTCCTATGTTGGCCATCTTGCGAGTCTCTAGTCTGTCTAAAGGCATATAATTGTATACCAGATTGAAAGGGTTTCTGAGAAGGAGCAGAGGTAAGTATCTGTGCCCTTCCTGCTTTATTTTTCCACAAATGCATTTCCTTTGTTTCCTAAAGTCCTGAAGTTGTTTATGAATCTCATCTGTAGGAAATAGTACACACAGAGAAATTCTGCTTCTTCAGATAAACACAAGCCTACTTTTCTTTTCTGAGCTCCTTAAAGCCTGCCCATAATCCAATGCAGGACTGTAAATCTATGAACCCATGTGAAAGCGGCAAGCATGGCCTTCATTGAGGTCAGTTGGCAGCACCTGGTTGCCATGGTCACCAGAGCTGTAAAGATGGAGTAAATAATTAATGAAATGCTTTGTCCTCCCCTTCGTTGTGAGAATTTAGAGCATTCACATATTGTCAGGGATGGAATATTCAGCTTTGAAAAGTAAAACATGGACCTGCTTCCAAAAGATACAGTTCCAAGGACTTAAATAAATTACATTTTTGTGTTTGACAAGAAGATCTTAAACATATATAATCTTTCAAGGCTTGATTTTAGTTTATTTCCAGAGATCAATTACTTTCCCTCTAAAAGAGATTAACTTTACTTTTAGGGTTTACCAGCTAAGGATTAAGGCATCTTACCCTAAAATATTTTTCTCTGCTTCTTTACATATAATGTTAGTGACTATTCCTACCCAAGATGAACTTGCTGAAGTCGCAACAGATGGAGACTTATACTTGAGATATCTTTTATCCCAAGTGGTTGAGCAGTCATCCCATTTCCCTGAGAATTTTTCCTTGAGATTTAGATGCAGAGACTAGAAAATTATAATGTATGCTTCAGAGAAAAGGTGTAATGAAATTTAAACCAGATACTATGGAGAAAAAGTATAATTTCTAAGTCTGCAGAGAGGTATGTGAGGGAAATGTAATTCTCTTGGCAGATTAACCATTGTTTCTCTTCTCAACTTGAGGCAGTTGTGAGAAACTAATAAATCGCAAGACAGAGATATGACTGATTAGAAAAAAATGAAGACGTTGTTTTTCAGACAACTAAAATAACATAAAATGAATTCGTCAATTCTGCCCCCCCCCAAGCAAACATTTTATTACTGAAATTTGGAGATAAATCATTGTTAATTTAATGTTTGCTTATTTCTAGTGAGGAGCTGGTGGTGTGTGATCTCCAGCAGAGAATGTGTCGAGACACATTCTACTGTTTAGCCAAAAGATGGAATCAGATATAAAAGCTAATTGTATTTGTCACCAAAAGATAATCTCCAAATTAGCATTTAACATTATATTCCAGGCTCTCGACAAGGGAAATAGGTCAGCAGTTATTTTCAGAGGGCTTTCCTGCTGGCAGGCCCTGAGACCACCACGGGGATGAGGTGACAGTGCTCTGGCAGAGAACCACCAGGTACAGTCTGCTGGAGCATGCCCGTTTATCATAAAGCCAGCATAAACTTTGGCAGTCTAGGGAAGGTGAAGGCAGAAGGGTGATTCCTAACAGTCCTCCTACCCAACAATGACACTGTAATAGGGTAGAAGGCACATTCATCCCTTTAGACCTTCCAGTCATGTCACAGGTCATGTTTTGCACACATGACTGGAAGCTGTGCCTCAGGTCATGGGCAGGTACACCATGCGTCATGCCCACCAGGTAGCAGGCAGAGATCAAGGGGCAATCTCCCACAAGTAATTTTTTCTGAATTTATCTGGAACTTAACCTAAAAATATGACACAAAAATCCAGTGGCAGCTTTTTTTGTTTTTAAATCAACAGCCTTTCTGGACATCATAGATTATTCATGCGCTCAGTTTCCCACCCGGTGAATGTCCCTTGTGGAGGAGTCCTGGGAAACTCATGGAGTGAAGCTGCCATTTGATTCCCTATCACCATTAGTCATTGAGAACAAGTAAGCTTATGAGAAGTCAGACTTCCAAAGCTCCTTTTCCCATTTTAAATTAAAAAAGAATTTTTATTTTAAAATAGTTCTTTATTGGGAAGGCACACTAAGTGAGACCATTCTCTGGTTTACTCCCCACCTGCTCATGTTCAGTGAGGCTGGGCCAGACTAAAGCCGGGTTTGAAGGAATTCCATGCCGATCTCTTACATTAGTGAAAGGGATTCAAGATCTTGGGTCAGTATCTGATGGGTTCCCAGCTGCATTAGCAGAATGCTGGATTGCAAATAGGATAGATAGAACCAAAAGCAGCATTCAGATATGTGGGAAGTGGGTGAACCAAGACATGGCTTAAATCTCTGACAACTGCCCCTGAAAACACATGCTTATCTAATATGGAAAAGAGGCTCAAGTCTGATGCCTAGCTTATATATTTGGCTTTCAAAAGCACGAAAGTAAAGCATCTAGTTTAGGTCACTTTACCAGATAGTTGTCTCTGATAAGCACTCTTTTCAGACCCCACTGTTTAAGCCTTAAATTTGGATCTTTAAATGCAGGTTCAGTCAGTCATACAGGAAAACATAATGAAGGCTCTAAGTTCAGAATTAGTAGAAGTTTATTCTTCAACAGCCTTTGGGTTAAGTTATTTCATTAACTCTACAAATGTCATTATTAAAATAATTCTTCCAATGATATTGTTGAAAGATAAAAAGCAATAGGAAAAAGTTCATCTCATAGAAGTTAAAAGTAGAATGGTGTTTACCAGGGAGAATAGTTGATTAAGATATACTAAGTTACAGCTGGATAGTAGAAAGACTTCCTGGTTTTCTATTACATAGTCAGATAACTAAATAATAGTGAGATACATTATATATTTCTGTTAAAGTAGGAAAGTAATGCAGCTTATCCGAAGAAATAATGCTTGAGGAGATAAATAGTTTTTACATTGATTTAATGTTTACATTACACGATGTGCAAATGTATTAAAACATCATGTATATTCAAATATATGCATGATATTGGCATGTCAGCCAAAATTTAGAAAAAGTTTACACCATCAATATTTTTCTGAAAGCTTCATTAAGAAGTACATATTGTCTGCAAGTTCAATTATGTGTACATAGCAAGCACTCCATAAATGATCCATATTGTTCTTTCGATTCTAACAGAAAAACATCCAGGAACACTTGGTCTTTTTTATTTCTCAAATTGAGTTTTGTTTTAATTTACAATTTGATCTTGTCAATAAAGTCCAGACAATCAAAAATATATATTTGCTATTATTATGACTTGAAGACATAAAATCTATTGCATCAAGCTATGACAGATACACATGGAATCATTCTAACGTAACTACCCAAAGAAAAGAGATTTGCTTTGATGACAATTCAAAAATAGCCTTGTCTTTCTTACCCTTTTTAGGATAAGAAAAATTCCATACGTAACACCATAGATACATATCAGAAATGCAAGTAATTAATTCCAGTATTACTTCAGAATTCAATCATTTCAGCAGCTGGCTGTGCATCAGAACAACCTGTGATACTCTAACACAATAGATTCAATAATGAGGGCAAGTTTGTGCTTTGGCAATTGTTTTTCACTGCTCTTGAAGTGAAAGGGTCAACGGTGATATTACAAGCTGTTCTCCATGGCTTCAACGTTTTGACTCACAACTCTATATCCAAATAACAGTGTGTGGTAATTGCCACTATGTCAGGAAACACTTCCTTGCACATCCTAATTGGAGCAGATGCCCAACCACCCTCCATTCACTAACCACTAACTGTATCAGGACAGTTTTAGCTAAACTGGGGTAAGGAAGCATTTCTAAGTTTTTCCTTTAAACAAATAAAGTTAATTTTAAAGATGCACAGCAATGTTGCTGATCAGGTACAAGCAATTTACCAGCCGATCCAGAAGCCTTTATCCAAGCACATCGGCATCAAACTGTGCCTTTCCGATTGCACATGGAGATGGAGGAGCTGTAGAGGACACTAACAACCCAGGTCCAGGCCGTCTGACTCATATGTGCTTCATCAGAACTGGTCAAACCGGCGCTAACAACTCCAGAGGTGAAGATTAACCCACAGAACCTCAGAAACACAAGAAAGGCAAATATTTACTAGTAATGTTTACCCCACGCTTTAGTTTTGCTTATCATATACATTGTTTTCCAACTATGTTCACAATTATTAATCAACTTATTAAGTTATCTCTTTTCCTTTATACAATATTGTAACATTTTTAGCTTAGATTCTTTACTGTCTTTTATTACAAATAATTGTTACTTTTCCTGGTTGAAAGTGATTCAAAGAACTTATTGAATGAATCATAGCTCAAAATGGAGGAGTAGCTAATTGAATTTAAGCAGTGAGTCATTTAAATTTAAGTACATAGGAAAAGGCCCGTTCCAGACATAGCTTATTCTTTTAGCCTTGGAAAACAGGACAACTAAGCATTTAGTGAATACCTGTATTTTACATAGTTCACAAAATTGGCTGTAGCATTATAAGCACGTCTCCTTTGCATTTACAGTTCCTTCTGATAAAGGTTACTAATAGAAATTTGTCATCTATCACAATGGACAATGACTATCTGTTTCATGAAAGTTCAAGACACTTCACGTTAGCACTCCTCTCAATAGCAATCTGCCCTGGAAAACTTAAGATTCCATTTACACAGAAGCCGTAAGAAATTCATCTACAATGTCAACCATGTCTGCAGGAAGGCTACAGTTCTGTAGAGATTCTAACAGGAATAAGAAAATCCAGTCATTCAATATCAGAAGCCATCTTGGTTACTCCATGGATTCATCGCGTTTCTAAACTTCCCCTGTTGTCCACAAAAGAATAAAATTTACTGATCTTGGTGGTGAATACCACAGCAAACAATTTGAAAGTAGCATATCAAATATTTTGAGTTTTGTTTTGAAAAGGATGAGAGGAATCTTTTAATTTTAAACTAGGTTGAGAACCATGTTTCTGTCGTTTATTTTCAAACAAAAGAGGTATCTGAAAGGAAATAAATATAAGTGACCATTAGCCTGCCACAGAAATAACTTCTTTTAATATTAGGAAAATATTAGGAAAGAATGTTCACCACACATACACATGGTTGGAAATTCAAGAAGTCTATAAAACACAAAGCTAAAAAAGAAAGTCTCTCTTTTCTGTATCATCTGCTTTGCACCCCTAAAATAATTCATATTAAAAACTGCAATGATTAATTTCAGGAAAGACAGATAAGGAAAGACCAAAAATCAAACCAAAAAAAAAAAAATTGGCAGGACTTGGCCAGACTGAATGCAGGAGCTGGGAACTCAATGCAGGAACCAAATACAAGACGCAGTTCACCCGTGTCCTTCTGTTTCCCATGGTGTACACCCATGGAGAGATGGGACTGAGAGTGGAGCCAGGACCCAAACTCAGGCACTCTCTCATTTGAGATGCAGGTATCCCAAGCTTCTTAGGATGCTCCATAAACTTACTTCCATGAGTGGTGTGACCAAAACTGAGACCATGAAGAATATAGTTTACAAAATATCTAAACATGGATCTGCGTACCTGCAAATTGGTTTGCCAACTGCTAAGATAAAATGTCACTGACTGGGCCCAGTGCCATGGCCTAGTGGCTAAAGTCCTAGCCTTGAACGCTCTGGGATCCCTTATGGGCACCGGTTCTAATCCTGGCAGCTCCACTTCCCATCCAGCAGGGCTTGTGGCCTGGGAAAGCAATCGAGGATGGCCCAAAGCCTTGGGATCCTGCACCCGTGTGGGAGACCTGGAGGAACTTCCTGGCTCCTGGGTTCGGATCGGCACAGTACCGGCTGTTGGAGTCACTTGGGGAGTGAATTATCGGACAGAAGATCTTCCTCTCTGCCTCTCCTCCTATCTCTGTATATCTGATTTTGTAATAAAAATAAATAAAATCTTTTAATGTCACCGACTGGGTGGCTTAAAGAATAAGCAGTAATTTTCTCACAACTCTGCAGGCCAGAAGACCAACAGATATTGGCTAGTTTTGCTTTTCCTGTGGCCTGCTTCCTTGCCTTGCAGATGGCCAGCTCCTTTTTGTGTCCTCACTCGGGCTTTTCACCATGAGTGTGCCTTCTTGGATCTGTCATTGAACATCCTGCCTTCCTCTTCTCATAAGGACACCAACCAGTGGGATTTGATTCATTCAAATAACTTTAACTGTAACCCTCTTTGAAGGTCCTATCTCTAAATCTAGCCACATTCTAAAGTAGTTGGGTGTTAAAATGAGCAGGGTCATGGCACAAATTTACCTCAAAGTCCATAACACCAAGCTACCTTAAAAATAATCTAACGTATCACTGATCATTTCAAGGAAGGAATTTTCCCATGTCGGAGACTTAGATAATACTAATGAGGTAGTGGGAAAGCATGGGACATATTGGGAACCATTAACACTTGTTCTTTAGTACATAGGATAGAATGGTAAAGTGTGTTTTCATTAGTAGCTGAAATCGTAGGCTCTGAGCCCAGAATTTATGCACATGAATCTGTTTCACCATTTTTAAAACTGTCATTTTAGGCAAAATACTTTAAAATGGGAATAAAAATAGTATCTTCCCTTTATGGAATTATTATACAATGCTTAAAACAGTGTCTGTTATATGGTGCAAGCTATAAGTCTCTGCCAATTCTGTTGTTAAGAGTGAGTGAATCTACAACGTAAAACTTGGGAAGGTTCTTTGGTCAAGGAGTGAATTAGTAGAAAATGATGAGCAGGATGGCTTATGTAACACCAACGTGCTGTTCCTAAGAGACTTTTTGCTATTATCAGAAACACAATGATGTTTTGATGAGTAAAAAAGTGAAACTGGAGCAGTTTGACATGCAGCAGGACATTCTGACTAGGTCATTTTGACATGACATTTTGACAGCATGAACATTTGAAGTGATCATTTCAACCACAAAAAGCAGCCACTTCAAAATGTGAACGGTTTGGGGCTGTTTTGCTTCCTTTCATTTTCTTCTGTGTGTGTAAAACAGATACCCCTGGTTGCACCCTGCCTTTGAGCAGCATTACCCTTCTAACCTTTCTTTCTTGGCCTATCTCTGCTTGTTCTTTTAACCTCCAGATTATTGTTATTCTTTTACCCAAAGCTGGAAATAAATGCTGTAGCCTTTGTGGAAGGAAGTGCTCAACATTCTTGGTGTTTTCACACTCTGCTTTGGAGGACTGGCGTTGCTACATGTGCATGGTGGTTGCCCTACATCACCTGGAGCCCCTTGATGCAAGGTGTTTAAGGGAGTTCAGTTAGATGAGGGGATACTCAACTCACATATAATAAACTTCTGAACCAAAAGTTCAATAGCGATGAATCAAACCCAAAGTAACACTGATATCATTTATACAGAGCAAATTGTCAAAGTGTCTGTAACAGAATGATTAAATCACTATTGAGACTCCAAAAAAATATTTTAGAGCACAATTTCAGAAAATGATGCTCATTAAAAATTAAACAAGAGATGGTTGAACAAGATTTAGTATATCTGATGTGTAGCAAACTTTTCATATCGTTCCTATAAACTTGTACAGTGAAGTACATAAACTATCATAGAGATTATTTGCACCCTGCATGGAAGATTTTGGAGTTGTGTGCTGCAATAGAAACAAAAGTAGAAAGATTTTTTGTATTATATTATTTATTTGCAAGGCAGAATGAGCAAGTGAGAGAGAGAGAGAGAGAAAGAAAGAGAAAGAGAGAGAGAGAGAGAGAGAGAGAGAGAGAGAGAGAGAGAGAGAGGAAGAGAGAGAGAGGGAGAGAGAAAGAGAAAGATTCCATCCTCTCCATCCTCTGTATCACAGCCTAAATCTGCAAGCACCTTCTGCTGCTTTCCCAGGTGCATTAGAAAGGAGCTGGATCAGAAGTGGAAGGTCTGGGATTCAAACCAGTGCTTGTATCGGTTACAGGCTTTGCAGGTGGCAGCTGAACCATCACATCACAGCCATACTCTGGTTCAGCTTTCACTGCCCTGAAACCACTCACTTTCATTTCTGTAGTTTGGGATTATAGGTTTTGCATACTTCTCTAAGATGAATCTTCTTCTTTTCTCAATTTTTTCTTTTTTTGTTTTTGAAGACATCTTTTTGTCTATACCACTTCTTTACATTATTATCTGAAACTGGAGGATCTCAGCATTGTTTCAGTAACTGAAGCTTACTGAACAACGATTTTTCCAGTTCACTCATTTTCATTTAACTACTTTGTCCCAGGGATTTGAATCAGAAATTTGAGCTTTGGAGCAATTAGAAAATAGTGGAATAACATGATTTAACACTAGGTGTATGTTGCTACTAAAAGAGTTTTCACAACAGTCAGATCAAATATCTTCATACACAATTTAAAACAGTTTAATCACAATGCCCTTGACATTAAAACATCCTATCAAAATACAGCATCATCAAAATGTCATGAGCCTGCTGATAAAATGACTAGTATAGACTGTGGAGGAAATAAATCTTATTCTTCAATGGTTACAATTATTTTATGCCAATAAAGTTGGCTAATAATATTAAGAAAGGTATCAAAAGGTTATGTGTGACTCTCACTGGTTTTGCACAAGAGCTTGTAAGGAATATCAGGAATAAATACAGATCTATTTATGCCTCTCTAGGCCACCAAGGAGAACACCTATGTATATGTCCAACACTTAGAATCACAGTTCCTTCTTTAAAGGTTTAGTTATTTATTTTTATTGGAAAGTCAGATGTTTACAGAGAGGAGAAGAGACAGAAAGGAAGATCTTCCTTCCACTGATTCACTCCCCAAGTGGCCACAACTGGCAGGGCTGAGTTGATCAGAAGCCAGGAGCCCGGAGGTTCTTCTGGGTGTCCCACACCAGTGCAGGGTCCCAAGGCTTTGGGCCATCTTTGACTGCTTTCCCAGGCCACAGGCAGGGAGCTGGATGGGAAGCGGGTCTGCCGGGCACTAAATGGCACCCATATGGGAGGCAAGGACTTTAGTCACTAATCTACTGAGCCACACCTCACATTTTGTTTTTGTAGAACGTCTTTTACAGGGTTCATGAGAGGCAGTAATAATCAGCTGCAAACTCAACAAACAGAATTTCCAGAAGGAAGGCATGATAGTTTCACAAATGAATGATGGGTGTAGCTTACTATCAATGTGTGTGAAGTTTCTCTGGAATCAAAATATCTCCCTTCTTAGACTTAGTCCTCTGCAGGTCCTCCTCAGACTGGTCATTCCTTTTATAACAGGCACTGCATTGGACTAAGGCAGGATACACAGCAATCAGGAGATGTCGGCTTCACAGTCAGCTCTGAGCTCAGAGGGTAATAGCAATAACAGGCCCCTTGCAGAGAGTTCTCATGAAGAATAAATTAAATGCCATAGTCAATTCATGCAGCAGAAGTGTGCAGCCTCAAGAAATGGTCACTTTACACATCCAAGTTTGTAGGATAGCACATGCTAACCTGTAAAAAGATGTCACCACTACGCTGTTCTAGCTCCTTGGTAAAATGTATAAGGGAAAGTGGGATAAATCACAAATTTTGAAAAAGAGACAGAAAAAAAATTGTATGGGACCTTTTCAATTAACAGAAGTTTTTTTTTTTTAAATCATTTTTTTTTTTAAGATTTATTTTATTTCCATTACAAAGTCAGATATACTGAGAGGAGGAGAGATAGAGAGGAAGTGGAGCTGCCGGGATTAGAACCAGCGGCCATATGGGATCAAGGCGAAGACCTTATCCACTAGGCCACGCTGTCGAGCCCAACAGAAGTTTTAGATATGCCAGAGACACACAGTATTCTTACAGCACTTGAATCCCAAAACACAAGGGGAAATGAAGGAGGAATAAGGTTTAACCAAGTAATGAGTTGGAATCTTTTTGGAAATGTGCTTGAAGCAAATCACTCTGAATATACATGGAAGAGAATATGAGAAAAGGTTTTATAGAGTCAAGGGTGTGAGAATTCAAGTCTTGTGCCATAGCCAACACATTGCATTATATTGGCATTACTGAAAGAAAAGAGCAAACTTATGATTATTGAGTTGTGCCTTAAGGATTTGGCCTCTGTGGTTGTGACATCTAGAAAAGGTAATGCATTCATGTATTGTTTCCTCTCAGTTTTAGGTCTCATCTGGGCAAACAGGTAAGCAAAGCCATTTTGAATTAAGTTCAGTTCATAAGAATGGTTCACAAGCTAATCAAAAGATGTACCAAGGAAATAACTACACAGGTCATTTGAAATAAACAGTTACTGTCAGTATACTGAATACTAGTGCCTGAGAACAGCATCCTACATTCCCTATGAAGATGTGGATTCTTACATTTCCTGACATTGCTTGAAAATAAATGCTTATTTATAAAATGCACCCATACATACGTGCTATAGATTTACGTGGTTCTGAAACAAGTTCTTGAAACATGACCCCCATATACATTCTTTTAGAAAGCACAATCCTTCCTTCCCCCATGGATGTCCATGTCTTCATTTTTAAGCTTGATGAATGTTGACCTTCAACTTTCGTGCCTTAGAAAGCTGAGCTTTATGCACAGTTATCTGTGTTCATTAAAGTAGCTATACAAATTTTATAAATGCGATCACACAACTACACAATTAAGAACATGGGGATGTTGTTGCTATGGCAATGCCAAGGGCATATCTGTAGGTAGGTCCACAATAGCAATTAGAAGAGCACCTTGATGTCATTAGACTTTAGTTTGAATATATCAGTTCTGAAGATTCTGTAAGCAAAAATATTAGGCATAAAAGACACAGCATTTCTTTTAGAGAAACAGGGTGGGCTTTAATTCTTCTCTAGGAAGGATAGACAGCAATTCAAAATAAATTTAGTCATATTGCACAAAGATGAAATCAACTGTGTAATTCTTTTTGCCTTTCATACAAAAATTCAAAAACAAAATAGAAGAGCCAGAGGTCAGAAATTATAAAATTTTAAGTGAGACTTTCTGAAGATGACCTTTATAATCGATTTCCACCAACACAAATTTCTTCTGCCAGAAACATATCTATATATTTTAGAAAGCAAATTTTATCAAGAACATTAGCTCTAAAGGTATTTAATGCAACTGGGACAATGAGTGGCACTTCCTAGATGTTTAACAAATATTATCTTTCTATTAGCATATTTGACCTCCTTGTTTAAAATTTTAATGTTTTGAAATGTCGTTTTTGAATATCAGCTTAGAAAGGTAAAAAATTAAATGTTCTGTATAAACATTTCAGCCATTTGTCTAAGATTAAATTTGCTCATGAAGATCTTTCTAACAGATTCATCTCAACATCCAAGCAAAACAGTAGCATGAAATTAATCTACTGTGAAAGTGGAGTTGGATTTTTATCGTTGAGTGTATCTAAAGCCACAGCCTATTCTTTACAATCTCTGTAGCAACATCTGTTAAGGTAGATGTGAAAGATAGAGATAAATGTGCACTTACATCAGAAAATAACCTGAAGCAAATGGACTTTTTAAAAATAATCAATAGGCCATGCTTTTCCCCTTTCTTTAAAATTTATGGTGAATCAAAATAAATGGAAGAGCCTGAAACTTGTGGTTAATTGGTTTTAGTTAGCTCATGTTTTACCATTACTGCAATGGTAAAATATCAGTCTTCCCAGTACCATGAGCATGGAGAATGCAAATGAAATCCGAAATGGATTTTGATTCTATTTATTGAAACTATTTATTAAGTTTTAATTGTTGTGAAAAGATGATCAACTTTGTTTTTAAAAAGTGAATAATGTTTGTTCCATTTACGTATTACGTTGTTGGATGATTTTACACCTGAGGTGCAACTGACAGATAAGTTAAAAAAAAATTCACAAAGAATGTCCGAATAGTCTGAAAAGATTTTTAAAATAATCTCTTGGGACTGGGCATCAATAGCAAAGTAAATTTCTAAATTAAATACACACCACACATACATTCCTCCAAGAAACTGAAGTGACGATAACCCAAATGACCATTTACTGAGATTGTTTTTTTCTTCTTTTACTAAGAAAAATCTGCTTACTTATTTTACTTATTCAAAATGGAGACACAGAGAAAGAGATCTCCCATCTGTTGATCCACTCCCTAAATATCCACAGCCATGACTGGGCCATGCTGAAGGTGCCAGGAACTGACTCCACGTCTCCCACTTGGTTGGCAGGGATCAGAGCACCTGAGCCATCACCTGCGGCTTCTCTGGTTGCACGTAAACAGGAAGTCGGAAACAGAAGTGAAGCTGGCACTCCAACATGGCGTGTCTAAACCATGAAGCTGAATGCCCGCCTTCTTTTTTTGTTAGGATTTCAAAACATGGACTTTTTTTCAGGATGATTTATGTAGACCAGAAACATCACTAACCATGCCTAAATGAACATGTTACAAACTACAGCAATATTCACAGTATATTGCACCAACAGACTTTTAATATTCTTCTGTAAGATATTTAGAAAAATGGAAGTTGTATCAGAATTGGAATTGTTATTATTCTATTATAATTAAGGCTGTTACCAAAACCATGTTCTATCTCCTCTAGTCAGAGGACCAGAGGTGGCTTCAGCAATCATGGTTTATCTAATCTACCAGTCTTATCCACAACCAGGAAATCTCTGAAACTCAGAAGGGCAGGCTCTCACCATACATCCCTCCTCTAACAATGTCAATGACCTAAACAGCCATGAACCAGAAACACATATTAAAATTTCTTAGGACAAGAAATTCAAATAAAATGATAGATTTCACTATCTTCTTACATAGCAAATGAACCTATTCATTTTGCTATAAGGAAAGATCCTCAGAATCAATTTATTTTCAATTTGGATGAAATACTAACAAACTAGTATTGTGGATCGAAGAAATTTCTGTGACTCAATGAAATGACTTAAAGATCTATAATAACTGCAACAAACAACAGTGAAGTTTTATTCAATCTATTTGACATTGGGAAGCTGAATGTTAGAGACCTGGAGAGTTGTTCAATCAAGTGTGCATGCAGCACCTACTCTATACTAGCGACTCTCCTGGACCAGCATTCTGTCAGTGAGCAAAGGAGATAAAAAATCTCTGCTCTCAAAAAGCTTATTGAAAACAGGATAGATATGGTGATAATGAATCTTAAATATTTGATAGGTCATGATGTAATGAGCTATACATAGAAAGTAAAAGTAGAGCAAGATAAGAGGGTGTCAGGTGTAGTAAGGTAGCTTGTGATTTTAAACAAAATACTCACAGTAAGCCTCAGGAATAACTGGGACATTAGAGAAGAAGTGAAATTTACCAAGGATATGATCACACACAGTCATGGAGCAGGAGAGTGCAGGCCGAGCAACAGCCACGGCAAAGACCACAGGATGGGGTTTGTCCTAAATGCTCTATGAACCAAAGAGCCTTTGATTGGCACAGATGGCAAGCAAGGCAGAAGGGTGAAGTCAAGAACACACATGATCAAAGAAAACATCCTAGGACATGTTAGGTAGGTCACTGCAAGGTCTACATTTTTTCTCTTTTTTTTAATTTTTTTTACATTTTATTATTATTATCATTTTATGATACAGTTCCATAGGCTCCTGGCATTTCCCTTATTTCCTCCGCAATTCCCTGGCCCCCACCTAGTTCCTCTATATCATTACTAAAATATAGTTCTTCATACACTGTCATATGTCCATCTTTCCAGGCATGGACAATGGCAGAGAGTCCAGCATCCTATTGTCAAGCTATAGTAAACAGTTTCATTGTAAATCCATCTTTGTCTGGAAGTAGAAATGCATAGTACATTGTGTCCTCACATCTGGATATGTTAGTCTCCATTTCACAGCTACTGTACATCCCCTCAAATGAAAAGTCATAATATAAAATCAACAATAGAAAGGAAAATAGAAATTTACAATGCCATGAAGTTAAATAACATGTTACTAGATATGACAGTCTCCTTTACACAGCTAATATACATCCCCTTAAATGAAGACACAAAGCAAAATCAACATCTGGAAGAAAAAAGAAATTAACAACACCATGAAGTTAAATAACATGCTACTAAATGACTAACGTGTAGCTGAAGAAATGAAAATCAAGAACCTTGCAGAAAATGATGCTACTGTGTGATCTACGAGTCATTGAAGAATTTAATCAGAAGAAAGTGTTTTGAAGAGATGAAACTAACAGAAAACATCAAAACCCATTCGATATAGTTTCCGCTGATTTTTGTTGGTGAACTACGTCTCTTCTAGACAATAAATAGATGGGTTTTGTTTGATTGAGTTTAAGCCATTTACATTCAGGGTTGATATGTATGGGTGGTACTTTGGTCCTCTCATTTTAGCAATGGGTTGTTCATTGGTTAGTCTTCTGTTGTCATGTTACTGGGATGTTCTTCCCGTTTGCCTTTGGTTTTGTTGGGTGCTATTCCTCTTCTCTACCAAGAGGACATCTTGAAGTATCTCTTGTAGGGCAGGTTTGGAAGAGGCAAATTCTTTTAACTTTTCTTTACTGTGGAAGAATTTTATTTCATTTTCAAAGGCAAAGGAAAGCTTTGCTGGATATGTTTTCCTAGGCCAACAATTTTTTTCTTTTAGAATCTGGAATCTGTCACTCCATTCTCTTCTTGCCTGTAGAGTTTCCTGTGAGAGATCTCCTGTGAGATTAATTGGCATTCCTTTATATGTCAATTGATTTTTTTCATGTGCACATTTAAGGATCTTTTGCTTATGTTTGATTGAAGAGAGCTTGATGATCACGTGTCATGGTGAAGATCACTTTTGATCAAGCCTGTTGGGAGTTCGGTGCCCCTCCTGGATGTTTGTTCCCAATTCTTTCTCCAGATTAGAGAAATTTTCCTTTACTATTTCATTAAATATATTTGTAAACTCAGCTTCTCTTTCTGCACCTTCTGGGACTCCCATAACTCTTACATTTGGCCTATTAATAATGTCTTTCAATTCTTGAATACTTTTTTTGGCCTGATCCAGCTCTGCTTCCAGCTTTTTATTTGCTTCTCCCTGATGACAGGAAATATCTTCCAGTTCTGAGATTCTTTCTTCTGCTTGCTTCATTCTATTTTGGAGACTCTCCATTGTACTTTTAATTTGCTCTACTGTGTTCTTAATTTCTGATATACCAGCCTTGATTTGCTTTATTGCTTCTTTAAATCCTTTGAACTCTTGTATGTGCTTCTCATTGTTGATCAGAAGCTTTAAAATGAGTTTTATGAATTCTGCGTGCCACATTTTCTTGATATCTTCCTCAGTTAACTCTGAGGTTGCCATAGGGTTTTGCTCCTTTGCAGAGAAGTTTTCAGTAACATTCATTGTGCCTTTGTCTCTTCTTTTGCTCTTGGTCATTGTACTTCTGGTTAGCAGAGTCTTCTGCTTGGAGCAGATTTCCAAGCTGTGTCACCCACAGCTCTACAATGCGATTTTACTTGTTACAGTTGGCACACAACTTTTTGCTTGCAGCCACTTGTGCCACAACCTCCAGTGAGTTCTAGGTCTGGGTTCTTACTCCAGATTTCCACTGTGGTCTCCACAGCCCCAGCTCTTGGCTCACCACTCTCCACCTCCTGTGATACCTTGCTGAGGCTGCACCTTTGTCTCTGCAACCTTTCTTCCACTTCCGGTTGGAGCAGTTCCCAGGATTAGAGAGACACCAGGTGTCCTATAAAGTTCAGTTGCTGTTGGTGCTGATCTTGTTGGAACCTGTTGGATGTAAGCACTGGGTGCCACACAGACCTATTTTGACCCATATGATGCCACAGTCGGTATTATTTTCCTGCGGGACCAGTGCAAAGCTCTGAGCTCAGTGAGTTCTCTTGAGGTCAGCACATGCGCAGTTCACTGTTGTCCCCTGCAGTCCTAAAGCTGTTGCCACAGTGCCCAAAATGGCACCTGATGTACCACTACTAGAGTTCTTGATCTGTTGGCCATGAGGTCTTAAGGCTACCCAGACCTGTCTTGGGTGGAACCTGTAGAATGCCACGTTTGTGCAGTTCACTGAGTCAGAAATGAGCTCACTCCCAGCTCAGCGTATCCTCAGTCCTCACCCTTGCCTTTGTCTTCTTACGCAAAACTGCACCCAGTTCGGCTCTAGGGAACTGACTGGGCTGTGAAATCCACGCTGTTCTTGCACTGCCCATCTGTGATCTGCTGCTCTGTCTCTGCTCCTGGTCAAATCAAATGGACCAGCAGGATGGACAGTTCTTTGTCTGGGTTTACCTCCCAAGCTCCCAGTGAAAGTCCCTTCCCACCTGGTTGCTGGTGGAGTTTCAGCTGCTGGTGGAGTTCAGATCTCCATTAGCTGAATGACACTGGAGTATCAGCCACTGCAACACCACATCATTGTGTCCACTGCTTTCCTGTGTCTGTCAGTCTCCAGGCACCCCTCTGCTGTTGTTTTGTCCTCTTCCATTTCCTGGAATGTGTCCTCTCTGCTTCATCCTGATTAAATATTTTTCTGTCCATTTAAACGTGTCCTTGCCTATTCCGCCATCTTGATTCTCCGGTCTACAGTTTTTCCTTTGAACACATGAGGCCTTTCAGAGGATAGAGTTCAGCAAATCAAGGGTAAGACAGTAGAGACTATTTAGGAGGCTACAATGATAATCCAGTTGAGAGATGACAGTAGCTGGATCAGGGAGGTGATAGGTGTCAGCGAGTGGCTGTTTTGAAGGTGAATTGCATAGAAATTTCTGGAATATTTCACGAGGGGTATTAACCATAAGTTTTGGCAGGTAAAATTTTAACAAATGTGTTCAGTAAACAGCCATTCATTCATTGAGTGGCACTAGAACATGGGCAGGTCACAATTCCCTTGGGAGTTCCTGAATGGACAACTACTAAAGTTTTGCAGGAACTGAAATTAAAAAACCGTTTGAAGGTTAGTTGACAGTTTCTGACTAGTTAAGTTTAAGTTTCATTGTTGATGCTGAGTTAGGTTTGCAAGGAAGCCAACTCATGGAAGGGATCCAAGGTACTAAGTTTACAGTTGTGAAAGAATGCAGAGGAGGAGGGTACCTATGGAGGAGAAAACTCTGATCAATGAGATGGAGCAAAAAAGTGATCTTCCTGGGAGATGGGTTTATGACGAAGGATTCAGAGGTGAGTTTGGTACATGTCCAACTGAGGCCTCTGCCGTGCATAGAAGCGAGAAGTGGGGAGGGTTTTTAAGATGCACCTAGATTGGGACATCAAGGTCTGGGTGAGGAGTAGATACTGGGAGTCAATGGCGTTTGCCTCATTTAATCACAATTGCATAAATAGTAAGATGAGAATTTAAAAGTCTTGCTTGTCTTCAGTCTTGCATAATTTGTAATCATTTTTCCTGTTAATGAATAATTCAGATTGAACTCTTTGGCTATTAATTACAATCTCCTCCACCCCTTCAGTGTCTTCTAATGCGGAAAATGAAAATCTATTAAAAGAAATCTGTACAACAGCAGGGATCGCATTCATGATGGAGCCCTACTGGTAAGCAATTAAATTCACTTTCACTATGAACTCTGAGTTTGCTTAAACTGGCTACTCCAGAACAGTAATGTGTTTAGGGTCAGTCTAGTTTCTAATTTTGAAGCAGAAATCTAAATAGGTCTGCACGAACACCTATTGTTTGACTGCCAGCCCGCGGGAACCAAGAGTGTCACTCCTGCCCTGCTTCCCTGAAAACCAGCTCTGATGTATTTGTGGAAGAACTAGAGACCCACATCTCTGGAGAACTGCCAGGCATCTTTCAAAGTCCATGTTTACAGAGTGGGGTCCTGCCATCTTGATAGGTTGCAGGGAAAAATCTTTACTATCTGCTCAGGTACCATGAAAGATTAAATGATGTTCGCAGCTCCTTTTCCCATTCCAACCTCTAGCAAAAAGAATTTAGCAAAAGTTTCCAAAGGCTGAATGAAGGAATATCCTACAGTGTCATGACAAAGAGAGAAGATACAGCACAGGGCTTGGGCTGATTGTAACTGAATCTAAAAAGTGGTTAGTTTTTCCAAGAAGACAACAGAGTTCCAGCCATTTCTTCGTGAATCTCAGGACATCTGAGTCCACTAGTCATCTTATACAGATAATCCCTGGAAAGGTATTCAGTCCTACAAAGGACAGCTTGGGGATGTCTGCTTCTGCATACTAATGTAAAGGCCAGAAGGACAGATGACTGAGCCAGAGGCTGGTGTGGACGTAGCAGAGTTATATTACATTCAGGTCTTCTCACTTTCACTGGATCCTTTTCTGTGTACCCTAACCTAGAAAGACAGAAGTCCACAAGCACCTCTAAGATTCAAACCCTATTGGTCAGATGGGGAATGGAGATTTAGATTTTTCTTACAATAATGAGCTCTTGTGACTATTGCTGAAAGACTATACTATTGTAGTAATATGGAGGAAAATAGTAGTGGGTGGGGAAAGAGAGAATGAAAGGGGAAATTCCTGAACCTATGGACCCGCGTCATGAAAACAAACATATATATACATATATATTCATATACACACAAATATATGCATATGTACACACATATGTATGCATACATACATATATGTATATATATGTGAAATATGTATGCAAATATATGAAATACACACACAACTATATAAACAAATACACATGTGAAACATATAAATATGTATTTGTTATATATGTATGTATGTATATATGTAATTTTATAAAAGAGTGAAGAAAATATTAAAACAAAAAAGAACCTGCTCTTAGCCAGCTAAAAGTTTTGCAGAAGGAAGTAGAATGTAAATGAACCTAAGCAAATAAAAATAAGTAGCAGATGTGACATGTTTGCCTCCAATGTCAGGTACTGAAATGCATTTTACCCTCCACACATAGCTTGTCAAAAGTGTGTTGAAATCTGGAGTAGGCACTGCGTTTAGCAGCTAAGGTGTCGCTGGGATGCCCATTCTGCATATTGAAGGGCTTGGCTTCCAGTCTCTTCTCGGTTCTGTTCCTGATTCCAACCTCCTTCTACCTGTACCCTGGGAGGCTGCAGGGAGTGTCTCCCTGATACCTGTGTAGGCCACCTGGATTGAAGTTTTGGCTCCTGATTTTTTTTCCAAGGCCGGAGTATTTGTTTATATCACAACATTAAAGCGTAATATACCTTGGACACCTCAATTAAATGGTATGTATTCCAGTAGCAGAAACAAAGTAATTGTTTATATATTTATATTAAAATGACAAAGTACAAAACAGAGAACACAGAATAGAGTGTCTGGCAATTCATTAAATACAGGGCCTGATATATTTTTGAATTAACATTTTGCCACAGTAATAAATATGAGTGAACTAAGTACATGAGAGGCAAAAGAAGTATAAATTTTGAAATAAAACTGTCATATGAGATAGAAAAATAAACATTTATAAAATAAAAATATGGCAAATTATGTTCATTTGCTTAATTTTCAAATAAAAATACTACTTTTTTTCTTTAAACTTACCATAAAAGATTTTAAAAATATGAACAGAAATCACAGAGCAGATAAAGAAAAATACAGCACTAATGTAAGTCTACCAGTCTAACTTTTGACTATTGAAATCACCACCTAGAATCTGATTTAAGGTCATGACCTCCATATTGTCTCCAGTTTCTTATCTAAATGAATAAATTCACATTCTCGTACATCAATTTCATCATGTGTACTCAAAGCTCCATTATTTTGACCTGGCCTAGCCACGATAGCTGTGACCATTTCAGGGAAAGAACAGGCAAATAAGATATCTCTGTCTCTCACCTGTCACATTAATTAATTAAAAAAAAAAACCCTGTTGAATTCTGCTTCTCTTATATCCCTTCTAACTCCATTTAATGCACAATTCACTCTCACCCATCAGATGTTATCTCCTCAGTAAAGCCCTTTCAATTTCAAAATAATTGCTTTCATGTGTTTTTACTTATGCTATTAACAGTTTTACAGCTAGCATGTTATACTGATTTCTACACATTTATGACCCTACTAATATTGTTACTTCAGTGCAGTAAACAATTATTTCCTACCCTTCTGATCCTATTACTTAGATTAGTGTCTTATTCATTTCAAAACTAAATATATTTATTGTTTGTTTATAATATGAAAAATTTATATAGGCTGGAAAAGGAAAAAAAATGCATGTTTGATGACTTCATTTCTTTATACAAAGCAAAAGGAAGCTGAAGAAACTCCTAGGATTAATTGGTAAACTTTAATGAGATTGGAGGATACCAGGTCAACAAAACCAGATTTGTATAGGCAAGCAATAAATAATGAAAACTGAAATAAAAATACAGTATAATGTATACTTGTTCTAGAAATAAAATGCTTAAATATAAATTTATTAAAATATGTGCAGGAGTTATATGGAAAGACACACTATTTTTATAATTAGAAGACTCAAATAGTTGTTAACTGTTAGTTCTCTCCAAATTAATTGATACACTTTTGAAATTCCTATCAAAATTTTATTAGGATTCTTTATTTGCATATATGAGATGATTCTCAAAGTGGAGGTAACCACAAAGAAATAAGACAAAACAAATCTGGGGAATTTGAAGGAATCATATTATGCATTACAATAAAGTCATAAAAATGAACTATTGATACCAACAACACTTGGTTAGAATTCAAGGACATTACATCAAATGAAAAAAGCCAATCAGGCTTTTTCATACCATATTATCTCATTTATAAAACATTTTTAGTTTGACAAAATTTTAGGGACTAGTAGTTCTCAAGTATTAGGATTGGGGGAACCATGTATGTATTAAGTCTAGGCATTAGTATAAAGGAATTTGTATGTATGCCTGCAAGGGCAGGTGAGTAAATATAAATGTGTGATACTGGCATGAGTGTAGACTCCCAGTTGTTCAGAAGTATACCTTAATCAGAACACACAATAAACTGTCATAGAATTGCATATCCCTTCCCTCACCCCACAAAATGGGGAAACTGGTGAGATCTGGTCCACAACCATGAGTTAATACCATTGTGCCAGTATCAGTTGCTTGGTTTTGATAATGTACTGTGGTTATGTAAGATATCGCAATCTAGAGAAGCTGGGTGGAAGTTAAATGGAAACTCCATTCTTTTTACAACTTCTTGTGACTCTTACAAGATTCAAAAATAGAAGCTCATCTGCTAAAAAGTCCTTGAGTATCAGGGGATTTAGAGGAATAATCTGTACATTACATCAATCTTGCTGTGGGCATAAAGATACTCTAAAACAAAAGCCACAGATGAAAGTGCAGGTAAACAAATCATGTTCCAGAAACAGTTTTTAAAATTGACTTTCATTTTATTTGCAAGACAGAGACGCAAAGATTTCCCATCCATTTGGTTCACTTCCCAAATGCCTTACAACATCCACAACTAGGTTAGTCCAGTATTCAATTCCCATCTTCCCTGAAGCTGGCAGCAGCCCAAGGGCTCGAGACATCACTTGCTGTGTCCCAGGGTGCACAACAGGAGGCTGGATGGCAAATGCAGTGGTTGAGATCCAAACCCAAGCATGCTGAGATGGACTGCAGGCACCTCAAGTGGCAAGTCAACCACTGCACTAACTGCCTACTGGGGAAAAGAAATATTAAATAAGGAAACTCTTTCTGCCCCTTGTGGCAAGTTTTTTCAACAAACACATTTATCTTATATTACTCCAAAGCTGATATATATATATATATATATATATATATATATATATATATATATATATATATATATAAATTAAGTAACAAATAAATATATATCATAAATAACAAATTATCTTTTACTAAATTATGTTTTGTGAACAAGAATCCCATCATTGCATTTCACAGAATATCAAGAGATATTAGCCATCAATCACTGATTGAGTTCTAGATTTAGCAGTGCAGTACATGGGCTGTAAGGCTCAAGAGAGTCTTGAAAATATTCTTAGAAATTCACACAACTGCAATCCAATGATTAGAGCAACCCTTCAAACTAGCCAGCACTGGAATATCATCCTCATTGCTATGATATCAAAAATTCACAACAGATTTGTCAAAGGTGAGAGACATCAGAACTCTCTTTTAGAATGTATAATAACCGCTGAGAAATTGCCATAATTTACAGGATAGAGGTATCTCTTTAACTAATATAAATAACCTTGGCAACATTTCCTTCAGAGAATTTGTTGCTGAAGTTAATTAGCTCTGTAGGCATCTTTCTAGATTCTACTGATCACGTAGCTCCTGGTTTTAGAAGCTGTTCTCTGAGTGCCCATTTTGGTTTCTTCATAGAAAGCTTCCACTAGTTTACATGTGGAGCTAATACTAGAAACCCTCTTGACAGACAGCTGTCTTGATGCATTATCACACTGTTACAGGAGGCTACCCTTCCTTTTCCCAAGGAACTTATCAACATCTCAAATCTGACTCTGAGGAATAAAACTTCTACCTGAATCCAGCCAATGAATCAATGCATTTGGAAACTATAACATTAACATTACATAAAGGCAAAAACATTGAAGAAAAGTTGAGATCCTGATTTCCTTGAGTTCTTACACAAACTCATGCTCCTGTATCAGAAATTCTTATTTTGAAGCTTAATTTTAAAGAGAAACATAGAGTATTGAAACCACACTAACATCAAGCATCCACAGTCAATCAATACTCTGCTGGAAAGAAGGTCCTAAAACACTTAATCGTCCCCAGACATGACAGCAGGTGTGGTTTGAGGTCACTGCATTACACACTCATGCAGAAGCTACCCATCAAATAACACTAAAAGGAAAGCATGTTTGGCTCTCGAGTTTCTAGTAAGTTAAACAGAGACTGAGCTCAAGGACACTGGTGTAGTAACAGTATCTGAATCAACACAGCCTTTCAAAGGGGTTGTACTATTTTATATAATCACATGTCTGACTCCTGATCGTTTCCTGTACTTTCCAACCTGCATGGCCATCAGTGCTTTCACTGTTTGCAGCTGTTTGGTTGGATGTATTTGAATACGTCATGGCTTTAAGTTTCTCTTATCTGATGACCAACAAGGATGAATATTTTTCAGATGATAATCATCCACATACATATCTCTTATTGTGAAAAATCTATTCAAACCTTCTGCTTATTTAAACATTTGGAATTAGCGCCAGTGTGAGTAGCTTAGCAAGCTAATCCACCTGTGGTGCCAGCACATCATGTCACATGGAAGTAGGTTTGTGTGCTGGCTGCTCTATTTCCGACCCAGCTTCCTGTTCAGGGGTTGAGAAAGTAGCAATGGATGGCTCTGGGCCTTGGGCCTTGCACCTGTGTGGGAGACCTGGGAGAAGCTCCTGAATCCCAGCTTTAGATTAGCTCAGCTCTGACCATTGTGGCCATCTGGGGAATGAATCAGTGAATGGAATGTCTCTCCTTTATCTCTCATCTCTGTAAATCTGCCTCTCAAATAAAAGTAAAATTTTTAAAATAATTAAAGATAATTACAAAGTTGTATGCTTCCTTTTTATGCTCTGGATATGTCTTTCATAAAACATGTTTTAAAATATTTTTTTCTAAAAAGAGTTCATATTATTTTCATACATTAAACTTCTTCAAAGAAATAAAAGTAACCATGATATAAATATTTTGGTGTCAATTTGTTGGGCATCTTCAGAGTACTGGAGCAAAGCTCCTCTAAAAACAATGAAAAAAAAAGAGGACTGTTCTAGAGATACACAATGTGATTCATGTTTTTGCTATAATTAATACTGCATACATTGTTACAGAATTATGTGGTAAGTGCTTGGGCCTGAGCCTTGCTTTACTTCTCTAATTTAAATCTCTTTGTTGCATGCTTGGATGAAGAAAGAGGTCTCATTGCTATTAAATATTCCTGTGAGCTTCTGGGGGTGACACTTTGTGCATGGCTGGTTAAGCTGTCACCTGCAGTGCCCGCATTTCATCCAAGCACTCGTTGGAGTCCCAGATCTATATTATTTATCTAACTCCCTGATAATGCACTAGTGAGTGGGATAATTGCTTGGGCTATTGCACCCAAATGCAAGGCCGAAGAAATTCCTGACTCCTGGTTTTGGCTTGGCCCAGCCCTCCCTGACCATTGCAGCCATTTGGAAGGTGAATCAGTAGATGGTAGATTCCTCTCTCTCTCTCTCTCTCTCTTTCTCTCTCTCTTTCTCTCTCTCTCTCTCTCTCTCTCTCTCTCTCTCTCTCACACACACACACACACACACACACTATCCTTCAAATACATAAAATAAATCAAATGAATCTTTGGAAATAAGCAGGTATTATCCACGAAGCAACAAAACCATGACACATCTCATTTATTTAAAAAAAAAAAAAAGCTTGTTGCATATGAATGTACATTGATGTCATTCACCCCAATGTTCTGTTCCCTTCCCTAAGAGACAGTTTGTACAGAAATTCTCCCTTGAGGAGAATGAAGGTTAGGGGCACAGTCAGGGCAGAGGGTAGAGTGGGAAGCATCATTGTGCTCCTAAATTTACATGAGTAGATTTACTTGTTACATTTAGAGTTACATGAAATTGACTCATTCATGTAACTAAAGTAATTAAAAATGCTCCCTTGATGCTTTTGCACCTGCGCTGCAAGGCATTCAGTAAACGTATCACATTTTGTTTTTTGAAAGGGTCTTTGTTAAAAGGTTCCATCAAATGATTTTAATTGAGTGATACTTTTCTCAGGGATATTTCCATAATAATGATCAGCGTGATTATTAAAGTGATCAAAGGGCTTCGCTCCACTACTATCAAATGGATCAACTGATTAAACATTCATTGTCTTTAACAGACATAAACACACTAAACCAATAAATCTATGGCTGTTTCCAAGTAACCTGATTATCACCAGAAAGGAACACAACCAATGTTATTATAACAAGATGAAAATACACATAATGAATTCTGAATAAATTTCTTCCCGTGTGCAACTAGAAAAACAATTGTTAATAAACAGAAAATTTAGGCTTGGCACAGTGGCCTAGAGCCTAAAGTCCTCTGAACGCACCGGCATCCCTTATGGGCGCCAGTTCTAATCCCGGCAGCCCTGCTTCTCATCAGCTTCCTGCTTGTGGCGTGGGAAGCAGTGGGGGATGACCCAAAGCTTTGGGATCCTGCATCTGCATGGGAGACCTGGAGGAAGTTCCTGGTTCCTGGCTTTGGATCTGCGTGGCTCCAGCCATTACAGTCACTTGGGGAGTGAATCATTGGATGGAAGATATTCCTCTCTGTCTCTCCTCCTCTCTGTGTATCTGAATTTCCAAAGAAAATAATTAAAAAAAATTTAAAAGACACTGTTAAAAGGCCAAATATAAATGTTATGTGAGTTCTAGAAGGCAAAGAAAGAGAAGCTGGGTTTAAAAATGTGTTCAATGAAATAATAAAGGAAAATTTCTATAATTTGGAGAAAGAATTGAAAAACAAAATACAAGAGAGGCACAGAAGTCCCAATAGGGTTGAAGATAAACAATCTTTGCCATGACACACAACAATCAAGCTGTCTTTAGTTGAACACAGAAAAAAAATAGGCAGTTCATTCAATCAAAGCCATTGTTTGAGAAAATTAGACAAAGCATATAATTTCAAGACTATTTCTATATTGCTAAAATGGTATGAATTTAACATTTTAGTTCAGTTTACTTATTTATAAAAATAAAGACAAGTAAGTGTTAATAATACTGTAGTTACTACCTGGGATTCTAAATTTCAAACATTTTTGCAAAGATTATTCTCATAGTTTCTTTTCTATATAATGCAGAATTTCAATGGACATGTTTTAACAGTAGCACAGTCAAAATCTCTTGTTAGTGTCTTTTCAAAGAATTCATTAATGTTAGTTTAAGATAATATCTTTAGTGAGGGGTTTTATAAAGCAATCTGGAAATTTTATGTCTCTAATGTCATGCTGAATTAATTCATTTATCTATAATCGAGTTGATAGAAATAGATTGCATATGTAAACTAACTCTTTATAGTTATGCTTTTAAATATCAGGTTGAAAGCTGTCTGAAATGTTGTTTATACCAAAGTAACATATCAATAAACGTTATTGAATATATTAAACTTACATAGGAAAAGAAACATTGCTATGGCAATACTGTTATATTTGATTGATTCAGAAAATCAAATTATGCCATTTAATCAATTACTAGAATACTAGAATTATGAATTAGAAAAGGTGTATATTTTTAAAAATAAAAGTATATTTCAGTATTAGGAAAACTACAAATAAATTGATGGCAATTTTTTCTAATTTGAAAGCAGTATCAAAGTAGTATACATACTTGAATGGAGAGACTTGAAAAGGAACAGCAGTCAAAATAAAATATGCAGTAAATATTTCCAGTAATACAGAGAACAGAGGGAATGTGTAGTGTGTTTGATCTTGACAAAGATGTTCAGGTACTTCAATGGGGAAAGAAAAATGCAGCACATAGTGTAATACCTTTATAAGCTTCATGATAATGGAACTTCAAATTTGACTCTATACTCAACGATGAACTTAAGAGGAATCAAAAACCTAGTGACACGAACTAAAACTATAATAGTTCTTAAAAAGTCTCAAAACTTCCTAAAAGAAAACATTTACAGTGCAGTTGCTTAACTAAAACATAGGAAAAGTCTTATAATGTTGGCAAAAGTCAATATAGATAACAAACTTAAAACTCGAAAATAGGATTTTGTTATAAGTACCATCATCTGTTCACCAAGAGTATAATCAAAACAAAAAGTCAATACTCACTGTAGAAGAAAATCCTTGAAGAAATACATAAGCAAACACTTCAAGAATTTCATGGAAAAGTGGAATTACAAGATGTTGATTTTGTCGCAAAATACTTGAAAATCCACACATAGCTTTTTCAAAAACATTGTGAAAACCCTTAACATGCATCCATTTCTTTTTTTGCACCAAAATAAACTTATTTTTAAATATCACTTTTACTAACTTTTTGAAGTACCCTTGTACATTTTTCAAGACCTTGAAAAATGCATCCAAACTCTATTGAGAATGCTCATAACTCAAGGGCCTTTTATGTGAAAAAACACTTTACAAAGTCAGTTGTGTGAGTGATTAAGGGGATGCAAAGATACTCAACAACATTAGTCACAAGAAAAGCATATATTAGAACTTCAATGAATACATTACATGCAGTATAATGGCTAAATGTTAAAAGATTAACAACAACCATCATATACTAAAGTGGGATAACTGCAGATCTCGGAGAAGTGCAAACATTTTAGGAAACTATAATCTTAAGAAACTGTATAATTCTACTAATTCTACTGACTCAGCATTTGTATTCTTAGGTATTAATGAGTCAGAGAGGGAGAGAGGGAGAGAGAAAAAAATGAGAGAGGGAATATGAAATGAATGTTTCCAATTTGCTGATCATTCCCCAATTGTCCACAGTTGTGAGATCTGGGTCAAATTAACGCCAGGAACCCAGAACTCCGTATGGATTTCCCATGTGAGTGACAGGGATTCAACTACTTGAATTATCACCTTCTTCTTCCAGAGATCTCCATTAGTGGGAAGTCAGAACTGGAAACATATCCAGGCTTTCTGATGAAAGGTTTGGCTGCTCCAACTGGTATTGTAATATTAGGTGAAACCCTCATCATAAAATATAATTTTTAATTTTGTACTCATTCTTTTCTTTGGTTGAGGTACCCAGGATGAGATGAGACAAGTGAGTAATGAAGCACTTATTTTGAACATAAGCATTGCAATACCATGAAGGTAATCTGATAATGAAGATGGTTCCCAAGTCACTAACAGGTAGGTGTTATCCTCAGCTCTGGATGTTCTGGAAAGTTGTGATTCATGTTCCAGGCAAGAAAGAGTTGGACTGTGCAAAATTTCTTCAAACTACTGATAATGATACTCCAATGAAAACTTAGAATTGCTTATTTCTAGAAGTTTCATTTAATATTTTCAGATCACAGCTTAGCACACATATCTAAAACTATAGAAAGGTTAACTGGGCTTGGGATGGAGTTACCACAGAACAGTGGCAGAGATTATTATATCCATGGTTATTGGAATAGAAGATGAGGCGTTACTGTTTTGCCAAGTATCATGAAGGAGCTTTCTGTATAGTATAAGTGGTTTCAAATTCCACCAAGCTCTATATTTAGAGTACTGGGTATGATGTATGGATGATCATGCTTTAATGTTTTCCAAGTAAAATTATGAAAATAATACACAGTGCCAAACTTGGCACATAATATTAATAACTATTAATTTAATGAATGTCCTTGCAAGGTGCTTGGGATATACATGAGATAAAAAAAATCAATCTTCCTCTTTGCTTCTTTCAAATATTTTTACTTTTAAACATTTTGGGTACAGAATGCTTTTATCTACACTATACTGTGTTACTCTTATCATGCAGACTTACACAGACAAAACTAGAAGAGGAGTCAGGATAGTTCCCAGGCAACTCTACTACCAAATGTATTAGTAGTATTTGTTCACCTCCATGTCCATGAAGTAGGTCAGAGTTCAGCACATACAAGAAACTGATTGGTTTCAATAAAGGAATGAATGAATGAACATAGATGATGCTAGTTTTGGATCTTGAGGTTAGAATGATTTCTCAGGCTCTGTCAGGGGTGAAGTCCAAATCTTACATCAAGTGCTCAATGTTCTTGTCTATGGCATTTACAAGCAAGGTCAACCAGATGTTCTTCTGACCTGTGTAATGTGATGCCCTGGAGCATGAATGCTGCATATCACATCTTGTTTTTGTGTCCTGCTCATAGACCTCAGAGGTGAATATAACTACCTCATTTTTATATTTAAAAACTTTTGAACCTCAAAATGACTTACTTGGGATGACATGGAATGTTAACAGAAAAAAAACTATTCTATTAAATTCCTAGTATGGTATATTTACTTGTATAGAATTCTGATTAATTAAGGAAAATTTTTCTGAAGATTTATTTTTATCTGAAAGGCTAATTTTTGCAGAGAGAAAGAGAAACAGAGAAAGAGAGGTCTTCCATCTGTTGGTTAACTCCCCAAAGAGCCACAGTGGCTAGAACTTAGCCAATCCAAAACTGTGAGCTGGGTGTTATCCTGGTGTCTTCCTGGTGTCCCATTTGTGGCAGGGACTCAAAGACTTGGCCCATCCTCTGCTGCTTTCCCAGGCCACAGCAGAGAGCTGGATCAGAGATGGAGCAGCACCCTTATGGGATGATGCTGGCAATATAAGGCAGCAGTTTATCCTATATGCCATGATGTCATCTCCAGGAAAAATATATTTTAACTTTTTTAGAAAGAGAAGAAGAGGGAAGAAGAGTAGAAGGATGAAGGAAATAAAGAGGGAAAAGAAAAGAAGAATGGGAGAAAGGGAAGAAGTGCTAAGAGAAAGAAGAAAAAAAGAGGAAGGAAAGTAAGTATATCCTTCTATGCCTCCTTGGCTTGCCAAAATGTCGCCAAGGTTGAAAGACTCTAAGTCCCAGAAAACAGAAATGTGGTAGCCAAAGCAGAGCTTGGGTTTCAAATGTTTTCCTTGCTTCCAGTTGCTCTTCCTTTTGGCTAGTCAAATCCCTCTCAGGCCTGTGTGCCCATGCTAATTGACTGCCAACTTAGCCTCCCATTAAAAAATCTTCAGGGCTGAAAGCCAAAAGTACACTGTTAAAATATTTAAAGCCCTTAGACTGGGAAACAAGATGATTAACAGCAGTTGGTGGAGAGACAATTTCCCCGGTTTCTGAATGGCTGAATGAAGGAAGCTGAGTTTTCTGTGCTCCTTTTGAAATCTTTCCTCCGGCTTGTTTCCACTTGCAAAACCTGGGTACCACAGAATCAACCCCCTGGAGGAGGTCAGGGTCCTGGAAGATCATCCTAGTCCTCACACAGTCACAGGGCCTTGACAGTGAGATAATTACATTCAAATGAGGCCAAGCTCCATTAGATCAACTGAAACTCTTGGGGTGAAACAGATTTAATGTCTCCTTGAAAGCTGTTAAATTACAGCTGAACCCAGAAAATGCCTACTAAATGGGCCCAAGTGTGGTCACTAGCCAGCTTTGTCTATTACTTAATGGCCATGGTTTTAGTTTGATTGATTTAATAAGAATATCATTTGTCTTTTTTCTGGTTAGTAAATTACAGATCATGGTGAGTTTGGGCAGAAGAAAAGAAACAGAAAGTGGTTTAACCAAGACAGTCTGATGTTCATAGACTTAGATGTTTTGAAAATTGTTCTGGAGACTAAGGAGCTTTTTCAACAGTGTTAAAATGCCTTGAGTAAATCACTGTTTCCTGCACATCATTGAGACAGTGGATAGAAATATATAATGTTGTTCTTGCCAGAGGCAAAAGACAGAGGAGAGAATTTACCCTGCCCAACTGAATCTAAAACAAAAGAGAAAATTGTTATAGAATCCTTAATCTGTGCCATTTTCTTAAACATGGTTTCTTTGAGAATTTTAATCCAACATTTGGTAATACTTCTCTAATCATACTTTGAGGATAGTTGTAAATATCCAGGAAAAGAAGGCCAGTTTGCTGTATTGCTCCAATGGCTATGAACTGGGTGCTCCTTGAGATGCTGGAATGGCAGGAAAGCAGTTTTCTTACAGAACAAATTCCCCCAAATAACTGCCAGCGTGAGAATATTAGGACATATCTCAGAGAAAAGGATTCATCTTTAAACAATGCCAATGTCACTCTTGGGGCAATAGTTGACTGGCTATGGAGCCAAAAGTATTCCATGCTTTATCAAATGTGCTGGTTTTTAACTCATTTAATTTTCACACAAGTCTAAGAATAAGTACATTGAATCTTGTTATGGATAATGGACTTGCTCAAGTGTTGATCTGGGGAGTCAAGCCTAACCTGCTGGCTTCAGAGTCCATATTTCCAGCCAGCATCCTCCACATGTCATTCTGAGAAACCAGGAAACCTGAATGATAAGAATGAAACCCCTTGTGCAGGTGAGGTCAATCAGAACTCCAGTGATGCTCCTTTCAAAGTCATCACTCATACTGATCCAATTGCCATATACTTGACCTTATGTTACTCATTTGCAAAATAGAGCAACGGCACCTATGCTACAGCATCATTGGGAAGATAAAGTAACTAAGGGCAATGTAAAGTTCCTGCTGCTTATTTCACCCACTCATTATATCTGCTGTATCCTCAAGAAGATGTTGGGAGTGTAACAATGAATAGGAGACAATCTTGAGAGCTTTGATTCCAAGTATGGTGCTTGGTTCAGCATCATTGTCACCCAGGGGTCAGGTACCTTCCAAGACCCAGGAAATTAGAACCTGCATTTTAACACAATCCCCAATGATTTGTGTTCACATTAACATTGGAGAAGCCTTCTCTCTCTGCTTCTTTCTTTCCTTTTCCCCCTTTAATCCCCTTGACCCTACACACACACACACACACACACACACACACACATTACCATTCACTCTGTCATTTCTGAAACCCTTCTGATTGACTATCCCAATGATCTCCCACACAAAAGTCTCAGGGAGGGTTCTAGTTTCAACCTGTGACTGTGTCACACCATGTGCTCTGGACTCAGGTTTGGAAAAAATTATCTGGGTATACATTTCTGTGTCTCAACATTTTTCTATTTTTCTATGCTATAAAAATGCCTTTAATCTTAACTAATAATTCCATCATCTGTTCCAACTGTCTTGATTCTTGGGTATTGCATTCCTGAGGGGTGATTCTGGGGGGAAAGCTATGTGATGTGGTGCCAGATCTCACATTACAGTTACTCCATATCCTGCTTCAGAGTCCCTGCAGGGAAGCTCTGCAGCACCAGATTGCATGAGCATCAGGGACCTCCCTACAGCAGAAAGATTCTCATGAAAACAAATACAATTTCCTGATGGCTGATAAGATTTTGAATATAATAAAACACAAGATATTTATTAAGACTGAAATTGCCCCATGGATACGGCTGTATGTTGATAACTTAGTAAGAAAGAATATTTGAAGTTTACACTCACCAATAAATTGTGATGACTGGCAAATACAGACACCAAGTATTGTATTCCAAGATACCATACTGCCATATATACCTTCAAAAACAAGCCCATTCATGGTTTACCCTACCTTGACCCTTAGAACTCCTCCATTACTGCTAAATTTGGAATCTTCATGTATGGAGAGCCCTTGTGTTGGAGTTGGTAACCACTGATTCATTCATGATCGTGCTTTTCCTTGGCGTTTAAAATCTCTATCACAATGCTATCTGATGCTCTTCAAGAGTTCTCCAGTACTTAAGTGTACAGATCAAAAAACTTCACAGTCATATTCACCACAAGTTGCCTCAGTTTTTGGAGCTAGGAGGACTTTTATTAAGAAGACACTCATGGGCTCGGCAGCGTGGCCTAGTGGCTAAGGCCCTCGCCTTGATCCCATATGGCCGCTGGTTCTAATCCCGGCGGCTCCACTTCCTCCTCCTCTCAGTATATCTCTCCTCCTCTCAGTATATCTGACTTCATAACAAAAATAAAATAAATCTTTAAAAAAAAAAAGAAGACACTCATGCCGTACAGCCTGCACATTCTGTTTTTGAATGTTTGGTGCACAGAGCATCACCACCATAATAGTTTGTTTCCTGTTGGATAAGACTCCAGATCCTGTAGCTGGTAAGAACTCAGAGAAGTGTGGTCTTAGGGAAGGAGAAAAAGTGGGGTGGGCAGAAAAGAGGAAGATCAGTAGAAGGGAAGAGTGTCAGGGTCATTCCTGAAGCATCTGCTCCCATTTGGGGATCACGCAAGGGAAGGAACCAAACAGGCAAGGAGGAAGAAGAGGCAGACCTGGAGGCACAACCAGGGAAGATCCAGGTAAGGAGAATTGCTATGTAGTTTCTTCCCTCCTTATTTCCAGCTTCTACTTCAAGGCATACACCCCAAATGCCCAAACTAACTAAGGCTGCTAGAACAGTTACCCATGCAATCATTCTACTCAATGCAGGTTAGATTGACTTCTCTTATCTGACAACCTATTCAGTGAAATGAACCAATTTTGCCTTTGTGGAGAACCTCAGCATTCATTTTCTTTCCTGACAAAGTTTTTCATTTTTCATTTGGTATTCATTTAGAATTGTCCTGGCTGCTATGAAATGCATAGTTCAAGCTTGACCTTTTTGGTTTGGTTTATTTTTAATGTGCTTATTTCACAGGGTTTGACAGAAAGGCATTTTCACAGGGAGCCCAAGGGCCCAGTCGATTTCAAGGAGACCTGGTGCTATTGACAGAGCTTTTCCTGCCGCAAGTTACACCAGCCAAAAGTTCAGCTGAAAGCAGACATGCCACCATCTATCAAAGGCGTAGCCAGCAAAGCAACTGAAATATGATAGAAAACCAAAATCTGATGTCCAGGACTGCTGGCTAAATGTTTAATCTTGAGAAAGTTATTGTTTGATCTGGAGAAAGTCAAGCTCTGTGTTAGTTTTCATACAAAGGGATGGAAATTTTTCAGTAGTTTATTTCCTCAAGAATGCTGCAAGTCTGCATCAATCTTTTTGGAAATACATATCATTTGAGGGCTTAGAATTTCCTCTTTGCAGATATTCCTCATCAAATAAGAAAAAATTCTCTCCTCTGACTTTGAAAAATGGGTTGTAACTTTCTTTACCTTGATATATGATCTTTAATTCAACATAAAGAAAATTAAAAAAAAATTGGCTAATGTAAAAAAAAAAAGCTTTAACTACCTGGGAAGTACAAAGAAAGCCACCTCGAAATGTTGCTTGGTCTCAAAGAGATTAATTAGAATTGACACAAAGCTTACACTGCAGACTCTCAGGGACAGAAAACTGGTTTATGTCTTTTATATTTTACTCTGAATAAGATATGCCCAGTAGAATATTAAATTGATGTAGCCACTTTGTACATATGCTGATATTTCTAAAACATTTAAATCCTGTGTATTTTCTTTAACTCTTTTCCATATCACCATATTTAGTAAATCTTTCTCTCTTATTTCCCTTTTCTTTTTCTGGAGTGTAAGCAACAGAGGACTATCAGACAGTATTTTGAGAAATGTGGAGTTCTTGTTCTTCAGGTTTCTGACCAAATCCTCCGGTCAGGGTGGAAAAATCATAGAGAATATTTCAATCTCAAAGTCCCAATTTCACAGATAGTATAAGGCCATCAGTTGTATGAACAATGCAGGGCAGGGTCAGAATTTGAACCCACTTTTCGCTATGTATGCCTTCTTTTCTAGTTGGAAGATTTTATTTTTGCTAATGAATAAAGTTCTTATTTCCACTGATTATCAACACCAACCAGGAGTAAGTAGTACATTTGCACTGCATTGGTTAAGGATAAAACTGATGAAAAACTGATCTGAACATGGAAAGAAGATTCTAAGTGGAGGAGATCACTGACCCATTTTGTTGTTTGCTGTCACTACTCTGCCCATACTCACCAATAACATGGGCTGTTATTAGCAAGCCTCTGACTTTGGGTCCTTGACTACAACAGTGTACTTTCTGTACTACAAGAAATCCCAGGCCTTTGAGGCAAGAGGCTTTCTTGTTAAGTAGCCATACTCACTGTGCAGACCTGTCCATTTCTGCTGGAGTATTTGGAACACAGAGTATCACCATTACTGTTGTTTCTTTTAGCTGGATAAAAGTTTGTAACTCTTGTAGGGCGGAACAAATTAGGAAATCAGGTGAAGCTTATCTCCACTTCTTGCCTATTCTGTGGGACTTTCAACAAAGCAAGAGTTTTTGTGGTAAAGCACTCCATGCCAACTTCTTGAGAGAGGTTCAACTCAGAACGATCCTAGACGGGTTCTGTTTGGGGGATCCGTATCTGGTGAAAGGGAACTGTGCTCCTCTGGTCATATTTAGTAGACATGTAGCTCATTTTCAAAGCTTCTTCTCTCTGCCATCCCCAGTCAGTCTTTCTGTTTCACACAGAATCAGTATGAATGTCTCCAACCTCAGTGTCAAAGTTGCTGAGCGGTTTTGTTGAAGCTTTTTCTTCCTAAATAGTGATTACACTACACTCGTATCCCTCTGCATGAAGTCTTCACTGCAAACCACTGCAACTATTTCATTTGTGAATAACTGTATCATCTTTCAAAAACGTTGTGTTGTATTGCATTAAGTTAATAATATGATTGTGCTTTGAAAATCATAATGTGTTAGGTACACTTCAATTGTTATTATAATTACCTCTCATTGTAGACTTATCCAAAAATTCAACTGATTTTAGGTCAAAAATTGACTCATTACTTGCTGACAAGCTTGCTCCACCCCTTCAGGCTCTCCTCTCTTTGATCCAATCCCTTCCTAAATGTCCTAGTGGTGAAACATAAGGATGTGGACATGCACAAATATTCTGTCATTTGCAAATTCCTGCATAAATATCCAATTTCAGGGTTTTCCAACCAAGCCAAAAAATTAGCATAATGATTTGGCACAGTCAAAGTGAGCCTGGGACTAATCATCTTTCTCCTTTTTGCATAACACTGATGTACATTGAGATTGGGGAAGATTGAATGTGATTTCAGTTGTAGCAGGTGGTGTTTTCTCCAGTCAACAGAAAACACTACAGCATTATTCAACATGGCCAAGAAGCCAGATATCTAGCAAGATTTATGTGCTTTCTACATGAGGTAATAAGAGGAACAAGCAGTACAAGGGAGGAAAAAATCAACAATTGCCTTATAAGTCATATTTTAAGGAAAATATAAAGACATGTTTGTTTTATAATGGAAGACAGTACTTGACTATGTAGAACATAAAAATATAGGTTGGGTACCTCTAGTCCTAATCTTATCCACTGAACCTGGCAGAATAGATTGTTTACCATAACTCTTATGTATCTCTCACTGACCACCACAGTTGCAGAGTGATGGTCATGGCCACTGTCCAGTAGTAGCTAGCAACATTTACTCTTTAATTCAGTTGTGAGAGCATAAGTTTCCAAAGTCAAACTACCCAGCTCAAATCCTGGCTTACAACCTGAAGGACCATAGGTGAATTCCTTAACTTCTCTGCACCTCCATGTCTCATCTATAAAATGGGGCAAGAAATAGAATTTCTGTTGACTGCTACACTGAGCTAATGCATAGACAATGTTGATAAAAATGCTTCCGACACAAACACATTCATTAGGAGTGTCTCTGAGTAGGCAAATATTGATCACCTATCATGTTCTTGATGCTGTTTGATAGAGTAAAAACATGGAAAATTAAACAATAGTTTCTGCTCTTCTGATACCAGATGGGGAGACAGAAATTAATTGAAATATAAAATATTTCATTGATATAAGAGAGAGATAGCAAGTTTCAAAAAGGATATAATCAGGGCAGCGAAGATTAGGAAATGTTTCTGATTATATATAATGATTTTGCTAATATCCATAATATAATTGGGAATTATTCAGCAGGACAGAATGCTCTAGGCAAAGGAAACAGCTTGTGCCACAATTAGCTTGTAAGAACATAAAAACGTGATGAGCTAAGTAAACTCTAATGGACCAGGATGATAATGGGGAAGATTGGCAGAAGTCAACAATGGCTCAGATGTTCAGAGGTAAGATCCCTAGGACTTGGGTTGGATGAAAGTTAAGAGAGATGGTGCATAAAAGACATCACTTCCATCATTTCTTCTGGGCTCCACTTGCTTGGAGCCCTCTCCATTTGCTACAGCAGGTCTCTCTCTTTCTCCCTTTGATTTCCTTGGGTTTTTTCTTCCTTGGAGCCCCTCCTGTAACTATGGCAGGTGACCTATTTCTCACTTTCTTAAATAAGTCTTGCTTTGCATACTGAAAAAAAAAAGAAAATGTTAAAAGAGAAGAAAATGTCAGAACTTTTAATAAGAGTTTGGAAAAGTAAAAATAATGTAAAGGCTCCATTACCAGCTTTACAGTGTGTAAAATGTGTATGTTGAGACAGCACCTTATTCATTAGATGGCTCTTACCTGCAGTGGAAGGGACATAATTGTTAATTTCATGCAAACTTCCCTACTAGAACTTCCTTCCTAAGGGTCTTGTTTGAGGTTGTATCGTATAAAATACTACAATTTTGAGTAGCAAAAAAAACTTGGCAATATATTATCATGTTAGACAATAGGCTATTGATTTCACTTAATAAGAGATCTCAAGACCGTGAACTTGAGTCAGCTCTAGTTGCTCACGGATGTCACCTAGGAAATGGACTAATTTCATGCTTGCTAATTACCATCTTTAGTATATTGTTTTATGTTCATTGTTCCAAAATGTCTGCTCTACCTAGGCACTACATCTTCTTCCCAAGCAAGCAGAAAAGACAGGACCAAAAGCACTGTCACTTTAACAGGGAAGGGAAGCCTTTCCCAAAAGAACTTGATGCATATCCCACTGTAAGATAGAAGCTGATTGTGTAGAAGAAGATTTGGAGAGGCATGGATATGCCAGCAAATGGTTTCTGCAACAGTATGCCAGTGATTTCAGCTACTTTAATCTTCAAAACTGCAATATATACAAATTAAAATTAGAGATTTCCAATAGGCTCAAGTATTGCACTCATCAACCTAAAGACTCATATACTTACTCTCAATTTTGTGACTTCTTGTCCCTTAAAAAACCCTCTCTATAAAGTATGGAAAACTAAATAATATGGAAACTGAAATTATTTAAGGTTATTATATATGAAGGTTGTTTGAAAGTATAGCTATAATAGTATGTGAATTTTGCATAGTCTATATATACTAACAAACATATATACATTCAGTAAAGTGCTTTGTGACAACCTGAAAACACAGCCTTCAAGGAGGTTAACAAGGTATTTACTGGCTTCTACTGCAGCAACTTTATTTCCCAATAAAGTCTTAAGTCAAAAAAAAATCATAACTAACAACCAAGGAATAAGAGAAGCTAAGAAACTTTGCAGCTGTGTTTAAGATTGATGGACAAATCCTTGAGGAATAAATTTTTTTCTGCTAAAAATAATGAATATGGAGAAAATGAAGGATTTATAAGAAAACAAGAAAACTAGCAAACAGGAGGAAAAGCATGTATTTACAGCACATGTTTTCTGCTCAGTATATGCTTTTGTTCTCAGCTATGTAGAAATTGGGCCTCATTTTTAGCTATTATATGTGGAACTAGGAAAGTGAAAATCACAATGTCAAGATAATGCCTGATTTGAATAAGTATTTTGGGAGCTAAAGTTATCATTTGTATTCTCTACCTGACGGCCTCTATGGTTTAACTCGGAGGGAATAATCTTCCCATTTATGCCAGCTGCCAGGTTCTGCCATCCTCAGTGGAAGGAAAAGATAAATATTATCAGGAATAGTCCATTTTGCTTTGCTTCTATTTTGTAAATGACAGAATTTCCAAGTTGGAAACTGAATAGGAAGGAAAATATTCTGTTAGCTGTCTGATGTTGGTTTAATTCCATTGGAATGGAATATTTTCTCCTATTTGCGCAAGTTTAGAGCTCAATCTATATGAAAACTGTGCAAGTCTTCACTCCTTGAACAAAAACCTTTCATAAGTGAAAGTGGAGGCTTCAATTTGGGAATGATGATGGCACTAGGTAAAGTTTCATCTCAAAAAATGTCATTTCAAAAGCAATTTTGCCAATAAATCTCTCTCTCTTTTTTAAATCTTCTTGGCCTAGAGAGCTGTGAATGAGGGAAGTAACAGACCCAGTATATTTTCAATATTCTTCTATGTGTCAATTACTGAAATTTCAGTTTGTTCCCTTTTTGCAGAAAAGAAATTAGTTTGAGAGATTTGTCACTTTTCAGTAAAAGTTTTCCAAATTGAATTTGGAGTATAGCTGACTCCACATTGTTTTCATGAACCAGTCCATCATAGTTCACAACTTCCATTGGACAACACACAATAGAAGAATAAATGTTAGATAGAATGAATGAATGAAGTTATCATACTGCAAAGAAGGAAATGTGACTGTGAACTGATGGTCTGAAAAGTGGACAGTCAGGCCGGATACTTCCGACTTGCTTTTTATGTTCCTGTCTGACTCGGCTTCCACTTCATCTCAATCTGTCTGTTTTGTTATCTTTCATAGCAATGGTTTTCATTATTGCTTAACTGCTTTTCTGGTAATATATACTTATAGGCATGTAGAAAAGCATAAATATGCATATTTGAGTGGAGATAGCATGCTTATGCACTCAAACTTGGATTTGACCCTGAATTTTTACTTACAGCAAGAAAATTGACAAATCCCATACATTACTCTCACTTCTGCCTTCTCTTTCCTCATAAAGAATGTATGTATGCATGAATACATAAATATAATATATTTTTAAAACTATATTTTGTTTTATTTTTATTGGAAAGGCAGATATACATACTTCCATCTGCTCATTCACTCCCCATGTGGCCACAATGGCCAGAGCTGAGCCAATCTGAAGCTAACATTCCAGGAGCTTCCTCCGGGTCTTGCACGCAGGTGCAGGGTCAAGGCTTTGGGCCATCCTCTACTGCTTTCCCAGGCCACAAGCAGGGAACTGGATGGGAAGTGGGTCAACTGCAACACAAACCATGAACCGGTTTCAATATGGGATCCTGGTGAATGCAAGGTGAGGATTTAGCCACTAGGCTGTTGTGCTGGGCTCAATAAGATCTACTTTTACCTTCAGGTTCTTTTCAAATCAAAGTCTGTGCAATAGTTAGTGCTAATTTTGTTACAAGTGACAGAAAAGAACTAAGATAACTCATAGTTCATTGGTTCATGTAACTGAAAAAAAAAAGAAATATTTGCTTTTGGCCATAACTAAGTGCAGAGATCCAAAAATCTTGTGCCATCCAACTCTGAAGTATTTGCCTTGTACAGGCGAAATCACTGGCCACTGTTCCTTCAAGAGAATATTGGAATCGGGGTCCCTGTTCTTGTATTCTCAAACCTTGGGGTTCAGCTGGTTAATGGTTATTGCTTTGCTCTTCACCCACTTATGACAGACTATTTTGATCAAGAAATAGAGTCTTACATTAGTGTTCGCCCTCTTCCTATTCATGTAGAATTGAAATCAGTGAGAAAGGCGGGCTCACCGTACCTATAGGAATGAGAGCAGGATGCTGGCTCAGCAAACCAATGATGAGCACTTCAAGCACAACCCACAGAGTTCTGCTGCTTTGGAATTTGACTTAGTTTTTCAGGGAAGAGGGAAAGCATTCCTATTACAATTATACTCACTTCTAAAAACTTCACCCAGATCCAGAGCGGTAAACTAGTGGCTCAAGTCCTTGCCTTGCATGCACCAGAATCCCATATGTATGCCGGATGATATCCCGGCTGCTCCACTTCCCTTCCAGCTCCATGCTTGTGGCTTGGGAAAGCAGTCGAGGGTGGTCAGAAGCCATGCACCCACATGGGTGACCTGGAAGCAGCTCCTGGTTCCTGGCTTCGGATCAGTTCAGCTCTGGCCATTGTGCCACTTAGGGAGTGAACCAGCAGATGGGGGATCTTTCTCTCTGTATCTGCTTCTCTCTGTTATATATGCAGTTTCAACAAAAATAAATGAATCTTAAAAACACTTTACCCATGAGATCACTAGTAAATATTTTTAAAAATTGCATAATTTACTGCAAAGTTCTCAGGTATGAAAGCACATTGCAGCTGGAAGGCAAGTTGAGTGGAAGGAGCATCTGGAATGGGTACGAATACCATGGTCAGTACCTTCATTCTTCAGGTCCCGTACCTCTTTTGCAATATAGACCAATTTCTGAGCAATATCAAGTCCCAACGAACTCAAATCTATCAGGCTACTGATGCTTTCCAGTAGCATCTGTCCATGACACAAACTCTTTCCATAAGGGACTTACCCCTGTGATGCCCTTTTGACCACATTCTGTAGTGAGGAGCAATTCACGCTATTGTAAGATGCGACATTTTAAGCTTGCCATTCAACACTATAGTGAGGGCTCAATAAACTATAAACTTTAATTCATTCTTCTGTGAAGCTATGGAATTTTCACAATTTGCTTACAGTGATATGACAGATTTTATGAAATCATAGCTAAAGCAGGCTGTAAATCTTGCTTTACTACCATTTTTGAGTGCAGTATTTTGTTCCTGAAGAGGTGACCTGGGACGCAAAGCTTGCACCACTAATTCTGATTTTGGTACAGTTCAGCATACATCCAATCCTCCAACCTGTCATTGTGCAAAAAAAATAATTTCATTTTTAAGTTAAAATCCTTCTATGGTGCTCAGCAACAGCTTTGAATGTAAGGGGGGACTAAAGTATATAAGATTATATCTAGATTTCTGGGACTGGTAGCTTCTCTTAAACTAGAACATCATTTTAGATGGACTGTTAGCAGGCAATTCACATCAAGTTCCTTGCCAATATATCTACCTATTTGTGAATCTATCTCTATTTGTCTATTCTTCTGTAAGCACACATGCCTTATTCATTCTTGATTTTGCTTTTCACAGGGTCTCAGAAATAGAAAGTTTGGTTCAGTCACCAACACCAACTGACTGATTAACCACCATCAATGGGTCTATCCACTAGAAGTAAATTACTGTGACACACCCACAAATAATGTATTAGAACAGGGAAATTAGAGAAGACCCACATGTTCTGTATATGCTTAGAATCCATTCAAGTTTGTATTTTGTAGCAAGATAAAACAATCTCGCGTCGTCCTCCCAGAAAGGACTAGGAAGTGCGTTCTCAGAAGTGCCTGGTTGTCAGCTCCTTCAAGCTGTGCTTGCATCTCAGAGGGTTTCTTTATCAGGACCGTGGTCTCGCCTGAGCTGCCCTTATCTGGCCCCATCGAGTACACGTCAGTGGTCAGTTCTTGCTACCTGTCAGCTTGCAAAAGTTTGTCAGATTTGAATCACTCAAGTCAGTCTCCTGTTCATTTCATTCCCAGGAAACAATGCCTAATGAATGTTTTATGATACCTCATAAATGCTTCTCACCCAAATTTATGTCTCGGTGTCTTTCCATTGAAGTAAACTGAGGCCAACCTCAATCCTCATAACCACCTGAGCAAAACATTGCACGCAATCATGCCCTTTACCTTCAGAAACATATATATCTAATAAAACTTTTTTGTGTTAAAAACAATTCGATAACCTTGTAGCATATGTTAGGGGGGATTTTTTTTTGTATTTGTCAGTTTGGATTCTGTCCAGTAATTTAATTCTAATTTTTCAGTGTAGGAATCAAGCACACAAAACAAATAAAGCATATGGGATGCTAGTTGTAGTGTGACAATATTCGTGTACTCTATGATGTGAAACAGACCAACGTTCAAGTCATGGCACTATCCCAGTGGTGGTGATGATTAGAACATAAATTCATCATCATCGTAATCAGTGCAGGATCTTTCAATCACATGTTTCAAGTGCCTTCATGGCAAAAGAAATCAGGCCTGTCTTATAGCACACACATTTTTACAATAACACTTTCCTAGACATTATCCAATAATAGCAAATTATTACTACTAAGAATCTAGAGCATCTTCTCCAGTTTGTGGTAATGAATACAGAAATAATTGTGTTTAAAGCTGAACAGTTTAATCCATCATTTAGGGATATAAACCAAAGCTTATCATAACAATGACAATTACACTAAAAAAATTTCTCATCCAAAAAGCATGGTTTGTAAGCCATATATTGCCCATTTCATTGAATATATATTTGTGATTCATGATTCTTGAGGTCACAGGATTTAGCTATATGATAATTACATGAATTCTCAACTTTTGACTTTGCTTGGTTATATCATGTACTCTGCAATTCTTTAACCTGTCTCTCATAGTCCTACTAAAAACTCAATTGATTGTAATATCACTGTTTTAATAGTAGTTCTAAAATAACAACACTAAAGCTTCACATGAGGTTTTTCAATTTACATTTTCACAAATACAACCTCACTTCTTTTTCCAGCAAGCATTCGTCTACGAGTTTAAAACTATGTACCCAATCCTATCATTTTTAACACTTAGTAATATGATCTTATTATGTTATAGCAAATATTATATTATGGGAAAATATTTTATTAAATATGATTTAATTCATTAAATATTAGGAATTTATTCCTTACATAGTCCTTATTAAATGTAGATAGAAGAAGGAACAAAATTGTCACATACTTTTTCACCCTTGGATGTCTGTGTGATTAAAATTTTAGTGAGCTGGCCTGTTCTTACAGATCAGGAGTATCCAAAAGAATACCTCAACATTTTAGTGGAAATACAGAGGTTTTTAGAGTGAGTAATAAAACAATACACAACTGCATGATGTGTAAAAGAAATTCATTATGCATATAAATATTTATGTGGTTTAAAAGTAAACCATTGGAAACGTAAATCATGGTACTACAGATCAAAAACTATCTGGATAAACTAAATTAACCTTACTCAAAGCAGAGTTCAGAGTAAGTGAAATTATTAAGAGTAAGATGGGTATTACATTATGATAAAGGTGTCAATTCTCTAAGAGCTTGTTAAAGTTCTAAATATTGTGGATGTAACAGAAAATTCGCAGTAAGGATTGATCTCAGCATCCCTCACAGCCATGTGCCATGTTTTCAGTTCTGGCTGTATGTTTTCTGTCCTGGGTGACAGTGATGTTTTAACACTAAATTTCCTCTAGCCCAGTGTTCCTGTTGCCTGGAAATGTTTACTCTAAAAGAAATTGCATCCTAATATTGCTGGACTGGAGTCATCCATGTCCTTCACACTTCTCCACCTTATTTCCTTCACAATTTACACTGCTTCGCAAATAAAACTGCTCAGAATGTGTTGCCCTCTTGATACTTCCAGGATTTCTTACACTGGGACTAATTCTCCCTTCCTTTGTGGTTTAGAAAACTCGTGTACACCTTAACTTCCAGTAGTACACAACTGAAAGCAGACACTCTGATTGCTGTTTCTGTCTCTGTACTATTTCTAAGCTGCTTTCACACATGGAAGTCACAGGGAAAATTACAATTGAGTGATTGGGTATAGTCACATCATAAACCAAAATGATGATCATGAAATCTATGAGCAAAGAATATTGCCAAGCCCCCAGTGCTGATTACACCAACAAGGTCTAACAGCAGGGATTTTGAACCAAGAAATGTTTGCAAAAAAGAAAGTTTAGCTGCCTTGCAAAAACTTGACTTTTTCTCATTAAGATGTTGTGCTGGCAAAGCAAACCTAAATAACTTCAAAAAGATAGGAATCATACCATGTACCCTCTCAGACCACCACGGAATGAAACTGGAAATCAGTAATTCAAAATGCCCCAGGAAATACAGAAACTCTTGGAGGCTGAACAATATGCTATTAAACGAACAATGGGTCAGAGAAGAAATTAAAGATGAGATCAAAAAATTTATGGAAACCAATGAAAACTCTGACACAACATTCCAAAATTTGTGGGACACTGCCAAAGCAGTGCTACGGGGTAAACTCATCGCAATTGGAGCTCCTGTCAAGGCCCAAGAGAGGCGCCAAATACAGGAACTAAACACACACCTCCAGGAATTGGAAAAACAACAGCAGAAGAGCCCCACACACAATAGGAAACAAGAAATCATCAAAACAAGGGAGGAAATTAATCAGATAGAAATAAAAAAAACGATACACAAAATCAATGAATCAAAAAGCTGGTTCTTTGAGACAATAAACAAGATAGACACCCCACTGGCCCGACTGACAAAGAAAAAACAAGAGAAGGCAAGAATTACCAGCATCAAAGATGAAAAAGGCAACATAACAACAGACACTGCATCCATTAAGGACATAATTAGAAATTACTACAAAGCACTGTACTCCAACAAATCAGAAGATCACCAAGAAATGGAAAAGTTCTTAGACTTCTAACACCTGCCAAAACTTAGCCCAGAGGCAACAAATGACCTGAGCAAACCCATAACTGAAGCAGAGATTGAATCAGTGAATAAAGACCTCCCAACAAAGAAAAGCCCTGGCCCAGACAGCTTCACTCCAGAATTCTACAAAACACTCCGAACAGAACTGACCCCAATCCTCTACAAACTCTTCAAAGCAATAGAAAAAGAGGCAACCCTTCAAAAATCATTCTATGAAGCCAACATTACCTTAATCCCAAAACCAGACAGAGAACTAACAGAGAAGGAAAACTACAGACCTATCTCTTTGATGAACATTGATGCTAAGATTCTCAACAAAATCCTAGCCAACAGAATTCAAAAACACATCAGACAGATCATTCATCCAGATCAAGTAGGATTCATCCCTGGAATGCAGGGATGGTTCAACATTCGAAAATCCATAAATGTGATACACCACATCCAAAAACTGAAAAACAAGAATCACACGATAGTATCAATAGATGCAGAAAAAGCTTTTGACAAAATCCAACACCACTTCCTACTAAAAACCCTAACCAAGGTAGGCATAGATGGAAAAGTCCACAACATAATTAAAGCCATATATGAAAAACCCAACGCCAGCATCATACTGAATGGAGAAAAACTGGAACCCTTCCCACTGAGATCTGGAACAAGACAGGGATGTCCACTTTCTCCACTACTATTCAACATAGTCCTAGAGGGACTTGCTGAGGCCATAAGACAAGAAAAAGAAATCAGAGGAATCCAAATGGGAAACGAAGAAGTCAAACTCTCACTATACACAGATGATATGATTCTTTATGTAGAAGAGCCAAGAGACTCAATACAGAGACTGCTAGAACTTGTACGAGAGTTTGGTAGAGTGGCAGGGTACAAAATTAATGAACAAAAATCAACAGCCATAGTGTATGCGAACAGCCCCAAGATGGAAAAAGACTTAACCAGCAAGATACCATTCAAAATAACAGAGAAAAGTATGAAATATCTGGGAATAAATCTAACCAAAAATGTAGGAGACCTATTTGAAGAAAACTACAAACTACTTAAAAAAGAAATTGAACAAGACCTCAAAAGATGGAGTAACATCCCATGCTCCTGGATAGGTAAAATCAATATCACTAAAATGTCTATACTGCCAAAAGCAATATATACATTCAACGCAATCCCAAGACTTTGCCTTAAGAACTTATTTTTTCAAAAGTATGACATATCTTGGTTCCACCTAGTCCAAAAAGGCATGATTGGCAGGAGTGAAGCCCAATCACAACTCCATTAGCTTCCTTGAAAAGTATTGTGTAGGCAGACCCTTCATTATGGACTTGGTGCTAGAGTTTTAAAAGCAAGTTGGCTTAATTTCTGGGCAAATATTACTTACGGGAATTTTAAAGTACTGAAGATTCCTTTTGTTAAAAAATAAGAACTCATAGTGCTTGGTATGACTGTTGAGAACAATATTCAGCTATAATAACTTTTTATTTTCATTTTTTTCTTACAATGAGGCCTATAAAAATTATTAAATTTATAACAAAAGGCAAGGAGGCTTTATGGCTAAACCAGAAATCTGATCATAATTCTCATCGAAAATATCTTGTAGGAAAATATTTCCGGAATCTGGCAAGAGTCTGTCTCTAGAGCAAAGCCACTCAGAGTGTGAGCCAAAGAACACCCTTCTCGTTGTAACAAGACTCTGCATTTCTACCACACATCTTCTGAATCAAAGTCTCTGTTGTGAAACTTGGGAAATCTGCATTTTCAGCAAGCTATGAGGTGACTATTTCACATGCTAAAGTTTCAGACCCTGAGGGATTGATATTGTGTTTCAACAGGCCAACCGGAACTTTGCAATACCAATATGACACACTGGAATGCTCATTTGAGTCCAGATGGCTCTACATTCAGTTCAGCCCACTGATGTTATGCCTGGGTATCGGTGAAACATAGCCCAAACACGTGGGACCTCTATCACGCATGAGCGAGTCCTAGCCAGAGAACCCTGTTTCTGGCTTTGATTTGTCCCAAGCCCAATCTCTGAAGCCATTTTGGATAGTGAACCAGTGGATAGAAGTTCTCTCATTCCCTTTCTCCTCATAATTCTGGATTCCAAATAAATCAATAAACCTTTTCCTAGAGAAATTTCTCATGAAAGAAGAGTACTATCACTTTAATGGGAAACGCAACTGAATGTACTAAGGAAAAACATGGCACCAGCAGTGAAATGGTAACCATGGGGAAAACCTGGAACAAATTATGCCCTTTGTGTCTTTACACTCCTGGCTATTACAATGCACAAAGGGAGAATGGAGAGTTTAGCTTGTATAGAAAGAGATTTTCCCTAACTGTTAATGCTTAGTAATTCACAACTGTTAACATTACCAATAAGGAAAAGATTGAGAGAAATGAGATACTAAAACGACCTTTTTGTCTCTACTAATAGACCTACATGAGACTTTGATTGTCATGATACACTTAAATAGCACAATGGTAGACTTGTGACTGTGGTTGAAGGACTTCACTGTTGTAATAACATAGGGGAAATCCATGGAACAGGGTAGGGAGAGATGAGGAGAATGGAAGGGGAAATCCTGGAGCCAATGGAACTATATCATAAAAAAAAGAAAGAAAGAAAAGGAAAACATACTATCCAAATTTGAAGTTCAAAAAAGGAAACTGTGTTCATTAGCCGCAAGATTGGCTATTTCATAAAAAAATATGAAAATACAAGAAAAAGAAAAAAGTTTCCTTTATTATGCATGGATTTGTATTTACGTAAACACTTTAATCTAGTGCGTGTTTGGGCAAAAGTGGAGGCCACTTGGTTGACAATTGTAGAATAGCTAACATAGAGGCTTATAAGTAAAAAACACTTGCAAAACGAACAAAACCTCTATTGAGAAATTACTAAATTTAAATGTTACAAACTCACTACTTGATGTTCAAATCCGAGTAAGAAAAATGGATGTAGATAATCTGTCTTTATTATCAAATTAATAATTAAAAAAAAACCCGCTTCTCAGCCTTTTGCCTAAGATCAAGTGTGATAATAAAAACCCACCTGGATGTGTTTACCCATGTATGACTAAGGAAAGGGGAAATATTGTGACTTCAGAACATATCTTTCAAGAGTACTAAAACATTGCAAAGATTCCTATATGTTCTTGTTTTACTATGTTTTTCAGTAACAAGTGATTCTTAGAATTTTTTTACACAGTGGTTAAGTCCAGGCAACTTGATAATAATACTTGTTCAACTCCACTTGACAGATGATTCTGTATGGCTAAAACAACACCCACAAGAACATCCTGCAGGGCCTCTCTCTGTTCACTGATGCACTCCAGAGCCAATCAACACGTGTGGAGTGACATAGAACAAACATTTATGCTGCCTAGGTACCAAGTCACCAAGTAGTAACTAATCTGTAATACACCTTGCAAGCCTAAACTGAAAAGCACTGATGATTTTAGCCTTGGGTCTCACTGTATACATCTTCTACCATGGACTGTGGTTCAATCATTTGAACACTGTCTCCCTAGGGTTATATGTAGAGTCACTGTGACTCTACAAGTAGAAGTGCGGGATCATGTGCCTTCTTCCTTGACCTCTCCAGTACCCACTTGAGGATAACTTGCGATCCATTCCCATGTGCTGAGCATTGGCCTTCTAAGAACGCCCCACTGCCTTTGCAAACACAGAAGTGTGTGGGTTTTTAATTATTATTTTATTCTGCTTAAGCTGAATCGTGGAGAGAACAAGGTCATGGGTTCTCAGCCTGAAGGAGATGGAAGCAGATATGTATGAGGTCACTCAGGAAACAATCCATAAGGGATTGTCAATAAGGGGTAGTTAGGGCTTGGGGGGAGGGCAGGTACGAGAGGTCAACACCTCCAACCGCACAAAAAGGATTTGCTGCTGAGGGACCAATTTCTCTCTGTCTTAACTTTCTTACTTATCCACAGTAAGATATAGTTCAGGCTTTGACTCAGCAAGCTCAGATTCTCAAAAATTAACTGAAGGATAAAGATATTGATTCTGGCTTCATATCATGCAATAGGGGGGGAAAATAACCTTGCAAGAGTATCAAGTACAAGGTCTCTAAAATTTTCATTGCTAACAAACCAAAAAGGAGAAGCTGCAATATTCACAGCAACACTGAAACAGATGAACTCTAAATCCTGCCAAAGACATAAACCCGCAGCCGTTGATTGCAGCTGAGTGGATAAGACCATTACTCTGTTGTACTTATAGCAGGGGCTGATTCTGATTTCACTTTTTTTTTAATATCATGATTGGTTCTAAGATAATCAGGTAGAATATTACATGATTATTTTCATAGACTTTCTAATCTGTGTAGCTTAAGAATCAGGCATGTAAATTCACTTCTTACAGTTTGTTTTCTCTTCTGAACAAAAAGCCTGAAGTTAGAAATTAACAGCTCAGTTGAAAAATACAATTCATCAATGTGTATTGATTCCCTTTACATACACAAACTGTACAAAAGGATTGAAATGAAGGAAAAGTTAGAAACATATTCTTTCATACAACTCACCTTAAGTCTGTAAAAATACCTTGTTCACTTCTCTGTCTTTTCAAACGCTTTGTAATCTTGAGTGACTAAAACTCTACCTCTTCAAATGTTCTCAAATTCACTAACCCACTTGAAATCTCCTCTCTAAATGCTACATACTGTCCATCCACCCAAAGTGGAACAAGCAACAACATACTTAGGACTTAAGAGGTCAGCAAAGTGTTGCAATGAGAGCATTGGATTCATAAAAGTAAGAAATTTCAGAAACTTTCAAACCTCCCTACTTCCCATCTTCTCTCACTGTTGATTTGATTTGCATTCCTCTCTCTGTTGCTTCCTATGAAAATATCCTTTAAAGAAGATTAATATACTCTCTAACATCTCATATTATGGTAAAAGTCTGAATTCTGTTTGAAATTGGAAAATATTACTCATGCATAAGCTTGCAAGCTTGTAGCTAGAGATGAAATGTTTGACCTCATTTTTTGGGGTGGGGACTGCACACAAGATGTTTGTCTTGTGTACTGTCCTTAGTATTGGGAATGGACTATGTCCAAGAGCAGCACCATTGTCGCCAAGGTGTCTTGCAGAATAACACATCTCCACTTCTCAAGCGACCTTGAAATCCTAAGTTTAGATCAATATATCAAACACTGAGCTCCCTTAGGCCCTCTTTTCAAAATACTCTCCACCATTTGGTACGGTGTATAAGCTATAATAGAGTGGCATTTGACAGAATGCAATGAATTGCAAGAAGCTCATAAAGTAAGCTATTGTGAAATTAAACTCTTATCAGAAATAAAGTTGTTAAGATTCATGACTTTGTGGTTTTGTGTGGACTTTGTGGTCAGACTAGCTGGGCATAGTAGCTCCAAAATGTGTAACTTGGTAATGGACTGTAATGTACTGGGCAGGACTGAACAAACCTTTGTTTACAAGCAAAACTAGAAACCAGCATGGAACACAGGTCATACCGAGCTAGGCTCTTGCACCTACTGGTCCTCAGAGCAACCACGGGCAGGTGCATGATTTACAGCTAGGAACAAGCCCAATCGGGGAGGTAACGGGACACCCTAACTAGGTTGAGGTTCCCACCAAGGGGCGTATGTGCTAGAATTGGAGCTGCGTTCTATCTAGGAAACAGTTGCAGTCACCCGAGGCACTAGTGTGGGTTGGGATTGGATGCACCAGGCCAGTTCAGACCCCAACACCATCTGGTGGCATGGAGAACCAAGGGGTAGATGTGGGACTGACTAGGCTGGGTCTCAACCCCCTACTGAGCCATGCATGAGCTGTATGTGGGTATGGACGAGCCATGGCTGGGCTGAAACATCCAACAACAAGAACCAGAATGGGGTGAAAGCCAGCCAGGAAAAGCCACTGTTCCTGCTAGGGCAGGAGGTGAACTGAGTTGGGTTGGCTCAAGGACCCCCTGGCATGCGCAAAACCTGCCATTGGGAGGGGATCTGATGGAGGAGCCTAGGCAACTCCTCTGGCAGGACACAGTCCCTGCAGGTAAGCGCAAGAAGCATGATAGGAAACAGTCCAGAGTAGGCCATGGAAAGTTTCCCACTGGCACACATTCAGCATGGGTCAGGAGCAGACCAGGCTGAATCAGTCCGTATCACCCAGTGGCAAATCCGATCACCAGATCAGAGTGTGGGATGAGCCGGGTTTGGTCGCGACAAAACCAGTACACATTATGGAATGCCAGGGCGTGGTTGCCTGTACTGGATATGAATGCAGCACCCAACCAGCACACATGAGATCCAGGAAGGAAGGGAGGGGCAGAACTGGCGGGGGGATTAAGGGACTGGTTCCCTCGCCAGACAGCTACTCCCAATGGAGAGCGTGGGCTGGGATAGAGACAGACTAGACTATGCAAGGCTACAACACCTGTGCGCTGCATGTGGACTAGATCAGGGAAAAGCCAGGCTGGGCTGATTATTCCTGCTGGTGCAAGCATAAATTAGAGTGGGTGAGGGATGTTTGGGCATAGCCGCAGAAGCTGGCACTGGGGACTAATTCTGTCAAGTCAAATCACAGAACCACCTAAAGAGTGCATAAACCGGGACAGAGAGACCTGGGAGGGAAAAAGTGGGTTCCCCCTTCCTGGGTCACTATTCCCGTGGGAGGGCATGAAGACTGGGACGGGGGCTGGGATGGCTAGATAGAGAGGCACTCAACAACACCCGTGAGGGCTGGATGGTTGAGTTGGTTAGATAGAACTAAGCTTTAATACCCATTGACACGTACAAGAGCCAAATGGGATGGGGGACAGACTGGTCTTCTGCTACACATACTGGCAAACCAGGGTAGGGGGCGGGCCTGGTGGGGGTTATTGTGGGTCGCCCCGACTAGGCTGCAGCTCCCACTGGTTTGTGTGAGGGCCGAGTACGTGCTGGGCAGAACCAGACTGGACTGCAACACCCATTGGTTCCAGTGCAACTCGGGACCGAAAACAGAACCAACAAAGCAATTGCAACCACCAGCTGATCGTGGTGATGGACTGTGCCGGGCCCTGTGCTTGCTAGAGCATACAAGAAACTAGTCTGGGAATACCTCAAAGTTTCTTTGGAGATCTCCCTAATCGAACTGCTGGACTCAGAACTCTAATCAAGAAAAGACAGAAGACAGAGCAGATCAATCATTCATCTCAGCTATATGTTGGCAGCGAAATATGGGGCAAACGGAGACTTTATGATGGACCATATCAATCAGTGGACGACCTCATCGAGCGAAACTGGCAGCGATTCATAACCGGAAAACTATTAACACCACTCGAGCACATATCTCAGAGCATGCCCCACATCCGGGACTCGGGGTGGGCGGGAAACCGGGTGGGGCTTCCCCCTCAATATCCCCCTTTACCTCAGATACAAGATGGAAACAATGTGGACATAATAGTATTACCCACTTCCCTATCCCCCTGAACCTTTTTTTTTTTCTTTTCTTTTTCTTTCTTTAACTGTAATTAACTATGTAAAGATTGTCAACAACACAATAAAATAGATTATAAAAAAAAAAAAAAGATTCATGACTTTGAAAATGTGATTTTATGGCCCAACGTAATTGCTACTGCTATATGACAATATAGCACAGCACAGCACAGATAGTGTATTTTCTGCATTCCATTATGCATAACTCTTTCTTCTGGGTTTCTTGTGTAATGCACACTCCTATTCTGACCATAGTTTTAAAAAGAAGGACATTATCTTACTTCAATGGAGTATTATCCTTAAGAGAGTGCTGGAAACACGGTAGGTATCCAAGGCTTCAAGAAGGATGATCAACATACGATTAACAACTTCTGGCTTTGTTCTGTTTTTAAAGATGTATTTATTTTCACTGGGAAGGCAAATCCATAGAAAGGAGAGACAAAGAAACATTTCCATCTACTGGTTCACTTCCCAAATGGCTACAATGAAGCTCAATCAATGCCCTCTACATGGATGCAGGGTCCCAAGGACTTGCACCATCCTCCACTGCTTTCCCATGCCACAAGCCGAGAGCTTAATGTGATATGGAGCAGCTGGGACATGAACTGGAACCCATATGGAATGCCATTGCTTGCAAGTAAAGGATTAGCCAGTTGAGTTATTATGCCAGTCCTGCTGTTCCTGGGTGTTTTTTGTTTGCTTATTGTTTGTTTTTCTCTAAGATCTACTTTACTTATTTGAAAGACAGATTGATAGTGACATAAAGATACAGGGAGATCTGTCTGCTGGCTACGGACTTACTCCATAAATGGCCATAACGTCCAGGTTAAGACAAGCCAGAGCCAGGAGCTTGGAAGACCATCCAGGTTTCCCAAATGCATGGATCGTCACATGTTGGCTTTTTTTTTTTAAACACAGATCTGGATTGAAAGCAGAATAGCTGGGTCACTAACCACAAAGGATACTGGTGGTTTGACCCATTCCAGTACAGTGGTGATCCATAGATTCTTGACAAAACAAAATATATATTATCTCTAAATTCTCGTTATAACTTTTTCCCTTATGCAACAGCTGATATTTTCTAAATATTTTAATTTGCACGTTATGTTGTTATGGTTGGAAAAATTTTTAGCATCGTCTCCCCAAAATTCTCTAGCTTTATTGTTGGAAATTAAAAAAATATCCACCAGAAAATGAGCTGTTAAAGTGGAATAATTATCTGGAAAGCCAAAGATGGAGAATCTTAGCAAAATCCATGTAAGCATGAAGCTAAAAACCAAACTAATCATCTGAAGAAACGGTGCACTTCAGTTACAGAATTAAGAGACAGGAGGAATTAAATGATTTTCTGAAATGGTTGATGTTAACCTGATCTCCTGGCCAAGGCCCTGTATGTCAGTTTTTTTCTACTGCAGGATTATTTCTCATGTAACCTTAACACTTTGTTCTGCAAGTACTGACATCAAGATATTGAAGATATCAGGGTACGCCAACCTGTTTTCAGGATTTGTAGAAAATACCATTTTATTATGCTTTGAAATATTATTGAATTTGATAATTATTTTCTTTGATGCCATTGTTTGTCTAAGTTTAATTAGCCCTCCTTCAGGTTGAAAATAGTAGTGGGTTTACTTTTCATAGTGGTTTCAAATTTTTAAATCTATCATCAATGTTAATTTTTCATGTAGTTCATGGCATTGTTTCATAATTTCCATCCTTTCTTGCTGTTTTGTTCCACACTGTTAAGAAGAAAAGTTATTATGCCAAACCTGACATGAGGCAAAAACATGACCACAATTTTGTTTAAGCGTTTTCTGTTTCTCTACAGGTGATAATTATATTGGAGCTACTCTTTGATATTGATGGAGTTGACTCTTTAGAGCTGTATTCTAACTTGCAAATGCCTGCATATCTGAGATTGAAAGTTGAATTCATATGTTTTGATAGTTGACATTTTTTTATCAGATTGCTACTTTAATAATGTCTTTTGGGTTTTACTGTAATGGCACTTTTGTTTCTGCTGTCACAAACTGTTATAAATGAGTGTCTGTGTTTGTTCCTCTGGTTGCCATGCAGAGCATAACATGGTGGGCATTGACGTCTGTTTTCTTTTTGACTCCCACATTCCTACAAACTCAAACTTTCCCATAAAACATCACTCCCTTTTTGCAAAATGCTTGAATAAGGAATCGATTTGGCATTGATTCCTTGACATTTGTTAGGCTTATCAATATACCCATACCTTTTTCACTGTCACTGATTTTAGAGTCATTTAATGCTTTCTCAACTGGCTGTGTCATCAGCACTTCTGAAATATAATAATGAAATCACAAATCAGCTCAGAGCAGAATCCCAATATGTAGCGTTATCTCTGCATCTGCTTAAAAATATGTTCTTTGTGCAACCTGTGCTACAGAGTCAGACAGACCTGAGTAAAAACCATGATTATTTATTATTTGCCTTTCAAAAGACTGAATCAAAAGTAAATAGCTCAGGATATTTGCTCGCAAGTGATAAATTAATAATGTGCTGCCATTAGCACGCATATGCCCTGTTTGTATAACATGTATCATGAACACAGCCAAATTCTGATATGTGGATGTCCATTAGAAGTGATCATGAGACTCAAAACTTAATTTAGAAAAATATAAAGGAAATTTACTGATGTGATTTTTCTTTCATTAAACAAAAACTAACATTGACTAAGGCCTCAACTCCCTCATCTCCAAAATGAAAAATGAGAGACCTCTATCTGAAACAGAAAGAATATTTAAAAAACGGGAATCCAGTTGGGCAGGTGACTGATGCTCCAATCTTTTTCTAATGGCAGCCGCTATGAAGTCCACAAAATAATGTTCGGGAGGAGAAGAAGTCCCTGAGTTGACCTGTCACTAAGATCTTGATGGGTCCTGAGAAAAATGCCCAAGTGGCTTCATGCATTTCAGACATTTTGTCCCTGGCATAAGTGGGCTTGCCACTGAGATAGGATCTAAGGAATTTAATGCAATTGGACTCTGGTTACTCTTTGCATAAATGGTCACAGCATGGAATAAAATATTTGGATCAAGAAAATATCCTGGTACAATTTTCTCATTTCTATATGTGAAACATATGATGTTAAGAAATTTGTTGCAGATCATAGAATGAATTTGAAATATTTCCTTTATTAATGTTTAGCAACTTACGTTTAAATGCTTTCTTTCAGTCTTCATTAAAATGCAGGATACTTAGTCATGTGAAATTTGCATAATTGAACAATAAGTATTCAATGAAATGTTCAGGAAAAAGAACAGGTTCTGTAAAATGAGCAACAGAACATTTATAGATAAAAGAAGTCCAAAATTAGGTTCCACACTAAAAGCAGAAGGGAAACACAAACAGGAGTCTGGTTGTGGCTAAAGGCACCAGTGGGAGAACTCCAAAGCATGGTACCTTGGCAAGTGGCTTAATACCGACTAAGAGGATTAGTGTAAATTTGGCAAAGAATTCTTCACTAATGTCTTCGCATATAATTTAAAAATCTGCCACATACTGTTTTCTTAACCATGACTATGGAAAATGCAGAAGATATCTTTACTTTTGCTAAAACAATAAAAATGCCCAGTGGTAAAAGGAGATGACACCAGAGTCAAAAGATCTGAGCTCAAAATGCACTTATCAATTGTCATAGCAGCTTAAAAATATGTGTAACTTTCTTAAAACATCTCCTGTCAGCCAGAAAATTCTATTTCCTATCCTTGCTAATGTCAGCTGTCTTTAGGGGTTCCTTCATAAAAAATATACTGCAGTCTTAGTCCTAGTGATTGTGTAATTTGCCAAGATAAGTCAGGAAATGTGCAGCCTCCATTTGACTCTCTCAAAGCACGCACGTTGAGAGCTGCTCTGTAAAATCTCCTCTATAAAGGACTAAACACTGCAGACATCACACTCTCTTCTTGAGAGTCCAGTTCGCAGTCAGCACTAGCTGCCACCCACCTACGCCATCTTGCTTGTCCAGCCTAAAGTGGCTTTTGGATGACTGCAAAGTCAGCTGATGTCCAAATCCAACAACATGATAGACCCCGGAGAGCCCTGCTAGGCTGCACAGTTCTTAAAGCACTAACGTTGTTTAAGCAACTGCACTTTGGGGAAATGTGAAACAGATCAAAAGCAACCAAAGCAAATGTGTTTCTCTGGGGAACCCAGTGTCAAAGTAAACTTTTCATGCTTTGTTGGGGGCAAAAACATGGTAAAAAAGAAGGAGGATGGAATACAGTTCTGGGTACCCAAGGTCCTACAGTAAACCAACATTTTCCCATGTACATGTAATTGTAATTATGTTCTTAGGTAAAGACAAACACTGCTGTTGCTGATACTTGTGATCATCTTTCATGTCCATTCCCCACACATCACAAAAGGAATGTGAATCCATTATTCCTAACCTCATGGCAAATGTATAACAGAGACATTATAATCCCCGTTTTCTAGTGAGGGAAACTAGGTTATAACAGTTGTTTACTTTACCCAATACCAAGTTCAAATTTATGTTCCTACATCTTCAAAGGTTAGTCTATTTTACCAGCATACTTCTCTGTCTTATACCAGGCTCCTGAAAAAGCTGCCCAGTCATGATTGTATACTTTTGATTTCATTTTCATAGCTATAAAAAGCCCTGCACATGAAATAAGATCTAAATGAGAAGTTTAACTTTAGTTGCCTCTTAGCAGGTATGTGAATTTGGGTATGTCTTTACATTTGTATGAATTTAGCGTCAAGATCATCATAGCAGACAATATACACACTATCTAGGAAACAGTAATAATTGATACAATTAAAGAAAGTAACATTAAGGACAAGGAACACAGTAAGTACTCAACAAATATGGCTTAAATCATGCAGTAATCATTGCTGCGGAAAAAAAAAGAAAGACGCTGAGCAAACAAGAGTTCGTAATCCAGATCAGTGTTGGTTAGGAAAGCCAGCATAATACAGGTTAAACTTTTGGATTAATTTATTATCTCATTTGGGCTGCTATCATAGGGATATTATGAACTTTATTGTCCCAAAACAACAAGAATTTACTTAGAGTGCTTGAAAACTATACAAGATCAAAATGTGCACAAATTCAGGGTCAAGTGAGTGCTATTTGCTGTTTCATGGATAAGTTTTCTTGTGTCTACAAATGGTGGAAAGGTTGAATCTTTTTAGGTTCGCTTTTTGATGACATTAATCACATGCATGAAAGATCTGTGCTCATGAGTCAATTATCCCAAGGGTCAAACTTCCTAATGCTATTATCTTGGGGGTGAAGGTTTCAACATACGCATTTTGAAAATACAAAATTTTATATCATAACATTCATTATCAACAACGTTGAAAGAAATACTACTTAGGGAAGATGAGTTTTGTGGGGTTGTATGATGTAATGGAATGATCCTTCCTTTTGGTATCAGCGGATTAGAGAGCCAGGATTTGAACCCAGAATGTAAACTGCAGATTTAGACCACCTGATGGCAGCATAGAAGTACTGGTGATGTGGTTTTGCAGCCATGATAGTCCTGAATGTCAGTGTGAAAAAATGGGAACTTTAAAATAATTTCTTAGAAGTGATTCATTATCAGAGTTAGGGACCTATCAAATTATGTGTTATCCAGAAACACGTATGGAGAAAGAGTTTAAGCGACAAGATTGTTTATTAGGCACCAACATGAGTAAAAGTGAGAATAAGCAGTACTGAATATGTACAGAAGGGAAACTGGATTTACTGGAGCTCAAAATGTGGGCAAAGCCAGCAACTACGTGTTTATTTGATTGTCCCACATCAAACAGAATGACTAGGTCTCATCAACTTCTACCAAATCAAGACAGACTTGACAAGGGTGCACAGCAGGTGGATAGTTCTCCACAGCCCCTAAAAGAGTTGAGGACTGAAAGTCATCTGCTTGGAGACTCGCAAGATGGCCGACATAGGAGGAAGACTGTGAGAGAGCTCACAGACAGAGAGGGCTAGAACGCGACAAAAGCGTAAGTGGAGCAGCATAGAACTACAGGGAGAAGAACGTGAAGTTCCCTGGACAGTGTGGAGCCAAAAAAATCCACACAACTCGGAAGAGCAACCAGGGAAAAACAAAGCAAAGGACAGGGAAGACGACTTTCCGCTCCTGACCTGCTGAATCACCTCTGAGTGCAGACGCTGAAAGCCGCCGAACCCACCCAAAGACCGACCCGCAGACGCTGTGGCCGTGAGGACCGGAGGTGATTGGGACCCGCTGGCATCTGCTCACCCTGGTCACCAGGACTCGCCAGGACCTGCCCCGCTGCGGACACCAGGACCCTGAATCACCGGGACCCGCCGGCATCTGCCCACCCTGGTCGCCAACCCCCGGGACCTGCACCAGCTGCAGCCTCCAGGCTCCATCGCGACCCGCGGAGACCAGCAACGGACGCAGCAGTCGGGAGACGCACTGGCGGCCAGGATTCCCACCAGAGGAAGAGGCAGACTGCAAGAACCTGAGGTTTGAGTGAGTTGGGTGGGGACAGTGGTGGGTTGGAGGCTTCGGGAGTTGGCCCCCCAGGGGCACGGACAGAGCCTGAACACAATTGGTCTCCCCGCCCCTCCCCCCCCCCCAGGCTCCAGCCTCTAGAGACACAGGGCGAGTGCCTTGAGACTGCCAAAACTGTGTCTGGGAGAAAGGCAAAAGGCACACTGGATACTCCCCTGTGCCTTTGCGGTGTGGCACTCAGCTGGGCGGTGCTATCCCACAGGAACCCAAGCACGCCTCTGGGCTGGGCAGTTCCCTGCTAGCGCTGGGGCAGTCGGTCCCCTGCAAGTGCTGGGGTGGGCGGACCTGCGCAGGAGGCGTTTCCAGAGAGCACCTGGAACACGCCCTATAGTCCCTTGCTCCGAGCCCTGTGATCCAGTGCACAGGGGGCGCGCACAGAGAGTGCCTTCACTCCCCCATGCCTTGTGGTAGCATACCTGTAGGGGACGAGCTGAGAGTGCGCTTTGAATCCTCTGGGCCCTGGAAGAGGCGCCCTGAGGTCCAGTGTTCTGGAGACGCACCAAAAGTGCCTTGAAAATTCCCACACCCTGCTACTCCACGCCTGCAGACTCCGATCTCTACAGGATAGTGCTTGGAGACCCCTCAGCACACTGGTGCCTAGGTCTCTCACAAAAGAAACACTAACACAATGGGAAGAAATACCAGAAAAGGTAATGATCCAGATGAGAGTGCCAACACCCTACCAATAAAGGATCGAAAGCCAATGTCTATTTCGGAGATGCGAGATGAAGACATAGAAGATCTACCAGACAAGGAATTCAAAAAAATAATGTTAAAATCTGTCAGAGACAATGAGAAGAATTGGGAGGACTTCAAGGAATTCAAGAACCACATAGCCTCAGAAATACAACAAATGAAAAGTAAAATCCTTGACTTAGAGCACAAAATTGAGAGCCTAACCAACAGAACAAATACAGCAGAAGAGAGGATCTCTGAAACGGAAGACACACAAAACGAACACACCCAGTTCATGAAACAGCTGGAGACAAGTCTGAACAAAGCCAATAAGACCATACAAGAAATGAAAGACAACCTCAGAAAATCAAATATTAGGATTATTGGCCTTCCTGAAGGAGCGGAAAAAGAATCAGGAATGCAAATGGTGCTCGATGAAATTATACAGGAAAACTTTCAAAACACTTGGAACATGAATTCAGCTCAAATCCAGGACGGTCAGAGGACTCCCAGCAGATATGACCCAAAGCGATCTTCACCCAGACAGATGGTGCTCAAGTTCCACTCCAACGAAGACAAAGAAAGAATCCTGAGACAAGTACGAAGCAGAGAAAAGATCACATACCGGGGAAAACCAATCAGGATCACTGCTGACTTTTCTGAAGAGACCTTACAAGCAAGAAGAGAATGCACAAAGATCTTCCAAATCCTGAATCAGAACAACTGTCAACCAAGAATATTGTACCCAGCAAAGATCTCATTCGTATTTGAGAACGAAATCAAGTACTTCCACAGCAAAGTGAAATTAGAAGAATATGCCAGCACAAAACCAGCTCTACAAAATCTCCTTAGAAATGCACTAATTCCAGAAAAAAAGAAGGTGAATCATAAGCAAAGATGGCAAACAGGAAGGTCTCCCCACTAAAGTCCACACAAGGAAGGGCAATAACACAGATATCAACACCCACAAAAACAAGTATGGCAGGGCAAAATCACAACCTCTCAATTTTAACTCTCAACACAAATGGCCTGAATTCACCAATCAAAAGGCATAGATTAACAGAATGGATTATCAAACAGCACCCAACTATCTGTTGCCTACAAGAGACACATCTAACCAGAAGAGATTCAAAGAAGCTGAAAGTGAAAGGTTGGAAACAGATATTTCATGCCAATGGACGAGAAAAAAAGGCTGGGGTAGCTGTCTTAATTTCAGATGATGTGGACTTCAATCTGACACACATCAAAAAGGACAGGGAAGGACATTATATATTGGTGAAGGGACTGATCCATCAGGAAGTAATTACCATTGTGAACATATATGCACCAAATTCAAACGCACCTAGCTACGTGAAGCAATTACTCACGGACTTAAGGGGAGACATAGATATGCACACAATAATAGTGGGTGATCTTAACACCCCACTAACAACTATAGACAGATCAACAAAACAAAAACTCAACAAAGAAACAACAGAACTCATACAAACAATAGAACAACTGGACTTGGTTGACATTTATAGAATTTTTTACCCTAAGGCCACAGATTATACATTTTTTTCAGCAGTGCATGGCACCTTCTCCAGGATCGACCACATGATAGGACACAAAGCAAACCTAAATAACTTCAAAAAGATAGGAATCATACCATGTACCCTCTCAGACCACCATGGAATGAAGCTGGAAATCAGCAATTCAAAATGCCCCAGGAAATACAGAAACTCTTGGAGGCTGAACAAGATGCTACTAAACGAACACTGGATCAGAGAAGAAATTAAAGATGAGATCAAAAAATTTATGGAAACCAATGAAAACTCTGACACAACATTCCAAAATTTGTGGGACACTGCCAAAGCAGTGCTACGGGGTAAACTCATCGCAATTGGAGCTACTGTCAAGGCCCAAGAGAGGCGCCAAATACAGGAACTAAACACACACCTCCAGGAACTGGAAAAACCACAGCAGAAGAGCCACACACACAATAGGAAACAAGAAATCATCAAAACAAGGGAGGAAATCAACCAGATAGAAATAAAAAAAACCATACACAAAATCAATGAATCAAAAAGCTGGTTTTTTGAGAAGATAAACAAGATAGACACTCCACTGGCCCGACTGACAAAGAAAAAACAAGAGAAGGCAAGAATTAACAGCATCAAAGATGAAAAAGGCAACATAACAACAGACACTGCATCCATTAAGGCCATAATCAGAAATTACTACAAAGCACTGTACTCCAACAAATCAGAAGATCACCAAGAAATGGAAAAGTTCTTAGACTTCTACCACTTGCCAAAACTTAGCCCAGAGGCAACAAACGACCTGAACAAACCCATAACTGAAGTAGAGATTGAATCAGTGATTAAAGACCTCCCAACAAGGGAAAGCCCAGGCCCAGACGGCTTCACTCCAGAATTCTACAAAACATTCCGAACAGAGCTGACCCCAATCCTCTACAAACTCTTCAAAGCAATAGAAAAAGAGGCAACCCTTCCAAACTCATTCTATGAAGCCAACATTACCTTAATCCCAAAACCAGACAGAGAACTAACAGAGAAGGAAAACTACAGACCTATCTCTTTGATGAACATTGATGCTAAGATTCTCAACAAAATCCTAGCCAACAGAATTCAAAAACACATCAGACAGATCATTCATCCAGATCAAGTAGGATTCATCCCTGGAATGCAGGGATGGTTCAACATTCGAAAATCCATAAATGTGATACACCACATCCAAAAACTGAAAAACAAGAATCACATGATAGTATCAATAGATGCGGAAAAAGCTTTCGACAAAATCCAACATCACTTCCTACTAAAAACCCTAACCAACGTAGGCATAGATGGAAAAATCCACAACATAATCAAAGCAATATATGAAAAACCCAACGCCAGCATCATACTGAATGGAGAAAAGCTGGAACCCTTCCCACTGAGATCTGGAACAAGACAGGGATGTCCACTTTCTCCACTACTATTCAACATAGTCCTAGAGGTACTCGCTGAGGCCATAAGACAAGAAAAAGAAATCAGAGGAATCCAAATGGGAAACGAAGAAGTCAAGCTCTCACTATACGCAGATGATATGATTCTTTATGTAGAAGAGCCAAGAGACTCAATACAGAGACTGCTAGAACTTGTACGAGAGTTTGGTAGAGTGGCAGGGTACAAAATTAATGAACAAAAATCAACAGCCATAGTGTATGCGAACAGCCCCAAGATGGAAAAAGACTTAACCAGCAAGATACCATTCAAAATAACAGAGAAAAGTATGAAATATCTGGGAATAAATCTAACCAAAAATGTAGAAGACTTATTTGAAGAAAACTACAATCTGCTTAAAAAAGAAATTGAACAAGACCTCAAAAGATGGAGTAATATCCCATGCTCCTGGATAGGTAAAATCAATATCATTAAAATGTCTATACTGCCAAAAGCAATATATACATTCAACGCAATCCCAATCAAATTGCCCAAAATATTCTTCATGGAACTGGAAACAATGATCCAAAGGTTTATCTGGAAGCACAAAAAACCACGGATAGCTAGAACTATCCTGAAGAACAGGAAGTTAGCAGGGGGAATCACAGTTCCGGACCTCTGGACATACTATAGGGCAGTGGTTATCAAAACAGCGTGGTACTGGCACAAAGATAGAGAGGAAGATCAATGGAGCAGAATAGAAATGCCAGAAGGAAACCCACACAGATACAGCCAAATAATCTTTGACAGAAAGACAAACGACAACCCAGGCAAATGGGAAGGTCTGTTCAATAAATGCTGCTGGGACAACTGGTTGATAGCCTGCAGAAACAAAAAAATAGATCCACATCTCTCACCATACACTAAGATCAGATCTAAATGGATAACAGATCTAAACCTACATCCAGAAACCTTCAAACTTTTGGAAGAAAATGTTGGAAACACACTGGAACACTTAGGGGTAGGCCCTCACTTCCTAAAAAAGACTCCAGATGCAGTAGAAATCAAGACCAAAATAAACAATTGGGACCTCATCAAACTAAGAAGCTTCTGTACAGCTAGAGAAACAATCAACAAAGTAAAAAGGCAACCCACAGAATGGGAGAAGATCTTCGCACACTACATAGGTGATAGAGGGCTAATATCCAGAATATACAAAGAGCTACAAAACAACCAAAATGTCAAAACAAACAACCCACTCAAGAAATGGGCACGGGAAATGGGCAGACACTTCACAAAGGAACAAACCCAAATGGCAAATAAACATATGAAAAAATGCTCAAGTTCCCTGGCAATAAGGGAAATCCAAATTAAAACATCAATGAGGTACCACCTAACGCCAGTAAGACTGGCCCACATGAATAAAAGCACCAACGACACTTGTTGGCGAGGTTGCGGGGAAAAGGGAACCCTACTCCACTGCTGGTGGGGCTGCAGGCCGGTACAGCCTCTATGGAAATCAGTATGGAGAATATTCAAACAACTCAAATTCAACATACCGTATGATCCAGCAATAGCACTCCTAGGAATATATCTAGAACACTTGTTCTATGAGAAACCAACATGTACTCCTATGTTCATAGCAGCACAATCAGTAATTGCAAAAACATGGAAACAACCAAAATGCCCATCAAAAGAGGATTGGATAAGAAAGCTATGGTTCATCTACTCCATGGAATACTACTCAGCTATTAAAAAAAACAAAATGCAGTTCTTTGTGGCCAAATGGGCCAAACTGGAAACCATAATGCTAAGGGAAATGAGCCAATCCCAAAAGGTTAAATACCACATGTTTGCCTTAATTTAAGATGATATGATGTTATGTATAACATGTTATGTTTTGAATGTTATATGTTGTGTATAAACTAAAATTGAAGTATAGGTGAGGTGGTCACAGAAGGTGGCTGGGAACCCGCATTTACTTTTAACATATTGGTTACTCATTACTATGTCAATTAATTCCATAATGATGTAAATTTTTGCTGATGGTATGTTGGAGCTTTCAATTGACTGGGATGATACTCTGCTGGCTCTGTCATCAGACCAGAGAGGGTATACCTAAGAAACCGTTGAACTTGACGGGACAATAAGATGCTGGACTCTATGTTTGGTATACGCTTGCAATGGGGAAATCTCAACTGAACTTGAGCTGTGGTTATGCAATAAGGTGGAGGAATCCACCATGGTGGGAGGGTTTGGGGAGGGGTGGGGAGAACCCAAGTATCTATGTAACTGTGTCACATAATACAATGTAATTACTGAAGTTAAATAATAAATAATTAAAAAAAAAACCCCTTAAAAAAATACAATGTAATCAATGAATAATAAAATAAAATAATGAAAAATATATAAAATAAATAAATAAATAAATAAATAAACTAAAAAAGAAACTAAAAAAAAAAAAAAAAAAAAGAAAGAAAGTCATCTGCTTGTCCCAGACCATCCTTTCCAGGAGTAAGACTTACATGCCTTGTCTCCTTCTGAATGCAGGGTCATAGTGGGTTTTCTTCTTGGAGACCAAAAGCCCAAAAGTATTAAGCCAAGAGTTTGAGATGTTTCACCATCATCTAGCATCCTTGTTAACTGGTAATCTATGAATGTCTCTATCTGTAGAATAGTTGTTTCATTGCCATGACCTTTTAAATACATTCATTCATTCATCATGTGTTTGCTGAAGGCTGCTGCTTTGTCATCCACTTCAAGGCATGTAACACATACCAGGAAAGAAAATGGACAAATTTACATGTCTCTGTGGAGCAGATATTCCAATATTATTAAATTCCTCTTTATTATAAGAAAAACCAATGATAAATTAATCACTGAAATTCTTTAGTCAAATCACTCTCACATTCTGTGATATTGTTTCAAAGTGGAGGTGTTTCCAGGAAATTATATCATATCTCCAAAACAACTTGACAAATTGTTTACCTGGACATTTCATAATGCCCACTATCGCACAGGTTTTAAGATATTTTTTTCTGCTTTTTGTATATGAAAACTAATAAGACTATTGACTAACTTTTTTTTTATAAAAGCCAAGAAAATAATTAAAGCCCATAGGGGAGAGTATAAAATACCTTTTCCAGAAATTTGGATTGAAAACATTGCACTGCACTTCTCAGTGACTCGGTCAGAAGTTATTAAAATCGTGATCATAGCAGAAGACACGGTAAGAAATAAAGACTGCTTCTGCTTATTCCATATGTACCTCAATATTAATTTCTCCCATCTGCTACTGTGATGGAAGCTTGAAGGGAAGAGAACATTTCCTAACTGTTAGATTGGGGGTTTTTGTTGTTGTTGTTGTTAACTTTTGTTTTGCTCACAGCCTTTATTTTTGGTATTGAGATCAAGCTTAGGTTGCTTCCAGGGTTCTTTATAAAGGCACTCTGTGACACACTGGAAATGTTTTGTAAGCGATGTTGATGTATAAGTACAGCATTCATTTAATACTCCCATAGAGCTGACTCTTACAACCCTCAATTCAGAGGTCAACTCCATTTAAGAAGGAAAAGCAAAATAAAACATACAAATGAAGAAATTAGGGAGAATGATAAACAATCCATGTGCTCACTCCATGAAGGGCTATATTTTAGAATCTGTGTCAGCAATTGAACTGAACTAGACCCTATTTTATTGTACATATTTACAGAGTCCATGTGGTAATTTGTACATGTATAAAATGTATAATGACAAAATTAGGACAATCAGTAATTTCTTCTCCCAAAACACTTATCATTGCTTAGTGTTGAGGACTTCTGAAATTTAGTACCTTTTTAAATAAATTTATGTAGACTCCCTGTGAACAATAGTCACTCTAGTGGGACAGACTGTTAGAATTTATCCTATGTAACTACATTTTCATACCCCTTATCCAACCTTTACTCATTCCTCAATGGGAAACTTGACAGATTTCATTTTAGTTGCTGTGACATCTCCTGGAGCAAACACAGGGTTGCCCATATTTTAGACTCTAACTGTAAAACAGCATATCCTTTTTTTAAACTCCATCAGTAATTTAATTGTGCTACCTAGTTGAGTGTAGCATTAAATAAAACACGTAAGAATATCTTTTGAGGAAAAGGATCTTGTTTTACTAAATTGAACACAAGCACACATTTCCACAATAGATCATCCCCTCTTCTGTTAGGCTCTATCCCCCTGGACCATTGCAGCCAGGAACCCAGAATACACTGAACCTCTGGTACGTCAATAACTTAAGTATGATCAATATGACACCACTTTTCATCACAAAGCAGCTACAAACAAGGCTTTTCTTCTAAATGTCTAAGATTTGTCATCATGCATTCACCAAGCGTCAATGTCAAGAGTTAGGCCAAGGGCCGGGTGAATTCTTCAGCTCTGCACGGAAATACAGATTACCTGGCTGCAAAAACCTGTTGTGTCATGGGGAAGCTCACTCTAATTTAGGAGAGGTTGCCACAAAAGCACGTACCGCACATTGCAGTCCTTGTTGCAACGGCAGTCAGCCTCTGGCTGCTCTACCTACCCAGTGCTTTCTTTCAGCATGGTTAATAAATCTAACTTCACTCACTCAACAATAAAAATATTTAATCCCTAGTCTTAGATTAGTGCTAAATTAACAAATGAGTTTTTGACAAGATGATTATATTGTGTGATACAATAATAATAGTCAGCTTCTCTTATTTTCACAGAAAGATAAAAAGCTCACAACTTCAAATCATGAACAACATTTGGGAGACTCATCGTAGCATGCTCCAAACATTACTGAGCTTTTGTTTTCGTGAGCAGAGCAGACTGAATAAACAATGTAAAAATACTGTCACTTCCTGGTACATGCACCAGTAACACTCACATCACCCTCCAGAAATCAGCTCTTTCTAGCACAGATGCAGCTGTATTGGAAGCCATTTGTGTCTCCTGTCCTGTTCGTTATTTGTAGACTATATTATCAAGATCTCATTTATTGGACCCAGGACAATATCTCTGTGGCTAAATCCTTTCCTTGCATCTGCCAGGATCGCGTATGGGCACCAGTTCATTTCCCAGCTACTCTGCTTCCCATCCAGTTCCCTGCTTCTGGCCTGGGAAAGCAGTCAAGGAAGCCCAAAGCCTTGGGACCTCGCACCTGCCTGGGAGACCTGGAAGAAGCCCCTGGCTCCTGGCTTTGGATTGGCTCAGCTCTAGCAGTTGCAGCTACTTGGGGAGTGAACCAGCAGACATAAGATCTTTCTTTCTGTATCTCCTTCTCTCTGTAAATCTGCCTTTTCAATAAAAATAAATAAAAATTGATTTTTTTAAAAAAAGATCTCATATACTGAAGAACCTACTTCCAAAAGTGGAAGACTGTGTAATTCAGACTGACTCTCATTTTCAGAACTGACAAGGACAACAACGAAAACATAAAATATTAGCTTGGAGGCTTAAAGAACTCCAACAATGAAGAATTAGGGAGACAAAAGCAAAGAGAAGAAGCCAGAAACAGATGCATCAGTTGGGGACATGTCTGTTGATCCCCAAAGATACTGTGATGGTGGTGAAAGCTCTAGATTGAGTTACAAGATTGAAACTCTATTACAAGGGTTTCCATCCCAGATTGGGTCAAAACACAAGGAACTACCTTTGACATTTGCTTCATCAAGAAACAAACTCACACCATAATAGGTAGAATGTATTATTTCATTTATGTAAAATCCTCAACAAGCAAAACCAAAATCACTTTTGTGAGAAGTAAACATAGAAGTTTATCTTTAGGAAGAAGGAAGAAATGTGTCAAGATAAAGAGGGTGAGAAGCACTTCTGGGGAGCTTGTAACTTTCTATCTTTGGATCTGTTTCGAGTGTTTAATGAGGTTTAAGAATTCCGTAAATATTCTGTGAAATCTTCGGGAGCCTGTCCTACTGAGCAGATAAGATTCCCAGCAAGCCGCTCCTAATTGGGCTGGGTCATTAAGCTACCACCTTGCAATCCTGGGTAGTGAGGGATGCCCATTTTTCTTGTCCATTAGATTGGGATGACATTCACTTTCTTGGCATATGCGTGACAAGAGCAGTGCCTGCTATTAATGGAAGAAGGAGTGCAAACCATCTCATATAGGTGCAGGTTCTAATCCTGGTAGCTCCACTTCCCATCCAGCTCCTTGCCTGTAGCCTGGGAAAGCAGTCAAGGATGGCCCAAAGCCTTGGGAGACCCGGAAGAGGCTCCTGGGCTCCTGGCTCCTGGCTTCAGATCAGCTCAGCCCAGGCCATTGCAGCTGCCTGGGGAGTGAATCCGTGGACGGAAGATATTTCCGTCTCTTTCTTCTCTCTGACTTTCCAATAAAAACAAAGTCATTAAAAAAAAAAAACCTCTAAAAAGCAGAATGTATGCGTCTTTGCTAGCTAGAGTTTTAACAAATAAAGTAATCAGATACTGAATTTCAAGTTTCAGGTGCACAACAAGTAATGCTTTAGTACATCATGTTCCAAGTATTTCATGGGGGAATATTCCTGTAACAAAAATTATAGGTTGTTTAAGCGAAATTAGCCTGAGCATCCAGTATTCTGTCTGACAACCCGCCATCAACTTGCATTCTTTGGTTTTAAAAATGTGGAGGAAAACGGAAGAGCAACAAACCAGCTGAAAAGCAAAAAAAAAAAAGAAGCTACATTCTAGCTCTAACAAAAAGTTTTCATCTATCAGTTTAGAGCTTAATTAAATTTACTAGTTTGAACAATGTATTCAAAGAACATATAAGTAAACTCTTTGCAATTTAGAGCATGAAATTTCATGATAAGCACAACCTAAGCAGCGAAAGTCCTCACCACACAAAGGAGAGAACATGTTCTAGTTTCTAATTTTTCAAAAATAGGCAACATCCCTTGCAGTTTAGCCTGGCTCTCTAATATGTATAGTCATTTAAGTTAAATAAATGAGCAAAATTTTAAAAATCAGTCCCTCAATGGCACTAACCACATGTCAATCCTCAAATAGCCACATGTTAAACAGTAATGAATAGAAATATTTCCATGGCTGAAGAGTGTCCTGTTGGCCAGCATTCTCTAGGTAACCTAGCTTATGAAGACACGGAGCTGAGGACAGATGGATTGTCTCCCAGGAAGTAGGTCCCAGCTTCAAGCTTTAGCCCAGCCATTCCCGGTTGTTGTGAGCGCTAGGGAGTAAACCAACAGCAAGATGCTCTCTCTGCACCATTAATTAATAATAATAATGAAAGGACATTGATGCCTCCAGGCAGTGTTGGCTTCGGGTTCAGAAATAGGCCGATACTTTCCTTAGGGAATTTTGATTTATTTCTTGCTCTGGTTGAAGTTTTCAAAAAAAAGAGTCCAGAATAAAAGTTGAGGAAGATATCAACTTAATTCCTGATTTTGGAATACTGATCAATAACTTAATTACTTTATATCACAATTTTGGCTTTTGTAAAGCATGAATAATACCAGCATTATACATGTGTTAAAAACAAAGTCATGAATATAACAAAGGAAAATAAAGTCTTAAAAATATATCACTGATAATGTTTTTTCTATCTTGTTTTTGATTGTATAGTACAAAGCAATTTTGATCATAATAATTTGAATGTATTATTATGTGTATTATATATATCTACTATCTAATGAAGACAGTATTTTTTAGTTATATTTAACACTGGCCAGAAAGATGTTCACTATCCCTTTGGCTTATCTACACCGTTAGTGAACACTTCTCACTCTCTAAAAGTCCTCAAATAATGATTGCTGCAGATTTCTATGGCAAAAGAAATTCATCCCAAATCTTCACGTTTCGAATTGACTATTACTGCTTCTCACACTTTTAGAGGTTAAGTGACTGCACACGGAATTTGATGCTTCAGCTTCTCATAGTATTGCATTAGTCACTCGGAGTTATTGTCACTTGAAGGAGTAACTGGGTCAAGTGTTCTTAAGAAAACTGGAGTCAGAAACAAGTTGTTTGTGTGTGTGTGTGTGTGTGTGTGTGTGTTTGCACGCTTAATTTATCCAGGAAGGAACACCATACAAAAAAGAGCACTCAGTACAGAATTAGGTTCAATCTGAACACAAAAAAACAAATGTACATTTATATCCAAGATGTGTTAATTCAGAGAAACAGCCCAATACACAACAAAAACATTTCATTTCTTGCCCTATATGGAAAAGTACCTTAAACATCAAATGCTATTGAAAGTTTATTTATTTACTCCTGAATAACATTGTCACATAAATTGCCACAGCAAGATACCTGCTTAAATTTGAATTTCAAGTAAACAATGAGTAATGTTTTACTGTAACTTCACCCCAAATTATTGAACGAGGTATTCTTATAAAAATAATTCACTGTGGGGCCCGGCGGTGTGGCCTAGCGGCTAAAGTCCTCGCCTTGAACGCCCCGGGATCCCATATGGGTGCCGGTTCTAATCCCGGCAGCTCCACTTCCCATCCAGCTCCCTGCTTGTGGCCTGGGAAAGCAGTCGAGGACAGCCCAATGCTTTGGGACCCTGCACCCGCGTGGGAGACCCGGAAGAGGTTCCTGGTTTCCGGCATCGGATCGGCGCAGCACCGGCCCGTTGCAGCTCACTTGGGGAGTGAAACATCGGATGGAAGATCTTCCTCTCTGTCTCTCCTCCTCTCTGTATATCCAGCTTTCTAATAAGAATAATAAAATCTTTAAAAAAAATAATTCACTGTGAAGCTCTAGTTTAACTGGACATCCTTTGACTTTGTGAAATCTGGCAAATTGATTGTAGTAACAGTAACAAGAGCAGATGATGGACATCAGGGGCACACTGAATCCCTGCTTAGAGCTATTGAGGTTACTCCACTGTTTCACGATTCCCAGTAACTTTAACAAAATGGCACATTTGCAGAATTCGTGCATTTTCCTTCCCTATTGACCATCTTGATAACTTTGTTACAATTAATGCTATTTTCTTTTCTTTGGGGGTAAGGATGTCAACATTTGATTACCACATAGAAAACGTCATGTATTTAAAGGCAAACGTGATCTCTGAGCTTTTTGTGGCACAGACAAAATTATGTTTTCTTACTTTCAGTTTTTAGTTCCAATCTTTCATCGTTTTCACTTTCTCTTCTGGCACTCTACAAATTTCCAAAGGTTGTGAAACTATACAGATTGGAATGAAATTGGATGTTCTCATATAATCCTAACAGTAACTAGAACTACAAACATTGCCTTCATTAGACAGTTCTAGTCATGAAAGTATAATTTCAAATGCAATAAAATGCATTTAAATTGTACTCACCAAATACATCTAAGACTGAACAGATAAGATGGAATTTTAAAACAATTCAAATAGTGCAAAACATGTGTGAAGAGGAAGTAACAGACAAAAAGGTGATGACTAAACACAAATAATTAACCACCTAAAGGAATAAAATAAATTAAGAAAATCTGAACAAATCATGGACTAATGAATGTTGTTGAACATAAGACAATAATTAAAATATAGAAAATTTTCTAGTGACTATAAAAAAAAAGATTCAACTATATGTTACCTGTAAGAGATAGCTTCACATATTAAGGCATATATAAGCATGAACAAATGGCTGGAAAGATAAAGACCAAAAAGCCCTACACAGAAACAGTTACTAGGGTCATGTTCATGCCAGATAAGATAATCAAGACAAATGTAATAACCAGATATAAAGAAGTAGATTCCATAACTCTTTTAAAATTTTATTTATTATTTGAAGGGGGTAACAGAGAGACTCGGAGAGAAAGGAGAAAAAGAGAGAGAGATGGAGAGAAGTCTTCCAACTTCTGGTTTACTCCTAGACACCCATTATGGCCAACACTGGGTCAGGCCAAAGCCAGGAGCCAGGAGCTTCTTTGAGATTGTCAACATAAGTGGCAGAGGTCAAACCACCTGCTGCTTTTCCCAGGCCATTAGAAGGGAGTTGGATGAGACATGGAGCAGCCAGGACATGAGCCAGTACCTATGGGACGTCAACATCACAGGGAATAGCTTTACCAGCTACACCACATCTGCCCCCAACAACCTTCTTTCTTTTATATTTTTTTTAAGATTCATTTCATGTTTATGGGAAAATTAGATATAGAGAGGAGGAGAGGCAGAGAGGAAGATCTTCCATCTGCTAGCTCATTCCCCAAGTGGTTGCAATGCTGATCCGAAGCAAGGAGCCACGTTCGGGTCTCCCACATGTGTAGGGTCCCAGGCCTTGGGCTGCCCTCAACTGCTTTCCCAGGCTACAAGCAGGGAGCTGGATGGGAAGAGGAGCTGCTAGGATTAGAACCATTGCCCATTTGGGATCCCAGCACGTGCAAGCCGGGACATTAGCTGCTAGGCTACCATGCTGTACCCCACATTCTTTCTTTTAAAGTTTTATTTGTTTGCAAAGCAAAGTGACAGACAAAAGACAGGCAGAATCCACAAACTTCACCCAGGTCTGCCACATGGCTTGAGGAATGCAAGTACTTCACCCATCATTAGATGAACCAAGTATATCAGTAGGAAGCAGGATCAGAAATGTGTAGTAGCCAGGATGTCCCAAGATGTGGCTTAACCTACAATGCCATAATACTTGTCCTCAAGAGTTAAAACTTGTATGTACCTGAAAACAGATTTTATGTGTGTGTGTGTGTGTGTATAATTAAAGGCAAAAGTACACTATCTTGTATTTAAAGGAAGGAGATTTTATCATTATTCTTAGCTAGAATTGCTGAATGCGTGGATGCAAAGAAGAAGGGAAGGAAGGAAGGAAGGAAGGAAGGAAGGAAGGAAGGAAGGAAGGAAGGAAGGAAGAAAGGAAGGAAATTTGGCACACATACGTCATTTTAAAGCTCCTGTCCTCTGCAATATTTATGGGTCCACTTATTTATTCTGATTTCTGATATTTTTTACCAATTCACCTTGCTGGTCAATTTGCCTAATGAAAGTTGACTATGCTTTCCTGAACATACTTGCTAATACATTCTGTATCCTTTCCTTGTGTAATTATTATTAAAAGCTTCCCCCATCTTGCCTCAGGAAAAAAAAATTTTTGGAATAAATTACTCATGTTCAATGCAGATCCAGTCCTTGTTCTTTCCCCAACACACAGATACACTGCACTTTCGATCTCCCTTGTGATTCAGTATCAAATTAAAACTGGTTATAGTGGTTAAATTGGGTGACACATCACTTTTTTTTTTTAAGATTTATTTCTTTTTATTATAAAGTCAGATGTATGGAGAGGAAGAGAGACAGACAGCAAGATCTTCCATCCGATGATTCACTCCCCAAGTGACTGCAACAGCTGGTGCTGCGCCGATCCAAAGCCAGAAACCAGGAACCTCTTCCGCGTCTCCCAAGTGGGTGCAGTGTCCCAAAGCTTTGGGCCGTCCTCGACTGCTTTCCCAGGCCACAAGCAGGGAGCTGGATGGGAAGTGGAGCTGCCAGGACTAGAACCAGCGACCATATGGGATCCCGGGGCGTGTTCAAGGCGAGACTTTAGCCGCTAGGGCACTCCGCCGGGCCTGACACATCACTTTTGAATTGAGGTATTTAAGATTCTGTACCATCTTCAGGTACCCTACATTTGTGACATTTTTTTAAACTTCTTTTTATTATCATTTTATGATACAGTTCCATAGACTCTGGGATTTCCCTTCGACCTCCCCAATTCCCTCCCTCCTCACTGAGTTCCCCTATGTCCTTACCATAGTACATACACAGTCATATGTCCATCATTGCGGGCATTGACAATGGCAGAGAGTCCAGCATCCTACTGTCAAGATATAGTAAACAGTTTCATTGTAAGTCCATCTTTGTCTGGAGGTAGAGATGCATACTGCATTGTATCCTCACATCTGGATATGACAGTCTCCATTACACAGTTACTATGCATTCCCTTAAATGAAATACCACAATACAAAATCTACAACAGGAAGAAAAATAGAAATTTACACTGCCATGAAGTTAAATAATATGCTACTAGACATGATAGTCTCCATTACACAGTTACTATACATTATCTTAAATGAAAAGCCACAAAAGAAAATCAACAAGAAGAAAAAAAAATTAACAACACCTTGAAGGTAAATAACATGCTACTGAATGACTAATGTGTTGCGAAAGAAATGAAAAAGAAAATCAAGAACCTTCTTGCAGAAAATGATGCTTCTGTATGATCTATCTTTGAAGAATTAAATAAAAAGAAAGTGTTTTGAAGAGATGAAACTAAGAAAAAAATCAAAATCCATGAGATTCAGTTTATGCTGATCTTTGTTGGTGAAAAGTATCTTCTGTAGGCAACAATAAGATGGGTTTTGGTTTTTAATCCAGCCTACTAATTTTGATGTTTGATTGAGTTTAAGCCATTTACATTCAGGGTCAATATGAATGGGTGGTAATTTGGCCCTGTCATTTTAGCGATGGGTTGTTCATTGATTTAGTCTTCTGTTGTTATTTTACTGGGATGCTCTTCGCATTTGCCTTTGGTTTTGGTGGGTGCTATTCCTCTTATCAAGAGAACATCTTCAAGTATCGGAAGATTTGGGAGAGGCATATTTTTTTGAGTTTTTCTTTACTGTGGAAGAATTTTATTTCATTTTCAAAGACAAAAGAAAACTTTGCTGGATATGTTATCCCAGGCCAACAATTTTTTGCTTTTAGAATCTGGAATCTGTCACTCCATTGTCTTCTTGCCTGTAGAGTTTCCTTTGAGAGGTCCCCTGTGAGTTTAATTGGCATTCCTTTTATGTCAGTTGATTTTTTTCACGTGCACATTTAAGGAACTTTTCCTTATGTTTGATTGAAGATCTTGATTTTTCACATGCTTGGTGAAGATTGCTTTTGGTCAACACTGTTGGGAGTTCTGTGCCCTCCTGGATATTGTCTCCCAATTCTTGCTCTAGATTTGGGAAATTTTCCTTTATTATTTCATGAAAATACATTTGTAAACCCAGCTGCTCTTTCTGCACATTCTGGGACTCCCATAACTCTTATATTTGGCTTTTTAATAGTGTCTTTCAATTATTGAATACTTTTTCTAGCCTGATTCAGCTCTGCTTCCAGCTTTTTGTTTGCTTCCCCCTGGTGACAAACAGGAGATACCTTCCAATTCTGAGGTTCTTTCTTCTGCTTCATGCATTCTATGTTGGAGCCTCTCCACTGTACTTTAAACTTGCTCCACTATATTTTTTGTTTCTGATATATCAGCTTGCATTTGATTCATTTCCAGTGTGACATATTGCTTGAATTTCTTGAATGCCTGCTCTACGTGCTTCTGATTGTTGATAAGAAGTTTTATAACAAATGTTTTGAATTCTGTGTCTTCCTCAGTGAACTCTGAGGTTGGCAAAAGGTTTTGCTCCTTTGCAGAGGAGTCTTCAGTAATATTCATTGTGCCTCTGTCTCTTCTTTTGCTCTTGGTCATTGCACTTCTGGTTATCAGATTCTTCTCCTTGGGGAAGGTTTCTAAGCTCTGTCACCCACAGGTTTAAAGTTCGACTTTACTTATTATAGTTTTTGGCTCTTTGTTTGCAGCCAGTTGTGCCACTCCCTCCAGTAAGTACAGATCTGTGTTCTTATGTTAGATTTCTACCATGGTCTCCATAGCTCCAGCTCCTGGCTCACCAGTCTACACCTCCTGTTATACCATGCTGAGGCTGCACCACTGTCTGTACAACCTTTCTCCCACTTTCGGTTGGAGTAGTTCACAGGACTAGGGAGATAGCAAATGTTCTATATAGCTATATTATTGTTTTTGGTGCTGATCTTACCAGAACCTGTTGGGTGTTAGTTCTGAGGGCCACACAGACCTATTTTGACCCATATGATGCTGTAGTCAGTGTTATTTTCCTTTGGGACTAGTGCAATGCGCTGGGCTCAGTGAGTTTTTGCCAAGCTCAGCACATGCGCAGCTCACTGTTGTCCCTGCAGTCTTAAAGTCTTTGCTGGACTATACAATATGGTGCCTGATGTGTCAATACTAGAGTTGTTGATTTGCTGGATGTCAGGTCTGAGGGTTACCCAGACTCGGATCTATCTTTGGTGGAACCTGTAGGATGCCATGTTGTTGTAGTTCACAGAGCCAGAAATGAGTTCACTCCCTGCTCAGTGCATGTGCAGTCCTGCCCCACAGCCTTGCCTCCTTGTGCAAAATGGTGCCCTATTCAGCTGTAGGAGACAGAATGGGCTGTGAAATCCACCTTGTTCCCACACTGCCCGTCTGCGACCTGCAGCTCTCTCTCTGCTCCTGGTCAAATGACAAAGACCAGCAGGACAGGCAGTTCTTTGTCTGGGTTCACCTCCGGAGCTTCCAGTAAACAGCCCTTCCCACCTTGTTGCTGGTGTAATTCCGGCTGCTGGATCACCACTTGCTGAATGCCACTGGAATATCACTCATTACAACACCACACCACTGTGTCCTCTGCTTTCCTGTGTCTGTCAGTCTCCGGATGCCGGCTGCTGTTCTGTCCTCTTCTATTTCCTCTGCTTCACACTGGCTAATACATCTAGTTAAACATATCTTTACCCTGTTCAGCCATCTTGATTCTCCTTTTCTGGAGAAAGTCACATATCTTAAATTTCAAATGTACAAGACCATTTGCCGGGGTTCATGCATGACTATGGAATTTTGTGAAACAAAATTGCTCACTAACCCATTATAAGAAAGTAATGACAATTTAATTAATTAATCAATTAATTTTTTATAATACAGTTCCTTAGGCTCAGAATTTCTCCATCTTTCTTGACCTCTTGACACAAGGCAGCTGGGTGTGTGCATTCTGGGTGAATTAGCCAGGCTTTTCATTGTGAGGCATGGAAATCTACTCTGGGGTATCTAGAAGTAGAAAGAAAGAAAGAAAGAAAGAAAGAAAGAAAGAAAGAAAGAAAGAAAGAAAGAAAGAAAGAAAGAAAGAAAGAAAGAAAGGTAAAGAAAGGATACTGATAAATTGGCCTCTGGAATCAATAAAATTCTGGAGAGCCCAGTGTTCAAAAGGAAAAGAACCCAGTGAGGCTGCCACAGCCACAGGAGTGCAAAAAGAGACTCTAGACCCCCAGGGGTGGGAAGAGGCTGATCACAGACCATCTGAGATGGAGGGCCACTCCACCTTCACCTGCCCTGGATGTGAGCAGGTGAGACACTTGAGTTTTCCAATGATCAAACAACGGTAAAGAAAGAGGGGCACTGGGTTCCCCAAGCCTGAGACTCAGTTCCAGAATCTGGATAAGAAGCACCGTCAGGTTCCTTGTATTTTGTAAGTTCCCTGGAGCCAGAATGCCTGTTCCCTAAGGTTTATTTTGCAGAAGACATGCTAATAAAGCAGAGTTGAAAAGGGTATCCAGATTTGAAAGGATTCAAAATGTCATACTGTAAGTGGTTTGTTTGTCACTAGCTAGTTGTGTGATTATGGGTAAATCTCAAAATTTCAATGTGCTAAATAAAATATGAACATCATACAGTAATATGAAGCCCATTAGTAAACTAAGATTTTACATCAGACCTACTTAACCTCAACAATCAATACTTTACTGCCTATTGGAAAGTCCAGGGCAAATATTTTTACATCCTGTGTCATTTGTACTGTTGAGATTAGATTTTGGCCACATTTATTTAAACTATTTAAAATTTTATGCAATTAGATTATTTGTTCTATTAAAATAAGTTTTTTCACATATAGATGAAATTATCATGTATATACAATTCAAAAGGCAGAGTTACAGAGAAAAGGTAAGAGTAGGAAAGAGATCCTCCATCCACTGATTCACTTCTGCAAATGGTTCTAATGGTAGGAACATGACCAAGCCAAAGCCAGGAGCCAGGAGAAGAAAAGGGGGAAAGAGAGAGAGAGAGAAAAGGAGAAAGATTAGTTTTCCATTTGCTGGTTTATGTCCCAAACACCTGCAACAGCTGTGGCTGGGTTAGTCTGAAGCCAGAAGCAAGGAAATCAACCTGAGTCTCCCACTTAAGTAGCAGTAACCCTACCACTTGAGCATTGCCTTCTGCCTCACAGAGTTAATATTATCAGGGAGGGCTAGTATTAGGAGGCTACCCAAGCCCCAGTTGCATGATGTGGGCATCGCAAATGGTGTCTTAACCACAAAGTAAAACACTGCTTCAAAGGAGAGTTTTTTAAACCTCAAATGATTGTTAAGAGATTATCCCTAGATAAATCACACACCTTACATACATGACACCTAAAACAGCATTTAAGTGCACATAGTGATTTCATGTTACATGACAGAATATCAACATCTGTTTTGAACTGTATGCCATCTGTTCTCCATCACACAGCCATAAAATGAAACATTTTGATGTTCTTACGCTGTGTTCCCTCACCTTTCCTCTCAAACCATCCTAATTGTAATGTTCCTTCCAGAAGCAGAAACTGTTCTCTCTTCTCAATTCTGCCAGGCCTATTTTAGGCACTGACTGTCCCTGAGGCATCACTCGGCTGCTTATACACCCAAAGATCTTTTACTGGGTTTTGAATTTGTCTTCAACTAGTGATTTATGTTTTTATCTTAAAGAACAAACTATGTTGTCTTGCAATATGTACTGTAGGAAATCTGGAAACTACATTATAGAAAGATTGTCACATTAGCATTCAATACTGCTTCCTTTTTTAAAAAAATATTTCTGCTATTATGTATTGTGTAGTATTTCAAAGTTGCATAATGTAAACACAAATCTTTATGATTTAATCTCTGTTTATGGAATTTATTGCGTGGCTTTGACTATTTTCTCATCTACTCCTCCATTTAATCAAAGTATTTTACTTGGAAGAATGAAATTAATTATTTTTTTATACATTTTTTGTTATTGTTATTATTTTATAATACAGTTTCATATTCCCTTATCCCCTCCCCAGTTCCCTCCCCCCCCCAGTTCTTCTATATCATTACTAACATAAAGTTCTTCATATTCAGTCATATGTCCATCATTGCGGGCACGGACAATGGCAGAGAGTCCAGAAGCCTATTGTCAAGATATAGTAAACAGTTTCATTGTAAGTCCATCTTTGTCTGAAAGTAGAAATGCATACCACACTACATCCTCACATCTGAATGTTAGTCTCCATTTCACAGCTACCATACATCCCCTTAAATAAAAAGTCATGATTCAAAATCAAAAATAGAAAGAAAAATAGAAATTTACAATGCCATGAAGTTAAATGACATGTTACTAGATAATGACAGTCTCCATTACACAGCTACTATACATCTCCTTAAATGAAGAGCCACAAAACAAAATCAACATCTGGGAGAAAAAAGAAATTAACAACATCAAGAAGTTAAATAACATGTTATTAAATGACTAATGTGTAGCTGAAGAAATGAAAATCAAGAACCTTCTTGAAGAAAATGATGCCACTGCATGATCTATGAGTCATTGAATGATTTAATCAGAAGGAAGTGTTTTGAACAGATGAAACTGACAGAAAACAACAAAACCCATGTGATATAGTTTCTGCTGGTCTTTGTTGAAGTGAGTCTCCTCCAGACAATAAAAAGATGGGTTTTGATTTTTAATCCAGTGTACTAATCTATGACGTTTGATTGAGCTTAAGCCATTTACATTTGGAGTTTAATATGAATGGGTGTTACTTCGGTCCTGTCATTTTAGGAATGGGTTGTTCATTGGTTTAGTCTTCTGTTGTCATTTTAGTGGGATGTTCTTCCCGTTTGCCCCTCTGTGAAGAGAACATCTTGAAGTATCCCTTGTAGGGCAGGTTTGGAAGAGGCAAATTCCTTTAGCTTTTCTTTACTGTGGAAGAATTTTATTTCATTTTCAAAGACAAAAGAAAACTTTGCTGGATATGCTATCCTGGGCCGAAAATTTTTTGCTTTTAGAATCTGGAATCTGTCACTCCATTCTCTTCTTGCCTGTAGAGTTTCCTTTGAGAGGTCCCCTGTGAATTTAATTCGCATTCCTTTTATGTCAGTTGATTTTTTTCACGTGCACATTTAAGGATTTTATCCTTATGTTCAATTGAAGAGAGCTTGAAGATCATATGTCGTGGTGAAGATCATTTTTGATCAAGCCTGTTGGGAGTTCTGTGCCCCTCCTGAAACTTGTTTCCCAATTCTTCCTCTAGATTTGGGAAATTTTCCTTTATTATTTCATTAAATACATTTGCAAACTCAGCTTCTCTTTCTGCACCTTCTGGGACTCCCATAACTCTTATATTTGGCCTCTTAATAGTGTCTTTCAATTCTTGAATACTTTTTTTGGCCTGATCCAGCTCTGCTTCCAGCTTTTTATTTGCTTCCCCCTGATGACAGGAAATACCTTCTAATTCTGAGATTCTTTCTTCTGCTTGCTTCATTCTGTTTTGGAGATTCTCCACTGTACTCTTAATTTGCTCTACTGTGTTCTTGATTTCTAATATACCAGCCTTGATTTGCTTTATTGCATCCTTAAATTCTTTGAACTCTTGCATGAGCTTCTCATTGTTAATCAGAATCTTTAAAATGAGTCTTATGGATTCTGTGTGCCCCATTTTCTCGATGTCTTCCTCAGTTAACTCTGAGGTTGGCATAGGGTTTTGCTCCCTTGCAGGGGAGTTTTCAGTAATATTCATTGTGCCTTTGTCTCTTCTTTTGCTCTTGATCATTTTACTTCTGGTTAGCAGAGTCTTCTCCTTGGGGCAGGTTTCTAAGCTGTGTCACCCACAGCTCTACAATGCGATTTTGCTTATTGCGGTTGGTACACACCTTTTTGCTTGCAGCCACTTGTGCTACAACCTCCAGCGAGTTCCAGGTTTGGGTTTTTATGTTAGATTTCCACCGTAGTCTCCACAGCCCCAGCTCTTGGCTCACCACTCTCCACCTCCTGTGATACCATGCTGAGGCTTCACCATTGTCTCTGCAACCTTTATCCCACTTTCAGTTGGAGCAGGTCCCAGGATTAGAGAGACACCAGGTGTCATATATAATTAGGTTGTTGGTGGTGCTGATCTTGTCGGAACCTGTTGGACATTAGGTCTGGGTGCCACACGGACCTATTTTGGCCGGTACGATGCCACAGTCAGTATTATTTTCCTGCGGGACCAGTGCGATCACGGACCTCAGCAAGTTCTCGCGAGATCAGCACATGTGCAGTTCACTATTGTCCCCTGCAGTCCCAAAGCTATTGCCACAGTGCCCAAAATGGCGCCTGATGTACAAACACTAAGGTTTTTGATCTGCTGGCCATCAGATCCGGGGGCTATCCCAGACCTGCCCTGGGTGGAACCCATAGAATGCCACGTCGTTGCAGTTCACTGAGACAGAAATGAGCTTGCTCCCAGCTCAGCGCATGCTCCATCCTCACCCTTGCCCTTTCCTCTTTACACAAAATGGTGCCCAATTCAGCTCTAGGGGGCTGAGTGGGCTGTGAAATCCACTCTGTTCTTGTACAGCCCATCTGAGATCTGCTGCTCTGTCTCTGCTCCTGGTCAAATCAAACGGACCAGCAGAATGGACAGTTCTTTGTCTGGGTTCACCTCCCAAGCTCCTAGTGAAAGGCCCTTCCCACCTGGTTGCTGGTGGAGTTTCAGCTGCTGTGGAGTTCAGATCGCCGTGCTGCAGTATCAGTCTCTGCAACACCACACTGTTGTGTCCACTGCTTTCCTGTGTCGGTCATTCTCCAGGTACCCTTCTGCTGTTGTTCTGTCCTTTCCTACAACCTGAAATATGTCCTCTCTGCTTCATTGTGAGTGAATGTTTTTCCGTCTGTATAAAGGTGTCCTTACCCTATTCCGCCATCTTGATTCTCTGAATGAAATTAATTAAAGAAGCAGTACCTGTAAGACATGAGTTGAATATATACAAGAAAATAAGCTGTTAGTAGATTTCCAAATGTAGACCAATCTCAATGAGTTAGGTGGAACATCAGTGTGGTTTTAATTCATATTTCCCTAATCGCTAAGAAAGCTGAGCATTTTTTTCATGTGTCTATTAGCCACTTGAATTCATTCTTTTGAAAAATCCCTGCTGCTTTCCTTCACCCATTGCTTCACAGGGTTGTTTGTTTTGCTCTGTGAGTTTCTGAAACTCTGTAAATTCTGGATATTAGTTGCCTATCTGTTGTGTAGCATGCAGATTTTCTCCCATTCTGTTGGTTGTTTCTTCACTTTGTTAATCATTTTCTTTGCTGTACAGAAGCTTCTTAGTTTGATTTGGTCCCATAGCATGCATGTGGGGAAAAATATATGGTATTATTGTACTATTGATGGGAATCTAGGCTAGTGAAACAGCTACAGAAGTCAGTATGGATAATGCTAAGACAACTAAAAATCCATCTACCCAGCTATCACATTCCTGGGGATACATATAAAGGAAATGGAATATGCATAAGAGAAAGTGATCTGCAACCCTGTGTTTATGGCAGCACAATCACAAAGGTGAAGACATGGAAAAAACCCAATTCCTATCGAAAGAAAAATGAATAAAGAAACTTTGGCCCACCTACTCCATGGAAATATACTCTGCAATTAAAAAGAATGAAATTCTGTCATTTGCAACAAAATTATCCCAACTGGAGACTGTTATACTCAGTAAAATAAGCTAGTCCTAAGATAAAAACATATAACGTGTTCTTTCTGTTGTAAGACAACCTTCCTGTAAAGTACAAGATCGATTGATATATAGATTAACAAGCATTTACATATATTCATCTAGAGCAACTGTATAATGGAGCCTGGCATACTGGAAAGTGAAGATAACTTTGCAGTATGCATTTCTACTCCCAAACAAAAGGAGGACTCCCAATGAGACTGTAAAATATATCTTGACAATAGGATACTGAACTCTCTACCGCTACCTAAACCTACAGTGCCATTATAGTTTAAATACCAGATTGTTGGGCTTACGACTGTTGCTATATGACTATACTATAATAACAGAGGAAAATGGTAGCAGGAAAATGGGGAGGAAAGAAGGGGGTGTAGATGAAAGAATCCTTATACTTACAAAATTGCATCAAAAAAAATAATAAAAATGCTTATCAGTTCAAAAAATAAGGAAACAACACATTAGAATTTTCCTATAGCATTCAGCCAATTCTGCAGTCTGTTGAGATATGATGTCTCTTCTGCCACTACTATTAATGCCACTGCTTTGGCCAACTCTTTCTATAAGAGGCAAAGAGAAAAACAAGCAAGTGTATCTTGTGGTATGTTTACATGATGCTATTGGAGAATACACTGACATTTTAAATTAATGTTTGGAGAAAGATTTCACTGGGACTAAATATCCTTCATATTAGTAACATTTCACAGCAAGCTTAAACCATCAAAGGGTACATAGATATAAGAGTATAGAAGAACAAAAGATAGGCCAGTGCTGTGGTGCAGTGGACTAAGTGGCAATCTGAAGCAGGAACATCCTATATATGTTGTGGGTTCAAATACCAGCTGCTCCACTTCCCATTCAGGTTCTTGCTAGTGCACTCAATAATGCACTACAGAAGATGACCCATGTCCTTGGGCATTGGCACCCACAGGGGAGACCTGGAAGAAACTCCTAGCTCTTGGATGCTCCCTGGCCCACCCCACACCCTTGTGGCCATTTAGTCAGTGAACCAGCGGGTAAAGGCTCTTTCTCTCCTTTTCTTCTTTTCTCTGTAACTCTGCATTTCAAATAAATAAAAACTATTTAGAAATAAAAGAAAAAAAGTATTTTTTTATCCTGAGGACTGGGAGAAATGCAGACCACACATAAACATGGAGCAAGAAGTAGCAAGAACCTCAAGGAATGAAAGCTAATGTGTAGTTTGCTCTGTAGACACATTGCTAACAGCCATGCACAATATTGTTGATCAACAATTATGGTTGTATGACTCAGGTGAGCTATTTGTTGTTAAAACAAATGTTTTTGTAGTCTCCCCCTGCCTTTCTGTTACTTCTCCATAGGATTACATAACTTTGAGAATAATGGAGAGATTGGGCAGAATATTGTAAAACTGGGCTATGCCAAGCATTCACTTTGTGCTGTTTTTCTTCCTTTTCTGCCTATTTCAACCACATCTTTGGTAATCTGTTAACCCTGGAGACTTTTGGATTCTAATATTTTTTTCTTATTGAAATAACAGTATTTTGAAATAACCCTGATACAGTGAGATATATTCTTTGCTTACATATACTCACTGAAATATTTTCTGAAATTTAGTTCGTAGTGAATTTTCAGTAATTCGGTCCACCTTATTTTGCAGCAAAATATGAATATAATTCAAAGACAAAAAGCACTGAAGCAGATGTTACAAAAAGGAAAATCCATTGTCTGTCAGCATATTGTGTCGATGCTTTTGACTCCAAGTCCATCATACAGTGCAGAAAATCTTCACCCTCCATTTTTATGAGTGTTCAATAGGAAAGCATTTTAAAATGTTTTAGACCACATTTCTTAAAGGTGTTTATAATATTTTATAATTATTTTTTTCTAGAGACATAGCCAGAACTTCAGAGCATAAGAGAAAAATGAGGAGGTCATGTCCAATCTCTGCTTTCCTGAGGTCTGGTCACTGTAAGCTATGTCCCAGTGTGACCTCTACACAAGAGCTCTCCATGTTTCTAGGAGGCATTTTCTCCATTTATCCACCAGACTGAGCAGTGCTTGCTGCTGCTCATTGTAACCAGCTCTGAGGAATTCCATGAACTCTTGTTTCCTTAAGCTGCACTCTTACCTTTCCAAATACTACTTTTTGGTAAAGTTTCCACAAATTATTCCATTTGAATGCACTATCTGTGTTTTCATTCAAGCCCAAATCAGCATAGGTGTCATTGCTAAATGCTCTCTATCTGGTTGTTCTCCCTTAATCTCTGACAAGATGGGTAAGCATACCCTTCCTGTTAATTCTTACACTCCTTACCACTGTACAATCATCTGCATAAACACACATGCATGTCATTCAAATCAGTTAATAGGCCCAGATGGTGGCTCCAACAAGTTGAAGCCCTGGCAGACCAAGAATGCGTATGTTTTCTGTACAGCTAATCCCCCTGGTTAGGAACAAGGAGACGACGCCCCATCACGCTCATGTGCAGGACACATAAAGAGAGGAAGACATGAATAGGAAGAAAGTGGTGTGTTCCATTCTTTCATGGCTAAAACTTTACAGAAACACTCAAAGAGCTTTTGATTCCAGGGTTATGGTTTTCCATAAAAATAGAAGAATTATAGAAATACTGTATTTCCGAAGAATTGAGAAAATGTGGGTTATGTAACTTTGAGACAACAGAGGGAAAGAATGAGGACAAAAGAGGGATAGGGCAATTATGAGCTCTTCAGTATCAGAAAATTAACAAAGGAGATGGGGGAAATTATTGTGTGATGGGCACTGTTACTGGGATGCACGGTAAAGGAAGATGGAGTCACATTTACTTCAAAGTCCACTAATGAGCTTCCTTTAGGCAAAGGTTACCCAGGTCAGACTTATTCTCATGGTTGATTTAAAAATGAGCTTATTGATGTCTAATATTTTCATTACATTTTCAAAAAATACAGGAGTTCATCTTTTTAAAATGCCAAGGGTACACAGAATGTCTACAACTTAATTATGAAAAGGACAAAATGGAAATCTTTTAAAAGTCATTGAGAAAATAAAGGCAACAAGGGTTGTACATCATTCTACATTTGATTTGAACTCTAGAACATTCTTATTCCTGTTCTCAAGAAAAATAGCAATGGTTACTTTAACCTCTTTTCTTTGATTGACAAAGAGAATGATGAATGAAATAATCTTTCAGCAACTAAAACAAGGAGTATTCCTAATAAATACACATGCCTCACAAAGTGAGATGGGATCTGGGAATTGGAAAAGTTAATAATAAAATTAATTATTAATGTTTTAAAAATATTTAAGCTTCCACTTTCTCATGTATGTTTAATCCTGTCTCACTCTCCACATTTACCTGTGCATTATACGACCAAGCTGGTCTTGAGGTGGCTGCTTACTGCTGATGTCAGCAAACACCTTCACCCTCAAGTCACTGCCACTACATAGCGCCAATGAAGCAACCAGAGCCAGGAGTGTCCACCTTCAAGCACTGAGGTTTGAGCTAAGGGTTCAGATTCAAAGAATGCATAAAGCCTTGGGGAAACATGTTCCCTAAGAAAGTCATTGACATACATGGGTGAAAATAATTCTTTCATAATTAGTAAAGGGACCGGCATCCATGACTTTAATTTCCTCCAACTCCTTACTTCCCTTTCAACTCCAAGTGTTCCTTCCCATGGCTCACAGATAGAAAATCACTTTTCTAAGCTGTTAAACTATTAGCTTCACATATCACCCAAGGAGATATGAAGGGCATGAGCTATAGCACAACATGAATGCATTTTGAAAGTAGAGACAGAAAGTCAGAAGACACATTGAAAAAATTGTGCTCCAATTTTTTTTCATTTCAACACACATCATGTATCATGCCACACTTTAGATGCATGATTTCTCCTGTATCTATTTCAAACATCCTGATCCACAAATCCTCATTTTATCTTCATCTAAACCTCATCAGAGATTTAATCTCCATTTTCCATGCCAGGAAATAAATTCAGAAGAGTTGAGGAAGCAGCGTAACATCCCATAGCTAGTAACCATGAAACTGGATTTTGAGCATCCGTCTTTATCCCTCAGCCCTTGTTTTTTCAGTTACTCCCTGGGGCTTCCCGAAGTCTGAGATTTTCTCTAAAGTAATCAAGTTAAACATTAATTTTATCTCAGGTAACGTCATCATCTGTTCCAGTGAGTAACTGAAAATATAAATGTTTGATAGCGCTTTCACATGTATAATCCTAGTGGGAATGAAAATCAATTTAGTCACTTATGAAAGCAGTGTAGATATTCCTTTAAAAATTAGAAATAGAACTGTCATGTGATTCAGCACTTATATTACTGGGTATTATACAAGACATGATTCTATGATTATAGGAAGGGACCTTGCCAATGCCTCATAACTCATGAAATTACTTTCAATTAAAAAAGCACTTACTTATCTGGTATAACATCATAAAGGCCAAAGCAAAAATAAATGTATTATCTTAGTCATTTCAATGTAACTAATTTTTGGAATTTAAATTCTATACTAATTTGATATATGTAACATATTTTGAAATTCATAAACAAACTTTTCTATAAAAGATGGAAATATCATATGGTTCTTTTTCCGCTTGAACCTTTATTTTCATTTCACTTTTCATACAGAATTTTTATCTGAAATGAATAGATTTTTGTACCTCAAAGTCTTTTTTTGATGATTACATAATTTCCCTGTTAAAAATATGTAAATTGAAGTGTTTGTTCCAGTGACTGTTAAGACTTTGTTCATTTTTTTCCATCTGCATTGAATTGTTATTACAATTACTGCAAGTACACAAGTAACCAACAAAAGAGAATCACATTTATATTCTAATGTCTATAACATACATCTCATGACTATAAAGTGACTATAAATCTCATGTATCTTACATTTCTCACATATTTTATTTTCACATTTGCTTCAGATAAGCCGAAATTATACTCTAAATGCATTTCTTAATGCTGTAGGTGAAAGTCTCCATCCCCAATGCCATTAGATCATGTGATTACAGAGGAAACTCACTTAATTGTAGAGTGAATTGAACATCATTCAGTACCAATGTTATTTCTATTTTCCATTTTTGGAAATAGAAACATTGAAAAACATTATTCTCAAAAATGTGTAGCCAAGACTGGAAGTCTTATTACAGCACCTTCATCCAACATATATAAAAATGATTTATTTTGAAAGAGATGCAGAGAGACAGAGATATCTTTCAACTATTGGTTCACTCCCTAGATGACTTCGTCCCACTCCATATCCTATCCTAGCATTATGCTGAAATCACACAGATAGCTCTGCAAAATTTTTGATGGACGATTAATTGATGTCCAGGTTGTCCTTTGTTACCTACTGAAATATTTTTAAAATTTGGAACAAATGGTCTTGTAAGATTATTTGCTATATGTCTTTAGAATTATTGTTCACCACAATATTGCTAATAAGATTTAAACTATACTCACAGCTAGGAGTGATATTTAAATATTTTTTTGCCGTTGAAAGACAAGCCCTCAACCAGTCCAACAGAAGTACTGGATATAGACCTTTCAGCTGAAACAGAGTCCCACAGATGTCCTGTTTTGCAAGGTCTTAACTTCATGGTGTTGATTGGGAAGAAGTCTGGCTGGTCCCAGGGAAGGCTCTGGGGTTGAAGTGGGGCCGTGATTCTCCAGCCTGCTTGAAGATTTGTCAATATATTAACCAAGCAATGATTCCTGACTGTGCTTTGCTTGTATTCTGAAAGGCTGGAGAAAATAAAGCATTTTCAATTCACCCTTGTAATTGTAATATTTTTCAGTAATGCATTTTTTTTCTCCTACTTCATACTTTATATTTTCATCATAACCTTGGAGCTTATGATTGAACTTATTCTAGTTACGAACAGTAATGTACCATCTAATCTAATAGAAAAAGATTCTCAGAAATATCAGACTAACTCTTTGTTAGGAAAAATCTGATCATCCTGCTTCCATTTAAATAGCTACATAGAAATGTGTCACCATGGTAACCATCTCACTTCTTGCTGCTGATCTCAACACTAATGGATAAAGCATGGCACCCAGTCACAGTGGAGAAAGCCCAGTGGTCCTTGGGACTCTTCACTAATGGTCTTTTGTTGTTGCTGCCCTCAAGGGATCCTCTTACTACAGGGACATGTTCTGTAGCCACAGCCAGAGGGTAACAGTGGAGATGTTTAAAGACAAATTGAGAAATTCTGCCTTCTCCTTCAACATATCTGAAATGTTGGCATCTCCACATGATCAAGTTATCTCCAGGCTTTGGCCTTAAATGAATCACATAAAAGGAAATGTAAAAAAAACAACTCCAAACAGCAATATCTTAGATGCTTCACTTGGTTTTGGGCTGTAGAGTGCCTGCACTCCAAAAGAAAACGTTTCACAAGAAAATATTGCACAGGTGAGAGGTGTGTTTCTTGCTGTTGAGTGGCAAGATGGAGACCCTGAAAGGTGAAGATTAGCAGAGGTATGAGCTGAATGCAGTAACCAATCAAGCTGGTCCCCTGGCAGATCTGTTGTAGGAAGCAAGTTAAGGCTCTGGAAGCTTATTTCTTTAATGTAGTATATGTAACCACTAAAGTTTTATTTTTGTGTTTGTTTTGTTTTTATTTGTAGTAGAAGCATCTAAAAATCTATCCTATTCTATTGGTAGAACTCCAGAGACTGAAGTAGATTATGAAATAGAAGTATTAAACCAGATAGTAACTTGAATCCACAGATGCAAATGAAAACACCTCAAATGGAAAATATGTGTGCAAATGTTTTAAAAACTATGTGATCATTTTTTTCTTTTCTAGAGTCACTCAGAATTTCATGGGTTTCCATAAAGTCATAATTATAGGATTTACTGGGTTGTTTTTATAACAAAACCTAATATATATGAATCTAAAATTAAGTGTCATTTTGGGATAACTATGAATGTTTTTGTTCTAAGATCATAATAAATGACAATAATACCCTCATGTTATTACTCTTACACTTCGTGCAATTGTACCAGGAAAATTGTAGTTATATTTTGCTTTGATTGGTGAGCAAATGAAAAATAGCATTAAAATTTAAAAATAAATCACGCTAAATTATCCTTATGATGTTTGTGTATGTGCTTAGAGGTGTCCAAACACCCTAGTCTAAAGGCAATAAGACTGAATAAACCTTGAAATTTTCTTTGAAGCATTACTTACACAAAATTTGGATCCTTTCATATGATGTAATCATAAATAAGAAATTAGAGCAAAGTGATATGTTGACCAAATTCAGATCCTCCACACATAAGGACTATCAACTACACTCCTTGGATCAGGATCGGGAATTATTTTCCATGCTGGAGATAGGGTTTCCCTGGATCATCTCCATTCTCTTTCTTGATCTTCTCCAGCAAACATTTCTGATGAGCTAATGCAAGAAAAATTGTAGTCTCTGAGTGTGCAACAGAGCGAAATTTTACGGTAGTTAGAGGGATATTTGAAATGTTTGGTATTTTAAATCAGATAGAGTAATATATTCTGGGATGAGTGCTCAGGTGATATTAGGATCTTGGAGAATAAGGAGTCGTGTGATTGACAGGAAGTGACTGACAATGGGAAAGAATTGTGTATGTGGATAAAAAGGAGAAAGAAAGTCTTCGCAAAGAATGAATACCCTGACAGACAGGGCCTGGCTGTGGCTATTCTATTAGAACCACTCCTTGTTTTAGTAATTGGCTGTTCTATTACTGACCTCACAAATGTGATAAACTTTGATGGATCACTAAGACCCTGGAAATCAAATGCCTGAATCTTTGCTTTCTCAAAACCACTTTATGTCTGGTATCCAAAAAAGCTATTGACTTCAGACAAGCTAAAAAGCAAACCTGGTAGTTCGCTCATGAGTAATTAACTCAAGAGTCAGACTTGTAACAATCCATTTCACAAGATTCTGAAATATTGGAAGATTTCTAAGTGATTAAAAAGTGGATCGCATTTTAAAAAGTAAACCACAGAGATTTTTGCAGATTTTTGAAGGATCTTCAACCGGGGACAGAAGTTTGAAGTATTAATTTTACTATTGAACATTTCATTGTAATAACTAGATCACTTACATTTAGTAGATCCATAACTTCAGGTAAGTTAGACATGTAAATATTCATGAAAATCATAATATGGGATGCAACCTTAATTTTATAAATCATGCATTAAGTGTAAGACATGTGTTAAATAGCAATTTATACTGGTACAACCACTATGGAAATTATGTATTTTTCATAAAGTAAGAATTCAAAGTTGCCCAAATATAAACTTACATACAAATGTGTTATTCAGAATATCAAAAGGTGAAAATTATCCCTGAATATCAACTGATAAATGGTTAAACACAGTGTATCCACAAAATGGTGTGCTCTTAACTTAGAGAAAAGAAGTGGGAAAAATTTATATGCCACAACATGAATAGATCTTGAAAGAAGCCAGGAAAAAATGAACACTTGAAACATCCAGGTGGGTGAGTCCACAGTTGTGGAAGCCAGGATGGAGGCTGTCAGGACCTGTGCAAAGGAGAGAATGAGCTCTTCTGTAAGAGCGATAAAATACACTGGAACTAGATACTGAGGATGGTTCCTCAAATTTCCAAGCAAACTGTCACGAAATTTTACATTTCAAGGTGATTGATATGGTAGGCCTTATATTATAGTTTCCCAGTTTAAGAATATCACACTCACATACACTCACACAAACAACTTGCTAGACACCCCAACACTTTCTCCCTCACTCAGCAATCAACTCCACACTTTATGACATTTTCAAGCAGCATTTATGCTAAACAGTTGCATTAGTTCCTGTGTAACAACATAAAAATAAATCAAAGCAAAATCTGAATTGACCAAATATTGTTTTATAGCTAAACTATACATTTTGCCTTGCTTTTTTAATTTATCGTTTTAATTATTATTATTGTTCATGATGCAGTTCCATAGGTAGAGAGATTCCTTCCGCCATGCTCACCCCACCCTCCTTCACTGTTTTGCCATGTTGTTACAATAGTAGAGTCCTTCAGCAACAGTCACAAGTCCAACAGTCTGTTATTAGTATAGCATGGCATTGTAGGTATAGGCAATGGTAGGTAGTGCAATATCATACTGTCAAGGCATATTTAATAATTTCATGGAGAGCTCTCCTTTTATTTGAGAGTAGAGATGCATACTGCCATGTATCTTCACTTCACATTATGCTATTCGCCATTAGACCTTTCTTCTATGAAAAAATACACATGTATGTTTACCTACATACATTTTTTTAAATTTTACATGGAAGTTACCTTAAACCAGAAAGAACATATGATGTTGGTCCTTTAAAGGTTGGTTTATTTCTCTGAGCCTAATGGTCTCCAAGTGCGACCATTGTGTTGAAATAATAGAAATTCATTCTTTTCAATGGCAGAGTAGCATTCCATGAGGTAATTGTGCCAAAGTTTCTTTATCCATTCCTCATTCGATGGGCATCTGAGTTGTTTCCATGACTCAGTATTATAGATTGTGCTGCTGTAAATATAAGAATGTATGTCACTTTTTCATATACAGATTTCAATTCATCTGAATTTCTTCCCAGGAGTGGGACAGATGAAACATATGGTACATCAATTTTTAGTTTTTTTATTGACTTCAATAGTGGATGTACTAGATGACATTCCCACCGATAGTGGAGCAGGGTACCCTTCTCCCCACATCCATGCTAGCAGGTGTTTTTAGTATAGTTCCAAATGTAAGTCAATCTCATTTAATTAGATGGAAACTCAATGTGGTTTTATTTATATTTCCTGATAGCTAGGGAGCCTGAGCATTTTTTTTTCAAATGTCTATTATCCATGTACCTCTGTTCTTTTGAAAAATGCCTGACATTTTTTTTTATCTATTTCTTCACAAAGTTGTTTGTTTTGCTGTTGTTGAATTTCTGAAGTTCTTTGTAAACCCTGGATATTAGTACCCTATCTATTATGTAGTGTGCAAAAATTTTCTCCCATTCTCTTGGCCACTTCTTCAGTTTATAGATTATTTCTTAATTTAATGTTTATTTTGACTGTGACTACCTGTGCTTTTGATGACTTTTCTAAGAAGTCTAATTTCTACATTCTGCAGAGTGCTTGCTATGTTTTATTCTACTAATTTGATGGTTTCTGAGTACTAATTTAGAGCTGATTTTTGTGTAAGATGAGGAGTGAGGATTCTTGCTTCTTACTTTTACAGGTTGCTGCTAGTCAGTTGTCCCAAATGCATTTGTTGCATTGACCAAACATTTCCCTAGATTAACTTCAGTATTCTTGCCAAAGATTACTCAGCTGCACAAGAGTGAACTCATGTGCAGGATTTCTATTCTGCTCCCTTGATCTTCTCTGTTTCTATACTAGTAGTTGACTGTTTTGATGACAACTGCCCTTTAGTAAGTCTGGAGGTCCGGAATTGTGATTCTTCTAGCCTTTTTTTTATTCTTCAGCATAGATTTGGGTATTTATAATCTTTTCTATTTTGAGTTGAATCTTTCTGTCATCTCTTCTATTTCTGAGAAGTGTGTTACTGGGATTTTGACTGGAATTGCATCAACTCTGTATGTGACTTTCAGTAATATGGTCATTTTGATGATGTTGATTATTATCAATCCAGGAACATGCTAAATTTCTCCATCTTTTAATGTCTTCTACTTTTTTTCTAAAATTTTTTATAAATTTCATCACAGAAGTTGTCCACATCTTTGGTTAGATTTTTTCCCCACTATTTTAAAGGGGATTTACTTATAAATTCATTCTCAGCCTTGCAGTTATTTGAATATACTAGGGCCATCAATTTATGATTACTACATCTGTACCATGCTAGCCTGCCAACCTCATTTATGAGTTCCAAAAGTTTTTTTATGGAGTCTTTTGGTTCTCCTATGTACAGAATCATGTCATCTGCAATAATGGATAATTTTTTAAAGATTTTTATTTCTTTTTTTTGTAAAGTCAAATATACAGAGAGGAGCAGAGACAGACAGAAAGATCCTTCATCCATTGATTCACTCTGCTGATGATCTGTCCCTTTTCCCAGGCTGGTTTCCACTCTGCTTTTCCATAGCTATTCCTTCTCCATCCATTTTAACTTGTCCTCATCCTATTTCACCATCTTGTTCTCTTTAATTGACCAAATGTAAACTGTGAAAGGATAATAACATATAACAAAAAGATGCCTGGTTACATAAATATCTGATATAAGGGAAATATAAAATCAGTCTCTGCTTCCATTGAACAACTGGTCCACAACAAATCTTTTGAATTAAAACACAGCTGTCTGGGCCTGACCCTTCTGTATAACCTCTATTGTTTTCAATTCCAAGCTTATAGATACATGATACAGTTCTTTCTATTTCATTTATATAATTTATTCCTCATAATGTTTATATGTCTTGAGTTCTTTAATGCTTATTTCTAACTTGCTTGACCGTTGCTCAAAGCTGAGTCTGTCAAGGAAGATAAAAAAATGGACAAGTTATCCTTGGCTGTCATATTGAGCCTCTTTTATCCTGTGAACCTCAAACAGTTGGGATTAGTAATGGAATAGGCGTTACATATGTGTGTATTATGCCACTATCAGTCCAGGGTGCAAAGGGAAGACAAAAGAAGGCACTACTTTGTGTACCAGCAATTTTCAGGGAATAGAAGTTTGTGAAATAAAAGTAATCTTTTCAGCAGAACATAAGAAATTCATATAATTGATGATAAAGTAAACATTTATTCTAAATTATACATTAAAGATGACAAAGGAAAACAACTTCATGACATAAAGAGTGAGCCTGAATAGTCTTCATATAAAAATAAAGAAAAATTGAACTTCCTTGACCTTATCACAAAGTCCTGTGCCTTATTTACTTTCCAATAATATAGAAAACTGAAGCTATTCTGAAAGTAATGAATATTCCTTTTCTCCTAGAAGAATCAATATTTTCCTGAATGTCAATTAAAATAATAGTTCAAACAGTGTCTCCTGCCATATTGGTTCAATCACCTCAATGAGCTAATTAAATTCACTGGTCTTCTTTCCTGACTTATAAATTGAAAACATATAAACCAACTTACTAACCTATGAAGAGGATGAAATTCATGCTTAGAATTATTGACACTTGCTATATATTCAGTACATGCCAACTATAGTCCTAACCTGCTCATGTGTGTTATTCCTTAAATCAACCTTACCAGGAAGATTTAACCTAGTTAGGTTAAGTCAACCTTACTAAGAAGGCCCAGTTACTATCTATGTATATATAATTGGGGGGAAAAACACTGAAAGAGTAAATAATTACCCAAGGGCAGTGATCTAGCAAATTGGTTGAGTTTGAATTCAAACAAGAGAGTTCAGTTTCAGAATTTGTGTTCTTGAATCTCTTTATAAATGTATTTGTTGATTTATTGATTTGAGAGACAGAAGGAGACGGAAAGATCTGTTTCACTCCTCAAATGATTGCAATGACAAATGATAGGCCAGGTCCAAGTGAGAGCCAAGAATTCAATCGAGGTCTCCCATTTGGGACAGGGACACAAATGCTTTGCACACAAATACAAGTGAGACGGAGGTAATGCAGACACTATGTCAAATTAAGTCGCTTTGGATTAATTACTCTGCCTCCTGCATATTCTCTGTGTATTCACAGTAAGAAATTAGTACTACCCCAACTGATCCTCCGGAAACAGAGAGAAGCAAGAAAAATCTATGATGGGAGCAGACCAGTCCCTCAGGGTGTGATGTCTCTCTTCCTACTGGGAATGATGCATTTTGGTTTTCATGTACCAATCTTCTCTGTAGGGCAGGCAGGGTACATATTGTTAGGAGAAATGAGTCAGACTTCTCCATCCCCAGGAAGTGCTTCAGAATTAGTCTTCTCTAATAACATACAGCTAACCACAACAGGAAAGGGTGAGGAATGAGCAGATTCATGGCAAGGGAAATGAAGACATCAGATAAATAGGCAGGCTGCTCTGCCCGACAGTTTGCAGGGGCTTCCAGGCCATACAGTCCTTTCTGAAAAATGTGTGTCTGATGACAAATAGAACTGAGGTTGTTGCTAAGACCTGCATACAGCTGATTTCAAATCCTTCAACAAACACTGGTCAACTTTAACCAGTGGGAAAGGGGAACAAGCTAAAGAATCCTCTAGCATTTATCTCTAGAATTTACCTAAGATGTATAATTTGGATTGCACAAATAGCTCAACTGTAGCCAACTACAGTATATTTACCTCTCCTTCAGTCAATCGTCACTCAAACACATGGGAGCTACCATTTTGAATTAATTATCTGTTGCTGAAAAACAAAACAAAACAAAACAAAACAAAAACCTCCTACCATGGTCGCTTAAAAATAACAGAAACTTAATGTATTGTAAATCACAGTTGCTGCAATCAACAATTTTAGTGCATTCTAGCTGCATTCTCTGCTTCAGGACCTTACTTGACTAGGGAGATATCCAGATACCATTCTCAGTTTCCTGCTGATGGGCTTCTCAAATGTGGTAGTTGTTGCATCAAATAGTAACCTAAGAAGGAGAAAGGGGGTGGGGCGGGGAGGCGGACAACAAGGAAGAGAGTCTGCAAGAAAAAGAGAAGTCAAAATAATGTCCCATTATTATGGTCAAATAATTTGACCAAATAGTAATGCTTATTTGTTCGTTTTATTTGAAAGGCAAAGAGATAGCACACACACACACACACACACACACACACACACACACACACACACACATTAAGTCCCTGGTTTACTTCTCCAAAAATGTGCAACTGGAGAAAGCTAGGAGCCAGAAGCTCAATCCAGTTCTCTCACATGAGTGGTAGGAACCCAACTATATGGGCCATCACCTGTTGATTGCAGGCTGTGCATTAATGGGTAGGGGAGCCGGGACTCACAGCTGTGTATTCCAGTGTGGACTGTGGACATTCCAAGCATTGCCTTAACTTTTACACAAGACAGCCATCCCAAATTTCCTGAATTTGTGAATATGCTGCCTTCCATGGCAAAAAAGAAAGAAATTTCAGATGTGATTTGGAATGGGATCAAGGGTATTTAAACACATAAGAGGAAGGCAGAGTAGTGTAGAGAGATGTAATGAGGAAGGGCAGGAGAGACGCAAAGCAGGAAGAGAGCAGAAGAGGGCCAGTACCCAGAGACTATGGGTGGGTTCTAGAAGCTGACAGCACTCCTCAGTGGACAACCAGCATTCACATGGAAGACCTCTGTCCTACAAGAGCAGAGAGTTTGTTCAATGTTGTCAAGTTCCAAATGAGCAAGGAAATGGAGTCTTCTCTAGAGCCTTCAGAAAGAAATGCAGTCCTTGAGAAACTCTGATGTTAGCCTGGGGCGAATGACTCAGACTTCTGACCTAGAGAATTATAAGACAATAAATTGATGTTGTTCTTAAGTTATTCAGCATGTGCTAGTTTGCTGTGGCTGTAATGGAAAACTCCTATAGTTATTCACGAGGTTGTTATGAGGATTCAGTGCTTTCATATGCATGTAAAGTGCATCTGGCACGTCGTAAGCACTGAACATGTGCTTGTTATACTGTGACCCTGAACCTGGGAGTTTTTATTTTATAGATGGAAACTCACAAACCAGCTGAGAAATGGCCCAAAGAATGTCTCTACTGGGTCTTTAATTCTAAATAAATCCCTTTTAATGATCACATGCCATCATGTAATAAGCCACAGGTTCCTAATGTCAGAACCCCAAAGGAAGGTGACTAATAAGCAACATTTTAATGTTATTTAGAAAACTGAATAAAATAACCACTGACCTTTTAAGATTTAATATTCCACTTTTTTTTGCTTCTTGTAAAGTAATTTCATTCTAGATTTAGTGTAATACATTGCGCACTATGATAAGATTTGAACTGTGAGTCAAACTCACAGACAAATCTATCATGTGTAGTATGTTTTCATCTTGCTACTGCCAAGGTATTATGTGTCTGTTTTCGTCCAATTATTTTCTACATATTTATGTTTGTGAGCACCATCAGCACTCAACCAGAATTTAGCATTAAGTACTTGCTCAGAAAGTGCCTACTGGTTAAGAAGGAATCACAATATGAAACACTAAAGGTATTTTTGCTATCTTTCTAACCAATTTCTGTATTTATTAATAAGCCCTGAGAGTCAAGGTACTTGTAATAAAGGAAGATCTTTAGTACCAAGCCTATATCACTTGTTAACTAGTGGGGAAGACTGAAATACATCCACGAACATTGCTGGCAATATAAGGCAGTGTGTCCCAAAATGGGCATTTAAAGTGTGAGAAACATTCTAGGTAGCACGCGGAATGATTTCAGTGTGTAAAAAACACAGTAGTAACACTGAACCAGAAAGTCACTGTTCTTCAACATTCTCATTATTTTACAAAAAAATCTCAGATCTGTATAACTGTATACACGGAACTTTGTCCCTGGTCTTTTTTTCAAAATGATTTTTAGTAGAAATTCTCAATAATACGAATGAAAAGATGTCTTATCTCTACACAGCATCCACCTGTAGTCTCTATGATCATCACAAACATAAGTGCCTCATCTCTGAATCCCCAGCAGCAAGAAATGGGAGGCAAGGCAGGTCAGTGTTCTGGAGAAGTAGTACCTTGAGGGTTGGACTGACTGGAAGAGCAAGAGGAGGGAAACTGGAATCCCAGGGAAGTTTAAAAATCTTAGGTAAGCATCATTCAGACAAGCTATAGATCCAGGTCTAACATCAAGCCCCCAGCTGCAAGGATCTATGCATTTCCCATTATCAAATTATTAGGTGACACAGCTATTTATAACATCCTCCTAAAGATCAATAAGAACTGCTTCAGTGATTACATGCAAAAAAAGCTGTTTAAAAATAGCTTGAGTGATACCATGTCAATTAATTCCATAACATTATAAATTGTTACTGATGTTATGTTGGGGCTTTTAATTGGTCGGGATGATACTCTGCCAGCTCTACCTTCAGACCAGAGATGATCTCCCCAAGAAGCCATTGAACTTATCTGGACAATAAGATGCTGGACTTTATGCTTGGTAAATGCTTGCAATGAAAGAATCTCAACTGAATTTGAACTGTGGTAATGCAACAAGGTGGAGGAATCCACCATGGGGGGGGCGGTTTGAGGAAGGGTGGGAGGAATCCCAGTGCCTATAAAACTGTGTCACAAAATGCAATGTAATCAATAAAAAATAGCTTGAGTGAAATAAAACTTATAGATGATCACTTTAATCTGCTGGAAAATGACTCACTGGCTTAGACCATATGTGTTATTACAACAAAATGCCTCAGACTGAGTAATTTATAAAAAAATAGATGTTTACTGTCCACAGGTTTAAAGGCTTGCAAGTTGAACATCAAGCTCCCAAGAGCTTCCCTGCCTGGGAAGGGTCTTGTTACCTCCATGGATGATGCCTTCTTGCTGTGTCCTCACGGGGTGTAAGAGTTAAGGAGGCTCTTCGGGGCCTCTTTTATCATGACGTTAATCTCATCCATATGGGCTCTGCTCTCAGGACCTAATCCCCTCCAAAAGGCCCCATCTCCTAAAACCATCACATTGGGTATTAGGCTCCACAGTATGAATTCTAGGGGGCACATACACTCATACGATAGCAGTCACCAAAGAATAAGAATATAAAAATTCTGATTTGTAAAAGAAAATTTTCTAAGGCATGCACCAAAGAGATAAGTTGCAGTCTATCCTCCAAACACTGTGGGGGAACTGTCTCAGGCTGACTGATAAGGAACGTCATTTTGCTATACTTATGGCACGGCACCCGATTTCCCTGGAACAAAGACCTTTGGGAAAGTAATAAGGTAGAAAGCAGGCAAAACGCCAGGTTGGACCTGATTTCTTCACAATTCCCTGAAGCTTTATACTCAATTTGAGTTCCCAGCTTCTTAAAAATTCTGTACCAAGGTCCGTTTTCCACTTTATTCTCACATAAACATTTTCTATTTCTTGCTCGTTTAGGCCTTTTCTTGCATCAAATCTTGTGGTGCCCAGTTTTCTCCCAGCCCCACCAGGTGATACACCGCTCTGGGTTACCTGTGTGATGAGCCATAAATGACTCAGCATGGCCCATTAGCCTCCTGGAAGCTCAAGGTGTTAACCAAAAGAGGGAGACTAATAGCAGCAGCTTCAGACGGGTTGGAAGGGCAGAGAGAAGCTACAGCAGCTGACGGCAAGGCTCTGAAACATTAAAGCTCTTTCACAAGATAAAGTGGATGGCCCACGACACTTGGAGCCTGACCAGAGTTGAGCAAGAGTTTAAGTTTTAACCCATACTGTGAATTTGATTTGAACACAGGCCTCTGCACACAATTATTTTTGGAAACTGCATTTCTTTTAGCAAATATTACACCAAACTCAGATGATTTACGCCAAATACAATTCTTTTTTTTTAATTCTTTCCTTTAAAGTCCTCAGAAGAGCACAGATGATTAGCCTAATGGCTAAACTGCTGGTCAAGATGCCTGTGTCCCACAGTGATGTATTGGGGCTCCATATCCATTTCTGATTCTTCACTCTGACTTGCTGGAATGCAGACCTGAGAAGCAGAAGAGATGACTCAAATAACAGCTCCGAAAACGGTGCATTTCTGGTTGCTGGTGTCAGCTTAGCCAAGCCAGGACCATTGCATCCATTTTGGCAGTTAACTCATAAATAGTTTCTCTCTCTCTCTCTCTTTCTCTGTAGTTATGTGTGTGTATGTGTGTGTCTACATTTCTTTCCGCCTCTCAAACATTTAACAAATTTTACACAGTAAACTCGAATCTCTATGATTGTTTTGAGAATGTCCAGAAGTAACATTTAACATTTAATGTTCCCTTAGAGGTTGTCATCAGGCTGTAGATAAGTGAATGCATCTCAGAAATCAGCCAGCTAAGAACCAGATGTACACTGATTCCTGGTCCATCATATTTATACAGAGTTGATGAGAGTTTATATTAAAAATGGGTACTTCAATTTCACTGTGTGCACCATATTTGCAAATATACAGAATCAAAGTCATTTTTGGCAAACACAATGATGGCTCACATCTAATAGCACTTATTATAGACTTTCAAAGTAGTACAGATTGATTTATTACTAAGACCTCTAACATATGAAGATTAAGAACATGAAAGCTTTACAGAGTTACCATGAGATGAGCTCTTCCTTTCACACCACTGCATATTTAATACACGCGACAAAATCCATCCTGCCAAGATGAGGACAGTGCTATATTGAGAAGTTACCAATGAATTCGGAAAATATTTCCGGACTCATGGGAGGGACATGTACAGCAAGACTAATTGATAAAACATAACTTAGACATTAACTCACCATGGAACATTTTTCTGTGCTTCCACTGCCAAGGAAAAGCCTTTAGGACGCTTGATTAGAGAAACTATTTAGCTCTCTGATTTGACCAGTGGCATAATACCTTTGGGACTATCTCTGCTTGTAAAATAAGATGATAATAAGAAATTAATTGGATTTTGTGAAATATGTAAGAAATATTCATTAAAGTTATCATTTCATGCCCAAAAATCTCAGAAGTGGCTAGATAATTATATTTGTTGGACAGAGCTGAAGACAGACTTTATATAAATGAAATGGCCATGTTCAGAAAAATGCTTTCTTCCACTTAGAGCGGTGGAAATGCTTTTGTGCTTGCTAAACTGTAAAAACTAGTTACGATTGCTTGCTTTGTTTCTTTCAGATAGAGTAACAGTATTTGCCTCTGAGGTCCAGACCACTATAGGTTAGAGTGAGATAGTTTGTCAGAGAGGACTTGGAACATGTTTTCAGAGATTAGGACATTAAACTTAGATCCTAATTTCTAATTGCACTAATATATAACTATAAAAACATCATATTACAAATTGTGATTTCCCCTCCTAACTTTAAACATATCTGGAACAGAGAACAACAATTCTATCAAACAACTCGTTTCTCTGGATGATTTTAGTCCTGTTCTGGGAAAGCCCAAGACCTTCAGACCTAGAAACAATGGGAAATGTTGGAGTCAATCTCAAGACATGGATCTGCTCCAAAAATTAATCAGATGACTTGGAACTTCCACCTTAGGGTAATCCCAATGAACCCCACCATTTCAGAAATCAGCCATCTTGTTCAGTGCCATCAGCTAGAATAAGTGTGCGTTCCCCCTGGCTCAATCTAGGATAGAACCTGTGGGAGTTGTCTTGGTACTTAACTATCCAAGTTACTAAGGTAGAGTTGCAGATCTTCCAAATTCCAAATGTCAGCTCATATTCTGATCAGCATGAATGGCAGCTATAGTCCATATTTGTTCAAAATTCTCACATCGAAAGTATAAATGGGGCTGCTGAATTCATGAATCAGAGAGTCACCCACAATGGCAAAATGTTCAATTACCTTCCACACACATCTGTTACTATCATGCATTTTGCCCTAAGAAAAGGATCATCTTTACACATCTGTTCCTCTGGGTCCCAAAAGTAGCTACCCGGTATGGACTGAATCAGCTTTCCCCAATGGAATGGTTTGCAACTGACCTTGAGCAAAATGGAAAAAAATGGTCTTAAAGAAGGAAAAGTGAATTGAGATGGCCTCAACCCCCTTTCCACACCTCAGTTCCTTCCTTTGCAGCTCCCAGAACTACCAGACTCTTTTAATGTGGTTTGCATCCTTTGGCCTTCAGACCTATGGAAGATAATAGCCTACACTGTCATTTTCTGAGCTCTTCATCATCATTCATTTAGGCATGTAGTCACATCCTTGCCTCTTTTGAGTAGCCCTTGCCTTTACTGCAACTGTAAGTCTCTTCAAGTGAAGCATCTTACTGAAATTATTTTTCCTGGAAGAGATCTGTTAAACTCAGTAAAGTGGATTCTTTAATTTCATTCACTGAGTATCATCAACTCAAGTGCTTTCAGAAACCATTGAGAAATACAATTGTATGAATAACCAAGAAAAATAAAATAGAAAATGAAGGGTTTTTAAAACTTGCGGGGGGGGGGGTATATACCTTCTAAATATACTCAGACATGGGAGAAAGAACACAAGAAAGAAAAAAACACACTTGGAAAAATAGAAGTATCAATCTTTTATAATGTGGCCATCAGCAATATTTAAATCACTCCCATGCACTCCCTCGACCTCTGTAAGAATAAATGTTCTTTTGTGTACCCAAGAAAGAGATAATTGTTGGTAACTCAAAGGCATATTTACTAAACTGCAAATAGGAAGTTGATTACCAGTTGTATCTTGTATTAAAGATACCTAAAGAGATAGATACCCATAGTACATCAAAGTTCATTTTGTGTATTTCGGAGGGTGATTGTACCAAATCAGGTAGATAGTAGCACCCTGGTCTGGTGTCTTTGGATCAACGTAGTTTGCTGCTGCAGGTTTCCTGCTTTCAGGCTGAATACTTAGCAGTCTTCCAGAGTAAGAACTCCTAGGGCCTGGTATGCCAGCCTGGCAGCTAAAGTCCTCGTCTTGCATGCACTGGAATCCCATATGGGTATCAGTTCATGTCCCAGCTGCTATACTTCCCATTCAGCTCCCTGCTTGTGGCCTGGAAAAGCAGTCAAAGACAGCCCAAAGCCTTGGCACCCCCCATTCACATGTGGGTGACTTGGAAGAGACTCCTGGTTCCTGGATTTGGATAGGTGCAGCTCTAGCCATCGCGGTCACTTGGGGAGTGAATCATCAGATGGAAGATCTTCCTCTCTGTCTCTCCTCTGTATATTTGACTTTCCAGTAAAAATAAATAAATCTATTTAAAAAAAAAGAGCTCCAAGAGCCGCTAGTCTTCATGAAACAAAGCAGGACTTCAGTGTCCTTTTTTGTTTGTTTGTTTGTTTGTTTTTTAAAGATTTTATTATTATTGGAAAGCCGGATATACAGGGAGAAGAGACAGAGAGGAAGATCTTTCATCCTATGTTTCACTCCCCAAGTGAGCCGCAACGGGCCAGTGCGCGGCGATCTGATGCTGGGAACCTGGAACCTCTTCCAGGCCTCCCACGCGGGTGCAGGGTCCCAAAGCCTTGGGCTATCCTAAACCGCCTTCCAGGCCACAAGCAGGAAGCTGGATGGGAAGTGGAGCTGCTGGGATTAGAACCGGCACCCATATGGGATCCTGGGGTGTTCAAGGCGAGGACTTCAGCCGCCGGGCCACGCCACCAGACCCCTTCAGTGTCGTTTTAAACACTGTAGCTCATCTATCAACATGTTATCCTTAGTGAATCATTTCAATTATGACACAAAACATTTCAATATCTTCCATCCTTAAAAAATCCTTTTTGAGATTTTCTGTGATTGATTTATATAGTTGATTTCTTTACAGTGCATGCTTCTTGAATGTCTTTTGCTTTGCATTCTAGTCTCCTGATGCCTGCATGTTGACACTGATTCTCCACCTAATTTCATTCAGTCATGTGACTTTAAAAACTACCCCTTTTCCCCAATCACATTTTTAACTCCAAAATCTCCCCATGATAAAATTGGATTAGTCTCTATTTGGCCAACTAATAGAGATCTCTCAGACTTTAATAGAGTCCTGATTATCCTTTCTTCAAATTCCTTTCTATCTCAGTATACTTCCCCTCAACAACTAACACATCCACTCACTTAGTTGTTCAATCCCAAACCTCAAAGACTTCATTCCCTATCCTATACCCACAAATATTTATTTTGTTCCTTTCTATGGTAAAAGCACCTAGAATATAGTGTGACACATTATAGAGTCACAACAATTGTTTTAGCCTCTTAATATGTCCTTTTATAGTTTTCTAATTGATGATTCACTTCTTTTTGTTCTTCAGTCTGATTTTCTGTGAGATGAGAATAATACCGGTCTTTACTGTAACAATTCTCTTGATTATAAGTAATATGTTATAAATCAACTAATTTGATTTTTTTAAAAAAATGTATTTACTAGAACACTAAAGGATGGAAATGGAAATCCACCCCCAGACGAGCCCTCAGTTCGGTGTAGCGACTGTGCTTGCCTGTATAGCTCTTCCTCACCTTCTCCCACTGAAGACCAGCTTCTTTGTTTCTCCTTCACTCAACAACGAGCCAAGAATGTTCTCTCAACTCTGTATATAAATTATGAGGGCATAAAATCTGCTTTTCATCCATTTAACCTAAGTACCACCATTTTTATTCAGTCAGTTGAACCAAAGTAACACCATCCGGTAATGAACAAATAACTGTGGTTCTGCTTGAGTTGGATTTCAGAACTATAAGAAGAAAAAAATTAGCTTTATGCTAATTTCCACTGCTGCCTTCACCTCATTTTGTGAGTCATCCTTTCCCACTTATTCTGGAAGAAAACAAGCACATTTTATGCTTCTCTGATGACTTTTAGATATTAAAAAGTTAATTCTAACCAAATATCAAAAGTGAAGTCTTGCCTCTAATTTACAATGCATCCCTAACTTTTCATATGTGTATGTATGTGTGTATATATATATATATATATATATATATATATATATATATACACTACTCTCTCTTCCCTTTACCAGTACTCCTCATTCTTCTACAGTCAACTCCGCAGATGCAAAAGAATTAGTGGAAAATATCAGGGACCATTTAAGATTAAAATTTGGATTTGGATGTGGTGGGTATTTATTTCTTTTATAGGGCACTTTGATGATCTGGTCTCTTGAGGGATACCAGTCCCAGCACAAGCACTGCCTACACATTCCTCTTAGGTACTGGCTTCCAATGGTGTAACCAGCCAGGTGAACTTTGGTGTTAGCTTCTGCAAAGAAACCAAATAGGACATGTGTGTGTGGGTGTGTGTGTGTGGGTGTGTGTAGGTGTATGTGGGTGTGTGTGGGTGTGAGAGAGAGAACAAATGATTGAGATAGATGGATGGATGGATAGATAGATAGATAGATAGATAGATAGATAGATAGATAGATGGATCAACTCACTTAATTATGGAGGTTTTGATACAAGATCTGCAGTCAGCAAGTTGGAAGATCAAGGGCTCTTCCTGACCTGAGAACCAGCAAAGCCAGCAAAGCCAGGACCCCCAAAAACTGAGTATTCATTTTAAGCTCAAAGGCAGGGAAAAGTTAATGTCCAGTTCAATCTGCCAGGAAGGAGGATTTCTCTCCTATTCTTTGTTTTTCTATTTTATTGTTATTTCTATGATACAGAATTGTGTGTATAGGGATTCCTCCCTCTCTCTCCTTGCATACCTTCCCATTTTCCCCTCCATATTATCACAGTAGTGTAGTCTTTTAGTAACAGAAGCTTAACATTCTACTGTTTAAGTGCATCATGACATTGTAGATATGAGCAAACGTAGAAAACCTAGGCTTTGTGTTCTCTGTCTGCTTTTAATTATGGTGGCTGTGGGCCAGTTGCATTAGGAATGCATTAGGAGCTGCAATCTTTACTCAGACTACAAATTCAAATTCTATTCATGCAAAAATGTTTCACAGATACACCCAAAGTAATGTTTGACCAATGTTTGCAGACTGTATTGCTCAGTCAAGGCAACACAGAAAATGAACCATCACAGCCTTTTAGGTGGGGAGCATTTCCTAATGAATAGTTTTGTCATTACTTCATATTCTCACCTTGGCACGCTTAGCTTGCCACTAATGATTCTCTTCCCACTAATCCTGATCCATAGAAAGTCCTAATAGCCTCTCGCAGATATTTCCACTTAAGTCAGGCAGCTGTCCCTGCATCTACCCTGGGACTCATTGGCTCTAGCAAGTGGTATAATGAATGTACCCTGATTTCAGAAGAAAGAATACATCGAAACTTTGTAAAGTGCTTTCACTTACCATTTCCCTCCAAACTAGTGCTTCACTACTGCTGCTTTTGAACTGTGGGGATTTCAAAATGAACTTGGACTGCTTACTTGGCAAGTGCTACGTGAATGCACTACATCGCATTTTGAAGTGTATGGACAGCTTTGGCACCTTTGTTTTTAGTTTTGGATCATCAGCTGAAATTCTTTTTTTTTTAATTATTTATTGTTTAACTTCAGTAATTACATTGTATTATGTGACACAGTTACATAGATACTTGGGTTCTCCCCACCCCTCCCCAAACCCTCCCACCATGGTGGATTCCTCCACCTTGTTGCATAACCACAGCTCAAGTTCAGTTGAGATTTCCCCATTGCAAGCGTATACCAAACATAGAGTCCAGCATCTTATTGTCCCATCAAGTTCAACGGCTTCTTAAGTATACCCTCTCTGGTCTGATGACAGAGCTAGCAGAGTATCATCCCAGTCAATTGAAAGCTCCAACATACCATCAGCAAAAATTTACATCATTATGGAATTAATTGACATAGTAATGAGTAACCAATATGTTAAAAGTAAATGCGGGTTCCCAGCCACCTTCTGTGACCACCTCACCTATACTTCAATTTTAGTTTATACACAACATATAACATTCAAAACATAAAGCACGTTATACACATGGATTTCCTTTTGGCCTAGATGTGTTTTGTTTGAAAAAGAGAATTGCAAGTTGGAACATTTCTCTGAATTTTTTCTTGCAATCTTTCTGCTAATATCATGGATTTCTTGAAAAAAAATTCAATGATACAATTGAACATTGCAGAACAGAATATGCATTCTAATATTTTTCAAAATTGGCTCTCAAGTTCTGAAGGTGACATTAAGAGTAGTGTTTTCCTCTGTATAAGCCCTTACACAGAAGACACAGCAGACAAAAGAACAAAATAAAGTGATCTCTAGGGACACTTTTACCACCCCTGAATTTTGGCAGAGGTTACATTATTGTTCTCAAAACTCCAGGCAGGAAATTTGCAGGAATATGGGGAGCTACTAAGTGTTCCCTCAGCAACTTGTATTTTCAGTAGAGGCCAGAACAATGCCATAGATTGCAACATAAATCCTATGACTTCAGGTTGCTGACCCCCAGAGGAGCCAGTTTACTTCTTAATGGGGTAGTAGCTAAATGGAACCTCGGCTCTTATGAAGAGCAGCTAAACACATTTGAGTTAAGACATCATAAACCCCTTCATTTTACACTTACACCATCAACTCTATCATTATAATTCACTAATAATTTTTCTTAAATTCCAGTTACTGCACTATAAACCAGTTTTCTCATAACCCAACAAGTTTACAGATTACATGAACGTTAAGGAACCATCTGGTAACTAAAGCAGAGAAGTTTCTTCACAAATTATAGTTTTATTGAGAATATAGTGAAATCCACTTGAAGTAAAAGGGAGTTGATTTGGATAATCCATCAAATCTGCATGTGAGTGTCAGTATCTCTGTGATACATCTTTGTGAAGGTTTTATCCTACCATTAAGCAGCCAATTTTGTCCCCTCGATTAGGAGGTTTGCACTTCAGGTGCTCCTTTCTAGTGTTTGTAGCAGTACTTAACAAGAACCTTGCTTCAACATCCCCAGTCATTCATCATCTTGAAGGTGTCCCTACTTTATTGAAGTTGAAAGCATCACTTACACACACAAAATGGGAGGCACATGGTAGGTGATGGTGACACTCAGGATACGATTACTTTGAGAAAGTGAATGGCCATGTCCTAGAGGTGACATGAAAATGCACTCCTGAGGCACTAAGTTTCAAGAGTCACTGGAGATTCTGAGAGCTTGAGTTTGGATGCCTTATTGTTGACCCTTGTAGAAGTTCAGAATTTCTCCAGAGATAAAAGAAGAGCATCCAGGAAAAGGCAGTATCTGTGCTCAGTGGCCCTGGAAAACAAAGATGTCACAAAGTAAGATTTAACTGCTTCTGTGGCAAGGACTCCTTTTATTAACAAACACCATTTGTCATCTGAGATTGTTGTCCTTTGAGTGAATAAATATTTTCTTCTCTGTGTATTTACTGCTAAGAGTCTCACTGAATTTCATCCTAAATCTCCTTTTCTGTCCCATTATTTAAAACAATTTGAAATACATGCGTACTATATTTTCCTATCTTCATTTCGCAGCTCACTCGGTCTTCTTGAAGTACTCTTCTTTCCCACATTGCATATCCAGGTTCTTTGTGTATTTTGTTTTATTTTGTCCTAATAAATTCCCAACTCAACTACTGCAAGAAGCATTTTTGTCTATTGTCTACCCATATGAGCCCTGCATCCCTCTCAGATACTTTTGGTCGTCTAACTGTGCAACTTTCATACTGCTTACCACTTTGTACTAATCCTAGTGGATTATCTGATTCTCTGGTGCTCACTCTGTTCAGATAACATCATCTTCATCTTTGATTCCCCAATGACAAACACAAGACCCAAAAACTTGAAGGAACTCATGCTAGCTAAACGGATGTGTGGATCAATGACTCATGTGGAAGAACTAAAACTAGACCCAAGCAGTTCTCATAATATATGATATTTACTGTATTTTATATATATATATATATGTATGTATATATATATATATGGAAAGAGAGAGAGAGAGAATTATTTTTCCCTGATATAATGTCATCCTTAATTGTGTTAATGGATGATTGTTTCTGGAAATGAATTTGATAAAAATTCCATCTTATTCTGCCATGGTCAGACTATGCCCTGCTGTGTTAGTCCTCACCCTGCAACGGTATTACATGATTACCACTGAAGGAATGTGAGGACTTTAAATGAAAATGTATAATGGACATTTTTAAAAGAATCAATTCTCAGATTATTATTATCTATTTTCTCTGAAACTGATCTACCTGAGTAGGCATCCATGGTTAAGATTTTCACTGCCATTCATGCCACAATTTTTCCATATTGTAAAAAAAAAGACACAGGTCCAATTTACCTTTTTTTTTTTTTTTTTTTTTTTTTTTGCAATTTTTCACCTAAAGGTTTTAAACCTGTAGGGAAACAAGAAAATAAAGTAAAAGGAAAATGGACAATTTATTCAAAGACTGGTAATGCATCCAAATATTCTCTCATTTAAAAAAAAACTTCAATTTTTATCTTCCTGACTCAAAAAAACATTCATTGGAGAATCAAAATAGTGGAATATGGTAAGGACAGATGTAAACAGATGGAGAAGCATTAGCCAGTATGAAGCACAGAGGGCACATTCCAGGAAATAGAAGAGAACAAAACAACAGCAGAGGGGTACCTGGAGACTGACAGACACAGGAAAGCAGCAGAAACAACGGTGTGGTGTTGCAGTGACTGTACCCTATGGTATTCAGCAAACGGCAATCTGAATTGCACCAGCAGCTGGAATACATCAGCAACAAAGCAGGAAGGGACTTTAATTGGTAGCTTCGGTGGTGAACCCAAAGAATTGCCCTCCTGCTGATCTGTTTGATTTGACCAGGAGCAGAGACAGAGTAGCAGATTCCTGATGGGCAGTGTGGGAAAAGGGTAGATTTCACAGCCCAGTCTTCCCCCTAAAGCTGAATAGGGAACCATCTTGTTTAAGAAGGCAAAGGCTAGGGAAAGGACTAGGCATGCACTGAGCTGGGAGTGAACTCATTTCTGGCTCTGTGAACTGCAACAACATGGCATCCTATAGGCTCCACCCAAGATAGATCTGGGTAGCCCTCAGATCTGATGGCCAGCAGATTAACAACTCTAGTATTGTCACATAAGGCACCATTTTGAACAGTGTGCAAAGACTAAGACTGTAGGGACAACAGTGAGCTGCGTATGTGCTGAGCTTGACAAAAACTCACTGAGCCCAGCGCATTGCACTAGTCCCAAGGGAAAATAACACTGACTACAGCATCATATGGGTCAAAATAGGTCTGTGTGGCCCTCAGAACTAACACCCAACAGGTTCTGGTAAGATCAGCACCAAAAACAATAATATAGCTATATAGAACATTTGCTATCTCCCTAGTCCTGTGAACTACTCCAACCGAAAGTGGGAGAAAGGTTGTACAGACAGTGGTGCAGCCTCAGCATGGTATAACAGGAGGTGTAGACTGGTGAGCCAGGAGCTGGAGCTATGGAGACCATGGTAGAAATCTAACATAAGAACACAGATCTGTACTTACTGGAGGGAGTGGCACAACTGGCTGCAAACAAAGAGCCAAAAACTACAATAAGTAAAGTCGAACTTTAAACCTGTGGGTGACAGAGCTTAGAAACCTTCCCCAAGGAGAAGAATCTGATAACCAGAAGTACAATGACCAAGAGCAAAAGAAGAGACAAAGGCACAATGAATATTATTGAAGACTCCTCTGCAAAGGAGCAAAACCTTTTGCCAACCTGAGTTCACTGAGGAAGACACTGAAAAAAAAGGGGCTACAGAATTCAAAACATTTGTTGTAAAACTTCTTATCAACAATCAGAAGCACGTGAGCAGGCATTCAGGAAATTCAAGCAATATGTCACACTGGAAATGAATCAAATGCAAGCTGATATATCAGAAACAAAAAATATAGTGGAGCAAGTTAAAAGTACGGTGGAGAGTCTTCAACATAGAATGCATGAAGCAGAAGAAAGAATCTCAAAATTAGAGAATATTTTTCGGCACCAGGGAGAAACAAACAAAAAGCCGGAAGCAGAGATGAATCAGGCTAGAAAAAGTATTCAATAACTGAAAGACACTATTAAAAAGCCAAATATAAGAGTTATGGGAGTCCCAGAATGTGCAGAAAGAGCAGCTGGGTTTACAAATGTATTTTCATGAAATAATAAAGGAAAATTTCCCTAATCTAGAGCAAGAATTGGGAAACAACATCCAGGAGGGCACAAAACTCCCAACAGTGTTGACCAAAAGCAATCTTCACCAAGCATGTGAAAAATCAAGATCTTCAATCGGACATAAGGAAAAGTTCCTTAAATGTGCACGTGAAAAAAATCAACTAACATATAAAGGAATGCCAATTAAACTCACAGGAGACCTCTCAAAGGAAACTCTACAGGCAAGAAGACAATGGAGTGACAGATTCCAGATTCTAAAAGCAAAAAATTGTTGACCTGGGATAACATATCCAGCAAAGTTTTCTTTTGTCTTTGAAAATGAAATAAAATTCTTCCACAGTAAAGAAAAGCTCAAAAATATGCCTCTTCCAAACCTGCTGTAGAAATGATTCTTAAAGATGTTCTCTTGACTGAGAAAAGGAACAGTACCCACTAAAACCAAAGGCAAATGCGAAGAGCATCCCAGTAAAATAACAACAGAAGACTAAATCAATGAACAACCCATCGCTAAAATGACAGGACCAAATTACCACCCATTCATATTAACCCTAAATGTAAATGGCTTAAACTCAATCAAACATCATAGATTAGTAGGCTCTATGAAAAAACAAAACCCATCTTTTTGTTGCCTACAGGAGACACATTTCAACAACAAAGATCAGCGGAAACTCTATCTTATGGAGTTTGATTTTTTTTATTAGTTTCACCTCTTCAAAAATTTTCTTCTGATTTAATCATTCAATGACTCATAGATCATACAGAAGCATCATTTTCTGCAAGAATGTTTTAATTTCCTTTTCATATCTTCAGTGACACATTAGTCATTTAGTAGCATGTTATTTAATTTCATGGTGTTGTTAATTTCTTTTTTCTTCCTGTTGATTTCTTTTTGTGGCTTTTCATTTAAGGGACTATATATAGTAACTGTGTAATGGAAACTATCATATCCAGATGTGAGGATGCAAAGCAGGATGCATTTCTACCCCCAGACAAAGATGGACTTACAATGAAACTGTTCACTATATCTTGACAATAGAATGCTGGACTCTTTGCCATTTTCCATGCCTCTAATGGTGGACATATGACTGTGTATGAAGAACTATACTATAATAACTTTATGGGGAAACTCAGTGAGGGGGGAGGGAATATGGGTTGGGTAAAGTAAATCCCAGGGCCAATGGAACTGTATCATAAAGTGATAATGACAATAATAATAATAATAAGTAAAATCATAAAAAAGGAACAAGGCAAAAAGTCATCAAAATTTGTAAAAAAAAAAAAACCTCACACTTTGACCAACTGTACACTATTATTATCTTATATTGCTATAAAAATAACACATAAATATTTTGCAAATGAAATTTTATTTCAATAGCATACAGAATTAGTGGTATTGATATATATGACATTAAGTATAAAAGTACAGTATGTCAAAATGGACTTCCATAACAGAAATGGGATGAAATTATGATTTCAAGGAGAAATGAAAGTGAATCTAAATCATGAACCAAATATAAATATATGTGAGTGGTTTTAAAATGGATTTTGGCATTTATTACATCATGTGATGCTTACAATCTTTTGAATATATTAAAGGAGTAATTTAAAGTTTTATTTTATTTTTAATATTTCCAATATAGTGGAAATTAGATCCACTTTAACTATGAATACTCGGAGTAAAAAAGTTTCGGGTATCAACCTGTGAATGTTCAGAGAGTTACACAAAGTTTGTCACTGTTCTTGAATATGAGTAAAGCCACTACTGCTCTGGTCAAGTATGTTTAATTCTGAGCCTAATACATTTAAAGGACTATAGAGAAACTAAAAGATATTTAAGAAAGAAGAAGAAGATTGCAAAGGGATGTGGCATTGTTTCATATAAAAACTCTCTCAGAAGAAACATATGATCATTTACCTGGAGGCATAAAATGGTCCACAGGCACAACCCAGTAATCTTTAGGTCTCCAAGAAACTGGGTTTGCAGCCAGCAGGGCAGGTCAAGATCCAATGAGTTCTTTTCATTTCCTTCAGGGTGAAGTTTACCACCATTTATACAATGCCCTCATGCAATGCTTGGCAAGCAAATAAAAAAATAAATATTTACAAAATGAGTAAGTAAATTTAATTTGAGAAATAATTTCTGGGCATTAAATCTGCCCCCAAGTTACAGGCTGCCACACAAGTTCGTTTTAGAAGAGATGCTCAGTTGTGACTTTAATGGAGGTTAACCCGATACAGTGCTGCTTGGCGATAATATATCTTTAGGTCACCTTCAAATGTCAACTTCCAGGCTCAGGGTAGAACACCTCCTACTTGAGAAAGAACCATACATTAGAAATATACTTTATTCCCTGAAGAAAATTTCTGTTTACATACTGCATAGTTATAAGATACAGATTCTTTTCTGTGTCTGATATTTAAAGAATAATTTGTACAAATAAAAGTCATTTTAATAATGTTAGGGAATGTTGAATTTGAGTTGGACATCACTAATTGAATTGGGACACCCTCAATAACCAAAATCAATTAGAACCTTAACAAGAGTCAGGTGGCTGTGTTAATTTCTTACTAATCGTGTCTCTGGTTCACTAATTCAATAATTATGGCCAATATACTGAATTTTTCATCATGACTTTCTTAACTGTATCCAATTAAAGAAGGCATCTGGATGCCTCTTCAAATAACAGCAGAAATTCAATTGAAAGTGATTGCTGGTGCCATTTATTTCCAGAGGACTTAGACATGCTACCAAACTTCTTTAGTAAGAAGTGACTGCCAGTAAGCAACAATAAAGGGAGGCAAACTTATACCTGATATACTTCAAGGTTAAAGCAAGTCCACTTAGGGGCTAGAACTGTGGCACAGTGGGTTAAGCTGCTGCCTTATGGATGCCCATTCAAGCCACTTTACATTCATTTCCCTGCTAGTTGTCCAAGCGCTAAGGTCATAATATCATGACAGAGAGCCAGACGATCCTCCTGGCTCCTGACTTTGGCCTGGTTCAGATCCAGATGTTGAGGCTGTTTATAGATGAACCAGCTAACACATTAATTTTACTCATTTTCCATATTCAGGGACAACAGTTATTGTAGACTGTCCACACCGGTGTATTACTTCTCTGGTATCTATGGTAACATGAATAATTTGATACAGGTTTGGATCCTTACTTACTGTCTTGTCGCCTTTTTCCTCCACAGGGAATACTAGTGGCCTATGAACCAGTCAACTGTTCCTCTTCTATGACAGAAAATAGAACAGTTGTTTGTCATAACCCTTGAATAATCTGTCTTGCAGAATTCTCGTCTGTTTCATCTACCATATCCTATAGCTTCTCTTGGTACACAGCACTCCCCTCCTTTTTTTCCCACACTAATATCATCATTTTCCCACTGTATCTGGGGTCAAGGGAGAAACAAAGGGAAAAGCCCCTCCCAGCCTCCCTCCCATCCCAGGTCCTCAATGCTAGGTGCTCTCCAAGGGTCCTGCTCAAGCAGTTTTGATAGTTCAACAGGTCTGAATTGCTGCCAATCTCACCGCACCAATCGCGATGAAATCTATGCAGAATCCACTGGCTGACATAGTCTCTTCATGTTTGGGGTTCTGAGATCAGCAGTTCAGTTGGAGGGAGCTCTAAAGAAACTTCATCTCAGCTGATCCCAGACCTGATTCTTGTGTGTGCTTGCCACTACAGGGTCCGGCGCCATCTGTTGCCCCAATCAGCTTATGCACATGCAGGTCATTTCAATTGCTTGGTCAGTTTTGTCTCCAGCCCTGTCTTCCATGTGAACCGACGGGTGTTGTAGTCCGGCCTGATCCTGTCTGCTTCATACTCAGTCCTCACACAAACCAGTGGGAGCTGCAGCCTAGTTGGGGCGACTCCCCATAACCCCCACCAGGCCTGCTCCCTACTCTGGTTCCCATGCTTGCCACAATGTACCGCATACTTGTTCAGTCTCTCCCACTTCCCATTTAGTTCTCATTCATGTCAATGGGCATTGAAGCCGAGTTCAACCCAACCAGCCCTACTATCCAGTCCACACACATACTGATGGGTGACTTTCTGTCTACTCACTCCATCTCGGTCCTGGTTTCTGTGCTCTCCAGTGGGAGTGGTAACCCAAGAGGAGGTGCCCACTCTTTCCCTACTAGGTCCCTCCAGCTTCCAGATTATGCACTCTCCAGGTGGTTCTGGAGTTGAATTTGACAGATTAAGCTCCCAGTGCCAGCCTCTGCCAGCTGGTGCTGTAGCAAAGCCCAACAGACCCTCATCCACTCTAATTTTTGCTTGCACCAGTTGGAGCAGTCAGCCCAACCTGGCTTTTCCCTGATCTAACTCACCTGAGGCCCACAGGTGTTGTAGCCCTGCTTGGTCTGGTCTGCCCCCATCCCAACTCACGCTTTCCAGTGGGAGTGGTGGTACACAGCACTCCTTTCCAAACTTTTCTGCCAGGGTATCATATAAAAGAACATGGAACAAAATCCCTAAGCCTCAGGTCTCTGTGATGTTATATCTCCAACAGCACAAGCACTGTTACCTTCCTTGTTAAATATCGCATGATCCATGTGTTACTCACTACTCATTTCATGAGAATATCTGAATTAAGTTCGAGTTCTTAGAATAAGTGATCGCTTTTTGTATCAATACTGACGTTATACTGTTTTATCCTGCTTCAGTTCCTACTATCCTTTACTGAAAATGAATGTGTTAAACGTGAAAGAATGTAGATCATGGAGCCAAAAATTGTGATTGACTCTTGTGCTCACTGATTACTTAAAATTGTGCTTGACTCTTGATCTCACTGACAACTTGACAGATGACCTTGGGAAAGATTTTTACCCACTGGGAGTCTGTTTTTCTTACTTATTTAAAGGTTATATGCAGTGTATCATGGGTAAGATACAAAACAACAATATATGACAAACATAAAACAGAAAAATCCTGAAAACATTTTATATTTCATTTAACAGATTTATAACAATTATGTTCGAAAAAGAGTAATACTTAAAGTAATTTTGGGCCCAGCACAGTGGTCTAGCGGCTAAAGTCTTCGCCAGGATCCCATACAGGTGCCAATTTTAAACCTGGTGGCCCCCACTTCCCATTCAACTCCCTGTTTGTAACCTAGGAAAACAGTCGAGGATGACACAAAGCCTTGGGACCCTGCATTCATGTGGGAGACCCAGGAGAGGCTCCAGGGTCCTGGCTTTGGATCGACTCAGCTCCGGCCATTGCAGTCACTTAGTGGGAGTGAATCATCGGGTGGAAGATATTCCTCTCTGTCTCTCCTCCTCTCTGTATGTCTGCCTCTCCAATAAAAATAACTAAATCTTTAATAAATAAATACATAAAATTTATAATCACAGTAAACATTGTTTATGATTCGATCATTATTTTAAAAGCTATTAATTCTCAGGAATTGTTTTTTAGACTTTGCTAATCCTATAATACAGGCCACTATACAATATGCTTTGGACATATTATACTTAATTATTTTAAGTTACAGGTTCATATTACCCTCTGAAAAAAAAAAAGAATGTGTATAATGACTATAATGCTATTAGCTGAGTGATTTTTTTTTCTTTCTTTGTATACTAATAAGTATCAATAAGCCATGTCATTAGATGGCACCTTTATGAATAATATATCCCAGAATTTTTTTTAAATCGATGTTTTGAGGCTTCTGAATGTGAAGTGTTTGCCATTTACTCACTACAAACTATGTATATAACATGTGTTTCTGGAATACAACTTTTTGAATTATTTTTTTTCCAATTAAGTAGATCAAGCTTTTGAAGTTATTTGATTACAGTTCGAAATCTCCCACACTTCACACACATTTTACAAATAATTGTTCATTAATGTACATATCATTTGCAATTCTGGGTGAGGAAATACTAGTTACAGATTTTCTACAAGTAAGACAGCATGTGTGTGTGTGTATGTGCAGGTTAATATTTGTGGTAGAATAATGCATGCAGCAAACATGGGTAAATGAGAATAAAAAAACATTTAAAATTGATAAAACACAGTGTTAAATTTTAGTGTCTATATAAACTTATTTCCACTTGTTGTAAGGGTAAAAATTATAACTCTTACAAATTTTAACTTAAAAGACAAAATAATGAAATGTGTTCATTTATAGTTCTTTACTGCTATCAACTATCACTATCACAATCCTTCAACATTGTCATTTAATCTTCACAATACTATATTAAGGCTATAAGTTCAAATAAATTTACAAATTAAAAAGATAATGCCTCAGTATTCTGGAATCATAAAAGCTGTAACAGAGAAACCTTCTCATCACGTGGTAACTTGGAGTTTTCTCCAAGATAAATAATTCAGTGTCATACAACTTAGTATTTTTCAACCATAAGCAAAATGTGGAATGGACTCTGTCCCTCTATTATACTTTGATTATGAATGCCCAAGGAAATATCTGATAAGTTTTTCCTGGAAATACTTACAAACGTTTTATTAAAGCATAAAAAAGTCAATGAGACATGAATCAGATCAAGAAAAATAAAAAGATATGCATATGTTCCCAAGAGGAAAACAGTAGCTTTTGTCTTAGTCTGTTTTGTAAGTCTCTGAATGAGCTATGAGAACAGAGATTTAGTTCTTACACTTTTGCAGGCAGAGAAGTTCAAAGTTAAGGGCCTACCATCTGAGAATAATTTTTCATGCTCATATATTTCTATTAATTTCCTAATCACATAGATGTGTAGCAAAACTGCAGTTATTCAACTTATATCTTATTTTTACCTGCGATTAGAAAGAAAAAAGCATATCATCATCATGGAGAATTTGGAAAAAGCAGAAAGATACAAAAAATAGCTTGAAAAACATATTTTGTCTTATTCTATTGATAAACTATTACTAACAATTGATTTTAAAACTTACATTTTACAACTACCATGATAAAAATGTAACAAAGAGCCATGACATAAAAACTAGTTTGAACTTCAATATTATGGTTCAATGTTAAACTTCATTTTGAAGACAAAAATCTCCGATTTTCTCTAATTTCTAGTTATAAAAAATATTTTTATTAAGCAGATAAAAGCTCAAATATAATCTATGTGTTTAATTTTAGAGTGGAAGAAAGCAAATTCAAACCTATGGTATTATAGGTAGCATTTTAACATAATGTTACATGGTATCTGTGGAGAAACCATAAGTTTATAAAATAGACAGATGCTTAATAAGTCAAGTTTTATGGTAGTTAATATCTCTGGGGAGGTGTAGATGAGAACAGGGAGGTGATTATCTGTTCATTGGAAATATTTTACTTCTGTAATAAGACATGAGTTTGATGGGTATATACATTATCCTGATTGTGATGATGATTTTATAAAAGTTTAAAAGCTGTATAAAAAAAAGCATAACAAAAGATACTATGGAGGGGCAGGAGTTGTGACATAGTGGGTAAAGCTGCCAGCTGTAATGATGGTATCCCATATGAGTGTTTGTTTATGTCCCAGCTACTCCGCTTTGAGTTCAGTTCTTCCCTAATGGCCTAAAAAAAAAAAGCAGTGGAAGATGGTCCAATGTTTGAGACATTTTCACATACCTAGGACACCTGGATGAAGCTTCTGACTCCTGGCTTTGGCCCGTTTTAACCCTGGCTATTGTAACCATCTGGAGAGCGAACCAATGGACCAAAGACTCTCGGTCTCTCCTCATTCTATATAATTCTGACTTCCAAATAAATGAATGAATGCTTTAAAAGATGCTATGGTAAATTATCATTATGGTGCAAGTTTATGGCACTAGACATCTTGCTTAGTATTTCTTAACATGTCTGCAATATTTTATACAAAAATATAAAAACACTGTTTTGTTTAGAAATAGAAGTAAATTCAAGATGATACCAATTGGGCACCAATTCAAGCTTGGTGCCCAGCGCAGTGGCCTAACAGCTAGTCCTCGCCTTGAACACTCTGGATTCCCATGTGGGCATGTGTTGTAATCCCGGCAGCCCCACTTCCCATCCAGCTCTCTGCTTGTGGCCTGGGAAAGCAGTCGAGGACGGCCCAAAGCCTTGGGACCCTGCACCCGCATGGGAGGCCAGGAAGGGGCTCCTGGCTTCAGATTGGCTCAGCTCCAGCCGTTGAGGCCACTTGGGGAGTAAATCAATTGATGGAGGATCTTCCTCTCTGTCTCTCCTCCTGTCTGTATATCTGAGTTTGCAATAAAAAATAAATAAATCTTTTTAAAAAGATGACACAAATTTATTCTACTTTAAAAGAACTACCACTTTACAAAATGCTAGCTTTGTATCTGGTAGTTTTGGGCAACAAAAGTTCTGTCTTTAAAATGAGCACTGCAGAACAACTTCAGAGCAGCCCAATAGTGCTAGTGGATCCCTGTCAATGTAATAAGAAATCCTTTACCGTGCCATTTACAAAACAGAACATCTGCTCCCTTTATGTAGAAATCAGGTATGTTTTTGCCTGTCATACTATTTGCCTACACTAAGGTAGTTTGGAAATTCCCTGGGATATTCAATGACGTTTTCAAATGCCATAACAGTCTTCATGTAAACCCAAGGGCTGTCTTGTGCAGATTTACCATTTTTTTTCCCAACGCAACTTCCTCAGCATCCTCCCTGACCCCAGCAAACCCCAAAAATCACTGGGGATTTTTGCCAGAACCACCTCCCAAGTTCCTACTTCCCATCTGTGCAACAGAACACTGTAGTAAAAAATCATAATCTTATTAGATTTACTGATTGAATGAATAAATACATGTGCAACGCTTAGAACAGAGGCTGGGAAATAGGCACATAATGAATTTTTTATTAAATAAGATTGCTTCAAAATGGTCATTGGAAAGCGACTTAAAGGTAAGTTTATTTAGGTGTGAACAATGTTTGGAACTCCAAGTGCTATTTGGTAATGCACATTACCTAGGAACTTTTTAAGACTAGCCATGTGCATGGATTTCCATTTTTTTCACTGAAACGATAGTTTATTTCCATTTCCCATAAATTTGTTCAAGTAGCCTCATGTATATTATGTACACATATTATTACTGTATTAAAAATAAGTATTGCTCTTATCACAAATTCTTTCCTCACCTCTAAATAATGTTATTTAATGTCTCCAAGATCAAAAGCAATCTTCTAATTCTCCTATATTTTTCAAAATTTTTAACACTTTTATAAGGCAAAAATTTTGATTTAGTCATGGCAAATCTACTCTCATCCTAATTAGCACACTTTCACTATTGCTCATCCAACCTCTCTGAAGCTTCGTAAGTTAACATTCTTAGACCACCACTGCCCCTAGACTCACCTAGTGCCTTACCCTTGAAGTTGGTTTGCTCCTAGCATTTGAACTACTCCGTGTGACACGCAGGACACACATAAAAGAGAAAGCTGAGTGGGGTGTGTCTTAGCTCGTTTTCTGCTACTGCAGCACAGTGGCATGGTCTGGGTAATTTGTAATCAACAGAAATGAGTTGGCTCACATTCTCGAGGCAGCAAGTCAAGTCCAGAATCAAAGAACCAGAGTCTGAGGAGGGCTCTCTTGTTACTGCTGCTTCATCACATATTGGAGAATCAACAGCATGATGCAAGGGAACTAAACTCACTCTTACACAGTGACATTGCTTCCCTCCATTGAGCTTCGTGGCTTAATCACCTGCAAATAGGTCGCATGTTCCAACACTGCTGCGAAGGGGTCTCAGTGTCCAACACATGTTCTCTGGAGCACACATTCAATCCATCCCAAGGCTCCAGTTCCCTCAATAGGCTGGAAACTCCTTAAAAGAAAGGCCCACTTCCTTCTGCATTTATACTTCCATTCTCTCCTTGGAAATAAAACTTAAACTAAGAACGTGTGCAATTGCTGGTGTGGTTGAAGAGTGAGAGTGATCCCTTTCTCAGCTGGTTTTTGGTTCCTTCAGAATCATTCCCAATTAGTCTATCATTCCCAATCTGTCTCACATCCTCATTTCAATGTCGAAGTACAAAACAGGCTCATACTGGCCTGGGTGAAGCCAGTGGTTGATATACTCCCAAGAGACATGTGTGGGGGAACCTAATCAACAGCCCAGCAGTCAGGGTTTTTGTGCCTTTGTACTCTAAAAATAAATTTGACTTTTGCCTGAAAACCAAAAGCACATGGGGCTAGCACAATGTTTCAATTGGCTACTCCTCCGGTTGCAAGAGCCTGCATCCCATAAGAAACGGCATGTCTGCTGCTCTGCTTCCCATGCAGCCCCTGTTTATGGCCTGGGAAAGCAGCAGAGGGTGACCCTGCATGCCTGAGGGAGATCCTGAAGAGATTCCTGGCTCCTGGCTCCTGACCTCAAATCAACTTAGCATCAGCTATTGCAACTATTTTGGGGAGTGAACCAGTGGACGGAAGATCTTTCTGTCTCTCCTTCTTTCTGTAAATCTGTCATTTCAATATTTTTAAAAAGCTTTTCAAAATGAAAGACACACACAGCACATGTGGCCAGAAACAGATAAGGAAAAATGAGAAAACAATAGCTATTTGTCTCCAATCTCTGAATTTTCATTCATGATACTAGAATCTAAGCTGTGCCCAAGCGTCTCAGGATACCTACCCAATAGTTGATTTCCGAGTGGACTTATGGTTTCCTATGGTGTGACTGTATATGTACACAGTTATTGTCTCCATTTTGTAGATGAGGGAACTTGTATGGCACATAGATGTTGCTTGCTCATGACTTTTGTGTTAGTGCATTAAAATGATAGGTTTCAAAGCTAAGATAGTTTCACTTCAGGGTTTGTGACGCATGCTTCTAGGGGCTGGTCCACACTTGGTAAGGATTGCCATTGTGTTAGAGACTGTCTTGTTTCAGGCTTCCTGTTTGCTTCCTGTTTCAGATCATACTTCTCACTATATCCAGACAGACAAATAGATACTTAAAACATTAGAAAGATATCCTAGCCTAAATTCAACACAAAAGATTATCTTGTTTCAATGTTCTCAAAAAATATGCATAAAACATTTTTGTGGGTGGAAACAGCTCAGGGGGTTTAGCTGTTCTGTTCCCCCATTGTCTCCAGGCAAATTAATACAGGTAGAATCTCTTCTGACCCTCACGGGTTTGTTTTGCCAAATCCACTTGGGCTTCCATCTGAGGAGTTTCAAATATCGACCAAAACACATCTATCTCAGCTGTATTTCAAAAACAAATATGAAACCTAAGCAAATACAAGCAGATACACAATAGTACATTGAAGCTTAGAAACCTTACTGACCAAGTTCAATTGTTCCCCAAACCACTAAAAGTTACAAAACATAAAACAGAAACGCACAATTAAATAAGCCAGGAGATTTAATACTAGGGCTTGGGACCTATCTCTATACTATTGTTAATCTAGATAACCCAGAAAAATATGCAAAAAGTTGACTTAGTTACAGTAACTTTACTACTAATTTCACCAGTTAAAAAACATAGCTTATTAGACCCATGGCTCTTATTTAGATGGCATAAAATCAGCCACATTGGTGAATGCTTAATCTGGCATTTTTATTTTTGCAGAATGTGCCAAGACTTCTGGTCATTCTGTTACCGTAAGCACTTCTCTGTCATTTTCTTGGGCACTATCTTCTTAACCCCTGGGATAGTATCTACTCATTGTGTAGGATGCAGCATAAACATAGTTGAACTGGGTGGACAACTGAATGCCCTTCTGTTTTCTGGGTGTTAAGAAAGGTTTTGTACTGGCGTCATTATTAAGAAGGAAAGATTGAACCTGTATATTCCAGGTATGTCACACATGTGAACAAGAAAACAATCTTCTGCCAGCTTTTTGGAAACAAAGAGCCATTGAATGTCTATTATTTTATATTTAGCATTATTTACATAGTTCAGTGAGATTCATACCTGTGTGAGCCTCCAATTAGGGTGGGGAGTGTCAAGGTCTGGAGGAAGGTGGGTAGGATAATGTTTCAGTTCTTTTTTCTTTTTATTTTTTTTTCCCTCTTGCTTTGCTTGTTCCTTTAGGGACAGAAGGAGGAGGGTACTCCTTGCTGTCAAACCATAACAGCACCTGGGAATGGGGATTGGTCATTTGATGATGTCTTAGAGAACTTGAAGTGGGGAAGAATGTTTCAAGGATGATTTTGATACTTGAGAGATTTTAAACAATTCTGAGATGTTGTTGGCTTTGTTGAAACAGGATGGGAACATCTTTCCAAGATCTATTGGCTGACCAAATTCACTTTGGTTCTTCCACAGACCCAGACACTTGCTGCAAAGCTGGGCCAGGTGAACTGTCCAACCTGTTCTGCTTTCCATCCCCTAATGAGGCACTCAGTCTTCTGCCCAGGTGTCCTTCAAAGGAGCCTAAAATAGGAAGGAGCATTGTTGATCAAGCCCAGTTGCCGCCTTCTATATCCATTACTGCCTTTGCACTGAGACTGGGCTTGCCCTTAGCTACCCCAAGTCAGTGGCTGACCATGGTGGGGCTGTAGTGCTGGCTCATTAGGGCTTGATGTGTGGTTCCTGCAACAGACAGTATTTGCACAGGGTCCATATGACAACACACACAAAAAATACTCAGAAAAAGAGGAGATGTAATGATATTGAGACAATACATATAAACTAAGTGATCAGTGAGCAATGATGTCTATTTTTAAATTGAAAAGATGGTGAGTATAAGCTTTTATTACAGATAATTGTAAGCAAGTCATCATAACCTATTAACAAATGAATATTTGAATCAGATTAAAATTCATATAATCAGCTTGATAGACTTTCTCTTATAGCAGTAAAGTGAAGCACATTTTAATGGGTAAAAGGTCATTTTTTAAAATTCTCATTTTTTGTGTTTGCTGTGGTTATTTTCCCTGACTCAAAGCAAGCCAAAGCAGCTGTTGTTTGGACTTTTATTTCCTTCTTCACATGATTGACAAAGCATGCCTTTTCCATTTTCAAAGTAATAAAACAGGATCAATAAAGTAAACTTCCTCACAGCACAGTGATCTCATTAAGACTTTGAACAGGTTTTACATGTTTTGATCCGATTTAATCCCAGCAACTAGGCCAGATGTGCTTCCCAGAGTTTCAGAAATAAGCACATGGTTAAAAACAAGTGGAAGCTGTTCAGACCAGTAGTTCCTGGTTTCTGTAGGACTTCACTGAATTTGCTGTGCTGTCCCCTGATATGTGGTCCTCTCTCACGTCCTACAGCTCTTTAACGCATCAGGTTTTCAGATTCTTTTTGTAGTGAAGCATAATTAATTACTATTCCCTAAATATATGTCAAAATCAGCTCCCTGCAATCACATGCAAACAGGGATGACTCCCTGTTCTACAGAAGTAGGAAGGGCTGAATTTGAAGAGCCCCTTTGCAATAAGTCTAAGCCAAATAGCCTTTTAAGATTCTTAAGAAAAGGGATAAATCTGTGTTACTGTAAGTAGCTTGCCTTCAGGAAATTCTCAAGGAATAAAAATTTGTCATTGTTTGGACAACATTTATTAAATCAGAATGGCACAAAAAAATGCATATTTTCTTCTCTTCTTTCCCCTCCATGTAAGACAGTCAGCACTGAACACAGGAGCACCCTAGAAACCTTAAAACTTCTCCCAATACATTTGAGAACTTCATCTTGAGTTACATAAGCTCAGTGAAACAAAACATAGAAGGACACTGATCCCCACAGAGGTGGGGACTCTGTGGGGTCTGGGGTGCTCAGATTTCAGAATATCAAAGGCTTCTTTCATTTTTCTCTGAAAACTAAAGAATTTTCTGCTTCACTGGAAACAACTGAAGAGCCCAAAAGCACTTCAATGTCTGCATTATAAAAATTTAGTAAAATAACATTGCCAGTGCTGTCTCAGTGAGGTATTTGCCTTTATCTAAATTTCTAAATGACACATTAAAAGTGTACACATTTATAGGTTGCCATGAGATGTATTGATACCTGTATATATCCGATAATGTCCAATGTGGGCAAACATACCTCCCAAAACATGCATTGTTTCCTTGTGGTGAAACCATTAAAAATTCTGTATTTTTTAGAAACAAATATACAGCACAATGTCATTTTTTTCAGCCAACCTACGATAATTTAATCGTATCTTAACACTTTTAATAAAACGGAGACAGAAACTTGTGCTACTATAGTTACAACATATACATACAACGCAAAATATGTGTAAATTCCTAAGTCAGATTATGATTTTTGAAAGATAGCTTTCAGATCTCTAAAGTTTTCAATGTAATCCTTTGTAATCTTATATTGAATTGGTTTAAGTTACCTATTGCTATATATTAACTCATCCCACAGTTTAGCATGTCAAAATTACTACCATTGTACTTGCTAATGATTATGTGTGTTGGGCACTTGGGCAGGACTTTACAAAAGAAACCTGTTTATATATGACAATATCCAGGGCCTCCTTTGGCAAGTCTTGAGTAGGTAGGAGCTAGTTCGTCACTGCATAACTTAAAGTGCTGGAGGGTCCAAGATGGCTGCCATCATGACTTGACATCATAGAGTGTAACTCGGTTCTCCTAGTTCTCCTGCACATGTCCTCTGTCATCTCCTTTCATGGATCCTCATTCCATAAAACAGATTTTTTTGTGTGTTTGTGGTGGCTAGTTTCAAGAACAAAAATAGTAGCCTGCAAGGTGCTTAAAGGCTTAGAGATGCAACTGTTAAGATATCACTTTTCTCAATTAGTCAAATGATTCCTAGACTATACCAAAGTTTGAGAAATAGAAGCAATTGTTGGTGGTCATCTTTCGGCACTTCTTACTCCAAGATCCTACCAGCAGATTTTTCTCCCCAGAATCTAAAGGTCATCTGTTCTACCACAGTTGATGTTCTAAAGATAATGCAAAACAATTCAAGAAATTTTCTAATAACATAAATCTTCAATGAATTTAAGGCAATCCCTTTGTGACATTTCTGGTTAACTTTAATTACTGTTATTCAGTCTATGTTTCAACAGTTTGCTAGTCCTATTTCATTCAGTCTTGCAAATACACAATCACCAAAACTTTACAGCACATCATCTATGTGCCAAGCCATTTCCTGAGTTCTGGAAATGCACACAGTAAGCAAAACTACGTCTCCCCAAGGAGCTAACATCCCAATGGAAGTCAAATGGCAAATCACTGTGTCTATGTAAATGAAGCAATAAGTGTCACAAAGAAAGACACACAAGATAAGGGAACTGATAGAGGTTAGCAGTGCATTTTTAAGAAGATTCATTAAGGAGGGTCTTTCCTATAAAAGTTGATATTTAGAGAGATTGCATGAAAGGAAGCCAAAGAATGAGCCCTATGTATGTGTTGACAGTTTGGGATCATTTCAGGCCTATTACAGCTTCAGCTACAATGGTCTTAATTATGACCCTGCAAGAAAACTAGTATGGCTGCAGAGAAGTACATAAGGAGGAGAGGGATGGGGTGGAATTGACAGAAGAAAGTCAGATCATATATACCTGGTAGGAAAGACAAGGGCTTGAGATTTTATTCTAAATGTAATGGGGATTGCTATGAATTTTAAGCAGAGGCATGGTATAATCTGACTTAAATGTTTTAAAAGATCATGTTGGCTGCAACATAGACAAGAATAGAACAAGGGTAGTAGTTGAAGACTTATTGGAGGGATACTGCAGTGGCGCAGGGTGCTAAGAATACGGTTATAAGACATAATAGATTCAGAGTCTGTTTTTAAGGTGGTTCCAGTGGTATTGACAACGGAATGGATGGGAGGTACATGAAGAAGGGAGGAGGCAAGGATTCCTGCAATGTTATCAGCCTTAGATGGTATTTCATAGTACAATTTGCTGAGCCAAGCATAGTTCTTGATTTTACCTTTTTTCAACAGTATTGCCCTCAAATGTACTATGTTCTGTTACTGCCTTGTTAAGGATGAATAAGGAAAAAGTCAACCATTGCTGTTTATCTATCTTATAAATAACTTTGGGCCATTATTCTAAATAGTTGTCTCCAATATATATAGAATATGTTGCCTTGTGAATTGTTCTGTGCTGACAAGACTGAAGGCATAAGAAGGGGCTTTAAATAAAATTTTAAAGCCAACAGCAGTATATGTTTATAATCTTGTTTTATGACCACTTTTTTCTTTAAAATAAAGAGCAGAGAAAAATAGTTAAGGATCATGTTGAGTTACATTTTCTGCATTCTTTTAATGATACTTAGCTTTTAACTGACTAACTCATCAGTGTATAAACTACACCTTGATATATGGTTAGGATAACACAAAGGGCACTCTAATTCTAACAGCCACTATAACAACTCCTGTGAAAATTAGCACTATTGTTTTGGAGTAAGCAATTTAGCAATTTCTTTTTTATGTGTGAAATTTTCATTCCTTCCCCCAGAAGGTAAATATGACAGGATGATATCAAAGAGGAAAAAGACAAAAACCATTATCTGGAGGAAGGACCCAAAATGTCACCCATGAAAGCACCCTGTCCCCTAGGTTTCATTTTGTAAGGCTGCAGCTATTACCTGCCATCCATGAGAACAAAAAATGGAGGGAGCAAAACAGACTGGAACTCCTGTTGAGCTCTTGTGGAGCTAATAGCACATTATCACTTTCTTCCAGTATTCTTTGGCTTCTGAGAAATACCCTGGTGAACCCTGGCAAGTTTCTCAGCATTGTAATTTTCTCAGTGGGAACAACATTGCTTGCTTTTATACATGCTGGTATCCTCCCCCACAGAAAGGCTGGCTACTCTGTAAGTCTACCTGTAAACTGCACACTCTCTCATTGAAGAAAATCCACCCGTTAAAATCTTTTACCACCTGCCACTGATGTGCAGGCTAAGGTTGACTCCCTAAGCAACCTGATATGATATATAAATGCTACAACCAACCTGCCCACACGTCATTGCCTAATTTTTGCCTTTATAATGTCATCCAAACAGTTAAGAAATTACCGATAACACACAGATTACTTTGAAATGTAACTAGATAACATAAATATATATAAGACCAGACATGCATTAGTAATATAGATACAAGCCAGATGGAGACTCCACTAATGCACTGAAGAAGAATTTGAATTCAGAATTCTTAGCACAGCCAACTTATTTTGAGATCAATGCACAAAAACACAATGTATTTCATTCCTAATTCTTCTAGAATGATTTATGCAGAGGATGGTGCTAGATATTACAAAAATGGTTTCCTGTAATCTAGTCCAAGTGTCCTTTCACTGCTGTGTTTAACCATCATGGCTTAAAATGACCCAGAGGCAATCTCTGCCAGTTTTGGAAATCAGAAGACAGACTCAGGTAAAAATGGGCAAAAATTGAAATGTCGGCATACTGCGCTCTTCAATGAATGTTGGGGAAGAATCTGCTCTCTTGCCTTTTCCAGCTTTCCCACATGCCATTCCATCATTAAGGCAACAATGATACCTGTCCTTCAGAACTGTCTTCCTTGACAAATCCGCCTCTCCAACCTCAGTTAGAAAAAGCTTTCCATTTTTAAGGACTCATGTCATTGCATTTAAACCCCCTGACAGGGGAATGTGGGCTCCCCTGCTGGACAGCCACTCCCACTGAAGAGCATGAGTTGGGATGGGGCAGACCAGACCAGGCAGGGCTACAACACCGGTGGGCCTCAGGTGAGTTAGATCAGGGAAGGGCCAGGTCGGGCTGACTGTTCCAACTGGTGCAAGCAAAAATTAGAGTGGGTGAGGGTCTGTTGGGCTTTGCTACAGCACCAGCTGGCAGAGGCTGGCACTGGGAGCTTAATCTGTCAAATTCAACTCCAGAACCACCTGGAGAGTGCATAATCTGGAAGCTGGAGGGACCTAGTAGGGAAAGAGTGGGCACCTCCCTCTTGGGTTACCACTCCCACCGGAGAGCACAGAAACCAGGACAGAGATGGAGTGAGTAGACAGAAAGTCACCCATCAGTATGTGTGTGGACTGGATAGTAGGGCTGGTTGGGTTGAACTCGGCTTCAATGCCCATTGACATGAACGAGAGCTAAATGAGAAGTGGGAGAGACTGAACAAGTATGTGGTACATAGTGGTAAGCATGGGAACCAGGGTAGGGAGCAGGCCTGGTGGGGGTAATGGGGAGTCGCCCCAACTAGGCTGCAGCTCCCACTGGTTTGTGTGAGGACTGAGTATGAAGCAGACAGGATCAGGCCGGACTACAACACCCATCGGTTCACATGGAAGACAGGGCTGGAGACAAAACTGACCAAGCAATTGAAATGACCTGCATGTGCATAAGCTGATTGGGGCAACAGATGGCGCCGGACCCTGTAGTGGCAAGCACACACAAGAATCAGGTCTGGGATCAGCTGAGATGAAGTTTCTTTAGAGCTCCCTCCAACTGAACTGCTGATCTCAGAACCCCAAACATGAAGAGACTATATCAGCCAGTGGATTCTGCATAGATTTCATCGCGATTGGTGCGGTGAGATTGGCAGCAATTCAGACCTGTTGAACTATCAAAACTGCTTGAGCAGGACCCTTGGAGAGCACCTAGCATTGAGGACCTGGGATGGGAGGGAGGCTGAGAGGGGCTTTTCCCTTTGTTTCTCCCTTGACTCCAGATACAGGGAAAAGAAAAAATGATGATATTAGTGTGGGAAACACGGTATTACCCACTCTCCTGCAACCCTTGACCCTTTGTACCCTAAGAAATTAAGATTAATAAAAAAGAAAAAAAGTAAAAAAATAAATAAATAAACCCCATGCACAATCCAAAGAAATATCCTCACCTCTAGGTCCTTTACCCTAATCATGACTGCAAAGAAATAACCTCTCCTCAAGGTCCTACACCTTAATAATGACTGCAAGCTACCCTTTGCCATAGAGGTAACCTATTCATGGGTTCCTGTAACTATAGCGTGGACTGGCTTAGGGGTCCTTGCCCTGCTTTCTCCAAAAATATGTGACAGAATAAGATCAGAAGCCAAACTTCACAATAACTAATGTCAAATTCTAAAGTCTCTTTGAAATTACTAATATTTCGGTAACAGTGAAAACAAAAATGCATCCTACTCTCACTTCAACTTCTTTAAAATTTCTAAATCTAACATTCAAAGTTTGTCACTTAGTTTTTAATCTTAGTCAATAAAAAATTAAATGAATTTGTTTTATCCAAACTCATTTCAGTGCACCCAGGATATCAGTTTACACAAGCATTTCATTTTCCTGGGCATCCACTTAGGATGAATTGAATCATGACTTGCTAAATTCATGTGTTGAAATACTAACTGCCAGCGTCTGTTCTGAAGTAACTAAAGACAAGGTCTCTGTGTTGAAATGGGGTGGATCTGTGTCCACTATGAGTGAGGTCTTATTACTAAGAGGGAAATTTTAGACAAAAAACATTGGTATGTGTACAAGGAGACTGGGGTTAAACTGGTACCTGTAAAGTGTCAGAAACACTGAAAGAGTTCCAGAAGCCAGAAGCCAGGAAGAAGCATAAAGCAGAGTTTCCCTGATGCTGCCCAGGGACCAGCTGTGCTGGCACCACGATCTAAAGCTTCCAGCCTCTGGAACTGTGAGTTAATGTGATAGCCAGGTAGAAGGGAACCTCTGAGCTTATAAGAATAGTAGCATGACATTTCACACTGGTGTTTTATACATAAAATGTGCTACATAGCCTGTACCTTAGCCTAACATTTTACTGTATGCATATATATGTGTGTGTATATAATGTATTATATGCAATTTTATTACATGTATAATAGAGAATATATCAGATTCATATCTGTCAAATACTCATTTTTCAAGTTCATTTGCAAGAATGTCACTTAACATTTCTATCAAAGACAATGTGAGGTGAAACATTTTTTTCTATTTGTAAATTATAAGTGCAATACATTAACCCCACTTTTTTATCAAGAGACTTAAGTTATTATCCAAGAAATTTGGAGGTAATATGATTCATAGACATTTTGCTAAAGTCATTCTACCTATACACAGATAATTGTTTCATGAAGTCTTACGTGGGAAAATTTAAATCCCAGAGGATGAATGAGCTGAGAACCCAGCTAAGCTGTGCTCAGGTTCCCAGGAAAGACGCAGAGAAGGAGGTCCTTTCTTTCTTTTTTTTTCTTCCTGTTCAACACTGATCTTTATCATGATTTGTTCCTTGGTTGTAGATCATTAATAGACAAAAAGCCTTTGAGTGGAGTGGCTATGTGTTTGTTGGTAGTGCCTATCATACAATGTTGGTTGGAAAAAGAAAGGGCCTGTTACATTAAGCTGCAGATGACATCAAGCAGGTTTCCGGCTGGCCTAGAGGTCTGACTGTAGAGCCTGAACTATTTGGAAAGAACTCTTTGCTGGTTCATGGCCCTTGGTGCTCGGCCATGTGTATATGGTAAGTGCAAGTGCAGGTGGATGAATGCTGATCAGGGAGCTACTGATGCTCAGGGCGAAGGAACAAAGAGTAAATCAGGCTCAAGACAAATAGTATGCTTACTTCAGCAACACTGCGAGCTCAAGAAGCACCTGACAGCCCACACAGAAGAGGCTACCACAAAGCATGGAAATAAGAGTAGGCATTGGAGTCACAGTCAAGGTATCATCTGGGATGCTCACATGCATTGGGCTTGAATCCCAGCTCTTCTCCGGAGTCCAGCTTCCTGCTCACATGTACCCTGGGAGGTAGGAAGTGATGGCTCAGGTATTTGGGTCCCTGGAACTCAAGTAGGAGACCAGAATAAGCTCTTGGCTCCTGGGTTTCACCTGAGCCAGCCCTAGCTGTTGGGGACATTTAGGTAGTAAACCAGTGAACAAGAGATCTCTTTCAAATGATGAAAGAAACAAATAATTTTCAAAATACTTGAAAAACTCATCTCTAGTGAAAATACACAAACTTTAAAAACAAGACATCAGATTTGTTCCACTGTTTTGCCTTTTTTTCACCTTTTGTCGCTTTAATGCCTTTTGTCATGAGCTTAATATGGCCAACATGAGTAATCGGCAAGAGAACTGATGATTGAGGAATAACACCCTCATTATTCAACTTGACTTCCAAATTAAGTCCTTGCCTTATTCATGCATTTATTTAATCCAATGCTTGACTAAATACACACACATACACACACACACACAAACGAATGAGTGTAGCACTGTTTACTCACACATATGCCCCTGCTCTCACAAGCTTACATGGAGGGATCCGTCAACGTGAGGTCTCACTCACCTGAAAGCTCCAAAAACTGTGTTTCCAAGCTCCCTGGAGTGCTTGCTAGCAGAACTCAGTTTTCCTAGGCTTTTGGTTGGATGGCCTCTTTCCTTCTCTGGCCATCCGCTGAAGACAGTCCTCATTTCTATTTTGTGTGACCCTATTCAATGGTAGAGCAGCTTGTTTCGTCAAAGCCAGCAAGGCAGCATGTGCTGGGAAGATGTGGGTTATCATCGTACACAATAGCCTGTATTCACCACCTGATTGGCCATGATTTAAGTTGCCCACTGTCAACCATGGATACTTACAAATATTAAAAGGGACATTTCAGAAATGAATAATTTGTAAGTTAAAATCACTTTTTATTAGAGTATTTTTGAACTTTTTTATTTTATTACTAGCTGTTGCTACAGGTCTGCTTGTGAACTAAACTTTATCACAGATAAAGTACAAACAGGACAAAGTGTAGTGTATATAGAATTCAGAGCCACTAGCAGTTTCAGGAATCTCCTTTCTCAGAATGTGTGTGCCCTGCAGATAAAGGAGAGAGGAAACCGCTGTATATTATCATCATAGAGGTGACACCTGTCTGTTTTGCCATATTCTCTTGTTCAGCAGTATGTCATAGGATCAGTCCATATTCAGTGAGAAGAAACTGCATGGGGTACAGATACATGGAGACAGAGATCAGAGGTCCTGTGTCCACCTTGAGGGGCCAGGCGGCCTCAGTGCAGGCAGAGAATAGCCTCACCGGGAAGACTTTCTTCAAGAAAAGTGAAAGGGGAAGAGAAATCCACAGTGCCGTGGCATATTCTCACGGGGGCAAGGCGGCAGAGGATATGAACCAGATAAATCAGATGACGTTTTTGAGAAAAAGAAACAATTGAAGATGGAGTAGGAGTTAAGCAGTCACTTTTTAAATTGCACCTTACCTTTTTTCCCTTCCTTTCTGCCTGAGTCACTCTTTTCAATCATAAGTTATTCAGGGAACAAAAGATGTGGAGAACATTGTATTTTACATCAGATGAGCTCATTCTGGAAATGTGCGAGCATGCATCATCCCCTCAGCAGTAATAAACAGAACTTTCAAAAGGAAGGAGACGGAACGTTTATCATTCCCAACACTCTGCTTTGTGGAGATAGCACTTGGGTATTAAAGCAGAAGAAGCTTTAGATGTAACATATTGATTCAAAACTTCTTGAAATCAAATGTGTGTGTGAGTGTGTGTGTGAGTGTCTCTGTGTGTGTGTGTGTGTGTGTGTGTGTGTTAATGTCTCTGTAGTTGTAGGAAAGAAATATCCCACAAGCCCAAGTAGAGAACACAATCCTGGTCATTGAATGAACACATCTCTTTGCTATTCTCCTGTTTTTTCCTTAGGCAAAAGAAGAAGTACGTAATTAACATCTTATTATTCAGTTTACATAAAAATATGGAATTCAGGATATATCGATTGATATCAATTCATGTAAGACTTGAAATATTCCTTAGTAAATGAGATGTGGAAACATAATTATTTCTTGAGATTATAAAGACATAATTAGGGGAAAAAAGTAGTTGCTACTTTATTATATAAGGTGGTGGGAAAGTTGTGAATGGGCTGCTGTGACATGAAGGCACAATTTAATGAATGTCAGATGTTGGCCCTCAGCCTTTTGTCCTAAATTCTAGGGGTTTGTTCTGAATCCTACAGTGAGAATTAGCTTTCTTCTGCCTAAACATTGTTTCTATAAACTCTTCCCTATCTTCCATTGGTCTTTCTACAATTTTCAATTCTTGACAAATCCAAGAGAAACCATATAGCTCAGTGTGCAGAATTGGAAGTTAATATCATAAACAACTCTACATCAATACGGTAGATTTCAAAGGAATTCCATTCATTCCTGGAAGAAAATTGCATGGGCGGTTACAGCTGCCCCAAACAGCCCCTACTGATTTCTGGCTTAAAGACTATATTCCAGCTATATGAAACTGACAATTACTAATCATTCAGAGGATGTTGGTCAGGACAATGTGTGTAGGACTGGAGTGATGGACATTGCTATTCTCTAATGTAAACTACATAGATTTTACTTTATTCATTTTCCCTTTCTTGCAGCATTTTGTGCTTTGAGTAGTATGAGCATTTCTGATCCAGGAGGCAGGAAGGCTACCAATACACTCTGGTGCCGTATGATAGCTAGGGGGTTTTATTCCTATGGCAGATGACACTAAAAAACGCAGAAGGTAATTTCATGCTTAGAGTTCCTAATTTTGACTGAACTAAAATAGTGAATGTGATTACCTGGCAATGTTTTACAAATAAAAAATGATAGAAAAAATAATTGAGAGCAATGTTTGAGATTATTCATTAAGATGCTTTAAAGGGCTCAGTTTATGCACTCTTGATCTTAAGCAGAACACAATAATTTGCAGTAGAACAATGTTCCTCTGGAGAGAAGCTAGAAAAGCTAGATAAAACATAAAACCTGTCTTATTAGAGGTTTCCAAGGGGTCATTCATCAATAATGAATAGTGGGGCTAAGATTTCAGAGAGAGGTGAGTTGCTTTTTGGTGCTTTCATTTGCTGACTCCAGACATAGGTAGAAAGCTAGGAAATCAGGCTTGGCATTGCCAAGGCATAAGAGAAACCAGCACAGCATTTGACAGTGTTATGAGGCTAAGTGACGAAATTGATGGGCCTCGCTGAAAGAATTCTCTCTTGGGATCCTAGTTGGATTCTATAGCTTTATATTATAGATTTAGAAAAATAAGGTTAAAAGCTAGGGAAAACAGAACACAGTGTTCTGCAAGCTAACAGAATTCAGGATCTGTCAGAAATGGGAAGACCATACTTGTGAAGTCCTGGAACAATAGAACAAGTTAGAAACATACTAAGGCTTTCTCTTGATGTTGAAGAATTAGCTAGGAGAGGCATGATGTGGAATCCCGGGTGCTTGGATAAATCCACTTTGTAAATATCAGGGAGTTCAATATTTGTATGTGTTTTACTACATATTATAATTCAATTAAAATTTTTGATTCTAATAGAAGTCAAACATAAAAGAACAGCTATTCTGAGATTGCTTTTATTTAAAGTGAGTCCAGTGAAAGAAGTCTGAACAGTTTTGATTCTACAGGAAGTATTGATTTGGAGGCTGGTTTCTGGGTGCTGGAAAAGATCTACATCTTGACCTTGGTGGTTATGTGAATGTGTACGTCATATGAAGTCATAACTCTTCGAAGTTAGGTTTGTGCACTTCACTCTTCTAACTTGCTCAATGGACAGAGCAGTTGCCATGGGAAATAAATTTAACCAACCTCTTCTGTTGTATTGACAAGGTATTGCTTCCTCATGCAAGCTGCTTCATGCTCAAAAGCTAAACTTATGTCTCATTTCTCTGCTCATTGACCAGAAGTTGAAGTGACGAGAATTCAATAAAAAAAAAAAGATACGTGGATTCTGTTTATAAGAAAAAGCAGTAAAAGCAAATTTACTGACTGCCCAGGCAAGAAATATAGGAACTAAGTAAATCTGAGAACTACACTAAAATGTATGGAGTCTTATTAACATGATAAAAAGCCCTCAAAGATTCTACAATCCAGATGGAACAATACAACATATTGAACTATATGAAATGTGTAGAAAACAACCTAAGAGATAATTATGTGCCATGAAGCTAACTTTCTCAGAAGAATAGCCAACTTGAGGATGTAAGTTTTAGTTATCTCCCCTTTTCCTCCCACTTTCATTTTTACTATAAATTCTATCTTTGAGAAATATGTACACAAACCCACAATGAATTTGTTAAATTCCAAGTGAATTTCTATTTTTTTACAGTGATGTTTCAATCATATAATGGAAATTACATGATGGAAAGTAAATTTCTGTTCTTCATGAGTTACAAAAATCATGTAAAGGCTGAGTTATAACCATCATTAAATCTGAAAAGCAAAATTCTAAATAACTAAGCTTGGAAGGAGCTAAGTTTTATCGCCTGTGAGAAGTGCAGAAAAGGAGGAACACAGCCCAGTAACTCTTATTCAAATGAAAACATCTTTGGGAGAGAAGAAATGAGATAATAGGAGTCAGACAAAACCAAGAGAGTTCATGACTAAACCCCTTTGAGTTTAGCCTACTAATGTATTCTGGCTTCCCACCACAACCTTGTATAGCTTCTATTGTCCTCAAAGCCTATCATGTCTAATATTGGTCCCCAATGTCTTTGACTATGCCGGAGACCAGCTCCGGCTGACTCGAGAGCTTGCAAAGGATGCATGGATCAGCGAGACAATATGAAGAAGAGATAAGACGTGGACCACTATGGCATGATGCTCATAATGGACAACTCAGAAAAGTTGCCTACTTTATTTACACACAAATCATCACAAGCTTTTGCACAATATCCAATTGTTTCATTTTTACTTCATGGTTAAGAGAATACAAAAAACAATCCTAAAGGAAACATTTTCAGCAAACCATTACTCATTGAAACCTGCAGTGACCTGGCAGATGGCAAGAACTCCATCGTTGGCAGCGCATGCGGTTACATAGTGACAAGTAGTTTACTTATACTCAAAATCAATTTTTACTAAACACAAACTAATATTGCTTAAAATATTAAGAGTACAGAATTAAAAGATCATAAATGAAAGGATTTTATAAAAGCATATAACATAGATTCTTTGCTAAATCTTATAATCAAATCATGTATTAATTCCCATCACCTTCACCTAGTGCTGATTCAATTGATTTTTGTTCTTTTGCTAAAGGGCAGTGAAAGGGATCAAGGCAACTCAGCCAATCTACAGAGGGCTTTTACAAGAAACTTCCTTTTATCTTTGTAAACTGTTTTCTTTCTCTAAATATGAGTACAAATATAAGATAGATTTTAAGCCATTTTGAGGGGGTTCACATTTGTTTCCCTTTAGAAGATGCCCCATATACTTTTGCTTTCTGTGGTGAGAAACTAAAATGCGTCATATCATGTGTAATAACAGTTCGAGGTGCATGGCAAACAAACTCTTTGTACCTCCATGATTGTCATCTGTTCCAAGATATTATCAAACCATTTCTTAAGGAAATCATTACTCATACTAGGGCAAACTTCAGGACAAAAGTGGGCACATAACAAGATGTTTAGAGACACAGTGGGCTCAATTGTACTGTTGTATACTTTTAGCTGTGTGTCATAGCCTCATGTCACTAAAAATGTTTTTATCATAACATGATTGATCAATTTGAGATATCATGCCAGTTACAGGAATCACTTCACATTAGCAGAAAAACAACAACACCCCCCTCAGGAGAATTCTATGAAACATCAGAAAGGTGATTGAATGTCTATATAATGGGATGAGGCAGAGATGAGGTGACCAGAGACATTCTGCCGGGCCTTGCCTCGCAGCCAGAAACTCCTCGTAGCCTTGCTAACCAAGAAGTGGTGCTCATCACACACGCATGCCATCCAACCCAACTGTATGGCTCCCCACAGGCTACATTGCAATAAATTAGGATGGGTTGGCAAAACTATGCTATTAACTCATGGCTTCTACCTACTCAGGCTCTTATTTAGCAGTGTGAGAAAGACGTATGTAAAACAAAATACTTACTTGGATGTGTGATTAAATCTGAATGATGATCAGTGAAAACCCATTTCTCCTCCCTTTTCACTAACTAGACAGAGTGTAGCTAATAGTTCCTGCTCATGGGCACTTGCTGGTGCAACAAGGCTAGATCAGACAATGTGGACTGGGCAGATGGTTGTGGGAAAATTATTGAATGCTGCTCTCTCTGTGTGTCAGTCATTGCCCATAGCAACCATGACAGGATGGAAACCATGAGATTACCGGCTGCTGAAATCAGAGGCAACACAGGAAATTACAGGTTAAGCAAACATGAAAATACAGGAAAGTGGACCCTGTGCAATGGCATAGTGCCTAAAGTCCTGGCCTTGCACGCACCAGGATCCCAGATGGGCACTGGTTCCTGTCGCAGCTGCTCCGCTTCCCATCCAGCTCCCCACTTGTCGCCTGGAACAGTAGTAGAGGACAGCCCAAAGCCTTGGGACCCTGCACCCTCGTGGGAGACCTGGAAGAAGCTCCTGGCTTCAAATTGGCTAAACTCTGGCCATTGTGATTGTTGGAGAGTGAACCAGATCTTTCTCTCTGTATCTCCTTCTCTCTGTATATCTGCCTCTCCAAAAATAAATAAATAAACAAATAAATAAATAAATCTTTTTCAAAAAAAGAAAATGCAGGAAATTCAGATTGAATTTTTCTGCCATAGAATGAGCAGGATAGTCTAATTGCTCTTTTCATGAAAACTTCAGGACAGTTTTGTTAATTTGCTTTGAGGTATAAATAGTCTATTTTATTGTTTGTGTTGCTCTTTTATTTTTTTCACTAAAGTTTTAGCTGTAATGAGCTTATTAAAGCACATATTATATTAATTAAATCCAGTTTCCATTTCTTAAGAAAATTGATGAAGAATGTGTAACTTACACAAAATATTTCTCAACACTGACCACCCACACTGGGGATCATAAGGACAGGATAGATTCCTAGCAACTCTGAGATTCAAATCCACAAATGAGCTGTCAGCATCCAATTTAAGCATTAGTACTTACTTCAGAATATTCTGCTCCAATTTGCACTTTTGCAAATGAATTTGCAAAAGATATATCAATCTGTGCAGTCTTTGTTAATTTTATTTATTTCCCATACCAGCTTTTAATCATGTGGAAATAATCGGAAAGGTGTTAGCTAATATGTTACCTCCATTAATCAAAGAAGGACTTTATAACAGTGAAATGAAGTCAGTCTTACATCACTGTAATTAGATGCCTCGTACGGAAGAACAATGAAATTAACACCAAAAACATTCTATTTTTTTCTCTAAGTCATGGAATCAGAGTGATTTAGAAACTGATACAGTAAAAGATGAAATATCCAGTTCTATCACGAATGTTGTTGTTAACATGAATATAATTGTGGTGTAATATCATGGTAAAAATGATATTTTATCAAATTATGATATCTATGAGGCAGAAATGAACCTGAATTTGATTGTGTGGTCAACATAAATATTAACTACATCCACATGAATTATAATATCCTGTTAAAAGGGAACAAAATTATGTATGCCCACTTTTGCAAACATTTTCCCATAAAAACAATAAAAGTAATTAGCCTCCATGTATTCTGCAACCAAAACATGCTAAACATTTTAAAGTACTTCTCTTTTTCAACTTAGAATAAATTGGGTTTTTGAAATGTTTGACTTTACAAAAAAAAATCCAGTTGAGAAAAGGGCAAAGAACTTCAACAGAGAATTCTTGAGAGCAGAAATTCAAATGGCCAGCAAACATAGGAAAAATGCTAAAACCATCAACATCAGAGAAATGCAAATCAAATCGCCACAAAAGGAAATTCTGGAAAGGATGTGGAGAAAGAAGGCCATTTAGACACTGTGGTGAGACTGTAAATTAGAGCGACCACAGTCCAATACAGTGAGAAGAATGGCCATGTGATCCAGCAATCCCACCACTGGGTTTTCATCCCAAAGAAATGAGCATGAGGTATCAAATAGATGCCTACAGCACCTGGCTTATAGCAGTACTGTTCACAATAGCCATAATTTGGAATCAATCAAGGTGTCCATTAGATTAATAAAGAAAATGTGTGTGTGTATAATATGTATATGCATATATACTAACTGAAAGGTTATTCAGTTACAAAACACAAGAAGGAAATTCTACGATTTGTAGCAAAATTGACACAACTGGAGGACTTCATATTGAGTGAAATAAGCCAGATTCAGAAAGGCAAACAACACCCTAAGTTCTCCGTTTTACATGGGAGCCGCAGATGTCTGCCTTGTCAGTATTGCTACAAATTTGTTTTGTAAGATTTCAGTTCCTACCTTTGTTAAACCAGCAGTTAAGAATGTTATCCTACTGGGGCCAGTGCTGTGGCATAGTGGGCAAAGTCATTGCCCTTGGCTCTGGTATCCCATATGGACCCTGGTCCGATTCCTGCTTGCTCTATTTCAAATCCAGTTCCCTGCTGCTGCTGGGAAGGCAGTAGAAGTTGATCCGAGTGCATAGCATAGTGCCCTGCACCAACATGGCAATCCTAAAGAAGCTCCTGGCTTTTGGCTTCAGTTGAAGCCATGTGGGATTGAAGCAGCAGTAGGAAGATTCTCTCTGTTTCTCTCTCTCTCTCTCTAGCTCAACCTTTCAAATAAATAAGTAAATTTGCTAGAAAAGAAAAATGAATGTTATACTGCTATGTGCTATACTGCATGTTGCCGTAGTTTTAAAATTTGCTGTGTATAGGTGAAATGGTCATTTTTCCGTTTAATTATTGTTGTCTATATTCCCACTACTCCAGATCATGTTTTCTTGTTATTTGTTAAACTTTTTATTCAGTGAAGTAGTAGACATTTTTAGTGTAAACTTAAAATACGTTATCACAAAACCTGAAGAAGGAAAGGGAGAGGCAAGAGGGAGATAGGTGAGGGGAGGGAAGATAGAACATCATTATATTTTTAGCATTGTAGCTACTAACCATTTTTGAATTTGTTAAACTAAAAATTAAATTAAAAAAGAAAAACAGCAACAAACAGTTTGAGTCTTGGAAATTTTCTTTTTAAATTGTCATATAATAATACTAAGTCTTTTTTAAACTAATATCTGTATTTAGCTTCAAAATAATGAGTAAAACTGAGGCCTGTTTTAGCCTATGTTTAGCTATGTAGCTATGTAAAGTACACCTTAATTCCAGTGTCCAGAAGAATTCAGACCTTCATTACTGCCGGAATGGAGCCATGCAAAGAAATCGTCAAAGCCTGCGTGGCATCTGGAGGGAGGATTGTTTTTCCTTTGATCAGTGTAGCCACACTGCATTATATTGAGCTGCCTTTGTTGGACAAGACATCCGTAAAGCAAAGCTTTAAGTCGAGCACCTGAAGATCTTTCCACCATGTTGCTTCCAGTGGTCTTCCTCACTCTCACTGCATCACTCTGCCCCCATCTGGCGGTGACATGTATATACAACAAGAAAGAAAAACCACATTTGGATCCACCTGGGGAATACTTGTCTGCTGCATTTTTAATCAAGATACTAAGGATTTCCCACACTTTAATCAAATTTTCCATAAAAGATTTTACTAGTCCAGCAAGTTACAATCAATCAAATAAATAAGTCTATTCCATGTTAGTGAAAGCAAGTTTGTCAATTCAAAGTAAACTACTTGTAAAGAAATATTGTAAATTGAAAATAAGCCAGACTCCAAAAAACAAATATTATGTTTTCTCTGATCTGTATTAACTAGCATAGATAGTATAAAATGTGATTGGATAAAAAATGAAATTAACATGTCATGATTTGGTTATTGTTATATTCCTTATCAGTATTACTTTGGAATAAAAAGAAATAGCTCTCCCTTTTACTTGTTGAGCACTGTAGGTAGTACAGCACTAATCCATGAGACTCTGTGGGGTCTGTGCTATGGAATCAGCCTCCGAGGAGGGCAAAACGCACACCACAACCCAGGGGAGAAATTGCAAGTGCTAAAAATGCTGACAGAATGAGGCAGGAGTGACTGAGCTGAGCCGTTACTATGCCACTGTTGTGGCTGGAAAAGACAGCTTTGGTAGGATAAATCTCTCACCAATACCTAGAGGCAGGGAAAAAGGATGGGGCAGAGGAGGGTGTGGCAATGTGGCTTACATGTCCTCTGACTCTCAAAGCTGCTATAGGAAAAGAAACATATCAAAGGTCTAAACTGCTTAATTGCAAATAAAAATTTTGCAGCAAATTAAAATCTTCATAGGAGAATAGCTATAAAGTTGAATCACAAACAGTATTCTGCAGATTTTACCTCTGCTTTTGGATAGACTGTTTTCAGATATATAATATGTGAGCTAACTAAACAGTCTCCTGTGAACTCATTGTTCCTAAATGATATTTCAACTTATTTAGAGTTTAATTACTGATCAGCTCCAACCAGGCAATGAAGTAGCAGGTACACAAAATGCCTGAATTCTTCCTAACACATTCATGGTATTAGCGAGACGGTACAGTCTGAGCTGCACTTTGGTTCAGGAGATAATTACTGGCTGCTGGCTTGATATCAGCACTAGGAGTAATGATGGAATGAAGCAAACAACTGTTTTGGTGAGGCTCAGACTCAAGCAGTGGTGAACAGAAAACACATCCCAGCTCATGGTCACAACCACTAAGAAGATGGAGACGGATGACAGGGCCAGAGATGGTATGGGACTGTTTTTACAGGGAAGTCAGAGGAAGCCTCACACATGTAGTGGAGGCAAAAAGAGTGGCAATGTGGGTAAATCATGAAAAACATTGCAGGCAGGAGGAATGGCTGGTACAATGATGAGCAGACAGACAGTGTAGCTTGGGCACAATACATGTAGGGAGGAAGGGCAGAGGTGGAATGTAGGGGTTGGGAGACAGAGAGTTCAAAGCTCACTGAGTGGTGGCAGGTCCTGCAGAAGTTGACAAACCTTTGATTACAATCTTCAGTGTGATGGGCAGCCATAACATATATGATTTGGAATCAAGGAGTGAGGGACCTGATTTAGTTTTAAAAGGGTCATCATGGAAATTCATAAATAATAGACTTTAGATCAGAATGCAGCATGGATAAAATCAGGATGACCTACTGCAGGCCATGGCCGAAACCTTGGGCAAACAATAGTGGCAAACTCAATTGGATCAAAAATCATTGGTGGTGATGACAATTAGTTGAATTTTTGTAGCTTTTGGAAAGTAAGGCCATCAGGATTAGTTAATTAAACTTCATATATGAGATGAAGAACACAGCCATGGATGCTTGCAACAATAGGACATAAAAGTGTTATTCACTTGGATTTGAAAGTTTGTAGAACAACAGATTTTATAAATGATAGTTCATTATTTCCTTATGACTTAAGCAGCAAATTACCACAAACCAGGTGGCTAAAAGTGATAAGAAATACATTCTGTCATGTGTTTAGAAGTTGGACATCTGACATCAAGAAGTTAATAAAATATCACTCCCTCTTAAGAGAATCTCTCCTTGCTTATTCCAGCCCCTGGGGGCTCCCAGCATTCCAAGATTCTGGCAACACCACAACATTTCCTACTCCCATCATCCCATGGTCTTTCCCCTGTCTTTGTTTTCTTCTTTTCCATCTCTTATAAGCAAACTTGTCATTGGATTTAGTGCCTACCTTAATTCAGGATGATCTCATCTTGAGTCCATAACCTAATTATGTATTCTGAAGCACAAACTCCAAATAGGGTCACATTCTGAGATTCCAGGAGCCCATTCATTTTAGGGGAACACCACTCAACAGATGAGAAACAGAGATCTACTTGATTATGAAAGTCACTCAAGAAATGTCTTAGTGAAGAGATTTCCTCACGGGGAAGTCAAATAGGCTTCTGGACATACATCACAAGTTCAAGAGAAAGATCTGAGAAGAAAGTAAAAACTTGAAAGCCACCAATGCACGAATGCTGTGTTTCTATTGTAACATACTAAAAAGCTATGTGAAATATGTGTGTATCGGTGTGAATGAGAATTAGATATCCTTTTTCTAACTGTTTAATATAAAATATTTTCTTAGAAATTACAGTTGGAAAAGCAGAAGCAAAGTAATAAGATACATGATATTTGAAAGTTTCTCTACTTGAGAATAATGTTTTATAAATGTGGAAAACCTGTGTCTTTGTTTGGAGTCATTAGCAATTCTTGTTCCAAGAATTCTATATTACATAGTATAATATATTAGCTAATATACCATTGCCATTAACTCATGTTCTATATTCAGACTGCTAATATTCCAAGTCTTGTCACTTATCTCTTAAAAACAATTCACACAAAAGTTGAGAGAGAATCTCCAATCTCATCCTTATAAGTATTAATAAATAAAAATTATTTCTAGTAATAATATCCAGAATTTGAAAAACAAAACTTTCCTTTTCAACAGGAAAACAATCACAGAGTAAACAGGGAAGAACCTATTCATACATGAAGCTAAATAAGCAAAATTATTACTGGTTTGAGATTCAATCTCCTAAAATTTTGCAAAACATGAAAGTTTCTTGACACTAAGCAGTGCAACTTCTATAAGTCTAGTGCATGGTTTCATATAAAGTTTAGGATAACTTCCCTTGACCTAATACAGAAATAACTGGTAAACTCTTCCAACTAGTCTTGTCATGAGTTTCTATTATTTACCAAGCAGTCTGGTGTTCAAATGTTGCCGTAGAAATCATCCGTGTCTTTACATTTGGGAAGTACCTGAATAAGGGTAAGCTAGACAACACTGAGGAGTGTGAGGAGGGTTATTTCAATCTTTAGCAAACCTGTAAGTTCTGAGAGTGGCTCATGGGTATCATCGGGAACATGAGTGTTTATGTTCATGAAATGCAGCCACAGTGGCTTATGATGGGGAGATGACAAACCAATGTGGAGAGCTTTCTGTACATTGTGTGAGAGACATCATGACCTCAAAATGGATCTTGTCTTTATATGAGTTTTTCCTAGAGCAGGAATTTTGGAAAGAGAATACCTGAAAACTCCTGATGCTTATTTTAGTTAATTTAAGTTCTAAACCACTGATACTGTAGACTTTCTTGGAATTGCAATACAAATGTTAACATTGTAATAATGTTGACATGGTGTCATCCCTAGGTCTGAACTCTTAGCCTAGAAGGAAAGCACCATCCTGGTTGCTCCAGGAAAACCCTTATGCCTTCTAATTGAGACAGACATTAATACAGAGGTTTGAATAATTTGGGGAAAGATTGGCCAAGCAAGAACTGCCCCTGGTACAGATTCCTCTTAAGGAGACCTCCTATTTTCCCTTTCAAAAAAACAATATCCCTTGAAGCCAGAGACCTGTCATAGGTCATCTTTGTAACACTCCAATCCTTGGAGTCCCAAAGCAAAATGGAATAGAGACTGGTGCAAGATTTCCATCTTGCTAATAAGGTGGTGATCCCCAGTAATCCTGTAGTCACTAGCCCTTATTTTTTACTGTAGTACATAGGACTAAATGGTTTAGAGTTTTAGGATTAAATGATGCCTTGTGTGTGTGTGTTTGCTTTTGAAGACTCCTTAGCTCAATCTATTCAATTAACATATTTTCTGAGATAGCCCCTTTGTTTGTACAGGTCTTATCCAAGACTTACTAGAGTTTTTTCATCCACAGTACCCTGCTTTGCAGTATTTGAAGGATAGATTTCTCTGAGCTCTGACAGCAAAGGGTCCCCAAGAAGGCAGGAAGTTCCTTTCAAACTTTCTGGCAAGAAGAAGCCTTCCATAAGGTATCTAGGCTTAACCTTAGCTGAAGACACTCTGGTACTGGAAGCAGATGGATTAAGTCCCTAGCCACCTTTCTACTTTGTAAAGCACTTTAAGAGCTTAGAGATGCCCTGGGAGTTACAGGATTCTGTCAACTTTGGATTCCAGGATATAGGGAAATAGCCTGTTCCTTTGCAATGACTGAAACGATACCCAGAAAACAGGTACTCATGTTTACATGGTTCCCAGGAACCCAAACAAACCTTTATTCAACTTAATTAAGCCTTACTAAAGACTTTGATTTTAATCCTCTCAATGAGCAAAAATTTCAATCTATATGTAACAGAGAAAAAAGGGATATCTTTAGGCTGTTGACCAAATGTAAGGGATCAGCTCAAGCTGATCTCAGCAAAGATTTTCCCATTCAATAGCATTGTTAGTCTCCAAAAAAAAAAAAAAAAAGCCTCTGGTTAGCAACCACATTTTAAAATACTAGACAACACTGCTGGAGGACCCTGCAATGCAATTCAGCTCAAGATTTGCACCTCTTAAAAATATGTATTTATTGGTTTGAAAGGCAGAATTACAAAGTGAAGGGAAGTAAAAGAGAGATTTTTCCATCTGTTGGCTTACCCTTCCAATTGTTCCAATGGCCAGGGGTGGGCCAGGTAAAAGCCAATAGCCAGTTGCTTCTCCCCAGTCTCCCACAAGCACTTGGGCCAATCCGCATTGCTTTCCCTGGAGCATTATCAAAAGTGAACTCAAAAGCCAGTATCCAGATTGATGCCCACACCACAGATGATGAGTTTATGCTCCATGCCACAATGCAGGCCCCAATTTGTTTCTCTCTGAATCTCATGGCTTTCCTCCGAGACGAGGTGGAGCTCCTAGGACATGATTGCAAACAAGTAGTTCTACACATCTGTGCAGCCAGAGAGGACTTCCAGGAGGCACCAGTTGCTAGCAGAAGTAGAAGAGTTTTCAGTAGAAATGCCTCAAGAAGACACCCAACAACATCCATGAAGGCTGGAGAGTTGAACTGGTTAGATGGAACAAGGTTTTAATACCCATTGATATGTATGAGAATCGAATGGGGTGTGGGACAGACTGGACTAGTCTGCCAACATACTGGCAAACCAGGGGAGTAGGCAGGCCTGGTAGGGGTTATTGTGGGTCGCTCCAACTAGGCTGCAGCCCGCATTGGTTTGTGTGAGGGCCGAGTATGTGCTGGGCAGAACCAGACTGGACTGCGACACCCATTGGTTCCAGTGGAAGACAGGGATGGAAACAGAACCAACCCAGCAATTGCAACCAACAGCAGATCAAGGCAATGGACTGTGCCTGGCCTTGTGCTTACTAGTACATACAAGAATCTGGTCTGGGAATACCTCAGACAAAGTTTCTTTGGGGATCTCCCCCCAATCAAGCTTCCCGGGCTCAGAACCCTAACCATCAAAAGACAGAGGACAGAACAAATCAATCAACCACCTCAGCTATATGTTGGCAGTGAAACAATGGGCAAACGGAGACTCTATGATGGAATATGTCAATCAGTGGATTCTTCAACGACCTCATCATGCTTGTAGTGGTGAGAGTGGCAGCAATTCAGAACTGTTGAACTATCAAAACCACTTGAGCAAGACCCTCAGAGCATGCCCCACATCTGGGACCTGGGGTGAGTGGGAGACTGGGTGGGGCTTCTCCCTTAAAATCCTCTTTTACATCAGATATATTAAGGAAACAATACGGAACTAATTATTTTGCCCATCTTCCTGTAGCGCTTGAACCTTTTTACCCTAATTATGTCAAGATTGTCAAAAAAATAAATTAAAAAAAAAAAGAAATACCTCAAGAAACTATCTCAGGATACAGCTTCCTAGGATCGCTCTTCAGCCCATAGCTCTAATCTATATCACAAATCACCCCTCCTCAAAGTTAAGTGTATCAAGTGTAAGACCCTTTAAAATGTTATGATGTTGCCCCTTTCTTACAAATAATCTCCTAATGGATAATGAGAACTCAAACATGATCAGATCCACTGCAGCATGTGTCAAATTCTGACAAGCTATTCAAGATCTCCCACAGACACAAGTTATGACACCAGGAAGTCTTAAACTTCCTCCAGGAACTCATAATCCCTATTTAGAAGAGTTTTAAGAAACCTTATACTGAGATTCATTCTGTTCCCAGTGCAGTAAAATCTATATTAGACCCCTGGGCCCACCATTCCTGAGTGAAAGCTTCAATTTCCAAACCAAATTCAGATTCAGTCCCAGAGGATGACCTTGACACATCCAAGGAAGATAAATACTCTCATCATGCCACTGAAGAACTCAGCTCTTTAAAAAAAAAAAAAAAAGGAAAATTGTTACGCACACTCTTCCCTAGCTTTATCTTTGTTCCCATCAGTTATTCGGGGAATATGGTTGCTACTCAGAGTGCTGGCTGTCTTCACCTTATGGTTCACTTGCCTATTTCCAGTAATGAAGCAGCACCATAGCTAGACTTTGCTTGGCTTGAATGCCATTGAATCTGTGCAACACAGTGAGGACTTAGAAATACCACCTTTATTTGTGCAAGTGGAACATGCCCACGACAACTACCTCTTACCTTCTTAAATGGCTTGATTTTTGTCTTCTAGGGATTGTGAAACTCCACATGGTCTTAAAGATGAAACTTCAAATGCACCCCACCTACCCAAGAACATGGACTGTCCTGGGGAAGAGGAGCCCTGACTGGTGCCACCAATATAATCCCTCTGCAGTAACCGTAGTGGTCATTACCCCTTCTCCCTGAGGTAAATCTGGATGACTGTTTCAGAGAGGGAGTTGATAAATAGGTATACTTTCAGGTCACTGTCATGATGGGCACCTGGATGACCCCATCCCCTAATGCAGGGCCTGAAAAAAGGCAAATAAGCAAATTCTGTAAAGGATGTTGGTGCCAGGTACCAGTTGCTGTAATCAAGGTTTCTCTGTGCTGTTGTAACTAAGGCAAGTAATGAGAATTGCTGCGTCTTAGGGGAAGGTTTCATGTGTTTTCTGTTGTCTTCAGTGCATCTCCATTGGAACGTTCCCTAATTAGTCAATCAAAGCCATCCTTCTCCTGATAATCATGACAACTTCCCCCTTTGCAGTCTCTCAGAAATCCTACACAACCATATCCAAAGGCCCACTTCTCCAGGAACCTCTCTCGGCATTGCCACAAACTTTTGTGTATTTATTTATTTTGCTTTTACTCTTTCTGACATCTTTCTTTTTTAAAAAAAAAAAGATTTATTTATTTTATTACAGCCAGATATACACAGAGGAGGAGAGACAGAGAGGAAGATCTTCCATCCGATGTTTCACTCCCCAAGTGAGCCGCAACGGGCCGGTGCACGCCGATCCGAAGCCAGGAACCAGGAACCTCTTCCGGGTCTCCCACACGGGTGCAGGGTCCCAGAGCTTGGGCCATCCTCGACGGCTTTCCCAGGCCACAAGCAGGGAGCTGGATGGGAAGTGGAGCTTCCGGGATTAGAACCGTCGCCCATATGGGATCCCAGGTCGTTCAAGGCAAGGACTTTAGCCGCTAGGCCACGCCGCCGGGTCCCTTTCTGACATCTTTCAATAAACTATTTCTGCTTTACACCCTCTTCCTTACCCAAATACTCCCTTTTCTTCGTGGACAGGAGACATGAATCCAGTGGAGAAAAGGAATTTCAATCATCACAGACTCCTGAAATAATGGCCTTTCTTAAAAATGCATGTGGTTTTTTAAAATTTATTTATTCTCATTGCAAAAGGCAGAATTACAGAGAGGAGAAGAGGAGAAGAGGCAGAGAGGAAGATCTTCCATCTTCTGACTCACTCCCCAAGTACTTGAACTGATCCAAAGCCAGGAGCTTCTTCTGGGCATCCCATGTGGGTGCAGGCTTTGGACTGTCGTAATTGTCCCAGGCCACAGGCAGGGAGCTGGATGGGAAGCGGGGCCACTGGGATTAGAGCCGGCGTGTATATGGGATCCCGGCTCATGCAAAGTGAGGACTTTAGTCACTAGGCTATCATGCCAGGCCCAGATGCATGTGGTATTATCTTTGTAAATGCTAAGGAAATCTCTAAACACATGAATACAAAATATTAACAGGCCTAAATTGTGAGGAAAGGCCCTCTGCTTTTCCCTAAATCACCTTTCAGGCTAAGATACCTGAGTCTCTTGTCATTAAAAGTGGCTTCCTCTCTGTATATCTGATTTTTCAATAAAAAAATAAAATAAATATTTTTTAATAAAAAGTGGCTTTTGATTCAAGGACAGAGGACAATATCTTCATATCTTTCTACAGAGAAGTCCTGGCAGTGTGTTGGCCATATTTTTATAATATTTTGAGTTCTCAACATTTTGTTGTATCTTTTTTAGAAAGTCGGAGCTGTGTAAGGGATGTACAGGTCAGCACCATTTTATGATTAATTATTTCTTTTCTTATTAAAGTTATTTAATGCTACTAAAGACACTAGATTAACAGCACAATCTCTAGAAAATCACCTGAAAGTTTATAATATTTTGCATTTAGAATTTTGTTTTTACTCCTCAACTTCATACAAATAAACATTTAGATTTTAGACAAGTCCACATGTAAACTTTCTCTAATAGTTTGAGTGAGAGTAGTCTGCGGCAAATTGAGCCAATGAGTAAATTAAAACAACTGGAATCCTGAGTCTACATGAACAAGAACAGTGAAACAAATTCTTTCAGGATCTCCATGCACTTAACCCTTGATTTCACCACAACTTTCAGGAATTACGATACAAGCCCTCATGTGTAAACTAGCACTCCAGGGCTAGTTCTGGATATGCATTGCTGTTTTACGTGGGACCCAATGGAACCTGCCTCCATAGTGGGAAGCTAAGTTCCTAAACTTCCAGAGAGTTAAAATCTTTAGATAGCATTTGATAAGACAGCTTGCTTACTTGCTTCTAACCAACTTTATCTTGAATTCCTCATCTAGATATTGACTCAGATAGATGACCAGAAAGTTGCCCAAGTTTGCATCAATTAAAAAAAAATCAAAACTATACCTCTTATTTCAATTCTGGGCTGGCTTCTGGGGAGGCAATGGGTAATATTCTATCACCAAATTACCGGAACCGGGCGTTGATATCATCGATACCATCACCACGCTGCTGAAAACACACAGGAGACCAAGATCTAAACCAACAGAAAGCCCAGGCCTGGTCCATCATTCCAGCCACCTCAAAGTGGAATCATGATACACAAAGTGCAAAGCCAGAAATAATGAACTTTTAGTAAGGATTCTGCAGCATTATATTCAGCAAACTGAGAGGAAATTGAGCAAGACTAATACACAAAATTTATATATCCTTTTGTGTGAGATTGGACTATATACAGCTGCAAATGACTATATTCAGTTAAATTTATTTTTAGAAATGTATTTTAGCCCATTTGTATTGTCCGCAACATACACATGTTGTTGATACAGAATTTTTTTGAAAAATGAATTCATGCATGCCGTTGAAAGATCAAAACATGTTTTATCTTTTTCTGCACTATAACTTAAACCGTATTAAGCTTGATTCAGTAAATCTAAAAATAAACTTATTTAATCTCCATAAAGGATTATAGAAGTGAGTCATTTTGTTTGAGCGAATCATGCCCTGAGTTTCACTGAAGTGACATCTGTTCTTTGCACTGCATTATCACAGAAAAAGATTTTCAAGATAAACACAATTTCATAAAACTTTCCTTCCATGGGAGGTGGGGGAAATTTCTTAAGGAGTTTAATGTCACAAAGACCAAACCACAAACCACATATTTCAAGAAGTCTTTACTAATCTCTTGAAGAAAGACAAAATGTAGACTACAAAAATAATTAAAAACTGCTCTGTGCAGGATTAAAGATAATAAAAATAATAAATATAAATAAATAAATGGATAAAAAAATAAATTCTCTTAGAATAAGAATTAAAAATAATAGGCCAAGGAGAACAAAAATTGTGCTAGAAAGCATGACTGGTGTTTTGTACTTTTTGTTTGTTTGTTTGTTTGTTTGTTTAAAGATTTATTCATTTTATTACAGCCAGATATATACAGAGGAGGAGAGACAGAGAGGAAGATCTTCCGTCCGATGATTCACTCCCCCAAGTGAGCCGCAACGGGCCGGTGCTGCGCCAACCCGAAGCCAGGAACCAGGAACCTCTTTCAGGTCTCCCACACGGGTGCAGGATCCTAAAGCATTGGGCCGTCCTCAACTACTTTCCCAGGCCACAAGCAGGGAGCTGGATGGGAAGTGGAGCTGCCGGGACTAGAACCATGTGGGATGCTGGGGCGTTCAAGGCAAGGACCTTTGCCACTAGGCCACGGCGCCGGGTCCCTGTACTTTTTTTAAATTAAGAATTTTATTAAATGTAATTTGATGACCTTCAGCAGGAGGATGACATGGAATAATAACATCAAAACTATATTTTATATTTGTGATACTAAATAATTTCTTGGAAGTTGAAAAATAATCTATGAACCATATTCAGTGATATTATTTCCAGTGGGCAAACAACTTCTTAGGAAATATTATCACATTGCTCTTTTCTTTGAATATAAATTATTCACACAAATACACTTAAATATGCATTACGATTTGAACGTAGATCGTATAGAATTTCCCCCACAATTTGGCGAACCTGTTATGTGCCTCGAAGAACTTTAACCAAGAATTCAGCAAACAAGAATTATTAATCAAGCAGGCTTGGACATTCGGTTCAGTAGCTGAGACAACATTCAGGATGCCGAGATCTGACTTCCGAATCCCTTGATAAGAGTCCAGCTTCATGTTGATGTGCACCTTGGGAGACAGCCGCAGCTGACAGTTCAACCATCACTGTTACCCAGCTGGGAGATCAATGAGTTCCAGGCTCCTGGCTTCAACGTTGCACAGTCGAGACTGCTGGGAGCAATTGGGGAACAAAATAACAAATGAAAGAAAGACAGTGCTAACTGTAAAGAAAGTAGCAGACCTGCTCTTTCATTTGTTGTACTGGTTATTAAAAGCACAATCACTCCAAGCTAACTCAGTTTATCGTTACCACAGGAAACATACCATAGAGAGACAGGAGATCCAAAGCTCCATTCCAGATCAGTCTAGGGACTGGTGGCCACGGGAACCTTCTTCCCGCTTGTGTAGGAATCTGACACAAGTAAGAACCAACGCCACAGAATTCCCGATGGGGATCCTCAGCATCCTAGAGTTGGTCATCATTGGCTGGCTACATCAGAGAGATGAGCCCAACCCCCCAGGATCGAGGAAATACCTCACGTACCAACAAGACCTCACAATTGTTCTGTTTCAAAATGATAGCAATTAAGCCTGCTCAATGCAGAAGAGTTGGAAATGTCTTAGAAAGACAAAAAGAAATGTGTGTTATTGGTAATTGTATTCTTCAGAAGTGATTTCTCTTAACATTTTGATAGTATAATCTAATATTTTTGGAAATACATACTTTTATGACCAAAATTAGACTCACACTATATCTAATAAATGCTTGTTCTTTTCATTTAACAGACTTTAGATGCTTTTTTATGTCATTAGTTTTTGAACAGTTATAAAGAACTCAAGTTTTTGAATATATGACTCCCGTGGCTGGATGTAAAGTGTTCCAACAGACTTCACTGCCTCTACTGCTTTCTTCTGTGAAACACAGCAGTTTGAGTCCAGTGCTGGCTCTGTGCTTGCTAATGCCATGACCCTTGCAAGGCTTTTCTTTGCTTTATAGTGCCATTTGTAAGAAATACTTAATAAAGTTGTACTTATAAAATATATTAAACCAGAAGAAAATTTTAACACTAGTTTTTTTCAGCCCTTTTTCTTTTATAAGCCATTTCATGCTCTGCTCTCACCTATTCCACCCCCTCTCTTGGCAGCAGAAGGCTCACTAGAAGGAGCCATCTGTTCTACACTGTGTGGCAGGAAGGCTAGGAACAAAATCAGAGAAGTCAAATAAAGGTCATGGCTTCATATCCACATCAATATTGACATTTTTTAATGTAGGGCTGACAAACATTGTGAGGATCCCTCATTTACCCATTAGTTGTCAGTAGTTCTCCCCAATCCCTATGTTGTGATCATCAAAACCACCTGTAGATAATGCCAAATGTTTGCAAATTTCTTACCTACCACTGTGCCAGACAACCACTGTTTTTGCACTTGCCAGCCAATCACTTTGGATATTTTCTCTCTTTAAAATGGGAATAAGAATACTAAATTAAATTTTTGTGAGGACGAACCACTGTGTAGAGAAATTGACGTCTATATTCTGAGGCCACCATAAACCTAATGGGGATTATGTTTCCAGTTTTACTACTACAAGTGCAGCTTTAATGGATACTTTTGGAGAATAGTTAGTGCTCCAATAAAGCTGAAATGAACCATGTCTAAAGAGAATTATCACACTGCAGACAGCTGGGAACAAGCTGTCCTGGGAACAAGCATGGGATTTTCAAGTAGATACAGCAGGAAATACTTTCCTAAGGACAAGCTTAAAGCCACACCAGCATGGAATTGTGTTGAGGGCACACCTTAAAACCAGAAAATTCCTAAAGAGCAATTTACCAGGATATACTTACCACCTTCAAGGTTGTAAGTTGGTTATATTGATGAATAGTTGTAGAGCAGTAATACTTTGCATATTTGTCTCTATTCCCATTTTAATGTACAAAAATATATGAATTGGGCTTAAGTGATCAAAATGGTGGCCATCAAGTTTCTCCAACTTTCTCCTCCAGCCTTTAGTGATTTCCTCCCTGGGATATCTCAACCTGGCCCAACCAGACTCCACATTCATTTCTCACATCTGTGACATAACACCTCCTTGGGATACTTCTAATAGATCGGCTTCCTATCTCCAAAGCACCTTACAAGAATTCAATGTGTTGCACACAAGCAGCACATTCCCTCTTACAGTACACAGTGTTCTGATACAGTGGTTGGGGATAAACTTGCAGTGTTGGCACCCCACGTCTAAGATGGCATGGAGGGCAAGTGGCAGCAAACTATGTCTTCTAGACTAAGTGGCTGGAAGGATGGGCACCTCTTTGCGTGTTGTGGCATGAAAACTATGATTCTGAGTGCAGAAGGATTCACTGGGTACACTTACTAAACACTCAGATATCACAACATGGAGCTTAGTGCTTTCAACGCTCTGTCTCATTTTCACTATAAATGCCACTGGCAACCTTTTTTGAAGAAACAACTTCATTTATATTTGTTTCTAACTTTTAGAACTCACCATTGTTCTGTCATTATTTAATCTATCCATTTAATGTACTACGTAAAAATTTGTAGGTAATTTATTGAACACTGGTTAGTTTAAAAACACTTGAATTGTATCTTCCCATAGCCTTCCCATTTTTTTGGGTCTTGTAACCTATGGCCTTTACAAAATTTGCAGTCACCACTGTACTTTTCCCCCCTGAGACTTGTATGAGCAATGGAAGAGGAATTTACCAGAATATATTTTTGCTAGAAATAGAACGTAAAAATTTGGGGTATAATTTTGGCTTTATTGCTTTTCTTCAATTCAGTTAATTTGCTACCAAATGTTTAATGAGTTTGACCAACTATTAACACTGTAAGATAACAAAGAAATAACTGACAAAATGTGTCATATAGGAAATAAGGGTGGAGGAAGACCAATGATGGCTATCCATGCAGCAGGATATGAAGGGAGTAGGAGATCCTCCCACTCCAAATCCTGTGTCATTCCTCCTCACCACCCATCCCATCCCATCAGGGGCTCAGATTCCCCCATTAGATTGCATTTCCCTAATATGGGCAAAGCGCATTTTATCCATTCCAAGAATCATCATAGGTCCCCATTTCTGATGTCTGAATGTGTTTTATAATCAATGTTAATGCATATGTTTAATAGGTAGCATTGCATGGCACTCTACTCCAATGACAAGTTGTAAAGTCAGGGATATTTCTGCAGGTTAATAACATCTTAGCATCAAGGAACTGTGAAATTTGGAATAAGTCTGGAAATTGATTTAACCAGAGAAGGCCAGATGACCTCTGTCCTGCAGAGTTGGCCCCTGAGGCAGGGCTTGGGGTAGGAGCAAAGGCTTTTCTGGGGAGCAGAGACGGGAGCAGTATCGTAACTCACCTAACATAGGACCCAGAGTCTTACCCTGAAAATCTTTAATTCCACACTTTTCCTTGGCACACAGCTGCAGTCTGGCCCTTTGCACATCTGACATGATATAAAGTATCTTCAGATCCGATGAAATGTAGACAAGGGAAAACAAAAGGGGCAGGAACTGATCATCTACAGAATCCTTAAAGGGAAACTAACACTGTTACTGTTGCCACTGCGGCTCTCTTTCCTGAACCTTGGGTTCCCATTGACAAAATCTCACTATTCCTGGGTGGGTTATCAATAAACTTTTCTTAACCATTCGAAATCTGAAACCTTTGTAACAATACCTTATCTCTCACCCCAAGCCACCACTTCTAAAGGAGGACCCGTGAGGAGCTTTTGAAAGGTTTGGGAGCTAAAGAACTCATACATATCTTTTCTTTCTGTTATTCTGGAAATTATCTTCTCTGGAAAGAAAGTTTAGATGTTAGTTTCTGCAACTTCTCATCAAACAAGTACATAATGTGCAATACGCATACACAATGCTACTTTACAGTGAGAGAAAGTAAAGCCACCACCATGTCCATGTAATAAAAAACTTCATTTATGATAGACTGGAAAGATAAGTTTGATGCAATATTTTAAATCCATGGTTCTTTCAAAGTACACATTTTTCTTGGACTTTGGGATCAACTCTTATGAGACTCATTAATAGATAGTTTTAAAGAATTGATTAATGGTGTTGTAAGTCTATGGGTGTCATGAGATTCTTAAATTGAAAATGTTAGATAGTGCTACAAAGTACATGCATAGTTAGGCCTTACTCTCAGTCTAAAATGTCATAAGCATTTTATTTTCACAGAAAGGTAAGGACAGAAAAGCCAAAAGAATGCCCTAAGTCAACCTCCTAGAAATTCTTTCCACATTGTGCCTTCTTCTCAGGAGAGGATTTAGTTGCAAAAAGCTAACAATTCTATAAAACTTGGATGTATCCCAACATGAGAATTTCACATTTTCAAGGGTGATGGTAAAAGACTAACTTTTCCTCTGTCCAAATGATTACTTTCAGATGTCAAACTTCCTATGGTGAAGTAACGGCTGTGCGGGTTACAGAGAGAAACCCGTGACACATAGGGCACTAAATACGCTTTGCAGCTATTTCAACAGAGATCTCTGTAAACACAAAATGGGATACCAAATATCCTTCCTACCTGGCACAGATTCAAGAATGAAGTCTTTGTATGCTGAAATCACAGATACTAGACAAAAGAGTCTCATCACTTGTTTATTCAAATGTTTAAAACATATTTGCCATGTGCCAGGAACAGTCCAAAAACCCTGTATGCATACAAAACAAAACAGGATTCCTGCTTTCTGACACATTCCACAAAAGGATGATATGTGATGAAGAATGTTTAAAATGTGCTGTTCTCCATATCCCTTCTCTTTTTAACAAAGCAAGAAATGGGGTTCCAGTTCTTTTTATTACTGAAGACTTTCCCAAATTTAAATTTTCAGAATGTTTCCAAAAAACCAGAAAGTACAAATTGATGGCACATCAGTGATAATGCATCAAAGATCACTCCTGTAATTTTACCTTTGTCTCAGTCACATGATGATAATCACCTATGTATTCCTGAACAAGATTAACAATTGTATCCGTTAACAATTAACAATTGGGATTAAATTCCATTTTTTGCATAAAACAACTATTAAATTGTGCTGACACAGGAAGAACGAGAAATAAATGTATTATTGTAAAGTTTTTTAAAACATCTCAAATTAAGAAAATAAAATTCAATAGAATGAAATAAATGTCTATGCACAATTGTGTGTTTAGATCTTTTTGCATTTTTCTGAGGAGGGCATCCACAAATACCATTGCATTATGAAAGGAACTTGCTATTCCACATGGGAAATGAAGGAATATTTTAAAGAAACACCTCCTCAGACCACAAGCATCTTCATTGTGCTAACTGTGGCAGCATCCAGTGAAGTGACTTACCAGACCCTATTCCACTGTCACATTCTGTCTATGGCTGAGGAAAAACAAGAGTATCTATTTCCTGCAGGAAATCTTAGTTGTTGTAACAAATGACTAAAGGAAGTTAGTAATGATCTCTATTTCCATGGTACTGCTACTGTAGTTCAGGTGAATAGGCCCAATCATAAAAAGCAAGTGAAGGGAATTTTCAGGTTCACATATTACATAAGTGAAGTATTATATGGCATAACTTGCACTAATCCTAAACTCACAGATGGATACATTTTTACCTATATTATACATATAAATATTATCATATCTACCAATATTGAAAAAAATTTTTCTACCACCTAATGAGTTCTAGTGTGGCTTTCCCAATAAATAATCTCCTCCTGACCTCTTTACAGAGATTAGTTTTTACATTTTATGATTTTCATAGAAATGGCATCACATAGTCCATACCCTGTTCCTTTCATCTATCATTCTGTCTTTGAATTTCATCCAGTTGGGTATTGCTTTTAACGATCACCTGCCTTTTTTTCCTCATTTTCTTCTATCATGTTAGGCTACTATGAACATAATTTTGCTTCTCACCAGAATGTAATATAGTATTTTGGTATCGCTGTTTTACGTAGTTACTTTTTTTTAAAAGCAAGTAATGCTAATTTTCAATCTGAAATACTTTTCTTACTTTTTATATTTAATTAATTCTAAGAAAATTTCTAGCGAAACAATAATTCATCATATGTTAGAGAATCTATTTATTCATTTTGGTGATGGCAGCAACCAAAAGACCAGGAAAGGATTCTAAAGTAGTTTGGGGATCTGTTCTAAGAAAATAACATTAGTTACAAACTGAAAAAAAAATATATAGAGAAGTGAAATCTATGAAATTTGGCAAACAGAATCCAAAAAACAGGAGTCAGATGCTTTGAATTTCACAGGAATATGAGTCCTTTAGGAGTTGATATCTTATTCTCACTGATGTGACCCTAATCTGGAAAAAAAGCAACTGTTCCCAAAATGAGTTTCAGCTAGAACGAGGGAGTGCCACGCTTAAGGAACAGTGTAAGATGTCTAAGGAGGAAACAGGGCGGACAGTCCAGGCAGAAAACAACACACACGTGGGAACAAGGCAGAAAAGAACAAGTCATGTCCACAGTGTTAAACAGACACACTGACTCCTTATAGGGTAGTGGCAAAGGGTGAATGTGAGCAAGGAGGAGTGGGTTTTGTGTGCCAGGGGGTTGAGTTGCAGATCCCACCATTGAGGGTGTTAGCCAGACACTTAATCTTGTAGAATACACACTTCACAACTTTCTTTGCCATGGAAACTTAAAAAACATGAAGTAATTTCTCATGTGGAAGAATTTCAAAGGAAGGCTCTGAAATTTCCATAGTGTAGGGGTGGCCTCCTTGGCTTATCTCCTTACTTTTTATCGGAACACTCTTCCAGACATTGACTGAAGTTTGCATTCTGTTCCTCACGAGCAGGAGTGACTTTAAAATGAAGCACAAACTCCCACTGCCTCAGTCTTCTGACTCAGATATTCTAGAAATTTCACTTTTGGACAAGAATTTGTCTTTTCATTCTGTTTTTCACAGCAGCATGTGCCTTTATTCATCTCAAATTTCATCCAAAGAGAAAGTTGATCAAGAAGAACCAGCCGTCCACTGTGTAGCTGACAGAACAGTGATTTAGAAGGGACTAATTAAATTTAAAGCCAATCAGAACTATATGAGGCTTTGGACTACAGAGCAACTTTTCATCCTAAGTGTGTTTGGAAAAAGAACAGAAGTTGTATAATTCCACATCTTCAATTGCTTATTGTGTCATGGTGCAAAGAGAAAACTTAAAACTCTTTGCAGTAATTACTTTTATGAGCCCTAAGATTCATAGCCTGCTCTGTTGTCTCTCTGAAGTATAAACAACTAATAACACATAATAAATTCTGTAGCCTGGGAGGAGAGAACCCCATAAATGCATCAACATTTAGGAGCAATCCAGTGTAACACTTACTCAGATGGTACTTTAAGCAAAGTACCACCTCAGGTACATGCTGAGTATTAGAATCATGATCCAAAGCAACCTTGGGTGTCTTGCATGTCTACATTTGTGTTTGCATGTCTATGCATTGCATATGCATGTGTTGATATATTAGTGTGCGCTAATGTGTGTTGTATATATTTATGTGTGTTTTATTATCTCTATTCCTTGAAAGTAGTCCCCGAAATGATTATTATATCCCATATTTCACATCAAAGGATCATGCTTCTGACATGAAGTGGCATATGCATATTGAGCTGATTTTTCAAAACAATGCATGAGAGGTTTTTATAGATCCATCCTTTCCCTTGGTCTTCATTCACCTGTGACTATCGCAAATGTAAAAAAGGTTTAATGAAATGATGTGTGATAAGAATGTTAGGAAGCTGGTGTGTGCAAACTTTAGCTCTATTTCCCACAATTTCTTTCACCAGGAATATTACTTCTGCTATCCCAGGCAGAGCCTTTACTGCCCCCCAGACCTCATTAACTGCTACCGTATTATCGCCCTGGCACATTTTGACAGTGCTGGTCTGTCTTGTATCACAGGAAAGAAGGAGAAGAGGTTGAAGTATGTGCAGAGAGCCAGCACCACATGATGGAATTTGTTTTGATAAGTATCAGGTTTCTGGTGTTTCTTTAGATGAGGTGAGGGTATGAAACACTGGGGAAAACTGCAGAGCATCTGGGTTCTCCCATAAAACCTAGATATAATTAAATGAGGAAATTACAAAAAAAAATGAAAATGACTAATACATATACGAGACTGTATTCTACCTCACGTGTAACTGAGTAGTACAAGTTAAAACAATATTCAGAAATAATTATTACTCTATCAGATTGGCAAAATTCAAAAGGATGCTAAGTGTCAAGATTAAGCAGAGTCTAAATTGGTATGACTTTCATGATGAGTAATTTAGGTACACAAATAAATGCTTACAAAATGCATATTTCATGTGGCTTTGAAATTCTACTTCCTATAATGAATATCAAAGAATTAATCTAACAAATGAATAAATATATATGTGCAAGTCAGTTGCTGTGATAATTTACAATTTTGAAAATGGAAAGCTTTTGTTGAGTTTTACGGTAACTGATTAAACTACATAGACACATCATTCTTATTCATTATGCTATCGTGGTAGACATATGTGGTTATATATTTTTCCGAATCCATGGAATATACATCACCAAAAGTGAATTAATTTGTTTGTTTTATGGAACCTCCTAGATTCATTAGGAACTGTTAGCCCTTCCTCTTTGCCTGACAGGAAAGAAGATTACTTTGATTCTCTAATTTGCATCACATTCTCAAATAAATTTAAGTAAATACATTTATAAGGAAGAAGTGAAATGTCTTCCTGAACAGCGATTTGCGGAAGATGGAGGGATGTTGCTCTTTCAGGAAGGATTGCCCCTCTTCCTCCCTTTGGCGTTTACGCTTCATCAGATGGGAACAAGGGGGCATTGTTCCCTGACCCTTGTAGGATCTGGAGCCACTTTCTGGTTCAGCTTTCTCCAAAGATAAAAATTAATAACTCCTGCTCAAAGTTATACAATTCTTTTTCAAAAGTCACTTTCTCAGGAATATCCAGACATGGTTATTTCAGCTGTGTCTTATGTGGTTTAAGAAAAAAAAAAAGTACTCGCAATGAGCTGTGGGGGCGGGGAGAAAAAAATCAATAACAGAGCATAAATCTCAGTTTACCATAGGGTTGTGTACATCTGGATACACTGATCCATAGTTGAAAATATCACAAAGTTGAGATGTACTTAATATCTGTAACCTCACAGGCATCAGACCGCTGCAACACCAAGCACTGCAGTGCTGCATGCGTCCCCCTTATGACCATGCTGGGTCACTGATTGCCTAGAACCCACGAGAGAGCATATTCCATACATCACTTAAGAAAACATCAAACTCAAAACGCCAAGTGTAGCTTCTACAAGTGTATATCACTTTCGCACCAACACAAAGTAAAACAATTGTGATGCCATCTAATCATTCTTAGTTGAAGAGTGAATTCCATCCTAGTCTGTACATAATTTTTAAAAAAATTTTTCTGAGAGACAGAAGACAGGTAGGGAAGATTTCTACCCATAGGTTCACTCAAGAAAAAAAAAAAAGTCCACCAACACTGGAATGATGCCAGAGCTGAAGCTTGGAGCTAGAAACTCGATCTAGATTTCCCACTTGAGTTCCAGGAACCGAAGTATCTGAACTATGACAGCTACCTTCGAGGGTCTATGCTAGTAGAAAACTGGACTCAGGAGCCTAAGCCAGGAACTGAACCCAGATACTTCAGTATAGGATATAGGTGTGTTATCCAATAGGTTAAATACTTGTTCCCTACATGGGATTTTTGCCTCCTCCCAGAATGTTCTCTTCAGGAAGCAAGTAGGCCTAGTGTATTAGACTAGTAGGATAAATTACTGATCAGCTTCAGCTGTGAGTTTTATTCACAAATGTCGCAGAGGCCCTGTGTCCAAGTTATCTCCAACCTCACTCACTCCTTCCACATGATCCAAAGCATTATTTGCATTGTAGTAGCAAGAACTCTAATAATTACAAATAATGGATATTTTACAATTGAATATAGTCTTATTTCTACCTTGAGATTTGACTTACTTTAATTATGGGACATATAATATGCTCCCAGATTAAGTCCAAAACCTCAAAAAGATAACTTATATAAACTCAGATTTTCCATAAGGACAAAATATAGAAGAGAAATAAGGTAAAAACATGTTAGGGCAAAATAACCCTAGACACTGTGAAACCTTTCCCAATGGTTTTGTAATGGTAGACTTTCATGATCCTTCTATTTCAAAGACTGTTCTTTCAAATCTTACAAATGACTCAACATCACCATTCCATAGGAGGGCTATGAAAATTTCTAGAAGTTTGATGAAAAAAAAAAATCAGTTTAGAAAAAAGAGAGAATTCAGCTAAAGGAGATAATCATACAGGTTAGCTTCCAGGTTACCTATGCCCCCAAAGAAAAGAGAATGAAAACTGGGTTGAATAATTAATTTTTACTCTAAAAGTAAAAAAAGGTTTAAATTTTCCCAAGCGGCACTCAGTGTGTAACCTAAAGCCTGTGAGTTTGCAAGCAGACCATGTGTCCTTTCCTGTCTTTAGCAGTGTGACCTTCAGAGAGAAACCTAGGCCTTCTGGGTCTCTGGTTCACTCTTTGCAAAGAAGAAAAACTATTTTCTACTCCACATGGTTCCTATGAAGAGTAAGCAAGAATTAAGTCATGTATTAGCAACCTATCAAAAATTATGTGACAAACACCTGAGGTCACATCTCACAGATCTTTACATGGCTGGGTGGTCTCACAAAGGCTTGCTTTTGTGGTGATTTTCATTTTATGGGTCAGATGGAGTGGGAGAATTTGAGATGGCTTTATGCACTCTTGCCTGAGCCCCTGATGGGACTGCTTGTAAAGTTGGGCTACCCTTGTGCCACCAAGTCTCATTATTCTAAAAATGTACCCACCTTTCCTTATTATACATACAAGTTCCAAGAAAGTGAAAGCAAAAACTTGAAAATATCTTGAGGTTTGGGTTCTACATCCCCAAAAACATCATGTGAATTACATTATGTTGACCAAAGCAAGTTATAATGTCGGTCTCAAGTCAAGGTGGGAGATAGAATATTTTAATTCTCAGTGGAAAGTATTGCGCTATGAATGTTGTAGTTTTCCACAGTTCAGATGCTGAAATATGAACCCCAAGGTGATTATATCAGGAGGTAAAGACATGGAGAAGTTATTCGATCATGAGGTTCCCACCCTCATAACTGGCATTCAATTAGTGTCTTCTAAAATGGACATCGGGGAATCAGTTTGTGCCCCTTCCTCCAAGTGAGCATACCATGTATGAACAGGAAGCAAGGCCCTAATTGAAAACTGAATCTATTGATGCCCTGATCTGGAACTTACTGGCCTACAAAATTTTCAGAAATAAATTTTTGTTATTTAGAAATGACCCAGCTTATGGAATATTGTTGTAGCTGTCCTACTTGAACAGGACGAATGCCAGCATTGTATTACAAAGAGGTGCGAGCATGACTAACTGTTAGCCAGTGAGGTTATTATGATGATTTCTTTCCTGCCTGGCAGTCTAGGAGTCTTGCTTTAAAAGCAAGTTTAGCAGAATCTTTCATGATCATGTTGGTTGGAAACTCTCACAGATTGTTATTGTCATGGCACCCAATGAATTCCATCTTTCCATATCCATACCTTTCTGCATTTTCCTTTCAAGTTGGCACTTGTCATGGCCCTTCTTCTGGCCAATAGAACATTAACAAATAGAACAAAATTGAAGCTTGATAAGGACTTGTATACTGGGGACCATGGTGGCTTGGAGCATCACCTTATAATTACTGTGTCATAAAAAGCAAAATATGGGTGAGAGATTACCAGAGAAAAGGAGGTGAGATTCTTTTTAAAATTCTTTTTAAAAACATCTCACTTAGATACTTAAAACAAAAAAAAAAATCTTATTAGGATGAATTCATGTTATTGGCTTAAATGTGTAGATTTTGTTGAAAAAGCCAGCAGCTAAAACACAAATTGCTTTTGTGATTTAAAAGTATAAATCCAGGTTCATAATTGGCAATTAAAGATTTTTTGTGATCTCAGCTTATAATTAATTTTTATATTTTCTTCTTCTAACATGGCATAGAACATGTTTTATTTCAGTGATAAAGAAAATCTTTATACAAGACAACAAGTAGCTGTAAATGTCCAGGTCATTTCATATGCACTTTGGAGTCTCCAATAACCGAATGCTCAAGAGATGCATAATTTATTTCCATTCAGAAAAATATGGACCAATCTGCCTTGATTACTGCTTCCACTGTTTCTTATACATATATGTAAGTGTATTACATATAACTGTTTAAAAACAACTACCTTTAAAGAGTTTAAAATACATGTCTAAATATTCACATTGAATGTTTGTGGAGCCCTTAGATAGACTTGAGAATACTGATATTCTTTTTATTTTCATTTTGGAAACTGCTATGCCACTTAGAAACTCCCTTGCTTTGTTGTTTTGCTAAAAACCATGGGAAGCCGATTGGCACTTTGAAAGAATGATTTCCTCCAGGTTTCTGGTGTCAATACATCCTCAAAATCATTTACTAGACTCTTTAATAAAGAATGCTCCTGCTAGTGTCTTCTTGTTTGAAAAGAACATAAATAACAAAAACTCTAGCCGAAGAAATATCACTGTTGAAATTGGATGTGTTTTCTCAGCTGATCTGTACGAAACTGGCAATGTACTTGAGACTTCAGCAGGGGGTCTGGACTCCATCAGGTCACCTGGCAAAAAACAAGCTCTCTTGAAAGCTTAGGTTTACCTTCACAACTGTGTTTGCCAGGGCTGCTGGCTTAGCAACAGGAAGCTGTGTGCTCTTTATCCAATTTTAATGAACTCCTTTCTTCCAAAACGGAAAGCTGACAACAGAAATGTCTTCAAGGAAGCAGGTATTAGAGTGTGACTAACTTTGGAATAAATAAAAAAGTTCTCCTAACAAAGGGGAGTAATCAATGCATCAGTGCCACACTGCCGGCACTATAGTCACAACCTGGTAGGAAGAACTGGGTCATCTCCCACTGCAAGGGCTCATCAATAGTGAAGCAAGCCAAAAACCATGGAAGAGAGATGCATTTAGAATAGGGAAAGTTGTAATTTTTAAAACAATTCTCCCTGGATAAGGGACTTAAGGGAAGATAGAATTAAAAATGTCAGGGATTCATTCACTAATTTACTCATGTGTTCATTGATTTTAAAAATACTTTTAACTTTTACCCATGTGCAGCCCATGGTTCACGCGAATTCAGCAGTGTGTGATGTAGACATGATGCCCTCTCCAATAGACACACAAACAAAAGGACAGAGTGGAAAACCAAGAGGAAGACACTAAGAAGTGAATCTTTGGAACTCTGATATCAGCTATGAATGACATCCACACTCCACTGAGAACACATTTCTAACTCTTATTTAATTTTTATTCATACCTAAAGTGAGTTCAAATATGATGAAATCGTGACATGAGGTCATGATGCAACTGAGTTATAGCTCTTTGGCCTCCAGTTGAGGTAGCCCCAGAGGGATTCATTGATTCAAATGGAGTCTACAGGCTAAGAAGGCTGAGGAGACAATCTTTTCCTCAATATAGACACCTTTGACCAGTGTCATAGGGCTGATATGTGAATCAGAATGCTGACTTATTGATGCCAAATTACTTATTCTAAGAAAACATCTGTTCTTGCAATGGGGAAACCAACCTGCAACCACAGAGGAACTTTTAGGTGGCATTTTCTCCTTAGGCAGCAAAAGCCTGATTTTCTTAACCTAACACCAGTCTTACCTATGAGGTTATACAGGAACTTTTGTTTTTGGTTGTATCCATGCTTATGCTATCAGCCAGGACTGGCCTTAGGAGAAAATGATGAAGGGTGTTAGGGATGGCTTGTAGTTTTCAGCCTTATATTGTGCTGCTGAATGGAGAGTGACACCATTCACATAGAAAAGTGGAAGAGCAATACGTGGCAAGAGAAACAGTGGCCATACATCAGACTCATAGTGGATTGAGTTCAAGTTCCAGAAGGCGCAGAAATACCAGACACTCCTAAAGTTCCTAAAACTGTGAGACTCAAGTACGGTCAGAATCTTCTGCAAAAAAAAGTTGATCATCAAGTCAGCTGCCCCATGAAGAATGCTTCTGGCCTCTAGTTTGCTGTGGATTTGTTTGCACAACAAGGCATTCTCTAAGGAAAATGGTGTGCCAGCTCCACAAAGCCGCAGGAAACTGTGTGAGGAGAAGGATGGCAAAGCAAGAAGCCACTGGCCGAAAGAGAATGTTCACATGTTAGTCTAGTAGATTGACCTAATTGTGTACTCCCAAAAGCTCTAGGACTCTGAAAGTACAAATACCCCTAACTCTGACTCACAAAGAGCCCAAAGGCCAACCTGGGCTATTAAGATGTCTGAATTTAAATGCTTCTAGAGGAAATGCAGTGTTACGGTAAGTACGTAAATCCATCCATGCTTTGGTAGGTTGGCAAAATATTGCCTGGTGAAATCCCATGTACAGAATTTTAATTTATGGAAAAATAATTATTGGAGTTAGCATACCAAGGTTTTAATGAAATGTAAATTATTTAAGGTATTGATCTTAAACTAGAAGCCTTAGATTATTTGACGTGGATATTTTTAAGAATTTGAATTTCCCCTGCTAACTTCCTGTTCTTCAGGATGGTTCTAGCTATCCGTGGTTTTTTGTGTTTCCAGATGAATCTTTGAATCATTGTTTCCAGTTCCATGAAGAATGTTTTGGGCAATTTGATTTGGATTGCGTTGAATGTATATATTGCTTTTGACAGTATAGACATTTTAATGATATTGATTTTATCTATCCCGGAGCATGGGATGTTACTCCATCTTTTGAGGTCTTGTTCAATTTCTTTTTTAAGTAGTTTGTAGTTTTCTTCAAATAGGTCTCCTACATTTTTGGTTAGATTTATTCCCAGATATTTCATACTTTTCTCTGTTATTTTGAATGGTATCTTGCTGGTTAAGTCTTTTTCCATCTTGGGGCTGTTCGCATACACTATGGCTGTTGATTTTTGTTCATTAATTTTGTACCCTGCCACTCTACCAAACTCTCGTACAAGTTCTAGCAGTCTCTGTATTGAGTCTCTTGGCTCTTCTACATAAACAATCATGTGATCTGCGTATAGTGAGAGTTTCACTTCTTCGCTTCCCCTTTGGATTCCTCTGATTTCTTTTTCTTGTCTTATGGCCTCAGCGAGTACCTCTAGGACTATGTTGAATAGTAGTGGAGAAAGTGGACATCCCTGTCTTGTTCCAGATCTCAGTGGGAAGGGTTCCAGTTTTTCTCCATTCAGTATGATGCTGGCATTGGGTTTTTCATATATGGCTTTAATTATGTTGTGGATTTTTCCATCTATGCCTACCTTGGTTAGGGTTTTTAGCAGGAAGTGGTGTTGGATTTTGTCGAAAGCTTTTTCTGCATCTATTGATACTATCATGTGATTCTTGTTTTTCAGTTTTTGGATGTGGTGTATCACATTTATGGATTTCCGAATGTTGAACCATCCCTGCATTCCAGGGATGAATCCTATTTGATCTGGATGAATGATCTGTCTGATGTGTTTTTGAATTCTGTTGGCTAGGATTTTGTTGAGAATCTTAGCATCAATGTTCATCAAAGAGATAGGTCTGTAGTTTTCCTTCTCTGTTAGTTCTCTGTCTGGTTTTGGGATTAAGGTAATGTTGGCTTCATAGAATGAGTTTGGAAGGGTTGCTTCCTTTTCTATTGTTTTGAAGAGTTTGTAGAGGATTGGGGTCAGTTCTGTTCGGAATGTTTTGTAGAATTCTGTAGTGAAGCCGTCTGGGCCTGGGCTTTTCTTTGTTGGGAGGTCTTTAATCACTGATTCACTCTCTACTTCAGTGATGGGTTTGTTCAGGTCGTTTGTTGCCTCTGGGCTAAGTTTTGGCAGGTGTTAGAAGTCTAAGAACTTTTCCATTTCTTGGTGATCTTCTGATTGTTGGAGTACAGTGCTTTGTAGTAATTTCTAATTATGGCCTTAATGGATGCGGTGTCTGTTAGGGCGGTGGTTATCAAAACAGCGTGGTACTGGCACAAAGATAGAGAGGAAGATCAATGGAGCAGAATAGAAACACCAGAAGGAAACCCACACAGATACAGCCAAATAATCTTTGACAAAAAGACAAATGACAATCCAGGCAAATGGGAAGGTCTGTTCAATAAATGCTGTTGGGACAACTGGTTAATAGCCTGCAGAAACAAAAAAATAGATCCACATCTCTCACCATACACTAAGATCAGATCTAAATGGATAACAGATCTAAACCTACATCCAGAAACCTTCAAACTTTTGGAAGAAAATGTTGGAAACACACTGCAACACTTAGGGGTAGGCCCTCACTTCCTAAAAAAGGACACCAAATGCAGTAGAAATCAAGACCAAAATAAACAATTGGGACCTCATCAAACTAAGAAGCTTCTGTACAGCTAGAGAAACAATCAACAAAGTAAAAAGGCAACCCACAGAATGGGAGAAGATCTTCGCACACGACATAGGTGATAGAGGGCTGATCTCCAGAATATACAAAGAGCTACAGAGAAACCAAAATGTCAAAACAAACAAGCCACTCAAGAAATGGGCACGGGAAATGGGCAAACACTTCACAAAGGAACAAACCCAAATGGCAAATAAACATATGAAAAAATGCTCAAGTTCCCTGGCAATAAGGGAAATCCAAATTAAAGCATCAATGAGGTACCACCTAACGCCAGTAAGACTGGCCCACATGAATAAAAGCACCAACAACACTTGTTGGCGAGGTTGCGGGGAAAAGGGAACCCTACTCCACTGCTGGTGGGGCTGCAGGCTGGTACAGCCTCTATGGAAATCAGTATGGAGAATATTCAAACAACTCAAATTCAACATACCGTATGATCCAGCAATAGCACTCCTAGGAATATATCCAGAACACTTGTTTTATGAGAAACCAACATGCACTCCTATGCTCATAGCAGCACAATCAGTAATTGCAAAAACATGGAAGCAGCCAAAATGCCCATCAACAGAGGATTGGATAAGAAAGCTATGGTTCATCTACTCCATGGAATACTACTCAGCTATTAAAAAAAACAAAATGCAGTTCTTTGTGGCCAAATGGGCCAAACTGGAAACCATAATGCTAAGGGAAATGAGCCAATCCCAAAAGGTTAAATACCACATGTTTGCCTTAATTTAAGATGATATGATGTTATGTATAACATGTTATGTTTTGAATGTTATATGTTGTGTATAAACTAAAATTGAAGTATAGGTGAGGTGGTCACAGAAGGTGGCTGGGAACTCGCATTTACTTTTAACATATTGGTTACTCATTACTATGTCAATTAATTCCATAATGATGTAAATTTTTGCTGATGGTATGTTGGAGCTTTCAATTGACTGGGATGATACTCTGCTGGCCCTGTCTTCAGACCAGAGAGGGTATACCTAAGAAGCCGTTGAACTTGACTGGACAATAAGATGCTGGAGTCTATGTTTGATATACGCTTGCAATGGGGGAATCTCAACTGAACTTGAGCTGTGGTTATGCAACAAAGTGGAGGAATCCACCATGGTGGGAGGTATGGGGAGGGGTGGGGAGAACCCAAGTATCTATGTAACTGTGTCACATAATACAATGTAATTAATGAAGTTAAATAATAAATAATTTAAAAAAAAGAATTTGAATTGTTTGCCAACACTTAAGGATGTGTAAACTCCAAGTGAATATCAACATTTTTGGTTTTTCTTTCAAATGGGAAGCTCTGGAAAAGCTGGAACGAGAATCACACATGTAAATGATCAGATGAAGTCAGTGGGTGTTTGCCACTCCTTGATGTACACTCAGACTGAGTTTGTATGCCTCTGCCAGGTTTTTTGAAATTATTATGTTTATCACTTTTCTTACGAGTAAAAAGAAACTGAATATTTCTTGTACTTAATATTTCTGCCAAAGTGGAGGTTAAAGCTAGATCAAGGTAGACAGGTACTTTTAGGAAACCATACTGCATAAAAATTTCTTTATAAAAGTTGAGATTATTTCTGTGACTTCCTTTCCAAGTGTCTGAATGGAAAGGTCACTGTGTACCTTCCACCATTTTCATCATCAACCTGACCCCTGTAGCCGTTGGAGTTGACGTGACTTGGCTTCCCCAAAGCAGAGTCTGTAGTAAGAATTCAGTTTATGGGCCCGGCGGCATGGCCTAGCAGCTAAAGTCCTCGCCTTGAACACGCCGGGATCCCATATGGGCACCAGTTCTAATCCTGGCAGCTCCACTTCCCCATCCAGCTCCCTGCTTGTGGCCTGGGAAAGCAGTTGAGGATGGCCCAAAAGCTTTGGGATCCTGCACCCACGTGGGAGACCTGGAAGAGGTTCCTGGTTCCCGGCTTTAGATTGGCACAGCACCGGCCATTGCAGTCACGTGGGGAGTGAATCATCGGACGGAAGATCTTCCTCTCTGTCTCTCCTACTCTCTATATATCTGACTTTGTAATAAAATAAATAAATCTTTTTAAAAAAAAGAATTCGGTTTACTAGAGAGAGAACACCAAGAACATGTGGGGTGGGGAGAATGACAGATAAAAGTGAGGGAAGACTGATAAAAACATGTCTTCTGGAGGGTCACTCCTGTAGGTATTGGGATGCTTGAAAGGCAACCCAAATGTTTTCAGAACTGGATTACAGGAAATGAGAGAATGATTTGCCCAATAGTTTCTAGAGAACATCTGTTGATGACTGCCAAGAATTATGAATGACCCTGCTCCATCACACTTACAGAAGACCTGAAGCACAATGTAGGAAGCTGCCATGTGTACACCTGAGGGGGATGCTGCAAGATAAAGTGCATCTTAGAACTATCCAATGGCTGAGTCAGGGCTTGGCTTAGGATAGCTAACCAAAGCATCTAAAGAATTTTAAGTCTAAAAAACACGAATGATCCTAACTCTTGGGACTCCTTTGGTGGGAAAAATTTAGAATCCCCCACTGAATATGCAACTGAGAGATGGTGGGAGACAAAGGCCCTAAATGGATAAACACTGGGTCCAACTTTCTGAATACCAGCTCCATTGAATACCATCTCCATTAAATACCAGCTTTCTGACTGGGTGACTAGACAGATTATTTAGCCTTTTGGACTTTCATTGTTTTTATCTCTATATCAATGATAATTACAACATCTATCACATAGACTCATTTTTAATTTACTTATTTTTTTGAAATAATCTTACTTAGTTGATTAGGGTACAAAGGGTCAAAGGTTACAAGAAAGTGGGTAATACCATTATTTCCACACTAATATTGTTTTTTCCCTTATATCTGGGGTCAGGGGAGAAACAAAGAGAAAAGCCTCACCCAGCCTCCCACCCATCCCAGGTTCCCAATGTGAGGCACACTCCGAGGGTCCTACTCAAGCAGTTTTGACAGTTCAACAGGTCTGAATTGCTGCCAATCTCGCCACTCCAATTGTATTGAAACCTACTCAGAACCTACTGGATTACAGGAAATGAGAGAATGATTTGCCTGACATAGTCTCTCCTTGGTTGGGGTTCTGAGATCAGCAGTTCAGTTAGAGGGATCTCCAAAGAAACTTTCTCTGAGGTTATCCCAGACCTGATTCTTGTGTGAGTTTGCCAGTATAGGGTATGGTACAGTCCGTCACCCCAATCAGCTTATGCGCATGCAGGTCATTGCAATTGCTTGGTCAGTTCTATTTCCAGCCTTGTCTTCCATGTGAACCAATGGGTGTTATAGTCCAGCCCGATCCTGTGCACTTCATACTATACTCTGTCCTCACGCAAACCAGTGGGAGCTGCAGCCTAGTTGGGGCAACTACCCATAACCCCCATGAGGCCTGCCCTCTGTCCTGGTTCCCATGCCTGCCAGTATGTACTGCAGGCTTGTTCAGTCTATCTCACATCCCATTTAGCTCTCATAGTTGTCAATGGGCATTGAAGCCTAGTTCGACTCAACCATCCCTACTATCCAGCCCACACACATACTGGCAGGTGCCTTTCTGTCTAGCCATGCCTGCCCTTGTCCTGATTCTCGTGCTCTCCAGTGGGAGTGGTTACCCATGAGGGAGGTGCCCACTATCTCCCTACTAGGCCACTCCAATTTCCGGATTATGCACTCTCCAGGTGGTTCTGGAGTTGAATTTGACAGACTAAGCCCCCAGTGCCAGAATCTGCCATCTGATGATGTGGCAAAGCCCAACAGACCCTCACCCACTCTAAATTTTGCTTGTACCAGTTGGAACAGTCAACCCAATCTGACCATTCCCCAGTCTAGCTCAACTGAGGCCCACAGACCAGGCCCTGCCTGATCTGGTCTGCCCTCATCCCAACTCACACTCTCCAGTGGGAGTAGTTGTCCAGCAGGGGAGCCCACATTCCCCTGCCAGCTTTGCCTCATCCCTCCCGGTTCTCATGTGTGCTGTTTGGGCGCTGCAACCTCATCTGGTATGGTTCACCTCACCTTGGCATTCCTTAATGTGCACTGGTATATGTTGCGACCGAAACTGGCCTGACACACACTCTATGCTGGTGCTTGGATTCGCCAGCAGTTGATGTGAACGGGTTCAGCCTGGTCTGCCCCCCACCTATGCCATATGTATGATGGTGGGTATCTTCCTCTTGCCTCGTCTGGGTTGCTCCATATCGTGGTTCTTGCGCTCACCTGTAGGGGCTGTGTTCCAACAGAGGAGTTTCCCAAGCTCCTCCTTCAGAACCTCTCCCTATGCCAAGTCTTGCACATACTGGTGATTCCATGGGCCAGCTCTCATTGCTGGCCTTCAATCCATTCCAGTTCTTGGTGTTGGCTGTTTCACCCCAGCAAAGGCTTGTCCATACCCAGACATTGCTCACACATGGCTCAGTAGGGGCAGAGACCCAGCCTAGTCTGTCCTACATCTTCCCAGGTTCTCCAGAGCGCCAGATGGTGCTGGCATCTAGCCCAGTTTGGTGTGCCCAGCCCCAGTCCACATTTGTGCTTAGGAGAACTGCAGCCATATCCAGACCAGAACACAGACCCCACTCAGGCCCCCACACCCTCCCGTGGGAATCCCAACCCAGCAAGGGTGTACTCTCACAGCTTCCCAACTGAGTCTATTCCCAGCCCTGGATTGCGCATGTGGCAGTGGGTGCTCTGACCCAGTTGGCTTAGCCCTGTCTTAGCCTTTGCTTTTGATGCTGTGCTGTAGTATCCCTGCCTCATGAAGACCAGTTGAGGTAACAGCCTAGGTCAGAATGACATGTGCTCCATCCTGATTTCTTTTCTTTTTTGTGAGTTGAAGTTTGCTTGGCCCTGCCTGGTCTGCCCTCTTCCAGTTGCAGTTTGGCCCACCCCACATCCTATTTTAGGATGCACCTTCAGGTGGTGCTGCCTTGACCTGCCCAGATTGCCATTGGTTCCTTTACCTGTAAGTGATGGCACATGCCATGGTCACTCCTAGCTTAGCCCATTGCCACCCCAGCTTGCAAGCTAACCTGAGGGACTTGTACTTCCACAGGGTTGGGCCAACACTTCCCCCACAGAGTCTAACCACAGACCAAGTTCTCTCATGTGCTGGTTAGTATCTTGATCCTGCCAAATGTGACCCATCTACTATTCCACCACCCAGTCAAGTAATGGTACCTAGCCCTGCCAGACAGGTGTGTGGCAGTCAGTGATGCTCTATGCTAACAGCCCATTTCAGGATTCCTAATTGGGCTGGTGAAACAGTCTGGCCCAAATAGATCTTATGGACACTCCCCTCCAAGCCACCATCAGGGCTCAGTCAGGTCTCAGAAAGTTTCATGACCCTGTTACTGGGAATTACCCAGAATTCATCTCTCACCTACACTAAAATTGGCCTTATTCATAGCATCCCTAAGCAGCAATTTCATATCCTAAAAACCCCAGAGCTCTCCGCTGGGCAGCCAGCAGGCAGAGCCTGGCACCATTTGGTGCACTGGCCACCCAAAGCCAAGGATTCAGTCACTGCCTTCCGGCAGTGGCTTTGGCCTGAGTCCCCAGCATTGGATCCAACCCAGCATGGGCACCCCCCCACAGCCGCCACACTGCAGGCAACTGCAAGCTGCCCCTAACCCCAAGGACTGGACCAGAGTATCTGAGGTATAAAAGCATAGTAAGTCAGGGGTGGTTATTATATGAATTATAATCATGCTTATGCTAGCCATAAGCACTATAACAATGATACTGCTAGTGTGTCTGTCTTCATTTGCAAACCTCCCTCTTCTCCTCTATAACTGATTTCACACCTCTATTAACTCATACAACTGGTAGAATTTGAACTAATGGAGATTTTGTTTCTGTTCCTAGTATCATTTATCTATTGTGCAAAATAAACTTAATGAAACACAACATCTACTTGAAGTCTCTGTATAATTTATCAAATAATATTCTGATTCTTAAAAATTGGGCTTAAAAATGATGTTTATATTTAACTATGGGATGATTGAAAGTGTCGAAAATTGTTGATTCTCTCCATTTGTCGAAACAACTAACAGTGTTTTTAGAATCTGGAGATGAACTGAAAGATGTCAAATCTGCCCTTCTATTCCTGGGTTTTGACAGATTTCGGTCTATAGCACTGCTTCTGAGGTCATTAACACAGAGACTACAAGGGAATCTTGTTACAGAGCAGGCTGTGCTCAGTAGATCTGAATTTCACTAGGAAGAAGTCTTAATGCTCCAAGGAAAGAACATCTTAAATCTGGACATCTTTTTCTTTCAAGCTTTCTGACTTGAGTTTCTAATCAAAGAAATATGAGGCATGGGAAGCTTTTCTTTTCCTATGAAGGGCCACTTGGCATTTTCAACACCGTTTTCTGGCCATACAAAATTGTCAATTGAAAAATTCATCTGCTGGACCCAGCACAGTAACCTAGTGTCTAAAGTCACATATGCATGCTGCTTTGTGACCTGGCTACTCCACTTCCCATCCAGCTCCCTGCTTGTGGCCTGGGAAAGCAGTCAATGATGGCCCAACGGTTTGGGACCCTGCACCCATGTGGAAGACCCGGAGGAAACTCCTGGCTTTGGATCAGCTCAATTCTGGCTGAGGTGGGCACTTGGGGAATAAACCAATGGACAGAGGATCTTTCTATCTGTCTCTCCTTCTCTTTGTATATTTGCCTGTCCAACAATAAATAAATAAATAAATAAATAAATAAATAAATAAATAAATGACATTTATCTGCTATAGATGTATTAAATTTCAAAATCCACTTGAAGTTCTCCTGGTATGATCAGACCAAATGTTTCTACAGGCGTTGTATGGCCCTCAGGCCACACATTCATGACCCTTGACAGCAATCTGGATCACCCACTAGTATGGTTTGGACACATATTATACCCAAAGGATCCCTAGCTGGAAGTTCTTCAATACAAGAATATGAACAGGTGGGTAATCCAACCAAGCAGTCAGGTATGTATGCATACACCTTGGTAAGGAAAATACCTTTTGAAAGTTTGGTGAGCTACTTTTACTTACTTTTATTATACTTTTTTCCTAAACAAATCATACCAGTTTGTGGAAAACATAGATAGCTCATTTGGCTCTCCTTCAATGTACTCACAAGTAAGACAATATTTTCATGAATCTTCCACAGTGGATTAAGAAATGATTGACAATACAAACATTTGTATAATTAGAGAAAATGAACTTTTATTTTCTCCAATTTATAGAGTATTGCTGGAAAACATAAACAAAGGATTCTCTGAAAATAAAAACATCTAGGATGATTATTAAATCTAAAAGCTACAAATGGGGACAAGAATTTACATTTTTGCATCGTTATTTCTAATATCCAAGATGAACAAAATATTTTAAAAATTGGAGAACCGAAGTAATTTTATTTTGATAATTCTCAGTGTCTTCAAAATAAATCTTCCCCCATGAAGCTGAAAATAGTTGTTTTAAAATTAGCATATATATAAAGAAACAGTGTACAAAGTTTACATTTCCAGCTCAACAAATTACTGCACAGCAACGTATTAATGTCACCACAACCTGGATCAAGATACATCACAAAAGTCCTTTCCTTCTCTTCACAGAACATTACTCACCTGACTTCTATTCACTAGGGCTTTCATGTCTGATGTGTGCACTTCAATTGCAGACACATGGGATGTTTTTTATACATATGACAGCTCTTGCTTAATCTTATGGCAAGAAGACTTGTGTCATGCAATGTACCTGTAGACTAATTTTCATGCATGTGGATTGTTCTCTTGTACGAACATACTACAGCTTCTTTATCAGTTTAAGCATTGATAGACAAATGGACTTTTCTAAACTGAAGGCTATTGTGCAATAATATCGAAACAAGTCTTTTACTGCGTTGTGCTTATGTATCTGTTGAAATTTAATTAATTGATCCAATTTTATATTTATTCAACTCTAATAGAGAGTATGGTTTTCTCATGTGGGGTACAGGAAGTGCATGAATATTTCTATACTCAATACTTCATACATGGTACTATCATTCTTTGTCATTTCTCCCTGTTCCGGTGGTTCCAAAGACATGACCACAGAGGTCTGATTGCTACCTCCCTGTTGTGAATGAGGCAAGCAACGTTTCAAATGGTTTTTATCATTTCCATATCCTACTTCGTGCAGAGGCTGGTTATGTCTCTTTCTTACTGGTTATAACTTAAATTATCTCTCTTTAAAAGTAAATTTATAGACATTCTTTATACTTTACAAAAACCCACAGCCAGTTTCATTTACAAGAATGATTACCTACTACATGATAGCTTATCTTCTCATTCAGCAGTGTTTTTCAGTGTTGTAAATTTAATTCAAATGTAATTTAATTTGTTTTTTCCATTTATATTGAGGTTTTTATATCATTTTTAGAAAATAGTTTCCTTTCTTGAAGTTAGGAAGATATTCCCCTATATTATCCTTTAAAAGATTGATTGTTTTGTTTCCATAATAAGATTCAAATGCATCTAAAATTGATGTTGTATGTTGTTTAGGATGTAAATTTCCTTTTTAATGCAAGGGTATTCAATTAACTTGGTACCATTTATTGGAATTGCCTTCCACTTCCCAACATTCTGCAGAGCACTTACATTCGTCATAAACATAATGTAGAGAATGAGTTGTAGCATACAATTCATACGAAAATGATATGACTACAAAGGGCCACATTTGGACTACTTTATCAGTAGAATGCCAAGACATAATTTTGAAACACAATGCCTATACATATTTGCCTACTTGATTGAGCTTTATCTGTGTTGTCACAGGGGAATGTAAGTCCACAGGACATGTATTTTATCTATCTTGTCTACTACTTTATTCTCAACACCTTTAGGTATTCAATAAACGTAAATCATGGAACATAGCTTTCTAATGCCTTCTATAATATTTTTGAGTCCATAAGTAAAAATTTATTATAATTTTAAACACCAATAAAAATGTTGATGGGCCATCAAATACCTGATAAATTAGTCATCATTGGACATATTTGGATTGCAAAGTCTGAAATTTTTAAATAAAGAAGTAGAAGTATTATAGGTGAAGAAGTCAGTTGAGAAAAATACCTTTGGGTGAAAACTTCTTTGGTCAGGAGGTGATTTCTAGTGTTAGTGTCAGGAACAAAGTGACTAGATCCCATGTGGCCTGAGATTCACAATGATCACCTGTATCATTTTTATGAGTGCTGTCATCCTGAAGTGAAAGAAGTAAGTTAGCAAGGTTAAAGATGTCGTGTTCATACATGTCTACAACATAAAATAAATCAGAGGATGATCACCCTCTCAAGTGTTATTTTTCTGACTCACCTTTAGGCTACATATGCTTGAATGCCACCACACATCACAGTGAGCCACTTATCAAACCATATCAGATGAACATGGACAACTAAAGACCTTAATTCTTCCAATAAATCAGGCTGAAAAATGTCCTGACACCGACAAGGACAAATACAGAAAGTCTATTTCGAACACTAGTCACCTTCACTTTTTGGCTCCCAGAAACAGCCAGCTCAAACTGGCATTCTGGGAATGATGACCTAACAGCAACACAAATGACTGCTCAAATGTCCCTTACTGGTCACACTGGCCCTTTCCTTCAAGTGGTACTCGGGGTCAGATCCACACTGACACCCACAGGGACCAGAGTTCAGTGTACACGGGGCATTCAATTAGAGGCAAGACTACAGCAATGAAGCAAGTCAGGACTGGAATTGCTTTTAGCTCTTAGGGGATGCATTTCATTCAGCCTTTAAATATTCTTTCTACAGAAAGCATTATTATATCGTTAGCAACCTATACTCTGAAAGACTCCAAGTGGCAAAATATTTTAGTTTTATACTAGTATTTCCCACTCACTGGGCTCTGTATTTGCACAAATTGGATTTATAGTCTGTCTCATCGACTCAGCCATCTCAGCCTGGATCGTGCTTTATTTATTAACAATCACTGAACATTATTTTTTAAAAATCAATGTATTTCGAAGACATGCCCTCTTGGGTAATTACTCTACCTTTTTATGAGAGTCTGTAGCTGTTGTCCATCTAAGTTTAAAGCAAATCTGAATCTTTAATTTTTAAAACATCCACCTATGAGGTCAGAATTACTATTATATCCCAAGTGTCTGGGACAGTGCCAGACATGTTATAGCTATTCAACAGATATGTTACATGATAAATAACATAATGACATTTCTCCCTAAAGCTGTTCTTTGCCTTACACTAGAACAGTATTGTACAATTCTAAATGAGTTGTAGCTACCTTAATATCAAAATAAATGCTAGATGTTTTTCAGATCACTCATATTTGAAGGTTAAAATGCATACTGCTTTTTCTCTTCTGGAATCTCTCTTCTCTATTCTTGTTTAAGTGGAGCAGCAGAAAGCAACTAGCCACATTATTTTAACACCCATGTCTGTGTTTTCTCAGAATAACAATTAACATATTTACCATCTGCTCATATGTAGACTTGGAATACTAAAGTCATAGGAAAATGTTTGTGTGGAATTACTATTGAAGATATTTTCCAATTAAGTTGTTCATTGAAAACAAATCTGCAAAATAAATTTTGTTTGGGATAATACATCTATTTTTTGTTGTTGTTCAATTTGACAAGGAAACTGTAGGCTTCATTTATCAGGCAATAAAAGCTGTGCAGACTGTTAAGCTTTTTGCTGCCTTTGTGTACTTGTCTGGATGGCCTCCAACCAGAACTGATTTTAATTAGAATAGTTCCTCATTATATGTCACCCTACAGTAAGGCACAGAGCAGGAAATTCTCCCTCTTCCCTCTTCTGTACTCCTCGACCTGTGGTTTCTTTAGTTACCTTTGTTCATCCTTTCTTCTGAAGAGCTGTCAAACAAGCTCACATCATGTTTTTGTTTTTGCTTAGTTTTAATTTATTATCTCCCTTTCTCCAAGTCATGAGTCAATCTTATTCTGAAGATGGCTAGTGGGTTTTTTCTCTCTGTTTCTTCTAAAACACGGTAGAGCCTCCACCCATTTCTCACCATGAATCTTCCCTGCATGAACCTTCTGTCTCCACCTCCACAACCTAATTCTGCAGCACTATTCTAACTCACCTGGGCACAACAGCTGCCACTTGCTTGACCTCCCAGCTCTATGTTTGTCTCCATGTTCCACAAAGCAGATTTAGGAATTACTCAAAACTGTAGCATATACAATGCCATACTCTTGCGCTCCACCCTCTAATGGCTACTGTTCATTCTTAGAAAAAAAAATTTGTTAGGTTTTGAGTAAACCTAATTGAGTAATTTATTAGGTTTTGAGTAAAAATGTATTAGGTTTTATGGCCCAATTATTTTTATACTTACATGGTTCAAGTAAAAAGAAGCCTAAGATACTGCTACTGTAATATCCTTTGAAGAATGGCAAATAAAAAATTTGTAACCAGAGATGATTTCCCTTCCCACACCCAGCAAAAAAGTTTACAACATTATTGGAGTTTGAGGTAGGCAGCAATTTCAGCAACAATGAAGTCTACACCAAACCAAAGTCATATTAAGCTGATAATATAGATTCAGTGTTTAGTTTCCATTAAAGCATGATGGGGAAGCGCAGTTAGCTTAGTGGCTCTGCAACTTAATCTTCTGTCTGCAACAACTACATCTCATATGCATGCTGGTTCTAGTCCTGCTGCTACACTTTCAACCCAGTTCCCTCCTTATGGCCAGGAAAAGCAACAGAGGATAGCTCAAGTCCTCAGGCAACTGCAACCACATTGGAGACCTGGAGGAAGCTCTTGGATCCTGGTTATGGACTAGCCCAGCTCTATCTGGGGACTGAATCAGTCAATGGAATGTATCTCACTCTTTTTCTCTCCCTCTCTCTCTGTAATCTTTCAGATCAAAATAAAACATGATCTGCTAAACAGACCAGTGAAAATTAGAAAGGACTATTACAAACAATACAGTTTCTGTGAACTATTGACTTACTACACAAATATCCTCAAACAAAGCTTAGAAAACAGGTATGAAATTAGAGCTGGTTAGGGCCCAATGCAATAACCTAGTGGTTCAATCTTCACCTTGCATGCTCCAATATCACATATGGGTGCCAGTTCATGTTCCAGTTACTTTACTTCCATTCAGCTCCCTGCCTGTGGCTTGGGAAAGCAGTAGAGGATAGTCTGCAGCCGTGGGACCCCTCACTCATGTGGGAGCCTTAGATGAGGCAACTGGCTACTGGCTTCAGATCAGTTAAGCTCCAGCTCAGTTGGGGAGTGAGCCAGCAGGTGGAATATCTTTCTCTCTTTTCTCTCCTTCTCTCTGTAAATCTTACTTTCCAATTTAAAAAAGGTGAATAAATCTTTTTTAAAAATTAGTTCTAGTTAAAGTCCCAGAGGCTTTAAAATACAGTAATCCAATTGTTTCTGTCGTGATGAGATTGTAAATGAACTTGATTTCATGCTCTGCTTTCATCTTCCCTCAGGGATATTTTGGCATCACACCTTACCCTCACCAAGCACATCATCAATGAACCTTTGCTCCTTTTGCCTGTTTATAAAGATATCTGCATGGAGCTCACTCTTGATAAGCAGGCTTCACTGATGGTCAGGAGATCACAGAGGCTGAAGTTTGCATGAGATTCTACCATGGGCCCCTATCAATACAGCAGCTTTCCTTGGGGCTGAACTGTGCAACTCCCCAAGTCATGGGCAGAAGGACCATCCAAGAAAAACTCTCGTGGAAATATCAAATTCCCAGATTTTCGTTTGGCTTCCAGACAGCATTTTTGCCTTTTAACTCTGGCCTTCTAAAGACAGAATTCTTGCTTTTGCATCTCAACTAAGAAAAGGCCGTGCAGGTGGGCAGCTGGGGAGGAGGATGTGGAAGAGTGAGGAACACCAGTCGGGGTGATCATGGGAGGGAGCACTTCCATTACCTCTTAGGCAAAAAGAGCCAGCACATCTCCAACATCGCATTTAAAGAAAGAAGGCAGACCAAGAATGTCTCTAATTGGTGGCCCAAAAAAAGGTCAAAACTAAAAATACATATATGTTTATTTGAATACAGAATGATAGAGACAGGAAGAGCAGAGAAAGATCTTCCATCTACTGGTTACTTTCCAAACGGCTGTCACGTTTGGGGTAGGCCCAGGTTGAAGCCAAGTAGCTGAACTCCACCCAGGTCTCCCACATGAGTAGAATTGGTACATCTACCACATTGCCAGACACATACAAAAGGTAGATCAGAAACAGTGTCCAGAGTTTAAACTGGCACTCAAATAGGGGGTGGTACTGTCACACATGGCTGCTTAACTTGCTCTGCCACAATGCAATCTCCAAAAGGTGCAGAAAGAGAAGCTGGGCTTAAAAATGTAATTAATGAAATAATTAGGAAAAATTTTCCTAATCTAGAGAAACAATTGGAAAACAACATCCAGAAGGGGCACAGAACTCCCAACAAGCTTGACCAGAAGTGATCTTCATCACAACACATGATAATCAAGATCTCTTCAATCAAATATAAGAAAAAGATCCTTAAATGTGCACGTGAAAAGAATCAATTGACATATAAAAGAATGCCAATTAAATTCACAGGAAACCTCTCACAGGAATCTCCACAGGCCAGAAGAGAATGGAATGACATAGCCCAGATTCTAAAAGAAAAAATGTCGGCCCAGGATAACGTACCCAGCAAAGCTCTCTTTTGTCTTTGAAAATGACATAACATTCTTCCATATTAAAAAAAGCTCAAAGAATATACCTCTTCCAAGCCTGCCCTACAAATGATACTTCAAGATGTTCTCTTTACAGAGAAGAGGAATAGCACCCACCAAAACAAAGCAAATGTGAAGAACATCATACTAAAATAACAACAGAAGATTAAATCAATGAGCAATCGATTACTAAAATGGCAAAACCAAATTACCACCTATTAGTATTAACCCTGAATATAAATGGATTAAGCTCATCAAACATCATAGATTAGTACACTGGATTAAAAAAACAAAACCCTGGCCCAACACGGTGGCCTAGTGGCTAAAGTCCTTGCCAGGATCCTATATGGGCACCAGTTCTAATCCCAGTAGCCTCACTTCCCATCCAGCTCCCTGCTTGTGGCCCAGGAAAGCAGTCCACAACAGCCCAAAGCCTTGAGTTCCTGCACCCATATGGGAGACTGGGAGGGAGTTCCTGGTTCCTGGCTTCAGATGGACACAGCAGTAGCCATTGCAGTCACTTGGGGCGTGAATCATCGGACGGAAGATCTTCCTCTGTGTCTGTCCTACTCTCTGTAAGTCTTGTTTTGCAATAAAAATAAATAAATCTTTTAAAAATCTGTATGTTGCCTGCAGAAGACATACCTCAACAACAAAAATCAGTGGGAAATACATCTCATGGACTTTAACTTTTTGTTTTACTTTCATCTCTTAAAACACTTTCCCATTAAATTCTTCACTGACTCATAAATCATTCGGTAGCATCATTTTCTTCAAGAAGGTTCTTGCTTTTCTGTTTCATTTCTTCAGCGATGTATTAGTCATTCAGAAGCATATTAATTAACTTCATGGCATTTTTAATTTCTATTTTTCTTCCTGTTGTTGATTTTGTATTGTGGCTTTTCATTTAAGGGGATGTATAGCAACTGTGTAATGGAGACTATCATATCCAGATGTGAGGATACAATGCAGTATGCATCTCTACTTCCAAATCAAAGGTGGACTTTGAAACTGTTAACTGTATCTTGACAATAGAATGCTGGATTTTGCCATTGTCCATGTCCATGATGATGTGTTTACGACAGTATATGAAGAACTATACTATTAAAATAATAGAGGTGAACTCAGTGGGGTGAGAGGGACTTGGAGAGGAGTTAGGGAAATCCCAGAGCCTATAGAATTGTATCATAAAATCATAATAAAAAGAAGTAATAAAATAAATAATAAAAGGAAGTAAATTTTACCATTTGCAACAAAGTGGTCTCAACTAGGGACCAATTAGCTCAGCAAAATAAAACAGTCCCAAAAGATAAATAACATATGTTCTCTTTGATAGAAGCAACCTTCATGTTAAATGCAAAACAAATAAACAAGCCTCTACGTATATTCTCATTGACGAACTCTATGATGGAGACTAGCATACCGGGAAAATGAAAACACATTGCAGTATGCATCATAAATAAAGGAAGTTCTTCCAGTGAAACTGTTAAATATACCTTGAAAATTTGATGCTAGATTTTTTATTACTGGCTACACCTACAAAGTTATGATACCCTTAAGTAGCAAAATGTTGGACTTTGTGACTGTTGCTGAAGCTATTCCACTGTCCTAACATGGGGGGAAATGGTAAAGTAGATATCAAATATTCTAAGACACTGTGAGGCTGGGGCTTGACACACTCAGAAGTCTCATGCTCATTGAGTTTGAAAGTTGCGGAGCCTTAACTTCACACAGATCTGAGGACTATTCTTTATACTTTGCATCTGTGAAATTGTAAAACGGTTCCACTGATTTCCCAGATCCTGAATGTCCTGTCTGAATTCTTATCTGCAGAATATATCAACTACTCAAGCAAATAGTAATAAATCTTACTATACTTTTTCCTGAAGTCAGAGTAAGGGAAACAGGAACTTAACAGCATCATTTTTTGTTATATAGCACTTCTTTACATTATAAATTATCTAAACCTTCTATAATAAGTAGAGTTTCTTTGGTTTTTCTGGGTTTCCAACATAGAATTGTAAGTTCCTATTGGAGTTGACTTCTGAGACACACTAAATTTATTTTAAAATCATTAAAAGTATAAGCGGTATTTCTTTGTGTTTGCATACATTGTTGAAGTGCAAAAAATCACCAATACTCAACAAACACTTTATTGTTTCATAGAATTGATCAATATTAATATAAAGAAGCTCTAATGATGATTTTTAACACAGAAAGTAGAAGATATTTAACTGAATATCTTGAAATACTATTTTCCTTATTACAAAGTTTGTCCCTCCCTCCACATTTAGATGTGTAAAATAAGGTTGTTGTTCTTTTGCTTTTGTTGCGGCTGCTCAATTTTTTTATTGGGTTTTGAAATAATTGCTCCTAAGATAGAGAAGTACGCATGATGGGGAAAACATTTTCTGTGTAATTTTAAGTATAATTCAGTAAAATAAATGTATTTTACTTTATAAGTGAACTGATAAGTTTACTTATAAACTTACTTATTGAAGCTACTAGTAATTTTCTATAAGCACTTATAGAAGCTACCTGTAATTTTTGGTGCATCTAAAATATTTACATGGGAGAGCCTATTATATAGAAAATATCCATCCCTTATAATATCCAAAAGGTATGTAAAACTCCCATGTGGAAAGTCTTAAGATCTTCATCGGAATGTGTGAGCTCTGAGGCACAGCACATGAAACTACCATGTGCGGTGCTGGCAACTTCTGTCATATGGTGTCTCATAGAATGCTGATTCCTCTGCTTCTGATCCAGTTTCCTACTAATGCACTCAGCAGGCCTGAGTTCCTAGGTCACTTCCATCAATGAGGTAGGCCAGATGGAGTTTCCGGCTTCTGGTTTCAGACTGTTCCAACTCCAGTTGTTTTGGGGAATGATCCAGTGGATGAGTTTCCCCTTCAAAAGAAGATGAATACATTATTAAAATAGATTGGCATTTTTCACTCTTTATATTCCTATGGAACTGTGGTCTCTCTCCTTTTTGCTAGTTGAAAATCACAATTATTGGTACCGTAAGCCTCTGATAATGGAGTAAAGTTACATTTTTTGCAGAATGTGAAAAAAAGAAAGGAAGAAGGAGAATGAAGAAGTGAGAAAAGAAGGGAAGAGAAAATAATTGTTTTCTTAGAATTGTATCAATGAGATAGCTGAAAACTTTTTTCTTCATATTAATAATTTTTAAAAAAAGAGTATGATAGGAAAAATAGAAGGATTTGCCAGAACAAATTATTTTACTTGAATATGCAGTTTGCTATGGACAGAAAGACATGGATGGAAAGCTGGGAACACTCCTTTCTAGTGCTACTATATATTCCAGATCATGTTGTACTTTGCCTGAAAGATTTATGTTGGCACTGAATGCCAACACAAAACAAAATAACCAGATATGAAAAGTTTCTGCTAACAAACACCTCCAGAAAAGTTAGATTCATGGCAGTAAATTTGGACTCCTTTCCATAGCTCCCTTCTAAAATTGTGCTTGACCTACTTGCTCCACTCTACCTGATGTTCCAGATGTGGTAAAGGAGAGAGGGGACATTGAGCTGTGTTTGCATTTTAAAGAATATCCTGAAGTGACAGTCAAGTTTAATCCTCACACCTTGTCCACCAAAAGAGGTAAATTTACACCATGGAAATGATTCCAGGAGATGCTAGCCAAGGTAAGGTATGATTGGCTCACACCAGGCACTGAGCATTCAGGGAACTTTTACAAAATCCAGAGATTTTCTCTGCTGTCCTTTGCCCAGAATCTCATTGTACCTGACATTTCAGCAGATTTAAAAGCCTTGAGGGAGACCAAATGCTTATTCTGGTTGATATTTACTTCCAACAATCAAAGCTATGTTATGTTTATGCTCTCCTATTGGTGCACACTAAATAACAGCCTTGTGAAAAGCAGTGAAATCAGATAGGAAAATAGGACACTTAATCAATGTTATGGCAGGGACCCAGCAACCCCAAAGTACAAATCTCCTGAAATATCTGCTTTGCTTTGCAGCACTTCTGTGGACTGAGGGGAGGTCCTAATTTTCAGAGTTCATTACAAGGCTTAGAGTGAAATCCATGCAAGTCTTAGGATGGCGATGATCATTAGGGATGGGACATTGTTCCCTAATCCCTACCTTGTACAGAGACCTTACTATCTCAGGCTGTGAAACAAATGACCTAGGATTTGACTCCTGCCTCTAGTATTTACAGTTCCCTGATTTTATATAGCTATTTAACCTTTCTAATCTTGTATTTGTTTCATTTATAGGAATATTAGTACTTAACTTCTAGAGTTATTATAGAAGCCAAACAACATACAAAATCAATACTGCAAATGCTTGAATAAGTTCTAAAATACATTTGTTACTTACAAATCCATTTTAAAATATGTATAATTTATAAATATACTATACCTTTATATTTATAAATTTAAAGGCCTGTATTTTTTCTAAAATGGATAAAAACTGTGCATAAATTTTCTCTTGGCAAGCTTTAGCAACTGGTGAAGAAAGCTGAGAGTTTAATGGTAGTGTGACCCACAACCCTTGAGACCAATGCATAGAGATGAGCTCTCCTCATTCTTAGCAAGCCTCACAAAGAGAAAATACTCAGCTTAATGGAATGTGGATCTGAAGTTTTATGTTACAGATACATATTCATTTATGTTTGTATTTCTACAAAGAAAAACAACCCTGTCTGGATGAATGGGAAGTGGGAGGCTCTGTCTGCGAAGGTCAGTCAAGCAAACCCTGGTTAGAAACAACTCAAGTCTGGACTCTGAGTCATTGGGTGTTCCTGGTCATGTCTGTGTGTAAACATCACTGAGTGCTGCTTAGAAATCCATTTGTGATCAGTAATCACAGACCTGATTCACTGATGATTCTATCCCTCCAAATCCCAGTTCTGGCTTCCGGATTGAGATCATCTTCTTTCCCCAATCTGTCCACTAGACTATAGATGATGTTCTTACAAGTCTGAAAGTATATTGTTGAAAACCCTTTGGAAGCTACAATGCATTGATTGTGATCAGTTTAAACCCTATCTTATGTGCAATAAGCATGCAGAGAAAGATCAATATAAAACCAAACCTGTACCTGACTGAGGTGTTGTCTCCTGCTTAACCCATTTTATAATTTATGAGAGTATGTACTGTCAACATTTGGGAGCATACCTGGTATACTCTTAAGGAATTGAATTATTTCCTCTCATAGTGCTGAAGGCTAGAAGTTCAAGACCAAAGGAGCTGTTGGCAGGTCTGTGCTCCCTCCTACGTTTGCTAAAGAGAATCTATGTATTGCAGTTTTCAATTTTGTATGGATTTCAGTGTTCCTTAGCTTGAGTCATAGCACGCTCTGACTCCAAGTCACATCTTACCTCTGTATCTCTCACAAGGACACATCACTGTGTTAAAGGCCCAGCCAGATAATCCAGGATAAACCTGAATCTCAAGATCCTCATATAAGCACATTTGCAAAGACTCCTTTTCAAAAGAAGATAATATCCACATGTTCCAGAAACTAAAACCTGGGCGTGTCTAGTAGGGGTTAGTGTCTTTATCATTCAACATATGCTGGGATCTATCACATAGTTAGAAGTATTCACCTACTTAGGTATTAGCTTCCTTACAAGTGAAATTGCTACAGCACAGCCAGCCATCACCCAGTCCTGCATCAGCATTGTCAGGAGTAGCTACGATAGACAAAGCAAAACAGAACAAGAAACAGGTGATCTGCTGCCAGAAAATAAATGAAGTCATGATACCTGCAGGTTGTCCTGTGTTTTCATGCCTTGTTTCAGGGCCCCACCTATGGATCTCATGGTGGATTAATTCCCTGAAACTATGTCACATAATACAATGTAATTAATAAAAAAAAAGATGATAATCCCATTCTGAGCTAATGGGGTTGAGAAATCAACACAAGAATTTGAGATAAAACACAATTCTATTCATAACCATCAACTGTCTTAAAGGACTCAGCTACTAAAGATGTTTGATTTTGCACATTGTGTGATCTTCATCACCACTGTTTCATTCATCGCTAGAGTGGGAAAGCACAATAGACAAATCAAACAAATGTGTGTGATTCACTTACAATGAAACAAAGTAAAGTTACAATGGAAGTTAAAGAAATGACAGTAATTGAGCGTTTTTCGAGCTCCAGTACCTCATTTCTTAGTTGGAAAGTCTGATTCTTGGTGAAGCAAGTTTCCAGGATCAGGAGCCTCATACAGAACACCTGCCTACCCCCAAGTTGCTTTTGTTTTCTTTTGTTCTGCTATTCCATAAACACAAAAAATCCCTTAAAATTGACGCTTAGAAGTGCAACATAAAGTCTGCCATCTTAATTGTTTTTAAATGTACTGTCTAGCAGTGGTAACTATGCTCAATAGATAACCACAATTTTCTCATCTGGAAGCATCTTCCAATTTCTCCCTTTTGCAATGAGCAAGCTCTTTGTTCTGAGATGTTCAGCACTTTAGAGACCTTCTGTATGAACAGTCTGTTAGTGATACCCTTATAGAAGGTTCTGTTGCCACTGGTTTATTTTATTTTGCTAAATGACCTCAAGGTTCAGCACGTTGTAACAACTGATGGAGTTATTCCCTTTTTTTGAAGGATGGGAATAGTTCTATTGTTTATACATACGATATATATTGCTTCTCCATTTATCCATCTACAGATATTGATGTTGTCCCATATATTGGTTACTTTGAGTAATGATGTCATGAATATGAGTATGCAAATATCTCTTCAATATCTTATATTCAAGTCTTCTTTATCAGCAAGAGAAAGATACTTTAATACTTCTGTCCTGGGAATTGGGTCTTTCCATTGTGCTTTTATCTTCTTTGATAGCTTTCTTTCTTCAAGGAGATATTGTAGCATTGAGAATGTGTGATACATACAACTCAAGCAGGAAACAAGTAAAAAGAAACATTCCCCTGGAAACCTGTTTCTCCTTTTCATTTGTCTCAAATGCTCACTACCTGAACAGCTTCAAATGTGGAGCAAATGTGCTTCCCTATTGGATAAATACAAATTCAGGGAAACAAACAGACTGTAAAAGGACTAGATTTCTAGAATATCTTTAAGTGAGCTCAAAATTTTGCATAAAAGACCAATTTAACTTCCCAATGCTTTTTGGAGATCTTTTAAATAATTAAGCTAAAAGGAAGGATAAACATATTAGAAAAGAAAATTGGATCTTCTAGATATTAGATAAGAAGCTGAGACAAACAGAATTCCCAAACAACAGCACACCATGTAAGATACATGAGAAGCAAATTAATAATAGCAGAAGATATGGTAACCCAAATGTCTAGTTAGACTCTGGATTTCATAGTGTTTAGGGAAGCAAGCGGGCGGGAGTTGATTATTTGTTGAAAAAGAAAATGAAAGCTAATTGATGCTTATTTTATGAAGACTCCTACAAGGTAAGCACGCCAACAAAAACCAATGTAGTCATAGCTCTTGTAAACAAAAAAATCCAAGTGCTCAACAGGCAATAGGTCAGGTGCAAAGGGGTTCAGGTCTCACAGACTGTCATCATTTGTCAGTCTCTTACCATATGTTAGCAAAGATGTTCTTCATGTGGCAAACACTGTGGCCTCTAATAACCCAATGTACACCAGCATCTCCATCAGAAGGACATGTCCTGATGTCAGCCCTCACAGAGAAGTTTTGGTGACAGCGCCCAATTCAAGCGACTTGGCCCAGAGATACAATCTCCAAATTACCATTATACAACTTTCAGTGCACAAAATGGAAGTTTTTCATCAGAAAATGAGTAACTTAATATTAAGTCTGGGTTTAGAACTTAAAACACTAGAAAACTTTTGATGGTTTCCATTGAGCTATTAAGCCTTTTATCCACTGGGTCACTCCTCAAATGCCTACAGCAGCCAGGACTGGGCCAGACCAAAGCTAAGAGCCAGAAACTCCGCCCCCCCCAATAGTCTCCCACATGTGTGGCAGAGATCTGAAGAACTTGGGCCATCATGTGCTAACTCCCAGGATTCTGGCAGGAAGTTGAATTTGAAGCTCAAGTAAGCTGGACTTGAACCAGGTACTTCATAATGGGATGTGGGTATCTCAAGCATTGGCCTAACCAACTATGCCACAATCTATCACCCCGTCCATCCTTCTAGTACACTATATCATTTATATAGCATACGTATTGTTCATCGCATCCTCCCCTAACATATCTAAGGTCCATGAGAGCAGTTTGCTTTGTTCACTGACATATCCCAAGGGTCTAGAACTGTTCTGACAGATACTCAAACACATTTCAAAGTAGAAATGTAGTTTAGGGTGGGAATTTGTACTTCCAAGTGTTACTTTTTCTGACAGCACATATTTCTTTGTCCTGTGTCCTCACATCTATCTCTATTCCCCAATGTCTACTTTGTATTTTAGAGCCCGCTGCCATGAAAATTAGGGCTGAATATAATCGCATCAGATTGCACCAAGAAAAGGCCAAATCTTCCTGCAAATCCTTTTTCTTAAGAGCTGTCCCTTAAGATTTCCCCCAACTGATAATATTAAGAATGCTACTTGGGAAGAAAACAGGTCATTAGTCAAGGACTGAAATAGCTTTGTTTTGGTTTTTAAACTAGAATGTTTCATTATGAAGGAAATGATTAGGCAAAAGTATAAAAACATTTTATCTTAAATTTTAAATTTTGAAAAAAAAAAACTTATTCTGTTGAAAATTTTACCAAACTTGCCCAGCTCTAGGAAACTGCCTAGGTTGCCTTATACCTAGACAAGTGATCCACAGCCGGAGAAAAGCAGCCAAGGCTGCCGGGCATTCTGGGCCTGGTTCATACAAAATTTGTGTGTGCCAGCATAGTTGTCTATTCTATTCTATTTTTGTTTTTAAATATGTGGGAAAGACAGGGAATGCTGGGCCAGGACATGCCACTCCAGCAGGCAGTGAGTGCTGCAGAGGTGCCAGTGAAGGGCATCTGGGGATATATTGGAGTAGAAGTGGCTACTCACATTTGACAGGGGAGGAATGGCTTCTAAGGTCCTCCATTGACCTGGCCACGGCACTTGCAGGCAGGCAAGGGAACTTTTTCAGAAGGGGAAACCAGAGCACATGTCTGGGTCAGGCCGAGACCCACACACATGGGAGACAAAAGATTTAGATTTTTAAAAATTTGTAATTACTTTAGGGCAGTAGTTAGAATAAAACCCATTCATAAAAACATGCTGCTACTTATATGTGCCATTGGGAAAAGGAAAGTAGAGAGTAGAATTCTATGATCTCTAAAAACCTGAGAAGAATCACATTAGGCTGTCCGTAACCAGATAGAAAAAAATCTGTGTGCTTTTCTTCATAATCACGAGAGTGGCTCCTGAAAGCATGGGGTCTTTTGAAAGAGTAGCAAAGTATTTTTTAAACACCAGCACAGGATATCCTGAATTTTTAAAAAATATTTGTTATTCTTTGGAATATGGGATTTATTTCATGCCTTGGTAATCCCAATGATTTGTTTACAGAGATCTGAACAACAGGCAAACATCACTTTTTGTCTAAAATACAACACCATAAATTACCACTGTTTACAAAGAAACTAAAAGTGTCTTCTAATGAAATAAGTGCAAATGATTCTTACATGCCATTTAACGTATATGCAAATACATGAAATAAAATGTAAGTGAAATAAATTGGTTGACATATTCTTAAAATTTCTCATTTGGAATTCAAACTTCATAATGAAGTTTCAAATTGTGCTAGTGACATAACACGTTTGAATAGCTCTTCATTAATGTTTATTGGCTGAAACGTTCTGAACAATTAGAATTCAACTCTTTGTCAAAGAGTCTGTAACTGGTTGATGGTACCTTTCAAGGAAGGAGGTTGTTTTCCAACCATGTATGAATTGCAACCAAATTTACTGATAAGCAAGTAATGAATATTCTGTCCTTTGGCTCATGCAACTGTTAGGCAATATAAACTCAAAGATGCATGCTGATCACAAAGACATCATAATATTTTAAAAAGTATCTTTGAATTAGCACAGTACAATAATATCACTTGTGCTACACTAGCCACTTAAATGGTAAAATGTGAATAAACTTTTAGCAACAATGTCAGCTCTCTTTCCACTGTTTCTATGTAAAATCAGCTTTCTGGGATATAGACACTAAATTTAAAATGATAATAAATGAAATGCAAATTATTATCTGGTAATTTTAAGAATATCAACCTAGAGGTTGGCACTGTGGTACAGGAGGTTAAGCCACACCCTGAGGCACTAGCATCCCATAGTCGTTATTACGAGGGAAAGTGCACACTTGGCCCACACAACACTCTACTTCCTATCCAGCTTCTTGTTAATGTGCCTGGGAAAGCAGCAGGGTATAACCCAACTACACTCACGTGGGAGACCTGAAAAGAGGTTCCAGGCTCCTGGCTGTGGAACAACTCAACTCTGGCCATGGTAGCCAGTTGGGCAAGGAACCAACAGATCAACGATATCTTTCTCTGTGGCTCCTCCTCTCTTTGTAAATCTGCCTTTCAAGTAAAAAGTAAACCCTTTTTAAAAACTAGCTTAAGGATAATGCATTTTTTCTATTTAAAGCAGCCCAACCAGACAACATTCCCTCTCACATTCTTCAGGCAGAAATTTGGGACCGGGATTTGGAATCTACCAGCTCAGATGTCCAGGTCTCAGCAGAAGCAACTGCGTTCATTTCATGGAACTCTGATGCTGCTGAAAAACATGTAAAAATGAAGCACAAGACAGTTGTTTGTGAATTTTTAGCAAATAATGTCAGTCTTCATCCATTTTGCTTCAACCAACCAAATCACGTAGAACACAGCAACTAGCAACGATGCCTACCTAGTACCTTAGTTACTGCAAATAAATTTTAGAAGTAGATGGGAATAAATTATAATAAATTTAAGGATATCAGATCCCTTAATATCCTACAGAAGTTAAAGCTTGTATTTTCACATACCTAAAATCCAGCCTGCTTTGCTGTTAGTGTTCAGTTTTAGGGGACAAATGTTAAGTACTTCTTGACCACAACCAAGAATTGGCAAAATGGCAATTGAAGTTCACTACCAGGCACATGTTACTCAAATGAAATTTTGAAACCAGTAGTGTTGTTACACTTGTTGCAGTCTGAAAAACCTTTTCTAGTCATAATTTGTGGTAGTCCATTTTCCCTGAAGGAGGAGAAATATTTCAAGTAAAATAAAACTCACATGTCTTCCTACTTAGTCTGGCACAAAACGTGCTGGGATTTGAATGGCCAACAATAATCTCTCAACCATCCTATACATTATTAATAGACTCATGTATCAAGGAGAATAGCAGTGGTGGTTGTGTTTGGAGGAATAATTTGCCAGGACTTCAAATTGCTATCAGTATGTTATATTCTGTTGCCTCATAACCTCTCAGTAAATAAAAATGCTTTTGTTACTTTATATTGTTTCTCTTGTTTATTTGGAGTGCAGATGAACCATAGAAAAATGGCTTCAACCAAACAACTAATGAATGCTAAAATTAACATAAAAAAATGAAACTCAGGCAGTAGTAATTATCAAGCCTAATAAGCCCTCAGGTGCTTTCACCTGCTGGATATTTAATAGTAGTAGACCACAATATCCAATTATAAAAGCACTGTTGGATGGTTTCCTCTTTCTTTCGACTAGGAATTTTTAAAACTCCCTTAAACCTAAGATGATTACAGAACTTTAAAACTCCAAATGAGCTTTAAAATATTACTGTCTGCTTCTTTCCGTTTTAGATACAAAACCCGGGGCCCAGTGTGGTGGCTCAGCAGCTAAAGTCCTCGCCTTGCACGTGCCAGGAAACCATATGGGAGCTGGTTCTAATCCTGGTGGCTCCATTTCCCATCCAGCTTTCTGCTTGTGGCCTAGGAAAGCAGTTGAGGACGGCCCAAAGCTTTGGGACCCTGCTCCCGCCTGGAAGACCTGGAAGAGACTCCAGTTCCTGGCTTCAGTTTGGCGGCTCCAGCTGTTGTGGCCAGTTGAGGAATGAATCATAGGATGGAAGATCTTCCTCTCTGTCTCTCCTCCTCTCTGTATGTATATCTGACATTGCAATAAAAATAAATCTTAAAAAAAAGAAAGAAAACTGAAGCTCCAGGAGACTGAATATTGTTCAAGATGTTATAGTTGCAGAAGCAAGTGAAATACTGGCTTCCAGGCTCCCAAACCAGTGCTGCATATAATATGACAAAATGTGTTGCCACAGATTTCAATTTCTGAACAGCTATGGCTTGATTCACCTAGAAAGAAGCTTCTAGGAAGGAAAATTCAGAGGCCAGTGAATAATCTTTACTGTAAGCACTGGGAAATAATGTGTCTGAGTCAAAGAACAAAGAATAGAGATCAGTTCAGCATGTGTCAATACTTCCCAAGCTCATTACTGACGTTAATTAGCGATGCTGCGCAATAGCCCGTTGAGTCAAACAATATTAGCTATGCAGCACGAAGGAAACACTCACCTACAGGTGTAACATGCATATTGTCTGGTGACTCTGGCTCCTGAAATTCACAGAAATACCTCAAATCCATTAACTTCTAAGACAATCATGTAACCCTTAAGAGCACAATGCCTAAACCTGGTTTTCAGTCTATCCGAACACCATATTCTTTGTCCACAACTAACTTTAGGCTTGCAACTACATCAGCACAAACCTCACTGCCTGAAAAACCAATGCCTATCTATGCCCCACTGAACCCAATACTGTGTAGAAACTGGGTACACCGTGTGGGGTCATCTCAGAGGGAATGAGATCAGCCAAGCCTTCTGTCTGGAGTTTCTCATGGAGCCCTGCCCATCATTGTGAAATTTCTCTTGGCACTAGTTTATGGGTAAAAAAGATAATAAGATGAAAAAAATGCGTTTATGAGTTATTATCTCTAATCTTGACCATAAAACACCCAACTAAGATTTCCCACCCACATACTACAGGCTTTACCCTGAGCAATGTGCCTTCCAAGTGTCTTGCAGTCTAATGGCCTACTTCCTACAAACTGTTTACTTAGGATGATGTAAAACAACAACAACAAACGCATCTGGTTGCACTGACCTTAGGATTTCATAAATGTTGAGTGTTTTCTGTGTTTTGTGGGACTTAAGTAGATTGCTTTTGTCTCCACAACCATCTGAGACAGATACTATAGGCAGTATTTTATAAATAAGTAATCTGAGTTAACAAAGTCTGAAATAACTTGTGTTCATTATGGATCTGGGAATTAAACCTAAACCTGGCTGAGCCCAAGGTCCAATCACTGATCCATGCTGTTGGGACACAAGCACAGAAACAACAGATAGAATAGAGCCACACCACATACCCTTCTCCTGCTTCTTTCACCAAAGCAGACTAAGTCTCTAACAACCAGCTGAGATGAACAATGATGGAAGTGAGGCTGAGTCTCACTGTCCTAAACAACACAAAGGAATATAAATAAGTCTAGAAATGTTTAAGCTAAAAAATGCAAATGAGGGATTCTGTACTATACTACCATGAAAAATAAATGAGACGGGGAACGAGCTGTTGCCAGGACATTCATAAATCTGACAAGGTTTATAAATGTGACACTGGAGTTCTGTCTATTGGCTCCATATTTCTAACATTGAAAACCTTTCCAATCCTGTTCTAACCTTTGAATCACTAAACTACTTCAGTGAAAATTAAAGTCTACATACCGGCTTCAGAAATCAGGGATTCAATTGTACATTGCAGGATTGCTGTGGGGATTTCATATAAAGCACTTGACAATGTGCCTGGCACATAATCTGTATCCAGTGAATATCACTATTATTATAAGATCTTACATGTCCAGGCTTAACATGTAAGAGAGAGATGTGAAAGAACTGTGATGGGTAATCCTATCAGCAAGCATCATCTGTTTGTTAAAGTGAAACAAATCAGTTAGGAATTCATGCAGAACAACCACAAGAGAGGATTCAGTGCTGTGGACCAGAGCTTACCAATCACTCACAGGCACACCAGTCCCCTGAGGGTCTTATTAAAATGGATTTATTGAATCACTGGACCTGAGATGTACCCTGAGAATCCACATTTTTAGCAGTCTCCTATATGATGCACCATGTTCTTGATTTATGAACATTTTGCATAGTGAGGCTGTTCAGAGGTGAAAGGGGTACCCAGTAGGGAATGAGGGAAGCTTTGTGTATGAAAAACCGAGCTAAAACATGAAGGATAAATGGGACAGGAATACCTCTGAGGGCGATAGTGACCTCCGAAGTATGGAGAATGTCATAGTAGAAAGTGGGAAGGTAGGAGAGGCAACATTGAGTTGACAAATCCTCTACTCTGAGCTCTTTCCTTGGATGCACAGTAGCAAGGCCTTCCATCTCAGACAAAATCTCTCATCCCTCACTGGCCACCAGAAACACTGGGGCAGCTCAGAAGGTATGGAGTCTGAGGTCTTTGTCCTAAGATCGTGATTTAAACCACCTTGAGTTAAAACTTCAGGAATTTGGATTCCAGCTATCATGGAAGCTGGAAGTAGCCATGCATCTTGAACATCGACTATGCCGTTACCTGGTAACAATCAATATTGCAGAATCTGTTATCTCCAAAATGAAGGAAAAACTGAGGAAAAGCATATCTTGGTCCATTCTCACAGCATTAAAAAAAACTATGGAAGCTTAGAAATATTTTTTTAATTGCAAATGTTCTCATTTATCTTACACATTTTTCTGAGAGATACTGTTATAGTTCCCAATCAAGTTCTATATTGTAAAAATCATTGCTTTACAATATTCATGTATACTCCAAGTTTTACAATGACGAGATCAGCATTATTAACTTTTTGCCAAAAGGGGATAATAAAACAAAAAAACATCGCTATGGCTTACAAGGACTTTGTCAACATCATATCTCCTCACACACTACCATGCCCCAGAACAAAACACTAGACCTCCTCCAGCCCTCACAAATTCTTCTAGTGTCGTTCTGCTGACTGATGGCATGACCACTCAATTAAATGTCTGCTCAAGCCAAAGCCCAGGAAGTCATTCCTAATTCCTTTTTTCTATTTCTCTCCCATCCAGTGTTGAGCTGAAGGGCACATTCCTGCGGTTCTGACTTACAGCAATTATCTCTGGTCCAGCCATACCTCACCGCCTCTCTCTCTGCTGTCACCCTTGTCCACATTGGCTCTCCCTTCTGCTCTTGCACCTTCTGTCAGGTCTGCTAGTTATTTAACTTCTGCTCAAAACCTTTTATTGCTTCTTGTCACTTTGTAATAAAGCCAAGTTCTGCTCATGCCATATGCAGCTCTAAATGATCTAGCTTTGGTTCCTCTTCAACCCAATGCTGTTTTGTCATGGCTTTCAGTCACTACACCTCTGCAAGTGCTGGGTACTTTACTATTTAATCAATTGTTTAAAAAAGTCTCAAAGATTAATTCCATACCATCCAATGACAATCTTTTTCCCCCCTTTAAGTGGTAAATTTACCTTTTTTCCTTCACTAGTCTCTTTCCACAATTTTTCACAAATATTGACTGCTGTCTCAAAGTTACTGGAAAAACCCAGGGATCAGATCAAGAGATCATGCCGATTTGCCTGCCTCTGGGTTTTCACATTTTCTGTGAGTTTTAATGTTCCCTTCCTTCAAAACCAGTTCCCCAATAATGCATCCCTGATTAACAGAGGATAAAACAACAAAAAAGGACATTAAGTATGTCTACCTTTAAATTGAGTTTCCCCCACTCAGTGGGAAGGTTTAACATTTTTATTGCATTGTGCTAAATGATTGCCCAAAAAACTTTGTAAGCCTTTGGTGTTAATCACCAAATGGTCCCGTGTTTGTCTGAAGCCCTCCTGTAATAACACGATTTTCCTTAACTCATGAAAGACATCGAACACACATTTCCTAATGCATTTTCTTAAATAAAATAATGCTACCTACAGTCTTTTTTACTTTCTAATGTGGTCAAAGGGAGAGAGAGTGAGAAAGAGGAAAAGAGAAAGCAAGAAGAAGGAGAAGAAAAGTATAGGGAGAGAGAAGAGAAGGGAAAGAAGGGAGAACTAATGAAAGAACAGAAATGCAAAAGAAGGAAAGAAGATGAAAAATTCCAAATTGTATTAATTATTTGAGAAACAGTAATGCTTGGGGAGAAGAAAAGACCCTGAGTTAAATATTTTAGCAGAAAAATACAGATGAATAAATTATTGCTTAATCATTTTTCTTCTTGATTTTAAACAGGGATAATTAATGCTATTACTTCTTTGAGTTTCTTATAGAATGTAATTCATTGCATTGAACACTGTAATTTTGCAAAACATAGCAGTGTAGGAGCCACTGGATGGAAAATTCTAGATTTTCCATGTGACTTTAAGCATCCCAAATAGTTCTTTAATGAAGAAGCACACGTAGCCCCTAAACAAACTTTTCCTCAAAAACATTATGGTGTAAATTTGGAAACAAACACTAGCACATTTTCTCATCTGTACAAAACTTTATATATAAAGCTCTCAGACCATTTATCTGCCCCTACTGGAAAGGAGAACAGCACACTTGTAAAGAATTCTTCTAATACAAATAATGACAGTCAACCCTAATGGTTTACTATATGCCCAACATTATACCACTTGCTTTGTGTATTTCTGCTTATTTGACTTCATTGCAACCAAATGAGACTGGCACCGTTTTAATCTCATTCTATGGATAAAGAGCAAGAGGCTAGTAGGGACATGAGCAACTTGAACAAAATCAAATGGTTAGCTGTGAAACCACATCAGGTTCCCAGGCTGCCTGACTCCGAAGCCCATAAAATTAACTAACTTGTTAAAGGAAATATTTAATCAAGACTCATAAATTTTCTATTTCAAATACCTCTGTGCATAGCGCTTATTGGTTTACATTTCCTTCTAGCAGGAAGTACAAATAAAACCCATCCAAATGAGGTTTCCTTTGTATAGCACTCACCATTTACAAAGTAAAAGCTTTTATTTGCATGAATGTCGCATAAATCCATATCAACTATTAATCAAAGTAAAATCCTAAGGTCATTATGTTTGAAGTTCACCTTTCCATTAGTTAGAAACTAACATATCCTCTAAGACAAATTTAGAATTCCTAGAACTGCCTGACCTTTAATATGCATGTCGTAAGACAAGTATACTTTGGTATCATTATCACATTATCGTTGATATATTTCTGTTATTCATCCCTCTATGTTCATTAATCAGGGAAACATCCTGTAAACAGCTAAATTTATACAGGAATATAAATAGGATGGAGTTCATTGGTTATCCACAAAATATCAAGAGATCCATGGGGAAAAATTATGTGACAAAAATTGTGACTTGGGTAGCAGCCTTTCTCAGTTGATGTCATGTGATCTCAAATAAATGTTCTGGTTTTTTTGACCATGAAATTAAGAGGTTGAAAGAAAAATAAAAAGTTCAAAGAACTGCAGAAGCTTCAAAATATAAAGAACCAGAATTCAAGGACCAGAATTTTAGAGATGAAATAAGCAAAGTAAAGATTTCCCCAAACTTACAGGTTGATTGCTAGCTTTGTTTTATTTTTTTTAAGGTTTGCTGTATGCTAAATCCTTCATAAGGATTATACCTTAATTTGGTCTCTCTGAAAATAGACTCCAAGGCAAAGATTGAAGGTTTCAAGAGTGATTCACAATATAGAAAGAAAGCCAGAAAGAGGATCGAGATGAAAGTTCTTTTGACCAATTAATTTCCTAAAATGACAGGACCAAATTACGACCCATACATACTAACCCAGAATGCAAATGGCTTAAGATCAATCAAACGTCATAGATTAGTAGACTGGATTAAAAACCAAAACCTATCTGTTGTCTAGAAGAGACACATTATACCAACAAAAATCAGCAGAAACTGTATCTCATGGTTTTTGATGTTTTTGTTTTTGTTAGTTTCACCTCTTCAAAGCACTTTCTTCTGATTTAATTCTTCAGTGACTTATAGATCATACAATAACATCATTTTCTTCAAAAAGGTTCTTGATTTTCTTTTTCATTTCTTCAGCGACACATTAATCATTCAGTAGCATGTTATTTAACTTCATGGTGTTGTTAATATCTTTTTACTTGATGGTGTTGATTTGGTTTTGTAGCTTTTCATTTAAGAGGATGTATAGTAGCTGTATAATGGAGACTTTCATATCTAGTAACATGTTATTTAACTTCACAGCATTGCAAATTTCTATTTTTCTTCCTGTTGTTGATTTTGTATTGTGATTTTTCATTTAAGGGGATGTATAGTAACTGTGAAATGGAGACTATCATATCCAGAGATGAGGATACAAAGCAGTATGCATTTCTACTTCCAAAGATGAACTTACAATGAAACTGTTTACTATATCTTGACAATGATAGACATATGACTGTGTATGAAGAACTATACTTTAGTAATGATATAGAGGAAGTAGGTGGGGGAATGATTGGGAAGGGGATAAGGGAAATCCCAGGAGCCTATGGAACTGTATCATAAAATGATAATAATGATAATAAATAAAAAGATTAAAAAGAAGTTACTTTGTATAAGAAAAGCCTATGTTTAAGCAAATCTAAAAGCACACTTTTAAAGCTTAAATGTAAAAACAAAAAACAACCTAAGAAATAGCAAGCTATCAAATGGTCATTTAACGGACAGACCTTTTCTTATCTAATGCCACATAAATGTTTGCATTGGGAATTTAGTAAAATGTTACACTGGACGCTGAAAGCAAATTATGTCATGCAATTCTATTCTTGAAGTGACTCAGAGCTACCTAAGATGACTGAGTCTTCTGGTTATGGGAGCAAATGATGATGGTGAACCCATCATATAACTCCATGAAAAGAATGAAAAAGGAAGGAATGGAGGGAGAGAGCGAGGAAGGGAAGGAAGAAAAGGAAGAAAGAAAGAGAAAGGAAGGAAGGAAGGATGAAAGAAAGAAAAAGAGAAGGAAGGGAGGAAGAAAACGAAGGAAAAAAGAGGAATGAATTGCCTCCCCACTTCATTCTTTCAGAAAGCCGATATCATTTTGTGAATACCAGGCAATTTTAAAATTGCCCCCGGGACTATCAGTATGGGCACCAAGGACTATATCCCAACTGCCAAGGAGATCACAGGGAATTGGAGTGTCCTCGTGGGCCGAGAACTCTGAGGTCAACCATTCCCTATTGGATCTCACACACAGGATGGAAGAAGCCCAGAACCCTCTTCACAGGGTGTAATGACAACAGAACAACAGCCAGGAGCCCTGAGGGGTCCTCAGAAACAGAAGAGCAGTCAACTTCCTTCTCTAGTCCTTACTTAGTTCAGGACTCAGGAGAGGAGCTTTCTCTGGTCCTTACTTAGTTCCAACTTTGTCTCCTAACCCTCTCTTGCAATGACCATCAGGGTCACTCTGGAGCCCTAAAAATTAAATCAGATAGACAGAGACCAATAAGGAAAGCTTAGAATAGACAAGAAAAAGTCAACTTGGACTCCCATATACCTCACTAGGTAGGACACAAAGATCAGTTACTCCTCACTAAGGTACTGAAGATTTCTCTGCACACCCCTCCTAAAACTGTTCTGCTCCTCAATCGTTAACGTATGGCTTGTTAGAGTTATAAGCCTGTTTGGACTATCCTAAAATTCACAAAGTTCAGTAAAAATCATGCTTGAATACTATAAGCTGCTAAATATAAACATGAAGAAAAAAAGACATGAGACAGCTGAATAGTACCCTATAACCATTTTAAGGTTTATAGCAGTTGGTTATGTATAAACTAAAATTAAGCTGTCAATGAAGTAGTTACAGGATGTGGTTAAGAACTTGTATTTTCTAACACATTGGTCACTCAGTACCATGTCAATTGACTTCACGATATTGTAAATTTCCATGTTTCTTCCTGTTGTTGAATTTGTGTTGTGGCTTTCCATTGGAGGGGATGATATTCTGCCAGCTCTGCTTTCAGATCAAGGATGGTCTGCAAATGAAACCGTTGAATTTATCTGAACAATAAGATGCTGGACTCTGCATGGTCCATGCCCACAATGATGAATTGTGACTGGTTATGAGCTATACTACTGTAACAATATGGAAGAAATCAATATGAGGGTAGGGCTTGGGGAGTGGTTGGGATAATCCCAGAGCCTATGGAACTGTGTCATAAACTGAAATTTAAAAAAAATTGCCCCTGGGAACAACATGTTCAAGAGTGGACCTGCTATTATATTTCTTCCATTGTTCTTTCTTGCCATTAACATGAGAGAAAATCAGGTCTCTGAATGGGATATTTGGGAGGGGTAGAACTCATACCCATCTTTTTGACCTAGGGAAACTATCAAACGTTTTCAGAACAATTTTTACATGTCAAGTGGAACTTTTCATCTAACCTCAGTTCTGGTTCACTTACCGAAAAGGCTTTTCATATCTGCATCTACCGAAGAATGTTATTAGTGACAGCCAGGTGTTTTTTCTGACCCTTAAAAGACTAGAAATTACGGGTAAAAAATTCTTCTCTTTCTTTCATTCTTGGATCATCCTAAAGGTAACTGAGGGTGAGAAAGAATATTGAGTTCCTGTGACTCCTCAATTAAGGGAGTAGCACATTGTGCTACTTTTGTGGGAATTACAACTCTCCATGTGTGAGTCCCCTTGTGCCCCATCTGCTTTCATATTCTAAAGGATGTAGAGTTCCACATGTCATCTTTGATGATCCTAAGTTTGCTTGATAGAACTCACGAGGCTTTAGAACTGGCATACTTAGTTCTATTTTCAATAATACCGAATCATCCTTGAAAACAGCTGTTAACTTTCCATCAAGCAGATTTCAGTAGTAAACATTTTTCTGAATTTCTCTACGATATTCCCCATTCCTAAGATCTTGGTGAAACTAGCCACAAGTCACTTTCCTGCTGATGAAGAGAGAAAGAAAAGAGCAACAATTAAGTATTTAAAAAGAGTGGTCTTTGGAAATGCCTACTCCATACACCTGCAATGAATCCAATGGGACCCTTCACTTCTTCTGTTGAAGACTTAAAAGCATTTTAGGAAGCTTTTTCTTGTTGTGTCAAACAAACTTTTCCCCTTGGAGCTATTACTATTGGAAACAGTGGCAGCGGATCTAGCACAGGGTTCAGCATATATTATATCATCATGTAGTATTTAAATTATATCAACATATAAAGAAAACTTATAATATCTTCATTTTAGTTACAGAGTCATCTGATATGAATTTTTTGGAGACATTTGCTAAAGTACCAGTATTGGGTCTCTTAGTTTTACACAAAATCAAAATTCTGAACACACAATGTTAGAAAGTATAATCAAAATTTATCTGAATGTAATTCTTATCAATCATAATTAAATATGCCAAAACATAGTGGGATAGTATCTTTAAAAGTAGAAAATAGTACAAATGATTTAATTTTAAGCCATACCCAGAGAATATTATGTGGAAACTTTCAAAGATTTCTATAATTTCCAAATTGAGTTCTTTCAGAACTCTATTATAAAATACGTTATTTTTAATTATCACATTTTAAATATAATATTTCATTTATTTTTTCTATTTCATGACAATTTAATCATTTCTTGATTTAAATGATAAAGAAATTGTATTTAGGATTTATTCTTAATATGTGTAATCCTCACAAAAAAATAAGTTAAAATAAATATGTGCGGCCCTCTAATAACACTGGAAATCTATTAACAATCACCTCACTTTCCCAATTACATATAAAATGCCAATCTGTTCATTTCTTAGTCTTTTTTAAATTTTGTTTATTTCTTTAAAAAATTAAGTAACATGTAATACTTGTACATCTTTGGAAGACACAATGCAACATTTCAGTACATGCACAGAGTGAACTGATTAGAACAATTACCTTTCCGTTTCCTTACTTTTTACTTATATTTGGAGTCTATCAACTTTATTATGACAACTATTTATTTATTTACTTACTTACATAGGAAAAACAGAAAAACACAAAGACAGAGAGGTTTTTTCGCCTCTGATATACTGTCCAAATGCCTTAAACAATTCAGGCTGGGCCAGACCAATCCCAGGAACCAGAAACTCACTCATACAACTGGGGTGGCAGAGATCAAGCAGGCTAGTCATTGCCAGTCATGGGCACCTGCTGTGACCTTTCATGGTAACGTTAGCAGAAAGCTGGAACCAGAAGCAGAGCCGGATCTGGAACAGACACTGTGGAACAGCATGTGAGTGACCCCACTGCATTTTCATCACTGTGCCAAGCACTTGCCTCTCCACTGGGTCTTTATGGAGTATAGAATATAATATTGTAAGCTACAGTTACCTCGTTTTATAAAAGATTTCTAAATTTTTATTTGAAAGGCAGAATTACAAAAAGAAGGAGAGACAGAAACAGATGTTCCATCCACTGGTTCACTGCCCAAATGGCCACAACTGCCAGAGCTGAATCCATCCAAAGGTAATACCAGGAGCTTCTTCTGGGCCTCCCATGTGAATGCAGGGTCCCGTGACCTGAGCCGTTCTCCACTTCTTTCCAAACCTATAACCAGGGAGCTGAATGGTAGATTGAGCAGCTGGGACACAAACCAGCACCCATATGAGATGTCAGTCCTTGAAAGTGGAGGATTAGCCTGTTGAGCCATAGTGCCAACCTCCAAAGAACTTGTTTAAATCAATTTTATGTGCTTTAGCTGTTCAATTTTGACATTTGATGTCACAAAAACTATGTCAAAATCTTCAGTTACAAATGAACCACATTACAGATATGTTTTAAAAACAATACATGTCGGGCTTGGCAGCGTGGCCTAGTGGCTAAGGTCCTCGCCTTGATCCCATATGGCCGCTGGTTCTAATCCCGGCAGCTCCACTTCCTCTCAATCTCTCCTCCTCTCAGTATATCTGACTTTGTAATAAAAATAAAATAAATCTTAAAAAAAAAATACACAGCACAGAAAAAAAAAATACATGTCCTAGTTGCTAGTCTAAAGGCACTTTTTCTTTTTTTAAGATTTTTATTTATTTTTATTACAAAGTCAGATATACGGAGAGGAGTAGAGACAGAGAGGAAGATCTTCCATCCGATGATTCACTCCCCAAGTGAGCCACAACGGTCGGTGCTGCGCCAATCCAAAGCCTGGAACCAGGAACCTCTTCCAGGTCTCCCACGCGGGTGCAGGGTCCCAAGCTTTGTGCTGTCCACAACTGCTCTCCCAGGCCACAAGCAGGGAGCTGGATGGGAGTAGAGCTGCCGGGATTAGAACCGGCACCCATATGGAATCCCGGGGCGTTCAAGGTGAGGACTTTAGCCACTAGTCCATGCCGCCGGGCCCAGAAGGCACTTTTTCAAAGAGCCAGGTTTTGATCCTATTCATTTGAGATACCCAACCTAGTCTTATTTCCTTTCAAGTAATAAGATCTTCTTACCAGCAAATCACTACAAGTTAAAATGAAACTTTCCCATCACAGCATTACTCATTGTCTCTTGGTATACCCAGATTTTGTTTTGTTTTGTTTTTCATTTAAAATAGCAATAATTTTTCTACTTCAGGACTGTTTGTAATCTATGCTCACAGAAAAGTTATTCCATTCTGATCTATTTCCAATGGTTCAAAAAAAAACCAGTGATGATGCTCTGAGAGCAAAATGCGATACTAAGACAGTCTGATGGATGACTCCGTATCATTTCCAGAGGCGAGGAATCCAATGTTCATTTGATTTTGTTATAGGATGACTTTAAACATGGGAACAAAACACAAAATTTTCTGAGGTTTGTTGGAGCACTCACTGTCTGGTTACCAGACTTTATTACTTCTGTTTCTGCCATTCTTGGCTTCCATGGCATGCTCCTATACAGGCAGTGGGACATGCAACTTCTCAGAACTTGACCATTTGGTCCTTAGTAACTGAGGGACTTTTTAATGCCTAGATTTCATTTCCCATTCATGATCTTTGATGAATACATTTTATTATCTCCATTAAATTTTTACTTGTTCTCATAACAACCTTCTAAGCAGCACTTTTTGTTCCTATTTTACAGGAAAGGAAATTAAGACACAGGAATCAATGACCTTTCCATGGACCTACAAAAGAAGTGATGTTTCTACAAATCCAAACGATTAAAGTCGAGAGGGTAATGAGTTCTTCACACTGAGGGAAAAGATCATCCTGCTTATTCTGTTCCCCATACATCCAGGTTATCTATCAACCCAGAAAAGCAAAACTGAAAACAACCTAAAAATTAAATATGATGTTGGTAGCAAGATGTGGGATGGCAACTTGCATTTGAATGGCTAAATGGAGCTAAATCTTTATCCAACATACAAGATTTCAATAAATAGTATCTAAAAATGAAAACTATGAAATAGAAAGCTTAAGTGCTTTAAAGTGGAAACAAAGAGAAAGTAATGAACTCAATGGTTTTCAAAGGTTTGCCCTTAGAAGTGGAGCAGATGGAGGGTAGAGGAGAAGTGAGGCAAGAGATTGCAATTTTTATTACAAGCTCATCATCACTCTGATTCCTTTTTGTTTAACTATTGGAAGTTATTACTTGCATGCAAATTAAATTAAAACAAAATGTATGGGGCCCAGCCCAATGGTATAGTGGTTAAAGTCCTCGCTTTGAAGGTGCTAGGATCCCATATGGGTGTCGGTTCTAATCCCGGTATCCCCTCTTCCCATCCAGCTTCCTGTTTGTAGCCTGGGAAAGCAGTCGAGGATGGCCCAAAACCTTGGGACCGTGCACCCACGTGGGAGACCAGAAAGAAGTTCCTGGCTCCTGGCTTCAGATTGGCTCAGCTCCAGCCGTTGCGGTCACTTTGGGAGTGAATCATCTAACGGAAGATCTTCCTCTCTGTCTCTCCTTCTCTATGTACATCTGCCTTCCCAATAAAATAAATAAATCTTTAAAAAATGCATGAGGGGCTTACAAATCAGCTAAATACATTCATATACCACATAGAGATTCATGGGTTCCAGGTAAGGACGAAAGTAAGCAGGAGAGGCAGAAGAGGCTGAGGGAGATGACCCAGAAACAGGTGGACGATTTTCATTTCCCAGAGACTAAACTTCAAAGGCAACACTGGGGAAGGAGAAGGGTACTTATGCAGCTTCTCTGGCTGAAAGACAATGAGTTCTGATCAGTGGGAGAAGACTGAGGTCTCAGAGTGCTAAAGAGGAAAGAACAAACAGAAGTATTATGGAACTGCTCTTTTCTGTAACTGGCTTTATACTGAGCTTCCTGTGCTCCATACTGCAGGCAATACCAGGAAGAGCAAGATGGGAGCGAGGGTGAGAGATGGAGTGGGGCTTTAACTGTCTTACCAAAATTTCTTTCCAAAATCATCCTACATAAGCATTCAAGTACCATCTGCAAATAAACTTTTTTAAAATACACATTTTCTGTACCTTCAAGACAAAATCTGTAGTCCTTCCTTCCAACAAGACAGCTGCATGTAATTCATTCTGTTTAGAAATCTTGACACTTTCATTAACTAATATAATCAGAAAGCGAATACATGTGATCACAAAAAGAACTTTTATCTATTTGTACATTGGAGATGATGTCTATTCCAACTCAGGTATAATAGTCCCTCTCTCCTAGTTTGTCCTGTCCACTCCATCAACGCACTGCTTCTATCAAAGCCAAAATTTTGACTACTGAGAAGAAAACCAGCTAGATCTTTGTTACTTGATCACTCTGGGTACAAAAAGAGTCCCAGAATACGTCTGTTGCAGACACTTAAGGGACTGACTTTGGAGAATAAAACCAGGTTATAATCAACCAAGAAGACTCTGTGCAGAACGATCCATTCCAGGCAGCTCGCCTGGAGACATGTGCCCCTTAGGGAAAACTCTTTGCCCTTCCTTTACTTGAAGACTCTTTACCCTCCCAGAGGAGAGGAAGCGAAGTTCAGTGAGTTACAAATCTTCTTGATGCTTACTGAATTGGATAGGGAACACAGCCCCATCATTGACCTTTGTTCTGATTCTCAGTTGAGAATTTAAAGTCAACTGAATGGGTTAGAAAAGACACATGAAAATGAAAGGCTCTCCATTCTAGCCCATGCTACACTGAGAGTAGAAGCAACACTTGTGAAACATCTTTAGCTACTCCCTCTATAGTCCTTCAAGCTTTGTCTGAACTATGATGTGTATCAATACTTCATCGTTCTAGACACCAGATAGCACACTTTTCAATGAATATCCAATTTCCTTTGTACACTAAGCAGCTGCCATACATATGGATAGTTTCCCATTTCAGTCAATATGAATAACACTGCTGTGAACATTTATGTGAACACATGTTAGTTCTCTTGGATTTATAAGTAAGTGTGTAATAGCTGGGCTGAATAATAACTCTATAGCTTTTATAGAATGTATAGACTTTTTCAAAAGAGTTGCATGATTTTAGCTTCACTGTATAGATGTGCAAATATCCCCAAATATTTTCCAACATGTATTACCATCATTTTTTTGTCATCCTAGAGGAAAGTGGCTTCTCATTATGTTGTTGTACTTACATAATGAGTATTGTTATTGAGTTTCTTTTCATAGAAACATGCTTGCATAAATGTCTTTTCAGAACCATTGCTCAATTTCAATTGTGTTACTTGTCTTTTATTACAGAATTTTAAATGTTCTTATATTCTATCACATGCATAATTTCTAAGTATTTTCTCCAATTCTTTAAGCTAAATTCAAATGCTAATCATACATTTTAATATGTAACTTTAAAAGATTAGACAATCCCTGTAATTTTTATGATTTATCATAGCAAGGTCAATAATTTTACCAACTTTGTTTGATCTATTATTGAGAGAATCAAATGAGATTAAATAATGTAAAACATTTAAACTTTTTCCTCAAAGTTGGTTATTATATTTTATCATTACTATTTTATTATTATTATTATTGCTTCTATTTCTACCTTGATCACATTCTCCCTCATCTCCTATTCTAGGAACAGCCTTTAAAATATTGTTCCTATGTTTTCTTATGCCACAGTCGCCTGAGAAATGAAGAATCCTTAGGGAGTGCTCATGAATAAGTGTTCATGGTGGTGATGTAGCATTTTCCTTCTGCCTGTTGTCAAAGTTGTCAAGCCCGTTATCCATGGTCTCACTACCACCAACCATGGATACTGGGTGCTGCTGTAAGATGCAGGAGTATGGCTGATGATCTTTAACACTTACTGTGCTGCTAACCTTCTATTCTTCATCTCTTGGCTTCATTCTTATGGCTATCTGAAGCTACTAATGGCACTCATTGTCTCTGAGCAGTAGCAGGCACATCCTGTAATCCAAGGGGCCAGTGTTGGGAGAGATTGGTAGCAAAACTGACTTCTAAAAGCCACCAGCAAGGAATAAAGCCTAAAATGTAGGTGTTCTTTTCATATCTTGAGCAAAAAAAGAAGCTGCTTTAATCTAAGCTGTTTAGTAGATAAAAGTGAGGAAACTGACAGGAGAGCCCAAGTGCTTTGTTTACTGAGAAGCTGTGCTGAAGTCCCCTCGTTGCACTGTGATCTTCATGTCCCAGTGACTTAACCAAGCAGCTCTGTGGCTAGCAGACCAACTAAGGCCAGTTCTCAAGTCCGGTTGAATCTGATTACATCACAGAGATGATAATGCTGTGTTTTCCTACCTCTCTTGCTAAACTTCACAGTTGCTTCTTCATCATTCAGCTTAAAGAGATTTTTAAAAAGTCTATGTTGTCAAATAACTTTATTACAGAATCTGACTTTCCTGCAAGGGAAGTGAAATCTTCCATATTTAAACAAATGTCATGTTTCTGAAGTTTATTTAAACCATTGTGGGAAGTCATAAAATGCTATAATTCATGAATAGGATCTATTATTAATTGCTTTGGATTCAACTGAACTGAGAAGGCCAAAAAGACAAGTTTTTCCTGTCTTCCAAGTTTGCATTGAATTTTTAGCTTGTAACCCACTATGAACCAGTGCAAATTCAACATTTTGAAATAATAGTTGATGTTTTCCTGGCACCATACCAAAATCAGGATAGTTTGTAGCTTGAATTAGATAAAAGTGTCTCTGACCATTTCTAAATTTAAAATAGAAGTAAAAGTCTATCTTCCATACACATTTTTTTTAAAATAATTTTTTTAAATCATTGACCTAAACCTGTGAGTAACAAAACTAGAAAAAGAACAGGAAATTATTTTTAAAACAAATAAACAAACAACAAAACAATACAAACAAAACAGACAAGAGAAGCAGCAAACAAAACAGCATTTCTTTGTTTTTCAAAACTCCGTTTTTGGTACTGGCACCCTGATACAGCGGGTTAAGCTGCTGCTTCTTGCCCAGCTTCTTGCTAGCACACCTGGGAAAACAGGGGAAGGTGGCCCCAGTGTCTGGGCTCCTGCTCCTCGTGTGGGAGACCTGCATGGTGTCTCAGACTCTGGGCTTGGCTGGCCCAACAAAGACCAGAGCAGTCATTGGGAGAGTGAACCAGTAGAAGCAACATCTCTCTCCTCTTCTGTTTCTCCCTCTCTGAAAAACTGCCTTTCAAATAATGTAAGTAAAGCTTTAAAAAACTATCTCTTATATAAAATACAAGAAAAGTTCAATCAACACTAAACAATATTTAGAATGAAAACTAGATGAAATCTTTGGCACAAAGATAATTAAACAAAATTACGAAAAGACTATAGTTTAAATAGGAGTTTATTAGAAAGTGAAAATGCCATAGTTGAGCAGGAATATAGGCAAAGAATATAAACACTAATCAAGCTAAAACATGTCAAATTCACTCATATAAATTAGATTTTAAAATACTGGTCATTAAAACTAATAGTATCTCATTCTTAACAATTTAACAAAGACATAACATGTCTTCTTAACAAAGATATAACATGAAGTTTAACAGAACTGTTTCTAGTACTCCTGTTGGAACATTAGAAACTATTTGGTGGAGCATAAAATCTTTGACTTTAATGTGAATTAAAAATGTTATTTCAAAAATGATAAAATGTTTTTTAAAAAAACTAAAGTGCTTTACAAATCTTAAATTACACTAAAGTTTAAAACCTAAGAAAATTAACTTAAAAAGAAATAGAAAATCAAAATAAATTGGTCATCACCCAAAAATGGAATGAATGTTAAAAAAATAAATAACCCCAGAAGGTACTGGAATTAAGTTTTGAAAAACTTCTCAAAGAAGAAACTAGATATTCAATTTCGTATGTATGGAATAAGAAAAAGTATACAAACCATTTTTATACTTTAGATTAAAGGAAGGTAGGGAAGAAGTTTGGACAGGATTGAGGGAGAAAGCAGCAGTGAAGGGCTGTTGGAGGTCTGTCCAGAGAGGAACTCAGCAAGCCAATTGTTAGTCAAGATCAGGAGGCAACAGATGAGGGAAGAAAACATTTTCCTTTTAGTTACAATCTAAATTCCTTTTACAATTTTTTTTGAGAACGTCAAGTAAATCACTGAATTCCTTTGTAATAACTCTTGGCTAGTAGAGTTCGTTCTTTAAAAGCAACTGTCTCAAGAATTGGCTGGTTGGAAAGCCAGAAGGATTTATCCAAGTTATTTAACACAACGCTCTGAAACAAGAAGTGAGACTTTCTCATCCCTTTCTGTATTACTCTCCAAACTCTCAAGGCAGCGTGACCAGGTCCTGAATCTCACTGTGAATATAATCTCATCATGACAAATGTTCAACTGCAAATTTCATATAAAAGAGTACATATATGGTGAATAAACTACTAAATTTAAGTCTCAAATTTCAAACCTGTTACTGGATCAGGTATTAAGCCTAGCAATTAAGATTCCTACATCTCTCATCAGAGTATATTGGTTCAGTTCCCAGCTCCAGCTCTATTGTGTATACTCTACATAGCCCTGGCTCCAAGCTCCAGCTCCCTATCATGTATACTATAGGCAGCAGTGATGGCTCACACAGTGGGCTCCTGACATACACTTGGATTGTGTATGTGACTCTTGGCTCCCATTCCGCTCTAGCCCCACCATGCAGACACTTAGGGAGGAAACTAGAAGATGAATTGCTTTCTCTCTCTCTCTCTCTCTTTCTCTCTCTCTCTCTTTTTTACTCCCTGTATGTCTCTCACTTTTTCAAACAATTTAATTTTTTCATATTTATTTATTTTTATTGAAAAGGCAGATTTACAGAGAGGAGAGACAGAGAGAAAGATTTTGTCTGCTTGTTCACTCCCCAACTGGCCACAGCGGAAAGAGCTGAACAGATCCGAAGCCAGGAGCTTTCTGTGTGTCTCCCACTCAAGTGCAGGGTCTCATGACTTTGGGCCATCCTCTCCTGCTTTCCCAGGAGGCTGGATGAGAAGTACAGCACACATGACACAAACCAGCATCCATACGGGATCCTGGTACTTGCAAGGTGAGGATTTAGCCACTGAGCCATTGTGCCAGACCCTCAAACAATTTATTTTTTTTTAAAGATTTTATTATTATTATTGGAAGGCCGGATATACAGAGAGGAGGAGAGACAGAGAGGAAGATCTTCCGTCCGATGATTCACTCCCCAAGTGAGCTGCAACGGGCGGTACGCGCCGATCCAATGCTGGGACCAGGAACCTCTTCCGGGTCTCCCACGCGGGTGCAGTGTCCCAATGCATTGGGCCATCCTCGACTGCCTTCCCAGACCACAAGCAGAGAGCTGGATAGGAAGTGGAGCTGCTGGGATTAGAACCGGCGCCCATATGGGATCCCGGGGCTTTCAACGCGAGGACTTTAGCCGCTAGGCCACGCCGCCGGGCCCAACAATTTAATTTTTAAATGTCTTGCCCCAGTTGTAGGCAACTGCCTAGGTTGTCTTGTGCTTAGGCAAGTGTTACACTGCTAGGAGAAAAGCAGCCAATATCCGATGTGCATCCTGGTCCTGATTAATGCCTCTCTGTGTTAACTACCAGTGTGTCAGCATAATTGCCTGATTTTTTTAAGAACTGGGAGAAGGGGTGGAATGCCCATAATGCCAATGTGGGCACATACCAGCCAGGGCTATCTCAATGTCATCACCACTGCCATAAGCAAGTGTGGGAAGAGGCATGTACTTCTAGGGACTGGGGAACTGGGGGCAGGTTGCAATATGGGCCACTGAGTGCTTGTTTGGCCACAAATGATTTCTCGGGGCTTTCACGGACCAGGCCAATGAACTAACAAGTAACTGAGGGAGCTGAGATGAGGTACACCCGAAGGAGAATCTGGAGTACCTCCTTGGGTCAGGCCAAAGCATCTTCCCATGTGCACAAGAATACAGGATAGGGATAGACTGTGACAGGCTAGGTTGTAGTATCTGCCTTCACTCATGAGAACTGTGTTAGAGTTGGTCTTGTGGGGACTCTTGGGGGTCACTATATTAGGCTACAGCACCTGCCAGTGCACAAGAAAGCTGAGGCTGGAGGCAGTCCACATTGGGCTGTGCCAAAGCACTCATGAGCATATGTGAGTACTGAGCCTGGAAGCGAGCTGAGAGGAAATAGGAACACCCCTGTTAGACCTTACCACCTGCCAGTGCAGATAAGATCAAGGGCTGGGGCTTCAGAGGGCCATATTAGACTGCAGCCCTTTGCAGTGCATGTGAGAACCATTGCTGTGGGCAAATCAGGCTGGGCTAGGCTGCAGCACCTACTAGTCTGTGTAAGAACTAGGGCAGGGAATGACCTAGGTTGGGCAAGGCACCCATTGGCACACGCAAAATCCAGGTAGGAATTGTATGGGGCCACCCTAACAAAGCCACAGCACCTGTCAGTGTGTGCAAGAATCAGACTGGAGTGGGCTAGACTCTAGCACCCACTGGTTTATGTGAGAACCAGGGCTCGTGACGGGATTAACCAAACAAGTGCATTCACTGGTATGTGCATCAATTGGTACAGGGAACAGACTGAGCCTGGCCCTGAACTAGCTGGTACACAAGAAGGCAAGGTCTGGGGACCTTCCACATGAGGTTTCTTAGGTTGCTTCCCAACTAAATCACTATGCTTGATCCCCAACCTCAGGAAAAATCACATAGATGTGAGATCTAACCCTGGAGTACGTGTTGTAGGTCTGGACCACCTAAGTTACTGACTCTCACGCAAGAATGGAGAGCATACACAGATATACATGAAAAACAAGACAGCCAGTTCATCTAATCCAACAGGAGACTTCAAGCACCTCATCAAAAAATGAAAGAAAGATAGGTTGAACAACACTCCAGTCCAGGCTCTCCTGGACTGGAACACTTAGTATACAAGAATAGCCTACAGGCCTTAGCAAGAATTTCTCACTTCTGGCGTAATAAAGCCAATCACTCCTTAGAACAATCTAGACCACTCAAGTAACACCCTCAAGACATTCTTGCTCACATCTGGAATCAAACAAAAGGCAGACAGGCCACCTCTGGGCACTGCAATAGTGTGACAAGCAAGGGGAGGTATACATCCTCCTCCCCCCCTGGAAACAGGTGGAAAGACAATCATGTCTCTTATTCACCTTCCTTTCCACCCCAATCCTGTCCATCCTGTTGGAGGCCCACACAGGTCTGCAACCACTCATCTTTGTAATAAACATTAAAATAAAATTAATAAATAATAATGCTCTAAGAACACATTATTTATAGGAGGAAAATTCACCAGTAATGATAAATTGTATTGCCCTGCCAACTATAGCACGTAATATAATTAGGCATTTACTTTCTTTTTTTTTTTAAAGATTTGTTCGCTTTCATTGCAAAGACAGATTTAGAGAGAGAAGCAGAGAAAAAGAAAAAACTCTTCTGTTGATTGATTCTCCAAAAGGTAGCAACAGCTGGAGCCAAACAATCCGAAGCCAGGAGCTTCTTCCAGGTCTCCCATTCAGGTGCAGGGTCCCAAGATTTTGGGCCATCCTCCAAAACTTTTTCAGACCACAAACAGGTCTGTGGATGGGAAGCGGAGTAGATTGGGCACAAATTAGCATCCATATGGAATCCTGGTGCTTGCAAAGGAGGATTAACCAATTGAGCCATTGTACTGTACCCACAACTAGATATTTTCATGCCAAATTCAGAGAATAGCCTGCAGACATTGCAAAGGAAGTCCAATAACACTACCAAAATCTCAGGATCTTTTGCAAGGAAACATCACTCAGGAATAACCAATCATTTATTTTCAGTAACCTACATTAAATTGTGTAACAGCCTATCATGTCACTCTAGTTTTACATTTTGTGGTAGAATTAAATTACAACCTCCAAAGATATAAAACAAAGTGTCATTTAAGTGCAAAATTTCACACAATAGTAAAATTCATCAATTATAATATTATTGATATAAATTAAAGACACATAAACACATTTCCAAACTAAGGCATTTGATTAGAATTATGTGCATGTTATTCAGCAAGGTCCTAAATTATATTAGAACTTTTCATCAACATAAGGTGGGTATAGAATTTACACTCTATGAGTTGTAGTTAATTATATGCTTTTTCTGGTAACTTCTCAGAAAATATCCATAACCAGTCAAACAATAGTGAAAAACTCAAGAAGATTTAAAACGAAGAGAATAGAAGCTTTATCAGTTAGTGAATGTCACCTATGCTTCAGTTCCCAGCCAATTTTCAGAGCAGACATGGTGACGCAGCAGTTAAGCCATCAGAGTGTCTAGTTTGAATCCCAGCTGCTCTGCTCCAGGTCCAGCCTCCTGCCAGTACACCTGAGAGGCACTAGGTGTTGCTGCTTGGATTCACCCAACCACAAAGCAGACCCTGACGGAGTTCTTGGCTCCTAATTCTGGCCTCATCCAGTCCTAACTGTACCAACATTTGGGCAGTAAACTAGCAGATGGAAGGTTCTCTTTTTCTCCCCAGTCTCACTTCTCTTTCTCTCTTGTTTCCATGCTGCATTTCTAATAGAGCAATAAATGTTTAGAACCAATTAATATTCTGGGGCCCAGTATGGTGGCCTAGTGGCTAAAGTCCTCGCCTCGTACGTGCCAGGATCTTATATGGGTGCCGGTTCTAATCCCGGCACCCCCAGCTCCCTGCCTGTGGCCTGGGAAAGCAGTCAAGGACAGCTCAAAGTGTTGGGACCTTGCACCCATATAGGAGACCCAGAAGAGGCTCCAAGTTCCTGGCTTTGGGTCGGCACAACTCCAGCCATCGTGGTCACTTCGGGAGTGAATCATCAGAAGATCTTTCTCTCTGTCTCTTCTCCTCTCTCTATATATACCTGACTTTGTAATAAAAATTAATAAATCTTTTTAAATTAATTAATATTCTTGAAGTAGCTAAAATCCAAATTTTTCTTTTTCTCTTAGGAGTTAAGGTGTAAGAAATATACTTATGTGATAAATAATAGAATTTAGTGATATTTTCTCAGTTAATTTCATGACAGAGAGCAATCACCAGAAAGGATGTGCAAAGAAGCCATCTTTGCCCTGATATTTTCTAAGTTTTCTTTTAAATATAAAATTTTTCCCAAAAGTCAGGTGACCCATGCTTGGAGTATCAGCCTTGGGCATCTCACTTAATCAGCTGTCAATGGTACAATAACATTCCGTAGTAGATGTTTTCTACAGGCACAAGCCAAATAAGTGAAATAACAGCAATTAGCACAATAATGCCGCATTTAATGTACTACAGAATGAAGAGTATTTAAATGTCTAATCTAACTGTATAACTCCAATTTAATTAGCACTACAAAAATAAAATATCAAAACTATATTTTTGTTTATAATAGTAGAATTTCAGAGACATTCAAAGCAGCTGAGGGTAAACTTTGGAACGTTGTACAATGTTTACAGCCATTCATGAGGTGGTGGCTTCTCTGTTGTGGTATCATCAATGTCAAACCATGGTGTTTCTGTCTCAAAGATAGAAATATGTATCCTCAAATGTTACAATGCAAACTTTAAATGTCTGAATAGTTTCTCAGGTATTTCCTTTCATATGTCTGCATTTGAATACTCTGGCCTGCGTCTTAATGCATTTTTCTTCTGTAAGATTTTCAACTAGAATTTCTGAAAATAAGAAACTTGAGCAAAATTACCTCCAAAAAGTCTAATGTTGATCAATCTCTTTGTTTAGAGTTGACATGAGGTTGATAACCTACAAAATCTCTACTTTTTTTTCTATTTTCTTTTTTTAATTAATTTATTATTTTTATTTTTTTTTATTCATTAATTACATTGTATTATGTGACACAGTTTCATAGGTACTGGGATTCTCCCCACCCCTTCCCAAACCCTCCCACCATGGTGGATTCCTCCACCTTGTTGCTTTTAACTGATCGGGATGATACTCTGCTGGCTCTGTCTTCAGACCAGAGAGGGTATACCTAAGAAGCCATTGAACTTGACTGGACAATAAGATGCTGGACTCTATGTTTGATATATGCTTGCAATGAGGGAATCTCAACTGAACTTGAACTGTGGTTATGCAAAATCTCTACTTTGACACTTTGCATCATGGCATACAGCTCTCCAGGTGAGTAGTTAGATTTTTTTAATCAAAAAAAAAAAAAAAAAGATGTCACTTTACACAAAATGTTCAAGTTCCACACATTTCATGATACAATTTAGGTAAATAGATATACTTCCCTCCTGTCTCCATTCAAACTCCATGCTAAATGAAGTAGAAAACAAAATGTCAATTAATTAAATATAACATAAACAAATATTCATGACTATTGATTAGATAACCCATTGATTAAATAACCAATCATTAGAATGAAATAAAAATCTTGCATAAAACTATCTTAACACTTTTAAAAAAAATTCAGGAACTGAAAGTTCCCACATTCTGCTGCAGCAAAGCTAGCAGAGAGTTCTATGCATATGGTCACCTCAAGTCTCAAACAGACAAGACAGTAGGCATGTAGAGACAACAGTAATAATGATGAAACCCAAGCAAGAAATCTAATCAACTCAACTTGGAGTTCTTTCCTTATACATAAAATATGATGATATGATAAAATTAAGCTTCTGACTATAAGAAATGTAATGAAGAGAGGCATAGTCCTCTTCAAACTTGGAAATATATACACTTAGGCCAGTAACACTGCCGTAACCATCGCATATTGATAGGCACTACTCTTAAACTAGGCAGGCATTTGGATACATACACATGCACACACACACACACACACACATGCCAACACAAGCTGCTTACAAACCCTTCAAAGTTCCTCATTAAAGGCATGCTGATTTATATTCAGAAATTCAATTTCAAAGCACACATGTTAAGAATTGATAAAGCTGATGACAGACCAGAATGGGGAACAGCTTTAAAACTCTTTAGGAGACAATTTATTGAAGTTTTAAAACAGAACTAATGCTCACCACAATTTCTGGGTGTATATGGCTGCACTGAAAGCAATGGAAGGGAGGTGGGACCTAAATGCTCAAGATTTGTGGGCACAGCTGCAAATGCCTCACTCAATCAAAGCATGTAGCCTATGAACTTGGAGATGTTGTTCATTGTACACCACGTGGGAAACAAACCAAGATCCTGGTGTTTCATTATGCTTCCCTATGTTGTTCTTTTCAAGGTGCCACAGAAAAAAACACAGCAGAAAGGGGTGAGAGGTGCTGACAGAAAAGAACACACAAAAAAATTTACTTCTGTACAGTTATGGAGTCCGGATATCCAAGGTTAAGGTGCCATTATGGCAGCTTTTGTCGTTCCTGCTAGATTGCTTACCTACTCCTATGTCCCCAAAAGTGCTTTCTGAGAGGACAAGGAGTATTCTCCGGTGGCCCTTCCTCTTCTTACAAAACAAGTGCTGTGAGTTTAGGGTCTCTTCCTTATAAATCTCATCTGAAATTTAATTGCTTCCCTAACTGTTCAGTCTCCCAGTACACCCATATTCAGTGACAGCACCAATATCTGAATTTGTGTCAGACATAATTCAGTCCTTAAAGGATGTCATGCTCAGATTCACTAGACTTTTACATTAGACTGAAATGTAGCACAAAATTTTGTTTTGTGTCTATCTGGATGGACACACTCTGAAGTTTCGATCTAGTCATTCATTGCGCTGCATACTTTCTTAGCTTAAAAGACCTTTGACCTCAAAAACTTGGGAAATAAAGACCTCTGGAGACTCATCACATCAGATCTCCTGGTGGTTCATGTGATTTCATGGAATTTGTTTAGGGTATACTTAGCACATTGAAATATCTGGATTCTAATGGAGAATCTTGAATTTGAAGCAATGTAGATCTGTTTCTGAAGAAGACCAAAATACCTTACCCAACAAACAAATAAAAAGTCACTAAGCAAACAATGAACATAGTAGTGGATCAACAACGGATCAGACTTTGATTTCCTATGGAAGAATCTTAGAACATATCTCAGAATATGTCCACTTTTCCAAGCATCCATGACTCCTTGTGATCTAGTTTTCAAGAGAAATTGATTTGCAGCAAAAACTCTGCTTACATGTCAATCAGGACTTGAATTGCAAGTGGGAAAAGAGGAAGTTTGATACAGGAAGGGGAAATCTGTGCCTCATTACCAAAGAAAAATCCAGGGATCAACTACAGTTCTATTGTCACATGCTTATCCTTTCACCGATCACCATGGTTTCAGCCCATTCAAGCCCTGACATGAAGCCAAGGTGGAAATAACCCCATCCAACTGAGGGCTAAGAATAGAGGAAGGATAATTCTCAAATGGACATTCTGGATGTCCACAAAAAGGATGTCTAGACAGAAAGGCCTGGGCAGCAAGTAAGTATTCCACCACTCAAGAAAATTTAATTTATCTCAAATTTAATGGAACTCATTAAATTTAGTTTTACAATTTATTCTTCCATATGGTTATATTGCAAGCGAAGTTTTAGATGCTTGGCTTTGTGAAATACTTTTGTTTGCATTAAACTACTGATTAAAAATTATTAGAGACATGAGTCATTATTAGAGACATCAGATTGAAAACAGAACTGAGATGTGTGTTAAATATATAGTTCATGTCTCAAAAAATTGTTCAAGTTCAATAATTTCAGTAACTTACTTAGCAGTGATTCATAGACCTATAACCATGCACATTTGTACAAATAAATCTAGCAAGCATTTCTAGATCTGTTATTAAAGTTGCCCCATTACTCATTAATAAGCACTACTTCCCTGGTGTTTTCAGCAAATGTCTACAAGCATCACCCACACACTGATGACATGGGTTACCACTGAGAGAACTCGTGAACTCTTGAATAGACTTCTTGTTGTGGGAGTGGACAGACAGCTCGAAATGAGCAGAATGCAGACGTCCTGGCCAATCTTTCCCCATCAAAGCAGATCAGAAACCGTGGGGTCTCCAAATAGCTCAAAACAGACATCTACACAATCAGTTATATCATTACTTTAAACAACCTTGGACAGTTTGTAATATCATGAGCATTGTGGTTTTAGATACAAACTACTTCTGAAATTGCCATGACAGATCCAGAAAGAAAATAATAAGAAAGCAAGCAAGTGGCTCCGTATTCAAGGAAAATGGCACCTTATTCCCAAACTCTCTCGTTTTGCCATGAATATCCCTATCTCATCATAACAGGATAAAGATAAAAGTAAAACCTACTGAGGCTCTCAAGCAGAGGCTCTTTCCCCAAGATCGCCCATGTTTCTACTCTTGCAGTGCGCCTTCACTACCAAGAAACATTGCTAGATTCCTCAATTAAAATATTACCCTTTTGCGCTCTGTCATTCATCCCTGCAACCCTGTTAAGAATCTGCATATCCATTTTCTGCTAGCATTCTTACCCTGGGAACTTCCTACCATGCAGTTTTCTATAGGAGGGAATCAGACTTGATATCATGCAGTTCAGGCCTTAGTGCTCTGCTTCATCTAGGAAGAACACTAAGGGAATGTATAGATTATTCTTCTGTGAGATCTCAGACTCCTTCCTGGATAGCTTAGGCAGGTTTTTAACACTTCAAGGTCCATCTGGAGCCATCCCACTGTTTACAAGAACCCATTCACATTTGTAGATCAACATCACAAAAAAATCATACCCAAGAAATCAAGATGTGGTAATGCCTTAGAGCTCATTCAGGAAAACCATCTCTCTAGTTAACACCTGCCTAACAAATTTGCAAACATAAAAATACTCTTGTTTCTAATAAAAAAAAGTAACTTGTCCCTAGAGAGTATCCTAACATGATGCTAGTTTAGTTTTTTCTTGTACAGCTTCTTCAATCATTACAAACACCTTATAGGCCCTCTGAACATTAGAGCAATAGGACAGAGCAATGTAGTAATCAATTTCAAGCTAGCTCTTCTGTTAAATAAACACATTCTAATAGAAATAAGCAACCCAACATTGTGTCAATTATAGAACAAAATCCCATTTACTTGATCAAAATGCTTGTCCAGCTGACTATCTAAATCCTCAGGAATAGAAACCTGTGTTTGGTCAAATCTGAACATCAAAGTTCCAGCGCCATTACACAGTCATGTAAATATGCAATGACGTCCTTGAACATTGAAGGCAGACATCTGAGAATGATATAAAAGAATAGATGACGAATTTTTCCAGTCTTAAAAATTCACCAATTTTCTGTGAATGGCATTCTGCATGTGAATTTTCAGTATTTCTCACCAGAAAAATAACTTTGCGAGGCAAATATTGGACATGAGCAACTGGAGAGAGGTCCCAAGACTCTCCTTCCTGGGTGATTTCAAGGCCCCTGTTCTCTGCCATGACCCAGGCATAACTGCCCACCTTGCAGTTTGTTATAGAAGTATGGGAATTGGACCCAGAGGTGCCCCCCAAGGACTCAGACTGCCAATTGCATGCACTTGCCAGCCTCAGGCTCAAGCTACTCTGCCAGTTTCTGTAGGCAACCAAGTGTTACAGGCTCCAGACTGTTATCCAGCCTTCTCTCTCTCTCTCTCTCTTTCTCTGTGTGTGTGTGTGTGTGTGTGTGTGTGTGTGCACGCGTATGTGTGTGTTCATCCTCAAAGCCTAACTGACAAAGTCTACTTTGTAGCCACCTGCATAGCCAGTCCAAAGGTATGCAACTCCCAGCTCTCACAAGTGCTAATCATGAGCATCTGAGCCCTAGGACTAGTTAGCACCCCTCATACTTTGGAAATACAATGCCAAAAGCAGGAAGAAATGATGCTACATTTTTCTCCACTGGCTGGTTCCTCCCTGGGAACAAATGGAGCTTTACTGTCCCTACGGAGTTTATGTGTTCTTTCCACTGGTCACTTATTCCCCTGGAACGTATTTCAGTAAATGTCTGCTTCAGTATTCTTGCTTTCATCTCCCTGACTTATAATGTGTTACTCTATCCACAAAAATGAACCAAGATGCCAGCCACCACTGGTGACACATAAATAATCTGCAAGAAAAAATAGATTATATATACTTGTAAATGTGTATCACCTTTCTTAGAGTTGCATGGGAAAGAAATCCTCTTTTTTACAGAAGGAACACAATTTTTATTTTTTTTCCATATTGTTTCCTTCATATATCTGAGGTAAAGGGGGATTTTAAGGGAGAAGCCCCACCCGGTCTCCCACCCACCCTAGGTCCCTGATGTGGGACATGCTCTGAGGGTCTTGGTCAAGTGGTTTTCATAGTTCAACAGTTCTGAATTGCTGCCAATCTCCCCACTCCAAGCACGGTGAGGTCGTTGAAGAATTCACTGATTGACATATTCCATCATAGAGTCTTCATTTACCCAGTTTTCCACTGCCAACATATAGCTGAGGCGGTTGATTTGACTTATTCTAAGAAATCCCTTCTTAATTTTTTGAAGGATAAATTAATTTTCTGTTTTCTTTCTACTTCTTAACAATTAGTGAACACAGAGGGTATTAGTGATAACTCTGGAGAGGAGGAGTATCAGCTAAGACTTCAGCTCTTCACCTGCCAGCTTTGGGTCAGCTCCCACAGCAGCTGACCTTTCCGCCCCCACCCAATGCTGGTTTTCTCACGAACAAGCTGAGAGAACTGGATCAACTGTTTAACCCTTGCTGATACTTGATGGATTCTTGGGTTACACAACTCCACTGCCTGGTGCTGAGATGAACATGTTAGGTGCCCACCTAGCATAGGTATATGTGCTCCTTCTCCATGCACATATAATATAAATAATTCCAGACCCTACTCTGGCCTGCCTGTTAATGGAAAGAACACCATTAGTCTACTCTCATTCTGTCATGATAAAGCCTTAAGTCACCACACTTAGCCTTAGATTTTATGGAGGGGAACAATAATGAAAGCTCTATAAAAATTCACTCTGAACAGCTGTCATTTTCCCCTGACAAATCTGACCTAAAGTAACCTCCATACTTGGGAGAGGAAGCTTGCCCCAAAGCAGTCCCTTTATATAATGAACTGCAATCAAGTTTGGCACAAGCATCTCACAACCTAAGATTATACCCTGGATATCAAGCACTTGGTCTTGAGCCAATCATAGCAACCAAACCCTCTGCCAGGCTGATGGCTGCCATTTTATGCCCAAACAGGGAACAGGGAGCTGCACCAATCAGCCCTGTCTTTGCACCACTTCCTGTTTTTCTGGTTATGAATACAACTCACCAAGCTGTGGGTATGGTTCGTTTACCCACCATCTAGATGGCTGTCTGGTTCCAGAAACAACTTTCTCTTGCTTAAATAAACCAAGCCAAATGTAACTGGTCCCAGAATGTTTTAGCACACCAACTTTCTCACCACTTAGTAGCTGTTTCACTTTCTCTCTATTATCCATGCAGAGTTCAGCAAGGCACTTTCTCTACTATCTCCTGCCCCTTCAAATAGTACTCTCCTAACACATTAGGTCCTTCAGGGAGTTGTCATAGCATTCCTTTGCCCTAGTGTAGAGAAAGCTTCCAGAACATAAATGGTCTAGCCTCTTTACTTCCATGCGGATCACCACAGCCTGTGTTATGCAGAGGATTTGCTCTCTTTGAAGTCCCACCTGTAAAGCTGCCAAGGGAGGGATTGACACCAAGTTCTCTCTCTCATGTGATAAAACTTTCTAACAAAATAAAGCAATGATCTGCAACCCAAACCAAGTAGCAAGCTCTACCTGCTGACGCAGCAGAGCCATTGGGAATTTTAAAATTTCAATTTCTCTTATTTTGGTTAAATGCAGTACCACTGGAAAAAATTATATTTAATTACATTTACATTAAATGATATTTAATTACATTTACATCATTGTAAATCATGAAAACCAGTGATTCTGCATACCTTAGATGTCACTTTATACCTTTACTGCTCTGTGTGATAGTTATCCATGCTCCAGTTGATATCAACTTCCAGAAGACACTCTCGCATACTAAAAACCAACCAGCTGCATTTATGTTTCTGGAGCCTGGATTTCATCACAGATGGGATTAAAGATGTACAACTACCCTCTTCTGTCTGCCCAGATTTACCCGGCAGTACAAATATCTCGAATAAAGAAACTGTAATCACTAACGCAAGCTCTCAGGCAATGCCTAGTTACAGGAGTGTGTGTGTGATGACACTGCTTTTACTTCTGTGAGTCTGCAAAACAGAAAGAAAAAGCTCACATGGTAGAGGCAAAGCAAGTCTCCTTTCACTCACTGCCAGCATCTTAACTGGCAGAGAGTCCATAGCCAAGAATTGCATTCCAAATCGGCTGACCTGATCTATCCATTGAGGGACCCCTTTCTTGTTGAGCCACACATCACACGGATGGTAAAGATTCAACATAGATAATTCTTTTCAAAGAATAAAGAAGAAAAAAGCCAATCCTCTCAACTTGGAAAGTGGCCCTGTGCCTCACTAATGTCACCATCCTGCGGAAGGTAATCGTTGTGCTTTAGGCTGGAATGGCCTTGTGTTCTCAGGAAGTCTGACATGCTCTTCCCGCTGAGTTGGAGTTTAGAGGCAACTTGCTGAAGGAGAAAGTGTTCTGGCCTGGGCTCAAATCCTGAGTGCAGCCCTTGCTTGGGGCATGAGGCCATCTGTTTTAACTCCTTCCTTGTATCTCGGTGACACACCTGGGAGACTCTGCCTGCTGAACCCGCTGTTTCAAATAAACAGCTAAAAGTGTGTCCATGAAAGGCTTTCTTAAATTCTTTTCTTATTTGTTATTTTTGAAACAGAAAGAAAAAGAGAGACAGAGAAATCTTCCATCAATTCAGTCTACAAGTGGTCACATGGCTGGGGTTAGGCCAGGCAGAGATGCCTAGATCTCTATAGGGCCTGCCCAGGGCCATCTTCTGTTTTTCACAGAAGTGGTGGGCTTGAACTTAATCAGCTGATTAAGGATCTGAAGTGGTAAGGCTAGAACTTAATCAGGTGCTCCACACATTTCTGCTTCCCTCATTCTCTCACCAGTGTGGCTGCCAAGCACACACAGAATAAACTGAGAAGGCAACTTTAAGAATCTGTTTCACTGGAAATTCAACTTGCAAAACTGCAGAAAACAGATTTGTGGCGATAAAAAGATGAGGTGTATTCTCAGGGACCACTTGTCTAATTCAGATGACCATGCTATTAGATGGTGGTGATGTGCTTCCCTTGGTCACCTGAAAGCCAAGAAGGCATTAGAAAACTCACCGCAATCCAGCATCTTGAGAGGTCATGGCACCTGGCAGGTGCTCGATAAATATTTTTCTAATATGGAGTTTAAACTGTTTTCAGCATGTCAACAAACTAAATGAAAGCTGGGGTTAAAACCAGAGAGCTTTGGCCCATGGCTTTTCACATCCCTCCAAGAGTTCCTCACTCCCTCCCTTCCCCAGGGGAGCAGGCAGAGCAGCCCAAGCATCAGAATAGAAGCTCGAGGGCAACACCCATCGTCTGTGGAACAGCAGCACCACAGACTCTGGAGGCACTGCCAGGATCTCTTGGCCAGAGATTACATCATTTAAGAAAACATTTTTCTTTTCCTTAATCAAAAGACTAAATCTCTTTGTATACATTTCTTTAGATCTGGAAATGTAAAGTTAGATTTTTGGAGGAGAGGAAGAGGAAGGGGAGGAGAAAGGGAGAGGAGTATTTTGGTGCTGTGGGTCTCTTCTTTTTTATGATTTAGTTTCAACAGGAAATGCGTGCATCTGCTGATTGGAAGCAGCTGTGGACTGTGACATCTGGGACAGAATGGAGCACAAATTCTTGAGGCTGTAGCCCATGAAACCACTCCCTTCGTGATCGCCCACCACCACGCACCCAACCTACACATTCTGTGTCCCCTTCCCCTCCCATGTTACACATCTCCCCCTCTACATTAGCAGACACTGCTCTGTGTGATAAAAGACCTGTATAGGAGACAAACGACACTTGGAAAGTTTCACAAGGAAAACGATCTGAAAGAAATAGCGATGCAGACTCAATCTGTCCTCAACAGGGACAAGTGACATTTTTGTTGCCAGTGGTGGCATAGCTGAGCTGTAGCTCCGGTGTACAATGATTGTGACACTGTACTGTATGAGCCAACAGGGGCAATTTACGTTGCAATAACAGATCACTTCCAAAACAGTAAGATTGTTTTCTTCTCCGCCACACTCCCTGGACATCAAGTGTCAGCTCCCATCTGACCTAAATAGAAGGAGTAGCCTGTACTGGGCTCGGAGAAAGATGGCTGACCAAGAGCAGATTCTTTATGAGAAAAAAAATCATGTGTCACTTTTGTCCACAATTTTGTGATCAAAACAAACTGTGATAATTTCTAAATTCAACAAAGTAGCGATCGATATTCTTTATAGGCAAGGTCATTAAAAGTCACATGAGCAGGCTTGGAATGGATGAGAAAACAAAGGCAAAAAACATGGTTAGGTGCTTTAATTGCTTTACTGAGGACCAGCAAACAGACGGGAGCAGAGTAGGATTGCCTTATGCCCATTATCAGACCTCTGTGCCAGCATGGCGTCTGGCATCAGGTTAACCAATAAATACTTGTCTGAGTGAATTATGTGAACAACGGAGTCCATGAATTGCTGAATGACTATGGCAATTCAACTCTGCCAAGGTTTTGTTTTCATTTACAGAGAAGATCTATCAGCATAAATGAAGTTGTAAAAGACCATTTCCAAAGCAGTCCTTGCAGCATCACCTTCCATGGTTGTCGCAAGTAGAAGTCATCACTGGCAACACTGACAATACAAATAAACCGAAGCAATTGTGCCAGCACTGAGTGCCTCCTTTTTTATATTTAGCAGGAGGCACCGGCACGGCTGGCCAGCCTGCTTTCTGAGCTGGAGCCAAAAAGCCATCATAGCTCCATGCATTGAGACGTTGTGTACTTTCCCATTGTAAGAGCTTGAGCTACTGTGTCATATTTCCAGCCTGTCTCTCCTGGAAGCCTCAACCAAAGTGAGTCATTTGTAAAGAAACCTTAAATTACATTTTTTGCCATAGGCAGCACCCCCACCTTAACCCCAGTCGAAGACAATAATATAATCTTTACTACATTACTAAACTGAAAACAAAGTTCCACGAAGATACCAGAGACTACTTATGTTTTTTAGTTTACTCTTGAAATGATTGCTTTATTTCAATGATTTCAAATTTTGAAGATAATCTCGGGACTTTAAAATATTAAAAATTAGGTAAAGACTACTATTTCCTTGTAAACAGTTCTTCTTCCTATAAAAGGCAAGGAGGATAAACAGACAGCTAAAACGTTTTCAGGATCATTACAGTTCAGGCTGTAATACAGGAGAATCCAGAAAGAAAAAAAAAAACAGAAATCTATCGTAGTATGCCATCTTTATTTGACTCAAAAATAGCATGATTTTAAAATATAGAAGCATATGAAATCAGTTTGATCCTCTTAACATTTTATGTGTTTTATGGTTGAAGTTGTAAGTTCCTTAATTTGAGAATTTGTTGCTTGGTCTACAATGGAGTCTTGTCTGAATCAACTGATTTTAACTGGAAAACATCACAGCCAGGAACATGCTTCATAAAGCTAACCCACCACAGGTGCACAGCCACACATTCACTGAGGACTGTCAGGGGTTTCCTCTCGAGATCTCAGGAATATCTTGGAGCTACAGCTCATTGCTACTACCCAGTACAACAAAAGATCAAAATGCAAAACTTATAGTATAGTTCCTATCAACTATGTAACATTTTACTGCATTGTAAAGTTTAAAAATGAGAAGTAGTCCAATGTAAGTTGAGGACAGACTACAGCTTCAAGTTCCTGGAAAAGGCCATGACTCACCTCCTAGGTAGGACAGAGCTAGACATTACAAAATGTCATCACACACTCAGAACGGTGCAACACTTACAACATATGAGTCATTTATATGGATTCTTCACATAATGTTTTCCAATCATAGTTGAGCGTCGGCAACCGAAACTATAGATTGGAGGCAATTATCCATCTAGAATGAATTTGACACTATGAAACCCTTCTTGTTCTTTGTACTATATTGAACATGAGAAAAGAGACTGGTTATATGAATACATTCCCACAAAGACTCCTAAGCTAAACCATAAGTTGTGGAGTATTTCATCTATTTGGTCTCCACTAACTCTAAGCATTACTGATATTCAAAGCAAAATAATCAGAAAAAAAATGTCCTCCACAAGAAAGAATACTTGGCAACTGTTCAACTGTTCTTCCAGTTGGTCTATTCTTCGGGCTCATTGTTCATTCCTCTAAAGTCTTCTTCTAAGACTGAGAGGTGACAAATGGCTACTTCCATTCTATAGAAGTTCCTTTCTTATTTTAAGTGCCAAGGCAACTATATCTCTTATAGAGAAACAAAAAGGTCAATACTGCTAGTAAATAAAACAAAAAGTAACTCCTCCTAGTGGTCACATATCTAAACTTTGCCTTTGCCAGAACATGGCTAGTGTATGAGTACTGAAATATCTTGCTAAACTATGTGTCCAGCGTTTGGGTTTTTTAGGAATGTGCCAATAAAAGCAATAAAAATAGTGGCATTTAGTGTACATCTTCTATGCACCAAATAATCTGAGCATGTCACGTGTATTAAAACATTAACAAGAACCTCCATATTATGTCCAATGACTTCCAACCTTGCTAGCAAAGAAGAATTACCTGAGCAGTTTTAAACGAGAGCAACAACTTAGTAACTGTGCCACACTGCTTACATCAGCTAAACTGGAATCTCTGGAAGTAGACCCAGATATCAACACCTGTTAATCTTCCCCTCAGTGATTCCAATATGAAGTCAAAGTAGTTAAACATTTTATCTATCCTTTTTTTAAGATTTATTTATCTTATTTCAAAGGCAGATTTTACAGACAGAGAAGGAGAGACAGAAAGAGATCTTCCCTTTGCTGGTTCATGTCCTAAATGGCCACAGCTGCCAGAACTAAGCTGATTCAAAGCCAGGAGCAACAAATTGCTTCTGGGTCTCCCATGTGCGTACAGGGCCCCCACATACTTGGACCATCCTCCACTGTTTTTCTAGCTCATAAACAGAGAGATGAATCAGAAGTGGGGCAGCTGGGACCAAAACAAATAAACAAACAAAAAAAGTGCTTATATAGGCTACAGACACCAAAGCACAGATAAGCCCGGTATGCCACTGCTTTAGCCTCTCACCTGTTGTTAAAATTGCACAAATACATGATAATACTCTGTAACAGGATAATACTCTGCCTGCATAGGCATATGTTCTGACTATATGACTCCACTTCCAATCCAGCTCTCTATTAATGCAAAGTTTACCCAAATCCTTGGGCCTCTGCACCCACAGAGGAGATCCAAAAGAAGCTCCTGGTTGCTGGCTTCAGATTCAGGCTAGTTCAAGTCATTGCAACAATTTGGGGAGTGAACCAGAAGAGGGAAGATTTCACTCCCTTGGTCTTTCCGTCTCTCTATATAACTCTGCCTTTCAGGTTAAAAAATAAATAAATTTTTTTAATAGCACAAATGTAGTCATGTAGCTTTGGTTAACTACTTAAGATGCGGTCTGTTAGCAGAAAATCTAACAGTTCCTTCTGAAGACATGCTACTCATCAAATTATAAAAATAATTGAGGACTCATTTGGTCCAAGTTTTGGAGTGAATGGGAGCCAACCTCGCTTCCGGAGGTCAGAGAGACCACCAGCAACTCTGTTACTTGCAGTTCTCCTTGCCAGAGCATAACATTATTGAGCAAAGTCCCACAACATTCTCTGGAGTTACTTTCGCTTGCATGCTCTTCCTTTTTACTGCTGAATTCTTTTACTAGGCCTAAATGTTATTTGTTAGAGTCTACAGGATCTTTTAGATACATGACCATGTCATCTACAAAGAGAGATTAAGTATTGAAAAAAATCAAGAAAAAATAAATTTATTGTACACTATTGATACCATGTAAAGAATAAGTCATTATGAAAAACATGAATTTTCCTCAAAAATTTAAAATCAGAGTGCCATGCCATCCTAAAAAAAATCCCCTTCTGATTATGTATCTACAGGAAGTGAGATGAGTAGGTTAGAGATATCTGTATACCTGAATCTATTGCAGTACGGTTTCCAATTCCCAAGATAAGGGAAAAAGACCTATCTCTGAGCTAATTGATGAACAGAGAAAATGTGGGATACAAATCACAAACGGAATATTATTCAGCCTTTTTAAAGGAAGAAAATTTGTCTTTTTAAACAACAACAATAAATCTGAAGGACAATACATTAAGTAAAATAAGCCAGGCACAGAAAGACAACTGATCTTACTTCTGAGAAGTACAGGAAAGTTAAACACTAGGGTAGTCATGGTGGCATTGCAAGTTAACCCTCAGCATCCCACATGGGCACAAGTTTAAGTTCCAGCTGTTCCACTTTGGATCCAGCTCTCTGCTAATGGCCTGGGAAAGCAGTGCAGAATGTCCTAAGCCTTGGGCCCCTGGACCTATATGAGACACCCAGAAGAAGCTCCTTGCTCACAGTTTTGGACTGGCCCAGCTCATATCATTGCAGTCATTTGGAGAGCAAATCAACGGATATTCTCTCCCTCTCTCTTTTCTCTCTCTCTCTCTCTCCCTCTCTCTCTCTCTCTCTCTCTCTTCTTTTCCCTCTTCTCCATCTCCCTCTCTACTTATGTGACTGATTTTCAAGTAAAAGAAATAAATATTTTAAAAAAGTTAAATTCACACAACCAGGAAATAAAAGTGATTATAAAGATTCCATGGAGGAAAAAGAGGAAGGAACGAGGGGGGGGGGGAAGGAGATGAAAGATTATTGGAGGTGAGACTCGCAAGATGGCCGACATGGGAGGGTGGCTGTGAGGGAGCTCACAGACAGAGAGGGCTAGAATGCGACAAAAGCGTAAGTGGAGCAGCATAGAGCTGCAGGGAGAGGAACGTGAAGTTCCCTGGACAGTGTGGAGCCAAAAAAATCCACACAACTCAGAAGAGCAACCAGGGAAAAAAGGAACGGAACAAAACAGAAGGCAGGGAAGACAGCTTTCTGCTCCTGAACTGCTGAGTCACCTTTGAGTGCAGCCACTGGGAGCCGCAGTCAACCCACAGTTGTCAGAACCCGAAGTCATCAGGACCCACACCCGCCGCAGTCGCCAGGACCCGCCGGGACCCACACCCACCCTAGTCGCCAGGACCCACTGGACCCGCACCCGCCACAATCGCCAGGAGACGCACCCGCGGCGAGGGTCCTCACCAGAGGCAGAGGCATACTGCAAGAACCTGAGGTTTGAGTGAGCTGGGTGGGGGCAGTGGTGGGTCAGAGGCTCCCGGAGTTAATCCTCCAGGGGCACGCACAGAGCCTGAACATCCTTGGTGCTCATCTCCCCACCCCTCCCCCCAGAGATGCCAGCGTCTGGGGACACAGGGCAAGTGCCTTGAAACTGCCAAAACTGTGTATTGGAGGTGACACACAGCGGTCCTGTGAGCTGAGGAGAAAGGCAAAAGGCACACTGAATACTCCCCCGTGCCTTGCAGACTGGCACACAGCTAGATGGTGCTGACCCACAGGAACCCGAGCAAGCCTCTGGGCTGTGCGGACCTGGGCGTGCCTCTGGGCTGGGCGGTCCCGTGCAAGCACTGGGGTGGGCGGTCCCCTGCCAGCGCTGGGGTGGGCAGTCTCGCACTGCTGGGGTGGGCGGACCTGCACAGGGGGCGCTTCCAGAGAGCACCTGGAACACCCCACGCCCTATTTCCCAAGCTTGGGAGACGCACCAGGAGGGCACTGTGGACCTGCATGTAGGAGGCATTCCCAGAGAGCACCTGGAACCTCCATGCCCTGCAGTCCCTGGCACTGGGGACACAACGAGAAAGCACCTAGAATCCTCTGTGCCCTGTGATCCCACACACAGGGGGAGCACACAGAGAGTGCCTATATTCCCCCACACCCTGTGGTCACGTACGTGTAGGGGACGAGCTGAGAGTGTGCTTTGAATCCGCTGGGCCCTGGAAGTGGCGCCCTGAGGTCCAATGTACTGGAGATGCACCAAAAGTGCCTTGAAAATTCCTGCACCTGCTACTCCATGCCTGCAGGCTCTGATCTCTGCAAGATAGCGCTTGGAGACCCCTCAGCACGCTGGTGCCTAGGTCTCTCAAAAAAGAAACACTAACACAATGGGAAGAAATACCAGAAAAGATAATGATCCAGATGAGAGAGCCAACACCCCACCAATAAAGGATCAAAAGCCAATGTCTATTTCGGAGATGCGAGATGAAGACATAGAAGATCTACCAGACAAGGAATTCAAGAAAATAATGTTAAAATATGTCAGAGACAATGAGAAGAATTGGGAGGACTTCAAGGAATTCAAGAACCACATAGTCACAGAAATACAACAAATGAAAAGTAAAATCCTTGACTTAGAGCACAAAATTGAGAGCCTAACCAACAGAACAAATACAGCAGAAGAGAGGATCTCTGAAACGGAAGACACACAAAATGAACAGACCCAGTTCATTAAACAGCTGGAGACAAGTCTGAACAAAGCCAATAAGACCATACAAGAAATGAAAGACAACCTCAGAAAATCAAATATTAGGATTATTGGCCTTCCTGAAAGAGTGGAAAGAGAGTCAGGAATGCAAATGGTGCTCGACAAAATTATACAGGAAAACTTCCAAAACACTTGGAACATGAACCCTGCCCAAATCCAGGATGGTCAGAGTACTCCCAGCAGATATGACCCAAAGCGATCTTCACCCAGACATATGGTGCTCAAGTTCCACTCCAACGAAGACAAAGAAAGAATCCTGAGACAAGTACAAAGCAGAGAAAAGATCACATACCGAGGAAAACCAATCAGAATCACTGCTGACTTCTCTGAAGAGACCTTACAAGCAAGAAGAGAATGGACAAAAATCTTCCAAATCCTGAATCAGCACAACTGTCAACCAAGAATATTGTACCCAGCAAAGATCTCATTCGTATTTGAAAAAGAAATCAGATACTTTCATAGCAAAGAGAAATTAGAAGAATATGCCAGCACAAAACCAGCTCTACAAAATCTCCTTAGAAATGCACTAAATCCAGAAAAAGGAGGCGAATCATAAGCAAAGATGGCAAACAGGAAGGTCTCCCCACTAAAGTCCACACAAGGAGGGGCAAATACACAGATATCAACACCCACAAAAACAAGTATGGCAGGGCAAAATCACAACCTCTCAATTTTAACTCTTAACACAAATGGCCTGAACTCACCAATCAAAAGGCATAGATTAACAGAATGGATCACCAAACAGGACCCAACTATCTGTTGCCTACAAGAGACACATCTAACCAGAAAAGACTCTAAGAAACTGAAAGTGAAAGGTTGGAAAAAGATATTTCATGCCAATGGATGAGAAAAAAAGGCAGGGGTAGCTGTCCTAATTTCAGATGATGTGGACATCAATCTGACACACATCAAAAAAGACAGGGAAGGACATTATATATTGGTGAAGGGACTGATCCATCAGGAAGTAATTACCATCGTGAACATATATGCACCAAATTCCAACACGCCTAGCTACGTGAAGCAGTTACTTACGAACTTAAGGGGAAACACAGATAAGCACACAATAATAGTGGCTGATCTTAACACCCCACTAACAACAATAGACAGATCAACAAAACAAAAACTCAACAAAGAAACAACAGAGCTCATACAAACAATAGAACAACTGGACTTGGTAGACATTTATAGAACTTTTTATCCTAAGGCCACAGACTATACATTTTTTTCAGCAGTGCATGGTACCTTCTCCAGGATCGACCACATGATAGGACACAAAGCAAATCTAAATAACTTCAAAAAGATAGGAATCATACCATGTACCTTCTCAGACCACCACGGAATGAAACTGGAAATCAGCAATTCAAAATGCCCAAGGAAATACAGAAACTCTTGGAGGTTGAACAATATGCTATTAAACGAACAATGGATCAGAAAAGAAATTAAAGATGAGATCAAAAAATTTATGGAAACCAATGAAAACTCTGACACAACATTCCAAAATTTGTGGGACACTGCCAAAGCAGTGCTACGGGGTAAACTCATCACAATTGGAGCTCATGTCAAGGCCCAAGAGAGGCGCCAAACACAGGAACTAAACACACACCTCCAGGAATTGGAAAAACAGCAGAAGAGCCACACACACAATAGGAAACAAGAAATCATCAAAACAAGGGAGGAAATCAACCAGATAGCAATAAAAAAAGATACACAAAATCAATGAATCAAAAAGCTAGTTTTTTGAGAAGGTAAACACGATAGACACCCCAATGGCCTGACTGACAAAGAAAAAACAAGAGAAAGCAAGAATTAAACAGCATCAAAGATGAAAAAGGCAACATAACAACAGACACTGCAACCATTAAGGACATAATTAGAAATTACTACAAAGCACTGTACTCCAACAAATCAGAAGACCACCAAGAAATGGAAAAGTTCTTAGACTTCTACCACCTGCCAAAACTTAGCACAGAGGCAACAAACGACCTGAACAAACCCATCACTGAAGCAGAGATTGAATCAGTGATTAAACATCTCCCAACAAAGAAAGCCAAGGCCCAGACGGCTTCACTCCAGAATTCTACAAAACACTCCGAACAGAACTAACCCCAATCCTCTACAAACTCTTCAAAACAATAGAAAAGGAAGCAACCCTTCCAAACTCATTCTATGAAGCCAACATTACCTTAATTCCAAAACCAGAGAACTAACAGAGAAGGAAAACTACAGACCTATCTCTTTGATGAACATTGATGCTGAGATTCTCAACAAAATCCTAGCCAATAGAATTCAAAAACACATCAGACAGATCATTCATCCGGATCAAGTAGGATTCATCCCTGGAATGCAGGGATGGTTCAACATTCAGAAATCCATAAATGTGATACACCACATCCAAAAACTGAAAAACAAGAATCACACGATAGTATCAATAGACGCAGAAAAGCTTTCGACAAAATCCAACACCACTTCCTGCTAAAAACCCTAACCAAGGTAGGCATAGATGGAAAAATCCACTACATAATTAAAGCAATATATGAAAAACCCAACGCCAGCATCATACTGAATGGAGAAAAACTGGAACCCTTCCCACTGAGATCTGGAACAAGACAGGGATGTCCACTTTCTCCACTACTATTCAACATAGTCCTAGAGGTACTCGCTGAGGCCATAAGACAAGAAAAAGAAATCAGAGGAATCCAAATGGGAAACGAAGAAGTCAAGTTCTCACTATATGCAGATATGATTGTTTATGTAGAAGAGCCAAGAGACTCAATACAGAGACTGCTAGAACTTGTACGAGAGTTTGGTAGAGTGGCAGGATACAAAATTAATGAACAAAAATCAACAGCCATAGTGTATGCGAACAGCCCCAAGATGGAAAAAGATTTAACCAGCAAGATACCATTCAAAATAACAGAGAAAAGTATGAAATATCTGGGAATAAATCTAACCAAAAATGTAGGAGACCTATTTGAAGAAAACTACAAACTACTTAAAAAAGAAATTGAACAAGACCTCAAAAGATGGAGTAACATCCCATGCTCCTGGATAGGTAAAATCAATATCATTAAAATGTCTATACTGTCAAAAGCAATATATACATTCAACGCAATCCCAATCAAATTGCCCAAAACATTCTTCATGGAACTGGAAACAATGATCCAAAGGTTCATCTGGAAACACAAAAAACCACGGATAGCTAGAACTATCCTGAAGAACAGGAAGTTAGCAGGGGGAATCACAGTTCTGGACCTCTGGACATACTATAGGGCAGTGGTTATCAAAACTGCCTGTTACTGGCACAAAGATAGAGAAGAAGATCAATGGAGCAGAATAGAAACACCAGAAGGGAACCCAAACAGGTACAGCCAAATAATCTTTGACAAAAAGACAAACGACAATCCAGGCAAATGGGAAGGTCTGTTCAATAAAGGCTGTTGGGACAACTGGTTAATATCCTGCAGAAACAAAAAGATAGACCCACATCTCTCACCATACACTAAGATCAAATCTAAATGGATAACAGATCTAAACCTACATCCAGAAACCTTTAAATTTTTGGAAGAAAATATTGGAAATACTCTGCAAGATCTAGGGGTAGGTCCCGACTTCCTAAAAAGGACACCAAAGGCAATAGAAATCAAGACCAGAATAAACAATTGGGACCTCATCAAACTAAGAAGCTTCTGTACAGCTAGAGAAACAATCAACAAAGTAAAAAAGCAACCCACAGAATGGGAGATCTTCGCGCACTACATAGGTGATAGAGGGTTAATCTCCAGAATATACAAAGAACTACGAAACTACCAAAATGTCAAAACAAACAAGCCACTCAAGAAATGGGCACGGGAAATGGGCAGACACTTCACAAAGGAACAAACCCAAATGGCAAATAAACATATGAAAAAATGCTCAAGTTCCCTGGCAATAAGGGAAATCCAAATTAAAACATCAATGAGGTACCACCTAACGCCAGTAAGACTGGCCCACATGAATAAAAGCACCAACAACACTTGTTGGCGAGGTTGCGGGGAAAAGGGAACCCTACTCCACTGCTGGTGGGGCTGCAGGCTGGTACAGCCTCTATGGAAATCAGTATGGAGAATATTCAAACAACTCAAATTCAACATACCGTATGATCCAGCAATAGCACTCCTAGGAATATATCCAGAACACTTGTTTTATGAGAAACCAACATGCACTCCTATGTTCATAGCAGCACAATCAGTAATTGCAAAAACATGGAAGCAGCCAAAATGCCCATCAGCAGAGGTTTGGATAAGAAAGCTATGGTTCATCTACTCCATGGAATACTACTCAGCTATTAAAAAAAACAAAATGCAGTTCTTTGTGGCCAAATGGGCCAAACTGCAAACCATAATGCTAAGGGAAATGAGCCAATCCCAAAAGGTTAAATACCACATGTTTGCCTTAATTTAAGAGGATATGATGTTACGTATAACATGTTATGTTATGTATGTTACATGTTGTGTATAAACTAAAATTGAAATGTAAGTGAGGTGGTCACAGAAGGTGGGCTAGGAACTCGCATTTACTTTTAACATATTGGTTACTCATCACTATGTCAATTAATTCCATAATGATGTAAATTTTTGCTGATGGTATGTTGGAGCTTTCAATTGACTGGGATGATACTCTGCTGGCTCTGTCTTCAGACCAGAGAGGGTATACCTAAGAAGCCGTTGCACTTGACTGGACAATAAGATGCTGGACTCTATATTTGGTATATGCTTCCAATGGGGGAATCTCAATGGAACTTGAACTGTGGTTATGCAACAAGGTGGAGGAATCCACCATGGTCGGAGGGTTTGGGGAGGGGAGGGGAGAATCCAAGTACCTATGAAACTGTGTCACATAATACAATGTAATTAATGAATTAAAAATAATAAATAAATAAATAAATTTAAAAAGATTATTGGAGGATATTTTAAGGACTTAAATGGGAAACAAATAAAAACTAACAATTAAAAAAAAAAGACAAAGAGAGAAAAAGAATGATGAACCTCCACCTTGGTCCTCAGGCCTGTGGCTGGAAATCAGCCAGTGCCAAGCCCTTAGAAATTCTCCTAAGACACGAAGCCCAAACCACTTTAGATTCTGCTAACTCGCAGAATGGTCCAATGTACTTGCCAACCAGAATCCAATCTGCCATTTTCTTTCTTGACTGATTCAAATTTTTCCTCTTACGACACAAGATTCCATTTCCCTCCCTGCCATTCCTTTACAGACTGATTAATCCTGTGTCCCCAGTGAGAACCAGACTTTCACTTAGATAAACTGCTTTTGAGAATGAGACAATGTAGGAAGTCCAGCCAAGTGGCCAGAATGGGCGATTAGATTGGCTTCTATTTAATTCCACCTGATAATAGCTCTAGGAAGTTATACAAAACAAGTGATCAGGCTTTCTCCTCAGTATGTACAAGCCATACATATACAGCACTCAACATCGATCATTCTAAAGATATAGAACAAACTCTGCGACTGAAAGCAACAGTTTTATAAATTGGGCACTTATGTCCAAAGTTGGGTTCTATACCAACTCCCCCATAATTGGTAAAATTAAGACTATTACACAGCAACACATGCATAACAATTTAATAATATTTAGATAACTCTACTTCATTAACTTTGCAAGGGAACACTGGCAAGGAATGAAATTTGAGCAACATGTCAAGCTGACCTCAAAGAGTCATCTCAAAGACAGGCAGCAGCTCCTTAACCACGGTATGTCACAGGATCTCCGAGGGTTGGGCTGTGACTCTCAAGGTAGGTAATCTAGTAGTAAAAATGCTTCTTTTAAAACTGTGAATGAGCAAGACCCCAGGTTTTATTAAAATTGCATATTTATATGAAATAGAGCGTATGGAAGTTCCAGCAAGGCTTTGCTCTACCACTCTTGTATTCAAACTGAGCAGTAACCTGAATGATAGAATGACTAGTGCCCTGGTATGCTGTATCTGTAGCAATGTGCAAGGTTTTTTCCTCTCCTCTTCTTTTTTTTTTTTTTTTTTTTGGCAGAAGTAAAACGATGGAGAATTGTGAATAGGGAATCTTCTATAATAAGAACATTGCGAAGAAAATCCCCAAATTCTTAAGTCGAATAAATGTTGTGAAAGAGACTTATCGAGAAATTCAATTATTTCTCAGTATTCAAGTATTTCTCAGAAAAGATACATTTTCAGAGAATCAAAGGACCCTTATTTTCAATTCCCAAGATCCTGCCTGGAAGGAATCTATCTCAAGTAGGAAAAGGCCACCAGTTCATGCCATCTTTCACTTAGGTGGGACTCACTAGAATGAAAACAGTAAATCCAGCCTTTTAATAACACATTGTGTGAATGAGCCAAGCATGTCTGTATGGAAGTCTTGAGTGATTGTGCCGTCTGGGAAAGGGTTAATGAAATCAGGATCTCTTTTCAAGCTGTCCTTAAGTAACCCTGTGGGAATGTTGTGAACCTGATCCCAGGCACTGATTGAAGAAAGTCAAAGTGCAGTCAGCCTCCCAAGGATGGCTTTGGCAATTTGGCAGCAGCCGAGAGCTCTGACAGCAGGGCACATTTCAGCAAGGGCTGCCATAGTTTGCCTATAACAAGCAAGTCATCTGGGGAGAACGCACTGTGCAGGAAATCCAGTTGGCAATGTCTGTATGGACGTATTTGCAGGTGAGTTACTGCATGCAATTGCTCAATCACCTTGCCTATGCTTTTTGGCAAGTGAGGAATTCGTAGGGCTTGAATATGATACTGCCTTTGATATTCCATGTCGCACGTTTCAGCCGTATATGCATCATATCATGTAAATATTGATACATTTTCCATGTTCGTTGCTATAAGGCTATTCATTGCAAATTCTTTGGAGATGGCTGCAAACATTTCAGCTGATACCTCCTTGTGGCATCTCAGGTTTTATCCCTACCTTCAGAGTACACCTCTCATGGTAACGCATACTTCCCCATATCACACGTCATATCAGAGTGTACACAAATTCCCTGGTTGGATATTAGACTGCACATTTCCCTTCCAATGTGCCTACCTACCCAGAACACATTGCCTGGCATGAAGCAGTTTCTCTGCAACTGGCAGTTGATCTCCAGTAAAGTGAGACCCTTGGGAACGGGATTTCCCAGTGCTACAAATGGCTATTTCAATTCCTCTTCCTATGTGAAACAAAAGGGGGCTTTTCACAGCCATTAAATCTCTTATGAACCATTTCTCAAAATTAATATCTGTTTATATGTATTTTCAGATCTTGTAACCCCTGGTGTTTTCCGGTCTTCAGGCAGAGCCCTTAGCATGTTGTGACCCAGCCTTTCATTTCAAGTGTCTCGGTACTTGTTTTCTTTTTCATCTCCATGGTGTTTTTCCTTCTACAAATTATGTTTCTCTTTGAACATCTTTTCCTCTGTCAGTATGTGAGCCTGTGAAAGGGCAAGTTGCACAGGGTTTCTGTTTCTTACAGGAAGCCCTAAGACAGAAATAGAGGAACATGCTCCATGCTCTAAATCAAATTCATTTGTCTGCTGAAGACCTGCACAGAGTATCCCACTAAAATACAACACCTTGCTTTTTCATATGGATCTAAGTTAAATCCACAATTTTACTTATTTTACTTACTTACTGTCAAAATTTTACTTAAGTGTCAGGCATGCTTTTAAGAAAATTTGGGTTGACTATTTTCAGACAGTCATGTGTCAACACTTGGTGTCGGCATACAAAGGGGGAAATGCATCAAAACCACGAATCCAAGGAGTCTGATTGTTCATATAAATCCTAGAAAGGAAAAACTGCTTTTCTTCATCAGCATGCTCCCTAGCAATCATCAAAGCACTTTCCACTACAGTCTTAATACTTGTCAAATTAATGAATACTTGAGCGTTTGCATAGGTGAGGCTACCAGACAAAAATGTGCCCAAAAGGATAAAAATACTGTTTCTTCCTTCATATGACTCAATCTAATCTTAAAAAAAAAAGGTATCAATCCAAACTGAACATTTCAAAAAATTATTCTGTCAACCACCAAGATCATGCAGAACTTGTGCATAAAATAAAACGAAAGAGCTTGGTCCTTATTCTCCGGTCAGTCACGCTCTAGCTACGGAACGCAAACACATGAAAGTAACAAGAAAAAAGTAATACCCTCTGTCCTCTCATTTTGAACACTTAGCCAGGAAAACACTAGACTAGTGATGCACCTATATTACAGGATCCACAGTTTGCTTTACAGAATACAGAATACCAGTTTAGAAATGAGAAGTCAGAAAATTAGAAGTCAGGAAATCGGAACCTCTCATTGAAATGGCATAGCTTCATAATTCTAAGCCATCACTAGCAATGTCAGCACTTACTATTCTGTGGATTGAACCTTAACTTTCTGTTCTTCTACTGTCAAAGTCCCACAGCTCCAAAATAGCAAATATTTTTACTATTCCACCATGATATTTCTACCATGCCGAGCAGGTTGCAATTTTCACTTGCTCCTTACATCAACCCCATGAAATGGTCGCTATGATTTTGTTATCAACATTTGTATATTTTTAAAATTTGTCTAAAATCTCAAAACTCTAAGGATAGATTACAAAAAAAAAAAAATCTTCTGTCTGAGACAGTCCCAGAAATGTGGAATGTGGTCTCCAGAGCTCTTTGGATTCCTGAAACATTGCATGATTGTCCACATGAAATGGCTAGCTTGTCAAAGATTAAGTGGTTTTTGAGTTTTGTTTTTGATAGTGGTATACAGAGAAACAGAGAGAGAGAGAAAGAGAAACAAAGAAACAGGGAGAGAGAAAATGAGAGACAAATTCCCATCTGCTGGTTCATTCTCCAAAAGCCCACAACTACCAGGGATACGTCAGGTTGAATTCAGAAGCCATGAATTCAATCCAGGCCTCCCACATGGGTGGCAGGGATCCAACCATGTTAGCCAAACCAAGCTGCTCCAATATGGGGTGGGGATACCCCAACTGTTAGGCTGAACACCCGCAGGCTCTCTGATTTAGCTGCTTGGATTGAGCTTGCCAAACATTATGCAATCAGTGCAGGGCTGGTCTGGGATCTGACCGCAAGTGGCCAGATATGTGAACCTGGCTTCTGACCACTGTGCACAGTGATAACTTAGGTTTCCACTGCATTTTACAGTCATCACCACCAACAGCTGCTTCTGTTCCCTGAGAAACACTGAGCCTCATAACTCAGTGAGGTTTCCCTTTTATCTCCAGATACAGATGAAAAAATGAAGACGCAATAAGGCTAAATAATTTCTCGAAATCACACAGCATGTGACTGGTTGACTTCCAAACATGCCTGTTTTCACTACTGCGCAGTGCCTTTCAAATGACAAATATGTATCATCATTCTGCCACAAAATTTTGAAAAGGCCTATTCTTCTAGAAAATTCAGGCTTCAATGAACTGAAACAGAGATAACCACAGATGTAGCTTGCTGAGACGTTTTTTTGCACTTGATCTTAGCCAAAAGGCCGAGAAGCAATGAGACACTTTTGTTAATTAATGGGAGTCTGGGTTTGTTTTTTTTTTTTAATCCCTCTTTTGCAGTGACCTGCCTGGTGATCTTTAACATCTGAGGTTTTTCTGAACAGTGATGTCAGTGTGGAGAGTCATGCAATGTCTTGGGAGCCCAAAGAGCGCTGGAGACCTCATGTTACATTCCTGTGACAGTCTCACATGGAAGAATTTTTTTTGCTACCTCCCCTTACAGTTTTCAGATTTTAGACAAATTTTTCAGCATGTACCAAGATCCATGTGGTTATTTTTTGTGTGTAAATCACATCATGGAACCTGAAAACAGTACATTTATTCTTTGGAGTATCTCAAAACATAAATAAATGAATAAGGAAAGAGTCACTTGGTGTGCACTAACCAAGAGCGAGTGCTGAGTTCCAGGATGCTGGCAGAAGGCTGTGGCATGCTGTGAAGATTTTCCAATGAGCATTTCAGTCATGAAGCCTTAATTTTATGACCCATCTGCCCCAAACCCAAAATTTAAACCTGGGAAAGTTTTTTAGAATTGCATACGTTCAATACAATTTATAGTCTTAACATTCTCCTATTGGTTTTGCGGTTGTCATCATTGGACTGAATGAAAGCAACCTCCTACAGTGCTGGGAAAAGAAGGGAAGTACAGGACAAGTGCCCAATCTCAAGATACATGAAGTCACATTGAGTCCTTCCTCCTCGGTTTCCCTACCTGATAAGTCTTCCCTCCAGCCCAGACTTAAGGTCCCTAGAAGACTTTCAGCTCCCTCCTTGCCTAGTTGCCTAAATGTTGTAACTGGACAGTCTTTTCTTTTTAGAAACAAGTAACTCAAAATGACCTCAAAAGGATCTCAGCCCCCGTCACCTGCTTCGCAAAGATCCAAACACATGAATTTCTCTTGCTCATCAAGTTCCTCACAGGCTCCTGTTGTAGGAAAGTGCTTTTTCCTAAAACTTATTCAATCACCTACTGGCAAATAGCAAATAACTATTTGTATCCTAAAAACTATCACGGAGGCTGGCATGGCGGCATAGTACGTGAATCCTCCACCTACGGTGCCTACATCCGATGTAGGCACCAGTTCCAATCCCAGTTGTTCCATTTCCTATCCAGTTCCCTGCTGATGACCTGAAAAATCAGTAGAGGATTGCTCATGTCTTTTGGCCACTACATCTACATAGGAGATCCAAGGCAGTGCCTGGCTCCCAGCTTCAGATCACTGCAGCTCTTTCTGTTACGGCTATTTGAGGAGTGAACCAGAATCAGAGGAAAGGATCTCTCCGTCTCTCTATATTTCTGTCATTCTTTCAGGTAAAATAATTAAGACTATTTTAAGGGGAAAAAAAGGTTATCATGAAGTCCTTACTGCTTTTATTTTTCTAGGCAACATCAGTTTTCTGTTTATAGTAAATAGTTACTTCTGCTTGCAAGTAATAGAATCTGATATAAACTAAGTATTTACTAAAAAAAAAAGATTCATTTATTTTTATTGGAAAGACAGATTTACAGAGAGAACAAAAACAGATAAAAATATCTTCCATCTGCTGGTTCACTCCCCAAGGGGCACAACAGCCAGAACTAAGCCAATTCAAAGCCAGGAGCCAGGAGCTTCTTTCAGGTTTCCCAGGCAGGGTCCCAAGGCTTTGGGCCATCCTCTACTGCTTTCCCAGATCACAAACAGGGAGCTGGATAGGAAGTGGATCAGCTGGGATATGAACCAGTACCCAGCACTTTGCAAAGCAAGAATTTAGCCACTGAACCATTGCACCAGATCAAGGAATTTGTTTTTAAGAATGTAGGGATATTACATACTATATGAGAGCAGAGATGCAGCTCAGCCTCAGAAAGAGACTAGAACTATGAAATAGAGATTTAGAAACTCAACAGACTGTCCTACCAGTACAATAGAGATCAGAACAGAGCCTAGACTCAGACTCCTCAGGCTCTAGTCCCTCCAAAGGCAACAACCCCAAAAACAAAAAGCTCTCCTCCCCAACAATCTAATCACACCTCTCTGAACATTAAATTCTCTCAAAATAATAAGGCAAATATTATGGACAGAGCTAGAAAGGGGCTGTATAGTTTAGCACTTCACTGGAAGTGAGAAGCACTCAGAATTTATCTCTATAACCAATGCCACTACATCTAGTAAATAACCACATGCCTCACTCCTACTCAGTGTGGAAGAATAAAAACAACAAAATCTTTTTCCAAGTGGCTCTCTATTCCTTTTGCTTTTGAAGACAGTTCATTTTATGTCCTTAGGTGTCAATGTATTGATCTTCAAATTTACACTTTTTTAGAATTTCTAGCTTTTCCCTTTTCCACCACTACTTGGAATTCTATTTCTGTCAGGCTCTCAGCACCATAGGAGTTTTATTTCATGTCATCTGAGAATTGTACTATATTCTTTTTTTTAAGATTTATTTATTTTTATTGCAAAGTCAGATATACACAGAGGAAGAGAGACAGAGAGGAAGATCTCCCGTCTAATGATTAACTCCCCAAGTGGCTGCAATGGCCGGTGCTGACCCAATCTGAAGCCAGGAGCCAGGAACTTCCTTCAGATCTCCCATATGGGTGCAGGGTTCCAAGGCATTGGGCTGTCCTTGACCACTTTCCCAGGCCACAAGTAGGGAGCTAGATGGGAAGTGCGGCTGCTAGGATTAAAACTGGCACCCATATGGAATCCTGGTACGTTCAAGGCTAGGACTTTAGCCACTAGGCCACCATGCCAGGCCCAACTATATTCTTGATTACCTACCTCCTTTGGATACTGACCCATTCACAAGGTTGACTAACAATGCCATGCAGTACAGAAACAGGATACTAAGCACAAGGCAATTTTCATCAGCACCATGCTTTAGGCTCCTTCCTGCCCCTGGTTGTCAAACACCATAATGACCAGTAGTAGGTCATAGCCTCATGTAAGCTCCACTCCTTGGATGAGAGGAGAACATGTGACTCACTGGCAGCCAATAAAACACAGCAGAGGTAATGTACTGTCACTCCATGATTATAGGACTGTACTTGGGACACAGTCTTAGCATACTGGAGACAGATTCTTCTGTGGCCTTCAAAAAGAAGATTCTGTGTTGGATGGAAGCCTGAGAGGCAATTATTACTACTTTCCTAAGGTTTCATGTTTTTATCTTTAATCAGGGGCTATGAACTAAATTACACAATCTCTCAAAAAACTGTAAGTGGAAATCATCAGCTCCCAACATGACTTAAAGGTGATAGATCCTCTAAGGATATGCTATAGCTAAAATGAGGTCACAGTGTTGGATCCCTCATCCAAGAGGACTGATGTCCTTACATAAAAACTAAGACACAAGAAACCTGTGTGTGTACATGCACATGCATTCAGGGAGAGAAGGTTTTTGAGGACAGAATATACATTCTCTCAATTCAAGGAGACCTAACCAGAAACAGAATCTGCTGGAATCTGGAATGTGGACTTTCAGTCTTCAAAACTGTGATAATACATTTCAGTTCCTGAAGGCTCCCATACTGGGCTTCCTTGCTATGGCAGTCTTAGCTGACTAATACACATGATTGAGCACCTGTTAAGACAGCCATGAACGCAAGTCCTGTCACTGTTTTTTCATCATTAATCTTTGTGTTGACACATATTAAACATGATGGTCTATAGAATAGATTCTTATTTCTCTAAATCATTCTCCTTCCCTTGTCATACAACCTATTTTTATAAAACAATGCTGTAAATCAGCGTAGGGAAGGTTGCTCCAGTTTAACTCCATGTAACTTCAGCCCTAGTCTGAGTCCTATACTGACAAGGATGTGCCTTTTTTACAACATTTCAGACAACCGCTCAAACTCTTTGCTCTTTAATTACTGTATGACATTCTGAAATTAATTTCTTATAAATCTAAACTTGCTCTGTGCCTAATCATTATCATTTGTATAGGGAGTCAAGCCGTGACACCTATTTCCTAATGCCACAGTGCTGATGCGTCATTAATCCTGGCAAAGGATTGAGTGTTATCATTGTATGCAATGAGCACCTAGTAAATGTTAATTGTTCTTCTCATAGTTCAAGGGGGAAAAAAACCTTATCTATAACCATCTCAGTGCAATTCAACATTGCCCAAAAAATAGATAGAGCAATATCCCTTATTTGATAAGTGTCCTAAGCTATCTTTAAGGACACATCCTCTTATCAGCAAACCACCAAATACAACTCCATTTACTACTAGATCAATGCATCACCATTTGCCACTCAATAAAATCACTATAATCTTCCATGAATCTCTAAGATCACCTCCAATCCTTCTGAGGGAAAGGAGAGGCTTGAATAGAAACAGGGATGCCTTCGATAGCAAAGATATTTACTTGCTACCTAATGCAATGAAGAAAATGTGGGAGAAACAGGTTTGCTTGCAGCCCATTGTAAAATGTCCAGGTTCCTCAAGTCAAGTGCTCCTTGGTTCTCTAAATCAGCCCTGTGAGACAAGGAGTAGGGTGGAGGAACAAGTGATGTTCATCTTGCTTGTTTTACCATGAATGAACAACAAATTGTTTCGTCTCCCAAGTTAAGTCACTGCTGATGATGCCAGCATCCTATATCAGTACCATTTTGAGTCTCAGAGGCCTGGTTGTTCAACTTCCCATCCAGCTCTCTGGGATGAGAAGTGCCTGGGAAAGCAACAGAAGACCACTCCAAGCCTTGGGCCAGCTATGTATGTGAGAGATTGTGATGCAGTTCATGGCCAACCTCAGCCTAGCCTAGCCCTGGCCATTGCTAACATTTAGATTATAAACCAGCAGATAATTCTCTTTCTCTCTCTTTCCCTCCCTCCCTTTTCCTGTCTCTCTCCCAGCCCCCTTTTATCACTCTATCAAGTAAGTAGTATGAATCTTTTTTTAAAAAGTGATTTTCCTCTGATTTAGCAGTCTCTTATCTTCTGGCATCACCCACAAGCCTGTGGCCAACTGAACTGTTAACCTGTGAGTAGAATAAAATCTCAAACTCTTTGTATTTCTAGAAAGCCTCTCAAGAATAAATCAGTGATACAGACATGCACAGAGGCCCTTCAAGACTGCCTAGGCTCAGCCCCAGCCCTGACCATCCTATAGTCACTGATACTTGTCTCCACTCCCACATCCTGAAAGCCCTGAATCCCATTAGGAAGGATCTCTGGATACAACATTCAGGAAGGAAAACAATTCACTACAGTATTGTAAAGATCTGTAAAGAATCAGATATTTAGGGGGTAGCTTAGTGGCTAAATTACCCACCTTGCATGGGCTAAGATCCCATATGGGTTCTGGTTCATATCCCGGCTGCTCCACTTCTCATCCAGCTTCGTGCTTGTGGCCTCAGAAAGCAGGAGAGAATGGCCCAAAGCCATGGAACCCTACACCTGTGTGGGGACCCAGAGGAAGCTCCTGGTTCCTGGCCTTGGATCAGCCCAACTCCAGCTCTTGCAATCATTTGGGGAGTAAACCAGAGAATGGAAGATCCTTCTCTCCATCTCTTCTTCTATCTGTAATTCTGACTTTCCAATTACAAATAAATAAATAAATCTTTAAAAAAGAATTAGGCATTTTCTATGTGTGAACCCCTTGAAAACATCTCTGAGCCCTGAGTGAAGGATTTAGGGTGCAATCTGCTCTTTGAGATTCTTTGGGAGTTTTTATCTGATTTTTTATTCATGATTAAGAATTAACTAAATTAATCTACATTAATAACTGAAGTACACTAACAAGCAGTGAATCATTGATGAAATCAACAAATTCAGTTTTCTTGTTTCCTTAACTACCATTCACTATCAGCCATTTTATAATGATGGGAATACTTATTTAAAGAATCAAAACGCTTTTATCTTAGCTAACAAAAGCCAGGATTCAAATAGTGCTAAATAGGAAAATTTATTATCTCTTGCTCTCTTTATACACACACACACACACACACACACCAGGGTAAAGGTACATCAAGAATTTCATTCATTTCCTTTGCTATTTCCTTTACTCAGCCCTTCTCCAGATGGGAAAATTGGATTCAGGAACATAAAACATCATAAAAGTTAACTTTATATTCAGAAAAAGAAGAGGAGTTTTATTTTAGAAGATAAACTTTCCCAGAAACATTTAACTTTTTACCATCTCACAGTCCAGAATCCAATAGTCCTCCTGTTCTGCTCTCATCACTGGCAGGTGGACTGGGTACTTCTGCTTTAAACTCATGTTGTGTTACATCTTCTCCAACCTAGTGTTATGAGAAAAGAAGGTAAGAACAAAAATTAAAATTGAAAGCTGATTTTACGAATTACACCATTTTGTGCAGATTAGTTTTATTTTCTATTATTCCCACTGTTCTCACCACTTTTTGGCATAGTCATCCATATAACCACCCAACTATCAATCCAAGGAGTATTTATTGATTGTCATAAATATGCCATGAGTTACTCTAATTGCGGAGATTGGCAAGAAAACAAAGCAAATTTCCTACTGCCATGGAGCATGCATTCTTCTGCTTTGGATTAGAGTTACTGCTTAGTGAATCAGTTAGACAAACAGAACCCATAAGGTGTGAATAATTTATTTCAAGTAATTGGCTCATGCAATTGTAGGAGCTGACAAATCTGAAGCCTTACAAGAGTCAGCAGGCTTGAAACCTAGGCAGCTGTTAATGGCACAGTTTGGGGGCAGAATTTATTTTATTTAAGAAACCTCAAAGTTTTAACACCTTCCCTGGGCTGGAAGAGGCCGCATCATCAAAGATGCTATCTTTTACTGAAAGTCAGCTTGTGTAAATACTAACCACATCTACAAAATACCCCCGTAGCAATCCCTAGATAAATATTTGATTAAATTAGTGGGCACTATCATCTAGCCGAGTTATTGAGTTAAACTATCCATCCCAGTTGCCTTGCTTATCTCTCTAAGCCCGCGGACAGCTTCTGGAACAAATTATGGTGTCATATATCTGCAAGTCTGGAATTCCACAGAGTTTCACGCATTGTCTTGCAGCCAGCAGAAATTCAAGAAACGTGTGTTGATTGTGTTACTTAAGCTCAATATTATGACACATGCTGTGTCTGCATGTCTTTGAGTGAGAAGGGGAGTACAAATCAAAGAAGATCACCCACAGCTGAAACAACATCATGAATCATAGAATAAAAGGGGCCATGCTCCTAATTCTCTTGGCCTGATCTGAAAACTCTGCTTTTCTTTCAAGCCACACACCCTCTCTTAACTCATGGTACAACCCAGGCCATCACACCAGTGTCAAGGAATTATGTTCCTCTGAAAAATGCCACTAAGAACATCACATGTCTTTTTTGGGAAATAATGTAAGCCCAGGACTTCAGAGGCTTCATTTTCCCCCATCTAACTTGGATCTTTTCTTGGGCCGTTAGATGTGATTCTTTCTATAAAGCGCATGTTCCAGAAAGATTGCACAGGGAGTCCTAGGCCAGACCAAGATCTCTGATCTACTTGTGTTTCTGCTGGCCATTCATGGGTGCTATGCAAGCTGCAACCCCTGTAGTTCAGAATTTGTCGTTATTAAACATTCCAAACGTCCGATATCTTCTGTGCACTATGTCCCTACAGTCTTTTAAAATGGACACATTTACAGGGCAGGCACAGTGACACAGAAAGCTAATCCTCCATCTATGAAACTGGTGTCCCATATATATAGGCACTGGTTTGTATCCCAGATGCCCCACCTCTGATCCATCTCATCACTCGTGGCCTGGAAAAGCAGCAGAGGATGATTTCATGGCACATTTTCAACAGTCATTCTTTCTTCCTTTTTTAAGTAGAGAAAACATTTTAGAGGTTACAGAATGGGAGGATAAAGAGAGGGCAGGGAGTTTGAAAGAAGGCTTCACTGTGGTTGAGAAGCCAGAAGAGTCCCTTCTGCAGCAACATTGTGAGGAAGGTCAAGAGCCATGGGAACCCTGAGAAGGTGAGTTGGGGAAATGCTGCTTGGTAAAGTTTGCAGTTCTTTGTCTTAGCAACTTGGAACGCCCCCAAGTGCAAGGTTTTTCAGACCTATTTCACTCCAGTAGTCTTTAACTATCTGTACCCAGTTTTGTCATTCCTGGGGCTCAAGCCCAGTGTTCCAACAAATCCAGCACTTTCATCCATATGTTTGTTGTTCCTTAGACAAGAGCTCTAGGGAAAGGAGAACTTAGGAAGAAGAGTGCTGATGGTCTCCATGGTTACTTCCTGCTTCTAGGGCAGACATTGCTAGGGAGGTGGCTGGAGTTGAGTGTCTTTTAAACTTTGGATCATCTAACGAATGAACCATTTCATTAGCTGAAGGATGCATCGACATCAGTAAGCAAGAAGAAAAAATTGCAATGAAGGTGAAGAAAGAACACAACACAAGGTAGCACAAAGGCTTGTAGAATCAAAGAATCAGTTGTCCCCTGTTGATTTCTGGCTGCTTTTATGGTTTGTAAACAGCGTCGGGAACAAGACTGGATTGATTCACATGAAAATAGCATTCTTCTTTTGGTTCACCCTCCCAAAATTGAGAACATCTGCTGGTGTAGCCTGAGACAGGCTGTAAGAGATTGTTATGATTAATTTGGGTTGCTTCTGTGAGGTCTAGAATGGCAGCATATACAGAATTGAGAGTTCAGTATTCGGGCTCAGAGAGGGTGGGAGGAGCTTGAGAATAAGGCAGGTTGTGCGAATTTGCCAATAGCCTAGGAGAGACATAGTAATTAACCAGACAACCTGCTGGTTTAAAGGGTTAATAATCTTGATCATTACTCCATAGAGCTCAGGAGAGGTATCTCCCAGGGTAATGCTGCCCTGGGAGAGGGCCATTGTAATGGGACTGTGGCTAGGAACCATGTGTTAGTTGTTAATAGTCACTGGGCCAAAGATGATGTTTTGAGTGAACAGATCAAGATCATGGTGTTCTTCAAGATCATACATGGGAATGGGTGATTTCAAATTATTTCTCAGAGTCCTCTGGAATAACAATGAAGTGCAGAGAAGTGGGTATCACATTTTGTAATCACCACCTCTTCTGGGCCTCACACAAGTATCTTTCTTGGTCAGGGAAGCCTGACAATGAAGCATCTATGGTAACTAAAGTGACCCAATAAGGCTCACTCCCGTTGGATTGGAGTAGCTTTAAACTTAAGTTTTAATACAGAAAAGTCCTTAAGAAATACTTTTAGGGGGTTGGATGGGCGCTTTGTTTTTCTTTGCTCTTCCTGTGTGGAACATTTGCTCCTCCTGTGTGGAGTGTGTCCTGGATGCAGAATTCCCGAAATTCTTCCCTGAACTTTACAATGGACTTGCACACACACACATATGGCAATATGTATATAGTTAGTAATAAGAGGTTACAGTAATTTACAGGGTTCTATCTGCATGCCAACAAGAATCCTGGGACACCTCTCAATAATGATGCCAGACTGGGTGAAGAGTTTCTCGAGCGAACAACCAATAGGCTTTGTGATCTGGGGTCCTTTGACCCTCAAGGAAATCCCACCTCCAGGGTTCAGGTTTTTGGCAGAGTGGGTGGGGTTTGCTACGAAGCCAGACTTCATGGTGGCTATTTGCTCAATGCCCTGGAATTTTATACCAAAAAACAGATGCTATTTTTGAGGTGAACTGATGTGGTCGGATTTCCTTGATGGCAAATTGCCACACAACAACAAACTCATTGATCCTTTCAATTATGCTGGCTGAGGGCCAATTTTCTAAGAAAAAGTAGCTGCAAGTTTCAATCAGAACAGAATTTCTCTACGAAGCCTTAAAACAAACAAACGAACCACTGGATTGATTTGGTTGTCTAAAGAGAGGGTGAGGCAGAGTTGTAAACATGTATGGAAACGTGGTTGGGGAGGTTTAGCCTGTTCCCCGGCTCAGTACTAACCTGGCAAGCCACAATCAAAAACAAGGGGTGAAGAATAAAGTGACCCATTATCCTTCACCATCACACAACCAACGCAACATGTGGGACAAGCTTTGTCTGGGATAGAGCCATGGGGACTGCTCTGTAACTGTGTCCATTAACCGTGAGTAATCCCAGTGCATAAAATACCAGAAATTTACATAGAGCACAGCATAGATTTGGCATCACATATAACCCAACAACATATTTTACATAATTTAATTTAGACAGTTATTCCTCCCAATGGAAAGCCTTATCTTTAGAGAGTCCCAGAGATGCAGCTAGAAGACTCAAGGCTAAAGGCTCAGCTTTAGGTGTCAAAAAAAATCGTCAGACATTTAAACTGTTTGGTCAAAGTATAAGTTAGATCTGAACTTCCTAACCAATATTGTACACCAGCTCTAATCAGATAACATTAATTCCCTTAAGACTCAGAGCTTTTAAAGTAATTAAACTCAATAAAGGCAACAGAAAAAAAAACATGAAATTTCCACAAGAGGCCTAAAATTGTTACCTCGGTCAGTTACAAAACACCAAAACACCTTGATTAAAAGAGAGATGGAAGTGGAATTCACAACCAAAAAGAACTTATTCAAGTTGAATACATTCACAAAGGGTGGCCAGCTGCCAATATGTGAACAGAAGGAACAAGGAGCAGCAGCCCAGTCGTGCTGCAGGCTCGTCCTTCTGCGGCTCGGTCGGCTGGGGACATCCGGAGAGATGGGGGAGTCACGTGCCTGAGATGACTTTTCTTTAGCATCTCCACCTCCGCAGGCCTTGCTCTCTGGAGGCTAGACGGTTGGGAGGGATGTAGAAGGCTGGGTAGCGAATGGTACAAAGCACCAGGCACGTTGCAGGAGTGAGTGCCTCGTGATTGCTCCCTGTCCCAGGAGCGTGTGACTGAGGTCTGGGACCTTGCTGCACTAGGTTAGCATGTGACATCAGCACATGGAAAGAAAACGCAAAATTTTACGTTACAGCAGCGTTTGCATTTTAAAACTGTTCAAGCAATTTAGCTTAGAAAACAAGACATTGAAACATATTACCAACAATGCTTTGGGAGCAGACATAATTATTATTGAGAATCACACCATGAATGACAAAAATTTATACTAATCATTATTACAGTAACAACTCAACAGTCCATAGTATCTTGGAAATTAATAAGAGCTTCACAGATCTTTTAAGGCAGTGATTAATTGGAGAATACTGTGGTTTAACAAAACATGCTGATAAATGGGTAGTGGGGAAAACTTGAACTGGTAGACAGAGAAACTCCTATAGTTCATCGAGTGAGAAAACCTGAAGTCTTTGGGTCAGATCAGCCATTCCAAGGGAAAAAAAAAACTTAAGAGGGAGGAAATCTGACCCTGCAGGAGCTACGGTCAGTAGCAAAGACAGCAGTTTAAATGAAACTGTTGTAATCAGTTCTCATCAGTGCATTTTTAAAAAGGAGACTGAAAGGGTCTGGCACGATAGCCTCGTGATTAAAGTCCCTGCCTTGCAAGTGGCAATATATCAGATTGGCACCAGTTCATATCCCAGCCGCTCTACTTCCCATCCAGCTCCCTGCAAGTGGCCTGAGAAAGCAGAAGAGGATGGCCCAAAGCCTTAGGACCCTACACCTGCATGGGAAACCCAAGAAGCTCCTGGATCTTGGCTTCAGATTGGCTCAGTTCCAGCTGTTGCAAGTCACTTGTGGAGTAAACTAGCAGACAGAAGATCTTTCTTTCTGTATCTCCTTCTCTCTGTGTATCTGACTTTATAATAAAAGATAAATAAATAAATATTTAAAAACAGAGAGCGAGAATGAAGACATAGGTATGAGACACAGCATCCTTTAATAGGGAAAACCAGATGGGACTGTGTGCTGGCTTTGGCAGCGGAATAAATGCAACATTCCCTACCTCCGCCTCCCCTCCCCCCACACACAAATATGGACCAATGTTTGATTCGAAGGAGGGGAGCAGTGAACAGACCAGGAGGGTATTGGTAGAAACTTAAAGAGAGTATTGCCCTACATCTTTTCTCAGATATTCCTCCTGCGTGAGTATGACAAAGAAACTTCGGCGGAAAGAACAGGGCAGGGAGATGTCATGGTAACTAATTTAAAAAAGAGTGGACAAGGATTGGTTTCCATGAAATATCAGGCTACAACTAGACAAGATTTGGGACATGATAGAGCATTCTTCAGCGTGAAGCTGCTCAGGACTTATTACTGTCCTTACGGTTTATTTCTTGGCTAATTCTGCCAAAGATGTGACTGGACATGGCTTTTGTCAGCGATTTTCTCCCCACACAAGAGAGGATTTAGATGTAAGACAGAGTAGCAGTGCAAAATAGCAAGTTTTAGTATGGGAGAGCATCCATCAGAGCAGTGGGGCACTACTCTGCAATGAGAAAAAAACTGATTCCTAAGGAGAAGAGTCTGACAGGTGTCAGAACACAGGGCAGTTACACAGAAAGAAATATTCCTGGACAGAAGGAACCACTGGCCACGTATCGTTTCTCTGTAAATGTGTAAAATCATGAAAATCCTGAAGAATGAGGAGGCCAAACATGCCAAATTCTGGCCACTTGGGTCTGTTGTTTCTTATATAAGGAATTACAAAATACCAATGATAAAATATTGAACAACAAAGTTAAAAGGAGTAGATGATCCAAGTAGAATTGCATCCAAAGGAAATGTTGACACGATCAACCACCACTCATGAAGATAACATCACTGGCCATCAAGGAAGCCCACATCCAAACCACCACGAGACAGCACTTCAGAGCCACTGCAACAGCTCGTCATGAGCCAGAGATGTAAGTGGTGTTGAGAACACAGGAAAGCCTAGTCCTGACACTCTGCTAGTGGCAAGGTAAAATGGTCACCCCCAGTTTTGACAATTGATGTCAATTCCCAGAAAAATCTCTGAACCAGGGAAGTGGAAGCAAAAATTGTGCTAGACAACTGTTAGTCACAACTCAGCCTAACCCAGGTATCTTGAAAAGAAAATTATTATCTACAGCTGAAATGGCTCTTAAAGGAATGGTTTAGAAAGAGATAAGGCAAGATCGGGCGCATTCAGGATGGTATGGCCATTACCCTGAATTAGGTATTATGATCATCACTGAACCAGTCGGTGTTGTGAATGGAGTTAGGTACAGTTTAAGGTTCACCATGTTTTTTGACTAGCCTCCTGCATAAGCCCCAGTACACCAGAACAAACCAGTACAGAGTCACTTGTGCAATGTGTTCCAGGATCACACCTGATTTGAAAATGGGTCAGTTTTCCCAAAGTCAGGGGGGTCCAGGTAATATGAGTCTGTCTCATTTGCTTTAACCCTATTAGGAAAGTCCCTGTAAATGGATTACCCCAGTTCTGTTCTCTGTTTCTTTGTCAGCTCATTCTGCCTCAAGTCCTCTTCTCAGCTTACTAGAACATGTAATCTACATGGTCAAATCAGACGTGGTGCAATGCTGAAATTTCAAACAAAATTCAATGTTTTTCAACTAAGTTTGTTGCAAATTTGTCCTTTAACAATGGCCAGGCTTTGATCATATCCAATGTCATAGAGTTCAATCCCTGAAAAAACTATAAGAATTGATAAAAGGAAAGTTAGACAAAATCCTTAACATGAGGTCAAGGTGCTGTCAGTAGAGAGATAGGAAGCTGGACAGGCAAAATAACCAATGCCCACTGAGGCAGACTGCCTATCTAAGTTTCCAGAGTTTTAAACACAAATACAGGGCAATTTTTGAATAATCCCTTTGTGGTACAGCCATTAGTAACACTTCTAAAATTTCCATATGCAAGAGGATAAACTTGGCAATGATACCATCCAACATATAGTACCTCTCACATGAGGCCTTTTTAAGCAGAACATATTTCTATTTCCTGATTACAACATGTTGCTATCATCATCCTTATAATAATTTTCACACATTTTCTCTCACTTGAAGTAAAAATTGCAGTGTGAAATTTCTCTCCTGTCTTCAGTGTCATTATATTAACAGTTTCTTGGTCTTTGGAAGTCTTTCTGGAACACCATTTTCTCCTACCACAAGCAATGTGAGTGCCAAAAATAAGTTTTTCTTTTTGCCTGGTAGTAGCACTCCAGCAAGTGTTACTGGAAGCTTTAATGAAAAACAGTCTCAGATGCCAGGGCACTCCAAGTTGGTACCGCACAGAAGGCATCTTTCTAATTTTTGTGGGTATCAACCTCCATGTCTCCTCCACATGCATTTCTGCAGGGAGCAGGCTTGGCTCTGCCCTTGGCATTGAGTAGGGCCTTCCCCAGATGCTAAAGGGAAGTATGGAGAGCAGCCCTCATTTGATTCTGCTGCCAATATGCTCACATGATGAGGAGCAGCCAGGCACCTCCCCGCCCCACACACAGCCCATGCACTCATCCCATAAATCCTGCCATGCATTTGGGGCCAAGAGATGGATCTGTTCTCTATTCAAAGGCCCCTGAGCCAAGAGCTCTGAGAGATTGTTGTGTCAGAACCACTGCTCTAACTCTGCGGGTGTTCTTCCCTGCCCCGACCTGGCAAAGGATTACATCCATCTCTTGGAAACATGTACCTCCCTGTGGGGTTCACTGAGGAGTCTGGACTTGGAAACTTGATCTTGCCACCCAGCAGCTGAGAGGGTCATTGTTGTTCACCATCACAGGATCCTTCACTTCCTTTTCAGACTCCATCCCCTGCTGTGTTTGGGATCCACCCCTCCACCACCCATGTTTGGGGTCCTGGCTGGGCTTGCCTTAAGCCTAAATCAATCAGCACACAGCTGTTCCCCCACTGTCACGAGCACTGGTTTAGGAAAAGCCTTGTTTGAAGGCATTTAGGTTTACGCAAGTAAGATTTCTTTTCTTTTTAAAAATTTGTTTTTAATTAACACATAGGAATTGTATAATTTGTGGGTACAACATTCATGCAATGTATAATAAACAAATCAAAGTCACTGACCTTTTCATCTCACACATTAATCACTCCTTTATGGTGCAGCCTCCTCTTGTCTAACTCATATATATATACACACATATATATATATACAAGTTATGAGAAACTGAATAAGGTAGTCACCCTGCTAAGCAGTAGAATTCGCAGCTGATCCAGCTATCTTATTTCCTGGTACATATTCAAAGGAAATAAAATCAGCTTATCAAAGAAATATCTACACCCCCAACTTCACAGTAATTTAGCCATGCACTACACCAGTGAACATAGCAGATGAGTGAATAAAGAAAATATGGCAGGGCCCAGCACAGTAGCTCAGTGGCTAAAGTCCTCTCATTGAATGCGCCAGGATCCCATATGGGCAAGGGGTTCCTATCCCAGCAGCCCCACTTCCCATCCAGCTCCCTGCTCGTGGTCTGGGAAAGCTGTTGAGGATGGCCCAAAGCCTTGGGACCCTGCACCCACATGGAAGTCCCAGAGGAGGCTCCTGGCTCTGGATTCAGATTGGCTCAGCTCCAGCCATTGCAGCCACTTAGAGAGTGAATCAATGAATGAAAAATCTTCATCTCTGTCTATCCTCCTCTCTGTATATCTAAATTTCCAATAAAAATAAATCTTTTTAAAAGAAGAAAATATGGCAAATATACATACAGTGGAATATTACTCAGCAACAAAAAGGAGCTGACTTCCTGTCAGTGGCTAAAAGAGGGCACCATGTTAAGTGAAATAGGCTAGCACAGAAAAAACAGACTCCATATGTTCTCCCTCATTGGTAGATGTAAGGGGGAAAAACGGTGATCTCATAGAAGAAACTGAACATTGGTTGCTAGAGACAAAGAAGAGAAGAGTGAAGGGAGATAGATGGGTGTTGAATAAGACACACCAAAATGCAGTTAAATAGAAGGAATGCATTTTACAAGTCAGGACATTTTTGCAGGAATTGCTCAAGAAGCCTGCTATTTCCCGATAAGTTTGAAGTTGAGCCAATACAGGGACCCTGCTTACCACACTTTGGTACTTTCCTGCCTTTAAAACTGAAAGTCCCAGATCTGGGGAACTCCATCAGTTCCAGGAAAAAAAAAATTGGAAAGACTGGTTGCCCGACATGATGGGAGAACAGTGCCTGAGGTACAGCTGTCTTGTGGCCACATGGAGTCTGACATGAAACCATCGAGAAGGAAAAGGACATGAGGCATACAGAAAAGGATCCAGTTCTTAGTCACATTGCAAACAAGCCCCTTGTTCTCCTCTTTGCTTAAACCACCTTGACTTGGATCCCTTGGCCCTAGTAAGAGAAAGCCTACTCACTGATGGATCAGTTGTTTGGATTTTTTCATGTCTCTTAACCCCTCTGAGCTTCAGTTACTGCTTCTGTAAAACAGGAATACTTTCTGAAGATTAAGCAAGATAACTGTCTACCTCAATGCCTGGCACCCAAACACATCCAGTAAGCTTTGTTTCCCTCCTGAACACTCATAAACTCTAGAGAGTGAGGGCTGGAAGATTTTAAAAAGTGCATTTGTTTTTATAGTTCACTGCGACCATGAGCCAAACTGACACATAGTTGGAAACTCACTTAGCTGAAGACTTGCAGCCAGTGACAAAGTCAAAACGAAAGCCAAACTCCTTGTACTCTTCCTACCACATGATGGACCCAAGCCCATGTTTTCTCTTCCCAGAACACTGGTCTAAGAGGAATAAATCTTTCTTGCACAGCCAATAGACTCTACTAGGCAAAGTCCCTATAACATGTCAAACACAGAGCCAGGAGCTGACCCTGAGCAAGGGCACACTGTGCCAATCTACCTCACTGAATATCCTTATATGATTCTACCAGTGGGAGTCTTTTGTCTTCTAGGGTCAGTTGTCCCAACAAAGAGCCAGTCTTTCTTCTAAGATGAGACTTAAATGCAGATATGAGGGACTGATACTCCTGCAAGCCACTTAATGATACTGCTCTGTGTGAAATCCGTGATTGTGTCCCACTTCCCGCCAAATTCATGTATTGATACTCTAACTCTAGCAGCCTGCACTGTAGTGCAGACATCCATAGTAGAGTGCTGCTCTGGTTGCAGCCCAGCTCCCTGCTAGTGTGCCTAGGAAGGCAGCAGATGATGGGCCAAGTACCTGGGTGTCTGCTATCCACACTGGATACCCAGCTGGAGCTATGGAATATTGGCTTCAGCCAATGGTAGTCATTTAGAAGAGCTCTCTGTCTCTCTCTCTCTCTGTCTCTCTCTCTGTCACTCTGCCTTTCAAATTAAATAGCCCATTAAAATAAAAAACTAATCTCTAATGGGATAGTGTTAGGTCATGGGGCTTTGGAGAGATAATTAGATTAGATCATGGGAATGAAGCCCTCATAATGGGATTTAATGTCTTTAGGGGAAGCAACTTTCTCTCTCTCTCTCTCTCTCTTTCTCTCTCTCTCTCTCTCTCTCTCTCTCTCTCTGTCTCTCTCACTTCCTCTCTTCCTCCCTCTCTTTCCCTTTCTCCCCACCCCCTCCTTCTTGGGAGGTTAAAATAATAAGATGGCTATCTGTAGACCAGGAAGAACCTGACCACTCTGGGACCCTTATCTTGGATTAGTAGTATCCTGAACTGTAAAAAATAAAGTTCTGTCATTTAAGCTATCTGGCCTATGAAATTTGATATAGCAACTAGGACTAATACATTATCAATACATTGGTAATGACCAAATACAGGTGCTAATTCTAAAGTGTTCTCAAAAAGTAAAGTTCATTTTTAAAACGCAGCTCACAGCAACGTTGGTGCCTTTCCCAAAGCAAATGGTGTAGGAAAAGGAGAAAAATGGAGACAAAGAAGCAATAACCTGATAGTGAGCTGGATTGGAAGAGAGGTGAGGGCAGGTGGAGGCAGGCCTCTGCTGCCACCTGAAGAGGGCACCCCAGTGCTCCCCCGGTCTGCTTACTTCCGGTCCAGTGTGGAAGCACAGACTAGGGCTCAAGGCACAGGCAGCGGAGTCCAGCTGTCTCCTGTGTTTGGTGATTTATTTGCCATGTCCACAGCCTCCTCTATTACAGCCTGTACTGATTTACTCTAAGCTGACTTAAGATCATAAAAGGATATTCTCCTTGACTGCCACATGTTTGGGAGGGAGACTGGGAAATAGTGGCCAAGTGATTCCCCCAGGACTCCTGGCCTTGAGCCCAGCTGCTTTAAAAACTCTTAGAAGGATGTACAGTACTGAACTGAAGGAATTTTCCTCTCCATTGAGCAGTGGTGTTGCTGCTGGGTAGCTGGGGTCAGAGCAAGTGCTTTAGACCCAGGATGCCCACGAGGCCCTTGAGGGAGGAACCAGGATTTCTTCCCTCTCCCCATATGCCAAGGCTAGGCTCTGTGTCCTGCATATAGCACATGGAAATACATGGAAATCATTGATATGCAATACTAAGGACCCATTTTCTTGCAATTCTTAACTCTACAAGTTCTGGTCCAATTGACTAGACACAGAAGAAAAATAATGCGATCACTTTTATCATTGTTATAGCTGGATATGAGGCTTTGGTTCTGAGGCCAAAAACATGTTCCTTTCCCTTTCCCTTCCTCCATCCAGCTGAGCCTACTGATCCAGGGAGAGGAAGACCAGCTGAGGCTGCTGCCTGCTGCTCTACTCCCATCTCATTCCAGCCTATGAGAACTATCCCTGCCTTGGGAGCACACTGAAAGGAGAAGGGTACGAGGAGACCAATGGGCCAGCATCGCTGAAGGGAAGAACACCAGAGGCCAAAGCGGGATGTGTGTTGTGGAGCTCTTTTCCCATCCCACCTGCCAGGTAAGTCAAGCCTGAGACCAGAGGAAGGAAGACAAGAAGGAGTTTCCCCATCGGTTAGAGTATTCAGTGACTTTGTCCTTGAAGTTCCTAATGCATATACCAACAGGTCTAAGTGCCTTCTCATTTGTATTCTAGATTCTATTGAAATAAACTCCATCAGCAATCGTCATAAGTGAATCCACCCTATTCCAAAATCTCACTGAATGCCCAGCAAAGCTCTCATTACCACTTTGTTTTTTGCCATGTTCCTGCATTTCCATGAATTCAAAATTTAAAAAAAGAGGTAAAGATTAGCTGCCTCAAACTGCCTAGCAGCCAGCCAGTGCCCAGGTACCAACCACGAGAGGACAATGAGAGGAGAGGCAGGTGCCTCAGGCATGGGGAGGCCTCCTTTGTGCCAGGTGGTGAAGCTGGAGAAGCTCATGGTGACCACTGAGCCTCAAGGCTCCCGTCCACAAAGGACTCTGCTTTGGGGCAGAGGCAGGATATGAAGAGCAATGAGCTCACATGATGGCCATTTCCTGTGAGTCTGACAAAAGAAAATTAACAATACCACCCCTTTAAGATCAGCAATTATTCCAACTTTGACCTTCCTTCTGTTAAACCACCCTTTGCATTGGGCAATATTGGTATATTCAGGGAAATCTGAGCATCTAAGGAAAAACTGACATAGGAACACATTGGTTAGAGATTAGCAACACCTGCGTTGTCACTTATTCACTATTGTGAAGCAGATATAACTTTCAGAAATATTTTTAAATTGTAAATTTTAAATATTTTTAAATTGTAATGATTATATATATGCATGAAGTGTCAGTAGGATGGATGAATCACAATTTGTTTAGTCCCTGACGTTTTGTTGAGGCTGATTCTGGATACTATGAGCATTCAGTTGTAGGGCTTTCATTTCTCTGGGACACGAGTTGAAGTGTGCAATATCTTGGTCATATAATCATCATGTGTTTCATTTTTTGACAATTCCTAATTATTTTCCTGAGTGGAAGTACCATTTTACATTCCTGCAGCAATGCACAAGTGATCCAGTTGCTCTGTCTTCTCCACTGCCTACTAGTATCATTCTTTTTCAATTTCAGCCATTCTGATCTGTTAGCAATAGCTCATTATGACCTAAATTGAAATTTTGTATTGCTAATGATATTTAATGTCTTTTATATGACTATTTCCCCTGTATAATTGCTTCAATAAAAGAGGTAGGTGGCCTGGCGCAGCAGCTTAGTGGCTGAAGTCCTTGCGTTGCATCTGCCAGAATTCAGTTCATATCGCCACTGCTTCACTTCCCTTCTAGCTCCCGGCTTGTGACCTCAGAAAACAGTAGAGCCTTGGGATCCTGCACCCACATGGGAGACCCAGAGGAAGCTCCTGGCTCCTGGCTTTGGATTGGCTCAGCTCCAGCTATTGTAGCCACTTGCAAAGTGAACAGTGGATGAAATATGTTTCTCTCCGTCTCTTTCTCTATATAAATCTGCCTTTCCAATAAAAACAAATCTACAAAAGAAAAAATGAAGGTGTGTCTTTTTGTTCATTTCTTAAATGCAGTAGTAGAGCAAACAATCCAGCTTAACAACTCCTTAACTGTTTTTGTTTCTAAGCTTGTTGCAGGTATGTGATTTGCAAATATATTATTTCAGTGTATAATTTGTATTTCCATTAATTTAGATTAGTTGTCAATATTTTTATTTTTCCATCAACAGATCATGATATCAGTTTCAATAATGGAAATATTTTGGATGCCCAATCTGCTGATTTATCCAGCACCATGGTATGACTGTGCAGGGCAAGAGACCAAAAGACCACATACACATGTACGAAACTATCCATCATGGAAATAATTGGATGTGAATAGAAAGGAGATTTGGAATGTATTGTGCCAAGAACTGTGCTTTCAAAAGCTAATGGTCATCAAGTGGCCAAAGCTGTGCATGGAAGATTCATTAACATCTAGTAAAATCTATTGCAAGTGAAATAAAATTTGATTTACTATACAAAAAGAGATTAGAGGTCATAAAATTATTTAACAGGATCAAAGAGACAATAACCCTAGAACAGTGAATAGGAAAAAAAGTCTCACAGCCTTGTGAAAGGTAGTGGATGAATAAAAGATACTGTGTTTCTAAATTGTTGGTAAAGCTTGTGTTATTTGTTAGATGTTTAAAATTGATAATTTGCTATCATTTCTTATATTATACATATAGCAGTGCTTTGAAAAAGATCATGGAAAATGGAATTTAAACATAAATTTATTTGGTGCAATATTCTTGAAATCTCTGCACATCCATATATATTCCTGCTCATATCCAATACTTAATTTGGATACACAGAACCTAAATTATCCCAAACCAGGTGTTAACCTTTTAGCTGCCAGATCATGAAGTGTCCTAGAGAAGGGACAATGAGAAGCAGGCCATGGAGAAAGGGAGATAGATGGTCCAGGGCTGCTTAGTAGTCACACCGACTAGTGTGAAAGTCTGAGGATTTCAATGCTTTAGATACCCCTACTGCTGATGTGCCACTAAGCATACGGCCTGCCCTTCAGATCTATGTCAGTACCATTTTGGATAATCAACGTAATAGGAGTAGGAACCAGGAGCCTTCCATCTTAGGCAACTTCTGAGAAAAATGATAAGATTATCAAGAAGACCTTATAAGAAAAAGTAGTACTAAATTTAAAAGCCAGACGCAGGAAGAGACAACAATCCAAACATCATACATCACTAATGAACATTATACCAGAGAGTTCCTGCTACTCTGATTTTCTGCAAGACTCCTTGTGTCAGGCATGCAACAAAATTGACATGAATTCCTGTTTTATGGGCTCTTCCTGGTGGCTGCACCACTGGAAGTCACCGGTCAGGCTGTACAGCTTGAAAGTCTCAATTGCAGTCAGGCACGGAGGCGGGGGCTTCCTCCATTTACTTGACAAGCCCCTGGAGTACAGCGCTCCTCCCAACAGTTAAAATCCAGGATTCCCTAAATAACCCACAAACTTGCAGAAAACAGTATGACAATCACCCATCTAACAGAATCAGCATTTAGCCAAAACACAAACACCATCTACCAATTAAGCTGAAGATGCAGATGAGACAATTTAATCATCGCCTCAGTGGCCCCATCACCTAACCAAGATTATTCTCTCCACCTTCTTTGAGACTGTTCAGAGACAAAACTAAAACAGAATCCTGGTTCTAGTTCTTCAGGAAATTCTGATTCAAATTCTCAGTGAAAACAATTACTAGTGCTATAAGGCATAGTTTGTATATTTCTAATCTCCAGTAAACAGGAAAATACATCAATAATGAAGTCCAGGCATTTACTGCCTACAGAGGAACCGTGCTTTCTGGTTCTTTCTATCATATGCTCACTATCATAGAACAGCTATTATTGGACTCACATGAATGCTCAAATTTTCATTCCCAAGCTGCTGTTTGTTTTCTCTGTACTAAAGGGGAAAAAAAATGTTTTCCACTTATTTCATCAGCATATAAACAATTTTTGCAAAGTGATGAATTAAATTTAAAATAAAATAGGTATGATTTGCAAAGACATATTTGGGGCCAGCATTGTGGTGCTATGTGTTAGCATCAGCATTCCATATGGGAATGCTCGTTAGAGTTCTGACGCCTCTGCTTTTTACCCAGCTTCCTGCTATTGCATCTAGGAGGCAGCAGAGAATGGGCCTAAGACATGTCCCCTGTCGCTGCTATAGCAAACCAACATGGAGCTCCTCCGTCCTGGCTTTGGCCAAGCCCAGACTTGGCTATTATGGCCAATTTGGTAATGAAAAGATGGAAGATTTCTCTCTCTCTCCTCCTCCTCCTTTCTCGCTTTCCCTCTTCTGCTTTCTCCCCCCAGCCAATCTCCCTCTTCTGCTTTCTCCCCCACCCCAGCCAATCATCTCCCTCTTCTGCTTTCTCCCCCCAGCCAATCTCCCTCTTCTGCTTCCCCCCAGCCAATCTCCCTCTTCTGCTTCCCCCCAGCCAATCTCCCTCTTCTCCTCCCCCCCAGCCAATCTCCCTCTTCTGCTTCCCCCCCCAGCCAATCTCCCTCTTCTGCTTCCCCCCCCAGCCAATCTCCCTCTTCTGCTTTCTCCCCCCAGCCAATCTCCCTCTTCTGCTTCCCCCCCCAGCCAATCTCCCTCTTCTGCTTTCTCCCCCCAGCCAATCTCCCTCTTCTGCTTCCCCCCCCAGCCAATCTCCCTCTTCTGCTTTCTCCCCCACCCCAGCCAATCTCCCTCTTCTGCTTTCTCCCCCACCCCAGCCAATCTCCCTCTTCTGCTTCCCCCCAGCCAATCTCCCTCTTCTGCTTTCTCCCCCACCCCAGCCAATCTCCCTCTTCTGCTTTCTCCCCCCAGCCAATCTCCCTCTTCTGCTTCCCCCCCAGCCAATCTCCCTCTTCTGCTTCCCCCCCCCAGCCAATCTCCCTCTTCTGCTTCCCCCCAGCCAATCTCCCTCTTCTGCTTTCTCCCCCCAGCCAATCTCCCTCTTCTGCTTCCCCCCCCAGCCAATCTCCCTCTTCTGCTTCCCCCCAGCCAATCTCCCTCTTCTGCTTTCTCCCCCCAGCCAATCTCCCTCTTCTGCTTCCCCCCCAGCCAATCTCCCTCTTCTGCTTCCCCCCCCCAGCCAATCTCCCTCTTCTGCTTTCTCCCCCCCCCAGCCAATCTCCCTCTTCTGCTTTCTCCCCCCCCCAGCCAATCTCCCTCTTCTGCTTCCCCCCCAGCCAATCTCCCTCTTCTGCTTTCTCCCCCACCCCAGCCAATCTCCCTCTTCTGCTTCCCCCCCCAGCCAATCTCCCTCTTCTGCTTCCCCCCAGCCAATCTCCCTCTTCTGCTTTCTCCCCCCAGCCAATCTCCCTCTTCTGCTTCCCCCCCCAGCCAATCTCCCTCTTCTGCTTTCTCCCCCCAGCCAATCTCCCTCTTCTGCTTCCCCCCAGCCAATCTCCCTCTTCTGCTTTCTCCCCCCAGCCAATCTCCCTCTTCTGCTTCCCCCCAGCCAATCTCCCTCTTCTGCTTTCTCCCCCCGCCAATCTCCCTCTTCTGCTTCCCCCCCCAGCCAATCTCCCTCTTCTGCTTTCTCCCCCACCCCAGCCAATCTCCCTCTTCTGCTTCCCCCCCCAGCCAATCTCCCTCTTCTGCTTTCTCCCCCCAGCCAATCTCCCTCTTCTGCTTCCCCCCCCAGCCAATCTCCCTCTTCTGCTTTCTCCCCCCCCCAGCCAATCTCCCTCTTCTGCTTTCTCCCCCCAGCCAATCTCCCTCTTCTGCTTCCCCCCCCAGCCAATCTCCCTCTTCTGCTTCCCCCCAGCCAATCTCCCTCTTCTGCTTCCCCCCAGCCAATCTCCCTCTTCTGCTTTCTCCCCCCCCAGCCAATCTCCCTCTTTCACTGTTCCTCTTCCTTACATTCTCCCTCTCCCATCTGTCTCTTTTGCTCTCTCTTACAAACAAACAAATAAATCTTTCAAAATACAAAGCACAAAAACATGAACAAGAACATGAGATCAGTAAGGTTATGTTTTGTCATTTGCAGTATTTATGAAAGATGTCATAATGAACAAGTTAGCAATGGAGATAATATTTGAAGTTTTATTTAAAAATATTGCTAAGTTTTTTTGAAGCACAGCACAAAGCATTAATCAAAGTATGATATAATCTTTTTATGAAAGCAGCTTCAAAATTCTTTACTTTTGCCACATCTTACCTATTTTAATATCAGAATCAAAGAGCAATAATGCTGCATTGGAAAACAGTTTTTGTCCAGAGAAACAAATTCAAATCCAGATTCAAGAATCTCCTGATCTTTTAAGTTCTTGAGCCTCTGGCTTTGTCACTTTGGAAACAAAGCTAAGCTTTCAGTTTAGAGTTGTTACATATCAAGGACCTCAATATTTTCTTATACAAATAATAATTGCTTTAAAAACAGTCCTAATTCATATTCCTTTCAACAAGATTGTTCATGCCAATCATATAAATATGAGTTTTTCTTTTACAAAGTTGGTGTATGTTCTGTTTTGATAACCTAGACAATTGTTTTTCTACTAAAACCTTGGGAAAGTATAAATTTATTGAAAAATTATTCAACTGAGTTATTCTGGGCCTCACTTAGCTACTTTAATTTCTCTCTTGACAAAGAATGTTCCCAATATGGTCTGAAAAATAGTTCCCCTGATAACTATAAACATTGCAGTCCAACCTATATTTCTTGTAGAAGCAAATTTCCTGCCAATATCTTTGACAGTCTAGCCTACATAAAATCTAAAATGTTCAGCCTGATAATGCTTTCCAATATTTTATTTTTTCCATTCCATTTTACAAACCCAGGAGGATGTGAGAAAGGGTAATCAAATACCAAATATATATATATATGAGCATAAAAATTTACATTTGAAAAATGTGTTAAGCAATTTCAGGGACTTGGCTCACACACTGTACTTTGAGCCTGTACCAATGGCATACCAGAGATATGTAAGGCATCACAGAGCTGCCAGTTTCAGATCCTCATGCAACAACAGGCAATGGAATTTTAAAATAAATCAAATGGTTTGTGCTGGCCAAAGTTTCTTCTGAGTCATGTGAAAGTGTGTCTAATGCTATTGACCAAGGTGGTTTTGTTTTTACTTCACACTCTCAAAGGACTTAGTGGGAAGTTGGTTTTGACGATTTGTCTAGCAGGAATATTAGAATGTGGTGTCCCTGGGAGGCAAACTGGCACTCCACAGCCTCATTTGCATGAATCTGATATGTACATCCCAAGAGGCAGCCCTTCCAGTTAAGGGTGGAGGCAAAGGAATCAGCAGACCACAGTCAAAGCCAGATGGAAAAACACAGACTCAACAACAGAAGGCAGTCTCCTTGAATTCAAAAGCTTATTAGCCTATGTTCCTCTGAATTAACCAGTTTAAAAAGATGAGTTTACTTGGGCCCAAGAAACCTTTGTGAATCGAGCAAGTAGTGTGAGATCCTTTACTTTGAGGTTCAAATTTTTAAAATCAGTCTGTTTAGAATGGAGCCAATAGGAGGAAAAGAAAACAACCAAATAAGAAATGACTCGAAGTAGCAAAGTGAAGTCTAGTTGGGTGGCCTAGGTTCAACCACCAGTACTGGGAATATCTCATGGCTGATGACGTTCAGAGAACCTTCCTAAATCAATCACCATGGTAACCTGATCATGTCCTCAGAGCAAGGTCAACTGAAGACATCCAAAGGCCCTAAATACTGAGCAGACTATGTTTCACATCCAGTCATCATCATTGCCCAAAATGTCATTGGAAACATTATTTATGCTGAACCGTAAAATAAGGATAAGAAAGTCCAAGACTTAGAACCAACTTTTCCCATAATGTCTATTTTGATGCTTCTTTTGCAATATCACATCATTCAGAACAACTTTGTGAACCACAATTTTAGTACCCTTTTTGGTCTGTGTTTTCAGTTATTCAGCTCTCTGTTGAGAGGAAGGTCCATGTGAGCAAACTCAAAGATCTACGGTCTTGGAATCTTAGGATTATTTTTGCTGAAGAACCCAGGGCAAAAAGGTCACTCCTTGAGCAAAAGTCTTCTCACGTGTTTTTAGTAAATGTTTTCTGGGTCCATCAGGCATACAAAAACAAAGGCAGAAAGGAGAGATGGATTGATAATATGTTGGTCAAGACAAAAAGACTGAAATTAGGGCAATGCATGAAAACAAGGTCTTTCACAGAGAAACACTAGTAACAGAAAATCAAAAGTTTATGATAGATGGGGCTCTGCATAGGTTCACACACAAGGGAATGGAGGGTTTCCCTCTTAGGATTTCAGGGGTGATGATAACGCTGCCAATCAGGACACAGATTGTAAGGGGAGGAGACCCTTATGAGAGGACAAGGAATTTGATGTCCTGGCTGTCTTTGTGGAGCCAACAGTTCATGTGGAAGAGTTCCAGATGTGGGCCTGGAGTTTGACGCATGATTAGGAGCCACCTTAGCAGTTGAAGGCATGAGACCTCTGAAAATACCTACTATGTAGCAACCATGCAACACCATGACAAATGAAAGAGAGAAGTCAGTGGAGCAGAGGAATGGACTTTGTCCTCAGGGGCTAACATGAAATGAAGGGAGACATTCTTCCTCCAGGAAGTAGAAAATACTGGCCAAGATGATGTTTCAGAGTGCAAGAGGGATCATGCAGTACACAAGCATAGGATGCTAGGAGGAGTCTATCAGCTAAGCTTGGCTATAGCAGCTCCGGTTACACTCCAGTAGCCAATGGGGGGTGACCAAAGTCAGAGTTTTAAAGCTCTCATCCTCCAATCAGCTTGAGAGCCACACAGTAGTTTCCATGTGCAGTACAAAATGTTGAATTAACTAAGCGACAGGAGGCAGGACAGGAGCTGCTGGAGTCCAAACTTTCTCAGTAGTTAATTAACCTAAGTAACACTATAGGTGGCAGGAGGTGTCAGCTGCACAGTCTCCCAGTTTCCCCACTGTCAAATTACTGGAATGACCAGTAGGAGGTAAGAGGGGTGGGGTCTTACAGCCTCCCAAGCAGGTTTGGTGCTTTCAACTAACTTGAATGGCCCAGGAATAGGTAGGAAGGGCAGGGTGCAGAACCTCTGTTCCCATGCTGTTCGTGGTATCAATTAACCTCTGGATGCTAGCTCTCAACCAGCAAAACCCCATTACAGAAATAAGAAAGTTCATGTAAACTTGAGACAACTGGAGGAAGAAACAGTTGAACCACTTGCTCAGTAGTTTCTGATATCTTGAATTCTGTAGGATAAAGTTTGGGTGCTTGTTGCTCTAAAGATCAGCAGAAACCCTGCCTGGACCAGGCTTGTACCAGGTAAGGATCCCAAGACTGACCTGTTATAAGCTCATTATAATTCATTAACATGCTAAATGTCACACCAACCAGCCACCGTAATAGGAAACATCAGACCATATAACGAGTGAAAGGGGCCAGTAGTTAGATCCTGGGACTCTTCTACCTACTTCCAAGAAAAAATAAGTATTTCTCCCCTTTCTTAGCATGCACACCCTGCTTCATTAAACAGCCTATACATTAAGCTTGGTTCAGAGACAGGGCTGCTCTGCTTCAAGATAGACTCTTATTGTGAACTGTACATTTTTTAAGATGGATTTGTTTTTATTTGAAATGCAAATTTTTTACAGAGTAAGAGAGACAGTTCCCATAATCTCCTAAGAATATAGGAAAGTTCTTAAGATGTTAGACCTAGGTAACTGAAAGTCTCTAAAAGGGAAACAACAAAAACTTTAGGATTCAAAGAAAAAAAGGGGGGTTTAAAGGGGCGGGAGGTGGGGTGCTGAAGGGAAAAGAGACATTAGCACAACAAATCATTTTGTGTGTTCATGGCATCTCTCCTTTCTAAGCCAATCACACTTGGTAACAATTGAGCTTTATTTTGCAACACTTCACAAATTTCATGGCACAGAAGTGTCACAAGTACACTTCCTTCTTCTTTCTGATTTAGTCTGGCCAGGTGTTTTGTCTTTGTGTACCTGCTTGCTCATTGACAAAGCATGAAGACAGCAGAGAAGCAGAGCTGAGCAGTTTCATTCCAAGCTAGGATCCCAATTGAAAGCTAATATCCAAAAGGTATCTCTGTATGGAGGTTTCACTAGCTCCATGGTATGCATTCCCTTTTCTATGTAACCAGGTTGTCATGTGCCTTGAGATGGATAATAGATCAAATCAAAATTCAGATCCCACACCTTGCTCAAATCTGAACTCATCTCCTCCAGTCTGCAGTTTCCTGAGAGACTGGTTTATTCTCCTGATAACATCTGGTCCTAATCTGATTTGGATGGATCGTTATGTCTTTCCACATCTGCCCTCTTGGACCTAGAAAGAAACTCCATCCTTTTGTCCATCTCATAAACTCTAACAGAACTTTGGTTACAGATTGGAACAGAGTGCAGAAATATAAACAGTTCATTTCAGATACTGGCATGTCTGCTCTTAGCATTCTTCCTGTTAAGTATCTTTACCAGTCCACCCTGAAGTGTCAAGCTCTACTCTGTGCCTCTGAGAGCGGAACAGTTCTTATTTATTTACTTAGGTTTTGTTCTGAGCATCATTACTGTCTCTTTTATTGCTTTGACTCTTTTATTAACCTCAGGTTCATTTCATTTGCTATCACAATTGTCATAACAAAGTGTTACAACAAACAACAGTCCATTCCTTAGAAGAATTCAGCTGCCAACTGCTAAAATATATTTTCCATACACACTTTCATAACACACATAATTGTAATGACAGCCCTGACATTACGTGAAGGTCTATTGTAACTCTGTGGCATTTAAGCACCGACCAGCAAGTCCCCCCACCCAGTTCATAAAAGAACCTGACCAGATATTCAGTAGCAAAGACATAAGGGACTTGAAAGTTCTAACAAGCCAGACAAGGATGGATGTTTCCTCCATGGAAGCTCATGCTCATCATAAAAAAGAATAAACTTTCCCAACTAAGAAACCCCAGGCCAGTCACAGGCTGGAAAATGCTATCATTGAAAATAACAGTTACATGTTCTTTGTAGCAATGTAAATAAGAGCAGTCATATGGAAACCTGTATAGAGACTATAAAAATAGAAACAAATCGTGTGACGTCACAGTCCACTACTTGGTATATATCCAAAAGCCGTGAAGTCTCGAGCACCTGGTCAACCAGGTTTAATACAGCACTTATCCTAACGCCAAAATACAAACACAACCAAGGTGTCCATCAGACAAATGGGTAAAGAAATTGTAAAATATTACTCAGCCATAAAGAATAATAAAAATTTGTGATCTTCACCAAAGTGGTTGGAACTGAAGACTGTCATATGGAGTAAAATATAAATGAGAAAAAATAAATTCCATTTAATCTCCCTCATCTGTGGGAGTTGAATTTCCTAAATACCTTATCAAACTTAAAACTGGGTTTAAAAATCGCTCAAATGTTTTCAGTACTTGATGTTCTAATTAAAAGGCATTTATATACAAATTTCTGAAGCTAGTAACTACCTTTCGAAGTGGTTACACTGAGTAGCACCTTCCTTTGATTACACCAATAAATCACCTCAATTAAGTTGGTTGTTGTTGTGGTCATTGACCTGTTAATGACACCCTTCTTTCAGATGGTATGTCTAAATGTTTTTCTTTTCCACAACCTCTTTTACAAATGAATAAGCTATATACATATTTTTTTGTTCTGGTTCTTATTATCTGGCATTAAATGATGCTGAAAGGAACAGAGTTGATTTTGTTTATCTTCTAAATTGTATCTTAATTTTTAAAAAGATTTATTTATTTGTTTCATCAAAATACAGGATGGCAGGAAAAGAAAGGGAAGTAGAGAATCTTCCTTCTGAAGCTAGGAGCCAGGACCTTCATTTGTATCTGTCGCCCATGTGGATAGAAGAGACCCGAATACATGGGTCATCTTCCAGTACTTTCCCAGGTGCATTAGCTGGGAGCTGAGTCGGAATCTGAACAGACAAATACCAACATCACCAAATGGAAGTTTAACATGCCGGCCAGTTCCTATCTCTTAAATCTTCACTGGTACTTTATATTGGCTTTCAATACCAATGATTGACTCAATTCTAATTATTGATAGAATGTCATAACAAGTATTATCTACATAAAAAAATGAATGCTTACACCTCAGAACACATAATATTTAAACAAAATTGATTTTAAAAGGAAACAGACTTTTAGCTTCAAAATATTCATTTTTAAAATGCCTGGCCCAGGTTCTTGGGCCCATATGCACAGTGGGTGCCAGATCTCTGAGCCCCAGGGGCAAAAGGGTTGGCAGGACCCAGGTCTCCTTGTCTAGGTCTTTGGGCCACCTGTGTGGTGGGTGCCAGGTTCAAGAGCTCTGGGGACAGGGGGTCTGGCAGGGCCTGGATCACCTGGCCTGGGCCATTGGGCCCATCTGCAAAAACTTATCCTCCTCAGTTGAAAAGACAGAAGAGTGGACAACTGGCCTGGATACACATGGAAGATATGGCAGTCCATTGGAGCATGCAGAGGACATCTGGTACCATAGTGGCGGAAGCAAAATGGAGCAAACTGGACAACTACCCCAGCCAAACAATGACAACAAAAATTGGGGCCAATGAAGACTCTGAGATCAACTATGTCAGCCAATAGACATTGAAAGGGTTCCCTCATCCTTCAATCAGCAAGATTGAGAGCATTTCGAAACTACTGAAACCACCTGGGTAGAACCCTCAGAGTGTGTACCATGTCAGGACCCTGGGTTGATATCAAGAGGCTATACCCCATCCCAGGTACTGGGGCGGTGGGGAGCCTGGCTATGTTTTCTGCCCTTATCTCTCCCTTTCCCCCAGGTCTAGGAAGAACAAATCGAAAATTTGGAAACAATGATTGCATTCACTTTCCCTAATCCTCAATCCTTCCTGCCCATATCAACAATGTAAACAACATTGAAAAATAAAGATAAAAAAACTTAAAAATATGTAAAAATACATGGACATAAATAAAATTTAGGTGAAATCTTAGAACATTAGCTTTACATTTGGGGCCTATGGCATGGTATGCCATATGTGCACTGGTTGGAACCCTGGCTACTCCACTTCTGACCCAGCTCCCTGCTTATGTGAACTGCAAGGCACCAGGGCATGGGCCAAATGTTTGGACCCCTGCCACCCACGTGCGAGGCCTGGAAGAAACTCCAGGATCCTGGTTTAGGCCAGAGATTTTGGAAATGAACCAGCAGATGAAAAAGCTATGTCTCTGTGCATTCCACAGATGACTTTCCAAATAATTGTGTAAATCTTAAAAAACAGAATGTTACAGAATTAATTAATGTCTAGTTCAATATTTTCTATTTTGTATTTAGAGAATTAATTTTTCAACTTTTTTTATGAAATTCCTTTTTCATATTTCTTTCTTCTATTTATTTGAAAAGCAAAGAGACAGAGAGGAATAGACAGTCTACCAGACAAAGGCCTCCCAGCTGCTAATTCACTCCTCCAAATACCCAAATTACTGAGGCTACACCAAGATAAAGCCAGGAACTGGACCAGTCTGGGTTGACCTCACAACTGGCAGGGATTTGAGCAGTTACCTGCTACCAGTCAGGTATACGTTAACAAAAAAACCTGGATTCCAGGTAGGACTCGACCTTACACCAGTTACCCTACTGCGAGATCCAAATGTGTCTTAATCATGGTGCCAAATAATTGCCCTAAAATTTCATTATTTTTCTTCAATTTTTTATTTATGTAAGGTGACCAAATTTCACATAAAAGAAAAAAAAAAAAAACTACTGTTGCTTAAGCGTACAGGCATGCAGCCACCACATGCACGTGGTGAGCTGTCCCCGGGCCTGCCTGGGCTCTGGGGGCTGCTCTCTTTGGGGTAAGTACACGGAGGGAAGGCTCTCTGGAGCTGGGCGGGAGATCCAGGGCCCACCCACCAACTTCATTGCGTGGTAGACGGGATTGGGGAGGGGCACGACCTTCGGCTTGGGGATTTAAACTTCCAGCAGCCTGCCAGCTGTTGGGGGATCTCAGACCAGGGCGTCTCATGCTCGAATCCCAGACGCCACCCACCACGTGTACGTGGTGAGCTGTCCGTGGGTGCACAGCGTGCCATTTAGTGCTAGGCTGTGAGGTTTTGGTTCTTTGAATCGCTGCTTAGGTAGCTCCAGGTTGAATCCACTGTGCTTCTGGGATGTGAATCAATCCTAAAGATTCCCAATGACAATGCTTACCACCGAATATCAGTCCATGCAAAAGCTAAGGCTCAGGGCTTCTCCAGCAAGATCATATCCTATTACCTGACATGATGATGGATCAGGAGACCAGTCACATTATGCAGGGCCTTGACATTAACTAGCAATTGAGAACCATATCCGGGGGTAGATTCTGTGGGGAATATGTGGGCCAAACCCTGTGGAAATTCTAGCCCCACTGGTTAGCTCAAGAGCTGGGATGGTGATGGAGTAAGCTAGATATGACCCAAGAGCTTGCCATCACTCACAGGTAAAGGAACCCACAACAGTCTGGACTGGTCAAGGCAGCAGCACCTGAATGTGCATCCTAAATGGGGTGTGGGGTGGGCCGGGCTGCAACGTTCATCAGCTCATACAAGACCAATAGGAAGGCCAGACTATGCCAATCACTGGCCTAAAACCCAATGGCATGTATGAGAACTGGGTCTGGGAGTGGGTCAAGTGGAGGAACTTGGGGAAACTCCCCTGGCAAGTCATAGCTCCAGCTGGTGAACACATGGTCCAGACCTGGGGGTCAGACAGGCTGGGCAAAATAGCTCCAACAGCTGGCTAATGTGTGAATTGGTAACGGAACAGAGTGTACCGGGCAGGACTGAGCAAACCTTAGCCCACAAGTGAAAATAGAAAACAGGATGGAGCACAGGTCATGCCAAGTAGGCCCTTGCACCTACTGGTCTGCGTGAGCCAGGGACACTAAACCACAGCATCTAAGGCCTAGCTGAGTCAGAGCAACCACTGGCATGTCTGTGATCTATGGCTGGGAACAAGCCTGGTTGGGGAGCTAAGGGGACATGCTATTTAGGTTGAGGTTCCCAACAAGGAGTGTGTGTGCTGGAATGGGGGCTGCATTCTGATCAGGATACGGTTGTAGTCTCACTTAGCACAAGTGTGGACTGGGACTGGACGCACCAAGCCGGGCCAGACTCAACACCATCTTGTGCTCTAGAGGACCAGAGTAGATGTGTGACAGACTAGGCTAGGTCTCAACCCCTACTGAGCCATGCGTGAGCTGTAGGTGGGTATGGATGAGCCGTGGCTGGGCTGAAGCATTCAACAGTAAGAACCAGATTGGGTTGAAGGCCAGTTAGGAAAAGCCACTGTTCCTGCTAGGACAGGAGGTGAACTGAGTAGGACTGGCTCATGGACCCCCGATATGCGCAAAATCTGGCACTGGGAGAGGTTCTGATGGAGGAGCCTGGGCAACTCCTTTGGCAGGACACAGACCCTGCAGGTAAGCGCAAGAAGCATGAAAGGAAACAGCCTAGAACAAGCTATGGAAAGTTTCCCACTGGCATACATTTGACATGGGTCGGGGGCAGACCAGGCTGAATCAGTTCATGTCATCCGCTGGCAAATCCGAGCACCAGAACAGGGTGTGGGTCAAGCCAGGTTTGGTAGTGACAAAAACCGGTACGCATTAAGGAATGCCAAGGTGAGGTTGCCTGTACCAGATGTGACTGCAACACCCAACCAGCACACATGAGAATCTGGAAGGGAGGGGGCGGCGCTGCAGGGGGAATATTGGGAGGTTCCCTTGCTGTACAGCTACTCCCACTGGAGAGGCTGAGCAGGGAAGGGGACAGATCAGACCAAGTAGGGCTACAACACCTCTGTGCCCTATGTGGACTAGATCAGGGAAAAGTCAGGCTGGGCTGATTATTCCTACTGGTGCAAAAGAGTGTATGAGGGTTGGTTGGGCTTAGCCGCAGCATCAGCTAGCAGAAGCTGGCACTGGGAGCTAATTCTGTCAAGTCAAACCACAGAACCACCTGGAGAGTGCATAATCCGGGAGTGGGAGAGACCTGGGAGGGAAATGGTGGGCACCTCCCTCATGGGTTACCACTCCCACTGGAGGGCATGAAAACCAGGACAGGGGCTGGGGTGACTAGACAGAGAAACAGCCAACAGCATCTGTGTGGACTGCATAGTGGAGCTGGTTAGATGGAACTAAGCTTTAATACCCATTGACATGTACGAGAGCTGAATGGGATGTGGAACAGACTGGACTAGTCTGCCACACATACTGGTAAACCAGGGTAGGCGGCGGGCCTGGTGGGGATTATTGTGGATCGCTCTGACTAGGCTGTAGCTCCCACAGGTTTATGCAAGGGCCAAGTATGTTCTGGGCAGAACCAGGCTGAACTGCAACACCCATGGGTTTCAGTAGAAGTCGGCACTGAAAACAGAACCAACCCAGCAACTGCAACCACCAGCTGATCAGGGCAATGGACTGTGCTGGGCCCTGTAATTGCTAGTACAAAAAGTATTTGAACTGGGAACACCTCAGACAAAGTCTCTTTCGGGTTCTCCCCAATCGAACTGCCAGACTCGGAACCCTAACCAAGAAAAGACAGAAGACAGAAGTCAGTCAACCACCTCAGCTATATGTTGCCAGCAAAATACTGGGCAAGCAGAGACTCCATGATGGACTGTGTCAATAAGTGGATTCTTCAACGACCTCATTGTGCTTAGAGTGGCAAGATTGGCAGCAAGTCATAACTGGTGAACTATTAAAACTGTCAGCAACGCCCAAGTTGCCGCGTACCCCAAGCCGAGCGGAGGGACTAAGGTTACAAAAAAGACAACACACACTGGGCCATTCGTGCAAAGAGAATGCTGCTGTACTGAAGTCTAGCCTGCCTTTTATACTCTCTGGTTCCTCCCAGTACTTTTCCAATGCTCTAGCAGCTCCTAAGACCCCCAGGGGCATCCTGATAAACGGGAAGCAGGGAAGCAGGAACTTGTGGTTAAGCCAGGAGCTAAATGTATCAGGCCAAGATTGTGCATCCTGTTACCCCTTGAAGAACAAGCTAAGCTGTGGAGTTAACCCTTGGGAGACCGGGCCCCGCATAAAACCACTTGAGCAAGAATCTCAGAGCATTCTCCACATCCGCAACCTAGGGTGGGTGGGAAACTGGGTGGAGCTTCTCCCTTAAAACCCCCTTTACCTCAGATACATGAAGGAAACTATCAATATGGAAATAATAGTCTTACCCACTTTCCTATAGCCCTTGAACCTTTTTACCCTAATTAACTGTGTAGATTGTCAAAACTACAATAAAAAATAATTTTTTTAAAGATTTATTCATTTTATTACAGCCAGATATACACAGAGGAGAGACAGAGAGGAAGATCTTCCGTCCGATGATTCACTCCCCAAGTGAGCCGCAACGGGCCGATGCGCCCGATCCGAAGCCGGGAACCTGGAACCTCTTCCGGGTCTCCCACGCGGGTGCAGTGTCCCAATGCATTGGGCCGTCCTCGACTGCTTTCCCAGGCCACAAGCAGGGAGCTGGATGGGAAGTGGAGCTGCCGGGATTAGAACCGGCGCCCATATGGGATCCCGGGGCTTTCAAGGCGAGGACTTTAGCCGCTAGACCACGCCGCCGGGCCCAATAAAAAATAATTTTTAAAAAAGAAAATAAAAAAAGAGTACAGGCATGGGTTTAAACAATCATCACATCTCAAAATGTCAGCTTTCTCATAGACATTTTTGTAGTCTGTATAGTAATTATTACAAATTAGAGAAACATATGTACCTTTTGGGGACTGGCTTGTTTTCCCAGATCTGAGAATGTCATTGATACTATAATTGCAGTCATAATTGATTTGTAAATTGCTTTGAGTACTCTGCATATTTTGATTATATAATTCTTCCAATTCATGAACATGGACAATTCTTCCATTTTTATCTCTTATTTCTTCTTTTAATATTTCATAAATTTTTATTTTAGAGATCTTTTACTTCCTTGGTTAAGTTTATCTTAAGGTATTTACATTTTTATACCTATTGTGATTGGTACTGATCTTACAAATTCTTTCTTATCCAAGTCATTGTACATGTATACAAAGGTTATTGATTTTGTGTATTGGTTTTATACCCTGCAACTTCACCAAACCCTCCTATGAGTTCCAATAGACTCTTAGTGATCTTGGTTTCCCTATGTATAAGACTATGTCATTGGCAAATGGTTAATTTAACTTCCTCCTTTCCAATTTGTATTCCTTGCTGGCTGTGGGTTTATCATAGATTGATTTGATTCTATTAAGGAATGTTTCTTCTATACCCAATTCAATTAAGGTTTTTATCATGAAATATATATTTTTCAAATATTTTCTCTGTATTAAGATGATCATATGATTTTATTCTTTAACTTGTTATGTGATGTATCATATTTAATGATTTGTGTGTGTTAATCCATTCATGCATACTAGGAATAAATCCCGCTTGGTCCAGATGAATAATCTTCCTAATTTGCTGTTGAATTCACTTATGCCAGGCTATATAAAACAAATGCCAATGGATCCAATGGGAAACATGGACTTCAGTACAATAATAATGGCATACTTTAACACCCACTTTCATCAATGACTAAATCATTTAGACAGAAATCAAAAAGCAAACAATGGAGCCAGTCTACACTGTGGGGTAAATGGACCTAACTGATAGCTACAAAACATTTTGCTCCACAGCTGCAGAATATACATTCTTTTTAACACTGCCTGGAACTTTCTCTAAGCTATGTCATAATAGGTCATAAAGAAAGTCTCAACAAATTCAAAAATAAATCCTGGCCACAAGATTTTCTGCATGTTTACCACAATGTAATGAAGCTGGAAATTAACAATTTAAGAAATTGAAGAAATATATAAATAATATGCTATTGAATGAACAGCTGGTCATAGAAGAAATCAAAAGAAAAATCAAAAATGTCTGGAAATTAATGAAGAGGACAACACAATATATCAAAACTTAAGGGATATAACAGAAGCAATATGAAGAGGACATTTATAGCGATTAGTGCCTACACCCATAATTGGAAAGGCATCAAATAAATTGGTTAACAATGCATTTCAAAGACCTAGAAAAATAACAACACAGTAAACCTAAAATCAGAAGAAGAGAAAGAAATAATTAAAATTAGAGAAGTAAACAAAACTTGTGAAGGAAATGAACATTTTTCAAAAGAATAGATTCAAATGGCTAACAGACATATAAAAAGATGCTCAGACTCTCTAGCCATCGGGGAGATACAAATGAAAACCATATTGAGGTTTCACCTATCTCCAGTGAAGCTGGCCTACATTCAGAACTCTACGAACAACACTTGTTGATGTGGAATGGGGTAAAGTTTCCCTCCTTCACTGCTGGTGGGAATGTTAGCCTAGTACAACCACTATGGAAAGTAGCATGGAGAACGCTTAGAGAATTGCAAATAAACCTGCCATATGATCCAGCTATCCTGCTACTAGGAAATATACATACCCAAAGGAAATGAAAATTGCATATGAGAAGGGGATCTGTAATCCTATATTTACAGCAGCACAACCTACAATAGCAGAGTCATGGAAACAATCCAGATGTCTGTCCAAAGAGCAGTGGTTAGAGAAACTGTGGTACACCTACTCTGTGGAATATTACTCAGTCATTAAAAAGAATGAAATTATAGCATTTGCAACTAGATGGTCCCAACTAGAGACCATTATGTTCAGTGAAATAAGTCAATACCAAAAGGACAAATACCATATGTTCTCTCTAATATAAAGAAGCCATCATGCAAATTGTAAGTTCAATAACCCTTTCCAAAATGTTTTTGTTTCATCCAACGTGTTTTGATGTTTTTTTAACTTCATTTTCATTTCTTCCAGATGGTTTCTTTTCTCTTGTTGAATTCATCACTGGCTCATGGATCGCATGGTGGCATCATTTCACCCAAGAAGCTTTTGAGTTTTCATCACCCATAACTGGTTATTTAGTGGTGCGCTTTATCGACTCCATGGTGTTGTAATATTTTTTTGGTTGTTGTTTTAGCTTGGTATCTGTTGCTGACTTTGTTTCGTGGCTTCTCATTTAAGGGAATGTGATGGCAGAGTAGGGACTACCATATCCAAATGCCATACACATTCCTACTTCCAAATCAAAGATCGACTCGCAATGAAACTGTTGGACATGTCTTGGCAATAGGACACTGAGCTGTCTGACATTATACCAGCAATGTTGGGGAACACTTAACAGACTGATGGAATCATGACTCACTATGATGAACTATGCTATTGTAACAATACGGGGATAATCAATCTGGGGGCGAGAGTTTGAGGGGGGGACAGAAATCCCAGACCCTACGGAATTGTACCATAAAAATTTAAAATTAAAAAATTTAAGTAAACAAAACAGATTTTAAAAAGTATACAGAAGATCAGTGAAATGAAGAGCTGCTTTTTGAAAAAATAAACAAAATTGACAACACTGGCTGAAATAACCAAAAAAGCAGGGGGAAGACCCAAATTAATAAAATCAAAGATTTTTTTTAAAGTTACAATTCAAAAATAAGTAAAACAAATCAAGAATTACTGAAAACAGCTTTATACCAACAAGTTGAAATATCTAAAAGAAACAAATGTCTGGGTACATGCAATCTACCAAAACTGAGTCATGAAGAAATCAAAAACCTAAATAGAAGAATAAGTAAGACAGAGATTGAATCAATGATAAAGACTCTCCCAACAAAGAAGGCTCCAGAACTGGATGGCTTTCCTGCTGACTTCCACCAAACCTTTCAAAAATAACTAATTCCAGTTCTTCACAATCTATTCAAAACAATCAAAAGGGAGGGAATCCTCCCAAATGCCTTCTATGAGGGCAGGATCAATTTAATTCCAAAACCATAAGAAGACACAATGAGAAAGATAACCATAGGCCATTATCCTTGATGAACATACATGCCAGAATTCTCACCAAAACAAAATTTAATTTTTAGTATTCTTAAAAATGTAGTCAATCTCAAATTGCTTTCTGAGAAGCTAATTTTTCTTTAACCTAAGGTCTATCATTCTCTTGAGTATCTTACATTTAAATAGATGTGAATTTTTCTGACATTTATTTTTTCATCACAGTGAGCAGCACTGTGATTAAAGTCAGAGGGCCAGCAGCTTCACAAAACAGAAATTCAAAAAGGTTGAAGACTTACTCAGACAACATAATGAGCATTATCACAAATCTGAATTTGTAGGATCCATAGCTTTTCTCTGCACTGTCTAAATAGCTTCTTTGCAGGCTCATTTATCAAGAAAAGCAACAGGGCCCAGCACAATAGTGGAGGACTTAAAGTCCTCACCTTGAACGCCTCATTATCTCATGTGGGCAACGGTTCTAATCCCAGCAGCTCCATTTCCCATCCAGCTCCCTGTCTGTGACCTGGGAATGCAGGTGAGGACAGCCCAAAGCTTTGGGACCCTGCACCCGCGTGGGAGACCTGGAAGAAGTTCCTGACTCCTGGCTTTGGGTTGGCTCAGCTCCAGCCCTTGCATCTGCTTGGGGAGTGAGCCATCAGACAGAAGATCTTCCTCTCTGTCTCTCCTCCTCTCTATATGTCTGCCTTTCCAATAAAAATAAATAAATCTTAAAAAAAAAAGAAAAGCAACAAAGAAAAACTGAGCCCAGCACCTTACATCATCACACAGAAAAAGCTGTGAACATTCCTACATATTTCCAAGTACAACAGAAAAAACAAAGTCCTTTTATGGGATAGGTGACAGTAGTGTTAGAGTCCAAGATGCTACTAATGTATATTCTCAGTGCTGTTTTGGAGAAGTCATTCTTTCAACAAATTACCTATTTTTGTTTGAAAGGCAGCTTTGCAGAAAGAGACAGGGAGAGAGATCTTTCATTTGCTGGTTTGCTCCCCACACGGCTGCAACAGCCAGAGCTGAGGCAAATCAGAACCAAGGAGTGGGGCCCGGCAAAATAGCATAGTGGTTAAAGTTCTCACCTCGAACGCTCCAGGATCCCATATGGTCGCCGGTTCTAATCCCAGCAGCCCCACTTCCCATCCAGCTCCCTGTTTGTGGCCTGTGACAGCAGTCGAAGATGGCCCAAAGCTTTGGGATCCTGCACCCACGTGGAAGACCCAGAAGAAGTTCCTGTCTCCTGGCTTTGGATTGGCTCAGCTCCAGCCCTTGCATCCACTTGGGGAGTGAACCATCAGATCAAAGATCTTCCTCCCTGTCTCTTCTCCTCTCTGTAAATCTGCCTTTCCAATAAAAATAAATAAATCTTTTTTAAAAGCATAAGGGCCAAGAGCTTCTTTCTGTGTTTCCCACATGGCTGCAGGAGCCCGAGGACTGGGGCCATCCTCTGTGGCTCTCACATGTCATAAGCATGCGGCTGGAACAGAGTGGATCAGATGAGATACAAAGCAATGCCTATATAGCACTGCAGGTAGAGGATTGCTCTGATATGCCACCTCACCAACCACTGGAGAAGTAATTCAAAAATTCATTCAGATCAAATCTCACGACAAAGAAATAGTTCTAAACACAAGCAGTAATAGACATGAACATTTCAGTGCTGAGTGGTGCACTTCCTAGTGGTGGAGTTAGTACAAGCTGGACATGCAGAGAAAATTGAAATCGGGCTCTAAAGAATTGAAGACAAATAGGAAGCCATCAAAACTGACCCCGATGTAATTAGGAACGCAGCAAAAAAGGAACAACCAGTCTCGCACAGGGGAAGGCACTGACTGCAGAAAAATAGAACCACGTCATCTTTCCCTCCCATTGTTTGAAACTACCAGTCGGCTGATTCTTTGGAGAATGTGATACTAATAATAACCAGTGATACACCTGGGTCATGTGAAGACTAAATGAGAACATACAGGAAATACAAAGAAGGGACACAGTGGGGGGGGGGGGAGAGAAGGAGGAATGGGATAGAAGAAGAAGACTTCAGTGGAGCTAAAAGAGCTGTCTGGGATTCTGAACATCAAACACAGCACTGTCCATAAGACTCCTCATTACGGATTGAGCTCATGTGCCAGAACAGACAGGGATCACTCAGAATGAACGGCTTCTCCCAAGGGCCCTGGTATGTACTAGGATGCCCAAAGGATGGATATTGAGCTGGTGGTGAAAACCAGTTCTGCAGTGCCACCAGGAAACCCACAGCCACCCAACCAGCATATTGGAAGATCTCATTTTCTGGATCTCTTCTGCTGTTCCCTCCTGTCAACCTCGGAGTCGGATGAGAGGCTCTGGTAAATAGCAGCTCTGTCTTTGCAAACTTTGCTGGCCTATGTAAGTCCCCGGGTAACTGCCACTTTATCTGACCGAGAAATGAAGGGAAATTTCTCTGACGGTAATTTGAGAGGAGTTTGGGAGAGGTTTCAAGCTAATTGCCATGCTTGAGCGCTCCAGTTCCTATGACCTTCCTGTCAGATAAGCACAGAGCAAAGAGATACAGCAGCATTCGTTGAGTTTCCCAGGCTGAGCATAGCCACAGAGGAATGCCAGAGTCTTTGTTCAGCCTCCAGATATCTCCCCTGCCCTTCCTGTTCACCACTGTGCTAGGATGAAGGTGGAGGCCCCAACATCTCCCAATTTGATCTTGCAGGGTTGACAGCTGGAAGGCAATTCTAGTTGCAACATGGAATAGATTAGGGGCACTAGGAATGGGACCTACACTTTCAAAAGGTTTTTACCACTGGTTAGCCTCACTCCCAACCCTCTGAACTCCAGTATGACTGTATTCAAATGTAGGACACCTAGGGCAATAATGAAGGTTAAATGAGGTCATAAAGATGGGGTCTGCATCACTTTCTGTATTTCTGCCTCTCCAATAAAAAAAAAAAGATGGTATCCTAATCCAATAGTAATGATGTCTTTGTAAAAAAAAAGAAAGATAGCAGGGATGACCACACACAGAGAAAAGACCATTTGAGGACACAACAAGAAGGCAGACACACGAAGCCAGAGAAAGAGGCTGTAACACAGACTCCCAGCTTCCAAAATTTTAAGGGAAAAAAAACGTCTGTGGCTAAAGCCAGACAGCCTATTGTATTTGGCTATGGTAACCCTAATAAGCTGCTAAAGGTTGGTTTTCAATTTAAATTTCAGGTGCTAGCCTCCTCCATAAATGGAGCTGATCATAAATCCCACCTCAAATGGCTATTACGAGAATTAAGTAAGATGATGCCAATAACATCTTAGGGGCAGAGCCTAGCACAGAAAGGGGCTGCACATATAAGGCGGTGATTTTAGCAATCCAATCAACTCCTTGTGCGGGGTGCGAGCAAGATCACACCAGACATGTCTAAGGTTTATTAAGGAGTCTTTATCATTCAAGCTTGGTGACAATAGAGCACAATAGCAAATCACAAGTCCACACGGCAATCCAACCAATCATAATCCAACCAATTATAATCCCAAAAGGAACAAATGGTCATTATCCTGAAGTCCATCCATTAAGCAGAAGACCTATGTCCCAGCTTCCCCAACTGTCACCGCCGCCCAGCAGCAGCGACACTAAAATGACGAGGCAAGCTCTTGAGGGTCCAGGAAAAGCTGGAACCACAACCGGACCCCTCATTGCCAAAAGCGGCTGCGTTTAAATCCTTATCTCCGCTGCTTCGGTCCCCATTGGTCTAAGCTTTCCTCCCCGCTTTTCCAGCTCTCTCTCTGGCACCCTTCTTGACACCCATCCTTCCTTCTTTCCCCAGTCTTTCTCCTTGTCGCCCCCCCAGTCTTTCTCTCCGTCTTTCTCATCCCCATCTCTCTGTACTGCTTTTATTGCTTCTGTCTGTATCCCTCTTTTCTACTTTCTCTCCGGCACCCTTCCTCCCGCCCGTTGTTCTTCTCCTTCGTCCCGTATTTCTCCGTCCACTGTCCGTCCGTCGTCCCATCCGTCGTAGTTCCCGCCTAGCTTTTACCAGCTACTTTTATATCGTTCTCCACCAATCACTTCTCCCTGTGGGTCTACTTGGCGCTATGTGATAGGCCAGTAATCACAGCGAGGATATTAGCCTATCTCTGTGACTTCCTATTTACCTGCTGGCAAGACCAACTCCGCCTCCTGGCCCAGGGCCAGCAGCCATCTTGCGACAGCCCCTCCTATTCCGGCTTTCCTATTCTGGGGAGCAGCTTCAGCACCCCACTCCCCACACCCAACAATATAAGTTATCCTAAGAGACATGCAACAAATAACCTGGAAACAGTTACAAAGAACCTGGACACACTTACAAAGCTGCAGACATTCACCTTTCCCTGGCTTCTCTGCCCACATTCCACTACTGCTAGGCCTCGCCTCTCCTGGAACTCCTGACAACACACAAACCAGAAACAACATTGTTATACACATTGTCCCATCTAAGCAGTACACAGGAACCATGCTCAGGGGATTACCTGTCCTGGGTCAGCCAAGACTCGAGGTACCAGAGTAACAGGAGCACCTGGCCAGAAAGACAGCTAGCCCCTGTTTCACAGGCCTTTTAAAGGGGCTTGTGAGGGCAGTGGTTACGCAACAATGCAATACCTTCCCCTCTCAATTGATAGGTGAGTCACAGGTGGGCAGGAGCGAATACCTAAGTGTTGTGGACTAAGGAGTTGATTAGTGCTCATTGGGGTGGGCTGGAACAGGACCTGGGCTTGTAGCTAAAAACACCTAGACTAATTGGACTCATCTGTATCCAATATCCTGGCTAATTTAGGATGAAGGGGGGTGGTTGAGGATGGAAATATTCTATTGCTGTTAGGACCCACCTTCAGGACAGATGGTAGAGAATACAGCCAAATTTCATTTGCCCACTGTCAATGGGTGCTGGCTATCACTGCTGCACCCCATAACACTCCTCTGTTTTGAAACTTGCATATGACATGCAATCCAGAGAAATGAGATCACAGCCCAAGACTCATCATCCATTTGGCCAGCCTGATTTGAGTGCCAGGATATTCAGGATGGATAAATAGGAGAATGGGATTCCTCAGCATGTATACATAACCTAATTCACCCCCCCTTATAGCAACTGCCAGCATCCTGAGACCTGTAGTCAGAGCCTAGACATTGCTCCAGGTGCTGGTGACCTGGGGTTGAGTAAGGTAGACAACACGCCTGCTCTTTGGGGGTAAGCATTTTACCAGGAAGTGACTAATGTTTAAGAGCAGTGATTAACATGTGTTACTGGAGAAAGTGCCAAAAGGATGACCGGGAAGGACTCATCTCGGTAAAGATCCTCTCTGTGAGACTTGGATGATTAGAAGAAGCAGGTATCTCAAGACAGTGCAGGGACAGTTTAGGATCAGGGAGGGGGATATGCACAGGCCACAAGGCAGGATTGACTGAGATTCTTAGAAATAGAAGGCGTTGTGATGGCTGGCTTATGTTGTCAGGACTTGGCTAATCTTTTTCTATAAACAAACCTGATTTTACTTACAAGTTAATATCCAAGAGTTCTTTATTAGAATGATGGAAAAGAAAGCAAATACATATATATCCATTTCCAACTTAACTGAAACAAAGTGAGGGTGTTTCAAAAGGAAATATCAAAAGCCTGCTCAAAGAAAAAATGGTATTGGAATTAGGTTCCTGCTTCAGAAAAACAAAATACATGGCTTGTCATAGCCAGGGAGGGCAAGGGAGATAGCTACATTTGACTCCTCAGTATAAAGATGAGGAAGCCAGGGCCATGCATGAAGAAATTCAGGACTTGATTAAAGTCACCAAGACAATGCTAAATCTAGGATTAAAACTCACACCTCTCAGCTCCTTTTTTTTTTTCCAAAAGAACATAAAACTTTATTAAGAACATTTTATACTTCCGTCAGATACAGTCAAAGAAAAGGGGTAAACAAACAGGGAAAGTTCATCTTCCCGTGTGCTATTCCACCTCAGAACAGACTCAGGTGTGGATGGCTGGAATTACAGTTGGCAACAAAGGCTCTGTTATAAATAAATTCCTTAAGTTATACAATGTTCCCTTTCTACACAGAGAACTGGGCCTATGCTTTAAATGCTCTGATATATTGCAACAACTATGAAACAAGACTATATCTTTAGGACTATTTCCTAATAGAATACACAACAGTTTCGTAGCTTTATGTTATTCATAGAAAGTCAGTTTGTATAATGGAAAATTCAGAAACGACCTTCTAATTTCCCTAGTTATTTTGTAACTTTGAGTTTTTCTCTCTAAAGATTTCTCAGAACCAGTTCCAGAACTGTAACAGATGAGTTGCTCAGCTCTTAAGGTGACGTTTTAACCAAACAAGTGCTTCATTGACCTTCTAGTGACAACTTCCCTAAGGCCCTGAGGGTTAAAGAGACATTTGGCCACAGCTCGGCTTATGCCAAGGTGATACCATTTTTATTACGAAGAAGCCTGGCTTAGAGACGCTAAATAGCTTTCCCAAGGTTGCACATGAGAAAAGTAATGTGAAGTACTTAAAACTATAATTTGCCTAATCTTCACACCTAAGCCCTTCACATGTAATAAGTAACATGCTGTCTTGGCACCTGCCAATCACAGTGCAAAGGCTCACTCCTGATCTTAGAGAATTGTAAGCAACAGTTTTGACTTAAAGATGAAAGTCAGCACAGGTAAATTCTTTTGAAGTCACAGGCTTCAGGTAAACTAAGCAAGCATCTAAAATATCTAAGAACTTGCATGGAAGACTTTTCGTTTCTTAGCTTCAGCGCTCTGGAAACAAGACTGTTCAGGGGTCCTCTCTCCTCTCTTGCCTCCCTAGTGGTGCTTGTCTCTCCCCGGAGCTCCCCCAGGACCCCACACCTGCATTCAAAATCTTTCTGCCTACGTTCCAATTGTAGACTTATGGCTCCACTTCCCTCTGTACACGACAATTTCAATAACAATAAATTCCATTCACCTCTGATGGCCTGGAACCATGTAGATGCCCCATAAATATTATTTTAATCCATTCAATAATAAATTATGTAAGAATTAAAAGAGTAACTGTGTCCACTTATTTATTTTGGCTTCAAACCCTTTTATTTAAGCACATTGAACCATGGAAAGCATTTAAAAAACAGTCCTCTACCAATTCTAACTCCTTATTCATGCAAAATATAACTCAATTGTACGTCTAATTTTTAAAATATAATATAATGACCTAAGAAATCTATAAAGCAGGAATTAAATAAAAATGATTCATAATAAAACAACAAGTAATTCAAGTTGTAAGCACTCCCAGCATGACTACACCAGAAGACCAGGCAAGAAGGGAGGTGTGAACTTTCTAACACAGAATCAAGAACATCTGTATGAATGACTCAGTGCCAATGCACACTGGTCCCGGTATGATAGAGTAGTTGCACATGAATTCTGAGATGGAATTAGCATTACAGAACAATTGTTGATAGCATTTTGAATGAAAGACTGATAACCAAATACCTGTAATATCCAAACATAAATGTCTACTGGGATATTAGAATGTTAAGGGAAATATAGATCTTCCATATGCAGAACTACACCATGCATTTTGCAGCTCTGCCATTCTTGACCTCCATCTACTGAGTAATATCGCAACTAAAATTGTCCCCATGAATTTCCAAATCATGGAAAGGGGGAGGAACGAAGGAGAGAAGGGGGAGGAGTGGGCAACAATCTTTTTATAAACACCTGTCTCACCAAACCAAGATTCACCTCCAAATGTACATAAAATCTATCGGGCAGATTATCCTATTTTGCTTCTTATAAAGTGTCATTGACTTTTCATTTACCTGGACTTAACTGAAATTTTGCAATTACTGTATGTTAAGATGAAACAAAACATCTCTTGATAAAGAATCAAGAGAATAAAAAAAAATCATTGAGCAAAGAGCTCTTGGAATTATGCATTTTAACAGCCACCATGGGCCAGAGCTATTTCTGGTCCTTCCTTTACACCTTTTAACATTCATGACCCACAAGAAAGGTTACTAGAAAAACCAAGCAAACAGCACCGACAGCCCTGAAACCGAAAGCTCCATATATAATTCTGTTCCAGTAGTTGAACCACTTCAGTCCTCAAGGGGAAGTAGATAAAAATCCGAACGTAAGCAGCTCCAGAGCCATATTTTAAAATCCTCAAGAGCTGTGCTCTGTTTTCTGCAGCTTTATTTTACATACTTATTTTATGAGCCTCTTGGTGGAAATCTAAACCTTGAATGTTCTTCTGCAAACCATTAATCTTTGAAATACAGTTTAAGGAAGAGATTGCGTGACAACCCAGTGCTGGCATCCAGAACTGATGAAAAACAAAGAAGGCCTTGAGTTTTAGAAAAAGTAGCTGAAAATGGGGGTGTAGGATCCAACACCTATGGTCGCTATGGTTACACACGCACAGAGATGGCTCAGCCCTGTAAACACATCCTCTCTTTTCTCCTGTGAGAATGAAGATCATTTAAGGTTACCTAGGAAGTAATTAAAAGAGATAAGGAAGGAAGGAGAGGAAAATAAAAGGATGCAATGCCATTTCTTAGAATTCAGAGAGGTGCAGTTCAGCAGCTTAATTCTTTAGGAAAGCACTCCCATTTCCCTATTCTTTGCTGTGGATTCTCTCAGAGGTTTAAAACGAAAGGCCTACTGTTCTTTCCATTTCTTCACCCCATGTGCTAAATCAGTTTATCAATATATCTTTTCTGAGTATGTGTGGTTTACAAGTATTATGGGGAGATATAAAAATAGAGAAAGCATGGGTTTTTTTTCAGGATTCAAGAAAAGCACAATTCTTGAACCCCTTGAAGAATTCCCATATGATAGACCATCCCATACTATGGTTCTACCATTTGGGCTCTTTTCTACAAACCCATTGCTCAAGCCTTCCAGAGCCACAGTTCAGCTTTGCTTTGTTCTGGGCCAGTCAGCCATGTGATGGTCTGCTTTTGGATGATACATAGAATTATTTTCCTTGGATTTCCAGAGAAGTCTTAAGAGGATACACACAAGCTACTTCCTTTCTTCAACCAACCAGCCAGCCCGTCACCAAGTAATAAATCCAAACCTCCTGAAACCACCAAACCATGAGGAAAGCTAAACCAGTAAGAGAGAGAGAGAGAGAGTAAGTAAAGGAGAGAGCAAGACCAGACAGACACTTTACCATCTCCCAGCCATTTTAGCCACCAAACTAACATACCAAATATGGGAGTGAAGAAATCAACTTGGATATTCTAGCCTTACAAGACCCAGAAGAACCTCTCAGACAAACTCACCCCAGATTGTGAGATATTTAACAATTATTATTGTTTTCGGCACAAACTATCTGAGTGACTTATAAAACACCAATAGATAACCTGAACAACTCTGAAACAAATACATAAATATATTTATAATTCATTTAAGCACTGTGAAGGAGACCATTCAGGGAACTTATTTGGACATTGAGAGCTTGATTTGTATGAGTTAGCAGGTTAAGAAATCTATATGCTTTAATTCATTTAATTCTCACAATCTTCTATAGACAGGACAAAGCACTATGATGTCCATTTTGCAGGCTCAAGGGTATTGCCTGTCCTAACGTTTGGCAGCAACATCATGATTCAAACACAAGGAGCAGCTAATTCCTAATCTACAATCATGATCATTGTGTGCTGTGACTGCTTACAGCAGCGATGTGGGTGTTGGTTTACCAGAAACAAACGAACAAAAAACAGAACTAAAATTGATACGGAAGGCTTCTACAGATAAAAGGAGTGGGATGAGTCTTGAGTCAGAGGTAGGTATAAATAAGGCATAAAGACAAGCTGAGAAAACTGATAGTAATCTAAAAATCGCGCAAAAAATTCCTAGACAGCAAATTTGCACTTGTTCGCCCGGTTGGAGCATTATGCCAAAGATCTCCCTTCTACCAACTTGATGTTTTAGAGCAGTTGTACTCAAAACTCACTACACATTGGTACCACCTAGGAAACTTGTAAAGCTGTTGACATCCAGGCTTCCCTCCAGATGAGTCACATCAAAGGCTCTGAGAGCCAAGCCACATGTCAGCAACTTTTAAAAACTTCCCAGATGGTTCCAATAATACACATGAGATTGAAAATCCCTTTTAAACCGCTACACCTTTTAATGCCAGGAATAAATAAGTCTAATGACAGTAATACTTTGAGCCTGCCAGAAACCTGAGACAACTCTCACTGATTCTGTGCCGTCTCAACAAGCCTGGTTTGAGGACTTTATTTCTTACAGTAGACTTGAATTGGAGAACTTTATAGCTCTCTCAAAAACTGCAACCATTCCAGAAGTGATAGACTCTCCACTTTGATTGTCTCATTACAACAGAAAACGCTAATCCTCGGCTACCGCTATCTCTTAAAGCCTGATGGCTAAAACAGTTGTGCTACAGGAGGATCCCAGTTCATACACAATGAGCAGACTAGGTAAGAGAGTGTGTTATCTGTTATACCTCTTCTTGGTTATTCTATTTGATCTTCAAAATTGAATAAGTAACAGTAGTAAAACAAGCAAGAGAAAAGAAGAAAAAGCATCCATTTCCCTCGGATCAAAAAACTAAAATAACTAGAACTCAGGATTTTTGCAACATATGAAGCAATACACACACACACACAAAGAGGCTCTTACTCACCATTTCTCTCTCAAAAATGAAGGTGCTTTAGAAGTAAGATGTCAGGGAACTGAATCAACTTAATAAGCTCTGTCCCTGGATCTTCGATTCCTCCTGCTCAGAATAAGATTCAGAAGATATAATTTAATAAAGATAAAATTGTAATACCAGTAGAGAACAATAAATAATATGGGAGTTCTTCATAGAATTCCTAAAAATAATAGAGCTAGAAAGATGAGCCTCACTTGTCTTGAATCTTTCTGAAGACCTCTCTTATCAGTCCATCAAAATTTTGACAACAAAATTGGTAAAGAAAGAAAAAAAATTTTTAGATAGGGATTTAAAAAAGAAACAGAAAATGCGAAGTGGAAAAAAAATCCATAAAAGTAGACTACCTCAGACATTATCTGTTGATACTTTGATTATTCTCAACCTGATCAGCAACTAAGAACAGAAGAATCATTAACATAACAAATTAAATAACTGAATTTAGAATCTATTTTATTGTTCATCTTTATCTCATTTCCCATATCTGCCATGAAACAGAGTAACTTATGTAGGTAGAGAGAATTAAAAATATAAATATAACATGTTTGTCAACAAGCAAATAGAATGAGCAAATCAATTTTTTCCTATGAAAAGAAGAAAGAATAGCATGTTGGGTTAAAAATGTTTGTCAGGTAGTCTCTTGACTCAACAGTTAAGATGCAAGTTAAGATGCCCACATCCAACATCGGAACACCTGTGTCTGAGTCCAGCTTCCTTTCAATGAACACCTTGTGAGGCGGTGATGGTGGTCCGTGTGACTGGATTCCTGCCAGTCAGAAAGGGAGACCAGAATTGAGCTCCTGATTCTGAGCATCAGCCTGGCCCACCCCAGCCGTTACAGGAGGAATAAACCAGCAGACGGTTCCTGAGGAAAAACTGAAACAAAATAAAATTTGAAGAGTGAACACAAAGTAATTTATCAGAAAAATAAGCAAATGTGACACCATTGATATCAAACAAAGTATAAAGCAAGTAAAAAATGGAAGAGAAGTAAGTGGGATTCATTTTGCATTTTTTCTGAAATAACACACTAAGGAACAATAACATGAATATCAAGGATCTTATTGTAAATAGCACAAGGCATTCAGGTATCACATCTTCAAATGAGGATTTTTTTTCTTGAAGAAATCTGAAAACACGCACACATAATTTATCCTGCTCTCTATTTCTGATGAGATTGGGCAAGAAGATGGTCCTGGGCTACCACCTAGAATATTGTCCTGTGTAAAGGTAGAAAGAAAAAAGGCAACAGAGAGAGGAATAATTTTTCTAGATAACAATTTTATTTATGTGCCTAATACAAGGTTTAAGCATGCTTTTGTCAACTCCACTTGATTGAAGGAATGTCTAAAAATTAATAGTTCCAAACATAAACATGCCATCCATCTGATTTTCGGTTAGTTGGCCTGGTGGAGCAGCATGCCTCAGAATAAAATAAGTGTTCCTGGAGAAGTCAAACCACAGCTAGAGACAATCCTGCAGGGATGGAATAGAAAGGACCTGTGTGTACTTGAAATGGGTGACCAAGTTAGACTGTTGTAAGTAGAATATTTTATTTTTGTTTATCCACAAACATCTAAATCACACACATATTCATGGAAATGACCACATCTAAGTTAGCAAGTAACACAGAGCAGAAGAAAATATTCTCTTCCAGTTAACATGAGAATGGATAAAAAAAATGAAAAACAGCAGAAAATGTAGCATATCCAATCCTCTGATGACAAGATTAGCTGAAATAGAGTACATTGAATACTTTGTTATAAATATTCATTACTTCTGCTCCCCATTTCTGCAACAGACAGTCTGATGCACAGCTTTGGTCATGTGGCTTGCACTGGCCAATGAATGTGAATGGATAATACCACAAAACATGTGAGAAAAGATGCTTCAAACACAAACTTTTGATTTGGCCAGGCGTTGACGCTGTGTTGTCCACCAGAAAGGTAGGTCAGGTTGCTAGGGCAGTCGTTAACAAGAACCACACAAGGAAAGTCTTAGCAACAGAACTTTATTATCTCCCACTTCTGGAGGCTGGAAGTTCAAGATCAAGTCTTAGGCAATTTGGTTGCTCCTGTGCTTCTCTTGTTGACAAATGGATGTATGTCCCTATATTTCTCCCTTTTATTATAAAAGGATTTATTTATTTATTTGAAAGGCAGAGTTATGGAAAGAGTAGGAGAGGGACAGTGGAAGACAGAATCAGAGAGAGAGAGAGAGAGAGAGATCCAATGGGTTCACTTCCCAAAAAGCTTCAATGGCTAGGGATCAGTCAAGGCAAGACCAAAAGCCGGGAACTCTATCTTGTCTTCCGTGTGGGTGGCAGTGGTCCAATCCCTGGAATAATTTTCTGCTACTTTCTCAGACTCATTGAAAAGGAGCTAGATTGAAAGTGGAACAGCCAGGATGCAAATTGGTGCCTATGTGGAATGTCAGTATTGTAGGTGGTGGCTTAACTTACTACACCACAATATTAGCACAAGATTTCCCCTTTTTATTAGGATACAAGCCACAATTGCTTATGATGCATTGTAACTGCCTCAGTTTAACTTGATTGTCTCCAAGTAAGATCACATCCTGAGACAATGGAGTTTAAGACTTCAAGCAACAAATACATCTGCAAAATATAATTCATAATTCAATGAAAAACAAAGAGCATATACCAAAGATTCTAGAAGACCTGGAGAGAAGATGATAGAAACCTTCAGCCCTTTATGTTACATAAGCAAAAAAATACAGTTATGCATTAACACATTACCATGCCAATGTTACCTATTTCCAGAGTTATTCATCAAAATCTGACAAACCTGCCAATTTGTTAGTAACCTAATACCAATTAGCAAGTAAATTCCTTGACTATCACAAAATTTCTTTCTGTAAGAAGGAAACCATCACCAATGACTTCCAATGAGAAGTTGTGCAGTATTACCAAATCTGAGTGGCTCAGGGGGGCATACACCACAGAGAAAATGAGAACATGCCAATCCATTCAAAGATGTTGTTGTAAGCAGAACAGAGTAACTAACCAGTCCATGGTGTCCAGTATTAAGTGCAACAAAAGATAGAAATGCCCTTTTCTGAAATTTTTTAATGTTACAAGTCAGACAATATGAAGGAGAAAAATGAGATCAGAGCTCAAGAACTGACTTAAATGTCCATGGTCCTGTGAAAGGAAATGGTTTTAAAAGGTTCCTTGCTCAACTCTGCATTATTTTATGGACTTTTCCCGCATGAAATATAGTAAGAGTGTGTTTAAAAAATGATCAGCTATAAGAGACAGGAAACACATTGCAAAAATTTCTACTCTGAAATCTCTGGTTTTGGACTTGAACAGAACCCTCTCAAAGTCACTACGTTGGCTCCCAAGGCCATGAGAAGGTCACATATTCTGGTGGTGAAGCATACTGCATGTGATTATACTGACTGGATTAGAATCCCAGCTCTGACACATACCTCTAAATTTTAGTTTCCTTCTCAAGTACAATGAGTATGCCCTTGGAGATTCTAAAGGTTACATGAGATACAACATGCAAAGCCTCTAGAGGAACAGTACTTAATCAGTGTTAAGGGCTTATGAATATTCATTTTTATTAAATACAGCTCTATAGTCCATACCTGGAGATCGAGCTGACAATTTGGTCATAATTTCTGCAAAGTGTTGGTTTGGGAGCATGGGGAATCAGGCTGCTTTTTGCTGAAGTCATGCCTGGATGATATGTCTGCTGGGATAGCTTTAGTTTCCTATGGCCCGATCATGTTCAGCATTGACCAAAAACAGGAGCAAAGGTTCTTCCAGCACTGACTCCTTAGCAGTTACACAACCTCATTCATCCATGTAGTAAGTACTGATTGACTTCTCACTGTGACCAAATGCTAAAAGTAAATGCAGTTTAAAATTGAAATGTCAATGAGCTAATCATAGGTTGTGGTTAGGACTTGCTTTTTTTTTTTTTAACATACTGGTTACTCAAAACCATGTCAATTCCATAATATTGCAAATTGCTGTTGATGTTATATTGGGACTCTTAATTGAGTGGGATGATATTCTACCAGCTCTAACTTCAGACCAGAAATGGTCTCCCCAAGAAACTGTTCAACCCATCTGGACAATAAGTAGCTGGACTCTATGCTTGGTATATGTTCGCAAGGAAAGAATCTTGATTGAATTTGAACTGTAATACTGCATCAAGGTGGAGGAATCCACCAGGGGGGAAGGGTGGGGGGATTCCCAGAGCCTATGAAACTGTCACATAATGCAAAATAATTAATAAAAAAAAGGTAAATGCAGTTTCCTAAGACAAGATATAAGCGTAAATCAACAGAACAGTAAAATCACTGCCACACAAAACCAAGTGGTAGCAATGTGAATCAGAGGAACTTTTGAAGGCTCCATTAGGACATAACGCTCCATGGAGTTTGAGCAGAAAATACACATGCAGTTGGAAGTGTTGTTTTTTTTTTTTTGTTTGTTTGTTTTTTGTTTTTTTATGTTTTTTTTACTGTTTTGGGGTCTTAAAAACTGAATTTTAAATTGTCAACTAAACATTCAGTTCCTCTTTCATATTTTTGCCCTTAAAATGTTGAATGTCTTTTTGCAACACACTTGTTTCTCTCTAGTTCTAAGTTTCAGCAAAGCTCCACATTTGGCCTATTTTATTCAGTGGTGTTTTCCCAATGAATACTCAAGAGGGACAAATGCTCTTGAGCAGGTGACACTGCACACTGTTATGAAGGGACATGTTAGCATTCCAAAGAACATTCAGAGAAGACCACACAACGTTGGCCAATGTGGCAGATGAGAGTAGTTGCTTCCAATCCATCTATTCACTTTCTCTTAACAATTTTTCATTCTCAGAATAGGAACGGGTTTTCTAGGAATAGTCAATTGGAATAACTTGAATGTACGTCACTCCAGTTACTCTGCGTAGATGTAGCCTTTTTATTCATCTGTGGAAACATTTTTTGATTCGTAAAATGGAAAGAGTTTCCAAGTAAACCCATTGGTGGACAGCTATTTTATGCAAGTTATAAACTTTTTTTCAGTTGTTTGTTAACTCGTTCCTAAAAAAGAATTGGCAAGGAATAAGTAAGCTCACTGTAGGACCTGAGATTAAATACAGTTTTATTTGTATAATGCTACCATTTTGCAGAAGTATCTGACACCCAGAGCAATGGGAAAATAGGATATGTTAATATGTTAATATGTTAAACTAGCAGTAACCAGAATTGAGTGTTATGGAATTAATTATAAGTGACATTCAATGAATGAATGAATCAACTGTGTCAGATCAATAGCATGACCAATGGAACATGTCAGCATTCCTCAATAAACTGCTCTTAAAGCATCACAAAATGTTCTCATCCAAAAACTGGGTGTGAGGATGGGCTAACTGCTTCCTAAGGCTCTTCCAACCATAATGTTCCCTTCTCTGTGATTTTATAATGTCAAGGAGGTAAAGGTGATTATTACTGAAACTTCCCCTAAAGATTTATTAACTTAGATGCTAAATGAGTTTCCAAAAATACAACGCAAAAGAAGTTTGTCAGACCTGCCTACTCAGTCAGGGATTTTCTACAACTAAAGAGAATTTCAGTTTTCTTTAAGCCTTAAAACCTTTATAAAATGCACCACTAAATCACATGCAATCATTAAGTATAGAGCATGGTACAGTTATAAACGTGGAGAAAAGTAAAACTTTTACTTAAGAAAAATTCATTGGCTCTGACCTGTAGAAGATGGTGGGGAAAACTCATAAAAAAAAGAGGAAATGGAACTTGGAAAAAACTTGACTAATTGAAAATGTCCAAGTTCTGCCAAACTCTCAGAGCTCACCACTCTGTAGTGTGATTTAGAGGGTCTCAGAAAGGTCAGTGATATCCAAAGTCCTGTCTGCCATCGTCAGCCTGCAACAGGCTTGAAATTCTCCATAGCACCGCCAGCACCTCATCCCCCTTCCACTCGCCAATCCTGGTCTTTAGATAAGGTGTTTCCTGAAGCTTTCAAGTGTCATTCAGCATTGTACCTTCACAGAAATTATATTTCATCACATTCAGCAAGACTCCATGAAGAAAAGGTAAATAAATGAATATGAAATGAAGGTAAGCTTAATCTGTGTCTTGAATCTCTGAAGGGTAGGGAGATTGTCACAGACAGGGACTCTATGACTCTATAATTAAGGGGACCAAAAAGCAATTCTAGGAAAAGGAAGAACTCAATGGTGAAGTCACAGCTACTATGGATGGGCATGATTCTAGAGATGCCTTATGTTTATCCTTTCACATTATCCTCATTACTGGTTAGATATTATTAATTGCAACCTTTTTTAAAGATTTTTTTACTTTTATTGGAAAGGTAAATTTGCAGAGAGAAGGAAAGACAGAGAGGAAGATCTTCAATCAGTTGATTCATTCCCAAAGTGGCAACAATGACTGGGGCTGAGCCAATCTGAAGCCAGGAACCAGAAATTTCCTCTGGGCCTCCCACATGGGTATAGCATCCCAAGGCCTCGGGCCATTCTCTACTTCATCCTCAGGCTACAGGCAGGGAGCTAGATGGGAAGTGGATCACCTGGGAGATGAACTGACGCCCATATGGGATCCCGGGGCATGTAAGACAGACTTCAGCTTGCTAGGCTACCACACCCTATTAATCACATTTTAACTGCTGAAACTATAGGCTCAGAGAAGATAATATCTTTTTCGAGCTACCAAATGGTGAAATCTGTATAACCCACTCATATCTTCAAAACTGTATCTAAAACTATATCAGTTTCTTAGGCTTTCTGGAATTCAGAGGCCTTATTTTCTAAGCCATATACACATTTAAGCAGCTGAAATTGAAAATGTTACTTTGAAAAGGATATTAAACAACTGAACCTCTTAAACATGGTAAAGAGGAGTGCAAACTTGTGTATTCACCTTGGAAAACAGTTTTTGTCTTTCTGTGAGGTTAAAACATGTCATTACTACATGACCCAGTTATTTTACCCCTAAGTGCTTAACCAAGAGAAACAAAAAGATATGTCAGTCCCAAGATCTGTATATGAAAACCCTTACCAGCTTTAGTCATTACTGTTTAGAATTAGAAACAACCGGTTCAGGCCTTGGGGTTGGGGGCAACTGCAGCTCCCTGCAGTGTGGCGACTGTGGGGGGTGCCCCTGCTGGGTCCGACCCAATGCTGGGGACTCAAGCCAAAGACACTGCTGGAAGGCAGCGAACATGTCCTCAGCTTCCCCCAGGGTGGCCAGTGCACCAAGTGGTGCCTGGCTTTGCCTGCTGGCTGCCCCGTGGTGAACTCTGGGGTTTTTAACATATGTAGTTGCTGCCTGGGGACACCCATGAATAAGGCTAGTTTTTGTGTAGGTGAGTGGTGAATTTTGGGTGATTCTCAGTGACAAGGTCATGAAAGTTTCAGGCATGTGTGGGAACTGAGACCAGATGGTTTGGAGGGAAGTATTCATAAGATAATTTGGGTTAGACTGATTCACCAGCCCAATTAGGAATCTAGAGATGGGCTGTTAGCATACAACATCACTGATGGCCACACACCAGTCCACACCAAAGCAATGGATGGGGGCCTCTTTGGCAGGGTTGGGTACCATTACACGACTGGGTGGTGGAGTGGTGGAGTGGTCACATTTGGCAGGGTCAAGACACTATCCAGCATGCGAGAGAACTTGGTCTGGGGGTAGATTATGTGGGGTTGTGTGGGCCCAACCTTACGGAGATACAAGTCCTCCTGGTTAGCTCACACGCTGGGGTTATGATGGACTAAACTAGGTGTGACCATGGCACCTGCCATCACTCATGGGTAAAGGAACCCACAACAGTTTGGGCAGGTCAAGGCAGCAGCACCCGAATGTGCATCCTAAAACAGGATGTGGGGTGGGCCATGCTGCCACTGGAAGGGGGCAGAATGGGCCGGGCTGAACAAACCTTAAGTCACAAGAAACAACAGAAATCAAGTTGAAGCATAGGCCATGCCGAGCTAGGCTCTTGCACCTACTGATCTGCGTGAGCCAGGGATGCTAAACCACAGTATGTAAGGCAAGGGCTGGGACAGGTGAGGGGGCTCTGCCAAGCTGAATCAAAGCAACCACTGGCATGTGTATGTATGATCTAAGGCTGAGAATAGGCCTGGTCAGGGAGTTAAGGGGACACCCTAGCTGGTGGAGGTTCCCACCAAGGAGCATGGGGCTGGAATGGGGGCTGCATTCTGATCAGGATACGGTTGTAATCTCACTTAGCACAAGTGTGGACTGGGACTGGAAGTACCAAACAGGCCTACACTCCAGCACCATCTTGTGCTCTAGAGGACCAGAGTAGATGTGTGACAGACTAGGCTAGGTCTCAGCCCCTACTGAGCCATGTGTGAGCTGTAGGTGGGTATGGATGAGCCGTGGCTGGGCTGAAACATCCAACAGTAGAACCAGATTGGGTTGAAGGCCAGTCAGGAAAAGCCACTGTTCCTGCTAGGACAAGAGATGAACTGAATAAGACTGCTCATGGACCCACTGGTATGCATGAAATCTGGCATTGGGAGAGGTTCTGATGGAGGAGCCTTGGCAACTCCTCTGGCAGGACACAGTCCCTGCAGGTAAGTGCAAGAAGCACAATAAAAAAACAGCTTAGAACAGGCAGGCTATGGAAAGTTTCCCACTGGCATACACTTGGCACAGGTTGGGGGCAGAACAAGCTTAACCCGTTCACATCACCCACTGGTAAATCCAAGCAAAAAGGCAGAGTGTAGGTCGGGCCAGGTTCGGTTGCGACACATACCCACATACCAGTACACATTAAGGAATGCCAAGGTGAGATGAGCAGTACCAGATGTGGTTGCAGCACCCAAACAGCATATGTGATAATAATGAGGAGGAGGCAAAGCCAACAGGGGAATGTGGGCTCCCCTGCTGGAAATTACTTCCATTGGAAAGCGTGAGTCAGGCTGAGGGCAGATCAGACTAGGCAGGGCTATAACACCTGTGCGCCTCATGTGAGCTAGATAAGGGAAGGGTCAGGGTGAGCTGACTGGTGCAAGCAAAAATTATAAAGTGGGTGAGGGTTGGTTGGGCTTAGCCACATCATCAGATGGCAGAGGCTGGCACTGGGAGCTAATTCTGTCAAGTCAAATGCCAGAACCACCTGGAGAGTACATAATCCGGGAGTGGGAGTGGCCTAGTAAGGAGATAGTGGGCACCTCCCTCAGGATTACCACTCCCACTGGACAGCACGAAAACCAGGACAGGGGTAGGGGTGGCTAGACAGAAAGGCACCTGCCAATAAGTGTGTGGGCTGGATAGTAGATTGGTTGGGTTGAACTGGGCTTCAGTGCCCATTGACATGTACGAGAGCTAAATGGGAAGTGGGACAGACTGAACAAGTCTGCGATACATACTGACAGGCATGGGAACCAGGGTAGGGGGCAGAACTGGTGGGGTTTATGGGAAGTAGCCCCAACTAGGCTGCAGCTCCCACTGGTTTGCATGAGGAGCGAGTATGAAGTGGGCAGGATCGAGCTGGACTTCAGCACCAGTTGGTTCACGAGGAAAACAGGGCTGGAAACAGAACGGACCCAGCAATAGCAATGACCAGCATGTGCATAAGCTGATTGGCACGACAGACAGTGCCAGACCCTGTACTGGCAAACTCATGCAAGAATCAGGTTTGGGATCATCTCAGATGAAGTTTCTTTGGAGATCCCTCCAACTGAACTGCTGATCTCAGAACCCCAATCATGGAGAGACTATGTCAGCCAGTGGACTCTGAATAGGTTTCACTGCGATTGGAATGGCGAGATTGGCAGCAATTCACACCTGTTGAACTATCAAAACTGCATGAGCAGGACCCTCGGAGCATGCCTCCCATTGGGGATCTGGAAGGGGTGGGAGGCTAGGTGGGGCTTTTCCCTTTGTTTCTCCCCTGACCCCAGATACATGGAAAAATGACAATATTAGTGTGGAAACAATGGTATTACCCACTTTCACTCTGTAGCCCTTGACCCTTTGTACCCTAATCAACTAAGTAAGATTATTAAAAAATAATTTAAAAAAATAGAATCAGCCTGAATTTCCATGAAGAGATAAATTGATAAATACATTGTTGTGCTTCATAAAACAGAATAACAATCATCAGTTAAATATAAAAATCTATTGATACTTCAAGTTTACCTTGCAGGTTCCAGGGGAGGAGATGCGACCTGAAGAAATGGGGGGCAGTGCTCTCTTTTGGCAACTGACAAAGTTTATTGCCAGGGTCTCAGTTTTTATACATTTCATGAAACAATGGTTCAGAAATAACTCAGAATTAGATCATGTCTAAGAACACAGAGACAATAAAGAAGCTAACAAGGCGACTTAGTCAAAGAGTTACTGAAACAGGGAATAGATAATACTGTCCTTTCTTGATTGACTAGACAGAGCACAATGTCCGCCTATCTTCAGGGAGAGCATGAAAGCACATGCAAGGACTCACTGGGGGCAGGAGCACACTGTGGAGGAGAGGCCTTCCGCCTTCTCCTTCCTGGAGTCTCTTCTCAACAGGGTCCCACAGGCCTCCTCTGTCCCAGCGTTCCTACAGAATATGTTCCAACTTGATATCCCGACAAATGTGGATGAAACTCAGAAACATTATGCTGAGTGATAGACATCAGAAACAAAATAGCACATATGAAATGATGCCTTTGATACAACATAGTAAAAAGGGGCATGTAAATTATCATGACTGAAGGTAAATAGGTGGCCATCTAAGGTAGGTAATATGCAATAGAAAAGGACTATAAGGACATTTAGAGTTTGGGGTTAATGTTAGTGTTCTATTCCTTGATTATCAAGATGTATTTTAGTGTAGAAATTTGCCAAAACTAAAAGAACCAGGGGCCAGCACTGTGCAGTGCTTGTATCCCATATAGGTGTCAGTTTGTGGTCTGATCTCTCCTCTTCCCATCTCGTTTCCTGCTAATGCATGTAAAAAGTAGTGGAAGATGACCCAAATCCTTGCGTACCTACCCATGTATCAGACTAAAACAGAAGGCCCGGATACTAGTGCCTGGCTTTGGCCTGGCTCAGCACTGGAGCTGTTTGGGGAGTGAACCAACAGATGAATCATCTCTATCTACCTGTATCTCCATCTATATGCAACTCTGCCTTTCAAAGAACTAAATACATCTTTTTTTTAAGTTCAGATTACCATGTGCAAAAAGTGTGTGCATCTTACCTCAATAAGATTGATTTAAAAATATCACATTACAACTACCAAGAAATTATTTAGGCAGAATGAGATCCAACTATATGATCAGTGAGGTGACATTTGCGACCTTTCTCTTCTGTCTCTGACAGTCATCAATTCAACTTGGACGTTGCATGAAGGATCACAAACCCATCTGTCCTGTAAATGTTAGGTTGACTTCTCTGCAAAATCACTTTAGGGCCAGATTCAGAGCTAATGAGCCTCTAGACCACTTGGAAGAAGGAAGGATATTTTTTGGCTCTAAATAATTAAGCTTCACTTCAAATCAGAATCTAAGCTATTATTTTCTCTGTATTGAATCCAAACCACTCCAATGCCTGAAATTCATCCACAGCAATTGTCTACCTGATGCCAAAATGTCCTGATGAGAAGTAAAACATTCAGCCAGTTGTGTGAATTCTTTGTCTTGAAATCTGAAAGCTTGGCTGTTTGGCAGAATGGCTGGGTAGTCGACTTTTGCTGTGGACTGAGAAACCTTAGAATTATGCGTATGAGCTCTTCTGCAAGAATCAAAATGCAAAGGGGCAGGATCCCTCATTATTGATCCAGTGGACTCGGGAATATTAGAATGATGGACGGTTGGAACCCAACTGTCTGAAGAAAACTACTCATTCTTTCAAACCTTAATCAAGCACAACCTCTGTCAGGCATCTTTTCTCTCCTTTCCAGACAACTCACTGCTCTGACTCCTGTGGCAGGCAGCTAGCAACCTATTCTAATGCTGACCTCGTCATGTGCAACTTGTGTGTTTATACATCGATCTCCTCCAACAAGTGCTGTGCACCTAAATTCCAGCACACGCAAGGTTCTCTGGGTGGTTCCTGAACAAACGCACACTCAAAAGATGTTCTCTCTATTTGCCCCTGAGGAAACGCTGGTAGTGAAACCCAGTAGAGATCCTAACCTTGCTCAAAACTAGTCTTGGGCACCAAAGTCTGAGCCTCTAAGAGTTTCATATTCTTTGGACAAAGAGAACACTGATAATGTGTGCCGTAATACGCCAGCCCAGTTTCTGCCATATAAATGGAATGTCCCAATACAGAGAAACTAAACTACAACAGTAATAACTATTTATTGTGCTGGTACCAATTTAATCTTACTACCAATAGGAGCTACCACTTAAATATCTACTGCAGAATAGGCACTGTCCTAAGCATCACCTGTGTATTAACTCTTGTAAAACAAATGGAAAGTATCTAACCTAAACTTTTTGTTAGAACTATATGAAACTTGAGTTTATAGTTTGAGGCTGATCTTTATGTGTCCTCCAATTGTGTCAATGAAAAAAAAAAAAAGCAAATTCTGAAAATGACAGTTGTCAAGGTTTCCCTCCAAATCTTCATTTTCAAATTTCTTGCCCACTGTCTATCATCATGACTTTCCATTTTTAAAAATCAAACTTACTTTAAAAACTGAAAATATTCTTTAGATGTTAAATTATTCTTCTGTAATGACATTTTGATTAAAAGTTTCGGGGCTAAAAGCATTTCTCTTGGTTAAAACATGCACTTTAAAATCTAGAAGACTTATGCTTAGAGAGAATTTATATGAGGCAAGTGTTCTCAAACTTTGGCAAAAAATACTTGCCCTCTCTGTGTTGTCTATCACCATGGAGACAGGGAAGATTTAGTAGATAAGGCAGGGTATGAACCTGACACAATGAAATCCAATCAAGAAGATTAAACTGGAAAATCCCATACAAATGGAAAAAGAAAAACTAAGGAATAGGTTTTTCCATGAAAGGCTAAAAATCAGATTAATTTGTCCAAAGGTAAATCCCTGGAAAACACGATTCATGGAGTTTTTTTCCTTACTTAATTTTTACAAAGTTTCCAACCATTTTTAAAAGCTTAATCTATTTATTTGAAATGTGGAATGACAGAGAGAGAGACACACACACATACACATACGCACAGAAAGAGAGAATCTTCATCTAGTAGTATACTCATTTAAATGACCACAGCTGAGCTGGGCCAAACTGCAACCAGGAGCCTTTAATTCAATCTGGCAGGAACTCAAGTACTTGGGTCATCTCCGCCTACTTCCCAGGCACACTTGAGGGCACTGCAGTGTAAGCAGATTTGGACTCGGATTCTAATATGAGACAGATGTCACCAGCACCACCCTGCTGGGCACAGTGTTCAAGTCTTTTGAAGGTGTCATCTAACTATCTTTGTTAGAAGGTGTCATGTAACCATCATTGTTAGCTACTTAGTATTTCCAGCCTTGAGAGAAAAAGTGTATTTCTTGCTTTTTTCTGATTCATTCAGAGCACTAGAATAAAATAGTCTTGTACATAAGTGAATTATCATTGAAACTACGAAGGGCATTAAAATAACCTTATCCCCTTATTTCCAATCTCTATTGAATACTGAACTTCTCTGAAAATCAGCAGATTTGCAGAAATTTCCCCCTAAATTTCTAAGGCTCTGTTCAAACCCTGTGGTGGTGAACAATCATCTCATAGCCATGCCTTCCCTTTTTTGCATGGCCCACCTGGTCCTTGACCTCTTCAGGCCCTGGGTGTACCTCTTGACCCTCATATTTGATCCAGCCCCAGGAAGATCTTCTTGGAGAACTGCAATCTCAATTAATTTGCTCATTTTTGCTTCCAGTTTGTTGGATAATAGTCAAAGACTATCCAGGTAATTTGGTTTAGATTTCCTGAAGCTTAACAGCTTTCCAAAAATGGTTTTAAATTTTCCAATTCATGAAACATGTGAGGGTTAGAGAAAAGATCTCATATAATTCTCCCAGAACAAAAGGAAAACAATTACATTGCTTCCCTACCATTTCATGGAAAATGAGGGAAGATTTTAATGCCAAACTTAAAAAAAAGTGCATGTTACATCAGGTAGATTCATAATCGGAGCAAATCGTAACTATGCCCATTGCAGCTTGAGTAGGATTACACTTCCCAAGTCTCAAAGATATTCAAGTGTTAAAATCTCGTGTTAATGAGTGATGGAGTAAAAATAGAAGCCCGATCCAGTTATGGTGTCTGGAAGGTGGACTTAATGGAAGTCCTCACGTTCTTGGGATGTGTGCCCTTGGAAGGCAGTTCTGTCTAGAGGTTTGGTTTTATAAATCAACTTGAGCCGAGCCTGTGACTGCTCCCTAGCTCACTGCTAATATTTCCTTTGCCTTTGTTCTGCCATCCAGCACCTTCAACAGATATGAGACCAAGAGAGGCACTGATGCTGCACCATGAACCCCAAAAACCAGGAGCTAAAATACACCTTCTTCTCTTCTAAATCGTGTCCATTAGATAGTTTAATTGTAGCAATAAAAGTTGATGAATGAAGAACCTTTTATTATTGATATGACCCTGGACTTTCCAGAGCTTCAGTTTCTAACATGCAAGATGAACATCACAGAATGAGGTTATGCAATTAAAGAGCCCGGAGGCACATAACAGGAATTCAGGATGTGTTCCTTGGCTATACATGTAACTTGAGATGCGAAAAGAGTGACCATTGAAACAGACCCTAAACTTTCTGACAGCTCTGGCTGAGCTTGGGGATGATGGCTCAAAAAGTAATTTTGCTTTCCTCCATGATGCATTCTTCTCACAACTGTAGTGAAGTATATGACCGATTTGTTGTGCCTTTCACTTGGGTAGCATAGAAGGATAACACAGAAGAGCAATATGTATAGCTTTCGAAGCAGAAAAGTATCGCAACACAGAGAATTATTTCATCTATTTGATATCAAGTCCACAGCAGGCATTCCTAGTATGTGCTTACCTGTTCCCATAAAAGAAACAGGGAGAGCAAAAGTGGGAGCAAAAGAGAGAGAGAGCCAGAGAGAAGTCCCTGCTGCCCTTCCCCTACTCACACCCTCTCCCAGAGTCTATTACCCAAGGAAAGGGAAGCCAAGGCCAGAGCACTCTAAGAAACCACAGAAGCTTATCCTTAACTCTAACCCTTGAAAGCACACCTCCGTCTTAGAGTTTTAAGAGTACAGGCTTTCAAGGATAAGTTTACCCATCACTCCAATTTTAAGACCTAACACCTAAAATAAAATCAGACCAGATTTTTCTACTAAAAACGTGGATGAAGTACCAACATTGAAATTTGTGTGACGGAGGCAGCACAATAGTTCAATCGGCTAGTCCTCCGCTTCTAAGTGCCAACATCCCACGTGAGCACCAGTTTGTATTCAAGCTGCTCCACCCCCAATCTGGCTCCCTGATTGTGACCTGAAGAGCAGTGAAGGATGGCCCACAACTTTCCGACCTTACACTCATGTGGGAGATCCAGAAAAACTTTTTCTCTCCTGGCTTAGAATCAGCTCAATTTTGACCATTGTGACCATTTGAGGAATTGAACCAGTGGATGGAAGATCTGTCTCTTCTCTTCTCTGTAAATCTTCTTTTTCAATGAAAATTTTAAAAATCCTAAAAGAAAAAAAAAAGGAAAATCATATAATAGTCCTACCTTTTCCTACATCCCAACTGCCAAGGAGACTACGGGGAGTTGGAGTGCCTTCGGAGGCTGAGAACTCTGAAGTCACCCAGCCCCATTTGGATCTACCACATGGATGGAAGAAGCCCAAATCCTGCCTTGCAGGATCCAAGGTCATCAGAACAACAACCAGGAGCACTGAGCGGTCCGCAGAAACAGAAGAACAGTAAACTTCCTTCGGGACTAGGGAGAGGAGCTTTCTCTGGTCCTTGCCCGGTTCCGACTTTGGGTCCCCACCCTCTCTCTCAATGACCATCAGGATCGCTCCAGAAACCCCTCAAAATAAACAAACAAATAAACAAAAAAAAACTAGAATAGATAGAGAACAAGGAAAGCTTAGAAACAGACAGGAAACGGTCAGCAGGGATGCACTTTTAACTCTCTGGGTAAGACACAAAGATTAGTTACTCCTCACTGGGTTATTGAAGATTTCTCTGCACCCCCCTCCTAAAACTAAACTAAACTGTTGACATATGTCTTGTTAGAGTTATAGAGTTAGACTACCCGAAAAACAACCAGGTTCAGCAAAATCATGCTTCAATGCTATAAACTAAAATTAAAATAGACATGAGACAGCTGAATAGTAATCTATAGCCATTTTAAGGTGTATAGCACCCGGTTGTATATAAACTAATAATTGAAATGTCAATGTAGAAGTCACAAGATGTGGTTCAGAACTTGCATTCTTTTTTTTTCTTTTTTTTTAACATATTGGTTACTCAATATCATGTCAACTAATTCTATAACATTATAAATTGTTACTGATGTAATGTCGGGGCTTTTAATTGATCGGGATGATACTCTGCCAGCTCTGTCTTCAGACCAGAGATGGTCTCCCCAAGAAACCGTTGAACTTATCTGGACAATAAGATGCTGGACTTTATGCTTGGTATATGCTTGCAATGAAAGAATCTCAACTGAATTTGAACTGTGGTAATGCAACAAGGTGGAGGAATCCACCATGGAGAGTGTTTGGGGAGGGGTGGTGGGAATCCCAGTGCCTATAAAACTGTGGCACATAATGCAATGTAATCAATAAAAAAATAATAAAAAAAATTTTTCATGACTAGTAAAAAAAAATAGTCCTACCGTTTCACTGGCTTTGTCTTTGTTCTAAAAAATCAGTTAATTAAATGAGATCGGGCGCGTTTAGGGTGGGATGGCCATAGATTGCTGTGTATTTAAAAAAACAAAGGAGTAGTATAATGGGTAAAGCTGCTATGTGGCATGCTGGCACAACATCAGGATGTCAGTTCATGTCTTGGTTGCTCCTCTTCCGACCCAGCTCCCTGCTGATGGCCTGGAAAAACAGCAGAGGATGGCCCACATGCATGGATCTCTGCCACCTAAGCGGGAGATCCAGAACCAGTGTCAAGATCCTGGCTTCACAAAAGCTCAGTTCTGATTCTTACGACCCTTAGAGGGTGAACCACTAGATTCAATTTTTCTCTCTCTCCTGCCTTTCCCTAATTCTGTCCTTCAAATGCATGAATCTTAAAAAAAAAAAAAATAGTTTGTAACCTTAGTGATAAAGAATGTCAAAAATCACACTGTATTAATGCAACTGCTTTTGAAAATTAATGATGTTATAACCATTCGCTAATGTTCTGAATTTTCTTTGTAATGGATTTTCAGCAGTTTTTGAATTCATCACAGGTTAGATTTTTCTCGAAAATCGTTAAGGAAACAGTTTTACTGTTTGTAGCTATAGTGTTTTGCATTCATTTCTGAGCACACTTTAAAATATTTCTCAGAAAGTCAGAGATCAGTATGATTTATTGGTTTTAAATCAAATCTTTACAATATACAATTTGATTTTATCAATGGTATAAAATTAGCAGTAGATATAAAGACTACTGAGTTCTTTGAAAAAATCGCTTGATTTACCTAAGGACTAAATATTATATTTTATTTTTAATTGAAATGCAGAAATAATCTTTTAGTCTTCTGCTGCTCTACTGATTGCAAGCTGCCAGTTATATCATTTTAATCATTGTTGCTATGAATAATCCCTGTATAAATTACTTTTTAAGAGATTTTTCATTGTAAAGACAGATTTACAGAGAGAAGGAGATACAAAGAGAAAGATCTTCTACCTGCTGGTTCACTTCCCGAGGATTTAGCCACTGAGCCATCGCTCTGGACTCCCTTTACTAAATTAAAAAACAAATACAAATAGATTGAATTTATCTCCTCTGGTTCTTGATGCAGCATGACCTGCCTATCATGGAACACTTGTCACTTGGTAATGTACAACCACTCTCTATTCCCAGTCAGAGATGACCATATCTTTGTGTATGATTTAGTAGGACTAACAGATGTATCTTCGTGGATCCTTTTTAGGAACAGCAGGAAAGATTTTAAACACCCCATTTTTATTCTATTTTTAGGACATAAAATTATGCTTGTGAGGCATCATGTGATTATTTCATATGTGCATATATGTGCATATATTCAATAATACATACATAAATTCAATTATTTATCATTTATTTGTGGTGACAAAATTAGAAATTCTTCTTTTTAGCTCTTTTATAAAAAATATACCATGAGAGGCCAGCATAGTGGTATATCAAGTTAATCCTCAGACCACTCCATTTGCAATTCAACTCCCTGTTTATAGTTTGGCCAGAGACTGGTCTAAGTCCTTGGGTCCCTGCACCCACGTGAGAGACCCATAAGAAGCCCCTGCTTCCTGGCTTCTGACCAGCCCACCAGCTGTGGCTGTTTTGGCCATTTGGGGAATGAACCAGTGGATGGAAATTTCTCTCTTTCTATAATAATGCATAATTGTTGGCTGTAGCAACTTTATTGACCTATAAATACCAGAATTTATTCCCCTGTCTGTTCCTCCCCTCCTCGTCTCCATCCTTTGATCAGCAGGTCATTTTTTTACATTGTGATTTTGTCACGACAGAGGTCCCTGAAGTGACCATGAATCTTGTACAATCCACTTTTTATGAGGAAATTTTTATCCACTTGCTTATTATGAGACCTGATTTTTAAAAGTAATTTGAATTAGAATCTTTACACAAAAATACCTTAATCATTTTCTCACCACCCAAAAAGGAAACATACCAGTATTATAATATCTCCTTTTAATCATTTCTTTTAAAATAATGACAGAGTTGGGGGGGCAGAGAGATCTCACTCATCCACTCCACAAAATACCACAATGGCCAAGGCTTATCCAGGATGCAGCTAGCAGCCCAGGCTCCATCTTGATCTTCTACCTAGACAGTTTACCTCACAATACCACAACAAAGACCCCCAATAACATCTTCGCTTCAATATGCATTCTATTAAAAAGCACCATTAGGAGTGAACATTTGGAGTGGTCATTCCATTTGGGATGCCACATGCCATTATGGAGTACCTGGCTCAAGTCCTGACTCTTACTTTCCATCCAGATTCCTGCCAGGGTTCATCCTGTGAGGCAGCTTATGATGGATCAAGTATTAGATCCCTGCTGTGCATGTCGGGGGGGGGGGGGGACCCAGATTATGTTCTGGGCTCACAGCTTAGGTCTGGCCCAGTCCTGAGTTTTCCAGGCATTTGGGGAGTTATATATGGGGATGGAAAAAAAAATCTCTCTCTCTCTCTCTTTCTCTCTCTCTCTCTCTCTCTCTCTTTCTCTGTCTCTCAAAGAAAATAAGAATTAATCAGGACCAACACTGCAGCATACCAGGTAAAGCTGCTACCTGCAACACCAGCTTCCATACAGACTTCAGGGTCCTATCCCAGCTGCTCCACTCCCAATCCAGCTACCTGTTAATAACCTGGGAAAAGCAGTGGAAGATGGCCTAAGTGCTTGAGCTCCTGTCACTTACATGGGAGACCCCTGTGAAGCTCCTGACTCCTGCCTGCAGGCTGATCCTGTGCTGCCTGCTACAGCCCTCTGCAGAGTGAACCAGTCAAAAAAAGTCTGTCTCTGTCTCTATGGTTCTGCTTTTCAAATAAACAAATAAATCTTTTTTAAACAAAAATTCATTTGGATATTGTAAAGCACATTACAAAAACATCATTTACCCAGTCAACTTTCAAGCACCTACAGATATGGAGCTCCTGAATAAAAAATCACTTTGGAGAAATACATAATCCAGTACAACTCTAAGTAGATAGCCCGTTTTCTCTAGGGCATATCCTTATAACCTGAAGAATACACACTGGCAGGCAGAGGTTTGGCAGTCATACCTTTGTGTTCTGATATCTGCAAGCAGGAACAGCACGTTATGCTACTTTTGCCTCCCTGTTTTCTAAAGCATCCATACCCAATCTTCTCCATTCTGTTTCTTCAAGTTGCTTGATATACTCCCCTGGATATCCCCTTCAAGAATAACCATTAAAAACCTGGGGAACAGATACAGGAAAAAATAATGTGGAAATAATACTCTTCCCCACTTTCCTGTAGCCCTAGAACCTTTGTGCCCTAATTAACTATGTAAAGATTGTCAAAAAATAAAGAAAAACCCTGGGGAAATATCAACCCCTTCCAGAACACACATAAAAAGAAATAAACCATTCCATTTTACCAAAAGGAGTGAAAACCCGTTTACGTTCTGAACTACGTAACAGTTGATGGCACGTAAGATTGAGAGCTTCAGGTAGTGCCAACTCCTTGAGCTCAACACACTATGCTTTTTTTTCATAGTCAGTCTCAGTGAATAATGATAACAGTAACTTCATGATAGCAGTAACTTCTCTGTAACACACCAATCTTTTGTACCTGTGATGATGTCTCCACGGTTACCACTCTCCAAAGCCTTCATCTCATAGCTGCGAATCACCCACAAGGTATCAAAGGATAGTTTGTTTTTTTTTTTTTTCTCCTGTCTGCCTGCAATTGACTAGCCATTCTTTCTGGAAAAAAAAAAAATCTCTGCTTGCTTGGTTCCTGGGCATTCTGCCATCCTGGTTTTACTTCTTGGACTGTTTCTGCTCTTTCTCCCTTGTCTCTTCCAACCCTCAAGAAGCAGCTGGTCCCTGAAGGACTGCTCCCTGCCCTTCACGATTTCCTCTCAGCCGTGGCTATTTCAGCCACGCTCAAGGTTTCGAGTGCATGGATCCCTATCCAGGACGCCCAAGTTTCTGTCCCCAGCCCCAGTTCCTCATAAATGCTCCCATACTGCTTTTCCAAATGCCTTCTGGCTGTTGTGTCAACACCTCCCACTCAATACCTAGCCCAATAAAACCTTTCAAGGATTTACTGCTTGCTATGGTTTCATACCCCCCCTCTAAAACGCTTACTGAAGTTTAATTGCAATTGCAACAACATTGAGAAGTAGGATCTTAGGAGATGATTAGGTCGTGGGAAACCTCCTGCATGAGTGGATTAACATCACTAATTGGGGAGCAGGCTAGTCATAAAGGAGAAAAGTTTGGCCCCTTTTTTCTTCTATCCCTCCCTTCCTCTCTTTCCCTCTCTCTCATGATCTTTTACCATGCAACACCCTCTGGCCTCTTGTGACACAGTGAAGTACCCCTCACCAGACGCCAGCACCTTCATAGCCCAGCCTCCAGAAATGTGAGAAATAAATGTGTGGCATTCTGTTGCGGCAACACAGAATTCAATGTCACCCATTTGATTAGTTGCATACCCATTTTCTCAGTTGTGCAAACTAGCGCCATCTTGTGCTTCACCCTCTTCGCTGTCATTCAACCAGCGGTACTGTCCCTTCAGTTTTAACTGCTGAATATATACAGCTTCTGTTTCCCACTTCAACTACTGTTGCATACTTCTGTCCTTTCACCACAAGCCTGTCACCTTGGTATTCCTTCTTGAGGCTGCCCTCAGAGAAGAAAAAAACTACCAACCTCATGACGGCAAAGGATGTGTTTTTGTCATCAGACGTCCAGTGCACAATATGTTTCATCCCAAAGTTGAGTGTTATTGTTTAGTTTGGATAGGCACAATTCCAATTGCACTAATTTTGGCTTTTTCAACATTTCTATGGCACTCAGTATTTGCATGATAGAATAAACACATTTTTGGCAAATAATGAAAATTTTAAGACATTTCAGAGAGGTGGTAAAGATGATAGGTAGAGCAGGTGGCACTTGTGGCAAAGAAATGGGACAGGATTGTAGTGGAAAATGATGAGTTGAAGGATTTGCAAATACTTTATCTATTTATCTGAAAGAATGCCAGAAACAGAGAGGGATAGAGAGGTCTGGGCCCGGCACAACAGCGAAGCAGTTACAGTTCTCGCCTTGAATACAGCGGGATCCCATATAGGCACTGGTTCTAATTCTGGAGGCCCCGCTTCCCATCCAGCTCCCTGCTTGCGGCCTGGGACAGCAGTTGAGTATGGCCCAAAGCTTTGGGATCTTGCACCCATGTGGGAGATGTGGAAGAGGCTCCTGACTCCTGGCTTTGTATTGGCTCAGCTCCAGCTATTGCCACCACTTGGGGAGCGAACCATCGGACGGAAGATCTTTGTTTTGTTTTGTTTTCTTTTGTTTTGTTTTTCCATTTTTTTTATTATATTTTTGACAATCTTTACACAGTTAATTAGGGTAAAAAGGTTCAAGGAGTACAAGAAAGTGGGCAAGACCAACATTTCCAAATTGTTTCCTTCATGTATCTGAGGTGAAGGGGGATTTTAAGGGAGAAGCCCCACCTAGTCTACCACCCACCCCAGCTCCCAGATGTAGGGCATGCTCCGAGGGTCCTGCTCAAGTGGTTTTGATGGTTGAACAATTATGAATCGCTGCCAATCTCACCATTCTAAGCACAATGAGGTCGTTGAAGAATCCACTGATTGACATAGCCTACCTTAGAGTCTCTGTTTGCCCAGTTTTTCACTGCCAACATATGGCTGAGGTGGTTGATTGACTTATTCTGTCCTCTAACTTTTCATGGCTAGTGTTCTGGGTCTGGCAGTTCGATTGGGGAGATCCCCAAAGAGACTTTGTCTGAGGTGTCCCCAGACCAGATTCTTGTATGTACTAGCAAGCACAGGGCCTGGCACAGTCCAACACCCTAATCAGCTGGTGGTTGCAGTTGCTGGGTTGGTTCTGTTTCCAGCCCCAACTTCCACTGGAACCCATGGGTGTTGCAGTTCAGCCTAGTTCTGCCCAGCACATATTCGGCTGCCACATAAACTAGTGGGAGCTACAGCCTAGTCAGAGTGACCCACAATAACCCCCACCAGGCCCGCCCCCTACCCTGGTTTGCCAGTATGTGCAGCAAACTAGTCCAGTCTGTTCCACATCCCATTCAGCTCTCATACATGTCAAAGGACATTGAAGTTTAGTTCAACCCAACGAGCCCGACTATCCAGTCCACACACATGCTGTTGGCTGTCTCTCTGTCTAGCCACCCTAGCCCCTGTCCTAGTTTTTGTGCCCTCCCACGGGAGTGGTACCCCAAGGGGGAGGTACCCACTATTTCCCTCCCAGGTCTCTCCCACTCCTGGATCATGCACTCTCCAGGTGGTTCTGTGGTTTAACTTGACAGAATTAGCTCCCAGAGCCAGCTTCTGCTAGCTGATGCTGCGGCAAAGCCCAACCAACCCTCACTCACTCTGATTTATGCTTGCACCAGTAGGAAGAGTCAGTCCAGCCTGGTTTTTCCCTGATCTAGTCCACATGAGGCCCACAGGTGTTGTAGCCCTGCCTAGTCTGGTCTGCACCCATCCCAGCTCATGCTTTCCAGTGGGAGTAGCTGTCCAGCAGGGGAGCACCCCCATATTCCCCCTGCCAGCTCTGCCCCCTCCCTTCCTGGTTCTCACGTGTGCTGGCTGGGCGCTGCAGTCACATCTGGTACAGGCAACCTCACCTTGGCATTCCTTAATGTGCACTGGTTTTATGTCACGACCAAACCTGGCCTGACCCACACCCTGTTCTGGTGCTCAGATGCACCAGTGGGTGATGTGAACTGATTCAGCCTGGTCTGCTCCCGACCCATGTCAAATATATGCCAGTGGGAAACTTTCCATAGCTTGTTCTAGGCTGTTTCCTTTCATGCTTCTTGCACTTACCTGCAGGGTCTGTGTCCTGCCAAAGGAGTTGCCCAGGCTCCTCCATCAGAACCTCTCCCAATGCCAGATTTTGCGCATATCGGGGGTCCATGAGCCAGTCCTACTCAGTTCACCTCCTGTCCTAGCAGGAACAGTGGCTTTTCCTAACTGGCCTTCAACCCAATCTGGTTCTTACTGTTGAATGCTTCAGCCCAGCCACGGCTCATCCATACCCACATACAGCTCACGCATGGCTCAGTAGGGGCTGAGACCTAGCCTAGTCTGTCACACATCTACTCTGGTCCTCTAGAGCACAAGATGGTGCTGGAGTCTAGTCCAGGCTTAATGTGTCTAGTCCCAGTCCACACTTGTGCTAAGTGAGACTACAACCGTATCCTGATCAGAACGCAGCCCCCATTCCAGCCCCATGCTCCTTGGTGGGAACCTCCACCAGCTAGGGTGTCGCCTTAGCTCTCCAACCAGGCTTGTTCCCAACCATAGATCACACACATGCCAGTGTTTGCTTTGATTCAGCTTGGCAGAGCCCCCTCACCTGTCCCAGCCCTTGCCTTACATACTGTGGCTTAGCATCCCTGGCTCATGCAGATCAGTAGGTGCAAGGGCCTACTTGGCATGACCTGTGCTCCATCCTGTTTTCTAGTTTCACTTGTGGGCTAAGGTTTGCTCAGTCCTGCCCAGTACACCCCGTCCCATTACCAATTCACACATTAGCCAGCCATTGGAGTTACTTTGCCCAGCTTTTCCAACCCCCTAGGTCTGGACCATGTGTTCACCAACTGGAGCTATGACTTGCCAGGGGAGTTTCCAAAGTTCCTCCACTTGTTCCACTCCCAGACCCAGTTCTCATACATGCCATTGGGTTTTAGGCCAGTGTCCAGCATAGTCTAGCCTTCCTATTGGTCTTGTATGAGCTGATGAACGTTGCAGCCAGGCCCCCCGACACCCTATTCAGGATGCACATTCAGGTGCTGCTGCCTTGACCAGTCCAGATTGTTGTGGGTTCCTTTACCCGTGAGTGATGGCAGACTCCTTGGTCACACCTAGTTTAGTCCATCACCCCTTCAACTCTTGAGCTAACCGGTGGGGCTAGTATTTCCATGGGGTTTAGCCCACACATCCCCCACAGAATCTACCCCCGGATATAATTCTCTTGTGTGCTACTTAATTTCATTACTCTGCCTAATATGACATGTTTCCTGATCCATCAATATGTCAGGTAATAGGATATGGTCCTGCTAGAAAAGCCCTGAGCCTGAGCTTTTGCATGGACTGGTGTTCAGTGATTACAAGTACTACACAGTAGTTAAAGGAGTTTGTTATATCAGTCTTATCCATAAAGATCATCTGGTCCCTCTCCTCCAACCTACTAGGTCATTACACTCGCTAACCTTCAAAGAAAAAGTTACTCTGTCGTTGGGATTCTTTAGGATTGATTGACATCCCAGAAATACAGTGGGCTTGACATGGAGATACCTAAGCAGCAATTCAAAGCCCAAAACCCCAGAGCAGGCCTGGTGTCCATTGGCTGCCAATGGACAGATCACGGCGTGGGTGTGGTGGCTGGAATCAGGGCTCCAAGCATGGAGACGATCCCGGCCTGATACCCACCAAAGCTGCTGGAAGTTTAAATCCCCAGGTCCCAAGCTCGCCCCCTCCCCAATTCCATCCCCCGTGCCATGATGGTGACAGGTAGCACCTGGACCCACCCAGCCCTCCAGACTTCCCCCATTGGTGTACTCACCATGAAGGGAGCATCTCTGGAGTTTGGGCAGGCCCAGGGACAGGTCACCACGTGGACACAGTCGCTGGGACCGGGGCTCCGAGCATGGAGATGATCCCGGCCTGGCACCCACCAGCAGGCAAAAGGCTGCTGGAAGTTTAAATCCCCAGGACCAAGTTTGCCCTCTCCCCAATCCCCAGAAGATCTTCATCTCTGTCTCTCCTCCTCTCTGTATGTCCACCTTTCCAATAAAAACAAATAAATCTTTAAAACAAACAAAAAAAAGAAACAGAGGTCTTCCATCCACTGTTTACTTCCCAGATGACCAAGGTAGTCCACGCTTGTTGAAGCTAAAGACAGGAACCACAGCTTCTCACATGGATGTCGGGGTACAAGCACTTGGACAACCTACTACTGATTTTGCATGCACGTTAGAGGGGAGCTGAATCAGAAGTACAGAGTCAGGAGCAGAGCTGCCCAATAGGATGACTGCATTGCACGGAGCAGTGTAGCTTATTGTGCCACAACGCCAACCTGTGTCCAAGTTTGAACTTTAGGAATCTGAGATGTCTACAGAACATAGATGAGTACAGCTGGAGCTATTTGGTGTTCATAAAAAAAAGACCTAGGCTTGAACTGAAGGAGTGGTACCTGGAGATGCAGTGATAGCAGAACAGAGAGTAAGCAGTCCATGGTATCAACTCCAGAGCCACATCGCCAGGCTGAAATGTCACTCCATGTTCATAACACCCTATTTCCAAGTTTCTTTATTTTTTAATATTTATTTGTTTTGATGTAAAGGCAGATTAACAGAGAAAAGAAGAGACAGAGAGAAAGATCTTCCATCTGCTCGTCCATTGGAAAGTGGCTGCAACAGCCGGAGCTGAGCGGATCCATAGCCAGGAGCCTGGACTTTCTTCCGGGTCTCTCACACAGCACAGGGTCCCAAGGCTTTGGGCCATCTTCAACTGCTTTCCCAGGGAGCTGGTTAGGCAATGAAGCAGCGGGGACAAGAACTGTCAGCCACATGGGATCCCGGTACATGCAAGGCGAGGATTTAGCCACTGATCCACCATGTTGGGCCCCCAGTTTCTTCATTAAATTGACTTAAAATTCCATTTCTTAACTTGCCATGGCAATTAAATACTATTAAAATTATCCTGTCACCTAGCAAGCACTGGACAAGTACTTCTTAGAATGCTTTGATAAATAGTTGAGGTCAACCAAAGAAAAATCAGAAAAGGCATACAAGCAAATTGGAGAAATGCTAGCTTAACTGAGAAATTTTTGCTATAAAATTAGTATCACATGACCCTGGTTCTCAAGAGATACGTAAACCTGTGGGAAACACAGTGAAATCTCTACTGTAATTATAACATGAGAACAGTGTGATAGGAGCAAAAGAGAGAGAGATTTAAAAAGAGACAAATTACTCTCCACGCACCACATCCAGTTCTTTGGCAGAAGTTGTAACAAGGCTAGGAGTCATTGAGACCTGATTCTTCCCCTATTAAGACTAAGCATACAACAATGATGACTGATAATGTGCCCGTTTATTTATGCATCATCTGAAACACCAATGCAGAGGTGAACTTCCAGCTCTCACCTTCCACGCAGTCACATGAGTCCTGGGAGCAGTCTGCTCCACAGCGGGAGTGGGCTGGTGTCTTTGACCTGCTCCGATGATGGGTCTGAGCAGAAATATGCACAAAAATAAAACCAAAAGCCAAAGCCACTAAGCTTCACACAGAAAAATTATATTCAATCATCGTTGAATAGTTCCCTCCTCCTATTTATAGCTTCCTTCCCTTTGTTAAAGTTTCCAATGATGTCACATTGCCCTGTCTTGGGAGGATGTGCTCCATCCTGCCTAATCAGACACTCCACTTGCAAAGAGCAACACACCAGAGGAAGAAGGAGCCGGTTCTCACCAAGCCTCACAGGGACAGCCTTACGGGCAGTATCTGTCTAGGCTGGTGCTGATCATTCACAACCTGGAGAGAGACAGGTGGCAGAGCAGGCAGCGGGGGTTTCCAACTCTGCAGCCAGACTACCAGACTCAGACCCCAGTACTATGCTGGCTACCTGCACACGGTGCATTTCAGAGGAGTTCAAGAAGCAAGCGCCTTCCGGTGGTTCATCGTCACTGATCCTTAGAGCAATACTCAACAAGGACCTGTTTCTACCACGAGGATTTGGATCAAGTCTCATGAGACCTAGACTGCATTCCCCACTTTTTTCTGTCTCCCTCTAAGACTCTGAACAAGTCATTGGAATCCTGTAAACTACAGAATAATCCGCACCATTGTGAAATGGATAAAGTGGTTATAATGGTGATCAGAGTGGCACCTTCCAACATTCTGTGCCTTTCCCTAGAGCCAAACCTTGTATTAAGCACCTAAGTGAGATCATGCTGCAGTCACAAGAACCCCAACCTCTCCATCATTGCCATAATCAGATTTATTTTTGCTTCATGCAGTCAGTTGCAAGTCTGGGCAGCTCAATGGAGCATTTGTCCACATCCCAACTCCATAGAATAACTCATTATTCCAGTCTGACACAGGTTCAACCTATTATACTGTCCACCTGGAACCTGTGAGCCCATTGATGTCATGCAGGTTAACAAGGTGACTGGAATCATTCCTGGGCTGCTTACTAACTTGGCAAAGAATACTTGGACTCCATTGATACTGTGCTGCAGGCAAAATGAGTGCATGGCCCTGTCTGTGCCTGGTGATAGGGGTTAAGGGTAGTGGAGAGGTTGAGATGTGTACTCTTTCACGTTCTAAGAAGGGGAAAAATGCTGGATATCACTACATATTAGTAATCTTTACAAACAGCCTCCTATTAAAGACAAAGATTTGTGTTTTTTCCATCAACTCCGTATGCAGTTCCAACAATGTTTTGAGGACAATATAAGAAGAATCACTGTTTATTTCAACAATAAGGAAGTGTGCTCACAAATATTAAGTGAAATATGCACTATAACACAGCTGCCTGACATCTGAGATAGGGCAATGCTTTATGTCTCATGCTTTCTGCTTCCTAGGGATTAAAGGTATGCAAGATTCTATGGAAGAAGCCCCCCATTTGAAGCCTCATCATTATTACATCCGGCAGAAACTAGTTGCTCTGAATCTTTGCTTTCTTATCTGTATCGTCTATATATAATTATAAAGTCTAGACCTAACCCACCATTTCCTTGAGAAGCTTAAGGAGATAATCAATAGGAAAGTATCTATCGCAGATCAAAGCAAGTATTAGGAAAACAATATATTTCATCCTTCTAAATACACATTGGTTTTCCCAAACTATTCAAAGCCACAGGCCCTGTACTTTCTGTTTTGCTGGAAATGGAGGGCCCTGCACATAGAAATACTCAACTCATGTTATAAATTAACCAGAATCAGATAACTTTACTGGAATCTGTGTGCACTATAACCTCTTTGGGGATCAGATAGGCGTTACACTTTTCCCAGCATCTAGTGAAGTGCCTACAATATGGAAGAATCTCGAGACAAAATTGTAAAGACTGGGTGAAGCACATGCATGACATGAGGTAATGAAAAGAGGAGAAAAGGGGATTTGGGGGATTAGATGGGGAAGGGGATAGATAGATAGATAGATAGATAGATAGATAGATCTATAGATATATAAATGTGAATAATTCTTTAATCATGTTTCTTAGCCAAAAAATGCAAGGTTTTAAAAATGCTATTAAAAAAAGAGTAAGAGATTAGCTCACACTGACAAGGCAGGGAAAGAGCAAAGACAGGATTATAATGCTTGTAAAGGAGAGAACAGGGCATTAGCATGGCACTTCAGTGAGTTGTTACCACTTATGACACTGGCTCCATATTAGAGTGCCAGTTGAGTCCCAACCTCCCCACTTCCAACCTAGCTTCCTCTTAATGCACCTACAAAGGTAGGGAGGATTGCCCAAACGGTTGGGCCCCTGCTACCTGCATGGCAAACCTGGACAGAGTTCAAGTTCCTAGCTTTAGTCTGGCCCAGTCCCAATTGATTGGCCGTTTGGGGACTGAATCAATGAATGGAAGATCAACTCTCTTTTTTTTTTTTTCTTTCTCTCTCTCTCTCCCCTTTGTTGCCCTATCTACCAAATTAATAGCACTACCTTTAAAAATGAAAGGAGAGAATGGGATTTGCCAAATTAAAAGAGTGGTGCTATACCTGCCTATGAAGAGAAGCTGCTTTATGTTCAAAGCTCACTGCCTGAGCCAAGAATAAAACTCCAACTCAGAAAATATCCTTAATGATCTAGCACTAGTGGACCATGCGTTCCTCCAATCAAGTGACCTTCACTGATTATCTCCATGGTAACAATTCACATCCCAAACTGTTCCTTCCTGTGTGGGAGGAAGCATTTTAGAAATGGGAGAAAGCAGAATTTAACCATGGTTTTCTCTCTTCTGACCCTTCTTCTTTAGCAAATTGTGTCCTTTTTCTGGACATAGCAGTCTCCTGAGGAAACAGTCCCTAGAAGAGGATGTTTCTATGACTCTATTTGCAGATGCGTGTCCAGGATACATTTCCATAAAGTAGAAGCCCAGAGCTGTTTTATTTTCATATGACATCAAGAGCTTCACAAGGCACTTCACCATTCTGTTCATGAACATCTTCCCCAAGAGGAAGGCTGGCTTGTCTTCCTCATGTAAAAGAGAGAAGTTGAGGTTGGGTTGTTTTCTCAGACCTATAGAGCAATATCACAATACAGTTGACCAGAAAGCTGGATGCAATGTTGCTTAGCCTCGCCCCACCTGCCTCTCCACCCTACCTTCCTGAATTCCAGCCCATTCCAAGCTATCAATCCAGTCACTTGGATGTCCCCTAAGCTCCCAGTCCCTGACATGCCTTCTGGATTTCTCTAATGTAGTGCCCAGATTCCACAATAAAGATTATGGGATGAGCATTTGGTACAGTCCTGGATGCTCCTGAAGCATCCCTGTTCTGGCTTTCTTCTGGTTTGAGTTTCAGGCTAACGTGCACTCTGGGAGGCATTAAATGATGGCTCAAGTGGGTGGGTGCCTGTCATTCACATGGGTGACCCGGATGAATTCTCAGCTCCTAGTCTCAGCCTGGCCCAATCTTGACTTCTCCTGTTTTATCCCCAAATGTTGTATATATTTGGAGAAAAAAAACAATGGATTCTATCCTTTTTTCTTTTCTGTCTCTATCTCTTCCCATTTTGAAATAAATTTAAAAATAAAGGAATAAAAGAATGCATGCTGTATGTAGACTTGGAAGATAAAATGCGTTTTAAATTCATTATGCTGTTTGTTTCACATGTCTAGGGTAAGAACAGCATTTTACAGGCTGATAAATGACCTTGCATTGGCTGAGCCCCAAAAGTGCATGTCTGACCACGAAACCCTCCACTGACTGCTCTGAAATACACCATGGGGTCCAGTTTCCAACCAGGCAGAGCCAAAAGCCAAGAACACTCATCACTTGGCTCCATTTCAGCCGTTCCCAGTAGTTTTGCTCCCCTGATGCCGTCCGCGAAAGAAATGGTTGTTTTTTTTTCTCTAGCATCCCTGCCTGCCTCTGACGTACAAAGGTGTAATTAGAACAGCATGGATCAAGCAGGATGATCCATTTACCTCATCCTTTCATAACAAAATGCTTTTAAAATATGTTTCCAATATCCTAGGTGCAGGGGCCAAATTCCCTTCTCAGTTGTTCACATGCATGAATAAGCAAGCCCACACAGACCAAACCCCTTGGGTCTTAGGTTCTACTTAGAAGTTCTTTAAAAAAAAAAATGGAAAGAAAAAGAAAGAAAGAAAACAAATATTGCATGAAACAACATAGTGTACTCCGAATATTTTTAGGACAATTATAGTGCAAAAGTCCCTTTTCTTTTGTCTGATAACAAGTCTTTCTTAACCATTTCCTTACTCAGAATGGCAACACTGAGCTAGAATAAATTAAAGGGCTTTCTCTTCTTCCAAAGCAGTCTTCTCATCTTACATTATCTAAAGTGTCGGATCTTGAATATTATTTGGGAAAGTTCCAGGCATTCCTCTACCATGTCAGGGAAACCATTAAGCAGATAGTCATTTATGACGCTACTGGAAGCCATGACTTGAACAAAACAAAAACAAAAACAAAAACTAACCTCAGAGGAAACAAAGAAACATAAAAGGAAGAATAATTTTTTTTTTCCATCTGCTTGAGTCAAAAATGGGTCAGGAGTTTTTGGTAATTTTCTTTTGATCACATAAATAAAATTACAAAGGGGAGGCTGCAGCAGGTGGGACATGCCTTAGCCAGTGGTAAAAGAGAGAGGGAGGCCAGGTGGGCGGAGCCTGGCAGTGAACCAAAGAGGAAGGAGAACCATTCTCAATGCGTGGACCTTGTGTTGCAGGGCACTCGCATGTTACTAAATATACCGAGATTCCCTGCCTGTTACTTTGGGGTGCTAGGACCGTGTGTGGACAATATTTGCCAATCCAACCACAAATCCAAGGTTTTCTTGCAACAGAATTTGGTGCAGCATCTTAGCAGCAATTGCCATGTTACTCCACATTGAAGCCCAAAGCTTCCACAGACACAAAATGTCAAAAGAAGTTGATGTAAGATTGTTTGGCATCTGTTTCCATTCATTGCAAAGCATATCAAAGGTTGAAGAAGCCACATCTCACTCACCCCATAGTCGAAGCAGAGATGAGATAAGCCTTCAGGAGCACCTGCCTTAGAAGATGAACCCAGGCCAGTTGGCTTTGAGCATATGTCTGTGATGTCTCAGTAAGTAGGAATGATACTTAAAAGATATTAATAATAGAACCCCAAGACTTCACAGGGAAAATGTGTTTATTTAAATTAAAAAATATTGTGAAAATTACAAACCATTAAATACAAGACAATTCTATACAACTCAATAGAATAAGAGGGAAGCATATACTTCACGTTTTAACAGGCGCAGATAGACTCGCACCAAACTTCAGGATTGAGCAATGGAAAATGTGACAACGCACATGTCCGTCGCAGTAAAGTTTCAGAATTCAAGTGATTCCAGGCAAGGGGCCAAACTTAACTTGGCTTCTTTCAACTTCAACAGCCCCCTTTGGAGTAAATCCACACGCTGGATTTTAAAGTGAACGGAGGGCCATTTTCCCCAAACATAAATTTCCTCTAGCTCTGTGTCAAAGCGAACTGACAAAGCAGCTCCTGCAGTTAACCCTTCCACGGGCGTACTCATAGTGGCTACATCTCCAAGGCAGAGAGAGCTCTGTGTTGGTTTGATTGTTGCTTTGTTTTTGTATTTTTTTTTCCTTTGAGGGATTTTTTTTTTTTGGCTGGAATTTACCAGAATCAAATTTCCCATTTTGACATACTGTGCTTTCTCCTTGTCTTCATCAGCTTCAAGGATCTGCTGCGAAGTTAGTGACCACAGCAGTCTGCAGAGACCCAGGAGTGGGGGCCTGTGTGCTCTGATTTAAAAACTCCTCTTTCTCTTGGCCAAGGGCATAGACAGTCCACTGCTTAGAGAACTTTGCAGGGGACATGTGCTGTCTGCCTCTGACTCCATCCTGGGAAATGTACAGCAGGGCTGCGACACCAGCTCACGCTGCAACTCCTCACCACATGAGTTCTGATCCTCTCCAACTGCTCCTTTAAACCAGTAGATTCTAGACTGGCCAAAGGGGAACTGCTTGGTCCAAGCTTCCTCACATCAGGCCGTGGATTTTAAATCACAGTCCTAAACTCTAAAGACGCCCTCCCAGCCCCCTGGGACCGCAACCTCACAAAGGCAGTGAGCCTGCTGAGGACACGCCGAGGACCACACAGCAAACGAACATCAGGAAGTACAGAACTTGGACCCCGGCTTTCTGCAGTCTCTGCTGGAGCATGCCCTTCCAGAACTCAGCTACGTGACAGAATCCCACAACGGGAGGCCCTCAGTTACAGCCTCTTGCAGCTCAGAAAACGAGGCTGGGAACATGAGCAGCAGCAGAGCTAAGAGCCTGGCCTTGTTCAACCCCACCATTATCCCTTCTGGAATGATCCGGAAGATACTGTATGATCACAGGTCAGAGAGTCAAGGTCATAGGTGAGACAAAGGGTCAGAATAGCACATCATCTCTTATAACCCCAGCCCACATTAATAGTTTTAAAAGTTGCTTTTCTTTCCCATTAGTTGCAAATGGGCTGAATTCAGACATCCAGCTCTCTCCCATTAAAAATCCTCCATCAAAATTTCCCCCTTCAATCCAGAAGATCTCAAAAGAAGCAAGTAACTCACTGTGAGCTAATGCCACAGGTACACAGTAGAGATACAGCCAATCAGATCTAGATGAACAAAGCTCTAGGCGGATTAGCAAATCAAAACTAGTCCCCCAGAACACCCTGAGCATTTGGCAGCCCTGAGAAGGGCCAAATGCTGCTGGAGTTACCCAGGGCATCCAGGGAGAAAATGACAAGTATATCATGTGCCAAATTCTGAAACTCCATCACCCAGACCCCAAAGTCAACACGTGTTTGGGGCTTTTTCAGTGGTGGGTTCAGGAACTCTGAGGAGTCAGGCTGAGCCTTGTGCCTCACCCAGCTCTGATTCAAGAGCTTGCTGGCATTTCCTCAGAGTGGCAGACACTTGAAAAGCGTCTTTACCGTCTCTAAGGGTGCTGGCTGGAGGAGCCACCTGCAGACTTCCAGGGGTGCTAGGAATGCTGGTGGATGTTCTCTGAGGAGCCCTCGCTGCTTTCGTTGGGAGGCGTCTCCGAAGTCTCCTCTAGTTCATCATCAGCCCCTTCCTCCTGGATGGTGAGGTGCACATCTGGGGAAGAGGACTCAGAGCTCACGCTGTCCCCTTCCATGGAGCAGAGAGTGCAGGACAGCGCAGGCGCCACACTCTCCTGCAGCATGTTGAGCATCATGGGCACCTGCACCGACCTCAGGCCGGACACCACAGGCAGCGGCTTCATGGCCTCCCCCCAGAGCCTCTCCTCATCTTTGTACAGCAGCAGGAGGCTGGACTTCTTCTCCCTTCTCTTGGATTTCATGTAGCCCAGCATGATCCCAATTAAGAAAATACCATAGAAGGACATGACAACCAGAATGTAAAAGTACTCGTTGCCGTTACCGCTGCCACTGCCGGGCACATGCGACTCGAGGGGGCTGCTGGAGGCCATGGCGCTGGGGTGTGTGCTGTTCAGAAACTCCATCTTCAGCATTGAATGGCTGTTTAAGGCCGGGATCTGGGGGGAAAGCTGCAGGTTAGAGCTCGCCCACGGATCCATTGAGCTGGGAGGAGAGCAGGCACAAGGGTTGTGGAAATGAAATGTCAAAAACACTTAGAAGTGCATCAAAGAGATAGCATAAGAAACCCCGCCAAACAGTTAATACGGGTTGGCTAAGAGGACTTGGAGTGCACGGGGGAGAGGCTGGGCTAGTGGGAAGTCAGAAGGACTTTCACTTTTTGAAAGACTGCATACTCTGTACATTTCTGTCCTGCGTGAATTCTAGAAAGTTTTAAGCGTACATTGCTTCCAAATATTTTCAATTTAATGTAAGATGGAGAAGCATAAAATGCTTTTTTGCCATAATACAATAAATCTTTAAAATAATACCTTTTAAAAACAATTTTAACAGAACAAAAGCAAAGCGTGCACTTTGCGTCTAAAGCTTAAAGCTATTTTTAACTCAAAGTTTTCTCAGAACAAAGAAATGAAACAGGAAAAAAAATAGAAGAAAGGAAGGAAGTCTCTATCTGTAAATTATTAGAAGTACTCCTCTTTGAAATGTTTCGGAAGCAGAGTAGTGTTGCTAACTTACCAAAGGCTGACGTTTCGTCCCAAGCCCTGAGTTCCTAAATGGTCAAGTCCAAGAACGTTCCTCCTCTGTGTCTGGCTCCCACTCTGACAGCTCTGCTGCCGCAGTCGGGATATATAGTCACGAAATGCATCGTCACGTGTTCTGGGAGGAAAATTTACAACAGAGGTTGCTCGTGGCAGCACAAGCAGTGGACTCAAAGCACTGCAGTTCAACTCCCTGAACTTTGCAGCTGTGAAAAGAAGATGACTGGGAAGTGGAAAGGGCTCCTGACGCCTCAGTATGGAGCCAAAGTTTTCAGGTGGCTGTGAAGATGAGAAAAAGAAGAGAGCAGAATGAGCTAAGACAGTAGCCTGATCCTGAAGCCCGCTCTCAGGGAAAATTAGCTTCATCGCCCTTCTTGAGGAATAACCATTTTCTCCCCTCTGAGCTTTCAGAAGCAAACTCCTAATTTAAAACAAAGGCAGTGGGGAGCAAATACAGTTTTCCACTAAGTACACTAATGCCACATGCCCTTCCTTCACCATTCTGCCCCTGAGGTCCCTGACCTGTGCAGTTGTGGGACATGGAGGGCTTCAGCAGGTAAAAGTGATTTTCTCATCCTGCTCACCTTAACCATTCTACGGTAAGCTTTCAGGCTGGCTGGTGCAGGTTAGACCCTTAAAAGCACAGACGAATTCTATTCTTCTTCCACAGAGAACTCACAGATCTATTTTTTAGTAATGATTTTTAAAATTGCGGAAGTTTTATGGGGAGGCGTGGCTCAGCTCGTTCATGCTCCTCAGCAGTTCATCCAGAGACAATCCGCACATTTCTTTGCTGTCTCTGGCACATCAAGAGAGAACATGAATGCTTCCGGTGTGCAACTGAGCACAGTCCAATCTTTGCAAACCTAGGTAGACCCTTTGTTAACGTGATTGCTGCAATCAAAGTCGGAAGGAGAATTAAAGACTTTGATACCAGTCCTCTGTGCCTTGGGATGCTTATGCTCAGAGGCTCTCATTCTAAATGGAAGTAAACTGGGAAGGTCCTCAGCGTCAAATTGTGCTTGGCCAATGAATCACAGCCAGACCATCCTCCATCTGTCTGTCAAGAAAGCACCCCTTGCAGCTCTGCTGTTCAGTTGAAGCCGAGGGAAGCGGCACAGCCTCCCTTTGACCCTTGTGGAACGTCCATATCCCAGTCCCTGCAATTTCACTTACAGGAGCCGGGTTACCTCCTGACTCCAACCGTAACTGAACACCTATAGAAAAGTGTGAAGAAGAGCACACACTGCTGTTTTTCCCACTGCACGTGTCTCTACTGCTTTGAGCTATGTTCACAGATATAATGCCAATCGGCACTGAAGCACCGACTGTTTGCTACACCAAGAACACATGCAATGAGACAAAAATGCCTTCATAGTTTTATCAATCTGTAAAAAGCACCATGGCAACCCACATCTGTCATAAGCGCTGTCAGATGCCCGTATGCGCCTCAACTCAGAGTGGTTGTCTGGGACAGTAGCACCAGACTAGCCTGTGGGTTCTTGACCCCAATGTCCTTGGATATGTGCCTTAAGATGAGCAACCAACCAGGATTTTCAAGCAGAATTGGGACAGTTTGAACACAATTTGTCCCTCACTCCCCAACTCATGCAGACATTGATACTCAAAAGCGTCATGCTCGTTATTAATGGACGAAAGGCATTGGTCAATGGATTAAGGATGCAGGCTTAACCAAACAACTATGGCATCTGGGAGGTGGGTCCAGTGGGAGGTTGTCAGACCACAGGTGGTTTGGCCTGGGAAAGTTGATTATACTTGATGAGCATTGCCCTGTCTTTCATGTGATCTGCCCTCTGCACGCACACTGCCATGTTCATCAAATGTCAGACTAACGGGGCCACCTCCTCTCCGACTGCGAACCTCTGAAACCGTGAGCAGAAATAATCTTCCTGCTTTCAATAGTAGCTCCCTGCCAGTGGAAAGCTACTTAACATAACTGTGAACTACAAACTGAGAAGGCAGAAAGGAGAAGGGAAACGATTCTAAGAGTAGAAAAAACGAAGTGTGGTGCCAGGGGGCAAAACATCCTGAAGCTTCAAACAAAATAAGTTCCTAAGCTGAGCTAATGGTCCAAAGGCAGTAAAATCATGAAAATACCAGGGTGCAGGGACAAACATAGAATGAAGTCCAAATAACAGAGCAACACAGCCTCTACATGAATCATGGAGGTAGCAATCCAGGTGACATGCTGCTGGGTGCTGGCTGTATGTCCTTGCTATCTGATTCTCATTGGTCCTGCATGTGGGTGTTAAATGAAATCATGCAAGTAACTCACTTAGCACTGTGTGGCAGAAGGCGCATGCTCAGGCCACTCCTCTGTTTTCATTGATGAGAATGTCCAGTTGCTACCATGGACTTCAGACGCTTCCTGATGTGCCGGCACCCGTCTCCAGCATCCTCGTGGCTGCTCCCTCTTCCCTTTCTGCCATCCTCAGGAACAGAGTTTAAGATGTGAGATTTGTAAGCTCATAAGACATGGTTCCAGCTTCTCCCCAGCCCTCTTTCAGGACACTGTTATTAAAATTATGGCAGTGAATAATGGCACAAATCATGAAGAGGGCAGGGAGAATATCTAGAAAGCACATACCATCTGGAAGAAGATGAAGGCACACAAGAAAGGGAGTAATCACATCTGCTCTGTGCCACAGTGTCCGCAGAAAGCAATGCTGAAGACATAAATCCATTTTACAAATACTTTTTCCGACTCAGTGGCTGTATTTCTGGCTTTTATTTTTTTCACAATGTGTTTTTAAAAGTAAATGTCACTTAATACCGACAAGGCATAATTTATTTAAAATTTTATGGCTAAATTTTCTGAAATCTGTCTCAGAAATCTTTGCTTAATCAAAGGTCATGACGTTTTTCTTTGATCTACAAGTTTTATAATATCATAGTTCAGGTTTACACATTTAAGCCAATGATGTAAGTAATCTAATTTTTTTCCATGCTGTCGGAATGGAAAATGGATGCTGTCAGGATGCATACAGATGACAAATTGCTCCAACAACATCTGTTGTAAAGCCAAAAAGATCAACCTTTTACTGTTGAAATATCTTACAACCTTTGCCAAAAATCAATTAGCCATATGTGGACAGAATTATTTCTGAGAATTTTATTCTATCCCTTTGATGTATTTGTCTTTGCATTGCTAGCATGCTATTTTCATTAATCTGTTTTAGCTAGTATTTTAAATGAGTCTAAAATTGCTGCAGGCCTAGCATCATGGCTCAGTGGATTAGCCCACCACCTGCCCGCCAGCATCCTACATGGGCATTGATTTGTGTTCTGGTTAGTCCACTTACAATCCAGATCCCTGCTAATGCACTTGGTAAAGCAGCAGAGGATGACCCAAGTACCTGGACCCCTCTACCCAGGTGGGAAGTCCAGATGGGGTTCTATGCTCCTGACCCAGCCCAGGCCATTGTGGCTATCCTCTCCCTCTCTCTCTTTCTTTCTCTTCTTCTTTCTGTGTAATTCCACCTTTCAAATAAATAAATGAAATCTTTAAAACGATTTTTAAAGTAAAATACAGTATTTTGCAACCCATACGTAGCTGAGTATCTATTGTGTGCTAGGCCCACAAAAATCCTGCAAGGTATGTCATATTACAATCACTTCACAGATAAATAAATTGGAGGCAGACACCAAGAAAATAATTCAAAGCCATGCTGTAAGTAGTAAAGTCAGGATTTGAACTCAGAATTGCACAATTCCCAAGCTCATTCTGCTCTGCCATGCTTTTACTTGCTGAACAAGAGCCAAAAAGAGAAACTGAGAAGAAGTAGAAAGTGAAAGATGGATGTTTTTTCCAACTTCTTTTGAGTCTTCAAAGTTCTTTCAGGGAAAAAAATCTCAGGCTAGCATGGTGGCATAGCATGCTAAGTCTGCACCTGCTAGCACTGGCATCCCATGTGGGCACTGGTTCATGTTCTGCCTGCTACACTTCTGATCCAACCTATGGTCTGGAAAAGCAGTGGAAGATGATCCGAGTCTTTGCACCCTGCACGCATGTGACAGGCAGGTGAGAAGCCCCTGACTCCCAGCTCCGGTCATTGCAGCCATTTCGCCTACAGCAAATGGAAGACCTCTCTCTCTCTCTTTCTCTCTGTCTCTCTTTCTCTCTCTCTCTCTCTCTCTCTCCCTCTCTCTGTCTGTCTGTTTTATCTTCTCTTTCTGTAAAATTCTGCCTTTCAAATTAAAAAGAAACTAAGTAAATCTTTAAAAAAGTTACAAATGCCTAGATGACCAGAGACTCACACATCAATGTAAACACACCATTATGAACTGCTGATTGTATATCCACGCTGTTTCTTAGTGTTGGGGGCAGCGCATTAACATGCTCTAGAAGTCACCCTGTATCCTTAGTGCACACAGCACAACAGTCTCTCTGCTGCTAATAATATATATACCACTAGCTTCTAGTCTTCTTGTTTTGATGCGTTGTTGTGTTTTCCTTTCCTCTTTCCTACTTGATCGTGACACACACTTTCTCCAGGGCTTTGAGGACTTTGGTTTCCTGGTAACGTCATTTCTCCAGATGACCCAGGAGCCCCTGGCCACACAGCTCTGAAATTATGTTAACAGCTTCTGTGACTAAACAAACCCTGTGCTGGGATAACAGCATGAATCTGAGTCGCAGGCGCCTGGACGCAAGTCTGGAGTCAGGAGAGCTGACCCAGCCCAGCCTCATCCAAGCTACGTGACTGCTCGCTTGCGTAATTCCTCTGTTTTAGTTGTAGCCACCCGCAGGCATGTCTAGAGTAAAACCAAGAGTCGTCTCCAGATTATCAGCAATGTCCCGTAACCCATCAGGCTCCTGGGTTCCCAAGCAGCTCAGGCTGCAGGTCTGGCAGGGCATTGCAAAATGAAATCCTCTTTGCCTACCAATGCTTTCTGCTTTTCCCAGAAACTCTTGCTTAAAAAGCTGTATCTGGGAAGTCCTGTGGTGGGTCATCCCTTCTAACACCCTGAGTCACTCTGTATGGGCAGATTTTTAACATTCCTAGCACTGGGAATCAAACACAACAGGGTGTCTAGGTGTGTCACAAGACCACCACGTCCTCCTGTAACACCAGCTACGTCCCAGGAGTGTGTGCCTTGGAGCAGGTTCTCCTTGGAAATTGTCCAAATGAGGTTAGAATGGAAGAAGCCACAATTCTGAAATTAAAGAGTAATGGGGAGCCAGCATGGTGACATAACAGGCTAATCCTCTGCTGTGGTGCTGGCACCCCACCTAGATGCCAATTCATATACCAGAAACACCACATCCAATTCAGCTTCCCACGTACAACCTAAAAGAGCAGCGGAGAACGGCACAAGTATCTGAGCATCTGTACCCATGTGGGAGACCCAGAAAGAAGCTCTGGGCTCCTGGCTTTGGATAAGCGCAACTCTGGCTGTTGCAACCATTTGGGAAGTGAACCAACAGATTAAGTATCATTCTTTCTGTCTCTCTGCAAATTCATCTTTCAGAAAAATTAATATATGGTTTTTTAAAAACTTTAAAAACCAAAACAGAGCAATGCTGATATGAATTCACCTTTGTGTTTACAACTCAAACATTTCTTTTACCTGATATTCAATTAGCAAATATATGCATAGTATCTAAATTGTGTCAGGATTTGCTCTTCGCATTTTACAAATTTTATCTTAGCTAATTTTTATAAAACTTCCCATAAGATAGGCTCTGCTGGGCCCGGCGCAATAGCAAAGCAGTTACAGTTCTCACCTTGAATGCACCGGGATCCCATATGGACACTGGTTGTAATCTCCCCCATACACCCACCCACTTCTTGCTTCCAAACACTTCAAACATGCACACACAAAGATGACATTTGGGAGTCCCATGACAGTATTTTTCTTAAATTTCAGTATACCCACCATTATGGATTTTTCAGCTTTTGACTCTTCAGTCCATGATACTCCTTCTAAAAATATTTGTTGACTGCATAACAGAAACACTGCACTGAGCATTTGCTCATTTAAGTTTCAGAAGAGTCCGGTGAAGGCAACTGCAAATAGGATCATGTAATATGGAGAGAACAAGGCCTACAAAGTCAGTGTCCTGGTCACACAGCAGGGAGGAGCGGGAAACTGGGAGGAGCCAGCCAGCCTCGTGTTGAAACAACGCCAGACACTCCATTACTGGGACACATTGTGCAAAACTGGTGCCAGGTGCTTCCTCTGGCCCCAGTGAATCAAAGTCAGGACGAAACGCATGCTGGTGAAGGGCTTTGGGAATTCCAACTGCATGTTAAAAATAACATTCTAAGGCCTTTAATAGGTTTCACTTAGCTTTATGAGTATCCCAGATGATAACGCAGGACCCAAGGAAACCTAATGCCCCCTGCCTGCCCCAAAGGCAGCTGGTTCGGAGAAGGAGGTTGCATGACATCTCAAGAGCATTTCCTAGCTTTTTACATTTCCTTACAAAAACAGACTAAACTACAGAGGGCAGGAAGAGGGGGTCTCCCTTTCCCTAGGGATTGATTTCCTCTGCAACAATTTCCCATCATCTTCCTCCATTCATCTCCCTCAAGGGACAATGCTGGAGTGGAGCACACAGGGCAGCCAGCCCAAGACAAATGGGCCTTGAAAACCCTAATGCTGCCACAGCAGTGGTTCTCAGGGGTAGCACAGGCTGGGCAAGGAGAAAGTACAGAACATTCAGGAAACCCGACAGCTCACACCTGGGATGTGTGACAGCCTCACTGGCACTCCCTGCAGAGAAACTAATGTGGAAAAGCAGCCGACCGCTTCCCGCAAAGAAACAAGGAGAAACACTGCGTGGTGGAGGCCAACAGCTGGGGCCATGCTGGGAGAACCCCAGAAGCAGCTCAGGCCCCTGCGGGGCGAAGAAGCCGCCCAGGGGCCAGCTGTTGACAGTCAATTACAGAGGCTCCGAAACAGCTGTCTCACACAATTCCAGAATTTCAGCCAAACACATCGCAATCCTGGTTCCCTACTCCAAGGCACTTAACCTAATTAGTGACATACTATTTGAGCTTATAACTTTTCCTTACTTATGTACTGATTAATTTATAAACCAATAGATACGTCATGAATTAACGTATGAAAGCAACCAAAGATTACAGATAGAGGATCCCTGTCGCACCACAGTGGCTGCTGCTGGGACTTTGTCAGATCCCAACTTCCTCACTTCCGCTTTGCAGATGATTGCCTACACCAAGTCACACAGCCCAAGGCCCACCAGCACAGACCCAGGCTCTCCAGGGCACTCCGAGGGTCTGCAGCAAGAGCCCAGCAGCAGCGGCCATCCGCTCAGCCTCTAGACTGTGTGACTAACAACACAGGCTGACCCACACAAAGGCCGGCCGCTCGAGGCAAGTCTCATGGGAAGGGACCTTGTCCTTTGTTTCGTTTCTGTTTTTTTCTTTTTAATAAGAAAAAAAATCTGTTGTTCATTTGAAAGAGCACAAATACTAAGCTCTGCCTTTATTTGGTTTAAAAGGTGGATGTTCTCTTTAGGAGTAAGAAAGCCGGTTTTCCCTCTTTAACCCATCTGGACAAAGGGTGGCTAGTTCGCTGAGCACAAGCAGGGAAGCAGCAGTCATCATAGCAGCGAGGACTGGGGAGAATGGTTAAATACAAGGACCAGAAGCCTGCCCTCCAGGTCTGTATTCAGCTCCTCACCCACTGTGGGGCACTAGCCACTCATTTCACCCATCTGTCCCTTGTCTGGCACCTACTTAGCACTCCATAACTTACTGTTATGACTCCTTTCTGCACCAGGCATGGGCTTGAAACATGTTTTTAAGAATCATTTATTTGGGGCCCGGCAGCATGGCCTAGCGGCTAAAGTCCTCGCCTTGAACACCCCGGGATCCCATATGGGCGCCGGTTCTAATCCCAGCAGCTCCACTTCCCATCCAGCTCCCTGCTTGTGGCCTGGAAAAGCAGTTGGGGACGGCCCAAAGCTTTGGGATCCTGCACCCGCATGAGAGACCTGAAAAAGGTCCCTGGTTCCCGGCTTTGTATCGGTGCAGCACCGGCCGTTGTGCTCACTTGGGGAGTGAATCATCAGACGGAAGATCTTCCTCTCTATCTCTCCTCCTCTCTGTATATCTGACTTTGTAATAAAAATAAATAAATCTTTTTTTAAAAAAAATCACTTATTTGAATGGCAGAATGATGGAAGGAAAAAAAAGAGGGAGCGAATAACAGATGTTTCATTCAGAGGTTCATGCTCCAAGTAGCTCTAACTGGGCCAGGCTGCACGCAACAGCCGGGAAATCCATCTCGGATTCTCCCGTGGGTAACATGGACCCACACTGTCTTCCCAGATGCATTAGCAGGAAGCTAACCCCAGGACTTGAACCAACACTCTAATACAGGATGTCAGTATCACAACTCGTGGTTTGACTCACTGCACCATGCTGAGCCCAATCTTTGTCAAACTGAGAAATAATTTCTACACTACAAAATTCATTATTTTCACACATGATTCAGTGGCATTTATTTCTGTTGACAATATACGCAACCATCATCCCTATCTAGTTCCAGAACATTGTCATCATTCCAAAGAATACCGCACACCCATCAGTAGTCGCTCCCACGTCCACCCCCTGCAGCCTCAGGCAACCACGAACTCGTTTTGTGGATTTGCTGATGTTGGACATTTTTTTTTAAAGATTTATTCATTTCATTACAGCCAGATATACACAGAGGAGGAGAGACAGAGAGGAAGATCTTCCGTCTGATGATTCACTCCCCAAGTGAGCCGCAACGGGCCGGTGCGCGCCGATCCGAAGCCGGGAACCTGGAACCTCTTCCGGGTCTCCCACACGGGTGCAGTGTCCCAATGCATTGGGCCGTCCTCGACTGCTTTCCCAGGCCACAAGCATGGAGCTGGATGGGAAGTGGAGCTGCCGGGATTAGAACCGGCGCCCATATGGGATCCCGGGGCTTTCAAGGCGAGGACTTTAGCCGCTAGGCCACGCCGCAGGGCCCTGATGTTGGACATTTTTATAGCATGCTCTCACACAATATGTGGCACTTTGTGGCTGGCTTCTTTGACTTAGCAAAAAGTGTTCACGGTTCCTTCATTTTGAGGAATCACTTCGCCAACATGGGAGTGAAGTGGTTTGGACACAGTGTCATAGTCTGCGAGGCTTCTGTGGCACATAGTCATAGAGTGAGTCATTTCTAAAGAGCAGAAATTTATTCTCGCAACTTTGGGGAATGGAAATCCAGAATCAGGTGCAAGTGTGCTGAATGAGCACCTGGTGTTTGGTTCCAACATGGCACCTGTTGCCGCATCCTTGTAGGACAGAAGAAAGAAGGGTAATGGTGGCTTAAGCGACCCTGGCTCGTTCCTCCCAGACCTTCCATAAAGTGATAATCCAATCCATGAGGGCTTGGAACCCAGGACGTAGTCACCTAACGAAGGGTCAATTTCTTGATACTGTTAACGCTGGAAATGAAATGTCAACATTAAATTCAATTTTAATTTTGGAGAGGATACACATATTCAAACTGTAGCACATATGTTTTCCTAAATGACTAAAGATATTGAGCATATTCTCATGTGCTTATTAGCCATATACCTATGCATATATAATATATATAAAATTTGAATCCTTTGTATATTTTTAAAGATTTATTTATGTTTTATTGAAAAGTCAGATATACAGAGAGGAGGAGAGACAGAAAGGAAGATCTTCTGTCTGATGATTCACTCCCCAAGTAACTGTAACAGCCAGAGCTGAGCCAATCTGAAGCCAGGAGCTTCTTCTGGGTCTCCCATGTGGGTACAGGGTCCCAAGGTTTTGGGCCGTCCTCGAATGCTTTCCCAGGCCACAAGCAGAGAGCTAGATGGGAAGCAGGGCTGCCGGGATTAGAACTGGCATCCATATGGAATCCCAGCACACACAAAGTAAGGACCTTAGCCACTAGGCTACCAGGTTAAGCCCTCCTTTGTATATTTTTAATTGGACCATTGTTTTGCTGATATGTTCAAGGAATTCTATATATATTCTGGAAACTAAACCATCATCACATCCATGATTTGAAAACTTTTTTCTGTCCTGTGAGTTGTACTTTCATGTTCTTGACTGTCTTTTGATACACAAAAGTTTTTAGTTTTTATGAAGTCAAATTTAACTTTTTTTCTGTTGCCTGTGTTTTTAATATTGTGTCTAAGAACTTTTTCCTCAGTTCATCATGAAGACTTAATAAGTATTTCCTACTAGTGGGGTACAGTTTTAGCTCTTAAATTTAGTTCTTTGATCCATTTTGAGCTCATGTTTTGTGTCTGCTTTAAGATGAAATCTGAATTAATTTTTCTGCAAGTGAAAATCAAGATGTCCCAGCTTCCCGCTTACTAAAATGACTGTTTCTTTGCACATTAATAATGTTCATTTCCTTGTGAAAAGTCAAAGGTTCAGATACATGGGTTTCTCTCTTAGCTTCTGATTCTGTTTCATGAGTCAATATGTCTACCAGTAGCAACTGTGCTGACTGAGTAGTCCTGTCTGAGATCAGAAAGTAGTCTCCTTTTCATAGCTTGGCGGAATCAGCTTTGTGGCACAGCAAATAAGCCTGCCACCTACAATGCCAGCATTTCACGTCGGGTGCCAATTTGAAACCTAGTTATGTCACTTCCGATCCAGCTCCTTGTAATACACCTGGGAAAGCAACAGAAGATAACACTAGTTCTTGGGCTTCTGCACCCATGAGGAAGAGCTGGAAGAAGCTCCAGACTTCTAGCTTTTGCCTGGCCAACACCTGGCCATTGCAAGAACTTAGGGAGAGAATCATCCGATGGAAAACTCTTCCTCTCTCTCTTTCATTCTGTATTTTCCTCTCTGTCACTCTAGCAAATAAATAAATATTTAAGAACAGGGAGTTTTTTGTTCGTTCGTTTTGCTATTCTAGACCTCATAAGCTCTGAGTGAAGCAAGCAATCATTCTTGCAAACAAGTAAAAATGATGGCAATTCTTGTGGATGTTCTACTGCTAGCTTTCAATGCAACTTCATTTTTAGGCAGTGAAATTTTGAGGCTACTTTGAAGCTGGAGACATGGATGGAAGCAACTTAAAACACAATGAAGCTCTCTTTTCTTACGGAGTTTCATCTATTTTTCATCACTACAAGTCCCCAAAAGTACTATAAGCTTCTGTGTTGCTGGAGTTATAACAAAGCTGGTGCCAATCACTTAGCCAGCTTCCATGTTGCTTTTGTGCAGGAGAGAATTTGAAGAAGGCCTTGCTCTGTCATTTCACTGACACCATCTCTTACTAGTATTCCATATGAACAATAACACTGTGATCGGAACAGAAACTCCAGCAGCCGGACTAGCTAGGCTCCAATCCCAGCTCTAGCAGTTATTAGCTGTGTTGCATGGTCAGGCTCCACAGCTTCCCTGTATCACAGCTTCCTTTTCTGTGAAGTAGGGATGATGATAACAGTCTGTACTGCCTCTAGCATAAGAATTAAAAGAGTTAATATATGTAGAAAACACAGTTAACAAGCAGTAACTGCTCCAGAAACACTGATTACTTATACCATGGCATTGTAGAGTATTAGTATTGTAGAATATCATGAGCAGAGGACCAAGCCACCGTGAAGAGCAGTATAGAGAGCACCAAGTCGTATAAGTGTTCAACTCAAATTACTAGGCAGTAAAACTGTCACATCCCAATGTCAAACAGGACTGCTTAAGCTGAATCATCACCCAGCTCGATGTATTCAGATCTCATTGGCACCTGCTAGCAGGACATGATCACCTCCTATTCCTCAACAGCGCATTCTCCTACTCATTCCCCTGCCAATAAGTCAGTCCGCACTGTGTGCCTGGAGTTGAGGGGTGGAGCACCGAGGTAGGAGAAAACATCCGTAAGCATCCCATCCACCTCGTCGAGTCTGGATTAGAGTGCACCAGGACACCCAGGAAAAGGGTTGAAAGAAATACTAAAATGTACAGCCTTAGTGAACAGAAAACTTGGGAAGATAGCTTTCTGGTAAGAGAAATGGTGAGTTCCCTTTGTGGACAGGAGCTGAGTCGTAAACTGTCACCTTCCCCACATAGCCCAGAAAGCCCTTCAATAGTGAGGTTCTCCAAGCTTCCACTTTCCTGACCTGCCAACTATGGCTTCTGAAACAGTCTCTGCTCCTTTGCCCCTTTTCTCCCCTACATCAGCAACTCTTCAACTCTGAGATCAAACCTTGTGCCACTCTCACAGTCACCTGTCATATTCCAGATGAGGACATGTCACCCTCTTCTGCGCTTCAAAGTTCTCTGCTGTGGTTGACTTATAAGAACGCCTGTTTTGCAAGGCAGAATGTGGAACAGATCCACCAGGCTGCAAAGGTTTCATCTTATTTCTTTTCATTTCCCCGCAAACCCCGGCCCAGCATCTGATCATATGCATAGTACATATTTGTTGACTTAATCCATTTCACAGGACTCAAGCACCTGCCTGGACAAGCCGCTTCCTCTTAAGATGGCTGGTATCATCAGAAAGTTCTTCTGCCAGCCCAGAGTTGCACTCTGCAACCTCTGACTACTGTCATTGCGCAGTGCCTTCTACCTTTTTAGATATATGCTTCTCCATCACCAACATTACAGGCCAATAAATAACAAAAATCTTATCCCATAAAACCTTCTTTGTCTTCTTTTTTTAATTATTTTTGATACGATTTAGTTGGCAGTGGGCTCTCCTCTCCCCTCCCCCAAATTCCCTCCCCTCCACTCTGTTTTCCCCTCTAAGTTCATAATGTGTGTCCACCGTGAATTTTCCCAAGTCCGTCATGCTTCCTCTGGAGTGTCTCCCAGCCCTGTAGTAGAATGACTTTTCATTGTAGGTTAATTCTTGTATCCTGGGACCCTAATGCAGGTACAGTGAGGATTAAGTCTTTGTTGTTTATGGGCTGTACCACTAACAGTTATATGTGTTCACTGACTATTTCAGGTGGTTATAAGCAATCAACCTCTTGTGGATGGTTGATTAATGCATTACATCACAATTTCTTTTTACATTAGGTACAGATAAGTATGAAGTAACATTGGTTAACATAGAGTAAGATTCACATATGATATCTCTAGATATTATAGTATAGTATAGTATAGTATAGTATAGTATAGTATAGTATAGTATAGCAAACATGATATCTGACCTTTGGGGATTGGCTCATTTCCCTTAGCATAATGGTCTCTTATTTGGCCCATTTGGCCACAAAGTAATGCATTTAATTTTTTTAATTGCTGCGTAGTATTCCATTGTATAGAAGAGATCTTGGAAGGCAGCTATGCTTACCACTTACCACCAATGCCTACAATATAGAAGAGATCTTATTCTTGACTGTTCCAGATATTAGAAAAAAGGGAAGAAGGAGTTCAAGACGATGAAAGACTAGTACTGAGGTTTGGAGAGAATCTAGCTTCTCAATTCCATGATTTATCTCAAGGGGAAAAAAAGATATAAGTCCCTTGAAAGCCCAGGAAGAACAGGGGACTTATCCACTTTCCCAAATGACACCCAGCAAAGGCATTCGGTCAAGTGGACCCGGAAATGGAGATGTTTTCAGTGTTCTTCAGTTAAGTGTATCTGAAGATGCCACCTGCAGGGTGCTGCCCCTGGAACCACAAAGACCTACCAGAAGCACGTTTCATTTAACAGACAAAAGGGACCTTAAAGATCATCTAGTTCAGAATGTTCCATTTAACAGACAATAAAACTGCCAACAAAGGAGATAAATCAAGCAGCTACTTAAATGTGTCTTGACAAATACAGATCTCCGGCATCCCTAATAGGCACATGCCCAACCTCCTCTGGTTAGGATTTCAAGCAAAGGCACTGACCCCTCCCCTGCCTTGTCCGCAATGTGTCACTTCTTCACCACTGTACATATGCTCAAGACTAAAGCCAAGCAACGTGGAAAATGACGCCATCAACTCCAGGACGGTTGATGCAAAGTTTTGTTCTAGTGTCTGGGGGACACAAGGCTTCATGAATATGATACTATCGTGCTATTTTGATTTATCGCACATACATACACATTCACATATACATTAATATGGATCACATGTTTTTCAAAGCATGTGAAGGAAAGGACATGTGTGTTCCATCTACACGTTTACCTTACAACAGAGAGGGGAGATAGAGTCAGAGGAATTAAGCACCTTGATGATTTTCAGACAGGTCTGTCCCTGTCAAAAGAACACTTTGAAAAGACACCTGAAATACTATGATTTGCTTATCTGCAATCTGTTTACCACGCATTCTGGACTCCTTTTCAAGGGTGAGGATATCTTTTGCATTTGTTATTTAGAAACTATTTTTAGGCCTCATGGTTAATTTTTTAAGATTTATTCCTTTTTATTGGAAAGGCAGATCTACAGAGAGGAAGACCTTCCACCTACAGGTTCATGTCCCAGATGGTCACAATAAGCTGATCTGAATCCAGGAGCCAGCAACTCCCTCTGGGTCTCCCAAGTGGGTGCAGACTCCCAAGGCTTTGGGCAGTCCCCCATTACTTTTCCATGCCACAAGTGGAGAGCTGAGACACGAACCAGCATACATATGGGATCCTGGAGCTTACAAGGGGAGGATTAACAATTGAGCCATTGTGCCAGACCCTAACAGTGTGTTTTCAAAATCATTTCAAAACATGACTTTGAAGCAGACATTCAATGTAGTGGTTAATCACAGCTTGGGATCCAGTACTCCATACTGGAACTCCCGGTCACAGCCCCAACTCTGCTTCTGATACCAGCTTCCTGCACACTCCAGGACAGCAGCAGAGGACGGCCCAAGCACTTAGCTCTTCTGTGAGGGAGACCTAGATTCTTTTCCGGGCTCATGGCTTTGGTCTGATTCAGTCCTGGCTATCATAGACATTTGGAAAATGAAATATTAGATGGGAAATCTCTCTCTCTCTCATAAACAAATTAATTAAAATTTAAAATACACGCATTAAACAAAATATTTTGTGTCTGTCAAGGATATTAAAGCAGGGGACTCTCACAAGTCAGCAATCAGTCAAGGTGGCTTTTCTTCAATTTTTTTATTGATCAGCTTGTCATTACAGATGAGATCGTCGGGACACAGAAAATTCCCGTACACAGTGCACTTACACATACAGTGCAGCACATATGTGCAAGCAAACCTCAGAGTAAGTCCAGATGATACCACCCAAAATAATGGGTCCAGGAGCCATTACTGGCAAAATTTCTCCCTGTAGAAATCTGATGGGCTGGAAGTACAAAAGAAAGGAATCAGCAAGTAAATAATGTAAATAATGCAGAGAGCAGACGCTTTTGAGTGAGCAGACAGGAAACCCGTTCCCCAGGAGGCATCCACTGATTCTGACTTCCGCCTGAAGCCGAAGGAGACCTCTGTCCCTTGGAGGAGACCAATCTCTTCCCACACATAAGAACACAGAGAGCATCTACTTATCAGTAGTCGTGCATTATAAATCTCACTGCTTGTAGCAATTCAAGTCACATAACACATCAGCACTAAGACGCCAAGGCTCTTGTGCATTTACAACCCCAGAGTCCTGTAAATAGTGATGCTCGGGGCAGTCTGAGGGAAAGCCGCTCTCCTGGAGCCAGAGTGATAGACTGAAGAGGTCCCAAAACCCATCATCAAAACCCATCGGGCCAGTGACTCCGAGAGAATCCTCACTGTGCTGACACCTTGCAGTGATTTGTCTATGGAAAGAACCAAAATGATATGGAAGAGTAGGGAAGAAAATTCATTCTTAGACTGACTTATCTGAGACTGAAGTTCAAATGATAATTCTTAAAAGTCATATTCATTACAATCTAATAGACAATTTCTTATTTGGAAACTGCCTGTGTAGGTTATTTGGGGTAAAAATGCTAAAATACATGCTGTTAACCATCTGCTTTCATGTGCTTGCTTTTCGCATTAAAGTTGTGGTTAAACGATACATATTTCACAGTTAAATATTTGGAAACATGACCAAACATCTTGCTCCCCGTTTCCTCTGATTCAGTTTTAGAATCCTCATGTCAGTGTCCTTCCTGAGGAACAACTTTTAATCACTTCGAAGGCAGGTGTTTCCATTTCAGCCCTTTCAACAACATAGGAAATTAAAGTCCTATTTTCAGACTATCGTTCTTAGACAGGCAATAATCCAGTAATTTTGAAAAGAAATCTGGGACATGAAGAGGTGATTGTCTTGGACCTATGTGAAAGAAACTAATCTTTACTTGTATACATTGCCACCAGTGCTGACAAAGACGAGGTTTGGCCCTACCTGCTTGCAAGCTACAGGGGTGAGAGACTGCTCAAAGCCTCAGAATGCATCATCCCCTTCAGTGCTTCTGTCCTATTGCATTAACTAAGTTCAAATACGTCATTAAACTTCCTGTACTTACGTAGCCAAAATTGCGTGTTTAGTTGGATCCAACAACCAAAAAGTTTCTGTTTGCCAGCTGTGGCAAAAGTGTTTGTCTACAAAAGACTTGCATTTTCCTTCTAGAGATCTTGTCTGAAGTTTTTGGACTGTATTTTCACTCTCTTTTCTTCTGAAAAGGTCATGTGACTAGTTTTCATGAATAGAATGTGAGCAAAATTATGAATATCGCATCTGGGATAATATGGGGGAAAAGCCAACGTACCTTATCCACATGGTGGCAGGAAGCTGGGTCTTTGAGTCATTGTGTGGAAGGTAAGAACTCAGTTGATAGAGCTAGGACTGGATCCAGACACTGTAACATGGAACACAGTCACCCCAAGCAAAAGTGTATCCCTTATGCCAATTGTCTGTGACTACACATAATTTCTCAACTACATTACTGTTTTTTTCTAACCAGAACTAGCTTAATGACAGTTGTTACTAGAACAGTTAATAATTTTAAGACTATATATTGGAGAAAAAGAAAGGAAAATTAGGATAGGATCATTTAATGCAACTATTTTTTTATTACAAGGCAAATCCACACAGAGTAGAACCTGGTAATGATGTGAAACTAGTTCCGTGAGTTCTGTGAACACAAAAACCCACAGAGGCTCAAATCCCTTATGGAAAATGGCACGGATCTCTCTAAAACAAACACAACCCTCCCATAGACCTTATTTTTCATTAACTAAAAAGTCAGAATTGAGAGGGAAAGATCTTCCATCAGCTGGTTCCATCCCAAATGGCAACAAGAGCCCGAGTTGGGTTGACCCGAAGCTAGGAGCCTCTTCCAGGGTTCCCACACATGGATGTGGGGCCACAAGGACTTGGCATTCCAAGCCATTAGCATGAAACTGAATCAGGAGTGGAGTTGTCAGGACAAGAACCAATGTTCATATGGGATGCCGCAGGTGGAGGCTTAACATACTATGCCACAGTACTGGCCCCTTAAAATGATTTTTAAAATGTATTTATTTTATTTTATTGTGTGTGAGAGAGAAAAAAAGATAAAGGATAGACCAAGAGCCTCTATCCACTGGTTTACAGTTTTGCAATAGACAGATCTGGATGCGACCCAAGTCTGAATGTAGGAACTCATTCTGGGTCTTCCATGCAGGTAACAAGGACCTGACCGCCTGAGCTGTCAGTGCTGCCTCCAAAGGTGTACAACAGCAGGAGCCAGGAGCTGGAGGTAACACTCCCACCAGGGCGCTGCAACAGGGATGCAGGTGTCCAGACTGGCCTCTCCTCTCCTTTAAATCTCTGGGGCTTTTTTTTTAAGATTTATTTATTTTTATTGCAAAGTCAGATATACACAGAGGAGGAGAGACAGAGAGGAAGATCTTCCGTCTGATGGTTCACTCCCCAAGTGAGCCGCAATGACTGGAACTGAGCCAATCCAAAGCTAGGAGCCAGAAACTCTTCTGGGTCTCCCATGCTGGTGCAGGGTCCCAAGGCTTTGGGCCGTCCACGACTACTTTCCCAGACCACAAGCAGGGAGCTGGATGGGAAGCAGGGCCACCAGGATCAGAACCGGCAACCATATGGGATCCCGGCGTGTGCAAGGCAAAGACTTTCACCACTACGCTATGTGCCGGGCCCTAAATCTCTGGTTTAACTTGCATTTAAGTAACACAGTGTAAACGCTGCATAGACAGTTGCTGTAGTACACTGTTTAGCCAATTACAGGAAAAACAAAGTCTGTACATGCTCAGAACAAGTGCTTTCCAAAGATAAGTGTAGCATTTTTCACGTAAGAGTTAAGGCCGCAGAGGCAGAACAGGCATACATGAAGAGCAAGCTCCAGTTTCTTTTCTTTGCTCTCTCCCCCATCGCTTTCTTTCCTTCCCAATCTCCATTTCATGTGAAGAGTTCAGTTCAGTATACAAAGTAATAAAAATCATATACACCACCTTTGCCTTCAGGGTACTCATAAACTGTTGAAGAGGCAGGTGAGTGCAGAGTCATATTCAGAGCCAAAGCGGCATGAGGAGGAAGAGCTCAGGGAGTCCTTGGATGGAGGTTCTAGCCTGGCAGTTCCGAGAGATAACCAGGCATTCTCTAGCAACCAAGTATAAGACTTGCTCCATTATTTTACCTTTTCCAAAAACAGGTCACCAATATAGTCATCAAAACTTGTACTAAAATACTTTGAAAGTAAAATACCTCCTACTCAACTTTTCTTATTTCGTGTTTTCGTTCTTTTCTGAGCAAAGAGGTCAGGCTGAGTAAGATGACTGCTGTGAGACTAGGGAACAGAGATCTTTCTCATAGCTCGTAAATGTGTTCACTATCTGATTTCCTAAAGAAGAAAGTCAAAAAAAAAAAAGATACATGAACCCACTTGGGACTTTGGTTGAGAGAGCAATAACTCACTCTTGTTTATCCACTGAGGTTTAGAGGTTTACTTATTATAATAACCTGCATTATTACGAATACATGGATTAAAGAAGAAGTATCTCAAAACATAAAAATTTCTTTCATGGACTGGCACAGTGACATATCAGACTAATTCAGCACCTGTGGTGCTGGCATCCCCTTAAGGGGCACCAGTTCCATGCCTGGCTAATCCTTCTATGATCCTGCTCCCTGCTAACGGTCTGGGAAAACAGTGGAGGATGATTCAAAGCTTGGGGCCCTTGCACCCTCGTGGGAGACGTGGAAAAAGATTCAGACAGACCCAGCTCTGCCTGTTGCAGCCATTCGGAGAGTGAACCAGTGGATGGAAGAGCTCTCGGCCTCTCCCTCTCTCTCTCTCTCTTTCTATAACTCTTCCAAGTAAAATAAATAAACCTTTTAAAAATGTGTATTCCAACCTAGTAAATTCCATGAAAACCCTGACCAAATGCTGTATGTTTAAGTAAATAATGAATTATCAGTTCTCGAGGCTCTGATATTAGTGCTTTCATCTGCGTAATAGCAATGATCCTGGAGGCCAACGCAGTGGCTCACCTGACCAAACCTTCTCCTCCAAGCGCCAGCATCCCATAGGGCGCCAGTTCATATCCTGGTTGCTGCACTTCTAGTCCAGCTACCTCAGTGTGTCTTAGAAATCAGTAGAGCATGGCTCAAAGCCTTGGGCTCCTGAAGCCCTGTGGGACCAGAAGACCCTGGATGCTGGTTTTGGATGGGCTCAGCTCCAGCCTTGTGGCCATTTGGGGAGTGAACCAGCAGATACATCTTTCTATCTCTCCTTCTCTCTAAATCTGTTTTTCCAATAAAAATAAGTAAATCTTCAAAAATAAAAAGGAAATATCAATGATCCCACTGACATCGGCCCCCAGGAAAACTTTATAACAACCATTTTGGAGTTACGCTGAGTCAAACAACATGCAGCTCCAAATGCTTTTTTACCATTTCTTAAATGGAATAAAAAATAGACAAAATAATAAGACACACCTATGATTCCAAAAGCACAGGGAATAAAAGCAAAAATAAGCAAATGGTATTTCATCAAACTCAAGAGCTTTGTGCAAAAAGGGGAAACAGTCACCAAAGCAAAGGGACAACCTACAGAATATCAGAAAACTGCAAATTATACACCTGACAAGAGGTGAATATCTAGAATAAAGCATATAAGGAACTAAAACCACTCAATAGCAAATAAATAACCCGATTTAAACATGGGCTGCAGATCTAAACAGACATTTCTCAAAGGAAGATACATGAAGATGCCAACAGGAGCATGCAAAGATGCTCAACCTCACTGTCAAGGACATGCAAATCAAAACCATAATGCGACATCACCTCACTCTAATAAAACTGGCTGGAAGGCACGAGATAGTAAGAGTTGGAAAGGATGTGGAGCAAAGGGAACACTCTTAGTGAGAATATCAATTAACACAACGATCCTGGAAAACGAAGTTTCCTCCAAAAACTCAAAGTAGATGTATAGGATCCAGCAGTCCTGCTCTTGGATAGACAACCAAAAGTGAACGCCATCTGTTGAAGAAGCATCTGCACTGCCGTGTCTGCTGCAGCACCATTTGCAATAGTTACGGAATGGAGACAACACGAGCGTCTCTTCACCAATGAATGGATAAAGATGTGTGCGTATGCACAAGGGGATAGCGTGTGTATGTACTGACCATTAAAAGAAAAAATAAAATCTTGTCATTTTCAGCAACTTAGATGGAACTGGAGATCATTCCATTAAGTGAATTTAGGCAAATGCAAAAAGATCAACTCCTGATCTTATATAGGAGGTCTAAAAAATAGGTGGTCTCGTAGATGTTAAAAATATAATGAAGGTTAACAAAAACAGGATGTGGGAGAAAGGAGAATTCAGAATTAGAAATTAGGATTAGAAATTAATACTTATTTTGAATCTTTTCACTATGAAGAGATGTTAAATGCTTGGAAGGATAAATATTTATTCAGAATGGATAGCGTACAATGTGCACATTCAACAAAAATCACATCAATATGCACAACTTTTATGTAACTGCTAAATTTTTTTAAAGAAAAAAGTTCTAAGGCATAGCAAACATTCTCTTCTAAATTTTAGGAAGCTTTCAAAGTTCTCTGTCCTATCCCCACTAAACAGCGAACAGCTTGGCAGAAAATACCCTCAGCAAAAAAGCCTCCCAGCTTTTCACAGCGAAAGTTTTCAATAGGTTCCATCAACTGACTCAAGCATGACACAATTAGGATCAGAAGAAAAAATGTCAAGAAGCCATTGCACTGGTTTGGCTCATAGGCCACTAAGGAAACGGCTATGTAAATAGAGAGCCTTGCTCAGCCTTTTGTTTGCTCAGCTGTGTTTATGTAAATTCAGTCTCAGCCCCAGTAGATGCAGTGTTTACTACTGAACCCCCATTAGGCTCACCTGAATTCGGGTTCTTCACCGCAGAGAAGCAGGTTCTGTGAATAAGGTGCTTAGTTTTCGCATCTAAACTCAGATGCAGAGACACTAACCTCAGTTACCTGAAACTTACCTTTCCTTGAAGCACAAGCAATCTATTGCAGATCTCAAAGGGATTTTTTTCATATAATTATGGTTGTTTTGAAAAGGAACTACAACAAATCATGTTTTTTTTAGCACCAGAACCTCTATTTCTACAAAGCACACGCAGAAAGAAACTGTTAATAAAGTGTCACAGAACAAAGAGTCGGGGAACACACACACACACACACACACACACACAGCCCAATCGAATTTAACGTCAGAGAAATAAATCCAAACAGGTGCCCAGCATGAGGCACAGGCCCTGTCTTTCAGTGGCTGGGCTTTTTATGATTTTAGGGGTTTTTTTATTTTTAATATCATTTCATGGTTCAATGAGACACACTCTGAGTGCAGTGGAGAGAGTCAGGTATGGAGGAAGATGGAAGAAGGTGTGACAGGTGTTCAGTTCTTCTTTTTTCTTTTTTTTTTTTTTCTTCTGTATCTGCATGAGGGGAAAGGCTGTCACACCACATAGGCTCCCAGGGATGAGGGCCCGTCACTTGATGACATATTACAGACACCAATGTGGGGAAGAATGTTCGGAGAGTATTACTCGAGTGATTTTGATGGTTCTGAGACATCATTGGATTCGTTGTACCAGAGTTGAGAAAATTTTTCCAAGGTCTATTGGCTAACCAAGTCCACCTTAGTACAGCCACCAACACAGGAACATGCTACAAAACTTAGCCAGCCAGGAGAGTTATCCAACCCACTCTTCCCTCCATCCTCTGATGAATTACTTAGTATCTTCTGCTGGCCAAGATGAGCTGGCTCTCATGTCCCCTGTGTGCATCTGCACATACTGTCCACTGTGCAGGCATCAGCAAAAGAGAAGTCCCAGTTCTGATACATTCACTCCGGGATAGGACTACAAGTTCTATGATTTTCCCCATGGCTAGAGTTACTTTTTTTTATAATTTTAGAATCTTGGGATGTTCTGATGAGTTGGGGAGTTGGGTGGAAATGAGGAAGAGGGTGGGGGCTAGAATGGCTTTTTGGGGCCCTTTAAAACTTGATAGGTTGTGCCCCCTGGGAAGGTGAAAGGACACTCAAGAAAGTTATGCTGCGCTCATCAAGTGGCTGCCGAACCAAATGCAGAAGGTCTATGGGAATGCAGTGCAAAGGTTGCAAATACTATGCAAGAGGCTACATTTGAGAACTCTAATGGGGGAGCCAGACTTGTGCCCTTGCCCTATAAGAAACACAGTAAGAATATCCCAAAGAACAGGGTTGTAGGTCCCACTTCATCCAAGTGGCCACGCTTTGTACTATCCGCTGAGGTTGCTCCTTCAACCATTGGGCTTCAAATATTGTATTATGAAAACCATCAAAAAGATAAATATCATATACTTTCCTTAATCTGAGGTAACTAATACACGGAGTATAAAAATGTCATCTATATGAGCAAATGACACTTTGAAATATGATCATTGTTTGTAGCCTTTGTCTATACCCTTTAGGAACAGTGGGGTTTTTTTCTACCTGTTATATGTTGAATTTTTTACCCAATGGAGTGTGAGGCCTGTGATTATGAAGTAAACTAAAATATGCCATTGGAAAAATTAAAAAGAGAAAGAAGAAAACCACCAGAAATGGAAACACCGTGACATTTCCATATTCACATAGCAAGCTGCAGGCCGGGTCAGGACTAGTTCAATAGATGCCAGAACTTTCCCAGACAGTACTCCACTGCTCTAGATCTTTTGGAATAACCTCTGAGTCTAGGAGTTTCCTGCCTGTCAGGATCCTTTCCATAGACACTTGTCTTCTAGCTCTGAATTCAACACATCTAGCTGACTTTACTGTAAACACCCAGGATCTTGACAGAAGAAGTCTCATGAAAAAGCTGGCCAGCACATCCCTAGAGCTGGTGCCTCTTCATGCGTGGTGCACTGAATTCTAGTGCTAGAATGAACAAAGTGGCTTAGTAAAAAGGGAACTTCCTAAGTGGAACAGAAAGCTGCATGTTCACCAGGTGCACAAGGTGGCACATGCCACAGAATAAAGTCAAAGAATAGTTATTAGAGAAACCAGCGTTGTAGTCACAGCCCAGCTCTTCCATCCTCTAAGTGTGGGATGTTGGACCAAATCACAAGCTTCTTCATGCCTCCCATGGTGCAGTGGCAGTCTTCTAGTGATTAGTGATGGACAAACTTCTAGAAAAATAGTGAGTTAGAGCCTGTCAGGGACTTCTCAGGTCTTTTTCCAAATATATTCACTCCACTGGCCCAAGCCTTTGGCACAATTCCCTGGTATTGCAAAGTGGAGCCCATGAGGGCATGCTGACCCATCGCTGATCAGTTACATACCAGCTTTCTTCCCAAAATCCCACAGCTGTTTCCCAGGTTTTGATGGCCCCAGTACAGCTTCATCTTTCTTAAAGTGCGGCAACAAAATGAATCTCTTCTCTGCCATCCACTTTAGCCTCTACTTTTTTCTCTAAATTTCTTTAACATGAAGGCATGCTTATAAACAGTAGGCTGCTAAACAAATGTTGAAGGGAGGCACAGTTGCAACATTTTTTTTTCTTATGTCCTCAGGATAATAGAGAACACATTACCAGGGGTTCTGACACCACATGCCAGAAGCCCAGCCTAACCTGGTCCCACCCATCTCTGCATTACCTTGTAACTACCTTGTCCCCAGAAAGCAAGAACTACCAGGGTTGACATGCGTGGGAAAAGCTGGCTCACCACTCTTCTCTTTCCTTCAAATTCCTCCACCCTTAGGAATATCTCAAGACTCCACACTTTAAGTCCAGCCTGCTGAAGCACTGGACTTTGTCATGTGGCCAGTCCTTCTATGTCCACGCAGATGGGCACCCTCTTTGAATTTGTCTCTGATGGGTTCAATTTGGCCGAGAGTTCACTCCTAGTTTTTTTGTTTCTTTAACTCACAACATTTAGTGCCCCACGTATGTGTCAATTTCCTAACAAATGTAAACTGGTAGTATCACGACTATTAGCATAAGTCATGAAAGAGTTATGAAACAGCTAAAAACTGAACTAGAAAAGAAGGATTTACACTCAAGACAAAATACCAAGAGGAAACTTGGTGAGACCTTCCAAGCCCACCAGAATTTTGTGTCAGGTCCAGAGGCAAACCGTATGAGGCCCATCTACAGAGATCATCATCTCACTGCCCCATGTTTGCACACAATGGCAAATAGGACAGCATTTAAAGCCTGACATGTCTGACACTTTAGTGAAGAGGGACACTTGCCATTTGTCCCTCACAAGGTGACCTGGAAATCACACTTTCCAGCGAGCAGCGCAGGAATTGCCCAGCCATTTCGTAACTGGTTGTGACTGCAACTTCAAAAGAAACCAATCCATTTTTTTTTTATTTTGACCTCCAAAATTGGCTTCCAAGATTGTGAGCAAATACATTTCCATTGCTGAAGTCATCTTGTTTGTGATACTCTACTATGGAAGCCCTATGAAAATAAATGTTTTATATAAAGTTATAGGGATGTATGATTCTCAGTTAGGGGCAACGTTACCTAATGGAAAAATTAGTAATGTGTGGATACAGATCCATTTGAAATCACGTGAGAGGTAAGAACCCTGCGACCTTCTAGCAGGAGTCAAAGGATGCTGCTGACACCTGCAGTACTCAGGAGAGCCACTCACAGCCGAGATTTATTTGTGGCCGAAATGCCAGCAGTGCCAGGGGTGGGAGCCTGAGAGGAATGAATGCACAGACGAGTTTCTTTAAGTCAGACACTTGGTGCTGCACGGAAACTCATTTAATTTTCCCGAGGACCTCCAGGACGCATCATTCCTATTCAGCAATTAGGAAACTGAAGTTGGCATAGAGAGAGACTAATTCCTTGCCAATACTCAAACTCTGGAGTTCTGGTTCAGAGCCTTTTTCATGTTGATTTCACACAACGTCCGAGCAGATCCATAAGAGAAATCCCAAAATCAGAGTCCCCTCTTTCCATCCGTTCAGTGTAACACCATGAGCATGCGCTAAGGCTCTCGCTCTTCAGTCAGGAAATGCACATTACAGTCTTCTTTGTTATGTTGATCCCAGAATGTTCTGTCAAAAATGATTGGTACTCAGCATCAGGATGCTCTCCCATCAGTAGGATTACCAGCCTGTTCATGTAGCACAGCATGAGACTGGCAACTGCAGAAATGATTCCCAGGCTTTTAGACTGGTGCACTCCTTTATTCAAACTCTGGCACGAGCAATGGTATAGTCAACTGTAAACAGATACTGACTCTCTCTCTCCCATTGCTGCTCTGCAGCCTAAAGGCAGTTTCAACATCACAAGGGGTCACACTCGTAGATCAGTAACAGCTGCCCAGAAAGGATTTTCAAAGGCACCCAATGGCCTCACCAACAAGCATGCACCTGGAGGACCTTATAAAGTGAAATAGGCCAGACACAACAGTCCGAAACTGTGCGATCCTACTTACCTGTGGAATCTAAGGGAGAAGATCTAATGGAAACAGAATAGAAACGTGGTCACTAGGGATTGGATCGGGAGGAGGAGAGTTGGGAAAAGGGAAGATCTTGGGAACAGCACCAGGGCATAGCAAGCTAAGCCTCTGCCTGAGGCACCCTCATCCCTGATGGTTGCCGGTTCAAGTCCAGCTGATGCACTTCTGCTCCAGCTCCCTACTCATGCCCCTGGGAAAGCAACAGAAGAAACCCCAAGTCTTCAGGCCCCAACCCAATATGAGAGACTCAAAAGAAGCCCCTACCTCCTGGCTTTGGACCAATGTAGCTCCAGTTATTTTGTCGCAATTTGTGGAATTAACGAGCAGACAGAAGATCTAACCCTCCTTCGCTTTGTAACACAGCCTTTCAAATAAAAAACAGTAAATATTTTAAAAAGGAAAAACTCTCGCTCTGACTTTTAAATATATAAATAAATCTTTAAAAAGAAAATGGAAAAGGTTATTCATGGAGTACAAAATTTCAGTGAGAGTAGAAGGGCATCATTTGGTGATCTGTCACACTACATGGTCACCAGAATTAAAATGATGTGTTACAGATTTCAGAATTGCAGATTCTTCATGTTCTCATCACACACAAAAAAAATTTAATGAAATGAGGCATATGTTCCTTAGCTTGAATCTTTCTAGAACATATACATAAATCAAAACTGCCTTTTATCTCATGTACAAATACAATATGCTGTGAATTAAAACTAAAATGTTAAAGTTTTAAATAAGAGGGGATACCATTTACCTCACATACTAGGGCTTCAAATTGGGATTCCCCCACATGTCACACATTCCTCTTGGCTTCTGTTTCCTACTCTGTGAAGTGGGGAGACTAACCATGCCAGTAGCAGTAAGAGAAGGATTAGGACCCAGCGCGGTAACCTAGTAGCTGAAGTCCTCGCCTTGCATGCGCCGGGATCATATGTGGGTGCCAGTTTATGTCCTAGATGCTCCACTTCTAATCCAGTTCCCTGCCTGTGACCTGGAAAAACGGTCAAGGCCAATTCAAGGCCTTGGGATCCTGCACCCATGGGGGAGACCTGGAAGAAACTCCTGGCTCTTGGCTTTGCATCAGCTCATCTCCGGCCATTGCAGCCACTTGGGGAGTGAACCAACAGATGTAAAATCTTTCTCTCTGTCTCTCCTTCTCTCTATAAATCTGTCTTTCCAGTAAAAATAAATAAATCTTAAAAAAAAAAAAAAGAAAGGAAAGTATTATGTAAGTTAACACAAGTAAAAGATATGGCACAGCACATGCAATGTCGTTCAATAATAATGTTCGTAACAGCTTTGCCCCAATGACACCTGATAGTTTTCTAATCTGCAAAATGGGAATAATGTACATCTCTAATATTTTCTCTACCTAAATTGAAAACATGCTGTAAGATTCAAATGGAAAAATGATACTTGGAAACCTATAAAATGAAACTTCTGTACAAGTGCTAACATATTGATTGTCTGTTTCCTTGTGAGGAATGTAAAGAAGGTCTTTATCCATTTGTATAATTTTTTCTATTTTAAATTTATTTTTATTATTTTTCCTAATACAGTTTTGTAGTTTTAGGGATTCTCCTCTTCCTACCCTTCCTCCCTCCCCTCTTTGCCCTCCCTCCATTTCCCCCCATATCATTACAGTAGTATAATCCTTTAGCAATAGTTACAAGATTAACATTCTGCTATTTACATACAGCATAGTATTACAGACAAAGGTCAAAAATCTAGTATCATCCTATCGAGGTATTCTTAGCTATTTTGCTAGGAATACTCCTTTTTTTTTCAGGAGTAGAGTTGCACACTGCAAGGTGGGCTAGTTTCCCTTTTAAAGTCTGTCTGTAAGAATGTATGTGTATACTTGTTCATCTACAACTTCTTTATTTTGTATTTTTCATATGTTCACAAAGAACATATGGTATTTGCACTTTCAGAATTGGCTTATTTCACTGAGTATAATGGTCTCCAGTTGGGAACATTATGATGCAAATGGTAGAATTTTATTCTTTTCAATGGCTGTGTATTATTCCATAGAGTAGATGTACTATGGCTTACCTATCCATTCCTTTGTCGATGGACATTTAGGTCATTTGTCTTCACTATTGTGAACTGAATGCTATAAATACAGGGTTACAAGTCATTTTCTCATAAGCAGATTTCAATTCCTTTGGATATATTTCTACAAGGGGGATATCTGGGTCATACAGTAGATTGTTAATCAGTTCTCTTAGCACTCTCCATACTGATTTCCATAGTGGCTGCATTAATCTACAGTCCCACCAACAGGGGAATAAGGCACCATTTTACCCACATCCATGCCACCAGGTGTTGTCAATAGATTTCTGAATGTAGGCCATGCTCACTGGAGTTAGTTACAGCCACAATGTGGTTTTTTATTTCTATTTCCCAAATAGTCAGGGAGCCTGAGAAATTTTCATACATCCATTAGCCATTTGAATTTGTTCTTTTGAAAAATGCCTGCTCGGGGGGTACCCTAGAGTGGAGCAGGTGGACAGGAGGAGGCTTGTATCCCAACCGTAGGGACTCCCGGATCCTCACCAAGGGCTATCAGTATGGGCACCAAGGGCTATATCCCAGTGGCCAAGGAGACCACAGGGAATTGGACTGCCCTTGTAGGCCAAGAACTCTGAGGTCATTCACTCCTTCTCGGATCTCCCACATGGGATGGAAGATGCCCAGATCCTTCCTCACAGAATCTAACGTCATCGGAACAATAGCCGGGAGTCCTGAGCAGACCTCAGAAACAGAAGAACAGTAAACTCCCTTTGGGACTCGGGAGGGGAGCTTTCTCTGGTCCTTACTTAGTTCCAGCTTTGGATCCACACCCTCTCTTGCAATGAGCATCAGGGTTGACCTGGAGCCCCCTCAAAAACAAATTAGACAGATAGAGAACAGCGAGGAAACCTTAGAACCACACAGGAAACGGTCAGCTTGGACTCACATATACCTTATTAGGTAGGACACAAAGATTAGTTGTTCCTCACTAAGGCATTGAAGATTTCTCTGCACACCCCTCCTAAAACTGTTCTGCACCTCAACTGTTGACATATGCCTTGTTAGAGTTATAAGCCAGTTTAGACTATCCTAAAATCTACCATGTTCAGCAAAATTATGCTTCAACACTATAAACTGCTAAATACTAAAATGAAAATAGACACGAGACAGCTGAATAGTACCTATATCCATTTTAAGGTATATAGAAGCCGGTTGTATATAAACTAAAATTGAAACGTCAATGAAGTAGTCATAGGATGTGGTTAAGAACCTGCATTTTCTAACATATTGGTCACTCAATACCATGTCAATTAACTCATGTAAATTGTTGTTGATATTATGTTGTAGCTTTTAATTGGTCAGGACGATATTCTGCCAGCTCTGTCTTCAGACCAGAGATGGTCTCCCTAAGAAACCGTTGAATTTATCTGGACAATAAGATGCTGGACTCTATGCCTGCACATGCTTGCAATGAAAGAATCTTGACTGGATTTGAACTGTAATACTGCAACAAGGTGGAAGAATCCACCATGGGAGGAGGGTACGGGGAGGTGTTGGGGGCATTCCAGAGCCTATGAAACTGTGTCATAAAAAATGTAATTAATTTTTTTAGAAAAAGAAAATGCTTGCTCATTTCCTTCACCCATTTCTTAACAGGGTTGGCTGTTATGCTCTTGTTGAGTTTCTGAAGCTGTGAATCTGATTGGTATTCCTCTATAAGCTGATATTCCTGACATACATATTTAGGTATCTTTTGTTTATGCCCAATTGAATAGAGCTTGAATATGATGTGTTGTGGTGAGGATCACTTCTGATCAAGTCTATTCAGGATTCTCTGTCCTTCCTGTATTTGATTTTCTTTTTCCTTTTTTCCATGTTGTAGAAGTTCTAGTTTATTACTTCATTGAACAGATGTTTCAATCCATCTTCTCTTCCCACACCTTCAGGAATTCCTATGACCCTTATATTTGGTCTTTTAATAGTGTGATTTAACTCTTGGATGGTTTTCTTAGCTTTACTCAGGTCCTCTTACAGCTTTCTATTTCAGCTTTTTCGTGTGTTGGTGTCTTCTCATTCTGGAATTCTTTCTTCTGCCTCACTCATTCTATTATTGAGGCTTTATATTGAATTTTCAATTTTCTCTATCAAATTCTTCATTTCTAACATTTCAGCTTGATTCTGTTGCAATGCTGCCAAGACCTATGTAACATATTTCTTAAATTCTTTGGACTTCTATATCTGTTTCTCACTGTTTCTGAAGAGCTTTATAGTTTTTGAATTCCTCATCTGTCAGTTTCTCAATGTCTTTGTCAGCTTAATCTAAGATTGAAATAAATTTCTGATGCTTTGCAGTGGAGACATTAGTGTCCTCATTCACGGTGCCTGTGTCACTTCCTTTCCCTTTGGTCATTGCAATTCATATCAGCAGATTCTTCTCCTTGGGGTTTTTCTAAGCTGTGTCATCTACAGGCCTACAGATTGACTTTACTGATCCCGTTCAGTGCCCAGTGCTCCGTTTTTATCACTCGTGCTACTCCCTCCAGCAAGGGCTAGTCCCAGTGTGCTCTGCTTCTGCTGTGGCCTCCACAGCCAGAGCACCCAGGTTACCACTCTCCACCCATGCTGTGGTCACACCATTGTCTTGTAGCAGAAGCTACCAAGGAAAGCTCTGGAATGCAGCAGAGGCATCCATTGCAGGGTGTACTCTATTCCGCATTCCACCTCCTGACTTGCTCATGCCTCTTCTAGTCCTCAGAATGATTTGTCTCGGTGCCCCTCCTGCCACTGTTTCTGCTTAAAGCCATACCTTGCTAGTCTGAGAAATACCTACAACTCAGTCTGTAGCAAAGATTATTAAGAGTTTCATTCTTTTCCTCTCAGAAAGCACCATGAATATATCCCTGCCCTCTTACACATCTTACAAACACTTAATGTCATTTTTTTCCCTCTCTTAAAAATAACTGCTTTAAAAATTTTTTTGAGAAAAAGAGACAGAGCTAATGCTCCCATCTGCTGGTATATTGTATTAAATGACCACAAAACTGAGGTCTGAGCCATGCAAAGAAGTGAGCCAGGAGATCAGTGCAGGTTTCCACGGGGAGTGGAACAAGTCCAACTACTGGAGCCACAGCCTGCTACCTCTCAGGATCTGCATTAACAGGCAAATGCATGCTCCTCCCATTGTCAGATTAGAAATCAGTGAAGACTGATAAGCAGAACTCCAAGCGAAGACGTGAGTCCAGCAGACCTGTGTGACCCTGTCAGAGTAAGGAGTAGCAGCCGGCTTTGCTATTGTGACCAAGAGAACAAGTGGACGCCACAGAGAGATGCCTCAATCCCATCGAAAAAGAGATTCACAAATATCAATGTGCCTTACTTTAAGGCAGGGCTTGTCCAAGTTTTCTATTGCTGTGTAATGACCTATCTCAGCTCTCACAAAGGTGGGGTTGACCAGGTTCCACTAGGCAGACCTCGCTTGCCATTTCTCCATGTCTCCAGTCAGAGATCATCTTGAAGTTTTCTCCACTCACACAACTGGTACCCGAACCAGGAAGAATGAAACATCTGGGGACAGAACAGCTAGCACCACTTGAACATCTGTTTCCAGGTTGTCTCTGCACACAATCCCCCTATGTAACAAAATCAATGTATGTTCTTCTGACAGTTTCTCAGAGCTACAAAGCCATGGGGAGACATATGGAGCCAGAAAATGACAGAAGCGCAGATTTAAAAATAATGTTAAGGCCACACCCCAGCTAAAGTAGAATTTCTCAGAGTGGAAAAATTTCATCAATTTCTTACTAACATAAACCCGAGTTCAAGAATATTTCCACAGTGGTTAAGGTGACACTTGGGACACTCACATACCATGTCACAGTACCTGGTTCAAGTCTTGGTTCTTCCATGTCTGATCCCACTTCCTACTAAGGTGTGCCCTGGGAGGAAGCACACATACTTGGGTCAATGCCATCCAGGTGAGAAACTCAGATGGAGCTGCTGGCTCCTGGATTTGAGCTGAGCCAGCCTTGTCTATTGTGGACATTTGGGAAGTGAAGCAAAAGATGGAATGTATCTCTCTGTCTTTCCTTGTCTCTTTCCCACCCTCTCTGTCTCTCTACCTTTCAAATAAAGTGAGAATAAACTTTAAAACTAATTGTAAAAAGAACCACTGCTTTAGATAACAGGAGAATTAGATCTCTCTAGAATGCACAAAAAATCTACCTAAAGTTATCTCTTGAGACACTTATCTTTATCCCTGTCTCCGCCACAGCATGTCCAATGACTGCTGTTATTTATATTTAAATAAAATATTTAAATGCATTCTTACATTATAAATAAAGTAATGAGTGATATAATTCTGACACATACAATTTCTAAGAACTGTCAATATCTTAACCCAGTTAAGATTGACGGTAAAATATAGAAAAAATTTTAAAATTATTTATTTTGAAAGGCACAGAGAGAAATGGGGGGGGGAAGCTCTCTCTCTCTCTCTAACTCACTCCTCAAATCCCTGCAATGGTCTGAAGTGAAAATAGCAGCAATAAACTCAATCCAGGTCACCCATAAGGGCAGCAGGAGCAAAAGTACTGAAACCACCGCTGCTGCCAATCAAAATCTGTATTTGGAAGAAGTTGGAATGAGAAGCCAGAAGTGGGAACACAGTAACTCTTTTATTTTGGCTAGGGTGAAAAAATCCAGCCCAGAAAGATTCATCATGAACCAACACAAAGAGCATGAAGTAGAATGAATTCAATGCTCTGACATGACAATACAAGTTATAGGCAGGTGCATTCTGTCTACAGTCTGTAGATTCCCTGTAGATGCTAGAGCTGTCGTTGCAGAGTGCTACCAATGTGCTGTGTTGGAGCATAAATGCAGGAAGAAAGTATCTCTAACAACATTAGTGTTATCTTTCAAAAATAAAACAAAAATTTTATTCTGAAAGGACTGGGTGGCTCAACAATACAAATCTATTTTCTCACAATTCTGGAGGCTGAGGTGCAAGACAAAAGTGTCACCAGGAGCAGGGTCTCCTTTCCTCTTAGCTTCCAGGTGGCCTCCTTCTCCAAGTCTTAACATGCCTGACCCTTGTACATGCACATGTCTGAAGTCTCTTCATTAATATGCTAATAGCTTCTTGTAAGAACTCAGTCATACTGGGTTTGGGACCACCCTAACAGCTCCCATTTAACGTAATCACATTTGTAATTACATTAACCTCCAGAAACAGTCACTTTCATACATGAATTTTGCAGCAAAACAATTCAATCCATAACAGCAACCAACTCTCAGCAAGTTTCTCAACAAAATAACAGGAGTATACACTCCCTTCTGTTTTTTAGGTAATTGCATTCCTAGAAAATTAATTGCATGTTATTGAACTATATCACCTCCCACAGGCCCATATTGTGTTTATATACATACTTTGGGCAGCCATAACAATATGCCATAGAGTGTACCATTTACAAACAACAGCAATGTTTTTCTCACAATTCGATAAGCTGGACAGTCCAAAACTAAGGTGGCCATGGTTTGGTGTCTGGGTTGGGCTGTTCACTGCCACAGCGCTGGGTTCTCCTGAAGACAGAAGCACTGTCTCCTACAGATGGCAAAGAGGGGCCAGAGAGACCCTCCACTCAGGTACACAGAGGCTTACAAAGGCAAGGCTTTGGGCCTTTTCTGTTGTTCCAATTGACTATACCAGCCAGTGTTAATTAAAGTTGATAGTATGCAAGAAGGGAATATGATTTCTCCCCTTTTGTATGCTTTTAAAAAGACAAAACTAAATTTACCACTCACCAAATCTCCTTTTAAATGTTTCAATAGTAAAAGCTTGCCCTGGATTTGATACAGTTTTTGTATACACCATTGAAAGGGATAGAGAACAGGAATTCAAAAGGTTCATGAAAAATGGAATTAAAGATTTGTTTTAGTGCAAAAAGAATTTAAACCAATGCATATTTTATAATATTCCTTTTTTATAACATGAAACAGTCCATATTTTATAATATTCCTTTTTAAAAGACTCCTGGAATGATGACAGGCTGTGTAGTCAGTGTATTTTTTTCCAGAATTCCAAAAGCAGCAGATGCCTACTGTATCCCACCACTCAAATAGAATGCACAAGAGAGCAAAAACAAGACAGGCACACACCACGACACGCATCGCTCCTCCAACAAGCCACAAGAGCACTCTTAGCAGGGGAAGTGAACAGGCTAGACCCTGAGAACACTTCTTGTGAGACAAGACCGAAATTTCCCTGATACTATGAATGCTCAAGTCCAGGTGAAAAAAAGCTTAAAACATACACGGTTCAAAAACTGGGCCAGTCCTGAAATTTTCACATCTAAAATGCTGAATAAATTATTACCTCGATGGTTAGATTTTAAAGGGTCTGACATTAACATCATAATTTCACAGTGTCTCTTCCATTTCCAGAACACAAAAGAATTTGCACTGTTGAATTGTTTGAGAAATGCCAAGGTAATTTCTTTTTTTTTTTTTTTTTTTTTGCAAAACTGGAGGGAAAGAAGCTAGTCTCTCAGGACTAGTTATTATCTCCTAAGAACCTAGCTGCTTCAGTTCTCAGCATCCAAGGGTTTCTTCCACAGAGCAAAGAAGAAATCTAAACACTTTTTAGATATCTAGTTGACTCTTTTCAACTGATTTTCCCTTTGATTGCAACAATGATAGAATTTCTTTTACATCATGATAGAAAGTGTTTATGGTCATGTCTACATGTTTAGTAACAACAGACTGCCTTCCAAAATATTATATATAATAATTTCTGTTACAATAGGAATCATAATGCAAATCAATATGGTAACAGTTCACCACATAGTTTTGAGCGAACAGCTGATTCATAGTTTAACAGATTAAACCATGTGTTAAGTCCTACAAAAAGCCACAGGACCTGCAAAGGTAAATTTGATGGTAAATATGACCTAAATACCATACAGATGTCATTTTCAATGGGACAGAAACAAGAGGCCTCATTTTAGCTAAGGCATTCCAAAACCATGAGCTTTGTACGATAGTTTTCAACATAATCATAACTTATATTGCGAACCATGACATGATTCTCAAGGACTTTATTCTGAAGAGATGATGTTTCTAATACCCGGGATGCATGGGACTGTATTTTATACTCTGGAATTTCATTCTGAAATTCCAAGAGTCCTAAGTACAGACTCAGTCCCTGTGGGAGTGAGGAGGTTATATCAGTTCAGGATTAAAGATCACACTCTGTCAATGGTGTGTGTCCACGGTCCTCTGAGATCCAACAGATTTCCCTGGGGACCCCATGTCAGAGGGTCACTTTACACACGTCAGTTCAATTCTATAGAAAGTCAGAGATAGTAGTCCAACATAATTGGATTTAACCAGTCCCTTTGTCCCTTCCACTGCCACCCTTTCTGGTCATGCCGAAGCAATGACTTGAAGATAGATTAAATCCACGCATGCATGGTTGATCCATCTAGGCCAACGTCATGACCAGAAATATCCAAAGGATTGTGGTTATAATCCTAATGTATCCAAGCTGTTATGATAATTTTACAATAGCGAAATGGAATTTGAACAGTGCAACTAATTTTCCTCTCAGCGTCGCTATTATACACCACCCCAGCGACCATTTGGTACTGATTTAAGGGAGCTGTAGGGTAGCCTTTCACAGGTTTCCCTGAGACCCCCAGGGGAGCTTGATTAAAAAGCAAAGGGAATATAATGTTTAATTTGTAAACTCAAGGCCCTTAGATTTCCAAGACTTTTTAAAACCTTTCTTTTACTCAACACACAATGACTCCTTTCTTATTTCCTGACATGGGATGCATGTAAGACACCAAAAGTTAAGACAGTCCCTCACAGATGCATCAGAAGGAAAGACAAAACACAATGATCAAAACGTAATGCAAATTGCAACCTAATAGCCACGAGTCGCACATTAGTATTGAGTACAAGCAATGTAGCTAACCCAGACAAGAGATATGTGTTTGACACTGATTACATGTTTATGATGGCTAATTTTGTGTGTCAACCAACTAGGCCTTGAGGTAACCAGGCACTTGGTCAAACATTATTCCAGGTATTTCTGTGAGAATGTTTTAGAATAAGATTTAAATTTATATGGATTTTCTGAGTAAAGGAGACTGTCCTCCATAATCTCGTGGGTGGGCCTTGTCTGCTAAATTCAAGAACTGCCTGGAACTCAACTGCTGACCGTGCGCCCTGAAAGAATTCTTCCCTCCGGAAGGACTTCATCTGAGCCTACCCAGGCGGCTGTAACACAGTGCCACAGGCTGTGCAGCTTCCACGCAGCAGGAATGTATTTCTCACATCCTGGAGACTGAGAACTCCTGGCACCAATAGATGTGGAGCCTGGTGGGAGCCTGATTCCTGATTTGTAGATGGCTGATTTTTTTTTTCATTGAATTCTCACATGTTGAAAGGAACTGAACCATTCTCCAGTGTCTTTCATAGGACCACCAATCACTCGGTCACCTACTGAAGACTCTACCTCTTATTATCATGCTAGTGATTAAGGAAAATGTAGGAAATTAAATGGGGACATGAGCATTCAATCTAAGGCAGCCTTGAAGAGAAACATCAGCTTTTTCCTGCCTTCAGCCTAGAACTGAACCATCAGCTGATCCTGATCTCAAGCCTGAATGCCTTCGGTCCAGAGCTGCACCCCCAGCTCTCCAGGAGATCAGGGGCTTGCTCTGCACAGCCGTGCGGCCCGAGCTCATGGTTTTGGAATGTCCCCATATTGTGTGTACATATCTTCTATACATTTATGTGCATGTATGATATAATGTATACACATTTTATATGTGTGCCTACTTATGTATATTGTGTGTGTATATATACTATATACATTTATTATATAATGTACATATGCATTATATATGTACATATATATAATACATGTGTACATATACCATATACCATATACCATATACCATATACCATATACCATTGGCTGCAATGGCTCGGGCTGGATCAGGATGAAATCAGAAGTCAGTAGCCCTACTTGAGCCGCTCACACTTGGGCCATCTGCTGCTGCTTTCCTGAGACCATTAGAAACCAACTAGATTGGGGTGAGGCAGCCAGGACACAAACTGGTGCCCATCTGGGATACTGGCATCACAAGCAGTGCCTTTCCCTGTTATGCCACATGCCAGCCCCTAAAATGATATCTTTCTAAATATGAATTATATTTATTTGAAAGGCAGAATGACAGAGAGAAAGGGAGAGACAGAAAGAAAAGGAGAGCTTCCATCTGTTGGTTTGTCCCAGCCTGCAGGACACGATGCTCAAACCCCGAGGGTGGACTGGGAATGCCGGGCTGCTGGCCCAAGACACACACGGACACACGTACTTCGTGAATGAGAATGCCCGTGCTCTTTACTTTACTCCCCATATACCTTCTTCTCTAAGGGAGGAGAGGAAGGGGAGGGGTTTCCTGGAACTAATCATCTATATTGAAACAGGGGAGGAACTAATCATCTATACTGAAACAGGGGAGGAACTAATTATTTGAACAGGAACAAGGGCAGAGATTCTGTTCCACTTGCTTTGCACGGGATGTTCTGACCGCAATATCCTGCTTGCTGTGGCCCTGCTTGCCCAAGGTAGGTTTTGCAATGCAGCAGGTTGTTAGGCATGCCAACAAGTCTAAGGCCCGTAAGTCTGTAGCTCCTAACACTGGCTCACTCCACAGGTGGCCACAATGGCCAGCATGGGACCAAATCAAAGTCAGGAGCCTGGCCCACCAGATGCAGCGCCATGTGGCAGGAGGGGCCTGAGGACATTTGCTTCTGCTTTCCCATGTGCACTGTCATGGCGCTGCATCAGAAGCACAGCAGCTGGGGTTCTAATTGGCAGTCTGATTGGGATACTGACATCATAGGCTACAGCTTAACACACTGTATCACATCATCAACTGTCAAAACAAAATTTCAGATACATCAGAATAAGTAAAATCTATGTATAAATTAAAATGTCCTGTTTCCTTTTACTTCTGAACATGTTAAATAATATCTGTGGTTCATGTCATATTTCTGTGAGACAGCACTGTTACACACATGCCACTTGCTGCTCCAGAGAGAAGCCGCAGAGGAAACAACTGAACTGAGATTCTAACACTGGATGTTCGTACTTTGAAGATTTCTCTGGAGGAAGTTTCAAGAAGACAAGAATGGGAGATTATGAGCGAAGGCACAGTGGCTTAACATGTTAGCAAAGCAGCAAGGACACCTAGATGGTAGAGACGAGAAAGCAGGTAGCAAGGCACAAGGCCACGTGCCCAGGGTCGTGTGTGTCATGACCAACAATGCAACTCAATCTTGCAGACTAAGGAGCCATATCAAAGGGCTTTTTTTGTTGTTGTTTTGATTTGATTTTTAAGATTTCTTTATTTATTTGAAAGGGGGAGTGACAGAGAGAAAGAAAAACGGATCTTCCATGAACTGCTACATCCCTCACATAGCTGCAGTGACCAGAGCCGAGCCAAGTCAAAGCCAGGATCCTGGATTCTGTTCCTGGGTCCCGCATGTGGGTGGCGGAGGTCAGAGTGCTTGGGCTCGCCCTGGTTGCTTTCCTAGGTGGACTGGAGAGCGGGGTTAGAAGCAGAACAACAGGACTCCAGCTGGCACTGTGATTTGGGATGTCAGTATTTGGAGGTGGCAGGTTGCGTTTTGAACAATGCTTATTCCAAGAAAAAGAAAAGCAAAAGAAGGTGCGTGGGGAAGATAAGAGAACCTTAGAAAATCATGCCAAGAGAAGTTGAGAATACTAACAGATGGGAAGGGAAGAAAAGAATGAAATACATGGTTGGTAACTTAAAGCACCAGAGAAGATGGTGCTTACCCTGAAGTCGGGGTCCAGGCTGTTCCCCTCCCCTCCAGGCTAATCCTTGTCTTTTCTCTGCTGAATGTGTTCATTACTAACCAACGAAAGTTCATGAAAATGTTTGGATTCTCACGTATTTCCAGATTCTCTTGAATTTGTGCCATTGGGAGCACATCTTTTCTCAGCACTTTCCCCAGTCGTCATTGAGTCCACTGAGGATCCTAACAGCAACTGTGTACACAGGCGTTCACACACGGCGCCTCCCTGTGAGCAAGGCCCTCCTTTTTTTCTCATGCCGTGCTAGCCTTAAAAAGGAGTAGTCCACGTGGCCGGGCCCTGGACTGCAATTGCTCATCTCCTATGTGCTTTCAAAGGCCACCGATGTCTGTTCTATGATTCCTATCTTGTTTACATAATAACTACTTTGGTCTTCTGTCATGTTTTCATTTTCCCTTGGGGAGAAAAATGCTACTCTTCCTAGGATTCCGTGAGAAAAAATGAGGAGTATAGTTCAATTAGCACTCCTCAGCAGTACACAATGAAGCATTCCCTGTGTGGAGCAAGAGACGACATTGGCGACAAAATCAGCAGGCACTAGGAACAGAGTGTGTAGACCAACACCACACCAACAGTGGAGCCAAAAAAGGGAGTTACAATGAGAAAGGAAAATACTTATGTTGGGACAGAAAAGTATAGAGAATCACACATAACTGGCTGACTACAGCCCTAAAACTGAGACCTTAAAACAAAAAGAAGTCAGACTGACTGAGTTTATGGCCAAGATCCTACGGGATGCTTGATATTATCCTCAACAGAGTGGAGCCTCTTGTGGACTTTTTTTTTTTTTTTTTTTTTTTTTTTTTTTGCAGCAAAAGATGAAGCTGAGTCATACAGAGAAGCATTCTATTTGCAGCCAGCCAAGTCTATGACTCAATGAGATAACGCAGCCTGCTTATAAGAAATGATCATGGAATTCCAATCTGTAAAGTACACTTTCAGAGGTGGTTGGCAATCAGCTACTAACTAACCAGCACACCCTAAAAAGACAATGGATGTCAGGAAGCTGAAAACTGCCTAAATCTATCAGACTTAGCTCATAACAAGCAGCTGAAATTGAAGCTGCCTACACTATGTCAAAAAAAATAATAAGTTGAGGGCCTTCATGTTAATGCAGCTTGCTAATCCTCCATGGGCTGGAATCCCATGTAGGTGCCAGTTCCAATCCTGGCTGCCTCACTTCCAATTCAGGTGCCTGCCTATGGCCTAGAAACACAGTGAAGGATGGCTCAAGTCTTTGGGCCATGAAACCCATGCGGGAGACAAGGAAGAAGCTCTTGGCTCCTGGCATTAGAATTTCGCTCTGGCCATTGCAGCCATTTGGGAAATGACCCAGTGATGAAAGATTTCTCTCTCTCTCTCCCTCTAAATCTCTCAAATAAAAATAAATATTTTTTTAAAAAACATTGAAAATTAATATAATAATATACAGAAATAAAGGAAGAGCGAAGAGTTCAGAATCAGGGACACTAGAGACTGAGCTGGCAGGAAGTAGAGGGCAGTCTGTGGTCAAGGCACTGCCCACAGTATCCATGAGTTCAACCGAGTCCCTGAATTACTCAGTGTAAGATGGGCAACCGGCAGAGAAAGGGCTTCCCACAAGGGTAGCTCCCATGGCACATCGACTTGTCATTCAAAAGACAGGCTTCTTTGATCGTTAGTCTCTTACTCTGAAGGTGACAGAGAAAGGGTAGTTGAGTTCTCTGAAACGAGGGAGAGAATACACACCTGCTGCTTAACTTTCCAAATGTCCACGACAGCTGCTGACTGGGACAGGCTGGAGGCTAAATGTGGGAATTCAACCCCCAAGTTTCCCACATGGGCAGCACAAGCCCATCAACTACCGTCCACAGTACTGCTTTTTAACTGTACATGAGCAAGAAGCTGGAGACAGAAGCAGAGCAGGCTACCCAATGCAAACCTCTTAACACCAAGCTTTATCTCCTTGGTAAACGTGAGGTTAGGAAAACAGAAAGAAATGATACAAAAGGAGAAATCGGTGATAGAAATCTTCCCCATGCCACAAAGAGAGTAAGGAGTAGGACCTGAATTCTAAACCCAAATCTTCCAACCACAGGCTTAACCTATTAGTCTGGAAGTAATTTCCAGAAGTTTTTACAACAGAGTCTTCAGAAATGAATGCCATTTCTGGGTGTCTAATGGGTCTGGATCTGATGAGTCCCAAACCTGACTGCTTCTGATTGCACGGTCTAAGCTCCAAGGAAATCAAATAGGCGGAGACTTCACAGAAAAATAAATGCAGCCTGAAATTCAACATCTTTATTAGTCGCTGGCCTAGTGTGCTTTTCCTGGAGTACTGTCTCAAGAGAGAAGACTCCCATCACGAAGATGAAAGCATCACCAGAAAATCTCGCACCTTGAAGAACGAATAAAACAGCCCTCTTGTGAGCAGAGAGGATGTCATTCGAAAAAGAAACAGCACTCCTGCGTGAAGCAGCCCCCACTCTCGGATTGGACCATCCAACGATTTGCTGAACTTCATTTCACTTTTCTCTCCTGTACCAAGTTGTATTCATAGCTAATAGGACAGGAACCTTTAATTTTTGTTTACTCTCTCTTTGGGTTAACAAGCACACATAGTGTTTTATTGCATGTGTATGTGCCCACATACATGAGAGAACTTTTAGAAGTTTATAGAAAATGGACTTAAAAGATAAATCTATTTTGGTGTAAGGGAATTTGAAATCCAAGTACAATTTTCTCAGAATAAGTGTTTTCCATGAAAGACACATACAAGTATAACAAGTAGAGCTTTTTCTACTTTAATGAAATACAGAGATAAATGTGAAGGTACCTTGTACATTGCAGGGTATGTATTACATATATACATACATAAATATACAGGTACTAAGCTTGAACTGTTGAGATGCCTTTTGGGTGTCCCTTAGCTTTTCCTAACAAGCTTAATTGCAAGTTGTTGTCCTACCACCACCATGACCAGAAAGCCAAGCAGAAGGCACAGCTCTTCTCAAGCCTCACTCCCTCGCCTGAGAATTTCTCACACATCAAAATATCGTCAAATAGCATTCCGGAGTCAAAATAATAAGGCTGCTTTTCACCACAAAGCCTGGAGAAAAGAAAGTGCAAACAACTCATTAGAAAGGCTGAGAAAAAGCCATCTTGAGGGCTGGCCAAAATATTATATCACTGTTCAAAATTGTCTGCCATGCTTTCTCTCTAAATATCACAGGGAAAAATAAGCACATCTTTTGGTCTAAGACTAGATGCTCAAATTTCACACGCAGAGCCAATGACAAGTTCCTTGTCTTCGCAAGGAGCATGGCAGATAGTTGCTTCCTCCTTTCCTCTGCTGTCCCTGAGCTACCTCTCTGAGTAAATGCCATAATTTTAAGATGAAGTCCGGTATTTTCTGTTTCACATTCATAATGGTTTATTTATACCCTGGAAATGCTAGCAGCAATTTACTCTATAAATTTCCCCCCCCCAAAAAAAAAGTCAAATTAATTGCAGTTGACAAGATGGTCACATCCCTAATAAAGGTAGGCCCAGCACTTGTCAGCACCTTGTCTGTTGCCATGGTTACCAGCATGGCATGACAACAGCTGCAGCACCAGAACTGAAAGTGCTGCAGAACCAAGAAATCAACTGCATGTTACATGGCTGAAAGACCTCACCTGGCTTCACAGCTCCAGCTGTTGCCACTGCTTGGAAAGTGACTCAATGGACAAAGATCTTCCTCTCTGTCCTTCTCTCTGCATACCTGACTATCCAATAAAAATTTAAAAAGAGAAATTACACATATACACATAGCTTCAATGATAAGATATGCTTAACAGTCAACTACAGCGCTTGCTGGCAGAGATTAAACCAGAATTGGAACATCTGGCGTCTTGCTATCCACCCAAGCACTTGCACTTCCTGCCTTGAAACTCATGACGAGCTAGAGAGGGAAAATCCGCTTTCAAGGGCCCCAATGATTCAGACAAGGGTGAGTGAGTTTTCCTAGGAAGGAAGGCTGGGGACTACGCAGGCTAGGCCAGCATGTGGGTGAGACTGTGAGCACTGAGGAGCTGAGTAATGAAAACTTGGGAACATGTGTATGGGACTGCCTCCTCTCAGAGGCATCCCCAACCCTCAGGAGGATGAGCGAGACAGAATGAACAAGATCATGGTTTTCCTAATCCAAACTATTTGAGGAATATTCTTTTAAGTCCTGTGAACAGAGCTGGTTTACCTGTCATTTCTCAGAACTGATTCCATCTGAATAAAGAAAAAAAAAGATAGCAGGAAACCATCCTGTGAGTTGCGTTGCTGAACTCTGCAAAGCTCTGGCCAAGGTGACACCAACCTTCCTCATGCAAGTCATAAGGCAGAAATAGCCACAGAGCAAGCAGGCTCCTCTGCTCAATGAACAAGTAGAATAAACTCCATTCCTGGGATGGAAACTTGAAGTGCGCTACTCAGCCCATCAGAGTGCTTCGTGGGACTCCCGTGTACCATGTTGGAGCACCTGGGTTCAAGTACCAGCTCCGCTCTCAGTCCCAGCATCCTTCTCATGTACACCTTGGGAAACAGTGGTGATGACTCAAGGAGTCTGCCGCTGATAAAGGCCTGGATTAAATTCCGGTCTCCTTCCTGCTCTGTCTCTCTCTTCTCTCTCAACTCTTTCTTCTCTCTTTTCCCTCTTCTCTCTCTCTCTCTCTCTCTCTCTCTCTCTCTCTCTCTCTCTTTCTCTCCAAATATAAAATAGAAAGTAGGAGCTGGTGCTATGACATAGTAGGCTAAGCCTCTGCCTGCATACTGTATGGACACTGGTTCCTGCCCACTGCTCCACTTCACTTATGGCCTAGGAAAGAAGCAGAGGATGGCTCAAGTCCTTGGGTCCCTGTATCCATGTGGAAAATAAGGAAGGGCTCCTGGCTTTGGATCAGCTCGACTCTGGCCATTGAGGCCATTTGGGGAACCTCTGTCTGTCTGTCTCTCTCTCTCTCTCTCTTTCTCCTTTCCTCTCTCCCTCTCTTCTCTGTAACTCTGCCTTTCAAATAAAAATCAGTCTTTTTCAAAAATTAAAAATAACTTCTAAAAGCAATCACCCCTCTAATTCCCTCCCCCATATCTCACTCATAATTGCACAGCAAGGGGAGTCCCTGAGGAAACCAGGTTACAACTGCATGAAAAGGTACATAAAGCTGATTGGTGGGTACTAAGTTGTAGCTAACCAGCAGTATGTTCTAAGTTTCTATTACACAGTAGGGTGACTACAGATAATGTTAATGTACTGTACATTTCTCCATCAAGGGAAAAAGCTAGAATGTAAGATTTTGGATGTTTCTGTCGTAAACATTTTTCAGAAGACATATTTTCACTGATAGTTTACTACACAATGTATACATGGATTGGAACATCACATGGTACTCCATAAATATGTAAAACTTTTAAATCTCCCTGAAAATTTTTACATAAAAAGGTTTTCTTTAAAACAAAACTTTGTGCTAAGTCTCATTTACAAGAAAACCATTTTGTCATATATAAAATGGGACAGCAGGTGTTCATTGTCTACACTGCCTTCTCTCATTAACTCTATAAAAACAACTGGAAAGGGAAAGGTACAGAGAGCAAGTGAGTTACATCTCAAGGTCGGCGTTCTGGTGCAGTAGGCAAAGCTGCCACCTGCAGTATGAGCGCCCATTGGAGTCCCTTCTGCTCCACTTTTCAACTCGGGTCTCTGCTAATGGTTTTGAAAAAGCAGAGGAAGAAGACCCAAGTATTTGGGCCCCTGTCACAAGTGTGAGAGACCCAGATGAATCACCCAACTCGAAGCTTTGGCCTGGTGTATCGCTGGCTATTGTAGCCATCTGGGCAGTAAACCAGTGGATGGAAGTGCTCTCGCTCGCTCGCTGTCTCTCTCTCTCTCTTTCTCTCTCTCTCCCTCTCTCTCTCTCTCTCTCTCTCTCTCTCTGTGTGTGTGTGTGTGTGTGTGTGTGTGTGTGTGTGTGTGTGTGTTTGCGTGGCCCTCTGACTCTATAACTTTCAAATAAATAAATATATCTCTTAAAAAAGAGCTAAACCTTAGAATTCCATATGAAAAGCATATTTGGCTGTCCTTGTCATGAGCAGTCCACTTCCTCCCACAGTATCTCCTGTGTCATTACACAGCTCTCCTCACACTCACATGTGTTAGTTATTTCAGAAGCACCTACTATTCCTCCTCATCCCCTAGTCTTTTTTTCTCTTTTTTCCTTTTGCAAAGGAAGGCATTTTAGTTCTTAAACGTATCATTGTCATTCAACTATGTTTTAATAATTCCAAGTGAGAACAAATCAGTACTTGTCACTTGATAGAGCACTCTAAATGATAAAATTATTTGATAAAAAATATATATGCATGTGAATATTACGACTACCTAATTTGACTTTGGATAATCAGGTAGATTATAAATTTCCTGAGTGCTTTGTCCTTATCACCTATGACGTAGTGGATAGAGTATATCCTTCATTAATATTTGTGACGAATACATTAATGAATGTTGACTAATTTGCACTTTCAAGGCTTCACATTCAAAGAAACCTTTAAAGATATACAAGACTTTTCATTTTAAATTCCCCAATTAGCCTTCCATTAGAACAAAGAATTATTTTAAAATCACAATTCTTCCCTGATTAAAGGGACTAATGGAAGATTCAGTTCCTGCTAAGACAAAGTAAATATATCCTCCTCCCTCCCACTCATCTCCTACTGAATTCAATTTGAAAACTGAAAGTAACACACAAAGTGCCTTTTGAACACTCTGGAAAGTAAATGATATCAGGACTGTGGAAGGGCAAAGAAACCTCCAGGTATTGCTGAGCTGGCCACAGGCATCACCTGTAAGCTCCACCTTCACCTTCACCGGGTGCAGAACATCTACAGTTTGGAAACACAGACCAGTGCGTTCAGAGGAACTCCAAAAGAACAGCACCCTGAAATTCTGTGCAAAAGTAATCTTTTATTAGTTTCCACAACATGGTTTTGTAGGTATAGGGCTTCCTCACTTCACTTCTCCTGCCTTCCTTCTCATTCTCCCTGCCCCCACCATTTTCCCCCATATTGTTACAATAGTGTAGTCCTTCAACAACAGTCACAAATCCAACATTCTGCTTTGTAAGTGTATCATGGCATTGTAGGTATTGGCAGTGGTAGAAAATCTAGAATCATATTTTTAAGATATATCCAGTAGTTTCACTGGGAGTCCCCCTTTTATTCTGGAGCTAAATGCATACCACAATGTATCTTCACTTCCTGGTGTGATAGTTTTCATTATATACTTTATTTATGGCTATGACATAGATAGAAAGATTTAACATAGATATAGATTTATATAGATAGATTAAACAGATTTATCTATCTATATACTGACCTTGTGTTTTGCATGGAAGTTGCCTTACATAAGAGAGAACATATGATATTTGCCCTTTTGGGATTGGCTTATTTCTCTGAACATAATGGTCCTACTCTCAAACCATAGCAATGTGGTCCCCAGAATGGAAGCGTCATTCACATTGATCTTCTACTTACCTTTAACCAAGGAATACGAAGTTGCACAAAGTGGGCAATGGACAGAAAAAAATCAGCCACAGTATTCTAGCCAGATACTCAAGGAGGAGGGGTCCCTAGTCGCATATAATCACAAACAACATAAGCTCAAATAAATTCATGCCTTGAAAGTGGGGTATACATTTCTTGGCTCACAACCTAGCTATGTATACGTGGATTTGACTCTAAATATCATATTCAAAGCATTGAGAAGGAAGGCATGGTCGCACCACTTCCATATCCAATATTGAGTGACATACACATGGATGTATACAAATAACATTACCAAAACTTGAAAGCTAAACCATCTCAGAATCACAGCCTACAAGAGATAAATATGAACTTACAGATTCAATTCAAGAGGGCTGACAGACTGAAAACAAAACAGGAATAGAAAAAATTGTCCGAATTTTACATCATACTTAAACAGTATCTAATTTCCTATATCATAGTTAAAATGTTCTAAGACAGAATCTAGAACCAATTCAAGGACCAGCTTTGGGCACACCAGTTAAAGCACCACTTGGGAAGCACCTCCTGTGAGTTTAGATTTTTGCTAATGCCAACTATTGGAAGCAAAAGAAGATGACTCAAACAGTTGAGGCCCTCACCTGTGTGTGTGAGACCCTAGTTCAAGTTCCAACCTCCCGATTTCAGCCTGGCTCACACCCAGCTCTTTTGGATATTTGGGGAGTGAATCCACAGACGGAGGATCTGTGTGTGTGTGTGTGTGAGTGTGTTTCTTTCTGTATAATAATAAATCTGTATAAAAATAATCTAGAATAATTGAAAATAAATAAAATTACTGATATGTAAAGAGAAAAATCTCAACATCTCAGAAAACAAAATAAATAAATACAGATTCCAATTGCACAGATATAATTATCAAAGACTTTAAAGCAGCTATTGTAAATATGTTTTAAGAAAATGAAGCAAACAGAAAGTCTCAGTAGAGAAACAAAAGAACCAAATGGAAAAGAACTAGATTAAAATAACATTGAACTAAAATATTCGCTGAATGGATTTAATAGAATAATAGAAAGGCAAGATGGAGTCAATGAACTAGAAAATAGATTAATGGAAGCTATCTTTTCAGAATAGTGAAAATATTGGAGGAAAAAAAGAGTGAACTCTTAGGGAACTGTGAAACAACTCACAAAATATTTCATGTCACTGGATTCCCAAGAAGAGAAGAGACAGACAGCTGGCATCCTATATGGGCATCAATTTGTGTCCCGGCTGCTCCACTTCCCATCCAGCTCCCTGCTTGTGACCTCGAAAAGCGATGGAGGATGACACAAAGCCTTGGGATGCTGCACCCATGTGGCAGACCGGAAGGAGGTTCCTGGTTCCTGGCTTTGGATCAGCTCAGCTCTAGCCAATATGACCAGTTGGAGAGTGAACCAGTGAGTGGAAGATCTTTCTCTCTGTCTCTGCTTCTCTCCATAAATCTTATCTGTCTTTCCAATAAAAATAAATAAATAATTTTAAAAGGTGTTTGATGAAATAATATCTTAAATTCTCCAAATTTTTGTAAAAGACATAAATATATAGGTTTAAGATCATTAAACTCCAAAGAAGATATACTCAAATGAATGTGAGAGGACTAGCACTGATTCAACAGGCTAATCCTCCACCTGCAAGGGCCAGCATCCCATGTAGGTGCTGTTTCACATCCCAACCACTTCACTTCCCACCCAGCTCCCTGCTTGTGAAGGATGGCTTAAGTTCTTGGGACCCTGAACCCACATGGGCGATCCAGGAGAAGCTCCTGGATCCTGGCTTCAAATCAGCTCAGCTCTGGGCATTGCAACCATTTGCAGAATAATAGAAGGTCTCTCTCTCTCTCTCTCTCTCTCCTTTTCTCTGTAAGTCTGCCTTTTCGAAAAAAAATAAATATTTTCCCAAAAATAAAAGAACTTCATGTGAGAATAAATCATAATGGAATTTTTTAAAAACACAGATTTTTAAAAATACTAAGCAGTCAGAAAAATAATAATGGCAACACCCCCGCAACTTCCGATTCCTCACCAAATTCCAGAGGCAGAGGAACAGGGTTTTAAATGTGCAGAAAGAAAAGAACAGGTAGATGCAGAATATCCTTCAGGAATGAGAGAAACATACAAAGATATTAACAGAGAAAGCCAAGAGACTCTGTTGCAAATAGACTTTGTCTAAAAGAATCACTAAAAGGAATATTTCCAAAAAAAGGGAAATGATTGTCCAGGGCAACTTGCAACTTCATCAATGAGAGAAGAGAAACAGAACGGAAAATTATGACATTGTATAATAATATATATATATATATATAAAAGACCACAAAGGGAGGGTGAAATGACTTATTTAATGATCAATTTCTACATTCTCTAAGAATACCAACTCTAAACAGACTATGATTATAGATTGATTCAGAAAAGACCCTTTCGACCAGCAGATGTCTGTTGCACCTTCCAAGAGGAAATTAGAATATAGAAATATAAGGATGGGAATTTCACATTTCCGCACATTAGCTCACCCCAACAACTAAATGATCTTTTAGTTTTTACTCCAGTGAAGTAAAGATGATGCATCCAAACTGTCCAATCTTTTGGGAATAAATGCACAGATTCACATGTATAAAATGTTAATAAATGCCAGTGTGTCATTGTGACTTGGCTTCTAATATGTAGAAGTCTAATTCGGTGGTTTCTATGATTATTTCTCTGCTGCCTGGGATGCCTTAGAAGTTGCTGGCCACATTTATCTAGCAGTTCCACGTCAAAAAATACAACACAAAAGGAAATCCACAGTGCTATTGCATCAGCTGACACTGGTGGGGACCGCAGAGGGATCCCAGGCTGAGGCTGGCAAGCAGCCCCTTTCCTCCCAAAGGAAAATTACCGGAACTCTCCACAGCGACTAAGGGCAGCCCACAGCACTGCCTGCCATGCTATCCTCAGCCTGGACGAAGCAGACACAGCTCTGTAAACAAGACAGCAAGAGAAACTGGGATTATACCCTGAGGCAGAGCAGGCCATGTTCCGACAGGTGGTCCCACCACCACATCACACGACATCAGACAGAGCGACAGCATGGAACACTCAGGAGTAAAAGCATCCTGGATGCTCCCCGGCACAGCAGGTCAACAGAACAAGACTGGGGCTTAGGGTGTGGACACAGGCTCCCAAGAAACCCACTGACTGAGCCAGTGGTCAGGCAGAGGGGAGTGGGTGTCAAGCCCTGACGATGCTTCCGTATCTGTTCTAGGAATACAGAGTTGCTAAGACCCTCACCACTTCCTGGTGTGAAACCAGGGAAAAGCAAATGTTACTCGAAAAATTGTGGCGAGAATAGAAATGTCAATCTACTGTCTGCTGAGTGTTATGAGCAAAGACTCTCTGATGTAATTCCTGGTACAGTCCAGCTCCTAATAAAGGAGCTCATTCATAGAAGTGCTCAGAACACACTCAGTAAATGAATGGATGAGCGAGTGAGTGGAACAGTACTTTTTCTCTGTAAATGGCCATGACCATGATAAAAGCTGACAGGGGTGTGTGTGTGTGTGTGTGTATACGTGCTAACCAAGTGCCACTTTCTAACATAATAACACCATGTTTGTCTATGTGCACCTAGTTTGATGATGACAGTAGGATACGATCCAATCAGAATGTGTTTCAAACAGTGGGCATTTGTTCTAACAGCTAAGACATTTCCTGTTTCAACATCAGAATACCTGGGTTGATACTCAGCTCCAGCTCCTGGGAGACGTCTCTGACAATTCAAGTAACTGGGTTCCTAACACCCCCATGGGACACCTGAATTGACTGCATGGCTGCCATCACCAGCCTAGCCCAGTCCTGGCTGTTACTACAGACATTTAGAGAGCAAACCAGTACCTACAAACTCTCTCTCTCCTGTTTCTCTAATTAATTTATTTTAGTATCCTACCAGGGGTTGGCATTGTATTTCAGCAGGGTAAGCCTCTGCTTACAATACTAGAATCCCATATTAGAATCATTTTCAGTCCTGGCTGTCCCCCTTCTGCTTCAGTTCTCTGATAAGGTTGAAGATAGACCAAGTACTCAGGCCCCAGCCACCAACACTGGAGACCCAGACGGAGTTACAAGCATCTGGCTCAGATGAGTTTTCCATGCAAGACAATTAAGGCAATGAAGATTAGCTCTTGGATTGGCACCAATGGAAACCAATGGGCTCCAAGGCCCCATGGAGTTGTCCGGGTTATATTTGCTGGTGATTTTCAGCTTAAGTGGCTGAAAAGGGAAGGTTTCTGAGTAATTGGAGAGAGAATGAACAGGAAAAATAAACAGAATAGAGAGGCAGCTCCAGTGTGTAGATGCCGGAGTTACTTCCTCTGACCTCTGTTCAGGGTGTCTGCATGTGTTGCCTCCTCCATACGAGCAAAGGCGGACAGCCCCTGCCCTGCCATGAGGCCAGACCGACAACCCTGGCTCACTCTAAAAACCAGCAGGAATTCTCCTCCTGGTCCTGACTGGCACTAATTTCCTGAGAGAGACAACTTTGTTTTCACTTCCCTCCAATTCAGTTGCACCCTGCATTCCAGTGTCTTCTACTTTGTTCCATCTCTTCTGTGCCTTCCCAGCTCTGTCCTTAGCCCTTCATCCCACTCTCACCAAGGTCAACAAGAAAAAGAGGCATCAGCAAGAGAAAAAAAAAAAAAAAGATAACTCTCATCACAAAAAAAAGCTTTTGGTGTTTATATTTAGGGATTATCTTTCAAAATGTGTATTTCCTTCATGTAATAACTATTGAATATCAGCCCTATAACCAATCTTGTGCAGAAGGCATTAAGGTGAACCTGGACAAATCCTGCTATGCTAGCATTTCAGTGTTGTAACAACCCATTTAACGTTTTCATATAGATGAGAGCAGGCATCCCGGAAGTATGATAAAATAAGCATTTAGTTGTCTCTAAAGATATCAAGGCAGAGTCAACTCAACCTTTGAGGTGACTTTTTAAATGAGTTTCTAGGAAGATAAAAAATGAAAGAGTTTAAGAGGCTAAAAGTAGGCCATCTTAAAAGATGAGGAGAGGGGTATAAATATCTCACCTGGTGGCTAAGATGCAAACACTCGGAGCTGGCATGTTGGCTCAACAGGCTAATTCTCTTTCTTGTAGTGTCAGGATCCCACATGGGCACCTGCTCATGTCCCAACTGCTCCACTTCTGATCCAGCTCCCTGCTTGTGACTTTCAGCAGAGGATGACTCAAGCCCCTGGGACCCTGTACCCCTTTGGAGAGTCACAGAGGAAGCTCTTGGCTCCTGGCTGTGGATTAGCTCAGCTTTGGCCGTTGCAACCATCTGAGGAGTGAACCAGTGGATGAAAGATCTCTCTCTCTCTCTCTCTCTCTCTCTCTCTCTCCTTTTCTCTGGGAATCTATCTTTCAAAAAAATAGATAAATAAATCTTTGTAAGAAAAAGATGTAAATACTCAATACCCAGCCGAGGCTCCTGATTCTAGCTTCTTATCAGTTTAGATGCTGGCAGGCAGTGGTGATGGCTCAGAGATGGATCCCTGCCAGCCATGTGGGAGATCTCAGTTGAGCACACAGCTCCTAAAATCAGCAAAATGTCAAAGCACCTAGAGAGTGAGATAGTAGAAGAAAACTCCATCTGTCTCTGTCATCCCTGCCTCTGTCATTCATATATTCATATCCCTCCCTCTGTCATTCATATATTCATATATTTTCTTTGTGTTTGTATCTCTATCCATCTGTCTATATATCTATATATCTATATATATTTATCTATCATTTACCTATACCTATGTATTTTCTTTGTGTGTGTATATGTGTGTGCCTATGTCACTCGAGTCAATTTTTAAATGCAATAAAGAGAAAAGAAGAAAAAACCTGGCGCGGTAGCCTAGTGACTTAAGTTCTCACCGTGCATGCACCAGGATCCCATTTTAGTGCTGGTTCATAGCCAGCTGCTCCACTTCCCATCCAGCTCTCTGCTTGTGGCCTGGGAAAGCAGTAGAGGACAGGCCAAAGTTTTGGGGTCCGGCACACATGAGAGACCCAGAGGAGGGTCCTGGCTCCTGGCTTTGGATCAGCACAGCTGCAGCTGTTGTGGCTGCTTGGGGAGTGAACCAGTGGCTGAAAGATCTTTCTCTCTGTCTCTCATCCTCTCTGCAAATCTGATTTTCCAATAAAAAATAAATCTTTTTTTTTAAACAAGATAAAAAAATAACAGACTGTCCATGGAACCGCATTGTTAACAGCAATGTTAGAGATGCAAAAATGAAAATTAGGAAAATACAGATGCTGAACATTGAGAAATTGTAACTGCTGTATGCCAGAAAGCATCATGATCATACCTGCACATCTGAAGTATTGTTCTGATTCCAGCGTTAGAAAGAATGCAGCTGGAACAAGACGAAGTAGCAAAGTCGCAAGGTCTAAACCTAGGCCATGCCATAGATGTCGAAAAGAAGGCTTATTTATTTATTTATTTATGAGCCAAAAACGTTGCAAGAAAGGGACAGAAGGAAAGTATGCTATTCCCTGGTTCACTCCCCAAATGTCTGCAAAGCCAGGAGGCAGGAACACACATGTGTGCAAGAAACCCGGTCACTTAGGCCAGTACGCTGGAGTCTGCAGGGGACACCTAGAACCGTAACTGAGGACAGAGGACAGCACAAAGTGATCAACTACCCCAGCCAAGTGGCGAATGTGAAAATGTGGGCAAATTGAGACTCTGAGGTGGACTATATCAAACAGCTGATTCTGGAGAGATTTCACTGTGCTTGGAGTGGTGAGATCGGCAGGAATTCAGAACTGTTGAACGATCAAAACCTCTTGAGCTGGACTCTCAGAGCATGCCCCACATCAGGGAGCCTGGGGTGGTGTCAGGTGACTGTCCTCCATTCCAGGGCTCAGAGGTGTTTGGGAGGCTGGGTGTGGCTTCTCCTCTTATCTCTCTCCTTGTCCCAGATACAGGAAAAACAAAGAGAGAATGTGGAAATAATGGTCTCGCCCACCTTTCTGTATCCCTTGACCCTTATACCCTAATTAACTGTGTAAAAATCATCAAAATAAATACAGTAACAAATCTTTTCAAAAATAATAATAATCTTAGTATTCCAGTAAATTTTAAGATTAAGGCACAAAAAAGGACAGATATGTACATATCAAAAACGCTTCCTGGTGGGAGCTACATGCCTCTGTAAAAAGGCAAAAAATAGTATTAAGCATTTAGCTTGCTTTCAAAAAAGTGGATTGAGGGGCAGGCATTACACCCAGTGGTTAAGATACCTGTTTGGATGTCCGTGTACCATATGGAAGTATCTAGATTTCAGTTCTGGGTTCACTGCTAATTCTAACACACTGAGAAGCAACAGGCTGTCGGCTCAAGTCGTTGGGTCCCTCCCAGCCACAAGAGGGACCCAGGCTGAGTTCCTAGCTCCTGGCTTCACTACTGCCCAGTCTCAGCTGCTTTTGTCTCTGTGCCTATCTCTGAAATAAACACACAAATATTTTTTTATAATTGAATTGAGCGAGCAATCCCCTCAATAAACCAAGGAATCATTGACATTACAACATAAATAAAGTTAATATATACTAACAAGGTCACAAACAAGAATACAGCCAACCTACTGGCCTCAACCCCAGCTTTGATAGTAGGAAGAACAGAAGACAAGTTCCAAGTGCTGGAGGTGCTTCTACTTTCCCTCCTGAGCCTGCCTTCCACAGGTTCAAAGACAATGGGTCTCATCTCAAGGAGTCAGTTCTTTTTTTTTTTATTTTACTTCTTTTTGTTATTATCATTATATGATACAGTTCCATAGGCCCTGGGAATTTCCTTATCCCCTGCCCAAATCCCTCCCCCCATCACCAAGTTCCCCTATATCCTTACCATAGTACAGTTCCCCATACACAGTCATATGTCCATCTTTGTGGGCATGGACAGTGGCAGAGAGCCCAGCACCCCATTGTCAAGATATAGTGAACAGTTTCATTGGGAGTCCATCTTTGGAAGTAGAGATGCACACTGCATTGTATCCTCACATCTGGATATGACAGTCTCTATTACACAGTTACTGTACATCCCCTTAAATGAAAAGCCACAATGCAAAATCAACAACAGGAAGAAAAATAGAAATTTACAATGCCATGAAGTTAAATAACATGCTACGGAACGACTAATGTGTCACTGAAGAAATGAAAAAGAAAATCAAGAACCTTCTTGAAGAATATGATGTTACTCTGTGATGTATGAATCATTGAAGAATTTAATCAGAAGAAAGTGTTTTGAAGAGATGAAACTAACAAAAACCAACAAAATCTATGAGATACAGTTTCTGCTGACCTTGTTGATGAATTGTGTCTCCTGTAGGCAAGAAACAGACGAATTTTGTTTTTTATTCCAGTCTGCTAATCTATGATGTTTGATTGGTGAGTTTAAGTCATTTATATTCAGGGTTAATACAAAGAGGTGATCATTTGGTCCTGTCATTTTAGCAATGGGTTGTTCATTGATTTTGTCTTTTCTTGATATTTTGCTTGGATGTTCTTGGCATTTGCCTTTGGTTTTGGTGGGTGCTGTTCCTTTTCTCTGTCAAGAGAACATCTTTAAGTAACATTGGTAGATTAGGTTTGGAAGAGGCAATTCTTTTAACTTTTCTTTAATTTGGAAGAATTTTATTTCATTTTCAAAGACAAAGCAAAGTTTTTCTGGGCACGTTATCCTGGGCTGACAACTTTTTGCTTTTAGAATCTGGAATATGTCACTCCATTCTCTTCTTGCCTGTAGAGTTTCTTGTGAGAGGTCTCCTTTGAGTTTAATTGGCATTCCTTTATATGTCACTTGATTTTTTTCACATGCACACTTAAGGCTCTTTTCCTTATATTTGATTGAAGAGAGCTTGATGATCATGTGTCGTGGTGAAGATCACTTTTGGTCAACACTGTTGGGAGTTCTGTGCCCCTCCTGGATGTTGTTTCCCAATTCTTTCTCTAGATTAGGGGAATTTTCTCTTATTATTTCATTAAATACATTTGTAAACCTGGCTTCTCTTTCTACAGCTTTTGCAACTCCCATAACTCTTATATTTGGCTTTTTAATAGTGTCTTTCAATTATTGAATACTTTTTTTGGCCTGATCCAGCTTTGCTTCCAGCTTTTTGTTTCCCCCTGGTGACAGGAAATATCTTCTAATTCTGAGATTCTTTCTTCTGTTTGCTTCATTCTATTTTGGAGACTCTCCATTGTACTTTTAATTTGTTCTACTGTGTTCTTAATTTCTGATATTTCAGCTTTCATTTGATTCATTTCCAATGTGACATATTGCTTGAATTCCTTGAATGACTGCTTTATTTGCTTCTCATTATTGATAAGAAGTTTTATAATAAGTGTTTTGAATTCTGTATCCCCTATTTTCTCAATGTCTTCCTCAGTGAACTTTGAGGTTGGCAAAGGGTTTTGCTCCTTTGCAGGGGAGTCTTTAATAATATTCACTGTGCCTCTGTCTCTTCCTTTGCTCTTGGTCATTGTATTCCTGGTTATCTGATTCTTCTCCTTGGGACAGGTTTCTAAGCTGTACCTTTCTCCCACTTCTGGTTGGAGTAGGTCCCAGGATTAAGGAGACACCAGGAGTCCTATTTAACTAGGTTGTTGTTGGTGGTGATCTTGCTGAAACCTGTTGGCCATTAGACCTGAGGGCCACACAGACCTGTTTTGACACTTACAATACCATAGTCAGTATTATTTTCATGTGGGACCAGTGCAATGCACAGAACTCAACAAGTTCTCGCCAAGCTCATCACATGCACAGCTCAGCTCTGTCCCCACAGTCTCAAAGCTCTTGCCACACTGTACAAAATGGCATCTGACATGCCACTACTAGAGTTCTGAATCTGATGGACATCAGGTCTGAGGGTTACCCGGACTTGTCTTGGATGGAACCTATGGGATGCCATGTTGTTGCAATTCACTGAGCCGGAAATGAGTTCACTCCCAGCTCAGTGCCTGCACAGTGAGCAAGCTCTTGCCTCCTTAAACAAAATGGTGTCTAATTCTGCTCTAAGAGGCAAACTGGGTTGTGAAATCCACCCTGTTCCCACACCACCTGTCTGGGACCTGCAGTTCTGTCTCTGCTCCTGGTCAAATTAAACAGATCAGCAGGATGAGCAGTTCTTTGCCTGGTTCACCTCCTGAACTCCCAATAAACATCCCTTCCCACCTTGTTGCTGGTGTTCAGATCTGCAAGCCCCATCCCCTCACCTCTGCAATGAACATAATAAAAAGTAATGATTCTGTTATGAAAAAGTAAATTAAGGAAATAAATAAACAAATGAAAAAAGAAAGAGGTGGACAAATCTGTGGTCATACAAAGAGTAATTGAAGTGTGGTCTCCGGCAGCCAGGAGACATCTGGACCTCCACACCACGAAGTAGGAAATTAAAGATTTTATTAAAGGATGGTTCATGGCTGACCTGCATCTGCACTTTTTCAGGTGATATTAGAATTCATAAGATTCATAGCAAATGATGGATAAGAGAGACAGGCTAGCCCAACTTCACTCCATAGGGCTTTATCTTTATCTCTGTAGGGATGCTTGCAGTTCTGTCAATCTTAATCCCTGGAGAGTTCCTTTTCAAATGTTTACTGTGACTCCTGTCACAGACAAAGAGAGAGAGATAATTAGATCAGATAAACAACAAATTGTTACACATTCAAATATGAATAGTTTAATCTTAAAAAAAAAAAGATACCTGAGCCTAAAATACTACAGACTGAGCCACAGCCCCAGGCAACATGGGCTCACAAGCTGGGTCCAGGGGTCTCCCTGCCTCTGCCTGGCTCCTGGTTGCTGGCTGTGTCCCCTCCATGGCTCTGCAGCTTCATCACTGGCCTCCAGCTGGATGTGCGTGTGGGGTCTGCAGGACTGAAGAGCCCGCTTGGGTGGAAAGCCAGAGCCTGCGTGACGGCCCCCTCCCCACACTGTCCCACGCACACCTGCGCTGGGGACGTAGGCACCGAGACCATGCCTGTGGGGTTTTTATTCCCAAATCAAAATCTCATCTTGCCAGGGTGAAATGTTAATTTAAAAACTTGTAAAAAAACAGAGACTTTTGTAACTTCAAAAAAAAAAAAAAAAAAAATTCGTAGTCACCTCAGGACCTATAGTAAGAGGACATCTCTGCATTTATTTGGGGGCAGGGGTTGGCTGACAGGCAGAAGCAAGAAGCACCACCAGGACAATTGAATGTATGGTATTCTTCCTCACCCAGTGTCCCCTAGGGTTGGGCTGCACCTCCCCCAGCTCAGACCATCTATAGGTCTTTGCTACTCAAAATGTGGCTCCAGACCAGAAGTTGTGGCATCACTTGTATGCTTGTAAGAATTCAGATTCTCAGGCTCTTCTCAGGCTACCACCTGACAAAAATCAATATTTTTAAGACTTCCAAGTGATTTCTTTTTTTAATAATAAGTTTATTTTTATTTTTGATGATGTTTACATAGCTAAAAAGGATGCATGCCCATATGGACCACTGATTTGTGTGGGGAGGATAAAGGAATGGGGTAAAGTAGATGAGACAACTACCTCCAATCTCCATTTTTCTTCCTGTATCTGGGGAAAGTGGAGAGAGAAAGGATGAGGGCCATTCCCAGCAACCCAATTGCATTAGTACCCAGCGATGAGGGACAGCCACCCAATGTCATCTCTGGGTCCCCAAAGCGGAGCATGTTCCCAGGGCAGGGTTTAAGTGGTTTTCATAATTCTAAGATGCTGTTGATTTCATTGCTCCAAAATTGAGGAAATCCTCCCAAAGTTCACTGGCTGACACAGAGTCTTCACTCACCCAGAAACCCATTGTCAAAGCTTGACCAAGAGAGCTGTCCAGTTTATTCTGCCCTTCGTGGTACTAGACATCCTCCACATGTCTCAATGAACTGGTTGTCATGTCCTCCATGTGAATCTGGTCATGCCATCTGCTGCACAGGCTTCAACAACAGAGCAGACCCAGTTCTGACACAAGCATTCCTGGATCAGATCACAGATCCTGTGATTTTCCTTGTGGTTGAAGTTCTGAGTCCAGTGGTCCAGTTGGGGGGGGTCCCCAAAAACCTCATCAGACATGGCTCCAGACCCAGTTCTCACTCGTGCCAGCCGGTGCGAAGTACAGCTCAGTCTGTCACCCACATCAGCCTACACTTACACCCAGTCAGTTATGTCTCCAGACCCATATCATACACAAAACAATGGATGCTGTGGCCCAGCCCATCCTGGCCCACTACACACTCAGCTCTCACACACCAATAGGAATGGCAGACTACTCAGAGCAACCCCCAGACACTCCCACCAGGCCCACCCCCAGCCCGTTTCTGTGCATGTCAGTATGTGCAGCAGACTGGTCCAGTCCATCCCACATTTCTTTCACCTCTCATACACATCAATGGGTATTGAGACCTAGCCCAGCCTGACAAACCTCACTATCCAGCCCCCACCTATGCCTGCAGGTGCCACTGCCTGTGCAGCCAGGCCTGCCCCCAGCCCTGGTTCCCATGCTCACCAGTGGAAACTGTAGCCCATCAGAGAAATGCCCACAGTGCCCTACCAGGCCCACTTCCAGCCCTGGATCTTACACTTTCCAGGTGGTTCTGCAGTCTAGCCTGACAGGACTTGCCCCCAGTGCCAGCACCTGCTAGCCATTGCTGTGGCAAAGCCCAGCCAGCCCATAAGCTCTGGCTCCTCAGCCCAGCTTGACTCTGCCCCTAACCCAACTCACATGCAGGCCAGTGGGTTTTGTAGCCCTGGCTAGAATGATCTATCCCCAAGTCCCACTCAGGTTCACCACAGGGACAGTGGCCCAGCAGGGGAGTCCTCACAGCCCCTGTACCAGGCTCACCCCCTTCCAGGTCTTAAATGTACTGTTGGATGCTGCAGCCCAGTTTGACAACCCACCTCACCTCGGCATTCACCAGCAGGTGCTGAAGCCTGGCTTGACCCAGTCTGTGCCCAGTCCCAGCTCATGCTGGTGGGTGCTACAGCCTAGACCAGTCTGGACTGCCCCCAATCCCAATCCTAATGTGAGCTAGCCTGTGTTGCAGCCCAACCCAGCTTGTCTGCACCCCTTCCTGGTTCTCACATCTGCCAGGGGGTGTTATGAACTGGCCAAGCCTGGCCTGTCCACAGACCTGACCTACACATGCCATTAGATACGGTAACCTGACCCGGGCTGAGCTGCTGCTCCCAGCCTTGATTGCTGCACTTACCTGCAGGGACTGCATCCTGACAGAGGAATTCCCCAAGCTCCTCTATCAGGTCATCTCCAAGTGGCAAATCTTGAGCACACTGGTGGATTCTTGTCCTAGCCTGACATGACCCACCTCTTATCCTGGCAGGCACAGAGACCTTGACTGACCAGCCAACACCCATTCCAGCTCTTGTTGGGTGCTATAGCACAGCCCTAACTGGCCCACCCCGAGACCCTGCTCTTGTGTGGTTTAGCAGATACCAAGACCTAGCCCAGCCTGTCCTATATCTACCTCGTCTCTCGCAAGCACTAGTGCATTCTGAAACCTGTCCCAGTCTAGCACACCCCAGGCTCAATCCAAATCCATTCTGAGGGACGCTACAGCCATGTCCAGCCCAGTTTGCTGCCCTAATTTCAGCTCTCATGCCCACTGGAACCACAGCTCAGTTGGTACATCACCTTAGCTCCCAACCGGGCCCACTCCGAGCCACAGATCTTGTATATGCTGGTGGTTGCTGCAATCCAGCCAGGCATTATCCATCACCTATCCGAATTTTCAATTGGATGCTGCAGCCTGGCCTGGCCCACTCCAGACCCAACTTTCACTGGTGAGTGTTCCAGCCTAGCCATGCCCAACCTGCCCTTATCCCTGGCTTTCATGCAAACCAATAGATGTGATAGCCTAACTTAACCCATCATGGTCTGAACTCCATCCTGGTTCCTCTAAGTGCCAGTATACTATGGTTTCGCTCAGCACTGTCTGGTTTACCACCCCTCCTCCCCTAGGGCCAACCCACACACTTGCCAACAAATGAAGCAGCCCTGTCTGGCTTGACCAACACCCACCCAACTCATATGCTCACTACCTGGAGCTACAGCCCACAAGGGGAGTTTCCCAAGTAGCCCCCCAAACCCACTCCCAGACCCAGCTCTCACAAGTGTCAGCCAGTATTAGGCCTTTACTCAGCACAATCTACCCCTCAGTCTTGGCCTTTGTATGTGCTGGTGGATGTTTCAGCCCAGCCTGTCCATACACAGTCCTTGTGTGTGCCTTGGGGTATTGAAGCCTGGACTGTTCCTAACCCCAGTATCCATGAGTGTTGGTGAGTGCCATGGTCATTGCGTAGCTCAGCCCATCACAACCCTCAACCCTCAAGCAAACCAGGTATGGCAGTCCTACAAAGGTGAGCCCACAAATCCCCCCACAGAATCTACTCCCAGATCTGACTGTTTCACATGCTGGTTACTGTCTTGGCACAGCCTGACATGCTCCACCCCTTGCCCCAACACTGGTGGGTAGTATGGTCAAACCCTATCAACCAGACCCAGTCATGGCTTTCATGTGGGCTACCAGATGGTGGTTGACACCAACAAGCTCAGCTCAGGTCTCCATGTGAACATGCTCGGCCCTGAAAGAACCTCTGGTTTCTCTCAACCAAACCACCTGGTCTCAGCCCCCTCATTTACCTGCAAGTGCTTTAGCCTGGTTGGTGGAAGTCCCCCAGAAGTCACTCCTCACCTGTCACATTCTTCCTTAGTAGTCCTCCCTTCACACATCCCTAGACCCCTTTCCCTGAGCAATCCACAGCCCTCCATGCCTGCAAGAATGCAGATCCCCAAATTCAGTCCTCTGGCAGTGTGCCATGCTGTCCTGGGACCCTTTCTGCCTGCCCAGGGCCCACACAGGCACAGGTCTCTAGACCTCTACTGCTGGCATGCCAGCATCTGCCCCCCACCCCATCTTTAAAAAAATAAAAAAGAACAGCAACTACGCTGGCACACTGGTATAGTTAACACAAATTTGGCATTAACCAGGCCCACAATGCCTGCCAGCTATTGGCTGCTTTTCGTCCAGCAGTGTAACACTTGCTGAGACACAATACAACCTAGGCAGTGATTTACAGCTGTGGATTTTTAAGACCTCCTAGTGATTTCAATGCACACAAATACTTGAGAAATCCTGGCATTGAATACACTATCTTCCCTTTGGTACCTGGAGAAAAAGCAAAGACAGAGTGCATTCACATTTTCACAGGAAGACAGAGCTCTTGGCCCAGCATGCTCCTCTTCGCTGCAAGCAAGAACTAGACTTGGAAGATGGTGTTGCTGTGTCCGTCTCAGGCACACTGTGAGCTTTCAGACTTGAGTGCTTTTCATAAGGGTTATTAAATCTCCCTCTTCTACTTTCACTGCTAGCTGACCTCGTTGTTGGTTTGGTTTGTTTAGCGACTTACTAACTACTACAGACTCTGCTAAGTCCTTAATAGATGCTTTCTCATGTAATTCTTTCAATGATCGTACGAGTAAATTCTCCCATTACTCTGATTATGCACAAGAGGGAACTTAAGCACAGAGCCATTAATTAACTTGCTCAAGGTCACACAGTTAGGAACGCACAATTCCCAGGCCCCAGCTCTGATCCCCAACACCAGTGCCACTGCTCCTATATTAGGCAAGGGTAGAAACTTGAGCCCATCCACAACCAGATAACCAAACTGTGGGATGGCTAGCCAGAAAAGACAATGATGGAAGTTCCAAGTTGAGAGGAAGCCAGAGGAGCACATCAGCTCCAAAAATGCCAACTAGGCAGGAGCCTTCCCTTAGCTGTGCAGAAGGCTCCGAGGATACCATACAAGATAGCCTGAGAGCTGGGAAAAGGCATTTTCACATGCAAAGCACTTTTCCAAGGGAGGGAATGTCGAAGCCACTGCCCTTCTTGAAGGAAGAGCTAAGATCTATTGAGATTCCAGAAAAAAAAAATCACACCTCCATTTTGGCCTCTTAAGAGACAGTCGAGCAGGTTCTTCACAGAGCAGGTAGGGGGAGCGGCAGGCAGAGAGACAGGGATGGAAGCCTAGAACACTCTGGAAGGGCAGCTGGGAAGCCCGCAGCCCCAGGAGCCAGGGCCAGGCCTCCAGAGGAAGTGGTTTTCATCCAGGCTTGCTAAGAGCAGCAAAGGTTCTGGGAAAAACCGGGAGTGCCGTGGGAAGGTGGGCGACCCGGAACCCCTCGTGTGCGATGCTGGAGATCAGAAGATGTCTACTCATGGTGACATTGTCTGAACGGGAGCTCTGAGCAGCCAGGCTCCAGAATCTTCCAGTCTTCATCTGTGGTCTAAATGCATCGTGACCTCCTTCAAGGTCATCTTCCCATGGCTTCATGGTGTCTTCTCTCTCCCGGGCTGCAGAGCACAGATGTCAGGTTTCCAGACTCGCAAGTCTACCTTTGAAATTAGAAGGGAAAGCCAGAGCAGACAGAGGTTAATTAAATAACCAGGCTTGGTCACTGAGAGGTGTTTGTGTGAGGCACTGGCATGGCACAAGTTCTGCCAGCTCCTGTATGAAAAGCACAATGTTTTCAGCCACAACCAGAGGCTCAGTGCCCCCCACTGGACAAACAGCTGGCCCCCAGCTTCTCCAGTGGCCTCAGAGTCACTGTAGAGGCAGCACTTGAGGAAACTGAAGCTTCACATGTTGCTCCATCTTAAATCCTGGGGTTCAAAAGTGTCTATGATGAAGTCAGCAGAGAAAAAAAATAACTACCCCATAGCACTGCTTTCTTTAATCCAAGGTTTTCATATCATTTTATGTGGGAAATTCTCTTTAATCTTACAACAAAGAGACTTGAGTCTTTTAAAGATTCCCTTAAATTAATATCAGAGCCACAGGACCAGAAATAAACACACGTAACATTCAAGAGTCTCTCACGGATTTGTCATTTGTCTTGTTTGGTTTGGTTTGTTTTGTTTTGCCTCCCCCATTCTCATTTTGGTTTTAGGCCATTTTTATTTGTGATCTGTTTAGTACAAGACAAAAGCAGCCTCGTTCTACAAATGAAGCCAAAAGCTTCATTCCTGCTAATCCCGTTTGTTTGGCAGGATGCGCCCCACTTGGTGCACACACATTTGGTAGACATGGGTGCAAAGGGAGGGAGGTGTTGTGGCTTTAGTCCCCCGATAGTGCACCTGGGGAAGGCAGCAGAACACGCTCCATGCTTGGGCCTCTGCACCTACATGGGAGACCCAGGAGAAGCTCTGGGCTCCTGGCTTCAGCCTGTCCCAGCCCCACCCAGCTACTGTGGCTATTTGGGGAAAGAGCCAGCAGATCGAAGCTTGTTCTCTCTCTCTCTCTTTCTCTCTCTCTCTCTCTCTCTTTCTCTCTCTCTCTCTCTCTCTCTCTCTATATATATATATATATATCTGTCCCTTTCTTTCTTTGTAACTGCCTTTCAAATACGTGGGTTTTTTTAATAAGAAAAAAAGAAGCTAGGGAAGGAGGATCTGGCCACCTCATCCCACTTTGGGGTTCAGAGGAAAAAAGGGAAGAGTCTTAGGACAGAGCAAGGGAGCGTGCCTCAGTCACCCTCCAGGGGGAGGCCAGGACGTTCCTGGCAGCTGAGTCAGGCAGCCGCACTAGAGCTGGCCTGGAGAATGTCCCAGCAGGCTTTGAACATTGCAGCAGCCCCTTCAGAGTTGCCAAGCACAGCAATGTCTCATGTGGCTCAGCTTCCCTATCAGGGCAGAGCAACAGGGGCTCCCCCGTGACTGGAGAGCAGTTCTGGGGACCTGACTGCCCCATTGAGAGCCTGAAGGACACTCTTTAAGTTGATTTTCAGCTTCACTAAGGTACAATTGACAAACAAAATTGTGTCATTAAAGGCATACAAGAATGGTGGCTTGATGTGCATATGTATTGTGAAACGATTACTCCAATGAAATGAACACATCTGTCCCCTTACTGTTTATCATGTGTGTATATGTGTATATGTCTTGTTAGAAGAAACAAAATCAGTGGCTGAAAGAAATAGCTGTGCTGCCATGTGTGTTGTGGCAATATTCTCTGTGGTCAAGACAGGGAAACCTCCATTGGCTGGTAAATAGAAGAACTGTGGTTTGCAGTGTTGCTCAGCCACAAAATTAGGCAATGTTGCCACTTGTCACAATGTGGATGAACTTAAGGAACATTTTCTAACTAAAATAAGCCAGATGGAGAAAGACAAATAATTGAGACCTCACAAAAGTTGAACGCATAGTAATAGATAGAATGGTGATGGCAGGGGTTGCCTTGAGGGAAATGAAATGCTGGTCAAACTTCACTGCTTTGGAGGGGTGACCGGAAGGCAGGGGTTCAGGCAGGTGCAGACTAAGCTCTCTGTGCACAAACAGCCCTCCAAATGCCTCCACTCAAATCACTACAAGCAATCATATTATCTTGTTTAAAGCACACCATGGTCTTCTAACTTTTTCACTATCATACAATGTTACCTGTTTTCAGCTTGAAAGCTTAAAGTCATCAGAGATTTATGGAAACATCCATAAAATGCTCCATAAAACTCTAAGGGGGAAACGTTAACTACACAGATCCTGACCTGCAAGGGTATGGGGTCTGCTTCACCAGGAGCCATTATCCATGGGGGAAAGTTGGGGATGAAGCTTAGCCCCCCTTGGCACTGTGAGGCCTGGCAGCCAGGTGATTTTCCCACCCGCTACAGTAAAGACTTCAGACGGGTCACTTGGTCTCCCAGGAGCTCGAACTCCTTGCTTATTCACTATCCAAGCACGTCTTTGCAGGTATAATAAACTGAGGTAGCTTCCAACCCACCTTGCTTCAACCCTTTCACGTGAATGCCATCATACTTTTCCTACTGCCACACTGTCTAAATGGTAAAAAGCAACCAATTCAATAACACCTCTACTACATGGATGGTTATCTGCTAATTCAAAGGTCACTGGTGCAGGTCACAAATGTGGCAGCAAATACATTCACAAGACATGATATCCATGGAGTATGAATTTCGAGTGTTTAGACATGACCACTGGCTTCTCACTGCAGTTTAAAGGTCCCAGTAGCACACAGGTCCATCTCCACCCGGTGGTCTCCAATCAAACAGCGAACACCAGTGCCCTCCCAGGAAAGCAGCTTCCGACAGTGCATTCCTCGGCAGTGAAAGGATCATCCTGCCGGAGATGGTTCTGGCTACGGTCTCACCACCCACACACTGCACTGCCTCGCTGTGCCTTCACCATCCTTGCCTAGATAACCGATCAGCCTCATCCTCCTTTGGAGGCCACATGTCATCACGGTCAGCATGTTTGTGTTACCAAGAATTCTCTGTCATCTCCCTCTTCTCCTCCATCCCTCCTTCCACTGCTGCTGTCGTGTTCTTGGGAGTATCTGAAGCCACTTCAATCAGAAAGAATTAGCTGCTAATAGACACAACTTGCATGGATCTGCAACACGTAATCTTCAGCAGAGTGATTAAACACAAACGAGTACCCGCTGCATGATTCCATTGATATGAAGTTCAAGAGTAAGCAGAGCCAACTCTGATGAGCAAAGTCAGAACAAAGACTCCCCTTGTGGGATGCCAATTGAGAGGGTCGAATGGAGCTTTTCTGGGGGCTGGAAATGTACAAACCTTGCTTTAGGTGTCAGCAATGTGGTGTCCTCACGAGCAAAACTCCCCACCTACACGAAACTCATCATAACTTGAAATGCAAGCTGAAGGAAAAGACAGAAACAGTTAAAAGGAACAGGTGCGGCCCAGGGACAGAAGCAGAGTCTGGAAGCAAGCCCAGATGGCTTCAGCTTGCACTGGTGGGAGGAGGGTACCAGCAAAGCAAACGAAGAGAGTGAATTCAGAGCAGGCAAAAGCAGTCGTGACAGGAGGGGCTAGAGGGCACCCGAGGGCACCTGAGGGCACCTGAGGGCGCCTGAGGGCAGCTCTTGGGGACTTGTGAATAAAGCACGGAGGTCTGATGACGAGGAGAGTGGAAGTAACTGATACAGAAAAACTGTATCTTATAAGTGTTAGAAATTTTATCTGGATGATTTTAAAACTTGCTGGATCAACAGCAAGTCTTTTCAAAGGTATTTGCATGTTGTGCCGAGGCACCATGGTCAGAATCCAGAGTGGGCCGAGGACCCACCTTCCACAGCCCTTCGGCAGCATCCATCTATGGCTGTTTCCCGGAGAGCGAAGGCTTACCGACTGGGCCAGCCAACACGGGACCTTCTGGGGCACCAAGCCAAACAGACAGAACAAAGGACCCAGGGATGCTTAAGCGATGCTGGAAAAGCAATGATTTACCCAGCATATATTCAGTTGCAAGAAAAAAACTGGAGTCGGGCAGGGTTTGAGTTTGGCAGCACATTTAGTGCCAAGCTAGAGAAGGGTTTTCAAAGCAATGAGTTTCCACGATGCATCAGATGACAGCGCTTTATGAAACTATCACTGTGCTTGTTAGGTTATATTCATTTTTATTTGAAAAGCAGAGAGGAAAAAACAGAGGACTTCCATCAATGATTCGTTCATCAGAAGGCTACAGTAACTGGTTCTGGACCGGACCAAAGCCAGGAAACAGGAACTCCGATCTCCCAGGTGGCTGCCAGAGGCGCGGTCCTGAGCCATTGTCCACTGCCTCCCAGCATACACACCAGCAGGAAATAGGATTGAATGTAGACCAAGGACTCAAACTAGGCACTCTGAAAGGGAATTCAGGGATCCTAAGTGGGATCCTAATTGCTGAAAAAACAATCATTGCAGAAAATATTATCTCCTACTCTTCATTTCTATAGCATTCTCATGAAAATCCTTCCTAAACCATCTATTTGTCATTGTACTGTGTTTATTTTACATCCTTTTTTTTTCCCCTTGCCTTCTGTATTAAATTGTAAACACCCCATGGGCCTTTTGACCTTATACACATCCACTCTTCAGGGCCTGCACACAGTGGAGCTTACTAAATGCAGTCTGCCTCGAGTGTGCCCAGGGCACAGACTGAGGGTCAGACAGGACCCTGAAACGTGGGGTACAGTTGAACCAAAGTGAATGAGCCTGAGGCCTGGCCGCTTCCCTGAAAGAAAAAAAACCAAATTGTTTAACATCCAAGAAGATTTCTCCGAGAACAGAGACTAGATGAAGCCAGCCCTCGTGACAATAAATAAAAGCAGGGAGCTGACCACCGAGTTCTGAGCCGGAACACAAGGTCGCCTTGCCCTCGGGTCTCATTAGTAGAAATAACACTTACAGGAAAGCAGCAACTTTCAAGATAGTTGAAAGTTTCCTGAGTGATCAGGAAATCGCTGGTGGTGGTATGAGGTTTTCAAAACACACGGAGCATGCCCTCCCAGAGCGACGGGGTTGCCAATTAGGACAGTGAGGGTCGTGGAGCTCTGTCTGCGAGCTGCAAGTCGGGAGCTGCTCATTAAGAAGTCAGCGACATGTCAGTGGCTTGTTACTTAATGGCGACATGTTACTTAAGTCAGCGACATGTTACTTAAGGGGCTAAAGCCCTTCACAGTGAAGACCAGTAACATCCTACGGCTCAGGATTTCATCTTCCGCTTGGTTTCCTGGGGTGATTACACGATCAGCAGCGAGAGGGTTCGTTTATTCTTTGAAAGATCCTTTCTATGGAACCATGAGTGACGCAGCAAAGCAAGCGGAATCACGAATTGAATCTTCCTGTGTGCCCTCTCCACTCTACCCTGTAAGAAGCAGAATGCAGAGCCCACACAAGCCAGACCCGGGTCCTTACTGCACCACAAGGAACAGAAGAACAGAGTGTTTCTCTGCAATTGACTCCTGAATCTGCCCCTTATCAGCCTCAAGAAAACTTCTGAGCCTCAGTTTTACTCATCTTTAAAATGGTGATAATGACAGTTGACATGCCTCAGATGCTATTGAGAAATCAGATGAGATTAGGCATGGGAGGGGCTTCATACAGTGCCCACTTTCCTGCGAACTGTTAGAAGCAGAAATCAGCTGCTAGAACTGCTTTGATTTGTCTCTGTCTTCTAATTGAACCAAAGCATATAACACACTCTGCAAACATCACCAGAGAAAGAGGAGAGCCCTGCTGCTGCAGGAGACCACAGAGGAGCTGGGCCCATGTGCAGAGACCTGCCTTCCTGCTGAGACACCTCTGCCAGTGACACTGAGGAAGAACGGCAGGGCGCTGTTGACATCTCACACTGCGACACCACGGAAATACCGCGCAGCGCTGTCAGCTTCCGAGCCCAGCGCAAGCCAAGCCCTTAGGTGAGAAGTCCCCACGAGCCTGTTCTTTCCACCACCAGCGGAGAAGGATCTTGCACGTGAGTCTCCTGCAGCTCCTTTGGCCAGCCGAGACCCCAGTCCCAGAGTCACTTGTCAGGGCATCAGGAACCAAAGCACAGAGTGCCCAGCAACAGTTTTCATTGCCAAGGCAAACTGGAAAAGCAACCACATGCTCACTCACTTCTGCTTAAAATAAAAAGCTGAAATCCTGATTTTTCTGCTACATGCCTGCTCAGCTCTGACCTGCCACATTGACACACTGCGTTATTGACCTACAGATACAAAGCCCAGCTTCACCAGATGACAACTCGGCCCTTACATTACACCTGGAACTTTTTCTTTTCTGTGAAAATTGTGTCACTGATTTCCAAAAGCCATGTGGCTCACAGGTCCGCAATCTAGAGATGGGTCATGCTCGGGTTTTGTTGAATCCCTGGCCGTTTTGGTTAGGCAGTCAGCCTTAGGAGCCCCTGCCACAGCACAGTGCCATGGCCAGCTTACAGGGCTGGCTTCTGAAGGATTCATCCGTTAACGGAGTTTCCTCTTTCTATCTCGCCATCAGAGTTGACCAGCAAGTTCTTAAGAGACGGCGTGATGCCAGAGGCCAGTCCAACCTACTTCTCTGCGAATATTTCTTTCTCCTCTGCTCAAAGTCCTAAAACTTTCTGCTTTAACATCTTCCTCAGAGAAGAATGCAATTTATCACTTTTCACCCTAAAGATTTTTTCTGTCCAAACACGTGCATATGTGGGCTCAGTGGCTAAACCCTCTGGGATCCCATATGGGCATGTCCTGGGATCCCATATGGGCACCAGTGTGTGTCCCAGCTGCTCCACTTCCCATACAGCTTCCTGCTTGTAGCCTGGGAAGGCAGCAGAAGATGATCCTAAGCCTAGGGACCCTGCACCACTGTGGGAGACCTGGAGAAGCTTCAGGCTCCTGGCTTTGGATTGGCTCAGTTTCAGCCGTTGCAGCTACTTGGAGAGTGAACTATCAGACAGAAGATCTTCCTCTCTCTCTCCTTCCCTGTAAAATCTGCCTTTCCAATAAAAATAAATAGATTTTTAAAAAATAAAACAGGGCCCAGTGTGGTAGCCTAGTGGCTAAAGTCCTTATCTTGCAAGCATCAGGATCCCATATGGGCACTGGTTCTAATCCCGGCAGCCCTGCTTCCCATTCAGCTTCCTGCTTGAGGCCTGGGAAAGCAGTCAGGGATGGCCCAAGGCCTTGGGACCCTGCCACCCACTTGGAAGACTTGGAAGAAGTTCCTGGCTCCTGGCTTTGGATCAGCTCAGCTCTGACCATTGCGACCACTTGGGGAATAAACCAGCAGACAGAAGATCTTCCTCTCTGTCTCTTCTCCTCTCTGTATATCTGACTTTCCAATAAAATAAATAAATAAATCTTTAAATAAAATAAAATAAGATTAATTATTGCATATGCAACACAATCTGTTGTCTTGGCTAGACTGGCAAATGTCCAGAACAAGAACCGCCAAGGAGCCAGGGAGTCATGCAGCAGGTTGAATTGCCACCTACGATGTCGCACCCCACTTTAGAGTGCCAGCTTGAGTTCCTGCTGCTCCACTTCTGACCCTGATGCCTGCAAATGTGCCTGGGGGAGCAGCAGAAGACAGCCTGAGTGCCCGTCTGTTGGCTGCTGCCCAGGCTAGCTCAGGCCAGTCAAGGAGTGAAACAGAGCGAGCAAGCGTTTTCTCTTTCTCTGTTTCAAATAAATACAACTTTTTTAAAAAACAAATCACTGGCAAGTAATCACTGCAATGAGTGCTCAGTGAAACCTGGTGAGCCCTGGAGTAACTCCTTTCAAAAGATGTCGAATTTCGCCACCAACAACTGTGTATATGTGTGTGTATATGTGTGTGTGTGTTCTTCCTCACGTGAAAGGCAGATCTTACAGAGGGAGCAGGAGACAGATAAACAGGTCTCCCATTCCCTGGTTCACTCCCAAATGGAGCCAATGACTGGAGCTGAGCCTATCTGAAGCCAGAAGCCAGGAGCTCCTTATGGGTCTCCCACATGGTTGCAGGGTCCCAAGGTCGTGGGCCATCCTCCACTGCCTTCCCAGGTCAGAAGCAGAGAGCCGGATGGGAAGTAGAGCAGCTGGGACACAAACAAGCATTCATATGGGGTGCTGGCATGACAAGACGGAGGATTAGCCTGCATACCACTGCACTCATCCCAAGAAAAAAATGTCAAGTCAGATTTATAAATTACTTGAATATTCCAATGGGGGGAAATGATCTTGTATCTGGAAACCAGGCAGAAGGTGAACTGTTTATATTTCATCTCGGACAACTGCTAGAGGCTGGGGGCCAGAGGAGAAGTGAGGAGGGACGGGGAGCAGTTTTTCTTCTCTGATTGGGGGTTTTAAGGGGTAGAACATGCGTTGTCATCCAAGACCAGCTCTTGGCACATTCTGAAGAAAAGTCACTTGGGCTCCAGTGTTCCTGGGTGAGGAATGCCATGGAAACCAGCCCTGCGCCTGCAGCCGCAGACCCCAGAGCTGCTAGGACTCTGTCCACGACCCCTGAGAGAGCAAGGGTCTCTACACAGACCCAGTGCCAGCCGCCCTTCCGCCACCCTCCTTGCGCAGCCACGGCACCCCAGCCGTTCCAGTCCGGTCCTAACTTGTCCAGCGAGATTCTGCAGCCACATTAGAGCAGATCTTTGTTCCCCGAGAGCTCCAGGTCTTGAGTTAAAGCTGAGGTTTCTCTCAGGCAGAGGAAATTCTGTCTTTCACAGAACAATGTTGACAAAGACCCATCGCGCAGCACACAGATGCTGCTAACAACCCTGCCATGTGCAGGACACTCCGGACAGAGGTGTCTGGCCCCAGACAGCGGCCAGGGCGACATGGGGGAACAGGGTAGAGGGAGCCGGGCAGTGCCTGAGAGCTGCAGCGACAGTGCCGCTGAAGCTGACCTCTGGCTGCTGTGGCCATCCCCTTGCTTAGGGGCCAGGGTTTGGGGACCTACTGGTCTACCAGCCTGTCACCTCTGCTGTCCTCTCCTCATCTGTCCAGCTTCTAACACCCGGAAGCACCCAGACTCGGGCATGGAAAGTCAACCCCTGCCCGGGCATTCTCCCTGAAGCCTGTGCCTTTAAACACAGCCACAGACCTACTCTCCCAAAGGCACCTCAGCTTGGACCCGCACCCTGCATTCTGGGCACCCAGATCTCCGTCTCCACAGGGAATTCTCACAGTGTCTCAAACGCAGCAGAGCCAGAACTAAACTCCTGATCTTTCCCCCAAAAACCTGCTCCTGCAGTTCACGCCAGTTAATGGCAATTCCATCTGCCCAGCTGCTCGTGGAAATAACCTTAAGGTCTTCCTTGACCCTGTTCTTCCTCTTAAATATTCATGTGAGCTATCATCAAATCTGTGAACTCAAAAGCCACCCAAAATGTGACCGCTCTTCTCCCCTCCTGCGGCCGTCACATTGTCCCCTTCCCCTGCCCTGGACCCCAGTAGGATGGGGGTGCAGGATGCTCCTACTTTTCTCTCCTTTTCCATCCAGGAGCCAAAGTGGAGCTTGTCAAGTCAGATCTCACCACTCTTCTTTTCCAGAACGTTCGATGTTCTTCATCTGCTCCAAAGGCAACTCCAAATCTGACAACACCGATACCGTGCACGCTGCAGGTGAGCCGACGGCTTCGGTATCCCCAGCCTCGTCCCCAACCACAGCTCTCTGACTCCCACCGCCCACCTCCCTTCCCTCGGCCACCACTGGCCTCCCCGACCTTGCATGTTGACCTATCCCGTCCCTGCTGCCCTTAGCCTGTGCTGTGTCCTCTGCCCAGAACAGACTTTCCAGAGGTTGCCCATAATTTCCCCCACAATCCTTGAGGTCTTACTGACATGTCACCTTTTTACAGAGGTCTTCCCGGCCAGGGTGGTTTGTTGTTTTTTTGTTGTTTTGTTTTGTTTTGTTTTTATTGTATTTTTGTTGACAATCTTTACATAGTTAATTACGGTAAAAAAAAAAAAAAGGTTCAGGGGGTATAGGGAAGTGGGTAATAGTATTATGTCCATGTCCATATTGTTTCCATCATGTATCTGAGGTAAAGGGGGATATTGATGGAGAAGCCCCACCCAGTTTCCCACCCACCCCAAGTCCCGGATGTGGGGCAAGCTCTGAGATCCTTGCTCAAATGGTTTTAATAGTTCTCCAGCTTTGAATTGCTGCCAGTTTCACTCGATGAGGTCGTCCACTGATTGACACAGTCCATCATAGAGTCTTCATTTGCCCAGTATTTCGCTGTCAACATATAGCTGAGATGGTTGATTGACTTGTTCTGTCCTCTGTCTTTTCTTGGCTAGGGTTCTGAGTCCAGCAGTTCAATTGGGGAGATCTCCAAAGAAACTTTGAGGTATTCCCAGACCAGATTCTTGTATGTTCTAGCAAGCACAGGGCCCGGCACAGTACATCACCCCGATCAGCTGGTGGTTTCAATTGCTGGGTTGGTTCTGTTTTCAGTCCTGACTTGCACTGGAATCAATGGGTGTTGCAGTCCAGTCTGGTTCTGCCCAGCACATACTCGGCCCCCACATCAACCAGTGAGAGCTGCAGCCTAGTCGGGGCGACCCACAATAACCCCCACCAGGCCCGCCCCTCCCCTGGTTTGCCAGTATGTATAGCAGACTAATCCAGTCTGTCCCACATCCTATTTGCTCTTGTACTTGTTAGTGGATATTAAAGCTTAGTTCCATCTAACCAGCTCAACCATCCAACCCTCACGGATGTTGTTGAGTGCCTCTCTGTCTAGCCACCCCAGCCCCCATCCTAGTTTTCATTCCCTCCCGCGGGAGTAGTGACCCAAGAGGGGGGAACCCACTATTTCCCTCCCAGGTCTCTCTCAGTCCCGGTTTATGCACTCTTAGGGTGGTTCTGTGATTTGACTTGACAGAATTAGTCCCCAGTGCCAGCTTCTGCCAGCTGATGCTGTGGCTAAGCCCAAACATCCCTCACCCACTCTAATTTATGCTAATCCGCCTAGCCTGGCTTTTCCCTGATGTAGTCCACGTGCAGCACACAGGTGTTGCAGCCTTGCTTAGTCTGGTCTGTCCCCATCTCAGCCCAAGCTCTCCAGTAGGAGTAGCTGTCTGCTATTCTGCCATTCTTAAGGTGATCCCGGAGGTGGAGAAACATTCGAATATAGGAAATTTCTACCCACCTTCCCCAACGTCTACAGTAATTGTCCAATTCTGAAATAGTATGGTAATTAAGACTCCCTGTGGGAGGCCAAGTTTCACCATTAACAAGGGAGTATTTGGGCCGAGCCTTCATGCAGAAAAAGATCAAGTTCTTCTTGCTCACAATCCGCAAGCCAAATATGTCCCAATTTTTAAGGATACAACCAAGATGTGTCCGGGAGTCCACTCACGAATTTTGAGATCCCACCTTATGAAGTCTTCTCTCGGTTGAGTTGGGCCACGTGGCTCCCGTCTGAGTCTCTTTTTTTCACGCCCCACATTGGGCACCAGGGAAAATATGTTACCAGAAATGCCCGGTGGGTTCTTTCCTCAGCTTAGTATAGAAATAAAAAGCCGGGAATCTGTTGCAAACAGAAAAGTTTATTTGTGAAGGGACCAGGTGAGCAGGGAAGGGAGGGGAAGGGGAAAGCACCTCCGAAGAGCCGGGAGGTGGGGTGCCTCTCGAAAGAGGAGGGAGAGAGAGACACCCCAGGCCAGGGTGTTTTAAGAGTGGCCTTCACCTCTGTTTGTCAGCTTTAATGCTTGCCCCATGTGCGCCACCGCCTGGCACACCAGCGCTTTTTCTCCTCTGAGCCTCTCAGCAGGGTGCGAAGTCTGAGGACTGGGACGTCTCCTGAGCCCCCTGCCCCACAGCAACCAGAAAAGTGCTGTCCGAAGGAAGTGCCCAATGTGATGAGTGACCCAATCCCCAGTTGGCTTCGAGTTCTCTATGAGCAAGAGGTGCTTGCATAACGTCTTGCTCAGTTCTCCATTTGCAACTCCCTGCCTGACACTCACAGATCGCCTGCACAGATCGCCTAGGCAACCGTGCGTTGCACGTTGCACGGTGTACACATTTGTCACTCCATTTAGTTTACTGGGAATGCAATATATTTTTAGTTGAATAGTCAATCAAGATGCTTAAAATGTCACAGGTGCCTTTGCCACAGTAAGGGCTTCGCTCTGCTCCCAAAGCCAGTTATTAATTTATTGCACCGGGGTTCTGACCGGAGGCTGCAAACCCAGAGAGGCATTTTCAGTGAAGGACCTGCTATGGGCGGCATTTTTGCACCATCTTGTGGACAACCTCAGAACTACACCCAGTGAAAACAGACACCCTCCAGGGTCCCAGCATTAGTGTGAAATGCATATTTTCTAGTGTCTTGTCCCCAACCCAGAAGAAGTTCTTTACACTCTCTCTCCTCCGGTCCTCGACTTTCCAAATACGCCTCCCTTTGGAGTGTTCTAAGTTGATGATTCTCGCTCTTGCTGGGGGGAAAGAAGTGTCCTCCTTGTCCATCAAGGTGGGAATAGAACAGCTGCCCTTCCCTCAGCAAGCACTGAGGAGGGGCAGGCTTCCACATCAGCCGTGGTTGTCCCAGGATGTGCGGCTGCAAGGTGTGCCATGGGAGGCTGCCCCACCTTTCAGCTTCAGGACCCAACACCCACCAGCCTATCTGGAATGTCGTGTATACCGCATCAAACGGCAGCCTTTCTATTTCAGTACTCCCAGCAGAGGCTAACAGTTAGATTCCCAATCTTAGCTAGCCAGGTATGGGTTGGATGGTGCAGGCAGAGGAGAAAGGCCCCTGTTCACCTGTGAGTGGACCCACGGGTCGACCTGTGACAGGGAGGATCAGCAACCTCCAGAGTCACCTGCTCTCAGCCTACTGCTCACTCCCATTGCACCTGCGTGCATACCACGTGTCTCACAGGGTTGGGCCAATCATTTGTGAGGTCAGCAGCACCATAATTTATCATTTTGATTATCATTTATTATGTATTATTAACATTTATAAAGCAGTTCCATCACCCTCAAGGCCTTCAAACTCTGCGAGCGGCAGGCACCAGAAGCTACCTAAGGATCGTGCTGGCTGAGGAGAACTGATGTGTGATCAGCACCGGAAAGTGCTTTAAAGGAACGGGGACTTCAGACCATGGGATGGTACTGAGTCCACTTGGGTTGTCTCCTTTCCAGAATATGTAAAAGAAAATGAATGAAAGATTCGTGGAGGTGGAAAGTCAACCTCAGCTTCAAACCAACGTATCTGAATTATTAACAAGGGAAAGAAGCAGCATTGAGGCTCAGCTGTGGGGTTGGGGCAAAGCAGCTCCCTGCAGTGTGGCGGCTGTGGGGGGCGCCTCAGCCAGGCCTGACCCAGTGCTGGGGACTCAGGCCAAAGCCACTGCGAAAGGGCGGTGACCGAGTCCTGGGCTTTGGGTAGCCAGTGCATCTATTGAGCACAAGGCTCTGCCTACTGGCCGCCCAGCTCTGGGGATTTTGGGATATGTAATTGCTGCCTAGAGACATCCATGGATTGGGCCAGTATGAGTATAGGTGAGGGATGAATTCTGAGTGATTTCCAGCATGGAGTCACAGAGCTTTCTGGCAAGTGTGGGGGACTGAGGCCTGGTGGTTTGGAGGGGAGAGTCCATAAGATCTATTTGGGCCAGACTGACTCACCAGCCCAAATGGGAATCCTGAGATGGGCTGTTAGCGTAGAGCATCACTGCCACGCACCAGTCCACACCAAAGCTATGGATGGGGGCCTCTCTGGCAGGGCTAGGTACCAGTGCCTGATTGAGTGGTGGAACAGTGGATGGGTCACAGTTGGCAGGGTCGGGTCACTAGCCAGCACCTAAGAGTGCCGGGTCAGAGATGGATTCTGTGGGGGAAGTATGGGCCCAACCCTGTGGAAATACAAGTCCTGTTGGTTAGCCCACAAATTGGGGTGGTCATGGGCTGAGTTAGGTGTGACCATGGAACCTGCCATCATTTACAGGTAAAGGAACCGACAACAGTCTGGGTGGGTCAGGGCGGCGGCACCCAAATGTACATCCTAAGGTGGGATGTGAGGAGGGCCGAGCTGCGGCTGGTAGGGGGGAGGCAGACCAGGCAGAGCCGAGCAAACCTCAACTCACAAGGAAGAACAGAAAGCAGGATGGTGCACAGACCATGCCAAACTGGGCTCTTGCACCGACTGGCCTGTGTGGGCCAGGATACAACGAGGGTGAGGGCTGGGACAGGTGAGGGGCTAGGCCAGCTGGATTGGAGCAACCACTAGCATGCATGTGATCTAGGGCTGGGAATGAGCTCAGTTGGGGAGTTGTGAGCGTGCACCCTTGCTGGGTTGGGGTTCCCACTGTCAAGTGCAGGAGCCAGAATGGGGGCTACCTCCTGGTCTGGATATGGCTGCCATCTCCCTTGGCACAAGTGTGAACTGGGGCTGGGTACACCCAGCCAGACTAGACGCCAGCACCATCTGGTGATCTGGAGAACCTGGGTAGATGTAGGACAGACTAGGCTGGGTCTTTGCCCCTACTGAGCCATGTGTGAGCAGTGTCTGGGTATGGATGAGCCTTGGCTGGGCTGAAACATCCAACAATAAGAACCAGAATGGGTTGAAGGCCAGCAAGGAAAGGTCACTGTTCCTGCTAGGACAGGAGGTAAACTAAGTAGGGCTGGCTCATGGACCCACCAGTATGCGCAAGATCTGGCAAAGGGAGAGGTTCTGATGGAGGCGCCTGGGCAACTCCTCTGGCAGGACATAGTCCCTGCAGGTGAGTGCAGGAACCACAATAGGAAGCAACCCAGACCAGACCAGAAAAGGATACCTACTGGCATACATTTGGCATAGATCGTGGGCAGACCAGGCTGAACCAGTTCACATCACCCGCTGGCGAATCCAAGCACCAGAACAAAGTATGGGACGAGCCAGGTTTGGTTGCAACACAAACCAGTGCACATTTTGGAATGCCAAGGTACGGTGAGCCGTACCAGATGTGAGCGCCCAAATAGCACATGTAGGAACCAGGGAAGGAAGGGATGGGGCCGGCAGGAGGAATGTGGGCTCCCCTGCTGGACAGTCACCCCCACTGGAGAGCATGAGTTGGGATGGGGCATACAAGACCAGGCACGGCAACAACATCTGTGGGCCTCATGTGAGCTAGATAGGGAAAGGCCAGATTGGATTGACTATTCCAACTGGTGCAAGCAAAAATTAGAGTAGGTGAGTATTGGTTGGGCTTTTCCACAGCATTAGCTAGCAGAGGCTGGACTGGGGGCTAAATCTGTCAAGTTAAACTGCAGAACCACCTAGAGAGTGCATAATTGGGGAGTGGCCTAGAAGGGAAATGATGGACACCTCCCTCTTGGGTTACCACTCCCATTGAAGAGCACGAAAGCCAGGACAGGGGCAGAGTTGCTAGACAGAAAGGTACCACCAGTATGTGTGTGGGCTGGATAATAGGGTTGGTTGGGTTGAACTAGGCTTCAATGCCCATTGACATGTATGAGAGCTAAATGGATGTGGGACAGACTGAACAAGTCTGTGGTACATAGTGGCAAGCATGAGAACCAGGGTAGGGGGCAGGCCTGGTGGGGGTCGTGGATAGTCGCCCCAGCTAGGCTGCAGCTCCCACTGGTTTGCATGAGGACCGAGTATGAAGTGGGCAGGATCAGGCTGGACTGCAACAACCATTGGTTCACATGGAAGACAGGGCTGGAAACAGAAATGACCCAACAACTGCAACCACCAGCATGTGCATAAGCTGATTGGGGCGACAGACTGTGCCGGACCCTGTACTGGCAAACTCACACAAGAATCATGTCTGGGATCACCTCAGAGAAAGTTTCTTTGGAGATCCCTCCAACTGAACTGCTGATCTCAGAACCCCAACCATGAAGGGACTGTGTCAACCAGTGGATTCTGAATAGGTTTCATCGCGATTGGAATGGCAAGATTGGCAGCAATTCAGACTGTTAAGCTGTCAAAACTGCTTGAGCAGGACCCTCGGAGCATGCCCCACATCAGGGACCTGGGATGGGTGGGAGGCTGGGTGGGGCTTCTCCCTTTCTTTCTCCCCTGACCTCGGATACAGAGAAAAAACGATTATATTAGTGTGGAAGCAATGGTCTTACCCACTTTCCTGTAGCCATTGACCCTTCATATCCTAATCAACTAAGTAAGATTATCAAAAAATAAAAAAATCAAATTAAAAAAAAGATGAAGTAGCATTGAGAGCCTATGTAGAGGAAGAACCGTCCAGTCCACATGTTCTAGTCCTCTCGATTTACAAACAAGGAAAGTAAGGCTCTGTGACGAGGATAGTGAATAAATGTTGTGAATCAGTCCATGTAGTTGTGTCGGCTCCTGAAGCACGAAGGGCGCGACGGGGCAAGGGATTTTTCCAAGCACACCATGGAATGGGAAGGAATTCTACATCTCATCCTGAGCTCGCCCCAGCCTGAACCAGCTGGGCGTCCTCATGAGACCCCAACAGGGCAGGCAGCTTGGAGACCTTTATTCTCGTGTACAGTATAAAAAAGTGACTGCTTTTCCTTCCATTTTAATTTTGAAACAAAAGAAAGTGCCATGCCTTAGAGAAACAGCAAGATATACATGAAGAGAATGACGGTGGACTCTGCCATTTGCCAAAAATGTGACCTGTGGGAGCGAAGGACCGTGTCGTGCTGCTCCGCTGCGTGGTTTTGCTTGGATGAGCAGGCTGGTTTCTTTGGAATAACAGAATGTCCTCCATGTACCAGGGCAAGTTGGTGCCAGAACAGAATTCAACAGCCGAGGTACACTCAGATCCAAGTCCCTCTCTTACATTCCTCCGCAGCTGAGGGTCTTCCCAGGCAAAGAAAACTCAGGGACGCGACAGGCACGAGATTCTCGGAGACCTCCACTACTTGCTAGAGGAGTTTCACCTGCCTTATTAACCCAAGAAAAATCTAGAGGACATTTTTGGAAAAGGGAATGATCTGGTGAAAACAGAGCTTTAGGAAGACTAAGCTGGCAACAGGTTGAGATGGTCTGGAGGAAAAGAGACCTCTGAGGCTATCGCTGCGGCTCCTGCCGAGGGACACATTGGCGGTGACAGTGAAGAATTAGGGTGCCTAGGGCATCTCAACAGGGCTCGGGGACACGCAGCAGCCCTTATGGCTGGGTCAGGCTGAAACCAGGAGCCAGGAGCCAGGAACTTCAACAGAGTTTCCCACATGGGTGCAGGATGCCACTGCCTTCCCAGGCACACGGGCAGGTACCGAAAATAGCAGCAGAGCAGCAGGGACTTGAAGCACAGCAGAGATGCCAGCATTGTAAGGAGTACCCTAAACCACTGCACCACAATGCCAGCTCCCTGCCTGCTCATCACCATTGTGGTGTAGTGCTCCATGTTTCCTGCCCTTGTTTCCTGAGGCCTACCTGCAGCAGCAGCTTGGGAAGCAGCCCCCAGGCTCCAGGGCCAGGTACACACACAGGTGCAAGGAGCAGACACTGGCCCATGGGGCCTTAGCCGATGATGCAGTCTTTGCCTCGGGGTGTACACTCCAGCATCCTCAGCAGGATCTGGGGGATGCTGCCCAAGCCAGAACCTGTTCTTGGCCTAACCACCACTGTCACTCCTACTGCTCCTCTCTGGGGACCTGGGAGCCTGTCTTCCACCCATCGCTGGCCCAGGTATTCTCATCTGTCTCAAGGTCTGGAATAGGGAACAGCCAATGTAAAACATGAGAAAAAAACCGGGAGGAACAAGCCGCAGTTGGGCCTCTCACATGTCACCAGACAGAAGAGTTTTCCTTAGGGACCACAGTGGCCACTGCAAGATGTGCCTCTTAACTGTGGGGGCAGCCCCTTGAGGAGACCCAGAAGAGGATGTTGTGCCCCAGACGCCAGCAAATGTTCATCCCTGGTGCTCCTTTGAAAAGGTGGCATCATCGCTCCAGAATTTACCTACCTTGAAAACATTTCCTGCATGGATTTGGAAAGCTAGGTGAAGGAAGTTTTGGGGTTCAGAAAGCAGTTAGACCTTGCTTCCAGCACAGCCGGAGGCAGTTCCTCCTTCATCCCTGAAATACGCTGGGGGAGGGAGGATGTTTCTTTTTTAGAATCCTCTGGTTTCCTGATTTTGTGGGGGTGGAGGGGAGAGATGCTCAGATGACATTCTGATCTAATTCAATTAGTTCCCCCTGGGCCAAGGGAGGTAGCCTATGGTAAATTCTGACCCTGGGAAATATACATTTTTTTTCTACCCTAGGGTACTGAGTTAAGGGGCAGATCCGAGGGCTCCTTGTTCCATCAGAAATTCTCAGGCCTTGTGAGCTCATTCTCTGATAAGCCTTATGAGTTCATCTGCTGTTGAGAAATCCTGCTCAGCTGCTGGTGAGGTTTTTGGGAAGACTGTGCCATTTGGTTAAGACCAATGTCATCGTTTCACTGGAACAATCTTCCTAACCATTGGACTGATTTATATTTCTACAACAAAGTGGATGTTGCTTAGCATTCCGTCGTGAGGTAGGAAGTGATGATGTTTTCAGTCATTCGCTTGACAAACGTGCATTGAGTTTCTATCATGTGCTGGACCCTGTGTGGATGCTGGAAACATAAGAGTGAGGAACAGGAGAAGCAAACACGCTTGGAGTTGTGGCATCAATAAGAAAAAAGCATTAGGTCAAAAATTACAAAGAGAATGTAAAATTTTCACTGTAACAAGTGCCACAAGGAGTACCATGTGGTGCAAATAAAGTGATGAGATCAGAGGGTTTTGCAGAGGTGACAGGTGAGCTGGGATGTGAGGCACACTGAGAACCAACAAAGAAGGGGAAGGAAGACTGGCTGGGGTTCAGGAGAGCTCCTTTGTCACCCTCGGGAAGACAGGGACCATGTAATGGGGCATGATGGCAAGCAGAGTGCGATCAGACCTCCAGGAAACACACCAAGCGAAGAGGGACCGAATCCTTCCAAGAGCCATAACATGCAACTGAAAGTCTGAGAAGGAGCCATCACTAATCACACTAGGACTCCTCAAAAGACTCAAGCACAGACTATGAACAAAATGCAAGGATTTCAATTTTGGCATCAAAATTATTAAGTTCCATTTTTTCCATGAACTGCCTTATATACTATTTGGTTTGTTTGTTTAGGAGGAAAAGAAACAGAGAGAGTCAGGAAAGGGGACAGAGATGGAGAAACGTAGCCGCCACTCATTGGTTTCCTCCATCGACACCCACCACGTCGTGGAGCCGCCATCGGTTGCCTTCCAGAATTAGCAGGAGGCCAGGTGGGAAGCAAAAGCAAGACTATTCCAGGTCCTCCAATTCCGGGGGCAGGCCCTGGGCTGCAGTGCTAGGAATATACCCAAGAGAAATGAAAACACAGCTACACACACACACACACACGTACACAAATGTTCACTGTAGCATTCATTCATCATAATAACCAAAAAGTGGAAACACTCCAAATATCAATCAAGCGGTTAATGGACAAACACAACATGATATATTCATACAATGGAATACTATGAGTCAGTTAAAAAGGAATGAAGAACTAATAAGATGCTACAGCAGGTGAACTTCAAAACTGAAAAAATATCGCTAAAGATGATTGATAGACTATGCTATGGATGAAACACACAGACTCAGCAGATCCACAGTGGCAGGAAGTAGGTCAGCTGCCTGAGGCTAGGGTTCTGGGGGAATGGGAGGTGATTGTTGAGGCACACAGGATTCCCCTTGGGGGAACTTACAGAAATATCCCTAAAATTAGAGTAATGGTATTTGCACAGTTCCAATAAAAAGCATGAATTTTCCACTTGAACTGAATTATGTAGTATGTGGATTATACATCTCATGAAATAGTATTTTTTTAAGATGTATTCATTTTTATTGGAAAGGCAGATATACAGAGAGGAGAGACAGGGAGGAAGATCTTCCGTCCAATGGTTCACTCTCCAAGTGGCCGCAACAGTTGGAGCTGTGGCAATCTGAAGCCAGGAACCCAGAGCTTTTTCAGGGTCTCCCATGCAGGTACAGGGTCCCAAAGCTTTGGGCTGTTCTAGAGTGCTTTCTCGTGCCACAAGCAGGGAGCTGGATGGGCAGCAGGGCCTCCAGGATTAGAACCAGTGCCAACATGGGATCCCAGCACTTTCAAGGTGAGGACTTTAGTCACTACGCTATCATGCCAGACTTGAAGTAGTATTTTTTAAAAGCATAATAAAGCTTGTTTTGGAAAAAAAATATATCAACCTGATGTTAGTATGGGGGGTGGAAAATGAAAAGAGTACGAAAACTATGCAGGCAGTCCAGTATTAGACTGCTCTCAGCAGTGCTGGGTAACTGACAGATGCTATCACGGGGGAGGCGGTGGAGAAGGCAGAGAGGCAAGGATCAGGAGATACTCAGAAGATTCCAGACGTAGGAGCTGGTGCCTGGTGGCTGCAGGTATAGGCCAAGGGAGGGCCCAGCATGAGTCTCAAGCCACAGCCAGGCTGGTGAATGCCTGCCCTTACCAGCACAGGGCAGAGGGCAAGAGGACCAAGCTTGCTCTGTGGACCATCTCTTCATGAATTTAGCTTGGAGGGGAGGTGAGACATGTGAGTGCAGGTGCTCAGCAGACACTGGACTGACTCTAAGAAGACTGTGCCAGGATAGTATGCAGGTTTCTTGCATGTGTGGCAATGAAGGTTTAGAAGTGAGTGGATTGGACCCGGTGCAGTAGCCTAGTGGATAAATCCCCGTCTTGCAACTGCCAGGATCCCTCATGGCACCCGGCTTTGGATCGGCGCAGCACCGGCCATTGTGGTCGCTTGGGGAGTGAACCGTTGGACGGAGGATCTTCCTCTTTGTCTCTCCTCCTCTCTTATATCTGACTTTGTAATAATAAAATAAATCTTTAAAAAAAAAAACCAGGCGGTCCCAACTAGAGACCATTATGCTCAGTGAAATGAGTCAATTACAAAAGAACAAATACCATATATTCTCTCTTATATAAGGAAGCCAACATGGAAAGTGTAACTCCAGTAGTTCAATCCATACTGTTTTCTGATTGTTTGCTTTTTTGGCTGTATCCTGTGTGTTTTGATGTTTTTATTTCAGTTTGGTTCCTTCCAAATAATCTCTTTTCTCTAGTCGAATTCATTAGTGCTCATGAATTATACTATGGCATAATTTTTCCCAAGAGACTTCTGTGTTTCCTTTTTGTCATTCATGCGTTGGCTACTCAGTGGCGCATTATCTTTTTGTCTATAAGGTGCTATAATTTGTTGTCGATGTTGTTGTTGTTGATGTGGCTGTTCTAACTCATACTGGTTGTTGACCTTGTTTCATGGCTTCTCACTTATGGTAATGTATAGTGATAGAGTACTGCGGTCTATCATATACAGATGTGGGGGTATAATGGAACATGCATCCCTGCATCCAGATGAAAGATGGAATCCCAGTGAAACTGTTGGACATGTGTAGACAATGGGATGCTGGACTGTCTGACATTGTCTGTACCAACAATGTCAGGGTACACTTAAATAACAGACTGATAGAATTATGATTCTTTATGAAGGACTACACTATTGTAACAAAATGGGAAAAATCTGATGGGGGTGGGAGTTTGGGGGGAAATCCCAGCCTATACAAAAATGTACCACATAATTCAAAATTCAAAATAAAAATATTTTTTAAAAAAGTGAAGGATGGGTGCAAAGCAGTTTGTTGGCCTTCCATCCAAACTTGACATTTAGCAATACTCCAATATCAAGATTACCCAAATGTAACAATCATCGGATAAATCTGTGTGTCTACTACATCCATCCTTTTCAAAAAGTGAACTATTGCACCTAATTCTGATCACTTGGTGAGGGGAAATTTTATGACCACTATACAGTTGAAGAACTGTGTTCCTTTAGAATTATGACTATGTGTGATTGTGAATTCCAAGCAATAGTAACAGGCTGATTTTATAAACTCATCAAGAATGTCCAGGGACCAGCTTTACGGCACAGCAGAATAAACTGCTGCTTCTGACAATGGCATCCCCTATTGGAGAGCCAGTTTGGGCCCCAACTACTCCACGTTTGATCCAGCTCCCTGCTAATGCACCTATGTAGGCAGTACAAGATGGCTCAAGTCCCAGGGCCCCTGCCACCCACATGGAACAACAGGATGGAGTTCCTGGCTCCTGGGTTTGACTTGGCCCAACTCTGACTGTTGTGGCCAAATGGGATGTGAACCAATGGAAGGAAGATCTGTCTCATTCTCTCTCTCTGTCACCCTGCTTTTCAAATAAGCAAATAAATACTATTAAAAAGTTAAAATTCCAGGGGCTGGAAGTCTGGTCATGGTCAAGAGTCCCTTGATAACCAGGAACGCTCATTCTGTCTTGCTAATGCAAAGCTATGGTTCTCACTCCCAGAAACACTGGAGGTTCCAAATGGTATCTAGAGTTCCAATCGTTACATCCAAACTCCACGAATGAAAAGACAAGATAGGAAAGTTCAAAAGAACCACTTAAAAATTCCATGTATTTCTCTTGTATCAAAATTTAGTCTCATCACCATAGTAAGGTGAAATGATATCCCGAATGTGGTACTTTGGCAAAACACTGCTGTCCGAGGTAACCAGTCCCTCAAGGTACTAAGTATTTTGTGGAAAGTTATCCACACTATCTCTACTACTGCATATTCAACACTGCATATTTTGGGCAGTACAACTTTTGGGACAATATAGTAGCTTAGTACAACCAGACAGGAGAAACCAGGAAGAGTAATATGAATTTCCAAAACTGTCAATACTTTAAGACAGTTGGAAACCCTTCAAAATCTGTGCTAAAACTAAATTTAAAAATTGAGGAAGACATAAAGTGAATGCATAGAAATAACAGTTTTATATGCATAAACAATAAGGAGGTATGAAATTTGATAGTAGAGAAAATGCCTTCACAATAGCTATAAAGAAAATGCAGGAATAAATTTAATAAGAAATGTGCAAATCCTGCCTAGAAAAAACAGCCACGCAAGAATGGCCATTAAACGGTGAGCATGAAACACTACAGGATCTAGCAGGTGGGAGAACATCCTGCAGAGCTCCCACAAGTAAACAGTGTGATCCTGGAGCAAGAATGGGCAGACTAACCAAAGAAACAGGATTAGATACAAATAACTCCCAAAATTCAGCCTGAAACCCCTGAGAAAAACTGACCTTTTAATAAATAGTACTGGATATCTAATCAGCCATTTGGAGAAAGATAAAATTAAATGTAGACTTTATAAGCCAGGAGAGAAGAATATGCATCAAGAATGTAAACATAGAAGCCCACCCTCACCCTAGCCCCACTCTCTATCTTTGGACTCTGGCTGACTACTCCTCCGGCTTCTCCAGGCTGAGGACTTGTAGAAAAGGGCCTGTCATCTCCTGGGCTACTGGCTCTGCTCCTTCAGAGGTCTCTAACAAGCCCAGATCCCTTCCAGGGTGCACAGTAACGAGGGGGCACAGATGGAGGAAGACACTTTCCCAAGTACACCCTTTTAGATCACCGTGGCTTTTGAGGACCATGCTCCTAATGATTCACATATTCAGTAAAATATTCAGAGACAGTCAAATGACTCAATGGGAAGGAAGGAGTAAATACACAAAACTAAAAACAAACAGAACCAACTCAACGTATTTCTAGGAACACATGCTTTTGGTTGGTTCGGTTTTATAAAATATTACAATAATATTGTGAAATGTCAACAACTAAATATTACAACATTGTGACATATGAATAAATAGATATGAATCTTATGATAATATTATGAAATATTACCATCTGCCTCACTCCTGGTACTAGCCTTTGTAAAGGGTTGGGATGGTTACTCAGGGAATGAGAAAGAGAGTTATGTTTGTGTTCATAACATCCATGGTGCCTTCTCCGCTTGCCCCTTCCTCTCCATTCTCCTTGGACTTTGTGCAAGGGACACAGTCCTTGTTGCTCTTCAGGTATCCCTCAGCAGGCTTCCAAACTGCACTGAGCCCCTGGCTTTTAACTGCTGCAGACACAAAGATACTCATAAACAATTTTAATAACGGTACAATATTCCATCACAGGAGTGTGTTATTCTTTCTCTGGGAACAGAAGTCATTCAGTTAACTTTACAAGTTGGCTCCTCACTACTCCCAAGACAGGAGTCAGACCTCATTTATGGGCATCTTTACTGTGTTATCATGTCAAGTTTCCTTAGCATCTCTGTCTCAAATGTCTTCAATCTTAGCATTGAACCTGACCTTGTAACACTAGAAAATGAAGTGACCCCTCAAAGTGGAGAGGTCTCTATGGGCAAAGCATGTAGTGGGAGCAAATGCTCTCACTGCACTCCACATGGCTCAGTTCCAGAAGCCACTTCCGGAGGCAAACATCTCAGGTCACTGCCACTCAATGAGATCTGCTTTGGCACATTTTGCAAGGCAAAAATATAAACAAAGGAGGGGCCTCAGGAACTTACAAACACAGCTTGTTGTCCTTGGCCACATCTTCCAGGAGAGGTGGAGGTGCAGTTTGTCTAACAGGCAACTTGGTGAGCTGCAGGACTCCACAGTCACTGAACCTGGAGCAGGATCAGGGAACCGCAACACCACCTCTCCCTGCAGAGCAGGCTGGGAAGCAGTGATTTCCCCAGGAGTGGGAAGAGAAGGCTGCCAGTTGCAGCCGAAGGCAGGCCAGCTCTCTTTTCTCCCCCAAAATCTCCCAACCCTAGGGTGTGAGAGACCCAAAGAAAAGCAGGAGTGGAAATCCTAGGAAGTCTATAGTGGCTGTCTGTGTCCCTGCAGGCTTTCCCTTTGCTGTAGTCTGGGTGAAGTTAGCCAGTGAGATGCTGTGGGAGTCTAAGGAACCAGCATCGGGAGCCACCCTGTTGAGAGAACCCATTTCAGGGCTATGGACAATGATGCCAGACTCCAGCTCCACTGTGCAAGGGTGGGACTACCCGGGAAGGACCAGCGGGGCCACAGCATAAATCCTACCCCTTCCTTATTAAAGTCCTTCTTGATGCCAACATACCATTTTGGAGCACTGGTCCAAGTGCTGGCTGCTCTGCTTCCCATCCAGCCCCCTGCTAATGCATCTGGAAAAGCAAATGAAGATGGTCTGAGTGCTTGGGCCCCTGCAAGAAGCTCCTGCTGTGGCCTGGTTGTTGGGGGCAATTAGGGAATGAACCAGTAATGAAAGGAAGATTCTGTGAGATAGAAGATAGATAGATAGATAGATAGATAGATAGATAGATAGATAGATAGATAGATAGAAAGAAAAGAACGAAAGAACGAAAGAACGGAAGGAAGGAAGGAAGGAAGGAAGGAAGGAAGGAAGGAAGGAAGGAAAGAAAGAAAGAAAGAAAGAAAGAAAGAAAGAAAGAAAGAAAGAAAGAAAGAAAGAAAGAAAGAAAGAAAGAAAGAGAGAGAGATACGCTTTGGCCGCTGCCACTCCCCGCCACACACACACACATTTGGATCCAGATTGAGTTCTGAGCAGGGGACTTGTGGTTTCACTCTCCCCAGCCCTAGCTGTAGCTGCTATTTGGGGAGTGAACCAGTGCACGGAAGATGTGTGTGTGTCTGTGTGTGTGTTGTGCTCTTCATTCTAAGAAAATGGAAAATAAGTAAACAAACACTTTTTAAAATAAAAAGTAATCCCTTGTATGGGAAATTTAAGTGGGAAATGTGAGCTTGAGTTTTAATATGCAAACCAAGCTTGAAATAGGGTGCTTGAAGTCTCAAGAACAGAACAGTTATGCTGCCTGCTCAAAGCCAAAGTTAACAAAACTCTATTCTAATAATACAGCAGTCTTCATGTTGCAGTTCCGGTTGTTACAGCCACTTGGCGAGTGAATCAGCGGACAGATCTTCCTAATCTTTCCTCCTCACTATATATCTGACCTTCAAATAAATAAATAAATCTTTTTTTTTTAATGCAGTAAATCCTCCTGGAATACTTATTTCAGAACACATGAGGAAGAGGGACACATCCGGCAGAGCCTGTCCCTCTGTGGGTTTTGCCAATAAGGAAAAGCTTTCTGTATCTTTAAAGCAAAGGACCTAGAGATCACCAGGCAGCTACCACTCAACAGATTCAAAGAGCAAGTCTTGCTACAGAATAATAATTGAGACATCATCCTTCTCCACATCTCTGTGCTCGGCTCTGATCGTCAGCTCAGCATCCGGGGCACACAGGTGCCTGGCAAAGGCCCGTGTTCTTCCTGCTCTCCACCTGGAGGAAGCTTCGGCCACAACAGCACACTCCCACGGCTCTGTCTGTGCCACTTTGGCAAGATGGAAGCTACAGGGCTGGCGTGCGTCACAGCATGGTGGACAGGCACACAGGGTGCCAAATCACAGAGGGGCGAGGAGGAGGGGAGGGGGAGGCAGACAGTCGCAGACGCCAGCCTCAGTCATTGCACAGAGCCCGCAGCTTCTCATCAGTGCTGTGGAGGGGAGGCGAGCACACACACAGGCTTCAGGTTTCCCAGCCAGTCCCCACACCATCCCACGTTTGATTCATGATTCTGAATTCATTTCTGTTCTACTGTTAGCATAGTTCTGGGAAAGAGCAGAACAAAATTCCTCCAGTGACTCACAAGACGTAAGAAATTGCTGTACAACTGAATAATCACAGAGGAAGGAAGGGAAGAGCTGGGAGGGAAGTTAGTAAGAGACAGAAGGTTAGAGTGGGAAAAGGCGGGCGGGAAGAAACGGGAGAGGGGGCCCTGATGTGGTTCAACGACCTAACCAGGTCCCCGGTGTGCAGAGGCCCGGGCTCTGCCGGGGACACACTTCACGCCACCTTTCTGCTTGCTTCTTGCCTTCTCATCTGGATTCAAGGCTAATGAGTGAAAATAATATCAACAACATCTCCAAAAAGAAACGCTTGGATGGCAGGCTTTAGAGGACACAGAGAATCACCTGAAGTCCCATGTTCTCAGGGACGTGAACTTCTCCGTTTGGGGAGTAGACCACTGACGCAAGATCTTCCTGTTGAAATAAATGAATCTCTAAGCCTTGTAGGCAAAACTCTTCTGGCATTCTCCATTACTTTGTCATTAATTTCTTTCAGAGTACAAGAAAGTAAGACCAAAAGTAAGAGTGGATGTCTCACTCCATGAGAAAAGCCACGTCAAATCCTACGACCTTAAAGTTTTGATAAAGTATCTGAACTCTCTAAAGATCCTTGCCCTGATTTAGCATGTGTAAGTTCACATTGTTGTTGTTGAACTAAGAATGTGACAAAAGTGAAGAAGTCTTAACTCATAAAACATCATTAACAGCAAAGAGTCCATACCGGAAACTCCACAGGTCAACAGAAAGAAACTTCAGCGCTGCCTTGCCCCTGGCTGAACAGGAAGGATGTCACAGGGGCAGAAGGCCGGGAGACCCTCCCTTTCTCAGCACAAGGCAGGCGCTCTAACCCTCCAACTGCAGCTAAGCCTGCGGACTTCCAGCGACAGGGAGCTCCTGCTAGAGAAAACCCTGTCTCTATAGAAGCGACTGCAGAAAAGGTTTCATGCCCAGACCCCATGTTACTGGCAACAAAACCCCTCAGAAAATAATCGACTCTCCTCACAAAAAAACCACTGAATGGGAGAAGCTGGCTCTGAATCCCACCAAAGGCAACGTTTCTCAAAGACAGCTGCAAATAAGGAGATGGATGGGGAGAGATCTGCTGAAGAGCTGTGAAAAGACTGTCAACACTGTATCAAGTACATATACGCACTGCCATTATTTCTTCTCTTTTCCTTTTTTTAGAAGCACATATAAAGGCCCGGCGTGGTAGGTCACTGGCTAAAGTCTTCACCTTGCATGCCAGCATCCCATATGAGTGCCAGTTCTAACCCCAGCAGCCCTACTTCCCATCCAGCTCCCTGCTTGTGGCCTGGGAAAGCAGTCAAGGATAGCACAATGCATTGGGACCCTGCACCCGCGTGGGAGACCCAGAGGAGGCTCCTGGCTTTTGATCGGTGCAGCTCTAGTTGTTGTGGCCACTTCAGGAGTTAATCAACAGACGGAAGATCTCCCTGTCAATTCTCTTCTCTGTATATCAGGCTTTGTGATAACAAATAGATCTTAAAAAAAAAAAAAGCACAGTTCTGTTAGATTGGGCTTCCCATCTGCTTGTTCACTCCCAAATATGTCCTAAAGGGCCAGCGCTAGGAGGCCAAGTGTGGAAGCTGGGAATTCAATCCATGACTCCCACCTGGCTGGCAGTCTGCTTGCTTGAGCTATCACCACTACTTCCCAGCGTCTGCTATTAGCAGGAGCTAGAATCAGCAGCCACAGCACATAAATTTTTTTTAAGATTTATTTTTTCCTTTTTATTTCAATGGCAATTTAACAGAAAGGAGGAGGAAAGAGAGAGCTATTTTCCATCCACTGGTTCATTCCCCCAAATGGCCGCAATGGCCAGAGCTGCGCTGGCCTGAAGCTAGTAGCTTCCTTCCGGTCACCCATGTGGGTGCAGGGGCTTAAGTATCAACACTTTGAGTGTTTTACCATGAAGCCACACGGTCCTAGTTTGGGCAAACATTGCCGAGCAGTCAACACAGGAGGTGTTAGCTTCCAAGACACCATGGCACCACACTCTTCCTCCCACAACCCCCCTATCGCTTCTATTCTGTAAATTTTCATTGCAAATTTTAATTTACCACCTCTATTTAAGACCTCATCCTGCAGAGGTCCTAGGTATCGAAAACATCTAATCAACAATGGCTCTAAAATGCTGATGGCATACCTTCTGGACAGTACAGTTAGGGCAAAGTTAGAATACGGGAACACCAGGAAAGAACACAGATCAGAACTTCCAGAGAGAGGCACTCTCGTTCTAATAGAACAGGAAACAAAACTCTCGAAACCTTTTCAACTGAAAATGTCAAAGTTTGACTCATACGGGAGAGCTTTTGCTTTACTTGTAAATAAAAAACATTAAAGTTTTTTTTTAAGATTTATTTATTTTTATTGGAAAGGCAGATATACAGAGAGGAGCAAACACAAAGAGGAAGATCTTCCGTCCAATGTTTCACTCCCCAAGTGAGCCGCAACGGCCGGTGCTACGCCGATTCAAAGCCGGGAACCAGGAACCTCTTCCAGGTCTCCCACGCGGGTGCAGGGTCCCAATGCATTGGGCCGTCCTCAACTGCTTTCCCAGGCCACAAGCAGGGAGCTGGATGGGAAGTGGAGCTTCTGGGATTAGAACCGGCGCCCATATGGGATCCCGGGGCATTCAAGGCAAGGACTTTAGCCGCTAGGCCATGCCGCCGGGCCCAACATTAAAGAGTTTTAATGTTAGAAACTTTGATTTTTACATCCCTTTATTCTTCAAACTCAGGTCAAGTTACAAATAAATAGTCCAACAGGTGCTCGACTTTCTGTCTTACCTTCTTCTCCTTCTCTCATGGGCCGAGATCCATTTAAAGTGACTGAGACATCTCTGGCCATGGGCTTGTACTTGTGGAGATCTCCACTTCTTGCACTCCATCTTTGTATTGCAGAGAAACCAACCCCTTTATTGGGGATGAGATATTGATGAAGATCCTTGTAGGCTTAGTCTCGGCCCCTGACGTGCAAGGCTATTTTCCCTCCTGGGGTAGATATTGACTCTATGGTCTAAGGTCAGCACCCCGTCAACCAGATTCTGCAGAACCAACCTGGGAAGCACTGGAGGATTTAAAGCTGCTTTCCAAAAAGGCACCTGACAGATAAGTGCTTTCTATGTGCTCCCCACATCTTGTCACCGATACCATCATCAAGGCTAGCAGGATGGGCCCTAACTAAGAACATTATTAGCCTGTGGGCCCTCCTTGCATCTGTATTGGCTCCTGCTCCATGTGGAGCACGCAACTGGCTTCTCAATTGTCTTATGATCCATCTCTCTGGATCCCACACCTCTAGGGGCCCCTTACCCAAACGACACCCCGGTTCAGCAGGAAGCAGCCAGAAGATATCGTCGCCCCTTACCCCTACAGAAGTAGGATGTGGGATTTCAAGAGGGGGGACTGAGACCATCCAGGTCTTCTGAGGTCTTGGCCACACCTTCAGATGGGCGGCACCAGCATTGCCCACCCGTTTTCTAATTAATTAAGAGACCACCAATGGGGAACATCTTACCTGTAGGTTCCCCGCCCAACAAGGAGGGGCCAGGGAAGGCATAAAACCCCAAGACCTTTCCTCAAATCTTTGGTGTCTCTCTCTCCCTCCCCTTTCGAGAGGCACCCCACCTCCCGGCTCTTCGGAGGTGCTTTCCCCTTCCCCTCCCTTCCCTGCTCACCTGGTCCCTTCACAAATAAACTTTTCTGTTTGCAACAGAAAAATAAATAAATAAATAAATAGTCCATACCATGTAGCCACTTTATGATACACACTTCTTCAGGCAGAAAACACCAATAATCCAGAATACACTGCGAACAACTTCACAGGAAACCACTAATTTTGAAGTATGAAAGGAGACTACATTTGCAGCGTGGCCAAGTACATATACTGTTGAAATGTGGACCGTGCTCCAACACATCACAGATGTACATAGCTCACTTTGAAAACAAGGTATCCACAGATTAGAGATTTTTTTTTCCTAAGTTGGGGCCAATTGTTCAAAAAGTATAGCCATTTAAAGCAAGTAATTTTCTCAAGTTAATTTTTAAACATCATCCCCAGAATTGCAAGCTTTAGAAATCATGACTATCAACTGTATTCCTTCAAGTAGTATTGAAAAAGTAGAGAGCACTTTGTGTTGTTCTGTTAGTAAAAAAAAAAAAAAAAAAAAAAATTCATAGCAAGATTTCAGGTAAGACATGCCAGTGACCATGGATGTGAGGAACTGGAGTTGGCACTATAAGCTACCAAAGTTCGGCTTCAGGAAATGTCTCGGCCATCTTCACACAGCTCATTTCCAACAGACAGTAATTCTGTCGGACTTACATTCAGCTTTTAAGTATGTGTATCATATTTAGCGATTTACTGTGAGAAATTCCTTAAAGTTTTCTTCCCCAAGTAATTTCCTGGGCAAGCCAATATTTCTCACAATGCGTGGGGATTCTTCTAATCGATCATCTTATTATTTCTCAATTATTCAAAAATAATACTTATTTTCAACTTACCATTTTTCACTAAACATAGTTTGGCAAGGGAAAAGTGATTACATTTATTCAATTTCATGTTCTACATTTGTTCAATTTCATGTTCATTCCAAATCCAGCATCTGACATCTCAGGACTGAAAAATCACAAACTTGAATCATATGAGAAAATAAATACAACTAGATGTAAATTAAACTAGTTTCATTAGCTGTTTCTGAAGACAAATAATCTTTATTCTGAATTGGTGATAAGTTACGTATGCATTTGACAGTTTGACGTCACAACGATCAGTTCTCTCTTCGGAAGCTTAGACATAGCCTTTTTCCTACCCACCCTGAATCAACTTTCAGATTACATCATTCTGATGCAAAATCTCATTTATGATCCCTCAATTGTACTTTTTAGCAGTTTTTCCAAACATTATTAAAATTTAAACAGTAACAAAAACATAAGAATCGAAGATATATCACAACTACTCAACAAAAAAGTTGAAAACAAAACATTGAATGGCAATCTCCTGATTCGGTGTTTGTAATGTGAGTCCTGGTTCTTCACAACACGCCTGCTCTCTTTGAGGCATGTATATCTCTATGCACGCGCGCACACACACACAGCTCTGTTATCATTGCCAAAGTAGCTAGGGGAAAAAAAATGCTCACTTCGGCAGCACAGATGCTAAGAAAACAAAACTAGTCTGGCATGAAAAAATGTGGTTCCGGTATATTTTTGAATCTGATTCAAATACATCTTAATTGGTGTGATATTACACTGACAATCCTGAAATAATAAACAAGCAATAAAAAATGGAAATATTTTTTCTCTCTCTCTCTCGCTCTCTCTCTCTATATATATATGTGTATATATATATATATACAGCAATGTCTTAGGAGTCACAAATTCTACACTGACAAAGCCAACCACTCTAAACTCACCTCATCATAAAATACTCTCATGTCTCTCACTGAGACCATTACCTCACACGGATTCCGAATCATTCCATCCTCTACAACAGGTGAATATGGCAGAGAGGATAATGCACTTTTTATTGAACCACAACCACTGGCCTTCAAATATCAGTACAAACAAATGACAAACAAAAATTCCAACTGTGAAATGAGACATATGATTACATATCTAGCATAAAACTAAGAGTTTGGAGTGGAGTAACTTTCTATGACGCATGTGTTCATATATAGAGAACATTCAATGTACACACTGTCAATTACATAAACATCTTTTTAAAGAAGAATTGCTTCTATTTTAAGTTTGGACCTTCTCCTGGTTTCAACAGCTCAACAAAAGATCCCATTTTGATAATAAACAACTAGAGACTAACAACCGATGAGTTAGAGAGACTAACATTCGCTGTGTAAGTCCTTCCCGTTACACCGTGCCTCTGTCCTGCTCAACTAACCTCACTCTGCTTCTGCTTTTCCAGTAAAAAATAAATAAATATATAAAGAAGACACTGTCAGGCAAATATTCACAAGCTCTCGATTTCTTAAAACATAAGTGTGGGTATATTTATTTTTCGCAAATGCATACAAGACAATAATTACATAGCAACAAATCTTTTGTTCAACAATGATTTGATTCATAAGCATTTGAAATTTACATAATTCACATCAATACCCTTGCATGTTTTAAATATAGTTAGGTAAAAAAAAACCCAAATAACCAATTCTTATATTTCCTATTTATCCCTCTATACATCCAAACTTTAAAAAGTTACAAACTGAACATTATACAGAACATATAAATCATGTTTAAAAACTCGAGGTTTTAAAATCACTGTTTCCCCAATAAGATTCGGAAAAATTCATTCTGACAATTATAGTCACAGGTGGTAAACTGGAATAGGGGGAAAACAAACAAGAGACAGACACAAGTTTTCTGTCTTAATATTTTACTAATCCTGTCAGTTAGAAATGGTGATGTCATGAGAACAGTTTCGGTTTAACATGAGGAATGGAGTCGTCTCACGTTTGAGACACGCACTTCAAGTATTTTCCTATTTGATCTGAGCTCACTGTAGCAAACCGATATCAAAAGAGAATAACTATTTTCTCCCATACATTCGCTCAATGTCCGCCTGGTAATGTGTTTTAAGCTCCTTGCGTTTCAGCTTGAAGGCATCTGTCACCAGGCCAGTTTCGGGGGTCCATGGTTCAGGGCTCAAACGAATTTTTACTGGAATTTCGAACTTTTCCAAACTTGCTGAGAAGTTTAAAGAAAAAAAAAAGCAAAAGGAAAGTAATTTAAAATGTACAATCAAAAGCAAGTAATGCAACATCCTCAATCTCTGAGCACAGATCAAATTGTACAAGCAACAAATGACTCCTGAATCTCAGGTCTAAGAGAGCTGACCCTCAAAGGCAGTGTAAGTTAGGAATCGACACTTACCTGGGTTAGTGTAGCAAAAAGCTATTTAATAGACTCCCATCAACAGAAGTATGAACTGAATAAATTAGGTATAAAAGCAATACGGGGACAATATTCTGCCAGCTCTACCTTCAAACCAGAGAAGGTCTCCCTAAGAAACAGTTGAATTTATCTGGACAATAAGATGCTGGACTCTTTGCTTGGTATATGATTGCAACGAAAGAATCTAGACTTAATTTGAACTGTAATACTGCAACTAGGTGGAGGAATCCTCCAAGGGGGGAGGACACGGGGAGGGAATGGGGGAATCCCAGAGCCTATGAATCTGTGTCACATAATGCAACGTAATTAATAATAATAATAAAAAGCCATACAATTGTGTATAAAAGTGGATTTCACTTGTATGTATAGCCAATATATTGTTAGCTAAAAAAAAAAAATTAAAAAGGCAAGTTGCAGAACAGGCTGGGACAAGGGCACCAGACACCTCTAGCGACCAGGATACAAGGGCATTTCCACTTGCTTTTCTCTACTTCATTACAAAAGCATGCTGACATTACATGCTAACAACGCCTTGGAGACCTGGTCACCTTCGTGCTCCTCACACTGACACACAGACTGATGGCGCTGGCGGATGGAGAGACGGGAGGGAAAGGGACAGCATCTGAGGGAGGTGAGGAGATGCAGATGTTTTGTGGTTTAGGGTTTAATTTTAATATTCCAAGATGCTAGGTGGGGAAGGCACTTGCGCATTTTGCCCAGAGGAAGCACATTTTCAGGGGAGAATCTGAGAGAATCCTGTAATGAAAACACGGTGAACAGCGGAGAGACGTGTGAACACAGCAGGCACGTGGCGGCCAGCAGGAACACCAGGGGCCACCGGAGTGTGCAGCTCGCTGAGCCAGAGGAAGCAGGCTGCGGCAGCCAGGGCCTCTGGAGGTCAGTTGTGGTGTGGGTCTAGCGCACAGCCCTGGCTGCTGGCAGGGCCTGTTGGAGCAGGCAGGCAGGGCGCCACCAGACCTTGTGGAGGATAACCACATCTCCTTCCCCTAGGCCCAACCTGCGTGCCCAGGTCAGGGAGGGGTGGGTACCATTCCAAAGCCAGGAAAGGGAGCTGCAGCTTTGCCCACACCAGCTGTGAAACCCAGTCCCACAGGCAACATTGCCAACACAGAATCTTAGGGTACACAGCAACTTCAGGTTCAGATGGGACCCAGGGCCAGGAACAGGGAGTCCTTGAATCATTATGGAGCAAGGGCCTCCTAGCCTTCTCTTCGACCACAAAGGTCAGGTCAGGGAAGCAAGGCAGTAGCTGCACCACTCGCCAGCATCTGCACATGCCCATGATTAGGAATGTTCAAAGAGGGGCAGGCAAGCACTCTCCATGCACTTCAAGTCTGTGCTGGTAGCATGGCAAGGGATGCTCACCCATTCCACAAGGAGAAATGACTCAGTAAACGTCTATGTCGCCAATGCAGAGCACCTGGCTACTTCAAACATTTGTTAACATACCTCAAGGGAGAGACACTCCAATGCAATCACAGTGGAGGGATTTCAAAACTCCACTATCACTACTGGACAGATCAAGTAGGCAGAAACTCAACCAAAAAACAACACAGAAACTCAACAAAAAAACAACATAGTTGAGGCTGGTGCAGCAGCACAGCATGCTAATTCTCTGTCCTGTTGCCAGTTCCTGAACCAGCTGGTCGACTTCCAATCTAACTCTCTGTTTATATCCTGGGACTGCTGTAGAGGATGGCCCAACTCCTTAGGGCCCTACACCTATGTCGGAGACCCAGAAAAAGCTCCTGGCACCTGGCTTCAAATCAGCTTATCTCTGGCCACTGCAGCCACTTGGGGAGTGAACCAGCAGATGAAAGGCTTTTCCTATCCCTCCTTCGCTGTAAAATCAGCCTTTCAAATAAAAATAAATTTTAAAAGAAACAATATAGCCAACCTACACAGTGGATCAAATGGACCCGATTGATATCTACAGAACACATAATCCCAAAGATACACAACACACATTCTTTGTATCAGTACACGGAACCCTCTCCAGGATAGACCACTTGACTGGCCATAAAGCCTCAGCAAATTCAAAAGAACTGAAATCATAGCAAGTATGCTTTCTGATCATCACAGAATGAAAGTGTAAACTGAAAAACCCAAGAAAATATGCAAAAACATAGCATGTTTATGAATGAACAGTGGGTCACAGAAGGAATCAAAAGGGAAATGAAAAGACTTCTGGAAATGATGATCACAACACAACATATCAAAACGCATGGGACACAGCAGGAGTGCAAAGGGGGAAGTTAACAGCAAGTAGTACCTGCATCAGGAAATAAGAAAGGCATTAAATTCTGCATGTATCTCCAAGGAACTACAAAAGCAGCAACCCAAATCCAAAATCAGCAGAAAACAATAATTAAAACTAGAGAATAAAATTCAAAACATAGAACCAACGAATCAAAGAGTTGGTTTTTTGAAAAAATTAACAATACTGATACACACCATTAGCCCAACTAACAAAAACAAAACAAGGAGGGAGAAGACCCAAATCACTAAAATCAGAGATGAAAAGGAAACAGAACATCGTACTCGACAGATACACAAAACATCATCAAGAATTATTGCACATAGCTATGTGCCAAAAAACTGGAAAATCTACAGGAAATGGATTGATTTCTGGACACATATAACCTACCGAAATTGAGTCACGAGGACGTCAAAAACCTGAATACACCAGTCGACAGACCAAAGATTAAATCCGTGAAAAAGATTCTCCCAACAAACAAAAAGTTCAGGGCCAAATGTCTTCATTACCAAATTTAACCAAATCTTTCAAGAACTAATTCTAATCCTTCACGGTTTATTCAATACAACAGAAAAGCAGGCAACTATGAGGCCAACATGACCTGAATTCCAAAACTAGAAAAAGATGCAACAGAAAAAGAGAAATGCAGGTCAATATCCCTGATAAATATAAATGCAAAAATCCTCAACAGAATAGTAGCTAATTGAATCCAACAACATATGAGAAAATGAACTCAGAACATGTGGTATGTAGGGATGGCTTAACACACACAAATCAATACAAGTGTGATCTACCACACTCACAAGGTCAAGAATAAAAACCATGTGACTGGCTCCACTGATGCAGGGAAAACATCTGATAAAACACAGCATCCTTTCATGCTAAAAAAATTTAAGCAAACTGTGCACAGAAGGAACATTATTCACCACAGTGAAGGTAAGATAGGAAAAACCCAATGCCAGACTCAAACTGCCTAGGGAGACCTGGAGCCCTTTCCTCTAAAATCTGGAATCAGAGAAGGACGCCAACTGCTATTCAACAGTCCTGCAAGTTAGACCCAGAGCTATATGGCAAGAAAAAGAAATCAAAGGGAAATAATTGGGAAAGGAGGAAGTCATGCTACCTGTGTGCAGATGGCAAGATTCTCTACAGAGGAGGATCAAAAGACTTTACTGAAAGACTATTGGAACTCACGAGGCCTGCCAAGGATGCAGGAAATAAAATCAATACACAAAAATCAGTGCCCTTTATATACATAATTTCATAGCTGAGAAAGAGTTTGCCAAGACCAGTGCCTTTCATAGTAGCAGCAATTAAAAAAAAAAATTCAGTGCCTTAGGTAGATGTAGCCAGGGACAGAAGGAACTCTATGATGAAGATCTCAAACATGTCAAAATATGCCACGTTCATGGATAGGTAAAACCAGCACCTTAAAATGTCCATAACGCCCCAGGTAATCTACGGATTTAAGGGAATTCTAATTGAAATACATGTGACATTCTCAGACATATAAAAAAGATGCTAAAATTCATATGGAAACATAAGAGACTTCAAATTGTTAAAGCAATCTTAAACAACAAAGACAAAGCCAGAGGTTACAATACCAGACACCAAGATGTACTACAGAGAAGCTACAAACAAAATAGCCTGGTACTGGCACAGAAACAGACATGAAGATCAGTGGGACAGAAGCGTCACAAATGAACCCACATATTTACAGTCAGTTTATTTTAATAAGCAAACAAAAATCAATCCATGGAAAAAAAATTGCTGGGAAAATTGGATCCACATGTGTATGTGCAGAAGAAACAAGATGTCCCCCGCCACCTTTTACACACACACGGATCAAAGCTCTAACTCTGTGATCTGACACCATCAAATTACTAAAGGAAACTGGGAACACTCTGCAAGACACAGGTGTAGGCAAAGACTTCATGAAAAAAAAAATCCATAAGGACGGGCAATTAAAGCAAAAGTAAACAAACGGGATTACATCAAGCTAGGAAGTTTCTGCACTGCAAAGTGAATAGTCACTCTAGAACCTCAACAACAGCAGCAAAAAAAAAATTTTTTGTTAAAAACTAGGCAAAGGACATGAACAGGTATTTTTCTAGATGAAATGAAAATGGCTAACAGGGGTCCAGCTCTATGGCCTAGTGGTTAAAGTCCTCACCATGAGTGCACCGGGATCCCATATGGGCACCGGTTCTAGTCCCGGCAGCCCCACTTCCCATCTAGCTCCCTGCTTATGGCCTGGGAAAGCAGTCGAGGACGGCCTAAAGCCTTGGACCCTGCACCTGCATGGAACACCTGGAGGAAGTTCCTGGCTCCTACCTTAGGATCGGCGTAGCACTGCCCTTAGCAGTCAATTGGGGAGTAAATCATCAGATGGAAGATCTTTCTCTCTGTCTCTCCTCCTCTCTGTATATCTGACTTTCCAATAAAAACAAATAAATCTTTAAAAAAAGAGAGAAAAGAAAATGGCTAGCAAACATAGGAAAAAATGCGTAGGGTTTGCGGCTCCACCTAACTCTGGGGAGAATGGCTATCACATAGAAACTAAAAGAAATGAACAGGGCCCGGCGCTATAGCGCAGTGGTTAAAGTCCTGGCCTTGCATGTACTGGGATCCCATACGGGCACCGGTTCTAAACCCGGCGGCCCCCGCTTCCCATCCAGCTCCCTGCTTGTGGCCTGGGACAGCAGTTGAGGACAGCCCAAAACCTTGGGATCCTGCACCTGTGTGGGAGACCCAGAAGAGCTCCTGGCTCCTGCCTTCGGATTGGCTCAGCTCTAGCCATTGCGCTCACTTGGGGAGTGAACCATCAGACGGAAGATCTTCCTCTCTGTTTCTCCTCTGTATATCCACCTTTCCAATAAAAATAAATAAATCTTTAAAAAAAAACAAATGAACAAAACCCAATTAATGGTAGTTGAGGATATGGCAAAAAATGTACCCTAATCTCCCTATACTTGCTAGTACATACAAGAATCTGGTCTGGGAACACCTCAAAGCTTCTTTTGGGGATCTCCCCAATAGAAATGGTGGACTCAGAACCCTAACCAAAAAAAGACGGAAGACAGAACAGGTCAATCCACCACCTCAGCTATATGTTGGCAGCGAAATACTGGACAAATGGAAACTCTACAATGGACTATGTCAATGGATTCTTCAACGACCTCATCGTGTCTGGAGTGGCGAGATTGGCAGCAATTCATAACTGGTGAACCATCAAAACCACTTGAGCAAGGATCTCAGAGCATGCCCCACTTTGGGGACCTGGGGTGGGTGGGAGACTGGATGGGGCTTCTTCAATATTCCCTTTACTTCCGATACATAAAGGAAACAATGGGGAAATAATAGTCTTAGCCACTTCCCTATAGCCCTAGTACCTTTTTACCCTAATTAACAATGTAAACATTGTAAAAAAAAAAAATAAAAATAAAGCAATGTGATGAGGTGTTGAAAAAAAAAAGTACCCTAATCCTTTACTGGTGGGAATGTAAATTAGTGCAAGCCCCATGAAAGACCATATGGCGATTCCTGAGACGTACATGCTACCCAGGCGTCCCACTGCTGATAATACATCCCAACCACACGGATCCCGCATACGAGAGCACTACCTACAGTAACCCCATGCTTACAGCGGCGCAATGCACCAGAGCTAATAGCCAATACCCAGCAACTGAAATCTGGATAAAGCAAGCATGGCATGCAAAAACTACGGACTACTACTCAGCCATAAAAAGGGATGAAATCTTACCATTTACAACAAAATGGACCCCACTGGAAACCACTAAGCTAAGTGAAAAAAGTCAGTGCCCAAAAGACAAGCATCATGCTTCCTCCAAACTGTGAGAGCTAACACCCAGCACAGTAATACAGCCTGCAGGATCAAGATGAGCACCCTGGGGCGCACGGCTGGTACAGCACGCACCAACCCTGAGCGACGGCAGCATGTCCATTTTAATTTGAGTTCACATTGTATCATTCTTTCCCTCTACTTCCCATGTCATGTCTTTCTATATCGGAGAGCTAAGCTTCTCACTGTGAAGTGAATGAACAGGCTGATGCAGTCATTTGGAGAAAAAAAACCAGTAACGGGAGATAGGGAGGGGAGGAGGGAAGAACCTGTGCTTCTAAACCAGTGTCGTGAAAACATGTGAACTCTACTAACTATATAATCTTTAAATGCAAGGTCTATTTTATTTATTTGAAAGGCAATGTTATAGACATCAAAGGGGGGGCAGGGAGAGAGACAGAGAGGTCTTCCATCCACCGGTCCACCAGTCAGGAATGTCTTGCAGGTCTGCTGTGTGGGCTGCGTCCCACTGCTTTCCCAGGTGCAGCTGATGTGGAGCAGCTGGGACTCCAGTGGAACAGCTGCTCCATGGGGGATGCCGGCACTACACGGAGCAGCTTAACCTGCAGGACGCAGCACCAGCCCTGAGGAGATGGAGTTTTAAAGAAATACAAGACCTTAACATCACTGACGTATTCTTCATCCTTTTGACGGGTATTTCCTGAGAATTTATTATATCTAAAGTATTTTAATAATGTTTAAAATACACAAAAACAAATAATGTTTCTAAATGGTCCATAACCAGAAAGGAAGAAATAGGCAAAGACCAAACTGTAACAATTCCTCAAAAAAGGTGCAAGTTAAGTGTGATGTCAGAAAGTTGACAGGACAAGAGGATATAGCTCCTCTCACGCCACCCCATCTAAGACATGGACTTGACTCTCATCCTGCACGTGCCCTTGGGAGGGACCTGAAGCCAGCTTTTATGCTCCAGCACAAAGTGAGACAAGAGCATTAAAGTCTGAGAAAACACCAGGCATTCACCCTCCAGAGTCCATCCTTCCCATCGCCATATGGAGGAAACCCCATTTCCCAACTTCTTCCTGGAGAAAAATTTATATCTAAAATTCTGGTTTTGCTTTCTGGCTTGCCTGGAACTATGTATTACAGGATCAAGGGCACCAGTTTCCAAGGCTGCACTATCACACAGAGACACAAGAGGGAGCGCCTGAATCACAAACAACAAACCAGAGCAGAGGCGCCTCAGGCAAGCCTGGCGCCAGCTGGGAAATCACCAGGACCTCAGGAAGGAATTCATCGCAGGGTGAAACACTGAGAAGAATGCAGTTCTTTGTGGCCAAATGGGCCAAACTGGAAACCATAATGCTAAGGGAAATGAGCCAATCCCAAAAGGTTAAATACCACATGTTTGCCTTAATTTGATATGATGTTATGTATAACAAGTTATGTTATGAATGTTATATGTTGTGTATAAACCAAAATTGAAATGTCAATGAGGTGGTCACAGAAGGTGGATAAGAAATCGCATTTACTTTTACCATATTGGTTACTCATTACTATGTCAATTAATTCCATAATGATGTAAATTTTTGCTGATGGTATGTTGGAGCTTTTAATTGATTGGGATGATACTCTGCTGGCTCTGTCTTCAGACCAGAGAGGGTATACCTAAGAAGCCGTTGAACTTGACTAGACAATAAGATGCTAGACTCTATGTTTGGTATATGCTTGCAATGGGGGAATCTCAACTGAACTTGAACTGTGGTTATGCAACAAGGTGGAGGAATCCACCATGGTGGGAGGGTTTGGGGAGGGGTGGGGAGAATCCCAGTACCTATGAAACTGTGTCACATAATATAATGTAATTAATGAATTTAAAATAAAATTTAAAAAAAAAAAAAAAAAAGAAGGGTAGCTTCCTTTACAGTGCCAAAGTGCCAACAAAACACCGGAAGACAAGTAAAGAGAGATGTATCTAAAGACGGAGTAAGTCAAACCAAATCTCCAGACATCAACTTCAAAGAAAGAGACGCATGAATCATCAGATGAAGAACTCAATACCGTAATGAAGGAACTAAGGAGTTAAGCGCACAGAGAGAACAGAACAAATCAGGAAAGTAACTTGAGAGTAAGTGAAGATGATAATAATCTTTTTTTTTTTAAAGATTTATTCTTATTACAAAGTCAGACATACAGAGAGGAGGAAAGACAGAGAGGAAGATCTTCCGTCCAATGTTTCACTCCCCAAGTGAGCCGCAACGGGCCGGTGCGCGCCGATCCGATGCCGGGAACCTGGAACCTCTTCCAGGTCTCCCACGCGGGTGCAGGGTCCCAATGCATTGGGCCGTCCTCAACTGCTTTCCCAGGCCACAAGCAGGGAGCTGGATAGGAAGCAGAGCTGCCGGGACTAGAACCGGCGCCCATATGGGATCCCGGGGCGTTCAAGGTGAGGACTTAAGCCGCTAGGCCACGCCGCCGGGCCCGATAATAATCTTAAAAACCTGCAGAAGTAGAACTAGACAAATTCTGGAACTGAGTAATAGCACACATAAATTGAAAAATTCACCAGAGAAGTTCAACAGAAAATCTGACCAGAAAAGAGAAAAAATTAGCAAGCTCAAGATAAACTTTTTGAATTACAAAACAGAAGGGGGGGAACCTATTAAAGACATGGACTCTTCCCGTCCAATAATACAAGATAATCTTTTCATTTCTTTGTGTCTCCTTTGATTCCTTTAAGCAGCCTTTTGTAGTTGTCCACGAACATAATGTTCTCCTCCTTGGTTAGGTTAATAGTCAGTAAATAGAAATGCAAGTGATTTTTTTCATGTTGATTTTGTATCCTTAAAGGTTGCTGAAATCTTTTTGTTATCATTTTTTGTGGATCCTTTAGGATTTTCTACATATTAGCATTCAGCTTATTAACAGTTCAGACGCCCATTTTTGGTTTTCTTGTCGTACTGCTCTGGCTGGTATTTCTGGGACTATGCTGAACAGCAGTGTGAGTGGAGACACCCTTCCTTTGTGCCTGTTAGTAGCAGGAAAGCTTTCATTATCTTACTGTTCCCCCGATGTCTGCTGTAGGCTTTTCATATATGCCTTTGCTTATTTTGAAGTAGTATTTTTTTTCCTATTTCATGCTGAGTATTTTTATTGTGAAGAAAATTTGAATCTTATCATGCTTTTTTCTACATTAACTGGTGGATCATTATTAATTTTATAAAACTTCATTTTTTAATTTGGTGTGTTTCACTGATTTTTCGTGTATTGAAAAGCATCTTGCATTTCAGGTGTAACTCCTACTTGATTTGGTATATATCCCTTTTAATGTACTATTGAATTTGACTTGAGACTATTTGGGGGCATTTTTGCATCAGTCAGTACTTATTAGATCTGTAGTTTTTCTCTCGCCTTCTGATTTTGATATCAGAATATGATTATATAGAATGAATTTGGTGTTTCCTGCTCTTTCATTTTTTGTGGAGAATTTGAGGAGGTTTGCTCTTAATTTGTTTTAAACATTTAAACAATTTTCTTCCTTAAGAAGAAATAAAAAAATTTCTTATTTATTTTTATTAGAAAGTCAGATTTATAGAGAGGAGAGACGGAAAGATTTCCCCAAGTGGCTGCAATAGCCACAAGTGAGCTAATCGCAAGCCAGGAGCCAGAAACTTCTGGGTCTCCCACGCGTGTTGGGTCCCAGCACTTTGGGTCATGCTCAACCGCTTTCCCAGCCACAAGTAAGGAGCTAGATGGGAAGTGGAGTAGCCAGGATATGAACCGGCGCCAGTATGGGATCCCAGTGCATGCAAGGCAAAGACATTAGCCTTTTAATTTTCCATTAAAAATACTTTGCAATTAAAAAAAAAAAAACACTTTGTTTGTCTTTATGTCTCCTTATCATTGCGCAGGCTGAGAGCACCCTGCCAGATCACCACGTGTCTCTGGCGAGTCCCCTTCTTGCCTTCCCCTGGCTGTGGCTTAGTGATATTCAGATGTACTGCAGGAATTCATAGAGATCTCTTCCTGGGTAACCAACCTTTTATCATGACATAGTTTCTAACTTAGTCTTCTGTGACCGTTTTTGCCTTAAAGTCTTTTATTTAATGTAGTCACAGCCACCTTCTGTCTTCAACCTACTTACTGTTTCTGTGGAGTATCTTATGTCCTTTTTTATTAGCCCTGACAATCCTTAGATTTAAACTGAGTTCCTTGTAGATAGAAAATAGTTGGTGCCTGTGGTATTTGTAAACTGTCTTTATATGGACTTAACAAAGATTTATGTGTATAAATATCAGCTATAAGAAGTAGAGTGTTACATCGGCCACTTGTAAGGGAGAGAAAGCCTGCACGTGGGCAGCAGCTCGTGCGTGAGGAACTCTCCTCGGACAGGCTGCCCTGGACATCTCGGACACTGCTAATCGGTCCCCACTGTTAAAGAAGCCATTTTCTCGAAGCAACATTCCCTCTCTTAGTCCACACACCACACACACCTGTCATATCTTCATATATGCATGTAAACTAATAGTGATTTTACTTTTCTTGAGTAATCATGCCTAGTACAGGTACAACTTAATGAAGTTATACCTACCTCCCCACCCCGTTTCACACCACATTAAAAAAAAAAATCTAACTTAGAATTAATTAAAGGACTACATGTAAGAGCTAAAAGTAAAACAACCCTTAGAAGGAAGTTTTATGTCTTTGAAGCTATGTCTTTGGGACTTGGATTAGGCAAGAGCTTCTTTGACAGGACACCACAAACAGAAATACGAGAAGAAAAAAGAGGCTGGCACCACAGCACAGAGGGCAAACTCACACCGGTGACACCAACACCCTGAGTGCAGTGCAGGTGCGGCCGCTGCTGCTGACGCACCGGGAAAGCAGCAGCACACGGCCTCATCAACTCCGCTCCCCGACACCCTAGCGGGCCCAGGCGGAATTCCAGGCTCTAGCTTCGGCCTGGCCCAGCCTCGATGGCTGCAGCCATTATGGAAGTGAACATCAAGAACGGAAGATCTCTTTCTATCCCTCACTCTGTAACTCTGCCTTTAAAATAAATAAACCTTTTTAAAAAAGAAAAACAAAAATTGTAATTCACTGAAATTTAAAACTTCCATACTTCAAAAAAAACACCATGAAGAAAGTAAAAAGGCATGGCAAACAACAGCAGAAAATTTCTGTAAACTGTATGCCTGACAATGGAGTTATATCCTGGATATACAGCATACAACTTAATAACAATCATTAAAAGATCCATAAAAAAATCTAAATATTTGTCAAAGAATATAGACAGTGGTCAACAGGCACATAAAAATATTTTCAACCTCATTAGCCAGCGAGAAAATGTAAATCAGACACATTAAGAAGATATCATGGGCCCAGCACAGTGGCCTAGCGGCTAAAGTCCTCGCCTTGAAAGCCCCGGGATCCCATATGGGTGCCGGTTCTAATCCCGGCAGCTCCACTTCCCATCCAGCTCCCTGCTTGTGGCCTGGGAAAGCAGTTGAGGACAGCCCAAAGCTTTGGGACCCTGCACCCGCGTGGGAGACCCGGAAGAGGTTCCTGGTTCCCGGCATCGGACTGGCACAGCACCAGCTGTTGCGGCTCACTTGGGGAGTGAAACATTGGACGGAAGATCTTCCTCTCTGTCTCTCCTCCTCTCTGTATATCTGACTTTGTAATAAAATAAATAAATCTTTAAAAAAAAAGAAGATATTATTTTACCCACATACATCAGAGGTAGAAATAAGAGTTAATGCTGCCATTTTTGAAAAACAGAAAAAATATTTTAGGAAATACTGTTACTCTAGATGTTCTTCAAAAAAGAGTTACTATGAAGTTGGTGAATGTCCTATTCATTTCACTTGTAAGTATCTACCAAATAAAAAAAAAATCTACACAAAAACCCACACTTCAACAATTTATAGTAGCATATTTATAATAGCCTGAAGTAGAAAAAAATGTTCAGTTGAACAAATTGAACATTTGAACAAAAAAGCAAATGTTCAAATGTAGTAATATTACTTGGAAATGAAGTATTGGCACATGGCACATGAACTTTTGAAACACAATGGTAGTGAAGCAGACCACTGATTAGACGATTCCTCTCTGGAGTAGGTAAGTCTACAGATAGACAATCACTTAGCGGTTGATGACAGATGGGGTTTGGGGTGATTATGGAGAGTGTCTGTTAATGGATGCAGCATCTCTTTTGGGCTTGATGGCTACACAACTAGTGAACATACAAACTTAAAATTAAGACTTATTTCCATATTCCACCTTATTTAAGAATTATGTAGGTTTCTAACAAAGATCCATTAATTAAAGCAATTTAACATCAGTCCACAATTTGAAATTATGTGAAAATGTTTGAAAGCTATCTCAAGCTGCTATAGTACAAAATGCAAAGACAAAACCGTTTTATCAAACCAACAACACTAAACCAGTCTCGGATCAAAAGAAAAATAAGCACAGAACATATGAGTACAACCACCTACTACACACTAAGGGTACCCAAGGCTGCAGAAGGAATTGTGCAGCGTTCCCCGTGGAATAATGTGGACAGAAAACCAAACAGGGGCTTGAGGAACAGCTGTGAGCAGCAGAGAAAGGGCCAGAAAAGACAGTAGCAGAGATACAAACACTGAAATACAGGCCCACAAACACTGGCTCGGTGGGAGCGGATGAGTTGTGTGTTTCTTGTAGAGATTCATTAGTGTATTCTTCCATCTACCAATGGCAGGAATGGTTTCTGGACAATGATGTACTGTAAGCCTCACACAGGTTGACAGGCATGAGTTCTTTGGCTCAGATTGACCGAAACACTCACCTGAAACAGCAGCTTCAGAAAGCACTCTGAGTACTTCATTTTCCATTTCAGAACTGTTACACAGCTCTTCCCAAGTTCCTTTAAGTCCTTTCTTCCGAGCTAATTCTGTTAGTTCTTTTTGATTTGGCACAACAAATCCAATGACATAAGAATGGTAACTGCAATATATATATAAAGGATCTCTGTTAATGAACAAACCAGCTTATTAAGTTTGCAGTTACTAATTACATTCAATGACATTTAGTAACTGTCTATTTACAATTTTCTTAAAGTGTACATACCATACTTACTATGACAAACCTACTTCAGGTAACAGTTTCTTGCATCTTATGTCCCAAGGTTTTGAGAACTCACTGCGAAATAAGCCTTAATTTGACAACCCATGATAAACCTCAAGTATTCCTAATTACTATAAATTGTCATTAAAAATACTTTAAGTCATCTTTAAAATATAAGTAATTAATGGTAACAGGTTAAACAAAAAATACAGTCCAATGTAAATTAGGAACTGTGGCTAAAAGAACTCTGGCAGCAAGTCAAAATTATATGATACTTTTTCTTTATCATTAGAAGTTCTGTTGACAATTCAACTCTGAGCATGGAAATGAAGGCAGCCCTGTGCTAACAGTCATGAAACAGCTGAAAGAGCATAGTTCTACTTACTATCATTGAAATATAAAATTGTGGTGAGATAAATGGCTAATTAATGTGTAGAATCATTCACAAATCAATGTAGTGCACCTACTTAAGGTTGTTTATTTATTTAGAGATAGACAAAGTCTCTGACCTACTCTTTCACTACCTAAAAGCCCACAACAGGAAGGGGCCACAGCCAGGACCTGGAAACTCAGCCCAGGTCTCCCAGGTGGGCAGCAGGAACCATCATCATGGCCTCTCAGGGTCTGCAAAGACAAAAGCTGGGGCCAGGAGCAAGAGCTGGGAACGACACCTAGGTATTTCATACAGAATGTGGGCATATTACTCGCTAGGCAACCACCTGTCCCACTGTAGTTCATCTTTAGTGTGGCCCAAACCCCAGTCTTATTCTAAATTGTTTTTTCTAATACCCAACTCAATATTCCCACAATAAACGCCACCTGCTATAGATAGGTTCCTAGGTCCTTCTATAAAATAGCCTATCATTCTCTGTCGTTCTGTATGTAACTTTAGTTTTCAAAATAATTAATCTTAAAAAAAAAGAAAAAAAAAAAAAAAAAGCAGGGGAAGAAGGGCTGGCATTGCCGAGTAGCAGGTAACCTACCCATCGGTAAAGCCAGCATTCCCGTGCTGGTTCATGGCCCAACTGCTCCACTTCCAATCCAGCTCCCCACTAACTCCTGGGAAAAGCAGTAGAAAGATGGCCCAAGCGTTTCGGTCCTTACCTCCCTCGCAGGAAACCTGGATAAAACTCATGGCTTTGACCTGGTGCAGCACTAGCCACTGGTCATCTGAGGAGTGAATCAGCTAATGGAAGCTCTCTCTGAACAATTACCACTTACAATACTTTAATGAAACATGTAATCAGAGTTTCAATCTGAAATTCCAACATTTCTCAAGAATGTAGTTTTGAGATTTTACAAACTCTCCATCTTCACTTCCTTTGCAATGATCTCATGAGCCAGGAATGCTACATGGTAAAGCCATGACTTGACAGGGCTTCGTTTAGGAGATTCCAGCCCCACCCACAGAGCTCAACAGGTTCTGCTGACAGCACAGCGACTCAGTGCTGAACAGTGGCCTGTTTCCTGAAGCTTCACTGCCCTTTCCTCTGCAGTAACCCTGCAAACTGTGCAGAGATCACACAGCTGGGAGCACACCAAGACAGCAGAAAGAAAGACTTTGTTTTCTTCCTCTCCCTACCACACAGGACACCACAATGAGAGGTAAAGTAGAAAAGAGAAACAGCACGGTGATGAGGGAGAAGCACTGACGGGAGAAATCAGGAATGACTCTAACAACCAGGCTCTTCCCAGAGATAATGGGTAAGAAGGAAAAGCGCTTGGCAAAGTTGTATAAAGAAGGCCCACAGAGGCAGGAAATGTCCACAGCACACCAGATATCTTAGGCAGTCTGCATTCTACATTCTTACCTGTTTGCATATGCACAAATATTATCTATCAGTGGAAGGTTCTTCAAAGCAGCTTCTACTTTTCCAAGGGAAACATATTCCCCTGCCTGGAGTTTGACAAGGTCCTTCTTACGATCTGCACAAAAAGAAAAGAGGGAAACAACATTGAGAAGAACTCCACTGATCACACCCTTAATACAAATAAACACTGGTCACATGCTAAATAACTTGCTATCAAATTACTTGCAAGTTTTACTACATTAAGTATTTATGGTTATGCTGAAAGTAGCAAAACATAATAAAATTATGCAATAATTGTGGTACTATTACATACAGCTCAGGTCTCAGAGAGAATGAGATGCAGCCAAGAAGGAAATCACTGGCAAAGGCCTAAAATCTGACAGGTCTAAGAACCGTAGCACAGAGCAAGAAGGCGACAGCTGAGGATGGAGGCAGGCAGGTCAACAGGGGTCACGTAACAGTTAACCTGCACCGAGCTCCAGCAGCCACCAAAAGGTCTTCAGAAGAAAGAGACCCAGTAAGAACAGTGCTGAGTAATGGCACAGTGGCAGACAGATGTTTTTAAGGGGAGCTAGGAACGGAAACAAAAAGGAATTTCTTATCGCAGAATGCTAGAAGACTCAAATTAGACCCTCAATCCCGTAAGGAGGGAAAGAATATGATTTTGAAGCATGTCTCATAAGATAAATCTATGAGATGGGACAGGAATTAGGAACTGACTTACGAGCTTTTTGGCTCACCTTTGGTTTCAAGTTAGCGTGACGGGGACAGAAATGCCAGTAACTAAAAGGAAGACCCGTAGAGGGGCAGGAGGGACAGGCACTTACTGCCTCACACGGGTAACTACTTGAGCTGCCAGGCTTTTGTTCTATTGGGCAACCGAAGGCAACAGCTGTGTAAGCATCACCAAATAAACCCTAGTGTCAAAGAATTAACAAAAGTGATTCTCTCCTATACAAGCAGGAGAAAATGACCAAGGATTATCTCACGGTAATTAAAAACATCACTACTATAGGGAGTTTTGAGGACCTCTAAATGACAAGCTTCGAAATTATCTGCCTAAGCAGAGAAAGTAAAAGGCAGACCTATTAAAAAACTTTCGTATTCCAGGTTTGATTTAACAGACCATGTCAAATTATACAAAGACAGACTCTTAGGTTATTAAATAGCTTCTCTAAATGTGCAACACCTTTAGGCAAAACTATTTCTGAAATATTCACTACCAAAAAATTACCAGATGGCTTACCAATAATCTTTAAACAACCATCAGGGTCAAATTCTCCAATATCTCCAGTACAAAGCCACCTCTGCCCATTTTCATCTTCAAAGAAATCAGCCTTGGTTTTTGCTTCATTTTTATAGTAGCCCATTGTCACATTCTGGCCACCAATAAGAATTTCACCCCTGGGATGTGGCTTATCAGTATTAAAGTATCCACCTAATAAATATAAAATAATTTAAGAGTAAAGTCATTATTTTATTCCTATATGTAACATGTAAACATTTGAAACCAGTAGTTTCAATAAACGGACAACGTTTATCAATGTAACAGTAGGTGCAAAATTTCAGCTGCTTAACCATAGGCAAGTATGCTTTTAAACTATTTTTTAAAAATTACTCCTTAAAATTCAGTATCATCCACCTATAAAATAATTATACTCCACACATAAGAGGTTTCATCAAAGATTCTGTGGAGTCCTAAATATCACACCAATGTAATAAAAGTACTAAGCTACACATTTAATAATAGAACAAGTATCTAGAAAGTCAGTTTTCCATGTATCTTGCAGACATCATTTCAGAATGACAAGCCTAAATTCACCAAACATTTCCACAATTTCTGCTACAACTGGCTGAGCTATGATCCCTGAGCCTCAGCATGTCACCTTCGTAGAGAAGGTCCATCGGAAGCAGTCACAGGAACTGTACACACGTCAGCAGCTCGCTGAGGGTTCCAAAGTGGCTAGCATTTTCAAGGGTGCATGCAACAGAGCTACATGGAATCAGAGTGATAGTTTGCTGATAGACTCTGAAGCTCTTAGGGGAAAGAAATAAAGGGCACATTCACACACACAAAATCACATGTGATGGGATTTATGATTTTCCCGCTACAAAACAATAACATTTTTCATTTAGCGCCTTTCTTAAGTTTACATCATAATTCTTACACATATTTGTGTTATAAGACAATTAACAAAATAAAAAAAGTGTAATTCTTTAGAACCATCATTGAAACAAAGAAACTAAATGTGTACCCATAACTCTAGAGAGAATGTAACTATTACAAAGGACAAAAATACGCTCTGGTGACAGTTCTTTATTCCGAAAATAAGCAAAGAAATGAAGCACAACTCTAAAGTTTAATGTTATAAAAATGTATGTATGCTCTTTGGTTACAATAGGACATTACCTTCCTCCCAGTTCTTTAATTTGATTTCACAGCACACCAATGGTGCTCCCACTCTTCCAGTATTGTAGTCCCACGCTGAGAAACAAAGAAAAAACAAGTACTTCAAAACAGTAGTTAATCATTTGCTTTATTTTTCTAAATTACTAACTAATTTATCCCAAAGCTTAGAAATTGGAATTTGTAAAAGCAGATGCAGGAAACCGGCAAAGCACAAGCTGTGGTCTGTACAGGTATGCTGTTGCTGAGTTTTACTAAAACCTCAATTAACTATTGCCGTTCTTAATAATCAAAAAATGGAATCTCCAGTAAGGTCAGACCCACATTTGAGGCAGAGCAACCATGGCAGCCTCTGTTGGACAAGCAGCCTGCTCAATGTCCCTGGGATCCTCCCCCATCACATTTCCTCAAGTCAGTGCCCACTGCACTCACCCAAGGGACTGTTCCTGAGTGTGCAGCCCCAGCTTCAGTGCAGCGCCCAATCTTTCAATCTTTGCTGTGTCCCCACTGCAGCTCCCTACCTCAGCTTATGCTCTCAACCCCGCCTGAAATTCCACCATACCACTCAGGGTAGACCAAAAACAGTAAAGGTGCTGGAATCACCCACTGTAATGAACTACTACACTTGTTCTTTAAAAAGTATTCAAATACTAGAAACAAAGGCTGGTATTTAAAACTTGAAAGACTTTCATTTACAACATACACATTCAATCTGCATCTTAAAAATGGAAGAAATTAAGGATCTGCAAAAAAAGTCCTATATCTGTGTATATTTAAGATAGCTTTTTTCCTGTAAAACAGTATCTAAAAGTAGCTCCAAAAAAATATACAAAGTATAAAGAACAACTCTGAAAGGTAGGAAAATAAAGAATGCAAAACAAACAAACAAACAAAAAACACCTGGCATATCACTGGTATACAGTAGCACTCAACATAAATATGGAAAAAATGAGTAGTTAAAAAATTTAGTATCTGTGAACATATAGAAGACAGAAAACAGAAACACAGCTTTCTCTAACACTGGGAAGCACTGTGAACCCGCGAGGCCCCGTTCACGGGACACACCTGGAAACCAACCGCCAGGTAGGCAGTGGAGCTGCTCTCCACACATCATGAAGACTGCAGTTAAAAACTCACTAGACCCGAATCTAGCTCCTGTCCACATGTACAAAGATCTCCACACACATTTCTGAACTTGAGTTTCACTTCCCTAACAACTTTAATACAAGAAATCTAACAGCTGATAATAGAAAATAAATTATACAAAAAGTCAATGCTGGTCACTAAAGCTTTATGAAAGACGCATACTTTTGGTGATGTGTAACACAGTTTAGTATCAAAAGTTCCTCTGGATGAATGGCTGATTATAGATACAACCAATACATGCTAAAAATTAGTATCAACAATAATAGTACCTATAATTTGTCACTACTCTACTAAACAAAAGCCTCCATTAACTCTTCTATATATTTGCAAAAAATAACCAATACCAAAAACAAACAAACAAAAAAAGGGGAACTGTACGTAAGTCTTGGGTGGACACTTCATTTCAGTGACCACACTCACCTTCCGTAATTGTTCCAGCCCCAGTGGATTCAGTGAGTCCGTACCCCTGGCCAACGGGACAGCAGAAACAGATATTCATGAACCGCTGTGTAGCTGCAGAGAGTGGAGCACCACCACACAGCAGAAGTCGGATATTTCCACCCAGCAAACTCCGAACCTTCCGGAAAACAAGCCTAAAAAAGAAACCAAAGTCATAGGATCTTAAAACTGAATGAGATTTCTAAATCATCTAAACTAACTTTCCAATTACTAATTTAATTCGTAACTAAATTAAGTGACTCATCCAACCAAAATCACACAGATAATTAGGGAGTTATTCTTGATATGCTACTTCAATTTTAGTTCCTGGTAGTTTAACAAGATAAAGAATATACAGTTTCCTCTTAAGAACTTTTCTTTTAGTATCTGAATTCAAAGTATAACACTTAATTCTGTAGCTTGATGTTAAATCTCTTAAGCCAAAGTAATTGGTTTTATACCACTATATAGCAATATAATACATACGATACATATACCGTGTATTATGAAGTTTTTGCTTTACTTTATTAGAATTGTACATAAATTTACACATAGCCATGTAGCTCTTTTTTGTTGATGGCGAGAAGAGGCAGGCATCACAGGTTCCCATTTGCTGGTTCACTCCACCCACGACATCCAGGAGAGGCCATGTCAGAGCCAGGAGGCAGGAATTCAGGTCAGCTTTGCACACGGAAAGGTGCCCAGCTGTCTGAGTCGCTGCCTCCCAGGCCTGCGTCAGATGGAAACCAGAGCTGGGAGCTGAGGCCAGACACTGCACGCCAGCAGTCCAATACGAGATTCAGCCTTAACCATGAGGTTGCACACGCACCTTCTCACTCTTGTTAACATCACACTAGCAGTTTAAAAACATGACAAATTATCTTTCAAAAATTCATCATCTTTTTCTAATAGTACTTCAATAAACAATTGTTCATCACCCCAATCCAATCCAAAAGTTCAGGATTTTTTTAAAAAATCTTTTTAAATAACTGAAAAAAGACTTTCCAAAGGGGAAAAAAACTATATCCTGCTGAAGAGATCATTAAATCAGGCAGGAGAAATAAGTTTATAAAGTCCAAAATAAAATGAAGCATCTGAAAAATGTATTTATTTTCTCATAAAAAATGTTGAATGTCATAGCTCAATTTATTATTTCTAAACTATTTCGCAATAAATCTATTTAACACACAAAATACATATTTGAGATAAAACTGATCATTTAAAACTTTAACTACAAAACATGTACTTATACTTATTTATTTTTTTTAAAGATTTATTTTTATTACAAAGTCAGATATACAGAGAGGAGGAGAGACAGAGAGATCTTCCGTCCGATGGTTCACTCCCCAAGTGGCTACAATGGCCAGTGCTGCACCAATCCAAAGCCAGGAGCCAGGAACTTCCTCCAGGTCTCCCACGTGGGTGCAGGATCCCAAGGCCTTGGGCCGTCCTCCACTGCTTTCCCAGGCCACAAGCAGGGAGCTGGATGGGAAGTGGAGCTGCTGGGATTAGAACTGGCACCCATATGGGATCCTGGTGCAATCAAGGTGAGGACTTTAGCCGCTAGGCCACTGTGCCAGGCCCTTCTAATTTATTTTAAGGCAGAGTTAGAAGGAAAGACACAGTGATATCTTCTATTGCTGGTTCACTCCCCTCCCGGCCTCAATGACTCCAGCTGGATCAGCCTGAAGTCAGGAGCTGCATCCCAGGCCCTCCTTGGGTTCCCTTCACCGCCTTCTCAGGCATATTAGCAGGAAGCTGGACAAGAAGTGGTGCCCATACAGGATACCAGCATTAATTACAGGCAGTGGCTAATCCACCAACCCCTAATACGAGCCCTTGCAAATTATTTTTAAATGGCTATATTCTCAAGCAGGGCATATTTTTAAGGAGTCCCTTAAATTGATTAACTAATTAACTTGGAAGGCAATGTTACAGAGAAAAGCAGAGAAAGACACATAAACACACACAGAGAGAAGAAAGCGAGAGAAATCTTCCATCTTCTCACTCCCTAAACGGCGCCACGGCAAGGGCTGAGTCAAGCCAAAACCAGGAGTTTCATTCAGGTTCAAACACTTGGATCATCTTCTGCCACTTTCCCAGGAATATCAGCAGGTTAGTTGGTGCCACAACATCCCCTCACCCTCTGCCAAGCATTTCTTATATCTATCTCAATCAACTGTCTATTAACAAGGAAGAAATGATTAAATCCTCAGGGTTGGGGAGGGACTTACTTACCTGTCACACAGTGGAGTACTATGTCCTTTTGAAATTTGTTCCATTTTGTAATTATAGGCCAAAATAAACAGATTACGCTGAAAGCTACTCATTTCATTCACTTTATTCATGACATTTTTGTAGATCCGATCCATAATTTCCTACACACATGAAAGTGAATTAACAGTGGATATTATCAGCGATCTTAAATATGTAAACCTTACCTCTGATTTGTATTTTTATTAAAGGCTATCTAAATTATGATCAAGACATTATAAAAGATATATTCTATCAGGAATGAAGTTTTGCAACAGAGCCACAATTAATTTAAAAATGACATCTCTAAAAAAAATTTTAAATAGAAATAGATCTAGATATTCTTAAAAACACGAAGAAAAAAAGGAAAATCAGGCCTTAGCCCAGGAATATATAATTACTAATCATTTTCATTTACTTATCTTTCTTACTCTGAGCCAAAAATTAAACTCACAAAATAATTACCATCTATCTGAAATACTTATTTTAAAGATGTATTTCTTTTTTATTGGAAGGGCAGATTTACAGACAAGAGGAAAGACAGAGAAAGAGCTTCCATCCACCGGTGCACTCCCAACATGGCAGCAACAGCCAGAGCTGAGCCCATCAGAGGCCAAGAGCCAAGAGCTTCTTCCAGGTCTCCCACGTGTTCAGGGTCCCAAAAACTTGGCCATTCTCCACTGCATGTCCAGACCATAAGCAGGGAACTGGACCAGATGTGGAACAGCCAGGACACGAAGGAGAGTCCTTATGGAATGCCAGCACTTGAAACAGAGGATTAGCCTGTTGAGCCATGGTGATGGCTTTCGAAATATTTCTTATAATATGTAACTATCTTGTAAATAAATAAATGTAGTACATTCTTAGCTCACACAGGATCATGAATTTGTTTTTTGATCTGTTTGTCTTCTAACACTGTTCTGATGAAACTTCTCTCATCTTCATCCTGCCTGCCATGGCTCACTACTAATAAGTCTACTTTAAACTCTCCCTATACAATTTTAAGTTACATGCAGTTTTTGAGCAAATTAAGAACTTCAAAGCCTACTAGAAGCCAAGAGTTACAGAGAAACTTCAAACTATTAACCATTTACACCTGAGTTTGGAATAACTGTGTAAGTACACTTGATGTGAGCAAAAGTATCCAACAATGATTCCCAACACTTTTAAGCGAAATCAGAAAGCCACAAAAAACCAACATTAGGAGGAGCTAAAAAACTGCTAGGTGTCCCTTTCCTATAATCTTATTCCGTTTAAGTAAAGAATGTAGTGATAATATACGGGAGCTGAAATTAGGCTCAGTGTTCAGTAAGTATGAAGAAAAATCAAAGCTAAAATAAGAATGAGTAAATCCTGCAAAGCTTAAGGCTCTAGAATAATCAATACAGAATAATTCTGCATTAACTACCATGTCAGTGCTATGTTTTCACTGACGTTACCGCTCTACACAAATGCCAGGTCTTTAGTATTCAGTATTCACTCATTTCAACTCTCACCGGAACAGCTGCCATCAGGGTCGGTTTCAACGTGGTTGTATCCCCTTTGCTTCCTTTTTTAATTTTTGAAGACTATAAAAATAAGAAAATAAAAAACTATATAAAGCAGTCATTGTCTTGAAAATCCAAAGAAAATTTAAATCAATGAAAGTATATTATAAATTCATCATTTTGGTGTACTTATACTCTACAAATCAGGTTCAAAGGCAACATGTTATTTTAAAAATATGTACAGACAATGGTCAGGCTGACAGAAAAGAAAGCATTAAGCGTAATGGGCTTTTCAGTATGTCAAGTCAAAGACATTTAATTTACCTGATCTGCTAAAGTCTGTGGTGAGGAGTAGCCAATGCGGCATCCGTGGGAGAGACAGACGAGTTCGGCACTCAGCTCCAGGACATGGGCCAGAGGCAAATAGCCAATGTAGACATCTTCCTCCCTAGGAGAAGGGAGCCAGAGGCAAGGTCAACTGTGCGCTCTGCTACAAGTGACCACAACAGCAGAGCGACATTTGAAAAAGAACTACAGTTCAACCTAAAATGGTGGAGGCAGATAAGGAGAGATGGCCAGGTTTTACAGAAGAGATTCTTTGCTGGAAGTTGGACTAAACTGCAAAGAACAGGTTTTGTATGTTTATAATTCAACAATTACCCCTACCCTCAAAATATACAAGTGAGGCAAACCTAAAATGAATTATTATTAATCTGTTCTGAAATGTAATAGATGAAATTTTTCCTAACAGATACAAGAAATTTCACATTCTTTCCCCAAGCCCAGAGTGTGTGTGTGTGTGTGTGTGTGTGTGTGTGTGTGGTGTGTGGTATGTGTGTATGCGTGTGTGGGGGGGTGTGGTGTGTGTATGTGTGTGTGTGTGGTGTGTGTGTGGTGTGTGTGTATGTGTGTGTGTGGTGTGTGTATGTATGCGTGTGTGGTGTGTGTGCGTGTGTGTGTGTGGTGTGTGTGTGGTTCCCAAAAGGCATTCACCAGAACACTGATTTCAGCTCTGCGAATGTTTACCTGACAATCCCTCAGACCCCATCTGTTTCCTCCATCATCTCTTTCCCACTCCATTAGACCGAGCATGCTCTCACTCGAGTTTGCCTTCACAGCAAAGCCAGGGGTAGGTACTTGGTCGAGTGGTTAACATGCTGGCTGGGATGCTTGTATCCCATACTGCAGTCCTCAGGTTCAAGTCCCAGTTTCACTTCAATTTCAGGTTGCTGCTAATTTGGGATCTTTACTGCCTAACAGCAGCAAGCACCAGCTGAAGCAGCTGGGTTCCTGCCACTAAATGGGAAACCCAGATTAAGTCCTAGGATCAAGCCACAGCAGGCACTGGAAGAGGGACAGAGAGAATGTAACTGCTGGCTGCATCTCCTTCTTTCCCTCAGTAGCTCAATAAATAACTAAAAATTAAGGAAAATAATCACACTCTGAACATAGCTCAAAAAATATCTGTGGAACAGATCAAGCCATCAGAACAGTATGTCAGCACAAAGATGACTAAAGAAATGATACTGGGCAGGGCGACGGGTCAACAGGCTAATCTTACACCTGAGGGCACCAGCATCCCAGTGGGTGCCTGGCTTGGGTCCCAGCTCTCCACTTCCCTTTCGGCTCCCTGCTTGTGGCCTGGAAGCCAGCCTCGAGGATGACTCAAGTCCTTGGGACCCTGCACCCACGTGGGAGACCCAGAGCAGGCTCCTGGCTCCTGGATTCAAATTTACTTAGCTTCAGCTGTTGTGGCCATTTGGGAAGTGAACCAACTGATGGGAAAAGCCTCTCTCTGCCTCTTCTTCTATCTACAGATTAACATTAAAAAGACAAGGACAAAAACAAAAAGAGCAACAGTATCAACTAATTAAAGCAATTTTAGAAATTTATAGCTACAAGCCAATTAAAATTAAAATTTATTTATTTATTTTTAGTAATGACATACCCCAGTCTTGGAATCCTTCTTGCCATCCCAGTCACACCAGCAATAATGTTACTGTGTGAGATCATGACTCCCTTGGGAATTCCTGTGGATCCACTTGTGTACATAATTACTGCAATATCTGAGGGCAGTGGTTTGCTGTGAGGTTTGTTCTCTGTATTAAAGGAATAATCACACATTTCTGAGAAATTCATTCATATCATCATTTTTTCATAATTATTCTCCAACTCAGTTCAACAAAAATATTTGTGTAGGGGAAACACATAAAGAACATGAAATCTACTGGGACAAATGAAAATCTGCAATGTAAGTAAAAGGTATGAATGAAAGTAAAGCAAAACAAAGCAAGAAAATGACAACAGGTGCTATTTAGATTTATATGTCAGGAAAGCCTCTGCAGTTATTTAAAGCGCAAAGCTGACAAAGGGGAGGAACAGAGCCAAAACCCTGAAATCGGAAGATTATTCAAACGAGAAGGAACTAAGTAGGTGCAAGGGTTGTGAGGTAGACATGCGCGTGGCATATTAAAGCACAAGCAAGGAGTTCAGTGGCAATGGAGTAGACATGAGAAGGACAGCCAGAGAATCCTGCTCAAGTGCATTTCAGAGCGTATATGGAGGGTCTCAGGGTCCACGCGAAGGACTGTGGACTGTAATTCAGAAAACACAGCAATGTTGTTCACAATGTTGTCATCTCTTGTGGTAAGGATTACCTGGCTGCTATATCCTACTAGCTAACTAGAAAAGCAAGAAGGGAATTTGGGAGACGAAAGTTATCCCACAAATTCATCTAAAAAATAATAGTCGTTTGAACTAGGGGAACCTAAAAATCTACTAAAAATGTTCTCTTCTTTACAGTGGTATAATTAGTTTGGTTACTCTCAAAGTCCTAGATTGAAAAACACTGTTACCCATTTGCAATGACAACAAGCCTAAGCCACAGACAGGCCAATGCACAAAAGACAGAAAAATGGGTCATGGCAGAGATGGTCTCCCCAAGAAGCCGTTGAACTTATCTGGACAATGAGATGCTGGACTTTATGCTTGGTATATGCTTGCAATGAAAGAATCTCAACTGAATTCGAACTGTGGTATTGCAACAAGGTGGAGGAATCCACCATGGGGGGAGGGTTTGGGGAGGGATGGGGGAATCCCAGAGCCTATAAAACTGTGTCACATAATGCAATGTAATCAATAAAAAAATAATAATAAAAAAATTAAAAATATGCCTCTCCTAAAAAAAAGGGGGGGTCATGGATGAAACTGCTGACTTGCCTGAAAAAAACTGTTTCATGCAGATTTCTAAATAAGACGAAAGACAGAAAGAGAGAGAGAGAAAGAAAGAGTGAGTCTTCATATATGTCCTCAAGAAATCTGCCTTCTTCACCACAGACCAGTCAAGTCTGCTTCTACCTCCGCGTTACTCCTTCCTCCGCAGTGCCACTCCCCACCTCCAAGGCATCGCGGGCACTGTCTAAGGCAGCATTTGCCAAGTCTGGAGGTGCTTTTGCAATCCCCGTGCCACTTGACTCTCTCTGTATCTATATACTTGGTCCTACTGATGACCTACCTAGAATTCCTCTCCTTGGCCACACACTCAGTGCCGTTCAGAGACACTATTCCCTGCTGGTAACTTCCACTATTCCCATAGCTCTAATGAATTTGCAACTCTTAATTCCAAACTCCAGCCTGCCATGTTTGCACATTGTGAATGCCCCATGACCATCTAAAACATAACATGCCCCAAATACATGTCAGTGCAGCCCTGTCCCTGAGCTGAATGAATGTTCATATTCAATTACTACGTCTTTCACTACTGAGAAAGTCCCACTACTCCAGCAACATTTTTGGTATCTCTAAACATTAGTGCGCCCTAACATTTTCTTATACTTATTTATGAATAGAAACTTCTAGCTCCAAGCCCTGCCAGAGGGTGTCACCTCCAAAAAGAGTTGGAACAGGGAGTAGAAAAAGGACTCTAGGTCTAGTCACTCTATTGGTAACATATGCAAGAATTCACTCCCATGAACAAGCTCAATGGCATATTTATAAGACTAACTTTAACAAGAATTATCAGAGAAAGGAAATGAGAAAACTAAAAATATGAGAGAAAATGGACTACTAAACTAATTTCAAATAAATACTAACTTTCATAATCCTAATAATGTGTACTTCCATAAACCTTTCTCTATGGCCTAGATAAAAGGGTACCTAGAGACAAGCACTTCTCCAAGTCACGTTAGAAAACACCGCAGTGTGTCTCCTGTTGAAGCTCAGTAATCCTGGAGACCACCACCCCTGGAAGGAGGGCGGCACACATACCCACGCTCGCCTTGGCTCCCAGGGCCTGCACCGCAGCCATGGTGTGCACGATGACACCTTTGGGGAACTCGGACCAGGTGGGTGGCTTCCCGTCCACAGTGATGATGTGCCTCAGGCGTGGAACCAAGGAAACGATATCCTGGAGAAACCCCAACATTCACCATGTTCTTCGTTATTTTTCGCTCAGTTTAGCAAATGGTTCAAGATACAAGAAAACAGGTTTATCACAGCGAGTAAACTATTGAAAATATTTCTTCTCGGGCCCGGCGGCGTGGCCTAGCGGCTAAAGTCCTCGCCTTGAAAGCCCCAGGATCCCATATGGGCGCCGGTTCTAATCCCGGCTGCTCCACTTCCCATCCAGCTCCCTGCTTGTGGCCTGGGAAAGCAGTTGAGGACGGCCCAATGCATTGGGACCCTGCACCCGCGTGGGAGACCCGGAAGAGGTTCCAGGTTCCCGGCTTCAGATCGGCGCGCACGGGCCTGTTGCGGCTCACTTGGGGAGTGAATCATCGGACGGAAGATCTTCCTCTCTGTCTCTCCTCCTCTCTGTATATCCAGCTGTAATAAAATGAATAAATCTTAAAAAAAAAAAAAATTTCTTCTCTCAAAAGAGAGAGAGCTGCAATGCAGCTGGATAAGTGACTGTGCTGACTCGAGCTTCTTTACAGTGTGAGTCCCTCCCTGTTCTTTGGTAAAATTCTAATCAGTGAAGCCACTGCCTTGCCAAATGCGCACACACACAGGTGACCCGAGTCCCAACAAGTCCGAGTCCCCGCCTCGCATTTTTAAGAGGTGAAACTAGAGGACGAGGAGGTGGGCTGCGGAACAAGGATTCAGTTGGAAACTTGTAGAAAGCATAAATAAATGAATGAAGGTATTATGATTTAAAACATATCCCTTAGAAAGCACAAGTTTATTAAAAATAGGTTTGAAAATATATGAGCTTAACAAAAGAAGCAGTGATCCCCCTTCTATGTAAGAACACAGACGTTCCCAGATATAAGAATATTGATAACTTATAACTCTGGATTATCTGAATTTGTATATATATGAAATTCAGCTGTTAGTTTGTCAAGAAAAATAAGAGTCTGCTATTCCTAAAAGCCTACAATGACAGTAAAAAATGTAAAAGACCACAATTAAGTATCAATACCAGGATTCCTCACACTGCAGGTTTTAAAATGTCATTCACACTTTACCTTCAGCTTGGTCTGCAGGAGCTCTTTGCTTGTGATGATATTGGTCACCTCTGTTTCATTTAATCCATGAACAATGGCTGGACCTCCCAGAGTAGCATATAATGTGACAACTACAAGGAAAAGAAGAGCAAATCAAGAATTCACATGCTTGATGAAGCACCAGAGAGAAATAAAGCCTCTCACAGGGGATGTGTATCACATATCACCACAGAGCATTCGAAACTATGAGATCCACAGTCTAACACGTGAATCAACAGACCTAGTTACCCTTCTCTAAGATCCCAGCTCCTGACTCCAGCTTCCGGGTAATGCCCACTTGGAGGAGCAGCGATGACAAAGCGACAGGCTCCTCACCATCCACTGGGATGCCATTCCCGGCACCTTGCTGTGGCCCAGGCTGGCCCTGGCAGCTGTGGGCATGCGGAGAGTGAAGCAACAGAGCAGCCCACAAGTGCTTCTCCTTCTCTCTCTGTAAGCATGTGTGTATGTGTCTAATTCATAAAAATTACATAAATGAATAAAAGAATTCAAATATGTCAGCAGGAAACCTAGGGAAAGTACCGTTCCCATTTCATCTGGAGCATCTCCATCTGACTACACCTACACATTGGCACCAACACCTCTGAACCAAGCATTCAGGAATATACCACAGATTGAGCCACAACAATTAACCCTGAAGTAACTACAATACTAGAATACTATCATTTGGGCCTGGCGTGGTAGCTTAGAGGCTAAAGTCTTCACCTTACAAGCGCCACAAATCCATATGGGCGCCGGTTCTAATCCCGGCAGCTCCACTTCCCATCCAGCTCTCTGCTTGTGGCCTGGGAAAGCAGTCAAGGACAGCCCAAAGCCTCAGGACCCGGAAAAAGCTCCAGATTCCTGACTTTGGATGGGCTCAGCTTTGGCCATTGTGGCCACTTCAGGAGTGAACCAGTGAATGGAAGACCTTTCTCTCTTGTCTCTCCTTCTCCCTGTAAAGCTGCCTTTCCAAGAAAAATAAATAAAAATACTATCATTTAACCTGCCACCATGAAGTTCCACAGGTTCAAGCATGAAAACAACTTGGAAGTCAAGTGCTGCCATGGGAAACATGACATTAACTAAAGAGTAACCTCAAATGTGGACTCCGAGCGATGCCAGCAAAGCCCTGATGCCAAAGTGCACAGCCTCGTGGTACAGATCTCAAAGTGCACAGATCTCATCACTACAGGGACTGTGACAATCTGTTCCACAACTGGGTCTTTGTTCAAACCAGACCAACAATGCCAAGTCACAGTTAGGAGTTCTCCACTGTCTGGATGCACTAAGATAATGAATCTAAGAATTTTAACTCTCACCCTCTTGAGAGTGAAATAGTAGAATTTTCATCATTTTCTTGTCTACAGTAATGTAAGTCCACTGTTTCAGACAGTAAGAAAGCCCACGTACGCTGGAAGTTGTACATAAAGCACGCCTGTGCGGCGATCATCCACTCGGCCCGGGTCTCACAGAAGATGGCGATGTTGGTCTTGGGTTTCTGACCCAGCACTTGCAAGCCGCTTCCAAAGTGAAGGGCTCGGACGAAGACATCTTCATAGGAGAGCCAACTGTAGTGTCCAAGAATAACCTGATGAAAAATACACAAAAAAATATAACTAGCTTTGAATAGGGCAAAAAATATTACCTTACAAAAGAAATAAATATGTTCCAAATTCTATAATTAACCTGAAAGTTATGCCAGTATGTTTGCATAAACTTTTTTCTAACTTGAGTTTCAAGTGAAGATCTGTTTTTTAAATTAGTTGTTTTATATTATCTTATGACTCCTCAATTCTTTTTCTAAATCTTTTCCTGTAACTTTAATTCATTTTAGTTTTTGGGCCCGGCGTGATAGCTCAGCAGCTAAAGTCCTCATCTTGCACGCGTGGGGATGCCCTATGGGTTGGCTTCCCATCCAGTTCCCTGCTTGTTGCCTGGGAAAGCAGTTGAGGACAGCCTAAAGCCTTGGGTCCCTGCACCCAGGTGGAGACCTACAGCAGGTTCCAGGCTCCTGGCTTCAAATGGGCACAGCTCCGGCCGTTGTGGCCACTTGGGGAGTAAATCATTGGACAGAAGATCTCTGTGTATCTGACTTTCCAATAAAAATAAATGATAAGTCTTAAAAAAATTATTCTTTCAAAAATATTCAGTATGATGGGATCTTAAAGGTTACCTTACTGGTCAGATGGTCATTTACTAACAATCCAGTTACAGATCTCATTACCTAAGTGATTCAGATGTTAATTTAAAAGGTATTAAGTACTACCTTAAAAACCTGGATTTCTGAGCTCAGAGCAGCTAAGGAACACGTCCAGGGCCCGGCGGCGTGGCCTAGCGGCTAAAGTCCTCACCTTGAACGCACCAGGATCCCATATGGGCGCCAGTTCTAATCCTGGCTGCTCCACTTCCCATCCACCTCCCTGCTTGTGGCCTGGGAAAGCAGTGGAGGACGGCCCAAAGCTTTGGGACCCTGCACCCACACAGGAGACCCGGAAGAGGTTCCAGGTTCCCGGCTTCGGATCTGCGCAGTACCGGCCGTTGCGCTCACTTGGGGAAAGAATCATCGGATGGGAGATCTTCCTCTCTGTCTCTCCTCCTTCTGTACATCTGAATTTCCAATAAAAATAAATAAATCTTTAAAAAACAAAAAACACCTGGATTTCAACATATGATGGCACTGTATGACTCAAAACAGAAAGAGGCCAAACCCAGGCTAATAGAAATACTTATGATTGTTCAATCTAGATAGCAAAGCAAGCAAGTTTCTATTTATGAAACCAACTAGGAACTACTGGTACTATTCCAGGCCGCCCTTTCCAAGTACTCCATGATCACTGGCACACCCGGGTACAGGCAGCACCAAGTTCACATTAATAACCTTCCTTTTAAGCTGATCAACAGATTTTTTTTAACCTGTGACTGTACACATCCTGATTACATACAGATTAGATAAAAAGAAAAAGTTCTTTTCTGTTAACACGCCAAGGTTCCAAAATACGGTCATTTCACAAATGCATGTCTGAAACACTTTAAAACCACCAGAGCACATTCATTTTTAAAAATGCAAACAGCATTAAAGAAATTTCTAGAAATAAGAGGTTAGAAATTTTTTTAACTTTAAAAAGGATAAATATTGCCCTGCAGTGTTTCATTCGCTGATATGATTTAAAATGCAAATTTTTATTTTGATGGTCAAGCCATCTGCACTTAAGACAGTCATTTAACTCTGGTCCTAAACACCCCCCTTACCCTCCTGAAAAGCTCAGCACCCCAGGGAGCTCCTGTGGGTTCAAAAGAGGAAGAGGTGGGGAGGAGAGACAGAGGAGAATCTGGCTAGCAACGTGCAGCAACTAAAAATGCTAATGTTCCAAAGAGGCTGAGTGATGGGCCTTATACATTTCAAAGACTAGGTGTGTTCTCAGGAGAGAAGCGTGGCTATCATCCTAGCATCAGATCTATGAAATACATGAAAATTGGTTCTCCTTATATTAATAAAAAATATTTTTATGATTTTTTTTATCTGAGAGGCAAATTTATTAAGAGGAGAAACAGAGAGAGAGAAACTGCCCATCTACTGATCACTTCCCAAGTGGCTGCAACAGCCGGAGCTGAGCTGATCCAAAGCCAGGAGCCAGAAGCTTCTTCTGAGTCTCCCACGTAGCTGCAGGTGCCCAAAGAACTGGGCCACATTTTGCTGTTTTCCCAGGCCCTAGGGAGGGAGCTGGATCAGAAGTGGAACAGGGAGGAGACTGGCATGCAAGCACTACAGATGGGGATTAGCCTGATAAGCCATCTTGCTGGCCCCAATATAACATCTAAAAAAGAAAAGAAACAAATGTAATGGGCCCAGTATGATGGCTCCATGGCTGGATCCCATATGAGCACGGGGTCATGTCCCATCTACTCCACTTCCCATCCAGTTTCCTGCTTATAGCCTGAAAGAGCAGTGGAAAATGACCCAAATCCTTTGGACCCTGGACCCATGTGAGATATCCAAAAGAAGTTCCGGTCTCCTGGCTACAGATGGGCTCAGCTCTGGCCTCTGTAGCCATTTACGGAGTGAACTAGCAGATGCAAGATCTTTGTCTCTCCTTCTCTCTGTAAATTTGCCTTTCCAAGAAAAATAAGTAAACCTTAAAAACAATGTAACTGTTCTAAAAGGCATCTAATTTATGATACAAACATGAAAACTCATGCTGTGATGTCATCATGTGGTAAGAAACTAACTCATGAGTATATTGAGTACAATGTTTCCTCATACATAAAAATGCTGAATCTCTTTAATTCATTAAACCACTGGATAAAGTAATTATTATCTTTTTTTCTTATAAAAACTACATTTAAAGGACTCTATCATGCCCATAATTTTATGGGATTTTTGCTGGAAAAAAGAGTTTTAGTTCTTACTTTGCCCTATGGTTAGCTCAATCCCAAATTAAACCCATTTGTATTTATTTCCGGCCTCTACTGTTGAACATAGCTACAAGAAAATTCATAATCATATGAAAACTCCAGGACCACAGACCTCCCTAGCCTGTAATCTTATTTTCTCACACTCTGAAATAGCTTTGAAACTATCGATACTCCCTTCTCCTCTAGATGACAATATGTCTCCTACTTCACTGAGCAATCAAAAATTAAACAAACACCTCCCATCAAATTCAATAACTTACCTCTGTCTGTATGCACATCTAGTCCACATGGCTAAGTGTCTCCAACAAAGGCTTAAAAAACGCTCCAAATTTCTATGTCTGATCTGATCACCCATATTTGGAGATCTGCTTGACACTTTTTTAATCTGTTCAACTTAGATGTCTAAAAGAAAGCAAGCTCCCTAGCAAAGTCACCTAATTCAACCAATCTCGTTTTCCTTCTTTGTCTTGGTCCTTGCTTTTGTCCGCAGAGGGTAAATCATCCCCACCTGCTCGGAACAGAAACTTGGGTTTTTCTCTATTACACTTACCTTCAAATCCACGGTTCTTATCTACTGTTACCTATAAAACCTCGGCAAGCTCAGCCTTGTCTACACCTCTGCTCCCACCACCCTAGTCCATTTCTCTCCTGAACTCGTACCAACTAGATAAACTGTTTCTCACTTCTATTTTCTCAAAACTCACACAAATTGGGTCACGCACTTGCATAAGCACTCTGCATGATTTCCTTTTTCAGGAAAAGGTTGCCCAAAAGGCCTCCCCTGGCCTAACAGACCCTAGAACTTTACAAAGCATAAGCCTCTCCATGCCCCTCATGCCTTCTTTCCCCGATTCACCCCAAACAGAACTTTTCCTTCTATCCTCCAAACAGTGCAGCAAGGACAAGACGGGCACCAGGCCACACATCCAGGGAGGCACTCTCTCGTCAGGCCCAGTGCACACCAGGAACCTCCCTAACTGGGCCTCCCTAACAGGGCAGTGATAGCTCAGGCTGCAGCCTAACCCTGACTGCTTAGGAAGGCTTTCCCTCATCACCAATCTGCTTATCTCTTTATTGCAGCTATTGCATTTTTAAATTGCTTCTTTATTCCTTCCACATACACACCCTCATTTGAGCACTTAGAGAAGATTTTGCTATGTTCTTTCCAAATTAATCCAAAAAGATACACTCATTTCTGTTCATATAAGTTGACTTAATTTTCTTTTCCTGTTTCTTAATGCCTACTTTTATGTTACTTCATATTTCTTAGTGCTGCATATATGTATGACTGGCATTTTCTGAGTTTTTTTTAGGACATTTGCCTCATAATTAGTATAAGAAGTAATGGCGGATTTCTTGGCCAGTGTATATAGTTTTGTTATCAGTGTAACTTCTTTCATTTTTGCTCCCTGCCATTCTATTTGTTTAACACACTACTACACACAAAATTGCTCCAGTCTCACGTCTTACATAACAACAATCCTTGCCCCATTGTTTTAATAGGTATGCCTGCTTCCACACTAGTTGCTAATGAAACCTTCCCTACCTGCAGCCAGTCCCCCACCGCTGCAGTAGAGCTATCTTTATCAGCTTTATCTCACGCCACCTGTCTCTCAGGCTTTGTAGGAAACTGACTCCTTGCTAGATTAGTGGTAAGACCACTCTGGGATGGCTTTGCCTGGACTTGTATCCTGGTCCCATGACTTAGCTGTGAGTTAGTTTTGAGGATACTTCGAGACGTTTGTGGAAAAATAGAGTTCAGTTAAGTTTATTTTTGTGCAAAAAAAATTTTTGAAATGCATGCTTTCATTATAAACATTTTACATAAACTTTTTGAAAACTTCTTTTATGTGTGGATTTCGTAGCGTTTGTTCCAAAATTAATCTTATTCTAGAACCGTGTGCCTCAGAATTACATGTGCAAAATGAAGGTAATTATGGGAACTAGCTCATGTAATGACTAAGAATTTAATGTGTTAATTCTGGCAGTGACTTAATATGCAGTAGACACTAGTAGCGGTAGCTGCCTTCCTCATGCCATCCTCAGGATTGTTGTCGGGTGTTCAGGGATGTGGGAGCTGTCAGCCTCTCAGGCTTCCTTACAGTAATGTGTTTATCGTCATGTTCAAGTGCAGAGGGAAAGGTTAAGCTAAGATGGAACAATGCTTCAAAGTTATTTTGAGGTAAGATCCACATTTTACTTTAATCCTATTGTAAATAGTCTATCTCATGAAACAAGAAAGAAGCTTTAAGGTACTGCTAAACCACTGGCTTAGCTTTTCCATTGAATATTACTTGCAAATATGAAAACTATTTATTGAAGATGCACTGTAGGAGGACATGACTGGATCTGTAGGAAGATAATTCATTAAGACAGAACAATGGGAAGTCTTGCCAGCTGCAAACGGCTCCGGGGACACTTGATATGGAAATGCACAGGCAGGAGCCCCCTAATCCTCAGGCCAAGTTTACAAAACAGTGAGGCATTTCCAGGCAGGTGTGTAGGAACTCCCATTGTCTCAAGTCAACTCCCTCTGGCAGCTGATATGTAAATTCCTCAAACCCTCCTCCCCCCATGCCTACGTGACCTCCGGTCTTTAAAGTCTGGTTACGTTAATAAACTTCAGCTACCGATCATCAGTCAATAGTCCACCTATATTATTATCACCTCCGTGCACAAAGACACAGCAAACAATGCACTTCATGAAAAACATCTTTTGACCTCTCCCCGAAGCTGCCCTGCTTGGCAGGCTCTAAAGAGAGTCCCTCTCCAAGTGGCACCCCACTGACACTGCCACAGCTATGCGGCAGGAACTACAGAGATTAACGTCTTAACTAACCAGCAGCACTGCACATTTTCTTCAGAAAACGCTTGATTGACTAAAATCAAACTCTAAAGTTATTTCTAGCTTTCCAACAAATCTAATGTCATACAACAAAAATGTGTTTCTCTGTCATTCTTTTAAAGCTATATTCATAAGGTTTGATGAATCCAACTGACATTTAACTATTAACAAATACTATCATTAAGCAGATCTTTTAACCTATGGAAATTCAAAAATCCTATAGTAATGTCCTATTAGCAGAAAAAGTGGTGGACTAACACTATGTCTCACTGACTAACTTTTCAGGTTTTTTAAAGATTATTATTTATTTGAAAGGCAGAGTTAAAGAGAGGAAGAGGCAGAGGTGGGAAGAGGGAAAGATTGTCTCCCACCTCTAGTTCACTCCCCAAAAGGCCATAAGGCCCAGGGTTGGGTGTTATATTCTGGTCTCCCACGTGGCTTCGGGAGCCCAAGTACTTGAGCCATCCTCCAAGGCTCTTTCAAGCACTTTAGCAGGGAGCAGGACTGGAAGTGGGCCAGGGCTCTTTGAAGCAATTTAGCAGGGAGTAGGATCAGAAGTGGACCAGCTCGGACTGGAACTCTCAAACGGGATGCCAGTGCTGCCTGCCACTGGTGGCTTAATCCCCTGTGCCACAGCAGCAGCCCCTAACTTCTCTGTACAAATTTAACGTTTTATTTTGTTGAGTAATCACCAAATACAAAGACACCAAAGCAGGCAGGAAAGAACCGCGCTCACTCAGCTATACGTGGTCTGGGATCGTCTGCTTAAAGCGCCTGCTTTCTCAAGAACAGTTACCTGAACAGCTATGACTCTGAGCTGGCCAGATTGATTTTGAGCCCCTTCAATCAGAACTTACTTCTCCAGTGTTTCTAAACACGTGTTCCTACCTACGTAACAAAGCTTCCTTCAAACCCCAGTCGGGAAGGCAGATTCAAGTCAATTCCCTCCCCTCTACTGGCCAGTAATGAAACCTCCCTCTTCTTCCAAGGCGGGCAGCACAGAGCATGATGGGTGCGACAGCAAACTGTGCTTGTTGTGTCCTTCTCAATCCTCTCCAAATGGCTAAGGAGTGGGAGTTCTAGAGTCAGAAGGCCTGGGACCTGACTTCCAGCTGAACTGTAGCCTTAGCCAAGGCACCTCAACCCATCTGTGCACAATGTCATCTGTAAACCTGGGATAATGGTAACTCAAAGAGCTAAGCTGACCAATGCAGACTCATGAAATAGCTGGACTCATGATCAATACTAAGGAATAAACAATGATCATCCCCATGTTTGAAATAAAGAAAATGAGACAAGATGGCTAAGTAATTTCTCCAAAGTCATAAAGTTACAACACAGACAAGCTACAACTGAAGCCTATAGTCCATGTCTGGAGGCCAGGCTCCTACCCACTGTGCTTCGAAGAACACACCACCCTCTATGTCAAACCACAATGGCCAGCTCTTCTGTGACTGTGACAAGAAAATTTTAAAACCATACAATTGTCACAATTATCAAGACATTAAGTACACACCACAAACCCCAAGAAAAGCCATTTAAGAACTCAGATGCTGCGACAACAGGAACAATGGTTTAATCCCCGAAACTATCCTTCACATTCTATTTCAAGTCATAGCAGACACCAGGATTGCATATATTTGGTATCTTTCTAAAATGCAAATCAAATCAGTGCTGAGATGAGACTGCCTTCCTATACAGTTTTTCTGACATCAGCATACTCCCTTAAAGCAGGCTGTGCCTGGCCCTGGCCCGTTTCTAAGAGGACAATTTATACAAGGAACTGAAAGGCAATGAAACAGCTTACCTTTTTAAAAACTTTCCCATTTGGTTGCACTTCATCTTCCTCATTTAAAACTTCACGTGTTCCCAAAAGTCTTTTGTCTTTAAATTTGTTCTTGGAATACATAAAAACTTTATCTAGTGTATCGCAGCCAGGGTACAACACTGAAGCCAGGCCATCCAAACTATTAACAGATCTGTACGCAGAATCGGGACTTGAATTTACAGGTTTTGCTTTAATTTTATTTGATTTTTCATGTCTTGACTCAGATAAAAAATAAAATGGAATGTATGTTAAAACTGTATAGAGTGATATTATAAAATGTATGAAATATAAAAGGATGGGGTTGATGGTCTGTTTCAGTTTCATGGTAGACGGTTTTGAAGATACAAGGTTATTCATGTGTTCCAAAGTAGAATTACAGATTCCAGTAAGAATCTAGAAGGAATAAAAAGACATTAAGTCAAAATTATTTTAGCTTATTTACAGCAGCACAATCTACAACACTGAAGGCATGAAAACAAACCAGATGCCCCTCAAAAGAGGACTGGATAAAGAAACGGTGGTACATCTACTCTATGGAATATTATTCAGCCACTCAAGAGAATGAAATTCCACCATTTGCAACAAAATGGTCCCCACTAGAAAACATTATGTTCGGTGAAATAAGCCAATCCCAAAAGGACAAATATGTGTTCTCTCTGATATTAGGCAACCTTCATGCAATACACAACAGATATGTAGGTAAACATGCATGTACATACATTCATCTAGAGGAACTATATAAGGGGGACTATCATACCAAGAAGGGAAGATACTCCCAAATAAAAGATGGACCCCCAATGAAACTGTGAAATATATCTTGACAATAGGACGCTGGACTTATCTATACCTACAATGTCAGGATACACTTCCATAGGAGAATGATGGACTTCTGACTGTTTTTGAAGGAGTATACTATTTTAATGATATAGGGGAAATCGGTGAAGGGGAAGGTGATTGGCGATGGTGGTAAGCAAACAAGGTGTCCTTTGGTTGGTGTGTTTGTTTAAAAATAAAAGCTGGGAAGGAATTAGTACACTGAACCCCGCAACATTCTGATAATTTCAGGAGACTGATTTCTGCCCAATTAACAATTCTCCATGGCACGCTAAATAGATGGTCTTTCCAATCTAATCCCAGGCTTTCGCAAACATTTCCCAGTTCTAAGAGGGGTCAAACCAAAAGAAAAAAAAACAAGAATGTAAGCCAAAAACTTAGCCACCTTGTTTTTTCTTTTTTTAACATGTCATAGCATGAGATGCCACATCCTCCTCTCACCTTCACTGTGCCTTCTTTCCCAGCGAGTCTCACGCTCACTTTAGGCTGCAGCACACAGCTGAAGTAGGGACACTCACATTTGCATTTCTAGACATTTCTCAATTGAGGTAAGTGAAACCAAAGAAGAAAGCAGTAAACTTGCCTACACTCAATGCTTTGCATTCATTCAGAAGACTTACTGACAATGTGCTGTATTAGACACTGTCAAAAATCCTGAGAACACAATAGTGAATCAAACAGGCCGAGTCCCTGCTCTCCTGGCACCTCTACACCTTCTGGGACAGGCAAACAGGCAAACACACATGTAGGTACACATGCATGCCAAGTACTGACAAATGCTGCAGGCAAAGAGAAATCCAGCTTGGAGAGGATCTATCAGCTGAGTAGCCATGAAAAAGGTCTCTGGTGGGAAATGCCCAGAGAGACCTGTAAAGGAAGAAATACAGCTAGGTTCCCACCCAGAGGAGGAACACTCCAGGCAGAGGAAATGGCTGCTGTGTAGCAGGTGGGTACTACCCATCTAAGAAACAAACGGAAGCAAACTAACCAGCACCCTACCCAGGACTCCAATCTGTCCTCAGAGGGGGCAGGGAGCCAGCATTTTTTACCTGGTCCCCTCCATCTCCACATGCATTCTATTCCAGGCATAAAGCCTAGAGAACTGCAATGTCTTTCACCAGTCACTATTCATAGGGTGCAAGCTCACCCTCAGGCACAGCCGGCCATGAACACGCAGCACAAATTATTGCATCTGTTCACTTGTAGAAAAAAAACAGAGGTTTTACAGTCAGAAAAGCTCCAAATAAAGACTGCTAGCACAGCCATGGCCTAGCCAACTGTTCACAGAGCAGAGACTAACCTCCCAAAATCAGGGCAGCACTGTGGCACAGTGGGTTAAGCCACACCTTTCAAGGTCAGGATACCATACTGGAATGCAGGTTGAAATCCTGGCTTCTCCACTTCCACTTCCAATCCAGCTCCCTGCTAATTCGCCTGTGAAGGCAGCAGAAGATGGTCCAAATACTTAGGTTGTTACCACCTACACAGAACACCCAGGTGGAGTTCCAATGTCCTGGCTTTGGCCTGGCCCAGGGCAGCTATTATGGCTATTTGGGGAATGAACCTCTCTCTTTCTCTTCCCCACCCCTCACTGCTTTTCAAGCAAATAATTACACACACACACACACACACACACACACACACAATCTGAAAGGTATAGAGAGAGATCTTCCACTGGTTCACTTCCCAAAAAAGGCCAGGGTGCCCAGAGCTTTCTCTGGGTCTGCTGTTTTTCCAGTCACATTAACAGATGGCAGCTTAACCCACTAGGCCTCAATAAATAATATTCTAAAATGAGAGGGAGGGAGGGAGGTAAACAGGGAGAAATACGGGGGGATAGAAGGAAAAGGAAAAGGAAAGAAAGAAAAACCACTTTTGCCGGCCCAGATGCAGCACAGAGCCTCGGAGATGCCGCAGAGGCCGAGAACAAGCGGCACCTCAGCAGACCTTGGGAATGAGGACTTCGATGATTCGCGCACACAGTTCGGACCCAATGGCATCGTGAAAACTTACAAGGCTTCAGTGGCAACAATTTAGATGAGGCTGGTAGCTCTGTAACACTGTGGTTATAACCGAAAAGACAATATCAAATCCGTAATTCCAGATGCTGAAATCACAAAAGATCAAAATCCCTAAAGCCTAAAGAAAATCCCTAAAATCCCAAAAAATTCATGACACTGAAACCCCCAAAGCCACAATTTCCAACTTAAAACCAGCAGGGCTGAGGTGGGGTTGGGTAGTTACGCCAAGGATAAAAATTTCAATTTAAAAATGTGTTGTTAGTCTGCACTGGCATTTTACATGACAAAACTTTACGAGATTTTTGTACATTAAAACCACACTTGGTTGAAAAAGCCAACGAAACTACTGACTGGTTCAAACATAATCATGTGCCTGGCAGAATAGGACAGTCCCAAACCATGCTGTGGTTCAGCCACCAGGGCTATTTCTGCCAAATCTGTTAGCTGAATATGAATACATATAGAACGGATTTATGTGTACCCAAAAAATAGACACATGCATAAAATATGAGAAAGTTTAATAGAGAAATGTTTATTTCTGTATATATGGAATCATAGAATTTCAGAAAGAGCGAGGCCACATGGAAAATGAATGTGAGCAGGTTCCGACAGGGGAGCTGTGTCACTCTACTCAAGGCCTCGCAGTTACAGGGCAGGCGGCCAGCTCTCAGAGAACACCAGGCGCACCTGCCCACAATATATTCCTATTTTATAAGGATATATTTTTCATGTCAAATTTTCTTTTTAATGTTTTACATTTTTAGGGTTTCCCACACACACTAGTGTTTTGTTTTGTTTTGTTTTAAGATCTATTTGGTTTTATTTTGAATGGCAGAGTTACCAAGAAAAAGAGAGGAAGGGAGGTAGGTCCTCCCCATCCTTTGGTTTACTCCCAACGTGACCACAACAGCTGGAGATGAGCCGCCATGAAGCTGGCAACCAGCCAGCTTCCAGATGCTTCTTCCAGCTCTCCCACAGGAGGGCAGGGACCCAAGAACTTGAGCCATTGCCTGTGCTTTCTCAGGGAGCCAGACTGGCAGGGAGTAGCTGGGGCATGAACCAGTGCTCACATGGGATGCCAGCCCTGCAGGCGGAGGCTTACTGACCTACTATGCCACGGCACGGGCCCCTCCCTTCAGAATTTTAAATCGGATAACTAATCTTGGACCAACTGAACCCTATTTGCTAAAACGGCTACAGGAAATGAAAAGAATGAGAAATTAGCCCAGGGTACATCTTAATGTTGCCGCATGGTAGAATGAGTATCAAAAACAAGCTTGAATAGTTAAATACATCAGTCTTTCCTTCATAGCTTCTGAGTTTTCAATCCTTTTTAAAGCCTTTCATCCATTACAAGGTAAAAATTTTGGTCTCAGATTTTTTTCAGTAGTTGGATAACTTTCCCATATAGATTCTATTAAGTAAAGTTTACCTTTCTATACTGTGTGACGAAGTTAATCTTCTTCCTTCTCAGATGAACTGCCTCAACTGTTTACTAAATAAATCATGCTCTTTCCAGAAATCATCTTCATTAACAACTTCTTATTCACACCAGGATGAGTTGTAAATGCTACTCCTTCTCTGATATCTATTGCTTGACTAAGCTCATACTACTTCAAACACAGATATACAGCAGTGTTTTCCAAACATAGTACATGCCCCAATCATATCACAATTATATGATTAGTTCTGTAAAATGAAGATTCTGCAGACATACCTCCCCACTTCCTGTGACGGGATAAGACAGGGTCAACACTTGCTGGCAGGAGCAAAGGGGAGGAGTCCCACAAAGAGTGTACACATTGTGTGCTTCTACCCAGAGGGTGCTTGTGGCAAGGAAAAACCTGCCATTCCACCCTTAGAGATTTCTACTTTTATCATGAGACTAGAAAGAAGTTACCCATCACACTTCTCCGGTGACTTTCTGTGGATAACCTACACAAAATTACAATTCTGGGCTTCAGATGGGTTTTGTCCCTGCCCTCTTACTGATGTTACACCGCTTAAGGATGGTTATGATGAACACATACTGTCTACAATTAAAAACTGCACCCCTTTCTCCACTACCCCCTCCAAAAAAAAGAGAATCAAACATCCAATTTCACCATGGGAAGAAAAGCTGTGTTAAATACCAAAGCATAACTGGAGAAGTTCAAGAAAAAACAGGAAGAGAAAGAGAACAGGGAAATGGTTTAATCAGCCAAGACAAATCAAATCCTTTGTTTTAAAGATAAAGACACACAGATGGTTATGACCCAGAGTTAAGAAAGAAGACAGCCTAGAACAATACCAGCTTTATTATGTAAACATTAAAAACAAATTATATATACAAAGCTTTGGGCCCCTGCACCCCACTAGTAGACCTGGAAGATGCTACCAGCTCCTGGCTTCATTGTGGCCATTGAGGGAGTGAAATCAGCGGATGGAAGTTCTTTATCTCTCCTCTCTATAAATCTGGCCTTTTCAATAAAAATAAACAAATCTTGTAAAAGTATACACACAAACACATACATATGCATTGACCTGGAGGGATTCCAAGAAGCGCATGGAGGGGGCGAAAATAACCGTGGGTACCCAAGGCTCTTTGCCTAACCACACAAAGGGCAGGAACAGTGCAAAGGCTTCTAAGCAGCTTCAACAATGCGAGTAAAAGTCTATTCCCCTTTCACCATTACACCTTTCACTGTACTCTCAGAACTGCTAATTAAAATGAATCAAGTTAAACAACATTACAAGGAAATGACCTATTATTTGTTATACAATTACATATGAGCAAACATTGAATCTTAAAACAGGAAACTATGTGATAACGAATAGCTAGGTTCAAACACAATACGTTTTTAAAATGTTCAGTATTCAGTTGCATTATGTCAAAAATTACACATTTTATCATTTTAATTAGTATTTGCTTTCAGTTTAGTAAAAAAAAAATCTTTTCCTCATATAACCTATATTATTTGCAAGAAACCACTTGGAAAGAGTGGAAGAGATGGTGAAAATAGGGTTTTTTGTCGATGTCATGAATCTGAGGATTGATTTTATGGTTATGAAAACAACTGTACACAGAGTAATCATCATTTATGCTCACCTAAAAATACCACCTTTAACTGATACATTTTTAGAATATATGAAACTGATACCAAAACCAAATTTTATGTTTAACTGATATCAGGTCTTTAAGAGAGTGCATTAAATTCCGATTTTAACATAAAAGGACATAAATCCTCATATTAAAGGCTTCCAACAGAGCCAACACGCATTACATAACAAACACGAGAGGGAGCCGACTGCCACAGGCACGCATGCATCCTAGTACATTAGATGACCCACTTAGACCGGCCTGCAGGGATACACAGGCAAGCATTCCAAACTTCACAGGCTCCACAGCACCGGCAGCATAGCACTTCAATCCCAAACTGGTAGGCCGAGAAGGTTAACTCCCACAGAGCTGGTGGCTCACTCCATTAAAGGGCTCTGCAAGCGAGGGAGTGACACAGCCATTCTTCACATATCCCACCAACAGAACGGGCATGTTCTGCTCATGCCTCCCTACTCCCACCTCTCCTCAAGAAGAGACCTGCAAGTTCAACCACCAGAGGGCGGAAGGAGGCTGCCAAGGGCAGGGAGTGGAGAACAAATGCTTCAGAGGGGGCATTTTTTTTCTTGGTTACTTTGCCTCATAATCTGATTTCCTCCTCCGTATTTTCCTTTCAGTTTACAATAACCGAGCATGCATTGCTACTACAGACTTCATATCCACAGACAAACCCAGCTCCATATTTTCTAATGAGGTGTATGTAAGTGGATTATACAGATAAGGGAATTTCTACAACATAATTTCATAAGCAACATAAAATATGCAAACACAAAATGTGAATTCTCAAAAACCAGAATTTCCAAATAGATGCCCAAAAATGTTTTACGTGTTGGTATGATAAACACAGTAAGATATGTTAAATTTAGTTACAGTGGTAGAAAAAGGGAAGGGGGAATGCTAAGAACCAAAGATCTTTGCATTTCTGAATATTTATTAGACTCTTAATTTAAAGCCAGTCTGTGGCACATGCATCCCACAAGGCCAGCAGCCCCACTCCCCACACCAGCTGCGCCACTTCTGATGCAGCCCCCTGCCAGTGTGCCTGAGAATGCAGTGCAGCCCAGTAGCCACACTGGAAACCAGAAGAAGCACCTGGCTCCTGGCTTCAGATGGGCCCAATTCCAGCTGTTGCAGCCTATGGGGAATGAACCAGCAGTTGGAAGCTCTCTTTCTATGGCTCTGCTTTTCAAAAAGTAAACAAATCTTTAAAAACAATCTTTAACATAAATGCCAGTACATCCTGCTCACAACCCCAAACAATTCAGAAACAACAATGACTTCTTATGTATTACTTCCTACCCCTAAACTCCTCTCTGCTTAGCCCACCTTGCCCTCTCGGCTCTTCTCCATGTCACAGACTCAGGCCTTATTCACTGTTAGATACTGAAGGTGCTCTGAGCTACAGTCCAACGAACATTTTGCACTGGAAGACGCTGTGCTGAGCTGTCAGCAGGCCCAAGCCTCTCTCTTGTCATCACATGCAATGACTCCACAAACCGTTTTATCGTAGGACTCCATGTCTCAACTGTTTTGCTGTAACAAGCTCTCTCCAAAGCACACCTAACGTTTTAAATATACACACACCCCCTAAGTAAATTCTGTGGTTAACACTTGTTACAAGAAAAAAAAAAGAATAAAAGCCCCTCACTATATACCTTTTGATTCTCCTTTCCGGAAAAATAAAAGTTACATGAGAACAGTCTATAGAAACTAAAAGGGTCCTACATGAATGATTTAAAACACTGATGGTGAAATGAGAAACCAGGGTCAAAAAAGGCAGACAGAACTATTTTCTTCCTCCCAGAGCTGTAATGGAAAATACAACCAGCAACTATTATTTGTTATCAGGAAGCTTCTTTAGAGGAGAACCTGGATCTGCTAAACATGTTTTCTTTTCTGCGTCCCAAGATTAAAAGCATAGTAAAAAATACATAAGGTTTTAAAATATTCACTGATTGTATATCTTGCAATCCTTCTGCCCAAAAAAGCATCCTCAACTGTAGGAAGGTGGTTAAACTCTTCACCAACACACAGTCGATTATCTCAGTGTTGTGTAATGGAGTTCTTCACTGAGGTAGAAAGGATTTTCCCTTTTTAAACCCTGAAGTATTAACAAAAGCTCCCAACAACATTGAATATTTCAACTCTGACGCTACAGGTGTTTTTGCTATATGATACTGCAAAGACACAGGGCTGCAAATCAGCATCATTAACCTTTGCAGGGACTTCTGCTACGTAACTAATAAGGTGGTCAAGAAATTCTGGACAGAAAATCAATTTAAGACACTATGAGAAGGGTCCACACCAAGCATGGCAAAGTTAAGCCCCTGCCTGTAGCACTTTCCACTCTCCCTCCAGCCTCTGAGCTCAGGACAATACCCAGAGGAAGCTCCTGGCTCCCGGCTTTAGACCCCAGCTCTCACCATTGCAGCCCTTTGGAGACTAGATTAGAGGATGGAATATTCTTTGGCTCTCCTTCTCTAACTCTGCCTTTCAAATAAAAATAAATATTAAACAACAACAAAATATCTATAGCAACAAAACCTCCTCCCCAAAACCAGACAATGTTAACTACAATTATCTGTATCAATGCATTACTATTTATTATTATTTAATGTCATATATTATCTTTGTTCTCAGTTTCACTGCAAGCCTAAACTCTTGAAGCAGTTTAAGCTAGAAATCCACAATCTATGTTTCCTATAACCAACTACCACTCAAAAATATCTGTAGGAGTATTGTACTTGTTCCAACATGCCTAGTCACTTCACAGCACTCCTCACCTGGCCAAAAACACTCCTCAAGGAGATACAGACAAGGAAAGGTCTACCTTAGAATGAAGGCCCACCACTAAGTAGGGCTGGCCCAGGAACCCACCTGTGTGCGCAAAATCTGCCATTGGGAGAGAGGTTCTGATGGAGGAGCTTGGGAAACTCCTCTGTCGGGACACAGTCCATGCAGGTGAGTGCAAGAACCAAGAAGGGGAGCGACCCAAACTAGGACAACATACGGTACCCACCAGCGTACATTTGGTGCAGGTCAGGGGCAGGTCAGACTGGGTCTGTCCTATCATCAACTGGCGAATCTGAGGGCCAGAATGAAGTGTGGGTTGGGCTGGGTCAGGGTCGCAATACCAGCCGGTCCACATGAGGGCCGGGATTGGGGGCTGGCAGGGCTGAGCTAGGCTGCAGCCCCCACCAGTGTAAATTGGAATTGGGGGTGGGCCTGGCCTGGCCAGGCTACAGCACCCACTGGCAAATGCCAAGGTGAGGGGACTATGCCAAACTGGGCTGCAGCACCCAAACATGAGGGGTGGTGGGGATGGCCCTGGAGAAGGGGCTGCGAAGACTCCCTCTGCTGGGCCACTACCCGCACTGGTGAGCATGAGAGCTAAGATGGGGGCACATCAGGCCGGGCAGGGCCACATCCAATGGCCTACATGTGAGCTGGACCAGGGAAAAGCCAGGCTGGGCTGTCTGTACCTTCTGGTACATGCATAAGTCAGCGTCAGTGTGGACTGATTGGGCTTTGCTGCAACATCAGCTGGCAGATGCTGGCACAGGGGACAAATTCTGTCAGGCACTGGAATGGCCTAGAGATGGTGGCACCCACTGTTACCAGTGTGAACTGGATAGTACGGCTGGTTGGGACGAACTGGGCTTCAATAACCATTAACATATACAGACAGGACCAGTATGCTATACGTACAGGCAAGCACAGGAACCAGGGCAGAAGCAGGCCTGTTGGGGTGTTTTGTGGGTCACTCTGACTAGGCTGCAGCTCCCATTGGTTTACATGAAGGTCAAGTATGTGGTGGGCAGGATTAGGCTGGGCTCCAACACCCATCGGGTTTTGTAAAACACAGGGCTGGAGACAGAATTGACCCAGCAAGTGCAATTGTCAGTGTGTGTATAGGCTGATTTGGGTGACAGACTGTGCCAGATGCTGTACTGGCACACACACACAAGAATCAGGTCTGGGATGGCCTCAAAGGTTTCTTGGGCAATTCCCTACCAACTGAACTGCTGGACTCCGAATTCTAACCATGGAGAGAACTGCAAGTTCCATGGGCTGACTGTGGGAGTGGATGTGTCAGAGCTGGGCCTCCTCAGTGGCTCAGACGGAGCAGAGGACATCATATCCAAATGTACAAGGAGCCTCCAAAGGACACCTGGCACTATAACGGAGGACGGAAGACGGAAAAAATTGATCAACTACTCCAGCCAATCATTGGCAGTGAAGATCTGGGCAGACAGACACACTAAGGAGGACTATAGCAGCCAGTGGATTTGGGAGAAATTTGATACTGATTGGAGTGGTGGGATCGCCAGCAATTTAGGACTGTTGAACTATCAAAACCTCTTGAGAAATTCACGGTGTTATACATTTCTATTTTTCTTCCTATTGTTGATTTTGTATTGTGGCTTTTCATTTAAGAGGGATGTGTGGTGACTGTGTAATGGAGACTATCATGTCCAGATGTGAGGATGCAGTGCAGTGTGCATCTCTACTTCCAGATCAAAGATGGAGTCCCAATGAAACTATTAGCTGTATCTGGACAACAGGAGGCTGGACTCTCTGCCATTGTCCATGCCCTCAATGATGAACATGTGACTGTTATGAAGAGCTATGCTACAGTAAAAATATAGGGGAATTCAGGGGGGCAGAAGGGATATGGGAAGGAGACAAGGGAAATAAAAATAAACAAACAAATAAATAAAAGAAGGAAAATATCTTAAAAAAAAAAAAATGGAAGGCCCAGCAACAGCTTTTTCCTTAATTTCTGCCTCATTAAGAGATGGAAATCCAGATGTACCGGTTCCAGCATGGATACATTCCACACTGTAAAGGGATAATCTGTGGGTTAAGAATCAGGACTAAGGAAGGTTTCCAATCTTATTCTCTCCTACTGACAGCTTTTAGCAAGAGACATAATAAACATATCAATTGTATAATTGTTTTAGATCATGAAAACATATAATGACTAGTAAATTCAAGTGATGTGGACAAAGATTTTGAAAAGATGTTCTGGGGCCCAGTGCCAGGGCCTAGCAGATAATCCTAGCACGCACCGGGATCCCATATGGGCACCAATTCTAATACCAGCGGCCCACTTCCCATCCACCTCCCTGCTTGTGGCCTGGGAAAGCAGTAGAGGACAGCCCTAAGCCTTGGGTTCCTGCACCCGTGTGGGAGACCTGATGGAAGTTCCTGGCTCCTGGCTTTGGATCGGTGCAGCACTAGTCGTTGTGGTCACTTGGTAAGTGAATCAATGGGTGGAAGATCTTTCTCTGTCTCTCCTCCTCTCTGTATATCTGCCTTACCAATAAAAAATTTATAAAATAAATAAAATAAAATCTTTAAACAAACAAAAAACGTTCTAAAACAGAAGATGAATGTCAGCAACGATAAGTCGCTAATTGCTCGCAGGTACTCTAAGCACGTGACCTTGTAACTGTCCTAGCCCACTGTACTTTCATTTCACAGAATGTTAAAAACCTTCAGGTCACTTGAGTCTTAAATTCTTACGACATAAATCCATAAAATCCTCAGAAGCCACAAGAGCAAGAGAATGAAACGATGCCGCACCATTTTTATACCTCAGAACAAGCATAATTATAATGCAGAATTTTCTAGGTTAACAAAACACTCACTGCTATTTTCTGATCTCAAATCTATGACTCCTATTAAAACATCCATTTAAAATTTTCCTAAAAAAACTAAGACATATTTGAAAGACCTACTGCATTGAAAGACAAACCCTCTGCAGAGACACTTAATGAAATTCAAGTTGAACAAAGCAAAGTAGACAATACAGAAAAACAGCATGGTTTCATGTTTCACTGAATTTGTACAAGATTAAAATAAGTACAAAATTACCCCCTCATAGCTTTAATAGTAATTCCACAAAAAAATGGGAAGAATTTCTAATTTTTGCCTTTTGTTGGTTAAACTATAACTGGTACTAATTTAAAACATTCAAGATCAATAAGATATTTCATAATAAGAAGTAAGTATTTTACCAGTTGTCAATGGTAGGTGATACAAGTGTCTTCAAGGCAGCTGCCTTTGTGTCAATACCTGTTAAGACAAACACATAAAGAGAAACATTACTAATAATCTGGTTAATCAGCACCAAATACCAAAAAAGAGCAGCATATACACTACACAGCCACCAGAATGACCAAGCCCAAAACAGCAAATGCGGGTAAGGACGTGGAGCAACAGGAACCAAGACAGTGTCGGTGGGAAAGAAACATAAAACCACTACTTTGGTGCATAGTGTGATGGTGTCATAAAAATCTCAACCTGTACTTCCCCTATGAGATAGCAATCATCCATCTGGTAATTACTCCAAAAAGTTAAAAAAAAAAAAAAAAAGTTCCCACAAATACTTGGAACGTGGATCATCACAGCAGCTTTATCCTTCATCACCAGGAGCTGCAAGGACCAAAGATGTTGCTCAGGAGACAACTGGATAAACAGACTATATTACACCCAAACAAAGAAAATTACTCAATGCTAGAAGGAAAAGCTATAAAGTCCAAACAAGGTACTGATGAACTACTTAAATATCTTAAATGAAATTCATACATTGTTTTTTCATAACATGTTTTTAGTGTACTCTTTGCAGACCCTTCTCATGCATGGATTTAGAAACTGGCCTATTGTACCATGGTACAGTGCTGTGGCATAGCAGGTAAAGCCATGACCTGTGGCACTGGCAGCCCATAACAGCACTGCTTTGAGTTGGGTTGCTCCACATCCAATTTGTCTCCCTGTTAATGTGCTGGGGAAAGAGCAAAGGATAGCTCAAAGTGCTTGGGTCCCTGCACTCCTGTGTGAGACCTGGAAGGTCCTGACTCCTGGCTGTGGACTGACCAAGCTTCAGACACTGCAATCATCTGAGGAGCGAACCAGTAGGTGAAGACCCAACTCCCTTCTAACCTCCCTCCCTACCTTTCAGGTAAATAAATAAATCTTAACAAAGAAAAAAAAGGGGGCCCGCGGCGTGGCCTAGCGGCTAAAGTCCTCACCTTGAACATGCCAGGATCCCATATGGGCTCCGGTTCTTATCCCGGCAGCTCCACTTCCCATCCACCTCCCTGCTTGTGGCCTGGGAAAGCAGTCAAGGACTGCATCCGCGTGGGAGACCCGGAAGAGGTTCCAGGTTTCCGGCTTCGGATCGGCACAGCACCAGCCGTTGCGGCTCACTTGGAGAGTGAATCATTGGACGGAAGATCTTCCTCTCTGTCTCTCCTCTCTGTATATCTGACTTTGTAATAAAAATAAATAAATCTTTAAAAAATAAAAGAAAAAAAGTTTTAGTTCCATGTTCCACACTCTGAAGTTTAATATTAAAAGTTTAACTCCAGCATCAACAGGAAGTTCACAGAAAAAATTCATCTCCATATAACTATGGAAAAAAAGTCAGCCTCAAAAGGAAATAAAAATTGAAGAACTATCAATTTCCCCACCTGATTTTTTTTAAATGAAAAGAAAGCAAAGTGATGAAAATATATAGGAACAGAATAATTATTGATATCTGGGAGAAAGAACAGCCAGTTTGGAGGACATATGGAAAAGCTGAAAATATAAGGTCTGGCACAGTAGCCTAGCAGCTGAAGTCCTCCTCGCCTTAAATCCACCGGGATCCCATAAGGGTACCAGTTTGTATCCTGGCTGCTCCACTTCCCTTCCAGCCCCCTGCCTGTGGCCTGGGAAGCCAGCATTGAGGGTGGCTCAAGTCCTGGGACCCTTACACCCACGTCGGAGACCAGAAGAAGCTCCTGACTTCTGGATTCAGATCTGCTCAGCTCCAGCCACTGCGGCCACTTGGGGAGTGAACCAGTGAATGGAAGATCTTCCTCTCTGTCTCTCCCTCTCTCTCTCTGTAACTCTGACTTTCCAATAAAAATAAAACACATCTCTTATTAAAAGCTGATAATATACATTCTGATGATTCAGCACATCTTTAGAGAAGTCTACCTTGCACAAACTCTGGCATATGTGCCTGTTTACTTTCCTCTGGTGCGTTTTATTAATTAAATGGCCCAATGACAGATCCTAGTGCAACGAAACCAATGTCTTCCACAAGTACTTACTAAACACCAACCTGACTTCAACTGATACTGCTCATTTTGAGAATGAAACATGGTACCCATAAAACTCCTACTTTCATGGCAGAATGTGAAAAAACAAATTGCTTTAACACGCAAAAACTATTAGACAAGAACACAGATTCAGTGCGTTAAGAAACAGGCCAGGGCCCGGCGGCGTAGCCTAGTGGCTAAAGTCCTCGCCTTGAATGCCCCGGGATCCCATATGGGCGCCGGTTCTAATCCCAGCAGCTCCACTTTCCATCCACCTCCCTGCTTGTGGCCTTGGGAAAGCAGTTGAGGACAGCCCAAAGCCTTGGGATCCTGCACCCGCGTGGGAGACCTGGAGGAAGTTCCTGGCTCCTGGCTTTGGATCAGCACAGCACCAGGCAGTGCACTCACTTGGGGAGTGAATCATCGGATGGAAGATCTTCCTCTCTGTCTCTCCTCCTCTCTGTATATCTTTAAAAAAAAAACAGGCCAAAGCAATCCTCTGTCTAGGAACTCATAAGCTTAGCAAGTATGCTTATTTTTTTCCAAGTATGCAACAACTGCAGCCAATAGAGTATTTGCAAAAGTACAAAGATAGTACCAGGAAGATAAGCTTTCGAGATAAGCTAACTACTTGAAGTAAACATATTAAATGACTATGAAGGCACTAGGCTTAAGACCTTGGGACCTCTAAATGTCAGGAATAAGCAGCTTCCTGGGTATAATTAAATTATGGATATTGGGGCAAGGAGATGATCCCAGTCTATCCCACACACGTTAAATGCCATTACAAGTGTCCTGATAAGACAGCTGTGGACGCAGCTTTGGAGCAAAGAGAAGAGAGAACCATGTGAAGACAGCAGAGATGTGAAGACGGTGGCCTCAGAGACTGGATGCGACTGCACTGAGACAGGGAATGCTAGCGCCAACAGAGGCGGGAAGAAGGAAGGAAGAGATCCTTTCCTAGAGCATGTCCAGGGAGTGACGCTTTGCTGACACCCTCATCTCAAGTCCGGAACGCTGATGACAGTAACTGGTTTCCAGATTGTAAGGGAATAAAGTGCTGGGCACGGCATGATGGCTCAGTGGCTAGATCCTCACCTTGTGCATGCCAGCTTGTGTTCCAGCTGCTCCACTTCCCACCCAGCTTCCTGCCTGTGGCCTGGGAAAGCACTGGAGGATGGCCCAAAGCCTTGGGATCCTGCACCCACACTGGAGACCCGGAAGAAGCTCCCAGCCCCTGCTTTCAGATCAGCTCAGCTCTGGCCAGAGCAGCTATTTGGGGAGGGAACCAGTGCACAAAAGATCTTTTTCTGTGTCTCTCCTCTCTGTAAACCTGCCTTTCCAATAAAAACAAATAAATCTTTAAAAAGAAGAAGAGAGAACAAACTGCTATTATTTCAAGTCACCAAATGTGTGGTGATTCATTGCAGCCTCCCAAAGCCACAAAGGCAGCATGAACGTCCAGTGTGCCGAGTGGCTCAGATCCCAGACATGTCAGGATGAGCATCTCATTGTTATGCAGAATGACATAATCAGACCTCCGCTTCATAATATAAAATAGGATGACAATGTTGAAGATTTATTTATGGAAACTGAAACTAAAAACAGGAAAACCACTTCAGAACCAAAATTCCATGCATAAAGTCTCATTCACCAGATAGTTGAGAAAAATCATCACTAAGAAACAGACAAGGGCCTGGCGCTGTGGCCTAGTGGTTAAAGTCCTTGCTTTGAACCCGTCAGAATCCCATGTGGGCGCTGGTTCTAATCCCGGTAGCCCCACTTCCCATCCTGCTCCCTGCTTGTGGCCTGGGAAAGCAGTCAAGGATGGTTCAAAATCTTGGGACTCCGCAACCACATGGGAGACCTGGAAGAGCTCCTGGCTCCTGGCTTCGGATCGGTTCAGCCCTGGCCACTGCGACCACTGGGGGAGTGAACCAGCAGATGGAAGATCTGTCTCTCCTTCTCTCTGTATATCTGACATTTCCAATAATGAATAAATAAATAAATCTTTTTAAAAATTCGCTTGAAAAGTAGAAATCCTAATTTCACCACAAGGAATTTTTAGAAAGAAGAAAAAAGCTGAAAGGGCAGAAATGAAGCATTCTGCAGGGCTGAGTGGATGAAAAAGGGAAAAAATCACTGAGGTCTGGACACAGCACACAGAAGCCTGCAGTTAAGGTCTTCTGTAACTGAACAAACGACACTGTGCAGAGTCACAGGAGACTACAACACTAACAGGTACAATCTGGGGCAGGCCACGTGGCGGGGCAGGTTAAAGGCACAGCATGGGCAGTCCGTTAGCCACACAGAGTTCCTGCGACTGAGTCCCCGTGCGTCTCATACAACTGCCTGCCCATGGGCACAAGCTCTCCTGGCGCTTGCCTCACACCTGGCTGGTGGGATGTCTGGGCAGTGAACGAATCAATGAAGAGAACATCAAGAGTACTTTCCCCGGCTGTCTGCCTCTGCCCCCCACCTCGCTCGCTCGCGCGCGCTCTCTCTCTCTATTCCATTTTTAAACACATCAAAATAAACAGAAACAGGAAGAAGAAAACGTATAAACAATAGTCTCACTCACTTTCCCACTCTGATCAACCATGTAAACACCATCAAAAATAAAATGTAAAAAAAAGAACAAAATCCAGAAAATGTAATCTGAAACGTTCCAAACAAACCAGGAGGTGCATTCACCATTCCCCTAAAGGAACGAGAACAATCTCTAACCTCAGATACTTCCGGAGCACTAGACACAAAACTTAGGAGTTTTAAGGAAAATTAAGTTTAATGTCAAATTCTAGCCCCAACTAAATTTCCAATCAATTGAAGCTAAATAAAAAAAATTTTCAGACATGCAATGACTTGGAATATCTACATCCCACAAATATCTTTTGCTAAAAATTACATTTTAAAAGGTCTTAATTGTGCATGTATATTCCTATAATAAAAGTTTTAAAGGACAATTTTTAGATCAAAAATTTTGGTCCTGTCATTTTAGGAATGGGTTATTCATTGGTTTAGTCTTCTGTTGTCATTTTACTGGGATGTTCTTCCCGTTTGCCTTTGGTTTTGGTAGGTGCTATTCCTCTTCTCTGCCAAGAGAACATCTTGAAGTATCCTTTGTAGGGCAGGTTTGGAAGAGGCCAATTCTTTTAACTTTTCTTTACTGTGGAAGAATTTTATTTCATTTTCAAAGACAAAAGAATGCTTTGCTGGATATGTTATCCTAGGCCGACAATTTTTTTCTTTTAGAATATGGAATATGTCACTCCATTCTTTTCTTGCCTATAGAGTTTCCTGTGAGAGATCTCCTGTGAGTTTAATTGGCATTCCTTTATATGTCAATTGATTGTTTTCACATGCACATTTAAGGATCTTTTCCTTATGTTCAACTGAAGAGAGCTTGATGATCATGTGTCTCGGTGAAGATCACTTTTGATCAGGCCTGTTGGGAGTTCTGTGCCCCTCCTGGATGTTGTTTCCCAATTCTTTCTCTAGATTAGGGAAATTTTCCTTTATTATTTCATTAAATACTTTTGCAAACTTAGCTTCTCTTTCTGCACCTTCTGGGACTCCCATAGCTCTTATATTTGGTCTCTTAACAGTGTCTTTCAATTCTTGAATACTTTTTTTGGCCTGATCCAGCTCTGCTTCCAGCTTTTTGTTTGCTTCCCCCTGATGACAGGAAATATCTTCCAATTCTGAGATTCTTTCTTCTGCTTGCTTCATATGTCCGCAATCATGGACATATGACTGTGTATAAAGAACTATATTTTAGCAATGATATAGAGGAACTAGGTTGGGGGGAGGAAATTGGGGAGGGGATAAGGGAAATGCCAGGAGCCTATGGAACTGTATCATAAAATGATAATAATAATAATAAAATGCAAAAAAATTTTTAAAAACATTCAAAACAATCTTTCAGATCAAAAATTTGTAATCTATTTTACAAGAGCTAGAACAATGGTAACTTAAAAAAAAAAATGAGGTATCACACAGGATACTCTCTCTACAGAACAGACCAGCCAGGCCTGCTGAGGTCTTGGTCAAACCTTCAGGTGGGCGGCACAAGCAGTGCCCACCCATTTCCTAACTAGTTACGAGACCACCAATGGGGAACAGCTTACCTGTAGGTCCCTGCCCAACAAGAAGGGGTCAGGGAAGGCTTAGCCCAAGGCCCTTCCTCAACCCTTTGGTCTCTCCCTTCTGCTGAGAGGGGCCCCACCTCCTGGCTCTCTCTTGGAAGGTGCTTCCCCTTCCCTCTCCTTTTCCTGCCCGCCTGGTCCCTTCACAAACTTTTCTGTCTGCAACTGGTTCCCAGCTTTTTATGTCTATGCTAAGCTAAGGAAAGAACCCGCCAGGCTTTTCTGGTAACACCCTGAACATTAGGAAAAACTCCTGAAATGCCAGGACATCTAACGCAACAGAGGTAAAACGACACACCACAACCCTAGTGTGATTTGTTTACTGTGTGAACACAAACAGCTCCACCAGTCTGACTGTTACTACCATTCTCTACATTCACAGGTCTATCAGTACATCTTCAAGAAAAGTCAGAATCAGTTTCTAACTTTAAAAGCATCTTCCTACTCAGAACCAACAGCAACCATCATCCTCCACATTGATATCCATTAGAACAGAAAACAAGACAAGGCCAACCGTGGCCATAAGTGTGGAAACACTGAGAAGGCTCTGGCCACGGGCTCCCCAATGTAGAAACCACCAGCCAAACTGCTACTGAGAATCTGAAATGTGTTCTAAATGTAAAATACACATGGGATTCCAAAGACTCAGTATAAAAATTAGGACGTAAAGTAGCTCATTAATAATTTTTACACTGGTGACAGAAGTAATATTCTGGATGTACTGCACTAAAAGTAAATGAAATACATTAAAATTAATTTTCCCTGTTTGTTCTTACTGTAATGTGCATACTAGAAACTTTTAATCCCACGACTCACACCTATGGGTCTCACTGCATTTCCTTCAAGCAGCACTGCAATTCAGGCACCGTAATCAGAAAAAAGGCCGGGAAAGGGTGAATGACAAACTATTGCTATTTGCAGCAAACTGCTGTATGACAAAAAAGATTCAACTGAAAAATATCCAGAGGGAAAATTCAGTAACATAGCTAAGTATTATACAGTAATAAAAATACTTATCCTATGAACCACACAGAAAATGAAATCCAAAAAATCTTAAGTCATAACAGCAAAGAAACTTTAAAAAATCTCATATAATATTTTAAAATATATATAATGATATATTTAGGCACTTAGTAATCTGAATACTTGTTAAAGCAGACTTACTCTTTAGTGAAAAAGATAAACGCAGTTCTACCAAAACAAACATATCAAATAGAACCTCAAATCAAAATCTTTCTATGACTTATCATGCTTTTTGCTTTGTATGATTACTTTACACGTTAATTCTTTTATGAAGAAAAATTTCTCAAAGATTAGCTACTGAAATATAAAAACAACACTTAATGTGCATACCCTATTAGCTGAAAAACGAATGCGAGTTTTCTAGCACAATATTTGAACTAGAAAGGAAAATTTGACTATGGTATATTTCAGATAAGTGGATAAAAAAGCATTAAGTAAGTAGGGGCCAGCAGGGTGGCACAGCAAGCCCACAACTCTACTGGCACCAGTTTGTGTCCCAGCTTGTGCCACTTCCAATCCAGGCCCCTGCTTATTCCCTGGGAAAGCATCACAGGATGGTTCAAGTCGTTGGGCACCTGCACCCATGTGGGAGAGCCAGGGGAGGCCTCTAGTTCCTGGCTTTAGACAAGCTCAGCTCTAGCCATTGCAGCCATCTGGTAAATGAACCAGCAGATGGAAGATCTCTCTCTGTTCCTCCTTTCTCTGTAAAACCTGCCTTTTGAAAATAGGTAAAGTTTTCAGTGAGTTGCTACAGTACGGAAGAAAAAGCAGAACTGAGGTAAGCAATTACATTCAGGACTCATAGGGAACACATCCCTGAACCAAATCAGCGGTCAATTAATAACCTCTCTTTCACAATTGCACATCCCCAAGCTGGGACGTTACCAGTCTCTCTCCAGCTCTGGAATCATCTCCAGTGATGTCAGCCTTAGCCTTCAGAACTCCCATGTCCAGCCCACTCGGAGTGCGCTGGGAAGCTCTGGTCCTCTCTGAACAACAAGATGCCACTTCTCTCCAATCTCCACTCAGCAGATGAGGCAAATGTGGGAATTCTCAGGCATCCAGGAGCCTGCACCCAAAGATGTGTTGATTCAATCATATTCTCTCCAGAACTTGGCATTTGGGATATGGAATGCCGGAGAAACAACAACAGCAGCAGCAAAGAATCCAGCCAAAGGCAACTTACCCCGTGAGATTCAGTTTAAACCTCCTCCTGTGGGCTCACAACAGAACTGAATCAGTCTGTCTGGGGTCAGAGCTGAATGACCGCAGCATGAGGAGTCACACGGGCTGTCACTGTGGAGCAGTGGATTAAGCCTCCACTCGACAGGCCAGTGTCCCACCCAGGAGCACTGGATCAAGTCCCAGCTTATCCACTTCCGATTCAGCATCCCTGCTAAAAGGACCTGGAGAAGCAGTGGGCGATGGCCCAGGCACCTAGGCCCTCACACCCATGTGGGAGAGCTGGATGGAGTTGCTGGCTCCTGGCTTTGGACTGGCCTAACCTTGACTATTGCAAACATCTAGGAAGTAACTAGTGAATGGCGGAACTCCCTGCCACTCTTGTTCTCCCTTCCTCCCCTCCCTCCCTCCTCTCTCCCCCTGCTGATGCCCTACCTTTCAAATAAATCTTTTTTTTTTTTTTAAAGATTTATTCATTTTATTACAGCCAGATATACACAGAGGAGGAGAGACAGAGAGGAAGATCTTCCGTCCGATGATTCAAATAAATCTTTAAAAATACTCATGATAGGACAAAGAAGAATCTCAAGTAGCAAGAGTAAATATTTACTGAACACAGTAAATATTGCGGGGAGGGTGGTAATGGAAAACACAGAATGAGAGTGCCTTTGTCAGTAAGGCATTTAGTTAAATTTTTTTTCAGAATGGGTACTTGGATGAGTACTTTGTATGTACCACATACAAAGGTATACTGTAATGCAATAGTCCAAAGGATAAGAGTTGTAGAACCGGAGGTAGCAGACACACACACAAAAATAGAAACAACTGTAAAAATTTCATGGAGGCAAAATTAATAAGCCTGCCAGCTAGGATACAGAGAGAAAGGGCTTCCAGATTAATGTTAACATTTCCAGCATGGTAGAGGAATAGACAGACAGCTTGTGAGGGCACGAGGGATACTGAAGGCAGAGGAAATACATGCATGAGACCATGTAAGTGAAGAACTGGGTGTGAAGTTTATGGGATGTAACACTGTTGGAAATACAGTGCTGGAGTTCCAGACAGAACCAAGAGCAAAGGGTTTAGTCTTCACATTCCACTGAAATACAATGCCCCAGCTGCAGGTTACACTCTACACTCTACCAAAGTTACACTGCTGGGAGAAAAGCAACTAATAACTAGAGGGCATTCAGGGCCAGAGTAATGCCCAATTTGTGTTAACTATAGTGTGCCAGCATCATTGCCTATTCTTTTTTAATCTTTTTAAAGATATGTGGGGGGGCAGACACTGGCACACCAGCAGACAGGGTCTGGAAATCCACACCTGAGTGAGCACAGGGCCCTGGACAGGCGGGCAGGGTCCCAGGGCGGCACAACACAACACAAAGCCAGAGGCTGTGGGGCTGTGGATTGCTCAGGGAAGGGGGTCTAGGGATGTGTGGAGAGAGGACTGCTGAGGGAGAATGTACAGGTAAGAGGTGACTTCTGGGGGACTTCCACCAACCAGGCCAAAGAACTGGTAAGTAAATGAGGGGGCTGAGACCAGGTGGTTTGGTTGAGAGAAACCAGAGGATCTTTCAGGCCCAAACCAATACACGCACCCACAAGAAAGACTGGACTTGGGCCCGGCGGCGTGGCCTAGCGGCTTAAGTCCTCGCCTTGGAAGCCCCAGGATCCCATATGAGTGCCGGTTCTAATCCCGGCAGCTCCACTTCCCATCCAGCTCCCTGCTTGTGGCCTGGGAAAGCAGTTCAGGACGGCCCGATGCATTGGGACACCGCACCCGCATGTGGGAGACCCGGAAGAGGTTCCAGGTTCCTGGCTTCGGATCGGCACGCACCGGCCCGTTGTGGCTCACTTGGGGAGTGAATCATCGGACTGAAGATCTTCCTCTTTGTCTCTCCTCCTCTGTGTATATCTGGCTGTAATAAAATGAATAAATCTTTAAAAAAAAAAAAAAAGAATTAAACTTTAATAAAAAATAAAAAAGAAAGACTGGGCTTATTGCTATCAACCACCACCTTGCGGCACACACTAAAGCCATGGCTGGGGAGCCTGCCTGGCAGAGCTTGACCACACTACCCATCAATGAGTGTCGGGGTAGGAGGTAGACCATGCCAGGCTGGGCCATGACGCCAACCAGCATGCGAGAGAGTCGAATCTGGGAGCAGATTCTGTCAGGGATCTCTGGACTCACTCCTGTGGGACTGCCATACCAGCTCATTTGCTTGAGGGCTAAGAGTGGTGACAGGCTGAGCTAGGCATGACCATGGAACTCACCAACACTCGTGGGTGCTAGGGCTGGGAACAGGCTGGACTGGTCCAGGCTACAGCACTCACAGCTGCATCTAAGAATTGGGTATGGGGAGAGCCGAGTCACAACATCCACCAGCACACACAAAGGCCAAGACTGTGTTGGCTAAGGGCATGCAGAAGATCTGGGTATGGGAGTGGGCCCGAACTGCCCCACATCCTGGCCCTAAATGTGAACTAGCTGGTACTGCGGCCCAACATGTTGGTTGGGGTTTGCCACAGCATCAGCTAGCTGGTGCTGGAACTAGGGACAAGTCCTCTCAGAACCACCTGGAAAGTGCAAGATCTGGTGATGGGAGTGGGCCTAGTAGGAAAACTGTGGGCATTCCTCTGATGGGCTGCAGCTCCCACAGGGTGTGATGGGGGAACTTGGGGAACTCCCCTGGTGGGTCATAGCTCCAGTTGGGAAGCATGTGAGTCATGTGAGTGTAGGTTGGGCAAGGCTGCTGTACCTTCCAGGACAGGAGGTGAACCAAGTTAGGCTAGGCCAAGACCCAGCAGGGTGCACAAGATCTGTCACTGCAACCTGATACACAAACTTGGGGAACTCCTCTGTTTGGATGCAGTCCTTGCAGGTAAGCACAAAAACCAAGACTGGAAGCAGCCCAGACCAGGCCAGGTTACCATACTCACTGGCATGTGTGTAGGTCAGGTCTGGGGACAAGCCAGCCTTTACATCAAAACACCCACTGGCAGATGTGAGAACCAGGACAGGGTGCAGGACAGGACAGGTTAGGCAGCAACACCAGCCTGTTCACATTACAGAAGGGACTGGAGGCAATCCAGGCTGGTTAGGCTGCAGCACCCACCAGCATGAACTGGGACTGGGGGCAGACCGGGCTGGGAAGGGCTACAAAAACCACTAGCCTGCATGTAAGCTGGATTAGGGGGAAAGCCAGGTGGGGCTAAGTGGCCATATGCACTGATGCTTGTATGAGCCAGAGTAAGCACAGGCTGGTTGGGATTTGCCGCAGCATCAGCTAGCTGGTGCTAGGCCTGGAGGCAAGTCCTCTCAGACTAGACCACAAAAGCACCTGGAAAGTGCAAGATCTGGGGCTGGGAGTAGGCCTAGTAGAGAAACTATGAGCACCCCTCTGATGGACTGCAGCTCCCACTGGTGAGCATGGGAACCAGGGCTGGGGGCAGGCCTGGCTGGACAGGCAATGGCACCCACCAGCATAAGTGCAGGCTAGACAGTGGGGCTGGTCAGGCTGAGCTAAGATCCAACACCCACTGATGTGTAAAAGAGCCAAATGGGATGCAGGATGGACTAGACCAGTCTGCTGCACATACGAACATGCACAGGAATTGAAGCAGGGGGCAGGCCTGGTAGGGGTTATTGGGAGTTGCTCTGGCAAGGCTACAGTTCCTGCTGGTGTGCATGAGGGCCAAATGTGTGGCAGGCAGGGATTAACCAGGCTGCAGTATCCATTGGTTTGCATATGAGATGGGGCTGGAGACAGAACTGACCAAGTGACTGCGACCACCAGTGAGTGGACCACACTGCCAGCCACACACAGGAGTTAGACCTGTGGTTACCTCTGGTGAGGTTTCTTTGGGGACTCCCCAATTGGACCCCTGTACTTAGAACTCCAACCACAGAGGAAATCACAGGATCTGTGGTCTGACAGTTTAGTGCTTGTATCAGAACTAAGCCTTCTCAGTTGTTGAAGCCTGTGCAGCAGATGGCATGCCCCAATGCACATGTAGGACATGACAACCAGTTCAATGAGGCCTGCAGAGGAAGTCTAGCACTACGCAGGGTAGAACAAATTGGACAACTCTCTTGACAGCAAGTATCTGGGTGAGTGAAGACTCTTAGGGTGGACTATGTCAGCCAATGGACCTTGAAAGGATTTCCTCAACCTTAGAGCAAGAAAATCAACAGGATCTCAGAACTATCAAAACCACCTCAGCACTACCCGCAGAACATGCTCCACATAGGGACCCTGGGATGACAACAGGTGGGCCATCCCCCTACCCCAGGTACTGATGCAATTGGGATGCTGGGAGGAGCCCTCTCCCCTTCTCTCCTCACCTCCCCCCAGATACAGAAGATAAAAGGAGATTAGAAATAGTTGTCTCGTCCACTTTCCCCTACTTGACCCTACCCACCCTAATCGGTAGTCCACATGGACATGCATCCTTAACCATGTAAACATCATCAAAAACGTAATACATTTATTGGATATACTAAAAACACAATGGATTCATCATGAAGCAATAATTTCAGTTATAAGAAAGATTATGGATAATCACTGTAAAGCTAATAGGAAAGGTAAAGGAACCAACAGCTAGTACCCTAAAATCCAAAAGAAGGTAAACATGAAGGTTAAAGAGGGTATCATCAGAAATGTCAAAAGCCACAGAGAACAAGCTAATAATGACATTCAGCACAAAGGCAGTCTGGCCTGAAGCAATCTATCTCTTCTTATCTTCCTTACCACACAATTTTTAAAACTATATTTGGATACATTACTCAGCCAGCTGGCTATTTAAATACATATTTATTGACATTAAACCCATTTTGTTCAACTCAAGAGCTCCACTAACAAGTACAGAGTGGTCATTTTCGATGTGAGGCTGTTGGCCTCCCAAAACTTTTCTGGTATTGTGCTGAAACTTTTCAATCCAACTTAATCAATGCTTACTCCATTGCTCAAGTCCGTTTTTGTGCTAGGTGGCAGGAAAGCAAAGATCGATGGATTCAACAGGAATGCCTCCCAGATATCAGACACCAGGTGCACACAGTGAACAGTTAAGCGTCCATTCTACCACAGAGCTTTCTGTCTAGCAAAGGGATAAACCTACTCCCTTAAAGAGTCCAAAGGAAAAAGATGATATTGCTGACTTACCTAAAACACAACCACTGCATAAATCTATTCACAATTAATAACAAACAAAAAATGTAATCACCTGCAGCTACCATGCCTGTGCTCTGGTATCACATAAATAAACCTTATTAACATAAGCATGCACAGAGTCAGCTCCTAATTGTCACAGGTAAATTATCCAGGCATCAAGGGCAATTCCCCAACAGTGATTCACGTCCCTGGGTGGTACTCCATCCAAAGTTCAACCATGGAATCATCTAACACACGATATGAGGACATACAATGAGAATATACTGAGTGTGACACTGTGTTGCATAAGACTTTCACAAAATAACTGCAAATGTACTTGCAGAAACCAGCTCCCCAAATCCAGCACTCTCCACTCCATCCCTAGGGCCAACAAACTCGGCACTCACTCAGTTCGTCTCTAAAGCTGTATTCCAAATGCGTAATTTCAGTATTGTTTCCTAGCATACTATAAACATTATAAATCATGTATATAAAATACGGAGACAATAAATCACAATATTTCAACCACTTTCCTCCAGCACCTAGTAACCAATGGTGTAACGCTGAGGAGAAAGAGACATTATCCTTCTCTTTGAAGAAACAGAATCAGGGCCAGCATTGTAGCACGGTGACACCAGCCTGTAACACTGGCCTTCCATTCTGATGCATCCATCTCCCTGCTAACAAACATGAGAAAGCAGCGGAGGATAGTGTAAATCCTTGGGCCCCGGCACCTACACAGGAGACCCTGACCAAGCCATGACTCCCAGCTTCAACCAGGCACAGCTCCAGTCATTTGAAGAGTGAACCATCAAATGTAAGCTCTATCTCACTGTAACAGTGCTTTCAACTAAATAAATCTTTAAAAAGAAAAAAATACAGAGTGCTGTGGTCCCAGTACTCCAACTCTCCCCGACCCCTGCCTGCCATCCCATTCCTGTTAGTCATACAGGACACACTCTGACCTCCCTTCCACTCCAGCCCTTCACCCAAATCAGCCACCACCCCAACACCCAAATCAAGATACTGCTGGTTAGAGCAGGCATTATTTTTACGTCCCAAAGAGTATTACACACCAGTTGTAATTTCCAAGGAGAACTCTGCAGCCTACGCAAGCTCCTGCCTGGTCTAGTTGCAAAGTAAACGGTGTAATATGATGAAAATCATTTAGGCAGATATAACTGTAAGCCTGTAAAAAATAATGACCCCACACTAAGACCATGTGACACAAGTTCAATTAGTATGAGCATGCTAACTGTGTTCAAATGCAGTTCTAAGGGTAACTCATGTTTCTTCAGTCTGGTTTTCTATAAAGCTGAGATAAATTCCTTAATTCATCTGAGATTTCAACAACCCTACCCCTTCCACGTCCAAAATAGCAGCTATCAAGTCAGCCTCAACAGCAAGCCTGTTTAAAGTTACCACAAAAAGTCAATGTAAAGATTCCAAATCAGTATCACTATGATCCCAACAACAGTAAAAATAAGAACTCCCATTGCTGAAAAAGAAACTTCTCATAATTTTGGGCGAAATAATACTGAAGATTCCAAAACCCGGAAATATCCATGCAGAAAACCAAAAACTGTCTTATGCCTAAAAACCATTTTACTGAGAAAAGAACATTAGAAGGAGAATGGTACCAAGTGTTTGAGTAGTGGTCAGCGTAGTTACCTAATGAAGTTAAGTTTCAAAACAACTTGTCTCACTGATAAAATAAACAGGTTTACATATGTGGCAGGCTCTGATTTACCTGAACAGATCCTGAGCACTCTACAGATCACAGCCTTAAAAATTTTTTCCTCGATAAATGGCCAGCCACCTCCTTAGCCTTTTCCATTCCAAAGAACAGCAAAGTCTGATTTTTAAAACACCCTCAAAAGTACCTTCTCTAAGAACAAATTAATTTCTTTCAGTACAATCTCCTAAATACAAACAATCCCTTAAGAAATACTAATCTCGGGCCCAGCACAGTAGCCTAGTCCTCGCTTTGCATCCAACAGCATCCCCTATGGGTGTCAGTTCACATCCCATCTGCTCTACTTCCCTTTCAGCTCCCAGCTTGAGGCCTGGGAAAGCATCAGAGAACAGCCCAAAGCCTTGGGGCCCTGCACCCACATGGGAGACCCAGAAGAAGCTCCTGGCTCCTGGCTTCTGGCTTCAGATCAGCTCAGCCTTCAGCCGTTGTGGCCTATTGGGGAGCAAACCAGTGGATGTAAGATCTTTCTCTCTGTCTCTCCTCCTCTCTGTATATCTGCCTTTCCAATAAAAATAAATCCTTAAAAAAAAAGATTTATGTATTTGAAAAGCAGAAAGACCGAGACATATTTTCCAAAAATGTCCAACCCAGCCAGGGCTGCCGGATCCGGCTGAAGTCAAAGCCACGGACTCCAGGCTGGTTTCCCATGTGCATGGCAGGGGCCATTCTTGTACTCTGTCCATCTTCCACTGCCCTTCCCAGCACATTACCAGGAAGCGGGATTACAAACAGTATAACTACAACTCAAAAAGGCAGTCCAATAAGAGATGCCGACATCAAAAGTGACAGCTTATCTCACTATGCCACAAGTCTGGCACTAATCCCAGCACTCTCATACTGAAGAAATAGTCCCAACTCCAGCTCGAATGCCACGTCTTCTCTGATGTCTTCTAGTGTCTGCCTAAAGTCATTCTTCCTGGAACAGAGCTGTAACTTTGTGTTAGCACTTGTTACTGTGCGTACATGGGTTGTTTCAGTCTACTTCAAACTGGTAAACACTACGATTCGTCTTTGAAATACCTATCTCAAGAAACCTAGAAAAATTACCTATGTCATGTTCAATAATGTTTTCAGGAAGGAACAAGTTAGAAACATCAGGAAAAGCAAAGAGCTAAGGAACCACATGCCTGCTTCTGAGCCTGGCGAGAGGCTGGAGATCCTCTTGGCTGGTGTGTGCCATCAGCCCACAGACACCCAGCCAGCAGCTCAGGAGCCGCATCACAGGCTGCCCTCTGGATCCCAGAGGCGATCATTCCTTTAGGCTATCTTCCACAGGATACAGGAACTTCTGGGGTAGGCAGTGGGCCAAGCAGCAAAGCTGCTGCTAGAAACACCCCTGTCCCACGCTGCAGTACCTGGGTGCCAAAGTGGATCTCACCTCCCACACATCCCAGAAGACAGCAGCGAGTCCTTCACCTTGGAGGGGACTCGGAGCTCCCTCCGACCCCCCGGGCCTGGCCCGACCCAGTCAAGCTGCTGTGAGCATTCGGGGAGAAACCAGGGAATGCAAGATCTCTCTGCTTTTCAAGTGAAATATTTTAAAACTTTTTAAAATCACTAGGTGAAGACTGAGTAAATATCAGGGCAAATTTACAGATTTTTTTTCTAGTAATTTTCTGGATTAGAAGTGAAGAACTATTTTTTTGTTTTTTTTGTTTTTTTTTTTTTTTTTTTTTTTTTTGATTTCAAAGATACTTAGTTCCTTTGTTTTATTTATTTTTTTTTCTTTTTTTCTCTCTCTTTCTTGTTTTTCCTTCAACTATAGTTAACTATGTAAAGATTGTCAACAACAATACAATAAAATGGATTATAAAAATAAATAAATAAATAAAATAAAAAATAAATAAAAAAAAAAAGAAGAACTATTTTTGCTTGCTTGTTTTCTTAAGATGGGAACTGAGTTTTTATTCGTCATGTTAAGACATAAGTTAATGACTCATACCCTACAGAATGTATCACAAAATAAAATAAACAAACTAGTAGAAAGCAGCCTACATTTTACTGAATAAAAACCCAGATTCAAACTCATACCAAATAGACCTTTTTTTAAGATTTATTTATTTATGGGCCCGGCGGCGTGGCCTAGCGGCTGAAGTCCTCGCCTAGAACGCCCCGGGATCCCATATGGGCGCCGGTTCTAATCCCAGCTGCTCCACTTCCCATCCAGCTTCCTGCTTGTGGCCTGGGAAAGAAGTTGAGGATGGCCCAAAGATTTGGGACCCTGCACCCGCGTGGGAGACCTGGAAGAGGTTCCTGGTTCCCGGCTTCGGATTGGCGCGTACCAGCCCGTTGCGGTTCACTTGGGGAGTGAATCATCGGATGGAAGATCATCCTCTCTGTCTCTCCTCCTCTCTGTATATCTGGCTTTCCAATAATAATAATAAAAAAAATCTTAAAAAAAAAAAAGATTTATTTATTTTTATTGAAAAGGCAGATAAAGAGAGGAGAAGAGACAGAGAGGAAGAGCTTCCATCTGTTGATTCATTCCCCAAGTGACTGCAATGGCTGGAGCTGAGCCAATCCGAAGCCAGGAGCCAGGAGCTTTCTCCCAGTCTCCAACAGATGCAGAGTCCCAAGGCTTTGGGCTGTCCCCGATTGCTTTCCCAGACCACAAGCAGGGAGGTGGATGGGAAACAGGACTGCCAGGAATAGAACGCTGCAGCACCCATATGGGATCCTGGCACGTTCAAGGCGAGGACTTAAGCCACTAGGCTACCGTGCTGAGCCCCAGACGGGCTTTTATCCTGATCTAAATCATGACTAAGGCACATGGACGAATGTTTCCCTCCACCCCTATTCCTATCAAGGCTTTTATACCCATACCCTCTCCCCAGCCCCCATCACTGAATGAGTGATGGCGACACCGTGTGATATGCACATAATAACCTAATTTGGGGTGCAATTTTTAGAGTAAAAGCCCTAACATGTATATTAAGCTGAAATGCCAACGTTCACCATTAACAGTTACACCGAACAATGAGATCAGTCAACCCAAAGACAACCTTACATAATTAGGCCCAACTTTACCTCTTCCTTCAAAAATTTACATAAATGAAGATTTATATCCTCCAACTAATTCTTACTCTAGTATCTTTAAATAAAATCTAAATCTAGAAATTTTCTATTACATTTTATCAAGATATGGCTTACAAACACAGCTTACTATTTAAATCAAACCAGATTAGACTGACTTAATCTTGGGACCAACACGTGGCACAGAGGAAAAAGCAACAGCCTGCAGTGCCAACATCCTAAATGGGTACCAGTTGGTGCCTGGCTCCTCTCTTCTGATCCAGCTCCCTACAAGGAGTCTGGAAAAGGCAGTGAAAGGTGACTCAGTGCACATGGGCGACCAAGGAGTTCCTGACTTGGGCCGATCCCAGCCCCAGCCACTGCGGCCATCTAGAAAGAAACCAGAGGACAGATGATCTCTCGGTCTTGATATCTCTCTCTCTCTCTGTCCTCCTCCTTTCCTTCCTCCCCCCCCCTCTTTCTCTGTAACTCTAACTTTCTAATAAAGAAGTCTCAAAAAAAAAAAAAAAGACTGATTTAACCAAAATAAATACGTTGGTAAGAAATTTTGAATAAAGATCACACAAAATGTAAGAATTTTGTTATACAAATATGAAATATCTTTTCTCCTCAGCTTCTTTATATAAATGTAAGTACGGTACACTGTGAATACTCTTAAAATCCCCCAGAGGGCACACAAGTATAGCTGCTCCAAAAACACACGTGCAACTTTTATGAAGAGCTTTTCAATCTTTCAGACCCTTCTGACCCAACAAATCCACTTTTCTGAATACTTAACAAAAAGAAACAATATTCCTTGAGAAGTTCCATTAGTTATGTATAATGACGCAGAGGACAACAAGTACTCAATTATTGGAAAATGGTACAACATATTATGTGCACAGGGTAGACTCATAAAACACAAAGATATTTTCAAAGCACATTTAGTACACAAAAATTGTTCAAGATAAATAAGAGAGGAAGAAATGGAGGACAAGTATTAAATACGCACAATATAATCTCACTTCTGTTAACACATACAAATAGTCACCAAGATGAAAAATGCTCCAATTTTTTTTAAATACTCCAATTTAAAACAGGAATGTACAAGCAGCCGTGGTTGTTAACTTTCCTTTATGTTCTTATGTATTTACTAAATTTTCTTATTGAACATGTTACTATACTTAAGAAAAACTGTACACAAATATTCAAATACACTACAATTTCTAAAATACATGCAAAAACAGTAGAAAAATACCTTGAAATAACCAGGCCAGCTTATTTTCTTTTGCTTAATTAGTGTTGATGTTTATTTACATAGTTGATCAGGGTGGGAAGGGTCGAGGATCAGGGGGTAATGGGTGAGACCCTTGTTTACACATTTTCTTCTTCTTCCCATGTATGGGGGAGGGGGATGCAAGGGGAGAAACCACACCCAGCCTCCCAACCGCCACACTACCTGGAGGATGGGGAGCTGCCGCCCAGGGTCATCCCAGGGTCCCCATAGGGGAGCATTTTTTGAGGGTTCTGTTCATGTGTTTTCAATAGTTCTGAGAAGCTGCTGCTATCGCTGCTCTAAGGATAAGAAATCTTCCAAGGTTGCCTGGCTGCCATAGTCCACTTCTGAGTTTCCACTGGCCCAGAAATTTGTTGTCAAGTTTCACCGGGGTAGTAGATCAATTTGTTCTGCCCTCCATCTTCAGCAAACCAATGGGTGCTGTGGCCCAGCCCAGCCCTGCCCAACACAAACTCAGCCCTCAGATACACCAAGGGGAGCTGCAGCCCAGTCAGAGCCACCCCCAATGATCCCCCACTGGACTGGGCCCCCAGCTCTGGCTCCTGCGCCTGCCAACACGTGCAATGGACTGGTCCTGTCAGCCCCACATCCCATTTGGATCTCAGGTACATCACTGGGCATTGAAACCTAACTCAACCCAATCGATTCCACCTTCCAGCCCACACTATGCCAGCAGGTGCCACTGCCTGTCCAGCCAGGCCGACCCCCAGTCCTGGTTCTCATGCTCACTAGTGGGAGTTGCAGCCCATCAGAGAGGAGCCCACAAGCCCTCCACAGAACCCACTCTCCGCCCCACTGCACTCCCCAGGGGCTTTTGCGGTCTGGTCAGCTTACTTTTCAAATAACAAACTGTCGTAAATCCTAGAGAAGACATTAAATTTAAAATGTTTCAGTTCAAAACACACAGCACAGCAGAAAGCCACTAAATGAAATCTCTGTCTTTCTAACTCTCTAACTCTACCTTTCAAATAAATAAATAATGGTTTTAAGAAAAAATAGGTGAGGCACAAGCTTCATGAATTTTCAAGCCTCATCATATTTAGAAACACCTGGATCATCTTCAAGGTCACAATACACAAAGCTTTCAAAAACAGCAAGAGAAGACTCCTGCTGGCTGTCCAACCGCAAAACGGCCCAGGTCAGCCTTCTCTCCATGACCTGTTATGTATGCCCAAGAGTCAAAGCACAAGATAAACTTGAAATTATTGGTGTTAGAACAAAGCAAAATGTACTTAATATTCCACAATTTATACTTCTCTGCTGTTAGCAAGCTCTGTGTTCCAACAGAAGGTTATGATGCACTCAAAATTTCTTAAGGTAGATTTTTTTAATGTGAAGACTTCTTTGAAATAACAGCAATGATACAAAGTGAGATTTAGGGGCCCAGCGCGATAGCATAGTGGTTAAAGTCCTCCCCATGCGTGCGCCAGGATCCCATATGTGTGCCATTCTAATCCTGGCAGCCCCACTTCCCATCCAGATCCCTGCTTGTGGCCTGGGTAAGCAGTCAAGGACGGCCCAAACCTTTGGGACCCTGCACCCGTGTGGGAGATCTGGAAGAGCTCCTGGCTCCTGGCTTCAGATTGGCTCAGCTCCAGCTGTTGCGGCCACTTGGGGAGTGAATCATCGGACAGAAGATTTTCCACTCTGTCTACCCTCCTCTCTGTATATCCGCCTTTTCAATAAAAATAAATAAATCTTTTTTTAAAAAGTGACATTTAGGGAAAAAATTAGTGCAGACCTTAAAAATAAATAAATAAGTTCATAGTTATTGGAATGTTGACTTTATCTGATACTTACTTAAATACAACAGTGGCACCAGGGCAGTAGTTTAGAAGGGTAAGCCTCCGTCTGTGGCACTGTCATCTCATATGGGCACCAACTCGAATCCTGGTTGCTCCACTTACAATCCAGCTCTCTGCTTATGGCCTGCAGCAGGGGATGCCCCAATTCCCTGGACACCTGTACCCACGTGGGAGACCTAGAAGCAGCTCTGGGCTTCTGGCTTCGGAACATCCCAGCTCCAGATATTACAGCCATCTGGGACGTGAACCAGCAGATGGAAGATTTCGGTCTCTTCTCTCTATATAACTGTCTACATGTAAGCCTAAAATGTAATGTCACTAGCAGTGCAAATAAATTAATTAATGAGCCCTGCATTAATGAGCCCCATCTGATGCAGTCACACTAATAGTGCTGGGTGAAAAACAGATCTTGCATAATACATGTAGTACCAACTATACAATGTTTAAAAACATACAAAACAATATCACATATACTGTCTGCGATACAATTAAGCATACCAAAACTGTAGACAATGCCTAAGAGCAATAAACACCTCATCCTGATTAATGATTAAGCAAAGATTTGGAGGATGAGCGTTGAGTTCGTTCAGCTATTCTAAACATTAAATACATGTGAAACATAACAGAAAAAAGAACAATGCAATTAACAGATTATGGCACCTCCAATTCCTTTACATTGTGATCCAAAGGAGAAACCTAAAGGGGTGGGGACACTGACTCCTCCTAAGGAATGACGAAGGACAGACATTTTATGTTCAAGGTCAAGAAGAAAATTCTACTTGAACAGCTCAGTTGAGTTCACTAGGCCTTCTGCTTTCCCCAGCATGACAAACAAAAAGGTGGGGTTTATTTGGAATGACGATTGATGTGTAATCAAAACAGACCCCCGACACTGTCCCTAAGTGTGAAACAGCTCCTTCACAGACACAACCACACATTCAGGAATAAAAATGAAATGCTGACCACAGGATATTATAAAGGCAGTAACCTCATTCTAAACCAATCCATTGGTTTAGAAAAAGAAACGCCAAGTTTTTTCCTCAGAAAAATACATTTTCATGCAGACTCACTTCTACAATAGAGTTAAAAAGCTGCCCACAAGACAGGGGTAATGGGACGTCCAGCGCTCCGCAGCAGTACTGGGGCACAGCGCAGGGCAAGCTAACCTCCTCCTGAGGCATTGACAGCCCACAGGGCGCCGGCCCTAGCTGCTCCGCTCCTGCTCCGCTCCCTGCCAACGGCCTGGGGAAGCAGCAAAGGCTATTCCTTGGGCCCCACCGCCCACATGAAGACCAGAAGATCCAGGCTCCTAGCTTCAGGATGGCCCAGCCGCAGTCATTGCAGAAACTGGGAGGGTAAACCAGCAGATGCAAAACCTCTGTCCAGCCTCCTCTCTGTAACTGCCTTTCAAATAAAAATCTCTAAGAGGCAGGGTGGGGGAGGGGATGTTACTTTTCAGCTTCATTTTTTAACAATATTCTTCAAGACTATTATAACCTCTTCAGTCTGTACGCTCTCATACATGCACATACACTTACTCCAAAATCAAGGTGAGACCGTCTATTGTTCTCTTCTTCAGCCGGCATCCCCGCCCCGCTTCCTCCCTTGCTCTGCAGCCACTCCACACTTCGCATTCCCTAGCAGCTTCCACTGCTGATTACAGCAAGCTGTAAAGGATCTGCTCAAAGGCTTCCTTCCGTCAGCACACTGCAATGTTTATTCCTATCCTTCCTTGCTTTCCTGAACTGTGTGTTCTTCAGGAGCAGAAGCTCTGTCATTTCCAGATTCCCAGTGCCTTGATTTTCCAGGGTTGGAAGACGGGTTAGACGGGTTTCCCCTCCTTCCCATTCTGCCCCAATCCCACCTCTTCCCATGCTTTCCTCCACAAATGAGTAGCCCTTTCCCACCTATATTCAAAACTCCAACTCAATCAACCCTTGCCATCAGCCTGTAAACGTGCTCAAATCAAAACTCTTGGAAGCAGTTTCCCAAGCTTGTCTCTGTCCACTCTCCTCACCCCACGCCACTTGTTCTGCCATGCCACTCCCACCACACACTAGCGTCTCTCCACATCACTGGGTCCAATGGACGGGTCTCCTGTCAGAGAAGCCTTCCACAGTACTAGCCACCTCCCCCTGCGGGGACATCACTTCTGCCCGTCCTCTCACTTTCCAGGCCACCACCTGGGTCTATACCCGTCATTACTCCAATCATCCTCCCTTCAGCCTTCACCTACATTTCATTAGACAACCTCCACGCACACCCTGGATTCCAGCTCACACCTCTACAACGAGAGAACATCCCCCAGGTTCTGAACACTAAACCTGTAGCTCCCATAGGTCTCACAGCAGCTCTAACTGAACGTTTCCAAATCCAAGGTCGTGTTCTCCCCTCATCCAAAACACAGCTATCTCCTGGCTCACGGAACAGCACACACGCGCCTGCAGTTCCATTAGTACGGAACCCAGCATCGCTCGACATTTCCTTCTCGGACTCCATAAACAGTGTACAACCATGATCTGACAATTTGGTGCCTAAAAATCTCCATTTTTTGTAATATTTGTTTACCCTATAATGCTTGCAAAAGTTAACGTGTCAGTAATTTGAAACAAAAAGAAAACTTTAACTCTATTTGTGTTAATTAAATTGAATTCTTGAAAGCAGGGACTTGGTCAAGTTCACCTTTTGATTTGATCCACAGTACACCTACTAGAGATGATGCCTTGCAAGCAGATGGCATTTGATGTATTGTAATATCTATATGGCTTCATCCAAGTTCAACTGAAATATTTATTTACTTAACAACTTCTATTTCCTAATCTCTGCCATTACGGTTTTTGTTTGTTTTTGCTTGCTAAGTGGCAAGAAGTTTCTTTTAAGTAATGTATTAATTTTATTTGAAAGGCACAGTGACAGAAAAGGGAAGAAGGGACGCACAGAGAGCTTCCAGCTGCTGGTTCATTCCCCAGACGCCAGCAGCAGCTGCAACTAAGCCACATGGAAGCCAAGGAGCCTGCCACTCCAGCAAGTGGCTAAAGCCTGTGAGCTGTCATCTGCTGCCTCCTGGGCAAATCTGCAAGCAGTGGACAGGAGACCTGGCACTACAGGATGCCAGTTTATGAAAGCACTGGCTGAGAACCACGTGCCACAATGGTCACCCTTTTTTTGCTTCCTAAGATATGAGAACTGTGTATCACTCTGTAAAGTATAACAATGGCTATTTTCTATAATTATGACAATGCTTATTTAAAATCTAAGAAGCCTGCTGGGTCCAGTGTGGGGGCACAGTTTGCTATTTCTCTGCTTGGTGCACCAGCATCCCATGTGGACGCCAGCTAAGGTCCAGGCTGCGCCCCTTCTGCTCCAGCTCGTTGCCTGTGCTCCTGGAAGGCAGTGGAGGACAGTCCAAAGCCTTGGGCCCCTGCAAGCACACGTGACACCTAAAAGTAGCTCCTGGCTCCGAGCTTCAGCCTAGCCCAGCTCTGGCTGTTGCAGCCATTTGGGGAGAGAACCAGCAGATGGAAGATCTTTCTCTGTAGCTCTTTCAGGTAAAATTAACATTTTTAAATAAAATATTTTAAAGCCTGTCACCTTTAGCCCAGTTTTCCTGAAAAAAAATCTGAGTCTTGTCTTCAAATCCAAATCTCACATGAGAGTCCTGTTTTCCTACTGTTCATCTCCAGAGGGGCAAAGCATGAGGAGATGTTTAACTCCTGCCACGAAGGCAGACATTCAGAATGACGGATAGACAGAGTTCCCACGTACTCACCTTGCAATGTGAGCTGGAGTGGCACTTCAGATAGCAAGTGTGAGGTGAAAATCTGTCCTCACCCCCATGTTCCCAGTTCCTGCATGACATACACCCAATGGCAGCCTCCAAATGCAAGGTGGGAACAGTTCCTGGGCATAGGGCGGACTGGCTGCAACAGCTGCGCTCCCTCCCCTCCCGGCTCTGCCAGCAGCCTAGAGCTCCACGGCAGGATCCCACTGCAATCTCCATTAACACAAGGCTTTCCCTTCACGGAGGGTCACAGAACCTTCATTAAACCAGGCTTTCCCTTCATGGAGGGTCACAGAATGTGTAATTAGATGTTTATCTGGATGATCACTCGCTTCCTGTCTGAGTCTTCCCTGAGGGTAGGGATCTCATCAATGCTGTTCACGGCTGTTCTCCTCTTCCGGCACCTTACAGTGATGCCTGACACGCAACCCAAGACAGAAGGCTCCAGCCCAGCAGTGAGCCAGTCACCCAAAACCAGAATAGCACCAACGCAACTGAACCTGACCTTGAGGCTTTAAGACCTGATCCCCACGGCAGGCCCAGCAGGCAGTCACCAGCTCCCACCTCCCTTTCTAACTTCCAGGAGCTTTGGGACTCAGAGTCTGCGTGAGTTTCAAGTCATCTGCTCAGATCAGTGAGACCCCAAGACACTTGGCAATTCTACCCAGGCCGGGTACGCCTTTCTGCCCTACACCCAGCATTCACCATCCCACAGTACCAACAACTGAGAAAACAGGTGGCCTAAAGAAAAACATAGGTCAGACTGGTTGACAGGCTTCGCTCAAACCTACCCGGTGGGAACTGCAGAGGACTCCAGCCTACAAATAAGCCACGTCTGCGCAGTCGCCCCTCAGTCACACCACAACTTGCCCTCAACACCCACCCAGCACACTGCGGGAGCACCCTCAAAACGCCCCGATCTCGCCTGGAGACCCAAAATGGGTTGTGGGGTCCTTCACCAAGCCCTAGGGCGACCTACAGCACCACTGCACCCCTAAGACTCCAACCCGCCGAGCTCTCCCGTGGTGAGAGCTTCGGGTCTGGGCAGACGGCCTCTCCCATGCCAGTACCTCCTCACCATCCCCGCCAAGTTCACGCGGGCAAGCAAGCCTCAGTTTCTCCCGCTGTGAAGTGGGGAACAACCGGACAGAGCTGTCAAAAAGACAAGCTCTCCGAGGTCACTGAGTGCCACCTAACAAAGGCCCCAAAGAAACCGGGCTGCCTGCTATGGGATGCGGCCAGAACCGCTGTCCCAAAGCCCCCCATCCCCTTTGCTGCTTCCTCCTGTGATTTCAAAGACGTCGTTGTTGCCCTGTGCCTCCCTCTGTCCGCGGGACCTTATCTATCAAACAGCACCCTTGCTCAAACCAGCCAGTCCGGGCCAGCCTGCCGAATCTGTGCTTCGGGTTCCTCGGCTGTGGAATGGACCTCATCCCGGCCACCCCACGGGACGGCCTGCGAACCGGAGCTGCCTCCAGTATCCCCGCTTCTCTTACACACACACACACAGCCCAGCACGTCCTGGTGTGTAATTACAACGCACGGAGGGAAAAAAAAATAAGTCAAACTGCTACTCCCAACCCCCAGGCATCAGCCCACCTCCGCGGCCGCCGATGCCCACGCCGTGCGCTCCCTCCGTGCCCGGCACAGCTGCCCGGTCTCACGTGGGCCCGAGCAGCCCCGGGGACTCCCGACCCCAGCCAGCCGCGGCGTCGGCCCCAACTGCTGCGGGTCGCTGGCGTGCGCACCCACCCGCCGCCCGGAGAAGCAGGTTCCGCGGGGCCTCCACCCCCAGCACCAAAGGGCCGCGTCCTCCACCCTCTCAGCCCGCCGCCAACCGGCTCCCCCGGGCGCCCCCACAACGGGCGCCGCCGCCGCCGCTGCCGCTCACCACGCTGCCCGGGCCCCGCTTCCCTCGGCCTCGGGCCCGCGCGCAGGCCCGACTGCGCCCCCACAGCATCCACGCCTTGCGTCCGCCGGCTGGGGCCGCTCCGCTGCGCGGGGGAGGCCCGTCCTCCGCCGCCGCCGCCGCCGCCTCCACCTCGGTCCCAGCCGCGGCCGCGAGGACAAGCGCAGCGTCGCTCTCCGGCGCCGGCAGCAGCGTCTGTTGAGCCGAACCGCCCGGGACGCGCAGCCCCGGCCGGCGCTCGTGGCCTATGCGGAAAGGCCGCCGCCCATTGGCCCGCGGGCGGTGGCGCGTGCCGGGCTGGGCCTATCGCAGGCCGGCCGGGGGAGCGCGGCGCTGGCGGCCCGGGGCGGGGCGGGGTTACTAAGGGTCATTCTGTGGAGAGCTGGCCGCGGCCGGCGCGGGGCGGGGGCCGGGGGAGCCGGGGGAGCCGGGGGAGCCGGGGGAGCCGGGGGAGCCGGGGGAGCCGGGGGTGCCGGGGGAGCCGGCGGCGGGGAGGCCGTGGAGGCCCGGGGTGCCGGCGGCGGAGAGGGTGCCGGCGGCCGGGGAGCCAGGGAAAGACCGCCTCCGCCCCCCGCCCCCCGCCCAGCCAGCCGAACGACCGCCTGTGAGGTAAATATACCGGGTTAGGTGGGTAATCTTGTTCTTAGATTGGTGTCGAAACCCGGAAAAATAGAAAGACTTTTGGAGCGGGTTAAGCTCGGAAACTCCAAGCACGTCCGCAGTTATTTCTCTAGTCTTCACTGGGTCTCTCAACCCAGCGTTGTAACCCGTTTTCCCCTAAATGCACCCGCTATACACGAGTTTGGTATTTGCCTCCCTCCAAAACGTAAAGTTTACCCACGCACCCGCCCCCAGATTACGGGTTTTGAACCTTCTTGGGTACGGAAGAGTGTGGTGTCTGGATTGGCACCCTCGGGAAGGAGGGAAAGGCCCTCCGAGGCAGGTAGAGTGCGTGCTCACTGCCAAAGGAAACGAAACGGAAAAACAAACCGCACTCACACAAATCAAAACCCCAGCGGCTAAAACAGCAACTGCAGTGTGCTGCAAGAGAAGACTTCTGTGAACGCAGGAATGGGACTTGGTGTTCTTTAGCCCAACACGTTATTGAACCGGTCTGTGAACTTGAGGTGAAAGGTGGGGTTCATGAATCAGCCTCAGGCGAAAGCAGGGACTCCTTCCCTAGAGTGGCCAAAGCAGGGAGCCGCCGGGCGCTGAACACAGCTGTCACCTCTGGCCCTGAGCCCAGGAAGCCACCTGCAGGGATGGATACCTGCTTCGGGCAACCTGTTCTCCCACTAGAAAATGCAGCATTTCCTTTACTCCTTAGTGAGATGAAATGCTATGAAAGGTGGCACCGTAAAGACGAGTGTGGAAAGCTTGCCACATTGCTGCAACGGAAGACAGGTTTTGTAAGCGCTAGTTCCAGTCCCAACAAGCACCTCCAGAAAAACAAAACAACTTCTTTTTTTTTTAAGATTTATTTATTTGTATTGCAAAGTCATATATACAGAGAGGGGGAGAGACAAAGATCTTCCATCCGATGATTCACTCCCCAAGTGACCACAATGGCCGGTGTGCAGCTGAGCTGATCCAAAGCCAGGAGCCAGGAACTTCCTCCAGGTCTCCCACGTGGTGTGCAGGGTCCCAAGGCTTTGGGCCTAAATCAAGCAACTTCTAAAGGAAGACGGCCCGGCGGCGTGGCCTAGCAGCTAAAGTCCTCCCCTTGAAAGCCCCAGGATCCCATATGGGCGCCTGTTCTAGTCCTGGCAGCTCCACTTCCCATCCAGCTCCCTGCTTGTGGCCTGGGAAAGCAGTCGAGGACGGCCCAAGGCTTTGGGATCCTGCACCCGCGTGGGAGACCCGTGGTTCCGTACCGGCCTCTTGCGTTGCGGCTCACTTGGGGAGTGAATCATCAGACGGAAGATACTCCTCTCTGTCTCTCCTCCTCTCTGTATATTTGACTTTGTAATAAAAATAAATCTTTAAAAAAAAAACTTCTAAAGGAGGAGACCCCACACACTGAGCCCCTTCAGTGCTGCAATCCCAGCAATGTCTTCCCCCACCCCTTCCATCTCTAGATAAAAATTACAGCACTTCAGAAAGTTCATGGAAAGTGGACTTATGTCGTTTTTCAAAAATGCTTTTTCCATAAACTTTTTGAAGACCCTTGGAGACCCCCACCCTAAGCTTGCATTTCAAAAATGTTTTACATCAACGTAAACTTTCTATTCCATTTCTCCACAAACATTTTGAAACACCATTGAGACACACCTATTCACGTATTTTGGGGCATGTATTATATTTAAAGGTAAATAGTCCTTGGAATTAAAATTCCAAATTTTATATTGTTTGCATAGACTAAACAAAATTGTAGTATTTGTACTATTTTTAGGGGACTTTCAGTTTTTAAAAACACAGTTGCTTTTATTTTAGAAAAGTTGCAGTATATTTTTACTAAGAACTTTTGAGAGTTACAGAATTTGGCTGCATCTCATTGCTGTTATAAAAACTCAGTTATGGGGCTTGGCACAGTAGCCTAGCGGCTAAAGTCCTCGCCTTGAATGTGCTGGGATCCCATATGGGTGCCGGTTCTAATCCCAGCAGCTCCACTTCCCATCCAGCTCCCTGCTTGTAGCCTGGGAAAGCAGTCGAGGATGGCCCAAAGCCTTGAGAGCCTGCACCAGCGTGGGAGACCCAGAGGAAGCTCCTGGCTCCAGGGTCAGATTGGCTCAGCTCCTGCTGTTGCAGTCACTTGGGGAGTGAATCATCAGCCAGAAGATCTTCCTCTCTGTCTCTTCTCCTCTCTGTTTATCTGCCTTTCCAATGAAAATAAATCTTTAAAATAACTCAATTATGAAACTAATCATCCACCGAAGGAAAAGACCTGCAGGAGGACAGCGGCTGCTTTTGTGTTTTTGTAATTTTCCCAAATTCAGCAGCATTCAGGAATGATATCTTTGTAATTTTCAGGAATATCTCATAACATCGTTGATATTACAGGGGTCCCACTTGACATAACTGTGGTCATCTTGAATATACTGCCATCTTGCATGATATATTGTCGTTGTCCTGCAACGATGGGCTTGGTGCATGGAGCCGATAGTAACAAATGTGGACTACTGACTAATGGTCAATAGCTGAAGTTTATTAGTGACATCAGACTTTATAGACCGAGGGTCATATAGCGTAAGGGAGAAGATATTGAGCTTATCAACAAAACCCGTCAACTGTTTCTATACTTTTGTTTGGAACTCCTTTTGCTTTGTATATCCCACTAAGTGTTCTCAAGCACATGCTGTCCACTCAGCTGTTCTCATATAAATGATATCCGTTTAGTTATACGAATAGTACACACTCAGTTGTTCTCACACAAATGATGTCCTTAATATGTTAAGTATGCACTTGTCTCTTGGGAGAAATGTGCTCTTGTGAATCCAAGACATGGTGGGGAAAGTACCCTTTTATATTTGAGAAAAAAATGACTGGGTGACCCAGAATACCCCAACTGCCTACTACCCAATCTGAGTCCTCTCACAGTCTGTCTGCTGTTTTACTTCTCAAGTGGCCGTTGCAACTAGGGCTGGGCCTGAACCAGGCAGAAGCCAGGAGCTCCACGCTGGTCTCCTACAGGAACTGCAAGGACCCGGGCTGGCGGGGCATCAGCCACTGCTTTCTCGGGTGCGTTAGCAGGGGGCTGGACCGGAAGCAGAGCAGTCTGGACTCAACGCAGAGCTCCAACCTGCAATGACAGTGTCATCGTGGAAGCTTAGTCCACCACAGCACAAGCCCCCAGTCTCTTTCTCATAGGACTTCACAGGCATGAAATAATTACATCCCACTTATACTTTTTCCTTTCCCAAATGACCCATTTTCTATCCCTTACTTGCTTTTATTACTCTTCTCTTCTCTTTATCATTTAGAGGACAAAACAGGATACCTACATTTTTAAGGAACTGGCAGTGATAAAACATGTTGAAACGATCTATTCTCAGCCGTTGTGCGTCAAAATCCCATTAAAGTAACCTACAATGACTAGGCTTTTTGAAATAATAGTATCTTCATTTCTGGTTTCCATCTATTAATTCCCAGTTAAGGCAATGAACATGTACTCTAAAAACTCCACAAACCTCTTCCAATCTGTTACCAAGTTTTTTTGTTTAACATGTAAGCTTCTGCACAATCTTTTGTGTTATCATTAGTTAACACTCTGTAATGTATCCACTCTTTTGAGTCTACTTTCCATTAGCGTAAGTGTGTATGCAGAAAACCCAGATTTCAGGCAGTTATCCTAATCATAAAATAGTGTTTCTCTGTAATTCTAGACTTGAAATATTTGATCAAAAAGAAAGCATCCAGGAGCAGCACTGGGTACAGTGACCAAGATGCCGTTTGAGAGGCACGCATCCCGTATCAGCGTGCTTGCAAATCCCAGCACTTCCACTTGTAAGCTAGCTTTCTGCTAACGTGTGTTCTTGGGGGCAAAACATAATGGCTCAAGAACGTGAGTCGGTGTCTGGCAGACCCAGATGCGATTCTGGGTCTCATTTCAGTTGGGGATTGAATTTATGAATGGAAAATAGCTCCCTCCCTCCCTCCCTCCCTTCCTTCCTTTCTTCTTTCCTTCCTTTTTTTCTTTCTTTCCTTCTCTCTCTCTCTCTCTCTCCCCACCCCTCACTTTCTCTCTGGAAACCCTAGATATATTATATCTGTTTGCTTACTTGTAACTAAGAGTGGAAAATAATGGCTGAAGCGTGTAAGGGTTTTTATTCCACATAAAGGAGTGTGAGACTCGGTAGTCCAGGACCAGTATTGTAATCCCGTGGTATCATAATGGGCACAGAAAGTGCTCCATTTGGTTGAAAAGATAGTGCAGATCAAGAGCTACTTTTCTACAGTGCTCTAGTAAGCAGCCAAAAAATTGTGAATAGCCATCCCTTAACATTGTCGTCTCCAGAGTCATGCATTAATTCCTTGAAGGGTTCACTGTTGAACTTACTTTTCATCTCACTCATATTTTTTGTTTCATTTTTCTGGATCTGTTTTTGTGTGTGTATATCACTGCCAATACTGTGAAGACAAGCCTGAATTTACTGCTTAAATCATTCTTTCTTAATTTGACAAGTGTTTAAATGCTACGAAAACAAGCACTGAGCTGGATGCTGCAGCTCTCACACATCAAGACGAACAATGTTGTGATCCTGAAAGACTTTACATTCTAAGATCATTGTAGTAAATAAGACTGTAGGAGGCAAAGCTTTCAAAGGGGACAATGAGGCACAAGTGCTCTTCAGATATTTAAACAAGGAAAAGAGGCCTGAGGACAGATTTGGAAGGAGAGGTTGGGAAGACAATGCAGAAAGGGTGACACTGAAGCTCGTCCCCAGCTCCTGAAGCTTCTCCCAGAGACTAGAAACATACTCTTGGATCTTAGGGACTAGAACGGCAATTTTAGGACTGCTGTTCTACTTGCAGAACCCGTAAACATAACGAGAATCCAAAGCCTAGCTTCTGAAGAACCACCTCATCTTGCTGTATCACTTAAGGTTTTCAACACCAATGTCAAGGGCTCTGTGACGCTCCCATGAAAAATCACTCATTCCTTTCTCTTTTGGTCATGCTGTTCGGTTATTGATTGTGCCTCTTCAAGGTATAAGGAATAGAAATGGAATGTGCTGACTGACAGAATCAAACAGCCCAGGAGATGTCTGTCTTCAGGACAGCTTGACGCAGCACTCAAATGACATCAGAAAGCTGATGCAATTCTCCATTTCGTAGGTTTGCCTCCTTGGTGTTTTCTCTAATCTGTGATCCCCTTGGCAGCCAAGTGACTGGAGAGGCTGTGAGACTGTTATCTCACTGGAAATTCAGTCTCTTCCCAGAAATTCTATTTTCTTTTGCCCAGTTTGTTTATACAAAACACTGTGTCTGTCCAGGCCTGACTCACTTGTTTTCCATTTAAAAGCCAGGGTTCAGTCCAGCAGTTCACACCTCCAAGACACAGAGGGAGTGTGGCTGAGAGCCAAGTACACACACCCCCAGGGAAATCTCCACTGTGAAAGAGAGCAGGCATCAGATGGCACTACCATGCTCTCAAGGCACTGGTCAAATCCTTGTCTTAGTGATGGACTGTTTGAGAACTAGGTGCGTATTTCTTAACTCTTTCATCCCTGCTACCTACCTACCCCATGTATGGGGACATGCATTGTCCACACCAGGACAGCTCAATTCACATTTGTTGGATTCAAGCAACAATACATCCGTTTGGGGCCCGGCGGCGTGGCCTAGCGGCTAAAGTCCTCGCCTTGAACGTCCTGGGATCCCATATGGACACCGGTTCTAATCCTGGCAGCTCCACTTCCCATCCAGCTCCCTGCTTGTGGCCTGGGAAAGCAGTCGAGGACGGCCCAAAGCTTTGGGACCCTGCACCCACGTGGGAGACCCAGAAGAGGTTCCTGGTTCCCGGCTTCGGATCGGCACAGCACCGGCCCGTTGCGGCTCATTTGGGGAGTGAATCATCGGACGGAAGATCTTCCTCTCTGTCTCTCCTCCTCTCTGTATATCTGACTTTGTAATAAAATAAATAAATCTTTTAAAAAAAATACATCCGTTTGAGCCTATGTATATTGCAGTACATATGCCATTGTTGATATTGACACTACATTTAAATCTGTTTTATAACAAGCTGTTTCTTAGAATTTTAACTGAAGGACCGTTTTACTATTTATTTCAGTTATTAGTTCTGTGATATTTCTAGTTTATCATTTTTCCTGCAATGAATTCATGCCTGTATATTTCTTCTTAGTTACAGATTTCAAAGCACGTTGATAATTTCTTAATTCTGGCCAACTGGTACGACGTGCAGCCTGGCAGTCACAGCGGTAGCATCACCTGTAAGTAAGCCTTCTTGTTCTACTTCAGATCTGCTTGAACCAGAACTGTGCTTTGACAGGATCTGCAGATGATTCGCAGACGCGGGAAAGTTTGAGACTCTCTAGTAAGCTGCAGTAGACCCGAGCCCTTTATTTAAGATGTGATGGGAACCGCATAGTAAACAGCTTACAATTTTCTGCTTACCACATTTAAAATGTAAAAAGAATACAAGTCAAGTTCATTTTAGTAATATACTTTATGCCTTATAATAAATATGAAAGTGATTAACGAGTTATTTGGGGGAGATAATCTTTTTTTAAATTTTTACTTATTTGAAAAATAGAGAAAGAAAGAGGCAAATATACGGAAAGAGGTTTCTCATCTGCTGCCTCACTGCCTCAAAGCCAGGGGTGGATTAGGCTGCGGCCAGGAGCTGGAACTCCAGCTGGAACTCCCATGTGGCTGACAAAGGTCCAACTACTTAAGCCATCACCTCCTGCTGCCAGGGCCTGCATCTGCAAGAAGCTGGCAGCAGGAGCAGAGCCGGACACAGGCAAGCACCCACCTGCAAAGTATTCTTTTAAACCTAGCATTTACATTTTGTCTTCACAACACGTTTCAGTTTGGATTAGCCATGGCCACACAGAGCTGTCAGACTCTGTGCAGTCCAGCCTAAGCCTCAAGTAGATGCATGCAAACAGCAGGCCATGTCTGCTTCCTTCCCACGGTACCTGCTACCTGGCGCTGGACCTGACCCGCCAGAAGCACGCAATAAGATTCTGCAAATTAATACATCTGTGGAGGAGGCTATTTAAAAATGTTTAACTGGGCCTGGCATGGTAGCCTAGCAGCCAAAGTCCTCGCCGTGCACGCTCCAGGATCCCACATGGGCGCTGGTTCTAATCGCAGCAGTCCCACTTCCCATCCAGCTCCCTGCTTGTGGCCTGGGAAAGCAGTGGAGGACGGCCCAAAGCCTTGGGACCATGCACCCGCGTGGGAGACCCAAAAGAGGCTCCCGGCTCCTGACTTCAGATCAGCTCAACTCAGCTCCAGCCATTACAGTCACTTGGGGAGTGAACCATCAGATTGAAGATCTTCCTCTCTGTCTCTCCTCCTCTCTGTATATCTGAGTTTGCAATAAAAATAAATAAATAAATCTTTTTTTTTTAAATGGCCTAGATAAAAGATACAGAAATCTCTGATTTGTGATGTCTTGATATGCTGCCACAGACATACTGGAATGTACCATAGGTGGGAGAAATCCAGGGGGAGCACAGCAGGGCAGATTTGAGGTTTATTGTAGCTCTTCACTACTCATCCAAAAGGCTGGAACTTCTGCCACCCCCTGAACATCTGGGGTAGAAAAGAAAAAAAAGAAGAAGAAGTAAAAGCTTTAAAAAACTGTGCTCCTCCAAAAACAGCAGCTCTAAAACACAACATGTGCCACTCCCACCTCCCACAGAGGACTAAACTGAGGGATGTGTGTAAATGCCCACAAGGCCTGAACACCTTCCCGGCCTCTGTAGTGGTGGCGTTGAGAAAATCAAAGTAAATCAGCACACAAAATCAGAGGTGCTCATCTCTTTACTTTTTTTAATCAGCCCCGTTTTGCAAGCACAGCAGAAAGAAAACCACCAAATAGATACTTAGTGGGAATTTGTTGATTCTGTGGGAGAGCCTCATCCAGCCCATCCCAGCACCACTCTGTGACTTTGAAAACCACTCTTCTCTCTTAATACTTTCAGATGCGTTTGCCAGAAAAAAAAATCATATAAGACCACTCTCATAAGGGATAAAGAACTTGATACCTAAAATTTCCAAGCCCTATTTTAATCTATAAAATGACACTAAAAGTCAGCAAAAAAAATCATTTTGTGAAAGATTATCTCTAGCGTGGACATCTGTTGTATTGTCTGCCCAGCAACCTTCCCCCTGCTTTTTCTATTAAAAGCCAACCCTTGCCTCTGGGAAGGAACCCTTTGTGCTCTCCTGGAGGAACTGCAAGCCAGCAGAGCTTGCCCATACTAGCCATAGAGGTGAAGGTGTACCCAGCCTACCAACCAGAACATTCTGTCCTCTCTTACCATGGCAGAGACATGAACTTGGGAGACGGAAAGAGTCCAGCCCTGGTGTTTTACCTGTGTCCTGAGAGACCGCCAGGGAATGCTCCGAAGCTCAAGTCCATATTAATTCTCCTGGAAGCCATTAAGCCCACCGAGGGGAGTGTGGGAAGGAAAGGGAATGAGAACGCTAACTCTAGTGGTGTCTGAGGTCAACAACCATGCTTATCCCTTCCAGAAAGTGACCAAATGTGTTTGTGTGTGTGTGTGCGTGTGTAATTGCTTAAGGCAGCTTTGGGCCATTCCCAGCTCAGACGTCCTCACGCACAAACAGGAAAAATAAAGGGGGAAGGGTTTAAAATGAAATTCACTGACGTTTTGGAAGGTGGTTTGTAACTCTTGTGAAATTATGGTTAGATCTTGACTGGCTAAACATATAGCCTGACACTAGGCTTAATTTGTAAATGTGTTTGGCAAGAACCTCATCGTATTTGTACAAAGCAGGAGTCATCTTTCTGGGGCTCCCTTTTCTTCCTGTATTGGGTTAGGCTGGATCAGGTTTCTGATTGAATCAGCAGAGAAGAAGCACAAACAAGTTTTTCTCTTAGATCTTCTGATGCAATCACTCTCTGTTCTGCTTGACATGGTAGGTAATTTAAAACTTCCAAGGATTCTCTTGTATATCAAAAAAATTGGATGGGGAACTAGCACTCACTGAATTAACATTCTAGAAACATGAGTGTATACATGCACATATGTGAGTGTGCGTGTATATTCTTTGATTTAATCTGATCAACACCCCATGGAGTGTTTCCCTGTTTTACAACGCTTAAACGCTGAGAACCTTGTTAGACACATTCTTGAGGTCCTGAAACTAGTGAGTGGTGGGACTGTCCGACTGCCTGAAGAAACTATGTCTTCCTGACCCATACCCATGAAATACGGACTCCTGGGAGGAATCCTTCCAAGACCCTCCATTGTACATTATCAAATTAGCACATAAAGAAGGAAAATCACATGGCTAGTTCTATCCAAAATGAGAAACAATGAACACTGGAGTAAAAGAAATACTGAATTTAAGTAACAATTTGGGATGGAAAAACTGGAGTCCCGTTACTACCCCTTATATAATCATCCTCCCAGCTTTGGAGTTGAGAAGTAGAGCTTAAAAAAAAAAGGAAAATCAGTGAAAATTGCCCTGGATATGGCCTCATTGAATTCAATGATCATAAACATGCTTAATATGCTGCTTGGCCTAGCCCTCCCTATTCAAGCTGTGTGTAACAACTTCCTGGGCCATTTCCATCCTTCAAGTTGTCTGCCTAAGCGCATAGTCTCTGCTTTTCATGACTTAACCTAACATACTGTAGGGACATGGAAAAGTCTCTAAGATGTATTGCTGCACTATATATATAAGATGAAAAACACATAGAAGGAGGGGAGGGACTAGAAAAACACAGGGAAGAGAGAAGGAAGTGGTGAGATGAAACTGTGAAAGGATGGCAGATTTCCACCTTTGGTTTCACATACTCATATTGCTGTCTATTTATTTGAAAGGTGTCACAGAGAGAGAGTCAGAGACCTGGGGAGAGAGAGATTTTCCACCCACTGGTTCACTCCCTAAATGGCCAGTCCAATGGGTGGCACGAGAGCAAGCCTGGGCTGTCAGCTACTTATTTCTTAGGCATATTAGAAGGGATATGGATTGGAAAGTAAATAGCCAAGACCAAACCAGTATCCATATGTGATACCAGTGTCAGGTGGTTATGTAATCTGCTGTGCCACAAGCCTTCAGAGTATTTTATATGAAACACCTGCCATGTATTACTTATGTGATTTTTTTTTAATGAAAAAAGTATAGTTTTAGCTCATTCTGCCCTTCCTAGGAAACTTTTTAATAGTGAATTTTTAGTGAATATTTCTGAATACGCAGAAGAGATTGGGGTGGGGACAGTTTGACTTTTGTTAATTTTTGTCCTTCATGATACAGTTTCATCGGCTCAGGGAATTCCCCTACCACATCCCCATCTACCCCCCCACACACATATACACACTGATTTCCCCTATACTATTATTAAAGATTTTTATATGCTTTTATTAGAAAGGCAGATATACAGAGAAAAGGAGATACAGAGAGAAAGACCTTCCATCCACTGGAGGCCATAATTAATGGAGCTGAGTGCATCTGAAGCCAGGAGCCAGGAGCTTCTTCCAGATCTCCCACACAGGTGCAGGGTCCCAAGACTTTGGTACATCCTCTACTCCTTTCCCAAACCACAAGCAGGGAAGTGGAAGGGAAGAGGAGCAACTTGGACACAAACTGGCATCCATATGGAATCCTGGCGCATGCAAGGTAAGGATTTAGCCACTAAGCTACTGTGCCAGGCCCTCCCCTATATTTATTACAACAATATAGTCCTTCAAAACCAGTCACAAGTCCATCATTCTGCTATTTAAGTGTATTCTGACATTGTAGGTATCAACAATGGTGGAAAGTTCATCATCCTATTTTTAAGGTATGTTTAACAATTTCGTTGGGAGTCCATTTTTTATTCAGGAGTAGAGATGCATACTGCAAACATATCTTCCCTTCTTGGTATGATAGTCCCCCTTGTACAGTTCCTCTAGATGAATATATGTACATGCATGTTTACCTACATATCTGTTGATGTATTTTGCATGAAATTTGCGTTATATCAGAGAGAACATGTGATACTTGTCCTTTTGGGATTGGTTTATTTCACTGAGCATGATGTTTTCTAGTGGGGACCATTTTGTTACGAAGAATGGAATTTCATTCTTTTCAGTGGCTGAGTCGTATTCCATAGAATAGATGTACCCCAGGTTCTTTATCCATTTCTTTTTCAACGGGCATCTGGTTTGTTTCCGTGTCTTCACTACTGTAAATTGTGCTGCTGTAAATATAGGATTGCAGATCACTTTCTCATATGCACATTTCATTTCCTTTGGATTTATCCCCAGAAGTGAGTTCGCTGGATCATACCGTATGTGAATTTTCAGTTATCTTACCACTCCATGAAAGCAAGGGTCATTTCACATATCTCTGAGGTAGGATGAAGTAGTAAGACGGAACGGTTTGCTGAGTCTGGGTCCTTACTCAGAGGGCGTGCGGGCAGAGTTCCTGTGATCGTCATCATCACATGAAAAGGATTTGTGTGTTCCTGCGTGTTTGCACACTGGGTTGTAACATTTGAAAGGTCGCTAGTTGAGTACAGGGTGACCTCTGGCAGGGAATGGTCAGTGGAAAGAGGACATTTTGCTTTTTCTATAATATTTCAATTTCTACCACATAATATATCCAGAGTTTGCTAGTTAGAAAACTAAAACCAAATAATGTCTAAAAAGGCTTTTTTGGAAACTGTGAGTGGAGTGGGGAGCCGGTATGCCTTACGTGAGCCGTAGTTAAGGACTCACTCCACCTACAAGGAGTTCCTTCCTGTACTTCTTGCCCATAATGTCAATAACAACATGCTCAAAGAACCACTTGTCCAAATGATTGTCCAAATGATTTGGACAGAAATAAACTTGATGTCCTAGTCCATTTTTCTGATGCTGGTAATTACAGATTGGGTAAGTTAAGAGGAAAAGAGGATGCTTTGGGCTCATGGTCCTGGACCAAGGCTGCGAGGTCACCTATGATTGTAGAGTCCTCGGGTAGCAGAAGTACCACATGACGACACGCTGCTTTGATAAGACTTCACTAAAGTGGCTTTTATAGTAATTCCACTCCATAGATAATGTATTAATTGCATAAGTGGATTAATCTGTTAATGAGGGCATAGCCTTGAATCTTAGGAACTCATTACGGGGCCCGGTCTTGAGCATGAGTTCCTGAGGGGACATATTACATTCAAACCCAGCCCACATCCTATTCCAGGACCACAGAGGCTCTGATTTTACTAGATTGGGTGGCTTTTCTGACCTCTCTATTAATAGAGACTCTGAGTTGCAACTGACAGAAATCCAAACTAAATGTCCTTATTCAAAAAGAGGGATTTTTATCCCATAACTGGAGTATCAAAACAAAACATCCCAGACATCATCCAAAGTTGGATTAGATACTCAAATTTTGTCAATGTCAAGTCATCTCTTAGATTAAGATGAAGATGGCAAGCTTTGTAAGTCTACCTTTCATCTCCACCAAGGAACTGCAGGGGAACAGACACTTGTTCTCTAGATAGATTCAGAGAACACCATGGTGGCATTGAGTGTCACCAATGCTATTTGGGTCACATGTCTACCTCTGAGGCAAAGTGGATTGAATGTCCTAATTGGACAAATTTCAGTTATGTGCCTACCAGTGGAGTAAAAGAAAGGGAAATATTACTGGGAGATAAAAAAAGAGATGTCCACCAGCCTCCCAGATGCGAGTAGTCACATCCAATAATTCAGGCTCACTGTCAGTGTCATCCCTTTGTGTCTCTAATATCTGTTTAATATGCTTTGACTTCTGGGTCTCAGCCTTAGCAACTGAAGGAACAGTTTGGCCTCCACTGTCATTGTTGAGAGTGGTTGTCTATCAACCCCCTGTGATTTAGACCTGAGTCTAAATAATTTTCCAGGTAGGGGTCATTTATTTAATGTGTCTTTCATCTTCCTCTAAGTATAAGACACATACTTGACTCATTTCCTGCCAATAATCATTAGCTCACTGAGGGTATTAGACAAGAAAATCAATAGTAAGGCAGTAAAAAAGGAGTAGGATAGAGATCTACACAGGCTGTTGAGAGAAACATTGAAAGAGGCAACCTTTTAAGAAGCTTAGCCAGGATATTTGAATGAAGTCCCAAAGGACATGAAAGACTTGGGCAGAGGTGGAGGATGAAGGGGTGGGTGGACTTTGCCAGAAAACAGATCTGGAAGCAGCAGAGCACACAGCACGGTGGATCATGGTGTGTGTTTGGAATCCCAAGCAGGTCAGAATAACTACAGATGAGGTTACATGTAGGAAAATGGCCTGAGAACAAGAGAGAAGGCACAGGATTGGACTTGTCAGCTATGTCAAGACTGGATCTTTGAACTTTGTCTTACAAGTTAGCATTAGTTTCTGAATGCTTTCAGAGAGAAGAGAAACATGACCAGATGTGGTTTTATTTGATTGTTTAATCATTCCCTGGACAATAGATTGCACAGTATTCAGACTGTAGTCAGCGAGATAAACACAGCTGCAGTAGTGCAGGTAGATTTTAATAAGGAGGGACTGAATAAAGCACAGAGAATGTGGAAAAGAGGGGCTGCAGCGAAGACACAGAGTTGACAGCACACAAAAAAAGAAAAGAGGGAAGAAGGGGAAGAGGCCAGAGGTCCCTGGGCTTCCCGGACTGGCTGGTTGACAGAGGGAGTCTATAACTATGCCTGGGGCTTTCAGTTGGAGATCTGTGATGGATATAATGGTTCAGGAGGGCTGTCAGGGCTAAAGATCCAGGTCTCTTAGGGAAAAAAGAAAAAAGTCATGTTTGTTAATGAGGTCTGCCAAGAGAGTATATAGTAGTACATAAGAAAATGAGGTGCAGAGAGCAGAACCCTGGAAATTTCCAACATTCAACAGTCCGGTGGATAAAAAGACGTAAAAGAAATGAAAGTAAAGGCACCAGACCTAAATGAGTAAAATGAAGATACCCACCACAGCAGGCAGAACAGTTTGTCTTTCTAACATCTAATTCCATGTGGTGTTCTGGCCACTCTCTACCAAAACGACACACAAGGCAGTGGGAAAAAGACTCGACAAACATGTGAAGGTGAGATTGCTGTCCTGGAACAGCTGACGTTGGTATGCTCACACACTTGTACTGCTTTCTGTTCTGCTATTTCAGTTGCGGGGGATTATTGCTCATTTCCAGATCCTTGGCTACCTTCCGGATAACTGAGCTCATAAAATGCATGAAGCATTACAGGGGCGCTTTCAAAGCAAACCCTCCCTGAATGTCTCTGTCCCGTTCCCTTCTCAGATCCAAAACATTGTCTTTATGGCGATCCGTCTACTCATTCAGATCTGCTGCTGTGAATAGCAGGTATCTTTCAGATATCTTGGTCAATTGGAGAAATTAGTGTGTTGACCATTAATGTGTTGCACTGGGCAAAGAGGAACTGGATTACATGCTTGGCTATCTCAGTTACTAGCTACTTGGCCAGGAGGACTTTTCTGAGCCCTCGTTTCCTTGGCGGACAAATAGGCACAACAATCTTTACTTCAAGTGTGAAGATGGAACAAGGTAATTTATGATGGCAGGGTGTTCATGAGAATAGAATAAAATTGTGATATAATCAGATTCTTAATTGTTATTTTTTAAATTTTCTTAGATTTATTTTTATCTGAAAGGTAGAACTATAGAGAGAAGGAGAGGCAATACAAAGAGAGAGATCTCCCAAATCTCTGGTTTACTCCCCAGATGGCTACAGCAGCTAGAGCTGAGCTCATCTGGAACCAGAAGCCAAGAGCTCATACATGGGCGCAGGGGCCAAAGGAACTGAGCCATCCCCCACTGCTTTCCCAAGGCAGAATCTCAAGTGGAGCAGCTGGGACTCAAACTGGTGCCCCTATGGGGTGCCGACTCCAAAGGCAGAAGCTTTACTGGCTACACCATGACACCTGCTCCATAATCAGCTTTATTCTTATAATTATGTGGTAGGGAATGTATGCATTTGTTCTTCAGCATTAATTACATTCCGAGTTATGCAAGTATCACAACTCTTCAAAACTTGTCCATCAATACAAAAGAAATTCTATATCCGTTAAGCAATTAAATTCCCTTCATTTGGGCCCGGCAGCGTGGCCTAGCGGCTAAAGTCCTCGGCTTGAACACCCCGGGATCCCATATGGGCGCCGGTTCTAATCCCGGCAGCTCCACTTCCCATCCAGCCTCCTGCTTGTAGCCTGGGAAAGCAGTTGAGGATGGCCCAATGCATTGGGACCCTGAACCCGCGTGGGAGACCTGGAAGAGGTTCCAGGTTCCCGGCTTTGGATCGGCGCACACCGGCCCGTTGTGGCTCACTTGGGGAGTGAATCATCGGACGGAAGATCTTCCTCTCTGTCTCTCCTTCTCTGTGTATATCTGGCTGTAATAAAATGAATAAATCTTTAAAAAAAAAAAAAAGAGTTCCGCCATATCAAGTCCACCTTTCTGGGGGACCACCCTTCCACGGCATGAACTTTTAGGGGATACATGAAACCATAGCCCAGCAAGCGCGCATCAGAATTCTGTCCTTTCTTTATGGCTGGCCAGTACTCCATGGCATATGTGCACCATGTTCTGGTTACCCATTCATCTGTTGATGTAAGTTTCTGTGTTTTGGTCATTACAGATAGCAGCACAGTGAACACTGATGGTTGAGAATCTGTTGTTCATGCTTAGGGATACATTCCTAGCAGTAGAATTGTTAGAGGTCATAGGACAATTTTATGCTAAAACTTTTTGAGTAACCACCAAACTGTTCTACAACACCACACCGTGCATATTTCTTGCTTTTCTTTTTCTTTAAGATTTATTTTTAAATTTTTATTGCAAAGTCAAATATACATAGAGAAGGAGAGACAGAGAGGAAGATCTTCCATCCGATAGTTCACTCCTCAAGTGGCTGCAGTGGCCTGAGCTGCGCTGATCCGAAGCCAGGAGCCAGGATCCTTTTCCGGGTCTCTCATATGGGTGCAGGGTTTCACGGTTTGGGGCTATTGTTGACTGCTTTCCCAGACCACAAGCAGGAGCTGGATGGGAAGTGGGGCTGCCAGGGATTAGAACTGGCGCAGGGATTCCAGCGCATTCAAGGTGAGGGCTTTAGCCACTAGGGTATAGCGCCTGGCCCCACCACATACATTTCTCCTAGCAGAGTATGAGGTTTCCAACTGCTCCACATTCTCACCAACATTTGCTGTCTTCTTTCTCTTTTTTTAAAATATTTATTTTATTTTTATTGGAAAGGCAGCTATACAGAGAGGAGGAAAGACAGAGAGGAAGATCTTCTGTCCGATGGTTCACTCCCCAAGTGACTACAATAGCTGGAGCTGAGCCAATCTGAAGCCAGGAGCCAGGATCTTCTTGCAGGTCTCCCACATGGGTGAAGGGTCCCAAAGCTTTGGGCCGTCCTCCACTGCTTTCTCAGACCACAAGCAGGGAGCTGGATGGGAAGTAGGGCTGCTGGGATTAGAACCGGTGCCCATATGGGATCCTGGCGCATTCAAGGCGAGGACTTTTAACTGCTACGCCATCATACCAGGCCCATCTTGTAACTTTCTAATGATAGCCCTCCTGGTAGGAATGAAGTAGTATCACAATGTAGTTTAATTAGCTCTTAATTACCTGTCAACAAAAGGAAACTGTTCAGATAATTATGTCTAATCAATACTGTAAAGACCACCTATATTTAGTTTCGAATTTAGGTATTATTTAAGATTGCCCTACATAAACCAAGGAGAACTTTGTGTCTTAAAAAATACATTTAAAATAAGAAAGACCTCGGGGTGGTGTTTGATGTGCTGTAGATGCTGCTGCTTGAGATGCCCTGGTATCCGAGTGCCTGGCTCCAGGTGCCAGCCTCACTCCATCCACCTTCCCACCACTGCGATGAGAACGCTGGGAAGTGGCGGGGCAGTGATGACTCAAGCAGGTGGGTGTCTGCCCACCCCTTCTCCCCACCCCATCCCCATCATGTGCAAAATCTAAGCCCTGTGTACATATGTAGCGTAACATACGTACAGGTCCATGGCTGAGTGATTCCTTGAGCTAATTAATACACCGTGTTCCTGGCCTGGGCCACAATGACTTGTTGAGAAAGTCTGGCTGATTGCGCGAAGATTGTTTTTCTAGTCTATGAATTCCTCAACACATGAAAGTAAGAGTTTTGTCTTAGAAGACAACAGTCCTGAAAATAACTAATAAAAATTGCAGCCGTGTTAATGCCGAGAGCCAGTGGGCAGGACAGAAGGCACTGAACTTGAATCTTTAAGAGGTGCAAATATCATGAGGCTCATTAGACCAGATCAGCTTTTGTTGGAGGCAAATCAGTAAGCTTCAAGTGACACTCTTAAATTGATAAGCACCCAAAAAGGAAGGAACTCATCTACTTTAGCTCTCTCAAAAGGTTCTTTTATTAGGTAATATTAATATTCTTTATTTTACATCTGAGGAAAAAAAAGGAATTAAGAATGTGATGAAATGACTGAACCAGGATCAAGCCCGTTCAACTTCTGAACTGCTTTCTTGAAAGACGACAGTGCAGGAAAGTGCTGTCAGTAGCTGTGTTAGTGTCTTGGGGCTACCGTCACCAAGTGCCAACAAGTGGGATGTAAACATCCAACACCATTCGTCTTTGAAGTCAGGAAGACCTTCTGCTAGCTTCCCGACTGCTGTTCACCAGTGTTGCCGTGTCTTCTCTCAGCCTCCCCATGCCTAGCTCTGTGTCCAATTTCACCTTTGCATAGAAACCTCCATGTTGGGTTAGCCCCGCCCCCGTGACCTCATTTTAGCTTGATTAATTCTACAAAGACCCTGTCTTCAAAGCAAGTCACATTCAGAGAGGGTTAGGAAATTAGGAATTCAATATTTTGGGGAAAGAGGTAGGGGACACAACAGAACACACAATAGCAACTTAACACTTTGTTGTTTATACCTCCGGCAGGCTTACCTTGCTATCTTACAGAACTTTGTAAAGTCTTAGAATGTACTTTAAATTCAGAAAAAAGAGATTTGTAAATTTCTCACTGGAAGCCTTTTCAGTATTCCCTAAACTACATTAAAATCCTGATCCATACTCCCAGACATCTGTTATTATAATCTTTTCAAATTCTGAAGAATTCTTCAGACGTTTGGTTCACAGTGCCTGTGGGCTGCTTAACTTTTAGTATTGGTTCAAAAGGGGAGTTGTCTTTATTTTCAGCTTGATCCAAGGTTTGTTTTTTAAATTAAGTTTCCATTTCCTATGGAATTCACAAGGTTTAGTATATCTGGAAAAAAATGCTCTAGGTTTCAGAAATGAATTTTGGAACATTGATACTCATATGTCAAAAAAGGTTTCTCTGGGCTCGGCAGCGTGGCCTAGTGGCTAAGGTCCTCGCCTTGATCCCATATGGCTGCTGGTTCTAATCCCGGCAGCTCCACTTCCTCTCTGTCTCTCCTCCTCTCAGTATATCTGACTTTGTAATAAAAATAAAATAAATCTTTTTTTTTTTTTTTTTTTTTTTTAAATATTCATTTATTCATTAATTACATTGCATTACATGACACAATTTCATAGGTACTGGGATTCCCCCCCCTTCACCCCAAACCCTTCCCCCATCATGAATTCCTTCACCTTGATGCATAACCACAGCTCAAGTTCCGTTGAGATTCCCTAATTAAAAGTTTACACCATACAGAGTCCAGCATCCCACTTGTCCAGTTCAAGTTCAACCGCCTCTTAGGGAGGCCCTCTCAGGTTTGTAGGCAGAGCCAGCAGAGCGTCACCTCGATCAATTAGAAGCACCTTTAAAAATAAAAAAATAAAAATAAAATTTAAAAAAAAAAGGTTTCTCTGTGTTTGCGAGCATATGCCTGTGCGTATGTAAGAAAAAAATACTAGGGCCAGCACAATGGCTCAACAAGCTAATCCTCCACCTTACAATGCCAGCTTCCCATATGGGCGCTGGTTTGAGTCCTGGCTGCTCTACTTTGCAACCATCTCTCTGCGTCTGGCCTGATAGAGCAGTGGAGGAAGACCCAAAGACTTAGGTCCCTGCACCCATATGGAAGATATGGAAAAAGCCTACTGGCTCTTGGCTTCAGATCAGTACATTTCTGGCTATTGCTGCCATTTGTGGAGTGAACCAATGGATGGAAAACCTTTCTGTTTCTCTTCCCCAGAAATCTGCCTTCCCAATAGAAATAAATACATCTTTTAAAAAATAAGACAACTTTGGTACCACATTTTGTAGAGGTTTTTCTGTTTGTGAGTCTTCTAAACAATACTTATGTATTTATTTGAGAGGCAGAGAGACAAACAGACACCTATTAGCCTTGCAAAAAAGTTCCGATCTGCGTGTCCTCTTTCTAAATGTCTGCAATAGCTGAGCCTGACCCAGTACAAAGCCAAGAGCCTGCAGCTCAACCCAGGTTTCTGATACAGATGGCAAGAACCTAAATACTCGAACCATTACCACTGCCTCCCAGGGTACAGTGGCAGGAAACTGGGGTCAGAGTTAGATCCAGGAACCAAGCTTCAGTACTCTGACGTGAGATTCAGGCTCCATGTCATCTCCTCATCTCCTGTTTTGTATATTTAAGATGTTTCCAGGTCTTTGATATACATATCAAGGAGCTCCAGCCAGAACTTAGCATGCAAACATGGAGTGGATGTTGGTAGATTAAGTGTGAGAATGGAGGGATGCGGATGCTGCACTTGCCATATTCCTACCTCATCCTCAGGTGTGAATGGTTTATTTCCCACCATGATCAAGGACACTGTCTTTTCAAAGCAGCCTACATCCAATGATCAGTCTGCAAGTAGCCGACCACAGCTGATTTTCGTTCCAACATAGGACATCTGTGGAGGGCCAAACAGCTTCAGGACTGTGTGCTGGAAGAGGCCTTGATGCACCTGGACTGCAGCCCATCTCTTCTGCTATCTACTCACACCACAGTGTTTGATCTTATTTAACAACAATTGCAGTGTTTAGTCCCAGAGCACCCAGCTGCAACGGCACTTTAACCAGAGAGACTCCAAGGGAAAGCCAACCATGGCGATAAAAATGGAGCAGGATTCTAAGCCGTAGCTCTTGTGAGAATAAAAAATGAGTAGGAAGTGGTTTTCTTTTCTTCTTTTTTTTTTTTAAAGATTTATTATTATTGAAAAGCCGGATATACAGAGAGGAGGAGAGACAGAGAGGAAGATCTTCCATCCGATGTGAGCCGCAACGGGCCTGTGCGCCGATCCAAAGCCAGGAACCTGGAACCTCTTCCAGGTCTCCCACGCGGGTGCAGGGTCCCAAAGCTTTGGGCCGTCCTCGACTGCTTTCCCAGGCCACAAGCAGGGAGCTGGATGGGAAGTGGAGCTGCCAGGATTAGAACCAGCGCCCATATGGGATCCCGGGGTGTTCAAGGCGAGGACTTTAGCCGCTAGGCCACGCAGCCAGGTCCCAGGAAGTGGTTTTCAAAGCAACTCTTTTATCCAGATTCTCAGAGAACACCTAGAAACAGATCCACTCCAAACCCTAAAGAATACTCAATAGAAATAATCCAAGTCAAATAAGGAAGAAGAGAGTTTGTCCAGGAAAAACTTTCAGGGCCAAAAGCTAAAGGAAGGAGAACCATAAGCATCAGACAAGACTATTCAATGGCTTGAAACAGGGAAGCCAGCAGGGGAATTGGAAACTTCATTGGTACTTTCAGCTCAGTGAAGACCTTGATGGTCTCTCACACTGTTACAAGCAGTTGTTTGCCACGTGAATCAGTTGCTTGATTGTAATGAACAGGAAGTATTAAAAACAAAGCAGGATGAGTCCAAAGCAGGCAATGGTGAAAGACTAAAGATCAGAATGGTTTTGATGGAGGGATATTCTGACTTTCTGCCCTCAGGTGGTGACAGCTAAATCTGTAGATTTAGCTCAGTCAGCAGAGGCACTGGCACAAGCTTGTTGCACATCAGTGTGTGTATGTGCGTGTGCACACATGTTGAGGGGGAAGGGAAATTGTTATGTATTTTGGGTAAGTTGGGAATGAGAGAGTTCTACAGAACAGAAAAGTAGCCGTCTCATCCTGTGTAGGCTCCATCCTCCTGTCATTGGCTTCATTTGCGTTTCTCCAATAGCAGAGCCAGGATTTGAATGCAAGTAGTTTAACTGAGTGGTGATGCCTGACAGCAGGAGTGAGCCGGAAGACAGAGACTGGAACAGAGGGAACACCAACAGAAGGGTGCATTATCTACCAGTTCTGTGAGCAAGAGTTTGTTTCCCCTGCACCCGTCTGAGAAGCTTCCTGCCTGCTTGAATTGTCCCCTCAAAGGACAAGTGTCTATAGTATTTACCCAGTGCTCCTCTCCTGGAACTTCAGGCTTATTCCTGCTGGCCTGAACTCCCCCTGGATTTCAGGCTGTTCTTTCAGCTTGGGTGAGCAGCCTCCTAAGGCCTGAAGGCAGTTCTGGACTGCCAGTGGAGCAGCACAGACATCTGCCAGAGGTGGGTCAGTCTGAGCGCACAGAAAACTACCTTCTGAGCACTGAGTGGGTGGAGGATGGCAGAGGCAAGCAGGGTTGGGACACAGCCGACCAAGAAACTCCCAGTGCAGTCATCGTCTGCCAGGGGCCCTGGGAAAAGCAGCCAAGGGTTTTAAAAAGGTACATCTTGGTAAATCATTACTGAACATTCTTAATGCACATTAACATTAATAAGAGAAGTTCTATTTTGAGTTCATTTGGCTCAGCAAGAAGTCATGGTATTAGCTGAATTTTTAAAAAAGGATTATGTTTATGATATATTTGAAACAGAAGAGTTCCAGAGAAAGGGAGAGAGAGAGACAGAGAGAAGAGAGAGAGAAATCTTCCATCCTCTAGTCCATTTCCCAAATGGCCACAATAACTGGGGCTGATCGAAACCAAAGTTAGAGGAACCCAGGAACTCCATCCGGGTCTCCCACAGGTGCGTAGGAGATGCTTAGGCCGGGCATCCTCCACTGCCTTCCCAGCCACATTAACAGGGTTCCATATCAAAGCAGAGCAGTGAAGATTCAAACTCAGGTTTATATGGGATGCTAATATCATATGCTTAACCTGAAATGTGGAACATCAACCCCACTGGATTTTAAATCAAGAAGAAAGTCGATGTTTTAGATTTAAAGAGTTTCTTTAGGGCTGTTTCTTGAACTAGAGCTAAGTCAGGAGCCAGCAACTTCATCTGACTCTCCCAAATGGATGGCAGCATCCAAGCTTCTGAGCCATCCTCTGCCGCCTTCCTTGCCTTGGAGAGCTGCACTGGGGAGCAGAGCAGGCAGAACTAAAACCAGTGCTCTGTCATGGGGTTCTCATGTGACAAGCAGTGGCCTAACCCCCGGCACCAGTGCCAGCTCATGGGAGTTTTAAGAGACCAATAAATAACAGCTTTTCTTCTTCTATGGAGATCTGAGGGAACTGAGACACAACAGAATGGCTGGCGGAGACAAAAGTGGCAGCTGATTAACTGGTTTTGCAATGCCAAGGAACTGGCACTGTTAGGTATAGGATCCTGGCTTTCTCCCAGTCAGATAACACGCCTGTAACAGGCACAGTATTCCAATGTGGGTTTTTGATGTGGCACAATGAGGTGGAAGAAGGTTTCTCCCAACACGTGTGAAAATGAAAAAGAAATAGGGTCAGTGCACTCTCCAAGATCCACCTGTACTTCTTACTTCTGGTGGTGCTCCATTCGGGATCCATTTGTAGATACTATGGCAATCAAGAACAATTGTCTTCTATTTGTCCTATTCCCCCTGAGACTATACATTCTAGAAAATTCTGCATCTTTTTTTTGGTAGGACCCAGGAAAGAACCCCAGGTTTAGAATTAGGGAACCTAGTTCTCTTAGTCCCCAGAAAAATACAGTTCCAAGGGAGATCTTTAAATTATTCATGGAAAATGGAACTAAAGATATGTTTATTTAGGCAAAAAGATTTTTTTACAACCCACGGATATTTTTCACAATATGAACATTCCATGAATTTTGGGGATCCCTCATATACCTGAATTTTAACATTCTTTGCACTAAAGTCAATTTATTTTTAAATTCAATCTTCCACAAAACTTTTAAAGCACTCTCAGATTTGCATGATCTTTTAGATTGATTCCAAGTATAAACAGCTATTTCAGAATTACTTACCCAATTCAACTGAGTAGACATTAATATGATTGATGGATAAGAATGAAAATAAGACTCTAGTTAGTGACATAGTGCGTGTGCCCATGCAAGGGAGAAGCCCATGGAACAAGTGCTGGCTTTGGTATTAGGCAGCTCTGCAGCCACTTCCTGCTTCTGTCACTTTCTACCTTGACAAGTTTACTTGACTTCTCTACATCTCCTTTTTATTGCAGGTAAAACTGTAAATTTGTACTTTGGATGTTTGTTGGTTGTGAAGAATTAGTAGCATAATATAAGTAGCATAAATAACATAGTGCCTAGTAAACATTCCGTAAGTGGCAGTTCCTATCTTTGTTATCCAAGGAGGGATTTTTAAAATGTCGTTGAGACTCTTGATAAGCCTGAAGAACTGGAAGGCAGTGATGACTTTCATGGGGAGAGTAACTGAACTTTCTGCTCAAACCTTGTCTGAAGGCTGCTTGTTTTGTAGCTTTTAATTACATGAGCCAATCAACCCCCTTCATGGTCTAAATTAGTTAAGAGATGTTTTTCTGTCACTTGCAAAGCATCCTAATTAATACAGCAGATCCTTCTGATACTGTGTGGTATGTTGCCAAGGTGCTGACTTGGAAATAAAATTTTCAGCTGAAGTCATCGTTTGAGAATATCACAGATATGTGAGGTTATGACCTTGAAAACCAACTTCTAAAGCATTTTTGAAACACCATGTTCAGAACAGACTTAATTACCAGTGGCGGAGATTCTTCTGGGAGGGATTTCCCGTAAAGTGCTACCGAAATATTTACATTTGAGGGATTCATTACTTAGTAAATACTACTTAACACATCTCTAGGGACTTATCTGGAGCATTAAGAACTACTTACGTGGTGTCTCACAATCTCTCTATGGCACTAGAGACATTTAGATGCGATTGGGAAATACAAAACATACCCATTTCAAACACGTTTTAATTATTAAAATCTAAAAGAGTTCATTAGCCTTAGTTCCCATAAATAAGATTTTTAACTCAAGAAGTATAGAGAAAAACAACTCCCGGCTTTGAAGACTAGAGCACAAGGATGAGTATTATGAAACCCAAACTTTTTTTTTTTAGAAAACACATCTAAAATCCCCTACCATGGAGACATAAAATCTAAAAGCATCATATGAAAAATTACAGGGAAGATAAGTAGAGATATTTCTCAGTTTGATTTTATTTGATTTAGACATTTTTGTCTACATCTATCATCACCAACTTGCCAAGGTTAACCAAGCTTGGAGAGACAGAATTAAATTATAGCCCATCTGCAATAGATTAATAATATTTCTTGCTATATGTCGGATACCATAGATTTGTCTCAAGAAGAAAGTCTTTGAAGTTGAATGAGAATTTAAAAATATACAAAAAGTTACATTAGAACAAACAAAATACTAAGAGCTCTATTTTTCCTACACGTACCATGAAATATATTTTCTAATGCTATAGGAGAAGCCCCATTCTTTGTCAATGCGTTTTGCAGTACTTTAAAAAAATTTCTTCATCCACTAGCAGAGATTATATACCCACTAGACTGTAAGGAAATCAGGTTAATGCAAGAAGTGGCTGAGAAATTAACTGACCTTCAACCTTATTGTTCTTTCAATATTCTTTTACTACCTAGTGCTGAATTAAAATTTACCTGGCAGAGTGTCATTCAAACAATGTTAGAGGGATCAGCAGTGTGGTTTAGTGAGCTAAGCCACCCCTCACTATTGTCACATTCCATATCCAGTTTCTAGATTGCTTGGCTTCTGATCAAAGTCCTGCTTAAGCCACTGGGAAGACAGCAGATGACGGTCCATGATGGGCACCTGCCACACATGTGATATTAGCATGGCCCAGACTAGGCTGTTGTGTTTATCTGGGCAGTGAACCAATGCATAAAAGATCCTAATCTTTTCCCTCGTCTTTCTCTTATCACTCTGCATTTCAAATAAATGAATAAGTAAATCTTAAGAAAAAGCATGGAACATCCCTAAAGTGACAGGAATAAGTGTGGGACATGCATTGTGGGTTTATGAAGTATTGTTTCTTGACTCATCTTTATTTTTGGGTGTGCAGATTTTGCTTCTAGTCCGGCGTAGTGTGCTGCTTTGAGTATTCCTTGATACACAGGAGTGTTAGATTTTGTGCGGCAAATTTGCATGGTGGAACTGAAACCTTTACGGAAAATGTAGATTTACAATGATTATTCTTTGAGAACTTAGTTCCTATTCTATGGACTTGAGATGACCAGCAGGAGGCTCTGGCCATGGAGAAGAGGGCAAACTGGTCTAGGTCTCTAGTCTGAGTATCATGTCTGTATTACGGAAGCTGAACCCAGCTGAGTACCTGGTTTACTCTGACAAGGAAACTAGGCCATCAGGAACTGTGGCTCACAGAGTGGAAACCAGCACAGCATTGCTAACAGCATAACCCGAGGAAAACTTAAGATCTATCCATGGACTAATCAAATTCTCCCTTGGCAAGATGTTTGGAAGCAGGGCTGATCCAAGTGGACTGTGTAAGTCATTGGTATTCTTGGGAATGTAGGCAGGTTTCCTGCACATCTGGGAACGCAAGGCTGCCTTGATTAACGTAATATAAAGGGGACTCTTCACCTTATTTGAACTTTGAATGTGGTTGAGCAGGTTATTCTAATTAAAATAATATCATGCGATGATCTCAGCAAGTAGTGAACACACTCTCGTGAGATTGTTTGCGTTGATGCAGCCATCCCATCCCCTCTGTTTGTGGCCAGGCTACAGTGGAGCACACTGAACCTTTACTCACATATATAGACTCAGTTCAATTTAATACATCTTACTTGTGGGTTTTTTTTTTTTTAACCCTGAAAAAGACATTGCATTCAGCCATTTTCTGCTTCTTGTATTCAAATACCCAAGACTGGCTACTTTATAAAAGAGCTCTCTTGAACCCACACTTCTGGAGGCCGGAGCGCACGGTGCTGGCCTCAGGTCAGCTCGGGGGAGACCCTCATGTTTGACAGCATTATGGTAGTAGCAGCATGTGTGAAAGGTGCAAGCGTCTGACAAGACAGGAAGCCAGAGAGCAGAGAAAGGCTCTTTCAAAACCATTTCCTCTTATTCCTCTTACAGGAACTCAGGCTTCTGTGAGAACCAGGGTAGTCTCTCCTTAGCCTCCTCAGTGACCCAAGGATTCCCCAGTAGACCCTTCCTTTCAGCGATCCCACACCACCTCAAGGCACCACCACCCTGGGGTTACACTTTCCAACAAATGGACCTTCCAAACCTTAGCACATAGGAGATGCATAAGTAGTGTCTTGTATTATGGCTTGTGTATTAATATTTCTCTATCCTTAATGCTTTCATATTTTAACCAAGCAAGTTATATGCTTAGTTTTTGATCATGTAAAATTAACTAAGCCAAACCAGTTCATGTTTTTCTTCTCTAAACTGAATTATTTAACCTCTCGTATTTAATTGGGTAGAAATTCTTCTAGGACAGAAGCTTTCATAAATTTCTCCTTGTAATATAAAGATATAAAGTATATGAATTAGAAAAATAAGGTGCTTATGTATTTTAATTGCACTAAGTTAAAAAGTTGAAAAGGTAAAACAAATTTCATTAATGATATATTAATGTAAAAATCCATATAAGTAATTTATATAGCAACATAACTATTAGCTTAAAAATTGCTGGGATGGTGACTTGGCCTAATTTCTAACACACCAGTTGGGACATCTGGATTTCATACCCAAGTACCTTGGTTCGAGTCCTGGCTTTCCTCCCAAGTGCAACTTTCTTTCATTGAACATTGAGAGGCTGAAAGCGATGGCTCAAGCAGACACATTCCTGCCACTTATCTGGAAGACCTTGATTCAGTTCCTGGATCCCAAATCTGTATTGGCCTAAGCATTATGGTTCCCTGGAGAGTGAACCAACAGATTAGAGAGCTTTCTGGTCCTCTGGCTCTCTCTCTCTCCCTCCCTTTTTCTCTGTCTTTCAAGTGGATAAATAAATATGTAATATAACGTTCAAAATTAGTAGTTTTAGCCAATTTTCTCAATGGTTTTCTATATCTGTTATTTGATAAAATATATCACTAATATTTCCTAGTAGGAATGAGTTTTTAAAACTTTAAAAACATTCTTATAAAGCTCACATTGTACTCCAGGCAAAATTTCTTCACACAATTTTTATTTCCTCTCAATAAATTAAACATTTTAAAAAATGATACCTAACATGATACCATTATATGATCCAGGTGACAATTTCTATTTTTAATACCAATTGGGCTTTTTTGGTTATAATTTAAAGCTTTTTTTGTTGATTACTATTAGCAATCAAAATCTAATTTTTTAAAGTATTGAATTGCAAATTTGAATTTAGAAGAGATGATTTCAGAAAATGATAACAATAAAAGTGTCTGGATTCTTCAATTTCAATATTTTATATCCAATTTGTAAAAATAATGAATTTACCCAAGGGATTTTAGAGTGAGAATGTTTGGTTAGGAATATATTTAAACACAATTAAAAAACACAAGCCCTTCAGCAAAATATAGAAGTCTTAATCGACATTTTTTTGAGCCAGTCAAACAATGGAATTGATGAGTAAAAACTCAAGAGAGGCCAGATGAAAAAGAAGATACCCTCCTAGTGCCCGGATGACTCAGATATAGGTCCCACAAACGCAGACAAAACTTGTTTGGGTAAGCACAAGAGGAGACGGAATCCACTCATTCAGCCAGTGTTTGCTGAGCACCCCCTGAGCAGCAGGCGCTGTTACTGTTAGCACCTCTCCTAAGCAAAACAAAGACTTACAAGATACATGAAGGGTAAAAACAGAAAGTTAATAGTGTGTTTAGACAGGAGAGGCAGAGGAGACAGCCTGGAAGAGGTGACATTTCAACTGAACTGGAACTAGGACAGTGGTGATGACTGAAATGATGAATCCTCATCATCCTCGGGTTGATTCCTGGCTATAGGTTTGTCCCTGGTCCAACTCAGGGGTTTTGGGCATTTGGGAGGTAAACCCGTGGATGGGAGAGTTTTCTCTCTCTGTTTATATACATACATGTGTGTGTCTGTCTCTCTGCCTCTCAAGTAAAATCAATATTGTTAAAAAGATTAGTTTGTTTTTGTCTAAGTTTCGGAAATCCATGCATAATTTTTCTTGGTGTGCATTTGCATGAACATTCTGAAGCTCCTTTGTGTGTGTATAGGTGTTTACTAAACATTAGCCCTGACCCAGCCCAGCCCATGTTAATACAAATAATTCCTCACTATTGATAGAACTGATTATTCTACATACTGAAGAACTCTCCTGTTAATTTTTCTAAACAACAACAATAACAACAACAAAAACCTGAGTTGTTTTCCTAGAAGAAGGCTGATAATGAAAATCCTACTTACACACACTTTAGGAGAGAGTGATTTAATGTGTTTTAAATATAAAAAATACAAGTAAAAGATTGGATCAGGAGATAAATACTTGATGTCATAATTTGGGTGTTTGTTGCTAAACTTTGGGCTTGAGCCATATCAGCAATAAATCAATACAGACACAGGAAACAAGAGCAGTTTCAGTGCTCCAGAAGAATTAAAGAAACACTAACAGAGATCCCCAAGGGCGAATACTATGGCTTAATAACCAGAGGGGAGACAAAACTCAGTGTTGGAAGCAAACCAGCAGAGTATCCAGATGTGAGGAACAGGATTCACAAGCGTGATGAACAGGCCATTTGGGGAGCTGGGGATTGGCCTGTGATCAAAGACTTCACTGCTGCTCGTAGAAACAAGGTCTCTGGGAATGACACATTCTCCTAGCCAGAGGAGGGCTTGCACCTTCAGGAGAAGGGAAAGGTAGACTTCCAGCCAACAGTTGCTCCACCACACCTACCTCCCCCAGGACACCAGCTACAGCTGGAACTTTCAGTACAAAGATCAAGAGAAAAACAAAACTGAGACAAACACCACCATTAAAAGACACCAATTTTAGCAAACAAAAGAATAAATGCCTGAGGAAATACAGTTTGTTAGACAAAGAAAAGATTTTATGGTAAACGAGCATCCTCAGGAAAGTTGAGTGTATCACATAAAAATTACGCATCTCGGAAGTTTTAAATGTAACAAAGAATTATCAAGAGGCAAACTGAACAGTTGAATACCTAATACTATAAAGTACGTTTACCTATGAGGGAATGACAATTCAATGTACAATAGCCTTTCAATGCTATTGAGTCTTTGCATCCAAGGATATGGTACATTATCTCCTTTTACTTAATGCATTTTATATCTTTCAGTTAAATTTTATACTTTTCAAAAGAGATTTCAAAAGTAAGTCATCAAACACTAGTAAAAAGCCTAACAACCCAAATTATAAAATGGGCAATAGATCTAGAAAGACTATTCTCAAAGGAATTCATACTCATGGCCAGGAGGTCTATGCAAAAGTGCTCTGCTTCACCAATCATTAGGGAAATACAAATAAAAGCCGTGGTGAAGTGTCACCTGTACAGTCAGATTGACTACTATCAAAGAGACAAAAGATAAAAAGGTTTTTGCACTATTGCTGAAGATGCAATTGCAAGCTCATTATAGGAAAACACAGATGTTTCTCAAAACATTGTTTGGCCCAGTAATCCACTATCGGGTATATAGCCAGGGTAATGAACTAGATTTACCAAAGACACAGCAACACTCCCATGTCTTATCACAGCATTTTTCACAGTAGTCAAGAAATAGAAACATCCTGAGTCCATCTGGTGACAAATGAATAAAGAAAATATGGTACATATATACAACAAAATACAACTCATCCACAAAGATGAAATCTTGTCATTTAGCACAACATGGATAGAACCGGAAGTCAATAGAATTTTTTTCTGTTTTAGAAATTTATGTAAAGGGATTAAATCTCATGTAGTTCAAGCACTGTTTAAAAATAAAATGATGATTCCTACCCTGTCTTCCTTTCTTCCTTTGCTCCCAGCCTCTCTCCTCCTTCCTTTCTTACTTTTCTTCTAATTTTTGCAGACATATTTTCAATTTACTTTCTTTTTTTTTAAGATTTATTTATTTTTTATTACAAAGTCAGATATACAGAGAGGAGGAGAGATAGAGAGGAAGATCTTCCATCCAATGATTCACTCCCCAAGTGACCGCAACAGCTAGTGCTGTGCCGATCTGGAGCCAGGAACCAGGAACTTCCGCCAGGTCTCCCACGCGGGTACAGGGTTCCAAGGCTTTAGGCTGTCCTTGACTGCTTTTCCAAGCCACAAGAAGGAGGTGGATGGGAAGTAGAGCTGCCGGGATTAGAACCGGCGCCCATATGGGATCCTGGCATGTTCAGGGCGAGGACTTTAGCCAGTAGGCTATGCCACCATGCCCTCAATTTATTTTCTAACCATAATCTTAACCTTCCACTCAATATGGAGCTGAACAGTAAGTAGAAAATTAACTGTTCATCAGGAATATAGTTCAGAGCTATAACCAACCATCAAATCTCAAAAGAATAATTTGGAACTCATTATATTAAGGGGAATAAACTGAGCACAGAAACACAGGTATGACACAATTTCATTGATGTGGGATCTTTAAACAAAAATTGATAACAAAGAAGGCAAAAGTACAGTGGTACTTTTAGAAGCTGGGGAGGGAATACAAGAGACGGGGATGGAAAGAGATTGCTTAATAGATGCTAAGTTATGGCTAGGAAGAATAGAAAACCTGGGGTTCTGTTGCACAGTGGGGTAGCTAAAGATAATATAATGTACTATGTATTTCTGCAATTTTAAAAAATAATTATAGGATTTGAGATATTTTCAACATAGAGAAATGTTAAATACTTGAGGATACATATAGATATAATATTACTGTGATTTAGACACTTTTCACAAATACTAAAACACTGCATAATATCCTACAAATAGTTACAATTTTATATGTTAAAATTTTTCAATGAAAGTGAAAAAGAAAGCCAACCGCTTACAAAACAAGGCTTAAGTGCATTAACATACTCTTGAACATCAGCGAATCTTTATTTGTTAAAATTGGGGGAAAATAGAGAAGAAGGAAAAAACTAGAAATAATGATAGCATCTAAACTGTGCCATGTCAATGTTTGGAACAGAAGGACCAATGTACAATATGAGCTTCATTCATATTATGGGCCATTGTTAAAAATATGAGCTGATTTGTAAGCATTTCAGTCACAACCTACAGCCCAAAGGTACTTCAAAAGTTCTTAGAAAATGGAATTAAAAGATAGTTGTTTGTGGCAGAAAAAAATTTGTGAAATTCACTATAGATTTCAGTTTTTTTCATCAAAATACTTAGCTTTGAATTCTAACATTATTTTATTTATTTATGTTAAAGTCAGAATTACAGAGAGCCATGGGAAAACAGAGAGAAAAATTAAATGTCCATCTGTTGATTCTCTCCCCAGAGGGCCACAATGGCCAGAGCTGGCCTGGGTTGAAGTCAGGAGCCAAGAGCTTCATCCTGGTTTCCTATGTGGGTGGCAGGGACCTAAACCCTTGGGACATCTTCCATTGCTTTCCCAAGCCATTAACAGGAAGCTGGATTAAAGGTGGAGCAGCCAGGGTTTGACCTGGTGCCCAAATGGGATGGTAATCATATGTTCTGGCTTTGCCCCATGCCTCAGTGCTGGACCTTTACTTTCATTTTTCACAAACATCGTGAAGTAGTGCCATATTTGTATACAAAACAAAAATTTCAAAGGATAACATGTATATTTACCACAGATTGATAATTATGATTTCTTATTTTCTTTACCCATATTTTTAAAAATGCTTTTAGTTATGAAATAAATGCACTTTCTACATTCAGATGGCTATGACTCCCAGTGTGTAAAGTGTAATATTAAGAAGCCTTGTCAGGCACTGCCCATATGCCCCCAAATATTCAGCTTTTCTTGCATAGGGTAAGTTGCCTTTCCCTGCACTTAGAGCTCATTTGAATAATTCTAGTGCATTCTGTAAGGTCTCTTTACGCACCTTTCTCTTAGCGAACAGATGCTCTGATTTCATTCTAATTCCTATTCGTCTTTGAGTTCTAAATGGCTTCTTGTACACTGTTGTCTAGAATTTGCTTTCCTCCAGCATTTCTCCCATGTGAAAGCTCTAACTCCTATCCTAGGCACACTGATAAGCAAGGCTGGTGTCCCGACTGGTCTCTTAACCACTTTGCAAAATGTCCACCCCAAAGACTGTCAATCCTGCAGGGACAGGCTATAAAGCACTGGCAGAGAGTAGCTAACAGGGAGTAATCCAGACAGGCATTTCACTAAAACCCCTGTGAGGCAAAGGGGCAGCTCAGAACCAGATGACTGCAATTTTCATCCAGCAACATGAAGTTGCTAAATACTTGAGAGTTGTTTTTATCAACACCAACAAGAAAATATTCACCATGGCCTTTTAGCATTGTTCTCTCCAATCTGTTCAGCCTAACTTGTTAAATGTGACACTTTTGTAGTATGCTCCTGCCACATGTCTAAATCCACTATTAGTTCCTAATTCCTTGGAGAGTGATTTGCATCAAGATGGCAATTCAAGTTTCTATTGAAAAACAGAAGCAACTCTAAAAATATGTTTACTTATTTGAAAAGCAGAGATACAGAGCAGCCTTGTTCATATTTGATGCCTCACTCCCCAAATTCCTGAAAGGTCAAGCCCAAACCAGAAAGTGAGAACTCCAGTCAGCTCCCCGCCATGATAGCAGTTACTCAAAGCATCACCTGTTGCTTCCTGGGATGCAAATGTTCAGGAAGACACTGGGACCAAAGGCAGGACTCAAACCAAGGCACTCTCACGTAGGATGCATACATTCAAGGCAGGATTTTCTTAATTATTTCATTTTATTTTATTAGAAAGGTAGATATACAGAGAGAAGATCTTCTGTCCACTGCTTTACTCCCCAAGCGGCCACAACAGCCGGAGCTGAGCCAATCCAAAGCCAGGAGCTGGGAGCTTTTTCCAGGTCTCCCATGCAGGCGCAGGATCCCAAGGCCTTGAGCCATGCTCTACTGCTTTCCCATGCCACAAGCAGGAAACTTGATAGGAAGTGGAGCAACCAGGATACCCATATGGGATCCTGGCACATGCATAGGGAGGACTTTAGACACTAGGCTATTACACTAGGTCATAAACAGGATCTTAACCACTAGGCCAAATGTTCTCTCCAAAAGTAATCTTCATTGAACTTACTTGAACATAAGTTTTGTGGTGAGCACCATTTCAGGAACACACTAGATGCTTAATAGATGTTAAGTGGGTGTTCTGTAAATCCTCCTAGAGCTTGGTACTATCTGACATGAATCAGTTACTTCCTACATACCCAGTTCTATCATCAGCCATTCTGGTTATCCTCTCAAGGTCATGGAGCTCTTTCAAACTCCATTTTCAAATACAGAAAGCTGTTCCCAAGCGATTATTAAGATACAGAACCAGGGTGACAGCACAGCTGCCTTGCCCACAAGAACTTGCTGTAAGCCTCACCCCTGTCCTCCTCCATTTTGTCATCAGCATTCCCCACTGGGATGGTGGTGGCCTTTGGGCATCTCTTTTATATTGGCTGAAGGGATGGCCTTTAAGATGTCTGGAGTGACGGAACAGTAAGCTCTCAAAGCTAGTACAACACTCGGAGCTCACCTAAGTCAACAACTGGATTTGATTGACATGAAAACAGATCCAATAGGTGCTATGAGGGTCATAGCACTGCCTGCTGGAACATCCCCCATGTGCTGTACTTCCCAATGGGAAGTCACATTCTGAAAACATGTCCTTATACCACCAGTGTATCAAGTTAAGGGGTGTGCCTCAACAAAATAACCATGGAAATAAAGCACAGGTAAAAGCAGTATTCATAAACATGTTCATTCTTTTCCATGGCTTGGTCTTCTGCTGTGGCTGACATAGTGCCAGCCCCAGTATCTAGTCCTTGTGAAGAAACAATGACTGCAGCAACAGTGACATTACATTTGTATGCACTGGCTTTCATCTCAGACACATAAAGCCATGTTAGCATCATCAACTCATTAGTCATGAGAACACTTCACGGAGGCTGCCTCAATGAGCATTTTTATTGTCTGTTTTATGGACCGAGAAGCTACAACAGAAGTTCAGTGATGTGCACAAGGTCCCAAACACAAATTAGAAACAAAAGTGCAAGACTCTCAAGTCTTTCATGCTTGCAGACAGATGGCCTCCTGTGAATTAATATTTGGGATATTCAAGTGGTGTGTATTTTAGTAGATCAGCATTTATATGCACTAATAAAAACTTTCTGGTAAGACAATAGATTTATTTGGATTAAAAATTTAAGAGCAACTTACCCTTCCTCAGTGTGGCTGTATCAGGTACTCTAACACTTCCTTAAATTATATCCTCAAGTTCATCTCATTTTGAAAATCTTGATTGATCAATTTTTTCTTCTTTTTTTTATAGGCTCTGTTTTATTTAAAGAAGTTTTAAGTTCCCAGAAAAATTCACAGGAAGGAACACTGAATTCTGGTACCCGCTTTGCTCCACTTACACAGTCTTCTCCACCATCAACATCCCACTCCACGGAGGTTACATATGTTAACAACCAATTGAAGTTATACTGACAGATAATTATCGCACAGAGCCCACAGTTTACATCAGGTTCATTCTTAATGTTGAATAATCCATGCAATTGGCCAATGTAAATAACATGTGTCCACCGTTATGGTAGCAAAAGCGGTTGTTTCTTAACCCTAAAAATCTTCTATACTCTACCTGTCCATCCTTTCTTCTCCCAGTGGCTGGCAACCACTCATCTCTTCACTATCATTGTTTTTGACTTTTCTAAAATGTCATGTAGTTGAAAGCATACTGGATGAGGTCTTTGCAAATTGGCTTCTTTCCCTTAATAACATGTCTTTTAAGGTTTCTTCATGCTTTATACAGCGTGATAGTTTCTCTCTCTCTCGTGAGAAGTAGTATTCCATTATCAGTGTATCCATATATGTTTGTTCCAATAGTGCATACATAATTAGTGACATATTCGTGGGGGAGGTAAAGAGAACAACTGACGTTTAAGAGGGAAAAAACTACATAAAGGAGTTTGGACTGAGCCATAGAATTTGGGCAAGAATGTCCTCTTCTTTCTTGTCTTCTTTCTAGTCGCAGAGGAGTTTCTAGGAACTGCTGGCTCCATTGTGTTTTATTTCAAGGGCAAGGAGGCATGGAGGAGTTTGCCTCAGCTGGGTCAGTCACTTAGGTTCTCCAGTTACGACAAAGCTTATGCCATGATTTCAGGGTTCCCTTCTGCGCTTGGCTAGCCCATGATTCTACTTCCTTTTATTTCTTTTTTGACACCTGCTTATATCTAATGTTTTTAGAGAAAGGCTTACTTTATCTATGTCAGCAAAATTACTTCACTTGTATGTTTGAATACTTTTGTTCCTTGGTCCAGGATTTGTTCCATTTCATATTCATTTATTTTCCTCTACCATCCTTTCCCCACCCCACCTCACCCTTTGCTGATGGAATTCTAACAGCCTGAGAACCTAACAGACTTAAGATTTTTCTGAGATGCCTAAAATAAAATGTTCCTTAATTATACTAAATGTCTTCACGATAGAGCTTGGTTTACAAGGTATTGGAGAGGTCAAAATAGACTGGATTCTTCCAGAGTTACCATCATCAATTTTGTTACCAATTGACCATCATCAGTTTCCAGACTTTGTTTCCCTCCTAGGGTATTCTTACAAGTGCTGCCACCAAAGCTTCATCTTTTGGGTCAGAATTAATTGTCTTGCTTATGTAAACATTTCTAACTGGCTCTCAAGAAGCAGAATAATAATGGATTTTTTTTCCTTTAAAAGTGAAATAAAGAAATATCCACACAATTCATCCATGACAGAAAATTATGAAACGCTCATCTAAAATCTCACGTGTTTGGTTAGTTCTGAGAGCAGTTCTAAATAAGTCATCTGGAATTCATTCAGAATAAATAATAATAATAAATAAGTCATCTAGACTACTGGTTACTCCCAGCATGTGTCTGTCACGCTCTTTAAAAGCTGACTTTATTCTTTGAAACAGTTTTAGATTCACAGTAATACAGAATGGAAAGTACAGGAAGCTGCTAGACTGCCTGCCACCTTTTATAGACATAAGCTAATTTGATTGAATTTCCCTTTCGTAGAATACGTATTATTGAATTTTTGATCATGATTATTATGATAAAAATAAATATTTCATATCTTCATAACGTCTTCCAGTTGGTAAAGTCTTTTACAATTAACCTTTCCCTGAGCTGATGGTGTTACTGGCTCAGCCTGGTCAGCTTCGACTTGCCTGCTGTAGGCTCTGTTCTGGAGTCCATTGCTGGGGGCTCCAGGTGCCTGACTCTCTGCCTCCTTTATTTCCCAAGTGGGCTAACATTTCTGGGTTTCTTTGAAGTGACCCTTTGAAGGATTATTGTGAAACTACAGACTTGTATGTGAAAATCTTCCTGAATCACAAGTAGTAGATGTTCTAAATCCAGTTTACACAGGAGATTAGTGGTTTAAGCAGAATGAATGTTAAAACAATGTTCAATAAGCTAACTGCTTTTTATTTCTGCTTTTTAAATAATAACCAAAGAGATCATTCCCTATTGACTCCGAAAGCTTTTCTACAAGTGACTTGAAACCTTTACACAGTGTTAATTTAACTGACTTTTGCAGGGAATCTAGTTGCTTAGAAATCAATAGAAACATATTAATCAGGTTTTGCTTTATGTAAGCGAGGGAGGAGAGCTGAGAGCTTAGGCTTCATTCTTTAATCTATTACAGGATCATGTTACCTAACATGAGCACCAACTATTTATCTCCCTGATAGAACATCACAACTGTTGAATCGCCTTCAGTCACGCTACAGGACAGTTCAGATTAGAAAATGACAAAGGATTGCATGTCCAATGAAAATAACAAGGGAGAGATACGACAGTAAGTCAACACCTGGAAGAAAGAGAACTTTCTGGTTGCACAAACCTGACGCCGACTTGGTTTCTAGGACCAAAATAAGCACTTGGGCTGCCATTCTTTTAATTGCGTAGTTCAATCAAGTGGAGTTGTGGTGTAGATTTGCTCTGTACTATTTCCGCCTGCCGGTGTGCCCAACCTTACTCCCCCGCCCCCACCCCGCGCTTTATATTACAGGAATGCTGCCGCCATCAGGGGGAAGAACTCAGCGTGCCCTCCTCTTGTTTTCCTTTCCTTAACAATTGAATCCAAAGGGTTCTGGCAGCTCCGCGGGGCAGATAGTCTGCTTAGCACAGTGGAGTGGAGCTTCTTGCTTTTGCCTTCTTGAACATTAGAAACCCATGAAGAAAGGAAACGAAATCACAAATAAGAAGAAGCCTGGCTGCCTTCAGGCTTCTTGCTAGTTACGTTCAATGCCAACAAAACATGGTGAAAGAACGCCAACGCACTCCTGAGGAAAACAAACCACTACTGTGTAAGTTATTAACCAGGCTAGTTCAAATGTAAAGACAAAATAGACTTTCCACAATGCAAATACTCAAGTGATTTGGTATCTAGGGGTCTTGGGGAAAAAAAAAAAGGAATGCAATACAAAATAAATGTAAGCAGTTTATTGAGGGGGGAGTGGGGAAGCAGCAGCAGGCCTGAGCCAAGTGGCTCTGACAAGATCAGCATCACAGTCCAGGTGGGGCTTGTTTTCCCATTCATGACAGGGCAGGCTGGAACTCACCTGTTTGTTAACCCACTCTGCCTACTGATTTATTTCAGGAACGTGACACTTAATCCTTACCACTATTTTTTTCAAAGAAGTTTCTTATAAACTTACCTTATTCTCATAAATGCTTTTGCCAGTTAGCTTTTGCTTCCAAATGTAAATACAATATATTTTAAGTAGAGAACATTGTGAAAAAAAAAAATGTAGAAAAAAATTAGTCTGATACTACTAGCTCCATACAGAAATAATCACCACTGACTCCTGCCTTTTGTCTCTGGGTGTCTTTTGGTTGAGGAGTGGGCATTAGTCAATTCTTTGATTTATTTGCTCCCCCAGGCTCTCTACATTTTTGCTGCAAAATATTCCTTTAAATAGGTGGGACAAGAATTGTGTCAATTTTGCTGAGGGGAAAGTAATAAAATTCCGTTCCGTGTCGAGAGGCACACAGAAAATTGATCAGACTTCTGGTTGATCCCACGGTGGCCACACTGGGACCGCCTAGAAGCCCTTACGGCCAGCTTCTCGGGTGCATTGCTCCTGCTGCCAGGGGATGTTCCTCCAAGGTACAGAGGGTTACCGTTCCTTCATGGCTACTGTTCCAGTTGTCCTCATGGTTTATACACTGTGTACTTGCAAAATCACCTACTTGCTAAAATTTACTGTAACAACTGCCCATGCTCTCCTGGGTCATCCAAGCATGTGGGCAGAAAGGGCTGACGTAGGGTGTGTGCCCCCTCCCCTGTTGCCCAGTTTCAGCACGTAGCCACTCTGCCGTGTTTCAGTCCTCATCCTGGAAAACAGTGCCGTGCTTCCAGGATGCTTGTGCTTTGGTTGGTGATGTCACCCACATGGAGTACTGGAGCAGTGCTGCAGCAGAACTGTAGTTCCCAAGCAGAACAGAGAGGTGATATCCAGCATGAAGACAACATTTGTTTGAAATACACTTCACGTGGTGTGAGATGTAGTGCTCTGTGTGGCTAGTTCACACATCAAACAGGATTAAGTGTGATCAAGTGATGAGAGTACGACCAGAGGCTTACAAGGGCTAAAAATGACTCAGTCGGCCCACACACCTGCAGTCCAATCACCTAGAACTCCAGTTTTTGCAGAAACAAAAATTACAAATAAGCAGGCGGGAGCAACACTCACATGGAACTGCCTGATCAGGAGCCTGGAGAAAGCTGCTGTGGATCAGGTGGGAGGGTGCTGGAATACAGAAATAATGGGGATGGAGTTCTGATTGGAGGAGCTGGGAGTCAGTCAAGGCAAGGTGGTACATTCCAGTTCTAAGCAGTTCTTCTCAGAAGGCAAGAACTTACAGGGACAGTGGGTATCAGCCTGAACTTCATGAATTACCCTGAAGGCAGTGGTTCCAGTACAAAGAACTTGACAATCACAGCTAACTGAAAAGGACTGTAGATTATATTATTATTCTTGAGATTGTTGCTATTATTGTGTAATAATCTGAGGAATTCAGCTTGTGCAAGTGGGTTAGATACGCAAATGCTGCCTAAAAGGTTTTGATGGCTTCTACCTTCAATAATATCTCTGTTCTTCAACCTCACAGTCACAAATCTCAGCTCAAACCCTAACCCCTATCCCCTATCCCCTATCCTCACAGCTGGTTCTCCGGGAAGCCTCAGCAAGGCCCACTTACCAGTTAGGGCAGGTTGGCTCCTGGTTTCAATTGGGAGTGTTTCATTTGTGAATCCTGAGGGCCTGGCCACCAGCCCTACCTTCATCATTGTTGCTTTCAGGAGATGTAAGGCAAGCCACACACACAGGTTCTACTGTCCTGCTCTGACACCGCACAGTCTTTGACATGGCTATGCAGATTAACGTCAATGCTCAATTGTGCTCTTTGAGAGATAAATGTTTACCTCTTGTGACTTGCCAAGCAGGAAAGTGTATTGTAGGCCAGTACTGTGGCTTACATCAGTCACAGCATGCATAGCCTTGCTGATGACCCTTTAAAGAGACCTTGCTCCGACTGGACAAATTCTCTAATATTCACGGGAACTGTTTCGATATTTGGTTTTCAGAAAAAGTAAATTTTGTCTGAGAAATTCAAAATGATCTATGACAGAGGTCTAACATATAGTGAGATGATTCAATTGATTGTAAGTCAGTGATTTAAAAGTTTTTATTTAGAGTGAATTTCAGTTTCATGATAAGGACAATTAAGTTGGCAGCCAAAATAGCCATCATTCAGGTAGGTCCATTTCTTAGCTAATTTGGGAATAGACAAATTAATCTTTGATACTTAAGCTATGACAGTAATTATTCATACTTACATAGTATCTCTGTATAAAGGTCATTACAAAAATGCAGTAGGTTAAAAATGTGAAATATCCAGTATTCTAGCAAGCCAGATCATGATTGTTGGCATATTATAACCAACACTAATACAGTCAAGAAAATGGCTCAGAGAGGAATTCACGAGTTGTCAATTCATGTCAGTACCCAACATATTCAAATATTCACATGAAGCCTCACAAAGATTTTTCCTTTCTTAACCCAGAGATTAGCAAAAAAAACCAGTGGTTTTAACAACATGCAATGCTGGTGGGACTGTAGTATAGTGACGTAGCAATCTAAAGAAATTACAGTTGTGTTTACTATTTGCACCTAAAATCCTCATTCTGGGAATGTGTTATTTACATGACCAACAAGTGTAGGAAAAACATGTTGAAGGTTTTATCACAATTTTGTGTCACAATCTTGCTTGCAAAAAGCAAAGACTTGGGGAGGGGGGTGGCAACGTTGTGGAACAGTGTGTTCAGCCATTAAAATGCAATGCTGGGAACACATATGGCTCTGATTCGAGACCCAGTTGCTCCACTTCCTATCCAACTTCCTACTGAAGAATGTGAAAACAGCAGAAGATGGCTAAGTGCTTGGGCTCCTGCTACTCACATGAGAGACACAACAGTTCCTGACTTCAGCCTGGTTCAGTCCCAGCCATTGTGGAAGTAAGCCAGGGTATGGAAAAACTCTCGTGTGTGAGTGTGTGTGTCCTTCTCCCTCTGTAACTCTGCCTTTCAAATAAAATAAATATTATCAAAGAAAGAGAAAGAAAGGAAGGAAAAAAGAAGGAAAGAAAGGAAGGAACAAAAGGCAGGGAAGAAAGGAAGGAAGGAAGGAAGGACGGACAAAGATTGGGAGCACCCTGTGAGTAAAATAGAGGAATGGTTAGTCAAAGAAACTAATCTCTTTGTATAATAAAATACCATGTAGCTATTAAAAAGAATAGATGGTACAATATGAAAAATAAAACCCTGAAAATATTGTATTACGTGGTAGAGTCCAGTTACAAAACACCACACCATAATACATTTGTGAGAAGTTTTCAGAACACACATTCTGTAGGGACGAGAGAGTAGAAGTTGCCTTAGACAGAGTGATTAGGAGGTGATGCCTGTAAGTCCAGAGACTCTTTTAGAGGAAATAAAACGTGATAAAATTGTGGTAATTCATGTACAACTCTATAAATACAGTACGAGACCTTCAGTCATTTATTTCAAATGTATTATATGTACCATATCTTTCAAATATGAATTATGATATGAGTTATATCTCAAAGATGTTTTCTTCATACTCATATAGAAAGCTTTGTAATATGTATGAAATAAAAGAGAAATGCCAATGAATAAACTTATTTTGTGATCTTTTGAGTATCAAAGGGGAAAACTAAAATGTATGCTTTTCTCATAAACACAGGAAGAGAGGTCATACATGAAACTAATCACTGTGCTTATCTGAGAGGGAAGAAAGAGATGGCCAGAGTATTTTGATATGTTAGTTTAGCCAAAAGACACATTCAGGTACGTATGCTAATCCTGAGATTATGTTCTCAAATGATCCAGGTATATTAATACATCATTTGTCCTAAGCAGATAACTTACCAAACTAACCCTGAGGTTGGTCTTATTTATTCTAATATCAAGTATTTGCCCTTAGACTCATCCAAATTGTGCTAAAAATCACAGCCAGAAATAAGCAGGGAGATGTATGCTGGATGAACTGATTAAGTGACTTCATGTCCCCAGGGACAGTGTCGCTAGGCCCTCATGCTGCTTTCTCAGGCTGTATCAAGGACTCCCTAAGGGCAGCACTGTGAGGACTGCTGGCAGGTAGAGCGTCACCCCCAGGCCTGCCCACATAGCTTCATTTTGATCATCGTGACAAAGATGAAATATGTAAAAGATGTGAAAATCGAACACTGTGGCAGACCAAATCATCCTAGTTAACACACTCTAACCCGCACTCGGATAAAGCCAAGAAAATGTGGTTTCAACTAGGAACTTGTGAGTTATCAATAAGCGTTGGAATCAATCTCAACTAGATGCAGAAATGAACATGAAAACCATAAGGACTAGGATGGGAGACAGAGCAAATGATACAGGGAGTGGGTTTACCTGCAGGCAACACTTTGAAGATTGAGCCGCTTTGTGCTGTACTTAGAGAAGAAAGTTATACATAATTGACAAATGTCAAAATATTAACAGAATCTCAGCTCTTTCAACTGATCCTAATTCATCTTCATGATAAGACAGATTAAAAGCTAGTACTACACACTGTCACATCTAATAGTTGGTGGAACCGTGGCACTGCCTCAGCCACACCAGCTAGTTCCACAATTAACATGAAGAGTTCCTGACCCATGTCTTGGGAACTCATTTTTTCAGGGTCTCTTTTGAAGTCTCATGAGATTAATGGTCTTTAAAAGCACTAACCTTGAATGTCTAAGCATGCAATTCCCCTTGGGCCACCAATCACTAAATTGACAATTAGTCCATTGCATAAGGATTAGAGAAAAAGATTCAAAAGAAATTATTATATTAATAAAAGTTGGTGGGGACATGCATTTTTTCCTAAGATAAATTATTAACAGTAGTATAACCTTTTGTATAAAAATGTATTGTAAAAGTCAGAAACCTTAATATATGAACTCAGCCCTTGATGGAAGTCACTAAATCCTGCTTAATTCTATAAACAATGGTGGAACAGAGAGAAGAGATGAATGCTGCCCCAACACAAAGTCATTGTTGTAATTTTTTATTATTTAATCTATGTTATCTAAGTTTTGCCATAGGATCCAAGAAAAAGCACTGTTTTTATATCTTTAATTTTTAAATTTTGTTTTTGATAATGTTTACAAAGTTCATCAGGGTGGGAAGGAACAAAGATTAGGGAAAAGTGGGTGTGATCATAGTTTTCCAATTTTCTATTTCTTCTTCCTGTATCTGGGGGAAGTGATGTGATAAGGGGAGAAACCACATTCAGCCTCCCAGCCACCCCAGTACCCGGGAATGGGGAATGGCCACCAGATATCAACCCAGCAAACCCAATGTGGCACATGCTCCACGGGTTCTGCCCAAGTGGTTTCAATAGTTCTGAAATGCCGTCAGTCTCACTTATCCAAGGATGAGGAACCACTTCCAATGTCCATTGGCTGACAAGTCTCCATTCACCCAGATGTTTGCTGTCGTCATTTGGCTGGGATAGTTATCTGATTTGTTCTGTCCTCCCTCCTCTGCTATGGCACCAGATGTTCTCTGAAGGCCTCAGTGGCCTGCCATACCCTCCCTGTGCATCTGGGTCAGCTGTCCACTGCTCCATATTTTCCACTGAGAAGGCCTAGTTCTGACACTTGCAATCCATGGTCAGACCACCAACCCTGGACATGAGAACTCAACCTGCCCACATGCCACACGAAAGTCCCCACAAGCGTGCCACTGGGCAGCCAGTGAGCTTCCCCTGGTGTTATTAGCGGCCTGGCACCCGCCCCAGGGGTCATGGACTGGCACCCACTATGCAAGCAGGCCAGAAGCCTGGAGTTTCTTCCAGGTCTCCCACACGGGTGCAGGGTCCCAAGGCTTTGGGCCAACCTTGACTGCTTTCCCAGGCCACAAGCAGGAAGCTGGATAGGAAGTGGAGCAACTGGGACATGAACCATCACTCATGGGATTCTGGCACATGTAAGGTGAGGATTTAGCCATTGAGCTATCACCATGGGCTTGAACTGGGTATAAGTTATTTTTAATTAATATATTTGGAAAGCAAGGAAACAAAAACAACTGGTAGAACAAGATCGCTCATTCACTCAACAGTTGCATGAAGAAAAGGTAGGGAAGGCCGGGCAAAACCCAGGAGCTTGGAATTCAATCTGGGTCTACTACAGAAGTGATGGGAACCCACCTGCTTGAGCCATCATCTTTGCCTCCCAGGGTGAGCAGGAATCTGGAACTGAGAGTAGTGCTGGGAACCAGGCTCTGTCCTACAGGATGCATACATCCCAAGCTGTGTCAAAACTATTGTGCATAACTTCCTGTCCTGTGAGTTTGTAAAACGCAGTGTGCTTGTCAGCTTTCCATCACCATGACTAGAACACCTGAGAGCAGCTACTTAGGAAATACTGGCTTCAGCTCAGTTTTGGAGGTTCATTATCTAAGATCAGGCGGATCCTCTGGTCTGGTGTCTGATGAGGGTGCGAGGTGGCAGGACACATGCAGAGGAAGGGTAATGTGAAGAGGTGGGAAGGACTGGGAGCAGGGGCATCCATGCAGCGCCTCCATATAAAACCACTGGATTCAGTCACGCTGCTTTCCCCTAGCAACTTAATCCTATCCAGCCACTTCCAGGAGACCCAAGCTTTAGACAACTTGATGGCATTAAGGTCTCACATCCTCAGTATCATTAACATAAGACTTTGGGATTTGAATGCTTGCATGTTTTGGGAATATCAATTCTTTTCCAACTGTAACAAGTAACAAGAATTCAGGTTTATTTCCATTTGGTCTAACAGGCAACAATGCCACATGTTTTTTCCTTGACAGACAGTAAGAATTTCTTAGTTTGTGTCTTATGCACTCAATGGAATAGTCATGCATCACTATCTTTTACTGGACATACCCCTGTTGAGTGTGTGCTCTCTGCATGACCCTGAGGATACAGTAGAGGACAAAAATCCTTGTGGAAGACCCTCCCTTCTGAATGAGGCCAGTGCAGCTCCTTGTTGCGTAACTGGCTGGGACACAGACCCATATTCAGCCTGCTGCGTGTGCTCCGTTGCTTCATTGAGCATAGGAAGGCAACTGAGGGAGTCGTTCTTAGCCTCTGGAGCCACACCACCTTAGGAAAATCACACTGGGTAAAAGGGTTCCATGGTATTTTCAGTCTGACCAACCACCTCAATTCCATTCTTGTGAGCCCATGTCAGAAAACTAAGGAGGAATGTTTGAGGGCAAAAATACCAATAATATCTTCACTGTTGACTCTAGTGGTATTTAAAATCACTTCTGCTAATTGACTTTGAGAGGGCAAAAGACTATATACCTTATACTCCTTTTATGTAACATGCGACTTCCACATAGGAAGGGTATAATGAGTGTTTGACTGTTTTGCTTTCTTTCACGAAGATAATAGCCACATGCACAGCATGATTAGCCGGTTGTGCAAGTTAAACAGAATCGTTAAGATGAGGTTGAAGAGACTAACACTTGCATGAATTTGGCTGCCTGTGCATGCAGTTATGTGTTGCCTCCTCTCTGTTCTTCTCTCCTCACCTCCTTGCCTTACCCACAGCACTTCAAGACCGAGAAATGTTCAAAGCCTAATTTCTAGAGCCTTCAAAACGTTCTCATTTGTACCTTTAAGGATGTAACAGTTAGGAAAATATTACTTACTTTTTGCTTAAATGAATTTTTTAACCCTTCCTTCAGTGATAAAAACTAGTTTTTCTTAGTTCATGCTAGAAAGTAATCACAAAATTCCATGCAGCTAATAACGGTCCATGATCTATAATGAATGAATCCCATTCTTTTTCAGTTTTACTCTTTCTGCCTGGAGTGCTGCCTTTCAAATTAACAAATTAACCGTAAACAAAATAACAACAAAAAAGAAATGTTTTTCTTGCCAAAAACTCAGTCATCTGCACATGAATACGATTTATGATGTCCAAAATTGCATTGGTAATATCTAGCAGTAAAATGAAATAAAAATAACTTTTTGAAAATGTATCTAAGTAGTACAAAGACAGAAAAAGAGGATCTTTAATCCCTGGGTTCACTCCCTAAATGATCAAAATGATCCAGGTTAGATAGAACATGTCACTCTCCCAGGGAGGTGGCAGGGATCCAGCTATGTGGCCATCAGCTACTGCCTCCCATGTTGCACATTAGCTGGAAGCTGGCATCAGGACTGGAGGCAAGATTCACACTTAGCCATGCTGCTTCCCACCAGAGGCAGGCCACCCCAGTGAGTCTTGACCAGCAGGCCTAACATTCCAGCAGTAACATCTTAATCAATTAATCCTGTATTATTTTTGAAAAAGTTTATTTAATCATTTTTATGGAAAGTCAGATTTACATAGAGATGTAGAGACAGAGATAAAAATCTTCCATCCACTGGTTCACTCCCCAAGTGGCTACAATGGCCAGAGTTAAGCCAACCCGAATCCAGGGGCCAGGAGCTTCTTCCAGGTCTCTCATGTGGGTGCAAGATCTCAAGACTTTGGGCCATCCTTAACTACTTTTCCAGGATACAAGTAGAGAATTGAATAGGAAGTGGAGCAGCTGGGATATGAACTGGAGCCCATATGGGATCCTGGCACATGACGGATGAGGATTTGGCCACTAAGCCATCCTGCTGGCCCCAACCCTTAAATTGTTTTAAGCCAGAGTCATAGAATTCTATGAAGTTTAAAATAAAAAATCTGACAGGTATAATTGGAGAAAAAAAAATCTGTTCAGTGAGCAACAAATTCATCAACAATTTCTTGAAGGCTCTAGATTTAAAAATGTATTGGCAGTGTGCATAACTTGCGCATCAAGAACCTGCTAAAGTTGTTCCTGGTGTGGGACTGGCTACAGTTGAATGTGAACTGCTTTTTAGGAGCCCTTGAACTCAGAATGAATGGCAGCAGGTTTTATTAGACAATGTGCCCATCCTGCCCAGCACCTCCTCATCTAAAGTTCCTTGGACTGGAGTTTAAATTTGACCTATTAGTGAGCCCCTGAGAGATTCCTACCACAGAGAAAAGCAACTTCTTGATGGAGCAGCCACCAGTCAGCTGGTGGGTCAGCCCTGAAAGGGTCTAACCCATCAAGAAAAAGGGCACATCAACACCTTAAGTGTTGTTTATTTCAAAGCTCCCTGTGAAGGGATCTGGCTGCTAGCCTGAGTAATCCATCAACACTATTGAGTCATCTCTCAGTGTCCCAACAAAAGGATATTTTCTGTACACTAGATGGGCTGGAATTTGAAGACTTGTTTATTTACTTGATTTTTTTTTTTTTTATTTTTATTACAAAGTCAGATATACAGAGAGGAGGAGAGACAGAGAGGAAGCGCAGCTGCTGGGATTAGAACCGGCAACCATATGGGATCCTGGCGAGGACCTTAGCCACTAGGCCATGCCGCCAGGCCCTTGTTTATTTACTTGAAGGATGAAGTGACAAGTGAGAGAGAAATAGAAAATTGGAGAGACAGACTTCTGTCTTCTAGTTTGCCTTGCCACTTAGCTGGGAGAGTTAGAGTTCCTGGCTCCCGGCTTCAGCCTCACCCAGCTAAGTGGCAAGAATTCAAGTGCTTGAGCAATGATCTGCTGCTTTCGAGGCACATTAGCAGGAAGCTGGGTCAGAAGCCGAGCCAGGAAGGTTGGAACTGGCACACTACCAGGCAGTAAAATGTTAGCAATCATGGCTTAACCTGCTACTACACAACACCCTGCCTAGGCTGGCATTTATGTGAGACTTAGTCAAACACCAGCCCACTGCATTTGAAAAATACTGTCTAGAAAACTGGAGTAATTAAAAAGAGAATGGGACTGGCTTTGTGTTATATATTTAAAAATACATATAAAATATTAAAAATATAAAGAATATGTAAATATATATAGTAGATTAAGCTTCTGCTATGAAGCCTGCATCCCAGATGGGCACCAGTTTGAGTTGTGACACTTCCCATGAACTCCCTCCGACACACCTGAGCAAAGCAGCAGATTGTGTTTTAGCTGTTTGCATCCCTGCACCAATGTGGGAGAGCTGGAAGAAGCCCATGGCTTCTGTCTGGCCCAGCCCCAGTGCCAACTGAGGAGGCCATTTGGGTAGTGACCCAGGAAATGGAAGATCTCTCTTCCCTCCCTCTGCCTTGCCAATAAATTCGTTTTTTTTTTTTTAAGATTTATTTTATTACTACTGTGTCACATAATACAATGTAATTAATGAAGTTAAATAATAAATAATTAAAATAAATAAATAAATAAAAATTTGTTAATAAAAAAAAGATTTATTTTATTACAAAGTCAGATATACAGAGAGGAGAGACAGAGAGGAAGATCTTCCGTCCGATGATTCACTCCACAAGTGAGCTGCAACGGCCGGTGGGCGCCAATCCAAAGCCGGGAACCAGGAACCTCTTCCAGGTCTCCCACACGGGTGCAGGGTCCCAATGCATTGGGCTGTCCTTGACTGCTTTCCCAGGCCACAAGCAGGGAGCTGGATGGGAAGTGGAGCTGCTGGGACTAGAACCGGCGCCCATATCCCGGGATCCCGGGGCGTTCAAGGCAAGGACTTTAGCCGCTAGGCCACGCCGCCGGGCCCAATAAATTAATTTTTAACCAAAATAATAATCATAATCATAATAAATAGAGGAATTCTTTTTTAATCTAGGCGTCACTGAGAAAAAGGAAGTATACTGTACTTACGTCACCAGAGTTAAAATAAGCCATTAATCATCCTCCCTCTGAATGTAAGCCTTCCTGTCTTTAAGGATTATAATTGCTTTAAAGCAAATAAAGCATGGTGATAAAGTAATAGGCAAAAAGGTGATCATTGAGTGACTTAAGTTTGGAGTTTTTTATGTTTACATTCTAAAGGCTGACAAGGACTGGCTTATAAAACTTTGAAATAATTTCTTTCAAAAGCAATATTGGAACGATTCTTTGCTGAAGGCAGATGACATTAAGTTCAAAAAGAATAAAGACTTAATGGGGAGCTTATGCCTCCTGGAGCCAAAGAAGATAAGCTGCAGGAAAGATGATTTGGGGGAGGGGAAAAGAGGGTGACCCTTTTCCATGTATTTGAGCAAATGTCATCTGCATTTATTTGCTGGGAGTTCAGAGGCCCCGGCAGCCGTCACAGAAGCCTGTCCTAACAGGATTAACCAGTTCTGAAAAAGATCTCTGATGCTGGGACCCTAGGCAGTCTCTCCTTTAACTTTGGGTATAGCTCCTGCTTGTCAGGCTCCTGCTTTTAATCTTTACCATGTAGGAAAAAAAAATTCCCCAACTAGGAAAAGTCAAAGTCTTTAATACATTAAGAACAGATTTCAAATGCTAAGATTCCACTGACGCTTCTTGGGAGCACAGGGGAAAGTTCCCTGGAGCCTGATTACAGGGTGTTTAGTAAAGGTGTTGTGGCTCCTTGCCCATCCTGGTCAGCAGGTTCACACCTCTGCCTGTCCGCATCCAGGGCCACCACATCCACCTAGAAACCAAGGGCCATCTTCTGGAAGCTGTGAGTTCCTTCAGGCCAAGTCCTGGTTTGAGTCTTCCACTGCAGGACACTCAAAACATAGTGTTTAGCACGGAGAGGCAGCACTTAATAAACAATTGAGTGGCAGGAAAATGAATAAACGTTAGCTCCTGGGCAACCTGGAGCCAGTTCCGTGGATTCAGGATCTATGCTGCCTTTTCCAGTATGCCCTGTGGTCTCCAGGTGTCCCACTGCAGTGGCAGTACAAGCAGTGTGTCCCTCCCCGGAGGAACTCAGGCTGTGAAACTCTGTGAGTGAGTATTGTTGCCTTTCTGTTCCTGAAATTGACTTCAGTTCCAAGTGACATCCCAGGCAGTTTTTCAAGTTGATGAAGCTGATGTTTTTACTGTCGTTTCACTTATGGTGAAAGGGCCTCACCCTTGCCTGCACCTTTGGAATCAAGGAGGGATATTTCCCATACAGGGAAAGTCTCTCTGGTCTCATTGATGAGAGGCTGTTTATTGCTATGTGTTCTTGTCAAGGAGTGCCTAGCATTTACCCTTTATGTAAGGTTTCTTCAAAAACTTCATGGAAAATGAAATGAAGCTGGGAGCTTAGAACATCATCAGCTCCTCCCATGTAGGGGGCAGCACTCCAGTAATTGCCTCATTACCTGGTACTCCTGGGGTGCATGTTAGCAGGAAGCTGAATGGGAAGTAGAGCTAATACTTGAACCAGGCATTGCAATATGCTATATGGGCATACCTAGATGCCTCTTAACTGCTACAATAAATGCCTTTTCTAGACATATTTTTCATATCTTCCATTAACCTTTTTTTAAAGAGTTATTTGTTTATTTAAAAGATAGAATTACAGAGAAAAGGAAAGGCACAGAAATCCCATGAATTTTCTAAATACCCTCCTATAAAATCCAGAAAAGCAAACACAGTATTTAGTGCCTATGAAACAAAGGGCAGCTTCATAGAGCCTTGTCATTTGTCCCAGCTCTAAGTATCCTTTGGATCTGTCCTCAGAACAAAGTTCTGCTTGTACTATAAATATTTATTCTGGTAACAAAGAGTCTAGCAGGGCATGGGTTGAAGGAATACAATGAGGTTTTGTTGAGAAAATGGAGGGTGCTTCCAGGTAACTGTGTTTGACTGTGTGGCAAGTGCACATAGAATGAGTGTGTATCTGTTTCCTTCTGGGCAAAGGGACTCTAGGGGTGGGGAGACAGGTGAGATTTAAAGTAAGCAAGGTTAAGCCAGCATGATAGCCTAGTGCCTAGACCCATATGGCCATCAGTTCGTGTCCCGGCTGCTCTACTTCTTTGGGACCCTATACCCACGTGAGAGACCTGGAAGAGGCTCCTGGCTTTAGATAGGCTCAGCTCTGGCCATTGCAGAACCAGTGGATGGAAGATCTTTCTGTCTGTATCTTCTTTTCTCTGTATAACTGCTTTTCCAATAAAAATAAAACAAATCTTCAAAAAATTTTGAAAGAAAAATTAAGCAAGGTTACCTTTTAACATTTAGTGAAGGTGGCTTGAACTTGCTTCGAGGTGACTGACAGAGAGGTTCCTTTAAGTTTCCACAGGTGTGCTGAGCTCCTGACAGCTGGGGAGATGGAGAAGTTTCTAAGGCCTAAAGGTGAAGAATGAAGGCTGTTCTTTTGGAAATGTGGAAACATATCTCTCTTAAATTTTTTAGAAATATATCTTTATATGAGAGACAAATTTTACAGAGAAAGAAAAGCAGAGAGAGAGAGGTATGTCATTCACTCCCCAAGTGGCCACAACGGTCAGAGCTGAGCTGATCCGAAGCTGGGAGCCAGGAGCTTCTTCCGGGCCTCCCACGTGGATACAGAGTACAAGGCAATCATTCATTCTGCACTGCTTTCCCAGGCTGCAAACAGGGAGCTGGATGGGAAGTGGATCAGTCAGGACATCAACCGGCATCCAGCGCTGCAAGATGGAGGATTAGCCTTCTGCACCACCACACCAACCCTGGTAACACATCTCTAATCCAGAGAGAATGGGAGGAAGGGAAGGGAAAGGAAACACACACAAAGGAGAAAGAATGAGGAGCATTTTGCAGTGGGAGAGGATTTTACTGGGCAAGGGGGTCCCTGGGGTTCGTGTGTTTCTTGATGGAAGATCAGGCTGCAGTGTGAAATCCAAGATGAGATTAGAGAAGGGAGAAGAGGAAACGTGCTATCAACCTGTAGGACGCACAGGAGTCAGCACATAGTCCAATCTGGACCGACAGTAGACATGCAGGTGTGAGCACACACTCTGTTCCAGACAGATAGTTGGGCAGAATTCAGAGAAAGAGACAAAAACCCCAGGGTTCCAGAGGTAAAGACACAGATGCAAATACCCTACCATTGTGCCAGACATGAGTCGGTGAGGACAATGAGGATGCTCCCTTGCCACCAGAGCTAGTGGGTTCCATGAGGAGCCAGCAGTGAAAGTGACTCTTCCATCCCAAGTCCTGTGACTTGAGTGAGGCAGGAAATGTTCAGAAGACTCAAAGAGGCAGAGGACCACAGAAGCCTCCAGCAGAACCGCTCCTGGAGAGAGGGCAGGGAGGCAACATGATGTCAAGTCAGGCAGATCTGGCTTTCTGTCCCTGTTCCATCAGTGGCCAACTGTGTGAGTTAGCACAACTCAGTTAACTATTCCAAACTCTTTCTTTTGTGCCTAAGCAAGAACAAGCCTGTCTTCAACCAGCCTACACTGGAGCAAATAACCAAAGACCACCCTGGTTGTTCACCATCAGTGTCCATTCTGACTGGTCAGTGCCCATTCATATCACCTGTCAAATGTCATCCTAGGAATAGTGATGTTGTAAAATCCACCTCACAGAGCTAATTTGAGGACTGTTCATGATATGTGGAGAACATGCTTGCCCATTGCCTGACACATAGCAGGGACTTACATAAATAGCCTCTGCTGTTTTATGAAGGTAATTACCAGTCTTATCGTCCTGTCCCACTGCCTGCTGCTGTAACAGAAGACTGGGCACTAGATCGTTACAGACACCTTCCTGAGCATAGCAGGCGGCATGTGGTAAGAAGCCAATAGAAAGACAAAACCAAGGAAGTTAAACTGACTTTTGTCACAGCCTGCCCTCCTGGTAGCTAACCCACTCCCACTGTAACCACATTAATCCCCAAACTCATAGGTGGAGGCGCTAAGCCCTGCTACGACCCTATTTGGAAATATGGTGATCCAGGAGCTTGCTGGGCAAATGCTATTGCAAGGGTCAGTGTTACTCCGACAACCTTCCGTGCTTTCACAGGAGACATGGAGGACTCTCTCTCCATCCTCTCTTGCTCAAAAACAATGTTCACGAGAGGACACTCTACAAGCCGTGAAGACAGTCCTCGTCATCTAACTGGCACCTTAGCCCACAGGACTGTAGAAAAACAGATCTGTTGTGTCAGCTGCCCAGTTTCTGACATTTTCCCATGAGGACCTGAGCTAAGGCATGAACTGATGCATTCACGTTTGTAAACGAAAGATGGACTCCATGTAGATGCGGTAGGCAAACAGTCAGCTCATTTGTGCCCCACAATTTAGAATCAGAAGTGTTGTGAATGAGCTCTAGTTTTTGTGCCTGACCTAAGTAGGGGTAGCGCATGTCCTCTAACCTACAGACACAAAATACGACAACCCATCTGTAGGAAGCTTCAGGGCTGAGGTCTGGGAGGGAGGCTCTATCTAACAGCCTTCCCTTCTCTTTGGGAGCAGCAAGGTGGTCTTTCTTGTCTTGTTTTCACAAAGTTCAAAATAACATGTCAGGGGCCATCACTGGGGCATAGCAGGTTAAGCCGCCGCCTGACTGCTGCATGGCATCACAGAGCGCATGCACTGCGGCTGATCTGGCTCCTCCCTAACGTGCCTGGAAAACAGTAAAACACGGCTCAGGAATTTGTGCCCCTTGCCACCCACATGAGAGCCCCAAATGGAGCTCTGCACCACTGACTTTGGCCTGGTCCAGCTCTGGCTGTTTACAGCCATTTGGGTAGTGAGCCAGCAAATGGAAGATGTTTTTCTTTTGCCTCTCTCTTTCTCTCTGTGTCACTCTGTCTTTCAAATAAAATAAATATGTTTCAGAAAACAACAAGTCAGAATAAACTTTTTAAAACTAATGTTTTCATTTGAAAGGCAGGGTGACAGAGAAAGGAAAGTATCTTCCATGCACAGGTTCACGCCCCAAGCAACCACAAGAGCTGGAGATGTGCTGATCCAAAGCTGTTCATATGCTGTTATTCTTCACCCCGCAGTCAGGAGCATTTTTACAAAGAGCAACAGATTTAAAAATGAAAGGAACCCAGCTAGCTGGCTGTAGCTTGGATGACCTGCTTTCCCGTCCACTCTGCGAAGCTCCCTCTCTGCTAGCCCCACACACATCTCTCGCCATCCTCATCAACCTGACATGTTCTGACCCAATACTGGTTTCTTTGAGCATTTCATGTCTCCAGGGAGCCTGGTGCTGAGTGCGTGTTCCCGGTCAGCTGTAGACTCTGAGAGGAAGGAGGGAAGGTGAACAGGCAGAGAAGCCCTCTGCCGGGGCCAGGCTCCAGGCTCCCCGCTCCGTGTTCTCCTGAGAGGTGGGGAAGGCTCCAGTGCTTTCAAAAGCCATCATCTTTTCAGATGTCGAGACAGTGTTTGGCTTTGATCCCGCAGCTTGTCAGAAAGGGTCTGTGATGAATTAAGTGGTTTCAAAAGGAAGTCGTAAACATTAGGAAATTGTGTTGAAGAGGGCTGTAACTGTGGAAGGCTTGGCAGAAGTCTGCATGGATGCCAATGGAAATGTGCGCAGCCGGCAGTACACAGTGTCCAGGCTCTGTGTCCCCGGGAGAGGCAGGGGTTTGTTCTGTGCAAGTCCCTCTGAATGAGACAGTCAGCGAAAGCACCGACTGCCCTACTTACAATGAGAGGGGAAGGCCAGGACAGGAACAGCGAGAAAGGCAGCCCTCACCAAGGGTCGGCCACATCTACCCCAATTCCCTTCCAGTCATGTCCCTGTCTAGAAATATGCATGAGGAGATTGGTCGTCTCTATTTTAAAATTTAACATAAGATGAACTGTGAATCATAGAGGAGAAAAGACCAGTGTGTGTTCAAATAGCAGTCACATGGAAATAGTTCTAGAGTTCATGCCAAGTCCTTTTGCAGTGGGAATATGTATCTGACCTTTCATTTCTGAATGCAAGATAGTTTGAGGTCAGAAACTTTAAGACAGATTTGGAAATTAAAATATAAGCATGACATACTTCCTTTATTTAAAATAAATCATGCTAAATAATTTCAGTTTTAAGACACACTCAGATTAGGGATGCTAAAGAAAATATCAATGGGGAAAGTTGCTTTGGAATATACCCAAATTTTGGAAATAAAGATTTTCTCTCCTCTTCTTCAGTGACTACGTAAGTGGGAGTATATTGTGAGTGAAGATTATTATTCTACAGTTCTGAGAAGACTGTTTTCTGGGCCCAGCATGATGGCTCAATGATAAAATCCTCACCTTGTAAACACCAGGATCCCATACAGGCACTGGTTTGTGTCCTGGCTGCCCCACTTCCCATCCAGCTCCCTGCTTGTGTCCTGGGAAAGCAGTAGAGAATGGCCAAAAGTCCTAGGACTCTGCACCCATGTGGAAGACCCAAAAGAAGCTCCTGGTTCCTGGCTATGGATGGGCTCAGCAATGGCTGTTGCAACCATTTGGCAGTGAACTAGTGGATAGAAGATTTTTCTGTTTTTCCTTCTCTCTGTAAATCTGATCTGCCTTGGGTGGGAAACTGGGTGGGGCTTCTCACTCAATATCCCCCTTTACTTCAGATACATGAAGGAAACAATATGGACATTAAAGTCTTACCCACTTCCCTATAGCCCCTGAACCTTTATACCGTGATAACTATGTAAAGATTGTCAACAATATAATAAAAAAAATCTGATCTGCCTTTCCAATAAATTAAATAAATCTTAAATAAAAAAAGATTGTTTTCTGAGCAAATGCTGACTCCTTATTAGTAAGTACCTGATATTTCCTCAAGCCACCATCTGTGGGAAGAGGGAGGTGTTGGCATACGTTGTCAGCTCTGGCTGACGGACTGGTGACCACAGACTGGGTGACTTAACTAGCACACATGTGGATTCTCACACTTCTGAAACTAGAAGTCCAAGATCAAAATATTCTCCTGAGGCCCTTCACCTTGCTGGGCGAGGTGACTGCCTTCTCACTGTGTCCTCACATGGTCATGGTTCTGTGTACCTGCATTCCTGTGCCTCGTGGTATAAATTTTCTCTTCTGTGCACACCAGTCAGAATCTAAAACGGCCAACTATGAAGGCCTCTTTGAAAGGGGAGAGAAGGGCAGAGATAGGGAGAAAGAGATTTTCCATCCCCTGGTTTACTCTCCAGATGGCCAGAGCCGTTGGAGTTGGACTACCCCAAAGCCAAGAGCCAGGAGCTGCATCTGGGTGTCTGACATAGGGACCCAAATACTAAGGGCTGTCTTCTTTTGCTTCCCCGGGTCATTATCATGGAGCTGAGTCAGAAGCAGAGCTGCCAGAACGTGAACTGGTACTTATATGGGACGCCAGTGTCACGGGTGGTATCTTAACCCTCCATACCACAACACTAGCCCCAAGACCTCATTTTAACTTGGACTTCCCTTTGAAAGCCATATCTGTGAATATAGTCACCATCTGAGGTTCTAAAAATTAAGGCACAATTTGATCCACAATAAGGAGAAACAGCTAACGTATAGTTCAGTTAATTCCACTTCAACCATTTAAACAGTTTCTTCAGATGAATACTAGGTATCGTAATGTCTTCCCCTTACCTCCCATTTGCTCCTCTCCAAAACAGCCTCTGAATTAGAGTTCAGGTGGTTTCTAGGACCCTGGGGAAGCCTGGATCTCCTGGGTTGACACTGATCTGAGCAGAGGGGCTGGTCTGGTCTGCCTGGTCTGCTGGAAGAGTAAGAAGAGCCGGGCTCCATCTTGGTTTGGAGATGATATACAGTCTCTCCTAGCTGCCACGCACAGTTGCTGGCATTCCTGGACTCAGGATGCCCATGTGTGCTGACCCCAGGCCTCTGCTGGACCAGTTCACACCTTCCCTAACAAAATGATCCCAGAGGCAGTCTTGTCTGCCATCCCCAGAGCCCAGCACAGTGGCTCAGTAGCTGAAACCTTGCCTTGCACGAGACAAGATCCCATATGGGTACCAGCTCATGTCCTGGCTGCTCCACTTCTCATCTAGCTCTCTGCATTTTGCCTGGGAAAGCAGTCGAGGATGGCCAGGAGCCTTGAAACTCAGAAACCCACATGGGAGACCCAGAAGAAGCTCCTGGCTCCTGGCTTTGGGTCAACTCGGTTTCTGCTGTTGTGGTCACTGGGGGAGTAAACCAGGGGATGGAAGATCTTTCCTTCTTTCTGTAAATCCGCCTTTCCAGTAACAATAAAATAAAATGTTAAAAAAAAAAAAGATTTGGGGGAAGCAGACAGCATGCTTCAGCTTGTTAGGTCTAAGCTGTTCACTGAAGCTTTTCTCAATGTCCTCCATGCTGTGTTAATGGTCCCCAAGCAACACTACAACCCTCAGCTTTCATTTTCGTAGGGGTCTGAGTTCTCTCTCTCTTCCGCTCCTGCCCTGCTTACCATCTCTGTTCCTCTCAAGGGGTAGCTGATGACAATCTTTGCTTTAACTTCTCTGCTTTCCCTTTTTTGTTCCTCTCTCCCACTGATAAAGAAGTCAGTTTCCTTCTAGCTCTTCATCATATTAATTCTTGCCATCAAAGGTTGCTTTTCAAGGAAGCAACTCTTTAGCCCAGGCTTGGTTCTTGACACTTAACACTAGCAACCAAAAGAAGTTTACTCGCTCAGAGTCAAAAGACCCAGAAGCGATTAACCAAGAGAATTTCATCCTCCTTATCTCACTCACAACTCCCTCTCACGGCAGTCCCTCATGCTGCTGCTCTTGTTGCTTTTGGATGTTCTTCTCTGGTTTAAGAGTCAAATCTGAGATCAAAGTAGTGATGTTGTTCAAGGCAGTATTTGTTTCTTTCCCAATCCCCTGAAGGGTTCTGTTTCCTTGAGTTGGAAGCCTGCAGAGAACCAAGTTTACAGGGGAGGCAACCCCACCTAAACATGTTTCCAAAGAGTACTTTCCTTACATTTGTTTCTGAAGTTCGAAGTCGAAGTCCATTCTAAAGAGGAGTATTCAAAAAGTCCTCAGCAAATACACATTATAAAAATCTTTGCCTGAACTTCAAAGTGTCATGCACCCATTTTACCATGAGCATTTTCAAGTTTGCTTGTATCTGAGCTGGAACGGGGTCCCGTACTCTGCCTGCTGTCTGTATGTTATATCCCAGCTTTAAGCCACTCCTCTGAGGTGAGCTTGGACAGGCTCCCTAAGCCTTCTAAGCCTTAATCCTTGTCCAGACGATAATGAAAATAATATTAGAGCAATAAGCTTATGGTGAAGATTATGTAAAATAATACTTGTAAGCCCCAGATACCCACACAGCATTCTGTAATATGAATTATTTTTCTTGCCAACAGCTAACTCTGGGCTCCTATTGCCTGGGAAAATTCGGAAGTGTAGCATGATGTGAGAGGGCCCCTCCATGTAGGCCTTGTGGGTGTGATCAGTGACTCCTTCCGGGTTCAGGAATTCCTGATCAATCAGAAACACAGCCATGAAGTATCTGATGTGAATAAACAGAGAAAGCAAGCAGCAAGTGACTCGATGGATTGCATCTTCAGGAAGTCTCACGCAGGAGGACCCAGAGGAGTCTCTGCCTGGCTGCCTGTTCCACTTAGATCTCTGGGGGAGGGAAGACCCTGGAAGAGTGCAGGTAGGGTATTCCACATGGGAGAGGAGGCTCTCTTGGCACATGGAGACATTCATGACCGGCTGCTCCTGTGAACCTGGGTCGCGTCTCTTCCTCTCTGAGCTCATTCTCTCATGCAGAAATGTGGGATGAATTTGGGGAACCAAGTGGCCCAGGATCCACTCCCAACAAGTCTTTGTGGGGTATGGGCCCAGTGTGTGTAACTTTTTGAGGAAGGGTCAGACAACTGATTTCCATAAGGCTGTGCCATCTGCACTTCCCTGGGCTTTGTATGAGGCTTCCAGTTGCCCCGAATTCTGGCTAGTGTTTGTTATTTTCTGTGTTTTTGATTCTGGATGTCCATAACAAGTGTGAAATTCCACAGGATGGAACATGAAACTGTATCGTTTCAGATTTCATTGAAACAGCTGGTGTTGTTGCATAGGGGGTTAAGCCACTGCCGGCAATGACAATATTCCATGCAGCCGTTAGTTCCAGTCCTGGCTGCTCTACTTCCTGTCCACCTTCCTGTTAATGCTCCTCTCAAAGCAACAGAAGCTGGTCTAAGTGCTTGGTTACTACTACCCACGTGGAAGACCTGGATAGGGTTGCAGGCTCCTGAATTTAGCTTGACCCAACTGCTGCCATCGAAGTTGTTTGGGGAGTGAACCAGTGAACTGAAGACCCCTCTCTCTCTCTTCCTCTGTCTATGACTCTGCCTTCCAAATAAATAAAATAAATATTTGAAAGAAAAGGAAAAAAGGAAGGGAGGGAGGGAGAAAGAGAGAGAGAGAGAAGAAAGAAAGAAAGAAAGAAAGAAAGAAAGAAAGAAAGAAAGAAAGAAAGAAAGAAAGAAAGAAAGAAAGAAAGAAACTGTGTTGTGTTGTGTTGTGTTGTGTTGTGTTGTGTGAGACCAGAAGCTGTGTTGTAACTACAGGAATGAAGCATTAGATTATCCCAAGGCACGTGGGAATGGCCTGACTGAGGATAACTCATGATGTCTGAGTCCTAGGAGACCTGGAGGAAAGGCTCAAGCTAATGCTACAATCATCTGGACTTGGCTGTTTGGGAGCACTTGTGTCAGAATCACTAACTTGCTACTGTCCCCTCACAGCCAAGTCAATGCTAGTCCATCCCCCAAAGAAACCCTTTAACAGCCACTGTTCCCTTCCAACCCCCTTCTTCCTGCCCCTCCTCAGCACCAGGAAACCGCTATTCTACTTTTTATCTCAAAAGATTTGCCTATGCTAGACATTTCAAATAAATGAACTCATGCAGTATTTGCACACTGATGCTTGGCTCGTCTCAGTTCGCATGATCCTCATGATCCGCATGTTCAGTAGGAACTTACTTATTACAGTGGGATAATATTCTGTTTATGTACATAATAGATTTCATCTATCTCTTTTTTTAAAGATTTATTTATTTATTTTTGGAAAGGCAGATATACAAAGAGGAGGAGAGACAAAGAGAAAGATCTTCCGTCCAATGGTTCACTCTCCAAGTGGCCACAACGGCTGGATCTGAGCCAATCCGAAGCCAGGAAACAGGAGCTTCCTCTGAGTCTCCCATGCTGATACAGGGTCCCAAAGCTTTGGGCCATCCTCAACTGCATTCCCAGGCCACAGGCAGGGAGCTAGATGGGAAGCGGTGCCGCCGGGATTAGAACCAGTGACCATATGGGATCCTTGCGTGTGCAAGACAGGACTTTAGCCTCTGTGCTATCACGCTGGGCCCTCATCTATCCCTTAATCAGTCACTATCAATCCCACAATTGGGATTATCTCCACCTTTGGGCTACCATGGATCAGGTTGCTCCAAGCATTTCTGTACATGTTTGTGTGCGAACATATGTGTTCATCTTTCTTTGGCATATTTCCAAGAATGGGATTGCTGAGTCATATGGTAACACTGCACATAATCTTTTGAGGAAGGGCCAAACAACTCTGTTTTCTATGAGGCTATACCATTTCCTTCCTATGAGTTTTGCTGAGGCTTCCAACATCCCCACGTTCTGGCTAACTCCAGTGACTTTCTGCGTTTTTGGTCATGGGAGCTCTTTAGTGGGTGTGAAGTATTATGTCATTGAGGTTTTCATTTGCATTTCCCTTATGGCTAGTCATGCTGAGAACATTTTCATATGCTTATTGATCATTTGTCTGACCTTTTCACAAGGCTGTCTGTTCAGATCTTTTGTCAATTTTTAAACGAGATTGTCTTTTTACTATTGTTTAGATGTTCCAGACAGTATTCCTTTGTCAGACAGATAATCTGCAACAAAAATTCTCCATTCTATGGGGTTTTATGTTTTGTTTTGGTTTTTTTGGATTGTCTCTGATAATGGATTTTTCAAATCCACTAAAAGCAAATTCAGACTTTGGGGCATGGAAGAAAACTAAAATTATTCTGATACAAGTCTGACTCTTCAGAGTATGAAGCAGAGTAACAAAAAGCTCAGGGCCGGGGCTGGTGTGGTGGCGTCAGTGCTGCATGCCGTAGGAGCACAGATTTGTGTCCTGGCCACTCCATTTCCCATCAGCTCCCTGCTAACGCACGTGGGAAGGCACTCTGCTTCCCTCATCATCAGAGTCTTCCCCAACAGATTCTGGAAATTCTGTTCTTGTTTGGGGACTTCAGTAAACACCAGGAGAGAGCAAGTCCTGCTCATGTGGGAAAAGGAAGAGCCAGAAACACTACCGTGGCCCCTGGGCGTTTTGAGAAAAGAGACTGCGTGACTTAACAAAAGCCAGACAAAACTTTGCGCATCAGATTGAAAGGGGGAATGCTGGAACCAATGGCCAACGTTACAGGAATGCAGGTAAAGAAGGTGCCAGAAGGAGACCACAAGCAACGACAAAAGAGGAAATGAAAACCACAAAACAACGTAGACTCCTCTCCCTGAATAAAGTATGAGCCAAAAGAGAAGAGAAAAGCAGAGTGTGACAGCCTAAGATCAAGAGAGGGCTTAATTAATATCACTCAATGACCTGGATCGCCATGCTTCCTCTTAGTGTAGTCTAGAAAACGAAGCTGGAGACGAATGTCCTGAAGATTATGTTATTCAAATGAAGTTATTTATCTGGAGGCAAAATTCATAAGCTTTGTTTTTTTTAAAGCACTTTGACCCCCAACTCTCAGTTACAAATATGTTGAATGTCAAACTTGTGTACCTCCACACATGTTGTACATTCTTATATTGCCTTTATGACTGTGAAGGCACACTGAGGTTTTCTTTCTAGACTATTTAACTTTACACTATTCTTCATCTTGTAAATGCTTTTAGAAATCTACTTAGCTGATTTCATGTCTCACTAATGAGTTGCGATTCACAGTTTGAAAAATGTTTGTTAAATGACTTAATATTGCAATGCCTCAATTACTGAAGTCACGCCTGCATGTTACTGCTGCCACAGGACAGCTCAACCCTGACTTAAAGTGGAGCTTTGTTTAGCTCAAGTCCACAGCCAGACTTACTGTAATGTGACCGAGATTCCCTAGGTGTATTTCCAGTGGTTTTTTCCCACAACTTTTAGAGATGTGATTTCTGACCCTTCTCTAGATCGCCTGGGAAGCCACTGCTGTTGGCAAAACACTATCAAGTGCTTGGAATAACTGCTTCCTCTTCTCACCCATTTTCCCTCGGTGTCATTGCCTTTACACCATGCAATGGGATCAAAGCCATTTGTGGTCAAAATTAGCCTTGACTCTGGCTGCACCCCATCAGCCTTGGCTCCCTCCAGGCTCTGTGGCTGACTCTGGCTGCACCCCATCAGCCTTGGCTCCCTCCACGCTCCATGGCTAACTGGCTGCACCCCACCAGCCTTGGCTCCCTCCAGGCTCCATGACTAACTGGCTGCACCCCATCAGCCTTGGCTCCCTCCAGGCTCCATGGCTAACTGGCTGCACCCCATCAACCTTGCCTCCCTCCAGGCTCTGTGGCTGACTCTGGCTGCACCCCATCAGCCTTGGCTCCCTCCACGCTCCATGGCTAACTGGCTGCACCCCCATGAGCCTTGGCTCCCTCCAGGCTCTGTGGCTGACCCTGGCTGCACCCCCATCAGGCTTGGCTCCCTCCATGCCCCGTGGCTGACTCCAGCTGGCATTCTTGCTAGGGAGCCTCCAGTCGTCTTGAAGGAATGATGGTCCATATCTATCTTTATTCCCACTGCCACTCTCTCTGATGCTCTCCTGTGTGCAAATCTCCAAATCAAAGCATTCTGGTCTTCACCCAATCATGCTAATGTAACTGCAGATTAGAGAGGCTGTCCCTGGGGAACGCTGCACAATGGAGGTCTCCATCAAAGAGCTCTGTTCTGTGTGTCCCGAGGCAGAGTGATGACCATGATTCGCTCCTGACTTACAGACCCACTCTATTTTCCCCAAAATCCTCTCCCCAGTAGTTTTAGACCCCTTACTGTCTACAGGGGAGTGGAGCAGAGGTGACCCAAATGTGTAGCATCTAATTCTAAAACCTCTCCTGAGCCCCCAGGGCCAATGGAGCAAAGCTCTCCAAAGTGAATGCAGATTGGCTCTGAAGCAGTGGTTGTGGATTACAAAACTATATTGGATACTTACCTGGCAGGGGAGATGGCATGATCACCGGGTGGTTTTCCCAGGGCTAGGCCCACCCTTTGCACTCCGGGTGTGCTGACCCCTGCAATTTCCCCAAATGTGGGAAACTTGACTGCATAATTTGGTAGTGGGGGACTGCAATCATGCTCTCCCCTGGAAAAAAAAAAACTATATCAGGAGTACTACATTAAACTCCTTCACAAGTAAGGTCATTGAACAATGACTGTGGCATTGCAGCATAGTATTGATTACTCAGTGAAAAAACTAAGAGGCATTTGTCCTTCACACAGACTGCTGGGTTTAGTGTACTCAGCATACTAGTGGGCTCGGAAGAATTTCTATCAGTTAAGGATAGAATTTGTTTTTTACTTTTTAATTTTCCTTTTTTAAAAAGATATTTATTTTTATTGGAAGTCAGATATGCAGACAGAAGAAGAGACAGAGAGAAAGATTTTCTGTCCACTAATTCACTCCCCAAGTGGCCACAACAGCCAGAGCTAAGCCAATCCGAAGCCAGGAACCAGGAGCTTCTTCCAGTTCTCCAGGCAGGTGCCGGGTTCCAACACACATATGGGAGAATGCAACTACGTAGTCATTTCTGCCTCAACCCCATACCTCATGCAAACTGAGAGGTGCTGTGGCCCAGCCCATCCTGCCACAGGCCCTGTCCACACGTACCAGTGGGTGCCACATCCTACTCAGGGCACCCTCCAACACCCCCTCTAGGCCTGCTCCCAGCCCTGGTTTTTGTGTGTAACAGCCTCTGCTGCAGTCTAGCCTGACGCACCTCATATCTCATCTGGCTCCCGTGCACACAAGTGGTTTCTGCAACTTAGGTTACTCACCCTGCCTCAAGACCCAGCCTTCGTGGATGCTGACAAATACCACCACCTTGTTCAGCCTGGTCCACCCCCATCCCTGGTTCTTGTGCTCACTAGCAATAAATACAGCCTAGCAAGGGAGTGCCCGCAGTTCCCAGACATGTTCCAATCCCTAGATCTTGCACCTACCAGGGAGTACTGTGGTACAGCATGACATGACTGGTACCCAATCCTGGCTCTTGCAAGTTGGTGCAGCAGCCTAGCTCAGCTTGGCCTGCCCCCAGACTAACCCATCCCCAGGCCCAGCTATCACACTAACCAGTGGAAGCAACAGAACCACAAGAGAGTCCCCAAAGATTCCTTACCCTGGGTATTACATGTGCCAGCAGGTACTGTGACCTAGTCTGAGATGGCTAGACCCCAGTCTTGGCATTTGCCAGCAGGTGCTACAGCATGGCTCAGCCCAGCCCCACCCCCAGAGCCAGTACTCCCTGTGGGTGCTATAACCTGCCCCCATCTGGCCTTCTCCTAGCCCCTGCTCCTGTACACTCTATGGTATACTCTAGCTCTACCCATCACCTGTACCCCCAGGTACTCTACCTGTACACCTAGGTACACTCTATGGTACACTCTAGCTCTACCCATCACCATCCCAGCTCTCTGCATGAACTGGCAGGTGCTACAGTCCCACAAGTTTTCTATAGGCAAGCCACAAGTTTTCTATTCCCAGCTTCAATTCTCCTATATTCTAGCGGATCCTTCAGTCCAGCCTGATGTGGCCCAACCCCTGGTCTGACACTTGCAGGTGGGTACTCCATCATAACCCAGTCAGGCCCCTCAGCCCCAGCTTTTGCGAATACCAGCAGATGGTGGGTGATGCCATTTAGCCCAACCCAGTTCTCCCACATAGGTGGGTGCCTTGGCATGACCCAGATGTGCCCTCTAGTTTTCTTCCTCTAAACCACTCTATCTCAGCTCCCTCACTTACCTGCAAGTGCAATGGTCCAGTCCATGGAAGACCCTAGAAGTCATTTTTTCCCTGTCAAACACACCCTCAGCAGCTCCCACACCAATAGGTCCTCTGTCCTCTTCCCTGGGCAATCTGCAGCCCCCCAAACCTGAGAGCCAGAGTGATATGTCCCAGCTAGGTGTTGCCCCTTCCCCACATCCCCACATATGTAAAAAAAAAAAAAGGAGAGAGAGATAAAGAAAAAGGAAGGAAGGAAGGAAGAAAAAAGAAAAAGAAAGGAAAGGAAAGGAAAGGAAGGAAGGAAGGAAGGAAGGAAGGAAGAAAGAAAGAAAAGAAAGAAAGAAAGAAAGAAAAGAAAGAGAGAAAGAAAGAGAGAAAGGAAGAAAGAAAGAAAGAAAGAAAGAAAGAAAGAAAGAAAGAAAAGGAAAAACAAAAGAAAAAGAATAGGTAACTATGTTGGTACACTGGTATGGTTAACACAAATTTGGCATTAACCAGGCCTAGAATGTCCACCAGCTACTGGCTGCTTTTCTTCCAGCAGTGTTAAACTTGGATAGGTACAAACCAACCTAGGAGTTGCCCACAGCTGGAGTAAGCATAGAATTAAAAAACAATTTTTTTAAGATTTTTCTTAATTTTTTTAATTGGAAAGTCAGATATACAAAGAGGAAGATCTTCCATCTGCTGATTCACTCCTCAAGTGGTCACAACGTCCAGAGCTACGTCAATCTGAAGCCAGGAGTAAGAAGCCTCTGCTGGGTCTCCCACGCAGGTGCAGGGTCCCGAAGTTTTGAGCCAACCTTGACTGCTTTCTCAGGTCACAAACAGGGAGCTGGATGGGAAGCGGGGCTGCTGGGATTAGAACTGGCACCCACATGGGATCCCGGTGAATGCAAGGCAAAGACTCCAGCCACTACCATGCTGAAGCCCTAAGCATAGAAATTTTAAGAAGATCAGCTCTGTCTCTTAAAGGGGAAAGGACCCTAAAGTGGAATTATCATTCCACTTTCCTAGATTCAGTGTTATCTTTCCATTTTCCTAGATTCATTAGGGATGCATTTGGTTGCAAATAACCTAGTATTTGACTTCATTGGGTTAAATGGATCACAATGCTTTTTTTCTCACGCAGCAGGATGTCTGGAGCAGAGCAGCTGCCAGCTTTGTTTAGCCGCTCAGTGATGTGGGAATTTTGCATCATAGTCCAAATAGGGAAGGAAGCTGCATTCTTCCATTCTTAACAGAAGATCAAAAACTCACTAAATGCCCTAGTGAGGCAGGTTGAAGTTGGGTTTGCAGCTAGAGGATGGGAATCAAGTGGGCAACTGATGGCCACCTTTGCTCAGCCACGTGCCATTCAGTCTTCCTGTCCCGTTTTTTGGCAGCTCCAGAAAGAGGTTTTCATCATAAATCACAATCAGTCTCCATTTAACCCCTCCCTGTGTTGGCTGGTTCAGCCAGACAGCGGCTCTGCCGGGGAGTCTAAATACTTCTTGGTCACAGCCATGCAAATATTTGAAGACAGCTGTCTTGAAATGTCTGCTCTAACTCTTCTATCCATATACCATTTCTGCTTGGGTCCTGGTGTGACAGGACTTGAAGGGTTCCATTTTCCTCTGGGTGTGTTGCACTTGGTCAGTATTAACTTGGTATTAACTCCATTGACACTACTGGCCCAGGAAGGACTTGGACAAAGTCAGAGTCAGACTGGCATCTCCACTATTCCGGGTTACTCGGACGTGATTCAGGTTTTCCTTGCTTGCTGTGCAATTCCTGCTGGTGATTCGACCAACTAGAGAGCACGAGTCTCTTCCACCCTTTCATATTCCTTTACCGAGGCAACTGGGCTAAGAATCCCAGAGCAGAGTTTGTATTCATTAGTACCATATTTATGATGTTATATTTTACTTGTATTTCTAATTCAATCAGTTCCTTTCCAATTCCAATTTTATTAGCCAACTTATGTATCCTTTCCCTCAAGCTGACATTATCAAAACCTGTGATAAACATATGTAATTTGTGATTTCATATTACATCCCCATGAAGTGCTTTCAGCAAGAATGGTTAGCATCTTTCAACTTGCCCCAGAGATATGATTCTAAAGTGAAGTTGACCATTGTCTACTTAAGGTCCTTATCCAGGTGATGAAATTCACCTTATGATCATTTAGCTCACACATTACCTTTTGTCCTAAAAATATTATTAATTCATCTTTCAAGTACTTTGCAAAAACTCAAATCAAGACACAGTTTGTTAATCAAACAGCTTCTAAATTTAGTGTTTAGGGTCTGGCATGGTAGCCTAATGGCTAACATTCTCACCTTCATGCGTGCCAGAATCCCATGTGGCATTGTTTTGTATTCCTGCAGGCCCATTTTTCATCCAGGCCCCGGTTTGTGGCCTGGGAAAGCAGTCAAAGACAGCCCAAAGCCTTGGGACCCTGCACCAGCGTGGGAAACCCAGAAAAAGCTCCAGGCTCCTGACTTTTGATCAGCTCAGCTCTGGTCATTGTAGCCACTGGGAGAGTGAACCAGTGAATGTAAGATCTTTTTCTCTGTCTCTTCGCTCTGTAAATCTACCTTTCCAATAAAAAAAAAAGTAAATAAATCTTAAACAAAAATCCTAGTGTTTATATGGCAGGACTTTTCTTCCAAAGGATCACTGTAGCCCCTGAAAAGCTCTAACTTCTTTTCTGGAGTCTTCAAATTACCTTTTGTTCACCCCTGTTTTAGAGCATGTTATGATCACATTGCCCTGTTAACACTAGACACTGGAAGTCCAGGTATATTTTTAAGTTAATTCACAACTCTTGTGCAGTTGCACATTAAACCAGGGCTTAGCACAAAGACAAAAATGATGTGCAATTATAAAGATCCTTGAAAATCCCTTAAATGACTCACAAATGATGGGATGCAGAGTGCCCAGGAGCCGTTCTATACAGTGAACCTTCATGACGTCAAATGTTGAAAACCACTGAGCCAGAGAAAAAGATATCCCAAAAGGAGGTATGAACGTTCACAACATTTTATTAAAGCCATCTCTAGAAGTGAATAAGGGGAAGGCAGAGATTCTAAAGTCCCTGTGAGGTCAGTGAAGTATCATTTGTGTTATTCTATTAGCAAGCTTTTATAACATTAGTAACTATTAAGAACTCTTTGGTGGGCATTGAAGGTTGAAAGTTATTATCTATGAAATGACCTGCTACAAGGTCAGACACCTGTTAGGTATCACTAGATCTGAATATAACTCTTTAGAAATAAATAACTACACACACACACACATATATACACATCCAAATATGCTAACATTAGATATTGGATATTTGGATAAAAGACATGTTGACCATTGACATTTTTCCCAACAACCTCTTTTCTTTCAGATCTTAGTCGTTGACCCTGTAATAATTGCTTGACATAAGTTGATTGCTGTTTTTCTAAGACCATAGGCAGCGAGTACAATTGGAAGTAGAGTAGGTGGACGTCTATCCAGCTCCCAGGTGGATGCTCACCCTGTGCTGACATTTTTAAAACTACATTTTTCAAACACATTTGAAAGCACTGGCAGTTAGGACCTTGACATATGGTTCTGAGCAAATTATTTCATAAGTGAACTTTGTTTTCAAGGCATCGACTTGTTTCTTGATGCAGCTGTGTTCTCAGGAAGGTAAACATATGGATAGAATTTTATGAAGTGAAATGGAAAAATAATGTATTGATTTCCATGTATCTCTACAACAAACTCACATAGATGTTCTTACTTCTCTCACAGTCTAAGATACAACTGGCAAATGTTCTATTTGAGGAATTCCAGTTGCTTTTCAGGAGTAATGTGGTTACCACACGTTGGAGCACCGCTGGCATCAATTGAAAGAATCTGCTTCTTTTTATGGTCACAAGACCACAGACAGACCAGTTAGCCTCTTTGTCAGAAGTATGCACCCGTCCGGATATGGTGCCAATCACATCCCAGGCGCAAATTTGCTCTTTGGGCAGGCCAGAGAACCTTCTCCTGTTCTATGACCTCGATTAAAACTAGAACCTCAAGTTTGTGTTATAAGTGCCATTAACTTCAGAGAAAACAAGTGTGAGAGTGAGCCAATGAATGCTTTAATGTGGAAAATCTATCTGTATAACCATAAACAGAGGTCACGGAGTATAATATCTAAAAAACATTTTTTAAAAGAAGGACAACATATTAGGCAGAAGGTCAATAACTTTCTTACTTGCTTTCAAGGTTAACTACATGTAAACTGAGTTAGAAACCATGCCTATGACAACACTGAAAGAAATCTCTATCAGTACTAGACATCAAAACTGACAGATGCAGGGAGCAGGCTTCCCGGACAGGTAGGAATTTGTCTCTAAATAAACTGCCTTTGCAAAAAGGAGTGACTTTCCCCTGATGCAGATAGACATGTCCTCAAATCAGACTGTCGTACTTTCTGCAGCAATAGCCACTCATCTGATGACATTAGCATGAATTTCTGGCTCTCATTTTGAGACAACATATATTCTACTGGAAATTTCCGAGCAGGGGAATGTATTTTGATTTTACATTTTGTTGCCAAGAATAAAGACCAGAGAAAATCAAAATCTCTCTTAGGAGGCAATAAACAACATCATTGACAGCTTTAAGAAAATCTCTCTTAAACAGCAGGATAAGGTAGTGAATATTTATGACCATAACCTTGACAGTTCTTAGGCAGAGAAGAATCAAAAGTTCATTCCTAACTGTGTAAGATGCATCTGCATAACCAAAATTTGATTAGATTAGTGTGAAAATTGGTGGAAAAGGGAGGAATGGGAGTTGTCCCAGGTATAATTATATCCTCAAGAGCGTAGACATACCCAAAGTTGTGGACCCAGTGTTGCCTTTGGAACAAGTTTCCAACTTCCAGCTGGCCCCTGACTTCTCAACTCCCTCAGTAGTACCAAGTCTTGTGCCACTCAGTTCCCTGTGCCCATGCAGGTCTGCTCTCCTGGACATCACACTGTCCCCAGAGGCTGCTGGAGAGGGTGGCAAGTGGATCGGTGCCTCACCATTCCAGCTTCCAACGCTGGTTTAAACTCCGATTTACTGCCACTGTCCACATAGTCTCCACTTCGCATTCATTCACTCTCTCGATAACATTTCAGAACTTTTTATATACTGTCATGAGTCAGAACCCTCAAAGACAGCATAAGGGACAAATAAAACAGGCAATTTGAGGAGAGTTTAGTAAGCACACTATTTAAGTTTCAGATAAGGAATGACTATTGGGGCTACGAGTTAAGACACCAATCAGGACACCCATGTCCTATATGTTGAGAAGAGGCATTGCCTGAGAGATGTCTGGCTTTGGTCTTTGGTTCCAGCTTCCTGCTAATGCAGACCCTAGGAGACAGTGGTGAAGGCTCAGTTAGCAACGCTCCTGACAGCCATATAGGGAACTCAATTGTGTACCTGGTTTTTGGCTTCAGATTGACCCAGTCCAAGCTGGGACTGGGTCGGGTCAGGGGAGCGAATCAGCAAATAGGAGCTCTTCCCCTTCCTTTTATGATAAATAAATTAAGAAAAGTTATAAACAATAAAAAGTAGACCTTATCAGATTGGATTTATTAATAACAAACAAACACAACAACAACAAAAACAAAGAGTTAGGTAACATGTAGGGAAATCTTCGGGAACAATGCCATGAGTCTGAAGGGGCAAGAGGAGTGACCAGTTCTAGAAGCTAGGTATAGGAACGTCTCTACACAGAGGGCTACTTGGCAAGCTGTGGCTTTGCAGTTAAGGCATCAGCGTGCCCAGAGCAACCCTCCAGGGAGCAGGCCAGAGGACAGGTTATCCTTTCTCCTCACTCACCTCTGTCAGGACTAGGTAGCAGCTGAGCCGGTTAACCACAAAGCTAGTGATTATTGGAACCTATGTTTTATACTAACACCTTCCAAGATCCCGAGTGGAATCCAGCAGTGTTTACATAGTCATGTAGTTTTGTAAAATTTCAGAATGTAAGGTATGTTAACTACAGTTGGTTAGGTTTGCTGACTCTTCACTTGTGACTTGATCTTTGTTGAATTTGTCCTCTCTGCTGGAAATGAGAAAGCTCTATTGGGGGGAAGTTGGGTTGGGAACACATTTATTGTAGTTGATTCATCTAGCATTGTGACCCTGGTACAGGTCCAGGGTTATAATGTGATATAGGTATGTCCTGTGGAACATGTGTGCTGAAGGTTTGGAGAAGGAGAGCTGAAAATATTCAGACACTGGTCTATGTAGCATTTTTTTTTCAAATCTTACAGCTCATAGAGGGAAAAAGCAAAATAAAACAAAGCATGTTGGCAATGTATTTTTCCAAATTAAACAAACATACTAGAAATTAAAAGTGGTAAGGTGGGTGCTGCGATGTGGCCTGTTGAGCCACTGCCTGCAGAGCCAGCATCTCATAGAGACACTGGTTCAAATCCTGGCCACCCTACTTCCAGTCCAGTTTCCTGCTAATGCACTTGCGAAAGCAGAAGAGGACCACACAAGTGTTTGGGTGCCCGGAAGAACGTGGGAGGCTGGGAAAAGCTTCTGTCTCCTAGCTTTAGCCTGCCCAATCCTAGCCGTATCAGCCATTTGGGATGTGAACTGAGCAATGGAAAACCTCCCTTTTTCTCTCTTCCTCTCTATCTCTCTTTAATTCTGCCATTCAAATAAACAATAAAATATCTTAGAGAAAGAAATTCAAGTGGCATTTCTAGTGACAGGTGCTTTGGTAAAAAGAAAAAAAAACCACCAATTTTAAAAACAATAAATTATGCCAGAGGAAAACTAAATTATCCAGTCATTTTGTGTAAATAATATTACAAAATTGTTGTCATATGAAGAGGCAGTCAAGAGAATATAGACACAAAAATTTAAGGAAAAATTATAAAATATATCAGTTATTAAAACGTGATTTTATTTCTTATAATTATCTCATTCAAAAGAATATGTTTTTCTGTAAATATTTAAGTATACTAATTTTTCTTAGTGAGGACTCCAGAGATGCAATAGGTCTCACATTGCCACAAAACCTGCTCTGCCCATGAACCAAACCCGTGTGGAAGACACGGGCAGAGCATCCTGCTGGTGGTCACTGTGGGCAGCTCCTGCGGGCACAGAGCTGAGAGGAGGAGGAGAGAGTTTGGGCCTCGGTGATGCCAGAGACAATTTCAGGTGTTGGGTTTCTAACAAGAAACAGAGTCAACAAGATCCCTGCCCTTAAGAAGCTCATGACCAAGCCAGAGAAAGAAGGCAGTAAAGAGGAATGAAGGGCAATAGTGCCCCCAAGGGCTGTCTGGGTCACAGGGACTGAATGAATGAGACACTGGCCCATGTCCAAATGTTTCCAAGAGAAGAGGGGAACCAAGCAGGATAGCACAGAGTGAAACTTTCAATGGAGAGCAGAATGAGAGCTATCAGCAGGTGCACAGGAAGCTGTTTCATTACTAGGGTGGACCTGGGTTGGATGAGACCTGGGATACTCACTGCTTTGACACATCAATCATTACATCTGACTCTATCCAATGAATTATGTCATTCCTTAAGATGTAGGCAATTATAGCGACATGCTAGCATTCTCTTTAAAGTTTTTCATTTATTTTCAATTTAATTTAAATAAAGAGAGATAGAGATAGATTTTCCATCTGCTGGTTACCGCCCAACACCCATGACAGCCAGGGCTGGGCCAGTTTGAATCCAGGAATCAGGAATTCCTTCTGAGTCTCCATATGGGTAGCAGGGACCTGCTATCTCAGGGTGTGTATTAGCTAAAACTGGAGCTAGAACTCAAATCTAGGTACTCTGATATGTGATATGACGTCCCAACCGTCATCTTGACCATGTTGCTAAATGTCCAACTCCACTTTTTCGCTTTTTAAGTAATACATATGTAAATATTAAATCTGTGGAAAATACAGATGAATACTCTAAAAATACTCACCACACAATTAATAGCTATCATCGGCATGTTAGGGTATATGCTTATAAATTTGTATTTCTACAATGGAATGGAGAGGAAGATCATGAGTCTTGTGCCAAAGACTGGAGTACCTGTGGTGCTGTCATAGATGTGTAGAAGATGCTCTCATGCAGACAGAGGCTGCCTTACAGTGATAGCACAAAGGAAAAAGGGTTTGTATGTGGTGAGCCCAGAGAAGGTCTTCTCCATGGCCAAGAGGTCTCTTCCTCTGACAGTATCAAAAGGAAACCATTAGGCTTGGACTGTGAACGTAACCCGTAACCCAGATCAATTTGTGTGACACAGGCTGGATCCATCCCAGAGTAGCGGTGCCTGCAAGATGCATATTCCAAAAGTCAATGGAATTTTTTAAAAATATCAAACCCTTAATGTTCTTCAAAGGTCACGAAGGGATGTATTACTCATAGCCATGCATATTAAGATTTCTTTCTCTTCTCCCAACAACCTCATTTAAAGATGACAAATACATCATCTTTCCCCAAGCCCTATACTTTACACTTCCTCACTAATTTTTTTCATCTCTGGTTCTTCTACATCTGTACTTAGAAATGTTTTAAGGGTGGGCCCAGCGGCATGGCCTAGCGGCTAAAGTCCTTGCCTTGATTGCCCCGGGATCCCATGTGGGCGCCGGTTCTAATCCCGGCAGCTCCACTTCCCATCCAGCTCCCTGCTTGTGGCCTGGGAAAGCAGTTGAGGACGGCCCAATGCATTGGGACCCTGCACCCGCGTGGGAGACCTGGAAGAGGTTCCTGGTTCCCGGCTTCGGATCGGCACGCACCGGCCCGTTACGGCTCACTTGTGGAGTGAAACATCGGACGGAAGATCTTCCTCTCTGTCTCTCCTCCTCTCTGTATCTGACTTTGTAATAAAACAAATAAATCTTAAAAAAAAAAAAAAAGAAGAAATGTTTTAAGGGACTAGTCCTATATGAAAAGGCCATTGTTGGACGATTTGGAGAAAGAGGAATAAATGACGTCAAAACCAGAGCTGGTCTTCCTTGTGAGTCACTCATATCACTCATTCCTCACATCCAGTCACAATTCCTATCCCTTCTGCCCTCTCCTTTTCTGGCTCACATATCCTCCAAAGCCTCTCTTCCATCACAGTGGCCCTGCTTGTGTCTCCAAGAGTATTGCTCCGGTCCCTGGATCGTATTTCCTTTGCTGCTGCTTTGCTCTATCCAATCTACACATATCAGGTCAAAGAGTAAGAGAAGTGCTCGTGGGGTCTACTAATCATTCCATGTGGTATGACTCATACATCCAGAACTGCCCCAGAGAAACCAAAGTAAAACATCCAAAATAAGTCAATAAAGCTAGAAGATCCCAAAAGAAGAATCTAGAATGAGAATACAGCACTAAGGTCAGATGTTGCTGTGCCCGGATTGCGGTGACTGGATTCGAGTCCTGCCTCTGCTTATGATCCAGCTTCCTGCTAATGCACATCCTGGGAGGAAGAAGCTGACAGCTCAAGAACTTGAGTTTCTGCCACCCACATGGGAAAGTTGGATGGAATTCCTGACTCTAGGCTCCCATCTTTGGCTTGTCTCATTCTCAGCTGTTACAGGCATTTGTGGAGTGAACCAGTGGATGAAAGATATCTGCTTGTGTCACTGTCATCCTGCCTTTTAAAATAAATACAAATAAACAAATTGACCTTGAAAAAAGCAACACACAGCTCAGTAAAGACTAGAGTTCAAGGGATTCTGATCTTTGCATGGACCGGGTCAAAAAACCAGGATTTAGAGGCAGTCTGAAGATTCTTGTGTTCATTAGGTCAATCCCCGAGAGCAGGATCATATGCATTTCTGGGGAGCATCTGTGTGGAGATGTGTCACTTTAGCTCCATCATCTCCCTGGCTGCCTTTCTAAAAACCTGCATCGGGTTACACAAGATCTCAGTGATCAGTTGGAGATTTTAAAGCCTCTTAAAGCTCTTCCTTTTCTGCAGCACACCATGCCACATTTAGACTTTCTGATGACAGGCAAGACCTTCTCACCTCGCATCTGCCTCTCGCAGCTCTTTTGGCACCTTGGAAACCAGTCACAGCACACTGTTGCTGGCCTTGGAGCCTTCCCATGTGTGCTTCTCTTTGCCCTGAAACCTGCTTGTTTGCCAGGCTCACCACTAACCTTTTCCTTCCTGTGGGCAACTTTCCCTGACACGCCGCTCTTGCCTTCCCAAATCCATCCCAGCCAGAGGTGAACGCTCTTGTCTTCTCTCACCATTTCATTTTATACCCTTTCTAATTCTGTCACACCTGACAGCACATTAGAATGCTAGCTCTTGCAGTCCAGGTCCTAGGGTGGTCATGCACGGATAAGCCGGTGGACAGGGCTCAGAGTGTTCATTGTATTAATGTTGCTTTAACCAGACACCAAGACTGAGTTAGGACCTATATGTATTTGCTTCAACTGCCAGAGCAATAGATAAGATGGCTCTGGGGTTTTTAGGGTATGTAATTGCTGCCTAGGGACATCCAGGTATAAGGCTAATGTGAGTGTAGGTGAGGGATGAGTTCTGTGTGATTCCTAGCAATGGGGTCACGGAACTTGCTTGCCAGCATGGGGAATGAGATCTGTGGGGTTGGAGGGGATAGTCCATAAGTTCTATTTGAGCCAGACTGATTCACCAACCCACATGGGAATCCTAAGATGGGCTGTTAGCATAGAGCATCACTGCCACACACCAGTCCACACCAAAGCTATGGATGGGGGCCTCTCTGGCAGGGCTAGGTACCAGTGCCTGATTGAGTGGTAGAACAGGGGATGGGTCACACTTGGCAGGGTCAGGACATTAACCAACATGCAAGAGAACCAGATCTGGGGATAGATTCTCTGGGGGAAGTGTGGGCCCACCCCTGTGGAAATACAAGTCCTGCTGGTTAGCTCGCAAGTTGGGGTGGTTATGTGCTGAACTAGGTGTGACCATGGAACCTGCCATCACTTATGGGTAAAGCAACCGACAACATTCTGGGCAGGTCAAGGCAGCAGCACCCGAATGTGCATCCTAAAACATGATGTGGGTTAGGCCGAGCTGCAACTGGAAGGGGGCAGACTGGGCAGGGCCAAGCAAACCTCAACTCACAAGGAAGAACAGAAATCAGGATGGAGCACAGGTCTTGCCGAACTGGGCTCTTACACCTATTGGTCTGCATGAGCCAGGGACGCTAGGTCACAGCAACAAAAGCTAAGGCCAAACAGGTGAGGGGCTATATCAAGCTTTGTCAGAGCAACCACTGGCATATGTGTGATCTATAGCTGGGAACAGGCCCCATTGGGGAGCTAAGAATACACCCTTGCTGGGGTAGGGCTCCCACTGTTGAGTGCGGGGGATGGAGTAGGGGCTGTGCTCTGGTCTAGACATAGTTGCAGTCTCCCTTTGCACAAGTGTGGACTGGGACTGGATGCATCAAGCCCGGAGAGACTCCAGCACCAACTGGTGCTCTGGAAGACCAGGGTAGATGTAGGATGGACTAGGCTAGGTCTCTGCCCCTACTGAGCCATGTGTGAGCAGGGTTGAAGGCCAGCAAAGAAAGGTCACTGTTCCTGCTAGGACAGGAGGTAAACTAAGTAGGGCTGGCTCATGGACGCACCGGTATGCATGAGATCTGGCATAGGGAGAGGTTCTGATGGAGGAGCCTGGGCAACTCCTCTGGCAGGACACAGTCCCTGCAGGTGAGTGCAAGAACCACGATAGGGAGCAGCCCAGACCAGGCCAGAGAAAGGTACCCACAGGCATACATTTGGCATAGATCGTGGGCAGACCAGGCTGAACCAGTTCACATCACCTGCTGGTGAATCCGAGCAACAGAACAGTGTGGTCGGGCCAGGTTTGGTTGCAACACATACCAGTGCACATTACGACTGGGATTGGATGCCTGCTGGGCTGGGCTAGACTATAACCCTCACCAGTGTCAGCTGGAATTGGGGGTGGGCCAGGCCGGGCCAAGTTACAACACCCACTGGAAAATGCCAAGGTGAGGTGGGTCCAACCAGCACATGTGAGAACCAGGAAGAGAGGGGGCAAAACCGAAAGGGGGCATGGGGAAGGTTCCCCTGCTGGTCAGCCACTGCCACTGGAGCACATAAGCTGGAATGGGGGCAAACCAGACCAGGCAGGGCTACAACACCTGTGGGCTTCATGTGAGTTAGATCAGGGAAAAGCCAGGCTGGGCTGACTGCTCCAACTGGTGCAAGCATAAATTAGAGTGGATGAGTGTTGGTTGGGCTTTGCCACAGCATCAGCTGGCAGAGGCTGGCATTGGGGGTTAATTCTGTCAAGTTAAACTCCAGAAACACCTGGAGAGTGCATAATCCAGGAGTGGGAGTGGTCTAGTAGGGAAATAGTGAACACCTCCCTCTTGGGTTTCCACTCCCATATTGGAGAGCATGAAAACCAGGATTGGGACAGGTGTGTCTAGACTGAAAGGCACCCGCCAGTATGTGTATGCGCTGAATAATAGAGCAGGTTGGGTTGCCCTAGGTTTCAATGCCCATTGACATGTACCGAGCTAAATGGGATGTGGGACAGACTGAATAAGTCTGCTATAAATACTGGCAAACATGGGAAACAGAGTTGGGGACAGGCCTCATGGGGGTTATAGGGAGTCATCCCAACTAGGCTGCAGCTCCCACTGGTTTGCATGAGGGCTGTGTATGAAGTGGACAGGTTCGAGCTGGACTGCAACAACCCATTTGTTCGCGTGGAAGACAGGGCTGGAAACAGAAATGACCCAGCAATTGCAACAGCCAGCATATGCATAAGCTGATTGGGGCAATGGACTGTGCTGGACCCTGTACTGGCAAGCACACACAAGAATCAGGTCTGGGATCACCTCAGACGAAGTTTCCTTGGAGACCCTCCAACTGAACTGCTGATCTCAGAACCCCAACCATGAGGAGACTATGTCAGCCAGTGGACTCTGAAGAGATTTCATCATGCTTGGAAAGGCGAGATTGGCAGCAATTCAGAACTGCTGAACTATCAAAACTGCATGAGCAGGACCCTCAGAGCATGCCCCACGTCGGGGACCTGGGATGGCTGGGAGGCTGGGTGGGGCTTTTCCCTTTATCTCTTCCCTTACCCTGGATACAGAAGAAAAGTAATATTAATGTGGAAACAATGGTCTTACCCACTTTCCTGTAGCCCTTGACCCTTTGTGCCCTAATCAACTACGCAAAGATTATCAAAATAAAAGAATTTTTAAAAAGAAAAAAAAGAGAAAAAAAACATTTTCTCTCTCATTCTAGAGGCTAGAAGTCCAAGACCAGAATGTTTTGAGGGTTACTGTCTCCGGAGGCCTTCCCTGCGTACAGATGGCTGTCCCTCCCGTGTCCTCACATGACCTTTTATCTGTGTGGTCATCCCCGGTATCTCTCTGTCTTAGAAGGATGCCAGCCAGATTGGATTAAAGTCCAGGCCTGTGAGGCTTATTTTAATTTAACCACCTCTTTAAGAAAAACCCTTATTTTCCTTTCAGGTCCCTGCTTCCAAGATGACAAAGAAAGGCACAATGGTCATTCCCAAGCCCTCCGTGGGGTTAGGAGGAGTGGGGAGACTTTGGGCAGGTTAGGCCGCCACCTGAGTCCCAGCTGTTCTACTTTCGATCCTTCTCCCTGCTAATGTACCTGGGAAAGCAGTGGAAGATGGCCCCAGTGCTTGGGCCCCTGCCACCTATGTGGAAGACTCAGATTGAATTCGTGGCTTTTGGCTTCAGCCTGGGCTAACTGTGCCACAGTTCTGGTCATTACAACCATCGGGGGTGAACCACTGGATGGAGGATCTCTTGTCTCTTCCACTTTTTCTGTAACTCTGCCTTTCAAACAACATAAATCTTGGGGAAAAAATGCTTGTATAAAGAATTTAGTCTGAACCATGCTCTAGAAAAAGTAAGTAGGAATTAATGCTTTAAAAAAGAGAAAGAACCCTTATTTCCTCACACAGTTACATTTATGATACTTGGGTTGGGCATTCAACATATGAGTTTGGTGCCATGGGACTGTGGGTGATGCAGCTGGGTCCCTCACAGTGCCTAGGGACAAGATGCTGCGAGGGACAAGACCAACTCATATCCTCAGCCTGTGAGGAGAGGAGGGGCCCAGAGCAGAGACTGGGTCATGAAGTTGGTGGTAAGTAAAGTCAGGAAAGGCCCAGATTTCAGGCAAAACAAGGAAGAATCCTTGACTCTGCACACTTATGTGGTAAATACCATGCAGGGAGTGTGTGAAAGGTGAGCAGAGCTGCCTGCAGGAACTGCACCTGTTTGTACATCTGTCTTCTTGCCAGACTCTTGGGACCAAAGACTAATTCATTCCTCTCAGCACCTCTAATGTCGAGGGCCCCAGCACAGTGAAGGAACACAGTGGAATTTGTTAATGAAATGAATGAGCCTCTTAATGAGACCAGGAATGAATTAATGCCCTGATTTCACACTATTTCTGAGAAGGTTTGAAACCATTTACCAACATGGTGGATCCTTTTAGTTCCGTGTTCATATTTACCTTGTTTTCAAACACACCCTTAGGGCCTGCATGCATTGGGCTGTCATGACCTATATCTGTCTCTGTCTCTCTGTCTCTCTCTTCTTTGAAGAAAGCAAGAAAGGGTGACAGCATTTCTATAAAGGAGGTTCACCCCTGTTTGCTGAAAGTCAGGTGAAATCTGGTCTTCACTGGCCCGGGAGCCCTTGGTTGGGAGAGTGGTTGATAACAATGGGTTAGGCATTTACCTGGAAACCAAAGGGCTTATTTTGTCCTTTGCTCTGGCCTTCCTTAACTGTCTCACCTCAGCAACTCCCAGTAGGGTGAAAGGTGACCTGTGGCAGTGTAATCTCAGAGCTGATCTGCACGTATACCACTCACCGAGTTGTTTCAGCGCTACTTCCTGCCTTGCTGCTTGACTGTCTGATAATAGCAGATTTGAATTTTTGAGCCAGTGGGGTCTCTTCTGCAACCTAGGCTGTATAAATAGTGCAATCAAAACACTCAAAAATCTTAGCACCAGGACATAGGAACAAACTCTTTTAGATCTTGACTTCTGGGTTAAGAGGATGATCCTAGAAGAAATACTGTACAGGTAAAATAGTGAAAAGGTGAGACAATTGTTTGGTGATCTTCATCCGGCCTTGTGTTCTGGTGAGGTCTCCATGGAGCAGACCAGCAGCCAGCCTACCTTCACTTGTGATGGCTGCAATGGAGAACAAATTGTTGCTTTTAAGGGCTTCGCATCACAAGTGAAAGGTACAGTCACTTTCCAAGAGGTGTAATGGTCTGAGTTGCCGACACTTAGAGCTTTACAATTGGACAGCTTACACCCTTACAGAATTTCAAGTGTACATCCTCTTCCTGATGCTAAGAGATGGGAAAAAGACTATCAGCACTCCGCTTGAGGACAGACCTGTGAACACTCCCCCATCTGTAATTTCCTAACTCTAAGAACTATCCTAGAATGTAACTGTATTTGGAGACAATGTTTTGAAAGGGGTGGTTAAATTAAAATGAGGCCTTTAGGTTGGGTCCTGATCCAATGTGACTGGTATGCTTGTCAGAGATTTGAACATACACCATCCACAGGCCTGAGACACATGCCTCAGCAGAAATGTCACCTGCTGACCCAGCGATCCTGGCCTGCCAGACTCAAGGACTGCGACAAAGTAAATGATCTACTGTGTAAATTACCAGTGCGGAGTGCTGTGCTGTAACAATCTTTGCTAAGGCATACATCCTGTTTTACAAGTAGCCCCCCCCCCCCAAAATCAGGTATAGATGAAAGACCTTCAGATTTTAGAATGTTTTTGCTTTTTGCATTCTATTACTCCATTTTGCCTTCCAGTGATATAAAAGAGAGATTCAGGGCCCGGCGGCGTGGCCTAGCGGCTAAAGTCCTCACCTTGAACGCCCCGGGATTCCATGTGGGCGCCGGTTCTAATCCCGGCAGCTCCTCTTCCCATCCAGCTCCCTGCTTGTGGCCTGGGAAAGCAGTCGAGGACGGCCCAAAGCTTTGGGACCCTGCACCCACGTGGGAGACCTGGAAGAGGTTCCTGGTTCCCGGCTTCGGATCGGCACAGCACCGGCCGTTGGGGCTCACTTGTGGAGTGAATCATCGGACGGAAGATATTCCTCTCTATCTCTCCTCCTCTCTGTATATCCGACTTTGTAATGAAAATAAATAAATCTTTAAAAAAAAAAAGAGACAGATTCATAAAGCATCTTGAAAGTAATCTTTATTAATTTATTAATATAAATGCATACTCATGGTAGACAATTTAACTTTCCATGGGTAACGTTTTTCTGCCAAGGGCAGCTATTTGGATATTTATAACATTATGTGTGGGTTGTACAAAATTATCAACTTAAAAATTAGCTTCAAGAAGTTTATTGAATTTCAAGTCCCCATGGTTGCTTGGCAGGGTCAGACCAAATGATCTTGCAGGCTTTTCTGGCCCACAGGCTGGGTGTTCCCCATGCCTGCTTTAAACTAATAAGGGTAAGTTAAAGAAGAAAATAGAAACTTCCTATAGTCTCATTTCCTTGACACAACAGCTGCCTTTGATGTGTTGCGCCACCAGTCCAGACTGATGGGAATTTCTTCTGAGGTTTGATCCCTCTGACAGCTCCCCGGCGTTTGCAGGTGGTTTTCCTAAAGGCTCATACCTGCTACACCCAGCAACAGATCCCTCCTGCTTTTCTTTTTTTTCTTTTAAAGATTTATTCATTTTATTACAGCCAGATATACACAGAGGAGGAGAGAGAGAGGAAGATCTTCTGTCCGATGATTCACTCCCCAAGTGAGCCGCGATGGGCCGGTGTGCGCCGATCCGAAGCCGGGAACCTGGAACCTCTTCCAGGTCTCCCACGCGGGTGCAGTGTCCCAATGCATTGGGCCGTCCTCAACTGCTTTCCCAGGCCACAAGCAGGGAGCTGGATGGGAAGCGGAGCTGCTGGGATTAGAACTGGCGCCCATATGGGATCCCGGGGCGTTCAAGGCGAGGACCCTAGCCGCTAGGCCACGCTGCCGGGCCCCTGCTTTTCTTTTCCCTTATGGGCCAGTTGGCTGACAACAGTGCCAAGATCTCTTCACACTGTGTTAAATAAACAAACCACAGGCATTCGGTACAGCAATTAAGCTGCCCCTCGGGATGCCCCCACATCCCATATTGGAATGCCAGTTCGAGTCCCAGCTACTCTGCTTCTGATCGAACTTCCCGTCAATGTATCCTGAGGCAGTGGAAGATGGCCCAAGCACTTGCACCTCTGCTACCCACATGGGAGATCCAGATGGATTCCAGGTTCGTGATTTTCTACCCTAACTTTGGCTATGGAAGCTGTTTGGGATGTGGACCAGATGGGAGCTGTCTGTCTCCGCATGTCCATCTGCCTACCAAATCTAAATACATACACACAAACTTAGTTCCAAAGCACAGAGTTAAGACCCCACTCTCCAGTGAAGGAATCATATTTCTGATTACATGGGGTCAAATGTATGCACTCACTTTTAAAAAAAAAAAAGATCTATTTTTATTTAAAAGACAGATTTTTTTTACAGAGGAAAAGAGTGAGAGAGATATTTTATCCACTGGTTCACTCTTCAAATGGTCACAACAGCCCGAGCTGGATCAGTTCAAAGGCAGGAAGCAAGAGCTTCTCCTGAGTTTCCAACGTGGGTGCAAGGGCCCAAGGACTGGAGTCATCCTCTGCTGTCCTCCCAGTCCATGAGCAGGGAGCTCAGAAGCGGAGCAGCCAGGAAACAAACTGGCACCATATAGAATTCCAGTGCTGCAGGTGGAGGATTAGCATGCTACCTCACTACATTGGCCCCAATGCATTCACGTTTAGGGGTCTTTCTAGAGAGAAGGAACTGAGACCAAATAAGCAAAGATCATCTCTCAGATAAGCAAAGATTGTAATGGCACTGGGACCTCAAAAAACCCAGCTCCCAAATCTGGTACTGCTGATATGCGAGCATTTTGTTCTTCCAGGAGTGGGAAGCATCTGGCGTTTGGACTTTATAACAGCCTGTGAAATCATTTGTTCTGGCCCTCCCAAACCAATCATAGGCAAGACGCAACATTCAAGAAGTTACAGGTTCATTTTTAAGTTGATAATTTTGTATGGCCTGCGAATGAAGTTATGAATATCCAAATGGCTCTTGGCAGAAAAAATGGTTCTCTACAACAGAGAGAGGGAAAAAAAAACTAAGAGGGAAAAAAGGATGAGTCAGCACACTGGGGGGATGCTCCGAGCATAGAATGATGGGGCAGGTGCAGAAAAAGAGAAGGGAAAGACCAGGGGATAGCCAGATACTTGCCAATTACAGCAACCCCTTCACAAAACCCACCGTGCTTCAGGAAGCTGCCGAGGGGCTAGTGGTGACCCCAACAAGTCACTCAGAGGATGCTTGTTCCATTTGCTTGGGTGGAGAGAGACTCAGTCAGCCCAGACTATTACAGCAAATTACCCTGGAAGGCAGGGCTTGTATTTCTCACAGCTCTGGAGGCTCAAAGCCTGAGATCCCAGCCAATGTGGTTGGCTGTGGCCAGGGCCCACCTCCAGACTGCAGACTGCCCCCATGCCCACTTCCCTTCGTGTCGCAGCCTGCAGGAACGAAATGGAGCTAACTCTCAGACCTGTGCCTAGGATAGCATGTATCTAATGGTGAGGGCACCGCGCTCGTGACCTAACCACTTCCCAAAGGCCTCGCCTCCCACACCCTGGGGAGACTCCGTCCTGGGGCAGATGTGGCTAATGCTTGAATCCCTGACTCTTGCAGACAGTAGAGACTGGGGGAGCTGGGAGACAGCAGGATGAAATCTTTCAGAATAATTAGATGGAAATATGGCAGAGGTTCGATAGATAGAAAGACTTTGGGGGTTGAGGTTTAGCAGTCTGGGATATGAGAGATTATTGGAAAAAGAACTGAACAGTGAGGGAAGTGAACTTACAGGCACATGAAATGAGCTATGGACTGGATTTCCTTTTTAATGTTCTTGGCAAGATGAGAGTAGATAATAAAATTATCTCTAATTGCTTTGGGTTAGTAAATTGTGCTGCTTTGATGAAAACAGTGAATTTGAATGTGAATCTTTGTGTAGCCTGAGCCACATGGAATTTTCAGATAGATTAGGACAAATTGTATAATTTATAAACACAGAAAGGATATGGAAGTCATCAACAAACAAAAATTACCATGTGATACCATAGTTTACTTACAAAACTGAATCAGCAGGCAAGTGGAAAAATGATCTTTCACTTTGCTGATGGCATGGAATTTCTGGGGGGAAATTTGGATCATCTCGTTTTCAAAAAGCCTTATAATTCTGCATGCAATTTTATTATTCAAAGAGGTTCTTGCATAACAATTTAGAATGGGGGGTTATCACCAATGAAGTCGAAAACATCTACAGGTTTCATAGGACATCCATAACCGCACCCCCTGCCAAAAACAAAGTCCCCCCAAATGAAAACAACTTAGATCCCTCAAGCACAAGATTGGTTAAATAAGTTGTGGTGCACTGATATAAAAACACCAGAGGCATTTGAAGTGATTTTGCGACTTGGGTGCCAGCAGGCTCCTGACTGCCTGGGGCCTGATGAAGAGCAAGGCGAGGATGCTGAGAGAAGGGCCAGGAGGATTCTTGAGGTGAGGAACTGTTGTTGATCTGTTTTGGTGACAGTTCCTAGGTGGCACACAACTGCCCAAAGTCATCAAACTGTGCACTTGCTCCGGCCAGCAGAGCCAGTAACATGGACACGGCAAGGGTCTGGGGATGCGGCACCGACAGGAAACCAGTGATGGTGGAAGTCTCTCCCAAGCCTCCCTTTATTACTGCGTATATACTCTTTCCCCCAAGGCTTTAACCAAACAATAGGATGCCAATGAGTCTGATTAGACCAGGTGCGTTTAGCGCAAGCCCATTTTCTGTTACTGCTCAGCTTAACCAGTGCTAATCAACTCCTTAGCCCACAACATGCACTTAAAATCATCAGATTTTATTTAAATCTTCAAAAACAAAGCAAAGGGAAGAGACACCCACAACAACTGATGGAAAGAGATTAAGTGTTAAGCTTGAAAAAAGTCATTGTGGGCCCAGCGTGGTAGCCTAGTGGCTAAAGTCCTCACCTTGCATGCTCCGGATCCCATATTAGAACCAGTTCTAATCCTGGCTGCTCCACTTCCCATTCAGCTTGCTGCTTGTGACCTGGGAAAGCAGTCAAGGATGGCCCAAAGCCTTGGGGCCCTGCACCTGTGCAGGAGACCTACAAGAGGCTCCAGGCTCCTGGTTTAGAATCGGCTCAGCTCTGGCCATTGAGGCCACTTGGGGAGTGAATCAGCAGACAGAGAATCTCTCTCTGTCTCTCTTTCTCTCTGTAACTCTGCCTGTTCAATAAAAATAAATCAATCTTAAAAAAAAAAAAAGAAAATCATTGTAAAGCAGCTTGCATGGGAGAATTTGAAGTTAACATGATTGCATAGAGAAACAGCGTAATGTAACACCTGATATGCATGTCAGAATGTCAAGTCACCACTGCCTGGAGAAGACTAGAGATTTTCATATTTTGCTTTCATGGTTATTTTTATTTTTATTTTATTTTATTTTATTTAAAGATTTTATTATTATTAGAAAGCTGGATATACAGAGAGGAGGAGAGACAGAGAGGAAGATCTTCCATCCGATGTTTCACTCCACAAGTGAGCCACAACGGGCCGGTGCTGTGCCGATCCGAAGCCGGGAACCTGGAACCTCTTCCAGGTCTCCCACGCAGGTGCAGGGTCCCAAAGCTTTGGGCCGTCCTCGACTGCTTTCCCAGGCTACAAGCAGGGAGCTGGATGGGAAGTGGAGCTGCTGGGATTAGAATCAGCGCCCATATGGGATCCCGGGGTGTTCAAGGCGAGGACTTTAGCTGCCGGGCCCCTATCATGGTTATTTTTAAAAATACTTCAGTGCAAAACAAAAGCAAAGCCCTCAAGGACACAGACAGGAGGTTCGGTGGTCGGGATGGCCCCTGCTTTTCAACCAGCAGAGTATTTTGAGCCACCGTAGGCACTGGAGCACGGAGGTGGGTGCTTTGCGTTGAGTGGGGACATCTCCAGGTATCTGTCTCTCAAGGCAGTAGGCTTGTCGGGGGCATCTGTGTTGCTGGAGCTGTGGGTTGACCCCCTCCATTTTCTCCTTACCCACAGAATTCCTAGTTTTTCCCTGGGCACAGGGTCCCCCAAAGTCAAGATGACATTTGGCTGGTATTGAGGCACAAAGGAATAAGTAGTCACCGGTGATGCAGACGTGCCCTGTCAGAGCGCCAACTTGAATCCCAAAGACTCTGCCTTGCAGGAAGCTAACAGGTGATGACCGCAGTCCTCGGGCCCCTGCCACCCATGTGCAGTCAGCACGGAGTGCTTGGATCCTGCTCCAGTCTGGGCCAGCCGTGGGTAGTGAGGGCATTTGGGGAGTGAACCAGCAAATGGAAACTGGCTTTCTCTCTCTCTCTCTCAATCTTTCTCACTCTCTCTCTCTCTCCCTCCCTCCCTCTGTATATTTGTGTGGATCCTTCTCTGTCACTTTCTTTTCAAATACAGCTTTTTAAAACTATAGTTTTCTGGGTTTTTTTGGCAGGTAGGTATAGATGTATGGCCATGTTTAGGACAATAAGATACAAATAAAGCAGTTTAGGAAGCTTCCAAGTTTTCCCTTTAAAGACAAGTCTTAACTTCTCTCTGCATTTCATGCCTCCTGATTCCCACGGACCGGGACTGTAGAAGCTGGATTAGCCACCCAGACGTGTGGGATCGAAGTCACATGAAGTTCCTTGCCTTATAGATGGTAAGGCAAGGGAACAGGCAAACTCTGGGGTCCCTGCTGGCTGTGGGACCACCATGCCGCTGTGAATCACATTTCCTGACTTCTGTGTGACGGAGACATAAAATCCAGCCTTATTTAAGTCAGGTGGTACTGGCATAACATTACAACTAATATTTTCATGGTGTCTGAACCAAAGTGTCAGTAAATCAGACTCAGTAGAGGATATCAGAATGTATTTATGGGAGGAGGATTCTTTCAAGTTAAAAATGAAGGAAACTTGTTTTTAATAATCCCAGAATAGAATGCTACCTCAACCATCGAGGAAGGCTCTTATTACAGTGCTGTCTCCTACTCAGCTCCAGAAATTCAATGAAAAGATTCTTTCACTTGTTTATTTTCTTGCTGTTTCTGGATTTCTTTAAACTTCAAGTCAAGACGTGAGGAAGGAGTCAGCCAAGGGTAGGCAAGAAGCTCTGGAAAGATTCTGGCCTGAGAGCGCTCGGGCTCTTAATCCATGTATCGTGATGGCCATGATGTGAACTGTCCTAATTGCTAGCATTTACTGAGACTACGCCAAGGGCAGACATTGTGCCCAATGTTAATATGTAATATCTCATTTAATTCTCAAGGTGCCCTTAGAAAGGATTCATGGTACCTATTTTAATTTAAAAAAAAAAAAAAAAAAAAAAACTCATAAGAATCATTAAGTGAGGGCCCGGCGGCATGGCCTAGCGGCTAAAGTCCTCACCTTGAACGCCCCGGGATCCCATATGGGCGCTGGTTCTTATCCCAGCAGCTCCACTTCCCATCCAGCTCCCTGCTTGTGGCCTGGGAAAGCAGTTAAGGACAGCCCAAAGCTTTGGGACCCTGCACCCATGTGGGAGACCTGGAAGAGTTTCCTGGTTCCCGGCTTCAGATCGGCGCGCACCGGCCCGTTGCGGTTCACTTGGGGAGTGAGTCATCGGACCGAAGATCTTCCTCTCTGTCTCTCCTCCTCTCTGTATATCCAGCTTTCCAATAATAATAATAATAAAAAAATCTTAAAAAAAAAATCAGAAAGTGAAAGTGAAATAGCTTATAGGTCACACTAAAGAGATCTGACTCCGAAGTCCAAGAACTAAACTTGACCTAAAAGCAGCCCTTCCCTAGCACAGACTCAAAAGGCCTGGGTAGCGGTGGGGGAAGGAGGCAGAGCAGGGGGAAGCAGCAGAACTAAGCTTAAACCCATGACCAAGTGTCAGCTTCCTGTTGCCCCTTGAAGTTTGGCTTGGAGAGAGAAACAAGCAGCCACGTCCCACTTTTTGCTGAAATGCAAATTGAAACGGTTCATTGTTTCTTTTAATCTCAGTTCCCTATGGGCCAACAAATTGCCAGCACACAATTGAGTGCAGTTCTGACAGTGACTGCAGAGTTTGGGTGCTAATCAGTAACCGAAGCAGGCAGCAGGCCTTCTGCCGAGGTCTTCCCGCTATCTTCATTGTCAATAATGCTAATTATCGGGGTCCCCCGGGGTCTCCAGTACCCGCGGAAGAAATCACCGGATACTCCAGGCTCTGTTTCAAGAGCCACTTTACTTCCAACCAGTCTTTCTTCGTCTTGGTCGTAGTCGTCTATCCCGTCCGTCCTCTGTCCGTCCTCTGTAGCTCTCTCTGTCCCGCCTAAAACGGGCTGCTTATAAATCCTTTTTTCCCTTGGGTCCACTGGGTGCTACCTGATTGGCCAGGCCCTGGAGAGGAGGCAAATTTGCCTCACCTGCTGGCAAGACCAGCTCTCGTCTCTCCACTTTGCAGAGCAGCTGCCGGTCCTGGGTTATTGGCTGCAGCTGCCACCGCGGGGCTTTCTTCAGCAACCCGCTCCCCACAGCTAATGAGTTCACCTAAGGACTTGGCCTTGCTCAGAAATCAACACCTGCTTTCTCTTCTGAAGCTCTGGATTGCCGGATTTACTTCCTTGGTTTTTGTTTAATTTTTAAGATTTATTTATCTATTTAAAATCAGAGTGAGAGAAAGAGCTTCCATCCACTCGAACCCTTCCTGCAGCAGCTAGGGTTTGTCCATCCGGGTCTCCCGCTTTGCATGCAGAGGTCCAAACACTTGGGCCACCTTCTGCTGTTTGTCCTAGACCATTAGTAGGAAGCTGGATCAGAATTCGAACAGGTGACACACGAAGTACAGTGCCTGGATGGGCAGCTGTTGGCACTGCAGGCAGTGCCGCTACTGGGAGTGCCACAACACCAGCTTTAATAAAGAATCGCTATCATTTAGGTAAGCTAAATATTTTATTTCAGGTAAAAATACTTTTCTTGTAGAATTTCCTACTGATTTTTATCATTATTATGATGCAGGATCCTTAGTCCCAGAAAGTAAATGTGAAAACGCATGTGACTCTAGCTGTGTTGATCAAAGTGACTGTTAATAGTAGACCTTGTATTTTCAACTATCTCTCCTCTGCAGTGCTCCTGCTGGGGCTGTTGGGGTATCTTTAAAACAGAAATGTGGTCCAGATAAATCCCTCCACGATGAAGCCAAGTGTATTTACTAAAGCATTATCAGCTTAAATGTCACCTTGGGGACTTGGGGGGGGGCGGCCTCAGTGTGTACTCTCCTTTGTTGTGAAAGCCACTCTTTTATGCGCCTTAATTCCAGCCACCCATCTCCCATGCAGCCCAATTCTACACACACACACAAATACACACAACACACAAGCCCTGTGGTTGTTCTCTGTCATTCTGGTTTCAATCAAAATAAAATTGTTTAGCTACCCGGGAGCAAAGAGTGGTGAATAGTGTTAAGCACAAAAAGGAGTAAATCTGAATTAAAAAAAAAATAGGCCATGAGTCATTGCTGAAGTGTTGCTACCCTCCAGAATGATTTCACTACAGAGTACATCTTTCTCTCTGACTTCATTATACGAGCAAATTCAACAGTTCAATAAACGTTTACCAAATCCAGCTTCCACCCGGGCACCGCACTGTGTGCACAGGATTAAAATACAAAAGGCACTTCACTTGAAGCTGAAGTGATCCGAAGCCAGAAGCCAGGAGCTTCTTGCAGGTGTCCGTGCACTTGAGAGGTCCAAGACCTGCACTACTTTCCCAGGCACGTTAGCAGGAAGCTGGATGGGAAGTGGGGCAGCTAAGACCTGAATTGGTGCCCATAGTGGATGCTGACTTTGCCGGCTTAGCCTTATATGCACAGCACTGGCCACAAGAAAACCAGTTTTGATTTGATTTGCATTGGCAGTAAACGTTCTGATTAGATCATAGGGATACTTCTTCATTCTTAGCTTACTCCATGATTGAATCAAAGTCTGCTTGGGGATCATGCCAAAGCAACATGCCGCAAGAACAGTGGAAAACAGGGAAAGGAACGTGCAATATCCAGAGCCGGAAAAGAGACTTTTCCCTGCTCAGCCTGGGAACCTCAGCAGTGATGTTTGATGTTTTCTAGGTCACAGTGTCCACCAAAACAAAGGGATGACCTCAGTCAGTGGTTCTCAAATACGGCTGTATATCAGAGTTCCCCAAGAAAGCTTCCAAACACTGATGATGTCATGGGTGCGGCTTTAGCCGTGTGAATTTTTCACAGTCCCTGGGCGATCATAGTATCCACAAAATCCTTCCTGTGTTATGTGTGAAGTCCGGTCCTACCTGACCTGTACACAGAGGGCTGCTCCTGTGCAAACATGCAGTGACCCTAACCAGCCCAGCCTCTCTGGGCCTCTGAATCTGCAGCTGCTCGCTGCGAGGGGGCAACCTGAATTCCTCCATCCCCTTTTCACATTATTATTATTATACAGCATGGCTGGATTGTTTGCTTTTTTAACCGTGGTACTGAAACCCCATCTTGGGCCAGCAGACGTTTTCCCAGCTGGAGGAGATAACGTGATATTCCCGGCAGGATTTCTTTCTGTGTCTTAACCTCTGCAAAGCAAATGCATTTTTCCACCCCTTCCAACTGTGGCGTGAAAAGAGAGCACTGCGGTCTTAGGCATTTCCTCTATGAATGAAGGTGAACAATGCAACGGCGCTCAGCTTGTTCCCAGGTGAACTTGGGACAAATTTAGAGACCTTGAGCACAGACCATCACGTGACAAAAAACGAGCGAGAATAATGTAGTGTCCTGTTTTAGTCTTTGACTTTTCTTTCCTGGCCTTGTTTAAATTCCTTAGGCTATAATCCAAAAGGCGGGTAGTGCTTTCAAAAGCCCAAGTCCACTAAAGGGCTTATCACTGTCAATGACCCAGGTCGCTCAGTTCCAGCATGAGCAGCAGATCAGTTCGCTCACGCCCTTGGCGTTAGGGCTTGCTGAGGAGTTGTCAGCAGCCCTTCTCACAAACCCTCACTAACAGCGGCTGAACCTGAACAAAGCAGCTGATGGAGACTGCAGGTGGATTCCACGCTGTGGAGCAAAGCTGTCCTTTAGGGAACTTCATGAGCTACATCATTCTTTTTTAAAAACTATTTGTAGTATTTTTTATAATACAGTTTTGTAGGTATAGGGATCTCCCCCTTTCTCTCTCTGTTCTGCCCTCCTACCGCTTTCCTCTGTATTGTTAACAATAGTATACTGTTGGCTGTCCAGCAGCGATGGACTTGGGGCACAGAGCCTGAGATTAACACGAAAATAACACATGTGGACTCTGACTGATGATCAATAGTTTATCAGTGACCTCAGACTTTTATAGACTGAGGATCATGTAGGATAAGGGAGGAGGTATTGAGCTCATCTATGGAACCCATCCACTGTTTCTATACCCTTGTTTGGGACTCTTTTGTTTTGTATATTCCACCAAGTGTTCTCATTCACATGCTGTCCACTCAGTTGTTCTCATATAAATGTTATCCTATCAACTGTAATCCTGTGCTCGCTGCCCTTCTAAAGTCACAATGTCCTTCTACAGTATAAGCCTTCCAAACCAGTCACAAGTCCATCATTGTCCTACGTGAGTGTATCCTGACATTGTAGGTATAGACAATGGTACAAAGTCTAGTAGCCTACTGTCAAGGAATACTTAACAGTTTCTTTGAGAGTCTTCTTTTATTTGGGAGTAGAGGTGTGTACTGCAATGCATCTTCACTTCCCAGCGTGCTAGTCTCCGTTATACAGTTCTCATAGATGAGAGTATATGCATACACATGTTTGCCTGTATAGCCATTTGTTTTGTATTTTGCATGAAGTTTCCCTAATATCGGAGAGAACATATGGTGTGTGTCCTTTTGACTTATTTCACTCAGCCAGTTGGGACCATGTTGCTGCAAATGGTAGAATTTCATTCTTTTTAATGGCTGTGTAATATTCTATGGAGTAGATGCACCACTGTTTCTTTATCCATTTCTCTTCTAATGAGCATCTGGATTGTTTCCATGTCTTCACTATTGCATGTTGTGCTGCTGTAAACATAAGGTTGCATGTTGGTTTCTCATATGCAGATTTCATTTCATTTGGACACCCAGGTGGGAAGCCTGGAAGGACTTCCCAGCTCTTGGCTTTGTCTTGATCCAGGCCTAGCTGCCGCGGGCATCATGGAAATGAAGCAGCCGAGGAAGAGTTGTGTCTCTCTCACACTCTGTCAATCTGTCTTTCAAAAATATAAAAGATAGGTTTTTTTTCACAGACTGATTTTAAAAAGGCAAATCAAAAGAAACATGAAACAAATTTGGATTAATAATTTACTTTGCCCCACACAGCCGTTTTATTCACATATCATCGATGTAGGAATTTTTATTAGTAAGACATTCTGAGAGTCATTGTGTTGCAGTTGGTTACGTTCACTTCTGAGCTAGCTCCCTGCTAACGAGCCTGGCAAAGCAGTGCAAGAAGGCCAAGTGCTGAGGCCCCTCCCACTCACCCGGGAGGCATGGATGGAGCTCTTGGTTCTTGGCATCAACCTGGCAAAGCCCCAAGTGATGTAGCCTTCTGGGAAGAGAACCAGCTGATGAAAGCTCTTCAACTCTGCTTCTCTCTGTGTGTCACTGTGGCTTCCAAATAAACAAAATAAACCTTTAACAACAGCAAAAACCATTTTGCATTCTCTTTTTCTTAGCAAGTCCTTGAAATCTTATATTTTACAGCACATCTCAATGTGAACTGGACAAACTTCGTGAGTTCAATGGACCCTATATGGTCATGGTCCCTTAGAGGGGCCTGTTTACTGGCTGCAACGGGAAAAAAGAACAGGCTGTGGACAGAGGCGTATAGCCAAATAAACTTTTCATTAAATAAATACATAAGATCCTGTTCAGGAAAATAAATCAGTAAATTTTATTTGTCTATTAAAAGGTCATGGTTGAGCTGAAAGGAAATCATCTTATTCATTTGGCTGCCGTAACGAAATGCCCTAAGCTGCGTGGCTGCTAAGCCTCAGACAGTGCTTCTCACAGCACGCATAGCAGGAAGGCCTAGGTCCAGTCAAGCCGGCAGCAAAGCCTTTGCGGCCCAAGGCTCACATTTTGTCTGCTGAAGTTAAAGTCATATAGTTTTCAGGTTCCCTACTTACCTTTCTCAGTCTCATTCTCCTTCCCCCATAAAACAGGGAAAATTTGCCTTCATCATGACGAGCCTGGTATAATGTATGTCTAAGATAACAGACAAAGGAAGCTAAACTTTACCTAGGCCATCAGTCAGTTGCAAATTTCAAGTGCTAGGTCGTTATTAGCAGGGTTTAGAGTAGTTTAGCACTAAGTGGTGTTGTCTTCAATTTGCAACCAAATGTGTATACCTCCAGAGAAGGCGTGATCATAGCCTGGTCACTGAAGGAAGGAGGGCACCCCTTCTAGGGACTGTGTCCCTCAGGGACTGCCTGTAGAAAGTAACCAGTAGGGCCCGGCGGCCGTGGCCTAGCCTTGAAAGCCCCGGGATCCCATATGGGCGCAGGTTCTAATCCCGGCAGCTCTGCTTCCCATCCAGCTCCCTGCTTGTGGCCTGGGAAAGCAGTCGAGGACGGCCCAATGCATTGGGACCCTGCACCCATGTGGGAGACCCCGAGGAGGTTCCTGGTTCCCGGCTTTGGATCGGCGCGCATCGGCCCGTTGCGGTTCACTTGGGGAGTGAATCATCGGACGGAAGATCTTCCTCTCTGTCTTTTCTCCTCTGTGTATATCTGGCTGTAATGAAATGAATAAATATTAAAATCTTAAAAAAAAACAAAACAAAACCAAAAAAAAGAATGCCAAGAATAAACAGAGAGGAAAAAAGTCTCTCCAAAAAAAAGCTACTGTTAAAAATTGACAACCACATGCAAGAGAATAACATTGGATCCTTATATCATACACAAAAATGAACTTAAATTTTTTTTATTGGAATGGCAGATATACAGAGAGAAGGAGGTAGAGGAGAAAGATCTTCTGTATTCTGGTTCACTCTCCAAGTGGCTGGAACTGCTGGAGCTGAGCCAATCCAAAGCCAGGAGCCTGAAGTTTCTTTTTGGGTCTCCCATGTGGGTGCAGGGTTCCAAGGCTTTGAACCATCCTCCACTGCCTTCCCAGGTCACAAGCAAGGAGCTGGAAAGGAAGTAGAGCAACTGAGATACGAACCTGTGCCCATATGGGTTCCTGGCATGCAAGACAATGCCAGCACCCATTGACAGTGGGCAAATGAAATGTGGCTGTGTCCCCTCACCCTCTGTCCTGAAGGTGGGTCCTAACAACGATGGATTGTTAATTCCATCCTCAGCCACTCCCCCATCACCACTATGTAGGTATTTGCTGCTGCCCACCTGTGACTCACCTATCAACTGAGAGGGGAAGGTATTGCATTGTTGTGTAACCACTGCCCTCATAAGCCCCTTTAAAGGGCCGTTGAAGCAGAGGCGAGCTCTCTTTCTGGCCAGGTGCTTCCATTACTCTGGCACCTCGACTCTTGGCTGACCCAGGACAGGTAATCCACTGAGCGTGGTCCCTGTGTACTGCTTAGATGGGACAATGTATATAATAATGTTGTTTCTGGTTTGTGTGCTGTGGGGAGTTCCAGGAGGGGTGAGGCCTAGCAGTAGTGGAATGTGGGCAGAGAAGCCAGGGAAAGGTGAATGTCTGCAGCTTTGTAAGTGTGTCCAGGTTATTTGTTGCATGTCTCTTAGGATAACTTGTATTGTTGGGGAAGCTGGGACATAGGTCTTCAGCTTAATGGATGGACTTAAGGATAATGACCATTTGTTCCTTTTGGGATTATGTTTGGTTGGATTATGATTGGTTGGATTGCCATATGGACTTGTGATTTGCTATTTCTAATGTGTTCTATCATCAATAAGCATGGTTTATAAAGACTCCTTAATAAACAAACACGTCTGGTATGATCTCACTTGCACTCCGTAACAACTAGGCTACCGTGCTGGGTCTAATCATAAAATTCTTATAAGCAAACATAGAATATAAGGAAAAGCCTGTTTGTCACTGGTCTTGGAAGTGACTTTTTAAAAACAACACCAAAATAAATAGAGACAAAATCAAACCAAACACCTTCTTTACAATCAAAAAAAAAGTAAAGACATCCTACAGAATGGAAAAAAATTTGTAAACCACACTTATATGGCTAATAAGGTCAAACATCCAAAATTCATAAGGAACTCACACAGTTCTGTAGCAAAAATATAAATCAATAAAGTGCTGAATTACCCCTTTATAAATTGACAAAGGATATTTTCCCAAAGAAGACGTGAATGGTGTCCCACCCCACCAGTTGTCAAAAGAAATGCCACAAAGAAACACCAGTTCACACCTGATAGAATGACTATATATGTAAAAGACAAGAGCTGGCATGTTTCACTGGGAGTATAGAGAAAAGGAAGCCCACAAACAGTGTTAGTTGGCATAGCCATTACAGAAAATAGTGCCAAAGTTACTCAAAGTATTAAAAACGAAGCTATGACAACATCCAACAGTTGCACTAATGGATATATAGCCAGAGGAAGTGATATCAGTAAATCAAACTGATACGCTGCACTTCCATGTCCGTTTCAGCATTATTTATAATTACCAAACTTTAAAAACAACGCTATTGACAGACGAATGGATGGATTGTAAGACATATGTAACAATATTCTTTTACTTTTCTTTTACGGTATTCTTTTTTTAAATTTAGGTTCCCATGTGGGACCCTGGCACACGGAAGGTAAGGATTTAGCCAGTGAACCTCCTGATGGACCCTACCACAGAATATTCTTCAGCCTTAAAGAAGAAGGGACTCCCACTGAAACTTCTGGAAATGCGTAGACAGCAGGATGCTGAACTGCCTGACATTGTACCAGCAATGTTGGGGCACACTTAAATAAGAGGCTGATGGAATCACACAGTGCTCCTTATGCGGGACTATACCGTTGTAGCAATGCGGGGGAACTCTGTCGGAGGGTGGGAGTTTGGGGGGAATCCCAGTCTCTGCAAAATTGTACCATAAAATTCAAAAATTCAAAATGAAAATTAAGATTTCAATGACTAGGGAAAAAAAAGGGAATTTTGTTGCTTCCATCGGTATGGCTGAATGTGAAGAACGTTACACGTGGCGAAAGAAGTCACAGCGAGATGGACAGACACAGTCTCAATGTGGGACCTACAGGTGTCTAACTCACAGACACCAGCAAGTAGAACGCAGATCACCAAGGGCTCAAGGATGGAAGACAAAGAGATTTTTGGTTGAAAGTTCTAATGGTGAGGGATGTATTGGTCAATGTGCCATGGCAATTGTAACAACACATGCGTTTCGCTGTCTTGTTGTACACCTTGAATATACTCAATATTTATACATCAAGTATTTTGAAATGAGAGAGTAAGTCTGAGAATGGAAAGAAATGAAGAGAAAGATCAAAGACAACAGTGTCAGGAAATTGCTACATTATGACTTTTAAAATAAATAGTCTTACTAAATGTTTAAAACTCAAAAAGGCAAAAAACAAAAATGTCACTTTTTAAAAGAACATGGTATTAGCAATAGCCCGAGGTTCCAAAGAGGAAGGAGCAGGAGGACACAGGGAACTCTCTATTTCCTGTTCAGTTTGCCACAAGCCTAAAGCAACTCTGAAAAATTATTTTTTTTAAAGATTTATTTATTTTTTTTATTTTAAAGTCAGATATACACAGAGGAGGAGAGACAGTGAGAAAGATCTTCTGTCCGATGATTCACTCCCCAAGTGAGCGCAACGGGCCGATGCTATGCCGATCTGTAGCCAGGATCCAGGAACTTCTTCCAGGTCTCCCATGCGGGTGCACGGTCCCAAGGCTTGGAGCTGTCCTCGACTGCTTTCCCAGGCCACAAGCAGGGAGCTGGATGGGAAGTGGGGCTGCCGGGACTAGAACCGGTGCCCATATGGGATCCTGGTACATTCAAGGCGAGGACTTAAGCCACTAGGCCACGCCGCTGGGCCCGAAAAATGATTCTTGCTTAAATGGGGCAAAAGGCCCTTCAGCATGGCTCAGGAAGAACGTCATACTATAGAGTTATATTTACAACATCCACCATATTATTGTGTGCAATTTAGTTCTTTTATGTTTTTATTTTTATCCATGAGACTTAATAAAAAATGTTGCTAAGAAATCCATCAGCTGAAAGTTCAAATTGGGCATAGCAATTAGCAAGTCAGTAAAAGTTTGGAAGTCAGTTGGTGTTCCTGTTTAGCCAGACATGGAACCTACAGGGTCTCCAACAGGCACAAGATCCCTTCTGTTTTTTCTTTTTTAAAAAGCTGAAAAGGTGACAACTAAACTCTAGTACTGTCCTACTTCAAGTTCCTGAGACAGTGTGAGGACCTATAGTGTTGGGGAAAGGAGACGGTGTGCACTGGCAGGGTTGAGGAAAGGAGGAGGAGCAGGGAGAAAGGCCAGCTGGAAGCTTGTATGTTCTGCTCTCAGGGACAAGCGGGGCCCACTCTCCTGGGGCATTCTGGAGGCATCTCAGAATGGCCCATGATGGAGAAGGGAACGACCCCAACCCTATTGCTTGAAGTGGTTAAATTTCTGGGTCTTACAGGTTTCCTTGAGCACATAGAGCAGAGAACAAACATCTTCCAAAGTAGAGGGGGAAAAAAAAAAAAAACAAGACAAACTTGGGGAAAAAAGCGAAGGGAGCTTCCCTTCCTCAAGTTGAGAAACTGTCCCTAGCGAACAGAATTGATGGGTGGGAGAGGAGGGAGTGAGGAAGATGCTGACCTTAGTAGCTCTTTCAATAAACAAACAAACAAAAACCTTTATTGGGCCCAGCGTAGTGACCTAGTATGTTAATCCTCAGCCTGTGGTCAGCATCTCATATGGGTGCTGGTTTATGTTCTGGATGTTCCAATTCCCACCCAGCTCCCTGCTTAAGGCCGGGGAAAGCAGCAGAGAATCACTCTAGGCCTTGGGCCCTTGCACCCAAATGGAAGACCCTGAAGAAACTCCTAGTTCTTGGCTTCAGATCAGCTTAGCTCCAATTGTTGAAGCTGTTTGGAGGAATGAACCAGCGAATAAAAGATCTATGTCTATCCTTCTCTAACTCTGAGTTTCAAGTAATTAAAGCTTTCTTAAATTATCAATAGTTGTATTTCAATAATCCATACGGAATTAATGTTTTAATTTTGTTTTGTTTTTAACTAAAAAACAAGAATGCTATTGGAGTCTACACATGCAAACTGGCTCACCACCACCTGGTGGCAGCTCCTAGAATTGCAGGCGAAGACAAGCTGTGGTAAATTACACCTGAGCACAAATGATGTAAAGCAGACTTAGTTCCTTGAAGGAAAATGCCACTGAAGAGCAAGATAAAAACAAAACAAAATCCACACAAGGAGAGCTTGTATACCAATCTTGCAGATACCTCCCTGGTTGTCTAAATAGTGATATGATTATTATTCATCTCTCAAGATTTTAAAAGAGATTTATTTTTTTATTGGAAAAACAGATATAAAGAGAAGAGATATAGAAAGATCTTTCATCAGATGATTCATTCCCCAGTTGGCCGGAACTGCCAGAGCTGAGCCAGTCCGAAGCCAGGAACCAGGAACCAGGAACCTCTTCTAGGTTTTCTGCTCAGATGCAGGGTCCAAAGGCTTTGGGCCGTCCTCCCCTGCTTTCCCAGGACACAAGCAGGGAGCTAGATGGAAAATGGAGCAGCCAGGACATGAACTGGTGCCATCTGGAATACTGACACTGCAGGTGGAGGCTTAGGCTACAACATCGCTGTTTTCGTAAAAGTCTCTTTAAAAACCTTCTCTCTTCCTCAGGCATGGGTATCGAGGCTCCAAATTCCACATAACCCATTGGGCTAGTTCTCGCTAAGAAGTGATTTCCTGTTTTGTGCCCTAAGTCAGTGCAATTGCCAAGTGCCAGGGAAGTTTATGGTCATCAGATTGACATACAGTACATGCTGGATGTACTTTCTGTTCCCCAGAAAGTCTCAGGAGTGAAGACCTGCTTGGTTTCGGACTGAGTGTTGCAGCTCCCCCACGTCAGGCAAACACATTCAATTTTCTTTCAGATTGCTGTGAGGCAGACCACCTTTCTCTCTATGCCACACAATTACAGAATACCTGCCATGAAATCCAGACCCAATCATTATAGATGCACTAGAAGTACTTAGAACAGAAACTGAAAGTTCACATGCCCTCATGGACCAGGCAGGACACTGATACAAGGCAAGGATGGAGTAAGAGAGATATTGAACTCTGCAGACTGGGAGGGAGGTTCCTCCCCGGAGGAGAGATTGTGAACACGACCAGCGAGTCGTCCGTTGAATCATCGTTCTTCCAGAAAAGTTGTAAAATTGCTTCTTGCTTAAAATTGTATTTATTAATTTGAGAGGCAGAGACAGGGAAAGAGAACCTATAGAGAGAGGCCTTCCATCTACATATTCACTGCCCAGATACCCAGTGTCCTAGACGGAGTGTCCAAGGCAGGAGCCAGAACTCAGTCCAAACCTGCTGGAGGGTGGCAGGCACATTGAGTCCTTAGCAACCCCTCCTAGAGTCTACACCGATAAAGTCCTGGAGTCCCAAGTGAGGCATGGGACTCAAGTACAGGCACTCCACCACGGAGGCTGCACATGAATTCCCTTAGGCTATGTGTTGCTCCTTAAATCTATACATGTTTTTTGAAGGTTGCTTTTATCTGAAAGTCAGAGTCACAGAGAGAGGAGAAATGGAGAGAGAAAGATCCTCCATCTGCTCTTCTACTCAAATGCCCACAATGGCCAGAGCTGCGCTGGTCTGAAGCCAGGAAGCAGGAGCCTCACCCAGGCCTCCCATGTGGATGCCTCCCATGTGGCCATCGTCCGTTGCCCTCCCAGGCACAGCAGCAGAGGGCAGGATAGGAAGGAAGCAGAACAGCCAGAACTCGAACTGATGCCCACACGGGATGCCAGAGGTCCAAGCCACTGTGCCGTGGCACAGCCCCATAGCTCTATGTTTTAATCTGAACTTTCTCAAGGTTTAGTAAGGCTAAATAAAACAGTTATGCAGTACATACCGTAAGACTGTTCAGGCTACAAAGACAGCACGTATTATAGGTGTTAAAGTGAAGTGCCACAAGGTAATAAGTTCAAGTCGACAGGAGCTCAGAGAAGCTAGGAATATCACCATAGCTAACTCAGCTCTTCTTGTCTTAAGAGAGGATTATTAGAAACTTGAATGTGTGTAGGCCATAGTTTATTCTAGAACATTTGAACAGGAGTTACAGCTTAGTATAATAAGCCTATAGTTGCTTCTTATTTTCTGTTATGACAGTATCATTCTTGGCTGCTGACAGTCTTTCTTAAAAATAAAATGGATTTCACTAAAGGTATAACACCAGGCATCTTCACCAGCTGTGACTTTTCCCTCTAGAAAACACCATAGGATCTGGCCACTCCACTACTAATTGCAAGCCCCAAGGATTGAAAGCAAACATGCAGGCCTGGCACAGTGGCCTAGTGTGTGAGTCCTTACCTTACATGCACTGGGATCCCATATGGGCACCGGTTTGTGTCTTGGATGTTCCACATCCTATCTAGCTCCTTGCCTGTGGCCTGGGAAAGCAGTCTAGGATGGGTACCCTATACCCACATGGGAAACCTAGAAGGAACTCCTACCTCTTGCTTCAGATTGGCTCAGCTCCAGTGGTTCCAGCCACTTGGGGAGTGAATCATCAGGTGGAAGATCTTTCTGTCTCTCCTCCTCGCTGTATATCTGCCTTTCCAATAAAAAATAAATAAATCTTAAAAAAAAAAAAAGACAGCAAAGATGCATCCAGGTGTTTATACACCTGTGTTTATGAAAGAAAAGTAAGGGTTAATGCTTTCTCTGCTTTTGTGTCCTGCTTGGTGAGATTAGATAAGGGGTAGGGGAATGGCCATAATGGGCCTGACAATGGGAAAAAGGCCTAAGCTTCTGTCTCCTGATAAGTAAATTCCTTATTCCGAGGAAATGAGGCCAGAGGGTCCTGAGCTGGTGCCAGAATAAGGTCATAAAATTTGTACCAAACCTAGTAGGTGTGCTGAGCTCGCAGTATAAAATGTCTGTACCCCTGGACATCGGGGCTCTCACTCTGTCGTAGGAGTGGGGCCTGTCTGCGAACATCAATAAAATTCCTCTTGCTATTGCAGCCTCTGACCTGGTTATTGGGAGCTTTGGTGGGGGCGACTCCTGGGGCCCACACCCGTTAAACCCCCGCGGTTTAACATTTATAACAACCTTAATCACAATAGTGAAAAGGTGGAAACCATCTAAGTGTCCACTGATGGATGCATGAATAGATTAAGATGGTATATCTACACAATGAAATAGTAATCAGTTACAAAAAAGAATGACATTCTTTCATATAAAACCATTTCACAAATGGGATAACTTCATTGTTAGAATTTGCACTTATTCTCTCCGTTTTGTGGTTATAGAAGGTATAAACTGCAAAGAACATGGCCCATGGCGCTGGTTTCACACAGCTCCTAGCATTCCATAGCAGGGCAGTGCCATGGTCAGGAGTGTGGAAGAACACCGCGCACGGTGCATGCACAGTAAAATTAATTCTGCTCTCTTCTGCCAAGAGACATACTAGGATATTGAAATGTGATCACGTTAAGCACAAAAAGCAACAATTTTAGTTGCTTCACGCTAGAGTCCTCGGAATCAAAGAGGGGAGAAAACGCGAGGCGGTAACACACCATCGGCCGGCCTGCTGTGTGCCAGCATTGTTAGACACCTTGCAAATAATGTTCTTCCTGACTTTGTAAGCTATTCTTGACTAATTACAGCAATGGAAGTGGAGTTTTTTAAACTCAGCTCTCCTGCGTTTTAATAGTTTTTTCCAATGCACTCCAGGGATCTCATTTGCAGGGAGTGGGTTAGCTGTCTTTTATTTCCCAACTCATCTTAGTTTGCATTTTTTCCTTGCTGTTGTTACAACTCCTTGCTAGCTCGATCCAGTTGTGTCATTCTTGCTGACTACCCTGCTTTCTGTCCTCCAGCGCTGCGGGACCTCCCTTGATCCCACTCAAGAATTTAGGTGCATAAACAAAATTGAAAGGGTGCGGAGCTACTAATTTATGGGACAGACTTCTACCAAGAGAGAGCCAGGACCCTGGCCTGTGTCGGGCAGACAATGCTGAGGCCCAGCCTACATTGGCGGGTGAACCAAGCCGGATGTCCTGCAGCAAAGCCCACCCCATGATGCACCTGTACCTGCTGTGTCACTGCGGTAATTGTCCTCTTCCTATTTCATTCTTTCTGACATCACAGTCTTTTTTTTCTGGGGCCACATCCCAAGATGAACTAAAAGCTAGTTCTGCCTCAGGATCTGTTATGGGGGAGTGCTGGGGTCCCTGCAGTGAATCTGGGGGACATCAAAGGTGTGAAGAGAATTGTTCCATTGCAGGCAGGGCCGCAAGGAATTTCCCACTGCGTGGCAGGACCCTGGGTCTCTGAAACCACCTGAAGGCAGTTCCACCTTCGTTTGCATGGACACCAGACCACCCCACTGAGAATTCTGTAATCTCTTCAGGCATTGTTTGCTGCTGGTTTTTTACTGTCAATGTGAGCTTGGAGGTTAATGTCAATAATAATATCTTGCAAAAGGGCCTTTTATTATTCATGCTGTCTCAGCTGTCCCCATTGACCTTATGCTAATCAAGGGATCTGTGTTTAGGGCTTCTTTCATTCTTTCCTTGGTCTTTAGGTTACCCTTTTTTTTGTGATACATTTCTTCCCTTAACTGATTCACGATTGAGCTGTAGAATGAGAATTGTAGTAGGAATGTATTACTGATTGATATGCACGTCTATTGAGAACTTCTATTGAAAGCTTTAAGGTGAAACAAAGGGCAGAATTATCCTTGGAAACACCCACTTGACCATGACAATTCTGTGCCAGGGCTTGTGATTGCTTCTGTATAAACAAAGAGGACAGCTTTCTTGCATTGTCCATTATGATCATAAAATAAATCGTAGTGGTCGATTTCTTTCCTCTTCACGCCTATTCCATGCACCCTTCTTGAGTTCCGAACCCGGCTGGAGCTGGGTCACCCCTCCTAGTTCTTATTCACAGATAATTTTAAAGGGAGCAATTATGCACCAGGAGTACCTTGAAGACTCAACTAACTGATGTTTTTGCCGTCATGGTCGAGGCTTTACATTGCTATTATGGCCTTATGAAAAGGACAGTAGTTACTTAACAAGGACTGCTTCCCAAACTTGAGGAAGTATTGGGGTCACCTGGAGGGCTTGCCAGTCTATGCAGTAGGCCCTAACTCAAATTTCTGACCCAGTCATCCTGAGCTAAGGCCTGAGGATAAGCGCATACATCAGGTTCCCAGGTGGTGCTCGTACAGCTGGGCCGGGATCGTCTTGGAGAACCATGGCCCCAAAGCGGCACTCCCTGGTGAGTACTTGCACCTGCACCATCCAGTACAGTAGCCCATAGCCATATGCATATATGGAGCAGTTGAAATGCGGCTAGTGCTATGAAGCCACAATTTATTTATTTCATTTCTATTCATTTAATCTTAAATTTACATCATCATCACTAGTGGGTGGCTTAGTATTGGGCAACACCAGTGAGGTGATCCTTGTTCTTTTTTTTTTTTGTCTTAAAGATTTATTTTTATTTTATTACAAAGTCAGAGAGAGGAGGAAAGACAGAGAGGAAGATCTTCCATCTGATGATTCACTCCACAAGTGGGCGCAATGGCCAGTGCTGTGCCGATCCGATGCCGGGAACCAGGAACCTCTTCTGGGTCTCCCACACGGGTGCAGGGTCCCAAGGCTTTGGGCCATCCTCGAGTGCTTTCCCAGGCCACAAGCAGGGAGCTGGATGGGAAGTGGAGCTGCTGGAGTTAGAACCGGCGCCCATATGGTATCCTGGCGCATTCAAGGTGAGGACTTTAGCCACTAGGCCACACCACTGGGCCCAAACCTTGTTCTTTTTTAACGTACGTCACTAGAATCCCAGCCACTCACCTCAGGCTAACATAATCAGAAACTACATTCTAGCTTGATGTCCGTGGGAGGTATATATAAGCTAAATTCAAGAATCAATGACCTGGCAGCCATGATGTCCCCAGTGGTGGACCAGATTTTCTATGCAAATATTGTGGGCTTAATTCTGTTTCTCAAGAAGGTGTTGGAGCCTGGTGCAATGGCTCAGTGGATAAATACTTGCCTTGAAATGTACCAGGATCTCATGTGGGTATCAGCTTGTGTCTCGGCAATACCCATTCCCTGCTTGTGGACCGGAAAAGCAGTAGTAGATGACCCAAAGCCTTGGGACCCTGCACCTACATGGGAGACCCAGAAGTAGCTCCTGGCTCCTGGCTCCTGGCTCCTGGCTCCTGGCTTTGGATTGACTCAGTTCCAGCTGTGGCGGCCACTTGGGGGTGACCCAGCAGGCAGAAGATCTTGCTTTCTCTCCCTCTTCTCTGTAAATTTGCCTTTCAATAAAAATTGAAAAGAAAGAAAAGAGGGTGCTTAACTGGAACCAACAATGTTTTCCACACTCACAAGTTTAATTCATATTTTAAGCATACATGTGGAAACTCAGATTTGGTGTTACAACCTTGGGTGATGTATCCTTCTTACCCTTTTCTCTCGTAAGTGTGCTGTCTTCTATCCAGCAAATGGGCTCCCTTGTTAAACCAGAGAGATGACAAACACAGAAACTCTTTAGCCAAGGAACAGAAATGGATTCTGCACCTAACTCTCCCTGACGATCTGACCTAATTCTCCTTAAAGCCAACTTGTGAAAGCAATTCATATTGCAGAGACAGCTGCAAATTCCAGCCGGTTCTGGTTGTCTCGGGGTCAGCCAATAGCTGCTGTTTTCCCAACTGCTTTTCACTGGTAATTGGAGGAACTGTTGTAACAGATGACTGATGCATGGCTACATGGCCAGACCTGCTTCCAATGTCAAAGAACTAGTGTAATGAGTATGAAAAGGAATTGTTAGAATTATAAAAAGGAAAGCGAAGGAAGGAAGCAAAGAAGGAAGAAAATAAATGGTCCTGTCACTTCTACATTAAAATGGGCAGAGCTTAGTTAAAAAAAAAAAAAGTGGGTAGAATTTTCTAAAACAGCATCTATCATTTGTGCCTTACTGACTGAAAGACAAGATGTTTTCCTGGCCATGGACTAGATTAACAACTATCTTCTAAAATGTATTTGTTTTCATTTGAAAGGCAGCCTTACAGAGAGGAGAAAGAGAGAGAGAGAGATCTATCTTCATCCACTGGTTCACTCCCCAAATAGCCATAACAGCCTGAGCTGAGCCAATTCAAAACCAGGAGTCAGGAGCTTGCTCCAGGTCTCTCATGTGGGTGCAGGGGCCCAAGCACTTAGGCCATCTTCCACTGCTTTCCCAGCTCATAGCAGGGAGCTGGATGGAAAGTAGAACAACCAGGAAATGATCTGGCACTCATACAGGATGCTGAGGCTGCAGGCGTAGGATTAGCTCACTAAACCAATGCACCAGCCCTAGATTTAAGAATATTAAGAAGGGAGGGCATTTAGTGCATGATTAATACACCACTTAGGGGCCAGCATCATGGCATCATGGACTAAGCCTCCTCCTGTGGTGCCCACATCCTATATTTGGTTTGAGTCCTGGCTGCTCCAGCTCTGCTCTGGCTCCCCACTAATGCACCTCGGGGAGTGCAGCAAAATATGGGCCAAGAATTTGGGCAGCTGAACCCATGTTGGGGATCCACAGGAAGCCCCAGGATCCTGTCTTCAGACTGGCCCAGCTCCACCCATTATGACCATTTGGGTCACAGTGAGTGAGCAGGTGGAAAAATCTTGGGGAATGAATCAGCAGGTGGAAAAATCTCTCCCATCTCTCCTTCTCTCTATTAAATTGCCTTTCAAGTATACACACACACACACACACATATACATATATATGTATTAAAAGGCACTGTTAGGAATGCCTGTATTCCATATTGCAGTGTCTGACTTAAGCCCTAACTCTGTTTCCTTCTAATACATATCCCGAGAGACAACTGGTGATGACTGAAATGTTTAGGTTCCTACCACCATGTGGCAGCCCTGGATTAAGCTCCAGGCTCCTGCTTCGGTCTAGCCCAGCTCTGACTAGTGCAGGCATTTGGGGAGTAAACCGGAAGATCTCTGCCTTTCAAATTGGTGAAAATAAGAATTTTACGAAAGAAATAAAAATTAAAACAGCCATGTAATAAAGTAACAGGTCATTCTAGAAACAGACCATTCATTTTTTAAAAAATAATTTTATTTTTGTGTTGTTTACGAAGTTGAAAAGGAAGCACACTCACGAGGACCACTGATTTGGGATGGGGAGGGTTCAGGCAAGGGGAAAGGCAGGTGGGACAAATGCTTCCAATTTTCCTTTTCTTCCCTTTTCCCTATATGAATGATGAGGGATGAGGAAGGAGATAAAGGGTGCTACTCCCAGCTGCCCGACTACGTTAGTACTTGGGGATGGAGGATGTCCACTTGATGTCACCGTAGGAACCCCGATGTGGAGAAGAATGCTCCAAGGGTATTGCTTGAGTAATTTCAATAGTTATGAGACACTGTTGCTCCAAGGTTGATAAGATCCTTCCAAGGTCCATTGGCTGATAGAATCCACCCCAGCGCATTCACTTACCCAGACACTTGCTGCCAAAGCTCAGCCAGGAGAGTTGTCCAGCTTGTTCTGTGCTCCATCTTCTGACATGGCACTTGACATTCTCTGCAGACCTAAATTAGCTGGACATCTTGTCCCTCATATGCACCTCAGTATGCCGTCCACTGCCCACGTATCAGCAGCTGAGGAGGCCCAACCGCGACATATATGTGTGGGCCAAGGTCGAACCACAAATTCTATGATCTTCCCTGTGGCTGAAGTTTTGAGACCAGCGGTGTAGTTAGGGAGTCCCCCAAGAAACCTCACCTGGGGTGATCTCAGGCCTGACTCTTTCACGTGCCAGCCAGTGCAGGGTCACTTCAGTTGTCGCCTGCGTCAGCCTAAGCACCCACTGGTGAGTAAAGTTGCCTAGTCAGTTCTGTCCCCAGCCCCATGTCCTATGCAAACTGACGGGTGCTACAGCCCAGCCCAACCCAGCCTGCCGCAAACGTGGCTCCTGTGCATACCAGCAGAACTGCAGCCCACCTAAGGTGACCCCAAGTAACCCCTACTAGGCCCGCCTCCGGCCCCAATTCCTGCACGTGCCACTATGTACAACAGACTAATCCAGTCCACCCTGCATCCCAATCAAGCATTTTTATACACCTCTGGGTGCTGCATCTTAACTTAGCCCATCCATCCCACTATTCAGCCCACATGTAGCTGATGGATGCCACCCCCTTGTCTATCCTGGCCCGCACCCAACCCTGACTCTCACGCACACCAGCAGGTGCTACAGAGCAGCAGAGGAGTGTCCGCAGTTTCCCTGCTAAGCCCATTGCCAGTCTTGGGTCTTGCACTTTCCAGGGGGTACTGCAGTCCAGCCTGATGTGATTTACACCCTGTCCTGGCACTGGCCACTGCAGCAAAGCCTGGCCAGTTGGCATTTATCCAGGCTCTTGCCTGCAGCAGCAGATGCAGTGGTCTGACTTAGGCTGACCCTCCCTGAAATCCAGCTCGCATGCAGGCCGATGGTTGGTGCAGCCCTGCCCACCCTGGTCTGCCCACAATCCCAGTTCTCAGGCTTCTCAGTGGGAGCAATAGCCCAGCAGGGGAGCCCCTGCCAGCCCCATACCAGGTTCGCTCCTGGCCTGGGATCTTGTGTGCACTGGTGGGTACTTCAGCCCAGACTGGCATGGCCTATCTCACCTCAGCACTCGCCAGTGGGTGCTGCAGCCTGGCTTTGTCCAGTCTGCCCCCAGTCCCAGCTCATGCTGGGTGTGCCGTAGCCAAGCCCAGTCCAGCATACCCCCAGTCCCAGCCCTAATGTGAACTGGTGGATGTTGCATCCCAACCTGGCCTGACCTGCACCCTGTTGTTGCTCACATCTGCCAGTAGATTTTGCAGACAGGCCCAGCCCAGCCCAGCCCACCACCATACCTGTATGCTGACGAATACTGTACCCTGGCCTGGCCTGGAAAGCCCCCAGCCTTAGTTCTCATGTTCACCAGCTGGGGCTATATCTTAAAGGGGAGTTCCCCAAGTTCCCCTATGAGACCAGCTCCCAGTCGTGTATCTCATGCACACTGGTGGGTATTTGGCTCAGCCTGACTTAGCCCAGCTTATAGTCTCAACATTCATTGGCAGATACTACAGCCTTGCCAGACCAGTCCCCACCCATTCCAGTTCTCTCTGATCGGTGTTACAGCCCAACCCTACCTGGCCCACTCCCAGAACCAGCTCATATGGATCAGCAGGTGCCATGACCTACCCAAGCCCATCCCACACGCATTCTGGCTCTCATGAGTGTCAGTGAGTGTTAGAGCCTGGCCCAGTCTGGCACACTGCTAGACTCAGCCCACACACATGCCAAGGCATGTTGCTACTATGTTCAGCCAGATCTGCCCCCATTCCTGGCTCATACATTCATCAGTGGAAGCCACAGACCAGCAGGAGCATCCCCTTAGCATGCCTGCTCCTTTACCATGCCTGCTCCCAACCACAGATCTTGTGCATGCTGGTGACTGTTCCAAGCCAGTGGCATGTATTGGCCCTGTATTGGCTCGTGAAATCAGACTCTGCAGCCTGGCTTGGTTCAGCTTGCCCCCATCCCTGACTTTCATGCAAACTGGTAGGTGTGATAGCCTAGCCCACCAAGGCCTGTATCCCATCCTGGCTCCTGCACATGCCAGTGTGCTATGGTTGGACCCAGCCTTGCCCAGTCTGCCCTATGAGCCAGCCCACATACCTGCCAGCAAATGGAACAGCCTTGTTGACTCACATGCTCACCAGGGGGGAGTGATAGCCCACCAGGGGAGTTCCCCAAGTCTCCCCCCAGGTCCACTCCCAGACTTGAATTTCACATGTGCCGGTGGGCCCTAGGCCCTTACCCGGCATAGTCCACCCCCAGTCTCAGCCTTTGTGTGTAACTGTGGATGTTGCAGACTAGCCCTCCCCACACCCAATTTTTGGGCATACCATAGCCTAGTCCAGCCAGCCTGCTCCGAACCCCAGTTCCCGTGAGTGTCAGAGAGTTTCACAGGTTATACATAGTTTGATCCATCACCACCCCCAGCTCTTGAGCAAACCAATGGAAATGGTATCCCACAGGGGCTGTCACCAGACCTTATTCTCTCACGTGCCAGTCAAGGTCTTGGCCCAGCTAATATGGTCCACACTCTGCCCTAACACTCAATGGTGGGTACTGTGCACTAGTCCTGCCAGACAGGCCCCTAGTCCTAGCTTTCATGTGCACCAGTGGGTGGGTGCATCGGTCTAATCCAGAAAGGCCATCCAGCTTCCCTCTTCAGAACCAGCCAGTCTCAGCCTCTTCATTTACCTGGCATTTAAGGGGCCTGGTCAGCCACTTAAAGCAAAATAATAGAGTAAATAAGCAACTATGCTGGCATACTGACATAGTTAACACAACGTTGGTGTTAACCAGTCCCAGAATGCCTTCCAGCCATTGACTGCTTTTCTCCCAGAGGTCCCTGCAAGCAACCTAAGCAGTGGCCTACAGCTGGAGACGACAGGCCTCTTACTAGTCTCAAACTCAGCAAACTGAGAAATGGAAAAAAATGGATCACTAACATAAACGATGATTGGCAAGGGGAAATATTTGCCACTCAGAAAAGTCAAAGAGGTAGTAAAGAGAAGACACTAGACTCTGCTATGAGAGCCTGGACGGTACCTGTCCTATTTCAGAAGTACTGTTTTGGGCAAAAGTAAGATATTCCTTCACTTACTGAGAGATGTTTGGATTGTTCTTCTACTCTAGGGAAGTGCATTGACAAAGAAGTCTTTGAGGTGAGCATGAAGCGATAGAGATGTCACGTACTAAACCCGAGTCCAAACAGCCTTCTCTATCTAAAGTGGCCCTTGAAGAAGGGCTCTTGGACAATGAAGGAGCAAGGACACACAGCACTGAAAAGCAGTGGATTCACCCAGGGAAAGCTGTGAAGGACAACTCAGAATGAGAGCATCGCTGGAGCCCCTTTGTCCTGGTTGGAACAGAATGTAAGCGAAGGTTCTGGGAAAGCAATGGGTAGGACTGTTAGGCAAGTCTTTAATAAACATCTCTGAGGGGGACACATGATTGTGGTGAAAACAAATTATGCAAAAGTAAAGGAGAGGGCCCGGCGGCGTGGCCTAGCGGCTGAAGTCCTCGCCTTGAAAGCCCCAGGATCCCATATGGGCGCCGGTTCTAATCCCGACAGCTCCACTTCCCATCCAGCTCCCTGCTTGTGGCCTGGGAAGGCAGTTGAGGACGGCCCAAAGCTTTGGGACACTGCACCCGCGTGGGAGACCTGGAAGAGGTTCCAGGTTCCCGGCTTCGGATCGGCGCGCATCGGCCCGTTGTGGCTCACTTGTGGAGTGAATCATCGGACGGAAGATCTTCCTCTCTGTCTCTCCTCCTCTCTGTATATCTGGCTGTAATAAAAATGAATAAATCTTTTTTTTTTTTAAGATTTTATTATTATTGGAAAGCCAGATATACAGAGAGGAGGAGAGACAGAGAGGAAGATCTTCCATCCGATGTTTCACTCCCCAAGTGAGCCGCAACGGGCCGATGCGCGCCGATCCGAAGCCGGGAACCTGGAACCTCCTCCGGGTTTCCCACGCGGGTGCAGGGTCCCAATGCATTGGGCCGTCCTCGACTGCTTTCCCAGGCCACAAGCAGGGAGCTGGATGGGAAGTGGAGCCGCCGGGACTAGAACCGGCGCCCATATGGGATCCCGGGGCGTTCAAGGCGAGGACTTTAGCCGCTAGGCCACGCCGCTGGGCCCAATGAATAAATCTTTAAAAAAAAAAAAAGTAAAGGAGAAACTATGAGACATTGTTTTTATACAAACAATGATCTAAACTGTGCTAATCTTCAACCTTTAGAATCCATCTGCAAGCAATATAGAAAGAAATGCTAATTACAGAGTAAAATGTCAATGTTATTGACGTTGAAAGTAAAAAACAGAAAATAATGGGATATAGTTATTAGAAGGTAGAAGGAGGAATGATGGCTGAAAAAAAAGCTAATAATTAGCTAATAGGACGTCAATAATATCTTTTGATATTTAGAAAATCAAGCCATGTGTACTGGATGAGCAAGAAAGCAGTGTCCATGTGTTACTAAAGCTACAAATGCCACTCGTTCAGGTGGTCACGGAGACGGTAAGTAGTGACGGAGCTTTCTATGTTGAGTAAGTGAGGAGACAATAGTCCACCCCATGCGCGGTGAGCTGGACTGATGTTTAAATGGTAGAATCACATAATTTAGCAGTATAAAACTATCTTAAATAAATGAAATAATAAAAAGCGATTACCTTTGGAAAGTAAGATAGGGACTTGTGTGGGAATAGATAAAAGCCTTTTTAAAAATTACTTAATATTTAGAGCAATTTCAAGCTCACAGAACAAAAAAGGAAAAATCACAGGAGGTCACAGATTTCCCCTTATTTCACATCCTAACGAAGATAATTTGTTTCCTGAGGATCTTCGACATCCATATCAGAGAAACCTATAGGGAGGAGAATTTCAGAAACAAGACAAGATAGACTGGCTTATCTAGGCAAGGTCAGGGCAGAAAAGGCAGGAAGAATAGATCTAGGGTAGATACAATGCGCTTCATTAAATTAAAAATGTGTGCTGGGCCCAGTGGCGTGGCCTAGTGGCTAAAGTCCTCGCCTTGAATGCGCTGGTGTTATTTAAAACAATGTAAGTTCTAGTTCATAAGATATTACAATATTATTACATACGATATTATGATATTATTACGCGCAGCTAATTCCCACAACCTGGTTCTTTACTGTGAGCTGAAAACACCAGATGCAATGAGGTATCTTAGGAGGTTTATTCCAGCGGGGTAGGAACAGGGTGGAGGGGAAGGGGAGGAGGAAAGGGACGCTGGAGGAAGAGGGGAGAGCAAAGGAGAGCAAGAGAGAGAGAGAGCCCCGCACCTGGGGGCCTTTTTTTTTTTTTTTTTTTAAGATTTATTCATTTTATTACAGCCAGATATACACAGAGAGGAGAGACAGAGAGGAAGATCTTCCATCCGATGATTCACTCCACAAGTGAGCCACAATGGGCCGATGCGCGCCTATCTGAAGCTGGGAACCTGGAACCTCTTCCGGGTCTCCCACGCGGGTGCAGGGTCCCAATGCATTGGGCAGTCCTCAACTGCTTTCCCAGGCCACAAGCAGGGAGCTGGATGGGAAGTGGAGCTGTCGGGATTAGAACCGGCGCCCATATGGGATCCTGGGGCTTTCAAGGTGAGGACTTTAGCCGCTAGGCCACACCGCCGGGCCCTGGGGGCCCTTTTTGTCTGCCAGGTGTGGGGGTGGGGTTTGGGAGGGATTGAGGGCAGGCCCCCAGGGGATTGGTGCCTGCAGGTGAATGCCTAGGGATGATTGATGAGTGAGTGGAGTTGGAGAAGGGGCTGGAAGATTGGGGGTGGGATTCTCAGGTGGAATGCCAGGTTACATCTGATTGGTGAATGGCTGGACTGGCGTGAATTTCATGACCTGTGAGGAAGAGGAAATGGCGCCGGGTCCAGGGTGGGATATTGGAATAACTCCTGATAGCCGGGACCCCATATGGACACCGGTTCTAATCCCGGCAGCTCCACTTCCCATCCAGCTCCCTGTTTGTGGCCTGGGAAAGCAGTCGATGATGGCCCAGAGCACTGGGACCCTGCACCCACATGGGAGACCTGGAAAGAAGCTCCTGGTTCCTAGCTTTGGATCAGCACAGCACCGGCCGTTGCAGTCACTTGGGGAGTGAATCATCAGATGGAAGATCTTCCTCTCTGTCTCTCCTCCTCTCTGTATATCTGACTTTGTAATAAAAATAAATAAATCTTAAAAAAAAAGTGTGCTGCCAAGGAAACCATTAAGAAAGAATGAGATAAAATATTTGTTAATCTTTTATCGGATAAGGAACCTGCATCCAGAATATATGAACAGCTTTTTATCTACCTAACAGCATAAACACAAATAACTCAATTAGCAAATGGACAAAAGGGGGCTAACATTGTGGCATAGGCAGTTAAGCTGCCACCTGAAATACTGGCATTCCATATGGGACCAAACTCCCACAAGGGCACCGGTTTGAGTCCAGACTGTTCCATTTCCAATACAGTTTCCTGTTCATGTGCCTGAGAAAACAGCAGAAGATGGCCCAAGTTCTTGGATCGCTGCGTCCATGTGGGAGACCCAGAAGAAGCTCTTGGCTCCTGACTCCAGACTGGCCCAGACCCTTTGTGTCCATTTGGGGAGTAAATTAGTGAGTGGAGGATCTGTTTCTCCATCTCTGTAACCCTGCCTCTCACATACGTAAATGAATCCTAGGAAGAAGAAGGAGGAAGAGAGAAGGAGAAAAAGAAAAGAAGAAGGAGAAGATCAATAATAACACGTGTTGATAATTTTCTGGAGAAATTGGAGTCCTCAAACATCACTAGTAGAAATTAAAAATGGTTTCACTCTTTTGGAAAATAGTTTGATAGTTTCTCAAAAGATTAAGCAGAATTACCATATGACCCAATAATTTCATTCCCAGGCACTCAAGTATACCAAAGAGAAATGAAAATAAGGGTTCATGGAAAATTTGGCGTACAAGTATTCATAGCAATATTATTCATGATAGCCACAAAGTAGGAAGAATCCATGTGTTCATGAGCAAACAAAATGTGATCCACCCATATAATGGAATAGTAATCAGTCAGAAAAAGGAATGAAGTATTGGAGCCCAGTGCAATAGCGTAGCAGTTGAAGTCCTCACCTTGAACGTGCCAGGATCCATATGGGTGCCGGTTCTCATCCTAGCAACCCCACTTCCCATCCTGCTCCCTGCCTGTGGCCTGGGAAAGCAGTTGAGGACAGCCCAAAGCCTTGGGACCCTGCACCCGCGTGGGAGACCTGGAAGAGCTCCTGGCTTCGGATTGGCTCAGCTCCAGCCAATTTTTAGTGGTGATAGATGTATATTTTCATCAATATACTAATGTGATTGAAGTATGTCTTTTAAAAAGGTGATTTTATAGTGCATTGATTCTATATCAACTGAAAAAAAAGAGAGAGAGAGAATGAGTACAGAGATGGAGGCATTACAGTGCCAGGAGCGAGAGAGAGAAGAAATGAGAAGGGCAGTGGGGACAGCCTGAAGAGTTTGGAAAAAATAAGAGAAGGAAGTTCAAGGCATCTGCCTTGTTGTAAGGAGTATGGAAGGGATAGATGAGCAAAAAGGATTTTCACACAGTTTGATGTATAATCAGGATAGACTCCGACTTGTTTTTGCTTTTTTATTCTACAAAACTTGCAGATTTGTGAATTTGTGAGTTAGGAAAATCTGATGTTGAACTGAAATATGCTTTGCTTTCTACATTTAATAAATCAACAAACATGTTCACTGAGCATGTACTGCATGTCAAGCCTCCTACAATGAAACACTTGAGGCAAGCTACTTACGAAGTAAAGAGCGGTCTATTTAGTTCACAATTTTGAGCATTCAGGTCCAAGATCTGGTGGTCCCACTGGTTTGACCTCTTGGGAGCGTACTAGGTGGCAATAAAGGATCATGTGGCAATCCACGCAGGAGGGAGACGGACCCCACTTCAGGCTACTCTAGCAATCCTCTGTGAGAACTGCCTGCCTGAGTCTACCCTTATGAGTGAAAGATCCCCTCCCCCACAATACAGGCCTTGCTTCCTTGGGGTTCCACTCCTTCCCGGGACCCAAGCCTTTGATGTATGAGTCTTTTGGAAGTTAGTCAATTTCCAAACTAATCTCTCAGCCACAACATGTGTATCTGTCCAGGTAAAGACTTGAGGAAATAAATATCTAAGATAGTGTCATGTGGTGATATGTTGTAAGGAGTTATTCCAATATCCCACCCTGGACCCGGCGCCATTTTCTCTTCCTCACAGCCCGCGAAATTCGCCCAGTCCAGCCATCCACCAACCAGATGTAACCCAGCATTTCACCTGAGAATCCCACCCCCAATCTTCCAGTCCCTTCCCCAACCCCGCCCACTCACCAATCATCCCTAGGCATTCACCTGCAGTTATCAATCCCCTGGGGCCTGCCCTCAATCCCTCCCAATCCCACCCCCCACACCTGGCAGACAAAAAGGCCCCCCCCCAGGTGCGGGGCTCTCTCTCCTCTCCTCTTTGCTTTTCCTCCCCCTCTTCTGGCCTCCCTTCCCCTCCTCCCCTTCTGCTTCCCCTCCACCCTGTTCCTGCCCCGCTGGAATAAACCTCCTAAGATACCTCATTGCATCTGGTGTTTTCAGCTCATGGTAAAGAACCAGGTTGTGGGAATTAGCTGCGCGTAATAATATCATAATATCCTAAGAACTAGAACTCTAAACTGTTTTAAATAACTAACATACATGGTTTCAGTTTTAAAAAGGTAGAGAACATCCTTATGGAGCGATGAATTCTGTGTATGACGTTTGGAAACCTCATATTCAGAATTCTTGAAAAGATAGTCTCTAAACTTTCCTTTAAGGGGGAAAGTCTGTAATTCATGAAACAGGTATGGGAGATAACAAGCACTTCAAATTAAAAATAAGTAATATTAAGTGTCAATCATGGGGGTGATGCTGTGGCATAGTGAATAAGTCTGCTACTTGCAAAGCCAGCATCTCTTATGGATGCTGGCTTGGTTTCCAGCTGCTCCACTGCCTGCTAATGGCCTGGAAAAAGCAGCTGCAGATGGCAGAAGTGCTTGCTCCACTGCATCCATGAGGGAGACCCAGACGAATTCCCTGGCTCCTGGTTCAGTCTTGCCCGGCCCTAGCTGATGGAGAATGACACAGGGACGGTAGTTCTATCTCTGTCTCTCTTTATTTCTATCTCTTTCTCCCCGCCCCCTCTCTTTCTTTCAAAAAGTATATCTTCTAAAAAAAAAAAAAAAGAAAGAAAGAAAAAGAAGTGTCAGTCATTTGGAACCTGCATGTTTGGAATTTGTGCTAACGTAAAGAGAGACTTGGCTGAGATTTAGTTTTATTTTTAACAATAAAAAAACATCTGCAGAACACATCATGTTGAACTCAATCCACTTATCTCTCCGTGACGTGACAGGTGTTTCCTGAAGGCCTCCTGAGCCTAACGCATTGAGGTCAGGCCTGAGAGGGGGCAGTCGGCGGATGGGAACGTTGGAGGGAACCTTGGCAGTGATCTAATCAGGCCTTCAGTCTCTCCATTGTACACAGGGGAAGCTGATCCGCAGAAGCCCAAGCCACCAGGCCAGGCTTCCCCTGCGGGCTAGTCTGGGAGCAGGGTCCAGGTGACCACCTCCCCTGCCCCCTTCACATTTGCTCGCCAGCATTTGCTTGAAAAGAATTGCTATGCTAATGCAAGAAAATCTACTTGCTAAACTAAAGACCTAAAGTATACATGGCAGAAAGGACTTGGCTACCTAGAGCAATATATTACTTCTTCATTCTGTCTCTGCCCACTAACAACCATGACACAACAATTTGGTTTTGGTTTTTACTTCGTTACCATTTTGCCATTTGAGTTCTGTATGGGACAATAGATCCCTTCTTAGTGCTGTCTTATCAGTGCACTCAAATTCACTGATTTCCCCACTCATTCAGCACTGGCCTAAGACCCATTAGGAACAAAAAGATCAGAGAGGTACAATCTTTCAACTTAAAAAGCTAAAAATCCTGAGAAGGAAACAAATCCTGCTCACGCTTTCCTGTGATGTGGGTTAGATCTGGGTGACACCATTGGAGAGTGATCAGGTTTGCTTGTAGCAATAGAAAAGTAGGAAAGTCTATTCTGACTTCACAAAGCTTTAGAGAAGTCAATGTCTGAAGTTAAGAGAAACTTCTCAAAGCCTACAAACAAGGGAAAGATCTGTGATCTCCTTCAAAAGCACCCAAACCAATGAACTTTATCTAAGCACAGGATATATTTTTCAAATGAGTTGCTGATATGTTTAGAATCTTTAACCAAGCTCTGGGCAGATAGCTGTAATTTCACCCCAGTTGCCTTTGGTGACACCTGGATTTAGAACAGGTTAAATGTTCAAAAGTTCAATTCTCTCTAAGCCAACAGACTTGGCCCTCATTTTTGAAGCTGGAAGCTAGCCTTGTGCAAGGATCTAAGTGACAATGTTGTGTTGTTTTATTTTGTAATTTTTGAAAGACATATATTTATCTGTGCTAGAAAGGCAATATTATGGAGAGAAGGAAGAGACAGAGATCTTCCATCTGCTGGCTCACTCCACAAATGGCTACAACAGCTAATGCTGAGCCAATCCAAAACCAGGAGCCAGGAGCCAGGAGTTTCTTCTGTATCTCCCATGTGGATGCAGTGTCCCAAGGATTTGGGTCAACCTCTACTGCTTTCCTAGGCCAGGAGAAGGAGCTGGAATGTGAAGTAGAGTAGCTGAAACTCAAGCTACCACCCAGATAGGATGTTGTCACCACAGGCGGAGGCTTAGCCTATATGCCGCAGTACCAGCCCCTCCCCCACATTGTTTTATTTCTTTTAAGGAGGATTAAGAGTCTACTGTGGAATCACGCTTTAAATGCCCTTCCCGCTCAACTCGTGTTTATTAAATAACTACTTACATCCAGTAAAATCCACACTTTCCAGGCTAAGAGTTTTTGACAAAGAGAATATTTTTCGTTATGGTACCCAAAGTCAGCTACTGGCACACTAGAGAGGTGGAGGTCGGAGTGAAACAGGCTAGGGGTTAGTCACGATACAGAGCAAACATGTCAGTGAGTCCTGCGTCCTGCCTGGTCAGGGAACAGAATTCCTCCTCGGTCTGAATGATTCCAATCGCATCTCCCATCTCTACAGAAACAGCACATTTACAACGCCCATCGTGCAGAGGAGGAAACTCCAGCTTGGCCAAGGTCGCATCCCCAGGACACGGCTCTCTGGCTGACTCCACGGCCCTTGGGGACAATTTCCTGGTTTCCTCACCTCTGTCATTGACTAGCTTTGGGATTTGAAGAAATTCATTCATCCTGGTAGGGCTTCCCTTATCCACCCTCAGTTTTCTACCAGAAACCCCAAATCTGGATTTACAAGCAGAAATGAAACATCTGGGCAGCAGTCATCCTGAAGCTGGGTTCTCAGGAAGACAGCTCCAGGGCTTGTGGTCACAGCATCCCCTTTCAGAGTGCTGGTTCAAGTCCTGGCTACTCCACTTCTGATCCAGTTTTCTGTTCAGGAGGCTGCAAAAGTATCAGAAGATGACCCAAGTACTTAGCTCCCGGACACTCACACGGGAGAGCAGCATGGATTTCCACGGTTCCTAGCTTTGGCCCAGCCCAGAGCTGGAGCCATTTCTGGAGTGAACCAACGATGCAAGATCTCAGCCTGTCCAATGCATACATTTTAAACGTTGTGTTCTGAATTAGTTATTAAATGGAGAACAGTCCCAGATGTTACACAAATGCATGCTAAGGCCAGGCACACATGCAGGAAACCCTCCCTGCTCCAATGCGAACTCTGCAAATCCTCCCACATCACACGCAGCTGGCCCAGGGGACAATTACAATGTCCCCTAGTGGAGTTCAGGAGGCTAAAGAAACCAGCGGTGAGCAAGCACGTTCGGCTCCAGTCTCGCAGAACAACGTGCCCGCTGTCTCCTGTTCTGGCTTCTATGGGCTTGACACATCTCCACAGGCCGGGGACAAAGGGAATTGACTTGGCCAAGCCACCCTTGTGCTCTCAGCTTACATCACATCACCCCACTCACTCCTCCTCCCACACCCTCGCACAGCCGTGAAAGTCCGCTATTGTCAAGTGGACACACAGGGCAGTGTACAATGACAAGGGAGAATAGACAGCGTGAGTATCGAGTCTGCTTGAGGCAATCGAGTACCCTGAACCTGAAAACCAATTTCCAAATTCTGATTCTGCCACCAAGTGGCTGTGGAAATCTGAATGTTTCCTTAATTATGGCTCAGCGTCTACTTTTGGAAGGTGGAACACACAATAAAATCGGAATATGCCTTGAAGACCAGGAAAGAGAATGTACATAAATACATGAGCAAAGCCCAAAGCAGGGTTTTCTGGCACATGTCCTTTCATGGCACACAGCATGATAGGTTTGGTATTGTAGGTAAACAGGCAGAGAAGCCCAAAGGGAGCTTTCTCCGACCTAGAGGACCCAGCCGACCTATCGACACCTGCCACCCATGTCCCTTCCCGGTGAGGGATCAACGATTCATCACCCTCGCCACATCTGTGTCAAAGCACACCCCTTGGGAAGTTCAGTCTCAGCTTTCCACACACGCGTGGCATGGAATGGAATGGTGGCTTTCCCGGAGTCCGTCACTTACCTTTCTCTTGCTGCTCTGGAGGACACTGCGTCACTGCTGAGATCCCAACACTCATTAATAAAAACATCACACTGGGAGTGAATGGTGGCCCAGGTGTGATGAGGGGATGCCTGTATCCCATATCGGAGTCCAGGGTTCATATCCGAGTTCCATTCCTGCATCCTATACACACACACCCTGGGAGGCAGCAGGTGCTGGCTCAAGAATGTGGGTCCCTATCACCCACATGAGAAGCCTGGATTAAAATCCCAACTTCCGGGGCCCAGCGTGGTGGCCTAGCGGCTAAGGTCCTCGCCTTGAACGTGCCGGGAACCCATGTGGGCGCTGGTTCTGGTCCCAGCGGCCCTGCTTCCCATCCAGCTCCCTGCTTGTGGCCTGGGAAAGCGTCGAGGATAGCCCAAAGTCTTGGGACCCTGCACCCGCGTGGGAGACCCGGAAGAAGTTCCTGGATCCTGGCTTCGGATTGGCACAGCATTGGCCGTTGCAGTCACTTGGGGAGTGAAACATCGGATGGAAAATCTTCCTCTCTGTCTCTCCCCCTTTCTGTATATCTGACTTTGCAATAAAAATAAAATAAATCTTAAAAAAAAAAATCCCAACTTCCAGCTGCAGTCTGACCCAGCTGCATTTGCTGAAGACAGTTGAGAAATAAGCCAGCAGATAAAAAAATAGCTTTCTTGCCTCATTCTCTGGGTGCACATTTGTATGTGTGTATGTGTCTGCTTTGAAAAGAAAATAAAAATAAATCATCTTAAAACAAAAGAAGTACTAAAAAAATACAATAACACATTGGAACCAATAGTGAAAACAGAATGTTTTGGGAAAATAAAAACCCAGAAAAACAGATTGATCTGTTCGTTCTTGCATAACAAGGACACTGAGTCAGACAGTTACTGGGACTGGTTTGGAACGTACGGATGCCAGATTTTTGGCTGATGTCTCAGTAATCGCTTCAGAATTGCCCCAAGATGGCAACAGAGGGCTCCAAAAGGACGTCATCATACTTCTTAAAGCAGGGTACCCACTTTCTCTCCCTGTGTGTCAGACTCTAACTGGATAAGAAAAAACTACCACAAAGACCCTGGGGACCCCCTCACACCTCGTTAGCCTGAGCTGGGTCGCAGGTGCACACTCAGCTGAGCAACCTGTTCAGCCGCACACCACCTGGGGAGAGGGAGTTCTGAGGAATTCATTAGCAGGCTCTGATTTAAGCAAAGCATTGCGGTTAAAAGGAAAAGTAGCTCTTCATTTCCCAACACTATCTAAATAAATTAACTTTCTATTGTTAAGCTATATAAAGCCGAGTAAAATGGAGTATCAGCAATTTCCACAACACATGGCAGTTTGGTCTATAATGGTTTGCTAACGTTTCTTAAAATATGAATTCCTATTTTCTGTTCTGAAAACTCCAGGATTTGCGCAATGCTCTTAGAGCTTCCGTCCATAGGTTCCCTGTAAACTGCTTCCAGTTCTTGGTTCATTGCTGCTACTCCTCTCATGCCACATTCACGTCTCAACCTCTTCCTGAAAGTAGGCTCTGAGATGCTAATATTTTTATTATTTTGAAGTCGAAAAGCTATCTTGAATATTAAGCCAATAAAAATGTTGAAATATGTTTTAGTTTTCTCATGGACATGGCTTAGTATGTCAAATAGTGTCGGCTTATCATGAAAACACTATTCTGTCTTGCCCAGAATTCCTATTTCTAGAGTCACTCATTGTCAGCTCCTGTAGTTTTTTATGTATTCACATGTGAATTTTTACACTGTATGCGTACACTACTACTTTGTAGCTTCCTAACACAGCCAGCACATGTTGTCTGTCTCCTGTGCATAGGGGCTTTGGTCTCACACGGCCAGCATCCATTTGCCTCTCCATGTGGCTGTGTCTGGTCATCAGTCCCACATGTTGTCTGTCTCCTGTGCAAAGGGGCTTTGGTCTCACACGGCCAGCGTCCATTTGCCTCTCCATGTGGCTGTGTCTGGTCATCATTCCCACATGTTTATATCTGTTGTTCCACATGCTCCTTTTAAGGTGTGATTCTGCTCTCATTTTGATGTCTCCCAATTTTCTCTACCAAAGAATATAAATAACCGTTCTCTGAGATTTCTTTGTTCTGTCTTTGTATTTCCTAACTCCCTTGTTGAGTAGAGTGCCTCCTGGTGAAGCCTTTCCGGAAACATCTGAAGATTCTTGTGTGTCCATCACAGGCATTCAGGAACCGGCCGTGTAAATAGCCGGAGTTTGTTCCTGGTGGGCTACTACAGAGTGGCAAATGGGGGCCCAAGGGATCAGAACATGGGCGGGTCATCTCTCTTGAGCGACTCGCTTTCCCCAGAGAGGAATTCTCTGCCTCACTTTGGGGAAATACAAATCTAAGTGGTCAGGATTATAGAAACCTTGTGGTGGGACAGGACTACGGAACATGCTATCCATTAAGAAGGTATTTATTCACCACTATAAAGGCATCACCCTTTCCATCTCCTTTCAAAGAACCTGTTGTCTTGGAATTTGTAAGTTCTAGAATTTTCTGGAACTGAACAGGCAGCGGCCTGACCAATCTGCAGAAGTTGGAGAAGGAAATTGACAAGCCTGTTTGCCACTGTAAGACTTGGCTCTGCTGTTTTTGGTTCTCTCCATCCTCTGCTTTCCTCAGGAGACACTCGGTGCCTTTCTAACTCAATCTTCTGAGATTCAGATACTTCTGGCTTGAGCTTCTTCCTCCTCAGTTCCTTCTGGTAACTTCTTCTTTTAGAGCTCCATCTGCTTTCCATTTTGCCCAATAGTGTTGACATCACTGTTCCATCTTACTCTTCTCCTGTTTTTTTTTCTGACTTTTGACCATTTCTATTCTTTCATTTTTGCTTCAGTGAAGTTTCACCCAGGAATTTTCTTTTAGCTTTTTAAAAAAGATTTATTACTGATTTCAAAAGTCATAGTTACAGAGAGCAAGAGAGGCAGGGAGATAATCATTCATCAACTGGTTCACTTCCCAGATAACTACAATCCCCAGTGCTGTGTCAGCCTGGAGCCCAGAGCCAGGAGCTTCATCTGAGTCTCCCACGTGGGTAGCAGCGGTCCAGGCATGCGGGCCATCTTCTGTTGCTTTTCTCAGGCCACTAACAGAGAGCTGGGAGAGCAGCAGCCAGACACAAAATGGAGCCCTTATGAGAGCATTCAGTTTATGACGCTGGACTGGATTTAATAAGCATTCATTTCTTGATGTCTAATTTGAGCCATGTCTAAATATTATGCCCACTTAGCTGTGCGTGGGTATTTAGAGAGGGCAAGAAAACAAAGATGCATAACTTAGGTGAGAAAAAGTACACTTTGGGCCCAGCGGCGTGGCCTAGTGGCTAAAGTCCTTGCCTTGAACGCCCCGGGATCCCATATGGGTGCCGGTTCTAATCCTGGCAGCTCCACTTCCCATCCAGCTCCCTGCTTGTGGCCTGGGAAAGCAGTTGAGGACAGCCCAAAGCTTTGGGACCCTGCACCCGTGTGGGAGACCCGGAAGAGGTTCCTGGTACCCAGGTTTGGATCGGCGTGCACTGGCCATTGCGGCTTACTTGGGGAGTGAATCATCAGATGGAAGATCTTCCTCTCTGTCTCTCCTCCTCTCTGTATATCTGACTTTGTAATAAAATAAAGAAAGAAAGAAAGAAAGAAAAAAAGAAAAAGTGCACTTTCCACCTTCCACTGAAACTTGCTGTACCACGTGATCATGTTTCGGCCAATGTAATAAAAGTGAACTTGACGTGTGCTACTTCATATGCACTTCTGTGCTTCTCTCATCCTGTCTTTCTCTGATTTCCCTCAGACTGGGATATGATGTGTGAATGTGGCTGCTCCAGCATCCAGGCTGCGGGCGGAGGTAGTTCCAGGAGGTTGGTGGAGCAACAAGACGGAAAGAACTTGGGTGTTCGAATGAACACAAGAGCAGAGCCTCGCCATCACGGACTGCACGCCCTCAAACGCCGGCGGAGAAAGATAGCGGCTTCTTGGTTAGGTCTCTGTACTCTGGGGTCTCTCTGCAGCCTAGCCCCTTCTCCTGCAACTCGATTCAAGGTTTTCCATAGTGAATTTGCATTTCTATTACCATGGGATTTAAAAATAGGCAGAATCTGAGCCCTTGCACTCTGTTATCTTAATCAAGCAGCGTAGGGCTACAGTGCCGAAGCTGCTTTTTTAACTAACTAGATTTTTTTGATAGTTTGCCAAAATTATGAACCACCCACCTTGGCCAACTTTTTGTAAGACACCTTCTTTCTAATCCCATTCTCTTTCTTCATTCATTATCTTTGAGTCTCTATATTTTTCTTCTTGTTAAACTCAAGTGTAAATGTTAGTGCAGGGACCCGGTGCAATAGCCTAATGGCTAAATCCTTGCTTTGCATGTGCTGGGATCCCATATGGGCACTGGTTCATGTCCCGGTTGCTTCACTTCCCATCCAGCTCCCTGCTTGTGACCTGGGAAAGCAATCGAGGATGGCCCCAAACCTTAGGACCCTGCACGTGCGTGAGAGACCCAGAGGAAGTTCCTGGCTCCTGGTTTTGTACTGGCTCAGCTCCAACCATTGTGACCATTTGGGGAGTGAACTAGTAGATGGAAGATTTCCTCTCTGTGTCAGTCTCTCTTTATATCTGCCTTTCCAATAAAAATGAAAAAAAAATCTTTTAAAGAAATTTATTGCCATAGGCAATTGCTTCTGTCTTTGAAGAATCACTTTTCTACACTCAGTCCATGGAATTCACATAAAACAGTGGCCCAGCCATTGCCCAGCTGGGAATACTCACAGTCACACTCAGCCAGGACAATCAGCAGGCAGCAGCCTCCTCGCCACGTTAAGGCCTGGAGAAGCAGACAGACGCCAAGTCAGTTCAGTGAAGCCATTCTTCCTTTGTAAATGCTAAATTGGCAGTATGCATACTTGTAGCTGCTGTAGTTTTTTTTATGTACATTTAAAATTTTATTTTCATTTATCTGAAAGGCAAAGACAGAAACAGAAAGAGACAGAGAGAGATCTCCCACTGCTGGTTCGCTTACCAGCAGCTCAGTCTGGATCTCTCAGTTGGGTGGTATGGAACCAACTACCTCGCACATCACCTGCAGCGCCCCTTTCTCCTTGCCACGGGATGTGCATCAACAGGAAACTACAATTGGACACAGAGCTGGGCACTTCAATATGGAACGCCAGTGTCTTAACTGCTGTACCAAACACCGACCCTGCTGCTGGCATTTTAGTTTCATAGAGTGAATCCAGGGGTGAAACCCACACAGTGGAGAGAGGGTACAAGACACACTGGGATGATACTATTTCGGGATCTGGATTCACATGAATGCCTAGGCTTTTCATCTATGAGCTATATGACTCCGTACATTCTTGCCATTCCAGCCATATTAGCAGGGAGTTGGGTCAGCAGTGGAGAAGCTATAACTCAAACCAGTGTTCTATCCTGGACGCTGGTGTTGCACGCAGCAGCGTATCCCACTGCACCACAATGCTTGCCAAAAGGGGACTCCTTTCTTCTTCCTGGATTAAACACAGATGTGATGTCTGGGGCTATGGTGACAACTTTTGCCACCACAATGAAACCAGCATGAGGTTGATGCATTATAGCCAATACGTCACTGGCTATGTTGGCTAAAGAGCCAATGCTTTCTTGTCTCTGGAGCTGATATTGATTTGAGCTAGAGACTTAACCATGGTCACTTGGGAGAAAATCACTGAGGCAGTTCCTTCTCCTGGGAAACTTTGGTTCTCTGAGATTTTGGTTGTGGTCATGTCATCCCAGGGTTTCAGTTGAAGAGAGTTCAACTTCAGCACAGCCTAAATCTGTTAATGTACTCGGAGTAGGTGGGATATAAAAACAAGCTGTATGAGTTGTGTTTCAAGATTGAATGTTGAACATGGCCAAAGTGTACAGAAAACAGTGATTGCTGGTCCTATGACTCAATGAACTTCTGTACAGAACAGATAATTTTATTACTGTCAGTACTCAATTGGAACTTGAGCTTTTCCTAAGCTTTGTAAGTGGTAAATTAGATAATGAAATGGCTAATAAACCTATTATATCTTTGGTGCTTTTGCAATCATACGTTGTAAAGGTATTAAACTCTCTTTTTTTTTTAATTTGATTATTATTATTGGAAAGCCGGATATACAGAGAGGAGGAGAGACAGAGAGGAAGATCTTCCATCCGATGATTCACTCCCCAAGTGAGCCGCAATGGGCCGGTGTGCGCCGATCCGAAGCCGGGAACCTGGAACCTCCCCCGGATCTCCCACGCGGGTGCAGTGTCCCAATGTATTGGGCCGTCCTCAACTGCTTTCCCAGGCCACAAGCAGGGAGCTGGATGGGAAGTGGAGCTGCCAGGATTAGAACCGGCGCCCATATGGGATCTGGGGGCTTTCAAGGCGAGGACTTTAGCTGCTAGGCCACGCCGCTGGGCCCAAGGTATTAAACTGTTGAAGGTAGAAGAAAACAAAATAAAATGTTCAGTAAATGCTCTAAAGGACTTTTCAGTCTACCTCAGGTCTTCAAGTATGTGCTGAGATTCAAAGGTCATCAGATCTGGGCACTTGATCATTAGAAACACATTAGAAATCCATTAGAAGAGATATTTTCTCCAGGTGAGAATAGAAACTGAATCCCAGAAAAACAGCTTCACATAGTCTGAAAGTTCCTCTCATCCTGGGGTTCAGATTCTCATGGGTTAGGCCCTGAGGTATGTCTTACGTCACTGCAATTGGCCTGTGCAGGAAGGAAGACTCAGAACAAAATCTCACCCAAGACTGGGATGATACTCTGCTGGCTCTGTCTTCAGACCAGAGAGGGTATACCTAAGAAGCCGTTGAACTTGACTGGACAATAAGATGCTGGACTCTATGTTTAGTATATGCTTGCAATGGGGGAATCTCAACTGAACTTGAGCTGTGGTTATGCAACAAGGTGGAGAAATGCACCATGGTGGGAGGGTTTGGGGAGGGGTGGGGAGAACCCAAGTACCTATGTAACTGTGTTGTCCCGACCTGCAGGACACGACGCTCAAACCCTGAGGGTGGACTGGGAATGCCGGGCTGCTGGCCCAAGAAACACACGGACACTCGTACTTGGTGGAAAAGAGTGCCTCTCTCTTTATTTTTTCTCCTCATATATATACCTTCTCTAGGGGAGGAAGAGAAAGGGAGGGGTTTCCTGGGAGTAATTATCTTCACTGAAGCAGGAAGGAACTAATCAGCTACATTGAAACAGGGGAGGAACTAATTATCTGAACAGGAACAAGGGTGGAGGTTGTATTCTGTTTGCTCTACAGAGGATGTTTTGGCCTAATATCCTGCTTGCTGTAGCCCTGCCTGCAGGCTTTTGCAATGCAACAGGCTGTCAGGTAGGCCAAGTCTAAGGCCCATAAGTCTTTGGCTCCTAACACTGTGTCACATAATACAATGTAATTAATGAAGTAAAATAATAAATAATTAAAAAAAACCCAAAAAAACCCCCCAAATCTCACCCAAACACAGAGATCTCTCCCAGCCTTAGGTCCACCATTCACATGGAAGTCCCAGGAAGTGGAAAATTTCAGGCTATCATGGGGTTACATGGCTAAATTAAAATTATTCATTTGCCGTAAGTTGGCTTAAAAGCTCCTCTCTGCAACCGTGAAAACAACGTGCTTTCCCTCCCAAAGGTAGAGACCACTGCCAGCACTGCGCTGAATGCCTAGGGAGACCAACTCTCTGCCCGGGACAGAGATCTCCGCTTCCTTTACTGCTAAACCAGGACCATGTCAGGAAACCCGAGTCAAGCTGGTCACCTTGACTGACACTCACCTGCCCTTTCTCTTCATGTTCTCTCGCACCTGCCTCATCCTAGCAAGTCCCAGTGGATTCCAGTCTCTTTATGACTCCCTGCCAGATCGTCCAGCCAGAACGAATCTCTCCATCTGACCAGAGCTCTGGGCGCCCCATGTGTGGACTGCGGCTTCATGCTGGCAGGTGGCACTCCACAGGGCAGTGCACATGCCCCCAGCATTGGTTCTCTTGTCTGAGTCAGTGCTTGACCACCTTTGTGCAGCCGAGAGGTCCCTGGGGCACGACTGACAGAACCATCTTTCTCCAAGACATGTGCACATCGCTTGCACCTGTTGGGAGAAACACACCTTACGGCTTGGGCTCAGGCACCTCCGTGAGAATCTCTGAATTTCTGGGAGAGGCAGGAAATTCTGATTGCATCTGATAACTACAAACAAAGCTGAAAGTAATTCTTCAGCAGATTCTTGCCAAATGATTCTGGCAGGAAAATAGTCCTGCTGGAACTCAGAGAATTAGCAGAAAACAAGTTACACATCCCAGAAAGGGGATCAGATCGAAATCACTGTGTCCCCACATTTTGAAAAAGAAAAAAAAGTAAATAATAAATAAGCAAGAGCCCATAGCAAAGCGGAACCACAAGCAAAGTGGAAGAGAAATTTCCCCTTTGAAATCATGGCCGTGGGCAGCTTCTGGGCTTTTCAAGATGGGGAAATGGAAATAGCCCCTGCCTAAAGACAGGTTACAGGAAACGCTTCAGAGGAGTTTTGAAGTTCAACGTCAGTGGGACCTTGTGAAATGTGTTTTCTCTGGCCTTCAGGAAAGCACACAGCTTTGCAAAAATTCCATCATCTCAACCTCCAGACTCAGCAGCTATAGTCAAATCACCTTGCTTTATTTTCTAGAACTCTGAACACCAACTGTGCAAATACATAGTTCTAAAGGTCGCCTTGCGTGTGCGCAATCGAACAAATGCAATTGACTATTCTGTGTTCATGGGAGTATTTGATCTTTGGACTTGTGATCATATCACCTGTCAACTTGGCATAGTACTGGAGGGGAAAAATGGGCTCTGAGTCTCCTAGAGCTTCCATCTAAGACTTTCAGCTGTTTGATGATTGAAGTTAGCAATTGCAGATTCTCAAAAGTAATCAGGAAAATTGCCAAGATCCTTCACAGAGGCCTGGTAGGATTAAGAGAATTTAAGTTTTTGCTGTAGAAATCACTCTTTTAGGTTGCCAAGAAGGGGCCAGCAGACCTCACCTTCCTTCCGGGTGTACCATGAATGTGAGAACTGGGAACAGGATGTGGAAGGGTCTTTAATGAATATGGGATGTATAATGTTCACTGCAAAATGTCCATCGTGAGGGAGCCTCCTCTTCTCTTAGGCAGAGTCTCATCCCTTTCTTTTCAGCTCTTTCCAACCTTGACAGTCCTTGGCCCTTACCTCTTCCTGGAATTCGACTTTCCCCTCCTTGTCCCTCCTCTTCCTTTTCTTTTCCTTCTCCTGGATTGTTAGACAAAGCAGAGGAGTCATCGAAGAAGCTAGAAAGGGGGGCTAATAGGGGTTATCTCATGACTTTCTTCTCGACTCAGACATAAACCCTCTGGCCCGGCACGGTGGCCTAGCAGCTAAAGTCCTCACCTTGCACGTGCTGGGATCCCATATGGGTGCTTGCTCTAATCCCAGTAACCCCACTTCCCATCCAGCTCCCTGCTTGTGGCCTGGGAAAGCAGTCGAGGACAGCCCAAAGCCTTGGGATCTTGCACCTGTGTGGGAGGCCAGGAAGAGGCTACTGGCTCCTGACTTCAGATCAGCTCAGCTCTAGCCATTGCAGCCACTTGGGGAATGAACCATCAGACGGAAGAGCTTCTTCTCTGTCTCTCCTCCTCTCTCTATATCTGCCTTTCCAACAAAAATAAATAAATCCTTTTTTTAAAAAAAGAGAGAGAAAGCCTCCACTGTCAGAGTCAAGTGCTTTAAAGGCAAGAGTGCAGCTCTGTCCTGGGTTGACACAGCACAAGGAGTTGCTTCTGCTGGGTTACAACCCTTGTTCACTTGTAATCCTGGTACTAAGTTCAACTGACAGTAAATGAAATGCTCATGGAAAAATGGATTTGCAAGGTAAGCTTATTTGGGTGCAAATAGATACCAGGAATAATACGTATGCTCATGGACTTGTTGAAGACCTCTCTTATGCATGAATCTCAAAAACTTTTTGCACCTGAATAAATTTATCTTTTAATTCCATTTTCTGTTAGCCTTTTGAAGAATCCTTATATTATTCACAAGGCAGGTAAAATTCAGCTTTAAAACTATCATTAGTTCCCAAAGGAACGACGTTTGCTTTAGGTTCCAGTGATTCAAAATTTCCTTTGCTGAGAGGGTTATTTCAATTATACTAAGGAATAATATACATCTTTATACGTGTGTCTATATTATTGTTATATGTAATGTATCATAGTATACATGTTTTATATAATGCAAAACCATATTACACGTATGAAATTCTCTGTAGATCCTGATAAAATACTTTAATATAACCCAAAATTCTATATTCATGGATTCAATGTTATTTTAAGGCTAGGTCAATTTGAAATTACAAATGGTCTGATCTTCCTCTTGCATCATCAACCAATCTAAGATAAATCACAGCATTCCATCATAAAAGGTCCAGACCAGGTTATGTTAAAAGTCTAATTCCTTTCATATCTAGAATCTTCTTAAGATATTGCCGGAAAGCTGGAGAAAGCAGGGGAGGAGCTGTCAACTGCAAACATTTTTTTTCTTAAATTTAGAACATGTGGCAAGCATCTTACAGAGAAAAACATCAAAAGGTGCTTAGAGACACACACACAGGCATGTGCTTAGAGACACACACACAGGCATGTAAACATGGGAGAAGGAAAATGAATCTCAAAACAGTTTGCAAAATGGTCTTTCCTGAGTTAATGTTCCATGTAGTCACAGCCACACAAACACACACCAAAAATGTCAAGACATTGAATCAAATAGATTGTTCTTTCCCATCTTTAAATTTGTCCAACAAATATTCATCTGTTGGTGAAGGTTATGTGTGCTGTTGTTTTAGTGGGGGACGTGACATTGTCAGCACATACGGGGTCCTCAGTGCTTGCGTGCTGAGGGTGGCCACTGGGACTGCTGGGTCTGAGGCCAGGGTAGGTCAGAAGCAGCTTTAGACACAATCCCAGCTAGAGGCAGCCGCCCCATTGGTTCCTCGGTGGATGGTGTGTTTGCTGACCCTGTTGCTGTGTGCTAGCTCACTGGCATGTGTTTGCTCAGGGTGAGCCACAGAGATCAGGCCCAGCTTACAGGTATGGTATCTTTTCTCAGCTGCACCTCCCACCATCAGGCTACGGTTCGATACCTTACTGAGCCCCAGCTTCCTATAAGATAAAAGTAACACCTGCAAGATGGGGATATTTTAAAAATTAACTGCCATAATATAGTAAAAGCATTTAACTCTATATGGCATATTGCAGGTAGCTGACAAATGTTGCCTATCTTATATGGCAATGATTATTTAGTAGGTTGTGGAGTTAATAAGCTAATTTAAACTAAGTTTCAGTGTTGAGACTGGCACAGTTAGCCTAGTGCATAAAGTCTTCACCTTGAATGCGCTGGGATCCCATATGGGCACCGGTTCTAATCCTGGCAGCCCTGCTTCCCATCCATCTCCCTGCTTGTGGCCTGGGAAAGCAGTCAAGGACTGCCCAAAGCCTTGGGATCCTGCACCCATGTGGGAGACCTGGCAGAGGCTCCAGGCTCCTGACTTCAGATTGGCGCAGCTCTGGCTGTTGCAGCTACTTGAGGAGTGAATCATCAGTCGGAAGATCTTCCTCTCTCTCCTCCTCTCTCTGTATCTGCCTTTCCAATAAAAATAAAATAAATTTTTTTTAAGATACATTCTATTAAAAAAAAGAAGTTTCAGTGTTGTGATGCAGTGGGTTAAGCCCCCATCTGTGATGCTGGCATCCCATAGGGGAGTCCTGCTTTTAATCCTGGCCCACTCTGATCCAGGTTGCTGCTAATGCAGCTGGTGAGGCAGCAAAAGATGGTGCCGGACCCTGTACTGGCAAGCTCACACAAGAATCAGGTCTGGGATCACCTCAGACGAAGTTTCCTTGGAGATCCCTCCAACTGAACTGCTGATCTCAGAACCCCAACCATGGAGAGACTATGTCAGCCAGTGGATTCTGAAGAGATTTCATCGTGCTTGGAGTGGTGAGATTGGCAGCAATTCAGCACTGTTGAACTAGCAAAACTGCTTGAGCAGGACCCTCAGAGCATGCCCCACGTCGGGGACCTGGGATGGCTGGGAGGCTGGGTGGGGCTTTTCCCTTTGTCTCTTCCCTTACCCTGGATACAGAAAAAAAATAATATTAATGTGGAAACAATGATCCTACCCACTTTCCTGAAGCCCTTGACCCTTTGTACCCTAATCAACTATGCAAAGATTATTTTAAAAAAAATTTTTTAAAAGAAATAGAAAAAAGAAAATTTAACACACACACACACACAAAGATGGTCAACTGCTTGAAGTCTTGCCACCCGTGTGGGAGACCAGGGTGGAATTCTTGGATTCTGGTTTTGGACTGGCCCAGTCCTAACTTTTGCAGCCACTTAGGTAGTTAACCAGTGAGTGAAATGTTCTCTCTCTTTCAAATAATTAATTAAATCTGTTTTAAAAACATTAAAGTCAGAGTACTTACAATAAGAACAAATGTTCTTTAGTCACTAAAATGCTCTGGCCAGTAAAAATAGTAATGGACTGCAAAACACACTTAGTAGATTTCAGACATCAAGGCACATGGTTTGGCATACGAGGTGCTGGCTTCTAAAATGAATTTCATTTTTGACATGTTTTAAAATTTGTATTTATTTATTTGAGAAGCAGAGAGATAGAGATGGGGCAGACAACGCTCCTCCTACCTTCTGGTCCATCCGCTTGGACTAGGCTGGCCGAGAACTCAGTCCAGGCTTCTCCAGTATTTGAGATCATTGTTGCCTCTCTGGATCTCCATTAACAGAAGTTACGATGAGATATTAGACCTAGGTACTCTAATAGGGACCTCAGACATCAAGGCTAAATGCCCACTGTTAGTTATTTAAAACAGTTAAAGTTCTGGTTATTACAATATTATTAGGATATTATTACGTAAAGCTAATTCCTGTAAAGGTGAGCTGAAAACACCAGACGCAACAATGTATCTCAGGAGGTTTATTCCAGCGGGGGCAGGAACGGGACAGGGTGGTGGGCAGGCAAGGGGGGAGGGGGAGGAAGAGGTGGGGGGAGCCAGAAGGAGAAAAGACAGACAGAGTCCACCTGGGAGCCTTACTGTCACTCAAGTGAGCCTGCAAGGTGCGGGGGATGAGGATTGGGAGGGATCCAGGGCAGGCCCCAGGGGATTGGTGCCTGAGACTGTCGCAGGTGATTGCCTAAGAATGATTGGTAAGCGAGCGGAGCCGGGGAAGGGGCTGGAAGATTGAGGGTGGGATTCTCAGGTAAAGTCAGGGTTACATCTGATTGGGGACGGCTAGTCTGGCGTGAATTCCGTGAGCTCTGAGGAAGAGGAAATGGCGCTGGGTCCAGGGTGGGGTGTTCAAATAACTCCTTACAACTATCCTGACATGTTCTAAAATTAAGAGATTTTGATTTTCTACCATCATTTTGGTAATGAAATGATTGACTTGATTTTTATAGAAGTTTTGAGTTATAACTCACATACTCTAACACCCAACCGTTAGCAATGGTGAGGTGCAGGTTTTTAGTATACTGACAGCATTGTGAACCGTCACTAACACACTTCATCAGGCGTGCTCATTAGCAGCGACCAGCTTCATCAGTCAGCCACACGTGTTCCTACAAGTGTTCGAAGACTTTGAACGTGTCTGGCTCAGACAGGCTCTCGTTCGGCTTCCTCTTACCGTCCCTATTCCAGGTTCAATCCCGCCTGAAGTTTTCAGCGCTCCTGCCTCTGCGTCAAGGTTCCCTATCAAGAGGACTTAAAGCACTGACTCTTCATTATGAGAATTTGCAAATACTCCTGATTTTGCTACAATTTTCGGGCCAAGTCTAAACTATGTCACCCTTACAAGGGGCTGGGGGAAGGAAAGCATCCCCCTCCAAGTTGAAAAACAAAATACACACAAACACACACAAACTCAATGTATCACTCAGGGCAGAAAAGCACATTTATTGGTCAAAACTTTTTAAAATGGAGAGGTTTAAAAAATACAACAGCAACATGTGCCATATAGAAAATATATAAATTCACAGCCTCGTATAAATGTTTTAACAAAGTAATAACCTTTTTGAATGTTATAAAGGAAGTGGGTTCTTAAACTACATTTCTCTTATTTACTGAATTCACTTCTTACAATCGCACAATGAAAGGGAACTGTGGTCCTGCAGACACCGCAGTGGCAACCTGTGTTCTGTGTATATGAAGAAAGTGAGAAGATTATTTCAGAACTTCTGGAGGGATAGAGGCAAGTGAGGGGGCGACAGAGGAAAAGATAGTTACCAGGTGAAACACCCCCCAAAGAGATGTTATTACCATGACAGATAAAAGGCCAGGCAAAGACAGAGTCAGAAGGTACCATGGGCAATACTCACTCGTACCTCTATTTATGTCGGAAGGAATTGAGTCAGGACCCTCCAATCAGTTACTGGAAGCCAGAGGCTAAAGGACTGTGTGGGACAGAAGTTCAGAGAATAGAAGAGAGTGGGGCAGTTAGATTCTCCCAGCATCACTGCATGTCTGCACTACAGAGCTTGGAATCCAACCAGGAAGAGCTAAGGTTCCCAGTTAGCCTGGAAATGGTTTACAGAATAGCTAGGTAGTCCCTGGGAACATGGGGAGACCAAAACAACTTAACATAATTCTTAATCGGAATCTAACAACTTTGGAAAAGAGAGTCGCTTCCAATCTTTACCAAACGTCATTAGGGTCCAACCACTTCCTATACAGAAGGAATGTCAGAAGGAACTCAGGCTGCTAAACAGCTTTTGGCTTTACGACTTGACTTCTTTGACATAATACCAAATTTGTTGTTTTCCAGTTTGGTGCCACCAGTATTCACTGAGACTCTGCGTCGGGTCTGGTCTGTGGGGTTGGGACCCAGATGCAAACAAGCCACAGATTCTTCTGTTAAGAACTCATCATCTCCAGGTTAACTGTAAGTTGGGATAAACATTCTCTTTGTCATTACAAGATATTAAGGCACAAAGACACAGGTGCTTGGAAGGATAAACTACAATGACCAACATATGAAGTACTAGAGAAATCCTTCTAGAGGAAAAACTGCTTCTGTATCTGCATCCTAGAAAAACCAGAGAAACTGGTTTAGAAGTTGCCCTGTTTTTCTCTCTTGGAAAGATCTACAAATTCTGTGTCATAATTCCTCCATTCCCGCAAAATGACATCTCATCACTTTGATTAAACAATACAAACAAGAGAATCATTCCTTGTTGGGCTGTTTGGGGTTGGGGGAAGTTATTGAGTAATTCAACAAATTCCATCAAGTGTTTCTTGCCAGAGGAAAGCAGACCTAACGCACTGTCTCACATTCATCACGGAGCTGGCAGTCTGCATCAGTGAGGTAGTACGGGACAGATGGCAAGTCACGGAGGTGTGGCTAGGTGCCACCTCTATGCTTCTCATGACAGGGACGGGAGCTCACCCAGCGTCTCTGCAGGACAGCCACATCAACTCCTCCCAAGCAGCAGCAAAGGACTCACACGAAGCCTGTAGCACCCCTTCCTGTGATTTCCAGGTGTAAAAAGGCCACGCTGACCAGCTCTTACACATATCTGAAGAGTTAGCCTTCAATTTGAGTGTAACCAGATTTAACTGGTTATCAGCAATTTCATACACTTGTAGTTGCAAGACAATGACGCAGTCTACACCAGGTGGGCAAGGGAAAGAAATGTTTTAAATTATGTAACATACATGCACATTTTGCCAAGGCCTTGGGTCCACTTTCTCCCAGGTGGCTCTAGAGATAGTTTTGGCGTTGTTATTGTTTTGATTTGTAGTTTAAAAATAACATGCAAATCTGCAGAAGGACATTGTGACCCTAGAAGGTCAGGGAGCACAGCGTTACAACTGATAGGATACTATTTGTATGAGAACAACTGGATGGATGCCATTTGTGTGACTGATTGGATGTCCTCTGTATGAGAACAACCAAATGGATGCCTTTTGTATAACTGATTGGGCATCATTTGTATGAGAACAATTAAGTGTGTACCATTCCTATAACTAAATGGATATCATTTGTATGAGAGCAGCTGAGTGGACAGCAAGTGAATAAGAACACTTGGTGGAATATACAAAACAAAAGGAGTTCCAAACAAAAGTATAGAAACAGTGGATGGGTTTTGTTGATAAGCGCAATACCTCCTCCCTTATCCCATATGACCCTCAGTGTATAAAGTCTGATGCCACTAATAAACTTTGGCTTTAAACCATCAGTCAGAGTCCACACGTGTGTTAATAAAGGCTCCGTGCACCAGTCCATCACTGTGGGACAGTTGCACAATTCCATAGAGATGGGATTCTTGGAGAGATCCCTGACAAATCCCTCGTGAATATACTCTATGCCCCACATAAGTGGGAAGCCAAACTTGGTACCAAAGAATTCAATTGGAATCTGCAGAACTTGGGGGGATTTGCAAGCATGACTTGGGTCTATGAAAGTATTTCAGGTGTGGCTGGATCAAGGCCTTTGGAGACCCCCAGAACAGGCTGAGATCATCTTTCTTCTCCCATAAGCTACACCAAAAAATCTCATTTCATGTATGCCATCTACTAGGATTCGTAAAAAATTCCTAAAGGTAAATAATTCCTAATTAGATTTTTTAATTCCTAATGGTAAAATCCAGATAATTTATGAGTGAAAATTTTCTCTCTCTCTCTCTCTCTATTTTTTTGTCTTTTTGCTTTACTAAACATGCACATTTAATCTCCTGCCAGACAATTCAGCTGATCTTGGCCAGTCATTACCAACAATGACACTGAAACTCATCTCTGCAAAGTCATGAAAGTTCAAGCATAAACTTCTCTGAGGGAATGAAATCTGTGGGTTTGGAAAAAACGTAGAGTCTCATTTTGACCAAAAACAAATAAAACAAAACAAAATAACCCAAGTTCCTGGATTGCTCCATTAGTATGAAATCAAAGGAATTTAGGCCCAACACCTTCATACAGAACAATACAGAACTTTCTTGCATGGAACACGTTGTCTTACTCAAAGTCTTGCCCAGCATGATTTTGTAGAGCTGTTGCTTTACTCAAGCCAGGCTCCAGCCCCGGTTTTTACGCTTAAACATTAGACATATTGCCAACAAGCTGTGACATTGTCCACAAATACCTGGAACAGAGGAGGCACAGAAACGAGCAACCAGCCCTGGAGATGCTCCGGAAACCAGGTGTGCTTCCTGCCCAACTAGTTCCTAGCACGGATGCTCTCCAACTTGCCTGCTGGGAGCCAGTCTGACACCAGGACAGTCACATGGAGCGAACGACCTCCTTCTTAAGGCAGGTCTTACATTTCATTCTAGCGACTTTAAAACTTCTTCATGTTATAGCAACATTTGGCATGTTCTTGAACACCTTCATTAAGCAAGTACTTACTTAGTGCTTTCTGAGTTCCGTGAGCCCTTTAGACCCGGCTCCATGGATACATCAGCAGAAGCAAGGACAGGGCTCTGCTCACTCAGCTTCAGAGGAGACTGAACCCCAGCTCACCGGGAACTGGACACATCTCCCTAGAGCAGCTCTGCTTCAGGGCCTGGCTTACAATGCAAAGGCCATTTGGGAAGGAAGTGGAAACTATTTCTGTTGCCATGAAAGCCTTTTGGAATTTCCGCCGTCTAAAGCACATGCAAAGCTCTGTCTTCCCCTGGGTTTCCTCGCTGCATCAGAAGGCTGCATCGCTAAGCACGGAGAGAGATGAAGAGACAGGCTTTGGCTCACATGGATTTCCACGTGACGGGCTCATTCTGCTTCCAAGATGACACAAACACTCTACACGATTGTATAAAACTGCGTTGGTTGACATGAGCGAAAGGGCTGAATTATTCCTTCTGTTGCACCTGGTCCAAACAAACCAAAAGAGTCCCCTCACTCTAGCTCTATGTGGCAAATTATTTTACAGCCCATTCTGCATGTCCCAGCTGTGCTAAACCACAGCTGTCACACTGGATGAAAACATTATGTATAATGATTCCTACGCCTAGTGAAAGGATCTAATAACTTTTTGAAGATGTCATATTTTTTTTGACATCTGGTGAGTAAATCTGAACCTGTTTATAACCTAGAAAATGATCTGTACCTTATAAACAAGGGATATTATTAAAAGTTCTACAGTTATGTCCATTCTTACCCTACATTCACTTACTACATTTTTTATTTTCTGAGAAAACAACATCTGTCACCATAAATAATACTTTCCGGGTACAAATTTGATTTCGTAAGTCAAAAGAGAAAAACTTATTTAAAATGGTTTTGCTGTCACTGCGATGTTCCCTCGTCCTCCTTTGCGCCTTGAGAAAATGGCAATCATTTGAAAACCAGAGTTTCATGCTCTGGGATGCCGTACTTTGCTTTGTGCTCGTCGAACAGTTTTCGTAGTTCCTCCATGTAGGTCTGATGCAGCTGCTCGATCTGCTCCGAGGTCGGGTGCGGAGTCTGAGCAACAGGGATTGGGCGGCCAACTGGAAAAACAGAGAGCCGTCAGGCAGGGGAGGAGCGCGCCGCCGGCTTCCGCCAATGACCGGCTGTCAATCACAATCCTTCCAGCCTACTGACTCCCAGTCCTTTTGCTCGCTTCACTGGCCGCCTGCGGCGGTCACCCCATCCCTCTTCTTAACGAATGAGGAGCTTGCCTTCTCAGCAGATACTGCCGTGTGATACCCTGGCGGTTTTGCCTTGGAGTCAAAGGAGTTCCTGAGCTGACTGGGGCTGCGAGCCGAGAGCGCACCGCTCCGTGGCCACGTCCCTGGCACGCTGTTCCTGGCACAGCGCCCTCGTTAGGACCAGCTGAATCTGTGAGCCACGGGCATCCCTCCTCTCCTCGCTGTCCTGAACCGTGAATGCACTGACAGGTTTTGCAATGAGGTATCTGTATTGGAGAATGCCCAATTACAACGATTCTTTGTGATAATCTGTAAGTCTCACTTGAAAAACGAAGAAGTCATGCAATGTTCATTGACCTTTTTCATAAAATATAAACACGTGAAGATGAGCACATGCTTGTCTAAACTGCATTAAGGGGGAAAAGTGGAATAACTTGGCATGATCTTATGTGCAATAAATATTTATATTTATAGGTACATAGAGTCTGTTGTATAAAAAATATTGAAAGAGAAATAGTTTTAGCTAAAGAAGGAGGTGAAGATGGGGAATCCATCACTTTCTCTCTGTTTTATCTGTATTTTCTACAAAGAAGAAAGCATTTGTAGGAGACACATTACCAATACAGTAATTTATTAAAAATAAATCTGGCAAGTTTACATATTTTAAGAGATGTTTATGCAATAAACAGTATTTCACTGTCTCAGCTTTTTAAGAGAACACAAAACCATGTAAGGTGGGTCCAGCATGACAGCATAGTAGCTAAAGTCCTTGCTTTGTATCCCCGGCATCCCATATGGGCGCTGGTGCTAATCCCAGCGCCCCCACTTGCTATCCAGCTCCCTGCCTGTGGCCTGGGAAAGCAGTCAAGGATGGTCCAAAGCCCAGGGATCCTGCACCTGCGTGGGAGACCTGGAAGAAGCTCCTGGCTCCTGGCTTTGCATCAGCCTAGCTCCGGCCATTGAAGCCACTTGGGTAGTGAATCAGTGGACATAAGCTCTGTCTCTCCCTTTCTCTGTATATCTGCTTTTCCAATAAAAATAAATACATTTAACAACAAAATAAAAACAAAACCTCAAGACTTTGGCGCGTGCCCTCACGGCACCCCCTGCTGGTGGTCTTGTTATATTACAGATTCCCCCTCCGACCACCACCCAGCAAAACTGCTTCTTCTGACCTTTGAGCCTCTGGGATAGGACAAGGTAATGACTGGAACTCGCTGTACACGGGACTTCCTATGTCCGTCCCTGATACTACTGTGTGGTACCTACCAGCCCCACATCAATTAGAGAAGGCCTTCACAGAAAGCAGAACAAACGTTAAGTCATAAAGAAGGAAGGAAATATTGAATCACACCAGTACGGAGGGCGAGGAGGTGCGGAGGAGTGAGCAGTGCGTGGACTCTCACGCACCTCTTTACTGTAGCATGGGGATTCTCAAATTGCTAATTATTCAACCGGATGCTTTTCTTTGGTAGCCTGGATGGCATTTTATACACGGGAGTCACCAGGCCTTTTAAACTCAACATGAAGAACTAGAAACGTGACCATGCGACTGTGAGTTGTTGGTCAGACATAAGGCACTCAGGCGCTTATGCAGCGACGAAGTATAGTGCGCACTCAGCGGCAGGTGCACTGGTCAGGTAGCCCTCTTTCTGGCCTTAATTTTCACATGTATGTGATAAAAGGTTAGAACTCCAAATCCATGGTGTTACATAAGTAGTTTCTGCTTTCTCAGGGAGAATATTCCGCTGAACCAGGTCTGTGTAAGCACTCAGGGTGAGGCTGGACTGAAACAGAGACACGAATCTAAGCTCAGAGTGTGCTGTCTCCAGAGTCCTCAGGAAGCATTGCATCTCCTTCCTGGGAGGCGCCCTGGACTCCCTGCCTGGTCTCTTATTGCTAGCAGCTTTCTTACATCTCAGATGGTTCTGTAGAGTGCTCAGACCTGGCACTTAGGTGCTAAAGGCGTCAGGTGCTGAAATTCCATGGTTACAACTGAGTCTGCACCCTGAGGTGAGTAGAGGGGAGGCCTTGGAGAAGTCATCCGGATGGGATCCAGTCATTAGCATGGAGCTTTGGAATTCAGGACACTCCATAAGCAGAGGGGAGAGAAACGTAGACATGTGTGATCCCTCATCCTGAACGCACTTCTACTAGAGAACTCAGGGAAGCCTACCTTGAAGAAGTAAGGTTCTCAGCAATGGACAACAAGCTCCAGCTGTAAGCTCAGGTCTGATACAGCCATCGAGAGGCTACACTGCACATAGATTTGATATGACACGCTTATTTATGGAGGGTCCACTAGATGTCATTAAACTGAATCTTTGCAACCCTCTAACAAAGCAGCCACACTGTCTTTTAAACATTGGGAATATTGGGCCACAGAAAAGCGAAGGAGTAAGTCAAGAGAAAATGTTGTGAAGCTGAAGAGCAAGTGTCAGAAATGTCAAACTGAGCCTGAGGCGACAATTCAATGGCTAAATCTCCACCTTGCAAGAACCTGGGATCCCATATAGGCACCAGTTCATGTCCTGACTGCTCCATTTCCAATCCAGCTCCCTGCTTGTGGCCTGGGAAGGCAGCAGAAGATGGCCCAAGTCCTTGGGCCTTGCACTCGCATGAGACACACAGAACCAACTCCTGGCTTCTGGCTTTGGATTGGCTCAGCAGTGGCCAGTGTGGCCATTTGGGAAACGAACCAGTAGATGGAAGATCTTTCTCTCATTTCTCATTCTCTTTAAATCAACCTTTCTTTTTTTTTATATAAAGGTTTATTAATTTTATTACAAAGTCAGATATACAGAGAGGAGAAGAGACAGAGAGGAAGATCCTCCATCCGATGACTCACCCCCCAAGTGAGCCGCAACGGTCGGTGCGCGCCGATCCGAAGCCGGGAACCAGGAACCTCCTCCGGGTCTCCTACGCGGGTGCAGTGTCCCAAATCCTTGGGCCGTCCTGGACTGCTTTCCCAGACCACAAGCAGGGAGCTGGATGGGAAGTGGAGCTGCTGGGACTAGAACCGACGCCCACCTGGGATCCCGGGGCTCCCAAGGCGAGGACTCTAGCAACTAGGCCACGCCGCCGGGCCTGTAAATCGGCCTTTCTGATAAATAAATAATTTTTTAAACGAAAGAAATGGGAAAGTTGGGAAATGGGTTTTGAACAAAAGCTGTGAGCTGAGGATGCTGAGGCAACCACATTCCTCCTGCTGCACCAACAGAGGAGGGTCCGATCAGCACTGTGGTCCCTCTCCTTTCCAATCCCAGGCCTCCCGCAGCCTAGGCCAGTCCAATCTCAGGCTTCCCTCAGCCTAGCCCCGAGCCCTCAGTTCACACCATAGACCAGTGTGTTATAAGCTCCATCGTATTCCAGCTGTACCCATCACTAAAATTCAAGTTTCTCATTCATTCAGCCAGGCTAGCAGCATCCCTGCCCCACCTACTTCCAGTGCTTCCAGGATGAGGCAAAAAGAGCCATCTGAAATTGTTCTGTACCTACTTACTGCAAATCAGAAGTAGTTGAAAGGTCCTGGACCCTTCAAACTGCTGCAAAAATACTCATTTTAGAACACAAAGGGGAAAAAGGCAGCTGCATAACACTGCCTTTGTAAAATGCCTTGCCCTGGAAAAAATCAGCCAGCACCCACTTGCAGCACAGTCAGGAGTCAGAGCCTTTGTTTATGCTTTGCTGCTTTTTATAGCTGCTGTGCTCCACTGGTCTATTTTTGCACTCTACCCAAAAGTTCCAGATCAGTGCCTTACATAGCAGTCACCCCGGTTTAGAGTGCTGGGCTATTGTTACTTGAGATGAGGGAAGAGCTGCTTCCATGAGCCCTGGGATACCTGGAAAGAGAGGGCTTGGAAACGGGTATTCATTTCTTTTCATGGAGGCAAAGAGTAGACCTTTCAGAATAAAAATGTCTCTGCTGTCTAACTCTGCAGTGCCAGAGACCACGGCTTCTCCGCTCTGATGGTCTCACGCAGATCCTTCATTCTCAGGATTTCTCACACACAGCAGCATGTGGCCGCGCGAGTTGGTGGAGAGCAGACCCACTGGACCCAGATGAAACCCAAGGGAAGACTCAAAAGATACCCAGGGTTCCACGTGCGTGTGTGTTGCACCTGTATGCCATATAGAATTACACACGCACTCACTCATGAACATCCATGGAGTGCTGGTACCATGCGCTGAAGTGTTGCTTGCATCGAGCTGCCCCAAAACTGCCAACAGGTAGCAGGTTGAGCGTAAAGATGTCATAGAGGGTCAATCTGCAGTGCAAGAAGGGCATTCTGAATTCTCTCTCCTTCCGGAAACAGAATGTGGAACTCCTACATAAAAGACGCCCTCTCTATCCCAGGAGGAAACATTCTTAGCAGAGCCAGAAAAGGAGAGTCAAGCTGAGAGAAACCCCTTCAGCCCTTGAACTCACTAACCTTCCCTTACTCTCCCCACGGATTTGTTTTCCACACCTGCCTTTCCTTGTCTCACATGGCATATAAACTCTTAGGCCGGAGGCAGAGAGTGAGACAGCCACACAGAGACAAAGACAAACAGATTACCCATCCACTGGTTCACTCCCCCAAATCCCTCAACAGGTGGGACTGAGCCAGGCCGTGGAGGCTCCCTCCATGACCTGGGACAACCAGTGTGTTTTCCTGAGGCTCCTGAGTCCAGGCGATTGAAGTTTCAGGCCTCGCCAGAGACTTTGAGATTACAGAAGTAGAATTTTGTCTCCCCTACAACATCGTCCTAATTCCCTTAACATGATTAGTATTTCAAAATCTCTTCAATTTTACAATTAAAACTCCAATTAAGTCTCCCTTCTTTTTTCGTAATTTCCAAACATTCCTTAGTCTTCCCAACAGGAAAAAATGACTTAAAATATAATGGGCCTAGCGTGGTAGCCTAGCAGCTAAAGTCCTAGCCTTGCAAGTGCCAGAACCCCATATAGGCGCCAGTCCTGATCCCGGCAGCTCTACGTCCCATCCAGCTCCCTGCTTGTGGCCTGGGAAGGCAGTTGAGGACGGCCCAAAGCTTTGGGACCCTGCTCCCATGTGGGAGACCTGGAAGAAGCTCCTGGCTTTGGATTGGCGCAGCTCCAGCCACTGTGCCTGCTTGGGATGTGAATCATTGGACGGATCTTTCTCTCTGTCTCTCCCTTTCTTGGTTTATCTGCTTTTCCAATAAAAATAAATAAATCTTAAATATATATATAATGGACAACTTTGGTCTCTTATGGTTTAAAATCAGCTTTATCTAAATAAAATCAATCCCCTTTCCCTCCTTTTTAAATTTCAGAGGCATCAGGAGAGCCGGCTTGATGTGCTTAGCAGTCGAGCTGTCCCTGGGATCCCATACTCCACCTTAGAGTGCCTGGGTTCCAGTCTCAGTTCCGGTCTCCATCCTGACTTCCTCCCCGTGAGCAGCAGGTGGAGGCATGGGCAGTCAGGTCCCTGGCTCCTGGGGGGCAGTTCCTCGCTCTCGGCTCTGTCTTGGTGCAGCCCCAGCTGCTACAGGCATTTGGGAGTGAACCGGTAGATGGGCATTTTTTTCTTATCTCACTCACTCTCACTCTTTCTCAAATTAAAAAAAAAATTTTTTTTTCAAAACTTCATATTTAGACAGAGCAAGGCAATGAGCATTTGCATGCCACTTCTAGGCTCATCAATCTCTAGCATTCTCTATATATGCACATACAGCATGTTCATTTCTTCTTTTTTTTTTTTTTCATTTATCAAGGCAGACTTACAGAGAGAAGAGACAAAGAGAGAGAGGGAGAGACAAAGAAAGAGAGGGAGAGACAAAGAGAAAGCGAGAGATCTTCCAGCCAATGGTTCATTCCCCAAATCGCTGCAACAGCTGGAGCCGAGCCAATCCACAGCCAGGAAACAGGCACCTCTCCCACATCCTCCACTCCTTTCCCACGCCGTACGTAAGCAGAGAGCTGTGTCTGAAACGGACCAATGGGATTGGAATCTGCACCTGTGTGGGATGCTGGCACTGCCAAGCGGAGGGTCAGTTTGTTGAGCCAGGATTAGTTTGCTAGCCCAGCATATCCATTATTAATCAAACTTCCGTAGAACCATTTTAAATTAAGTTATGCAATCAAAGATTCGATCAAGCGAATCATCCCTAACTATTTTCACATTGCCCAAGAACAGCATCCTGTGTGACGATACCATTGTGATACTAACTTCGACAGAGTATTATTGTGAACTCAATCCACACTGAAACTGGATCAGTTATCTCAATAATACCATTTATGTTTTTCCTCAGTCTACAATAGCAGTGTGTCTCTGAATACAACCTCATTTTTGTCTTTCATGACATTGTGGGTTGTGTTTAAAGAGTCCAGGCAGTTGTTTGGTACAATGTCCTCCAATCTGCATTTGCCTGCTTATGTCCCCATGATCTTATTCAGACTAACATTTTGGATGGGGACAAAGGCTCCCAGCCAGCTAGGCAGGAAGGCTCCGGCTCTGTGCTCTGACCCGCATCATCCCAGCACCAGGAACAGCAGGCTGTCCCAGGAATCAGGAAACTTAATCTTCAGAATAACATGACAGAAGATAAAACAATTACACTTAGCTTCTCCTTTGTGGTTCATAAAGCTGAGGCTTAGGGAACATGAATGAAACATTAAAGCCACCCAGAGGCCACAAACCCCAGGAGTTCCTTCCGTACATCCTTTTTAACATGAGTACAAGTCTGCCCAAAGTTTCCCGGCAGACTTACTACGGAAAAGATCTTGTAATGGCACTGGTTTTTTTGTTTGTTAGTTTTATATTTTTCAGTTGTTATCAGAATAAAAGTGAAGCAAACACATTCAGATCAGCAGACAGGCTTGACTAGTTCTGATAGGTCCGAGCCCTCTTTCACATGCAAATACACCTGATAAGGTTAGCTGGGCATCCAGACTTTAACTAACCTAGCAGCGGGAAATGCCATATCCATGGTAACATACCAACGAATAAAGCACACTAGGAAAACTGCAGTTAGAAAGACACCCGCTTGCAACCATGACCCTAATCACTGATTCCGGCCAGTTATCAATGGATAACTAAACATGACTGAAACAGCCATGGTGTAACATGCCAGAACATTCCGTACTCCTCACCAGTTCTCATCATCTCAGAGAGACAGAGAGGGGATGAAGAACTAGTCCAGCTTAAAGAAGGCAAATGGGGGCCCTGCGGCGTGACCTAGCTGCTAAAGTCCTTGCCTTGAACGCCCCAGGATCCCATATGGGTGCTGGTTCTAATCCCAGCGGCTCCACTTCCCATCCAGCTCCCTGCTTGTGGCCTGGGAAAGCAGTCCAGGACAGCCCAGTGCACTGGGACCCTGCACCCATGTGGGAGACCCGGAGGAGGTTCCTGGTTCCCAGCTTCGGATTGGCACGTACCGGCCGTTGCGGCTCACTTGGGGAGTGAATCATCGGACGGAAGATCTTCCTCTCTGTCTCTCCTCCTCTCTGTATATCTGACTTTGTAATAAAATGAATAAATCTTAAAATAGATAAATAAATAAATAAATAAATAAGTAAGTAAATAAATAAATCTTTTTAAAAAACCCAGCAACAACAATGAAACACTACTGTGACAGTCAAATGTGAACATAAACTATAGCCTTTTTTTTTACTTTATTTTTACTTCTTGGAGAATCAGAGATGGAAAGAATTAGAAGATACAGAGAGTGCCTATCTGTTGGTTCATCCCCCAAATGTCAGAAACAGCGGGGCCAGGGCCAAACCCACAACCAGGAGAACTCGGCGTTTGCCTCCCACCTGGAGGCCAGGGGTTAAGCACCTGCTGCCTCCCAGGCCATGACTAGAAGGAAGCTGGCCTTCCAGGTGAAGCTGGGACTTGATCCCAGGCTCTCTCGATACAGGATGTGGACACCCCGGCTGGTTTCTTCTCTGCTACATCACAGTCAGTCAGTGTTAATTCTCCTTAACGGTACTGACATGGCAGAAGGAAACACCTCTTAAGATATATACAAAAGTATACTTTCGTATTACAAAAGTATACTTTTTTGTATACTTATATACAAAAGTAATCAGAAGCCAAAGGCCATCATGTGTACACTCACTGAACACTTCTGAGATGACATAGAAGTGTATTTATTACACACACACACAGAGGAGAGGGGGACCAAGAGAGGGAGAGAGAGGGAGATGGAGGGAGGGAAGGACAGATGGAGGGATGGACAGAGATAAAGAACAAGAGAACAAGAGAGAAGAGGAAAAAGCTGTCACAAAAACATAGCAAATGTTGGGTCTAGAAAAGTGGTGTGCAGACATGCATGTGACAATCGTGGTTGAGTTCATTGTTGAAGCGTGAGGGAAACAGCAGACGCACTGTAGACCCTGGGCTGCTGTGAATGCTGAGTGACCGCTGAAGTGGTAACTTAAGGGGAACCAGACCAATGCTGTGGGTGACTTCAACGAAGTCGTAGTTAAGGAGAAGGAGGGCAGAGGGGCTGCCAAATAACCCGCTATTCTGGAAGGTGCCGAGTCCTTCCTAGGGCGGGGCAGGGGGAACTCAAAGCCATCAAAGAACTTGAGGTTTCAAGTGCTTAGGTTTAAAAGAGAAATGGACAGAGCTCAGAACAGTGTTTCAGTATCACTTGTGGTTTGTTCTCTTGTGACATCTGACGGCTACATAGCTTTACTTTGTTGTATAGCTGTGAATATTCTGGCCTCATGTGATTTCAAGTAAACAAAAACCCTTAAGTACACATCATCTTGCTTCACAAATGGGGCTGGGCAAGCGCATGTGACTCCTACGGCTAGACCAACCCTAAGATCATGACAGCTGCGTCTCAGGAATGCACATGCGTAAACTTGACTTTTAAGGGTTACAAATGATACTGGGACACACACTAGGATCTGCCTTAGTTGCCTGTGGTGGAAGTGTAATTAGAGAAATCCCCCTTCATTCTGAGTCTTTTTAAGAGAAACATTGGAAAGGCAGTGATGAAAACAGTCTTTAAATTGTTCCAGTTACACAGACTCAATAATTCCATCTGACCTTACCATTTTACTATTTTGTCAGCGGAGCTAACTCTGCATCTATTCAATGGCAAATGACTTGATTGCCCAAAACAAAACAAAAACCCCTTAACTCAATCAGGTGATAACTGTAATCATTAAATGCTATAAAATATACTTGCATTCAACAATTATAAGCTATTTCATGACAGTACTTACCTGAACTTTCAGTTCCAGAATAACTCACATTCCTTTATACTGTCCCCCCTCAAATTCAACAATATAAATTTGCACCTAAGATACCAAAAGTTATTAAGTAACACTCTGTCAAGGGAATGTAGCTAGTTAATTTTGAAAAATACAACTGAAAACTAAGTATCAATATTCTTGCTGTACTAACTAATATACAGGCTTCAAATATTCCATGTAAGTTAGATACAACATTAAAAATATAGCATTTGATTGTGTGTGAAATGCAAAGCTCTTAAAAACCGATAGTAGTAAAATCCTGTCCTAAGGAAAGGGCCCTTAAAGTGTTTTGGACTACACTAAACCTTCACTTAATAAGTACACATGGAAAAAATGACTTCCAGCTCCGTGTAAAGTACACAGTTACGGTTATTCTGCTGCAGCTCCACATTTCCTCATTTTTAGCTGACTCTTTACAATCTGCGAAGACAATTATTCCCTCCTCTGTCCTTTTATCAACATGAGGTTCACCCAACTCTCCGCATCTCAATCTTCCGAACATGCAACTTTTTAAAATATTAGATATCACAATGTGCACTAATATAGCAAGTTGCAACAACAACAAAAAAATGCTTTTGCTATAGAAACTGCTGCCTACATGAACTGGCCATGATGAAGACATCTACTGTGGAGAAGTTTTCATGTGTTAGTACACTCCACAGTAACCTGTTCCTCAAGAAATTACTATGCATGCTCTCATTTTATGGCACAAAGAAATATTCATCATAGAAACACTATTGGATTGTACCTGTAATTCAATAGCAGTGTTCCAGAAAGTAATCAATTGCTATTCAAATGGAAAATAGTTATTATTTCATAAATAAAAGGCATGCTGTAAATGAAGCTCAAATAGCATCAACAGGATTATCATTTGCAAGCCACTTCTCCTGTATGATCTCCTCAGTCAACAGCGATCAACATTGTTAAGGTAACGGTTTTTATCCATTTTATGTACATACCAACAGTGTTGATGGGCTTCCTATAGGGTATTATACCAAAGCTGTACTGAAAAACTCCTCTGGCGTGAAACAGTGGCAAAGCAAACCCCATGATCTTCTGCAGTCTCTCCTGAACAGTTCGAAGCCATGAGCCTTCGGGGTTGCTAACTTGTTTAAACAGTTCATTTTCACCAAAGGAAAACACAGGGACCAAATAGGCCCTACAAGTAACAAAGGTGAAGAACAGGAATTTTAAATGAAAAGGATTGAAATAATTTATTCTGCCCAACTGACATTTGCAATAAATTCTTTTTAAAAAAATCCCAAATTCCCGTATTGCTAACTTCATGCTCCGCACATTGAAACTGCATTATAATTGAAATCCTTTGGGCAAGGAATCTCAGGCAGCAAGGAACTGGTGGCAGTTTATTCTGCAGATCCTAGGAAGCATTCAACTATAGGTTTGGTCATCGCTCATTTGGTTGGAAATCAACATCGCATATATAAGATTTTGTTTCTCACTGCTGTATATTGGCCTCTTGAAGTTAAATATAACTGCTGGGTGTTGTGGCATTGAGCTCCATTTGTAGGGAATTCCATTCCCTGGGAATGCCCACTCCTATTTTTATTATAAGATCTGTCTATAGGGCTAGAAAATTTGTGTTATTTCTTTTTGTTCATTTAATAATGTTTTCATTTTCCCAACCCAGTCACTCCAAAATGAAAATACACCTACCCGTGGGTCAAAGCAATTTTAATGAAGCCTTTCCGTTGGCGAATGAACAGCGTGAATTTCCCAGGGTGGGCATCCAGCGACTCTTCGGCTCCCCCGAGGACGATCACTGATATGTTCCCACCTCCCTGCCTGCTCAGCACGTAGGACACACTTCTCTTGGAAACAGACACTGGTCCTTCATGAACAGAACAATGTAACTGACCATCTTCCTTTAAACATTAAAACATGAATTACAATATTCTACAATAACAATGAAAATTTCACAAAATTCTCTATACTTCTCACGTTTGGAGAACTTTGCAAGTTTACAGTTTTTGCACAGCCAAACCTTCCTTATTAAGAACTGACATTTTGGTGGGTAATGTGTTAGGTGTTTAAAACATTGCTTCATCTTAACTAGTCTACCACTCATTAGTTGGTTTTGCACTGCTGAGCATTAAGATTCCACTCACGTTGCACAGGAAGTAAATGGTTCATATTGCCCAGCACGGGGTTGTTCTGCACAGCGTCTACACAGCTGCAGGTGGTGGGCATGAGCATTATCCTGGCAGAGCCTTGGTAGAACCACAAATATGTCCTCCGAGAAGCTTCAGGATGCTTCGAACACGTAACAGCATGTTTTCAGAGGTCCCATGTGGGTTTTTGTTGACCACATCAGGATTTATAATGGTCTCAAAAACTCAGACACTTGATAAATAACATAGATCATTTGCCAGATTTCCTCACAGTTCCAAGATGTATCATCTGAGTTTGACGAATTATCCGTTTTAAATAGTCACATTCTTGGTCAGTTTGTATATCAGACTTTTGCATGTGAAAACAGCTCTAAAGACTCTGCACAGAATTTCTATCAAGTATAGACTCTTGGAGGAAGAACACAGAACAAAGACAAAAATAGAAAAAACAAATGGCCAGCATTTTGCTGATAATTGCCTTTCTTTTTTTTTTTAAAAAGATTTATTCATTTTTATTACAGCCAGATATACACAGAGGAGGAGAGACAGAGACAGAGTGAATCCGATGATTCACTCCCCAAGTGAGCCGCAATGGGCCGATGCTGCGCCGATCCGAAGCCAGGAACCTGGAACCTGGAACCTCTTCTGGGTCTCCCACACGGGTGCAGGGTCCCAGTGCATTGGGCCGTCCTCAACTGCTTTCCCAGGCCACAAGCAGGGAGCTGGATGGGAAGTGGAGCTGCCGGGATTAGAACCGGCGCCCATATGGGATCCTGGGGCTTTCAAGGTGAGGACTTTAGCCGCTAGGCCACGCCGCTGGGCCCGATAATTGCCTTTCAACATCTTGCATGTTTCCTCCCATTCTGACGTCTGTCCAGTTGTTTAAAGTCGTAACAGAATGTGTTAGGCTTTATACAGCACAGCACGTTTCCTCTTTCAAAGGAAATGGCATGTGAATTTTACGACATGTTGTTATCATTGTGGAATCATAGCATGATTCAGGATTCTAAATGACCGACTACTCTCCTAGGACCAGGCAGAGGGCGCTGCACTCTGGGAGCCTGAGCTGGCCTGGTCTGAACTTTATCGATTTAAGGCATGCTGTTCTGCTCTGCATGTCTTGGGTGGGAGCTGAGAGGCACCATCTCTGCCCCTGGTTTCCAGACGCATCTTCTCCAAGCTTGCGTCTGGCCACTTCGCCCCTGGACACTGCAATTTCACCTTCCTCATCTTGTCTTCTAACCTGATATGTGCCAAAGACCCAACTGTCACCAGTGTGTGCTGACTTCTTCCAGTTCCATCTCCTGGGAGATACTCCTCTTCAACTTTTGGGCCTACATTTTGAATGATCCTAAAGAACTTCTACCTTGACAGACCAAAGGTACCTCAAACTGCATGTCCCCAAGCACAGTGCGTCAAATTCTCCCTCAAAGTGGTGCCTTTCCTACATTACCTATCGAGGTAAACAAAGCCATCTCCTATCCAGTCACTCAAATCAGAAACATCGACGTCTACCAGATGTGTTCCCCCTCTTCGCCGCCATGCTGACCAGGCACTCATTCACTAATCCAGATGTATTTATTAAATAAGCACCTACTGGATGCCAGTTACTGCTCTAGAGGCTGATAAAAATGATGGTATTGCTGGGATCAGTGTGCCAGTTCAACAGGCTACCTAGTGGTGCCAGTGGCCCAGATGGGTGCTGGTTTGTGTCCCAGCTGCTCCAGTTCCAATTCAGCTTCCTGCTTGTGGCTTTGGAAAGTAGCCTTAAGGATGACTCCAGCCCTAGGGCGCCTGTACCCATGTGAGGGACCCAGAGGGAGCTCTTGGCTCCCAGCTTCAGATCAGCTGGGTTCTGGGCGTTGTGGCCATTTAAGGAGTGTATTGATGGATGGAAAGGTCTCTCTCTTTTCCTTTCTGTAAATCTAGCTTTCAAATAAATTTAAAATAAATAATAAATAAAATAATGACAGGGCCCAGAGCAGTAACCTAGTGGCTAAAGTCCTCACTTTGCAAGTGTCAGAACCTCATATGGGCGCCAGTTCTAATCCTGGTGGCCTCACTTCCCATCCAGCTCCCAGCTTGTTGCCTGGGAAAACAATCCGAGGACGGCCCAGCGCCTTGGGATACTGTATCTGCGTGGGAGACCTGGAACAAGCTCCTGGCTCCTGGCTTCGGATCAGCGCAGCACCAGCTGTTGTGGCCACTTGGGGAGTGAATCATCAGATGGACGATCTTCCTCTCTGTCTCTCCTCCTCTCTGAATACCTGACTTTGCAATAAAAATAAATATAATCTTTAAAAATAGGCTATAGCAAAGGGAAGGATTTAATGATGTGATAAGTCAGTGATGGTCGACAAGTTTCATCTGAAACGTCAGATATAGTAAATGGCAATGACCATGGAGACCGGTGCTGGGAGTCACTAAGTTTGTTAGGCCATGGAGAGGAGCTCACGTAAATCTCCTGTACCATGGATCTGATTCACCTGCTGTCAATTCTAATCCTCCAACTCACCTGTGGCAAAGACTTTTCTGTAAACATATTTCCACACTGTTTTGAAAATTTTAACATTTCTCTTTAGTTTTCCTCCTTTTATCAAATCCAAATCCGACATATACAAACCAAGGAGGACGCTTCCCTCCGACACTTTGGTAGTTTGAGGAAGCTAGTGCGCCCTCTAGAGGCCACATGCAGGACCTTTTGGGCATTCGGGATGTAAATTGTTGCCTCTAGTACACCCTCTAATACAGACTGCCAGGAGTTGCTTGTGAGCTAATAAACAGAACTTGAATGCCCAGCTGTGGACCCTGGCCCCTTGCTACTCAGTGGTTTTTCTGCCAGACACATAATTATAACAGTGACCTGAGTGATGAATAGGAACTAATGAAAATCTAAAAAATTATGGACAACTCTGTCCCCAAATGTCATTTACTGATCCTGAAATTAAAATGTTTCATAAACAGAACATTCACTTCTCTTTATATCCAAGAAATGCAAAACTGCAAAAATGGTAATAAATAACTCACAAAACCTTCATAAATGTAAGGTACTTCTTAGGTTACTGTATCATGATTAGCCAACAATACAATTTCCAATTGTAGTTGGAAAACCAAATACATTGAGCCTCTTCAGTTGAAAGCAGAACTATTAACAAAAGCTTAGACTTCTGTACACATTTACATAACATATTCACAGCATTTAATATTAATTTTATCCTCAGAATTGGTAGAATTACGGTTTAATTAACCAAAGAGTCTTCCTTTGGTTCAGAGTGACAGGGTAAAATGGACTGATTTCTCAATCAAGCTGTGTTTAATCTGGGAAGAATAAGTTCACTTAATATGCTCAGTTTATGCCACCACCAAGACACACGGGAGACACTTTCTATTCGCAAAAACATGTAGGGCACTGCTCTAGGAGTATGACTTATCTCTATTTGATCTGTGACTTTTTGTCATGCACCCAAGTAAACAAAATGCATGCATTAGTTCTTTCATTGCATTTCATTGCATTACTAAATGTCAGGCACCATGCCAGATACCTGATATGGAACAGGAGAAAAAGGCACAGTCTATGCGATGCTGACCTCACAGTGTCTGTGATGTTCGCACTTCCAGGACCCTGTGCAGGGCCAGCAGGGACAGAGGCACAGGATGCATATTCCTGTAAGACACTGTGTGCCCAGCTGGGCATGGGAGGGAAAGTTCTGCGTGCTTGCGCCACCCCAGAGCTTGAAGAAAGTGACCTGCCCTCACTTACCACAACTCATCAGATATTCCCGGAAGAGAGGGCACCGGAACCAAAATGGGAGCACGTGAAGATATGCGGTAAAGCCGGGGAACAGCTCCTTGAACTCCGAGTAATTTGTACAAAAATTTCCAAAGGCTCCAACCACAAGAACTCCGTGGGGGTGAAAGCCAAATATATAGTTGCGACTTGGATCCAAACCCTGAGTTTTGATGAGCTGGGGCACATTCATGTTGAGATAAAAAATAAATTAAATATCCCCTGATTAGGTTCCAACGAGAAACAAAAGGATTCATGATGAGTCAGGAAATAGAGCATGATTTATTTCAATTCTCTGCACTGGAGCTATTTCCCAATTTCTAAGCCCAGATTCCTTCATATACAGTCTTCTATATTTTATCAATTTAGCTTAGAGTTTATTTAGCAATTCAGGCCAAACTTCAGGCTGCCTTCTCCCTGTGCTGTTACAAACAGCATCTGACGCAGCAGCGTTGGGAGGTGTGTCCTAATGAAAGGTAATCCAACCATGAAGGCAGGACGAACAGATGAAGGTCATTACTGTGCGAGTGGGTTCCCTACTGTTAAAGGATACATTTGGTCCCCTCTTCTGCTTATGCAATGGGATACTGCAGCAAGAAGGCCTTTGCTTGTTGCTGGCACATTGACATTGGATTATCCTGCCTCCAGCACTGTGACAAATTTCCTTTCTTTATAAATTAACCAGCCTCCGGGCCCGGCGGCGTGGCCTAGCGGCTAAGGAAAGCCCCGGGATCCCATATGGGTGCCGGTTCTAATCCCGGCAGCTCCACTTCCCATCCAGCTCCAAGCTTGTGGCCTGGGAAAGCAGTTGAGGACGGCCCAATGCATTGGGACACTGCACCCGTGTGGGAGACCTGGAAGAGGTTCCAGGTTCCCGGCATCGGATTGGCTCAGCACCGGCCGTTGAGGTCACTAGGGGAGTGAAACATCGGATGGAAGATCTTCCTCTCTGTCTCTCCTCCTCTGTGTATATCTGGCTGTAATAAAAATGAATAAATCTTTTAAAAAAATAAAAAAACAAATTAACCAGCCTCTGATACTCTGTTAGAATAGCAAAATCCAAACTGAGATACACCCAATGAATGGGACAAAATGTTGAAAACAAATACCCACTCTTTTCCCCCATTGAAAGCAATACAAAACAATTTTACTCACATGAATTGGAAAATAGTCCCTAAAGTACTTCCAAACAGTCCAACTTCTGACCCATTCGGTCCTTCTGCCTCCTTGCTCTGGGGTTTGCCAGTCAAAGTAAAGCCATGTCAAATAGGGGATGTAGAGGAACCAGTAGTTGTATATGATCAGTATTATGATGATTCCAACACACACCTGTGCTGTAACAAAGGGAATCAGGATCAGGCATTGGCCTTCAAGCAATGGCCTACAATCAGGGCATTTCATGCCCCGTTGCCTCAGTGCTGACGCAGCTCCCTTGATCATGGTCTTGGTGGAGCATCGGGAAATGGCTCAAGTGTTTTGGGCCCCTGCTAACCAGATGGAAGGCCCAGATGAAGCTCCTGGCTTTGACCCAGCCAAGCTCTGCCATGGCAGCCACCTATGAAACGACTGGTGGGTGAACGAGTCTGTTTCTCTCCCTCCCCGCTCCCCCTGACTCCCTGCCATCTCTGCTTCTGTAACTCAGATTTTTCAAGTAAATAAGTTAAAAAAAAAAAAAAGAAAGGGTTGGTGCATTAGAAGTGGTCAATGCACAAACTAACAATGACCCAGCTTCAAGGAGTGCCATTTAACTGTCCTACACGGCAGTCTCCAATCCAGCGCTCACTTCAGGCTGCGGATTTCATCCATTCTATATCAACTTTCTCAAGACTTTTCCCCAAAATCACCCATGGAGGTATAGAGTTTGATCTATTGCGTGAGACAGATGCATGGGCAGTAAGATGTTGCTGTGGTGCTGAAGTGGTTTGGTGTGGGGTCAGCAAGTGCCAGAATTTCATCTTAGAGGCAGGCAATTCGACTCTGAAATCTCCCTCATGAATGCATTCATGTTACCTTAGCAGAGAGTGGATCAGGTCTGGAAGAAGTGGATTTGTTTCTGAGAGCATCTTAGTATGAAAGGACTGACAGATCTCTCCCAGGTTCTGCATTCTCGTCCCCACCCGTGCCCTTGTGCACACAGCTGGTCTCCTTTGTACTTTTTCGCTATTCTGTGATGCAATCAGGGTGCCCTTGACAGGATGCCAGTGCCAGTGCCATGCTCTTCGGATCTGTCAGTCACATGATTCTGCTTCACTTGGGGTCTATCCACACGCGGGTATTTTTTACAACACAAAACAGACAACAGCAGAAACACATGTCAAGCTAAGAACATGTATTTGTATTACATTAGACGACACATTTCCTAGGACAGATTTAACCAAAATATGTCACTGAGCCTCGTCTGAGGCTTCACCTGCTGCTCTTCCCAGGTTGGGTTCAAAGACAACAGAGAGGATGAAAGATTAAGAAGTTCTGTGTCCTCCAGGCCACCGCGAGGTGTTTGGCTGCACCCTGGAAATGTCAAGAAAGTTTCTAGGAATGCAAAGCCAGGCAAAAAGAGTCCTCTATCCTCTGCCCTCATTTCTCCCAGAATTATCTCCCTTTGCGTCATCCATTTCCCTCTACAGAGACTTGAGTAACACTGCATTGCCCTGGGTTAGCTTTATTTTACTCTTTATAAGACTTTACTTAGTAAATATTTATTTTATACGAAACAAATGAGGATACTTCAAAAGTTCAGGGAAAAGTAGCTAAAGATAAATATATTTAGCTAGGGTTTTTAAGTCCACACACAGTTTTTTCATAAGATGTATTATCCTTTTTTAAAAAATATATATTTATTTTATTTTTATTGGAAAGTCAGATACTGAGAGGAGAGACAGAGAAGAAGATCTTCCTTCTGCTGATTCACTCCCTAAGTGACCACAACGGCCAGAGCCGAGGCGATCCGAAGCCAGGAGCCAGAGCTTCTTCTGGGTTTCCCACAAGAGTGTAGGGTCCCAAGGCTTTGGGCCGTCCTCGACTGCTTTCCCGGGCCATAAGCAGGGAGCTGGATGGGAAGCGGGGCTGCTAGGATTAGAATCAGTGCTCATATGGGATCCCGGCATGTGCAAGGCAAAGACTTTAGCCACTAGGCTACTGCTCTGGGCCAGATGTATTTTCCATGAATTTTTTGAAGGTCCTTCCTACCTTGATGTTATTTTGCACTCAAAGCTAGATCAGGGGGTTTGGTCTAACAGTTAAGATGCCAGGTAAGAGGTTTGCATCCTATATGGGGAATGCATGAACCCAAGTGCCAGCTCTGGTTCCTGTGTGCAGCTTCTTGCTAATTCACACCCTAGAAACGGGTAATGATTCAACTAAGTGAGTTCTTGCCACCCGCAAGGGAAACTGGGATTGAGTTCCCAACGATGGGCCACATCCAACCACTGCAGGCATTGAGTGGGCCAGCAGATGGGAGCTTTCTTTCTCTTTCTGTCTCACAAACAAACAAACAAATAAATAAAATATTTTTTAGCTAAGTCAGGTGAGCTAAGGTGCAGCAGAAAGAGAAGGAACATTTACTGAATGTTACTTCACTTCTTCCTCTTATTTGAAGGATCTCATGAACTCCTCCCAATACTCACATACTGTTCTCATTGCGTATTCCCATACTGAGGCTCAGGAAGGTTGAGTGCCCAGGGAAGTTAAACCTGGGTCTTGGGGCTAGCACCGTGACAGAGCTAGTACAGCTGCTACCTGTGCTGCCAACATTCCATGTGTGCACTGGCTCAAGTCCTGGCTGTTCCACTACCGATCCGGCTCCCTGCTATTGCATCTGGAAAAGCAACAGAGGATGGCCCAAGTCCCTGGGCCCCTGCATCCACGTGAGAGACATGGAAGGAGCTGGAGACTCATGGCTTCAGATTGCCCAGCTCTGGCCATTGCAGTCATTTGGGGAGTGAACCAGAGGTTGAAGATCTCTCTCCCTCTCCCTTGTTATCTCCAGCTGTGCAGCTCTGCCTTTCAAACAAATAACTAATTAAAAAAAAATCCACCATTTTTTTGAAACTGAATCTGCTTAATTTGTAAGCCCATGTGCTTTTGTTCAAAAAGCCACATAGTCTCTAGCTCATGGTAGTTATACTGTAGGCTTATATGCATGGAACTACAAGTACACAGACGGTTCACAATCAGGCAAGTGGGAGGTTCTGTTTCCTTATTGCAAAGATGGAAAAGGCATGGCAATTTCAACTCAGTCACAGAGTGAGAAAATAACAGGTTCACAATCCAATGCTGCTCATTCCATACTCCACTCACTCAACAGTATGTACTGTAGTTGAATTCATAACTCGCTGTGTCCAGTACGTTTTTTTTTTTAAAGATTTATTTATTCACTCCCCAAGTGAGCTGCAATGGCCGGTGCGTGCCGATCCGAAGCCGGGAACCAGGAACCTCTTCCAGGTCTCCCACACGGGTGCAGGGTCACAAGACTTTGGGCTGTCCTCGACTGCTTTCCCAGGCTACAAGCAGGGAGCTGGATGGGAAGTGTAGCTGCCGGGATTAGAACTGGCGCCCATATGGGATCCTGGGGCGTTCAAGGCGAGGACTTTAGCCGCTAGGCCACGCCGCCGGGCCCGTCCAGTACGTTTTACATGGATCGTAGCGGAGATGTGGGTCTGGAATTGCACTGCCTACAGCGGAATATGTCACTGGCTGGGACAGACTCCAACACCTGCTCCGACATGTCTCACATCTCACCTCCTTTACTTGTGAAATGAGCTGACGACAGCACCTTTCTCCAAAGGCTGCTGAGAGGAGAAATGTTATTAGATCGCACACAGCTCGGTGCAGAGACCTTGTGATAATTTTCTTAACTATTATATATTTAGATTATGAAAAAGGTAGAAGTAGAGTATCAGCTATTCTCCTGCCGCTCAAGAAACACTATCAGACTTCTCTCCCGTCTCCCTCACCACAGTGAGCAGATTATGTTTCTATCATACGGTTGTCATATTTTTAAAATTCCAAATCATTATAAATTATTATTGCTTCATATTCACTGGTGGGTACTATAAATTAGACATTATTTTATAAGTGTCAGATGTAACAGCTGACCAACATCCCATTGGTTTTCAGTGCCGATTTAAACATTCTCTTTGTGTTGAATGTTTGGTCTTCTGACACACTTTTCTTTATAAAAATCATCTTGAAGAGTTTCCCCACATTCTGACTTGCTTCTACAGGACAATAACTGAATTACTGGATCACTAAACAGAAACATCTTTTGTTGCTTGATCACTCTGGTGCTTTGCTTTCCAAAAAAGTTGTTCTATTTTAAACTCCTACTGCACACGCCACTTGCATTTTTTAAGTTTCACATCCATAAACAGAACCAAAATAGATTTTTAATCCCTTAGTTCTAATTGGACTGAAAGAAGAAAACAACATAAGTTGGTGACTAGATAACTTCTGTTTTCTATTTTTACTTCCTTAAGCAATTCTAGGTAACTTGATTCTCTTAAACCAGAGGCCAGAGACATGAAAGAGACAAAACTCCACTCCAATACTGGTGGTGATGCCCAGAATTACAAACTTATTTGTTTCTAGCCTCACAAATCAAATTGAATTGAATCATATTAGATATAATTTTGGATTAAAAGCTACAGGTCAGTGCCCTATTGCTGATAACCTAGCTTTACTTAACTATTCCAATAAATTCTACTTTTTCTGCTTATTAAGAAAGTTGCCCTCTGACTCACTTTTTTTTTGAGCTAATATTCACATAACATAAAATTCTCCATTTGAATGAACAATCCAGTGGCACCTAATGTATTAATAATGTTTGCAACTACTGCCAGGTTGCATGTCCCTTACGCTTGGGACTAGAAGTGTTTGGGAGGTATTTTTTTGGAAGATTTTTTTTGGAATTTTAGAACATTTGCGTGTGCATATTGAAGTATCCTGGTAATGGGTCTTGAATTTAAACACAAAACATATCCTGCTCATTTATGTTTCATATCTACCTTGTATCCCAGGCTGAAGGTAATTTACACAAATTGTTCGGACCACCTGTATTTTGATTACAATCTGTCACAAGAGACTGGTTGTGCAGTTTCCATCTTGTGCTGTTACACCAGCAGTCCAGAAGTTATGGATTTGGGAGTATTTTGGATTTCAGATTTTCAGATTAGTATTGCTTAATGTGTACTTCAGTCTTGTTCCCAAACACTTGATTATTTCAAAATGAAAATCTGTACCCATTAAGCAAGTACTCCGCGTTGCCCTCTACCCTCTGCACCTGGCGTTCACCAAGCGGCATTGTGTCTTTGCTTTTCCTATTCTGGATATTTCTTTTATAGATGTCTGCTTAATATCAAGTTTTATAGTTCTCCTATATCAGAGCATGAATCAGCATTTAATCCTTTCTATGGCTAAAAAATATAGCCTTGTATGTGTATACCACAAGTTGCTTATTTATCCACCTATTGCTGGACATTGGATAGTTTCCACCTTCTGGCTACTGTGAAAAGTGCTGCAATGTTCCAGTCACTTCAACAGTACTAAAGTCCTAGACAAACAAAGCTCATCCAAACCAAGTGTACTGTCATGAAATTTAACATCACCTTAAAGGGACAAAATAACCCCCAGCTGCATTGTACCTAGGCAAGTGCTACACTGCTGGGAGACAAGCAGGTAATAGCTGGCAGGCATCCTGAACCTGGCTAATAACAAATTTGTGTTAACTATACCTGTGTGCCAGTGTAGTTGCCTATTTTATTTAAATTTTCAAAGATATGTATGGAACTGATGCCAGATATCAACAAAGAGGGTCTAGGGACCCACACCCAAGTGTGAGTGGGACCTGGACAGGAAGGCAAGACCCCAGGGTGGCACAACATACTGCTGGAGGACTGAACTTGGGGATACGCATGCTTGCAGATGTTGGGGGCTATGGATTGCTCAGGAAGTAGGTCTAGGGATACGTGGGAGGGAGCATACTGGGAGAGGATGTGACAGGTGAGGAATGACTTCTGGGGACTTCTGCCAATCAGACTACTGTACTAGCAGGTAAATGAGGGGGCTGAGACCTAGTGGTGTGGAGGAGGACAACCTAAGTAAATCTCAGGGCCAAACCAATACACCTGCCCACATAGAAATACTGAGTTGGGCTTTTTGGTATCAACCACCATGTACCTGTACACATGAAAGCTAGGGCTAGAGGGTCTGCCTGGCCTGCTCTGCCACACTATTTGCCAGGGTAGGGGTGGACCACGTCAAGCTGGGCCATGACACTAGCTCGCATGTGAGAGAGCCAGGTCCAGGAGCACGTTCTGTAGGGGGTTAAGGGCTCACCACTGTGGGACTGCCATACCAGGTGGTTTGCTTAAGGATTGGGAATGGTGATAAGCCTAGCTAGGCCTGACCATGGAACTCACCAACATTCATGGGTGTTGAGGTTGGGAAGAGGCCAGGCAGGTCCAGACTGCAGTACCCGCAGGTGCACCCAAAAATTGGGTATAGGGTGGGCTGGGCCACAGCATCCACCAGCACACACAAAGGCCAAACCTGGGGGCACAGTGTGCTGGGTAAGGGCCTAATACCCACTGGCATATGTGAGATCTGGGTCTGGGAGTGGGCCTGGTGGTGTAACTTGGGGAACTTCCCTGGTGGGCTGTAGCACACACTGGTGAGCATGAGTTTGCTGGGTGTTAGGCTGGGCAAGGCTGCTTCACTTGTCAGCAGGTGTGTGGGTTGGGGATGAACAGGGCAGGGCTAGGCCGAGTATAGCTCACTGGCATGCACAGGAGCCAGGATGGGGTGTGGGCCATGCTGGGCTAGACTAGGCTGTTATACTTAGTGGTTTTCATTTAAGCCAGGGGTGAGGGCAGTCTGGCTGGGCTAAGCTATAGCACTCACCGGTGAAAGTTGAGATTGGGGGTGGGCTAGGTTAGTTCAGCCTACAGCACCAATGGCAAAGGCCAAGACAAGCAATGGGCAATGCTGGACCGGGTCAGAGCAACCACTGGAATGCATGGGATCTGTGGTTGGAAGTGGGCCTGGTCGGGGAGCTAAGAGGATGCCCCAGCTGGGTTGCAGTTGGCACTATGAGTGCAAAAGCTGGAACAGGGGTGGCAAACTGGGCTAAACAGGCTGTAGAATCCCTCAGCATGGATGTGGACTGGATTTGAGGTATGCCAAACTAGGTTAGGCTCCAGAAACTTCTAGCGCTCGCAAGAGCCAGAGTCAGTACAGGACAGCCTGGTCTGCCCCCATCCCAGATCTCGTGCTCACCAGCTGCAGCAGAGAGCGAGAGAGAAAGACCTTCCACCTTCTGGTTCACTCCCTAAAGGGCCAGAGCTGAGCCAATCTAAAGCCAGGAGCCAGGCACCTCATCTGAGTCTCCCACAAGATGCAGGGGCCCAAGGCATTGGCGCGTCCTCCACTGCCTTCCCAGGCCACAAGCAGGTAAGTGGAGCAAACAAACTGGCACCCAAATGGGTGCACTTGGCAGGTAGAGGATTAGCCTGTTAAACTCCTAATTTTTTTTCTTTTAAATGACCCATCAGCAACAGGGCCTGGTGCAATAGCATAGTGGTTAAAGTTGTCGCCTTGAACGCGCCAGGATCCCATTTGGGCGTCGGTTCTAATCCCAGCAGCCCCACGTCCCATCCAACTCCCTGCTTGTAACCTGGAAAAGCAGTCAAGGAGGGGCCAAAGCCTTGGGACCCTGCAACCTACCTGGGAGACCCGGAAGAGCTCCTGGTTCCTGGCTCCGGATTGGCTCAGCTCCAGCCACTGTGGTAGCTTGGGGAGTGAATCATCGTATGGAAGATCTTCCTCTCTGGCTCTCCTCTCTGTATATCTGCCTTTCCAATAAAAATAAACAAATCTTTTTAAAAAAATGACCCATCAGCACCAACAAAGTGGAGATGGAGAAGTAGATGATAGGGACACACAAGTGTCAAATGCTAAGAAGATGGCAAACGTAGGTTAAAAAAAAGAATGCTTTTATTTTTATTTTAATGTGGTAAAAGCACATAAAAGGAGATTTGCCATTTCAACAAAGTTCAAAGCATATGATATACTACTGCTAACAACAGGTACAATGTGACACGGGGTGTGTGTGCGCACACGCGCGCGCGTGTGTGTGTTCAGTCTTTACCTCCAATTGCTTGCACAGAACTCCTAAAATCATTGCAATTTCCAGATCACTAGGGATCATTGGCGGTGCTAGGTGAATGTTTTGCTCTGTGATTTGGTCTCTGACACAGATTCCTGATAGAGAGTTCCTAATCCCTGACAGAGAGTCCTGGGAGATAGGAATGTTATTTTTCCTAATGGAGCATCCTTTGGTGGGCTCCCAGATGGACATCAGCTACCAGAAAGTCCAAGACATTATTGGAATTTTGGAACCTTCATCACCCTCTCTCATCCCCTACTTGCTAAAGACAGGCAAGGGAATAGGAATGAAGCTAACAGCCAATCACGTGTGCATGATGAGGCTTCCACGCAAGTCCCCAGAGTGCAGCGTTCAGCGAGTACCCAGGATGGTGAACACATGGACCTGTTGTGATTGCCCTGCACCCTAACTCCAGGGAAGCAGAAGTCGCAGTGCTGTGATCCTGTGTGCCTCCTCATCTGGCTGCCCATCCATAGCTCTAACCACCCTCACTGCAGTCAGCAGGTAAGAAGCATGCCCCTGAATCCTGTGAGTCATCACAACAAACGTTTGAACCTGAGGAGGTGGTTGTGGGAACCCTGAAAAGCTGTTAGTTTAGAAACGCAGGAGTTGCAATCTGCAACGGAAGCAGACAATCTGGTGGAGTGATCCCTCAGCGCGCATCAACTATAGCTCACTCCAGGGACAGAGTGTCAGAATCAGATTACAGCGCATACTCAGCTGTTGTCTAGAGAATTGGATAAACCATTGGAATCGGGTAGAGGAACTCTTTTTTTTTTTTTTTTTAACAAGATTTAGTTATTTTTACTTGAAAGGCAGATATTACAGGGAGAGATAGAGAAGGTGTTCCAGCTTCTGGCTCACTTCCCAAATGGCAGAAATGGCCAATGTTAAGATGATCTGAAACCAGTAGCCAGAAGCTTCTTCCAAGTCTCCCATGTGAGTACAAGTCCAAGGGCTTGGGCCATCCTCTGCTGCTTTTCCAGGCTATACGCAGAAAGCCATAGCAGAAATGGCGCAGCTAGGACATGAGCTAGCGCCGATATGGGATGGCGGTGCCACAAGGAGGAGGATTAGTCTGCTTAGCTGCCATGCCAGGCTCTGAAAAGAACTTATACACTTTCCATGAAAATTAATTCAAAATGGATCACAGACCAAAGTGTAAAATGAAAATCTGTAAAACTCCTAGGGCACACCAGGAGAAAAAACTAGATGTTCTTCAGTTTGCCAATGACTTTTCAGATAAGATATCAATGGGCCCATCCATGAAAGAAAGAATTGATCAACTAGACTTCATAAAATACCAAAGTGTTTGTAAATGACGCTGTCAACAAAATGAAAAATTAAGAATAATCTGGGAGAGAATATTTGTAAAAAAAATGTATTTGATAAACATTCTAATTCAGGCACACAACAAAGTGTTAAATTCTACAAAAAATGGCGCAAGGGACAGGCACTGTGCACAGGGCGTTAGCTTGCTCACGGGGATGTGCATATCCCACATCAGGGTGTTGTCCCACATCTGCTTCCTATTCACCTTCTTGCCAATATACAACCTGAGAAGTGGCAAACAATAGCCCAAGTACTAGGGTACCTGTCATCTATATAAGAGACAAAAATGGGGTTCTGGGCCCGGCATGGTGGCCTAGCAGCCAAAGATCTTGGCTTGAGTGCGCCGGGATCCCATATGGGCGCCGGTTCTAATCCCAGCAGCCCCACTTCCCATCCATCTCCCTGCTTGTTGCCTGGGAAAGCAGTCAAGGACGGCCTAAAGCCTTGCAACCCTGCACCCATGTGGGAGACCCGGAAGAGCTCCTGGCTCCTGACTTCGGATTGGCTCAGCACCAGCCGTTGTGGCCACTTGGGGAGTGAACCATCGACGGAAGATCTTCCTCTCTGTCTTTCCTCCTCTCTGTGTATCTGCCTTTCCAATAAAAATAAATAAATCTTTAAAAAAAATAAATAAACATTGACCTATTACATTTCTACAAGTGGAGCCAAAGTTGTAGTACAGTGAGTTAAGCTGCCACTGTGATATAGGCATCCTCAGTTCAAACAACAATTTCTTCGATAGGACTTCCCAAACGCAATCTATTGAAAAATAAGGATAAACTGGACTCCAACAGAATTAAACTGCTCTTCAAAAGACACTAATGAGAATAGGAAAAAATAACCCACATATTGAAAGAAGATCTACACAAAGCATACATCTAAGGAAGGACTTACACCCAGAATACATAAAGAATTCTCACAACAGAAAGAGGAAGCACCCAATCAACAGGGTTTAAATGAAAACTTCAACAAATGACAAAGGAACCAAGGAACAGGTACTACAGCATAGCAAGTTAGACCTCCACCTGCGCAGCTGGCATCCCATGTGGGTGCCCATTGGAGTCCTCGTTGCTTCACGTCCAGTCCAGCTCCCTGCACCTCGGAAAGCAGAGGAGGAGGGGCCTCGTGCTTGGGCCCCTGTGTCCGTATGGGAGACCTGAAGAACTTCCTGGCTCCCAGCTCTGAATCAGCCCAAACCCGGCCATTGTGGGCATTTCGAGAAAGAACCAGGGGATGGAAGATCTCTCTCCATCTTTTCCTCCTGTCTCTCTAACTTTGCCTTTCAAATAAAGAATGAATAAATAAATCTTTTTAAAAATTGGGCCCGGCGGCGTGGCCTAGCGGCTAAAGTCCTTGCCTTGAAAGCCCCAGGAACCCATATGGGCACTGGTTCTAATCCCGGCAGCTCCACTTCCCATCCAGCTCCCTGCTTGTGGCCTGGGAAAGCAATCGAGTACGGCCCAAAGATTTGGGACCCTGCACCCGTGTGGGATACCCGAAAGAGGTTCCAGGTTCCCGGCTTCGGATTGGCACAGAACCGGCCGTTGCAGCTCACTTGGGGAGTGAATCATCGGACGGAAGATCTTCCTGTCTGTCTCTCCTCCTCTCTGTATATCTAACTTTGTAATAAAATAAATAAATCTTTAAAAAAAATATATGAAAAATATTTTAGATAAAAAGACTACATTATTAGTTATAGGTGACATACAAATTAAAGCTACAATGAGACACCATGAGAGGACCTGAGAGAACGTTGAGCGAGATGTGAGAGAGAATTCCACCATCACTAGTCTTCTGTTGGTGCTTCATCCCCAGACCCTGTCCCTGTCCACGTCACTGGCTCTGCTGGCCGGAGCATGAACTCTGCTTCTATGGTGAGAACAAGCCTAGGCCAGCCACCTGGAGATGAGAATACACTTGGAGCACAGTCACTCATACTGGTCTGGCACGGTAGTCCAGTGGCTAAAGTCTTCACCTTGAACACACCAGGATCCCATATGGGCGCCGGTTCTGGTCCCGGCAGCCCCACTTCCCATCCAGCTCCCTGCTTGTGGCCTGGGAAAGCAGTCGAGGACAGCCCAATGCATTGGGACCCTGCACCAATGTGGGAGAACTGGAGGAGGCTCCAGGCTCCTGGCTTCGGATTGGCTCAGCTCCAACGTGGCTGCTTGGGGAGTGAATCAACAGATGGAAGATCTTCTCTGTCTCTCCTTCTCTCTCTGTATATATATATATATGACTTTGGAATAAAAAGAAATAAATCTTAAAAATTTATTTATAAGCAGGGAACACATTTTGTGTATTTCATATATAGTTTTAATTGTGTGGGGATGCTTCCCACCCTCGTCTTTCTCCCTTTCTCACTCCCATCCTCTGTCCTTATTATTTTTCTTTTAATTTAACAATGATATGCCTTCAATTTGCTTGGTAATCATAAGCTTAACTGTCCACTAAATAAAGGATTCAACATGTAATAAGTAGGAAAAAACTATAAAATAAATGATTGCAAAAATATAGAACATCTAGCATTCTCATGCATATTTAGTGGTAATGTAATTAGGAGAAAATCTTGGCAATTTCTTTAAAAGTTAAAATTGCACCTATTATATGATCCAGCCACTTAATTCTCAGGTTTGTCTAAGAATAAAGAAGGCACATCTTCACACAAAGTGGAAGTTCTCATAAATATTCATAATAGCTACAACCCAAATATGCATCCAGAGAAATAGACAGACAATAATAACAGCCCTGAACAGAACCCTCTTCAAAAACCAAAAGCAAAGCACTATCAATACATAAAGTAAAATAAATTTGACCTGAAAAGTAAAAGAAATTTCTAGAAATACAAACTAATCTGTAATGGCTAAAAGCAGATCAGGGACAGAGAGGGACTGAAAAAAAAAAAGAGATTGGCAAAGAAAATGAGAACTCTCTGGGGGTGATGGCTGCATGTGGCCACAGTTTCTTATCCAAACACAGGCTTCGAATACAGGCAATTTGTTGTGTATCTCAAGAAATTGCTTAATAAGTAAATATTCAGTAAAAGATCGTGATTTCATCATTAACACACATGCAATCACGGGCAAAATATTTAGTGTTCTAAATTTTGCTTTTCTTTCATTTAACAATCTCTGTCATGGAGTAGTAGATAGCAGATCAATAAATGTATCCTTTTCTTATTTAACTTATATTTTTAAGGTTTATTTTAAAAATTTTTAGTTGAAAGCCAGAGTTACACAGAAAAAGAGGAGAGGAGAGACAGAGACCCTCCATCTGCTGGCCAGAGCTAAGCTGGTCTGGAGCCGGGAGGCAAGGCCCCCTTCCAGCCTCCGCTGCTTTCCCAGGCTTTAAGCAAGCAGCTAGATGAGAAGCGGAGCAACTGGGACTAGACCCAGTGCCCAGAAGGATTGGTAAGCTACCATGTGGGCCCTGTATTGAGTTTTGTGTGTTTGCTTTAAAGATTTATTTATTTTTATTGAAAAAATCAGATCAGGTTTACAGAGAGAAGAGACAGAAAAATCTTCCATCCACTGGTTCACTCCCCAAGTGGCTGCAATGGCCAGAGCCGAGCCAATCCAGTCAGGCGCCAGGAGCTTCTTCCAGGTATCCCACATAGGTGCAGGGTGCCAAGGCTTTGTGTCATGCCCAGACCACAAGCAGGGAGCTGAATGGGAAGTGGACCAGCCAGAACATGACTTTTGCCCATATGAAATCTTGCTGCTTGCAACTTGAGGATTTAGCCAATTGAGTCACTGCACCAGGCCCTGTGTTTCGTTATCTACGAATAGTTTAGTTAGCAGTTTAGTGGAATGCAACCTGGTAAGTAATGTTTCAGTTTCTTCGATAATTCAGTAGTAATAAATGGTGAGTAACATTTATCTCAAGGTAACAATGTTCAGCTTAATGAGTAAATGAAACAGCTTGCTATTTTTAAATAACTCTGAAGTGATCATCACTGAAACAGTTTTCTGGTGGTAGAAAGAAAAATGTATTTCAAGAATGTGATTTACATATTAAAATTATTCACACTTAATAAAGCATATCTTGTCACCACTGGAATAAGCACTTACATTAGCTCCTTACTTAAAGATTTAGAATTCAATTGAAATAAGTTGGCATTTACTTTTCCTTTCCTGCCAGAATTGAACTGCATAGTGGTTAATTGGTCCTGGATGAGCAGGGAAAAAATATGGATAAAATTTTCCTTCAGAAATTCTAGCTAATACGAGGAATATGCTGAAAGTTCATAGAAACTTCATAATATAAAAATCATGCATAGATTTCAATTTTTGCACCCAAATAAATTGACCATTTAATTCATTTATTCGAAGAACTTCTAGGAGTTCACTTGTACATGGGAAATGAAAGAATAAACCAACTATCATTTTGCAGTACAAATACACCAATCTAGGAAAAATGATGACATAAGGCACTAGGTGAAAGGTCAGTAGTGAAAGACACACAAATAAAACAATTTAGGGAAAGATCATGACATGAATTACTAGGTGAAAGGTCAGTGGTCAAAGACAAGGACATTTTTTTACAACATGTCAGCTACCACTTCTCAGATTACGTCCTTCCTGGACCTGCTAACCAGCCTGAGACACTAACAGCCGCACAACCTGACCTTGTGCGCATCTTGCAATGTTACAGCCTGAATATTTGTCCCCTAGAAATTCAGGCAATGTTCATCTCCTAAATTTTACGCTAATGGTACAAAGAGGTCGGAAACGCGTTCTAAGGATGATGTTTGATGATGTTTGCAGGTGGGGACTAGATAAAGTGATTGCATCATTAGGGCTGAGCTTCCAAGGTTGAATCCTGGTGGCTTTCTGAGGATAGGAGAGCCAGCATCAAACACAGACACACCTGGCCCTACCACGGTGTGACGTACTAAATGAGGTTCTTATAACAGCCTGAGCAGTGAGGTCTGGACTTTGACTCTGGGAACCAGGAGAAAAACTAAACCTCTGTTGCTTTTCAAGCAGCCTGCCTTGGGTACTGACTTACACAGAGAAGAAGCACACAGCTGTCTGCAGGAGGCAGTCATGCCAGAGGTCTTACTGACACCTAAGCAAGCCTGTAGCTCCTTCCGTTTAAGAAGAAATAGAGTGGATAAGGGAACACATTGATGCTATGCAGGAACAATCCAATCCACAAGGTTGCACCCTGCAGGATGCACGACATTCTAGCTTCTTCAACATTTCACTGATAAGTAAACAGATGTGACAGCAATGTTCTAGAGGAAAAAATACACAAAACCCACAATGGTCCTGTTTGCATCCATGTTCAAAGAGTAAGAGTGTATTTTGGTAGGATTGAGGAGATGTGAGTCTGAACTAAGCTTAGACGATTTTAAGCAAGTTATACTGATGACAATGGTACTACGAAATATGCACATTATTTAGGATGGAAACACCATAAATTAATTTACCTTGAAATACTTATGCAAAGTTACACACAAGTAGGGCAACAGACTAGATGGAGACAGAGAGAGAGAAAGTATATTTATTGGTTCACTCCTCAGATAGCTGCAGCTGGTGAGCTGGGCCAGGCCTGAGCCAGGAGCCTGAAGATCCTGCAGCTCTCCCACATGGCTGCAAGTCCCCACACTCTTGGGCCACCCTCACTGCTTTCCCAGGCACTCAACTGCAGGGAGCTGGACTGAAAATGGAGCAGCCTAGGTCGGAACCAGTGCCACAGTGCCTGCAGGTGGTGGCTTAAATGGCTATGCCACAGTGCTGGCCCCATAAATAATTTTTTTTAAAAAATTTGTTTGTGGAGTCGCTGTGGTTCAATTCGAATTAGGCAAGGCTTATTGGGGGTGCTGTCACTTCCTAGTCACTAATCCACTCACATGTATTTCCGTCACCAGCTACTGAGCTATGCAACCTTGAGTAATTCAGTTCAGCTCTAAGCTTCCCCATGTCTAACATGAGGACTGGAGGCGATCGCTTCCTCAGGGGTGGCTACAAGGATTTATATCCAGCAATGCCCTTCGTGGCGTTCCAGCTGATAGCGTGGAAGCCATCACACCACACGTCTCCCTGCACACCTCCGTGAGCCAGGCAGGTGCCAGGTGCCCCCTCAGCAAATCTGTAGGCTAGCACGGTCATCCAACTTTCTCAGAAGCCTGCAGACATACAAGTACAACCAACAACACATCCCCTGGACCAGACCTGGACTACGGTCAGAGTTAGGACATCCGGTTTCTAAGCTGGGAGTCCCAGCCTGAAAGCAGTCTTTGGCTAGAACACTTGGGTTTGCGTCCAATGCTTTCCCCTCCTGCCAGCTGTGTGACTTTGAGAGGTGTTTCTCTCATCTCTACAAGGAGAGTAGGACTAGTATCTACCTCGGGGGTGGGAGGGTGTCTGAGGATCACATGCTTACAAGTGGAAGGTGCTTAGAACAGCACTCGGAACTCGCCAAGCACTGGATAAGGTTGTCTCCCATTATCTTGATGGTCCTTTGGTCCAAGAGCAAAATGGAGTGGAATGTTATCAGCCCTCCTCATGCTTGCTCTGTGTGGACAGAATGAGTTACTGTTTGAGTTGCTTTTCTTGTAAGACCTGCTTGCACACCAGTGTCACTCAAAGTTCTTTAAAAAAAAAGTTCTGATGCAAAAGATGGCCCCTGGTCATCTGCATTCTGTGGGAGCTCCTCCAGGGATTCCTGGATGTCACCAGCACGGAGAACCACCGATGAAGGTGGTGAAAACAGAAAGTGTTAAAAATCCGGGCCCGGTGGCGTGGCCTAGCGGCTAAAGTCCTGGCCTTGAACACGCTGGGATCCCATATGGGCAGCGGTTCTAATCCCGGCAGCTCCACTTCCCATTCAGCTCCCTGCTTGTGGCCTGGGAAAGCAGTTGAGGACGGCCCAAGGATTTGGGACACTGCACCCATGTGGGAGACCTGGAAGAGGTTCCTGGTTCCAGGCTTCGGATCAGTGCAGCACCGGCTGTTGGGGTCACTTGGGGAGTGAATCATCGGATGGAAGATCTTCCTCTCTGTCTCTCCTCCTCTCTGTATATCCGACTATGTAATGAAAATAAATAAATCTTAAAAAAAAAAGTGTTAAAAATCCAAAAAGTGGACAAATCTACATGCAGAGAGTTTGCTTGGGTCCGGTGCGATAGCTCAGTGGCTAAATGCTACCTTGCAAGTGCCAGGATTCCACATGGGCACCAGTTCATGTCCCAGTTGCTCCACTTCCCTTCCAGCACCCAGCTATGACCTGGGAAAGCAATGAAGGATGACCAAAAGCCCTTGGACCCTACACCTGCGTGGGCGACCTGGAAGAAGCCCCTGGCTCCTGACTTTGGACTCAGCTCTGGCCACTGCAGCCACCTGGGGAGTGAAACCAGAGGATGGGAGAGCTTTTTCTCTGTCTCTCCCTCTCTTCATAAATCTTATCTGCCTCCCCAATGAAAATAATCAAATCTTACAGGAAAGTTGTATTCTCATCACGGCACCAACATACACAACCTTAAGCATACAGAAATGATTTTTTGCTTCCAAAAACAAGTTCTCACAGAAGGAGTTCCCCAAGTTTCTGCTCATTCCTGTAGTATTCCCACCCCACCCCAATTTATTCTAAGAGCAGAAGAAACTTGAAGAAAACAAAAAGTCAACCTGCCCATCTAGGGATCGTGGCTTGTTCGTGTGTCTTTCTTCCAGGGCTTAATTTGGGAATCGCTCAAGACTCTCTTCGTCCTTACTGTATCCGGATGAAAGCCACTGGTTCAACCCAGCCCAGTGTTTGGTGCAGACTGAAGAAATGCACCTTTTGCACTTGGGCGACGGGAAACGTTAGCACTTGGGGCGGCGTTCTCATGGCTCTTTGGCATTACTGTTTCAGCAGTTCAAGAAACGCGTTTATCAACTTTTAGGGAACTAAAGTGTGATGTTGCAAAGCTCCACGGGGCCACGGTTATACCTGGGAGCGCAGCTGTTTGTTTATAACCTGGGCAAGCCACAAGGCAACGCTTAAAATCGCACAGGGAAAAACACAGCCTGTAAACAGTCAAGCTACACGTGGGGAAGAAAACCAGGGGGTGGCCCCGCGTCAGCGCTAGGCGCCCTCTTCAACCCGCCCGCTCCGGCTGACAGGGGCACAGGGTTGGACTGTCCCGCAAGGACGGCCTTGGAGAGCGACCGCCTGCGAGCTTGGAACCGCAGCCCCGGCGCTGCGGCGTTTTGCCTGATCTCCCTCAGCCCGCGCGGGGTTCTTACCCAGCAGCAGGAAGGACAGGACCCATTGCAGCACCGCCGCCGTCTGCAACCGCCGCGCCAGGGGGATGCTGAGCGGCGCAAACTCCACCTTCATGGTTTGGGCTGGCTAGGATGGCGCCGGAACCCTCGCTGCCTTGCGGGGCCTGCGGGGAGCGCGCGGCGGGATCGGAGAGCGACGCCGGACACTGGCTGGGCTCAGAGGAGGTGGTGGCCCGGGAACAGGCGGAGACTGGACTTCGCCTTGGGTGGAAACGCGCTCCTGGGCTGAGGCTGGGGTCTGCCAATCACGCGCGCCGCCCGCAGGCGGAGGCCCTGAGCACCCCGGCCGAGAGCGGGAACGCGCCCAGGGCGGCAACCAGGGACAGCTGGCGGACCGGGAATGGGACAGCCCAGGCTCCTGCTGCTCTTCACTGGGACCTGATCATTGTTAGGTTCTTGGACCACCGTTGCTCCTGGCTTCAGCATCCGCCGTTAAACCCACCCCTTCCTCCAAACCCCCTGTGACTTGCAAGGGATCCAACAGCAGCTGGAGGGATTTCGCTTCTTAATTTATTGGTGTCTTCAAAGTACCCCCAAATTCTGAGCTGAGAGCCGGGGTCTCTGGCTTCCTAGCTCCTGGGGCTAAAGGTCCCTGCCTGAGTTTTGGAGAGTTTTCATTTTCTTTTCCCTCAGCCCACAGTTGGTGCATCCATAGCATACTGGGCACCATTCTGGGAGCTGGGGATACAGTGTAACCAAGTCATCCATCCTTTTCTTGAGGGTACAGATTATAAAGGGAAACAAATGTTAACAATGTAACTAAACAGGTATAATTAGGAGATTCTGCATAACTGGCCCATGTTAGGACTTGGCCTGGAGGGTTAGGGATGTTATCTCAAGAAATGCTCTTGACTTATCACAAGGAATTTAATTTGCGGAGAGGATTCTTTAGGCAAAACAAACACACACACACACACACACACACACACACACACGTGCAAAGGTCCTGTGACTTAAATACAAAAAGACTGATACAGCAGGAGCTCAAGCAGCAATCCAGAGATTGGGGTGAGTGAGGCCAAATTGTGGGGCTGCTGTTTGTAAATTTGCCTTTAAAATAAAAACATATCTTAAAAAAAATACTCAAACAGGGAAGCAGGAACATTAGACATTATCTTTCCAAACTACACATTTCGTGGAACAGGAAACTGAAGTAAAGTGACTTGCCTGGAACAACACAACCCAGCCAAGTGCTGGCCAGGAGTAAATCGACCACTCTGTAGAGTCATACAACCATGTCTTGACACTAACAACCATAACAAACAGGGGAAATTAATACGGAGTAAAAGAGTGGTTTCAAATTTTTCTTTTAGAAGAGATTTTTTTAAATCTTCAAAAAATACCAACTTATGAAACAAAGCATTTCTATTTGAAAAGAGATAGGGAGCCAGATTTCCACCTGCTAAGGATTTTCCTTCTGCCTAAGGTGACTATATTTTTAGCAAATCAAATCCACAACAGCCATAGAACTTCTGAGGGTTCAGCACACCCAGCGTGGAAACCATGGCTTGTGTGGTCCTTTCCTTTCCTTCCCTTCCCTTCCCTTCCCTTCCCCTTCCCCTTCCCCTTCCCCTTCCCCTTCCCTTTCCCTCCCCTCCCCTCCCCTCCCCTCCCCTTCCCTTCCCTCCCCTCCCCTTCCCTTCCCTCTCTCTGTCCTCAACATTTGAATAAACAGAGTGTAAATGAGGGCTGCAGTTCCAACCCATCAATATTACCACTACTGAGTGCATGCCACCTCCCAGCTGTGAGCTTTTTGTTACCAGGCCCGACTTGAGGCCCACAAGGACTCCCCACTACAGGCACTATCATGCCTTTTACCACTGAGTAGAGGTTGAAGTATTCACTTGGTAAAAATTGGGACCAGGTTACTGCTTTTTGGAAACACACGTTTATGGAGCCCAAGTTTTATTTGTTCTGAGCCACACTAGCTTTCTCAGATAATATCATGAGGGAAGGAAGGGAGGTTGTTGAAACCAAGTTGAATCACTGAGTGATAGGGCAAGGAGCAGTGAAGATCAAGTTCGTTATCATTTGGGCCTAGCGGCTAAAGTCCTCACCTTGAACGCCCCAGGATCCCATATGGGCGCCAGTTCTAATCCCAGCAGCTCCACTTCCCATCCAGCTCCCTGCTTGTGGCCTGGGAAAGCAGTCGAAGACGGCCCAAAGCTTTGGGACCCTGCACCTGCGTGGGAGACCCGGAAGAGGTTCCAGGTTCCCGGCTTCGGATTGGCACAGAACCGGCCGTTGCAGCTCACGTGGGGAGTGAATCACCGGACGGAAGATCTTCCTCTCTGTCTTTTCTCCTCTCTGTGTATCTGACTTTGTAATAAAAAAAAAAAAGTTGGTTATCATTTGAATTGGGGTTAGTTTTCCATTCAGTTAATAAATACTTCACAGTCACATTCTGTGTGCTCTGCGTTGACTACACAAGAGTGAATCATTGCATGTGTTCACAACAGCACAGGAGTATCAAGCACCACTGGCGTTAGTCCTGGAGGGCGAGGGCTTGGCGATAGGAAACCAACTCTACCTGATGAACTGAGATCTCACCAGACGGCAACGGGTCCTCATTCCACTAAACTGTAAGGAATAACACAGCGGTAGTTCAGGTTGCCCCACAGAACATGAAAGCCTACTCGTAGAAATGAGAAATTACAAATAACTTCCTCATTTTGTCTCTTTCTCTTATAAAGTTTACGACAGCTAATTTCCATTAGTAAGATGGTATCAATGTTTTTCTATTTAAAATGACATTTACTACAAATTACTTATAAGTTAAAAAGCAAATAGTGGACCCAGCATGGTGGCCTAGTGGTTAAAGTCCTCGCCTTGAAAGCGCCAGGATCCCATATGGGCACCGGTTCTAATCCCAGCAGCCCCGCTTCCTATCCAGCTCCCTCCTTGTGTCCTGGGAAAGCAGTTGAAGACTCAAAGCCTTGGGACCCCGCTCCTGCATGGAAGACCTAGAAGATGCTCCTGGCTCCTGGCTTCGGATCTTCCTCTCTGACTCTCCTCCTCTCTGTATATCTGACTTTGAAATAAAATAAAAATCTTAAAAAAGAAAAGAAGCAAATAGTACTTTTCCTAGATTGACAATCCTTATAAGGGACAATTCAGGACAAAGGTCACAGTTTGGAAATTCATAAAATACATTAAACATAAAAGTAATATTCTTTATTTCCATTCTCTCTCTCTCTCTCTTTCTCTCTCTTCCACATACACACACTTACACAGAATCCAACCAACATGATCACCATAATTTATGGGAATCACTAGCTCTGGTTAAAGTTAAATAGAAGGCCATCACAACAGTGCTTTCAATGAAAATGACATTCAAGAAGCTCTATTTTCAAATTCTTGAATTTTGTTCAAGAATTTGCTCTGGCCCACATGTTCTCTTATTACTTTCTCAATGAGCCATTTTATCAGTCTGAGGGGGCTCTGTTACATTTGTTCTAGACAGTTCAGGGGCTTCTTTGAGAAATGAGGCTTTGTATCCGTCAGTACTATGGGACAAGTGAACTTACTCCATCTTTTCCTATTGCTGCATGCACAAGCAATGTCTCACATCCTAGACACCATTCCTGCCTTGATCAAGGTTCAGTCATTGTCTTCTCCTTAGTTTATATTAATAAATGCTTGTACTGTAAAACACACGCTTCCCTAAATTTTAAATCATTACAACACAAATAATAATTACACTTATAAACTATGATAGTAATCACTAGGATTTATGAGATGGCCGTCCCATCCCCATGACCCTCACCCCCACAGTCATTTACATTTGGCTTGGACATCTACTTGGGGCAGTGGGAGCCCAAGCATAGGAAGAACAATTCAGAAGAGACTGGAAAGGCCACCTGCAGCTGACCTCAGTCCAGGGAAGGCTTTAACAGAGACAGTCAGTAGTTCAAATAACAGAATACTTGAGTATGTGGCACAGTGAACTCCACCACTTTGTTGTTAGTTTCTAGGAAAAAAAATGTTAACTGTTTGAATGTTTATGTCCCCCTAAAATTCACATGTTGAGGTCCTAACCAGCAAGATGATGGGTTCAGAAGTGGGGACTTGGGGAGATGATTAGGTGGTGAGAAGAGGGCCCTCCAGAATGGGTGAGTCCCCGGGGGAGCCCAAGGGAATTTGTTTTCTCCTGCTATGTGAAGATGGCAGAAGTTGTCTGCAACTGACAGGGCCTTCACATGTTAGCACCCTAATCTTTGGTTTTCTAGTATTCAGAACTGTGACAAGCAAATTTCTGCTGCTTGGAAGCCACTTCTACTGTTTTCTTACAGTATCCCAAATAAACTACATGCAATCAAAGTAGATGGACTTGAAATCATGTTTGGATCTTTCTGGTTGTTTATGGGCACTCGGCATTGTTTCACTGATTACCCTGGTTCTGTGCATGGATTGTTTTTTGATAGGTGCTATTTTCCTGGCGGCTGCCACATCTCCCCAAGATTATTGCAACATTCTGGATGTTTTCCCTGTTCTGAGTTCTGCCCTCAACAACCTCATTTGTTTTCCACAAACCACCCAATGGGATCTTTCCAAAATATCAATCATGCCATTTTTTTTCTTCTTAAAAATCCTGAATTTCTTCCCTTTGCTCTCAAAATTAAGACTGAACTCTTCAATATGATTTGGATTCTGCGTTACAGATCTTCTATAGGCCTTGGCTGTAATATTCCAACCCTCACACTCAAGTTTTAATGGTTCTGTCCATTGAAAGCCAAGTTTCAGAAAGAGGAGGGAAAGCGCTGGGACTGAACAACCACTGCTGATTTAAATGCCTCTGGGTCTTTGCACTTTTTTCTCTCTTGTCTCACCGTGAATTGCTGTTCTCCACGGGCTCAGCAATTTGCTACTGAGAGCTGGCACTTGTGTCTGACAGATTCTGCCATTGCATGACATAAAATGGACCTCCAGCTCACGTCAGGCTTCCATTCCTTGATCAGTACATTGGAATGGGCTATGATGCACTGCTCTGTTAGGATAACTCTCTCAAGTTCACCTTATGGCTGAAAGAGGAAACCATTGGGAAAGTATGTCAAGCTTCCATAATCAAAATCATTTGGAAGAGAGAAGTGAGGGAGGAAGATTTAGGTCCATTTCAGTATTTCTGACTCAGATAACTCAGTGAATGGTGGTGCCATTAAAAGAACAGGAGTAAATGGGGCAAACAAGTCAGGGTTAAGGACCTGGCGCGGTGCCCTAGCAGCTAAAGTCCTCGCCTTGAACGCTCTGGGATCCCATATGGGCACCGGTTCTAATCCCGGCAGCTCTACTTCCCATCCAGCTCCCTACTTGTGGCCTGGGAAAGCACTTGAGGATGGCCCAAAGCCTTGGGACCCTGCACCTGCATGGGAGACCTGGAAGAGCTCCTGGCTCCTGGTTTCGGATTGGCTCAATTCCAGCCGTTGTGGTCACTTGGGAAGTGAACCATCTGATGGAAGATCTTTCTCTCTGTCTCTCTTCCTCTCTGTATATCTGACTTTCCAATAAAAATAAATAAATCTTTTTAAAAAGGGGTTAAAAGCAGAAAGTTGTTTTTGACATGCTCAGCACGAGATGCTAGGATACTGAGCATCCAGGTGCAGAGGTCAAGAAGGTGGTAAGAAAAAGTGCAGGAAAGATAAAGTCTGGAGCTTTCTGTGTTTATGTGACAGGAGCAGCTGGGGCGTTCACGCCCATCGATCACTGAGCATGTAACCTAGGGAGGTGAGTGCTAAGCACCTCACTCAGCACAGCCCTCCACGGGGAGGGAGGGTAAGTGGGCTGCAGGGTCAGCAGAGCCTGGAAGATAGTCGCCAGTTACCACACGGTCACGAGGTGCCAAACACAGGCTGCCCGAGTTTCTCTCAAAATTTGTACAACCACTTTTTCTACATCCATGAAGTAAGTGCTGTCATGACCTTAAGAAAAGGATCTAAGTCCGATTAGTATTTATTGCTGACCCACCTGATTCTTGGTAGTCTGACACGCCTTCCCCCCAGATGGGTTCATCCACAGAAATTGAAGAAAAAAGAGGCAGGGCATGTTCCCAAAGTCCCAAGAGTATACAGGGAATGTATGGGAAAGGCTTATAGGATTTTTGGCTAGAAAGATCAATATAGAGCAAGTTCAAAACACAGCCAGTTGGCATGATTGGTGTCATCTGCTAGCTACACTGAGAGGCCTGGCCCAGTCTCTAGCAAGTAACTTGTCAAGTTTTTCGAAGCCAAACACCAAACACGAAGTATAGCCTCATATTTGCTTGGCTTGTTACCTGTAGCATCTAATATTTCAGTGCAATAGGTTTCCAGTAGTTTCCACACACTCCAACCTCACAACCTTCTGACGAAGTACTTCCTGTATTTATGGATGAAGTAAGAGCTACTAGACGCCACAGTGTCAGCTTTTGGAAAGGAAAGAAGAATGAAAACTCAGCCTACCACTGCCAACCATCTGCCACTCTGGTTGAAAAGTGTTTCTAACATCATACTGCATTTTGGGACCGGTTAGGCTCTATTTCCAAATGACTGACTGCCTGACCACAGCTTTACAGGAAAGTGGCACAATCACTTCAGAAACATTGTTGGGAAACATTGCACACTGTGCAGGCACAGCCCAGCAGCCATGCATGCTGGAAGCACGGTCTCCTTAGGAAGGGATGTGAATGGGTTTGTGTTGGGCGATTTTGTTTCTCCCTCAGAATAAAAGTAACAGTTGATTAGAATTTTTAAAATTTGTTTTATTTACGGGACAGAGAGAGAAAGAAGGAATGACTTTCTTTCGCCCACTTAGTTTGCTCCTCAGGCCAAAGCCAAGCGTCTGGCCGCCCACTCATCCCAGTGGCAGTACCCACTGGACGTATTAGCTAGAAGCTGGAGTGGGGAGCGGAGCTGCCAGTCAGAACCAGGCGCTCCCATACTGCATGCGGGCATCTGAAGGGAGCACTTGACCTGCTGTGCCAAATTCCTACACCGCAGATTACTCACACCACAAAATGCTCAATGAAGACAATGATTTCACCATCTAAAGACAATGCTTGAGTGTATACCATGCTAGCTATTTCATTTTCGTTCACAGTTGTACACATACGCGCCTTTGAAAACAAAATTTGATTGAGTATATAAATGCTTAATTTCTTTTTAAAAAAGGTTCAATTATTTTTATTGGAAAGGCAGATTTACAGATAGAAGAAACAGAAAAAAATCTTCTATCCATTGATTCACTCCCCAAGTAGCCGCAACGGCTGGAGCCGAGCCAATCCAAAGCCAGGAGCCAGGAACTTCCTCCAGTTCTCCCACGCAGGTGCAGAGTCACAAGGCTTCGGGCCGCTCTCAACTGCTTTCCCAGGCCACAAGCAGGGAGCTGGATGGGAAGTGGGACTGCTGGGATTTGAACCAGTGCCTATAATGGATCCTTGCATGTGTAAGGTGGGGACTTTAGTCACTAGGCTACTGTGCTGGGCCCTATTAATTTCATATTCATATCATCTGCTTTGGTCTTTTCTCCAAGTTTTAAAAACCGTAGCTGGTGAGTACATTACTTTAACATGTGCCTACAATCCCATTTTACAGACGTATGTGTTGGACAGCCCTTTCTGGTGGTGACCTGACGAACATTTGAGAGGAGCTCAGGAAAAGGAAAAGCGTTCTTTCTAGTGAGCCCAACTCAAGCTTCTGTAACAACCCTCTCCTAAAAGCTCAAGAGTTCTCACAGGAACTGGCCTCTGAGGGCACACCCCCAATGACCGAAGGCCGTCTTACCCGGCTCTGCCTCTGTAAGGTTCCCTAATCCCTCAATAGCAGCAGTCCAGTCCACCAGGTCTGCCACACAGGTGGAAACTCAACGTGCACACCACAGCGCTAACTCCCCCTGCCATGGCCCTGACGAGCGCAGGCGGCCCACCTCCCCAGGCCACTCACAAATAACTTCTCCGGTCTTTTATCACTGCTTTTTCTTTCAATTTTTACCATTTTATTTACGTATGTCTACCAACGAACTCTCTAGATTCGCGTCTTCTTTTTTCTGTAAAAATATACCGTTTACATGACTGATTTGTTTTCCCCTTAACATTACAATTTTTTGTCCCCTCATTCATTTTCACAGCTATGTTACTTTATTGTATGACTCCCCTAATTGCTTACTCATGTTAGTACTGACAGACATTTGGTTGTTTCCAACGTTCTCTGATAAAGAACTGGCCTTGTGGCAGCACAGGTGTAGCCTCTGCCTGGGACGCTGGCACCCTACAGGGATCCAGCTGTTCTACTTCCCATTCAGCTTCCTGCTAATGCGCCCGGGAAAGCAGTGGAGGATGGCTCAAGCGTCTGGGCCCCTCCACCCCTGTGGGAGATTCCTGGCCTCAGCCTGGCACAACCCTGGCCATTGCAGCTATTTGGGGAGTGACCCAGTAGGTGGAGAACTCTCTGTCTTTCCTCCTTCTGTAATTCTGTTTCATATAAATATTTATATGATATATAAATATTCATATAAATATCTTTAAAAATCACAACTTTTTAGGGTCCGGCATGATAGCCTAGTGGCTAAATCCTAGCCTTCCATGCACCGAGATCCACACGGGTGCAGGTTCGTGTCCCAGCTGCTCCACTTCCCATCCAGCTTCCTGCTTGTGGCCTGGGAAGGTAGTAGAGAATGGCCCAGAGCCTTGGGACCTCATACTTGTGTGGGAGACCTGGAAGAAGCTCCAGGTGCTTGGCTTTGTATTGGCTCAGCCCTGGCCGTTGTGGCCACTTGGGGAGTGAACCAGTGGATGGAAAATCTTTGTCTCTCCTTCTCTGTCCAATAAAAAAAAAATAAATTTCACACACACACACACACACACACACACAGAGTAACCATACAGCTCCTTGTTAAGGTCTTCTGGTCCCCTAAGCTTCCATGGGACTATTCCTACAAGTACTACTGGGTTACCAGGCTAAGTGTGTATCGTTTATTACACGGGACGACATATTTTCCAAAAGCAGTCATACCAATCTTGCCACAACTGGGTTTTGTCAGATCTAGAAAACTGACCAGTTTTGCAAGTATTATTATGTAGTTAAAATTTTAATTTGTATTTCGTTGGTCTCTAATGGGCTGCGAGAGCTTTCTTTTTCTTTTCTATTTCGCCCACCCCACCCCCCATGGCTAGGAAAGGCTCCTCTGCACTCCTTGTCTCAGGTTAGCGCTCAAACTAGAGGAAAGCAAGACCCGCCTGCATCTGGCGCTGTACTAGCCCACCACTCCCCACGTATCTTTCTTATTAGTTAATTGATGCCATTTGTCATGCGCTGTCAAGGCTTAGCTTTTTTCTTTTTCATTAGCGTTTTCTAACAGCTATAATTTAGTAATGGAGAAGGTGCAGGCTAGGTGTCAGGCATCGATGGCCAGACTGAGTCGAACGTATTGGAGGAAGTCGGAAGGGGCTGCTGACGATGGCAAACGAAACAGTGCAAAGTGATTAACTGTCGGGTCGCCAAACCTAGGAAGAGGTCTTCACTCACTGCGCAGAACGGCCGAGGCCAGGGCTCCCCAAGGTGGATGCCAGTGCGTGCCTCAGCTCCATCAGCTGCAACACAGGGACCTAAGTGCGCACACTCGATTCCAAAACCCTGCTGACTTCAGACACAAGGGAATGCTCTCGGTCCCTGGGTCCCATACGCGGGGAGAACTGTCCTTACTTCTTCCAGTGGGATACTTCCTACTTATCCTCTGTATGTAAACACGCCCTTTCATTTAGAGCCCTACCTGGCCATGGACGATCCCATAAAGCAGCATTTCCAGGCTGCAGGGCTCAGCACCTGCCCAGCACCACCGTGCTGACTCTACAGGACGCTAACGCTGGCCAACAGCTGGACCCTCCCAACAAAGCCGCCGTTGCCGGGCTGCGGAAACACACACCCCCGTGGGATTCGCGCCGCCTTCTCTCCAAGAAGCCTCGTATTTCACGGCCCCGGGCCTAGATGCTTTAGAGCTGGAGCTCCAGTCTTCTCTCACCCAGTGCTCTGTCGTCCCGCCCACCCCGTGTGGCGTCGCCCGTTCCCGGTGAATTTGGGTCTGTTCCTTCTTACTGCCTATTCAATTCTACCAACTTCTAGTCAACCAGTCACCTGTAGCAGACTTTGTCTTATTCACCAAATAGATTTGGATTTCATTATGAAGATAGCGATACGTTCCTCGTGTTCCTTTGAAGAAAAACCGAAAGGAGAAACTGTAAGGACGCATCTGGCACTGTTTAAGACAGCCCGCAGCCCGGAGTCTGGGTCCTTCGCGCGTAGCTCCCGGGTCCTGGTCGGCTCCCCGCGCAGGCGCACAGGACCGACTCGCCATGCCGACCGTCAGCGTGAAGCGGGACCTGCTGTTCCGAGCCCTGGGCCGGACCTACAGTGAGTGCGGGTGACTGCCCCGGTGCCTGCTGCCGGGTGGCCGCTTCGGGCTCGCCTTGCCGGGTGCCCGCTGCCCGCGCCGTGCCCTGGGGGCAGTGCCGGCGGGAGCCGCGTAGTGACCGGGCCGGGTTTTGGTAGGATTTACCGAGCGCCCCCCGAGCTCTTTGGGGCCCGCGGCTGCGCCCGCGATGCAGGTCAGAGTCTCGGCTCCGAGCGAGGAGGCGGGCCGGGGCGACCCCCACCACATGGGGGAGCTGGGCTGGGAGAGAAAAGCAGGTGTTGGCGCTGAGACCCACATCGGGTAGGGCTGGCAGCGTTGCAGCCTGAACCCTGACAGGTCTTCATTCGCTGCACTTCTCTCTTTGGAAAAGGACCGCGCACATGGGGTCCCCGTTGAAATAACTTCTGCACCGCCCCGGATTTAGCAGCTTGTACTAAGGCGGGGGCGGCTGATTGCCAGAGCTCGTTGTTTTTTTAGTTTTTGGAAGGAGCATCGTGATCCCAAAGTTCTGATCAATTTACTTGACAGGTGCAGCTTCATTGACTAAGATAAAACGTTTGCCTTGACAGTAGACGTAATATTCTTGCCGTTGAACTCAGCTCTAAGGGCCTAAGCACTTTTTATTTTGTAACATGCCTGTTTATGTTTACTTCAGGTTAATTTTAGTTGAGAGACAGAGTGATAGAGAGATGAGTATGTTTCTTCTGCTGGTACATTTCCCACGTGGCTGTGGGCAGCTGGGACTGGGTCAGCTGAAGCCCAGTGGGTCCAGAACTTCATTCTCTCTCGAATCACAGGGGCCCACGTGGTTGGGCCGTCTTCCACTGCTTTACCAGAGGCATTAGCCGGAAGCTGGATTGAAGGCGGAGCAGCCAGCACTCCCAGCTGGAGCTCTGATGTGCCATGCTGGCTTGGCACACGGCAGCTTTAAGGACCGCATCTCAGTACCGGCCCTAATAGTATTTCTTGGTCGTTTTTCTGAGCCACGTCCTCATGAATGGTTTGTGTTGTGTCTGAATTGTCTCTCATGGTATCTGACAAATTGTTCAGAGCATCCATATTGAGTTCTTACCCAGGCCTCCTCTGAGAAAATAAGAAATCCACCTTTAAAAGGCGGTGAGATTTGTTAACTTACTAATATTCTAACGCATTCTCCAGCTACCCTCTCTTCTTGTTCATGTTGTGAATGATTAGGTAAGCTTGATTTTCCACAGGTGACTGTTAGCCACTGACTCTTTTTTTTAAAAATATCTATATATTTTTATTGCAAAGTCAGGTATATACAGAGAGGAGGAGAGACAGAGAGGAAGATCTTCCGTCCGATGATTCACTCCCCAAGTGAGCTGCAACAGTCGGTGCTGCGCCGATCCAAAGCCAGGAACCAGGAACCTCTTCTGGGTCCCCTACGCAGGTGCAGGGTCTCAATGCATTGGGCTGTCCTCGAATGCTTTCCCAGGCCACAAGCAGGGAGCTGGATGGGAATTGGAGCTGCCAGGATTAGAACCGGCGCCCATATGGGATCCCGGGTGTTCAAGGCGAGGACTTTAGCTGCTAGGCCACCACGCCGTGCCCTAACCACTGACTCTTAATACTTTCAGTCAGAAAGATTGGTGTTCTTGCAGTGTGCTTCTGACAGGTCAGAAATGCATTTTATATCTGTTGCGTTCTTTTCTTGAAGTCTTCTAAACATTCATTGGGTTGGGTCAGAGTTGGAACAGTATGTTCCAGAAAGCATTTTCTTCCGAATGGTGTGGAGCCATCTTTCTGTGTTGTTTTCTTCATTTCCAGAGAGAGGTCTTTGATGATCTTGCATCGGTGCTGCCCCTCCCAATCCCTCCAGGGGCTGCGTTCTGTTCCCACCTGCCCCTTCACTGCCGCTTTGGTCCTTGAGGGTATTTCTCCCTCAGTCTGTTCTGGCCATTTCGCTCCTCAAGTGCCTTTGGGACAGTTTTTGTCCTTGATCTACTTTTTTCCTGCCTTGCTATCCACGTGTTTTCTTTGGCCCCTCATTTTCCTGCTAGCTGATTTGTTACGACTGCTCTTGATCGCTGGTCCTGCTATGACTTGGTGTCCTGCCGGAACTGCCTGTGTGCCTTAGAGTCCTCCAATGAGAGTAGGGAGTCTTTTCTTCACCAAACGTCATTTAGTTGTTTACTAGTATTTCTGGACCATACTAAATTATCAGCTTATAGACTGGTCTGCTGTAGATTTACTGAATTTCAAGTGTCTGGTGACTGCCTTGAGAGAGCATCCGTGCCTGCCCACCCAGGACCCCAGCATGCCTGGATCCCCGAGCTGGTCCTGCCGGCCTGGGACCCTCCCACTCCTCTTGCTTGGGTGTCAAGTCTGCGTGATTTCCCAAGCCCAGTCCACCAGTACACCATGCCAGCCTGCCAGTTTGGGGTCCTGCCTCCCACCCCTGCCTTCCCAGAACCCTGCCCAGCTCTGCTGACCTGGGCACCCAGCCCAGAGGCTGCCCAAGCAGGTGGCACTCCTACAGCAGGAGCCAACTGCATCCTTAATAGAGGAAGAGGCTTTATTATCAGTGATTTCAAGAGCCTTTAAGTTTGCATTTACACTCAGCAGCCGACTGCCGTGCAGGTCCAAGGCCACTCCCAGGGGTTTTGGTTTTTGTTTTGTCAGCGCTCTGCTTCCAGGAACTGAAGTCTGTGTTAGTAATCTGATTCTAGGTAACCTGTTACCCCAATCCTTAGCAGCCTAAAACAGCATGCTTTTATTCTGCAGTTGGTGAGACGGAAATGACGTGTGACTCGGCTGTGATTGTAGTCCAGGTGCTGCCAGGTGTTGTGAGTTGACCGAATCTATCCCAAAACATGAGTCGGAGGCCGACAGAGGCTCAGGAGTCTCTATTCACTGGCCAGCACTGACTTTTTTTCCCTCTTCCAGATGTGGTTCCTTTCTACCACATCTGTAAGAGGGAACAATCCTGCCCAGTGTGTTCAGGGGTTTTTAAGAAACAATCATCTGGGCCGGGCGGCATGGCCCAGCGGCTAAAGTCCTCACCTTGAACGCCCCGGGATCCCATATGGGTGCCAGTTCTAATCCTGGCAGCTCCACTTCCCATCCAGCTCCCTGCCTGTGGCCTGGGAAAGCAGTTGAGGGCGGCCCAAAGCTTTGGGACACTGCACTCGCGTGGGAGACCTGGAAGAGGTTCCTGGTTCCCGGCATCGGATCGGCGCGCATCGGCCCGTTGTGGCTCACTTGGGGAGTGAGTCATCGGACGGAAGATCTTCCTCTCTGTCTCTCCTCCTCTCTGTATATCTGACTTTGTAATAAAAAATAAAATCTTTAAAAAAAAAAAAAAAAGAAACAATCATCCAGTCAACTAAGAGAACGTTGGTACCTGTTAGGAATCATTAATCAGCTGCAGTGGCGCAGAACATGGATACCCAGTCACTTTAAACGCCGTGCTCTCTAAACTATCCAGTCAGTAAGAGCCGCATGTCGCATTTTAGGAACAGCAGGACCAAGCAGACAGGTCCTTCCAATTGTGTTTACAGAAAGCAGTTTGGGTCAGTCAGCTCACTGCTTACTGCCTGAGCTGTAAAAGAAAAGATCACATCCTGGAATGAGATAAGCACTCTTACTTTCCAAGAACCCGAGGTTATGGCAAAGGTCAGGTTATGGACATGTCCCAGAAGGGTTTCAGAAGCCCTAGCCTTACTGTCGCCATTTCCTGTTGTCTGGCCTGTCACATCAGGCTGTCAGCTGGTCCAGGCTTGCTTGCGTTGGAGACTCTGCATCCCAGCTCGCTCATGCATTGTTTCACGCCTCAGTTCACACACGGTGTGAACGCTGGAAGGCGGGATCACTAGGTGGGACCTGGGAGGCTGGTACCCCTGTTGTATTGCCCTAGTAAATGCCACCTCCCTCACCTGTGTCCTCGAACCAGAGACCTGGGGGTCATCCCAGATGCTTCCCTAGAGAAAGAGCTTCCATCCACTGGTTCGCTGCTCAAGTGATCACAACAGCCAGAGCTGAGCTGAGCCGAAAACAGGAGCTCCCTCTGGGTCTCCCGCATGGGTGCAGGGTCTCAAGTGTTTGGGCCATTCTCCACTGCTTCCCCAGCACAAGCAGGGAGTTGGATGGGAAGTGGAACATCCAGGACATGAACTGGCACCTGTATGGAATCCTGGATCAGGAATCCTAATACCAGTTTTCCACCAGAATATACTGGTTATGATAGTTTTTGAAAGTGAAAAAAATCCTGAACATTCTACACCAGGAAGCAGACTATAATTTTAAAACATGGAAGAAAGCTCTTAATTATTACAGGCCTGCTATGTTTCAAGGTACAATAGCATCTGCGTAACCAGAATGACTTCATTTACATCTTTCCCACAATCTCGTGCTGTGGATGATTGTGACATGCCTCTATGTAGATGAAGCATTTGTAAAGATAGGTTCCGTTGGTCCTCACTTCTCAGAAGTGAGTAGGGGAGGGGGGGGATTCCCAGAGCCTATGAAACTGTAACATAATGCAAAATAATTTAAAAAAATAAATAAATTAATTAAAAAAAAAAAAAAAGAAGTGAGTAGGGGAGGCAGAATTAAGAGTCCAGTTGGCTTGGCCCCAAGACCCGGTATCAGGCTACTTCAGATAATTTTCAGAGACGGAGTTTCTGTGACATTGCATTGTTTCAGATCTGATTTGAGGCCTACTTTGCATTTCATCCCTACTTAACAGGTTTTTTTTCCCCTAAGTATCTGCAAACTTCCTGGTATATAATTGATACTGGTATAGTTTAATCAGTGATTTTACTTTTCTTTCCTGTTTTACTGCTTGACTAAGCTGATTTGTTTACTTGCTTTTGAATGATAATGCCCGGAGTCTGGTATTTAATGTGTGGTGTAAAGCAGTTAATGAGATGTAATGCATAAAAAATAAATAAGAAAGTGCAGGTTACATATGATTTTAATTTAGGCTGAATAGATAAGAACTAATGAACTCTTTTCTCTCCTAGCTGATGAAGAATTTGATGAACTGTGTTTTGAATTTGGCCTGGAGCTCGATGAAATTGTATGTAAAAGATCTTTATTTTTCTCATGTCCTGTGTATAAACTCATTTTTCAGGAGTTTGCTGTTATTGTCTCTGCTACATTATAGCTAGACATTGTGGGCCGTGGGGATTTGTGTGTTCTGTCTTCAGGGGATTAAACTCCATTTCTGAAAGAATCCATCACTTTGACTCAGATTTCAAAAGGCATTCGTGCCTCGTTTTCATACGATCTGTTCAGTTATGAGGCTAATGTGGTGAGGGGTTAGCAAGCCAGACAGTCACAGTGGGACTGTGAGCTCCCCAGCAGGCAGCTGCTTTTAAAGAAGGGATCTGTAGGGCTGTAGAGGTGTTGCCTCCTCCAGAGCCCTGAGGGCCCTGCACCCTTAGCTCGTCCTCAGACACTGTGTGTGATTGAAATGACAGCTGTCTAGTAGGGAGTGTGACTTCTTTGGTAAGCTGTCTTTTGGATGTAGGTGTTTCATAACCTGACCTCTGATTCAAGACTCAAGTCCCAGCTGCTCCACTTCTGATACAGCTCCCTGCTCTTGGTCTTGGAAAAGCAACAAAGGATAGTCCACGTGCTTGGACCCCCAAAGTCACGTGGGAGACGCAGATGAAGTTCAGGGTTCCTGGCTTTGGTCTAGCCCAGGCCTGGGCATTCGAGCCACTTGGGGAGTCAACCAGAAGATGGCAGGCTTTCTCTCTGTCCCCGTAACTCTGCCTTTCAAATAATTAAATGAATCTTAAAATGTATATCTGTTTCTGTCAAAATTGATACAACATCATCTTCATGTTTTGTCTTTTTGAATTGAAATACTGAACATGAAAGAAGATTTAAACTTTGGAAAAAGCATTAGGCCATTTTTCATCTGGATAGCTTCTTTCGGTGGTTACTGAGTTACCTGCCCTTCCTTACAGAGATATTCCCGAAATCTGCCTTTGAGGTGCTCAGAATCAAATTTTCCTGGAATCTGACATGGTTTTCTTTGTTAGCTCTGGACGTTCAATGCCTCTGGGCAGTGTGCAGGATTATCATTGTTCATCTGAGCAGTGATGTCAGCCACCGAAGCCGTGGCAGGGAGGTGGCATCTTATACAACAAAATCATCACGTGTTTTGATAGAGCTCAAGGCATTATTTTATCAGGTTATGGTTAGTGGAAGGAATGGGAATTCTGGTTAAGTGGGGTTTCCAGACAGATGATATTATCATTTAGGACACAACATTTTGATTGAAAGTTTCTCTTTCTCAACTTAAGTTACTTTTGTTTACGTAAAAGGCAAGTGATAGATTCCCCAAAGCTGGGACTGGGCCAGGCCGGTCTGGAGCCCGTCTGGGTTTCCCACGCGCCTGGGTGGCCCGTGCTGCATGTTGAGTATCACGTGCTGCCTCTCAGGGTGCCTGTTGGCAAGGGGCTGGGTAGCAAGTGGAGGACTTGATCCCAGACACTGTGACTCAGGCTACAGGCGACCCACACAGGCTGCCTGACCTGCTGAGGTCTTTGCTTTAGTAATAAGAGGGAATACAGTTTGACTTCTTAGCAATGAGTGTTTTTGAGAATATCTGTTACTCCATGCGCTGAGGCTGTGGTTCTAGCATCCTGAAGCTCTGCCCTGGATGGTTTCCTCCTGGCTGGCGTCCCCGCTGCTTCCTGCCGTTACTGTCGCTGGAGCGCCTCCTGCTGTGCTCACAGGCCCTTCAGATTCTTAGTGTAGCTCCTGGTGATTTCTCTGAATGTTTCCAGTATGTTCTTGTGTTACTGACTTTGTCATATTGTTTCTAGGTTTGGTGTCGCATGATTCCGCTTTTAGAGTCATACTTTCAGATTTATATATTTCTTTTCCTTTATCGTTATTTGACCTCTTGGGCTCTTTTGGTGTTGGTGTTCTATGTTCTTGGGGGATATATACATTTTTTTTTTTTTTAGATTGGAATAGCCAAACCTTTTTGTAAGGGTGGCAAATATTTTAGGCTTTGTAGATCTTGACTTCTGTTAAAACTCACCTATGGCAGTGTGTAAGTTGTAGTACATGATATGCAAATGAATGCATCTGGCAGTGTTTCATTAAACTTTGTTTACAAAAGCAGTTGCCAGTTATGAGCCATAGTTTGCTGAAATTTGATTTAGATGCATTTGCACTGTTCCAGAATGAGTGAGGGTCCAGGTAGCTGGAGCCAGTAGATCAAGAATATTTTTTGTTTGTTTGTTTGTTTACTGTGATTAAAACATGTAACATACTCAGTAAGCCCATGTTTGTTTTGTAGTAGGAAATAGCTCATAACATAACTGCCTTACAGGACTGATGACTTGTTCTTATAAAAAGTAATTTAGATTTATTTAATATCATTAAATTGTTTTTGGCTTATTTTAGACTTCTGAGAAGGAAATAATAAGTAAAGAGCAAGGAAACGTAAAGGCGAAGGGAGCCTCTGATGTTGTTCTTTACAAAATTGATGTCCCTGCCAACCGATATGACCTGCTGTGTCTGGAAGGTTTAGCTCGGAGTCTGCAGGTCTTCAAAGAAAGGTAAGGGTCCTTTCAGTTCTTATCTGTGGTCAGGTTTAAGTTTCTGGGAAAAACAAAAAACAAAAGATTTGTTATATGTACATGTGACTTTTCACTTGGAGGAATGGAGATTTTGAAAATTTACCAAACATTGAAAAACTATTTTATTTGTTTTAAAGATTTATTTATTTACGTTAAAGAGTTACAGAGAGAGAAGGAAGAAGATTTTCCGTATGCTGGTTCACTCCCTAGATGGGTGCCTGGCCGAGGCCTATGGCTGGCGGTGACGTAAGCCCCTGGGCCGTCCCCCACTGCTTCGCCCCGGCCGCTTGGGAGCTGGAGCAGAAGTGGAGTCTGCCTGAACCAGTGCCTGCATGGGATGCGGCTGTTGGAGGTGCCGAGTTCACGCACTGTGCCGTAATGCCATCCTCTGGAAAACTTTTTTTTTTAAAACTGAAAGTCAGTAATACCATGGCTTTTTAGGAAATTCTTCAGCAAATCTTTGTTGTTTCCTTAAGCAATCTTATTGGAATGAACAGATCATTGGATTTGTTCAAGTTTGGGAGGAAAGATAGAGATACCACAACTTTAGGTGCCTTTACTTTAAGAATTCTAGGGGCTTGGGCCGGGCGGCGTGGCCTAGCAGCTAAAGTCCTCGCCTTGAACGCCCTAGGATCCCATGTGGGCGCCGGTTCTAATCCGGCTCCTCCACTTCCCATCCAGCTCTCTGCTTGTGGCCTGGGAAAGCAGTTGAGGACAGCCCAAAGCTTTGGGACCCTGCACCTGCATGGGAGACCTGGAGGAGGTTCCAGGTTCCTGGCTTTGGATCGGCGTGCACCGGCCGTTGCGGCTCACTTGGGGAGTGAATCATCGGATGGAAGATCTTCCTCTCTGTCTCTCCTTCTCTCTGTATATCTGACTTTCCAATACTAATAAATAAATCTTAGAAAAAAAAAAAGAATTCTAGGGGCCAGTGCAGGTAGGCTAATCCCCCACCTTTGGTGCTGGCATCCCATCTGGACATTGGTTCATGTCCCGGCTGCTCCATTTCCAATCCAACTCCCTGCTCATGGCCTGGGAAAGCAGTGAATAATGGCCCAAGTCGTTGGTTCCCTGCATACACATGGGAGACCCAGAAAAAACTCCTGGCTCCTAGCTTTGGTCTGGCACAGATCTGACTGTTGCTGCTCTTTTGAGAGGGATCCACTGGATGGAAGATCTCTTTCTCTGTCTCTCCCTCTTGGTTCCTTAACTCTACTAAGTAAAATAAATAAATCTTGGAAAAAAAATTCTAGGGAAGCTGAGGAGTCGAGTACCTAAATCTCGTATATATCAGAATGGGTCTGTGATCTCTTGTAAATTAACAGGCATCCTTGGTTTTAATTTCCTAATCAATAACAAATCTAACTCTGTATGTAGTAGATAAAGAAAGTAATGAATATAAAAGTGAAAAATATTGTGTATCAAAAATTACTGTTTTTTTGGCTTTGATTATGTATGTTTATTATCAGTGACAAAATAATTAAAGCCTCTGGTGGCTGGACTCATTTTTTAACTTGTTAAAGTGCCACATGAACAACAGATATTGGTGGAATCATGTTTAGGCATTTTATTTTATTTTTTATTTTTATTTTATTTATTTATTTTTTAAAGATTTATTTTTATTACAAAGTCCGATATACAGAGAGGAGAGACAGAGAGGAAGATCTTCCGTCCAGTGATTCACTCCAAAGTGAGCTGCAGCAGCTGGCGCTGCGCCGATCCAAAGCCAGGAACCTGGAACCTCTTCCGGGTCTCCCACACGGGTGCAGGGTCCCAAAGCTTTGGGCCGTCCTCGACTGCTTTCCCAGGCCACAAGCAGGGAGCTGGATGGGAAGTGGAGCTGCCAGGATTAGAACCAGCACCCATATGGGATCCCAGGGCGTTCAAGGCGAGGACTTAGCTGCTAGGCCACACCGCCGGACCCTAAGCATTTTATTAGTATGATTAGAAGTTTGAGGTTGATCCAGTTGGTTCTCTTCCTGGCAATTAGAAGCTTTTAGAGGAAAGGATAGTCTTTTGGCAAATGTTTCCTAAAGTGTGCCTAATCCCAGTGTGTGTGTGTGCTGGGTGCCCATGGTATCCAGGCGGGATCAAGAAGGTGCTGTAAAGCCTTCCTGCTCAGGATGGCGCCTGCGTCTGAAATGCTGATGTGTTGAATTAGAACCTCAAATTTAACTAACTCTCTAAGTACAATGAAATTTGAGAAGCACTTTCTCAGAAAAACTGTTCCCAGTTTTTGCGATAAGAATTACTTGGAGATAACTACAAAATGTGCCAGTTACCAAGGCTTTGTCTTACCGGGTTGAGTAGGTTCAGATAGGGACTGTGTGTTTTTAATAAACTCTCTTCTTTGTAGAAGCTCAGAATTTTGTGGTTGTAATAATACTTAAACGTTATCTAATCCAACCCCTTATATGGTTGTTACTTAGTGATTTTGTAACCTCTGCTTGGACTCTTTTAATAGGAAACTGTATCATTAGGCATCCTGTTATTTCTGATAACATTAAATATTAGAATTATTTCGGATAGTCAGCCAAAATTTGATTTGTTGTAACTCATCCCACTTTCCTAATTCTATTGATTTTTGTCTATTATTTACAAGCATAGAATTTACTTTAAGAAGTATTTTCTTAATTTTGAATAATTTTGTTTTAATAATGTTTTAGGATAAAAGCTCCAGTGTATAAACGTGTAATGCCTAAAGGAGAAATCCAAAAACTGATTTGCACAGAAGAGGTAATTTTGTTTTTGCTTTTTCAAGGATTTTTTTTTGTGTATATGTATATAGGAGGAAAAAAATATAAACTGACTGTTCTTACGAAATGTCTCTTATTTGCTAAAATGGATGCATACGTAGCGTCTAGCTCTTAAGTCAATTTGTTTTTATTGATAATGAAAAAGAACGGTATCTTTTTTTGTAAATCTTGGGAATTATTCAAATGTGTATTTAAGATGCATGCATCTGAGATACAGTTGTGTAAATTGCGATATATTAATAAGCATTTTTAAAAAGTTTTATTTATTTATTCAAAAGGCACAGTTACACAGAGAAGGAGAGGGAGAGAAAAAGAGATGTCTTCTATCTGCTGGTTCATTCCCCAAATGACCACAGTAGCCAGGGCTGGACTGGGCGGAAGTAGAAGCCCAGAGCTCCTGGCCCTTCCATGTGGGTGTAGGGGCCAAAGCACCTGGGCACCCCCACGGCTTTCCCAGGCGCATTCGCAGGGGACTGGATCGTAGTGGAGCATCGAGGACACGGACCCGCAGCCATATAGATGCTGGTGCCAAGGTGGTGTCTGACACGCCACAGCTCTGGCACCGTGATAGTTAAATTTTGGAGGAGATTATTTTGATACAAATGAGGTATGAGTAAGGTATTTGAAAAATAGGGTTTTGTTTTTCTTTGTTATTTATTTTGCAAGTTTTCAGAAACTTTTTGAAATGTAGATTCTGTGAGGACATTGCCTTTTATACATACTTTATTGTAGATTGAATAAATGTGTGTATACTGGTTGGAATCAAAACTTGCGACTGCCAAGATGCCAGCTACCCTTCTGTTATGTTACTACAAAGAGCCTTGTTCTTTACTATCTTTAGTAGTCTTATGACATCTAACAATGTTTCAGACAGCTAAAGTACGACCCTACGCGGTGGCAGCAGTTCTCCGAAATATAAAGTTCACTAAAGATCGGTATGACAGCTTCATTGAACTTCAAGAGAAGTTACATCAGAACATTTGCAGGTTTGTCATTTTGTTTTTTTTCCTTGCCCTCTCCCTTCCTTTACTCTTTCTTTTTTTAATTAATTAATTTATTTTTAAAATTATATTGTTGACAATCTTTACATAGTTAATTACGGTAAAAAGGTTCAGGGGCTGTAGGGAGGTGGGTAAGACTATTATGTCTATATTGTTTCCTTCTTGTATCTGAGGTAAAGGGGGATATTAAGGGAGAAGCCCCACCCAGTTTCCCACCCACCCCAGGTCCCGGATGTGGGGCATGCTCTGAGATCCTTGCTCAAGTGGTTTTAATAGTTCATCAGTTATGAATCACTGCCATTTTCGCCACTATCAGCTCGGTGAGGTTGTTGAAGAATCCACTGATTGACATAGTCCATCATAGAGTCTTCATTTGCCCTGCATTTCGCTGCCAACATATAGCTGAGGTGGTTGATTGAGTTGTTCTTTCTTCTGTCTTTTCTTGGCTAGGGTTCTGAGTCCAGCATTTCGATTGGGGAGATCCCCAAAGAAACTTTGAGGTATTCCCAGACCAGATTCTTGTATGTTCTAGCAAGCACAGGGCCCGGCACAGTCCATCTCCACGATCAGCTGGTGGTTGCAATTGCTGGGTTGGTTCTGGTTTCAGTCCTGAGTTGCACTGGAACCAATGGGTGTTGCAGTCCAGCGTGGTTCTGCCCAGCACATACTCGGTCCTTACATCAACCAGTGGGAGCTGCAGCCTAGTATGGGTGACCCACAATAACCCCCACCAGGCCCGCCCCTCCCCTGGTTTGCCAGTATGTATAGCAGTAGACAGACCAGTCTGTCCCCCATCCCATTTGGCTCTTGTACTTGTCAATGGGTATTAAAGCTTAGTTCCGTCTAACCAGCTCAACTATCCAGCCCTTATGGATGTTGTTGAGTGCCTCTCTGTCTAGCCACCCCAGCCCCCATCCTAGTTTTCATGCCCTCCCACGGGAATATTGACCCAAGAAGGGGGAACCCACTTTTTCCCTCTCGGGTCTCTCTCAGTCCCGGTTTATGCACTCTTTAGGTGGTTCTGTGGTTTGACTTGACAGAATTAGCCCTCAGTGCCAGCTTCTGCCAGCTAATGCTGCGGCTAAGCCCAAACATCCCTCACCCACTACAATTGTAGATTGCACCAGTAGGAATAATCATCCCAGCCTGGCTTTTCCCTGATCTGGTCCACATCAGGCGCACAGATGTTATAGCCCTGCTTAGTCTGTTCTGTCCCCATCCCAGCCCACGCTCTCCAGTGGGAGTAGCTGTCTGGCGAGGGGACCAGCCCCTTAATCCCCCTGCCGGTTCTGCCCGCTCCCTTCCTGGTTCTCATGCGCGCTGGTTGGGTGCTGCAGTCAGATCCAGTACAGGCAACCTCGCCCTGGCATTCCATATTGTGCACTGGTTTTGTCGTGACCAAAACTGGCTCAACCCATACTCTGTTCTGGTGTTCGGATTTGCCAGAGGATGACATGAACTGATTCAGCCTGGTCTGCCCCTGACCCATGCCAAATGTATGCCAGTGGGAAACTTTCCATGGCCTATTCTGGGCTGTTTCCTATCATGCTTCTTTTTTTTTTTTTTTTTTTTTTTTAATTTTTTTTCTTTTTATTGTATTGTTGACAATCTTTACAAAGTTAATTACAGTTAAAGGAAAAAGAAGGAAAAAAAAGGTTTAGGGGGATAGGAAAGTGGGTAATGCTATTATGTCCATATTGTTTCCATCACGTATCTGAGGTAAAGGGGGATATTGAGGGAGAAGCCCCACCCGGTTTCCCGCCCACCCTAAGTCCCGGATGTGGGGCATGCTCTGAGATATGTGCTCGAGTGGTGTTAATAGTTCTGCAGTTATGAATCGCTGCCAGTTTCGCTCGATGAGGTCGTCCACCAATTGATATGGTCCATCATAAAGTCTCCGTTTGCCCCATAATTTGCTGCCAACATATAGCTGAGATGAATGATTGTCCTGTTCTGTCTTCTGTCTTTTCTTGGTTAGAGTTCTGAGTCCAGCAGTTCGATTGGGGAGATCTCCAAAGATACTTTGAGGTATTCCCAGGCTAGTTTCTTGTATGTTCTAGCAAGCACAGGGCCCGGCACAGTCCATCACCCCGATCAGCTGGTGGTTGCAATTGCTGGGTTGGTTCTGTTTTCAGTCCCGAGTTGCACTGGAACCAATGGGTGTTGCAGTCCAGTCTGGTTCGGCCCTTACATCACCCAGTGGGAGCTGCAGCCTAGTAGGGGCGACCCACAATAACCCCCACCAAGCCCGCCCCCTACCCTGGTTTGCCAGTATGTGTAGCAGAAGACCAGTCTGTCCCCCATCCCATTTGGCTCTGGTACTTGTCAATGGGTATTAAAGCTTGGTTCTATCTAACCAACTCAACCATCCAGCCCTCCCAGATGTTGTTGAGTGCCTCTCTATCTAGCCATCCCAGCCCCCGTCCTAGTTTTCATGCCCTCCCACGGGAATAGTGACCCAAGAAGGGGGAACCCACTTTTCCCTCCCAGGTCTCTCTGTCCCGGTTTATGCACTCTTTAGGTGGTCCTGAGATTTGACTCGACAGAATTAGTCCCCAGTGCCAGCTTCTGCCAGCTGATGCTGCGGCCCTGATCTAGTCCACATGCAGCGCACAGGTGTTATAGCCTTGCTTGGTCGGGTCTGTCTCTATCCCAGCCCACGCTCTCCAGTGGGAGTAGCTGACCGGTGAGGGGACCAGCCCCTTAATCCCCCCGCCAGCTCTGCCCCTTCCTTCCTGGATCTCACGTGTGCTGGATGGGTGCTACATTCACATTCACATCCAGTACAGGCAGCCACGCCCTGGCATTCCATAATGTGTACTGGTTGTGTCGCAACCAAACCCGGCCCATCCCACACTCTGTTCTGGCGATCGGATTTGCCAGTGGTTGACATGAACTGATTCAGCCTGGTCTGCTCCTGACCCATGCCGAATGTATGCCAGTGGGAAACTTTCCATGGCCTATTCTGGGCTGTTTCCTATCATGCTTCTTGCGCTTACCTGCAGGGACTGTGTCCTGCCAGAGGAGTTGCCCAGGCTCCTCCATCAGAACCCCTCCCAATGCCAGATTTTGCGCATACCAGGGGGTCCATGAGCCAGCCTCACTCAGTTCACCTCCTGTCCTAGCAGGAACAGTGGTTTTTCTTGGCTGGCTTTCACCCCATTCTGGTTCTTGTTGTTGGATGTTTCAGCCCAGCCATGACTCGTCCATACCCACATACAGCTCACACATGGCTCAGTAGGGGGTTGAGACGTAGCCTAGTCAGTCCCACATCTACCCTGGTTCTCCAGGACACCAGATGGTGTTGGGGTCTGGGCTGGCCTGGTGCATCTAATCCCAGTCCCCACTAGTGCCACGGGAGGCTACAACTGTTTCCTAGTTAGAACACAGCCCCCTTTCCAGCACACGCGCCCCTTGGTGGGAACCTCAACCCAGTTAGGGTGTCCCCTTAGCTCCCTGACCAGGCCTGTTCGTAGCCATCGATCACGTGCCTGCAAGTGGGTGCTCTGACTCAGCTTGGCTCAGTCCCTCACTTGTCCTGGCCTCTGCCTTAGACACTGTGGCTTAGCGTCCTTGACTCACGTAGACCAGCAGGTGCAAGAGCCTAGCTTGGCATGATCTGTGCTCCATCCTGGCTTCTAGTTTCGCTTGTAGGTTAAGGTTTGCTCAGTCCTGCCCAGTACATCCCGTTTCATTACCAATTTACACATTAGCCAACTGTTAGAGCTGCTTTGCCCAGCTTGTCTGACCCCCCAGGTCTGGACCACATGTTCACCAGCGGGAGCTATGACTCCCCAGGAGAGTTTCCCGAGTTCCTCCCCTTGATCCACTCCCAGACTCAGTTCTCATACATGCCAATGGGTTTTAGGCCAGTGCCTGGCGCAGTCTGGCCTTCCATTTGGCCGTATATGAGCTGGTGAATGTTGCAGCCTGGCCCACCCCACACCCTATTCATAATGCACATTCAAGTGCTGCTGCCTTGACAAGTCCAGACTGCTGTGGGTTCCTTTACATGTGATTGATGGCAGGCTCCTTGGTCACACCTAGCTTAATCCAAAACCACCCAAACTCTTGGGCTTACCAGTGGAGCTAGACTTTCTACAGGGTTTGGCCCACACATCCCATACAGAATATACCCCCGGATATGGTTCTCGAGTGCTAGTTAATGTTATGACCCTGCCTAATGTGACCAGTCTCCTGATCCATCATCATGTCAGGTAAAAGGATATCCTGCTGGACAAGCCCCGAGCTTGGCTTTTGCATGAACTGGTGTTCAGCGCTCAGCATTGTTAAGTGGTTACAAGTTCTGCAAAGGAAGACTTACCGCCATTGGGAATCTTTACGATTGACTCAGATCACAGAAGCACAGTGGGATCAACCTGGAGCTACCTAAGCATTGATTCAGACAACCAATACCCCAGAGCTCCCTGCCTGGGCGGCCAGCAGGCAGAGCCTGGTGCCAAATGGCGCACTGGCCACCTGGGGACAGCTTACCACGTGCACATGGTGTCTGGAGTCGGGATCCAAGCAGGACTCCCCAACCTGGAGCCCACCAACAACAGCCTCCTGGCTGCTGGAAGTTTAAATCCACAGGCCCCCTTTAGTTTTTCCATCCAGCCTCTTCCTGTCTGGCTTCTCCCTCTTGTTGCTTCTCCCTTTCCATTCTCTGTCCATCTCTTCTCTGCAAACTTTCTCAAAGCATTTCTAAGCTACTAATACATGAAAGTGAAAGTTTGCTGGAGAGTCTTATAAATGGTGTGTACCTGGTTAAGCACTAGCTGTATTTTGAATACTAGATAGAGAAGAATTGTCTAGTGGTTTTTGTTGTTGTTGTTGTTGTTGTTGTTAGAATTACACTAAGTGAAATACATAATAATTTGAATACTGTTTGAAAAATGGAAAGATGTTTTTGCTTAGTGCCTCTTTTTAAATTAGTGTAATTATAAATTGACAAAGTGACTTTAAGTGACTGAATTTTATTTACTCTGTCTTTGCATTACTGTGTATCACTTCCTGCATGGCTCCTTTTAATGCTGATTCTCAAACTTACAAAATTCTTGAACTCGGTACTCTTTATAATTTAATTTAGTGCAATAGTCTCTTTGTCCTGAAGCATCTGTGTTAACTTGTAGTGGTTAAGGAAAGCAACAGTGGAAATCCTTACACCAGCACCATGTTTTCAAAACCCTGATGGAACCATACAATAACTAATGTGAGGAACTTCAGCCCCTAGCTTATGCGTCCCTGTTTGGGGAGTGAACCGGCAGAGGGAGGATCTTCCTGTCTCCTTTCTGTAAATCTGCCTTTCCAACAAAAATAAATCTTTAAAACAAAGATCACTAAAATAACTAAAAAAAAAAAAGTAGCCTTATCCTGAAATATCTGTGTTGACATGCTAGAAGTGATTTTTTTTTCAGAAACTCAGCATTTATTCAGTTTTTTTAATTTACAAAGAAATTATATTTCTAGATATTATTGTGTTAATATGTTTATATTAATGCAGTAAGTCACAGGGTTTTATGGTTGTTTCAAGGTTTTCTTCACAGAGTGATTGTAGGTGTCTTTTTTTTTTTTTAAAGATTTATTTATTTCATTACAAAGTCAGATATACAGAGAGGAGGAGAGACAGAGAAGAAGATCTTCCGTCCGATGATCCACTCCCCAAGTGAGCCACAACGGCTGGTGCGCGCCGATCCCAAGTCGGGAACCTGGAACCTCCTCCAGGTCTCCCACATGGGTGCAGTGTCCCAATGCATTGGGCCGTCCTTGACTGCTTTCCCAGGCCACAGGCAGGGAGCTGGATGGGAAGTGGAGCTGCCAGGATTAGAACTGGCGCCCATATGGGATCCCAGGGCGTTCAAGGCGAGGACTTCAGCAGCTAGGCCACGCTGCTGGGCCCTGTAGGTGTCTTTTTATATAGAACGATGGGATGTGTGGATGAAACGAAATACTTAGAGTTTAAATATAAACTCTCTGCTGATGTCACCTGTTTCATTCCTATATCACTTTTTCTTTCTTCTTGATCGTTATAGTTAAAGGATTATGGGTATTATTGATCAATTTTTGGCTTCATTGATTTTTCTCTGTTCTTTTCCCTTTATTTTCTTGTTTTCCATTGATCAAGCAACACTGTGCAGGCCCAAGTAGTTGCTACTTTTGAGGGAAAAGTACCTTTGGCTTCTCTGCCCATTGCCACGTGAACATGACATTCATGTCACATTTCCATTGTGTTAGGTAGTTCGAACAGTCTAGGGGTTATTTTAAGTTATGCGGGAGGCTGTGATTAGGTTTTGTACAACTAGTTAGACCCGTTTCAGTAAGGAACTTGAACATCTGTGGTTCTGGTAGCTGCTGAGGAATGATTGCAGTTTCTCTCTGCAGACGTTAACTTATCTGCTTATGTGTATTTTCATATTATTCTCAAATCTTTATTTTAACAGTTTGAAAATCTGTGTTGCAGTGTCACAATCTGGGCCATCTTGGGGTTTTGTTCTTTTTTTATGGACTGGTTTTATATGGAATATGAGTCTTTTTTTCATTTTTTTATTATATGTTTGATAATCTTTACATAGTTAGGGTAAAAAGGTTCAAGGGCTACAGGAAAGTGGGTAAGACTGTCATTTTCACACTTGTTTTTTCTATATCTGGAGTAAAGGGGAAGGTAAAGGGAGAAGCCCCACCCAGTCTCCCACCTGTCTCAGGTCCCCGATGTGGGGCATGCTCTGAGGGTCTTGCTCAAGGGGTTTTGATAGTTCAGCAGTTCTGAATTGCTGCCAGTCTCACCACTCCAAGCATGAAGAAATCACTGCAGAATCCACTGGTTGGCCTAGTCCATCTTAGAGTCTCTGTTTGCCCAGTTTTTCACTGCCAACATATGGCTGAGGTGGTGGACTGGTTTGTTCTGTCCTCTGTTTTTTCATGGTTAGAGATCTGAGTCCGGCAGTTTGATTGGAGGGATCCCTAAAGAAACTTTGTCGCGGCTAGCTGCTTTACAAAAGGCATGGCTTGATCTGCATCACCAAATACCCTATCTGCAGTTACCAGTAGGCGATCTACAAATGCCTGGTAAGGCTCGTCCGGGCCTTGGACAATTTTAGAGAGATGTAAATGTAGCGAGCCCTTTGGTGATAAAGACTTCCAGGCCCTCACTGCAGCAGCAGCGGTCTGTGCATAAACTCCTGGGTCATAATTAATCTGATCCTGTACATTAGCAAAATTCCCCTCTCCTGTCAACATATCATGATTTCTCTCAGGAAAGCCTGCCTGGGTATTCTGCCGTGCTGTGTCAAGGCAAAGCTCAAAGAACTCAGATTTCCACATTAGAAAATCGCCCCCATCCAGAGTAGCCTTACAGAGCTGTTTCCAATCGGCCGGAGTCAAATTGTTAGGTGCTAAGGCTTCAATCATGGAAACAGTGAAGGGGGCCGATGGACCATATGTGGGAACAGCGTCCCTCAGACTCTTTATGTCCTTAAAGGACAGTGCCAGGTGCTGTCTGATTCTCTGCCCCTGCTGATTCTCTACCTCAACTACCGGGAAGGTAAAGCGCCTAGCAAGGGTAGCTGCCTCAGGGTCTCCCTGCTCCTGTGCTTGCTTTACCGCACGTTCCACAGCTGAGAGAGAAGTTGAAAGCGGGGGTCCAGCACGAGCCCCAACAGTGCATCCACTCTGCTCCTGCCTCAACTGAAGGGAGAGGCGCTGAAGTTGCTCCTGTAAACCTTTTACAACTGTGCTCAGACATGATGGCGCCAATGGCTCAGGCGGCGCAGAGAGCTCTGTGCCTGTCCAAGAGGGACTTTTGTTTGGCACACGCTCTACAGGTGGAGGATCCTCAACAAACTCACTTCCATCCTTTTTCTCCTCAGCCTCCTCAGAAGAGGACCACAAATCTCCTTCACGCACTTTCTCCAGACTTTGTCTTGTCTGGGGTTCCTTCTCCTTATTTACCCTGGTTTGTAGCTGTCTCCTACTTTTAACAGACAATTTCTTACGGCGGGCTTCCACCACTGCTTGACGGGATGACCAAGCAATATTTAGCAAGCGCCAGAGAAAAAGGATGACTACAATGAAAGCAAACCATGGGAATACGTCGCAGACAGTTTCAAAAAAACTCTGCGAGGCCTTAAGCTTAGTGTCGGTGCCTAGTGACTGGAGCAGATCTCGGATTCCCTTAATTACCTGCATTTTAGAGAGTTCTTGCCCCATGATAAATTTTACTTATGCCCCTGCAAAAATTATAAAACCTGCCTCTAGATTTCCGGGGTCCCTCAGATTGTCCCTCGTGCCCCAAGACGGGGAGAAGGTCTGGGGATGAAATTAATTATGCCCCTCTAGAGTTAAATCCTAAACTTGCCTCCGGATTTCCGGGGTCCCTCAGATTGTCCCTCGTGCCCCTGAACGGGGAGAAGGTCTGGGGATGAGATTAATTTGCCCCTCCAGAGTTCCAGGGGTCCCTCAGATTGTCCCTCGTGCCCTAGCACAGGGAGAGGGTCTGGGGATTAAATCAGTTATGCCCCTGCAGAATTCCCAAATTCCGAATTCTTAATTCAAAATTCCTAATTCCTTAATTCCTTACCTTTGTAGTTCCAGGGGTCCCTCGGACGTCCTTTGTGCTGTGCCATGCCCCACGTTGGGCGCCATTTGTCGCGGCTAGCTGAGCCGGCGTAGTAGGCACGGCGAATGTCCGAGCGAAAAGCACCGACACACGGAGACCATGATGGTGTTCCAAGTGCTGGGAGCCGACTCCTCCAGCCGTCCTCCACAAGCCTCTTTATTACCATATTACCTCCTCTTTCCCCCAAGCCCATCAACAGGACAATAGGACGCCAATGAATCTGCAAAGGCTAGGTGCTACTGCCTTAGGCCCGATTCCTGAGTGCTCAGCTTAAGGAATGTAAATCAGCTCCACAGCCCACAACAAAACTTTGTCTGAGGTGATCCCAGACAAGATTCTTGTATGTACTAGCAATTACGGGGCCCAGCACAGTCCATCGCCCCGATCAGCTGGTGGTTGCAGTTGCTGGGTCGGTTCTGTTTCCATCCGTGTCTTCCTGGAACCAGTGGGTGTTGCAGTCCAGCCTGATCCAAACCAGTGGGAGCAGCAGCCTAGTCGGAGCGACCTACAATAACCCCCACCAGGCCTGCCCCTGTCCTGGTTCCCATGCTTTCAAAAATATGGAACACTTCACAAATTTGCATGTCATCCTTGCACAGGGGCCATGTTAATCTCTGTATTGTTCCAATTTTAGTATATGTGCTACCGAAGCGAGCACTGGAATATGAGTCTTATTCCCCTGTTTCATCTCAGGTTGTTTAATTGCATCTAGAATACTGTAGGGGGGAAGTGGCTCTTGCTTCTGTCTTCCCTGAAGAGCGGTTTTGTTTGTGCAGGCCGAGCCTGGGATGCTGAGCTGCACAGACTCTGTGAACGCCGGGCCTGGCCACACCAGACCTCTGCAGCTGGCAGCAGCCTGGGTCTCTGCCTCTCCGCTTCCACTGCTGCCTGTTTACAGCAGACCTTGAACGTTTTCACCAGTGTGGTGGATAACATCTTGGCATCAGACTAGTTTATTTTTATGTTTTCTGTATTTTTGTGTATTTGGCGTATCAATCCTTTTCTGTACGTATGGAAAAAAAATCTTATCAGTGAATTTTTTTTTCGTCTTTAACATTTGGAGCCTTTTGGATTATAAGGTTTTCAGTTTGAATATAGGTTGTCAATCTTATGTGATTTTTATGTTTTGTGATTTACTGAATCAGTAGATTTAATCACATTCATCCACAGTTTTTTGAATAAATTTGTGGTATCTTTTATGTGTGTGTAGGTATGTGTGTGTATTTTTTTTTCCAAAAATAAAACTGATTCATCTGGAGCTTATTTCTTTGTGACTGCTTTAAGGTTGAAAGCTTAGTGGGTTTTTTTTGAGATACTGTTTTACAATTGAAGGAATAGTGTTAATATCTCTGAAAACTTGTGATTTCTGACTTGCAGATGTGTGAATTGTTAATTTATCAAAACCTATTTAGCTTCATATTGCGTCTCATTAGTTCCGGTCTGTGAGCTTCCATAAACAGGTTACTCTTTGTGTCAGGTAACACTTCCTTCTCAGTAATTCTGTTCTAGTTTGCTAGTCTTGGAGGCTGACTCAAATTTAGTATTATGCATTTTGTCTGCTTCATGACTGTGTTACTATGCGTAACTAGTCAAACATGTATGTGTACATAACATTTTGAAACCAATTCTAAGGAGTCTTAAAAACAAATTTTGATTAGATTTCTTTCTTTGAAATGACTGCTAGAAAACTGAGAACCAAATTTGTATCTGTAGCCATTAGACTTAGATCCTTTAAATTCTGATGTAATATTAAAATTTCCTGGCACAGAGATATATGTGTGTGTGTGTGTGTGTGTGTGTGTGTGTGTGTGTATTCCTAAAATGACTGGAAATCCCAGGTGGATTAACTATGGGACTAAAATTAATAACCTTTGAACTTTTCTTCCATGTTAAACTTGAAGTGTCCTTCACGGCTCTTAAAAATTCAGTTTTCCCATGCGATATAGTACCAGGGTGCTTGAACAGGAAGAAGAGAAACCAAGGATTTAGTAGGAAGCAGCTTTTTCTTGCCAGGGAACACTGAGCCACAGGGGCCACTCCTTTATCCCATTTAGCTTCTTTGACTTCCTTACATGGCCACGTACATTTTGATAGGATGTTCGGCTGCTGCTTGGTGGCTAGGTTACACAGGCATACATAGCTACTGTTAATGTTGGCTTTCCTTAAAGGGGTCAGTTATTGTCCCACACCATGTAGCGAACTGTTCTCTAGCTGGCTAAAGCAGCAGTGTCGTGCTGACAGGCAGGTGTGCCAGCTGTCCTGAGCAAGTCGTTACTGCCAGTGCCTTCCCAAGGTAGGCCTGTCTTCGTTTTTTGCTTATTTCAGAGAAATCCCTATTACAATATAGCTATGTGATAAATTGGAATATACCACAGCCAAACTACACAGAATTTCGATAGTTTATTCTCATAAACCAAGCAGAACTAGATTAAAAGATGAGCGGAGTGCTGATGTTGATGTCCTGGCACTGGTGCTTGGGAAGGTGTGGTGGCAAGGATTTGCGTCAGCTGCTGAAATGATGTGTTCCAAGGAGTTTATAACTTCTGGATACTTTTCGTTGTGAAAATATTTTCATTGTATTCCACCAAAGATGCCTGGTAGTAACTGTAGTTTTAGGGGAATGTCTAAAATAATTTTCTTGAACATGTAGTCTGTGTTGTCTTTAGAATTATGTTTTGAAATATTCATGTCTCTGTCTCCTTCACTTCCATCCTCTGTCGATGTTTAGGAAAAGAGCGTTGGTTGCTATTGGCGCCCATGATTTGGACACTTTGGCAGGCCCGTTCACCTACACTGCACAGCGTCCTTCATGTATCAAGTTCAAGCCTCTCAATAAGACGAAGGAATATACAGCTTGTGAACTGATGAACATATACAAGGTAAATGCTTACGCAGTATTTTTGCTTGGGTCATGAAACTTGAAGACAAGCCTTGAAGTTACGGAATTGGAATGTTCGTTATAGATTCCTAAGGGACAGTGGACGTAGCAGTCACTTTAAACCGCGCACAGCTAACAGACAGAAACAGTAGGTATTGTTGGAAAAACAGCTGTTTCCTTGGGCAGAGTTTCAGCAGATTTCTTCGTATTTATAAACAGGTTTCTTGACAGCTTGTGTTTTGTTTCAGGCGATTGGGCAAAGCAGTGTGAATCTCTTTTCTCTCCTGAGAAGTGATTCTGTGTTCTTATCTCACCAGTAGAATTTCAGGTTGTCTAGGCACATTGAGATATTCATTTATATTAGACAATCTTTTTTTTTTTTTAAGATTTATTTATTTTTATTACCAAGTCAGATGTACAGAGAGGAGGAGAGACAGAGAGGAAGATCTTCCATCCGATGTTTCACTCCCCAAGTGAGCCGCAGCAGCTGGTGCGCGCCGATCTGGAGCCTGGAACCTGGAACCTCTTCCGGGTCTCCCATGCAGGTTCAGGGTCCCAAGGCTTTGGGCCGTCCTCGACTGCTTTCCCAGGCCACAAGCAGGGAGCTGGATGGGAAGTGGAGCCGCTGGGATCAGAATCGGCGCCCATATGGGATCCCGGGGCGTTCAAGGCGAGGACTTTAGCTGCTAGGCCACGCTGTTGGGCCCTATATTAGACAATCTTATGAATTAACCGCTGACTGCAATTTGGGGCTGTTTTAGGTTTTCCTGCTTCTTTCTCCTCGTTTTTTTTTTCTTTGTATAGGTTGATATGTAAGCTAATTGTCGTGACAGTAAACTAGGTTTTTAACTGAATTTTTTCAGACTGACAACCACCTTAAGCATTACTTACACATCATTGAAAACAAGCCCCTGTACCCCGTGATCTACGACAGCAACGGCGTGGTTCTGTCGATGCCTCCAATCATCAACGGTGAGCTGCTTCGGCGCCGCCCTGGGCTGGGGCCGTCCTTGCCTTTGAGAGCTGCTGTAGCATTCCCAGTGACCTTGGCTCAATCCAGTCCGGGGACTCAATCTCAAGATCTCCCACGTTTGGTAGATTTCGTTTGAATAGTTCACTTGTTCATTTTTCAACAACATTACTGGGTTTTTATGTGATTTATAAAGTTGTAATTCTTTATGATATATAAATGTTTCTCATTGCAATTTCTAGGTTCTGTATATTTCTCTAGAAAGTATTGATACTTTAGTTTTAGCAAATTGGTTAACTCAAAAGCAAGATCTGTGTTGTCTATAGTTTATAGCAAAACTTTTCATTGACATTTTGCCTTGTTCATCCCTTTGGATGACTATTTCTCTGGGGCCGTTTGAATTTGCTCACAGAGTGGCACCAAGCCAGGGAGGGGGGAAGGAGGTTCGGCTTGGTTCATGGTGGGAGGAGTGTCCTGTCCGTGAGGTCACGGACTCTGTTTCTCGCTGTGCCAAGAACTCCGGCCGCAGAGTTCTTGAGACCTGGACACAGACCTACTTGGCCTTCCTGTCTCATAGTGTGGAATCATGATCAAATAGCTTCATTTCTGAAGTTCAGCAGTCCTGCCTGCGATCATAGCATAGCACTGTACTGCGGCTTACCTGAGGCAGTCTGCACTAGGTGTTTGGCATGGCAGCTGATGTGTTTTATGTACTTAGTGAAGGCTAGTTTTAATGGTTTCAACTTGCAGCGGAGGCTTACTATAAAAAAAAGCTTATATAATGTGTTTTGAGTTTAAATGTAGTTTGTTTTATTGAACACTGTATATTTCATGTTTGTTGCAGGGGAACATTCCAAATTAACAGTAAATACTAAAAATGTGTTTATCGAATGTACAGGAACTGACTTTACTAAGGTAATCCAAACTTTCATTTTATTATGGTACTATAAGGCAGGATTAGATTTTACTTCCCAGCCATGACTATGCAATTAATATTTAAGATATGTTCATTTTGTAGGTGGGAGCATAGTTCAGAAATTTAGAAGACTAAGAAGAAGTAGTTATTTTGTACTTTGGTTATGGTGTTTTTGACAGATGTTGAATGAACACCTTATGCCTTTCCAGTGCCAGGACTTAATAGTGAATTCCAGGTTTCCTACTTCCAGGCATCTTTAGTGAATGACAGAAATGACAGAGTGAGTCATTGACGTAACTGTCAAGCAGAAAGTATTGAAATGAGATCTGTAAAAATTGTTTATCTTGCTTGACTTGTGTTTAAATGAAAATCAACTTGGTACCTTTGTGTCTTTGAATTTTAATGAACTGAGTGTAGTGAAGTTTTTGTTAGCACTTTGATAAAGGGTTAATGCTCACAGTATCCAGGTGTGTAGAGTGCTGGCTCATTCTTACTAGCTGTGGTGGCTTGGCTTGTTATGATTGCTTTCTGTATGGCACGTGAATCCTTCACGCGTGGTAAGTAGAGCGTTGAGTGAGGTGGCATTTAAAGAGATTCAGAAGGGCAAACTGAGATGGTAGGAGAAGGTTGGAATGTCAGATGAGTGCCATTTGTGTGCAACTTAGAGTGTTGGGAGAATGGGAGAGAATTTTCATTGATAACTTGGATATGGTAAGATTTATTTTCAGAAATAGGGTAATTCAACCGTTAAAAAATTTAAATTTATGCTTAGGAGGCCTTGTACAGTAATTTCACAGAGCTTGCACGTGACCCAAGGATGTGAGAGGAGTGCACATGTCTCCACAGGCTGCTGCCTTTCATTCCTAGGAATGTGTTTTTCAGTTAACTCTAACAAACTTAATATGGCCCTAAGCACTCAGAAGGTATAATCTACCTGTTTTATGTTTGAGTCTATTGGATCCTCATAATCAAAAAAGTAGCAATTTTTTTTTTAAAGATTTATCTATTTTTATTTGAAAGACAGACTTACAGAGTGAGGAGAGGCAGAAAGATGGTCTTCCACCTGGAGCTAAGCTGATCTGCAGATAGGAACCAGGTGCCTCTTCCAAGTGGGCTTCCTCTGCTGCCTTCCCAGGCCATGCATAGCCGCAGGGCTAGATCTCAAGTGGAACAGCCAGGACTTGAACCGGAGTCTATATGGGATGTAGTTGCTGGCAGATGGAGGCTTATTCTACTAGGCCACAGTCCCAGCCCCATAGGGATTTTTGTTATCTCCACTCAACAGATAAGAAAACTGAGATACAAAGAGGATATTTAGCATTCAAGTGAACCAACTTAGTCTTAGGAGACTGATGAGATTTGCTGCAATAATTAGCTGTTTGTAACTTAGAGAACTGCATGAATCTAGAGTGACTGAAGAGACAGACCCATTCCTCCACCTGACACCACTGTTGATGATTTGGACTTGTTTTTTTTTGTTTTGTTTTGTTTTTTAATTAAAGACCTACTCAAGTTTTCTTTCTGGTTTTCTTACTTAAATATATGAGACAAGGCCTACCTTTAAACATTTGAAGACTAAATTATATAAATATTAACACATTTCCAACTTAAAGAAGACAATATACTTATATATTACAATAATATTTGTTTTTTTCTTTCCCAGGCGAAAATAGTTCTTGATATTATTGTCACCATGTTCAGTGAATATTGTGAGAATCAATTTACGTAAGTTCTCTCATTTTATTGATGACCTGCTGTTGTGAAGGCATTAAGGCTTTGTACAAAATACAGAGATCACAGTGTTTCCTGTAACAAGAATAGGCATAGTATCTGTTTTGGGAGATAAACATGTCTACAATAAACATGCACAAATACTATATACAAACTTCAGTGTTTTGTTAATATCCTGGCCATCTGGAAGGGCAAATGCCTGCAAGCTGAGGCCGTCTGGGGCGGGCCGCCAGGAGGCAGTGCAGTTTAAGCTGTGTCTGAGACTGTAAAGTCAGAAGGCCCGCAAAAGGAGCAACCAGCCAATGAGAAGTACATTTTCATGTTGAGAGCAAGGCATGAATCCCTTAGGTATGGGTGATATTTTTTCCCAAAGCGTATTTTTAATTAAAAGATTTATTTAGCGAATCTGTATGGCTTCTTACTGTGTATGATCATCATAGTGATTTATGCTGGCCTGTTCATGGTGAGTCAGAATAAGTGGTGAGTCAGAATAAGAGTGTCAAAAGCATATGGTGTAAAAAGCTATATGGGTACTATCATTTGGGGTTTGTGAATTGATTAGCATTTCAGTGAGAGGATCAGTTAGCTATTGTTGTATAGCACACTGCGTTGATAAAGCTTAGAATGTGATGTCACACTGGCCAGGAGTACATGTGGGAAACATGCTTGTTGTGCTGGAAGGTGAATGCTGCCGGGAAACGGTGCCTGATGGCACGAGGCAGCCAGGGAAGGTGCACTGGTTGAGATGATGTACAGGAAGGTCATTCCTAACCACGCGGTTGGCAAGTGAGAGAGTGACCCATCGAGGTGCCAGATGGCAGATTCGCTAAGCAGATACATTTCTAGCATTGAAGGCACATATTTTTTTTTCCTAAAGTATTTTATTTCTGGCTTTTCTACCCCCAGGGTTGAAGCAGCTGAGGTAGTTTTTCCTAATCGAAAATCGCACACCTTTCCAGTAAGTATTTGAGAAACGACTTAATGATGGTGGTGGTAACGATAGTGGCAATACTACTAATAATGGCTCAGTGCTGTGTTCCCAGTCTGTGTGTCTCTTCTACCCTTAGGCTGCAAGCTAAACCCTTACTCTCCATCTCCTGGTTTACTGGGCACTAGACTGTGATTACGTGGATGCTGCCTTTACAGTAACCCTGTGAGCATAGGTGGCAGTATTGTATTTTTTCCTGAGATCCTGAGACATTGAGCTGCTACCCAGCCTACCTGTTAACTGTGAATTGGGAGGCTAGGATTAAACTTGAAGTGATCTGATTTCAGGTGCCAAAGTGCCATAACCAACAAGATAGGACCATATTTGCTGTGCCTTATTCTCTGATTGAATAGTTGGTTGGGTAATGTATGATTTGACATCTGTGGGCATTGCTTAGCCTCCACATCTAACGGGTCTGCTTAGACTTTTGCTCTTGGCCATCACTGTAGTGAATACATCCAAATTATTAATAAAACTCATTTAGTAGTAAGTATATTGTCAAGACATTGAATCTTTGTTTAAGAATATTAGTCAGTATTGTTCTTACTTGACTGGATGTTTCTCCTCCCAGTATTAGTTGGTGTAATCATGGCCCTTTTAAATCATGGTGGAATTATAATCATTTAATTGTGATTTTTGTTCAGTGAGACCACTCTTTAATGAGCATTTTTTCCTTTGGATTTTTTTTTTGTGTGTGTTACAAACTACCTCAAGACTCTGGCTTAAAATAACACCCCTTTATTTACTTTTTGTTTTAAGATTTATTTATTTTTATTGGAAAGTCAGATATACAGAGAGGAGGAGAGACAGAGAGGAAGATCTTCTGTCCAATGATTCACTCCTTTAGAAAAGGCCACAATGGCCAGAGCTGTGCCAATCCGAAGCTAGGAGCCAGGAGCTCTTCCGGGTCTCCCACGCGGGTGCAGGCTCCCAAGGCTTTGGGTCGTCCTCAACTACTTTACCAGGGCACAAGCAGGGAGCTGGATGGGAAGTGGGATTGCCGGGATTAGAACTGGTGTTCATATGGGATTCCAGCATGTGCAAGGCAAGGACTTTAGCCTCTAGGCTACTGTGTCAGGCCCAACACCTTTATTTACTTCTTGGCTCTCTTGGTTGTGAGTGGTTCTTCTAGGCTGAGCCAGTTTAGCTGATCTCTGCCGGGTTCTTTAATATGAGAAATCAGCCGGCTGCTTGGCTGGGCTGAGAAATCAGCTGGCTGCTTGCTGGGCTGATCTCCCCCACCTGTCTTCTTGGTGGTGGAATCGGTAGGGCAACTGTCCCTTGTCATCTGGCAGGCTGGGGTGCATGCTTTTACATGATGGCGGTTGCAGAGTTCTTGGCAGCAGGAGAGCGAGCCCAGAGCTCGGCATTGAGGCCTGCTGAGCTGTGGACAGGGTGAGGGGTAGAGGAACGAAGGCTGTCTCCTGTGGGAGGGCTTGCAGCATCCCATGCAGGGCCGCGGCCACTGAGCAGGGAAGAAGCTGCAGTTTTTAGAACTTACCATGGTAGTATTTTGGGTAGCCAGCAATAGCTTTTAAGTCTGTTTTGAAATGGTTTGAGAGGACTTTGTTTATGTGAAGAATTGTCAAATGTTACAAAAAAGGGAGTGTGTTTTAAAGTTTGGCTCAGTCTCCTTGTGGAGATAGTTCCCTCAAGTCATGTATTTGTATGAAGATGAAGTTTCAAAATTTTCAAGTAGTAGGCTTCCATGCGAGTGTTTTGCCATTTTATTTATTTACTGCTAAACTTCAGTTGGAACAGCCTTTCAAAAGTCCTGCAAGAAATGCGCCAGGATCCCATATGAGTGCTGGTTCTAATCTTGGCAGCCCCACTTCCCATCCAGTTCCCTGCTTGTGGCCTGGGAAAGCAGTCGAGGACGGCCCAAAACCTTAGGTCCCTGCTCTCATGTGGGAGACCCGGATGAAGCCCCAGGCTCCTGGCTTCAGATTGGCGGTGCAGCTCTGGGCATTGCGGCCAATTGGGAAGTGAATCAATGGATGGAAGATCTTTCCTCTCTGTCTCTCCTCCTCCTCTCTATATATGACTTTCCAATAAAAATAAAATAAACCTAAAAAAAAAAAGTCCTGCAAGAAGAGAAGGGTCGTCTCAGGGATGCTTAGACTTCCTCACACAGAGTGGATGATTTTCCCCAAACACTGGAAATTCTGTTCTAGTTTTTGTCATTGATAGAAAAGAATAAAGTTTTGAAATAAGAGAAGTAGGGGTTAGAAGAGGGGCCAGGGCCGAGAGACTAGTGATGAATGGTTTGTGCTTTGGAATGTGGCTGTCTGAATTTGTTTACTGATTCATTAGTTTATTCGTTAGTTACTTCATGCATGCATACATTTGCTCTTTAAATGTATACCAAATGTTTATTATCTAACCCGTGTTTGTCTAAGCACTGGGCAAACAGCAGTCCTTGGCTTTGTTAACCTGCCATGGCGGTAACCTGTACTTAGACCTCTAAAATGTAAATTCCTTCTCTGTAAAATGAAAGCATTGAATTGTGAAGATGGGGTAAGGTCATCGTAAGTATGTGCCTTGTATTGGTCAGCTCATAGTGACTGGTCAGTAAAGTTTTGTTGTTGCCGTTATTACCCTAAGCATCTGCCCACTGCCTGTCATGGTTCTTTGTGCTCACTGCACATGGGGGCCTTGTGACCTGGGACTGGGCTTTGCACAGTTGGAGCTGTTACTCCCGGCTCTGCAGACCTCAAGTCTGTTGTGGGCTAAGGAGTTGGTTAGCACTGGCTAAGCTGAGCACTACAGGCAATGGGCTTGGGGCTGAAAGCACCTGTTCTAATGGAACTCAGCTGTATCCAGTATTCTGCTAATGAGAATGTGGGCTAAAGCATAAATAAGAACTAGGTGAGAGGTCAAGAGTGGAGGCAGTAAAAGCAGGCCTCCAGAGAGGCCAGGGAAAGACATTTCCACCATCTCTGGTCTCCGTATGTCGGTGCCTCATCCCCAGATCCTTCGCTGTGTCCACGTTACCAGCCCAGCTGGCCGCAACAAATGGCGCCCAACGTGGGGCACAGCACGAAGGACATCTGAGGGACCCCTGGATCTATGACAGTAAGTTTAGAATTTAGGAAATTTGCAGAGGCATAATTGATTTCATCCCCAGACCCTCTCCCTTTGCTAGGGCACGAGGGACAATCTGAGGGACCCCTGGAACTCTGGAGAGGCATAATTAATTCCATCCCCAGACCTTCTCCCCGTTCTGGGGCACGAGGGACAATCTGAGGGAGCCCGGAAATCCAGAGGTGTTATGGGGTGCAGCCTGTGATAGCCAGCACCCATTGACAGTGGGCAAATGAAATTTGGCTGTGTCCCCCAACCTCTGTCCTGAAGGTGGGTCCTACAGCAATGGGATAGTAATTGCATCCTCAGCCACTTCCCCCACATCCTAAATGAGCCAGGTTATTGGAAGTCCAATTAGTCTAAGTATTTTTAGCTACAAGCCCAGTTCCTGTTCCTGTCCATCCTAATGAGCACTAATCAACTCCTTAGCCCACAACACTTAGGTATTCACTCCTGCCCACCTGTGACTCACCTATCAACTGAGAGGGGACGGTATTGTGTTGTGTGTAACCACTCCCCTCACAAGCCCCTTTAAAAGGCCCATGAAGCAGGGGCTCTCACTCTCTTTCTGGCCAGGTGCTTCTGTTACTCTGGCACCTCGAGTCTTGGCTGACCCAGGACAGGTAATCTCCTGAGCATGGTCCCTGTAGATGGGACAATGGTTATAACAGTGTTGTTGCTAGTCTGTGAACTATCTGGAGTTCCAGGAGGGGTGAGGCCTAGCAGTAGTGGAATGTGGGCAGAGAAGCCAGGGAAAGGTGAATGTCTGCAGCTTTGTAAGTGTGTCCAGGTTATTTGTGAGTGTGTCCAGGTTATTTGTTGCATGTCTCTTAGGATAACATATATTGTTGGGGGAGCTGGGACATAGGTCTTCAGCTTAACGGATGGACTTAAGGATAATGACCATTTGTTTCTTTTGGGATTATGATTGGTTGGATTATGATTAGGTGGACTGCTGTATGGACTTGTAATTTGCTATTGTGCTCTGTTGTCTTCAAGCTTGATTAATAGACTCCTTAATAAACCTTAGGCATGTCTGGTATGATCTCGCTCGCACCCTGCAACAGAGGCAGGTTTAACTCTAGAGGGGCATAATTAATTTCATCCCCAGACCTTCTCCCCATTCAGGGGCACGAGGGACAATCTGAGGGACCCCGGAAATCTAGAGGCAGGTTTAGAAATTTTTACAGGGGCATAAGTAAAATTTATCATGGGGCAAGAACTCGCTGAAGTGCAGGTAATTAAGGGAATCAGAGATCTGCTCCAGTCACAAGGCACCGACACTAAGCTTAAGGCCTCGCAGAGTTTTTTTGAAACTGTCTGCGATGTATTCCCGTGCTTGGCTCTCATTATAGTCACCTTCCTTCTCTGGCGCTTGGCAAAAAGTGCTTTGCCATCCCCTCAAGCAGTGGGGCAACCCCGCCGGAAAAAATGGTCCATTAGAAGGAGGGGAGAGCTGCAAACCAGGGTAAAAAAGAAGGAACCCCAAACTAGACAAAGTCGGGAGAAAGTGCTCAAAGAAGATTCGCAGTTCTCTTCTGAGGAGGGTGAAGAGGAAAAGGATGGAAAGGACGACAATGGTCCCAGGTGGATTCCTGAGAGGCTTGTCCTGCAAGCTCCTGCTGCTGAGTCTTGTGAAAGCTCGGGTACTGGCCAAGATGATGGCATTTCAATCGGAAGATCGACGGGACAAGCAAAAAACGCCTCTGAAGTGAATGACACCGAGTTCCAGTGCACCCTGACAGCATGCTGGAATGGCAGGTGCGATTCTGCTATTATCCTGCAGCTGCCCTGAATCCCACCAGCTCCTGTTGGGACTGACGGAGAGACCTTTGTTAGCCTGATAAAGAATAAGAGACTTTGGCATAACGGCGACCATCGTAGCCAGTACATCAGCCGCCGCCACCAGCTACCGTGGTGACAGTGAACAAGGTCGCGGAACAGACTGCCAGAGTTACGGACAACAGGACTTTACTGATGAACATGAGCGGGTGGGCATGCTTGCATTGTAACTGCGGGTTGATTTGTTGTCAGAGGAAGAGCAGATGCTGTGAGATTTGGCCTAGACCTCTTGTACCCCATTGTATGCCTTTTTGTGTGTATCACCTATGCAAGTGCAAAATGTTTTCCCAATCCCTGGTACTGCTGTCTGCTCGTTGCTACCTAGCTAAACTTACTCCTATGGTCAGGGCCTCTTGTTCCCCATCATATGCTTCATGTATGTTTCACCTGTGTAGTGCTGTGTTTCCCCAAGCCCAGGAACTGCTGTCTGCTCATTGCTACCAACACTCCTAGCCATGGAACAGGGTTACCAGCCTCCCCAAGTATGGTTTGTGCATTTGTAGCAAAAAATGCGTTGAATGGCAGCCAGTGATAGGTAAGATGGACCGGGCACTGACCAACCTAAGACAGGGTCTCTGTCATGCTACGGAGATTCCTGATGATGGGTAAGGCTGATAACCTGCGAGTCCAAAACCTAAGTCAGGCACATTCAAGTCTGCTTTAAAACAAAAACAGGGGGACCTGTTGTGGGCTAAGAAGTTAGTTAGCACTCGCTAAGCTGAACACTACAGGCAATGGGCTTGGGGCTGAAAGCACCTGGTCTAATGGAACTCAGCTGTATCCAATATTCTAATGAGAATGTGGGCTAAAGCGTAAACAAGAACTAGGTGAGAGGTCAAGAGTGGAGGCAGTAAAAGCAGGCCTCGAGAGAGGCCAGGGAGAGACATTTTCCACCATCTCTGGTCTCCGTATGTCGGTGCCTCATCCCCAGATCCTTCTTCGTGCCACGTTATCAGCCTAGCCAGCTGAAACACGAGTCCGCCTTCCTGTCAAGCTCAGAGGATGACACTGGTGCTTCTCTTGAGTAGCAGTGCTCTGACCCGTTCCTCTGCCTTGAATCGTAGCAGGCTTTTGCAATTTTGATCTTTGCTAGTGGCAGTTATGCTTTTGAGAGTCATTTAGTGAAAGGAAATATTAAAAGTTTGTTTCCAGTCGTGCTGAAAAGCTAAGGTATTGAGTGTGTTCGCTTTCCACGTATGGTCCCTTTGAAGGAGAACGAGGACCAATTTATAAGATGCTTGTGCCTCTGCTGATTCCTGCAGCAGAGTGATGGGACTTGGAGCAGCCTTGCGTTTCCCCTTGGAGAGGATAGAAAAGAGAGAGAAAGAATGCTTTCCTGAAACTCTTAGACTCCATGAGGTGGGTCAAGGCACCTGCGCTTGGTCATACGCCCTTACTTGCATGAGATAAGACTTGGAAATCTTGAGCAGAATGTATAAATATCTTCGTAATGATCTAATATAGCAGTGTTGCACTGCAGGGAATGGGAGTTGAGCATCTAAAAGGGAAAAAAAGATCTCGTCTCATTTCTAAGCAGCACAGATTGTCTAACAAGTAGAAGTGAGGCTAGTCGATCAGATTTGTTCTTCCATAAGAACATTTTGAAATACCAAGCTTATGTTCAGTCTGGTTCTCATGACCGTGTGTTGGGTGAGTAATAAGAATGCAACAACTCATTGAATTAGAAAAGTCTAAAGCTGTATGGGATCGGGAATGATTTTGACTGTTGCAACTGTTTCTTTAAGGAACTGGCTTACCGCAAGGAGATAGTAAGAGCTGATCTGATTAACAAGAAAGTTGGAATCAGGTATGCTCTCACTTCATTTATTTACTTACTGTTGGAGGGAATTGAACAAAATACAAACAGAAGTATTTAATTTTTCCCGAAACAATGCTAGGATAGGGTTTTGATATCCTTTCAGATTAAGTCAAGGAGTGAGTGCATCAGTTTGGGTGTCCGGGGTTTTCTAGAATTCAAAAAGAAATGCTATTGCAGGTCATAAGTAGCATATTTTAAAACAATGTAAACGTATTTTCATTGTCCAGAGGAAGTCACTACTTGTACATTCCCATTTCAGAGAAACTCCAGAAAACCTTGCCAAGCTCCTGACCAGGATGTATTTAAAGTCAGAAGTCATAGGCGATGGGAATCAGATTGAGATTGAAATCCCTCCGACCCGAGCTGACGTCATCCATGCATGCGATATTGTAGAAGATGCGGCCATTGCTTACGGATATAACAACATTCAGATGACTCTTCCGAAAACATACACCATAGCTAATCAAGTAAGATTGCACCCTTAAATAAACACTCCTTATTGTTAGAAACTGATTATCTAATGCCAGGAAGGCTTCGAGAAGAACAGAACATAGGAATTAAGCAGTGTTTGGACATGCTTTGCTTTGGGAGGCAATTGCTGTGGAAAGGATACAAAACAGATGCCCAAATGATTAGAGTTCGTTGAAAACCTGCGATGACTAGGTCTTTGAGGAAAGACAGGTTTTGAGTTTGCAGCCCGTGTTGGCTGTCTGACTGCAGAATCCATTTTTTGAACTTGGTGCTGAAGTCAGAAGCTGGGAGGGAGAAGGGGTGTACATCCATGTAGACATGGAGTGGTAGCAAGGTGGTGCAAGATGGGGTGCTAGTCGTGTGGGAAACAGAGCAAGTGCCATTTCATGATATGACTTGTCAAAAAAAGATATCTTATAGGTGAAATAAAGTGAATTTCCTTTTTTGTCAGTTTCCCCTTAATAAGCTCACTGAACTTCTCCGACACGATATGGCAGCTGCCGGATTCACCGAAGCCCTTACCTTCGCTCTGGTAGGTCTGCCCATGGGACTGCTTACTTTGACTCTGAATCACTGTTGGAGCCCCTGTGAGAGTGTATAAAGCCTAGATGACCAACATTTCCAGATTGTGGAGAAAAACTGTTGCTTGCGACTATACAATGTATTCTAAAGAAGTATTTAAGCTTTTCTTTTTATACACAGAACATGAAGTCCTAGAAAGAATGTCTAAATAACAAAAGATGAAGTATTTAATAGTTTCATGTAAGTGTTAAGGGTTCACAGTGAATTTCATAACCCAATTTAATAAGTTAGGGTTTTTGGTCTTAATTTGGTTGTGGCTGTGCCCACTAGATGCCGCCCTGGTTAAGGGCTTGCAGACTGTTCCACTTATTTCTTTGTCTTTGAACACATTCACAGACATTTGCTTTGAGTTGAGAAGCTGACATAAAAGGCCTAAATCAGGAAATGACTTTTATTACAAAATCAGAAAGCACTCTTCCCTCCCTGCCAGACTGACCATGTGAAGGGATACAATGTGTGTGCAATTTGTAGTCCCTTTGTTTCGTCTTGCCGAGAGTTCCCGTGGTGCCTATGGTGCAGTTCTGGAGTGTTCAAGGAAGTTTCAGTGCAGTGTCTGTGAGCTGATTTGTGATTTAGAGTTGTGTCTTCCCCAGTCAAGCCCAGCCTTGAAGCTTTCAGTTGTTTTGAGAGTCCAAGAGACTATAGACCTCCAGTTTTCTGATTCATCAGTCATTCTGTTGGTGTTTGTTGGCCATCTGTTTGGTGAAGCCTGAGCCGACAGGGGTAGCTGTGTAACCAGTTGCCCACAGCCAACAGAGGACTGTAGGACCAGGGGCCTTGCTTCTGGATTTCGGGAGCCGTGCTTCTCCATCATCCCATCAGTGGATTCCCAGTCTGTGCTGCGTGCTGTGCACACCCACACAGCTGTATAGTACCAAGCTTCTGTAAGTTCATACAAACTGATTTTAAAAAAGGGATTTTGAGGGCCCGGCGGCGTGGCCTAGCGGCAAAAAGTCCTCACCTTGAAAGCCCCGGGATCCCATATGGGTGCCGGTTCTAATCCCGGCAGCTCCACTTCCCATCCAGCTCCCTGCTTGTGTCGAGGACAGCTAAAGCCTTAGGACACTGCACCAATGTGGGAGACCTGGAAGAAGTTCCTGGCTCCTGGCTCTGGATTGGCACAGCACTGGCTGTTGCACTCACTTGGGGAGTGAAGCATTGGACGGAAGATCTTCCTCTCTCTCTCCTCCTCTCTACATCTGACTTTCCAATAAAAATAAAATAAATTTTTAAAAAAATATATACTTCTCAAAATCCCTTTTTTTTTTTAAAGATTTATTATTATTGGAAAGCCAGATATACAGAGAGGAGGAGAGACAGAGAGGAAGATCCTCCATCCGATGTTTCATTCCCCAAGTGAGCCTCAACGGGCCGGTGCACGCCAATCCGAAGCCAGGAACCAGGAACCTCCTCCAGGTCTCCCACATGGGTGCAGTGTCCCAATGCATTGGGCCGTCCTCCACTGCTTTCCCAGGCCACAAGCAGGGAGCTGGATGGGAAGTGGAGCTGCCGGGATTAGAACCGGCACCCATATGGGATCCCGGGGCTTTCGAGGTGAGGGCTTTAGCCACTAGGCCACGGTGCCGGGCCCTGAGAAGTGTATTTTTATTTGTTTAATCTGTTGGTAGACAGACCTGGCAGGATGGCTCAGTGGCTAAATCCTCACCTTACAAGTGCCCAGACCCCATATGGGCACAGGCTCCTGTTCTGGCTACTCTACTTCCCGTCCAGCTTCCTGCTTGTGGCCTGGGGGCCAAGGATCTGGGCCAGCGTCCTTCTCAGGCCGGTAGCAGGAAACTGGATGGGCAGTGTAGTAGCCAGCTTATATGGGATGCCGGTTGCTGAAGGCAGAGGCTTGGACCGCTATGCTACCATGCTGGCTATAATTTCTTTGAAACTGGCTGACTTTAAAAAAAAAATGTTTTATGTACAAATTTAGTTTTGATCAAGTTTATTTAGAGGTGAGGAAATCACTGAAACACATTGAGGGAGAGAGTGGGCAGAGAGGGGAAAGATGGGAGAGAGATGTTTGTGCGTTCGTCTTGTGTCCACGGGGAGGGAGAGGACTCCTCTTCCTGCTGCCTGGCTTCTCATGAGCCTCAGAAGGGGAATGGTTATGTGATGTCACCCTCCAGTCCTCGGTGGGGGGGAGGTCCTGCCGGGAAGGGGCCAGTTGATTGACAAGTGGGTAGACTGTGTTACATAGAGGAGGAGGGGTATGGCTTCCATTTTGGGTGGAAGCTTTCTACCTGCCTGGCCCACTCCTGACATTTCCAACCCCTGTTCTTAAGGGTTGCTGAAGGTTGTAGTTACATCTCATCTTTTGTCGCTACTTCCTCCTGATTAAGGGTGTAGCCTTGCATGTCCTGGTTTCAAAAATCTCACCATATCTTCTAAGGGTTCCATCTCCCGAACCGTAGAAATGTAGCTGGTGCATGTGGCTGTATCCGCCACATCTTCATTGCCACTGGCCTTTTCTGTCTTGGAGCAGCATCCGAGTGTCTCAGCTGGTTCACAGGGGCAGGCTGAGTCTTCTTTGCATCTGCAGGTGGGCATGATCCTTCCCCTTGTGCAGGAGTCCGAGTAGCAGGCTTAACAGCACACACTGTTCCGATGCTGGGCCCCTGGCCTTGGGCCCCTGGCCTAGAATGTGAGCTAGTTGTGACCACCTGGAATCCGTCAGGGGCCTGGCCTGCTTTTTCCAGGCTAGCACACAGCAGGCCAGGCCCAGCAGGCCAGGCACAGGAGCTGTAGAGTCCCACTTCCCTCGCGCATGCACAGTTCTCCAGCCTGAAGCCCTGGACGGACTCAGTAGTGCCCTACAGGTGTGGCCTACGGGGCCCCCGTGGCAGCTGTCTGGTCTACCACTCCCAGACCTGTGTTTTGACACGGCATGGTGCGTCGAGGCCCCTGCCTTGCCCTCTTCAGACCGGCATTTTGGTGTGATGTGGCCACAGCCTGCCCAGGACTGAGGCCTCTGGCCTGTCTGCTCCTAGACCAGCACCTTGGTGCACCGTGAGTGCAGCTTAAATTGACTTAGAATTAAATACCTTAGTACACAAATACTAGTTATAGGTTTTTCTGACACATCAAACTAAATATAAATATTTAACACTTCGAAAAAATTCCTTCATGTGCACCAGTTCTTGCCATTTCAGAATAACTTGATTGAAAGTGTTTTTCGTCACCATAGGAAAGCAGTAGGCCCCTCAGACACACAGCCGCCTCACCTAGTCTGTGGCTCTCTTGCTGGTTCTGTTTGAGATAGAATGTGTCAGATATATTGCATTTTTCTTTCTTTATATTGTAAAGGCAGATTTTTTTCCCTAAGATTTATTTATTTTTATTTGAAAGGCAGAGTTATAGAGAGAGGGGTTGTGGAGAGAAAGATCTTCCATGTGCTTATTCACCCCCAAAGGCTGCAGCAGTCAGAGCTGAGCCCATCTGGAGCCAGGGGCCAAGAGATTCTTCCAGGTCTTCCACGTGGGTGCAGTTATCTTCCAGGAGTGGGCATCTGCCCTGGGAGTTTTGATGTGTGCATCTTGTATTTGAGTATCTGGTCCTGGCGCCCCTCCCAAATCCAGCTTCCTGTTACTCTTGGTACCCAGGGACGCAGCACCTCCGGTCGTTGAGTCTCTGGCACATGTGTGGGAGACTAGACTAGAAGCTCCAGTTCCCAGATTCCGGTCATTTGGGAAATGAATTCGTGAGTGCTATTCTCTTTCTTTTTCCCTCTCTTTGCTTTTTAAATAAACAACAAATTTAAAATGGGACTGATTGGGCCCAGCACGGGAGCCTAGAGGCTGAAGTCCTTGCCTTGCACGTGCCAGGATTCCATATTGGCGTCAGTTCTAATCCCGATAGCCCTACTTCCCATTCAGCTCCCTGCTTGTGGCCTGGGAAAGCAATCAAGGCGGTCCAAAGCCTTGGGATCTGCACCTGCATGGAGACCTGGAAGAGGCTCTGAGCTCCTGGCTTCAGATTGACTCAGCTCCGCTTGGGGAGTGAATCAATGGACAGAAGATCCTTTCTGTCTCTTCCTCCTCTATGTATATCTGATCTTCCAATAAAAAGAAACATAAATAAATCTTAGAAAAAATATGACTGGCACTGTGGCATGACAAGTTAAGCCACTGCCTGCAGTGCCAGCATCCCATATGGGTATTGGTTCAAGTTCTGGCTGTTCTACCTCTAATCCAGCTCCCTGCGAATGTGTACCTGGGAAAGCAACAGAAGTTGGCTGAGGTGCTTATGCCGCTCTGCCCATTTGAGAGACCTGAAAGAAGCTTTGGTTTGGCCCAGTTCCCACTGCAGCCATATAATTTTTTTAAGAGTTGTTATTTTTTGTTTTTTGATACAATTTAGTTGGCAGTAGGCTCTCCCCTCTCTCTCCCCCCAGTTCCCTCCCCCCAGCCATATAATGTTCAAGTGAACATTAACGTTTATGATGGTTGTTTATCTTCAGTAATCATTAGTTAATATTGTACGTACATTTTGAGTACAGAATGCTAGTTTCATTGTCTTTTAAAAGGTTTTCCTTTTGTTTAAACGACATTTTCTTAAGGATTTATTTATTTGTTTATCTTAAACATAGATTGATTTCTTTGAGAGGCAGAGTTCCTGGGGGTAAGGAAGGAGAGAATAAGCAGAAATCTTGTGTGTGCTGGTTCATTCCTCAAATGTCAGAGCAGTCGGGGCTGGCCAGACTCAGCCCAGGAGCTGGGAAATTCATCTGGGTCTCCCACATCGACAGCAAGGATGCAGGCACCTGGGCCATCTTGTATTTTCTCGGCTGAATTGTCAGGGAATTGGGTTGGAAGTAGTGCAACCAGGATTTTTTTTTTTTTTTTTAAGATTTATTTATTTTTATTACCAAGTCAGATGTACAGAGAGGAAGATCTTCCATCCGATGATTCACTCCCCAAGTGAGCTGCAGTGGGCCGGTGCGCGCCAATCCGATGCCGGGAACCAGGAACCTCTTCCAGGTCTCCCACGCGGGTGCAGGGTCCCAAGGCATTGGGCCGTCCTCAACTGCTTTCCCAGGCCACAACATTGAGCTACATTGGAAGTGGGGCGGCTGGGATTAGAACCGGCGCCCATATGGGATCCCGGGGCTTTCAAGGCGAGGACTTTAGCGGCTAGGCCATGCCGCCGGGCCCAGGATTTTTTTTTTTAACCATTGTTTCCACACTAATATTATCATTTTTCCCTGTATCTGGGGTTAGGGGAGTAACAAAGGGACAAGCCCCACCCAACCTCCCACCCATCCCAGCTCCCCAACAGGAGGCGCGCTGCAAGGGTGCTGCTCAGTTTTGATAGTTTATCAGTTCTGGATTGCTGCCAGTCTCGCCGTTCCAGTTGCAATGAAACCTATTCAGAGTCCACTGGCTGACAGTCTCTTGATGGTTGGGGTTCTAAGATCAGTTCAGTTGGAGGGATCTCCAAAGAAACTTCATCTGAGATGATCCCAGACCTGGTTCTTGCATGAGTTTGCTAGTACAGACTCCAACACCGTCCGTTGTCACACCAATCAGCTTATGCACATGCTGGTCATTGCAGTTGCTGGGTCAGTTCTGTTTCCAGCCCTGTCTTCCTCGTGGACCAACGGGTGTTGTAGTCCAGCTTGATCCTACCCACTTCATGCTCGGTCCTCACGCAAACCAGTTGGAGTTGTAACCTAGTTTGGGCGACTCCCCATAACCCCCACCAGTTCTGCCCCCTACCCTGGTTCCCATGATTGCCAGTGTGTACTGCAGGCTTGTCCAGTCTGTCCCACATCCCATTTAACTCTCACACATGTCAATGGGCATTGAAGCCTAGTTCAACCCAATCAGCCTACTATCTAGCCCATACACCTGCTGGCAGGTGCCTTTCTGTCTAGCCACCCCAGCCCCTGTCCTGGTTTTCGTGCTGTCCAGTGAGAGTGGTAACCATGAGGGAGGTGCCCACTATTTCCCTTCTGGGCCACACCCACTCCCCAATTATGCACTCTGCAGGTGGTTCTGGCATTTGACTTGACAGAATTAGCCCTCAGTGCCAGTCTCTGCCAGCTAATGCTGCGGCTAAGCCTAACCAACCCTCACCCACTCTAATTTTTGCTTGCCCCAGTTGGAACAGTCAGCTCACTGTAGCCCTTCCCTTATCTAGCTCACATGAGGCCCACAGGTGTTATAACCCTGCCTAGTCTGATCTGTCCCCATGCCGACTCACGCTTTCCAATGGAAGTAGTTGTCCAGCAGGGGAGCCCACATTCCCTTGTTGGCTTTGCCTTCTCCCCCTGATTATCACATACATGTGCTGTTTGGGTGCTGCAACCACATCTGGTACAGCTTACCTCACCTTGGCATTCCGTAATGTGCACTGACTGGTATGTATTGCAACCAAACCTGGCTCAACCCGCACTCTGTTCTGGTGCTCGGATTCGCCAGTGGGTGATGTGAACAGGTTCAGCCTGGTCTGCCCCCGACCCATGCCGAATGTGTGCCAGTTGGATAATTTCCATTGACTGTTCTGGGCTGTTTCCTATTGTGCTTCTTGTGCTTACCTGCAGGGACTGTCCTGCCAGAGAAGTTGTCCGGGCTCCTCCACCAGAAACTCTCCCAATGCCAGATTTTGCGCATACCAGTGGGTCCATGAGCCAGCCCTACTCAGTTCACCTCCTGTCCTAGCAGGAACAGGGGCTTTTCCTGACTGGCCTTCAACTCAATTTGGTTCTTGCTGTTGGATGTTTCAACCCAGCCACGGCTCTTCCATACCCCCATACAGCTCACACATGGTTCAGTAAGGGCTGAAACCTAGCCTAGTCTGTCACACATCTCCCCTGGTCCTTCAGGGCACCAGATGGTGTTGGAGTCTGGCCCGGCTTGGTGTGTCCAGTCCCAGTCCACAGTTGTGCCAAGTGAGATTACAACCGTATCCTGATCAGAACGCAGTCCCAATTCCAGCCCATGTACTCCTTGGTGGGAGACACCCAGTTAGGGTGTCCCCTTAGCTCCCCACCGGGCCTGTTCCCAACCTTAGATCACGTGCAGGCCAGTGGTTGCTCTGACTCAGCTTGGCAGAGCCCCTCACTTGTCCTGGCCCCTTAGATGCTGTGGCTTAGCATCCCTGTCTCACGCAGATCGGTAGGTACAAGGACCTACTTGGCATGACCTGTGCTCCAACCTGATTTCTGTTGTTTCTTGTGAGTTAAGGTTTGTTCAGCCCTGCCCATTCAGCCCCCTTCTAGTGGCAGCCCAGCCCACCCCACATCCTGTTTTAGGATACACATTCAGGTGCTGCTGCCTTGACCTGCCCTGACTGTTGTGGGTTCCCTTACCCGTGATTGGTGGCAGGTGGCATGGTCACACCTAGCTTAGTCTATCGCAACCCCAGCTTGCGAGCTAACCAGGGGGACTTGTATTTCCACAGGGTTGGGCCCTCACAACCCCACATAGTCTACCCCCAGACCAAGTTCTCTCGTGTGCTGGATAGTGTCTTGACACTGCCAAATGTGATGACTCCACCACTGCACCACCCAGCCGGGTATTGGTACCCAACACTGCCAGAGAGGCCCCCATCCATAGCTTTGGTGTGGGCTGGTGTGTGGCGATCAGTGATATGCTATGCTAACAGCCCATCTCTGTATTCCTAATTGGGCTGGTGAATCTGTCTAACCCAAATTGTCTTCTGGATACTTTCCTTCAAACCACCAGGTCTCAGTCCCCAGGCATGCCTGAAAGTTTCATGACCCTGTCACTGGGAATCACCCAAAATTCACTTCTCACTACACTAAAACTGGCCTTAGTCGTGGGTGTCCCCAGGCAGCAACTACATCTTTTTTTTCTTTTAAAGATTTATTTATTTTTTTATTGCAAAGTCAGATATACAGAGAGGAGGAGAGACAGAGAGGAAGATCATCCATCCGATGATTCACTCCCCAAGTGAGCTGCAACAGCCGGTGCTGCGCCGATCCGAAGCTGGGAACCAGGAACCTCTTCCAGATCTCCCACGCGGGTGCAGGGTCCCAAGGCTTTGGGCCATCTCAACTGCTTTCCCAGGCCACAAGCAGGGAGCTGGATGGGAAGTGGAGCTGCCAGGATTAGAACAGGTGCCCATGTGGGATCCCGGGGTGTTCAAGGCGAGGACTTTTTGCCGCTAGGCCACGGTGCCGGACCCAGCAACTACAAATCTTAAAAACCCCAGAGTTCATCACGGGGCGACCAGCAGGCAAAGCCTGGCACCACTTGGTGCACTGGCCACCCTTGGGGAAGCTGAGGACACGTTCACTGCCTTCCTGCAGTGTCTTTGGCTTGAGTCCCTAGCATTGGGTCTGACCAGGCAGGGGCACCCCCCACAATCGCCACACTACAGGGAGCTGCAGTTGCCCCCAACCCCAAAGCCTGCACCCTTCCCAGACACGCCCAGCCGCAAGATCTTAGCGGCAGGGTGCAACCAGGATTTGAACTGGTGCCTGTATGGGATGTCCACCACTTAACTCACTAAACCACGGTACCATCCCTGTTGCATGTTATCTTTCTTATCTCGTGAATAGCTTTGATATATTTAATAATCAGTGGGCTTTCTTTTTTGAATTTTCTTTTGAACAGTTCTGTAACTGATAACTTTCCTTACGTTAGCCTCCTAGTTACCTTCCACATTAATTTAATCTTCTTTGTCATATGTTATTTCTTATTTTTTTTAACATATTTTATTTTTTATGGTATAATTCCGTGGATTCTGGAGTTGCCCGTGCGCTTCCCTAAGGCCCCTGCCCCCCTCCTCCCGCATTTCCTCTCTAGTTTTGCAATGGATGTCCTTTATGAATAGTCACAAGTCCATCGTGTTGTGATACATTATTTCTTACTAATTTGAACTCACTATCCCAGATGCCCAAGAGCTGGGCTGGAGCTAAAGCTAGGAGCAGAGAGTGTAATCCAGGTTTCCCATGTGGCTAACAGGAATCCAATTACTTGAACAACCGTTGTTGCCTCCCAGGATCTACACTAGTAGGAAATGGAGTTGGCAGCCAGAAATCATATCTTGGCATCCAAGTAGGTACAGGCTGAATGTTAACCATTAGGCTAAATGGTCACATCCACATTTTATCTTATTTTTAATGGTCTGTCTGTCTATCTATCTATCTATCTATCTATCTATCTATCTATCTATCGTTTCTGATAGGCAAAAGGAGAGAGATGGAGAGGCAGGTAGAGATCTTCCAGCAGCTGGTGTTCACTCTCCAAATGGCTACAGTGTCTAGAGCTGAGCCAGTCTGTAGCCAGGAGCCAGGAACTTCATCTAGGTCTGCAATGAGGATGCAGAGGCCAAGTACATGGACCGTCTTCTGCTTTCCCAGACGCATTAGCAGGGAACTGGACAGGAAGTGGAACAGCTGGGGTTTGAACTGGTGCTCAGATGGGATGCCAGCATCACAAGCAGAGGCTCAGGTGCCAGTCTCAGGTTTCATACATTGACTCCCTCCTCCCACACATCTGGGTTTTTCAGGGTGTCAGCATCTTCTCTTGGTAGAGGGTTATCAATAGGAGCATCATTAAGCATCTACACAGAAATTAAATGGCAGAATAGAAAGAGTATTGTACAGAATTCAGACCACTTGATTTCTACTCCAGGTCCTACCACTCTAAAACAATTGGTAAGGATTTACCATGGGTCTCAGTACAAGACCATGGGAGTGGCAGAGGGAAACAAAGCTTCTTACGTATTTTTTATGTAAGCAGAAGAAGCGATATCATTTGAATGGTGTGTACGGGGAGCCGTGAGGATGTTAGGTAAAGTTAGGAAAATTGTAGCAAACTAGACTGGAAAGGTGGGTGGGAAGGAGGCTAGCTTAGGAACAGTTTGTATCACCTCCTGTCAGTGAAAATTAATAATCAGAACGCGTCATAAAAGAAGTGCTAATGTTAACTTGCTGTGAGCTTGAATTTAATACGTGTTCATTCTTAGTTTATTCTTAACTTACTAATTCATACAGAGAGTATGAGTTGGTATCATGTCATGCTAAGTTGGTCAAGAACATGAATGCTTTTTGTGTTGAATGTAGTCAGTCATTCCTTTTCCACATTGCTCTGTTTGGTCTGCCCGCCTTCAGTGCTCCCAGGAAGACATTGCGGATAAACTGGGTTTGGATATCTCTGCCACACAGGCGGTCCACATCAGCAATCCCAAAACAGCTGAGTTTCAGGTAAGTACTTAAAAGTCAGAATTTGGGGAAAAAAATGAAGAGTGAAAACATCAGTTAGGAAAAGTCACTTGAGTTATACCTCAGATTGTAGCTTAGAGCAACTTAAAAATGTTTATAGAAGTGTATGCATTAATATTTTGATTTATTTATTTTTTGAGACAGGTGTTCACTCTGCGGATGCCTGCAGTAGCCAGTGCTGAACTCAGCGCAGGTCTCCACTGTGGGTGGTGATGGGGACAGTTATCTTGGTCCGTCACCTGCTGCCGCCCAGAGTGCACATTGCAGGAACCTGGGTCTGGGAGTGGAGGCAGCACTTGAACCCAGGAGATGGACATCCCAAGTGATGTCCTAATTGTTACACAAAACATCTGCCTCTAGAGTGTTGTTTGTTTCTTAAATTTTTTTTTTAAAGATTTATTATTATTGGAAAGCCAGATATACACAGAGGAGGAGAGACAGAGAGGAAGATCTTCCATCTGATGATTCACTCCCCAAGTGAGCCACAACAGCCAGTGCTGCGCTGATCCGAAGCCGGGAACCAGGAACCTCTTCCAGGTCTCCCACGCAGGTGCAGGGTCCCAAAGCTTTGGGCCGTCCTCAACTGCTTTCCCAGGCCACAAGCAGGGAGCTGGATGGGAAGTGGAGCTGCCGGGATTAGAACCGGCACCCATATGGGATCCCGGGGCGTTCAAGGCGAGGACTTTAGCTGTTAGGCCATGCCGCCAGGCCTAAGCGTTGTTTGTTTCTTAAAAATGGATTTGAAAAGCAGACTTGGAGAGAGGGCGAGATAGATCTTCCATCCACTGCTTCACGTTGCAAATGGCTCCAACAGATAGGTCTTGGTCCAAGCTGAAAGTCAGGGATCGAGAGTTCATCTGGGTCCACAGGTGGGTGGCAGGAGCCCTGCTTTCTCAGGCACATTAGCAGGGAGCTGGATAAGTAGGGCGCCCAGTGTCACAGGTGGTGGCTTAGTTCATGTGCCACAGTGCTGTTCCCCTTGCCCCCAGAATGTTTGTGTAATTTCTTCTGGGATAAGTTTATGGTTGGTTCTTAAAATGTTCTGAAAAAGTTGTGAAAGCTTCTTTTATAAGTTTTTTTTCTCAATTAAGTTGGTTCTTAACATTCTTTATGCCATGTGGCCAATCTTTTCTGACTAAACTTTGTAATTGATTTATAAAATCGTATTTTCAGATTTCATCTGTTTTTCATTCATTTCTAATGAATGAATCAAAACCTGTTCCCAGTACTTCTGAAAGTCATTCCTGTTCCAATTAGCCATTTCATCGGTTCTCAATCTGTTGCTCATGTCTTGTTCATAATTGTATAAATTTATTTGCAATTACATGCAGAGCTTAGGAAGATTAAAATGTAATTCTTTAGTAGTAAATGTTAAATAAGTTATGTTATAGATGACAATATTAAGGGACTGACACTGTGGTCCAGCTGCAGGGTCCCAAGGCTTTGGGCCATCCTCGACTGCTTTCCCAGGCCACAAGCAGGGAGCTGGATGGGAAGTGGGGCTGCCGGGACACGAACTGACACCCTTGTGGGGTCCTGGCATGTGCAATGCGAGGATTTAACCACTAGGCTATCGCACCAGGCCCCTGTTGGAGATTTTTGAGTAGGGGGCTGCATGATGTGATTTTAGTCTTAGAGTACCGTTCTGAGAAGAGAATAGAAGATGCCTGCTGAGCTGAGAGGCCAGCCTACAATTGTGCAGTAATCTAGACCAAAGAAAATGGTGCTTGAATCTCCCAGCCGAGTCTGCCGTTAGTGTCCTATCGCTTCCCGTAAAACCTCTGTGAGATGTTGTGTGCAAAGCTATTATCTGGTTAAAGTGAGACTATCATTTCTAAGTCAGGAAGTTTTCCCTTTTTTTTAAGAGCTGGGAGACACCTTTCTTAGGAAGAACAGCAGTCAGATGACTGAGTGTGTTCTGAGTCGGTCGCCGTAGCCCGCCCCTCGCGGCTGGGGGGTGTCTTCAGCACCTAACGGCGCTAATATCTTGTGTTTTATATTTGACTTGCTTTTGTAATTTTTTTCTGTTCTTAGTTTTTTTTTTTTTAAAGATTTATTATTATTGGAAAGCCGGATATACAGAGAGGAGGAGAGACAGAGAGGAAGATCTTCCATCCAATGTTTCACTCCCCAAGTGAGCCGCAACGGGCCGGTACGCACCGATCCGAAGCCGGGAACCAGGAACCTCTTCCAGGTCTCCCACACGGGTGCAGGGTCCCAATTCATTGGGCCGTCCTCGAATGCTTTCCCAGGCCACAAGCAGGGAGCTGGATGGGAAGTGGAGCTGCCAGGATTAGAACCGGCGCCCATATGGGATCCCGGGGCGTTCAAGGCGAGGACTTTAGCTGCTAGGCCACGCCGCCGGGCCCTGTTCTTAGTTTTTTAAATGTTTGTGCTTGTCATAGGAAACTTCAATAACTTTGTGAAACGAGACAGAACATGAGAATTTATGTATTTAACATCTTTTTGGAGGCAGTTTTGGTTTTAAAATAATGAAAAAATAATGAAAAAATCCTGGTAAGAGTAGTCTTATTTAGATTCTTTTCGCTTTGCACATTTTAAAATTCAGATTTGATTTTTAATTTTATAAATTTGGAAGTTAGGATATTTTTAACCCTTTCAGTGCCTTCGAGCGGGGCGTTTTCCTGGAGTCCAGTGTCTTGGGCCCTGCGCAGTCTGCTGCGGGTATTCACCCAGGACCGGCTTGAGTTTGCTTGGTGCGATTTCCTGCGTTTTCCTCTAGGTGGCGCGCACTACCCTTCTCCCTGGCCTCCTGAAGACCATAGCAGCGAATCGCAAAATGCCCCTGCCTCTGAAACTCTTTGAAATTTCTGACATTGTAATAAAAGATTCTACCAAAGGTAAGAATGAGTCATCTTTGGTTTGTGTACTGCAAGCATGTATTTTTTAATTCATACAGTTTTAACAATCTACAGAAGTGGAGAAGCGTATGTCTGTGCCATGGTGATCCAGCACTCGGCTTCAGCAGTTGCCAGCACCTGGCACCTTCCGTCCGCAGATTCACTCCCCTGATGGCTACAACAGCTAGAGCTACACCAGTTCAAAACCAGAAGCCAGGAGCTTCTTTCAGGTCTTTCACATGGTTGCAGGGGCTTGGGACTTAGGGCATCTTCCGGTATTTTTCCCAGGCACATTAGCAGGGGAGCTAGATTGGAAGTGATACAGGTGGGACTTGAACTAGCACCCATGTGGGATGCCTGCATCACAGGTAGAGACTCAGCCTACTAAGCCATGGTGCACGCTTATATTTGTAAAATAGGAGCACTATCAATTTGGGTTTTTTTTCCCCTTGATATTTATGCACTTTATCTGAAAGAAAGAGGGAGAAACACAGAGGACTCTCCTCTCTGTTGACTCACCTCCCAGTGGCAGCAGCTGGGAGTGAGAGCCCAGGGACCCGATTACTGATGCCACCGCCTGCTGCCTTCCAGGGTACGCATTAACTGGAAGGTGGGGCGGGCAGCAGAGCTGGGGTTAAACCCAGGTACTCTGACAGGGGACACAGGTGTCCCAGAAGATGGCTAGCAAAGGCACCAACACCTGTCCTTGCTTGGTTTAGATAACTGACAGCATTATCCCACCTTCTTTTCATCAAATATCTACAAAGAATTTAAGTTTTCCCAGTTCTTTCATAAAATTGCTTTTTATGATTAATTTATGTGCTCACATATTTGATTACCGTGTGTCTCATTTCTTTAAACGGCAAGCACATTTGAAAGAAGGTTTGATACTCTTTATGAAGAGCCCTACTAAAGGTCTCCACTTGGAAAGTGCTTGTCCTTCATCACAGGTGATATTCATATTGTTTTGTTGGGTTCTCTGGTTTTTGAAGAGTATTTTATTTTTATTAGAAAGGCAGAGTTACAGAGAGAAGGAGAGACGGAGGTCTTCCATCTGTTGGCTCACTCCACAAATGGCTGCCACGGCCAGAGCTGGGCTGGTCTGAAGCCAGGAGCCAGGGCTTCCTTCAGCTCTCCCACGCGGGTGCAGGATCCTAAAGACTTGAGCCAATCTGTGCTGCTTTCCCAGGCTGTAAGCAGGTTGCTGGATGGGAAATGGAGCAGATGGGATGCGAACCAGTGCCCGTATGGTGTGCTGGCACCACAGGCTGAGGTTTACCCTAGTACACCACAGTGCCAGCACCCTATTCATATCACTGTAATGCACTAGTATCTTGCCATTCTGGGCCAGTGGTACATGGCCCAGTATAGTGGGTGTCCCAGGGTTGATGGGTACATTTGACTGGTTCTTGTTCCTTCTGAGTATACTTTGGACTTACTAATATAGCAGATTGCTTGGTACAGCACTTGGAACATGGTGGTTATTTAAAGTACCTAAGCCGAGTTGCCAGGAAAGTCTATCTTAAACTCCATTTCTGGATCAGCCAGCCTCTTCTGAGTTGTATCTGCACCCATCCTTTGGTAATCAGGAGGTTGAGTGACTGAATTGCTGGCCAAATTTCTTTGGGGCCCAGCACGGAGGCCTAGTGGCCAAAGTCCTCACCTTGCGCACGCTGAGATCCCATGTGGGCGCCAGTTGTTATCCCAGCTGTTCTGTTTCCCATCCAGCTCCCTGCTTTTGGCCTGGGACGGCCCAAAGCCTTGGGACCCTGCACCCGCATAGGAGAGCTGGGAGAAGCTCCTGGCTTGTCAGCTCAGCTCCGGCCATTGCAGCCAGTTGGGGAGTGAACCAGTGAATGGAAGATCTTTCTCTCTGTTCCCATCTCTGTGTAAATCTAACTTTCTAATAAAAATAATAAATCCTTTTTTTTAAAAGCTTCTTTGGTTCTCTGGAGTTTACAAATCAATTCCTGTTTATTCAGTGATTTTGCAATTCAAAGTGTGTTGAAAGACCTTTTCTTGATTTCTTCTGAAGAGAGCACTAGGCATTCTTAGCTGCCCAAAGTAGGCGACAACTGTTGACTGTACGTGAGACCATCTCAGGAAATAATACTGTAAGGTGAGGACCACTTTGCCTGTCACGTGGCTTGGTAGCAGACTTTTCATCCAAAGCTGGATCTGTTTGCCAACCTTGTTCCAATTAACATATTGGGAAATGAAGATTGGAAAATGGCTGTTTGCCCAGGACTGCATAAGATTGGAATTGGAGCTCAGTGACATATCCTTAGAGAAAAAAGTTCATTTAATTCCTTTTTAAAATATTTACTTTTATTTTTCTGAAAGCCTTAGTAGCAGAAAAGGAGGGAAGGAGGGGGAGAGAGGAGTGAGGGAGCGTACTCCTCCATGCACAGGTTCTCTCCAGATGCCTGCAGCTGCTGAGGCTGGTCCTGGCTCAATCCAGGATCCCCAAACTCCACGTGGGCCTCCCACCCAGAGGGCAGCGCCGCACGTCTGTAACCCGTCGTCTGCTCCTCCCAGAGTACAAATTAACAAAAAGCTGGATTGGAAGCAGGGGAGCCATAAGCAGAACCAAGCTAGAAAGTTCATTCTAAGTCAGTCTGCGTGCAGTTTTCTTTGGTGGTACATCTACTGTAATAGAAATCAGAAGGCTGTTTTGGTACCGGCTGTGAATAGTTTCCAGTGTTTTTGTGACTCAGATTATCATCAGTGTTACAAGAGAACTGAGAATTTGTTACAATTCCAATGTGTAATTTTTCTGTTAACCTTAAGTTATTTCATTTAGTCTTAGTTCTTTGAGTTCTGTATTATTTTGATCCCCGGTGATATGTTAATGTTTATAATACAGGATTAGATTAACTGCATAGGTTTCCTCAAAATTTTATAAAATGGTTTCAGCAGTCGGCTTCTTCCCTTAGTGGCCTAAGAGCTTCGCAGGCATGGGCATGCTCACAGGCAAGCGGCCTCGAGCCTGCAGGGGAAGGAAGGAGAGGAGCTGGTGTCTTGTTGCTGCGGGAAGTGTCAGGGTGGATGTCCTTAGTCCTGGGCATAGGTGCCTGTCTGTGTTGAGAAGGGCTCAGAATGGACCCTGCTCCTCAGCCGTCCCCAACGCCTTGCTTGGAGTTGGTGTCCCTGTTGAGACGTGCTGTTCCTACAGGCTGATGCTATTGGCTGTTTTGACCAAGCGATCACTGCGCAGGTGCAGCCCATACGCTTCCGGCCTTGAAGATGTGCATTCGTGTGGTACTTTGTTTCATCAGGAAGAACCATTTTTGTCTGTAACAAGTCTCTTCTCTCTGTTCTTCCCGTTGCTCCACTCCGTTTTCCCCCTTGATTCATTTCCGTCGGATAGGATTGTCGCCTGTTGTACTGGTTTACACTTTTGCTTTGAAATTTTCTATCATATCAGTGGAATTTCAAGAATGAAGGGAAGCTAATGTGCTCAGTAAGTCTACCATCTTGAAAACATAGATTTGCTTGAATTTATAAGAGTATGTTTTCTGTTTAGATAGGCCTGGATTTTATTTCATAACAAAAGGAGTTTTTCTGAAGGATTATTCTAAACATGTACATGTGGATTCCCTGCCCGGCATCTGGCATGCGTGGAAGGCTCTGTCGGAGAGGCAGCGCCATGATTCTGTGGGGAGACTCAGTGACCCGCGTGGCTCGTTGAGTGGTGGTTCTGTCAGCCAGCACTGCTCAACTCTGCAGTGTTGATCTGATCTGTTTTTTCAGTTGCCTAGTTTGTTATATATCCAGTGGTGTTAATGATAGCACTTACTTCGTTAGATTTGTTGCAAGGAGGAAATGAAATTACATTTTGAAAACATCTAGCCATACAAGGAGCACTGTTTGGTATTAGCTCTTATTTTTAGGGTGTTAGCAATCTGTAAGGCCAGAACTTGTACATGAGAATTTTCTGATAGAATGGTGTGAAAGTCTCAGGTAACCAGTGAAGTGTTAGTTTCACCTGGCTAAGGATCTCGGTGCTGATTTTTGTCTTAAACTTTGAATTAACTTTTTCTTTTTTTCCTGCTGTACTTTATCATCGTCGTCATCATTGTTTTACAGTAAGAAAATCAAAACATAGTAATGTTGGAATCTACTTAAGAACCTAGGAATGCTATTTTTTGAGTAATGCATCACTCACTTCTCAATGGATTGACATGTTTCTAGTGTCTCTAAAACCAAGAGCCACTTCTCTGTTGAAGTTACGTCAGCCATTTCCTCTGAAACAGTGGAACGTTTTTGGAGAAGAAAGCCTGAGGCCTCAGAAGAGAAACTATAGAGGAGTGGGCCGAATCCTATGAAAGTCTAGTTTTCACAGCTAGGAGCAGTCCCCAAATTTTAGGCTCAAGGTGGTGGATATGTGTGGCAGGAGGAAGCCAGCCATTTCTTTTTTTTTTTTTTCTTCTTCTTCTTTTTATTATTATCATTTTAAGATACAGTTCCATAGGCCCTGGGATTTCCCTTTAGCCCCTCCCCAATCCCATCCCCCTCACTGAGTTCCTTATATCATTACCACAGTATAGTTCTTCATACGCAGTCATATGTCCATCATTGTGGGCGTGGACAATGAAGCCAGCCAGTTTTACCTAGCACATCGCTACAAAGTATTTTTGAGTTCTTTGCTAGGGTCACCTTTGCAATGTATGAGAAGAGACACAAGCAAATTCTTGGAGTTTGTGGTCAGGGTATGTGAAGGTGCCCTGTTTCACAGAGTGGAGGAGCTGCTACTCTTACTAGTTTTAAGATCTTTCTGTTTGTTTTGGAAGTCAGCATTACAGTGAGAGGAGGAGAGATAGGAGATGGGGGAAGAGGTGGCTCTCCATCCACTGGTTCACTCCCCAGATGGCTGCCATGGCCAGGAGCTGAGGGCTTCTTAGGAGTATCTCATGTGGGTATCAGGGTTCGACACCTGATCAATTTTCTGTTGCTTTTCCTCCTAACCGTTGGCAAGGAACTGGATCAGAAGTGGGACAGCCTTTAGTTGGCACCTGTGTGGGATCCCTGCGGCTTTCCCCGCTGGAACACGGAGCCCCATCTCTTGTTTTGTCATACTAAGGAACAACCCCAAACTTCCACCCTCCCATCAGTCTGGGCTCACTTGGCAAGCATATCTGGTAACGTGGAAATGCAGATGGTTGCTGGACTGAATTTGAATCTGCTTCCCGTAGATGCCGTCTGACTTGTGTTCTTGTAGGAGCAGCTTGAGGACTGCTAGTCTGTTTTCATGACTGCCCTAATAGGAGTTTCTTATCTTTTCAAGGCTCTTTTAACTCTATGTGTGTGTGAGATTGTCTGTCAGTACAGAGAGCCTGAAGAAGGCACACTTTTCAAACATGAAGATTCCTGCTCCAAATCAGGCACGTTCAGGTTCTGTGAGGCCGAGCCAGCCACTGCATGTATTGAGTCACTGGCTCTGAAGCCACTACAGCATTTTCAACCATTAGTCATGACTCAAGGAACTAAAGCTGATTTGTGCGCTTTGTTGGGCAGAGTGGCATGTGTATTTGGAATGAGAAGTTGAATGCAGACTCCGCCGTGGGATAAATATTTTAGCTTTATAACAGTCAAGACTTTTTGTTTTTTTTCTGTTCAGTGTCAAAAATAACTAAATTATAACAAAGCAGTGAAAAAAAGTTCAGGGGCGCTAAGGGCCTCATTGTATTAACTAATCTTTGTGGTCAGAAAAACAAATGTATTCTGCAATGCCAATATTCTTTTTTTTTTTTTTTAATATATATAAAAAACAACTTGAATTCTCGATCACAATGCCAGAGCTTCCACTGTGCTTAGAATCTCACCAAAGCAGCAAGAGGTTGGGTGGGTTGGGTGGGTTGAAGTTTTAAAGGAACAAGAGCCTGAGAAAGATGAAGTTGGTGTTGTAAAGTACTAAGGCCACTCTGGTTTCGCTGGAAACAATCTGACACACTTCTCTAGAGAACTCTGATCAACTACCGCATCAAAAAAAATGCAGTGTGTTGCTTTTTACCGCAGATGGCTCTCACCCTTGCAGGTCTTCAGAGCACGCAGTTGCCCCACGCCCCAGGCCCCACACCCCAGGCCCCATGCCTACGCCCCACACCCCAGGCCCCACGCCCACTCCCCAGGCCCTATGCCCCATACCCCTGGCCCCATGCCCCCGCCCACACCCACACCCCTGACCCCATCCCAACACCCTAGGACCCAGGCCCCATGCCCACGCCCCACACCCCAGGCCCCAGGCCCCACATTTTAGGCTCCACACCCCAGGCCCCATGCCCCACACCCCTGGCCCCACGCCAACACCCTAGGACCCAGGCCCCATGCCCATGCCCCACAGCCCAGGCCCCATACTCTAGGCTCCACAGCCCAGGCCTCATGCCCCACACCCCAGGCTCCACACCCCATGCCCATGCCCCACAGCCCAGGCCCCACACCCCATTCCCATGCCCCACAGCCCAGGCCCCACAGCCCAGGCCCCAGGCCCCGCGCCTTCCCTGCTGCTCTGCGCTCCTGCCTCCTCCAGCTGCAGTCCTACCTCCGGTTTTCTCCGCTCTGCCCCACTCCTCACCACATTCTCCTGGAAGCTTTCCTAAAGGAAAGAACGACATAGATTTCATTACCCTGCCTAGTTTGGATGTGGAAATCTGGAATTAAAAAGAAAAAGAAAACAACTTTACTCACAATGTATGTTTAAGATTCTCACTCCTTTTTCCTGCCTTGACCATCACGGCCACCACAGAGCATAACATTCCCTGTACTGTTATGATCCGGTTTGTTCTTTCAATTTATTGTTGGTTTGCACCGTACATGGACGTCAGTGCTCATGTAGCTGTTTGTTGAGCTTCGAAAACATAGGATCCAGATTGTTAGTTTTTGTGTAACTCCGTGCTTGATAAAAAGCGTTCTTATTTTGGCCTTATGAAATACCTCAGTTCTAAGAAATTGTCCAATAATTCTGGAACCCTCAAATACTGGAAGATTATCTAGCATCCCCATGTGGAATGGAGCTTTTTTGAAGAGAGCTTATGTCATCAGTCTGGATTAATTTAATTTCACTATTTCATATTTCTGGCATGTAGATTTTCCAATTAATAATTTAAAAAATATGGGTGTAAGCAGCATTGACATTAACAGTTTTTGAAGTAGCATCATTCGCATACGCGATGGCATCTTAGCTGTGTAAATACATCATTTTTAATACAGAAAGTTATTTTAGTACGTTTGGTTCCACATAGTTAAGATCCGTTAACGTGAGCATAATGTGCTCTGTCATGCGTTGAATATTGTATTTTTTTTAATAGATAAAAATTCATTCCAGGTTTATGGTGACTAAATAAAAGCCAACCTACAAGGACCTAACTTTTTTCCACTTGCATTGAAAAAGGTCATTGATTTTTTTTTTTCCCCTCACATTTGTTTCTTGGATTTTCAGCATTTTTTAAAAAGAAAAATCTATTCTTTGATAGCATAATCTAGAAGCATTTTAAAGAAAATTGAAAGCTGTCAAAATTGAAAATATGCTTGTAATGTCTTTACGAACTTCCATGACAATGTATTTTTGATTTTCAAGTAATTCTTTTTCTATCTTAAAAAAAGTCACTAATCTTGTGGTTAAAATTAGTTTCCAGACTCTCCAATGCATATGCCGCTGTATCGTGTGTGTGTGTGTGTGTGTGTGTGTGTGCACATAGAGGTGAATTCTCTCTAGTTTTACACAAACGGAGTTTCACTTTCCCTATTCTGTGCTGCGCCTTGTTTTTATCTCTGAGCTCACTCTGCCCCCTTTTACTCCCTTGAATGGCTGCATAGTACTCCGCCGTAGACATGCAACGCGCCCTGTTATTTATTTACTCAGACTGTTGATGAGTATTTAGGTTTTTACCAGTTTCTTGCGAAATGTTGCAGTGAAAATCTTTGTACCTTTGTGCAAATATTTATTTTTGGAAATAAAATTAACCAGTCCATAGATGTATACATCTCAGTATCTGGCAACTTGTCAAATTCTTTTACAAAGGGTTTTTTGTAGATTCTTTTCAGACTCAAGCCAAGAACTAGCAAGTCCATTCTGGTATCCCGCGTTGGCAGCAGGGAGTCCAGTGATGAAGCCGTCCTGTGCTGTGTTGCAGGTGCACCAGCAGGGAGCTGGGTCAGACATGCCGGCTCCAGTGCAGTGACTAGCACCGCGTCACTCATTCAGTCCGTGTAGTTTCTATGAATCATTTAGGCTTGTGTTGAAATTTTCAAGAGTCAAGTATAATTTGCAGTGTAAGTTACAATTTTGTAAGTACCAAAGTAAATTCATTAGATGAAATTGATCTAAAAAACAAGGTGATTTGTTATATTTTTAGAGCTTGGCTAGACTGTGAATCTCAAGTTCAAAATCAGTCCCTGATTATTAGATTCCCAAATCAGTCTCTAATATCGATTCTATTTACTCAGAAAGGTTTTTGGTTTTCCAGAGGGAATTCTCGCAGCATCTTTGTTTGGATTCTCAGGTAACTGCAGACTAGAATCCTAGGGTCTCTTGAAGACTCGGTCGTTTTACACTGTGTCAGATGTGATAACCAAGCATCTCTTCCTGGCTTCTGGTCATTAGTAGTTTGGTGAAAGAGAATCTATAGCAAGCAGGAACCAATTCCCAAACTTCTAGTTGTATGCAGTAGTCATCTACGAGGGAACATTATGCCATGCTTCGCTTTTCTTCTCTTTTCAAAAGCATTTGGCATGTTCTTTCAGCTCACAGTCATAGCTAGCCGTCCCTCCACTGGGGGCTCAATTCACTCCTGTTGGGGGGGTTTGATCAGCTCTCCGTTGAGCGGGTTCAGTTCACTCCTCCGTTGGGGGGTTTAGATCAGCTCTCCGTTGGGGGGGTTCAGTTCACTCCTCTGTTGGGGGGTTTAGATCAGCTCTCTGTTGGGGGGGGGTTTAGATCAGCTCTCCGTTGGGGGGGTTCAGTTCACTCCTCTGTTGGGGGGGTTCAGTTCACTCCTCTGTTGGGGGGTTTAGATCAGCTCTCTGTTGGGGGGGGTTCAGTTCACTCCTCTGTTGGGGGGTTTAGATCAGCTCTCCGCTGGGGGGGTTCAGTTCACTCCTCTGTTGGGGGGAGTTTAGATCAGCTCTCCGTTGGGGGGTTCAGTTCACTCCTCTGTTGGGGGGTTTAGATCAGCTCTCCGTTGGGGGGGTTCAGTTCACTCCTCTGTTGGGGGGAGTTTAGATCAGCTCTCCGTTGGGGGGGGTTCAGTTCACTCCTCTGTTGTGGGGGTTCAGTTCACTCCTCTGTTGGGGGGTTTAGATCAGCTCTCCGTTGGGGGTGTTCAGTTCACTCCTCTGTTGGGGGGAGTTTAGATCAGCTCTCCGTTGGGGGGTTCAGTTCACTCCTCCGTTGGGGGGAGTTTAGATCAGCTCTCCGCTGGGGGGGTTCAGTTCACTCCTCTGTTGGGGGGAGTTTAGATCAGCTCTCCGTAGGAGGGGTTCAGTTCACTCTGTTGCGGGGGGCTTTAGATCAGCTCTCCGCTGGGGGAGTTCAGTTCACTCCTCCGTTGGGGGGTGTTTAGATCAGCTCTCTGCTGGGGGGGTTTAGATGAGCCCTCTGTTGGGGGGGGTTTACATCAGTCCTCTCCAGGCAGTACTTTGAAGTCTGAGGAATATATAGATAATTTAGGCTGACATACTTGGCAGGCCCATTGAAAAAGCAGAATTGTTTGATGGCATGACACAAGAGGTCTGTTAACTGAGTTATAAAGAACTGAGGCGTTTCCAACAAACTCTAGCTTTGGCATGAAATTTAAATAGTTCTTTTCTGTGGTGTGCAGTCCTTGAACTTCCTGTGATGTAATATGCTCTCAGTGCACAATCCTAGGAAATGGCATTTTTACTATATCTAACAGTTTCTCCAGAGAGGAATAGGTGGAAATGAATGTATGGTTACTTACTGCTTTAATTCAGTTCAGCTACTGGAGAGGGAGTTACAGTAGACACGAGGAAGCAGTAGTCCTCAGGAAATGTGAAAAGTTATCCACTCAGTGGAGTTGGGAAGGGACTCAGACATAAACAGGTGGGACTGATCATTACGGAAGGTTTAAATCATACCCTAAGTTAGTGGCTTTTCTTAAAAAATACTATAAAATTGAAAAAAAGAGCTGTGTAGTTCATTGTTAAATAATGCAAATGTCTTGAAACATTTCTTACATGAAGTTGAGTATAATTTATTTAAAAGCTTGTGTTTCTTTGTAGGGTGTGATGCTTCAAAAAGTTTGTGAGAAATAGAATCTAAAGTTGAGTTTTTGATGCAAAAAATAAGACTATGAATAATTTCATATAATACACATTTTGATGAACTTTTTCAAGATTTTTTTTAAACTCTTATGATCACTAAAATCTCTTAACTGTGCATTTTAAAATCCTAAGTTTATAATCCACATGCTATCACTTTTATCAGAAAGATAAGTTTTACATAATTTAGAGATCAGGAAAAAGGATTTCAAGGCAAAGGTTACCAAAATGAAGCTTTAAGTGTACGTTTGTAAGCTCACTGAATTTTGGCCCCGCTGTTGGGCTCTCCTCTCACAGCCAAGCAGAACTACAAAGTAGTTTCAGTGCGTGCCTGTGTGTCAAAGTGGAAGCATGTGACACCAACAAATGGGTACCACATGGTCAAAATACCCAGAAGCAAGTCAGTAGTATGAAAGGGATAATTTAGTTCTGTTTCATTTAGATGTTTTTCCCTGTAGGGGGAGAGGGAGGTGGGGGTTGGGGTGGAGAAAATGAGAGTTTGTTTTCCTACAGCGGAATCAGGCCCCCATTTTAGCTTCTGCCTGTGATTGACTGAATGGATCTTATGCCTGCCTCGTTTTCAGTGGATTTTTATTCTCACACCTTTGATTTTAGCTTTCAGATGGAGAGTGATAGCAGTCCGGTGCTAACTTTCTTAGCTCCGCGGTCTTCAGAGTTTATTAAAGCGTCTCAAATGTTGAAGTTTAATGGGGTTTGGTAAACGATTCTTTTATTGTCTCAGACGTAGGTGCAAGGAACTGCAGGCATCTCTGTGCTGTTTATTACAACAAGAACCCCGGCTTTGAGATCATCCACGGCTTGCTGGACAGAGTGATGCAGCTGCTCGCGGTGCCCGCGGGGGAGGACAGGGCAGGATACGTGATCAAAGCGGCAGCAGGTGAGACACACGGACTCCGTCCCCGAGTCCCGCTGTGGCGACACCGAGCACTCCTGAGCTGTCCCTGCTGCGAAGGGTACAGAGGACAAAAAGAGCTTCATCTGAATCAGTTGTTAGTATTTCTCAGAAATATCCACTTTCCCTCCTGCAAACTTTAGCAAACACTGCACGATATGTTCCAAATGAGCTACGATAACTACTAGTTACCTGCAAGCCACCAACACCGTGCAGTGGAGAGTCCAGATGTGAGCTGGAAGCTAAGAAGACCCGAAGTGATGGTGTGCTTTCCAGAGTCACCTGTCCAAGAAGTGACCTTGAAAGTTTACCATGTGTGAAGTCATGAAACAAGGGGGGGTGCTCCTGGAGAAAAGCCAGTGTACAGTAAAATCCTCACCGGAGGTTGAAGGTCAACTACCGCAAGGATGTCTGTACTCCTGATTTACTGGTTTCTCACTCTCAAAAGTTTTACAAATTTTTGCGATTCATATCCCTGCTGCTTGAATTTTACATTAATTTTGTTAGGCAAGAGACCCAGAAACAACTTGGAGAAAAATGTAATAGTCTTTTTCTTATGTTTACTGTGCCTTTTTTTACAACTACATTTGGCACCTTCACTTTTTAAGAGCACATTGAATTTGAAAGTGGTAGGTCAGTTATTTGCGGTGGCGTGATGCTTCATGGGAAAGGGTGTTTTTTTCCGCCTCTGCTTCTGCTTATTTTTCTTCATCCTCCCAGATTTTTTTGTTGGTGGTTTGTTTTAATTACTATTTTCATTATTATTCTGAAACTTTGAAAATAGCCCTGGAATATATGAGTCTTTTCTTGTTTGCAGGTGTATGGGATTAATGTTTTTTAATAAAATTGGGAGGGTCTGGCGCTGTAGCCTAGCAGCTAAAGTCCTCATGTAGAACGTACCAGGATCCCATATGGGCACTGGTTCTGATCCAGCTGGCCCTGCTTCCCATCCAGCTCCCTGCTTGTGGTGTGGGAAAGCGGTCAAGGACAGCCCAAACCTTGTGACCTTGCACCTGTGTGGGAGGCCCCCAGGAGGCTCGAGGCTCCTGGCTCCTGGCTTTGGATCAGCTCAGCTCCAGCCATTGCAACTGCCTGGGGAGTGAATCAGCGGACAGATCTTCCTCTCTGTCTCTCTTCCTCTCTGTATATCTGACATTGCAATGAAGAATAAATAAAGCTTTAAAAAAATAAAATTGGGAAATAATATAGATAATTGTAATTCTTTTACCCTTCTGATTAGGACTAACCCAGTGGACCATAGCATTCACCCAGTGGGAAACTAAAGTGAGGCGTTTAAACTGAGTCAAGCCGTGTCAGCCTGGGAAGCCAGGGTCCTCCCCATGACCACCTGTCCTTCCGCCTGTGCCTTGTTGCGCTTGTTCTCTGGGTTACCATCCTAGAGTTCTGGGCCAAGACCTGCTCATCGAGGCTAGTGGGAATGTGTAAGCCAATGGGAAGCATTTCTTCTTTTATGCCAATTCTTTTCTCAGAAATCTTACCTTATCAGTGTGTTGATTGGGTTTCTAGAAGCAGGCTGTGCCATGTAAGTGAGGTCTGGTTTCTTGCCTACTTGAAAGGTTACAAAGGACTGAACTGATCAATTCCAGCATAATGCTCTCATTAATATTTGCATGAATAACATCAATATAAGCTAACATCTCAGTGTTGTGACTTCCTGCCTCAATGTGCCCCTTAGATATTCATGTTTTAGAACAATCTGAGTTGGGCCCGGCGGCGTGGCCTAGCGGCTAAAGTCCTCGCCTTGAATGCCCCGGGATCCCATATGGGCGCTGGTTCTAATCCCGACAGCTCCACTTCCCATCCAGCTCCCTGCTTGTGGCCTAGGAAAGCAGGAGAGGACGGCCCAATGCATTGGGACCCTGCACCTGCGTGGGAGACCCGGAAGAGGTTCCAGGTTCCCGGCTTCGGATCGGCGCGTACCGGCCCGTTGCAGCTCACTTGGGGAGTGAAACATTGGATGGAAGATCTTCCTCTCTGTCTCTACTCCTCTGTGTGTATCTGACTTTGTAATAAAATAAATAAATCTTGAAAAAAAAAAAAAAAAGAACAATCTGAGTCACCCATCATGAGGCCGACTTCAAAAAGATTAAAAGAAATAAGACCACAGGCCCTGCTGTCAAGAAACCTGTGGGGGAGACACCTCCACGGCCTGCATCTCACACCACGCTGCTGAGAAGAGTGTCTTGGGGTTTCGAACGGAGACAGTTTAACTTAGGATGTGCAGAAAAATGCCACGTTCACAGCGAGCTGGTCCTTTGAGGGTGGACACAGGATGCCAGGACAGGCACCTGAGCTGAAAACGATGGGACACACGGGCTGTGCATGTAACACAGGAGCAGTTGCCTTTTACTTAAAGGACCTCGGATTTAAGATTACAAAGTCAGATATACAGAGAGGAGGAGAGACAGAGAGGAAGATCTTCCGTCCGATGTTTCACTCCCCAAGTGACCGCAACGGCCAGTACGCGCCGATCCAAAGCCAGGACCCTGGAACCCCTCGGGGTCTCCCACGTGGGTGCAGGGTCCCAATGCATTGGGCTGTCCTCAACTGCTTTCCCAGGCCACAAGCAGGGAGCTGGATGGGAAGTGGGGCTGCTGGGATTAGAACCGGCACCCATATGGGATCCCGGGGTGTTTAAGGCGAAGACTTTAGCCGCTAGGCTATGCCACCGGGCCCAGTGTATTGATTCTTAAATGCTAGAGGTTTCAACTTATTAGGAGAAATAAATTGAGGTTTCTTTGTCTTTTTTTTTTTCTTAATGCTGGCAAGTGATAGTGGATTTGTATAGTAGAGGGATTAATGTGAAAACAGTTTGTAGATTCAGTTACATAGAAGTTTGTAGATTCAGTTACATAGAAAACATAGAAAAATAGAAGGCATTATACTGTATTTCAAAGCAATAAGAGGCAGCAGCTGTCGCTAGCTAAGGAAGCGACTGATTTTAGGATCTAGGGGAGTAGGTGGTCCAGCACTCACTGTATGGGAGATATTATGGGATGTTCCACTTGGAACTCTTTATATATGATCTGGCTAATATGTTTTGATCTCTGTTTTACACGTCAGACTTTTGTTAATTCTCAACTTCTGATATTATGTTAGGCATATATAAGCACTCAAGTAGAGTGAGTAGATGTCTATTCTGGTTTAGAATATATGTAAGTATATGTACTTTCATTGTTTATATATATATATTTATTTAGATAATCTTACATAGTTGATCAGGGCACAAAGGGTCAAGGATTACAGGAAGGTGGGTAAGACCATTGTTGCCATACTAATTTTTTCCCCTGTATCTGGGGTCAGGGAAGAAACAAAGGAAAAAGCCCCACCCAGCTTCCCACCCATCCCAGGTCCCCGACATGGGGCATGCTCTGAGGGTCCTGCTCAAGCAGTTTTGATAGTTCAACAGTTCTCAATTGCTGCCAGTCTTGCTGTTCCAACAGCAATGAAATCTCTTCAGAATCCACTGGCTGACATAGTCTCTTCATGGTTGGGGTTCTGAGATCAGTTCATTGGAGGGATCTCCAAAGAAACTTCATCTGAGATGATCCCAGACCTGATTCTTGTGTGTGCTTGCCAGTACAGGGTCCGGCACTGTCCATCACCCCAGTCAGCTTATTCACATGCTGGTCGTTGCAGTTGCTGGGTCAGTTCTGATTCCAGCCCTGTCTTCCACTGGAACCAATGGGTGTTGTAGTCCAGCCCGACCCTGCCCACTTCATACTCGGCCCTCACGCAAGCCAGTGGGAGTTGCAGCCTAGCTGGGACGACTCCCCATAACCCCCACCAGGCCTGTCCCCTGCCCGGGTTCCCATGCTTGCCACTATGGCCACTATGTACCGCAGATTAGTCCAGTCTGTCCCACATCCCATTCAGCTCTTATTCATGTCATTGGACATTGAAGCCTAGTTCAACCCCAACCAACCCTACTGTCCAGCCCACACACGTACTGGCAGGTGCCTTTCTGTCTAGCCAGGTCTGCCCCAGTCCTGGTTTTCGTGCTGTTCAGTGGGAGTGGTTACCCAAGAGGGAGGTGTCCACTATTTCCCTTCTGGGCCACACCCACTCCCCAATTATGTACTCTCCAGGTGGTTCTGGAGTTTAACTTGACAGAATTAGCCCCCCAGTGCCAGTCTCTGCCAGCTGATCCTGCGGCAAAGCCCAACCAACCCTCACCCACTCTAAATTATGCTTGCCCCAGTCGGAACAGTCAGCCCAGCCTGGCTTTTCCCTGATAGGTCACATGAGGCCCACAGGTGTTGTAGGCCTGCCTGGTCTGGTCTGCCCCCATAGTATATGTAAAAATCCTTTGTGAACTGCTGCAGCCGTGGTGTGGTTGTAGACATTTATGTTCAGTTTTGTAGGACTAAATTGTTACTTGGGTTTTGATTTTGTGTGACTACCTGCAGGTCAGGTTTGTGTTTCCTTTTGTATCTATGTAGGGTCGTGTAATAGAATGTCGTAATGTTTTCAAGTTTTCACATCTATGAAAGAGCCAAGATTTATGAAATGTAGAAGCTTTGAGCGGCCTGGATCAGTTCATATTGAACATATGTAACAATCGCTGGTAGCTTTGCAGTTAGAGTCCTGCTCATGTCAGTTACATTGGCAAATAAATCTCTCCATTCTTTTTAATCTATAACACCAACTTTGCTTTTATGCTGCCTTTTCTTTTTATCGTTATGGATTGATTGGAACGGAACTTGATTCCCTTTTGAGAAACATTGGCTGTTGTAGGAGAATCTGGAGGCTCGTTTGGTTGGTAATTGCCCTGATCTCAGCGTGCTGTGTTGACACGGCGGCATGCCGCTGCTTGTTCTGCAGGCTCCCGCCCTTGCCGCGTGTGGGGTGTCTGCACGAGGGCACAGAAAAGCCCAGGACTGCGGCTGCAGGGAAAGCCAGACTCTGACGTATTTTTCAGGTGCTGAGCATCTTTGCAGTTTAAAAGCCATGAAAGAGGGTAAAATGTTAAGGGTAGAATGAGGTCGTTACTGAGTGAAAGAGGACCCTTAACATTTTAGCCGACTGCTAAGTATTTGAAGGATTCCCGAAGGGTTCGGCTCAGAATGTTCCAGTGGCATTTGATCAGGTTATTGTAAATGTGTACATTGTAGCATGCTTTTCTTTTTCTTCTTTTTTTTTTTTTTTTTGCCTTCTTGCCTTTCATTTTTTGTGGTTTGTTGCAAACTAAATTATGTATGTTAAGATGCATTTATCCTTTTCAAAAACCACTTCTGGGCAAAGAAAATTCTTGACATTTTTTTGTGTTTAGAGCAGTTATGTGATTGCTGTGCAAATCAGTGGCAAAATAATTTCTTGTCGAATGTAGAAAGCTTTGTATGTCATTGGCTGTGTTTATTGGAGCATGTGGTTTTCCCCTCTCTACTTTGCTGCCTATTTCAGTTCTGATTATTTACAATTCTACCGAAAACGTCAATTTAACTTCAGATAATATCCATGATGGAGAGACAGGAGTTTTAAAATTTTAGTTTTGACAATTTAGTTTTCATGGTGCTCAGAACTAATTTTTAAAATGGAAAATAACCTTGAAAGTAGTGAGCACATTTAATCCTGTGCCATATGCACACAGAGTCGTTCCCTAGGTGCCTGCTGTTGTAACAGTGACAGCTAAGCATCGTTGGCTTGACCTAAAGGTTGTGACCTTTTCCCCTTTCAGGGCACCTGTGAAAGATTTCAGACGCTAAACAGTATGGGTGAAATTGTGATGTTTCCATGGTCGTCACACTGGTTTTTAGTGTAATCTAAATTTGGACATATACAAGGAAAACATCAATTCAATAACTTATCAACAGTTTGATTTACACAGATATGGGACTGTATTAAAGAGAGAACTGTATTGTGTGTTAACATTTAGTGACCTTTAAGCAAGACATTTTCCTATTTTTGGCATCAGCTTTAAAAAGCTTCCTAAGTTCTTAAGCTTCTGGCCTTAATGCTGTATAAGTAAAATAGGTATTCCTCCACTCTTCTTGTGTTTGAGACAAACTTTCAAATACTGCCTTGTCTATAAGCTTCTTGGGAGGAATCGAAAGATCCAGAACAACAGTAAGTGAGTGGTGATGACCACACAGTTGGAATAGTTAGAAGCATGGGGTGCAGCCTTTATGAGGGCTTGATTCATCACCACAGGACTCACTTAACCCCGTCAGCTCTGTGAGTACCGTGTGTGGGTGTGTGTGTAAGGTGTGTGTTTGTGTGTGTTGGCTTCTCGGCACCCATGGCAGATTTTAGAATACCATCTACCAGATGCCACAGCGAATGAGCTTGATCAGCTCATCTCCACGTTGCATCTGATAACAATGCTGTTCAACATCTTTGAATTTTCTCTCCCCTATCAACTACTCTGCATACATAAAAATAAATATGGACCTTACTTGCAGGTCAGTGTAAAAGTAACAATGACCAAATTCTTTTCTTTCCTTTAAAATCTATTTTATATATATTTTTAATAATAGTAGCTTTGTTTTTAGCATTTGTTACATAGGTCAGGGGATTCAGTTGGCAGGACTCAGAAGCAGCTCCTAGCTCCTGGCTTAGGAGCAGCTCAGCTCCGGCCTTTGCAGCCTTTTGGGGAGTGAAGCAGCGGATGGAAGGGTTTCTCTCTTCTCTTTGTTAATCTGATCTGCCTTACCAATAAAAATAAATCTTTAAAAAATACATTTTGAATTAAATGGTAAAAATTTTTATTCTCAAAGCCTCAGCCTCACAGCTGAGTTCTCAAGATTACACATAAACTGTCCGCAAGGCAGCCGCGTGGTCCTGGGGCTTGGCAGACCACCTCTTGGTGTGACTTCAGCTTCCAGCTGAAGTATTGGTAATCTTCCTTCAGGAAACATTTTGATACTCTTTGGTTGTCTTTTTGTTTTGTTTTTTATTTAAAATTTATTTATTTGAAAGTCAAGGTTAGAAAGAGAAGCAGATAAATCTGCTATCAACTGTTTCATTTCCCAAATGGTTGCAGTGGCCAGTCCAGATAGGATCCAGAAACTTCTAGTCTCCCGTGTGGCTGGCTGTAGGGGTCCAAGCGCTTGGACCATGCTCTGCTGCTTTCCCTGGTGCATTAGCAAGGAAGTGGATTGGAAGTGGAGCAGCTGCGACACAGACTGACGCCCGTACGGAACGGCACCGTGTACCACGATGCAGGCCGCGCTGTCACAGCTCTGTAGCACTGTGCTTGCACGATGCAGGCTGCAGCTGTCACGGTTCTGTAGCGCTGTGCTTGCACATGTTTTCTGTATTTTAATTTTTAATCTGCACTGCTTGTGTGTGAGGCAAGAAAATCCTATGAGAATAGTTAAATACTGAGGAGCAAGACTTCAGTCAAGTAAAGTTAGCTTTGGAGGACCCCCAAACCGTTGTAATATTTAAATTCTTTTCATATCCCCTTTAACCCAAGATGGGTTTTCACTCCTACTGAAAATTTATGCTACAACATAATACGTATTTTAGGGTTATTTAAATTCAATTATGTGTACTGATCCAAAAAAAAAAAAAACAAGAGATTTTAAGATTTATTTGAAAGATGGAGTTATAGAGGTATTTTCCATCTGCCAATTCTCTCTGCAAATGGTTAGAGCCAGGGTCTTCATACGGGTCTCCCATGTGGCTACAGGGAGACCAAGGACTTGAGACATCCCCTGCTGCCTTCCCAGGAGCATTTGCAGGGACAGCTGAGTTGGAAGTGCAGCAGCCAGGCTGCCACGTGGCACACACATGGGATTCTGGTGTCACCGGTGGCAGCTGAAACCTGTTCCGCCTCAGTGCCATCTGCAAGAAAGATTTTTTATTTCCCATGTTGCATTCTCTTTTTCCCAGCCTCCAAACTGGACATTGCCCTCTACTCCACAGAAAAGGATGTGTGGCCCAAATACAGAGATGGGGAAGTTCATTTTTACCTTAGAATCCTTCTGTGTCCTAAAGATTTTGATGGTGACTTTTCCTACTCATTTTTTTTTAGATCTTCTGCATACAGGAACTGTTTTTACCTTCCTTAGCAGCAAGCTTTACACATTGCTGTAATTTAGCAGTACCGGACTTTGGTACAGTTGTGTACCATAATGGGTAAGAGTCTTTGGCCTGGGAATTCCTAGAGAATTATATGTGTTCTGATAAACTAAATGTGTAAGTGGACAAACTAGCTTTCTCCCAGCATGCTTAGCAGGATAGATGGATGGGTAGATAGAAAAATAAACATATTGAATAAATCCCTAGGTAAGGATGTGGAGTCTGCTAAGCACATGGCCACTCAGAGGCAAGGCTCTATTTCCCTGGAGCATTTACAGTGGCTTTGACTGAGAGAAATAAATTTCTGTCTTGTTTTAGCCATTACTGTGGGGGTGGAGAGACGTTATTTCAAGTCCATCTGAAAGCTCTGAGCTAAAGAATGTGGCATCACACACACACACACACACACACACACACACACACACACACACACACACACACACACTTGGATTTCAGCAAATCTACTTGTTCAGTGCAGATGCAGTTTTGGGGGAAAAAAAAAGATGTATTTTCAGTCTGCAGTTGGTTGGATCCACAGATACAGGATCTGTGGATGAGTAAGGCCAACTCTGCATGTCTGTAAAGACTAAGTCCTCACTCAGTTCCAGTCAGACACTGCAGTATTCATCCCAGTGTTCTCCTGGTCCGGGTTTGCTCCTCTCTTCTGTAACAGTGAGAAACCCAGGCAGCCATCACTGCTATTTGCTCCTGGGTCTGAGCTCCTGTTACCTGCTTTCCTCCTGCATGTGCGCCCTGCTTCTTTCTGTGGGAATAGAACTGTCCGTGGGACTGTGCCCTGTGGACTCCCTGCTTTCTTGGGCAGAGAGCCCCAGCTGGCTTTCTCCCTGATCTGAGACGTGTGGAGTCACCGTCTCGGTCATCCTCTGGATCAGAACCTCTGCCCTGCCCAGGCCCTTTAGAGTGAAATTATCCTGGAAGACCAGAGGGAACATGTTCTGTCCTAAGTCTTTGGCTGCAGAGTTGGGTATTTAGCCTATCAGTTAAGACACTTGAATCTCAATATCTAGTGAAAAATAATTTACTCTTCGAGTGCTTCTTCGTATTGCATCTCATATTTTTGTGAATCTGTCCCAAAGAAACACTGGTCAAAGTACCAGATAACAGGGGTGGACTTAGGATGCTGCTGGGATGCCAACAGCTTTAAATTCAGTTGAAACAGTTAAGGTGCTGCTGGGGACACCTGCTTCCTTTATCTGAGTGCCAGACTTCAATTCCTGGCTCCAGCTCCAGGCTCCAGGTTTCTGACCGTGCAGACTCACCTACCCAAATTCAAGACCTGGGTTATGTCCCCAGCTCCTGGCCCTGGTCTGACTCTGACCTCCGCCACTGAGGACACTGGGGAATGAGCCAGAGAGTGAGAGTTATCCAAGTTTCAGTGTCTTGCAAATTAAAATGAAAAACCTTTTGTCAGAGGAGTCTTACTATAATTAATGGAAGAAAATGGTTGTATATAGTGGGCTTTTGGGCTCATCTATAGGTGCTACCTATATGGAACCAGATGTGTCATCTAGTGGTTCTGGTTCCTTTTAAGGAGAAATCAAATTTAGCTCACAGTTCAGGTGTTATGGTTGCTGGTCATTACTGAACAAGTCATTGTTTCTGGGACACTTTGGTGTGTAAACTTCAGAAATTCCTTTCCTTATTTATAAGGTAAATATATTGAATGAATGTGGGTACTTCCAGTTTGTATTAGGACTTGAAGATGTATATGTATTGCCTGCTTTCTAACAAATTTACATTATTATAATTTGCTTGCTCTGTTTCTCAAAAAAAAATCAGAATAAAATGCCAGTAGCCTTACTAACTGTGTGGTTACAGAAAACTGTTGCCATTTATCTTCTCTAACTACTCCGATATTTCAGGGTCAGTCTGTGTCTAGATACCCCTAAATCTACATCTTGTACCCCCTTGTATCTACGTCTATAGATACAAGGTATGCTAGGGACATCTGAGCTTTCAGCTCTTCATCTTCCGTGCCTTTCCCCGCTCCCACTGCACGTTATGATTCTGGTCAGCTTTCCGCTCGCCCTTTCTCGCTCTCTTCCAGGTGAACACTCCTGCGTTTACGCTCCCCCTGCTCCTCTTCCAGCCCAGGACACGATCCTCTCCACACTGTTGCACAGCTTGCTTAGCTCTCTGCCCTAGAGAGCATTCTTACGCAGCATAAGGAGAGCTTCTCCTTGGGACAACTCAGATGTTTCCAGTTCTCTAGTTGTTTCAGCTCATTCCCTATGGATAAATACCAGGCTCTTTCCAGTCAGGCCATTACAAGTGGTGCTACAGTCAGATGGCCCTGGGCGTGTTATTTGGTGTTTTTGCCAGTATTCCTTTGGGACAGATTCCTAAACTATGGGATTATTGAGGCAAGGGGTAAATTCATTTATCACTAGAGGCTGCCTGCCATCCCTCCCTGGGACTTTTCTGGTCTGGTATTGTACAAATTCAGTAGCCACAGAGCATGGGTTACATTTTTCTGAAACTTACCTGTTTTTTGCCAGTCTTTCAGGTGGTAATGGCATTTTCCTAGTTTTAATTGGCTCTTTGTTTTAATATTTATTTTTATTGGAAAGGCAGATTTACAGAAAGAAGGATCTTCCTTCTGCTGGTTCACTTCCTAGGTGGCCACAACAGCCGGAGCTGAGCCAATCTGAAGCCAGGAGCCTCTTCTGGGTCTCCCACACAGGCACCCCAAGGCTTTGGGCCGACCTCAGCTGTTTTTCCAGGCCAGAAGCAGGGAGCTGGATGGGAAGTGGCGCAGCCAGGACAGAAGCAGCAGCCATCCCGGCATGTTCAAGGCGAGGATTTAGCCACTGGGCCTTCGGCTCTTTATTTAAGCAGGGACAAGCAAGCATGCACACGTTTTAGAGCACTGGTTTTTCTCCAAACCTCCTGCCGCGTAACTTTTTCAGTAGGTGTTTGGGCAGTGCTTTAGCCATCACTCCGCTTCCCAGGAGGTTCTTCAGTGGGAATGTGGAGCGGAAGTGGGAGCAGCAGCCCAGGCACTCCAATGTGCAGTGCTGTGGTCTGAAGCTGCTCATTGTTTGAAAGGCAGAGAGAGACACAGAGTGGAGAAATTAGAAAGTTTTTACAAGCAGTTTTTCGACAGACATTTTCCCAGTATTTTTTTTAACAAGTGAGAATCTAGAAACTTGTAGGGATTTTTGGAAATGTTGTATTACATAATCTGCTTTGTTTGAAATTAGAAATGTGTATTTTGCTGAGGACTTTTTGGGCTGCGAGCATTCAGAGGTTTCATCAATCCTCCACTAGCTCATCTGGCTTCTGTGCAGCTTCGTTCCTCTGAGGGTGCCGTTCTGACCCATAGTACACTTTGGAAAAGCTCCTTCCTGCTCTTAGCTAACCTGCTTAAATATTACTACACATATACCCACTGCAGGAATCCAGCAGGCTGATGTTCATGTAAAGTAGTGTCAAGACTACATTTATAACTGAGAAGAGGTCCCAGCTGTGGTGATTTTTGATTTTGCCTTATGCTCTTACTGAATTACTGTGGCTTCACCATGAGGCATTTGAGAAATCGGTGCTGTCATTCACTTAGCTGACTTGGCCAACCTGTCGTCCCTCCTGGAAATTCTGGGGATTGCCTGCTGGCATGCATGCCCTGTGAGTCAGAACATCACCTGCTGGCACACGTGCCCTGTGGGTCAGAACGTTACCTGCTGGCACACGTGCCCTGTGGGTCAGAACGTTACCTGCTGGCACATGTGCCCTGTGGGTCAGAACATTGCCTGCTGGCACACGTGCCCTGTGGGTCAGAACATCGCCTGCTGGCACATGTGCCCTGTGGGTCAGAACATCACCTGCTGGCACACGTGTCCTGTGGGTCAGAACATTGCCTGGTGGCACGTGTGCCCTGTGGGTCAGAACATCACCTGCTGGCACACGTGCCCTGTGGGTCAGAACATCACCTGCTGGCACATGTGCCCTGTGGGTCAGAACATCACCTGCTGGCACACGTGCCCTGTGGGTCAGAACATCACCTGCTGGCACGTGTACCCTGTGGGTCAGAACATTACCTGCTGGCACATGTGCCCTGTGGGTCAGAACATCACCTGCTGGCACACGTGCCCTGTGGGTCAGAACATTGCCTGCTGGCATGCATACCCTGTGGGTCAGAACATCACCTGCTGGCACACGTGCCCTATGGGTCAGAACATTAGCTGCTATATGCATACCCTGTGGGTCAGAACATTACCTGCTGGCACACATGCCCTATGGGTCAGAACACGGTCTCCAGGGAGGCGCCTGTCTTCAGATGCCCTGGTTCTCCCTGTTTAGCAGCTTTCTGTTTCTCGGTTATTCTTTTTGCTCCTCTCCTGTCTCATTTTGCCTGCTGAGGCACTCCTCCCTGGCACTCACTTCTAGTCACTGTCTTAATCCCTAAAGACACTACTTTGTGAATTGCATTCTGAACACAGATTTCGTGTGGGAGTTATTTTCTCTGTCTGCTTTGAGGAATTTTTTTCTTGTCAGTTGGTAGTTGGTACCACATGGGGAAAGTTGTTTATCTGTACCATACAAAATAAGGGATCAGGGCACTCCCACAGGAAGTCTGTGGTTGGTTGGCCGTAATACTACAGCTAGTCCATTGTTTAATGACTGCACTTTTGGAAAACAGAAATGATCCCCAAAAAGCAAAGTCATATATGCAATGTATATTCTTACACAAGTCCTGTTTATAATAGTGACTAATTGGAAACAACTCTAAAAATGCTCAAAGAATAAGTTTGCCAACTATAATATAAAAATGGTACGTGATAAAAATATCTTTAGATGTGTGAATATAGATGTTTAAAAAGCAAATTCCAAGCTGCTATTGATACTAATTTTAATGATAGGAAAGAATACATGAGCGTCAAGCATGGCTTAGTAAGCGTAGCAGGTCGCTGCGGGTCTGTGTGCCAGGTTAGCTGAGAGAGCAAGGGTTTAGTCCCTCAGCCTGTTTCTCTGTCTGTAGAATGAGAATGACAGAATGTCCTGTCTACACCGTGGGCTTGCTGCTGGGAGAAGCAAAGGAAAGAATCTCCGAAAGCGTTTGGAATGAGTAGGTCACTCCTAAGTAGCCTTGGGAGGGACAGTAAGTCTGCATTCTCTAAGTGGCATCGGTCAAAAGTTGCAGCTTGGGGTTCAAGAGACCCAGAGTCCATCCTTAGCGCCATTGTCTGCTTGTGTGGCTTTCTTAATCTGGTTGTTATCCATATTCTCATGTGAAATGGAGAATGGACAGGATCTCCTTTAAGGTTATTTCTGCTTTAAAAAGTCTGCCGGAGTTTAAATTTTGAAGCAGTGTCTGCTAAGCATTCTAACATAACCCTTCTTTTTTACTGCCTTTGTAGATGCTGTTGCTATAGTTTTATTTATCTACCAGATAACTGTAGTCTTCTTCCAAGAATCTGGATTTTATTCCTTAAGGGTGCCAGGGCTGTATGAGATTGTAAAAATTCATAGTCCTGTGTTCCGTGGATTTTGTTGCTATTAGGTGGTGGTAATATTGCAGAGCATATCTGAGAATGTCCTAGTGTTAGGGTCATGAATTGTCAGTCGTCTTTTAGGTTTTGCTTTTATTGATTTAATTTTAAATTAGAAGAAGTTCGCAAACATAAAGTGGACAGCTTGGCCAAAAGCTTAGCGCATTTGCTGTGAGCCTTAAGTGCCTGTGGGTCACACCCAGGGAGGGTGTTCCAGCGGCCCCCTTTCCCCTCCAGCTTACTCTGCAGCCTATCCTGTTGCTCCCCCCAGGCAAGCGTCCTAATCTTGTGTTTCGCTTTTTCCCATCTGCAGCCTGGCTGTCCCACAGAGGACTTGGCCAGAGCTGCGCTGACACCAGTTTTCAGCCTTTTTCTGCAGGTGGGAGTTGAAAGCAAGGTAATGTGTTTTCAGAGTTTCTTTTTTTACCTTCCCACCCTCCTTGTCAACTAAAATTTAATTCTGAAGCTCAAACACATGTATTATGATTCCAGGTTTCAAGTTACTTTTATTTCAGGTTAGCCAGAAGTCTCAATTGAGTGAATTAAAAATCCCTGGATATAGTCTCATTTCCATTCTTCCCATAGCTAATCCCGTGCTGAGTTCATCATCATCATCATCATCATCATCATCATCATTTTGCTGAGATTATGGAGGAAGCAATTTTATGCATATATTGCTTGACAAAGTTTCCTTTAAGACTTCTTAAATGAGGGACTACATAGAGAGTCATTTGTTTGCCTAGGAAGACCTATACCTTTCATTTTTAAAGTTATTGTTCTAAAGATTTCCTTGTATGTAGTTAAGAAATGTGAAAATTTGGGGTAAATCGTTAGACACTGATTTAAAAGTAAAGTTTTAGCTGGGTCATCTGTAAGCTCTTCACCATTCCTAGCCTATTTCACATTTTCAATGTGCAAGGGAGACATTATAAGACTTTAAGACTAGATTTTGGGGCCTGGTGCGATGGTTCATTGGCTAAATCTCACCTTTTATTTATTTATTTATTAAGATTTATTTTATTTTTATTGCAAAGTCAGCTATACAGAGAAGAGGAGAGACAGAGAGGAAGATCTTCCGTCCGATGATTCACTCCCCAAGTGGCCGCAATGACCGGTGCTGTGCCGATCCGAAGCCGGGAACCAGGAACTTCCTCCAGGTCTCCCACGTGGATGCAGGGTCCCAAGGCTTGGGTGCAGGGTCCCAAGGCTTTGGGCTGTCCTCGACTGCTTTCCCAGGCCACAAGCAGGGAGCTGGATGGGAAGTGGAGCCACCGGGATTAGATCCCATAGGGGATCCCGGTGTATTCAAGGTGAGGACTTTAACCACTAGGCCACCATGCCAGACCCAATCCTCACCTTTTAAATGCTGGGATACCATATGGTTGCTGGATCATGTTCCAGGCTGCTGCATTTTCTATCCTGCTACCTACTTATGGCCTGGGAAAGCAGTGGAGGATGATTCAAAGCCTTGGGACCCTGCACCCTCACAGGAGACCCGGAAGAGGCGTCTGGCTTTGGATCAGCTCAGCTCTGGCCATGGTAGCCATTTGGGGAGTGAGCCAGCAGGTGGAGGATCTTTCTTTCTCTTCTCTGTAAATCTGATGTGCCACTCCAAAACAGACAGACAAATACTTAAAAAAAAAAAAGGTTTTACATTGTCCTACGTTTTCCATTTAGTCATTTAGTATTTTCCCTGCTAATCCTTAAATTTTTTGTAAGAAATACTAGAAAGTGACATCCATAAAAAAAAAAGTAATGCATTCCTCTGTGAAAATTAAGACTGAGTTTATTATATCAAAATATTTAGTTTTAGGAGATTATGGTGATTTTTATAAAAGAAGATTCTGTATTGGAGACATTTCTCCAGGAGCTAGATTGTCCAGGCCTGCTTGATGGTTTTAGAATGGTCCCGTGGTTTCTGCCCTCATTTGCAGAGTTTGCGATGCCCTGCCTGCTGGAGTGTTGCTCTGACACGGCTCCCTCTCCGAGCTCGGTGCTGTGGGGTTAAGTAGGTACTTGTTCTCTCAGCACTCGTGGCCTTTTGCTTCAAGAGTTAATGATGTCTGCAGGTGTGTGGGGATTAGCACTGTAAAGTTGTATGAGGGAGTTTTCTTTCTTTTGATCTTCAGAAAGGGATGAAAGATGACCATTAAATTTAAGGGATTAGGTCTCCACTCTTCACAGACTTGAGGTACCAATAAATATTTCACTTCAGATGCAAGGAGAAGAATTGTATACATCTGGGGGAAAACGGGTGTTTTATATTACCAGTTGGAAGTTATTCACTCTCGACTTACAAGTTAAATGATCTTTGCATAGTCGTTTTCTCTCAACCTGGTGTAGAAATATCTGAAAAGGAAATTTTTGTGTTTGTATCTTGGTAGTGAAGTTTTTTGTCCTGTATTCCTAAGCCTTTTATAAGTTAACATCTTTCCTATGTTCCTTGCTTTCCCTATTCAGGAATGTGTGTGGTTCCATTTGTGTAATTTCACTGTTGCCCTCAAAAAACTGCTGATCCTAAGTTTGAGAAGCAATACCTTTCAAAATGATCCCATGTTCACATGCTTGATATGTGCATGCTTGGTTTCATTAGCCCTGCAGTTTCATTGTCTTCCTTTCAAATCAGCATTGTTTAGAAAAGGAATGTGATGTTGATGAGCTGGCAGTCAAGGTGGACAATTACTGTTAGTGCATTCTCAGGAAACGGGGGGGGGGGGGGGACACTGGGAGGAAGTCTCAGGCACTCAGGAGAGATGGGGTCAGCGCCACTCCACTCCTTTCCCTGTTGTCTGCTCTGTCAGTTTAACTCCAGAATGGAACATGGAGAATGTTTCCTGTGTGTCCTAAGTAGAGTGAAATGCTTTGAGCACAAACCAAACCCAGAATAAATGATTTTTCCTCCCTGCATCACACATGACATAATCAGCTATTTAGAACACATTTAGAATACATCCATTCAGCCCCAGTGACTCACAGTATCTATATAGTTCTACATTTTGTGTTTTGATTCTGAAAGCTCACAAGTGATACTTTTCTGTCAGTTGCTGTTACACATGAGATACAGTCCTTTTCCAATGTTCTTTGTTCCCTACTTATTTCTTACCTTTTTATTGTAGAAAATTAGAATGATGGTTGTAAACTGTTAATGTTATACTAGTGATGTGAAGAAGGGAAAAGTAAATTGTGTGAGTACATACAATGAGATGGGTCACAGGAAGTACACACTGCGTGAGCTGACGGTGGCCGGTGGCAGAGTGCTGGGTGAGAGCTGAAGAGCCTGGTGCTTGATGGCACTGCCCAGTGCTTTCAGGTCAGGGGCCTGCTCAGTTACCACCTGCTTCCGATGCTTCATAAAAGTATAGGGATGACTCTGTGCACTGCTTATCCAAACTATGGGCCTATAATATTACTCTAAAAAAAGAAACTGTGAAAGGTGTTTGGCAACGAGCAAGAAAGGGACCTCACAAACTCTTTGATGGTCAATTAACCAGAAAATGTGCTAACGACTGGGTGCTGTGCTGGATTATGGGCCCAGGAATTACCCCCGAAGTCCTCAGAGTGGTCCTGCTCTTTGAGCACAGACACAATTATAGACCGCAGGGAGATGCTACAAAAGCTTTAATTAAGGGATTTATTTACACCCCACTGAGTTTTGGAAATTAAATTCGTATTTGGGCTTAACTGGTTTTTCTTTGGTCTGAATTTCCACATATATTTCAACAGAGAACACTTTTTTCCAAACCTGTTTTCTCTTGGAAGCCATCTTACTGTGATGGGTCACGGGGAAGGTGAGAGTAATCAGTAAGGAATGAGGGAAAGTGATCTGAGAGCCTGGATGGTGCAGCCTTTGGGGCTTGGGTTGGAAATTGAAGGGTTTTTTTTTTTTTATTGTATTGTTGTTGACAATCTTTACATAGTTAATCACGGTTAAAAAAAAAAAGGTTCAGGGGGTATAGGGTAGTGGGCAACACCATTATGTCCATATTGTTTCCATCATGTATCTGAGATAAAGGGGAGATAATGAGGGAGAAGCCCCACCCGGTTTCCCACCCACCCCAAGTCCCGGATGTGGGGCATGCTCTGAGATCCTTGCTCAAGTGGTTTTAATAAGTCTCCAGTTATGAATTGCTGCCAGTTTTGCTCGATGAGGTCATCCACTGATTGATATGGTCCATCATAGGGCCACCGTTTGCCCCATATTTCGCTGCCAACATATAGCTGAGGTGGTTGATTGAGTTGTTCTTTCTTCTGTCTTTTCTTGGTTAGAGTTCTGAGTCCAGCAGTTCGATTGGGGAGATCTCCAAAGAAACTTTGAGGTATTCCCAGACCAGATTCTTGTATGTTCTAGCAAGCACAGGGCCCGGCACAGGTCCATCACCACGATCAGCTGGTGGTTTCAATTGCTGGGTTGGTTCTGGTTTCAGTCCCGAGTTGCACTGGAACCAGTGGGTGTTGCAGTCCAGCCTGGTTCTGCCCAGCACATACTCGGCCCTTGCATCAACCAGTGGGAGCTGCAGCCTAGTACAGGTGACCCACAATAACCCCCACCAGGCCTGCCCCCTTCCCTGGTTTGCCAGTATGTGTAGCAGTAGACAGACCAGTCTGTCCCCCATCCCATTTGGCTCTTGTACTTGTCAATGGGTATTAAAGCTTAGTTCCATCTAACCAACTCAACCATCCAGTCCTCACGGATGTTGAGTGCCTCTCTGTCTAGCCACCCCAGGGCCCATCCTAGTTTTCATGCCCTCCCGCAGGAGTAGTGACCCAAAAAGGGGGAACCCACTTTTTCCCTCCCAGGTCTCTCTCAGTCCCGGTTTATGCACTCTTTAGGTGGTTCTGTGGTTTGACTTGACAGAATTAGTCCCCAGTGCCAGCTTCTGCCATCTGATGCTGCAGTTAAGCCCAAACATCCCTCACCCACTCTAATTTATGCTTATACCCGCAGGAATAATCATCCCAGCCTGGCTTTTCTCTGATCTAGTCCACATCAGGCGCACAGGTGTTGCAGCCTTGCTTAGTCTGGTCTGTCCCCATCCCAGCCCACGCTCTCCAGTGGGAGTAGCTGTCTGGCGAGGGGATCAGCCCCTTAATCTCCCTGCCAGCTCTGCCCCTCCCTTCCTGGATCTCACGTGTGCTGGTTGGGTGCTGCAGTCAAATCCAGTACAGGCAACCTCGCCCTGGCATTCCATAATGTGTACTGGTTTTGTCGTGACCAAACCCGGCTCAACCCATACTCTGTTCTGGTGTTCGGATTTGCCAGTGGATGACATGAACTGATTCAGCCTGGTCTGCCCCTGACCCATGCCAAATGTGTGCCAGTGGGAAACTTTCCATGGCCTATTCTGGGCTGTTTCCTATCATGCTTCTTGCGCTTACCTGCAGGGTATGTGTCCTGCCAGAGGAGTTGCCCAGGCTCCTCCATCAGAACCCCTCCCAATGCCAGATTTTGTGCATACCAGGGGATCCTTGAGCCAGCCCTCTCAGTTCACCTCCTGTCCTAGCAGGAACAGGGGCTTTTCCTGCCTGGCTTTCAACCCCATTCTGGTGGAAATTGAAGTTTTTATATGGAAATTGTCTCTGCTTGATATACCAGTAAACCAAAAACTGTGCGCTTAAATACACAAACAGAATTCAGATTATAGGAATCCTCCTCACAGGGCGACATGCTCATCCTTGGAACAGCATGCTGCTGTGTCTCCAAAAATGTTACTCTTTGACGTGATCAAAGCAGGTTTCTGCTACCCTCCAGGTCTGACCTTTTACAAACCAAGATCCATATTTAGTTCAGTTCCTCCACTAATTTGTGGAATGATTCCCACTGAAGGTGCATTTAACCTCACGTAAAGATCACAGCCACCTGAGTTACGAAGCTGCACTACCCTCCTTTGTCTGCAGGAGGCACTCTCCTCCTACAACTCCTGGGCCTGCTTGCTGCCTCAGTGGGTGTGTCCTCTTTGGTTAGTGAAGCAAGTGCCTGCAAAATTTGGTTTGAACCATGAAGGTTTTAAAGACTACTAGGTGGCCCCATGTTGTGCAGTAGTGGCTTAAGTTGCTACCTGCAACAGTGTCATAGGGACATCTGTTGGAGTCCCATCTGCTGCAGCTCCCTGCAAATCACATAGGAAAGTAGTGGCAAATGTCCCAAGTGCTTAGAACCCCGCACCCACCTGAGAGACCCAGAAGAAGCTCTTGGCTCCTGGCTCCTACCCGGCCCGGCCACAGCCACTGCAGCCATTTTGGAGTGAGCCACCAGATGGAAGATCTCTCTTTTTCTGTTTGTTACTCTTTCAAATAAATAAAATTAAATCTTTTTTTAAAAATAGTACTAGGAACTGTTATGCATTAGTAACTGCATATTTTCTTTGGTGTCTTTAGGTTTATGTATTTATTTGAAAGACACAGAGACAGAGAGAGAGAGACAGAGATCTTCCATTCACTGGTTCACTCCCCAAATGACCACTGTGGTCAAGACTGGGCCAGGCCACAGTCAGGAGCTCAGAATTCCATCTGAGTATCCCATATGGTTGGCAGTGACCTGGATTCTTGGGCATTATCTACTACCCTCCTAGGCTCATTGGCAGGGAGGGAAGGGGAACAGCTAAAACTTGAACCAGTGCTGCAGTGTTGGGTACCAGCACTGCCACTGAGAGCTTCACCAGCTGCGCCAGAGCCAGCTGCTCTTCTAGTGCTTGAGGTGTGTGCCTTACATGGACTCAGATGGCACATCTTGCAGGTTCCCTTGGGCACTTCTGATTGGTGGGCCCTTTTGCATTCCTCTCAGTTGGGTATGTGAAGAACGGAGTTTCCTTCTTTTTTGACATTCTGAACAGAATAGTCAATAAGAAAATCATTAGAGGTGTTTATGTCATAGTCTTACTTGGAAGGAAATGAAAGATGAAAAATGGGAAGCCCGGTTAACTAGTTTTAGATTATTAAAAAGTATAATTTTCAGCAAGGTTTCATTTATGTGAAAAGCCTACACTGGGACGTCGTGGTAACGTGGGGAGGGAAGGATGAGTATGGAATGAGAGGCAGAGGGCCCTTGGCCTGTTTTCATCCCCATGCAGTGAGGGGCTTCTCTCTCGGGTGCAGTGTGCCTTCGTGACCCAAGTGGGTCCATGTGCTAAGCATGCTTCTGACGTCTCTTTATTGTAAATACTCATTGGGATTTTTAAACAGCACATAATATGAATTTCCATTCTCTTTGCTTTTTTTTTTTCTCTTTTGAAAAGAAGATCTTTGTATTTAATGTTGTAAGTATTTTGTTCAACCAGGTAGTTACAGCTACTGAACTAGAAGCAAAGTTTGCTCCAAACTCCTAGAGAGAAATAGAACAGGTACCAAAGAATAACAGGATGTTTCCAGATTTTGTGGAAAGCAGAGCTAAAAGATAAGTTTATTTAGGTGTAAAAAAAATTTTTTTTAAATCACTTTTTTTCATAGAATGCATTTTCCATGAACTTCTTCAAGATCCTACGTGTGCAATAATTTGCTTTAAAAAATGCTGAATCAAAGTTACTTTATGAAGTAAAAATTCTAAGTTCTTATCTCTTAGGCTTTATTTTGCTAACATTACTAGAATTAGCACAGCTGGCTTAGATTCTAAAATAGTTCAGTTTTACGCTTCAGCAAAATTAATTCAATCAAATTGGAGTTGAGGTTAGATAAAAAGAAGCGTTCCTGGGCCCGGCGGCGTGGCCTAGCGGCTAAAGTCCTCGCCTTGAAAGCCCCGGGATCCCATATGGGCGCCGGTTCTAATCCCGGCAGCTCCACTTCCCATCCAGCTCCCTGCTTGTGGCCTGGGAAAGCAGTTGAGGACGGCCCAATGCATTGGGACACTGCACCCGCGTGGGAGACCCGGAAGAGGTTCCAGGTTCCCGGCTTCGGATCGGCGCGCATCGGCCCGTTGCGGCTCACTTGGGGAGTGAATCATCGGACGGAAGATCTTCCTCTCTGTCTCTCCTCTGTATATATCTGGCTGTAATAAAATGAATAAATCTTTAAAAAAAAAAAAAAAAAAAAAAGAAGCGTTCCTAAGCATAACAGGGTTATCAGGGAAGGACTAGGACATTTCCTTTCTGAGTGGCCTTTAAAAGTAGGCTGCTTTCAGGGTGGGCATTGGCATGACCATTAAGGCACAGTTTGGGATGTTTGCATTGTATTAGAGTGCCTGGGTTCAGGTGCCAGCTCCACTTCCCGCTCGATCTTTTTATTGACATGCAACCTGGGAGCCATCAGGTAACCAAATACCTCAGTACCTAGGTCCTTCCACACATGTGGGACACAGCAGGATTGAGGTCTAGTCTCCTGGATCCAACCTGGTCCAGCCCCAGCTGCCAGCTCTTGTGGCCATTTAGGAAGTGAAGCAGCAGATACACGGTCCTTGAGTATGTGTCTCTCTCTCTCCTAGGATATTGTGTTTTCCAGATACGGTAGATGTATTCAGATACAGTGGTGTATGAACAGGTGCCATGTGTAGCGATGGAGTGAGACTCTCAGGAAGCCTTCCTCTCCCACGTCTGTAATTTCTGCCCCCTCTCCCGCACCTGTTTTCCTTGGAAAGCAGAGAGACAGACAGCCATCTTTCATCCACAGGTTCACATCCGGAATGCCTGCAAAAGTCAGGGATGTGCGAGGCCAAATCCAGGATTCTAGAGCCTCATTTACATCTCCCACAAGGTGGCAGGGACCCAAGTACTTAAGCCATGGTCCATGACCTCCCAGGGTGTGTAATGCAGGAATGCCGGAGTTGGAAGCAGAGTTGGAAGTTAAACCCAGACACTCCATTGTGGGATGTGGGTATCTTGAGTAGTGTCAAACACCCTTAGCCGCTACATTTCTTTCTTTTGTATTTTTTAAGATTTGTTTATTTTTATTGGAAAGGTAGATTTACAAAGAGGACAGAGAGAAAGCTATTCCATCCTCTGGTTCACTCCCCAAATCACTGTAACAGCTTGAACTGAGCCAATCCAAATCAGGAGCTTTTTCCTGATCTCCCACATGGCTGCAGGGCCCCAAGGCTCTGGGCCATCCTCTACTGTTTTTTGAGGCTACCGGCAGGGAGCTGAATGGGAAATGAAGCAGCTGGGACACGAACCAGCGCCCATATGGGATGCCAGCACTTTTAGACAGAGAATTAGCCAGTTGAGCCATGGCACTGGGCCCACCCTTCACAATTTCCATTTTTCTTGATTATACTGCTTATCTTCCACACATATTTCATTGATTGAACATTTCCATTTTTGTTTGGGGGGGGGAGGGTCATAGTTTTGATTTTTAATAGTTAGGTTTAGGTTTTTGTTTTGATAATTTTTATCAGATCCACTAGTATCCCTGTCTCTCTAAGGTTGTGCATTATCAGTCCTGTTTGGTTTTTTCATTATTTTATTTGGTTTCCTTTCCTGTGCCTCTCCCCAAGTGTGAATTATGTCATGGAACCAGACATTGCACTTCAATGCAGTTCATTGAGATTTTTGCTTTAATAGATAATGAAGGAGAACCGTTTAGTCTGCAGGGCTATGTTACCTCATTTTAATCAGAGTGCTTTGGGATTCTATCAGAATGATGATTTAAAATGTGAGGTCTTGATCCAGAAGCATAAACAAGTAGCCATGTGCTGTTTGTAGTTCTGTGTCTCTGTGATGCTATTGGGACAGCAGCAGGTTCCCTCCTCCCCAGCGTGATTCTGTATTCCTTAATTAGGCTGACCATGAAGCCTAGCTGGCTCAGCAGTTTGCTGTCTCAGGTGGCAGGCTCGAGGCTGTGGCTCTGCTCCACTGGGTCGGTGTTGGGAAGCATTTCCAGTGAATGAGGAGCTATGGCCTGGTCCCTTTTCAAGTTGTTGGTGAAAGAAATGAGTCAGTATCTTTTCTTACGTCAGTATACAGCACTGAGAAACTCCTAAGGAGCTGGTTAATTTAGCAGATATGGGAGAAGGGCTATATTTGTTTTATTTGAGCCTCAGGAACTGTTGCTAGTTTGGTAAGTTCAGATCAGCACATTGGCATCCAGATGCAGAGAGAACTTTATGCCTGTGGTGGAGTAGATCAGGGATCCAACCCGAGTTATTTGGGACTGGTCTTTGCTGTGGCTTCACAGTGGATGCTCCCAATCGGTTTTCCAAGCCCTTTTCAGACAGGCATGTGGAGTCGTATTCTGGTAACATGGCTGGCCTCTCTTCAGACCTGTGGTCCCCATAGCCAGCTTATGGCGTTCTGCCTGGGTTATATATAAAAAGGGGAAACTGAATGACGTGGATAGTGAATAGATGGAATTTCAACTTGACCAGCAGGTATCACTATGGAAAAATCTGTTTCCAAACAGGTTCTTCCTACAAGTTCATCAGTTTTACATTCTATTCTCCTCTTTGTCTTTCTTAGGACTGGTGCCAAGAGAAGGCTGAGTTTCCCAGGGAGTTCTCCAAATTTCATCATCCCCCTTTATTTTATCCTCCCTACTTCAAAAATATAGCCAGGATTGAGCCAGTATTGTGGCTCAGTGGAGTAAGCTGCCTCTTTCACCCATGAGTACTTATTTGAGTCCCAGTTGCTCTGGGAAGGCCAAAGAAGATGGCTTAAGTACTTGGACCCTTGCCACCCCATAGATCTAGATGGAGTTCCAGATTCCTGGCTCTTTGTTTCTCTCTCTCTCTCTTCTCTCTCTCTCTCTCTCTCTCTTTTTCTCTCTCTCTGTGTGACTGAGCCTTTAAAAAAAATAAAAATATAATTATTGACAAAAGGGCTTGAGGCCAGGGTAGCATCATAGTGAGTTAAGCCATTGTCTGTGACATCAGACAGTACTGCTTGAAGTTGTGGTGCTTTGTTTCTGGGCCATTGTCCTACTGATGTGCTTGTGAGAGCAGTGGAGGATGGCTCAGGTCTCGGGTCCCTGCCACCCACTTGGGAGACCCAAATGCAGTTCCTGGCTTCTGGTTCCTGCCCGGCCCAGCCCTGACCACTGCAGTCATTTGGGGAGTTAGCCAGTGAATAAAAGAGTTCTACCTCTTAGTCTTGCTCTTTCTCCCTTTCTGTCTATGGCTTTTCCTTTGTCTCTGTAACTTTGCCTTTAAATAAATATTTTAAAAAGATACAGGGCCTTACTTCCATATTTGCCACTACTTTTGTTTCTATTCATGTTTCTAATACTAATATTGTGTTTCTCACCGAGTGTGAGGAAGCACTCTTTCATAGCCAGTGCTTTAAGGAATGGCAGTCCTTTTAAAAGTGGACTAGGGGACTTTCACTGTTAAATGTCTATTGACATTTTTGCCAGAAGATGTGTTGATTTTTCTCTCTGTTTTTCAGGTCCTGCCTTCTTCCCTGGGCGATGTGCTGAGATTTTTGCCAAGGGTCAAAGCATCGGGAAGCTTGGGGTCCTTCATCCTGATGTTATCACCAAATTTGAGTTGACCATGCCCTGCTGCTCCCTGGAAATCAATATTGAGCCCTTTTTGTGAAGATGTTATCCGTTGTGGTTATCGCTTTTCCTCCCTACCCCCTCGTGGTGTCTTTCAGCCCTCCCTTGAGAACACCTGTTTGTGTTTTAACGTTTGATAAAGTAAAGGTGTTGTCTGGCTCCCTGCATGAAGTCGGAAAATACAGCCTACTATTGGGTATCTGTGTGTGCATCTGCATTGTTGGGCCAAAGCCCTAGGGCGGGACAGAGGACCGCACTGCGGGGTACAGTGTCATTGGGCCCCTCAGCTCAGAACTTCACGCAGAAACCCATGCCTACTGCAGGATGAAACAAGATAATTGATTGGAGTATCCATCAGTTGAGTTTGAGGTAACTAAGGTTTTCAGCTGTATTCTCCACATCTAACATGTTTTCATTTGGGCAAACCAAGAAAAGAGCATTTTTAGAAAACCTTTGGCAGCACTTAAGTTGCTACTTGGGATGCTCATATCCGACACTGGAGCGCCTGGTCTGAGTCCTAGCTCTACTCCTAGTCCCAGCTTCCTGCTGACATGCACCCTGGAGGCTCAAAGACCTGGGATCCTGCCAGACCCACATTGGAGACCCAAACATCATTCCTGAATCCCACCTGGCCCAGCCCTAGCTCTCGTCCATGTTTGTGATCTGAATCAGTGAATGGGAGTTCTCTCTGTATGTCTCTCTGCCTTTCAAATAAAAAAATCAATAATAGTCTATCAATTTTGAAGTCATTTTAAAGGAAAGAAAAACCTAAAACACAAGTATTTACAGTATTTGAAGATACATGTCCTCTGTCTGTGATCCTTGGAGACAGAACATTGCAACAGATCTGCAGCGGTCCCAGTGCTGCACTTCCAATCCAGCTCCCTGTGAAGACTCCGGAAAGGCAGCGAAGAACAACCTGAGTCCTTGAATAAATATGAATAAAGTAAATAGAAATGATAAATGTAAGTAAATTATAAATAAATTAATTAAAATAACAATAAATCTTTTGTAAGAAGAAAGGATGGATCAGCACCGTGGCATAGTAGGTTAAGCCTTCCCCTGCAGCACCAGCATCCCGTATGAGAGTTAATTTGAATCCTGGCTTTTCCACTTCTGATTCATTTCCCTATTCAGGGCCTAGGAAAGCAGTGGAGGATGGCCTAAGTTCTTGGGCCCCTATGGGAGACCCAGAGGAAGTTCCTCAGCTCCAGCCGTTGCAGCCATTTGGGGAGTGAACCAACAGCAGAGGGAAGATTCTTTCCATAACTCTGCCCTTTTAAATAAAAATAAAGTATATATTTAAAAATGTATTTTTAAAGATTTATTTTTATTGGAAAAGCAGATTTACAGAGAGAAGGAGAGACAGAGAGGAAGATCTTCCATCCTCTGGTTCACTCCTCAAAAGGCCATAACAACTTGAGCTGAGCTGATCAGGAACCAGGAGCTTCTAGGTCTCCCACGCGGGTGCAGGGTCCCAAGGTTTTGGGCCATCCTCAGCTGCTTTCCCAGGCCACAGGGAGCTGGATGGGAAGTGGAGCAGCTGGGACTAGAACCGGCGCCCATAGGGGATGCCAGTGCTTGTGGGTAGAGGATTAGCCAGTTGTGCCATTGTGTTGGCCCCCCTAAAAAAACACATTAAAAAAAGGACATTTTAGAGTGATGCAAATATTTTATACCTGAATTCAAGTGGTAGGTGTAGCTGAGATGCGCATTACACCTCAGTGAAGCCAGAGAGAAAAAGTGTAAGAGCAGCTGATGGATATGTAATGTAAAACGGCATGTAGTTTATAATTGGTGTTTCTGCTCAAGGTGTGTGCTTCCTGGCCTACAACTGTTTAATGAAGACATTCTGTGAGGTTCTCAGTGATTCAGTCATGGCTCCTGGATCATGTGACAGCCATTGCTGCCGAGGGTGGAACCATTTGTTCTGTTGGTAATCAGCCATCTTCATATTTTTTGGATAATAATAAATCACTTGTAATGAAAATCCACCAATAGTTGATTGGATAGCCTAGCATGAAGGGGAAAGATCAAATCCAAGCATCCCAGTAGTGTTTATGCGCTCTGGAGCAGGAAGCTGTAGAAGGAAGATGGTTATTGGCTGCTCCGTGTGTGAATTTGCAGCTTATTGGGCACTGAGGCACCACAGGCTGATCATCTTACACACCGGTTCGCTGTGAAGCAAACGAGCTCCAGCCAGGTCGGTCTGGCGACTGCCAAGAGCCTTCACTGGGTGGGACACACCTGCTGCAGTATGAAAGACGAAAACAACATTGACATTTGATTTAGAGATTAAGTCCACTGTTAAAGTCTGGCATCCCTGCATGGCTGTTGTGTTAAATCTTTTCCATATGATCTGGTTTCATATTTTTAATATTTTTGGTTACTAATTGGAGGAAATGGTTAGAATGGAAAATAAATGGACTTAACAGATGAATGACGTAGAAGATACATGACATAAATGGGGTTGCAACACCTTAACATGAGGTGGAGATCACAGCTGACTCAATGATTCACATCATTTACCTACTTATCCAGAATGCTGAGTTTTCTTGGAAGATTTTATTTTTTTTTTAATGCTTACATTTATCTGAAAAGTAGAGGGACGGTTCTCCCATTTGTTGGTTCACTCCCCAAATGCTCAGAACAGCAGAGGCGAGTACACACTGCAGCCAGGAGGCTGGCACTCCATCTGGAATTCCCCACGTGGCTGGCAGGAAACCAGGTAGTCACGCCATCAGCCACCGCTCAATATACGGGTAAGTGGGAAGCTGCATCTGAAATGGAACAGCGGGGCCATCCCAGTAAGAGGGATGCAGGAGTCTCGAGCAGAAACTTAACCACTGTACCACAGCTTCCACTCCTTCACGTGTTGTTTGTTTTTACAAAACATCCTGAAAGTTTTTAAGAGTCATGTCACCCACTGACAGCAACCAGCATTGTTCTTTACTCTTCATCTGTTAGGTTTGACCACGAACATGGCAGGATTGTCATTAGCAAATATTTTGAAAGCACAATCCATCTTAGGATGCCCTGCCAAGGCTGCCTGAGAGCATCCGCAGCACCGGAATTAGAGGGTTTGCCAGACAGGAAATGAATCTGATTTTTTAAGACAGAAAGGTGAAGATAGGAAATGTCTCTGTTTGATACCAAACCTGGTAGAAAAATGTTTCTGCTTTCTACAAGTCACAATATTTTCTCATAGGGAATGAAAATACACCCCATCCATAAAACAGGCACCTGTTCAGGTACAACAAGCAACTGACTGAGGGATGCAGCCTCGGTGCGCATTCTCATTGGTGCTGGACAGATACAGGGCAGAAGTCCAGGCTGGGTTGGATGCGATGAATTGGAGTTGTCTTACCTGTGAATTTTGAGCAGAACATTTTTTTATTTTTTTTTTTTTTTGAGCAGAACATTTAAGTCAAGAGCACTGGGTGCTGTACAGGCCGTTGCAGCAAGATAAGCCAGAGAGACATCGGAAGCAAATAATTCTGTGGGCAGGAGAGATCATTTGGGCCAGGGGTCACTGCCTAACACTTGTCACACTGATGGCCTAGGACATGTATTGGGGGTATAATGAAATCCCTCTGGATGCTTAAGATAATTAAGCATCTTTTTGTCAGTGTCCAGTTAAGATGGTTAAAGTGCTCTGTTTCGTGTGCATGTGCATAAATTTACTCCAGCCTTAACACTGTCCATCTAGTTCCCATGTAACAGCATGTACACTAGAAACCCAGAAGGCCTCATTGCTGTTGCAGGCCCATGGATGGATGCAGGCAGATTAGGAGATTCTTGCAGGCACCAGCATTAAAACCGCCCAGTTCCCAGTGATCTGTGGATCACTTTGTGGATACGGAAGAGGCTTTGACTACTGGGAATACCTGCTTGGAAAGCATGCAGCTTGGCTGTGGTCGAGGGCATCCTGATACAGCAAGAGCAAGGCTAGCAGAGTGCTGAAGAAACATTACAGCCTGAACTCCTAGTTACATCCTAGATTTTCTTGTTTGTTTTTGCATGCCATATAGACAGGCGTGGAAAAGGAAGAAGAATGTGGCTTCCCATAACTCTCTTGTCTCATGTGGCTACAGTTTTAAGAACTTAACATTCTATTCATAGCCCACATTCAGCCTTCTTAATATGTAAATGTTCAAGCCTGTACTTCAGGTGTGCCCTGAAACAACAGATGTGGGGTTGTTTTCAACCACTGTGTCCATAGTCATTTATTAAAGCCTTATGTTTACAGAAATGAAGAATCACCATATGATTTTTCATGCATTTACAATTTGAGTTAAAAAAAAAATCAAGGTCTCAGTGCAGTAGCCTAGTGGCTAAAGTCCTGCATGACATGCGCTGGGATCGCATGTGGGCACCAGTTGGTGCCCCAGCTGCTCCATTTCTCTCCCAGCTCCCTGCTTGTGCCCTGAGAACGCAGTCTAGGATGGCTCAAAGCTTTGACACCCTGCACCAGCGTGGGAGACCTGGAAGAAGCTCCTAGCTGCTGGCTTTGGATCGGCCCAGCTCCAGCTGTTGCAGCCACTTGGGGGATGAAGCGGCGGATGGAAGATCTTTCTGTCTCCCTCTCTCTATATATATCTGGCTTTTCAATAAAAATAAATCTTTTTTTTTTCAAGATTTTTTTTTTATTACAAAGTCAGATATACAGAGAGGAGAGACAGAGAGGAAGATCTTTGGTCCGATGATTCACTCCCCAAGTGACAGCCATGGCTGGTGCTGCGCCAATCCGAAGCCAGGAACCTGGAACCTCCAGGTCTCCCACGCGGGTGCAGGGTCCCAAAGCATTGGGCCGTCCTCGACTGCTTTCCCTGCAGGCCACAAGCAAGGAGCTAGATGGGAAGTGGAGCTGCCGGGATTAGAACTGGTGCCCATATGGGATCCCGGGGCATTCAAGGCGAGGACTTTAGCTGCTAGGCCACGCTGCCGAGCCCTAAAAATAAATCTTAACAAACAACAACAAGAAAAAAATGCAAGCAGCTTTGAGGAAAACTTTCATGTCTAACTTGAGTAATATGGCTATTCCATTTGGCTTTGTAGCCTCTTAATAGAAAATGACATCTTCATTCATCATCATTGAAGAGATCCATTAGAGCCTGGATCACGGTGAAAAATGACAGGGACATGAGTTTCACACAACAGTTAAGTGGATGCTGGGCCTCCCGTGTCCCGTACTGGGATGCCTCGGAGTGGCTGCGTTTTCAATTCTATCTTCCTGCCAATGTGCACCCTGGGAGGAAGCAACTGTGCTTCCTTGCCACGCATGTCGGAGAGACCCCAACTGAAGTTCAGGTTCCCGCCTTAAACCTGGCTCAACCCTGGCTGCTGGGGTCATTTGGGGAGTGACCAAGTAGATCGAAGATCTCTCTCTTCAAGTAAATATATACATTTGGTTTTTTTCCTCTCACCATTATTTAAAATTTATTTTTGATGATATTTATATAGTTATTTAGGATAGGGAGGGTCAAGGAAGGATTATGGGACAGTGAGCGAGATTATTGTTTCTAAATTTGTTTTTTCTCTTCCTGTATCTGGGGAAAGAAGGGAAGTAAAGGGAGAAGCCACCCCCAGCCTCCCAACCGCCTCAGTCCCCAGGAATGGGGAAGGGTCCACCATGTCATCCCAGGGTCCCCAATATGGAGCATGCTCTGAGGGTTCTGTTCAAGAGGTTTCAGTGGTTCTGAAATGCTATCTAGCTGGTCCAAGGATGACGAAATCCTTCCAAGGAGCATTGCCTGACAGTCCACCTTAGAATCTCCATTTGCCAAGAAATTTGCTGTCAATGCTTGGCTGGGGTAGTTGACCAACTTGTTTTGCCCTCCTCTGCTGTGGAACTCTCAGATGTCCTCTGCAGACCCCAGTGGACTGCCATGTCATCCATATGCATCTTGGTGTGCCATCCACTGCTCCATCTAGGCCACTGAGGATGCCCAGTTCCAATACATGTAATTAACAGTCAAACCACAGATCCTGAGGTTCTCCCCATGGTTGGAGTTGAGTCCAGTGGTTTGGTTGGGAAGATCTGTAATTAAACCTCGTCTGAAGTGGTCCCAGACCTGGTTCTTGTGTGTGCTTGTCAGCATGGTGTCCTGTTAAGTCCACCACCCACATCAGTAGTTGCTGCAATTACTGGTTCAGTTCTATCTCTAGCCCTATCTCTTATGTAAACCGATGGATACTGTGGTCTAGTCCAACCCTGCCCACCACACACTCAGCCCTCATGTACACCAGCGAGAGCTGCAGCTCAGTCAGAACAACCCCCAGTAGCCCCCACTTAACCTGCCCTGAATAACTCGCCCCCAGCCCTGGATCCTGTGCTTGCCAGGATGTACAGCAGACTGGTCCCCTGTCCCACATCCCATTCAGCTCTCATGCGTGTAAATTGAGCGTTGAAGCCTAGCTCAACCTAACCGACCCCACTGTCCAGCCCACACTCATGCCTATGGGTGCCACTACCTACCAACCCATCTCCAGCCTTGGTTCTCATGCTCACCCATGAGAGTTGCAGTCCATCAGAGGTGCCCATCGTTTCCCAACTGGGCCCACTTCCAGTCCCAGATCTCGCAATCTCCAGGTGGTTCTGCAGTGTAGCTTGACAGGATTTGTCTCCAGTCCCAGCACTTGCCAGCTGATGTTGCAGTAAAGCTCAATGAGCCTGCACTTAACTCTGGCTTTGCATGCACCAGTGAATAGTCGGGTAGCCCAGCCTGGCTCTTCCCCAACCCAGTTCACATGCAGACCAATAGGTGGCCTGGTATGCCCAGTTCTGACACCAGTGCAAGTCCCCTGCATTCCCCCTGCCAGTCACGTATCCCCCTCCCCAACCCTGGGTCTCATGGGTGCTGTGGCCCAGTCTGGCATGGCCCACCTCACTTCAGCATTTGCTGGCAGATGCTGCAGTCTGGCCCCAGTTCCAGCCCTAATGAGAACTGGCTGGTGTTTAGTCTGGCCTGGCCTGTTCTGCTCCCCATCCTGGCTCTAAGATCTGCCAGTGGTGTTATGAACTGGCCTAGCCTGGTCTAACCCCAGACCTGAACCACAGGTATGCTGGCGGGTGCTCTAACCTGGCCTGGTCTGGGCTGCTCCCAGCCTTGGTTCTTGCGCTCACCTGCAAGGACTGCATCCTGACAAAGGAGTTCCCCAAGCTCCTCTATCATGTCTCCTTCTAGTGGCAGATCTTGTGCAAACGAATGGGTCCTTGGCCCAGACTGACTTAGTCCACCTCCTGTCCTGGTAGGAACAGTGGCCTTGCCCAACCGGCCTACACCCATTCCATTTCTTACTGTTGAGTTCTCCAGCCCAGCCACACCTGGTCCCCACTCAGACATGGCTCTCACGTTGTTCAGCAGGTGCCTAGACCTAGCCTAGCCCGTCCTACACTGTCCTTGGCTCTCATGAATACCAGTGGGTCCTGGAGTCTAGCCTAGTCTGGCAACCCCTTTCCCAGACCAAGTCCATATCCATGCCATGGGACACTGCAGCCATGTCATTTTTTTTTTTTATTTTTGCAGGTGAAATTTCACAGGAGGATTTCAGGGAACTGAACTAAGACTGAAGGAGATAGTAGACATGAAAGGTATGAACTGATCCCCAGCCACTGCTGGTCTCCACCTTGAGCAGAGCAAGAGGACCTGTGAGTAAGATTGTACAATGAAAGTTCAGAGATGGAGGAGAGGGTGCCATATTTGAGTGCAGAATGCTGAGAAGGAGGCTGTGAACTCTTTCCCAGATGTCACTGCACAGGAAGGGGTATCGCACACCACATTTCTGTTCTCGTGCTTTGGTTTTGCAAAGTCAAAGCCCATTGGTGATCCTCTACTCCATCCCTGACAGTTATTCTTGCCCACAAGCACAAACTCCAACATGGAGAGCTGGAGGAGTGTGGCTAGGTGTCTCCAACAAGAAGCCCTCTAGGCACGGAATACCATCCCCACCCTTCCCATTACATGCCCCATGCCAGCCCCATCTGGTCTTTAAGTCTGTCTCATCCAGGCACATCGTCCACAAAGCCTGTCTTGAATCGCTGCAGCTCTCAAGCTGGGATCACTCTCCTGCTCCTCCAATGCCCATGGCATGGTTCTCTTTTCCCTATATCCTTAATCATTCGGAGGTTGAATTATAATTCTCCGAGCCTCTGTCTTCCTCCTGGGAGAACTCCACAGAACGGGTTGGAGTTTCATATGCCTGTGGTGCTCTGTATGTTGGGCAGTACATACATGTTGCTGTAAGTACAGTGTCCTAGACAGGCCCTTGTAAATAAGAGTGTTGGTTTTCTGGGTTATTTCACTTCAAATAGCAAACGGGAGTGCTTAAAGGCAGACCACATGGGTGAAATAATGCGGATCTGAATTAGGGTAGTTGCTTTAGCAGTATATATCATCTGTGAAAGCCTTCTACTACCATTGTTACCTTAACAAGCAGTGCCCGTAACATCTTTTGAGCACACGGTGACCTTCCCACGTATGGTGAAAGGACATTCCAGTATCAAGAAGTCAGAGGTGTGGTTGTCGGCATCACAGCACGCTGTGATATACTGCTCGTCACACCTGTGGCCGTGCTGAGGCTCACCACCACTTGCCTGTAATTAACATATGCCAACAAGTATCAATTAGGCTGCCACTTACCTCTGTCCCCATTTCAAATCAAGTCCAGCAACACCACAGCAAGAAAGCCCAGGTTAAGAGGAAAAAAATGATTGACTCTGAAAGCATTTAAGAACTCATGACCAAACAAAAAATGATTTTATTTTAAAAAGAATACATTTACATACAGTACATAAGCAACACAGCTGAAGGCTTCCCAAATAGAAGCCTGGAGCATATGGTCCTGAAATGCCACATGCTTGGATTACACTGGGGAGGTGTGAGTTGCCTATTTGGCGAGAAAATCCTACATTACAGCGAGGCGGCTAGACCTGCCACGATTTCAGCCACTGCAAATTAAGGGATTTTAGTTCAGGCGTGTCATCTGGGTTCCCCACCCTCCCCCCACATCTTGTGTTGTGAAGGATCAAGCGAAACTGGCATAAAATGATGACTATTTAGAATGAAGGTTACAGTATGGACACTCCAGCTAGGGTGATGGTAGGTTGGGGACAAACTGGGACAAGTTAGAAAGAGCATGCCGTTCCACTTTGCTCCTTGGAGGACCAGTAACCCTGAAGTCTTTGGTGTCACAGTTCTGCAATGGCCAGGTCACCAGTCCTAGGTTTACACTGGATACCTCGTGGTGAGCTTGACTTTTAAATTCTTAGTCTTTAACATTCCAGATCCAGAGAGAGGTTCCAGAACAAGATGAAAACCTCACCAGGAGGGGGCAGTCTTTCCCCAGAGAGCAAATCCCAGTTTCGGTTGGGGGGGCGGGTCCCAAAGGCTGACACTGAAGGGCTATGCAGTAGTGTGTGTGACACAACTGAACAAACTGAAATGCTGGGTGAGAAATGGGTGCAGAAGGGCAAGAAGGGCAATGGTATGAACCAGCTCATGAATCTTCTAATCAGATAACTAAAATGTGACCAATCCTGACAAGTTCTTGGGTCAGTGTTTAATGTCCTGTAGCTGATAAATTCATTCTCAATCCTAACTGTGCCACTATAGCCTTAAATGCAACATTATAATTGAACGAACTCCCAACTGTCAGCGCTTGAAACAAACAGGACAGGGGTAAAATCTGTGTGTGTATGTATATAACCTGTGACAGTAGCCGAAAGCCCTCTTTTGTAGGCACAAGTAGGAAAAGCTAGTCCTTTTGTCACTGGATCTCAGACAAATCAGGGAAAGTACTGTGTCAATATCCAGTGTTGTGATCTCTGTTTTGGCAACTGGAGGCAGTGAAGGCAAATCAAGTGCCTGTTTATCCAACCAACAAACCCTCACCAGAGGGGCAGGCAGAGCCTGTGAGCGCTGTAAATGCCACTTAGGGCTTGATGTCACCACCGTGAAATGACAGGTCATTCTGATACATGTCTCCTACAATAATTATTAGAATTTGAAGGGAAAATGAGATGTTCTGCAAAAAAAATTAAGAGATTGCATCCTTAGCTACATACCAAGATCACACTCACAATAAGATCATGGAACTTATTGAAAATAGGAAAAGTGGTTTTCAGTTTGAGGCTGGATGCAAAGAGAGGGGCCTCTGCTTTCCTCAAAGAGGTTGAAGGTTTCCGAGGCGGGTGCGTGGTGATAAGGAGTCAGGATCGTGAAACACTGGCATGAGCCCAGCCCTGGTACCTTAAGAGAGATGTTTGTACCATCATCAGCCTTGGGGCACCTGCCCTAGGATTGGGGGATGTTGGCTTGTTTTCCTAGGAGAGGCCCAAGCAGTTCTCACATTAACTGCCTTGAAAATTGCTAAGACAGGAGCGATGGGAAGATGGAAAGGGAGTCTCTGTTTAACTTTGTGGATAATGAAGTAAATTTACAGCAGGGTAGAGAGCTTGTCCCGAGCCACTCAAGAGCAGGAGTCTCAGTGAATCCTGAATGCCACCACTTTACTGAAGGATAGCCCTTGGCTGGCCAGGGGAGGTGGCGGCGGCCAGTTGTGTCATGAGTCAGAATAGCCGTAAGAACCTGGAAGCCTGCAATTGCATAAACAAGGAGGAGAAGATCCCTATTTCAATATGAAGGAGACTTGGACTTATCAGAAAAGCAGGCCCTTCCCTGCGACCCCACAGCTCTGACATTGCCTCGTACCACTTCACAGCCAGCTGGATGCAGAACGGGCTCACCACCTGAGCTGGTGTGGTCTAATCTGACTGTGAGGAACTCACTCTGTCCAAGGCCTGCAGTTTTACATGGTGCCACCCTTTCCCTTGGATCAAAGTTCCAGCTGTGAAAATGAGACTGGCTCTGGACAAGGTCATGACTATCTCCAGTCTTCCAGATCATCTCATCTCCCTGGTTTTCTGAACCACAGTGGACAATAAGCTGAGCTTAGATCTCATGACTATTCCTGCCACCTGTGACTGGGTTCAAGTCCATGTAACAGAAAGTGTGGGTGGGTGGGGGTCATACCCATAGGACTCAGCTGGGGTTCCCAGCCTGAGCTCCACTGTAGCGCAACCCTGATCCACTGATTTCGTTTATGAGACAATTTTCCCTTAACACAGCAGCATCATTTATCTTACACTGGCAGAGCAGGCATATGGCAGAGTTTTGTTTTTTAAGAAAATTGAATTGTCAAGGCTTGCCCACCCAACAATTCCCCCATATCTTAGCTCTCACGTCTGTGTGGGCTAACACCCAGCTGGCAGAGGCTCAGGGTAATCCCAGAAACCTGTGCAGCATTGGCACAAAGGTTGTAGCACAGATGCCAACAGATGTGTAGGTAACAAACTTGTAAGGCACTTCGATCTCCAGTCTCTGCCGGGCCTCCTTGTTCCTGGTCACCACCTTGAACCAGGAGTACAATACTTGCAGTGAGAGATTTTGTACAAGTTGCCGAACCACGAGGATCAATAAGATCCCCACAGCAAATTTGGTTAGACCCAAAACTAACATGCCAGTGGTGAGTGATGGGATGTTCTGGATAACAGGGAGAGAATCAGTGGGCTTGGACACCAGCTGGAAGAAGTGGTTGATCCAGAATCCTACGGTCACCCCGGCCCCGGCAGCCAGGATGGTGGTGGTGTCCGCGCGGGTTGGGCTGTAGTAATCAGACACGGGGTAGTTGTAACATAGGAAGAAGGGTACAACGAGGACACACACAGGGAAGAGGGGGCTGGCTGAGTCCAGGCGGTCGAGGAAGGTCCACGTGGGGTAGGTGAGGCCAATGAGGAGCGCGGTGATCAGGAGACCACCCAGCACATCCTGTGAGAAGCAGAGAAAAGAACAGGGCAGGCCCATGAGTGCGTCTTTACTTCCAGGCATCATTTCCAGTCAACTATGGCAGAATGGAGATTGTTTTATTCTACAGCACGTGTTCAGAGAAAGTAAAAAGCGATGTTGGCCTGAAACAACAATATATACACAGCAAGCAGGCTGTCCCTGTTACCTCTTCTAGTGTTTCTATACTCTGCGATAAATTCTCTATTTGTCTTCATGAATAGCTATCATTTCATTATTCTTTCAATCTGATAGTTTTCTATTTCATAATAATTCTATCTCATTTTGATGCACTTCTGCAAGCAGCAGCAGGTGATCCGGTGCCTGGGCAATCTGGACAGGGGTCCAGGGTCCCGGATGCAGCCTGACCCAGGGAGCCAGTGAACTGAAGATCTCTGGTTCTATTTCTCTCTCTCTCTCTCTCTCTCTCTCTCTCTCTCTCTTTTGTACCTTTGCTATTTAAATAAATGTTTTTTTAAAAAAATAAATGTTTAAGTAGTTGCAATACAAGTGTTGTCACAGTTATCGCGAGAGTGGTGGCGCTTTTTCCAGGCAGGCAGAGGCTCCCAGCCACCAGTGGGACTTGGAGGATGTGTTTCTTTGGGGTCTGAGAAGACATTCTGGATGCAGTGCCAAAGCTCCCCAGTATCAGTCACGTCGCCGCTAAGTACTCTGTCTTTAGAGATGGGTTTCCAAACAGTGTGCCTGCAGTTTCATTGAGCAGAAATACCACATATTAATCAATCCTCTTCTTTTTTTTTTAAAGATTTATTTATTTTTATTGGAAAGTCAGATACACGAGAAGAGGAGAGACAGAGGAACAGCTTCCATCCACTGATTCACTCCCCAAGTGGCCGCAATGGCTGGAGCTGAGCCAATCCAAAGCCAGGAGCTAGGAGCTTCTTCTGGGTCTCCCATGGGGGTGCAGGATCCCAAGGCTTTGGGGCATCCTCGACCACCTACCCAGGCCACAAGCAGGGAGATGCACTGGAAGAAGGGACACTGGAACACAAACCAGCACCCATATGGGATCCCAGTGCATGCAAGGTGAGGATTTTAGCCACTAGGCTATCACGCTGGGCCCCATCCCAATCTTTAGAACCTTCTAGATTATTTTCCCTCTTCCATGCTTTCCTCACTTAAAATACTTTTTGCTCTCCAGTTTCACACATTTTCATCTTCCTTAGTGGTCTCCTTGCCAAATGCATCAGAATGTAAACAATTCTGAAGGTAATACATAGACTGACAGTGGCAAATTTGTAGAATGAAGAATTTGCTGTGCTTTTATGACAAATTTTTATGTGGGTTATCCTGAAAATTTACATTTGAAAAACTTTAAACATTTGAAAAACATTTACATTCCCCAGTGCTTTAGAAACACACACACACAAAATAACACATGCATGGTCGAAAAATCTGAAAACTCTGAAAAGTGTAGGAAGGAAAATAAATTCATGGCCCGGTAGCTTTTGTTGAGCACTGTGTATCTTCTGATCTGTTTTATTCGATCTTTTCTTCTTCTGTGTAACACCTAGAGTGCTAAGACCTGGCCTTTCTTTTTTCTAGTAGCTTTATTCAATATTTATATCTCTTGCTCACCGTCGACTCGAATGGCACCTGACAATGGGTGAGAATGAAATCTGGGAAACCATCATGGAAGCTCCCACAGTTTCACGGATCAGTGGGCACCCACTCATTCTTCTAATGCCTGTGCAGCCTGCCTGCTGAACGCCAGACCCAGTGCACAAGGACCCTCCCCGCCTGTGCGGCTTGCCAGCTGGCAGGGCTCGTGACAAGCGCTGCTGTCGAGGCAGCGCAGAGGCTAGTCTGGAGAAGTCCATGGCGAGTCAGCCTTTGCAAGAGCGCCTTCACACCACACACTCGTGTGTCACAGGCTTCAAGGCCTGAGAGCGCTGAGAAGCTCTCCTGAGAACAGTGTGACTAGATTTCCATGTAAAAGTGTGCTCTGACTGCAGTGAGGAGAACGAACGGAGAGGGGTGGGACTGGTTAGGCAACTGACTACCTGCCTACTCAGGGCAGTGCACAGCCGCTGTGTCTGCTGCAGTAGTCTGAAGACCTTATGGTGACGTGCAGATAACAAGGAAGGGTGCTGGTGCCTGCCATGGACCCCAGTACCCACATACAGCAGCATCTCCTAGAACAGCTGTCAGGCCGATTCCTGCTCATGTCAGCTTGCTGCTGGGGTAGGAGGCCTGTGGACAAGCCCAGATGTTCAGGATCATACCCTCAGCAGAAGACAAGGAATCCAGCAAAACCAACCTGATTCCATGGCATTAAATGGAGCAGCTGTGGCACAGGTGGGCTCAGACTGCCTATGAGCCCATGCAAAAATCCCTCTGAGAACTCCAGGAATATTGGCTATGGGACTTTCTGTTGTGGGTCAGGGGAAAGCACGGTAGAGGGAAAGAAGTTCCGAGTGATCTTGCAAGTGCTCAGGGAAGTCCAGTATACATATTTCTGGTGGTAGCACTGGTTTCCCAGGTCACAGAAGCACAGTCATTGTGGTAGTATCTGATGGCCTCTCCCCTAACAATGGCCCACAGACCCCTGCCTCTCTCCACATTCTCTCTCCATCGGCCAGATCACTGAATGCCCAGTGCATTCCCAGGATCCAGATCTTTATTCAACTTGACTTTGCCATTCTCCTGCCCCAAAGCACTAACTAGTTGCCTTCCTGATTCCTGCTTCAATAGCAAATGTTCTCACATAGCTGTGATACTGCAGTCAATAGGGAGATTGGCTAACTGCAGACCCAGGGAACTGCCCCCAATTCTGATGCAAAATGTGACCCTGCAATTGAACTCCAAAAGGTAATTCAGATACCGTGGGTCTATTCTAGAGCCTGGTAGCCAAAGTGTTCTGTGACAGGGGTTTCATTAGCCTGGCACTAAGGGGCTCTCTCACTCTGCTGTCCCTTGAACTTCATACTCAATTCAAACAGTTGCACTTGTTTTATAAACATGCCTGGTGCAATTTCACTATCATATGTTGCATTCTTTTTATGGGCAGCACACTCCAACCAGCTCTGTGTACCTAGATCTTACCCCTCCAAGGCTTAGCTCAAAAACTACTTTTATGGAGAACAGCATTCTAACACAATGAGTTAAGCCGCCATCTGAAAATCTGGCATCCTATTTGGGCTGTGGTTCAAGTCTCAGCTGCTGCACTTAGTGGGCCTGGGAAACAGCAGAGGATGCCCCACAGGTGCTTGGGCCCCTGCCTCTCACGTGGGAGTTTTAGACTCCCGGCTTCTGCCTGACTTAGCTTAGGTCTTGGTGGCCATTTGGGGAGTGAACCAATGGATGAAGATTCTCATTCTCTCTGTGTCTCTGTCTCTTTCCAGGTGTATAAATCTAACTTTCAAACAAACAAACAAAAAACCCCAAATATATATATTTTTTAAAACATACTTTTTCCCCTAAAATATCACAATGTATCTCCACAGCAGGGCAAAACAAACACAGAGAAAAAAAGCCCAGCCCTTTCCTTTTCCTCTCTCAGAACTGAATGGGAAAGTCCTCGCTTATTCTCACTCAAAAAACCCGTTCATTGCCTCGTGCTGCCGTCATGTCTGCATGCTCTTGCTCTGTGCTGCTGGCAGGAGTCTGATCAGCAGCCCACAGTCCCTTACATCTCTGCCTTGTGCCCAGAGCTCCTCCCCCAGAGGCGCTCAGTGATAAAAACAGAACACACTGCTTTCACCCTGAACAGCTGGAATATTTAGCGCCCAGTGTTTCAACAGGTAAGCAAAAGCTTGTCTCCCTTCGCAGTGTCTGTTCACCTTCGGTTCAGCAAGAGGCTATTTCGTCCACGGCCTCAGCATTTGAGGCAAAACAATCTTAGCGTGGAGGCTTCGGCACATTTCTTTTTTCCTTCTCGTAGTACACCCATCAAAGGTGATGTTGCAATAAACACTTACAAACATTATGCGAGGAAAATACTTGAAGTACAGCTAATGAACTTTCTAACTTTAGACTTCCAATATCATATCACAAAATTATTCCAGTGTGGCTTCTAAATAAAAATACTGTAAATGCTTGGAAATTTAAAAATGACACTTTCTTACATTGGCTTTTCTAAGCTACTCAATTCATAGAAACAAAAGAAACCCCACACAATCATCATCTCTGAGTCATATGTGGTGCTTTTTTCTTCTTTTTTTTTACATTATAAATTAATTTGAGGAAAGTGTTGCGGCAGAGCAGGTTACATTTCCACTTGGGACATCCAGTTTTCTGCTAGCTGGTATGTCTTAGACATAGCAGTGATGGCCCCAAAACTTGGGTTCCTGCCACCCAGACGGAATTCTTGGCTCCTAACTCCAAGCTGACCTAGCTCTAGCTGTTAAGGACATTTGGAGAGTGAATCAGCAGTTGGAAGTTCCCTTTCTCTCCTGCAAATAAATAAATCTTTTAAAAAAAATTCAGAGGTAATTTCTTCGGAATTGTACAGGGCTTAGCACCAGTATGTGGAGCCAAAGGGAAAACGATCATAGTTATACAGAGTATAGATAGTCAACTGTGAAGCAACGCCAGTGGAGCTGAAACAAAGACACAGGTTGGGGCACACCAGCCAGCACTGGCACTATCCCATCCTGAACAGGTCAAGTTGGAGTGGACAGCAGAGAAAAGGGAAGAGTGGGGAGCATGCATTTGGGCTACAGGCAGAGACGAACAGTAATCATTCGCCCGCAGTGCCAGCATGGTTCATGTCATGACTGCTCCTCTTCCCAGCCAGCTCCCTGCTTATGGCCTGGAGAAACAACAGAGGATGGCCCAGAGCCTTGGGGCCCTGCACTCAAGGGGAAGACCGGGAAGAAGCTGCTGTCTCTTGCTTCATTCAGATCAGCTTGGATCAGATCGACTGGCCATTATGGCCATTTGCGGAGCAAACCAGCAGATGGAAGATCTGTCTCCCTGCCTCTCTCTCCTACTCTCTCAGTAAAATCTGCCTTTCAAATAAAAATAATAATAAAGAAAGAAATACGCAGAAGCTAAAGATAATGGTGCAAAAGACATGGCAAGGAAAAGACCTGAAGACAAAATGGCAAACTATTCTTTACTTTGCATGCAACATGTTTCAAACTCATTTCTATAGCAACATATGATTAAATTTTAAAAATTCAATGGTCTAGTAATTTTACTCCTAGAAATGTATGGAGAAATTAATTGAAGAAGATAATAAAGCTGCTTACAAAAGTTTATACAGGAAAGTGACTCTTGTTGGGTTATTTAATTCAGGCCAATGAAGTTCAAAAAGTAATTTGTACTCCATTGCTGTAAAATCATATATTGTAGGGGCTCGGCAGCGTGGCCTAGTGGCTAAGGTCCTCGCCTTGATCCCATGTGGCCGCTGGTTCTAATCCCGGCAGCTCCACTTCTTCTCTATCTCACCTCCTCTCAGTATATCTGACTTTGTAATAAAAATAAAAAATAAATCTTTTAAAAAAAAATCATATATTGTAAACAACAGTCGTATAAAGAATAGAACAAAAGTGGATGCTTACCCTAGTGGGCAAGATGCCCAAATTCCACATCATAGTAACTAGCCTCGAATCCCCACTGTGGCCCTTGACTACAGGTTCTTGCCAATGCACAGCCTGGGACTTGGTGGGGAGGGTATGGCTCAACCCGGGTGCCAGGTGCCTGGACCTGGGTGGAGGTGTGACCCCACTGCAGCCATGGCCACTGAAGGCATTTGGGCAGTGAAGCAACAGATGAGGGCTCTCCCAACCTCCATCCCTGCCTGCCCGTTTCTCTTTTATGTTTCTATGCCCCTATCTCTCAAGTGTATAAGAAAAATAAGCTGATCTGCTTTAAAGGATAGTACATACATACATCATAATTATATATAGGGAAAGATACAAATCAAGCCTATGTTCTTTATAGCAAAAATGAGATAAACATATTTTTTATTTCATACAGCAAGTACATTTTCTGTTTGAAAAACATACATTTCTGCAACCAAATTTTTATGGTCTAAAGTAACCATAGTTAAGATGTATCAAGCAGGACACAAACTTTACATAATGGTTGATCTTAATTTTATGTAAATATATACTTGTATGCACCAAAAATATGAGGAGGAAATAAACAATAGTTTTTTTTTTCTGTGTTGGGATATCAGAATATTATTATCTTCTGTAGGCTCTAAAGTATTTTTCAAATTTTCTAAAGTCGGTTCCTGTTATTTTTATTACAATAAAAATTTAATCAAGAATTAATATCAGGTGGTTAAAATCATAGTGTTTCAAGGTAGACTAAAAAGAAATAAATAAGGAATGCTTATAACTTTCTTGTTTTATCAGAAACAATGCAATGTCCCCAAGAACCATTCTGACAATCAACCTGCCATTCCTTCACAAGCTAGGGAAAAATAAAGTTACACAAGAAGCATTCCCAGAACTACCCCACGAATCACACTGAAATGCCGCCAACCTTTAATTCAATCTACCATCCAAGATTTAAATCCAGAGTTCAAATTATTTAGGGGGAAAGTCATTATAAGAACCGAACATTTCCCAAAGTTAAATGCAGCAAGGTTTATATCCCTGTGACTGTTGTACCCATTCTTATTTTCAGCCATAAAATTTGGTGTTTCAACAGAAGCTTACATTTTATTGTACCTCATTACAGGAAACAATAATAGACAGGCAATCTGCAGTGTTTAGAAGAGAGTGCTAACAGAGCTATCCAAAACATCAGAACAAATTTTTGTGCAAGTTTACATAAACACATAATAGCACTTTCATTTTTGGCCAGACAGAAGCACTCCTCCTTTTGGTAAACATCTCTAGGTATTTCAACAGCAGGCCCCAATCTTAGGAACTCCCGGTGCTTATGAATCCTAACCCTACACCACGTTCCCATAGGCAGTTTGCTGCAACAACTTTACATTCTAACTCCAAACATCTTCACTGAAGAATGCTATTGAGCAGGCCAACACAACACAAGGCTAGCTAGCTAGAAAGAGAGGCGAGAGCAAACCCATTCATTCCATTGTGAGGAAAGAATGCATTCAGATCTTGGAACTATTTATGCAGAGAACTCTATGATTCTGGCATCTTCCCCTCTGCCGGGTCCCCTGCTGAGACTGCGAGGGGCCTTCTCTGCCCTCCCGCCTTCGCGGGCTGAAGCCAGGGGCAGAGGGAAAGCCAGGCCCACTTCTTTGCAGATGTGGATGCTTCGAATGCCAACCGACACTGACATTAAAACATCTGAAAACAAACCAAGCCTCGACAGATCTTTCAGGAAGGCAGCATTTAGTTATAGACCAGTGTTTCCTAGTTATATCCAGAATATTCATTCTAGCTCACAATTAATTCAATTTCTGAGAATAAATGAGTTTCAATAGCAGCCAAGTGGCAAGTGGGAGGCAACACTGTTCATGAATATGAATATAAATGATTACAGGGAGAAGCCTACAAGTTATATGATTAGCATATGTATAAGAGTAGGAAAAATGAACACATGGATGTGAACTTAAGTTCAAAAATATTAATTTCTTGGTGAAGGACATAAACGTACAAAGATCAGCCGTAAGCAGGAAGCCGATACCTCGCTGCATAGCGCGAGTCCAGGCTGTGCAACTCCTGGTATCAAAGAGCCTTGGAGTGGGCTGGCTGTTGCCGGGCTCTTCCTACGTTGTGTCCGTCGTCTGAGCCACCTTGGATATCCTAGCATTGTTCCAAGCGTGGGTCTAAGGATCACTGGGCATGAAAATCTATGGTGATAAAGAGAAGGCTTTTTAAAAAGCCCTTTTGGAAACTCACTGAAGCTTGGAAGTCGCTATATGAGATAGAAAAAGTATGTCGGTTTTCATCTTTTGCAATTTTAGAATAGAGGCCCGCTTGGGAAGTGAGCATATTTAAACCATCAATAGAAACTAGACTGACATTTTCAACAATAAAAAAAAATCGCTTTCCACAAATGCGTTAAGAAAAATTACACCAAATGCGTTAAGAATAAGGCAATATCTTATTTCAGTGTCATATGGTGACAGAGGCTGTGCAAGTGTCAGAGAAAGGACTTAGTCCAACTTACTGTTTATCAACTTAGCTAATTTAGTTAAGCTCTTGGGCCTCGTGAAGTTGATAGGTTAGCTGGTAGATTTTTTTTTTTAAAAACTTGGTTGATAGGCAAAGAATTTGGTGGAAATGATACCTGCGATGATGAGTTTCTTGCCCATAGGACAGTGTTCCGGCAGGACAAAGAACCAGTTTTGTATATAACCCAGCAATCTGAACGGCACATTTCTTTTCAAAATGATCCACAGATACTTATTTGTTCTTGCCTTTAATCTTACTGGCACCATAACTAATAAGTTGAATAAAGTCTTTGATACATACTCATTTTACATTTGGAACAGAGTTACAGGTGTATCATTTAGTTATACTTAGCAAGTACATAATTATTTAAAGATTAGTCATATGGCTAATTGCTCCTAAAGAAATTATTTTAGAGGATTGAATAAACTATTTCACTTAAAATAACTGCAATGGGATCTTATTTTCCCTTATATATTCTCTCTCTGCAGGGCATTGGTTTGCTAAGAAAGTAAACAAACAAAAAAGTGAACACTATAATGCTATAAAAAGGTATTATAATACTTTAAAAAATACCAATATTAATCAGAAAGCATTTGGGTGCTCTAACTATTTCTCACTTTCATCCGATTGATAGCATTATTCGGGAAATGATCACTTGGTGGTTGTGGCTTCACAGAATCCAACAAGTCCAAGCAGTAGGTTTTCTTGAAACTGACAAAATTCCCCCCACTCATCCTTCATGCTAACATGAGCAGTTCTGACTAGAATGAATCATGGAGCTTGTCAGGTTGGCAGGATTATGCCAGTAGATCAAACAAGCTTCTAGGCAGGTTATAACATCATCTCTGACAACAGCTAAGTACCTTGCAAGAACGACAAGCGGAGGGAAGGGCAATGTGTTAGAAGACACAAAAGACCCTGTCAAACATTTACGTGATTTTTCTCAAATCTGGGTGGGCAGAAAGGCCTCTGAGCAACCAGAGAACAGAGGGAGTCATGTTCAATGTCACATAACTGCTAGACAGGCCTATGCAAGCTGGAAGTTAATTGGCATCGTCATTATATGTGAGATGCGCGTGTATTCTCAGTGCCTTTCAAACTGTATCCTGCATTCAAACCTACTAGGAAGCTATGTGAAATGCAGGTTTTGATTTAGTGGGCCCAGGTAGGGCCTGAGAGTCTGGGTTTTTCTTTCTTCTATTTTTTTTTTTTAGATTCGTATTTATTTATATGACAGAGTTTCACAGAGACAAGGAGAAACAGTGGGAAATCTCCCATCCGCTGGTTCATACCCACAGACTATGGCTAGGTTAGGCTACAGCCAGGAGCTTGGAGCTTCTTCCAGGCTACTCACATAGGTAGCAGGGCTCCAAGCACTTGAACCAGCTTTTACTCTTTTTTTGTAGCTCATTAACTGGATCAGAAGTGGAACAACAGAGACACAAACTGGAGCCCATACGGGATGGCAACATTGCAGGCAGTGGCTTTATGAGCTGTGGTGTAACGCCTCCCTCCCTTCCCTGCCCTCTCCCTCTGAGAGCTAAAGTACAGAAAGGTGTAAGACTGCAGTATAGACACTCATGGAGGGATGAGGCAGTCCTATTCCAACAAACCTGTGGGCAGTTGGAAATGTTATGTCAAAAATGCATTCACACAGCCCGGTTTAGCAACAGCACAACGTGGAGCTCCTCTCGAGGTCAGGCACTGGGGCTCAGAAGGAGCTGTGACTGCCCCATCAGTGACCAGAGAGTACACAGTTGAAAAATCCTCAACCAAACCATGTTCAGCCAAGGGTCACCTGTTATTAGGTGACTGTTTCCACCAATGTGGTGAGCATTAAGGAGTGTGGTATATAAATGGAACTTGCCATCGCTACAGGTACATTAAATATTAAAAAAAAAACACCCACTGATTTATTTCTTTGAAATGCAGAGTTACAGAGAAAGAGGCAGACACACACAAAGAAGCTCTTCCCCCCATGATTGACTCCCTAAATGACTGCAGCGGTAGCTGAGATCGGGAGCCTGCAGCTCCATCTGAGTCTCCCATGCAGGTAGAAGGGGCCCAAGGCCCCCAGGGGGCCTTTTCTGCTGCCCTGTCACATGCATTAGGAGAGAGCTGGGTCAGAATTGCAGCAGACTCTAAGCAGTGCCCAAATGGGATGCTAGTCCTGCAGATTGTGGCTCAGCTCACTGAACTACAACACTAGACCCAATAAAATATTTTTTAAAAAAATATTCATCATTGTGTTTATTATGGAGACATTTTAGAAGAAACAAAAGCTATTGGATGATGCAGAATGTAGTCAAGGATCTTGAAAAGGCATTAATCATTTGTCACCCTTAATCAGGAAATAGTCCTTTTCGAAGGAAGTGAAAAATACTCATACGAAATGCACTGAAAATAAAATTAATTAAACAGCACATCTCTCTAACCTCTTCCAATTCACCCACCACCACTCTGCCGTAAAAATAGTTATGGATTTTGCTATGACCTCACAGTTTTATAAAGGTTTATTTACTTATTTGAAAAGCAGAATTACACACAGTGAGGGACAGGAAGCGAGACTGATCTTTATCTGCTGGTTCATTACCCAGATGGCTGCAATGGCCAGAGCTGAGCTAATCCAGAACCAGGAGCCAGGAGTTCCTTCCAGGTCTCCCACATGGATGCAGGAACCCATGCACTTGGCCCTTTTTCCACTGCCTCCTAGGCACACTCGTAGGGAACTGGATCAGAAGAGGAGCAGCCCGCTCTCAAATCAACACCCATATGGGATGCTGGCACCCCAGGACGCAGCTTTACCCACCATGCTCCAGCACCAGCTGTGTATTTCTTTAAAATGCTAGCTAAAAAGAGATTTCCAACTTGGAAAAGATAGCAAATCCTACTGATTTTAATAAATGGCTGGGCCCGGCGGCGTGGCCTAGCTGCTAAAGTCCTCGCCTTGAAAGCCCCGGGATCCCATATGGGCGCCGGTTCTTATCCCGGCAGCTCCACTTCCCGTCCAGCTTCCTGCTTGTGGCCTGGGAAAGCAGGAGAGGACAGCCCAAAGCTTTGGGACCCTGCACCCGCGTGGGAGACCCGGAAGAGGTTCCAGGTCCCGGCATCGGATTGGCGCGTGCCGGCCGTTGCGGCTCACTTGGGGAGTGAAACATCGGATGGAGGATCTTCCTCTCTGTCTCTCCTCCTCTCTGTATATCCGACTTTCCAATAATAATAAAATCTTTAAAAAAAAAAAAAATAAAAAAATAAATGGCTGCACGTTAATGATCAAGATGAGACAGAGCAAGAATGGGGGTGGCATTATGGTAGGGCTGACAAAGCCACGACCTGTGCTGGCAGCATGACCTGGGTGCTGGCGTGTGTCCCTACTATGTTTCCCATCCAGCTCCCTCCTCATGGCATGGGGAAGCAGCAGAGCATGGCCCATGTGCTTGTCTCAACACAAGAGACACGGAGGAAGCTTCTGGATGGCTCTTGGCTTCAGAGTGGCCCAGCTGATACAAGAGCTGTCTTTCCTTTTCTCTGTTACTCTGCCTTTCAAATAAGTAAATAAATTGTAAGAAACAACTCTGGAAGAAAATAGTGATTATCGTTTAGAGATTACCCCAATCTATTGCTCACCATCCAATTACACATAGTTAATTCCAGCAGAAAGTGTGAATCAGGAAGCGACTGATGACTTGTAAAGCACATCAGGAAACAAAGTGCTAACACAGGGGGCCAGCAGCAGGGCAAGGGCGCAGAATATCTTATTTAAACTTCTGAGGTGAGAAGTCTCTCATAGAATTGTTTCAGCACCAAGCTCATGAATCCTTTATAAACGCTACACCTGTGGTACACTGTAAGATTTACAGAATAGGGCCTGGCCTTGTAGCCTAGCAGTTATAAGTCCTCGCCTTGCATCTGCCGGAATCCGATATGGTTCTAATCCAGCTCCCTGCTTAAGGCCTGGGAAAGCAGTAGAGGATGGTCCAAAGCCTTGGGACCCTGCACCCGTCTGGGAGACCCGGAAGAGGCTCCTGGCTCCGCTCCTTGCTTGCACTTGGGGAGTGAATTAATGGATGGAAGATCTTCCTCTCTGTCTCTCCTCTTCTCTGCATATCTGATTTTCCAATAAAAATAAAATCTTAAAAAAAAGATTTACAGAATAAAATAAGCAAGACAGCTTGATATAAGAAAGTTCTATTGTAACCTGGACAGGTACCCAAGTTCTGTACATTTCAAGTAAGTTTAATGAACTCTCATTATTCCTTAGCAGGGTATCCAGCAGGCCATGGCACCAGCCAGCGGCATCCTACAAATGGCTCTTACGTGCTGCATAGCTCTTAGGATAAATGTGTTTATACTTTAACTGAATAGCCAGTTGGATATGAAGATAGTGCTATATATGATTATTCGGTGAAATCTGCCTTCCTTTATGACTTCTGCGTGCTTTTCCCAGTCAAGTTTTTCCAAGTCAGTCTTCCAAACGTACCTGTCTCGGAGTCAAAATCTGGACCATCCCAGCTGCAGTTAATGGTACCATGGGCAGCCAGCTTCCCGCCCTTCCAATGCACTGCCCACTTCAAACAAAGCTTGTGCAAGTAGACACAAGCAAAGCTGTCAAATTTTCTACGTTCATGGAATTGTGGGGGTACCAGCCAAATTTCCTTTGAAATGAAACTTCCAGTTGCTTCTGATAGAAATGACCCAAGGAGCTTACCATATTGGTCAAGTCAAGCAGATGGGCGGTGGCTCACACAGGCAGCACGGGCGGCCCAGGTACAAGGCCAGGTCTGAATGGTGAGGGCTGTCGGGTCCGGTAACAATGGTGCGAGCCCACCCACTCCAGATGTGCAGGGCCCAGATGTCTGGTGTGCCATTCAGGAGCGTGGACAAACTCTGGGGGGCATGCATTGCCGCCGGAGACCAGAGTGCAAGTCAGCTAGCAGGCAGCAGCTTGAGGGCAAGGAGTCCAGCAGGGGAAATATTTGGGTAATGCGAATGGTTTTCAGACAGTTTTATGACTGTAATGGATAAACTGCCCATTTGTCCCTTTGTGTCTGTCTGGATGCTGCAATTTCTCTCCACAGGCAGCTTTGTCCAGCTCAACTCAGTAAACATTTTTAGGTGAATTGCTCACACCACAGAGAAGGGTCAGATGGAACTGAATGTTTTTGAAACTCAGTTTCTTTCTCAACTGGACGTAATAGGTAGTGTTGAAACGACAATGCAAAATTTTGCAAATCAACGTCTTCTGCATTTTACAATGGATTCCAAACAAACCAAAAAGACACAAGCTGCTTGGATCCCGTGTATTTGTTTGATTGCCAAAATGCATAATAAGTATTTTTCTAACAAAGAGAGAGAGAGAGAGGTTGTGGCAACAAGTCCTAGGAAAAAAGATATAAGAAATAAAGCGCCTGGTAAAAGAAACATTATGCTTTCAACAGGGGTAACATCTAAAATCTTCCTTATCTGTTAGAAGTCCTGTAAACAATAGCAGGGCTCAAATTATTATTCAATATTTCATTAGCTGTCATGTGTTTTTATTCAGAGCTTCAAAAGATTTATTTATTTATTTGCAAGTCCGAGTTACGTGGTTGGGAGTAGCGGAGATGGAGAGAAGAGAGATTTCCATTCACTGATTCTCTCTCGAAATGGCTGCTGGGCCAGGAGAAGCAAGGGGCTTGGAACCCCAGCTGCATCTGACACAGGTGAGGAAATCATCTTTTGTTGCTTTTCTAGGTGCATTCATCAGAAATGGAACAGCCAAGACTGAACTGGCACCCAAAATGAACGTGAGATGCCAGTGTTGCATGGGCAGCTTAAGTGTTTTACCACAACACTAGCTCCCTGTTTTTATTTTTAATTGCCTACAACATACTGGGGTGGAAGAGAGACGATATAGTTTCTGTCCATTAAACAAAAATAGTCTTAGTTGTTGTGGCAACAAGTTAGGCTCACTGTTAAAAATGCATTTCAGAAGACCTTGTCCACAACCAGGCTTCCCTTACACACATAACAATTTTTTAAATTCAGTTTATTTTTATTTAAAAGTAAGATATTCAGAGAGGAATAGAGACAGAGAGTAAGACTCTCTATCTGCTGATTCACTCCCCGAGTGACCGCAATGGCCAGAGCTGCGCTGATCCAAAGCCGGGAGCCAGGAGTCTCTTGCAGGTCTCCCACACAGGTGCAGGGTCCCAAGGCTTTGCGCCGTCCTCAGCTGCTTTCCCAGGCCATAAGCAGGGAGCTGAATGGGAAGTAGGGCCGCCAGGACTATAACTGGCACCCACATGGGGTCCCAGCATGTTCAAGTGAGGACTTTAGCTGCTAGGCTACCGCGCCAGGCCCACACATTTTTTTTTTTAAAACATGTTTATTTATTTGAAAGGCAGGAAGAGATCTTCCATCAAAATTCCTACAATGGCCAGATTAGGACCAAGCCAATGTCAGGTACTCAATCCAGGGCTCCCACATGAATGACAGGGACTTAAATACTGCAGTCGTTATCTGCTGCCTCCCAGAACGCATTAGCAAGAGGCTGGAGCAAATGGGGAGGAAGAAGGCCTGGACCCAGCTCTCTGACACCAGGTAAGGGTCCCAGATGGTCATTCAGCATGCTGTGTCCTAACTCCCATGCAAATACGTCAATGCAATTGGACGACCAGTGGCACCATGCTGTTGTTGTCTCTGCTCTGTAACCTGTCTTGCTTCTTCTCAGCCTGGCCGAGCCCTGGCCTTTGTGACCATCTTGGGGGTGGCCCAGCAGATGGAAGATTCTCTTTTTTCTCTCTCTCTCTCTCTCACACTCTCTTTCTCTGTAATTCTTTCAGATAAGTTAATAAAACTTTTTTTTTTATGTCTACACAGAAAACTCCAACACAGCTGAGGACAGATTTGACTAGAGGGACAGACTATGTATGCTATGTGTAAGAATGTTGAATATTTCATAATATGTTCATTCTTTAGTTGGCCTATCGTTCAACTTAATCCCCATACAAGATACAGTATTAAACAACAAGCTGATTCCATAAATGCATATGAAAATGTAAAAGGCCAAGGATAGCAAAGGTAAGTACAAAGAACAGAGCAGGAAGGTCTTATACATCAATGCTTACTCTGGTAGAAAGACAAACCAATCAATGAAAAGGAGCATTAAGTAAACCTAGGACACGCATTTGGGGAAGTGAGCAAGCCAATGCGAGACCCCTGGCTGTCCATTTTTCTCTCTCTTTGTCTTTCAAGCAAATCAATAAACATAATTTTAAAAGGAGAAAAAAGTATCTAAATGTTTCTTAAAAGTTTTGTCAAGAAAAAAAGGCCCATGTGTGACAGTATTGTTGCACACAGTTTGGCCAAACAATGTTTTATATTGTTATCAAATTTTAAAGAATGGTATACTTCCATAGTTTTAAGACTTTGTGATTATTTTTCAAATTTATTGTATTGGAGTGAAACTGACATCTTTCCATTAATGACTGATAAGAGATTTGGCTTATATTCCTGTTGAACTATGGTCTTTACAATTTTTATTTTATTTAGTGTAACATTAAGCCCTTGACCATATTAAAAACATGTTCTCTCAAAAAGTGACTATAAGGTAATGATTTGATACTCTGAATTATATTAAAATTAAATACTTTTCCTTGTGTCAGTGCGTAGGTGGCCTCGGGGGTCTGGGGACTCATGCTGGGGACCAGCTGAACAGAGTGGGCCTGAGGAGTCGCTCACCTGTTTGGGTCCCAGTGGGTGGGTGGGGGTGCTAGGGCCCTAAGCTGGCATGCTGGTAGTCAGGCTTAGGGGCTTATTAACATGCTTGAGTCCCAGGTGGGCAGAGGGGTAGGGTCCCAGGCCAGCATGCATGCCAGAGGACTGGATCTGGGGTCCCTCATGGGTCCTGGGTAGGCAGATAGGGCTGCAGGCCAGCATGTCACCCTGCTGAAGTCCAGGCTGGGGAACCCATGTTTTCATGGGCACGGGGCTGTGGATTGACCAGGGAAGGGGATATAGGATGTGTGGGAGTGAGGACTGCTAAGGGAGTACATTGCTGGTGAGGAATGACTTTTGGGGGATTTACGCCAACAAGGTCACTGTACTTGCAGGTAAGCAGGAGGGCTGAGCCCAAGAGGTTTCAAGTAGTAAATCTGAAGGATCTCTCTGGGTTAGAGCAATAAACGTGTCCACATGGGAGACCCAAGCTGGGCTAGTTAACATCGAACACAGCCAACCACTGTCCACCAGTGCACACTAAAGCTAGGCTAGGGGGCCTTCCCGGTAGGACTAGACCACAGTATCCACCGATGAGTGTCGGAACAGGGGATGAATCACATTAGGCTGAGCCATGACATTAACCAGCATGTGAGAGAACCAGGTTTGGGAGCAGATTCTGTGGGGGATATGTAGGTTCACTCCTGTGAGACTGCCATACTCACTGGTTTGCTCAAGACCTGGGGTGGTGACAGGTCAAACATGGAACTCATCAACACTCACTGGTATTAAAGTTTGGAACAGGCCAGTCTGCTCCAGGCTGCAGCACCCACAAGGTACACCCGAGAATTGGCTGTGGGGCAGGCCAGGCTGCAACATCCACCAGTACACACATAGCCCAAGACTGGAGGGTAGACTATGCTGAGGAAGGGCCCAGCTCCTGCTGGCACACATGAGGTCTGGGTCTGGGAGTGGGCCTGGTGGGGGAACTTAAAGAACTCTCCTGGTAGGCTTTCACTCCTGCTGGTGAGCATGTAATTCAGGGCTGGTTGTTGGTCAAGTCAGGCAGGGCTGCTTCACTAGTCGGTAGATGTATGGGCTAGCTTGGGGATTGGACTGGGCAAGGCCAGGCCAAACTGTAGCATACTGGCATGTGCAGGAGCCATGATAGAGAGTGGGCCATGCCAGGCTAGGCTATTACACCTACCAGTTTGCATGAAACCCAGGGATGGGGGGCAGGCTAGGTAGGGAGAGGCAGCAGCACCCACCAGTGAGAGTTGGGACTAAAACACTGATGGCAAAGGCCAAGCCGGGATATGTGTTATACCTGGCTGGGTCAGAGTAACCACTGGAATATGCATGATCTGTGGCTGAATGTGAGACTGGCTGGAGAGCTAAAGAGATGTCCCAGGTGAGTTGTGGTGCCCACTATTGAGTGCAAGAGCCAGAATGTGGGTGGTGAGCTTAACTGGACATAGCTGTGGCATCCATCATACTGGGTTAGGCTCCAGCACCTGCTGGTACTCATGAGAGTGGGTATAGGACAGGCTGTGCTAGGTCTTAGCATTGCTGAGCCATGTGAGGCCTGAGTCTGGGGATGGGCCAGGCAGGGCTGGGCTATAGAACCCAACGAAAAGATCCAGAATGGATGTGTCAGTCAGGCAAGGCTGCCATACCTACCAGGATATGAGGTAGACCAAATAGGGCTGGGCCAAGAACCCACCAAAGTGTGCAAGATCTACCATGGGGAGGTAACATGGTACAGGAACTTGAGGTAACTCCTCTGTCAGGATGCAGTCCTTGTAGGTGAGCACAAGAACCAAGGCTGGGAACAGCTCAGACTTGTTACAGTTTCCACTGGCATACATGACTCAGGTCTGGGTAGGGTCAGGCTGGGCCAGTACACAGCACCCACTGGCAGATATGAGCACCATGGGTGTGGGATGGGTTAGGCTGGACAGCAAACACTAGCTAGTTAGCAATATGGTAATGACTAGGGACTGTCCACGCTGGACTGGGCTGCTGCACTCACCTGCATGACCTGGAGCTGGAGGTAGGCTGGGCCGGGTCAAGCCAAGCTGCAGCGCCCACTGGTGAATGCTACAGTGAAGCAGGCCTTGCCAAATGGGGCCACAGCACCCACCAGCACATGTAATAATGGTGGGGAGGGGATGAGCCAGACAGAGGCGCTGCAACACTCTTTGCTGGGCCACTGCTCCCACTGCTGATACTGAGAGCTGGGTCAGAGGGCAGATCAGGCCGCGCAGGACTACAACATCCATTGACCTGTATGAGAGCTGGGTTAGGGAGAGAGCCAGGCTGGGCTGAGTGACCCTATCCACTGACGCATGCAGGAACCAGAGTAAGTGCAGGCTTTTTCACAGCATCAGCTGGTAAGTGTTGGGAATGCGGGCAGGTCCTGTCAGGCTAGACTGCAGTATCACCTGTAAGGAGCAAGATCTGGGGCTGGGAGTGCCTGGCTAGGAAACTGTGGGCACGTCTCTGTTGGGTTTTATCACCCACTGGTGAACCTGAGAACCAGGGTTGGGGGCAGGCTTGGCTAGACAGGTGGTAGCGCCCATTAGCATAAGTAGGGGCTGGTTAGTGTATTCAACGGGGCTGAGCTAAGCTGCAGCACCCACTGATATGTACGCGAACCGAACAGGATGCAAGTCAGACTGGACTAGTCTCTTGCACATAGCAACAAGTGCAGGAACCATGGCTGGGGATTGGCCTGCTCTGGGTTATTGGGATTGCTCCGACTGAGCTGCAGTTCCTGCTGGCGTGTATGAGGGCTGAGTGTGTGATAGGCAGGTTTGGACTGGGCCACAGCATCGATTGTGTGAGATGGGGCTGGAGACAGAACTGACCCAGCAACTGCAACCATCAATGTGCGTGTAGGCTGATGTGGGTGATACACTGAGCCAGACTTTGCCCTGGCTGGCATACACAGGAGTCAGGTCTGTGGTCACCTCTGTCTGGTGAGGTCTCTCTGGGGAACTCCCCATCTGGACTGCTGATCTCAAAACTCCAAGCATGGAGAAATCTCAGAATCTGTGGTCTGACTGCGAAGTGCAAGTGTCAGAACTGGGTCTCCTCAGTTGCTGAGGCCTGTGCAGTGGATGGCATGCCCAGAAGTACACCGGGGTCACGACAGATCACTGAGATCTACAGAGAACATGAAGTACCATGGCTGATCGAACAAATTGGACAACTTTCCCTGACAAACTTCGACAGCAAGTATCTGGGCTAGTGGAGACTCTATGAACTATGTCAGTCAATGGGTGTTGGAAGGATTTCCTCAACCTAGGAACAGTGAAATCAGCAACACAGAACTACCGAAACCATGTAAGCAGTACCCTTGGAATACGCTCCAGTGCAGGTAGCCATCCTCTATCCCCAGTTACTGATACAGCTGGGATGCTGGGTGCAACCCACTCCCCTGCTCTCCTCCCTTCCTCTAGATACAGAAAGAAGAAAAAAAAAATGGAAACAATGCTCTCCTCCACTTTCCTGTATTCCCAGAGTGGCCCATATGGGTATCCATTCTTCTCAATTATTTGAACATCATCAAAATACAAAATAAATATATAAAAATTAAAATTAAACCCTTCTGTTCACCAAAGATACTAGTGATAGAGTGAAAAGGGAAGCCACAGCGAGGGAAAGGGAATTTAGAATACAGGTATGTGACCAACGGAACACCAGTGAAGCTGTAAAGAAAAGACAAGTGATCCAGGAAACAGGTAAATGACAAACAGGCTCTCCCGAAAGAAGGGTCAATAATGAAATGGAAGGAGCTGATGTGATTATTCAGAGATATCAAAACCACAGGCGGTGCAAACACACCTGGAAGAACGGCTAAAATGACATGATGACAGGTACGGGCAGGGATGCGGAGGCTCAGAAATTCCATATACTACTGGTAAGAGGATAAACTGGCATGGTGGTTTGAAACACACTACAAGCTTATTCAAATATCTCTCTATATTTGTTATATTATTCTTGGGCAAATTCTGAGAGTTCAGAAAGTATGTACTGTATATCTTAGGCTTTTTACTCACCACAACGTCCCATTATTATCATGTCTCTTTATTTAACCTCTGAGCAACACTAACTCCCACGCTTTTATTTTCTTATTGTTTTTCAAAGATTTATTTTATTTTTATTGGAAAGGCAGATACACAGAGAGGAGGAGAGACAGAGCGGAAGATCTTCTGTCCGATGACTAACTCCCCAAGCGGCCGCAACGACTAGAACTGAGCCAATCCGAAGCCAGGAGCCTCTTCCGGGTCTCCCATGTGGGTGCAGGGTCGCAAAGCTTTGGGCTGCCCTCCACTGCTTTCCCAGGCCACAGGCAGGGAGCTGGATGGGAAGTGGGGCCACTGGGATTAGAACTGGCGCCCATATGCAATCCTGGCACGTGCAAGGCGAAGACCTTAACCACTACGCCATCACGCCGGGCCCGTCATGCTTTTATTTCTATTTTTACTAATGTCATAAGCAAAAGTTTCTAAATGGTGTTGTGTGTTTATTCGCATTTCTCCTGTTACCTTTACTATAGCCCTGTAAATTATTCCATTTACTGAATATCTGTTTTTTTCTTTGGGGAACTGCATGTTTTTATATATTGGGATGTTGGATTCTTGCCAATGGACTCCTTCAAATTAATTCTTTGCCTGTCACCTATTATATTTTTGGAGTTAACTTCCAATTTTTAATATACAGACATTTAAAAAATGCACTCAGTCAACTCTTGCAACCTTTTCCTTTGTAGATGACACATTTCATATTGCTGGCAAGGCTTATTCCCATTTGAAGTTTGTGTAAATGTTTACTTACATTTTTCTTTTTCTGATTTTTTTCTAAGTGGTTTACAGCATGTCTGGGAGAAACAAAGAGGTCTAGGTCCTGACATACTCTCTTAGTTTCTGCCTTCATGACTTGGAACTACTGGCATTAAATATTTAAAATCCGTCTGTTGTGAGCGAGCATCTGCTTTCTGGGGAAAGAGACTGCTTGACTGAACTAGATTGAAATGGTTTGTTATGACTGGATTGAATTTAGAAACGAGTCTTCACTCTCAGGTTTCAGGGGTTGGTTGGGGAATTACAACAAACCATTTCCTTTCTCTTTGCTCCTGTTCCTCCAGTGAGAAAAACAGCTTGAGAGGGTTACAAGTGAAAATGAAGGGCAGGAGCGTGCCCCTGCCTGGATGTCACAGCACTGGTGAGGACCACGCAGCAATTTGTATATGCACTTCCCCAAGTGAAAGAAATAAATGTATCTTTAAAAAAGAAAAAAAGATGTAAGTATCACTTCTCAGCCTTTTGGCTCTGATTGGCTATGAGAGGGTATTTTCAATGAAAATAACCTTAAATGATATATTTACTGTGGCATAATTTTAAAATCCAAGCACAACTTTTTCATAATGTGTATTTCCACATACTTTTTAATGGTTCTTCATAGAATTAAACATTGATTTATTTAAACATTTTAAAAATTTATTAAATGCGGTGCTTTTTCCAGTAAGAAACATCATTACAAGCTTAAAGAAAAACCTCACTCTTTAGCAAAACTATAAGACAATATAATCTTCAGGCAATCTTATAACAGAGACGTGCTGTGGCCCCAGTTCTCACATCTGCGCTCTCTCTGAATGTGGCTGCTTTCACTGATCTGAGGGGTTAGGAGTACCTCTCAATCCAACCCTATTTTTTTAGTACTCATCTGAGCTCCCTCTTTGTCCATCCAGGACTTCAGTGGAATTCTGGATCTTTCTCACTGAGATAAACTACCTTCTTTCCAACAGCCAAATGAACTGTTTGTTTCGGGCCCAGTGGACAATTCCTGCAGCCAGCTGCTTCACCCTGTCGGCTGCTAAGCCGTTAGCCCTGGGAAGATGCCCAGGCTGTCCACACGTGGGTTCTCCAACTCTACTCCTCAAACCACAGCCCAACCAGGTTCTCTTCATCCGTCATCTGTACTCACAGACAAAAACTGTCCCCTGTGAATTTTTGGTAAAAAAATTACTTTGCAGGCCCACTACAGTAGCACAATTGGCTAATCCTCCACTTCCAAGTGTTGGAATCCCATTCAGGTACTGGTTCATGTCCTGGCTGCTCCACCTCCCATTCAGTTCCATGTTTGTGCCTGGGAAAGCAGCAAAGATACCCCAAATCTAGAGACCCTGCACCCACTGCGGAGACCCGGAAGAAGCTCTAGGCTCCTGGCTTCAGATCAGCTCAATTCCAGCTGTTGTGGCCTTTAGGGACTAAGCCAGTAGATGGAAGATCTTTTTCTGTCTCTCTGTCACTCTTTTTCTCTTTAAATCTGCCCTTCCAATAAAAATAAATAAATCTTCTTAAAAAATTACTTTTCTTGTGTTTATTGCATGCACAAGTGGTTCTTGCTGGAAATTGTACTAAGCCCCAATTTTGATTCAACCAATCTAGAAGCATAAAATGTTTTCAACATCCCTTCATGTCATCCTCAACAATGGCTTTCTAAGCTTCTAGGGCGGTCAACTATTAATGATTTACTTTGTCTTTAAAAACTTTTTCTTAAACCTTTAAAAAAAACAAGAAGGATCAATGTTTTACCAGGAGTCCTTATTACTTTCAAAACCAGAAATAATCCTCTATTTTTACAAAATGGCAAAAAATATTTCTCCCTAGGGTAAAGGGAAACAATGAGTACAATAATGTGGTGACTAATGCTCAGAAATATGACCAGATTCCCTTTTTATCTCAGTAAGTAGCTCACCCAACAGGACACAGCAGAAAGCAAGGCTTGGCAGAATGTAATTTATATGACAATTGGCTTTTGCTCAATGTTAAATAAGTCAATTGAAAGTTGGGCTTTTTTTTTTAACTGTGGTTTCAAACAACTTGGGGGAAAAAACAAACACCAGAATTGCTCTATTGCAAGGCCAAAACACAGTTTTATATGGTCTGCAAATAATTTAATATTTGAGGAGCCTTTTAAACATCTTCCAACTCCAACCAAAGCTAAAGCATTACCAAGGGGTGGGGAGGAGAAAACAAGTAAGCAAATAAAACCCAATATCTATATAATTATCCATAGATCAAATAATTTAGGGACAATAAAATAAAGCAATATTTTAGCAAGTTTAAGTGCAAGATAATGAAATGTCTGTTCTCATACTAATATATCAATAGAGATTCTAATTTAACTGTTAATGTATTTGAGATGAGTTCTTTATTAGCCAAAGAATTTACAATCAGTTCCCTGTGACTGAATAATCCCAGGCACTACACAGCATGGTTAGTCCACTAGGCTTTCTCTCCATCCTCCATAAACACAATTGGTAAGAACAGAGGAAAAGCCATGATGTAGAGCTAACAAGGCCAAGTGTATACCAGTGGGCCTCTGCTCTGCTCTTCTGTTCACTGGAAGCGCTTTCGTTTGGAGAACTGCCCCTCCCATATGACAATTCTACTCCCAGCCCCTGTCGAAACAGGCTGGCTCCCGACTCAGCTAGCTTAATGCCAGGCATCAGCACCTTTTGGGCAGGGCTGGTACAGGAATGTTCCTACTCTCCAGTGAGGGCCAGTTAGAGATATTTCCTGAAACTCTCCTCCCTGGAGCCCTTGAGGAGAGAAACAGATAGTTGAAGCTTAGAGATCCCTGGGCTTAGTCTCAGGGAGAACACTAGTCCAAATGATCCTGCAGAGCGATGCGCAAACAGGAGGATCACCCTCGGATCCCACCCTCCCACGGCAGAGCTGCTTCTCTGACCTTCGGATACTACGGTTAGAAAAGACAGCAGCTATCCCTTTAAGCACTGTACTTGGCACAGCTGTGTGCCACTTGCATTCAAGGAGTCTGAAGGAAGGTGCACACTGAAGGACTTTCTTCATTAGTTAGTGAATAACTTAACTCTTAACCTGATTGCTCTATAAATCTAACCAGGGGTCTCTGAAAAAACACCAAAGCTGAGTATACACTTAACATACACACACACACACACACACGTAAAAGATGTATACACGAAACTTCCCATCTGGATCATTTTAAGATGCATAGTTTAGTAAAGTTAAGCACATTCACATTGTTGTGTAACCGTCACCACCATACACCTCTAGAATTTTTTCACCTTGTGAAACCAAAACTTTATATATATACTCTCCCATTCCCTAGCTAACTCCATTCTCCTTTAGAAGTAATCTCTTTGCTACTCTGGCTGCCACATACCAGCAGAATCATAGGATGTTTGTCTTTTCCATGACTGGTTATCTCATTTAGCGCAGTGCCCACCAAATTGATTGCTCTGCAATGAGCGTCTCATTTCCTCCCTTTTTAAGGCTGCCTGATGTTTCATCATATGTATATATCACATTTTGTTGATTTCTTAATCTGAAAGTGGATATTTACATGGCTTTCATCTCTTTGCTGTTGCGGATAATGCTGTGGTGAGTGTGGGTGCACACATATTTCCAGAGATATTCTGAAAGCATTTCATGTGGTTTGAATAAGTAACCAAGATCGAGAGCCATTATGCATGATAGTTCCTGGAGATTGCTAGGGGACAATCAAAGACGTATGCTACCTTAGCTGACTTCATGCTAACTATAACACTCATTATAGCAAATAATCAGCAGCTTATATGTGTAGACATGGAGACACAGCTGGATGGAGTAGATTCGTGTTTCTCAGCATCTCCCATTTCTGGCCTGAAGCCCCGCACTCCCTAGGAGATCATTAGGTTGCTTCTGAATAAAGAAGATGACTAACGTGTAACAAGTTTATGATATCTTAAAACCCATTGTCTCTTCCGCCTCTAGAAATCTTGCACCATCAGTCCCAAAGCCATACTCTGATCCTACATCCTGACATCTCTGTGGGATTGAGGCTGAAGCAGAGATCTGTATGAAATAAAATAGGGAGTGTGAAAGACATCCTGCTCCAAAAGTAGAGCAGGATGGGATGGGAGAATAATTGCTGTAGTTCCTTGTTCCAGTTCCTTAGGAGACACATCCCTCCAAAACCCTGGCTGGAGGCATTCCTTGCACCCAAAGGAATGGCCTAATCTAGCTGTCCACAAACAGCTGCTTCCCCATCTCAGAACCCCCTTTAAAAGGAAAAGACAAAAAAGTAGCAATGTTTTTAGAGAGGTGGATTTTGTGTGCTGGTTATTCATGTCTTTAGCTTCACGTTCTCACGTTCACTTTGGTTTTAATTTTAACCTGGGTTCCAAAGATAAATTTTTAACAAAATATATATCAAATTAAAAAGTAGCCTCGGATAAAAGCAGTGCCAAAACACCCAAGAAGAGCTCTGCTGAATCCTATACTGAAGTCTACAGGATGTGTTCTCGGGAGAACCCTTTAGTAATGTGAAGCAGTAGTGTGGCATCTCGCTCTCCTCTCAGCAGCCACGAGATGCAGTGAGCAATGGACGGGGACAGCAAGGACAGCAAGGGCGTACATTGGTAGGTAAAATCAGAAGAGCGGCCCTTGATTGTTCAAGATCTCCTCCCCTCTCCCCCTAAACAGTGAATTAGTTGGTGCCAGGATTAAATTAAGCAAGCAAGGAGCTTATGCAAACACAGGGTCAGATCTTGTCCTCATTTAAAACTGGAATTATTTGCTCATCACGAATTTTGGGAGATGGGAATTTTGATGTTTTTACAAAGTATTGTGTTAACAGGATTTATCCTGATTCCTGAGTTCCCTGGTCTCACCCAAGGCCAGGTGCTGTCAGCACCTCCCTATTCACTTTGAAAGGGAAAGGACCCTGTTGCTAACTGATGAGCTCCATAAAGCCATGAACTCCCTCTCTCAGGTCTTGCTCTCAGTTCTGTGCCTCTGCCCACCATGAGGAGTGATCTCCTTAAACCTGCTCTCTCCTCTGCTTCGGGAGAGGGGAGCCAGGAGGCCACCAAGGGGGTCCTTCCCCTCCCAGGCCTGTCACTAATGCAACTTTTGGGTAGAGATGATCACAATAAACAAGAACTCATTTTTTCTTAAACAGAATTTTCTTACGCTATTTACAACAGGAAACAGCGTCTTTGGAGTCCACTGTGAGCAGTCTCGTGGTCCAGACCTGCCGGGCTACTGGAGGATGCGCTAGGATGTTGAATTCTGCAGTAGTTTCACCTGTGCTGTGACAGCTTTGGGGAACAAAAATCCTAATATGGTCAAAAGGTGGAAAAACACTGAAGTGCAGCTGTAGCTCTCTGTTCGCACTACCTCCTTCAGCCAAAAGTGGTGTAAAAGGAAGGAAAGCCATGGTTCTGGACTCCCCCGGGCTGGTGGCAGTCTCCTCCTGCAAAAGCAGTGAAGACCCCCAAAGGCCTTGATCTGTAAGGACTTCCACGGGAAGCTCCATCCACCCGTGTACCTTCTTGGCTCTGTGTGTTTCTTCTGCTGTTTGCCGCACCATCCGTAAAGGAAAAGAAAAGATCTGATCCTCCGTGATCCTTCTACCCGTTTTTCAATGTTGCAAAACACCTTGTCTAGCTCAGTCTTGTTGATATTATCTCAACATTCCACTATTATTATTGTTGTTAGGCACAGACCCTAATAATTAGTTAAATCACTAGCCTGATGAGAAATATAATTACATAAGCAAATAATCTGGTGAAAGGACAGTGTAAGAAACACACTGGCCATAATGTTATTCAAGCAACCATGGCAAGACCTGAGCACGAAGACTTACCAGCACTGTGTGCATCCCAGTGTAGAGTCGGCTGAGACACACCAAGGTGGAGAACAGCACAGCCATCACCAGCCCCCAAACGAAAGGATACTGTGGGGAGAGAAAGGCACACGGGCGCTCAGACCATGTTCAGGCCCAGAAGGTCTGATGTCACAGATGAGAAGATCCATTCTACCTTGATTGCTAGGTTGAACCTTCTAACCTTCTTTCACCCCATAAACCAGCAATACCATGGTATAAAAACATGTGTAAAATGAGAGAACACACAAAGGAAAAGGAAGGAGCTGCCAGCATCCCATATGAGCATGAGTTGAGTTCCTGGCTTCCTCACTCTGTTTCAGCCCCCCAGTCTTGCACCTGGGAAATCAGTGGAAGATGGCTCAAGTCCTTAGGTCCCTGCACCCACATGGGAGATCCAGAAGAAGCTCCTGGCTCTGGGCTTTGGACCAGCCCGGCTCCAGTCATTGTAGCCATATGGGGAATCAATCACTGAATGGACGATCTCTCTGTCTCTCCTTCTTTCTTTCTCTGTAACTTTTAAGTAAATAAATAAATATTTTTAAAAAGAAAGGAAAAGGGAAGGTATCCAGTAATATAGTTCTGGAAGGCTATTTCACTACGTACAAACATGTAAATAAGACACCGTGGCAGAACTTGGCTTTAAGGTTCATACCCATGCTATCCGGGCCCTGGGGAGTCTGGTAGAAGGATTTGGTGGAACCATCTCAGTTCTGGAGAATATTTTACTAGGATTATAGCTCTTTCTGTCCTTTTCAAACAGATGACAGCACTGATTGAGGTGCTGTCTGGGCAGGCAGCTCAGGGAGAAAATGCTTCCTGACTCCGCACAACACGCAGCGGTCACCTGGGGTAACCCATGTCACACTGGTTGTGCTGGTGTGATTATTCATGGCACACCCTGATTAGGGAGCCAAACGATACAGCCATGTTATTTGTAGAGTCAGTATCATTGAACACTCACTGCGTTTCAGTTCCCCTTAGACTTTAGTGTGTAAGTCTTACAGTCCCTCAAAGCGGCTTTCAGAGGAAATTACGAAATGTAGCTGCAGGTTTCATGGCAGTTGTGCACCTGGAATGAAGAACAGCCTGGCTTCCTCACCTGGTATCTGTCCATAGAGGAGAGAAGGAGAGTAAAGGAAATGGCGGTGGCCGCCATGGCATGGGTGGATGGCATTCCAAACTCAGCAATCACTCTCTTCTCAAGTTTCACAACAGGAGGGGAAGAGGGACGGGGCCACTTCAAGATATCCTTGGTCACTTGGCCAACATACATCACCAACTGCAAAAGCAAGGGACTTAGGTCAGTGTAATGAAATAATGCAAGAAAATGGGGTTCTATATCTTATGGATTGATTTTTGGGGTTCCCAGTTTGTCAGTTTAAAGCCTTCTTTCTCTTTGACCACATATATATTTAGGAAGTCTTACAACGAATGTTAGTTAAAAAATAACAGGTTTTCTGGATTTAACAGGACAACTAAGTAACCATAAACGACATTTATGTGTGTGTGTTTATATATATACAACTATATATATACACATATATGTATATATACACACATATACATATATGTATATAGTTATATATGCAACTATATATGTGTGTGTGTATATATATATACATAGTTGTTTTGACCACATACTGAACTACTGAACTAACACTTACAAAGGTCAAATATGTGCCAGGCCCTATTTAAAGAGTTTAGCTCTCTTGATACAACAACACTGGACCCATTCTACAGGTTAGTCAACACTTGTGTCCCTAATCACAGGCAGAACTGGCAGCGGCACAGGAAGTCTGGTTTCAGTCCATGCTTTAAACTAACACAGAGTGCTGCTTCCAAACCCAGGATGATCCTGGACCAAATGGAATCTAATATTTAAACAACTTTTTTTTTTAAAGTTTTAACCACAAAAGTGACCATTCTTACAGATCATCTGAACATTTTTTGAATGTCACTGTAATCCCTTCTATATGGGGGTAACATATTGGATTTCATTTAACTTCATTTGTCAATTGGGCATTTCTATAAATAGCAATAAATAAAGACAACTTCGTATGGAGATTTCTCAAATGCTTTTTCTGTGACACCATTAATGAAGACATCTCTTTCCTCCAGGCTCCCCTTTTTTTCTAAATCATAAGACAGATCAGAATTTGATGTCTCCATGCTCCAAAAATGAACGGAAGCATTAACAACAGGTCCGTGTACTTTGTCAAATAGCTTTACAGGACATTTTGATAACTCACAATAAAAAAGAGAAGAGTAAAATGTATTCCTAAGTATCTGCCCATGAAACTCAACGTGTGGTCTGAGAACTGAACCATGGGAGCTGTTTCAAAAACACATGCCCAGCCTTCCCGTACTGCCGCCCAGCCCAAGCCAGGTGATGCGTACGCAGGCGCATTTGAGCAGCACAGCTCTGTGGCCTAATCCCACACAGCTCATGCTGCCAGCACTTTCTCACGCACCTTCTCATCTGACCATGACTGCATGGATCTCATCAGGGCTTTCTTTAGCTTGTGATGGGTAGTATCAGCTTGCTTTGGAACAAAACTCACTATTTCAAAATAATTTGGATTAGTCAGCTGGGTTACTTTCGGAAGTCCCACACTCCAGGGCTTTCTTTTCACCCCTTTAGTTGTGGGTAATTCTGAGCATTATTCCAGCACCCTCAAATTCCCGGCAGAAGGCGCTAGGTGTGTTGCTCTAGGTTAAAAACGGAGAGGCACTGCCTGTGCACAGCAGGCCAGATCCAAGGCTATAAAGCGACAATGGCCCTGAATGCCACGGCTCTGACTTCTGATCGGACTTTGAATCTTAACCTCCTTACCATGCCCTTGTTATCAGGAACTGCTCTCCTGGAAAAAGGCGCACTCTTTTTTATGTCTCTGCCTCCCTCCTATGACCCTGTGAAAACCACATCTAACTACTATCTGCGGGAATTGAAAAACCTGAAGATGTTATTAAACACTGAGAATTTATTTTCAACCCATCCATTTCCTCACCCACCCACCAGCACAATGTTCAGACATAATGGCTAATTTAGTTCACCAATATAATAATGATAATAAATAAAAACCGTCTCTACAGACAGGAAGCCTTAACGTTCATGCGAAGGCTCATGTGTGGTGAGCTGTAACCAAAGTTTGATTTCATGAATTCTTTTGACTTTGACATTTATGTTTCATCTTTTCTATCTGGTGTTTTTTTCCCTTTTTTTAAAGAACTAGAACAATGGGGCCCGGCGACATGGCCTAGCGGCTAAAGTTCTCGCCTTGAACGCCCCGGGATCCCATATGGGCGCCGGTTCTAATCCCGGCAGCTCCACTTCCCATCCAGCTCCCTGCTTGTGATCTGACTTTGTAATAAAATAAAAATCTTAAAAAAAAAGAACTAGAACAGTGGTTTATTTCATTAAACATTATTGCCACAGTGATACAATGAAATGATAGCTCTCTTAAAACAACAGAAAACAGCTACATTTTTATGTTTCACTGAAAGACTGTCACGTCTGTCTCTACCATTCCTAAAAGTGAGTCCTTAAGTAGAGAAACAAGGATTTAACCATAAGGCCAAAAAAAAAAAAAATAATAATAAAAGACTTAGCTGCAGAATTCTATGAGGAGACAGAGACAGAGAGGCTTTGGTACAAGCAGGAGGGCTGGGGCCCTAATACGAGGGATACACAGGGAGGCACCCAGGTTACTGGAATTGAATAAGCAAAGGTTGGGAGAAGTGGTGTTGGATGTACAGTGCAAGCCGCAAGGGGGTCAGGACAAGAGTTGAAAGTGCCAGGCCCACAGCTGCATATCTAAGTGCATGGTTAAGGAAAACAAGACCATGTCAGCTGTTGGTGAGGACCTGTAGAACCTGGAACTCCCATCCGCCACTGGGGGAGTGCAAGGTGGTCCACTGGAGAAAGGCAAGGTGGCCCAATCAGTTTGGAAAACAATTTGGTGACTTTATGAAAAGCAAAACAATACACTTATACGATCTAGTCTTGCCACTAGAGATATTTATCTGTGAGCAATGAAAATATGTGTTATACAAGAACTTGCAAACATGAATTTTTACAGGGCCATGGGAGGGAGGCAGTGACATAAAAACGTGCATACTTTTTTCTGTCATAACTCCAAACTGGATACAATCCTATTTCCATCCACAGGTGAAACAACTTGTGATAAAACCATACATGCACTGCTACTCAGCAACAACTACTGAAACCTGTTTACAACATGGATGATTCCATAATTACACTAAAAGAAGCCAAATCACAACAAAAATACAGTATAGATGATACAATGCCATTAGCATAGAATTCTTGATAAAATGCCAACTATTATATAGTGACAGAACACACACAAGTAGAAAGGAAGGCAGAAAAAATACAAATAGACATCAAGAAGTCTTTAGGATGATACATATTATTTTGCTCACGGTAATAGTTTCCAAGCAGTACATATGCTAAAACGTGCTAAATTGCACTTTTTAAATATGTGCAAACTTTGTAAATATAGCAAGAATTGTTCAATTGTGTGATTTAAGAGGGTAAATTACATGGTATATGGATGATAAGCCTGTTAAATTCATACTGTTTTTTGTATGCTAGTGAGGCCCTCAGGAAAAAAAAAAGTTGAACAGATAATTTAAAAAATCTGAAAGATAAAGGTGTGATGTTTCAGCAGAGGAGAGACAGAAAAAAAGCTTTCCTTTTTTTTTTTTTTTGATGTAAGAATGTTGAACAAGTTTACGAGTGTAAGAGGATGACAAAGAGGGAGGAATTACGCAAGTGGGAAAGAAAAAAAGTTGCAACACGGACTTGGGAGCAGTCAGGTGGGGATTTTTAGGTTGGAAGAACTGAGCCACCAGCCCAGCGCAGGGACGGGATGTGCTGGAAAGCGCCGCGGTTAGTTGAGCAAGCACAGGCACTGTGGTGTGCAGCGATGCTGCCCGGCCTCCAGCACACACTGCCACGCTAGGAAAGCTGAGCTCTGTGTCCAACGTGACTGTTGAGCATTCTCTCCGACAGCTCATGTAGATGAACAATTCGTTCATAACCGTCTGAATTCAGAGCCTCACTGTGTTTTGCAAGCAAGCACCATACAATTTCACGCAAGCTTTGAACACACACTGAAGTTTCCCTGCCTATAATTACTATGTAAACTGAGAGGATCCTAACTATTTGTTTATTGGGTCCATCATCATTTTTTTTGGAAGAATCAGATCACTAGTGCAAATGCTGTGTATTGTACTTGGTACTTTAACAACGCATCCTGGTGTCCGAGCCACTGGAGTTGGTACACTCATGGATGGCTGTGGTGTTGCATAAACAGTAAAGCAATTTTGAAGATGCTACTCCTCTAGCAACTGTTCTACTATAGATATGCCCCATTATTTAAAAGCAATTTTTAGCACAAGGCATATTATTCTTTAGAAGTTAAACATGTGGGCCCGGCACAGTAGCCTACTGATTAAAGTCCTAGCCCTGCATGTGCCGGGATCCCATGTGGGTGCCAGTTCGTGTCACAGATATTCCACTTCCCACCTAGCAGCTTCCTGCTTGGAAAAGCAGTCAAGGATGGTCCAAAGCCTTGGGACGCTGCACCCACATGGGAGAGCTGGAGGAAGCTCCCGGCTCCTGGCTTCAGATCAGCTCAGCTCCGGCTGTTGTGAGCACTTGGGGAATGAACCAGCAGATAGAAGATCTTTCTTTTTTTTCCTTCTCTTTGTAAATCTGACTTTCAAATAATAAATGAATAAATCTCTAGAAAAAAAGAAATTAAGCATGCAATAGGTTATGTTATCTACGAATTTTATTTCAAGAAAGCAAAAGGAGGTTTTCACTGTATTTAGTATTTAAAATGGGTACTTAAAATTTAAAACGAGGTGTTTAGGAAGCTAGACACAAAAGACCATACTCTGCATGAATTCATATATAGGAAACTTCCAGAATAGAAAACTGTACAGACAGAGCACAGATCAGGGTTTGCCTGGGGCATGGGGGCGGGACCTCTGAAAATCTGAACTCAAGAGGTCAGCAGGGTCCCAGCACTTTGCAGCCTCTCTCTTCGCCCCCTGCAGTTCCTGGCGGCTGGAGGTACTCCAGAAGGCGTGGTCCATCGCTCCCCTCTCTGCCTCTCTGGTCACATTCCTCCCCTTCTATCTCTTCCTTTTCTGTCATCTCAACTTTCACTGTTTCACATATAAGAATGTTTGTCATCAGTCAAGACCTGCTGGGTAATAGCAGGATGATCTCATCTCATGATCCTTAGCACTTTGTTGATTTGGGAAATATCATGAAGAATAAAATAGATGAGATGCTTGCTGTCAGAGAACACATGTATTGAAACAATAACAAAAAGTATGTTTAGATTCTGCATTTTATAAATGTAATAATAAAACAGCATTGTCATGCTTTAAAAATAAAGAAGTGCTGAGACTGACAGTGTTTTTTTTAAAGTTTGCTCTAAGATATTAAAAACATGACTCCACATTTTCAGCATCACAAGTTATCACGGAATTGCAAATTTAAACAATAATGAAAGACCACTACACACATATTAGAATGATCAAAATCAAAATACTGGCAACAGCAAATGCTGGTAAGGATGTGGGGAGACAGGAAATTTCATTCATCACTGGTAGGAAAACAAAATGTTGCTGCTACTTTGGAAGACAGGTTCTTACAAAACTAAACAAAATATTAACATATAATTTGATAATTATGCCTCTTGATATTTCCTCAAATGAACTGAAAATGTGCTGTTACTACTACTATTCTCTCTCCTACACGCACGCACACACACATACACACATCCTGCACACCTCTGTTTATAGCAATTTTATTCATAATTACCAGAACTTGGAAGCAACCAGGACATCCCTTAGTAGGTCAGTGGCTAACCTGGCACATGGAAGTGCCAGAATATTATCTAATACTAAAAAGAAATGAGCCATCACACTGTGAAAGGCATGAAGGAATTTTAAATGCACACTGTTACATGAAAGAACCCAATCTGAAAGTGGTATTTACTATGTGATCCCAAACATATGATGTATTTTTGACTACCTGGAAAAGGCAAAACTATGCAGACAGTAAAACATCACGGGTTGCTAGTGTTTGAAAGTGTGGAGTGATGAAGAGGTGGAGCAAAGAGGATTCCTGGGGCAGTAAAATTGTATGGCACCACGACGGTGAATACCTGTGACTGTTGAGTGGTTAAAACCTAGGAAAGACACAACATCAAGAGTAAACCCTAAGATAAGCTAAGGGCTTTGGGGGACAGTGCTGTGCCAATGTGGGTCCATCAGCTCTAACAAATGTATCTCTCTGGTGTGGGATGTTTCTTCTGGGGGTTATTATTCATGTGGAGTAGGCTGAGGGTACATAGCAACTCTCCATATTTTTGCTCAGTCTTGTGAATCTAAAACATCTCTCAAAAATTAAGTCTATTTTTAAATTATTAGAACAGAAGAGAACCATTTCTCCATTTAGTTTAAAGGTAATTTGTATAATGATTAATGTAATTTGACTGACCCTGAATGAAGGATTTTGGTCTGTAGTGTTGAAGGGCACACCTACCTAAAGAGGATCCAATTAAGTTCCCTCATCCATCACACTCCCCTGGACTGAGGCGGCAAAGGCCTGGTGCCAAGGCAAAAATCCTTGAAAGGGCAAGACAGGAAGCAATTATGGATCATTAACCCCTTCAGCAAGCTGCCTGGGTAATCCTAGGTGGAGCTGAGCGAGGGTGCAAGGGCTCAGTTTCATTAAGAGGAATCAGCCTATCTTCTTCCTTCTAGACTGATTTCAGGATAAATGGACTATACAGACGGGCAGAAAATCCCATTGTCTGGAGGGTACATGATGATCATAAGTAGACAACGGACTCAATTGGTAGTAAGGAGTTGGGTGAAATATTTAATGTCTATGTGATAATAGTTCTACAATGTGATTTTTTTTTAAAAAAGATTTATTTATTTTTATTGGAAAGGCAGATCAGATTTATGGGGAGAAGGAAAGATCTTCCATCCGTTGGCTAACTCCCCAAATGACACAATGGCCAGAGCCGAGCTGATCTAAAACCAGGAGCCAGGAGCACCCACATGGGTGCAGGGTCCTGCTCTGTCAGGCCACAAGCAGGGAGCTCAATGGGAAATGGAGCAGCTGGGACACAAATCGGTACCCACATGGGATCCTGGCACTTTCAAGGCGAGGATTTAGCCACTGAGCTATCATGCTGGGTCCATCTACAATGTACTTCTAAAGACATGATTTTAATGCTCACATCATCCTATTTCACAGATGAGAATACTGATACACAGACAAGCTATCTTGGCAATGATAATGTTGTCAATGTGGATGACTTGCAGATGATGACTCAAATTTGATTTTCTGATTCCAAATCCTAATTGTATTACACCCCATCATTCGGAATCTGGAAGATTCATTACTGCCTCAAAGGTAAGGGCGAGCACATGTATGAGAACAGATGTCTATCCTTGAAGAATTCGAATTCCACTGTCTTAATCCATTTAGTTCATCTGGCACTTAAATGAGTTTACTTGCCTGCCATTGTGGATGACAGATTAAGAAGTCACATCTGGATATTAACCTAGATGTCCATCACCTAATGACTTGAAAAAGAAAACGTGTTTTACACTCTCTCACACATACATACACACACTGGAATATTACTCAGCTGTAAAAATGAATGCAACACAATTGCAGCATAATGGATTAAACTGGACATTATGCTAAGTGAAACAAGCCAGACCCAGAAAAATATCACATTTTCTCTTATTTGTGGAAGGTAATACAGAGAGAATGCAGAAACATCGTGTGAGCACTGTACCATTTGGCATTCAGTTATAAATACTGCTTCACTGAACATACCGTGTAAACGATACTTTTCTAAGAAAACCAACAGTACATACATGTATGCATATAATGTGTATTTATATTTGAAGTGAATATGGCAAAAAGTTTTTACAAATTGCAAAAATAATTTTAAGAGAAAGATGTCCCATCTGAGTAGAAAACTGCCAAATGGTTACTTCCACCATCTCACCAATGAATACTCTAGAAGTCTACTAGTGTTTTTGACTTGTCCTAGATTTTACTTCATATTCAAGCAATTCTCATTGAAGAAATGGGCAACTTCAGTCATAGGAAATCTATAGTAAATTTCAGTCTGAAAGGGAAGGTCACCTTCAGTCTTGCCTGATTTACTACTAATCTGAGACTCTTCAGCTCTTACTGCATCAAAAACAGTAAAGCTTGCACGGACATTTTCACAACAGAAATTCCAACAAAGTTAGGACAATCTCCCCCAGCAGCAGCCAATGGCCCAACTGCTGAAACTCTACCCAGTCACACTGATCAAGCAGCCAAATAGTATCCTCAACCTTTGTGATGCTTACCATGTCAAAGAGCAAAACAGCAGAGTATTAAGTGGAAATACGTGTGGCTCCTCCCCAGGGATGCTCATTTTGCGGACTTCCTACCAACCTGGAGTTGGAAGTTCCACATCATGACCCACATGTTTCTGAAACTATGGTCACTCACAAACCACCCTGTAAACTCCACCAGACTCTGTCGCACTCATGGCCCACTCACGGTTTTATTCCTTTAATGTGTATCTTCCAACTGACTCACTAATTTTTTTTTTTGTTTTGTTTTTTGTTTTGTTTTTTTTTTTTTTAATTTTTTAAAATTTATTTTATTGTATTGTTGTTGACAATCTTTACATAGTTAATTACAGTTAAAGGAAAAAGAAGGAAAAAAAAAAGGTTTAGGGGGATAGGAAAGTGGGTAATGCTATTATGTCCATATTGTTTCCATCACGTATCTGAGGTAAAGGGGGATATTGAGGGAGAAGCCCCACCCGGTTTCCCGCCCACCCTCAGTCCCGGATGTGGGGCATGCTCTGAGATACGTGCTCGAGTGGTGTTAATAGTTCTGCAGTTATGAATCGCTGCCAGTTTCGCTCGATGAGGTCGTCCACCAATTGATATGGTCCATCATAAAGTCTCCGTTTGCCCCATAATTTGCTGCCAACATGTAGCTGAGATGAATGATTGTCCTGTTCTGTCTTCTGTCTTTTCTTGGTTAGAGTTCTGAGTCCAGCAGTTCGATTGGGGAGATCTCCAAAGATACTTTGAGGTATTCCCAGACTAGTTTCTTGTATGTTCTAGCAAGCACAGGGCCCGGCACAGTCCATCACCCCGATCAGCTGGTGGTTGCAATTGCTGGGTTGGTTCTGTTTTCAGTCCCGAGTTGCACTGGAACCAATGGGTGTTGCAGTCCAGTCTGGTTGACTCACTAATTTTTAATGAAATGCTTGTGCAATCACAGTCTGCTGGTTAGCTATAATTTGCAATTTATATTAAAAATGTAAAAATGTGTAAATATTTAAACTAAAAACAATAAACTCATTTCATATAATAGACTATATTACCTACATCCACTAATCTTTATGGGATTGCCCCTGGCTAGGCTGTGACTGTTATATTGCTCAGCTCCTGCAACACACCTCTATCCTGAACCAATTCGTTCAAACAACAAGTTTCTTTTATCCATCATCGTCCAGTGTCTTGGAATCTGCAGCTGAATAGATTCACATAAAGTTCTGGATAAACTCTTTATTATCAAAACTCACAAAATCAATAACCAGATTAATTTGTAACCTTGTTTTTTAAAGATTACTTATTTATTTACTTGTTTATTTTATTGCAAAGTCAGATATATACAGAGAGGAGACAGAGAGGAAGATCTTCCATCTGATGATTCACTCCCCAAGTAACTGCAACGGCCAGTATGGTGCCGATTCGAAGCCAGGAGCCTGGAACTTCTTCCGGGTCTCCCATGTGGGTGCAGGAACCCAAGGCTTTGGGCCATCCTCCATTGCTTTCCCATGCCACAAGCAGGGAACTGGAGCTGCCGGGATTAGAACTGGCGCCCGTATGGGATCCTGGCGCTTTCAAGGTGAGGACTTTAGCTGCTAGGTCACCACACCAGGCCCTGATTTGTAACTTTGTATATCAACTTGCCCAAAATGTACTATTTTCATGTTTAAAACCCATGGAGTTCTCTCAGTTCCTCCCCACTCAACAGAACCATCAACTTTTTTTGTATAGTGCCAACCACTTTATCCTTATCATGGTGGTAAGCATGGAGTTGAATAAATTTGATGTGTTCATGCCAGGCTACTTATTACGGTGCTTCCAAAGTGGATACTGTGGCCAATGGTGACTCCTTACCTGACCTCAATAATATGGACTATAGTTTCAGAAATTATTCCGTTCATGACAAATTCAGTGGCATTATTAATGCTGAGAACCTGGGGCACAAAATGATGAGATTCTGACTATATCATAAGGCCCCTGAGATCCTCAAACCTTGAATAATGTTAGCACTCACTTGAGAGAAGATTCAAAGGTGGAAATCTCTACTGCCTGTGCTGATGGCACAAGGCTCAGAATGAAAGTTTCCAACTTCTAGCAATGCCACCTCCACACCAAGACCCTGGCCCTTCAGGTCAATGCCCTCCACTCTAACTTTGAAATTCTATAGGAATCTAAGATCAGAGCCCATGCCACTTCTTCCTGGAACCTCCAATGAATCCTCCCACAAGCTGCAGGCTAATATCAGTGATCAAAATCCTGAATCCATGGCCCTTCCAAAGCTCTGTATGAGGTTATCCTAGATATGAATGGAAATTCACTGATTGAGTCTTGTCAATGCCTATCCCAATGATGGAAAGTTTGTCCAGTATTTGACATGTTGTGGATTCGACCTGACATCTGAGGAAAGGTGCCAAGTAATAATGACACAAGGTGGTGAAGTAAGTATTGAGAATCCCTGGAAGCCATCCTGAGCTAATGCAGGATCAACTGTTGTCTTTGCAACAACCATTACTCACTCCTTCCCTCCTCTCTCTTTCTTTTTACAGATTTATTTATTTTCATTACAAAGTCAGATATACACAGAGCAGAAGAGACAGAGAGGAAGATGTTCTGTCTGATGATTCACTCCCCAAGTGACCGTAATGGCCAGTGCTGTGCCGAACTGAAGCCAGGAGCCTGGAACCTCCTCCAGATCTCCCACACGGGTGCAGGGTCCCAAAGCTTTGGGCCGTCCTCGACTGCTTTCCCAGGCCACAGGCAGGGAGCTGGATGGGAAGTGGAGCTGCTGGGACTAGAACCGGTGCACATATGGGATCCTAACATGTTGAAGGCGAGGACTTTAGCTGCTAGGCCACTGCGCTGGGCCCCTTTCTTTCTTTTTTTAACTGTTAGTATTTTTCATGATATGGTTTTGTGGGTATAGTGGTTCCTCACTCCACTGCCCCTTTCTCAATCCCCATGATCTCCATCTACTTCCCCCACTCATGTTATTACAGTAGTATCGTCCTTCAGTAATAGTCAAAAATCCAACATGCTGATATTCAAGACCATCATGGCACTGGAGATATTGGCCGTGATGGAAAACCTAGAATCCTATTGCCAAGGTACATCTAACAGTTTCATTGAAAGTCTTTGTCGTTGCTGTTGTTGTTAAACTCAGGAGTAGAGAGGCATACTGCAATGCATCTTTACTTTCTGGTATGCTAACCTTCATGTTATATTCATCTAATGAATATATATGTGAATATTTATTCACATAAATATATGTGTGTTTGTATTTTGCCTTATATCAGATAGAACATACGATATTTGTCCTTTTGGGATTGGCTTATTTCACTGAACATAACAGTCTCCAGTTGGGATCATTTTCTTGAAAACAGCAGAATTTCATTCTTTGTAATGGCCGAGAAGTATTCCATGGAATATATGTGTACCAGTTTTTTTTCCCATTCCTTTCTCAATGGGCAACTGGGTTGTTTCCACGTCTTTGGTATTGTGGATTCAATACTATAACTAAGGTAAATGAAATACTATAGGTAAGCCTATGCTCTCAATACTGGAAACATTAAGAACTGACTACCAACTTTCCCTCTCTATTATTTATGTATTTACTTTAAAAGATTTATTTTATTTTTATTGGAAAATCAGATATACAGAGAGGAGTAGAGACAGAGAGAAAGATCTTCCATCCAATGATTTACTCCTCAAGTGGCTGCAACAGCTAGAGATGTGCCAATCTGAAGCTGGGCGCCAGGAGCCTCTTCCAGGTCTCCCACGCAGGTGCAGGGTCTCAAGACTTTGAGCTACCCTTGACTGCTTTCCCAGGCTATAAGCACGGAGCTGTGTGGGAAGCGGTACAGTTGGAATTAGAACCAGCACCCATATGGGATCCTGGTGCACGCAAGGTGAGGACTTCAGGCTCTAGGCTACAGTGCAGGGCCTCTCTTTATTTTTTAGCTTCTATGTATTCCCTCTTACTTCCACTGCCTTTCTTCTTCCTTCCTTCTTGCCTGCCTGCCTTTCTATTCAAGAGACAGAGAGTGAACATGAGAGGAAGTTTTCCCTTATCTGATGGCTAACCTCTGATGTACCCACAACAACCACAGGCGCTGAAGCTAGGAACCAGGATCTCAATCCAGGGTCCCCACGTGAGCAGCTATCACCTGCTGCTTCCCAGTGTGCATCTCAGCAGAAGCTGGAGCCTGGGGCCAGAACTGGGACTTGAACCCAGACACTCCAATATGGAATGCCAGTCAAGATAAACTGCTGACTTAACCTCTAGGCTGAACATTCATTTCTAGTCTACGTTCTTAATAGAACCCAAACAATATTGGAATGGTTGCCACTCGAATAAAAAATATTTATTTCTGGATAAATAAATATAATATTCCATCATCCATCCAAGTTCCGAATTATGATCCACTGAGTCTCATGGTTCACCTTTCCCATGACTGGGTAGCTTCACTATACAGAAGGACATATGGATGAATGTATAGGTTCATGAGGCTTGCACTGAAACCTGAAAGGGTTAGAGACCCTCCTAACAGTGACAGTGATGATCAGAGAAGTGCTGCTCCTAGTGATCCTTGCTTGAGAAAGTTCAAGGGTCCTAGGCATTGCAATGGTCAGGGTTCGGTTCCCTCCTCAACCTCCCACTCACTTTTCATAATTTATTTATTTATTTTTTTTAAATTGAAATTTTTTTTTATTTTTTTTATTATTTTTTATTTTGTTATTTTTTTAATCTATTTTATTGTGTTGTTGTTGACAATCTTTTCATAGTTAATTACAGTTAAAGAAAGAAAAAGAGAAAAAAAAAAGGTTCAGGGGGATAGGGAAGTGGGCAATACTATTATGTCCATATTGTTTCCATCTTGTATCTGAGGTAAAGGAGGATATTGAGGGAGAAGCCCCACCCGGTTTCCCGCCCACCCCGAGTCCCGGATGTGGGGCATGCTCTGAGATATGTGCTCGAGTGGTGTTAATAGTTCTCCAGTTATGAATCGCTGCCAGTTTCGCTCGATGAGGTCGTCCACTGATTGATATGGTCCATCATAAAGTCTCCGTTTGCCCCATTTTTCGCTGCTAACATGTAGCTGAGATGAATGATTGATCTGCTCTGTCTTCTGTCTTTTCTTGATTAGAGTTCTGAGTCCAGCAGTTCAATTGGGGAGATCTCCAAAGAAACTTTGAGGTATTCCCAGACTAGTTTCTTGTATGTTCTAGCAAGCGCAGGGCCCGGCACAGTCCATCACCCCGATCAGCTGGTGATTGCAATTGCTGGGTTGGTTCTGTTTTCAGTCCCGAGTTGCACTGGAACCAATGGGTGTTGCAGTCCAGTCTGGTTCTGCCCAGCACGTACTCGGCCCTCACACTAACCAGTGGGAGCTGCAGCCTAGTTGGGGCGACCCACGATAACCCTCACCCGGCCCGCCCCTGGTTTGCCAGTATGTGTAGCAGAAGACCAGTCTGTCCCACATCCCATTTGGCTCTGGCACTTGTCAATGGGTATTAAAGCTTAGTTCTATCTAACCAACTCAACCATCCAGCCCTCACGGGTGTTGTTGAGTGCCTCTCTATCTAGCCATCCCAGCCCCTGTCCTAGTTTTCATGCCCTCCCACAGGACTAGTGACCCAAGAAGGGGGAACCCACTTTTTCCCTCCCAGGTCTCTCTGTCCCGGTTTATGCACTCTTTAGGTGGTTCTGTGATTTGACTTTGACAGAATTAGTCCCCAGTGCCAGCTTCTGCGGCTATGCCCAAACATCCCTCACCCACTCTAATTTATGCTTGCACCAGCAGGAATAATCAGCCCAGCCTGGCTTTTCCCTGATCTATTCCACATGCAGTGCACAGGTGTTGTAGCCTTGCATAGTCTAGTCTGTCTCTATCCCAGCCCACGCTCTCTGGTGGGAGTAGCTGTCCGGCGAGGGAACCAGCCCCTTAATCCCCCCGCCAGTTCTGCCCCTCCCTTCCTTCCTGGATCTCACGTGTGCTGGTTGGGTGCTGCATTCATATCCAGTACAGGCAACCACGCCCTGGCATTCCATAATGTGTACTGGTTTTGTCGCGACCAAACCCAGCTCATTCCACACTCTGATCTGGTGATCGGATTTGCCAGTGGGTGATATGGACTGATTGAGCCTGGTCTGCTCCTGACCCATGCTGAATGTGTGCCAGTGGGAAACTTTCCATGGCCTATTCTGGACTGTTTCCTATCATGCTTCTTGCGCTTACCTGCAGGGTATGTGTCCTGCCAGAGGAAGTTGCCCAGGCTCCTCCATACTTTTCATAATTTAACATGGAACCAGTAAGTGATTAACCCTAGACCTTCAGGTCCAAGTGCTTTTCATTTCCAAAGGGTGACACTGCTGGCTGTATCTGCTCATCCTACCACAGCCGCATACGTGTTGGAGGGTGGGGAGTGTGAGCACTGTTTTCTGATGAGGCCCTTTGCCATGCAGTAATTCACAAACAAAATGAGTTATCAGTTAAGATGCCTGGAAGGAAATGGAGTGCCAAGGAAACGAATGAGAAGAAAAACTCCATATGCAGCCTAATGAAATCATGGGAGGCACAACCTCAGGATGCGGGAAAAGAAAATCCAGTTAAGTCGGCCCAGATGATGCCAGCTTTGGGTGAGGATGCCCTGGACGTGCATCTGCCCAACTAACCCAGGGGAATGGCCACAGCGATGCCTCCTTTTCTTTACACAGCATACATTAACACTTTCAGTTTGATGTCACCAGTCATGCTATCAATATAAGAGAGGGCAATTTCACACACATTCCAAACACTGCTCAACATGATGCCCATGGACAGACATGGCTTTAACCACATATGGTAAAATCAATTCAAAACCTAGAGCACAGGACACACTGTCTTCTTAAACATTTTCCAGTCCACCGCGTGTCTGTTTCTCGGTGCTTTCCTATACGCTTTACTGCTTCCCATTGCTTTTTCTGGTAATCACGTCTCTTCCTTCCAAACTGAATCCAGACATTCCACCAAAAGTGAAGATGAACAATGTCCTTACTTAGCTGTTCCCTCCCTGCTTCAGCTCTCCATTAACACCACTGAGAGTCACATCTTTGCAACTCACTTGTGAAAGTACACTAACCCCTGGTGTAAGATTTAACATCTTCCCTAGGAAATTTCTAGATCTTGTTACAGTCTTTTCTGGATGTGAGAGAACACTTCAGTCCTGAGGTTTGGGTGGAGAATCTTACATCTCATAGCGGAACACCTTTTGACCCTACAAGTAGAAGATTAGTTCTCTCCACCCTGGAGTTGAATTCCACCTGCTTGTAGCAGCTTTCAGCCAACCTCAGGGGTCAGGCATACTCATCAGGCCTGAGGTGAGAACCGAATGTTCTAAGATCAGGCCTGGAGCACTGGTATTCTGATTCTGCAGGCTTCTGCTGAGAGGTCTGTGGTCAAGTAACGGAGGGCTAAGGAAAGGCTTGTTTGGAATCAACAGAGACACACCATCTTGTTGAGCTCAATTTTTAAAATATGATTTACACCCTCCTTAAATGAAAAGACCCTGAACAGGAAGATTAGCCTGAATTAGAAATGACATTGCAGACATGGAAATAGTCTCCAGCCACTCTTCTCTGAAAATCAAGTTTCTTTTTCATTTTGGCTTAGCGGGTCTCTGCTCTGATTCTTTCGCCTGTCCCTCCTTTTCCCTGCTTCCTCCTCCTTGGCAGTCAGGTCTCCCCCGGAGTGCAGAACAGGTTCTCCTCCCCTGGGGTTAGATGACTCCTCCTAAACAGACAGTCTTTGAGCAAGAAGAGACTAGAGTCCCAGAGAGTCCCCCTGCCTGACGCCCTTTCCCTGCAGGGAGCAGAAGGAAGCTGGGAGAGCAGAGGCAAAGTGGAGCGGGAAGGACAGGACCCCACTGATTTTCCAGCAGGTCAGTGAGTGATTAACTCCACTTATTAGGAGGGGCTGTTGGTCACATCCTTAGCACCTCCTCAACAGGACTGCAACCAGGGCTGTAACCTCCTCATGACCTGTTGTTAATGAGAAAAGCTTTACTTGAGCCTGCTAGAATCTGCCTTCCGGCCAACAGGCACATCCCGGCTTTCCCGAGTGCTTTACTCTGTAATTTTCACATACTACTGCAAGGCTGGGTTCCCATGAAGGTTACTGGGAAAGTAGTCTTCAACTTTCCCACTATTCGATGAAAACTAGTTGATGAAAAAGTCTTCTAGAACCACTATTGGATGAAAAGTCTTCCTAGATTTGCATCCTAGACCATTTTTTTTTTATGTTGAAGATTAGAAAGACCAACTCAAAGATGCCTTGCCATCTGGCTATCTTGTCAGAAGTTTTGCTTGCCAGGCTGTTCAGACTTCCTGGGAACACTGCTTCCAAACAAGGACAGAAATCAGAAACGATGTGGTGAATTTCTAACATTTGTAACTTGGCACCAGTCATTTAAATGTGAGTTATAAGTAAATTTGTAGGTGAATCAGCCACATACTCAAAAGCTGTTTCTTTGGAATTTTCTTCCCTAACTACTTAACACAACCTGCTTCTCGCTCCTTCCTTCCTCGTTGAACATCACCCTGCTTGCATTTGTACCACACAGATACATAATAACAGCTCTATGTCAAAAACCTGCAGAAAATGAAATTAAGAGATAGGCTTCTTTTGGTGTAAAATTTCAAAATCTTTGCCTGTGTTTTGAAATATTCATGGAAGTATATATTTTCAAAAGAGATATGCAGGATTTCTAAGGTTTTTTTTTTTTTGCCAAATAAACATGTTTTAATTCCATTTTACATCAACTTTTTATGTTTCATTTTTGATTTGTGAGTGAATAAATGATGTCTCACGGGATTCAGCATTTTTAAAGCAACCGATGGTAATAGCATCGTTGTACTTGGAATTATTGATCAGCCCTCATCCAACCTTTTGTTTCACATGTCAGTGAGCCCAGGTGAAGTGGCATACCAAGGTTTTAGGGGTTCAGTTGGTTTAGATAACATGTAACTCAGGGCTACTGGTGAGAGGAGCTCCTTTGTGAAGTAACATGAATACCAGAAACACGGGGCCTCATGGACCCCATTTCTGTTTGAACACCAGCATCTTTCCTTCCTGCATGGGATGACCTCTTTTTTCCTTTGGGGCTTTCTTGCCCTGGGACTGTCCCCAGTTCCTCACACAGCTGACTCCTTCTCATCTTTTAAATGCAGCTTGCACAATGTACCCGTCTTGCACAATCTTGGCCATCCCCTCCAAAGGATCCAAAACAGTCATCACACAGTCCCTCATCACTGGGTTGATGTGCTAGTTTATATCTGTTTTCCCTGTACATGAACTCCAGGAACTCAGTAAAGGATCTGTCTGGTTCATTCCCATCACTTGGTATGGCACTAGGCATGTGGTGGCCCTTACAACTGTCTAATGAATGGCGAATTAGATGCAAAGCCTGTTGCTCAGCAATAACAAGGTAAGAAAGAAATCTGATGCTCTTTTCAAAAAGTAAAATCTAGCTTCTGGTTTAAACACTCCTCAACAGTTCAGAAATAGCTTCACTATAGGATGAGCATTCCTTATTGAAGATGCGTGGCATCAGAAGTGCTTTGGATTTCAGATTTGGGGAGCCTTCAGAATATTTTCATATATATAATGAACTATCTTAATGATAGAGCTCTAAACAAGAAATTCATTTCTATTTCATATATATCTTACATAGATCTGAAGCTAACTTTACACAATATTTTAAAATAACTTTGTGCCTGAAACAGTTTTGTAGAATGGAATTTACTACTGTTTGTGGAAAGCTTCAGATTTTGAGGGCTTATGGATCTTGAAATTTCAGGTTGAGGATGCTCAACCCGTGTTCTCACACTGAAAAAAAAAATCTTTATGGCACCCGGGACGATCTTGTTTCTCAGCTTTCCATCAGGCCTTTTGGAGGACTGTTCTGGATGGGGAACAGTTCCGTTTCCAATGGGCCTGTGGGATGCCACAGTATATTTCTTCCCAGATGACTCCTAAGCAAGCTTTTACCCCTCTGAGCAGCATCTACCTCTTTATATGAGTATACTATTTGTTTCCATAAAGCAGGGATCGGGAATATTTTTCTGCCAAGAGCCATTTGGGTATCTCTGACATAATTTGTAGGCCATTTGCAATCGTCAGATTATAAATTAGCTTGTTATAGGGGCTGCCACTGTGGCTCTGTGAATTAAGATGCCACTTGCAATGCTGGCATCCCATATGAGCACTGGTTCAAATCCTCGTGCTCTACTTCCGACTCGGTTCCCTGTTACTGTGTCTGGGAAAGCAACAGAAGATGGCCTTTGTAGAACTGTACTGGTCTTATTCCATGTGATGCTTACTGATTGAGTTCCTTCCAGAAGCAACAAGGAACCACCTGGCAAAGACTGAGGGGCAGGTGTCAGTTTCAGCGGACTTTTCTGGAGCCAATGCCCTCCCCATGGCCAACTGTGATGGAAAGCATTTGAGGCAGAGCAACACTGGGAAAGAAGCTTCAAACAGCATGTGTCCACACCCAGAATACTGGGCTTGGGTGGGCGTCTGGGGGATCTCACCAGCAGTTCTGCCATTCCCATGTCAGAGTGGACCTGCACACAGGGCTAGAGGTGGAGCCACAGGAAAAAGGCTAGCTGCAAGACCTCATGGGTGACACTAAAGCACACAGACACTAAAATGTTTTTTAAATGTTCCTATTTGCATGCAAGAGAGAGATCACTTCAAATATTGCTTGGGTGATAGACTGGGTAGTGTCTAAAAATAGCTGGAGAGGGACTAGGAGATTAATGTGATAGCACAAAATCAAAATAACGCAGGCCTGAACTGGGAGGCTATCTCCAGAAATGTCTGGAATGTAAAATTACCAGAGTCTGGTATAGAAGAAATCTTCCAAAGTGATTAAGTGCACAAACCCTGGCTCCCTGGAGAACTGAACTCTGCTCACTCCTTCAGGAAATACATGGGACTGAGCAGTGAGGCACTAATGGGTGTGAAGCTTGTTGTTTATTTTGTAACTTTTCAGTTGCACATCTTACTGTGTTTGTTGGATTCACTAGACCTTGGCTTAAGGTCCTGCTCTTTTCAGATCTACGAGGTTCATAAAGAAATGACAGTAAACAATTAACCAACTTATCTGATGATTTTCCTGTTTTTTTTTTTTTTTTTTTTTTAATTCCTTTCCTCCCTTTATCTAAAAGTCTGTGACCTTGGTGCAAAGGTTAAGATCCTATTTGGGTCATGTGTATCTCAGATCAGCATGGCTCGGTTGGAGTCCCAGTTCTGTTACAGAGTCCAGCTTCCTGCTAATTCAGTCTCTGGGAGACAGGAGGTGACGGCTCAAGCAACTGGGGCCTGGACATCCCATAGGAGAGACCTGGATTGAGGTTCTGGCTCCTAGGTTTGGTTTGACATACAGTTCTAGCTGTTGCAGGTACCCGGAGGAGGAACTAGCTGATGGAAGTGTTCTCTCTGTCTCAAATAAAATAAATAGATAAAAATGTTAAAACAAGTAAGTAAAATTTTGTGGCCTCAACTGAGCGAATTGTAAAGAGGTTTGTATTACTGAGCTACACAGAACACATATTTGATGCAGTTAGCTTGGTGGTTTTTCCTAAGTTGTTCCTAAATGAATAGCATTCTTCAAAATCATCATTGCTTATGGCCTATTTTTGTTAGAAACAATAAAACAAAGCAACAGAGCAAGTATGTGAACCCAGCTGGGAAAGAGGTGTTATCCAACAAATTCTCAGTGATCCCATTAGTCATCCCATTTACAGCTGGTAAAGTCCGTTCTAAAATACAGCAAAATTTCAAGAACTGGTGTTGGTGTCATGGTGTAGTATGCTAAACTACCACCTGTAAGGCCAGTATCCCATCTGGGTGCAGGTTCGAGTCCCAGCTACTTAGCTTTCTATCCAGCTCCCTGTTAATTGCCTGGGAAAGCAGCAGAATATGGCCCAAAGGCTTGGGGCCCTGAACCCTCACGGGAGACCCAGAAGAAGTTCCTGGCTTGTGACTTTAGGCCAGCCCAGCTCTGAACCACATGACCACTTTTCTCTCTCTCTCTCTCTCTCTCTCTCTCTGTAACTCTACCTTTCAAATAACAATAAATTAAAAAAAAAAAAAAAAAAAGGAAAAAAGAAAAAATCAAGAACTGAAGTTTGTTTGTGGAAAGTGTTTTGTATTTGTATTTTAATATGGTTATGCTAAATGTTTGAATGTTCAGAGCTATTAAAATAAAGTTAGGAAGTAAGTTTGTGTTTGAACCTCAATCTTCAGTTCTCTAAGGTAGTCTTCCCATACTACACTAAATACCAGTCTAAAGAAAGTGACTGTCCTAATGCTTTGTTATTTATAGTAGTTTTTGTTAGCTTCAAACACAACACAGGTGTTCTGCAATACAGCATTGTCATTTGCCTAAAGAGAGTAAACACAAAGAAAATTTGGTTACAAACTGAGTTGTGATATTGTGGTTATAAAAGTGACTTTTGGCAAAATGAAAACTCCAGTGTGGCTGTGCAGAACTCCAGGGGGTGATGTCTCTGAACTTTTTGTTTGTTTTTTGTTTTGTTTTTTTGTCAGAGAAGTCTACCTAGGTGAGGGCAGGTATCCTTATAGAAATACTTTTGGCATAAGGTTGTGGTGGCCTCTGTGTAAGGTGTCTTGGCAAAGTCTTGTGACGGTTAATTATCAGGCAATCGTGCATAAGAACCTGTCCTCATAACCCCCAGCCAGATTTATTTTTCCTTAATGTTGACACAAATAATTCCACCTTCTTTTTGAAAATGTTTACATTCCCTTCATAACCCAAGAGTAAATCTGAACTTAGATAAGGAATGGCTGGTGGTGGGTAAGATTCCTGCAGAAAGGAGGAAGGCGGGAGTTCACGACATCTGCAGGTGTCACAAGGAAAGGGCAGAAAAGGGGTCTTCTATGTTCCAGGGAGGAACAGCCAAGGTTAGGGAGAACTGGCCGTGGGGAAGTGGAATGGAGCAGTGGAGGTGGGTTAGTACAGCAGACCAGGATCTGAGGGTGGGATTACGTATCTGATGGTGGCTTTTATATGCTGGTAAAGATGGGCCAAAGTTCTGGAGCCTCAGCTAGCAAGAAACATATCTACAGTTTGGTCAAGTGATGGTTTTGTCAAGATTGGTTAGTGAGACTAGAGTTCAGCCAGTCATTTATGAGACAAAAAATGGGATTTGGAAGGTCTGTGTTTGGTAAACAGAGGGGATATCTGTGAGTCTTAGTCCCAGGAAGAGAGAAACTTCCTCCTGGCAATCCTTTCCTGGAACTCACATGAGGTGAGAGGATTATCTTCATGGCTTCCATTTTCCAGGAACATAGAGCTCAGGTAAAATTTCACAAGGTCAGGTCTCTTTTCTTTTGTTATTAAGCCAAGGCACCTTGATCTGGTGATCCAATCAGTTCTTCATTTGCAAGAGAAAGTGTGGCTACCAAAGGGGCTTTGGTACTGGTGGTTCAAGATAATTTTTTTTTAAAATATGGAACGCTTCACGAATTTGCATGTCATCCTTGTTGCAGCAGCCATGCGAATCTTCTCTATTCGTCCCAATTTTTAGTATATGTGCTGAAGCAAGCACCAGGATAAATTTTTATGTTAGCAAACTCTTGTGGCATTGCACACTACAGAACAGCAAGGTAGGGGAAAACTGAGCAGCTTTCAAGAAAGCAAGCCTTGTCCGAAATTCTAGCACAGAGAAAAGGCACAAACATCTCTTTAAAACTAAGAGGGCTGAGTGGAATGTTATAGTCTTTAGTAAGCATTTTAAATGTGTTTAAATCCTGACTTGCCCAAAACATCTTCAGATGTCTAATTTATGCAGCTGGCCAACTCCTCCTAGAGAAATCCCCTTGACAAGATTTCAGACTGGAAGGTAGCTGTAAATCACCTGCTGACAGCTGCTGAACTGCATCTGCGGGGCCCATCAGCAGGCTGAGCACTTGGCTGCTGAGTGTGGTTATTGCGGAGGCACGTTGCCGCACGGGGGAAGCTGGAAGTTGGTGGATAACACAGGAGACAGGCTTGCCCCCTCTCAGTCTTTGCCTTTTGACTCAATGGATACCTTTCTCCATCTCTGTGTCTGCCTCCTGCAAGACATCCTTCAGGGTCCTTTCTGTCCCCAAACTCTTCATTTCCTCCATAAAGGTCCTTTGTTTTAGGCCCGATACAGGTGGATGGTTCAGAATGGGCTTATAAATGTCTTAACAACTTGTAAAGTCAAGGTTAGATTCAAATAAGAATACATCTGGAAGTATTCTGCCATCTGTGAAATTGTGTGCTTTTTTAAACCAATGACTGGCTTCCATGCTCTTAACATCATATTTGTGGATACACAATCATTAAAACACCTACTTCTAGTTCGTTCACAGCTAGCTGTTTTCATCCTACAAGTGAAGAGCTGGCGTGTGACAATCACAATAGAGCAATGTAAAGGGCAAGTGCACTCTAGCTTTTAGTAACAGGATGTTACTATAGAGGAAGGGTGTTGTCTACTGAAGGATGCTGTTGGTTTGGCTCAAGCCAGCAGCAGAGCAGGCCAATAATCACAATGGAGGCTTTTACAAGAAGGTTCTAGTTACAAAGTTGAAACCAAGATGTTCATGACCTTACAAGAATTCAGAATTAGAAAAAGAAAATCCAACTTTCTAAATAAGCATGCTTCCATGTACATAATGATAATTAAGTTCTCTCTGCTTTCAGTCTTATACAAAAAAGTAACCTGATGTTAAACAAAACTATTGTTTGTCTCTTTGTGCCTAATTTTCAAGGAAAGTAATTTTAAAATAACCAAGCTGATCTTTGTAGTTTTTTTCTGTTTTCTGCAGATTTGTAGATTTCCTCAGTCTACAAAACCAACCTCTTTGCTGTCATGATGAGAATATTTATCCTACTTCATAGAGTAATACCTGACTCTAAGTGCGGAGGGGAGGGTAAAAGGTCAATTAAGTTCATTACATTAGGCTGGCACTGTGGCACAGTACATCAAGCCTCTGCCTGCAACACCAGCATTCCATATGGGCCTCAGTTCTAGTCCTGGCTGCTCCACTTCTGACTCAGTCTCCTGTTAATGGCCTGGGACAGCACTGGAGACTGGCTGAAGTCCTTAGACCCCTGCACCCACATGGGAGATCTGGAAGAAACTCTAGTTTCCTGACTTGAGACCACCCCGGCTCTGGCTGTTGCTGCCATTTGGGGAATGAACCAGTGAAGAAAGCTTGGCACTCTGTCTGTAATTGTGTCTTTCAAATAAAAATAAGATCTTAAAAAAAAAAACACATTAAATTTGTGTAATTTCATTAGATAGATCTAACGAGTTATGTTCATGGTGACAAGACCTAAAAAATCAAACACAGCAGAGACCCAAGCGTGATGCATCTACAAAAACATAAGATTCATAAGACATTTTGTGATATTCCTTCAAAGGATTACTGCATGCCTATCTTCTCACCTGTATCAAATTTTAATGTTCAAATTTATGCCAGCTCAGCATGCTAATCCCTATTCATGCACATGTATATGTGCTTTATATACACATATATTGTACTTTGCAGAGTAGCTTTTTTTTTTAAGATTTACTTATTTTTATTGGAAAGGCAGATATACAGAGAGGAGGAGAGACAGAGAGGAAGATCTTCCGTCCGATGATTCACTCCCCAAGTGAGCCGCAACAGCCGGTGCTGTGCCAATCCGAAGCCAGGAACCTGGAACCTCCGGGTCTCCCACACGGGTGCAGGAACCCAAGGTTTTTTGGGCCGTCCTGGACTGCTTTCCCAGGCCACAAGCAGGGAGCTGGATGGGAAGTGGAGCTGCTGGGATTAGAACCAGCGCCCATATGGGATCCCAGCGCATTCAGGGCGAGGACTTTAGCTGCTAGGCCACGCCGCCGGGCCCACAGAGTAGTTTTCTTACATAAAAGAGAACATATATTTGTCCTTTTGGGACTGGCTTACTTCACTAAGCATAATGGATCCCAACTGGCACAATTTTGTTGTGAATGGTAGGATTTCATTCTTTTTATGACTGAGTAGTATTTCGTAGAGCAAATGTACTACAGTTCCTTTACCCATTCCTCTGTTGACGGGCATCTGGGTTATTTACAAGTCTTAGCTATTGTGAATTGTGCTACTGTAACCACAGGGTTGCAGGCAGCTCTCTTGAATGCAAATTTCATTTCTTTTGGATGTATTTTCAGGGGTAGGATGGCTGGGTCATTTGGTAACATATAATATGTGTCTCTAATCCCAAATAATTGTAAGGCTTCCAATGAAACTTATAAATATACCTTTACCTTACAATACTACGTTTCCTTGGAAAATAGTAAGTCAATGAATAAGTGCACATAATCTTAGAATTCTACATGACAGCATCAGTAACTGTGCAGGTGAGACAGAAATATTTCTCATCAGTGTGTTTTGAGTTGGGTGCCCATTCACCTGCACTTTTAAAACGACTTCAGTTGCAAAACTTCTGCTTTTCTTACCAAACATATTTTCAAAACCAGGATCCACTTCTTGTATTGTTGTTTGCATTTCAATCTTCAAAGGGACACCCTGGGCCCAGTGCGATGGCCTAGCAGCTAAAGTCTTCACCTTGAACACGTCAGGATCCCATATGGACGCCGGTTCTAATCCCGGCAGCTCCACTTCCCATCCAGCTCCCTGCTTGTGGCCTGGGAAAGCAGTCGAGGTCGGCCCAAAGGCTTAAGACCCTGTACCCGCGTGGGAGACCTGGAAGAAGTTCCAGGTTCCTGGCTTTGGATCAGCGCAGCACCGGCCGTTGCAGTCACTTGGGGAGTGAATCATCAGATGGAAGATCGTCCTCTCTGTCTCTCCTCCTCTCTGTATATCTGACTTTGCAATAAAAATAAGTAAATCTTAAAAAAAAATAGGGGCACACTAAGAAGATTCAAGGGTTTTCATGTCCTTTTAACAAAATATTAAATTTTCTTAAAATGTATTTCTAGATGAATATGAAAGCTAGAGTTAACATATGTAAGAGCTAGATAACAGACGAACAACAGTTAAGAACATCTTTTTGTGATAGTTAGATTGTTTTAAATCAAGACTGACAACTGGTTTTCTGCAACTCAGACCTTGACAGGGATTTAAAGATTTAATCTTTTCAGTGTGAAAGACACACCCTTTTGATTGCCCCGTACAACAAAGAGTCTTCGAAGATTGATAGACCTGTTTTTTTTTTTTCTTTTCGTTTTTGAGATAAAATGAGTCCCCAACACACGTTCTAAAAGCTTTCTACAGTACAAATTTCTGGTGAAAGCCTGAAAGAACATTTAGCTTGTTTGGAAAGTTATCCCCGAGAGGGTGAGTCTCTGCTCCTTTCTTCCAAATCCTTGCTTCAAATTCTAATTAGACAATCATCCTCCTTACTGGCTACAGCAAAACAGACGCTCACCCTTCATCCTGTGTTCTCACCCTGTGTCCATGCTTCTTAGCTAAATATTTTCCCCATGATGAGTTCAAACCCTGAAAATCACTCAGCTTTACTCAAGGCCGCCTCCCAGGTCGGCACCGTGTTACAGGTGCACAATCAAAACTGCCGAGTTAGCATTCCATGCAGGGATTAGCATGCTGCTTTGCCAGAACTGTCTACTGAGGCTTAATAAACGAAATCGACTCTCTTACTCACTTAGCCCTTGCTTACCAGTGTGATTCTGTCAGGAAGTCAGCCTATTGCTGTTCACAATTTGAGAATTTCCAAGTCAGAAGTTTCTGGAAAAGCTTCCGCATGTCATTTCCTAGCCCCCCCTAGAACTGAATTGCTATGTGTTCAGAAAACAGTTTTAAATTGAAGAAAATATTTTCTTCCCTTCTGATTTCAGTGCCTGCAAGTTCCTAGAAGAAATTTAACTTAGAAAAGAACAGGAAAAATACACATTTTTCTAGTTAAATCTGAGAGTATGTAATGTAAACAATGGGTTTATATATGTGCACATGCGCACACTCACACAGGACTAAGCCAAGAACCAGGCTTGTGAGCTGGGCATCTCCACCCTCTCTTTGTACCTGAATTAGACTCGCCCTGAACCCTCACCTTTGGCTTGCTTTTACACAAATGATTCCAGGTGACTCAGAACCAAAAGAGGTTCAGCCACTCCTCCCCAGGGAACTTATTCACACAGAATCCCTAACTGCTGTTCTCTCTCCCTATTGTGGAAGACCACAAGAAAATGGGCAAGAGGAACCAAGCCGGTCAACGTGGGTGTTGGTCACCAGGGGAAGTTTACGGATAGATACATCATTGAAGTCAGAGCATCTAACTGAAAACTTTGCCTCAGGAACCAGCATTGTGACAAGCAGGCCAATGCAGTACCCCTATCCCACATGGGCTTCAGTTTGCGTCCTGGCTGCTCCATTTCCAATTCAACTCCCCACTAATGTACCCGGGAAAGCAGCGGAGGATGCCCCAAGTCTTTGGGCCCCTGTATCCAAAGTGAGAACCAGGAAGTAGCTCCTGCCACCTGGCTCTGGCCTGGCCCATATGCAGAGGGAACCAGAAGAGAGAAGGCCTCTTTGTCCATCCCGCTCTTTGTCAATAATTTTGCCTTTCAAATAAAATAAAATAAATCTTCTAAAACAAAAACTGTCCTTCAGGTAGTCTCCTCACCAACAATCATCCCAAAACTGTTGGAGTGGGATGAGACATGTGGCTGTTTTGTTCAACTTCAGATTTTACAGATGGTCAGACTGAGGCCCGGTGATAACACCATTTGGCTATAGTTCTCTGGGCCAACTGCCCAGACTACAATTGATCGCATATCTATAAAACCCAGCAGGCTCTGAGCCTATCCCAGCCTGGCTGTACCTCCCTGAGGGCTTCTCGTTCTATCTCACTAATGAAATATGTGCCACATAAAATCAACAGAGGGTAGGCGATTTTCAACTTGGATTAGAAATCAAGTCTCCTAATACCTCATGGGAATAAATCTTGCTTTGATTCAGTTACTCCTTTTCATCTTTTTTTTTTTTTAAAGATTTATTTTATTTTTATTACAAAGTCAGATATACTGAGAGGAGCAGAGACAGAGAGGAAGTGGAGCTGCCGGGATTAGAACCAGCGGCCATATGGGATCAAGGCGAGAACCTTAGCCACTAGGCCACGCCGCCAAGCCCACTCCTTTTCATCTTCAAGATGTAGGAGTCCTCCACAATCCCACTCCGCTTTCACACACAAGTCCTGTCTAATCTTATGTCAAAGCACTTACCACAGAGCAGGAGTAAAGGCTAAACATTACAAAGATAATACACAGACGCAAATGGCTAATTGCGTTCAAATCAAAATGAAGTCAGATTTAGGGAATATTGTTCCTATTTTTTCTACTTCTTTTTAATGTGATTTATTACTCATAAAACAAAAAGTAAAAGTAATTGAACACATTTATGACGCAAATATCAGACTATAGTTTCCAGGGTTTTGGAATCTGAAGGCTGTGGGTTCACGTCGCAGCCTGACTCCCTTCTGCGGCTGCTCTGTCGGCTGGGATGCCTTCTCACGTCATTTCCTCACCTTTAAGATGGGAGTAATGCCAGCAGTGACCACAGACTGCACTCAGCAGTGTTTGTAAAGGTCACGGCCTGGCACTAGCACATGATGAGGACTTACTAATGAGTGCTGCTGCCTGTGCGGTTGACTGTGCCAGCACAGCTGTGTGTGGCTTACGTCGGCAAGTGTCAGTAGTTGGGACTGTACCACCTTGACATTTAGCTGCTCAGGAGCCTTTATTCTACCTCACAGAGGCTGTAAGAGGAGCACACAGTTAGAGTGAGCCCAGCATGGAGATCGCTGGGGCTGCAGCCGGCCGAAGGATGCCAGACCGTGAGGAGCACTGTGGGATGCAGAGGCTAGGGGAGGGAGAGAGCTGGTGCCCCTGCAGCCCCAACCAGGACCTCTGGGCTTCTTAGGTTAACCCTCATCTGGCTGAAGCCCTTTGCAAAAGGCAGGCCTCCTAGCCTTGGGGATTACAGGTTCAAAAGGGCCTGCCTGGCATCTGGTGGTGGTGGTGGTGGTAGGGAGCGAAGCACAAGCATAGAGGGGGAGGCTGGTCTCCAGGGACCTGTCTCCAGGTCTCCTGTCTGCTCCAGGGACCTGAAGTCACACAAAAGGCTCCTAGTGAGCCCCCAGCCTCCCTGGGTGAGAGGGAAGAGGGGTGATGCAGTCTGGTTAATAACACCAGGTTGGATTTGTGGCTCTCAAGCTTTTGGAAAATCCCCAAATAAAAGTGTGTCGTCTCCAGCTGTGACCTGATAGAGCCCTTAGCTGATGAAAGCGCATCTTTCCCCTGCCCATGCAGCCCGCAGGCGCCCCAGGAGAGCTGCGAGGAATGCGCGGCCCCTCATCCGTCACACTGGAGGCCGGGCAGGGGCGGCAGGCAGGCGACATGGAGATACCCCGGGGCAGAAGCCTAGGGAGTGGGAGGCGGGCTGACAAGAAAAATGCCCAGTCCCCTTCAGGTCAAATCCCCGCGTCCTGAGAGGGACAAAGGGCCACTTTTACCCACACTCTTTTTTTTTTTTTCCACTTGGCTGCTTTGCAAAATAGGATACGGAAGTGGGGGTTAGGTCAGAGAATGACAAACCCCCAGGATTAGCCAGCGGCCCTCTTCTGGCCGCAACTCCTAAACAAAAGGACCGAAAGCCCTCCTCCACCCTTCCCGGTTCCTGGGATGTTCAGGTTTTCCTGGTAAGTGTAAACTCTGGGACAAATGGGGACTGCAGCAGCCTTGCAAGGGGAATGTCTGGAAAGTCTGTGACACGCAGTGGCCATCCACAGAGGGTACTTGCAGGGTACAGACTGCGATGCCAATTGGATCCACTCCAACACAACCGGCAAAGCACGTTTCTGAGTAATTGGATTAAGCTAAACAGACACAGTTCAGTTCTGTGAGGTGAAGTAGTGGGAGAAAATTTGTGACAAAATCCAGCCCAGAGTGGTGGCTTTGTAAAGACCTTGAAGGCCTGAGAAGCCTGCATGGTGGTGGGCGTGGGAGGACAAGGCAGTGTTAGCCATAACGAGAGAAGCTCAGCGTGTTCCAGCGGGTCAGTCCTGACATGCTGTTAACAGCTAGAATAAAATTAAAGGCAAGGCAGGTCTGACTCCACCACAAAACTCCATAAAACCTTCAGTTTTTCAACATTATTTTTAGAAGATCCAAACTCACCTCTTTCTTATTCACCCTCCTTGGTTCTGGGGTTTCAATGTCATGCCTAGCTAAGCTTTAAAGCAACCTCCCAGCCACACGATAAACCAAGGACAGTGTTGGAAGGGATGCTCTGGCAGTCAGGGGCACAGCAGAGCCCCCGGGTGGGAGGACCACACTTCTGTTTAAGCAGCAGCACCTGCCTTGGCAGTGTGGAGCGGGGAGAGATGCAAGGTGCTGGGAGTGGGAGAGAACAAGCACTCTTACCAAGACACACAGAATAGCTCTGTAGGTAATGGTGCTAATGATCAGAGATCCAAATTTATTTCTCCATGAGTTCAGGTTTAAAGCTGACAAAAACAAAACAAAACAAAACACCTACACCCAAACCAAAACTTTTCCTTATTATGTCTCAACAGCAAATCAATGCATTGCATATCACACCCCCTCCCAGCAGCCATTGACTTAATATTTAACTACGGCTAAATTACAGAGTCTACTTCAGACAGAACTGGGCAGAATCCCTGACGCCTAAATCAATTTCATTCACCATGAGTTAGCGAGGGTTACAATCTGGTCATTGTTGAATACTTTTAAAGACTCATTAATCTCCAGCAAGAACCAACTTAACAATCAGGGTAATCTTTTGAAGTCAACAGTGGTGGTGGTTTAAACTGAGGATTAAGAGATAATCACATTTAACGTCATCTTTTCAGCACCAAAACTGACCCCAACCTAAGGGCTGTGAATTACTGGACTAGAACAGGGATTTTTTTTTTTCTTTTCTTTTCTCCCCCCTCCTTCTTACCTTCTTACTCAGGAGAGGCAATAGACTCCCTCCTGAGACAGCACAGAGCAACCTGGCCACAGCCATATCGTGTTTTGACAAAGTTCACCTCTGAACTAATTTAGGGGACAGGTTTACAAAATAACATAAACTTTAGATCTGTTTTGTGGTAAAGGTATCAGCTCACTACTGCTGATCAGAACGTGAGAGATTTCAAATAGCATCAGTTTAAACTGGAGCTTTCCAACATTAGGTTGTCTTGGAAGAGCAGGAATAGCAGTGCTATTGGAGAGGAACTGGTTTTTATTTTTATGGCTTCTTTATCGTCAGGACTTTTAAGTCTATAAAAATGGAATTTATATTTGCTCAACAACTAAACATTTTCTTTTCAAGTATTCTTTCAATGATGTTAGAAACACAAAAGGCAGACAATCTAACAATCACACAATAATGGATTTAAAGTGTTTCTCAAATGTCCTATTTCATATTGAGGAGATTAAGAACATCAAACAAAATAAGCACTTGGGTAACATACATTTTAAACTATGCCATCTTGCTCTAACTTCTGCTTTGTTGTTGTTGTTGCTCTTTCTGATACAACTCTATTGAGATATACTTCCCTGGTACAAAGGAGACATGGTAGATATGTCTTCATACAGACAGAGAGACCTTGTATCTACTGATTCACTCTTTGAACGCCTGGACTTCAGAATGTTGTCTAGGTCTCCCACATGGGTGGCAGGGACCCAACTCCTTGGGACATCTCCCGATACCACCTAGGGTAGGTATCAGTAGGAAACTGGAATTAGGAATAAAGCCGGGTGGCAGACCAGATACCCCAATATGAAACGCACATGTCTCAACTGTTATCTCAACCACTGTGCCAAGCACCTGCTTCAGACCTCTTTCAACTGTCACATAGAAAACAGAATGTAAGTTCATGATCATGTTACAAACCTCCAAGAATTCTCTTATTAGGCCCTCTCTTCCACCTTAAGGCAAGGGAAACTCAAGGCTAATGTGGTGGCACAGTCGTATGTGATGTCGGCATCCCATATGAGCATCAGTTTGAGTCTTGGCTATTCCTATTTCTGCTCTATCTCTATGATAATACACCTGGAAAAGTAACAGAAGATGACCCGAGTGGTTGAGTCCCTGCAATCCAGGTGGAATACCAGAAAGAGTTCCTAGCTCCTGGTTTTAGCTTGACCCAGCCCAAGCCATTGTGGTCATTTGTGGAATAAACCTGCAAACAGAAGATCTTTCTTACCCCTACCCCCTTCTCTATGTATGTGAGTGCCTTTCTTTCTCTGTAACTCTTCCTTTTCAATAAGCAAATATCGGAAAGGCAAATTTATGGAGAGAAGTAGAGACAGAAAGATTTTTCTGTCTTCTATTTCAATCCCCAAATGGCCGCAACAGCTGCAGCTGAGCCAATCTGAAGCCCTGGAGCCAGGAACATCTGTGTCTCCCACATGGATGCAGGGTCCCACGGCTTTGGGCCATTCTCAACTGCTTTCTCAGGCCCTAAGCAGGGAGCTGGATGGGAAGTGGGGCCACCAGGTCATGAACCAGCACCCATGTGGGATCCCAGTAGATGCAGGGTGACGATTTAACAACTAGGATATCATGCTGGGCCCCAATTATCCATTTGTAAGGCAGAGTTACAGAAAGAGAGAGGCACAAAGATACTTGGTACACTCCCCAAATGTCTGTAAGGCCAAGCTGTTGGTGGCGGGGGAGGCGGGGTGTTGGCTTCACCTGCCATAGCACAAGGCCAGCCTTTCCTCCTGGATTTATGCAGGTGTGTATTTGAAAGGCAGAGAATGGAGGAGGGAGAAAGGTAGGGAAGGAGGGAGGGAGGGAGGGAGGAAGGGAGGGAGGGAGAGAGAGAGAGAGAGAAAGAGAGAGAGAGAGAGAGAGAGAGAGAGATTAGGTGCACTGTCCAAATGCCTGCCAGGGGCAGGACTGAGCAAGGCCAAAGATAGGAGCCTGGAACTTCAGTTGGGTCTCCCATTTGAATGGCAAGGGCCTGATAACTTGAGTCATCTTCCACTTCTTTCCTAGGCTAATGAAACAGGGAACTAGAAGTGGAACAGCTGGGACTAAAACCTGGCATCCATATGGGATGCTGGCATTGCACACAACGGCTTACTCCATTGCTACAGAATGCTAGCTCCTTTTCTCTCTCTTATTTTCAAAATAATAAATAATTTTAAGAACAAAATTAAAGCTATTAATTATTAGAAGTGAGATTACTCCTGCCTGGAAACTCACAGAACAAATGAAGACCTTTACTATAAATATGAATGCCATGAAATATCCATAAAAGAGGTAGAATATAAATAAGTAAAGTATCGTTAGAACAGAGCCTCTGAACCCAAGGATCCATCTTGCCAACAATATTTACAGTGCCACTTCACAAAATGGAGAATAACTTCATTTACAAGCTGTTAGAGACTTGGCTTCATGTTACAAAGCTGAATACCACACAGATTGGATGAAATTACCTCTACTCTTTTAAAGAAACAGCAGCACAACTTGCATGACTTTATTTCTTAGTAGGACTGTCCACATGCTGAAATGGAGTCCAGAGACTGAATAACTCTTGTTCATGGGGACCCAGCCTCTGAAGTAGCACCCCCAACCTGCAGACCTCCTATCAGAGCCCCATTCACAGGCTTTCCTGTTCTAGTGCTAACTGCCTCAACATAGGATAGAAGCTCATTTCAGTAAAGCCTGGCTAAATTTGCTGGGATAAATTCTGATTTGTCAGAAAATGTAGCAGAATATCATGCTAAGGAGTGTCGTGAGAGTAATGCTAAAGCACAGAAAGCAGCAGTGGGTGAGAACTCTGATCAGCCATTTTGAAGTCAGAGCCTCAGCTTCAACCACTGGGAGTGTACTTGCATTTACACTGGCTATTCTACACCACAGCCAGGGTCTCTCTGGCAGAGGGGCAGCATTAAACCCACTTTGCCAGGCCTGGCATGGTAGTCTAGCAGCTAAGGTTCTCACCTTGCATCCACCGGGATCCCATATGGGTGCTGGTTCATGTCCTGGTGGCCCCACTTCCCATCCAGCTCCCTGCTTGAGGCCTGGGAAAGCAGTTGAGGACGGCCCAAAGCTTGGGACCCTGCACCCACATGGGAGATGCAGAAGATGTTCCTGGCTCCAGGGCTTCAGATTGCCTCAGCTCCAGCTGTTGCACTCACTTGGGGAGTGAATCATCAGATGGAAGATCTTCCTCTCAGTCTCTCCTCTTCTCTGTATATCTGACTTTGCAATAAAAATAAATAATTTTTTAAAAAAACCCACTTTGCATAAGTTACATAAGTGATTCACAAAAAAAGATGATAGTGAAAACTTGTAGGGTCATTATAACCTCTGCCAGGGTTCTGTGAGGCAAAGCATGAAAGAACCATTACAGTTGATGGAGGCGCATGGTAAGAGCTCTGGGTAAGGCATGGATTATTGTAGTTGGATATAATACTGTCTCATTCCATAAAATGATACTGACTCAATGTCATGAAGCACAAATATGTTAATGAACACAGAAGCGAAAGAAAGCAATAAAGGAGGTACAATTATGATGGTGAAGAAAGAGCAGTTACTACCAGCATAAATTCACTTCAGATGATCTGAGTCACTTCTAACATAACACATGATCTTCCAATGGAGTGAAACACTGATTGAGCCTTCACTCAATGATGGCTGTCAAATGAATATAATGTTTGACACGAGGTTTGGCACTCCTGAATGCAGCTCCCTCCCAACCACTTTGGGATGTGCTAAGATGTTTAAAGACCTCGGCACTGCCTCTGATGTAATTAACATTTCTTAATCCTCAACCCTCCAAGAGGCGGCTACTAATTTAAAGATATCCCTTACATGAAAAAGGCCGCCTCAGCAGGAAGCTGATTGCCCTGGCTAGCCTGAGAGAGAACCTCACCCAGCACCAACCCACTCTCCACCCTAACCCTGAACAACGCCAGGAATTTCATTTCCATTCATTCACCTTCAACACTGGAGCCAAAAACATGCATGGCTTCATTATTGTCTCTGAAATCCAGCATGCTCCTCCTTCTCAAAACACACACACACACACACACACACATCTGAAACATCAAATGACACGCAATATTGGTCATCAGAGTGTCCCTTCGCCTCAGCCTCCCATCAGATCTGGAAGTATCCAGTCTCAGTGGAGAGATCATCGGTCCTGAGCTGACCATGCACAACACAGAATACTCCCAGGTTAGAAAAAGTTCATCACATCATGTTCCCCACGTAGCTGCTGTAAACTGTTGGCTTTTTCAACATAACTAGAAATCTTAGAAAATGAATCCTAGGGTTAAAGAGATTCAAGCACCATGGGTCTTACATAGGTTTGCAAATCTCAAGAATGGAAGTGGTGTTCCCATCCCCTCTTCCCTTTCCCCACCCGAGCTGCCTACAGATCCTGAAGTGGTGCTCAAAAAGTAAGCAAGGCAATTCAGCACTGGCCAGATGTTCACGACTTTGCACATTGTTAGATCGTTCTTTTAGCAAAGAGCCCAATTGAAGAAGAAGGCCAGGTGGGACACAGGAATGGGGGAGCAAAGGATAAAAGAGTCAGGAACAACTGTGGTAGAAGAATCACAATGAAAAGCTCAGCTCTTTCAACTAGAGGCTTCAAACCAAGGCCTCGATAGTTGAATTTCTAGGACTGTTTGTTCAGTTGATATGTATGTTTGTAACTGCAAAACTAATAGATGTCATATGAAAAAGCAAGAAGATTCATCAGTTCTGGTTCTAAATCCTCCTCTTCCCAACCGGTGACCTTCACAGGGTGGGCAGAGGGCAGCTGCTCTGTGGAGCCCCCAGCTGGCCACATGGAGAATGATTCTTGGGTATCCCCTCACCCACCCACTCAGGAGGGCACTGATTCACTTCTCTCCATTGCCCCTGAGGACATTAGATCTACGCCTGATCAGCTCCCCTTGAACCAATGAGAACAGAGTCCAGCACGAGGTCACATGATTCAGATCAGGTGGCTTCTTCACACACCCAACCAAGCAAGAGCTTCTGAACTCTTAAATTTAGGGTAGAATCTGGGTCACTGAACAGTCTCGGAACTGTTGGGTTCTGAAAAAATGTAAATGAAAGAGTCCCAAGCAAAGCAATGGAAAGGGCCTCGACCCGGCCACCTGGAATCGCTGCTGGGTTTTGATGCATTTGCAGCTGCCCCATTATGCTAAGATTTTCAAGGTGAATGTCCAAACCCACATATTTTGGTTCCTGTAATACTGCTTTGGTTTATAAGTCAACAGCTTCTAGTTTTTTTTTTTAAATATTTATTATTTTTTTATTGCAAAGTCAGATACACAGAGAAGAGGAGAGACAGAGAGGAAGATCTTCCCATCTGATAAGTCACTCCCCAAGTGATCCCAATGGCCACAGCTAATCTGATCTGAAGCCAGGAGCTTCTGGGTCTCCCATGTGGGTGCAGGGTCCCAAAGCCTTGGGTCGTCCTCAACTGCCTTCCCAGGCCACAAGCAGGGAGCTGGATAGGAAATGGGGCCACTGGGATTAGGATCGGTGCCCATATGGAGTCCCGGCGCATTCAAGGCGAGACTAGCTGCTAGGCTACCGCGCCAGGCCCAACAGCTTCTAGTTTTACATTTTCATCAAATTTTACTAAAAATGGAATTTTTTTCTTTTTAAAGGTTTATTTTTATTGGAAAGGCAAACTTTATTTTTACAGATTCCTTTTTTTGTGATGTTTACATAGCTGAGAAGGATCCATGCCGGTGAGAACCACTGACTAGGTTGGGAAAGGTTGAGGACTAGGGGAAAGTAGATGAGACCATTGTTTCCAATTTTTGTTTTCTTTTTCCTATATCTGGGGGGAGGGGAAGATAAGGGGAGAAGTTACACTCAACATCCTAACCGCACAGCACCTGGGGTTGGGGAACAGCCACCTGACATCATCCCAGGGTCCCTCATGTGGAACAGGCTCCAAGGGTTCTCCTCAAGTGGTGTCAATAGTTCTGAAATGCTGTTGATTTCATTGCTCCAAAGATGAGGAAACACTTCCAATGTCCATTGGCTGACAAAGTTCATCTTAGAGTCTCCATTCACCCAGATAGTTGCTGTCAATGCTTGGCTGGGACAGTCATCCAACTTGTTCCGCCCCGCGCCGCCCGCCCCCCCACCCCCATCCTCTGCTGTGACACTAGATGTCCATGTGCATCTGGGTATGCCATTCACTGCACTATCTAGGCAACTGAGGAGGCCTAGTTATGACATAAGCACTCCACGGTCAGACCACAGATCCTGATTCTCCCGTGGTGGAGTTCTGAGCCTAGCAGTTGAGTTGAGAGGTCCCCAAAGAAAACTCATCTGAAGTGACCACACACCTGACTTTTCTGTGTGTTAGCCAGTGCAAGGTCTGGCTCAGTCTATCACGTACACCAGCCTACACACACACACGGGTGGTTGCAGTTGCTGGGTCAGTTCCGCCTCCTGCCCCATCTCTTACCAATGGATGCTATGGCTCAGCCCAACCTTGCCCACCACACACTAAGCTCTCATTCACACCAGTGGAATCTGCAGCCTGGGCAGAACGACCTGCATGGTTCCTGTACTTGCTATACTTGCTGCTATGTGCAACAGACTGGTCCAGTCTGTCCTGTCACATTCGGTCCTCATACATATCAAGGGGGTGCTACAGCTTAGCTCAGCCCCGTTGAATTCACTATCCAGCACACACTTATGCCAATGGGCGCTATCGCCTGTGTAACCAAGGCTGTCCCTAGTCCTGGTTCTCATGCTCACCAGTGGGAGCTAGCGCCCATCAGAGAGGTGCTCACAGAGAGCTTATCTATCAGGGCACTCCCAGCCCCAGATCTTGCTCCTTCCATGTGGGACTGCAGTCTAGCCTGAAAGGACTTGTCCCTATTCCCAGTACTTACCAGCTGATGCTGTGGAAAAGCCTGCACTTACTCTGGTTCCTGCATGCGTCAGTGGATAGGGTCACTCAGCCCAGCCTGGCTCTCCCTCTAACCCAGCTGTCATGCAGGCCAATGGGTGTTGTAGTCCTGCACGGCCTGATCTGCCCTCTTTCCCAGTTCTCACACTCACCAGTGGGAGCAGTGGCCCAGCAGGGGAGTCTTCACTGCCCCCCTAATTGGCTTGCCCCCCTCCATGGTCTAAAATGGGCCTCTTAAGAGTAGGACGACAACGGTTTACAGCAACCTATTACATATTTTATGTAGAACTAGAAGAAAAGAGGTTGAAGGCTCCAAGCAAACAAATTATAAGGAAATTGAAATACGAATTATCAATTTGATCATTCTATATGATACATATACATATGTACACACACATAGATAGCTAGAGTTTAAAAATATCATACTGTCCTCCACAAATACGTGCCAATTTTTATACAAATAATATATAATTTTATATAGTTACTATCCAAATAACGATTACATGTTAATTAAAAAGAAAGTAGTAAAGGAAAAATGGACCCCTCAGGAGGATGGACTGCCTGCCCCTGCAGGAGTTCTGAGTAAGGCGTTTCCTCTCCGCTCATCACATTTGCTCTCTTCCAGTTATCATCTCACACGAGAAGGAATATTCAAGGGACATGCAATCACCTGTACATTTAGTTTCTCCAAACAAAGCAAGTTGCATTTGTAGCTCTTAAATTTTCCAAGGTAAATCAGCAGCAAATTCAACTCTCAGTGGTTTAAAAATTAGTCACCTATGTGCAAAACACTTGAGAAAACAGAGCAGGCAATTGTCTCCGAAGAGGCCCTGGGTAATCAGTAATAGTGACACTTACCACCCATATGATGACCAGCCTTCTCGATAAATATGGATCTATATTCCAGTGAGTGAAGGGGAGGAATGTGATGTAGAAGACCTCCTGTCCCAGGGCAGCGGAGAATCTGAACAGGTAATAGTAGAAATAATTCTTCACAACGTATCTCTGCACATAAGCCTGAAAGAGGAAGTCAGCTGATCAATGAGTTCATTCAACAAATCACTGAGGGACAAGTTTTTAAAACTTCATCTCAAATTCATATATCCTGATTGTCAAAGTGCTGCTCCCTGTCTCACCACGTTACAGCATCGTACTGTCAGTCTGCATCATGGCTGAACACCTCTCAAACCCAATCTGTCCACATAAGCACAGATTCCGCTAGTTTTTTTTTTTGCAAAACTCAGTAATACCAAAGACAGAAATACCAAAAGACGCACAAAAAAGGACAAAGACCTTTTCTTGTCTGTACAGAAGGCTAGAAACTTGATGAAAGTTACCATGGCTTTGTTACGGTTTGGCTTTGAACTCATGCAGGACTCTAAACCCCAAAGTCATAAGATATGGTACTAAGAAGGTGGAGAAAAAATCAACTTACTGTGTTTGAAGGTGGCTTCTCTTGGGAAGTGACAGGATTGGACTGGATTAATACGATGGACTTCCTCTGATTAGATGCTGGTAGCTTTAAGGGACCACACAGACATAAAAAGATACGCACACACTCCCTGCTTCTAGTCCTGTGGTAACTCATGTTTCCTTGGGACTCTGCCGGCAAGAACACTGCCACTGTAGGGGAACTGTGAGCCTCCAGAACGAGACAGAGCAAATCTTTTTCTCTTCGCCTAAAGTCGATTAGGAAAGTTAAGTTTTTTTGGGACCCTGTATGGGTCTCTGTGTTGGGTAGGAAAAAAAAATGATGCCTTTATGACCTAATCGCTATCATCCATAAATCAATTAATTTATCTAAAGGAAATTTACAGATAAAATTGAATTGACGATCGTGAGTTGTAGAGACTATTCTGGATTTGCTGGGTGAACTCTACATGATCAAAGAGGAAAAGGAGGCTTAAGTATCGGAGAACAACTTGAAGATTGAAACTTTGAAGACTGAGGAGGGAACCATTCACACAGGACTACAGCCACTAATACAGGGGGCCTTTAGACGTTGTGAAATGTCAGGAAACGGATTCTTCCTGGAGGATCCTGAAGGAACATATTCCTATTCTTCTTCCTAGTCACATCTGAGTTTTAGCCAATACAACACATTTTTAAAAGAGATGTATTTATTCATTTTGAAAGTCAGAGTTACAGAAAGGAAGATTCAGAGACACATGCATAGAGAGACCTTCCTTCAGCTGCTTTATTCCCTAGATTGCCGTAATATCCTCAGGGCTGGGTCGGGCAGAAGCCAAGAGGTAGGAGCTTCCTTTAGGTCTTCCACATGAATAGCAGAGACCCAAACGCTAGGGCCACCTTCCACTGCTTTTCCCAGGTCATTCTCAGGAAACTGGAAGGGAAGTGGGCCAGCCAAGACATGAACCAGCATCCATGTGGGATGCTAGCATTGCAGGTGTTAACCTCACTTGCTAGGTCCCAGCGGTGGTTACAATGTCACTCATTTTGTATTTCTGACTTTAACAGAGTTTTAACAAATTAATTTTTGCTAATTTAAACAATAAACTTTGTTTTTTTAAAGATTTATTTATTTTTATTGGAAAGGCAGATGTACAGAGAAGAGGAGAGACAGAGAGGAAGATCTTCTGTCCGATGATTCACTCCCCAAGTGGCCGCAAAAGCTGGTGCTGTGCCAATCCGAAGCCAGGAGACAGGAGCTTCTTTCCAGGTCTCCTACACAGGTGCAGGGTACCAAGGTATTGGGCCGTCCTCGACTGCTTTCCAGGCCACAAGCAGGGAGCTGGATGGGAAGTGGAGCTGCTGGGATTAGAACTGGCGCCCATATGGGATCCCGGGGCGTTCAAGGCGAAGACTTTAACCACTACACTATTGCGCCGGGCCCAACTTTGGTAACTTGTTATGGTAGCAATAAAAAAATCCATAAAAAAAAGTTAGGAAAAACAAAAAATAAAAAGCCCCACTTGCTTCTTAACAGCTTAGTTTATACCTTAAATGGGACTAACAGTTGACCCACAAAAATGATGGTATGGAAAACCCGCAGGATAAATGCACACAAATCGTGTTAAAATACACTTAACACCTGTAGCAAACACACACGAGTCCTGTCAAAGCACTCGCTCGTTTTGTGTCAATTCTTCCTCTGCCTTATTCTGGAACTGGGTGGAAACAACAGCAAAAAGCCTTAAGCTTTAAACATTAAAACAGGAATAGGCAACTTATTTGAAAACTAACATTCTTACGTTGTGCATGGCCTATCAGGAATAACAAGAAAAACCACTGTTACTCATTAAAACAATTGGAAAAGCAGAACTGAATGTTTTTAGGTCATTAAAAACTTTATAAAAGTAAGTAAAATTGAAATGCCAACACTAAAAATGGAGGTTTGTGGTGCACGGGGGAGAAGGAGCTCCTTTGCAAAACTTAGTAAGTTTGGAGTTTTGTTTGTTTTATACGAAGTCTGAGGCCTTTCAAAAGATAAGTTAACTGCATTTCTTCTGTAACTGTCTGCGTCGCGCCTGTCATGTCCAGCCCCTAGGCTGGGTGGCAAGCACACTCAGAAGAAGCAAGTGTACTGCATGGCTTCAAGGAGCTCTGACTGAAGGGAACACATCTATCAAGGGCCACTATTGTGTCTATGCTTTGAAAAAAGTTGAATGTACGTTTCAAACTTTTGTTGTTGTTGTGAAATTTATCAATTACAGAGGTAGAGAGAAGTGAAACAGAGAGAGGGAGAGAGTTCCCATCTACTGGCTCATTCCCAGTTATCCACAGCTAAAGCTAAGCCAGGTCAAACTCAGCTGCAACTCAGTCCACATCTTCCACTTGGAAGGAGCCATCCCTGTTGCCTCCCAGGATACACATTAGCAGGAAGCCGTAGCAGAGTTAAGTATTCATCCCAGGCACCCTGATACGGCTCAAGTGTGTTTTAGTCAGTTGCCCAAACTGCTACTCCAACTTTTATATTTGAGAAACAAGAAAAATGATGACCTTGAAAATGGCAAGTTTATAACTCTACTAGACACTATGGGCTGCCCACCAAGCATGCAGTCCTTTCTAAGAGGTTCCCAATTTCATTCTGGCATCACTTCCCCCATTCTCCCTGACCAAGCCTGGTGACTCAGGAGGAAGTTGACACCAACCTCTGCTCCAGAATGGGATCTGGATTTGTCTAAATGAGTCATGGTGAGTTCAAGAATTCAGCCTCCAGCCAAGCAGTGCATGGAGATTGTTATTGGTGAGGGTGAATATGTGTTGTAAACTAAAAGGAGCTCTCTTACTGGGGATGGATGTTACTTCTAAATGAATTAAAATAAGAAAGAACTGCAATAGAGAGACAATACTGTACAAGATGAACTGAACAAGGAAGTATCCACTTTTATCTCTCTGCTAAGATAGTGCCAGCGGTTTTGTAAAACAAGAACAAGGGGCGAGTAAATAAGCAACAAATGCCTGGCCTAGAGCAGACCATGATCCACCTGATGTAAGAACTGATCTCTGCAGGTTTTGTTTTATAAACATACCTCCAATAGGCTTGGTTTTGAGGCAAACCCTGCAAGAGCTCCTTTTAAAATAAAGGTTAGTTATTTTAACCCATCAGCTACCAGGTACACTTGCTAATCCAATAAGCATTGGAAATTTACAAGGAGAAATCCTGCTAAATTCTCACAAAGGTCAAATTCCTCCCTGGTGTCATTTCATGTTATCCAAGTATTACATGACATTATAACACTCAGCAACAATTATTTCCCTACTCTAGAGATTACCCAAGACAAAGTTCAATGTCTTCATCCTACTCAATAATTGAGAAGGCCACCCAGGATGATGGCAAACTTTTTTAGTGTTTCATGTCACTATTTAAGATCTTTAAATATGCTTTTCATACTTTTTCAGAAGTTCTCTTTTTTTTTGCAGGAAGGGTTAAATATCCCTTAAATCTTCTTAGGAACAAAGAACCAAAGGTGAAATTTAATGCACTCGCATATACATATGGCGTGTGTATACACACACACACACACTGGTATACAGCATATATGGTGTATACAGTACATATGGGGCACCCAGATATTGGTATACAGGACCCTCAGAGGAATTCCTCAGTAATGTCTTTGTATTCATGATCAAGTAGCTTGAGGGCCCATAGTCACCTCCAGACACACAAGGGTTGTAAGTATTGAAGGGAGTACTTGTCTTTTTCTTTTTTTAATAAATTTTTACTTTGAATTTTGAATCATGTGGTACAATTTTGTGTAGGCTGGGATTTCCTCCCAAACTCCCATCCCCCATCAGATTTTTCCCATTTTGTTACAATAGTGTAGTCCTTCATAAAGAATCATAATTCTATCAGTCTCTTATTTAAGTGTGCCCCGACATTGTTGGTACAGACAACGTCAGACAGTCCAGCATCCCATTGTCTACACATGTCCAACAGTTTCACTGGGATTCCATCTTTCATCTGGATGCAGGGATGCATGTTCCATTATACCTCCACATCTGTATATGATAGACCCCAGTACTCTATCACTATACATTTCCGTAAGTGAGAATCCATGAAACAGGTCAACAACTGGTATGAGTTAGAACAGCCACAACAACAACAATAACAACATCAACAACAAATTACAGTACCATGAGAAAAAACAAACAAACAAAACGCACCACTGAGTAACCAAAAAATATGGAATGCTTCACGAATTTGTGTGTCATCCTTGCCCAGGGGTCATGCTAATCTTCTCTGTATCGTTCCAATGTTAGTATATGTGTGCCGAAGCGAGCATTGGAGAACTTGTCTTTTCAGTAAAAGAATCTGCATTTCCCTTGTAAAACATCTCAGTGTGTATGACTTCATCACATCTTAGGAAATTATCAAAATTTAAGTTCCAGCGTACATGTTGGCTCCATTGGCAACAATTAAAGAAAAGCTAGGGTTTAGAAATAGAAATGGTAGGAATGGCAGAGATAAAGATAAAGGTTGAGAAGGGAAACAAACTCTAGAAGTCTACAGTTAAGACATTTTGTTTATTTCCATTTCATTTCAAATGTAGGGAGAGGAGAGGAGAATCTCCATCTATTGGTTCACTCGACCAAAGTAGTCATAGCTGGGCCAGGGGGAAGGTAGAAGTCAGAAACTCCATTTGGGTTTCCCACACGGGTGACAGAGATCCAAATATTGGAACTGTTCCCAGGGTGTGCATTAACTAAAAGCTGGATCATAAGTGGAGAAGCTGGGACTTGAACCAAACACTTCTGTATAGAATGCAGTCATCCCAAGTGGCAAGTTAATCACTACACCAAATATCTGCCCCTTCTATATCTCTAACTGATGATGTATAAGAAAATCATGGTTGGGCCCAGCAGCGTGGCCTGGTGGCTAAAGTCCTCGCCTTGAACACGCTGGGATCCCATACGGGCGCTGGTTCTAATCCCGGCAGCTCCACTTCCCATCCAGCTCCCTGCTTGTGGCCTGGGAAAGCAGTCGAGGAAGGCCCAAATATTTGGGACCCTGCACCCGTGTGGGAGACCCGGAGGAGGTTCCAGCTTCCAGGCTTCGGATTGGCACAGCACCGGCTGTAGCGGCCACTTGGGGAGTGAATCATCGGACGGACGATCTTTCTCTCTGTCTCTCCTCTCTATATATCTGACTTTGTAATAAAAGTAAATAAATCTTTTTTTTAAAAAAGAAAATGATGGTTTTCGCTTTCAGACACACAACCAGGATGTGCATATTAACTAATCTTTCAGACAAAACAGTAGGAAAGTACTGAATGTTTAGGTGAGTGGAAAGCCACTCTTATTAATGTCAGCATCCCATATGGGTACCAGTTGGAATCCCCACTGCTCTGCTTCCTCCCAAGCTTCATGCTGGTATCCCTGGTAAGCAGTAAAAGATGAACCAAGTACTTGGGCCCCTCAACCACCTACATGAGGTAGTTACTACCAGGTGAGGTTGTTGGCTCTTCTTGGCTTTTGTCTTTCCTAGCCCTGGCTATTGCAGCCTTGAGGGAAGTGAACCAACAATTAGGGGATATCTCCCTTCCCTTGACCACATCCTTCCCCATACTCCACATCTCTGCCTGTAAAACACTTGGGGGCAGGTGCTGTGATGCAATGGGCCAAGTTACTGTCTTCAAAGCTGCAATCCCTACTGGTTCTGGTTCAAGTTCCAGCTGCTCCGCTTCCTATACAGCTCCCTACCAAGAAGACAGAGGAGAACGGCCCAAGTGCCTGTGTCCCTTTCATCCATGTGAGTGACACGGTGGCCTTCCTAGCTCCTGGTTTCAGCCCGCCCAGCCAGCACCAGCTGTCCCAGCCATCTGGGAAACGAACCAGCAAATGGAAGATACACTTCACCCAACTCTGAATCTTCATGTCTCTGCAACTGCCTTTCAAAGAAATATCCTTAAAAGAGAAAGAAAACACTTCTAGGCATATATACATGTGTTACACAGTGTAATGAGATGTCTGATGAACAAACGATGTTAGAATGGAAATCACCTACATATCTATCATTGCTAACTGCAAACTGTCACTGAGATTCTCCTGAAATTATCTCATACTTTTGTTTCTTTTTTCTGGGAGTTAAAATAAAAAGTGTTTACATATGGTTATTGTGATCTGGTCCATCAGTTCCATCTTCCATTTTTGGTCATACATTCTCCAAATGTACGTGCTCCTAAAATGGTATTTTCAATAATTTAACCTCCCAGCCCAAGAAGAACTGCTCTATTTTGTGGGTATCAGAGTATTCACTGTTCTTTGCAAGGCTGCCTTCAAAATTTAAACACATCTGGGAGGAAAGGGAGACACACAGTTTGACAGCATGTTGTTGGAGAAAGAACACTGAGAATGCCTGCCTTCTGGACTCAGCTTCCCAGGAACACGTGAGCAGTGTTTTGTTTTCCAAATACACACCGAGGAGTCCTAAATGCAAAGGAAACATGGCCAGGTCAGCGCCACGGGGTATAATAGGAGCTGCTGATCCAGACAGCAGAGGAGTGAATGCCCTGTATGCTTGGCAACCAGCCCAGCTTTTCAGCTTTCAAAGGAGATACACCAGAAATGGCTTTTAGTTCAAACAGCGCCTGACCTTGGGGAAGTCGATTTGCCTTTCCCAGCCCCAAGGACTTCCATGACAAGGATGCAAAGGATGGAGAATTATTTCAGTAATTTTTTTTCACGTACAAAACTTGTTTTATTAAAGCCTGCAATAAAACAAAGTGAAGAACAGGCCCAAGGTACCTCAGGCTCTAACTCTATTGTGCTTCTCCGGAGCCTTCTTCAGAGAAGTTCAGAAATCAGCCTGAAGACCACTGACTTAATCTCGTCCAGACCCCAGATAACCATGTTCTTGTAATTAACCTTAGGTTTCAAATTGGTTCTAGGTACTCTGGCCTTAAGATTTTTAAAGCAGTTGATGAATGCTGAACCAAAGCATTACAAGGTCATAGTACTTCTCTGTCTCTGTCTCCCTCTCTCTCTCTCTCTCTTTTTTTTTCCAGATAAGAGTTGTAAATGTAAGTGTTCTTCCAAAGGTCAAGTTTAAGATACTTCACCATCTGCACAGTGCCAGAAGGAGTTCACATCCGGGAGGGTGGAAATCTGCAACTCTAAGCAATACATTTAATTGGAAGCAGTAGAAGCAGCTCATTCTCTGGGGCTGACAGAGATCAAATCTACACGGTACACAATGCAGTCTTACTGAAAAATTATTTTAAGATCCAGTGTTCTCTTAGAGAACACACTGAGTAGCAACAAGGCCTTTGCAATAACTCTGTTTTACAGATGCTTTGCAGACCTAGGAGGAGAAAGCAAATGAATATGGAGTGAACTGACCTGGAGAACAGAAAAGAGACCAGGGAGATGGCAACCCATGGAGCCTGGCGCATAGGACCACAGACCCTGGGGCAAAGTGTCTGGGACAGCAGCCAGACTGCCCTGCTTAGTAGCTGAATAGTTTCATGGGAATTGTTTGATTTCCCTGAGCTTCAGTTTCCCTGTATGCAAATAGGAATAATAATAGCACATGCCACATGGGGATGTTGGGAGGATTAAATTAGTTAATGTTGATGGTGTGGGTAAGGTACTGAGATGAGAGACTGCCAAAGAAATTTCTCAATGAGACCTGGTTGTTAGCTGGAATGATGTTGACAGTGGTAGTGGTGGGGGTGGTGGCAAAGGTGGAAGTGAGGAATTCCAGAAAATTTTTTTCTATTTTGATATGCACACCGATCACTTGAGGATCTTGTTAAACTGCAGATTTCAGTACAGTGAATCTGGGAAGAGCTGAGAATTCTAAGGCGCTCTGACCTGGTGCTGATACTGCCTCCATGCCACCTGCTAGGCCATACCTCAAGTAGCGAGGTACAGGGGCATCCCACTAAGGGGCTTCTGGGTACAAAGCATTGCTCTCTGATTGTATCCTCTGCTAGAATTAACAGAGCAGGATGGAATGATCACAGCAATGGATTAAAATGTTGGTGACAAACCAGAGGTGAACCACTGATGAAGTCCCTGGAGAGACTGACAAGAGCAGAAATGCAAAGGAATGCTAAGGTTTCTCTCAGACCATTACAGCAGAGAAAAAAACAAAAACAAATCCTGGTCCCCTCCAAAGGGCCTTGGCCAAGCTTGGCTCAGCTTCCAGAATCCTCACTTCCACACAAGGCGCAAGGACCTCTGTGGAAAGGAGCATCATTTCTTATGTCCTCTTCCAGAATGTTCTTATGCTCTCTTTTTCTTTTTTTTTTTTCCTTTAAGATTTATTTACTTTTATTGGAAAGACAGATTTATAGAGAGGAGAGACAGGAAGATCTTCCATCCACTGGTTCACTCCTTAGGTGGCCACAATAGCCAGAGCTAAGCTGATCCAAAACCAGTAGCCAGGGACTTCCGCCAAGTCTCCCACGCGGGTACAGGGTTCCAAAGCTTTGGGCTGTCCTTGACTGCTTTCCCAGGTCACAAACAGGGAGCTGGAAGGGAAGTGGCTCAGCTGAAACACAAATTGGTACCCAAATGGAATCCTGGCATGTGCAAGGGGAATATTCAGCCACTGAGCCATTACACTGGACCCCAGACTTTCTCAAGAAAATGATCAAAACTATGACAAGAGTATCCTACTAAAGTCAATGGTTCTGGGAGTTTCAAACTCCAACCCACCTAGGAAATTCTCTGTCATTTTTAGCCACATTTGCAATACATCCTTTTTCCTAAAAGGGATCTGACACTTGTTTTCCTGAGGGTTGTCACATTCCCCACCTAAGATCAAATCTCAAGACAGGAAGTCTTCATGTGCTTGGATGAAAGGAGACAGGTTCAGCCTGCAGTCTCTGGATTTACAGCCATGGACTGAGACCAGGGCCTCCTACAAAATATTCCTTCCAAGAGCAGAGTGATTTCCTCCAAGGCAGGAAATGATGCACGAACATTCCACGACGTTCACACACTGGGTACATTCAGCCCAAATGTCTAATCTATCACTTAGAGAATAGAACGGGCAAATCTGACGCAACAGAACCTATACTTTGCAGACTTTGGTCCTTGACTTTTGGCTCGACTGGGCTTTCTCAGCAATGCTATCACACACTGTAGAGGCATACTCTCTCTGAGTAACGTGTATACCACGTACAAATCCACTGAAATCACCGGTTTGAAATGACAAGTCTTTTCCAACGGAGACCATGTCTAGTACCTAGCTGGGATGGGAACACCTGGCCTATGAGCCATAGAAGGCCCTCAAAATCATCTGGTCTGGTCCTGCCAAAGGAACTGCAGGCAGAATCCGAACTTGAATAAATCTGTAGCAAATTTCTAAGCTGATAATTTCTTTCTAGAGCACGAACAAAGGCTGTACATACTCAAGTGTACCTTGGCAGGAAAAAAGGTTTGCCATCTCTGCCCTAGACCATTCACTCATCGCTCATTCTTTAGTGACGGAAGGTTGACAATGGGAGAGATGATCTCATTTAGCACCATGTACTATGAGGAGAACACAGCAGAACAATTTGCCACAGAAATGCTCTCCAGGAAGGAGCTGTTTGAGCTGAGCTATGAATGAGGAGCTGATCCTGCTGGGGTCCAGGGGTCAGGGAGAGAGAGAGCACTTTATAAAAGGCATTGAAACTTGAGGCGGCAGGATCGGCTCTGTGTACCAGGCGGGTATGAAAGTGAGGCACAGATAAGGTGAAGAGCAGAGGCTGGATCAAGCCAAATTTTGGAATTGACACTGGGAGAACTGGAGAGTTTTAACCCAGGTGTCATCCGAACTGCTCCAATGAGACGAACACAAATTTTGGTCCAGAAATACTGGGATTAAGCCCTGTTTTAATTCTTTTGTGGATTTTTTTTAAACCTAGTGGGAAAACATCAATAATTAACAAGAGCTTAACAAAAAGTCATCAAGCAGGAGTCGGATTGTGAGCTAGACATGTGGTGGCCTGAATACAAATATATTTACCAATATTCTCCCATCACTTTTAATTACTCTTATCATTATTATGTTTAACTTTAGGGAATCAAGATTTCATGACCTATAGAGAAAATTAAACGATGATTACTTAGGCAGCCTAAGAAAGATTGACAGTGTCCCTTGCAGGGGAGACAGAAGGCAGGGGAATATGCGAGGGCTTTTTCTTTCATCTTCTGTTGCAGATAGAATTACAAGCTAGGTGATCTAAATGATGTCTGCTCAGTGCTCGGGCGATTAAAATTTCAGGATGGCGAGACTGAAAGTCAATAAGATGGGAGGACAGCGTCTTCAGACAAGAGCATGAAAGGGAACTGCACACGCATCACTTTCATCTGCTTTGCTGGCATTCGCGGGGAATCTCAGCCGGCGTCCAAGAGGAAGTTCGGTTTGGCGAAGCAAGAGCCCAATGTGGTTTTCTTTACAGCAGCTTTTGCACGCAGCCTCTGCACACCCTGAGCTTTGTTTTCCATCAGATATCAGCTTTTTCCTGAGCTTTTTCCCCACTCTCCTTCAAGTTCCAACTGCCTTGTTGGGCAGTGTCTGGAAGGATGAGCCCAAGCTGCCCAGTGAGAAATCCTCCATTATGAAACTGAGTTATAGCAGCCTCAGGGTCCCACCTAAACAGACCTGGAGTTCGGCCTTGCAGCTGGAGAGAACCCTCCAGCATCACTTTTGAAACATAGACAGCAAGTCTAACAAAGAGAGAGGCTCAGAAGTGAGCCCTTTACCTGGGTAGGACGGTGGCCACTGGCAGCCCTCACTGCAGAGACCATAGATGAGGCCCTGCACAGGAGAACCTGCTCTACACACAGAAAGCCCCAGAGGACACACAGAAATGACACAAAGAACAGAAATAACCACTGCCTGTTTTAAAGGGGGATGGGAGAGCCAGCTGCCCCTTAAATTCCCAAAACATCTTAAGAACTTCTCTGTTTTTCAAAATATTTTGGATCCGCTAAAACCTGAAACACATTGTGCCAAACATTCTTCCATTTAATTGTTAAGCCCTTGTGTGTTCAGTCGGATTTTTGGTGCAGATGTTTTTGATTTATTTATATTAACTTATCAAAATGACATTTGGAAGAGTTAGATGATGTTCAAGAAGGAGGCATACCCTTGGATTCATTAGTTGTAATCCAAGAATTCCATCTGCCCCGCCTCCCCAGCCCCTCACCCCAGTGTACACACACAGTTTCCAGAATGCATACACAGAATTTTCAACATGCACACATAGAATTTACCATGTATATGCACACAATTCCCAATTTTTATATGTACAATTCCCAATGTGTATACACAATTTTTTTAGTGTATGCATACATCATTCCCAATATGAAAGAGCTGAAGGAGTGATCCTATTTTTAATCTGGCAGCAGGTCCCCACCCATTCCCAATTCCCTCTAAAAAAAAATCTCTTAAATTTTTAGAAATAACACTAAAATTTACATATGAGAGTATTTCAAAAGGTTTGTGGAAAGCGGATTAAAAGGTAAGTTTATTTCAGTCCAAAAGTGTTTTGAAATCCACGCACAGTTTTTCTTAGTAAACATTTGCTGTGGCCAATCTGAAGAGGACTGTCTAACCAGATTTCAAAAATCATAAAAGGTTTATCTTTTTTTAACATAATGCTTTTTTATAATTTATTACTTGAAAGAGAAAGGGGGGGAATGAGAGGCAGGGATGGAGGGAGAGGGAGGAAGAGGAATGATCAATTATTTACTGGTACGCGATAGCTGGGTTAGGCCAGACCAAAGCCATGAGCCAAGAACTCCATTACAGCCTCCTACATGGGTGGCAAAGGTCCAAGCGCCCAGGCCATCTTGTGCTGCTTTCCAAGGTGCATTAACACAGAACTGGATCAGAAGTGGAGCAGGTAGGATTCAAAACTGCTCAGATGGATGCTGGCATCTCAGGCAGCAGCTCACCCTGTTGCACCACAAGGTCAGCCTCAAACTTATGTTGTCTTTTTTTTTTTTTAAAAAAAAGATTTATTTATTATTTTTATTGGAAAGCAGATTTACATAGAGATGGTGAGACAGAGAGAAAGATCTTCTGCCCACTGATTCACTTTCCAAGTGGCCGCAATGGCCAGAGCTGAGCTGATCTGAGGCCAGGAGCCAGGGGTCAGGAGCTTCCTCCATGTCTCTCACACAGATGCGGGGTCCCAAGGCTGTGGACCATCCTCTAGTGCTTTCCCAGGCCACAAGCAGGGAGCTGGGTGGGAAATGGGGCAGCTGTGACACAAATCGGTGCCCATTTGCGATCCCAGTGGATGCAAGGCAAGGATTTAGCTACTAGGCTATCACATTGGGCCCCCAATATATTCTATGTACAAAGATGTTTAAAGCAAGCATTTAAATCACACAAAAGCAAATCTGAAATCCGATAAATTTGCCATCAAAGTCAGGGAGGTTTTTTGGGTTGTTTTTGCTGTTTCTGTTGTTCAATTATTATTATTTTCTGGCTAAACATGCACAAGACTTGTAGTCTGGAATTGTCTTTATCAAGACTGTCAGTGGGAAGATGTGCGTAGTAAAGGTTGAGAGAGGCTTCCTAGTGCTTCTTCCCATTCCTTCAACCCAGTCCTCCGCTTCCCAGAGCTTCAAATAGCTTTAAGATGGTAAAGACAGATCTTGGGCATGGTGTTCCTTTCCCGATCTATCCTACCACCCAGGTGACACTCTGGTGTGGCCTTGGCCATCTGTGACTGGGCAGAGATGAGACAGACAAAGAGGGACAACACGGCAGGGGACGGTGCCCTGCCCAGAGCCTCTCACTGCCTCCATGATCCTCCACAGACTTGAATCCATGAAAAGTCCCATGTCTCTTTCATTTTCAAATTGTAGTTTCCCAGTGGACGGCTGTATCAGAGGAAGTTTAAAGTTCTTTTTACAAAAATAAATTCAGGAACAGCTTTGAAATTAAGTGCATACACATAAAAGAACAGCAAGGAACCAGCTATGCTGGGTGGGGCGATGTTCCTCTCCACCTAGGGCACTGAATTCCTGTGTCCTGTGATTTTTAAAAATTTTTTACTCAAAAATTTGATTTTTTTTTTAAAAAATTACCTGTTTGTGTTTTGCTGATCTGAGTAGCATTTGCCTTTAAGTGATGAACACATTTCAGTTGAGAACATCCAAAAGTTCCAAAACCATAAAACAAAACCCAAATTGCCCATTATCTCACTCCTTACACGCCACATCTTGGCATTTCTTCCTGTGCATGGATATGGGTGGGGTGAGGTATGACGCCCCCCAAATTGTGACTGAACAAAATCTTAAACAATGAAGTGTTATTTATTACATTATGCGAACTTCCCTAGGTCTATCAATACTTTAGATCAGAATTTGGGCTGAATTTGACTTGCTAGTTTTACCACTTAGCTCCACTTTCATTACGTCCAGCTTCCACTTAGTCATTCTCAACAGATCCTGGACTGACTGAGACAGCAAACAAGTCCCCTACATGGAGGCACCCCTCCTGCAGATCTCTCTCCACCTCACTCACCCCTTAACCTGACTAAATATGCAACTGGGACCACCTTCTCGAATATCTTGGTTTTATTTATTTGTTTATTTTTTCATTCATTCTCTTGCTATTTTTGTAAAGACTTGAAATATCTGTTACTTTCTGTGGAACCTTAGGGGATACCTGGGAAGTTTTCAAGCAAGTTGGAGGCACTAATCAAGACAAAGAATGGCAGTTGCTATGCTGAGATACAGGGATATTCCTTTAGCCATCTCATAAGAATGACAGCCAAGGCCAGGATGTAGAAGACTTTGGGGTTCATACAATAGGCAGAGCTATTACTTGTTAATTTCAGCAAGCACTGGCTGAGACACATGTAGCAGTTGGAACTTTAGAGGGACTTGGAACTGACACCACTGAGGTCCCAAGGTCCAACTGGGGGACGTTTGTACTTCCTCACCTGTGCAGTAAGTACCTCCTCATCTGGGTAGTGGGTGTAACACCTGCTCGCTTAGCAAGGCATTTGGAAGATGAAGTGAAGTCACTTACCTGAGCCACATCATAACATAGCAGATACACAGAATGTGTCCAAAAACGATAGTTGTACTTATAGTTTTTTATTAACAATATAGATACTAAGAAACTGCCAGAAGGCTGCCAAATTAGAGTGAAACCAGGGAGAATAAGAACAAAAGGAGTTTTAAAAATACAAGATATCATGGAGGAAGAGGCAAGGCATCCCCCCTGGAAAGATGAGTGGAATTTTGACCAAAAGAGGAATGCAAGAAGAGCAATCTTGGCGACAGCTAGGGGAAAGGGCTGGAAGCTGTGAGACGAGCATCCCTGGGCAGTGTCTGGTCCATCTCAGTGTAGCTGCAGCATAGATATTTATAGAAGGCATTTTACGTAGCAACTCCAGCAGGGGAGACCGAGCCAGAGGTGCCCTAATGGCTGTAACAAGAAGACTAGATTTCACACACAGGTGATTCAGAGCCTTTGAACGTGCCCGGGCCAGTGAGCAACAGGCTCAAAGACGTGCTGCATCACGTGGTTGTCGCTGATCTCCCGTTCTTGTCCTGTCCCAGTCATCTTCTGTTTTTCTCCGGATTTAATGGTGCCTTAACCAGAGGTCACAGATGTGTTATAGCTGCCCAGGTGGGTGAGCCTGGGCATATGTACATGCTATGCATTCTCATGCTGCGTACACCTGCTTTGCTGTGCAGCGTCCCTAGACTAATACAAGCCATACTTCTGAAATGAAAGCTCAGGGAGTTCTGTGGGTGATCCTAGAAGATGAATAAACCTTGGTTTCTCTACTTGGTCTTGGCTTTGCTCTGTGGGATCTGATGATACAGTTATTTAGCAAGAAACCACAGGAACAAAAACAATTTGATGAAACCCAGAGAAAGTGAATCCTTCTTCTTTGGATGGCAACTCAATGCCACAGACTGCAAGGACTCAACCCGAGCAATCCTGAAGGCTCTTGGTTGTAACTTGGCCTGCTTACCAACTGCTGCATGCTCAGCATTCCTTCTCTGTTAACAGGGACCACACTCCTATGTCTGAAGGAACAGAGCTCCCTCAAACACCAAAGAGTGGACAATATGATTCTTATTTCTTCTCACAAGAACACAATTTCCAGAAAGTGCAGTGTGACTAGAACTAATGACCCCAATGTGTCAGAGATGGTCAGAGAACTACAGTGCTGCAGCCTTCATAAAGGAAGCAGGCCAAGTTCGTAACCTGCATCACTGCTGGTTATCCAAGGATGATGATGAAGCAGAAGATCATGGATTTGAAGACAGAGAGGAGAAGAGGAATGTTCGGGGACCTCACAGCTCTCATTTCAGAATGTCACCCAGAGGTCTGTGTAGACAAAACCCCAGCCCACAGTGTGTGTGTGAATCTGAACACACACACACACACACACACACTTCTTCCCCAACGCTTTCTACACTGCCATACTAACCTACCATTCTAAGTGTGGCATCTATACCTGCAGCAAGGGCATCACTTGTTAGAGATTCAGCATCTTAGTCCCATTCAGACCTGCCTAAGCCCTAGTGATTTTCCTGTGAGTTACTTTGAGAAGTGCTCATTTTCTTCTATGGAGAAAACCAATAACATACTGGCATATACTGAGATTTTATTCTTTTCCCAGGCCTATTGAATATACACATGCAAAGGAAAACTAATTTTGAAAGTGCAGAAACACACACAAAGAAAGGACAAATCTATAGAGGAAAAAAAGCAGATCCATGGTTGCCTGTGGCTGGGGAGAAGGTGAGAAAGGGAATGTCTGTCAACAGGAAAGAGGTGTTTTGGGGGAAGGCAAGGAAAATGTCCTAGCACTGCTGGTGTTGAAGACTGGATAACTCTGGATATAGTAAAAGCCTTTTCATTTGGCAAATCACTCAGTACATGCAGTGTGTCTCAGTAAAGCGCATAAAACAAAATCATGCGGGAGTCTCAGATTTACCAAACTGAAAACTTCTGACTGCAAGAGACAACTTAGGGGACCAGATCTTAAAGGTTCATTCTATCAAGTGACTACATCTGCTCCTGCCAGGTGAGGTTGAACGGGACTGTTTGGGAGCAGAGTTTCTTTCCACAAAGCAGCACAGAAATGAGTATTGGCTTCCAAGACTAATATTCAGTGCAGTCCCTCAAACACAGCAACCGGGTTTTATATCCACAGTCAACTGCCCTCTCTGCTTTCAGGGTCTCCATGTTTTCCATTCTCCAAACATTCTCGGTCATTGCCATCTTCCAGCTTTACCAGATGGACAAGACAATGGGGCCTGCCTGATCTCAGGTAGTGAAATCCAAAACCACAAGTCAACATAAGTTTCTTTCCTTCATAAGTAGTTTATCCCATGTACACTGTTACAGTCACAAAATCCTGATTGGTACAGTAAGAGAGACCTTGTATCATTCTGGAGAGACGATAGGCTACCTCCTTCCCTTACCACATTCCAATGTGGAACCCAGAGAAGGCTGAGCATCCTAAATCTGAACCTACCTTTCTGGTCTCACTACTCTCTTGACGGCCTTCTGTGTCCATGGACTAAAACATCCAGAAAACAATTTTATCTGCAGGATCAGCACTGTGATGAAGCAAGCTAAAAGCCTGTATCATTGGTGTTTCAGTGCTGGTTTGAGTCTCAGTGGTTCCATTTCTGATCCTGCTCCCTGTTGGACCAACTACTGGGACCCCAGCTACTCACATGGGGGCCCCAAGTGTAGCTACTGGTTCCTTGCTTTGGCTTGGCCCAGACCTGGTCATTGTGGCCACTTGGGGACTGAACCAGCGGATTGAAGATCTCTGTCCCTCTTTCTTTCTGTTGAAACAACCACCAGCAAGATCTGGGGCTGGGGTGGGCCTGGTAGGAAAACTTTGGGTGCCCCCCGATAGGCTCTAGTTCCCACAGGTGAGTTTGGAGACTGGGGCTAGGGTGGACCAGATTGAGCAAGGATGCGGCACCCACTGGAATGCTTGTGAGCTGGGTTTGTGGGTGGGACAGACTGAGCTAGGCTCTAGCACTTGTTGGTATATGCAACAGCCTGAATGGATATGAGACCGGCTGGGATAGGCCGTGGCATCTGCTGGATTACATGAGAGCTAGGTTGGGGGTGGAGAGGGTGGGCTAGGCTATAGCAATCACCAGCGAGAGCTGGAATATCGGTCAGTCAGACCAGGCTGCAGAACTCACCAAGAAGTACCAGGATTGGGTCTGGCCATGTCAGGCTGGGCTGCAGCACCCACTGGCACATTGCATATCCAGGGTTGAGAACAGTCCTGGCAGGGAAACTTGGGGAACTCCCTGCTGGCTAAGAGCCCAGGCTGGGGGCAGGCTTGGCCAGACTGGACTGCCAGCATCCATAAGCATATGTATGAGTTGGGTCTGGGGATAGGCCGGGCTGGGCCAGGCCACAGCACACACTGGCTTGAGGAAGAGCGAGGACAGGGTACAGTCCAGGCTTGGTAGAACCACAACACTTACGAATTCACATGAGGGCTGGGGGTGGGTCAGGCTGGGCTAAGCTGCTGTACCCACCAGTAAGAGCTGGGACTGGGGATGGGCTGGGCTGAGCCAGGTTGTAGTACCTGTTGGCAAATGCCAAGACTTGGGGAAGGCCATCTCAGTCTAGGCCATAGCATCCATTGGAATGTGTAAGATCCAGGATTAGGAACGTGCTTGCTAGGGGAATTTTGGGGACTGCCTCACTGGGCCACTTTTTCCACTTTTTATCATGCTGAGCGTGATAGCTGGGACTGGGGCAAGCCAGCTGGTTTATGCTGCAGCACCAGCTGGTAAGTGCCAGGACTGGGTGCAATTCATGTCAGGCTGGACCACAGTACCCCCTGGCAGGCACAATATCCAGATCTGGGAGTGGGTCACGTAGGGGAACTACGGGCATTCTCCTGATGGTGAGCATGAAAGCCAAGCCTGAGGACAGGGCAGGCTGGTAAATGTAGCAGAAACTGTTGGCGCATGTGTGGGCTGGGTCTGGGGGTAAGACAGACTGAGGTAAGCTACAGCACCCATGTGTGTACATGAGAGCCAAATGGGATGTGGGATGGATTGGGCTAGGCTACAGCATATAACAGCACATGCAAAAACCAGGGTGGGGGGTGCTGGTGGACGTCATTATGGATTGCCCTGGCTGGGCATGGCACCTGTTAGTGTTTATGAAGACCAGGCCTGTAGTCGGCCTTGATGAGCTAGGTCACATCACCAATAAGTTCACAGAAGAGACAGCATTGGGGGGTAGAACTGGCCAGGCAGCTGCATCCAGCAATATGTGCACCGGCTGGTGCAAATGACAGACTGAGCTTCACCCTGCAGCAGATGGTGAAATCAAGTCAAGTCTGAGGCCACTCCAAGTGACATTTCTTGGAGAACTCCTCATCTAGATGGTTGGACTCAAAATCTGGCCACAGGAAAAATCACAATATATGTGGTCTGACCTTGGAGTGTATATGCTGGGACTGGGTCTCCTCAGTGGGTGATGCCCAGAGGCACACAGGGGGTATGACAGCCAGCTCATCTAGGCCAGCAGAGGATGTCAAGAGCCTCATCAGAGGATGGAAAACAGAATAATTGGACAATTCTCCTAGCCAAGCTTTAGAACATGTTCTTGGGTCTGCGGATGCACTAAGATAGACCTAGTCAGCCAGCAGACCTTGAAAGGATTTTCCCAACTTTGGTGCAACAAAGGTGATGACATCTCAGAACTGTCAAAGCCATGCGACTAACATCCTTGGAACACTCTTCCCCAGATCAGGTTCTCTAAGACAACATCAAATGGCTGGCCCCTGTCCCTGGATATTGATGTAGTCTGACAGCAAGGAGTGACACCCTCAACTTCTCCCTTGTGGAGACTGGAAGAAAGAAAAACTGAAACTTTCCATACCTCAACCCTCCCCTCCCTAATCAGAGACCTTCACGGACATGCATCCTTCTCAACTATGTACACAATTTTAACAATAAAAAATAGAATTAAAAAATATGTATTAATTATTCACTAAAGGCCATTTGATCTTTTAATAACTTCATATATAATAAATATCAAAGATTTATTTTCACTACAAAGGGCATAAGTAGTTTTTGGACAAGAAGCAACTTAAATGTGCTTTCACAAATGCCTCATATTTGCAAAACATGGCAGTTTAAAAAAAAAAACAGGAAATAAAGAACAATATAAGAAACCCCACCAAATGTTTTACAACATTAATGAAGTTTAAGGCTCCTTCTGGGCTACTTTTCTTCTAAAGAACAGAAGAGTAAATCTTGTAGGAAAAAATATGCAAGTCTCTGCAGACTTTTTTCTTTTTAATTATAGAAACAGCCTACATGGAACTTCAGGGAGGAGAAAGACCTTCATGCGTAAACCAAGCGAGCTTAAAGAGCCTTTCATGCTCCTTTGATTCTCTTAACTAAGAGTTTAGTGACAGAAACTCCGAAGGGGCAATCTGGCTCTTGTCATCACATTCAACCACAGCTTGGGCAGGGAAAACCACCTGACGTTTGCGCTCTCCCAAAATATTCTGCTTTGAATTTTTTTTTCTTTTTTGAATTGTGAAGCCGAGGCCAAGCCCACAGAGTTACAACTTCCCTTGGTGCTCTTACAAGCATACACACGTCACCTATGTGGGGCCAGGCAGCTCTGAGGAGCGTACACACGTCACCTACGCGGGGCCAGGCAGCACTGCAGAGCATACACACGTCACCTACGCGGGGCCAGGCAGCTCTGAGGAGCGTACACACGTCACCCACGCGGGGCCAGGCAGCTCTGAGGAACGTACACACGTCACCCACGCGGGGCCAGGCAGCTCTGAGGAACGTACACACGTCACCTACGCGGTGCCAGGCAGCTGACTCACTCAGGCTTACCTGAGCATGTTACCCCTTTCTTGGGACCTTCATCATCTGGATTCCTTGTGGGAACTCCCTGGGTGCTTCTTTGTAGTAAAAACTTGGTTAAATACAACACTTTGTATTGCATACAATATAAAATTTCAACCACTTCAGTAAACAGGAGAGTCAGGAAAGATGAGGAACTGGATCTCAGGCAAGACTGTGAACTTGAAAATTGTCATTGAGCTGTGCTGTCTTATGTGGTAGCCATGTGTAGCTATTTAAACTTAATTAAATAAACAAACCTCATTTCTTAAGTCACACTAGCTAGATTTCAAGTCTTCAGCAGCCACACGCGGCTAGTGGCTACCAAACTGGACAATGCAATGCAGCCATGTCTGTCGCTGTAGGCAGGCTCTACCACATATCCTGCACGTGGGAATCTTGACATTGTCTAGTCCCTTCAGTCCATTTAACTGACCTTGTCAATGGTGCCACTATTTCTCAAACCATAACACTTTGTTTTTTAAGAAAGTATTTTCTTGTTTGAAAGTCATAGTTACAAAGAAAGCAGAGAGAGAGAGAGAGAGAGAGAATCTTCCATCTGCTGGTTCACTTCCCAAATGGCCACAATGACCAAGAGTGAAGCTCAATTACAGAACACATACTTTACAGTTTTTTTAAAAAATCTTTTAGTTTTGATGATGTTTACATAGTTGAATAAAGTGGGAAGAGTCAAGGAGTAGGGAAAAGTAGGTGAGACCATTGTTTCCAATTTTTCCTTTTCTTCTTACTGTATCTGGGGGAAGGGGGGAGATAAGGGGAGAAGCTGCACCCAGCTTCCCAACAGGCTCAATACCCAGGGATGGGGAATAGCCATCCACTGTCATCCCAGGGTCCCCACCATGGAACACGCTCCAAGGGTTTTACCGAGTTTTAAAAATTAAATGTGTCAATGTATGTGAACCCTTCAGACAGTGCCTGACATGTGGCGATCTCTGTAGGTTGTTGGTGATAATGATGATGGGCACTCCACTCCATCAGATATTAAACAACAGCCTCTGTGGCCATGCTTGGTGAACATGAAGAACATCTGTGAACTTCTACATCGGGGCAGCCATGTGGCACACTGGTTAAGTCACTTCATGGGACACACATAGCTCTATCAAAGTGCTTGAGTCCCAACACACCCTGGGAAGCAGGAGATGATGGCTCAAGCACTTGAGTCTTTGTCACCTAGGTGGGAGATCTGGATGGAACTCTGGGCTCTTGGCTGTCCCATGCATTTGAGGAGTGAACCAGTTTATGAAAGATCTCCCTGTCTCCTTCTCTCTCCTTTAAATAAAACGAAAATAGACTAAATAACATATATCATTATTTTCCCCTCCCCTTCTTTCTTTTCATTCTTTTAAGGATTTGGCATTCACTTTCTGTTACATTCAGTGCCCTTATAATGTTATCAGCCATCCTCCATGGCCTTCTCAGATGATGGTATTAGCAGGGAGCTGGATCAGAAGCACAGACATCAGACCTTGAACTGGTACTTCGATATAGGATGCAGGTGTGGCAAACAGAGGCCTAGAGAGAGACAGAGAGAGAACCGAGAAGAATCCTCCATCCTCTAATTCACTATTCACATTGCCATGATGGTCATGGTCAGTGCTGAAGTGAAGAGTCCCATTTGGTTCTACCACCTGAGCAGGAGCGACTCAAGAGCACGACATACCATCCGCTATTTCTCAGGAGCATCAGCAGGGAGCTGGACTGGAAGTGGATCAGCTGGAATGAACTGAATCAACACCTACTGGGGGTGTTAGCCTCGCAGGTGACAGCTTAGCCCACTGTACTGCGATGCTGGCCCCACTTCGGGCAGCTACTGTTAAGAAGAGCATCAGTAGCTTTCCAGCTGTTAGCCAGGAGAGAGCAGAATCTTCAAGGTATTTGGTGCAAATCAAATGAGAGTATGACTCACGCAATTACTGGTGCCATCTCCATCTGCCAGGCAAGGTGGCTTGGCAGTAAATAACCTGATGCTAGAGCAGCAAGTGAGTGCTGCGTGAAGCAGACATTTCCAATGGCACAAAGGAGAACACTGTGTATACGCATGTTATAATCTTACTTTTCTTAAGTGAGTGAATGGTAATTTTTTAGGCTGATGCATTCAAAAGTGACAATACTTTTGGCTTAAAGGTGGAAGTTTCTGAAATTTCAACCCATAATACACAAGATTTTCATTTTTCAAAGGGGGGACTCGGCTGCCTCAATGAACTTGAGGAGATTCTCCCGCTTCTTGCCAACAGGCCTCCGTGTGCAAAGGTGACCTCAAAGAGGTAAACACATAAGGGTAAACACACTGGCTAAGAAGGCATTCACATCCCATACTAGGGCACCTGAGTTCGATTCCCAGCTCTGTTCTTGTTTCTAGCTTCCTGCTAAGGCACTCCCTAGCGGGCAGTAGTAATTGTGTCCCTGCCACCCACTTGGGAAACCTGGACTGAATTCCTAGCTCCTGGCTGTGGCCACTCCTAGGGGCCTTTTCAAGTACCTGGGATGTGAATGGGAGCTCTCTATCTCTGAACCTCTCAAACAAATTTTTTAAAAAATCAATATTCAGGGTTTTTTTTTAACTCTCCAGATTTCATATTCCTCTTGAAAAATCGGGCTGGTAGTACCAGTGTATATTCCCGCCAGAACGTAACGGAACCGTCTGATACAAGGACTGCAGCCTTTGCACTGGGCCTTGTGCTCGTCGCATTCTGCACAGTCCTACAGCAGCCCGGCTGGCTGCTCACCTTGCACACATAGACTGAGTTCTAGGTGAGCGACATGCATTAGTGCTTTTGAGTCCTCACCCAGGCTGCCAGTGCTGGCAAACAAAATGCCAAATCTTGAACCATCTTTGACATGTGAACTGGCGGCTTTTCTGCGCACCATCTCCCCCTCCCTCGTTCCTTAGAGGAATTTCATCTGGTTATAAGCCCCATGTGAACAGAAAGGCAGGGAGACAAGACAGCCCAGTTGGAAGACAGCATCTGCAATCGTCTCACAAACAAGAACATGTTTTCAAAAACCTCCACAGACAGGAATTCTACAACATCTCTTTGTAATCCACTCCTAATGTTGAGCAACTTTCACCATCAGGAAATTCAGCCATAAATATCCCCGATCCTTCACGCAGCTTAAATCCATTTCCTCCTACTCTCTGCTCACTGGCGATGGAGAACAGCTGGTCACCATTCTCTGTACCAAGTTGTTTGTCAAAGGGATGATTGGATTCTGGCTCTAGCCCACTGTCATAATTAGGAGGCTGACGGGCTCCATATTCTGCTGTCTGCAAATGCATGTAACGGGGCAGATAGAATTTCGAGTGTTCTGAGCTTCAGAAAAAGTGTCATCAGGACAATGCAGTCCCTCATGTCACCAGGCTGTTTACAGTTCAGAAATTTGTGAATGTGAGATTTCTCCATGGAAAAGCAACATGTTTTTCTGAGCCTTGCTCCACAATATCAAGAAGGTAGAGTCTTCAAATTGCCAACCAAGGAATAGCATTTATTAGGTTCTTCCTGCTTACTTCCTGTCTGCATATCTCACATGTTCTTCACAACACAGCAGGAATTATGTTTGGTCCAAGGGGCTAATTTACCCACCTTGGTGTCCCCGTGCATGTGTCAGAGCTGGCATCCCAACCCTGCCCCCATCCTGCATCCCAACTAGATGCTTGAGCGTCATGTGACTCGTGACAAGTTCAAATCCAGTCCTTTCCATTCCACTACCACTCTTAGTTATCACAGACCAAGAAGTCATGACATAAAATAAGTGTTGCACTTCTCATGTAGTGCTCCTATACAGTTTGAAAGAGCTTTATGTCACTGAAGTGGCCCTCTAACCACCTTAGGATTCTCTCTTTTCACCACAAATAAATCGAACCAATAAATAAAAACAACTTATAAAGTTCTAGAAATAACTTCTTTCAAAATGTTGTTTTAATATTTGCTTATGGGAAAAGAATATCTTGTTCAGTTGAACTTTGATAATCTTTAAGAGTTTGTCCCTTTCCCAGATAAGAGCTTCCTCTGAGCCACTAAGAACTTTTTTTTAAAAAGATTTACTTGATTGTTTCTTTGAAATAGCAGAGTTAAAGGGAGGGAATTGGAAAAGGAAAAAAAGAGAGAGAGACAGAGATTGAGGGAGAGCTATTCTCTCTTCTGGTTCACTCTCCAGATGGTCACCATAGTTGGGGCTGGGCCAGGCTGAAGCCAGGAGCCAGGGGCTTCATCTAGGCCTCCCACAAGGATAGCATGGGTCCAAACACTTGGACCATCTTCCACTGCTTTTCCTAGAATATACACATGGAGTGGATTGGAAGTGGAGCATCTGGGACCTGTAGCACTGCTCAGATGGATGCCAGCAACACAGGTGGCAGCATTACTGGATGTACCACAACATCCACTCCTACTGAGAGCTCTTCAAAGGCCAAAAACCACAGGCACCTCCATCATTAGGACTCAGAACCTAAACCAGGATCTGCCATATGCAAGAAAGTTCGTAAGTACTGGCTGAACATCAACAATGTAATCTCAGAGCAAGAAACACTCTCAAACACAGTTACTAGAGTGGTACGGTGGTTTACGCATTCTTTTGGACTGCCTACAGCCCATATTGGGGCGCTTGGGTGAGTCTCCCTTCTGCCTTCCGATCCAGCTTCCTGCCAGTGCATCAGGGAAGTCGCAGACGACACCTACGCACTTGGTCTCTGTCCCCATGTGGAAGGTCCAGATGGAGTTCCAGGCTCCTGATTCCAACCTGGTCCAACTCTGGCAGTTGCAGGTATCTGAAACAGTGGATGGAAAGGAATTCCCACCTTATCTATGTTGTGTGTGTATGTGATTTTTTTACGTAAAAAACTGAACATTAAAAAAAAGAAACAGTTTCCATAATTCAGTATGTTCAGTAAGATCTCAAAAAGAATCTGTATGACAAATAAGTCAGTGTCACAGACAACCAAGGAGGGATTGCAAAGTTCCTACCATGAAAATCCTGGAGAACAAGAAGGCTAAATGCTTCAATATGCTTCAATGCAGCAACTTCAAGCATATAATTGATCCAAATTTTAGAGTTACTATTGTGAAGTGGCGTAAGAAAGTAAATTTTCACTCCCTGTAATGCCACCCCCCCACCATTATAAGAGATGAAATTCATCCCAGAAAACGCCTGTTGCATAGAAGTGGCAGTAGGAGCCTAAGCAAGGGCAACAGCAGCGTTAGTGCTGGTGGGATGGTAGGGACAACACTGACAATGAGCTTTCAAGGCTAACCTGAGGCCAGGTGTTTTGTAGTCACACTCAAGACCTTGCTGACATCTCAGAACTCTAGGAGGTACATTTGTCTCAGAGATACAGAAACCAATGTGGTAGTAGACATACGCTAAGCCAAAGGTGACAAGAAGCCAAACACAAAAACCAGCAGTTTAAAACATCAACAGAACTAGAAAATAAATACAGCCAAACCTGCTCCTGGCATCACACAGAGCTACTAAAAAGAAATGGCAGGAAAGGGGAAAGGGAAGAAAATCGCTGGGACCCCCCCATCTCGGCACTGCCCCTACAGAAAGCTCTTCCTTCAGTAATACAATACACTGCAATTTGAAGTATAGATACATCTGATCTACCGTGCAAAGCGGAGCACAGTTTCATTTCATAATGTGGTACTTTCACTTCACAAGGCAACTGCCACTCTGTTGGCATAATCTCCATTGTTTTAAAGGCGAAATTATTGAAAATATCACTTTCAAATGTGGGTGTTTTATAAAGGCCTCTACATACAAACGGTACAACTGCTTAGCATTCCTTAGGGTCGTATTTTGACTCACTATTTGATCATCCTGAATTCAGGTTTGTTGAGCCAGGCTCTACTTTGATCTACTGACTCTAGTTACGCTGCGGTCAGCATCACAGAATAGCATCTGCTCTGCGGAAGGAAGAAGTGAACAGTCCCGAGTGAGGATCTGTGTTATTCCATTATGTCAAAAATGATCCAACAGTTTCTAGATATCTCACAGCTCACAACCACACAAAAACCCGGGCAAAATAGGAACCTCTTAAAAATTTCTTTTAGATTTTCTGTCAAAAGAAATTCATTTAGTTATTACCTTAGTAACTGGATATGCTCAAATATACTTGCATAACCAGGCAAATTAAATGACACTTGATCTAATACTCATAGATCCATAAAGATACCTTACACAATTAAATTGTCCAGTGTTTCTCTATGCTTATGGGGAAAAAAAAATAAACATTACCCAGCAAGCCAGTTAGTTGGGGATGGAGAAGAATGATCATTTACAAATATACTTGTACAAAAAGTTGGTTACATAATATTTTTGTAGTTATTGTTACAAGCAGTAAATATTGCTATTGATTATACCATGACAAAGGCTGAATATATTCCAAAAACGGAAGGCTGGCTCAATAGAAACTCTATTTTAATTCACCCTGTTATAACAGCAAAGAAGGAATGAAAGAGTGTAATCCTCTTACTCAATAAAATTCCAATAAAAATCACATGTCATAAAATATCTGTTAGCAAATAAGCTCAAAAAATGGAGGAAAAAACTACAGAATACATGAAGTTCTGGTGGAATGCTAAAATTGTTCCTTTAATCAAGAGTAAGACACGACATAGATGTGTGTTGTCACCACTTCTAATCAACATTCTATGAGAGCCTGGCTGTGCATGAGGGCAGACCGAGAGAAAAGTGCAGGAGTGGCAAAGCAACTCTTCATAATAAATCAAATAAGAGCAATTTGATACAATACAGTTTAGCAATTCAACTGCATCCCATAACCAGTAAAAATAGAACATGCAGCTGTGTAGTTTCAAAATGTTTCAAACTTAAAAATTTTTTTCTTATCTAGTGATTTTTTTTAAACACCTTTATTTGCTTTAAAAACATAAGACTTCTTGTACAATAAAGCATAAGCATGTTTCATCTACAAAGTCAGAATATCTTCCTCATGGAACACGCAGGAAGAAAGGAAAAACACACACATGGCAAAGTAGTCACAGATTACCTCTAAAATAATTAAGACTTTCGGCCAGAAAAATTAATCTTTTGAAAACAAAAGTATAACAATAACAAAACCCATATTTCACACCTGATACTAATAGTAAACATTCATAGTACAAAATTATCTGTTAAAATCAAATTCCTATATATTGAAAGTATTAATATCATCAAAATACCCATCATACTTAAAGCAGTTTACAAGCTTATTGCAATCTCAAACCCACAAAGAGAAAAGACACACACACACACACACACACACACACACAGAAAGAATTTTCATCCATTGGTTTACTACTCTAAAGTTAGCAGCAGATGGAGCTGAGCCAGATGGAAGACAGGAGCATGGAATTCAATCCAGTGTCTCCCCTGGATGGCAGGTGCCTGCATGCCTGAGCTATTGCCTTCTGCATTGTGTGTGCATTAGTAGAACTCTGGAATTGGAAGTGGAATCAAAACTTGAGTCCAGGAATTCCAGCATGGAAGGCAAGAATCCCAAGTGAAACTTTAAATCACTTAAACAAATTCTTACCCCCAAATACTGTCCAAATAGCAACAAAGTATCAAGAAATACATGTAGCAAGACTTACTGATGAAATCATGAAACTAACAAAACGCACTTAAAAGGAGTTAAGCAAGTGGAAGGACATACCACTTTCAGGGATGACACCATATTCATAATTATATTGATTATGCCTAAATTATTCCACAGTTTTAATGCAACTCAAACAAAAGGTACCTTAAAATTAATGTAATCAAATTAAATCATTTTACTTTATGAATGCCAAAAAATCGTTAAAACTTTCATTTATTTTTATTTTTAAAACATTTATTTTTATTGGAACTGCAGATATACAGAGAAAAGGAGAGACAGAAAGATCTTCCATCCACATGTTCACTCCCAGTGGGTCCCAACAGCCACAGATGAGCCAATCAGAGGCCAGGAGCCAGGAATTTCTTCCAGGTCTCCCATGCGGGTGCAGGGTCCTGAGGCGATTTAGTGGCCGTCCTCGACTGCTTTCCCAAGTCACAAGCAGGAAGCTGGATGGGAAGTGGAGCAACTGGGACATGAATGGGCACCAGTGAGATCCCAGTGTGTACAGTGAGGATGTAGCCACTGAGCCATTGCACTGAGCCCAGAATTTTCATTTTTAAAAGGAAAATACCCTTTCATTCTAATCCTTGAAATGAATAATTTTGTTTTATTTTGAATTAAAAATTGGGGTAAGCATTCGGTCTGGCTGTTAGACTCTCACATCCCATGTTGTAGCACTGGGTTCATCACCCACCTCTGGCTACTGATTCCAGCTTCCTGCTAATGCAGACCCTGGGAAATGACAGCAATTGAATTCCTGGCAGCCATTTGGAAGACCTGGAATGAGTTTTTGCCTTCTGTCTTCAGCCTGGTTTTGGACACTGTGGGCATTTTCAAAGTGATTTAGCGGAGGGCAGGTCTTTCTCCCGCTCTCCTCTCAAATAAATTTAAAAGTTTAAACTAAAAACAAAACTGGAAATACCTTAACAAAAGAAACAAACATTGATTGACTTCTCCTATTTAATGAAGAACCAGGGTTGAACATTCGAAAATGCAGTTCTGATGGAATCTTACTCTAAGATAACTTTATTTCAATCACTGTCACCAGATTTATAGGAACAAAGACTCAGCGTGCCACAAACCCAGCACACTGGCTGCAGGTGACGAGACAGCCCAACCAGGGCATAAACTAGATATTCCAAAGTAGCAAAAAGATGGCAACATGTACCAAAGAGAGGAGGTAATATAACACTGAACATCTGCTTTTCTTAAGATGTTCCTAAGCTCTTTGGCCAAGAAGAGATCTATTTAAGGCCAAAATCTTTCAATGCATTAAGAAATTCCCATTAGTGTAGAAGAACATTAAGTATTTTAAGCTTTTGGCATTTCACTTCAGTTGTTTATACAGGGTAGGGAAAGTTACACTGCATTTTCCTCCGGGGTCTTTCTGCTGAGACAAAGGCTAAGACCATTTTGCTTAATTTAAGATGACTGCTGATGTATTTCACATGACTCACTAGCTATTCCCATAAAACACACACAGAGCTAATGGAAGTGCTACTTTGGCACAAAGATGGTAAGGATCATTTTTTAAAAAAAAAGATTTATTTATTTTTATTGGAAAGGTAGATTTAGGAGAGAAGGAGAGACAAAGATCTTCCATTCACTGGTTCACTCCGCAAGTGGCTGTAATGGCCACAGCTGATCTGATCCAAAGCCAGGATTCAGGAGCTTCTTCTGGATCTCCTACATGGGTGTAGGGTTCCAAAGCCTTGGGCCATCATCTATTGCTTTCCCAGGCCACAAGTAGGGAGCTGGATGGGAAGTGGAGCAGCTGGGAGTCGGCACCCAAATGGGATCCCGGTGTGGTGTGTGCAAGAGGATTTAGCCACTGAACTATTGAGCCGGGCCTAGCAACAGTAATTTTTAAAAGGTCTGATGTGGTGGGGCCACTGCAGTGGCATATCAGGTTTATCCTCTGCGATGGCGTCAACATCCCATGGCATACTGGCTCTAGTCCACATGAGACATGCAGAGAAGCCCCTGGCTCTCAGTTTTAGACAGATCCAGCTCTCTCTGTTACAGCCATTCTGGGAGTCAGCCAGTGGATGGAAGAGCCCTCTCTGTATCTTTTTCTGTAACTGAGTTTCAAGTAAAAGTAAATTAAAAAAAATTTTTTTTAAAAAGGCCTACTATGAAATGATGTTACCAACTTTAGTAACTAGTATTCTTCAAAGATACAAAACCTATTTTATCCTATTTTTTTTCTAAACATAAAATTCCTGTCTTTTTACAGTAAAAATACAGGAAATACAGTTAGGAAAATAAAAATGGCTTTTTACACTCACTACATCCAGAGAGGACTTCTGGCAACTTGGCTTATCAACACATGTTCAAAAAAATTAGACACACACACACAGGTATATGTCTATACTATTATTGTTACTATCTAAAACTTGGGATCATATTGTAAGCTTCATTTTTAATCTGCTTATTTTCTGGTTGAGCAGTTCATTACAGGCATGTTTCTAGATCTAGAAATTAATGAGATTTTTGTTGTTTTCATGGTATTTTTTGGGTAGCCTTTAACATTCAGATATTTGATAAACAGCTTGTGGTGATGAAGCTGTCTGTACGGGAGGATTGCAAATCTCATGATCAAAAAAAAAATGTCAAAAGTTGGGTGGGCCCGGCATGCGGAGCGCCACCTCCACTTCTGGCTGATAAGCAGAGGGCATGGCCTGCCCCCGACTGCTTAAAAGGCAGCCAGCACCATCTTAACTCAGTGGGCCGGTACACCTCTGGGACTTGGGGGTGATTAAATAGTGCCTAGCGACATCCATGGATAAGGACACCAGAGTGGAGCTGATTAGAAGCTGGGAGCTAAGAGCTTCTTCCAGGTCTCCCGCGTGGGTGCAGGGTCTCAAGGACTGGACCTTTTTTTCTGTGTTCCCAGGTCACAGGCAGGGTGCTGAATCAGGACATGAAGGGGCACTGTATAGGATGCTGGTATCACAGGGTGGAGGATTAGCCTGCTGTGTACCACACCGGCCCCAGCAGTGATTTTATGTTTGTGTCCATCCATTCCACTTTCTTGCCATAGCCACAACCCTTGCCATTTGAAGTACTGTCTGCTTTACTTTTGATGTGTATTGGAAAATAATTTCTTACCACTTTAAATTTGGTTAACTATTATCAATAAACTTACACACGAGCAAAAAAGAATCAAAAGTTGTACCAGGGGATCTATAATAGAAGTGTAGCAGAGACTGGCCTGTCCAGATGTGGAGACACAGTGCACCCGGAGCAAAGATGGACTCCCAGTGAAAATGTTGAATATAGCCTGACAGTAGGATGCTGCACTCTGCCTTTGTCCATGTCCACAATCCCAAGAAACGCTTCAATAGCAGAATGATGAACTTATGACTGTTCATGAAGATCTACCCACAGTAATACCAGTAGCAGGGCTGGGGTAAGGGAGAATGGAAATCCCAGAGCCTATGGATCTGTATCATTTAAAAAAATGCTGCCGGGGGTGGGTATTTGGTTTAGCAGTTACAACCCCAGTTAAGATGCCTGTGTCCCATATCTTTGCACCTGCCTTCAATTCTCAGCTCCAGCTCCTGATTCCACCTTCCCATAATGTAAACCCTGGGAAACAAGAGATGATGGTTCAAGTACTTGGGTGCCTGTCACCTGCATAAGAGACGTGGATTGAGTCCCTGGCTCCTAACTCTCGTCCCAGCAAAGTGAGAGCGACAGCAGGTATCTGAGAATGTGAGCCAGAAGATGTGTGTGTGTGTGTGTGTGTGTGTGTGTATCTCTGTCTTGCCCATCTGTATCTCTCTGCCTCTCAAAATCAATAACAAACTAGAGATAATTTAAAAATTATATCTTACACTAAATATCCTCTCCTGGTTTTATTTCCGTTTAATTCACCCTGCTTCAGCTAACAGCATGCAGCAGGAATGAAACATCAGTGAAAAAGTAGAAGAGCTTTTGAAATGGACAAAGGCTCTTTTAAGAAGTTTCATGGTTAAATGAATGCCAGGACATCAGATTCCAGGGATGCCGGATCTGTAAATGAACTTTCCGCAGTGAGTGAAAGAGGGGATTAATGGTTTTGAACATGTTTGTAGACTGAGGGAAATAAAACAACTGAGAAAGAAACTGTGAGCTACTTGCAACACCAATTTGAAGTAGTTTACAAAAGAAAGCTCATTGGGCCCGGCGGCGTGGCCTAACGGCTAAAGTCCTCGCCTTGAAAGCCCCGGGATCCCACATGGGCGCCGGTTCTAATCCCGGCAGCTCCACTTCCCATCCAGCTCCCTGCTTGTGGCCTGGGAAAGCAGTTGAGGACGGCCCAAAGCCTTGGGACACTGTACCCGCATGGGAGACCCGGAAGCGGTTCCAGGTTCCCGGCTTCGGATTGGCGCGCATAGGCCCGTTGCGGCTCACTTGGGGAGTGAATCATCGGACGGAAGATCTTCCTCTCTGTCTCTCCTCCTCTGTGTATATCTGACTGTAATAAAATGAATAAATCTTTAAAAAAAAAAAAAAGAAAGCTCATTACAAAAAAAACCCCACAGCTACAAAACAAGTCAATCAAAATAAAACTGAGGACAAATTAACTTTTTTGGCATTCAGACTCTTCCCTTTGCTCTACCTGGGCATGCAACAGAGGTCAGGGAGTGGCAGCAAGAACAGGATAGCAGCACTACATCCAGAGACACCAGGATAGCAGCACTACATCCAGGGACACCAGGATAGCGGCACTACATCCAGGGACACCAGAATAGCAGCACTACATCCAGGGACACCAGGATAGCAGCACTACATCCAGAGACACCAGGATAGCAGCACTACATCCAGGGACACCAGGATAGCAGCAGTACATCCAGAGACACCAGGATAGCAGCACTACATCCAGGGACACCAGCTGCTCTTTGGTCTCCCGCATCCCCTTCACGGTACTCAAAGAGTGTCTGTGGGGGAACAAAGCTCTGAGAGACACAGCAGAGCTTATTTTTATGAGGCAGTGATTTTTTTTAATAATTATAGATTCATAAGCAGGTGTAAAGGCATTGCCAAGAAATCTGTCACACATTTTCTTCCAATGGTCACATTGAAAAAAAAAGAAGAAGAAGACGTGCTGATTTCTCTCAATGGCAGAGTGACAGAGAGAGGGAGAGAAAGAAAGATATGTTCTGTTCGCTGGTTCACTCTTCAAATATCTTCAACAGCTGGCCAGAGGCCTGGAATTCCATCTAGGTGTTCCACATGCGTGGCAGGGGCCCAAGTACTTGGGCCATCTACCATCATTTTCCTAAACACAATAGCAGGAAGCTGGATTCAAGATAGAACATCTGGAACACAAACAGGCACTCCAATATGAGATGCTAGTGTTGCGAGTGGCAATTTAACTTGCTGTGCCAAAATAATGGTCTCGGTAGTTACATCTCACATACCTCCAACACAAGGTCAATACCATGAGTCTGATATTACTATAACAGAGCATGCAGAATACAAGACAACGGGTGGGCATTTATCCCAGCACTTAAGATGTTGCTTACAATGCCAGTGTGTTCATACCTCTCCTCCTCTACCATCATAATCACAATTTTTAAATTAAAAAAAAAATACAAAGCTATTCCATCACTATAAACATCTCCCTTATATTACTCATTTATAATCACTTCCTCTCCAATCTTAACCTTTGGCAACTGCTAATGTATTTAACATCTTTATACTTTTATAACTTCAAGACTGTTATAAAAACTGGATCATACAGCATATGATCTTTTGAGATTGCTTTTGTTGTTATTATTTTTCATGATACAGTTCTGTAGCAATAGGGATTTCTCCCTTTCCCCCTTCCTTAATCCTTATTTTCCCCTTCCACTGTTTCTCCACATTATTGCAGTAGTATAGTCCTTTAATAACAGTTACAAGTGTAACATTCTGCTATTTAAGTGTATTATGACATTGTAAGCATACGCAAAGGTAGAAACTTTAGTATAGAATCATCACAACTGGAGATTATTATGTTTAGTGAAATAAGCCAATCCCAGAAGGACGAATACCATATGTTCCCTCTGATACAAGGAAACCTTCACACGAAATACAAAACAAAGAGATTTATGGGTAAACAAGCACATACACATATTCTCATAAATGGACAGTGTAATAGAGAGTCGCATACTGGGAAGTGAGCACGCATCTCTACTCCCAAATAAAAGGCTCCCAATGAAACAGCTAACCCTTAAAATTGTTTTTTTGTTGCTTTTTGCTTAGCATTATATCATTATTATCAAAGTTGGGCAAAACAATAGTTCATTTCCTATTGCTGAATAGCATTTCAAGCTATGCATGTATTGTGTTATTTAACCATTCATCTAATGAGAGACATTTTGGTTGTTTGCATTTTTGGATGTTACAAAGTTGCTATGAATACTTGCACAGATTCTTCCGTGAATACATTCTCATGCCTTTGGAAGAAACACCAGGCAGTACAATTGTGGGTTGCTTATAAGTGCATCCTTAAGGGTGGATATTTGACATGAGAGCTAAAACACAGGTTGATTGTTGCAGTCTGTATCAGAGTGTCCGGGTTCAGAACCTGGCACCTGAGTCTCAAAGTCATGGTTCAAACACTTTGCTATTTATCTGTGACCCTGCCACACACATGGGAAGCATGGATTGAGTTTGGGGCTTCTGGCTTCAGCCACACTCACCTCTTGATGTTACAAGCATTTGAAATGCCAAGTAGCAAGATGGGTGCCGTTTGCTCTGGCCAGCAGAGCCAGAGAGGGAGTGGGGATGAAGCACTGACAGCAGACCAGTGATGGTAGACGTCTCTGCTAGTCTTGCTTTGTTGCTCCTTCACCTCTCCTTATATACTCTTCCGCCCACCCCCACATCCTCATTTAGCAGGATATTGGATACAGATGAGTCCAATTAATCCAGGTGTTTTTAGCCACAAGCCCAGTTCCTGTTCCTGCCAAGTTCCTGTTCCTGCTCAGCCAAAGGAGCACTAATCAACTCCTTAGCCTACAACAATAGCAGAAACTTAGTTACATGAACTGTCACCCGTTGCCTCCCAAGGTTGGCATCAGCGGTTAGCCGAATCAGCAGGAATCATCCTGTACATGGGTACAGGATGTCTTCACCAATGTCACTGCAAGGCCAAGCACCCACCACCTGATAACTTCTTTTTTTTTTTTTTTAATTTTATTTTAAATTCATTAATTACATTGTATTATGTGACACAGTTTCATAGGTACTGGGATTCTCCCCACCCCTCCCCAAACCCTCCCACCATGGTGGATTCCTCCACCTTCACCTGATAACTTCTAAGTGTTAAATAAATAGTTTCCATTTCCAAAAGTAACACTTTTTAAAAATCATTTGTTATTTATCTGATGAGTCATCTGGAACTGGGGTCAATGAGAATAGAAGAAAAAAACATTGATAACAAAATAAGTCATTCCCATATTGTTTATCATATACTGTTTATGATATATTGTTTATCATATAACCTAGTCAGATATATCTGCGCACAGCAAGAAGTACTAGAGACAAGCGTGGGAAGTCTCACTTCTCCTTAAACGGTACAAGGGTCATACATGGGAAGCAATTATGGCTAACTAATAACCCAACATGTTGGGGAAATTCAGAAAACTCCTAGGAGAAGAAACATTTTTAGACAAAATATGGCATGTGGGTGGTAGCAGGTTTAGATGGAGGGAAAGTCAGTGAATCACGGATAGTAGACAGCCTTTTCCAGAAGTGAACTACTGAGGCTGGTGTTACGGTGTAGCACATTAAGTCACCATTTGCAATGCCACCATCCCCTAAGGGTGCCAGCTGCAGTCCAGGCTGCTCTGCTTCCATTACACACGCATTCCGTTATTCCTGGCTCCACTTTCCAGGCATCCACTTCCCTAACTCCTGGCTCTTCACTTCAGCCTGGCCTAGTCCTGACTGTTGTGGCCATTTGAGCAGTAAACCCCGCAGGAGGAAGATCTACATTCCTCACTCAGTAAATGAATTTCAGATAAACAAATACATTTTACATAAAAAAGAAAAGAAGTAGATTTGACTAGCTCCTGGGTGTGATCATTCCTTTCAGTCTAATCGAGGATCCATTGACAGAGCATGACAAGAAGGCAGGCCATGCCTTCTAGAAAGGAACCTTCTAGAAAGGAGGTGACTAAGTTTAGGAGGACTCAGATGAAGTCCAGAACTGTCTTTTACACTCCACAATGCACATTGGAACAAATTCATTTTCTTGCTTCCATATCCTAATATTATAACATGTAGCTATCTAAGCATTTGTTGTCTGCCCATAGCATCTAAGGGCTCTCCACTTGTGAATTTAAAGGTCCACAAATTGGAAGTGTTCAGGAAAAGGAATTATATCTACATTAGACATGAACAGACATTTTTCTTGCCACTAGCTCCTAAATAATACAATACAAAAACCTATCTACAAAGCATTTATGCTATTTTAGGTGTAGTTAAGTCATTTAGAGAGGATTTAAAATGTATGGAAAGAGATGGGTAGCTTTCATGCAAGTATCATGCCATTTTGTGTTAGAGATTGAGTATCTGCAGATTCTGGTGTCCATGGGGGTTCTGAGACCAGTTCCTGAGGATGCTGAATGATTCTATTGCTTATCTGGCCTGGTGTCACCAGATAAGGCAGGCTTTCCCTATTCCTCCATAATCTCCAATTCCAGTTCCAGATTACTAAGTGACCAACATTTCACAGGACACAAACAATAGTTCTTATAAGGCTCAGGGGGATAGGACTAGGGAATAAAGTATGCCTTGTCCAAGCCCACAATCACCTGAAAGGGAGTTGCCTCTCCCTGATTTTGTTTTTCTCTTTATTTCTCAGACTTCAAATATGTTCTCCTTACAAGAGAAGATTCAAGTATATTCGTTTCTAAAGATTTATTTATTTTTATTGGAAAGATAGATTCACAGAGATGGAGAGTCAGAGAAGGATCTTCCACCTGTTGGCTCACTGCCCAAGTGGATCCAATGGCCAGAGGTGAGTCATTCCGAAGCCAGGAACCAGAAGCCTCCTCCAAGTCTCCCATACAGGTACAGGGTCCCAAGGACAGAGGTCATATTCTGCTACTTTCCCAGGCCACAAGCAGGGAGTTGGATGGAAAGTGGAGCAGCTGGGACACAAACCAGCTCTCATATGGGATCCTGGCACTTGAAGAGGGGAGGATCAGCCAATTGAGCCATTTGCCAGGTCCCTCAAGTACATTAATTATATTCTTTTGTTAATTGTTGTGCAATGGGATGTTTTTTTTTCAATCAATTTTTCATGATAAAGTTCCTTAGACTCAGGGATTTCCCCTTCCATCCTGTCCTATACCTACTCCCTACCCCATATTGTAACAATAGTTTATTCCCTCAACAATAGTCACAAGTCCATCACTCTTCTATTCAAGTGTATCCTGACACTGTAGGTAGAGAATGGTATAAAATCCAGCATTCTAGTGACGAGCTGTATTTAACAGTTTCATTGGGAGTCCATCTTTCATTTAGAAGTAGCGATACATACTGCAATGTATCCAATTCATGGTATACTTGCTTCCATTATAAAGTTCCTGTAGATAAACACATGTATATACATGCTTGCTCCTGTATCTATTGATGGAAGGGTGTTGATGCACAAGAATGAACTGAAAAGATCACCAAAATGAGTAAGGGGGGACCTCACTGAAGTCATATCAGAAAGAGTTGACAAATTACATGGCCAGCAACCAAAACAGTAACACAAGTACCCACCAAATATGAAAAACATTCAACCTTATTAGAGAGGAGAGAAATATAAAGAAATATAAAGTAACATAATGACAATGACAAAAATGATTCCTGGTAGTTATTGCTTAAAAATTTATTCGTTTGAAAGACAGAGCAACGGAGAGAGCAGACAAGAGGGAGAAGCAGACCCATCTTGCATCTACTGGTTTACTCCCCAAATGCCTGCAACACGCAGGGCTCTCAGGGGGAAGCCAGGGTCAGGAACTTCACAATGGCCCACAGCATGGGTGGCAGGAGTCCAATTAGCCAAGCCATAATCTGCTGCCTTCCAAACATGTCAGTAGGAAACTAGAGGGGAGGCAGAGTAGCTGCAACCTAAACTGACAGCTGACAAGCAATGCTAGCCTTGCAAACAGTCTCTTAACCCACCAAAGTACAACACCAGCCCATGGGAGGTAGCACTTAAAAGTATACAATCATTACTAATGTAAAAAAAATGATGATACACTAAAAAGATACACCATCTTGCCTATGGCATTCCTACCAAGAACTGGAACAGAATGATGAAAACAGGCAAGCATTCACCGAACACATGGCAAACTTCGAATAAGGCTCCTAGGGATGACCTAATATTTCTTCATTTGGATAATTATTCTGTTGACACAATGAAAACAAGAGCCAAGATATTTCTTTCTAGTCATTGTACATATTTTTAAAGTCTGAAATTATTCCAAAATTTAAGTTTAAAATAAAAAATATTGAAACATAACATGGCTGACTTGCACAGCAAATAATCCAAATGTTCATAAACAGTGGAACCCATAATTTATAATGCACTCATGAAATGGGTACTACGTGAAAAATGAATGAAAGCATCACTGTTTCACAACCTAGGTGATTCTTTGCATGTGATGTTCAACTCCAGTCGAAGTGGTTTATAAAGATAGGAGCAAAAGCAGTCATGAGGGTGAGAATATACAGGAATCTTGGGAAGATGTCTGAGTAATCTGTGATGGTCCCATACCCCCCTGGGGCAGCAGTTACAGGGAGACCATACCCCCTGGGACAGCAGTTACAGGGAGACCATACCCCCTGGGACAGCAGTTACAGGGAGACCATACCCCCTGGGACAGCAGTACGGGGAGAAAGACATGCAGCAACCCTGTCAAGTTGGACATTGATCTGTGCACTTAGCTATCTAAGAGTTCTATAATTAAAAAGTAACAGTAAGGCCAGCATATAACATGGTACCAACTGTTGCCACGGGCCAGCAGATGGGGACTGTGGAGAGGGGTGACTAAGATACACTTTCCAGCAAGCATTTGGCAGGAGTTGCAAAGGAGGAGCTCCAAAACAAGTCCGCTGAAGTGGAGATGCACCAGCACTGAAACAGCCTGAATACACAGACAAGGGACTCATTAAAAAAAAAAATTATTATGTAACCATCAAAATCAGATAAGTAAAGAACAGTGAACAATATGGGTAATGCTCACTCCAATATTATACCTGCACAGCATGTTCCTAACTTAAATATGATATACTTGCTGCAAAAAAAACTAGTCCACAAAATGTTCATGATACGTTCCTCTAGGGGACAAATTCTTGGTTTTCTTCTTTGTGCTTTTGGTGTCTTACACTATTTCTAACATAAGCATGAATTATTTTAATACTCAAAAGTTACAAAAATTAATTTTGATAATTAATATCTCAGAAGACCAAAATTCAGAAAGAAGACAAAATTGTCAATTTCTAATAACCTTTTTGCACTTATACTCTCAACAAAATCTTTCACATTTCATGCAATGGACACCTTTTTCTCATCTTTCAAGAGAAGTTTTTTTTGTTTGTTAAACTTCGACCAAAAAATGTTTACCTAAGTCCTGTCTTTACCACTAAGGGCCTTTCAGCTGCCAGCATTTTATTCCCAAGAGCCGTCTCATCCTCCATCAGCCCGTTTTCTCTATCCCTAGAAATTCTGCCTTAGATGGCAGCTTCTCAAAGAATTCTATGGAAAAACTGTTGCCACTGGGAAAATCAAAACAAACCCAGGGACGATGGAGAGCGCATTTTATTTAAGATACCACAGCAGATCAATACTTCAACAGAAGCAAAAGAAATTGTTGTTGTTGTTTCATTTTTAACTCTACAGAGTCCGAAACATGGGGGTGGCTTTTGTGGAAGGAGGATATTAGTCAAAACACGTCAAGGAAACATAACGCCTTTCCCAAGATTTCCCATCTTCCCTATTCCTTCCCAAACAAAAATCTTAGTGGCTATCCTCTTTCTTTTCATCCATTTGACCCCAACTAAAGATTCTTTTCTTTGCTTTTAAAATACTTTGCTGATTAGCCAATCTCATGTTTGAGTAAGGGTGAGGGAACAAAACTGTGAATTACAGTCTTGACTGGATTTTCTAATACCTAGTTATCTCAGCATGTGGACTCTATCTCACCAGGCAAGTGGTGGGGACCCCTAACTTTGGCATTTCACAGACTGCTAGCATAGGAATGCATTTGCCTGGAAACCATGAGAGTGTTTTGTTTCCCCCTAAATCACATGCTTGGTGAAATACAAGAATGCTCAAGACGGGATTCTTATCTGGACAATGAAGGAGTTAATCATTAATAAAAGTGATAACAAGAATGAAAGTACAGTTTTAAAACGTCAAAGTATGGATATCTTAATTAAAAATTCAACAAATTAAAGCTAGTCTGGGCTTGTTGTCAACAGCCACCGTAACATGCAATATTGTAATCACAGTTGTAAGTTGACAGATATTTCACCATCAGTCTATATTTTAGCAATACCTGCACTGCCTTCACAGTGTCCAGCAGAAGAAAGCAAAACAACTAAATTGTTACTCATTAATCAAAATTATGAGTTTCCTTGTTTAAAAAGGAGAGGGAAACAATACTGGGAAAAATTGGTGAAGCTCAAAGCAGACACAAAGTAAAATGTTCAGAGAAAAACCGCTCCTCCCTGCTTGTGAAAGCAGAAAGCAGGTGATCGCATTTCTGCCAGGTAGAGAAAGGGTGAGCTTGGCACATTCCTCATGCTTCCATCCAGCAGATCGTATTAGGCACATGCCACGTCCCAATCGCATGTTAGTCCCATCCAGCTGTCTTTCCTGAGACACTTCGAGCTATTCTAACCAGAAACCCAACCACACCTCCGGTAGCTCACACCCCGAGTGGTATCTACATATCAAGACTCAGTTTCTCTCTTCAGTTGCAAGTGCTCCTGTGTTTACCACTGGAGCTCTGTCTCCGCTTTCTGCTCACAGCTCTCTCCTTTTCCCTGAGGCTCATCAGCACGTTATCTCATGGCTGTGTGTCAGCGTCTCATATTCACCCTGTAAAGCAGCAGTCCGATTGGCTCTGCTGCTCACTACCCAACAGCAGGTCCCACCGGAAGAAGGGTTATAACACACTGCCTAGACTGCACAAGGCTGCCTTGACTCAGGTGCAGATTCCTGATTCAAAATATGACCATCTATGGCTCAAGAAACCACTCATGGTCTCTTTCCTTTTAAGACACCAGTGAGTAGAGAAATCTCCAGGTGTTGTGAAGAACCTGAGAGACACTCAAGTTTGGTTTTGTGGGAGAAGGAAGGATGAGAAGCTGTGGGGAAGAGAAGGAGAAAGAAAGAGTCATTATGTTGTTACAATTGTATCTGTGAAGAACATCGAATCTGTTAAATATTAAATAAAATTAAATAAAAAAATAAAATCACAGAGGCTGGCAAGGTGGAGTACAGGCTGTTCCTCCACCTGGAAGCATCACCATCATCCTATATGGGCACTGGTTCTAGTACCAGCTGCTCCACTTCCTATCCAGCTCACTACTTATAGTCTGGGAAAGCAATGGATGATGCTCAAGTCCTTGGACCCCTGAACCCACATGGCATGCTGAGAAGAAACTCCCAGCTTCTGATCACTTCAGCTCTGGTCATTGCAGCCATTTGGGAGTGGAGCGGTGGATGGAGGATCTTTCTGTTACTCCTTCTCTCTGTAAATCTGATCTGTCTTCCCCATAAATCAATTTTTAAAAAATTACAAAGATTGATATCATGCTAGTTCTATATTCACTTAGTTTGAATCTCTTTCTCTCCTCACTCCCAGAGGCTTCAGTACCAGACCTTCTTAACACCTCGTAAGCACAGCAACGTCCACCCTGGGATCCCTTCTTTCCATATCACTCCAAGTTGGCACAGGGTGGCATTGATCTGCCATGACAGGGTAGAGTCCAATTTTTATAAAGCTACCATTAAGACTGCATTCTGAAACTCTGGCTCCAGCCCAAAACACCAGCTAGTTTTCCAACACCTAGTTGTTAATGGAACCTGTGTGGACAATCTACATTTGTCCTCCTAAGTCTCTACCTTCCTCCAGAGACTGACTCCTAGGGTTTCCATCAGCCAGGTTCCCATGCTCCCTGGCTTCTGGGGGTATTTGTCCAAAAGGGACAGTGGCAGTACATGAGAATGAGTTGGAGGGAAATCCTTCCTAATTCTGCTCTCCCCTCAACCCCTAACAACTGGTTTGGCCATTATTATCTTTCTCTGCAAATGGCTTCAGCTCTCTCAGAGCTCCCTGATGACAGCCATGCTTTCCCATAGCACCAGCTTTTCCCCTTTCCTTTTTCAAGCTGATGTTACTTGCCCCAAGATGTTTTGTTCTATGCTATTTTTTTTCTCATCCTGCTTAATTCTTTGCAAATGATCCTATCTTTGAACTTCCTTAAATTCCATCTCCCTTTAATATATTTTACAGACTTTTTTAGAGGAGTTTTACATTTACAAGAAGTTTAAGAGAATACAGACTTTCCATATATTCAGTGTCATTCTCACATACTCTGCAGGATTGCTGTATGAGTAATGCATTTGTTTTGATAGTGGAAGATCTCTTGACATAGCTTCTACCTTTGGTGCCTGCATCCCATATGGGAGCTGGTTGGTGTCTTGGTTGCTGCACTTCTGATCCAGCTTCCTGCTTATGGCTTGGGAAAGCTGTAGAGAATGGCTCGAGTCCTTGGGCTTCTGCACCCATGCAGGAGGTCTGGAAGAAATGTCTGGCTCCTGGCTTCAGACCATCTCTGCCCCAACCATTCGGGAGTGAACCACTGGACAGAAGATCTCTGTCTCTCCTTTTCTGTATTTCTGCTTTTTATATAAAAGTGAAATGCTTTTTAAAAGAAAAAAAGATTTATATATTTATTTTAAAGGCTGAGGAGACAGTGAGAGAGAGAGAGAGAGAGGAGAGAGAGAGATCTTCCATCCACTGGTTTGCTTCCCAAGTAGGAGTTGAGTCAGAACCAAGCCAGAACTCTGAGTTTCCCAAATGAGTGGCAAGAGCCCAAGAATCTCGGCCACCTTTTGAGACTTTCCTAGGCACATCAGCAGACAGCTGAATGGCAAGTAGCACAGCTGAAACTCGACAATCATAAAGGACTCTGCCTTAGATAGTTGCTTAATTCACTGTGCCATAACACTGGCCTCAACAAGTTCGTATTTTACACAAAATTCCTTACTTTTTTCACTATTACCTCTTTCCCCCCCCCCCATGATCCCATCCAGGACACAATGCCTTTAGTCATCCTGTCTCTGTAGGCTCCTCCTCGCTGTGACTGCTTGTCAGAATTCTTGTTTTTGATGACCTTACAGGTGTGAGGAGAAACAGTCATGTGTTCTGTAAAGCACTCCTCAACCTGTATCACGCGCGTAGATTATTAAGACGATGGCTCAGCATTGATGCGGACCCTCTGATTACCTGGCTGTGGCAGTGTCTGCCGGTTACTACACCATAAAATGTATCATCTTTCCTTTGCTCATTTCATGTTGTACTCTTTGGAAGGAAGTCACAGTACAGCCCATATTTAAGAAATGAGAAGTTATGTGCCCAGTGTGGTGAACTAGCGGCTAAAGTCCTCGCCTTGTAAGCACCAGGATCCCATATGGGCACCGGTTCTAAGCCCAGCAGCTCCACTTCCCATCCAGCTCCCTGCTTGTGGCCTGGGAAAGCAGTCGAGGAAGGTCCAAAGCCTTGGGACTCTGCACCCACTTGGGAGACCTGGAGGAAGTTCCTGGCTCCTGGCTTCGGACTGGCTCAGCTCCAGCCCCTGCTGTCATTTGGGAAGTGGACCATTGGATGGAAGATCTTCCTCTCCTTCTCTCCTCCTCTCTGTATCTGACTTTGCAAAATAAATACATAAATCTTAAAAAAAAAAAAAAAAGAAATGGGGGAGTTATGCTTCCCCTCCGTAATGGTGTAGTTCAACTAAAATATACATAAAAATTATCACTACTCTCTTCCAGTGTTTCAAGCAAGCTATTTCTTTCTGCAACTCTGGTAACAGAGCTGAACTTGTTACCATCCACCAAAACTGATACCCACGTGTTTGCTTTAGCACAACAAAATTGCAGGAACTAGTGCTTCTCCTACTTTCGTCTGCTTGATTTCCATTCAGTTTTTTTTTTCTCTTTAATTCAAGAACAGCTTTATTGCAATAGTCACAACCCACACAATTATCCCATTTAAATTATACAATGCAGGTTTGTTTTTTTTTTTGAATTTTGCTGTCACCGTAGCAGTGCAGCCATCACCACAGTCAACTTTAGAGCATTCTCTCCATCCCCATACTCCTTAGCCACCAGTCCTTACTGATTTCCATCCCAGTTTTAAGCCTCACCTCCTTATTCATGGAGCTCCCTGGGGAAAGGCAGTTTCTCCTACTCCTGTTTGTCTGACCCTATGCTGAACCTTCTGTTTGCATTGCACCAATTTATTTGAGCTTCCCAGAGCAGGAACTAAATTTTACTCTCTGTGCATCTCTGAGGATTGTACCAGAATCAGAGTGGTTTATCAACCAATGTTGGATGGAAATCAAGGAAGCAAGGGTGGATGAAAGTAGACATCTATAGATCCATAGAAGATCATTTTCTTCGAGGATTTAAAAAAAATGGGGAAACTTGCTTTCACAGCTGTTAATCCTACTACAGCCTTCCTGAAGGGCGACTTGTAATGTCTACTAGAAGTCGTTCGATGTCATATTTTTCACTTAGTAATTCTGTATCTGGAAATATAAATTAGGAGATTATCAAATACATGTGGAAGCTTATTTTTAAGTGAAAAAAAAAAAAGCAAGAGTGGGAGAAAGAGAGAGAGAGAGAGCTTTCATCTGCCCACAATAGCCAGGGCAGGGCCAGGGTGAAGCCAAGAGCTGAGAGGACATTCAGGTCTCCCAGGATGGTGGCAGGGACGCACCTGCTTGGGCTATCACCTGCTACATACGAGAATGCAGCAGCAAGAGACTCGGTGGGGATCAGAGCTGCCAAGACTCAAACTGGCACTCCAATATGGGATCAGGGCATCTCAAGCAGCAACTTAATGTGCTGTGCCACAACATCTATCCCAGATGTTATAATCTTTCAATGTAAAACTTGAGAATAAATTAAAAGTCTAAGAAAAGGCCTTTAAGGTTTTCATGGATATGCTATTCGGTGCTGTGCGACTATTAAAGTCAGGTGGTACACTTACTGAGTAATCATCTTTGACCATGAAATAATGAGTGTGGATTTGGCTTTTTCTTGATATTTTTCTAAGTTGATGAATAATGATGCCACCTGTTTGTAGAAAAAAAAAGTTCAGGTGGACATTTGCAAGGTAGCCTATTTGCCATTTCAAACCCTGACAATCTTCTAAGTACAACTAGAGCTGGATGTTTGACCTGATGGCTGGTTTCGTTACGATGAAGCTAAAACCGCACAGCTGAAGTGACCACCGCCTTTAGTCATCACTTCACTCTCTCATAACACAGAGTGGAGATCCTCAGGGGAAGGGCATTCAGAACTTCTCATTTCTGTCTGCCATCTCCAGGCCACCCGTTAGACCTGTCCCCTGCACATTGCTCTCCTGGTTCTAGAGCACCTCTAGGTGATTACAAAGCAGCCACAGTTGGCAAGCCATGCTTTCTCCCATGCTGATCCTGTTGCTTCTGGGGGAAACCGAGGCTCAGTAAAGCCCAAAATTCCACAGAGACTGAGCCAATCCAAGCCTGCTGATATTCTGCATCTGCTTTTTGCACTTCAGCCAGCCAACAAAATCAAAGTCGGCGTTTTGTAGATCAACAGGCTTAGAGGGAGGCAGTTTTTTCAAGTGGGAAATGAGGAGTACAAAGACTTTTACAATCTCTGATCTCCTCCCCAACCCAACCTTAGAAGTGTGTCAGAGCTGTTCTCACAGAGCCTTTATTGACCAGAACAACATCAGGAAAGATGATCTCCAGTCTAAAATGAAGACGGGGAATGGGACCTCAAAGTTGAAACCCAACTCTATTGGGTAAGCAAAGATGTTAAAAATCAAAATACCATTGTATCTCCGGTTGGCTTTATTCCAGAACAAGTTAGCACAATTCTGGTAATACCTCCACTTTCCTAGCCCTGTCCCAGGATCCCTGCCTCTTTCCCAGGAATGCCAACTTTATGGTAAGAAGCCACACGTGTGCTTTCTGCTGCAGCTTCTCTGAGGTCTAACCTGCATTGACACCTCACAGCTCTGTGACTTAGGTTCTGGATCTTTTCCCCTGGAAGCTGCAAAGTGGAAAGTTTAGATCTGAGAGTCAAAAGCTCTTGTTTCTCTCGACTGTATGATATCTGGAAAGTTCTCCACAAGTGACTTAACCCTGCGGGACTTGGATGTTTTGGGAAATTTCATGAGTACCAGGCATTCTCTAAGGCCCAATCCAAAATACTCAACAACAGGTTTGTGTAAGCCCAGTCCAGTCCTGGTTAGCAAAAGATGTAGTTAATCTTTAAGCTTACAGCATGTGGTTACCAGAATTTGAAAGCCTTCAATTGTTTCCTCACTTGTCCAGTTTCAAGGACTAAAATAAACACTGAAAAATGTGGAAAGTGAATCAAACTCATTGAGATCTAAAATCACATAAATGAAGAAAACAACTCCTCCGTTATTTGAAGGGTTCTTCAGTTCTAGGGCTGACTTCTAAGAAAAGTGGGAGAAAGACCATTTGATATTTTATTTTCAATATTTATTGTTTAGTTTTTAAAAAACTATTTTTTTTTTACTGTAACTTGCGGCCATAGGTTCATAAACCTCACTGAACTCCTACTCATGGAGTAGGCTCTAGCGGGAAAATAATGGGCAGGAACACACAAGTTTTTTGCATTCTTCGAGCTTCCCACCCACTGGAGGAGGCTGCTGGTTATCAGATATTCACACATGAACATGCTCACACAATGTGATAAATACTGAAAAGAAAAAAAACAAAAGAAGCACAGAGCCTAACTTAGGGAGAGACAGCAGAGGTTCACCCTGAGGAATTGACCTTTGAAAGCTGCAGAATGGGAGGAGAGTGACAGGCAGCTGGGGCAGACCATGTCCCCAAATTCCTATGGGCTCCCCGGAGTATTTTGCATGCAACCACCTGGAGTGTAGAATGCTGCATGTGTTTGTAACATGTTCATCTTACTAAGTCATTTGAAGCTGGTTCACCTTTCAAAACATTCATAAATTGCTCATGCATCTAATGCTCTCAGGCTCTCACGTTCACTTTTTCCCTTCTTATCCTCCAACACAGCAACGTGTGATCTTGTATTGTTAGCTCTCTCTTTTCCATGATGGGCAGTGAGTAAAGGTTCCACACTGGAGGGAGACCGAGGACACTCCTGCCATTTGCCTCTGGGAGACCCACGCACCCCCAAGCACCACGAGCATTCTCCTGTAGGAGCGCACTTAGCCTGACTTTAAAGGGGAAACTGGAGACTTCTCTGGAATTGAACGCATCATCACCAGGAAACAGGAGCACACATGCCTTTCCAGCCTCCGGAATTAGAAAACCTTGAGAAGGGTGGTGGCTGGGGAACAGAACAGAGTGCAGTACAAGCATCTGATACCTGCAGGTGCACACAGCCGTGTGCACTGAAGACGCCACAGACAGGAGCACAGACAGGGACATGTCAGCAGGCAGGGGACTGACGGCTTCTTGCCACCATCACCCCCCAGCCCCTCCACAATCCACCCCCTTTCTAAGATAACGCTACTGGAAACGAAGGTGGTCTCAAACTCATTTTAAAACTAACAGAATGCCTGGTGTGGCTGAGATGGAATAACTTAAAGGAAAATATGATAGGAGATTTTTCTGCAGTGAAACTCAAACCCTTAAATGAATCCTAAAACTCAGCGCTCCTAACGGCCCATAATTCTTGTCAACAGAGTTACAAATCTACACATAAGCAAATGTCACCAAAACATTCTACGAAGAACAGAATGTGGCTTTCAAATTTAGGATGAATTAGAATGGCTCAGCAACTTGCCTCGTTGGCACACTTTTCACTCTGCTTAGGGAAGGGGCAGCGTTGCGGTGAGGCCGGTGCCAATGCCTCCTGGGCAGCCATCTGCAGCCCGCCTGGCCCTTCCCGCCTGTGGTCCCTGCGCACTGCTGCTGTCCTCAGAGCCGCAGTGACCGCCCCCCCCCCAAAGCATCGCTCCAAACGCACGGAGGCCAGTTCACTAAAGGTCTCCGGCCGAGCAGCAGGAACCCCAGGACTCCGGACGGCACGAGAGAGGGGCGGACGCTCACTGTCCCCGGAGGGGGGTGGCGGCCTTGGAGGTGTCGCTCTCCTCAGCATCAAGAGACCCCACGTTCGCCCGCAAAGCTGCCGGCACTGAGCGGTGGAGAATGCACCGGTGGACCTTACGCGCACCGACCAGGGGAGCGGAGCCGGGCGGAAACTCAGGAGTAACCGGGGAAATGTCAGGATTTCTCCCCGTGGAAGCGCCAAGGCCATCTCCGCTCTTTGCAATTACGTAACTCTCATACTTGGTAGAATGCACAGGAGCACCAATCTGACTACTGCGGTGAGGCGTCCGCAAGCAGACGCTGCAGTTAGAGACTTTGGGCGCAAAGTGTGAGGCGTCCCGGCGGACCCTCCACAGCGACAGGGGGTGGGTGGCATCCTAGGGGCTGGACCCCACCGCACTGCCGTGGCTTCCTCTTGTACGCACGGCGGCCCAAGCACGGCTGCCGGGGCTGTGCCGTCTTGGCCCGCCTGGCACGGTGCACCCCATAACCGGCGTCCCGCAACTCTGAGACCCGCACCTGCCACGGCATCAGGGCGGCTGCCCCCTCCTCCCTCCCTGACGAACACCTGCCCGCGGTTACCTGCGGGGCCGCGTCTCTCCTCAGCCCATTGGGCGGCCCCCCGCCGCCTTTGCCGTTGGCGCAGGGGAGATGCCCGACCCCGAGGGCCGGCGTCTCGCCCTCCGAGGGGCCCGCGCTGCTCTCCCGGGGGCCTTCATCCGACGCTGGGAAGAGCCCGCAACAGCGCTGGAAGCGGGCCACGAGCTGGGAATCCTGCAGACTCCACAGCAGCTCCGCCATGGCGAGCCTAGGCTGTGCTCCGCCGCACCACAGCCTCCGCGCAGCTATCCGGGTCCCGCGCCTCGGGCCCCGCACACGCCCACTCGGCACGCGGGGCGGAGGGCGCCAGCCAACAGGTGTGCTGCCCAGGCCCTAGCGCCGGCCCTTCAAGCGTGGCTCCCAGGTGTCCGCCTCCACCTTGCGCAAGGCACGCCCTCTCTATGCCCCCACCCCTCTCCACCTCTTCCTCTTCCTCCCTGCGGGCTCCGGCGGCCGCGAGCGTCCGGCCTGCCTGCCTTTGGACTCACTCGAAACTGGGTGGAGCAGCGCAGGTGCCTGAGCCGCGCCTCTTTCCGCTGCCGCACCCGCACGCCTTCCTGGTGGGCTGCAGTCCTGACTTTGAAAGGGGACTGGGAGCACAAGTGCACCTGCGCGAATTCATCCCATAGCATGCGAGGGGGTTGGGGGTGGGGAGGAATCTCAGAGTGACCTTCCCCTTTAAGATTTGATCAGTTCTCCACAGACAGCACGCCCCCTCCCATCACCGCTTCCTGCAGAAATTTTAGTGCAGGGAAAACCCCGAGTTCTTTCCGAACTTTGTGAGAGAACTGGAGGCTGCAACACCTTGACCTTGCTCAAGAACTTGGGAGGTCCAGGGTGGACTCCGAGTCACCCTCTGTGTTGCTGCCCTCACCCATGTGGGATGGCAACTGGGGAACACTGTGGAGTGGGTGGGGAACAATTACATGTGCTGCCACCTAAGCTGCTTATTTGCTTGCTACTACTTCCCATTCTGCCTCTGTTCAAGAAAAGACACAAAAAGATGGAACGTGGCAACTCTGGAACGTAAGGTCCTAAGAGATCAAAGTGATTGAAGATGCGGAGAAGGAGCTCCCTGGACACATTCAGCAGGCTGCCTCGGCTGTGTCCTCGCTCCTGGAGGACTTGGGCACTGCAGCGGCATGGGAGTCAGAAGCAACAGAGCAACCAGGCCCAGGTGACTGACTACCTGCATCAAAAGTGCAATTCAGTCCTTCAGTCCTCAGCCTGCAGCACACGACTAGTGCCTGGGGGGCCATGCAAAACCTGCTGTTTGGTTGCACAAACGACCAAAAAGTAACCCCTGCCACAACCTTGCTTATCCTCATGTCCCTGTAGGCCTGCAAGTCTTTGGGATGCATCTTCCAAGGATGATGTCGTCTCCTTCCTGCTCCAGTTTCTGGATTCTTTGTTTCCTGTGTGGGAAACGAGGCCAGAGTGGCCGAGAGCTGTGAAATGCTTGGTAGCGTTTCCTCTAAAGCCTAAGAGCTGTTGCACACCCCAGCTTGGTCAGACTCAGGACCCAGGAGCCTTTCTCTCCAGGGCTGGTGGCTGTCATTTGTGCATTTGTGCCTGTGGGCACCAAACCCTTTGGTTTGGTTTGAAAAACTGGAGTTGGGATCTGGCATGGTAGCTGGGATCCCATCTGGATGCCAGTTCGGTGTCTCAGCTGCTCCACTTACCATCCAGCTCCCTGCTTGTGACTTGCGAAAGCAGTTGAGGATGGCCCAAAGCCTTAGGACCCTACATCCGCATGAGAGACCAGGAAGAAGCTCCTGGTTCCTGGCTTCAGACTGGCTCAGCTCTGGCTGTTGTGGCCACTTGGGGAATGAACCAATGGATGAAAGATCTTTCTCTTTGTATCTCTCCTTCTCTCTGTAAATCTACCTTTCAAATAAAAATAAATAAAACCGTATTTTTAAAAACTGGAGTTGTATTAGTTGAGGACCTGTTTTGGTTATGTGTTAAAGAGATGTGTTCTCCAGAACTGGTGCAAGTGGCATAGTGGACTAAGCCTCCACCTGTGGCACTAGGATCCCATATGGACACTGTTTGGAGTCCTGGCCGCTTTGCCTCTGATCGAGCTCCTTGCTTATGGACTGGGAAAGCAGTGGAGGATGGCTCAAGTCCTTGGGTCCTTGCATTCACATGGGACAGCTGGAAGAAGCTACTGGGTACTATTTTTTTAATTGGTACAGCTCCACCCATTGCAGCTATTTGGAGAAAGAACCAGGGGTGAAAGGACTTTAGCTACTAGGCCACGCCGCCGGGCCCAGAAATCACATCTTTAAGTAAAAATAAAATAAAGATGTAAAAATAAGAAATGTGTTCTCCAGATATGAGGGTGGGAAGCATCACTATACTCTTAAATCAGTGTTGTGAAACACATCAAATTGCTTCATTTTATATAAATGAAATAAGTTCAATATTTGCAAAAAAAATTTCCAAAAAAAAGTGTGTTCTTACAGGGAGGTACCTGCATCATGAATCTTCTAAATTTAGCTTCAAATGTTCTTTCTCCCCAGGAGGAAGAAGAGGTGGGGAAAGCATGGCCCACCCAGCAGAAGAGTAACATCAAAGAACTGGATTTTCAGACAGACCATATTGTCTCCTCGGAGGATCAAACAGTGATTCGAGCTCCTGGTGACTCATGATGTCATCAGTGACAAGTGGCTGAGCACCTCAGTCTTCCTCGTCATTCTTTCTGGTTCCTATGAAAATCTTAGCTCTCTGTAAGGCACCTGGTGAGGTCATCACTCCACAGGGCACACAGTCACTCAGCTCAGAAAGACTCCTCAGGACGACTGGGCTCTAAACACCTTACGGAAGACCTAGCAACCTGTGACTGGTCGATAGTGGTAGGTATGATTCCACAGAGCTTTCCTGCTAAATTTCATCAATGTTCTGAACACAGATTTCCCAGCCAAGCTAACAGAAATCACATCTTTTTTTTTAAAAAAAGATTTTATTATTATTATTGGAAAGCCGGATATACACAGAGGAGGAGAGACAGAGAGAAAGATATTCCATCCGATGTTTCACTCCCCAAGTGAGCCGCAACGGGCCGGTGCACACCAATCCGATGCCGGGAACCAGGAACCTCTTCTGGGTCTCCCACGCGGGTGCAGGGTCCCAATGCATTGGGCTGTCCTGGACTGCTTTCCCAGGCCACAAGCAGGGAGCTGGATGGGAAGTGGAGCTGCCGGGATTAGAATCGGTGCCCATATGGGATCCCGGGGCGAGTTCAAGGTGAGGACTTTAGCCGCTAGGCCATGCCGCCGGGCCCAGAAATCACATCTTTAAGAAGTGGGAGGGTGTTGTAGGTTTGCTGTACTGGTGTGGAACTGTCAACTAGTAACCTAAGAAAATATAATAGAAAAAAAAAATGTGTTAGAAAACTACATGTAGTTCTTCTATAGTTTCTTGCTAATCCTGGTTGGGAGAAATTCATTTTACTACCTTTTCCCCAGGGTGAAATCCAGTGATTAACACCTTGCTCATTTGTACATATGTAGCAATTACTGGATGCTGTAATTTAAAGAAGTAGGCGGTGGATGTGTTAATTAGGGTAAAGGTTAAGCTGCTGTAACAAAACAATCAGAGATATAGTAGATTAAAGAATGTAGACTCCTCCACCCCGAGCAGTTAAAGTTGGTTGGATGCTCTGTTCCCTAGCTCCACTCCATGGCTTGGCTTCTTTTCATCTTATTACTCCAACATGCCCTAGAACAAATCCCTACATCATTGCCCTCTTTCTCATGGTTGGAGCTGGACTGTGGGCAACTCTGGGGTCCAGCACCCGAAAAGGAACAGATGGCAGGTGTCCTGAGCAGTAACTGTGTATGACACAAGTGAAACAGAAGTTCACACATCACTTCCCTGCCGTTCCTTCAAGTGAGAATGTAGTTGCATGACCTCAAAAAAGGCTTTGAAATAGCCTCTCCAGCCTTTTGATTTCATTATATTGCTGGACAAGAACAGAGTTGTTTCGTGGGAAATCCAAAGCTGTCAGTCTTCATTCACCATGGTGTGGACACAAACCAATATTGCTTAAGATTTGTAAAATATAATTTCATGTTAGATTTATTTTTTTTTAAGATTTATTCATTTTATTACAGCCAGATATACACAGAGGAGGAGAGACAGAGAGGAAGATCTTCCGTCCGATGTTTCACTTCCCAAGTGAGCCGCAACGGGCCGGTGCACGCCGATCCGATGCCGGGAACCAGGAACCTCTTCCGGGTCTCCCACGCGGGTGCAGGGTCCCAAAGATTTGGGCCGTCCTCCCAGGCCACAAGCAGGGAGCTGGATGGGAAGTGGAGCTGCCGGGATTAGAACCGGTGCCCATATGGGATCCCGGGGCTTTCAAGGCAAGGACTTTAGCTGCTAGGCCACGCCACTGGGCCCTCATGTTAGATTTAATAAATAATATATACCTAGGCAGCCTGTGCTTAATCTGGCATAATCTAAATGCATATATATATATATATGTGTGTGTGTGTGTATATATATATATACACACACACACATATATATATATATATAAGCCAGTATAAATAAGTTATTTAAAGGGACAACTTGTATGCCCTTAGTTAATGAAAATGGGGGATTCAGGGTAATATAATCCATTAATCAATCATCCATAAGAGACTGATTGCCTGTAATCACCCGAGATTGTCAATGTTCATTTTATCACTGTTATTGCTACTTCCCAAGAGTAATGATGGTCTAGTCCTTAATGTACTCTCATCAGTGCACGGGATGCATGCTGGCATTCATTCCTACACGAAGATGCTGGATACTCTTTTTCTCTAACCTAGCGTCACATTGATACCTTTGTTATATGCTTGTCAGCCTCATGTGGATGAAGATTCAGGTGGACTGTGCTGAAGGGATGCATAATGGAAGTGCAGCAAAACTTACTATGTTCATAGCTGTAAACAGAGGGAAGTATGTCCTCATGTATGGAGTACAGGATGGACTCACAGTGATATGGCTAATCATCTACATTGTTGGGAGACACCTCAGTGGCAGCAGGATGGACTTGTGAAAATTCATGAAAAATACCCATTGTAAGACTGGAGGGGAGATGTGTGGGGAGGCGAGAATGAACGTGAGGAGAGGGAAGGGAGACCCCAGTGCCTATTAAATGGTGTCATAACAATAAAAAAATCATAAAAAAATGAGGTGATTAAAAGGGGCTAGACCACTACCACTTTTAAGTGAAAAAAGAATTGCATTTATTGCATGTTGCATTTTCATTCTGATTTAGATTTGTCCTTCTACAGAGTTAGCAATTTTTAAATTATAACCAGAACATTTAAGTTTCAGCTGTGCAATGCATTCTGGGTTAAGATCAATGTGCAGGGTTTGAATTCAATATTAGTTATCAATTGCTGTACACAATACTTTCCCCCACAAATCAATCACTGAAAACAGCAGCATTATCACACAGTTGTGTTGCCTCAGGAATCTCAAGGCTCAAGGTGGGGAGTAAAATTCCAAGACTATACAGGTAGTCGCTGGCAGATTTCTGTTCTGTCAGAGGATAGGCAAAGATTGCCATATGAACTTCTCCATAGACTAGCTCATTATTTTGCCTTTTTCTTTAAATATTTATTTTATTTACTTGAAAGGCAAAATTACAGAAGAGGAGGGAGAGAGAGAGAGAAAAAAAATCTTCCATTTGCTGCTTAACTCTCCAAGTGATCAAAAAAAGCTGGAGCAGAGCCGGCTTGAAGCCAGGAGCCTGGAACTTCACAAGGCTCTTCCAGATGAGTTGTAGGGCCCAGGTATTTGAGCCATCTTCCATTGTTTTCCCAGGCCATTAGCAGAGAGCTGGATCAGAAATGGTGCAGCCAGGAATTGCACTGGTGATGCAGCCAGGAATTGCATCTGGGATGCAGGCAGTGCAAGCAGCAGCTTAACTCACTACACCAAAACTCCAGCCCCTGGAAGTCCTTTTCCTTCATCAGAGCAAGAACATGAAGAAATCTGAGACATGGAGAGACTCCAAACAAGGCAAATATGAAAGCTCTTATAGTCTCGGAGGCAATGTCCCAAGACTTTTGTCATATTCTACTTCCCAGGACTAGTTACTCACTAGACCCAGCAAACTCCAGGACTGAGACAAGAGCTAAATCACAGAAGGTATGGTGGCTGGAAACATTTCAGAATTGCTACTACATGTTCTTTACACTTATATTAATTCTCTCGCTTCACAGATGTAGTGTTAATATATATTACCCCCTAAGAAATGTGATGTATAACACTTAGTTTCAAACAGCTTCCATTTGTCACAAAAATAAGATGCTCACACATCAGGAGAAAATGCATGTTAGCTTAAAAATAATGGTGAAATGGAAGAAATAAGGCATAAGACCAAAGAATTATTATTAAAAAAAAACCCTACAGGTACAACAGTTGTAATTCCTGAATCGAGGATCCAAATTACCTTGTAAATCTGTCAGAAGTTACAGGTATACTAAAATAAATGAAGATGTAATTTAAAAATTTTTTAATAATTGCTTTTTAAAATGTTAATTGATTTTTAACAGATTCAATATGATTTGTAGAAACAATTCTGAGAATATAATGATATTCCCTTCCTCTCTTTTATCCTCTTCCTCTCCCTTTCTCTTTCTTTTTAAGTGTTTGAGATAACTTATATTAAATTTACACTATAGTAAAAGGGCTTAATACTTCACAAAATAACAAGTTTAACTATTGAAAGTTAAAAAGATGTTAGATTAGTGAGAATACAGATAGTGGCTAAGAACAATAATTGAATAGAAAAATGACCATTTCGGCCACATACAGTAAATTTTAAAGCAATCATGAATCATTAAAACTGTTGTAAGATAGCATTCTTAACTATTGGTTTGACAAAGGTATAAAATCATCTTCCTAACTCTCGGTTATCCCAACCAAAAGCCTTAGAACGCTGTTTCATATATTCACATCACTTTCCATGTCCTTTAGTGTTTGGTAATTTTCCACGTATATTTTCTGCATTCTTTTATTTATTCATTCTTATTTTCCATTTTACAATTTTGCAGGCATATTTCTCCATTTTTTTAGAGGTCTTTTTCCATTTCTCTTTTTCAATGTTTTATAATTTTCCTCATAGAGATCTTCTACATATTTAGTTAGGTTTGTGCCAAGGTATTTAAGTGTCTTCTCTATCATTTTTAAAGGGACAGTACTAACTAGTTTTGTTTTTTTTCAGTCCTGTGGTTGTTTGTGTATACTAGGGCCATTGATTGCATTGATTTATCTTGTACCATGCCACATTACCAAACTATTTTATAAGAGCTAGTAGCCTCTTTATCAAGTTTTTTTTTTTGGTTCTCCCATATATAGAATCATGTTGTCTACACAGACAGTTTGACTTTCTCTTTTCCAATTTAAATTCTTTTAATTTATTTTTCTTGCACATTCACTCTAGTGAGGACTTCCAGTACTATATTGAATATCAGTGGTGAGAGCATACATGTTTGTCTAGTCCAGATCTTAGTTGGAAAGCTTCCAATCATTTCCCCATTCAGTATGATTCTGGCATCGAGTTTGTCATAAATTGCTTCGATTGTGTTGTAGAATATTCTTTATATGCCTGCCTTGCTTAGAGTTTATAGCATCAAGTGGCGCTGGATTTTATCAAATGCTTTCTCTGCATCTATTGAAACTATCATATGGTTTTTGTTCTTCAATGTGTTGATGTGTTACATCATATTTATAGATTTGTATATGTTAAGCCATCCCTGTGTGGCAGGGATAAATCCCATTTGGTCTGGATGAATGATCTGCTTGATGTATTTTTTTCTTCTATTGGCTAGTATTTTGTTGAAGATTTTAGTGTCTAGGTGCAACATGGCTAGCGGTCTGTAATTTTCATTCTCTGTTCTGTCTCTGGCTGGTTTTGGAATTAGGGTGATGTCGGCTTCCTCGTTCATGTTGCTTGTTGTTTTGCTATTGCCCTTCCCTATGGCCTTTCAGATTTGTGGACTTTCTCTTCAAGCAGATTTTGTCTTGATGATGCGTCTGTTGTGACCAAATTTGTGGGTATTATTTGTTGTTCTTGTACTGTACTAAGAGTTTCCTGTTTGTTCTTGTTCTGGGATGATGTCTGAATTTTTCATATTTTGCTTTTTGGGGTGTGTGTGTGTGCGCGCGCGCGCGCGTGCTGGTTTGCTGGGGCTGCGGTGGGAGGCTTCAGCCTCAGTCTCTGGAAAGAGTGCCACCCTAGCTGTTTCCCTCAACCCTGGGCTCTCCCAGGTCATAGTTGGGCTTTTGCCTGCATAGACTCTACAGAGTCTGGGGTCAGGGAGGTAATTGCAGTGCAGGGCTGCTGCAAGCCTGCTTGGGCAGTGCCCCTCTCTGTTTTCCCACACCTGCAACTTGTGGAACTGTGAAGCAGAGCAGGCCCACAGTTTTATTCCTGGTACCTCTGCTGACTGTTCTGCTTGCAGTTGCCAACTACAGGGTGTGCTCAAGTTCAGTACCAGGCAGTTCCTGCCTCTGATATGTGTTCTCCTTCCGGTTTTCATTTTCCTCTCTAGTTTGGCTTTAGGTGCACCCGGTGTTGGCAACTGAGCCTCGGGGTCTTAGTGCTAGCCAGTGTGAGTGCATCTGGGCTTTCATTGTGGCTTACTTTGGGATTCGTGCAACTGATCCAGATCCAGTTTCTCCATCCATGGATCCAGTGTTCCCCTCTCAGGTGATTCTGGTATCCATCTGGGGGGTTAAAGTATGAACTCTCTGGGTGTGGGGTGGATTCTGTTTTTATTTCCTGAGTCCTCCCCTCGGTTGGTTCGCTCCCTGGAGGCCTACTCCCCAATGTCTCATTCTCCAGTGGTATAGTTGCTTTAATCTGGGGGGGGCGATCAATTGCCAGCCTGTGGACTTCCACTCAGCTTTGACTCCCTTCATCGGTGTTCTATCCTCTGGCCCTTTGCCTCACATTATCTCTATGGGCAGACTCCCACCAGAAGTCTGCCTATTCCTGTTACTTTTGTATTGACTCCAAATTCACTAGATTTTTGTCTGTGGATTGTGGTGCCTTCCTGTCGCTGGCCTGTGCTCACCTTCCTTTTGGACTGCTGGCTGAAGCCTTGGGCATTTTCAGAAGTTTTTCCTTGTCTGTGCAACTCCTGCTTCTCTACGCTGACCACCAGGGAGCTTTAATCACCCTGTAGGGTGATTTTCCTTCTTTAGCTCTATTCTGCACCTGGTTTTCTCTCGCAGCTCTCTTACCCTTATCAGCAATCTTGTACCCTCCCCACACACACCTGTTACAATTTATTTATTTATATTGGAAAGGCAAACTCTATTTACAGAGAGAAGGAAAGACAGAAGGGTCTTTTACCTGCTAGTTCACTGCCCAAATGGCCACAATGGCTGAAAGCTAAGCCAATCTTGAGCCAAGAGCCAGAAGCTTCTTCTGGGTTCTCCATGTGGGTGCAAAGTTCCAAGGCTTTGAGCCAAGCTCTACTGCTTTCTTAGGCCACAAAGCAAGGAGCTGGATGACAAGTGGAGCAGCTGGCAATCAGTGCCCATATGGGATGCTGGCACTAGCAAAGTGAGGATTTATCCGTTGAACACCAGGCCCAACTTTATTTTTTGATACTGTTTACATAGTTGATAAGGATGCACACCCTCTCCAGAGGGCTAAGGCATGAAAAAAACTGGGTGGGACAAATGTTTCAATTTTTTCTCCTGTTTCCGCAGGGAGGAAATGGGAGGGGGCTACTCCTTGATGTCAAACTTCATCAGCACCCAGGAATGGGGAACAGTCGTTGAAAGAGATCAATGTAGGGAAGAATATTCTGAGGTTGTTAGTTGAGTGGTTTTGATAGTTTTAAGAAGTTGTCAGCTTTGTTGCACTAGCATTGAGAACATATTTCCCAGGTCTACTGGCTGATCATCCCACTTTAGTGCATCCATAGACCTAGGACCATGTTACAAAGCTTGGCCAGGAGAATCGTTCAGCTGGCAGGTGTCCCGCTTTCCATCCTCTGGTGAAGAACTCTGCTGACCTGGACGAGCTGGCTGTCATGTACCCTGTGTGCATCTGGGCATACTGTTCACTGTACAGGCACCAGCAGCTAAGGAGGCCCAGTCCAGATACATGCACTCCAAAGTTGGGCCATGTGATTTTCCTTATAGCCAGAGTTTGAGTCCAACAGTCTAGTTGATGAGTTCCAATAAGAAATCTCACCTAGGTGACGTCAGACTTGACTCTTTTGTGAACCATCCAGTGCATGTTCAGGCTCAGTCCATAACCTGCAGCAGCCAGTGCACATGCAAGTGGATACAGCTGTCCAGTCAATTCCACCACCATCCCATTTCTCAAGTGAACTTATGGGTGCTGTGGCCTAGCCCAATTTAGCCCACCACGGGCCTGGTCTTCACATACATCAATGCATGCCACCTCCTAGTCAGGGTGACCCTAATAACCTCCACCAGGCCCATCACCAGCTCTGGTTTTGCATATACTGGCATGTGCTGTGACCTGACCCAGTCCATTCCACATCCTGTTTGGTTCAGTTCACTTCCATGGGTGCTGTAGCTTAGCTCAGTCCAACTCAACCCATCCCTGTCTCAGTCCAACTCAACCCATCCCTGTCTCTCATGTTCACCAGTGGGAGCTACAGCCCAACAGGGTAGTATCCATAGTTTCCCTACCAGGCCTATTCCTGGACCTGGATCTTGTGCCCGCCAGGAAGTACTGCATTCCAGCCTGACATGACTCAGAAAGAGTCCCATCACTTGCCAGCCAGTGTTGTGTCCTAGCCCAGCAAGTGTGCACTCATTCTGGCTTATTGTGCAAGCCAGTGGATGTGGCAACCTAGCTCAGCCTGACATGCCTACAGACCAGACCAGACCCAGGTTCAGCTCTCAACAGTGGAAGCAGCAGTCCATCAAGGGAGTCCCCAAAGCTCCCATTCCAGACCCACTCCCAACCCTGGCTCTTGTGCATGCCAGCAGGTATTGCAGCCCAGCCTGAGATGGCCCACCAACTGTCTTGGCATTTCCAAGCAAGTGGTACAGCCTGGCTCAGCCCAGCCCAGCCCCAGTCCCAGTTCTTGCTGGCAGATGTAGCAACCTGACCCACTCCCGGTCTTCACGCGAACTGGTGGATGTTGCAGTCCAATCCAGTCTGGCCTGCACACCACCCTGGCTCTCACTCATGCCAGTGTGTGCTGTGGATTGACCTTCCCAGCCCCTGCTCCCTGACTAAGTTCATGTATATACCTGTGGGTGCTGCAGTTTGGCTTGCCTGGCCTGCCCCCGGCCTGCCCCCAGCCTAGGCTCTTGTACTCTTCAATGGGAGCTGCAACCTAGCACAGAAGTTCCCCAAGTTCCTTATCAGTCTCATTTCCCAGCCCTGGATATTAGATCTCGAGTGTGCTAGCATTTGCTGTGGCCTAACCTGACATGGCTGGCTACCAGTCCTGGTACTCACTGGCAGGAACTACAGCTTAACCCAACTGGCCCACATCCATTAAGGCTCACAAGCTCCAGTGGGTGATGGAGCCTGGCCCAGTCTGGCCTGCCCCCAAATCCAGCCCACAGGAATGAAACAGGTGCTTCAGGCTTACCCAGTCTGGTTTTCCCTTAATCTCAGCCAAGAGCTCACCAGTGGTAGCTGTAACCTAGCAGGGGAGGAGGAGTCCCCAAAGTTCCTCTATCAGGCCTTTTTCCAAACCCAGGTCTTGTGTATGTTGTAGGGTAATTTAACCCAATCTGACATGACCCACCTGCAGTCTCTTGCTGGTAGGTTTGCAGTTTTGCCTAGCTGGATGTGGCTCACACTCTTATCCTGGTTCTTGTGCCTGCCAGCCCTGGCCCAACCTGGCCTGGCCCCAGACCCAGACCAAGCCTACACATTGTTGCAGCCTTGCCTGGACTGGCTTACCCCATCCCTGCTTATTTACCTCTGCAGCAGGAGGTTCAGCCTAGCAGGTGGAATTACCCAAGTTTCCCTATCAGCTCCCAGCCTAGATCTGGTGCATGTAAGTGTCACAGCCCTGTTCAGTACGGTCTGCCCTCAACTGTGGCCTTTGCATATGCCGGTGGATGCTGTAACAATGCCCAGCCCGGACTCCTCCCAGCTCTGGATCCCACAAGTATTAAGTGAGTTAAGTGGTCCAGCCTGGATCAATGTGTCATCACCCTCATCTCTCCAAGCAAACATGAATACTGGCAGGTTCTGAAGGCCCACAAAGGCAAGCCCACAAGTACACCCAGATCCAGTTCTCTTGCATTTAGCTGGGAGCTGTGGCCTAGCCTGGTGCGGTCCACTCCCTGCTCTGATGCTCATGGGGTGTTACTAGGGCCTAGCCCAGCCAGGCATGCCTCCTAGCCACAGATTTTTGCATGCACCAACATACTGAAGGTGATGCTATTTAGCCCAGCCCAGGTCTCCCATGTAAGCAGGTGCCTTGGGCTGACCCAGACAAGACCCCCCAGTTTCCCTCCAGTAGATCCTTTGGCCTTGTCTTTCTTTCTTACCTGAAAGTGGAGCGACCTGTCCATAGAAGTCTCCATGAATCATTCCTTGCCTGTCAAACATACCTTCAGTTGCTCCGACTGCAATACAGCCCCAGGCCCCCTTTCCCGAGCAATCTGCAGCCCTCACTTCTCTTACAGCCAGGATGGTGTGTCCTGGCCTTGCGTTCCCTGCATTCCCCACGTGTCTTAAAAAAAAATAGACTGGGTGGGCCCAGCACGATAGTCTAGTGGCTGAAGTCCTTGCCTTGTATGTGCCAGGAACCCATATGGATATCCCATCCCGGCTGTTCCACTTCCCTTTCAGCTCCCTGCTTGTGGCCTAGGAAAGCAGTAGAGAACGGCCCAAAGACTTGGGACACTGTACCTGCATGGTAGGTGGATCCTGGCTCTTGGCTTTGGATCAGCTCAGCTCCAGCTGCTGTGGCCATTGGGGAGTGAACCAGTAGATGGAGGATCTTTCTCTGTCCCTTCCTTCTCTCTGTAAATCTGACTTTACAATTAAAAAAAAATCTTTAAAAAATAGAATAGGCAATTATGCGGGCACACTGGTATAAATTTGGCATTAATCAGGCCCAGAATGCCTGCTAACTATTGACTTCTTTTCTCTCAGCAGTATAATACTTGCCTAGGTACAAGGCAACCTAGGCAGTTGCCCTCAGCTGGGGCATACATTGTTAAATTAGAAAATAAAGAGAAACAAGGAACTTAATGATAAATAGATAGATAAAAATGGATGTTTGGGAAAAAATTAACGGAAAGAAACAGTCATTAGGTTGCCTAATGAAAAAAGAACAGCAATAACAGTGACCTACATACACACAAAATTGAAAGTGCTATGGAGAAAGTAATCACCAGCAATTGAGGTTTTTTTTTTTTAATTATAGAGGTACTTTGCACACCGTCATGCATTTAAAAGTCAAAATGAAGAAGACATTTTCAGGGCCTGGTGTTATGATGTGGGTGAAGCTGCTGCCCATGACTCTAGCATCCCAAGGGTGCCTTGGTTCAAGTCCTGTCTGCTTCACTTCCCATCCAGCTATCTGTGGATGGTCTAGGAAAGCAATGGGAAGATGGCTCAAGTGCTTGACCCCGTATCCATCTGGAAGGCCTGCACAGAATTCCAGGTTCCTGACTACACCTGGTCTAGTCCCAGTCTTTTTGGCCATTGGAGAGAGAAGCAACTGATGAAAGATTCTCTCTCTCTATCTCTTTCTCTCTCTAACTCTGCCTTTCAAATACAAACACATACATATGTATGTATATACTTGCATCTTTTCTTAAAAGATAATTTAAAAGGAACACAGATTGTTGATGTCAATTTCAGCAAAGGGAAGTTTAAGCAAACTACAGAAAAGATAGAAGAAAGGATTAAAAGCCACAGGACTAGATGACTCATAGGAAAATTTACCCAGTCGTTAAAGAATGGATAGCTCAATGCTACCTATCCTAGTTCAGATAATGAAGGAAGAAAATTTTCTTTTCTTTTTTTTTTTTTAAAGATTTATTTATTTTATTACAAAGTCAGATATACACAGAGGAGGAGAGACAGAGAGGACGATCTTCCGTCCGATGATTCACTCCCCAAGTGAGCCGCAACGGCCGGTGCGTGCCGATCCGAAGCCACGAACCAGGAACCTCTTCCGGGTCTCCCACACAGGTGCAATGTCCCAATGCATTGGGCTATCCTGGACTGCTTTCCCAGGCCACAAGCAGGGAGCTGGATGGGAAGTGGAGCAGCCGGGATTAGAACTGGTGCCCATATGGGATCCCGGGGCATTCAAGGCAAGGACTTTAGCCGCTAAGCCACGCCGCCGGGCCCAGGAAGAAAATTTTCAAAACTACATTTGTGAAAGCAGTTGTGATATCTTAAAACCTGAAATAATATCAAAAGAAAACTAGGATACTCTTGCCGAGGAATATGATTCAAAAATCTTAAAATTACAGCATTCAGAACTAGCGGCTCATTTTTAAAACACTGCACAACTATATGAGATTTATCTTGGTAATACAAGGAGGTTAAATATTAGGATACCAATGATGTTATCCATCAAATTAACGCACTAAGGAGGAAAGTCACATGGCTTGTTGTAGGTAACATTATGTCACCCCCCAAATGGTATGTTGAATTCACAGCTCCTACAGCCTTAGAATGTCACCTCATTAGGAAGCAGGGTGGCTGCTGATGAAATTAGAATTTCCTGACAGGCTTCAGAGAGAGCGTAGTTCTTGCTCTTGCACTTCTAGCTTCCGGAATGGTGAGGATTCAATGTCAGTGTTTAGAGCCAACCAGTTTGTGATACACTCAGCCTTCCATATCCGTGACTTCCGTATTCAGGGACTAAACCAATCTGGGATGAAAAATATTTAAAATTTTCTTGTCATTGCTTCTTAAATAATGCAGTGTAACAACTCTTCATACTACGTGCATATTACATTTGGCTTTATAAGTAACCTGGAGATGATTTAAAGTGTATGAGAGAATGGTGTAAGTAACATGCAAATATTGTGCCTTTTTCTGTGGGTCCTGAGCCCCCCAGCATCTGGTATGTGCAGACGATCCTGGAATGAACTCCCTGTAGATACACAGAGATAAGTCTTCTTGGTACAGCATCCCTCAGAGATGAATCCACAATCTTTTTGATACACGGAGAAGTCATTTGGCCAAAATATGTTTATTCTTGCTAAAATTTTTCACAGGATATGAATGTTTGATGTGTTTGGGGTCATTGACCAAGCATTTTTGTGTTAAAGTGGAGAGCTTACATATGAGGGAACTTCAAAAAGTTCAAGGATATCTGTGTGATGAAAGAATCAGGCGTGAATTTCTATCTTTAGGTGCAAAGAAAACTATCTTTGAATTACATTTTCTTGCAAACCTTTTGGAGCATCCTTGTATTGAATTATGGAAGCTAATGTGTGAAAGATAAATTGTGTTCACAGCACTGCATGCTGAATGCTGAGCTGTAAAACTTATGGCGCACTGTACATTTGAGGCAATGAGAAGTCATTATGAAGCAAATAAATTACTGCCACAAGGAAAGCAGTAATTCCAGAAGATTAATGGTGATGCTTGCTATTGAATAAACGTTATCTCAAGAGAAGGAAATTTTGAAGATGTACAGATTCATTATAAGACTATTTCAGTAATTCACATGTCAAGAGGACCTTTTCAGGGAAGGCACATTCCTCACTTACAGGCATAAGCAAACAGGAAGATATTGTGTTTTTTTTTTTTTCACAAATGGCAAAATTATTTATGCAATGTCCTCTGCCTTGCCTTTTTTTTTTTTTTTTTTTTTGATGATAAGCCTAGAGATTTTTCCTGTACCAGGGTACGATCTCTTGATATATTCTGTACTCATTTGAGCACTTCCCCTGCTGGTGGAGGCCTGGATTGCTTTCAATGGTACCCTGAACAGCTGCAGTATGTAACCTTTATTTCCACCTGCGCTTCTGCTGGGTAGCCTCCTAGCAATGGAATCCCTACTTGGAAAGGTGTGTGCGTTTGCAGTTGTTGGATAGTGCTCAGTTGACCTCAAGGCAATGATGTGGCAACTTCCACTCCAGTCCATGGAACTGTTCCTTGACATACTTGGCCATCTAGCATTAGCAGACTGTTTGAGCCTTGCCAATTTGATAGGATAAATACAGTATTTCATGGCCGTTTTAATTTGCACTGTCTCTTGTCATGAATGAGGCTGTTCATCATTTTAATTTTTTTTAAACTCAGCTTGATGGAAACATGATGCTTTATTGTTGTCCTCAGATAAGAGATGTGGTCACAGCACTGACCTATCACTCAGTTTTAGGAAAAACATTAACTCCCTGGTTTCCCAACTTGAAGGCCACATTCACCCAATTGTGCCAGAAAGTGCCAGGAAATGTTTTCCAAGGTGCCGGAGTTGGTTCTGACCCTGGAGTATCTTTGCAGGCCACAGCACACCATGGGGGTTGGGAGAGGCACCAATCCTAGCCTAGCAAGCCTGATCCAGCCTAGGGCTAACTGGGTGGGTCTGGTCTCAAAGCTGCATAGAATTCTCTCTGTGAAACTAGTTATGCAGTGTGTGCCTTATTCACCATTGGAAGTAGGGTTATTCCAGCAATAGATAAGCTTTGTAAACAACAATCTCCATCTATTAATCAAGTACTGCATTTACAGTCTCTAAGGAAAGCAGTGACAAATAATCACAAACTCAGTGGTTTAAAATAACAAAAATAAGGCCCAGCTTGGTAGCCCAGTGGCTAAAGTTCTTGCCTTGCGTGCATTGAGATCACATATGGCCTCAGTTTATGTCTTGACTGCTGCACTGCCCATCCAGCCCCTGCTTCTGGACTGGGAAAGCAGTCAAGGATGTCCCAAGCCTTGGGACCCTGCACCCATGTGAGAGACCCAGAAGAAGCTCCTGGCTTCAGATGGGCTCAGCTCTGGCCATTGCAGCTACTTGGGAAGTGAACCAGCAGATGGAAGATGTTTCCCTCTGTCTTAGCTTCTTCCTGTAAATCTTTCAAATAAAAATAAATAAATCTTTAAAAAAGATAACAATAATATGCATAACCAGAACTCTGAATTTCAAACCCAAGGTGTCTGCGGGGTTACTGCTGACTTCACTCTGGCTTCTGGCAGCTGCCAGCAATCCTTGGTGTCCTGTAGCCTGTGTAAGCAGCATTCTTTTTTCTTTTTTCAAAGATTTACTTATTTTTATTGGAAAGTCAGATATACAGAGAGAAGGAGGAGAGAGACAGGAAGATATTCCATCTGCTGGCTCAAATCCCAAGGGGCCAAAATAGCTGGAGCTGAGCTGATCTGAAGCCAGGAGCCAGGAGCCTCCTCCAGGTCTTCCATGCTGGCACAGGATCCCAACACTTTGGGCCGTCCTGGACTGCTTTCCCAGGCCTCAAGCAGGGAGCTGGATGTGAAGCGGGGTTGCCGGGACGTGAACTGGTACCCATATGTATTCCCACCAAAGAAGGACTTTAGCTACTAGGCTACCACGCCAGGCCCAGCAGCAACATTCTCATCTCTTCTGTCATCACATGGCATTTTCTCATTGTGATCTTGTATTAAAATTCTTCCCTTCATATAAAGCTATTAGTTTTTCAGTTAAGTTCTGACTTCAACTTCGTGTTACTACCTATGCAGAAACCTTATTTGCAAATACAGTCATATTCACAGATTCTGGATAGATGTAGCTTTTGGAGGAATCATTCAGGGCTATGCAAGCATTCACTGTGTGTGAGATCTGTGATCAACACTTTCACAGCACAATTATTTCCAGCAAAGCCCAAGGAGCAATTGGATTTGCTGTGAGGCAAACAGTGTCATCACTGAGTTTTTGAGAGGTGGAGCCTGACAGGACCCAGGACTCTGCGGCACTTCAACACTGCACAAGGGGCCGAATGGTCGGAAAGTCATGGTTTTCCAGACAGCAAGAGGTAGATGGGGCTTTGATGATCCATTCCTGTGAGAGTTAAGTGGGAAGTAGTTCAGGCTTGTACACTGGAGCTGCACTTTCTGTACCTTCCCTGCTTTCTGCCCATCTCTGGCTTCTTTGCCGGAAACTTGGCCATTTGTTTGGGACATTGAATTCTGAGTCAAGCCAATTTTAGGCATCAATCCTTTCAGGATTTACAAGCTCCTGATTCTGAATCTGGAAACCAGCAGTTTTAAAAACTTCAATTATGTATTTGCATCTATGGTATATAAAGTGCATGAAAATTAATAGCCTTGTTAGATTAGATGGCATTTTTTTGACAAGCTAGTGTAAGTCTTGGCTCCATGGACTTTGGAGTCCTCTGAATTTCTGAAATGAAAAGCAAAGCATGCATCTTCTGCAGCTCAAAGTGCAACTCATTCATTTTTCTCTGTTTAATGAAACCATGGTTTTTTTTTTCCTATTTGGACATTTTCAACAAGCCATCAAACATAATTAGTCTTTTAGAAGACTTTCAGGGGCCAATACTGGCACAGCAGTTAAGGCACCACTTGGAATGCCTGCATGCCATATCTAAGGAGAGTTCAAGGTCCAGCTTTGCTCTCAGTTCCAGCTTCCTGCTAATACAGACCTTTGGGGCAACAGGTAGTGGTTCCAGTAGCTGAGACCTGAGGCTCACATGGGAGATCCGGAATTCCAGCTTCCTATTTCAGCCTGGTCCTGCCTGCGCTACTCTAGGCATTTAGGAGAATAGGCTAGCAAATGGGAAGTATCTCACTCTCTGCTTGCCTTTCAAATTTAGAAAAATGTGTTAAACTTCAGGCTGGTAAAAGTTACAGTTTAAACCCTCTTTAAAGGAAAAGGATTGTGCAGACAACAAAAGCAAACTAGTAGGCCTACATCAAACATAGAAACTGCTCCACAACCATGAATAATCAAACCTGCAAAAGCTATTTCCATAATGATGAAATTATTTAAAAACATCTCATATGAAGTTAATCTCCAAACTGTATAAGGATGTCATAGGATTCAAAGGCAAAAAAATTAAAAACTTGGTTTTTAAAATGGCTTAGTGAATTGAACAAACATCATCATCATCATCATCATCATCATCATCATCATCATGGTGGCAGGGGTTGCTGTTGTGTCACAGCAGATATAGCTATGCTTGTGTTGCCTGCATCTCACATGGACACCGGTTCTTGTCCTGGCTGCTCCACTTACGATCCAGCGCTCTGCTGATGGCCTGACAGAAGCAGCAGGGGATGGCCTAAGAATGTGGATCCCTGTTTTCCAGATAGGATGAAGCTCCTGGCTCCTTGCTTCAGCCAGGGTCAACTCCAGCCATTGTAGTCCTTGAGGAGTGAAGAAGCAGAGAAGACCTCCCTGTCTTTTCCTTTCTCTCTGCAACTCTGACTTTCAAGTAAATAAGTAAATCTGTAAAAGCAAAAACAAAACAAAAAACCAGATGCGGATGGCATTCCTGTAAGAAGGAGGTCAGTAAAGGAGAGGGCAAGCAAGAGCAAAGATTGGTCTTGGCTTTGCTTCCAGCAAACAGGGAGGAATGGTCCGCTTTGCCTGCTCTCACAGCCATGAGTGTCTGTTAAGGCTTAATTTTAGTGAGTGCTTCACTGGCCTAAACCCAGCTCAATCAAACCTTGAGAAACAGAAGCTTTCACTATGAGTGTTGATGGATTTTACACTTTAAAAGGAACCTTGTAGGATGCTATTATACTGTATCTGACTGATAAGCTTGGGAGAAGGCAGATATCTCTCACAAGAATCACTTTTTAAAAATCAGTCGTGAGTGAAGGTTCCCTTGCATCAGAGACAACATACCATATTTGTTTTTTTGGGATTGGCTTATTTCATTGAGCACAATTGTGTCCAGTTGGGAACATTTTGTTGCTAATAGTAGAATTTCGTTCTTTTTAAATGGCTGAGTAGGATTCCATAGAGTAGATGTACCACAGTCAGATTTTTTATTCATTTTTCTTTCAGTGGGCATCTGGGTTGTTCTCATGTATTCAGTGTTGTAGATTTGCTGCTGTAAATACAGGATTACAAGTCATTTTCTAATATGCAGATCTTATTTCCTTTGGAGATATGTCAGAAGTGGGATAATTACATGCAATCCAAGATCAGTAGACATGGATAAATGTGTGTGTGTATATATATATATATATATGTATTCATCTAGAGGAACTGGATAATGTAGACGAGCATGTAGTGGAGTGAAGATACATTGCAATATGCGTTTCTACTCCTGAATGATAGATGGAATGCCAATGAAACTATTAAATATTTCTTGACAATAAGTTGCTGGACTGTCTACCATTGTCTACATCTATGATGTTTAAATACATTTAAATAGCAGAGTGATAGACTTTTGTTGAAGGACTATGCTATTGTAATAATACTGGGGGAAACACTGGGGAGGAGAATGCAGATGGTAGGAGGGGAAATCCTTAAACCTACAGAACTGTATCATAAAATGCAAATAATTTTAAAAAGCAATCCTTTTTGGAGTGGTAATGCATATGATATGCTAAAATATTAAAACATCTTTTAAAAATCTATCAGTCTGGCATTGGGGTTGCCAGAGCTCAAATACGGGCACCTCATTGTAGTATAGCCTAACTTTGGCTTTGTGTCAGTACCTGTTAATACACTTACTGCTCAATCTTTCCAATATCCAGCTTTCTGTGCATGCTTATGCAATGAGTCAGTATATGGATCCAGTTCAGTATATCAGCTCAGAATAACTTACGTAGCAAAGCTTTCTTTTGAAAATGAAATAAAATTCTTCTATAGTATAGAAAAGCTTCAAGAATTTGCCTCTTCCAGACCTGCTCTACAAATGATACTTTAAAATGTTCTTTTTTTCATTTTTCATTTTATTTTTGACAATCTTTACGTAGTTAATTAGGGTAAAAAGTTCTATTGACAGAGAAGAGGAATAGCACCCACCAAAACCAAAGGTAAATGTGGAGAACATCCCAGCAAAATAACAGAAGACTAAATCAAACAATGATCAACCCATTGCTTAAATGACAGGTTTACGTTACCATCTATGCGTATTAACCCTGAACGTAAATGGCTTAAACTCATCAACCAAATGTCATCCATTAATAAACTGGATCAAAAAACAAAACCCATCTACCTATCTATCTGTTGCCCACAAGAGACACATCTCACCAACAAAGATCAGCGGAAATTATATCTCATGGATTTTTATGATTTTGTTTTTAGTTTCATTTCTTCAGAATGTTTTTTCTCATATTAAATTTTTCACTGACTCATAGATCAAAAAACATCATTTTCTTCAAGAAGATTCTTGATTTTTTTTCATTTCTTCAGCAACATATTAGTCATTTAGTAGCATGTTATTTAACTTCATGACATTGTAAATTTGTATTTTTTTCCTGCTTGTTGATTTTGTTTTTTGGCTTTTCATTTAAGGAGATGTATAGCTACTGTGTAATGGAGACTATCATATCCAGATATGAGGATACAATGTGAATCTGTACATCCAGATCAAAGATGAATTCCCAATGAAATTCTTAAATCCATGTGGACAATAAGCTTCAGGACACCATGCCCTCAATGATGAACTGAGGAAGGGGTCAAGGAAATCCCAGAGCCTATGGAACTGTGTCATAAAATAATAACAATAATAATAATAATAATAACAAAGATTCAGTGGCAAAAAGAAAAGAAAAATGTAAAACCAAGCTTCCAGCTTTGGCATTGGCACCATGTATGGGTGCTGGTTCAAGTCCTGGCTGCTCCACTCTTAATCCAGCCCCCTGTTTATGGCCTGGAAAGGCAGCAGGAAATGGATCAAGTCCGTGGGCCCCTGTGCCCACTTGCGAGATTCAGAAGACTCTCCTGGCTCCTGGCTTTGGGTCGGCTCAACCTAAGCTATCTATTGTGGCTGTCTGAGGGGGTGAACTTGTGGATGAAAGATTTCTCTCTCTCCCTCTCCTGTCATTCTTTTTTTCCTCTGTAAATCTGCCTTTCAAATATAAAGAAATATATATTGAAAAACACGTATTAAAAAATTAGCTGGAAATCTTCACAGATATATGTTTTTAACAAATGTTTCTCAATTTGGCAAGTTCCAGAATAATGTGGCATAGGCATAGCCTGCTTCTATCTATATTTAAAAAGACAAAGATACACATTTGTGTGAGTGTGTGTGTGTATAAATGCGTGTATGTATAGGGGGACATACAAAATGACAGAAAAAGACCTAGGGAAGAAACATTCTGTTGATAATAGTCATTGCCTCTAGGGAGGGAAATGAGATAGGAGCCAAGGGAAACTTCCAAATTTTACTCTGTGTGGTTGGCATTTCTTTGAACTGACATGGATCTGTGTTAATTTTATAATTAAGAATATTTATTATTTTAAAAATTTCTTCTAACTGGTCAGGCTTGGGTAATGAGAGATGCAAGATTTTGAGAGGCTTGCGCCAGAGTTCATCACGAGCAATTATGCGAAGTGGTTTTAGTCATTGAAATGTGACTATGAACCACCAGCCATGTCTAGCAGGTCTTTCCCATAAAGTCCATAATACTCCTGACAAACAAGAACATTATCTTGAGACATGTGGTCTGAGGGATTTTGAGTTTGCAAGGGGGGTGAGCTAATAAGTTCTCACCTGGTGGTGAAATGGGCAGGGATGGATAAAGTATGAAAAGGCTGGGCAAGGATTGGGATTTCTGTGCATCTCAATGCTCTCTATCATTAAACAGCAGGAAAGCAAACATGCATTCAGCAAAAGCATGTGTAACTCTGATTATCACATGCAATAAGCAGATGGTCAAGCTTGTCATTGTTCTGTGCACATCAGACTCCGCTGCCCGCTGGAAAGGCCCATACCCTCATGTGGCCAAGAGTTTTTCATAATCAGAATAATCTGCTTTTGTTGAGCCATCAGCTTTTATCCATCAAGGAAGTTCACATAGTCAGTAAGGAACTGTCAGAGCTAGCAATATACAGGAGCTTAAAAACTTAATAAATTTCCAACCTTTAAAAATGTAAATGGAGTCTGATTCTGTGGTATGTGAGGTAGAGCTGCTGCCTACAATCCCATATGGGTACTAGTACATGTCCCGGGTGCTCCACTTCCAATTCAGCTCCATACTAACAGCCTGGAATAAGTACCAGAAGATGGCTCAGGTGTTTAGGCCACTTCCACTCATGTGTGAAACTTGAATGATGCTCCTGGCTCTGTCTTGGCCCAGCACTGGTCATGAATGAAAATGAATGGAAGCTCTCTCTCTCTCTCTCTCTCTCTCTCTCTTTCTTCAACAAATGATGTTGGGACAATTGGGTAGCAGCCTTGAAAACTAAGAAGCAAGACATCCACCCATTACTTTATATAAAATTCAGCTCTAAATGTATCAAGGACTTATGTCTGCACACAGAAATCAAACTATTGGAGAAAAGTATAGGAAGCACTCTTCAAGTATAGCAATAGGGAAAGACTTCTTAGTAAAGTCAACAAAAACAGAAGCAGTCAAAGCCAAAATAAACGAATGGGCAACATCAACCTAAAAAGTTTCTGTACAGCAAAGGAAATAATCAACAAATTGAAGAAGCAGCCAACAGAACAAAAGAAGATCTTTGCACACTATGTAACTTATAGGGGTCTAATATCCAGGATTTACAGAGCTTCAGAAACTCAGCGACAACAAAACGTACAACCCTGTGAAGAAATGGAAGCAACTAAGATGCCCATCAAAAGAGGAGTGGTGAAAGAAACTATGGACATCTACTCCATGGTATACTACTCAGCCATTAAAAAGAATCAAATTCTACCATTTTTAACAAAATGGTCCCAACTAGAGACCATTATGCTCACTGAAATAAATCCATCTCAAAAAGATATATACCATATGTTCTCTCTGATATAAGGCAACATTCATGCAAAATGGAGATCAATAGTCCTTTCAATACCATTTTTGCTACATCTCAGGAGGTTTGATATTTTTGTTTTTATTTTCACTCATTGAAAAAAAAGGTTTTTTTTAAATTAATTTTCTCACTGATTCATAGGCCACACAGTAACATCATTTGCTTCAGGAAGGCCTTTGAGATTCCTTATTCTTCAGTGACACATTGGTCATTCAGTAGCATGTTATTTAACTTCATGTTGTAACATTTCTATTTTTCTCTGTTGTCGATTTTGTTTTATGGCTTTTCATTTAAAGGGGTTATAGTAACTGTGTAATAGAGGCCATCATATCCAGGTGTGAAGATACAATGCAGTTTGCATCTCTACTTCCAAATCAAAGATGGACTCTCAATGAAACTGCTGAATGTATGTTGACAATGCAACAACCTCAGGATACACTTAAATAGCAGAATGATGGACATATGATTTACTGTGAAGGACTACAGTATTTTTTAATTATATTTTTGACAATCTTTACATTGTTAATTAGGGTAAAAAGGTACAAGGGCTATAGGGAAGTGGGTAAGACTATTATTTCCGTATTATTTCCTTCATATATCTGAGGTAAAGAGAATATTGAGGGAGAAGCCCCACCCAGTTTCCCACCCATCCCAGGTCCCAGATGTGGGGCATGCTCTGAGATCCTTGCTCAAGTGGTTCTGATAGTTCACCAGTTATGAATCACTGCCAGTCTCGCCACTCCAGGCACGATGAGGTCATTGAAGAATCCACTGATTGACATAGTCCATCATAGAGTCTCCATTTGTCCAGTATTTTGCTGGCAACATATAGCTGAGGTAATGGATTGACCTGTTCTGTCTTCCGTCTTTTCTTGGTTAGGGTTCTGAGTCCAGCATTTTGATTGGGGAGACTCCCAAAAGAAACTTTGAGGTGTTCCCAGACTAGATTCTTGTATGTACTAGCAAGTATAGGGCCCGGCACAGTTCATTGCCCCGATCAGCTGTTGGTTGCAATCGCTGGGTTGGTTTTGTTTTCAGCCCCGACTTCCACTGGAACCAATGGGTGTTGCAGTCCAGCCTGGTTCTGCCCAGGACATACTCGGCCCTCACATAAATCAGTGGGAACTGCAGCCTAGTCAGAGCAACCCACAATAACCCCCACCAGGCCCACCCCTCCCCTGGTTTGCCAGTATGTGTAGCAGACTAGTCCAGTCTGCCCCATATCCCATTTGGCTCTCGTACATGTCGAAGGGTATTGAAGCTTAGTTCCATCTAACCAGCTCAACTATCCAGCCTTCAAGGATGTTGAGTGCCTCTTTGTCTAGCCACCCTAGCCCCTGTCCTAGTTTTTTGTGCCCTCCCATGGGAGTGGTAACCCAAGAGGGAGGAGCCCACTGTTTCCCTCCCAGGTCTCTCTCACTCCCGGATTATGCACTCTCCAGGTGGTTCTGTGGTTTGACTTGACAGAATTAGCCCCCAGTGCCAGCTTCTGCCAGCTGATGCTAGGGCTAAGCCCAAACATCCCTCACCCATTCTAATTTTGTTTGCACCAGTAGGAATAATCTGCCCATCCTGGCTTTTCCCTGATCTGGTCCACATGAGGCCCACAGGTGCTGTATCCCTGCCTAGTCTGGCCTGTTCCCATCCCGGCTCACTCTCTCCAGTGGGAGTAGCTGTCCAGCAAGGGAACCACCCCTTATTCCCTAGCCGGTTCTGCCCCCTCCCTTCCTGGTTGCAACGTGTGCTGTTGGACGTTGCGGTCACATCTGGCACAGGCAACCTCAGCTTGGCTTTCTGTGCTGTGTACTGCTTTTGTCGCGACCGAACCTGGCTCAACCCACACTCTGCTCTGGCGTTCGGATTTGCCAGTGGATGACACAAACTGATTCAGCCTGGTCCGCCCCCGACCCATGCCAAATGTATGCCAGTGGGACACTTTCCATGACCTCTTCTGGGCTGTTTCCTTCCATGCTTGTTGCGCTTACTTGCAGGATCTGTGTCCTGTCAGAGGAGTTGCCCAGGCTCCTCCATCAGAACCCCTCCTAGTGCCAGATTTCCTGGATACCTTTGGGTCCATGAGTCAGCACTACTCAGTTCACCTCCTGTTGTAGCAGGAACAGTGGCTTCTCTTAACTGGCCTTCAACCCATTCTGGTTCTTACTGTTGGATGTTTCAGCGCAGCTACAACTTGTCCATACCCACATATGGCTCATACATGGCTCAGTTGGGGTTGAGACCTAGCCTGGACTATAGTATTTTAATGACATGGGGGAAATTGGTGGAGGGAAGAAGTTTTGGGGTGGGGAGGAGGGAAATCCCGGAGCCTATAGAACTGTATCATGGAATAATAACATAAATGGATGAATTTAAAAATAAATAAGTAAATACATAAATCCTAAAATAGCATAGATTATTAACTTTTCTTCAGGGTAGCTGGATGAGATAACAGGATGGAATATTACACAGCCCTGTCATTTTCAATAAGATGGATAAAGGCGGAGAACACTATGTCAAGCAAAGCAGTCTTAGCACAGAAAGACAAATATTGTGTTATTTCACTTACCCTTATATGTGGGATCTGAAATAGTCAAACTCATAGATACAGAACAACGCCTAGAAGGGCTTGATGGGAAGGGGAGGATGTTACAGAAATGGTTAAAGGATATGAATTCAATTAGATGGGAAGAGGGCATTGACGAGAACTGTTGTACAGTATGGTGTCCAGTTAAGAATGATGATACTGAATCACTAATGGAATAAATTTCAAGTGTTCTCATCACAAAAAATCAGTATGAGAGGTAATACATATGTTTATTGGCTTGATTTGGCCATTCTGCTACATATAAATATTTCAAGACATGATATAGTACACCATAAATATATATACATTTGTTCATTTAAAAAAAAATAAAAATTAGGATCTTAGTGCCTAAAATCCTTGCCTTGCATGCACCAGGATCCCATAGAGGTGCCAGTTCGTATTCCAGTTGCTCCACTTCCCATCCAGCTCCCTGCCTGTGGTCTAAGAAAGCAGTAGAGGATGGCCCAAAGCCTTTCTCTCTGTCATTCTGTCTCTTTGTAAATCTGAGTTTCCAATAAAAATAAATAAATCTTTCAAAAATTAGATGACTTCAGATATTGAAGATATTGATCTCTCTCTTTTCTTTAAAATTGGAAGGCTTGGCAACACTGGGTCAGCAGCCATTGTGAACAATCCCCCAAGCTGATTTTTTGCAACACTCTTTTGATAAGGCAAAAGATTCTGGGTTTTCCATAGCTCTCAACATCTCTGTTAGTTTACCTCCTGTCTCAACTGTCATTTCATTGCCATCTTGGCCCCTGAAGCACTTGGCTTTACAATCACTATCTTGAAAAAAAAAAAAGGCCAATTAGTAATGCTGTTCATTTGGTTGAGTCCCTAAAGAAAGCATGGTCCCTCACCTTAGGGATTTAGCATGCCGTGGACGCAAATGGCATCTCTGCCATTCAGTTTGGTCATGTATTTTGCCCCCAAATCTTCCTGCCTTCCTTACCATAGTTAGTACCTAGTGGTAAACAAACTCTGTATTGAAATTTACTCATTTTGACATTTGCAGCTTTTTTTTTAAGAGGAGTCAATTTATTTACTGGCTTTTGTAATAAGTTGTACTGTCTGACTTAAATGGCAAATACTTGCATTCCCTGAAAAATAATTAAAAGAACATTATGTTATAATTTTACATTTTGTGCTTTCTCATTGTTAATAGCAGCCATCTTTATTGCTGGTTATGCCTTTTCTATTACCCATGCTACTTAGGGCAGAATGATCTGGAAGTGTGGGTTTGATTCAGGCACACCCAGATTCAAATCTGTGAACCTCTTGCTTCTGGGGCAGTTCTCTTTATTTCTCCCTGTTTAACCATTTGTAGAGCAGGGCTAACAATCCTTTCTCTGCTTTTCCTGGAAGGTCATTTCTTAGAGTTAATGAGATACTTGTTTTTTCCTTATAACTGTAATTGGATTTTCTCCAGATCCCCGAACTTCCTATGATTTGCATCGTCATAGCTACTTTACTGTGCATCATTAAGCTAGTTCACAGTGGGAGCCACTGTTAGGTGAGACAAAAAGCTTTGTTTGAATGCATTAAATCCCCCTATCACTGATATTTGTGGTCAGTATAATGAAGGAGAATTTTCACGATGATCAGCTATAGGGATAACAAGAGGCACATAGGACTCTCGAACACACTCTGACTTCTAAACTCCTTGTGTTAGCTCCACATTTCAGAGTCTTAAATACACAAAGCTTTTAGAGTGTGTTTTATTATTGCCAATATGCTTCATTAAAATGCCAGTGCATTACTTGGTTAATAAATAGGTATGGAGTTTTGTAAAGTCACATTCTAGTTGTGTGTTGAATTTATTAACCAAAGTATTTGTGTACCTGTAAGTAACAACTATTTGGATTTGTTGGAACTCAGAAAGAATGCTAGGAAGCTTTTTTTTCTTTAGTTGTTCTATAAATTGCTTTCATAGAGAGGAGTCATTAATTTAGAGACAAAGGAGTTTATCTCATTAATGCAAAATCTGCTTGCTAACCTGGCTTAAATTTTTAATTCTTTCCATCTTTGGTCAACTTTCCCTTTGGTGGTTCATATCAGGTAAATAGAACAGCTGCTTAAATATCATTGAAAATACTAGCCATTACCCAATTCAAAAAGTCCAAGAATCAAAAGAATTTATAGCATTTTATAGACTTCCAGGGTAAGGTGGATTTCCAACTGAAATGAAGAGTTGGATTACTGGAATCCCATAAACACCTCAAATTCAACCAATTGGAGCCCCCACTCCACCTGCTAGTCCCACCAGAGCTAAAATTGTGACTCTGTGTGGGTAAGGGAGAGAGACATGTCGTTGTTACCCAGGTCCATGAATTTTCACTCTCCTTTCTTTTCTCTGACATCTACTTTACGATGTTTTGTGCTCTCCTCTCCTTCAGAGAGGTTAGAAATGTATTTGCTCCCCGCCTCCACTCTTTCTCTGGCAGCATTCCAGTTTAAGTTTCTCACATGAGAGACCCTAGGGTGATACTTACTCCTGGTGTGACATTTGAAAATAAGAACAGAAGCCATTCTGCCCCTGTAGCATAGGATTACCTGTGTGAGGACTTCAGTGGATGCCAGACGTGAGGTCTGGCCAGGAACTTCCTGGGCATCGTGCTGATTCACTTACTTCCTGTGGATCACAACAGGATTCTACGATTCCTTTATTTTCTGATTAGCTAAATGCCAGTGATGGATTCTGTAATTTATGCTTCCCTATTCTTTCCAATGGATAATGAGCTTCTAATCCTTGTATTAAACCTCTTTCTACTTCAAGAACATAAAGTGCTGTATTAGTCATGGCTCTCTCCTTTTTTAATTAAAAAATGTATTAACTTAGAAGAACTCAGGGTATTAGAAAAACAGCTGCAAGTTTTTTTGCAATTACAGAGTTATAGTTAACAGAACAACAATAATTTTGTATAAGTTGCTTCAGAGACACTGAAGATGAAAAAAACTACCTTCCCCCCATTTATAAGTAATTTGTGCTGTGTACCAGCAGAAATCTGCTTTCAATTTCCATCCCTGTTTATAATCCCCTATATAAAAGGCAAGGGTAATGATATTGAGAATCCACCAGGATAGATCTAACTGACATACTGTTAGAGTGTTAATGAACAAGAAAAGACACTGTACAGCTTAAGAACAAATCTTACACATCCTTACATTTCATCTTTTTTCTTTAAAAGAATGGAGTTGTGTCATGGTTAAGTGATTTGTAGACAAGGGAAAAACTGGTAGAGTCAACTTCTGCCTCATCATCTTCGTCTTCCTCCTTCTCATCTTTCTTATCTTTCCTCAGTTTCTTCTTCTCAGCCTTGTGGTTTGTCTCCTATTGTGTTCCTAACCCCAGATCCAGAGTTCTCCTACAGAGAAAAAGTGTCTGCATTTCAATCCTTGAAGTCCATTGAATGCTATAAAATCCACGTCTCGGGGTCCTAGGAGCTGGAGTGCGGGTGTCATCTGAGCGCTGCCATTTTCACTCTAACTTCTCTGTACTGCGATGGTTCGACATTCCCCTCCTACATACACGCATCTCTCACATGCACACATGGCAAGAAGTTGAATGGAATGGTCCCTACAATCTCCTCTCATTCTAACTAATCCCTAGCTTCTTAAATTAGAAGTTACTTGGGCTATACAAACTTTAGTATCAGCCCTGACTGTGCTTGGTGGGTGAGGGAATAATCTGTGCTGCCCAGAGTCTCCTTGTCAAACCCTGATGGATCATATCACCCCTTCCCTCAGTCTTTGACGTAACTCTTTCCAGTCACTCCCTGACTCTTAACCACATATTTTTGGTTTTGCTTTTCTTAGTGCTATGCCCTGCTTTCTGAAAGTTGTATCCTTCTGTAATCTCTGTGAGGGTCTTCCCCATCCAGGTTGTGCCTGTTCAAACATACCTCCTGCATCATGCTTTGATATTTATAGTAAAAATAATTGTCTACATCCTTTGGTCCCTTATTCACCATCTTGGATTCCAATTTGATTGTAGTCGATACTATGTCTACCCAAATACTTCAGCAAACTATTTAATAATGACTATGGGAGTTTCTGTTTTCAGTTTTCTACCTTTACCAAATCAATAGAGTGCTTTTCCAATCTTAACAAAAGTGAGGCTGAAGGTATCATAATACTAGATTTTAAGACATACTACAGGGTAGTTAAAATCAAAACAGCCTGGTAGTCTCACAAAAATAGGTATGTAGGTGAATGGAACATAGTAGAAATCCCAGAAGCCAATCCAAACAGCTTCAACCATATACTCTTTGACAAATGAGCTAAAAACCAATCCATGGAGAAAGGACAGTCTCTTTAACAAATGGTGTTGGGGAAAATTGGATCTAGGTTGCAGAAGTATGAAACAAGGCCCATATCTTAAGCCTTATACTAAAATCAACTCAAAATGTACCAAGGATATAAATCTATGACCTAATACCATAAAACTAAGAAAACATTGAGAAAGCTGCAAACATTTGCATAGGCGAAGAATATATTGTGATTCGATGATTGTTTTTAACCCTTTTTTACATTGCTATATGGGCCTTTCTAATTTCCACTTGTGATGTATTAAGCCTGTGATTTTAGAGTGGGTTGACATAACATTTTTGCAAAAGTTAAAAAAAAAGCAAGGAAAGAAGGAGGGAGATTGAGAGAAGGTGTGCAGGAGAGAAGGGCATAGAACTGTACTGCTTCAAACAGCATCCAGGGCCTGGCGTCATGTCTCAATGGATAAATCCTCATCTTGCAAGCGCTGGGATCCCATACAGGCACAAGTTCATGCCCTGGTTGCTGCTCTTCCCATCCATCTCCCTGCTTGTGGCCTGGAAAAGCAGTCCAGGATGGCCCAAAGCCTTGGTAACTTGTACCCCTGTGGAAGACCTGGAAAAGGGTTCCAGCTCTTAACTTTGGATTGGCTCAGCTCTGACCATTACAGCCATTTAGGGAGTGAATCAGCAGACAAAAGATCTTTATCTCTCCTCTCTGTAAATATGATCTGCTTTTCCAATAAATATAAATAAATCTTTATTAAAAATAACTGCACCTATGACAAATATGAAATATATTCTCTTTATATTAACAATTCTGAAAAGGAAAAAATAGTGCCTTTCAATAGCTGGTGCTAAAAAATTCAGCATTGAATTGAATCCTGGCTTTTCTTTTTGCTTTATGTTCTCAGATCTTGGTTCAGGATTCCGTTATACAGGTTTTGTGTTTCTTGCCATTGACCCTTTGAGTCTGGGAGACTAAGTAGAATGACAGAGCACCATCACTACATGTGCAGAGACTGCCGCACATCCTTGAGGGCATTGAGCATCTTCTGGAAAGAACATGCTGGGCCTTCCACCTTCACTGCTCTCACAATGGGCTAGTTCAATCCAGCCTTACTGTGTGCAAAGATTTTACCAGTTAGTACCTAATGCTGGCCTTCCAACTAATTTTATAGGTTATTGTCAGATACAAGGATGAAAGGAGACTTTTTCCCAACCACAGCTAAGAAAAGAAAATGTTGTTTTTATCCTAAACTACATGATCGCTCTTCAGTGATTAGGCTGCTAATGAGCTGATGATCAGTAATAATGGGTTAATGTTATATTTTACAGAAGTTGATTTGGCTCAAGTTCAGAAGCTGCTACTACTGGGTGTTGGACATGTAAGGAGGATTTTAAACAAAGTGTTTATGTTCTTGGTTTCTGTGACTTTATTATGAAAATAATTCAAGATCCAGTCATTTCGCAAATAGTTTTAGATCTGAATTAGTTGATTTCAAAAAGAAAAAAGCTGTACTGTACCAACTTTAATTAGGTTATCAAGCTTATTTAAGTAACAGCCATTTACCTCAGGTGTATCACTTGGCAAAGAAATGTTACTGAAGGATAACACTGCTGAACATGACGGCAAGGAAGGAAAAATCTGTCTAATAACATGAGCAAAGCTCATATGGCTGTGGGTCGACTAATGGAGTCCATAATTGGCAAGGAGATCAGCTTCTGCAGAGAGCAAGCCGCATAATCATGTTGCTAAAAATATACACCAGTGTTTGGCTCCTAAGATGACAAATGTGTTCATCCACGACTGTACACTTGAAGCTGAGAATCCCTGGACAAGCATCTCCAACAGGATGACCAGGATGTGTTGGTAATGACAGAAGACTACATCGTGGCTGTCAGCCCCTCCTAGGCAAAATTTAAAAATCCTAGGTAGCTTTTCTGCATCCTCAAGACATCAGGAAAATGAATGCATAATTAACAATGTGGCAGTGGAAGAAAAGTCTTTGGAAATGTAAGCGTTTATCGTCTAATCAAGCAGATGGTATTAATTATAGGAACAACTTCTCTCCTCAAAACAGATTCATTGTAATGGGGGCCATTTGTTTAAAAACTGTATGATTAAATACTTGTGATGGTATTGTCGTTTAGCACAACTAGATAGTCAATTTTGAGTGATAATATCTTAGTGGCTGTTTTTTCTAGGGCAAGAACAGAGAGTATTATCCCGAGATGTTGCCTGCTCATCTTCACATGAGTTTAATAAAACCACTGGATGTTGTGGGACTACAGCAATTTCGTCAACACATCTGCCAGAAAGTATCTTCATTCTTTTTGCCTTCAGTCTAAATCAAATTGAAAATTAAATCAATGATTCAAAGTAAATATTTGTCAAACCATGGAAAAATTACATTGTCTTCTTTATCCTAAAATGAAACTGTGTAATGATTCAGGAATAAGAGACATCTTGGATTTTTTTTTCTAAAAGATTATTTATTTGAAAGGCAGGGCTACAAGAGAGAGGGAGAATGACAGAGGCCTCCCTCATGAGTGACAGAGGCCCATGTACTTGGGTAACGTGCCGCTTGCCCAGGTGTATTTAAAGAGCTGGAATGGAAGTGGAACAGTACGGAACTGAACTATTACCCGTATGGGATGCTGACATTGCAGGCAGTGACTCAATGCGTTACCAAATGCAGGCTTCGCACCTTGAAATATGCAAATGCAATATTGTTTTTAAGCGCTACTGAGGTTGATGCTGCTGCTGCTGCTGCTGCTGCTGTAACTGATCATCAAGTATATTTGGTTGAACTTTGGTAGCTTGGTCTATGATAGCAACAGAATCTTTTTCAATGCAGTGGGCATGGTGGGTCTTTCCCAATGTACCTTTCCCAATGTACCAGTACCTTTCCCAATGATCCTTTCCAATAAGACCTTGAGCTTCAAGGACTTGTGATTAGGATATGGCTCATAACTGGTTTCAAGTGGTTGAATAAGCTTGTTCTATTGCCAGAGAAGTGAATGGGCCACGAAAGGCAGGTCCAGCCAGTCCTCACGCGGTATCTTTCCAGTGTCAGAGGTTTTTCAGGAAAGGGCGTGTGATCCCAGCTAACTCATTCAGTGAAGTCTAACTCCATGTATTAGTGGTTAAGAAGTGAATATAGCTTTCTGCTTTGCATATGAGTTAAGAAAGCACCCAGGCAATAGTGTTGTTATGTAGCACATTAAGCCACTGCTTGCCTCATCTGCATCCCATTTGGGTACCAATTCAAGACCTGGGTGCTCCACTTTAGATCTGGTTCCCTGTTAATGTGCCTGGGAAAGCAGAGGAGAAATAGCTGGGCCTCTGCACCCACATGGGAGACCTAGAAGAAGATCCTAAAGAAAAATAAAGTACCCACCAGCATTATTAAAAATATAGTTATAGTACCACAAGCTTGCAACAAACATTTAGGACAACACTCTGTGTGTGAGTGTGTATGTGTGTAAATACAAATATAAAAGCTCCCAGAGAGATAACAAGCCTTCAATGAGAAAGGTAAAAACTTAATTGAGAGATGTTAAAGAATACCTAAATAAACAAAGAGGCATATCATATTAATGAATGTGAAAACCCAAAAGAAACCCAAATCCACTTTTTACCTTTCTATACTTTTAGTGAATTTGCATGAACAATTCTAACATGTTCCTCCAAGAGAATTGATAGGTCAGGGGTTTGTCAGCAGTGTGTGACAGGGGCAAGGAGGAAGCACTAGACAGAAGAGGTTAAACTGCAATGCAGGGCAGTAAATCTCAACCAAACTGAGGGCAGTTCGGAGGACGAAGCTGCTTCTCCAGGCCCCCACTTCAGACCTGAAGAGGATGCTCCTGAAAAGGCATTGTTACCAAGCTTGATGGAGTTATTTCACAAAGTCTCAGGCCATTCTTCCTCCTGTAACAAGCCACCACAGACTGCATTATTCATAATAATAGAAACACATTTCTCACAGTTTGGGAAAGCTAAGGAGTCCAAGATCAAGCCATTAGCAGATTCACGGTCTGGTGAGGGCTCATTTTCTGTTTTCAACATGGGACCTCGTTTCTACATCCTCCCTAAGGGACAAACGTAGTCTTGAATGGTCACAGCATTAGAAGAACCTCGCTGGTTCCCTCCAGTCCGTTTGTCAGGCACTAATCCTCTTAATGAGACAAAGACCTCCTATTCTGATCCCCTCCAAAAGTCACTACCACTCAGGGCCGTTGTGTCAGGAATCAGGTTTTCCAAAACACAGAGGATCACAAGCATTTAGATCACAGCATGCATTGTACAGAGATTTTACAACTGGCTGGACATCATATATGTATATAAATATGTATATAAATAATTTAATTCACTTTAAAATGCGTGAATTAATTAATGGTAAAAGAGAAAGGTCTTAGAAATAATAATGATCCAAGAAACAAAATAGCAGAATAAAGGTAAGGATATGTTTAAACAGACAGATTCATTAGCCAGGGTGGAGCAGAGAGGCTGCGATTCCAGGATACAGGATAGGACAGGCTGATGGCAAAGGGACACCTGAATATCCATGGACACCAAGAAGCAGGAGAAACAACAGAGCAGTGGTGCAGTGACCAGACACCTCAGCACTGGATTTCTATCATCAGTGATCACAGCTCCACTAGTGGTCAGGTGGGAAGGGGTGGAGTTCACTGGGAGCTCAGGGAGCGAGCCCAGGCACAGAACTGCCCGTCCTGCTGGTTTGATTGATTCAACCACAAGCAGAATCAGAGTGGCAGAGCGCCAGCAGGCAGGTACAGGAACATGACGGATATCATGACTCAGACCCTCACCAATGCCACATTGGGTGCCATTTTGTGTACTGAGAAAGCCTGTGGGGCTGGAGGGACAACAGTGAGCTGTGCATGCACGAAACCAAGACCAAGCTCATTTCTGATTTGTTGCATTGCTCTGGTTCCACAGCGAAAACAGTACCAACATGGCATCGTGCAGGTTCCACAAAAGATAGGTCCATGTGGCCCCCAGACCTCCTGGTTAGCAGACCCAGATACCACCAGTGCCGCAACTCCTCTCTACATTTTGTTTAGTGAGGAAAAGGCTGTGGGGCTGAAGGAACAACAGCCAGCTGCACAGGTGCTGAGCCAAGAGAGAACTCACTTGTGGCTCAACGCATTGCACTGGGCTCACAGTGAAAGTGGTACCAGCTTGGTATCATGATAGGTACCTACCCATGACAGGTCTGGGTGGCCTTCAGACCTAACGGCTAGCAGGTTCTGGAAAGACCAGCACCACTGATAACTCAGTGATTTAGAACAACTGGTCTCTCCCCAGTCCCAGGCACTGCTCGAACCAGGAGTAGGAGTAAGGCTGTGCAGGCAATGGTATGGCCACAGCACAGGATCACAGGGGGTATAAAGTGGTGAGGCAGCGGCTAGGAACTCAGAGATCATGGTGGAAGCATATCACAGGAGCCTGAGACAGAAACTCACTGAAGGGAGTCACACAAGTGACTGCAAATGAAGAACCAGGTACTGAATGCAGTAGAATTGACCAGTGGGCAACACAGCTTAGAAACCAGTTCTAAGGTTTCTTGTTGCAATTTGTAGTTTTTGGGTTTCAATGTCCTTTATTTTTACTGTGATTTTTCTCACCTCTTGCTTCTTGTTCATTTTTTAATAAGTCCTTGAGATGCATTATTAGATCATTTATTTGAGATATTTTAATTTTTTGTAACCGTCTGATTTATAAATGTCCCTTTTAATAGTTTTTGCTACATCTCAATGGTTTTGATGTTTTATTTTCATTTCTTTCAAAAAGTTTTTCTTAATTTCTTCAGTGACGCAGTAGTCATTCAACAGCATGTTATTTAACTTCATGTTGTAATTTTTCTGCTTTCCTTCCCGTTGTTGATTTTGTTTTATGGCTTTTCATGTAGAAGGATTTATAGTAACTGTGTAATAGAGGCTATCATATCCAGATATGAAGATACAATGGAGTGTGTAACTCCAATTCCAAATCAGTGATGGGCTCTCGATGAGACTGTTCAACATATCATGACAATAGGATGCTGGACTCGCTGCCATTGTCCCTACCTATAATGTCAGAATACACTTAAATAACAGAATGATGGTCTTATGACTGTTTATGAAGGACTATAATATTGTAATAATATGAAGGAAGTTGGGGGAGATTTTGTGCAGGGGGAGGAAAAAATCTCTCCAAATGGTTACATAACCAAAGATTTCTATGATAAAAATTGCAAAACATTAAAAAAGAAATAGAAGGCACTAAAAGATGGAGAAACGTATTCCTGGATTGGCAGGATTAACATCATCAGAATATCTTAATTACCAAAAGTAATACACACATTCAATGCAATCACAATCAAAATCCCAACAACATTTTTCTCAGAAATTGAAAAGATGATACAAAAGTTCATCTGAAATACAAGAGATTGTGAATAGCCAGAGCCATCTAGAAGAATAAAAATCAGGCTGGAGGAATCACAATTCCAGACCTCAAGACATACTGCATGGTACTGGTAACCAAAAATGGGCAGGCAGTCAAAGCCAAAATAAACAAGTGGGACCACATCAAATTAAGAAGCTTCTGTACAGCAAAGAAAGAGTCAAGACAGTGAAGTAACCAACGAAATGGGAGAAAATTTTATACACTACTCACCAACAGGGGACTAATATTCAGGATTTACAAAGAGCTGTAGAAACTCAGTGATAGCAAAATAAACAACTTTGTGAAGAAGTGGGAGAAGAAAATGAACACATTTTTCAAAAGAACAAATTCAAAAGGCTAATAGACATATGAAAAAGTGCTCAGGCTCCCCAGCTATCAGAGAAACAAAAACAAAAACCACAGTGAGGAGACACCTACCTCCAGTGAGATTGACCTACATTCAGAACTCTATTAACAACACCTGTTGGCATGGATGTGGGGAGGAAGGTACCCTACTTCACTGCTGGTGGGAGCGTGGGGTAGTACAACCACTATGAAAGTCAGTACGGAGAATGCTAACTGTAAATGGATCTGTAGTATGATCCAGCCATCACACATCTGGAAATATATCCAAAGGAAATGAAATCTGCATATGACAAAGTGACCTGTAATTCTATATTTATGGCAGCAGAATCTACAATCGCAGAGACATGGAAACAACCCAGATGCCCATCATAATAAGAGTAGATAAAGGAATGTATGTTGACTATATTACAGATAGTGTCTCTCACAACTTAAAAGAAGCCAGGGGCCAGGAACTTTGTTTTGTCTCTCCAAGTGGCAAAGGCCCAGGCACTTATCCAGGCCATCAAAAGAACATGGATCAGAAAAGAAGCACCTGGAACTTGAGCCTTTTCCTCCTATGTGATGCTGGCATTGTAGGCATTGGCTTTGCCCGCTATGTCACAATGCTGGCTCCTATGCTGTCATCCTAAACATAAAAGTGGTGGAAACAGATGTGAAATGTTCCTTACAGTGGGTGTTGCAACTTGTCCCCAGCTTATGGAAACACCAATGCTGAGTTTCAATGTCATTTATGACACATTCTCAGGTGCTCCATCCTTTTAATGTGCAATTAAGTGCTTTGAATATGTGCATATCCTTTCCAAACACTTCGGCTTTGATTCAACAACTTTGATCTTGTGAAATGACGTCTTGAAAAACAGTAATTTTTCCCAAACTCTAATTTGATGATACAGTATATAATAGTTGGACTTACTAAAACTAGAGTAATTAGTTGTCCTACTATAAACTTGTTTTCAAATATGGTAATTGGTTTCAGACAAGGGATCAATCAGACAATTGATCCCTTATGAAACAGGCACAGAAGAGAATAGTGTGCCACTGAGAACACAAAGGGTGACATTTACAGTGCTTATTTTTAAGGTACTGAGCTTCAAAAGATGGTAGAAAACGCTCCAAAAATTATATTCAGATCTTACATATATGAGTGTTAAGTCTAGAGGACTATTGGTAAGACACTGGACAGGAAGGTGGATTAAGTACAGTCTCTGATACCAGTCACATTCTAACTAGGCTATGGCTTGTAGCAGGACCTCAGATTTCATTATGTTTCTCCAAGACTTGATTATTTTTTAAAAGACATTTATTCTAAAGGTCAATTTAAGGTTTGTTTATTTTTACTGGAAAAGCTAATTTAAAGAAAGAAAGAGTGGAGGAGAGAGATCTTCCATCCACTGTTTCACTCCCTAATTGGCCACAATAGCCAGAGCTGAGCCAAACTAAAGATAGGAGCCAGGAGCTTCGTCTGGATCTCCCACATAGGTACAGGGTCCCAAGGCTTTGAGCCATCCTCTACTGCTTTTCTAGGCCACAAGCAAGGAGTTGGATGAGAAGTGGAGCAAATCAGACATAGCAGGTGCCCATATGGAATCCCAACATGTGCAAGGTGAAGATTTAGCCTCTGAGCCATTGTGCTGGACCCTCTATGATTTCTACCAGGAAAAACAATTAGGCCCTTGCTGCTTGCTACTTGAATGACAACTCACCAGATGCAATACTTGGTGAGAGGAAAGGGCTTGTTTCAAAAAGCTAGCAGTCTTGGGGAAAGAATCATTTCTGGATACAAAATAACATTTGCTCTTTTCTTCCAACAAGCCAGCAGAAAGAGAACAGGCAACTACAGGTGCAGATATCAACATAGGTGCTCTGGTGTTCCCAGTTGAGGGCTGCACGCTTCTTCCTTAGCTCCATGTAGATCTGGCACTCCAAGCCCCTCTCCATGGCTGCTGTAATCACAACAGCAACAGTCAGTCCTGGTCATCCACGGCATGAAAATGGAAGGGAAGATACCTTTGTTATGGTTGCATGGCTTTTAAAAAAATCTTTCAAAGATGATTTAATTTTTTTGAAAGCATAACCATGAGCCAATTATGTGCTGTTTATAAGTAACTCACTTAAAGCAGAACAATATAGAGGAGAATGGAAAGAAAAAGATGCAGAGACTGATAAAAGAATGAGTATATTAGTATCATGCCTAGAAAGCTTTGAAGTCATGTTGCACATCTTAAATGTAATCTCTTTTTTTCATTTTATGATTATTTTTTTATCATTTTATAATATAGTTCCATAAGCCCTGGGATTTCCCCATTCCCTCCCATAAGCCTCTCCCCGCCACTGAGTTCTACCATATCATTACAATAGCATAGTTTCTCATACACAGTCAAAAATCCATCATTGTTTCCATAGACAATGACACAGAGTCCAGCATCCATTGTCAATACATATGCAATAGTTTCAATGGGAGTCCATCCTCAATCTGAAAATAGAGATGTACATTGCACTGTATCCTCACATCTGGACGTATTGGTCTCCACTATACTGTCACTGTGACTGTAAGTCCCCCCAAATGAAAAGCCACAATACAAAATCAACAACAGGAAGAAAAACAGAAATTTACAAATGCCATGAAGCTAAATATGTTACTGGATAGATAGTCTTCATTATTCAGTTACTATACATCCCCTTAAATTAAAAACCACAAAACAAAATCAGCAACAGGCAAAAAAATTAAAACTTACAATGGAATGAAGTTAAATAACATGTTACTGAATGACTAATGTGTGTTGCTGAAGAAATGAAAAAGGAAATCAAGAACCTTCTTGAAGAAAATGACACTACTGCATGATCTATGAATCAGTGAAGAATTAATTCATTGTTTTCCCCATTGTGACAAGAAATATCTTCCAATTATGAGATTCTTTCTTCTGTTTTGCTCATTCTATTATTGAAACTTTCCACTGAATTTTTAATTTATTCTATTGTGTCCTTCATTTCCAATAATTTGGCAACACCACACTGTTGTTTTCGCTGCTTTTCTGTGTCTGTCAGTCTCCGGGTACGCCTCTGCTGTTGTCCTCTCTCCCCTCCTATTTCCTGGAATGTGCCTTCTCTGCTTCACCCTGGCTAATATTTCTCCGTCTGTTTAAATGTGTCCTTACCCTACTCCACCATCTTGATTCTCCCCTCATTTAATTTTGAAGTTGGCAAAGGCTGTTTCTCATTTACTAGGGAGTCTTCAGTAATATTCATTGTGCCCCTGTCTCTTCTTTTGCTCTCAGTCATTGTACTTTTGGTTAGCAGATTCTTCTCCTTAGGGCAGGTTTCTAAGCTGTGTCATCCACAGATCTGCAATTCAATCTTACTTATTTGCAAACAACTTCTTTGTTTGCAGTCAGTTGTACCACTCGCTCCAGCGAGTTTCAGGTCTGGGCTCTTATGTTAGACTTCCACCATAGTTTCAGCTCCTGGCTCAGCACTCTCCACCTCATGTGGTCCTGTGCTGTTGCTGCACTGTTCTCTGTACAACTTTTCTCCCATTTCTGGTTTGAGCAGTTTCCAGGATTAGGAGGACACCAGGTTCTCCTAAATAGCTAGGTTGTTGTTGGTGGTGATCTTGCTGGAACCTGCTGGCTGTTAGGTCTGAGGGCCACACAGACATATTTTGGATCATAAGTTGTCAAAGTCAGTATTATTGTCAATATGGGACCACTCCCAGCTCAGTGTATGGCACAGCTCACTGTTCCTGCAGTCTCAAAGCCTTTGCCATACTGTGCAATATGGCACCTGAAGTATTACTGATGAAGTTCTTGATCTGCTGGCTGTTAGGTCTGTGGACTACCTGGACCTGTTTCTGAGGAAATTTGTAGGATGCCACATCATTGTCATTCACTGAACCCAAAATGAGTTTGCTCCCAGTTTAATGCAGGCACAGTCCTGTCCCATAGCCTTTGCTACCTACAAAAAATGGTGCCCGATTCAGCTCTTCAGGGGTTTTGGGTTGTGAAATCCACCTTGTTCCTGTACCACCTGTTTGGAATCTGCTGCTCTGTCTTTGTTCCTGACCAAATCAAACAAACAAGCAGGATGGGTAGTTCTTTATCTGGGTTTATCTCCTGAGCTCCCAGTGAATTCTTGATCTAATCTGGCTTATAACTCCATAAGGTGGAGTTCCAGTCACTGATGCAATTCAGCTCAACGCTCGTTAAATGCCGCTGGGGTATCTGGTCACTGTAACACCACACTGTTGTTTCTGCTGCTTTCTCGTGTCTGTCAGTCTCCAGATGCCCCTCTGCCATTGGTCTGTCCTCTACTATTTCCTGGAATGTGCCCTCTCTGCTTCACCCTGGCTAATGTTTCTCCATGTGTTTAAACGTGTCCTCACCCTATTCTGCCATCTTGATTCCAATAAAATACTATTTTAATATACTTTTCAAGCTCCTGCCTAATGAACGCAGAAACATGTGTATCAGTTGCATGATTATTAAAGGTGCAGTATGGAAGAATAATGTTGGACGGTGGGAATGTGGATGGGGAAAGGGTATTTAACAGGTACTACGTCACAGTTGGGCAGGAATAAAAAGTTCTTGTGATTTACTGCAATGTAGTGTGAGTGTAAGTAATGACAATGTAGTATGTATTTCTTAGAAAATAAAGGCTGGAAGAGAAGATTTTGAATGTTTTCACAAAAGATATCATCAATGTTTGAGGAGATGAATATGTCTATCTGATATAGATGTTACAGGTATCAGAATACTACTCGAGACTACATTTATGAATGTAATTTTTATGTATCAGCTAAGTGTTTTCAAAAAGTCATGGTATAAATGAGCATTGCTCGTGTGCTTTTATGCTGTATGGTGTCTTTAAGAGAATCTTTAATAGAATTTTACATAGAACTCTGTTAAAACAGCTCAGCACCAGCATTGGTTCAGCTAATCGGTCCCATTCACTCTTCACCTCACCTTCTGCCTTTACTCCTCTGCTTGAAGGTTTCTGTTACTCTCTAGGGAGCATCCTGGCCCTGGGGGTTCCACTCAGCTTCAGGACTGTCTCTGTTTTGTTCCTGGTTCACCTGAATCCTGATTTATGCAAATCCTACCTTGAGTCCCAGAGATCCCATCTCCTAGCGGCTGGGGTTCCAAACCTTCAAGTTCTTGTTTTCTGTCCCTGTCTGTAGCTGCTTTCGGCAAATGTGGATTAACCCAAACACTTGAGCTTTCTCTTTGTAAAAACAATATATTAAGTTTTTTCCTTGAAAATAAAAATGGGGATTGGTGATGTTGCATAGCACATTAAGCCACACTACCATTCTGGAGTTCTAGTTTGAGCCCTGTCTGCTCTGCATCCAACCCAGCCCCATGCTAATGCATCCTGGGAAGAAGCAGACAATAACTCCAGCGCTGTGTCCCTGTGACCCACACGAAAGACATAAACAGAGTTCTGGGTTCTGGCTCTTGAGTATTGTGGACATTTGAGGAATGAATGAACCAGCAGATGGAAGTATCTCTTCCTCTCTATGTTGCTTGGCTTTTCAAGAGATAGGAAAAAAAAACATTTAAAAGCACTCCATTAAGCTACAATCTGCATACCACAATACTCACAGATTTTTAGTATACAGTGATGTGTTGTAGTAAATGTATGTAGTTATATGCTTAGTTCAGTTCTAGAAAAATATCTTCAATGCACTAAGAATTTCAGGTTTTCCTTTTTAAAGGTGCATTTGTTTATTTTTGAAAGGCAGAGAGAGAGAGAGAGAGAAATCTGCCATCTTTTGGTTGGTTTCCCAAATGCTCACAACTGGGGGTGAGGCCGGAGAATCAGAGCCTGGAGCTCAAGCTGGGTTTCCCATCTTGGTGACAGGAACCTATTTACTGGAGCCTTTTCCTTTGCCTACCAAGATGTACATTAGCAGGATGTGAGAATCAACAACAGAACCGGAATATAAATTTTGGAATGGGAGGCAGGTGACCCACGCATATAATAACTGCTAAGCAAGACTCCTACTCCTGTCAGTTGCTCTTAACCCCAAAAGTGATCAATTCATTATTTGTTTAAAATTCAGAATGACAGAGAAACAGGAATACATACACACACACGAGAGAGACAGAGATTGAGAGAGAGAGATAGAGAGAGAGAGAGAATATCTTCTGTTCTTCTGTCCACTGGTTCACTTTCCAGACAGAGCAACGAGGCCTGGGTCATGAACTCTGTCCCTGTGTGTGGCAGGGTTCCGGGTACTTGGCCCATCCTCCACTGCTTTCCCAGGCACATTAAGAGACTGCTGCATCAGAAGTAGAACAGCCAGGATGAAAACTGGCACTCTGATAGAAGATGCCTGAATTGCAAGCAATTCCTTAACCTGCTATACCACAAAACTGGCCCCTATCATTTGCTTTTAGTATAGAATTTTTTGCTCTCTGCTTTTGAGGAAAGGGTTGTATTGCTTAGTCCCATTTTTATATCCCAAACTCAATATTATGGTCAAAGGATTTTTCTTTCAAAAAAAATTGAACTGGAGAAAGAACCCTAATATAGAGTTTCTTGCAAAAAATTCTGCTAAAATTATTATCCATAACTATTGTCTTCTAAGAATCTAATTTGCTATATAAAACAGTTGAAGGTAATCACTTTGTGAAAGTATGTTACATCTGATCTTGTATGACACAACAGATTTTTAAAGTTGGGGTTTTATTCCTTAATAATTCATGCACGTAGGAAAAAAAACCCCATAATTTATGTAATTGGCCCAGAGCAACTGAACACTTAGGGCTGTTCCCAGCATTTGCTGTGGGAAATGAGGCCACAGTGAGCATTCAGCGGCAGTCCGCTCGGTACACACATCTGCTAATGCCTCTTGTTAAACCCCTGGGAATGTACTCGCTGAGTCAAAGCCCCGTGCATTTTAATGCTGAAAGATAAATCTAAGTTATCTTGCCGAGAGATGGCACCCACTTAGAGGCCTCCAAAAGAAGATAGGAAATTAGTTTACTACACATTTAATGATACTCTGCAAAATGAACATTTCAAATATTGCCTACTTGGTGGGTGAAAAGGTCATCGCATTGTTTTAATTTGTATCTTTATGATTACAAAGATGTTTTGCTCTGTTCTGTCTCTTCAGTTATAAACTGCCGAGTCATCTTCCTTTGCTCCTTTTCCTGCTCTTTTTCTACATGGTTTTATTTGCCTGTGAATTCTTTGTAAAGTCACAAATAGCTCTTTGTCCTTTATATGTATATCAATATTTTCCCATTTGTCATTTATTGTTTGGTGTTGATGACATTTAAAATGTTATATAGTCACAGTTAACTTCATCTGTCAAGGAATTGGCCCATTGGTTTGTGTTATATAGCCTTTATGATTTTAAGAACTGTTCTTTCTATACCTAGTTTGTGGAGTTTTTTTTTTTTTTTTTTATCATGGAGACCTGTAGAATATTTTTTTAAGAAGATTTATTTTTTGTTTGAAAGTCAATTTACAGAGAGAGCAGCTCTTACATTGGCTGGTTTACTCACCAGTTGGCCTTGATGGCTGAAGCTGAGGTGATCTGAAGCCAGGAGCTTCTTTCGGGACTGCCACATGGCTACAGGAACCCAAGGTTTGGGGCCTTCCTCTACTGCCTTCCCCGGCCGGTTGGATGGGAGCTGGAAGGGAAGTGGATGAGCTGCTGATAAGAGATCCTAGTGCATACAAGGTGAGGACTTTAGCCACTAGGCTACCGCACCAGGGCCTGCATGTTTTCTTCTATTAATTCATTTTGCGTTCATTTTTATGTTTGATTTTTTATGTAGGGGTCTTGTTTCAAATTTCTGCAAGGGGAATCTAGTTTTCCCCATACTATTTATTGAAGAATTTCATTTTTCCAGTGAGTGTTTTTAGCACCTTGGCTGAAGATAAATTGGTTGTGGATGAATGAATTTATTTCTGGGATTTCCATTCTGTTTTATTGGTCTATAAGTCTGTTTTTATCCCAGTAACATATTGTTTTAATTGCAACAGACCTACAGTGTGTCTTGAAATTTCACATTTTTATACCCTCAGCTTGTTTATTTTGTTCGGAATTGCTTTGGGTACTCAGGGCCTGTTGGGTTCCTGGAAGAATTTTAGTGCTTTCTCCTAATTCTGTGAACAATGTCATTGGTATTTTCATAAGGATCACATTAAATCTGTAACTTTGGGTAATATGTATTACACTTCATGATATTTGTGGGAGTGGAAATTATTGTAGAAAGCAAAGTATTATAGGAAACAGATGATTTACAAAACTTCTAATTAATGTGCCATATGATTTAGTTATCTCTCCTCTGAGAACATAACTAAAAGAAATGAAAAAGATAGTTGCATTCCATGTTTATTGTAAGACTGTTCATAATGGACAGGGAATGGGAACCAATCTAGACGGCCATCAATGAACCAACGGGGAGAAAAACTGTGATGTGTACATACAGAATATTACTTAGTCCTTCAGAAGAATGGAATCCTGACTTTTGCAACAAAATGTACAGAACTGGAGATTATTATGTTTAGTGAAATAAGCCAGACACATAAACAGGGGTACCATGCTTTCTCTCCTATGTGGGAGTTAATATAGAGTCTAAAAAGAAGTTGTCATGTTATCTGGAATAGACGTTTTTGCAAATATTTTCTTTGCTCAATGATATGCCTGTTCTTCAATAATGTCGCCTTCTTTCCTCATTCTGTGATCTTCAAAGTTCTTCCCTTTATCATTCATTCATTGTGTTGTTCAAAGCCTGGGTTTTTCTTCCTAGCTCATCCTATCTCTGGATTAACTCCAGTTCAAATGCTATTGGTAACAGTGATGAGATTGGGGATCTATGGATGAGAACACTATTTTTGATAGCCAAAGTAAAATCTTGGAATTTTCTTTCTATACTTTAAAGATATCATTTTATTATCTTGTGGTCTTCATTTTCTCTGGACATGTCATCCATCATTTACATTTTGTCTCCTAAAACAACGTGTCTTTTTCTCTGGCTATCATTACGATTTTCATTCACTTTTAACTCGCAGCAGTTTATGATGTGCCTATGAATTGTTTTCACTTAGCCTGCTTTGGGTTAGTTGAGCTTCTAAGATACAAGAATATCTTCTAAGTCAGTATCAGAATGCTGTTGGTGGGCCCTTTGCAATAGCGTAGTGGTTAAAGTCCTCGCCTTGAACGCGCCAGGGTTCTAATCCTGACGGCCCTGCTTCCCATCCAGCTCCCTGCTTGTGGCCTGGGAAAGCAGTCCAGGACAGCCCAAAGCACTGGGATCCTGTACCCACGTGGAAGACCCAGAAAGAAGTTTCTGGCTCCTGGCTCCAGATCGGCACAGCACCAGGCGTTGTGGTCACTTGGGGAGTGAATCATCGGAGGGAAGATCTCCCTCTCTGTCTCTCCTCTCTGTATATCTGCCTTTCCAATAAAATAAATAAATAAATAAATCTTTTTTTAAAAAAAAGGAATGCTGTTGGCATTATCTCTTTTCATATATGAATATTTCTTTTGCCCCATTTTTTCTCTGCCCCAATTTCCAAGGATCAAATCTCATGTATGTCAGAGTATGTGATACAGTCATACAATCATTCAGATCTCATTATGGGTGTTTTCCTAACCTGTGTCAAGGTCATTGATCTTGTTCCTCTAATGAGCCCAACCTGCTCATGCAATAAATGTTCTGTCTAGATTTTACACTCTTAGTTTTTCTTCTTGATTTTTTATATACTATCCATATCTCTAATAAAATACGAACTTACTTGTTCAAACATATCCTCTCCAAAATATACATCAGCATTTTTATGGTTAAGTCTCTATCTGGTATTTTTAACATATGAGCCACTTCTGTGTCTTCTATTGATTGCTTTTGTTTTTGGCCATTGACCCCATTTCTTGCTGTTTGAGGTAACAAATACCTTTCACTGTTAGTGGTATATTTTATATAAAACAAATATAGAGACCGAGTGAATAACAACTATCTCAAAAAGATGATATTCTTTGATTGGCTGATGGGCTGAAGTCTGGGTCAATATGATATGTGGTTGAGCTAGATCTGTGCTTCATTGAAGCATGAACTTGATTAAATCCACCAACAGCGTTAAACATTTGGAAAGCATCCTTAGACTTCAATCTCTCCACCATACCATGGTGCCTGAGGGCTGAAGCGGTAGGTGTGTGGCAGTTTTGTTTTTCCTATCTGAGCCACCACTTTTCAAACCTCTCAGCTTGCGAATTTACTTGGCAGCTTTGTGGCTCATGGAGGGATTCTTTCTGCCTTTCATTTCCATCCTCAGTTTTTGAGAACCAAGGAGCTGCTGCCATCCCGATGTTTATAAAGATGCTACTTTGTACTCCAAAAAATAAAAAATAAATAAAGGGAAATGAAAGAAGAGAAAAGACAGACAGAGAGGAAGGAAGGAAGAAAGGAAGGAAGGAAGGAAGACAATTGAGAGAGGAGTGGTTTCTTGGTTTCTCCCAGTTTTTCTGTTCTACTCTCCTAAGTTGATTTAAGCCAGGAATCCTTCCTGTCAGTATTCACAGCACTAAAACGAGAAACTGAGTAAACTGACTACTTAGTTAGAAAATGAGCAAATAGTCACTGACTTGTGGTGGTTCAACTTCATGATGGTTTGAAAGCATACTTGTAAATCAATTACATATTCAACACTTTTTAAAAAGATTTATTTAGCTTTATTTGTAAGACAAATTAACAGAGAGAAGGAGAGATAGAGAGAAGTCTGTCCAGCCCCTGGTTCACTCCCTAAATGGCTGCAGCAGCCAGAGCTGAGCTGACCTAAAGCCAGGAGCTTCTTCCAGGTCTCCTATGTGGATGCAGGGTCCTAAGGACCTGGGCCATCCTCTGCTGCTTTCTCAGGCCATAAGCAAAGAGCTGGACTGGAAGTGGAGCAGTCAGAACACAAACTGATGCCCACATGGAATGCCAGTACCACAGGGAGGAGGATTAACCTGTTGAGCCACCTCACCAGACCCAACACCTTTTTATAAGAAGCTTTTAATACTCTTTACCTACTGATCATAACTTAGCCTAGTCTATCTTAAACATACTCAGAACACTTAGTTAACCTGAAGTTGGAAAAATTAACTAACACAAAGCTTATTTTATAGCTTCCAGGCTTTAGCACTAGAAGTTCTGCATCCCATGAAGTCTCTTAGTTTAGTGAAAATCTGAGAACGTTCCAGGCAGAGAATCAAAAATGTCAAAATGTTGTTAGACAAATAGGGCCACAGTATGGCTGTACTGGGTTGAGAGAGAGTTAAATTAATAACTTTCCCAAGATACTGATTTTAGAAGTTTGGATAAAACAGATAACATTTTAACGGTGTCTAGGAAGCATGAAAAAAATCATTGTGTTTAATCACACAAATTGCTCTCTCAAGAGAATGAGCATATTCCAAAGAGCTCCTTGGTCAGCAGAACCGAATCCATGAACACAGACAGGGATGGCCAGGAGGGATGCTACAGGGATTCTTTTGTCTACGGGAACAAGCCCCTGTGTCACACATAAGAGACCCACAAAGCTTCTAAGAATATTATACCATCAGAAACATGAGCAGTTAGGCTTGAAAGGAATAAGGAGGGTACAAAATGAAAAAAGGCTCTAGGATTTTCTGAACTCTACCAGCTAATAAATTACCAAGACTTACAAACTCACTGATGAAAATGCTAAACTATATGGCTGATGTGGTGTAGAAGGCTAATTCTCCATGTGTGGCACCAACATCTTATACCGGCAGTGGTTCATGTTCTGGTTGCTCTACTTCAGATCCAGCTCTCTGGTAATAGCCTGGAACTCAGCACAGTAAGGCCCAAGGCCTTGGGCTCCTGCACCCACATGAGAGCCCTCAAAGAACTCCTGCATCCCAGCTTTGCTCTGGCACAGCTTTGGCCGCTGTGGTCATTTGCGGATTGAACCAGTGGACAGAAGATCTCTCTTTCTCTAACTCTGACTTTAAGGTAAGATAAATATTTTTTCTTAAAAAAATGCTAAACTACAAACACGCAAGTTATTAGCAAAAGGAAATATTCTAAATTGAGAGAAATAAGCCCAGAGAATGGAGTCACTTCACAAAACACTAGAGAAATACCAAAGGTTTTTTTTTTTTTTCGGTTTCTTGAACATGAAAATAGATATAAATACAAGCTTGAAGACAGAGAAACACCATCAGCATTAATTGAAATAAAAATATTTTACTCCAGATCATAAAATCTGTAAACTAAAATTCCCAATTTTGATAATATGGTAGTAACATATATCATGTCTCGTTGACAGTTTTTTACTTCCCCCCCAGATTTTAGTATATGAGATATGTTTACCAAAGTACAGAAACTAGTTGGTATTCTACTATTTTTATTTCATTCACAAAATATTCATGTACTATTTCACTAGAAGGATACATGCTGCTCAGATTTCAAAGGAACATCGCTCCTCTGGTGCCTGACTGATGAAATGAACTAACCAGAGGTTCCAACCACAGGTAGCTTTGACCATGGGGTGAGTGATTCTAAAGTCACTTTAAAATAACTCCAGCAGAGATATTCTGCGGAAAGAAACACAGTGTTTGTCAGAAGTACGCAAGCAAGATTTTAAATCTACTTAGTGTCAGCTGGATCTCATATCACTTGGCTCTCCTTTGGTTATGATTACAAACCTCAAAAGCCAAGGTTCTACATTCGTTTGAAATGATTCATATTTTCACCAAAAATATACGTAAAATAAACATCTGTAATGGAAAACTTCCTGGTCATTGATAAAAATTTTAAAAACCCGAAGCAATGTGTTACTCTAACCTACAGTGTGATGAGCCCAAGGGGGTTGGCTTAGGCCTTGCAGTATATGAGATATGCAAACAGGGAAGGAAAGTATAATGAAAAAAAAGTAAAGAAATCCAAATAACCTTCCAAGGACTAAAATAAAACTTCAGCAAAAGATGAAAAGTATTTCTGCATCTTATGGAAAGGCAGTGGTCCGTGGCATTGCCTACTTTGTGGGGTTAAGGAAATAGCTCTGGTTTATTTTAATGTACCGTGTAATCTGGCTCATTTCCCGTATTGTTCTGTGTTCTTTGCTGCAATTCAAAGGAAAAATTGGACCAGTGTTTTAAATAACATCTGATAAAACCACTTGCATTTCCAAACTCACCTTGAACATTTACCTTTCTTCCTCTCCTTTCCTTTTATAAAGGCAAGCCAATGATAATAAAATCAGTAAGGATAAATGAACTGCAAGAAGCAAGAGTCAAGGCGTGCTGCTTTGCTGGAGTTACAGGCTGGCTCTAAGGGCAGTCTTCTGTGCTTACACAGTCAGCTTTGACTGGGAGTGTTTCTTGTTGGTAAACGCACAACTTGCAATCTCTCCTTCTTTTATTCAGTTTCTCTCTAAATTTTCCAAATATCTTGACCTTCTCCCAGTCCCTATAATTGCTACGATTGCTGTTTCTGGTAGCAAGGTTGCAGTTGACATCGTTCTGGCTTTAACAAAGGCCATTTTCAACAAAGGAATTCTGATTTGAGTCTAAAATATGCCTAGGAACAGACCAAGTCGAGGGAAGCCACATGGTGCACCCAGCAGCATGATGCTATGCTTAAGTAGAGTAAGCCTCAGCACTGGGAACCAGAAAAATGATTCTGAGGGGAACACACGTTTGGTCTTAGCCGTTAAGACGTTAGATGGGCCGACTCTGTCATATCCCGGTATCTGGCTTTGATCCTCAATTCCTACTCCAGCTTCCTGCTAACACAGACACTGGGGGACGATCATGATGGCTTCACTGATTAGGTTTCATCACAACATGGTAGACCTACATTTGTTTCCATCTCCCGATTTGGCTGGGCGCAGTCTTAGTCGTTGAAAGCTTCTGGGGAGGAAAATGCTGAGGTGAGTACTTTCCTTTGCCTTCTCTCTCTCCTTACTTCTCAACTATATATATATATATATATATTTATAGAAATTTTAATAATTAATGAGGTCTATCCTTGACAGGCTGGTTTTTTTTTCCCAAAGGTTAATTTTTATTGGCAAGTCAGATTTACATGGAGAAGGAGAGACGAAGATCTTCCATCTGCTGGTTCACTCTCCAAGTGGTCATAAGGGTCGGAGCTGAACCGATCTGAACCAAAGCCTCTGAATCCAGGAGCCAGGTGCTTCTTCTGGGTCTCACACACAGGTGCAGGGTCTCGAGGCTTCGGACCATCCTCTGCTTTCCCAGGCCACAAGCAGGGAGCTGGATGCGAAGTTGAGCAGCTGGGACAACCGATGCCCGTATGGAATCCAGGGCGCATGCAAAGCAAGGACTTCAGCCACTAGGCTACCATGCTGGGCCTGACAGACTGTGATGTTTGATAGCTGTCTTTTTAAGTAAGGGGAAGAGCTGAAATTGTTTCCAAAGATCTCTGCTGAATGTTTCTATTTGAGAGATCCACCTTAGGCAAAATGATAAATAAAAATGATCATTTTATGGCATGAAAATGAAAACCATGGCTAACCCCAATGCCATGTATACCACTTTTCCAAAAATACTCGCCACAAAGAAGTCAAAGGTTTTTGTCTGTTGCTGTGATTTGATCACAGGCTGATGTCAAATGGGGTGATCAGGTAATGTGACAGACTTTTTAACCTCAGCTATATTGTGCTTTCTTTTCCTTTTCTTGCTTTTTTACATAAGGGGAACAGATTTAATGTGTTTTATAGATACGCTTTTAAGAACTTAATGATATTTACCATTCTATGCTCTATCCTTCCTGTCCTTCCCACCCTCCCTTCTCTTTCTTTTAATTTTTACAATGAAATACTTTTAATTTATTCATTTTCAATATGGCTTGCTGATAACTTGGCCAGGAGGCAGAGAATGATGGGCCAAATGCTTGGATTCTTGACACCAGGTGGAAATCCAGAGTTCTGGTGCCTGGCTTCAGCTGCCCTAGCCCCAGCTGTTGTGGGCATTTGAGGTATGAACAAGCAGTTGAGAAATCTCTCCCTCACTCGGCCTTTCAAATGTATGTGTGTGGGGGGTGTGTGTGTGTATGTATTCCTGGGAAAATGGAATGAAATAACAAGTTCATTTCAGTGCAAGGATATTTTGAAACCTGTGCATAATTTTTTCATAACACAAATTTGCATGAAGTTTTCAAAGACTTCATGCATTTGTAGATACCGAATTTTTTGTAACAAAACAAACTTATTCTGTGACTCAATTTTTCACAAACGGCTTGAAGAACACTCATACTAAAATGGATGTTTCCTGTATGCGTTCATAGAATGAAAACAGACCATTATAAAATTAAGGGGAAAAACGAAGGGGAAGAAGAAGGTGGAGTTGGGGGGGGGTGGAATATGACCATACTTCTAAATCTGTATTGTGCAATACATAAAATTAATTCACTTTAAATAAGTTAATTAATTAACTAACAAGTCATTTTTATTATGTTTGGCTTTGGAGAACCTACTGTATCGGGATTGAAAAACTGTGTATGTGCATGAATTAAAGGCAAAAGGTTTCGTTTTAAAGAAAAGAACCTGCCTCACATATTCTGTGTCTTCAACAACATAAACTGTAACCCAAAATAATTTCCTAGATTCAATTACAAGAGCCAGGACTTGGTCCAACTCTAATCGACTCCAGGAATATTTTATTTTTTTTTCATTTGAAAGATAATTTAATTCATTGCCACATGTTTACTGGGGTTGTTCTCTGATCTTGGCAATGATGGTGCCCTGTCCTAACTCCCAGGTGTGGTTTCCAAGGAACCCAGGGACTCACTCGTTACTCTCTTCTCCACAGTTGTTACTGGCTTAATCTTCTTTTCTGAATTGCATTTATTCTTCTGTGGTTTTTCCCTCCAGCATCTTTCTCTTTTTGTAATCATTGAGCTATTCATGCTCGAATTGAAATAGTGAAGTCAGGTTTTAATGCTAGATCAAAAATATCAGAGAGGAGCTACCAATTTCACGGTTCACGAAATAATGTTATCAATCTGGACTGCTTAAGAGATACCAGAGCCTCCTGACCCAAATGCAAACTCACTGGTCTTGAAATAATTTTGCTCCTATCTGATGACTGAGGAACTATAGTAAAGTTTTGCTTAGAATTTTCCAGGCCAATGACTGTCATCATGGACTTTCATCCTTAAAGAAATGGAATCTGGAGGTTTTAAGGGAGTCCTCATTTGAACATTGGAAGATCCAGAATTACATTTTCTGGCAAAACTAAATGTACTTACCGAAATTTTTAAGAGTCTATGGCTCTTACCTTTGTGTACAAAGAAAACAGCCCTCTCATCCCCAGTGTACAAGTCAAATATTTCTTGTGTGAGAAGGCATCCCAAAACTTAATGATTTTAGAAAAATGATTTATGACTGTTCTTGAATCTGTGGATTGGCTTAGTGGTCCTGCTGACCTGGGCTGGGCTTGCTCTTGTGTCTGCACTCACCTCACTGGTTGGCAAGGAGGTTAACTGGTCTAGGATGGATTTGGAAAATGACTCCATTTCCTGTACATACATCCTGCGCCATATTCTTCCTGCCGGCCAGCTCAGGTAGGCTCTTGACGTGGTGATGAAAGCTTAAGAAAGGGAATTCACTTATTCTAGAAGTCAAACAGAACTAGGCTCAGGGTTTTTAAGCTTCCACTTTATCAAATTTGTTCTTGTCTCATTGGCCAAGGTGAGTTATGCAACTAAGCCCAGAAGCAATGGAGAAGACACAATTCTGTATCATGGATACATAAAAGCTTGAGAAGTTGAGCTAGAAATGGTCTCACCACCCCTATCCAGGCAAAATCAAAGCAGTGTAGACAGCAAGGCTGCAACAGCCAGGTCTGGATCAGACTGAATTCAGGAGACAAGAATTCCATCCTTGTCCCCATACAGTTAACAAGGACCAAAGCTCATAGTTCATCCTCTGCTGCCTTGCCAGCAGTAGGAAGCTAGCTCAGGAATGGAATAGCCAGGGCCTGAACTGGCACACCAATAGAGGATGCTGGGTTCATAAGCAGTGGCTTGACCTGCTGCGTTGGCCCCTAAACTTTTTGTTAAATCCCATTTTTCATGAGCAATTTAAAGTTCCCATAGAAAGCCATGAGTTGTCTTAAACTAACTTTTTACCCATGCTTGAAAAAGCTGGAAGCAAAATATCTGCACATGTATGGGCATACAGAACAAAAACTAATAGGGCTTTTAAACTGCTACACAAGGAAGTTTTGTTTCATTTTACTTTGAAGAAATAGTTGCTACTCTACCTTTTCCATGGATCCTTAATATATAAGATTGGCAGCAAGAATTTACTTCAGAATTAAGGGTTGATAATGTCATCTGCTTCTTCATCAAGTAAGAGGCTTTTTTTTTTTTTTTTGCTAGTCAAATTATAAAGTTTTTGTAACCTAGTGGATTTTCTTTTGGTTCCTAGGAGATTGCGAGTTAAGTTGTAGACCAGCAATGGAAATTTGCAGGTCGGGATTTTTGTACATGGTTTTTGTACCCCTCTTTTATGTTCCTCTTTGCTCCCTGTATTTTATTTTGTATGATGTTCAATCTAAGTGTGTCCCTGATGTGGATAGAGAGTGTCTTAAGGAATTACAATGGGATCTTGGCATCCATTTTTATTGTGAAGTCCTTGGGATCTTTCCTCTCTGCCTCCTATTTCTCAGAGGAAGGGGTGTAACAAGGATATGCTGTTCACTCGGGCTTGTCCTGTTCCCCCAGAAACAGGGGCAGGGAATGCTTATGTATACAAATGGGAGACCAGGCTTCTCAATAGCCAGCCAGAGAGCACTACAGATGCAGGACCGTTCCTGTATCCAGCAGTGAGGTCAAGAGGGTACACTGTCCTCATACAAATCTCACTCCCCAGTCTTTTATCTCCTCTTCAGATCTCCTTCACAATTTTTAAAAAAGATTTCTTTATTTTACTTGAAAATCAGAGTTACAGAGAGAGAGACAGAGTTTGGGGAGAATCCGAGAGATCTTCCATCCACTGCTTCACTCCCCAAATGGCTGCTATGGCAAGAATTGGAAGAGGCCAAAGCTAGGCACCAGGTGTTTCCTCCAGGGCTCCCAATGGGCGCAAGGGGTCCAAGGACGTGGCCATCCTCCCCTGCTTTCCCAGGCACATTTTAGCAAAGAGGTGGGTCAGAAATGGAGCAGCTGAGACATGAACTCGTGGCCGTATGATAAGCTAATGCCACAGGCACAAGTGCCAGCCACAATTTTCATTTTTTTAAAAAAAGATTTATTTATTTTCACTGAAAAGGTAGAGCATAGTTACAGAGAGAAGGAGAGACAGAGAGACAGAACTCTTCCATCTGCTGGTTCACTCCCTAAGAGGCTTCAATGGCAAAAACTGAGCCAATCCAAAACCAGGATCCAGAAGCTTCCTCTTAGACTCCCACTGGGGTGCAAGGCTGCAAGGCTTTGAGCCATCTTTTACAGCTTTCTCAGGCCACAAGCAAGGAGCTGTATGGGAAGTGGAGAAGCCAGGACATGATCCAGCGTCCACACGGGATCCTAGCACTTGCAAGGTGAAGATTTAGACACTGAGTCAATATTTAGTGTAATCGTACCTCAAATATTTCATGACATATAGCTATGCTAAAGTGAAAATAATGCTTACACATTATCTATATGAAATTCAAATGCGTTGGGGAAAATCACACATAGCACATAAATAGAAATAATGAAAGCACATTCTCAAATTTAAGATTTTTTTCTTTTTGCTGACCAGTTCATACAAGGGCGCTCACTTATAAGGAATGCAATATTTTCCTTAGATGCTTTCTCAAAAAACACTATTTCCAATGTTCTTCAAAAAGCCAGATGATCCATGAATTTATTTTTCATCCCAAATAACACTCAGCAACGGGAATGAAATTTATTAAAATCAATGAATTTGCAGTTCAATCAATGCCTCTCAAAATCATCCCATCATGCACCTTGGCATTAATAAGGGTTTCATGTTTTAGAGATGTTCAAGCAGGCCCATGTAGAAATGTACTTGAAATTGTTATGTTTTCAATGTGTCTTCATCCAAATCTACAACGTGAGCAATTCTACAGAACATTTGACGTGCTCTTTCAAGAAGTTAAGGGCTCAGAAGCAAACGAATTGAGAAGGCAGCATTCCAGAGTAAGGGCTAGGGTAAAGATAAGATTTATAACCAAATATAATAAGCAGACTTTTATATGTGCAAACCAACGGATACTTGTGCTAGTGCAGCTAGAGAGTACCCTAAGTTGTGGTTTGTTCCCCAGGTCCACTGCTGGTAGGTTTTTACTCATTCAGCCTTACTCAGATGTGTTTCCAGCACATGCCAGAAGTTTAGAGGCTAAGGGTATGAGCTGGTGTGGAGGTCTTTGAGCTTTCTTTGGTATGGGGTCTGGTCTCTAAGCTCTGAGCCTGGGTTTCTGCTCTCTCTCCTGGCTTTCCCACATTACTGGGTTTTGCTTTCTGCTGGTGGATGGGGAAAGGATGCCACAGGCTTCCTGGCTGTGGATGTTCCAAACACTCAACCTGCAGGTGTGAACCTAGAGGGAGGGGCAGGGAACATTAGGATCAAGTTCACTCTCCCCCTCCCAAGCAGAAAATGCTTCTCCATGCTGCATTCCTTGGAACTATGGAAGAAGTAACATGGGAAATATCTACCCACTTTTATTTGTTTATTTGGTTTCTTCCAAGTGACTTTTTATTAGAACAAGATGTGAGCATTATGGTATCTCCTCTGACTTCCACAGCACTTGTGAGGGTGACTTAGTGTGTGTTTAACTGTGTCACATTTGTGACTCTCTGAGCAAGTGGCCATCAGAAACTCTAACTCAGCTGACATCTTTATTCTACCTCTCTCCAAGTCTTCTCTCTTACAGTTGATTTACCTGGTGCCTAAGTAAAACAGGATTGTCCACATATAATTGGAGAGATCTCATGAATTTATGCATCTAGAAATGGTAAGGTTGACTTGTGATAACACCCATTCAAGAAAGTACTGCTCTTTCTCCTAATATTTGTAGAGGGATTGGAAGCTCTGCCTTTAGTATTCGGACAAGTGGAATCACTCCATGGATTGTATTTCTTGTGGGTCACTGACATCATCAAACAATTTTACAGATCTCCTTTGGACATAGAAAGACCGTGGATAACATCAGAAGAATTTGCAAAGTAAAGGCTTGCAGTGGAAGAACAATCTTAACATTGGCTGTAGAGATGGAGTCCTAAGATGTTTGGCAGCATATCCCTACAATCTTTTTGGGGAAGAAATGTGTGTGTTCTGTTTCTTTCCAACTAAGTAAACAGTGATGGCAAAGGCAATTGCCAACCTTCCTGCAATAAATCTGGTCCATTTCCAGGAAAGATATCAATTTCATCAAACACAAAACTTCACCTCACCACTTATCCAAAAAAAAAAAAAGTTTTTAAACAAGAAGTGTGCTGGCTTTCTAAAAGACAAACCTTGAACATTTGTAAGAGCCTCAGGCAAAAAAAATTTGAAGGGGATGGGGAGGAAATACTGAAAGTAAAGGAACATTTGGACAGTTGGACATGGATGTTTATTCATGGCTTGACTTATTTGGTGGATAGTTTTGATCAAATCAATGAGGTAATTCTTTCCATTCCAAGCTTATATGCTATTAGGAAGTCTGCAGATCCATTATGAGCTCCTCTGTCCAGATTTCTGCTCTGGAAAAGGAGATAGGAGGAGGCAATTGTATTAAGTTGTCAGTGCTAGAGGGAAAAATGTTTCCTTAGGCTGAAGCAAAGGATAACTTTTTTTTTTTTCCAACTTTCTGCAGGGAAAGATCTGTAGCAACCTGGAACACTGTTGAATTCTTTTGATGGTTATTTCTGCTCCAGTGACCTTGAAATTAAATGTGTTTTCATGACCCTCAACTTGCTTAACATCAAGCATGCGGGCTCCGCCAAAAATGACCTCACAAAGAAATTGATGCTACATGGATTAACCTGAAAGAGTCTTGGATAAATCTGTACTTGCCTGATTCAAACCTGCCTTTGTCTCGCAAAGTGTGTTGTGGGAGCTCGGATTCCATTACTGCATTTGTGAACTATGTGACTAAGTTTTTCATCACTTGTCTATCAACCAAAAGGTAGAGTCCCCTGCATATCAAAGATGACATTTGCATTTCATTGTTTGGCACTCTCATGTCATTCTCTCATTCAAGCTGATGAGGAACTCACTGTTGACAGCAATGTGTGCAAGAAGCAGTGATCACATGGTGAGGGTGAAAACCCAAAGCGGAGACTCTGTAGTCTCTACCGAGAGTGGATCTCCAGTGACCTGAAGACCTGGTAGTAACCAAGACCCACAGGTTTTTTGGTTTTTTTTTTTTTTTGGAAGAAGAATATGCAATGCTGTGCAAAAGGATGAATAGCCCAATATAATTCAGAAACTTATATGTTTTCCTACAGTTCCAAGTATTTATTTTACTTATTTGAGAGACCAAGTGACAGGGACACACACACAGAGAGAGAGAGAGAGAGCTTCCATCCAAATGGTTCAGTGTCTAAATGACCACAATGGCCAGGGCTGGGCCAGGCTGAAGTAAGAAGCTAGGAACTTCAGTCTGGTCTCTCATGCGGGTGGCAGGAGCCCATGTGCTTGGGTCGTCTTCCACCCTTTCCCAGGAACAATGGCAGGGAGCTAAATGACAAGCTGAATAACCTTGTCCTGACTTGTACTGACACCGATAGACGGGATGCTGGATTCACAGCTGGCAGCCTAACATGCTGCATTACAACAGTGGCTCTTGCATTACTCTTTTTTTTCTATAGGGTAAGGTACGAACAGAGATTTTTCAGGGGGAATAGTAAATGATTTCTAAGGGAACTCAAAGATTTGGTGAACATATAGTGAAACAGGTTCTAGGAGCCAGGCACAAAGTCTTTTTTTATTTGAAGCACAGACCATAAATTATAAATGATTCTCTTCAGAATGAAAGAAAGGACAGAGGCCAGACATGTGATACATAGGTTAAGGCACTGCTATGATACCACCGCTAGCATCCCACAGGAGCACTGCTTCAAGTTCCAGCCCCTCCACTTCCCATCAAGCTCTTTTTAATGCACCTGGGAAAGAAACTTAACATGGTCTAAATGCTTGGGACCCTGCTAGCCATGTGGGATATTCAAATGGAGTTCCAGCATCCTGCATTCTGCTTGGCCCAGAACCACCTGTTGTAATTATTTGGGGAGTGGCCAGCAAATGGAAGCTATTTCTTTCTATCTTCTTTCTCTCATTCTCTGTTTTGGACACTACCTTTCAAACAAACAAACAAACAAACAAACAAGCAAATCTTACCCAACGAAGGACAATGATGTGTGACAATACTCTTCCAAGTGTGGCAACAGACTTTATTATTTCCTTCTGTGATGTAAACTTAATTATTACCTTGGAGAAGGGATCAGAAGTAGTTATTTCTTCTATGGTTCAGGACCATAGGCACATTGCAAAATCTTGCAGACGGCCCTACCTGCCATTGGGAGAAGGAGAAACAAGGGAAAGGTTAAAGGGCCATTGGATTCTTAGACATATTCTAAAGCCTTTTAACTTCTTAGAGATCAAATTGCTTAGACTGCCAAAAACTGGGACTGCTATTGTAGCACGGTGGGTTAGGCTTCATATTTTGGAAGTGTCAGTCTCTGAACCCCAACAACAGTCTTTTCTTTTTTTGTAATAGCAAAATATTTTTTAAATCAACTGGGTATATCCACTAGATCTTTGTCTCTGAACAGCATTTCCTCATATGGGGATCATTAAAATCATTACGCTATTTGTGGCCTCTTGTGTCTAGTTTCCCTCCACTTACACAGCTGAAGAATGAAATGAAGTAGAATTACAGCTTATAGAACAAACTCAGAATTCCAAAATAGAAGAGGAGCAGTATATGAGGCAATTTTGGCAGTGGTCAAGAAGGGCTATTTTGTGGCCCACAGAACAATCCACAGGGATCTTATAATTTGAGCATATGCTGAGTTGGAATGAGGGTGCCACATGATTTGTGTAAACTGGGGATCCAAGACAGGTGTCAGTAGAGATACGGGCAATAAACTCATTTGGGGGGCGGACAGTGGAGAGCTGGTCTTGACTATGCCTCAGGAAACTGCTGTTGCTCAGCCTCTTGTTTTTGCTGCAAATGACTGTGTTTTTGCTTCTTCTGAGTTTCGCTCTGTGGTCATTGAACCAAACATCCAATTTTGTTGGCTTTATGTTCATTTTTGAAGTCAGCTCGTTTTGAATGCTGCGACTGGGTAGACGTTTTCACTGAACAAGATGCTCAGCGCTTCTAATGATTTTCCAGGGAATGCAGACCGTTTCCTTTGTGGACGCTTTTGGCACTTGCTCCATGCAGGTCTTCAGAGCTTGCCACCATCCAGACGCATTCTTCCGTTCAGCTTGGACAAGAAGCTAGGGCTCACTTCTCAAAGGTCCCACCAGCTCTTAACATTGTCACACTCAGGAGCAAGTTTCCAACACATGAGTCCTTGGAAGACAAACCACACACAAGTCACAGCATTCTCTAACAGTGAACCCAATTCTGGGCATCCATCTTAGCTGCAACAGGAGTCATAAGGTGACCAGCGCTTTCTAGTGCCCTAAAACCTCATCCCCCAGACAATCCCTTCCATGAGTCCTGAGCTCATTCTTTTTTAAAAATTTTTTTTATGACACAGTTTCATAGGCTCGGGATTCCCCCAGCCTCTCCCCAAGCCCTCTCCCCATATTGTTACAGTAGTACAGTACATAACCAGTCATGATTCCTTCATTGCGGGCATGGACCATGCAGAGAGCCCAGCATCTTATTGTCCAGATAAATTCAACAGTTTCATTGGGAGACCATCCTTGGTCTGAAAGTACAGCTGGTAGAATATCATCTCCTCCAATGAGATACCACTAAACAACTTCAACAACAGGAAGAAACATCGAAATTAACAGCATTGTGAAGTTAATTAACATGGTATTGAGTGACCAATATGTCAGAAAATGCAAGTTCTTAACCACATCTTGTAACTACTTCCTTGGCATCTCAGTTTTAGCATATACAAAACCAGCTTGGCTCCCAGGCCTCTCTTACACCGATCATCAGGGTTGCTTGTGAGCCCCAAAATTAGTTTAGATAGACAGAGACTAATAAAGATCAACTAGTTGTTAATCACGCAGCTTGTACCTTACTGATCAGGCTTCCCATTTGGCTTTTCAGATATACCGACAGAGACATAGATATAGATATAGAAAGTCTGGAACAGCCAGGGAAAAGGCCAACTAGCCTATAATCGCTCAGCCCGAACTTACTGGTCAGGCTCCCTATTTGCTTCTCCTGGTCTTTGCTAGGTAGGATGTCAAGTTAAATTCTTCCTCACTCACTGGGTTTTTGGGGATTTCCCTGCTCACCTGCCTAAAACTTTTCTATGCTTCAACTGTTAAAATGCAAAGTTCTGTGCACTCTCAAGTATGCCTTGACCTTATTGTGGTATCGTGGAGTTTAAAAGATCAAGTTATGATACTGACTTAGCATTTATTAATAAAAGTGTTGCACCAGTTTTTTTTTTTTTTCATGTAAAACTAAAGAATTTTCACTCTGCAGTTTGAAAAACTGTGGCCACAGCTGTGACTCGCAGCCCACCTGCCACCCAGGACGGGCCCTGCACTTTGAATAGGCTTTTCCATTTTGTTTTGAAGGTTCCCACGGTGAATCTTCTTGTTTACAGATTTTTTTGTTTGTTTTGAGAAGAAGAAAAATGTTTACTCTTCCATCATTTAAAAAAATTTTAAAAGACAAAAAGAAAAATGGAGGATGATTTAAAGGATGCTTTCTATCTCTGGGACAAAAGGAGCAGCATTTGGCCATGTTCTTTTGTTTTCTATTCCTGTCCTGAATCAAAGAGCGTGGTTCTCAGGAAACCCAGTTCCCCAGTTAAAAAAAAAAAAAAAGGACAAAAAAAAAACCCTCCTTGTAGTTTCTTATAGAAAAAAAAAAAAAAACCCAACTTTTTAGCACTGATACTACATATAGCTCTGTTAAAGAATTTTCTCTGCCAAAAAAAAAAAAAAAAAAGCCAAAAAAAAAGCCAGGAAAAAAAAAAAAAACGCTTAAAGCTGGAGTTTGACATTCTGCTTTCCAATGCTGTCTTTTTATTAGTGAGTGATGATGGTTTGCTAATAATCGGTAGATGATCATTTTTGTAACCCCATCAAGTGGCTCTCTGTGCTCTCTCGTGACTGTGTTCCTGTCCAACTGTTGTTCCTTAAAGCCGAAATCAGTAACTATGCATACTGTAACCAAGGTATTGGGCTTACCGAGTTGTTTGTTGTATAAAGAAAATTTTAAATGTTGTTGCTAAACTAATGAGTTACACCATTTTTAAATTTCTCCTCCCCGCCCCCTTTTTTTTGCCCACAAATGGTATTATAATGCTTGCTTAGTCAAAGAAGAGAGACTAAACAAGGGTAAAAATTTTAACAGTACACAATTTGCCATCATTTCGTTGCCTTGATTCTAACTGTTTGTGTCCTAAGATGCAAAAGAAGTCAGTGGCTTTTAACTATTTACAAATAGAATGTGATTGTAAAATGTACAGTTTGGTTGTGTTTGAATTATGAAATTTCTTCAGATATAATAAACCATGACTTTTTTGGCTGCTCAAAACAAAACAAAACAAAAAAAAGCAAAGTTCTGTAAAACCATACTTAATCACTATATACTGCAAAGTTTAAATTTTGGCTTAATTTTCTCCACCCCCCCAAAAAAAACTGTATCAGTCTATGACTGTTAATGACTGTTAATGCATAAGGTGTAACTGCATAGAAACTTTGATGTTAAGTTTGTACTCAGCTGTTATATATATGATGGATGTTAATGTTGATCCTGTACCACTCTAATTTAGGTTAAACTCAAAAACATGTTAGCTTGGGGGGAAGAAAAAGGTTTGAGTTCATTCTTACAGAGTCTGCTTCAAGCAGTGAAAAATCAGATTTTTCCTAATATTTATACATTTTTGTCTTTTCGATTGATTGTTTTTTGTCACTTTGAAAAAGAGAGATTTATTTGTTTATATTGGAAAGGCAGATTCACAGAGAAGAAAAGACAAAGAGAAAGATTTTTTCTGCTGGTTCATTCCCCAAGTGGCTGCAACACCCAGAGCTGAGCCTATCCGAAGCCAGGAGCCAGGAACTTTTTCCAGGTCTCCCACATGGGCACAGGGTCCCAATGCTTTGGGCCGTTCTCTAGTGCTTTCCCAGGTCATAAGCAGAGAACTGAAGGGGGACTGAAGCAGCCTGGACATGAACTGGCATCCATATGGGATCCCAGTGCTTTCAAAATGAGAATTTACCCACTTGGCCATCATGCCAGGCCTAGTTTTGAGTCACTATTTCAGTGCTTTCTGGTTATATTCAGTTGCTATGCTCCTCCGGATTTACTTAATACAAAGTTCTGACTCAGAGCTTGTGCATTAGATGTAGTGGGAGACAAGCCAAGGGACATCTTCACCACACTCTTAAGTTTGATGCTAATAATATCTCGTCTGTACGCTACATTTTTGAACACTTTCCTTTTTTCTGTTTGCACTAAAAGCTAGGTCTGATTTGTAATATATCTATGTTGTTTCAGGATTGATCTAGAAATAGAAATAGCGACAGTCAAGTAAAAATAGAGGGGTAGAGTTATTAATTGCATAATTGGTGCTATATTATCTTGTACAAGGTCACGTTTACTTTCCTTAGATATGTGAATTAATTGCATATAAAAAGAGGTGAATGATATATAAGGCTACAAATTTTCTAACTTACTCAACTACTAGTTAACAAAGTAGCTTGAAAATGATGATAAAATACAGTCATTCTGCTGAAGATGGTGGGGGAAAAGGTGCTTTAATCCACTGTTGGTGTGAATATAAAATAGCACAACCGTTATTGAAGACAGTATGGAGATTCTTCAGAGATCTGAACACAGATCCACAATGTGATCCAGCCAGTTCAACTGGAAATTTACCCAAATAAAATGAAATCAGCATACAAACATTATTTGTAAATCCATGTTGATTGAAGTTCAATTCACAGTAAGTAAGTAAGATATGGAATCCATCTAGATGACCATCAATAGATGGATGAATAAAATGTGGTATATATACACAGGCTTTTCCAGGCTTGTAGCCTGGGAAAGCACTAGAAGATGGCCCAAACCCTTGGGACCCTGCACCCACTGGGGAGACCTGGAAGAAACTCCTGAATCCTGGATTCAGTTCAGCTCAGCTTTGTAGTTTTGGCCACTTGGGGAATGAACCAGCAGATGGAAGATCTTCCTCTCCGCGCTTCCTTCTCTCTGTAAATATGCCTTTCCAATAAAAATAAAAATTAAAAATACAATCTATATGAATGAGATAGACATTTTGAGATATGATCGTTGTTTATAACCTTTGTCTAAACCCTTGAGGAACAACGCTTTGTTTTTTTTCTGTTTGTTAATTATTAAGATTTTTACCTAATGGAGTGTTAACTATGTGAGGTGAACTGAAAGTAGACCAGTATAAAACTTAGAAGTAAAATAGAAGGAAGGAAGAGGGTATGCGGGAAACATGGACAAGAGGGAGGGTAGTGTGGGAACTATCACTATGCTCCTAAATCTTTATTGTGAAATATGTGAAATTTGTTCACTTTATATAAATAAAATAATTTTAATTACAAATGCATGGCCATTCAAAATTGACAGGACAGGGAAGGTATTTGTTGCAATAATTAAGTTGCTACTTGGGAGAGTTGTATCCCATTTTCCAGTGCCAGGCTTGAGCCTTGTTTTCAGCTTTCTAGTATCTACACCTAGAGAGGCAATAGAGATGGCTATTGGGTCTCTGCCAACCATGTGGGAGACCTGGCTGGAGTAGTAGGCTCCTGGCTTCAACCTGGCCCAGCCCTGACTATCGCAGGCATATGGGGAGTGAAGCAACATTTGGAAGATCTCCCCCTCTTTGTTTTAGTTCTATTGTCTCTTTCTCTGCCTTTCAAATAAGAAGAGAATAGAGAAAGAAATGTAAAACTTCATATTGGACTAGTGTTGTGGCTGCCCATGACACCAGCATCCCATATGAGCACTGGTCTGTGGCCTGACCGCTCCACTTGGAATCCAGCTCCCTGTTAATGGCCTGGAAAGAGCAGCGGAAGATGGTCTGAGCTTTTGGGCCCCTACCACCCACAGTGTCCTTGGTAGCTTTGGCATTGCTCACCTGTATCTTCCTCAGGCTCTTCCAGTGTGCTTCTTGGCAAAACCTGTTCTTGGGAACATGTGATCCACCCATTGAAGACATCCATAGCTTTGTGACAGGTTTCTGGATGCCATGTCTGTGCCTTTTCCAGGGCTGGTTGTGAGTGGATTTGGCTGTGACTGCACCATAATCTGCAGTTCCTGAAGCATCTGGAACTAGGAGAGCTTGGTTCTCTCCCCAGACGGCTGCCATGATCAGGGCTGGGGCAGGCTGAAGACAGCAGCCAGGAACTTCTGGATTCGGCACATAAGTGGCAGTCCCCAAGCACTTGGGCCATTGTTTGCAGCTTTTCTCAGGCTGTTAGTGGGGAGTTGGATAGGAAGTGGAACAGCTGGGCCATGAACCAGTGCCTACGTAGGGTGCAGAGAACGCCTTTACCTACTGTGCCATAATGTTTGCCCCGAGATACAATTCTTAAACATTGTGCCTCATTAACAGTGTGGAATTTCAGTCTCCATTAACTTGGCTAATGCCTCTCCGCATGTGTACGGACATTCCTGTGCGTTAGCTTACAGCAGTTTCTGTTTATAAGACACAAGTGCACAAGACCTCCTCCAAAGTCAGTCTAGCATGCAGTGAAGAAGCAATGCTATGTTAATCCAACATGCTGTATCAACTATAATGTGTAATGGCAAGAGGATTGAATAATTACCACATAACTGATATAAGACACAGAGAAAACCGAGGTGGGAACAGGAATATTATCCTATTCAGTCTTTTTAAAAAAATATTATTTTAGGGCCCCGTGGCATGGCCTAGTGGCTAAAGTCCTCATCCTGAACGCGTGGAAATCCCATATGGGCACTGGTTCTAATCCCGGCTCCTCCGCTTCCCATCCAGCTCCCTGCTTACTGCCTGGGAAAGCAGTTGAGGACGGCCCAAAGCCTTGGGACCCCGCACCCACGTGGGAGACCTGGAGGAGGTCCCTGGCTCCTGGCTTTGGATCAGCACAGCACCAGCCATTGCACTCACTTGGGGAGTGAATCATCGGACGGAATATCTTCCTCTCTGTCTCTCCTCGTCTCTGTCTCTCCTCCTCTCTGTATATCCGCCTTTCCAATAAAAATAAATAAATCTTTTTAAAATATTTTATTTTACTTATTTGGGGAGCAGAGAGAGATTGCTAGACAAAGAGAACTTTCCTTTCTCTCGATTCAGTCCACAAATGCCCACAATACTTACTAATGATATCAGTTCTCTATTACCCTTTGGGTATGAGTCATTTCATCAATATTTCCTTGTTGCATTTTTTTTTACCTGAATCCTAAGTTCACCATAAAAGCAATGGTTTCTACTAAATCAGTTTGGGTCTTTTTTTTTCTACTGCTCTGCTAAGACTACCTCTAAGGACTTGGCTCTGATAAAGCATTTCATAACCTTGCAATATCTTATACCACCAGGGCGCCTCTCTCATGCAAATGACCTCGTTGGCCAGATGGACCCAACCATTTCCAGGCTCACAAAGTCACTGAACTTGATTACATTTCAAGTTTACCTCAAGGCTTTACAAGTAATCAGGGAAAAAAAATTGAAAGATAAATGTGGATTTTATATTTGAATTTAGGGCAGAAATTTTGGCAAACCTATGACTGGTTTTTCCTTTCTTCCTTCCTTCCTTCTTTCTCTCTATCTTTCTTTTTGGAAGTCAGAATGGATGCAAAAATTTCTCTTAAAGGTTTTTTGGCTCAATGGGAGAATATTTACTGATGGAAATTACATCAGTTGATGGCATTTCCCCAGGCAGGCGTTTCTGTGTACCTGCAGAGCTGTTACTGGTATTTTGAGCTCTGGGTGAGGTCCTGGTATTTTCTTCCTGCTGTGCCTTTAGTGAGTTTCCAGCAACAGTGACTTCACTTGCAGCAAATAATTCAGTCAATAATTAAAATAAGACACTAGAGGTTTCCCTTGTTCCTGACTCCCTGAAACACTGTGCTGCTGGAAGCAGAGACTCTTTCCTTCTGCCTGAACCGCCACAACCAGCATAGCATGAACAGGGTTGAAGAGGGAGGTGGCGCACAAGTGGGAAAATAAGAAATGAGACAGCCACAAGATCCAAATTACAAAAGTGGGGCAACCAGAAGGAAGCCCCTTTTCTAAGAAAAGCAGACCGACCCACCAGGATTGCTGCCTCAACCTTCTACTGAACTGCTTGTGAGTCAAAACAGAAGAAATGATATGGTAACAACTTCAATGCCCACTCCCCATATTCACGTTAGCCAGCCCATGTTTGATGATCGGGAAGCAACAGCATGATCCCAGTGCAGGAGTCAGTACGTCACTCGCTCAAGGGTATCTGTAAAGTGCACAGTGCTGTGGCCTTGGACCATTGCTCAATCACAGACCACCTCCCCCTCACTGCAAGCCTTGACCTTGTGTTGGGCTTTTGCCCACCTGCAGACCTGGGTCAGCATTCTCAATGGACCAGAAGTCTGTGAACTTAAGATTTCAGGAGCAGTGTGCCCTGCTCTTCAAGTCACGCTGTTTTACTACAAACTGCCTGTGGTACAAACATGCTTTGTTTCCCTGACATCTGTCAGTCAACTTGCTCAGGAATTCCATTATTATCCCTTATTCTGGTGAACATTTATTTCTCCAGAGTACACAGTCCTTTAAAACTTCAAACTGAGGAATGGAAACTCGAGGTTAGAATATGGAAAGTCATTCCATCTTTTAAAAATCTTATTAGCTAATATTCTGTGTCAGTATGGTTTGGATTTGTTGCAATAATTGATTAATGAGCTGTCTACTTATTGCCATTTCCATAGTAGAATCTTCATGTAGTGTGACTGTTCAATAATGTACATTTTAATTAACGATTTTTTTTCTCAGAAACGAAAATGCCAATAGGACTATAACTGTTTACTGAGGACAGAGTTCAGTGGAGCCTCTTAATAGTGGAACTAAGAAGAACCAAAATAGAAAAACAATGGCTTGCTTTTACACGAGAGTCATGGATCGATGCTGGGGAGAGAGAACTGGCAGGAGCAGCTTTGACTCAGATGAATTCCTGATCACCAGTGCTGTACATACCAGCTAGGCTATAACCAGGTTAAGTAGACACTTGGGTGTTTATTTTATGCTCAGACCTTCCCTCTGTTGGCATCATCATTTGTACCAATTTTGTTTCTCCATTGGCGATACGCATGCCTTCAGAATCTAGGGTCCTAAATTTGAAATGTAATTACCACCTAGGGTATGACTTTGCGCAAATGGTTTAACTCAAAGAGACTGTCTTTTCATTTGTAGAACATCTGTAAAGTATCAGATACAAAGAAAGCATTCAACAAATCAGAGCTGTTTTCTTCTCTTTGGGTACCCAAATCAAATCTAACTCAATGTCTGGGTTATTTTAAAACAGGCAGAGTTTTATTTGTATGTGATTCTTTGTGAGATATGTGCCATGGAATTCATATTATGAAACACTTTTAAAATTAAGAGCAGCCTGGAAAACCTTTACCTTTTCTTTTTGATTCAAGATATCATCCACATAGTAAACATACAATATTTACCTTTCTTCCTTCCAGGAACCCTGGTAAAACTGAACACGGTAATAAAAAGGGGGGAAAACTCAGCTACTCAGAGAAGACCTTCATAGGTAAGAGTGTTGAACACATCAGCAGACACGGGCTCATTTTTCTTTTTTTGAAATAGTCGAGAATCCTGCAACCTACAGTATTATACGAGGCACCTGGGTTCAGATATTGTAGAGAAGTTTGACAACAGGCAGAAAGAAGTAAAAAATACAGGGATAGGCTGAAAGTTACATGTGAAGGGGCTACTTCCTCACCATCTCCTACTAATACATAAGTTAGGTAAACCATCAGCGTTTATCCTCCAGGGAAAAATCAGACGATTCTCCTGAAAAAAAAATTATATATATATATATATATACTCCCTATAGACCCTGATCTGGGCCACATTCTGGTCTCAGGTCTTCCAACCTTTTTGTCATTTAATAGGTCCCCGAAAAGTCATCTGTCTGCAAAAAATCATCTTTCATTAGTCTGAAAGCTCCAGATAAATGTTCACATCTCCTGTCCAATCTAATCAATGGGAAAGCTGACCTTGCAGAAAACAAATAATACTGGTAACTCGAAAGGCCTTTAAAAACTTTCTATTGACATCACCAGGGATAGCCTGTAAGAGACAACACTTCTTGTCTAGTTGGGCTTTCTAAAACCAAAAACAGAGGCTAGTGTCATGAGGTGGAAGGCAAAGCAGTGCCAACATCCCATGCCGGCAGCCATTCACACGTTCACAACGCTGCTGCCCCACCTCTTATCCAATTCCCTGATAATGGCCTATGGAAAACAGCAGAAGACGCCCAAGTGCTTGGGCCGCTGCCACAGATGTGAGAGACCTAGAAGATGCTGCTGACCCTGGCTTAAGCCTGGCCAAGCCTGCTCATTGTAGCCCTTTTGGAAGTAAACCAGTGGATGAAAGATATCTCCCTCTCTCTCTCTCTGTCCCTTCCTCATTCTGTGTGACTCTGACTTTCAAATAAACAATCCATAAATCTTTCAAAAAATAATATGGTAAAATTTTAAATAAATTTGTTAGTTGAAAGATGCCATTGAGGAAATTGTTGGAGTGTCAAAGTCTATAAAAACCTGGAAGATCGAAACAAGGAAGGAAGCAAAAGATACACAGAGGATCAATACATCCAACTAATAAAAACAGTGTTTTATTAGGCCACCAGGAAGAAAATGAAGAAGAAGAAGCCTGTCCTAGGTTTAACGTCCATTCTATTATCCTTTATGTCACTGCCCATGTCCTGAATATTTCTTAGCAAAGTCATTTTTGAAGGTCCACACTCACATGCATTGTCGTGTCACTTCAAAACACCAAGTAGAAATGGCTGTTCTCAGTTTTCTAGAGGGGCACACGGAGTCCTTCAAAGGGCGTGAGCAACAAGTGCAGTAGCCTTTTCAGCCGCAAATCTCTAATCAACACTGATCTGAACAGGTAGTGCCATGCGATCACCACACCACGTCAATGGGAAGCAAACCATGCTACTTCTGTGGAGCTTACTTTGTGTCATCTCTTCTGAAAAATTTACTTGGGGGTAGATGCTGAGCAGGTATGATGTAAAATAGAAGAATCCATGTCATTCTCCAGGAACGTAATAAGAACAAAATCCAGGGTAATAAAGGAGCAGTTTTTCTGGGAGGAAAAAATGGCCAAACTCCATGTGAGAACAGAGGACTGCAGGGTTTTCAAAACATGGACGGAGACATGGCAGAGGGAGGGTGGTGAAAACACTCTAGTTAACAAAAAGAAGATACACAGGATACAGTGAACATGGTGTATTTTCTTCATTCCGTAGCAACAATAACAACAGAAAAAGCAATCAAAAAGAAACTGTCCATTAAAAGAACAATTCAAATATTTAGCAACTAAATTAGCAGGTGGTTTGAAAAACTCAATAGAATATAAAAAAGAGAAGACATTTGGTCTTGATTCCAGAATATGTCCCTTTAAGAGGTACATGGTTCATGACAGTGAAACCATACCAACGGGTGTGTGATCACAATGTGCAGCCTGGCTCCACAACAAACCAAAGGCATGGGGATCAATTTCTTTGTAATTAACACCGCTGTTTTAGAGCTGACTCCATAGAATCAACCTATAGATTAAACACAGGAGGCTTAATTATGAATACAATGAAATATTCATGCACTAACATTGACAATATTGAAGAATAGCTCACAGAGGTCAGGACATGGAGCAGGAAAGAGCAGTGGAAGAGAGGAGGAACACCAACACGGAACAAGGATAAACCAGAGCTACTTCGGAAAACTGGTGGAATAAAGTAGTAGATCTTTACAATCACAATACAAATTTAAAATAGCAGTACAAAAGTGTATATTGGGACAATAAGGGAAGCTACATTTTCAGCCAGCATTAACAAAAAGTCAAAATTTAACCCCAAGTTGGTGGATCAAAATGTAACAAGGTAGTACATAATTTAAAGATGCAGTGGTAACCACCAAAACAGCTTCAAATGTAAATGCTAGCTCTTCCTTTACTTCCCTCTTTCCTCCTTTTATTCCTTCTTTTTTCTACCTTTCTTTCTTTTATTAAAGATTTATTTGTTATTTTTATTGGAAAAGCAGATATACAGAGAGAACAAGAGACAGATCTTCCATCCACTGGTTCACCCCTCAAGTGGCCACAATGGCTAGAGCCGAGCCAATCCGAAGCCAGGAGTCAGGAGGTTCTTCTGGGTCTTCTATGCGGGTGCAGGGTCCCAAGGCTTGTCCTTGACTGCTTTACCAGGCCACAGGCAGGGAGCTAGATGGGAAGTGGAGCAGCCGGGATTAGAACCATCACCCTTATGGGATCCAGGCACATGCAAGACGAGGGTTTTACCCACTAGGTTACTGTGCTGGGCCCTCTTTTCTTTCCGTTTTTCTTCCTTCCTTCCTTTTTTTTTCTTCTCTCTCTCTCTTGCTCTCTCTCTTTCTCTCTCTCTCTTTCTCTCTTCTTCCTCCCTCCCCCACTGTGACCATGGGCCGCCAAGCTGGCAGAAGGCAGCCTGGGGCCTAAAGCTTGGCCCAGCTGGGAAAGGGTCTGGCCTGGGATGTTGCTTCCTGTGTTCCCTCCCTGTCCCAAAGGCCAGTCACCTGAGCCTTCCAGGAACCCTTGTCTTGTCATAATTGCTCTTGATTCCACCGATGGTCTTTGGCACAAGTAAGGGGTCGGTACTTTCATGCCTATTAGCTCTCATGTCCTATTATCCTTAGGACCTCCATTTTCAGGGACCAGAGCCAGAGGGAGTATGTGCTCTGACCTCAGTGTACACATTGCATGTTTGGTCTAACGTCTTTACAGGTTCTGGTGCCAAGGACGGAACACACCAAGGTACACTCAAAAGGTAAATCTGCCAATTCAAGTGAACCAACTGTAGACCTCAAGTACCTCTTCAAAAGACAAAAGGTAAGTATTTCCATTTCTCTCACCCTATCAAGGCTTCTGCACTTTAAGACAGACATGTTTTATCTACCTCTTTTCTTGATCTTTTGCAGGGGCTGCTATTGGCAGGAGAAATCCTTGGAGAGTTCTTCTACGATAGTGTTAGAAGATACTGGTAGGTCACAGGAAGCTAATTTTTAAAAAGCTGACGATTGGTTTAGGCAAGTTGGCTTACACTTTAGGGCAACTTCTACAACAAGTATTCAAATCTGTAGACACTCTGCCTAAGGCAGTCATGAATAACCAACAGGCCTTAGAATACATATTTCTAGAACAAGGAGGAGTTTGTGCACTATGCACAGGCTAGATAGCTTTACAATCTGCACAGGGGAAATCTTCTCAACACCCAATATTTCACAAATAATAAAACATAAGCTTTCCTTCTCACAGGGCACTTCTCTCGCTAAGTGTTTCTTTCCAACCTTCTTCATGCTAATAAACTTATCTGCTTCAGATTCCAACAACCACTCAGAGTAATGAGAACCATGAAGAAGACACAGTCGTTGGCACTGACTGGAAATTCTCTGGCTCATGAGATGGATCCATTAAATGAGTCAAGAGAATTCCAAAGCTGGGATATGCATGACTTACCCTCTTCATCAGTAGGAAGTAGTTGCGAAGATTTGATGAATCTGCATCCTCTAGCAACCATTAGGATTAAGAGTCAGAAACCACTGGAGAAATGAAATGGCATAGAAAGGTAGCTAACATGAGGTCACGAGTTGGAAACTACACAGCACCTGCTCTATGTAATCCTGTCTGCCTACAAATAAATCAAAAGACCCTATCCCCACGAGGCACTTCCCTTCACCTGGGATCTGGGGATGTTCTTAGGTGACCACTCCCTTTTCAGGCTCATAGGAAGTTTGGTAACAGGAATGGGCCCTTTGTCTCTTCCCTCAGACACAGAATGAAAGGTTTCTACTATGTGGAACATGGAATAAAACCAAAATAAATGGGCAGATCAGGCTGATCAAAGTGCTTGTTCTGTGGATCCAGAATTTGCCTCACAGGTCTGTCTCAAAGGTCTGCACTGCAGTGACTCAATTCTGCAAGACTTGTACTTGTTCCTTGCTCATAGTCTGGGAAAACCTGCAGAAGATGATCAATCACATGGCCCCTGCCACAGTCCACCAGAGGATGGGGGACAATCATTTGATGTCATCTTAGTGACCCCAATGTGGGGAAGAGCGTTCTCAGGATATTACTTAAGTGGTTTGGATAGTTCTGAAGTGCAGTTAGCTTTGTTGCACCAGGGTTGAGAACACCTTTCCAAGATGTTCTGGCCAAGTCCACCTGAATGCATCTACAGGGACGGGAACATGTTGCAAAGCTTGGCAGGAGAGTGGTCCAACTTGTTCTGCTTTCCATCTTCTGACAAGGCACTGGATGTCCTCTGCTGGCCAGGGTGAGCTGGCTGTCATGTCATGAATGCTATCCACTGTACAAGTATCAGCAACTGAGGAGGCCCAGTCCCAACATAAGCATCGCAAGGTCAGGCCGCATATATTGTGGTTTTTCCCCGTGGCCCATGTTTGAGTACAGTGAACTGATGAGTACTGCAGCCTGGCCCAGCTCTGTCCACTACAGCCTGGTCTTCTCCCACACAAGTAGGCACCGTGGCCTAGTCGAGGTGATCTCCCACCAAGTCTGGCCCCAGCCACATTTTTTTGCATGTGCCACCATGTGCTGTGGCCTAGACCATCCCACATCCCATCTAACTCCTTTGTACTCCCATGGGTGCTGCAGCTTAGCTCAGCCCGACCTGTCCCTAGGTCTGGCCCACATGTTTGTCAATGGGTGCTGCTGCCTTGACTAGTCTGGTCTGCCCCCAGTCCTGGCTCTCATGCTCACCAGCCGGAGCTACAGCTCAGTGGGGGTGCCCACAGCTCTGCTGTCGGGCCCACTCACAGCACACCATCTTGCACGTTCTAGGTTACGGTGGTTACACGACTCACATCCAGTCCTGACACTTGCCAGCTGGTGCCAAGGCCTAGCCCAGCTGGCTCACACCCATTCCAGCTCTTGTGAATGCTAGTGGGTGCTACAACCTAACCCAGTCTGGTCTGTCCCCAAACCCAGCTCACAGGTATGCAGTGTGTTCGTGCAGCCTTGTGCAATCTGGTCTACTCCATCCCCAGCTCTCTCACTCCCTAGTGGGAGCTGCAGACTAACAGGGGAATTCCCAGAGTTCCACTACTAGACCCACTCTCACTGGACGTCATGTGTGCCAGAAGGTGCTATGGTCCTGCCTGGCATGGTCTGCCCTCAGTCTTGGTGGCCTTTGCATGTGCCGGTGGGTGCTGCAGCCTGGCCCAGCGCAGACCCTTCACAGCCCTGCTCCTGTGTGTGTGTCAGGTGAGGTCCCCTGCCCAGCTTGGCTCAGCCCCAGCTCTACACCACCCCCAGCTCTACACTCTCAACACAAACTGGCTTGTGCTGCAGTGCCACAGAGGCAAACCCACAAGTCCCCACAAGTCCCCTACAGAATCTGCTCCCAGCTCTAGTTCTCTCACTTTCTTGCAGGTGCTGTGGCCAGCCTGACATGGCCCACTCCCTGCTCTGACACCTGCATGAGGGTACTGCAGCCTAGACCAGCCAGGCATACCCTTCAGACACAGCTTTTGCGTGTGCCAGCAGACTATGGGTGATGTGATTCAGCCCTGCCCTCCCACGTGGGTGGCTGTCTTGATCTGACTCAGACATACCTTTTAGATTGCTCTTTCTAAACTGCTCCACATCAGCTCCCTCACCTACCTGTGAGTTCAGAGACCCAGTCTGTGGAAAAACCCAGAAGTTACCTGTCACCTGTCAAACATGCCCTCAGCTGCTTCCACCACAACAGACCCCAGCCCCCTCCCAGGCAATCTGCAGCACCCCCAACTCTGGAGGCCAGGGTGGCATGTCCCCTCATAGCTTCCCTGCCTTCTCCACATATCTTTCTGAAATTGCAATAAAATAGGCAACTAGGCTAGCACACTGGTATAGTTAATCCAAGTTGGCATTAACCAGTCCCAGATTGCCTGCCAACTATTGGCTGCTTTTCTCCCAGCAGCGTAACTCTTGCGTAAGTATGAGGTAACTGAAGCAGTTGCCTACAGCTGGGGAAATAAATAAATCTTTTTTTTCAAAAATGTGTAGGAATTGTCTCAATCCAAATCAATTCCTCTGTTATAGCTGATATATCTGATTCCCATATAAATAAATAAATTTAATTTTTTAATATTACACTCCTAATTTATGTTTTAAAGAAAAGGAAAATAATCTAGAATGGCTTAGTTTCTTTATTCTTAATAAAAACTGTTTGCATGTTTAACACTTCCTTTTACGTTAAAAGGCCAATTACAATGCTACCTTATGATACTTATCATAGGTTGGATTTTCCAGAAGCAGTTGGTGAAACAATGTCTGACGTAGGATGTTTATTCGAGGTCAACACCCATGAAAGGCTGTGCGAAGCACCAGAATGCAGGCACGGGACAAGAGGAACTGCAGTGCAGGCTTGCAGCGACTCTGACGCGAACACGAGAGATCTTCAGGAAGCTCACGAAGAACGTGTAGTACGAAAAACATCTAGGAGAGGATTTCAAAACATGTTGCAGCAAAATTACCTTCACCCTTTAAAATTTTATGAATTATTTCATGTGAAAGTCAGAAAACATAGTCCATGTGCTGTTTCACGCCCCCAAATATCTATCCACAATAAACCAGGACTGAAGCCAGGCAGTAACTAGCTCTGCCTTCCCTTCACAGGTGGCAGCAGCCAAACCTCTGAAGTCATCGTCTGTTATTTCCCAGGACGCACATTAACAAGAAGCTAAAGGCAGGAAAAGAGCTGACACTCATGTAGGCATTCCAATATAACACGTGGGCATCCCACATTGACTGTCAGCTGCCAAGCCAACTGCTCTACACTTTCTTGAACTTGATTTTACATGAAGCTTTTGTGAGCCCCCCATGTTGCCTGCTGCTCCACTTTGCAGCCTAATGGTTGAGCCTTCATCCCCTGCCTCTCACTGCAGGCTGCCCCGGGAAGAGCACATCCCTGCAGAGCCCAAAGTCGCTGTCAGCCAGGAGCTGGACTCTGAGCATCCTCCCCTGACCTGAGCAACGAACCCCCGCCCCTCAGGAAAAGGAATCCAACTGGCACATCCATGTATACTTTGCCTCTGGCCTATGGAATTAAAATGCAGTAAACATGTAAAGTATACCATATGAAGGTTCCCGATTCACACAGATAAATGTGCTGTTCCCCAAGGTGGCTATGAGAAATGGCTTTGCAGGTAATTTCAGTCATCCGTGCCTCTGTCCAAAGCTTTTACAATGCACAGTCTTTGATGTGCTTGGGAGCATTTATCACCCTTCCTTGGTTCTATCTTCTTTGAGCTTGGCTTGTAACTCCACCCCCAGTATATCATCTTCTCTAATTTGCCGAGTGATTTTGGACTGTTAGAGGGACTGATGCCCAAGTTCATAGCATACTGCTTGCAGGAACCTCAACCAAACAGAAGGTAGAAGTGCAAGTCATGAGGGGAGTGCTAATCTGTAACGGGCTTCTCTTCTGGCCATGCCCCAGGAAGTTTAGGTCAATACAAATCCCTCTCAAAATGTTGCTTTAGCCTGGACTAACTTCAGCTGTTCAGAACACTTGCAGAGTGAACCAACAGACGTGGTTATCTCTCTGTGTGTCTCTACATTTCAAGCAAGAAAACAAACCAAAACAACAAGCTTTTTATTGGAACATTCACTTTTTATTACACCCTGCAGGGCTGCAGTGGACACAGGCAATCATCCAAATATTTTGTGTGTATCATTGCTTCTCAAACTTGGCAGCACATCAGAATTAACTGGAAAATTTTAACATCAAAGAGTTTAGGACCTCACCCCGGATCCACAAAATCAGAATTCCTGGGTTTGCTGCCAAGGAATATGTAGTTTCAAAGCTATGTGAAGAGTTCCAACCTCCTGCCTGATTTAAGAGCCACTGATCCAAATAATGCCAAGTAATTGTTTGATGGGGCTCAATAAATGTCCAGCTGTGTGGCAGTCATTACATGTTCCCTGTTCATATCTTGTTCTCTCAAGATCTGGCCCTTAAGCTCAAGATGCAAATGTACATCTTTCCACAAGCAACAGCAGTAGTGTTGGTGGTTCAAAATTTGAGTGTAAACTGGAAGCGAATTTACCACAAAACTAATGAAGCTTAAGTTTCAAGTCCCCTCACTTGGACCTGCAAATGTTCTCATGGTCACATCTTGTCATAAAATTTGTAGGATTATATCATTTTAACTGCGAATGGTTAAAATTACAGTCTCTCTGCACTTCCCTTCTCCTTAATTCTATTTCCCTTTCTTTCCAGTGCCATGGCACATGCTGTGAGCATTTGGACCATGACTGGGGAAGCTGAAGAGGATGGACATACTTTGGGTTTGTTGAGATCTTATGTGTTTCTTCTACATACAGTTAATGCTAGATGTGTAAGTGCAAGAAAACATCTCATACTAATCCCACTGCCTATTTTGCCTGTATGCTGCATTCTGAGAAACGAAATTTCAAGACTTGACATAATCCTTGTAATACGCCACAACATTAGGAACATGATCATTTTTGTAAGACACGGGAGAGATATTCTAAACACTGTTAACAATTCTAAAACTGACATGTGAATAACAATGCTAAATTTTAAAGCCAAAAGAAACCTTTTTTATGCTATCAATAATAACAAATATAATTTGTTCCACTGTGTTAGAAAAAAATTGATTTCTCCTTCTGGTTTCTGCATAAAATATGACAAAATCATTGTTGCGTGAATAGGCAGCCCAGTGGCATGCAAGCAAATTATTATCAAAGGATTTGTCAGCTAAGTGCTAATAATTGCTTTTCTGTATTATTTCTCTAGAATTTTTCAGCTTTAAATGTTTTGCTATGGTGGTGATTTTTTAAAATAATTCAAAATGGGTATTTGATTTCTTACTTAGTAATCAGAATTATTTTTCTTAAACAGGGCCTCCAAAACTGTTTAAGTTTCAAGCCCACAGGCTTGGCCCCAGTTGAAGTGACAACTTTGGCTCTGCACAGATCCTCACAGAAGATGAGAAAGACCCTAATGGATCTGCCCTTTGCAGCTGCCTCACTGTCCTGAAAACTAAATCTGCTTATTATTAAGTCAGCAAATGCACAGTTGATGGATTGTAATGACTTTGGAGGAATCTGTGTGGTCAGAAAGATAAATAATACATTGTTTGAAGGTTTTTGAACTCACAATGTTTTGGGAGATGCCTTTTTTTTTAAATACAAAAGAAATTAGGAGGGAAAAATATACCATGGTTAAAAACAAAAATATATAAACAACCAATTATGATTAACCACTCTAAATGAAAGGTAATTTATCTCTAATTTCCATCCATAGGAAATATTACAAAGCCTCATCTTGTGAAGAGCTAATGCAGCAAATTCCGTCCAGCAGAGCTGGTCTGGCATGCTCAACAAACCCCCAAAGAATCCATTCCTTTTCAGCCAGGACACTACTGAAAACAGGATGCCACACAGCTTCATACAGATGATGCAAACAGCATATGGAAGAAATCGCCCACTTCCTTTATGACAAACACATCTCAGCTTCTAGGCACACCAGACTTCACTCAGCTCTAGGCTCTTTGAGGGACAAAGGAACTAATCCATTCCTGTGTTGATGAATGGGCTCCTTGGTCCCACGTAACCTGTTTCACATACTGCTTTGAGTCATCTCAGTGTCCAAAATGCCAAATCCAAACACTTTGCATTTAAAATCCTGTGCTTTGAGCATGGCTAGTCACATTTTAGATTTGTCAATACGCTTGCTAAGAAAAAGATGTGTCTATCCTGTTTTTGTAAACACAGGCTTATATAACATTGAACGGATTTTAAAAATTGTATGTGTTAGGGGCAGCATTGTAGAATGGTGGGTAAAGCCACCACCTGAGACACCAGAGTCCCATGTGGGCACCAATTCAAGCCCCAGATGCTCCACCTTCCTTGCTATTGTGATTGGGAAAGTAGCAGAAGATGGCCCTAGTGTCTGAGCCCTTAAATGTAAATGGGAGACCACCTAGCTTCTGGGTCCAGTCCAGCTGCAGCCACTTCAGCCATTTGAGAGGTGAGTCAGCACATGGAAGGTCTCTCTCTCTCTCTCTCTCTCTCTCTCTCTCTCTCTCTCTCTCTCAATCTGTCAGGCCAAAGCCAGGAGCTGGGAACTTCATCCAGGTCTCCTCGTGTGGCAGCAATCCAAGACCCTGGTCTATCACCTGCTGCTTCCTTGGGTGCCTGTTAGCAGGAAGTTGGAGTGATGAGCCAAAGTGCAGCTAAAACCCGGGTGCTGTGTAGTTAAGCCCCATAAGCCCTGCTACACCAATCACCCACCCCTGAACTGATTTATTTGAATTTGTAATGCCCAGATCCTTTAACAATCCATCTGCAAGTGCAGCATTTACTAGTCCTCTTTCCATATTGCTTGTTATTTGATCATATAATCATTGTGTGAGTAATCTTCATATAAGGCATCATAATTTTAAGAAATACTTTGGATTAGATAAAATTACAGAATGTGAGTGTTTAAATAAAAAGTAAAGAATTATATTATACTATGATAGTAACTATCACTATTATTAGCTTGTAAGATTTATTTATTTCTATTGGAAAGTCAAATATACAGAGAAAAGGAGAGACAGACAGGAAGATCTTCTATCTGACGATTCACTCCCCAAGCAACCACAATGCCCAGAGCTGAGCTAATCCGAAGCGAGGAGCCAGGAGATTCTTCCAGGTTCTCATGTGGATGCAGGGTCCCAAGGCTTTGGACTGTTCTCAATTGCTTTCCCAGGCTACAAGCTGAAAACTGGATGGGAAGTGAGGCTGCTGGGACACGAACCATTACCCATATGGGATCCTGATGCGTTCAAGGTGAGGACTTTAGCTGCTCGACTACCACGCTGGGTCCTATCACTATTATTATTAAGGCCAACATACTCAAAGGCCAACATACTCAAGTAGCGAATCACTTAGATTCATTATTCTTTTCTAAGTAACAATTTCAATTCAAAAGCAAGAGCTCTAATAACCCATTTAGAATAAAGCAGTGGCCTTATATAGATATTTCTCAAAAGATGATATACAAAGGGCTAATAAGCATATGGAAATATGTCTAATATATTTATCATAGAGAAATGCAAATTAAAACAAAAATAAGATCACTTCACAGAGATGAGGATGGCTATTATCGCAAAACGAGAGAAGAGCAAGAGGGGGCAAGGAGGTAGAGAAAATGGAACCCTTCTGGACTGATGGTCAGGTGTAAAACAGTGCACCCACTACGGAAATGAGCATAAAAGTTCCTCATAAAACTAAAAATAGAGCTACTACAGGAGCTAGCGAGTCCCACTCTAGTTATATACCTGAAGAGGCTGGAATGATATCAGCACTTCATTTTCCTAGTAACATTATTTACAATACCCGGCATATGGAAGCAACCTCAACCGTCCATTGATGAATGAATGAATAAATGAACTGTGGTCTCTACACACATAATGGAATATTATTCAGCCATAAAAGGAAAGGAAATTCTAACACATGCTACAACATGGAGGGACCTTGAGAACAATACATTAGTGGAAATAACTAAGTCACAAAAGTCAAATACTTTCACTTCAGTGAGATTTGTATAGTGGTAAAGTTCACCAAAACAGGAGATAGGGTGGTGACCCCCGGGGGCTACGGAGAGGTGTTAGGAAAAGAACTGCTCAATGGGTGTGTACAGTTTCAGATCTGAAAGGTGGAAATGTTCTGGAGATCTGTTTCATAACAATGTGAGTATACTTAGCTTTATTGAACTACACATTTAAAAATGGTTAAGAGGGTAGATTTTTTTATATCATATATCAGATATAAAAACAACAGTGACTTTCCTGGAGTCACCCAAATGAGCTAAAGTCATTTTCATCTAGATTCGCTACCACTTCTTCTGTTTTCCATTTTTAAAACCATTTGTTATTTTTTTTCTTTTTAAAAACAGATTTTTTTTTTTTGAAAGGCAGTTTCACAGAGTGAAAAAGAGACAGAAAGATCTTCCATCCACTGGTTCAATCCTGGTTGAAATGGCTGGAGCTGAGTCGGTCCCAAGGAGGAGCCAGGAACTTCCTCTGAGCCCCCCACATGAATTCGGGGTCCTTTGGACCATCCTCTAGCGCTTTCTCAGATTGCAAGCAGGGAGCTGGATGGGAAATGGAGCAGCCAGAACATGAAAAAGTGCCCATATGGGATCCTGGCGTGTTCATGATGAGGATTTAGTCACTGAGCCATTGTGCCTAGTCCACCATCTGATATTTTCTTTGCACTAATTTATGTTAATCAAAGAGAATAGATTCAATGTAGTTCATGGATGCTCTAGGAATCTAAAAGTGTTCCCTCCTCCTCCCTCTCTTGCATCTTTCCTAATCTGTGAGATAACATATCTTTATATTATAGCAGAAGACTCACTGCTCCTCTAAATAACAATCTTTGTTCATCCTTGTTCTAATCAGATGCAGGAATCTTTGAAAAAAAAAAATCCCTTGGAGTCAGAACACTTAAGAGATTATAAGTAAATGGCATGTGTGTAGAAAACAAGAAAATTAAAGAGTGAGAACTGACAACTGGCTGAAACGTTTTTATTTGAAATCCCTTTCCTTTCGAAGTCCACAGTTGGCAATGAAACACAAGGACTTCCTCAGCCAGTCTTGTGAGGTCTCTGACCACTCCGGTCTTTGCAAAATAGCAAAGACTAGAGTCTTAGAAACGGAATCATTTCCTCACCTCCCACAGTGCACAGGAACCTACAACATCTCTCCTTGCAGTAGAGCACGATTAAATAGTGTATATATAGACTTTCACCATCTTTTGGCTTACAGCCTCCCTAGAGAACAAGACAATCCTGGTGTTAGGTTCAAAACTTAAGTGCCTTTAATATTTCACAACTCTCAGGCAGCCTTTGCAAGTTTAGGATCCATTGCTATAACACAATATGAGAACAAATAATGATAGGAAGTACAATAGAGTTGTAGCTTCATTACTCTTATCTGAAGCATCTATGAAGAGCTTTTGTTATAAATGAAACTACCATATCTTTTTTATCTTTAAAAAAAGATTCAGGGGTAAGTATTTAGGGTAGCATCTTAGATGTTACTTTGGATCCTGGCATTCCATAGAGGAGGGCCTACACTCAAGTTCTGACCCAACTCCCAATTTCAGCTTCATGTGAGTATACCCAGAGAGTTAGCAGGGTAGAGCTGAAGTAACTACATCCCTTCCACACACAAGGAGGACTCATACTGAATTAAGGTCTCCTAGCTTCAACCTGGGCCAGTCCCAGCCAACGTATGCACTTGGGGGAGGAATCAGCAATTCAGAGGAATCTTCCTCTCTTTCTCTTTTTCTCTCTCTCCCCTTCTAAAGTTTAGCAAGTAAAAAAAAAAAAATTAAAGGAAAAGAGCTGCTGTAGCCTTGATATGTTTTATACCCAATTGTTGTTACAGTATCTAATTAAAGGGTCAAATTAGACGAAGGGGAAATGTTTCTTGCAACAATAGACTTGATTTAAGCAATCCAGGCTGCAGAAAGATCACTAAAAGAAAATAACATTGGGGAAGGGGAAGAGAGACGCCAGTGCCAACTAAACTGTATCAAATAATAATAAAAAAATATAATAATAATAATAATTAAGGGGCCCATTGCGGTGGACTAGTGGCTTAAATCCTCCCCTTGAACGCACTGGAATCCCATACAGGCGCTGGTTCTAATGGAATCCCATACAGGCACCGGTTCTAATCCCAGCAGACCTGCTTCCCATCCAGCTCCCTGCTTGTAGCCTGGGAAAGCAGTGGAGGATGGCCCAAAGTCTTGGGACCCTCATCCACATGCAAGACCCGGAAGAGCTCCTGAATCCTGGCTTCAGATTAGCTCAGCTCTGGGCATTGTGGCCACTTGGGGAGTGAATAATCAGATGGAAGAGTTTCCTCTCTGTCTCTCCTCCTCTCTGTATATCTGACTTTCCAATAGAAATAAATAAATCTTTGTAACAAAATAGTTTTAAAAAAGAAAGAAAAGAACATTATACACATGTCCAGCTAATCTTGCTTTTGCCATAAAACAGCACCATATGATAAGCAGGAGCTGTCTTAGAATGAAGTCTATTGTTAGTTGGCAATATTCTTGAATGGCTCTCAGAGATTCAAGTTAAACCATCATAGCCCACAGATTGTCCCACGCGAGGTTTGTTTAAACCTCTAAGATTAGTGACTCTCAAAAACTTTGCAAGACCCTGCATAACAAAAAGCTTCAAAGACCATGCATGGAAGAAAAAACAGGAATCTAGATCCACTGTGGAGGAGCCTTCTATTTTTTCTTTCTGCTTAGATAGAATTGACGAGCTCCTAGGTTCCCTCCTCATTTCCCTTGATCCAGTTGTTCCATGTTTTCCAGCAAGAACATCACTAACGTCTGGGTTCTGAGTGCTGCAGCCTGAGCAGTCCCCAGGGAGAGAGGAGGAAGCAGAGAAGGACACTCAGGACTAACACTGGGCAGTGAGTTCTGAAAGCCTCGCCTTTCCTCCTAGCTTCTACAGGAGGCACCTGGTCTCTCTGACGTTCTCAAAGATGAAAAGGACAAAGGAATAAAGTAACGAACAAAAGGTCCATGGTGCTTACTGAAGTCTTCAAAAACAGAAGCATTGTTAGTGCTATTTTTATCCAAAAAAAAATCGTCAGGTTTTGAGTCTCTAAGATGGATGACTAGGGCCCCACGTGGCCTTGCGGCTAAAGTCCTCACCTTGAACTCACCAGGATCCCACATGGGCGCCGGTTTTAATCCTGGCTGCTCCACTTCCCATCCAACTCCTTGCTTGTGGCCTGGGAAAGCAGTCGAGGACGGCCCAAAGCTTTGGGACACTGCACCCGCGTGGGAGACCTGGAAGAGGTTCCAGGATCGGCGCAGCACCGGCCATTGTGGCTCACTTGGGGAGTGAATCATTGGACAGAAGATCTTCCTCTCTGTCTCTCTCCTCCTCTCTGTACATCTGACTTTGTAATAAAAATAAATAAATCTTTAAAAAAAAAAGATTGATGACTACAGGAACATTTTCAAATATCACAAGAGACTTGTCACGTAATGGGGTGCCTGTTTCTCAATCACAGAGAAACTCACTTTTAAAGTCTATTTACTTTTGCTGACATATTTGAAACAAATTCAAGACATAACACCTTTTCTCCTTCTAATAATTCAGTATACAGTATGATAGATAAGAACTTTTTCCTGTACAGGATTTCCTTTGTACAAAGCCCCTCTGATTGCTTTTCTAAGGGGTGAGAGATTCACCTTCCCTTTTCTTTAGAGTATTTAACAGCAGAGCAACTCAGAAGAACTTAGAGCATGTGTGTGTGTGTGTGTGTGTGTGTGTGTGTGTGTGTGTGCGTGCACATACCTGCATTCATAGGCAAGCTGCGAATTACAAGGATTTTTCCAAAAGTTTATGGAAAACGTTATTAGGGGATCGCACAATGGCTCAACAGGCTACTCTGCTGCAGGCAAGAGCCAACATCTCATACAGGCGCTGGTTGGTGCCCTGGCTGTTTTTCTTCTGAACCAGCTCTCTGCTTATGCCCTGAAAAGGAAAAGAAAAATTGCCCAAGCTTTAGGCCCCAGTACCAGGGTGGCAGACCCTAAAGAAGCTCCAGGCTTTTAATTAGCTAAGTTCTGGCCATTACAACCATTTGGGGAATGAACCAGCAGATTGAAGATCTTTCTGTCTCTCTATCTGTAAATCTGACTTTCCTAAATAAATAAATAAATAAATAAATACATCTTTCTAAAGAAAGAAAATGTAGTTAGAACTTTCTTTGCTGTAAAAAAATTGTCTAGCCATGCATAGTTTTTCATAAGGCACATTTTCTACCAACTTTCTGAATACCCTCATACGCATCATCTTATTTTATTTTTTTTTAAAGATTTATTTATTTTATTACAAAGTCAGATATACAGAGAGGAGGAGAGACAGAGAGGAAGATCTTCCCTCCGATGATTCACTCCCCAAGTGAGCGCAACGGCTGGTGTGCGCCGATCCAAAGCCGGGAACCTGGAACCTCTTCCGGATCTCCCACGCGGGTGCAGGGTCCCAATGCACTGGGCCTTCCTCGACTGCTTTCCCAGGCCACAAGTGGGGAGCTGGATGGGAAGTGGGGCTGCCTGGACTAGAACCGGCGCCCATGTGGGATCCCGGGGCGCATCCAAGGTGAGGACTTTAGCCGCTAGGCCACGCCGCCAGGTCCGCATCATCTTATTTTAATGTTTGTATTATTCCTCATTACATGATGAGTTCATTGTACCCTTAGGTGATTTCCATGATGCTGCCTAAGGGACAACAGGAAACGCACCTTGTGGCAGGTGCAATATTTTATAATTAGATTAATACACTCCCATTTTACTTAATTAACAGGAAAAATACAAACTTCATTGTGCCTATGATTCAGTAATTCCCTTTCCAACATGAAACCCACATCGGGGGGATAAGTGTTGACTGAGTTCAGGATGTACAGTATTCCTTTTCAGCATCTTCTCTTCCTGAATGACATCTGGGTTCAAGAAAAGCAAAGGTTAAGAGGCCAGAAGGACTGTGGTGGTCTTTGCTGGTCTCTGCTCAGATGAGCCTTATCTTGGGTGGAGGCGACTGGCCTTTAAGTTGTGCTAAGCTGGACCCACTTAGCAGAAACAGACTGAGGGAATCAGTATCTCCAAATTGATTCCTGACCCACCAGACCCAGCTGGAGGTCATGGCTTCAGCCTAGTCTAGCCCTGGCTGTTTTCAGGTATTTGGAGAGTAGACCAGCTGTTCACTCATCTGCTGTTCTGCCTTTTAAATAAATGAAGCTTTAGAAACAGATCCCATCCCCCAGTGGCTCACATGTATGTGTGGGAAGACAGACCACAGGTCAACTAGTTAAAGCTATAGCACTCAGAGGCAGGGCTGGCTGCCTGGACACACCGACTCAGAAACGTTTCACACTTGCTTCAGTCTTGTGCTGAAGACCTTGAAATCTTTAACTTTTTAACAAGGGCTTCAGATTATAACTGGTAACAGGCATAATCAATTATGTTATGGAATAACATATAGCAGGCAAGAGGGACAGGAAATGTAAAAGAATTGCAATTTTATATTGGAAGGTGAGGGAAAACCTAAGTGATGTTTCCTTTAAGTAGTTCCATCGAAGGAGGTCCATCCCCATCTTGTCTTTGCCATTGATGCAGTCTTTCTTTCTTTCTTTTTTTTTTTTAAAGATTTATTTATTTTTATTGCAAAGTCAGATATACAGAGTGAAGAGACAGAGAGGAAGATCTTCCGTCCAATGATTCACTCCCCAAGTGAGCACAACGGCTGGTGCTGCGCCGATCCGATGCCGGGAACCTGGAACCTCTTCCGGGTCTCCCACGCGGGTGCAGTGTCCCAAAGCTTTGGGCCGTCCTCGACTGCTTTCCCAGGCCACAAGCACGGGGCTGGATGGGAAAGTGGAGCTGCCGGGATTAGAACTGGTGCTCATATGGGATCCTGCCGTGTTCAAGGCGAGGACTTTAGCCGCTAGGCCACACTGCCGGGCCCTACAATGCAGTTTTAATTTTAGCATAGTTTTAGAGCTGCAGAAAACTTGGCAGATTTCTAGTGTTCCCATATTACTTTATACCCAGTTTCCCTATTATCAATATATTATATTAATGTGCTACACTGATCACAACTAACGGACCACTGTTGATGCTTCATCGGATTCCTTAGTTTTCCCTTAGTGCCCCGTTTCTCTTCTAGAATCCCTTCGAGTGCATCCCATGACACTCAGCATCCTGTCTCCTTAGGATGCGCCATTACATTCTTAGTTCCTGAAGGCTAGAGATCATCACCAGCACCAATGTCTTCTAAAATAGGATCCAATAAATATTGAGTTGAATCGACCCAGCTTCTATTTTTAAAATGTCAGCTGTTTGATTGAATCAATTACTACTTGCTTCTGAGTGGCATTATCTGCCTATACATCTAACCCTCCAATACTGCCAGTGGGATTTCGCTTTGCCTTAATGTTTTATGCACGGCTTTATTTATTAAAACTGGCAGATCAATAATGCATGGTTAAATTCATAGGTCAGGCCCCTGCCTGTTCTAGTCAACTGAGATTCACCTGCCTCTATATCTTCGAAACAGCAGTAAAGGTGGGTGAGAAACACTCCATTGCTATTGGCTGTTTCTCACTGAGTTGCTCACACAAGCCTCCTGGGCTCTCTCAAAGGGCATTTGTGAAGATTACTGAGATGAGGTAGAGAAACCCCTTACATTAATGAAAATAAGGGTGAGCAGGACTGAGAACTGTATTTACATGTACAACATGTTGAATCTGGGCCTGGCTCGGTATCCCAGTGGCTAAAGTCCTTGCCTTGCATGTGCCAGAATCCTATATGGGTGTCAGTTCGTATTCCGGCTCCTCCACTTTCCTTCTAGTTTTCTGCTTGTGGCCTGAGAAAGCAGTCGAAGATGACCCAAAGCCTTGGGACCCAGCACCTGTGTGGGAGACCTGGAAGAAGCTCCTGATTACTGGTTTCAGATTGGCTCAGCTCTGGCCACTTGGGGAGTGAACCAATGGATGAAAGGTCTTTCTCTCTGTCTCTCCTTCTCTGTGTAAATCTGCTCTAATAAAAATAAATAAATCTTTAAAAAAAAAACACAAGTTCAATGCAGGCCCATGTTGTGGTGCAGCACGTCAAGCTGCTGCCTGTAGTGCATGCACATCACTTACAGGCATCGGTTTGAGTCCTTGAAGCTCCACTTCCAATTCAGCTCCTTGGTAACGTGCCTGAAAACCTGGCAGAGGATGGCTCAAGCACTTGGACGCCTATGCCCAAATGGGAGACCTGGAGGAAGCTCCTAGCTTCTGCCTGGTCCAGCCCTGACCATTGCAGCCATTTGGGGGAGTTAGCCAGCAGATGGAAGACGTGTGTGTGTGTGTGTGTGTGTGTGTGTGTGTGCCTCCCTCTCTCTTTCCATAACTCTGCCTTTTAAATAAATACATGAGTCTTAAAAAAAAAAGATCCAATTCTCACCACAGACTTAAGCAGGAAAAGATTTTATCCCCATCTTGTAGCTTGGGAAATTGAGGCACAGAAAAGCTAAACAGTACATCTAATGGTATAGAAAGCATAACGAAGACACTTTGAACTTGACTCAAGACCACCAGCCCACATTCTATGCAAATACTTATTCCCCACTACATCCCTTGTAAGATACCTCCTCCAAGCAGAAACATTCTCTCCTCTTAGAGTTCAGGGAGAGAAAGGGAAGAATACAGGAACAGCCAGAGGCTGTGACTGTTTCGCCTTTACTCATGTCTTCCAAAAGAAAACCATTAGCAAAAGCTGAGGGTCTAGTACGGTGAAGGCATGAGTGAGATTCTTTCAGAGGTGGCCATCACATTGTTTCAGCGGAATACCTACATCACAGATTAGAGTGCCTGGAGTCGGGTCCCAATTCCATTCCTATCTCCAGGTTCTTATTATTGGGCACTCGGGAGGCGGAAGGTGATGGCTAAGTAATTGAGTCACGTCTCCCATGTGGGAGGTGTAGGAGATGTGTAGAGTTCCTGTTTCCTAACTTCAGCCTTACCCAGTCACACTGCTTCGGATATTTCGGAAGTGAACCAATGGATGAAACAATTTTCCTCTCTCTCTCTCTCTCTCTCTCTCTCTCTCTCTCTCTCTCTCCCTCCACCCCCCCCCCCAGCTTTCAAATAAACAAAGTAAATAAATTAAATTTCATAAAGTTTTTTTTTTAAAGATTTATTTTATTTTTATTACAAAGTCAGATATACTGACAGGAGGAGAGACAGAGAGGAAGTGGAGCTGCCGGGATTAGAACCAGCAGCCATATGGGATCAAGGCGAGGACCTTAGCCACTAGGCCACGCTGCCAAGCCCAAATTTCATAAAGTTTTACAAAACCAATCCAAACACTGACATTCAGCCTGAATTCTTTATTTATGATATGAGCTACCTTTCAACACATCCTTCTTCCCAGCCAAACCCTAATTCAGAAATAAATGACCAAGCTTCCCTGTTGGCTCCTGCAGGTGTTGTGGACACACAACCTCGCGGCCCATTAGGACAGGTGCTAGCTACCACTGTAACTCAAACTTAGACTCTTCAAGAATATCACAGCTCCTCACCTCAGTGATGGAAGTCTCCACACAGCCGCTCTGTGAGTGCTAAAAATTACAACTAGCCCTGGGATATAAAATAATTGAAAACATGGAGGGCCCAGCACAGTAGCCTATTGGCTAAAGTCCTCACCTTGCATGTGCTGGGATCCCATATGGGTGCTGGTTTGTATCCCAGCACTCCTGCTTCCCATCCAGCTTCCTGCTTGTGGTCTGGGATGGCCCAAAGCCTTGGGAGCCTGCACCTGCTTGGGAGATCCGGAAGAAGCTCCTGGCTCCTGGCTTCAGATTGGCTTAGCTCTGGGTATCAAGGCCACTTGGGGAGCAAAACAGTGGATGGAAGATCTTCTCTCTGTCTCTCCTTCTCCCTGTAGATTTGACTTTCCAATAATAAATAAATAAATCTTTTAAAAATAATGGAAGACTTTGAGTCCTACTAAAAAGAAAAATGAGGCCCAATATAGAGAATAAATTCAAACATTCTTTACCAAATTTTTGCAACTGTTTCAATGCCAACAGAATGTATTCTCAACAACTGTAAAGGCTGACATGTGAGATAGTAGGTTTAGCCTATGGCACCAGCATCCCACACAAGTGCTGGCTCAAGTCCCAACTGCTCCACTTCTAACAGCGCCCAGCCTGTAGCATGGGAGAGCAGCAGAGAATGTCTTAAGTTCTAGAATCCCTGTACCCACACGGAAGAGCCAAAAGAACTTCCTGGCTCCTGGTTTTGAATGGGCCCAGCTCCTGCCATTGCAGTCATTTGGGGGATTGAACCAGCAGATGGAAGATCTCTGTCATTCTCTCTGAAACTTCGACTTTTAAAGTTTAATAAGTATTTTTAATTAGCAATAATCATGCCTCAGATAAACCTCATTTGCTATGATATTGCCACTTGATAAAGCTATCTCAAAAAAAAAATCATACCTATCCCTTTCAAGAAGAACATAGCAGTATCTAAAATACTCCGAGCTACAGAGTCAGTGCCTATAGCTGCAAAAAAATGCCACTGGCAGTTCTGTGCTCATCCTGATTAAAGTCAAAGATGTTTCTGGTTTTGACTTCACTTTAAGTAAACCTGTGACTTTAGGACGGCCCCCATGTTCCTCAGGGAGACATTTTTGTTGGGCTGCTAAGCATCCAACAGAGCCCACAGCAAAGAATTACTCGGTTCAAAATGCCAATAGTGCTGAGGCAGAGAAATCTTGGTGTATAGTGAGGACATGTATTAAAGCGAAACTTGAAAATCTTGAATGCTGTTGCCTAAATACATGTTACATGCAAATACAGAGACCCTGCGTGTCCTAAGGACTGATGAGCGGGAGGGTAAGCCACAGTAGCTCACCCACATTGCTGCTGCTCTTCTCCATAGCTCTCTGATGAGAAGTTCCTCCTGTACAGGAGGAGGGCATGGGCCTGGCAGTTAAGATGGCCATTCGTGACTCATCTTCTAAATCTGAGTCCCTTGGTTCAATCCCTGGTTCTGGTTCCTGGCTCCCGTTTCTTGATTACGTAGAATGTGGCGGGCAATGGTCATGATTCAAGCAAGGACCCCTCCCCCCACTGTGGAAGACTTGGACTGAGTTCCTGGATCCTGGCTTCAGTTACTGCAAGCACCTGGGGAGTTATCCAGCAGACACAGGCTTGTCTGTCTGTCTCTGCCTCTCAAATAAATAAATAAATAAATGAATACATTTTTTAAAATTCAGCCAGAAGGATATTTTAAAAGCTTTTAAAAATAAAGTTTCTTATATCAGCATTTTCCCTCTCCTCGGCAGAGGCTTAGACCAGAAGAACCTACTTTAAAACCACATAAAATGCATATCCACAGGCTCTTCCAAAGTCCAAAGGGGAAAAGAGAAGGCCAAGAGACCCGTCACTGCAGTGGGCTTGTGCAATCCTGCAGTGAGCCACGGCCAGAGCAGGGCCTCCCCTGATGTCCCATCCACCTGCTCTCGGATCACTGCCCCCTACACAAAATAAAACTCGTAAATAAACGGCAAAGTATGTAACTCCCAAGTCATGATTACAAAAGTTGAAAGTAAAAAAACCAAAAGTTATTGACTTTCAAAGAGCCTCACCTAAGTCACCTCCAACTTAAGACATCTATCTGGGGCATGCGTTTGGCATAGCAGTTGAGACACCACTGGACATACCCACAACATGTATCATCAAAGTGCCTGGGTTTAAGTCTTGTCTTCCCTCCTGACTGTAGCTTTCTGCTCAAGTGCATCCTAGGAAGCCACTCGGGTCCCTGGCATCCTCAGGAAGTTCGGATGGAGTTCTTGGCTCCAGGCTTTGGTCCTGTCCAGCCCCAGCTGTTCTAAGTATTTGGGGATGAACTGTGAATATCGGAGCACCCCCTCTTCTTCAGATTGAAAATAATAAGAAAGCTTATATCCCATGCACTAAGCACATAAAGCAAAACATAAACTTGATTTCAAATGTCACAGAAGCTTACAGTGACTTGTGGCAATTTCTCTACCTCTTGTCGGTTCTTGGGGAGTTCAGTGGTTTCCTTTTTTTCCTTCTGCCTGCTTCCCATCCATTCCTCCCTGGGCATCTTGCTGGCTTCTGCAGACACAGACAGTGGGAATATTTGCAACTTCAGGGAATCCAGAATCTTCTAAAGTCATCCTCTTCCCTTTTCCCTTTTCATGTGGGGGATGGGGAGTTGAGTTCATCCCTCTTCCTAAGCAGAGGCCCACTCTGGGGAAACAGGGGAACAGGAAATGCCTGAAAAGCACCTCTCAGATGTTCTCCAACTTTCCACCCCTCTGTTCTGCTAGGTGCTCCTCAGAGAAGTCCTGCCTGCTCCCTTTCTCCCAGTTTTGTTAACGTGGAGCTCTGGTCTGTGTTACTTGTGGAGTTTTTTGTTCTCTACGTTTGTAACGTAGTTTAACCAGGCAAAGGAAATGAGAAGTGCCGACGGCTAGGTTAAGACTGCGCTTTGGAAATTGTGTGAACCTGTTCGACAACTTTCTCGCAAATGCCTGCGCGCCAAGGAAACAGCTAAGCTGGTCCCCGTTGTGGGCAGCTAGAGGCAAAGAGCCAGACCTGCCGTGAGTCTGCACGGTGTGCCTCCTTAACATCTCAGGAAGCAGAATGTCACAGGGGGAAAAGGAGAACTGTACAGCTCCAACATGTCTTGCAAACGGTGAAGAAAAAATGCTACCAACTCTCTGCTCCCACCCTGAGAGACGCGTTACAGGACTGCTGGGGCTAGGCTAATAAAAGCGCACGGCGTAAACTGCTTGGTGATTATTGGCTTTCGCCCTTGGACGGAGAAATGAGATCACGATTTTCACCAAGGGCAGGAGACGCCGCTGCCCGTCTGCTGAGGCCGCCGCCTCCCCTCCCTGCGCGGATCCCGCATTACATCACTGGTGAGCTGCGGCTGGTGTGTGGGGGTGGGGGGAGACGAGGCGGCTCCGGGGACCCAGCTCTGGATGGGGGGTGGGTGTGGGAGGGGTGGACGAAGCCGCTCCGGGGACCCAGCCCCAGACAGAGCAGAATAAACACAGGATAACGGGGGGGGGGGGGGGGGGGACGGGAGAGATGTGCAGAAAAAAGGCAAAAGCAGAACCCAGTTTCCACCCCACCCCCGGTCATCACCCGGGTGGAAGAGAGTGCTGCATAAGTGAAACGCAACCTCTCAGAACAGCCGCACCCCAAATCCGGGGTCCTCATCGCCTCCCTGCTTCCTAAAATCCCACGTCCAGATACAACTACACCCAACATCCAAAGCTGCCGAAACAGCTACCTGGAAGGGACCGAGGGCGGACAGCCGAGAGGCGCCCGGGCACTGGGAGGGTCAGAGGCTCGGGTGCTTGGAGGCGGGGTGGGGTGCGGAGACGCGAGTGGGAGGCGGTCGCCAACTGCGCCCCCGCCCGGCCCAGCCAGTGGTGCCGCCCCCGTCCCCAGCCCCCCGGCCAGGCGACAGCAGTCAGAGGGGGGAGGCAGAGCGCCTCCTCCCCGCCCGGAGCCGAACCAGCCGCGCCGGGGGAGGAGAGCGCTCACCTTGCCCCCCGATGAGGGGCGGATCATGCCATGGCAGCGCCGGCGAGCCACAGCGGCGACAGCGAACAGAGCCCGAGCAGCAGCCCCGGGAGCCGGACAGGAGCCGGGGGCACCGCGCTGGGAGCCCGGGACTCATCGGCGACGGCCCCCGGCCTCCCTCCGCTCGAGGACTACGAGTGCAAAATCTGCTACAATTACTTCGACGCGGACCGCCGCGCACCCAAACTGCTGGCGTGCCTGCACACCTTCTGCCAGGAGTGCCTGAGCCAGCTGCAGCTCCGCGCCGCCGCCGCCAGTGCCGGGCCTGAGCGCCAACCGCGCCCGCCGCCCTGGCACGGCCCTCCTGGCGCCATCGCGTGCCCCGTGTGCCGCCACCGCACGCCGCTGCCCGACAGTCGCGTGCACGGCCTGCCTAACAACACCAAGCTCGCAGAGGCCTTCCCGCTGGCCCTGCGCGCCGCGCACGACCCGCTGCCCCAGGACCGCCTCCCGCCGCTGCCCGCGCGCCGCCCCGCGCCCGCCGCCGCGCCGCCCGTCGCAGCCCCGCAGCCCCCCCCGCCCGTCGAGGACGCGGACCCCGCGCCCCGCGCCCGCACGGGCCTGCGCGCACCCGGTGCCTACGAGAGCTGCCAGAACTGCAAGCGCGCCGCGCTTACCGCCGGTTGCGTGTGCGTCGTCTTCTCCTTCCTGTCCATGGTGGTGCTGCTCTTCACCGGCCTCATCTTCGTCAACCACTACGGTGGTGGCGGCGGCGGGGGATCCCCCGGGGTCGGGACGACGCCTGGCACTGGCCCGGGGTCCGGGACGCCCTCGCCTTCGCCCGTGGGGCCCATCTGCCTGTCGGTGGCCAGCATCCTGGCGCTCTTCTCAGTGGTTGTCACCTGGGTCATCTGCTGGCTCAAGTACCGGCCTGAGGGCGCCGCCACGGGCTCCGCGGGAAGCAGCGGCGGCGGGGGCCCGAGGGCGCGGGCAGCGGCGGCTCCCGGCAGCGCGCGGAGGAGCGACACGTAGCGGGTGTCTCGCCAGCACCTCGCTCCCGCGCGCCCCAGGAGAGGGAACCTCTGGGCTCAGCACGCTAGCTTCTCCGCCACCCCCTGCGTCCCCCCTCTTCAGACGCTCACCCCCTCCCATCGGGCTCTCCACGCCCCACCTGCTCAGCACTGGGGCGGAAGAGGGAAACCGAGCGGACGCCCAGACTGTGCAAGATCGACCTCTGCGTCAAGCGCCATCCCCTTCCTCGCCAGAATGCGCGGCGGGCTTTTCCCAAAGTCCAAGGAATTTTCAGAAAGAAAACGGAGTGGGACCTCCCCCCTCCCCGCTGCCCCGGTCAAAAATTGGTTTTCTGGCGACTGGGAGTGAAGAGTTTCTTTAAGGGTACAGGTGTGCGCGCGCGCACGTATGCGTCTGCTGTGGTTGTGAATGAACTTGAATCGCCCAGAGGAAGAACGACTGAGATGTCAGCGGGAGGGAAACGTTTCTCTGCTTCCCGGCGGTCCCAGAAAGCCGGAGGTCCCGAGTACTGAGAGCCACACAGGCACGCTCCGAGCGACTGTGAATGCGCGACTGCTGTTTGCAACCGCCGCTGGCTGCGCTGTGCGGGATGGGGCAGATGCGCAGCGCGCGTGCGTGTTTCTGGCCCGCCACGAGGTGGAGCAGGGCCGGCGGGCCCGCACGGGGCAGTGGATTCTCCTGACCCAGGCCCGCAGGCTTAAGAAGAGCCCTGGAGTCCCGTCTTTTGGAAGTTTGGGTGGGTTTACTCAATAAACTACCGCCTGGAAGTCATTTCATCTGTAACTGGACTCAGGGAGCTTAAAAAGCCTGTTTTCCCTTTTTCTCAAAACTGACTGACTGTTGCCCCCACCTGGAAGATACTGAAAGCTATTCAAACAGAATATCCACTGTAGGCTTCCCTGAACTTCTGTTAAGTTCATTTAAAATAACTCCTTTTCGAATGCTTACGATTTCTAGAAAAGTTGTTGGTAAGCACTGACAATCCTGCCATACCTCCAGTCCAAAAACATTTCGAAACAAGAAGTGGGAAATAACAGTGTATTGGCAGTTGTTGAAGAGTTTATATTGTATACAGTTATATCCTAAAATGTAACATAATGCCCAAAGACAAAATGACGAGCCTTTTTGCCTTTGACTATAAAGATATACAGTATACATTTATGAGAAAAATATTTCAAAGTTTAGAGATGAGATATTGTTGGAATCACCAGGATGTTCACTTCTGTTCATATGTGATTTAAAAAGAGAGAGAGATAAATAGATGCCTGATTTTGCAACAAGTATATGTGGCTGGTGGATTAGATGCCTTTGTTTTTTAAGAAAACAAAAATCTCTTCCAAATGTATTTTATATGAAAACAGTCTTTATTCCATCTTTTGAGGCTTGGAGTAAGACAAAGTTTTCAGGCTTACACGTCACAGATGATGCAGAGGGTGGGTGTTATTCCTTGTGTATTTATGCAAGCCGTTTGCATGAGATTCTGACACTATCGTATTAACTGAACTAGAATGGGACACTTGTATCTACCCTATGAGTGAAGTAATTTATCGGCCGATGATAAGTGGTTTGGCTACAATATGGGAACCACATTATGATGTGCTATGTGTCTTCAATGTCTTAATAATAAAAAGGGATTATTTATAGAAAAGCCTATTTTGGTGGTGTTTATTTCATAGTGAAATTGTTTCAAGTTATTTCTGCAGCACTCCTCTTCCTTAAACACATTTCCATCCAGATTCCAATTACAGATTTTGAAATGGGCTGAGAGAAATCTCACACAAGGTAACATCCATTCGGAAGATGGGCATCTCGGTGTAGTGGAAATCTGTTGAATTATAATGAAGACAGAACCACTAAACATGAAGTCTGCTCTCAGAGCATGTTCTTGGTTTCTGTAAAATGTTCTAGTTTTCAATGTTAAGAATCCCAGTTGAGAGATCAGTTTTGTTTGTGACTCAAAAATATCATATTACTTCTATACCCACTTTTATCTTCTCCTCACACCTTTTTTTAAATCACAGTACTGGGATTCTGTTTACATCCATACAACTATTTAAATGCACAAATGTATCTCTATATGCAAATGGATATATAAGCATACATATCACGTGCATTATCATATTGCATCGGAATATCAGAACTTGGCTTTTGCATGTGACCATGTGTATTATTTCATTCTCTGGCAACCTAGAAAGCTGTCTGAAGTCTTCTTGGAACCACTTGGATCTTACACAGTTTGTGTCGCACAGAAATATACCAATGAGGTAACCTAAATTATCCCTTGTGAGTGGGAAGCATATTTTCGAATTATCACATAGAAGTCACATTTTGTTTCTTTCATGCATTGTACACAAATTTCTTATCATGAGAAATTTGAGTTAGAATCCCTCCAAAGTCCAGTACATGCAGGCATTAACTTAGTACCCAGACATGCAAAGATTTGTTATTTTCTTCAGTGACCTTGTTCATCACTAGTTTTGGACTCTCAACAAGAATTGGGTGGCAGATACAGTGATGAAAAGCATGTGTCTAGCTTCCTGTGATTCTCAAGTATTCAAGTGCCCCACTTTGCAGATTTGATTTATTTAATTCTTGCTTAACATGGAAATATCTGGCATACCAGAGATGAAGCAGGCATCGAGGAAGACGCAACTGTTGAGGTCGGTAGGATGTCTGGTGGCCTCCAAGTTCCAATGGAGTGCTTTTCTCCCTTCCCCTGGAAATTTCCATCTTCTCCAATCCTGGACACTCTCTCCAACCTATATGAGTGAGGACTGTAAAAACCCAGACCTGATCTGACTTATCTACGAGTTCAGGAACCAGGAGTCCCTCAGCTCCTCCCTCGGGTTCTGCCTGGGTCCTGAGGCAACAGGGTGAAGTTACGGTGATGATGCTTCCCTACAGTCTGATGCAGAATCGAGGTAGGCAGCATTCACATGCATACAGGGCTTGGGCATTGGCACCCAGAAAATGCCCATCTCAATATTGTCTCTTTCCTCACTTGGGAAGTAATCTAACCTCTTGGGGCGTCCAGCTCCTCATTTACGAAATGAGAAGAAAATGTCAGTTTCACCTGCCTCATGGAATTGATGTGAGGGTTAGCACACTGATGAGAGCGTATGGGTGTAAGTATTTCAAGAATCAAAACCCTTATGGGCCTATGCCTCTGTTTTCATTCAGGTCTCCAAAACTCTAATATTATTTCCCCAAAAGTGGTCAGTGCCTGGAACCACTCCTTTCCCCCAAAATACAGATTTCAGTTTAATTTCTTCTTAACACAGCTGTTTGGAGTGGTTTCAATGTACTTGCTTGTTGTTGTTTTTGTCAGCCTCTCATAACAGAATGTAATGACATGACAAGGACAGAACCTCCCTTCTATTGGCAAAGCCTTAACCATTCACAGCACATACTAAATGCTGGATACTCTGTTGAATCCAATGAAAGGGAAGCCTGGAATGTTGGGAAACTGGGCTACCCAGTTACTGAATAGCTACTGAAAAAACTACATCAAGACAGCACTTTGAACTTTGAGAAAAATCAGCACCTTTGTTCACTTGCAACACAGTGAATGGGACCTCTGGAAACACTAAAGAACACTTGGTGCCCATTTTCATCATTTCCACATTATGGTTTATTTTTAGTAGTAACACAAGTGATTTTCAGCTGCAAACATAAAGCCTTATTAAACTTGGTTTATAAAGATGCAGTCTTCATAGGCCTGGACTGATATCTAGTGGCTAAATCCTCACCTGCCACTGGGATTGCACATGGGCACCAGTTCATATCCCACCTGCTCCAGTTCCCATGCAGCTTCCTGCTTGTGGCCTGGGAAAGCAGCAGAGGATGGCCCAAGGCCTTGGGACTCTGCACCTGCATGGGGGACCCAGAAAAAGCTCCTGGCTCCTGACTTTGCATTGGCTCAGTTCCAGCCGTTGTGGCCACATGGGGAGTGAACCTGTATCTCATTCTGTCTTCATATCTTCCTTTCTAATAATAATAATAATAATAATATTCTTTTATTTTAAACATAGTCTTTCTCTTTTAAAATGAGAATGATAGGAGTAGTTCCAAGACTTGTTTTCTGAATGCTCCTTGAGAGAAGCAAAAAGCCCCTCCTAAATGCAAGGCCTCCCCAGGAGACAATGATGGGTTCACAGTCTTTGACTGGAAAGATCACTGAACAAGAAATGCAAATCCAAGTGGAGTGTGCCTTACCCCTAAGTTACTTAGGAATCACACTGACATTTTAAAGTACCTCTATGAGCATATATGCACGATTCGCTCCAAAAATGGCAGCATCATAGTTGGAAAAGTATTACTGCAATGGGATCAGTTATTTTTAGCATTTGTCACTCTATGAACTCTTCAGTATTTTCCTTTTAATAAGGTATTCTTCATACATTTGATAATTGTAATGATCTCAATAACTGGATGTCCTGTTATTCTATAACCCAACACATTTCCTCTCAATTATGTAATTCCCATTAACTACGATTTATATTTTACATTTCAGATATTATATAAAGATAATTAAATGACTGCTATAGGCAATGAACTGCATACTTGCTAAATGTGTTTGCATTTCTCCCTCTGAAATTAGGTGCTGCCATTGTATATACAGTACAGAATAAGGCTTTTTATCCTTGGGGAGAGCTGATACTTACCATAATAACTGTTTTGAGATATATTTTAGAAATGACTGCAGCCTGGCCTGGCGGCGTGGCCTAGCAGCTAAAGTACTCGCCTTGAAGGCACTGGGATCCCATATGGGCACCGGTTCTAATCCCAGCAGCTCCACTTCCCATCCAGTTCCCTGCTTGTAGCCTGGGAAAAGCAATCGAGGATGGCCCAATGCATTGGGACCCTGCACCTAGAAGAGCTCCTAGCTCCTCGCTTCAGATTGACTCAGCTCTGACCTTTGCAGTTACTTGGGGAGTGACTCATGGGATGGAAGATCTTCCTCTCTGTCTCTCCTCCTCTCTATATACCTGGGACCCTGCACCACCCGCCTGGGAGGCCTGGAAGAAGTTCCTGGTTCCCGGCTTCGGATCTTCATAGCACTGGCTATGTGGCTCACTTGGGGAGTGAATCATCAGACAGAAGATTTTCCCCTCTGTCTCTCCTCCTCTGTATATCTGACTTTGTAATAAAAAATAATAAATAAATCTTTAAAAAAAAAAACGATAAGAAATGACTGCAGCCAGGACTTGGCTTGAATTTGTGTTGATGAAGAAAGAGTAAAGGGATTGTATTTATTGCTGGACCTCTCTTTTTGTTTGCCCATGTATGCTAAGCTTTGTAATATACATATATATATTACAACAGCATTGCTTCTGCTGACTTAATTGAGGCTTTTGGTCTCTTAGCATACCTAAAATACATCTGAGAGAAGGGATGTTTTTCTGATAAATTCACAATTATTCCTGATTATAAAATACATTTGAGGAAGTATGTTTAATGTCCAGCTTCCAAAAACAGTCATAGGAGCTGAGGAAGAATGTGCACACTTCCTTGGGATGGGGCAGGAATGTTGTATTTGCATGTAAAATTGGATTATCTTTGGTTTAGACATTCCACATCTCCGTGGAATCCAGTGAATGCTGAAATGGGGAGAAGGAGGTTAAAGAAGATGCGCAAAAAGAAAAAAAATCTCTAGCTCCTACACACTATAAAGTAAGCAAAAGAGAAAGTGACTGGTCATTGAAAGAAGAGAATGCCTTTATTGAACTGCTGTCATTTCAGAAACCCTGGATGTTCTGTTGACTTGTCTCTTTCCACAGCAACCAGCGTTTCCAACACTGATGCGTGTTTTATATTCAGACTGTGCACTTTTATAAATATTCTGTAAATCACACTTGTAAAGCGCCAACTGCATCCCAACAAGGTTTTGGTCTCTGGGGGAGCATCAGTTAGTGCTTGGAAGGAAGATTGGGAGTGGGAGAAGTCGAACTCTGCAAGCAAATAACTTACATTGAAAGGCCCATGTCTTACAGCATTCCCATCCAACAAATTTGTTTTCTGACATTAACCGCAAGCATGTCCTTAACCTGGTTTCAAGTTAGAACAACCAGGAAAAGCTCCAGAAAGAGAAATACAGAATTAAATGTACAAATAAAATACACAGCAAAGAAAATACTTACGAAGCACCCGCGCCTGTCTCTGGAAACTGCATATTTAATTGTATTGCCTTTGGGAAGAAGTGCAACCCTGTATTAAAGGCACCCTAGGTGATTCTACTGAGTGGCTAAAAATGAGAGGCGTTATATTTCACAACTGTTTTATTGAACTGTGAATGTCTCCCTAATCTCAATTTAATGAAATAAATGCCACCAGGTGTGTTTTCTTAAAAACTCTTTGGGAAATCCCCTGACAATGCTGCGATTTTGAAGAGGATATAATTTGGATGACCAAAGGAAGGTAGGTTTTGCGCGTGCTCGCTCGCTCTCTCTCTCTCTCTCTCTCTCTCTCTCTCTCGTTCTCGCTCTCGTTCTCGCTCTCTCATTCACGTTCCTATTGCCCTTGTGTTCCCAGGAAAATTAACTTAAGTATTCATATCACCGTTTAAATTTTTCCAAAATCTTAATTGTACGTATTTGTGGGGTACAAGGTGATAACGGAACACACGTTTTCGGTGTGTGAATTTCAAAATACCTTTGTCTCTCCTCAACAACCAAGGCTGTTTTTATTGCCGTTCAGTGATTGGATACGGATCTGGGGTGCAGTGTGTCCTGACACCACCCGCATGCTGTGCTGCCGCACCTCATCCCTACTCCTCATCTCAACCCTTTTCTGAGGGGTTTCCCCACTCCGTGCACAACAGGCATTTTCCAAATTCGATGAACCCGTTCAAAATTCAGTAACAACGCGGAGATGTGAGGGCACTGATGTGGATAATCGCGAAAGTCCTGGGGTTAAATTAACCAACCGTCTCCCGGGACAGTAGAGGACCTCGCCACTGGTCTGCAGGCGCACGACTGGTGCGGGCCCCTGAGCCGATCTGGCGCACACCGCAGTGTTTTCAAACGCTCCCTAGGAGAGCTGTTAAATGCTTTTAAAAGACCCTCGGAGTAGCCGTTCAGCGTGCAAATTAATTCCACGCTCTCGGGTCCAGGTGTGAATGGATTTGCTGTGAGGCGGAGCTACCCCCAGCGAGTGTACCACTGCAGACTGCGCGGATACGTGTCGCCCGCTGAGGCCAAGGACTCTGCGGGAAACGCGGGGCGCACAGGACCACAAGGGCAGCCAGCCGCCACACGGCAGGCCCGTGTGGTCGGATAATTGGCACCGGATCCATCAGCCCCTCGCAGCCCCCTTCGCAGGACAGAATCCAGGGTGACCCGCGCCGTTCGCCGCTCGGTGGGGCCGACGTCCTTTTTAGATTGCACCCCCTCCTACTTCGTCCCATTCCCCAGCCCCGTTTTCTACTGGCCTGAGACTACAAAGGCGGGCCAAGGCCGCAGAGAAATCGCAGCACCGAAACCGGCTGGAGCCCACCTGCGGTGCGCGGAGGGCGGGAGGGGGGAACAGCCGCCCAGGCATCTTCTCAACCAGCTCTCAACATCTCCGCTGAGTTTTATTTATTTTTTTTTGGGATTTCACGCGGACCTTGGTCCTCCTCCTCCCTTCTGCTCATGTCCGGGTGTCTCGTGAGTTATGGTCCATTGCATGCCCAATGCCGCCAACCAGCTCTGTGCTCCGGTCTGGTCTTAAACACAGCACAGGTGGGCCAAACAGGCAGGTTAGGCAGATCCAGGCGCGGACTGCGGCGGCTGCACAGATGCCTCCCTGCGCGAGGAGGAGCGTTCCAGGCCGCACGAGTCAGTCCCGAGTTTCCGGCCCCTTGCAAGTATTCGAGAATCCTAGACCCCAGCGGCGGCTCCAGAACGCTCCTTGCGCTTCTGCTCTTAGGCTTCCAGAAACGCAGAGGGGCCAGAGCAGCGTTTTGGGTTTACGGGGCAAGCTGGCGCAACTCCGACATCAAAGCGTGGGGGCAGCTAGCAAACACCTTGGGAATCCTCGGGTTTCCGTTTGTGAATTCTCAGCTCGGCCCAAGGGGCCCGCCCGCACTCTCCCGCCCAGGGTCTCCAAACCGGGAGCCCCACCCACCCCCGCTTGCGCCACTCAGTCTTTACCCGAGACCTTCCAGGGGTGCAGGAACGAGGTTTCCCGCCCTGGTGCAGACTCAGAGGCAAACGGCTACGGCCGAGGCGCGGAAGCGCTCCGCAAATATTCCCCGCCTACCGCGCGTCCCGCCCAAATTAGCGTTGGGGAAGGTGCTCAACGTCTAATTCTTCTCGAAGTGAAAAATAGAGACCAATAAATCCTCCCTAGGCAGACAGCAAAAAGGTCGCTTTGGATGTGTCTCGCAAGAAAATTGAGGCAGAGTTCATTTGCAAATTGTTTTCTATCCGAAAACAGGTTTGTGCCTAAATTCGTTGAGATGTATTTACAGTAGGAACAAGACGCAATGAAAGGTGAGGAATTCGCTAACTTCAGATCTCATTCCTTCTGGGTCTGATGTAAGTGGTGGTGTTAGTCTAGGGTTTTCTAATGAATCCACTGACAACAAGTTATATAGTCCTGGGTCTAAGTTCCAGCACTGGGTCGGGCTTGGACGTCGTGTTACTGCTACGACAATAACATTTCTATCTCTCTATCAGATTTCCAGACTTCAGATTCCTTGGGCGGTGGGGGTGGCAGTAGATGAAGGGCTGAAGTAGTGCAATCCATCCCACCCAGTCAGGAGACCTGGACAGAGTTCTTGACTTCCTGCCTCAGCTGGGGATATGGTGCTTGGAGGGGTACTGGGGAGTGAATCTGTGGATGGGATACCTAGCGCAAAATTTAGTTTGAATTAGTAAATGAATGCTTGTAAATACTGCGAATGGTGCCAACATAAACTAAGTATTCAACAAATGTATGCTACTACCATTACTGTTGAGTACTGTTATCATCCTATTGTGGTTTCCCCAGGATTCCTAAAATAGTTTATTCAGTTATACAGCTGGACAGGGAAACACCAGGAACTCTGAATTCAAGTTGACAATACCAGGTTTGAGTTCTTGTGCAATATGGGAGTCAGGGATATTGGGGAGTGACCCCAATGGATAGACTCAAGCACGCTCTCTCTCTCTCTCTCTCTCTAGTTTGGGGTACCATGGTCTGATTAACAGGACACAAACCATGACAGCTTCCAGGTGAGAGGATTTAGCAGCTCTTGACGCTGCAAAACCATTGTCCCTCCTTTGACCCCTCTGACCCAGCACATCCACAACCTCTGTTTTTAGGTTGGTTGTTTCCAGTTTTCTTCACATCTACCCACACCCTCATGACTTTGATGTCTGCAATATTTGCATTGGCAAGGTCCAATCTCTACTTCATACTGCTTTTAAAATAAAGAATTTTTAAACCCTTGGTAGCAAACCAAATAGACTTATGCTAAAGGTGATATGATGTGTAAGTGTCTGGAACATGGTAGGGTGGTAACTACTGTATTTTCTTCTATAAAGCCTTCTTCCTAATCTCAACTCCCTAGCCCTTGCTTCTTCCAAATATACAAGTATCTTTCTGATATGATCTAGAAGAGTAAAAGATTTAGATCTCTTTGACCAGGGTAAATGTGTCTTTCAGATCAGAAGGAGTCATGTCAGGTTGCCTGGTATCAATTCACCTTGAATCTATGAAGGATGTCCATTAGGGTTTATGTCATAGAAGCATCTAGTGTTTGATGTCCCTTCCTTTTCAGTTTGGAACAATCTTTTCCCTGGGAATTTTCTTATGTTGCTATTCTCTCTCGAAGCCAAACATTCTGAGGATATTGTCCTGATTTTTTTTCTTTTTTGAGCTCAGAAAATTTCTTTAATGTCTACCAATCAATGTATCCAGGCTCTCAGCTGTAGAATGTCCTGGGGTCTGGTCCCCATTCTCCTAGGTCACCCTTCCCCAGAGTAATCACAGTTGCTCTTCTTCAACAACCAGAAAAGTGTAGCAGAGCCACACATGCTGATCCAGAACTCTGAGCCTGTTCTGAGAGACCAGAGAGGTTCACTGTTATTACAAATGTGCCCCCCCCCCATGTTTGTTATCACAAGGCTGCCTGCTATTTCTGCTTAGAGGCAGCATGGGTCTGGAGATGTCACAGTGAATCTCTTTTCCATATAGATCTTCTCCCCTTGGCTATAGCTGCCTATTTCTGTTTCAGTGCCCCCTGATCAGCTCCATTTTGAGACTTTGACCAACAGTTTCTGTGACAAGTAACAGCCACTCTTTAGCTGAACATTATTTCTGCACAGTGTCTTGGGGAATTGGGGCCCAGTTTCAAGCTCCTGCTATGGGATCATATGCTGTTGGCTCTACCTCATCCATTCCATGTGTTGATCTCAAATATTTACAGCTTTCAAAGTCAACTTGTGAGGCATTGTGAAGCATTGTCAAGACCACGCTGGTTCCTTTTCTGTTCATCTCACAATGCCAACAACGCGTGGAAGATAACTGGCTCTTCAGAAGAGGTCTTGGAGGAAGAGCCCCATCAGTTCCCTGACCTCCCACAATAGCAGCTGCCCAAATCATCCAGAAGAGATAAACAACTTGCCTAACAGTTCCCCAGCCTTGCAATGAGTTTCATCCCATTTGTGGACTAGAAAAGGTAGGACAGTAGAGGATCTACCTAGAAGAAGGTGAGCCTACGTTTCTATCCAGTAAGAATGCGATGTACAGGGCCTGGTGGCGTGGCCTAGCGGCTGAAGTCCTCGCCTTGATCGCCCTGGGATCCCATGTGGGCACCGGTTCTAATCCCGGCTCCTCCACTTTCCATCCAGCTCCCTGCTTGTGGCCTGGGAAAGCATTCGAGGATGGTCCAATGCATTGGAACCCTGCACCCGCGTGGGAGACCTGGAGGAGGTTCCTGGTTCCCGGCTTCAGATCCACGCGGAACGTTGCGGTCACTTGGGGAGTGAATCATCGGAGGGAAGATCTTCCTCTCTGTCTCTCCTCCTCTCTGTATATCTGATTTTGTAATAAAATAAGTAAATCTTTTAAAAAAAAGAATGCGATGTACAGCCAATGGGGACCATGCTGAAGATGCCCAATCCACGCAGGAAGGGAGGAGACTTGGTAGCCTCCAGTCCCTGATTCTGCCAACAATGACATCTAACTCCCACTGGAAGTGAGACAAAGTGACAAAGCTCAAGAAACCTAGCTTTTAGGACAGAGTGTTTGGTACCCTTTCCCATTTCCACTAGCCAAAATGGAGAACACTGAGGAATACTGGAAGGGATACCTGGCCCCCAAAGGATGCAGGAGCCATCTTTTCCCTTGCAAACTGCATCTGTTATGTTTGGATGCCAAGGATTCATCCAGTTTGCCAAGACCTCAGGCCACTGGGCATACAGCACAGGGATTGCTGGTACTGTGGAGTAACTTGACTACTTGCTTTTGTATTTCCATTAGCAAATACTCTTTTCCATGCTTGCTTCTTAGCAAGAAATTCCCTGTGGGGATGGCACAGTGACATAGCTTGGTAATCCTCAGCCTGAGTCACTGGCATCCAATGTGGGTGATGGTTCTAGTCCTGGATGTTCTACTTTTGGCTTATCTCCCTGTCGAAGGTCCAACATCTTGGGCCCCTGTACCCACATGGGAGGTCTGGAGAAAGCTTCTCTCCCTTAGCTTCAAAGTAGCCCAGCCCTGGTCATTGTGGCCATCTGGGGAGTAAACCAACAGATGGAAGATCCCACTGTCTTTCTCTCTGTGGTAGCTCCGAGTTTTCAAGTAAAATAGAATAAAATATATACTTTAAAAAATTACCTGTGTGGAGCCTTTCTAGATTTCTCTGGCTGAATAATGATGCTCTCATGTGTTCCCCAGTCAAGCTGACTACTATGCCTCATTCTTCAAGTGTGTCTGGAGCTGAATCCAAGCTCCACAACTGATCTCCTAGGAGGTAACATTCACTGATGGAAGGTTTCCTGGACTGTCATCTCTGCTAGGGTGAGCACCATTGTCTGCTTGGTTCACTGACATAGTTCCAGCACGTGGAATAGCACTTACTAGAAGCCCTGGACATTTTACTGGATGGAGTGCAAAGCCATGTGAATTTCTGGGAAGAAGCTTGAAAACAGGTCAGAACCACCAACCTGTAGGGGAGAGGGAGACAAAATAAAACAATCAGGTTACTCACCAGGTTGTGAATGTACCAGATTCAAGAGGTGGCCTGTGAGCAAATGAGCCTGAGCCCTTAATGAAAATCTACAGAGGAGGTAAGGAAAGAATGATGGATGGAGAATTCTGGGTTCTGGAGTGTGTCCACTTTGGAACCAAGGAAGGGAAGGGAAGTGGGTGATGCTTCTGACGCTGCTTGAGGGTGGTGGTCTTGGGCCATTGCCCACATGCACCTGTCTGCTCCCTCAGGGTGACTCAAAGCAGTACACCAGGACAGGCTTCTGCATAGGCGCCTGGTACTTCAAGGTGGGCAAGGACCTGGTTCTGAGGGCCCAGCTCTGGAGAGAGCTCAGCCTGTATACCTTGGCTTTCTACCTCCTGGGCTTGCTCTAGAATGCCCTCTTGCCAAGGAAGGGTGCCCTGAATGCCTTGGCAGGCAGGCCAGTGCTCTAGGGCAGAGACAGGCAGAGGGCCCAACCTCCCACACCAGGCTCCATCCAACTGTCATAATCACTTTGGGTTTCCCTGGGGAGTCCCGTTCTTCCTCTCGCTGGCACCACTCCCATCTCTTCTGAGATAGCACTGCTCGGTTGGGTGTGAGCCCCCCAAAGTCTTCCCCTCCTTCTTTTAGGGAATCCAGTGACGAATTCCTAGACCAGATGCTTCCAGCTTGGGGTACGGAGAAACCTTACAGTGCCAGAGTTGTTTTAGGTGAGTAGGCTTTGAGGGGAAGCTCCTGTGGAAAGGTCAGACCCAGTTAGGTTGGAAAGGGGAGGTGGGCGGAGAGTACAGGGGTCACCTGCCCCGGGGCTCTTTCCTACAAATGCTCAGGTCCCTGCCTCCCACAGACCAGGGTTCAGCCGGGTGGGGTTACTGGCGGTCATCTGTATTTAGATCCCTGGCTTATATCTTGCAGCCTTTCCCCTGGCTACACTAGGACTGTGAGCTTTCCAGGGTCTTTCTGCCCAGAACTGCACAGGGTCTCTCCCCCCCAACACACGCTGCTGTGCTGTGAGCAGGTAGGTCCGCTGCGCCCTTGGCCACCGGGAGGAGAACAACGCCTGGCTGGCGTTGACGTTCTGTCCCACCCCAGCTCCCAGGACCAGTTTTCCGGATTTTCTGCCTCAGCGGAATCAACCCAGGTGGCTGCTCAGCCGGGACTTGGGCCTCCAACAATCGAGGCTTGTCAGCTGTCTTTTGGGAGCTTGCAAGCAAAGCAGGGGCCTGGAGCTGGGTGGGACCGCAAGGGGTAAAGGCGGAGGAAACAGGCAGTGGGACGTGTTCAGTGTCCGGGATTCCCGTGTGTGTGTGTGTGTGTGTGTGTGAAAGCGTGCACGTACACAAATGAGGGATTGCATTAGTGAGGGGACATTTCCAGGTCCTTCCGTGGACCTGCACGCTGTCTGGCTCGGGTTTCCCCGCAGAGGCCTACGCTGGCGGTCCAGGAACCGAACCGCGACTGCTCTATGCGCCCCCCCCCACCCCGCACCCTAAGGCAGAAAGGTAGAAGCTGGCATCTAGGCTCCTTTTGCAAACGCACTCTAAGCAAGGCAATCGGCAGCCCGGCCACCCCTGTACTTTCGCTTTGGGCGTGATGGATGTGAACGGCTGCGCACAGAGGGCTGCTTAATTGATAAAGATTATGCCGGGTTTTGTCGAAAAGTCCTTCTTACTGGAGAAGGGGAGGCGGGCGCCAAGGGTGATTTATTTGCATTTGGAAAATTCCCTGGGACCCAAGACAGGCCATCCACAGACTGAAGCGTCCTCCTTCGTTCAAATGCACCTCTGGTCCAACTCCTCAGCCCTACTGTCCACCCGGCTTCACTCCCCGGGGTCCCCTCCCTCCCCAGCTCGCCTTCACCTGCCCCTGCTGCTCTGTGGGCGTCCTCCTCTCAACCCTGGGGCCTGGCTGACGGCCGACCACGCCCCAGCTTCACCTGCACCTCCTTTGCCCATTCAGAGGAGCCCACTTCAGCGGTTCTGCGTTGGGGATCTCCGTGGCCTGTGCGAAGAAGCAGCCGCGAGGTCCACAAGGTCCACAAGACCGAGGACCTCCCCGGGAGTCCGGGAGTCCGAAAACCTGCTTGCGGACACACTGCTGCCAGTATTCCTAAATACAGCGGGGTGCGTTTTCGTAAAGGAGAGCCTTGTTCTCCTGCCGTGCAGCCTACCTGCGGGGGGGGGGGGGGGCGAAAGCCGGGCCTCTCCCTTGAGCTGCCCGCACTGAAACACACCCTGGCTTTTGCCGGTGATTCCCCACCGTCTGGGGGGGCGGTGGGGGACGGAGGGGCAGTCTCCGGCGCAGCAGGGGTTGGGGGAGGGGTCGTGGCGCAGACCCAGTGGCCACGCGGAGGACCCCAGAAGCGGGCAGCGGCTTCAAAGGTTTCGGTGACGACTCTTTGGCCTTTATTTATGTCCCTATTAATACAATATCCATCATGCAGATATGGATCTTTATCCTTTAAACTGATACGCTGGGAATCAATTAGCCATGCAGGTTACGTTTCCTACATATCCAAATGTTAATCTTTCAGACTAGAGGCCGGCGATATAGATTTTTGCAGCCAGATAGTATTAGATTTCGTTTGGAAAAGAAGAAAGGCTCCTCTCCGAAGCTCATGCCTCTTGGGGCTGCTTGTCTTAACTCTCGGCCCCCAGCGCGGCGTTGAGCTTCTGGGCGGGGGGCGGGGATGGTCTTCAAGGACTTTTCCGGGGCCAAGAGGAGGGACAGCCAGCTTGAGCTGAGCGGCGGAACCGTCTAGGGGAGAGGTTCCGTTCTTTGGGTTCCTTCCAGTCAAATCGGCGCATCAGACGAGTTCGGCGTCAATTTTCTTCTTTTCAAAATTTCCCTTCACGATTCGATTCTTCCCTGTCCAGGCTTCCAAATCAAAATCCTGCTCTGGCCCCACCCCTCCAAAGCCCACAACTGGTTTAAATGTTCATCTGGGGAAAGGAAGCTTTATTTAAACGAGTGCTTTCCTGTGGGACCTGAGATGGAGAAAGTTTAAGGTCTATATGAAGGAACTGAAGCTGGTTGTGTCTGGAAGCCTGAGGACGTGTTGTGTTTTGTTTGAAAACTTGGCTCCCTCCCTTTTCCCTTTTTTCCCCCTTTCTCTTTTCTTCTTTTATACATCCCCTCCCACTATCAAACACTCCCCCAACCTCCCCCAACACACACACACACACACACACACGTCAGCCCCCGCTGTTTCAAATAGCTAGTGTGCAGAGAGGACGTGTCCTAAGCGGGGCGCGCCTCTTGCCTGGTCTCGGATCTGTGCCTGATGCGCTCTCTTGGCCATCTTGCGAGGGGCCAAGGTCTTCCGAGTGCAGGTAGGTGCAACAAGGCTTCTGAGGTCTCCCTGTGGTTAGCGCCCGCAGTCTCTAGGGCGGTGGCGTGATCGCGCCGGGATGGGCCCGGGAAGCCTGCCTCTGTCACCTGTTGCTTTTGCTCTGCTTAGCTGGCTGCGCAGTCTCTGACTCCTTGCTGACCGTGGATGCTGGGCTCACACGCTGTCAATCGCCACTGTGCCGTGGGTTCGCGCTCTATAAGGTTTTGAAGTTTTCTTTTTCAAAATCCTTGCATAACCCCCTGTCCCGTCCCTCCCGGCTAAATCTAGCTCTGGAGGAGGATACTTCCTGCCGGGCTGGAGAAGAGAAATGGCTGGGAAGCGGAGACAGCACGCACTCTGCAGCTCAGGCGCGAGGGAGGGCCGTGCGGAGTCGCACAAGAGGCCCGGCTCGTTTCAAGCTGCAGGCCGGGTAGTACCGCCGCCTCGCACACCATTCCCGCGCCGCAGATTTAGCAGCAGTCCCGGCTCCGGGGGCTCAAATGCCCTGGGTCAGAGGTTCCGGGTTTGGACCTTTAGCTGGTAGGCTGAACTACAACCCACCTTCCCCGCTGGCTGCTTTCCGGTTTCTCGGCGATGGCGCATCTCAACCCCTCTGCCTGGTCTCAACGCAGATCAACCCGGGCGTGTCACCAAGGCCCAGCTGCCTCCAGAACCGACCATCCCCCGGCTAGGGCACCTTGCCCTCAACCCCCTGCACACCCTCCCCCCCACACACACCGGGCGAGCCCTGGCACACGTGCACATTCACACGCCAGCACACCAGTTGCAGACTTCTTTTCCAAAATCAATTACCCCCTCTCTTACCAAGTTGGACAGATTCTTATTTTTTATATATATTACTGAGGTCTTTGTGTGTGTGTTTTATCTTTTTAAAAAATTACAAAGTCAGATATACAGAGAAAAGGAAAGAGAGGAAGATCTTCCCACTGATGATTCACTCTCCAAGCAGCCACAACTGTCAGAGCTGCGCCAATCTGAAACCAAAAGCCCGGAGCCACCTCTGGGTCTCCCAGGCGGATGCAGGGTCCAAGGCTTTGGGTCGTCCTGGACTACTTTCCCAGGCCACAAGCAGGGAGCTGGATGGGACGTGATGCAGCCAGGAATTGAACCAGTGCCCTTATAAGATCCCGGCGCGTGCACGGAAAGGTCGTTAGCCACTAGGCTACTGTGCCGGGCCGACTTTATGTTTTTGAAGACTCTTCCTCCACCACTTCCACCCCCACCGCTTCACAGCCAGGATCTGGCATCTTACCTTCTTTGTTTGCATACAAACAATTTTCTCGGTCCCCAGGGCTCCTCCACAGGGGCAAGTTTCTATGTTTGTTCTCTTCTACCATCACTTTATTTTTATTTTTCACTTCTCTTCTACCACTCCCTTCTTCCCCCTTTCCTTTTTCTTTCTCCTTCCTTCCTTCCCACAAACCATATGTTTTTTATTGGGAATTGGCTCACACGCTCCCCCGGCAGCTGCCTCCGTCACAGGGGCAGGGCAGGGGCAAATCCATTGAGACTGACCCGCACCACATTTCAATGCGGCTTCCAGATCCTCATCCAGCCTCAAATCTGAGCTCATCCCAACTGATTTTCTGTTGGGAAGAATAGCGACACCAATGCTTTTGACACACAACCCCTGGCAGGAGGTGTTGGGGGCTGGGGACTGATGAGGGTCATTGCTGTAGTGGCTGGGCTTGGCCATGGGTTTAACCCCCACATTCACCAACTTGCCTCCTTGCCTCCTGGTCAAGGAGCTTGGGATCAGGAAGCTGGAATTCTGGTTTCCTCCCCCACCTCCTTGTGGGAGGACAGAGGGGCTCCCAGCATTGCCCAACCCAAAGAGTCACACCTGGGGAGGAGCAGAACAGCCAAGCTCTCCCCCAACCCCATCATGCCCAGCCTTCCAAGTCCATCCTTCCTGAGGATTCAAAAGAAGGCCTGGGTGGAAGAGCCACCACCTCTCCACACCACCAGAACACACACACACACACACACACACACACACACACACACGATCATAGACATTATTTCCCACAGAGCATGGTTTCCTTTTAATGTTTGTGTTCAGTGGAAGTGACATCATCAGCTCCTGGGGCATGAAAAGCACCAGCAGGGCGAAGGAGCTCAGGGACTCTGGCAGAAGTCACCTAACCACCTTTGCAGTGTAGATGCGTGCACGCAAATCTGCTGGGCAGACATGCCTTCCAGCTTGGTATGCTCCACCCAGGCCTGGGCAGATCTTGTCTATTTTACCCAAAATGTCACTGAGACTGGGGTCAGAGGAGTATGAGAGGCATTAGAAAGTTTCTTGAGCTTTTTTTTTTTTTTGTCCAAATTATCCAACTCTTGCCTACAAAGCTTTCATTTTCATTTCACATATTCAGAGATAAAGCAGGTGAATGCCCTGCTGGCCCACAAAAGTGTACTAGGGACTTTCAGGGACACTTCCTGAGTAATTTGTCAGCCTGTGCAAAGCCTGGTGCCTCCCAAACCCAGGGCTATGGCTGCAGGCTGTTGGTCCTTGCCTTGCCAGCCCAGTCCCTGGTGCACTGTCTCACCAATTAGTGACTGCACTGTGGCCAGACTCAGCACAGGACCTCATGGACAATCCAAACTGCCGATGGAAAGAGAAATCTGGGTCTAGACTTCTGGCTGAAGAGAGTTGAGGTTGGGGTGGCTGAAGCTTCCTGAGAGACTTTGGAAAGAATTAAGGGTGGAGGTGTGTGGGGGGGGTGGAGGGTGGATAAGCAAACCCTAGGAAGTGGAAACACCTATAGTTGTGTAACCGGCTGCAAGCATCTAGCCAGTAAGCTAAGGAAGTAGCTTACAAGCATTTCCTTACAGTCCCAGACTCTGAAGTCTGGTTCATTTTGTCTGTGGGCGCACACCACCGGCCAGGCAGCCTCTGCAAAAAGTGTTTTCTTGCATCAGCTGGGAAGAACTTCAGAGATTTCCACCAGCTCTCCTCTCAGCCCAGGGCTCCACGTAGACCTCACAGAGTTTGGCAGGAGAGAGGCCAAGGAAGGACCAAAAATGGGTCTCCTTGTCACCCTGGAGCTTCAGAAGGCTCCCAGTCTCCACTCAGGCTGGTGGGTGTCATGTATACCTTCTTATAGCAAGCAGCTGTGAGTCTATGATTGGGCTACTGCGGTGTCCTCCGTGGGCATTCCAGACACAACTCAAGCCAGAGGAATCTCTTTCTGGGTCCCGCTGGCTCTCCTGGCTGCAGGAGCAGGAGGACTCTGAGGTAAGGACATCTCTTCTCCATTGCAGGTGTCCGAGGCAAACTGAGGTTGCATGCCAAGTGAGGCTCAGTCCTTCTTCCACCACTCACCGCAAGCCCTAGGGGACCCCTAGGTCCTTTACCGTGGAGAGCTAAGCCTACATTTCCCTCTTAACATGTGCTTCAAGCACCTGTCTTCTTCAACAATACCACTAACTCCAGCAAGTATTCTGCCATCTCCATTCGACCTTGGGGAGGCAGAAAACTTGAGAAAAGTCTAGTGTACGTGGAATGCTAGTCATGAGAAGTGGCTTAGTAAATAGGTACACAGACTTGGGAGTGCCATAGTCCACCATAAGGAAGTGAGAACGTTTTCCTCTTGATAAGATGGATAATTTCCTGTCAAAACTAGGTTTAGCAGGGCTTCAGTTGAAGCTACTACTTGAGTTTGTATAATGGTTGTGCATGAAAACACCCTTCCCCTCCTCCACCTCCGCTTCCCCCTCCCCATCCCTGCGCCCAGGCTAAGAGGAAGGGTTCCAGACATTTTCAAAAGTCTCCAGAGGCCTGCATCTGCCACTCTGAGGGCCAACCAAGCCTTTTGACCTCCGGGAGCTGAGGCTTGTCTATTTGCTCCACCTGGAAAGGAGTTTTTAAAGGGCTAACATGTGTCCTGTTGAGCCGTTATGTCCCCTCTTTTCCATACACGCTTGTGTGAGCACGCATCACACACACACACACACACACACACATTCTCTCTCTCTCTCTCTCTCTCTCTCTCTCTCTCTCTCTCTCTCTCTCTCTCTCTCTGGCCTCTTCTCATTTGCCTTAATTAGGAGTTGGAGAAGTCAGGTTGGGGGCCCGAGTTCATGTCAAAACTGTCAAGGGAGGTAGGGGAAGGGGCGGCAGCTAGAGAGGGGTGGAGGACTCGACGAAAGGGGGAACTTGAAGCCCAGAAGTCATTGTTTCCTTTATTTCAAAGGGAAAAACCTGCCTGATTCTCATCCTTTTGATTGATTAAGGCCCTGAATACCGCCCAGCCCTGGAGTGACAGTCCCTGAATAGACTCAAGCGAATAAAGCAGCGCAGTGCAGAGCGCGGGGCTGGCACTCGGGGGTGTAAAGAAGGCCAGTTAGCTGGCACTTACCAAGTTATAAATAAAAGCCTGTGCACAATGCTACCTTCTCCCAGGACAGACAGTCTTTACAACACTCCTGGCGTCATATCCTGCTGGGGACTCTTCAGCTCCTGGCCAAGACTTCGGCCCTTTTATTTTTCCAGCAGTTTAGTCTGAATGCCATAATAAATTCCTGAGAACAAACGCTGCAGCCAGGCAAAAACTTTAACATATAGGCGCATCTTTGCATCGGGGATCTAAGTCGAGAGCTCCCTCATCCCAGAGAAATTCTTCAATCAGGAAGCGGAGGTGGCTTGTTCCACTACCTCCGCCCCCCATCTACCTCTAACCTTCCAGGAACAGTGCCCTGGCCTAGCCCCCGGATCTTTGCCCCACGCTGCTCCCAGAGTAAGAAGACAAAAGCAGGTTATCCACCGTCCAGGGCTCCTCCAGAGAGGAAGCCCTCAGGGAGGGGTGACCCGCCTCGGCTGTGGGGATCTGCTCCCCCCCCCCCCCCGTGCCTTCTTAGTGGTACTATGTTCTCTCCAGCAGCGACAAGTCAAGAAAATACTAAAAAAGAGTGAGCGCGACAGTAGCAGACACACACACACACACACACACACACACACACACGAAGAAGAGACAGAGAAACAGAAAGTCAAGGAGATAGACAAGTAAGCACAGAGAGTGACCGACTGGGCCTCAGTCTGCACCCTCCACTGCTGCTGTCACCCTCGGGCTGTCTCTCCCAGTTTTCAGGGGACCACCCTTCTCTCCCGAGGAAGGGGCGAAGCGCAGGTTCCTCTCCCGGCCAGTGGAGGCCTGGGCGCCGCCAGGGATGGGAAGAGAAAGTGGCCGCTGTCGCCCAATCAGCGCGTGTCTCCGCCACCCGGGACGGTCTCCCCGTCGGCCAATCGCAGCTCAGGGCTCCTGACTAAGCTTTGGGTGAAAGAACTAATAAATACTCCCGACCCCGAATCCCCGCACTCGGTGTCACGACGGGAGGAGACTCAGGCCGCGCTCCCGCCTCACTCCCCCTCCCGCCCACCCCTCTCTCGCTCGGGCTGGAGCTCTGCGCCCCCTTTTCAGCGTCCCCAGCCGCGGAGCCGTTCGCCAGGACTAGCAGCAAACTTTTGCGCCCTGGGCTCGGGAGCCTGGACTCTGGGGCCTCGTCGCCCGCCCCTTCCCCCGCTTCCAGCCTCAGGACCGAAAGCCAGCAGCACCCCTCCCGAGTCCCTCCTTCTCTCTCACTCTCTCTCCAAGCCTTGTTTTGGGGAGGGGCTCTTCCGCTCCGGAGACGTCCCGAGGGTCAGTCGCGCTCCGCTCGCCTTGCTGTTTCGCCTTCACCTGGATATAATTTTCGAGCGAAGCTGCCCCCAGGATGACCACGCTGGCCGGCGCTGTGCCCAGGATGATGCGGCCCGGGCCGGGGCAGAACTACCCGCGCAGCGGATTCCCGCTGGAAGGTAAGGCAGAACCTTAGCGCCGCACGGATCTCGGCCTAGGCTCCACCGCTCCACCCAGTCCAGGTCTCCCTCAGCTGCTGTGTTGTGTCCAGTGCACCCATTATCCCACCCCCTACCCTCGCCTCAGGAAGCAATAGTCCCGTCGGATTTTTCCTCTGCGAACCGAGCGAGGTTGCCCGGGCTTGGTTGCGGCTAGGCCTGCAACCAGGCCAGGTCCGCTTTCCGGGACTGTTTTGAAAATGCCTTGGTGGGGAAGGGGTGAACCGACTTCTGAGTCCAGGAGCAGCTCCCATGCGTTCAGTCCAGCCACAGTCGCTGCACACTTGTCCTGGCTTCGCCCTGTGTGTGTGTGTGTGTGTGTGTGTGTGTGCGTGCGTGCGCGATTTTTCTGATTAGTTGGTCAAGAATTTTCGTGCCGTGCAAAGTTGTGGTTGGCTTAACGCTCGGCCGGCTGTCCACACTGGAATTTTGCGTATTCGTGCACGAATCAGAGTTCCGCCTGTCCCAAGAGGCATGGGAAAGTTTCTGTCACTTGGTAGGGAATCGCCTTCCAGTCAGCTGCTGGTCTCAGGAAGTTTTGCAAAGCCAGGGCTCTGCGGAACGGCTAGCGAGGTTAGGACGCCCGAAACGGGATTCTGGTGGTGCCCTTGGCCCTCGGTCCAGAGGAGAAGGTGACGCTCAGCGCGCCCTTGGAGGCCGGGAACGCGCCGAGCAGGCCCGCCCGTGGCCGCCAGTGTTGGGAAGCGTAACAGGTGATTGCGCGGCCGCCTGCGTCTTTTTTCGGGGCTGCCTGGGTCTCTTGGCTGCTGCGCTGGAGGCTGTCATCTAGCCCAAATCCCTTAGACTGGGAGGGGAGGTCGCCAAAGCCAGGGCCTAAGTGCATTTCTCCGAATCAGAAGAGGTTTCTAGAGCAAGCACTATCAGCCCTGGGGCCTAGCTCCAAGGCAACAGATCGGCTAGACCCCAGGAAAAACAGGTTCTTGGGGGGTGGGAGGGCTTATCTTATTCCAATTGTTCTAAGTTAACCATTTGAACAGAAGGTCTGTGTAGGGCTGTACAGTATGGACCGGCCAGGAATGTGAGATCTGAGGTCGATTCCTCTGCCAGTCTGCTTTCTCTCCTTCTTCTAAAGTGATTTTCCTTGCCCTTCTCTCTCACCTTCGCTCAGTGTCCACGCCGCTCGGCCAGGGCCGAGTCAACCAGCTAGGCGGTGTGTTCATCAACGGCAGGCCGCTGCCTAATCATATCCGCCACAAGATCGTGGAAATGGCCCACCACGGGATCCGACCCTGCGTCATCTCGCGCCAGCTGCGAGTGTCCCACGGCTGTGTCTCTAAGATCCTGTGCAGGTACCAGGAGACCGGCTCCATCCGACCCGGCGCCATCGGAGGCAGCAAGCCCAAGGTGAGGCGGTGAGCCGGGCCCTTACGCCTTTGGGTTCCCGGGGTTGGGAGCAAGAGCTGTGCTGCGGACTTTCTATGTAGAGCCGGATGCGTGTGCGGCCGGCAGGCTGCTGTGTGCGTGTGCTTTGGCGGGAGTGGGAGGAATTCAGGCATGACCAGAGCCTCACAATCTCTGACGCATGGTTTGGCAAAGGGGAGAAAGCAACATTTTAAAAAGGAACCGGGAACCTTGGAATTCTCAAGGAGTGATTTCGCTGATGCGATCTGTGTCCACCTGTTGCAGACTTCTTTTCCTGGCGTATTCCCAGCCCCCACAGCACTCTGTGGAGCCCTTTGGGTTTTCTGATGATTTGTCCCCAACCTCTGCCCTGTCTGCCCCCAGTAAAAGTCATTTTCTGAGAGCTTTCTTTGTCGTGAACCTAGGGCTTGGTTTTGTGCTACTCCTGCATTTTCCTGGTTGCCTTTCAGAAAGGAAAGTCAACAGAGGCAAGCGCTGAGTGGGAGGGAATAGTACAGTCTCTGCCTTTTCTCCTGAACATAGGCAAGGCCTACAGGATTTTCTAGTTGCCACTAGTTGGGCAATATCCAGAGGGTTCCGATAAACTGGAGACTTCCAAATGCCCCCTCCCCCACTCCCAACCCCTTCTCTACCCAGACACCTTCACAACCTCTCCAAATGTCTTTGGAAATTCTTGGGGAAAGGGGGCAATTTTCTGGAATGTTTATATAGGTTATCCACTCTGATTTTTTTCCAACCAATTTTTTCTAACCTTTTTCATTTCACTCGGTTCTTTACTTTAGCTGAAAATATTGTGCCACTTTGGAGAGGGGCAAGCGGTAGATCTGACTTGAGGTTGCAGCTCCCCCTCCAAGCATTCTTCTTTTTTTCAAGTTTCGTTTTCCCACGTATTCTCTGGAAGGAGTTCATTGGATTTTCAGGCATGAGAAAGTACAATTCCCACTTCCAGGATGTCACAATCATTCGGATTCTTTCAACTTCACTGGGGAGGCAAATTAGGGGGAGAAGGGTTGGGATAATTTCCTGTTTGTTCCATCCTAAAGTCAAGTGTCTCAGAGTTGGGAACCTTTGGCTAATGAGGGGGGAACCTTTCCAGAGGTTGCAGGACGCCCACTCAACTGGCCCAGAGGACTGGGTACCAACGCCTGCCTGTTCCCTTAAAGCAGGTGACAACGCCTGACGTGGAGAAGAAAATTGAGGAATACAAAAGAGAGAACCCAGGCATGTTCAGCTGGGAAATCCGAGACAAATTACTCAAAGACGCCGTCTGCGATCGCAACACCGTGCCCTCAGGTACCAGGCCCGTTACCTTCTCCCCCAAGCATCACTGGTCCTTTGCTGTGACCCGCATGGGTCCTCCCCCAGCCGTAGTCGCCCCAAGTATTTATCCAAGCTATTGGGAGGTGGTTTCTGCCAAGGCCCCCAAGGATTTCCAAATCAGACTTTGTTGGCGTTCTGTGGAGCGAGGTGTAAGCTTGCTTGTCCCCGGGGCCGAGGGCTTGAGAACCCCGGCTGAGATCTCCGCGAAGAGCGTTTCTGTTGCAGAGGCAGGACACGACACGTGAGGTGGAGGCCACGCGTTTATTAATATTGATGTTCCCTTTTAAAGAGAAACAAATGTTTTGGTAACCCCATTGGAAGGGAGAGGGGCCCCAGCCGGAGGAGACGTCGCCGTTCGTGCGCTCCGAAAGGGAAGCTTCGGCGGAGAGTCGATTTTCCCGCGCGTCCCAGGGACCCACCGGCGCCCCCGGGGCAGCCTGGAAGAGGCGGACGGAGAAGACAGCCAGCGCAGGGCAGCGCGAGGGCGCGCGGGAGAGTTTGTTTTTAATTAAAAGGAAACTCCCTTTCCACCCCCCTCTAGCAAGAACGATGTATTTCAGAACATGGATTTGTTTACCCGACTGGAATCTGGAAAAAATAAATGGGAGAGAGTGCAGTTTTTCTTTGATTTCTACAATAGGAAACGTTTCTGCCGTTGAAATGGAAACTCTTTGCAGCCCCAAAGAAGAGTTGGAAGCGGACAGGTCCGCTGGGGTCTTCTTCCCTTGTTGCGGACGGCCCGCGCTCCCCATCTCGACCCTTGCCCAGACTGCCTTCAGGTGCAGAGGCGGAGGGCGCAGAGAGGCTGGCCCAAGGATTGGCTTAGATAGAAGACCCAGAGTCCACCCATTCGGTGGAGTCCGGGAGGGGAGCGCCTCTTAGCAGGAGGACAGGGGTGTTTCCAGGGCTTAATTCGGATGCAGGGCCTTCCTAGGCTCTGACTTTTCGAGCTTAGATGGACAATCGGGTGCATGGATGGCACAGGAACACACAGAACCCAGGCAGCTGGGGCAGTTTTGCTGGCACTGTGGCTGGAGGTTTGGAGGAAGGTTCCTTTCTACTCAGCCCGGTGTCTCAATTGTGTGCTCTCCCTTGCTCCTCCCAAGTGAGCTCCATCAGCCGCATCCTGAGGAGTAAGTTCGGGAAAGGCGAAGAGGAGGAGGCAGACCTAGAGAGGAAGGAGGCAGAGGAAAGCGAGAAGAAAGCCAAGCACAGCATCGACGGCATCCTGAGCGAGCGAGGTGAGTGCCTTGCGGCGCCTGGAGCCGTTTGCTCCAGGCCTCGGCGGGCGGCCGGACGTCGGGGCTGGATCGCCGCCCAGCCCCAACTCCTGTCAAAGTCCCACTGCGCCTTGCTAAGCGCATTCTAGTGAAAGATCGAAGAGACCGTGGAACTAAACTCCAAATCTGTTAAGTGTTGCGTGTCACAAATCTTCTTCCGGTCACCTCAGCCCTTCGTTTCTAGAACCGCCAGCTGTGCTCTCAGTTGGCTTCACGTGTAACAGGACAGGAAGTTTCTTAGCTGCTGAGGTAATGGGTACAAGAGCACTCAGGGATCTAACTGGGTTCTCGGGAAAGCCGCAATTTCTAGGGGAGAGAGAGAGAGCGCGAGACAAAGTTACTTTTGAGCAACAGACCCCCAAAGTCACCCTTTATCTCACCTTATGTATGTTTCTGTAGGTTTGCCAAAACGGAATGCTTTTGATTTGTTCTAAATTGGTTTTCGGCTGTGGTGGGGTTTAGTCTGTACGTGCCTGGGAATCAAAAGGAACTTAGGCTCAGGGTTACACATCCAGGAGATTTGAAGTGTTGGCACCTTCTGTCCTCAGCGGGCAGACCACACACTCTGCGTCGACTGTGGCCGGTTAGCCTAAAGAGGTGGTTTCCTCCCAGCAGGAGAAGTACCTTGTGCTTTCCTCTTGCCTGCTGGGAGTCCTCCTCAAACTTGAATAAGAGAAGGGTGTGGGGGAGAGGAAGAAAGAAAGATGAGGGAAGAAGGAGGCTGGTGGAGCTGTGTGAGCTCACTGCTGTGGCAAGGGAGGGCATGGCGAAGAGCCGTCAGCCCTCAGGTGGCCACAGCTCCTCAGAGGTGCCAGGGTCTGGAGTAGCCAACCCTCGCGTCCCCCCTCCACACCTGGACTTCTCATCTGTCGGACTTGGTGGGGCTTAGTACAGTTTTGTATTTTGGGCTTAGAGAGGTTGTCTACCGTGGCCAGTCAGACTGATACCCCAAGTGGGACGGTGGATCTAGCAGCTGGTGTGTCATTACCCTCCATTGTCCAGCCCCGGGGCTGCTGTTGACCCCCTGGAGCAGCTGCTTCACAAACCAACACAGAATAGGGGCACAGCCTCAAAGGAGCATGAGATTTGGAGGCCACACACCCAAAGCCTGGTTGCAAGGATAGAGAGAAATGTTGCCACTTTGCAGGCAGGCACTCAATCCAGAAAAAAAAAAAAGATGAAACACCCCAAATCACAGCAAGTAAAGGAGGGAGACAATCCAGGCTGCTGCACCCTTGGCAGCGGCCTCACGGGGACTCAGTCTAGGCCTCTCTATCTGGAGGGGCGTGTTTCTTCCCTGGCCTCCGACAAGACACCCCAGCTGTTAGCCCAGACCTGGCTGGGGGAAAGATGGAAGCAAGAAAGGCAACCCTTCCCTGGGTCGGGCTCCTGCAGGTAGGGAGAAGAGGAGCCCAGAGCGGCTGGAGAAGCTCTGGAGGCCCGTGGCTTTTGCTCTGCTACTTGTTGCTGGAGGCAGTGGCGGGGCAGAGCGGCTGCTCCTTCGCAGTGTAGACAACAGAAAGGCCCGGGAGACAAAACGTCGCAAATGAGCTGGTCAAACATTTGTACAACTTTTCCAGCTTTTACAAAGAAACCCTTCTCTACACAATCTACACTTGGAGATGAACTTGGGAGACAAAGCCTGGAGAGTCCATTGAAACTCACACTTTAGCTTGGCCCAGACAAAGCTGCAGCTTGGAGCAGCTTGATGTGAACAAAGGAAGGCAACCTTTTTATAATTCAAGGAGAAAAGAAGAGAAAACAGGCCCACAAAGGGCCCAGAATACACATTATGGGCTTGCAATGAGGGATGAATTATTCAATGAGCCCCAATAGCTGCTGCGCCAGGAAGTTTTATGGACTCTCCAGCGTGGAAAAAGTGGCCATTTCACCTACAAAATGTTTCTAGTCTTTTGGGCCTTCTAGCTGGGCTGGCTGCTATTCAAGGGCAATTGCTACCATTTTTAAAATCAGAGTATTCTCCCCAGTGGGGGATGTGCCCTTGAAGCGCGCGCGCGCGCGCGCGCGCACACACACACACACACACCTCGGAGGCTGAAGCCTAATTTAATTTGGGGTTGTCAAGGAAGATACAACGGCATCTCGCCTGCGCCTCTGGCTCTCTTTCCGGATGAACCCTGCAGGGTTACGCTGGTCCAGAGAAAAGGAACGGAGTGAGATGTCATCTGAAGTCTGCAAACCTCCCAAATGACCCCCGCGTTGCCCTGGCATCGCAGGCTGCCCCGCTTGCAGACTGGGTTGAATGCTGGTCCAGAGCTCTCCGAGCGCCAGGACTGGGAGGGGGTGAGGGGAAGGAGAAAGCTTACTCAGGAGGGACTTGAGAGTGTTGCGGCCACTGCGACTGCGGCGAGCTCTCGCCGGCTGTGTCAGCTGGTGGGCACGGCCGGGGCTGTTGAACCTGGCCTTCCGGGGAGATCTTCTTGATCCCACGGTGTGCTTACGCTGGCCACAGTGAGCTAGGCACTCTGAAAGAGGTTAGAACGCCTTGGTTCTCAGACCCAGGACTGCGGTTTCTGTCGGAGGGCTTCCTTTACCTCCCGGAGTGTTCCCTGTTTCTCTTGTCCCATCGGAGAGCAGCGCAGCGTGCCACCCCAGTGCGTCCCAGCGCGTCCTGGGCACTGTGCACTCCAGCTTGAAAGAATGGCGAAAGAAGAAATTTGAGCACCGCCAAGAACACCCATATTGCGTCCCTCGTTCCCCAACTCTCGCATTAAGATCGGAGCAGGAACAGGCACAGTTGGAGAAGCCAAGACCGGCAGAGGCGTCGGGGGCGGTGGGCACAGCCTGCTCCGCGGCTGCTCAATGGGCGCCTCTGTTCCTCCCCCGGCGCGGCGGAGAGGGCCCGCGGGCGCCGCCACAATGGGCTAGGCCCCCTCTTCTGCGCCCAGCGCCAAAGCAGCGCGCCGCGCCGCCCCCTCCCTTGCGCTCCGACCGGCCCGAAGCTTAGCTCTCCGGGCTGCAGCCGACTCAATCGCCTTCTTTATGTCCTTCTCACTTTCATCTCTACACAGCCCGCCTCCCCCTTCTTCTCTTCTCTCCTTTTTTTTTTTCTCCTTGGCCCGAGGCTCACATTAGTGAAATTTCTGCAACTCCCCCCCACCACCTCCATTTTTTTTTCTTATTTTAAAGAAAGCCCTTAACACAAAAGCGGTGGCTAATCAATAGAAACTGCTCCTTCCTCGTCATCTCCTCCTCCTCTTTCTCCTCCTCCTCCAACAGCGTGACGCTTTTCCTGTTTGTGAGTTTTGGGAAACATTTTTGCTTTGTGCCGTAATGGAATTAGAAGACAGATGAAGACTGTAAATGGACACGCGACTGCCAGTCTCTGGCTTAAACATTTAGATGCAACGTTACAATTACTGACTTGTTGGAGCGGCTTTGAAGTGGCACTTTGGGAGTGCAAGGGGAGCAAGGCCAGATTGCCAAATTGATGTTTTGATTGCAACTGGAGATACACTTTCACAGGACTTTACCCTCGTTTAAAATCAGAAGTGAGCGTGGGAGGTTTGCAACAATTTCTCATTCAGCCAAGAGACCTCAAGTACGGGGTCTCTCGGGGCTTTCTATTTCTTTGATTTCTCTCCCTGTCAATCTGACGGTTGTGGAAAAGAGTGCCACCGTTATTACTATTACTATTATTATTATTATTATTATTATTACTATTTGAGAAAGCAGAAGTGGCGAAAGTTTTTTTTGAGTCTCCATGTGGCTTGTCAGTTGGTGTGAAGTTTTCTAGAGCAAGCGACTTCAGCGTTTTGTGTGGACATAGGATAAAGCAGTTAAAAACGGAGAAAAAGTTTTCAGTTTTTAGAGCGCTCCTTTAACCGCAGAGCCGTTTTATCACGGAGGGGGCGCTGCCAGGGAGGGGAATGCAGAGACCTGTCTTTCCCCCACCCCACCCCCCCAAATTAGGGAAGGGCATATTTGCGTTGGGTTGGGGAGGGCAGCACAGGCCCGAATTTCCCACAGATTAAAATAACAGGATATAGGATCACAGGCTTGTGGCCTCAGAACCCTTATTAGAGTGGACAGCCCAGCCCATTCTCCAGATCCACTTTTTTAGACCTCAACTTCATCTCTTCTTAAAATTTCCTTTCCCTAATCTTTGCAACACCCCTCAAGGAAATGTCACTTTTTTTTTCTTAAAGGATTGGAAAAATCGCAGCTTGATTTACAGTCCTATGCTGTACTTCTTTTCCTTGGCGTAGCTGTAGTGATTTTCCTGCTGCACCAATTTGAAAGGAAACAGAGCAGTTCTGCTTGTAGCTTTTTCTTTTTAGCTTGTTTGGTTGACTGCTGCAGAAGTACCTTCTAGCCTTATTGGAAACATGCAGATTTTCTAATTAATGCTTGAAATCGTATGTTTATTTTGGGGTTTGATTTGATTGTTGATAGTCCCTGAACAGGAGGTAGGGGCATCAAGTGTGTAATAATTACTGAAGGGTCATTTAAGAGTCCCCAGGGCTGAGCAATAAAACCCACCCGGGCGGTGAGGCGGAACCGGCAAGTGCAAGCACCTCGGGTGGAATATGCTGAGATCAGTCACGTGGATGGCAGCGCTGCCTGTGAACCAGGCTGCTTCACCAGATAGACGCAGGAAAAGGCAGAGAGCATCGCTGCTTATCTGAGAAACGTTGAAGTCGCCCGTGAATAAAAGCAAGTTATAAGTTAGAGCGGCGGCAACAAACCCAGGGGGAGAGAGTTCCGCCCGCAAGGAGAAAAGAAAGTTTAAACTCAGTGGGTTTCTAAGAGCAGCTGCTTATTTATGCAGGTAAATAAAGATTAAAGAACCATTAGGAATTTGCATTTATAACTACCGAGACACTAAAAGGCAATTAAGCAGGCAGTTTAATGCCTTATCTCACTGGCTACTCGGTCGCTGTTTTACAACTAGGAATTAAAATCTGAAAAGGAAGTTTTCAGCAGCTCTGGCCAAATATTGATTAAGTAGCTGTTTGTTGATGCCATTGTTACGCATTAAAAGGCCGGAGTGCGGGCCCCTCAGTGGCCATCTTCCATTGTGACGGCTTCTTAACCACTGAGATCAAAGCAGGATCATTTCAATTTATCTGTCTTGGAAAATCCTCCTTTTCCTCTGAAAGCTCTCAGGAGGACTTTTCAGGAATAGGAACTGGAACCAGTTACATGTTGTAGGTTTGTACGGAAGACTCACGGGGTGTTTTTAATTATCCTGATAGTGATTTCTTGTTTAGAACTGAGGCTAAGATGTTGAATTTATCATCAAACCAATTCTCATTTTCAGAGGGAGAGCATAGAAGCAGCTACTCCCTTGTTAAATTTCTCAATACAGAAGTTCTATTTACACTTGCCTCCCAAACTGGCAGTGACAGGAAAAGAAAATTCAGATTTTTTTATGTAAAACTTGATGGGGAGTAATTAAATGCACAGGGATTTTGCAGTTATATTGAGTACATCTTTCTGCCTATGTTTCCGTATTTTTTTTTTTTTTTTGGTAGATGGCTAGATGATTTTGCCTGTAGATTTTTAAATTCTATGCTGTGGGAATGTTGTGTGTGTGGAATATGCATTATTAGAATATATTTGCAAGTTGGTCCGACCTAGAATTATTTTGGCACTGAACCATATCCAATTGCACAAAATAAAGGTTTGTTTGTCCTATGGATTGTACTTCTATAGTCAGAAGTTTTCTAGGCAATAGCACAGCCTTACTTCATACTCAACCATGAAGTACTGGGAAAAATATTTCGCTAAATCATCCTAGGGCTATTTCAATTGGCTGCTGAATTTTAGATGAATTATTAAATTGTTGTTTGTTTTATGTTGGTTTGTGTAAGAGCACAATATATTAGCATAAATTTATTTTCTTTTATTTGGAAAGAAAAACTTTCCTGCAAGGGCCTTTTGGAAGTACTCTCTGTGGTTGATTGATAAATTTCAAAGAAGTCACTCTTAGGTTCTGAAATTTGTGCCAGTTTTAGCCTTTGGATATTTAATTATTGAATGTTGGATTTTTCCATGTGTGAAGTTTTTTTTTTTAATTGCCTTCTCTGTGCACATTTCAGTATGAAAGAATTGTGCTCATAGAGTTTATTTTATTTTTTACTCTTTGTTTGCTTTTGAGCGAGATTGATCTTGACACACATAGCAGAATTATTAGTGGATGCTTTCCAACATATTCCAATAACACAATTAACTAATAATCCACCCATGCTTAAATACTCTCAGATTAAAAAGTTTAGCACCAGTCATTAGCATGTAGAACAACCACCTGAAATAGATTAAGTTGAAAGTTAGAAGTCAACTCAGATCTGTTATGATTCTTCTGTCTTGGATCCAGAAAAGTTTTGTTGTTGTTGTTTATTTTATGTGTATATATGTAGAGTTCATACACACACATAGTTGAAGTGACTTTGCCCACTTGGGTTTTAGGTTGTCTAGTTAGGCACTGCCAGGGGACAAGCAGAATACAGCTCCAATTGGAACCTGTTCTTAGCATCAAGATAAAATTGTTGCTCCTAGAACTGACTGCCTGGCTGGGGAGCTGTGATCCTGAAGGGCGTAGAGAAAAGTGAAAGGGAGTTTTAGATGTTAGCATTCTCCTTGAAGGTGAACACCAGAGTGGAAACAGAATTGCCCCGTGGCCATCCCCTGTCTTGTTAGGAAAGATGTGTTTGTTCCTTTCACATCAATCTTCAGCAAGGCAAGACACAGCTCTGCTTTTAGCTCTGTCTGCAGTGTGGCACCAAGCACTGAGCTCCTATGGCATTGTGCATTTTTGCAGCAATCTGCACACTTGTTCTCATCTAATGAAGCTTCTCCTACAATAACTATGTTCTGAAAAATATAAAGTAGATTGGTTTCCAGTTTTAGTTGGAACGTGCACAGTTACCAAAATTCTTAGTATTGTTGTAAAACCTTGTTCAAGGGAGATGAGTTGGAAGGGCCATTATCCAAAGCAGATATTAAAATTGTGGACTTGGAGTATTTGAGAAATAATAGGCTTTAAGAAGTTTTGCCTTTATGTTCTGCTTTTCATTCTTCCTTTCTGATAGAAAAAAATCACTAACATAATTTCTGTTATAGAAGTGATTATTATTTTTTTAAATACATCTTCTCCAAGGATAGTGATGTAAAATTTATAATTTGTTGTATATTTCCTCTAAAGAAAGTATATGGTAAAGCAAGGGTTGTAGTATTACATTTTTAATAAAACAGTGTTTTAATAAAACAAAAACAAAATACCTCCTCTTTCGGGTAAATCAACTTGATCAGAGTAGTCTAAATTTTTATGTTCTCTTCTGTGATTGAAAAATAATCTTTCCTATTAAATATCTTTGGTGTTATGCTGTTAAACAGAATAAGTAAGTTAGGGTACAATAAAGAAAGGAAAATATATTTCTCTGTATTGCAACATGGAATTAATTACTTTAATTTGTGCACTTTCACAGCAAGTATTAATATGGTCACATACACATTTGTGTTTTTCGCAGAAAGTCAACATTTGAATTTTGTGATTTTTTAAAATAGGCTCCAAGATATGCTAAAATACAGCTATAATATCCCTCTTAACTGTGCAAGCACTATTCTAGATATAACTTACCAAGTTTCCAAGCATTTGAACAGTCACGTGGACATTAATATATTTATTTCCTTTATAGGTTCTATTTTTTAACATTTTATTTTAAAAGAATTATAGATTCATTTTTTCCCCTCAAATGCATCATTTTAAGTTTTCCCAGTATCCAACTCTGTTATCCTGCTTAGGAAGTCTTGGCCAAAGGGTATATGCACAAGTGTATCTCTCTTATCATAATTTAGCTTAAATTAAACTAAAGAAAATAATTGGCCAAATTCATTTTTTCAAAGTATGAAAAGCAGTAAGTGTATTTTTTCTGAATTCCCACTTGGCCATTTTCCCCATTGAGGGTCACTAAGGCATTTAAAGTTTCTTGTCTGATTTAAACATGTTCTCAAGTGTTTGTTTGTCTTTTCTTGCCTTATGAGAGGACGGTATCCAAGGAAACAGTGGCTTGCTCTTGCATCACCAATTTTACACTGAAATGGAGACTAAGCACATTTCAGGTGTGACCTGTTGAACTTCAGTTTCAACATCTGTAAGATGGCGTGTCATATCAACTCTTCGGAGTTCTGTGAGAACAGCACTGGGAGATGCATGTTACGTGCCATTTACAATCATCACAAACTCAAGTTAAAGGAGGAAAAAGAAGTGGACATGGAGAAAGTGACCAACCTACACATTAGCAGATGGGCTTTGCCGAAGGGCACATAAAAGCTTAGTTCAGGGCTTAGAAGAAACAATGAAGACCAAACACACACACACACACACACACACACACACACCACTTTCACTATACCAAGGCACTCTTTATAAGCAATTGTTAATGTAGAAGACTTCATCAATTTAAGAGAAATGAAAAGTAGACAATTGGAAAACCACTCAAAGAGATGTCAGAAGAGATTTCTCGAGAACTTTTCCTTCCAGTTCGGCACATTTACTCTCCTCTCTTAGATTAATTTGGATTTTCAGAAGTGCTCCAAATCGAACTTTTCTTTGCTTTTTTCCACAGCTTCTTTTCGCTGAATTAGAGATGGATAGACAAGTTGCTTTCTGGAAATGGGTCTCATACATACGTTTTTACTCCTGAAACAACTGCTGACTTTCATTTTGTGTAACTGTTTTTAGTGCAGTCGCTCATCATATCTCCCCGTCAATTTTCTTTGCTGTTCTTAAACTTCCTCGCCTCTGCGCGTGTGAGAGGACATGCATCCCCTTTCTCTGTGCTTGACTCTCCTTAATTCCTTCTCCTTTAACAGTGCAGCTTAGACTTTACAAGGAAATTTTCTAAAGTGTTGTTCTTTAAACCGGAGGATACGTTTCAATGGCCTTTCTATCACGTTACCCTCTGTTTAGTCCCAAAGGTTCGTGGCTCCCGTGTTGATGGGGTGCAATATGAGAATAAAAAAAGGAAGTGGCAGCCTGGCTTACAGGGCTGCTGGGGGCCCAAGAGCTCCTGTCCCCCGCGCCCCCCCTCCCTGCGCCATGTTTCGTCCATTTGGAGCAGCTTGACAGCGCAGCCACTGGCTGCAAGCAAAGTTGTTTTCTTATCCCCGCCTGCACTGGTCTGACCTGTCTTCGAAATAGGTCAGGCTGGGGCACAGCCAGTTTATGCAGCTGTTGCGGCTTAGGCGTCGCAGCAGGCAGTCGGGGTTCCTTGGCCGGCAGGCCCCCAGTGAACTGATAAAAATTCACTGGCGAGCCGTGGAGCCTTCCTTCTGGACAGTGCTGGCCCCCTGAAGGCTTTGAGATGCAAGGAGACTCCTGGATTAGGTGGGCCAAATCTTAGCCTCCAAAGAGAAATGTTCTTTTATTCTTAGAGTTGAATTTCCCTCCACCCACGCACTCACATGGAATATCCGTGTTTTCAGATTTTATTTTTAAATGGTCATATTTATTTTGGACGAGGTAAAACATTCACTTAATACAAAATTCAAAAGCTATCCGGGTCTTCAAAAAGTTCATGAACATTAGTATGAAGAAAGTGTACTTGAATTTCAAATATGTTTGCCGCAAAATAACACTTACCACTAATTTCTATTTTTCTGTCAACTTTTGGAAATATACCTTTGAAAATGGATTACAATGACTCCTAGTTCTGCTCCTAAATTACTAATACCTTGTCTGTGTTCCCAGAGACTCTTTGTATAAATGATTGTGTTGTTCTCTCATTTAAATATTATCTCTCTAATTTCTGCAGAAGCAGTAGCCTGCTCTATGAATTATACCTTGTGTGGTTTTTTTCCCCCCACTTTGGAGTAAACCTCAACAATTACTCAACATCAATGCCTGATGTTTTCCCTCAACCTTGTTTATATAGCTGCATAGTATTCCACTGTATAGGCCAATGATGAATTTTAAACACTATTTAGATTGTTGCCAATCTGACAGCACCATATGGCATGTGTGTAGTGTGAGTTTATTTGTAAAATAAGGGAATGGCATTTGTGAGCTGTTGGCTTTGGTGGAATTTGGGTTCTGCACCGGGAGCAAATGGTGGAGTTGTTCTTAAGAAGCCTGGCACAAGGGTTTGCTTGCCTGTGAAGCAGCACTTGGAGTTGAAAAAACAAAACCCTTTCCTCTGTCACTATACATCAGAATACAGGTTTTTGAAATCACTGCTTAAAGTTCTATTAACAGTGACTACCTTCTGGAAATTCCTCCGCTCTTCTATTCTGTCTCCAAATGAAGCACTCCTGTAATCTCAACGAAATTGTTTTCAAAGTTATCTGTTGCTTTTGGATTTGTTTGCTTACTATTTCATTTCACTCACATCAAAAATCGCCTCTGCGTGGTGTCTTCTTATTTTTCCTTTGGTGCTGGCAAAATTATGGATCATTTCACATAATCTCGAGGCAGCTCATTCTGATTGTTCAGTAACAAGAGGGAAATTGTCTCCTAAGATTAACCAATTAAGACTGAACTAGTAAGGGATCCGAGTAAGAGTGAGCAGAAGTAGGCTTGTACTTAAGTTCCACACTTTTTAAAACTTTTCAACTGATGCTCTATGGGTTTCTTGATTTTAGTAAAGGCTGATTTTTAATTTTATGAATTTTGGAGAGAAGGTATCCATTGCTTTCTATGTACAAAGGACTTTCTATGTTTTTTCACATACCTTGCCTCCCTCAAATCATTTTAGCTTATTTTCCCTTAAATCTGATGCTTGGGAATCCAGTTGTTGATGCTGTTGAGTACCTGGCTTCCCTGAACTGGGAGTCGGAGTGCGTGAAATGAGCCAGAAAGCGCTGTTCCAGCTACATGGGGAAAACAGCCCTCCCCAAACCCTCCTGAGGAAACTCCTGAGGTGACCGTCAATCAATATTAAACAGTGAAGGTTTCAAGCCACTTCCCTTTCAGAATAGGCTTTTCAGAAACTGGAGAACAAGTTACGATGAAGAATTTATTTAAAAAAAATCCAAATATTGATTTGGACAAACAAAAACAAGCCTTCTTTGTGTACTGTTCTTGTCCCCAAATCCAGAATGTCTCAGGCAGGGAGGTGTGTTTCTTTTGTGACAGAATTTTCGTTTGTGCTGAGATGGAAGACTGGTGGGTGTATGTGGAGGCTGTCTGTCTTCTTGTGCTCCCTGGAAGCAGCTTCTGAAAATCTAAAGGGACCATGAACAGGCCTGGCATTAAGGTTGTCTGTAAATAGCTGAGAAGAATTAAAACAAAAAAAATCAGCTTACAGCTTTCCCTCCCTTCCTGTCTCCCCTAGCTCTACGCGTAATTTGGAAGGAATCAGATTGGTAGTTTGTGGTGTCTGATTACTACCTGCACAAGTATGCTATATTCCACATGGAAAGAAAGACTAGGGAGGGTTAATCCCAAAGAGGGGAGGTTTTGTTTGTCATGTCATTATGATGTTCTGCACAGAAATTTTGGCCATTTAAAGTGCTTTGCTCTTAGGCTTGCAGTGGTAGAGTGAGCAGACATTAGATTGATGATTCATCATCACATTGTTACCTATATCAGTAAAAGGAAGTGACAAGTAGAGCTGTGCTCCAGGAACATGGCTGCATGCTGGCCGGCAGAGTTTTGTTGAGAGCTGCTGCCTCACCTCCAATGTGTAAAGTTACATTTCTTGAAATAGAAAGGGACCCATGAATTCATCTGGAGGAAATGCTTTGGTTTTTATTTTATGACTCCCAAGTAGATGGGGTCTCAGTGTCTGGAATTATTGATTACTCTGAAAAATTTGAGGTCTTTCAATGTCTCACATCCTTTCTGAAGAGGGTGGGAGTCCATTTCAAGAAGTTAAACAAATAAATAGCAGTCTCCTCATAGTGCTGCTGGCAGAGTAGCAATATACCAAGGCAAAATATGACTTGGGAATCTATGCAGTGTGGAAACTTTCCAGGTGGTAGATTTACTTGGCTCTTATGCAGACGGGGCACATCTGCCACATGTATGTGTGCAACACATATTATCAGAAGGCAGGAGAAAAGCAACTTCTATAGTTTCCCACTAGAAGCCAATGTCTGCTTGTGGTCACTGGCTCTGCCAAGCTCTGAATACTTGTTGAATTTATGTCTAAAAGAAGAAAGAAAATGCAATCTGGGGACATCAGGTCAGACATTTCAAAGAACTATATCTAAGCTGACAAGGGCTAAAGGAATTCCTGGGTGGAAGGCCAGTCCCCAGGACATACACAGGAGACTGACTTTGGGTAGGACCAGGATGGGACCTCAAGGCTTGTTCTGTTTGGGTTCAGTTTGTGGGCTTTTGTCAGTGACGTTTTTGGGCCTTGGCTTATCTGTGTCTTCTTCTAGGCTATGGAAATTTTCAACTGGTGTTTTTTGGGACATTCTGGAAGACAGAATGCGTTGTTAGCTGGAATGGCCATCTTGCGTTATGAGAGGCCCAGCTAGTATTCAGAGAGATCAGGGAGGTACAACTCTAATGAAGATCAGAGCAGATCCTCCGTACCTGGCATGCCTTTGTTGCCTTTGTCTCATGTTGTCTGTCCTTTTTAGGAAAATTAGAATCATTGCCCAAGCTTGTATTTCTAGTGAGTATATACACAATGGTCAGATAAGGAGAGAGACAATTTATTATAAAATGCAATTGACATAGACAACCAAATTTAGTCTAAATCTTTGTTGGCTAACCCTCATCATTTTATTGAATTACTATAATTTAATGTTACTAGTTTAAGCTAACAATTTTTCCCCTGAAATGAATCCTTTCTATTTTTTTTTAGAAATGAAAATCCAAATTAAATTCATTAGAAAAGACAATGACTATCTTTCACACTGAAATTTCTGGTACTTGGAAATCCTTTTGGAAGAACTTTAGGAAAAATAGAACTGTCATTCAGACTATAATTTATAGGAAATGATGTTACCAGCCCAAGTTTTAATTCTGTTTACTCAAACATTACTTTTCTTCCATGAAAAGTTTGTGGGCTGAGCTAACATACAAAGACAGAAATGTGACTCAAGGTTGTGTCTTCTCCTTCCCTACTTTGCTTGCATGTGTTGTGTGCTTGTATGACACACACACACATCTGTGCAGATGCAGACAAACACACGTACACATATATGTATTTGCTATCATGTGTGTGCTTCCATCTGGTTCTGCCTCATTTGTGTGAAAACCTGTCAACTCACCTGTTAGAGATATCTGTGCTTTCCAAACAACCTCAGAAGTGATCGCTGAATGAGATCCTTGTGATGGACTTTAGGTATACACGAAGGAAAACTTTTGCTTGACAAAAGGAATGCTTTTCAAAAAATGTTTAAGAGGTCAGCATTGTGGTACAGTGTGTTGAGCTACTGCTTTTGATGTTGGTGTCCTGTATCAGAGTGCTGGTTCAAGGTCTGACTGCATCGTTTATAATTCAGCTTCCTCCACGGGAGGCTGGCCTGAGTGGGCCCCACCCACCCGTGTGCGAGATCAGGATGGAATTCCAGGATCCCAGCTTCAGGCTGGCCCAGCCTTGGTCACCTTACTCTACTTTTCAAATAAATAAATCTCTTTTTAAGAGGTTTTTTTAAAATTTGAAAGTCAGTTACAAAGAGAAAGGGATACACACACACACACACACACACACACACACACACACACACATATACTGGGGTTCACTCTTCAAATGGCCACAGTGGCAGGGCTGAGCCGGGCTGGTGCCGGGAGCTTCATCCAGGTCTCCATTTAAGTGGCAGGGGCCCAATTGGCCAAACACTTGGACCATCTTTCTCTGCTTTCTTAGGTCATTAGTAGAAGTGGAGCAGCTGGGATTTGAACTTCTTATATGATGGCTAGCCTTGTAGATGAAGGCTTAACCTGCTATGTCACAATGTTGGCTCCCAAAATAATTACTTTAAAAATGTTTATTTTTAATTTGTTTTAAAATGAGAGAGAGAGAGAGAGAGAGAGAGAGAGAGAGAGAGACAGAAATTCTGTTTTTCCATTTACTGATTCACTGGTTGACTTCCTAAATGTCTGTAACAGTTGAGGCTGACCAGATTGAAGTCAGGAGCCTGGAACTCCATCAGGGTTTCTCATGTAGATGCCAGGGTCTGAGACACTTGAGCTATTGTGTGCTACCTGCTAGGAGATGTGCATTAGCAAGAAGATGGATCATAAGCCAAGTAGCTTGGACTTGAGTCATGTACTTTGATGTAAGTGTGAAAGTCCTAGGTTTTGGCTTCATTCACTGTGCCCCAGCATCTGCCCCAGAATAGCTTTTTGATGTCCCTCACCTCACACCCCAGCAGATTCTGTTCTTGCTGTGAGCAGACAGGATCAGTTCTTCCATGAGAGAGCTCCTTGCTGGTAAGCAAGACCAGCTAGGGCATGGTGCTTATTAAACTAGGAGGGAGGAGGCATCTTCCACCAAAGGCAGGTTTCCCCACTCCCTTTGTTCCAGGAATCATTCCACCAGTCATGTGCCAGAAATGGTTGTGTTTTTGATGTTGTATTCCTAGTGGATCCCAGACTGTCATTTAGAGCTTGACAGGGGTTCATATATATTAGGTATTATATATATATATATATATATATAATCATGAGAGTGAATACAAGCAGGGAACCTGTCAGATATTTCTTCATAGAGCTAATGATGGAACTTTCCCTCAAAGTTTCCCTTCTTGGCTCCGGGAGTGGTCCCTCATGATAATTTAATTAGGTTTTTAAAGATAAGCATTGCAAAACATTACTTCTCAAAAAGATCCTCCTAGACTGGAAACGCACCAGGCCCCACAGTGTCCCCTTGTCCTTGTTGGCCAAGGTGAGGAGTGAGGGTCACTCCTGTGGGTGCAGTGTGAGTCTGGCATGGCCCCTGTGCACGTGTGTCTGGGACTTCAGAGGGGCCTTGTCTTGTTTACTCAAGGAGCCAGCAGTTTACGTGTGTGCTGTTGCACATCCTGGCAAACTTGTCTTCTTAACGAGCCTCTAGAAGGATCCTGGGTTGACTCCTCACAAAAGAAGCATCCACTCTTTGGATAAGGGCAGGGGACAAACCCTTTAATCTTGATGGTAGGGAACTCTTAGTTCCCTTGGCTGTAAAGATAATATTAAGCCGCATTTAGGTGCTTCTTGTTGGTCTCTGAAGATGTTGCTATGATCAGTTTCCCTTCTGGGCTTCATTCTATCCTCCCCAGAAGTGTGAGAACTCTGTGTAATGTGAGGGCTATAGCTTCTCCCAGCACCAGCAGTCTGTGGAAGCTGTGGTTACAGCCTGCTCTCCGTAGACCCTGGCAAGCCCCAGGCATCTAACTACTTGAGGACAGAAGGGTCTCCAGGCAGTCAGGGAATTGGGGCAAGCCTGGGGATCCACAGCCCTTTGATGTCCTTGAAGATGAGTAGCTCCTGCTTTGTCTTGACTTTGGGGAAAAGAATGCTTTCCTGTGCTGGAAGGAGAAAGAGGAAATAGCAAAGTACTCCTGAGTACACAGTTGCACACGTGGGCATTGGCTCATCCGTGCTGGGAATGTATGTTCTCTTGCACCCTTGTCAGAGCTCTCGATTCCAGAGAGGCTGCAAAGGTCTGAGAATATTTTTTAGGAAGCTTTTCTTTTTTTTAAGATTTTATTTTTTAAAAAAAATTATTTATTTTTATTGGAAAGGCACATAGACAGGAGATGCTGATATAGAATTCTGTCTGCTGGCTCATTCCCAAAGTGGCCACAACAGCCAGAGCTGAGCCCATCTGAAACTAGAATCCAGGAGCTTCCTCTGGGTCTCCCACACAGGTGCAGGGTCCCAAGGCTTTGGACCATTCTCCATTGCTTTCCCAGGTCACCAACAGGGAGCTGGATGGGAAGTGGAGCAGCCAGGATATGAACTGGTGCCCATATGGGATCCCAGTGGATGCAAGGTGAGGATTTAGCCACTAGGCTATCATGCTGGGCACTATTTAATTTTTTATTTGGAAACACAGATATACAGAGGGAAGGAGAGCCAGAGAAAAAGATCTACCCGCTGGTTCACTCCCCAGGTGGCTACAATGGCCAGAAATGAGCTGATCTGAAGCCAGGAGGGAGGAGCTTCTCCTGGTGCAGCATCCCGAGGCTTTGGGTCATCCTCCACTGCTTTCCCAGGGCCACAAGCAAGGAGCAAGAAAGGAAGTGGAGCAGCTGAGACATGGGCCGGCACCCAAACGGGATGCCTGTGGTGAGAGGTGGAGGATTAGCCAGTTGAGCCATTGCACCAGGAAGCTTTTCTTGCACATGATTTTATTGGAGATGAGTTAGGAGATTCTTCAGCATAGTAACCTCATCTCATCTCTCAAGCACGGACAGTTTCTTTTGGCACCGCAGAGAGACCTGTGAGATTTCTTGTTGCTAGCAGAGCCAATGCTAGAAACTGGGTTCTAAGAGACAGGAGGTCAATGGTGTATTGACTTCAGCTATTTTCTGCAATATAGGCTTCAGTGAACACCATGAAGTCTCAGACTGAATCAGATATCAAAACTGCTTTTCCTCCTTTGTTACCGCTGACTTAAACATGCACAGAAACACTTATTATTATATGTTTCTGTTTGAGTCAATACAAAAATTTCCACACAAAACAAAGTTTGGAAGAAAATTTGTGAAGTTTAAATAGGATATCCTTTAAAATAAAAATCATTATTTTTTGCAAAGCTTTAAAGCACGTGAGGAATGTAAGAAATAGCTCTTATTAGGTTGCAGACAATTCAAGGCCAAGTGTGATAACCTTTCAGACGGAGATTTTACCAAGTTTCCTCTCCCCTCAGACCTTTTCCCATTTTATTTATACAGAGGGAAATTATTTCAAAAGTTAACATCTACCGTATACTGAGTTTTCAGCTGTAAATTCTAAAAATGGACAACGATTCATTCAGAGACTGCAATCCTAAATTGCAGGGAATACATGATCAAGTTGATAGAGTACATGAAATGAATTCTGAAAGCAATTTTTTTGGTTTGAGGAATTTTTAGAGCATATAGGATATCCGAATGACCATGTAGATACATAATTTCTCTCAAGCTTTATTCCTTTTTTTTTAAACCTTCAGTAGGCTTCCAGAAGCACATATAAGGAAATACTGCTATAAAATACAGATCTCTTACAAGATAGGACAAGTATTATGAGATGGAAACATTAGGAAAATGAACTCCATTTTATTTATACTTTTGGAATAACATAAGGACTACTGTTTTTAATATGAAAGAATTTATTCTCCATTTTTCTTAGTAATTATCTTGTACTCAGATCAAATACATTGCAATTTTTAACTTTGAATTGTAAATTAAAATTTTTGTTTGATAAGAGTAAGTTTGTCATTAACCTTTAGATGAAGGAAGAAATCTGATCTTCTTCTCTTTTAGGCAACGGTAGAATTTTTGTGGAGTAATTCCACACCAATCAAAACAATTCAAATTATTGAGTCCCCTTTCTGTATCCACAGACGAACCTCTGGCCGATGCTGCTACATGAATTGGGTTCTCAGAGCTCTGAGGAGTGCATTCACAAGAGTGCGGGCATCAATTTATTTAATAGAGGTTGAGTAGAGAGATAAGGGAATAACTTTCAAACAGAATGCATTTATAATGCTTTGCCAAAGTCGGGGTGGTGAGCAGTACTGGATCACTGTATTTGATTTCCTCAACTCATTTTTTCCCCATGTTTTCTTAGGGAAGTGCTAGTTGAGATTCGAAGAAGACTTGTTATTCTGTTTAACTATATGAAAACATTAAAACATTTTAGGGAATGCAAAAATACATGTGCTTCGGGTTAAAATATTGAGGCATCATGGACATTTTAATAACATTTCCACTCTAAAGTAGCAAAGACAGACTAAAAAAAAAACTTTCTTTATAAAGAAGGTTACATTTGCTGATTAAAGTAATCTGAACACTGTAGAAGAATGCCTGAAGTCTACTGTGGCAAGACACAGACTGTTCCATACTGTGAAAAGAGGTCTTTTTCATTTAAAGGATAAATACTACTGTGAACACTTTTCAAGTTACTGTGAATGTAAATTCATACTCATTCAAGAAACTGAAATCAACAAATGCTAAAGTAAAAGTGCGGAATGACACTGAAGACAAATACACCTTTCACTGAAATGGCTTGTATTGATAAGCAATGATTAAATCAAATGTTTTGTTATACCCTCTGTTTGGACTTAAAAGCATCCCGTTAGGATTTGGAGAAAATGAAACTGTTGTTCTTTGGGAGGAATAGGACCAGAGCAGCAGAAAGCAGAGTAGAAAGCTTAAACCAAACACCACTGAGGATTCTGTAGCCTTAACTGCACAAGGCCATTATGAAGTTGGTATCTCACATTAGGCTTGAAACGTAATTTTTCTAGGTATCAAATAAGAACCAAACTCCAAAATCAGTAGCAAAATAGATTAATATTTAGACCTGCTTTTATCGGAATCATGGGAATTTTGCATTAAGGAAATGGATTTAAAAATGACAGCATCTACATTTAGATGTTGTAGTTTAATTTTTACTCAATTATAATTCTAAAAGCTGCTAAACTGTCAGGAGGGAACAGTGATTTTCTCAAAAGGAAAAAAAAGAAGAAATTACCTAGAGTTACTATAGCTGCAATGCAGTCATATTTGCTATGCCAGGTTGGACCAGGAGGTGATCTTTGGCATTCCTTCATTTTTCTATTCTTTTGTTCACTTTATGCACAGCTTTTACACCCTGGCTTTGCGGGAACTATTGGCATGGTCCTGGTGCAATGTGTGTGAGGAGGGAAGAGCTCCTCCAACCAGCAGGTGGAGTTTTAATTAAATACTGTCCATCCGGCCTACCCAAACAGCTGCAGAAATGGCTGTTGCCGTAAAGGTACCAACGACCTTATATTCTCTAGTGTTATCAGAGCAAAAGATATTCTTGGTGGCTAAAAAAAAAAAAAAGCAACAAACCCACACTTCAAAATCATGTGATTATTATTATTATTATAAGTTACGAGGAATCCCAGTGACGCCAAAGCCCTGTTGTGCGGCCCAAGACTTAGTACCACGGTTGAAAGGGACATGCAGGTTGAAGAAATTATTTTGTTTATTAACTCAGCTTCCGCGTGCTGCTAGGCTGGCTGGAGGAGAAGGAAAGCAAGGTGTAATTTTAAGCACTCACTGATTTGTTCTTATTACATAACAAAAGTCTATTTCTTTATCATGTTATCATTCGGTTAATAAAAATTAGCTACAATAACAGCATCAACTTAAAAACCCCTCAAAGTCCAGGGGATTTTCTTTCACAATGAACATGAATACTGTTCAGAAATACAAACAGTCAAAGGATAACTTTAGGTCTGAAAGAGAAACCTGGCAAGGGTAATTGAATAAGCCTGGGTCCCCTGACTGTGTCATGGTGAGGGCAGTCAACATGTCATAATTAGGTTTATTGAGGGCCATTCCAACAATCTGCTTCTATTCTTCCTGCCTTATTGTCCACAGCTAGGCAAATAGCCAAGGGACAAAAGGAATCAAGTGCTGACAAAACATGAAAGAGGAAAAAGATTTAGCTGCTTTTATCAAAGAAACTGAGAAGGACTTTGTGTAAATAAAATAAGTGACTGGCCATCCTGCATTTAGGCAATGCCGTTTTCATTAGAATTAATTCTTGACATATTGGAAGAGTTCCAAGGGAAGGATTTCTACTTCTGACAAGTTTAATTTGTAAATTAAAAACAGTTGGTTAAACATGAGCCTCCATCAACAAAACTTAACCAAAGCCATACACGGTAAAGGCCTAAGCAGGTGAAAAAGAGAATTACTTTGAAAACAAAGTCTTCCCCCAAATTATGCAAATTCTTATTGCTTCGTAGCAAATGTTGCCCACTGAAGCCTACAGCAGGATGTCTGCTCCCAAAGGTTTGTTTAGAGTGCATTTTCTTCCGCTTTAATCCTCTGTGGTTGACATAACACTTATTCCATTCTTAGGCAACTTGCTGGTGCTTGGGAGAAGTGGCTCCAAGATTAGCAGAGGTGCGCTTTCCTTTTTGAAGGAAGGACAGGCCAACATTTGTAACTGCAGATTTCAGGGCAACATGCTCTGTTTTTTTTTTCCTTCCATTGAAGGCAGGAGTTTCTCCCCAGTGTGCCTGGATTTCTAAGTGGCAGAAGCAGTGGAGGCCACTATGCAAAGTTACTACATATTCATCAGATCCCAGGTCACTGGTGTCTGGCAGGGCAGTTGCATGCATTGCAGGCAGCTTTGTGGTCTGTACTTGGGGACACAGAGCGAGCGAGAACCTGCAGGACAGAGTCCCAGCTGCATTTGGACAAAGCTCTCCTTTACGTCTGGGAAGTACTTTAAGAAAACAGCTCCTTGTGGTGTTGGGAACCCCTCGTTTGTTAGATATTTTTCCACTTTGCAGGCTGCCTTGGAGCTGAATTTCAGAAGCACCTTTCTCAAGTTGCAAATGAGAAGGTGGCTGTTCAAGAGAATGCCATTGGGGCTGATTTATCTCATGATACGTTGCCCTCAGTCATCAAATACGCCTTCATTTTCTTGAGAGTCATATGGGGAACCAATGACTTGGGTATCACCGATGACTGAGGCTTTTTAGATTTTCAGACTTCCAGTTGCTTTCCTTTCCTATTCCTTTGCCTTATTCCTTGGCACTTGAGATTAAAGTGAGAAATAGCAACTCAAAAAATATAAATACATCATATAGAGAGCGTGGCACAAAGTTGCAGAAGTGGAAAGCCTTAGATGAATGCAGAATGAGAGCAAACCCTGCCCTCAGCGGTAGCGTTGTCATCACAAGCATGCCCTTGGCACCATCACCGGTGGTACTGTATTTGGGATTAAGTTCATCAATTGCTATTTGCATGCAAACACAGCCTCCTGTGCAAGACTGAAACACAGGGTCCAACCTGTTTCTATTTGATCATTTCTAGTGTATTGGTAAGCTAGATTTGTCATGCCTTACAAGTTGATTCTGCTCGTGGATTTTGGTTAAGAAGTCACAGAGCACCGGGTTGCTGCAGTCTAGGTGTTTAGCAGGGATTACCATGGCTTTATGAAAGGTTTAGAGTTAAAAGATTTTGGTTTCTGTTGACTACCTTTACGACCAAGAGAAAGTCACAGTTCTGAACTCTCCACCACTTGTTAATGTATTGAATGACTATGGATCCAGGAAAAGCTGTGAACAAATATAAAATGTAATTGGCTTATAATCAGTTGATTGCTTTCGTACTTATTGAAACATGATTGGGCAGCTGATTGATTTGCTTTTATATGTTCCAGGAGTATAGTATAACAGGGATTCAAAAAAATCATATACCTGTGGTGTTAAAAGCATACCATATTCTTGTAGATACTTCTTAGTATTTACAAATATTTCAGGACATTTGAGATTTGGTTGCTAGGATGATGTTTGACTGCACAGCACTGTGTATCTAGTGGAAAACTGATGTGAGAGAAACTGCCTTTAAAGGTTTGGATTGGGGCAAAATCAGTCTTTTGATTTCCATGTTGTTCTGATGCCCGTTGGCTCATGTCACAAGATTGGAAGTCCCAGCAGGCCAGGAAGGAGTTTCTCTGGAAGGAGTTAGAGATTTATGCAGTTTGGCTGCCTCCCTGACATTTATTTGCTGCCCTTCTCTCACTCTGTTTTGGCGACTCTGAACCAGATGGACAAGCTCACGGAGCATAAGGCCAATGAGAAGGCTGAGAAGCCAGTGAGTGAGAAGATGCTTTTGATTTCTCTAAAGATAGCAGAGACTTTTTTTCTTCTAACACAGCATTTGGAATTTTGTAAAAAATCAACTGAAGTGTCTGAAAGAGAGCCTGTCTTCCACACCACTGACAGTGACATAAACTTGGTCTACCAAGGTGTCCCGGGAAGGGACAGAGGTCCGGTGAGTCAGGCCGTTGTCCACGTGTTGTGTCAACCAAAGGTCAAACCATCCGGTTTGTAGGAGGGCACTGAGGATGGCACTTGGGGCTTAGCTAAGATGATCGCTCACCGCGACTGAAATCCTTCCTTAGTCAGTAGTTGCTCCAAAAGAAGAATGATGGTAAGGGGAAGTGTGGCTTACGGTTTCAACCTGCAGTCCCTGATGGTTTGAGCTGTGTTTTACTTTACATTGACCTTTGGGAACTGTGGGCTTGATTTTCTTCCTAATTGTTAACTACAGTGTTACTGTGGATAATGAAGATGGTAGCCACTAGCAGGTGATTTCTCCTGGACAAATGTGATATGGTCTCAATGTATAGATGAAGAGATGTAAAATATTACTATTTGGGGCTCAAACTCAATTCTCGGTACTGCGAAAATCAAGAAATGCACCAATGTTCCTATCTAAAGCATTCATATCTTGAGAAGAGTAACTTTTTTTTTTAAATGAAAGCTACATTTTCTTCCTGCATTTTAAAATCAATCACATTTTTCCTCTGTGATACCCATGGTGTAGAACTGCAGCCTGACACTGTTTTCTTTCAGGCGTATTGCTGAACTCAGTCTTTGGCAATTCAGTGTTGAAATATGGGATTAAAAATGGTGAATGGATTTGCTAATGAAGTGCAGCTTTTTTTTCCTTCTTAAATGACAGGGTGAGAGTGGGTGTGTGTGAGAGAGTGAGTGAGAGCCCAAGAGCGTACTGCTCTTGAATTTAGGCTTATTATTTATTTTATGTTGTCGCTGTTTGTAGACTTTTTTTTTTATTTGTTTACTCTTGTTTGTTTGAACTAATCACTACTTAAGGAACAGTCTGCTCAGGCCAGCCTCCCCTTCACGAAGCCTTTAGCCACGGTGACCACTGGGGCATAAAGACGTGGTTATCTGCAAATGAATGGCAGCTCTTGGCTTCATTAAAGCCCCTTTCTCTTTTGGCACTCGCATTGGGACCCTTTGATATTAATTCAAAGGGCAATTAAAGAATGCGGCCCATCTTTGAAGTGAGGCATTCAGGGCCAGGGTAGGGAGGAACCTGGGCCTCTGATGGACTGTACCCATTCAACAGGCCTTTTCAAGGCAGTTTGAAGTGACTCAAAGAAAATGGGCAGGAGAAGGTCAAAGAGAAAAAAGGGGCTAAAGAAACAGTCTGTATTTGTTCGGAGTATTAGCCAAGCAAACTGCAAATAGCAACAAAATGAAACAGTTAATAGAGCAGCCAGACACAGCCATGTCAATCACTTAACTTCAACAGCATTAGGCTTACCAAGGCTCCCTGCACTGTGTTACCTAATTATCTTGGGAAAGGCAGTAACTGGAAGTAATGGTATTGTATTTCTTTCTGCTTACTGCCCAGAAAAGGTGATAAATACTCACTGCTCCATAATTATGCAACATATATACATAAAGGAGGAGGAGGAGGGGGTGGCGAGGCTGCATTGAAGATGCGTTCCTAGCAAAAGGCCCGAATATGGCACAAACATGGCATTTTCAAACATTAGCATGCTGGAGAATCCCTTAACTCGTTTCATCTGGAGCTGGCTAAAATATGCATGATCTCTCCTAGTACAACTCTTTTTTTTTTTTTTTTTTTTTTAAAGACAAACACGTTTGCCCGTGTAGGACAGTTCTTTTTCTGCAAAAGAAAAAAAAGCTTGCAAAAGTTGCTTTGCTGAAAAAAATATAAAAGATTAGCGAGCACTCCTCTGTGCTCCTGTGGAAGAGAAGGGCTTCAGAGTGAGAGTGAAAATCGTGCTCTTAGCTTTCGCCACTGTGCCTGGCAATCCAGACACTCTGAGCGGTAGGCGCGCTCAAGTGTTACCCAAAGCTGGGAAGGGAGGTGGGGAGGAGGTAGGGCTGGGGGCTGATTGGAAGGTCTGAGCACTTTCTACTGGTGTGGTTAGCATAGGTATTTGGAGACGCCACTTTCATTGGTCCTGTAAAAAACAAAAGAGCGCCAACCCCGTGCTTCCTTGAAAGTGTGAGTAAACCGATTTGTGGATTTCTAAACTCCTTTAGGGTGGATAGCAAAGAGAGGAGGGAAGCCGGAGCACCCACACCGCAGTCTGCAACTTCGTGGGGCCTGCCTCCCGTGTAAGTGCAAAGCCCAGCGGCCTTTCCAGGGCCCCTGCGGGCTCTGTTCAGATTACTTGCAACATGCGCTGTTACAGATTGTTGTTTGATGTTGCATTTGTGCATAATAGGTTTTGTTTGCAGAGACAGTTATAGATCTGAAGGGTCTGGTAGGCAGCTTTTGACATACTGTTCCAGAATGTAGCTATTAATATAAAAGTTACTGCCTTTGTAAAAAGTCCATTAGTGAACAAAGTTCTCATTTGCCCTAAATTGTAATGCACCCCATCACGTATAGACTAGTACTTGAATAATTTGCTTTTCTTGAAAGGAACATTCTATTTTGGGACACCCAGGGTGAATTATTTATAAAACTATGAGAACAAACAGCATGGTTTCCAACACTGTTCTTTAAACATGTTGAAAGTTATTTCTTTGAAAGGCAGAGCAAGAGAGAGAGAGACAGAGAGAGAGAGAGAGAGAGAGAGAGAGAGAGAGAGAGAGAAAGTCTATAGGAAGCCTGTAGTTGCTGGTTCATCCTCCAGATGCCTTCCTACAATGGCTAGGACAGGGCCGGGTTGATGCCAGGAGTCAGAAACCCTAACCAAGGATTGTGAATAGGCACTTATGTCCTGGGATCATCAGGCTGCCTGGAAGGGTGTCCATTAACTGGAAGCTGAGTTGCACGCAGAGGCAGGACTCAGTCCTATGTTTTGGATGTGGAATTGGGATGTCTTGGGAGGCAGCTTAACCTTATGCACCACAAAAACCTTCCAAAAATGACATGATTATAGTAACTTTTGTTATTGGGTAGGACAATCTATTTTTTCTGGTGTCCAGCAGTTCAAGGCTGCAGTAGGACAACTGGAGTGGGTTATAGGTATTGCTACCATGGAGAGAATTAACAGAGCAGTAACTACTTAACTAAATAGGAAGCAACTTTGTGATGTTGCAGATTTCCTTGTATAAAAAATGTCACAAAATACCCCACGTGTGCAAATTACAAATGTAATTAAGCAGTAAGTTGTAAAACAGAAGGAAGCTAAAAACTGAGCAAGCTGGGACAATGCCATCAACGGTAACCAAGAGAAATTTTCCATCAATAGAAATTTGCTTTCTTGTGGCAATTAAAAAATGTTTTAGATTTGAAAACACATAGCTCATTTTGCTGCCTTTTTAAAAGGTGGCTAAAAATTACAACATTTAGAAATGTTGGGAAATATCCATTACCTTAGAATATTGATACTCTTTGCAGATACAATCAAAGAATTGGGCAGAAAGATGTCGAGCATTTTGTGTTTTATTTTGCCCATTGCTTCTTTCTGTACTCCTTCTGGGACCTACTCACTTTTAACCTCCTAATCTCATTTCATATTCTTTTATTCACACAAGCCAGTTCCTTTTTCTTTTTCTAAAGAGGGACGGCCAAGAAACAGAGATGAAGAACAGTTTGGATTCCTCTTTGTGTCTCATTTTTTTGTGCACCTTCCTGAATTATTGGTTAGAATCATTTATAAGATATCATTATCATTTGTCCTGCTTCTGTTTTGGTGAGTTTGGATGAATGTAGCTAAACCTAGCTTACAGAGGAGACTTATACTGACGGCACTGTAGTTCCTAGTCTATACAAGGTCAATGCCATCTGCTCTCACTGGTTGCAAAATAACAGAGTAACCTGTTCTTTATCTTCCACTTCTCTTGGACATACATTTTGCTTTGAATCTAGCAGGCAGCCCTTCAAGGGACAGACAGGTAAGCATAAAGCAGTAATAGCAATGTATTTCTTTTTAGTACATGCTTACTTACTTAGTTTTGTTTAATTGAAAGTGTGTGAGAGAGAGACACAGAGAGAGAAGAGGGAGATGTTTCCCATCAGCTGGTTCACTCCCTTAAAGTCCATGACAGATAGGATTGGGCCAGGCCAAATCCGGGAACCTGGGACTCCATCTAGGTGAGCCATGTGAGAGGTGGGGACTCAAACACTAGAATCATCATTTATGGCCTCTTTGGATGTGTATTAGAAGGGAGCTGTAATCAGAAGGGTAACAGGCTGAAAACTAGGCGCTCTCATATGGTATCTGGGTGTACCAAGCTGTACCTTAATTGATACAGAAGTCTTGAGGGGCTGGATAGCTCAGCTAGTTAAGGGCAGAGTTGGGCTTAGAATCTGGGTTTGTCTGACTGTAAAGGTTGAGTCCTGAATTGCCACTCCAGGCAAAATGTGACTCTGGAGAAGATAAGTATCATTTAGAAAGTGAAGAGAGAGCCTTGTGCTTCTGCAGCTGTTAGGTCTATAGAATGGGACACATAAAATTACTTGGCTTGAGGAATTGTTATACAGTTTATATGAGTTAACACACAGGTGCCAACTGCCCTTCATACACATCAGATGTCTTTTCTGTTAGCTTCGTCTGTAGGGCAGGGCCTGAAGGTGGCCTTTTCAGGAAACTACTAAAACTTAAAATGCAACGGGGACTCTTACAGGCAGCCATCCCCTCTGCCCTGAGAGACAAGTGAGAAGGAGCAACCAATTTGCAGCAAGGTGTGTTTCTGTGTAAGCATTCCTAGAAAATTGCCACGAGATGTGCACATGAAACGGGAGCTCCAGTAATCTGTTTCATTTTGTAAATATTCCCTTTTTTTTGTGCCTGATTTTGTATTTGTAATTCTATGTTCTTTTTAAGAAGAGCCTGAATCCTTCCTCCACTCTTCACCTCCTTCAATTTTATGGGCTTCAAGCTCCACAACATCTGGGTGAACTTCTGGTTGTCTCTAGTTACCTTTGGTTGGCTCTCTATATGAATTATCCTCAGGCACTCATGAGCAAGGTTTTGGCAGTCAAAAATAGGTTACTCTGCTGATGGGTTGGATAAAGATTGATTCATTCATCAGTATCAATTGAGAATTCTGGTTGTTCTGTCGAGTTCTGTGTGTATATGCACAAACTGAAGAAGTAAAAATCACTCTCCTGTTTTGAAATTGGTAGAAGTCTGACTTGCTAAGTATCCTTGAAAAAGAATTACTTAGAGGGACTAAGACAGAGCACTCTCAACCCGCTAGCTCACACACCAAATGTTGACAATGATTGAGGCTAGGCCAGGACTAAAGCTGGGACCTGAGAATTCATTTTAGTCTCCCATGTGAGTAGCAGAAATCCAGTGACTTGACTCATCATAGCTACTGCTCAGGTTTGTATCGGCAGGAACCTGGAGTCAGGAGTCGGAGCTGGTAATCAAACTCAGGTACTCTGTTGTGAGATGTGGGCATCTTAGCTATTAGGCTCAGCTGCCCATGGCTTGCTAGATGTTTTCGCACTATCCTGAAGGAGCTGGAAGCAATTCTTGCTTCAAGTATAAAAGATCCATAGGAGTCTAACTTAGAGAACTTTTTAGAAAGCGTAGAATCTGAGGAACCAGAGTTCCTTTTAAATCACAGATAATAGCTCTTGTGTAAATGAAGGAGATATTAAGCTTTGCCCAGAAACCTGTTCAAAATGTTTTGTGAAAAGCATATAACAAAATCCATACAGTGGTGTGTATTGAATGCCTACTACCTGATGGTTATTCAATAGTATTTGATAAGATTTGTCCATAGCCTGGAGGGGGCGATGGTTACACAAGCAGCTTATGCTAGGCTCATGTGTTCAGTGTAGGGGAGGGTCTTACAGTTGTCCCTAGGTCCAGGGAATGCTTCACTGGAGAGAAGCTCTCAGGACGAATATTAGAGGCTGAGCAACAGCTAAGGGGGCAAGACATTGTAAACAGCAAAGCAGCACAGGCAGTGAACAAACAGTGTGTGTGGGAATGTGTGAAAACTGAGGATAACAAGGCATTTGCTGATCAGAATACCTCAGTCTTCAGAGACGACAGGGGTTTTCCTTAGATTTTGTTTGTTTGTTTCTGTATGTATGCACATGTATGTATGTATGTGTATAAGAGAAAGATCCTCAACCTGTTTTTCTACTCCTCAAATAGCCACAATGGCCAAAGGTTAGCATTCCAAAGCCAGGAGCTTCTTCCTGGTCTTCCACATGGGTGCAGGGTTCCAAGCACATGGGCCACGCTGTACTGTTTTCCAGGCAACAAGCTGTAAGCTGAATGGGAAGTTGAGCAGCTGGGATGTGAAGTGGCACATGTATGGGATTCTGGTGTTTGCATAGTGAGGATTTAGCCAACTGAGCCATCATGCTTGAGCCAGAATATATCCTAAAACATAAACACATTTTCAAATGATTAGGAAAGTAACTTTAAGTATTTGTAATCAAATGAAGAAAATGAATTCCACGTAGTACTTATTATTATTTTTATTGGTTGGGATAAGCACTCCCCTATTATGTGGAGATCCAGTTGATGAAGCATTTTGAACGGAAGAGCAGCAGCTAATGTTCAGAAACAAGTCGACTCATATTTGACGACTTTGACCCTTCCTTCTTGCTTTGTACAAAGAGATGATCTGAATATGGAGTTACAGATGCTCATGTTTTCTGTGTTTAATTTTAAGGTTTATTTTTATTTTAATTTCAAATTTCTTTGGTACAATTCCATAGGGTTTGGGACTTCCCTACCTCCTCCCCAAACTCCCATCCCCTCTGACTGATTTTCCCCATATTATTACGATAGTACAGTCCTTCATAAGCAGTCATAAGTCCATTCTTTTTAAGTTAATGTCTTCCTTTTTGTAGCTTTAGTTTTCAGAATTAGCATCGTGAGGCTGACTGTTCTGTATTATTTTATATCGATTTAGAAGTCACATAACATATAATTAGTCATTTATAAAGTGGCAATTGCACACTGATTGGCAAATTCAAAACAGTGCGGTTAGCAGCAGCTTCATCTCAAACATTCCCCAATAGAAACCCTGTGCCCATTAGACAGCTGTTCTTTCTGTCATTCCAGTCCCTGCCAACCACCAGTCTGCATTCTTTCTCTTTGTTTTTAATAGTTCTGGGCATTCAGTAGAAACACGAACCTGTAGTATGTGATCTCTCCCTTTCGAAGATTTATTTTGTTTTTATTGGAAAGGCAGATTTACAGAGGCGAGAGAGAAAGATTTTCTGTCCACTGGTTCACTCTCCAAGTGGCCACAATGGCTGGAGCTGAGCCGATCTGAAGGCAGGAGCCAAGTGCTCCTTCCAGGTCTTCCGTGTGGGTGCTGAGTCCTAAGGTTTTGAGTCATCCTCCTTTGATTTCCCAGGCCACGAGCATGGAGCTAGAAGGGACGTGGAGCAGCTGGGATATGAACCAGCACCCATATAGGATACTGGTGCATGCAAGGCGAAGATTTAGCCCCTGAGCCATCATGCCAGACCCAAATCTCTTGTTTTTTCACTTATGATTGTTTTAGAAGATTTTAAATGTTGTCACATGAATCAAAAGTTCATTACTACCAAGAGTCCATTGTATTTCTATACACCACTTTGTTTATCCGTTAATTCATTGGTGAACATTTGAACCATTTCTGTCATTTGGATGTTATGAACTGTGCTGCAAAGAATATGTGTGAACACGTCCTTGTGTAGATGTTAACTCCTGTAACCGCTATTCCAGTTAAGATAGGAACAGTTCCATCACTCTGGAAAACCCCATTTGAAATCGCATCCTTTTCCTACTCCAAGCCATTGGATATTGCAGACAGACTGGGTCTCTGTCAGTGTAGCTCTCTTCCTTTAAGAATGTCATTAAATGAATTCACACTGCATGTAACTTTCCAACACTGGGTTCTTTCCTTCAGTATAATTATTTTTAGACTTACCCAATTCCTCATATCACTTTTATTACTTTTTATTACTAAGTAGTATTTCATGGATATGAAATGAATATGCCACATGTTATTTACTTATTTAATTGTTGAATTTTTTTGGTTATTTTCAGCACTGGAAAATTATGAATAAAATTGCTGCGGATACTTGTAAAGAGATTTTGAACAAACCCAAGTTTTAATTCCTCTAAATATCTAGAAGTGGAATGTGAGATTCTTAAGTTAGTTGTGTATTCAAACTTACAAGAAAGTGCTAAATAGTTGTCCAAATGGGCTATAAGCTTCTGCATTTCAGTCAAAATGTATAAAAGTTCCAGATAAGAACATGGCATGGTAGCTTAGTTCTCACCTTGCATCCACGGAGATCCCATATGGGTACCGGTTTGTATCCTGGTTGCTCCTCTTCCCTATCAGCTTCCTGCTTGTGGCTTGGAAAAGTAATGGAGGATGACCCAAAATCTTAGGACCCTGCACCCATGTGGGACACCTGAAAGAAGCTCCTGGCACCTAGCTTCGGATTGGCTCAGCTGTGGCCATTGTGGCCATTTGTGGGGTGAACCAGCAGATGGAAGATCTTTCTGTGTCTCCTCTCTGTAAATCTGAGTTTCCAATAGAAATGAATGAATTAAAAAAAAGAAATATTAAAAAAAGTTCCAGGTAGAACTCTGGTTATTGCCCATTTATGTGTGTGTATATATACATGCACACACATATATGAATATATAAACACACACATATATGTATATATAGGTACTCCTAAAATATGCATAATTGTGTCTAATCATGGTTTTAATTGCTGTCTCCCTAATGACTGATGGTCTTGCACACTTTCTCATATTGCCCTTTCTCTTATTATTTTTGGTGCCAGTTTTTTTCATTCAACTCCTGATCATTTTTAATTGTTTACCTTGCTTGAACATTTAGTTTTAACTTTTTTTCCTCATAGTTTTGACACAAATATTTTGTCTCAGTGTCTACCCTGTCTTTTCATTCTTTTAACGGTGTCTCTTACAGAAAAAAGGTTTATTTTGATGAAGTTCAGTTTGTCAATTTTTATCTTCTGTGCTATATGTTAACTGCTCACCTAGTTTTAGTAGTTTTGGAAGATTTCCTCCTATAAAATACGTATTTTACATTTGTTTTACTTGAAAGTCAGAGTTACAGTGAAGGAAGAATAGAGATCTTCTATCTGCTGGTTCACAACCAGATGGCCACAACACTAGGGTAAAGCCAGGAGCCAGGAAATTTATCTGGGTCTTCCACATAGGGGGCTAACTTTGGGTTGCCTCCTGATGCTTCCTCCAAGTCATAAACAGCTCAGAAGTGGAGCAGCTGTGACATGAACTGACACCCTTATGGGATTCAGGCAGCAGCTTTATATGCAATGCCACAGCGCTGGTCTCTGGATTCTAATTTTTGTCCATGATACATATTCAGTTCATTTTTGTATTTCCTTCCTTCCTTCCTCCTTCCTTCTTTCCTTCCTTCCTTCCTTTTTTCCTTCCATTCTTTCTCTCTCTCTCTTTCATATGGACGCTCATTGTACTGGTACTATTTGTAGAAAACACTATTCGTCCTCACTGCATCACATTGACACCTTTGTCAAATATCAACTGGCTGTATTTGTGCAGGCCTGTTGCTGACTCATATGTGCATGTCTTTGCCTCTATTACTCTTTATTGATCACTGTAAGCTGTACGGTGGTCCTTAATATCTGAATATGCTACTCTGTAATTTCATTTTGGTCAAAATTGTTACATTTTTCTTATTCCTTTGCATTTACAAACATATTTCCCATGTATCATAGTCACAAAAATCCTTCTGGAATCAATTCACTTTGTATTGGTTATGAAGAGTTTTGAAATTCGGAGTGTAATGATAAAATGAATCTAGTTTTATTCAATCAAAATCAATAAAATTGCCTGCCAAATTAGGGATGTCATCCTGTTCCATTTTTCCCCCTGTGTCAGTGCTCATTTTAGTAAAGTGGTTGGCTATAAGTCAGGGAGGTTGAGCGGAATCATGATATGTACACCAGAAAAATGCTTTGGGCTGCCACGCATGTTTAACCTGCTTTCCTCATTTGTCGTGCAACGCTCGGCGTCACTCTTAGAGAACAAGGAGGGTATGTATGAAACATTAAGTGGGCTTTTATACAGAACAGGTCAGCCTGCGCATGGCTCTTGTATCATTTATTCAATTTATATAGTTTTAAGCATTTGAATCTTCTCAAAAGTATTTGCAAATGTATAGGGCTGCAAGGTTTCCAGGCCAATGTTCTGGCTCATGAATTAACCAGAGTATCAGGACTTAGGAGAGGTAGAAGGTAAGAGGCTTTGCATTTTTTTTTTCTGTATAAATGAAAAAAGAAATCCACCCTCTCTCGTACCTCAGAAGGGGGACAGTGAAAGAGACATCACAATCTTCTCAACATCTTCTCCTAGACTAAGATTTCATGGCAAAGTTTCCATGAACTTGGAATGCAGTGTCCTCATGTTCTATGCAAATTGACATGCATGCGAGGTATTTAGTTTGTTTTTGCTACTCGTTTAGTTTTCTTTCCCTGGGATTTTGAATAGGATTAAAATTTAACACTTACAATGTCAGTGTGAGTGCTGTGAAAATGAGCTTCAAAGATAATTAAGGATTCAGCAAGTGAGTTTGAGATTTGGCAGAGGCTGCTGGAGAAACTCTTGGCATTTGGAGGGAGGATGTTTTCAGGCAGCTGCCACAGCCCTCCTGGCTGTCCTCCTCCTCCCCACCCTCAGCATGTGCGGGGCACACAAGCTGTCCCAGAGTAATGCTTGTGGGTCTAATTTTGAAAGCTTTGGGTTAGCTAAAGGCTGCATTTTAAGTGACTCCTTAAAAACTAACCTGTAGGTCCTCTCTCTCCCGCCACCCTCCGTCTGCTTCCCGCCCCACTGGAATAAACCTCCCAGAGTGAAAAAAAAAAAAAAAAAACTAACCTGTAATGGATAAGCTTCAAATTAACCAGGAATGAATTGAAGAATTTTTCCTCTGGACTGTACTGAAGTGAGGTGCTGAATGTTTGTGGCTAATACTTAAGTGCATTTTAATCATATAGACTAAGCCTCAGTGACTGTAGGTGGTGGTTCTAAAGAAAGCATTAATATGTATGTATTCATATATATTTAAATTTGCCTGTCTGTTTGAAAAGCAAAGTTACAGTAAGGGCTGAGGAGAGACAGAAAGACCCTTCATCCACTGGGTCACTTCCCAAATGACTACAGTAGCTAGTGTTGAGCTGAACTGAAGCCAGGAGCCAGGGCATTTTCAAGTCTCCTGCATGGATTCTGGGGTTGAAGCACTTGGGCCATCCAGCATGGGTTTGCCAAGCGCACCAGCAGGGAGCTGGATTGCAAGTGGAGCAGCCAACTTGAACAGGCACCCAGAGAGAGTGCTCCTGCTGTAGGTGGTGGCTTTAACTGCTGGTAAAGTGCTGCCCACAGGGAAAGCATACATTTTTCAATATTGTGTTGACAGTAATATTCTTAAAATTTCTGTACCATGATTGCATGTGTTGAAATGTAGACACTTGTAAGTGAAAGGTGGTTGTTTGATTTCTTAAAGAACAAATAAAAAAACAGTTCCATAAAGTGATTACTGTGCAGTGGTGGTAATAATGACGGTATTTCTTTTTTTTTTTTTTTTAAAGATTTATTATTATTGGAAAGCCGGATATACAGAGAGGAGGAGAGACAGAAAGGAAGATCTTCCATCCGATGTTTCACTCCCCAAGTGAGCTGCAACGGGCCGGTGTGTGCCGATCCGAAGCCAGGAACCAGGAACCTCTTCCGGGTCTCCCACTCGGGTGCAGGGTCCCAAAGCTTTGGGCCGTCCTCAACTGCTTTCCCAGGCCACAGGCAGGGAGCTGGATGGGAAGTGGAGCTGCCGGGATTAGAACCGGCGCCCATATGGGATCCCGGGGCTTTCAAGGCGAGGACTTCAGCCGCTAGGCCACGCCGCCAGGCCTGACAGTATTTCTCTGTAGTTCTTTCACATGTGGCTTATACTGCTTTCTTTGGTATTGGTGTCCTGCATTGCTTTTTCCATCTCGAAGGTGCAGAAAATGAGGGTTGGTGAAGCGCTGGCCTAAGGTGATGGAACTAGGAAGTACCAGAATCAAGCTGATAACCTCCTTCTCCTGAAGCCAGTCTTTTGTCTTTTTAAAAAAAAAGATTTATTGATTTTTATTGGAAATTCAGATATACAGAGAGGAGCAGAGACAGAGAGGAAGATCTTCCATCTGCTGATTCACTCCCCAAGTGGCTGCAATGGCCAGAACTGCGCCAATTTGAAGCTAGGAGCCTCTTTCTGGTCTCCCACTCGGGCACAGGGTCCCAAGGCTGTGGGCTGTCCTTGACTGCTTTCTGAGGCCACAAGCAGGGAGCTGGATGTGAAGCAGGGCCGCCGGGATATGAACTGGCTTACATATAGGATCCCAGCGAGTGCATGGCGAGGACTTGAGCCAGCAGGCCACTGCACGGGGCCCGAGGCCAGTTTTAAATAGCACTTTACCTTTAGGTACAGCAAGTTGCTCCCTTCTATCTGTGAAGAGAAAGATGACCTCAGAGTAAATTTCTGATTCAAAATTTATCACATAGATTTTCTTATTTGTTTTTCCTATTTAAAACAAAACAAAACAAAACAAAAGAAATAGCCCTCAATTCTGTAGCATCAGTTTTGGGTTTAGAATTTTTTTTTTTAAATATGGGCACTTGCTGTTTTTCTTTTTCTAAACACAATGAGTGGTATTTCCTAATGTAATTTTGTGTGCTAGAACTTGAAGTCATAACTTCCCTTATTTTATTTCACTTTATTTTATTTATTGGTTGGTATAATGCTATGTCTGTTCTTTATAATGTATATGTATATACACACACACACACAAATGCTGATTCACTTTGAATAATCTCTTGATTTTACCTCTTTTTCTTTCTTTTCTTTTTTTTTTTTTTTGAGAGTCAGAGAGAACGAACTGCCATCTACTTCATTCCCCAAATGCTTAATTAAAGCAAGGAGCTGGAAACATAGTCTTGTGGCAAAAACCCAACCACCTGAGCCATTACCTGGCCTCCCCACCCCTATCCCAGCTCCTGGTCAGGGTCTGTGTTAGCAGCAAGCTAGAGTCTAGCACCTGAGCCATTACCTGGCCTCCCCGCCCCTATCCCAGCTCCTGGTCAGAGTCTGTGTTAGAGCAAGCTGGAGTCTAGCACCTGAGCCATTACCTGGCCTCCCCGTCCCTATCCCAGCTCCTAGTCATGGTCTGTGTTAGCAGCAAGCTAGAGTCTAGCACCTGAGCCATTACCTGGCCTCCCCGCCCCTATCCCAGCTCCTGGTCAGGGTCTGTGTTAGCAGCAAGCTGGAGTCTAGCACCTGAGCCATTACCTGGCCTCCCCACCCCTATCCCAGCTCCTGGTCAGGGTCTGTGTTAGCAGCAAGCTGGAGTCTAGCACAGCGTATGCATTCTTCCATGGGCATCCCAACAAGGGTCAACCATCAGCCATCCACCCCTAGTCCTACCTTTTGATCTAAATACAGAACAGGTACACAACATCCCTATAATCCTGTGTTTAATGTAATAAGATGGCAGGAAGTAGGAATTTCCATCTCAAAATGTGTCTGGAATAATGTGCTTATGCAGACAATAATGTCCAGTTTGGGAGGTGACAGTTTTTGTTTCAAAGCCATGTGTGTATGTGTCTGTGAACTTGTGTGTGAATAAATGTGTCCATGTGTGGATGTGCGAGGACAGAAGTATGAAGGGACTTCAAAAGTTTCATGGAAAATTGAACAAAGGACAAGTTTATTTTGGTACAAAAGATTTTAAAATTAATATTTACTAGGAGACTTCAAAGTTTGTGGAAAACATATTTAGTGAAAAAAATATGGATTTCATTTTTTTTGCCCCAAATAAACCTATTTTAATAGCAATTTCCATCAACTTTGTGCAGTATTCTCATATTCATTTCAAAATGGTGAGAATAGGTTTTCACTTTTCATAAGAGACTTCTCAATTTTAGAGACTATAGATAAAGTAAAATATAACATATATTTAGTTTAGGAAATTTGAAGTTGTAAGAGTCATTAAAAATACACCACCAGAAGTCACAGAGGAATATTTCCTGAGGAGTTCCTTCATTCTAGTTTTCTGGTTGTGCCCAGTTGACCGGCTCATTTCACAGGACGCCTCAGGGTTTGAGATTTTTAGAATGAATGTTAAATCGGTGCCAGGCAGTCAGTCCCAGCTTGGGCTTTAGAGTGTAGGACTCAGGGAGAAAAATCTCAACATTATCAGGAGGAGAACTTTCCTTAAAAGAATGGAGTCTTAGATGTTAAAAATACCATTGGCACCCAATAAAACTCAGATAAAAAAATAATTCCCCATCTGTCCCAAATATTTTGCAATGACAGACATACATGCAAGGTTGAGAAATTAATTCCAGAGGTTAAAGGTTTTTGCTGGCAAGGAAGGGAGGGAGCAGAGAGGTATATGGATACGTGTCAGTTTCCAGATTCTGGGGTCAAGCTGTTGTTCCTAAGAGGAACAAGGCATCCTCAGAAAAAGTGTGATTATCAAACAACAGGTCAGAGTTTATCTGTAGGTCACTGAAAAAGGAGGGGGAGTCTTCGTTGGAGCTCTGAATGTCGGCTTTGTATGTAAGCAAAATTGTGTCAAGTATTCAGATATTTGAAAGGAAACTCTATTAGCTTATTACACATCCTTTTAAAATTACCAGAAAATTATCCTTACTTCTAATAACCTAGTAAGGGATAAGATGGTAAAGTAAAAAAAATCCAGTTTTGTGTACTTAGTGTGATTTAGTCCTCACAATGATGCTGGAGGTTATTATCACTCCCACTTTGTAGGTGAAATAAAACTTTGTAGGTGATGGTAGGAAGCAGACAAAGCTGTAGCTCTTTCCACCAACGTGGCTTCCCCCCTACACCACCCCCACACCCAACACACCACAAATTGAATTGCATGGTGAGATAGGAATTTATTTTAAGTTGATTTTCTGTGAAATACCAGAGCACTTGAGAGCATGCTGGAGAACCAAGTTCGTTTTCGGCTAGAAAGGTATCTCTCTGAGAATCCTCTTTGAAGCAGTTTCTTTGCCCTCATTTTTCCCCAGAGGGTTTGCTATCCTGCCCTGCCACAAAGCTCCTCTGTACCCTCATCTGGAGGTTCCCACAGCGGTCCTGTGGGAACGCTGCAGCAGGAACCAGTCAGCAGTGCGAGGGTGACCACTGGGAGGCCCCTGTGGGCACGCGGTGGTCTTTGGCCTTCAGGGCTTGGCTGTCTGAGCCTCAGGACGCCCTGGCTGCTGACTTCTGCTCTCACATGCACAGAGACCTCCAGCCTTTCTGACTTTCCCTCCCGCTAGCTCATTGTGCTTCTTCAAGGAAATGGCTTGGAGGGAAAGCAGAGCATCCACCATCACAGGCACTGGCATTGGCATTTTAAAAGCTGGAGGGAGATAGGTAGTTAATTTGCTGACTTTCTTCTACACAAATGGAAACGTTATTTTTTGAAACAATGTCTAAAAAACTGGCAGTGTCTTAGCAGAAGTGGAAATTCCTGAGAAATTCCTGAAGTGGATGGTGAGAGATAGAGTGCCCATAATTATCATGATAAAACCTTAAATCATGATTTTTTTTAAAAAAGAATTCATCTGGAGTACTGTAGTATTGTATTGTGCAGAATACAGGAAAGTGTATCATCCATTCACACTTTGTATTTGGCCTTATGAGTTCAAAACAAAGGCAAGCAAAGTACCTCTTAATGGCCACAGCCAGGAAAGTTCAGTAGTAAACTTCCGTGGTGAGTAGGAGGGATTAGAGACTGAGCAAAAGGGTCAAAGTCAATATAAAGTGCCAATCCACTTACTTAGCAAATGTTTATTGTGTCCTTATAAGTAGCAAGACACCTAGAGATGATTAAACAAGACATAAGCATTTAAAATGCAAAACTACCTCCTTTCCCTTAGTACTGTCTTTTGTTGTAACCACAAGAGTCTATGGCATGATGCAGCCATGTGTGACCATTCTGTGAATGGTTTCCAGATTGTAGCAGCATACTGATTATATTTACTATCTTAAGCTAGCTTTATTAAACAGAACTATCTCAAAGTGGTAGGGTCCTTTTCAGCGAGGCCGACTGAGCCCAAGTAGAAGGCAGCTTTGGGTGTCCAAGTTGGATGCAGTGTATTACTTTCAAAGGCAGAGTAGGTCTAAGAATTCATCTGTCAGATATCAAATTGTGCAACTGATTTCTGATATGAAGTCAGGTTATTTTCCCTAGTGTAAGTTGCTTAGTGGAAGCAGGACATTAAAAATACCTTATTAGTTTTATTTTATGACTTGTGGGCAAAGGAAATGAGAGTATTAGTTTTAAAATGGCTGTCATAAACAGTATTTAATTTTGTATTCATGAGAAAATGAGACTTTCAGGCTACTTAATAAAGGAAAGTTAATTCCTTGCAGTAGAGAAATCAAAGAGCAGTTTCCAAGTCTTTTGGACTGTAGGACTCAGAGGAGGTTAGCGGGTCTTTGTGCCTGGGGGATTGTCTCAGTGGGAGTAGAGAGGGAGAGAGAAGGATCAGGAAGTGCCAGACTCAGTGTGGAGGGGGGGGATCAGGGAAGACAGCAGGGGTCTCCCAGAGGGAGGGTGGCATTAGTGGGGAGGGCAAGAGCATCATGGGAGTGTGCAGTGGATGGTGAGCAGTCTGTCTGAAGGGCTGGCTGGAGGCAAGAATGGTATTCTGTACACAGAGAAAGTACTTCGCGCAAGTCTGAAAATGCTTAAAAGGATCTGCCGGCCAGCCAGTTTGCCTCCTTGGAATGAGATTGAGTCTGGCATATTCTAAAGAGCAGAGAAAAGTGGTGTAAGTTCTGAACATTGAGGTTTCCAAGAGCGAGATCTGGTAGGTGCCAAAGAGAAGTGAACCCTCAATCTCAGTGTTGGCACTAATAAGGAGTAAAGAATGCGATAAAACTTGTCATTATTATTATGTAATGGGTGTTGCTTTTTGAAAGATTTTATATATTAAGGGTCAGTTACACAGAGAGAGGGTGAGCAGGGGGAAAGAGAGAGAGAAAGGGAGAGAGACCTTTCCTTTGCTTGTTCACTCCCCATTACTTGAGCCATACTCTGTTCACTCCCAGATTATGCATTAGCAAGAAGAAGGCAGAGCCAGGAATGGGGCCAGACACTCCCAAAGAGGATGTGCACATCCCAGTTGTTGTCTTTCTGACTGTACCCAACACCAGCACCCATATTGCTGGGTTTTTAAATAAGATTTATTTATTTATTTGAAAGGCAGAGTGACACAGAGAGGGAGAGACAGAGATAATGTATCAATCAGTTTTCTCCGCAAGTGCTATATAACCAAGGCAAAGCCAGGCTGACCTAAGAGCTTGGAATTCCATATAGGTTTCTCAGGTAGGCAGAAGGGACTCAAGCACTTGGGCCATCTTGCCCCAACTCCCCAACATGTCAATTGGCAGTTGGATTGGATTTGCAGAGTAGTTCAGGCTCTCAAACCAGGTACTTCGAAATGGAATATGAGTGTCTTAAATAGTTCCCCCAGCTCGCTATGCCATCACTCCTAATCCTTGTCTCCCCTATTGCTATAAATGTGCTCATATGAGAGTGTGTCATTAGAGACATCAATTGTAGCATAAACGCTCATAGGCTCAGAGCAATGGCTCAGTGGCTAAATCCTCGCCTTAAGTGCCAGGGACCCCTTATGGGTGCTGGTTTGTGTCCTAGATGTTCCACTTCCCATCCAGCTCCTTGCTTGTGGCCTGTGAAAGCAGTAGAGGATGGGCCAAAACTTTGGGACCCTGCACCTATGTGAGAGACCTAGAAGAAGCTTCCTGCTTCCAGCTTCAAATCATCTCAGCTCCAGTCATTGTGTCCACGTAGGGAGTAAACCAGCGGATGGAAGATCTTTCAGCCTCTCCTTCTCTCTGTAAATCTGCATTTCCAATTAAAAACAAAAGGATAAATGTTCACCAACTCTAGAATACATTTTCATAGTCCTAATAAGCCACAAAGTTTTCTTCCTTCCCAAGTAATTGTGACATCCACGGGGACATTAGTTTAGGGACAGTTCCAGAGATGGAACCGAAAGATGCATTTTCATAAAATAATACTCAGTAACAAAGGGTGACCCAGATTTTCCAAGATTTTTCTGGTCATCAATAAAACCTGCATATCAAATCCTCAGGGTAATCTTATATGTGTGACACACTGGACAATGCTTATTGCAAGAGAAGTGTGTCAGAACAGACAAGCATATTTCAGCACAACAATACCATTCCAGAAGTAAGGTGAGAAAAGACTGTGACAGCTACATTCCCTTCCCCCCAGGCAAATCACATAGCCATGGAACAGAAAATGAGATTAGAACCCCAACTATTATCTGGCTAACCATCTAACGTGTCTGACTGAAAACTTGAAGTGAAACTCCGTTTTGAAAATATTTGCAGTTGGCATTTCCTGGATATTGGATGTCAGAATGTAAAGATTGTGTATTTGTGAGACTGCATTCTCTGCTGTTCAGGATGCTGTTGTGCAGAGAACTGGGCGTGAAGTAAGCATTGAGCAAGCATTTGATTAACATGTGAATATGATGCGGTTATTACATTTTTTTATCCCTCCTTTTCCCCCACGTGAAGGAAAGCATATGTCTGAATTTATGTCTGAAATAGAGTGTTGTGTCCTGTTATCTGGACTCTGCTTATATGTTTGACAACTTTATTGCCATTTCTTGTAGTTCATCATTTGGGCTTATTCATACAGACTGGATCTTGGAGTTTGGGATCCCAAATAGCATCCTCAAATGTCTTTAGGATTTGTCAAAGCTGACTTGTTTTTTTTTTTTTTTTAAAGATTTATTTTTATCACAAAGTCAGACATATAGAGGAGGAGAGACAGAGAGGAAGATCTTCCATCCGATGTTTCACTCCCCAAATGAGCCGCAACAGGCCGGTGCGCGCCAATCCGATGCCGGGAACCAGGAACCTCCCCCGGGTCTCCCACTCGGGTGCAGGGTCCCAATGCATTGGGCCGTCCTCAACTGCTTTCCCAGGCCACAAGCAGGGAGCTGGATGGGAAGTGGAGCTGCCAGGACCAGAACGGGCGCCCATATGGGATCCCGGGGCATTCAAGGCGAGGACTTTAGCCACTAGGTCACGCCGCCAGGCCCAAAGCTGACTTGTTAATGTCTAATCAGGATATATTTGTACTTGAACATTGTAATTTACTTTTACTTGACACTCTATATTTTCTTAAGTCTGTTCACACCCTTCTAAGTTTTTTCTCCTTTCAATGACCTTTGGAGCAACTTTCTCGATTGATGGTCATAGTTCAGAATAGAATACTGGCAGAAGAGCAGTTCTTCCTTTTCTGCTGCTACTAGTATTCCTTCCTTCCTTCCTTCCTTCCTTCCTTTCTTTCTTTCTTTCTTTCTTTCTTTCTTTCTTTCTTTCTTTCTTTCTTTCTTTCTTTCTTTCTTTCTTTCCTTCCTTCCTTCCTTCCTTCCTTCCTTCCTTCCTTCCTTCCTTCCTTCCTTCCTTCCTTCCTTTTAAAAGATTTATTTATTTTTATTGAAAAGGCAGGTTTATGGGGAAAAGGCGAGACACACAATTTTCCATCCTCTGCTTAACGCTCCAGATGGCCAGAGCTTCTTCTAGGTCTCCCTCATGGTGCAGAGGCCCAAAAAGTTGTGCTACCCTTTGTTGCTTTTCTAGGCCACCAGAAGGGAGCTGCATGGGAAGTAGTCCATATTAAACTGATCAAACCATTTTCCAGTGAAAGGAGTTTCCTGTTTCTTTTCACCCTTTGTGGATAGATCTATAGTATGATTCTAGGACATCATTAATTCGTAGATTTGGCTTGGCACTTGGTCTGTAACATTGTGTGACACCACAAGGGCCTGAATTTTTTTGAGGAAATATTTTCACCTGACCCCAGATGCCTTCATGCCTGCACTTTGGAGAACCACAACAGAAGGTGAGGCAGAACTTACCTTCACTCTTGTTGCAGGGGGATCAGGAAGTGCGTCATGCTTGAGACAATGGAAGTTCTGATTTGTCTTTTTGTCTGATTTTTAGGTGGTTGTAGTGGTGATGGGCTTTGAAGGTGACATGGACTTTGTGGAAGAAGTTTGTCACAAAAGTCATGAAAGCATAGATATACAAAAGGGAGCTTGAATGTCAATTGTCACCCCATCACATTATTTAAAAAAAAAACCTCTTGAGCCTCATTTTTCTCTCCATTTGTAAAATGGGGAATAGCAATATTAATCTGAACATTAGATAAGGAAACCTAATAAAGAAGCATTATCTGGTTACCTGGTGTATAGTAAGTACCTATAAAATGTTGACCCTCAGGGCTGGCATTGTGGCATAGTGGGTCAGGCTTCTGCACTGGTGTGAGTCTCAGGTGCTCCACTTCTAATTCGATTCATGCTGATGTGCCTGGGAAGTCAGTGTAAGAAGGCCCAAGTATTGGAGCCAGTGGTGTCCATGTGGGAACTCTTGATAAAGTTCCAAGCCCTTGACTTTGACCTGGCGCAGTCCCAATGTCATAGTCATTTTAGAAGTGATCCAGTGGGAGATCATTTTCTTTCCCTGTATCACTCTGCTTTTCAAATAAATAAAATAAAATCTTAGAGGAAATATTGACTTGGATATGCACCAGGCAAATCTCTTCTGTGAAAACCCATAGAGCAAGTGTTTTTGGCTTTGGAGACTGTATTTTCTATCACAAGTACTCAGCTCTGCTGTGTTACCACAGGACATACACAAGTGAATCAGAAAAGCTATGTTCCAGTAAATTTTATTTCAAGACACTAAGATTTTATATAACTTTTGTTATCAGTACTGTTCTTTGTCCAAGCATTAAAAAATGTAAATACCATTGTGATCTTGCAGGACATGCAAAAAGAGGGAGGTAAAGGGCTAAATTTACTGACCTAGATGGAGACCTGCATATCCTCAATTTAGAGATATTATTTTCTTTGCTAACCTCACATTTGTGTTCATGATGATTCTTATTAAAGCTCTTTTGGTAACCCCTGGTTATACGCAAAACAGTCTCTCAAAAAGCCACTGTGAAATTGTGATAGGGTGTTGACAGTCTTCCTTCTTCACCTGAGGTCAGTTATACCACAAAATGCTACATTTCAAGAGGATAAGGGGAGTCTTGGGGCAGGTGGTCCCTTAAATGCGAATGTGCAGTTTCAATTTTATTTTCAATACAGGGCTCTTGGCAGTCAGCTAGAAATGTCCATGTGTAATAAATCTTTCCCAACTGGTTAAGTGTTAGAACTGCTGAGATAAGTGAATATTAGTGTTTAGCTTATTTGAAAGTGTGAAGCAATATAGAGAAATTTAATTCCTAATGAGTCATTTGGGGGCAAAACTGTGTGAGGTCCTGTATCATATTCAGAATTTAAGAATTCACAGATGAGGACCAAGTCACATTTTTTTGATATAAAAAGAAATACAAGGTAATATTTAGGTAAGTGAAATTCTAAAGCCTGAAATAGCTAACCAATTTAATCAAAAACATTTTTTATATAAGTTTTTAAAAATATGTTTCTGATTGTCACATTTCCTCCACTTAAATTTCTTGGGTTTTATGTCTGGTCTAAGTCTGATAATGTTCCTCTTTTTTTATTTTTTTAAATTTTTTTTAAAAGATTTATTTTTATTACAAAGTCAGATATATACAGAGAGGAGGAGAGACAGAGAGGAAGATCTTCCATCTGATGATTCACTCCCCAAGTGAGCCGCAAAGGGAAGCCAGGAACCAGGAACCTCTTCCAGGTCTCCCACGCGGGTGCAGTGTCCCAAATCCTTGGGCTGTCCTCGACTGCTTCCCAGGCCACAAGCAGGGAGCTGGATGGGAAGTGGAGCTGCCGGGATTAGAACCGGCGCCCATATGGGATCCCGGGGCGTTCAAGGCCAGGACTTTAGCCACTAGGCTGTGCCGCCGGGCCCTATGTTCCTCTGTTTATACTAACCTTTGTTACAAGTATGTCACATGTAAGATGTTATGAAGTTAACTAACATACATGGACCTTTAGTGGTGTTTATTATTATCATTCTGACTGTTTTCTCAGGTGTAGGAGGATGCTAGCAGACTCACGGTTTAGGTACAAAAAAATTACACATGCTGGTTATGGTTACAGCGTTAAATTGACTCAAGATTGTTTGTGCATTTTCATAAAAATGCTCAAGTCCGATGGCTGAATTTCTTCCCAACAATGGAATTACCTTCATTATTACAAAATAATATGTGTTCATTACAGAAAAAGATATTTAAAATGGGATTCCAGATCATTTTGGGTGTATTTCTTTTGGGGGCCTCTTAAGTAGAAGTAATCTACATATGGAAGAACTAGGCTTCTGGGAGTTGTCCCCAGCTAGAGATTCCAATGATGTTTCTTTAAGTTTGGAAATCCAGATTTAGTTGAGCCTTGAAGGAATGGTGCTGGTCGTATGGAAAGTACAAAATGCTTTACCTGGGAGGGCCAGCCATTCCTGGAAGGTTCAGGAGAGGGTTTGTGGAATTGGGTTTTGGAACCTCCATGTGATCCTGGGAGAAGGTGGGCAGAGAGGCATTCTGAGTAGTCAGTAAGAGTGGAAAGCCAAGTTCTCACCAACCTGTGCACTGTTCTGGCTAGTACATGCAGTTCTGAGAAGTAGGTTCATTTTAGTCCATTGGAAAGTTTAGATTCTACTAGTCAGTTGTATGGGATTTAATTGTACGTGTTCAATTCCATATATCAATGACTCCTTTTCTATATTTTAATGCTATTTTACTCAGAAATATATTAATTGTAATGTCTTATAAAATTGGTGGCTAATGATCAACATTTATATACATATATATTATGTGAATGAAAGAATTTGTGGGTGACACTGACAGGTGGTCCAGACATCGTTTCTACACCCAGTTACAGGGATGGCTGGTGACTGTTTCCGAACGATGACACCTGAATTACTGAGATTTTGGGAAAATTCTTTTAAACACATCAAGATCAATTTCATTTTAAAAGCAAAAACTGTCGAACTCACGAAGTTGTTATGAAGATATAATAAGGGTTAGGGCACCCCAAATCAGAAACAGCATGATGTTATGGTTAACTGTAAATGGAAGGACAATGAGCAAGCACACAAAGTAAGGGCACCTTGTGATAACCCAGGCCTTTGTTACAGTTTCTTAAAACTATGGAGTATGGGCTGCCATTGTGGTAGGTACTAGGTAAAGCTGGCAGCAGTGATGTTGACATGTCTTTGAGTACCAGTCCATGTCTTGGCTGCTCTCCTTCCAATCCAGCTTCCTGATAATGTGCCTGGGAAAGCAGCAGAGGATGGCCCAAGTGTTTGGGCCTCTCATTCTACATGGAAGACCTGAACAAAGCTTCTGACTCCTGGCTTTAGCCTGGCACAGCACTGACCATTGTGGCCATCTGGGGAGAGACGAAATAGATGGAACATCTGTCTGTTTTTCCCTCATTCTCTGTAATTTTGAGAAGGGCAGAAAGATTATTTACCATGAGAGTAGGAAGAAAGATCTAAGAGACCAGAATCAATGTGCGTTCAAGTGCATGACATGAAGGCACTGGGATTATATGAGTATTTACCTTGGACCTCACATAGAGAGTTAGACAAACGTTTGGGTTTGTAAATCCCTTGCATGTACAAGTATATATGAAGAAATCAGTAGAGTCAATGCGATGGTGGCTGATCTTAAGCAGGATCATTACAAGAAGCAGCAGATGTGAGATTGGGTAATTGGTTCTCACTTCTCAAAACTAAGAAATTCTACAAGTATCTTCTAAGTTTGGTCTTTTTGCTCTCCAGGTGATAGACTACAGAGCATATTTCCCCCCTACTGCTCCATTTTGTCTGGAAAACAGAGATTGCATTTGTTAAAGATGTACCTTGTATCAGAGACTGTGCTGTGTTTTACAAACTGATTTTTGCCCCATAAGACAAACCTTAGAAGTTGGTGCTTTAAACTTCATTTCACTGATGAGAAAACTGGTCCAGAGTTAAAACCTATAAAGGGCTTTCCCCAAGACGTTGCATATTTTTGGCACAAACCTTGGCATCACCTCTTCAGAGTTTAATGGTAAAAATTTCTTGGTCCTAAAGAAAAAAAAATACGCTCTTTCCAAAGGCAGCTGTTCCTTTCTTAAGGCTAGCGATGAAGTATTCACATCATCGATTTAATCATTTTGTCTGGTTTACTGGTTCCTCCTGGTGTCCTATGGTATGATATGACACTACTCTGTAAGCCCACCTTCTAGATGGAGTCTCACGTTTCTGCAGGACTGAGGGTGTGGAATCAGTCTCTTCTTTCTCATTATCCCTTTTCCTTCAAGCCTCTCGGGAAGTACTTCTCACACCCTAGGTGTCCCTTGCCCGATTTCTGATGTTGACCTTGATGTTGCCACTAATTTGTTTGCCAGGGAGGATTAAGCTGAGCTGCCTCTGTTGCCTCCAGGAACAGAGTTTCCTCTTTCATTTATGTTCCGTTATTACCTTCCCCCCTATCTTCCAACAAGCAATAATTGACCCAGATAAGATTTGGATTTTCAAAACAAGCTTCCCTTGCTTTCCCTTTTCTTCCTTCTAGAATCCTAGAGAAAAAAGGAAGCAAAGAAACAATCTTGAAATACCATATGGGAAGTGTTAAAGCATTTATGTAGTTTTGTGATCTCTTCATGAAAGATCATAGGTTCACAGACTCTATGGTTCAGTTATTCCGTTAATACTGTATCTAGGTTTTTCAGCCTTCAGAGGCTATTTAATCTTTCTCTAGCCACAGGGCATAGCTGGATTGTCTCTTTTATAAACTGACACTTTGCGGGAAACAGCACTGGAGTGAGAATTTTAGTTTTTGAATTTGGGCTATATGCATGATTCATATTTGCATCTCTGGTGACAAAGACAATAGCAGCCACTCCTTAAGTACTTAATAAAGGCTTTATTGAAGTTTGTGTGATTTAGGGTGACCCTACTTGCTATCTTTGGACATCATCTATGAAATGAAGGGCTTGGTCTATAGTTTCTTCCAATGATTCTGCAATTTTGTAAAGGCTTTGCCTTGGCATTTCAGTTCATGGTCATTTATTTTCTTATCTCTGTCCGTAGGTTTATGGATATCAAATATGATGTTTGTCTCTCTTCTTAAGTCTGTCTCTTTTAATTTCTTTTTTTTATTAATTACATTGCATTATGTGACACAGTTTTATAGGTACTGGGATTCCCCCCACCCCTTTCCAAACCCTCCCCCCCATGGTGGATTCCTCCACCTTGTTGCATTACCACAGTTCAAGTTCAGGTGAGATTCTTTCATTGCAAGCATATACCAAGCATAAAGTCCAGCATCTTATTGACCAGATAAGTTTAACGACTTGTTGGGGAGACCATCTCTGGTCTGAAGGTAGAGCCTGCAGAGTATCATCCCGATCAGTTAAAAGCCCCAACATAACATCAGCAACAATTTATAATGTTATGGAGTTAATTGACATAGTATTGAGTAACCAATATGTTAAAACAAAAATGCAAGTTCTTAACCACATCATGTGACTTCTTCATTGACATTTCAATTTTAGTTTATATACAACTGGGTTCTATACACCTTAACATGGCTATAGATTACTATTCAGCTGTCTCATGTCTATTTTCATTATAGTATTTAGCATTTTATAGCGTTGAAGTATAATTTTGCTGAACCCGGCTTTTTTTCGGGTAGTCTAGACTGGCTTATAACTCTACAAGACCTATGTCAACAGTTTAGGTGCAGAACAGTTTTAGGAGGGGTGTGCAGAGAAATCTTCAATACCCTAGTGTGCCTCTTTTAATTTCAAAACATCTTGTGTCATGCTAATCCCAGCAAACTTTAGTTATGTATAAAGCTGCTTAGGTTTTTGTGTCTTTGGATACTCATGTTTTAAAGAGGATGGAAAAAATATTATTTCATTTTTATCTCCTGAAAGGCTCTCTATGTAACTTGTTACCTCTTTCTAGATTAAGCCCTGGTTTATTTGTGGACTTTGAAACAACACGTGCACACAATAGCAAAAATTATTCCATAGTGGAAAGTAAAGGTTAAGGCAAGGCACTTGTTTGTCTTTGTCAGTTATGTCACTAACCCTATTGAACACGTTGCGTTTTATTCAAAACTCTGCAAATAAAATTAAGGCTTAGGTTTCATCATCAGATTCCTTTCTTAGTAACTATACAAAACATAACGTTCACATGCACCAATCATCAATGGAAATATGACTTCCCTATTATGCTCATGTTTTTACAACTAATTTGCATGACAGACTATGATATTTGAGGGTTGGCTCTGCAGACCAGGAAGAAGAAAAGCAAAGATAGTGGTATGGTTTGTCTGCCAAGACACATTAATCTTATACATGAACTGACAATGTTAATGAAATCTTATATTTGGTAGCCTCTCCAAGTTGTCATGAATCAGGTAGGTTATAACAGTTGAGATCTCATTTTTTTTTTGATTTGCAAGATGGGATGACCATACTTTTCTTTTTTTTTTTTTTAAGATTTTATTATTATTGGAAAGCCGGATATACAGAGAGGAGGAGAGACAGACAGGAAGATCTTCCATCCGATGTTTCACTCCCAAAGTGAGCTGCAACGGGCCGGTACGCGCCGATCCGAAGCCGGGGACCAGGAACCTCTTCCGGGTCTCCCACTCGGGTGCAGGGTCCCAAAGCTTTGGGCTGTCCTCGACTGCTTTCCCAGGCCACAAGCAGGGAGCTGGATGGGAAGTGGAGCTGCCGGGATTAGAACCGGCGCCCATATGGGATCCCGGGGCTTTCAAGGCGAGGACTTTAGCCGCTAGGCCACGCAGCCGGGCCCGACCATACTTTTCTAAAAGACATTTTGGCAAAGAAGAAACAAAGTGATGCGAGGGCCCTAGCAGGGAGGAAGGATTGGGCATAGTTAACAGATTTTCAGAGGGCAGCAAGTAATACATTTTCCAACAGCGTTATTACTGTTACTGTTGTTGCTACCTTTGCTCACAATGAAGAGACCATCACAAAAAGGGTTTTAAGAGATTTATATTCTGCTTCTGGATAAACAATTTCCATCCATTTTTTTCTACATGGCAAGGGATGAACCATGTTGGACCAAAAAGTGTGGTTTCAATTCATTTTCAGTTACAAAAATGAAGGTTAAATCTCTATTTTTTTTTGCAACATAGCTTTTTCTTTTTCTATTAGATATGTTTTTATTCTAAAGAAAGATATATTTGGACAAATGAAGTATCTACAATTGTTTTCACCAACTTATTTTCATGTGATCATTGATGAAATTAATGATAATTAGCCTGGGATCAACTTGAAGTATTTCTGATATTCTCCTTGTTTTAACCAAACAAGAAGTAAATGGAAGAAAATGATCACTGCTTAGAACATGATTTTAGCTCATGGTTAAACTTTTTTCATTCATAACCTCCCAGAAATGTGTATTTGTAAGAGATCAAATCACACCCATTCTTTCCCATTGTTTGCAATCTTCTGGTTTTTTTTCTCTGTAACTCAATTCCATTGAATATCTATGAATTGCCACATTTTTGGTAAATAGTAACTGTGTCAAGCTGTGCTGACAAAATGTCCCAACATAACTGTTAATAAGCATTGTCATTTTAAGCATGAAACAGTTCAGCTAATGATTTATCTTTTATAATGCAGCACTCGAGGCAGCTGTATGATTTGTCTCTTTAAGCAAGTCAAGTAATTTCTTTAACAAAATGTTCCGCGCAGATGGGCCCTAAGCTGTCAGTTAACTATTATTGTGTCTGCATCTGCTTGCTTTCAATGCACTGTTTTATGTATTCAGTCAGTTACTTAGCTGCAGCTCCGTGAAAGGCTGAACCTACTCTGATTGGCAAATAAAATGGTCATTTGTCTCTTCTTCCTATTGTTTTGTTTTGGTAACACATGTCAGCGGCTCAATTACCCAGTTCATTAACAGCTCCCACAGGACATGATGGCCAGCCCGTGATAAGAGGGCAATTGTGGCACATATGGTCAGTAATGGTCTCTCTCTTGGCAATTGTAAATAAAACTCACTTGGCCCTTTTCCTTTCACAAGAACTACTGTTTTCCTGTTCCCCTTCAGTGTGCAAATTACCTTTCTCTTTCCATGCAATGAAATACTGCCTGACTGCATCTCAGCTTAACACTTTGAGATGGGACCTTAATGTGGTAGAAATCCTGGCCCTTCATTTTAATGATGACTAACTTTTAAGCTCTTGAGAGGGAAAGCTCTTATCCTGGTGTCTATTCTTAGGTGGCCATTAGCTGATTAATTAGTTAACTAATCAGTTTTACTAATTGAATAGCAACACATTTTCTTGGAACTTTAGGGCATTTTTTTTTCTCTTTGAACTCCTCTGGTGATGGTTACCATGGAGTTTAAAAAGCCTTTTAATTTTTCCAAGAAGAAGAAGAAGAAGAAGAAATTACAAATACTTTTAAAGTTCTTTGCCAGGATAGATCTGAGAAGGGTGATGTATCCTATGCTTGCCAGAAGAGAGATTTCGGATGTACCTACACAAAGAGTTTAAGAAACCACTGGGTGAACGTGAGTCCGTGTCAGCATTCCTAAACCGGGAACAGATCCGTCCTCCACTTGAAGCCTTTGAAAGAAGGGGGTTAAACAGGTACGGCTTGGTTGACTGGGCCGGCCTTTGTGGCTCCCAGGAGCAAAATGTTGCTTCTGTCAGGGTTTGAGAGAGAAAGGGCATATATGCCTGTTTTCACTTAAGTATACTGGTGAGTACAGCTACTAACAGTAACCCCTCGCAGGGCTGCATACATGAATGAACGAGAAACAAGCCTTTCTTCCTATCTGCATGTCACAAAGGCGGCCTTTTAAGTGACCCAGGGTCGGGTGGGGGCCGCTGGAAGGGAGAGCGACGTCTCTCAAGGTGAGTGCATGGAAACCCCCGACTCAGCTGGCAGAAGGCCGGAATCAGGGTCTTGGGGTCTGCGCGGCTCAGCACCTTGGAGCAGCCAGGCCCCTCTGCTGGCCTCCGCTTGTCAGCACTCATCTTAAACAAACACCCAACGGCGCGCGGGGTGCATGAAATGACTCCTGGACGGCGGAGAGCTCCTGGGCTGCGCCCCCCACCCCCGCCCGCCGTATTCATAACCAATCTGTACTCTCCTCCCAGGGCAGCCGGCGCTCGGCACTCGGGGAGTTGTTGAGTGTCAGGCTTTATTTGTGCTATTTTGATTAGCCCCAACCTGGCATGAGCTTATTTTCCTTCTAATGACCTCGTGCTGTGAGACGGCCGTTTCCGAAGGAAGGACTCGGGTCAGAGGGGAGCGGAGCAGCGTTCCATATCCCCAGCCAAAAAAGATCGGAGGCTGCTGGGTCGGAGCAGGAGAAGGTACAAATTGCATGGCTTTTTTTTTTTTTTTTTTGGTATGGGGAGAAATCATAGAGCGAATAAAAACAAAGATTCCCCAGAACCCATTGATGAGGTTCTTAAACTCTGCCGCCTACAGCAAAAACAGCAATCATCCAAATCCAAACTCTGAATTAACATTTGAAAAGTTTAGTTTTTTTACTCGATAGTTTTCTCAGGTGACACAGGATTTCTTTCTAGCGGCCTTTTAGGAATCTGTTATATTTGATTTGTTCATTTCAAGGTCTGTATGTGCACATAGTGTGTAAATACGTACTTTAAAACTCCTTGAAAACATCGTGTTCATTACTTCTTGCGAGTTAATGTGGAAGAGAAGCTTCCAGGTGCTGCGGTCCCTGGGCTGCCTTGGATGGACCCCTACTGTGCATCCATTTCAAGCTTCCCCCACCTCCCTCTCTCAAGGAAAAAAAAAAACAGCAACACAAAACCCCAACCTCCTCTTTCTCATCCACTCTGGCTGCCTTTGTGTTGCCTGCGCCCTGCCAGGCAGGTGTCAGAGCCTTGAATGAGGGTAAATGCCCCCTTGATGGATTCCACAGATGGAGCGTGGAAATCGAGAGAATAGGCCTCAGCCACAGGCCATTTCTTGGGATCCAACAAAAGCCTCCGAAGAAGTCAACAAAAATCCTGACGATCACAAAGGGAAGATGTCATTTGTCATTTACTCTGGCCCTTGCGTCTCTCCTCCTGACTTCCACCCGAGGAAACACGAGAGACGTCGTTCACATCTCTCTCAGTTAAAACGGCTGCTTTAGATCGGCAGACACTGTGCTGTCCCGTGTTACCCTTCCTGTGGCATGGCCAGACTCACAGGCACTGGGCACATGCGGCAGTTAGCCAGGTAGGGGCGTCAGACTTTGAGTGGCCCTGACAAAGACCTGGCGGGATACATGCCTAAAATATTCCTCATGATCCTTTGTGGTGTGAAATGACTTCGTGGAGTTACCAGGAGGAGTTCTTATTTTTCATCTTGTCCTGTGACCAGCAAAACACAGCCATGAGTGAAAGTGCTGACAGGTCCAGCTCAAAAAAGATGCTAACAACAAATAAGATGCTAGGGGTTCTGTTTGGGGCCATCCTCCAGTAAATGAAGGATGACCCTGGAGTCCTACCTCCATGCCCCAGCCATGCCCCACTTCCCGGTGTCTGTAAGTCTCACTGTGTTGTATCTGGGGTAAACACAGAGTTTAAATGGTTGTCATGTTTTGATTCTTTAATTATTCAAATGAAAGGTCTTGCTGAGAGGAAAGACAATGTGTCAGATTCATGCTTGTGAATTATTTTGTTTCTCCATTTTTTGCCTGTCTCCGATTTCTGAATTATATTTGTCTGGAAACCAATAATTACAGAAATCCACGTGACTAAATCCCTAGAAAATTGAGGCAAGATTTCATGTATAATAGTGTTAACGAGGAGGAAATATTTCCCAGGGCTACGGAGCAGGTCGCAAGAGACTAACGGACAAAGGCATTCTCTCTAATTCTGTAATTCCTTCTTTAATTAAGCTTCATGGTTATTCTGCTGGTGGGAAGACGTCGGCCTGCACCGTGCGGTTGGATTTGTTTCCCAAGGAAGAGTTTAATCCTGTGGGGTGTGGCAGCTGCCCTGGCTCCTCTTCCTCTTTTTTTTTTTTTCCTTTTGTAACAACATCATCCATTTCCCCAAATTTAATCTTGGCAGTTAATATGAAATTTTTGAAATAACCAGAAATGTGTCTCCTATAATCTAAAATAGCTGTACAGAGAAAAAGGTGAACCTTCCCAGAAAGCACAGGCCCCTGTAAGGGCAGGATCTCTCCCGACGCCTGTGGAGATCATAAAACGTTCCAAGTTAGTCGTTTCTGTTAAAAGAGCTTAACAACTCTTGATATCCTTTTGAAAAGTTTATTTCAATAGAAAGTTACCAAAAAGAAAAATATAATAGGTATGTAAAATGAATAATTTAGGTCCACCATTTGTGGTTCCAGAATCCAGATTGATCCTGTATCTTTTTTTTTTTTTAAAGATTTATTTTTGTTGGAAAGGCGAGTATACAGAGAGGAGGAGAGACAGAGGAAGATCTTCCATCCGATGGTTCACTCCCCAAGTGACCACAACGGCCGGTGCTACGCTGATCTGAACCCAGGAGCCAGGAGTTCTTCCTGGTCTCCCACGCGGGTGCAGGGTTCCAAGGTTTTGGGCCAGCCTCGAACTGCTTTCCCAGGCCACAAGCAGGGAGCTGGATGGAAAGCAGGGCCACCGGGATTAGAACCGGCGACCATATGGGATCCCAGGGCGTGCAAGGCTAGGACTATAACCACTATGCTATCACACCGGGCCCTGAGCCTGTATCTTAAAACCAATGACCTCTCATAATTCTTACTGGATAGGTTATTTTGCTATCTTTAATTCATTCAATATTTTGGGAAAATAAATTTATTAGAGCTTTGTTGTTTATGAACTGTATAGGAAGCTATATGGGAGTTAATAAGCATTCCTTGAATTGCATTCTTTTGGAAAATGTTTGATTTGGAAAATATTTAATTTGGGTAAATATTGATCCAACTGAGTACTTCTGTAAATTTCATTTGATTCTTGGTAGTTTTAAATTTTAATTTTAAAAAAGATTTAATTATTTTTCTTGGAAAGGCAGATTTATAGAGAGGGATAAAGAAAGAAAGTTCTGTCTGTTGGTTCACTCCCCAAGAGGCCACAGTAGTCATAGCTGAGATGATATGAAGCCAGGAGCCAGGAGGTTCATCCAGATTTCCCACATGGATGCAGGATCCCAAGGCTTTGGGCCGTCCTCGACTGCGTTCCCAGGCCACAAGCAGGTAGCTGGATGGGAACTGGAGGAGCCGGGACATGAACCAGTGCCCATATGGGATCCCAGTGCTCGAAGCAGGAGGATTAGCCAATTGCGCCATTGCACAAGGCCCTCTAGGGAGTTTTTTTGAAAATTTGGGACAAATGGTAGCAAAATGATAGACATCTGGATTTCTAGTTTGGTTCCTTTCTGGTATTCCTTTTCAAAAATACTGTGTGTATGAAATCAACACATCTTTAAAGATACTTTATGCTGGAAGAGAGAATGCAAGCACATCCTACCACGTCCTGTAGACCTGAGTCAACTCTGAACACTCCAAGCTGTGCTTCCTGCATGACTTTTTGCAGTCCTGGGTTCTTTTTCTGAGAAGTGGGTTGAGCAGTTACCTGGAAAAGGGAGACCAACGCTTACCTCCCTGGAAAGGTTTGCTCGCTGATCATTGGTGGCATTTAGTTAAACTAAGGTGCAAATCGGAGATTGGATTGTGATAATAGAGTCGAACTTTCAAAATCTTGCGATTGTATCAGTTGGGATAAAATTACAACTTTCATTTGGAATAATGTGTATTATATATTATTAACTTGCATTTTCTTATTAGAGCTAATCTGAAATTTCAGATTAGGGGCATCTGAAGAAAATGATTGAGCAACTTTAATGTAATTGAAAACCTTCCCTTAATATTAGGGCTGTACCATGATGTTTGTCTCAAGATGATCTTTCTAATGTAGCTGCTGTCTTTTGGCAATTAAGTAACTGATTTACACAACAGTTTTGCTAACATGCCTGTGGTTTTGAAGTGATAGCATTAGCTACTGTGTACAGAAAAAAATCAATCATGATTTCCTTGTTAAGACGCATAAAATACAACTTCTTAATTTTTTGTAACATTTAAGATCACATACTTGACATGTACCATTTAAGTTATCCTGGTCTTTTGAGGATAGCTGGGCATCTGAAGTAGAAAAACAACAACATGATCTTTGTGTTGTTAAAATGGGAATTAAGTTTGGTAAAAACTGAGCAATTCAAATTCAGGTGACTCTTATGAACCAGTTTTTGTGAAAATAATGAATTTTATTTCTCTTTCATGATTATATGAACAGCAGCCTTTCCATCTTTAGAAATAGCTGATTTTTCCTAGCTGGTAGGTTAATTGTGGGTTGCTGACTTTACATATTTTAAAGCCCACATCCTTTTGGGGGTTTACAGATGAGGAAGAGCTAGAATTAACTTGTAAGATTGTGGTTTCATATTGCCAAAATGAAAGGTTGGTTCAAATAATCTTCCAGTAGAGAAGTAAGGCAAATCATTTCCTCAATATCTTTTGAAATGATGTTATAAGGAGGTATTCCTGGTTCAGTGGAGCCTTCCCATTGCTTCTGAATAAACCCTGTGGAAATAAAAACAGTGATTTGTTAGTTTGTTAAGAGAAAATTTAGTTTTGATGGTAAAGGCTATCCTATTGACCTCAAAAATTATGTCTTTTTTTTAAATCACTGGTTCTTGGTAGATCTTTAACTTAACAAAAATACAATCTCTTTGGAAAAAAAAAGATCGTTATTCTCCAGAAAAATGCAAATGTTTAAGTAAGTTAAAAAAATCTTCACATAAATGTTGAAGATTTATAAAACACATTGAAATGAAGGTTTGAATTCCCTAAGAGCACAGTTTCCATTTTAGTGATGTAAAGCCATGGCAGACACATTAGTACGTGGGCAAAACTGAACTTTTGTACTTGCCTTCATTCAACATGTACTTCCTGTGTGCCTACCATGTTTCATGGGTTCTAGACAACAGGGCAGAGTGGAGCCTAGGCACTGGGAGATGATGGTTAAGGTGAAACACCATGGTCGCGACCTTCTGGATTAATTCTCTCTGGTGCTTGTAAATCTAACTGGTCATTTTCTTCAGAAACCAGAGAAGATTTTGATTAATTGACCTGACAGTGCATGGCACATCATATTTACTTGGGAGAATTTAATAACCCCAGAGACTCCCAAAGGAAACATGAAAATTTCCACATACTATTATTCTAATGGGATCACAGTAAGAGAATGTGCAAGCAAAATTTTTAGGGCTTTCACAGGCAGAGCAAGTTAACGTTTACTCTAAACTCTGGCTTTTCTCCTGAGAGATCAGGGCAACAGAAACTGAAAGCTTGGAAGGAAAACCTTTTGTGGAACTGTATTTCATTCATAGGACAATAAGTTGTTTCCTTGGAAGAATATTGCTGATAATACAGAAATATGTCTGTGAGACTGACTTGTTTTTTTGTAAATATGTCAGCGAGTGTTCGATGTAGGAGTGGATTTTGAGAGGTGGAAGTGTTCATGTTCATTCGATAGGTGTGTTCTCAAAGTACTGTCCAGGGGCAGTAGAATCAGCACATGTGTTAGAAATACAAATCAATGCAATTTCTTCAGTATGCCCCAGGACTACTGAGTCAAGCCACGAAGCGGGCAGCCATCGACGCTTTACCAAATGCTGTGGACGAGTCTGATATTTTGGAAGTGTAAGGACAAACCTGCAACTATGCACAAACGATTGCTCGTTTTGTTCACTTCACACACACACACGGTTGCCTTAACAAGTTGTCTTAAGTATGTAATGCAAGGCATAGCCTGTTTTGCTACATGTTAACAATTCTTCAAAATAATCTCACAGATAAGGGTGGGCATTTGGCATAATGGGTAAGACACCTGTTACTCCATGAGCGGGCCTCTGGGTTTCTTTCCTAGCTCTCTCTGCAGATCCCAGCTTCCTGGTAATGCAGATTGTGGGAGAGTGCAGGTGATGGTTCTGGTGATTGAGTCCCTGCCATTCACATGGAAAATGTGAATAGAGTTTCCAGCTTCTGGCTTCCATCTGGCCCCATCCTGGCTTTTGTGGCCATTCGGGGACTGGACCCTCTTTGTCTCTCTCGCTCTCTTTCCCCCTGCTTTTCAAATAAAAAAATTAATTAAATTCTCCTAGTGAAAGAAAGTCTATTTTACTTTCTTTAATGCTAAAACATCCTAAAGTAAAATTAAGTGAGCCTATGTAAATAGGCTAGATTAAATGAATAGGTTAGATTAAATGACATTTGAAAAGCTAAGCACAACATTGAACACACAGTAGGTGCATTATATATTGTTATGGATTTATTTTATTATGCACACATGTTTGTTGTCAGGCATATTTTATATTTATTTATTTGTTTATTTAGAAAGGCAGAGTTACAGAGAAAGGTGTGAGTGGGTGAGTGAGGGATGCAGAAAGAGAGACATCTTCCGTTCACTGATTCATTCTTCAAAGGCTACCATGCCCAGGGCTGAGCTAGGCTGAAGCCACGAGTTTGTACTCCTCCAGTTCAGGGGCTAAGCATGTGGGCCACTGTCTACTGCTTTCCTAGGTATACTGGCAAGGAGCTGGATTGAAAATGAAACAGGATTCAAATTGCTGCTCATATAACAATCTGCCATCAGCTGAGGTGGCTTAACCCATTGCACTAACCAAATATTTTCTTCATTAATACAAAAGATTGAACAGATTCATATTTTCTTTATTATTTATATCACTGGTATATTCTATTGTCTCTGTTTTACATTTAATGTAAATAAAAAGTAAAGGTATTAAATATTGGAAAACCAAGTAATTTTTATAGGGTGATTTTTATATGTACTGTTTTGTTAGTTTATGATTTAATTGAGGTAGAATAGAATTTTAGATATCTATAGGTCAGAGTTAAGTCTGAACTTAAGATGAAATAAATTTAGAAGCACAGGACCTACTGCATTGCTTCTAGTACCACCTACCTTTCTCCCCAGGCCCTATCCAACCATAAGGTGCACATGAATTCCCTTGTCATTGACAGTAACTGTGTAATTTCCAGCTCTCCTTCCCTGTTGTTGATAGCACATCTCATTCACTTCTCCAGAGGATTCCCTAGGAATCTGGGGGAGTTTTTGAAGCCTGTGTGGATATTCCTTCACTGTTGTCCTCGATGTAGCATCCTCAAGTCACTGCACCCTCCTTAGACCAACAAGTGCTCCATTACTGGCCCAACTTCCTTGGCTGTGCAAACTCCAATGGGTTCCTAGTGGCAACAACAGGAAGGCCTGTTGCATTCCCTTTTTCCTAGTATTCTGTCCTGGAAGTTTTACTACCTGAGCCCTAGGCTTTGCAAGCAGGTTTTTTCCTGTAAGGACTCAGAGATCTTACTGTAGCAAACACAGTGTTGCATCATTAGCAGTTTTGGTCTCATTCCCCAGCTCCTCCTTCTGTTTTCTAGGTCTCCTTCACACTACGTTTTGAAGACCTTTGCCTCATGTGATATTGTGTAAATGGAGGTTTTGTTGGGGGCGAGGGGCACAGCAGGGCCAGCTTCAGGGGCATTTGTTTTCTGCTGCCCTCCAAGGCTCCATGTTGGAAAGAGACCCAGGCCTGAATTGATGTTCTGTTGCTGGTGTCTTGAAATTCCTAATAATTTATGGACAAGGCCCATAAAAAGATTTATTTACTTATTTGAAAGGCAGAATTAGAGAGAGGGAGAGACAGACAGAGCTCTTCCATCTGCTTGTTCACGCTACTAGATGGCTGCAATGCTCGGAGCTAAGTCGATCTGAATCTAGAAGCTAGGAGCTTCTTCTGGATATCCCATATGGGAACAGGAATTTAAACACGTGGTTTATCTTCTGCTGCTTTTCTAGCCACTTTAGCCAGGAGTTGGATCAAAAGTAGAGCAGAACAGGTACCCATAGGAGAACAGGTGCCCATAGGAGATGCTGACGCGGCAGGCGGCAGCTTTACATGCTGTGCCAAAATGCTTCCCCTCCTTCCAGCACCCCCACCCCCTTTTCTTTGCACTAGATTCCACAAACAAGTAGGTTGTTCTGGACTGCAGTCCATCCACTTATCATAAATCCTGAATCTGTGGTTCAGTTTAGAGATCGACTCTGCCTACTTATTGTTGTCCTGGTTCTTGAGAAGTATACTAGTAACATATGAATTCCTTAAAGCATCTCCCAATGTCTGGTAAACAAGCTTAAATCTAAAAATGAATATCCTATTAGGAGGATTAGAATCTACACATATAAAGAAATCCTGTAGTAGGTTACTGTTAATTGGCTTTTAAAATTTGAATTCAGTTTCGAAATATATTTAAAAATATTTTTAGTATGTTGACAGATTTCCCAATGTAAAGGCTGAGGAAAATCTATCAGGAACCACACTAGATATGATTCATTCATTAGACATGAATGGAGTACCCATTTAAGACCTTAGTATAGGACCATAAAAATGGAATAAATCCTGTCCTGATTTTCCAAGGTCTCATAATTGATCTAGAATGACAGATTCCCAGATCAATTAATTCCTCCTGAGGAGTGGGGAGGGATAGCGGATAGGGGAAGGGATTAAAACTCATTTGATTGTGAAGTGCTGCATGAAGGGGTTTGGGGTTCCCAGGGAGACCCTGGAAATGCACATTAGCCTGGAATTGGATCCATGATGGCTTGGTCAGCATTGTTTGTTGACACACATTTTCCCCATTTTTCTCTGTTTTTAGCCTCAGCACCCCAGTCGGATGAAGGCTCCGATATTGACTCGGAACCAGATCTACCATTAAAGAGGAAACAGCGCAGGAGCCGAACCACCTTCACCGCAGAACAGCTTGAAGAACTGGAGCGAGCTTTTGAGAGAACGCACTACCCCGATATCTATACCAGGGAGGAGTTGGCTCAAAGGGCAAAGCTTACTGAGGCCCGAGTGCAGGTACTGCTATCCAGACACACACATCCAGTTTAAATCCAGATAGGAAACAAAAATATGTTTTCTCATCTAAAATATACTCGAAGCCAAGAAAACCAATACATGAAGAATGACATTGCATTCGGGTGCATATCTTTAGAGTTCAGTAACTATTAATAAGAGAATGTGGTTGTATCACTTAAGACTCTCAGAAATATGGTATTTTGTGTTATTCATCATATTAGGAATGTTTCTTGTGCAATAGGTACTACATGCATGGACCTTCAGATAATAGCTATCACAGCTTTAGTAGTTACTTTGTGTAAGACATTGTAAGTATGCTACATGAATGAATCCATTTAATCATGATTAAAACCTTAGGTTGGATTTATTACCAATCGTAATCTGTAGATGAACACATGGTAACTTCCCAAGATCATAAACCTGTAAAGTTAATGTACAGGTCCCATATACTTCATCCCCATGATGTTTCCTTTAGGAAAATGTACACAGATATCTAATACAAAGTTTCTTGCTTTAAGGATTTAAATTATTGAAGTAGTTTCAGTTCTTACACTGTGGGAGAGATGACTTCATTTAACCAAGCTTTAAGCTATGAAAAGTGCTCTGGACCATTTGGAAAAGGCTTCTTAAATGGAGCAGGTTCCTCTTGAACGTGTAATAATGCTTTCATCATGAATTATTACTTTCCCCTTAAGTTAGTAAAGCAGTGTTAGAAAGAGTACAAATGTCTTAGTGTATCTTGGAACTTCTTACTGCCCCAAAAGTTAAGTGACTTTATCTGGAAAAGTTGTGTGTTATTCCTGGATCCTTGACTTTTATAGTCAAAATCAGGCTAAGGGTGCAACAGGGAACAGTTGATATGGTCCCTGCACCAACCAATGCTTTCACATACATGGAGCATTAACTGTCCTATTAAGGAAATTTTCAGAAGCAGCCTCTTTTAGGCTGCAAAACCTCATCAGAGGGATCATTTAGTCAACTTTCCATAGAAGCATGACAGTGCTAGAAAAGTGGGGACAAATTAAGATGAATTAAGAAAATTTCCTCAAAAAATTCAAATAGGGGTAATCAAGTAAAATACATATAACTTTAAAACAAAGCAGATGTGTTATGTGTTGAGAGAAAAAGGGCATTTTGAGTTGAATAGAAGACATGATGAGCTGTTGCAGAAAATTAGATGTTCATGAGGTGGGACAGATCTGTGACCTGCTTTCTTGGCTCAGTGGACACCCATTGGACTGGCAGACGGGCGGAGCATAGGTTAGTAATGGAGAGTTATGTGGAGTAAGGTACAGATTTGGAAGTGCGTGGGTTTTCCTTTCATTTTTACTCTATTCGTGTAAATAGAACAATGAATTGTCCAGTTTGATTAGGCTGCTAGAAGTGGTAAGGTGGTGGAAGGCATGTGATTTGGTAGCTAGACTGAGGACATCCTGTGGAAAGATTGCATTCAGGCTCAAGAACTCACACTTGGTGTGTCAGGAGATGGAGGCTATGGCATGGGATAGGTAATGGCAGTGGAAATGTCTAAAAACAGATAGTGGTGAAAAGTGCTCCAAGGTAGAATGTAAGCGACTAACTGTGCGAGCTGGAGGTGGCTAGAAGGGTGAGAGAAGACTGTTAGATGCACCGATAGTCTTAGGATTGGTGGTTTAACTGTTGCAGTCTTCTACTCATTTCATTGAGATAGAGTGTATCTGCCCCACTGCACAGTACGGAGATGCTCTTATTTGTCACATAGGTGGAAGTCATTGCTGTATTGTATAAGGTGGAGCACACCCTGTACCCAATGAAGTAGGTAGTAAAATTCAACATTACTGAGAATGTTATCAAATTTGTCTGTCAAATTTATTTTGTTTTCATTACAGATCTGTGATCAATTGGTTTAAATGTGGATCAAAGCCCAACCATTCCTTTGTTGAGTGCCTAGCATACTCCTGGATTGTTCCCTACAGTGTGTCATTGGCCAAGCCCCCATATTGGCATTGTTCTTAAGACAGATCAAATATCAACCCTGAACTCAATATGACTAGAAAAAAATTAAACATTTGTTTAAAGTGATCAGGCAAAAGGGGGGATGAAAAAACTGAACAGAGATTTCTGGGCTGCTCTCTCTCGTTTCTGCCTTTGTCGAAAAAGGACAAGGGCAGAGTAAATTCCTAACTCAAGTAGCATGGCCAGCATTCAAAGATAATAATAACGGTGCATTAACTTTCAGAGGACATGGGATCAAACCAATAAAGAGTGGTTCATATTTTTCTATGCAGTGACCTCCTCTCCCAAACAGGACCCTCATTAACGTAACAGCTGTCTTAATGTGGCTTTAACCCGGTGACTCTTCACATTCCTCATGGCCTCCTTAGTTCCCTTGAGACACATTATGTCTTGCTCCACAGCTATGATCTACAGCCTAACAAATTCTCTAGAACACCCAGCATATGGATCTTTAGTTAACCCAGCAGGGAAAAGAAGGGAGTAGTTAATCACCGATTAAAATGCCAGAAGAAAATACTTAGTTTTAGAAGGATCTGGGAAAGCAGTAACAGAGTTAACCTAGTTTGAGTTGACAGTGAGAAAGTGTGAGTTAGCTTAATTTGGGGCACCTGGGAAAGCCAAACATTGAACTTCCCCAATTCCCAGCCTATGTTTATGTTCTCTCTTTTCCCAAGGAAAAAATAATTCTAGGCTTTTCTGGATAGAGATTGGACTAAAGCTGTAACTCAGGTGTTTGTTAGCATTTCGAAAAATTCATTTGGGCAGTAGTGATATTGTGTTTATCATAGCCAAATCTCAGTATACTAACAACTGTTATACACTAAATGTCATGTACTTGATAATAACACTGCAATTTTAAAAAAGAAAAGCCCTCTTTCTGAATTCATTGGGATAGCTGTTAATAGACAAACAATGGCAAATATTTGTGTTTTTTTGTTTTGATTTTTTAAAGTTGTACTTATTTTTGTTTGAAAGTCAGTAACAAAGAGAGAAGGAGAGACAGAGAGCTCTTCCATCCATTCCCCAAATGACCACAAAGGCAGGAGCTGGGCCAATTGGAAGCTAGGAACCTGGAGCTTCTTCTGGGTCTTCCACGTACTTGCAGGTGCCCAAGGTCTTGAGGCATCCCCTGCTACCTTCCCAGGTGTGGGTAGGAAGCTGGATCAGAAGAGAAGCCACAGGGGACTCGAATCAGCACCCATACGGGATGCTCCTTCTGCAGGCAGAAGCTTAGCCTGATACACCAGGGTGCTAGTCCCACAAGTTAAGTTTTGGGTGAAAGAATTATTGCAAATGCAGTGCACAAACATTTCTGTAAATATTCCACTTAAGAATTCTGCTAAGTAGGCAGGTATCATTCTAGTTTACCACCAAGATGATGGAAACTACTTGTGGAAATATCATTTAACTGGGAGTCAAATGTTGTGTAGTCTGCCAAATCTGTTTTGTTCACTAAGTCACTTAATCCTGTGGCATTGTTTCAAAATTTATTTATTTGAAAGGCTGAGTTACAGAGAAATATACATAGAGAAACAGAGATCTCCCACCTGCTGTTTCATTCCCCAAATGAAAGCAATGGCCAGAGCTGAGCTGGTCCGAGATCAGTAACTAGTAACTTTTTCCAGATCTCTCACTTGGGTTAGGTGCTTAGACGGTTGAGCCATTTTTCATCACTTTTTTCAGGCATATTAGCAGGGAACTGGTGTGAAATAGAGCAGCTGGGACTGAACCTGGCGTGCATATGGGATGCTGGCATTCCAAGTGAAAGCTTTACCCACAGGCACACCCCTGGCCTTTTTTTTTTTTTTTTTTTAAAAAAAAAAACTATTTTACAGCATGGGATAGGCTAGATCAGATTACCTCAGTCTGGATCCACATATATTCAGGATAATTTGGGGGTCCAGGAGGCCCAAGATTTGTCCACAATGCTTTATTCCTCTCTCTGTATATATGTGTGTATGTACACAGTATTAACCAAGGAAGGGCCATTTGTTTTTCTTCAAGTTCTCAAACACCATGTTTTCCTCACAACCCCATGGAAATCTACTCGATACATCTTTTCTCAGAATCTTTATATTATCAGTAACGAGAGTTATTCAGAAAAGCCCAATGGTGACATCAAGCAACCTGACAGATTTGTGTAGTTCAGAAGTAAGAATAGTTATGTCGTCATCAGCAGAACACAATGTGGCCAACCTTTAGCTCTCTACAAAGGTTACTCTTTGGATGTCACAAGAGGCGGTTGAGTTCGAGTTAGTGTGTCAGTGGTCCCTTGATCATCTGCATGCCAGTTGACATGCATGAGAACACAGCAAGTCTTCTCGTCCACTTTGTTTATCTCTTCTTCCACCTGCTCTTCATGCAGTGGCCAAAACTGGATAGCAGCAATGGTAGGAGGGCTGTGGAAAGCATGACACAGAAAAGGAAAAGACACCAGGATAAATGAGAGAATGTCCAAGGAACAAGCAGCCTGTCCTACATATACATACCTGGAAAGGACTATATATGGCATGGTATTTTTTTAAAGATTTATTTTGTTTTTATTGTAAAGTGTGATATACAGAGAGGAGAGACAGAGAGGAAGATCTTCCTTCTGTTGATTTTCTTCTCATGTGACTGCAATGGCCAGAGCTGAGCCAATCTGAAGCCAGGATCCAGGAGCTTCTGCCAGGTCTCTTAAGTGGGTGTAGGGTTCTAAGGCTTTGGGCCATCCTTGACTGCTTTCCCAGGCCACAAACACGGTGCTAGACGGGAGGCAGGGCCTCCAGGATTAGAACTGGTGCCCATGTGGGATCCTGGTGTGTGTAAAGCAAGGACTTCAGCTGCTAGGCTGCTGCTCTGGGTCTGTGGCATGGTATTATTACAGTCAAATGTTTAATCAAGTATCTTATAATCTTGCGAGTTTTCTCTATAAAGATTCAATGGTACATTCTCTCCTCATCATTAAATTGTGTTATTTGAAAGAATCCATCTGGCACAACATAGGTTAGGTTACTTTTGAGGCTAGTAGTAATATGTGAGCCAATAATTTTGCAAATTTTTTGTTTATTCCTTTTCCTTTTATTTGGGAGAGGTAGAGCTATAGAGTACAGAGATAGATAGAGAGAGAGATTTTCCATTTACTGGTTCATGCCTCAAACACCTGCAATAGTCACTGTTAGGCCAGGTTGAAGATAGGAACTGGCTGGGAACTCAGTCCAAGTCTTTCACATGGTGACAGGGACCCAAGTAATTGAGTGATCACCTGCAGGATCCCAGGGTGGGCCCAGGGCACAAGTACAGGATCTGGACTCAAACCAAGCACTCCAATATGGAACGTAGGTGTCCCAAGTGGCGAGTTAATCTCTGCCTGCCCTGAACCAGTAATTATTGATGGCAAAATTAGGATTACCACCATGGAACAATTAGCAGTGATTCATGAAACCTGCATGCGAATTTGACCTATGCCTCCATTCAAATCCGACTGACTTTCAGTTCTTGAGGTGTTCCTTGGGTACTTCCCTTTTAGTCATTGGTGCAAGAAGACCAAACACAGAAGGAAACAAAGGAAGGCTTTAATTTTTGGTTTTCTCAGACAGACGTGCCAGTGTGAGACTTTAGATAATACCTAACATTTGTTTAATCTTTAATATCTCCTAGGTATTCCTTTAAAAAGTACTTTGATTGGGCCTGGAGTAGTATCCTTGCAGCGAAAGTCCTTGCCTTGCACACACCAGGATCCCACATGGGCACCAGTTCTCATTCCCTGTAGCCCTGCTTCCCATCCAGCTCCCTGCTTGTGGCCTGGGAAAGCAGTAGAGGACGGCCCAAAGCTTTGGGACACTGCACCAGTGTGGGAGACCCGGAAGAGGCTCCTGCCTCTTGGCTTCAGATTGGCTCAGGTCACATCCATTGTGTTCACCTGGAGAGTGAATCATCGGATGGAAGATCTTTCTGTCTCTCCTCTCTGTATATCGCACTTTACAATAAAAACAAAATAAATATTAAAAAAATCTCCCATTTAGCAGATGAGAAAACAGATACCCACAGGTATTAAAGTAATTACCCAAAGTCACAGACTTACTTAGTAGGCAGGAAGCTGAGGCTCAGTTTGGGTTAGTCTGCACGCAACTATATAAATTGAAAATTGACCTTTTTGTAGAAAGTATTGTTTTTCTCAATTTATATTACTGAGAATCAGAACAACTTGGTTACTTAAAAACTGGTGGGAATCCTATTCTTGTGCATGTATTGTTTCATTTTTTAAGAACTTATTTTATTTATATAAAGTAAACAAGTTTTACATATTTTACAATGCAGTTAGCTTTGGAGGAGTGCTTCCTCCACTGGTTTGGCTGCTGCTTGGGATGCCTATATTTTGCATCACAGAACCTGGGTTTGAATTGCAGCTGGCTTTCCAAGTCCAGAACTGGAAGGCAGCAGGTGATGGTTCAAGTAGGTGGATATGTGCCACCCACATGGAGGAAGAGTCTGATTGAATCCAGACTCCTGGCTTTGGCCTGGGCTAGCCCTTGCCGTTATAAACATTTGGGAAGTGAATCAGCAGATGAAAGATTCTCTCTAATGCATCTATACTCTCACTCCCCCTCCTGTTTCTCTTTCAAATCTAATAAAAATAAAGAAATTTAAAAAGAACTTGTTTCAAAAAAAAAATCACCAGACATCATATTACTCCAGGAGCATGATATATTTTTACAAAACGTATGAATATACTTCTATGAAAAGGTCAGTAGAGAGATCTACAAGAAGAAGTTAAAGAGTCAGATGAAATTAACAAGGCAGCAGATCATCAAATGAAATAAGTTCCTCAGAAGTTTTGACATTGTGATGTCTTACATGCAATTACAGGCAACTAGCACTAGTTAGTGTCCCTAACACTAGACCAATAACTAATGTGTTTCTCTTGTCCTCACTTCCTAACCATGTTGAGAATGATGTGGGAAGTCAGGTAATGTGTGTAGACAGTGAAATCACATTGAATTCATGAAAAGAGTTGCACTACCAGGGATGTAGCCAACTTTGTAAAATTTGTTCTTTTTGCCCTACCCAAAGAGTCATTGGTTGGAAATTCATATTCTTTGAGACCCTGCACAATGACTCAGTGGTTAAATCCTCACCTTGCAAACATTTTGCAAGCACTGGATCCCATATGGGCCCAGTTCATGCTCCGCTTCCCATCCAGCTCCCTGCTTGCGACCTGGAAAGGCAGTAGAGGTTGGCCCAAAAGCTTAGAACCCTGCACCAGTGTGGGAGACCCGAAAGAAGCTTCTGGTTTCAAATCAGCTCAACTCCTGCCATTGGGACCATTTGCGGGAGTGAACCAGACGATCGAAGACCTTTCTCTTTGTCTCTCCTTTCTGTAGATTTGCCTTTCCAGTAAGAGCAAAAAATCTTAAAAAAAAATCGTAACATCTTATGGATCATCAATCAAAGGCAAGGTTGTCTATTATTATTGTTCTCATTTCAAAACAAGGAGAAACTTCTGGTAATTTTAACCATTGAGTCATGAAAGTGCTCCATTTTAGATGAACTTAGCCGTATGCACTCACATAAGTCACTTAGTAGAATATTCACCGACTGCTAGGAGGTAGTGATTCAGTATTGCAAGAGTTATCTGAGATTGTGAGTATTAAAATTTCTTTCAGTTAAATACAGGATAACAATATTCCAAGGTCTCTGTGCTTAGTCTGGGTATTAAGAATGAAGGCTATTTCAAGGGCACCTTGAATTTAGATATGTCTTTTCTGAATTTCCAATCAGCAAAGGTAAGGACCACATCTTAATTTGCAACTTTAGTGTGTTTTCTTTTTAATCCTCTTTTTGGCAGATTTAGCTGTTTCTAGGAAATGTGGAAGGCAGACAATGGTAAGATGTTTTTAAAAAAACCTGTCTGAGTGGACTAATAAAGAGCAGTCTTCAGAAATGTTGGCTCTTTCTGGCTTTATTTAGCCTAAGTTTAAACATGTAAATTCCTTTCTTTGGGAAACCCTGCTGAAAGTTTGTTTTTTTAATCAAGATTTGCTTCCCACTATTTTTCTTTATCTTTTGTTGCAGCGATCTTAGTATATTAGAAATATGAAGTTTTTAAAATTCACCTCCTAGTGGGTTTCTTCAATGTCTCCCATTTTTACTGTATCAATTTGGAAAGAATGAAAACAAAACTAAAAAATCCTTACACCTCTAGTCTGTAGGGATTCTATCTTTCAAAGGTATTTATAGGAAGTAATGGTGTTTCCTCTATGTTATTTGGCAAACATGTATTTTTTAAATTTAATAATTAGGTTATAGTGGAATTAGTGTGAACCTAGAATCAATTGTAGGTCAAGACTAATAGAGATGACGTGTACGTAGCTGCTTCCTGGGCACAAGTCAAACTTGGTTTACTTATCTAAAGGTTACAGAAGGAAGTTGGCACAGAGATTGGCAACAAGCTCTGAGAATAACCCCAGTGTAAGTCTCTGAGTTCCTGAGGACAGTGAGTCTACATGAGTGAAGTCCTTTCAGGACATCTGGCAGCTCCTTTCTCCCTGCCTAGTACACAGTTTGCTGAAGATGCACTGTATGTGATTAGTCTAGACAGATGTGGAAGACCACCTCACCCTCGTCAGGACTGCCTCTTTAACCTGGAGGTTTTGTAATACAAAGTCTGGTTATGGTGCGTGGTACCGTACGGCATACACAGCCAACCCACAGCCTCCATGTGGTTGTCTTACCCTGATGACCCTGGATGTTACAGCAGGAGACTCTCAGCGCAGCACTGGGAGGACACAGTTGGTGCAGCCTGGACTTAATGCTGTTCATGGTTCTGTTATCCCAGGTGGCAACTTATTAGGTTAAGTAAAACTCTAATTCAATTATGTGTCAACATGGGAAAATATTGACTTACCTTAACTGAAGGAGTACTAAAAGTTAATATGTTGAGGAAGTTCAAATGGTGCGTTTTTTTTTTTTAAACAAGTATCTCGCAACAATAGCTAGGAAAGAAAAATCGGCTTTTTGAAAATGTGTGGAAAACACTCACTTACCTTCTTCCCCAGTTGGATACAAAAGGAATATTGTATGTTAATATTTTGAGGACGTTCAAATATTTTTCACACTAGTATCTTTCAAGACAAATTTATTTTCCAATGCTTGGATGAGTACCTAAAAGTTTGAAGAGATGTCATAGCAAAATATTTGCTAAATGGTGATATATTTAATATGCGATTTTAAAATTGTATGATACAATATTGTATGACTGTTAATCTTATTCCATAAGGAAATCAAGTCTCATATTTTCTTAGGCTGGTGTTCTTGAACAAGACAAGTCCTTCCGCTCTGTTCTATCACCTCCATCTCGAGTGACCTCTCCCCAAAACCACATCAAAACTTAAAATGAACTAAAACTTGGATTCCACTCTGGAGTTTTTCTGATTCCATATGCATTAGAACATGGAGCCTGTATGTCTGGTGACCAATTGTTTGGCTCTCCTCATCTCTGTGAACTCTATAAGAAGGAGTTGTAAGCTGTATGCATATGGGGACACTGCCTTGTTCTCTTATCTCTCCATCTCCAAGCACAGTGCATTCTCCACATTAAGCTTCAGAGAACTTTTAATGTAGGAATTAGAGTGCCTTTAATTGGTTGAAATCTTTGATTTTTGAGGAAATATGCTATGTGCACCTTGAAACAAAATCACTCCATGTTCTACATTTAAATTCTACAGACATAAGATGTAAAGGAAAGATAATGGGGCCTCTAAAAGTTTTATGTCACTACTTCTCATTATTTTAGATGCTCAGTTTCTTACTGCTATTTTCTCCCTTTTCTCTACTGACTCTAACAAATATTTGAGCTTTGAATTTCTTCAAGGCATTTTCCTAAATTACATCAGGTTTTCTTCACATAGCTGCTTGGCATAATTTCTGACAGAGTGTTGTAGATGCTAAAGGTGCTGTTGAAAGCGTTGAACTAACTGTTTTAGATTAAAAATGCTTTCATTTTCTGAAACACATCTTTGGCACTTATTTTCATTGCAATTAGTTCAGTGTCTCACAAATATTCTGCTCATTTTGTAAGATTGCCCAGGTGCAATGCCCATAAATACCCTAGAAATTCAGAGGCCGACTGATCAGAATACAAAGTACTGGACTTTGTGCAGAGGGCAAGGCCAAATTTAAGACATATAAAGATCAAAAATGCTCTCAAATTCTCCCTAAAGGCTGCACCACAGGAAGGTGGGTGGAGCATCTTCAACAGTGTTGGAGAGTTCCTGTTGTTCTATTTCTGCTTGGCAGCCTCTGTGTATGATCACTACACGGTTTACGAGGCCTATTGCAAGACCCTGGAGAATTCTTGAAGTGCCTGTACTGACTGCTGACACTTAACTCCTCTTTCACCCTTGACAGTATTAACACAGAAGGTAGAGGACGCTTATGTGTCTTTGCCACGTTAGTAAAGGGGCTCGAGGATGTGCTATTAGTTCACCAGTGAAATCTTGACATTTTAAATTGAATCCATAGGTCTGGTTTAGCAACCGCCGTGCAAGATGGAGGAAGCAAGCTGGGGCCAATCAGCTGATGGCTTTCAACCATCTCATTCCGGGGGGATTCCCTCCCACTGCCATGCCGACTCTGCCAACATACCAGCTGTCGGAGACCTCTTACCAGCCCACATCGATTCCACAAGGTATAGAAGAAGAAATTAAAATGTAACTTTTAAAAAAATGTCAAGCAATTCAAGTGTGACTTTTATTTGCTTTCTCTGGTGGATATTTCATAAAGCAAGATTCCTTTGTAATGTCGACACTGATGCTTGCTTGCATATCAGTTTTATCCGAGTGTCCGGAATATACCTGTCACATTTTAGAAACACAGCTTGCTGTATGACATATCTGAATCTCTCTAGATAAACTGTATGGTAACATAATACTACTGCAGTATTTTAAAACAAAACAGCTTTTCTAAATAAACCTGGGATTTGCTTTTCTTTTGGAAAACTTTTACCACATTCCTACTCCAGTTGCTAACTAACTGAAGTTCTATGGTGGCTACTAACTGTAGTAGGAACAGAGAAAAGAAAACCTTGGTAAAGTCACTGTTTGTTAGTAGCTCATGGACTAAATGCTAGGACTCAATTATTATAGATCGTGAAAGGTAACACTCAAAGTAGGTGCTTTAAAAGTGTATTTGCTAAGAAATTTGCGACTTGGGGTTCTTTGACTAACTCGTGTATTGACTCGTCACACTCACTGTCCAATAGGCTTGTTAGCATTGTTCATGTGATTTCTACATCTGTGTTCAGGGTGCCATGAGAGTATACACACAAATTGTGTACTTGCAAATAGGCACAGAGAGAATCTGTGACCATATCTGCTGTGAATGATTCTGTACCTGTGTATTAAAAGATAAGTTTGCAATGGACATTTGGTTTGATGACTGTGCAGCACTGATGGCTCAGTGGCTTGTCAGTGAACCGTCTTTGCATCCCTGTGCAGAATCCTGATTGGCTGACGACCTTTCTCATTTCAGCTGTGTCGGATCCCAGCAGCACTGTTCATAGACCTCAGCCGCTTCCTCCTAGCACTGTACACCAAGGCACCATTCCTTCGAACCCGGACAGCAGCTCTGCCTACTGCCTCCCCAGCACCAGGCATGGATTTTCCAGTTATACAGACAGCTTTGTGCCTCCGTCAGGGCCTTCCAACCCCATGAATCCCACCATTGGCAATGGTCTTTCACCTCAGGTCAGTCACATGGTTTTAGACAGACAACCTGCTGTATACCACATCTGAATTCTCTGAGGCAGTAGTATAATGAATTGCCAAATTTAGACCATAATGTATTCTTTATACAAGCCACATGATTTCAGTTTTCTAGCTTCCTTTCTCTCGAAACTTCCTACTGGCTGCATCCGATGTTGTAGCTTAGATTTAATATCCAAGTGATTTCCAACATGATCACAGAGACTTTATGTTTAGTCTTGGTTGTCCAGGCTTTTGTCACATGTTGTCTTCTCCATCTCTGGTTCTGGGCATTGGTTAAGAAGCTCACCAACTCTGATGAATTGTGTGTGTGTGTGGTTTTTGCTTCAAATGATAGTTGGTCAGCTGGTAGAATTATAAGAAAAACCACCTTGCAGCAAAACACTAAAGGTTTGAAAAGAGAGTTGGAGAAGAAACAAACAAGTTGTGCGGAGAGACACAGCTGATGACCACAGAACTCTGGAATCAATGGGTTCTAAAAGCACAGATTAGAAAAGTGACTGCTCTTTGGGAATATATAAAAATTTGAATGTTGTGAATGTTTTTGTAATTTGCATTGGACTGTGAGTTTTTCTTGGGAGATCATATTAATAAATGGCCTTGACAATTGCATGTCAGAGGGGTGGTTAAATCTCCTACACGAGGCATCTGTCTCAGGTTGACATTATTAGCAGTTGGTTAAATACAGATCGCTTGATTTTATTAGGGAGCACTTGGCCCAGGTGGTGAGGAGAGCTGCCCACTAAATTTGGAGAAATGTCACAAAGGGGTTGCAATCTATAATTGCAATCAGGAATCTCTTAGGGCTGAGAGTGAGAGTTTTAACAGCTTTATCTTTTCTCTACCCCCTTTCTCCTCTTGGTGGTTAGAAAAACAGAGTGAAGCTCAGAATGACACAAATGAAAAGTGAAAAGACAATTATAGTCAATTACACACTAATCACTGACTATCACTGCTGCCTAAGCACCAAGAGGGCATCCTAATAGGCAGAAAATGAGATTTTAATGGCACAAAGGGTGGCCAAAATAACGACTCCTCTATCTTTGCCTTCTTGGTTTTCTTCAACTTGCGGTGAGTGTTTAGGGCGTGGAGCTCCTGGGCCCTGCGCAATGGTGATAACTCTGAGCAGCTGAGAAGTTCAAAGCCGCTGGAGTTGAAAAGAATGGACGGCAAAGGCAATGAAATAAACATTTCTGCCTAAAGGCAAAAGTTCATAAATCCTTTTTTTGTAACAGTAAATGTAATTAAGTTTCATAGATTCCTATAGGACATCCTGGGATTTGAAAAAAAAAAAGAGAGAGAGAGAGAGAGAGAGAGAGAGATGCTTTTAAAGCTCAACTGAAAAATGACAATATGAAAGCAATGAAAGTACTCCCAGTAGGAGTTGCATGCAGCAAGTTTCCAAGTACTGGCATTTGTGGGTGTGAACTGCATGAAAATGATGGACTTATATCAACAGAGTCATTTTAAAGAATACCCAAGCTCATAGCCTGTGACCTTATTCTACGGTCTAGAAATAATCTCAGAAGTAATTGTTGAGATTTTTAACATTAGCGTTTTGGGGTCAAAGAAAAAAGCTTTTTATGTACGTGATTAGTCATAAGTTTCAGTAACAGCAAACTTCAACCCTAGCCAACTCTGTCAGGGAAGAGCCCGGATTCCATCAGCATTTCTTAGTACCTATTGTATTCCATCATTATAAAAATAACAACATGAACCTGGTTTCTGTAAGTGAAACTGCTGGTTTCTCATATTGTAAGTGTATTATCTTGTATAAGTGTATTACATAAGTATTACGTAAGTGGAACGGCAGGAACTTGATCTTTAAACTGTTAATCCTCGACTTCAAGAAGCCTGGCTGTAGTTCCAGAATTGGTGGAAGGGGGGAATCGTTCCAATATTAAGCAATGGAAAATTCCACAGACAATTCCCCCTGTTTTTCTCAATTCTATTTTACATATTATGCTAATTCCTTACTTAGAACACTATAAAGAGCCAGACTCCTTTGCATTGCTGTCATGCATTTCCACCTGAAACCTCCACTTCGAAACCATGCTGTGTTAGTTCTCCTAGTCTCCCCACTGGGTTAGGAAAGTGACATGCACCCAGAAGTTCCTCCCCTACTTCCTAGGCAAAGAAGAAGACAAGAAAGAGTAAATCAGTGTTTGCTGAACATACTGATCAAGCAGTGGAAGGGATAAGGTTAGAGTCATTCCTGTAGCCTTTGAACTTGATCACTTCTCCTGACTGCCTCTGTTTAGGTAGTAGGTGCCAACACTAGTTTTGATTATCTAGGATTATTAAAAATACTGTAAGGAAAATCATTAAGGCAAAAGACTAATGGCTAACTACCTAATTTACCCAGTAACTACAGAAGACACTCTTTCTTTGGTCTCCTGGCTAATTTCTTTCTTTCTTTCTCTCTTTCTTTCTTTCTTTCTTTCTTTCTTTTTTTTTTTTTTTTGATTTATTTCATTTGAAATGCAGATTTACAGAGAGAAGGAGAGAGAGAGAGAGAGAGAGAAAGCTCCAATGTGGCTGGAGCTGAGCTGATCTGAATTCAGGAGCCAGGAGTTTCTTCTGGGTTTCCTATGTGTGTGCCAGGGGCCCAAGGAATTGGGTCATCCTCGACCTCCTTTTCCAGGTCATACGTAGAGAAGTGAACAGGAAATGGAGCAGCTGAGACCAGAATCAGCACTCATAAAGGATGCTGGTACCACAAAGTGGAGGATTAGCCTATTGAGCCATGGTGCCGGCTCCTCATCATTGCTTTTAAATCACTGCTTTTTCTACAAAAGTGCTTATTAACATACTGGGTCCTTTGACACTAGCAGTGGAACCAGTATAGTGGTAACCATTTTTCCCCTTCCTTTCTACATCCTCACTTCCTTCCTCCACCTCTGTGTAGTGATCTAATATGCAGACCAGCCAGGTGAGGCCCAGAGAGATTGTGGCTTGCTGCAGATCGTGTGACTAGTGGGAAGGAATCGAGACCAGCATCTGGAATGCTTGACTCTTGACCTAGGAAGGATCTTGACCGCTATAGCTGTGTGAAGAGAGAATAGGAGGGTTAGGAGGATTTAGTCATATTTTCAAATGACTTAGTGGAGACTAGTTTTCTAAACTTTGGGAGTTAAGTTAATTGACATTCTTTTCACTTCTAATAATCATAGCACTGCGTGTAGATTGTAGAAAAAGTTACCTGTAAGAAGTATCTCTAAGGGAGAAAAAAGTCCCTTCAGCACTGCTAATATTGTTGTACAGCATCTTCCAACTCTTCTGTCATGGCTTTTTGAACAATATAACTGACACAGTGGTGCATATCTTTGCTTTTGGCTTTTTCTCTGTATTCGGCGTCACCAGCTTTTTCCCACTGAAGAACTTAGGCTGGGTTGGGAAAAACTGAGTCTTTATGACTAGTGTCTTATACATTTCTTGAGCAGAGGCCATTTGACATGCTAATTATATTTGTGCATTTCATATGACTTTTTCCCTCAATGTCCTTGAAATGAATGTGCTGTTTCCCACCCAGACCTGAAAATCACATGTTAGAATACACTGTAGAATGGGCTTGCTGGTTTTTTGCTCAAGGAAAGGAATTGATAGACAAGCCTTAGCATGGGCAGATCACTGGTCCCTGTTGCTTCATTTGAATCCGAGTTATTGGAGAGGTGGGCTTGGAGGATTCCCAGCACATGGCCGAATGTGAATCAGCGACTCACAGAGAGCACACCCACCTGGGAGAGCAGACAGCCAGCAGTAGATTCAGGTGTCGTTGTGACTGTTCATCTTGAGATACAAAAGGCCTTGAACGACTTTGTGCATGTCCTTCCTTAAACTGCTGAAGGAATCTATGTAGTTTTCCTTGTTCTAAGGGGATGAACACTAAATTAGGATAATATCCTGTTTTTCTTGTGAAAAAATTGAGGCCAAGGTAGCAACAACTTCTAAATGACAGAGTGAGTCTCTCAGACAGAAGAGCCAGATCTCTCCAACTCTTGAGTTGTTGCTAATTCTCTTTGAACCCAAGTTACACAGTTCAGTGGCTGGTGTCAGCCAGAGCAAGGAGCATAATGTGCTAGCAAATTTTTGCTGCGCTCTAACTGAATATTAGGCCTGATTTTCCCGCAGGTGTGTTTGAATGACTTCACAAACATGTGGCTTTCCAGCCCACTGGAGGCTGGTTCTGTCAGTGAACTTGAGGCAAGAGTCTTGATGATGAGTAAGAAGGGGGTAGACTGATAACTTTGGCATGTCTATCTCTGAGTAGCTGCCAACCTGAAAACCCCTGTTAAGTGACAGGGTCTGTACGTTGACATGAAAGCCATTCTGTTCACTCTAGTGAGAGCTTTCCCTTGGAGTAGCTTGCAGTTCTTCCTGAAAACTTGTATTTTCTTTGTGTGGAGAACAATGCCAAACAAGGGAAAACACAGAATGTGTATTCCCCTACCCTCCCAGATACTGTGTTCCTATCGCCTTCCTGCATGTGCATGAGGGAAAGGATGCTGAATTGGAATATAGACCTCCAAGGAAACACTACCATGTGCTCAAGACATGAGATAATTAAAATTCAGCCCATGTTCTTCTAATTAACTCCCCTTCGCAAGAAACACTACCCTTTCTGCTCCCCAACCCCCAAAACATACATAGCCAACCCCCTCCCAAACAAGACCAATTAAATTAAGGCACTTTTATCACCGCATGCCCCACCCTGACCCTACTTCTACAAACTCCACAGTTCTTTGGTGACAACTCCTAATGATTTCTTCAGTCAAATTCAGTATCAGTGGGCAACAGGGTTTCCTGGGAGATGTTTTGTTGTTCCACAGTGCACAAAAATGGGCCAACTTGGCTGCATATAGGATTCATCAAGCATTGCAAGTGATTCTTCAAATGTTTTGGGTTTGGTAAAACCTAAAACACATTTTTGCCAAGCACTTGGCCTCCTTAATTTTTCAAACTGTGTATTTTAGGGAAAATTTGATCCATATGGTTTTGATTCATTTACTTTTTTTTCCTGATTCATTTACTCTTATATCATTGGCATTTTTTTTCCTGCAGAGCCATTTGATATCCAAGAAGCTTTCTGAGCCTTTCCTACATTTATTTTAAACCTTTTCCTTCTTAAAAAGAGGAAGTCCTGTTTTTAACCTCAGAGGCCATAACTTTTGAGCACCTCTCAATTCAACAATACTTAAAAATACATTTGGTATAAATCTGGATTATTATGAACACATTTTATGTTAAGAGCAAATAGGCAGATTTTAGTTTCTAGTTTATGAGTGAAACCAATGACAAAATAAGAAAATAGGCTTAAGTTACCGAAAAGATTTGTTTTAGAGAATGTCTAACTGTTATTAATAAATCCCATGGTAAAAGCTTCCAAATTTTGTCCCGTCTTGGGTAAGGTAATTGAATAACCTGTACACCTGTCCTATTTCATGGATAATCTATTGAGGAAGGGAAAAATTCTCACAAAGATGTGTGTACCAGGCTTGGAAAGGCTTGAATGTTTGCTCACCATTCAGCACTTCAAGAACAAAGAGTTGGTCTGCAGAGCTCATCAAGCTGATGGACCGTTGGTCTGTGAGGTCTGACCGGATCCTTGCAGCTTTGTGGTGATGAGGTTTACCGTCTCTGAAACAGATCTGAACAGAGCAGGCAGATCTTTTACATTACAAGATTTTGATTAATAGCACCGGATTGCGGGATCAACTTTTGTTCTTATTCACCTCTTACAAAAGAAGACCTTTAATTCAACCATCCATCCAATTGCTCTTAAAGAATAATATTAAAATTGAGATTATTAGTGTGTAATGTATGTAAATTGCATATTTGGTGTCAGCTACGCTTATTAAGCAGCTTCTCCATTTCATGCATATATGTATTAGACTATCGTGGTTCCTTTTCAAATTAGATTTCAATTGCTCAGTACAGTTTCTTTTGACAAACATTTGTTAATCCTGAAACTTATTAGGGAAAAGCATTTATGTGTTAATATGTGTACACAAAATTCAGGGCTGCTTTTGATTTTGCTTGTCATTTTTGGGACCACATTGTTAACATTGATCTCAAATTCTCTAGCTTCCAGGCAAAATGCGAGCTGTCTATCCATCGAAGGTATAAGAATTTACTTTAAATATCAAATTGGTGGGTGTGGAGGGAGGGGCAGATGTGTGGTGGTTTAAAAAACTGGTTGAGATGGCAACTTTTCTATTTTACCTATTACAATAAAAATCTTTTCCATCATAGCATGATAATTCCCTGCCCTTTTCTTGCACCGTTAATATTCACAGTGTTTATTATGATGGTACAGGCAGCTCTTGTAAGAGTATGAGTTTCCAAGACATGGTCAGGCACATATCAAGACTCTGGTTCTAGCATCTTGCAGATAAGCCATTTCCTTTTTGGTTGCAAATCTGTGTCCTTAGTCCACGTTCGGCGTTGTGAAGACCAAGGCCAGCAGGTGGCTGGCCACCAACCCATTCACATAGCATGTGATTCCTTCGCTTTACACTTTCCAGAAATTCATCTGGGGAAGAGAAAGGAGTGATTTTGATTAAAATGATTTGTTGGGTGTCAAACAAAGCTGGGATGGAGAGACATTCCGTATGCAAGTAACAGCCTCCCAGGAGCTCGGACATCTCTCTGCTTCTTTTCTGAAGCAGTTCATGAGCTCATTAGCAGGGTTGTGGAAGTTTCACATGTTTACAAAGGCTCATGAATGAGCCAATTTCAGCTGCACAGGAAGAACCGTGGGCATTTGTGAGTTTGTGTTCTGCCATACTAGGTTTCTGAGATGTTCCGTTTTGTGGTGAAAATTTTCATGTGAATTCATTTGTTGAATTAGTGAGGGCTCTGATTGACTTGGTGCCTTTGGTTTCTTCCTCGAGGCTGTGGTTGCTACCCTTAAAGAAAATGAGGAGAGCCCTGGCTTATGTCAACTCTAGCCAACGTCTGTGAATTAGTTAAATTTGGACAATTGTAGGAGAAATGACTAGTTGGCCAAAAATCTGCTTTATAAAGAAAGGGAGCGGCAGCCATTGACTGAATTTTATGTGTCACTGAAATAAGCCACAAGAAGACCTTTGCTGCTGAATTAAATTTTTTGTGCTTGCTGAATTGATTTAAATAAATAGAAACTGCCTGCTATGTTCTCTAGAATGTTGGACAAATCAAATGCAACACCCTCTAGGTTTTTAAGCCCATTTGAATTGCTGTAGCAATTGAGGGGGAGAAAAATTGAGTGTGATTGCTTCATCTTAGAGTAAACTTTAGAATAAAATGTTTTCCTTTGTAGTCAGCAATACATAGGAAAATCATGCTAGATTCTGGTATAAGGTCAATGGTCAGAATCAACCATTTATATGTGGCTGGAATGCAATGTAAAGCTTTTAATTTATTACTGCATTTGCAAAAATAGCAGTATCTACCGAAATCTGAATACTTGCATATTTATTCAATTAAGGGCTGAATGTGTGCTTTGTACTGCAAGCACAGAAGACTGGATTCAGTTATTAGTTGTGTACTATTTTTTTGTTTTTTTGTTTTTTTTTTCCTTAAAGAATCTATCTCTGCGAAAAGGTCTGGGTTTCATCAGAGGTGTATGTTTTTCCATGTATAGTATAATATCTTAAAATTATCTTTGACATTTAGCTTGAGGTCAGTAAACTAGAGTTTCTGAGATTAGTGATTGCATTGTCTCTGCTGATCTGTGGAAAATATGGCATATTGAGTCCAAGACAGTGAATTTTGCACAAGAGCAGTGACTAGTGTTTCCACACTGAAAGGAGTATTTCTTAGTTGTAACATGACTGCACAGCCAGTCCACAGCAGAAAGCGCACGAAGGAGGCAGACGTTGGAGAAATAGCTATCCTTATTCATCCTCATAAAATTTTGGTGCCTCATGCGGGGCAGCAACAATCTATCTAGCCAGTGGAATCTGTTCTGAGATTTACAAATACATCTTGTAGAATGGATTCTCTATCTGACTTTCTGAGAAAAACTCCAGTTCAATGTCAATGTTTGTATGACTCTTCCAGGTAGAATGTCTGCTTTTTACTTCTGGAGATGCCAGAAGATACCTGGCTAATTGTATTACAATGTTTCCATTTATGTCCCCTCCTATTACCAGCTTCTGGAGTAATGGTACTATTGCTTTAATCATCTTTGAAGATCCAGAAAGTAAGCTAAGCTGAGGCTCATGATAAAAACATTTTCCCCCAAATAAGCTTGTTGGCACAGAAACTAAGGGAAAATATCTCTATGGTTTGGTGAAAGATAATAAATATAGATAGAGATGTCTCTCTTGCCTTCTTGCACCTTGTCCTGCCAAAGGCTCTGACAAGTTTTGCTGTGTGGAAACATGCTTAACTGTATTTTACTCTGTCATCTTCAATTTGACCACGGAGCCCTTTTGTTAAACACCTAGCTATCAGATTTTGAGGAACATTTCCTAGGAAATGCTGGATGACAGAAACCACAGCAGGAGATATAAGTTGTTAGCCATCCACTTCTGACATGGTCACCTCAAACCCCTGGCTCCTCCCAAGTGATGCTTCTTTGTAGTTAAGGTCTGATGTTATCTCCCACCTCAATGTCTTGCCAGTCCTTTATGTAAAAACGTAGTGTATATGGATTGGGGGACTAATTTTAAAGAAGTGTTTATAAACTCTTAATTGTGGCTAGATAGGGTAGATAAGGAGTAAGTAAAGAAAGAAAATTCCTTGTTAGTAGGTTGATTGTCTGTGTAAGGCACTGATCCAGAGCCCAAGGTCAAAAACACTAGATGATGAGACTTCAGTCCCTACGAGCGGTGCATTGTCACATCACTTGTTGAAACTTGCATTTCACCTTCTCAGATCTGCAAGAAAAAGAAGGGTCTCGCCAAGTTATAGCTACCGCACAATTGATCAAAACACCAGTAAGTCTTCCGGTGGAGATGTGAACACAGCATCGTTATGGATTCAGTGTGCCTGGAGAAGGGTTGCGGGGAGAAATAAAGTAGATCAGGATCTAGTTCCATGGTGCTGCAGGGTCTGGTTCCTAGGGGACTGTTCACAAGCTGCCTTGTGTGCCTTAGCTGTTCATGTTGCTACTTGAACATTCATTGTACTTTGCTACAAAGCTTGTGAAGCAGACCACGAACAATTCATCCTTAGACATTTGCAGGAATGTCCTGCACGTTTCTGTGCTTAATACAGATGTTCTTCTGATCTTTGCTCACCAGTGTTACACTGAGCTTAGGACCCTTGCATCTTTCCAGTTGGTGTTTATGTCAAGGACACATCTTTCTTTGCACAAAGAGTAGGAACACTGTTATTCCAAAGTCTTCAAAATTTGATGAGGGGTCTTATGACACTGGTGTTTGGATACCCACAGAAATATTTGCTCTCATCACATGACTTGGAAGAAAAAGGAATCTCCCTTGCTGAGTCAGACAATGATTTCCCTCCTTTTTCAGCCCTCTGAATGGCTGCCTTCCATGTTGTTAGTGTTGAGTGGAATAGAAAATTGTAAAGGAATCCCAATATCCCTCTACTTGGCAGGGGCAGAGTTGAAGGTCTTTTTATTAATAGACAGTGTGGATGCCCAGGGCTCAGCAAGGTTTGCTTCTATTAATGGTTATTAGGGTATACTTGTCTTGAATTTCCTGAAGATTATTCAAAATTCCCTCTCACTGAAGATATGTGGAGCACTCAACTTGGATTCTCCCCGCCCCTTGAATGTCTAGAATTCTAAGTCCCAAAGGGTCCATTAATATTTAGTGAATGTGTCCTGAAGCAGTTGTGAAATGAAACCAAGATATATGTCTGATTTTTCACAGTCATGTTCTAAGACAGGTTTCTGAACGTGTGATAGGCTTAAGTGTACACTGTTTAGACGACTACTGTGGTTGTGAGAAATTTCCTGAAACAAGAAGAGTTAATAGCAGGTAATGTCATTCCTCCCTTCAAGAGTTTGAGACTCTCTGTGTTAAGTGATGAATGAAGGTATCTGACCCGCATCTGTTTTTCATTAGAATGGAACATTGCCCTGACATCGTTAGGAGCATTTGTCAAGATTCCCTGGACAGAGCTTCTGTAAATTACATGCTGCAAATGTGTCAGGGTCAGATAAGAGGATATCATTAACTCCCCCAAGTTTACTCAAGGCTCTGTCAGTCCATCTTAATATGCTAACAGCCAGCAATCTTCCTTGAACCATTTTATTATATTTTTCATTCGCAGAAGAAAGAGCCATGTATGCCATACCCCCCATACTGCACATGTTCTTCTTTCATAAATCAGATTAATTATAGACATGGTCACAAAGCATATTAAATGCAGGCATGCGTATAGGAATTAAAACATATGAGAATTTTATTTTGCCCACAATGGGTCTAACACAGTCAAATACCAATTATATTAACTGGCATCCTTTTAAAAATTTTTTCTTAATGGACCTATTTTATTAGTAATACGATGATATGGAACAATATTGCTCATGATTGGCTAGCAGTAAACTACCTCTACATAGACCTCTTGCAAGCCATTTCTATGCTAATCCTTTTCCTGGATTTATATTTTTGACATCAATCCCTAAACAAGATCATTATTGATTTAACAGCTTAGTTCTACTGAGGAATAATAAACATTCTATAAAAGTGAAACAGTTTGAATTTAAGTTACTTCTGCAGTTGGCCGCAGGATGGTGGATGAAAGCACAGGTTGTTCTTAGCATTTAACGGGGACGGTATGTACTGTACTCATGTGCAGAGAAATGCTTGCTCTTGCATCATGCATTAAACATAGCTCCTTGCAGAATATGAGCTAAGGATTAAGCTACAACACATGACATAGTCGGTGGGACGTTTTACATCCACTGGTTTTCTCTCTGTTTGGGTAAGGGTCAGCTGTGCCCTTTCCATAACTCTCAGCTTGGGTGAGAAGGTCACCATACAGACCTTAAGAGAAACTTCTGCCTTTAGGCAACTTCCCCCTTGCAACTTTCAAACAGACAGGACCAAAAATCTAATTATTTAGATGTTAATCAACTGCAGGATAATTCCTAAGGCATTTGAATCTGAAGACATTTTCAGGCAAGTCTTGCTGTTTAAAGCCAGGCTTTTGAGCCTCAAAGAGGCAGTCTCTGAAATTTAACCATTAGTTAACTCATAACACTGAAATTGACAAAAGACATTTGATAAACATTTGAATATTTTTGTTTGGTTCTGAAAATAAAGTATATTCAAATAAAAAGAAGTTGACTTAGTCAACTTTTGAAGGAAAGGTTGCAAAGCTTAAAACAAAGTCCTGTAATTAAAAACATTTTTAAATACCAACTAAGTGCATGTTACTAAATGTTAAATCAGAAGAACTTACTTAAGAACAAGGAAGAAAAGAAAGGAACCAGAATTCCATCTAAGGAAAAAGGAAGCTTCTAGATGTACAAAATAATTTGTAAATCATTTTAGGTTTCTTATAAACTCTGAGAACTTTCAACTGACCACCAAACCATAATGCATGTGCCAAGACAAATATTTTTCCAGACATTGTTTCAAATGTAAATCTTAATTTTGTCCATGGGTTTTCTCATTTATATTTAATCTTAGAATAGAAAAATTAATTCAAGAGAAATATGGCATGAAACAATTGTAAAGTTAGTTTTCCTGAACCATGTAATCTTCAATCAAGATACAAACAATCTGTTTGGAATTTTGAAACTTGAGAATCAATTTACAGAGATCTTCTGAAAATGTTCCTAAAAATGTCAAAAAAGTGCGACCACAGGATTTTAAGACTCTGGATGTGTTTTTAAAGTTTGTGCATAAAACAGTTTAAAAATGGTGTGTGGGAAACATTTTGGAAATGCAAGTTTAACATCTATTCACAGTGATATTTTTTATATATATCACCCAAGAATTGTACAGAACTGAAAAGAAAATGCTCATTTCATTTTCTTTAGCAATGGGACAGACCAGAGGGTTTTTTTTCCCGAGGAAAATTCTTGTCCTTGTGTCTCCTGAATCTAGTGAAAATGCAGTCAGCATTCAGGTGGTCTTGAATTTATTTCCCCCCCCCCCCCCGCTTGGAAATGGGGAAAAAACCAGTCAAGTGTACTTCCTGCTTTTCCCAATTAACCAGGCATGGGGTACAAAATACATCTTGGTAGTAGAAATAGCTTTCTCATGGTTTAAGAAGGGGAAAAATCCATTTTACAACAAATTAAGATTTTAGGTTAGACTTTAAACAATAAATTGATGTCGGGAAAACATGAAGAGAAGGAATCCTGACATATTCTTAAAAATATAGTGTGACTGGAAGATATTCTGTAGCTGTACCAAGGGAATACTAAGAAGTTTGTTTACCAATTTCTTTGTGCACCAAAAGAAATTTCCACGGCTTCCACTGAACCACATGAAACACAAAATAGCTCTTAAAGTAACATACATGAAAGTGTAATGGGACCCTTCCACAGAGATTTGAGGTTTTAAATTATGCCAGTGGAAAGTAATGCCTTTTCTATTGATAAATTCACTTTTCCACCAAACACACTTTAAAAAAATGTTTTAAAAGACAAATTTTAAAAGAAGTATACATTTCTCAAGTTTTCTCAGTGTGCAATATTGACACAAGTGACATCATATTTACTCATCCCAGTTTAACAACAAATGTAGGAAAATGTTAGTGCCTCATTGTCCCTTTCCCTATACAATTCTTGAAAGCGTGATTCTAATAAATGTTTATTGCAGTGGGAACATGATCATGTGGAAGAAAAGTCCATGTCCCAGGATTTTTCAGGGAAAGTAAGCCACCACCCTGGTTCTTTTGGTTCCCTAGCATGATTCTTCAACATTTAAAATGTTGGGTGCTGAGCCGTTGCTAATGTACACTTCTTATTTGGGTCACTTTCTGGGGTGTCTGAAAGGCACTCTGCGCTGGAAACTTTGAGGAATTCTTACTCTTGCCCTAGAATATGATCCTGCTGAGATTACTGTATCTTTTCCATTATCTATTGAACTATTTTAAAGTTGTGAAGTTAAATCCTCTCCTAACTGACTCAGCAACTGAGACAGTTTATCTCGTCATTGTAAGCTAACATTTGTTCACAGCAAGAACTTATTTCTTCTCTTATAAGATCTTAATGGTGCCTTGTCTCTAATCCTACCCTCTCACAGACAAGTTATTGCTGCCTTCAAAATTATGTATACAAGAAATATATGACCAGGGATTTTTTTTAAAAGTGATCACAAAAGTGTACTCATAATTCACAAATAATGTACATACTTCAAATAACATTTTGTTCTAAAATTTCAATTCCTAGTTGTGCATAGAATATCAAGTTTGCCCCCCCCCCAAATGACATGCTGTTAACTGAGTTTGACATAAGTATCTTAATGAAGGACATCAATCATTAAAAATACATTTCCATTTGAATCCACTCTTTGCTACCTTTCTACCCCGAGCTTCTGCAGTTATGGTTGCTTTTTCCAAAAACTTATTTTTCAGTAAATGTGGTAGGTTTCCAGTAGGAGGCTTTCCTCGTGTCACTGTCCCATTTCATGAAAAAGTCGCATTTTTCACTTATTTTCCCTTTCTGTTCTTGCCTGGCACACTAAAATGTATTCCTGATTAAAAAGGTGTGTGCTTGGCACGGAACAACCTCGCCCTTAAAGACTTTCTAATACATATAATTAATTTGGGGTGAAATGAAATAATGTGTAAATAAGTATATCAATTGAAATCCATGAATTTTCCAAGTTTATATTACACAATCATCTGCATATGCTCAAACAAAGTTGAAGAAGGAAAACAGTCCGACGTAGAATATCCAGGAAATAGTCATTGTACTCTTAGCTATTTTCCAGGATTTAAACTGAGGAAGAGAAGAAATCATCGTACTATAAATAGTTTACAGCCTGTTGAGAACCTGTATTCTAGCAGCTTGCTATCTTCATGGAGTTGGCAGTCCTATTGATTGATTCTTTATTTTGTGACTTTCACTTTCTCCAAATCCCCAACAGAACAAAACTGTGTTCCGTGGCAAGTGATGATTATTTTAGAACACAACTAACTTTAGAGAGTTAAAAATGATATTTCACTACACATCTCAAGAAAATGTAGATCTCCTGGGCCTGTCAAAGTCTGGGCATCACTGTGTCACTTCTGTTACTTTACCTGCCCTGGCCCACATTTCCAGGCACACACACACACACACACACACACACACACACTCAAAGGAGAGTCCCTGGGGAAGAACACTGAGGAAGAAATAGGAAGCTGTCTTTTGCTTTTCTCTTTCAGCTCATTGAAGTTCAGCTTTAGCTTGGGGCTGATGCTGTGCTATAGCAGGTAAAGCCAGCACCTGTATTGCTAGCATCCCCTAGAATCACTGCTTTGAGTCTTGACTGCTCCACTTCCAACCTAGCTCCTTGCCAATGGTCTGAGAAAGCATTGAAACACTATCCAGGTACTTGGGTACCTGTACCTAGGCAGGAAGCCCAGCAGGAGCTGCTGGCTCTAGGCCTTGGACCAGACTAGTTCTGCGCTATGCAGTCATTTGGGAAGTGAATCAGTGCAAGGTTCTCTGTTTCTCTCCCCAACCCTCTCTAATTCTGCCATATTTATTTGTTTTCCTTTATATATGTACATACGTAAATATATGAAAAAGAGCTTAATTTAGGCTTTAAGTAACTTTTTAAAAGACTTCAGTTCCTGATTTCTTGGTTTTAAAATCCGAATTAGGGAATTAGGATACTTTATGGGTTGTCAGATCAGTCCCTTATCCTAACCCCCAATGCTCCCATTTGCTGGAATTCTTACATCCAAGTCTGAATTTACCTTTGAGCAAGAGATACTTTGCCATTAGTATCCCCCCGACCTACAGTCAGGGCTTAGTTTTCCTTTTGTCCTTTCTACCTGCTCCATTGGCTTTAAACTTCCTCAAATAAACTATTATTTAGAACTATTCTGGAAGCATTGTGCAGTTAAGGGAGTCTGCATTTTAAGAAGGTATGTTCTGTGCTTCTCTTTACACAGCGACAGGTTTTTCCTGCAATGGAGTTGCACAGAAGAAAGAAAAATCACTTTCTCTCTTGTGTGGCGGTTTTCCAGCTGCAAAATCAGTCAGGTCAGGGAGCTTGAGCTTGCAAAACATTCCCTGTGCTGATCAGAAAGTTGTTCTGTTACCATGTTGTTTTTGTAAAGTTGTCTTACCCTCCAGGGTTATTTATAAAACTGAACTTTCGAGAACATGTTTGTATTTAGCCTTGTGCTTCCTTTTAACATGTCTTTATAGCAACTGTTGTTTCACAGAAGAAATGAAAGGATAAATAATGACGGCCGTCACTTGGAGATTGTTTAGATTTACTCATTTGACACCCAGTCTGTACCAACCACTGTGTTAGACGCTAGGATCTGAAAATGAGTGGATTACTTCTCCCAAAACTCATGCAAATCAAAATAGGAGGCAGAAATAGAAATTTCACTGTGAGAGGGAAAAGGAAACCTTAAGGACCACAGGAACGGAGGAACTAGTTATAACTACTTAAGAATCGCTGGGATAAGGAGACCATGGAAAAAAGACACGGGGGTCTCAAAAACCCACGGGAAAAGAGTTTGATTTAGGATTTAATTAACTTTTTAAAAAATTGCCCTATTTAAAATCACGTGTAAAACTTGCAGATGGAAGGTGTAATTGATTAGATACAAACATGTATTTTCTTTACAACGAGTTTCTCTTTATCCCTTCTTTCTCCTTCTCTGAAATTCCAGTCTGATTTTATTACTGGAGACATGATGATTGTAATCTCTGTTCCACTCTTTCCTTCTCCTTTCTTCCTTTCCTTTCTCTCCCTTTCCCCTCTCTGCCCCCCATTTCTTTTACTGAAACTGCAGTCAGATGTTATCACTGCGAATGGTGTAATGACTCTGTCGCTTTGCATTGAAGGATCGGTTTTTCAGACAACAGTTAAACAGATTTCCAAAGAAAAAGGAATTGGAGTGTTCAATTATTACTGTAGCTACAGGCTACTCTGTTTCACCCTGAGCTTTAACTTCTTTTTCACTGGCCTGTTTGTTTCAGGTAATGGGACTTCTGACCAACCATGGTGGAGTACCTCATCAGCCTCAAACAGATTATGCGCTCTCTCCTCTCACCGGGGGCCTGGAACCAACCACCACTGTGTCAGCCAGCTGCAGCCAGAGGCTAGACCACATGAAGAGCTTGGACAGTCTGCCAACATCTCAGTCCTATTGTCCACCCACTTATAGCACCACAGGCTACAGCATGGACCCTGTCACAGGCTACCAATATGGGCAGTATGGACAAAGTAAGCCTTGAACTTATAGGGGGTGACTTCTCCTGGAGAGGAAATACATTCAACTCTTGCTTTGGGGGTGGGGGGGGGACTAGAGGCATACTTAAGCCTTACCTCCTAGGATTTTTCCCGTTGCAAAGCCAGCCAAATGCTCCAGCAAGGCCTCCTTGTATAATTATTTTCTTAGCTGATGTCAACAACATCTTGCAGTTATTAATTGCTGAGACGTGAAAGCTGATTGCCACGAGGTAAAACACAAGAGCTGGCCCAAATGCAATAACCCCTGGCATTGGAAACACATGTTTTTAATGAGGTCAGCTCAAGGATCATATGGAGTGTAATCCCAGGGACACAGACTTGTGTCAAACTTGTCTCAGGAATAAAAATATTAGTCCCGATCCTTTGATACTATGGTATTAAATATGACATTGTCAGCCTGTAGCTGATATTGCCCCTTACTGTGAATTGTCCCGGCATGACCTAAAAAGCTGCATGTGCTTTCTTACAGGTGCCTTTCATTATCTCAAGCCAGATATTGCGTAAGTGAACTGTCCACTTGGAGTGAAAACCGGCCCTGTTTCTGGTCTCTACAGCTTAGACATGAAGAATCTTCACAGAAAAAAAACAAAAACAAAAACAAAGCAAAACGAAACAACACCCCTTTGGGGAGGGGCAGTGCCAACAGGAGACGAAGAAGAGTGACTGATTTTCTTTCTCCAGTAGTTGGTTTCAAATTCTCTCAAACACATTGGACAGAAGCAATGGAGAAGAGGATGAGGTGGAGCAATAAAAGACAAATGCAACATTTTAACGCAATGATTAGCATGGCTATGTTTCAAAATATCCCAACTCTTTAGTACTGATGATCGAGGACCTAAACATTCCATATATGTGCGTGTGTGTGTGTGTGTGTGTGTGTGTGTGATGTATCTGGACTTCTAAGCTACAGAAGGAGAACACCCTCTCACATATTTGATGTCCAAGTCAGACGCTTCTACAACTTCAAAACTGCTCCTTAATGAAGCAAGAATGGAGGACTCCTTAACTTGCACACACTGGAAATTGATATAAAAATAAGTGCCACCGTTTTAGGAAGCTAGATATAAAGGACCTCCAAAGTAAATTATTTGTTATTATATGCTCATTTGTAATCTAGTTGTCAATATGCAGCCCAGGCAGGATATGGGATCCTAGGAAGGAAAGTTTCTCTTCTTTTCTGGTGTGGGGAGAGGTGTGTTGCCTTTTTCTCAACCACGTTCATCTGGAAGCCAATCTGAGTGGTGGTGAGGGCATGGTGGAGAAGAAGTGACATACAGTCACACATCTGCTTATCAGTGTGCAATACTGTGTACCTCACAGATGCTTTGGCATGGCCAAGGTGATATAAACTAATCCAGAAGTATATTTTTGCAGGTGCTTTTGTTTTCACAGCCCGTAACTCATTATGGTGGAATGCAGTGATGTTTGCCATTTGCTGGACAACCAACACTTGGCATGCTCCTTTTGGCTAGAGACTGTCAGAGAATAATAGTTTTTAAATATGACGTTTACATTCTTCTCTTTCCTACGAAAGGCAGGGCACAAACAGAAATTTCCATGTGGCTCTCATGTGCTTTTAAATTATACAGTGATATCCAATACTGAAAGATTATAGGAGCTGAGGTTTACATACATCTGTGTGGTGACATTTTAGAATGTCAATAAATTCATGTTTTGAAATATTAAGCTGAAGGAGAAGGTGGAAGGCAGTGTTATTTATTTTTTTCTTGGAACCATGAGTGAGGTAGACACAAATACATTCCTTTTAGCGTTAAGAACTATGACGTAGTGAGTTAGTGAGACTAGACATAGTACCGAGTTTAGGTCATGCATTGGTTTTAGAGGATGATGGACCAGAAGACATACTATCTGTGTTGCAGCCTCAACCAACAACAATGTGTTGTAAAAAATGTCTTTCATGTAAAAAGTGCAGTAAATATTTACTATTTATAATGAATAAAGAGTTATGAAAACTCGTTTAACACTGTTTTTTGAGGGGGGGGAGAAAGGAATGTAATATATAAAAACTTGGATATGGAAATCCTGGTAAAACAATATAATATTTCTTGTAGTAATTTTTGGATGGGAATATTACATGAACTAATATAGTTACATAAGCCACAATTGTTTTTCTCTTGAAAGGTTTAATTGCAGTTTGTATTTTTTCAAGTGTGGAAGCTGGTGGAAGCCTGCGCATTGACCACCCTGCCTCTCTCCTTGTCCCTCTCCCCCCAGAGCTGTTCAATCTCACTTGGAAGTGTGTTTTCCCGTGTAACAAGTTCCATATTTGTCTTCAAGAGCCATCTCCATTGAAGTTTTTGATTAAGACATTCATATTTATTTCAGCAATTTCACTCTTCATGAGAAATCTTACTGCCTGCTTCATTCACTCTTCGTTCTTCCACTCTTTCCATCTCCCTTTCTCCCATTTTCTTGCACAAATGTGGCAGGCATGGCGCTCCACATTGTTATCCTAGTGCACCCAGCCTATGTGAGTAAAGCAGAGGACTGAAGGCCAGTATCAACAAGTGTGAGCATTGCTGTAGTAGGAGAATCCACCCTAATGCCCTTGAAGCTCTTTCCTGGAGCTTTGCATTCCCCCTAACATCTTGTCTGAAGCTGATGATGTCTTAGGCATTCCTCCTTGGCACATGAGGAAGCTGAGGCCCAAGCAGCTTACATGAGATCAGCCTAGAGCACATTCAGGATTTGAACCCAGCAGTCTGACTGCAGAGCCTTGGTGCTTAAATTCAGGTTCTTAAGTCCAAACTGGTGAGGGAAACGTTCCAGTCATGAACATATGAAGGGACCTTATCCAATTCAGAAGCTAGCCATACATGACTATTTACCATTTAAAGAAATTAAAAGCAAATAAAATTCAAAAGTTGAGGTTTTACCAGCCACATATCAAATGTGCCATAGCCACCTGGGGCCAAAGGCTGGTATCTGCAGCCGTGTTGCCATAAATATATCCCAGTGTTATTGCTGAACATTCTGTTGTTGGTCAACGGACCTACAGCATGTGAGTTTATCTTTTCAAAATCCCAAGGACTTAGTTTATTAAAATGTCTTTACTCTTTTTAGCTCACATTCCTTCTGATCTAGTCTGTTACTCTTTCTCTGACAATCATTTATTGTGACAATAGTATAATGAAGAGGAAGGGAAAATGATCAGTACTGAAGACCTACTTTGTTATCTGGTTTAAAACCTGACAAAACTCTGTGAAAAAGGCATTATTTGCTCCCATTTACAGATGAGCAAACTGAGGTTCAACAGTGTTAAGCTGTGTGACCTACCACTGTCAGACATAGCCAGGGGTAGGGAATGGGATTGGCTCACTCAGCTTAGAGTTACTGAGTTTATTACTTCTTCAGATGCTGCTTGAAACATCCACTTCACTGTGTCAACCAGCATCTTGCTAAAATCGAGTTGAAACTGATATTGAAATAATCATTTACTCCCAAGAGATGAGAGATAAACTATCAACATTTGATTTACAAAAGAGATGCTGATCATAGGTTGTCATTCTCTGTTTTGTCTCCTGGTCTCAGATCCTTTTTTGATATACTGCTTTATCCCCTTCCCTTATTTCTGCATGTCACCTAAATCATTTGCTTTTCTTGTATTTCTTTTGTTGAGAGAAGTCTATGCAGATCCTTCCTTTGCCTGGCTTCTCCCTCCCCCCTCCCCCCCCCCCGCCCCGTGGAAATAGGAACCTGACATGGCCCATCAGAGTCTCTACTTTCCCTGGGACACGCAGATACTAGGACACTAAAATCTCAATATTCAACTAAGTTGGAACCTGATTGTATGTGAAGGGTTCCTACTTGCCCGTACAGTTACTCTATTTCATCTGAAAAACTGCAAGTAAAAACTAGGAAACAGAACTCAAAACCATGAAGTTGTGAATGTACTATGCACAGTTACTGAGCCATTCCTTGGCAACAAATTCCCTAGAAATAGGTATCACAGTTTGCATCTGTGATGAAAACAAACACTTCGCCTGTAATTTGTCCAGTCTGGAAATGTATGCCTACTTTCATACACTTGTGTATTTATGGAACATCCTTAGTTGGAAGGAATGGTTTCTAGTGCTGACTCTGAAAATAGGAGTGCTGGTGACTAGCTGGTGAGTTTAGTCTTGGGAAGAGAATAGATTGATTATTGCTCATTGGGTCACCATGACATGGAAGACTCTATTGCCAAATTACATAATCAATAACTACTTTAAGCACTTGGAATCAGAATCAAGTTATTTGGATAAAGATGTGATTTTTAGTGTTGAATCATTCATGGGTAATGAGAGTTGTGACAAGGGACGGAATTCATAGGAAAAGAGCCACATGGCCAGGCTCAGCCTTGGCCCAGAACTTGTGGATCTGGAAGCCCCGTGTTGAGGTGACATGTAAACAAAGACACAGAGTGGGACAGGGCATCTCACCAAATGTCAGTGGCACAAGCTAACGCTAACTTTCATGGGCAGTCCTTTGTATCCCAAGTGCCTAGCACCATATCTGATTCATAGTGACTCAGTTGAATCAATGAATAAATAAATAAATCATGAGTGACTTTTGATTCATTTGAAAGAGTCACAGAGAGAGAGGGAGAGGCAGATGTTGTACTGGCTGGTTCACTCCCTAGATGGTCATAAGGGCTAGGGCTGGACTAAACTGAAGCCAGGAGCTTCTTCCAGGTCTCCTATGTGCAGACAGGGCCACAAGTGCACAGGGCATCTTCTGCTTACCCAGGTGTATTTGTAGGAAGCTGGATCCAAAGAGGAACAGCTGAGATATGACAGGTGCCCATCTGGGATGCTGGTGTCTCAGTCATCAGCTTTATGCACCGTACCACAACACCAGCCCAAGAGTGATTCTTAAATACTGTTCCCACATGATCTTCAGAACAAGGAGACTTTGGGCTCAGTCAAGACCAAAGCACACAGATTCCCTCAAAATCGCATCAATATAAGGCCTTAGGGAATGAGAGGGGTATAGAAAACTAAACAAACCAATGAAGAGGATTCCTGGTATTTCCAGATGATGCAGAGGGAACAGGGTGGTGATTTAATGGGTAAACTAGGTAGACTATCAGAACAGAAAAGAGAATAGAAAGCACTAGGATTGCCTAGAAAAGTTGCTCTCAAGCCAGATATAGAGGATCTGAAGGATATTTTTTGTAAGAAACCAGTATCTGGCACCATCCAGAATACTGAACTCAGTCTATAGAGGTGGGTGCGGTGAGGATGGACAAAATAAGAGCTCAGGGAGATTTGGCTGCATGAACGTCATGTCCATACCCACCCAGGTAGGTTTTCTGGGACTAGAAGAAGTGGTTAGGATCCTTCAGCTCAACACACATGAGAGTGAGCAGGAATTTTGTCATGTGCAGGCTCTTTAATCTTGTCTTACTCCAATTCCCACCTTCCCTTCTTAAGTCAGAGGGCAAAAGCTCCAGCAATGGTGCATGATCATGGTTGGCAGAGTTCAGAGGATGTGTCAGTTTGATAGCTGTTGTGTGTGAGCCCTTCTGGAGGCCTTCGAAGCTCCATGAAGCGGAAGTGAGACTACTCAGACTATTCCTCAAGCGACATGGTGACAATTCATTCCTCTGACTCTTGTGATGCTGTGGCATCTGGTGAAGTTTCTAGCATGGACCTGAACATGTAACTGCTTTTTTAAAAAAATTTTACTTCTTTTTAAATTATTATCATTTTATGATACAGTTCCATAGGCCCTGGGATTTCCCTTATCCCCTCCCAAGCTCCCTCCACCCTCACTGAGTTCCCCTGTGTCATTACTACAGTACAGTTCTTCTTACACAGCCATATGTTCATCATTGTGGGCATGGACAATGACAGAGAGTCCAGCATCCTATTGTCAAGATATAGTAAACAGTTTCATTGGGAGTCCATCTTTGGAAGTAGAGATGCATACTGCATTGTATCCTCACATCTGGAAAGGATAGTCTCCATTACAAGTTACTATATATCCCCTTAAATGACAAGCCACAATGCAAAATCAACAACAGGAAAAAAAATAGAAATTTATAATGCCATGAAGTTAAATAACATGCTACTAGATATGATAGTCTCCATTATACAGTTACTATACATCCCCTTAAATTAAAAACCACAAAACCTAATCAACAACAGGAGGAAAAAAAAGAAATTAACAACACCGTGAAGTTAAATAACAACATGCTAGTGAATGACTAACGTGTTGTTGAAGAAATAAAAAAGAAATTCAAGAACCTTCTTGAAGAAAATGATGCTACTGTATGATGTGTGAGTCATTGAAGAATTTAATCAGAAGAAAGTGCTTTGAAGAGATGAAACTAACAAAAAAAATCAAAATCCATGAGATGCAGTTTCCACTGATCTTTGTTGGTAAAATGTGTCTCCCACAGGCAACAAATAGATGGGTTTTGTATTTTAATCAAGTTTACTAATCTATGATGTTTGATTGATGAGTTTAAACCATTTACATTCAGGGTTAATACAAATGGGATGTGATTTGGTCCTGTCATTTTAGCAATGGGATGTGCATTGATTTAGTCTTCTAATGTTATTTTACTGGGATGTTCTTCTCATTTGCGTTTGGTTTTGGTGGGTGCCATTCCTTTTCTCTGTGAACAGATATTTTAAGTATCATTTGTAGGGTAGGCTTGGCAGAGGCATATTCTTTTTCTTTTGAAGATTTATTTATTTTTATTGGAAAGGTGGATATACAGAAAGGAGAAGAGACAGAGAGGAAGATCTTCCATCCGATGATTCACTCCCCAAGTGACCACAAGGGCTGGAGCTGAGCCAGTCTGAAGCCAGGAGCCAGGAGCTCTTCCAGGTCTCCCACGCGGGTGCAGGGTCCCAAGACTTTGGGCCATTCTCAGCTGCTTTCTCAGGCCACAAGAATGTATCTGGATGGGAAGTAGGGCCACCAGGATTAGAAGTGGCACTCATATGGGATGCTGGCATGTGCAAAGCAAGAATTATAACCACTAGGTTATCGCGCCAGGCCCGAGGCATGTCCTTCAAACTTTCCTTTACAATAGAAGAATTTCATTTCATTTTCAAAGACAAAGGTAAGTTTTACTGGGTATGTTATCATGGGCTGACAATTTTTTTGCTTTCAGAATCTGGAATATGTTGCTCCATTCTCTTCTTGACTGTAGAGTTTCCTGTGAGAGATCTTCCGTGAGTTTAATTGGCATTCCTGTATATGTCAGTTGATTTTTTTCACGTGCATATTTAAGGATCTTTTCCTTATGTTTGATTGAAGAGACCTTGATGATCATGTGTCTTGGGGAAGATCACTTTTGGTCAATTCTGTTGAGAGTTCCATGGCCCTCCTGGATGTTGTTTCACATTTCTTTTGCTGAATGAGGGAAATTTTCCCTTATTATTTCGTTAAGTACATTTGTAAATCAAGCTTCTCTTTCCGCATCTTCTGGGTTCCCATATCTCTTATATTTGGGCTTTTAATAGTACCTTTCAATCCTTAAATACTTTTTTTGGCCTGATTCAGTTCTGTTTCCAGCTTTGTGTTTGTTTCCCTCTGGTGACAGAAACTACCTTCTAATTTTGAGATTCTTTCTTCTGCCTCCTTCATTCTATTTTGGAGACTCTCCACTGTACTTTTAATTTGCTCCATTTTTCATTTCTGATATATTAGCTTTCATTTGATTCATATTTAGTGTTAATTCCTTAAATGTCTTGAACACCTGCTTTATATGCTTCTCACTGATAAGCTTTATAACAAGTGTTTTGAATTTTGTATCCCCTATGAACTCTGAGGTTGACAAAGGGTTTGTTCCGTTGCACAGGAGACTTCAGTAATATTCACTGTGCCTCTGTCTCTTCTTTTGCTCTTGATCATTGTGCTTCTGATTATCAGAATCTTCTCCTTGGGGCACCTACATGGAAGACTCTGAGGGAGCTCCTGGCTTGTTTCAGATTGGCTAAACTTTGGCTATTGCAGCCATTTGGGGGAGTGAGCCAGTAAATGGAAGAAGTCTCTTTTTGTACTCCTCTTAGTAATTCTGCCATTCAAATAAAAATTAATAAATCTTTTAAAAAGTAAATGTTCACCTGTAGATCATTCTGGAACTCTCAATAGAGTCGAGCAGATTCAATGTGAGGGAAAATGGGGCAATTCTATCTTTGCTAAAGAGAAATTGTGAGAATTGCAATCTGATGGACCAGTTAAGATGTGTGTGGAAGTAAGGAATGTATAGCTACCACCACTATTACCTTCCCAAGCTTCCCTCCAGCTACTAGTGAAAGACTCTTCCTTAAAACTGAAAGCTTGCTCTTGGTGTCTGCCTGTCAAGCTGCAATGGTCTCGCTTACCTACGTAGATTGGGCTGACCTAGTCTAATCAGTAGTTGGATATTCTGTCCAAGACTTCTTCAGTCAACCTTGATGGATCAAAGTGGGAAAACTATCTTTTTGGGACTCCCATTTCTTTTTTTCATTTTTTTTTCTTAGCTCTAAGCTTAAATTCTTCTTCTTGGGAGCAAGCTATGGCCCACCCTTTTTCCAAGTACTTTTTAGGGTATCTTGGCTATGAAAAGGCAAAGCATGGAGAGTCAAGTGTGTCTAGACATATGCACACAGAGCTGCTGAGAAGTCAAGCAGCTTTGTGTAAGGATGTTGAAGGTTGTCTTTGTAGGTGGAGCTCAGTGTTTCCAGTTTAAATTTTGTTGTGAAAAAATCAATGACTTTTTTCTTGTCTGAAAACATAAAGGCGTGCTCAAAGGCAGTACCTTGTAGAAATAATGATAAAATACAAGCTTCTGGAATCTTGGTCTGGGAGAAATGTCTGTTCGTGTAACTGTGACTTGAGAGGGCCCCACAGAAAACAGATGTTACTCTTAAAATGAAAATGTAGAAAATAGTTTAAAATAAAGAGATTATTTTAAAAAAAATTGAAGTGGTATAGAGGAATCACAAAAGATTATGTAGAAATGCAGTGACAGGGATGGATGTTATGGCACAGTAAGTTAATCCACAATCTGTGACACAGGCGACCAGGTTGGAGTTCTAGGTTCCTGGCTTCAGTCTGGGACAGATTTGGCCATTATGTCCATTTGGGGAGTGAACCAGTGGATAAGAAAAACTCTCTCCCTCTTTCTCTGTCTCCCTTTCTGTCTCCCCTCACCGGCTCCATAACTCTTTCAAACAAACAAACAAATGAATAAATCTGTTTTTTTTTTGTGTGTGTGTGTGTTTTGCTTTATTTTAAATGAAGGCCAGTAACACCAGGAAAAACTGCTAAGATGAGCTTAGTGGAATCTGCAAGGAGAACTGTGTGCAGCAGGAGGCTCTGATGATGAAGGGATGCGGCCATCAGAGGACGCTTCAAAGGGAGGGACCTACAGGACAGACATACTGGATTCATCTTCCTCCCCTCACCTGAGTCCTATGCTCCATTATCTGGAGTAAGTTAGAGAGAGAAGGGCCACACAACAGTTCTTTAAGCATAAAGAGAGAGCAGAGTTGTTGGGAAGAGCGGTGGAAGTTCTGGCAGTATGAGGGACAGAGCTTGTTTGTAGGTTTAAATTTTGTGTTTTGATTTCTGCTATGTTTGTGTGCTTCTTTCCTTTCCAGTTTAAATATTGAAATCCTAACTCCAAAGATACTGAGTCTTCTGGAGGTATTTAACAGCAGGCGATATCATGAGGATAGAGTCCTCATGATTGACATTGGTGTCCTTACGAGAGCAATAAAGACTAAGATATAGTAAGAAATAAAAATAAGAACTAATGTTGCTTCCTCTCATGGCTTTGAAGACGGGAAGAAGCTGCCATCCCCGAGGCAAGAAAGGCTCTGAGCAGACCCCTAAGCTGCCATGGTCTGGGCTTGTACTTCTTATCCTACACATTGGTGTGACTTATAAGCCATCCCGTTTGCGACAGTGTATTACAGAAGGCCAGATGGACTTTGTCTTGTTTGCACACAGTTGGAAGGTATCCTCCCAGGAATTATAGAAAGAGTCAACCTGAGGAAAGCTACTACTTTGGAGAGCTGGTGTGGTACCGTGGCCAGCAGCCACCCCAGGTCAGATGATTAACTGAGGAGACAAATTAAGATCTATGCAAGGCACAGCCGTTTTCCAGGAATTCCCAGAGATCTTGAGGGCAGAAAATTCTGATTAGTGGTTGCACTTCTTTTTGTTAAGCACTATAAGAAGTTGAGTTTAGAAAGTGAGAATTCTTACTATTTTTTGGGGGGGGTGACCATACTAAAAGATCCAAAACATCAGATCAATGCAGTAAGGAGTTTGAGAATTGTGTCTATGTTTTAAGCTTAAGCTTCTGAAATGTAAGGTCATCCTTACATTTGCATTTTATTTTGTGTATTGTCAACCTGCTTGATCTGTTAATTGGTAACTTCAAATTTTACTTATTTTTACGCTGTTACTACACAGCACATAAATAGTTCTTACTTTGTGCAGATTGACTTGTTTTCAATTGCAGTTGATTTTAAGCAATGAATTCTGTAACTGTATTTTAGTTTTATGGTTCTCTGACAATAATTGGAAAAAAATTGGAAAAAAATTAAAAATTTTTATAATTGAAAAAACTTGCATGGATTGTTTGGACTTCAGTGAATTTTCTGGATCTGTTCCATGTCTCAGTAGTCAGAGGGGCTAAAGGTCAAAATGAACAATGATTCCTACATCTGAGTTATGGATGAACTTATAATATAGCTTATAAGGTCATATGATGAAATTTAAATTTTTGTTTATTATTCCATTACAGATGAAGAAAGAATTAACAGAAAATTGAGGTGTTAACATGACTATTCTTACAATAATAGGCCACTACACTTAGTAAGACTAGGCGTTCAAGATCGCAAAAAGAATCACTTATGTATTGTTAAAGATATAGGACTTTTATAGTTCACAGAAATATTCATCTTTCAGACATAGAATTTAAATAAATCTGTACTTGGCAACATTTCATTAGTTGATAGCTTAAGCTTATTTTATGTATTTGATAATGATACAACTTATTTTCTTAAAAAAATTCTATCGACTCAATTGCATATCAATCTTTTAAAAATAAGAGAAAGGGTAGGAATTTGGCCTAGCAGTCAGGATGCCTTCATCCTGCATTCGAGTTCATGGGTTCAGTTCCCAGCTCTGGCTTCTGACTCCAGCTCCCTGCTAATGGGCACAGTGTGTGACAGCAGCACTGGCTTGAGTGGTTAGGGTTCTTCCCATCTTCCGCATAGGAGACCTAGAATGTAACATAAATGACTCCTTTTAGGAACTGCAATATCACCTTGTCTCTATAAAGAGTTCCTTGGTGGGAATCACTTGTGATGGGCTTCTCCTTCACCTAATAGACTGCATCCCAGAACTAGGAAGCAGTGAGTGAGTTTATACTTCCGTCACAATTGGAAATGGCTGGTGGCTGACAACAGAATGTGTATGTGGGAAGGAGGGCTCCTAAGTCAGACCAGCGCCCCACAAGCCAGGAAGGTCTGAAAGGAGCATCCGTTTGGTGTGAGTTAAAGAAAACCACCATGGGTAGAGGCTTTGGTTGTTCATGCAGACGTGAGTATGTCACACAAAAAGCTGGATACGATTTGGGAACTGCCTTTGAGTGAGATTGTCAGGAAGCAGGGAAAGATGAAGCTGGAAACAGAGCCAAGGCATAGTTTGTAAACTTCCGTGTACTGGCAGGGCTGTGTTTTATTTTAAAGGAGAGTAGCTGCCAGTGAGGAACTCTAAGTAAAAGACTGACAGCTTAGCACTTTAGGAAACTCCAATACTTCTATTAGTTTTATTTTATTAAGATTTGAAAAACAGTGCCTTTCCCAGAGTTATGAAAGAGACTCTGTATTGTTTGAACAAAATCCTTGTGATAACTTGGCAATGTGGTAATATCATCTGAAACTCAGAGAGTTTAAGTAAGGGCATGTCCTAAACTGAAGTCTGTTGCCCAAGGAGATGAAATCTTGCAGGCACTCTCATTTCTCAGCTTCCAAGATGCATATTCATGCTCTCTGTGTCTGTTCCTCCTCCTCATCATTACAGTTCTTAACAAAAACAGAGTAAGTTTCAAAGTCCCTGAGTTGGTGCTGTGTTTGCTGTCTATGGGACATGGTTGTCTGTAAGGTGTTATTTGAGTTTATCATGGATCAGAAATTGAATGGGATTGACTGAAGGCAGGGAATCTAGTTAAGAAGCTGTTGCCAAAACTTAAAGAAAAGACGAAGAAGACTCAGACTAGCATTGTGAAGCAAGAGGAGGCGGATGCGGGGTGTGAAGAGGCAAATTTCGGATGGGCCTTTTGGGCAGAATGGGTGTGCGGTGAAGGCAGACAATTTCCAGGATTCTCGCTTGAGCATTTGGTACTGGTTCTACTTGACAAGACAGAGAATACTGAAAGAATTATACAGGGGAGTTATTAACTATGCTTACTTAAAGCATGGCCGTTATAGGCAAGTGACTCTGGGATCTCTAAAAATAGTTGCTTGGATGTGTAGATCTGAAGTCGGGTAGTGGTGTCTAGACGAAGGTATTTGGGAGTCATCGGTGATTGGGGAAGCTAGGTATTTGATTTTTAGTGAAATGGAAGAGATCATAGAGCAAAGAGAGTAGGTAGACAACAGGGGCCCTTGTTGCACTTTGAACGGTGGCCTTCAAATAGCTACTTTAGAGTCAGCCCTAATCTCTGATTTCATGAACGGGGTCTTGTTTAGGAGCTAAACTCTTGTGGATGCAATTAATATGTAAGTTTAAGATGAAGCGATACTAGAGAAAGGCAGACTCTTAATCAGTGAGTAGTGGTTTTATGAAAAAGAGAAGAGACAATGAAAAAGACACAGGAGGGGGAATGTTATGTAATGACAGAGGCAGATCAGAGAGTTGTTGAGGAGTGTCAGCAAACGTCCTGAAACTAGGAGAGGCATGGAACAGGCTCCCCCTTGGAGCATCAGAAGGAACCCACTCTGCAGCCGCCTTCAGTCTCTCAGACCCCAGAACTGTGAGGGAATATGTTTCTGTTGTGCTGACCCACAGTCAGTGGTGCTTTTGTCACAGCAGATGGAGGACATCAATACAGAGGCCAGAAATGGAGAAGGGAGCAAAAAACGTCTTCGAAAAGTAGGAAGAGAATGGGTGAGAGGCTGTGCCCATTTAGAAAGACTGGCTTTGTCCAGGAGGAAGGGCATCTTTTAACCCTTCCTGCTGAGGCAAGGAGCATAGGAAATATCACACACATGTTGCAGATGGAAGAGGCTGGGAAGTTGACGAGGTTTGTCTACACTGTCTCTATTTTCTCTAATGTGGTCAGCTGTGAAGAGGCAAGAATTCAAAGTGGCTGCTGTGGAGCAGGTGGGATACAGCATGGTTTTTCTCCCTTCAATAAATTCCTACTCTTAAGGGATGAAGACTCCTCACACTTTCTGTAACTATTTCCTGCTGGTTAGGCTCTGAGAGCTTGCCTATTGCTGTTCAGAGACTCTCCCCGCTCCATCTAGTGGATACATTTTGATGAGCCTGAGAGTTACCAGAGCCAAGCTTTTGGTGACAGTAAGAAAGAAGACATTCATCCTTGCACTAAAGAGTGTGAAATGGAGAAAGTGATGTTTGCTGATATCTACTTGAAATTTTTAAAAATGCTGTTTCAATGTAAAAATGACAAAAATCTCACCAAGGGAAAATTGGGAAGCATAGAAAAATTGAAAGATAAGAAATAATTCATCCACAAAATCACAGCTTAAATATAATCCCTAGAAGCATTTTTTTTCCTTCTTTGTACGAGGAATAACATCTGACAGGGATGTTAGGGATGCTGAAAGACAAATGAGGAATTTTTACAAAAATGTTCATTTATTTGAAAGACAGAGTTAACAAGAGGAGGAGAGAGGGAGGGAGGGAGAGATATTCCGCCTGCTGGCTCACACCACAGACGGTCACAACCGTTGAAGCTATACCAGACTGAAGCCAAGAGCTTCTCTAAGGTTTTCTACTATGTGGGTGTCTGGGGCCCAAACACTTGGGTCATCCTCTGCAGGCTTTCCCAGGCCATTAGCAGGGAGCTGGATGGAAGTGGAGCAGCTGGATACTGGTACTGCAGGCTGGAGCTTTACCTTCCACACCTCAATGCTGGATTCCACATGACGTATTTTTGAAAAGTTTCCTTACTTTTAGATAACAGATACTACAGAGATATAGCATGCCTTGTTTCCATTGCCAATTCAAAATGACCACAGCAGTGATGCAATAAAGATTTAAATATTAATTAAGCACATAGAATCTCAAATGCTGAGCTATTAGGTAATAGAATATTTCTTGAATAGGAGAACCCTCGTATCTTACAGCTTATTCTAGAGGCTATTGTATTTTATATCTTTTAAAGAAGTTATTTCATTGAAGAAAAGCTTTGATTATGACACTCTGAGGATGCCACGTCCTATTGCTATTGAGATAAAAAGAACCAAGTTTTTTATTTTCATAGTAAGTATGTTTCTGACAGCTGGTAACTGAAGACTTTCAGACACTGAAAGAATTGGCTGAGAGACCATCCATGCCCAGTTTCATATAAGATCCCATTGACTAAGTGACTGATATCACATCACAGGAAATTTGCATTGGGTGTGAATGTCTTGCAGTCTTTGGATATACTGTGTGTATTATACAGTTCTCCAGTCTGTGCCGTGGAACACGAAAGTAGTCCACCAAAGACACATCCCACTTGACCTTTGCAGAATGATTTAATAAAGTTCGCTGGATACAAAACTATGAAAGAGTTGTTGCTGATAAAAGCAGAATTGTGGCTTCCTCCTTTCAGATCCTCCTCTCTTTGGAAACACTTCCCAGGCAGCATTAACTCTTTCGTGTTTTTATGATCGATGGCATTTGTCCCCGAGGCCATGTTACTAGCTCTGGAGTTGGGTTCCGCTAGAGCAGAGATTCTGCGTCTCCTAGTTTTTCATCCCCTTTCAGCACTCATTGTGATATCTTTGTCTGTATAATTAGGCAAATATGTTTTCAATTGTTTTTACGTGTGTACACATTTCACCCCTTTTACTGCTATCTTGATGGATGTTTTATGGGATAAATTTTCAATTGGTGGCCTCCCGCACTTAGAGAGGTGCCAGCTTTTGCTTCTGCATCCACTTAGGCCTCTATCGGTTCCATCTGCAGGTGTAACTGAATATGGTCCTTCACTTCCCGTATGAAGGCTTGACCTCCTCTGCTTTCTCACTGCGGACTGTATTACCTCATTATTGCACCAACTCATATCTATGTATTTGAAAGTTTTATTCTGATTTCAAGTGAAATATAAACTTACTTGTGAAAATTGGGAGACTAAAAGTTTAGAGAAACTTCTTTGTAGTTTTAGAATTACCATCGAAATTGCACCATCAGTTGAAGTGACTTTTTTCCCCAAGAAGGCCTCTCTGATCACCCAAACTAATCATTTGGTCCCTCCTGATAATATCACAGACTTTATTTTCATCAGAGTATGCGTCATTACCCTATGTCTTCTTGTTCACTTATTTGTTTATGTTAGTTGTGAAAGTGAGGATTTTGTTTCTCACTTAAATGGGATTTATCCTTCTCTTTTGCCCATGCACTGCATGGGACATAGTGGTGTTCAATAAATATTTGCCTAATGAGTGAATGAACTAGTTTATTATTTATTATTTATTCCTTACACCCCCTAACATTTAAGATAATGGAAATGTTGTACTGCAATGGCTAGGTTTATGTTTTTTTCTGTATTTAGCATTTTTGTTAGTCAGGGGATGCTAGGTAATGCTGCCATAACATATAATCTCAAATGACAGTGATTTAAGACAACACAGGATGATTTCTCTCTTGCTCTACATGTCTGGTGTGAGTTGACAGGAGAGCTTTGCTCACTGGAGTCACTTAGGAACCCGGATTCATGAAGATTTCCTTTCCACACACATTCTCAGGATGCTTGGGACAGGAGAAGGGGATGTGGTGACCCAGACGACACCTCTTAAAACTTTGATTCAGTGGCCTAGCCGCGTGGCCTAGCGGCTAAAGTCCTCGCCTTGAAAGCCCCGGGATCCCATATGGGCGCCGGTTCTAATCCCGGCAGCTCCACTTCCCATCCAGCTCCCTGCTTGTGGCCTGGGAAAGCAGTCGAGGACAGCCCAAAGCTTTGGAACCCTGCACCCGCGTGGGAGACCTGGAAGAGGTTCCAGGTTCGCGGCTTCGGATCGGCACGCATCGGCCCGTTGCGGTTCACTTGGGGAGTGAATCATCGGACGGAAGATCTTCCTATCTGTCTCTCCTCCTCTGTGTATATCTGGCTGTAATAAAATGAATAAATCTTAAAAAAAAACTTTGATTCAGGCAGGATGCATTTCAAATCTGCTTATATTTTATTAACCAAGGCAAGCTACCCGAGGCTAGTCCTAAAAACGATGAGGAATATGTACTCCTATCATGTGCCTGGTGAGGGATCTAGCATTTAGATCTGAAGTGCGCTAAAGCACTCATGCCTGCTGTAGGTTAAGGGAATACTTGATAAACAACAAAAAGTGTGACACTCTTGGCCAGCCTTTAGTTCTCTTTGTGGGTACGTCTGTTAACAGCCTGAGGGATTTTGCACACTAAGTGCTCTCTGTGTGTGTAACTGTTTCTGATGTGGATATAGGCATAAATAGGTATTCCTTTTGCTTCTCAAATAAGAATTTTTATTAAATGTGTTTCCATCTCATTTTCTAGTTGTTGGATTATTTTGCTGCCTTCGTTTCTATATGTTGGACACAGTTCCCCTGCATTAGTGTATAATTATCAGATATAGCAGAAGTTGCCTAATTAACGCATTTTGAAGAGAAGGATGGTGTTTCCAACCTCTTCTTTTGGATGAACAATACAAACAGTAACCAAGGTTTAATTTTTGAAGCAAAATTTCACTGATTAATTGAATAAACAGCTCATTAAATTTAATAAGCCTAGATTTTCTCAACTATAAAGGGTATATTACTCATTCTTCTCAGATTTGTCATCAGAATTAAGCAATTTTCCTGAAAGGTAATGACTGTTCAGTGGATATTTTGGGTGGGGGAGTCGCTGCAAGTCGTTGAACTGAAGAATAAAGACGTGTTTCCGTGAGTTTTATTAGACGATAGTAATATACACCCAAATGTGCAGCAGCAAGGCGGGTTCTTTTTCTGTTCTCACAAATGAAATCTGTATCTTAAAGAAAAAAATTTATTTTCATTCTTTTTATGATTTTAGGTCACTGAGGCACGCAAACATGGGTATAGACTTGGACATAAACACAAATGATCCCAAAACATCAACAAGAGCCTTCAGTACCTGTAAAACCAACCATGGAGAAGTTACTTGACTGAGTTTCTCAGTCCTTGTAGTGTTATGCATCCCATTTGTTATGCATCTTATTTTTTTTTAAGAATTATTTAATTTTTCGGGTAGTCTAACTTTATAACTTTAACAGGACATATGTCAACAGTTTAGGTGAACATTTTTGGGAGGGGTGTGCAGAGAAATCTTTATCACCCCAGAGAGGAGTAACTGATCTTTGTGTCCCACCCAGTGAGTTATAAGTGCATCCCAGCTGACCGCTTCCTGTCTGTTTCTAAGCTTTCTAGTTGTTCTCTGTCTATCTATTCTAGTTTGTTTGTTCATTTGTTTGTTTGTTATGAGGGGCAGATATACGGAGAGGAGGAGAGACAGAGAGGACAATCTTCCGTCCAATGATTCACTCCCCAGGTGACTGCAATGGTCGGAGCTGAGCTGATCTGAAGACAGGAGCCAGGAGCCAGGAACTTCTTCTAGATCTCCCATGCTGGTGCAGGGTCCCAAGACTTTGGGTCATCCTCAACTGCTTTCCCAGGGCACAGGCACGGAGCTGGATGGGAAGCGGGGCTGTTGGGATTAGAACCGGTGCCCATATGGATCCTGGTGCGTTGAAGGTGAGGACTTTAGCCGCTAGGCCACTGCGCTGGGTCCTATACATCTGATTCTAAAGAAGGTGATGGGGCCTGTAATCAGGAGAGGAAGGAGGACTCCCAACAAAGTGGTTAAATGTATGTTGACAATAGGATGCTAGACTTTCTACATTGTCTATATTTACAATGTCATGATGTGCTTAAATAGCAGAATGATAGACTTAGGGTTGTTACCGAGGGGCTATACTATTGTTATATTATGGGGGAAAACAGTGGGAATACAAACGGGAGGGCAGAGGGAGAAATCCCTGTGCCTATGGAATCATATCATGAAAAATTAAAATATAAAAAATATAAAAAGGGATATGACTCCCTGTTATGATAAGCCATTACCTACTGGAAAGATTAGAAGTAGACAAGCAAAAGGCTAGATACAGTATGTCAATATATGCATTCATCCATCAGATTTTCCTTACTGTGTCTCACTTGCCTCATACTCAGCTACAATGTTTTGCTAAGTGTACATGTGGCATCCTTTGATGTTTCCTAACCTAGCCTATCCTGTCCATTTTATTTCATCCAATAAATTCTGATCACAACCTGCGTATTAATTTCACAATGGGCTAAGATCCACACTTCGAAAAATCTTGCCCTGAAAGCTTCCTGTTGTCCTGCGATTGCACTAACTGACCATGTAGACAGTGACATGATCCAAATTTACATCTTCCAGAGTGACACATTTCATTTTTGTTTGTACTTCACTGACCAAAAACAAGCCTGTGGCCATTGTGGCTTCGAAGGGAGTCACTCAACTTTTCCAAGTGGATGTCGGCAATGAAGATCTAACTTAACATGTCTTAAAAGAAAAAGCTCTTTATTTCTTGATGGTCACATTCTCCTTATAGCACATCATTCTTCGTCTGAATAAATGGGATCAAGATTCACCTGTTCATTGCTATCCCAAGTTGGAAGACATTCCTGATTCTTCTTCTCTTACAATACACATCCAAATTGTCAGCTCTTTACACTGACTTTGATTAAAAATATATCCTAAATCCAGTCTCCTTTCCTTGCTTTTGCTGCTTACATTTTAATTTAGCTAGCATTCTCTTTTCCCTAGACCATTACCTCAAGACTCACAAATGGAATCTCAGCTTTTATCCCGGCCAATCCACTTCAAGTCTGTTTCCCACATAGCACGTCAAGTCTTGCAGTTCATCTATTTTCACAACTTACTTTCACACACAGGATAAAATTCAGTGTTTTTCAAACAGTGATTTATGATCTGTGTGTGTGTGTGTGTGTGTGTGTGTGTACACGTGCCTCTAGACATACACCACTGTGTGATGCAAACCTGTCTTTCTTGGAACCGCAAGGAGATTAAAAAATAAAAACGTTGTCTTATACAATCCAGGCCCTAAATCCCTTTATAACCTCTCTTATTCTAATCCTTTTTTGTTGTTTTTTAAAGATTTATTTTATTTGAAAATGAGATTTACAGAGAGAAGGAGAGACATAGAGAGAAAGATCTTGCATCTACTGGTTCACTCTCCAAGTGACTGCAATGGCCAGAGCTGAGCCAATCCGAAACCAGGAACCAGGAGCTTCTTCTGGCTTTCCCCTGTGTGTGCAGGGTCTCAAGGCTTTGGGCTATCCTCTATTGCTTTCCCAGGCCACAAGCAGGGAGATGGAAGAGAAATGGAGCAACTGGGAAACAAACCAGTGCTCATATGGGATGCTGATGCATGCAAGGCAAGGACTTTAACCACTAGGCTTCCACGCTGAGCCCTTTAATCCTTTCTTTTATTCAACACTAAGTACACTGCCTTCTTGAAATTTAACAAGCCATATTTTGCTTATTTAAAAAGCAAAGTGATAGACATAGATAGAGGAGGGAAGGAGGGGAGGAGGGAGAGAGAGAGAAAGAGAGAGAGAGAGAGAGATTCTTTCTGATTGCTGACTCCTGAAATGTTCAAAATGACCAGGTCTGGGGCAGGCAGAAGCCAGCCGCAGCTCTGAACCAGGAACCAAAGGCAGGATTCCATATTGGGCTGCACATAGGTGGCGGCAACCCCAGCTCTTGCTAAAGTTACCAGCTGCTGTCTTCACGGGAGCATTAGCAGTATTGTTAGCTGGGATCTCAACTGGCACTCTGTATAGAATGCCAGTGTAACCTATTGTGCCACAATATTTAGCCCCCTTCTTGTCATTCCTGATACTCCAATTACCCTCTGCCTTATTGTCTTTGCTCTCTGTAATTATTTTTTATGACATATTCACCCTGCAGATTTTCAGTGGCTTAAGCTTCCAGTGCCTGCCTAGAAACTCCACACCTCTCTACCTCTCTTTATCATCTTCATATGCCCTAAAGTTTGGGTCAAAACACGAGAGCTGCCCCAGAGAGCTACATAAAAAGCTAACAATTTGTACCTCTCTCTCTCTGATCTCCCAAAATTAATAATAATCTCCCACTTAATCCTTCTACTCGTGTAAACCAATACAAACATGTACTGACATTTATGAAGGTTTTTTTTTTCCAAAGGACATTATTTTGTGCTTTGTTTTTTCCTTTAGCAGATCATGGATATTCTGGTAGGAAAATATTGTAGAAGATGGATCTGATGTAATTCATGACATCTTTCTGATGGATGGACATACATATAATGCAGTGCAATTTCTGTTTCTATATTTTGCGACTCTAGTCTCAGCGGACTTTTCATTCACTTTAGGAACCTATCACCCTCTTCCCTCACTACTGGACTCCTCGCTTCCACCCCCAGTCACTCCACCAAAGTGCAGGCAAGATGGGGGACAGCAGGAGGTAAAGTAGCTATTATGGCTCCTGACCCACGCTGTTTGTTGATAGTGACCCAGCCTGTGAGGCAGACAGCTTGCCCCTGTTGACTGTTGACAAAGGGACGATTAATAGAAAATTCATGTGTTTCTCTCCCTCCCCCAACTTCCCCCCCCCGTTACATTCTGTACTCCCTCGTTTAAGAGACATGTGAATAAAACTAAACTAACATGAGAGTTATAAAATTTCGTAAAAGGAAAAAAAAATGAGTTAGTGCTGGACACTATTCCAAGTCTCATGCAATCACACTGCTAACACATGCTTGCCTATTCCTGACTGTTTGACCAAGACAGAATTAAATATATCATTAGAGTAGCTTATTGGCACAAATCAAAAAAAAAAAATAGAACTGCACCAAATAGGTTAGAATTTAAATGTGTGTTTTTATTAGAATTCATGCGATTTCAGTAGTAAGCATTTTTATCTTTACGCTTTCATTCTAGCTTCTATTCCATAGCTTAGTTGTGGTTTGCTTTGTCTATTAAAACTCCTAAGTTACCTGATTTTGTTATTATTCCAGTAATAAATATTTGACAATGAAAATATTTGCAGTTAAAATTTTTCAGTTTTTAGATTAACTGGAGCAATGGAAACAGCAAAGTTCACTCTAAAGAAAATATGTGGGCAAGAAAAAAAATCAGAAAAATGTCACAACTCCACCCCAGATAAGATAAACAAAACAGACTGGCACACGCATATTTAATGACAAATTGTATATTCTAGTTTAAGGTGTGCAACATGAATCTTATCTCATTGATTCAAACTACCCTGAAACACGTTTCTTGATCTCTAAGTGAATTTAAACCAAAATAGTAGAACTACAAAGGTTAAAAAGCCCATCACTCTATCACAGCTGATGGAAGGGTTGGTAACCTGGTTTTGCTACATCAGAGATATAAACACAGAATCTCAAGCAGTGATCACAAAATGTCAAGAAATGAAAGTGAATTCCATGAGTTCATTATTGTTGCCTATGTTCTCTTACTCTGAGTTTTTTTTTTGTGAGAAAATGAAGAATTTGATTCTAGAAAGGAATGGGTGTGTTGCACAAAGCATGCAGCTCCAGTACTATCGCTTCTATTCTGATCTTGCTCAAGTTCATCAGGGAAAATTAACCTTGGCAGCTTATTCAGTGACTAAATCTTGATATTTTTCTGGCTTAATTCATAACATAACTGTAAGCTATTGCTGTGTGTTTATATTTCCCATCCATTTCTCACATTTCCAAAGCATGCTGATATGTGATCCGGGCAGTTTAGCTACCATAATTGGCATTTTTCTTGGGCCAAAAGGAAACAAATTCCTTATCCACCATACTTTTTTAATTTCTGAAAAACAACAAGTAACATGGCTAATCCCCTTTTTGATCTTTTTTTCCTTTTGAATTTTCCTTATATTCTTTCCCTCTTTTAATCTTTTACTCTCTTTTTAATCTTCTCGTTTTGCCCCACCCCTTTATTTGACTTCTCATTATGTATTTCTTTAAAAGAACTGGTCCAGCCCATGCAAAGGAGTGTTTTGAGTCTGTTCAAAGGCCCATCACGCATGCTTAGAGCCTCACTGTTTCTTTTAAGATTTTCATCGCAGCGTTTTTCAAGATGTTCCTATAGGCTATCTTTCACAATATTATTGGAGCAAAAAATCTTGTCAACAAAGTAATGCTTAATAAAATTATTTCCTGCAATGAGAAGAGAGAGTACTGATCTTTAATCTTCTACCTATACATGTAAGATAAAAACTTACATTGACTGAAACAAAATAGACATTGATTTAACAAGCCATCTAGCCTTTTCAATCAGAGACACCCACATACAGACTTTTCTTCAATCCACGTTAGGCTACGTGGTGGTGGGAATGACAGGGGTAGGACAGGTGAGTTTCAGAAGCAGACACTTGTTTCCAAATTAATCTTTACACTCCTCTCATACTGTTTTTGAAAATCACACAGCAGTGATCTTGTCCATGCATAAGGTAGGTTCTGAAGAGTAGCACAGTAGCTAATAGTTTGGACAGAAAGAAATGAAAGTTAGAGAAGCTTTACATTTCATATATAATACTCACATGCACATACAGACTTTCTACATAACTTGAAAGAGTTATTTAAACTGAGTTGCTTACTTTTGAGTAACATTTTCAAAACACACTCCTGAAATGTTTGGCTGCTGGTCTAATATTACACCTTTCTCTTTCATCTTTCCTTTTACTACAAACCCTTAATGACAAAGGCAGGCAGGTTGGTGATACTGATATACCTTGCTCTGCGCATGTGAATTAGTCATCAGACAATCAGTTCAGGGGTCAAGCTTAGAGAAACAGTGCAAACTTTGCAAAATGCTGGTCACCAGAGGTGCTCTCCACTTCAAAGGGGGCATGCTCGGCCACGAGGATTTGGATCACAGGCACACACAGCTGGAATTGTCATTTGCTCAGAGATGGAGGGCCTGCGTGTGTTTGAGCTTGTTTGTAGCTGAGGTAGGGTTTCACCACTTTGTAAAACAACAATTTACTGTAGAATAGCATTGCTGGTAAAACACAATAGGAAGTTAGACTTCTTAGGAAACCAGGTGCCTAATGTCAAGCCAGCAGAACGCCATAGAAGAAACTACAAAAAAGGGGAAGACTTCTCCCCATGTCATCTTACAGGGATCATTAAGAACTTTATTTTCAAGAAATGAATGAAAAGAGGTTCCTTTCCTTGAGAGTGAAGTTGGCGTGTATTTTCCTATCCATCTCCTATGTCTAAGAACTGAAATAAAAACCTTAAATGTTGAGTCTGCTCTGGCTATTTTTTACAGTGTGCTTATTTGTTCTCCCATTCTTCCAAAGGGAAATGCATGAAATGAAGATATGATTCAAGTTTTTGCTTGAAAATTATATATACAAAACCCATCAGTTCTTTTAAATTTTGTTTTGTTTTTTTTCTGGAAAAATATGTGGAATCAAGTTGAATGTCACTCCAGTATTCAAAATCTTCTTTAATTCAAGCCGCAGTGAACGTCTATATTTGTATTCAGTCTGCAAGTGCATTTTACTTTCAGTTTTGGAATCTAGTTTTGTTCAGCTTTTAGGACAGCCCCTTGTCTGTGGAGCTCCGTGAGTAAGAAACACTGCTTTACAAAAGACTCTGGATCCTTAGAAGTGAGTTCAAATCAGGAGTGCAACTAGTTTGAAGGAATTTGTGACTTACGCCATGAAGTTACTGGTTTCTATTCTTGAAAAGAGCTGTGGCACAACTCAAGGAAACTAGATTTTTGCATCTCTAAGTTTCTTTAAATCACTGAAAGGAAAATTGGAACGAGAAGTCAAAATGCTATGGAAAAAAATTCAAAATCCAAAACATATGACAATGGCCATTTATTCCTTTTCTTTGTCATGTTGTTTTACTCTTTCTTGGCAGTAACTGTCTTTTTGGGTTATAGTTGCTTCAAGAAAATCATTTCAAAGAAAGATCTTTACCAGGAGTTCAATGAGAGCAAGGACTGGAGCAAGAATATGACCCGTGCACGGAGAAGAAGTATGACTTTGAAAGTGTTCTTTGAGTGCCGAAACTGGGAGAGTATACTAAATATTTGTACAAGGTTTGTGTTTTCAGGAGGGGAAGCATTGTAGACACCTTATTCAGCTTGGTAAGGCAAAAATTGTAGCCTACATACAGGTAACGTTTGAATAAAAGAAAAAAAAAATGACAGCTTTCTGAAAAACGGATTCATTTGCAAGAGACCTTTCAGGAAGCAGCAAGATCGCTAGACTCTTTCTCTAGTACTTTCCAAGTCAGAGAAAGCTGTGTTGGAACCAACATGCTTCCTCACCTAATGTGGAGGCATCAGTAATTTATGATTTTTGGATTGTGTTCTTTTAGATCATAGGCAGAAAAAGAAGAAAAAGATTAATTCCAAGGTGTGAATACTTTGCAGAAATTTGGAGGGATTTGTCAAGTAAGATATTGTGTGGCTATGAAGACCATGAACTTTTGCTTTCTTTGGAACTTCATTGTATCTGTGATACAGTAAAACATGTTTTAACCTTCCTTATAAACTAACACTGCTGAATATAGATATAGATTGATTCCATCCTTATCCCCTCCCCTCTGATTGCATTCGCAGGCAATGGGAAAATTATTAGCACAGCATCTGGGGAATGTAATTACAATGCTGTTTTATATCCTTTGACTGGAAAGCTATAGGTTGAAGGCTGACATTTTTCTTTTGCATAACTTGGAAACATTCAAAAATCTTATAACACAAGTGCTTCCCTGGTTTTCATTGGTGGTCATTAATGAGCGCTTCTTTCCATAGATTATAATTATGAATGCAAAAAAATTTGCATTTTAATAAAGATTAAGTTAAGGCAAAGGCATACAATATTTAGTATCCATTTATCTGTAATCTTTTTTTTGGTCAATAATTGCAATGACCTAAATGCTTCTGTCCCATCAAAATTCATTTGTTGAGATCCTAGGAAGAGGGACATTTGGTAGGTGTGAAGGCCCTCAGGGCAGAATTCTCATAATTGGACTTAGTGCCCTTACAAAGCAGATTCCAAAAAGATCTGTGTCTCCCAAACAGGAATACAGCTATCTCTTAGTCAGGAAGTGGGCCCTCCCCAGGCATCACATCTATGTGTACCTCAATCATGGACTTTGCGTCCTCCAGGGCTACAAGAAGTGAGCGTTGGTTATTTGTGAGCCGCCCAGCTGATGGCATTTTGTTGCAGTAGTCAGACTAGACTATGACATCGATGTCTTTGAGACAGTAAAACAATTTGAAAGACTTTCTGTGCTTGTCTTGGACATCCAGATTTTATGTGGTACTCTTGAAGGGGGTTGTATGAATAATAATAACACTAAATATTTAACAAAAATACATTATAGAGATGGTTCTCACTAAGAAAACTTCCCAGAATCATTGCATGGCCAGTTTCTACCTTTGTCGTATGATGCATTTGCTAATTGGCTGTTCACAGTGCAGCATTGTATCAGGAGCTGGAGTACTGGGATTTGCCAAACAGACAGGGTGCTGATGATCCTGCAGCTTGCCTTATAGTGAATGGGGTTCACAGATATAAACACCAGGCCAAGTGGCAATAGCAAAAAGAAAAACTAAACCAGCAAAAGAGGTGTTAATGCTGTTCTTGGGGTGATTCAAGTGATGTAAGGTCTTGCTAGATGGTTTGAACATAGATTTTATTCTTAGCATGAAAGGAAGGTGTTGAACTGTTTTGAGTTTTATTTTTGCAAGATTTCCAAGGTGTTGGACTGTCCTCGACTGCTGTCCCAGGCCACAAGCAGGAAGCTAGCTGGGAAGTGGAGCAGCCGGGACACAAACTGGCACCCATATGGGATCCTTGCATATGTCAAGGTGAGGATTTAGCCACTAGGCTGTCACACTGAGCCCGTTTTCTCATATTTTCTAAATTCTGGTATACCAGAAAACTATAAGGAGATTTTGACAGCAGGAATTGAAAGTTTTTTTGATGACTATTTCATGAATGTCTAATTAGATGCAGTATCTAGACAATATTTGTATTTGATCACCTTGTTTAAACGCATTACACAACCACTAGGTTTTCATTCTTCTTTAAATTTTAATTCTCATTATTATTATTATTTTATGATTAGAAAGAACTTTAGATTTTGAGAGGCTAACTTCTCCTGTGGACCACATGTGCATGTGGGGGATGGAGCCTGCTGCCGGTCACACTGTTGTAATCATTGCTGATGACCTAACACACCTACACTCGCACTGCCTTTCCTCCCAAGAGCATTTTTGTATTATTAAGATAATTAGTCCACCTCATTCAGCTGTGTGTCTCAGGGGTAAGTGTGATCTATCGGGGGGTGGGGGGGAGCGATGTTGTGGAATTAATTTCCTTACATGGTGATTTGCAATGAAGGAGAGTCTAGAATCCAATTTCTGGTGAAAATTTGGCCTCCCAATAAAAAAAAAGGTACAGATACTTTATACTCTTTTCTCCTAGCCTTGTTTCATGTTGTAATGTCTGGTGCTAATTAAGTAATTTTGATTCAAATTTGGCAGCCATGTGGGCAGAAAAGTGGAGGAGAAGAACCTAGAATCTCTCTTGCTGTCTCTGGTCTGCTAAATTAACTATCCCCAAACTTTATTCAGCTCTGAGTGTACTATTATGCAAGAAATCCAAGTTACTTTTTGTTTCTATCGGTTTGAGTTTGGTTCTGATGGTGATATTCAGAAATGTTCTCAGTGATTGAACCTGCTATTATTCCAACGGTGCTCAAAACACTTTGTCATAGCTTTACTGCATAATATTTGTGGTTGCTTGGGTCATCAGAAATATGCACTTTTTTTCAACCTCAACTATCCTAATTGAACAAGGCTTCAGTCACACAAGTGCTATCATTGGCCACCACATTCAATTGCCACTTTGCAATTGAAAATGGTTCTGTTTATTCATTGTTTATTAAATTACTCCTCTGCCTTAAGAGGGAGGACTTAAGGAGCCAGGGGTTTTAAGAAAGGATATTGTTGATCTCTCTAGCAAGCAGTTTATTTAAGAGGTCAGATCATTGTCTCAATAAGATCAATTGCATTTCTTTCCTGGGATTTTTTTCCCTCTGTAAGTTTAAAATTGAAGCACAATGAAGAACAGAAGACAATGGTATTACTCAGTGAGTTATAACAAGGCAAAAATCGGGGCAGCCATGCTTCCCGGGGTGCTCGGGTGCCCTGCCATGAGTCCAGCCTAGCACAGCCAGGTTTACCACCACGTATGTAAGTACATGGGGTGAGCCGCTCGTGGGCGGCTTCCTGATCTGCCGGAATCCTGGTTTGGTGGCCCTCTTTTAGGAGTGGGAGGGTTGTCCTGGGACTCTGAGAAGCGGATCTGGGCCTCCTCAGCGCACCATGCGGCTGGAGTGGGGGAGGAGCTAGGAGGATCCGGGAGGAGGCTTGAGCGTCTCAAACCTCGGGCAGCCATGCTGCCCGGGGTGCTCGGGTGCCCTGCCATGAGTCCAGCCTAGCACAGCCAGGCTTACCACCACGTATGTACGTACATGGGGTGAGCCGCTCGTGGGCGGCCAGTTTGCCATTTGGCGCCAGGCTGCGCCTCCTGGCCACCCGGCCAGGACATTCTGGAATTTGATTCCTTTGATATGCTACAGGAGTCGCTCCATGCTGAACCCACAGTTCTCTGAGAATGTGTATTAGTCCTTAAGAGTCTCAATGGCAGTAAATCTTCCTCTGAAGAACCTGTAGTCACTTTATAGTGCAGATTACCAACACCAGTCCCTTCAAAAGCAAAATTCTGGGCTTGTCCAGCAGGATACCCCATTACCTGATAGGAGGAGGGATCAGCAGAGTGGTCACAGAAGGCAAGACTATGACATTGTTTGGCATTTGAGAACCATACTCGGGGCTAGAATGTGTCAGGTATGGGTGGACCAATCCCTGTGCAAACTCTGACCCCACTGGATGGTTTAGAAGGGCCGGAGGAGTCTATGCAGGAGGCATGACAGTCTATGGGGCGCACTGGGCTGACCCAGAGCAACCTCTGGCATACTTAACACTGGCTGGGAACAGGCCTGGCTGGGAGCTTGGGGGAGGCCTTGGCTGGGTGGAGGTTACCAGTAAGGGGCGCAGGAACTGGAAGGGGGCTGAGTTCTGGTTGGGTCACAGTTGTACTCCCTTGGCACAAACATGTATTTGGACTTGACGCTCCATGCTGGGTTAGACCGCAACACAGTTCGGTGCTCTGGAGGACCAGGGTAGATGTGGGACAGACTCGGCTAGGTTTCAACCCCAACTGAGCCATATATGAGCCATATGTGGGTATGGACAAGCCGTGGCTGGGCTGAAACTCTCAACAGCAGGAACCAGAATGGGTTGAAGAGCGGTGCTGGCCAAAGGACCTGCTGGTTTGTGTGAAACCTGACACCAGGAAGGGGTCTGATGGAGGAATCTGAACAGTTCCTCTGACAGGACACTGACCCTAAAAATAAACGCAGGAAGTATGGAGGTAAACAACCCAGAAGAGGCTTTGGAAAGTGACCCACTGGCATACATTTGGCTCGGGTTGGGGGCAGACCAGGCTGAGTCGGTTCACGTCATCCACTGGCAAATCCGAGTGCTGGAACTGTGAGGGGGCCTGGCCAGATTTGGTTGCGATAACAACAGTACAAAACACCAAATGCCAAGGTGAAATGGCCTGTGCCAATAGGGAATGCAGCACCCAACCAGCACACCTCCCACTGATTTAGGTGAGGGACGAGTGTGTGATGGGCAGAGCCGGGAAGAGCTGCAATACTCATTGGTTCCAATGGAGGTCAGGGCTCAGAATAGAACCAACCCAGGGATTACAACCACCAGCTGATCGGAGTGATGGACTGTGGTGGGCACTGTGCTTACTAGTAGTGTATTTAGGAACCTGGACTGGGAACACCTCAAAGTTTCTTTGGGGATTCCCCTGAACAAAATGGAGGAATCAAAACATTAACCAAGAAAAGATAGAAGATGGAGTAGATCAATCAACCACCTCAGCTATATGTTTGCAGCGAAAAACTGGACAAGGGGAAACTCTAAGATGGACTATGTCAATCAGTGGACTCTGCACCAGTCTCATCGTACCTGGATTGTTGCTGATCTAATTGATCGAGGTGACGCTCTGCTGGCTCTGCCCTCAAACCTTCGAGGGCCTCTCTAAGAGGCCGTTGAACTTGACTGGACAAGTGGGATGCTGGACTCTGTATGGTGTGAGCTTTTAATTAAGGAGTCTCGGAGGAACTTGGGCTGTGGTTATGCATCAAGGTGGGGGGACTCACCATGGGGGAGCGGTTTGGGGTGAAGGGGGGAGAATCCCAGTACCTATGAAATTGTGTCATGTAATACACTGATACACTGTAATTAATGAATAAATGAATAGAAAAAAAAAAAGGCAAAAATCTTTATAGCGCCCCCTACACCTGGACCAAGAAATAGAGCTTAGCCAGTCAACTCTGAAGCTTCTTGCCATCTCCAAACTATCCTAACTTTTTATATTGATCACTTCCTTGAACTTCTTTCTTATTTTATCACTAGACATTATGGTTTAGATTTACAAATGTGGGATGTCTGTTAGAGCTAGAAGTCTCTTCCATGCTACCAGTTCCTCATTAGAGGAATCCCTTGTGGGGTGTCCTCCATGCCATCTGTCAGGGAGACCAAGAAGGACACTCCTGGGGTGGCCCTCGCAGTTTCCGCCTCCTGATGGTCATCTCTTCGTGTAATCCTCTCACTTTCAGTGCAAACAGGAGCGATGATTCTCTTCTAACCAACAGAATGTGGCAAAGGTGATGGAATACCCCTATTGTGGAAAGACTTTGTCTTGCTGGCATTTGGCACGGGAAAGTTTCCTATCTGGCCTGGTGAAGTCAGTGGGCACACGAAGCAAGCCTGCATGGCAGGGAACTACAGGGATCTGTTTACTCCACAGACAGATCAATGTGCAGCCTGACTGCTAGGCACTCTCCTATGCTTAATAGGAGCTGTGACCGTGGCTGCAGGGCTGTCCTAAAGAACAGCTTTCCCTCTGCCCAGTCCTGTTTCTCGAACCTTGTTACAGATGTTGTTTTGTTATTCATGCCCCAAGGAACCCTCTGCACATGAGTTTTCATTCTGAGTGCCTCAAACCCAATCCTTTCTTTACGATTTATAGTTTGAATGGTCCTGGCTGTTGGGCATGGAGTGTTTCTCTCCGTCTGGGTTCTGAGGCTTCTAAGCTCCAGGTGTGGTGAGGCGTGCTTCCCGAACCCTCGGCCTGCCCTGTCAGTTAAGAGTTGCACGCAGGAATGGATCAGACTCAGGATGCATCTCCTTAAAGAGATCATGGGTGGTGATGCTTCTGTGTCAGGCGGCCTATAGTTATTAGATTTTTTTGATGTTAGGAACTATTGATACTTATTGTCTATGTGTTCGTTGGGAGTTGAAAAGAGGAATTGGTCCTAATTCTATTATTTTGTTTTATTTATTTGCTGAAATAATTTTGTGAAAGAAACTTGTCTTCATCTATTCTGTGGCATGGTTAATGTGGAAAACACAGGATGTGTGTGTGTATGTGTGATTCGTCCCTTTATTGGTTCAGTGTTTTGAGGCAAAGAATTGAATTCTTCTCCTCCTTAGGTAGCTGATAATTAATATGATTATGATCTCATGGAGGTGGATGTACATGATACATTTAAATTCATCACAAGCTTTGTTTTTGCTGATGATCAAGCTGGCTTGTCGTTGGCCAGTGGGACATCCTTCAGATTAGCTAGTGGTTGATTTTTCTGCAGGGGAATAAACCAGTGGATGAAACATCTTTCTTTCTCTCTCCTTTCAACTAAAATGAAAAAATAAATAAAAATTTAAAAAATGTAGAAACTTTTAATGTTTCCACAAACTATTTGAAGTACCTTCATATTTGCAAATGAATTAAATGTATGTGTTTTATAACATATAGCACATGATATATATGTATGTGTTCATATATGTTGGAAAATAATACACATATGCTTCATATCATATACATGAGTTAATGCCTAAAATAAATATGTAACTACATGTTCATTAATGCTGGAGATATATTCCGAGAAATTTGTTGTTGCGTGATGTTGTTAAGTAGTTCATTTTAAAACAAGATTTATTTTTATCTATCTATTTATTTATTTTATTACAAAATCAGATATACAGAGAGGAGTAGAGACAGGAAGATTTTTTCCGCCCAGTGATTCACTCCCTAAGCGGCCACAACAGCCAGGAACCAGGAGCCTCTTCTGGGTCTACCACATGGGGGCAGGATTCCAAGGCTTTGGGCCATCCTCGACTGCTTTCCCAGGCCACAGGCAGGGAGCTGGATGGGAAGTGGGGCTGATGGAATTAGAACCGGCGCCCATATGGGATCCTGGGGCTTTCAAGGCAAGGACTTTAGCCTCTAGGCCACGCAGCTGGGCCCTTCGCTTCTTTTTTCTTAGTAAAGTTTTGTTTATCTCTTTTGAAAGGCAGAGTTACAGAGAGAGAGGGAGAAGATGAGGGGAGAGAGATCTTCCAAATATCAAAATAGCCAGAACTGAATTGGCCAAACTGAAACCACGAGCCCCAAACTCCATCTGATACTTTGCATTTCCATTAGAGGTCTAATTTTTTTTTTTTTTGTTAATGACAGCAGGGATAAATTTCAGCATGTTTTTTACTTAGTCAAAATGTCAGTTGACAAACACTTTAACCTAACGGATGACTTGGCTTGTGTGTGATGGCTTGGGTCCCTCCTCTGATTTTGGATTTGGTTGCTGCCTAGCTTAAATGGCTTCCTTTTACACTGTAACTGAGATAAGAATCCTCGAGCAAGTGATTTGTTGGGATCATGCTCTCAAAGACTGTTGCGGGAGTGCAAGTAGCAGAGTCAGACAGCATCCAGTAAAAATGTGCTTTTGTAGAAGTCTTGTCTCCATCTGACCCTACGTGGAACTCTGGGGCATGGATGACACAGAGTTGTCTCCCTTTGAAGAAAGGAAACAGGCCTGCAAGACAAGGGCATTTTGGACCAGGAGAATTCTTAGGGGTAGAGACAGTTTTGAGCATTTGGCAACCGTTCCAACTAGGGCATGGGAGGAGCAAGCCGGTGACTGGAATCTGGGTGAGACACATAGCCACACCCCCATCTGTCGTTGGATGTCAAGTGTTTCCCTTCAGTGTGCACATGTGTATTTGTATATATAGTTCTGTGAATCTCAAATGCAATACAGGTATGCAGACACACTGTATGTGTGTCTACTTTTACAAGTGTATTTTCTATGAATACATATTAAAGATTTAGTTCTTATAAATATCTGCCTCTTAATTTTAGAACCCTTTGTATCATATTTTTTTCATCTATTTTGACAAATTTGGAGTGTGCTTGGGCTATAGGCAGGTGCAGGTATGGCCCCTGGGAAATGGATTTGTGGAGCCCTGCCTATTTGGAAGATGCTTCTACGAGAATTGGTATATTTTTGTTTGTGGGTGGAATGTGGGATCTGTATCATTACAAGAAGGAAGGGTGTGTGTGACAGGGACAGAAGGCTTCCTTAAGAGGAATGCAGCACAGCCAGGACTGGTGCCTATGAATATGGAATAGTGAGGCAGGTAATGTTCATTTACATGCAGAGGTCATTTGTAAGGTCACAAAGAGGCAACTGATCATTCTGAAAATCTGTTGTGTTTTTTCTTTTGTGGCGTAAAGATGTTCTTTGGATTATTGTCTGGATAGGGTTAAAGGTAGCTAGGTATTGGGCTTATTGGTTTAACATTGGCTTCTGTTTTTAAATATTTATTTCCATTTATTTAAAGTCAAAGCTATAAAGGGTAAAGCTGAGATAGAGAGATCATCCAACAGCTGGCCAGCACTAGGCCTTGCCAAACCCAGGAGCCAGGAGTTTCATTTGGTCTACCATGTAAGTGCAGAGGCCCAATCACTTGGACCATTCTCTGCAGCTTTCCCAGGCACATCAGCAAAAAGCTTGATTGGAAATGAAACAGTCAGGCACAATCCAAAACCCACATAGGATGTCCCTATTGCAGATGGCAGCTTAACCTGATACGTAGCAACATTGGGCCCTTAACGTCAATTTCATCTTTAGGTTTTCTGGTTCTATGATTTTGTTTAGAGTTTCTTTTCCTTTTATTTTCAGTAAAACCTGTTATGGAAATGATGGAGCTAAACCTTTACTATTTATTTTAGAGACAGAGAGAATGATAGAAAGAGGGAGTGTGCACGCTCCCATCCACTGGTTCATTTCTCAAATGCTTGTGATAGGTGGTGCTGGGTCAGGCCAAATCAGGAAGCTGGACACTCAATGTAACCGTGTTATTGGAGGGGCAGACATCCAAGCAGGTAAGCCACGACCTTACTGTCTTTCAGGACACACATTCCGTTAGCAGGAAGCTGGAGTTAGGAGTTGGAGGCAGGCATTGAACGCAGGCACTCCTCCTACACACAGGTGGGTATTGCCATCAGTGACTTTGTCATTAGGACAAATGCCCGCCCTCAAAATAGTGGGATTAAACAGACCCATTAACCAAGTTAATGAGAGCCCAAGGACAGCGCTACTGAATACCTTTTGACAGTCCACATTATTCATTCAAATTTATATTTTGAACTGTTGTGGTCACAGATTGCACATATTTGCTTTCTAGAAGAAATTCTGCACTAATGCTTCAGCCATCCTAAACCTTGTAAATATTTTAATGCTTTTTTTGCCTTGTTGAGTATCAGATTTGATGGTCTCTAGATAAATGGATGAAAATAAAAGAACAGGAAGATGCACTTCGTTTTCCTTTGTCTACTAAGTGTTGTCAAAACCCCTTTGTTTCCTTTCATTGCATGGCCCCTGCAGGCAGACAGAGGAGGATAATTTTAGAAATAAGTAGTACATGTGAGACCCAAACCGGGAGGTCACAACCTATGGCTTCTATAAATGCACAGCTTCTATCTTGGGAGAGCAGTGTTTGTGATCTTCCCTCGTTGTCTGTGGGTCTGACACCAAGGGATGTCACAACAGCCCTCCAACCCCAACCTAACCAAGCCTGTAAGTTACTGTCTTTTTGTGTTTCTATCTTTTCTATATTCTGACGTGTTATTTTAGAATCACACATACTTGCACTGTTTGTTGACTGGAGGTTGCCAAAGACTTCTAGCTCATTTTGGTGCTCCTGTTTCTCTTCCAAAATCCTACTGTTTGAGTTTCCAGAGAATAATCTTTTTGGACTCAAAGCACTTGACAAGCACATGATTTCTGTTGCATTCTTTCCGTTCAGGCTTTGCTCTCCTGAAACCGAGCAAGAGTTGTCTTCTGTATCAGAAGATAAGGTCATATTTTCTTTAATAAATGTTTAATGTTGGAGACTAGTTGAAATCATGAGCAGCTGTCATTTAAGACATGTCAGGAGCCAAAAATGTCTCAATTTAGGCTTAAACAAGGAAATAAGTGAAAGGAATTAGACAGTGGTGACCTGCAGAATCCAACAGTGGTTTCTAGAAATTCACTTTAAATCATATGATATGAGTCAGCCTCTTCCCAAGTAATGCATTTGTTTAGGCAACAAAACAGTCCTGTTCCCCATGACCAGAAAATACTATGCAATGTTTCTGATCACATGGTGTGTAAATATATTTCACGGCTCAGTGTGTGGGATCATAATTGAGTGGATAGAATGTTCATAGTTTAAAACTGCCAAGGCATTGAACTTGTTTGCTCCTATGGTCTAAGACGTGCTGTGAGATACTATATCCCCCTGCCTAGCCAGGCGATTGTATTCATCAGGAAAGAGATGGTGGTTAGTTCCTCATAACCGACTGTTGGGGATGAAAGGCAGAAGCAGACACCTGCAGTCAGGGAACGGCAGACTGTCTTCTGTAATGGGCCTCAGACGGAAAATTTTGGGTCTTTCAGGACAAGAGGCACAAGTGAGGCTGTCACATAAGGACTCCTATGATTATTGTGTATAACGTTTATCAGGCAGGTTTGCTGGCAAGAAGAACGCAGTTTTTTGGTGGGAAGTGACAGATCAGCTTTCACTTCACTGGGACTCCGAATTACTGTGCCCATCGTGAAGTGGCTTGTCAGAGTTCATCCACTGACGCCCTTTTTGCTGGGAGACCTCACATACACAGATAGGAGGCTGGCTGCATTTCTATGGGCTGTCCTCTGAGAGATTTCATCTTGTTGTCTCTGTGGGTGCTGTGACTTGGGTTATTTCTGCTGCCTGAGGAAATATGGTACTGCAGAGAAATGTATATGCTTGAAAATGTGTAAATAAAGTAAAATAGTCATCCATCTCCAATGTTTGTTTTACATATACATTTATGACAATGCTCACAGCGATAGATATTAGTTTTCTTTGTTTTCTGGTGAAAATGTCAGTGTCAGAACACCATTCTGCTAGGGATGCCCTTTGGCTCTAGATAATAGTGAATGCTTCCTTCAGCCTTTAAATGGTGGTCCACAAACTTGGCACAAAGGTGTGATGGAGAGGGAGCATGACAGGTTCCAGTCCTATGAACTTGCTTTTGAATGCAGAGCTTGAGGAACCCTGTGCTCATCAGGATATTAAGTTCCCATAATAACTGCCTGATGTCCTAATTTTGTATCCACTTGCTGTAAGAAATATAGCAGTAACAGCCAAGAGAGTTGGATATCTATTATGTGCAAGGTTCAATTGGAAGTGATTTGCCTGACTTGCCTCATATAACCTCCACCCTAACACAGCTGGTACCACGGTCCTTATTTTATAGATGTAAAACCTACGGCACACAGAGGTGAAGCAGCGTGTCAAGCATCACTCAATGAGTGGGAGAGACAGGGTTGGAATCAAACCAGGCATCTCATATTATGCTTTTTTAAGCTTAACTTATCCAAAAGCACACAGATTCTAAATGGCAAAACCTACCTTTGAATTCAGAAATCTCAATCCATACCTCTTTGATTCATTGCCTATACCAAATGGTCTCACATCTTATGGCTCACCTTACATTGACCTGGTAGTTGGTCCCAAGGTAAGGGAAGAGGAAGTGGGCTAACTCACAGGCAGGTAAACACAGGCGATGGGTCCTGTGTTTACATAGCTTCCTGATCAACAGTGAAGGATCATGCAGGGTGTATTGTGCTCTGTAGAAAGATTTGCACTCTGGAATTGCTGAGGTTTGGCCCATCTTAATTCCTGATCTTGAAAAAAATCACTGAAACCCTCTAGTTACCATTTTCATTTTCTGTAAAATGGGGCTAATTGTGTCTCCTTTGAAGGGGATTTTGTTTTAGGTTTATTTTTTATTGGAAAGTCAGATATTCAGAGAGGAGAACAGACAGAGAGGAAGATCTTTCATCAAGATGATTCACTCTCCAAGTGACCACAATGGTCGGAGCTGAGCTGATCCGAAGCCAGGAGTCATGAGCCTCTTCCAAGTCTGCCATGCGGGTGCAGGGTCCCAAGGTTTTGGCTCATCTTTGACTGCTTTCCCAGGGCACAAGCAGGGAGCTGGGTTGGAAGTAGGGCCACCAGGATTAGAACCGGAGCCCATTTGAAATCGTGGCGTGTACAATGCGAGGACTTTAGACATTAGACCACTGAGCTGGGTCATTAAAGAGGATTTAATGAGAAAGCATTTAAAGCATTATTGCTTTCTGTGGTGCCTGGTTTGACTTGGCTATAATACCTGATATCCTCATCAAACTCTAATGTAGGTGGAGAAATTTTCTAGATGTTGTTAACAGCTGGAGTTGATTTTGAATAAATGAGATTCCTTTGATAAGGTGAATGGGCTTCGTCCAGTACGTGTATGAATGAAGAGGAAAAAAAATGAAAAGTTTCCCTGAAAAGAAGAAATTCTGCTTCTAGAACAATATACACCCCAGCCTACCTGCTTCCCCAACAAGGCAGAATCTAAAGAGCTCTGATACATCCTGTAATGGTCATGCCAAATGTGGCCACTATGTAGTTACAACCACAGATGTCCTAAGCCCCACAGCAAAGCTTTGACTCAAATGATTGAACCATCCACATTTTACTTTGATTTAGTTAGCACAATTCAGGCTGTAAAGTACAAGCATGCCTACCTCTGTGTTGCCTTTCTCTTGCAGAATGCATTTGTAGAGACTTCTTTGTGCAGTCTTGCTGTGGTGAAAACACAGATATGGTTCTAACATGTCGTAAAGCCTGGCTGATGTACTGATTAAAGGAAAATGGCATGGTGAATTGAAAGATATTTTAACTACTATATCTAATTACAAAGAAGAACATGTTACCAAAATTCGAATGCATTTCATAATAAAAAACAAGGGCAATTAACAATCAAACAAGCAACTGCCTTCTTGACAGGCAGATGACACAGAACAGGACTAAGAAAATGCAGAAAACTTTTGCTTGACGAGGAAAGCTGAGATGGTCCCTCCAATTGTAAGGTAAGATCCAAAGAACATGTGACTTTGTGGTTATAAGGCCAGGCAAGGACTCAGGGAGCAGTGGAATTGCTGTGCTGGCTTGGGTGTTACGGATGCACAGTCCTGTTTATCTTTAAAATGGGCAAATACAAGTATTTAAAACTTCTTTCATTTTCTGAGTAGTTTTATTGGAAGGTAAACTAGTAATTGTCTGTAAATTGTGTAGTTAAGTCTGTGTTGTTACTTACAGATCTTTAGTTTCATATTCAAGATATAAAATTCTCAACCTACTGACACTCGTTAAGAGTTTGTGTCGTTAAAGAAGTTAGTAAACTGCCATGAGCTACAGAATGTGAAGTTGTACAAATGCTAAAAGATTCCTTAATATGGTGGGCATTGTCTCAGAGAGGGTTAGCTGTGACTTGGGAAACCAGCACCCCACATCATAGTGCCTAGTTTGATTCCTGTGTATTCCATTTCTAACCTGGTTTTCTCACAATGTCCCCTGAGAGGCAGGAGGTGATGGTTCAGTTACTTGGATCTCTGCTACCTATGTAGGAATCTCAGAGGTCCAGGCTCCTGGTTTCAGCTAGACCCAGCTTGGCTGTTGTGGATGGGTGGGAAATGAACCAGTGGATGGACGATCTTTCTTCCTCAGCTCTCCACACCCCACTATGCCTTTCAAAATGAGAAGGAAATAAATATTTAAAACATTCTTTTTTAAAGTAAAGATTTATTTATTTTTATTGGAAAGTTAGATATACAGAGAGGAAGAGAGACGGAGAGGAAGATCTTCTGTCTCCTGGTTCACTCCCCAAGTGACCCCAATGGCGGAGCTGAGCCGATCCAAAGCCAGGAGGCTGGAGCTTCTTTCGGATCTCCCATGTTGGTGCAGGGTCCCAAGGCTCTGGGCCATGCTTGACTGCTTCTCCAGCCCACAAGCAGGGAGCTGGATGGGAAGTGGGGCTGCTAGGGTTAGAACTGGCACCCGTATGGGATCCTGGCATGTGCAAGGAGAGGACTTTAGCCTCTAGGCTACCATGTCGGGCCCTAAATACATTCTTAATAAGTCCAATTCTTTGCTCTATCAGGGAAATGCAAAGCATTCTCTTCTCCTGGCCACATACCTGTTACTCTTCCCAACAATCTTCCTTGACATCTAAGCGTGGACTAACGGGATAAACCAGGGACTGGATCCCATACACTCCGTCTGTGCTTTTTGGGGATAGACAGTATGCATGACACTTGGATTGGGCCGTGATTTTCTTGACTAGAGGCCTTGATTTGCAAACTGCATCACACATAAGCATCCCCTGAAATGTACAATAAAATTGCAAAAATTTGGGCTTCACCTCTGGAAATTTGAGATCTGTCATTTTTGAGTGAAACTCTAGAACTTTCACTTTTTGATAAGAACCCTTTGTGACTCCTGGGCAGGTAGTTCCATATACTTTAGCTTAGGAAATAGCCCTCTGGAAGCAGTATTATCCATATTATTCCCCTAATTTCCCTACAATCCCTTTAGTCAATGTTCATGCACTCAGCTGCATTGTTAAAGTTCTATATTTAACCCAACTTTTACACATGCATGCAGATTGTACATTGCTTGAACCTAGTAAATGGAGGCTATTTTAACATGCTCTTAAGAAGAAACAAATAACATTTTTTATAAATATTAGGTATTGTTCCTTGATTAAAATATTATAATCTACTCTTGTTTGCTATCCTTAATAGTATTTTAATAGGAGCATGTGATAAGATATGCTCTATTATATTAAAAATATTAGTTAAATATATTGCAAAATGTAACTTGAATGTCTAAAAGTTCAATTGATTTTAATATTTGTTATCATGAGGTTTCATAGTTGAAAAAGCATACTTTCAAAGATGGGTAAATTCAAATGAAATGCTCATTTGTGGCTTTGTTTAACTTCTTAATATAATGCTCATTTTTAATGTTCAAAAACTATTTTTTTTTATTTGAAAAGGATGGAAACACACACACACACACACACACACACACACACACACACACACATTGAGTAAGAGAGCAAGAGAAGATGGACAGAGATCTACATCTGCTGGTTTACTCCACCAAGGCCTGCAACAGCAGGGCTGGGCCAAGCCTAAAAGGGGAGCCGGGAACTCCAGCTGTGTCCTTCACGCTCCTAGGAGGAGCCCAATTACTGCAGCCTCCTGGGATACCTACTAGGAGGAAGGTAGAGTGGAGAGCTGAACCGGTGCTTGAATTCTGGCATTGCGAGATGGTGTGTGGTGTCTTAATTGCTACGCCAAGCACCTGCTGCCTCTGACACTCAGTTTAAAATTCCACCCATTAATCATATGTAACACTTTTTATTAAAACTAGTATGTTTTTATTCTTTGATGTGGTTCAGCTTTTTATCCCCTAAATTAATCTGGATGTGTTGAAATTTCATGTTTTCAAAAAAAATTTTATTACTTGACTTCATTTTACACTTGGTGGGCACAGATCAATTCCCCTTAATAGAGGTGACCATTAGTTTCATTCAGAGAATTCATATGTTGTGCATTAAAAAGCATTCACCCTACCGATTGTTCTGCAATTCACATACACCATAACTTGGAAAATGACGTTGCGAAAGCCAAAGCCAAGAAGACGAAAAGAAGCAGTACACAACAGGTGTTACGTGGTTTGGATGTGACTGTCTTGTTACTGCTGGATGCAGATGTTCCTCAGCTGGCTCCACCGCTCTGCGCTGGAGGAAGCACCTGCTTTGGCTTGTTACTTCCATTTCAGGTTTCGGATGCATCCAGGATTCTAGAATACCAATGAAATCTTTTCTGTCAACATCCAGGGCAGCGATGCAGCTTCCCAATCCAAAGCCTGCCCGGTCTCTGTGACTGCGGCTTGGGGTGCGAGGTGATAGGGCTCTCGAATCCTCCGCTTGGGACTCCTTTACAGGTTTTTCTGGAACAACTTGCTTTGTTCCTCTTTGACTTGTTGTCAATGTTGCTGTCAGAGTGACTGCCAGGTAAGCTTGAAGAGACAAGTGCCTTTGCCTCAGGCATGGCCCTGTTCCGGAAGCTCTTCTTGCCTGTTCACGTGCAGCTGGCCTGAGTTTTTATGTTTTTAACCCTATTTTTTTTTTTAATGATGAGCTCTTCATTTGGGAGCTTTAGTAACAGATTTGAGGGGATGGTGCTGTAGTGCAATGTGTTCATTTATCACCTGTGATGCTGAAAGCACATACAGACTGTCGATCAAATGCTGGCTAGTTCACGTTCCCATGTGACTGGGAGAGCAGGCAAAGGTAGCCTGTACCCTGCTCATCCAGTCTGGCTGTAGTCATTTGGGGAAAGAATTGAGGAATTGAGGAGCTCTCTCTCTCAATCCCTCTCTGACTCTCTTGAGTTTACTTTGCAAATAAATAAAACACAAGGCTTGAGTGCACAGATCTGAATTTTTCTAGCAAGATAAAGTATTTTTCTTGGAACAGTGACAGTATTTTTAAATCATTTTTATAAGTGCGTCAAATGCATACCCCGAACTGCTCTTTAAAAAGAGTACAAGTTTTCTGTGATTTGTAAATCACCATCCTTCCTTTGAGGGGGCAGATGAAATTTAAATAGAAAGGTAGTTAGGGCTATAGATATAACCAAATATTTACAGATCTGATAATAACACAGGGAGCTACTAGTTATCATAGGCAAATGTAGAACATTTGTGTTGCAGGAAAGGAAAAACATTTAGCTTCCTTTCAAGCTGGGAAACTTAAAATTGCTTGATTACAGGATGAGCAGAGGCTCTCTGCGGTACCAAAGCTTTTCATGATTACTGCTTGCTCACTGTGGAGCGTGATGTGTACTCTGTTCAGAGCGTGCTGTTTCACCAGAAGCAGCTCCTGAGTGGCATCTCAGCAACACTGTGTCTGGCATTCACTTCCTTGCTGCCATGGCTCTTGGCGAGCAGGATGTGAATTCAAGGGTAATGATGTTCTGTAACCTTAGCCTACGATTGTTTTTCAATTTTTGTCTTTCATTATTATGCAAGAAATCTACCAAGTGATTTCAGAATATTTTCCATGAGGGTTCAGAGACATTTTGTGAAGTCTTGAGTGTTACATGACTTTAAAACTATTGAAAAAAAAATCTTGAGTTTCATGTTCTTGAAGCTTAGGTCTTAAATGTCTTGCTAATTATTATGATTGGAATCTATCATTAAATATCAGGGTATTTCATACCCTTTAGGTGGTTTGGAATAGTAAATAAAGTCAAATACTTTGAAGAGTTTTCATACTATCTAATTTGGGTGTCTGTCATGTTTCCAGATATTATTATGTTGTCTTTATTTTTACTGATCTGGCTCCAGGTACTTACTGGGGGCAGAAATCTCAGCTCTGCCTTTATGAAAACTACTTAGGGGTTAGTGTTGTGTTGTAGCAGGTTAAGCAGAAATTCTGGAATTCCATAAGGTCACTGGCAGGTGTCTTGATTACTCCACTTCCAGGCCAGGTCCCTGTTAGAGGCCTGGGAAGGCAGTGCAAGTATTTGGCTCCTATCACCATGAGGAAGATCAGGAGGAGGCTTCTGACTTCAGCTTGGTTCAACAGCGGCTGTTGGGACCTAGGGGTGTGAACTAGCACATGGAAAATTGCTCTCTCTCTCTCTCTTTGTGGCTCTGTCTTTCTAATAAATATATAAATCTTAACAGTTGCTGGGTTGTGCTCCACTGTTTGTATTATCTTCAATACTGCTTTCTCTTCCACATAATTTGAAATTCATCTCTCCATTTTGTTAGCTTGCTCAGTTTAAACTGTAAAATACAGCTTCGAAAGCTGCTCAGTCTGCAAACTGCAGGATATCATGACATGCTCTGTGTGCATGCAGGGGATGGAGAAAGGCCACTGCTGTTCTGGAAGCTTCTGCTTTTGTCTCATATGACGCTGGGTACCAAATCTTACTTCATGGAAGCATACTGGCAGGATGAGCACTAGCGTCAACCCTTACATTGGTAAAGTATAATCAGTTTTTCAGCTTACTAAGATTTAGAAAGCAGAACGTCAAAATTGTCTTCCTCCATCCCCACAGTCATTTTGAGCATCTTCTGGGGATGTACATTTGCCATTCTAGAGGCTAACTGGGGGTGGCGCTCCTGAGGGAGGCAGACAGTGGCAGATCCATGCCTGTGTGACTGTGAGGCTGTGCTGAGATAAAAGAACAAAGCCTTCTGCAGCACCCCTTCCATCCGCTCAGTGTGTGTGTGTGTGTGTGTGTGTGTGTGTGTGTGTGTGTGTGTGTGTGTATAAGCAGCCACATCTTTCCTAATCATGATGGTAGAAGAAGCACCATGTCCTACATTGCCTATAGTGTTGCAGATAGGCTGTAAGTAATTCAGCTCAAAAAGTCTGTCCCAAGAATTTTACTGATACACCTGTGGCTTGAAAATAACATATCTACCCGGCGGCGTGGTCTAGCGGCTAAAGTCCTCGCCTTGAAAGCCCCGGGATCCCATATGGGTGCCGGTTCTAATCCCGGCAGCTCCACTTCCCATCCAGCTCCCTGCTTGTGGCCTGGGAAAGCAGTTGAGGACGGCCCAATGCATTGGGACACTGCACCCACGTTGGAGACCCGGAAGAGGTTCCAGGTTCCCGGCTTCGGATCGGCGCGCATCGGCCCGTTGCGGCTCACTTGGGGAGTGAATCATCGGACGGAAGATCTTCCTCTCTGTCTCTCCTCCTCTGTGTATATCTGGCTGTAATAAAATGAATAAATCTTAAAAAAAAAAAAAAGAAAAAAAAAGAAAATAACATATCTAACATGTGGTGGATGTTGGTGATTATTTGCGTGCGCTCCTCTTTACCAACTGTGTCCGCTGTGACAGTCCACAAGCCAGGAGCACGTGTGCCATTCTTGGCACACAGCAAGCATGCAATTTGCTGACTGCATCGACAAAGGAATAAAAAGGGCACATTTTGCATTTATCTTTTTTTTTTGGCCTAATGTTAATTTGTCTACCTTTGCATTTCTTCTACACCAGTCTAGTTTTGTGTTTATTTCATGCATTATTTCATGTATAGTTTTAAGCAACCTTGAATCAAAAATTAGTAAGATGAGCTTTTTATAACGATAGGTACTTTTGCTGTGATAACTTTTTCACTAAGTGTTTCATAGACGTTGACTTATTTGATCATCATGCAATCCCAGAAGATAAAACATAAATAAATAGCCAAGAAATGTTCTTAAAGTTACACTGACATTTTCTTTCTGATCTATTTCCTAGAGCTTGTATGGTTAGGTCATTATTACTCATTTACAAGGCCATTACATTTGGGAAGAATATAGCAGTAAGACTTCAAAAAATTGCTTTGAAAAAAATCTGTTTTTCTAAAAACATAAGCCTTCTTGAATTTTCATTTTGTAAAGAGCCTTAAGGGTTCCCTGGATTTGGGGCCAAGTTGCATGTATCACGTCTTTTATAGTTTCCCTGGATTGCCCTCGGCCTACTAAAGCTGAAAATTTCTGATGTATTTTTGAAAATCACATAATTTTTAAAGGAAATACTTCAAGTTAGTCTTGGCTATATAATGAATATATTTATTATTTGGGAGAATTAAAATTAATTCTTATTTTAACGTGTGAATTCATTGTAACCCCACCCACCACGAACAGAATCTCTGCTCTAAGCAGTGGTTTTCAGAATCCCTTTAGGCAGTTTTTTTTTTTTTTCTGGGGAATCTCCAGATCAGAACATGTTCGGATGGCTGTTCCAAATGCAAGACTGAGGAATCGCTTCCCGTCTCTGAACATGTGTTTCTTAATAGGATCATTATTTAGTGTTACAAAAAAGATCAACCTGTTTTCTTTTTCCCCACCGAGGTCTGCCATTGGTCCCACTTTTTCTCTGTCTAAATACTTCAGTTCTTATTTTGGAAGAACATATTTCTAGATCTTTTCTCTCTCTAGTCTTCCCTACCTCCTCAAAATAAGCAATTGTCTGTAAGCTCTAAGAGTGTCGTCGTGGAAATTACTCATCGTTGGAGAATTTCATGGTAATAATCACAGCCACATTCCAGATAAATTAAGTGTGCATGAATTAATGCGGCCTTGAAACAGCCTTCACTCATTGCACACCTTCCATTACAGCTCGGTGACATTAGCATATCAGATGTCACCATCTTCCTTAATCCTGCTTGGACACACCTCCACCCAGGCCCAGGCGATTTCAGGGCAAATCCTGTGTTTTTTTAGATGGGACATTAAGCTGTTAAAAACAATTTCATCATAATCTTCTTAGTAGGGTCTGTAGAGTTTTAAAATGGAAATGTGTGCGCATGTGTTTTATTCAAAAACATAGAGGGCAAAATTTGTGTTATTAAGCTATTTTGGACGCTTGAGTCATTTGACTCATGCAAATTCGCATGTCAGATCAGCTGTGAGGGTCCTTGTGATTTAAAAATTCAAAGTTGAGGAGAAGTGTATTTTTGAGAAAAATAGAATCTTACCTAGTTAGAGGTAGGAAACTGTGAAGTACAAAAATGAATTTTACTGGAACAACTATTTCAAGAAAGACATATTTTCTGGGAAATTTGCTTGAGGCTTAAACCATCCTCAGTGTAAAAAAAAAAAAAAAACACAAAGAACTCGAAATAGAATTGTGTGTCTATGTTAAGATTCTTATGACTTATCACATGAGAAGCAAAACGGATAGAGATGAGAGTTCTGTTGGGGGACATCCATCTCCCTAATCATTTCTAAGAGCCAAGCTTTCACATGGCTAGAGGGGCAAATCCACACACATAGAAATAGTTCAGTTCATGGGAATTAGCATTTTGTAGGCCAGGATTCTGGCCTGAAATGTCATGGTTGGGCCATGGCTTCCTATGAGGCTGCTGTTCACGGTCAATTTTTTTTTTCTTCAATGCATACGTATGCCCAGAGGCTGTTTGTAATGGGAGAGTCCTAAGAAACACATTTAACCCCCCCCCCCCGCAATTCTTTCTCCTTGTGTCATCTTAAAATTGTTTTACTAAAGTCACATAAAATAAATCAGTATAAATTCCATCTTCTTCATCTGTCTTACACATGCTTTTTATTGATTTTTGTGTAAGTACTAAGTGACATTTTCGGTAGAACAAAATCAATTGACCAACTGAGTTTAAATGGTCAACGATGGCATTTTGATGTTTTTCTCTGAAATAAGATGAGCCTCACTTTTAATTTTGGAGCAAACATAGTCTAAAGATGGAATGCAAATCTGAGTACTTTGACAAAAAGGTTTGCATTGTATGTTTCAGAGGGTGTTTATATGAAATGAGTTACCTTGCTTTGTATATATGAGAAACACAGACTCTTCAAAGGGCAAGCCTCTGATCTTTAAAACATGAGTTCATTGAGGTTAAATTGTGCTCAAGGAGTTTAAGGTAAAAAGAAAAAGGAGATTATACCTCTCCTTATGGCAGGAAGAAACTCATTTCCAGGGTAGAGACTCCTGAAACCCATAAAATATGTTCCAGATCCAAGACTTGATGAGTTCATGCATCCTATCTGGACACTTTGGTACTATAGAGTGAATTGGGACTGATATTCTTCCACTTACTGAATAGAAATTAAAATGCCCAAGATATTTATGGGGCACAAATCTAAAACAAAGTTTAAGAATCCTGTTGTGTTAACACTAATGATCTCCATGTATGTATTCCACTTGGCAAACACCAGGTAAAACTCAAACACTAGACAATTTGAGAAGCAGAACACTGGCATTTATCTGTCAACCCAAAAGTAAACCTTCAGTAAATCCAAGTCAAAGTGAAGGCAGCTAACCAGGAATTCTTTAGTTTTCTTCTGCAATGAATCACAGTCTGGCTGGCGTTCCAAAGGTGTACAACAAAATATTGAGGATTACAAAGAAAATCAAGTATACCGAAATAAAATTTTGATTTAAAAAATATGTGCAAAATCAAGTTTAAAGTATAGCAATGGTTGTGTCTTAATTTATGCATGAAGACAAGAGCTAGAAAGAGACTTGAGAATGACACATTTTGAAATGGGATGAATACAGATATGTAGAAATAGTTGCAAAGCTATAAATGTGGTATGAAATCGTTTGATTTCTATTGGCAGCAATGCCACAGAAATGGCTAAAAATACTTTGGTTTGTTGAAATACTAAGTATCAACTAAAGTTAGTGAAGTTATAATTTATTTCCCTCCAACTTTATTGACTGGAACAGCTAACGAATTCGTAGACCCCAGATTGGAGAGCTTTTTCTAAATGTTAAGACATTAAGATTGTGATCTCACATGTATTGTTCCATTTGCTTGACTTTGGTCAAAAATGCTTCCTAGTAGTTTGGTCATCTTAGCAAGTGAGTAGTGCTTTCTCTATGGCCATTGACTTCAAGGAAGTGAAATCCAACCAACCACTGCATGTGATGTTAATATTGCACATGAGAACTGCTTTGTACCCCAGCTGCCGAACCCCCAATTTAGCTCCCTGCTAATTACGCTGAGAAAAGCAGTGGAAGATGGCTCAAGCACATTGGATCCTGCACGCGGGTGTCAAACCTGGATGAAGTTCCTACTCCTGATTTGGGCCTTGTTCGCGCTGGCCTGTAGAGTGAACAGTGGATGGAAGATTCCCTCTGTTTCTCCAGCTCACCCTTTCCCTGTAACTCTGACTTTCGCATAAGTAAATAAATCTGAAAATAATCTCAACAAATAAAATAAGTGGAAGATCATTTGTTTGGCTTGAAATTACTTTAAAAGCACAAGAAGGAGGACAGATCTTTTAAATGGCTGAAATCCACTAAAATTTACTTCATGTTTGTAATTATACTCTATCAAATAGCATTATTTGTTTTGTCTTATTCTTTTGGCTTAATTCTTTCTGCTCATGTTTATGATTAAGTTGTTTAAAATTGTTCAAGGAAAAGATTATGTGTTATATGTTATATCCTAATGTATTTATAAAGTGCAAAAAGGCAGAAGTTTAGTGTGCACAAAATGGAAGAAATGATAGGTTAATTTTTTCCCCCTCATTAATCCTTAAACTCTTTTGAGAGATTATGAAGTGAAAGAAAACAGCACACAGAATGAGTTCCGTGAATTCATTGTTGATTACAAATGAATTCTTACCCTTCTACCTGTTAGATTTCTGTCCCATATGCAATATGTTTAACCCAGCATTTTGTTTAAAGTGCCTAAGACAGGGAGCTGACAAATCCTGAAACAGTCTGTTTATTCTGTTTCTTTTTGGGTAATCATCTTATAATTATGAAGCACTTCCTCAGAGTGAGAAATATTTGTCTCTCTTAGCTTTCAGGAAATCTTTGTGGTTGAATGGGCTGCTGAACAGCAGAGGCAAGAATTTTGCCCTGAAGGGCTCTCTCTGAGGACTGGAGAAAAGAGAAAAATGCATTGATTCTCACTGTAGTCCCAGCTAAAATAGTGGCAATTGAATCCCCCCCCCCCCTTTTTTTTTGCAACTGAATAACTTTTAATGATTCCTTGTGACAGAGTCATCATCCTTTGAAAACGATTCTGTTTAAGTGTTTAGCATGTGACATGTCCAGGCTCTGGGATTTGAATCTTAGTTCAACTACTTCTAATTTTTATAAAGTCGCGTAAGTTACAGTTAATTTTTTAAAAGGAGATTTATTTATTTGGAAATTACAGAGTTAGATAGAGATCTTCTGTCCGCTGGTTCATTCCTCAAACGCCTCAAACCATCAGAGCTGACCAGGTGCCAGGAGCTTCATCCAGGTCTCCCACATGGGTGGCAGTGATCCAAATACTTGGGCTGCCTTCCACTGCTTTTTTTGGCCATTAGCAATGAGTTGGCTTGGAAGTGGATCAGCCTGAACATGAACAGACCCATATGGGATGCTGGCATTGTAGGGCAGTGGCTTTAATCACTAGGCCACAACACTATCTCCCAACAACTTCTTTTTAAGCCATATATTCTCTTTTGAAAAATGATACTAATATCTGTCTCCTAGAAGTATTGGTGAGAACTGAATAACATATCACACCACAGAAGGTATGTTTAATACTTAGTGGGAATGCTCTCAGCTGGAGGCAAGCAGAAGGACCAAGTCAGCACAGCTCAAACAATAGAGAGGTTTGTTATCCCACATGATAAAAGGTGTGGAGCATGGGACATGTTAGGGTTTGACTTATAGGGATGAGCCACATCATCCAAGATTCAGGCTTGTTCTATTTTTTCTTTTATCTTTCTGAAAGATGGTCAGCCTTTCTCCTTCTGTTGCTTTTATCCACAGTCTTGGCAAGGTGTCTAGGACATGCTGTGGAGGCTCCCCAGGGCTCAGTCTCTATATTTATAAAATGGAGGGAAAACATTGTACCTATTCCTTGAGGTCATGTGAAAATGATGTACATGAAAACCATTCTCAAAAAAACTTCAGTTTTTAATTTATATTTGTTCATAAACTTGATAGTTTGATGAACTTTTAAAAAGATTGTAGTCAACCCGCTTTTTCATTTCCAAGTTGCTAACTAAACCCAGCTTTCTTGTGGTCTTTTATGTTAAAAAAAAAAAGCAAACCTTTCTTAATTGTGTACCCTAATGAAGTACAGTAAGGTACATATAACATAAAGTTATAGTTCAATAATTAAAGGTAAAAGTAGGTATTTGTATAATATTGGATCAGGTTCAAAACAACGATGTAAATGCTGCAAAAGCCTAATGTCCTCATACATTTTAAAATATATATACTCAAACATAAAGACACATAGGGCACATATACTAATTATATTTATATACATTATATCAATGATAATGAACACAGGTATTTTCAGAAAGCTTCTGGGAAAATTAAAACATAATGTGAAATTTTCATGGATTTTTGAAGTCTTTAGATTGCAGTAGTTTGATAATGTGTCATAATAACTTGTCCTGTTTTATGTTTTTATATTGATCACTTTCTATATTCTTACATAATAATCATTGTTTGTTTTACAAACATTTACTGTATATGCTTGACAATGTCCCAGACATGATTTTATCTCTTCATTACTCTTCGGTATCAGAGTTTTCCATAATTAGAGAGAAAAATTTTTCTCTATTTAGTTTTAAAATTATGATTATTTTCCAGGATTTAGTTTTGTTAAATACAGGGATTCCCCTCTCCCATCTTCCCTTCCCATTGTCCTCTTCTGTCATGTCCCCCATCTAGTTACAGTAGTATAGTCCTTCAAGAACAGTTACAAGAAAAAGAGCATATTGTCATGAACATGCTTTCTTTTCTGCTAAATTTCACTGCTTAGAATTTAAGATTATTGTGACCTGAAGAAAGCTCTTACATAATTTGACAGAGGATCCACTTCTAAGTTTGCAGTTTTTTATGGTTTATTATTTATTTATTTGAAAGTTTATCTCATCTGTTGTCCACTCCCCAAATGGCCACAACAGCCAGAGTTGAGCCAGGCAGAAACCAGGAACGAGGAGCATCTTCCAGGTCTCTCTCTTGGGTGGCCCATCTTCTGCTCTTTCTCAGATCATTATCGAGGAGGTACATCAGAAGTGGAGCAACCTGGTCGTGATTCAGAGCTCATATGAGACTCTCATGTTACAGGTGGCAGCTTTACCTGCTAATGCAAAATGCTGGCCTGCTTTCTTTTGAACTAAATAAGATAAATTATTAGGGAATAAGATTATGCGGCCCAGTGGTAACCTAGTGGCTAAAGTCCTCGCCTTACATCTACTGGAATTCCATATAGGCACTGGTTCATGTTCCGGCTACTCCACTTCCCACCCAGATCCCTGTTTGAGGCCTGGGAAAGTAGTCCAGGATGATCCAAAGCCTTGGGATCCTGCACCTGCCTGGGAGACCTGGAGGAAGCTCCTGGCTCCTGACTTCGGATAGACTCAGCTCCGACCATTGTAGCAACTTGTAGAGTGAATCAGCAGATGAAAGATCTTTCTCTCTGTCTCTCCTTTCTCTTTATATATCTGACTTTGCAATAAAAGTAAAATAAATCTTAAAAAAAAGAAATCAGTAAAAATCTCAGAGTGAGCCTATGAAATTGTGTAATCAATCAATTAATCAATAAACAGAAATAGCATTGTGATTTAAGAAAAATTCTCAATTCATGCGATATCAGTTTGAGTGTTAAGAAGGGTCTTGCTGAGTGCCAGAGACAATAAAATATAAAGTAGATATTGTTGCAGTTATACCTACCTAAGGCTAGAAACAAGATTTGAAAGGCTTGAATCATTTCAAGTAATTCAGTAACGTACTAGAATAAAGCTAAAGAATATTCGTAAGGACCCAAAAATACACAGTTGTCGACAAGATCAAATTCTAAATATCTGGCATGCAAAACCACAGGCAAGTATTGCAAATGAAGATATGAAAAATCAGTGGATCAGATTCAGAAATGACACAAATGTTGTCACAAACAGGAAAAGTAATTAAGATAGTAACTACTGTCTCATTCCATATATTTAAGAATCTAGAAGAGTGAACAAATTAAATGAACACAGTGTACAAGTGACCCAGATCAAACGACTGGGAATAAAATTATATTGTCTGAGATGAAACAAAAAATACACTGGAAGAAACCAACCCCAAGTTAAGAGACTGACAAAGAAGCAGTTGAATTTGAAGCAAGAATGGAGATGCAGTGAGTGGTGGGACAAGTTAGACTGGACATAGTTGTGGTTGCTGTGCCCATGGGAAAGGACATGGGATGAGGGATACAGGAGAATATCTTTCAAGAAATAATGTCCGGAAACTTTCCAAGGATGATGAAAACTATGAATTCACACATATAGAAAGATTGAGAAATCCCAAGTAGGGCATTAATCATGAGAACTGGTTTGCTTAAAACCTAGTAATGAAAAGAAAAATAGAAAAGCGAAGATTGGGCTTAAACTTTTCTGTGTTTCTGTCATCTCCTGAAACATATACATTCTGTTTCTCTCCTTCTATTCCCTCTGCTGTCTTTATCTTATGCACACAGATGTACTTTGAGTGAAATTTGGTTTGGTTAAAATTAATCATTGACTTTGATTTTGTTAAAATTAATCACGGACTTCGTGTAACTACAGAAAAATGTTCTTTATTTTGAAAGTTAATTCATCTGATCTGATTTGGCAACAGCAAACTACCCTAGACATAAGAACTTAAACTCGAGGAGGACAGCTGTTTCCATGTTCTTGCTCGGGAGTCAGACCCCCCAGCAGGTGTTTCACAAGTACACAATCCACGTGTGAACCCTTGAGGATTATCTATAGCAATTAAGAGGCTATAACAGCTGGTGGCTCCTTGATCTGACATTTCATGAACCTTCTAAATGTTAGCAAGTAAAATGGTAAGAAAAAAAATCCCTTCTTTAGGTGAGACAACCACTTAGAGGAAGGGCGTGTGTGTGTGTGTGTGTGTGTGTGTGTGTGTGTGTGTGTGTGTGAGTGTGTGTGTGTATCCTGCTGTGGATGACAAAGGCACGATTCTGGGGTCATCAAATGGATCCTGGAGATCAGCTCCTCTGTTCCATACAGTATAAAAGATTTCAAACCCCAGGGATATCTCATTAGACTAATTAACTTTTTCAGGGAAGCAAGTTGCCTACATCTGTCAGAATAAAGTGAAATAACACAAAATCATCTCAATGACCTAAAGGAATATTACAGAATATGGCCAGTAAGAAATACAGCAAATGCACAAAGCAAATATTTTTGCATTCTGTAGGCTTTGTTAAGCCCATTTGTTTTGTTCACTAATTTGTTGTTCATTCAAGCACTGGATGGTGTGAGATGTGCTCATGGTGTGTGAATCTGCCTGTAAGAGCACTTCTTGCAACAGGACCTTTGGTGCACTGGCTCTCTGCTAGCCTCAGTGCTTTTCAAGAATTGGGATTACACACAGAAAAATTATATTGACTTCCTGAGTCAGTAATTTGATATCTACTGTTCTCAACATTCCACTAATGTCACAGGTAATTAAATATCGTAATGTTTTAAATCTCTACGTTGATCAAAGTAAAATTTTTAGATAGATGCACTGTTCCTTCCCTGAGAGGATAGACCATGTGCCCTGTGCTCTTTCTGCCAAGACTCTCAGTCCAGCTTGCATTTTCACCATAATGTGCACTTTTCAACCAGCTTTAGAGAACTCTCTGGATGTTCTCTCCATTCTCATCATTTATCCCAACTCTGCTGTATCCCCTAACTTCTCTTCTTGGATTTCTACCATCCTCCCACGCCTCAAAGCCATGCCTCCTCCACTATTTTCAATCTGGACCAAATATTGGAGGTTTTATTTTCTATTATTCCTGTATTTATACCCTTCCTTTTCTTTTTTCTTTGTAAAAAAAAATTTATTTGAAAGAATTAGAGAGAGAGAGAGAGAATCTTTCATGCACTAATTTACTCCCCAGAAAGCTGTTGACAATGAGAACTGAGCTAGCCGGGAGTGTGGGGTTTCTTCTGGGTTTTCCATGAGGGTGACAGGAGTCCAAGTACTTGGAGTATATTCCTCTGCTTTTGCAGGGTCATTATTAGGGAATTGGATCAGAAGCAGCATCCATAAGAGATGTAGCCTTCACAGGTAGCAGCTTCAGCAATTACGACATGATGCCCTCCCCATATGCCCTTCCTACTCATGCTTTCCTTAGATCAGGTACTTTTTAAGATCTTCTGTCCACTGATTCACTCCCCAAATGACCGCAATGGTCGGAGCTCAGCCAGTCTGAAACTAGGAGTTGGGGGCTTCTTCTGGGTCTCTCAGGCGGGTGCAGGGACCCAAGGCTTTGGGTCATCCTGGACTGCTTTCCCAGGCCACAAGCAGGGATTAGAACCTGTGCCCATATGGGATCCTGGCACATGCTAGGTGAGGACTTTAGCCACTAGATAACTGTGCCGAGCCCAGATCAGGTACTTTTAAAAATCAGTTCCCTTATATTTACTTGTTTATTTTGCAAATCTTTATGCAGTACTTACTGGGTCATTTGCAGAATAATATTGCTACTGAAATGTAAAGATGATAGAAACACTATTTTTGCATTTGAAGAGTTTAGGTATCACAATGAGTGAAGAATGTATAAAAACAGTGCTCAGAATTCAGGAGGAGATGGAGGAAGGACTGTTCTGCTTATTGCTGTAGAAATTGAAGACAATCTCCTCTTTACAGTTTTTCCAACATTCATACAATGACATACAAAAATTCCAACCAGACATTCAAACGCTTCAATTGTAATATGGGATCAAATCTTCCAAGTTAGCCTCCCACTTCCGCTTGTGTGGTGTTCTAGTCTCTGGTCAAAATTTCTTCTAAGATTCCTGAAATGCTCTTGGCTGTTCTCTTTTTCTTCTGCAGTTCCTCTTTCTCTGTATCTCTATCACATATCTACACATTTATGTATGCCACTTGGAATACTCACTGCGACTTTCCTGCCTACCTGAATTCTCCTCCTCTCCTTCCAACTCACACGTTCTTGTGTTACATCCCGAGTTTAGAGATTTGACCAGAAGTTCAACAATATTTACTAGACTGCAGCACGTTCATGACAAGAAAGAGTTATGGAGGAAGGAAGTTGAAGAGAATCAGGACTTTAGAGCCTTTTTTTTTTTTTTTTGCTTTTTTGCCATCAATTTGTAGTGAAGATCCCTTGATTACTTAACCTCACAGGCTCCACAGGCTCCATAAGATCACTAACAAGATATAATACTTTCTCCATTTACCATTTAGGATGGTGACAAAAAACTTACAGCATGAATATGAAATAGTTGAAAAGTGTTAAGGACTACAAAACTCTGTAGTTGATGATAGAACAAAGGAAATATTTCCACAGACAGTTTTAAAATATATCTAATACAACAATATGTATTTATGAATTTTATAAATCTGAATCTGTGACTTAGACTCTGAATATTAAAGAGTTATATGCTACAGATCCTCTAGGATGTTTACAAGTAAATTCTGCTCTGGGGACATCTGCAACCAACTCTTGGATGCTTAACTGTAGAAACTCAGTTCTTTCTTAAATAGGCTATATATTATTTTGCTGAAATAACATGAATTGTACTGCACTTCAGTTGTGTCCCTTCCAATTGGGAACACTTTCTTATTAGAAGATTCTCACTTTTTTAGAATCTGTATGTTGTGCCAAGTTTTCTAGAATTGCCTTCTTTTTAGTTTTATTATAGTTTTTTGAAGTGAAATGTTTGTTTATTCAGTTTCTTTGAATTTACTTTTCTTCAGAAGGACCAGCATTTTAGTTATATCTCCAGAAAGCCTCTCTTATCCTCTCACCTGACCTTGATTACTGAGGGATAGTTAAGGAAGAATAACACAACAGGCTGCTCTGGAGTGGAGATCGTGCCGGACGGTTTGCATACATGATGCTACAGCACTTTCACTATACACCACCGAGTGCCTGCTATCATTCCCGTTGTATAAAGAAGAAATCTGAGGCCTGAGAATTACAAGGCCCAGCCAATTTTGGTTTGTCTTTTATTGATTCAGCATTTGGATTTTTTATTTTCTATGGTGCAAAGACTCTCAGATTTTAACTTTAGAGGTATTTTTTGAAAGTCTCTCTAAACTTCAGTCTATAATAAGTTTGTTGGTGGCAATAATGGGATTTCCTGCTTTCATACTTTCTTAAATCGCTGATGCAGCCCTTTCAGATCACAGGGGCCTGATGAATTGATAAATGTCAAATACAATTTACAAAAGAAATTGTTATAACCTTATAAACTTTTCCTCAGTTTGCTAAACTTAACATTGCTCTTTCCAATGATCAATTATTGAGATCAATAATCAGTGTTTCTGTAGTAAATTATTCATATCAAGGAAAATGTTTATACTTCCTTAATCTTAGAGTAATGTACTTAACCATACCTTAGGTCACCAAGGGTGTGCCCAGCTTCCTTCTATCTTGAAATTTAAAGCACTTACAAATTTCCTGAAACATCTTGTAGGTACTTGTTTTTTTAATATAAGGTTTCTCAGAAGTGGCACAATAAACTTTTTGGGGTGGATAAATTTTTTTATTACTAGGAGCTGTCTTTCACATTTTTACAACATCTCTTACCTCTATTCTGTGTACTCTGTATTTGCTAAGGGCACTCTCCTCCGTATGACAACTCAAATGTCTTCAGAAGTTGCCAAAAATGCCTTGAAGGAGCAAAGTCAGTATATTATAAACACTTAATGACAGAAAAGAAAAACAGAGAAGATTCATATCTCTACAACAAAATCCAGACTTTCTGTTAGATGGCATACTTTTAAAGAAGACCAAATGTGTCAGGGGTTAAGAATCGGTTGCATTTGATTAAATTTTGGAGCATGAAACAAGCTCAATAGCTACCTGTTCCTGACCTTTTTATGGTATTCACTGGATTGAAAATTAAGGAAGTTTTGTTTTTTTTTCCATTTTAAGCATTTGAATAGCCTAGTCCATGACAAATGTTCCTCCCCCCAAGTTGCATATTCCCACTCTATTAGTTAAGGATTGAGAATACAGTTATAGTGGACATCTAAGGACACATAAGTCAAAATTCTGAATTTTCCTAACTTGGTTTGCTTCTTCCTAAGGCTTTTTTTTTTCATTTATAATTCCACCTTATTTCCTTATTTTTCAATTTTAAGCCATTTTCTCTTGACATGTAAAATGTGCTTCAGCAAACTAAATGACTATTTATCCCGAAGGGATAGAACTGTTAACAAAGCTTAAATCTAGCACACAACAATTAGGTACACACATTTCCACTAAAACATCAAAGAAATCTGCCTCTTCATCCTGGATTTTGGCACACATTTTGTTGTCTGGTAAAGTTGCTATCTAAGAGTGTGAGATTAATGATGTATGTAATTTCAGAACATTAATCTCTTCTCACAGTAGTTTTTTCCAATGTTTATATATAGTTGCCGCTCTTCAAGCACCCAACAAGCTTTAAGGAAAAATAGCATATCCTTGAGCAATACTTGTATTTTAACTTTGGATAAGGCTAATTTCATTCTCACAGCATGTGTCATGTGCATATACTCAGCCCAACTTTATTATTTCTTCTTGCACTCTTAGTTTCTCAACCCTCTGCTTTTACACAGAAGAGCCACAGTGGACTGTCTCTCCTCTACTTTGCACCATGTACACTTGTAACGGATCTCATGAATTTGGCTGATTTCATTGTCACACACACTCCTCTGCCTTTCTGGGCTCCTCAACCCTAGCTTTTCTGAGAGCACCTGATATCTTACCCCTCAGCACCCTCACCACAAACAGGGAAATGAGTCTCAGCAAAACTAAAAACAAAAGGTTTTTGCTTCAGGTTCTTGCTATATCTCTCTTTTCTCCTCAATTTGTCCATTCTCCATTCTCCCATGTCCTTTTATTTAGTGGGATCCTCTCTCTGCAACTGAATGTAGATCATAATTGTGCAGTTCTGGCAAACCTTAGTCCAAATGTATGCAAGTATAGGCTGCTGCAATGAGACTGAGATACTGGGAATAAAAAATGTTGGTTGCATATGAGACAAAGGAGAGAGGGGCCCTGCTAATCACCGCCCTCGTCTCCTGATATTGGCCAAGCTGTTGAGACCTAATTTGAACTTAACTCTGAAATAGTTAACTGGCATATCCAGATGAATCCTTATTTCCAAGACTTTATGAAGACCAGGTGTCATCATCAATGGAGAGATTGTCAATGTTTAATAGAGCGTGTTGGGTACTCCCGGCACACACACAATAATGAATTATGGGTTTCTTGGTTTATATTATGGGCCGAGCTGATGTTCCAGAAAGTGCATCTAGACAGACATCAAGCTGCTTGGTGCCACCACTGATGGAACAGGGAGCTCTAATCCATGTTTGCTTTGGTGGGAATGGCATGGACGGCTTGGTTCCTCTTAGAGTAGACTTAAACAGCAGCTTTCCTTTCAGGCATGCCTGTTTCCAATTAGGAGCAGTACTACTTCCAAGTGTCAGGAAGGTGCCAGGGTTCTGAAGGGTCTTCACATTGGTCTTCTAAGTTGTTTATAGTACTCAGCTACCAGCTTGCGGTATTTTCAAGGTTGCAGAGAAGAGCCATTTCCTGGTGCGGATTTCTGGCAACAAGACACAGAGCTCTCTTTACAAATACTTCAAGAGCTAATGTCTCCCAGTTAGAGAAGTATATGTGTTTGTACACTGGAAGATTATGTCTATAACAGAAGTTCTCCCAGGTCACCATCAAAGACTTCTTTTTTCTTTTTGTTTCCATACTGAGTACGCTCTTGTGTAAGTGTGGCAAACAAAAAATCTGCATTTATTAAGGAATTTAGGAAATTATAAAAGAGTTTATGCTCATTCTCACAATTTGAACCATATAAAATCCCAGAGCAAAATGTGAAATATCGTCTTGTCCATCCTTTTTTCTTTTCCCAGCAGTAGCTGCTGTATTCTCTTCTTGTCCTTTTTTTCCATTTCCTTTTCTCTTCGTATATTTGGATGTATATAAAGAAAGAGCATATTTATTTTTACCTTAAAATCGACAGATTTCCAAAAAATCTATCTATAGATTTATTTGAAAGCCAAAGTCACAGAGGACAGAGGATGGGGAAGAGATTTCCCACAGGTTGCTTTACTCCCCAGATGGCTTTAACGCCTAATGCTGGATCAGATTGAATCTGGGATCCTGGGGCTTCCTTCAGGAATCCCATTTATGTGGCAAGGGTTCAAATACTCATAGCACCTTCCAAAGCTTTTCCAAGGCTATTATCAGGGACCTGGATCAGAAGTGGAGCATCTAGGACTTGAACCAGCAACAATATAGGATGGTGGTGTTGCAGACACTACCTCACTTGTGCTATCACAATGCTGGTCCCAGAAAATGCATATTTCTCTTTTCCTAAGGTAAGTGGGAGTACAGAGAACCTAGGATCCGTGCAATACATGTTAAGTGACTTGTCTTTAAATTCTGTGTCTTAAAGTGCATCTGCCCCTTCTTTTATATAGTTGCATAGTATTCTTTTGCATGAATAAACTATAAATCACTTATTTTATTCATGAGGTTTTACTTCTTTGCTACCATTTCTTGTACCAGAATAGCAATGCTGCTATAAGCATAAACATCCTGACTTGTATACCATTATGACATGAAGTAACCATTGGTTTTGAAAAGTGGTTTTGCTAACCAAAGACACATGCAACTCCCAATCAGTCCTTCTGATCAGGATGACTTCATCAGTACTATTGCACTGAGTTAAAGTCATTCAGGTTGAAACTTAGGAATGTGATTAGTTAGTCTGTTCTACCCTATCCAGGAGATATACTTGATACATTAGAGTCTTTGAAATCTGAAAACAATCTTCAGACTTTCCCACTCCCCCACATCAGCCTATGACATTGCTACCTTTGAGAACAAGAAAAATCTGATGTCTGATTGTAAATGTATTTTATATCTTTATCCAGATAGAAATGAAGTGAGGAATTAAATTTGCATCTGTGATTAGAAAAATAAATAAATTGACTGACTTTCTTAATGGTGTTGTTCAATCTGTCTGTATTAAATGAATTGTATAATAAGTAAAGTAAGATTTAAAATTTTTACACTTTATGCCCACTGTGTAGACTTAGCTACAATGCCAAATACAGTATTGATCTTACTACTTTTCATCATTAATTTCATGTAGTTAGCAAGATGAATGCCCTAGTAATTTTATCTTTGACTTTTTAAATTATCTGATGGGTAGAAAGACATGCAGAGAAAGAGATCAACAAAGAAGGAGCTGCCATCCTCTGCTTGACTTCTCAAATGACCACGGTGGCCAGGAGTGGTCCATGACTGAGTCCAGAAGCTGAAGAATCAAGTCAGGTGTTCCAAGTGGTGGTGAGAATCCAGCCACTGGAACTATCACCCATTCCCTCAGAGTCTGCATTAGGAAGAGACTGAAGTTGGGAGCTGGAGAGAGAAGTCAGACCCAGGTAAGGGGGATGTGGAAATGTTCGGTAGTATTTTCATTTGGAGCTTTTATAAAAGTGCTTTTGAGATTATATTCACACTGAAATAGTCACATCATGAAAATTATGATAATTTGTGTCCTGTAAACCTGGGTTTGAATTGAATTTATGCTATGAGTGGTTTTAGGGTCTTGTGAGAGTTATTGAATATTTTTGAATCTTTGATTCTCAAATGTAAAATGTAGATTATGATGATCTATATATTAACAAAGCCAATTGTGAAAAATCAACCAGATGCTAGGTGTTTTAAAAGCACCCAGGGCAGATGTTGCAACACAGTGGGCTAAGCCACCACTTTGGAAGCTGCCTCCCACATTCGAGTGTGTGTGCTGTGTGTCACCTGTGCTTACAATGCAGCTTCTTGCTCATTCCTATCCTGAGAAACAGCTGGAGGGGACTCAAGTCCTTGCCGTTCATGTCAGAGATCTGGATGGAGTTCTTGGCTCAGGGCTTCAGCTTGCCTCAGTCCTGGCTGTTGTGGCCATTGGGAGAGTGAACCAATGAATACAACTTTTTCTCCTTGCTCTCTTAAACTACGCTTTTGAACTAAATAAAAATAAATTTAAGTATAAATGTACCTAACTTACTACTTGAAATATTGGAGGGTTAATGTTATTAAACTGCTAGCAGTAGTAGTTGATAAATGTGTTATTCATTTACACTAAAAAATGGCTGAAATCAGAAGGCATCTTCATAGGCATGAATTTTGTGAAGAGTTTACAATTGACTTTACTATGCCTGAGAGAATAAGGTGACTATTTTATAGCTACTCCATCCATCGTTAAAACTGATACTCTGAGAGAAAAAGGAAATTCCAAACATATCCTAAAATGTTAGAGGTGGAACTTGGAACTGCTGCTTTCGGGAGCTGATCTCCATGCTTGGCTGCTCGGGACAATAAGTCTTTAAAAGTCTGTGCCTCTTTGGGTCTCCCTTTGAAACGCTGGTGTTGGGAGATGTTGAATAGCTCTGTGTTAGCTGGAGGCAATTCTGTATGGAGACAGTATTAGCAGGCAGACATGATCTAATGTTTTAATTTGAACGGAAAATTTTCCAAGAGGACACACATACACACAACAGAGACTGGAAGCGGGGAGAGATTTTACATCTGCCAAGAGCTACTTCTGAGTCTCCTACGTGGCTGTAATGGCCCAAAGACTTGGTCTGTCTTCTGCTGTCTTCCCAGAGCATGAACAGGGAGCTGAATTGGAAGTGGGTCAACTGGGATGTGAACGGGTATACATAAGGGACTTCAAAGTCACAGGTAGATTAGCCTGCTGTGCAACCATATTATCTCACAGTTAAATCTTAGCCTTGCTTTGGTTTGGGGCTACTGAATTTCAGAAATCTATCAAGGAAGCATACAATTTTTTTATTTCTCAGGTGTGATCTTTATAATACCTGTTTTTGATATTTCTCCCTGAATCTTGCTATATCTCTCAGATTTATTTGAATCAGATAAGGTGTCTTTCTTATCTAAAAATGGGTTTTGAATTATATTTGTGAACAAACTGATAAAGAAACTATTTCCACACATGTACACACAAATGTGTGAGTTTGGGATGACGAGCTAAGGGGGAAGAACAGTTCAAATTCTGTGTATCTACCTAGGAGAAAAAATTTCAGATACATTGTTTTATTTTGCAAAATCTCCTTTTTCTTTTTCTCATTTTGGATTTCTAATCACAACTCATTTCTAGAGTTTTCTTCTAACATTATAGAATGCTTCACATTGGAAATGGGTAACACACACACGCATATTTGAAAGGTAGTGTTACAGAGAAGAGAAATAGTGCATGAGAGAAATAGTGTGTGTGAGAGAAATATTGAGAAAGAGAGAGAGAGAGAGAGAGAGAGAGAATTTTCCATCTGTTAGTTCACTCCTCAAATGCCCAGAACTGGGCTCATTTGAAGCAGGGAACCATGAAGTTCTTCTGGGTCTCCCATATAGATGCAGAGGACGAAGCACTTGGGGCATCCCCTGCTGCTTTTCCAGGCCATAAACAGGGAGCTGGATCAAAAGTGGTGCAGCCAGACATAAACTGGCACCTGTATGGTATGCTCATGTTGCAGGTGAAGACTTAGCCTACTATACTATGTCATTGGCCCCAGGGAATAAATCTTCGTGCATTGCTTTTTAAACTTGTTAAGATTCTGTTGAGTGGGTGACTGTGTCGTAACATGGCAGGTTAAGGCACTGACTGTAACACCAGCATCCCTTTTCAGGTTTATGTTCTGGTTGCCTCTCTCACTCTCCACCTCCATACTAATGCACCTGGAAAAGCAGTAGAAGATGACCCAAGTTCATGGGCCCCTGCCATCCATGTGAGGGATGTCTGGGCTCCTGAATCAGCATGATGAAACCCTGGCCTTTGAGGCCATTTAAAAAGTGAACCAGTGGATTGAAGATTTCTTTCTGTCTCTGCTGTACTTTCCATAAATAAAATAAATCTTAAAAAATAAACCTTGTCAAATTCTGTACAAATGAATCATACCATTGTAAAGAAAAACGTGTTGGGTTGTCCTAATTAAGGTGCTTTAGGGGAACTGAGCCTACAGTTCCAATGAGAACAGAATATTATCCATCACTTTGCTGATAGCTTGACTGCACGTGTGAGTATTTTAGGATAAGAAAACTTAAGTCACCTTTTTTGTAGGGATGAGTGTGTCTTTGAAAAGTTAGTAATTGTTTTTTTAAACGGAGGGCAGGAAATATTTCCAAAGTAGCCATCAAGCGAAACACCTGTTGACCAACTGTTTGTTTTGTTTGTATATGCTGAAGAAGTGTTGGTCATCTTAACTTCTTAGGGATTTGGGTACAACCCAATGCAGAACTAATTAATTTCATGGCTTCTAGATGCATTTGCAGAAATTAAAATGCAAGTCCTCACTTGATTGGTTTGAATCCCTTTCTCCAATTAGTTCTGTATGCAGAATTGTTCAGACAGCAGCTTTCACGAACAATTCAGTTTCTACTCTCCGTTGTTATTTTACAGTTGAATCCATTTCTTTTGTGATAAGCCTAATGCCTCTGTTAGTTTGTTTCAGTGACAAGTCCTGCACGCTCAGATTTGCAAATCCTGAGAAATCTTTCCATTGCATTATTTCAGTAGGCCCTAACATTCTTGGACAAATACAGATTTTCCCATCCCCACATTGAAGGACTGATTCTTGCCTTCAGTCTTTTCAATAGAAAAGCTGATTCTTGCCTAGAATATTTTAATCTCTGATTTTAGCAGCTTTTTAAAAGGTTACTGATTTTTCAGCAGCTACATAATGCACTCAGGCAAACATTTCCAGTGGGTTCCAATGGCATTAAAGAAGGCCGTGTCCGCTGGCTCTATGCCAATTGTCTTCTTGATGTACTTGCTATTTCCCTTCATGAGACTGTTTAAGAGCTAGAGATTGTTCTTTGATGACGCTTAAGGGGAAACACTTTGGGGGCTTGTGTGTCTTTGTTATATTCTGCACTTCATTTTCTCCAAAGAATATCTTGCATGTTCATGCATATTAAGACATTGTATTAAAAAAACACTTTCAGGAATTGGATTGTCACTCAACAGAGTCATTCCACAGAGATTAATTGTTCGTCAGGTATGTATATGATCAGTAGTATGCATTACCAAGGAAAATGATCCTGTCTCATATACAAATTCAAAGCATCAGAGAATAATTAACCATGTTATCTCAAAAATTGCAGAAAGAAAAGAAGGGAAAGAAGAGGGAGGTATGAAGAGAATATTGTTATATTCTTTGAACTGTATCTGTGAACTGTGTTGTATCTGTTAAAAATTGTATGTTAAACAAATTAAGGGGCCAATGTTGCACACAGTTGCTTAAAACACCTCTTGTGACACGGCACCCACTTTGAAGGCTGGCTTGAGGAATTCTGATTGAGTTCCCTTCTAATGTGTCCAGGAAAGCAGTGGAAGATGGGTCAAGTGCTTGGGCTCTGGCTCATGTGGGAGACCAGGAGGAAGTTCATGGCTCCTGGCTTTGGGCTGGCCCAGCCTTGGGCTACTGGTACTATTTAGAGGAGTGAACCAAAGGATAGATCTCCTTCTTTGTCATTGCACCTTTCAAATAAAAAAGTAAAGGTTAAAAATATAAAATGCATAAAAACATTTGAACAAGATCACACACATAAAACAGTGTAACAATGCTTTATATATGCTGTGATGGCAATAAAATACACTTGTGTGGAAAAAAATTCCGAAGAAAACAATTGCTGCCTTTTATTATGTACAAAGCACGTTTGCAAGCACCATGTGATTTGAATCTGCTAATGCTATTGAAATTCTACTAAGGTTACTGAGGAAACATGTAATGAAATTATGTAACCAATTTTTTGCTCATTTTTCTACGTATTGGGAGAGTTGGTGGAAATTGAAAAAGAAACTGACACATGGTCATTCATCTGTGTATTCATCACAAGAAACACATATGACCACGATGCTTCAGAAATATGCCAGAAAGTGGGAAACTCACCATCAGCAACCAGATGACGCATAGTGCTGCAGAAAGCAGGTAGTTCCACACATAAATACACGAGTAGAGTTATAAACTGTGATATTTTATGCGGAAGGACAGAAGGCCATGGAAGTGCAGCACAGAGGTTCTCAGCTTAGAGGGGATGTAGTGGAGGCTTTTTCAAGACTGAGACTTGAAGCATGCGTCATGGACAGGAGACTAGAAAAGAGCACAGCCCAGACACAAGGTCCTGAGGGACATCGTGTGGTTGGAGACTGCGCCGGGTGGGAGGAGTGCACCTGCAGCTAGGAAGATGCCGCATAACCTCTTGAACCTGCTGACAGCATCATGCAGTTACAAGCAGAAGTGACATATATGCTCCAAGGAAGAGGGGTCTAATGCGTTAGGGTGGAGGCGTGCTGACTTGGGTTACTGTCAGATTTCCTGTTTTGTCTTTTTCATTCCACCGTCTCTGGGGTTTTCTAGGTCTAGAGTGTGACTTCACCCATTTTGATCTAGTCACTTTTCTATTCCTGTGGCTGAGGAACCCCTTGAGTGATTACTGAGATATGAAAGCTGTGCAGCTTTGGCTTGTTCCACACTTGAGCTGGAAGCAACAGTTGGCTGCTGTTCTAAAGTAAGCTTAAGGGGTCATTTTCTTTTTAGTCTTGACACAGACAGCTAGACAACAAAACACTCAGGACCTAGAGACTAGAAGTCCTCACCTTGCATGCACTGGGATTCCATATAGATATCAATTCATATCCCAGCTGCTCCAGTGCCCATCCAGCTCCCTGCCTGTGGCCTGGGAAAGCAGTTGAGGACTGCCCAAAGCCTTGCGGACCCTGCATGGGAGACTGGAAGAAGCTCCTGGCTCCTGACTTTGGATTGACTTTGCTCCAGCCATTGTGGCCACTTGGGAAGTGAACCAGCAAACAGATCTTCCTCTCAGGATGTCCTTCACTGTGTAAATCTGACCTTCCAATAAATATAAATAAATCTCATATTTAAAAACCCCCACTCATCAGTAAGAGAATAAAGCAGGTTGTAAGCTGTACCTTGATATCTTCCCTCCCGCCCTCCTAGTTTTTTTTTTTCCTTCTCTCTTTTCTTCCCTCCCTTTCTTTATTCAAGTCTTCCTTATCTCCTCATTCAATCTTTTCTTTTTGGTCTTTAAAAAAACACATACACACAGAAAAGTTTGTAAAACATGAAAGTTCTTCTTCATAATTGTAAAACTCAGTATGTGAACTAGAGTATTGCTAACATTCACATAGTTTATGTAAACCCGTATGTAAACTCCTCTCTCTCTCTGCCAGAGTTCACACCAACCAAGTAAGAAATAGCATATTGGGATTATACTGCCCACAGGCCTATGCCTAGGGCATCCTTCATTGCCATCCTTCACAGATTTACAAGCTACCTGTGAGTGCTTAAAGAATATAAGTTTGGAGCTAGCACGATCCAGGCGGGGGCCCAAGCAGCTTGGCCCCGGGCCGCCATGCGGCCCGGGTGCGAGGGTCCCTGCCACGATTCCAGCCTAACACAGCCAAGCTTTCCACCACCTGCGCAGGTACATGGGGTGCGAGGCTCTCGGGCAGCTTTCCGATTTGCCGGGGTCCTGGTCTGATGGCCTCCTTCTGGGCGGGAAGGTTGTCCCAGGACCCTGAGAAGTGGGTTGGGAACGCCTCTGAGCCGCCATGCCAGGGGCTGGAGTGGGGGTGGAGCTAGCTAGCACGATCCAGGCGGGGGCCCAAGCAGCTTGGCCCCGGGCCGCCATGCGGCCCGGGTGCGAGGGTCCCTGCCACGATTCCAGCCTAACACAGCCAAGCTTTCCACCACCTGCGCAGGTACATGGGGTGCGAGGCTCTCGGGCGGCCAGTGCACCATTTGGCGCCAGGCTTCGCCTGCTGGCCGCCCGGCCAGGAAGTTCTGGAATTTGGTTTCTCTGATATGCTGCATGAGACGCTCCGTGCTGAACCCACAGTACTCTGAGAATATGTATTAGTCCTTAAGCTTTTCAAAGGCATTTAATCTTCCTCTGAAGAACCTGTAGTCACTTTATAGTGCCGATCGCCAACATCAGCTCACTTAAAAGGCAAAATTCCGGGCTTTTCCAGCAGGATGCCCCATTACCTGATAGGATGAGGGATCAGCAGAGGGGTCACAGAAGGCATTACTATGACACTGACTGGCATTCAAGAACCATACTCGGGGCTAGAATGTGTAAGGCATACGTGGACCAATGCCCTGACACTCTGACCCCATTGGACGGTTTAGAAGGGCCGGTGGAGTCTATGCAGGAGGCATGACAGTCTATAGGACGCTCTGGGCTGACCAGAGCAACCTCTGGCATAGTTAACACTGGCTGGCAACAGGCCTGGTTGGAGAGCGTGGTGGAGGCCTTGGCTGCGTGGAGCCTACCACTAAGGGGCACAGGAACTGGAGGGAGGCTGAGATCTGGTCGGGTCACAGTTGTAATCCCTTGGCACAAATATCAATTCGGCTTTGACGCACCATGCCGGATTAGACCACAGCACAGTTTGGTGCTCTGGAGGACCAGGATAGACGTTGGACGGGCTCGGCTAGGCCTCAACCCCATCTGAGCCATATATGAGATATGCGTGGGTATGGACGAGCCGTGGCTGGGCTGAAACTCTCAACAGCAGGAACCAGAATGGATTGAAGAGCGGTGCTGGCCGAAGGACCTGCTGGAATGCGTGAAGCCCGACACCATGAAGGAGTCGGAGGGAGGAACCTGAACAGATCCTCTGACAGGACACTGACTCTACAAATAAACGCAAGAAGCATGGAGGTAAATAACCCAGAAGAGGCTTTGGAATGTGACCCACTGGAATACACTTGGCTCGGGTTGGGGCAGACCAGGCTGAGTCGGTTCACGTCATCCACTGGCAAGCCCAAGTGCTGAAACTGTGTGGGGGCCTGGCCGTGTTTGGTTGCGATTAAAAAAAAAAAAAAAAAAAAAAAAAAAAAAAAACAGTACAAAACACAAAATGCCAAGGTGAAATGGCCTGTGCTAGCAGGGAATGCAACACCCGACCAGCACTCCTCCCACTGGTTTAGGTGAGGGACAAGAGTGTGATGGGCAGAGCCGGGGAGAGATGCGATACTCATTGGTTCCAATAGAGGTCGGGGCTCAGAAGAGAACCAACCCAGGGGTTAAAACCATCAGCTGATCGGAGTGATGGACGGTGGCGGGCACTGTGCTTACTAGTAGTACATGTAGGAGCCTGGACTGGGAATGCCTCAAAGTTTTTTTTAGGGGGATTCCCCTGAACAAAATGGAGGAATCAAAGCATTAATAAAAAAAAGATGAAAAATGGAGTAGATGAATCAACCACCTCAGCTTTATGCTTGCAGCGGAAAACTGGACAAGGGGAAACCCTAAGACGGACTATGTCAATCAGTGGACTCTGCACCAGCCTCATCATACCTGGACTGTTGCTGATGATATGTTGGTGCTTCTAATTGATCGAGGTGACGCTCTGCTGGCTCTGCCTACAAACCTGAGAGGGCCTCCCTAAGAGGCGGTTGAACTTGAACTGGACAAGTGGGATGCTGGACTCTGTATGGTGTAAACTTTTAATTAGGGAATCTCAACGGAACTTGAGCTGTGGTTATGCATCAAGGTGAAGGAATTCATGATGGGGGAAGGGTTTGGGGTGAAGGGGGGGGAATCCCAGTACCTATGAAATTGTGTCATGTAATGCAATGTAATTAATGAATAAATGAATATTTAAAAAAAAAAAAAGAATATAAGTTTGACTAGTTTTGAACTTTACATAAATGGAATATCGTAGATCATATTCTGTTCCATTTGACTTATTTTGATCAACTTTATATTATTTAGAATATCTTCTGGCTGGAGGTAGTTTTCAATGTAAAAAGTCACGACAAAGAAAACAATTCAGAAAACAATCATTTGTCTTTCCTCCAAATTTATTAACTATTAACATTTCCCTGTTTTATCTTTTATGCGCTCTGTCTCCTCTGATACACAAGACTATCTTCAGTCATTTGAGAAGAAGTATCATATGCCATCACACTCTACCCATAAACTTTGTGTTTCCTAACAATAATAAAGATTTTTCTTACCTATCACAGTAATCAACTATATGCATTTACAACGGTACAGTACAATGTGCTGTCAACAACTCGTTTCTTTTTTGGTTACTCTAATGATCCTTTATGGTGTATTCTCATTGCAGTGAAGGGTCTCACTGTTGTGGGGAAGCAGATCAAGGGCTGGTTATTGCATTTAGTTATCATTCTTTTCAGCTTCATTTCAGTTGTAATGCTGCCTCATCTTCTCCTTTTGCTTTTTTTTTGTGTAATATTGACTAGTAATAAATATACCCTCCTGTCCATTAAATAGGATGGCCCTCATTTTGTTTTTATCTGATTGAACATAATTTCTGTAAGCCCAGCCATGATTTATTTTTGCAGCTTTAAGCTTTTATTGTTAGATATCATACATAACATTTTACACATGAAAATGCAAATTTACAAATTGGTAATTCTTCCACATGTATGCTTATGCCTATTATTACAGAGCAGAACTAGCTGAATTGTTCTCAGGTAGAATTGTATGTTTTTGAAACAAAAAAAATAGAGTCATTAGAACAACAGAGTTACACTCCTGTTTACTTGGTAGAAGAGATTTGATGCCAAAATGTTAACCTGGAAGAAATGAAAAGTCTCTGGATTATCAGGATTGCAAACTCAGATCCACAAAATGATAGTAATCAAACTCCTAAGGCTTCAGCCATAAATATCTGTTCTGTAAGGAAGCAAAATTATCAGTCGCTGAAGCCATTGAACTGGGATCAGGGGGTATTAGGATGTACAGTTAATTGGAAAATGACTAGTGATGAATAAACCTCAGAAGCTCTAATATTCAGGGATGCTTATATGAGACTTTAAAAAATACTTTTAATCAAATGGACCCAAATCCTTTTGGTTAAGGCCTTTTTCTCAATTACTGGTTCTTTTTCTATTCAAAGGAACCAGAATTCATGTTATTTGCTTTGCTCCATGCAGATACCCTTTCTTCTGTCTAAGAGCCATCGTCTCTGTTGATAGCTCACTTTGAAGTTGGTACAAGGTTGTAATACATGCTGACTTTTACGATAATAACTCCACATGTGAGCCAAAGAATTCCAAGCACCAAGTTTGTTCCAGGAAGTGGTTTTAGACCTCATTGTTCTACCTTCAATTTCTGTATTTATCTGTAACTTATTATTTTCAAATGTAGATACATGAATCTTTAATGCTTCTATTTCTAGCTTGTCTGGAACCCTAGCCTTCTTCCTGAGTCTTCCCAATTGATTCAGATGGTAGGATTCTAGACAGCATTTTCTTCCACTAGAATGATGTGTCTCTTATGAAGACATTGATTAGTGGTCAGTGAAAGCAAAACGCGGCGCTGTGCTGAGTAATTCTGGTCTGATCCTTCTAACAAAAGTGTTCATTATCTTGAGGATTAACTGAAAGATGAGAATTACAGCATATTGATTATAAATGTTAAAATTCTTAGTGTAATTATATGTCAAAACCTTGATTATCCTTAGAGGTTCTAAATTGCTAGGAACATATAATAATATATGCTTTCGTTGCAGCATGGTGGAAAGAAACTAAGCAGTAATATTTGAAGATAGCTGATTGGCAAGCAAAAGAATCTCCATGTCACAAATGACTTGATTGAGATTCATAAGATGTAGGCTATACAATGGTATTAGATTTCAAAAAAGTAAACTTTGGGGGATTGAGAATTTTGGGAATTGAGAAATCTGGTCAGTAAGGTGCAATAAGAGGAAGTATAAAATTTACAAGCATGAAAGCAGCTGAAGCATCTTTTGAGACACCATAATTAAAGCTCAAAGAACCGCAGGCTTTCTGAAAAGGAAGAATGCAGGACTTAACAAAAATAGTGTGTGCATAACACACGGGAATGCAAGGGGAGCTGAGAGTGAGAACACAGTTGTCAAAGTGTGATTTTCCTGTTTCCTCGATCAAAATGATAGGGGAGCTGGACAGGGCAGGGCAGAGAAGATGTGAATCTGAAAATTAGCTGAAGCTTTTCTAATGGAAGTGGGAAGAGACTATCAAAATTGGTAATTTCCAGTCATTAGTGGTGATTGCTGGGAAGGCTGGTAAAGCAAATTCATGGAGAATAAAACAGAAATTAAGAGGTAAGCAAAAAGATGTGCTTAAGAGAACAAACACCTACAATGGCTGAAACAATTGATTTGAGCAATCAGTTTAGCTCATTACAGGAGAAATTACATAGATAACTCGGAATGACTGGCATGGAGTTTAGTAAATAAATTACAAACATTTTACATTTAGTCAAATGGGTAACCCAAGTACCTAATGCCATGACGATTTGGAGAGAAGATTAGACTCAGGTTCAGAAAATCAAATGTTTTGGGTCTGAAAGAAGCCCAAGAGCAGAAACAGCTTCGAGAAGCTCATTTGAGAAAAGGCTGGAAATGGATCATTTTATCGAATGGCTACATTCAACAATGGTGGTTCTTGGGAAAAATATAGATAATATAGAAGACATGTGAATGGAATATTAGGCCATTTCCTCCTGTTAAGCATATCCCATTTGACATGTTCTGTGTTCTTGGCTCTGGTTAGATGCAACCAACTGTCATGGGAGCGAGTGAGACAACTTGTGGTAAAATCTTCTGGGACCAAACTTATCTTAAATATTATTGAGTCTAACCTTCTCATTTTAAAGGCATTGAGAGTATATAATCAAGAGAATAAGATAATGTCAGGTGATTCCGTCAGATAGTCGACTATGGATGCAGCTGTGTAGTTAGCATCATTGTGCAAGAAAGCATCCAGGAGGTAATGGGGACATGCAAAATCAACCCTTTCTTAGATCTACCAGGGATCATGGCCAATATCTTTCAAACAAGAAAAGGATTTGCTCAGAGAATTCATCTCTAAATTAGAAGACCCCAAGCAATTCTTCCTGAGAGAAAGGTAAGGAACACAGCTACTCAGGGAACTCCATGTATCACTTCTACTCCTTTTTCAGTGTCCCAGGTTCAGATAGGGTGGACATGTCAGAATGTCCCAGGGGCTGGGAGCACAAATCATTTCCACAAGTTTCCTAGACATTGCAGAGTAGCAACTTTCCCTCAACTAATTGTGAAGCACTGGGCAAAAGATGTGTCTGGTAACTCTTGTGGCAGTTTAAAATATATGTGATTGATTCTACTTATAGGAAGCTATAGGCAGAAGTATTTGTACATTAGTTCACAGATAAATTCACAAAGGATGAGACGTGCAGCACTTTATGACAGCAATGTTATAATAATCTGAAAGTTGATCAGTAACAAATTAATTGTATGGTTTAGATCTACTGTAAAAGTTTGTAATTTGGTTAGAAATGACAAGGCCAATTTTTGTGCACTAACATGAAGCAAAGTTGGTGGTGTGTAGTTGCATAGGGAAAAACAATGTGATGCCTTTAAAAAATGAAACGACAGAAACAGCCCAATTATGCGCTTACATGTTTAAATGTGCAAAATTCTAGGAAACAGACACAAATTCTTTTTTCTTCTCTTCTGATTTCTTTTTTAAAAATTTACTTCTTTTTAAATTATTATCATTTTATGATACAGTTCCATAGGCCCTGGGATTTCCCTTATCCCCTCCTAAGGTTCCCCCCTCCCCAGCTTCACTGAGTTGTCTATATCACTACTATAGTATAGTTCTTCTTACACAGCCATATGTCCATCATTGTGGGCATGGACAATGACAGAGAGTCCAGCATCCTATTGTCAAAATACAGTAAACAGTTTCATTGGGAGTCCATCTTTGTCTAGAAGTAGAGATGCATACTGCATGTGTCCTCACATCTGGATATGCTACTAACTACACAGTTGCTGTACATCCTTAAATGAGAAACCACAATACAAAATTAACAACAGGAAGAAAAATAGAAATTTACAATGCCATGAAGTTAAATAGCATGCTACTAGATATGATAGTCTCCATTATACAGTTACTATACATCCCCTTAAATTAAAAGCCACAAAACATGATCAATAACAGGAAGGAAAAAAAGAAATTAACAACACCAGGAAGTTAAATAACATGCTACTGAATGACTAATGTGTTGCTGAAGAAATAAATATCAAGAACCTTCTTTTTTTTAAACTTTTGAAATAAAAATATTTATTTATATTACATTTATGTGTGTTAGTGTTTTCCTGTTCATATTTTTATTTTTATTTTTATTTTTTAATTCTTTTGTTTCTTTTAATTTTTCAGTGTAAGGGAAATTTTGAGAAGTGCTGTTCTCAAATTTTCTGGTCTCTGAGTGGGCAGATAGAGCTGAGCTCTCCCCCAATTCATTCAGGGCACTCTGACTCTAACTTGTAGTCGATCATTTCCTTGTGTGCTTTCTTGAATCATTTTCTTTTTCTTCAAGATTACTGTTTAGTACCCAGCATGGTAGCCTAGTGGCTAAAGTACTTGACTTGCATGTGCAGAAGTTTAAAAAAAAAATGGGTTTACAAAAGCAGAGATGCGAAGTCCTCTGTAGCTTCTTAGAGCGACCCTGTAGCAGCAGTGGCCCTGTTAAGTAGTTGCCTCTTGTCTTCTCATCAACCAGTTTAAGGAGTTAGGTTTGCTTGTGTTTTGTAAAGTCCAGGCCTTAGAGTGTGCAGCTGAGAAGTTCTTTGATTGCAGTTTTCCTCACGGAGGGAGTGGAGCCTGATGCCTGCCCAGAGCACAGTGTATTATAACATCAGATGATTTGCTGATTAAGTGACTTGCCACACTCTGAGATTCTCTCCCATACAAACTCTCCTTTTCCTTCTTTTTTTAAATAATACATATTTATTAAAAATTCAAATACAGAAATAAAAGCACAATATCCCACCCAGTATACAGACAGCCACGTAAATCCCCTTCCCTCTAATCCCATTCCCCAGAGGTTATCACTGTGAACAAGTTACAGTATATCCTTTGAAACATTTTCCTTTGTATATACAAGTATATATAAACACACATATTTTTAAAGAAAAAATGCTTGTCATTGACTTTTTTCTGTATTGTTTCCTTAATATGTCTGATGTAAAAGGGGATTTTAAGGGAGAAGTCCCACCCAGTCTCCCAACCACCCCAGGTCCTGGATGTGGAGCATGCTCCAAGGGTCTTGCTCAAGTGGTTTTGGTAGTTCAACAGTTCTGAATTGCTGCCGCTATCACCACTCCAAGCATGATGAGGTCGTTGAAGAATCCACTGAATGACGAGGTCCATTATAGAGTCTCTGTTTGCCCAGTTTTTCACTGCCCACATATAGCTGAGGTGGTTGATTTACTTGTTCTGTCCTCTGTCTTTTGATGGTTAGGGTTCTGAGTCTGGAAGCTCAATGGGGGGAATCCCCAAAGAAATTTTGTCTGAGGTGTTCCCAGACCAGATTCTTGTATGTACTAGCAAGCACAGGGCCCGGCACAGTTCATTGCCCCGATCAGCTGTTGGTTCCAATTGCTGGGTTGGTTCTGTTTCCATCCCTGTCTTCCACTGGAACCAATGGGTGTTGCAGTCCAGCCTGGTTCTGCTCAGCACATACAAAGCCCTCACATAAATCAATGTGGGCTGCAGCCTAGTCAGAGCGACCCACAATAACCCCCACCAGACGCGCCCCCTACCCTGGTTTGCCAGTATGTGTGGCAGACTAGTACAGTCTGTCCCACATCCCCTTCTGCGCTCGTATATGTCAATGGGTATTAAAATCATGTTCCATCTAACCAGCTCAACTATCCAGCCCTCACGGATGCTATTGGGTTTCTCTCAAGCCACCCCAGCCCCTGCCCTAGTTTTTGTGCCCTTCTGTGGGGGGTGGTAACCCAAGAGGGAGGAGCCCACTATTTCCCTCCCAGGTCTCTCTCACTCCCAGATTATGCACTCTCCAGGTGGTTCTGTGGTTTAATTTGACAGAATTAGCCCCCAGTGCCAGCTTCTGCCAGATGATGCTGCGGCTAAGCCCCAACAACCCTCACCCACTCTAATTGTAGATTGCACCAGTAGAAATAATCAGCCCAGCCTGGCTTTTCCCTGATCTGGTCCACATGAGGTCCACAGGTGCTGTATCCCTGCCTAGTCTGGTCTACCCCCATCCCAGCTCACGCTCTCCAGTGGGAGTAGCTGTCCAGCAAGGGAACAACCCCCATATTCCCCTGCCAGCTCTGCCCCTCCCTTCCTGATTCTCACGTGTGTTGGTTCGGTGCTGTGGTCACATCTGGCACGGGTAACCTCACCTTGGCATTCTGTTGTTTACTGCTTTTGTCGCGACCGAACCTGGCTCAACCCACACTGTACTCCATTGTTCAGATTTGCCAGTGGATGATGTGAACTGATTCAGCCTGGTCCGCCCCCGACCCATGCCAAATGTTTGCCAGTGGGACACTTTCCATGACCTCTTCTGGACTGTTTCCTTCCATGCTTCTTGCTCTTACTTGCAGGGTCTGTGTCCTGTCAGAGGAGTTGCCCAGGCTCCTCCATCAGAATTCCTCCCAGTGCCAGATTTTGCGCATACCAGTGGGTCCATGAGCCAGCACTACTCAGTTCAGCTCCTGTCCTAGCAGGGACAGTGGCTTTTCCTAACTGGCCTTCATCCATTCTGGTTCTTGCTGTTGGATGTTTCAGCCCAGCCACGGCTCATCCATACCCACATATAGCTCATACATGGCTCAGTTGGGGTTGAGACCTAGCCTAGTCTGTCCCACATCTACCCTGGTCCTCCAGGACACTAGAAGGTGTTGCAGTCTGACCCGGCCTGGTGTGTCAGGTCCCAGTCCACACTTGTGCCAAGGGAGACTACAACTGTAACCTGATCAGAACGCATCCCTATTCCAGCTCATGCGTCCCTTAATGGGAACCTCCACCCAGCTAGAGTGTCCCCTTAGCCCCCTACTGGGCCTGTTCCCAGCCATTGTTCAGCATGCCAGTGGTTGCTCTAACTCAGCTTGGCACAGCCTGTCACCTGTCGTGACCCCATTATTGAGCCTTTGTCTCTTCTTTTGCTCCTGGTCATTGTACTTCTGGTTAGCAGAGCCTTCTTCTTGGGGCAGGTTTCTAAGCTCTGTCACTCACAGGTCTACAATTCAGTTTTACTTATTGCAGTTTGTACATGACTCTTCATTTGCAGTCACTTGCACCACTCCCTCTAGTGAGTTCTAGGTCTGGGTTCTTATGTTAGATTACCACCATACTCTCCGTAGCTGCAGCTCCTTGCTCACCACTCTCCACCTCCTGTGATATCCTGCTGAGGGTGCAACTTTGTCTGTACCACCTTTCTCCCACTTCCAGTTGGAGCAGGTTGCAGGACTAGGGAGAAATCAAGAGTCCTATACAACCAGACTGTTGGAGGCGATAATCTTTCAGGATCCTATTGTAGTTAGGTATGAGGGCCACACAGAACTGTTTTGTTCTGTACGATGACATAGTTGGTATTATTTTCCCTGAGGGACCAGTGCAATGCACTGAGCTCAATGAATTGTCACCAAGCTCAGCACTTGCATAGCTCACTGTTGTTCTTGCAGTCTTAAAGTTTTTCCACGCTGTACAAAATGATGTCTGCTGTGACACTACTAGAATTCTTGATCTGCTTGCCATCAGGTCTGACGGCTACCCAGACCTATCTTATGTGGAACCCGTGGGATGCCACGTTATTGCAATTTGCTGAGCCAGAAATGAGTTCACTCCCAGCTCAGTGCCTATGCAGTATTGTCCACAGACCTTGCCTCCTTAAACGGATTGGCACCTCAACATGGATCTAGGGAGCAGAATGGGTTGTGAAATCCACCCTGTTCCTCTACTGCCTGTCTTGGACTTGTTGCTCTGTTTCTGCTCCTGATCAAATCAAACAGCCCAGCAGGATGGCAGTTTTTTGGGTTCACCTCCTGAGCTCCCAGTGAAAGTCCCTTTCCACCTGGTTGCTGGTGGAGTTCCAGCTGCTGGTGTGATATGGGTCACCACTCACTGAATGCTGCTGGGGTATCAGTCACTGCAACACTGCACCATTGTGTCTGCTGCTTTCATTGTCTGTCAGTCTCCATGTAACCCTCTGCTGGTGTTGTGTCCTCTCCTGTTTCCTGTAATGTGCCCTCTCTGCTTCACGCTTCTAATATTTCTGTATCTGCTTAAATCTGTGCCTACCCTAGTTGACCATCTTGATTCTCATCCAGATACACAAATTCTTAACACTTTTTACTTATGATGATGGAAGAACAAACAAGACTTGCAATTTAAAACAATTTCACCCTTACCAAAATTTTCAGATAAAATTAAACTTTAAGTGGGTAAAATAAGGAATGAAGCTTCTACTGAGAAGAGACCTGTTGATAAAGATCAGCAGTTGGGGCCCAGCACCATGGCCTAGCGGCTTAAGTCCTTGCCTTGAATGCCCCGGGATCCCATATGGGTGCTGTTTCTAAGCCCGGCAGCTCCACTTCCCGTCCAGCTCCCTGCTTGTGGCCTGGGAAAGCAGTCGAGGATGGCCCAAAGCTTTGGGACCCTTGACCCACATTGGAGATCTGGAAGAGGTTCCTGGTTCCCGGCTTCAGATCGGCATAGCACAGGCCATTGTGGTCACTTGGGGAGTGAATCATTGGACGGAAGATCTTCCTCTCTGTCTCTCCTCCTCTCTGTATATCTGACTTTGTAATAAAATAAATCTTTTTTTTAAAAAAAGATCAGCAGTCGGTGAATGTCAGTAATGGATTTTGTTCATCATTTAACCTTCCCTTTTATTTCAACCCCCCATCACAATTTTGAGAAAGCCATTCTTTGTGAATAATGCTTTTTGAAAGGGTTAATTGTAAAAGTGACTGTGTTCCTGTAAGTCTGGAATATCCAAAGAAACACCAGTACCCTACCATGAGAAAAACACAAGTGACATACAGTTGGCCTATTATTTCCTTTTTCTACAAACCTGGACTCTCTGGGAGAGATGCAAAGATGTGGAGAAATTATTCAATTGTTAGAACATTGTGTGTACCCAACAGCTCTTGTTGCCAGACTTCATGGTTCTATTTGTCAAGTCTTGAGATTTTCTTCTTTATTTCTGACTTTTGATGCTTGGTATCCTTAACATCATTTAAGTGACAATGGACATTCTCAAGGATAGAGAAGGAGGTGGATTCCTTAAGGGCCGTCATCTGCATCAAGGCGTAACAGTTCTCTAAGGAACAGCACTTTGAGTAAGGCTTCACAGATGCCGAGGAAAACCCAGTATTTTAGTCTTGGAAACCCCAGAAAGTTTCGCTGTAGCTGTGTTGAAAAGCTAGATGCAGTCCTTAGAGTCTCCATTCTCTCACAAACCACAAAAGTTGTGATGTCCTCCACAATTTGATGCTTATGACCTATTCTGTATTACATCATACCCCCATAAAAAGCAATAATTGAAGGCAAAGAGTAAGACTTCTGGTATCAAAAATTTGAACTTCAGAATACAAAGCAAGAATTTAACCCTTTTTTCAGCTGTTTGATGTGGCGTGTCAGATCTGGTGCCTGGCCCACATCCAGGCTTGAGAAAACAAGATGATTTCTTTACTTTTAAAGAACAGATTATGGAGAAAAATTGATCCCTGAGACAGGATCAAGTGTAGGTGGTTTGGGAGATGAATGAAATTCTGAAAAGGAAGTGGGGGAAGAGAGAGAAAGAAGTACAACCAATAAAGGATGGACTTCTGTCTTCCTTGCTGCCATGGGCCTTAGGAACTGATTCAAACTGGACATTTCACTATTTCAGAGGACTGTGTTCTCTTGGAAGGTACTAAACTGTTTGAGATTAGATTAGATTAGATTGTGAGGGCAGAATTATCATGAATGGGATTAGTACCTTTGCACAAGAGATTGCAGAGGGCTAGATGACCCCTCCCCTATGTGCCAATTATGAACCAGTATATGGCCCTCAGCCTGCGGTACCATGAGAAATAAATTTCTGTTATTTACAGGTACTCAAATTAGGACATTTTGCAATGTCAGTTCAAATACACTAAGCTTGTATCTATCCTCTCAACCATCTATGTATAATCTGTTTTTCATTGATCAATTATGTACTTACCTGTCAACCTTGTATGTATTTCTACCTATGTGTCTGTGAGCGTAAGCATATGTACATATCGTTTGATACAGATTAGAATGGTTAACTAGGGCTGGGTATTGCTGCACAGCATTCATCTTCTTCTTTTATTATTATTATTATTATTATTATTATTATTTTATAATGTAGTTCCATAAGCGCTAAGATTTTCCTCCCCCTACCCAAGTCCCCTCCCACCCCCGGATTTCCCTTCTAGTGTTACAATGTGTAGTCCTTCATGAACAGTCATATGTCCATCATTCCATTATTAAAATGTTTCCTAACATTGTAGGCATGGACAATGGCAGAGAGTGCAGCATCCTGTCAGGCTATATTCAATAGTTTCCTCGGAGTCATCCAGCAGAGATGCATGCTGTGTTATGTCTCCACATCTGGACATGACAGTCGCCACTGCACTTCTTTTATAGGTACCCTTAAATACAGTCAGAAAACACAATCCACAAAGGAAGAAAAACAGAAAATTTATAGCAACATGAAATTAAACAATATGCTACAGGATGACCATGTGTCGCTAAAGTGATGAAAAAGAAAATCAAAACCTTTCTTTCAGAAAATGATGCTACTGCATGATCCATGTGGCACTGAAGAAATCAATAAGAGAAAGAAAAAAGATTTTAAGATATTATGGCAATAAAACCAAAAATATCAGTGACTATGAGATGTAACACAGTGATGAAATGGAAATTTACATCAGATGCTTGCAAGCAATCAATCTATTAATGAATCTCAAGGACTTATTGAAAAAGACAAAAATGACTAGCAAGTACAAAAGGTCAAAATTCACAGCTAAAATAATTGGATTTAAAACAAAAAACTACAAATTGAAACAAAGAGCCATTCCCTAAGAAGATGAGCAAAACAACCCCTCAGCAGTATTAGCAATGAGCATCATGAAAGAACACCCACTTTAAAACTAGAGATGAAAAGATAATTATAGATGAATGAGAAATGACTCCAACTTTCTGCTCTTTACATGGGTCATGACACTGTTGGCATTGGCAAGGATAGAAATTCTAATTTTTTGTTGTCTAGATATATTTAGATGTTTCATTGTGCATCTGTCTTCACTCCATAGTAGAGATGCATTCTGTTGATTTTCTTTGATTCCCATACTCTGTTATCTTTAAACATCCTTTGTTTGTGAGGTTATATGTGTGTGGGTTTATTCACCTTTATTTTTGTTTTGTATTTTCGATGAAAATTATCTTATGTTAGAATGAACATATGATATTGTCCTTTTGGGATTGGCTCATTTCATTAGCTTAGTGGTCTCCAGTTGGGTCCATTTGGATGCAGACAATAAAATTTCATTTTTTTAGTAGCTGAGCAGTATTGCGCAGAGTAAACGTACCACAGTTCCTTTATCCAGTCCTCTTTCAATGGGCATCTAGGTTGTTTCCATGTTTTTCTGGTTGTTGATTGTGGTGCAATAAATACAGGGTTGCAGGTTGCTTTCTCATGTGTATGTGTCAGATCTTTGGGGTTTATTCCCAGGAATGGGATTGCTGGGTCACATAGTAGGTGAATTTTCAGTTGCTTGAGTAGCCTCCATACCAACTTCCATAGTGGCTGCACCACTTCACAATCTAACCAGCAGTAAAGTCAGGTTCTTTTTTCCCTACATCCTCGTCAGCAGATATTGTTGATAACTTTCTGTATGCTGACCATCCTCACTGGAATTAAGTGAAACCTCAGTGTTGCTTTTATTGAAATTTCCCTTATTGTCAGGAAGCTACACAGTGTTCTTTTCAAGTATTTTCTCATTTAACAGAGAAGGAAGATGAGCTTTATACAGAAAGTGCAGCGCTGGGACTAAGTATTCATTCTTGTTCTAAAGTCATGAATGCAAACACACACACACACACACACACACACCAATCCTCCAATTGCAAATTAGAATTACGGTGCAGTGCCTCTGTTTACCCACTGGACTGGCTTAAATGAGAAACACAATATCAAGTTGCGGAGAGAAACAACCACGTGAAACTCTCATATACTGCAGATCAAGGTGTGAGTTTCTGTGCTCACCCTGGAAAATTTTTGGCAGAGTCTATTCAAGCTGTTTGCCTCTTGTGTCATTCACATTCTTCTACCTATGAAAATAACAGCAATATGCACATAAGTTTGACATGTGTCAAAATTTTCATAGAAATAAATGTCTATTTACAGTGGAATAAGTACATAAATAAATACATACAATGAGGCAAGCTTTAGAAATGAGATGTCATGAGCTATAATTATGTTCCATAGCATGGATGAATCTCAAAATTTTGAGTATGCAGGGATATGGCTCTGTGTACTGAGAATCATATACTTAGGATGTATTATTTTGTGTAGGTATGCTACATTTTGACAAGTTACATTAAAATTATTGGTACTTCTTGACAATTACTTATTTGGAAGAGTAACAAAGAGAGGGAAAGACAGAGGTCTATTCCTTCTTTTCTATTCACAGTTTTTTGATGATTTATTTTATTTTTATTGCAAAGTCAGATATACAGAGAGGAAGAGAGACAGAGAAGATCTTCCATCTGATGATACACTCCCCAAGTGACCGTAACAGCTGCTGCTGCGCCAATCCAAAGCCAGGAGCCAGGGACTTCCCCCAGGTCTCCCTCACGGGTGCAGGGTCCCAAGGTTTTGGGCCATCCTCGATTGCTTTCCCAGGCCACAGGCAGGGAGTTGGATGGGAAGCAGGACCGCTGGGATTAGAACCGGTGCCCATATGGGATCCTGGTGCATTCAAGGCGAGGGCTTTAGCTGCTAGGCCACACGGCTGGGCCCTATTCACAATTTTTTTAAAAAAGATTTATTTATTTTTATTGGAAGGCAAATTTACAGAGAGAAGAATATGCAGAAACATGTCCCATCCGCTGGTTCACCCCACTAGTGGCAGCAATTGCTGGAGCTGAGCTGATCCAAAGCCAGGAGCCAGGAGCTTCTTCCAGTCTCCCTCGTGGGTGCAGGGTCCTTAGGATTTGGGTTTTAGTCTAGTGCTTTCCCAGGCCACTTGCAAGGAGCTGGAAAGGAAGTGCAGCAACAGAAACACAAACTGGAACCTATATGGGACCCTAGTTTGTCCTACTAGGCTACTGTGTCAGTACCCACTTTTTAAAAAAAGACTTATTTAGTTGTAGGATGTAAGAGCTACATAGAGAGAGGGAGAGAGACAGAGAGGAAGACAGCTTGTATCTGATGCTTCACTCTCCAGATGAACACAATGGCAGGTGCTAGGTCAGGTTGCAATCAGGAGCTTCTTCTGGATCTCCCACATAGGTAGCAGGGGCCCAATCATTTGGGTTATCCTCCTCTGCTTTGTCCAGGCCACTAAAAGAGAGCTGGATGGGAAATGGAATGGCTGAGACACAAACTGTTACCTTTATGGATTGCCAAGATTAACCTGTTACACCATAAATATTGGCCTCCAATGCCCATTATTCACTCCCTGAAATGGTCAGTGTCTGGAGCTGGGCCAGGCTGGAGTCTGGCTACAGCAACTCCATCCAGACCTGCTACATATGTGGCAGGAGCTTAATTTTTTGGGCTATCTTCTCCTGACTTCCAAGTGCATTAGCCAAGAGCTGGATTAGAAGCAGAAAAAACTGAAACTTGAACTGAAATTCCAATATGGGTCACCATTGTTGCAAATCATGGTAGCAAAATGTTATCCTCCGTTTTTGAAAAGCGAATTTATTTGTGTGAAGGGAGAGTGACAGAGACAGAGGGAGAGACAGAAAGAGATTATGCAGCACACTGGTGTGCCTCACTCCTTTGTACTTTTTTCTTTGTGCTCTTCCCTTATTTTTCAGACATACCTTGGGAGGTTTATGATTTCTATCAAAGAATGCAAAGACAAAGATACAAATAAAATTTTTAAAGTAAACCAATTGTCTTGAAATCCAACCTTAATCTGCAGAGAAGCAGTTTTCTGAATTCCTTTAGCTCCTGTGAACAAACAATGACAAATCCTGGATGTCTCAGATTGCAGACCCAAGATTTAAGCTCTTCCCTGGCACAGCACAGACACTGCTGTACTCCCTGTGGTGTCTTGCCCAGACTTTGCTTTTCTGGAGTAAAAGATAAGGAAGATGTAGCGGAGGAGGAGGAGAGCCCCCAACCACAACTACTGGCTCCTGAGAATAGAAAAGACAGACAATGGTAGAGCAAATAGATTCCAGAACAAATCAGCCTATCACATTGTCTTCCTCAGGAATCCTCAACTTGAGGCTTAACTTCAAGGGAAATAGGCTTGAGAAATTCCTGGTTACCAAAAAAATAATAAATCTTAATTTAGATGATGTATTAATACAGTCCAGCATAATGGTTCAATTGGCTAATCCTCCCCTTGTAAGTGCCAGGATCCCATTTGGTCGCTGGTTTGTGTCTTGGCTGCTCCATTTCCCATCCAGCTCCCTGCTTGTGGTGTGGGAAAGCTGTGGAGGACGACTCAGAGCTTTGAGACCCTGAAGTCACAGGGGAGACATGGAAGAAGCTCCTGATTCCTGGCTTCGGATGAGCTAAACTCTTGCCACTGCGGCCATTTGGGGAGTTAATTAGGACACGAAAGATCTTTCTCTGGCTTTCCTTCTGTGTGTAAATCTAACTTTCCAGTAAAAACAAATAATTTTTTTTAAAAAAAGTTCATAGTGCCAGTTGCGTCCTTGAAGCAAAACTCCAGGAAGCAACTGACCGTCTGTAGCATTTCTTTTGGAAAGATTAGGAGAAGGAAACAGAACCACACAAGAATGAATAAATGAAGAGTTGGGGAGTTCCTTGAAGAGGTCTGCGTTGCTGAATCAGAACTGCCTTTAGACCAAGCTTACACAGAAATTCTTCACCAGCCAGATTGCTGAGAGTTCATGAAGAAAATCAGTTTAAAGAGAATGACAGAATCTCTGTGCTTTGCAGGTGAAGGAGGTGTTGTCTGAAACTGTGGGGTATATCCTTTTCACGCACAGACTCACCTCTTCCAAGGAAAATGGTTTTCAGGTAAAATGAATTTACCTCCTGGATGAGGGAAGGGTAGATTTCTGAAGTAAAAGATCCCATTGGAAAATTGGCTTTTAGTTGGGACAGTTTTGCGCACACTTACTGAAGTCTAGAAGGAACCTCCAAAATCACCAAACTCGCTTATTTTGTGGACCAAATGAGACCTGAAGTGTTTAATGGGTTGTCTGGGTCTCCTAGGAGCCCAGGGGAAAGGTTGTGACTAGAGGCTGGAATTGCAAACTCCTCCGATCCTGTGTGTTCAATTCCACCACGCTGCATCTGCAGCCTAACTTCGTTAAGTCCTGGAAACTTGCTTACAATTTCTCTTGGCATTATTTCCTAGTATGTGAAGTATGCTAACTGTGCATTGGAAATAAAACTAGCCACCAGGATCTGTTGACAATGTGCACTCAAAATAGCTCTGTGCAATGAAATTAATGCTGTGTAAAATCTTCAGTCTTTTAAGGAATGTTTCTCAGTAAACTCTCCGGAAAACAAGCCTCCTTAAAAAATCCAACTCAGTCATCACCATTCCAATTTGGAAAATTCTTTAACTACTTGTGTTTTTATAGGGCATAAATTAAATTATTTTCCCACACCATTGAAAGGGAAATTAAGAGATTAGGAATGAAAATAATGTCATAACACTATATAAATCTGCTTTAAAAAATGGACCACGCCAATGCCTAAAATACTGAATCTAGATATTCAGTAAACGCAGCACACACCACTGAGTTCTCATTCAGACATTTTGACAAAGAAGGAACATTTTTCTAAACATAAAAACTTGGGAAGAGGTTTTGGGCTTAAGGAAATGAGATGGGATAGAAAGTGATGAGCGAAAAGTGGATTCACAGTTAGGACAAAGAAAATAATCTACACTCATTGCAGGGCTTTCACCTGTTCATGAAATGAAGTTTCTCAAAATCATTTATACCAGTGGTGGGCCTTCCTTACGGCTCTGTGTCTCCGCACAGGCCTGGCAAGGTCATGTCCTGGATGTCTGGTAAGGCCCGTGCCTCTTTTTCTTACTACCACTTGTCTTTCTCTCCATAGCTATATGTCCTTTGTTTCCACAGGTGGGACCATGAAATGCTTATTTCTTGTGCTTTGTTTTACTCCGCTTTGATTTTAGGTGATTTTCCTAAAATAATACTTATAAATCTAATGGATATAAATTGACCATAGTCTTCCATACGGAGATACCAAAATTTCTTGATGAAAGTTAATATTTTCAGCAGTCTTTTTGTGTACGCATCTTTTTACTGAGCAGACTGTATCAACTGGAGTTGTTGGGATAAATGATTATATAATTAAAATTTTGATGGGTATTGCCAAATAGTCCTTGTACCATTTTATATGACCACCAAATATCAAGGGAAAATCAGTTTCTACAAATTCACAATCATCAGATTTTAATTAAACTTTCAACCCTTTTTATTTTGTGAGGAAAACAAAAGAATCTCATTATTTGGCATATATTTAATTTTGTGAGAAGTTACCTTTTCATGTACTTATTGACAACTTGTGTTTAATTTTATTAGCTACCATAGTGTTTGTTCATTTTCTATTGGGCTATTTATTCTTTTTATACTGAGTTATTAAAACCCTGTGAATACGACGGCGAATCTTGTATTTTTCTGTTTTTCATTGGGCTTTTGTAATAGCTAGCTGGCTATTTATTGTCTGTGTACTCACATATGTGTTCATATTTTTATATTGATGTTTTAATCTTTTTCACTGTAGCTTCTCATTTTTATCAAAATACTGGAGATTTTTTAGTATTATGAAGTTTTTTAAATTGGATGTAAAGACAGTTTTCATCTATTTGATGTCTTTCTATTTTTTCTAAAATAAAGCATCCATTGACTTCTAACAATTTTAGTGTGTTTTAGTTTCATTGGATGAAATTCTGGAGGTGAGTCACCAGGAAGATGGGCGATGAGACCCTCCATCTATTTTGGGGGAATTTGGATTAACTTCACTAAGGAAACGGTACTTCCTCTTTTCCACAAGAGCATATTCCTCTATTTGGGAGGAAGAACTGGGACATGAAGATAAACACACTTGAGCTCTACTCACGAGTGGTCACCAAGGTGCTCCTCAGGGAAGGATGGCTTTTCACAGAGAAGGGTAGAGGAAGGCAGCACCATTGTTCAAGCTGAAGGGATTGTCTGGTATCTTTGAGTCTTGCATTCTAGAAAAATATACTGTACAGTGAGGTGACTTCTGCAGCTAATTTTTTCCCCAAAAAGAACTAACAGAAATCTTTAAATGTTCTGACTATGATACTACCCAGATTCTTAGAAAATTACAATCTATGTAGATAATGAAGCAATATGGAGAATGTATAATCTTTTAGACCCTAATGTGATTGATTCTGTTCTTGATCATTAGTGGGGCATGCAAAGGTGCTGAATAAAGACAACTGCCATCTAAGCTGTCACAACAACCAAGGATCCTAACAAGCCCATGTGTCCTCTAATAACCAAACCCACATCTACATTCAGATACTGAAAGCCGAGGTGAGGTTGCAGCTGATCATTGTCTAACAGTGCTTGCTGAATCTTTTCTTCAACCTCCTTGAAGATTCTTATCCAGGGCACTCACAATAAATCCTACGATTTTAAACCACATGCCTTTGTTCTCACAAAGCCTGAACTATTACAGTTCTTACCAAAGCAGAAGACAATACTTTACTGCATGATCTGTTCTGTGTAACTGAATTATGTAGAAGTAAAACAACTGATAAAAAGTTCTTCTTTTTTAGATGATCTAATTTTTTACTTGAAAGGCAGAATAATGGGAAACAAGACAGAGACAGGGTGAGAGAATTCTTCCAGCTGCTGGTTTACTCCCCAAATGACTGCAGCAACTATAGACAAACCAAGCCTAAGGCACTAGCCAGGAGCTCCATCCAGGTCTCCCATGTGGTGGCAGAGCACCAAGTGCTTGGAACATTATACGTTGCTTCCAAGGTGTATTAACAGGAAACTGGATTGGAGCTGGAACAGCTGGGACTCAAACTGACACTCTAAAATTAGATGCTCATGTTGCAAGCAGCAGCTTAATGTGCTGCATCACAGTGCTGGCCTCTAAGGTTGCTCTTAAGAGGCAGAACAGAGAAAATGTCTTTTCTAGATCCAATTTGGGAGCTAAGCTCATTGTGTACAGCAGAGCTATCTTCCACGGTGGTGGCAGTGGAGAGGTTGCCACAATGAGTGTAGGCTTTCACGCAGCACTGAAGCCAAGCAAAGGCTGGGGATGCATGAAGTGCTGCAGCAGTCATATAGACTAGAGTTGTAACTTGCTCGAGGGAGGAAGAGGAGGAGAATGGAAAGAGAAGAAGCAGTGGTGTGCAGGAGCAGAAGCTAGCTTGGGAAGTATGTAAGGAGTGAATGACTGAAAATGCAGTGGGGAATAGCAACAAGGAGAGAAAATCCACAGATCTATCTGAAAAACATCTTGTTTTGTCCAATGAGCGTGGAGTTTTGAAAAGAAAGCATTATAACTGAAACCATGGGGACACAAAGAAGACAATGCTTGAGAGACTCAAAGTGGCATGGGAGGAGCTTGTTGGTCCTGCTCTGTCTTGCTCCCATTCGCGTTTCCTCCAGTGTGGGTTCTCTTTCTGTGGGTTTCTGTGTCTTTAATTTTTTTCTAGTCTGTTGACTTTTTCAAATTCCCCAAATATATCTAATTTTTACATGAAACAGTACTTTTATGGCATTGAATTGTTGAGTCCATTTTAGTTAACCTTTATTTTAAAGACTTTTTTTTTTTTTAATTTGAAAGGCAGAGTTTTGAAGAGTGAGCAAAGAGATAGAGATACCCTCCATCCATGGGTTCACTCCTCGAAGAACTGCAATGGTCTGAGATGAATTACTCCAAAGTCACGAGCCAACAGCTTCCTTGGGGTCTCCCGCATGGGCACAGGGGCTCAAGGACTTGGGCATCCGCAGCTGCTGTCTTAGGCCAGGAGCAGGGAGCTGGTTTGGGAGTGGAGCAGGCAGTACTTGGACCAGTGCCCACACAGGAGGCCGATGCTGTGGTTAGGTTAGCCTACTTACTATACTGCTGTGCTAGCCCAACTCAGTTTTAGCTCTCCCCTTTTCTCAAAACTGGAGAAGTCACTGCAGCTAGTTTGCTTTTTGTAGTACTAAGGTTACTGTGTAGCCCCTCTCTGTTCTCACTTCTGTAAGAGAGATGTCTTAACCAAATTTCCATCCTGGGCGTTAACTGCAATACTCATATCAGTCAGAGGACAGCTTGGTGTTCCTAAATCAGCACCCAGAAGGATCAGCAGTGGGTGATTCCTGCTCATGTCCTCACTCTAGCTTCGTAATGCTGGGCTTGCACCTGAACTTCTGTCTGCTTTATTTTTGAGTCTTCCAAGGGAGTTTTCAGTCATGCTTCTGAGTTTTCAAATTTCTGTATTCCCAAATGCTGCCAGTGTTTGTGTGACAAGAGTCTCAGACAGGCTTGGGGTATTTGAGGGTTTTTGTTTTTGTTGTTGTTATTGTTTGTTTTGTTTTGCTTTGGTACCAGTTTGTTTGATAGAAAACTGGTTACAATTTTTCCTGCAGTGTAGAAACCATGCTGCAGGCCTTCTCTCACCTCCACTGTTTGATTCTAGCTCCCAGGGAGTCACTTGCTCTTTCTCAGGCCCTTGCTGCCAATCCATTTGTTCCAGGTCATGTCACAGGATAACCTGCAAAAAAAAAAAAAAATCTGCTTACCATAATTAGGATATTTGAAAAGCAAAAGAATTGAAGTATTTTCCTTTTTCTCTAATGAAGCTGATCAATTTGCCATACGTTGTTTCATTCACGTGACTTTAAGATTCCCAAGGTGCACATTTGGTAAGCTCATCATTTTTATAGATGTGCCAAGTTTGGAGTTGGGAGCAAGAGAGAACGTAGTTAGGTAGTTGTTAAGGCTAAACCCAAAGACTTTAATGTTTTCCTAAGATCATTTGACAGCAGGTACTTTATAAAAATATGCTTTTACATGGCATTCCTTTACTGTTGTCATTTGCAAATGTAAGATCTGTCTTTATCTGACAGAGGGTAAGCAATTCCATTAAGCACAGTTAGGCACTTTTATCCGTGGCTGAGGGATCCCACTGACTTCTGATAATCCCCTCTTCCAATGCGGCCTAAGAAATCCTCCGAAGTTAATTGCATGCAGGGTTGTACGCAATTATGTTGATCAACACGCAGAATATGTGAGCCAAAATGAGCAAGTATAGCTCTATTGTTCTGTGGAAAATATTATAGAAAACATATCCAATTAGCACATCAACACGGAGTTGTTTTCTTTTTATCGTTAACTAACAAAGTTCTAAAATAAGGAACAACCTTTTAATTTGTTCTGTGCAGCACTTTCATTTTCCAGGAAAGGGAGATTGATTCGAAAGAGATTAAATGGATTTTCTATGGTTTGGTTGGGATTTGTCCTCCCCTAAAATTCATGTGTTGTGAGTCCAGTCACCGGGACGGCAGTATTGGAGGTATGTCACTGCAAGCAGTTCAGGTACTTGTCAGGGGCGTCTGGTTAGTTTTTGCCAAGAGATTGTTATAAAATCTGGAGCCTAGGCCCACCTGGGTTGTTGCTGGCCTCTGTTTTGAAATATGATTTCTCTCTTCTACACACATTTGTGCTATTTCCATTTGTCAGGGTGTGACACAGATAACAGAGGCCTTCCTGAAGCAGACCTGACCTGGGGACATGCACTTGAACCTTCTGTGAACTTCATTAATCCTTTTTTTCCCCTAAGAAACCTGCCTGAGACATCAGAGAAGCTTTTAAAAAGCACACAGCTATGCCCTACACTTATTGGTTCTTATTTTTAATTGGCCTTGAATAATTCTTGAACAATTTTATAATAACTGCTGTTACATGATGGTACTTTGTAGCTGAAAATCAAACCCCTGCTAACACAGGACAGGCAATTGTGAAATTCTTACATCTGTTTTCTAAACTTTGTGTAAACCTTGGTGGGAGAGACCAAAATCATTCCTTATAAAATTTTGAACCGTGCAATATCCCGTTCATCATACTTTATTTTTCACTACTTTTTTTAGATAAAGAGAAGAAATGACCTTTTATGAAATATGTATGTATCTACCATACAGCATTGACACATGATGAGATTTTCTGAGTCTTTTGAAATATTAACAACTGAAATGGCATTCTTTAGTCAAAGTTGAAGTGCACTCTGTGGCTCTCACTTTATTTCCGAGATTTTTTCTGTTATGATTCAGATAAAAGGCTGGACAAACATTTCACTCCACTCTGTAACCTCCCTCTCACATCTGTCCAAATATCCAGAAGACTGACCTGTTTGCAATAAGGAAAATGTCTACTGAGCTAACAGAGTTTGTGGAGATCTTCACAGTAAACGATGATACTGTTGCGTGATTGAGTGCACCAGCTGGAGTACCGCAGTAAATACCTCATCCATATTTTGATAGAGAAAAGTGGCTCAGTGAAAAGCTTAAGGAGGCCAGAGTTCATGCGCACTAAGTGACTTGGGAATCATAGACCACAGACGTGCTCTTAGGAATGCAGAAATCCAATCGCTGGAGATGTGTGGAGCTATTATTTTTCTTGGCGAAGATTGATAATTTTCTTCTTTCCCCCATAAATTAGGGTTTTAAAATGTTGTTGCTACTACTTATTTCTCTTGGCATGTTCAGTGATTGAGTGTCTTTGTTCCCACTGCCTTTTTCACGGACCTTCCTCGGCTCCTTCTCTTGAGTAAATAATCGGGCTTTTCTGTGGCTTGTGTAGCAGCTTAGCACTCCTTTGGCATTTTTTTCATTTGACTGCGGAGTTCTGTTGCCCATGTTCTCAGCATTTACGCTTTCTTTCTTTAGTTTCTGAAGAAAAGGATCTTCTGCTTTACTGTATTCGGTTGACGATTCCTGCTCCCACATCTGTTCTCTGGAAGCAGCTTAAGCTGGACTTCTGTTCCGAATTCATACTCTGTGCTTTATTAAAAAAATATTTATTTTTATTGGAAAGTCAGAGATCCAGGGGGTGGGGAGACAGAGAAAGAGGATGATCCTCAGTCAGCTGATCACTCCCCAAGTAGTTGCAACTGCCAGAGCTGAGCCTATCCAAAGCCAGGAGCCAGGAGTTTCTTCCATGTCTACCGCATGGGTGCAGGGTCCCATAGCTTTGGGTCATGCTCTACTTCTTTCTCAGGCCACAGGCAGGGAGCTGAATGAGAAGTGGAGCAGCAAGCATATGAACCATCACACATATGGGATTCCAGTGCATGCAAGGCAAGAACATTAGCCACTAGGCTACTGTGCCAGGCCCCCATACTCTGTGCTTTTACAGTCAAACGGTTTATCAGTTAAACAAAGTGATTCCCTTTGTACTCTATGTAGGCCATGCCCCTGTTGAATGGCATCATGATCTGTGCTCTTACATTTGCTGGCAGCAGGCAATGTGAAGAGAATGGCAGATCTTATCCTTAATCTAGTTCAGTTATCTCCTTAGTTTGAATTTCAGATCTAGCTACTGCTCTCCGCTCTTCCTTTCCCTTTTATCCATTTTTTTTAAAAAAGTATAGTGTCCTATACCATTCTTAATGAACTTGGGCTAAAGCTAGTTGCTTTGTTCTTTTAAAATTTTTCTATGTAACACTTGCCGAGCACTTTATAGTTGTGTAGTTCTTGTTCATGGAAAAAACAGAACTGAGACATCCAGGAAGCTCCCACAAGCAGACACATGTGTCTTTATGGCTTAATCTTATTTTTTTATGATTTATTTATTTTTATTACAAAGTCAGATATACAGAGAACAGAGACAGAGAGGAAGATGTTCCATCCGATGATTCACTCCCCAAGTGATCACAACGGCTGATGCGCGCCGATCCGAAGCCGGGAACCAGGAACCTCCTCCAGTTCTCCCACATGGGTGCAGGGTCCCAATGCATTGGGCCGTCCTCGACTGCCTTCCCAGGCCACAAGCAGGGAGCTGGATGGGAAGCGGAGCTGCCGGGATTAGAACCAGCGCCCATATGGGATCCCGGGGCATTCAAGGTGAGGACTTTAGCCACTAGGCCATGCCACCGTGCCCTTATGGCTTAATCTTAAATACACGAATATATGCAGAAGGCGATCATGGTTGTGTAATACCTCAAACACCACATCCACCACTTGAGGAGCGGTGATGCTGACATCACAGTGACTGCCTGTCTTTTTCAATAGATAACTTTCTTCTTTTTTCAAAGTCTTTGCATTTTAAAACCAGAGCCTATTTTTCTGTACTGTAATTTGAGGATGGTGACTATGTCCACATGAGGAAACAAATACTGTTTGCAGCACAGGGATAAGCTGTTTTGCTAATGGCTGTATGTCACTTACTCCCTGGGAGGTACAGGGAGCTCAGTGCACCACTCACCCAAGCAACCACTCTGCTCTCCACCTGCAATACAGCTGATGCTATAAAACTGTGAGTCATCAGGTCTCCTCATGTGTCTCTGGTGTGCGCCTCAGAAACACAACCCAGGATGCTCAACCGAGTTGATGCTTTCTTAACTTGGGCTGACTGCATCATCTGCTTGAGTCGAGGGACTTGATGGATGGGATAAGGGCTCTTGGCCATATCTGTTTTATGCTTTTCAATTTTATTTTGAATTCCAGCTTTTAAAATAGCTTACAATTGGCTTACATTCATTAATGTTGTTTTCCTTTTAAAAAGTTCCATTGCATACTAATGAGCAGTTTCATGCTAACAGAAGCTTCATTTCCATGCAAGCTAAAGTTTGCCATATGCTTAACTCCTGTTTCACACAAACATTAAGTCTGCAGAATGCATAGTTGCCACAAATATCCAAGTACAGAATTGGGCCCCATGTACAAGTATGTGAGTGAAGAATTTGGCTCATGCATATACTCTTGGAAAAAAATTTTCCCATAGTTTTCTTTTCTCTAAGGTATTGAATGGGCCAATACTTGTCCTCATGTTTCAAACATTTCAGCCCCCCTTGGAACATTTTGATTGCCTCTTACATTGACTAGAATTGCACAATGCTATGTTCCAAATGCTATCTTTTTCACTGGCTTCATATAATTCCAGAATAAATCCTTTGCTTCATACACTATGCCCTTATGTATATGACTTCTATTTTTACTTCATTTCTTCCTCTGTTTTTCTTCTACCATTTCATCCAACATGTTTCAAATTTGTGTAGTTGTTTGTATTTGAGACAATCATACTTGAAACCAACAATACTTACTTTATTTAAAAAATATTTGTCTTGATGCAAGTCCCAATTTTGGGACCTGGCACATCAAACTCAGTAGAAGGGATGCAAGCCTTGGGAAAAAGGAATAAATTCATGATGTAACAGGCAGAGTTGATGTGTTCACTCCACCCTGGAGGAATTAGAATCTTTATTATCTTCTACGCTCAACACTAACAGAAACATATGAGTAGTCTTTTAGCAACAAAGATTACCTTTCTTTTTCATGTGAATAAGGATACTTGTAAAAGAATACTAGTAGTGTTTGTTTATGTAATTTAAGTTAATTTAATTTCATCCAATCAATGGATTGCCTTGGTATTTAGGATATGGCAGGTATGTGTGTGTGTTTATTTTAAAGAATCAGGTGTTTGTTGGTAAGTTAACAAAATGCCTTACTCAGGAAATCAGAACATCTAGATTCTAGATATATTTCTTAAGCCTCAAAATAGCCATGCCCTTCTTCTAAGTGACAGAGTAAAATGTTACCCTAAGTTTCTATGGTGCAACTTGATTTTCTAGGGGGGGAATCCAGTTACATCATGCCACCTTTGCTGAGACTTTATTGTAATCTTCCAGACACTCTATCAGTTGATGGCATGTAAACCTAGGGTTAGTTCGTTCATCTGTCTCAATCAGCTCCGGCCACCACCATTGACCTGTTTGACGCATTTGCTCAGGAAAGGTGTTCTTACCTTCTGTGGTTCCTTCTGAACCTTCAGCCTGGAGCCTGCATCATCTCAGTGCAGGAAGGTGTATCTTTGTCAGTGATTGCTGCCCACACCTTTGTTCTCCACCCAGATATTTGTTGTTAGTCATAGTGTCACCTTTCCTACCTGGGAGGCAGATATCTGGAGGCAGTTCCCTTATTGTTCATCCTTCCTTCTGGCTTGGATTTTGTGAAGTCCATAACCAACCACAGTTTTACCATTGCCCTTTGCATATCTTGAGTGATCCCCATTGCATATTTGCATCAAAGGTTTGTCTATAGAAGTTAATCAGAAAAAGAGGGAGAGATGATCTTAGGAGTGACAGAGAGAAGAAAGACAGGGAGGAGAAGAAAATAAAGGATGTGCTAATGTTTGAAGTTACTACTGTATAAAGCATACCCAACGTGTGTGTGCATGTGTGTGTTTGAGAGAGAGAAAGAGAGCTGTTCTTCTGTGAGACTATTAAGACATTGCTTTCAAGTGTACACCTGTGAAAAACCCTTCGATTTCTGATCTGGGTATTGACTGGATATTTCTAGTGTGCCCTGTGTACTACCTGTTGGTCACTTAAAGTCTCTGACATTAGGTCTCAAGCCCTTGAGGTAAGAAGCTGTCAGCATGTCTGCCAAACTACTGGTAACCTCCATGGTGGGCTGTATCCGTTACATGAACGGCTCTGGCAGTATTCTCAATATTTAGGCTTATTTATAAGAGCTAATTAGAAGAGACTGTTTCTGAGAATTCTGAAATGCTGATGGTGGCAAACTACTTTCCAGGGGAATTTCTTTTCTGGATGGACTTTTCCTGGTAGAAGCAACACCTGAAGTTCTGTGGGGTATTGAAAAGCCTCTTCCAGTGTGAGTGAAAGCAGAAAATCATTGGAAACATTGAAATGAAAACCAGAGCCTAGGGAGGGTGTTGCAAAACATACTATTGAGGGTTCAGGCTATTCTGTAATTTGTGTCTATATAGGTAAGGCACCTGTATTTTCTAAGTGTAAGTATTATGCATATCTCAAATGCTAACATTTTTGTAAATGATAGGCCATATCTACTTTATTGCTGTTTGTGGTTCCTTTAACTCAAATATTTGTTAATTGGTTTGAAAAACTTATTTTGCTTGTGTCTTAAGCTCAAAGAAATGCTCAGTAACTGAACTTGACATTCAGTTGAGCGCAACTCCTGTGAGCACACCAGAGTTGAACAAAGACCCGTATCAACTCTGTTTCTAATTCTGAGTTGGGGGAAATATGGGTAATCTAAATGAAACTCACATATGCAAGGTTTATTTGTAGATATGGTTGTAGAAGAGATTTGTAATGAGTTGTATATGCTTAATTTGAATGCTTGGTAAATTTTGGTTATATGCTTATGCATTTGGTATGTGCATTAAGCCATTTGAAGGGTTGCCTTTGGTTATAAAGCATCCATTTGAGGACTCTGGCGGGGCAGACTGGCTACACATCTGGTTGTTTTTTTGTTCTGAGGCAGTGACTAATTTTGATCAGATCTACTTGCAGCACCTTCTAAGTAAGGAGAAGATCAATTCCAGAATTAAATTTCTAACATTGATGTTCATGCAAAGAATAAACAAAAGCTCTTCTACATGACATAGAATGTTAGCATTCTGTGCTGGAAATAAAATTTGAAGAAATGAAGAAATGGCACTGCATGGAAGAACAGTAATTTATGTAAAGCCATGAAGAGATGATGGTTTATCTCTTTCTCAGTTGTAATTGTGATGATATACATGCCTTGCTGATAACAGAAAATCACGATTTTGATTAATGTTAGTGTCTGGCCTCATGTAAAGTTAAGACCCATTTATGGATTCCTTTCAACATGGTAGAAGCTATTGCAGTCATAAATTTCTTCAACTGCAGCAGCTGCTGAGCAAGGCAGTAGTAAAAATCTAACATTAATCTTTTTTTTTCCTGAAGATTTCAGTACTTTATGGACTTCTAAAGCACTCTTTATAAATCGAAGAGGGGCCATACGGCAAAGTTTTCACTGTAAAGCAGTCAGCGATAAGAAGAGCCCTGACTGATGCACATTAAGAAAAAAATTCTGGAAGAAAGAGAAAAGTAGGGCTGTTAACTTAGGGAACGGATATTGATATAAAGTCTTCAATCCTAGCCAGGTGATGCAATGAAAGAATGACCCATTTGGCAATTGGTAAAAGGAAATATGAGGCTGAAAGTCACAGTAAACACTCTTTCTTTGTTTCTCCCCAAAGAGTGCCAACACGTTTTTAATTCTCAGCAGATATATTATACCTAGAACTAAAGACGTGCGGATTTGTCTTCTGGGAATAAGTTTGTATTAATCCACAACAGTGTGGAGAAGCATTGAATCATTTATTTCATGGTCAGTAATAAACAAAAACACACACAGAGGAAATTGTTCCCTGAGTACCCCAATCGACCTTTCCCTGTCTGCTTTTGCTTAATAACTATCAATGTTTATAACTATCAATGTTTTCTTGTCAGAAAAAATCACTGCCTTGTAGTTAGAACTTATCCAAACAAATGTGGCAGATTTCTTTGATGCAATGGTGGTGTTAGTTAGAAATGGATTCTTCAATGGATTATAGGCATTGCTTTTTCTTTATAACATTCTAGAGGCTGAACCAAGTATTTAAAAAACAAGATGCTAATAACAAACACCACATTCCATAAAGTAAGCATGGAAACAAAGGACCTGGTATTGGGATACAGAAAGATGTTGATGACTACTTCCACAAGAAAAGTTAAAGTAAATTTACAGTGGTGATTAATGATTTAATCTAATTCATCAGTAAAATCCATGGAATGGTCATAGTGAAGACACCTGCCACCACGAAACTGAAAACGGAAAAAAAACTGCTACTTGTCCTTGATTGCAATTGGAGGTCATTTAACTGCAATTATGGATCAAAATTTGTTGAATGGCATCCTAATCAATCCTTCTGAGGCAAATATGAGATTATTACAAATATAATTTCTGATTTTCCCTGCTTAATGTTGATGAGAAGCAAATTAAAAGTCCATTTTTTTAAACATCGAAGCAGCAACCCCTATTCAAGACTATTTAAAATATGCTCAGTCTGTTTTCTGTTATTGACTTGTAAGTCAGAAAGCTGTACAGCTAAGCCCATTTACATGACTGAAAATTAATTTCTCTGCCCAGGATGAAATGATCTCTTTCTTAGCAGCCTATGGCCTATGGAAAACAAATGGAACAAGGTGGAACAGAAACAGTAACAAAGTGATGTTCTTGTCTTGAATAAGACATTTATTTTACAACATTACTCACAAGGTTAGACTAAAACGTCAAACTTAGCCATGACGCTGAACTTGATCTTAGAACAGAGAACGTGTAAATGGATACTGGCATGCTTCGAATTTAAGTCTTCATTCAGAAGTAAACATCCATAGTGGGAGGAAGCATTTGAACTTGAAACATAAGAGATTAATGCTTTCTGAGCTGAAAAAAAGGAGAAAAGTTGAAAGAGGAGTTGGCTGTGCGTCTGAGAACATAGTTAGTTGGTTTCTATATGGAGCTAAATAATTCAAAGTCAGTTTGTGTGAGCCCAAAAACCAGACCAGGATTTGAAGAATTGTCCTGCTTTGGAAAACTAATATCGCCAGTTCCTGGTGATGAGTTCCAAGGAAACGGAAGCAGTCCATGCTCCCAGGTCACTTTGAGTTGCTACACTGCCAGCCCACAGGTCTCAAAAACACTTCCTTCTTAACTAAGGCAGCATGTTTTAGGAGAAACATCCACACAATACCTGCTTGACAGTAAACTAGCTCCCAGTAATTATTTCATGAAATCATTTTACTTATTTAGTTGTGGTCACTTAGGCCTTAAAGAATGATTTTCAATCAAGTATACAGTATGCAGATGAGATTGCTTTAAATTGTCTCTTTTATTTTTTTAATTTTGTTAACTTGCATTTTTTAAAGATTTATTTATTTTTATTGCAAAGTCAGATATATACAGAGAGGAGGAGAGACAGAAAGAAATATCTTCTGTCTGATGATTCGCTTCCCAAGTGACCGCAACAGATGCTGCTGCACTGATCTGAAGCCAGGAACCAGGAACTCCCACGTAGGTGCAGGGTCCCAAGGCTTTGGGCCGTCCTCAACTGCTTTCCTAGGCCACAAGTAGGGAGCTGGATGGGAAGTGGAGCTGCTGGGATTAGAACCGGCACCCATATGGTACCCCGGTGCGTTCAAGGTGAGGACTTTAGCTACTAGGCCATGGTGCTGGGACTCCTTTTTTTGTTTGTTAAAAGCATGAATACCTTTACTACTACTTGTCCTTATTCATAAAAGCCAATGAGAGCACAAATCTTGGACTAGGTGCTTGCGACATTGTTAAGACATCATGAAGTAATGCTCCTAGGTGTTTATTTTTAAATTTTCTTACAGATGGCTTTTAAGTATATGAACCTGTGTAATACTTAACCTCAAACACTTTCTTCTTTCATGAAGTTTGGAAGTTACATGAACATGGGAAATGTTAATATCATCTAATATAAACTTTCCTTCATTAACTTGAACTTGAGTAACGCTTCACAGTGTTTAGGACTCAGCTTGGTAAGAAAAGTTCACATTTTTTGTTTTGAGTGTCATTGCATCCAAATGGGTGGTATGGGGAATTCTAAACAAGAAAAATTCAACCTCGGAAGTCAAGTGTTTTGTCCACAGTAATATATCTAACAAAGGAGAAATCATGGCTTATGTTTGGCATTCTTTCTGTTACCCCATATTTGTAGCCCAATTCAGCCAGTCCCTTAGCCTGACTTACTGTGCAACAGAGCATTTTTCTTTGACTAATCATCATAATTAACACAATATGTCTAAGAAGATTGACTTTATGTTTTCCATCATACAACAAAAATAACCATTGTAGCTCTTCTATGTACATTTGTAAACTTCCAAATCATTTCCTTGCCTTCTTGGGGTACCTGTGGGAGCATGTTATAATGATACTCTTAGTCTCAAATAAATAAATTATTTTCTTTTGCTTTTTTCATAGCTGATATCTCACTCAAAAGAAAATGAAAAGCAACTGACTCTTGATGGCTGGGAAATCACCAGGAGGAAGCAAAACAAGGAGGAAGATTTGTCTTTGGTTTTCAATTCCCCCTCAGAAGTTATACATTGCTTACAATTGTGTCAAATTCCTGAGTTAAAATCAATTCCATTGATTTCTTTATCCTAGCTCTTTTTTTCTTTTATCACAAGCTTTTCCCCCCAGATCTTCAATAGCTCTTTCTTAGAAACATCTCAACCCTTTGTAGATCTACCATTCAAGAGTTTGACCTGGGACTGGCGCAACAGCCTAAGGCTAAATTCTCACCTTGTAAGTACTGGGATTCCATTTGGGCACTGGTTCATGTCTCGGCTGCTCGACTTCTCATCCAGCTACCTGTTATGACCTGGGAAATCAGTAGAGGATGGCACAAAACCTTGAGACCTTGCACCTGTGTGGGAGACCTGTTAGAAATTCCAGGCTCCTGGCTTTGGATCATCTCAGCTCCAACTGTGGCAGCCACTTGAGGAGGGAACCAGTAGACTGCAGATCTTTCCCTCTGTCTCTCCTTCTCTCTGCAAATCTGCCTTTTCAACAAAAATAAATAAATCTTAAAAAAAGAGTTTGACCAAGGTAGAAAACACTTAGCTAGTGATGTGACATGACCATTTTAGCTGTCTCTATATGAGGGGTATGTCAAGAACATGTGAGATAGGAGATGTCTTCACAGTCTTTTTTGTAAAACAGTCAGTCACTATTTATCTTAAGTCTGGCTCTCTATACTTGATAGCAAAGTGGTTGGCAGAAGTTCCAGGTACATATGGTCCTTGTTTCTTAGGATCACAGAAAAGAAAAACTCAAGTGTTTTTCTCAATGCATGGCAAGGACTCTCGTGGCCAGCATAGGCTACAGGCTCACATGGTTACAGAGATACAGGGTCATAAGATTGGTACTGGGTGCAGGCAAGACATAAACCAGGGAAAGCCAGTTTCCAAAAGGAAACTGATTTTTAAATATATACTAGAAGGAAAAAATAGAAACAGAAAGATGGAAACAACCACTTTGCACTTATGCTTGGTTTCTTAAGTTGCTAGATATCTACAGTGTCCCTTTATCCATCTGTTGATTTATTTTCTACTTCTCACTCTGTGTTAAAGCTTTGTACATTCATACCAGCTATGCCCGCATTGTCATTTGAACTCTTGGTCGTTGATTCTCAAAGTTTGGTCCTTGGATCAGCAGCATTATCATTATTGAGGAAGTTGCTAAATAGAAATGCTCATCCCACTTTGCAGTCCCAGTAAATCTGAAACACACAGGGTCCCTACATTTCGAATTTTAATAGTCCTGATGCTGACTTCAAACAACTTCCCTAGATGCCTCCACACGCTTATATGTTCTCCAAACTTTCTGTAAAAATATCATTTCTGTTAAAAGTATGGTTTGTGCTGTGTGTGTATTGACATTTGGTCCAAGTTAGCCTCTTCAGAAGGAGATACAGTACTCCCCAGAAGAATGGAACTAAGAACTGGTAACATTGCCCCTCCAAGCTGCTGTAAATGGATCTGGACTTCCCAATGGATACAAGGGAGGGGGCAAGAGGACCCTGCTTAGGGTACCAATGGGACCAGAAACTGCTATCTCTGATGCCAGGAATTTTCAGGATGTTGAAGGCTATGGGAAGAAATACTGATTCTCTTGCCACTTACATTTTCTTTTCATCATGATGACATGAACATAGTATGGCAAAAAGACAACTTATTCCAAATAACATAAGATGTTTCCCTGTGCAGCCCAGCCTCTGTGTCAGTGTTTGTGTAGACACATGGAAGACAAACGCACATGTGGCTGAATTATCTCCTCAGTTACACATGTACAACTACTAATGATTTCAATGGGAGTTGCCCATAATAACCAAGAGTAGGATTTGGCCCATGCAGTTTAAATTGAACCAAAGCCCAATTTGTAAGATGTTAGTTGAAAACCAGCAGTGATTATAAGACTAGCGCGTGATTAAAGCTCCACCTTCAAAATCTGCTGCCCAGATATGAAAAAGTTTAAAAAATCATTATGTATTTTTTTTAACTTGCAGTAAAGGATGAATTGTTAAAACTTCCAGCCTAAGAAAAGAATTAAAGTATCGGAGGAAATTGGATATTCAGGGTGGCTGTTTTTCATTACTCTGCAGCTAATGAAAAAAGTGAGACTTCAAATAAGATTCTGCTTTTATTGTTTCTATTTCTCCAAAAGAACCGTCATCACTTTTTTCTGAAACTGTATCTGTAACCTTTTTCTGAAGTCAGCCTAATCCTAGGAAATAATGTCAAGAATTTTCAAGTTCTTAATTTTCAACTGCATTTTAAAATCATTTATTTCCATCTTTTATTTTGTTGTACAATAAATTATTTTGTTGTGTAATAAGAAATCCCAATACTCAGAAACCTAAAACAGCCATTGACTTTGCTCATAGTTCTATGAGGCAAGAATTCCAGGAGGGCTCTGTCAGACGCATGTCTGCTCTGTCTGGCAACAGCTAGGCATTTGAAGTTGCAGGACTCATTTCCAAGATCATCTTCTCTCCCTCTGAAACAAGTTTAGCCACAAGTGACCTCTCTCTTTGTGGTTGGGGTTCCACACAACATAGAACATGGGAGTCTCAGGGAAATCATCTTTACTCTTAACTTATGTTCCAAAAGACTGGAAAATTACCAATTTAGAGTTGGTGAAATCAGGATCCTGAAACCAGGCTCATTTCATTTTCATTGTTATCTATGGTACAAAACAATCATATGACTTACACCAATATCAGGTGAAGCAGCAAGATTCTCCCTAACATTGGAGGAATGACAATATCTTGATGCAAAAACACATGTGTGAGGAGGTGGGTATTTTAATGATCTTTGGAAATAAAATGTGATACCTGAGGGAGATTATCACCTCCTGATTTCAACAGCTATCTTAGAGTTTTGTGTCAAGTTTATGATAGCATGTACTGTTATCACAAAGTAGCATATGCCATGTTGTGTTGTAAAATAGGAAACCACATCCATCATTTGTAGAAATAAAAAATGTGTTAGCAGATTTGAGTGCTCACTTACTGAATTCCATTTACCTTGCATGGAGTTTAACTTCCCTTTAACTTATAGGGTTAAATGGAAATGTAGATAAAAGTAACCTGACCAGAGTCATAAACGTTGTCTGTGCAACTACCATATTTTATAGGTTATAGAATGTGATGAGATTGTCTAAGTGCACATAGCTGATATACCTTGGTTTGTGATTTTCCCAAAGCAGATTCTAAGTCAAGGGCTTGGTTATAGTCTGTTTGGGAGGTGATATCAGGAAGCACATGGGGAAAGTGACAGGGTAATGAAGAAACCCATTTAGTCAGTTAGTGAGTTACTCTGTAAGCAAATGATACTCCAACATACTGAGGACTCTCCCTAAAATCACATAATGTAGATGTTAGGTGTACTTCCAGCTATGAATAAAGTCCCCGTATACAAACTTGGTTGGTGGGTATCCCTGGCATGGCAGCTAACTTCTGATCGTGACTGAGAGGTCTTCAGATGTCAAAGAAATCCCCTCAAAGGACAGATGATAATGCATAAGGTGGAAAGTCGAATGTGCTGAAACTGTCCACTCTACTGCTTCGTAGGCTCAGGTGATTCAAGTCGGTATGACACATCAATAGCCTCCGCTACATGATAAACAGCACAATTTTATAACGAATTTTTGAACAGTCATAACTACTATTGTTTGGATACTTACTATATTCCAAATGTTTTGTTTGCAGTCTTTTTGTGAATCATGGTAAGAATCAGATGCGTCCCAAAGTGATTCCTAACGTGCTGTGCCACAAGGCTCTCCTAGATGGCTTTCATTTCCTAACAACATCCTGAGAAATAGTAGTGCGGGGTCAGCTATTTCACAAATTGATGGCTTCATGTTCAGATGTTCAGAAATTAATTTCTGTAATTTTCAGAAGATAAGTTCATGTTTCACACACAGAAAGTCCGGAAGGATGTGCATATGGTATGTACTAAGTGCATGGAGCTAAAAGGATATTCTGAAGGCTTGAAGAATATACCTTTTTTCAAAAGCTGAAAACTGACACTTCTTGCTTTGAAGTATCCCTCACATTTTTAACATACCATCTACAAGAATCAAAATTAATGAGATGAGAAATGCATAGTCTTGGTAGATTCTGGCTCAGTTGTCTGGAGAGCTCATCTGAAGTCTAAGTTTCTGATTTATGACCATCCGAAATGTACTAGTTCTAAAGAGTACAGCATAGTGACATCGTTAAATGCTAAATAAATTTCACTGTGGATATCAGATGAGAAATATTATATCAACACATGATAGATTTCAAGACACACACATGCACAATGGAATTCACATGAAATTTTATGTGCTTCAAAATCAAACAATCCCTGATTCATACAGGGAACCCTGGAAGAGTAATGTATGCATACTTACGGAATGCAGAGCTGCAACTTGGCATGCTGCCCTCAAGACTCCGCTTCTGAAAATGTCAGGGAAGTCCACCTGTTCTGAGTTGCGTTGGATCTTCTGTAAATGCCAGCAGGCCACGAGCTCCTGATGTTACCTTTCATGTGCGACTTTCAGAAACAGGTCTCAGTACCTTACGCCCTAAGCTGGAGGAAACTCAATAACTCAGAACAAATTTGTTAAGGGAAAAAACAAAATAAATAAAGAGCCAGATAATCCAGTCAGTTCTCTGCTTTCCCGCACAAGAATTTCCTCACAGGCACTTGGGAAGCATTGATGTGTGCTTTTCTGATTTGGAGATTCTGGACGCTGGACTTTCCAAGTAGTGCTTGGAAGCAAGCACGCTCTAACACACAGGGATTCCTAGAGTGAGCCCCATACAAATGACACTGTGGGTGCTTCCCTGAGGTTGCACAGCACAGAACACCTGCTACAGAAGGGGCTAGGTTTGAGCGACCAGCCAGACACTGCATCAAGGAGCTATATGAAATTATACAAGTCACATCTTCCATCCCGACCTCACTTTCTTCCTCTAGTTGAAACTTCTGAACTCTGAAAGCTCTACGATCCCACATTTTTTTTTAATATCAAAATTAGTTTCAAGGGACTGTTCCTTGAAATGACCTGAAAGGTGAGAAAATGGAAAGTAATTAGGCCATGTAATTTTGACAAATGCCTTATAATTCTACAATTCAGTTTCATATTTTTGAAATCAGATACAAAAAAGTTCAAGTTATTCACTATTTTCATACCTACCTTTTTTTAAAGATTTATTTATTTTATTACAGTCAGATATACAAAGAGAAGGAGAGACAGAGAGGAAGATCTTCCGTCCGATGATTCACTCCCCAAGTGAGCCGCAACGGGCAGTGCGCGCTGGTCTGAAGCCGGGAACCTGGTCTTCCAGGTCTCCCACACGGGTACAGGGTCCCAAAGCATTGGGCCGTCCTCAACTGCTTTCCCAGGCCACAAGCAGGGAGCTGGATGGGAAGTGCAGCTGCCGGGATTAGAACCTGCGCCCACATGGGATCCCGATGTGTTCAAGGTGAAGACTTTAGCTGCTAGGCCACGGCGCCGGGCCCTATTTTTTCATTTTAAGGACATTTCTGGGTATCAGTATGTTATAAGCCTAAGTGACATTTTAATTCTATCGAATCTTTTGAGTAAGGAAAATCTCTTTTTATTCCCTTGGGCATCTTTGTTGTTATTTTTCGTGATACAATTTTGTAGGTATAGGGTTTTCTTCCCTCTCCTGTTTCCTGCTCTGGTTTCCCCTCTTGCCATTTTTCCTCATATTATCAGTAGTATAGTCCCTTAATGTTTTATAGGTGTTAGGGTGGAAACTGCTTTTTCAACTGCCTGTGGTTCTAGGACAGGGGATAACATGTCACTCATAGATTCTTTTTCACTGCAGCAGAAAAGGAGGGTTAGTGTGGGGAAAAGCATGTAGTTCTCTCCTGTCCCACCCTCTCTTCTTCCGCATCCCCTGACATGCCAACACAGTACACTTCCGCTTATGGCCGGCTGGCTGGCTGGTTGGCTTGGTTAGCCAGGAGATTTGCACCTACTCCTTTACAGTGAACAGACAGGTGAACTTTTAAAAATATAACAGTGAAATAGCAGCACATTCAGTCAAAACCTTAAAGTCATACACTCCCGTCTATCTTTGCTTCCTTCTCTGTTTTCAAAAAAATAAGCAATAGAGCGGATATGTTGATCTCACAGTGTCTGTGTCATTCTTTCAATTTTTGTTGAATTTGGGCAGGGCCCTTACATTGGCTTCATCCCTGGGGGTTGTCTTTCAGTTTGGGGACCTATAGTGTTTTGTGCTCCACTTTCATGAACATTTTATGAGACTGTTGGAAACTTCCAGGAATTCTTTACAAATAGAAACTAGATTAGCTTTTCAGAACTAATTTAGACAAATCACAATGACACTGGGGGAAGTTTACTTCGCAATACAACAATGGTCAGGATGGAATGATTTAATCTTCCCCGCTGAAAATGGAAATGAGAATAATGACCCAATCTCAATTTTCAGAAATGTTAAGTACATAAACATATGTACTTTTTGGGCTGTATATTTCCAGTAATCAGTTTCTGATTTTTTACACACCTGTGCAACAGCAGGGATTAGCAAAAAAATTTCCAATTACACATCATACCACACACATGCTGTGTGGGAAATGCAGAATATAAGAAACAAAATTTTAGCTTTCAAAACAAACATGAAAAGAGATGTTGCACAGGTTGCTTCTGGGGGGTAGAAGAGAGAACACAGTGACTGTGGGTATGGGAAGAACTACGGATGTCAAAACAGAATGTGGTGGCAAGGTTGGAGAGGGAGTTGGCAGGAGAGGGTGTCCTGGCATGGCTAGCTGATTGAGCCATGGATTCTGCCATATTCTTCCATAACTGTAACGTGTACTCATTTTTATTTGTATATGTTTGGTTTTCTTGGGTAAAGAAACAGTTCTGCACATTGTTGTGATTGTTCTTGGTCCCTAAAGTAAAATCTTGGTTGATGAGGACCTCTAGCAGTGGGCTTGTTGGTGAAACTTTAAATCAATCTAAAAAACATATGATTTCTTTCATTTTTTAAGATTTCTTTATTTATTATTGGAAAGGCAGATGAGATTCATAGAGAGAAGTAGAGACCGAATAATCTTTCGTCTGCTGGTTCTCTCCCCACATGGCCATATTGGCCAGAGCAAGTTGATCTGAAGCCAAAAGCCAGGAACTTCTTGCTGATCTCCCATGTGAGTGCAGGATCCCAAGGCCTTAGGCCATCTCCTACTGTCCTCTTAGGCCATAAGTGGGGAGCTGGAAGGGAAAGGAAGCAGTCGGGATATGAATTGAAACCCATAGGGGATCCTGGCACTTGCAACAAGAAGTTTAGCCAATTGAGCCATTGCACCAGACTCAAAAGTATGATTTCTGTTAACTTGATACCATATTGGAGTTAAAAGCACAGCATTTTCAAATATATCACTTGTTGTTCAGTTGTTTAAGAGTTTTAACATTACTTACAATTATGGAGATAAACAAGGATGGGAAGTTTCCAAAGCTCCATGTTTCTCATCAGTATTTTACATTTTCCTATTGCTTCTATTCCTGGTGGAAAGAATGGGGGACTAAAATCATTGGGTGCGGGCTTTGGCTTCATAGATTAAGATATTTTATTTGGGCTACTTGTGATAGTAGGACTCCCTGCTGAAAATTCAAGGAGACTGAATTTTTGTCCCCTTATTCAGCACCTCCAAGACTGCTGGCTGGTTCTCTTTCCTGTGCACCTGTGAGAATACTCAAGGAGGCAATTCACAGTTATTCTTGGACTTCTTGGAGAATTCACAACAGCTCGATTTCAAAAACATGGATGCTGGAGCACTGCCTGATTGTGAAATGTTTTAAGGTGTTGTGATATTCTTAGCAAGGCCAATACTTCGGACATAGAAATAAAGTGAAAGTTCAAAATAGAGCTGTGCACAAGTAGAAAGGAAATATTTGAAAAACAGCAATAAAAGTTAAAAGTAATTAGCTACTTGGGGAATTGTGTCTTGGGCTGGCTTCTCTTGTAATTTACAAAAGTTTATTGAACTCAGGGAAAAAATAGAGTGAATGGATTTATAGTCAACTTAAATATGCCATGTGTATTTGACTGAAAAACAATCCTGCCCATCTGGGAAAGCTGTGTTCTTCATCTCTGGCAGAGATACACAGGGATTGGAAGAGGAAGGTGACATCTTCTTGCAGAGGAATTTGTCAGATGAACCATTGTGATCACTGGCGCAGAAGGCATTCCTGATTGTCTTCCAGCATCCACCTTCCCTCCCCTTTCCGTGTAGTTACATTTGGTTGGACTAGCGTTGATTTTCAGGCATAGCTTCCAAGGTGAACCCAAAGAACCAAACCCCGGAGTAATGCTCCCCACTGTCTACTCTAGTAAGGAGTCCTAAATGGGCACCTGAATCATATAGCGAAATGTGCATCTTCTGTTCAGTAGTTGATGTGATGTACGGATGAGAGACCTGGCATTACTGTAACCATTTTGCTACCATGAAGGGGATAACAACTTTAATCCAATCCAACTAGGACAACACCAGGCAAAGCATGTTGTTTTCCTGACCACTGGGATTAGTTCAGAAGTGGACACAGGATTAAAGTTTATCCATGGAGGGAGAAAACCATGAATTTGATTGTTAAAGGATTGAGAATACCTTTTCACATCTCCTAGATGCTGTGGTGTAAGAAATCTCAAACCAGATTTTACTTCCAAGAAGGACAGTGACCTGAAGATGCAGTCGGTGCCTCAAAGAGCCGGGATTGGACAACTGCACAGAAATGGGGCTGAGAGTTTGATCAAATCCCTCCTGAAGTTTTTCACTTTCCTCAGCTTCCAGTTTTGTATGCCAGTATTTCCTGTTACAAATAAATGAACCAGTTGAGTTGAAGCATAAGTTGATTTGAACAAACTTAAATCAGCATTGATTTCTAAAGAGGAGCTGGCGTGCTATACTGTTGTAAGCCACCATGCATACAAAAGTGCACATTAATTTTTGGAAATGTTCTGAAGTGAACACTACCACGTAAAAGAAAACAATAAAACATGCAAATTTAAATCTACACCTTCACTATGTAGGTCAAATGTCACAGTCACTTAGTTTCAACTGATTTACTGGAGAAAACACAAAAGCATTTAATAGGAATCAGATGTACTACAAGTTGCATATAACTAATTGGATTCAACAAAATCCTGGAGATGTTTCTGCTCTTTTTTTTTTGGAGCAATCCAACAATTTAGTCAAAATAGAAACTGTCTTTTTTCAATTCAGAGCAACAAATGAAAAATATACAGTACAACACAGGAAAACAACGCAATTTTGTTCAACTGAAACACACACACACACATACCAAGAAAACTACAAACATATATACACAAGCACACAGAAAAAATTATACAATGACACACACAAATAATTTACCCAAACACAAAACAAAACTGTCTCGCATGCCGAAATCCATGGGTACTTATACACAAAGAAAGGGCATCTGTCCTGTCTCAACAATGCCAGCTTTCGCTATAGTGACAATCCAAATGATCAGAATGCCCAGTGATTGTGAAATTTATGATAAATAATTCAATATTTGCAACCCTTTCCCTTCTTTAAGAAAGTGAAGGACAACACTGCTACGTACGGTTGTCCAAGAACCAAATCAAACCCCAATATAAAAGTAATAGAATTATAAAATGCATTGGATTTGACTTTTTTGTCCTTTTAAAGATTATAAAGTCAGGTAGAACAAAGGCGGATTAAGACAGAGGATTTGACAACAAGAAATGAAGCAGAAAGAAGAGGAAAAGAGTAACTTGAATAGGGCCCAGCACGGTAGCCTAGCCTAGTCCTTGTCTTGCATATGCTGGGATCCCAATATGGCCTCTGGTTCATGTCCTGGTGGCCCCACTTCCTATACAGCTCCCTGCTTGTGGCCTGGGAAAGCAGCAGAGGATGGCCCAAGGCCTTGACACCTTTATACCTTTCTTCTGTGTGGGAGACCCAGAAGAAAGTCCTGGCTCCTGACTTCGCATCAGCTAGCTCTGGCCATTGCAGCCACTTGGGGAGTGAACCAGTGCATGGAAGATCTTCCTCTCTGTCCTCTCTGCATATCTGAGTTTCCAATAAAATAAATAAATCTTAAAAAAAGAATACCTCGAATAATAACTTGAATTATGTCACTCAGAAAATCAACAATGGACAAATGACATATACAAGAGGGTCAGAGGGGAATGTCTGCGTTGGATTTTCAGGATCTTTAAGTCCATCATCATTGTTGCAATAATAGTGCAACCCATGTGTTTAGATATGATCATTCTTACATCCAAAAAACCATTTGAGCTGGTCAAAGCATGTATCTTAGTAAATATGTTCATCAATTTTTAATTAACAACAGCAAAGCCAAAAATCATTCTGAAGATGATAAATATTTCTTTTTTTCCATAGCCCCGTTGAATGAAAAATTGCCCTGTCCACCAGACCTGCTGTCTTGGCTGTTGTGTTTTAGACCATGTACAAACAAGGCCTTGTTCTCATAGATTACTAAACCAGATATGGACATCTGATTCCAGGGCAGCAAATTTGAGCATGACCTGGCTCTAGGAGATGAAGTGAACCAATCAGATTTTCCATCTCTGGGACTGAAATAAAGAAAGACAAAAGAATTTGACAGTTGGCAACACAGTAGAAACTGAAAATTGCCTTGAGGTGAATTTGAAGCATTGTAAACCGAAGCTACATGCAGCCAGAAGTCCATAGAGGCAGATATTTGGAAGAGGGGCCACGGGAAGTGGATTGGGACCTGTGCAGAATCCTGTAGCGTCATCTTAGGCACTCACAGCAGAACACAGCGTGAAGACACTAATGCTTTCCTGAAGATGACACAATTTCTCAGGTGGGGATCTGTAATAGCACCTGTTTTGTGAGAAAAGGGGCCCCTCTACTCCAATGAAACCAAGTGAATCTTTGCAGTCAACTCTGCTAGGACTGTAGCTCAAGTTAGTGCATCTCCATTCCTGTAAAACCAAGGAGTTTATGGAAATACTTGTTGACCCATTTTTGAATATTTCTGCCTGGAAGCATTAGTTTGTATTTAAGAAGTAGCTGGAAAGTTTGTTAGAAGTATGATTTCCTGGCATAGAACTGTGGAGATTTTAATTGAATTCAGTATGGAGAAATCTGCAGTGTTTCCTACAGCTGTCGAGGGACTGTATTTGGGAAGCACTACATAAGTTCATGTTGTCCATTTACCAGGAATTCACTAATCCTGTGGTGCTCAAAAAGTTTGCATTTAGGACATCTTTTTATTCTTAAAATTTATGATGAACCCAAAGAACTTTCCCCTTAATCCATCAGCATTTGTTGTATTATAAATCAGAACTGGGAAATTAAAAATATTATTAGTGGACATTTAGTGTTGCAGTTAGTGCCACATCAAAGTGCCTGGCTGGGATTCTAGCTTCAGCTCTAGATTCCTGCTTCCTCCCAATGCAGATTCTGGGAGGCAGTGGTTACAGTTAAAATAGCTGGCCTTCTGTCACCCTGTGGAAGACTTGACTTGTGTCCCTGGTTCCAGGCTCTGGCCCCAACCCAGTGATAGCTATTGCAGGAATTTGAGAGTGAAATAACAGGTAGGATTTCTCTCTGTATAGCTCTATGTGCTCCCCCCAAAAAATTAAAAAAAAATGAAAGGACAATAAATAGTTACATATTGTGTCAATTTCCTAAGGCTGCTGTAATAGAGTCATATACTGCCTGGCTTAAATAGCAGACATTTATTGTCTCACAGCTCTGCAGGCTTCAAGTTTAAAATCAAGGTGTCGACAAGGTAGATCCTTCTACGTGCAGTAAGAATTAACTACAGCTTTTTCTCCTAGCTTCTGGTAGACTCGGGTATTTCTTGGCTTCTCAGTGTGTCCATCTCTGTCCAAATTTCTGCTTTCACAAGGACATCACTCATAGTGGATTAGGACACTTAATAACTCTCATCTTAATTTGATCATCTGTAAAAACTGTTCTCAAGTATGGTAGCATTCACATGAACTGGGAGTGAACATCTCAATATTTTTGAGAGATTCAATAGAGTCTATAATTCACATTAGCATAAATAATATGTTTTTATGATGAAAGTCGGCGTGAGATGAATGCTTTGCAATGTTAGAAGTGTTTTTAATGACTAGTTTAATAAAACTATTTGAACTTTCCAGTTTGCTAGGATATATTGTTACTGTTGAAGTGTATGTAGAAAACATGACATCAATATATATAGAATTGAGAAAAGGAATGGTATAATTTTTTGATGCTACCTTAAACTTTATATTCTTTAAAGATTTATTTTATTATTTTTATTGGAAAAACAGGTATACAGAGAGGAGGAGAGACAAAGAGGAAGATCTTCTATCCAATGGTTCACTCCCCAAGTGGCCACAATGCCTGGGGCTGAGCCAATCCAAAGCCAGGAGCCAAAGGTTTCTTCCGGGTCTCCCACTTGGGGGCAGGGTCCCAAGGTTTTGGGCCATCCTTGACTGCTTTCCCAGGCAGGGAGCAGGATAGGAAGTAGGACTTCTGGGATTAGAACTGGCACCCAAATGGGATCCTGGCACATGCAAGGTGATGACTTTAGCCACTAGACTATTGTGCTGGGCCCTACATTAAACTTTAAAAGTGACAATCCCTTAAAGGGTTACTGTAATGCAGAAGTTTAAATCATATCAAAACTTTCATTCTTTGTATTTGTATATCTTACAATTCAAAGGATTCTTTACACATGTCTTTATTTGTTTTTACTTGAAAGCTGAAGTAACAAAGAAAGGGGAGAGAGAGAGAGATCTAGAGATAGACAGCGAGAGAGAACTTCTGTCTGGTGATTCACTCCCCAAATTGCCATAATAGCCAGAGCTGTCTGGTTTGAAGCCATGAGCTTCTTCCAGCCCTCCAATGAGAATACGGGGGCACAAGGCCTTGGGCCATCCTCTGCTCCTTTTGCAGGCCATCAACAGGGAATTTGGATTGGAAGTGGAAAGTTGGGACTTGAACAGGTGTTCATTTGTGATACTAGCACCGCAGGCTGAAGATTAGCATCCTAAGCCACTGTTCCAGTTTCTACCCATGAGTATTTTATTTATGAAGTTTTAAATTTTTATTTAATTTTAAAATATATTTGAAAGGCAGATGGGAAAGACAGAGGCAGAAAAGCTTTCACCTGTTCGTTCACTTCCCGATGCTTCCAGCAAGCAGGCCGAGAATTCAATTTGTGTTTCCCAGGTGGGTAGCAGGAGCCAACTGCTTGAACCACACTGCCTTCTGCTGCCCAGAGTACACATCCCGCTGACAGGAGCCAGGGCTCAGGGGCAGAGGAGGGATTTGAACACCAGCCCTCTGATTGGGGCTGTGAGCCTCCCAAGTGGCATCCTAACCACAGTGCCAAATGCTCACCACCCCATAATTTTATAATGTCAGGCAAGGGTCTATGCTCCTTTCATAGTCTCCTTGAAAGCTCTGAGGCGTGAATCTCACTCATATTTTTGTTATGCTGGGTACATAACACAGAACCTAGAGGAAAATGCATTCTAGTTTGTACTGTTCATTACATTGTTCCTCCATGGACCAACTTTCAAGGGTCACAGCTTTAACTGTTGCTTGCTCCACTGTTTGTCATGATGCAGGGTTACTCATCAATTACACAATTCTGCAGACCAATATTATGGCATAGTGGGTAAAAGCCACTACTTTTGATGCCAATCTCACATAAGGATTTTGATTCAAGACCTGGGTACCCTACTTCTAATCCAGCCCTCTGTTAATGGCCTCAGATAATTAGCAGAAGATGGCCCAAGTGCCTGAGCTCCTGCACTCATATGGCAAACCCAGGTGAATTTCCTGGCTCCTAGCTTCAGCCTGGCCCAGTCTAGCTGTTGCAGTCATCTGGGGAGTGAACCATGGATGGAAGCCTCTTCTTTCTCTCTCTGTCTCTATCTCTCTCTTTTCAGAATAAATAAATCTAAAAATGTTTTAAAATTTGTAACTTCTCACAAGCAATCAACCCAGATGCGTGTCAACAGAGGAATGGATAAAGAAACTGTGGCACATCTACTCAAAGGAATACACATCAATCATAAAGAGGAATGAAATTTTGCCATTTGTAACAAAAGGCTTCCAATTGAACACTGTTACTCTTAGTGAAGTAAGCCAATCCCCAAAGGACAACTATCATAAGCGCTCTCTGATATAAAACAATTAATGCACAAAGTACTATGCATATAGACTGTACGAAGTAGACTAGTATAATGAAAAGTAAGGGCACTATGCAGTAGTAGGCATTTCCACTTCTGAGTAAAAGTAGGATTAATGATGAAACTTTTAAATATACCTCTAAAATACTATTTTGACCATACTTATGTTAAGCAAACCTCTATGCCTATAAAATTGTATTGTGGATAGTAATAAATGAAAAGAAAATCTCAAAAAATAAGCAACTCACTTGTACTATTTTACAATTCTGTGAGCATGCTTTAGGCTTTTGCAAGTGTTTCCCCTTCTATCTAGGTTGCTCTCCATCTTGTAAACACATACACATCCCTCGTGGTGGCAATCAAGTCACCATCCCTGGCTTCATGGGACAACATTCATTTCCTCAAGCAATTTACTCATTCTCTGTATTTCTCATTTTTTTGTTTGTTTTTGCTTTTTTCAAAGAAATCTTGCAAAGATGCCCTACTTGTTCAGAAAAGGCAACATCTAGTTTTCATGTCCACTCAGCAATTTTAAGGACGAGTATAATGTGCTGTCCTTTATGTCTTCTATGCAGAAGTGAGCACCACACCTGAGATGAGGCTATGAGGTTATGGATAATGGTTAATTGTTGTCTTGTGGTGTAGGTGAGGTTCTTCAAGGCAGAAAATTCAACTCCAACTCAACTAGAATGTATGAGTTCTTATTTAGCATGTTGAGTAGTGGATACTTACCAGGTGAGAAAGTCATGGAATAGCATGAGTGGCTGAGCCATAGACCTTAGAACCCTGGGGACCAGGGGTACTTCAGAAATCTTACGAAAGTGATGGATACATTTGCATCACATGCCAATCTTGATGATAATTACTGAGTCAATGAAGGAATTCATGAAAGAGAATGGTTGCCACGCCTTGAGCTTGGCTATTAGAATTGAAGAATAAGGAAGTGGAGTTAGAGTCTCCCAAAGGATGACAGATGCTACTTATAAAAAAGAAGAGAGGCCTGGATTGATTAATTATTCAGTGCCCACCACAATAAATGTCTGGTTTGTCTTTATAAAATCCCTTGTGAAGGCATTTGAGAAGACCATGTTATCTAGCCATGGCCAATTTAATCATGTTGTATGCTTTGGAGTAGTGACATCAATTAATGTCTGTGGCTGAGTGAACTTAGTTATTCAATAATTGCGTTTTAATATTTCAGGTTACATGCTTTCCTAGTATTGCAAATCAACACTTCATAAGGAACTGTTTTGTTATTATTTTCCTATGGTGAATGATATGATGAAATTACACGGTGTCACTGGATTTTACACAGAATTGGCATCCACATTAATTTCTCCCAGATTCCCAGGATTTGTCTTGGCCGATACATAATGTGATCATCCTATGGTAAATATTTACCTGATTTGTATTAACCTGAAAACGCTGTGCAAGAAGCCTTACTCCTTTAAGTCTATCCTTGAATGCCTCCCACAGGCAAAGCACGATGTATACTGGCTGAGTGATTGCCACACACCAAACCCACTGTCAAACTTCTTCATCCAAAAGAGCCTGATGTCATACTGATGAAGCCTACACTCCAGTTCACTTCCCTTACCTTATAAATGCCTTGTACATGGATTCCCTAGCCAGGTTGGACCCAATAATTGGGACTCTGGCCATGGACACCGTCACTAGACGGTGAATGAATCCTGAGCTTTTGGGAGGCCTGAGAGATTTATCCCCCCAGGGTGAGTATACCATGAGCGAATCTCGGGAATGGTATTAGGCCTCTGACCCCGCCCTGCTGCCACCACCTTCTGGCGGGAAGAACCTAGGGAATGGGTGTCAAACTGGTTCACCAGCCCACTTGTGGGTCCTGAGATGGGCTGTTAGTGCACAATCACTGACTACCACATGCCAGACCACACGAAAGCTATGTCTGAGGAAATGTCTGGCAGGGTTAGATCCCAGTACCTGACTGAGTATTGGAACAGGGGATGAGTCACATTAGGAAGGGTCATGACACCAACCAGCACTTGAGAGAATCAGGTCCGGGAGGTAAATTGTACAGGGGATAAATGGGCCCAATCCTGTGGAAATAAAAGTCCCACTGGTTAGCTTAAGAGTTGGGGTGGTGATTCATGGAACCTGCCCTCACTCACGGGTAAAGAAATTGACAACAGTCTGGGCAGGTCAAGGCAGCAGCACCCAACTGTGTATCCTTAAAATAGGTTGTGGGGTGGACCGGGCTGCAATGTTCACCAGCTCATACAAGGCCAAGATGGAAGGGTAGACTATGCTGGGCACTGGCCTAACACCCTTTGGCATATATGAGATCTAGGTCTGGGAGTGGGTCAATTGGGAAACTCCCCTGGTGCGCCATAACTCTCACGGACAATCACATAGTCCAGGCCTGGGGGTCTGGCAAGCTGGGCAAAGTAGCTCCAACTGTTGGCTAACATGTGGGTTGGTTATGGAAGAGGGTGGACCAGGCAGGGCTGAGCAAACCTGAACTCACCAGCAAGAAAAGAAATCGGGTGAAGCATAGGTCATGCCGAGCTAGCCTCTTACATCCTTATCATTGCACTAAATTTGATCTGCAGTTGTTTCCTTGTACATTTGTGTGAATGATGCCTTCTCTAACTCTAATCACATGAAGATAGGTGCTTCATCATTGGAATGTCTTTCCCGTAACATGGAGCTGCGTACGAGATGCTCATAAGATGTCTGTTAAATCCTTAATGAATAAAATAGAGAACACATTTTAAGCTATATTAATTTGGGAAATAATTCTGCCTCATGCGCAACAGGTAATTCTAAGTAATGGAGAAGAAGCAAAATGAAAAACAAAACAAAACAAAACAGTGCCAAGCAACCAACCATAATGTAAGTCAACATGGGGTTTTGTTGTTTAAATGTTGTATCCCACAATAGCCCATGCCATATGATGCTTTTGAACACTGTCTGTAAATATGAAATACACATGTTCCATATTTGACTCCGTAAAAGAGGGGGCATCTGGCATCCCACTGTGAACACTCATAGACTGGGTGGTGGAGATGAAATGCTTCTTCTTTGAAGTTCTCATTAATTCCTCCCTTTTCAAATAAAGGAAAATGGCTAAAAGAGACCAGTGGTGTGGCCATCCACAAGGCTGCGGGACTGTGGCCTGGGTCCTTCCCTGCTCATACTGATTGCCCCTGAAAGAAAGAGGGAGAAACTTCATGAGGCAGGAGTCATTTGCACTAAAAACATCACCTTTTCTCTTAGGCTCCACCATGGATTGTTCAGTTAAACCAGGAGAGAATGCTTAAAATGGAACAGAAAATCCATATTTGTTTTCCAGTGTCTCATCATCAACACCAAAATATTTGTCTAGTTCTCAATAGTATTTGGCTACTTGTGTTCCAGTCCCTATCTCTGCACTGCTGAGCTGCATAATTTAGGCATGTCATCTTGTTCCATGTCACTTTTGATTTTAACTTCTTTGTTTGTAAGATATTTAAAAAGTTGGAATAGAATAAGGATATTCCAGGCCTATTGATCAAGAGAAACAGGAAACATTCTCGTGTTTGTGTACTTGCTTAATGCAATAAAGCATTGCTTAAGGAAACTAGAAAGTTCATTCTACAGCCTCACATATTTACTAGATACAGTGGATAAGAGCAAGCACATGGAAGGCCAAACTCAAATTCTGGCTTTTTAAACTTCCTTGATTTTGAGAGTTGTTGTAGTTTTCCAAGACTTATTTTATTTTTAGTCGAAAGGCAGATTTACACAGAGAAGAGGATACTAAGAGAAAGATCTTCCATCTAATTGTTCACTCCCCAAATGTTTGCAATGGCCAGAGCTATACCGATCCAAAACTAGAAAGCTTTTCCAGGTCTCCCATGAGAATGCAAGCTCCCAAGGCTTTGGGCAATCCTTTACTGCTTTCTCAGGCCACAAGCAGGGAGCAGGATGGGAAGCAGGGCCACAGGGGATGAAAACTGGTGCCCATATGGGGTGCTAGCACATGCAAGTCAAGGACTTTAGCCACTAGACTACCACATCTGGCCCATAATTTAAAACTTGTAAAAGTATCAAATTAGGCAGCTCTCAAGAACATTACCACTCAGTTGAATTTTGAAAGGCAGATGCATTTGTTAGAGACACAAGGAAGGAGAAAGATGCTCCAGGAAAATGGGAAAGGATGAGCAAACTATACAATTAACTCATGGTAATAAAATGTTCATTATGTACCCAGCTAAGGGCTTCATATGGGTGATTTAATTTACTTCTCATACTAGCACACAATGATGCTGCTCTTATGACTGCAACCCTCATCCAGCAGGTGGAGAATCTAATGCAGAATGAGTATTTTACCATAGTTCACAGCAATAATAGGTAAGTGGTGAAGTGAAATGAAATGCAGGCCCAAATAGCCTGTGTTCTTCACCATGCTGACTTTCTAGTTGGATAGCCCCAAGATCTAGAGTGATCTTGGGCAAAGTGACCTATTGACAATGGTCTGATGTGAGTGCCAAAAAAGTAGCAATGAACAGGAGAGATGGTCTTGCTGGGATGCTGCTCCAGTTTCTGTCTATTGTGACTGATGCATTTTGGAGATGAAGTAGCAAGGTGGTGGGGGGTGGGGGGAGAAAGAGCATGAGGTTCCCAAAACACTGAAATGGAGACATCCAGCATGTAGTCAGATACACAGTTGGGCTTGCATTAAATGTTTAACTCTCATTGACCTATGGTTGGTTGCTAAGAGAAGAATGTGAAGGAAACAGTGCAGAAAAGATGTATAGAATGAGAGGAGAAGGACAGGAGTCTAAAGGGTGTGGAATTTTTAGGAGAATAAAGGAATTGACCCTGAGCTTAACTGTATCCTTCTGACCTCTGCTAAATTTTCATGTTGAAGCCCTAATCCTTAATGTGACTGTGTTTGGAGACTGGGTTTCCAGAATTTGATGAACATTAAATGAGATGATAAGATTGAGGTCCTGATCTTGTAGAACTGGTAGGCTTTATATATAAAAGAAATGAGAAAGAAAGAGAGAAATCTCCCTGTTTCTCCACAGGGACACATCAAATAAATGCTGCACAGTACAGAGATAGTCATCTGCAAATTAGGAAACCAACCCAAACCAAATCTGGGACTTTTTCCTTCCAGGGAGTAAGAAACAGATTTCTATTGTTTGGGAGTATATTGCTGGGACAGCAGCCCAAGTAAACTAAGAATGCAAAGTTTGTAACATAATCTGAAAATGAGTGACAGGATTGAAGGAAAATTCATTGCTACGATGATGATATGGAAGTCAAGATAAGCATTTCACAAGGAGAATAACAAACTAAAACGTTTACCATTTTATGGGTAAAAATATTTTACATCTACCCAATGGATTTCACAATTAGGAAGTCATTGGTAGTTTGGTGGAGGGGCTGGCAGGGCAACAGAAATACAAAAGAGCAATGTAGTTAAAGAAATGAATCTTTCAGACACTGTTCAGATTGACCTCACTTGGGAACTTGTTAGAAATTCAGGCTATATCTTCATGTTGGACTTACTAAATCATAATCTCTGAACCTGATTTTTGGATTGAGGAATTAAACTACTGGCTAGAGTTTAAACCACACCTTCTGAGAAACACCTTGAGAATGGAAATTCAGACTTGGACAATAGCCAGAGAGAGAGAGTAGAATTTGATTCCTACCTTTAAAAGGGAAGCACATGATTGTATAAAGAAGGAATCAGACGAAACAAGAATGAAAAATAAAAGGGCAAGACAGTGCAGCAAGCACATAAGGGGTGAGATCAAGAATTTAATGCACACGTGAGAGAGAGAGATGGAGGAGGGAGGTATTAGATTCATTTGTGAGTAAACACATTTCTCTCCTTTGGTCTGAAACAAAAATATTTTTAAGCAGAGGTTTAGGGACTCACAGGATACAAACATATCCAACATATCATTTATCCTTTTCAATGGGGTTAGAAGCATGAAAATCTGGTAGAAGGAAGGAGTAAATTGATAATTAAGTGGCTAAAATAAAGATTCATAGAATGTGAGCTGGATAGGAGAACATGAATTTGTGAAAACATGAAAGAATGAAAGGGATTGGGGAGACAAGATGGTGGAATAGGGTAAGAACACATCTAAGTAGACAAAGCAAATTTAGCCAGAGTGAAGCAGAGAGGGCACATTCTAGGAAATCGGAGAGTACAGAACAACAGAGGGGCACCTGGAGGCGGACAAATATGGGAAAGCGGTGGATACAATGGAGTGGTGCTACAGTGACTGATACCCCAGCAGTATTCAGAAAAGAATGATCTGAAATTCACCAACAGCTAGAACTCTGCCAGTGACAAGGTGTGAAGGGGTGTTCACCGGGAAAGCAGGAGGTGAACCGAGACAAAGAACTGTCCATCTTGCTGGGCTGTTTGATTTGACCAGGAACAGAAACAGAACAGCAGGTCCCAGATAGCAGGGAAGGAACAGAGTGGATTTCACAGCCTTCTCCACACTCTAGAGCTGAATTGGGCACCATTTTGTGTAGGAAGGAAAAGGCTATGGCACAGTACTGCACATGCACTGAGCTGACTCAGCAAACTGCAACAACATGGCATCCTAGAGATCCCACCAGTGATAGGTCCAAATATCACTCAGACCTGAAGGCCAGCAGATCCAGAATTCCACAAGCGGCACATCAGCCACCATTTTGTACAGTGTGGTAAAGGCTTTAAGACTGCAGGGAGAACAGAGAACTGTGCATGCGTTGAGCTGACACCGAACTCACTCAGCTCAGTGCATCGCACTGGTCTGACAGGGAAAGTAATACTGACTTTGGCATTGTACAGGTCAAAAGAATTCCATGTGGCCCTCAGACCTAATGGCCAACAGGTTCTGACAGGATCAGCACCATTAACAACCTAGCTATAAAGGACACCTGGTGTATCCTTAATCCTGGGAATTGCTCTAATAGGAAATGGGAGAAAGGATATACAGACACGGTGTAACTCAACACGGGATCACAGGAGGTGGAGAGTGGTGAGTCAGGAGCTGGGACTACAGAGATTGTGGTGCAAGTCTAACATAAATTCCAGACCTGGAACTTATTGGAGGCAGAGGCACAAGTGACTGCAAACAAAGAGCCATGGACCAACCATGAGAAGTAGACCTGTGAGTGACACAGTTTAGAAATCTGCCCCAAGGAGAAGAATCTTCCAAATAGAGTACAATGATCAAGAGCAAAAGCAGAGACAATGACACAATGAATATTACTGAAGACTCCCCTGCAAAGGAGCAAAAGTGTTTGCCAACCTCAGTTAACTGAGGAAGTCTTCAAGAAAATGGGGGATACAGAATTCAAAACACTTGTTACAAAATTTTTTCTTTTTTTAAAGATTTATTTATTTTTATTACAAAGTCATATATACAGAGAGGAGGACAGACAGAGAAGAAGATCTTCCATCCGATGATTCACTCCCCAAGTGAGCCCAACGGCTGGTGCTGCACCAGTCCGAAGCCGGGAACCCGGAACTTCCTCCAGGTCTCCCACGCAGGTGCAGGGTCCCAAAGCTTTGGGCCATCCTCGACTGCTTTCCCAGCCACAAGCAGGGAGTTGGATGGAAGTGGAGCTGCTGGGATTAGAACTGGCGCCCATATGGGATCCCGGGGCATTCAAGATGAGGACTTTAGCCACTGGGCCACTCGGCCAGGCCCATTGCTACAAAACTTCTTATCAACAATGAGAAGTGCATAATACAGGAGTTCAAGGAATTAAAGGAATATGTCACACTGGAAATGAATCAAATGAAAGTTGATATATCAGAAATGAAGAATACACTGGAACAAATTAAAGGTACAGTGGAGAGTCTCCAGAACAGAATGAAGGAGGCAGAAGAAAGAATCTCAAAATTGGAAGATAGTTCCTGATACTGGGGGAAACAATCAAAAAGCTGGAAGGAGAGCTGAATCAAACTAAAAAAAAAAAAAAAAAAGTATTCAAGAATTGAAAGACACTATTAAAAGGCCAAATATAAGAGTTATGGGAGTCCCAAAGGTGCAGAAAGAGAAGCTGATTTTACAAATGTTTTTAATGAAATAATAAGAGAAAATTTCCCTAAATTAGAGAAAGAATTGGGAAACAGCATCCAGGAGGGCCATGGAACTCCCAACAGCATTCTTCATCATGACACATGATAATCAAGCTCTCTTCAATCAAATATAAGGAAAAGATCCTTAAATGTACATATGAGAAAGATTAAATTACCAAAAGGGAATGTGAATTAAACTCACAGGAGACCTCTCACAGGAAACTCTACAGTCAAGAAGAGAATGGAGCAACATATTCCAGATTCTAAAAGCAAAAAAAAAAAAAAAAAAATTGTTGGCCCAGAATAATATACCCAGCAAAGCTTTGCTTTGTCTTTGAAAATGAAATACAATTCTTCCATAGTAAAGAGAAGTTAAAAGAATATGCCTGTTCCAAACCTGACCAATAAATGATACTTAAAGATGTTCTCTTGACAGACAAAAGGAATAACACCCACCAAAACCAAGGGCAAGTGAGAAGAACCTCCCAGTAAAATAACAGCAGAAGACTAAATCAACGAACTACCCATTGTGAAAATGACAGGACCAAATTATATTATCATATTAACCGTGAATATAAATGGCTTAAACTTATCAATCAAACATCTTAGATTAGTAGACTGGTTTAAAAATAAAAATCCATCTATTTCTTGCCTACGGGAGACATATCTCACCGCAAAGATTAGCAGAAATGATATCTCATGGATTTTTATTCTTTTTGTTAGTTTCATTTCTTCAAAACAGTTTCTTCTGATTAAATTATTCACCGACTCATAGATCATACAGTAACATTTTCTTTAAGAAAGATCTTGATTTTCTTTTTCATTTCTTCAGTGACACATTAGTCATTCAGTAGCATGTTATTTGACTTCATGGCTTTTTACTTTTTTTTCTACTGTTGATTTTTTTGTAGCTTTTCATTTAAGGGATTGTATAGTAACTATGTAATGGAGACTATCATATTCAGTAGCATGCTTTTTAACTTCATGGCATTGTAAATTTCTATTTTTCTTTCTGTTGTTCATTTTGTATTGTGGCTTTTCATTTAGGGGGATGTATAGTAACTGTAATAGAGACTATCACATCAAGATGTGAGGATACAATGCAGTGTGCATCTCTACTTCCAGATCAAAAATGGACTCCCAATGAAACTGTAACTATATATTGACAACAGGATGCTGGACTCTCTGCCATTGTCCATGCCCACAATGATGGTCATATAATTTTATGAAAAACTATACTATAGTAATAATACAGAAGAACTCAGTAGCAGAGGAGGGAGTTTGGGGAGGGGGTAAGGGAAATCCCAGGCATGTGGAACTGTATCATAAAATGATAATAATTTTAAAAAGAAATAAATTTTAAAAAATAACGAAAGGGATTAGAAAAGTAATAGGAAGTCGGAGCACTCAGTGATAGCCATGAGGTTAGAAGAGGTACAATGTGGATGTATTATAATTTAAAATGTCAAGGATAGAGCTCTTCTGAACAGTGACAGTGCCTTGAAGTTTGACATGGGAGTAGATGGCTGTTGTACAGTGAATGATTACAGAGTGGAAATTATAGAGACTAAGGAATCTTGAGCAGCGTGTGTCAGGCAGATTATCCACATGAAGTTAAGGTCATCATGATGACAGAATTAAACTCATTCCAAGAGTAAATTTGCTGTGAATTTTGAGAGAAGAGAGATGCAACAGATGTAAAAAGATGGAGTAAAAAGATATTACGGATTTGGTATAAAAGTGGAAAAGTCATAGCTTAGAAGTGACAATTGAGAGTGTCACGGTTGACTGTCCCCTCCAAAACTCATGTTGAAGTTTAATTACACATTTTAACTATACATTTATAGTTTGGTCTTTGAGTTGTGAGTAGGTCATAAAGACTAGGTTAATCTTACTACCTCAGGAAGAAGTTAGTGACTGAGAGAGTGTGCTCTTGATAAAAGGGTTAACTAAGTTCCCATCCTCTCTGTGTGTCCTGCATGCTGCTTGCCCTTCTTCTATATCTTGTTACAACACGAAAATCATTTATGCTGGTGCCATGCTCCTAGATTTTCCCACTTCTAGAACTGTGAGCTAGATCAACTTCTGTTGTCTAGAATTCAGTTTGTGGTATGGATTCCTACCAGCAGGACAGAAAGTAAGACAGCAAACACACAGAACAGTGAGTCTGTAACCTGGCTGTGACCCTGAGTAAGAGTACCAGGAAGGGAACAGCACAGTGTGGCCAGGTTGCTTCCAGGTTGCACCTTCCTGCCATGAGTTCTTGGGTTGCTGCCTGCCGGTTACTCTGTAGCTTCTCTCTCTTCCCTTGCCAGTCCTTCTCGTCAACACTGTCTGAACTGCTGGTTAGAACCTCTACTGTTTTAACAATCCTGCCTGAGAGTCAATGGTGCAGCATCAAAGTCCAAGTGGCCAGTGGAGCCCCTAGTGTGTGGGAGATGCTCAGCAAACATTAATTTTTCTTCACTTCTTGCACTCCTCATAAGTTCTGTAGACTATCAAGTAGATTGTATGTGGATACTGAGAAGGGATGAGGGTAGAATTCTGTAAGAATAGTCCAGATAGGCAAGCCAGACACCTGTATGTAAAAGTGACATTTGACGACCAGGATTTATGATGGGGAATGCTAGAGACTTTGAGTATGGAGAGTCTTTGAATTAGCCTTGTGTCTAAAATGATCAAAAGATCATTTTGTAGGAGCTAGAAAGAGTTAGGGAGTACGAGATAAGATTGATACATCCCAGGAAGGATTAAAAACATGGTGTTATTTATGGATAACTCAGATATAATGAGGTGTGATTGGGATCAACAGTGGAAGATAATTTCAAATCACCCATATAGAAAAGGTTAAGAATTTAAAACAGCATGGGTCAGCACTGAAAAGAAAAAGGAAGATGGTTTGAAGGTTTGTTCATAAGATGGAATTGGAACTGGCTTACTACTCAGTTATAATCTCATTAGGTTTTTTTTCTCTCTCAATTTTTCCTCCAATTTTTCCAAGTGATTTTGTTTGTACAGTCCTATTTAACCAAAATAGAAACTCTAATCAAAGTTCAATACTAGTTGTCAAGTCAGAAACTGGGAACTAAAGGACCTTGAATTCTGAACTAAGCAGGGCACTTAAGAATAACTTTGACTACAGTTTGTAAGCCCATCTTTCTCAGTCAATGGTATTTAGTCTAAAACAAACCTTGGTATATTTTTCGCTCTCAAATTAAGATAAGACCATATTGAAACTGGAAGCCAGCAGTGAGGTGGGGAAGGAAAGTGTTGTGCATGTATTAAAACACATAATCTGAAAATACGCAAAACAATAGAATTTGCCTGTTGTTTCACTGCTGTTTAAAGAAATTGCTTCTGGGTGATATATTTTTTATCAGTGATACTTTTGGCTTGCAAAAGTGAACTAATTCATTATAAGTGTGCTCTTATGGCAAAGACCAAAGCACACTTAGTATCTTAGTCCATGAAATCTCCTTTGATAAACTGCTTTAAACCAATGGTGTTCAAACAGTAGCAAACTTTCTCACATTTGCAGAGTTGGGTAGTCCAGGATGAGACTGGCACATTCCTTGCTAGGGACCCACTTCCCCGTTCAGAGATATCACTTTTTTACCTGTGTTGTCACATGGAATGAATGCTGATCTCCACAGCTCTTTTAGAGGGCACAAATCCTCCCACTCAGGAATGAATCACCTCCTAGAGGCCTCTGTTCCTAATGCCATCCCCTTGGGGAACAGGTTTCAACACATAAATCTTGGGATCACATGGAAGTTCATCCCAGAGTAATGAGTACAGACACTTGTTCATAAACCTGGGCTTGCTGTCGTTTCTTTTGAAGACGAAGGAGAGGAGTGGGCATATTTATTTCTTCTATCAGCTGTAACATATTTGAGGAAGGAAGGTACAGGAGAGAAGCAGAGCCTACTAAGCTGGTAACTAATTATCAGATGGCCTAAGTTTGAGTCCCGATTTCCTATTCCCTTATGCAATTAGTTATCCTTTTAAGCTTGTTTAGTTTCATTTGAAAAATAAAAAAGTGTATTTTTCTTTCCTTTTAAAAAAATTTTTTATTTGTGCAAAATAAAAATTTTAAATGACAGCTCTGGGAGCTGTTGAAAGATTGAATGAGACGATGTGTATCAAACCTTGCCACTCTTCGTGACACACATTAGGGTTTTAACACTTTCTGAGGAAAGATGAAATTAGAACATTTTTCACAAGCCTTTAGCAGGTATCTTTTACAAGGGTCTGAGGCTATTGCTCATTTATGGCACACTCTTTTTTAAGTTTTAAGATTTATTTAGTTACTTAAAAGGCAGAGTTACAGAGAAAGTTCTTCTATTATCCAGTACACTTCCCAGATGGCTGCAATGACTGGAGCTGGGTGGGTTTAAAGCCAGGATCCAGGAGCTTTTTCTGGTTATCTTTCTTTTCTTTTTTCTTTTTAAATATTGTTAACATAGCTAAGAGGGATGCATGCACATGGTGGCCTCCAATTAGGATGGAGAGGATGGAGATATGGAGGAAGGTAGGTGGGACAAATGTTTCAATTTTTTTTTCTCCTGTGGCTGCTGTAGAGGAAGGGGAGCAGGCCACTCCTTGTTGTTAAACTACATCAGCACTGGGGGATGGGAGACACAGCCATTAGAGACCTCAATGTAGGGAAAAATGTTCCAAGGATGCTACTTGAGTGTTTTTGATAGTTCTGAAGCATCATTGGCAACTTTGCTGCACCAGGGTTGAGAAAATTCTTTCCAAGGTCTAATGGTTGGACAAGCCTGCCTTAGTACATCCACAGACCCAGGAATATGTTGCAGAGCTTGAGCAGAACTGTCCAGCCTGTTCTGCTTTCCATTCTCCGACAAGGCAGTTGACATCCTCTGCTGCCTTAGGTGAGCCAGTTGTCCTGTCCCCCTTATGTATCTGTGCATGTTGTCCACTGCACAGGCATCAGCTCCAAGGTTGGACCACATATATTGTAATTTTGCCTGTGACCAGGGTCTGAGTCCAGAACTCTAATTTGAAATTCCCCCAAGAAATCTTGCCTGGGTTGATCTCAGATTTGACTCTTGTGTGTTCTAGCCAATGCAGGGTCAGGTTTGATCCATCACTGACCAGTCTGGCCTGCCCTCAAACAGAGCTTACAAACATGTATCCTTGCCCTGCCGGGTCTGCCTACAGCTGTGGCTCTCACATTTCCCAGTGGAAACTGCAGCCTAGCAGAAAAGTACTCAGAGTTCCCCAACCAGGTCCATTCCCAGCCCTGGATCTTGCTTGTGCTGGCAGGTGCTTTAAATCAGGTGGTATGTCCCCCAAATCCTGCAGCCTTAACTCTTGCTGGCAGGTATTACAGTCTAGCTCAGTAAGGCACAGCTCAGACCCTGTCCTGACTCTCTATGCCAGCAAGTGCTATGATTTGGCCCAGCTCAGACTGCCTCTAGACCTGGTCCACACAAATGCTGATGAGTCTGATGGCCTTGCCTAGCCTGGCCCACTCCCAGTGGATTGAGCTCCCCAGCTGGAGGTGTAACACAGTAGGGGAGTGCCCCAAGTTTTCTTACCAGGCCTGCTCCCAGCCGCATTTTTCATGTGTGCCAGAGGAGGAAGCAGTCATGCTCCGCATGGTCTGTCCTCAGCCTTGGACTTTGCATGTGTCAGAGGGTACTGCAGCCTGACCCAGCCTAGCCTCCCAGCCCTAGCTCCCATGAGTGTCAGTTAAGTTCTGTTTTCCAGCCTAGCTCAGCCCATCACCACCCTCAGCTGTCGTGCAGCCAGGCAGGTGCAGCACAGTCCAACAGTGACAAGCCCACAATTCCCTTACAGAATCTGTCCCCAGATCCAGTTCTATTGCATTCTAGTGGGTGCTGCAGCCCAGTAAGTGGCCCACTGACTGCTGTGACACTTGAGAGCAGGTACTTCAGCCTGGCCCAACCAGGTGTGCTCCCCAGCCCCAGCTTTTGCGTGTGCCAGTGGGTGATGCTAATTAGCTCAGCCCAGGTTTCCCACATGGGCAGGCACCTCTGCCTGACTCAGACATGTCCCCCGGTTTCCCTCCTCTAAATCACTCTGTCTCAGTTCCCTTGTCCACCTGTGAGTGCAGTGGTCTGAACTGTGAAAGCCCCCAGAAGTCACACCTCAGCTGTCAAGCATGCCTTTCGTGGTCCCCGCTCCAATATGTCCCCAGATCCCCTTCCCTGGGCAATCTGCAGCCTCCCATACCCTAGGACTGGGGTGGCATGTTTTGGTCTGATATTTCATGCAATCCTCACATATCTTAAAAATAAATAAGTAAGTAGAATAAGTAGCTATGCTGGCACATTGGTATAGATAATACAAATTGGGCATTATCCAGGCCCAGAATGCCCACCAGCTAGTGGATGCTTTTCTCCCAGCAGTGTAACTCTTGCCTAGGTACTAATAGGAAAAATCCTACAGATTATCTCCCACGTCTTATATGGGTGTTGTCTTTTGACTTCCACTCAGTCAGCATGACTCGGGAAGGATGATCTATGTGGAAAGCAATAATAAGAGTCAGTGTAGTGCTGCTCCTTGAGGCCACGCTGAGTGACTGAGGACTCTGTAGATTCCTGGCTACGTGAACTTGGCACAGATATCGTCCCTTTGCATCTGCTGCCTCATATATAAGGTGCTAGGACTGCTCTTTCTAGCTCATAAGGTTATGGCAAGAACCAAATGCAGTGATAGTTCAAAACTAAATGTCTTTTATAAGTTATATTTTATTTATTTAATTTGAATGGCAGACAAAAACTGGAGGAGGTAAGTTACAAAAACTTCTAGCCCCTGTTTAGAATGAAATAGTGTATCATCGTGTGACCTGTTGCAATTTAAGACCTAACATTTTAAGATGTATTTATTTATTTGATAGACAGCTAAGGGGGAAAGGAAAAAAAAGACAATTAAGAAAATTCAAGCAGAGCATGAGACAACACTTAGAAGACAACAGTAAGTGGAGAAAGATGCTTGCACAGGTGTGCCCCAACCAGCAGAAAGGAAAATAACCCTTAAGAGGTATTCAAACCTCGACAGAGGATAGAAATTATGAATTCTTTTCTGTTTAGACTTAAAAAATGTTTCCTGCACTTTCTAAGACAATTTGTGTAATATGCATGCTTTGCCAACTAATATGAAAAGAAGTTACCGGGGGGGGGGGGCGGAAAGAAAATAAGCCAGGAAGATGTGTGTTAAGCAAAAAGTACCAGGTACACCCTGAATAGTCCCTGCACAAGCACTAATGGAATCTGAATGTAAACTCAAAATTACAGGAGGAGGCTGTAGGTCTACCCATGCCTCTGCCGTCAGATGACGCTGTTCCAAGGAAACAGAAAGATAAGTTCTTTAAACATGCTACATTCAAGGGATCAAGGCATAAGCTTTGAACTCCATGCTAGGAAAAACTTTGACCTTGCCTAAGCCCTGAACGGGTACTGCGACTACTTACACTTCCTTTGAGACAGACAGTTCCCATGTACGCTGCTTTTGTCCTTGGTCTGATCAAAATCACGTGAAGGACTTAAAATATCACCGAAATGACATGTTACAGAGCAGCTGCCTGGCTGGAGGGGTCCCATAAATATCACGAGGAAACTCAGAGCAACAAGGGGAGGCCAGGGACAAAAACAATAACAATAATTCTTAGCATTCCCACGGCATCTTTCATCTGAAGAGCTCAAAGTATTTTTCAGATGTTCTGTCCATTGAAACGTACGTGGCAAGCGTTATTCTCCCTGGATTACAGATGGGGCGGGAACTGTAATCCTGTCACTGAGACTAAAACTGGAATAAACGTGTAATTGTCTTTGAGAGGAAATCTTTTCTAATGTAACCCTCTCCCTCTGCAGCTTCCTATTGCTTCTGAGTGAGTGGGACAGGTCACACCCTTGGGCCCGGAATATCTGCCGCAGGTATCCAAACAGTGAAATGAGATCACCTCTCAATCTTTGTTCCCAGACGAAACATATTTAAGTTTTCAAGGTTTGCTTCAGAAGCCTGAGCTGCCCCCTTTCTCATTTCCCTACAACCTGGAGGTGGTTTTCAAGCTGAGTAAGTGAAACCAGGGCTCGATGCTTCAGCCCAAATCCATCACTGCCTCCACCTGAACAACCCACACTCAGGAGGCTAGGGCTGTATTTGTGCAGCTGGACCTGCCATGAGGTGTCCGTGTTTTGGGTTTCTGTGTTTTTTTGATAAACTGATTTCTAAAAATCTTTTTTGCTCCTTTTGGTTTGAAATGTAAACTTCTTTGAGATGCAAGGTGAATCCGTGTATGTGGCCGAGGAGCACAGTCTAATCTCACCTCTCCAACAGCCGTCATTGCTTTTGCATATTTCACGTTCTTCGTCTTCATATTAATCTTTTAATGTACCTGTCATTCTGTATTTCTAAATTACACCCTACTTTGCAGATCATACTATTTTTCTTCATTGCTTCACAGAAAATGAGAGCAGTTTTTACTGTGCAGTCATCAGGATTTAAATCCTCATTTGCTCAGTCATGCCATTAGAAGATACTGGAATTGTTTCTGATTCTTCCGTTTCCATAGCATGCTTTTTTTTTTTTTTAACATGTATCCAGTTAAAGCTTCCTTTCTATTTCAGCCTATTTTATCAGGAACTTTAAAATGAGTTGGATATAAATTTCCAAATAGCTTTCTCTCACAACTGAAACTATAATGCACCCACATTGCTTGACAATACTTGCTTCGTTGTGCCCTGCTTAGGATAGAATTTTATTTTTTAATTGCTGACAAAGCCATCTTGCAGGTTTCTTACTTGAAACTATCTAATTGTAATTTTCTAAATATTCGCAAAATTATTGATTTGTTTTTGGAGTTAGGCATTGGAAGGATGAAGGATGGATAGCATACACAGTTAAAATTAAAAAAAGGTAACTCAGTACATCCCGTTTTCCATTTTATGCATGTTTCACAGATATTATTTTGAAGTTCTCATAAATGGTGTGTTTATTGGTCTATTTAAGTCCAAATAAGTGGCCTATGAATGGGACTACAGGGTTCAAATGTGAAAATAATATAATCTTACGAAGTCCTTTTCATGGCAGGACTTCAGAATGTGGCTTTATTCTTTAATAATGTTTTGTGAGGTAAGTGGGAAATATTATTGGTCAGCTTTACATATGAGAAAAATAGCAAGAATAGCACTTGGTGCCATGAATGAGAGCAATTGTGGCTGTTACAGTGAATGACACGGATCAGCGTTTGCTCCCTGGTTCTCACTGTAGTCTCAGGGCAGCCCTGGCTCGGGATCAGGCTAAGCCTTTGCAAATGCTTCTTTGCCCTTTGTGTTCTGAATATACGTCTGGTTATTTATCTTACGCCCACAGAGTGGTTAAAAAATCAGTTAAGCCAGTTTGGCAAAATGCAAGGGAAGACGAAGCACGTGTGAACTTAATCTGTTCTTAGCCCTGATTCCCATAGGTGTCGAGGAGCCGAACGGGCCTGTGCGTGCAGCTTGCAGCAGGATGCATTTTCATTTGTGATGGATCCAATGTACGGATCTAGCTCTGATCTCCACAAAACCCTACTTAAGATTTAACTCACTGAGAAACCCTGACTGTGAACCATAACTCTTTCTGGAACTTCTTTCTCATCCTTTCCAAATGGTTTTCTCATGATCTCTGTGTTAGGTTGTCTTAACTAGGGAATTCAGATTGTCTCTGCCTTTTGCTGCACTATAAACATGCAAACAGAAAACCTGGCCCTCACATGGACAAGGTTTACTTCTGTGAGCCATGGGAATGTGGCTGCTTCTACTTTAAGTTGAAGGCACTGAAATGATTTCTGCTTCATGTATTCATCACCTTTGACCTTTATTTAGAGTATGATGCACTTGGGTTCACCAGCTGGAAGGAAACAGGTCTTTCAGTAGATGCAACTCAGCAAGATTTTGCAAATTTAGCTGACTTTTCTTACAATCTGTATTACAACAATGAGCATGTGCCGCGTGATCTGTTTCCCTTTGGTGTCTGTCTCATGGCCTTGGCCGTGCTGGTGGGAAGTGGCGGAAGGGAGAAAGCAGTTTTAGGACATCCCTCACTTGCAGCTCCAAAACCTGCACTGGATCCATGAGTAGAAATGCTGCAGATTATTAAACAATGAGAGCTTTTCAAGCGGGAGATAAAGGCGTGGCAAGAGAGGTAGGAATGCAGACAGCAAAACAGCACGCAGCAACTCCGATAAAATCTTGGGGAATCTGAGACAAATCGGATTCAGGTTCGCTGTGCTCTCCACCAAGCGCCTCCTTCCCTGTCTGCCTGCGACTTAGTTCTGGCTCTTCTCAGCAACGCTGCCCAGTTATTCCCTTTATTTTCCGTGTCCTCTCTCTCAAGAGAACTCCCGGTGCTGGGTGCTGGGTGCTGGGCTCCCCTACCTGCTTCAGGCAGGGTTTGGGTGCCTGGGATGCTGTTCTTGCTGGATCTGCCTTGACCACCTGAGAGTCATTAAGTGGCCTCTCCTACCTGGAGCTGAACCGACTCGTTACAAAATTATATTTTCCTGGAACATCTTGTTGAACTGGAATGCTTGGCAGTGAAGAAACCACAGCTCACACCTGAACAAATCAGTCTGCCTTTCCTGAAATGGAGTACTTGTTCTCTTTCTGGCACACGCTAAGGTAAATGGCAGGTCCAATTGTCTGGCTTCAGCAGGCTGCGGTGAGATCATTATAAACCTCATGGAGCACTAAGTTAGAGACTGAAGAAAATCTAGAGTTAGTATTGATTGTAGTCTCATTATACTTACACAAGCAGACAAGATGAAAAAAAAAAAAAGCTCAGAGAAAATGAAAACCGCTGGGCATGTCCAAAAATTGTTGGAAAAGGTGGAACTACCACCAACAAAATTGATTTTATGCACACAGAGAAAGTGTGTGTGAGATAGACAATACCAAAATACCTACTGCTTCTAGTTTTACCACTTTTGTTTTAAAATAGGCCTTTCGTGATTCAGAATTTTGGTCTACAACTTTATCGCCGTTATTACTATCTGCCTTCGCTTTTTTCTTTGAGTAAAAGCCAATAATAATTCTGTGCTGACTTGCAGAGTAATTTGAGAAAAAGAGTGTGGCAGATTTAATTTAAAACAAATGCTTAAAAAGCACTTAACCTAACGAACCTTGGGATGTGCCTTTCTCATACCCAGACCTAAAGGTGATCATTTTGAAAGAAATAAGTACAAAGAAGTAGCAGTGAGGAAGACGGACACATTAGCAGTGGAGGACGTTGTTTTCTCCTAACACTCCATTTCCTGTGGCTGCACTGACTCCTTGCTTTCTTGTCACTTACACTGGAACATGCTTTTCAAACATTTCAGAGAATCCTGCAACTTAAGTCCCATTCTGAGATTCAGTCCCTCTTTCCTTCCCTGGATAAGGGAAAGGAGTCTCCTTGTCAGGAGTTCTGGAACTACCAACTGCAAAAGCCAGCGTGGACTTTGGTGCTCTTGAATACAGGCTGTGAATATTCAACGTGGTGGTCAACACTTGTGGACTGCCATGTGGAAATCCTAAGTCCTTCAGAAATAAGCAAATAAATATAATCACAAGGAAACCAGGAGTTGAGACAACCTTGCTGTGTGAATTACCCTCATTGCATCCATGTAAGTATTTTTGGGTTTTGGCTAACGCCAGCCACTCTTTTCCTGAGTGGACACAGATGGCTCTGCCCCAGCTTACTGGAGCGGTAACATGCCTCAAGCACAGCCTCCTTAGCTTTGGAAGTTTATTTCTCTTGTCCGAAGGGAGGGGGGTTGGGAATCCTTGGCATTAGAAATCTGATGTTCTTGATAACCTTGAGATCTGATAAGCATTTTGAAGCTCATCCTATCCTGGGGTGCTGTAGCTAAGATTTAGATCGGAAGAAGCTAACGACAAGCTTGCTTTGGGAGAGGTACTGGAAGTGTGAATATTTAGAAGGAGGATTAGATATTTGGTGCTGGGTTTTCCATATCAGTTCTCCTGGTGATTCCTAGCAATGGGAGAAGAAGAAAGATCCTGTAGGTGATGCTCATTATTCAATAAGATTCCTTCTGCTTGACCCAGATGATAACTAATAGCGTAGTGCTCAGTGTTTCATGTTCTGGAAGCTTACACGTAATGTGCAAAGTTGGGAACAAGAGTAGCAATTGCATACTTGACATTAGAGAAACACAACGGTGGAGTTTCAAGACGACTGCAGACCGGCCTTGCTGCGCGCCTCTGTCGCTGATGGAATGAACGTGCGTATTTCAAGAGACAGCTTTAAAACACAGTGACGTTTTACAACACCTTTAAAAGAGCTCCTAACAAATCCTCAGTCCCCGGTGAGCACACTGGTCTAATCTTTTCTTGACCTATTTATGACCCACAACTGATGCGTGAGCTCATAAATGTGATTGCTCCGCAGTAACGGGACCAGAAGCTAGCTCCTTTGACAGGAAGACGTTGAACAGCATCACTTGGCCTCCCCAGAAGGGCTTCCGTTGCCAGGGTCCCAGCTAGAAATTGAGCCTACCCATGCATCGTGCTTTTGTGGAAAAACACAGAATGCTTTAAGGAAGGTAGTCATAATTGGTGTGAAACATCTTGAGTTTCTGAAGTTCTAATGGGCTTGAAAAAGTCCCGGGAGAAATTAAAAGGAAGAACAAAATGATGTAATGGTCTTTAAAAGATAAAATAAAACACAGGAAAAAAGCTTTAATTCATTTCAGAAAGAGATGTCAAGTTTGGTGTTTGTGGATAAAGTTGCCAGATAATCTTTTTCAATTCCAAATCAATTTTGGCATGGGGCGGGGGCGGGGAGAAGGGAGGGGAGAAGGGAGGGATACATTCATCTCTGGGAGAGAGGAACCACAAACAACTAGTGCCATCTAGTGGCTGTATCTGAAAAAGACACAGACCAGCAGTAGAAAATGGCCACATCATAGGTTCCTAGAGAAGGCAGACTTAAAACTTACTTCCTCATTTACTCATCATTTATTCACCAACTAATGAAGCTCAAATAATGCAGCTGCAATTTTGGGTGATTTTTATAATGAAGCCCAGAGAGAAAAGCTACATGTAATTTGTAGGGGGAAAAAAAGCCCGTTGATATGTTTTTAAATAGGAGAACATTGCTATGTCTCAACAGAGTTAAAACTTCCAAGTTACATTTCAGGAAGAGCTTCAGAATAGCATGTCAGTGAGACTTTTCTATTATTTTGAAATAATAAACAGATCCTAAAATTAGGCCACTGAGCTGAGGATCTGTTCAAGAGGAGCAGGGTAAAATTCAGCGGTCCCTGGATGTGGGAAACCTTACATCTTCCACTGCCCTAAAACGGAAAGTCACGAGCGTAGCCCGCACAACCATAGCAGTGGAGGCAGCAGCTGAGGCCATGGTATCACATGGAATCATGGATTTTCTTATCATGACATCTATTCTTCGCCACTATTAAATGGTAGCGGTTATTCGACCCCGATAAACAGGTATTGTTGACACGGGGTAAATAAAAAACACATTAGTGTGCTCACATTTTATAATTTTTTAATAATTAGCTTTAACACAATTTGTATCTTCTTGAAGGCATTTCCAAAGAAGATCGATCCAAAGGCTGTGTCAGGCTACCAATGACTCAGACTGCAAAAAAGAAAGTATTACAATTCTAGATCCAAGCAAATCATGTAACTGAAATACACAGGTTAGTAGTTAAGAACCTGGCTTCTGAGTACGTAACCTCTGTGTGCCTTAGTTTATCTGCCTGTGACAGATAAACTCACATTCAAGATTCACTTATTTCAAAGGCAGAGCAATTGGGGCCAGTGTTGTAGCATAATGTTTTAAGCCACTGCCTGTCATTCCAACATCCCATATGAGCACTGGTTTGAGTGCCAGCGGTTCCGCTCTGATCCAACCATCTGTGCTTGGGAAATTGACAGGAGATCTCCCAAGTAATTAGTCCCTGCACCTACTAGGGAGACCCAGATGAGACTCCTGCCTCCTGACTTGATTGCTATGGCTGTTTGGAAGTTGAACCAGAAGAGAGCAAGAGAGAGAGAGAATCTTCCATCTGCTGATGCACTTTTCAATTGGCTGTAATGGGCAGTTCCCAGGAGCCAGGAATTGCATCCTGGTCTTCCACATGAGGAGACCAAATGCTTGGACCATCTTTTGCTGCCTTCTCAGGCATATTAGCAGGAGACTGACACAGAAGCAAGTAGCTGGGACTTGAACCAGCATCCTGATCCCTGTGTTGCAAGTGACAGCTGAACTTGCTATACCACAATGTCAGCCTGAGGATAAAATTTAAACAAGCTGAACTGGGTGAAGTGCTGGAATGAGCATTTAGTCCTTAGGAGTTCTCATTGGGCATTAACTCTGAGCATTATTGCATTAATGCAGTCAAATTCAGAAACTTCCAGGCAAATACCAAGATAAATGATCTAAATCTATGACCTACATTGCAGCAGTTCTGATAAGCAAACATGCTTTGACAAGTGTTTTTATTCAGGAAGTAGACACATACATGTCTTACCTACCATTGATAATAACACTTAAGAGCATACTGAAGCCCAATTAAATGCTTCATCAAAGTCATATACATGAGGTGGTTATACCTGAAATAAGAATATTCTGGTAATGATTTTATTTTTTGCTCATCCAGTCTTGAAATCCAAAAGCTTTAGGGGTTTTCCAAGTATCTGTAAGAGGTAAGATTGATTTAGAATTGAAGGAGATTCTATATCTAGATGAGTAGATGGACCTGGTTTATAAAGCTACACTTCCTTAACATGACAGTTAATGCTAAACCACAGAGGGAGGGAGAATGAAAAATTGAGAGGTTTTAACACATACAGATATACAGAGAGGAGAGACAGAGAGGAAGATCCTCTGTCAAATGATTCACTCCCCAAGTGACCGCAACGGCCGGTGCCGTGCCGATCTGAAGCCGGGCACCTGGAACCTCCTCCACGTCTCCCACATGGGTGCAGGGTCCCAAAGCTTTGGGCTGTCCTCAACTGCTTTCCCAGGCCACAAACAGGGAGCTGGTTGGGAAGTGGAGCTGCTGGGATTAGAACCGGCGCCCACATGGGATCCTGGTGCATTCAAGGCGAGGACTTTAGCTGCTAGATCACACTGCCGGGCCCCTCATTTGCTCTTAATAACAAACTCATGTCTAGCGGCTTTTGTCTTCAGGACTGTTTTTAGTGAGTGCAACATTTTGAGCATTTGAGAGATGAGGAGTGAAGAAGACAGAGTCCGGAGTTTACACAGATGTATTCCCAAGGTACTGGGGTGCAGGAAGACCAATTCATTTCCCTGATGGAGAAACAAAGTCTGGGATAAATAACTCATTCGTGAGGCTTCTGCACCTTGTGTATCCTGAATTAGGGTCCTTGCAGAATTCCTGCTACAGCTACATCTAGGAGTATCCTACTCACCTGTCAGAGCTGCTTTTTGCGAAGTCCAGGCATGATTTTTCAGAGTGAAGAGACTGCTCCTACAGCTCTATAAAAGTGACTAAACTTCTGCTTTATGTTTGCAATTGGATTTTTAGTGGAAATGCATTGGAACTGGCATCGGAAGGTCTGTGTCAGATTAACTCTACCACTTGTGAGCAATGTGGCTGCATTCTAGGTTTCTCACCTGTGTTGTGAAATTCAGACATCACAAGGCTTTGATGAGAATTACATGAACAGGTGTTTGTGAACACCTAGTCAGAGGGCTTTCCCCAGTACACCTGCCATAAGTGTGTGGTGGATATGGCCCTGAGGGTCTGTCTTGTGCTTGCGGAATTAACCAAGGACACAGTGACTCCCAAAAGGGAGAATCTTTCTTGTTGAATTTTATCTTCATCCTCACCCTGGGGTGACAGCACGTGACAGCATCTACTGAAGAGGATGGATTAGCAGCAGGTCATAGAACATACCTAATACAGCTTTCACAAACAATGATTGTGTAGAGTTGTGCTTATGAGTTTGATAGAATACTTTCACTAGATTGTAAGGTGTATGGATGTTGGTTATGTTATTTTCTTTCCTTACAAGACAGAACTTCAGAATAGTTTGCTCAAAAGATCCAGAAAAAAAAATTAAGAAGTACAGAAATGTTATATTTAAAACAGGATGTGGGAATAACAATTAAATATGGGTAGCTTTTCTTCTGTTCCTTAGGAGTTCCTAAGATCTTAGTGGCCCTTCAAAAGGATATCTGTAGATTTTGAATGTTTGCCAACTTCTGTATAGTAGAGAAACCATGTGCATACTACTCACAACTCACTGGAAAGCTCTAGAAGATGGGGTGTGTTTTGGGGAGCGAGATTTTTTTACTGACTTGGCGATTATTTGGTAAATGTGGGTCCAGCAGGTTTGAATATTTAACACTGAAAAAGAAAGTTAGGGAACCAAGCTTGGCACAGAAAGACTGTTGTTGGAGGGAATAGTTCATTTTTAAACATTGTTTGTGAAGCCAGAACTCAAATGTAGATACTTCATGAAATGTTGATCAAGACACTCCAGCGAAAAAAGCACGCTGGACTCAGGAGGGTTCTGGGGGCGGTGTCCTAGTTGGGTGATTTTGCTCCCCCCAAATACTTCCTCTCTGTCTCTCTCTGTCTCAATCTCTCTCTCTCTCTCTCTCTCTCTCTCTCTCTCTCTCTCACACACACACACACACACACACACACACACACACACCCTACCTCCTACAAAATGCCATCACTCTTCTTATTGTGGACTAATTGACAAGCAAGAAGCTCAGCCTGCATCCCATTCCTCAGGACAAACGAAGAGCGACCCCTGCAAGGGGCCTGTGGGGGTGGGAGGCTCCGTGCAGTTTTTTTTTTTTTTTACATGAATTCTAGCTCTATTGTGGGAAGCTCCCTGAGGCAAAGCCTGGGAGGCTGGGCTCAGGACTTGCTGAGAGCCACTCCCGCCAGGAAACCATCACAGCTCCTTTCTCTCCTCCCTAGGTGTTTTCCGGAATTCCCCTCCTAGGAAATCATTGGCCCCCTCGGAGCTGCTCCCCGCTTAATTAGAGCACTCTCACCTCCCTACCAGACCCAACAACAGAACCCTTGGTCTCTAATTGTGACTGTGGTTAATTCTGCCCAGGGGGCAGGTGGTTGCCGCAGCCCAGTTCCTTCGGAGCAGGTCACTGCCCCTCCCTCTGCCCCGTGGGACAAATACCTTACTTTGGATTTAACCCTTGAGGTTTATACTCCATCCCAGGGAAAACATATAATTAACGCTTTCAGAAGTTTGTGACAATCAGCTTAGCACATATAGGGCTCTTCTTCTGGTTTTAATGAACGAAGGGAGGTGTATTGTAAAGTTTAGAATGCTTGTTTTTATTTCAGTCTTCAACATAGGTAATTATGTTGGAACTTCAGTTGATTAGATGACTCGGTTTCAGTGGGATTAAACAAAACCAGGTAACTTATTTGGGAAAGCAGCATTGCTTGGTCCTCATCGGTTTCATAATTGTTTTACGATTGTGCACGTAGTTGGAGGGCCCTGGTCCGTAATTAAGACCTTCTTCGTGATTGTGGGAGCCTGAGTCCCAGATTCTTCTTATTCTTGCTTTGCTCCTTGATGCTTACCAAGCTGCTTTGGAAAGCTCTTTAGGTCTTTGCCAAACATTTTACCTGACTTGTCCACCACAAATACCGTTACCAGACTTCTTACACACACGTGATGTGCATGGTTTCTATTTTAACACAAGCCTTTACAAAGCAATGAATACTTGGATGGTTTTGATAGAGGCAAGAGTTTGCAATTCCTTAGTTTCCTATCAAATACACTCAAAAGGCAAATTTATGCTTGATGACATCTCCCATCCTCTGAAGAATTCCTGCTCCATGTCTTCTTTGAAAGTCTCTGGGAACTATGGCAGTCATTTTTTTAAATAATGCATTTTAAATTATTTGTTCATTGTATTTATGATGTGAAGGGAAAGGGGACAGAGAATTAAGGGAAAGAAGAGAATTTCCATATGCTGCATCATTTCCCACATGCTGCTAGGCCGCCAGGATTGGACTGGGCCAAGGCCAGGATTCAGGAACTCAATCTTGAATTGTCCTTGTGGGTAACAAGGATCCAACTATTTCAGCCATCACCTGCTGTCTCCCAGAGTGTGCACTAGCAGTCAGCTGGAATTGGGGGTCTAGCAAGACCGAACCCAGGAATTCCTACATGGGATATGAACATCTCAAGTGGTGCGTTGACCACTACGCCTGATGTCTGCCCCCAGTGACCTCTCTAGTTTGTACCAGTCAAGCAGCGAGTTCAGCACCCCTTAGATGTTTCTATGTCCACAAGTCATCAAAGATCTCGGTAAACTGTGCATTTTGCCGCCCTTGGACTGGGGTGCCTGAGAATCAATAATTCTCAGCTTTCATGTGATGCTGTGGGGCTTGCTGCCACTGGTTTTCAGTGGATCACACTTTGGATGGCAGAACAGTCAAATCATCTGATTAAAGGGATTCCTTTTAATTAAAGTGTAAATGAGTGCCAGGCCCAACGCAGCTGGCGTTTGTGTGTTAATAGATTTTTTTTTTTCCCAGAAACTAAGCCTTAGAGTAAGTAGCTTGAGCTCTTTCTTGCACGCCTACTTTTCTGGTGGGGAGGGGCCACAGGAATTGCAAAGCTGATTTCTCTGGCTTCCCATCTCCACTTCATGCGCCTTTCTGGCTCTTGGCATCCTTGACTCATTTTCATGCATTCCGTCTCTGCTCTGTATTCAAGGTCATGAATGAAACTAAAATATCACTTAATATTTATTCTTTTTGCATGATGAAGTGTTTATAAATTCTTGGTAAGAGATAAATTCTAAAACACTGAATTCTGATAAATTTGTGACAAATTTCTTGAGCCAATATTTGAATAGCCAGTGCTGGTATCCCAAAAGTAGCACAACTTCAAAAATAAATAGATAAAATTCCGGTATAAAATCTTTTTTAAAATTTGTGCTATTGGTAATAAACCAATATTTGCTCAATGAAGGTGTGCCATAGTGGGAAGGACACTGGATTAGAGCTGAGAGTGTCCAATTCTAATTTCAAATCTGTGATCCTTTTTTGAGGGACACTGAGCAACATCAATAGAAATTAAATAATAGTATTCCCATTCGTGAATTCTATTGATTGGTTGAGCAAATATTTGCTGAATAGTTGGTATATAGTGGTTATATATGCAGTAAATACTCAAAGCTTAAGTATTGACCAAATTTTTATGTAATTTTAAAAAAGATTCATTTATATTTATTGGAAAGTCAGATTTACAGAGAGAAGAGACAGAGAAAAATCTTCCATCTGCTGATTCACTCCCCAGATGACCACAACAGCTGGAGCTGAGCTGATTCAAACTCAGGAACCAGGGAGTTTTTTCCGTGTTTCCCACGTGGGTGCAGGGTCCCAAGGCTTTGGGCCATCCTGTACTGCTTTCCCAAGCCACAAGCAGGGAGCTGGATGGGAAGTGGAACAGCCAGGGTATGAACCAGTTGCCATATGGGATCCTGGCACATGCAAGGCAAGGATTTAGCTATTGAGCTGTTGTTCCAGGCCCATATTCTTAAGTGTTTTTAGGTCACTTTTCTAAAAATTGCATTTATTTACTGCTTGCAATTTACATACATAGAAAAAAGGCCTTTACTCTTACCTACATTCTGTCTGATGTGGTAGGAGATAACCTCTGTTTTCTGTTGCTTTGCTGAATCAGAAGTTAACTCTGGAAGCCCTGAGGACCTAGCAGGCTACTTCTTGTAGCAACTTTTGCTGCTGGGTGGTAGCCAAGGAAGGTGTCCAGTTGCATTCAAATAAACTGTGTCTAGTGAATTTGGGTGGGCTCGATTGTCAGGAAAATGGTTGTTGGCCAGTGGGAAATATTAAGGAAACCTGGGACCAGATGAGCACCTGCTGAATGCTTCATGCCAGGGCCAGTAGTGCAATGTGCAGTGTCAGAAAGGTTAGTCATGTCATAACTCTGGAGAATAAGCACATTTGGAATGGGACCCCAGCCAGTCAAGGGGCATATAGGGAACATGCTACAACCTCCAGGGGGGAGGGACAAGGGCAAGGACCCAAGAAGGTGTTGGCTTTCTGCCACTCACGCTATGATGGTTCTAGGCAAATCTCCAGACCCAGCAGTCGGCTGGAAGACTAAGCAGGAAATTGAAGATGAAGTCTAGTTAGAGAACAGGGCTGCAGCATGGTGCTGAGGGCTGATCAGACACCAGGCCTACAGTGGGAAGACAAATTCCAGACCCAACACATTGGTGTTAATCCCTGCCCTGGTCAGGGCTAGATGACTCAGATCCTGGGCAAAGCTGTGTCCAGTAATTGGCCAGAACTGGGAAGGCAGGGATCATGAGGGAGGAATGAGTGGGGTAATTTTATTGGTGTCCTCAGCCCCAGTATTGCCAACTCCACCACTCCCTTTGTGGGTGGGAGGGGGGCATTGCATTGTGTCAGTAGCCAATGCATTCCCTGACTCAGAAAGGTTTTTAATCTCTGAGGGTAACTTTGCAAAGTGGATATTTCTGAGAGATGTAACATCTTGAACCCCATCTCCTGTTTCCTTACTAAAAATTCTGGATAGATAGTTGTTTGTACCCTCTGATCAAAGATCAGAAAGGGACACACCTGCAGTTGAACCAATTTGGTTGATTGCTTATACATAAAAATATAAAATAAAAAAAGAACATACATCATGAGGTTTCTGTGGATATCTCAGTGAGAGGGGCTAGCAGTGACTTCTGGGAACTGGGATTTTGTTAGCCCTTTAGGGGAAAGTTTAAAGATGAGGTTTGTCCTGGAGTAGCATCTGTCATAAAGTGGAGACAATTTAGTGCTTAGGTATCTTGGTTAAGTCCCATCTATGGAAAAACAAAAATCAAAAAAAAAGCAAAGGAACTCAAGCATTTGTCATTTACATTTTATAAAGACAGAAATGCTGACACTGAAAGTGAAGACTTTTATTTTAGCCCATGAGAAAGATATCACATATACATATACATATAATAAATATCTCACATTGGTAAAATGGTTCTAGAAATTAGATACCATCTATATTGATAAGCTTCAGCAGAGTGTTCCTAAGATTTCTCAGATAGGATCCTTGATCAGTTGATAAATTCCACATTGGGAAGGAGTTTATGACTACTGATGAAAAAATAGCCATTCTTCATCAGCCTCTGAAATAAGTCCTTTTTGTGCGTTTTTGTATCATTTCTATGTGAAAAATCTGAGACGATGCTCTGTGGTAAGAAGACTAGGATACAATCTCAGTTTGATGTCTTCAAGCAGGAAGGCTTGAACCAAACAGTCCTAGGCTTGTCTAACTTGGGGGCAAAGATGGGAAGCTGTGGATCTCAATCAGACTCTGAACGGAAGGCACAGGTTAAAGCCACTTTCCACATCCACAGTGCCTGACAGCATGGGCAAACCCTCACTATGTGGTTTCAGAGCAGGTGGTTCAAGCCTGTACACAAATAAAACAATAATTTTGTCATATTCTTATGATTAAAGAGAGTAGTGTGTTTTTTTTTTTTCCACCGAGTATAAGCTTACTCAGGTGTGCTGTTTATTCAGCGTGTTGTAATGCACCACTTAGGTCATCAGACCATGCAGGTTTGCCCGGTAATTGCCTTACTGAAAACCAGATTACCTATTGTTGGAACATCAGTTTTTTGGGAGTATGCCAAATAACTCTGACAGCTGGGAATTATCTACAGTTCTCGTGAGATGAAGGTACCTGCATTTGTAGCTCAAATGGGTAAACTAGTTCAGAGAAATGGATGTCTTCAAGGAATCTCCAAGGCCCTATCTCCGGCCTAGCCAGGAGAAATTCATCATGAGAAATGGCATCAAGGGATGCCATTCTTGAGGCTTCAACAAAGCAAAGAACAATCTGACACTTGTCTTCTGACCGTTTCCCCTGCCTAAGAATTTCTATGGTGTTATTCAGATCTCAAAATTTGGCCTTTGAGAAACTAGAAGTGTTTTGAAAACATATATAGCAGTAATTAGAAAGATGGGTAGATTTATACAGATGAAAAACCTTGTAGTGGGGATACTTATCAGCTCTCTACGTTGAACATAGGTTAAAAATCAAAAGTTGGGGACCAGTATGGTGGTGTATCAGGCTAATCCACCACCTCGAGGTGCTGACATCCCATATAGGCACTGGTTTAAGTACTGGCTGCTCCACTTGTGGCCCTGGGAAAGCGTGAGAGGACAGCCCAAGTTTTTGGTCTCTTGTACCAATGTGGGAGACCAGGAGGAGGCTCCTGGCTCCTGGCTTCAGGTCTGTTCAGCTCTGGCTGTTGAGACCATTTGGGGAGTGAGCCAGTGGATGGAAGAGCTTTTCTCTATTTCTTCTTCTCTCTTTGCAAAATTTGCCTTTCAATTTTATATATATATGTGTATATATACACATATATTTGACATAAATACACTTATATGCATACATATGCAAAATATGTATATAGGCATGTATTTATATATATTTATATATTATGTAACACATATTAAATATTCATATATACATAGACATACACACATGTATGTATATATATACATTTATTTAAATGTAGCTGTTAGGTTGAAATGTGCTGTCGCCTTCTTTTAGACAAATGAAACTGGGGAACATCTAATTACTCATGGCATGAATGGCAATAATGGAAAACATGTTTTGATTAGCTAAATAAATGAATCACTTTATTTTTTCAAATTCTCTTTTGTCCATGTACCTGTAAGTTTATTTTTTCATAGTTTTAACCACACCATACATACATGCTTGAGAGTGAAAACCATGTGTAACTTTTTTCTTGTCTTGAGTAATTATTCCAAGTACATCGATATCTTTAATTCTTTAGATAGTTCTTATAGTTTTAAGAAACATCTTTTGAATTATATTTACAGTTATTTTTCTGTATCCTTCATCTGAATTTCTGGAAGTTCTATAGAGTGGGGGGAGGGGCTAGAACAGTGGCTCTCAGATAGGGCTATTTTACCCCTTTAGGGATATTTAGAATGGATGGGAGACATTTTGGTGTCAAAACTTTGGGGTGGGGCTGATGGGGTGTTACCGACATTTGGAAGACGGAGGTCAGGGATGCTGTTGCATATCCTAAAATGCACAGGAAAGCCCCTGCGCTCTGAGAAACTCTTGCCAAGTTCGAAATGCCAATAGTGTCAGGGTTGACAATCTTTCACCTCAACACTTTTTATCTGTCTCACATACTTGCCTTAGATTGTAGGGAATGCATAAAGAAATTTAAAATAGGCTTAAAAACCAACTCAAGATGGAGTTGATTAGGATTGAGGCTGTGAAGTTGCTGGAAGAAATGTAGGGGAAACATTCTAAGACACTGGTGTAAGGGATGACTTCTTGGATAAGACCCCCACAGTCCAAGAAGAAATCGAAACAAATTTTGACTTTATCAAATTCAGCAGTTTTTGCACCACAAAGGAAATGATCAATGAATGAGGAGACATCCAATAGAATGGGCAAAATATTTGAAAAACTTATCTGATAAGTGATTACATTTGTAAGTGTATCAGCAACTTAAAAAAACAAAAACAAAACACCGAAAAGTCATCCAATCCAAGTTGGGTAATGGGCAAGGATTGCATTAGGTAGTTATGAAAATAATACCAATAGCCAACGCATGTATCACTCAAAACATGGCTCAGTGTCACTAGCCATCAGGTAAATATAAGTTAAAACAGTAATGAGATCATGTCATCCCTGTCAGAATGACAAAAATCTGAAACACAGCAAGAGATGCTGTTGGGGATAAAGAGAAAGGAGAGTGCCTATACACGACTCCTGAGAATATGAATTAGTGCAGCCACTGTGGAAAACAGTGTGGGAATTTCTTTAAAACAACTAGAAATAGACTTTTCATATGATACAGGAATCCTGTTACTGTATATATACTCCCAAGGCTTAGCCACGTTGTAGCAAAGAAATATCTGCACCATGATGTTTATAGCAGTTCTGTTCATAAGAAGCCAAAATTTGGAATCAATCAAAATGTCCATCATACGATGAATGAATAAAGACAATGTGGCATGTATACATAGTAGAATAATATTCAGCCATAAAAAAAGTAAAAATTCTACCATTTGCAGCAAAATGCATGAAACTGGAGGACATCGTGTTGAGGGAAATAAGACAAAGACTAATAAATACTGCAAATTCTCCCTTATATATGGCAACTAAAATTTAAAAAGAAGAAAACAAGGAAGGAGGAAGGAATGAAAGAAGGGAGGAAAGGAAGAAGGAAGCAAGGAAGAAGGGCAGACAGGAAGGCAGGCCATCTGAGAAGGTGGCCATCTGCATCTTGGGAATGGGTTGCCCCATATAAACTTATCCTTTATATGCTAACATTGTGCATTAGGTTATGTAGCTGGAAATTGCTTTCATGTACTTCTTTGTGCCTTTGACAAATGTCACACTCTTTCCTGTTTACATTAGTCACAGTGGAAGGGAAAGTGCTGGAGAATTGTGCTTCACAATTGGCAGAGAAGGTCACTGGGTTTACTTTCATGTACCTAAGTAGATCATTACTCTTGAGTAGTAAGCTGGTGGGTTACAAATCAACAGAAATTGCAATGAGAACCTGTTCAGCTGTCCACAAATCTCTTCTACCATAGGTCTAACTGTTCCTGGATACAAGATACTATTTTAGGAGCTTGTTTCATCACTAATACTGTGAAAATGTATTCCAGTACTGGTTTTCATCAACTCTAACAAGGCATTGACTACGACACATCAATATTTCTTTTGCAGTGTTGTGTATACCTGTCAAAAATAGCAAAGAAGTCTTCTAATTTTAATTGTAAGTTGCTATTTTTGGTAAGACACATGCCAGTTCAGACATGCTAAAACATAAAAAACTTTTAAGTTTATCCCAAATTAATGAGGTATTGTCGTATTATCCATGTTATTGAATCACACTAAGCTTATTTTTCCTTTCAAAACATGATGTTTTTTGAGCCTTTGCAGTGGCTCACAGGACTACTCCTCCACCTGGAAGTACTGGTATCCCATGTGGGTGCCACTCCTAGCTTATGGCATGGGAAAGCAGTGGAGGATAGCCCAAGTCCTCAAGTCCCTATGCTTGGGAGACCTGCAAGAAGCTCCTGGCTCCTGACTTTGAATCAACCCAGCTCTAGCTATTGAGGCCATTTATGGAATGAACCAATGACTGGAAGATTTTTCTCTCTCTGTGCTTTTGTAAATCTGCCTTTCAAACAAAAATAAATAAAATCTTAACATTGGTCATTCAGTAACATGTTTATTCTGGTGCAAAAATACTTGTAACCCATTCTGTTTTTTCATTAAAAAGTTAGTATAAAATGCATATTAAGAAAAAAACATTAATGTGTTTCAAAATATCTTTGAACCAAATGAAAACTATTTTAAATTCCATTTTCTATAAACTTTTTGAATTTTTAATAAAGGACAAGAATATGAAATATCTGGAAATATTACAATAAAATATCTGTAATATTATAATGCAGTGATATATGAATATATACTTACATATGTATTTCTGTGGTACATTCTGATTTTTCCATTAGTCCATTAATACATGGACTAATATCCAGACTTTTGAAAATCAGTCCTCTATAACTTATTTTAATTTTCTGAATTCTATTCAATTATTGGATGACAATCCTTGGTCTTCCGTTACAATACTATTCTATTCCTGAATAATTTAGACTACAGTGAAAAGCAAGGATGGCTTGATCCTTTGGCCCTAACTAATCATTCTTTCTCAGCTTTTAAAAAAAGTTAAAAAGGAAAGCCAGAAGTGTCAGAATAATGCAAAATAGCTAATGATTGCAAAACAAGGCCAAAGTCTAATAACAGGTAATTCCGGCAGGTCATAAAAAGGAGCACTTGGGTCATTTATGACTCAAAGCTTAAATAAGCTGAAATATGATGATGAAACCTTAACACACCCTTGAAGAAACTTTCCAGAGTCTAGATCCATCAATCCTAGGTCATTGACAATTTGCAAGTAGTAGGAGTAGCTTTGTTGGCTTAATTTCAGAGTAATCAAGGAAACAGTACTTTCCAAAAAGTTACTACTTGAGTGAAAACATGCAAAACTGAACTAGTTCTGTGCAACTATTTGCAGTAGTCAAGACTGCCCGGGCATACATATCGGTGGTGCATATCTTGTTTGAGTCAGAAGCCTAAATAGAGTTCATATAAAACTGAATCAAGTCATGGTAAGACAGCTCAATAAAAGGACTGAAAAATAAGCTTGTAGAAATTAGTGATTGACCTAGCTATGAACATAAAACATCCAAACTGGAAATTTTTTTAAGAAGTGAGAACATCAAAGCTACAGTTGTAAAAGCAGCTTCTTTTGGACAAGGATAAAATTTAGCAGCCCTCTTGTGACCAATGTGGACAATGACAGAAAGGAGTATCAAAGAAGTATTGTAGGATGTTTTATGGAGTCAGAAGTATTTTCTCTCTTTGCAAAAGATTTTTCCATTCACTTGAAAGGCAGAATTAGAGAGAGAGAGAGAGAGAAAGAGAGAGAATCTTTCCTCCACTGGTTCTACCTCAACAGCTGTAATAGCCAGACCAGAAGCCAGAAACCCAGAGTTTCTTTTGGTCTTCCACGTGGGTGAAGGGACCCAATCATTCGAGCCCACTTTCACAGTTTTCCCAGGCAGTGAGCTGGATCAGGGGAGGAACAGCTGGGACACGAGTTGGCACCCATTAGGTTGACGGTCTCAGGTGAGGGCTTAACCCTGAGTGACACAGCACTGGCCTCAGAATTATCTTCTCTTACATAAAACTTATGACTCTGTTTGCTGAAAAAAAAAAAGTCTCAGGTGTTTGACATTGCTAAGAATCAGTTGCTGCCAGAGATCCTGGGCAGCCGGTACACTTGCTGTGTCCTCTATTTTCATAAACATGAAGTGAGGATGGGAGACTTGCTTAGTAAACCCAATAAAGTCACTGGGAGGCCCAGCAGAACAACGTATGTGGCTGGATTCGTCAACCGCAAAGTGTCACGGTTGTATTGTATAGCTCAAAGGACAGAGGAGCAATTTGTCAGAAATATTCTTAAAATAATCTCAGACATTGAGTGGAACAGGAGAATATTTTACTAGCCTTGTGGCTTTGTAAGTCTTTCAGTTGTTTAATATTTATACTTTACAATAAACTTCTTTGTATTTTCTTCCTTTACTGCTTCAATTTTTAAATTCTTTCTGAAGTCCACAAATGACTTTCTTTTTGTATTAGCTTTAATAATATTTATCTTGAGATAGGTGTTTGGTGCAGCAACTAAGGTGCTCCTTGTAACACTTGCATGCAGTAACAGAGAGCCTAGGTTTGAGTTGCAGCTCCATTCTTGTTTGTTTGTTTATTGGGTTTTTTTGGATACAGTTTTGTTGGCTCTGGGGTCTTCCTTCTCCCTTTCGCAAATTTCCTCCTTTCCCCTTTGTTCTCCCTCCAGTCTCACAATGGGTGGGTGTCTTTTGTGAATTTTCCTATGTCCATCATGCTGCCACCGGAGTGTCTCCTAACCATGTAGGAGACTGTCAGTCATTTTGCTATGAGTTCATTCTTGCTCCATTCTTGACACTTGCTAATGCATGCCCTGGTGGCACTAAGGGGTGACTCAAGTGACCGGGTGCATGCTTCCCAAGCCGGAGTCTTGGATGAATTTCCTAGCTTTCAGCTTCAGACCGATTCAGCCCTGATTATTACAGGTATTTTGGGAAGAAGTAAGCAAATGAAAGATTCCTTTTTTGTTGTTTTCTTTTTTAAAAAGACTTGTTTATTTTTATTTGAAAATCAGAGTTACAGAGAGAAGGAGATACACACACATGGAGTGGGGCGGGGAGAGAAAGATCTTCAATTTATTGGTTCACTCCCCAAATGACTATAATATCTGCAGCTGAACCAATCCTAAACCAGGAGCCAAGAGCTTCTTCTGGATCTCCCATGTGGGTTCAGGGTCTCAAGGACTTCAGCCACCCTCCACTGCTTTACCAGCAAGGAACTGGATTGCAGGGAAGCAGCTGGAACTCTAACTGACATCCATATGGGATACCAGTGCTTCAGGTGGAGGATTTGCCTGTTGAGCGACTGTGTTGGCCCCCATAAAAATAAATCTTACAAAAAATGATGCTGGTTTCTTTCTTTAAGTAAATAGAAGGAATTAATGACGTTTGAAAATTTTACTTTATATTGTCTGAAAATTTTGCTATTCTTTGTGATTACAGTGTTTCTGTTGTTACCATGTTTCAGTAATTCTTAGATTTTTTTGGTCTCTGTAGAGTGCTCACAGTTCAACAATTATTTCTGAGAGTCATTGTTCTGTGAGCTGGTGATTTAATGTTCACCCCCACAAATATCATCAAAAAATAAATGTACAAAGATATGCCTATGTAAATGAAGTTGGGTGATATTAATGCTAAGAAAAAACAGAAAATAGTGACTGTTACATAATGGATGGGGTGGAGGAAAAAGAAAATCACGCTGGGCTGGAGGGGGGACAAGTGTCCATGTCCTGAAATGGAACAGTGAGGAAGTTAGCGACAAGAACAGTGGGGAAGTTAGCGACAAGAACAGTGAAGAAGTTAGCGAGAAAGAAAGGAGCACTACAGAGTCTGGGAAGAGTTGAGGAAAGACAGACTGTGGCAGATCTCAAGAAACTGTTGATCATGGAGAGGATTATAAGTTTAATTCTGATAGGTCTGTAGTTTTCCTTCTCTGTTAGTTTTCTGTCTGGTTTTGGGATTAAGGTAATGTTGGCTTCATAGAATGAGTTCGGAAGGGTTGCCTCTTTTTCTATTGTTTTGAACAGTTTGTAGAGGATTTGGGTCAGTTCTGTTCGGAATGTTTTGTAGGTTATAGAGGGCTGATCTCCAGAATATACAAAGAGCTACAAAACAACCAAAATGTCAAAACAAACAAACAAGCCACTCAAGAAATGGGCACGGGAAATGGGCAAACACTTCACAAAGGAACAAACCCAAATGGCAAATAAACATATGAAAAAATGCTCAAGTTCCCTGGCAATAAGGGAAATCCAAATTAAAACATCAATGAGGTACCACCTAACGCCAGTAAGACTGGCCCACATGAATAAAAGCACCAACAACACTTGTTGGCGAGGTTGGGGGAAAAGGGATCCCTACTCCACTGCTGGTGGGGCTGCAGGCTGGTACAGCCTCTATGGAAATCAGTATGGAGAATATTCAAACAACTCAAATTCAACATACCGTATGATCCAGCAATAGCACTCCTAGGAATATATCCAGAACAATTGTTTTATGAGAAACCAACATGCACTCCTATGCTCATAGCAGCACAATCAGTAATTGCAAAAACATGGAAGCAACCAAAATGCCCATCAACAGAGGATTGGATAAGAAAGCTATGGTTCATCTACTCCATGGAATACTACTCAGCTATTAAAAAAAACAAAATGCAGTTCTTTGTGGCCAAATGGGCCAAACTGGAAACCATAATGCTAAGGGAAATGAGCCAATCACAAAAGGTTAAATACCACATGTTTGCCTTAATTTAAGATGATATGATGTTATGTATAACATGTTATGTTTTGAATGTTATATGTTGTGTATAAACTAAATTGAAGTATAGGTGAGGTGGTCACAGAAGGTGGCTGGGAACTCGTATTTACTTTCAACATGTTGGTTACTCATTACTATGTCAATTAATTCCATAATGATGTAAATTTTTGCTGATGGTATGATGAAGCTTTCAATTGACTGGGATAATACTCTGCTAGCTCTGTCTTCAGACCAGAGAGGGTATACCTAAGAAGACGTTGAACTTGACTGGACAATAAGATGCTGGACTCTATGTTTGGTGTATGCTTGCAATGGGGGAATCTCAACTGAACTTGAGCTGTGGTTATGCAACAAGGTGGAGGAATCCACCATGGTGGGAGGGTTTGGGCAGGGGTGGGAGAACCCAAGTATCTATGTAACTGTGTCACATAATACAATGTAATTAATGAAGTTAAATAATAATAAAAAAAAAGTTTAATTCTGAGTCTGGTGGAATCTACTAGGGACTTCACAGGAGGACAATGATGAGCTCCCATTCGTGTCTTTCCAGAGTGAAAGACTGTTGCAGCTGTGAGGCAACAGTGAAAACCCTTTTGCTGTATATCTTGAGAATTCCTGATTCCTTGGGCTCAGATGTTTTAAGATGTATTTGTTTTTATTTGATAGGCAGGACTATAGAGAAAAAGAGAGACAGAATCTTCCATTTGCTGATTCGCTCCCTAAATAGTTGACCAGAGCTGGGCTGATCCAAAATCAGGAGCCAGGAGCTTCTTTCACATCTCCCAACTGGGTGCAGGTGCTCAAAAACTTGAGCCATCCCCTGCTGCTTTGCCAGGGCGTAAATGGGGAACTGGATTGGAAGTAGAGTAGCTGGGACACAAACTTGCACCCATATTCCTGGCTCCACACAGGGACTTAACCTATTTCCCCTGGACTTGATGGGGGCAATCTGACTTCAAAAACCTGATGAAATGTGGTATAATAGTTTTTATAGTTGCAAAAGATAGAGGAACAAGTAGACTTTCGTGGTGGTGGTTAAGAACTCAATCATTGTTATAGGCATGTGAAGTTAGTGGTGTTGCCTATTTAGACATTGGAATACAGTTTGGGGTAAGTCTTCTAAATCTCTATGTATTTGAGATTCTGTCAGGGAGAAAGAGAGATAAAGAAGGTGGATGAAGTGAACTGAAAAGTGGTAGAGGATATGATAGCGTGGCAACAATTTCTTTTTTTTTATTAATTTCTTTTGCATTATGTGACAGTTTCATGGGATCTGGGAATCCCTCCATCCCTCCCCACGCACTTCCCCCCTGGTGGATTCCTCCACCTTGTTGCAGTATTACAGTTCAAATTCAATCAAGATTCTTTCTTTGCAAACATATACCAAGCATAGAGTCCAGCTACTTATTGTCCAGATGGGTTGAACAGTTTCTTGGGGAGATCATCTCTGGTCTGAAGTTAGAGCTGGTAGAATATCATCACAGTCAATTAAGAGTCCCAATATAACATCAACAGCAATTTGCAACATTATCGAATTGACATGGTTTTGAGTAACCAGTATGTTAAAAAAAAAATGCAAGTTCTTAACCACATCCTATGATTAGCTCATTGACATTTCAATTTTAGTTTATATACAGGACCGGCTGCTATATACCTTAAAATGGCTATAGGGTACTATTGAGCTGTCTTGTGTCTATTTCATTTCATTTTAGTATTTAACCATTTGTTGTGTTGAAATATAATTTTGCTGATCTTGGCAGATTTTAAGATAATCTAGACTGGCTTGTAACTCTAACAAGACATTTGTCGACAATTAAGGTGCAGAACATTTTTTTGGGGGGGTGTGTGCAGGAAAATCCTTAACACCATGGTGAGGAGTGACTAATCTTCGTGTCCCACCCAGTGAGGCATGAACAAATCCATGCCAGCTCTTTCCTGTCAGATTCCAAGCTCTACTTGTTGTCGGAAAGACTACCAGAAGCCCTGAGTGGTCCGCAGAAACAGAAGAACAATAAATGTACCCCGGGACCAGGGAGGAGAGCTTTGTCTGGTCCTAGCCTGGCTCCGGCTCTGGACCCCCACTCTCCCTCGCAATGACCATCGGGATCGCTCTGAAAACCCCTCATAGCAAACAAACAATCATACAAACTAAAAACACCTAAAATAAATAGACAAGCAACAATTTCTTTTAACTTGGAGCTCAATATTCTGGCATAGACACGAGTGCAGGTCCCAAAACACTGCTGCAGTAGGTCCTGGAAGCGTGGCTATAATGGTGTGCTTAGCATATTCGGTACATGAACCAGCAGAACACATAGGAAGGGACTGCAGGCTTCAAGGAGAAGAGATACTGGGATGGTTTGGTCACATGCTGATTTTGAACCCAGGATTGCTCAGAAGATAGTTCTTTCTAGGAAATGAAAAACAAAGTATAACCTTAGCGTGAACTGGCCAGGGTGAGCTATTAACCTTTGTGAAACACACAGAGGCTGTCCTATATGAGCCAGGGTTAACAAAAAGAAATGCTGCAGGAAAGCTGTGATCTTCAGGGCTTTGTGGACCTGAATTTCAGTTGTGGCATCTGAGGAGGAATAGTGATGAATAGCTCATTGGGCTTCTACTGCAAATGGTGAAGAAACCTGTGAGTTACTGGGACTTGCAATAAGCCTGTCAGCTCCTGCAGTAATAGCAGATTGCACTTTCCTCATCTAGTTCTCATGTCAAAATAAGCTCATACAACATGAACTCATTGACTGAGGGAGAGTTCAGGTCGCCTTGGAAAGGTTTCAGCTGGTAAGATAAAGTTTCCATTCAACTGTCCCCAGAAGATCAGTGGCCATCTACCAGGTACTGGGTTCTGGGGGAAAGAGAATGCTTGGACTTTCCCTAGGACCACTAGGTCACGGGCATGGGTGCTGTCATGAAAATGAGAGGAACCTAAACACTTTCAGTTAGAATGGGACGTTTGATCGCTTCTCGGCCTTTTGGCTAAGATCAAGTGTAGAATGGGACATTTGGAGGTCAGGAAATAGATGAATTTGGGTCCAAGTCTGTCTGCAGTATGTGGTCAGTATGCATTCATCTTTGGGGTATCTATATGTTGATATCAGGAAACAAGGGCAGAAAGAAAGATAGCAAAATTGGTCTGAGAAATTGGAGTGATATCCACAAAGTGGATCAATTCCTGCCAGAGTGAATAGTGCCATGGTCTGATGCCAGTGGTGTACACAGAACTGGAATTTTTGGAATTGGCTTAGAAACACAAAGATGAGAATATAAAGCTTGTTCCAGGGCTTGGGGTGGGATGGGGTGGAATACTCCTTAACCAAATTGTAAACTAAAAGGCAGTAGCATGAGGTCAGTCCTTTAAATTGTATTCAAGCATTATGCATTTTGACTCATAAATATGAAGCTCTTCCCTCTTGTTGTTTCCTGGTGACTTGATTAAACAGCAGCAGCCAATAACCCTGAGAATCAGACTGGAGACTGTGTGTCCCATTCAGAATCTAGGGGAAACTCCTCTTTACAGTCTTCTTGGTCACAACCCTTGACTGTTGTGAGCATAAATGAGATAAATCTGTCCAAACAACTTTCAGCTTAGTGGAAAAAAAAAATCGAACCAAACTCAGTCTGTCATTTTTTCTGGAGGCCAGGCTGCTCAGCACAGGGATTGCTTTTCTGCAGCCTTTGGTTTCATACTGCTCATCATGAATGTCATCAACACGTCACACTTGGATGGAAAGAGTTCTAGTTTTAAATTCTGTACGATATGTTCCTTACTTGTTTATTTCCTTCCAATAGTCACATCATGAACCCAGCCCTTAAATGGGTCTCAGCTACCACTCCCTAACAAACCTCAAGGCAGCAATTTGCAGAGAAAACAAAAACGTTAATTAGGTCAAACAGAAACCACTCCATGGGATGAATTTCCATTCCTTTTATGCTGGCATAAATTGTATTTGAGTAATATTCACATTTGTAATATATATAAAATGTATTAAGATATAGTAATTCATTTGTTAATTATGTTATATGACACAAAAGCAAACAATGAGGGTAATATAGGTATTCATTCTGCACAAAGAAACGGATGAAGCTTTAATTCAACTCACAACATAGTGGATGTTTCTGTTCTGCTTCCAATTAGATAGTTTCTTTTGTTGCTCTTCTTATCCATTCCGGTGCCATTTCTGGTTTGTAATCCAGACTGCTTCACACGAATATTGTACCACTTGAAAATGCTGAAAGTTTAGAATATAAGCCAATTTTTAAATTTTACTTATTTTATAGTGAAAGAGAGAGAGGAGGGAGAAAGGAGAGAATTCTGCCATCTGCTGGTTGACATCGCAAATATCCACAATGGCTAAGGCTGAGTTCCCAGCAAAGCTCAATTCAATTTTTCCATATTGGTGACAGGGATCCAACAAGTTGAGCCATTATCTCTGTTTCCTAAGTTCTGTATTAACGTGAAGCAGGAGTCAGGAGTCAAGACAGGAGCTGAACCCATGACATGAGATACCTGCATCTTCACTGCCGGGCTAAAATGTCGGCTCCTATAAACAGATTTGAGTTCATTGTATTTCAATGATCATGTGTTTGTTTCATTGCCATACCCCCAAATAACTCTCCCTCGGTGTAAACAGAAACATATCCTAATTATTGCTCTCTCAACATAACCCACAAAGGAAACCTCTTTCTCCTCTGCCTGCAAAGATGCTGTTAAGTGAGTGAGGGTTTAACTTGATAGACTGGATGATGCCTGGGAAACTTGGATCCCCCCACTCCTCCCACTCACACAAAATGGAGAAGAGGTTGAGCCTGCATGGATTAGAAGTTTCAGCTCCCAGTTCCCTCAATACTGTCTTTCTTGTGCGATCTCTCTTTCTCTTATACTACTGAACATACTCTCCCTAACCTCCAAACTAAACTGTGGTGAAAACTTTTGTTTTGCCTCCCTTGGGTTTCTCTGTAAACTATTGCAAATACATTGCAGCTTTTATGCGTTTCCCAGTATTCCTTAGAGAGTAGTTAGAGCAGCCAAGTGGAGTATATTCTAACCTTATGAGAACACAAACCCAACATATTTGTTTGCTCTTTCCAGCTCTGAGCTATGCAGCCAGCTGCTTGGTTTTTAGAGACATTGGGTATTGACAGAGTCTTAGGATGCTTGACCTGCTGCTTTTTCTCACCATCCCACTGTGGCCTAAGCCAGACATTCTCCTTAACTTTATACTTCTCTGTACTTTAATGTCTCATTGTTACTGCTGAGAGCCTTTTCTGTTGAGGAGAGGAGACACTTTGTGAATATCCCTTTAACGGAAAGAATTTACTATCACCGTTCTGCTGCCTCCGCACAGTGTTAAATAATCTTCAGACACCAAGGACAGGAGACTGGTTATATGAAGCTGTTTTAGATTCTTGAAGGCTGGAACGGTCGCTTGAATTTCTTGCCCATCTTGCTACTCTGGCTCAACTGGCTGGGAAAAGTATTCTGGGCTGATTTTTAAGTAAGTTGTTTCATCAAACTGTAAAAGTGATGTGTGTGTGTGTGTCAGAGAGAGAGAGAGAGAGAGAGAGAGAGAGAGAGAGAGATTGCATTAGCTTATTATCAAGACTGATTTAGTTGCAAGGTAAAGTCACACACGCACATAGAGGGAGACACAGAAGGACATCTCCCATCTGCTGATTTGCTCCTGAAATGGCCGTCTTTGCCAGCTAATGTCAGTAGCCAGGAACTCTACCCCTCTGCCATGGGTGGCAAGGGTCCAACTACTTGGAGCATCCTTTGCTGCTTTCCCAGGCACATTAGCAGGAAGCAGGACCAGAGGCATAACAGCCCATCCTCAAGCCAGCACTGTGATATTGGGTGATAGCGTTGCAGGTGGTGGCTTAACTCACCGCACCACAATACCAACCCTGGAAGGCGGTTTCAAACAATAAATAAAAGCAGACTAAAGAAGAAACATTGGAAAATAGTAAGCAAAAAGTGTCTCCAAATCCTAAATAAAACTTTACTGAATATATTTTATTTTCCTTAAAAGTGCTGTTTTTCTTTATTTACCCTTTTTGTTTTTCCATTGTGTTCTCCCTAGGGAGCTGTACTCTGCATTCCTTTCTGCTGTTTCCTTCGTTTCTTTCCTGACATTTAACACAGCCTGTTCAACTCTGTCTGGCTGTGGTGTATATTTTTAGATCCTCCTGCAGGCATCGTCTCTGTGCCCAGTAAAGTCCCAGGGGATCACTCAGGAGAGTCTTTGGAATGTTTTCCCTGGAGCCTTGAGAAAGTTTCCCTCTCTGTGTCCCTTGCTTAGGATTTCCATTTCTTTAAGTCTACCTGGTCTCCCTTGTCTGAACATTCTTGGGCGTGTAGGCATGTATAGAGTCGAGTGATTGCTTGATGGCTTGTAAGGCGGTGATACTACTGTGAAGACAAATGTTTGAAAAATCACTGCCAAGCAAGTGGGCAAGCATGCAAGCAAGCAAGAATCCATCAAGAAAATCAGAGTTGGGAAAGAGTGAAAAGTGTTGAGAGTACGCCACAGAGGTGTTTGTGGAAGAAGGTCATTGTTTTCTGTCAACAGCCAACAGCTTCCTGTATTGGGATGTCCACCAAATGTATACTGGAAAAACTGGATGATAGAGGAGAGTCTTGGCTTGCTAGCAAGGTAACCAGAAACCTAGATGTGGGAGTCACTTTGGTCACTAAGGTTTCCTAGCAGCAATTTCATAAGGTTCGATGAAAACATAGGAAGTCCCTAACATGGGCTAGGTGCTAGATAGAGAAAAATCAGCAGGGCTTAGAACTTCATTTGACCTGGTAACTTGGTGCAAGGGTGGGGCAGAGAATGTGTTTGATAGGTATTGAGTGGAGTATGCCTTAAAGGCTTTTAAGGGGAGACCCCAGAGAAGGGTGGATATGCAGTTCAGGGGCTTAACACGGAGAGTTCAGAACTGGCATCTTGGATGCGTGAGTCATCAGTGTGGCTGGAAGAAGTTACTAAAATCTCTCTGATCCTTGGTTTCCTAATCAGTGAACAAAATAAATACTTAGCCTCCCAAACTCACTGGGTTTTTGCAATCGTTAACAGGTAATTTACGTCAGAGTGTCTCTAAATTGTGGAGTGATTCCATTGTAAGATCTTAGTATTACTAATTCAACACTGTTTATAAAATGACCATTGGAAGCCTGGAACACAAAATGATGCCAGGTTCAGCCTTTCCCTCAAGGAGCTTGCAATTACTTCAGGATCTGGAAAGAATATTTCTGTCCTCAAAACAACAAGGAAGGTGAACTTTTTCTGAGTACTCATAGAACTTGGGTGAAAGCGTTGGGTACAACAGGGAGAAGTGTTTCTGGTGGGGAAATTGCCAAGGATTTAAGTTCTGCTTCTTGTGAAGACCATATCCAAGGTGATAAAAACGCCTGTCCAACCTGAGTGGTATGTAAAAGCTTTTCATGTTCTTTCATCATAAAGCAGATTTATAGTATGCCTTCTCTATTTGGAAGGTGGCCCCTTGTGGAAGACTGAAACACCCTGTAAGGGCATTCTGCATCCGGACACAGGGTGTCCATGAACCAAATCAAAGTTATAGCCAGGACTATCTGCTCAACTTGTGGGACTTTGTACAAATCTGAAATTCAGCCCCCCCTCATTCACAGTTACACAAGAATATTAAGATGGCAAAAGCAAAGCACTAAGAATCAACCCTTCCAAGCTGCCATGCTCTGCTGAGGTACTGCCCACTTGTTTCCCCAGGAACATCATCTAGGTCATCCTTTGAAACAAGGGAGAAAACTTGGATTCTCCATACACTCAATGAACGCTGTTAAAGCTAGTCCCTGTCAGATCAGTCCAGAAGCAGGTACAGGGATTATAATGATAGAGCATTCTTCCCTTGAGAAATGCATTTGCTTACTTATCAATAACAACAACAACAATAGCAACAACAACATATACATTATTTGTTGAAAGTTCAGTCTAAAGGCTACCTTCCAAATGGTTCACTGGGGGAGTTTTTCTTCTTCTGTGTCCATGGACAGACTTTGTGCATAACCAGGTAAGGGTTTGAACTCAATCTTCCTTTCCAGAGAGGGGAGATCTGCCCATTAATAGGGCTTTCCACAGCATCATATCATGAAAGGCTCGTAGGATTGAGGAAGGGATAATAGTCACTCTCACGGTGAGCACCTGTATTCTTAGACAGATCACCATGAGAAAAATGTAGGAACTCCCTGAGTCCCAACACAGTTTGTTTTTTTCAAATACCAAAATTGAGTATACTCTGTAGATACTCAAACACTTCTTTCCGAGTTTTCTTTGCCCCCTTATTATGGGCAAGGGTTATTTTCTGGGTCTGCAGCAAAGCCCGTGTAATTGCATATCACTTTGCATCACGGCCATGTTTCTGGGCACGCAAACTGAATCATCCTTCAGTACTTAAGATTGTTTCCATACAGCTGGGCAGCTCTTAGCCCAAAGCAACCCCACAGCAAATGCTTTACAAGCAAAGAATCCTCTGAGACTTCAGTAATGACATTCTTTTTAATTAATATTGGAAAATCAGATTTACAGAGGGCAGGAGAGACAGAGAGGAAGATCTTCCATCCACTGATTCACTCCCCAAGTGGCTGCAACAACAAGAGCTGAGCCAATCCAAAGCCAGGCACCAGGAGCTTCTTTTGGGTCTCCCACATGGATGCAGGATCCCAAGACTTTGGGCTGTCCTCTACTGCTTTCCCAGGCTACAAGCAGGGAGCTGGATGGGAAGCGGAGTAACCAGAACAGAAACTGGCACCCATGTGGGATCCCAAGGTATGAAAGTCCAGGACTTTAGCCACTAGGTTATTGCACTGAGCCTAGTAATCACATTCTAATGTTTATTCTCTGTTCATTTGGATTATACCTTAAAGAGCTGCTAATAAATCTTTATACAATATAAATAAAAAATTAACATACATCCTGTAATAGTTTCCCCAGAGGCAAAAGAATTCTGTGTGTGATATACTTGTAATTATATTTTAAGTCAATGTTTCATCATAGCCTTAGGAGAGGTACAGAGTCAGAAAATGCTTCTGTTCACTGGCCTGTGTGGCACAGGGACGGTTGATGTCTAGCTGGCTGCTGCTCCCGCACATCCTTGCACTCCTTGATGAAAGGCAATTGAGGACTGTGGAGTATGTGATAGCCGAACTTGGAGGAAGAAGAAATTGGTTTAAATCCTTTTTTTTTTGTTGTTGTTTGATTGTTTGCCTCAAATCCATTTGACTTTGAAACGATCTCTTAAAATGGCAGAACCTCAATTTCCTCGGGTTACAGTGTTATCAAGGGTCTCTGTGAGATGAGGGGGGACACATTTCATAGCAATTTTATAGAATGTAAAGTCTAAAATGCATTTAGTGATCAATGCAGAACCAAGTTTTTACTTGCTTATTCTGACTTCTAACAGTTGTTTTGTGAAATATCTGATCCAGATGTTTCTTATTCAGACCACTGAATTGTTTTCAATATTTCCTGGAAATTATTCATCTTCTCCAGAAAGTGTAGCCTCATCTATCTAAAGATAAATTGCTGGAGAGGAGAGTCTTGAGATTCTTCAATTTAGTACTCGAAGACTATATACAAGTACCTATGATTTCCAGAGAAGGGAATGCTCGCCCTCTAGTGTGTACCAGGAGAAATAGCACAAAATTTATAAACGCTATGGCATGTGTCTTTACAGGAGTAACTTCCCAAGTTATTGCTTTTTCTGTTGTTTAAATTAGACTCCTGTTTATTTACTAATTTAACTTGGCTACTACTCTACCAGTTTTTCCATGATCTATTTTTGTTTTGTAAAAGTATATACTCCTTTGACTTTTGAAAGCTGTAGAATACGAGATTTTCAGCAAGAGTTCAATTTATTCTTATAATTAGAGTAGTAACACGAATGCTGAATAGAATTTTGTCTTAATTTGTTTTGCTTCAATTAATTTCAAATTAAATAATTTCAATCAAGATTATGAACTAGGCTCCTGATGAGTAGGGAATGGGCAGAAAAAAATGAGTGCTCTTTGAAAATTTCTTAATGATGATGAGTATTTTATTACTTTACAATAAACTAATGCACACTGTATTTTCCATGGAATCATTGGCTGCTTATATTGTTTTGAATTGATGTGGGCACATTTTTCACCTCTGTGAAGCTTTGAGCTTCATAGCAACACTTTTAAGTAGGGTAAATATAAGTTACATGAGTCATACAGTTAAATTTACAAGTAATTATCTTTTTTGTTTCGTTTTATCACTACAGAACAGACCTGCCACGCTGAAGCCAACCTCTGGCTTTTCTCCACCTCCGGGGCTTCCTCCACGGTGACAGGTGTGATGTGAGGGAGAAGGGGTGGTGTGGTGTCAGTGGGCGTTGTGAGGATGCAAACTGCAGCCTGTCCACTTGGATTCTGCTTAGCCTGTCCTTGCTGCTGCTTTAGTTTCGTTGGGATATAATTTATCACCAAAATTTGAGCAGGACTTTAAAACTCAACAGTGAACGCTAAGGGTGCAAAGAGCACAAGGTGGTTATTTAGAGAGGAGTCTTAGGGTGAGGTTTGTAGGTTTTTTTTTTTTTTTTTTTTTCAAAAAGTATCTAATTCTCTGTGGTCTTGCTCCAGCGCCTAAAGGTCCTGTGTTGTGATTCTCCCACTGGGATGTTCCACTGACTGCACACTGCATCTTTCCCTCATATTGATTTTTCTAGCATTAAGTCCTTTTTCAGATACTTTTCCGTAATGGTCGACTGCTGGAATGAACTCACACTTGCTTCAAAACTCTTTCCTGCCCCACACCTCACCCAAAGATTGCAGCTTTTGCAACCACCCAAAATATGGACTGGAGCAGAAATCCTAGATGGAGTGTGCAGTTCCTGGAACCCCAAAAGCCTTTTCCTTTTTGTGCCTTGTTTCTTTGGAAAAGTGTGCCTCAGTAGCCCTTAACGGCTCAATTTCTGAACATTTTGCAGAAGTGGAAGATCTCCATCTTGAAGGTTTATTTCCAACGCTCTGTAGTACCTGTGTGGCCTACAGTTCAAGCCATGTTTTGTTTATTTATCCCAATCAACATAATGCTGATGAAGCAATGGATCAATATGCTGTTCTGTGCCTGGTTCAGATCATCTATATCTCTCTGTTTCACCTCAAAGGGCGGGAGAGCTAATGCAGCTGGCGGAAAGCCTTTCAATGTGTTCTGCTGTTTAACTCATGTGAATCTTCTTTTCTGATAGTGATAAAAATGAATACTGCTGGGCCCGGCGGCGTGGCCTAGTGGCTAAAGTCCTCGCCTTGAAAGCCCCTGGATCCCATATGGGTGCCGGTTCTAATCCCGGCAGCTGCACTTCCCATCCAGCTCCCTGCTTGTGGCCTGGGAAAGCAGTCGAGGATGGCACAATGCACTGGGACACTGCACCCGTGTGGGAGACCCGGAAGAGGTTCCAGGTTCTCGGCTTCGGATCGGTGCGCATCGGCCCGTTGCGGCTCACTTGGGGAGTGAATCATCGGACGGAAGATCTTCCTCTCTATCTCCCCTCCTCTCTGAATATCTGGCTGTAATAAAATGAATAAATCTTTAAAAAAAATGAATACTGCTGTCAAACCAATACTCTCAGGTGAAAGACGCCACAACCCGCATGGCCACTGCTATGGGAGTTGAGCTTTTCAGTCACAGTCATCCTCCAGGATTTGTTCTCCAATCTGCTGGGGCCAGACCAGAAAATTAAATGAAGGGGAGATTGAGACTGTGAAGTTTCATCCTCTAGGTGCTTCAGTGGCCTGATCATTCACAGCTGCCATCGAAACGGATGCAATGTTGTTTTTGATGGATTATGTAAGGTAGAGAAATATTTGTTTCACAGACTTTTATCTTGCTTTCCCCACTCTGGTAGCCCTTACCGCATAGAACAACCATCAACTGTGAGGTATAATGAGCTCAGTTGTCATTCTGCAATTTAATGAATGGCCACAAATCAGTCTGGGGTTCCAGGGTGACCCACGATTTGCCAACTATTCTCAGGATTCCATATATTGCATAACATCTGCATAACTCCATCCTGACATGGGGGAAGCTTGATTCTGTGTCTGATCATGATTGTGACATTTGGGTAGCTCACTTTCTCCGGTGACCCATAAATGGCTGTGGATTCCAAAGGGCAGAGGAATCACCACCTGGCGTGATACTGCAGGATCAGCACTTCTGGGAACCTGGCTGCTTCGTTAGCCCATGGGTTTTAGATTTGAAAACTGACTCAGGCCTGCAACCTAGGGAGAGGACTGCACCATAAAGAGTAGTAACCTACCCTTGATTTCTTCTACTGATACAAAGGGAGTAGTTTCCTTGTTACCTATTCCTATACTTTTCCCTCAGGGCTGTTACATTCTGTTAGCCCTTTCCAGAGCTGGAGCAAGTGGGGGTCCCTTTTGTTGCCACTTCTAACCCTGACAGGGTGGAGCCTGTAGGGTGCCATGTCATTGTAATTCACTGAGCCCAAAATGAGCTCTCTCCCAGCTGAGTGCATGCACACACCTGTCCACAGCCCTCCCTGCACCAGATAGTGCCCAATCTGGCTCTACTGGGGGGTTTGGGCTGTAAAATCCACCTTGTTCCTGCATTGCCTGTTTGGGATCTGCTGCTCTGTCCCTGCTCCTGGTCAAATCAAACAAACCAGCACAACAGACAATTCATTGACTGAGTTCACCTCCTGAGTTCCTGGTGAACTTCCCTTCCCATCTGGTGGCTGGTGGAGTTCTGGCCGATGGTGAAGTTCAGATCAAGGCTGGTTGATTGCTGCTGGGATGTCTGGTCACTGCAACATCATCCCGTTATGTGTGCAGCTTTCCTGTGTCTATTAGACTCCAGGTGCCTCTCTGCATCAGCCGGTGCTCTCTATTTTCTGGAATGTGCCCTCTGCTTCACTCTGGTTAATGTTTATCTGTTTAAACATGTCCTCACCCTATTCTGCCTTCTTGATTCTCCTATATCTTTGCCTTTCAAATATAAACAAAAATATATTTTAAAAGAACATGTTTATGTTGATCAAAAATGTTTGAAATCTCTACATTTTTTTCCATAATACCCATTTCCATAATCTATTTAAAGGTCCTTTGTATAGTTCATTTTCATAGTAATTTTTGCAGTGTGTACCTCAAAATTTATCATAAACTTGGAGCAACAGGAGAGTAGAAAAATCACAGAAATTCCTTATTTGTTTCCTGTGTATAATTCTGTGGATAAATTAATACCCAGAAATTAATAGAAGAGTCCTAACATTTTGTAATTTCATTTTTTGGTTATAGGTATATTAAGTTATATATCAGTCTTAATTCATGTGTGCTGCTAAAGCAAATTCAGACCTTTTCCTACCTTTTTCTTTGAAGTTCCTAAGGTGTGCCAGCACTTACCTCTTTATAGGCATCTGTGTCTATATATTCATATATTTTATGAACCAGGAAGTGCAAAAACTCTGTTTTCCAAGAGGAGCATGCTGTTTTGTGTGTGCCCTCCTGCTCTTGCAGATGCAAATCGCTTTTTTATGTCTATCAAACACCGGTACACAGTCTGGTGATTAACAGCACAGTGTTAATGTGATAAAAATTTAATCTTAGATGTGTTTGGAATTTAGAAGTAATTTGTATAAAAATAAGTTCCTGCTGTGATTCCACTATTTCCCACTGCTCTGGAATATTCTACCTTAAAAAATGTATTATTGGCACATTTATCATAGATCAAAGCTCGTTATTTCAAGGGCTGACAAGTGTCTCATTGCACATTTATTAGGTAACTGAGCCTTAATCATATCTGTGGTTTTAGGAGTTCCTATTCTATTAGATTTGTGACTTTTTTTAACAGAAGAATTTTAAAAGGGAGAGATCTCCTAGGTCTGGAACTGAAAGGATGATAATTTTATGGAGTATTAAAAAAGAGTTATAAGGGCTCACCTACATAAAAAAGATGGCTTTATTTTATTTTTATGTTCTGATGAGCAATTCAATTTTTTCTCATTCAACAATTCTAAGTAGTTATGAGCTTGTGAAACTTCCTGCCTTCTAGAAATTTCACGATTTTTACTTTTTTCTTTTAAAATTTCAAAGGGATCAAGTAGGTGAACAATAATAATTTAGAAAAACAAAATCAAATAGAAGTCTCCATTAGCAAAAACAGAACTTCCCAAAGTGCTGCATTTCTTAAAACAGTTGAAAACCTTTCATCAAATCTTAAAGTTTCTACCATGTGTTTGTCACTGAATGGCTTGAGTATACCAGTGGAGAAAATAGCTTCAATTATATGCCAAGTAAGTTCTTACATTCTTTTAAGAGTGGATATCAAGGAATGTGTGAAACACAAATTTAAGTTATGAGTTGTGTTAGATACTGCTATCTGGTTTGACAAAAAAATAGTCAAGCTGAGAAGGGTCAGGAGAGTTGGGGGAAGTTCTTCAGTTTTGAATGATATCAACACTCCTAGCATTTTTCTAAAGGGTGAGGGGAGGTGGGACAGATTTTGTGGATCCCTGTTAGAGAAGCATTTCAGATGTAAGGAGCAATGAGACACAGTCTCTGGGTTGGGTTTACCCCGGAACACCCTCAGAGTGGCCAGGACGCTAGAGTAAGGAGAATCAGTGAGGAGTGTAGGCGTAGTAAGTGACCTCAGAAAGCCACCCCAGGGAGCCAGATTATGAAGCATCTTGTGGGCTGTCAGGAAAGCAAAAAGGCCAGGTGGCTTTTGCTCTCAGAGGAAAGAAGAACCTGTGGAATGGCATGACTGGTCAAGAGCATGATACTGTGAGGGTGAGAACAAACTGGAGTGAGTGTAAGGAAAACCATTAGGGAAGTATTGCAATAGTTCAAGAAAAACAATGGGTATTCTTATCAAAGTCGTAATGATAGTTGAGGTGATTAGAAATGGTCGGATTTTGGGTATGTCTCGTAGGTACAGATGACAGATTTCCTGACAGACGTGGTGGAGAATGTGAAAAAGCAGTAGTAGTATGGTGTTACCATTGCCTGGGGTAGATGTGACCATAGATGGGGCAGGTATGGGCTGATGGTCATAGTTGTAGAAGTTTGAACAGATTAAGATGGTGATACCCATTAGATGTTCAGGTGAGGATGTTGAAGGGTGGCCCTAGTGCAAGATGCATCTTTGGAAGTTATTAGCATACAGATAACAAAGCCGAGAGACTAAAACATCTGTAGAGTAAATGCTATTTAAAAGAGATGAGATCTAAAGACTTGTTTCTTTTTGCATTGATGTTTTGCAATAACTAGATGGTATAGTGCAATTGATACAAGTAAGGTCGAAAACAAATAGAATGATTTTGGGGATATTGATATCTCAATTGGTGAGATACGAATTGAGTTTACAACTGGTTTGTACAAAGGGACCATTGGGTCTCAGGCAGAAGACTGTATGGAGGAAATGAGGAGTGTTGCTTACTATGGGGGAATTCATGTAAGATTAAGTTATTTAGGGGAGTTTTTGTGTTATTGTGAATACGGAAATGAAAAGAATAAGCATCAGTCGTCAATCCCTTCATTGTATTGCATACTTGCAAAAGTTTATTATATGGTGTCATCTCTATTTCTCATTTGTGCCTTACTGAATTCTCAGATAAGCTGTCTCTAAGTGGAGCAGGCTGTTACTGTTAGGACAAAGACCAAACTATTCTTAAAGCATGCTTTCTGTGCGGGTGAAGAAATTTATTTCCAGCTTTTTGTATAGGGAGAAAGTGTATATCTTGATCTTTGATTTGTATCTAAAACACCATTCGAAAGCTGTTACAAAAAATAATTAAAAATTAAAATTAGTGCTGGCTTGGTAGCATGGCAGCTAATCCTCTATCTGCAGCCCTGGCATTCCATAAGGGCACTAGTTTGTGTCCTGGCTGGTCTACTTATGATCCAACTCCCTGTTTACGCCTTGGGAAAGCAGCAGAAGATAGCCTATGTCCTTGGACCACTGCGTCCATATGGGAAACATAGAAGAAGTTCCCAGCTCCTGGTTTTGGACCAGCCCAGCTCTGGCTATTGTGGGCATTTTGGGAGTGGACTAGTGAATGGATGATTCTGTGTCTGTTTTTTTTTGTTTTTCAAATATCTAAATAAGAGCCAAATCTAAGGCCCAGTTTGTGTGACTAATTATGCCAACTTTCTTTTTTCCATTTTGTGACATGCACTATTTTGCTGTCACTCCTTCATCCTCCATCACTTCATGCACACACGTAAACACACGAACAGGCACACATATATCACTGTGGCATTTAATATAATTTAGTATTTCTACACCTCTAAATTTAATTTGTTAGAATTTTCAAGTGCTTGGGAAGTTTTTTTTTTCAGACAGGAAAGTAAAGATTTTTTGAAAGGAAATAAAATATAGTGCATTTATATTGTAGTTAAAAATGTTGAAGGTCTATAATTAAGTTTGCAAACTGGGATCAATTTATTCTGAATGCTTGGGTTCCATTAAATTTGTAAGTAAAATGAGAGTAATAAGCTGAGCTACCAGTGACAATGTGCCTGTGAGCTGAAGTACACCTTTGGAACATCTTTTCTACACATAGAAACTGCTCTTAGTGATGCAAGGTGCTTCTGTTAGATCCAGAAGTTGGCGCTCTGCAGGGACCCCAGGCATTCTACTGCACAGTCCAACTCCTAGGAAAGAGAAACAGACCTTTTCTGTCAAGTGGCTTTTTCTCTTTTGATTTATGATGCACGTTTGTTCATCCTCTTAACTCATATTCAAATATGGAGTATTCAGTTTTGAAACTCAGCATGTCATTGCCAAGTTTTTAGAAGACAGCACAAAATGAATCTTAGAAACACCTAACATTCTCCCAACAACAGCTCAGATAAGTCTAGCGACTCGAACAGCTCCAGTAATGGATGCTCGACACGTTCATGGGATGCTCTTATTTCTGGACAACTTTGAAAGTTATAAAGTTCTTCCTTAGAAGATGCTAAAACCTACCTGCCTTTCTGTATTTTCTCTGCAATGATCTTCATTCTTCCTGCAGGAATGGATTAGGAGCCCAGTGTTGGATTCTGGCTTAAATAGACTCTTCCTTCCACTGCCTTTTGTATGCCTTGGACAGACCTTTCTTGATGTGTAATGGTTAATATGTGCCCCTGACCCCACGACAGCTGCTGTCCTAGCCTTGGTGCCCTCCTTTACATATTGCATTTTCATTGACTTCTGCTTTATTTTCTTTCCTAGATAAATGTTTGGCTCCAAAAGCTTAAAAGCTTAAATGAACTAAATAACCTGATTTTCCATATTTCCTTTGTGGCTGCTTTCTCGCTTTGGTACGAAGTGTTGTTGCGATCCAGCCAGAATATGTGGTTGAGGTTCAGATTGAATCATTTGCAACAATGTATTAATGGGCTATTCAGAGCTCAGTGGGGGCAGGCCTTAAAAGTGAGGCAGAGGGATAAGAAAACACTTCATTTTCTGTATTATTAAGTATAAACAGATTGATAATATCCCTGTAACTATATTTAAAATTTCTTTATTCGGAGACATAGATGTCATAAATATCATTGAAAGAATCTTTTTATTGCAAATAGATCTGTTAAAACAGGCTTACCATGCATCAGAGCATCTGTCACGTTGATTCATATCTCAAATAACTCATGCCAATTAAAAATGAATAGGTAAAGCATTTGATATGCAAAATTGTTAAGGTAGACAGAAAAACAATGCAGATGGCCAGCCAACTGTATTGATATACTCTCTTTGTTCAGGATAAAATATACGAAATGGAGAGAGAAATCGCATGAGGAATAGATACTACTGAATTTCTCCCTGCATTTGGTGAAGATTGTGCATTTATCTGTTTCAACTCTCTCTCTTACCCCATCATTGTTCGGGTCCTTCAGGAAATGAGAATGTCTAAGGACTGCAGTAATGATCATATTCACTAAAGGAAAAGTAATAGAATTTTTGCTGACTGATTATTTTTTCCTTCACCATTAATGCTTCCTTATGATGGTAATGAAAACCTTGAAATATTAACTCGATTAAATGTTTTATAGTGAAGAAGGAACTAGCATTTTATAGAAGTTGAATTTCTGTTCTGACAAGGGTTTTAGTGAGTTGGCAAAAGTGAAAGAAGTGGTAAAAGAATCAATGGATGGAACACAAATCTTGAAGTATGGACTTGGGAGGGATTTCTAATAGCCATATTTTGTTCTGATTAACTCTCCTTTTCCCAGAAGCAAAGAAGATGTCCTCTGCTGGAGAAACATATCAAGGGCAATCCTTCATCTTTAGTAGTTGCACTAATGATAAGAAAGCCATTTGCAGGCTCTTTGGTTTTAATTAGATGCTGGGTAGCTATCATCATAGCTCATTCTGTTCTTTCTGCAAGAGCTTATACAAGATAACTTTCGTGGAAGTTGAAACTTAATGATAAAGGTAACTGTTTAATGTCATTCTGGCTGAAGCATGTAGCAATATATTATTTTTATATTATTCTTCACAAAGGACTTTTTTTTGCACAGTTGAGCCTGTTCACAAAAGTGTATCAAGCACACCATGGTGAGAACGGAGCTGTGCTGTCCTAGCTAGGCACAAGCAGGAGTCTTACCTGATAAACATCAGAAGTCATTAGTAATTGTAAGTAGGCAAAGACTAAAGGTTTCCTTCTCTCAAGCCTTGTTTCCAGACACTATATTGCAGTGAAAAAATTTCCTGCTGAAATCTTCAATTTATGCAAGCAATTACCAGCAAGCAACCACAAAATAACTATTCAGTTTGCTTGTATAAAGTTGGTGAGGTCCCATTCTATGTCCCCTTTTGTCTCTGGCTTTCTTTGTATCACTATTGCCAGTAGTAAGTTCTCTAAATAGAAGGTTTCTTGCAGATAGACTTAATGCTGTTTCAACAGCAGCATTTCATTAATTTTCTTATGAGAATACTATTATAGAATCTTCTGTTGTGAGATTCAAAACTTAAGTAGAGACCAAGAACACCGCATGGAGAGTGGTCAGGTTACTAGATTCCTATAATCAATGCATAGTGGTTAGATATTGCTAATTTCACATATAAAGTATTGTTTCTGATATCCCTTAGGAAAATAAGGAATAACTTTATGTTTCTGTATTCTAGATGAGTTCAAGTGTTCATAGTTAAAATACTGTGTGACTGGGGCTGGTACAATAGCTCAAATGGCTAATCTTCCAGCTTTAAGCTCCAGCATCCCATTTGGGTACTGATTCATATCCTGAGTACCTGGGAAAGAAGTAGTGGAGGGTGGCCCAAAGCCTTGGGAATCCTAAACCCATGTGGGAGACCTGGAGGAGGTTTCTGTCTTCTGGCTTCAGATCGGCTCAGCTCCTGTCATTGGGGCCATTTGGGGAGTGAATCAACAGATGGAAGACCTTCCTCTCTGTCTCTCCTTCTCTTTGTAAATCTGCCTTTCCAATAAAAGTAAATAAATCTTTTTAATAAAAGATGGGTTAGCCATAATTAAGGAGGGACCCTCAAATACCTCAAATTTTAACCAAGTATCTGTATTTTTCATTGTGTATTGAATAAATTACAGATAACGCAGCAAGAAGGTTCCAGAAATGCTGAGCCACTATGAAGCTTCTGGTTTTGATTTCCTCCCTTCACTCTCTCTCTCTCCCTTTATTTCCCTTTTTTGCTTTTCTTCAATCTCTCTGTCTCTCTGTTTCTCACATTTTTTTTCCCCTTCTTATGCAACAAGCGTTCATTAGGTGCCTACTCAGACAACCAGAAAACAGGAGTTGGGAACTGTTATTGTATCATTAGTGCTAGATAAACCCACAATCTGGGTTAGAAATGTTGCTAGGACCTTAACCATGGCAAGCTGACAGGGCATTATTCTAGTTAAGAGAGAGAGGGAGAGTTCCCACAGGATGGTTCACTTTTCAAATACCTGCACTTGGCAGGGCTGGCTTGGGCTGAAGCTGGGAGTTGGGAGTTCAGTCCAGGTCTCCCTTGCATGTAGAGGATTAGCTCCTTGAATCATCTTGGCTGCCTTCCAGGGTGCCATTAGCAGGAAGCTGGAGTCAAGAGCCAGAGCTAGAGACTGAAAGCAGGTACTCAGATATGGGATGGGCATCCTCAATGAATGTCTTAACTACTAGGTCACATGCCTGTTTCTCATTGTGAGTTAAATACTAGACACTTTCAAGACCTTCCAAAGTCCTGGGGAATGTTGTCTTCACTTCTGCTGGCGATGTCCCCTGTCCTAGGCTCTTCAAGGCCCTGACAATGTCTTTTCCCCTGCAAGGATCATAGCTGATTTTTCTGAGAGGCCCTATGTTCACTTCAGAATTCTCAAGACATTGTCTCAAAGATGGTTCAATCCAATATAATTTTATTTACTCATCTTTTTTTCTGATTTTCGGAAGAGAAGGAAAAAGAAGAGCCTTCGGAAAGACATTCTCGGCTGATACAGAGAGCATAGAAAAGCAACAATATTTGGTAGTTATTTGATATTTTTGATTGCAGCAATGTCTTCTGACCTCCAGTATTTCACAGGTCAAACTGCTGCATTCAAAGCCTCATGAATAATTGAAGTACACAGATAGTTCTGTTAGAAAACCAACTTGATTGATTCAGCTTCTAGTTGCCTCACTTCTGGGTCATTCATTCAGAATTGCTTACAGATAAATCTGACAGCTTCAATTACACAATCCCCAGATTTGTATATTGATGCCTATAACTTAGAGTAATTTAAGAGGTGGCTCTTGGAGTTAAATCCAGAGTATGCTGTGATCATATAAGAATCTCTAAAGTTTTTATGTCCTTCCTGAAGCTTTACTTATATAATAGCTAAATTATCAGTGGACAGTTTAGAATTCTGGCTGCACAGACCCAAACACTGGTGAGTAAACCATCTTCCGTCAACAATGCAAAATCTATCCATACTTCTCCTGGGACAGCATGTTAGTATTAGGAGGTACAACCTTTTAGATCAGCAGGCATACCTATTACAGACAAAAATAAGCATAGGATAGCATCAGAAAGTAACCCCAACCCCAGAAAATGACCTCCCGCACCCTTCCCCAGTGTGTTGTGGCATGCAACTATCTGTAGGTCCTTTTACATCCCTCAGGTTTTTGATGCTTAATGTAGATACAGTATTTTGGAGCTACACAAATTCTCCTTAAACTTAAGTTAGGCATACAGATAGTTTACTCTGCTGTGTTGAAAATCAATCTGACTCTTCAAGAATGCGTAAGTTACGACTTATGACATCTCATACAAACAGGGAAACAGAGAACTCTGTTAAGTGCTCTTGTGCTTGTACTTGATAATAGACATATATTTCTGTACTTTTTATTTACTTAAAGCTGTTTGAAGCATAGGGTTAAGATTTTTCATGTGTGGAAATCTATTTATCAGCAAATGGAAGTGTTTGCTATTCTCAACCACTTTCTATTAATAAAGTAAGCCGAGAAGTTTTAACTAATACAACAGTTTTAATGAGAATCTCATTTATTTATTTATTTTTTTATTAATTATTTTGCATTATGTGACAGTTTCATAGGCTCTGGGAATCTCCCCACCCCTCCTCCTCCCCTCCCCCCTGGTGGATTCACCCACCTTGATGCAGTATTACAGTTCAAATTCAATCAAAGAATCTCATTTATTTTTTATTAAAGACACATTTTGGTTGTATACATTCTCTCACCGATTAAGAAGCACTAAAGTCCTATTACAAAGCAAAATGGAGATGATAAGAAAATCTATTTTCAGAGACAACCTTTCATTTCTGAAAGCAGCATAACTTTATCAATAACTCAATTTTGAGAAAAATAAAACACCAGATATTAATTTACCCAGCAATTCAGCCTGAAAATAAAATAAACCTTCCTCCTTTTATTAGGAAGCCACATAACGCACTATGATCAGGAATGCTGAAAACTCCGAAGAATCAAGAGAATGAGCAGATAAGCCACAGACTGGGAGAAATTGTTTGCAAAAGACCCATGTGATAAAGAACTACTACCCCAAACTAACAAAGAACATTTAGAACAAAACAGTAAGAAGATAACTAACCCAAGTGGAAAATAGACCAAAGGCTTGAGCAAAACCTCATTAAGGAAGATACACAAATGTCAAGAAAACACATGAAAAAGTTCCAGTAAATGTGCCGTTGCTAATCAAAAGAAGAATGCACTACACTGCTCACCTATTGAAATGGCCAATATCAAAATGTGCACAGCTACGAATGCCAGAGATGTTGACCCATACTGATTTTCATTCATGGCTGTAGGGAGAGCAGAATGGCACGACAGTTTGGAAAATTGTTTGATAGTTTCTCACAAATTTAAGCATAGTCATAACAATGATATTTCAGAAATAATGCTCTTTGGTATTTTTCTAAATGCATTTAAAACTTCCATTTACATTAAAACATATGCAGGGATGTATGGGAAAGCTTTCTGCACAACCACCCAAGTCCCTAAGCATGCAAGATGTCCTTCAGTAGCTGATTGGATAAGTAATAATATATGTCCACAATGGAATATGTTCCAGTGCTAATGTGCAATGAGCTGTGAAGCCTTGGGTAACAAGGAGGAAACTTTAGTGCATTTAATTAAGACAAAGGAATCTGTCTGGGAAGGTTAAACTCAGTATGATGCAGAGAAGGCAGCTCTAACATTGAAGGCTGCCAGGCCTGAGGTGGGTAGGGGAGGATACACTGTGCCCAGGGGCACAGAGGCACTGCTCTCTGAGCTACTGCTCGGATGGATACATGTGGTCATACTTGATGGAAGACCATGCAATGTAGCACATCAATAGTGAGCTCTATTGTAAATTATGAACTTTGAGTGACAGTAGCATTTCCATGTTGGCAATTGGTGACAAATGTACTATTACACGCCACTGATAGTCGGAGAGGTTTGTGTGTATGGAAAAACAGGGATATGGCATGTTGGCGATCTGTATAATTTTTTTTTGAGATTTGCTGTGAGTCTAAAACTGATATATAAAAGGAAGATTATTAACCACACAACAAAGCAACTAAGTTTATCTCATTCTAAAATCCATCTTGTTGAGGGAAGAAAAAGAATTTAGAAAGCAAGAAACAGTGTGTAAATATGTTCTAAACTCTATTTACAAGTTAAAGGCAGATTCCTTTTTGATGAATTAGTATTTGAATTGTAATATCCCATAAGTTTAGGGCATTTAAATTAATTAGTATGGTTACCCTAATCTAGTGAAGGAAGCTTAACAAGTGACTAACTTGATTTGTGTTCCCCTTGCATCCTCTTTTTTTTTCTTTCCTCCCTGTTTGTCTTTTTTATTCTTTTCTGTTCTCTTCATAAGAAAGCAAGACTTTTCTTTTGTTTTCACCCGCTGTAGAATAAGTTCGGTTATTATTATTTTGTCTCATGCAGAGATTTGTCTCCTTTATACTTTGGTGTTAAACTTCTTTTTTATTTGCACATAATAAATTATTTTATTTATATAAGGTGAACCAGTTTCATGCATTTGACAGAACAGATTTAGGTTCCCGGTGATACTCCCCACCCCGCCTTTCCTGCTGTTCGTGTTCTCCACCCACCCAGCACCCTCCTTACTTCTCTACTTCTTTTTTTGTCTCAGTTTTTGCAATGGCGAACTTCACAATCACTGGATTAACATTTCATTATGTAAAGAATTCAGTAACTGTCAAGGGAAAAAAACACATTTTTTTTTCCTCAACTGTGTAGATAAAGGCGGTAAATCATAAGCAAATATCAAAGTGCCAACTTTGCTCAGTTAGATGACCTTTTTTTTTTTAAAGATTTATTTATTTTTATTGGAAAGGCAGATATACAGAGAGGAGGAGAGACAAAGAGGAAGATCTTCCATTCAATGGTTCACTCCCCAAGTGACTGCAATGGCTGGAGCTAAGCCAATCCAAAGCGAGGAGCTCTTCCATGTCTCCCACACAGGTGCAGGGTCCCAATGCATTGGGCTGTCCTTGACTGCTTTCCCAGGCCACAAGCAGGGAGCTGGATGGGAAGTGGAACAGCTGGGATGTAAACCAGTACGCATATGGGATTCGGAGCATGCAAAGTGAGGATTTAGCCACTAGATTATCATGCCAGGCTCAGACAACACATATCTTTTGTAAACTTCTTGGGCACCCTTTGTGTATGATTTCCAAAAAATTGTGCACCAAAATAACTTTTCTCTTCATTTTCTGTAAGCTTTTGAAAGGACACTTATATTTTGCTTTTAGCAATCCATTAGACAACCTTGGGAACATTTTAAAACAGGTGGTCAGTGGCCCATGGTGAAAGACCATCGAGGATGAATAAACAACTGGAATTCCATGGTAGATATGGTGCATCAGGAAAGCAAAGCGATATAGACGCAACCAGCTAATATTGGTTGAGTTCTTGTTAAATTATAGGCACCAGGCAATCCTTATCACTCACCAAGCATTTACAATGGGTGCCACAGTAATTTCTACTCTACAGAGAGTAACTTCGGGTAAAGAGGCGTGAGGTAATTTGCTCAGGATCACACAGTTATTTTTGCTATGATGTGTCAATTTGGGACTCTAGGCGTATCTTTATGGTAAGAGAACTTATTCTTTGTTAATGTTGAATTTAGACCAATGACCGTGTTCTTTCTGTTGAGGCAGATAATATCTGATCATACAAAGAGATCCACCAGTTACCAACATATGACCTATAGAGATTAAAAAAAGAAAATCCTAGTTTTTCCTATGGTTATATTGGGGGAAAAAATCAAGATGGTGGAATAGGGTAAGGACACATTTAAACCGACAGAGAAACAGTTAATCAGGATGAAGCAGAGAGGACACATTTCAGGAAATAGGGGAAGACAAAACAATAGCAGAGGAGTACCTGGAGACTGTCAGACACAGGTAAGCAGTGAAAACAATGGTGTGGTGTTGCAGTGACTGATAATTCAACAACATTCAACAAACAGCAGTCTGAACTCCACCAGCAGCCAAAAGTTCACCAGCAATCAGGAGGGAAGGGATTTTCATTGGGAGCTTGGGAGGTGAACCCAGACAAAGAACTCTCTGTCCTGCTGGTCTGTTTGATTCGCCTGGAGCAGAGACTGAGCGGCAAATTCCAGATGGGTGGTGTGAGAACAGCATGGGTTTCACAGCCCAGTCAGCCCCCTAGAGCCAAATTGGGTGCCATTTTGCCTAAGGAGGAAAAGGCAAGGGAAAGGACTGAGCATAAACTGATCTCGGAGTGAAGTCGTTTTTGACTCAGTGAACTGCAGCAATGCAGCATTCTACAGGTTCCACCCATGACAGGTCTGGATAGCCCTCAGACCTGATGGCCAGCAGATCAAGAACTCTAGTAGGGGCATGTCAGGAGCCTTTTCAAACACTGAACCAAAAGCTTTAGGACTGCGGGGGACAACAGTGAACTGTGCTGTGCTGAGCTCACGAGAACTCACTGAGTTCAGTGAATTGCACTGGTCCTACAGGAAACTAATACTGACTGTAGCATTGTATGGGTCAAAATAGCTCCGTGTGGCCCTCAGAACTAATGGCCAACAGGTTCCAGCAAGATCAGCACCACCAACAACACAGCTATATAGGATACCTGGTATCTCCCTAATCCTGGGACCTGCTCCAACCGGAAGTGGGAGAAAGGTCGTACAAACAACAGTGCAGCCTCAGCATGGTAGCACAGGAGGTGGAGACTGGTGAGCCAGGAGTTGGGGCTATGGAGACCATGGTGGAAATCTAACATAAGAACCCAGACCTGGAACCTGCTGGAGGGAGTGGCATAATTGTCTGCAAGCAAAGAGTTGTGTAGTAACTGCAATAAATAAAACTGAACTGTAGACCTGTGGGTGACACAACTTAGAAACCTGTGCCAGGGAGAAGAATCTGATAACCAGAAGTACAATGACCAAGAGACAAAGGCTCAGTAAATATTACTGAAGACAGCCCTGTAAAGGAGCAAAACCCTATGCCAATCTCAGAGTTCACTGTAGAAGACATAGAAAAAATGGGGGACACAGCGTTCATAAAACTCGTTTTAAAGCTTCTAATCAGCAATGAGAAGCACATACAAGAGTTCAAAGAATTGAAGAAATGTATTACACAAGAAAAAGCAGCAATAAAGCAAATCAAGGCTGATATATCAGAAATTAAGAACACAGTAGAGCAAATTAAAAGTACAGTGGAAAGTCTCCAAAATACAATGAAGGAGACAGAAGAAAGAATCTCAGAATTGGAAGATACTTCCTGTCATCAGGGAGAAGCAAACAAAAAGCTGGAAGCAGAGCTGGATCAGACCAAAAAAGTATTCAAGAATTAAAAGACACTATTAAGAGGCCAAATATAAGAGTTATGGGAGTCCCAGAAAGTGCAGAAAGGGAAACTGGTTTTACAGATATATTTAATGAAATAATAAGGGAAAATTTCCCTTATCTAGAAAAAGAATTGGGAAACAACATCCAGGAGGGACACAGAACTGCCAACAAACTTGATCAAAAGTGATCTTCACCAAGAAACATGATCATCAAGCTCTCTTCAATAGAACACAAGGAAAAGATCCTTAAATGCACATGTGAAAAAAATCAATTGACATATAAAGAAATGCCAATTAAACTCACATATGGCGATCTCTCACAGGAAACTCTACAGGCAAGAAGAGAATGGAGTGCCATATTCCAGATTCTAAAAGCAAAACATCGTTGGGCCAGGATAACATACCCAGCAAAGCTTTCTTCTGTCTTTGAAAATGAAATAAAATTCTTCCATAGTAAAGGAAAGTTAAAAGAATATGCCTCTTTCAAACCTGCTGTACAAATGATACTTAAAGATGTTCTCTTGACAGAGAAGAGGAATAATGCCCAACACAACCAAAGGCAAATGGGAAGAACATCCCAGTAAAAGACTAAATCAATGACCAACCCATTCCTAAAAGACAGGATCAAAGTACCACCCATACATATTAACCCTGAAAGTATTTGGATTAAGCTTAATCAAGTGTCATAGATTAGTACACTGGATTAAAAAACAAAACTCATCTATTTCTTGTCTAGAAGAGATACATTTCCCAAACAAAAATCAGAAGCTATATATCATAGATTTTGATGTTTTTGTTTTTGTTAGTTCAATCTCTTCAAAACAGCTTCTTCTGATTAAATTCTTCAATGACTCATACTTTTGTATACCATGTACAAGTTCTCACTTTCTGTGAAAGAAAGAGACAAAGAGAAATAGCAGCAAAAATGCAGCAACAATAAAAGGGAAGCCAATGATATGACAAAGACTCTATCTTAGCCTGGTTTTCTCTGGCAGGCTGTGCTATAGTATCTTCCAGTATACACAGTTATCAAAGTGACATGTCTTGGAAAGTGCCTTCTCAGGCTTGGAGGACCAGGAAGCTAATTGGATGTCTTATCCTGGTCCCCAGGTGACTTGCAACACTCCATTGCTACCAGTGAATGAGCTATGACATTATCTGTACTTCCATCCAGCAGTCCTCTGCAATCACAGGACCCATTGGCCATGGCCTGCAACCTAAGCTCCTGGCTGCCAAACTTGTTCTTGATTAGACTCTCTTAGAAGAAATTAATTCATGCTGTTTTACATACCAGGCAGAGATTAAATACATCATACAGTAGCATCATTTTCTTCAAGAGGGTTCTTGATTTTCTTTTTCATTTTTTCAGTGACACATTAATCTATCAGTAGCATGTTATTTAACTTCATGGTGTTGTTGACTTCTTTCTTCCTGTTGATCTTGTTTCGTGGTTTTTCACTTAAAGGGATGTATAATAGCTGTGTAATGGAGACTGTCATATATAGTAACATGTTATTTAACTTCATGGCATTGTAAATTTCTATTTTTCTTTCTATTGTTGATTTTGTATTGTGAGTTTTCATTTAAGGGGATGTACAGTAACTATGAAATGGAGACTAACATATCCAGATGTGAGGATACAATGAAATATAAATCTCTACTTCCAGACAAAGATGGACTTACAATGAAACTGTTCACTATATCTTGACAATAGGATGCTGGACTCTGCCATTGTCCATGCCTGCAATGATGGACATAACGACCGTGTATGAAGAACTATAGTAACGATATAGAAGAAGTAAGTGGGGGGGAGGGGTTAAGGGAAATCCCAGGAGCCTATGGAACTGTATCATAAAATGATAAATAATAATAATAATAAAAACAATGAAAAAAAGAAATGGTTATACCTTTATAATTGATTTGTGTTTGTGCATAAGAATGAGGAAATACACAGGAAGTATTTAATCTCTATTTTCATTTTAGTATTTAGCTGTTTATAGTGCTGAAGCATAATTTTGCTGAACTTGGCAGATTTTAGGATAGTCTACACTGGCTTATAACTCAAGCAAGCCATATGTCAACAGTTGAGGTGCAGAACAGTTTTAGGAGGGGTGTGCGGAGAAATTTTCAATACCCTAGTGAGGAGTAACTAATCTTTGTGTCCTACCTAGTAAGGTATATGTGCATCCACATTGACTGTTTCCTGTCTGGTTCTAAGCTTTCCTTGTTGTTCTTTGTCTATTTATTCTAATTTCTTTTTGTTTGCTGTTTTGTGGGCTTCCTCTGTTTCTTGGGCACTCCATGCTCCCTCAGTTGGCACTTGCATCTTCTCTTTATTCTGAAATAAGGCTCTCTGTCCACCTGGTTGTTTTTGCCCTTTGATTTGATAGATTTTGTCTTTCTAAAAATCTCACCTACAGGGTCAATATCCCCCACCTGTTATTCTGCAGTAATTAGCCTTTTTAAAAAAATTTTCTTTCCTTAGGTATATTACCATCTGAAATTATCTGGTAATGCTCCCTTCATGAAGCCAGGGATTCATGCCTGCTTGATTACAGTCCCAAATTCCTGGAGAAATGTCTGACCATTGGTATTTGTTGGGCTGAATGCATGCAGTGGCGTATGTAGTTGCTTGTTTCTCATGTAAGTATGTAAGCTCCTTGATAGGAAGACTTCACCTACCCAGCTTACATCCAGCTACATCTTTCAGGGCCCAAGTTCCAAACACAAGGTAGACACATAATAAATATCCTTAATGAATCAATTGAACTTGGACTCTAAAACCCAGCAGGTTTACTGCTTACTGCATCAGGGTAAAGGGTGCCAGTACATATGAACCCTAACATGCCAAGGACTTAAATATTTATACATCAAACTAACAGATTAAACAAAATCTGTTCTATTTTTCTACCTTGAAAGATAATCTAGAAAAAATGAAATTTTGGTTTCTAGGACCACAGTTGCTACCAGGAATGTAGTGGTACCTTCAGAGTTAGCCCTGGTCCACTACCTAGGTTGATATCCCACACCATATACTTTATGATCATGTTGAGTAGCCTAAAGGAACATGCATGAGCATCTTATCCATAAATAAGCTTTATTTATATCTTTTTTTTTTGTAAACAGATGCTCCTTCAATGTTCCTCAGGCCTAGATGTTTGCCAACAGGAGATAAAATCCAGCAAAGGAGCCCTACATAAATCCTCACAAGGGAATTGGGGCTGTGTTTAAGCAGCGAAATTTTGTTGCTGGCAACTTGGAGCATGGTCTTCTGGTAGTGGTTCCAGGCTGTAGCTTGGCACAGTTTTCTTCTTCTGTGAACTCCCCACCTGTGCAGAAGAGCATAACTGGAAGAGAGGCAGAGCAAGGCCAGCTAAAATTCATGGTCTTAGTAATTGAGCAGCAGTGCACGTGAGGATGAGGGGTTCACTGACCTGGATTTGAGCAAATATAGAGAATGGAGGGGAGGGAAGAAACAAGAGAGCTTAACTGGGAAGCTTGTATGGTTAACTGGGCTGGTTAACCCACACATCTTTGTGTGTGTATCATCTCTCTTGATTGCTGATAGGCAAGTGGACAGGACACATGGTCTAAGACTAGTTTAATGCTAGAAAACTTTCTTTTAAATGACATCTTGTCATTCAGTTGAGTGACAAAGTGTCTTAAATAATATCCTTTGTTATCTCATGCTAAACTGAGAACAAGATCAATGAATCAGCTGTGGAGGCTTCTGCTACATGAGTTGTATTATAAGACCTTCATACAAATGTAGATTGCTTATACTGTAATCCAGCCCAACAGCAGCGTCTAACTGGAGACATCTGTTGTGCACTCTAGGCCAAAAGACGGACAGTGTTGGAATCTAGCCCTGAAGAAATGTGTGGGTGTTGAGAAGATATAAGAATAGATTTGTGGAAAGTCCTCCAGGATTCATGTCTGTATCCTATGGTATTATCGTATAAATAAAATCTTGAACATGTTTCATTATAACTCCCAAAGCTTTAAAAAATATTATTTTTTTTTAAATTTGAAAGACAAAGAGGGACCTCTCATCTGCAGGTTCATCACCCCCCCAAATGCATGGAACAGATTTGGCTAGGGCAGGTTGAAACCAGGAGCCAGACCATGATCTGGTCCTCCTGTACGGATGTCATAGACCCAACTACTTGAGCCATTCCCCACTGCCTGTTGGAGAGCACATTAGTAGGAAGCCGGAATCAGGAAAAGATCCAGGGCTCAAACCCAGGAACTCTGGTTTGGAATGTGGGCATCCTAAATAGCATCTTGATTACTACACAAAGTGCCACTCCCCGAAGTTTTTAAGGGTGGAGAATAGGTGAGAGATTTAGCTAGGATGAAATAATCTAATGTTTTAAGATCAAAATTCTTCCAGTGAAAATATTGAATCACTTTCATTTTTATTAATTTGACTTAAAGGGTCTTAAAAAATGCATTAAGGTTCCACAACGTTTACTCTAATTATAATTTATGTTTCCTCCCTTGTTTTAACCTCTATCTTTCAGCCCTTAGTTTCACCCTTTATTTTCATTTTACCTTATAGCTGTGCTACAAGTCATCACCTTTCTCAGTAACAAGGTCTGTGATAGTCAATAATAATGTGATTTTTAAAAATGATAAGTTCTTCTAATTGCTTTAGCTAATAAAATGCCACAGAACTGATAAGCCTGAAATAATACTGCTTAATTGGTTTTGCTAAAGATAGAGTTGGCTGACATTAGTCATAGTCTTTTAACTTTGAAGAAGTAACACAAAAGTGAAAGAAAATGATTATACATCTTTGGGGAAAATGGTGCTTAGATTGTTCTGTTCTCACTGATAGAAAAAATATATAAAAATAATTTTACAGTCAATTCAGTTTTGAGATCTCATTGTTTCACAAAAGTGATTCGTTTCTAAAAGACAGTAAAATACAATGCCAAAGGAAAGAAAAACATACAGTATATATGATCCAAACTAAAAAAAAAAAACCAAAAAACAAAAAACACTTTTGTATTTCAAAGTGCACCATCAAGAAAGTGAAAGCCCACAGAAAGAGAGGAAAGTTTTGTAAATCATCTCTCTGATATGGAGCTTGTACTCGGATTATATGAAGAAGAGCTGAAACTTGATTAAAGAACAAATCATCAAAGTGAAGGATATGTATATATATACACACACAGAAGACAGATTGTGTGACTAAAGGTGCATAACATCATTAATTGCTGGTAAATGTTGATCAAACCAGCATGTCAAAAAGTCACTTCGCACAACTGGAATGACCAGAGCAAGACAGAGAGATGATAGCAGGTGTCGAATAGGGTGTGTGGAAAGACTACAGCTCGCAAAGACTGCTGATATAAACGGTGAATGAACCACCTGCTTCTGGAAGCAGCCCAGTCTCTCCTCAAATGATTAGTCAGATTGCCATGTGTCCAACAATTCCACTCCTAGGTATAGAAGAGAAAATAAAACCGATGTGCACACCAATTGCACATGGTGTTCATAGCTACATTATTCAAAATAGCCTAAAAAAGTGGATGCTATGCAAATGTTCGTCAACTTCTGAATCAATAAATACATGTGGGATAGTCATGCAAGGAAATATTACTTGGCAATAAAAATAATAACATTCTGATAGATGTTACAACATGGATGAACTCTGGAAACTCAGTTAGATGAAAAGGGCAGTGCTAAAGATCAACTGTTGTATGATTCCATATACATAACATACGTGTGTGTGTGTGTGTGTGTGTGTGTGTGTGTGTGTGTGTGTGTGTGTTGAATGGGCAGAATCATAAAATAGTTCGTAGTTTCTTTGTGGAGTGGTAAAATATTTTACAATTAGACAGTGATGATGCAACAGGATTCTATAAATAACTGAAAGCATGGAATGATAAACTTTTTCATGGAATGGGAAGTAAATATCAACAAAGTTTTATAAAATGGAACAATATTCTGTTAGCAGAATTTTATGGTCTTTCTGTTTCAGAGCCTGCTTGGCACTTTTGAAGGTCACAAATGTTCTTTTAACTAGTCAGCTTTATGGAGACAATTACTATTATTATTATATTACATACATACTATTTTCATTTTTGCATCCTCCTAAATTATAATTTTAACCCATTCCATTTTAATTATCTTATTTTATGATGAATGCCACAGAATAATCATAACTTTGAGATGGCATATTTTCATACTAGCTGAGTAATATGAGTGGTTAAATTTGTTTAATTCTCAAACCTTTTTTAAAAAGTGTATTTATTTTTATTGGAAAGATAGCTCAGATTTATGGAGAGAGGAAGAGAGAGCAAGTGAAAGATCTTATTTCTACTGGTTCATTCCCAAAATGACTGCAGCTGAGCTGATCCAAAGCCAGGAGCAAGGAGCTTCTTCCAGCTCTCCTATGTGGGTACAGGGCCCAAGCCCTGGGACATCTTCTGCTGCTCTCTCAAGCTGTAAGCAGGGAGCTGGATGGAAAGCCAAGGTGAAGATTTCACCATTGAGCTGTTGCACAGTGCCCGAATCTTCAACTCTCTGGGAATAATTTCAATCCAGACTCACCCAGATTCTTTCCCTGCGCTGTGCCACTTGTCTTACCTCATTAGCTCCATCAATATCAGCCCACATGATCTCTTTCTTGTTCATATTAGCCTCTCTTGCCTTGCTCTAACCTATTTTCTATACTGAAGCTAGCGATTTTCAAAATGCAAATTGGACCATGTCCTCCTGCAGCGATAAAACTCTCTGATGACTCTTGATTGTTCTAAAAACAAAGGCAACATTCTCCTGGAGACCAGTGAGGCTCTGAACCTCCAACGTCCATCAGCAGCGTTTACTCCCGTGCCCCTTGTTTCTACATAGGAGCCAAATAAGCTTGTGTTCTCAGAAAGCACAGTGTCTGCAGTCCCTGTTTCCCAGACTGCTCTGCTGCTGTTATGTTCCTCGCTGTTACCCCCAGGCACCTGGTAGGCTCCTGGTTGAGTGCGCATCACAATGCCATCCAGGTTTGATTGTTAAACACCGTGTTTCCTTTGACAATTGTCTGGCAGACAGTGTGAGAGATGACACTCCACTCCTTGTACCATCTCCTAGTATATCAAAGTGTGTCCCAACAGAAAGACAGCAGAGAGCACAGCGACTGCTCAGTGTGTGCAGAAATGGCAACTTCCTCTGAGATGGCATTTTAACAGCTAGTGGGTATTGCTAGGCAGAAGGGGGAGTGTCACAGAGCATGCGTTACAGCGTAGCAACACAGAAAACACTGTTAAGGGAGCAAGTGTGAACATAACCAACCTGGCTGCTACTTGGCCCTGGGACGATCGAATGTTTGGTGAGAGGAGAAAAGGGCAGAGCTGCAGCTGAAGGGAAAGTGATTTCCACATTGCAGAAGCCGTTGGACAGCAAAAAAAAAAAAAATCACTGAGTGCTTCTATCAGAAAAAGCCTTGGTGTAGGCCTGCTTGCTGGGAGGGTAAAGTGCAGACCCAAGGTCAGGGTAACTGATCCTGGCAGGAAGGACATTCTGGGACCTTAAGGCCCTTGAGTGAGGCTTCCTGGCAACCATGGGAGGCACAGATAAATCAAGGCCTTGCTTTTACTCCTGTCTTCAGGATGGTTTTTCTGTGGCTTCATGCTGGTCTTTCTACTTTCCTCTTCTGAGCAGGCAAATTCCTAAACATTCCAAGATGATAGCAGGGTCTTGCTCTGTTGATCTCTCTCTTGTATTTTCAAGGGACATCTCTCCTTCAGTTTACATGCACAGTCAAGTCACTTCCAGTGTAAACAGGAGACAAAGGAAAATAAAAATTCTTGACTGATTATCTGCTTCTACCAACTTCATTACTTCATTTCTTTTTGCAGTGCAATGTAAAACATATACTTGTTTCTTCACTTCAATTCCATGAAATACATTTTTTATCCAATATATATGTACAGATATTCTTCAACATATTTTCTGTTTATGGCAGAAGTATATTTTCACTGAGAAACTTAATACAGGAAACATGATGAAAATGAAAGTTTTTCAGAATCCCAGCACCACGGGCAGTTGGGATTTTGCCAGTTTTGAAATATTGCCCAGTAGCTTTTATTCTAGATCATCCATGACTTTTTGTTTGAATAAGCCTTCCTGTGCTTTGGCTTGCCTCAGCAAACATCTTTCCTGCATGTGTGTGTGCGCGTACACACACACCCACACACACCCATTTCCTCACCTACCCGTCTATCACACTGTCCCTCAAATTTGTAATCTCATTTAGGGGAGATAGCATGTTTGGCATTCCTTTGCCTTTAACATAACGCCTGAAACGTAGCAAATACTGACATTTTTCAAAATGGCAAAGATCTGCCCATGCATCCAACAAATGGCATGTTGTATTCTTCCTGATGCAATTGGCAGGAATTGTTTGAATAGGTGTAATTTATGGTGGCATTCCTAAGCAATCCTGTTGAGAGTCTTGGGTGCCAGTCTTAGAGTATGGACATCAGTGACTCAAAAGGGTAGAAAGTCTTAAAGTGAAACAAAATGGAACTGAATACTATTTTTAAAGATATTCAATTGTAATATTTTCAAGCGGATACTATCCTGTGGATAGGTAGCATGTGTCCTAGTAGAAGACCCATGTCAACCACTAAATGCACTTCACTTCTAAGCAGTGTTTTATCTAGTATGAGCATCCCTGGGTGGTTGCAGGAGTGAATGCTTTTCCTTGAACAGTTATGCACTTTCTTGGGAATCACATATTCTATCACTTCACAGATGCTATTAAAGATACTCCTGGCATGTAGTGGGTAAGGGCAGGGCATCCTAAATATCCTACAATGCACAAGATAACCTCCAATAACAAATAATTATCCTGTCCTAATAGACAGCCTTGCCAAACTCAGGAAACTCTGTCGTTGGGATGGGAAGATGAACTATATAAACATGTACCAAATCAAGGGTTTTGCTTTTCTTGATTGATATAAAAGGTTAACACTTTATTTCCCATGCAGAAATGTTTCTTGGTAGTTGGTGCTACTTGAAGTGAAGTTCTGGAGACTCAGATGTCTTGTTGCTTTAAGGATATGAACTGTGCTTCTTAACCACCTTCGTGGATTTGTTTACATGGAGTAACTTTTTTTTTTTTGAGATAAAGGGTTTTATTAATCAATGGACAGAGAGTCTGAGGAACTGCTCGCTGATGGGGGACAGCCCAGGATCACTTCTGCATGGTGTGATGACCATGTGAGGGAAGTGGCTGCCAGGGAATGCAGCACTGGGCTTTTATACATCTTAGGCGAGAGGGATGGGGGAAGGTGGCAGCTCCCCAGTTTGGACACTTGTGACATATCATCATGGTGGGTGTCAACCTTCTGGCAGACGTGGCATTCCAAACATTCCTGGATGAGAGTCACCTCTGTTTGGCCCAATATTCCAGCTTTTTGTTTTATGGTACTAGTGTGCATTGCTTAGAACTAAAAAAGGGGTGTTGGAGGGGGAGAACATGAGTCAGCAGAAGCTTGTATTAGCCTAGGAAGAGTTAATTAAAAGCTTGTCTAGTGAGGCCTTGATAAACAGACAGGGTGTAAAAAGAAAAAAACAAAATATACATAGTTGCGGCAAAGAAAAACACTCTAGATTTGTTCAATGTGCACATGCTAATAAGGAGCTGGGGATGAAGATAGTTGGGCTGCTTCTAATCCTGTGTGCTCCTTCATTCCCTCCCTCTACTTATGGAAAAGGAGAGACCTGTATTAAAGCCAGGGATCCAGCAGAAGGTGACCTTGAAGGCCCATTTTAGCAATGTGTTGTTTATTGACTTTGTCTTGTCTTATTTTATTGGGATGTTCTTCGCAATTGCCTTTGGTTTTGGTGAGCACTATTCCCTTTTCTCTGTCAAGAGAACATCTTTAAGTATCATTTGTACGGCAGGTTTGAAAGAGGCATATTCTTTTAACTTTGCTTTACTATGGAAGAATTTTATTTCATTTTCAAAGACAGAAGAAAGCTTTGCTGGGTATGTTATCCTGGCCCAACGATGTTTTGCTTTTAGAATCTGGAATATGGCACTCCATTCTCTTCTTGCCTGTAGAGTTTCCTGTGAGAGATCGCCATATGTGAGTTTAATTGGCATTTCTTTATATGTCAATTGATTTTTTTCACATGTGCATTTAAGGATCTTTTCCTTATGTTCAATTGAAGAGAGCTTGATGATCATGTGTCTTGGTGAAGATCACTTTTGATCAAGTTTGTTGGCAGTTCTGTGTCCCTCCTGGATGTTGTTTCCCAATTCTTCCTCTAGATAAGGGAAATTTTCCCTTATTATTTCATTAAATATATCTGTAAAACCAGTTTCCCTTTCTGCACTTTCTGGGATTCCAGTTAATAGTGTCGTTCAATTCTTAAATACTGTTTTTTTTTTTTTTTTTTTTTATGGCCGGATCCAGCTCTGCTTCCAGCTTTTTGTTTGTTTTCCTCTGGTGACAGGAAGAATATTCCAATTCTGAGATTCTTTCTTCTGTCTCCTTCATTGTATTTTGGAGACTTTCCACTATACTTTTAATTTGCTCCACTGTATTCTTCATTTCTGATATATCAGCTTTCATTTGATTCATTTCCTGTGTGACATATTCCTTGGATTCTTTGAATGCCTGCTTTGTGTGTTTCTCATTTTTAGTAAGAAGTTTTATAACAAGTGTTCTGAATTCTGTATCCCCCATTTTCTCGGTATCTTCCACAGTTAACTCTGAGTTTGGCAAAGGCTTTTCCTCCTTTGTAGGGGAGTCTTCAGTAATATTAATTGTGCCTGTGTCTCCTCTTTTGCTTATTGTACTTCTAGTTATCAGATTCTTCTCTTTGGCACAGGTTTCTAAGCTGTATCACCCACAGGGCTACAATGCAATTTTACTTATTGCAGTTAGTATACGGCTCTTTGTTTGTAGTCAGTTGTGACATTCCCTCCAGCGAATTCCTTTCTGGGTTTTTATGTTAGATTTCCACCATGGTCTCCGTAGCCCCAACACCTGGCTCACCAGTCTCCACCTCTTGTGCTACTGTGCTGAGGCTGCACTGTTGTTTGTACGACCTTTCTCCCACTTCCAGTTGGAGCAGGTCCCAGGATTAGAGAGACACCAGGTGTCCTATATAGCTGTGTTGTTGGTGGTGCTGATCTTGCTGGAACCTGTTGGCCATTAGGTCTGGGTGCCACACGGAGCTATTGTGACCCATACAATGCCACAGTTGGTATTATTTTACTGTGGGACCAGTGCATGTGCCGGTCATTGTTGTCCCTGCAGTCTTAAAGCCCTTGCTACGCCATACAATTTGGCACTTGATGTGCCACTTGCGGAATTCTTGATCTGCTGGCTGTCAAATCTGAGGGCTACTCGGACTTGTCTTGGGTGGAACCTGTAGGATGCCACATTGTTGCAGTTCACTGAGTTAGAAATGAATTTCCTCCCACCTCAGTGTACGCACTGTCCTACCCCATAACCCTTGCCTCCTTAAACAAAATGGCACCTAATTTGGCTCTGGGGGACAGATTAGGCTATGTAATCCACCCTGTTCCTGCACAGATCCATCTGGGATCTGCTGCTCTGTCTCAATTCCTGGATAAATCAAACAGACCAGCAGGACAGACAGTTCTTTGTCTGGGTTCACCTCTGGAGCTCCTGGTAAACCTCCCTTCCCACCTTGTTGCTGGTGGAGTTCTGGCTGCCAGTGGATTTCAGATTGCCATTTGCTGAATGCTGCTGGGATTTCAGTCACTGCAACACCACACCATTGTGTGCTGCTTTCCTGTGTCTGTCAGTCTCCAGGTACCTCTCTGTTGTTGTTGTGTCCTCTCCTGTTTCCTGGAATGTGCCCTCTCTGCTTCACATTGGCTAATATTTCCATCTGTTTACATGTATTCTTACCCTATTCTGCCATCTTGATTCTGGAACCATTTATCTCTTCCTGTGGGGTGCTGGAGGAGACATCATATGGGTGGTGTGGAACTCTTCAGGGGGATACATTGCATTGACTCCCATGACCTGGCAGGACAGAGAGGAGAGCTGGCTTGAATAGGAGGCTAGTACAGAACAGAGACTGTCTCTGGATAGAAATATATAGCTTTACCTGTAATGTCACTGACCCAAGGCCAACACCTCCATAGCAGTGGTTGCTTTGGAAGCTGGACTTTAGCTTGTGGCCTACCATGGTTCTGATCCAAGAGTCCTTTAATCTCCAGGGCAGTTCCATTTCTAGTGGCCTGACTTTTGGCAGAACCGACAGCGTTATTTGAAATGCCCTTTTCTCATGGGCAGCTGTTGGCCAGATCTCTTGGCTTCCCACAATGCAAGCAGGTGCTCCTTCATGGTGAGCTGATCTTGCCGAGCTTCCCTGAGCTCAGATCACTGTGTAAAGCCATATTAATGGGCCTCCTGCTGTCTAGCTTGACGGATCAACATTTTAAAGCTAAGATAACTGGCATAGAATGTTTACTTGACTTTACGATATTCAGTTATGAGTTTTTGATAATTATAAAGTTGCTCCTATGAGAACGAAAGAAGAGAAATTATATTCATTTTTGTGTTTAATTTTTTCCCTTACTTGATCTAAGTCACAGAACAAAATACAATTACATTTGTTTTGCTCAAGCATGAGTTAAATCATCAAGAATTCCAGTGCTGAGAGAACTCTTTATGTTCCACCGAAGCAGTGCTTTGGGATATTAGGCATACAGCCAGGGCATCTTTGTTTTCCCATAGACTCCAAATGATTTGGCACACTCTGATGTCTGACAATCACCCAAGGACAGTATGTAAAGAGTGGCTTAAAGTAGAGACAGAAATGTGGTCCTGTGGCTTTAGGTTTGGAATCAGTCGGAGAACCTGCATTTGAATGGACAGATCCCTGTAGCTCTTCGGGTTAGCATTTTCTTTTCCTTTTGATTTGAAAAGGCCTTCAAAATATTCTACACCTGAAGTAATAGTTCTTTCAACAAAGGATCATGCTGTGGGAACCTTTGGTAAAGCTATTAGAATGGAACAGCTGTGGACAAAAGCAAGCTGATTCTATATTTAGAATGTTCTGTGAGGCTCAGTCTATGACAAATTCATTCTTGTCCTCTTATAATTGCCTGTATTTTAAAAGCAGAGAGCAGTTTATAGTAGATCAGCTTTTTACACTGGATAAAATTTAGGGTTATTTATGTGTCCCTTAGGCAGGATGATATACCTAAAAGTACATGTCTCTTTCTTATTCACACATCAATTGTTGGGTTCTTATTTTACGAAGTCATTCAGCTCTCCAAGTGCCAGTGCGAAGTCTGCTGATGCTAATTGCTAATAGGAATTACATGTTTGGAGGAGAGAATGGGAAAGGGGTGGAGGAACAAATTAATTCTAATTTAATTTGCATTCCCTTGCCAAGTTTGAATTGGGACCAATTTGCAAACTGAATTATCTCTCTAGCCTTGATAGAGTTTATAATAATGCTCAAAGTTTCTTAACTCATGGCAGTGCCTTTTTAATAAAGACACATTCACAGCTGCAGTTTTGGTGCACTGTAACGTATTGCTAATAATTGGGCTAATAAGATTTTAAAGTTAATTAAAAGGAAAGGAAAACACATAAAGTCTGCTACAGCTCAAAGCAGTTGGTGCGTAACAAGCTGACCAGGAAAAGCTTCAAAGAATAAAACTTGTTCATTAGTGGCTTACTAATGATCTTTTTTTCTGGATAAAATCATAACTTTCGTGTTTCTTTTATAATAAATGATAGCCATTTTTAGCTTAGTCTTTTCTTTCAATAAGCTTTTATTGCGGAACACTTTTACCAAGCAGAAATTGTAAAGTTGAACAGTTTTAATACGCCCACACCCTGTTTCTTCTGTTAGTATCTTCTTTTTGTGTGATAAAACAGCCACAGAAACACAAATATGGCATGTTCTCCCCTCGCATGTGGGAGTTAAAAAATGTGAACACAGATGATTGCTAGAGACAGAGAGGTGTGGGAAGATAGTGAGGAGAAAAAAAGGTGTGACAAATATGTATCATGCAAATGATAATTATTTAGCAAGATTTTCCTCATGACCATTACTGTTTCTATTCTTGCAGAATTCCCTACAACAACCAAGGGAGTGACATTTTGTGAATGATTTAGTAATAGGTAGGCATTTTGACAATTTAATATTCTGTGGGAATCAGGTGGGGTCTAGCATCACTTCCAAGAACAGACTGATTTTGACTGTTCTTTCCTGACATTCAGGCTACTGTTTCAAAGTTCACAGAATCTCTTAACACCAGGAATGCAGGACCAACAAGCGGGAGGATTAGTTTGATTCAGCTCCTGTCTGGCTTTGCAGAGGCTTTTCTATCTTCTCCATCTTCTCCATGCTGTCCTTGTGCATGTCCTTGCACAATCTTTTTAAAGGAACAGCTCTTCCTTCAGCTTTGATTCAGAGTGGTAGCCCTGTGTTTTCTGGCGTGATGAGGTCCAAACATTCCACAGCATAAGGAAGGTCAACATCTTTGCAATTCATTGCAAGAGGGCTTTGGAAGTAGAAAACCAAAGATGGTCAGTCTCAAGAGTAATGTTGTCCCATCACTACTTTTTTTTTTTTTACACAATTGTTATTTTTATTACTGTCTATGATACATTTTATAGATGTGGGAATTCTCATTTCCCTCTTGCTTCTCCCTCCCCATTTTCTTTTCCCACCATCTGCCTTCCATATTATTACAGCAGTATAGTCTCGCAGTAACATTTACACGTTTAACGTTCTTCTGCTTAAGTGCATGATGGCATTGTGGGTATAGACAATGGTAGAAAATCTATTCTCAAATTGTCAAGGTGTGTTTAACAGTTTCACTGAAAGTCTAGTCCTTCTTTTAGTCTGGGGTAGAGATGCATACTGCAATGTATGTTCCCTTCCTGGCATGCTAGTCTCTATTACACAGTTCATCTATGACAATATGTGCATCTACTCTTCACTTAATATATATCTATTTGTTTTGTATTTTGCATGAATGTATCCTTATATCACAGAGAACATATGATATTTGTCCTTTTGGGATTGGCTTATCTCATTGTACACACATTCTATTTCCTGGCATTCAATTCTGATTTTGGCAGTTTTTGCTACCATATTTATTGTGACACAGGCAGCCAAGTTACTTTTCAAAGATCATTTTACTCCTGAATAGATGCATTTGTGACACGATCTCTGGTTTACTTTGGCTTTTGACTGCTTAGATATAACCTTTTCTGTCCCAATTAGGGTGAGTTATGACCAATGTACAAACTGAAGTGGATTGTCTAACTTCTGGAAGGTGTCCCTAAAGTGACATTTTTTCTCCCCTCTCTTTTGCTTTTCCATCAGCTGCAATATGGATGCAGTAGTTGGAGAAAAATCACATCAGAAAGACTCAATCTGATGGGTAGAAACATGGAGCATTAAGAGAGCAGGATGCTGTGCCTGATATTGACAGGATTATGCCATCCATGGACCACTCATTGCAACATTTTTGGGATGAAAGGAACTATTGCCTTGGTTATGTATGGTTTTCTATTTTTAGTATAGGCAAACTGAATTCATTAGTGTTCCCCAGTTTCCAAAAAATCTTTCAAAATATGCCCCTGTATTTGAAATATTCTCAAACACTTTCAAAATCTGTCCCTGTACTGTTTAAAATATTCTCAAAAGGTCTAAGACTCATTGCTTCACATTTATTTAGAAGAATTAGTGGCAGTGAGACCTCTAGGGATAAATGACAGACACCAGGTATGTGTGAGAGATCATACATACTCAAGGTAGGGATTCCAATATGGCAGCTTTCTCTCTGAAATTGTAGGCCGGGAGAAAAGAGGATCTGAAATTTGTTTGATTCTAGATCTATTTTGGGGAGGTAGGTACAAAGGGGAAGAAGAACAAGAGTAGCAATAGTAATACTTTCTTCACTTTTGGTCAAATCAGATAAAACTTCTAAGAGTGAATCAATGAATTTCATGTAGTTAGTGAGTATCCTTGTGAGTATCCTTTGCAAGATCAGTTTTGAAAGGCAGTGAAGCTCCTTTCAGGAAATGTTTTCACTTGAGTTCTGCAAGCACTTGCTCAGGAGATTGAGATGATGGAAATTCACTTTTGAGCTGATTTCAGGAAACTGAGATTGTCTCAGCTCATTCCTGTTGATGTAAAAAACAGCATAGACTGACCCATGCAGGAAAAGTACAAATTCCTTGCTTCTAATTCTGGAGGTTAGGAAACCAAAATCAAGGGACAGCAGATTTGGTGTCTGTTCCAGGTTCACTCTCAGCTTCCAAGATGTTGTCCTTTTGCTGGGTCCTCTGGAGGGGCAGAAAACTGTGACCTTCCATGGTGGAAGGAACTGTGGTGTTTCCTTAAGCCTCTTTAATAAGGTCTCTACTGGCATTCATAGGGGCTGTAACCTCATGATTTAATCAGCCCTAAAGGTGCTCACGTCTTAATTCTATTAGTTAGATGATTAGTTTTCACATAGATTGGGTGATCACATTCAGATTACAGCTGAAGAGAAGCGGGTAGAAAAACAGGTTATGGGTATTGACAACTGGGGCTCAATCAGGTTTAAGAATTTTCTTGACTGGACAGTGGGATGCTGGACTCTGTATGGTGTGAGCCTGTAATTAGGGAATCCCAACGGAACCTGAGCTGTGGTTATGCATCATGGTGAAGGAATTCACCATGGGGGAAGGGTTTGGGGTGAAGGGGGGGAAAATCCCAGTACCTATGAAATTGTGTCATGTAATACAATGTAATTAATGAATAAAAAATAATAATTAAAAAAAAAAAGAAATGTTGAGACAGAAAAAAAAAAAGAATTTTCTGAGGGGCTATGCAGAGCATACCTCAAGATGTTCCTACCAACAACGTGGGAGGTAGGGTGCTAATGTAGCAACCCTCATTGCTCGCTGATGAACTCATTTATATTTCTAGCCCATCCTAGGCATGAGGATGAGAGCACTCCTGGGAACAGTCCAAGAGATGCAGGTGCTAGAGACAAAAAATCATTAGCATGTAGAAACTGTCCCATCAAACTGAAGATCACCTCTAATGTAAGACAAAAGGTCATGAAGAAAGCACTAACAGCATCTGGAACTGTCCTTCGCTTGCACTGTTCATTTATGCTTAGATTCCACACCCAATGGACTGTGTCCTATGTGTTACAGGAAGAGATGGCTGCCAACAGAAGACTCTATAACAGGCATTGGTATAACCTTAAAATCTCTAAAGAAGGGCAGGTTACTGTGGGCCATAGCGGAAAAGGCAGGGTTTATATTTGAAACGAAAACCACTTTGGCCTTGAAGGCTGGCCAAGTCTTAAATTAGAGAAGAGGAGGAATTGGATGCCAGCAGCTAGGATTATTATGGGCAAGAACTCAGAATTAAAAATGTGAAAGGAACAATCTGGGAGTTGGTGGCAGAAATCAAAGGTCTAGAGTGGGAGGCAAAGTTGGAACAGTCTTAAGGATTTTTTTCCCAGAGATCTTATAGTTCAGACTAAGTGTTGTGACTTGACTTCCTGCCAAGACATTCCCTGCTATTTAATGGGACTAAATTTATATATAATTAAAAATTCTAGTCCCTATTTAATGGAAAATATGACACTTTCTTACAGGGATAATTTTAAAGCAACTGTTCTGAACCTTTTAATTTCTATTGTGGTAGATATAAAAAATGTTAGCAGCACACACTTCATAGATTGTATATTTTTAATTACCTGTATGCTAACTCTGTTGTTCTCTGCAGTTCAAAGATGCTATTGAGTACAAGTACTCAACAATAAAGATGTTCTCAAAATGAACAACAATATCATTCATTTAGAGTAATTTGTAAGCATTCACCTTTTTTTTTATTTCATTTTATGACACAGTTCCATAGGCTCTGGGATTCCCCCTAACCCCTTCCCAAACCCTCCGCCCCCTGAAATTGATTTCCTTTATATTATTACAGCAGTACAGTTCATAAACAGTCATAATTCCATCAATGCAGTCATGGGCCATGCAGAGAGTCCAGCATCTTATTTTCAAAATAAATTCAACAGTTTCATTGGCAGACCATTTTTGATCTGAGAGTAATAGCAGAATATCATCCTCTCAAATAAAAAGCCACAACACAAATTCAACAGGAAGGAAAATGTAAATTTACAACATCATGAAGGTAACTAACATGCTACTGAATGACCAATGTGTTAGAAAATGCAAATTCTTAACCACATCCTGTAACTAGTTCATCAACTTCTCAATTTTAGTTTATACATAACGACTGCTGTAAACCTTAAAATGGTTATAGGGTACTATTCAGCTGTCTTGTGTCTTTTTTTTTATATTTATTTTTAGCAGCTTATAGTAATCAAGCAAGATTTTACTGAACTTTGTGAATTTTAGGATTATCCAAACAGGTTTATAACTCTAAAAAGCCTTATGTTAACGATTGAGGAGCAGAACAGTTTTAGGAGGGGTGCGCAGAGAAATCTTCTCTAACTTATTGAGAAGTAACTGATCCTTGTGAAGCATTCACTTTTCAATGTTTGTGATATAACAAATTATTTGTGATACACTTCAAGATTGATTGTGACATAGCAGTGTCTCTAGTGTTCAAAAAACTCCATTGTAAATGGGAATCCTTCAGCCAGAAGCTGGTATTGGCCTCAAAGTGTGGGAATGGGGAGGAAGGTTTCCATTTGCTTCTAAGGTCATGGGAAATACTAATTCATAGAATCTGGAGTGAAAAACAGAGTAAATTCCTGTCAATAGTTTTCCATCCCAGTATTCCAACATAAGGAAACTGTAACTTCTTTAGTTCATTTTTTCAGACATCTTTCCTTTTCTTGCTTTGGTAATTTGTATATATTTAAATATAAAATGTCACCTTTGATTCAAAAAGAAACATTTGGTTGTTGCAGGTTTGCAATGACAGTGTTGGCCTTGGTCTTAGCAGATTGATTGCTAGCTAATTTTAATTAGGCCTTTTCTTGTTTCAATAATCTACATAACTTAGCTGGGACAAGCAAGCATATATTCTAGTTGGGGAAGTATGATAATGCTATTGATTATACCAAATAATGAAAGCACAGGGAAAGAAAAAATCTGGGTAAGAGATGTGTAGTTGATAGGCTTTTCTGAAGGGAGTAATTGACCAGCACTCTAAATGGTTAGTTAGATGGCATGTGGAGATTTGAAAGAATATTTCAGGCAGGGGAACAGTAATCACATTCTGAATTGGGATTGTGCTTGGATTTGGGGGGGAAGAATTAGGAAGAAAGCCAGTGCAGATGGAGCTTAGCCAAAAGTTAACTGGATACTGGATTGGAAAAGTCGATGAAGTTCAGTTACTACAGTGTTCGAAGGCAGTAACGATTTGGGCTTGTAATGTAAGTGATTGGGGTTTTGGGAAGATTTGAATGATTATTTAAATTGATTACTCAGATTCCTGTAGAGAGGAAAACCTATAGCAGGGCAAGTGTGGCAATAAGGGTACTCTTTCGAAAGTTCTACATTGTGGTGGCTGGGATTGAAATGGTAATAATGAAAGTGGTGAGAAGTGGACAGATTCAAGGTAGAGTCAAGGCTGAAGGATTTTGCTGATGTGATGTATAGGACAACTGCAAATTCTGCCTGAGCATCTGTGGTGTTAGACTCTAAAGAAGTTCAAAGGGTATGAGAAAAGATGGAAATGAAGAAGTTTGTTTTACATGTGGTAACTTTGAGATGCCTCACTCAGCTACCAAGTGGAGATGTCAGGTAGGCATTTAGGTATATGAAGGAAAGTTAGATTATGGAACTGAACAAGCTTATTTTTGAAGGAAGTATGTAGCAAGAAGAAGTCCCAGTTCTGTACTGAAAGGCTCCAGAGATCAAGGGAATGATGGGGTTTGGCAAAGTAGGAGTGGGGGCATCCACAAGCCAATGACTAGAGAATAATGTCTTGATGACTAGTGTCTTGAAGACAGCTTGTCAACAGAAATGGACCTAACCTAATAAACAGAGTTGAGATGGAGAGAAGGAGAATGACTAAGGATAGGCTGTTGGGTTTGACTCTTTGTCAGCTTTGGACAGGAACAGTTTCGCTGGTTGGGGATAGCCTGATGGAAGAGAAGAATAGAGAGTGTGAGGGGGAAATGTGAAAATAGTGGATATGCCACCATGGTGGGAGGGTTTGGGGAGGGGTGGGGAGAATCCCAGTACCTATGAAACTGTGTCACATAATACAATGTAATTAATGAATTTAAAATAAAAAAAAAAAAAAGAAAATAGTGGATATGGATCATCTCCCAGTAGAGGACAAAGAAACGGCTGTGTGCTCTGTGGTACACTTTGTTGTTGTTGTTATTATTATTATTGTTATTTTAGGATATAATTCTATAGGTTCTTGGATTTCTCACCCCCCTACCCAAGTTCCAAACCCATCCCTCCACTGATTTTCCCTCTAGTATTACAATGAATGGTCCTTCATGAACAGTCACTGGTCCATTACTCTGCTAGGCATGGGCAATGGCAGAGCTCAGCATCCTACTGTCAGGATATATTCAAGTGTTTCACTGGGAGTTCATCTTTGGTCTGGATGCAGAGAGACATACTGCACTATGTTTCCACATCTGAACATGTCAGTCTCTGCTATACCTCTATTATACATCCTCTTAAATACAGAGCCAGAAAACAGTCCATAACAGAGAGAAAAACAGAAAATGTTCATCAACATGAAGTTAAACAACATGCTACAGAATGACCAATGTGCCACTAAAGTGATGAAAAGGAAAATAAAAAACCTATTTGTAGAAATTGATGCTACTGCATGACCCCTGTGGTGCTGAAGAAATGACAATAAAAACAAGAACATTATTGCCCATGAGATGGAGCAAAAACAGTGTTGAGAGGGACATTTATAACTTCAGCTGTTTACAAACAATCAATTAGTCTCTTCTGGATGATCTATTAATGAATCACATGGACTTACTGAAAATGATTCAGATAATTAAGAAGTGCAAAAAGGTAAAATTCATAGCAAAAATAGTTGGACTTGACACCATCTGAGGTACACTTTCTTTTTTTTAAATTGATTACATTGCATTATGTGACACAGTTTTATAGGCTCTGGGATTCCCCCCACCCCTCCTTAAACCCTCCCCCACCCCCGGTGGATTCCTCCACCTTGTTGCAATACCACAGTTCAAATTCAGTTGAGATTCTTTCATTGCAAGCATTTACCAAGCATAAAGTCCAGCATCCTATTGCCCAGATAAGTTCAACGGTTTTTTGGGGAGACCATCTCTGGTCTGAAGGTAGGGCTGGCAGAATATCATCCCAATCAATTAAAAGCCCCAACATAACATCAGTAACAATTTATAACGTTATGGAACTAATTGTCATGGTATTGAGTAAACAATATGTTAAAAGCAAAAAAAAGGATGCAAGTTCTGAATCACATCCTGTGACTACTTCATTGACATTTTGATTTTAGATTATACACAGAAATGGCTGCTATACACCTTAAAATGGCTATAGGGTACTATTCAGCTGTCTCATGTCTATCCTCATTTTAGTATTTAGCTGTTTATAGTGCTGAAGCATAATTTTGCTGAACTTAGCAGATTTTAGGATAGTCTACACTGGCTTATAACTCGAGCAAGCCATATGTCAACAGTTGAGGCGCAGAACAGTTTTAGGAGGGATGTGCAGAGAAATCTTCAATACCCTAGTGAGGAGTAACTAATCTTTGTGTCCCACCCAGTGAGGTATAAGTGCATCCCCGCTGACTGTTTCCTGTCTGGTTCTAAGCTTTCCTTGTTGTTCTCTGTCTAGCTATTCTAGATTTTTTGTTTGTTTGTTTGTTTTGAGGGGTTTCTGGAGCGATCCTGATGGGTCATTGCGAGAGAGGGTGGGGACCCAAAGTCGGAACCAGGCAAGGACCAGAGAAAGCTCCCCTCCCTAGTCCCGACTGAGGTACACTTTCTAACCTTTTCTTACATTCTCTTGCAGGTCCTAAGGTATGGCTGGGCGAAAGCCAGTGTGCTTTTTCATCTCCAGGTCCCACATCGACTTCCATCTCCACCTGTATCCTGCTGGTTGTTAGTTTTGTGCTTTTTGTGCTTCTGAATCTACGCTGATGACACCGTTCTCTCTAATTAGCTTTGATGTTGCCTTGGCACACCCTACTTGGGACACTCCTGTGGTCGCACTGGTTCACTCTGAACAGAGACACCTCCTTAGCACCCGTTTCCCCACCACTGTGACCTAGAACTTCTCACCAGTCTGTCTCTGTGTCACTTGGGACAATTGTGTCATTAGGCTGTAGGATGACCTTTATTCTTACATTCCACACCATATGTCCCATATCTCATGTCATGCTGAGGGGTGTGTGTGTGTGTGTGTGTGTGTGTGTGTGTGTGTGAGATTGGGTGAGAAAATGATGAAGAGTGAAGGGGATCCTCGGCACATTAGAAAATGTGGCTGGATACAGTTCAGAGGTGTTCACGCTTGACAATGGTCTCAGCTCTACCGGAAATAGATCTGTTAGAATTGGTGAAATTACCTGGTAGCCTGTGTGAATTAAAAAAAAAATTGAATCCATTAAAAACTTGGTTAAAATATTTATGTTTTCAACATCTTTTTGGAGTCTCGTCAGATTCATTAGGAGCCCTGAATTATTTTTTGTATGGTTCTTATAAATGTTTAGTTTTTGAGCAGGCTAAAGCATGCACATATGTGAAAAAAGTTTAGACTAACAGGTTAACATAGTTGTCCTGATAATCTTTCCCTAGTTATGCTTGTTTTTAACCAAGTCTGTCCTTCAAAATAGATTGGATTCTGCCTGTGAACTCAGATTCTGGTCATATTCCCCCACTTTCTTTCTTTCCAGAGAACGACTCAGGAAGATGTTTCAGTGTAAGACAGAAAACAGAGGATTTTCCTTATTTGTCATGCTGATCAGAGTCCCAGGAGTAATTCACTCTCAACGGTGGATGGGTTTTCAAGTGCAGGTCAAGAGGGTACTTCTGTAAAGGTAGCAGTTTAGACACTGTTGGGGCGTTGATAAAAGTCTTCAACATGGCTCTCATTCAACTCACTGAACCCTGAATTTGAAGGTGGAGAAATTGCACCTGATCCTCCTTTACTGTGATTTATCCTCTGTGTGTGTTCTTTCTTTTTTAAATGATTAGGTTACATTTTAACCTACCTTATAGAGTTCCCTGGGGAGTTAAGGAATCTGTAGCTTGGTATCAATTAAAATTTATCTACTTTTCAAGGAATTTTTATGAATAGCAATTATGTTAATTTTGATTATATCCTTTGGATAAAGAATATTCAAGGAATCAGATTATCCAAGGACTTTTAGAATAATAGGTAAAATTGCAGGCTCATCTAGTTTTTGCAAATCATGTTAATTTTGGGTGACCCATTGCCAATAAGGGTACTTGTTTAATGTATTCATAAAAATTAAGAAAAACATTGCTCCAGAAGGAAACCAAACCCTAATTTCTTCTTTCAGAAGCAGCAGTTCAGCTTTTCTGTATCATTAGTTGCACTGCTTATTCTCATTTACTTACTTTCAAATATTCTGTAATTATAATCTTCTACATCAAAAGGAACTTGTTTATACGAAATATGTCACTGAAAGGTAGAATTTTTTTTGTATCTCTGTCTCTAGTTGTACACAAAATTAAGTTTAAAAACTGGCATTGCTAAGGGAAAATGCACAACCAATGTATTGATATGAAGCCAAGTAAACCACCCAGGGCAGATGCAATAGGTTTCTACAGAGAATCCTACAGAGGGTCCTACAGAGTGTCCAAGTGAAGACACTTGCACCTTGGGTGAGATAGTCTTGGCGTTTTTGTGGAGCCCATTTGGAAAAGATGCTAAAGGAAAGTCTGGTGACTACTAAAGGCCAAGTGAGGCCATTTACAAGGCCTCGGGCCATACTTCCCTGAGCTCTGATAAGAAGTAGACACTAGGGGGCCTAAGGAACAAGTTTAGCCTGACGGTTGACACTAGCACTCCACATCAGTGTACCTGAATTTGGGTCCCATTCCTGATTCCTGACTCTAGTTCCCTGCCTCTGTGGATCTTGGGACAGTTAATGATAGCTCAAGTGACTGGGTGCCTGCTATCCACATGGGAAACCTGGATGAGCTCCTTTTATCTTGGCCTTGCCCATTCCAGCCATTGCATGAATTTTAGGGCATAATCTGGCGGATAGCTCTCTTTCTTTCTGGCTCCTTTCCTTCTCAAATACAGAAAAAAAAGAATTTTTAAGAAGTTCTTAAAAAGTAGTTATTTCATGTTTTTTAAGATTTATTTTATTGTTATTGCAAAGTCAGATATACAAAGAGGGGGAAAGAGAGAGAGGAAGATCTTCCATCTGATGATTCACTCCCTAAGTGACTGCAATGGCTGGCTCTGCCCAGTCAGAAGCTGGGAGTCAGGAACTTCTTCCAGGTCTCCCACGTGGGTGCAGGGTCCCAAGGCTTTGGGCCGTCTTCAACTGCTTTCCCAGGCCATAAGCAGGGAGCTGGATGGGAAGTGGAGCTGCTGGGATTAGAATTGGTGCCCTTATGGGATCATGGCGCGTTCAAGGCAAGGACTTTAGCCACTAGGGCTACTGTGCTGGCCCTATTTTATCTTTATTTCATGATATATATCTTTTTTCATGATATAGTTCCCTAGGCTCAGAGACTTTTATTTTATTTTTATTTCATGATATATAAGATATATATCATGAAATAAAGACATATATATATAAAGATATATATATATAAAGATATATATATGTCTTTATTTCATGATACATATCTTTTTTCATAATATATATAGAGCTTTATATATATATATATATCTTTATTTCATGATATATATCTTTTTTCATGATATAGTTCCCTAGGCTCAGAGACTTCCCCTTCTACTCTCCTTAATTACCCTTCCCCCCATTTCTATTATAACAATGCTATAGTCCATCTACAACCATCACAAGTCCATCATTCTGTTATGTAAGTGTATCATATTGTAGGTATACACAGTGATAGAAAGTCCAGCATCCTATTGTCAAAATATATTTAACAATTTCATCGGGAGTTCATCTTTATTTGGGAGTAGAGATGGATATTACAATGTATATTTACTTCACGGTATACTTGCCCCAACTGTACAGTTCTAGATAAATATATGTAATATATGTTTATTTATATATCTATTCATCTTACATTTTGTGTAAAAGTTGCCTTATATCAGAGAACATATGATATTTGTGCTTTGGGGATTGGCTTATTTCACTGAGCATAATGGTCTCTAGTTGGGCCCATTTGGTTGCAAATGGTGGACTTACTGCATATTACTCAGGAGAAAAAAGGTGTTAACCTGTACCTGAAGTTTTAATGATTAATACAGCTGGAAGAATCAGTGATCACAAATCTATCAGACTTGAGGAACCCTGAACCAGTCTGGCCAGGATGTGATGATATGGTGTGCCACAGTTAAGCAGGGGAGTTATCAGAATTTTGCAAAATCTGAGGTTTGGTTCCGAGGCTTAGAAAGGAACATTTTTAAGTCTTTGGATGATTAACTTTAATTTCCTGGCTGAATTTCAGTTAAGTTCTGATTCCAGATTGAAAAGAAAAAAAAAGTGCTTTCTCATTTTCTTCCTTTCAGGTAATTAATTAGTAAGAGATGAACTACATTTGACTTTGATATAAGTCAAAAGATTGAAAATGGCAATATTTATTTTCCCAGTGCTTACATTGTCCTGTGCTTTTGAAACCTGTGGGTAGGCAGAGGATTCCAACTTACCCCACACCTCATTTTAGCAAGATTCTATTGAATACTCACAGCAACTTTATTTTTCATTTTGTAAATATAAAGATATTTTTATTTGGTAACATGAAAATGTGCTATTTTATGCTGTCACCCTGAAGACAGAAAATAAGATAGAAAGCCATAATGAAGTTACCTGAATGTCCTGGGAAAACATTTAATCTAAGGATTGAAACTTTTCCCAGTTTGTAACGTGTTTGTTACATAAACTATCACTTTGTGTGATTCTTCAGGGCATTTCAAGGCAGGGAATTTGAAGATTGACAGATTGATTCATTAGCCTTCTTGCTACATTTCTGCAGCACACAGACAATATAAAAATGTGCAGAAAGATGGAGAAATACTTTCCTAGATGCTTAAACATCATTAGCATGATGATAAAGCAAAGACCATTCTTAAAATTAGCCCTTCTTTTTGTCCAGCATTAAGACGTAGTAGATTAATCTTCCAGTTTCAATCCAGCTACTTGCTTACGGCCTGGGAAAAGCAGTGAAAAGAGACTCAAATCTTGGAGCCCCTGCTACTCACATGGGAGACCTGAGATAAGTTCTGTTTGGGGCTATTTCAATCATTTCGACAATGAATCAGCAGATGGAAAATTCTCTCTCTCTTTTTTTTCCTCTCTCTCTTTCCCACTCCCCCTCCCTTTCTTTCTCTCCACAAATCTGGCTTTCAAATAAATGAATAACTCTCAAAAGGAAGAGATTAGTCCTTCCCTCAAAATCACAATTAAGATCTTCTTTGGCCTCAGTTGGCAGATGCTTGCACTGGGGGCTAATTCTGTCAAGTTAAACTGTAGAACCACCTGGAGAGTACATAATCTGGCAGTGGGAGTGTCCCAGTAGGGAAATAGTGGGCACCTCCCTCTTGGGTTACCACTCCCATTGGAGAGCATGAAAACCAGGACTGGGGCAGACATTGCCAGGCACCTGCCAGCATGTGTGTGGGCTGGATAGTAGGACTAGTTAGGTTAAACTAGGCTTCAATGCCCAGTGACATGTATGAGAGTTAAATGGGATGTGGGACAGACTGACCCAGCCTGAGGTACAATATGGCAAGCAAGGCAACCAGGGTAGGGCGCAGGTCTGATGGGAGTTATTGGGAGTCGCCCCAACTAAGCTGCAGCTCCTACTGGTTTGTGTGAGAGCTGAATGTGAAGTAGACAGAATCAGGCTTGACTGCAATACCTATTGGTTCATGTACAAAACAGGGCCAGAAACAGAACTGACCCAGCAATTGCAACCACCAGCATGTGCCTAAGCTGATTGGGGCGACGGACTGTGCTGAACTCTACTGGCAAACACATACAAGAATCAGGTCTGGGGATAACCCTGGATGAAGTTTCTTTGGGGATTCCTCCAACTGAACTGCTGATCCCTGAACCCCAACCATGAAAACACTATGTCAGCCAGTGCATTCTGAAGAGATTTCATCGTACATGGAATGATGAGATTGGCAGCAATTCAGAACTGTTGAGCTATCAAAACTACTTGAGCAGGACCCTCGGAGCATGCCTCGCATTGGGGACCTGGGATGGGTGGGAGGCTGGGTCTGGCTTCTCCCTTTATCTCGCCCCTTACCCTAGATACAGAAAAAAATATTAATTTGGAAACAATGGTCTTACCCACTTTCCTGTAGCCCTTGACCCTTTGTGCTCTAATCAACTATGTAAAGATTATCAAAATAAAAGAATTTTAAAAAGATCTTATTTGCACATTGGAATGAAAGCTCAGACTTGATATGTTCTAACTTTGTTCTAAATGGATCTTACTGTAACAAGAATACAGTATGGAATCTCTATAGTCTTGATGAGACCATATAGCAATCTTAAAATGTTAAACACAACTTGAAAGCAAGATGATTAACTTGTGAGAATCAAACTATGCTTATTTACAGTTATGGTAAGACAGTATGCACTACCTTGTTTGGGGACCCACCCAATCCATTCACTTGGGTATTATTATTATTATTATTATTATTATTATTGGAAAGTCATATTCACAGAGAGAAGAGACAGAGAGAAAAATCCTCTATCTGCTGGTTCACTCCCCTAGTGGCCGCAAGGGCTGAAGATGAGCCAATCCAAAGACAAGAGCAAGGACCTTCTTCTGGGCCTCCCATACAGGTGCAGGATCCCAAGGCTTTGGGTCATCCTTAACTGCTTTCTCAGGCCACAAGCTGGGAGCTGGATGGAAAGTGGAGCAGCCAGGTCACAAACCAGCACCAATATGTGATCCTGGCGCATGCAAGGAGAGGACTTTAGTTACTAGGCTACCTTGCAGGGTCCCTGAGTGTATTCTTACTGAAAGATTCTCACAATTTGTTTCCCAGGCCTTTTCTTTTCTAGTCTTATTCTGGGACCCTTCGGATGCAGCTTTCTTTCAGGTCAGGATAAACAAAGCACAGTTACCAGCCTACTGCAAACTCTAAGTGACATGAAAAGAGTGTGAAACACAACCGCTGCTCTCTTGTAGCTTGTATTCAGGTTCAAGAGAGTAGACAGATTTAAGAGAAGTGTGTAGTTGAGAATCTGAATTAATTCTGAAGGATCTTGGGGATCACAAGGCAACGTGATTTTGAAAACATTTTTTTGGAGAAGTTTGGATTTGATGAGTGGATAATATTTGAAAGGGAGCAGAGGAAGAGAGAAGCCAAGATGGAGTGGGTATATGACATACCTAAAAGGCTGAATGAATACATGAGCTCAGAATTTAATAAAAATTACTGTCAAAAAATATAATTGATGATATGATGGGATTGTGATTCTCACAAGGCTTACATTCCAAATTAATGAAATGGATTAGGAAAAGAAAGAAGCATGTGAGATAGCTATAGATTCTGAAATAATGAAGGTGTTATTAATGAAACATAGGTGAAGTGACAGGCAAAGGCAGGATAGTTGAGACCGAGTGTGTTGAGCATTTTTCAAATTTTAAAGTGTGTATGGATTGTTCAGGGATTTTGCTAAGGTTTGGATGCTGATTTTAATCCAGAACTCTGGGATGGGACCTACCAGTGTGTATTTTCAGAAGGACTCCAGCTTCCTGTCAATAATTCTGGCTCAAAGAGCACATTGAGCTATGAGGCTTTAGATGACGTGAAGTAAGGATCTTGGTTACATGTCGTGAGTTGGAGCACAAGAATCCTGGTATGACAGGAAGGAACAATGAAAGAAAAGCTTAAAGGGAAGATTCAAATGTGATTGAAGGGTCTGGAATGCCAGAATTAGGAGGTAAGACTCGAGCAACAAGGCCAAGTTTGAGGATGCCTAATGCAGCAGGCACATTCAGGGTGGAGTTCAGCAAGGCAAAACAACCTTTCCCATGCCAGAACACATGTGAGATACAACACTGTAATGCACACCAAAGAAAAGCAGGTTCATGCATGGGGAGGATCTGGATTAAACAATTCAAAAGTCTAAAAACAGGATTATGATGATCCAAGCATGCCACAACAAGCTCTCTGTTGATGTGAGAAAAGGAGTGAGCAGGAGAAAGAACACAAACTGAAGAGCCCTGTGAGGGTTGGGTGAGGAAGATGTGCGTTTTGAGGATGCGAAGCTTCATCCACAGTTCCAGCTGGACACACCAGCTGGCGAGAACTTTCCCTGGGAGCTAAAGATCTGTGACTCAAGAGTCTACCACATGTAAATAAGCGATTACTCTGAAGGCAACTGTGTGAAGAGTAAAGCAAGGGAGAGACCAGGCTTTGGGGAGTATCTATAACCAGGGAAGGATGAGAAAGAGGACATGAAGAAGGCAGGAAGGGGCTGTGGATGAATTCCGAAGTTCAGTAAATTGTCAGGAGTATTGCATATGTACCCAAGCACTGGACTTAGACTCTTGGCGCTGTCATTGTTGATAGGTCAGCTGGGAAGACAGGTCCTGAATCTCTCCCATTTTGTCTCCCAACCGTCCCCACCCCGTCAATTCTCCATTAGACCAATCAGAAGGTCAAGCATGTCCACCGAGGATTGACTTCTGTCACCAGTGGTAAAGGTGAGAAGAGCAGGACGGTGACCAGGAACAGGCCACAATTGGGAGTATGTTAATCCAAGCTTACCCAGCTTCTACAGACCTGGCAACAACGAATGTTCTCTGAGATGCTCCACTAAGACCTCCCCTTAAGAAGGTTTGGGAAGAGGAGAGGTTCTTTTGGCCATCCTTTTGTTTCATGGAAACATTATCTCTTGGGGATGCTCAGTAGTTGTGAAAGATCATAGCAACTGTTGCCAGTAGGTTTAGAATGCGGACTCTAGTTTTTCTGAATTTCAAAGGGGTGTTCTTTTTATTTTAATTAGAGTAAATAGTGTTAAAGAAGAGAATATGGATATATGTACAACATAGCTTATTTCTGTATCAAGAGGAGTTTGAAGTTTTGCATTAATTGACATTATTCTTTTGCCTTTCTGGGTTCAGGACATAAGGTGACATTTACATGTTCACTCCATTTGATGTCTTCTGAATATGGGAGAACTATCAATGAATGTTTTAGGCAGTTCCACATCGAAGTACTAGGTGGCAGCCCAGCACTACCTTTGGGCATTTGGAACTCCTATGAGGTCCTCCAAATGACATTTTAGAGGAGATTTTTAGCAACATTTTAAAAAAGAATCACTTCAGCAGAAGCTTTACAAAAGAAGTAAATGATGATGTTGACACATTTGTAAACTGCCTTCCCCCAAACTATATTTTTAATCAAAAATCACACATGCAATTGAATGAGATATTAAAAACTTAAGCTTTCAGGGAAAAATAAACACAGGGCATAAATAGATATTTCACAGGAGAAGAAACACAACTGGCAATGCACATATACAAGATATCTAACCTCTACTAAGAAGAGAAATTCAAGTCAAATGAGAACAGTTTTATTACCTCTCAAATTGACACAATTATTCTCAAAATTTTTAGCCTGAAGAAAAATTTAGAGATGTGGTCAGAGCTTTCTGCATAAGCATTTTCCTTGATGTTTAATTTATGACAGTATAAAGACATTCATGGTTATGAGATGGCTATTTCTTATGATGGAATATTTTGCATTCTTAATTGATAGCACTTTATATTTTAGTCAGCCTCTATCAAAATTATGTTACTCATAGCCACTTAATGTAAAATTTCACACACATAACGTGTAAAAACTCACAGAGAAAATGCATAGGTTAATCCTCAGTGGAGACATAGAGTTTACTTTGTAGATTTTGCACCCTGAGGAGAATTAACTGTATCTAAATTTTCACAGTGTGGTCAGTGTGTTGAGAGTGAGTAGTAGAACTTCAACCACAGGAAACAATGTTGATCTCACTTGACTGCTGGTTATCTAAACTGCTGGAGTATACAAGGGATGGACACGCAAGCCCCTTCCTTGAGCTTGTTTTCTAGAATCAAGTGAGTGTGTGTAGGTTTTGTGGTTACACTCAGTGCTGCTGTAAGCACGTTGATTACCTTGGCAACTAAGAAAGAAATAGACAAGAAACTCAAATCTCCCTCTTGAATGATTGGAACATATCTGCAACTGTAAATATTTAACTGCATTGACAAATACATTAACCTGCATTTAATTTCCTTATTAACACACTCTTGCCTCTGCAGTGTGCTGTTTCTTTCGTCAAAAGCAGAAGGCTGTAACTGCTTCGTCTATTTGGTTTAGGTAATGATATGGAATAAACAAGACTAAGAAAAAAAATCAATTGAATTGTCTGTGTCCAAGAGGTTGCTTGTTCATTCTGCTGGAAAAATAGAAACCGAATGTTTCATTTCTTGACTCAATTTCTTGATTCAATTGTCTGCTCTCTTCATTGTGAGGAGAGCAGAAAATAGAAAAGAAACTTTGGACAATGTTGACAGGAACATTGGAATATAAAGCAGGAGTACAAGATTCAATATGAAATAAGGCTTTTTCAAAGATCTTAACTTCTAGTGAACATATTATTTTTAAATTATTTATTTATTTGAAAGGCAGTTTATGAGAGATGGATCAGAGAGTGAGAGAATGAGAGAGCAAGAGCAAGAGCAAGAGCAAGAGCAAGAGCAAGAGAAAGAGAAAGAGAAAGAGAAAGAGAAAGAGAAAGAGAAAGAGAAAGAGAGTTCTTTCACCTGCTGGTTCACTCCAAAAATGGCCTCAACAGCTAGAGCAGAGCTGGTTGAGGGTCAGGAGTAAGGAGCTTCGTACGGGTCTGTCACACAGGTGTCAGGAGTCCACACATCTGAGCCAACTTTCAGTGTTTTCCTAGGCACATTGCAGGAAGCTGGATAGAAAGTGGAGTAGCTGGGACACAAACCTGGCATGCTGGCACTGTCATGGAGGCTTCGCTTGCTACACCACAGCACCTGTTTCAAACATGTTTTTAAATAAGAACTAGATATGATCTCAAGTTAAAAATATAATTATTGTACAACGTGATTAAAAGTCCTGATTCTTCGATTTCACATACCTTCAGTGGAACTTTTTGGAAAGCTGATTGGAAGGTAAGTTTTCTGTGTCTCTCAGCAATTTGTCTGAACAACAGAAAGCTACACCAGTGACTTCTTGAAAGCATTTTCTCATATTTCACACATTGACAAAGAAACAGATTGTGAGATCTCCAAATTCTTTCTTATAATCTCACAATGATTAGGAAAACATATCATTAACTATGAGAATGTTTTTTCTGTGTTCATTGATTATTGGGTGTATCCAATCTCCAGGCTTCTAGCTTGCCCTGGAGGTCCTATTCTTTGTATTAAAATGACACGATTGTTGACCTGTTATTTCGATTTCCATGGAGAATCATACAATATTCAAGAGGGGAAGAAAGAGCGGTGATTTTCCCCATGAGTCTCCTCATTTCACAGATAAGCTTGAACATCTGAGTGGGTTTTTCTAGTTTAGGTCAAATCCTTTCTAATGAGCCTAATGAAAGAATAGGTTTTTATTACAATGAAGCACAATACAGGCATATGTTATCATTCATTATTATAAAAATGTATCTATTTGACCAAATGTTTAGTTTGTCCCTCGTTGTAGGATGAGTAAGGCAGGAAATGAGAAGTGTATGAGTTTTAGAAAATGTAGTTTGAGGGACAATCTGCAATTTCTGGAGGGTGGATATTTGTATTTCTTTTATAATTTTAAGAGCAATATAAAGATTTTTCAATGATTCAATTTTATGATGCTCTATACTGTAGCTACTAGTTTAATGATGCCCGATACAGGGCGAATGATCATTTGCAATATGGCTAGCCTCAATTGGAATATGCTGTAGTACAAACATCATCTGAAGTTTTATATGATGAAAAAAATACAACATACTTTGATGATACTTTTGTATTTTTGCAATCAACATGTTGAATATATATTGAAATGATGACATTTTGGACATCTAGCTTAAAGAAATGTTAGAATTAATATTAATTTTTGAAATTTGTATCATCTACTTATTCTTCCACTTTTTAACATTGTTACCCTAATGTTTATGATTATACTTGCAGTATTTTTTTCTGGTGGACAGTGCTTATTTTGACTAATGGTGTGTATTTTTGTTCTTTTAGAAATTGTTTTTGAATGTAAAAATTATAGAGAGAATAGAAGAGACACAGGGATATTGTCCAGCTGCTTGCCGACCCATATGGCAGCCATGGCCAGCACAGGACTGAGATGAAGCCATGAACCAGGACCTTCCTTTTGGTCCATCAATTGGCTGCAGGGGCACAACCCTTGGGTCACCTTCTGCTTTTATCAGGTCATTTGTAGGGAGCTGGATCGAAACTGGAGCAGCAGGGACATTAACTGTAGCCTGTATGGAATGGTGGTTTCACAAATGGTAAACTTACTTGCCATGCTGCAACACCTCTAGTCTGTGGATATATTGCAAAACAAACCCCAAATTTATAATTCTTTGTATGAACATAGTTATTTGCACACAGTAGTTTCTCATTAATATTCATATGAATTTTTATTTTATTAATACTATGTAACATAGTATCATTGCAAAAAATGTGGACCAAAAGAATTGCATTTGACATTTTTTTACCAGCTTTATGTATTTTTTGTAATTCCATGCAATATTTTGTAGCTCATAAATTTTCTAATTGCTTTAAACTTAATAAGCATTATCAATCAGCACCAAGAAATAGAGCTAGATGACAAAAGTTAAGCAAAGTTCTAAATTCTTGTAGTATTTCATGCAGCGAAATTTCATCTTCTGGAACAGAACTTTTTCCTAGATCAGCCACTTTCTTATGAAACATTCAGAGCCATAGCTAAGCAAACCCATTAGACACTACTTGTCAATCTGTCTGTGAATTCTTCTTAAATTATAGGGAAGAAAAGTGCACTCATGCTTTGGGACACAGAGGAATTTAAAACTTAAGGTAGGGTCTCACCCTCTCAATGCTTGTTGGCATTTTTTTAAGGTCCATGTTTTTCCCTTTAAAAAATTATGAGACTATTGCACTTTTCTCCATGGTGTGTCTGCTTTTGTTTTAGTATAAAAATATCACAGTGTTCTCCAAATACTCAAATAAGATGTATATTCTATCCTTGTTTCTGAGGCTTTTTGTGCCTCTGATGTACTGATACCCTGAGGAGCACTGGTGCCGGTTCTGAGAAACACAGAATTGGAACTGATGTCCAGAGCCTTAGAATCTTTTAGGAATCTCTGTGAGGCTGTAACAATGGTTGGCCAAGTACAGCAGCGGCTGATGGGGAAAGAATGGAGCCCTTCTCCCAGGTGTGATGGTAGAGAATGGAATGAAACAACCAGAAGTTGTGAGTAAAGCACAAGGGTAACCTAAGGCTTGTATTGATTGACAAAACAAATTGATAGGTAAGCGTTGTCTCTACCCACTTTTTACTTTTAATATCCTTTTAAAGTTTTATTCTTCATCTTGCAGTTCCCCAGGCTCAGGAATTTCCCCTTCCATTATCCTCAATTGCCCTTCCCCCAACTGCTTTCCCTCCTATTATAACAACACTATACTCCTTCAACAACAGTCACAAGTCCATCATTCTGTTATTTAAATGTATCATAAGTATACACAGTGGTAGAAAGTCCAGCATCCTATTGTCAAAATATATTTAACAGTTTCATTGGGAGTCCATTTTTTATTTGGGAGTAGAGGTGGATACTGTAACATTTGTTTTAGTCACCAGTATGCTAGTCTCCATTGTACAGTTCTTCCAAATGAATGTATATGAATATATGATTACCCATTCATCTAATTATCTTGCATTTTACATGAAGTTTGTCTTATATCGGGGAGAACATATGACATTTGTCCTTTGGGGATTCGCTTATTTCACTGAGCATAATGGTCTCTAGTTGGGACCATTTGGTTACTAATGGCAGAATTTCACCTTTTTTAATGACTGAGTAGTATTCCATACAGTAGACGTACCACATCTTCTTTATTCCTTTTTTGATGAATATTAGGTTGTTTCCATGTCTTTGCTATTGAATATTGGGCCATTGTTAATGTAGGATTACAGCTTACTTTCTCATATGCAGATTTCATTTCTTTTGGTTATACCCCCAGAAGTGGGATAGCTGGGTCATAAAGTAGGTTAATTTTCAGTTCACTCTCCATCCTGAGTTCCATAGTCGTTGTACTAGCCTACACTCCCACCAACATGAAGTAGGGCACATTTCTGTCCACATCCATACCAACAAATGTGCTTGCATATGAACTTGTCTCTGGGTCATTTTAATTCCTTAAAGAGTTTACTGATACATAAAACTGCATTTTGTTGTACTACCTGATAATGTTTTGATATCTGTTCACATTGCATACATTTTGAATCCAGGTAAGTATCTATCTCTGTATCTCATATTTATAGCTTCTTTAGAGTAAAAAAGAAAAAGAATATTTTCTTTCACTATCTCAAAGAAATCCAATACACCATCACTAATGATGGTCAGCTATCACTCCAGCACACCAGGACTTTTTTCTCCTATATCAGTATAACTTTGAGCCTATTCATCACTCTTACCTATATTTCTATGCAATCACTTTAAAATGGCACTTGGAATGCACATGCCTCTATTAAATTTGGGGGGAAGGTAAAGACAAAATGTCACTTTCATCATCATCATCATCATCACCACAATAGCCAGGATCTCTTACCTAAATCTATTTAAAAATAACCTGGCCCATCATTCTTGGTGTGTCACAGAAAATTCTCCTTTGCTGGATTGTTCAATCTCTCCCTTAGCCTCGTAGGTAGAGACTGATTATGACCTTGGGCGAGCTGAGTCTCTCAGAGGTTAAGAGATTTCCCACAGGGATTAAGAGCTTCTGTTTCTATCATACGTTGCTGCTCCTACAACAGGTGTAGAAGCCTTCTCAACCTGATTTTATGATTTTTAGTGTTTCTCAAATCATAAGCACTGAGCTAAGACTAAGAAAAGATGACTATGATTTGCTCCCCGCTGGCTCCCTAGCCAGAACTTCTTCGTGAATGGCACACCAAGCAGCGTGGAAGAAGGATAGCAAAATGCAATTACTTTCTTGCAGCAATTCATCAGCAGTTGCCCAAAGTTAAACATTTCTTACTTCACATTAGCAGATGGTGAGCAAGGCAACAATGTCTGCACAAAAACAAAACAGAAGTAATAAAATGAATTGGCACTTGAAAAGAAAAGATGAACCACTATTCCTGCAGGTCCTTTGTCTCAATCATTCAGTAGAATGAAAAAAAATCACTTCATAAATCAGTCAAAGCTGGTCTCATTCTGCCATTCACAGAACATGGAATTACTTGCTTTGGCTGATAAATGCATGTCTTTGCTGGAGTTCTGTCACCAAGGCTTATATAACTTACAGCACAATTACTACTTATGTTCCAGAAAGAACTTATTTATTTTAGCTTGTATCATCTTTTTATGCTTGAAACGTGTCCTTTATGTATTTGCTTTTGAAAACTGGAGTAAATGACATTATAGAAATACATTCTCCTATTACTGTAACTGAAATACAATTCTGAAAGTGGGTAATATGAAGCAATGTGCTGATTCTTTTCATTTTATCACCGGAAGCCAGAAGCAAAGAACCATAGCAATGGTATTTTCATAAAATTTAAGATTACTCTTCCACATACGATGTGCCTGTTTTCAGCTATATATACACAGGAAATGAAATCACTGTATGGAAGACATGCTTTCAATCCCATGTTTACTGCAACATATTCACAAAAATAAGGTATCAGTCTACGTATCTGTTGATGCAAGAATGGATAAGGAAAATGTGATATATATATATACATATATATGTATATGCGCAAAGGAATAATATTCAATCATGAAAAGGAATGAAATCCTAATATTTGCATCAAAATGGATGGAACTGAAAATCATTAAGTAAAATAAGCCTAACTAAAAGAAGAACTCTCACATAAAAAGTAAAAATATAGTTAGTGTAGTATTATAACAATGATTACTAGAGGGTGAGAATGGTAAGGAGAAAGAAGGAAGTTGATATTTGGTACAAAAACATAGTCAGCTGGTACACTATTGAGTACAATGAACAATGATGTAGTACAGTATCTGTAATGAACTGCCAAAGAGGAACCAGTAGATTCAGACACACCGAAAAGGTAAGAAAATGGAAAAGTTTGCTATCTGGCTTTATTGGATTATGGTGTGTTGAAACACTGCACTGTGCTTCACAAAGAGTATAAACACAATATGTCAAAATTTTCTAAAGTGAGGGGTTGATGAATGGTACAGTGGAACTAAACTGCCAACTGTGACACCAGCGTCCCCTAATGCAATGCCCATTTGAGTCCCAGCTGCTCGGCCTCTGATCCAGTTTCTTGCTAACCTGCTGGAAAAGCAGCAGAAAATGACCTGTGCATCGACTCACACTCATGTGGGATACTCAAATTTCCAGACCCCTGGCTCTGGGCTAGCCCAGTGCTAGCCACTATGGCCACTTGGGGAGTGAACTGGTAAATGAAAGATCTCTTTCTCTTTCTTTCTCTTTATTTGTGTATGTATGCCACTCTACCTTTCAAATTAATAAGTCTTAAACATAATTTCATTTTTAAATTTATTACATTGTATTATGTGACACAGTTTCATAGGCTCTGGGATTTCCCCAACCCCTCCCAATTCCCTCTCCCCATGGTGGATTCCTCCACCTTGTTGCAGTATTACAGATCAAATTCAGTTGAGATTCTTTCATTGCAAGCATATACCAAGCAAAGAGTCCAGCATCTAATTGTCCAAATATAGTCAATGGTTTCTTGGGGATATCATCTCTGGTCTGAAGGTAGAGAGGGCAGAATATCATCCCGATCATTTAAAAGCCCCAACATAACATCAACGACAATTTATAACATTATAGAGTTAATTGTCATGGAATCGAGTAACCAATATGTTACAAGATTCAAGTTCTGAACCACATCCTGTGACTACTTCATTGACATTTTGATTTTAGTTTATATACAACTAGCTTCTATACATCTTAAAATGGCTATAGGGTACTATTCATCTGTCTCATGTCTATTTTCATTTTAGTATTTAGCACTCCATAGCACTGAAGCATAATTTTGCTGAACTTGGCAAATTTTAGGATAGTCTACACTGGCTTGTAACTCTAACAAGGCATATGTCAACAGTTGAGGTGTAAAACTGTTTTAGGAGGGGTGTGCAGGGAAATCCTCCATTCCCCAGTGAGGAGTATCTAATCTCTGTGTCCTACCTAGTAATGTATATATGAATCCACGCTGACCGTTTTCTGTCTGGTTCTAAGCTTTCCTTGTTGTTCTCTGTCTATTCTGATTTTGTTTGTTTGTTTTGGGGGGCTCCGGAGCGACCCTGATGGTCATTGCCAGAGAGGATGAGGATCCAAAGTTGGAACTAAGTAAGAACCAGAGAAAGCTCCTCTCCCTATTCCCAAAGGGATTTTACTGTTCTTCTGTTTCTGTGGACCACTCAGGGCTCCTAGCTGTTGTTCCGATGACCTTGGATCCTGTGAAGCAAGACTTGGGCTTCTTCCATACTTTGTGGGAGATCCAGTTGAGGGTGGGTGACCTCAGAGTTCTCGGTCTCTGAAGGCACTCCAATTCCCCGTGGTCTCATTGACAGCTGGGATTTAGTCCTTAGTGCCTGTACTGATAGTCCTTCATGTAGATCCAGGGGTCTCCAGGGTTGGGATACAAGCCTCCTCCTGTCTACCTGCTCCACTCTGGTGTCCCCCCTGCTCTGTGCTTCTGAACTCCTGTTAAGAGGTTGTCAGGATCACTCTTGATTCCCCCCATATGTCTTTGTAGTTTTACTATAGTCTAATGCTGATTTGAGTCTTGTCTATGTGTTACCTGTTATGTTTCTGGTAGGTTATACTTCACGTCATCTTCAGATATTCTAAGGAGATGGAAGATTTCTCTGCCCTCCTGCCCCATTTCTGAGCAGCATAGGGTCTTAAAATTATAATACGTTTTACAATTGCTTGATATAGGTCATAAGCAGTCTGATAGCTGAGTAGTATTCCATGGAGTAGATGAACCATAGCTTTCTTATCCAATCCTCTGCTGATGGGCATTTTGGCTGCTTCCATGTTTTTGCAATTACTGATTGTGCTGCTATGAACATAGGAGTGCATGTTGGTTTCTCATAAAACAAGTGTTCTGGATATATTCCTAGGAGTGCTATTGTTGGATCATACGGTATGTTGAATTTGAGTTGTTTGAATGTTTTCCATACTGATTTCCATAAAGGCTGTACCAGCCTGCAGCCCCACCAGCAGTGGAGTAGGGTTCTCTTTTCCCCACATCCTTGCCAGCAAGTGTTGTTGGTGCTTTTTTGCATGTGAGCCATTCTTACTGGCGTTAGGTGGTACCTCATTGTTGTCTTAATTTGGATTTTCCATATTGCCAGGGAACTTTAGCACTTTTTCATATGTTTGTTTGCTATTTGGGTTTGTTTCTTTGTGAAGTGTCTGCCCATTTCCTGTGCCCATTTCTTGAGTGGTTTGTTTGTTTGGGTGTTTTGATTGTTCTGGAGATCTTTGCATATTCTGGAGATTAGCCCACTATCACCTACGCAGTGTGCAAAGATCTTCTCCCATTCTGTGGGTTTTTTTTTTTTGTTGTTTACTTTGTTGATTGTTTCCTTTGCTGTACAGAAGCTTCTTAGTTTGATGCAGTCCCATTCGTTTATTTTGGTCTTATTGCTATTGCTTTTGGTGTTCTTTTTAGGAAGTCAGGGCCTACACCTAAATCTTGCAGGGTGTTTCCAACATTATCTTCCAAAAGTTTGAAGGTTTCTGGATGTAGGTTTAAGTCTTTTATCCATTTAGATTTGATCTTAGTCTATGGTGAGAGATGTGGGTCTATCCTCTTGTTTCTGCAGGCTATGAACCTGTTGTCCCAACAGCATTTATTGAAGAGACCTTCCCATTTGCATGGATTGCCATCTTTTTTTTTCTTTTTGTCAAAGATTATTTGACTGTATCTGTGTGGGCTCCCTTCTGTTGTTCCTATTCTGCTCCATTGATCCTCCTCTCTATCTTTGTGCCAGTACCAGGCTGTTTTGATAACCACCGCCCTGTAGTATGTCCAGAGGTCCGGAACTGTGATTCCCCCCATTAACTTCCTATTATTCAGGATGGTTCTAGCTATTCGTGATTTTTTGTGTTTCCAAATGAACCTTTGTATTTTTTTTCCAGTTCTATAAAGAATGTTTGGGGTACTTTGATTGGGATTGCATTGAATGTATATATTGATTTTGGCAGTATGGACATTTTAATGATATTTTTATCCATCCAGGAGCATGGAATGTTTCTCCATATTTTGAAGTCTTCCTCAATTTCATTTCTGAGTTTTTTGTAGTTTTCTTCAAAGAGGTCTCCTACATTTTCGGTTAGGTTTATTTTTAGATACTTCATTCTTTTCTCTGTTATTTTGAATGGCACATTGCTGGATAGATCTTTTTCCATCTTGGGGCTGTTTGCATACACGAGCAGTTGATATTTGTTCATTTATTTTATACCCTGCCACTCTACCAAACTCTCGTATAAAATCTAGCAGTCTCTGTATTGATTCTCTTGATTCCTCTATGTAAAGGATCATGTTATCTGCGAATAGTGAAAGCTTGACTTCTTCATTTTCCATTTGAATTCCTTTGAATTCTTCTTCTTGTCTTATGGCCACTGTGAGTACCTCTAGAACTGTGTTGAATAGCAGTGGTGATAGCGGACATCCTTGTCTTGTTCCAGATCTCAGTGGAAAGGGTTGTAGTTTTTCTGCATGCAGTATGATGCTGGCATTGGGTTTTTCATGTATTGCTTTGAATATGCTGTGGATTGTTCCTTGTATGCCTGCCTTGGTTAGGGTTTTTAGCATGAAGTGGTGTTGGATTTTGTCGAAAGCTTTTTCTGCATCTATTGATACTATTATATGGTTTTGTTCTTCAGTTTTTGGATGTGGTATATTACATTTACAGATTTCCGAATGTTGAACCAACCCTGCATTCCCAGGATGAATCCTACTTGACCCGGATGAATGATCTATCTGATGTGTTTTTGAATTCTATTGGCTAGGATTTTGTTGAGGATCTTAGCATCAATGTTCATCAGGGAGATCGGTCTGTGGTTTTCCTTCTCTGTTAATTCTCTCTCAGGTTTTGGGTTTAAGGTAATGTTGGCTTCATAGAATGAGTTTGAAAGGGTTGGTTCCTTTTCTATTGTTTTGAAGAGTTTGTGGAGAATTGGGGTTAGCTCTGCTTGGAATGTTTTGTAGAATTCTGCAGTGAAACCATCTGGACCTGGGTTTTTCTTTGTTGGGAGATCTTTGACCACTGACTCAATCTCTGACTCAGTTATGGGTTTGTTCAGGTCTTTTGTTGCCTCTGGGCTAAGTTTTGGTAAGTATTGGGAGCCTAAGAACCTTTCCATTTCCTGGTGATCTTCTGACTTGTTGGAGTACAGTTGTTTGTAATAATCTCTAATTATTTTCTTGATGGTTGCAGTGTCTATTGTTATGTTGCCTCTTTCATCCTTGATGTTATTAATTCTCGCTTTCTCTTGTTTTTACTTTGTCAGTCAGGCCAGTGGGGTGTCTGTTTTGTTTATCTTCTTGAAGAAACAGCTTTTTGATTGGTTGATTTTGTGTACAGTTTTTTATTTCTATTTGGTTTATCTCCTCCCTTGTTTTGATGATTTCTTGTTTCCTATTGTTTGTAGGGTCTTTTTGCTGTTATTTTTCCAGTTCCTGGAGGTGTGTGGTTAATTCCTGTATTTGGTGTCTTTCTTGGGCATTGACATAAGCACCAATTGCAATGAACTTACCACACAGCACTGCTTTGGCAGTGTTCCACAAGTTTTGGAATGTTGTATTTGAGTTTTCATTGGTTTCCATAAATCTTTTGATCTCATCTTTAATTTCTTCTCTGACCCATTGTTCATTTAATAGCATATTGTTCAGCCTCCAAGAGTTTCTGTATTTCCTGGGGCATTTTGAGTTGTTGATTTCCAGTTTCACTCCATGGTGGTCTGAGAAGGTGCTTGGTATGATTCCAATTTTTTTGAAGTTAGTTAGGCTTGCTTTGTGTCCTATCATGTGGTCGATTGTGGAGAAGGTACCATGCACTGCTGAAAAAAAATGTATAATCTGCATCCGTAGGGTGAAAGGTTCTGTAAATATCTACTAAGTCCATTTGTTCTATTGTTTGTGTGAGTTCTATTGTTTCTCTGTTGAGTTTTTGTCTTGTTGATCTATTGGGTTAATGGGGTGTTGAGGTCTCCTATGATTATTGTGTGTGCATCTATGTCTACCCTTAGGTCCATCAGTAATTGCTTCATGTAGTGGGGTGCATTTGTGCTTGGGGTGTAGATTTTTACTATGGTAATCACTTTCTGTTGGGGGTCACTCCTTGGAATAACATAAAATGTCCTTCCTTGTCTCTTTTGATATTTGTCACGTTGAAATCTATATCATCTGAAATTAGGAGTGCTACACCGACCTTTTTTTTTCTCATCCATTGGTGTGTAATTTCTTTTTCCATCCCTTCACTTTCAAGTTTCTTAGCATCTTTTCTGGCTAGATATGTCTCTTGTAGGCAGCAGATAGTTGAATACCTGTTTGTTGATCCAATCTGTTAATCTATGTCTTATGATTGATGAGCTTAGGCCATTTGTGTTAAGAGTTAATATTGAAAGGTTGCGATTTTGCCTAGCCATGCATGTGTGTTTTTGTGGGTGTTGTTATCTGTTTAATTCCCCCCCCTTCTGTGGACTTTAGTGGGGAGACCTTCCTGTTTGCCATCTTTGCTTATGGTTTGCCTCCTTTTTTTTTCTGGATTTAGCACATTTCTAAGGAGATTTTGTAGGGCTGGCTTTGTGCTGGCATATTCTTGTAGTTTCTCTTTGCTATGGAAGTATCTAGTTACGTTCTCAAATACGAATGAGATCTTTGCTGGGTACATTATTCTTGGCTGACAGTTGTTTTGTTTCAGGGTTTGAAAGATCTTGGTCCATTCCCTCCTAGCTTGGAGAGTTTCTTCTGAGAAGTCAGCAGTGATTCTGATTGGTTTGCCTCAGAATGTAAGCTTGTCTGTGCTTCATACTTGTCTCAGAAGTCTTTCTTTGTATTAGTTAGAGGGTCGCTTGAATACCACCTGTCTGGGTGAGGATCTCTTCGGGTCGAATCTGTTGGGGGTTCTCTGTCCTTCCTGGATTTGGGGTGGATTCATGTTTCCAGTATTTTGGAAGTTTTCCTGTATTATTTCATTGAGCACCTGTTGTAAGCCTGTCTCTCTTTCCACTCCTTTGGGAAGGCCTATTATTCTGATGTTTGACTTCTTGAAGTTGTCTTTTACTTCCTGAATGGTCTTGTTGGCTTTGTTCAGGATTTTCTCCAGCTGTTTGAGGAGCTGCTTGTTTTTATTCTGATCGTCTTCCACTTCTGATACTCTATCTTCTGCTGAATTCATTCTGTTGGTTAGGCTCTCAACTTTGTCCTCTAAATCAAGGATTCCATTTTTGATTTGCTTTATTTCCACAACAACGTGATTTTTGAATTCTTTGAACTCTTCCCAGTGTTTCTCACTGTTAGACACTATATATATATATGTATTTTCAAAAGCCAGAGTCACAGAAAGACAGGAAGAGACACTTCTATCTTCCATTAATTCTCCCCTGCCACCCAAACACAATGGCTGCAAAATACGGTCTGGGTTAGACCAAATTCAGGAGCCAGAAACACTTTTCAGTCTACCATGTCGGTGGCAGGGTGTAAGTACATGGATCATCATCCACTGTATTTCCAGATGCATTAGTAAGAAGCTGGGTGGGAAGTAGAATAGACAGGACTCCAACTAATAATCCATTATGGGATGCCTGCAGCGTTATAACCTACCAAACACAACCCCAACCTCACAATTTACCTACATCTAAAAAATGCAGTTGGGCCCAGTGTGATAGTCTTGTGGCTAAATTCTTGCCTTGCAACCCCAGGATCCCATATCGCCAGTTCATGTCCCAGCGGTTCCACTTTGCTTTCAGCACCCTATTTGTGGCCTGAGAAGGCAGTCAAGGATGGCCCAGAGCCTTGAGACCCTGTACGCACACGGTAGACCCTGAACAAGTTCCTGGCTGCTGGCTGCAGATCAGCTCAGCTCTGATCATTGTGGCCACTTGGGGGAGTGAATCAACAGCCAGATCTCAGTATCTCCTTCTCTCTGAAAATCTGCCTTTCAATAAAAAAATCTGCAGTCATACATATATGTGCATGGATAAAATACAGATTTACATTCACACATGCATGCACAGAGACACACACATAAAGGCTTATTAAAGAAAAACCAAATTCTATTTTAATGTTCTTGAAGGATAAAAATTTGAGTCTTCAATTTTGCTCTGTGCATCCTATAATCTCAATTAATAACTCTGGGAAGAGGGCAGAGTGTTTGCCACAGTATGCAACCTGATAATAGTGCACAACTCCAAGTCATTTTTTAGGACTCTCAAGGGACTTTAACAAAAGTTGAAAATTAATCTATAAACCATTTAACTTTACCATGTACACTGTGAATCTTTAGTAGCTTATGTCTGCTTTTTGAATTGAAACTAGAATGATATGTTTTCATTGGGTAATCATTCCATTTTTGACATACAACCTGGATTGCCCAATACATAAATCTAATTTTTGAAATCAACAATAAATTTTATGAATGATCACCACATGTCAATACCTATTTGGCTTGTAGTCAAGAAAGCAGAATTATAACCAGTAGAAACAAGAAATTTTTGATGCTTCAGCACATAAATAATACTTCCTACACATTCCTACAGAAATTACACTGTTTTTTTCTAAGTATATACAGTTCTTCGGTAAAATTTAGGATTTTTCTCATCTTCCTACATTTGAACTTACGTTGCATTGCAGAAAGTCTCTCTCACAGTTATTCTGCCCAGTTCCCCATATTTCTAAGAGGCTGCCTTAGGAAGAAGAAATATGGTCTAGCCATCTACCTATTGCCCTCAGGCCATGTCCCACCTGCCCAAACACAGTTACTTCTCTTAGAGGTTTATTTGCATTCCCCCTCCCACCAATTCTTGACAAATTTGATGAGTTTCAGGGAGCAACTAAAAGAACAGAGGGAGAAATTGCTGCTGCTTTTTTTGGTGAACTTGGCTGACCTATGTCATACTCATCGTGAACATTCATACAAGCTGTGGTCACTTCTTTTCCTTTGGCCTCCTCTTTTGTTTTTATTTTTTCTCTCCTTTATATTTCCATGAAAAGTAATGTTATGGAAACATCAATTGAAAAGGTGAATGTCAGATACAAATTAAGATACATAGTTTGACTTTCTTTGAATTATATGTTCTATATATTGTTTGATTTTTCCCATTTATTTCAAAAAATTTTTAAAGTTGTTTCACAGACTAGCTCTTCTCTTCCAGGCTGTATTATCACCTTGTTCCTCCTGCCCCTCTGACCTTGCTCTGATGGACTTACCTGGCATCACAGGCATTGCGCAAGTCTAGAATCAGACTGGGGAGAAGAAAACTTCTTGGTGGAGGTGGAGAATGGAGAAGCAGAAAGCTGATTGGATAAACATAAAGGCTTTTAGTATATGGGGTAGGACTGTAGGTCAAGTTCATGGCATTGATACGTTAGCTTTTGTGCCACTGCACCTACGTTGAAACATAAACTTTTCTTTTGTCCATTTAGATCTCTCTTTTCTCACTATTAAATTTTCCATCTTACTTTTTATTTCAGAATTGCAAATTGTAGCTTCAATTTCCCACAAAGAAAATTTAATCAGGAATACTAAATACTATCTCTCTATGATCCTGTTGATTTTCAAAAAGATTTATCTATTTTTATCTGAAAGTCAGATTTACAGAGAAAGAGATGCAGAAAGAAAGATCTTCCATTTGCTGGTTCACTCCCCAAGTGGCTGCAATGGTTGGAGCTGAGCTGAGCTGATCCAAAGCCAGGATCCAGGAACCTATTCAGGGTTTCCCATGTGGGTGTAGGATCCCAAGGCTTTGAACCATCCTAGACTGCTTTCATAGGCCACCAGCAGGGAGCTAGATGGGGAGTCAAGCAGGTAGGGCATGAACCAGTGCCCATATGGGATCTCAGCGGAGGTTGCAAGATAAGGAGTTAGCTATTGAGCCGTTGCTCTGGGACCCTGTTCCATGACTATTACACAATGAGAGGTAAGATGAAGTCACATTGTTAGAAACTCTATTCAGGCCCATGAATGTCACTTTTATAAAATAAAGCTAAAAATCTACCAAAAATGAGGCTCATTAAGATTTAAACTTTTCTGAAACTCCACTTAAGAGAAAATACAGCCATATACAAAGAAATTAAAATAAGACATGAATACATTTCTCAAATGGAAAATTTACAAATTTTATAAAATCTGAGAAACTATTAAAATGTCTCATGATTTTATGAGACACAGATGTAGACACATATCACATGCTTCACTTATGACTTTTATGTTACATGGTTTGCAAGAATTTTTGAGTTTTAAAAAATATATCTTAGAATTATTACTTCATTCTGTGCACAAATCAAAAGGGAAATAAAGAAAAAGTATCTAAGGCATGCATAAAATGTGCTCATTTCCAGATTCTGACACTCTGGTATCACGTGTGGCCCAGAGGTGCTGGGGTTTGGGTTTTTCTATGCATTGGTGTTCCTCTTGCCAACCAGACTGCTGACCACACAAAAATATTTTGAAAGAGTGCTCCAGTGTTGCTGGGATTGGGTCTGCTGCTTATTTGCAAACTTTGATGCCTGTGCCTACTTGATTGGTCCAGAAGGCATCCATGAACTATTTTCAAATAATAACCTGGCTTCCATTCATTTCTAAAATGGACCTGTAATGGTTTGCTGACCGAAATACTGAGTGTGACTATCTAGTTGTATTACTGGGAATGACACCTGAGTTCACAGCTAACGATAACTACTTTGAAATCTACCTGTTGACAAAAATTGCAAGCTATACTCTGTTTCATAGGCACTTTTCATTGTTGAGATCCTGCACACCCTTGATTAAATTTGTAGCAAAATATTTAAATATTTTTTGCAGTTGTGAATGGGACTAAGTTCATAGACTCTTTCTCAGCCATGAAATTGTTAGTGTCTATACATGCTATTGATAATTGTGTGTTAATTTTATATCCTGCAGCTTTACCAAACTATCTTATGAGTTCCAATAATCTCTTGGTGGAGTCCTCTGGTTCGCTTAAAGAGAACAATCTCATCTTCCTCTCTAATTTCTTTTCCTGTCTAATGCCTCTCGCTAAATTTCTTTGACTATATTGAATTTCCTTGAATATATTGAACCTCTTGTCTGGTTGCAGTTCTTAAGTGGAAATATCTGCAACTTTTCCCCACTCAGTATGATGCTCACTATGGAGTATTCATATAATGTGCATTTGAAGAATGTGTAAAATATGACAAAAGTTCACCACAATTGATGAAAAAGGTGGACATAGTAATAGATTTCTGACATCATATTTAGCTGATTGTCCTACAAAAATAAACTCTAGAGCTACTCACTCATTCACCACTACATCTCATTAAATGCAGATTGCAGAGGATCTTTGACCATTTTTTTATTCGGTCCACTTTTTGTTGGTTTTGAAACTTAGGGAAACTATGGAGTATTGAAACATTTTGTGTTGCAGCTTCAGGCTTATTCTATAATAGAGACCACCTATCACAGAGGCTCCAGAAATGGGTTGCTCAGGTTCTCTTTCTGAGAGCTGGTCCTGTTGGGCATGGGCCATTTGTATTATGGCGAAGACATGAGTTTTAAAGGCCAATATTACTCTGTCCAAATCTTGACTCAGTAAATAGTAATTGGGAGACCTTTAGAGCCTGTGAAATGCAGCTTCTTTCCCCACATAACAAGTGTTTTAAAGATTAGAATTGTTGATACTTAAATGGACATTCAAAAAAAATGAACTATTAGGTGTGTTTTATGCAATGGTTGTAGCTGGATCTTTGTTAATGTCTTATGGTTTGCTTCTTATCTTCTGCCATTGGTCATGTACCCATGATAGGGAGGTTACATCCTCATGAACAAAGCAAAGTCTTGAACTTTTCAGCATAAGTCAACTAATTTCTATTGTGCGAAGGTTTATAGCTTTATTCATTATTATATGGAGTCTTTTAATCGTAATGCTTCTACCAAAACCACCATCAAAATAAATGAAACTTCTTATTGTTACTAGTGATAGGATTTTGATAAGGCTTTAAGTTTTTACTGCTTTTTGTTCAAGAGTCTTTTCTTCCACATTTACTACATTTTCCCCATTCTTAACAATCTCCTGATTGGGCATAGCAGCTGGGGTTACACTCAACCTGTTTCTTTGCATTTTCTGTTAGAATTCACTTAGGTTTAACTTTCACAGAGGTTCACTCTGGTGAGTATGATGTTGCTGAAATAGCAGTTTTTGCAAGTCACTCAAGGTTGGGTACTTCTCATTAACTAATTAATTGCTTATAATTGCAAAATCTGTATTGAAGTGGAAAGGTATGTGAGGGTTGGATTAAGGGAAATTGGTTTTAAACTTTCACTTTGCCACTTGCCAGGGGTGTGATTTGGGACACTTCACATCCTATGTGTGGATCACAATCTTCTCATTGCTAAACTGGATACAATCTAACTTCACTGAATTCATGTGAATATAAAACTGCTGACATTTGTAAAATGCTTGATATAGACAAATCCTCAATAAATAATTGGAATTATTAAATGCATTATTATCTTACATCCATTGGATAATGAGCATTGAGATCTCCTGTTAGGAGTTATTTCATTGTCATTAAACTGAAGAACTTGTTGGGTTTTCTCTTAAAAACTTTTCCTATTTGTTTCCATTTTATTTGAAAGGCAGACAGAGGGACATAGGCAGAAAGACCGACAGAGACCTTGCTTCCACTGGTTCACTTTCTAATAACTAACAGCAAAGAGGGCTGTGCTAGGCTGAAGCTATGAGTCCAGAACTTAATGTGGGTCTCCCTGTGAGCATCATGGAAGGCATTGTCTTCTACTTTGCAGCATGCACATTTAATAGGAATTTGGGTTAGGAGTGGAGAAATTGCCACTCAACTAACTTACATGGTGATTTAAAGGCTAGATTCAACTCCCCAGCTCTAGGATTTTCTCTTGAGATATCTCATTATAATAGGAAAAGAAGAATTTGCTTTAATGGTGTAAATGGTAAAGACTGGTGCTGTGGCATAGTTGATATTTGATATGGGTGCCAGTATTCTGTATGGTGACGTCCCAGTTGAGTGCATTTATGTTCCTGCTGCTCCACTTCCAATCTAACGCCCTGTTAACGGACTGGGAAAAGCAGTGGAAGATGGTCCAATTATTTGGACGCCTGCACCCACATGGGAGACCTAGAAGAAGATCCTGGCTTCTGGCTCCTGGTTTTGATTTGGCACAGCCACAGATGTTGTGGCTGTAGGGGTGTGACCACAGTGGTTGGAAGATGCTCTGTCTCTTTCTCGCTCTCTGCCTCTCCATTTCTCTGTGTAACTCTTTCAAATGAGTAAGTCAGACTTTAAAAAGCTTAGTTCAAATGGCACATCCACCATCCACACACATTTTTTAAATACAGTAAAAATTGCTTTAAATGTTTTAAAAATACTATATTATTTGTACATACTTACGAGTTGATAATTTTATGCATGCATTCAATGTATCAAATTCCTCAGCATTTCCATCTCCCTATTAATTTTCTTCTGCATGTAATTAATATTTGTTTTGAGTGAGGAAGATGTTTCTAAAATACTGGTTGTAAATTTTTATCTAAATCCCCTGGAAGATTGGCATTTTGCCACATAGACTACAGGTCAGAGACATCAGCGTGAGATGCTCTGACTTAATGGAACCTTGACTTCTGATGCCTCTGTTTTATGTATCTCATTCTGCTAGAACACTACTGCCTTATAAGACAGTGAGGGCTTTCATTCAGGAAACTGTTACCAAGGTTAACAGGAATGGGCAAATATTCATATGTTCTCATACTTTCTCCTTATAAAGATAGAAGAAACATATCAGAAGAAAAGGAGATACTTCTTTAAAGGATAAAACATAATTTCATACAAATGAAACTGCTGGTGTTTCATCTAAAAATTAATCTTAATATTATGATTTCTGACAAGCAGTATGCACAAAATTGTTTATTCTGTTAAGTATTCCTATATGGATGTTTCTCCATCCCAATACATAAAGACCTTGGCAACGATCAAGTTTATGGTACCAGGAGCATCATATTTTATAACTAATTTTTTTATAACACATAATTGCTTGTATAAATTTTGGCACTTCCTTAACTAAAGTTCTGATAACGAGTGTTGTTATAATGAAAACAAATGAGATTAATGGTCTTTTCCAGGTTTTTATCTGGCAAAGGCTGCAAGATTGAAATTCCATTTGCTCTGCCTCAGACAAAGTTGTGTTTTCCCCAGTCTAAACAAAGTAACACAGAAGTTACTTTTAAGGTCGTTTTTAGAGCATTGCTATGGTCGCAGGGCCATCAGCATGTGTGTGTATTCACCTGAAGAACTGCAAATGTTAAGGTAGCCATTTTTAAAAGAAAGACTGGCAAGTTCAATGAACAAAAAAGGGCATAGATATATTCTCACAAAATGAACATTACTTAATGTGCATAATAGATTGGTGAAAAATTTATTCCACTTATCTAACTATGGTTCATATTATAGCCAGAATAACTCAGAGTTTTAATGTCAAAGCATAAAGTCATTTTTAGAAATGTGTCTTGACTGACAAGTCTTTTATTTGCAGAACCTAGGCGATAAAATCATGGTGTATAGCTGATGTCATAGTTTAATTAAAGAATTGCACTTTGTATATTATGCTGTTGCTTGTTTGTAAAATTACTGCAGCTTATTCACATATTGACATTAGCCACCAACTAAGGAGCTTTTTTTCTTTTAGTAAAGGATTTGTTCCACTAGGAATTCTCACCAAAGAAAAGGAAGATCACAATGAAGGGTTCTGATTCACCCACACTAAGAAATGTCGCACTCCAGCAGTTTCTTTCAAGCACGTAATCTAAGACTACACATATTTTCATTACTGTAGTCAAGAACAATATTGTTGAGTAAATATTTGCACTCTTATGTGGCCACTTTAGGATTTCCTGGGGTATACATAGTCTCACACGGTAAATTATTAAAGAATCTGCCTTCTTGGGTAGCATAAAACAGTGCTTGATATAGGTTTGATTATTTTACTTGTCTCTTTGATAATCCATAACTGTCTTCTGTAATTATTTTCATCACCCAGCCAAGCGAAGATAAAAGATGGAACACGTTTCCTTTGCCTGCTCCCAGGGAAACTCCATTATCCTTGAAAGGCCACACGTCTTCACAAAGCCCAATCTGGGTCGAAAGCAGCAGTCCCGCAAGGACATGCTGAGTGTGAGCCAAAAATGAAGTTGTTACCAGACAGCAAACTGCAGTCCTCGCTTCTTATGAATATTTGAATGAATGACTAAAAGCAGCTCAGTAAACTCTAAGCAACTGTGACAGCTGAAACTGCCTGGAAACTAGAAGTCCACAAGGACCACAATGAAAAGATCACTGGTTACCTTCTACCGGGTCTATACAGGAGCTGTATCACATCTCTTTTACTCTATTGTAAGTTATGGGAACTCAGATTTCTCTCCGTGCTTTGGTAAGTCAAACAGCACCTTCCCGCCCTCCCCCCCCCCCCGCAATCTACCCTGTGTTATTTTGAATTTGTTAAAATGCAACCATTCTTAACAATCTTTCAAGGCAAGAGAATGACCATGTTTTTATTTCAGGTATTGACATATTGATGCTGCTGTTTCCATTCGTAGAAAATTGACCCTAGTCAATCTTTCATGAACATCTTTCTGCTCATTCCATGTGAGAAGAAAGGCAAGGAGAACAGCATCCCAAAGGCCATAGTTCTTTGTGTAATTCTTTTAAAATCTCTAATAAAACAGAAAGTTAACCAGGCACACAGCTCGACTTATGTAATCCCACACAGGTTGCTGCTTTGTTTTTTAAAAAAGTCCAATAAATAACTGTTGTTGAAATAAACAATAAAAAAATCAGAACCGATGTTACCACCTAGACGAGTTGTAGAAAATATTTCCAAAAGAAAACTATAAATGTATTTGTTTTTATTTGGCCTTTCTTAATATGTAGACAAAATGTTACTACTTCAATTTCATCTCCACTTTACTGGGAAATAAAAGTCTCACTTAATCTTCAAGATAACACCTTTACCTAGAAGAAGAGTCTGACATTTAATTCCTCTGAGTGTGATTTCCAATGGAAACTATTTCCAATCAGTTTGTGCATTTGTGTGAATAGTTCAAGTAAAAGGGAACCCTCTAATCATCCACAAATTCCTAATTTGTATATCTAATGAAGAAATTTCTGTAATTCCATTCTAGTAGCTGACTAAAAATACACTGAGACTTGCGAGAAGCTTTGATGATGCTACTATTTGTTTAGTGATTATTTACAATAAAAACACTATAGGAAATGCTCTATTTACCTCAGCGGGAATTATTGTTATTGGTGTTTGCACTACACTAGCAGACAATATGCTTTATTAAAATTATTATTTGAGAGGAAAGTCCAGGGAGGGAGAAGGAAGAGGGACAGAACTCCCATTTGTGTGTTCATATCCAACAAGCCAACAAACACTGGGAGTAGAGCAGGGCTGGTTTCACTAAGCAAAGTTGGAAACTCAATGCAGGTCTCCTGTGTGGATGGCAGTAACGCAATGACATGAGTCATTTCCTGCTCACCAGCAGGAAGCTGAAGTCAAGAGTTGGATCCAGGACTCACTCTGACACTCTCATGTGGGACGAGGTTGTCTGAACCAGTGCTTTAACCAGTAGGTTATCCTATCTTTTCAGCCGCACGTAAATAAAGGGTTGGTGTTAGACATTTCCAGCTTCTCCATTTTGTGGAAAAAGTGCAAAGAGGTTTGCAAAATGTAATTCTGGTTGGCATACACACAATAGAGAACAGGTCCTTTAGAGAGAAAGGACCAAGTCAGAATGAATGCTCTCATGTCAAGACTAGAAACACAACCCTGTAAGTAAATGCAGAACACGGTTACTTAGCAGCAGCACAAGGACAGAGAAGCTGATTTTAATACCAAGGGACTGAATGCCAGTGGCACACGCTCCCGACACCTACCATCTCAGTACATTTGAGATTTCATCAGCGATTGCAGCTATTGCTAGCTTTGTGGGCCGTGGAAAATCATTTACATGCACAGGCCAGCTCTTCCTTGTGAGCTGTGTGCTGGGACTGGATTATCACAAAGGCTGTCCTAAGAACATAAATTTTAGAACACAGATTACAGAGCTGAAAAATCTGGGTTTGCATTTCTGATCTATCGCTTGCCAGTTCCGTAAACTTCCTGAACTACCTGCATTTAAGATGCATGGATAGTTTTTCTCTGTGAGGATTGATTACAAGGAACAGTGCAGGTGACTGACACTCAGTGCATACATGTAGATGCTTAGTAGAATGTGAATTTTCTCCATCTCATTATTCTAAAGTCTTTGCCCCTCTTAAAGTACTAATTGAGTGAGTTTCCCTACAGTGCAATGAATAGAGGTGGGAGCCAGTTTGCAACCAATACTATCCTAGGGTTGCATGTTACACACGGCACATATGATGGTTTAAAAAAAGTTTTTAAAGATTTTATGTTTATTGCAAAGTCAGATATATAGAGAGGAGGAGAGACAGAGAGGAAGACCTTCCATCTAACGATTCACTCCCAAGTGAACACAATGGCCTTTTTTTTGTGTGTGTGCCAATCTGAAGCCAGGAACCAGGAACCATGTGGGTGCAGGGTCTCAAGGCTTTGGGCTGTCCTCAACTGCTTTCCCAGGCCACAAGCAGGGAGCTGGTGGGAAGTGGGGCCGCCAGGATTAGAACCAGCACCCATATGGGATCCCGGAGTGTTCAAGGCGACTTTAGCTGCTAGGCCACTGCATCAGGCCGTGGTTTTTAAAATTTAATGCTAGTGATGCCTAACGAATTCCCGGAAAGGAGGAAGAGGTGAAGAAGGATACAACCAGTTGGTAGTGCCATGTAGGATCTTGGGCAGTTTCCCTTTTGTCTGTGCTGTCAAACTGTTTTATATCACAATGGAACAATATTTTAATTTTGAAGGTTATCGCTAAGTCGGAGTTTGAAAATGAAAGGCATTCCCAAATACATGCACTGTGATTCATGATATATTGACATGTACTCATTTTTCATTCTGTATGTAAAATTTCAAGCTAGATGATGAAAATGAAGCAGAGTTCTTTAGCTGAGCGGTTTTGTAAGTCCTGTTGATATGACTCAAGTGTAAGTCACAGTGATCTCACTTTTAGATATCTCACACAAAGAAATATGATTGATGCTCAGATGTTTAAGGCAGCATTTTCTCTAAGACAAACTAATTGGAATTGGCCTATGTTTCCCTGTACAGAACAAATAGCAGGTGCATACCTAACGTGGCATAAGATATTGCTTTTGAAAAGAAAGAAGCTGATCTATGACTTGCTGCTACAGGAAGACATTTGTGATTTATTGTTAGGTTAAAAAATACTGAGCAACATGCTTAGCATGTGCCCGTGCTGAAATAAAATAAAACACATTTTCATATACATCATACCATGATTATGTATTCAACTAACAAAAATTCTCAAATGATGCTATGTGTCTGTTACAGAGATGTCTCTTGAGGCTACTTTTAAAACAAACCTGTAACTTGTTACTGGTGTATATTGTTATTGCAAATATAATCCCTTTTTCATCAAAAAATAAAATTTAAATAAAGTTTATGTCTGGATTTGAACAGAAAAATCAGGGTATTTTCCATCATCTTATTCTTGCTTTCTTACCTACCCAGCTAATTAACACTGATATTCTGCAAAAAACAAAAAACAAAACAAACAAACAAGACACACAGGCCAAATGTAAAACAAATTAATTTGTGGTGTTAGCTATTTGTGTTGGGAAAAAGTCATTTAATTTCAACATCTTCATCTGTACACTCCAAGAACTTGAAATAAACACAGTGTGGGCAGAGAAATCTCTCAGTTCGGAGATTCTGTGCTTCTGTTGATAGTAAATTTCACAGTCCTTACAGTGTAACTTCCCAGTAAATAACTCATCTTTTACAGAAGTAGGTCAAGTGTTTGTTGAAGCAATAACTAACACTGATAATTATAATATCCTATTGTGGTATGTGCTTTGTTGTTGTTGGTGTTCTGAATGTCTTAAATATGAACCTGTGGTCCAATAGCATGTTTTTAGAACTTCATTATTCTTGTCTCAGAGGTTCTGACCTTCTGTGAAGTTAGTGAGGTGATCTTGTTGGTGAGCACTGAGGGTTTACTCTGCTCTTCTCTGCATTCTAAAGAGTTCTGTGAAGTTAGAAGTCCTTTCCCACCACAACAGACAACTCAAAAATTGGTTGATGCACTTGTGGAATACTGTGTCATGAACCCTTGTTCATTTTATTGTTCAACTGGTCCATGGCATATATTTGCAACAAGCTGGCCTTTCAAGAGAATGAATTATGAATAAAGGCCACCGTGATTTGTTTGACACCATTAAAATTATTTGGCTTTCCCTGACCAGAGTGAGATCATGAATTATTCTCCTCTGAAGAAGTGAGTAAACATGACTCTGAGCATTGTCCACTGTGTGGAAACGGATGAGAGGAACAGAAGACGTTGTCCCTGCCCTTGGAAGCTTCAATTTGTTTTGTGGGAGACAGAATGGAAACAAGATAAATCCACAAAAGTAGAACATAACTTGACATTTTAAAAAAGCAGCCAAGATAAGCATGCTGAACAGAGGAATATAGAACTATGTTTCAAGGAAGCGCTGAAGTGTCTTTCTGAGGGCTTTAGAAAAGCACTTTACCCAGACACACAGGAGAGAGAAGAGTCAGGGATTGCTATGATACCACTATTATGAAGGAATTCTGCCACAATTTTTTATAGTGATAGCTTAGGCCACATTGAATTGACTTGCACTTAGCAAGCTAAAATAAGGTTATCACTTTCATATTTCCAGTAGATTAATGTCAGACCCAAGCACAGACAGTTGGAAAGTGAAGAGGTACTCTCTGTAGCAAGGGTGTTCCAAGTACAATCTAAGTAACACCATCTACTGGAATATGGAAAAAATTCAAAAACCCAACCTGGATCTGTGAAAGTTTATATTTTACTATATTTAGCATTTTTTCTACTCTTGGTTTTTCACCATACTTATGACATAAAAGCAAATATTATAAATGTTTAACTTATAAATAAACACTCATAATTTGAACTACATATTTATTTAATTTTTGAAGTATATATTTAAAATTTTCTAAGAGAATTTAGCTCTTCCATCTATTTCAGTGAAGAACTGAGGTGACTCTTTACTAATATAAAGAGAAGAGATTTAATGTATTTCACTGATGTAATACTAGAAATATATTAGAGAAAGGACTTAGAAAGCAATACTTTTGGGGAAAATAACATTTAAGTTAGTTTATATTATAAAATGTAGTTTTTGTAGAAGGCACTATACAAAAAATAAATTTAGTAGTTTTTTTGAATTTCTTACACATACAGTAGAAAGCTTAATCATTAATAGTTCAGTGACATTTTTTCAAATGTATCTGGCTTTTAAGCTGAACCAGAAGGGATTTTCATGTGGATGGAGAGTTCTTAAGGAAAGAGATCTGTCTTCCACTACTGTGGTCTCACTGTGCTGCTTTCAGAGTTCTGTGATTTACAAGCACGAAAGCAACCCTGATGGGTTTGTGCTGTTACACATGCTGTGGAATCCACTCTGCTTTCCTTCTCTTTCCTGGCTTACACCATGCACACCGCTTATTTCACATCATCGACCTTGTGTCTCCATTCTTTTTGAGGTCAGATCATCCCTGCCTTCCTGCATCAAAGGGGCTATTCTTACTGTATGCTCAGTGTTTTGCAATTTAATTAATTGGTAAAACTTGATGGAAACAAACAAAGGGGGGATAGATAGAAAGAGGGAGGGAGGGAGGGAGGGAGGGAGAGAGAGAGAGAGAGAGAGAGAGAGAGAGAGAGAGAGATCCGTCTAATTCACTTGATTCCACTGATTCATTCCCCAAGAGTCTTCAAAAGTCTGGCTGGACTAGATTAAAACCAGAAGCTGGCAACTCCATCTTCGTTTTGCACAAAGGTGTCAGGGATAAATTACTTGAGCCATGTCCTGATGTCTTCAGGGAAACATGGAACTGGAATTTGAATTCATATAGTCCAGCGTGGAAAATGAACATCTCAAGTAGAGTCTTAACCACAGGTGGACTGTCCATTTTTGAATGCTGAATCAAATCATCAAAATTCTTGAACACCAGCACCATGTTGAATTGATTAAGGCATATCTTCTGAGCGTGTGGCTTACTGAATGAGTGCAGAGTTTTATCTTATTTCAAGAGAAAAATTTTAAAACAAGGTGGGATGGTATTTGAAAAAAGAATCACAGTGATATTTTTCTTTATGAAATAGAAAATGAAAACACGATTTTACTAGTAACTTGAGCTTGGTTCAGTTTGTTCTCTAGATAAACAGAATAAGGAGAAAGAGAAGAAAAAGAAGAAGAAAAAGGAGGAGACAGTAAGAAGAAGGAAGGAAGGAAAAAAAGAAGGAAGGAAGGAAAGAAGAAAGAAAAAAAGAAAGAAAGAAAAAAGAAAGAAAATTATACGTCTTTTTGTGTTTGTATGTTCACAGCAGATATTTAACGAACTGGCTCATGTGATTGATTGTGGAGATGGTCAAGTTCACAGTTTGCAGGATAGGAGTTTTCTCTTTCTGAATTCTCAGTCATTATCACAAACCTTCTCCTAATTGCGTGAGGCTCACTCACATTGTAAATATCACATCAAAATGTTAATCTCATCTAAAAATACTTTCATAGAAACATATGGAACAGTGTTGGGGGAAATATCTGAATCCCATGGACTTCCAAACTGACACGTAAAATTAACCATCACAGTATCTCGCTAAGTCTTGGACAAACTTATATGCTTGGTCCGCTTGGTGAATTACTGTGCTACTGCACATACTTTACAAAATGCTTCATCATGCTCCCCTCTGTACCAGAACATAATTATAGCTTAATAATGTCACTTTCAACAAAAGATTATGATTTTTTCCTTTTCAACAAAGTTAGAACCAGTTTTGACTGAAGGCATGAATTTACTGTGGAAAAGCAAATTGTTAACAGTTCTGTCTAAAGCCTCCAAGGGGGTGGATCATATGGATTATATGTTGCATATCCACTCCCACATGGACTTGAGAAAAGAACAGCACGTTACAAGTTACAGAGGAAGTGTCCCCTAAGCTACGTATGGAATATTAATTCCACTTTTACTAGAGTCATGCCTTTCTAAGTCAATACCTTTTCATCAATTTTAGTGCTTTTGAAATTGGGAAACACTTGACTGCTGTGATATAAATATCATTGAAAGTCATAGTTGGCATGTACTTGTGAAATACCTTGAAAAGTTGAATTCCAGACTTGCTTCTCTCAAAGAACTCCCACAGCTCTCATTTGAATTAGATGTTCATGCAGTTAAGCATCAGGGAAAGAATTCATTTTGTTCAACATTCTTGTAATACAATAGCATTTTTCTCCAGTGGACATTCTAGTGCATCTCTTCCAGTAGGCAGAAGCAAGCTTCAGCTTCCCCCAGTGATCACCCCCCCTGCTACCTGTCGGGGGTTGGAGTTCGTGGACTCTTTTCCTCCCTTGTGTTACCTCCTAAAAGCTGCATATCCAATTCCATGCCTTGTTCCACCTCCTGACTCTTCAGGGGCTACTGTCCTGTCCTGTAGACTGTTTCATGACTTTGAATCCCCAGTAGAATTCCTTAAAAGGTATTCCTTAGACCCAGCAGAGGAATATGGAACAGAACTCACTTCCTTTCTCCGACTTGCCTTTGGCTGCTCACACCACCTTAGGTACAGATGGTGCTATGGGTTACTCAAATGCCATTGCAGGGTAATGTTCCCAATAAATGAAAATAAATACAGAGAGAATATGTGAGAGAACCTGTTTCTACCAATCCAAAGTAGGCTGTTTGTCCACCACTGTTCCTAATTCTTTTCTTCCTCCCTGGGCTCAGATTTGGTTTTCTTGAAAGAAGGCCTGTTCAACTTTATCCGTTTCTGGAGAAATTTTCCACAAATTTGGGATTCATCCACGTCCAGGATTTCCTCTCTTGTAAGCCTGTTTCTTCAAGTCAGAACTGATGAGTCTGGAATAACACTGCAGTGGCTCTTGTCGGACAGCAGTGGCGCTCTTGGACACTCTGGGATTTACACTGCCATCCATGTGGATGTGGACATTTAAGTTTAACAGTTTCTAACCAGGGTGTGGTCACCTAGTCATTCTTGTGTCCAAGTGCAAAATTATTTAATCCATGTGCTTACCCAAACCCATGTAAGCTTGTGCACACATACACTCATGTACACAATATAGACAAACTCGATTCTTTGAGATAGTGAAATCTAAGCATGTTTGCAGGTCTTGTTTTTCTAGCTACCCTATATGACAGCTTGGCCCACAAATAATGCCAAATGTTTACCAACTCTGAAGAGCAACTGCAATTACTCTTAGTGTTTTCCATTTCACACTGAGTTGCTGGGTCTCCTGACCCTGATGCGGGAAAGATTTGGTTATCACTGAACCATTTGTTCACTAAGGATTATTCTTCGTATACCACCCCTAGCTTGGAAATTACCCTTGTATCATATTATGCCAAATCAAAAATGAAAATATCTTGTCATTTGATTTCTTTGTGTTAACTGGAAAAATATGGTCTGAAAGTATAATGCTATATATTAAAATACAGAGTGGTTTTGTTAGTAATGGACACTATGCTTTTTCAATTGACTAGAAAAATTAGAAGTTACGCCAAAATAGTAATAATTTGATTTGAAATTGCTTAGAATGTTTGTAGCTTAATCATGTATAGTTTTGTGTGTGTGTGTACATAATATGAAAGCCTTGACTAGTAATTTCTTCCTCTTGAATCATGGAGAATGGATAAACTGGATATTTTGAAAACATTTATTCTATATTTATTGGAAAGTGAGATATACAGAGAGAAGGATAGACAAAAAGATCTTCCATTCACTGATTCACTCCCCAAGCTGTCATAATGACTGGAGCTGCACTGATCTGAAGTCAGGAGCCAGGAGCTTCTTCCAATTCTCCCATGCAGGTGTGGGGTCCCAAGGCTTTGGGCCTTCCTCAACTGCTTTCCTATGCCACAGGCAGTAAACTGGACGGGACGCGGGACCATGGGGATTAGAACTAGTGCCCATATGGGATCCCAGTGCATGCAAAGTGAGGACTTTAGCCTCTAGGCTATCGCACTGGGCCCCAACTGAACTTTTTTTTAAAGTAAAAAGTGAATAGAACTATGGGGTAAGGAGAGAGTGAACACAGTGGGTGAGGGGAGAGAAGAGTAAAAGGGGTCAGAGGAAATGTAGGAGTCACTGAGTTAATTTGTCAAAATTCCGATCTGTAATTTATAGCAACAAAGAATTAGCTAGCCTGATTTTATATTTGTTGAAAATTCTGTGTCACTGTGTCTCCTCCTCTCCAGCAAATGTTTGTGAGAAGAATGAATGTGGTCAATAGAAGAACCAAGAGAAGGACAAAGGCGCTTTCCCAAGATGTGAAATACAAAAAGAATATTGAGTGCAGGCTAGAAACTGGAGCCAGAGATAATGAAAGTGATAGAAACTCCAAGAGATGCTCCTCTTCCCCATAAGATTATAGGATTTTCCACAGGATAGGAGATAACAATTGAGAATCATCTCACATAGAGTTTAAATGGCAACATTGATTCCAAATAACACATTAGTAACATTTTTGAGGCTTTAACGGAGTAATTTGGAAGGATTCACTGAACATTAAGGTGGCAGAAAGTTAGTCTTCTTAGCAACACAGGACAAAGTAGGTGGTCTAGAGGCAGTGTGGCAATTCCTTGGATACCATCTAGGATTCATTCAGTTGAATGGAGCAAAGGTGTAGCCTGCAAATCACAAATAAAGGTTTCCAAAATGCCCCTCTAATCACTAGTGATTTTAAAAGGGAGGTACTATGTTTCCTTGGGTACATACAGGTTCGTCTCTCCCTATAGCACGTTTCAACTGCCCCAACCAATTCAAGTGTTTGAAGGCTCAGTTTGAAATCCTGAACAGTTACTGGAAGGTTGTAATACGGAAGGTCCCAAACAATAGGACCCCGTGTATTAGACAATATCCAGGAAAAGAGGGAATGTTTGTATTTTATTTATTGCCATGTTCAAATTAGGAGTTTATTATGCATTTAATTATGCATCCTTTAGCATTACAATGAAATTTGTGCACACAATAATGCTGATTAAACCAAAAATCTAAGAAAATTATCCACTTACACATGCTCTATACCACTGCTCCTAGCTTTAAAATCCCAGCAGTCTCACTACTGGATATATATCAAAAGAAATTGAACATATGAATCAAATATATACCTGTAACTACAGTGTTTATAGCAGTATTATTTACAAAATAGTCAAAATTTGGAATCAACCAAGTTTTCAATCACCAGATGAATGGATAAAAAATGTGCTGAAATATATATGTATTGTAGTGTATATATATAAAATGTAGTATATATATAATAATATGACTATTATTCAGCTATGAAAAAGAATGACATGCCGGTATTCAAAGAAAAATGGACTCAAAAAGAGACAACTATATTGATGGAAATAACCCAGACCCAGAAAGACAGATACGACATCTCCTCCCTTATATGTACGGATTAAATATTTGGAACAAACAAATAAATTAACAAAAAAAGGGATGTCTGAGCATATCAACATTACTTTAAGTATGATTTTGTAAAACTTTCACGACTTTGTGAAAGCAACTGCTAAAGATGCTATACTACTATATTTTAATTATACATGATTACTTTCTATCTTAGCATAAATGGGTGAAATGATAGATTGTGTTTCAACTAAGCTAAAGTCTTGTTGCTCTGTGCTTGTTAAACTTTTTATTCAGTGAGATAGTAAAGCTTTTATTTCGGTATAAGTCTAGAACATGTTATCACAAAAATTAATACAAAGACAGAGGTTAGGAAGGGAGAGGGAGACTGAGAGGGAAGGGAGGGGAGACAAATATCAGTGGGTTCCCAGAATTGTATCAAATCTTTTAAATACTAATTAAAGTTAAAATAAAAATATTTAAAAAGGAAGTCCATCATTTTACACAGTAATTCCATTAATTGTTTCCCAAGTAATAGATAAGGTCCAGGGAAAGAGCAAATGTTTGTCTTATTTTTTGCTGTAACATTAATGAGTTTATTGCACATTTACCGATCATAGAGGTGGTGTTTTACTAACATGCTCATTAATGCTTTACTTCTTTACTTTGTAATTTGTTTCACACTTTGTTTTATTTCTCCAAGGATATAAAAACAAAAACCAGAGAAATTTAAGGCAATGAGGATTATGAAAAAAATCCAACTCTCCTTTCTAACATGTAGTCATTCTGTCATCATCATCTGAGGGTATGGCTGGTAATAAGGATTCTTGGTGCAAATCAGAAAAATGGTCATTCTGCAAGTGGATCTTAAAAGATGCTGCTTTGTTAGGACTGACACAGTTCATGTGAGAACATGTGGTTTGAGGATCTGAACCAGGTCTGCACTGCAACCCAATAGTCAAGTCTGCTGCGATCTGTCAAGGTGTGTCTAATGTTCTCTGCCTTCTACCCTTTGCCTCTGTAACAGAGGAGGAATTGAACTGGAGCAGCCAACCACTGCTTGAAGAGGCACCTGCTACTTCTGGCTCAGGCTCCAAGCCTCTGGCCAGCCAACAAGGGCCATTTGGCAGTTTTATCTGATTTTCTCAGAAAAGGACTATAGCAACACTGTGTGGTTTACAGAGTCGGTAGGCAGTGGCTTTCAAAAATAGGAGGTATAAACCTTATTATTAGCAAACCTATGTGCACAGGTGAAATAGCCATAGGTGCCATGAAATGTTGCCAGTGAGAAGAAAAACAAGTGCCATAGCTTTACCCCAAACCAGGGCTAATAGGCAAAAGATGCTGACAATTACCATGGATAGCTTTAAGACATTACAGCTGATACGTGTCTCCAGCTGTCACTTCCATTTTATGTCCAGAATTTCTGTGGATGGTAGTGTCTCTATTTGATGAGTGAGGAAACTCAGGCCTGGAAAGTCAATTTGTGCAAAGTCACAGGAGAGACTTGATTTTCAGGGCCTAGATGTCTAGTTTCCTCATTTCATTTCAACACAGTCCCACAGCTGTGAGACTGTTCAACATGGTGTCTTAGGTTAAATACTTTTTCGTTACAACTTGCTTTTATTTTTCAAAAACATGAACAGCAGCTTTAAATGATGCTACCCAGCCAGCTTGCTTCAAATTTAGGCATTCAGTTTTCTGTCTCTTTAGGATTCATGCATTCCTTTGTTGTGATAGGTCAGCCTTGCAGAGAGTCTTCCAAGATCATCGGATTTGCTTTAAAATTTTTATTTCAATATAGCATTTAACCTTGATATTTTCCATTATTTGGTTTTGTTTTTGGCTGTGACGGTGCCACGTTTTTCTCCCTCAAGATTTCTAATGCCAGAACAATTGCAAAATAGAACAGTCTTTGTGATTCCCCTCCATGTTTCTACTCGAAACAAAAGTGAAACAAAATATGACTTATAAATATGTTTTGAAAACAACTTAACAACAGATTTTCAGTAGCTCTATAAGAGTATTTTTTTTAACTCCTCATGGTAAAAAAGGTCAACTCTTCATTTAAAAAAATTTGTGTATGATGAACAGAATAACTAGATCAGAAAGTGGTCACAACACTTTCTAACTCCTCAACACCATCATTTCCATTTCACGCATCTCCTCCTCCTCTTCTTATTTTGAGTAAAAACTATTTCAAGGAGTCAGCATCTTGGAGAAAGACACATCTCTTGATCCAAAATGTACTCTTTCCTCCTAACAAGTAAGCAAGAGGGATTTTTATTTTTTATTTTTTTAATTTTAATATATTTTATTATTATTGTTATTATTATTTTATAATACAGTTTCATATTCTCTTATCCCCTCCCCAGTTCCCTCCCCCCCAGTTCCTCTATATCATTACTAACATATAGTTCTTCATACTCAGTCATATGTCCATCATTGCGGGCCTGGACAATGGCAGAGAGTCCAGAATCCTATTGTCAAGATATACTATACAGTTTCATTGTAAGTCCATCTTTGTCTGGAAGTAGAAATGCATACCACACTACATCCTCACATCTGATTGTTAGTCTCAATCTCGCAGCTACTGCACATCTCCTTAAATGAAAAGTCATGATTCAAAATCAACAATAGAAAGAAGAAATTTACAATGCCATGAAGTTAAATGACATGTTACTAGATATGACAGTTTCCATTACACAGCTACTATACATCCCCTTAAATGAAAAGTCATGCAAGGAAAAAGTTGTGTACAAACCGCAAAAGTAACATCGCAATGTAGACCTGTGGGTGACAAAGCTTAGAAACCTGCCCCAAAGAATTCAAGACTCTGCTAACCAGAAGTGCAATGACCAAGAGCAAAAGAAGAGACAAAGGCACAATGAATATTACCGAAGATTCCCCTACAAAGGAGCAAAACCCTATGCCTACCTCAGAGTTGACTGAGGAAGACATCGAGAAAATGGGGCACACAGAATCCATAAAACTCATTTTAAAGATTCTGATCAACAATGAGAAGCTCATGCAAGAGTTCAAAGAATTGCGCCCCTCCCCAATCCCGTTCACCCACCACCCAATGAGGGTGTTGGGTGGGTCCCGGACATGCCCAGTCATGGAGGCCTCCCCCCTCGGCGTACTCACCCCAGAAGGAAGCAGGCCGCACTCAGGCATGTCCGGGCCCAGCTCGCCATGAGCCATGGGCACATGGCGGACTGGGTTCGGGATCCGAGCTAGACGTCCTCTCCCGCAGCCCTCGGCTCGCCTCTGGCAGCCGGAGGTTAAATCCTGCAGGCCCGAGGTTGCGCCCCTCCCCAATCCCGTTCACCCACCACCCAATGAGGGTGTTGGGTGGGTCCCGGACATGCCCAGTCATGGAGGCCTCCCCCCTCGGCGTACTCACCCCAGAAGGAAGCAGGCCGCACTCAGGCATGTCCGGGCTCAGCCCGCCATGAGCCATGGGCACATGGCGGACTGGGTTCGGGATCCGAGCTAGACGTCCTCTCCCGCAGCCCTCGGAATCTAGTTGTAAAAATAGCTCTAAGTACTATAGTTGGCTTCTGATAATAACAGAAGGCTAAAGGGAGGTGTCCTCAGGAACTTGAAGATGAGGGTAACAAGGGCAGAAACAGCATCAACAATATTGTTGATATAGGTATTCCATCAATCGAGCACCTGGCATATCCAGGTGTATGCTAGACTAAATAATTTAACCGTCTCACAGCTGTATTGCTAATTGTTTGTATTTGCCATTTTCAGATGCAGTCTTAGAGTTTCAGAGCAGACTCCAGCTCACATGGTGATGAAGGGACTCCAGACTGCATGTCTTACTCTCAACGAGCAATTCTAAGTGCTCCATGTCAGAGAATGGAACGGAGTTCCAGCTTCCTGACTAAGAACTGGCCATCCCTGGCCATTGTGGCAATTTGGAGTGTGAACCAGCACAGGAGACATAACTTTCTGCCTCCTTTTCACTCTTTGCAATTCTGCGTTGCAAATAAACTTTGAAAAATAAACAAAGTAAAAAATCCCACAGCTTATCTAACTTTGCTCACATGACAACTCAATCTTTTGTATTTAATCCCTATGGAAGTTATGTGACTGTCAGAAGGGAGTTAGGAAGCAATAACACATAGGAAAGAGAAATTACAGACACGAAACTTGGCATAAGCATTCTTCAGACTTCTGAGAGAGTAACCCACTGTTGATGTTACTCAAATCAGTTTCCAAAAATTACAAAACTGAGGTCCCAGGCTTGGGTTTCTATTAATAACAGAAAGCCTACTTTCCCTCCTGTTCAACTCACATATGTGTCTTAAACTAGATACTAAACTCTTTGAGACATAGAAATATTACTTGGTTGAAACTTTTTCAATGATCTACTTACGTTGAAGCAGTGGTTAGGTAAATAGTAAGTGCTCAATAACTGCTGGTTGCAGCTCCTCAATAAGCAACCAACTGTATGAGGTTTGCTATAAAGCATTTTCGGGAGTTGTTCAATTGCTGTTCATTGCTCTGTTTGCCTCCTCACCCTGGTCTAGGGCTCAACATTGTCAGCACTAAATATTCTCTACTAAATATTCCTTGCCTTCCCATAGACAAAGCCATAGGCAAGAAATACAAATAAAAACCCAAAGCAAGAGGTAAGGGCAGAATGATGTATGCTTTATTTTTTTTTTGCATTTCCCTTTTTAGTATTTTTAAGTTTAAATAAATAGAGGGAATTTATACATATAAAAGAAATATATATATTTCATATGTGTAATTTTTCAAAAATTTAATTTTTTGGATTATGTTTACATAGTTGATTAGGGCTCAAATGGTCAAGAGCTACAGGAAAGTGGACAAAGCCATTGTTTCCACATTCTCCTTTTTCCTTCCTGTATCTGGGGAAAGGAGGGAGATAAAGGGAGAAGCCCTACCTAGCCTCCCAACCATCCCAGGGTCCTCGATGTGGGGCATGCTCTGAAAGCACTGCTCTAGTGGTTTCGATAGTTCCCATGTTCTGAATTGCTGCCAATCTCGCCATTTCAAGCATGATGAAATCTCTTCAGAATCCACTGGCTGACATGATTCACCTTAGAGTCTCAACTTGTCCAGATTTTCACTGCCAACATTTGGGTGGGCTAGTTGATCAATTTGTTCTGTCTTCTGTTGTGGTACCATGTATCCTATGAAGGTTCCAATGTACTGCCATATTCTCCATGTGCAATTGGATATGCTGTCCAATGCTCTGTTTAAGCCACTGAGGAGGTTCAGCTTTGACACATGCACTCCACGGTCAGACCATGGAACCTGCAATTCTCTCCATGGGTGGGGTTCTGAGTCCAGCAGTTCTATTGGGAGGATCCCTAAAGAAACTTCATCTGAGGTGATCCCAGCCCAGATTCTTGTGTGTGCTACCTAATACAGGGTCCGGTGCTCACTGACTGTCGCCCCAATCAGCCTATGCATATACTGGTGGTTCCAATTGCTGGGTCAGTTCTGCTTCCAGCCCCGTCTTCCACACAACCCAACCCTACACACCACAACCTTGGCCCTCATGCAGACCAGTGGGAGCTGCAGCCTAGTTGGAGCAACCCACAATAACCTGCATCAGGCCTGCACCCTGCCCTGGTTTCCATGATTGCCAGTATGTACGCAGACTGATTCTGTCTATTCCACATCCCATTCAGCTCTCATACACGTCAGTGGGCTTTGAAGCCTAGTTCAGTCCACCCAGCCCCATTATCCAGTCCACATATGTGCTGGCAGGTGCAGCTCTGTCTAGCAATGCCTGCCCCAGACCTGAGTTCTCATACTCACCAGATGGAGTCGCAACCTAAGAGGGAAATGCCCACTGTTTCCTTACTGGGCCCATTCCCACTGCTGGATCATGCACTCTCTAGGTGGTTCTGAAGTTTGGCTTGACAGAATTAGCTCCTCATACCAGCATCTGCCAGCTGATGAGCCCAACCAACCCACACCCACTCTGACTTATGCTTGCACCAGTAGGAACAGTCAACCCAGCCTGACTTTTCCCTGGTCCAGCTCACATGAGGCTGACAAATGTTGTAGCTCTGTCCGGTCTGATTTACCCTCATACAAACTCACACTCTCCAGTGAGAATGGTGATCCAGCCTGGCAGCCCCATGCTGCCTGACTACCAGCTTTGCCGTTTTTCCTCCGTTGGTCTCATATGTGCTGGATGGGTGCTGTGGCCTGGTCTAACAGGGCCTGTCTTACCGCGGCTTTTGCCAGTGGGTGCTGTAGCCTGGCTTGGCCCAGTCCACCCCCAATTCCAACTCATGCTGGTGGGGTCTACAACGTAGCCCAGCCCAGCTGGCAACCAGTCCTGGCCTTCATGTGTACCAGTGTGTGTTTTGCAACTGAACCTGGACCCACACTCCATTCTGGTGCTTGGATTCACCAGCAGGTGATGTGAACTGGCCCTGCCTGGTTCGTCCCTGACCTGCACCAAATGTATGCTGCTGGATACTATTTCCTGGCCTTCTCTGGGCTGCTCCCTATCGTGGTTCTTACACTCATCTACATGGATTCTGTCCTGACAGAGACGTTTCCCAAGCTCCTCCATCAGACCCTCTCCCAGTGCCAGATCTCACACATATTGGTGGGTCCGTGGGCCAGCCCTACTCAGTTCACCTCCTGTCCTAGCAGGAACAATGGCCTTCCATGACCGGCCTTCAACCCATTCTGGTTATTATTGTTGGGTATTACATCCCAGCCTAGCCTGGTCCACATGCAGACGCAGCTCACTCCTGGCTCTGCAGGGACAAAATCCTAGCCTAGCCTGTCCTACACCTATCCTGGTTCTCAGAAGCACCAGTGTGCTGGAGTCCAGCCCATGGCAAGAGCTCCAAGCATTGCGTCCAGCCTGGCTCAGTACATCCAGCAGCCACCATGATACTGGAGGCTCCTACCACCCAGACCTATGGCCACTCTATTTTTACATAGCATCAAAACAGTACAAATGAATTAATGCTATATCCACAGAGGCCTATTTTGATATTATATTTATTAGCTCTCTTTTATAAATCCACAACTTCTAATTCACCCTTGCTCCCCATTACTTAGAGCCAGAACACAGGGAATCCTGACATTGTCTGTTAACACTGTCATTTTCAAAGGTCAAAAGCACTTTTTTCTTTTTTTCATTAGACTTTTAAGTAAGTATGGTCATGTCTTGGTCTTAACTGAATCTTTGAAAGATATGTCAGGAATGTGCAAGGCAATCTCAAAAGTGGTGGCTTTTTTACATCAAGGAAATTTGAGGATGACACATACTCATCTTCATGAAAGCTTGATAGTATAGATACAAAGATAAATTTCTGGTCCTAGTAGGTTAAGGTCCAGTCATGTATACTAATATGACAATGCTTGTTTTGTTTACTTTTGGAGTTGATGATTTGGAGTTAATGAATGACATATTTAAATAAACCTCACCCCCTGCTAAGTATTGACATACTATATATATGTATAGTATATCAGATTCAATTTAAAATATATATACTCATAAATATATTTTGTATTTGATATATACATAACAATATATCAGATATATATGCAATTTTACTAAACTCTTACTATTTGTATGGCAGTTCCTGGCACAAACAACTGCTTTGTGTTGGTTGAGCTAATGATTGGAAATAATTATAAATGAGTAAATTTTTATGGCTGATTTCTGTTACATATGAAGGAACACATTTCATGTATTTTGTGTACCTATTTCAAGAACATAATGACATTCTCACCTTTCCCTCCCAACTTCACTTCCACTTTTCTTCCTTCTTCCTTTCTACTATTTTTTTCACTTTTGAAATGACACTTTTTTAAAAACTTCATTTATTTTATTATTTGATGAGACAATTCCATAGGGTCTGGGATTTCCCTTTCCCCTTCCCTAAATCCACACTCTCCTTCACACTGATTTCCCCTATATAATTACAATAGTACAGTCCTTCATAAACAGTCATAAGTTCATCATTCAGCAATTTAAGTGTATCCCAAAATTGTTAGTTTGGACAATGGCAGAGAGTCCGGCATTCTATTGTCAAGCATTTTTAAGAGCTTAATTGGGAGTCCATCTTTGATTTAGAAGTAGAGATGAACATTGCATTTTATCTTCACATCTGGTTATGATAGTCTCTATTAAAGAGTTGCTATACATCCCTTTAAAGGAAAAGCCATGAAACAAAATCAATAACAGGAAGAAAAAATGAAAAATCAACAGCAACATGATGTTAAGTAACATGCTATTGAAGGACCAATGTGACATATTTTCAATTGACTTTATAGTCACAAGCTAGCGTTACAAACAAACAATGATCAAATCTCAAAATATCAGTTTCACATACACATTACACTTTGTTGTACTCTGTGTAGTGGTTATCACAAATCAGAGAAAACGTGTGATACTTGACTTTTTGGGCTTAGCTTATTTCTCTAAGTACATCTATTTCATTGTGAAACATGGAATTTCATTCTTTTTTATGGTTGAGTTCATTTGCAGCCATTGTATGTGGTTTTTAGACATACCATTTTCTATTGCAAGTTCCTATGTATTTCTTCTTCTTGCTTGAGACTCTTCCCAGGACAGTGCACATTGCATACAGCTTGTGTAGGTAATACTAGCAGTGAGAAAGATGAGAGCCAGTTCTTCAGCAGGACAATTTTAACATGCAAAATGGGTGACATATCAGCCTGTTCCAGGACAAGAGACTTCATTTTAAATGGTAGCAGTCAACCCATTCATTAAAATATCCCTCATTATGTTCTTTTATGTCTTGAAGATGAAAATGAAATAATGAAGATAACATGCCTGTTTCTGAGGGAAACTTTGTAATTGACTCATGAATAATGTGATTATCTTACTCTTTGTGAATAATTTTTTTTGCCTTTTCCTTTGGTAAACCGAACATATCTTCCCTTTTGTGTTGTGAGCTCATGAGGAATGTAGCCATAACTGTACCTTCAGCAAATATCTTAAGACTAAGAACATGCTAATGTTTCAAATGAAATTTTGTCTAGCCATATACAGCAGCGTATATTGCAGTGGTTTTTACTGTGTTCATAAAATCATGCAAACATTACCACGATCCTGTTCAGATCATTTCCATCATTCCAAAATGAATCCCAGCAGCTCCCACTTCCTGTCTCCCTTTCTTTGCCAATCGCCAGTCATGGATGCATTTCTTACCCCTAGTGATGTCATCACTCTAGACATTTGACACAAACAGAATCACAAATACTTGATCCCTTGTATGCATTATTTCACACATAATGTTTTCAGTGTTTTCCTACATTGTAGTATGTACTAGCACTCCACTTCTTTTTATAGTTCAATAATATTGCTTTGTGTAGCTGTATAACATTTTGATGATTCATGCAGTAACTGATACATACTTAAGCTATTTACATTCTTGGCTTATCATAAATAATCCTGGTATAAACATTTGTGCATAGGCAGTTGAGCCATTTAAAAATTGTTATCAGCAGGGTATGGAATTTCCACTTTTTCTACCTTTCCAACATTTCTTATCACATGCATCTTATTATAGCTATCCTATATCAGATTGAAGTTGATTTGAGAAAAATCTTTGAAAAACATCTTAGCCATTCTTTATTGAGCAATTCTCTTTCTATTGAAAGTTCTATTTTGCAGAAGTACAGAAAAGAAACTCCCTGAAGTAGCTGATATTATTGACATATAAATACCGTGATCATCTTTTTAATGTGGATATCCTCCTTTCCAATCCAATAAAATTGAAGGTAACTCAACATGATACAATGTGCAACTCTGACTCTATCAGGTTGTATGGCCATAGGGGAAAAATGGTCCTCTTTGGACTTTAGGTATTTTGTCTGCATATTGAATAAGTCATGCTCAATGACATATTAGCATGTCAGAATAAGCCCTAGCAAGTCTTATGAGCTTTAAAGTTCAATGCATACAGTAGTGGATTTATTTTTAAAATATCCATACTTCTGCCATTTGAGAATTGTTCCTAATTTACAGCACTTGACTGGTGTGACTCCAAATTGATACCCTTGTATCAAGGAGTAGAACTCCTCCTGAGCATATTAGTAAGTTCAGGTATAGGCACAATCATTCAAGTCAGAAAATCAGTGCTTCTTGTGACCTGTTGGCCAGAGCTATTGAGGAAAATATCTTCTGAGTGAAGTTCCTATGCTAAGAGGACTTGCTTAGGGGTTATTTTGCTAAAAGTACATGCTAATGGGTTACTATGCTAAAGCCACTGCCACTGGCTATATCATGTACATTATACAGAAGGTATCTGTCCTAGCAATAGTGAGAAAGTTGACATTGTTAGAAAGTGTGGATGCAGTCAAGCTTGGGATTAGTTCTTTTCAATTCATAACTCATTGTAAGTTGAATTTCAGCTACTGCTACTGACCAGAAAGATATGTTGCTAGTATATGTTGAACGTTATGGGAGAAAACAGGCAAAGAAATGTAAATTCATACTTTCATGAAGCTTATCAGAGAGTTTGATGCCCAAGACGCAGAGATTTGAGTAAAATAACAAAAAAAACCCCTATATTTTAGCTTTTTCTGTATGAAGAAAGTGGCTTTGGCAGTGCACCTTATTGCTCAGACTCTCAATGAACACACCATTTCTAGGACTTTCTGTGCTTAGCACAGCTTCCTACGTTGGTTGCATGCCAATGGCCCTGACATTCAGATTAAGTGTGTGACTTCTGACATATTTCCTAATCTCAAAAATCTCATTTTGTCATCAAACAGATTTGATATTATTTAATTCATGTGTTACTGTGAAGATTAGTTAAAATAACACTGCTAACACTGTTTCTACCATATAGTGTAAGATATATATAAGTATAAGATATATATAAGTATAAGATATATATAAGATATAGTGTATTTTAGCAAAATATATCTAGAATGTTTTCCTGTCTGGAAATATCCTCCAGTCAGGAGAAGAAAAATATTTCAGATTTAGCTACTAAAAACGCATTTAAACAGAATAAACCTTTTTTCTTATTTAAGACAGTAATATAAGCTAATTTAAACAACATTTAAACTTAATCATTTATTTGGGATAATGAATCACACATTTAATATGCTAACAATTTATTCACTTTATTTGAAAAGCACATACATACATGCATTAAGGGAGGTTAGGTTGCAAGGGCCAAGAGAGAAAGAGGGAGACAAACAGGTGTCTCCCATCTTGTTCACTTGCCAAATGCCCAAAATAGCCAGTGTTGGCCAGGTCAAATTCAATACCTGGAACGTACTCTGGGTTTTCCACGGAAACAGCAGGGGAAAATTACTTAAGATACCATTTACTATCACCCAGAGTGCATATTAGCAGTAAGCCAGTATTGGAAGTGGAGCTAGAACATGAATACTCATTCTGCACTACTGGCCACAGACATTTTATGCAACATCTCAATATGTGTACTAAACATTTGCAGCTACTGATGTGTTTAAACTGCCTAATGTGGTAGTAACAGACACCATTAACGATCTACAAAGGAAAGAGTGGCTGATACCATTTTGATAAAGAATTCAAAACATGATCATTAAAATACTTTTTAAAAAAGATTTCATTATTATTATTGCAAAGCCGGATATATACAGAGAGGAGGAGAGACAGAGAGGAAGATCTTCCATCCGATGTTTCACTCCCCAAGTGAGCCGCAACGGGGTGGTGCGCGCCGATCCGATGCCAGGAACCAGGAACCTCTTCCAGGTCTCCCACGCAGGTGCAGGGTCCCAAAGCTTTGGGCCGTCCTTGACTGCCTTCCCAGGCCACAAGCAGGGAGCTGGATGGGAAGTGGAGCTGCCGGGATTAGAACCGGTGCCCATATGGGATCCCGGTGCATTCAAGGCGAGGACTTTAGCCGCTAGGCCACACCGCCAGGCCCGACCATTAAAATACTTAAATAGATACAAGAGAGCTAAGTTAGACAATTATAACTAGGAGGTCAAATTGTGTGTGAGAAATTTAGAAGAAAATACAGATTTTGAAAAAAAAACCTAGCAAATTTTAGAGTCAATTCCATGTCAAATATCACATACATTTGAAAATCTCAACAGACTTTATCAAATGGAAGAGAGAATATCCGAACCTAAAGACAGAGCTATTAAAATATATAGTCAGAGCAAAAAACAGAAATAAAATGATAAAGAATGAAGATGTTCACCAAGATCATTGGAATAGCATTTAATCAGCTAATAACAGAAACTCCTGATGAGGCAGAGAAGAACAAAAGCAATGAAAATATACCAACTTGATAGCCTCAAGCTGCCCAAATCTGGAGGAAGATATGAACATCTACGTACAGGAGATTCAAAGATTCCCAAATGGACATTATGGGACAAAATTCCCACCACAGAACATTATGGTCTAGCTCTCAAAATTATAACACAAAGAGAGAATTCTAGAATTACTAGAGCAAAACACTAAAACAGTCTTCAGGGGCATCCTCTCCGATAAGATTAGCAGTAGATTTTTTTTCAAAAACATACTGCAAACCAGGAAGATACGTAATGAAATAAAAGAGCCACCAGTCAAGCATACTTTATCTTCTAAATCATTTCTTTTTAAAAAAAATAAATTTTATTTATTTTTCTTAGAAACACCGATTGGTAGAGAGGAGGAGAGACAGAAAGATTCTTCGTCTGCCAGTTCACTCCCCAAGTGGCCCCAAGGGCTGGAGCTGAGCCTATCTGAAGCCAGGAGCCAGGAGCTTCTTCCAGGTCTCCCACATAGGTGCAGGGTACCAAGACTTTGGGCCATCTTCTACTGCTTTCCCAGGTCACAAGCAGGGAGCTGAATGGAAAGTGGAGTGGCTGGAACATGAAACGGCAGCCATATAAATACAAACGCATATAAGGTGAGGATTTAGCCACTAGGCTATCACACCCAACCCGAATTTTCCTCTTCTTTTCTTTCCCTTTCCTTTCAAGATTCATTTATTTTTTATTGAAAACTCAGATTTACAGAAAGAAGGAGCAGAGAGGAACATCTTCCACCCACTGGTTCACTCCCCAAGTGGCCATTGTGGCCAGAACTGAGCCGATCCAAACACAGAAGCCAGGAGCCAAGAGCTTCTTCCAGGTCTCTCACATGGATACAGGGTCCCAAGGCTTTAGGCCATGCTTTACTGTTTTCTCAGGCCACAAGTAGGAGCTGGATGGGAAGTGGAACAGCTGGGATACAAACCTGTGCCCATATGGGATTCTGGCACTTGCAAAGCGAGGGCTTTAGCCGCTAAGCTATTGCGCTGGGCCCGAATTTTTCATTTTCAAAGGTGAAATAAACGCTTATCAGGGTAAAAAAAATCCTTGCAGTGATTAATCACTACCAGACCAGCCTTATTTATTTTTATTAATTATATTGCATTATGTGACAGTTTCATAGGCTCTGGGAACCCCCCAACCCCTCCCCATGCCCTTCCCCCATGGTGGATTCTTCCACCTTGTTGTGGTATTACAGTTTAAATTCAATCGAGATTCTTACTTTGCAAACATATACCAAGTATAGAGTCCAGCATCCCATTGTCCAGATGAATTGAACAGTTTCTTGGGGAGACCATTTCTGGTCTGAAGGTAGAGCTGGCAGAACATCATCCCAATCAATTAAGAGCCCCAACATAACATCAACAACAATTTTCAACATTATTAAGGATACATAAGGATGTCCTTCATACAAGAACAAAGAACAATACTACCATGAAAATATTAAAAGAAAAAAAAATGGTATTCAAAGCAGAAAAAATTTTAAACAAACAAAATGAAAGGAGCAAGCCATTCTTTACTAGAATCCCTGAATGTAAATGGATTAAATATCACAATTAAAATACGCGGACTAGCTGAATGGGTAGCAAAGCAAGACCTGAAATGATCCTGCCTGAAAGAAGCAATTCATCAGTAAAGACACAAGCACCGACAGAAAGGTAAAAAATGAAAAAAAAAAAAATCATTCCATGTGAACAGGCATCAAAAGCAAACACCAGTTGTTCAAATGATATTAGATAAAACAGACTCAAAGAGAGAGTGAAGATATCTTTTGGGAGTGTCTGGTTTTGAGTTGCAACTCTGCTTCTGATTATAGCTGATTGCTAATATAAACCTTGGGGGCATCACGTGAAAGCTAAGTTACTTTGGTCCCTGCCACCTGTGTAGGAGACCCAGAGTGAGTTCCTAAGGCCTGACTTCAGCATGGCTTAGTCCCAGCTATTGCAGGACAGTAAACTAGAAAATGTAATGTTGCTCTCTGCCTACTTTTGTTGATGACACCATTAATCAGGCTTTCAAATACATAATAGTCTTTGAGAAAAAATAATTTTTAAAAAAATTGCTATTATTTTTGATACAATTTAGTTGGTGGTGGGCTCTCCCCAATCCCTCCCAAAGTCTCTCCTCTCCCTCCTGTTCTCATCTCTGGAATCATGTGTGTCCATCGTGAATTTTCCCAAGTCCATCATGCTTCCACTGGAGTATCTCCCAGCCATGTAGGAGAATAACTTTTCATTGTAGGTTAATTGTTGTGTCCTGGGGCCCTAATATAGGTAAAGTGAGGATTAGGCCATAAACAAAGGATCTCACCATAAACAAAGATCAAACCTAAATGGATTAAAGCTCTAAACCTACACCCAGAGACCATCAAACCTTTGGAAGAAAAAGTTTGCAAGACATAACAGTGGGCAAAACTTCCTAGAAAAATATCAAAAGCAAAACAAGTCAAGACCAAAATAAACAAATGGTACTACATTAAGCTAAGAAGTTTCTGCACAGCAAAGGAAACAATCAACAAAATAAATAAGAAACCAACAGAATGGGAGAAGATTTTTGCATACTACACAGAAGACAATGGGCTAATTTCCAGAGTATACAGAGAGCTCCAGAGCAACAATAACATCAAAGCAAAGAAACCAGTCAAGAAATGGACACATGAAATGGACAGACACTTTACAAAGGAACAAATTCAAATGGCTCACCTTTAAAACATAGGTGTTTGCTACAATGATCAAAGGAGCAATCCAAGAAGAAATGATTATCATAATGTGAATTCTCTTAATACGAGAGCAATTTTTACGATCTATCTTTTATCAGATGTAAGGGTAGATGTAAGCTCCATTGTAACAATAATGGGGGACTTCACATTCTACTTTATTAATGGGTAAGTCATCAAGAAAATAAGATCAACAAAGAATCAGGAGTTGAATCATACTTTAGAACAAATTGACCTAGCAGATATTCACAGTACTTAAAAGTATCCCAACAAAAAAGGCCCAGTAGCAGGGATGTTCATGATGAATTCTACCACATTTTAAAAATAACCAACACTATTTCTCTTTACGCAATTCCAAAAACATTGGAAAAGAGGGAATTCTTCCAAACTCATCATGAGGCCAATATTACCAAGGATGTAGGGATTTTTAACAAATACAAATCAATAAATATAATACATCATATCAACCACAGTTAAGGATAAAAATTATATGATTGTTTTTATAATTGAAGAAGATAATGAAATTTATACCTTTTCATAACTAAGATCTTAAAGTAGGTATTTTATGAATACACAGAAAGACAATTCCGTCTATACATGACAAACCAATAGCTTATATTATATTGGATGGGGAAAAGTAGATAGCATTTCCCTAAATCATGGAGCCAAACAAGTATATATAAAATATGTTATACAGTGTATATTACATTATGTGATATATATATATATATATATATATATATATATATATATATATATATTCTGAGCACATTTACTGAATAGGGTCCTAGAAGTTTTAGATAGAACAGTTAGATGAGAGAAAGAAATGAAATCCATACAAATAGGAAAGAAAAAGTCAAATTATATCTGTTTACAGATGACATAATTCTATATTTAGAGAACCTGAAAAACTCCACCAGATTTGTGTACGATCAATGAGTTCTGAAAAGTTGTAATGCACAAAATCAGCATATAAAAATCAAATAGCATTTTTATAGACCAATAACGAACTTTCTGAGAAAGGAATTGTATGAGCAGTTATATTCACAACAGCAACAAAACTATCTTGGAACAAATTTACCAAAGATGTGGACTAAGAGAAATACAAATTATTTATGATCATGAACAGAGAAGAAACATCATTACATGAGATTTCAAGACATCCTACAGTGCGGTAGCAACCAAGACTGCATGACACTGGCAATAAAACAGATACATGGACCAATGGAACAGAATATAAACTGCAGAAGTAAATTTACACATGTGCAGTCAACTTAGCTTTGATAAAGGAGCCTAAAGTACACCCTCAGAAAAGACAGCGTGGTGCTGAGAAAACTGAACATTCACATTCTACTGCCTACTGCCTACTGCATGCAGCAACCAACTCAAAATGGATAAAAAATGTATACCTAAAGCCTACAACTGTGAAAATGTTGGAAGAAATAATAGAATAAGCACTTCAAAACATTGGCATAAGCAATCATTCCGGTTTTTTTATAAAGCCTTGACATAGAAGAAAACCAAGGAAACATGAACATATGATTTGTCTGATATATGCCTGAAATACAAAGCCAACAGTCACCAGAGTGAAGACAGCTAACAGAATGGCAGCATATTCATCCAACAGATTAATATCCAGAACGCATGAGGAATGAAAAAAATCCACCAGCAAAAGCAGAATTCAGTCAAGAGATGGTCAGAAATTTGAAGACATTGCTCAAAAGAAGAAATGCAAATGCCTAATTATGCATGAAGAAATACTCAGTATGACTAGACATCAGGGAAATAGAAATCAAAACCATAGTTAGAGATCATTTCATACTAGTTAATGTGGTTATTTCAAAAGACACAACAGATAACAAATACTAGAGCTGATGTGGAGAAAACAGAACCTTTAGACATTATTGATGTAAAACAGTATAAAGACACAAAACTAAAGCCAAATCTTCCACATGGTTCAGTATTTCTCTTCTACATACATATCTAAAGGAAATGAAACCAGCATTGAAAGAGACAGTAATACTCATATGTTCATTTCAGCACCACTCACAATAGTCAAGATGTGCCATTAGCCTCCATGTTTATTTGAGATGAATGAATAGACAAAGAAAAAGATGTATGGTATAAACACACGATGCATAGTATTTAGCCAGAAAAAGCATGAATTACCAACATTTGCAGAAAAACTGATGGAATTAGAAGTCATTATGGTAAGTGGAATAAGCCAGACAGAGAAAGACAAATGCTATGTGTCTTCTCTTATGTGTGAGAATTGAAACAGATCCAGGAGAGTGGTTCAATAAGCTATTCCTCCAGGTGGTACCGCCAGTATCTTCCCATGTGGGTACTAGTTCTACTGCAGGTCGCCTCACTTCTGATCCAGCTTTCTGTTCATGACCTAGAAAGCAGTGGAGCATAGCCCAAGTCCTTTGGCCCCTGAACCCATGTGGAATGCCCAGAGGATGCTCCTGGCTTCTAGCTTTAGCTCAGCTCAGCTCAGCCATTGCAGCCAGTTGGAGAGTGAACTAGCAGAAATGGAAGATATTTCTAGGACACACAAAGTTCTGGAAATGGTGTGTTCGTTGAGAGTCTGAGCAATAAGTGCACAGCCGAAACCACCTTCTTCATACAGAAAAAGCTAAAGTATAGGTTTTTTTTTGTTGTTGTTGTTATTTTACTCAAATCTCTGCATCTTGGCTATCAAACTAACTGATAAGCTTCATGAAAGTATGGATTTACATTTCTTTGCCTGTTTTGTATCATAATGTTCAACATATACTAGTCACTTATCATTCTTGTGGGTACTGACAAGTTCATAACTCACAATGAGTTATGAATGACAAAGAACTAATCCCATGCTTGGCTGGATCCACAATTTCTAAAAAATGCTAACAATGCTGTGTATATGTGTGGAAATATCTAAGTATACCCTGTGAATACAGACAAGCATTGTGTATTATTGCAGAATTTAAAAAAGAAAGACAACTTGAAATGAGGAGTTTGTTATAGTAGCTTAAAACAACGGCAAGCTTCTTTTTTTTTTTTTTAAAACAGAATAATCTTCCTGTGGAGCAATTGTTTTGCTGATTAAATTATACTCATAAAGAAATGACTGCAGTGCCCTTTAGAAAAATAATATGATTATGAAAAAAGACCACCCTTTTCCTGTACATTTTAATGATTACCAAAGCTATCTCATGGTTTGGATAGAGGCCCAGGAAAGGATCCAAATGGGATTGTATTTTCTTAATCTATTAGGATAATGTACAGCTTGCTTCCCGACTCCACCCTGCCCTGGCTTACTTGGCACATGTTGTTAGCAGACCTTGAAACGGTGATATTCTAGAGAGAGATTCACACGGTTTATCATATCCAGACACTGTGTCTGTCACAACTTAACATCTAAAGAAGTATGCTGACTTGGAAAGAATTTGTGTGCTTCAGAATTTGATCAAGTATGAGCACCCAGTTAGCAGTCAGTGTGATCAGCATTATACTAACCCAAGTTCATTGAAATGATTGTAGGTACATGTTCTGCTCAAACTTTAGTGAGTGTTGACTTTCAACTTTTGGATCAAAGGGATCAAAATGACAAGAAAAAATAAGGCTTAATGGAGCAGTTTTTTTTTTTTTTTAGATTAAGTTAAGCTGGTGAAATATATTCCACCCACTGGTCCATTCCCCAAAGGGTGTTTAACAGTTGGGGCTGGTCTCTCAAGAGTATTTGGACCACCTTCTGCTATATTTTCAGATGCATTAGCATGGAGCTGGATCGGAAGCAAAGCAGCTAGAACTCAAACTGGTGATCTAATCTATGATGCTAGTATTGCAAATGATAACTTAGTTTACTATGCCACTCTGCTGGCTCCTCAGTACCTATTATTAAACTGTATGCTTAGGTCCATAAACATAGCTCCAGGAGAATAAATTATTCTGTTATATAGAGATCGAGAGGTATTTGACAGATAACTCTGAACCACTGCCAGTAGTAAATAACCCAGGAGGAAAAGCTGAGTCCTGCTCAGATGTTACATCAAATGATTGAAATCTGTTAAGGTAATTTTACTTAGATGTGCGTATGGCATTTGAAAGATCCAAAGGCAACAGCCAAGGGCACCAGACACACTTGAGGAAAGAGATGCTGCTGTTTCTTTGTCTTACAGATACTTGCTATACCCAAGAGGCACTGGAGAGTATGCAGTACATTTGATGAGAGAACACTTTGAGTTAGGAAAGAAGTCACATCTACCACATTGGTTTGAAAGGGCTGCTGAAAAGACCATACTGATTGAGCAGTCCCATCCGCAGGTACTCTGCTCATGCAGAGTTTGGCTAGCCAGTGTGACTGGCAGAGGGCCTACGGACTCCAGGAGGGTGAGATCCTTCAGCAACCATTGTGCCTTTTCTGACTCTTGTGGGTTCTCTGTTAACCAATGGGAACATGTGACTGTCCAAAAGTGCACTAGCTATACATTCTTTTCTGAGTGGAGATCTAAAATTTTATTTGTTTCTGTTTATTTGAAAAGCAAGATGAGGGGCGGGAGAGTGAGAGGGAAATCATTCTTCTTACTCTTCAAATGTGTGCAACATCTGAGACTGCGCTAGGCTAAAACCTGGAATGAGAATGCAATCCAGGTATCCCAGATGGGTATTAGGGTACTTTAGCAATTATCTGCTGTCCATTAACAAGAGACTGAATCAGCAGTGAAGCAAAGGCTCAAACCCAGGAATTCCAGAATGGGTTGTGCATGTCCTAAGAAGCATCATAACTGCGAGGCTGAGCGCTCACCCCTAGGCTGGACTTTAAGTACTTGAAAGGAGAATCTAACATTTCCATGTCCTCCAACACAAAGGACTGTCGTTCATAGTAAGGAAGCTAGAGCTTATATGTGCCAAGATAGGATCTCTGTCTAGTCGCTTTGTGCACAGAAAGATAGCTTTAAAGATTATATTGAGGATGTGCAGAAAAATAACATGCCTTATATTACTCATCTCTTTCAATTGTTTAATATTAGCTTGTGTTAGCTTTCATTATCTTTTCAGAAATAAAAAGCAGAAAAAAAATTAAGCTCACTCTAGGAGTGAGAGTCTTCACCTACCTGTGATGCAGACATGATATTTGTGTCAGAGAAAGAAACTTTTGGGGGGATCTAGGGAGACTGTGCTGATGAACATATATTAATTTTATTCTACAGACTTTGAAAAACAGGAATTGAGTGGACCTAAGGAAAGTTCTGAGGGGTGGTGGGGCAATGTATCTCTTCATTTATTCTTCCATTAAATATTGATGAAACACCTCCTATGTACCTGACACTGTGTTGGCAATGGACTGAAACGGCAAGACGGTTTCTATCTTTAACAAGCTTGCAGTTAACAGATCAGCAAATGCATACTGAGTACATACCATCTGCAGAGCAATGACAAGTTCTGGGTGTTTTGTGTCAATGAGTACAAAGTGTCTTTGAAGGTTAATTCTGAAAGGTGCATCCACACATTAAACTATTCACTCAGGTTGTGTGTAATTAGGCATATAGTAGTTATAGATCAAGGGCAGTGATAAGCAAAGTTCTTTCTGTCTGCCCATTGTGTTAACTTTTTATTTTCATAGGATTTTTCTTTCAGGAGCCATGGCCTCTGTCATTATTAATTCTGTTGAAAGGAGGGAAGGATTGCAATGGAAAGCTTTTGTCTTTCTTGATTGAGCCACAGCTTCACTGCGCTCATACAACACCTCCCTCTGAATAGGCGTTCTCGGGTCTCTTCTTCGTCTGAGAGCATGCAAACAGAGCTTATTTACCCCAGTTGTGAGCTTTGCATGGCCAGTGACTGTAGGCTTTTGAGGCCTTCTGAAGGGAGGCTGACAGGAACAGGCGATGCAACAGCTCGCGGAGCCTTTGAAACTCTGGCTTTGCTTCCATTTAGATTGATCTAAATCTACTGCTCTTGGATTCATTGCCTTGCATGTTAACAGCAAGGTTATAACCAAGTCATCTAACGATTCTTAATGTATCACTGGGATAACATTTCTGGAATCAAATCACTTACTTATCGATTTTGGCTAGTGTAAAGAAGCAGGTTAGCAACCAGTCCTGTGGTGATGTGCACAACAGTGAAATGTGTGATAGAGCTCAGTATTTCCAACAGCCTTCCTTATTTCAACAGAGGAAACATTGTTGTTCCTCCTTTCAATATTTCAGTATTTCTGGAAATAGATGTTAACTACCTAAGCCAGTTGTTTGGCAGTCTAGAGATGAAGTTGTTTAAGTTATTACTCTATGATGGGGTGATTTGTGCTTTCAAATATGTGCTTGTCCTTTAGATCCTTAACCTTTAGCCAATTCCATGTTTGTCATGATTTATTTGCTGTATATGTTTTTGACCTTCTCTTGGCAGATGTATTCAACATTATCTTCACGGAGAATGATTCTGACATTGGCTAAAGAGATGTAATTGTATTCTGTTTATGTAATATAGTATGCTAGAGAATTTTTCAAAAAGTTGTCGCCATATATAACTGTCAATATTTTGAACCACTAAATTGCTATGAAAAATTCAGGGACAATAATCCATTTTGAGAATACCACCAGAGAAGCAAATACTGTAATGGCTGATTGACATTTTAGGAATAACATCATTCAGGACATGCTAATTTCTCTGCAACCCTTTTCCTTGGATAAGTGTCTACTATATAAATAAGCTTGGTTTTCAACCCCTTCCCAGAATTTGCTTTCAATAAGGAAGGCTGGCTTTTAAAGTGAACATCAGTTGAAATGAGATTTTCTTATATTCTGTATGGTCCTGTAGCCCCAATGTTTAAAAATATAAAATTAACTTGCATTATAGCTACAATGAATGATTTTCTTTGCCAGAAAAGAGGTTCTTTTTTGTGTTTCCACTGTTTTTGAGGAAACGTACTGCTGCATGAAGCACCTGAATTGCTTTGTGCATTGCGTAACCAACAGTGAGAAGCCTGGTATCCAGGAGACAGGAGAATTCTGGTGTCCATTCTGCCATGATCAAGATGTCAGCGGGACTTGAACTTGGAGTTTAATTTCTCCTAGCTCCAATGGACCTTACACTTGTCTTTCTCTACAGTTGTTCTTTAATAAAATGTCATAGGATGTATTCTAGTTCTCAAAGGTTTATGATACCTAATGAAAAAATAAAGAATGTCTCATTGATACTTTTTCTCTATACTTTTATAAAAGAATAATTGCAATTTTAAGTTGAGAGTGCGAAATTGATCTTCTAATCCCTTGGCATTGCAATATCTCCCTGTTACAAACCATTTTAGTGAGACGAAAAGGCTCACAGGTCATTTATCCAGCAATTTTCACTTATCATTACAAATGAAAAGAAAAATTAAAGAGCTCATTAATGTAAAATGGAGTTGATCATAAGCACTCTAAATACCTTTTTGTACCAGAAACCATAGATTCTGGTATTGTAAAAAGATTGACAGCAATAATTTCCGTGTATCTGGGACTTCAAGTTTATAAAACATTCTGCACTTAAAGAAAATCCCATTTGCCCCTTAATCACCAGAGTATTGTTTTTATTAGATGATAAGTTATGAGGGCATAGACACAGATCAAGAATCCCTAATTTGCTTCTTCATTTGGTTTGCTTTGCTTTATACAGTGCTGCATCTGTAGTAGAATGAGATGAACCACCATTTACTATTTGCTTCCATCATTACTGTGAACTGTTGGCATGACATGTACTCTTCATACTGAAATATATCTTTAAGGAAGAACTGCTGAAATGGGCCCAGCACAGTAGCCTAGCAACTGCGCCACAACCCCATATGGGTACCGGTTCTAAACCTGGTGCTCCAACTTCCTGTCTAGCTCCATGCTTATGGCCTGGGAAAGCCATTGAGGACGGCCCAAAGCCTTGGGACCCTGAACCTGTGTGAGAGACCTGGAAGAATCTCCTGACTCATGGCTTCGGATCAGCTCAGTTCTGACTGTTGCAGCCACCTGGGGAGTGAACCAACGGATGGAAGAGCTTCCTCTTTGTCTTGCCTCCTCTTTGTATATCTGACTTTCAATTAAAAAAAAATATATATATATGTATATGCATATGTCTTAAACAGGAAAGAACTGCTGAAAATGAGTTGTTTTATCATTGGCAAGATTTTTATAATAAAAATGAATATTTAATGATTGTTTTAAATATATTATTGGGACACTGTGGAACAGCAGGTTAAGGTAGAGTTTGGGAAACCCATTTCCCATAACAGAGTGCCTGGCTGGGGTCTTGGCTGCTATGTGTTTCCTTCTAACACATCTGGGAGGCAGTAGATCATGGTGTGCAGGCTCACATTTCTGTCACTCATGTAGGGGACTCAGATGGAAATTCTGGCTGCTGGCTTTAGTCTGACCCAGACTGGTTGCTGGGGGCATTTGGGGAATTAGCATGTGAATGAAATATCTCCCTCTCTCTCTACCCACCCCCTGCTCCATCTTTCTCTTTCATTTTACCTTTCTAATAAAAAGTGAATTTTGAAAAAAAGCCAATCCTTCTATAAGGATTCAACCATAGTCTGTAATTCTCAAAGAAAGAAAAGTAGGAAGGCAAGACTGAAGGAAAAATAGCTAATGCAAAGATAGCATTTATTTCATGGGGTCCTTAATAACAATCTGATATGGGCCTTATAGAAAATGATTATAGATGCACAACCCTGTTCCAAGAGCCTGATGTGTGCCTTAAAATGCTGATGGACGGCAGACCTTGGGATTAACCAATCTCAAGTCCTCAGGAACAGTGATTTTTACCTAATAACACAAAATTACTTTCAGACACTAGTGGGGGACACACTTTGGCTATTCCCAATGACTAGAACTTCATAAAATGCAGTTAACTGTTGATGAAGCAGAATATGCAAGAGGTACATGATGTAAAATACTGGTTAAAGACAATGGGCTCTGTGTGGAGCAAGCTGACCTACTGATGTTATAATAACGGAGAACAATAACTGCCTGCATAGTATTAGTATCCCTTGCAGAAGGACCTGTCACCTAGAATGAGTGTACTTCCTCATTTCCTACCCAAAGCAAAGCAAGTAGGTTCTGATTCTAGCAATTGATCTACTCCCCGCATTTCCAATTGCTTTCCTATTGACATCATAACAACTTGTTATAAAATACATTATTATTGGAATACATAAAAATAATATGTAATACATTAACATCAGAAATAACAAAATATTATTTTCAGGGCCTGTACTCTCTTCAACCATGAACTACTGCGATCAGCTGAGGCTCAGACTCCTCTCTGGGTGCAGCTGTGAGAGGGCTGACAAGAAGGACCAGATAGCTTAAATAGACCCCATAGACCCTAGAAAGTCTTTTCACTGTCAATTATTTTGGTGAATTTTTGGTCAAGATGGCACATACATCACTCATGAATCAAAGACGATGTCCTATTCTCCTGATGTGTGGACAGCACAGAAGCTCTAGAGCTGAGTACCCCATTTGCAACACTGGTTGACAGCATAATGAAATAAGGTAAGTAGCAAAAGACATTACTTATAACAGGTTTAGCAGACTTGTGTCCGCCTCTGTGTGCCATTTTCCATGGCATGTCTTGGTATCTCTTGTATGAAATCCAAATGTACTTTCTTATCCTAGGTACAGTCTACTAGGGGGAAGTGCAGAAAGTCAAAACCTAGACTTTGCATGTGTGTAAATGCATGTGTATGCATGTATAATAAATTTAAAATGCACTTGGCGACTACTATAGCCGTTCCCATGTTTACAGAGTTTGGGGAATTAAATGAAATATCACCCCTAAGGCATTAATCATTGCATACCCTTGGGAACCATCTTTGTCATAATTACAATGAAAAAATAATCAGTATCCTTCAAAAGTTGGGACCCACACAACAAAGGTAAAAACACCAAGTGCCTGGGAATGGAATCAAGAGGGAGGAAAAAGGGCGTTGTTGTGTTTGCTCTGAGTTCTGGCCCCTCTTAGGTATGAGATCTGGGTTCTGTCTTTGACTGCCACTGTTAGATTTTGTAATTTACTGCTTTTGTGGTTTCATGGTCTCACATGAAAACCAGAATAATATCTCCTCCCACAAAATGCCAGAAGGATCTGTTGTATGAGAAACGTACAGTGAGGTCAAAACCAGAGGCCAGCAATACAAAATGTGGTTGCTGGCATTATGAAGACTAAAAATGCAGAACTGAGTTTCAGATGCTTTTCAGGGACTGCAATCAAAGGCATTAGCCTTGCCATTGACTTCCAGGACCTTTTGAGCTGGAGCCTCTGTGTTTAATATCAGTGGGCTGGAGACAAATATCTCGGTCCAGCAAACCAATGATCCTTCCCTAATGGACCATCAATACAAAGGAATGCTTGTCATTTTGGATCTGCAGTGAAGGTTCACTAGTAAATGCTTGTTAAGCATTCTCTCAAGAAAAATATGGACATGGAAAGCATTCATGAAAATGTTCCCCTCCTCCCACATAACCACCCCCCCCCACCTCAAACTCATTTGTCGAGGTGCAGTGGGTCACTAAGTTACTCTTCAATTAACTTCGGTGAGAGTTGCATTACATTTTGTAACCCTTTTCCTCCCAGGGAAAAAAATAAATTCTTCTCCAATTGCCATCTGCTTGTCTATGTCTCTGTGCTTCAGATGATGTCGGCCAATTCCAACAGGAGGGCAGAGGCTCAGAGGTAGGCGGGTGTTTGACAGCTCTCACAGAACCAGGACAAATGAAGGTGCTTTCCACTGCGTACAGCCAACATGCTTCCCCTGGCTCAGTGTGAAACACTTCCTAATGACTGTACTAGTCACTTCCCCCCCCCCCCAAGATATCCAAGAATGCTTCTTAAAAGCATTATTTTCCTCGACACAAATGTTGGCATGTGATGGAAACCCTCTTTTTCTTCTATTTCACCTAAATACGACTGCCCAGGAAAATAGATCAATTCTTTCTGATTTTTAAAAACTAACAAGAAATGCTTAGTGAGTAAAAGGCAAGGAGCAACATTTACTAAATGCACCAATACCAGGAAAGAGGTCAAGTTAAAATTGTGTTTGGATGTTGGAGTTTACAAAAAAAAATTAAATTCCATTACTGGAGACAAAACATTGTATATGTGCATTAGCTCTTGGCTAGACAGCCAGTGCTCATGTACACAGTAGAATTTTTATGTAGAAATGGATGCCTTACAAATCAATGCTCTCCAGTCTTAGCAATGTCCTCACTACTGCTCAGAAATCCTGTTATTCATCTGATTTCCTACCGCAGTGCCTCACTCCCTCCACCCCGCACTGAGAGCAGCTCCCAACCCCAACACACTCTAGTTAAGGGTTTATTGCCCAAGGCTTCCACTTCCACGCATTTTCCACATACATCTTTGGTCTCATCTCCGATGGTGGTAGTACATCTCTGTTTGTAGTCCTGCAACACTAGTTTTTGATCTTTGCAATGTACCTGTTTCTTTTGCTTCTTTGTTGCGGGGACTTAGCCTGACTAATGTTTTTTGCCTCTTGAACTCCACAGGCTTCCTTGAAAAAAGCCTGAAATGGTGTCAAGACACTGCTTTGTTAAAGTGGAACCTCTGGGTTTTACGTGGTCTGCATTGTAGGATCTGCCCCTGCCCCTGCAGGAACATTCCAGAGTATGTCCTAGTTGCCAGTTGAAGTTGAAAGCCCTTCTCTCTAACACATTCAGTGATAGCCTCCTGGTTTTCTATACCTGCCAAAAAATGTACTCAGAAATACTTTTTCCTCAAACTGGTCATTCTTTTTTTTTTCGGTGTTAAAAATTCTGAAACAGTGTTATGTGGATGCCCTCTGATTTCCATGCATTCCCCAAACCATCATGGTCTTTCTCTGGACTCTTAGGCAACCCGTCTTCCTTTTCTCCCACAGTGAGTCTGTCCAATGCTTTTCATGTCTTCCAGTGCCTAAAGGCAGATGAACATGGACAGGCATGAGGGAATCATGGGCATTTATTTTATTTCTACATTTCAACCAATATCCTTTTGCCAAGGACTCCAAAATCCAGGAATCCATCCCGTTCTACTTCCAGAGTTCCAATTTCCTATTGATAACTTTACTGATGACTTCCACTTGTTTATCTATTATCTCTGTTCTCATTTTTAAATATTTATTTGTATTTATATGGAAGTCATGCAGAGGATGTAAAAGGTCGTCCTTTTTTCTGGCTCACTTCGTGGATGCTCACCAACAGCTGGGACTAGTCCTGGCTGCAGCCAGGAGCTTGGGATTCCCCATGTGTCAGAGCAGACTTGAACCATCACCTGCTACCTCCAAAGGGGGTGAATTAGCAGGAAATTGGAATTGGAAGCAGACAGACTCAAACATGGATACTCCAGTATGAGATGTAGGCTACCCAAGTACTGTCTGAGTTGTTATACTAAACACTTTCCCAGAGATGACCTTACGTTTTAAACTTTAAGGATCAGTTTCTTTTCAAAATCCTACCTCTTCCTGTCATGTTTAATTCTAGTGATGACATTATAACAAATTTGTCATCACAGTGTTAGTGTTACTGTCTTTTTCTCTTGTGCATACTGAGAACTCACCTTCTTCCTGTCTCCTGTTTAACCTGTCTTATCCTGCTACCAGGGACATCTTCCTCTTACCTGTGCTGTTGAAGCTATCTTCACTGGGTTTCTGAATACTGATGTCTCTCTCTGCAATTTGTCCTCCACATCTGCTCTTAGAATTTTCTTTCTCCAGGTCAGTTATCAAACTATGCTTTCACATTCAAGAATATTCTGTGCTCTTTGGTCCAACAAATCAAACACAAAGCTTGTTTCATATAGTTCAGAGTCTTCTGCAATCTGTCCCCAGGTTAGTGTTTCCCTCCTATCTCCCACTATTTCCTTTTACTCATCACTGGTGTTCTTTATCCTATTATGTTTCTAACTGCTAACATTGACATACATTTCAAAATCTAGTTCATGACTTTAAAAAACACTTTGTGTACAAAAGCTTCTCCAGATACCTCATTGATAGCTCGTTCCTCTCGTTCTTTTGCGTAAATCTTCTCTAACCCTTTTCTTTGCCCCTGATCAGTGTGTGGTGATTGACTTGAGTGTCAGTGTCAGGCTGTCATCTTCAAGATGTGCCCAAAGTCTCAAGATGAAAACAAAGTTGGAGACAACAATATTTTACCTCCACCAATGGAGATGGGATATAAAATGTTTCTGATAGCTTTCAAGCAAAGTGTCATAATCATGGCCCTCCATCCCAGTCTTTACCAGGCAGCTGAGCAGACTGCAGGTTGGTGATAAGGTTGGAAAGATAATGCTCTTCTAGGAGAGGCAGGTCGCATGCAATGCAGTGTGATTACAGAGAAGCTTTGTTTGACCCAGTGAGACTTGCAGGAACAGGAACCCAAAAGAGAGCGAGGTTAATGACTGCCTATGAAGAGAATTGGCAAACACAGATTAGAGTTATATTTCTACAACAAACAATGTGAAACTGACCAGAGCAGCAGCATTAAATCAGAGAACTTTCTTGCCAAGTTGCAAAAAATTCCATCTGATAGACGAGTACACAGAGCACTGTGAACATGCTTGCTTCCTAGGTTCCCAGCTAGCTTTTTCTTTTCTTTTCTTTTCTTTTCTTTTCTTTTCTTTCTTTCTTTCTTTCTTTCTTTCTTTCTTTCTTTCTTTCTTTCTTTCTTTCTTTCTTTCTTTCTTTCTTTCTTTCTTTCTTTCTTTCTTTCTTTCTTTCTTTCTTTCTTTCTTTTTCTTTCTTCCCTCATTCCTTCCTCCCTCTCTTCCTTTCTTCCTTCTTTCCTTTCCTAAGATAGATAGAAAGTCAACATAAGACGCTCATTCTGAGATTACTTTAACAATGTCTTCCTCGCTATAGCTTCTTTCCTCTGTGGCTTTTTCCCACTATGGCTACATTTCTCAGGAAATTTTGAAAATATGAGAGAAGGAGGAAAGATGTGCTTGCTATTTTTTATTCAGTGTTTCAAAGGTAACACAGCTAGATATTTATACAGAAAGTGAGGCACTTAGATGGGAGTGACTGACTTGAAGTTCAGTGTTTTAAGCCTAAATTAATCTCTAAAATAATTATTTATACATTGGAAAATACTTTCTCACCTTTATTTTTAAAAACAATAAATTAAATGTGAATTATCTATATTTTATGATACTGAACACTTTTTAACTTACTTATTACATCCACTAATATGCTTGAAAAGGGAATAAAGTTAAAGATGGGAACAGCCTCCAATCCAGTGGCTTACTTTCCACAAACCAGGTCTCCAAGTGTGGATGAAAAGAACTCAGTTTCTGGGGCCATCATCACTGCCTCTGAGGGTCAGAATTAGCAATTAGGCACTTTAGGATGAGACATGAAAATATCTGGTGAAATGCAAGTCTCACTGCTTTGCACCGAGTTTACACTAGCTAAAGGAAAATACGGATATTTGCAAGTGTCTTGAATCCAAGCTCCTAATTGCATTATAGTCTACTGTAGGTAGGTACACAGGAAAGGATGCAGGGCTGAAAATGGGGCTTAGAGAGGAACTCTTAACAACACTCACACTCCAGCCCTGGTCTTTCTAAACAACCACCTTTCTTTGCAGGTATTTCGAAAGAAAATTTAAACAGCAGGAACCTCTGTTCCACCAAAGAAATGCTCCAGCTCTACAGCCCACCTGTAGCGACACAGGCATGAGCACTGTGAGGTCAACCTGGCTTGCCAGGTGCAAAGTCACGGCCCTCTGCGAGTCTCGCTGACACCCTGTGAAGGCAGCAAGCCACTGCTTCCCTGCTTGCCCTGCTCTGGGGGAATTACCTTCATTTTCTGCCTATGTTTCTCTGCCACAAGTCAAATCAAGCTTCAGAATTCATTAATTACTGGAACTGCAGAGTACGCCAAATTCTCCTACTCACCTAATCCTGCTCTGTCTCCCTACCATGTCCGGTCTCTCTCGGTGACAATACCATCTAGTGATTGCTCATGAGAACCGGTTCTCTTCATATATTTTAAACACTAAGAAGCTATTTTATTTACTACAACATTCACAATATATATAAACACTTATAGATGAAGTAAACACAAAGTACACATATGGGTATTTACTGTCAGAATGTGCAATTAAACAAATGTAGGAAATGGCTACAATCTTGCTTATCTACCACTATTTCGAACACAATGCTTTATATTCCATCTCACATATTTAAAACACTTCCTAACTGCTAAAAATGAACCTAAATAGGGCCGGCATTGTGTTGTAATCACTGAAGATGCCAGAATCCCATATGGCAGCTGGGTGGGTCCCTCCTGCTCTGCTTCCTATTGAGTTCCCTGTTCATCTGCCTGAGAAGTCAGCAGAAAATGATGTCAGTGTTGGGCTCCTGCCACTCATGTGAGGACCAGGCTGAAGTTCCAGACTTTTCAATTTACCCTCGTCCAGCCTCAGTCTTTGCGGCTATTTGGGGAGTGACTCATTGGATGGAAGATTCCCTCTCTGCATTACTCTGTCTTCCAAATAAATCCTTAAATGTAAGTGTAAAAATATGCTCATCTCAATAAACAGACTCCCACTGTTGCAAATTTCTATTTTTCTTCCTTTTGTTGATTTTGTTTTGTGGCTTTTCATTTAATGGAATGTGTAGTAATTGTGTAATGAAGACTCTTATATCCAGATGTGAGGATAGAACGCAATACGCATCTCTACTTTCAGATCAAAGATGGACTCCCAATGAAACTGTTAAACACATCTTGAAAATAGGATGTTGGACTCTCTGCAATTGTCTATGCCCTCAGTGATGGACATATGCCTGTTTATGAAGAACTATATTATCATAATAATATAAAGGAACTCAATGTGGGGCGAGGGGATCAGGGGAGGGGTAAGGGAAATCCCAGGGCCTACGGAACTGTATCATAATATGTTAATAATAATAATAAAGTGAAAAAAGATACAGATTTACAGAGAGAAGGAGATGTAGGAGGAAGATCCTGCATATGCTAGTTCATTCCCTGAGCAGCTGCAATGGCAGGGAGCTGAGCTGATATGAAGGCTGGATCCTAGAGCTTCTTTCAGGACTTCCACTTAGGTGCAAGGTCCTAAGGTTTTTGAATCATTCCTTAACTGCCTTCCCAGGCCACAAGCAGGGAGCTGGGTGGGAATTAGAGCAGCTGGGATGTGGTGCCTGTATAGGATCCTGGTGTGCAAGGTGAGGATTTAGCCACTGAGCTGTCATGCCAGGCCCCATAACTTTTCAAATATTTGATTTGAGCAACAATCCGTGATGACACAGATAGACACACATTGGTGATGCTACCAATCTTTCTGTTAGCTCTCAGCTCTCTTCTCTATCACTTATTTTATATTTACTATTTCTCAGCACTGAACTTATTTTCTCATGATCTACATTAAATTGGGCCAGTGAGAGGCAGTGGGAGAATGAAGGGTGGCAAGATGGAACCATTTGGGTCTTTCTCTTCTCTCTGTTTTGTTTGGAGTCTCTAGAAAGATACGTAGCATAATTTATACAGCCCTGTGAAATATGGAAATATAATTTTAAGAATTTTAAAATAATGTGGCTTGTGTTTGGCACAGCTATGAAATTGTCTGGAATGATCACATCCCAAATCCCATAAGCCTAGTTTGAATCCTGGCTCTGTTCCTGATTCTGGCTTCCTGTTAATGTTCACCCTTGGGGGCAACATGTAATGGCTCAAGTAATTGGTTCCTTGATGCCACCAGAGACCTGGGTTCTAGTTTAACTTAGGCCTGGCCATGCCCTGGTTATTATGGGCAAGTGGGGAGTGAATCAGCAGGTGGAAGCTCCTCTCTCAATTACAACTGATATTAAAAATAAGATTAATTTAAAAATTTCAAGATGGGAACGTCAGAATTTCAAGCAGGCATTATGTCGTTTTTGCGGACTTGGGCTCTGAGTGGCTACACACATTTCGTGCTAAGAAGACAGAGCTCTCTTTGGAGAACCGTCTGTTGGCTTTAGTATCCAACTCCTTGGGCAACTGCTCGGATACCTCCTGCTTCTCATCTTTAGTCCTGGGGTGAATTCCTGTGGTTACAATTTTCAATTTTCCCCACTTTCCCTGCTTCCTCTTTTATCCTTTACCACGTTTGTACCTTGTTCTATTAATTTCTTGTACTGAACTGCATGTCCTAACCTTGCTGATACCGATATCAACTTGGTCAAGTTGTCGCTGTTTTCTTTATTCTGCCATAGCTAAAGACATTGCAGGATAGCTTTCTGATCGTTATACTACGTTCAGGGTCAGAGTCCTCTTCAACATGATGTCTGATAACACATGATGTCAGTTGACACATGAGGTAATATCTGTGTGGCTTCTCTGCTTGATCTCTTTTTTAAGCAACTACATTTGTACCATGGCAGTGATGCACTTCATTCAACTAATGAGTTGCTTTACATTTTTCATCAATCCCATCAGAAGTAGTTTTTCTGTGCTTCCTGTGTGTACTCCTCCAGTTGTCTTCGCGATGGGGTCTTTGAGTGGAACTGCCTCGTGGAAGAGTGTACATTTCATATTTTATTACAAATTGCCATTTCAGAATGGTTAGTGAGTATCGGCATGCTCAAATTCGAAATATGTCTGTAGCAGGCTGCGTTTCATTATTTTCTGTTTAAAGTGATTGGGAGTGCTTATAGTTCCTTCGATAAATCATTTTTGTAGGTCTTTGAAATTTGTCTCCAGATCCATTTTCAAAGGCAGTTAAAAGTCACCCTGTTTTATTCTGTGCATAACGTGTCTTTAAAATAAAGACACTATCCAGCTTAATCACCTCGCGTGGTCTATAGACGTGTTTTCAGTGGACTTCTGATTATTTTTCAGAAATAAAAATCTATGTTCATGGGTGGAAGCTTTCTCACTGTTGAGGATACTAAAAACAATAAATTGCTGACCCTGGAACCTTGGACAGAAGTGTTGGAAACTTTTCTAAGAAATCACTGAAGATTTTTTAACTTTATGGCTACCCAAGGCAACTCTTTTGTCCAGGAGACAATATTTGTGATGCATAATGTTGGTGGATATTTTAAAAATTCAGTTGTTTTATGATATCTTCATTAGAAGTAGGTGACACTACCTATGACTATTGTCATCACAAAATTTTGTCAAAAGCACTGTAAAATAGTTATCGTGTTATCATTGATAAGGCAGCGAACGTATTTCCTTTCCAAGCAGCTCATTTTTAACCTGCAGTTGTTCTAGCTGAAAAAAAAACGTTTGTTACTATGAATGCAGTAAATCATGTTGCTTGATTTTTAAAGGATAGGCCAGCTTGCAAGGAGCTTGGATGATTTCACTTTGCATATTCTATCAAAAGTAGTTTCCAATTGACCCTTTTAGCGGAAAGTTTGGGAAAATGCCCTCAGGCATTGACATTCCCCCCATTGTTTTCTTAACACAGAGCAAACAAAAACAGCCTCCTTTCTCCACTGTGGTTAAAACCTTTTGGGTTTCGGGCCCGGCGCATGGCCTAGCGGCTAAAGTCCTCGCCTTGAAGGCGCCAGGATCCCATATGGGCGCCAGTTTTAATCCCGGCAGCGCCACTTCCATCCAGCTCCCTGCTTGTGGCCTGGGAAGGCAGTCGAGGACAGCCCAAAGCCTTGGGACCCTGCACCCGTGTGGGAGACCTGGAAGAGGTTCCTGGTTCCCGGCATCGGATAGGCGCGCACCGGCCCATTGCGGCTCACTTGCGGAGTGAATCATTGGACCGAAGATCTTGCTCTCTGTCTCTCCTCCTCTCTGTATATCTGACTTTGTAATAAAGTAAAATAAATCTTTAAAAAAAATCTGTGGGTTTCATGTGCCGTATCTGGTCTTAGTAATACAGAATTCTTTTGGTCTTAGAAATGAGTGATCAATGATCTATTTTTTGTAATCCCTTAACTTTTAAGCCATTGACTAGAAGGTGCTTTCCAAAACCTAAGACTAGGCTTTGTGTTAAAGACACTCAAATGAGTTGCTGCGTATGTACTCCTTTTGGAGCTGTGTTTTCCTGTCAGACTAATAAATTCCTGTAGGCCTCAGCTCTCTAATTCCCTTTAGGCAGACCTGGAATCAAGAATATCAGCCTTGTTTTTGAAATCACTATTTTTATGACACACAGAAATAGCTACAAGGACTACCTTAATCTCTTTTGCTTATAGGGCCATAGAACAGTCTGTAGTTCTCAGAAGTTAATGATCACTAGAGGCCCACACACATACATACGAATCCCTGGCCCTCGGGTCTGTCCAAGTGCCTTACCAGCACAGCAATGAAGTAAAATCAGACTTAGTTCTCTGAGTTTGCTTTCTTCTTATACCCTTGATGTTTTACAGGTTTCCATTTCATTTCCTCTATTAGCCGTGTTGCAGCTATAATATTTCAGTTTCTGCACAAAGTATGAAACAAAGGTAGAGGAGTCCAGCCTAGATGTTCATGCACAGCATGAAATCAACTGGGGCTTGGGCCATTCATCAGTCTTATCCCTTCCTAGTATACATCTAGAGGTGTGAGAATGTGTGTATCCAGATGGTCTTCCTTCCCCTTTCCATCCATGAAATTCTCCCCAGATCACATCTCAACTTATTCCGTAAGATTTCTCTAATATTTGACAATAAGTGCTTATTTATTTGAAAGGAAGAGTTAACAGAAAGAGAATGCTCCACCTGCTGATTCACTCCCTAAATTGCCACTATAGCTAGGGTTGGACCAAGCTGAAGGTAGGGTCTCGGGGCCCATGATGCCTTCTAGATGGGTGGCAGGGGTCCAAGTACTTGGGCCATCTTTTGATGTTTCTTGGGCACAGTAACAGTAACAGAGAGCTGCATCAGAAGTGGAATGATCAGGACTTGAACCAACACTCGTATTGAATGACAGCCTTCCAGATGGTGGTTTACTTTGCTGCACCATTGTGTTGCTCACAAATTTTAAAATTTATTAGCACTTCACAGTACTTTGTCTTTCAAACTCTTATTTTTACCTAATGCAATATCTTGAATGTTTTTCTCCAATTGTTTTCTCAAAGGGACTGCACACGACTCAAGCATACTTGGTAGTGTCTCTCTCCTGGAGGGCCCCCTCCACCACACTTCCCAACCCAGGTCCGGGAGAGGAGTCTAATTGAGGACCTCATAAATGCAGCATTGGGATCAGTGTTCATGTAGTAAAAAGAATGAAATTGCAGGGATTTTATTTGAGCAATTGAAATTGAAAAGTTAATGCCAATAACTGATTTGTTCATTTTCATTGTTTTGAAGAATGGTTACATCAACAGTGTAATATCCTCTGCAGGAATTTTATGTGGCTCATGTTGAACAAAAACATACTTTCATCACCGGTTCCAGTTTTCAAAAATTTAAAAAGCAAAGGAGTTCATTGGAAAATTTTCTATTTATGATTTCTTTTCAACATTCATTTCTTTTCAGCTTCATATCTTTTGCCATTTATATCATGCTTTCAGTTTCAGTTTGTATTAAACCATTGTCTGTAATGCCTGCGTTCCAAACAAGGTGAAGATTTGTGTCCCAGCTTCTCTGCTTCTGAACCGATTCTCTGATAATACATCTGATAAAGCAATGGGAGAAGGTCCAAGTGTTTTGGACTCCTGGCAGGCATGGGGGAGGCCAGGTGTTACTCCGTGCTTCTGGCGTCCACTTTGTCCAGCCCTGGTTTTTGAAGACTTTTGGGGAATGAAGCAAATGGTGCAAGAACACTATTGCTTCTCTTTCTCTTCTTGCTCTGCTTTTTGTTTCTGTCAGTCTGTCTTTCAATTAGATAAAGCAACATCTTTAAGGAAAAATAATGTTAGGGATTAAAAGAGAAAATGTGTTTTTCTTAAAACTTTTAGTACTTGAAAATATTGTAATGGAAAATTATGATTCAAATGGTTTTCAATTAAAATTATTTTTATTATTAAAAAGTTGAGTATTCTTTAAATTATATACTGATATTAAAGGAGAAACTTCAGTAATACTTAAAAATTCCAATTAAAATTAAGTTAAACTGAAGTTAAAATTCTTAAAATCTTTTTTCTTATTATGACACATTTCATATGTGCAAAAATAGTAAGAAAACAAAACCTCCATGTATCTATTTTCTAAACTCAATAATTTATCAGCTGATGGCTAATCTTACTCCATCACACCATTTTATCTGGATTCTTCTCACGTTTATGTAACTAAATTTATCATAAAACTTGATACATAAATTTGTCCATATATATCTCCAAAAGATAGTATGTTTGACATATTACACATAAAGTGTGACAATAATTCCTTAACTGGGGCAAATGTTTGATATTTTAATGGTTTCATATGTTGCATACTTTTAGTAACAGATCTGAATGAAGTCAAATAAAGGTTTGCATCAGAGTTTTCCAAAGAAACAGACAGGAACTATATATCTACATCTGCATCTATCTATTATCTATCTATCTATCTATCTATCTATCTATCTATCTATCTATCTACCTATCTATCATCTATCTTCATCATCTATTTGCCTACACACATTTAGAGAGATTTATTAGCTCACATGATCATGGAGGCTAAAAACTTCAATGACCTATTTCTGCAAATTTTCCAACCTCTGGAAATACAATCTTCAGTCTTCTTCTGGAGGCGTGGAAAGCAGCTGAGATGAAGACAAAAATCACAGTCAGGAAGCACAGAGGTAACATGTTGGTCCAGCTCAAGAAGTCTGCAAGGAAGCAAGGGGTTGGCCTTCTGTCTCTGCTTTTGATCTGCATGGATTCTCAATGACTTCTGGGATGCCCACCACCTTGTCCAGAGCAATAAAATGTCTGAGTCTGTAGGTCCAGGCGCTGAGTTCATTCACAGACACCTCCAGAAACAAGTTTCAGTTGAACACTCCAGACCCTTCTCAGGTTGACACATTGAACTCACTGTCAGGTCACATATTGTAGTGTGTTAACATTTCTTTGAAGTTTCTTTTAATCTTTGGTATTCCTCTCTGTCCCTCTCTTTTCATCTTTTTGCACTTTCTTTGTTGAAGGAATAATTTTATTCTACAGAATTTCCCCAATCTGTTGTGTTTATTGCCTCTCTTTTGTACTATTTAACCTTTCTGGCATTTTAAATATTTAATTAAACCTTATTCAGTATTCTGCAGAATTACAAATACTTTCAATTTGAGCTTCCAATTAAGTTTATATCTAATTACTTCCCAATGTAAAGAATTAGTGAGTGTGCATGCATTTGCATATATACTCCTGTTTAAGAGTAAAAAAAATTCCTGTTACAAAATATTTCTCAGTATCTACAGGTAACTTGTACCTTTAGCCCAGGAATTTATCAGTACTTTTTAGATCCACACACAAGAACTTGAAAAGAAGCAAGAAAGAAATATTTGAGCTTACTGAGAAGTTATACATCATTATGAAAGAAGCTATTAGATTCACATCGACCAAAAATAATTTGTAAGTTATATTTAATTTGTTTCTTAATTAATTCTCTCCTGTCCCATTCAAATTGTCCTTGCTTTCCTTACATGCCAATTATTCCCCACCCCCTTTCTCCGTGTGTGTGTGTGTGTGTGTGTGTGCATGTGGGGGAGGGAGCAGAGAGAGAGAGAGAGAGAGAGAGAAAGAGAGAGAGAGAAGTTCAGTACTCAAATTCCTATAGCCATTAGGATTGTTTCCAAGACTTCTGTGGTCTGAATGGATGTCCCTAAAATTTGTGTGTTGAAATTCTAATCCCCAAACTTCTCAGATGATTGTGTCATGTGAGTAGAACACTTATCAATGAGATGAATGCCTTCTTAATGGGGGAACCCTCATTCTTTTACCACATGAAATTAACATGAGTGTTAAGTGGTAGAAAACCATCACCAAGCAGAATATGGCAGAGAGCCCTTGATTTCTGGTTTCTTCAGACTCCAGATCCATGAGAAAAAAACTCCTGTTGTTTGTCAGCCACTTAGTTTATGGCATTTTGTTACAGCAGCCTGAATAGACAAAGTTAAAGATATTGTGTGAGAAATGTGGTCTATTTTTCTGGAAGAAGGAAGAGAGGGTAGGAGACATAGGTGTGGAGGGAGGGAGGAAATATTATATTCCTAGAATTGTATGTATGAACAATATTGAACCTTTTGAAAGCTAAAAAACCCTAACAATAAGTAAATAAAATGTAATGTGACATTTTAATAGAAGTAATAGGAGTTAAACCAAACAAAACAACAAAACTGTTTTCTTAGAGCCTGAATGATGTCAGCCAAGAAAATGGATGTTTAGACCTAAACAGTATGTTGTGCCAGTCCTGCAGTTTGGATGCTAAAGTAACAGAAACTCACACGAGTGCCCGCTGAGTGTGCCTGTGCGTCTGTGATAGTTGAGAATTCTAAGATGCAGGACCAAAGTCCACAGTTCTCCCTTTCAGGTCTTGGAGCAGTTCTGTTCTCTGAAGGGAAAGTAGTGATTTTCTTTCTTCTTCTTCTTTATCATTATTTTTTAAGATTTGTTTTATTTTTATTGGGAAGTCAGATATACGGAGAGGAGGAGAGACAGAGAGGAAGATCTTCCGTCCACTGATTCACTCCCAAGTGCCCACAATGCCAGGAGCCTGGAGTTTCTTCTGGGTTTTCCATGCTGGTGCAGGGTCCCAAAGCTTTGGGCCATTCTTGACTGCTTTCTCAGGCCATAGACAGGGAGACGGATGGGAAGCAAGGCTGCCATTGTGGAGAGCGGGACTTTGCCCCAAGACGGCGCTTGTTATTGTTTTCTCAAGGCACAAAGGCAGTAAACAAGTTTTAGGAAGTTGCAGAGGACTGGTTCAAGGTCTCATGCAGTCTGCATGGTGTGCGCGTGATCAGAGTTGTGATTGGTGTGTGTGTGCGTGATCAAGGCTGTGATTGGTGTGTTTGATGCGTGGCCAAGCAGCCCTGTTGCAATTGGCTGTTGATAGGGTTTTAACCTAAGTTTGAGAGAGAACAAAGAGAAGAAGAACAAAGAGGAGTAGTGGTAGAGTAGTAGTAGTGGTAGTAGTAGTAGTAGAAGAGGAAGCCTGTAAATATGCTGTAGTTACTGCCCTTCTGTATTATACTTGGATTTCTTGTTTTGTTATGTTATGTAATTAGTTTGTCCTTCAATAAATCCTCATAAGAGCAAGCACCTGTGTCGGAGCTTCACTCGCTGGACGAGGGACCCCGTTATGCCATGATTAGAATCAACACCTATATGGGATCCTGGCGTGTGCAAGGCGAGGACTTTCTCTTCTAGGTTACCACACTGGGCCCTTCTTTCTTCTTTTTAAAATGTATATTCATTGACTTGAGAAGCAGAGTTACAAAGAGAAACGGCCAAACAGAGAGAGAGCTCTTCCATCCACTGGGTCACTCCCCAGATGGCTGTAGAGCCAGTACTGAACCTGCCCAGAATAGAACCAGGAGCTGCTCCAGGTCTCTCATGTAGGGGCAGAGATCCAAGCACGAGGACTATCTTCTGGTATTTTCCCAGGCACATTAGCAGGGAGCTAGATCAGAAGTAGAACATCCTGGACATAAACAGGCACCGATATGAGTCACCAGTGCCACAGGCTGAGGCTTTACCCTCCATGCCACAGTCCCAATCCCAGCTCCAGAGTGGTGGCTTCAACCTTCAGTCACTTCAGCTACCACCTTCGTGGCTCTTGCCATTGCTGTACTTCTCATGCTGTGTTGCCTGCTCTGCTAGCATTCTATTGTGCAAAAAATATTACCAATATCAAGGCTGTCTGCCTTTCCAAAGGCTGAAATCCAAACATCCCGAGGCATTAGGGGTTCCTCTGGAGGTCTGTAACTTCTCAGCTTATTCATGTTGAAGGAAAAATTCTTTTCTTTTTTTCTTTTCTGTATCTGCAGGATTGAAAGCTTGGCTTTTGTGAGGCCCATCAACTAACAATATGTTCCCCTGATTTATGGTAACGTATTTTACAGCAACTTATTGAGGGTGGCTATCACTCATATTCAGGTTCCTGAAGAAGGGGATTATACACCCCTCTCCTGGGAGGGGCATCTGAGCATTCTGTTGACCACATTTACCTGTGCATTCACTTCATAAACTTAAACATACTTGCTTATGGAAACATTGTTTTTTGGATACATGTGCTATGCGTATGTTTGCTTGTGGTGCATATATCTTTTTATTTAAATACTTATACAAATTAAGATAACTGTATAACCAATAAAATAAACTGCATTTATCAGTATATACCCTAAAATTTCTCAACTCCATAAGGGTCACTTGCTGGGAAACATTGGCTCCGAGAATAACACTCAATGACTGATTAAAGCAGCAAGACGTGGGAAGACTTTGTTTTCCATGAAATAAAATAAATGTACGTATATTTTCTCTTTAAGATTATACAAGTTGGGCCTGGCGGCGTGGCCTAGTGGCTAAAGTCCTCGCCTTGAAATCCCCGGGATCCCATATGGGCGCCGGTTCTAATCCCGGCAGCTCTACTTCCCATCCAGCTCCCTGCCTGTGGCCTGGGAAGGCAGTCGAGGACGGCCCAAAGCTTTGGGACCCTGCACCCGTGTGGGAGACCCGGAAGAGGTTCCTGGTTCCCGGCTTCTGATTGGCTCACACCGGCCCGTTGCGGCTCACTTGGGGAGTGAAACATAGGATGGAAGATCTTCCTCTGTCTCTCCTCCTCTCTGTATATCCGGCTTTCCAATAATAATAAAATCTTAAAAAAAAAGATTATACAAGTTATTAGTTATCAATGTTCATCAAAACGTGATTTTCTTGACTGCAGAAGGGAGGTGATACCGAGGTAGGGTGGTACCATTCGGTGCTTGGAATATTTTGTTCTTAATATCTTTGTCATAAAGGTAAAAAGCTCAGTAGATCAAATATACTTTCATGTGTTTTCAGAATTCACAGCAATGACATTTATGACAAACAACCCTAGTCTAATTAAGTTGTGCATTTTCACGGAGAGGCGAAGATTAGAGATATCCAAATTTCTCCAGAGAAATTTTGACTTGTGTGTTGATAGGCATATCTCTGAGGACTTGATTAGCCTCTTGCAAATCCTTGTGGCACTGAGACACTTCCTATCCCAGCAAACAATCTTTTGGCCTGATGATTCTCATAATCCAACCCTTCGTCATTGCCTGAAACGCTTCAGTAGAGAAACATGCTGGAAAAGCCACATTTCTCTACGGAGTCACTTCTGTCAATTCGTTGCAGCCCTGAAGCTCGCTTACCTGATGGGGCTGGAGAACCACGTACTCTTAGCTTTAAATGTTTGCCTGGTTTTGCCCATTGATTCACAGTGACATAGGTGGTGACTATTCAGATTTTGGCATTGGGTCCTCCATCTCATATTAACTTGTTATGCCTTTGGCTTTGAGAGCTCCCTGCCTAGACATGGGTCTCTTAGCTACAGCTTTTCATGTTTACCTGATTGGAAGCTCTCCCTTTGCGTTCATATATAGCCACCTGTGTAGTCAGCAAGGATGATAGGAAGAGATCAGTATGTCTCAAGCCTAGGGAATCTGAGGTTTGCAGTCTTTCAGGCAGTCAGCTCTCCGCTACTCCTATCAATCAACAGCAGTTTCTTAGCCAATCAACAATGCTTTCTTAGCTGGTGTAGTGCATGTTATCTGCAATACTCTTCAAGGTTATTGGCCTTTCCTTTTTACTGAAATAGTTCCAGTAATCATTCCAAATCATTGCATACCCATTTTTAGTTCCTAAAATAAAGTGACCATTTTACATTTTTTTTCCTGTGTCAGGAACCCAACAGCTGATAAACTACATGTCGAGTGAATGTTAATTCAGTTTCCTTTATTAGGCAGCAATGCAAAAAACACAGTATTTTGAATTACTTTGAGTTGAATATTAAATATATGTATGTTATTATATAAAATTATTGATATGTGTTAAAATAAACATATTAAACTACTTAAAAATTGTGGCACCAGACATATTATCATTCAATTCTGTAACTTCTACTATGAAGAAAATATCAGTTAGGAAATTTCTTCAGGGGGAGGGAAATGCAGCAAGTCTGAAAAAATGGATCAAACTGGTTTCATTGGTAAGTAAATATACCAATTTATTTAGTAAGAAGTCCAGAGGGCAAGATCAGGACACAATTTGATCTTTGGCTTAAGTGCTCAAGTACTTGTTGTCAAGCACCTCTTTGTCCTTTGCATCCTACGCAGGCTGGTTTCCGTCAAAGTCCCAAGCTGCCTGGAACTGTTCCAGTTTCAGGCTGTAGGCAGGCAATGCGGAAGAAAAATGACTCTTCGTGCCTCACAGAAGCCATTCTTTGTCTCTTTGACTAGCAGCGGTCTCTGTCATACACCCAAGTTAAGAAAATCCTGGAAAAGGGAATGCCATTGCCCCAGCTTAAATAGACGAGGCATCCAACCTGTGGCTGGGATGGAACGACTTTCTCCTAACTCCTTTAGGGAAAAAGTAGAAAAAGGACCAAATTGGAATTCTGATGGAGAAGGAGGACAGAGGACTACCAAAGTTACCTGCCACAACCATTCGGCTGCAAGAGAAACATTAGACATAAAAGGTGAGGTAATTTGCTCAAGGGCATATAGCTGACAAATGGGATCCAACCCAGTATGCAGAGCTGCCAGAATGCATCTTTGAGATCATACATTCAACCTCCTCCTCAGTTTACAGCTTGGGACCTGTCGGCCAGAGTGTTAAATTACTTTCTCAGTATTACGAGATCTAATTAGTATCAGAGGTGCAATCAAATTTCAGTTCAGACACACCCTCAGTTCAGACACATCACAGTCCTCTAAATTGTCGATTGCTACCTTCTTGTTCCATTTGTGTTAACTGGTATCTATCCCAAGCATAATTACATGGAATTGTGAAGGGCCTGAAGCAGTGCCTTGGTCATAGCAGGTGCTAAAACGAAATTTGTTGATTGAGTCAATATTTCTTAACATAAATCTGAGTAACTCCTAAGAGCTTTAGAATACTTTCAGTAATATGTTGTGTGGACTATGTCTTCCCAACTCTCTCCCCATCGTGTCATTTTACAACTGTTCCCAAAAACGGCTTAGCCAAAGAACACAGGGAAAAGTTCATCTTGTGTGAGGAAGCAACTTAAAAAGATGGTGTTTAAGTGGCACAGACATTAATTATTGTGTAAAGCAGAATGCAAATTCAAATAAAGAGAGCATGATAATGGCAGCTTTTCTAACTTCGTTTGTGTCAGCTTGAAAAAAGTTGAGAAGTGCTGCGTTAAGCTAATGCTGTTGTGCACAAGCTTTGTCAGCATAAAAATATGATAGCTATCATCATAAAAATGCTGTTTATAAAAGCAAAGAAAATAACAGCATTTCATCTGTTTCCTATTAGTAGTAGGGATTTAATAGTTATAGAAATATTTTGGAAAAAATTATTTCAATCTTCCATATCAAAATGAATATATTTTATTCCCTCTACATTCCACTGCAGTCCACCAAGAAGTTAATTCCTTGGGCTTTCATTGTCTGGATGTATATGCTCCTTAATCCTGACGATGATGCCTTTAGCTAGCCATGTCAATCTTTTAAATGCCTTTTCATGGAATCTCAATGTATGAATACACACGTGGGTCTTAAGAGCTCACCCATCTTGACATGAAGCTCAATGAAGTTTTACAAAATGAACACATGTACAACCACGACTCAGATCATTATGTGCTGGTCACAATAGTCTACTTTTTTTTAAGAGTCATTTTATTTTTATTGCGAAGTCAGATATATATAGAGGAGGAGAGACGGAGAGGAAGATCTTCTGTCCAATGATTCACTTCCCAAGTGACCGCAATGGTTGGTGCTGCGCCAAACCGAAGCCAGGAGTCGGGAACTTCCTCCGACTCTTCCACGCAGGTTCAGGATCCCAAGGCTTTGGGCTGTCCTCGACCGCTTTTCCAGAACACAGGCAAGGAGTTGGATGGGAAGTGGAGCTGCGGGATTGGAACTGGTGCCCATATGGGATCCTGGCATGTTCAAGGCTAGCACTTTAGCCACTAGGCCACTGTGCTGGGCCCCAAAGTAGTCTACGTAATGCTTCTCTTTCTCTTCTCCACAATCAAAAGGATCAAGATAAAAGTAATCAGTATTCTGACACATTCCACCATAAATTAATTTTGAATCATTTTGATCTCTGTATACTTGTGGACCACTCAATACATTTATAAAAGAGAGACTTAAAGGCAAATATACTTGGTTGCAAAAAAATTGTGAACCCATGCGTTGGAAGAGTTTTTGAAGTTCATGAAAAAATGTGCAATATTAAAATATATGCATTTCAAACTACAAAACATTTATTTTTGATTGCATTTTCCAACTTACATTTTGAAAGAACTTAGCATTTATCATGTGGTAAGTATTATTTGGGCCTGCTTTTTTTCCCCTTAGTTTTCTTATCTTTCCATGATGCTGTATTGTGTAGCAGTTTGTTTTGGTTTTCTTGTGCTTCCTTTTATGGCAGCCATGGAAACAGAATGGACGATCAGGTGCCAGTGTCTAGCTACATTGTCCTTGGGATGCAGTGAAGCATTCAAGTTGAGGATAAGCCTGCATGCAGCTTCAAGTCACTGAGGATTTCTACTCAATGTGGGAGTCTTACAAAGGCAGTACTGACTCTGGGTTCCCTTGGATTTGGCTGAGACATTCTGAGTGCCACAGCACCGTCTCAGGCTCCGCCCTATTCAGCTCTACTTTCAAAACCATCAGACCTGCACTGCAGTTGGAAAGCTTGCTCTGCCACTCTTGCCAGCTTTAGTTTCACAGGCACTGTGCTTAAGAAGCATCTTGCACTCCTAACTCTTTCTGTCATGTGTTTATCAGACGATAAGTACTGACCTCTGTTATGTAACTGAACTTACTCTGGTATTGGTGAAGATTTTGCTTATTTGTAGCCTTGCCACACTGTGAAAGTGTGAGTATAAACATTCTTGTACATGTATTTTAGGCACATTTATATGCATTGGAACCAGGACCTAGAGGTGGTGTTAAACTGTGGCACTCCCATGTGGGGGTGCAGGTATCTGAGCCACTAGGACCAACACCCTAAGACCAACTAAGGGGCTACAAAAGTTTAAATTAGCAACGTGTAGGAAAGTGCGTGGAGAAGTTGAAACAGTCATATGTATTTTGGCAGTAGTAGAGACTGGTATAACATGTAGTAAAACTGATAGGCTCTACTAAGTTTGAAGCTATGCATAACCTGTACTCACCAACTTAACACTGATTAACCTATATGCATATATATGTACACCATAACATGTCCTCTTCTTCCTTGATTACTATTTTTTATGGGTAGAAATTGGTGATTTAATATTACATGATTTAGTAATCTTTTTTCTTTTTGAGAGCCCTGAAGACTAAGAAATCAGTGTTTTTCTGAAGGTCATAGAGTTAATATTTTCTTACAGAAGGATTATTGTTTTGTTTCCTGATTTTAATCATATAATTTACTTCAGTTGATTTCTGTATACAAGTTGAAGTGGGGCTCATGATTAACTTGTTAAATATACAGATATCAGCTTTGTTTGTTTGGAAGGCCATCTTTGATTCATTAAACTGCACTTTCAACTTTATCTTACTTTTTATTTTGTTCTATTGGCCCATTTGTATATCCTTAGAGCAGAAATATAGTGAAACATTTTTAAGATTCCTGACAGCTTAGTAATAAGTCTCTCAAGTTTGCCATTGTAGTACACGATGTTCAATTGGATTCAGAGATTAGACAGTGTTGGAATTCTGATTGAGATATGTTGATCCATAGATCAATGTGAAGAAGCTGCCGTCTTAATCACCATTATTAGTGAATTCTCAACTCCACAAATATCATGTATCCCTTCATTGGATTACTAGTTAATTCATCTCGATAATGTTTTATGATCTCTGTGTAGAGAGTTTTCACAAAATTTGTCCAATTTATTCCTATACAATTGATTTTTTGATAGTATTATAGTTCATTTAAATATTTTCACTTCCCACTTGTTTCTAGTGCAGAGAGATGAACTTATCTTTGTTCCTGACTTCATGTGCAAGTCTGCTTAATTCACATATCAAGTAAGATTCATTACAAGTACTGCAAGAATTAACATTTTGTTCAATTCTTCATTCATTTCTTCCTATTTTATTGCATTGAACATGATGCTTATCACAATGGGGAGCAAAAGTGATGATGGCACACATCTTGTTCCATTCTTGATTGTTAGAATGTCGGTGGGTTTTTTTTTTAAAGATTTACCATTAATTAATTAATTTATTTATTTATTCATTTATATGTGTTGGAAAGGCAAATATACAGAGAGAAGGAGATACAGAGAAAAAGATCTTCCATCTGCTGTTTCACTCCCCACGCAAGTGGCCACAATAGCCAGAGCTTAGTGGATCTGAAGCCAAGATCTGGGAGTTGCGTCTGGTCTCCCACGTGGGTGCAGGATCCCAAGGCTTTGGGCCATCTTCAACTGCTTTCCCAAGCCACAAGCAGGGAGCTGGATGGAACTGGAACACCCGGGACATGAACAAGCACTCATATGGGATTCAGGAGCTGTAAGGCAAGGATTTAGCCACTAACAATCATGCTGGGCCCCAAGTGCAGTTTTTAATGTATCAGCACTTGCTGTTGGTTATAGTCATTGCTCTCTTTGCTAAAATTTTCCAGTGATTAGAAGTCTACACAAAGAAATAATATCATAACTGCAATTTGGAAATTCCATTCTCTGAAGGATACTCAGCTTTCTTTACCTGGGTGTGTTCTACCACACACACGGCAAGGAAGCACAGAGGCAGAAAGTCAATAAACAAAAATTAGCAAACATTTGAAAGAGAGGATCTTATTAGCTTTTAATTCTTGTTTCTTACTTTTCCTAAGAGCCAGTTCCAAATCTTCCCCTGTAATATATAAAATAATACTACATCTGTATGTATTTTTTATGTTCTAACAATTAACAAATTTATACTAGTTGCTAAAAAATGCTATTTACTTTTCACAGGACACATAAGCCACCTGAGGGGTAGGTGAGGTAGGATGGCAGATGAACTGATATCTCAGTGAGATTAGAAAGACCTCAGGGATTACCCAGATTAGAATGAAGGAAATTGTTCCAGGCAGAGGAAAGGCATTTATGAATAGGAGAGGAAAGCAAAGACTGGGAATAGAGGAACAATAGAAGCTTTGTCCATTGCAGCACAATGCTGGAAGACTGGGAAAGAGGGACTAGAATGATTCAGTTTGGGAAAGTCAACAGCTTCAAGCATGCAGAGCTCAGTTTAGATGACTAACATGGATCCTCCACCTCTTATAATTCCACCCACTAAAACTTCTCCATAGTCACAATGCAGGCCTCTCACTGCATCTCTCACAGAGGAAGATTAACATCTCTTGTGAGTAAGGACGGCCATTTCAGTGGATGCAGTTCTAGATTAAACATGTCATTGACTTTCATTCTTTCCTTCCCTGCCTTCCTACATAGCTTACTCTTCAGTAAATACAGTTAGTGCCAATAGGATGATGGGTGATCATTCCTAAAATGGTTAGTGGAAGAAGATTCAAATACTCAACTCATAAAGTGGGAAATTCTAATATGGTAAACTGGTTTGGACTTTGATAAAGAGCTGTATATGACCATCATGGTGTCTAGTATTGATCTCTTGTGGACACTACTGAGTTAAATCAGAGATGTAGGAAGTTAGCAGCAAAATACTTGGGTCTGTTTGAATAAAATATTCTCTTTTTTTTCATCCTGTTTATAAACATCTTGTTTGGAGCAATGTGTTACATGATTATGCAGTTACTAAATACTTCATTTTTGTAATTGACACTTCTCTTAGGTTGGTGTTAAAGAGTGTGACTTTAATTTTAGTAATTGTGCATGCGGGAGAGAGCAGACCTGCCTGGTGTGTTGCTGTCTCCCGAAGCTCCACAGCACTGCTCCTCTGGTGCAGATCTGCGCCTCAGTGAGGGTGGGGGATCGGCCCCCTCTTTTGTCCCCGGCTTCTGACAGGATGCCCCAGATTCCTTCATCCATTCCAGGCCTTCCCTCTTTGTGTTACTCCCTCAGAGGCAGGATTAGGCTGGCTCTGTTATGCTTCCCTCTTATCTTAGAACTCTGTATTTGACTAGACTCAAACCCAAGCGATCCATCAGTCGTTACAGATGGCCTTATTGCATATCCCTGGCTAATACCAGTTTATCTGGAACAGCCAGCTTCTCTCCAATCAACATCTAATATCAAGTGACAGCTATTCTGAGAAGGATTTAGAGGATGATAAATTAAATGGAAAGAGCAACACAGATATGGGATAATGAATCTTTGTAGTCATTGCAGGTGCATGTACTCAGCATACACCTCAGCACCTCCACACCAGCCAGTACTTGGTGCTTTTGCTGATAGGGATGGAGATCTATGCATTTTTGATCTTTTCTTTAATTTTTATTTTTCATGACAGAGTTCTTTATGCTCAGGGATTTTCCCTTCCACCCTCTCCATCTTTCCCTTCTCCCACTACTTTCTCGTAGTACCTACCAATCTTTAACACACAAAATAATAACTAGCACCATTTTGAAGTCCTTACTCTGTGGTAGGCACTAGGTTATGTTTTTTTTTCTTGGACCATCTTAATACAGATAACCTAATGAGTTAGATGTTATTGACTCTATTTAGTGACTCACTGAAGACCCTGTAGGGTAGTAACGATGGGTCAAGACTATGGCTTTTTCCCTGTACAATTACAGGGTCCATGGCCTTACCCACAGTGCCACTCTGCCACAATCTTTTCCTTTAGTGTCTCGATTGTCACCTTCTCTGTTTATTTAGACCAGATGGGCGTTTCTTACCTGGCAACAGTCTGGGATTTTTTATGGTCACAGTTGCTCCCTTGTTATTTCCTGGTGCGATCACAATCTTGATGTCCACTACTCCTTTGTCATGTGGTCAGGTGTAAACAGTCCCCCTTAGGGAGCAAGCCCACAGCACACCCAAATTTTATGCTCTCTGATTCCTGCAGTGCTGCCGCTCCCTGCACCTCTCTTGCTTAATAAAACAGTGTTAACATTCTTCACATTTGTGTTTGACTAGCAGGGCAGCCTGTCCCTCTGTTTCCTCCGGCCCCCTCCAATCACAGAACCTGGCAGACTCCAGTGAGGCTGTTGCTTATGTCAACTAGGCTTGGCCCTTGTGGGTTGGATTTTAAGCAGTTCAAGCCTACTGTGGCTCTGAAGGGCCTGATGATGGTGGGAGCCAGGGAGGGGCTGCAATGAATGGGAGAACTGTCAGTGCTTTGTTGCTTCCTCTGGTTACCATTTCAACATCTCTGCTCAAATGGAATTTGAATTTCAAAAGGTTTAAAGAACATTGCTCAAACCCACAATTTCCCAGCAGCTTGAAAACCTCTTCAAACATTACCTTCAATCTGCTGCTGCTGGCGGGTGGATGTTGCATACCCATGTGAACAGGGTCCTGCTGCTCTGTTGCGAGCTGGCTTCCACTTACCACCAGCTCACCCACAAGCCAGCATTCAAACCAACTGGGCTCCCCCTGGTTTCTGGGATGCTCGGTCCAATTCTCAGAAAGTTGATACCTATGGAGTCTCTGCCGAGGAATAATTCCCTAAATGTACAAAACGTGTTCATCTAAATATGGATGTGGGGAGTTGGATTAGAGGGTGCAGGTGCGGAGACAGAATTTATCCCAGGAGTACAGGGAGGGGGCCTTTTTCCCCTACTCCCTCCTCTGGGGTAGCCTGTGAAACTGATATGTTAGTTGTGACCTATTGCTGGCAACATCGTCATTTTTATTTAGGGTGGTTGAGGCTGCTGTGAGGCCTTCAGTGGGAGTTCCATTGTCAATTCTGCATTAAGGAACCATTAGAATAAAGTGTTACTGTAAGAAGCTCTGTCGGCTAGACAGTTCTCAGAAAAGGTTTGTGCCTTTTCTGAGAGCTACTTGTTTCTTTCCATTTCCAGGAGTTGGGGGTGGGGTGGGGGAATGCCCCAAATGAGCTGAACCTTTTTAATTGATTATAAAAACAGAATAGATCACAGTAGTGGGAACTGTTGGCAAGGTTTTACAGCAAGTGGCGAATCACTACATATTCATTTGTTTCTTCTTGGCCAAGATGAATCCTCTTTTGGTATTAAGGCAAATGTGCTGTGAAGCTGTGGAGGACAGGGTTTAACAACTTTTCCTGGCTGGGGTCCTAGGTAATTTTTTTTTCCCCTTTTGTAGCATAGTAAGGATGGTAAGGAATCGGGGGCAGCAAGGTGAGAGAGGTGTTTTAGTTTAGGCAGGAGCTGTGAGTCCTGAGATAGAGTTCTGATGGAGCCAAAAAACAGTGTTAATTGTGTAGGTGGAAGGTGGGCGAGTTGGATTGCAATGCAGAATCTGCAGGAGGAGTCTGACTGCGGAGTGGCCATACTTGGCATCTACTTTCCCTCTCAGTAGCTGCAGGGAATTCGTTCCAGGACCCCCTTGGATACCAAAATTCACAAATGCTCAAGTCTCTTCTGTAAAATGGCAGAGTATTTGCATGTAAACTATACCTTGTGTATACCTCAAATCATCTTGAAATGATTTGTAAAAGCCAATATGGGAGTACTTCAAAATGTTTGTAGAAAGTCCATGTTATGGAAAAAAACTGTGCATCCATTTCAAAACATTTTAATCAAAGTATATTTACCTTTTAATCCCTTTCCCTCAGATTTTTCAAGTATCTTAGGTAGTCTAAATGCTGTGTAAATAGGTATTATCATATATACGTAAAAACTTTTTTATTATGTTCTGTTCCAGTATCGTTGTCCCTCTTTCCACCAGGACATTTCGACCTGCAGTTGCTAGAACCCATGCGTGTGGAGGGCTGACTGTAACACCCTTGGTTTGGTAGCCCAACAAGGCAAAATGTTATAATGATGGACGGGAGAAAGTTGTTCGTTTGACCTTGACTACATTCCACTAAGGAGGCCTGCCTGGTATGAGAGGAGCCACGCCTTCTGAAGAAATCAAGGAACAGATCTTACTTTCTCAGCCTCACTTGTCCTCTGTTTAAGGCTGTTACCACTCTCCCCACCATCTCTTCCATCTCATTGTTTTCCCCTCTTCCACATTCACCTTGTGCCTCAGCCTGGGTTCCATGAGCCTAGCTGGTTCCTATTCATCCTTTCAGCCAGAGTTGAATGCTGTTCTCCCACAAGCCTTCTGGACACGTAGTAAACAGGTGAGTTCTCCCCTGACGGGTCAGCTTCGGAATGTGCTTTTCCTTTGTAGAAAGTATGGAAACTGAAATAATTACCAGTGGTAGCATGAGGCAGATGCTGTTGGTAGAGCTTTAATAGCTATTAGTAAAACACCAGCAAGTTGCAGGTCGTAATTTGTACCTATCATCATGATAAAACAAAACAAAACAAAACAAATCGCACTTTTAGAGATAATATGTGTTAGCCCGGAGGACCCTTCAGATGGAACAAACGGGGCAGGCAGAGAGTCCCTAGAGGGCCAAGGAGGAACTTCCCGAGAGATCTCCTAAACAGAAATGCCCTGGGTAACTTCGAAAGTTCCTGCCAAAAGTAAGTACCTGAGAACATATTCAAATGGGGCCAACCAATCAGAAAGCAGCACATCCCTCTACTTCCTGTCCCGGCAGCACCGCTACTTGAACTGTGCTTGCCTGAGTCCTGGCGCAACTTCCCCTGCCCACTCTCTTGTGGACCGGTGAACTTCGCCAGGGAACAGACCCCAATAAAACCTGGATTTATTTTCGTTTTGGTCTCAGTAGTCTCGCTGTTTTGGGCAGGTTTTATTCCTACAGTATGTAATGATTTGGGTGGTTACCACTCTTAGCAGAATAGCATGATTTTGGGACACAGACGTCAGTCACAAAAACAGACCACAAGTCTGTTCTTGTGACTGACTCAAACTTACTGAGTTCTACAAACTCTTTCCTGTCTTGCATCAAGTTTCAAAGAGGCGATGCATATTTAATGTACACATAGTATATGTTTGAAGATTCATACAATTTAAATAGGTGTTTTTTAAAAATCATTGCTGTTTCTTCGTGTCGCCATTTGTTATCTATCAATCTACACGTTTGCCACAATCACTTAAAGGATTTGTTTATTCTAAATTTTACACTTCCCGTTTAAGCAGGAAAGGGAAAGGCCGCGTTCTGTCGGTGCCAGGCAGCTGCCACGGTATCCCCCTTGTGCTACAGCCTCGCCTTTTGCCATCTTCCTCTAGCTTCTGGAAACATGACATCTGGAGTGGTGGTGTAGGACGGCGTCATCAACATGAAGGTGAGCAAGTCGTCGAAGCCCGAGGCAGCACAAGAATACGGAACATCACCCTGCATGAGGAAAAGGGGATTCTGGTGGGCGACTTGGGCCAGACCGTGGACGACCCCTGCACCACCTTCGTCAAGATGCTATGCGACCAGGACTGCCGCTACGTCCTGTACAACTCCAAAGACCAAGGAGAGCATAAAGGAGGACCTGGTGTTCATCTTCTGGGCCCTTGAGTGTGTGGCTGTGAGGAGCGCAATGACTTACCCCAGCACCAAGGGCGCCATCACAAAGAAGCTGACAGGGTTCAAGCACGAGTTACAAGCCAACTGCAAGGAGGAGGTCAAGGACCATTGCACCCTGCAGTAAAAGCTGGGGAGCAGCACGCTCATCTCTCTGAAGGGCAAGCCTTTGAGAGCCCCCAACTCTACTTGGAATATCTCACAACATCAGGTCTGCCCTTGGGGATTGCAGGCTGCCCTCCTTGACAGACCAGAGATTCTGGGGGGCCCCCAGCAAGTGGAGGGCAGTCCTTTTGCCCCAGTTGCCAAACAACCCTCTATTCTCCACCCCTTCCAGCGTTGATGGTTCTGTCTTCCACAAACTGCTTTCAGTATGATTCGTGTTGGTTGAACAGACCAAGCTTGCCTCCCAGGCACCAGAGCTATAAGGGGAATCCTGTATTTTTTTTTAAATGGCACCTGCTCCCCACCTGTTCCATCCCTGCCTATGCTGCTAAGTTCTAACCACAGCAGTGACTCTGTGCTTGTCCATATATGTAAGTATAAATGGAATGTTGTGGAAGTGACCTTTCCCTGAACCGGCTGGTTTCCCTTCCCCATCCTTCTCCTAGTCTTGATCACTGTGGGAGCAGGACAAGTAAGGGATCTTCAATAAAAAAAAAAACCTACAATAACAAGGAAAAACAATAGATGGGGAAGGCAGGAAGGTGGGTGGAGAAGAGGACGAGGGGAGGAGGAGTAAAAGAGAGGAGGAGGAAAGCAAGAAGAGATGACAGAGAAGAAGACTAAGAAGAAGAAGAAAGAGCAGAAAGAGAAGGGAGCGAGAGAGGAAGCACAGAAATTTCCCTTTCACTGTTTCGGTCCCATGTGTGTGCCTACAGCAGCCTGAAGCCAGACCGAAGCAGGGGCTTGGACTCAATTTAGATCCCCATGTAGTTGAAAGGGTCCAAACTACTAGAGCCGAAATCTGACACTTTTCAGTATTCAGCTTAGCAAGTAGCTAGAGCCAGGCTAGCAGTTTGTCAACCAAGTTTTATAAGATATTGAGTTAAAGGAGAAAATTAAAACATACATTTAAGCATTCCATTGCGTGTTAAAGCATAACTATGGATTTGTTTTCCAACCTTCTGATACAGAACCAAACCTTTTGTTTGAATTTGGGATTCACTGCTTGAATGTCAACATAATCTTTTTGTTTGTTTTAAAAATGTGTATTTCTGCATTTTCTTTATTTGAAAGGAAGAGAGAGAGAGAGAAAGAGAGAGAAATGGAGAAAGATCTTCCAAGTGCTGCTTTACTGCTGTGATACTTAAAATAGCTAAGACTAGGCCATGCCGCCGCCAGGAGACCAACACTCAATCCAGGTCTCCCAAATAGGTGACCGGGATTCAAACACTTGAGACATCAACTGCTTCCCCCCAGGGTACACATTAGCAGGAAACTGGCATAGGCAGCAGGTTCAGGACTTGAACTCGGGTCCTGCAATATAGAATTGTAGCCATGTTAAGGGGTGTATTAATTCCTGTGCCAAAAGTCTGTCTCTCTTTTTTATCAGTCACCCAACCCACAGCATCTACATTTTCCAATATCCTTAAGTAAACAGAAGAGACACTTGAGAAGCAGTGTGAGAGCCCAAACCTCTGTATTTGATGTTTTCTGTCTTTCACAGCTGTCTCATCCATACTGATTTTCTAATAGTCATTTTAGTGGCTTATCTTGATTGCCTCTTTCTAGGGCATTCATTAAGTTTTCATAGAAACCGTTCTTTTCATGCTCGTATTTCAAAGATTTTGGTAATATGTATTTAAGTTATTTAGTTGCAATAAATTATACAACTGGCATCAGTGGCTTTGGGAACAGTGAAGTGTTGGTGAGCATCTCCTGGGGGAGCGGGGCTGGGAATGCTGGCAGGAATAATCAGCAATTGAGCTGTGAGCATCAGTCAGGAAGTTTTCAGAGTGAGGGAAGGCTGTTTAACCCATCAAACTCTTTTTTAGGTGTTTATTAAAATAGCTAGTTTGGTATCTAAGTGCATTTACTTTAAAAAAAAAATAACCTCAGGCTCTTTTGCCAGATAGGAAATTGGGCAGAGGTAAGCATGGCTCAGAAGAAACCATTTTATGGTAACATATGTCTGGGACTATGGTATGATGCTTTATGAAAACCAACCACTCACCAGATGCCTTGGCCTTGTTGGGGATTGTGATGGCTATGAATGACAAAGGTGTGAGTCCTTTTTTTGAGACAGTCACCATCCTGTGGAGCAGACCAATTTAAGCATTTTTATAAGGTAGAGTGACAGAAAAATGTCATGATGAAGAAGCATAGAGGAATGAGAGATTTGATCCTACTTGAGAGAGTTAAAAATACACTTCTGAAGCTCCATAGTGATTAACATCAGAAAAAAAGCACACTTAACCTGTTTGAGAATATTGCCTGCAGTCGTTGCTTTGAGTGAGTATGGGTATGGGACATGGAAAGAGAACTCCAAAGCTTGAATGCTCCATTTCTCACATCCCTGTCCTTTGTCAAGATCAGAGTTTGATTTCTCTTAGTAAAGAATCATAATGATGGTTAGAAAATCCACTTTTGCTGTGACAGCCAACAATCCCCCTGCTGAGTCAAGAAAACGGAAACCTGCACAGAATGGGGGTAGAAACATCTCTACAGAAGCAGCAAACGATCAGTGGCAGGTTCACAATCTGCCACGAATTCTTGAGTGGAGCTGTTCATACATGCCTGTGGGTCCTCCCAGGCTTGAGGACAGGTAACTCCAGGTTCCAGCATTTGAGGGGATTAGTGCACCCTCTAGGAACTCAGCAATGTTAGAGAGGTGCTTGGTGGAAAGTGAAGAATCAAGTAGGTAGAGAAGAAAGGGTAAATGTGGAGAGTAAACATCAGGAACCCCTCCAAAATTTCAGAATGAAGGCTTGTGGTGATGGAGAAGTTGAACTGCATCATTGAAGCCAGAAGTTCAGTGCACTGTGATGCTGAATTTGATCAAAGAATACCAATAGGTATCTGATACGTAGCTTTCCAAAGGATCTCCCGAGTGCAGTAAGGAGACACAGAAGGAGGCTGCTTGATTACTCTTTCCAACTCCTTTTTTAGCTATGTGCTTCTCTGTTACTGTCAACATTTCATCAGCGAACAATGCCAGCAGCTTAGCTTTTAGGGAGAATCTGTCTACATTTGTATCTATATCTATATATCTATATCTTTATCTATCTATCTATCTATCTATCTATCTATCTATCTATTCATCCATATATTTAGTCACCATGATAGAATCTATGGCTAAGAGAAATTACTCTAGAATGTCTTCTATGATCATGAAGACATCCTCAAAAAATGCAACTGGTGTAAAGTGGGTGATGTGAAGAATCTACTGTCCCATAGGCCAAAGTTTCTATAGTAGTTGTCATGGTGGTTACACTACTGGTTCTGTGTTGTGTTCACAGATATTGGCCAAACACCAACCCTCAAACAGATACGTCTATCAATATTTGCCAAGTGAAGGACTAATGAGTTGGAAAACTACCAGAGTATCTAGGCAAATTTATCTTCCCTTGTAAGAGTGATCCATTTTTTATGAAACACCTAAAGAAAAATTTCAAGGACCCACAAACCTCAGGCTTATTAGTATTTCAATTCCAGAAAGATTCTGCCTATACTTTTGACTGTGGCCAGTGGAAAGTTTCTAAAGAAATAGGATCTTTAAATAGTTGAACAAAGTAGTCAGTCTAAATGTGTCACACTTCCATGAAGCCTGTGATGCTTGTGTTTGACGCCTCACATTATCCACCCACCTCACTTTCAAGTATGACATCTCTTCAACAACTGTTCTTGTTAAAGCGTATTGGGTTGTGTATATCCCAGTGCAAACTTAAGTGTATGTTACCTGGATCTAAGGCATAGGGAACAACAATGGAATTGAGGAAATGATTGTGCTTTCAATTTGATTTTTAAAAATATTTAGTTTATTTTTATTGCAAAGTCAGATTACAGAGAGGAGAAGAGACAGAGAGGAAGATCTTCCATCCGATGATTCACTCCCTAAGCAACCGCAATAGCTGGTGCTGCGCTGATTCGAAGCCGGGAGCCAGGAGTTTCTTCCAGGTCTCCCATGTGGGTACAAGGTCCCAAGGCTTTGGGCTGTCCTCGACTGTTTTCCCAGGCCACAAGCAGGGAGCTGAATGGGAAGTGGAGCTGCCAGGATTAGAACTGGTGCCCATATGGGATCCTGGCACGTTCAAGGCTAGGACTTTAGCCGCTAGGTCATTGCACCAGGCCCTCAATTTGATTTTTGAATAGATGATATTTCTATACTGTTTAGAATCCAGCCTTGTTTGCTCCGTGTAATTTGACAACTCTTATTCATATAAAAGAAAAATTAAATGTGGATTCTTATTCCCTTGTTCATTCAAAAGAGGGGTGTATTATACATGCTGTTGATCTTGTTTTTCTGATGTTGTTTTTCAAAACTTGAAGATCTTTATCAATATATGGAATGTAAATTGCTTCTTTTTTATTTTTACATTCACATGAAATTCTGTTTCATGAGTAGCTATAAATTATTTACTCAGGTTGCTGTTTAGAGACATTTGAATTATTTCAATCTGTTGCTGTTAAAAACAACCATGCAATGTAGAATGTTTTTATAAGTAATTTTGAACATGTGTAAATATATCTGCAGGAAACTTTCCCAGAAATGCAATATCTGGGTCCAAGGGTATATGCATTTTGTAATGCATTATGTAATAGATATTACCAAATCACCCTAAATTGGACTTGTACCCATTTACTCTCCCACTGGTGATGTAGGAGAGTCCCCGTTTTCCCGTTGCCTCAACAACAAAATGTGTTATAATGAAAGGTTTTTAATCCGTATTAGACACATTTCTGATTAGAGAGCATTTGAGAAAGGAATTTGGTTTATTTGTAAAAACCTTCTCAATCTGTTGAAACCACTTCTCTTGAGCAGAATTAGTAAAGCAATGCTTGCAATGTAGCAGGCACCAAGCCAAGAATAAAGGATAGAAAGACAAATACATTGCTTTACTTGCTTTTTCCTTCCCTGACTCCTTCTTTTCAAAGTGATCAAGGCCTGTTGGTTTTATATTTCAATGAGGAATGTTTATGAAAACTCTCTTCACTTCTTCCTTTTGCATATGATTGCAGCAGCATTCCAACTGCTCTACCATCTCCTGCTCCTACCAGCTCTAGTCTATAGTCTCTCTTAGTCCAATTCTAAGATATGAATTGCATCTTGTCACTTCTGTTTATCTCTTTTCTAGGAGTATGGGACCCAGTCCAAACTCCTTAGGGCAAGACTCAAGAGCTTTCCCAGCTCAGCTAGGATAATTGTGTTATTTCTGTCTTCTGTTAATTCTTTTCCTTTTCTTCTCCACCTGGAGAATTTTCTCATCTTCCAACTTTCAGTTTAAGCATCATGTTCTTTTGATGTTTTCCCAGAACTTTGCCTCAGACTTTGCCATGCAAGTTGTTACTAATTGTTACACTTTCCACTGATGGCTGCAGTATTTTATGCCTATTCCCCCAACTCAACTGCGAGCTCCCTGAAGAAAAGACTGTTACCTGTAGGTAATCAATGATGTTATTTGACCACATAATAATAATCAGCTGATAAAAGTTTTGAACTAGAGCCAAGATCATATTCTAAAGAAATTATCTCAGTCTTCTGGTTAGTGGAAAAGGAAATAAATTAGATATAATTCAATAAGCCTTCTGTGTGGTTTCGTTTCATTACAAACCTGGTTTGAATTCTTAAGTTCAGCCACATGAATCTAACTAAAGTGTGGATAGCTCTGCAGAGAATAAGATATGTTTTCACACCATAGCAAAGTATGGCTGTTTACATATGCTTTCTGCATACAGCAGGGCAACCTTTCTGAGTCACCCTTGAAGTTAGATGAGATTGATCACTTCTGGATTCTAAAGTTCTAACCAGTGGTGAAGTTAGAGATTAAAGCCACAGCATGGAAGAGCAACCAACAAATATCCAACTGGATTAAAAAATGAACCTTGAATATATTCAGGTGATATGATAATAAGGCTTCTTGCTATATCCAGATCTTACCCTGAATACTTACAATTGTAATGTACATATGTTTATTCATATGGTGTAATCTAATAGCTATCCCGATCCTTTATTAGAAGAAAAAAGGTGATGTTTCATGTGCAAGGAGAACCAAGACAGAGTAAATACATCATTTGTTCTCCTCCGGAGGAAGTGCTTGGGCCTTTCTCCCACACTGTTACAAGGCCAGATCCTTGCCAGTGTGGCATGAAAGGAGGAAGATGATGCTTATTCTGGTACCAACATATCTACACAGCTTCCTGTGAGCCCAGCACCCGTGCATAGGTGAAAACCTTTTCCTCTGAGGCCACTGTTGTCAGCAATCCTGCTTCTATTCCAGAATATTGAAGAGTAAAGAATGAAGGTTGTTAACATAAGTTGACCTAGAAATTTTCTCTGAAGTCTGTTGGTTTTTTTCCCCAATAATTATAATACTTGTATGTTTCTTTTCCTTAATGTTTAGCCATTCCCTTAGGAGCTTCATCTAGCCTTTGTACTCATATAACCTATTGCTTACAACTCTGAAATATACTTTTCAAACCCAGACCTCTATCCTGGACTCCAGGTATATATATTGATCTGTCCACTTAAGATTCATACATGGAATGTACAACAAGCATTTCGAACTTCAGATTGGGTGCCTGCTTTTCCCTGTCTCAAACTTCCTCCATTCCAACCAACATCACTTCATCTTTTCAGTTCATCATTTAATATCAAAACCCTTGTGACTTCCACACACATCTTGCTTTGACACTCCCAGCAATGAGCAGGAAGCTCACCAGTTTTCATCACTGTCATTGCTACAACCATTGCTCCAACTAACACTATTTTCAATTGGACCAGCATAGTAGAATTTTTCATACTCTTCCTCTCTGCTTTGTCCATGCTAACCTCCTTTATAGGAATAAGAGCCATCTTATGTAATCTGTAAGGCAGAGAATGTCCCTCCATTGTTGAAGAATTCCCAATTGGCTGCATATCCATACATGTCAAGCAGATTAGGTTTTGCTGCAAAAACAAATACATCCTAACAGTCTCAATGGCTGAAGGTAGCAAAGCTTTAGTTTTCACCCAGGTAAGGTCTGATATAGGCTAGGTTGTTCTTATCCATTTCTATCTGGGATGCTTGAAGTTAAAGATCATGGCCACGGGGCAGGCACTGTGTCCCTTTGCTGAACTGTTACATGTGTCCTTGTGACCTACTACTCCTAGCCAGGTAGATGGCATGGATCCAGCTGTAAAGAAGATTGGGATGTGGCAAAAGCAAGTGCCTATTCCAGGACCAAAACACCCTGGATCACACCATTCCTCTCGGAGAAGTCAAGTCCTCCAGAAGCTGCCCTCTTCTACACCAATTGCATTTCCAGCCATTTTCTTTTTTATTAATGCCTCTGCAATCTTCAGTAGCATCCTGACTATCCTTGACCCATGTCGGATGCACTCCTACTATAGAGCCTCTTATCTGCGATACCCTGTACCCAGAAGACTCTTCCTGCCCAGACGTATGGAGAGCTGGATTGCATTCTCACCTCTATTAGACTGCAGCTGAATCTTCACGTGCCCCGACATTTCAGATTCCCTTCATTGCTCAAGTTAGGCTCGTTTCATTGGTACTGGTGTTACTCAAAGTATGTGTTTTTCTTACCTTGTTTATTAATTATGTCTGTTTTCAGAATATAATCCTCATGAAGTAAGATCCCTTTTTTTGTTCCAATACTGAAAGTGCCTCTTACATAATTGGCATGCAAATATTTGTTCAATCGGTAAGTAAATCACTCTTGTAAACTATTTTATGATTGTCAATTGTTTCTTTCTTTTTTTTTTTTAAAGATTTATTTTATTTTTATTACAAAGTCAGATATACACAGAGGAGGAGAGACAGAGAGGAAGATCTTCCATCCGATGATTCACTCCCCAAGTGAGCCGCAACGGGCCGGTGTGCGCCAATCTGGAGCCGGGAACCAGGAACCTCTTCCGGGTCTCCCACGCGGGTGCAGTGTCCCAATGCATTGGGCCGTCCTGGACTGCTTTCCCAGGCCACAAGCAGGGAGCTGGATGGGAAGTGCAGCTGCCGGGATTAGAACCGGCGTCCATATGGGATCCCGGGGCTTTCAAGGTGAGGACTTTAGCCGCTAGGCCACGCCACCGGGTCCGTCAATTGTTTCTTACCTCTCTCTCCAATGACACAATCTTAGGTCTTCAATTTAGCTAGCTTCAGACCAGACAGAAATAAACAACCTGCAATGTATGCCAACACTGTAAGAAAATCAATTCAGCAGAACAGGCGTTGTGAATGATAAGACGATATATTTTGCAGGTGACATCACAATTACCTACTGTAATGCACCTGTCCTTCTATCACTGTTGAAATGTAAAGAACAAATTGTTAATAGCCTTTCTACCCTATATTTAACCCATATCTAATTTCGATATATGTTTCTGGTTGAGTTCTACACAAAAGAGAATAATTTCTCCATCTATGTCTGTGTCTTTGTCTCTATCTCTGTCAAAGCACTTGGAGAATAAGAAACATTTTTCATTCTTAGGGCTTTGTATCCTGTTACATCATTTTGACCTTCCTTAAACATGCATTTCCACATCCCTAAAATTATTTAAAATCATTTTTTTTTAGTGCTTGTAATTGGAAAATAAAAGTAGGAAATGAAATTCTGGTCTAGATCCTTCCACAAAAAGGGGCTATTCTGCTGGGAGCTGCCCTCATTTAGGGAGGGATGGTTAACACCCCCTGCAGGTTTCCTAGCAACACAAAGCTTTCCTGCAGCTAGGACAGAGGGTCATTTCTGCATCTTCTCTTCATTTTCTCCTGGCCTCTAAGAGGAGAAATCACTCCAGAAAATTCCCAGATCAGAGGATTTGTTGAGAAAGCCACATATGGGGCTATAGCAAGAGAGCCTGGGGGTGTGCCTTAGGATAGGGGCCTGAGGAGAGGGAGGGAAGAGGAGGGAGAGGAAAATGACATAAAGGCATTATAAAAAGGTATCTTCATGGAAATCTCACAGGGACCAGTGACCTTTTTAAAAAGAGTTTATTTATTTTTATTGGAAAGTTAGACATACAGAGAGGAGAAGAGACAGAGAGGAAGAGCTTCCGCCTGCTGATTCACTCCCCAAGCCAATTCGAAGCCTGGAACCAGGAGCGGGTATGGGGTCCCAAGGCTTTGGGTTGTCCTGGACTTCTTTCCCAGGCCACAAGCAAGGAGCGGAGATGCTGGGATTAGAACCGGCACCCATATGGGATCCTGATGTGTGCCAATCAAAGACTTTAGCTGCTAGGCTAACGTGGCTGGGCCCAGACCAGTGACCATTTAAGACTGGATATTCTCACAGCAACTCAAACCACACTTGTTTTAATATATGCAGAGACAAATGACACTCATTTGTAGATTTATAGCTTATTTTGCTGAATGTAGAAATTGAACAAGCAAGCAATATAGGCTTCCTCTTGTTCTTTATTTAAGAAATATGGAAGTTTGTGCTCTGAATTTGACGGATCTACTATAAGACAACTATGTCTGTGCTCATTCCCAGCTAAAGAAACCATCTCTTAAAGGGAAACAGGTGTTTTGAGACTCGAACCCCTGCATAGGTTTGACTTTATTTTCTAACATCCACCTATTAGTGATGTAATATTAGAGATACTCAGCTTCCTAAAATCTCATTATCTTTCTCTGAAATTGGGATAGTGTCATCTATGAAGGAAGACATTTCTAGTGTCCTAATATGTATTTCTCTATTAACGTTATTCCAGTATCCTTTGGTTCTGCAGTGCGCTCAACTTCAGAAGAAAAACAAAACCCTCAGCTTGTCAAGCCTCTTCCTGGAATAGATTTAGAATAATCTGGACAAGTAGGTGTGAACACAAGTCTCTATGGTGCAGCTTCCAGCAAAGATAGTGCTTTCCAGATAAGAAGTCACCTCCTCCACTGGAAAAGATCTCTGACACCTTCTCTGGCCCCCATATTCAAATCTGGAACTCAAGCAAAATACCAAGAGGTGTGACCGTGATTTGAGACCACGGGTTGGGACTCAACCGCTGGCACTGGCACAGGACAAAGATAGCAGGTGCTCAGATTCTTCAATTCCTTCAGTGGAGGTCATTTTTTATAAATACTCTTCTTCAATTGTGTTCTGTAGTCAGAGACGCTGTTCCCTTAAAAAGGAAACACACCAGTTTGGAGACCCCGCCAGCAGAAAGCTCTGAATTCCAGGTCTGCACCTGCAGGTGCATTTTCACTTGATAAAAATAAATGCCTTATTGTAAAGGCAGTGTTGGCTTAAGAACAAAACAAAGAATAAAGATCTTGATCAACAAAGTAACTTTCTCTCAAACAGTTCAAATAGTGTATCAGTCTAAGAAATCACTGGTTGATAATGTTAAGGTCTCTTTAAAATGTCAAAGTCGCTATTGAGTTCATTTGAAACAAAAATTCTTGTTCCAACAGTAATATTCTGTTATTTTAAATAATTGTCTTGTTGTTTTGAATGCCTTAAGAAATTATAAGACAGATATCTTAATTACTATACTACCCATTTAAAATTTTAAAGTATTTCAAAAAACCTCCCCCCTCCTTTTTTTTTTTAAGATTTATTTATTTTCACTGGAAAGTCAAATCTACAGAGAAGGAGAGACAGAGAAGAAGATCCTCCATCCACCAGTTCACTCCCCAAGAGGCCATAACAGCTGGAGCTGAGCTTGCGCATGGCCAGAAGCCAGGAGCCTCCTCTGGATCACTTATGGGGATGCAGGTTCCCAAGGCCTTGGGCTGTCTATTGCTTTCCCAGGACACAGCCAGGGAGCTGGAAAGGAAGTGGGGCATCCAGGACACAGACTGGTGCCCAGATGGGATCCTGGCACACGCAAGGTGAGGACTTTGGCCCCTAGGATACCACGCTGGGCCTATTTCAGAAGCCTTTGAACCTGAGTATTGTTACTGTGTTATTGTTGATTATGGATTAGTTTATAATTCAGCATCCTTATGATGTGTTGAGTTCCTTTTTTCTTTTGGTCCATATTAAAACAAACAATAATAATTTCTTTTTTTAAGGTTTGTTTATTTTTATTGGAAAGGCAGATTTATAGAGAGAAGGAGAGACAAAGGTCCTCCATCTAGTGGTTCACTCCCCAAATGGCCGCAATGGAACTGAGCTGACTGGAAGCTAGGAACCTCCTCCTGGCATCCTACATGGGTGCAGGGTGCCAAAGCATTCAACCACCTTCTGTTGCTATCCCAGGCCACAAGCAGGGAGCTGAATGGAAAGTGGAACATCAGGGACACAAACCGGTGCCGAGGTGGAATGTTGGTGCTTAGAGGTGGAGTATTAGCAAGTTGAGCCAATGTTCCTGCACCAGAATAATAATTTCTTAACACTAGAAGTTTCCACGAGAGTGAAGGAAATGGCCATTAGCGGCAAAATGGTCTATAGTAAAATATCTTGAGGCCAACTCTATGGAAAGAGTAGCTTCTTGGGCCCACCATGGTAGCCTATTGGCGCAAGTCCTCACCTTGAACACGCTGGAATCCCATATGGACACTGGTTCTAATCCTGGCAGCACCACTTCCCATTCATCTCCCTGCCTGTGGTGTGGGAAAGCAGTCCAGACCTGCGCAAAGCCTTGGGACCCTGCACCCGTGTGGGAGGCCCAGAAGAAGCTCCAGGCTCCTGGCTTCAGATTGACTCAGTTCTGGCCATTGCGGCCACTTGGGGAGTGAATCATCAGATGTAAGATCTTCCACTTTGTCTCTCCTCCTCTCTGTATATCTGACTTTGCAAAAAAATAAATAAATCTTAAAAAGAAAGAGAGAATCTATTCACCTCAGTGCACTTTAGTTTGTTACGTCTTCACTGCTTTTCTTCAAAAGTTTGAGGGTTTTATTGTAAATTACAAGGAAATCATATTTCTTTGCTTATGTTAGTTGTGTTGAGGATTATGCATATTTGATTGCAAAATTATTGGGCCACTAAAGCTATTTGAAAAGCTCTTTCATTCTTCTTTTTATCTTTTATTTCATTTTGTGGATGACACATGCATATCAAAACCTCCTGTAACTGAACAAAGCCGAATAGCCAATTAAACCCACATAAAGGAATTCTCTATTGAAGCAAAACATACATATATTAATTTTTTAAAAAGAGACACAATCTTCCTTTCAAATTAAAAATCACAAATATGAGAGAGATTTAGGCTTAAAGAGTTTTTTAAAATAAAAAAAATTCTTAGTAAAGCAAGCCATATTGAATGTTGATCAGTCATTCTTTAATAATCTATGGTGAAGAAACATGTATTTGGAGTTATGATCCTCTACAAATACTTCTGTGAAATACAATATGAATGCACTACCCAAAAAAATGAAGCAGAAGAAGTTCTTTTTTATTTTTTTAAGGAGGGAGGTAGATCCAAATGACTTCAATGGGCTAGAAACTTTAACACATGCTGTACTCTCTTAGATACCTATTTCTGGGCTGGTCCCTCCTCATCTGTGACTCACACTTTACATTGGCAGGAAATGATGAAGAGTCTCATGCCAGTGCAGTTAGAGGAAAAAGTATTCAGCTAAATAAGAATCAATATGCTGATGATGCATATTGAGTTCATTGATCTTTTGTTCAATTCACATTTCTTAACCTTAAGTGCTATACAATGTTATTTGTATTATTGTATTCTTATCTTAGGCAGAAGAAATCTTTCTATTATATGAACTCTCAGAATACTTAGTAACTCTGCCAGACCACATTTCTTGTAACTACTGTCCTTGTAGCCTCCTTGTACTCATTGCACTCTAAATTTTCTGTAACTGACAAAATGCCTTTTTCTTACTCACAGTGTGTGATAGACACAGATATACGTGGGTGAACCTTATGTTTCAGCTGCAGGACCATTCCAATGTGCAGTTCTTAGCTTCTGGGCACCATGAGCCGGGAATTTTCTGGATCTGAATCACAGTTCAAATTCTCTCAATCTTGTTTCCTCCCTCTAACAAAGATCTTCTTTTCAGCATCTGTTTCAGGGGAACCCAAAATTCAACATGCTCTTTCACATAGTCATCGAAGAAGTAGACAAAATTCTCACCTTCAGCTTTATTGGAGTGGTTCTAGATTCTGGAGTTACAGAGAGAGAAGTGGGGCGGGGGGAGAGAGAGAGAGAGAGAGAGAGAGAGAGAGAGAGAGAGAGAGAGAGAGAAATTTTAGGGTAAGAGGATGAAGATCTGAGAAAGAATATGAATAATGATGATGATGATGATGATAACAGCTCCTACAATGTAGCAGATACACATTATGACAGTTCTGACAAGTAATACTATAATTCTCAAATTCTAAATGAGAAAACTGAAAAACAAGCAGATTCAGAAATATAGCCTTCACAAACCAGGTGGCAGAGCCTGGATTTGAATCTGGTCCATTTACTGTTACTTACCCTACCTGGTACAGTTAAAGCCCCATACGAATTGGGATTTTTGTCACTTGTGTTCTGTGCTGAATTACTCTAGAGGCACCTGTTACACAGTGGGAGTTCAGCAAATAGTTACAGAAGGGATAACATTTAGTTAAGGTATCTTACCCGAATTCAGAAGAAATTTGTTTTGAAGTCATTTATATTTTCCTTTTTAATAAATGTATACTATGCAGCATTGTATTTTGTAGATTATCAATACTCTTGAAACTTGTTGAATTAAACTAAGTAAAAATAGAGCTTCTTATTAATTGATGTATACATGAGATCAGTAAATGAAAATTGCTTTTTGTTCTTATCAATTTAGTCATTGCAAACTGAGCTTATCTCCTGGGTTGGGAGTTCTTAAGGAGTTCTGAGAACTGACATACAGTCTGTTTCTATTAGACATCTCTTGCAGAAATCTCCTAGGACACAGACACTTCCTCTTTCCAGGGCGCGACTCCTGGGACCAAGAATTTGATTCTTGGTGGTTTCCTGTGCACTAAGGAATCCTGAGAAAATGACGGAAATGAGGGCAGATATCTGACTCATGCCGTTCCAGTAAAATACTCTACACAGAGAATCTAACAGTGGAATAGACTCACACAGAGTATGAAAGTCTAAATCTGAGCTATCTCAAGTGACAAGCAATAATTACCAAGTCTATGAGTTTTAGTGCTTATGTCCCAGGACCTTCCTTGAATCCTGCCTAGCTAAGATTTCACTGTGATTGGGAGATGGTCTTGCTGACAGCTATCTCATTGATTTGAATCATCAGTGTTGTTTTCTGTAGCGACCAACATACACCCTCTTTGGCTCAGGGGCATTAGTGTTCAGGTACAGAGCATGAAGGATCAGGTGTTTTTACCTGGTCAGGTAAAATAGGAGGCACTCTGGTTTAGGAGAGATGCACTTTGGGATAGAGGTGTGAAAAGGCAGTATTTGTGTAGAATCTTATTTATACTTCCTCTGGTTAATTCCAGATGAATGGGTGAAGGGCTACGTGTCTTATATGACCATATGACCATAGGCTTAAAGGGTTTATTCGACAGATTTTCAAGTCTCCTTTATTTTTGTCTTTCATTTGCCACTCCAGAAAGAACATTTAAGTAAGCTCTCTCTCTCATATCATGTTGACATCCCCAAGTAAGATTCATGATTGGATTATGTTCCTAGGCAATATAAATCAAAAGTGATGGCAGGGAAATGTTGATGGCTTGAAGTAAGTGAAAAATAAATTAGGAAAGGAGAAGGCCTGGAGTACAAAGACATAAATTTAGAGTTTAAATGTTAAAAGATGAAAAACTGCAAAAAAACATTTTAGAGACTTGTCTTAAAATATTTTAAATAGGTCAAATGCGAAGTAAACAGAATAAGTTAGGAGGATGTGAGTGAACCCGACTTACTTTTAAGACCTTAAGACTCTTAAGAAGGAAAAGCTACATGTTCTGGGCAATACCAGAAAGTTCTTCCAAAGGATACTATAGCCTCAACAAAAATCCTTTAGAATGCTTCAAAGCATTTAAATAATAGAATTAATTACCAGTGGCAGTCGAATAGCTAACCCTTTCACTGAATGTATGCAGTTATCAGACTGAGCAAATCTACCAGGATGTACTTATTATATTCATTGATCTTTCTTTTAATTATCCACTTTCATTTTTTTAGAAGACCAAATGCATGTTTCAGAATTTGCATTAGCTGTTTGAGCTAATGGCAAGACATAGCCATAAGAATGATTGGACAAAGGAGCTATTGGATTTGAACTCCAGTAGACTGTGAGTTTGAGCCTGTGAGTTACACAGCTGTGTGATCTAGAGTGGGTAAGATGGCTTCAGTATGATAGCATTCCAAACTCAGAAGACTTGGAAAAAATGAAGTGCAGTTTGTGCTTCATACACGTGTTCCCAGTGCCCAGCCCACAGTAATTGCCTAACAATTACAGATCGGGAGACACTCCTTTCTTTCCCTCATAAAGCAAAGGTTTTAATTTATGCAAAGCTGTCCTAGTTTAGCAATACTTCTCACTTTACAGAGATAAGAGGTTTATACTGTTCTATTTAATTAATGAAAGGATACATTCTCATTCACAGTTTTATCCTATGAAAGTTTCCATATCTGATTCTTCATAAATGTCTGATATACCTGATCCTCCTCCTCACATTTGTTCTATGGGGTGGGTAATGGGGTCAGGCTGTATAATATTTAAAATAGAACTGAAGGCTAACTCGTTTAGACCACTTTACACTTAGGACTTTTGAATTATCTTTAATGAGTGCTTTGTCTTTTTTTTCACTTTGAATATTTGACTATCTAAACATTATTTCTATTCCCTTTTTCTTTACTTCTTGTTTTCAAATCAACATATTAAGAAGGTAAAATTATTTTCTTTCTGTCAGCTGGCTCACTCCCTAAGTGGCCACAATGGCCAGATCTGAGCCAATCCAAAGCCAGGAGCCAGGAGCCAGGAGTTTTCTCCATGTCTCCCATGCGAGTGCAGGTCTCCAAGGTTTGTGGCTGTCCTAGACTGCTTTCCCAGAACACAAGCAGGGAGCTAGATGAAAAGTAGTCTCCAGGACATGAACTGGTGTCCATAGGGGATCCTGAGTGTGCAAGGTGAGGATTTAGCTACTAGGCTATCATGCCAGGCCCAAAATTGTTTTCTTTTGAGATGTAGACATGTGGATAAAATCTTATCTTAGTTTCACTTTCAGGCATCAATTGATGAAGGCAAAATTTGTCCCAGAAATGCTTGAGTTTGGGACTGTGTGTAATTAGCCAAGGAGTGAAAAACATTTGAATGGAATGAGTTGGGAAAGAGGTTTTGACCTTGTCTTTGAACCCACAGGCTGTTATAACAAGATATTGTAAACTGAATTGCTGATAAGCAATAGAAATTTATTTCTCATGATTATAAAGGCTGAGAAATCAGGATCAACATGTTAGTATGGTGTGTCCTACTGTGATCTCACGAAGTGGGAGCAATGTCCCTTGGACCTGATTTATTAAAACACTGACACAACTCATGAGAATTCAGTCCTTAAAAATGTAGATATCTCAAACCCTCATATTACTGTGCTTATCATATTGGTCAGGATTTCAACATACGGATTTTGAAGGGATAAAAGCATATGAACCATATCAACTGTATTTAAATGTAGGCATCTTCCTTTTTTCAGTTGCAGATATTTTAAAAATGTCATTTAAAAAATCTGTGGGCTCTGCGTGGTGGCCTAGCGGCTAAAGTCCTCGTCTTGAACTCGTCAGGATCCCATATGGGCATCGGTTCTAATCCTGGTGGCCATGTTTCCCATCCAGCTCCCTGCTTGGGGCCTGGGAAAGCAGTCGAGGATGGCCCAAAGCCTTGGGATCTTGCACCCATGTGGGAGACCTGGAAGAAGCTCCAGGCTCCTAGCTTCGGATTGACTTTGCTCTGGCTATTAACGGTCACTTGGGGAGTGAATCATCAGTTGGAACATCTCCCTCTTTGTCTCTCCTTCTCTTTGTATATCTGGCTTTACAATAAAAATAAACAAATCTTTAAAAAAAGTGGGACAATGAAGAGAAAGGGAGTTCCCATCGGCTGGTTGGTTCATTCCCCAAATGCCTACATTGATCAAGGTTGAGCCAGGAACCCAATCTGGAATAATGAGAACTGAGTCATCTGAGTCCTCACATTACCTCCTAGGATATATTTTATCAGAAAGTGGAATTAGGAATCAGAGCCGTGTAGGGAATCCAGATATCTTACGTGAAATGCAGGTATATTAAACAGTGTCCTTATTGTTATGCTGATTGCCTAAACCTTAAATACTTCAAATAACACTGCAAGACACTTGTTTAAAAGTGTTGGTTCTGGTGGTGGTATGTGTTCTTATATATTCCTCTCCTGTTATGGGAATATTCCAGCACCCATTGAGAACTTCTGTGTTAGAACTATAGCTTCAAAAATGTTAGAAGCCATAGCAGGCCCAGGTCATTAGAAGGATCTTCAAGGCTTCCTGACTTCACAGATAAAATGATTACAGAAACATGAAAGGAATAAAGTTTTTAAAAGTTTGCATTTGTGTAATGTGCATTTTCATAAACAATAGAGTATTTATAAATTTGAAGAAAGAATATAAATTTCCTATAATCCCACCACTGAAAGTTGATAACTGGTTTTGAATTTCTCTCCAGGAAATTTTTTAGGAGCACCAAACACTCTCTTAGTGCCATTAGAATGTGGAGTCCTGGACTGCTGTATGCTTCTGATAATCACATTGTGTAGGAATAATAATCCAGGATGAGTGAGGAGGCTACCTGGCCACTGGTTGCAGGGACCCGACTCATCTATTGCACTGTCCTGGGTTCCCCTGGCTTGTCATAGAAGCTCGGAGTGACGAGTAAGGCTCGATTTCTTTACTCTTACCTTATGGCTCTTGTCTCTCATGCCCATGTACATTCTGCTCCTCAGCTGTTTTGTGTCAGCTTTGTATATGGCTGCCAGTGCCCTTAGGGCTTGCTAGTTCATACCTAATCTGCATGGATTCTTGGATAAGCCTCCAAATGGAGGGTGCAATGAAGGTTGGCAGAGTACCAGCAATGCCAGTACTTCAGTTGCTATGAGCCCCTTGCATACAGATTGGCTGCACTGATGTTCCTTTAAGAACACTAGGGATTTTCCAATCAGGGAAGCACAGTTTCATGAGAATTGAGGTTTCACAGGGCTAAGTTCCTTTTCTCTATGCCAAGGAGGCACTGAGATGATCTGTTCCAAATTTGGCAAATACAAACCGCTGGAGTTTATTGAGAGGGCTGGGGTTGATGGTACAGACTTTAAAGAGAAGTATCCCTGCTGGGTTGGGGGCACAGAGACATTTTCAAAATGCATTTTTCTCAATAACATGCTATAGAGACATCTGCACATACACAATGAGGAAACAAACAGAGCCACCAAAGGAGTTTTAATAAAATTGGGACTAGCAAACTTGGAGCTGGCACATCTTTCCTCTTTAATTTGTAAACCCTAGATGATGAGCTCAGGAATAACATATGTGGGAGTATTAATGCTGTCTGAATAAACACTGTAAGCATCTCTTCTTTCTGAGCAGAAGAGCCAAGAAAAGAGGCCCTTTGGATCCTCCTAACTCCTGCTGCTAGAATATCGTGCCTGGTGATTTCATGTGTTCCCTTCCAAAGAAGCTACAAAAAGAACAAGGAGATTACTAGAAAACAAGGAGCAGGGACAACAAGTGAGTTCAAGGCTTGACCCTAAGTGGTTCAAAGCTCCCCAAGTACCACCACGGCTTTTAATTTCATCGCCAACCCATGTGGACGTCTGGTTTACTATTCTGAACTCTCCAGTTGCAGGATCCTTCTCTCCCGCTGACTATCTCCTCCAGTTCTCTTTACCCTTCCCATGTACAGGATCTGCAACATGGGATCTCCTCAAATTGATCTGCATGTGGTATCTTGCACAGAAAGATGCTTTCATCTGACTGCCAGCTCCTACCCCAAAGGCCTTCCTTCCTCACACGTCCCATAGCTCCTGTTACTGGATATTCCTGAAGTCCATGTTTCTTCATTGCTATTGAACAGCATTCTGCCCATTCTCCTTTCCTATCTGGCTCAGTATCAGGGGTCCACCACATTAGTTCTTTCGTCATTCATTTCACCTCTTCGCCTTCTTATTCTTTATGTTCACTTGACTGACAAAGCCCCAAGTCTGTATCCCATGGGATAAGTGCCCCAGAAGCTTTTTAAAGTATAAATCCTGAGGAGTATGTGGGGAACAGCCATATAACTACCAAGATCTGTTTCTAGACTTAAATTTGCAGGCACACACTCCCACTGGAGAAAGCTAACATAAGGTTATGGACATTAACTGAGATCAGCCTGACCTGAGTTTTAAATACCAACTCATCACTTACCAGAAGGGAGACCAGGAGCAAGGTCATTAATATTTGCTTTGTAGTTTCATTTTCTTGTCTGTGTGATATGACTGTATAAGCTATCACCTTGTTATTTGTTGTGATTATTAAATTTTCTTATCAGAGAATAATATCTGATACTGCCTTCGAACCCGTCACCTTCTGCCTCAATTTCATAAGTGACACTTTCTGCTTCATGAATAAAATTGAAGCTATGAAGTGAGAAAGCTCCACAATGTGATGAAACAAGTTCTACTGACCTGTCTCAAGAGCCTAACTCTTCCTTCTTTCTCCCTGTAACATCCAGGTTGCTTCTTTTCTATCAAAACTGCAAACATCTTTCTAAAAGTGTATAACAATGTCCTTGATTAAAACACATCAGCAATCTCCTTATAAAGTTTAATATAAAGCCTGAGCTCTTCAATAGATCCCCCAGGTTCCTCAAGAAATGCATGTTCCCATTCTCGCCATGCTAGTACTGTGTTCCCAACACACTGAATGGCTGAGCATCTTTTTCAGTTGTTCACTTGGGTTATGCTTTCTTACCTTTCAGCTTTTGTAATATTACATCTTTTATTAGCATTTCTAGCCCATCCCACACAACACCATTTACATGATTAAGTCCTGGTGAACTTTCCAGTATCATATTAAAATTGTCCTCCTTCAACCTGCTGTGGTGTTGTAAGCTATTCTTCCATCCTGGAGTGCCAGCATCCATATAGTCAGTGGCTTGGGTGCCACTTGCTCCACTTCCCATCCAGATCCCTGCCTGTGGCCTGGGAAAGCAGTGGAGGATGATCCAAGTCCTTGGGACCCTGCATCGCTATGGGAGACCCGGAAGAGGCTCCTGCTCCGGACATTGCAGCCAACGGTGCAGTGAGCTAGCAGATGGAACACACTTTCTCTGTTCCTCCTTCTCTGAAAAATCTGCCTTTCAAATTAAAAATAAGTAAGTCTTCTAAAAAAAAAAAAAGAAAAGAAAAAAGGAAAAGGAAATGTCCTCCTCTGGGAAGTCATCCCTGATCCCAGACTGTGCTCTGACTTGGTTCATTTAGTCTTCACTACTTTCTGCATCATAAAACATCGCCCCCAGACAGAATGCATTGGTCTGCTTCCAAATTCTAATTCTCCCTCATCTATAATGTCCATGAGGATAAGCACTGCAGAGGCTGCTTCCAATGCATCATCAATGCGCATCGCAGTCTCTGTTGCACAGAAGGCACTGGCGAGTGTTTTTGTAATAAATGATGAAGCATATTAAATGCTATTATGTTACAGGGACATCATACTTAAGCTACCACACAGATAATTCTAATATTTGCTTCAAACATTTCTTCTCTCTACCAACAATTTCAAATACAAAAATCTAATGACAATGTCTTTTTTTTTAAATAATAAAGGGAAGCATAGGTTAACATGACAGTTTTAACTTTTCATCATTGACTCACAGTTTAAGGAGCTTCTGTGATCCTTAATTTTCAAGGATTGAGATAACATTTTCTGAAATGGGAAGCTTAATGTTTTCCCTTCCTCCATATCCAGAGAGAAAAAGAGAGAGCACTGTAGGCTGAAGTCATCATTTGCGATGATAGTATTAATATGACAAATATGTGTTGAGTGCATATTTCGTTGCAGAAACATTATTAGGTAAAATGAAAGATAAATGGGCAAGTGGGCTGGACGCCATCAACAGGAATTGGAAACTTTTTGACATCTAAATCTTGTCAGTTGCAGCTTGGCAGAGAGTCTCATATGCTTCTAATCTTACCTCTTCCTTTTCCCTTCCTTCTCTGTCTTGAAAAAAAATGTATCCCCCATATTTATAGCTTCACGTGAAAGGTTTGCTACTAGAGCATTTGGTTAACCAAACCAAATCAAAGATGTCTGCATAAGAAATGAAAATGTGCACTAAATTAGACCACAACTTCCTGCTTTCATTTTAAAATTCTGGAGTTTGAACAATGAATATAGAGTCCAGAGAAATAGAAAATTTTAACTTTAGGCAAGCCAGTTGACACACTTTTTTCTTATCATTTATCCTCAATATCGCTTGGAATACAAGAAGCAAAAATGTGAAACTCTTAGTGAAAGAAATAGGTGTCAGCATTTATGACTTTGGATCAGACAGTGGTTTCTTGTATATGATAGCCAAAGCACCAACTCCAAAATAGACAGATACATCGAACCATGCGAAAATTAAAGGTTTTCATGTATCAGGGATCGGTGCTAAGAAAGAAAAAGGCCAGATCATAGAATGCAAACAAAATATTTACAATTATGAAGCAGGTAAAGGTCTCGTATACAGACTGTATAAAGAACTGGCACAAATTAGCAACAAAAAGATGAGAAAACCCAATTTCTAAAAAGTGTGAAAGAATTGCAATAGATATTTCTCCAAAGAAGATACACACATGGCCAATAATTGCATGGACGATGCCTACCACAGTGACAAACGACTGCATACTTACTAGGAAGGTTATCATAATTTGTTCTTTCTTTTTTAAAGGAAAACAATAGGTCTGCATAAGAAGATAGAAAATTTGGACCTTCCTATATCACTGAAAAGAACATGAAATGGTGCAGCTACTGTGAGAAATATTGGGAGAGTCCTCAAACGTTAAAAAACTGAATTCCTATCTACTACACCATACTAAAGAAGGGACTCAAACAAAATTTGTACAGAATATTTGTGAACATAGCACCAACTTTCTGTTATAATCAAACACGGAAGCAACTAAATTACTGTCAACTGAAGAATGGATAAACAAGAGTTATTGCCATACAATGGAATATTCAAACACAGAGACTAATGAAGTGCTGATACATTAGTCAGTATGGATCAGTCTTGGGAGTATCATTCAAAACAAATCAGAAAGAAATCTATATATTATGTTTCCCTGTAGGGTATGCCACTGCTTAAAGTGTGCAGAGTTTCTCTGGTGATAAAAATGTTTTGATATTAAACAATGGTGATGGTTGTACAATACTGTGGATCTACTAGAAGGTATTGCATTTTACAGTCCATTTTATTCGAGGATTGATTTAAAAGGGAAGGGAGAGAGAGTGACAGAGAGATTAAGACCTTCCAAGTACTGGATCACTCCTCAATTGACCACAAAGGTCAGGGCTCAGCCAGGCACATCAGCAGGGAGCTGGATCAGGTGTGGAACAGCTGATGCTTTCACTAGCAACCAAATGTGTATGGGATGCCAGTAACCCAGGCAGCGGCTCAACCTGCTAAATGACAAAATGCTGGCCCCAAGTGTACTTCAAAGGGGTTAAAATAGTTATTGTTCTAATGTTTTGTGAATTTTACCTACATTTTAGGAAGTCACAAGCACATTTAAAAGGTATGCTTCAGCATAATGCCCGTAAAATAATGATTTAAAGGCAAACTCATCTGTAAGTTTTCTTCTTGAGCTATTGTCTTAAACAAAAACCCCTTAATCTCTCTTCAGTAATGCAACCTTTATAGCAAAGGCATGCATCAAGCTGTTATAATTAACAAAATTTCCTTGTGAAATTACATTTGCAAAGCCCTAGGTATGCTTTCAGTTGTCTTGTATGCCTTCCAGACAGTACACTGTCATCGTGCATCATGCCAGGAACTCCAATAATTTAATCAATGTTATAATTAAACTGTCTCATTGTAAGTATATATTTATATACTATGGTGTTGACAACTGGCTTTAGAAGAGTCTAAAGTTTAAGAGTTTGGTGCATCATTTACAGTTCCTCTGCGCCACCGACATGATTGATTAGCTCCACAATTAGAAATTATGTCCTCTGAAGAATCCATCTTGTATTGAGAAAATTGATTATATTTCTCCGGGGAGGTCAAGTCTCATAATGCAAATGTTAATTAATTTTTTATATTAGAAGCTAAATACAAAGACTGAATCACTTTTATTAGGAACTTCTTTTAATGAATTTCTTGGCCTTTGAACTCAAACTATTTATCTTTTGGCACATATATTGTATTAAGGAATAAAAACAATTGATTGTAGAACTATCCACTTATAGTCCTCCTACTTAGTTATAAAGAGCTGTGTGGTTTCTGTGTTACATTTAATCTTAGCCTATTAGCATGTTTCTCGTCTTCAGTGTTCTATTTTTTCTCTCTTTTCCTCTTTGAAATTAATTTGAAAAAAGTTGAATTTGTAACAAATGGCACCATTTTATCTTTTAATACGAGGAATTAGGAGGAGTCTGTGTTACACACATTATTTATTGGAAATATATTGTAAAGAAAAAGAAAAGCATTATGTCCAGCGTTGTTATGGTTATATAGGTGGTAGTTTATGTAAACTAAACAACTGTTCGTGTTCCATTCACATTTGACTTCTCCGAAGGTTTAGGAGTCCAATGTAAACTGTTGCATATTCTATTTTAGTGAAAATTGCAATTTTAGTATACATGTGACCAAAGGTGTCTGGAAGTTGACTACTTTTTTTATAGCTTTATTTTTATTTTTACTTGAAACTTGGAGTTCCAGAATGAGTGAGAGATAGAGAGAGAAAAAGAGAGGCACCATCCATTTGCTAATTCACTCCACAAATAACCACAATTGCCAGAACTGAGCCAGTCAAAATTCAGATCCAGCAGCCTTCTCTGGGTCCCCCACGTGGGTTCCGGGTCCCACTTTGCTGCTTTATCAGACCATTAGCAGCCAGGACTAGAATGAATGCTTATATGGGATGTCTGCTATGCCCCCACGCCAGATCCTATAATACTGTTTTAAGGTCTAATGGCAACCCCATGTTTTTGTTAATGCTATACAATGAAGGTTATTTGATTTCTTCAAATTGCGCTTGTGAAAATTTTCACCTCCCCCTTTGTTTAAATGTACTTCTTATCAAATTAAACCAATGTGTGGCTAAGCCAGCACTTATTCTCACAAAAATTCCATGGATGAAATATATTATTTCAAAAGAACATTTGAAGGACTGGTGTGATGTTACAGTGTTTGAAACACCAGCATCCCATATGGGCACTAGGTCATGTCCTGGCTTTTCCACTTGTTCTTAAATTTAGTTTCATTTTATGACCGTTTCATAGGTTCTGGGATTCGCCCAACACCTTCCCATGCCCTCCCCCCATGCTGGATTCCTCCACATTGTTTCAGTAGTACAGTTCAAATCCAATCATGATTCCTTCATTGCAAGCATGTACCATGCATAGAGTCCAGCATCTTATTGTCCAGATAAATTCAACAGTTTCTCAGGGAGACCATCCCTGGTCTAAAAGTAGAGCTGGCAGAATATCATCCCATCCAATGAAAAGCCACTACACATGGAAGTTGACTACTTTTAATAGTGGCCGATTAATGTGCAAGGTTTGCACAATTTTGAAACTTTAGTATGATTTAGAATTTTCCATATTAAATACTTTTAATTAATTTTATTATTTATATTGTTGACATCTTCTTTAAGAACGGGTGTCTAAGTGAAATGAAACAACATCATTTAATTCCCTTCAAACATTAGATTATGATTTTCTTTTAGGATTTTTAAAGTTAATTTATTTTATTTTATTATGTTATGATACAGTTCATTGGCTCTGGCATTTTTTTAAATTTACTTGACAGTCAGAGATGGAGTTTGTGGGAGGAAAGGGAAGAGACAGAATATGTTTTTATTCATTGATTTATTCTCCCAAATATTTACAACAGCTGGGGTTGAGTGAGGGCCAAATCAGGAGTTAGAACCCAATCTAGGTCGCTCTCATAGGTTGCAAGGGCCTAGCTACTGAAGTCATTTCTGCTGTCTCTTCAAGGTCTACATTCCCAGGAGGCTGCACTCAGGAGATAAAACTGGAAATTGAAGCTATATACACCAATGTAGGAGTAGGGCCTTAATGGCCAATCTAAAGACCTAATCTGTGCATGATCTGTTTTCTTAGTGTGGGTACTGCACCTGTAAATGGTTTAAAGCATCTCCTTGGATGTCAAAAAAAAAGTAACCCCGTGCCCCAGTGTAGAATGCGTATCCACTTGGGCATCTCTCCTACCTGGACTGTTTGTTTAATTCCTGAGCCTGGTGCTAACTGGCATGTGCATCATGCAGGCCAATAGAGAGCATTTCATCCCAGGGCCATCTCTCATTTCCAATGATAGGTGGTTTGGGGCTCATCTGTGTACATGCATGACAATAAACATTATGGATCCTCATTTCTGGATTAATTATCTCCAGGCAATTTTCCTGGACTGTATTAACTACTGATGGTTTTTAGGGTTCCGTCTGTGAAACCTGCTTGCCAGCCCTGGCCGGAGCAAAGAGGCCACATGGGTGGGTTGTCTTCGGTGTCATTTCCTTTACCTACTCCCCTGCTTCTCTATTTTGGCATCCACTCTGACTTCTTACCTCGGTGCCTAATACCTCCTATTGCTTTCTACTTCATGCAGTTCTGCAGTGTAACGCCCTTCAGTCATATTTCATCCAAACAGGGAATAGTTAAAAATTCCCAGGAGGTCGCTGCCACATGCTTCCCCCTGCTCTCAAAAAGAGAGGAAAAATATACCTTTTAAAAACATAACAGTGCATGAAATACAGCTCATGAATTATGAAATGCACATCAGGGTTTCATTTGTTTCCCCACAGTATAAAATAATATATATTTTTAGCAAGAGAGATAATAATAGTTAGTTGAAAATATACAGCCTTAAAGTATAAATACTTCAGCTCCTTTCTTCATTCTTTCATTTAAGGAAGGACGATTTGTGTTTTTAGATCTATTCCCTGTGGTTGGAAGATCTGGAGAATGGGCACACAGTCAAAGCTCTCAGACAGTTTTTCAAAGTAACAAAAATATAAAATAAAAAGCATAATATGGGTAACAAACACATAGAGGACACCTTGTGATTGTCAAGTTTAGGTGGGGGAAGGGGGACGGGGCACATATTGGTGTAGTTGTGGCATGTGAGTGCAGTAGAGCATGAGGAAGGCAGAAGGCAGTGTTGTACTTTTCCTTCGACACCTTAAAAGGATGCAGGAATTGGTAGAAATGTTTTTCTACCCTGAGGGAAAATTCAGTCAAATAGGAATAATATTCAAATAACCTAGCATATTAATTTAACCAGTTGAGCCACCACACCAGCCACTATTAGCAAATATTTTTTTAAATAAGAACTTCAGAAAAGAATAGAAGCACTATACATAGAGTAGTAGGATAATACAATTTGCCTTACAAATAACAGGCCAAGAGGGATGCAAGTGGAAGGTGAACTGAACTGGAAAGTGAATTGGAGATTATCATCTCAGTCCAGGTAAGTGCTGATGGTAGTCTGGTCTGGTTTTGTTACACTGGAGACAGACTTCAAGACTTCACAGGTGCGTGGGACCTAATAATTTTGTAAGACTTGGTGATCATTAAGAATGGGGTAAGGAAGAATAAGAAGTAACTCGTTTCTAGCTTCTGCATCTGAATAGAGAGTGGGTCCACTCGTCAAGGTCAAGGGAAACAAGGAAGACTAAGTTGGGCAGTATATAAGAGCATTGAAGAGGTAAGACCCCAGTGGCCTCCGTTTGATCTTACTGGAGTCTGAATGGTTTTGAGATATCTAAGTTGAGACCATAATATCTATAAAATTAACCTATCAGTAAATTACTAGCAGGATGGTTCTATGGCTGCCAGGGGATTCTACATAGAAGCACAGTTCCTGTCACATCGAAGCTTTTCAGTAAAGGTTGGGACACTGAGTGATTGTGCCATTATGGATACGTGTGCACATTTGAGCTTTGGTGCTTGTATAAAAATAATCAAATTAATCATCTTCACTTATATTTAAAGACAGCCAATACAAAGCCACTATTATATCAAGGATAGTTCCTGTGTTTCTTATTAACCTCTGAACTCCTGAGTAATTTAATTCCAAATACAAGATAGACAAGATAATATATAGCCAACTTGTGTTGTGCTATTTTATCCCTGCATTCATTTGAGCCAGTAAGTTCACAGAACCAGTGAAAATGGCATCCTCTTCTAAATAATTGCAGCAGTTTAACTTTAATTTAATTATAGTGCATTGAACAGTAGACCTTTTAAGACTATGCAGTGATTTGCTTCAGTGAGTTAGACTAATCAGTATACCTCATTATTCTCAACACATAAAAGGATATACATCTCCCACTTTATCACACGTTCCTTAAGTATGCTCCCACAGCACTACCAAATCTGATGGTGGAGCATTCTCAGAGCTAGTCATTTCTGGCTAAAACTAAAGCTCTCTATTATAAAATTTTTCAAGCAACAGACATTGAGAAATAAAGCTGGTTGCTTGAGAAGCAAGCTTTGTCTTGGTAGTATCTAGACACTCCAGGAGCCATGAAGCACTGAAGCCTGGATATTTTTTTTTGAAAGGTGATCTAAGGACCACCTGTGAAGTTTTCGCTATGTATACATGGATGGAGAAAGAATATTGGGAAATTATAAATTGAAATAACATTTCAGCAGACATTCGGCTTGATGTTCCCCCATACTTCTACATAAAATATTTCTGAATGGAAAGGTATTAGATGTGTCTTCAAAAGACTATAATGAAATAAATGCTAGGGGAAAACTAGTTAACACATTCGTTGATTGGATTAGTTAGGGTACTTTAATTGTTCGAATAGCCATGGAATATTACTTATCTATAAAAAAGAACAAACTCATACCATGGGCAACAAGATGAACCCAGCTGCAAATCATTATGCTTAGAGAAATATGCCACTCCCAAAGACAAACATGCTCTCCCTGACACGTGACAGCTAATACACAGAACATACACATGTAAGCTATACATTCTATAAGGAAAATTAGCATACTGGAAAATAATGGATGCATATAGAATGAATCTGTAATACAAAATGATAGTAGAATTTTCATTATTTTAAGTTTCACATTACATTGCTTCATTTTCTTCACTTTTCTACACTTGCTATGTCATGATACAGTTTTTAAAAAGATTTCCTTATTGTTCTTGAAAGACAGATTTACAGAGAGAGGGAAAGACAAAGAAGATTTTTCATCCAATGGGTCACTCCCCAAATGGCCACAACAGCTAGAGCTGAGCTCATCCAAAACCAGGATCCTTTTTTGGGTCTCCCACATGGGTACAGGGCTCTAAGGCTTTGGGCTATTCTCTGGAGCTGAGTGGGAAGTGGAGCAGCCAGAACAAGGACTGGCACCCATATGGGATGCCAGTGCTTACAAGTAGAGGATTAACTAGATCAGCCACCACACTGGTCCCAATTTTACATTTATACATCAGAAAGTTAAGCCTGTAATGATGAAATGAATGGCTGTGTCCTTTTAATAACCTGTGGTCAAATAAGAAGTGGATATAGACAGGGAGAGAAGGCAGAGGCAGGGGAGGGGAAGGACTGACTCCCTACACATGTAAATGTAGATTGAGGAGAAAAAAATCTTTTATATGTTAAAGACCAGGACCAAACTACTGCTATGGAAATATCAGTATTATTTATGGATTGAATTAAGTAGATTAATTAAACAAACAGCCATGATCCAAAGTGAAACAGTTGTCAAAAATAAAATGGTGTTTGACTTCATCTTCAAATCCTACAGGTACTGTTTGTACAAACACCAATTCGGTCGTGAGATGGGTGGCCAAGGAACAATTAATTACTGACTTTAATTACTGAGTAAAATTTAGAGAAGATTAATTAGGGTAAGTTATTAGACAAAGAAAGTGACTGGTCAAAAGATTTTCATATTTATTGACTTGACTACCATGGGGACAGAAGATGAAATATTTTTGGAGAGTGAAGACATGTTGTAACTTGAAATGCTGCCAAGCTGAGAAAACTTTGTGTCCAAATGGCCCCAGCCCACCTACAAGATGGTAAGCAATAAACCTGTCGTGTTTAAACACATGACATTCCAGAGGAGCTGGGTCATGGATATCGAATAACAGTCCTATAATCCCCGGAATATTAAACAGCAATATGGCTTTATTTATTTACCAATGAATTGCCGGAGATGGCCCGGCATCTGTGGTTTGTATAAAATACACTGTTCTTTGCTTACTCGGTTTCTGACATCTCGTATCCATTAGATGTTGAGTTTCCAATCTCCAGAGCTTTCCAAAATTACTGAAGTAGAATTTAAAATTCAACTTGTGGGATCCCAGAAAGGGGGATGGTGGTGAGGCAAACCCAGGACACCCCACAGAGAAAGCTCCTCTGGCATTTTGCTTCTGGTTGCTTTTCATGGCCACTGTTGAAGGATTCCTCCAAGAGACAGATCTTGGAAATTTTTTTTCTTCCAGAATATGAGAGCTGTGGATGGGAATTGATCTTATGTCTTCTGTTTCACTTTCATCTGACCTATGACTTTGTGTGTTTTCAGAGTAACATGGTGATTTAAGAGGTCTTAGTGGGACGAACCCCCACTTTTCCTCAGTGAGAATCCCCATCTGTCAGTGAAGATGCAGCTAAGGCTAAATGGTGTTCATCACTCCCACCTCCCTTAATTTCCAGTGCCTTGTCCAGGTAGAAGGGCGTCTCCGGAAGCTAATCCCTCTGCTAGCCCTTGATCCCGCTCATATCTCTGGAGGTCTTCTTATTGTCATAGTGAGAAACTAGACAAATCCCTTTGTAGCTAAGTTCTCCAGATTTTTTTTTCTTGTTTTAGCCTATCTCATCCAAAAGTAGTTCTCTGTCTTTTTACAGGAAATGTACTTCAGAATTTGAATTTTGTCTTTTCCTTTGGGAAAGCAATATGTGGGCAATATTCATTCAAGAAGCTGGGCCATAGCAATGGACTATAGTTTCCAGGCAGCCATTACACCCTAAGGGTTCGTAATGGAAAATCTCGAGTATATGGTGTTGCCAGTGTTTTTGATACAGGCACTCAGTAAATTACATGAATGTTCAAATCTTTATTTCTGTTAGAAGGCTTTCCTCTACTATAGGCTTATGTACATGTTCTGAACACAGTCAAGGTAAGTTAAGCTATGATGTTTGGCAGGTTAGATGTGTCGAGCATATTTTCAGTTAATGACGCTTGTAATTTATGATGGGTTTATTGGGACTATAACCCCATGGGGAGTCAAGGAATATTTGTATTTCTGCTTTTTCTCACCAACTTTTGCCAAGTTTAATGACCGGTTAATGTACATACTCCAGTTATTCTTGCACCTTTTGAAAATAGATTAGATCTTACTTCTGTTTCTTTAAACATCTCTTCCTTTGTTTTTCATTCCTTAGCAACTTTCCCTCACCTTCTCCCTCTCATTCTCACTCAGCCATCAGCATAGTCAGCAGTGCACCCGCACTTCACTGATGTTTTGAATGCCCCAGTTAGGGCTTCCATTCCCTAGTGCCATTGTTCTTTATTTCTGCACTGGCACATCTACAATTTGGCATTTGAAAATCTTTTACACAGACAATGGAGCACAAGTGATGGGTCGATGAGCCGGAGATTGCCCTGTTCTGATCTGGTTTGGTTTACAATCTACTCTGGAAATGGCGGCCTGGCAGGTTAGAACCCACGCAGTTTGCACGAAGTACACCTAGAGGCGTGGAGAGCATATGTAAGAAATCACATTCCAAGCATCAGGGCACCTGTCAGGGATACAAACACTGTAGCATAACTCTCTGATTTTTATGATTATTTCGAGTTTTTGTGGCTGTCTTTATCAAATCAGAGAGGCGATGACTTGTTAACACCATGGGAATATATGACTAAATAAAGCAGTTAAAATGAAATTTGTCATCCTGTACAGATACAATGATACTTTTGTGCTGAAGTGATGATTGTTTTTTAAAACACCCCCACAAAAGGAGATAGTAGTCATTTTCTCTTTTATTTCTTCTATTCCCTGCTTTAAAAATGTTCTGATTTTTGTGACAGAGAGATATTTACTTCTACTCCAAAGTTTAAAAATGAGGGTTAGAGGATAAGTGTATGTAACTGAAAGGGCAAATATCCTTTTAAAATTCTTGCTGAAGAAATAGTGATTTTCTTCTGTCCCTGAAATAAATAAGTTTGATCATCATTTAGTTATATTGTGGGCTGTAAGCACTTGTGATATCATGCAATAGATGTTTTGTGCCTCTTTCTATGTACGTACTTCTTTTTTCTTAATGTTTCCAGTGTTGATAGAGAAACATCCCATTTTTAAAAAGCATGTGCCTTTAAGGCTTGAGTGAAAATACCTTTGAAAAGCACAGACTGATCTGAAACCTTGGAGAACTGCTGAGCTGCTTTGTGGAGGATGGCTTTATCTGCACCTCTTTTGGGGAACAAAATACACAAGTTGAGATATAAAAGGTGAACACCCAGACTGGGGTCCTGACCTTGTGGGTAGCACAGGGGCAATGAGCTCCCTCAAGATGGCATTTTCTTAAATATGTAGTGCATCTTTATAAACTAACCCTATCCCTCAGCACCACACAATATCCTTTCCAGAAAGAGCACAGCCTTGTTGCCCATTTGAGAACACAGAACACATAGAAGTAGCCATAATTGCTTTATACCTCACCGTTATTTAGTCTGTCTTTACACCAACAGAATGGGTGTCGCTGAGAATCCTGGAAATTGCTGCCCTCCCCCGTCTTGGTTTCCCTCTTTGTTTTGTGTCTCCCAGCCCCTCTCCCACAAGTGCCTTTCTCCATTCTCCCGGATGTCCAAAGGGTTGGTTATCAGTGGCTCTTAGCACCCATAAGATGGACACACTCTAGCCCTATCTTCCCACCAATCAATGCCAAAATTTCCCTATACTCCCAGGTCTAAGAATAAGAAAGAAATGATGGTTAAGGGCCTTATAGAAACCATACTCTCACTTTAGTTATTAACCCTTGTTCCAGCACTCAGGAGTGTGGGTCATATTTTTTAAGTCACTACTGCTAATAAACCAGAAGTTCGGAGCACTCTCACTGCCTTTTGGTGCTCTAACAGAACAGCTGAGACAGAGGAATGTGCTTTATTTTGGTTCACATTTCTGACAACTGGGACATCCAAGACTGGACACCTTCACATAGTGAGGGTCCTATGCTTGTTTCACTTGGGGAGGAAAAGTAGATGTGCAAGTGGGAACATGTTGCGGAGGCAAACTACGAGGGATTTTTTGGATGCCTAACAACCTCCTCTAGGGTAACTAATCCAGTACCCTGAAAAAGAGAATTCACTGACTACCCTGGGGAAATTAATTAGGCCCCTGGAGACAGGCATTACTCTCTCTTAGCAGCCTAATTACCCTGTTAAAGGGCCCCAACACTACCACAGTTCAATCAAATTCTAACAAGAGCTTGGGAAAACAGTGTATTCAAGCAACAGCAAGCATTCTAGAGTTCCATACAAAGGGTCTTCTGAGAGTCTAACTTTCCCTGCTTTGACATCTGCTTTATCAGTAGAAACCCCAGTTATTCCTATGTTCACAGAGAAGGGGACAGAGTCAAAGGACAATGAATCATTAGGGAATGTCTCTATCATAACTGACTGGCAGAATAGAACTGAGAATTCAGAATCCCTAGGGTTCAAGAGGCATTAGCCCCGGCAACCCTAATTTCAGACAGATCCCTTCAAGTACAGCTAAATTTTATGTTAATTCACATGGCATTAATTTTGTGACTTATCCATGGATATAAGGAAATGTCCTTGACCCACTTAACAACCCAACTAACTGATGTGAAAAGTGATTGATGCTCTATAATCTGTCTTTTGTGACCTTGAATATATCTAAGTCTCAGCTACATCTCAAAGGAACAAACTTTGCTTCATTTCTCAGATATCTGGCTTTGGGAGTGATGGGTTCCTTTGCTTTTGTGTGGGGCATGAACACATCAGGGACAGCGAGGACATCTTGGTGGTGTTTTTTGTCCTCTTCACACCTGTTAGCCCTGTCCCTGGCCTGGAAAAAGTTTGACATTTTCAGACGAAAAGCAAAGAAATTACTTGAAAGATACAATGAATTGTCTTCTGAAAGACTACTTATTCTGTAAAAGTATGGCTTTCTCCTGCATGCAAGTTCATTCAGTGAAAAGAATGGAGTTTATCTTGACTAACCCGCTCTAACTTCATTTGCATATTTTTGCTTACATTTCTTGAGTTTTTCACATTTCACTGTTACTTTTCTAAGGTGTTACATTTTGATTCACAGAATTGAAAGGGTGGATCAAAAGTTGTTAACCGAAGCCTGAAAGTAGTGAGGAAAATAGTAAAGCAAATAGCGGAATTTTGAAGAACACTGTAAGTATAAATAGCGAGTAGGACTTGGATGCTCATGCAGTCTGTGCTTCTGTGTGTGCTGAGATAACTACCTGGAATGGATTTTCACCAGCTGAAAATAAACTTGCAAATAAGAACAATGGACTTCTAAAAATCTGATTTGATTGGACCAGGCGTTTGATTTCCCTAAAGATTCCAGTGCTTTGTTTGATGTAAAACTTTGCTAAATAGTGGCATAAAGTCACCAATTTTCATATCATTCAGATTTTTATCACTGTCTTGGAAAGTTCATCACTATTTTTTTTCAGGACAATAAACAATGTTCGCCAGCATTCAGTGGATAAATTTTCTGACAGCAAGAAAAGGCCATTCAGATTGCTCTCTTTGTTGGAGAAAATTGCAAAACAAAATCTTGTTCTAGTCACAACATACTGTCATATACGAGTTTATAATATTTAACGACAAGTATTATGCTTAGAGAGGAAGAAGGTGAACCAGAAAAATCCTGACATCAAAGGACACTGTTGGGTGTCCTTTGACGTTTGATGTGCCAAGTGTAGGGATCCGCTCTTGCCAAATAAGTAAAAGACAGCAAGGGAGGCTGGTGTAGTGCAGGGGCTAAGCCACAGCATGGGATTCCTGCATCCACACTGGAGAGCTGGGGCAGAAGTACCTCACATTTAACTGTCTGCTAATGCACAAACTGTGAGGCCTCAGATGATGTCCACAGTACTTGGGCCTTTGCCACCTACAGAGGAGACCTAACTCCCTGCTCCAGCCCAAGCCAGCTGTGGATGTTTCAGACATTTATGGATAGTTCATTAAACATCTTAAAAAATGACAATTTGGTGGGAAAGACTTCATCACTAAACATTTTTCTCTTTTCTTTTTTAAATATGGGAATTATTATTTTTGCTTTGAAATGGCATATAGCAATTGAATGTACTTACTTGTACTATGTGGTGTTTTGATACATGAATACATTGTGAAATGATCAAATCAATGTAGTTAGCTTATAACAGATAAAATTATCATTTCTTTGTGCTGAGAACATTCCAAATACTCTCACATATGTTGGAATATTTGACATGTTGTCAATCACAGTCCACCCATTATGTACCAGAACATCAGAACTTATTTTACCTAGCTAACTTGCTGCCCAATCTCTGTGTCAAAACACCCAATGAAATAAATTGAATATTTTGAGGTGGGGAACATAGATTCGTGCAACAGAGTAGGGCATTGTAAAATGCAATCCAATACAAGATTCAAAATCCATTTTCAAAGTTGAAATATTCAACCTCTCTGTTCAGTATCATATGGCAGGACAGACATTATGGTGCAGTAGGCAAAGCCTCTACTAATAACTAATGTACTTTGCTGTTCCTGTCCAGACTGCTCCACTTTTTGTCCTACTCATGGCTAGGGAAAAGTAGTGGCAGGTGGATCAAGTATCTGGCTCCTTGCCCCCTGCATGAGAGCCCAGATAAGCTTCTGACTTTTGGATCCATTCTGGACATTGAAGCTATCTCACTAGTGAACCAGTAGATGGAAGAGGGGTGTGTGTATGCGTGTCACTTTATTTCTCTAATTCTGACTTTCAGGGGAATAAATATATCTTTTAAAAAATACATATGTTGTACCACAAAGGACTGTGGCAAAAGAGTTGTGTAATTATTTTATGTATTATGCATATTTTGTGGATATCAGTTTTTCTAATCAATGAACAAGAAAGATTCTGACATTTCTGTGTCTCATTTCTTTTTATAATGTTTTATAATTTTCATTGTAAAGACTCTTTCTTCTTTTTGGTTAAATTTATTCCAAGATATTTTCAAACTTGGTTTTTTTATTCCCTTTCTTTGGTTTTGGAATTGAGGTGATGCTGGATTCAAATGAAGGAGTTTGGGAGGAGTCCCTTCCTTTCAATTCTTTTGAACAGTTTGAGAGGAATTGGAATTAGCTTTCCTTGAAATTTAACAGTAAACCTGCCTGGCCCCCAGAACTTGTATTTGTTGGAATGGACTGTATATTTTTAGAATGTATTATTGGAGTGGGCATTTAAGCTATAGTTAAATGCCTGTGTACCAAATTATTGCCTGATTTTAACTCCTGGCTCTGTTCTCAATGCTATCTTCCTGCTAACACAGATCCTGAGAGTAAAATAGTCATGACTCAAAGTTAATTGGGTTTCTGCCATTCATGTGTGAGACCTGGATTGTATTCCTGTCTCCTGGCTTCATCCTCGGACTAGTCATGGCCTCTGCCAAAATTTGGAGAGTGAATCAGTAAACAGGAGCTTTGCCAGTCACCCTGTCTCATTCTATTTCTTATATAGATTAATAAAAAATACAAATGAAAATGTACTTAAAATGATTGACACATGTGTCAAATGTGGAAGAGGGAATTACTGGTACAGAATCATTGAGAAACATGGAGTTATGGAAATCAGACTGCAAATTGTGTTCTGGTCTCTTGTACTGAAGATTCTGCTTCTAAGTTTACCACTCACCTTTCTGGGTTTAGGTGACTTGAAATTTAAAATGAAGAGAGCTTGGTCTATGTCAGAGCTTACCAATTGTGGCTTACCAACTGTTGACACTGAGGGTTACATAGATTTTATCATGGAGAGGAGTCTTTTTTGGGGGGGAGGCGGGGAGGGCCTTATGGGACAAATACCAGCTTCCATACATGGCTTCCACCTAATAGAAAACAGTAACATCCACCACCCTTCCACCAAAATGTCTTGAGGTGTTGTAAATATCTGCAAGGTGACAACATTTCCCCCAATTGAGAACGGCTGATTCAGTTTCTATGGGTTTTGTCAGTTTTTCTCTGACATAGATGATTTGTGGCTTTAGGAAGCCAGGCCTCGATGATTTGGGAAACTTAATTTTTTTTTCCAAATGGTAGATAACACAATTAAAAATTTGCTTCTGAAAGCAGGATATGGAGACAAAAAGCCAAAGATACAGCCACACATTTGAATCCTTTCACTGAAACTGAAAGAGCAGAAAGGCATTCTGAGTAGCAAGAAATGAAAGGTCACAGTCTCAACACACAGCGGCCCTAGGAATTTGTAAGGGCAGCTCCTCTTCACCATCTCAGCAGCAGCCAGCAAGGGACAAAAGCTGCATAGAGATTGAATGGCATGTACCATCAAGAAACCCATGTGACAACGTTCTTATGGACTTAATGTCAGCAGGAACACTGTCAATGGGCCTCAAAAGCCATGGAGATAAAAAAGGCTTCCATATGCAACATTATCTTGACAGCAAGTATGTTGATAAAACTCTCCAATGAAACCTCATGCTGCCATCTTCAGAAAAATGAATTAATGTGTCTGGGGGTAGAACAAGTGCATGAAGTGATACCTAACACCCAGAGCTTAGAGCTGAGAACCACAGAACACTTGTATCGAAATTTGTCCAGCCAAGTATCAGATCTGCTCTACATGGATGATGATATTTTACTTCTAAAATACCCAATTTTAACTTTAAAAATCTATACCTGGTAACCTATGCCTGTCCACATATTATATATTGAGAACAAATAACTTCTCTAGTTGGTTCCCTTGATCCTCAGATGTAGAGGAATTGTGGTCAGGAGCCTCCTCTGTGCAGACAGTAATGAGCTTAGGATTTCTGGCTTTATGATAGTGTGAAACCACATTAGCTAGAAAATCCTAAATTGAAGTTAGATCTTTTCAAGGGCCAGCAATCTGTAATTTGAAATTCTCCTGTGATGCTGTGCCTTTTGGTGAGTGTCAAGGCTTGGTCAGCCACACAATCATGAAGGTGACTAATCACTATTCCGTGGTGCACTGTGCTGCTCGTAGTTTTGGATATTGTGCTTTGTATTTCATCCCCCAGTTTATGACATAGAAATGCTCATCTCATCTCACTTCATCATCATCTCATCTCGTCCCATCGCTGCTTCCTGAAAGGGTTAATATGTAACAAGCAGGTAAGACACAGTTTGGGGTGCTCACATCTCAGAGTATCTGGTTTCTGGTACTGTCTCGACTCTCAATTCTACCTCCCTGCTAGTGCTCATACTGGCTCGTCGACTATGGTGGTGGAAGTAGCCCCAGTGACTGGCATCTTTTAGGGAGTGATCCAGCAGATGACATCTCTTTTCCTTTCTATCCTTTCACAAATGTATATCTATATCTATATATCTATATATCTATATCTATATCTATATCTATGTATCTCTATCTCTATCTCTATCTCTATTTATATCTATATCTATATCTATATCTATATCTATATCTATATCTATATCTATATGTCCTGTTTTAGATGTAAGTGCTGTGAGTACATTTCAGGTAAACTAGTTTAAGTGATTGTTCTGTGATTTAGGTATATTAAGTTCCATCTTAAGTTGAGGAGTATCCATCTTTGATTTAAACTATGGAGGTCATATTGTTTGGACTTCTTAGCAGAGGAAATTTGGACAAGATTTCAGACTTTAAAATGCTGTTATAGTATGATGCATCTTTCAGATATCTTGAGAGGCTGTGAATGAAATTTGCATTTGGAAGCAATGTAACTCTGTAGGGATTTGAGGGACCATAACAGACGAACTGCTAACATCAAAGCTCCTTACTCCTAGGGTGTCATATTTCAGTCCCTGGATCCCAGGCATATTGTATCACTCCCATGTCATAGCATATGGCAGCACTGACTCTAATACAAGGAAAATATCCAAGACACTTGATCTAATCCCATGACAACATAAAAGCAGAAGAGAAAGAGAAATCCAAAATATCGGGAGGATTCCATTCACCATGGCTTTCCTTTTTGAAATCAACCCTGAATTAATTGAAATTAATTAATGCTTTTTTAATCCTGGAAATTTTCTTGTATTTTTTAATAATATATATATTTTAAATCTTTTTATTTACTTACTTATTTATGTAATGCTACAGTTCTATAGGTTTAGGGATCCCCTATTCCTATTTATCTATATTATTAGAATAGTAGAATCCTTAGAAAACAGTCGTAAGTCCATCATTCTGCTATTTAAGCATCCTGACATTTTAAGTATAGACAATGCTGAAGATCCAACTATGCAAACTTCCAACTAGATTCTGGCACTGTGAATGAAGAGGTAAATGGATTCTTTACCTTTGCATCCATAGAAAAACTCAAGTGTTAACAGCACTCTGCTTTTAACATAGAACTCAGTTTAGCCCTTCTTGACTGTGCAACTAACACGTAATATTTAGGACTGTTTCTGCTCACTTTGTGAAGATTTATTGATGCAGCAGTGGAAAATGGATACATAAGCTAATTGTAAAAGAGTTGCCAAAAGACAGGAGTCGGAGATAAAAATAGCAATAGCATATTAGGAGGTAACTATGGAACACAAAAAATCTATTTTGATATTTAAAGCCACGAATTTCCAAATAAGTATTAAGCCAGAAATGAAAATAGAGGATATTCATTGTTCACTTTCAAAATGCGGGCTAGAGAATCAAATAAACAAATGTTTTCAAATACGTCTAATGAATGAAAATAGAGAAAGAAATATAGACAAAAAAATCAAAGGCTTGCATTCTGTATTCTTTGTGCCAGGCTCAGAAGGAAGTAGTTTTGAAGGTAAATATAACAACAGATACTAATCAGATGGAAAAGAAAAAAGAATAATTTAGCAAACTTTAAAGTTCGAAAGAATATTATGATCTATTATACAACCAAATCAGTTCAAAATGGTAACTACAGAAAGAACTAAGCACAAGAAATGACCATGGAATGAAAACAACTGTAAAATCAGCCTAAGTAGAAGAAAGAAAGGAACATCATGTGACTATGTGTTTAGTTCAATGCAAGGAAGTTTCAAGTCAGATGAAATGGATACTTTTGCACCCAAACATAATCTGACTCAAATGACTTTAGTGAAAGCAGAAAGTCTAAGTAATTCAGTTCCTCTGGGAAGAAGTGGTGGGGAACATGAAAAGTGTTTTAAGAGACCTTTACCCTGTAAAACCTTCAAGTCCAAATAATTTCATGGAAAAAGCTTACCAAGTAGAGGCAACATTAATACTACTTAAAACACTGCAGAATGTACAGAAAAGGAAATGTCTAAACCCAGTTTAAGAGATGAGTTCCTGCTGGCTCTGTCTTCAGACCAGAGAGGGTATACCTAAGAAGCCGTTGAACTTGACTGGACAATAAGATGCTGGACTCTATGTTGGGTATATGCTTGCAATGGGGGAATTTCAACTGAACTTGAGCTGTGGTTATGCAACAAGGTGGAGGAATCCACCATGGTGGGAGGGTTTGGAGAGGGGTGGGGAGGACCCAAGTACCTATGAAACTGTGTCACATAATACGATGTAATTAATGAATTAAAAATAATAAATAATTAAAAAAAAAGAATCATAAACACCTGCACATGTAACTACACGTTCACAAGTGTTGTCTCCAAACTTGACTCAGTGGGGGAAACAGGCAGCTTGTTGCAGTGGGAGCAAGATAAAGGTGTGCATTGTGGCACATGCCATTCAATATGGCATTGGGAAAATGAACCAAATGAAATCATGTGTGAAAGAAATGAAATGCCTGAGCAGTAGAATGAGAGAGAAATTATATATCTGAAAAATTCCAGAGAATAAAAGGAAAGCTATTATAAAAAATAGGACATAAATTTAATACATAGAAACCAGAATAACTCTATCTACATTAAAGATGATGTAAAGTGAGAAAAGAATCAGTTCAAATTGGAACAATACAAATGTATGCCTTGTAATAAACTTAATGGAAATGTGCAGAAATTTATGATATCCCTGAATTCTTGAAACTAGGTTGGAATGTGTATTAAAACCTACAACGTTCTTGGATAAGAAAATCCTGTATCATACAATATTGATTCTTCCTGTTGTTGTTTATATTTAAAGTGATTTTAAGAAAATTATGAAATACTTAAATAATGATATGTAACCTGATGATAAATTTTGTATGGAAAAATAGCAAGCATAGCCAGAAAATCCCTTCCAAAGGAGAGCTAGTGATGGGGATGGTGACTAACACTGTCAGGTGATTCACAAAGACGTGACAAATGCTGCAGGTGAGTGTTCTGTCGCAGCCTCAGTAGACAGGTACCAGAGCATGGAGGATTGCCCTACTGCACAGAAAGCATAACCAGAGATCTACACATAGAAATGCAAAGCACAGATTCATCTTTTATAAACTGGAAGCAGGAATTCCTTAATAACTACAAGCCAAGGAGCACAACCCAAGGAAGGGGCGTCTGATAACCACTGAAACATCATCATTCAAGTGTAAACCTTTTTCACATCAATCCAACTTCTAGAAACATAGCCTAAAATACATTGGAAAAATGTGAAATGACTATGCTTGGCATTATTCACTGAGATGTTTTTTAGAAGACAGAAAGATTGAGATTAGCTTCAATGTTTGCCAACTCAGGAATATTTGAATAGCATGTGATACATTCATAAAATACAACATTCTGTAGAATGAAAAAATGAATAAGGAAGGTCTTCACATGCTCATGGTGACTGAGAACCAGGATGTGTTTTTAAACAAAATGAGCCATGAACAGAAGACTATGCGTGTCTTGCTGCCTTTATTGCTAATAGGAGGTTCCACACAAAAATGGAATTAAGTATGCTTGAAAGACAGTACTAAAAATGGGCTAAAAATCAGCTCTAAAATTGTTCACATAGGATGAAACAATCAGGACAGGGCACAGAAGGCAGAATGAGGCATCTTTGAACATAGTTATATGAAACTGAATTTAGAAACAAGGAAATATTTTTCTATTTAAAATTCTACATAGATTTGAAAAAAAAAGAAGAGAGCAATTTACGATGACTGAAAAAATATATAAATATCTGTTACCAATAGAGATAAGAAAGAATATTTTCTCACACGTAGATGGTGTGAATTAAAACATTTTTGAAAAGCACCATGCCTTGTAAAATCCTTGAAAATGAGTTATTGTATATGTGCTTCTGTGTTGATCTAACAATATCAGTCCCAGGAATCCATAAAGAGAAATGAGAACATTTAAAGATATATAGATGTTGGGAGCCATATACTATAGCCATACTGAAGCCATTTTGAATGTAGATCTAGGTCAGTGGAAAGTACCAGCTAGCGAAGTGCAAGAGAAACCAAGTCTTAAGACACCCTGCAGTTTTACAAGTCATCTAGCAACCCGCCCTGCTCTGACCACCCTTAGTGCTCATGACAGGATGTTTACTTATGCCCTACCTGCCAGCATCCTCTTGTGAGCATAAGGGGGTTTGGGAAATAGCTACCCAGAAAGAGTTGTGAAACCATGCCCACCTCTTGCCAGCATAAAGGGTTTTAGAGATAGCTACCCAGAAAGAGCTGTGAAACCATTCCCCAGACCCTATTTCTCCCTTTCCCCTCACCCATAGATTCTGTTTTGCAGACTACAAAGCTTTGTGTGTGAAAAATAAAGTTGGTCAGCTTGATCAGACATACTGTCTTGCTGTCTGTTTCTTGTGTCTCTTGTTCCTCTATTCTCTCCTAGGTTGGTGGCGACCCCAGTTGACTGTCCTGCTGGACGGGACATATAAATATTAGCATTTTTTGAGCCAAAAACCTGAAAGTGAGATTGAATTGTCTTAAGATGATAATTGGTCAATTTATTGTATGTCCATATTGTAAAATCCTATGTAACTGTAAAATCATCTAGATACTGGAATTGAAAGAATCCTTATGAATGAGAAAAACACTTCAGAATGAGAAAGACAAGATACTAGTTTTGTTAAGCAAGTAATGAGAATAGCAATCATATACCATATGCGTATGCCATATACACACACAAATATCTATATCTAACTATGTATAAACATATAGATAGATGTAATCATGATTAAAACAACAGGACTGCATTGCACATTGTTAATAGGATTGAGAGACTAAAATAAAATAGTTGAGGCAGTGATGAGAGAGTAATAGTATCAAGTCCAAGAGGGGGAAGCAAAATTTCTTTAAATGGAAGTAAAAGCAAGCATGCAATCCGATTACACTTGAATTATTATAAAACTGTACACTTTCACATGTATATACATGACAGAATAGGCAACAGTTTACAAGAGGAAGGCATGTAAGTTCTAATCTTAAATATAGCACGCCTGAATAATTTTGGTCCAAAACTTTGAAGACAGGGAAGTAGGAGATGAAAGAAAGAGGAACGTATCAGGACTTTAAGCCTGAGGAGAAACAGATTCAGAAGAATGTGGATGATAATAGACCTAAAGAACATGTTTTCCAAAGGCAGAATGTAAGCGTCCCTTCCTAGTGTGTGATGCAGACACTCCTGCTAGCATTCACACCTTTTCCCTGGACCCAAGCAATATATTTTGATGCAATGTTCACAACGTCATTAATGCCTGAGCTTTCCGTTGTAGACAGTTCATTGTGCCACAAATATTTTTACCTATTTTGTCTTCTTTCGCCTTATCTTTGTGATTAATATTGTAGTAAGCTCTGGTTTTAATGTTGTGAATACATTATACCAAAATATATTGAACACATTTCCTATTGTTAGGAAATTTCGCCATTAGCCCAGGATGCCAACACAGCAAGTCACACAGGAGGTCTTTATTCCAGAGAGAGAGGTGGCCGCAGGGAAGGGAGGAAAAGCAGAGCAGAAAAAGATGGCAGTGTGTAGGGGGACAAGGCAATGGACAGAGACAGCCAAGAGAGATCTCATTTCACAGTGACAGGCAGACGCCCCAAGTGAGAGAGAGTGTGGGGAGCAGAGCAGAAAGCAGGGAGAACCAAGGGCTGGGAGAGCCAAAGGCTGGGAGAGCAGAGAGAGGACAGAGAGAGGTAGGAAGGGAATGTATTTTTATTGCATAGGGGTATTGGGAGTACAGGGTTGTGGGCTCTGGTGGACATGGCATTAGGTGGGCTAGGGGTATGGGGCCACAAAAGATTGGTGGATATGGCTGTTAGGGAACAAAACTGATCATGGAACTAAAGAGCCCAAGACCTACAGAAATGAGACCAAAATCTAAACTTAGGGCAACTGAAACCTAAAAGAAGCAACTATTTTAAGCAGTAGTGGGTCTAAAATGGTGGGTACCTTACCAATCTTCGGGGTTGATGTTCTAGTTACACCTTATACCTTTGTGTCTTCTTTTTCCAAGAACTCACCAGGAACTTATCAGCTGCACAAGGGAGAGACATTGTAAGATTCTGAAGCACTTACTAGCCTTAGCTCAAAATGGCAGAGTTGCTCTCTTTTTGAAGCAAGGAATGAAAATGTATGTGAGGGACACAGAAGGGAAATACAGCAAAGCCAGATTCCTGTCCAGTTCTTTAATTTGTGTAGCTGTGAAGCTCTGGTCATACTGACACAGTAAAACCAAAGGCTTCATTCTCCCATGTGGGCACTAATGTCTGGGAAATGGGCTAGAATGCATGGTCTGTGATCATGAGATTCACAAGTTGAGAAACACAAGTTTTAGGAAATTGGGGAAAAGGCAGTTCTTGTACCTGAGAGTTTCAAAAAGTGACCCCGGTAGCAGGCTTCCTCCACTTCAAGAGCTGAGTCCCAAGAAACTGAAAATCCCCTTTCTGTTCTCCTCACTTTGATTTTTGTTTGTTTGTTTTCCTTCTCTCAGTCTGGGGTGGATGTTTGGTAATGTGATCAAGATGCAGCCTGAGATGCCAGAATTCCATATCGGAATGCCTGGGTTTGCATTCAGACTCTGCGCTTTATTCCAGTTTCCTAATAATGCACACCCATGGGAGGTCACATGTGATGGTTCAAGTAGCTGGGCTCCTGCCTTCCATTTGGGACAGCTGGATGGAACTGCTGGCCCTTGACTTCGGTCAGGCTCAGATTTGGCCTTGCAGGCATTTGTGGTGAGAGGGAGCTAGTGGGAAGTGAATGAGCCAATAAGAGCCTTGTTTCTTTGTTCTTCAGATAAATTGAATATTTACACACATATTTACTGTGTTTGAGACACCATTTTTTTTTCTTAAGGCTAAAAGCACACTCTTAACATCACACAAAAGCATTTCTATTATCATTATTTTATTCTCCTCATTCAACATGGAAATCACCACATTTGGGTTCTAAATTGCTATGTCTAGTTTCAATTCATCTTAAAAATATGAAATCTATTCAACAGTCTTGAGTTATACGAGCAGTATGGTAAACTGTGTGCCTTTCCATTTTAGGGATCTATGCACATAAATATCTCTCAGCAATAAAATCCAGTAGTTTTGTCATTTTCAAATGGTAAGTCTCATGTAAGGTTGAACAACTAAGAAAAATGGCATGCTTTAATAATGAAGTATTGCTTAACCATTTATATCATTTTATTCATATATTATTATAGTAGATGGATTTCTTTCCCACACATTTCTTTCCTATGCTTCTGGTTTTGAAAACATAAAGAAATCTCCTATCCTAAGAACAGAATAATGATGAAGGCAGTACTCAATCCTAACTGTCTAAGAATAAACCATATGAAACAGAGCAGAATCCCAACTCCAGCCTGGGTTCAGGGACTGTTCCCTTCAGGGTGAGTACACCGAGGGGGGAGGTCTCCATGACTGGGTAGGTCCAGGGCACACCCACCACCCTCATTGGGCGGTGAATGGGATTGGGGAGAGGCGCGACCTTGGGCCTGGGGGTTTAAACTTCCAGCAGCCTCCTGGCTGCTGGTGGGCCTCAGGACAGGGCGTCTTGCTCAGATCCCGACTCCAGCCACCTTGTGCACATGGTGAGCTGACCCCGGGTGGCCAGTGCACCATTTGGTGCCAGGCTCTGCCTGTTGGCTGCCCGGATGGGGAGCTCTGGGGTTTTGGTTCTTTGAATCGCTGCTTAAGTAGCTCCAGGTTGATCCCACTGTGCTTCTGGGATGTGAGTCAATCCTAAAAATTCCCAATGACGATAACTCTTCCTTTGAAGAACTTGTAATCACTTAACAATGCTGAGCACCGAACACCATTTCATGCAAAAGCTAAAGCTGGGGGCTTGTCCAGCAGGATATCCTAGTACTTGACATGATGATGGATCAGCAGACGGATCACATTAGGCAGGGCCATTACATTAACTAGTACTTAAGAACCATATCCAGGGGGTAGATTCTGTGTGGGATGTGTGGGCCACACCCTATGGAAATTCTAGCCCTACTGGTTAGCTCAAGAGTTTGGGTGGTGAAGGACTAAGCTAGGTGTGACCGAGGAGCCTGCCATCAATCATAGGTAAAGCAACTTGCAACAGTCTGGACTGGTCAAGGCAGCAGCACCCAAATGCGCATCCTGAATAGGGCGTGGGGTGGGCCGGGCTGCAACATTCACCAGCTCATATATGGCCAAATGGAAGGCCAGACTGCACTGGACACTGGCCTAAAACCCATTGACATGTATGAGAACAGGGTCTGGGAGAGGATCAAGTGGAGGAACTTGGGAAACTCTCCTGGGGAGTCATAGCTCCCTCTGGTGCACATGTGGTCCAGACCTGGGGGTTAGACAAGCTGGGCAAAGTAGCTCCAACAGTTGGCTGTAAATTGTGTAAATTGTGTAAATTGTGTAAAATGTGTAAATTGGTAATGGAATGGGATGTACTGGGCAGGACTGAGCAAACCTTAGCCTACAAGCAAAACTAGAAACCAGCATGGAGCACAGGTCATGCCAAGTTAGGCTCTTGCACCTACTGGTCTGCGTGAGTCAAGGACACTAAGCCACAGTGTCTAAGGCAGAGGCCAGGACAAGTGAGGGACTGAACCAAGCTGAGTCAGAGCAGCCACTGGCATGTGCATGATCTATGGCTGGGAACAGGCCCAGTTGGGGAGCTAAGGGGACACCCTAGCTGAGTTGAGGTTCCCAATGGGCGCATGGGCTGGAATGGGGGCTGCATTCTTACCAGGAAACAGTTATAGTCTCCCTTGGCACTAGTGTGGACTGGAACTGGATGCAAAAGGCCAGGCCAGACCCCAACACGGTCTGATGTCCTGGAGGACCAGGGTAGATGTGGGATGGAATAGGCTAGGTCTCAACCCCCTACTGAGCCATGTGTGAGCTGTATGTGGGTATGGACGAGCCATGGCTGGGCTGAAACATCCAACAGCAAGAACCAGAATGGGTTGAAGGCCAGCCAAGAAAAACCACTGTTTCTGCTAGAACAGGAGGTGAACTGAGTAGGGCTGGCTCATGGACCCCCTGGTATGCACAACATCTGGCACTGGGAGGGGTTCTGATGGAGGAGCCTGGGCAACTCCTCTGGCAGGAGACAGACCCGGCAGGTAAGCGCAAGAAGCATGATAGGAAACAGCCCAGAATAGGCCATGGAAAGTTTCCCACTGGCATACATTCGGCATGGGTAGGGGGAAGACCAGGCTGAATCAGTTCTCGTCATCCACTGGCAAATCCGAGCACCAGAACAGAGTATGGGTTGGGCCAGGTTCGGTCACGACAAAAACTAGTGCACAATATGGAATGCCAAGGTGGGGTTGCCTGTACTGGATGTGACCGTAGCACCCTACCAGCACACATGAACCAGGAAGGGAGAGGGCAGAGCCGGCAGGGGAATAAGGGGTGGTTCCCTTGCTGGACGTCTACTCCCACTGGAGAGCGTGGGCTGGGATGGGGACAGACCAGACTGAGCAGGGCTACAACACCTTTGGGCTTCCTGTGGACTAGATCAGGGAAAAGCCAGGCTGGGCGGATTATTCCTACTGGTGCAAGCATAAATTAGAGTGGGTGAGGGATGTTTGGGCTTAGCTGCAGGATCAGCTGGCAGAAGCTGGCACTGGGGGCTAATTCTGTCAAGTCAAACACAGAACCACCCGAAGAGTGCATCAACCCGGATTGAGAGAGACCTGGGAGGGAAATAGTGGACTCTTCCCTCTTGGGTTACTACTCCCACAGGAGGGCATGAAAGCTAGGTCAGGGGCTGGGGTGGCTAGACAGAGAGACACTCAACAACATCCGTGAGAGGGCCCGGCGGCGTGGCCTAGCGGCTAAAGTCCTCGCCTTGAATGCTCCGGGATCCCATATGGGTGCCAGTTCTAATCCCGGCAGCCCCACTTCCCATCCAGCTCCCTGCTTCTGGCCTGGGAAAGCAGTCGAGGACGACCCAAAAGCTTTGGGACCCTTCACCTGCATGGGAGACCTGGAAGAGCTTCCTGGTTCCCAGCTTCGGATTGGCACAGTACCTGCCTTTGCACTCACTTGGGGAGTGAGTCATCGGATGGAAGATCTTCCTCTCCGTCTCTCCTCCTCTCTGTATATCTGACTTTATAATGAGAATAAAAATAAATCTTAAAAAAAACAACAACATCCGTGAGGGCTGGATAGTTGAACTGGTAAGATAGAAGTAAGCTTCAATACCCATTGACATGTACGAGAGCCAAACGGGATGTGGGACAGACTGGACTAGTCTGCTACACATACTGGCAAACCAGGGGAGGGGGCACGCCTGGTGGGTGTTATTGTGGGTCACTCTAACTGGGCTGCAGCTCCCACTGGTTTATGTGAGGGCCGAGTATGTGCTGGGCAGAACCAGGCTGGACTGCAACACCCATTGGTTCCAGTGGAAGTCGGGACTGAAAACAGAACCAACCCAGCAATTGCAACCACCTGCTGATCGTGGTGATGGACTGTGCTGGGCCCTGTGCTTGCTAGAACACACAAGAATCTGGTCTGGGAATACCTCAAAGTTTCTTTGGGGATCTCCCCAACCAAAATGCCAGACTCAGAACTCTAACCAAAAAAAGACAGAAGAAAGAACAAGTCAATCAACCACCTCAGCTATATGTTGGCAGCTAAATACGGGACAAATGGAGACTTTATGATGGACTATGTCAATCAGTGAATTCTTCAACGACCTCATCGTGCTCGGAGTGGCGAGACTGGCAGCGATTCATAACTGGTGAACTATCAAAACCACTTAAGCAAGTATCTCAGAGCATGCCCCACATCCGGGATTGGGGTGTGCGGGAAACTGGGTGGGGCTTCTCCCTCAATATCCCCCTTTACCTCAGATGCATAAAGGAAACAATATGGAAACAATACTGTTACCCACTTCCCTATAGTCCTTGAACCTTTTTACCATAATTAACTATGTAAAGATTGTCAAAAATATAATAAAAAATTGTTTTAAAAAATTAAAAAAAAAAGAGCACACACTTCTGAAAAATGTTCTTTGCAGCCATAAGTGGGATACTAAAAGTACTTGAGTTTCCTTAAGGAACATTCACATCAGACTTTAAAATCTTCAAATCTGAGCTGGTAAACTATTTTCATGGCTTACCATTGCCATAAACAATCAATTGTGCATTATAACTACAATTTATTTCATCTTTTGTTGGGACTGGAGCTCAACATAAATCTTAATATGGCACAACTTCAGCATGGCTCCAATACCTCTTATTGTACAGATTAATTTCTATTGTTTAGAAATGTTTGATGTAACAATTTGCCAAAATAGTTTTTTAATAAACTATCTGACAGAATTTTCTCACTATCGATCATTCATTTTATATTTTCTCTCCATGATTATACATTTTAAATATGCAAGTTATCTGGTATTTAGTGCTGTGTGTCATAGCGGTGCCAGAAAAAGCTCATAGATTCTTGTTTTCGGAGATTTTTTTTTCACAAACTTCTTTAATAGGGCTTAAGTTGCATCAAACAGGCTTAAATTGATTATACATTTCTGATAGAATTTTCTGTTTCACAAGATTGGGAATAGGAGAGGCCTATGTGTCACTACTGGCTGGTTTTCCTTCTTTGGGTAAAATAGTTGTCACTGGGGGACAACGTGCTGACGTCACACAATTCTGTGTCACTGTTCATGCTTGCAGGGTTGTGTGTATCCCACGGGGAGTCTCACTGTTCATGCTTGCAGGGTTGTGTGTATCCCACGGGGAGTCTCACTGTTCATGCTTGCAGGGTTGTGTGTATCCCACGGGGAGTCAGCTTGCACATACTTGACCTGCAAGCTTTGGCTGGGGAGGGGGCGGATAAGAGAAAGGAAGAGAGAAACAGAAGGAAAGAAGGAAGGAAGGAAGGAAGGAAGGAAAGGGAGAATTTCTATAATTGACCCTTCATACCTTGAATGTCACCGTCATAGCCCTCAAATACACAAGACTTGGCTTGAGCAACTGTTTGAACTTTTGTGGGGGGAAGTTATTCACTTAGTAACCAAAACCCGTTCTAATTTCTACAGCCCCCAAAGTTCTAAAGACTTAAATGGATTTCTCCTGCCTGCTCAGAAAGTCAGAAACACTTTTACCCTTTACCAAGATTCAGTCATGAAACGTTTGTTGAGTGGCTACTAGTGGGAGTGCTAGAGGCTTCATCAGAGCAGTGAAAAAGAGACAAAATAAAACTTACGGATCACATAATGACACACTGAAGGAGAATTTACCAATTAAGGCAGATTCGAAAATGTAAGGGTTGCAAATTTACCTCCACCAATTTGATATTTTCCAATGATTAGGTTATTTATCACTGATGCCCCAGTAATTAACATTTCAAAGGTCTGCTATTCTTCCCACTCACTGTCTCACCCAGGTGCCAGTGACAGTAAGCCTCAGACAGGGTTCTGTCACTCAAAAGATTTTCAGAAAAATGGCATTCAGGAAGAAAAAATGCATTCATACAACCTGCTCTAGAAGCATGCTGATACTCCATGTTTGGAAATTACTGTGGCAGGTGCATCTCAAACACTGAGGTGCATGGATATCATTGGGGGTCCTGTTAAAAGGCCGTAGGACCTGAGAAAGTTCATTTCCACCCAACACTCAAGCACTGCTGCCACAGGCGTCTCTGCACCACACTTGGAGGAACTAGCTTTCATGCCAAAGCACATGGCAGCAAAGCTCACTTGAAATTAGTGTGACAAGATCCCAGTGACATGATTCAGATATCAGAAATCTCAGGAGGCAATAAAACACAGAAGCAGATAGACTCCTAAAACTCAAATCCCCCTGAAGAACTTAGGAGGCTGGCCGGGTTCAATTCAGTACATTTTTTTTTTTGTTTTAACATTTATTGCTATCGGCAAGGCAGATTTACAGAAAAAGAAGAGACAAAGATCCTCCATTTGTTGGTTCACTCCCCAAAAGACAGTCAGAGCTGAGCAAATCCAAAGTCAGAAGCCAGGATCTTCTGTGGGTCTCCCATACAGGTGCAGGACCCTAGAAACTGAGCCATTAGCTAGCCATTTTAAATGCTAGCTAATCATACCTTGAATGTGTATTTTTACATTAAAGTTATTCAGCTATGAATTTAAACACTCCCAAGATAGCGATCAAGGCAAATAAGTATATTGTGTCTGCTGAAGTATATGCAATTAATAACAGACAATATAGACAATCACTAATCTGGGTTATGTCCATGCCTGAATTAAAGAATATTGGTCCAGACCTAAAGTGACTTTCTTGGTGAAGATGAAATCTGCAGGACAAGCAGAAGTAAGAGGAAGCAGAGGAGAAGGGAGGGGAGATGGCAGAGGAGAAAGAAGTGGGGGAGTTGCCTTGTCAATGAGAGTTTTGCAAGCCCCTCCTGTAACAGCAGAGAAGCCATGCTTGTAGCCTACGGGGCAGCCCTGTGATTATATAGGTCACAGCGGGTTTCCCACAGTGGACACAGCAACAGTGCTTGGGATGTTTTTCCCCCTTGGGGCTAAGAGTTCCAGTCCCAGAGTATACTTGGCAGCTGTAAGGCCACAGTTTTTCAGTGATTAAACTGCACAGCCAAACTTCCTTAACCCTCAATTTTGTCCTTTGCCTAGTTGTGCCCCACTTAGCACCTGAACAGACACTCACTCAGTGCCCTTCTGACTACCAAGAAAATGCCAGAGGCATCTGGGAAACAAATTCACAAAGTCAGCTAAGAAAATCAAGCATTGTGCAAGAAAAGGCATCTGCTACTGTTAGCAGCATGAAGCTTTGCATTTGGTTTAAGACTAAAACTGTTGATGAAAGGCACTTATTCTGATGTGTCTGCAAAAACAGTACTGTTAAGTGGAAATAGCACCGACATGTGTTGTAATGGATGAATTTTTAATTTGGAGGGATTTATATTATATTCAAATTTTGTCCTTAATGAAATTTCTATTATTTTCCTATTATAGTTTTCTATAGTATAGTATTGCAATGATTTTTCATTAAGCTTATTTCTGACAAGATTAAAGTTCAAACTGTGATTGTACAAAATGCACAAGTGTTTGTCCATTATGTAGGACGTTTCTCAGAGTCCACTGTCAACATGGTAAACGCTTGCGTTTTTTTCTTGTATCCAAATTTTTCTGAATAATGTTCATAGTCACCCAATTTTACCTACGCAGTCCCTTCATTCCAGCCCATCCTATCAAAGATGAATGCGTGGTGCATAAGAAAGGAAAGGGGTAGGTTAAAGCATGTGGATGGGCCTCAGTGAAAATATCCAATGTTTAGTTTGTAAGATGAACAAGCATGATTGGAAATGTGTTTTTGTCAGCTTCAGAGTTATAGTTAAACTCAAAGCAGCAGCAGTAGATACACAGATATATACACATGCACACACGTAAAATCCATCTTCCCCTTAATAAAGATGAATGTCCAGACCTACCTTATTGAAGATAAGGATAGGAAGAGCTCATATATACAAGTACCTTATCTCCACAAGTCTAGATTGCACTGTGGGTTATAAAATATTTTACAGTAATTTTATTTTTTTAGAAGTGTATTCACTCTTGACTGTGTAAAGATTTATTGGTGTAAGTGATGAGCTGTAAGTTAAGAAGAAAAAATTTTACTGGCTAAACTGGTAATTTCACTTCTTAGCTCTAAAGTCCATTTAACCCAAGTGTGTCTGGTGGCCTGCTATGCATATATTGCTCTGTGGGTTTCAGTATCTGCCTAGCACCTTCTGTTTCTGCTCTGTTATCTCCATGACCTTGACCAGGCTTGCTCAGAACTGGTACAGGCTAGAAATAGAAATAGCTTCAAGAAATTTTTAGATAAACACATGGATGAGCTGTGTAATTAATTATTGAGGGAGGTTGGCATGGTTTGTGTTACCTTGCCGGCCTTTGTGTGGTTGAGTTCAGAGACAGTAAACATCATCTCTTGCCAAATTGCTCTCGGAAACAAAAGGGGAGCTGTGTGGACTGCCTGCAGCATGACTGTTTTTATGACCTTTTAAAACACCTTCTATTTTTAGGGAAGAGAGTGAATGAACACACAGTATCTTTAGTAGATTTGCTTAAGCATCTTAGACAAAGTCATCTGGGAGGAGTGGGTCATCATCACTGAGCCATACAGGATGTAGTTTTGAAAGGTAAGGCTGCCAAAACTGCCAAGGTAGCAAATATGACTTTAGTGAAAATGTAATTGTGCATGATTGAAATGATTTGCTGGTTGCGCAACAATTTTTCACAGTCATAAGTTTAAACTGATCGGTACATGTGAGTTCATTATCCCATTCTACTTTTGTATTCATTTGACATTTTCCATCACAGAAATTTTAAAGTCATTGTTAGTAATGGCATTATTGAATAAAGGAGAGTATAAAAGGGCATATTAGCCTTACCAACTTGTAACAAAACCTGCTACCATTGAGTCATGTTCAGCAGTTGAATGCTGAGTGCACCAGAGCCAACATGAACTTGAAATGGAGGAATCTGTTTTCAAGGCTATCATGGGTTGGCCAACTAGAGATCTTAAAGCAGTTTGGCTCCGCAGCCCAGCATGGCTTGCTGCCAGCACTAAGGAAAACTTGAGAAGCAAGAGTCCTCTGGCCACCCAGCTGGGGTGCAGCCAAATCCCTGCTGGGGCTCAGGTTCAAGATGGGGAGCCTGGTTGAAATCAAAGGAGAAACAGGAGAGAAAAACCAGAGAGGCGAGGGATTAGGTCAAAATAAGCAGAGATTGCAGGCTGAATCCTAAGCTCTGCCTCGCATCCTGGGGCTTAGTCCATGGTATTGGAATTCCGTCATCCTGTGGAAAGTACTGTAACACTGCATGGAATTAACACCTCCATGTCCAATCCCACCAAATCCTACAGGATCTTGTTCCCTTTCCAAATTGTGGGTACACTTTCATTTTCTCAGACTCTCCCCTTCTGAGCATCGCCAAGGATTTTACAGGGGTAATGGAGTCAGTCAAGGCAAAGCAGGCTTTGATGAGTAAATGAATCCTGGTTCTTTCAACACTCAGGACAAACCTATGATACTAGATTTAAAGCATAGCTCCTACCTTTTGCTATTGTGCGTCCTCTAGTTCCCAATTTCAGCCTGTCTCCCCCATGCAGGAAATAGAGATTCGTTTCCGATTTAAACTGACCACGGTCACAAAAGTTGGAAAATTGTTGTCCAAATTCTAGGGGCTACTTAGGGTGTTCCTCTTTCATTACATGCATGCTATTCATTGATGAGTCCATTCAGTCTGCATTCACTGAATGTTTCTTGGATCTAGGAGGAGTACTAACCCCTGGGAATAAGATGTTGAATGAGGTGCATTTCCTACTTCTAAGTGCTTATAGATTTATTTTGATGTTCTTTTGGGTAATTTCAGTAGTATGAAAACAAAGGATTTTTTTTTTACTGAAGTGGTGCTCCAGTGGCTTGCACAGCAGTTCTTCTCATTGCAAATGTGTTGCTCTTCCCATCACTTCATTAGGCAACAGAACAAAGAAAGGTAGTTAGGAATCAGAAATGAAGACCATTCTGCTGTACCTGATACCAGACTGTGTAGTCTTTGTGGCTGAGGTTACTGGATACATTTTTCAAACTGGACCTGGCTGAGACCAGAGATTTCATGAAGCCAGGTCTATGGGACAGCACAGTGATTTGAAGCAAGAAATTAGCTTCAGTTTCTTCCCAATATTGTCTCTGTCATCCTTTAGTCAGATGTCTTTTTAGTTCTGGAAATTTTACAGTAGGCCTGTATGGAATTTGTTCATTCCTTTGGCTTGCATTTATTTATGCCATGATTACAGGGTCCACTTCTAGAACGAGTTGTATTCTTCATAGTAGGAAACAGGTCTGGTAAGCTACAAATTGAGATGCAATTTTATCTAGAGTACTGAATGTATGAGCAAGGTGGTAGCTGTTCAGAATTGTCTTTCTACCTATGTTGCCAAACTTTTTTGGCCATGAAATCTGTAGCATTTGCCTAATCTTCAACTAATAGTCACAGTATTGCCACATTTTTAGATGTTCAATTTAGGAGGTTAGAACCATTTGTTGAGACAATTTTCCTCTTGAAAGGCATTTTATTGGCTTCCCTTTTGAACAAGAAGCCAAAAGAGGAATGATATCTGCCCTAATTTGACAGAATCACTCGAACGTTTCACTTTCTAGGTCAGTGAGATTTTTAGAGTTTTCAACTATTTCTTTTTCCTTCATTCAGCAACCTCATTACCTTCCTCAGTTCAGCTTTCTGTGAATTTCTGAATTGAAGGGAAAGTATATTCAATGGCCATGGAAAATAACAAGTACTTTTGTGTTTTCTGGCTCTTTCTGGTAAGAAATAAGAAAGGGAAGGTGTTTTCATTTCACAATCATATCAATTTATCACAGTTGGAGACCCTGTGTTTTGTTTTGTTCTTGATAATCATCTCTTGATATTCCCAGAGCAGTAATAATAATAATAATTACGACCATTTCCTTGCTTTAAACTGTAATCTGGGCACCCTGTGAGACCCTTTGCCTGCATTCCTTTTTTCATTTCTTGTGGTCAGCCTGGTAAGATAAACACTGCTTCCATGGCTTTACTCACCAGAAAACCAAGGCATGGAGTATTAAGCAAATTGTATAAGGCCAAATATCTTCACAGAGCCTCACATGTCTAAACTTCATAACAATCAAAATTGCTTTTACCCTTTCTCCTTTTAAGCTTTATATTTAATATCAAAGGTGGAATGACAGAGAAAGAAAGAGTGAAGGCAAGAAAGAGAGAAGGAAGAAGGGAAAAAGAGAGAGAGAGAGAAAGAGAGAGAGAAACTCAATCTGAATCTCCCATGCGGATGACAGGAGTCCAAGCCCTTGAGCCTTACCTACTGCCTCCCAAGATGCACATAGGTGAGACGCTGGAACCAGGCACTGAGTTGGGATTTGAACCTAGATACTCTGTGAGACATGTGTTGTTCTAGTGTCTTAAAGACTTTCATCAATGCCTGTGCCCAGTGATTCATCTCTTAAAATGGCCCACTCACTCTATACGTCGGCCATGTAAACTTCTAAAATAAATTGTAAACATTAAAAATGCAAATTTATTTCCATGTGCTTAAAAGGCCAACACACACACACACACACACACACACACACACACACTTTCATTTGTTGGTTCACTCTAAAACAAGCTCATAACAGTCAAGACAGGACCAGGCTAAAGTCAGGAGCCTAGGTTGCTCTTATTGAGTGGCAGGGATGCAGGGATCCAAGCATGCGTAGTATCATCTGCTGCTTCCCAGGCTGCATTACCTGGAATCTGGATGAGAAGTGGTTCATCCAATGTAGAAGGCAGGGGTCCCAAGTGATGGCTGTGCCAACCTACCCATTCATGTCACATGCTGTAAAATCTATAACACAAAAATAGCGTAAATGAGGATTAAGGCCAAGAAAACTTGCTAACTTTTCTGACTTCCCACTTTTATATTAGAAATGTAAGCAACTGTACTTTAAGGATTCCTTATAGAAATTTTATTTCCAATTACATTGGAAAGCTGCATAAACAGTGAAGTCCTCCTCTTTCCCATGGTTGTGAAGCTTGTATTTCGCCTCTTTTCTTCTGCACCCCATCAGTTAACCATAACAAAAAGCGGTAGGGATAATGAATTTCTGTCAAGGGGCCTACATTCTGAGATTGCAGGTTAATTTGCTGCCTGTGATGCTGGAATTTTATACTAGATCCCATGGATACCATTCAAATCATGGATGCTCCATTTCCAATCCAACTCCTTGCTATGGAACCTGGAAAAACAAAATATGGCCGCTTCTGCTCCTCCAAGGTGGGAGAAAAGAATGAAGTTCCTGGCTGCTGGCTTTGTCTAGTCCAATCCCAATAGTTGCAGCCATTTGGAGACTTTACAGCAGATGGAAGATCCCCTTCTCTCTGTGTCTTTCCTTCGTTGGCACTCTGCCTTTCAAGTAGAACAAAAATGATTTTTTTTTTTACAAAATGATGGCAATCATAGTGATCCAGATCCCTACTGCTGTGATTGGTCCAGGAAAGGACATGTGACTCAAGTTTAATCAATTAGAACACTCCCCAGGATTCTTCAGAGTGATGTTAGCAGGGATGAATGCTTTTGCTTAGAGTCAAGAACTCATGAGATGGAAGCTCAGAGATAGTGCCTGTACTCCTTATGACAAAAACACCCTCTCCCTATTCATTCACTCATTTCTTTACTCTTTCCTGAACATGGGGAAGTCAAGACACTTGAGGACCAGCTAAGCTAATGCAGAGAGACACCTGACTCTAAGAGGTGGAAGGAAATAAAGAACAAGACAAAACATTCAGACTACTCCTGATCCTTATGCTTCTATAGGCTCATTTTCACCCATTTTCCTGTTAAAGCTAGATGAATTTGTTACTCCCTTTTCTAGATTATTTCACTGTCACTAAATATTATTAATTGAAGATTTTCCACTATTCTTCACCTTTGAATGATTTAAAATTTTCCCACCTACTCTTTTTATCATTGAATCCAAGCTGAAAACAGCATGCTGAGGAAGTGAGAAATGGATCAAGATGTGTGGGCTGGGAGGCATTTTACTGGCTTGATGGCTTTATGGAAAGAGACACAGATCCACAGTAATTTGTCATTCTACCTAGTATATTCTTTAGGTGTTCAATAGTCTCTGTAATATGAAGTTTAGACAAAGAGAAGCAAATCAATTAAAACACACAGACACAAAACAGGCCATTTGACTGACTGTCGCATCCTTAAGAAAGATATAAATAAGATTGGTTCCTAACATATGGAAAAGGGAACACCCTTTTGTGCTTGGAGGAGGAAACCAAAAAAAAAAAAAAAAAAAAAAAAAAAGGAGAGAGAGAGAGAGAGATTGCTTGAAACCCTGGCACCATTTCTGGGTTGAAATCTGGAAGGCATGGAAAGAAGCAATATAAATATTCACCCAACAGATTTGCGGTGAAGAGGGGGTGTTACTGGAGAACTGAATCCTAGAGCAATCATAGGGACTCAATTCCCAGGTTCCCAGAGAAGTCTTTCTAAGTCAGTAGCTTTTGTGATTCTGTTTTCCGTCACATTCACCACACCAAGTGGTCTCTGAAGCCGTGGGGGTGATGCGGCACCTCATTCTTTTACTAGGTAGATAGTTTTAAATGGTTCAGGGATTAGAAAAAAACTTGCTACCACAGAGTCTGGCAAACAATTGGACATTGATAAATATTAAGTTAATGAATAGATGAAGGGAAAACAGTAAATACCTTTAATTGGAAATCTTTTGACATTACACAATATTCAATCTGCCTTGTGAAGAAGCTGCTGCAAATCCTGTTTGAAGGACTCAACAACTTGGCCTGGAAGCCATCATCACTGAAATTCTATATAGACATCCGCAGTTTGAAATTTATTCTAACAGACAGAATTTGAAACACATAAATCAAGTTTCCTGGGTCTGAGTGACAAGCATGTCAAAAAGATGGAAATTAATCTCTCAAAATATGATTCTTGCTTGTTAAATTAAAACCCTCCCTGCCTTTTTTTTCCCTTGGAGGAGAAACTCTCAGTGTGATGAATTTATGCTGAAAACTTAATTACTTAGTAATTTTAATAGCAGTTAATTTTAAGATGATGGGGCAAATATATGTTAACTTTAGCTGATAAAAACCTACATTGACTTTTACATGGGTTATTCAAAAAGTTCATGGGAAACAATTAAAAGGTGAATTTAGGCATAGAGATCAAAATTTTGCTTGGGAGAGCCACATTCCATATCAGAGCGAGCCCCAACTCTGCTGCTGATGTCACTTCCTGCTGAAGGACACACCAAGGCAACAGGTGATGCCTCGAGCAGTTAGAACGCTGACACCTTTTTGGGAGACCTGAGTTGAGTCTGGCTCCTGGCATTTTAAGAGTAAACCAGCAGATGGAAGATCTGTCTCTTTTTCTGTCTTTCAAATAAATAAATGCAGTGTTTTTTGTTTGTTTGCTTGTTTTACCGCACATTAATGCTCAGTTGTAAATGACATATACAGTAGTGTCACTCTCCATTATATAAAAACATACATTAATAAAAATAAATATTTTAAAGGCAGAGTTGTTGTGGAGAAGTGAGAAAGAGAGGGAGAAAGAGAGTCAGAGATCACTCCCCAAAGGTTGCAATAGCCAAGATTAGCTCACGCCAAATCCAGAAGCCTGGAGCTCCATAGTGGTCTCCCACTGGGTGACAGGAGTCCAAGAACTCAAGCCATCCTCCACTGCTTTCCCAGGTATACTACCAGGGAACCAGATGTGAAGTGTAGCAACCAGAATTCAAGTCCGCACCCATAAGGGATACTGGCATTCCAGTGTAATGCACTGAGCCACAATGCCAACATTAACAACTAAAAGTAATTTGAAAATTTATTTTGGTATGAAATTATCTCAAATCCATGAATAGTTTTTTTTTATTGACAGGTGCTTGGCATGAGCTTTTGAAGACCCCTGGCACATGCAATTTCAAATACATCTGCAACAAAATGAACAATTTAAGTTACATTTCTTAGCAACATTTTGAAGTATCATCATGTGTATTTTCTCAAAGTCGGGTTCAGGGTTATTTTCTCATATTATCTGTGTTTGTTAATGTTTCTACTTATAAAATTCATTACATCTTAGATTTTTTATGGACCTGCTAAATATACTACGTGCTGTGAAAAGAAGGCAAAGAAATAGCCTATACCATCAAAGAAGTAGTAAATTAATAAGAAAGAGAAAATACATCAGTCTTAGCTCCTTTCCAGGCGAGTTGTCGAATTCATCGCTGGCTCAGTGATTACTCTGTGACATCATTAAAATGAATAAGAAAATCAAAATAGTCCTTCCTCATCCAGCTGTTACTGCCTGTCCTCAAACACGTGAAGGTAGACAGAGCCAGAACTAAGAAAACTTGAGAAACTGGAGATGTTTGTGTCACCCAGGTGTCCCAGACATGTCTAGCCTTCAGAAGACACTGTTTTTTTCTGTTTTAACTCCATTCTTTGGACAGTTACAAACTTACAAAAAATATTACTATAGTTGTGTGGTATATTTAATGATTGCTACTAATAACGGAAATCCGTACTTTATTCTGTCATTATTTCTAGCACTAATCCTTTCTTCAGCCAAATAAGGTGGTCTGATAGGGTAGATACTGTGGCTTATCACATTGGCCCCCTCATTACTGTGCCTACGTCTCACATGGAGGACAGTTTTGAGTCCTAGATATTCGAATTCCTATCCAGCTCCCTGGTAATATACCTGGGAAGCAGCAAATGATGGCTCAAGTACTTGGGCTTCTACCGCCCATGTGGGAGACCCGGATGGATTTTAAAATTAATTGACTCACTCATCTGACTTCCATCCACTTGACAGTATTGTTCTTGGTTGCCGTCTAATATATTTTATTCCTAGTTTAAACATGCCATTAGATATCCAGTGTGAATATCCCAGTCTCCTAAAGCTCCCTCTCATTCCCAAGGTATCAACTCTGTCTCTGCTGGCTTTCTTAGAAGTCATATGTGGTGATCTACAATAGCGAAGACAGAGAAACAATCCAGATGCTCGTCAAAAGAGGAGTGGATAAAGAAACCGTGGCACATCTACTCTATGGAATACTATTAAGCCGTCAGAAAGAGTTAAATTCTATGATTTGCACCAAAATGGTCACAAATAGAGACCGTTATGCTCAGTGAAATAAGCCAATCCCAAAAGGACAAATATGATGTGTTCTCTCTGATAGAAGGCAATCTTCATGCAAAACACAAGATCAATACATACACAGATAATCATGTATATTCGTTCATTTATCCATAGGAACCAAATAATGGAGGCAAGTATACCATGAATGGAGATACATTGCAGTATGCATCTTTACTCCCAAATAAAAGATGGACTCCTGATGAAATTGTTAAATGTATCTTGATGCTAGAATGCTGGACTTTATACTATTCTCTATACCTACAATGTCAGGATTCACTTAAATAGAAGTGTGATGGACTTATGACTGTTGTTGAGGGACAAAACTATTGTTACAATTTGGAGGAAAACAGTGAGGGGGTGGAGGGAAAAGGGAGAAATCTCCAAGCCTCAGGAACTGTGTTATGACAAATAAAAAAAATATTTGGGCTAAACATTGCCTTCTCTAGAGTGAAAGAATCTTGTCCAAGGAAGAGGTGGCCCCAGCGAGACATCAGAAAACCTGCACGAAGTTGCAGTTTCAAACACGTTCTATAAATAGGCTAAAATCCTCAGGGCCCTAATCTGCCCTTTAAATCTGTTTTGTTAATCTGGGGATATGAAACTGTAAAATTACAACTTTTGTTCTCCATCTTGAACATTGAACTCATATGTGTCTTCTATTCACCCCAATCTTTCTTGTTCTGAGACTCTTAGAATATTTATGGCTTTCTTGAGCCACATTCCTTTATTCCTGAAATCTCATTGCTATGCACTGTGGATAAAGTTTAGTTTAAAACTGGACTTTCAGGCCAAGCTAACTTCTGCTAGTATGGGCGATTCTATCAAAATGAGAGAAGAAAATGCCAATGCTAGGGAAAAGGGAAACAGCTTGATAAAGAGTGTGTAAAAATTTGAGCAGACATTTACCAAAAATAAATGAATGCAAATAGGCTTGTGAAAAAATGCTCAGTAGGTTTAGTCATCAGAAAAATGCAAATGAAAATCATAAAGAGATTCCATTACACACCCAAGAAAAGCTAAAACTAAAATTCTGCCATATCAAGCACAGCAGCCAGAGTATGGAACAACTATTTACACAAGGTAATTGAAAGAATACATCCACAAAACTACTCATGCATGAAAATTTATACTAGTGTTATGGATTAAATGTTCTACTATTTCTACGTTAGAATATTATAATAATAACAAATGGGTAAACAAGCTCCAATTCATCCCCATGAGAGAATGTTACTGGTACCTATCTGATACTGGTACCAGTACCAGTAACCCCATCAATCAGCACGGGTGAATCTAAAATATATTAAAGTAAGAGAAAACAGGTTTAAGAGATTCTGTTTGGTATTATTTCCACCTGTATGAAGTTAAAGGTATTGTGACTGGAAGCTGAGGAATTTCCATGGATTAGGATTTGGTGATGAAATCGGTGGTGGAGGGGATGAGGAACTTTGGAGACTGATTGATTGAATGATCTGTGGACTATGGTAATTCTTACATACCTGGTTACAAAAATGCACAGTTTCAATGTGCAAATTTAGTTTTCTGCCTTAAAGAATTTGGAGATATTGTCTCCAAATAACAAGAATTACAAAATATCTAATATCTCCATGTTTCCCCTTGCTTTGAGGAAATTTATAGCTACATTGCATGTTCAGCCTTGGTAACAGCAAAGATCCTTTCTTTACGAGCAATGCATTTTGTGTGGGTATAGCTGATATTGCCCATTTATTTTTAATAAACCTACTTATGCACATGTCTTCTATTATAAGACGTTTAAGAACCTTCTAGAGCATATAATACCATCATGAGAAGATAGAAGCCTAATTGAGGAAAGCAATTGAGAGGATAGAATAAAACCATGTACCCTTGACAAAGTACCATGCTCAGGCTTCTCATTTTCCTTTCTTTACTGCTAACAGGTCCAAGGTAGAGCAAGCCACTGTTCTGATAAAGCTACAGATGAGGCGATTCTTCAATAATTGAGTTCAGATATTTGTTCATGAAGAAAAGCTACTGAACTGTGAACAATTTTGAAATTACAGCTTAATAAAGAATATCTTAGTGATGGTGCTTTATGGAGCTAAGTATTTTTCATGAACTAAGGTATGTTTTTGCTGGGTTGAGTGAGATTGTTCATTTAACTATTCTAACATGCAGTTTCCCATTTATATAGATGTTTCAAAGGGACGTTTTATAGTTGTGAGATTTTTTTTTTTCCCACTTTGGGAACTAGAGTTTTCTCTATATCTATCAAGGAGGATTTTTCCATCTAAGGTGTCTATATGCATTGTCATCCAGAAACATTCTTTAGGAATCTGATGAAAATAATCACAGAATTTGTTGCAAATGACCAGAATCAACTCCCTAGAAGGAGAAAGCAATATACATTGATGTACAAAAGAAAAGATTGTCAGAATGAAAAATGTTATGAAAAAGAGGCTCCCAAATACATTTTCAGGCGCTTCTTGCTGTGGAATGAGTGATGATTAAACAGGTCGTTTGCAAAGTCTTCTCCTTCAACCTTCTCCTTTTCCATTCAGCTCATCCTTGAGTGTTGCAGCATGGTATAAAATGCCAACACTTTAGAGTTCTTATTATACCTTTAGGATCCTTGTCTATGTTTATATGACTTCATGAAGTTTTAATGACGATGTTTTCAAGTGTCTTCAATGGAGGCTGTACTTTGATTCACCTCTCTAAAATATGGCCATGCCTTGCCCAAAGTTACATGGCTACTCATCGTGCTGTCACGCTCGATTCTGAAGACTTCTCCTAATTCTTTACCTGCCACTCTGTTTTTAATAGGAGGGATTATCATCTCTTCCTGTGCTGGAGATGATATCAGGGTTTGATTTGGGCTATCATTTTTTTTAACTTTTTTTTTAAACTGGAAAATCAGATATACAGAGAAGAGGTGAGACAGAGAAGATCTCCTGTCCATTGATTCACTCCCCAAGGGGCCACAACAGCTGGAGCTATGCTGACCTGAAGTCAGGAGCCAGGAGCTTCTTCTTGGTCTCCCACATGGGTGCAGGGTTCCAAGGTTTTGGGGCCATCCTTGGCTGTCTTCCCAGACCACAAGCAGGGAGCTGGATGGGAAGTGGGGCTGCTGGGATTAGAACCAGTGCATGCAAGGTGAGGACTTTACCCGCTAGGCTGATTTGGATCATCTTAAGTATCAACTTCTGCCAGTAGCCACTGCAGCAGCACCTAGTATGCTACCTTTAGCACTCAGTAAACGAAGTCAAGAGGATTCTTCCCAGAGCTCTACAAGTGATTTGCAAGCAGCCTTCAACAGGATTCTCACAATTTTGTAGGACCCCTTAGGCATGATCCACTAAGAGTCACCAGGCAAAAAGTGGTCAGAAGTCAGATCATTCCCATGCTGTCTTCCCTCCAACCCTAGGTTTGTTCTTTAGTTGTTATTAACAAGGGTAGGATGCGATGTCCATCTTGGTCTTCCAGGTGAGACTGTAACTATTCAGGTACAGAAGAGATGCTTGAATTCTCTGTTACACCTACACCAACTATTCCTCACTCCAAGGCAGCTGCTAAAGTTTAGCATGCGTAAGAATAGTCCAAGGAATGTGTGAAAATTTAGATTCTCCTATAGGAGAATCTACTAAATTTGGATCCTGTGAATCACTAGTCAATCGGGGAATCCAAATTTTTATGTCCTCTAGGGAATTCAAGCAACCAAACTTTGAGAAACACAGAACTTCTCTAAGAAGTGGGCCTAATATAGTCAACAAATTTGGGAATCCTGAAATTGCAAAAACTGAATCACAGGTTTCAGTTTTGGGTATCTGAACTCATTGGCACAGGGTAATGGATATCGATACATATATATTAATCGAGTGTGGAAAATTTACTGAGTTCCATTTGTACCTACCGAGAGTAAGATACAGGAATCTGCCTTTACACATGTTCCCTGTCATTCTTAAACATGTTTGGGTTTGAAAACTACAGAAGGAAATATTCTCTAGTAAATCAATTTCATCCTCATTTTCCAGAAAATATTTACTGAAAGTATGGTGCCTAGTAAAATCTAGTGTGGGAGTTACTAGCCCAATTTGGTAGCCAGCAGTAATGACCTAATTAACACTGAAATCTCACCTCTAGTACTAAAACTCAGTTCCAATACAGCGACAAAAACATACCTGTAATCAAGGTAAGAGACTACTGAGGCGGACTCGAGTTTGAGAACTGACTTGTGTGTTTTTCTTTCACTGTTTCTTGAGTAGCCCACATATAAATTATGCTCAGTATACTAAGCTCCATAGTTGCCCTTTCGATAGGAGCACAGAGCCAAGAATGTACTGTTTTCTTCTTCCAGTTTGATATCTTAATGGAATGAATGTGATATTATTTATCAACTGTAAGGTTGATGGAATATATCATATAAATCATTCCAAATGTTATTTGCCACATGCCTGCCTGTTCTGAAATGCATATGGGCTTAATTAATCTAATTAGTCAATGCACAGATCAAGAGTACATTTACAGCTTCTCTGCCATCATAAATAAGCTAGTTTTGTTTTCATAGGCTAAAAAATTAATTTTAAAGATAGATCCTCAGATGAATCCTGGAGAGTTGACCTCTATTACCGTAAAACACAGAATAACGATGACAGGGCTTTCTTTTTGTTCCGTGTGCCCTCCATTAACCTTCTATTAAAATACTCCTTTGTGGAGGAGGCAAAGGGGGGCTGAGGTGGCACGTGGCAAAAATGTCGCACCCTCCCACCTGAGCAGGCATACCTGCCATTTCCCGAAAAATGAGCTTACCCATTTTAAGCCTCATGATTGAAAGACACATGGATCCTCAAGTACCCACATATGCACCGGAAAGCTGCAGACCGTAGATGCTGTAAATTCAGGAGTCCCCACTGCTGGCTAGAGACAAAGCCAAACAGAAAAAAGGGTCAGGCTAGCCAGCAAGAAATGAGGTGAAGCACAGTGAACAAGTGAGGAGCTCTGAATAAGCAATTGTTTCTTGTAATAGTCACCCCTGAGAGCTGAAGCCCCTGGCTGTGCACTAGCTGTGCAGTCCTCAGTTCTAGGATGTGTATTCATTGGACAACAATGGGAGTAAGGTGCTGCGACATGGCAGGTGTAAAATAATACAAAATGTGGCAGTGTAAGGGTTAAAGCCTCCCACCTCCCTCTGTATGTGCTGTGTCTTCTTGGACAATCTACATAACTTCCCTGGACCCTTATGCTTCTCATTATAAGGGTTACTTTAAAAATGAAGTGAGTTATTTCAAGCATGTAGTGCATAATCTACTCTTAACATATTTATGGGGCTCAAAACAAGAGTACCAATGGGATCCTCAGTCCCATGCCCTGTCTGTTACTCATACAAGGCAAACAAGCCTCTGCAAAGCATGTCTCCCTGGCAGATGAAGAAAGCTAGGACAGTGGCCCATGCTGGACCTGGAAGCCAGTTTAGAAATTCCCAGGTCCTGACATTAAGAGGATGAACAAAGAGGCAGGTATAGTGGAGTCAGGGTAAGGATGCAGGCCCTGATAGGGCCAAATGATGTGTGCTACGAGGGGTCCCAGGCCCAGGGCAATTCTGCAAGTGCAGTGTGTAGTACATAGTAACTGTGCCCTAGAGGTCATCAACTTTTATGATCATTTTTGAACTACACAATCGTGACTACTTCAGCAGGAGAGCATTTAACAATAAGTCAATTCACATTTAGGAGATTTCTGTATGAAATTGAATTCCAAAGCCATCCCCTCAAAAAAAATTTATGTTTAATTGTATGAAATTTGTATATCTAGTTTCTACTATATCAACACTGGCTGTAGAAAATTTTCAACTTTTTCAATCTCACATAGAAACCTCTCTCCAATGATCACCCCAAGTTCCTAATCCAACTGTTCAGTTCCGTCAGTCAGTCTGTTCACTCATCATTATCTTCTGATGCATCAACCAAGGGCCCCACTTGGTCGTAGTGTGCTCCTGGTCCAGCCCTGCCCTTAATAGCCACGCCAGTCCTGGGACCTCAGATCTTGGTTGTGTTTAGGGGTCTTCTCAATTACAGAGCTTTAAAGCCAGGGGAAATAAAACTCCCATAGCTTTGCTATCCTCAGAGTCCTGCATGAGCTGCTTATTCAAGTAAATAGTTGTTGATCCTGAAGGCTGGAAGAGAAGACTTCATGGGAGAGGTGATGTTTTGACAGGATCTTAGCAGACAGGGTGTTTCAGAGTCCTTCAGCAAAACTGAGCAGTATTTCCTGGTCAGGAAGGAATGGAGGAGCAGGATGGCCAGTATGGGTGTGACCCAAAGCAGGGAAATTGAAGGACTTAGGCGAACTTGGATGAGAGGGGGCCTCATGAAAAGCACTGGAAAACTTCTGAGAGAGTCAGACCATGGAGAATAAACCAAAATTGCAGGGTCAAAAAACATAAAATGAAAAATCAGCTCCTGTCACCCTATTTGTGCTTTGTGTCCCTTGAACATATGTTTCTAACAGGAAATATATATATATATATATATATATATATATATATATATATATATATGTAATGTTCATTTAGCAGTCGCTCTCAGGTCTCTTTCATTAATAATATTTTTAAAATATTTATTTATTTATTTTTATTGGAAAGGCAGATATACACAGAGGAGCAAGATCTTGCGACCGATGGTTCACTCCCCAAGCAGCCGCAATGGCTGGAGCTGAGCCAATCCGAAGCCAGGGACCAGAAGCTTCTTTCGGATCTCCCATGCAGGTGCAAGGCTTTGGGCTGTCCTCAACTTCTTTCCCAGGCCACAAGCAGGGAGCTGGATGGGAAGCAGGGCCATTGGGATTAGAACCGGTGTCCATATGGGATCCTGGCACATTTAAGGCGAGGACTTTAGCCGTTACACTATCTCATCGGACCCCATTAATATGATTTAACTGATACTCTTCCATCTCCTTTTTGAGTGGTATACCAGTATGGATTTATATGTTCACAACCCTGCTGGTTTGCAGACTGAGTCATCCCTGCCACTTTTTAATAATCAAGATGATGTGGATGGGCCTCGAACAAGGAATGCTTTTCTTTAAAACCCACTCTTATGGCACCAGGTCATTTTAGAAGTCTAGATTCATTTCTTCTTTAAAAGTATTGCCTCAAAGCAATAGAAATATACATTACAAAGAATGAACTTCAAGACATATATGATCAAGCAATCACCATCACTGGAATAGATTGCAGGTCACGATATATAAGTCTAATCTTAGTAAAAATGTAAGAAATCACCTCACAGAAGAGGATGAATGGAAGAGTTGATCTAATGCTTGAGAACTACACGTGGGCAACTATAAGTATAAACACTGGATTGTTTCTGGTAAATTTGCTTCTTCTAGGAATATACGCTAACGATTCAGAAACTTTTCATATGTGTAACATAATTTTGGATTTAATTTGTAAGTAAATGGAAGATGGATGAGGGCAGCCAACTTTCTCCTCATGGTGTAGGACATGCCAGATAAGCAGGAAACGGTGGCCAGAAGGAACCATATGCACTGGATTAGAGTAGCAGACATCAGGGTGAACTCATGTTCAACTTAATGTATACACCAAAAGATAAGTAATCACAGGTATGTTTATAGATAACTATGCACATGCATATGTAGAATTATTTGTATGACTCTGTATCTTAATACTGATGAGAGTACTAGCTAGTACAAATAGCTGAGAGGGCTTACAATGATAGCACAGTAGCTGTCAGCATAACCAGGACCCACCCAGGTGGTCATTGCACACCATTGTTTTCCAACAAATATAAGGAATGCTACTTGGAGAACTGACTTATTCTAGGGCCTGGGAAAGCAACAAAGTCTTCACAAAAATAAAAGATGAGAACATATTGAAAGGAACACAGGAACTAACTGAAGAATTCCCAGTAGTCAGTGTTGGAATTTGAGCAACAGAATAAATAACATTACAGTGGATTATAGCTTTAGTGCAAAGTAAATATACCTGAGTCAAAGTAGAAAGCAATACAAAAGATGAATAATTGCTGAGCTCTTAGTGCAAAAAAATAAATAATTGAAAATAAAGAAGTGAGGGAAGAAAAACAACCCTTTCATATAGAAGAAATTGAAAGAATAAACACAGGGACTCCGAGGACTGTAGCTTGGTCCCACCCCATTCCCTACCCTCCCTAACTTGAGAAGGATTCAGAAATTAACTGCCGAAGACTAGATATGGAAACAGATCTGCCATGGAGCTGGAGATCTTAAGGAAATAGAATCTAGAAAGGCAAGGAAATGTCCTGGTTGCAAAGCTGCAACAGAAATAGGGCACTAGTGGAAAATCCGTCTTCATCCAGAGTCCACATAATCATAACCAACCAGCGTTGCTTCCATAGACAGAGGCATTGTGCTGGAATGAACAGAGCTAGATACTCTGAATAGCTTTTTAAAAAAAATTAATTACATTGCATTATGTGACAGAGTTTCACAGGCTCTGGGATTCCCCAAACCCTCCTCATACCCTTCTATAAATGCACAGTATTTTGAAGAATAAAGCTCTGTTTTAAGAGAAGAAAAGATTGTATAGCTTATCTATTTCTCTTAATGAGAGCCTCAGGAAGTTCGCAGAAATTGTACTACAAGAGTATTGACTTCAGTGCAAAAAACTAAAATCATGTAGCATTTTCCTTACTGTGAGACTTTATCATGAACTTTTGGAAGATCTTTTACATTTCATCTGTATCCCAGGGATGGGATCCGATGTGTGGGATTTGGCAAGATGGTTCAGTTGTGTGTTGGATTCCCGTACCCTGCATCTGACTATGTAATGTGAGTCCTGCTCCTGCACCTAATTCCAGCTTCTTGCTGACATACACCATGAGAAGCAGCAGGTGATGGCTCAAGTATTCAGGTCCCTGGCACTTCTGTGGGACAGCTGGGATGATTTCCTGCCTCCTGACTCTGACCTGACCCATTCCCTGCTATTGCAGGCGTTTGGAGAATAAATCAGCAGATGAAAGATTCTCCCTCACTCATAAGTAAAATAAGTAAAAATTAAAAGAGTAATGATTTTCAAATTTTAAATTACATGGCAGATTCAGGATGAGCTACTCTATCATTGTCCCAAACCAAATCTATACGTTACGAAAAAGACCTGAGAGAGTGCTGTTCAGCATGTCATTGCAGTGAATAAGCAAGGCTGGAACCCTCTCAGCTTGCTGCTCAACACCTGCTGCTTTCAGATGTTCTGGTAAAAGGCATTCAACTTTTTTTTTTTCTAATAGGAGAAATCATTTTATTTATGGCATATCTATCCTACAATGTAGAATAAAGATTTGACATTCTAGAGAGGTTTGTTACAATGCCTTATAGTGAAACCACAAATGGACATGCCATAAAATTTGCCTCCTTCCAACTAGCTGGCACCCATGTATGTTTCTCATAACTAACTCCTAAAATCAATAAACAAGAATGATGAACGTCTTGTACAAAGTATTTAAATATGTCTCTTGAGCTATGTAAGATTAAATCATGCTGAGTGGCTACAATGTGCTGCTCAGAACACTAAAGACATTTTACCCTTCACAAAGAGTGTTCAGACAAGGCAGTTTCTGTAAATCTGAATGTGACAAACAGCCTGTTGCGTTTCTAGACTTCACTCTGCTAAGAGCTGAAATTGTTCTACAGCTTCAAAACCCTCACATCCCAATGTCTTTTTTTCTAATACATAAATCATAGGCAGCAAATTAGAATATTTCAAACATTAATTAATCTGTAACTTGAATATCTCCTTCCAATTGACATTTTCCATTCACTTCCAGTCAACACAATGACATATTTACATTTTGGGTTAAGCAAAGAGTAAACTCTGAGGGGTGCATGGACGAAAGAACTTTTCCTGCATCTCAATCTGCAGATTTACAACAGAGCTGCCTGCCAAGTTAAGCTTGACGCAGACAAACTGTTTAACTGGCACAGTGCAGTCACAGGAGCCGTCCATTGCAAATCACGAAGGAGACAACAGGAGTCCTCTGGTTATGTTCCAAGGATTCAGGCTGCATTGAAATACGCACCTGGTAGAGCTACACTGATAATTTCTTGTTTATTCTTCTTGAGTTATGTTTATTTTCATTGAACTTTTTTTTAAACTCCCAATGATTTATAAAACCCTCTGAAATGAACCATGCTCTGCTCCCACTGTGGCCACTGTCCTTTTTGTTCTTCTGGTGGTAATCATTACACAGGGACTCCTCTGCATTTCCTTGTTTGTGTAGCAATTCTAATAGTGTGGCCAGAGAGAATAAAAACAGTTTGATAGCAGTTTGGCAGCCAGCCACCTGCCCTGGTAGGCCTGAGCCAGGCATGGATGCGCTGCATTGTTGGAGAGCTGCTTTCATATAGCAGGAGTTAGGAAGGTCTCTTGTCCATGTGTCAGTTTCTTTCCCTGTGGTTCGCTCCAGCAGTTTTGTCTCCTTGTACTTGATCCCACCAAACAATTGAGATATCAAACTCATATAGATGTTTTTTATTGCCTTGCTGAAATGATTGTTACAACTCCCATACCCTGGTGTAAAGATGCATATTCTTTCATTCATTGACCCTTACTTATTCACTTCACCAAGATGCATTTGTGTGTGTGTGTTTACTCTCAACAGGGAAAGCCACAGGGGTTCCTCCAGTGGGATGGACTGGTTTCCTTAGGACTCCATTGTATTCTAGCTATGCTGCTTGGGACAATCTTGAGCAACTTCAATTTTCCTCTCTGTGGAAGGGGGATTCTATCACATGTAAAATTCCACACATAAATACATTTGCTTTCTATTGATAATACAATGCCAGGTCTTTACAAATTATCATCAGACTCTACTCACAAACTGATACAAGATCATAGGAAAGTTTCTTGGGCAGACGTTTTTCCTTACAGGTAATAAAATTAACATGTTTTGAGAAGAAGCAAAAGAGGCAGACGCAATGAGGCTCCATTGTTTGTGTCCAGGAAGAGAAATAGAGCACTTCAATGGGAAGTTGTTTCATTGTGACTATGTAGGCTAAAAGAAACGCTTATGATTGGTTGTATACTAAGAGGCAAGAGTGATTATGTTCATGTTTAAGCAAGAAAAGGAAATCTTAGGCATGCTTAAAATATTATATTTCTTATTATATAAGTTGAAAGTCTGGGTTCATATTCAAACTCAGCAGCTGTGGATCTTGGTACCAATCACTGGTCCTCTTTATGGGCCATTGGGTTCCCGTCATGAAAGGTCTTGGTGGAAGTGTGTCATCTCCGAGGTCTTCACCACTTCTAACATTCCCTGGTCCTACCATGTCAGCTCTCCATGGTGGCAGCTGTAACCACAATAACAACAAGCATGGGTCTAAGTACCCACTCTCGTAGCTGTGCTTCTTTATCTTTATGCCCAGACCTGTAATTACCACCGTGAGTACATTAACCTCGAACTCAACACAGGCAAAACATAAGTGCCTATCTGGTTATGATGACTGGCTTACTAACTTGGCCGGCTTATATAAATTGTTTCATCTTTCAAAATATTATATGCTTCATCTATAAATGGTGTGGTCAATAAAAATGCTACTTCCCGTTTTCCACAAGAATCATGAGATAAAACATATACAAGTGTTCTACAAACCACAGACATTTCATGTATATTGACATTCTGTCTCTGTCTATGGAGAAAGACGCTGGCCTACCCTCCACCCTTTTCTCCATCTTTCAAGATTGGACACTCCAGCCCATTAAAAAACACACTTAAATTCAGAAAAAACAATCACCTTCCCTGTTTCAATTGTCATACAGTAAGCACATATATTTTAGATACCATGTAGCAATGGAGCATCAAAGATTATCCTATTTATTCCTCAGGAAAACACAACTAATGAATTTCAATTCTATTGGGTACATTGTAACCCTGGTACCAATAGAGAGCCATGTGCAGATCTGTTCTTCTGTTTGTCTATGCCTCTTTTCTTTGATGGAAGTTGGCCCAAATCACTTGCAAATGACTAAAATTTTTCTGGACCACACTTTTGGTGGGCCAAAGATAGGTGACAGTATTTCCTTGCCCCCTCCATCACCCCTTTTTAAAGATTTATCAATTTATTTGAAAGCCAGAGCTAAAGAGAGACAGTCTGTCTCTGCTGCTTCACTCCTCTGATGGTCAAACTGGCCAGGCCTGAGCCACGCCAAAGTTAGGAGCCAAAAATTTCATCCAGGTCTCTCCCATGGGTAGCAGGAGCCCAAACATTTGGATCACCTTCTGTTACTTTTACCAGGCTATTAGCAGTGACCTGGATTAAAGGTGGAAGAGTCAGGACACAAACTGGTGCTGATGTAGAATGCTGGCTTTCTGGATTAAAGATGGTGGCCTTATGACCTACACCACGTTACCAGTCCCTCTGCTGCCCTTTCCAGAATACAGCTGAAAAATAGTCTTTGCTTCTCTCGGCTTATTTCAAGAATTATGATCATACTACAAGTTTCAATGATATGACAGCACTTTTCAAGCTTTGAAATAGGTGCATATGAATCATTTGGGCATCTCATTACAATGAAGGTTCTGACCTCGCAGGTTAAGGTGGAGCCCAAGACACTGCATTTCTCATATACTCACAGGTGGTGTCATGACCCTGCTCAGAGAAGACCTGAGTCTTGAGGAAGGAGGATGTGGTGGATGCTAAAGCAATGTGTTTCTGGATCAGTTGACATCTGTGAGAGAAAGCATGATGCTTCCCAATATCATATCTGCATGAATGAAGAGTGGGTGTGCTGGCCACTCTGATCCTGTAGTCCCAGTTGAAGAACGCAGCACATCTTCATGGAAAAGACTAGCTGGCCACATCCAACTAGCATGCTCTAGCTACATGCTCAAAGTTGAGCCCACATGTTAAACATTTTTCACCCTCTTTTAAATTAACGTTCTTTTTTACTTTTTTTTATTAATTATTATGCATTATGTGACAGTTTCATAGGCTCTGGGAATCCCCCCACCCCTCCCCACGCCCCTCCCCCCTGGTGGATTCCTCCACCTTGGTGCAGTATTACAGTTCAAATTCAATCAAGATTCTTTCCTTGCAAACATATACCAAACATAGAGTCCAGCTACTTATTGTCCAGATGGGTTGAACAGTTTCTTGCGGAGACCATTTCTGGTCCAAAGTTAGAGCTGGTAGAATATCATCCCAGTCAATTAAGAGTCCCAATATAACATTAACAGCAATTTGTAACATTATGGAATTGACATGGTTTGTCTTGAAAGGGGTAAAGAGATGACAGAGAAATCGTATCCCCTGGTTCATTCTCTAAATGCGCACAGTGGAGGTGGGGCCTAGCTGAAGGCAGGAACCCCACATTTAATTTCATGTCCTACGAGTAGCAGGCACTCAAGCACTCAATCCTTTATGTGCTGCTTTTCCAAGGTGTGCATCAACAGGAAGCTAGGGTCTGAAGTAGAGCGCAGACAACCTCCAAGGCTCTCTGATACGCCATGCTGTTGATGTCAAGTGACATTTTAATCCCTCTTCCAAAAGTCTACCCCGTGTTTCTACTGAAAATCATCTCCTTGAACTTCTTTTTTAAAAAAAAACATTTATTTATTTTTATTGCAAAGTCATATATACAAACAGGAGAGACAGAGAGGAAGATCTTCCATCTGCTGGTTCACTCCCCAAGTGGCCACAACCACTGGAGCTGAGCTGATCCTGTGGGTGCAGGGTCCCAAGGTTTTGGACTATCCTCTACTGCTTTCTCAGGCCACAAGCAGGGAGCTGGATGGGAAACAGGGTTGCTGGGGCAAGAACCAGTACCCATGTGGGATCCTAGCAGGTGCAAGATGAGGCTTTAACCACTAGGCTATTGCACTGTGCCCGTCCCTTAACTTCTTTCCTAGACTTTCAAAGGGAATAAAAGATGCTGCTCTTTCCCTTTAGCTGCAGATTCAAGCACATATTTTGCACAGACAAGTATAAAGCGTTCTTAGCTGCTGTAGTACCATAATTATGCTCCCTACTGGAGATGGGAATCCTCTGATGGGGGGCAGACAGAGCACCCAGGTAGATTATCTGTGGAAGACCTTATCTCAATACAACACTCTTAGATCCACTTCTTACTCCTCACTGGGTACGCTTCCGAGTACGGTTTGACTAGGGGGACTTGTGATTTTGTGGATTGGTTTTCTCCATGGTTGCTATTTGGGAATGAAGGAGAGGATGAGGAGCTGATGAAAGCTGTGAAGAACAGCAGACATCAGCAGGATCCTGATGTGTCTTACGGCAGCTGCTTGCGCCGATGATGCAAAGCTGTGTCTCATGTCTTCAGTCCTTCTACATTTGAAGAAACACAGAGAGGCTTTTCACTTTCTGTTGATGAGGCTTATGTTTCTCTCTATATATAATTATCTTTTTAAAGATTTATTTATTTTTATTGTAAAGGCAGATTTACAGAGAGAAGGAGAGACAGAGAGAAAGATCTTCTATCCCCTAGTTCACTCTCCAAGTGACCGCAATGGCCAGAAATGAGCTAATCTGAAGCCAGGAGCACACAGGCATAGATCTCCCACATGGGTTCAGGGTCCCAAGGCTTTGGGCCACTTTCCACTGCCCCTTCTGCCTCATACAGGCCAAAACCAGGGAGCTAGATGGGAAGTGGAGCAGCTGGTACTTGAAGCAGCACCCATGTGGAGTCTTGATGGATGCAAGGCAAGGACCTTAGCCACTAGGCTACCACTCCAGGCCCTGTATACAATTCTTAACTCAATATATCAAGCACATATTTTGTTTTGGAAATAGAGGTAGCACTCCTTTTCTTGCTAGGAGAAGAGATTGCTTGAGTACCTCGACTTTACTGAGCACTATTTCCTCATCTGTGGTAGAAGGAGCGTGATGTCTCTGTTGGGTCAGTATTTAACTTAAATTAGATGACGTGAGATAATATATGTATGAGGCCTGCACCAGAGTCTTCATGAAGTTCATAGAAAATGTGTTATAAAGAAGCTATTCATACACTCCCTTTGGCACAAAAGTAAGCTTATCTTCTTGTTATAACTCCTTATGGGCCTTTTGTAGCAGCTTTATGTGTGTGTTGTATGTTACAAACACTTAATCTAGCTTACTCTCCTTGCTCTCCATACTTTTAATTTCTAAATAGGGGGTAGGTATATAAGGACTGAGGGATTTTCTTGATCCCTGGGGAATTTGCTTGCCTGTTTCCTTTTCACGTGTGGGAGAGTCTGACTGCTGACTTGTTTATTTCTGGCAGGACAGAACTAACTCAGGGCATGTAAGTCTGCTCTGTTCCCATAAGCCTCTGTCGATTTAATCTGTGTTCATAATTTATCCAGAGCATGATTCTTGCTCATGTTGTTTCAGTAGCTTGAGTTTGATTCTGTGTGTGAGTGACTTTGGATTGTACAATTACCATAATGATGATAATGACAACAGCAACAGTAAAGTAACACATGCAATTCATAGGAAGCCCATTTCACACTGACACTTCTCCAAGCTGCATGTTCACAAAGAACCTTAGGGAAACATTGTGTGGTAGGTCCTACTATTGTGCTCGTCCCACAGTTATCAGCAAGGCACCTAGAGTTGCATTAATGATCATACATTTCACTTAGGTTTCCTTCAGTAAACACACAATAACTAGAGTTTTTCTTGGCCAGTTATTAAATATTTTTGCAAGAAATGATGATAGTTTGTTTTCTAACTTTGATAATAAATACAAAAGTCAAGAGTTGTGTCAGCACTCCTTTTGGAGATTCTCCTAACTCCGGCCTTTGTTGATCGGTGAATGTGGTGCCGTTGCCATCCCTGCCTGCATGGTTATAAGATCACCTCATTGATGTCCCTGCTTCCACATGTATTTCCTTCAGTCCATTCTCCACCCAGCAGTATGAGTAAGCTGAATGTAAAAAAGATAGTAGCAATCCCCTGTAAAATCCTCCAGTGCTTCCCTATCCCAACACAGCCTCTGTCCAACTCTTCATCTCTTTTTTATTTTCCTTCTCTACTTGTCAGAGGTGGCAGATGAGAGATAAGGTAGACAGGTATGTAGATTCATGAGTGATACAAATGATAGATAATATGATTTTTTTGTGGGGGGAGTGCAGGGAACAATAAATTTTTCTCTCACAAATGCATGAACTGGCACATAAAAGATCTGTAAGGTGGGCTTTCAATTGAAGTTCCTGAGGATAATTGATGCCATAATTCCTTCAAGCTCCAAAGAGCTGACGTCCCAGCTGACGTCTGGTGAACCTTTGCTGGAACATTCTCTCAGACTTCGAAGAGGAAAATCTTTTGTTCCATTCAGATCTTCAACTAATTGGATAAAGTCTACCCCACATCATGGAAGACATATGCTATTCTCACTGGTCATCAGTTTCAGTGATAGTTTCATCCAAAGACACTCTCGCAGAGATGATGCTTGACCAAATACTTGAACATCCTGTGGCGCAGAGAGTTTGATTCATACAATTGTCCATTATATTCTCCTATTCATTAATGCACAGCCATCCTCATCGCCATCTCTGGGTCTCTGCCCGCTTTGTCTCCTCCTTGGAGTACTGGTCTGTTCCAGGCTGTAAGTTCCTTCTGGGTAGAGAGCCTTTGCTGTTTTGTTCATTGAATCAGTTCAGTGTCTGGGATTATGCTTGGCACCTGGAAATGTTGCCAGGAATATGCACTTACAGAGTAAGCGATTAAAGTAATTAATCATTCAGCTCAAATAAGAGTAAATCTGAACCTGAAATCTCAAGAGGGCACCTACATTGTTTGATAGTGAATGCTCAGTGAAATTCAATCTACCTGCTTAGGCATCAGAGGAGCACTTTTTCTGCTGTTCTCACAGTATGTCCTTCACGTCTTTCCAAAGGACACTACCAGACTGGAACATTATATCCCAATGATCCTTGCTAAAACTACTGGTTCCACGAACCTTGCTTATCCATTCCTGTGGAATTATTGCAATGGTTCTATTTAACTTGTCAGAGGATGCCATCTTGAATGACCGTAACAGTGTAGATTCTAAGGCATAGCTTAGAAAATGTCAGTGAGGGAAGGGAATTTCAAGACCACACAATCCAGCCACACTTAAAAAAAAAAAGATAAAGATATTGAGACCCCTAGAGAGGAAAATCTTACACAAAATCAGAAAAAATGTTTAACAAAACAACACAGCATAGAACTTGGAAGTATTTTTAGTCAAATGCTCTACTTCATAGGTGATAAATCTCATAGGAAGAGATGTGTACACTGGTTGCAGGTGGCAGATACTGAACATCCTATTTCAAAGCTTTAGAGAAAGTAGAACTTCTGGATCAGTGAGTATGAGAGGTATTCAAAAAGTTCATAAAAATATACATTATGAGAAAATCTGATCAAAATATTTTAACAGAGGCAAAGCGTAATGGCTTATTTGGCTAACACCCTCCCTTCAAGCACTGGGATCCCATATGGGCACTAGTTCATGTATCATTGCTCTACTGCCCATCCAATTTCCTTTTGTGGTCTAGGAAAGAATTAGAGGTGGGCATAATGCCTTAGGACTATGAACCCACATGGGAGATCCAAGAGGCTCCTGGCTTCGGAATAGTTGTGGTTGTGGTGGCCATCTGGGGAGTGAACCAGCAGATGGAAGATCTTTCTGTCTCTTCTTCTTTCTATAAATCTGCCTTTCCAATAAAAATAAATAAATTAAAAAATATTTTAACAATCATTTACACCAAAATGTACATCTTTTTACTGTGCTTTTCCACAAAAGTTTTGATGTATCCTACTATATATACAGAGATCATTATTATGGTTTAGGAAAAGAAAATATGCAACTTTCCTTCCTCTAGAACTACAAAATTTGTAAGTAAACTGTAGTGATCACCAGATAACTATTTTAAGAAGCTTTTGCTTTGTTTTGACAATAGCACTGCTTAGAAAATATAATTCCAGCTCACATTAGCAACCTAGTCTTCAATCATAGAACCCAAGAGGAAAAAAAAGTCCACTTGTAGAAAAGTTTCAACATAAACAACAGCAATAAACTAAAAAATACATTTATTTATTTATTGGGAAGCCAGGTTTACAGAGAGAAGGAGACGGAAAGAAAGATCTAATGTGTGCTGTTCAATCCCAACTGGCCGTAATGGCTGGAGCTGAGCCCACCTGAAAACAAGAGCCAGGAGCTTTTTCCAGGTCTTCCACATGGGTGCAGGGCCCCAAGGCGTTGGGCCATCCTTTATTGCCTTGCCAGGGAGCTGGATGGGAAGTCAAGTATTCAGAACACAAACTCACACCTTTATGGGATCCCAGTATGTGCAAGGGGAAGATTTAGCCACTGAACTATCACTCCAAGCCCAGCAATAAATATTAAGGATAAAGGTTTAATATTGGTCCAAGATAGGCATAGACTAAAGAGAGTGAATCTTCAATGCTTTTGGTTTTTTGATAACTAACCATACATAGTCTCAAAATGTGGAATGTGGACGGATGTTTGTCAAGGTCTTACCACTAACCAATTCAATAGATTGCTTTTCATTTTTTTTTCAAATACTTGAGGCTGTATATTACATAGCTTTTCTGCTTTCTGGCATATGGGAGACTCAACCAATAGAAATTACATGTGCTGGATCCATGAGTATGTAAGCTGAACTTGGCTTAATGTTCTATTGCTGCCATCTTGAATTTCTTAGTGTTTTGTTTTGTTTTGTTTTGATTTGATTTCTTTTGTTTTGTTTTTTACAAGGGGATCAGCATTTTTGTTTTACATTGAACTTTAGCAGAGTATTTGCTGGTCCTGATTATGCAGTTATTCTGAATTAATATGGATGCAAATTACAGGAAAAAAAGGAAGAGCAGAGAATTTGACATTAAAGAAGTCGGAGGGAAATGAGAGAAGCAATTTTGTATCATCCAATTTTCCCTATTTATTTTTTGTGGTGATAAAAGCAAGATTTATTAAGTTGGAAACTTTGTGTTGCAGCAGTCAAAAGGGGGGCTCCAAGAGAGTAAGGCCCAAGAAAATGGTGGAAGTAATGTGTTTTGTAGTATTCAACTTGGGTGAACAGAATCTTTAAAAAGTAAATTATTAAAAATAAGCAAATCTCTATTTTCCTTATATATATAAGTACTTTTGTTAGAATTGAGAATCTGATGAGAGAAAAAGAGAAGTTTGCATGTGTAAAAAATGGATGGATTTCCAAGGGAAATTTTGGCTTATTTTAGTATTGTCCTTAAGAATTGTCCAGGAAAGAGGGAAAAAAAAAATCAAGAAATCATTTTGAATAGACAAATCAAGCACAGAATACCAAGCAATTTATGTAATACTGTGCAGGTCTTGATTGAAACACTCATGTAACCTTTTTAAAATGGAGAATACTGCATAATTTATCCAAACAAGTGAAACAGCAATCTTTCTTTTTCCTAAAAAAAAAAGGGGGGATTAATTATTTGAAAGGGAGAGTTACAGGACAGAGAGGGAGATAGCTTCCATTCTCTGGTTCACTTCCCAAATTGCTGCAACTTTCAGGGCTGGGCTAGCTTGAAGCCAGGAACCAGGAGCTCAAAGTGGATTCAGGGGCTCAAGGACTTGGCCCATCTTTTACTACTTTCCTATGTGCTTTAGCAGTGAAGTGGATCGGAAATTGAATAGCCAGCAATCAAACTAGTACTGTATGGGATACTGACGTTGTAGTTGGTGGACTTCCCTACTACAGCACAACCCAGCCCCCATAATGTATTTACATATCATAGTACGTTTAGTAGTTCAAAACCCAGGAGTTAACTTAATGTTTAGAGCATGTCCGGTTTTATCTCTAAAGATGTTGAAATAGAAACAGAATCTTTAGAAATACTTGGTGAGCAGTAATTCACTGCTTCTATCACCAGTTCAGAGTATACTCTCTCAAAGCCTACATTTGCCTGGGAGTAATATCTTACTGTTAGTATATGACCTGTCTTCTGCAACAGTTCCTGACAGTCTATATACCTCTATACCAGTCTTCACAATCAAGAGTCATTATCTTTTGTCTCTGTGACATTCTTCTTGCTAAATTTTCTTAGCCTAGCCCTTTGGTTTTGCTCATATTCCCTGCAACCAGAATTATTCTTGCTATTTCTTCTCAGTAGGCTGAAATTTTTGAGTAGACTTCTTAAAGTAACTGAACTTCAGATAATATTCTAGAAATATCAGATGGGATCAACACAAAGTGAGTGGCGGATTTTTGCTTCTAAAGCATTCAACCATGTGTGTGGATTTGATGGTTCTCTGTAATGTTGGTACATAGAATTTTAGCTACCTAGGAACTTGGGCTCTCAGTTTTCATAGATTCTCAATGTTCTCAATCCTAAGGGATTGGAAATCTTTTAACTAAAAACTACAGAAATTATTTGAAGAAAAAAAAACCACCTGAAATGTACAAGTTAGGATAGGAATTATTAAAAATTACACATAAACATTTAAATACTTTGACTTAATATCATACATGTTAAAATATTGTTGGTTTTTGGTGAAAATTCATGTTTTTTTTTCTGTTTATGTAGACTGTTTGGAAATTTGTGCTTGTTGTATAAAAATATACCATCAATACATCATGTGAAATTTCAGTTTATTTAAATGATGGGAGAAAATTAAGACAGGAAAAGGGACACAAATGCATAATTGTAGATTTTTATAATCTTGATGAATGCTTAAACTTTTGTGTTTATGATAAAAAGCATTCATTTAATTATCTGTTCTTGCCAAATATTTTCAAACTTTTCAACTTTGTTGCATCAGTGAATCCAGCAACATAGGTAACAGTGAATTAATAATGTAACTAAGATTGTTGGGGCCTACAAAATGGGGCTCAATAAATATCACACCCCTTTCCAACACAAGATTTAATAAGATGAAAGGAAGGAAAAAATATTGAGAACAGAAATATCACCTTCATGTTGATAGAAAACAAGTTGTAGGACTTGACTTTAGCTTTATTTTAGCCAAGTTCATAGGAATGAGGCGAAGAATTAACCATCAAGTGGGTATAGTCTAACCTTTTCCTACAGGGATAGAGATACTGGAAACAGAATGTGGTGTATTCTTTCAAGACAGAAAAAACAAGTGGAGTGACCACACTTCACAACTTGGTCATTCATCAAGAACATTCCCAAAGACAATGAATGAAAGAGAAAAGACAGAAAAGGAGAGTGCTTAGGGAGAATGCCTCACTACAGAATCCAGGGATAGACATGATTCCCTGCTGACGAAATGTAAGTGGAACTGGGTAAGCACATAACCAACACAAACGACAAAGCTGCATGGCTGTCAAGGAGAATGTTAGTATATCGGGCTCTTTTCAGAAGCAAAGATGAATGTCATGTAACTTTTCTGATGCACAGAAGTTAGGAGAGTTCTGTTACCTATTGAGCCCAAGCCTGTTCATCTTGTTCATGAGAAGTTTATGGAGGGATTAATGCCTAATTTTTGTATCTCATCTGTTTCAAGGTATGAGTTTAAGACCTCAGTGAATTCTGAAAAACATTAGAAAGCAACTTTCATTCAGGCAACACTGAAAGTTTATTTTCATTAAACTCCAGATCTTTTAGGATATTTTATGATGAAGCAAATATGTTAATTAATTATTAAGAAAATAGCATGAAGCTGATATTATAAATTTTATACCCATTAAACTGTACATATTTTGACAAATACAATTTACCAAAATTAATTACTTAGAGAATATGCTATGCCTGAAGTCTTCACCAAAATGTTTTTCTTAAATAAACTGAATAAAACATAGGTATTTATTTGAAATGCTTTTCTCATCCTGGTGTTCTCAGAAAATTTTGAATGTGACATGGGTATAAAACAAATTATGAAGAGACCTGAGAACAATAATTACTTTAAATATACTGCTTTTAGTTTAGACATTTCAAGATAGAAAGACAGAAGATATAGATCTGAATCACAAAATATGTTAAACACATAATGATTCTTACGGTGGGTAAACAAATTAGGAGTATTCCCTGATCTCCATTCCTTTACAAAAAGAAAGGGAAACCCTGGTGGCCTGTTTTGGGAAACAGGAAACTCTTGCTTTTCCATCATTTAAAATGAATTCTTTCCATTCAGAGTTTTTAATCACCTTCCCTTCCCTTTTCTCTGCCATCCCACCAAGGATTTGTGCCTGGAGAGTGTTTATGTGCTTTTACAAAAAAAAGCTTCAAAAAGCAGGTTTTTAAAAAAGATTTATTTATTTTTATTGGAAAGGCTGATAAACAGAGAGGAGGAGAAACAGAGAGGAAGATCTTCCATCCGATGTTTCATTCCCCAAGCAGCCACAAAGGCTGGAGCTGAGTCAATCTGAATCCAGGAGCCTCTTCCAGGTCTCCCACGCGGGTGCAAGCTCCCAAAGCTTTGGGCAGTCCTCGACTGCTTTCCCAGGCCACAAGCAGGGAGCGGGATGGGAAGCCCGGCTGCTGGGATTAGAACCAGTGCCCACATGGGATCCCAGTGCGTTCAAACCGAGGACTTTAACCACTACACTATTGCGTGGGGCCCCAAAAAGCAGTTTTACAACTGTTGGTATAAGTGGTGTAAACACACAGATACAGAAAAAAAATAATGAGCAAGTAAAGTGGAGATTAGGATGAACAAAAAAATTTTCACTGTAACATATTTCTACATATGTGCTTTGTGACTATCTTGGCTTCACAAAGTCAAAATCAGCACACAGATGCATAGATATAAAGCCACAGCAAATAGATAGATAGATAGAAAGATGAGATAGATAGATAGATAGATAGATAGATAGATAGATAGATAGATAGATAGATAGATGTTATTCTTGGTTGCAAGAGAATCATCCTTCGTGGCCATATCACTTCCAATATCGTCTCACTGAGATCTGATGTAGTACTTTTCAAATTGATATTTGGGTGCTAAACAAATTTGGTGGATCTCAAGAATTTAAAATATACAAACATTCAGAACATGAAAAGGAAGGTAGATGACAAAGCACATTGTTGCCAGAAACAGTACGTATTGCATTGTGAACTTCCTTTTTCAGTTTATGTATTACACCTATGGTGGATGTGTTGCAATATGTAACATATTTCTTCTCATAGGGTATCGGCACTGAACAAAAGACAAGGAATGGCCACTGCCATCTTTACTGCCCAACGTAGCCTTCAGGGATGCTATGATTGTGTTTGACCACACGGGAACATCAGGCACTGTTGACCCTAAGTTCAACTCTGTCTGAGTTAACCCTCTTTTCTCTTTGGCAATACTTCTCCCCTAGCCATTTCTCTACCCTTTATCATCTTTTCCTCATTCTGTTTAAAATTCCATTGGCGTAAAGAACAAATTTCTTAGCTGAGTAGAACACCTTTTAGAGCTGTCCTCTGCTTTCTCCTCTAGACATACGTCCCTTCTCTTTCCTCTAGGCAATATTCCAGTTATCCAGACTGAAATATTCACAGTTTTCCACATGGTTGGGCCATCCCATTATTCTTACCCCTAAAATTTCTTTCTATAGAAATATCATTGACAATGTAAAATAGTACAGTGTACACACACACACACACACTCTCTTACAAGAAATAAAAGATTGAAAACAGAGGCTCCTATCCTCTCCACCTCTCCTTTCTCTTCTGTTTTAGAAAACATCTTTCTTGAACCAACAAATTAATTTCATGACCCAGTAATGGGTTTCAATTCAAACTAGGACATAACTCATTAGTGAGAAAATTCCATGGTGTGAACTGAAAGCTCCTCTTTTCACCAAGCCTCCCTGTTTCTGTGTGTGTCTTTCCTGCGAATTTCAGGCCATGTTCAACGGCCCCATGCTGTGCTTCTTTAACTCATCGCTGTGAAGTCTTCTGAGCACTTCTCACACAGCTCCATAGGTCAGCTCCACTCATACAACCAACACTTCTTAAACAGCAGTTAGGTGCAAAACCTTGTACTGGGCACTGAGGATACGGAACCTAGGTGAAGCAGCTCAGGCTCAGAGAATCTGGAGACTCACCAATCCTCCCTCCCATTTAATCTGGTTAAAGCTGTCTTTATTAGATTTAGCTTTTTACTGCAACCACTGGGATCATTCTGCAGCTTACATCTGTCTTTTCCAATTGAAACATTGTCCTATTTAAGAAGTAAACTTTCCAGAGATATGGGGAATTTTAACCTCTGTAGTTATCTGTGACTGAAAAGCATATTTTAAGGACTTGATGGGAGTCAAGAGTGAAATTGATTGCCCTGAGTCAGAGTCGGTTTCACAATTCCCAAGAACCTCTGATTAAGAGTTTTGTGCCCTTTATCCAACTCAAGTGCAGTCTAATCTTATTGTGAGATGTGCCATGTTTTTTAAAGGTTTATTTATTAATTTTATCAGAGAGAAGGAGGGACAGAGAGAAATAGCTTGCATCCACTGACTCTCTCCCTAAATTGCTGCAGCTGCAGAGTTGAGCTGATCTACAGGCAGGAGCAGGAAATTCTTCTGGTCTCCCATGTGGGTGCAGGGTCCTGAGGCTTTGGGCCATCCTCTACTGCTTTCCCAGGCCGCAAGCAGGGAGCTGGATTGGAAGTGGAGCAGCCTGATATGAACCATCATGCATACTGGATGCCAGCACTTGGAGGTGGAGGATAGAACAGTTGAGACATTGCTTCTGCCCAGATGTGTCGTATGTCTTCTGTGCTGTCTCCACTTGATGGCATGGGGTGGTCAGACACATTGTATTCATCGAGTGGCAGATATGATTCATACGATGCTTCACATTTGATTAAAAATTATTTTTGGTCTCATTCATTTGAAGGGTAGGAGTGGGGAAGAGAGAATGTGGAGATAGCACTTGAACACTAATGCTTCCAACCAATATCTTAAATGTTGAACCAAACATCTATCCCATATTCCATGTTTTGAAGTGTGAATATGAAACAAATGAGAAGAAACTTTTAGGAACCTAGAACATACAGCAAATTCTATAAATCTGCACATAAACTACAAATTTCAATTCAGAGCATGGGTGTTTGTGTCAGTGGTTAAAAAGTTTTCTGATTAAAAAAAATCTTTTCAGATTTCACTGTATTCACCTGTGTTAAGTTTAAATAATGTACTTGAAACTAACAGAACCAACTACTGCCTTTTGAGATTGCCTTTATCAGCATTTAATATGTATCCTATTTTAAGATAATTACATGAGATAGTTATAGCTAATTAACACTGTTTCCTTAACTAAAGATTAAGTTGAAAATAATTTACCATCGACTTTCATATCAGGTTGTTCTCTCAACTGGATGATTTCTGGGTCAGATTTGCAGCCTTTTCCTGAGTCAAAAAGTATGATCCCAGAGCTGCTCTCAACCAGAAAAAGTTGGTAGAGCCCATACTAACTTGATGGCCCCAATCATATTGTTTGATTTTAAAGCTTTTGGCTACTGAGCAGGACACAGTGACAAAACAAAGTACCAGGCTAGGCTTGTTCTTCCCATGGGTACTCCCATTCCTGTTGCTGTGGTTACTCAGCCATTTTCTCGGGATGTGATGGAAGAGTATTCACATAAAGGCTTGGCCTGAGATTCACAAACCATAATATGGTTACAAAGATTCCAGAAGATTGAGTGAGCCTGGCTGGGTGAGTTCCTACCAATTTCCCCAGCCATATTCAGCCAGACATCAAGCTGTTCTCTGAAATTCAACTTCTATCAGGATACAGAATTTGTGTTGTAATTTGCATGTCTTACTCCTGCAAATTACCAGTGTGTGTCTCATTGCAACCGTCACAGGCTTAGATTCAGGAAACGACAGCTGAGAAGTGGTACAATCTAACAGGAGACCGGGTGTGTCCTGCCACATGGGGCCACAGGCGAAATTTATACCTGGAACTTTGTTTCTAATGTTAAAAAACATAGCCAAAAAGGTTTCTTCATTATTCAGTAACTGTTCCAGCATCACAAAATAATATTTCTCAAAAGTTTTAAAATGTGCACATGCATAAGTTATGGTTTCATTAGTGTCGATAACTCTGCCTTTCTCCACATAAGTAGCCTCAAAGGAAGTCACTGTGTGTATAAGTCAGGGTAGTTTTTCTGGGCAGAACAGTTATTAGGGATATATATATGCAGTTGGTCTACAAAGCAAATCTTCAATGCAACAAGGTTGAGACAGGGGATCTGTTATTGATTCATCACTGAGGGAGGTTTTGTTCACATAGTCAGACCCTCCGTACTCTCTGCCTCATGCACTCCTTTGACTGTCCAAGATGGACAGAACAGAAACCCTCACTGTGTGCCAGTGCAACGATGCTGGCCTCTTCAGCCTCCAGAACTACAGGTGTAATATTCTCTACTGCTTATGGAGAACAGAACCTGAGGTATTCTGTGACAGCAGGAAAAATGTGAACATGCATAGCCTCTTTTACTTCCTTATTTTAAACTGTAGATAGGCTTATCATACGATTCTTAATTTTCTCTAAAAATGAAGATTAATAAGGGAAGAAGCAGCCTAGAACAGTAGAAAAAGTATGCTTTGGCCACAGCACACTAGCAAACCCAAAGCAAACACTGAATTTATTCTTGTTGAACGAGAATACAGTCTTATAGTTATTCATCTGTTTATTTTAAATTAAATTTCCATATAGTCAAAGTGTACATACATTTATATACATTTACATAGTGAAATGCTTACTACAATCAAAAGATAAAATTAACATATTTATTCCCTAATATACTTACTTTTTGTTTGTGTGTAAGAGAGATAAGAGCACTTGAAGTCTATTCTCTTAGCAAATTTCCAGTACACAACACAGACTAGTCAATATTCAATAAAGTCATCATGTTGCGTATTGTGTCTCCAGAACTAATTCACCCTCCATGCAACCTTTTCCCTTCATTTTCCCCTCTTCCCACCTCTGACAGCTAGTGCTGTGTTACCACACATTCCATTTTTAAAGGTTGCACATATAGGTGAGCTCATGCAGCCCCTTCCTGTCTGTATTCGCTTACTTCACTTATCATAGTGTCCTCCAGTGCATCTATGCTGTCACAAGGCCCGGGGGTTCTGGTTTTCAAAGGCTACATAGTCATATATCATACAAATAAACACATATATAGAGACTTTAAAACTTTTTCCTTTTGTTATTATTATTATTATTATTATTATTAGTAGTAGTAGTAGTAGTAGTATATGATACAGTTCCATAGGCTCTGGGATTTCCCTGACTCCCTCCCTAAATCATCTCCCCACACACAGATTTCCCCTATTTTATTGCAATAGCATAGTTCTTCATAAACAGTCGTAAGTCCATCATTGTGGGCATGGACAATGGCAGAGTCTAACATTCTACTGACAAGATATATTTAATAGTTTCATTGGGAGTCAATCTTGGTGTGGAAGTAGAAATGAACACTGCATTGTATCCTCACATCTAGCTATGATAGTCTCCATTACATGGTTCTTATACATCTCCTTAAATGAAAAGCCACAATACAAAATTAACAACAGGAAGAACAATAGAAATATACTATGTCATGAAGTTAAATAACATGCTACTGAATGATTAATGTGTCTCTGAAGAACTGAAAAAGAACATCAATAACCTTCTGGAAGAAAATGATGCAATTATATGATCTATGAGTCCGTGAATAATTTAGTATGAGAAAAAAGTTGTTTTGAAGAAATGAAAAGAAAAACCAAAACATCAGAATCTATGAAATATACGTTCTGCTGATCTTTGTTGGTGAGATGTGCTTTCTATAGGTAACAGATAATTGGGTTTTGTTGTTTGTTTTAATCCAGTCTACTAATCTATGACATTTGATTGATGGATATAAGGCATTTACATTCAGTTTTAACATAAATAGGTAGTAATTTGGTAGTCTTGTCATTTTAGCAATGGGTTGTTCATTATTTGATTTAGATTTCTGTTGTTATTTTTCTGGAATGTTCTTCACGTTTGCCTTTGGATTTGGTGAGTGTTATTCCTATTCTCTGTCAAGAGAACATCTTTAAAAACCATTTGTAGGACAGATCTGGAAGAGGCATGTTCTTTAACTTTACTTTTATTTCATTTTCAAAGTCAAAGGAAAGCTTTGTTGGTTACGTTATTCTGGGATGAAGATTTTTTTCCAGTTAGAATCTGGAAAATGCCACTCCATTCTCTCTGGTCTGTACGGTATCTTGTGAGAAATCAACTGTGGTTCTGATTACCATTGATTTATATGTGAAGTGATTTTTTTTCACGTGCACATTTAAGGATTTTTCCTCATGTTTGATTGAAGAGAGCTTGATTGCCATGTGTTGTGGTGAAGACTGCTTTTTGTCAATCCTGTTGGGAGTTATATGTCCCTCCTGAATGTTGTGCCCCAACTCTTTTTCCAATTTAGGGAATTTATCATTTTATTATTTCATTGAATATACTTTTAAACCCAGCTTCTCTTTCTGCTCCTTCTAGAATTCCAATAACTTTTGTTTTTTGCCTTTTAATAGTGTCTCTTAATTCTTGAATACATTTTTTAGCTTAGCATAGCTCCACTTCCAGCTTTTTGATTGTTTCACCATTATGACCAGAAATACCTTCCAAATGTGAGATTCTTTCTTCTGCCTCATCCATTTTATTAAGACTCTCCACTGAATTTTTAATTTGCTCTATTGTATCCCCCATTTCCAATAATTCAGATAAATTTTGTTTCAGTGGTGCCATTTCCTGTGTGATATTTCTTAAATTCCTTCAACTCCTGTATATGCTTCTCATTGTTCATAAGAAGTTGTATAATGAATTTTCTGAACCCTGTAGTCCCCATTTCTTTAGTGTTTTCCTGAGTTAACTTTAAGGCTGGCAAAGGCTTTTGCTCCTTCACAGGGGAGTCTTCAGGAATATTCAGTGTGCCTCTGTCTCTTCTTTTGCTCTTGGTCACTGTATTTCTGGTTAGCAGGCTCTTCTCCTTAGGGCAAGTTTCTAAGCTGTGTCACGCAAAGGTCTATAGTTTGATTTTATTTGTGTTTGGTACCTGGTTCTTTGTTTGCAGTCTCTTATGCCACACCCTCCATAGAGTTTTAGTTCTGGGCTGCTGTGTTAGGCTTCCACCATGGTCTTCAAAGCCTCTGCTCCTGGCTCAACACTCTCCATCGCCTGTGATCCTGTTCTGGAACTGCACCATTGTCTGTACAATCTTTCTCCCACTCCCAGTTTGAGCAGTTCCCAGGATTAGGAAGACACCAGGTTTTCTAAATAACTAGGTTGTTGTTGGTGCTTAGTGTACCACCATTGGATATCTGGATTTGATGGCCATTAGGTCTGGGAGATACTCAGAGCTATTTTGGGTGGAACCTGTGGTTTGCTGCCTTGTTGCAATGCACTGAGCCAGAAATTAATCATTTCAAGCTCAGTGCATGCATAGTCCTATTCCACAATCTTTGCCTCCCTAAACTAAATGGTGCCCATTGTGACTCTGGTCATGGTCTGGGCTGTGATATCCATCCTGTTCCTGCACCGCTTGTTTGGGATCTACTACTCTATCTCTGCTTCTTTTGAATCAAACAAATCAGCATGACTGGCAGTTCTTTGCCTCGGTTTACCCGCTAAGCTCCTCTTCCCATCTGATGACTAGTGAAGCTCTGGCCACCTGTTGAGCTCATATCATGCTCGCTGACAGCCACTGTGTTATCTGGTCACTGCAATAGCACATTGTTTTCTCCACTGCTTTCCTGTGGCCATCAGTCTCCAGCTGCACCTCTGCTGTTGGCTTGTTCTCTCCTATTTTCTGGAATGTTCCTTCTCTGTTTCACCCTAATGATTCTCCGTCTGTTTGAAACTTGAAAACTTAATGGAAAATGGAACAAAATACTAATTTTGGTGCAAAACATTTTGAAACCCATGTGCACTAGGGTTCTTTGAAAGTTTCAGGAAAATTCTTATTATGGAAAAGCATGCATATATTTGCAAAAGATGTTTGCACCCAAACAAATGTGACATTTTAATTTTCCACAAACTTTTTGAAGCCTGCTCATACATATGTATGCATAGGTGTGTGTGTGTGTGTGTGTGTGTGTGTGTGTGCATGCCACATTTCTTTTATTCATTCACCCAGCCATCTGGAAGCTTAATTTGTCACTGTATCATGCCTATTACAAATAACTTTGCAATTGATAAGGAAAATTAGATATCCCACTCAGGATTTTACTTTTTGTCTCATGGGTACAATGCCAGAACAAGGACTGCCAGATCATGCAGTACTATTCTGTCTTTCTCTCTTTTAAAAATTTATTTATTGATGTGAAAGAGAGAGAGAGAGAGAGAGAGAGAGAAGATAAAATGATCTTCCATCAGTAATCTCCAAATGGCTAGAACTCCAACGCTGGACCAGGCCAAAACCTGGAGCCAGAAGTTTCCTCTGGGTCTCCCAAATATGCTCAGGTTATCTGTTTTTGCTTTTCCAGGGTTGAAGAGAGTAGCCAAATTGAACTAGCACCTAAATGGGATGCTGCATTGCAGACTTCAGCCTTGCCCACTGTGTCATGATTCAGCTTTAGTAGTCCTATCCTCAACTTTTTGAAAAACCTCTATATTGTTTTCTGTTGTGATTGCACTAATCTGCATTCCTAACAATAATCTTCATTAACTTGTGTCTTTTTGATAAGTCATCCTAACAAGTGGTTTTATTTGCATTTCTCTGATGAGTAGTAGTGATGTTGAGTATCTTCACATATATTGGAATGACTATTTCTGTGTCTTCCTTTAAAATATGTTTTTATTTATTTGTTAGTTTATCTGAAAGGCAGAGTGACACAAAGAGGGAGAGACAGAATGAGAGAGAGAGAGAGAGAGAGAACCCTTTCATTACTGATTCATTTGCCAATACCCATAATAGCCAAGGCTTGTTCAGGCCAAAGGTGGGTGATGGGAACTCTATGTGGATGCCCCACGTGTACTCAGAGCCTAAGTACACTGGCTATCACCTGCTCCCTTCTGGGTGCTTTAGCAGCAAGACTACTGGGAAACAGAAGTGAGACTCTACCTTAAGCTCTCCAAGACAGGATGTGGATGTCCCAATTGTAGCACAGCTGGGGCATCACACACCTGCTCCTGTGTGACTTCTTGTGACAAATGTTTATTCAGTTCTTCTTCCTATAATTAATTCAGGTTATTTATTACTGTTGTGGCTAGTGAGTAGCATGAGCTTATATACACACACGTGTGTGTATGTATACATATATAGATGTATAAACACATTGTTTGAAGTGTTCTAATTTTCTAATTTTAACTTTTCTGTATAAGTGATTTTTAGTTTAATGCTGCTCTACTTGTTCAATTTATCTTGCCAGAGCTTATAGTTTCACATTAAAAAAATCACTGATAAAGCTAATACCGGGAAGTTTTTCTCTGGTTTCTTGTCATAGATGCATAATTTCAGGGTTTACGAATTCTTCATTCATTTTGAGTTTCTCTTTGTATATAGCATACAATAGGAACCAGTGTCACACATTTGCATGTGATATTCAGTTTTCACAACATTATTTATTAAGTAAAGAGGCCATCCTTTCTCCATTAGATATTCTTATTGTCCATGTGGGGAATTAGCTGATTGTACCTACTAGTATTTATTTCAGGGCTGCTTTTATGTTCCTTTAGTCTATATATTTGTGCTTATGATTATGCTGTGCTGTTTGGATCACTCAAATTTCATAACATAATCTGAAACCACAGAGCACAAAGTCTCCAGCTGTGTTCTTTCTTCAGAATTTTTTTTTTTTGGCAATTAGGTGTGCTTTGTATTCTTGCTCTGTCCATTTGTGTGAAATATACCATTGGAATTTTATAGGGATTGCATTCAATCTGCATACATGTGGAGTTTTCATAATTTTAGTTCTCCAATTCCATGCATATGAGACATATTTTCACTTATGTTTGCCTCCTCAATTTTTCATCACTGTCTTGTTGTTTTTGAAGCTTGACCTTGATATGTAAATCCTAATTCTAAACTTAACTAAATTGTGACTTGCACAACTAAGCATCTTTTACCCTTTCTTGTCTTTAAAGTGAGAATTGTGTCTATTACGATAGAGCTGCAGTAAAAATTAAATTACTGTAAGATCATCTATGACAGGTCTTTGCTCATGCCTTAGCTTACTCAGTAAATGGTTGTTACTGTTTTATTATGCTGTTATTATTATTATTTTTTTTTTTACTGTAGAGGCTTTTCTGTTGAGCTATCTGAAGTCAGGGGCTGTCTCCTTGACTCACCTCTGTACTCAGTGGTCCCAGAAGTACATGAAAGTGACTAATCAATGTGCCTCCAGTCTGTGTTTCCCAATTGTCTTACATTATTTTGCCCCACAAGATAAGCTTTGCCTCTGCTTCAGGCTGATTGCCATAAATCATCTCCCTGATTATGATTTGTTGAGTTGGGTAGAAGTCAAAAGAGGTACTCACACCAAATTGGTGCTCTTCATTGGCAGAACCATAGCGAAGGCTTCTCTGTTCTGGGCCCAGGTGCAAGATTTTCATTTCTCATCGCCTCCAAAGTGCAGTCAGATGTAGAGATTTCAGGTGTATCTCAAGTCCCCTATAATTTTCCTTAACTGTGCAATTCTGCCACTTTTTTTTGGCAGGCCCCATGTGAGGCCAAGGACATAGAGATGAGCAAAACAGACAGTATAATACTACATAAACTTAGAAATGTTGGACAAAAGACATAACAGAAGATTCTGAATCTGGACATAAGAAACAAGCACACAGGCCAAATGGATGTCAGAAGCTTTGGACTCAGGATGACGTGGTGAATACTTGATACTTACTAGCTGTGTGGTACCTTCCTTAGCTGATCTGCTGAAGCCTCTGTTACCAAGACCTCGCTGATATTCCGTATGCTGACCCTCTTATTCTAGTTGGGAGTCACCGGGCAAGCAGGATCAGTTCCTGGTAGCTTTCAGGCATGCCATTCAAGCCTATTGAATTGGAATCTGCATTCTAACCAGCTCCTCAGCTGGTTCATGTGACACTGCTTGTTAAGTCTGGATCTTTCTTAAGGTTCTAGGTAAGAGAAGTGGGTGGCAGAAGCACTGTCGTGCACAAGCAACATTTTAAATGAGTGGTACCTGGGAAACTATTAACATCAAACAAGATGCTGCTAAGATAACCAGCTGTCACTAAGTAGAGCTACTGCTCCTGGGGTCTTCTGTAATGAATGCTGATCAGAAAGTTTGAGGCTGGATAACAACCAAATGATTGGTCCTTATGTCAAAGAAGATAAACTTCTTTGCTCTATTCAGAGATACCTGATAGAAAACCCATGCTGCCAGGCAGGCAATACAAAAAAAATCATCATTATTCAGACAACAATTTTAACAACTATTCAAGGAATGGGAGTGCTGATGGCTCTGGGCACCTCAGCACAAGTATCACAAAGAACATGCAGGCTCTGTGAAGGGCTATCACACAATGGTTGACAGTCAGTGGTTTATAAAATCCAGATGCTTTCTCAAACAGAAAATGCAGGAAAAATGGCCAAGTTTAATAACTATTAAGAGCATACAAGCTAAGTAACAATGAGGCTTCATTTCACCTTCAGACTGGTGAGAACAAATACAACTAGGACACCCACTTCTGGGATGGAGAGGAGGAACAGGGTTTTCATTTACACTGTTACTATGAAAAGTGAGATACTTGTGGGAAGTGATTTGGCAAAATCTACTAACATAAAAAGAATTACCTAAAAACGCTAGTGTATGTGCCCACCTAGGCACATCAGATATACATACAAATGTATATATCTGCACACACACACACACACACACACACACATTGCAGCATTGCTCAGCACCAAAAAAAAAAAAATGAAGGAAAATAAGTTTTGGATCTTAAATGCCTTTGATTCTGAGGACACTACTAAAACATACTAAAACGAACATGTACAATCTATGCTTGTTAGTCTGTCAAACATTGTGGAGACAAGCAGATAGAGCAAAGTATATAAAGAACACAGCCCCACTTTTGGAAATTAAAGAACAATAAAAATTTTACACATCCATGTCTTCACCCTGCACCGTGCAGCTTGCCTTCCCTGCCCTACAAATCCCCCTTCCATTCCATGCTCTGACCTGGGGTTTTGGCTTACTGATACCGCACAATGGTTCTCTGAAGCCTCAGACTCTGGACTGGGCTTAGCCAATCAGAGTGCTGAAGGTGGCTAAGAGAGGCACAGAGGGAGAGCAGGACAGTCTCTAAGCGTTACAGCTTATCTCAAGACAGCTTACTCCATGTGACTTCTATTCTGCTTCTGGCAACCCCATCCTTCCTACCTTTAACCTTAGGGCTGTTAAGACCTCTGGGATATAGCTATGATATTTTTAATACTCTAAAATTCTATAAATAATCCTTTTATTAGCTTCTGTCTGGCTGATGTCAATTGGAAGCTGCTGCCATTTCTTGCTAGGATGCTAACACCACATCTATTTCTGAATATTTATGAGTGACATTCTATGTTTACATATGAAATACAGAATCATGAGGAAGAACATATAGTGAATGTGTAAAATGAGATATATAGAAGTTGGGTGATGGGGGATAAAATGGTGAGAAAAATGCTAGGTAAAATAGGGAACAGAGCAATTAAATAAAAAGGAGAAAAAAATTCAAAATTACCCTAAATTAGTTCCACTCCAGAAAACACAAAGATGACATCACATCTAAGATTATGTGTGTGTGTTTGTGTGTATGTTTAAATGTAATTTTTAAAAATTTTCTAGTCAGTGTGACAAAAGGCAGCCGACAACACAGATCTCCTGCCTTAGCGTCATGGGGAAGCAGAATGAGTGGCTGAACACGTGGCTCTTTAGTGTAAAGAGAAATGCTCCTGATGACAAGTAGGGTGTCCCCATGGAAGAAGAGACAATGACAGACCTATAGACAGTAGGAATTCATCTCTTAGCTAGTGATTATATTCAAAGAGAACAAAGAGACTCGCATCTCAAAAAAAAAAATCACAATTTTAGGAAGCCACTTCAGCTATAGCAAAGCAAGAAGAGAGGAAACTGTAGCAGAGAAAACGGCCCAGCCTTCTGCTGAAAGAGAAGAACAGAACAAAAGAAGCATGCGTTAAAATACCGGTCAAACAGTGCTGCGCGTTATTCAGTGATAAAAGGAAGACATGATGAAATGGGACACCCAGGATTTGAAAGAATGGTTAACTTGGCATAAAACCAATTTGATTAGGCCAGAATGACAAGACATATTGAACAGAGGTGTCAGTGCTGTGAGCAGTGCATACAACAGAAGCCCAGAGCAGAGAGGGCAGCCAAACCGATGAAGACAATGGTTGGTGCTTCGGAGGAATGTGTGTGCACTTAGTTCCTGCCCCTGGACTCACACTTGGCAAGAACCAGAAACGCTTCCCTAGCAGGACAAAGTAATCATGTCACAATGTCCGAGAAACAGGCTAGCACGTTATGCGAGTGTTTTAGAAGCCATTATAGGTCTTGGTGAAGGTCTCCGCTGGTCAGAAGGTCACTCTCGAAGCTGAGTTAATCAGAAAATGAAAGGAGAGTCAATTGTCTGCAGACACTAACCCATTCTGTGGAAGTCTTCAGAGGAGAGCCACTTTCCTCCAAACTCTTTGTGCGCAGAAGAAAGAACATGCACAGGTGGAAGAAAGTTCTCAAAACATGTCTGCCCTTCCCTTCACCACTGCATGCTTGACCAGCCACCTTCACTGACAATTGATCTACCACTAAATCACAAGCAGAGAAAAATATATCAATAAACAATGTAATATATTCCTTCTTTCTTTCTCTGGACAAGTTTAAACAAATTATTCCCTGAATGTTAAATGTATTGTAAATGGAAGGTATTTATAACCTCAACAACTACTTATTGATCATCTCAAATTTTAGAACTGACAAGCCTTTTATTTCACACAGAAGGAAGTAGAAGATTAATAAGGATAAGAAAATTGCCCAAGATCACCCACTACATTTTATATACAACTTTTTTTGTTGTACCAGGAGCAGATAAATGATAAACATGAAGTCAGACAGGAATAAGAAGGGAGAGTTATTAAAGGTGTAATAGCACACTCATCAATCCCAAATGTTTCTTCATCACAGACACTGGGACAGCCTTTTTTAAACACAATGCACACACACACACACACACACACACAGACACTTGGGTTCATCATCGTAAAAACCCATAGAGGCATGTCCCAGCCTACTTGTGTAACCTGGGACATGATCTTGCTTCTCAAGCTGAGGGAATGTAGTGAAAAATGCCAACACACGGATAAAACAGAAAGTCACTAATTCCTAATTCTTTCACCTTCTATCATCTTGATTCTCTGTCTTTCATATTTGCTGCTGGTGCCAAAGAATGTCCTAAGATCAGAGACCATGCTGAAGAGTCCCTAGTGTCAGAAGTCTAGCCAAAAAAGTGATGTTACTGCTCCTGCCTTACTTGCTAATGGTTGTGTTGTGGGCTTGGACTGACCTCTAAAAAGGGATCAGTTCCGAATGCAGCCTTTTACTTACGCAGAAACTGCAGGAGTGACCCATAGAGAACGAGCTGGATCCTAGAGTCGGGAAATGTCAATCCACTCACTCTCGGGCATGTGTCTTTGCTTGCCTCTTGCGGACACAACTAGAAATGATGACTGACAATGAAGCATTGGCACAAAATATGTTTCAGAGATGTGTGTATGGTTTCTCAAGGACGTACCACAAGGTAGAACAGATCCATGCTGATTCAGTATTCCATTTAAAATGGTTTATCCAATTTAAAATATTATACATATATTTGCTTAAGGGAAACTGGTTAGAATCACTAATTACACCTTTGGCAAACACATTAGTAGAAAGTTCTATCACATGAACCGTTCTTCCTTCTTCTTCTTCTTCTTCTTCTTCTTCTTCTTCTATGTAGGAAGGATTTAAAAGGTCTTGGATACACATTGCATCTATGTGTATTTATGATGTTTTTATTTCTGAAAGTTCTGGAGTCATTTGTTGATATGCTTCCTAAATTCTCTCTCTCTCTCTCTCTCTCTCTCTCTCTCTCTCACACACACACACACACACACAAACATTAAACATAATCAGTCATGAGTCCTCATAGTACATCAATATTTCCTTCAATTATTTCTGCATTCCATAGTTTTATTAGAGCTAGGGACTTCATTATACAGATAGCTAATGAGATCACCTATGTGCCTAATGCCATGGAATATCTTCGGGTTGCAAAGAAAAGTTACACATATCATTGCCTTGGAGGAACTGCTGGCCTTAAAGTATGTGGACATACTTACCAACACTTACCATGCATTTTATTGTGCTTATTTTAAGATGCCGGGGAGCTGCAGAAAAGGGACAATGAAGAGGAAAAGTTATGTTATGTTGAGGGAAGGAGACTCTGGATTGGATTGCTGAAGTGAATGAGAGCTTGGTAAACAAACAAGGCAGGGATGCACATTGGAGCTAGTGGAACTGGAATGTGAAGAATGAAAGTGTAAAGTACAGACCCTTCAGAGCTCCACAAATCATTGCCTATCAGAAATGTCAAAAGACAAAAATAACAGGAGATGAGACTGAAAAGTGCCCTGATAGCCACAGCATGAAAGGGTAGTGCACCATGTAAGACCTTAGTTTTGACCTTACAGTGTAGATAGTGAAGATATGTCAAAGGGTTTTTAAAGAGGAGTCCATGTGCACAGGTGCACACTTTCGAAAATCACACTGACAGTGGAGCAGAAGACGGATGGGGAAGGAAGCCTTGTATGGCATGCATGAAATGGGACCGTTGCAAATAGCTGTTTCTTTCCCCAAAAGGACTTTCTTATTTTTCTTTCCCCCCTCATTTCTCTGAGGACCCATGAATGAAAGAAAAGTGATCATATATTCAACATGCTGACTCAGGGAATGGGCACATGACCAAAATAACCAAAATAGCCTCTTCCAACCTGCATTAAGATGGTCTTTACTACAGCATTGTTGAAGAGGCCAGGATTTTCCCCTGGATTATTTTCAGTTCTCTTATCATAGATTAGTTGGGTAAACATGTGTGAGCTCACTTCTGGGGTTTCTATTCTGTTCCAAAGCAAGAAACCCACCTGTCACCTTATACAAAAATCAGCTCTAAATAGATCAGGGACCTAAATCTGCACCCAGAAATCATTAAAATGGGAAGGTCTGTTCAATAAATGCTGTTGGGACAACTGGTTAATAGCCTGCAGAAACAAAAAGATAGATCCACATCTCTCACCATACACTAAGATCGAATCTAAATGGATAACAGATCTAAACCTACATCCAGAAACCTTCAAACTTTTGGAAGAAAATGTTGGAAACACACTGCAACACTTAGGAGTAGGCCCTCACTTCCTAAAAAAGACTCCAAAAGCAGTAGAAATCAAGACCAAAATAAACAATTGGGACCTCATCAAGCTAAGAAGCTTCTGTACAGCTAGAGAAACAATCAACAAAGTAAAAAGGCAACCCACACAATGGGAGAAGATCTTCGCACACGACATAGGTGATAGAGGGCTGATCTCCAGAATATACAAAGAGCTACAAAACAACCAAAATGTCAAAACAAACAAGCCACTCAAGAAATGGGCACGGGAAAGGGGTAAACACTTCACAAAGGAACAAACCCAAATGGCAAATAAACATATGAAAAAATGCTCAAGTTCCCTGGCAATAAGGGAAATCCAAATTAAAACATCAATGAGGTACCACCTAACGCCAGTAAGACTGGCCCACATGAATAAAAGCACCAACAACACTTGTTGGAGAGATTGCGGGGGAAAAGGGAACTCTACTCCACTGCTGGTGGGGCTGCAGGCTGGTACAGCCTCTATGGAAATCAGTATGGAGAATATTCAAACAACTCAAAATCAACATACTGTATGATCCAGCAATAGCACTCCTAGGAATATATCCAGAACACTTGTTCTATGAGAAACCAACACGCACTCCTATGTTCATAGCAGCACAGTCAGTAATTGCAAAAACATGGAAGCAGCCAAAATGCCCATCAACAGAGGATTGGATAAGAAAGCTATGGTTCATCTACTCCATGGAATACTACTCAGCTATTAAAAAAAACAAAATGCAGTTTTTTGTGGCCAAATGGGCCAAACTGGAAACCATCATGCTAAGGGAAATGAGCCAATCCCAAAAGGTTAAATACCACATGTTTGCCTTAATTTAAGATGATATGATGTTATGTATAACATGTTATGTTATGAATGTTATATGTTGTGTATAAACTAAAATTGGAGTGTAAGTGAGGTGGTCACAGAAGGTGGCTAGGAACTCGTATTTACTTTTAACATATTGGTTCCTCATTACTATGTCAATTAATTCCATAATGATGTAAATTTTTGCTGATGGTATGTTGGAGCTTTCAATTGACTGGGATGATACTCTGCTGGCTCTGTCTTCAGACCAGAAAGGGTATACCTAAGAAGCCGTTGAACTTGACTGGACAATAAGATGCTGGACTCTATGTTTGGTATATGCTTGCAATGGGGGAATCTCAACTGAACTTGAGCTGTGGTTATGCAACAAGGTGGAGGAATCCACCATGGTGGGAGGGTTTGGGGAGGGGTGGGGAGAATCCAAGTATCTATGAAACTGTGTCACATAATACAATGTAATTAATGAATTAAAAATAACAAATAATAAATAAATAAATAAATAAATAAATAATAGAGTAAAACATAGGAAGCACTCTCCAAGATATAGGAACGGGGAAAGACTTCTTAGTAAAGTCACCAAAAGCACAAGCAGTCAAAGCCAAAATAAACAAATGAACTACATCAAACTAAGAAACCTTCATACAGAAAAGGAGATGATCAACAAAGCAAAGAAGCAACCAATGGAATGGAAGAAAATCTTTGCACACCACACAACTGATAGGCGACCAGTATCCAGGATTTACAAAGGGCTTCAGAAACTCAGTGACAGCAAAACAAACAACCCTCTGAAGAAACAGGCGAAGGAAATCAACAGACATTTTTCAAAAGAACAAATTCAAATGGCTAATAGACACACACAAAATGCTCAGGCTCCCTAGCTGTCAGGGAAATACAAAAGAAAACCACACTGAGGTTTCACCTAACTACAGTGAGATTGGCCTACATTCAAAACTCTACTAACACCTGCTGGTTTGGATGTGGGGAAAAAGTACCTTTCTTCATTGTTGGTGGGAGTGTAGGTTAGTACAACCACTATGGAAGTCAGTGTAGAGGGTGCTAAGAAACTGAAAATTGATCTGCCATATGACCCAGCTGTCCCACTTCCGGGAATACATCCAAAGGAAATGATAACTGCATATGAGAAAGATAGCATTCAAAGTATGTGCTATTCAAGGTAGCATAATCTACAGGAGCAAAGACATGGAAACAACCCAGATGCCTGTCAAAAGAGGAGTTTATAAAGAAACTGTGGAACATCTACTCCATGGAATACTACTCATGCATTGAAAATGATGAAATTCTACCATTTGCAACTGAATGGTCTCAACTAGAGACCATTATGCTCAGAAATAAGTTAATCCCAAAAGGATAAATATCACATGTTCTCTCTAATATAAAAGCAAATCAGAGTTGATGGAACCGTATCATCAAATAATAAAACAAATAAATTTTTACAAATGGTCTTTACAGCATGGAAATGTAGCATAAGAATAAAACACTAACTAGAAGAGCTGAATCCAATAATCAAGTAATGATAGGTAGCTCCTGTGAATTCATGATCATGAATACTAACATGTGACTTCCTGACTCAAATCAGGTGAAAACAAATAACACGAGTTACAAAACCTTAGGTAAGGGTTTAACGTTAAACCAAGAAACTCAGCTTAGCTACACATATCCCATCTGTATGGCATGGGCTCAGCACCCACTGAAGGCAAATTGTTTAACAAGGGTCTTGTGGGATCTGGTGCGTTAGCCTAGTGGCTAAAGTCCTCACTTTGCAAGCACCAGGATCCCATATGGCCACCAGTTCATATCCTGGCTGCTCCATTTCCCTTCCAGCTCCCTGCTTGTGGTCCGTGAAAGCAATAGAGGATGGCACAACCCTTGGGACACTACACCCGCATGGGAGATCTTGAAGAGGCTCCTGGCTCTTGGCTTCAGATCAGCTCAACTCTGGCCAGTGCGGCCACTTACAGAGTGAATCAGCGGATGGATGATCTTCCTCTCTGTCTCTCCTTATGTCTATGAATCTTATTTTTTAATAAACATTAAAAAATCTTTTAAAAAAAGAAAAGAAAAAAAAAAAGAAGGGCTTCTGTTTATCCAGAAAATGAGAAAAATGAAGCTGTAGGCCTTTGGCTCTTAATTTCATTAATCTAAAGTTCTGGCTCATGAGAAGCACCAACCAGTGAGAAGGTGGTTCTTATTTCTGAGTATTTTCCAACCTTAGAAAATTTTAGAATTAAGCACAGAGAAGCTGAAGTTAAAAAACAAAAACCACATTTGTACCTATTTTGTACTGAATTTAAGACAATACCTGTATGTCTTGTTACTAAAATGTCGTGTGCAAAGTGTGTAAATGCTTAGGAGATTCTGCCATAGCCCACTTTGTTACCAGGCATGCAATTCTAGTTTTAAATGTCTAATTAAGTGGCTGCTTTAAGACAAAGTTTTAGAGTTGAAAGTTCCAACGGAAAATGGCCCAGTTTATAAACAGTATTGAAAGATTTAACAGAACTTAAAGGTCATGATATTTAAGAGTTTAATTTATTGGATTTATAATAACTGCTTAGGTACTTGGGAAAGTTTTGCTTGTTAATCAAGCATTTAAAGTACTTTAAAAGAAAACCGTATATATTACATTTGTAAATGCAGTTTAAACTGTTTAAAGATACCTAATTGCCAAAATTGTAAAGTACCCCTTACAAATTATTAGATTTATAGATAGAATAATGGAATTTGTAGTTTGAATTTAAAAGCTTAAAAGAAAGAAAGTCATTACTCTAGTCCATTGAATATTTATCGTCGAAACGAAGTAGCTGCAAACAACATTGCTGTTTATGAAGCTTGACCTCCAGGACCCTAGAAAAACCCTGTGATTTTTTTTTTTTCCTTTGGGACTTTTCCTGCTGAACCTGAGTGACAGACACATTGTTCTCCCTGGGCGTCAGCTGGGAAGCTGATAGTCAGTCCTGGTGGCACACCGGCTTACAACACTTAGAGAGTGAGGGAGGGCAAGAAATGTTCCTAGAGTAACTCCAGCTCACACGCCCATCTTCTCCGTGGGCACAGTTCCTGTGGACAAAACCTCCTAGAGAGCTGCTTTAGCTGCGTGGGGGTGAGTCTCCCCACTTCCAAATGCTGTTCTGCGTGTGACTGACGCCACTGGAGATGAGAATAGGTTATGTAATTTGGAAAACAAATATACTTAGCATTTTAGTGCTCACATAACCCCTTTGTGAGAGTTTTCCTATAATCTTTTTACCTGTTGAGGAATATTGGATGGTTGGCCCTCCCTGGACTCTCTCCTCACCAAAGCCAAAGATACAGACAGAGCTAGGAGGAGCCAGAAGGCAGGGACACACGACTCTCCTATCTCCTTTCCAATTCTCTTTTGTTCTTGAGTCAAGATATTAAGCAGGAGGGAAAGCAGTGATTTGAGGGAATTGCAAGTCACATTGCAATATTTCTCATTTGGTATGTGATTAATCTCCAGTTTTAAGAAGAAAAAAGACCCTTTTGAGCATAGGAAGTTACGGATATCCGATAAGAACTCGGCAACTGTTCAAACCCAACAAAATTTGAACAGTGTAGTGAACTCTACATTTCACTGCTTGACTTGAATATGGTTTTCTGTTTTGGTCTGCATAACTCAAATATACTATTTATTTCCTAGTGATAAACTTATGTATATTTCTAGTTTGTAATTTATCTTTCTCGAAGTAGCCTTGCGTGTTCCAGCCAGAACTTGTTTTCTCTATCAGATATTTAGAAATCGAATATTCTTCCGCTGACTTATTACATTGTGCCTTTAAGAAAGCTTTGTTTTACTTTTTGATTGACGTGAAGCTGGTGAACTCTCCCTGGTGCTCTAAGCATAAGATACCCTCGGCGTACAACTTCTGTGTCACGTCGTTAATATTTCATAGGATCTGAACATGCTCTAGGAGGTTATTAACCTATATAATGAGATGGAGAATTTTATTCACTAAAATTCCAGGGCCTGTTCCCTATGAGATTAATGGCAGCCACAGACTTCCCTGGGGGTCTACATGAAGCAGAGGGTCTCAAGTTGGAAACTGCGAACGTGATGGGAATGGCTACATGGAAAAGGAGTGACCCATGATATGGTGCGGTGAGATCGCAGTGAGACACACACACACACACACACGCGCGCGCGCACACACACACACACACACACACACACAGAATCTGACATGGAGGGACACACATGAGAAGCAACTGGAAAGGGACAGGATTGGAGAACAGATGCTGTCGAGCCAGCGGGCAGAGGTGTGTTACGAGGGATTGCAGGGTATTCCAGCGTACCACAGGTTGAGCAAAGCCCCACCTGAAAACCTCTTCTCAGAAATGCTCCTAAAGCTAACATTTATGCACACCAACATGATGCAAGAGAAATCTCCATGCCTGATCTCTTATGGATCACAGTCAAAACAGAGACTTATTAAAAATATCACATAAATTGTTTTAGGTTATGTGGGTAAGGAATATATGAAACATAAATTAGTTTTGTGTTTGGACTCAGGTCGCATGCCCAATATATCGGATTATGTATTGCAACTATTCCAAAATTCAAAAACACTTCTGGTTGGAAGCAGTTTGGAAAAACAAAGAAACACTAATTATACATAATATTTGCTGTAAAAGTTGTGCCCATTTCTTTTAAGAAAATCAAACATAGAGATTTGCAGTATCCAGCATAATGTTATTAGCTATTTTCCTCATGTTGTATCTCAGATCTTCCTACTTGTTTATCTGGCATAGCCCCAACTCGCATGTTTTGATTTGTATTTTCCTGTGTCTCACTACCCCAAGCATTGTAAGTACTATTCTACTCTTTCTAGTTAGTCAACTGCTTTCTGAAATTTACATGTATAACTGAAATAATATAGTACTTTTCTTTCTCTGTCTCCTGGAATCTTTTTTTTTAAGATTTATTTTATTTTTCTTGGAAAGTCAGATATACAGAGAGGAGGAGAGAGAGGAAGATCTTCTGTCTGTTGATTCACTCCCCAAGTGGTCACAACGGCCGGAGCTAAGCTAATCCAAAGCCAGGAGCCTATATACTCTTCCGGGTCTCCCACAAGGGTGCAGGCTCCCAAGGTTTAGGGCTGCCCTCGACTGTTTTCCCAGGCCACAAGCAAGAAGCTGGATGGGAATCAGGGCTGCCGGGATTAGGACCAGCATCCATATGGAATCCCAGTGCGTGCAAGGTGAGGACCTTAGCACTAGGCTACTGCACCGGACCCTGTCTCTGAAATATTGCGGAGAGTATGATTTATACGTTTTTACCACAGGAAAAGGTAAAAAAAAATCAGGGATGTACATTGTGGTACTATAGTTAGGACACCCATTGTAACACCCATACCCCATACCTCCAGTATGGGTTCAAAGCCCAGCTCTACTTTCTGTCCAGCTTCCTGTTGATGCAGACCATGGGAAATAGGAGATGATTGTTCAGCTGCTTGAGTCCCTGGCAGCCATGTTGAACACCCAGATGGAGTTCTGGGCTTCTGGCTTTAGCGTGGTCCATTCTGACTGCTGTGGGCATTTGGGAAGCGTATCAGTGTATGGAAGATCTCTCTCTCTCTCTCTCTTTCTCCTTTATGATATAGATTTTTAGGCTTAAGGATTTCCCCTTCCACTCTTCACCTCCCTACCATTGTTTTCCCATAAATTATAGCAATATTATAGTTCTTCAACAACAGTCACAAGTTCATCATTCTTTTATTTAAGTGTATGTTGACATCGTAGATACAGACAACGGTAGAAAATCTTTCTCTCTCTAAATATGTCTCTTTATTTGTCTCTCTCCCTGTCATTGATATTGATACCCTGGCTTTCAAGTATGTGAGAATAAATAATTTTTAAGGTTTTAAAAAATAAATTCAACACATTGCTTATGAATATGTAAACTTAGCTGCTGAAACTGTAAAGAGAAATCTGGAATGACTGATTTATTTATTTTGGTGATGATTGGCCCAAAGAAGAGCAACAGGACTGAGATTTGGGAGAAAAAACAATTGGTGGTGTGATGTTGTGCTTATGAACACGAGAGCTATTTACAAAGATCTAGTAAAACTACGTAAAAAATACGCCATAATTTTGGAGGAAAGAAAGGGTCTTACATTACTCAGCGAGACTTGTGAGGTGAGATGCGTATACTCTGAAAGATGTATCAGTGGGAAAGGACTGGCCGTAAGGCAGGCTCTAGGTATGCCAGAGTTACACGTGGGGCTAATGTGACATATCCCTTTACCATCGCTTTCTGTCTGTTATCCAGTTGCTGGGGAAATTGTTTGCTTAAAGTAGGGCATTCCCCCAGTGAACTGTGGGGTTGAGTGGGACAATTTTCTAAATGGAGATAGTATCTTGCACATAGAAACTTGAGACCTGGCTTCCATTCCCAGCTGTGCCATTCATTTTCCGCATAAACGAGGCCACAGCAGAAGATGGCAAGGACTGAAAGAAATAACATCTATAAATGGTCCTTCCAGAGTGTCTGGCACATAATGAGTTTAATGGATCTTGCATTTGGATCAGTGGAGAAGACCCAAATTATACCAGCAGACTATTTTTACTCCCAATCCATCCACAAGGGGTAGAGTCATTTCTATCACTAATATAATTTCCTAATCAAGAAGTACCTCTGGGGTCATCAATTAAAATATCCAAATTAATATCAAAAGACATATCTTTTTTTAAAAAAATACAGAACTAGTTAAATATTGCTGAATTTAGTACCAGCAGAAAAGTTTGGGGAATGAAGAGGGGAGAAAATATGTTTATTCCAATACTTCCAGAATACCCACACTGTGCAATAATTTATTTCATTAAAGGGCCTAAAAGCAACATCTGTGCCCTGCGTTTGGAGCTCTGCTGACAGCATGATGCCAAGTGAGTGCACAATATCCCCCCAAAGTCATACTCCAAACCAGATAGCCTCTAACCCATGCATCTGAAAGTGGAGTGAGGGTGCAGTGAAAAGGAGCATATTGCAGCATTTGGGGCTCCAATGACAGAGCGGGGTATGTAGCCTGGCTCTTGGAGTCCAAGGCCCTTTTGAAAACACTGGTTTCTGAAGACAGCTCCCATGTTGTTGCCTGCAAACCCTTCCACTCAGGCTCCCTGTCTCAAATAAGGAACAGAGTGGAGTCACTGAGCAATCTCTGTAATGAACACTAGCATGGGGCTCGAAGGGCTGCAACTTGGTCTTCATCCAAAACATCGACCTCTCAGTGTTAATTAAAGCTGCATAACCTCCAGGGTTCCGATGAAGGAGAGAAGCAACCGAAGCCTTCTCCAGGGTCTTTTACTGAATTGATAGTGATACCAAAAATAACTTCAGCCACTCTGAAGCATTATTGAACATGAGTGGTGCACAGAACCAAAGGGAAGTTTTCATCTGATCCTCACCGCCATCAGCCTGTAGATTTTAAGCTGCACGCTGTCTTCCTTTGCTTATGCAAACAAAGGAGTGGAGGACCTGTGTCCTAGCGATGTACAGATCGGGAAACAGAGCAGTGAACTTGCCTAAGGCCATGCTCCATCAGGATAAACCTAAGATCTCTTACAACTGTTGTATTGGACTCTTTCTTTCATCCCATTTAGCAGAAATACAGGGACCCCTGTAGTTATAAATAAAAAAAAAAAATCCAGACAGAACTTTCTTGAATAGTTCCATTGAATTATTTCTATTGAAAAGACATCGAAATGACAGCACTTAGTGCAAATTCCAAACATTTCTTCACACTAAAACTGAAATTGATCTGCATAGTGATATGTAATAAAATGGAATATCCTCAGATCTCAAGCTTTGCTTAAAATCAGGGACCCCAATCATCCCAAATGGACAGTATTGTATTGGAACATGGCATCGAAAGAAAATCGCCTTCCCTCCCTTGCCTGCATAACAAAGCACTAACAACGCAGCAGCATTCACCATCCCAAAGCCAGATAGATTGCTGCAGCGGATTTGCTAAGCAAGAGGTACAGCCTGGCTAACACTCCAGGTTTGCATCCCTCCTTCCTAACGTATGTGGCTTACATTAATATGGAAATAGATGCAGCCCAAAGGCACTCTGGAAGTTGTCAGAGCTGTTCTCATGTGACAAAGTTTTCATGTCTCCATGCATCGTACAGTGCTCCCTAGATTTTAAAATCTGTGCTTACCTGATGTATTGTAATTATGGGATCAAAAATGACAGGATGATGCTATTCCAAAGTTAAAATGAATGATAATAATACCTTAGGTTTATATAGTGTCTTTCTCCTGAAAAAGTACAAGAGTTTTTTGCATATATTATCTCATGTATCCTCTTAACACCTCTGAGAGATATTATTAGCCCCATTTCACAGATGAGAGACTGGACACAGGTGGGTTACCTGAGATGTGTAAGGTCATCAGTGTTATCTGACCACAGAATCATCCCAGCAGGGAGCTTTCAAGGGCCATGGGCTGAGCTGTCTTGGGACTTGACATACATGATTTACCCACACCATGCATTCTTCGGAGGGTGTTATTCCTCTCCATAACTGGAGACAGATTCCATGATGTCTTTGGGAGTCAGACCAGTCACTCCTTTCCTTTCTTCTTGACTCTATTCCTTTCACGCTATAAAGAGTTTTGAGAACCTGCACATTTGTCTTTTTCCCCCCTTCCTGGCAATCAATGGCTTATAGATTGCAGAGAGAATCAGAGAATCATGAACATGACGAGTCTCAGGCTCATGGAATTTCCTCAGGCAGTAGACTTAACATCTCTGAGTGTGATAGAGGCCTGACCAAATATGTTCTCAAAGACCAAGACCCATGTCAGTCCTCAGTGTAAGTTTCATGTGCCTACCGTGCTACATGCTAAAGCAGTATAATGCCAAAATCAATGTTGTATGTCAGACTAACAAAGGATTGGAAAATTAGTTCCAGGCCCAGTGCAATAACCTAATGGCTAAAGTCCTCACCTGGCATGCACCAGCATCCCATATGGACACTGGTTCCAATCCGGACTTTTTCCACTTCCTTTACCACTCCCTGCTTGTGGCCTGGGGAAGCAGTAGAGAACAACCCAAAGCCTTGGGATCCTGCATCCATGTAGGAGACCCAGAAGAAGCTCCTGGCTCCTGGCTTTGGATTGGGTCCGCTCCAGCCATTGCGGCTATTGGGGGATGGGAGATATTTCTCTGTCTCTCCTCTCTGTAAATCTGACTTTCCAGTAATAAATAAATTAATAAATCTTAAAAGAGAATTAGTCCTTTCTACTCTGGCAAATACCTCTTTGTCATGACTTGCAGATTTTCAGCTTCTATGATGGCAAGGAGAAGAACATGACTCTCTTGGCACGTGACACCCTTTCATTTGTCTTCCCATCTTAGGCTGTGTCTGTACCCTGCGGGGCCTAACAGATCCTTGCATATACAGGAAATATCCAAACACTCTGGGGCTAGCTCTCCAGTGACACAGGGAGTACCTAGAGTGCTGTGGTCTGCCTCAGGAAAGCAGATTGTGGGAGAGTCCTCACAAGCCCTGAAGGTGGACTTATTGTTGGTGAACAGGGAGATCTGGAGCTCTTTACCATAACATGTTTTAGAAGAGGGTAGACCCTGAGTGGGCACATGCCCTTGGGAAGCAGGTGCATCAGGCGAAGCAGGAGCAGAATGGTGCCTGGAGCATGGATCATCTTGTTGGGGTGGAAGAGCAGTATTGCTGTGAGTTGGATAGGGCAAACCAGTGGTCGTCACAAGCCGTAAATGTCTTTAAAGTCATCTGTTTCAACTTCAGAAGCCATTCAAAGTTTCTTTCTCCCCATCCCATCTCAACACACAGCATATCTCGTAGGCTTTATCATCACTCTGAACTTTCTCCCTAATACTGCAGGTGTATCAGGAAATCCTGACAGAAACCTGCACACTCTAGTTACTTCCGGCTGCAGAAGTCTAAGCTACCATCATTTCCTGCCACAAATTTTCCAGGCACTACCTTTCTCATTTCCTATCTCCACCATTATCCCTGTTCTTTTTCTGCTTACTGTCTTCTCACAGAATCATGTGCAGAGGGATCCTCTTAAAGTACAATCAGATAAATTCATTTTTCTGCTCAGTACCCTCCAAGGCTCCCACCTGTCCATGTTCTCGCCACCCCCGCATCAGTTCCTGCTACCTCCACCCCTGCAACTTCTGCCCCACTTGCCTCATTTATCCTGGAATCCATCAAACATGCGCTACCTCACTGACCCTCTTTTAGTTATTCCCCATGCTTGGAGTAACCTGCTTAAGCTATCATGCCTTTTCATTATTCCTTGCAAACTTCTACTTGAAAAATCACCTTTTCAAAGATTGAAATTCTAATATTTGCAACAAAATGGTCCCAATTGGAAGCCATTATGCTCGGTAAAATTAGTACCAAAAGGGCAAATATCATATGTTCTCTATGATATAGGCAACATTGATGCAATATAAAGAAAAACAAATAGACATACAGACGAACACAGATATGTGTATACTCTCATAGATGAACTGTAGAATGGAGACTAGCATATGAGAAAGTAAAGACATATTGAAGTTTGCATCTCTGGGTAACTTGTTTTTAAATATTTGTTTATTGTTTTTATTGAAAAGTCAGGTTTACAGAAAGAAGGAGAAACATAGAGAAAGAGCTTCCATCTGCTGATTCACTCCCCAATGATCGCAATGGCCAGAGCTGAGCTGATTCAAAGCCAGGACCCAGGAGAGTTTTCTGGGTCTCCCACATGGGTGCAGGGTCCCAAAGCTTTGGGCTGTCCTCTTCTGCTTTTCCAGGGCACAAATAGAGAGTGGGAAGGGAAGTGGAGCAGCCAGAATACAAAGGCTCCCCTATAGGATGCTGGTGCATGCCAGGTGAGGACTTTAGCCACTAGGTTATCATGCTGGGCCCTGAAATTTCCATCTCTACTCCCAAGTAAAAGGAAGAATCCCAGTGAAACTGTTACATATGACTTGACAATATGATGCTAGATTTTCTACCATTGCCTATACCTACAATGCTGTGATAAACTTTAATAGCTGAATGCTGAATTATAACTGTTGATGAAGGACTTTAATATAATAATATGGTGCGGGATATTGGGCAAGGAGGGGTTGGAGGTGGAGGGGGGAATCCCTATACCTACAAAAGTGTGTCATGGTAAACAATAATGAACAATACAAATACAAAGAAAGGATGCACCTTTTCAGGTGGTCACATGGCCTGTCCACCTCATCACCACAATCCATTCATTCCTTTTCATTTCTTCCACTTCACTCTAATGCAGAGCATTGCGTAAGCAGAATTGGCTTCTAGGTTTACATTATCACACACATGAAGGTAGGTAGCTGCTTCTACCAGGGCATAGAAGTATGTAACTATATGATAGTAACTCAGTCAGATGTTACTGTTTGACATAATCAATTCTCAGATTTCAGTTTTAAAATGAATAGAATATCACTTCTGTATTTTTTTAAGTTTTTCAGATTAAGATAAGCATTTTAGGGAGATGATTCTGTGAAGCTGATACTGGCTAGCTCATTACATCAGATCTCCAGATTAAAGGCGATGAAGACAAGTGCTGAGGGAAAGGTTTGCTCTATGGAGGAGTGAATTATATGTACAATAATGTGAATCTTGGCTTATTGGCTTTAATTCTGCCGCTCAGCATGTTGCTCCTCCTATTTTTTAGGGTGATGCACTAAGTCAGCTCAACTGATTGACAGTATTTCAACTGAGTTAGTAATACAGCGACCTTTATCAAGGGATTATAAGGTTTCTATGATCTGTCTCTCCCCAAGCCCTTGCAACTATTATATTCTTTCTTGTTTATTTCTTACTTGGGAATGTTACCTAATGAAGTCCTCCTTATATAACTTGCTTCCATAAACCACACAATCTAAATCATTATTGTAGTCAGATCTTGTCTCAACAAATTGTAACCTCCTCCAGGTCAAGAGTGAGCTCTACCTTTCTCTACCTTTCTCTGCCATCAGTTCTCCCAATATAATATCAAGTGAGTCATGAGTACGGATGTGAGTCATTGCCAAGAAGTTAAAATCACATCCAAATGATACTATCTTTTATAATTCTAGACTACAGAGCAGGCTTAGCTTTAATGAAGTTTTTTTTCCCACATGTCTACTGATATCCTCCAAGTATAAAGACAGTGTTAGAGATCTTAGAGTCAGTCTTATTTATTTTCATAGACTGCTAAACGTGAGCCATATAAAAAAAAGAATTCAGGCTATCCACATTTATGTTACAAACTGCCCAAATACAGTTCTTATCCAAATCATGACAACATAAACAAGTGAAAGAAAAACTAAAAGCATCATGGTCCATTTTTCCATTGCATTGGCAATGTTTCAGTTTTTGTTTGTCCTACCTTTGTCTGATATATCTATTGTTTTCATTCTGAATTTAAATGATTTCTGTTATTTTGTTTATACAAGGAAGTACTCTAACTTATTAAAAATACATAGATTTATCAAATCAAAAAGAAGGGAGATCACTTGCTCAGAGAATACCACGCTAAAATTGTACTTAGGCATATTCTCATGCATGGGCATTATAAAGTACATATTTTGTTTCTGGCAATGCTATAATGGATGCATAGCATTCTTAAAAGCTATTTTCATCACTTAAACGATTTATATTACGTTTCTCACATTATCATGCGTTAGTGACTATATTTTTATCTCCTAATGGGATTCTGGTGCAGTTTCCCCTTCTTCCTTTAGATTGGACATCTGGGATGGGCATTTGGCTCAGCATTGAGGACCCTGCCAGGGACACCCACAGCCCGCACTGGAGTGCCTGAGTTCGGGACCCAGCTCTGCTTCTGACTCACACTCTGGAAAGTAGCAGGTGCCTGGACATCCGGATTGAATTGCAGGCTCCTGACCTCAGCCTGGTCCAGGCATGGTTGTTTAAGGCATTAAAAGAGGAGGCAAACTGCCAGATGAAAGATATTTCCCTTTCGAGTAGACGGAAGTGAATAAACACAATTTTAAAATTGTGTGATAAAATGTATTTTAAAGTAAGTATAAAGAAAAATGTTCTTGCCAGAAAGGACAATTCTATAATTGTCAGATGTGTAGATACAGAATGGCTGAAACAAGAGACAGTAATGATATTGGAGTTTTGTTTTACAGTAGAACTTCCCCTAGGTTTCTTTTTAATATTTACAAACCTCCAATTTTCCCATTCCTGATATTGACCACTGCTTGTGTTAAGTGTCCAACAAAACTTAAGCTATTTGGGAACGAAGTATTTCCTACTGAGTATGCTAAATACATGAGCAGTATTTTGTATTGGTCTTATATACTCTGTGATTTATTTAGTCAACATCAGAGTAACATTATAACCATTACTGCCAGATATTTTCTTTCAACTCATAGAATAGCCCATCTATTAGAGCTCACAATTTTGTAACTGAAATACTAGAATTTTGACCTTACATTTCTCTTCGCTCCTTGAGACTAGATAACAGCAGTCTTGTGAAGCGAAATTCAGAAAAAGAGGGTACTTTCCCAACTCATCAAGAAGCAGGGGAAGGGAGATCGGTGTAAGTTCTTCCTGCCTTGCACCTGAGTGCAAGTGAGATGTGTCAGTTGATATACGTGTTGTCGTTTTCTGGGCCATTAAAAATCCTGTCACCTGCGGGATGAAATGCTGCATTGATTTACCAGCAATGACACAACATCACGCTATCATTTAGGCAGAGAAATGAGAAGCAGCAGCATTGAACAGACCATATTTTTAAGTTTATCACCTTAAAAATGAGATATTCTGTGCAAGAGAGTATGTGTAAATTTATTCTCTCTGATCAAGTTCTTCATCTAAATCATGTTGATTTAAATAACAAACTAAGCTTGGTAGAATAAACACAGGAATGAGGGAACCACTTTTACCAACAGGACAAAGAGAATGCCTGATAACAAATTGCAAGCTCTTCGAGATAGATTTCCAAGGCTGTTTGAGCATTTTTTCCCTAAGATTTCATTCAACCATAGACTGAGCGAAGAGTAATGATGACACCAACATAATCATTTTCTCCCTTTCACATAAGCGTCTTCCCATAGTGCAGAGATTACAAGGCCTCAGCAAGTGCAAACAACTACCTGTGGCCCATTTCGCAAGCTCAAACAAACTGCACATCAGAATGCTTTCTCTTGATATCTTTATACGGAAGTGCAGATGTGATCTGAGCAAGAGAGGATAAAACATACTTTTAACATGTTGTTCTGATACTAAGAGGATTCAATCCCAGTTTTGCCACGATGTATCTGAAATAGTAATTCGAAAACCTGCGACAGGTGCGAACATTTGTCCGCAACATCTGTAAGCATCTGCAGAAGGAGTCAATGGTAATCCAGAAATCATTTGCAGAATCTAGAGCTCTTCCTAATCAGAAAATACAGTCGGATAGATTTTGTGCTTATCTCCAGATGATCCATTTAGGGTAAAGAAGCATTTGAATGTTGATATTCATTCTCTGTACAGTTGCAGCATGAACTGGAGAGTAATTAGTGGATAACATTTTGTGTGAGAGATAGTTGAAGTTTCTAAAATAAAGATCTCTTAGAAAGTTCACGGTACCTGAGGATTTGTAGGGTGAGGTGAGGCAGAAAGCTCATTCTATGTTGTTGTGGGTGGGGAGGGAGGAAAAGTGGGATAAAGAAGATAAAGTCCCAAGGAGAATTCTTGACAGAAAGAGTGAAAATGTAGCTGTAGGGACTCATCCTTACCCCAGCTTTCTGTGACCTGCCTGCTCACCTGCCCATGGACCACGAGATATACACCTGCTGCCTGGGAGGCTGTGGCTTACGTGACAGTATTTGTTTCAGGGATCTCGTGTCTGCATCAGTGACCCTGCTCCCTTAGCTTCAACTAATTATGCCAGGGACCACATGTCTCAGATTTCCTTCCTCAAACACACACAAAGAAATTATAGTCAGATGGCTGGGGACAGGGGAGCTGGCTACCACATCAGAATTGGCCCAATGGCAACACAGTGTTACTGGAGCCTGTCAGACAAATCCAGTCTGTAAAAATGAGAAAGGAGCAGATGTTCAGGGAAAAGAAGAGATAAGAGACCATGAAAGCCCAGAGGAGTGATGAAGAAAAAATATCTGATGACATTCCAGATTTGGAAGGTCCAGAACAGGGTTAGCCAAGATGCTCCCTCATCCTTGTGTTAACCCTTACTCACCCCAAGCCCTCTTGGAACGACTTCTGTGTATGTCTTCTATTTTCTTTTTATAATCAATAACCATAAGGAAACTCACTGAGTACAGTTTCTATTCCACACGTACCAAAACCAGATTTTACAGGGAAATGGGTCTTCTTTAATGATTCAAGCTCTCCAAGATCAAAATGAGATATTACTGAATGCATTCAAACTGGTTTTTGAATGTTTTGCCTTGCAAAAGTATTATTGTTTTTGCTTAATTTATAGTTTCTGATTATTATAGTCAGAACTGTGTTTAATGTTTGGAAAAAATATTTCCTTAGTCTTATCCACATACAAGTATAACTAATCATCAGTTACTCTAAAATCCTAATAATCATTTAGGTTACTAAGATATATTTGGGGAATGACTGTCCTTAGAAGGTGTTTAACATTGGGTAAGTGTCTAAATTCTTCAAAACCTCAAACTTGTCATCAGTTAATTTGGCTCACAATCCCTTTTCTGAATATTTTGGGCCATACATTTTTTCAGATTTCATAATCCTACGATTTTAAATAGTTCATGTGATTATATACACTGTACTTTATATAAGACAATCTTAGGATTCTATGGGATATCCTATAGCCATATCATATATGCAATGAAACATTTGTACATTCATGTCACCTGGATAGATGAAGAAAAACTCACTTTAAGTCAACTTCCATTACACGTATTTTCTTGCTGTCTGCCCTTCTTCCTTGCCAGCCTTCAGCTGAGTGAAGGCTGCAAAGACTATGTGAGAGGTTTCAGAGTTGGCTTGCTAATCCGCCAAGTTCTTACTCAGCAAGGTACTGGCTGTTATCACAACTATTTATGTTCATCATGGCATTCTTACAATCTTCCAACCTTAGATATCAATGCTTGATCCAAGTTCATTTTTTTATGAGAAATTGGATCCTAAGTGACAGTTCCCTCACAAGAACATAGAAAAATGAAAGATCTGGCAGCAATAAGCAAATCATTTTATTATTATTATTATTATTATTAATTATTTAAAATAAACTATGGCAAAGGACAGAAGACATGTACACCCAGTTCTGTCTGATGTCATTCTTATTGTGGTTGTCATCAAACTTCTGGATTGTAATGATTTATACAAAAAGTCAAGTAAACACAGCCATACAGGTCATAATCTTAGACCATTAAAGTAGATCGTGGACAGTTTCAGAAGAGCTACTGCAGCGTGCTTATGCCCTATGCCACTACTCCTCAGAAGTTTTAAGACTGGAGAACAATCAAACTCTTACAGGTATGGATTTTCCATTTCTTAAATTTATCCTATGATTACTCTTTGATAAATGTGGTGTGTAAAGACCCCAAGCACCTTTACATGATTCAAAGGTGACGGGAAGTACCATCAGCTTGGAAGGATGACAACTTGTCCTCTGATCCCCTGTGGGGTCACCCAAAGGCCTGAGACTTGACATGGCTTTCATGATTCAGTAGACCAGCCATAGAAGATTCACTTCTCCTTCAATCTTTTTTTCTTAGAACTGATTGCACGTTTGCTTCTTTGGTGGTCACAACTGCACCACAATACGAAGTTATGACCACAGAGATAGCTGAAAGAGGCTGCGTTGAACATTTTTTGAGGAAAAAAAGAGATAAGGAAAGAGATTGCAAAGTGCTTCATAAGCACCTAGACTTTCCAAATGCATTCAAGAAAGTTTAAAGAACTGCTCAAAAATCACAGTTCCCTTTCACAAGGCCAAGATTCCCTTTGCCAACAAGGCCTAATTTGCTGCATGCCAACAAGAAAAGTAGCTGAAAGTCAATTGATTTAATCTCATTAATAGCTAGACACCCCCCAAGCATGATAAGTTTTCCACAATTTGCTTCTAAATAAAAAGAAAAATAATCAGATTTTGAATTAAGCAAATTGCTTTAGCCTGCCATTTCAAAACAGCAGAAGTAATCTAATTAGCTAAATTTATTAGGAGTAAATGTGAATGAACTCAGAAATTGAATTTGAGTACCAGCATTGGTACAGGCTGTGTATCAGCATATTAGAGAGCAAAGGCAGATCAAAAGCATTGGTTGCTTTTCTTGTTGTTTCCAATTCTTAAAATATATGAAGTGAGGGAGGATGTCCAAACACAATGAGACTGAACTGGTTCCCATGCCGTCTTGCAACAAAAAGTCAGTGACATCTAGTGGAGTGAGCAGAGTCATCTTTACAGTGCTTTCTGGTTTGTTTACACCCTGCGATTGCTCAGTTCAGGCTTTATGCACAGGCAGCAGACCCTATGAAATATTCTGAAGTTTAAAAAAACAATCCTAATCATCCTGTGCTGATCCCTCCTTCGGCACAACCATTTACACTTTGGTCCAGTTGTGGCCATCCAGAACGCGAACATTGAATTTGGGAAGCAGGACCAGCTGGGGGCTGCATAGGGAGAGCTATTGTTTGTTCCCTTTCACAACGACAAAAGAACGTTCTTTTGGATTGTTGACAGGGCTCTACATGCCCACACCAGGGCCGTGCCCACACCAGGGCCGTGCCCACACCAGAGTCGTGCAGGCTGCTAGGCGAGAACTGACGTGAGGCCAGATGTCAGTCCCTGTGATGCCTGGTGGCGTTGTTATTCCTGCCCCACTCCGCAGGGGAGGGAAGCTGGGTCACAGAGCTGGGTTGCCTTTGATCTTCATTCCACAAGTAAATGTCAGACTGAAGACTCCCACAAATATGTCTTTATGTTCAGACTGTCTCATATTAAAGTTATCCCGTGAATATCTAAGTGCCTGGCTACACTGTACTGAAATAACATGATTTTCTCTTCTAATAACAACAAGAATGAAAGGCTTTCTATTTTCAAATCTGCCTTTTGCATACTAGCTTTAACATCACAATAATCTTGCCGTTAGTCGTGAGACCAGTTATCAAGCTCATTTATAAAGAAACAGAGGGGCTCAGTGTGGTAACTCAGTGGCTAAAGCCCACGCCTTGCAGGTTCCAGCATCCCATATATATGCTGGTTCATATCCCGATTGCTCCACTTCCCATTCAGCTCCCTGCTTGTGGCCTGGGAAAGCAGTCAAGGATGGCCCAAAGCCTTGGGACCCTGCACACGCATGGGAGACCTGGAAGAGGCTCCTGGCTCCAGGCTTTGATCAACTCAGTTGTAGTCATTTAGGGAGTGAACCAGCAGATGTAAGATCTTGGTCTCTACTTCTTTCTGCATATCTGACTTTCCAATAAAAATAAGTATTTTAAAAATAATAAAAATAAAGAAACAAAGAGCTAGTGCATGCTAATGGCATACCCCATTTTTAGGAGAGTGATGGATCACATATCCTGGTATATGACCTTAAATTTCATGTTTAGCATGACTCTCTGAGACCATCCAGGCCTATTGATGTCTTGGCCACATCTTCAGGTGAGGGGCACAAGCATTGCCCACTCACTTCCTAACTGATTAAGAGACCACCAATGGGGAACATCTTACCTGTAGGTTCCCGCCCAGCAAGGAGGGTTCAGAGAAGGCTTAAAATCCCAAGACCCTTCCTCAAACCTCTAGTGTCTCTCCCTCCTCTTTCGAGAGGCGCCCCACCTCCCGGCTTTCTCTCCGGAGGTGCTTCCGCTTCCTCTCCCTGCCCTGCTCACCTTGGTCCCTTCGCAAGTAAACTTTTCTGTCTGCAACAGATTCCCAGCTTTTTATTTCTATAATAAGCTAAGGAAAGAACACACTGGGCTTTTCTGGTTACATCTCTACTACCTTTCTGTCCAGGAACAACGGCAGCTTGAAAATACAGGCAGAAAGTCCATTTCTGACCTCCAATTCAAGTGTTGCTTATTTTGAGAAGAGAAACAACTACATGAAAATTGTTGCTTAATTGAAATTGGTAACAGGAGAAGATTAACTGCGCGGTGTTCTCACAGCTGCTTTGACAAAAGCATAGATCCCCGTTTAGGCAGCATGTTGAACACTCACGTAGAATAACAAAAGCCTCTCCGGATCTGACAACGTTGGTGCTGTAAATCACTCTTTGGATTTATTCCACAAAACCTCTGGGTTACAGCTTAATCCCATGTTTGCTTGGGCCCCCCAAAACAGTGTCTCACTTTGCCTTTTTAGAGGGAACATGTTAAGTCTCATTTTTCTTCAGCTGAAAGACCAAAGCGGTCAGAAGGAGAGCCTACAGGGATCTGACAAGGCCACGAGGCAATTACACATCCCTCTGCGATGTACCTGCCGGAATGTTTATGCGGAATCTGAAAAGGACAAGATGCCCTTCTTCTTGTGAAGTCTCTCCTGATCACAGAAGCAGATTTCAAATAATCTTCCGTTTTGCTCCTCTGGGGCACTTGGCTTTGTAAACTGTCAACAAAGCCATCAGAATGAGAAGCGAGATAGTGCAATCTCCATGGGCGGGTGCTGCCCAAATTGTGTGTGAGCTGACAGGGACAAGGGCTGGAGCAAGCAGGAGCAAACTGTGCTGTTGCAATGTTTCTGAGTCCACTGGACTCATTAGACCTTCACATTCTTTTACTGGAGTAAATATATATATATATATAGTTTATATATATATGTATATATATAGTTACTTGGAAATTCCATTAGAAACTATGCATTTTTAAGGTATTTGAAATTGCCCAAGTACTGCTGCCAGTAAAACGAAACCTTTCTCTCTTGATTTGAAATCCTTAGCTTTACCATCTGCTGTTCTTATCTTCAACCAGAGGTACAAGGCAAGCCCTTTCATCATCTGCTGGGGCAGCATCATCTGCCACAACTGTTATCATTCCAGCAGTCAGGGAAGGAAGGCTTTGTGACAGAACTCAGGAGAGACAAGAGAGAAAGAAGGGGCGAGGGAGGGAGAAAGACAGAAAGTAATTACTAGTCTCTGCTTTGTGGGAAACCCTTACTGCACCTGCCCAGCACAGGCAGAAAGCGCTTGTCTGGCTTGACTTTGTCCCTGCAACGACTCTGTGGAATACGTGTGACTATTATCTCCATTTCACAGACTGAGAAAGTTCGCCCATCATTTTTAAATTAAGCCACAGAAAATATTTGGGATGTTTTACACAGAGTAAAGAGCACCATGAAGAAAGAACATTTCCTTATTTAATGTGAAGGTTCTTTTTCAAAAGTGGCAACTCTCCACATCAAAGAAAAGACCTTTTTTTTTTTTCCATTTCATTGTATTTCACGTAGACTGATTTTATTGTCAACAGTAGCTGCACTTACTGTATAAATAAAAAAAATGATTTAAAAATCTCCATAACTGATGTGAAATAAAAATAGATGGTAGCTTAGTTATAAAACAGCAAAGTTGCGTGTTGATGCCTGTCACTGGGTAAATATTGGCGGGGGCGGAGCATAGTAAGCACTGAATCCATGGTGAAGGAGACAGGTGAAAATGACAAAGTTCATTCTTACCCAAGGAGCTTGGAGAGAAAAACTGCTTTCAGTTTCTGTAAATAATTTGTGTCTCTGAAGTTGAAATGAGAAATGAAAAACAAAACCCCAGGGTTGATTTTCATGTTACAGGTATCTCATTTGAAAGAGCATCGAGCTGTTACGTGGGACTCTCACGTCTCATATCCGAGTGTGTACTTTGGACTCCTGTTTGTGCTTCTGACTCCTGCCCCCCACGTCTGTGCACTCCGGGTGGCAGCAGATGGCAGGTCCGGTGGCTGCATCCCAGCTATCAATGTGGGAGATTCAAACTGATTTTCAGCATCTCAGTTGTGTCAGGGCCCAGTTCTCTTTCTCTGTTTCTGTCTCTCCATCTCTTGAACTACATTTCTAAAAATTAAAATCAAGCACAAAATATGAATTGCAGATACCAAAAGGTCTGGGAACACCTTTATTAGAGAGAAAAAAAAATGAATGCTCACCCTGATCCTTGGGAAATAGCAATTAAAATACTTAAGGTAAAAATATAACAATAGAAAAGAAGGCTGTAATTTGGTAAGCAATAATAAATAGATCATATCCAAACATCCCTTTGACATCTTTAATAACCATTTGTCAGAACCTTCACTCTTGCTGACTGAAAGAATGAAAAACAGGATACAGAATAAGCAATAGGTGATTTTGTGTGTGTGTGTGTGCTCATCCTTAGTACACACTTGACTGTAAAAAAAAATGCCTTTTAGCGGATGATATTTCTGGTACGGTTCAGTTTCTGCTGAAGGGGATACAGTTCAGTTACATCCTCCTTGTGAAAGGAAGAGATTAGGGAAAAGAAACAGAAGCTAAGCACTTTCTGTTACCTGACAAGATAGATAAAGAGTGAAGATGTGCCTTGAATTGCTTCATGAGTTATGTCTTACCCTGAATCATTTCACAAAGACTATGTCTCAATTTAGAAGAATAGCCAGTGGTTCAATTAGTACTGTAATTAAGTGTCTTTTAAGGACTAATAATGGAGGCTCACCGTGTTTTCTGAGTTGATGGCACTGGAACGAAGGCTGACATAGCACGCTTTTGCTTCTGGTCGGGAATGCCAGGCAGTTGTTAGACTCCAGTACATTTCACAGTCCAGTGTATTTATAGCTACTATAAACTGAAAATATAAAAGGAAGAAAAAGCAGAGATGTATTGATTTCATGATGGCCCTGGAGGTTCAGTCGGCTATCTACTGAATTTATCCCTTCGTAATGAATGTACCTGTTGGTTTCAGCCAATTGGACATGTTACTTCTATTTAAATTATTTTAAAAAATGAGTGTAAAATAAAAACATGTATACCAACAAAGCTCATACCCACCTAAAAATATGACTTTGTCCTTGTGAGTTGGCCTCTTTGCAGACTTCTGCTTTTCTAGCCCTAGGTATCCTAAGCCTGAGTATGTCTAGGGATTGGGATTTGGACCTTGAGGGGCTTGGAGGTTTCACTGTCCTGATTTGCCTAGTACTGTGGTCCAAAGTTCAAGTCCTGAAAGCCTAACACCAAAGGTGATGGTACTGGGTGGTAATACCTTCAGAAAGCAACTAGGTCATGAGGTCAGTGACCCCATCGATGGGGTAAACGCCCTTATGGAAGAAGCCCAATAGAGACCTACTGCCAATATCACCAGGTAAGTCACCATCTATAAACCACAGAGATATGGTCTTCACCAGCCACTCTCAGACAACGCCTTGATAGCAGACTTCCCAGCCTCCAGAATTGTAAGCAACAAAATTCTGCTGTGTGTAAGTCTCTCAGGTTATGGCATTTTGTTCTGGTATATTGAATTAATATACTTTAAAAAGTTTGGAATTCTCAATTGACATTGAACATCACAGATTGGTTACGCCCACTCTACAATACTTCTCTTTGGGGACAACACTTAGAGTTTCACATTCCTTTCTCTTCTGAGAGTTTGTAGGCAAAATACATAGAAAAGGAAAACTTACCTATGCTAGATTTTCTCTTGGGTTAATTTTTTTAATGCTATTGAGCTTAACAGGTTCAACTGGAACCAATAATCAATAGTTTTCCTATTGATCTGTTACAGATCAGGAATGTGAATACACAGCAGGAAAATGACTGATGAAAGCTACAACCAACTTGGGATCGGAAAACCATTTGAGGACATCCTGTGAAAGAAGTGGAAAAATTCACTACGCCAATTTATAAATAAATGAAGCAAGCATGCTTTTAAGCTCTTGAGAGGCCAGAGAAAAAAGCCAATCTTGTATAAATTGGAAGAAGCTGAGGAAATTAGAACATAAAGAAAGTGGGAGGATTAGAGCAGCTCAGGACTTTTCAGGACCTATTTTGGCTTTTCAGGACCTATTTTGGCAACTCTGGCATATGGGGTCCTGCATTCGGGTGCACTCCATAGGGAGTCCTATATTTACCAGGTAAGTGACCAGATGTCTTTACCAATGTGTAACAATTTCTGTGGAAGGGAATTGAAATTTCAGACCATATCACCCAAAATAAGAAACCAGTTCTTCTGGCTTTAAGGGAAATTTATGGATAATTCAAGATAAGCCATCTGTGCAATAAGAAATACACATCCTACAGATGGTGAGAATTGTAGGACCCATAATTCTCTTAATAATAGCATCATTTTCAGATTATTGTATGAAAAGCATTTGTGTATGAATTCATTGGGTCACTTAGGGTGACATCTATGTTTCTATAGCACAGTCAGACTCCATCTTTAAAAGTCATGGACACCTTAATAAGCTGTAAGTCTGGAAAGAGAATGGGAGGAAAAGAGATGAGTAACGAAAAGAATCGAGGAAGAGGCTTTAGGCTTCTCTTGGGACAGAGTGACATTATGTATATTAATTGAAGTAACACATTTACTGAGTGATTTTACTGAGTGACCATTGACTGAGTGAATTTGAGGATCAGTCCAATTTGAAGGCAGAAAGGATATCCAAGTATATTTAGCTTTTGTAGCTGACCCGTCATTTCCTGTCTCTATGTTATTTACATTCATTCTCGATACCACGGGACCAAACACAGGGAAATACAATGTCACTGAATCGGCTCCCTCCGCTGTGCACATGGGCAGCATGGATTGCCATGCATGCTGAGACATCAGTCTCCTAAACTCAGAAAAAAAAGGTATACATTCTTTCCCCCAATTTTGCTGCCTGAAATGTTGCAATTTTGATCAATTTTACAATATATTTTGACTAGTTTTAGTTTAGTCCCATTTAAGATGTTGGAATCAACTTACACAACCATTTATTACATCTTCAGGAAACTCCTGAGTTAGTTCTTAAACACAACATTAGTAAACATTAAGCTATATAGACTTGTCAATTAAATGTTTTAGTTTAAACAAATGAAATAAATATCAAATGTAGTACCTTTTATTAGTTTATGCATTTTACTGTTATCTGTTTCTTAGGGCTACTTTTATTGTATCTGTGTATGAGAAAACTATATAATGTATAGTGATATTTTAGTGTGCAATAGCCTCCAGTTCTGCATTTACTGATATCACATGTGTTGCTTGGAAATGGCCATAATGAGAATAGTCGCTAAAGAAATGGACAAATGCTATAAGCAGGGGCTCTCTGTGAGATGGGGGGGGGGTGGTTAACCATTTAGCAGCTCACCACTGGGTAGGCATCTTGTTTTCCATTGTATCAGTATCCATTACTCCCCATCTTGTAAAACTGTCTCCTGTATATTTTAGAGAGCCTCTGCTTCTCTCATTTATACAGTTCTAAAGAGGCTTCTAACTACTCACCACCAATTCTTGATTGCAGACAGAGAAATATGACCCACTTTTGACCAGTCAAGTTTACTCCCCTCTTTGCTCATAGTGAGAAGCCAGGCGTGAGCATATGACTTACATCAACCAGTGAAATTTCTTTCTTGGAAATTTCTGATTCAGTAGTAGTAAAATGAAAATGCCTTATTTGTTCTTGGAGTGGCCAAAGTGGAATGATAGAAAGCTTTAACTGGCTGTGGTCATAGTTTACATTACATGTAAGAAACGGGCTCTAACCAACAGAGTTGGACACCAGCACAGCAGGCAGCAAAGCCACGAGAAAAGACAACTAAGAGGCATCACTTAGTCCTCAGGGGCAAGCATGTTTATTTATCCATTTGCCTGCCTGTTATGCAAGTCAATGGACTCCAGCTTTTGAGTTTCTGCCACAACCCTGACTCCTGATCAATACAGTCAAGTTGAAATTATCCACATCATTTCTCTCAATGATCCCAATTTCTTTGGTTCCTCAATTGTACGGGTGTAAGAACGGTATGTTGTGATTTCAAAATAGATCCAGAGAAAAATCATTCTAGAAAACCAAATAACAGTATTTAGTCCTACAAATATCTCATAACCAAAATGTCCTTCATTTTGTGACTGCTGTGAAGATTTGGGTAATAAAATACAGAACTCACCACATTCCAATCCATTTTTTCCTAGAAGAAAGCATATTAAAATACTTTAGTGGATGAGTATTACTCTAGAGGAAAACTAGTGAAATACTGAGAATATCTCTCAAAATAAAATGTTAGGGAAAAATTCAGTTTAATTAAGTTATGGAGCTAAAGTCGGCCGTATCACTAAGCAGCAAAATTGTGATTAATCACTGTAAGCAAGGAAGGGAAATGGAATAAAAGAAAAACAGAGAAAAATGAAGGAAACAAATTGGAAGTCATTTCTCTTTGTGTCTCAGCTACTCATCAATAATGGCGGTAATAGTGTGTCCCAAAGTTGTCATTAAAATTAACTTTTATAAAGCACTTGGATTTGTGTAAATTTTCCTTATATACCTTTTAGTTGTTGTCTCAGTGCTCTGGAGGGAAAGAAAGTGCACACTCACATCTTAATGCAAGAATAGTTAAATGAAAGAGTTTCAGAGTTTAGGGAATTCTTCAGGGGATAACGAAGCATTCTGGAACTGGCAAGAGTGGAAAGCAGTAGTCGTTCCTGGAAAAGAAGGAACCGTAGAGAGGAGCAGCTCCCAGAACCTGCAAGGACCAAATTTCAAGGAGATGGTTGCCTGGCGGTAGCTCTGGCTTTTAATGGGACCCACACAGCTAGCCTGAAGCTGCAAGCAAGGCGCTGGGAGGGCAAATCCACCAGCCTGACTTTCCTCTGTTCTCTTGCCAGAGTTACTGATGACTGTCAGCCGGAAGCCTGAAAGCAGGAGTGACTTGTGCCTGCAGGTGAGGCAGCTGCAAATGTACACAGAGCAGAGTGGAATGAGTAAAGACAGACTAGATGAGCTGAACAGTTTATCCCCCGGCAGCTACTGCTGACTTCCGCCTGGGGAGGTGGGGTAGTCACAGTCTCAACGGAAGGAACGTGAAAGAATCTGCTAAATTGAATCATGCACTACAGGTTGATGTCAAATTGGACGAAGCCTCAACTGAGCTTCAGCATATTCCTGGAGCTCTCACACAGGATAACCAAGACAGAGCAAAAGGAATTCTCCTTCCACAACTGTCTCTAAGTTTGATAGTCACAATATCCTTTAGCTTTTTGTTTTGTGTCGGCCTTACCTTCTGACTCACATGGACAAAATTCCTTACCTGCCAGTGTGAGTAAAATCTGAATTTCAATAATGTTTCAAATCTTGGCAGTTTAGTCTTTACTTATTGCTTCTGTGTTTTCTTTGTCAGGGCCATGGGTTAGAGATATCTGAGATTGTTATAGATAACTTCTCTGGGTGTCACAGTCCGCCCAGTCTGCCAAGTCCAAGGGCTTGGTTATAACACACCAAAGTTTCTCGGTGAATTAGTGAACATTCTATTTCTTTTACTGCCCCCTTCATTCTTGAACCTGTATTTTCTGGCTTTGTGAAAGATGGAGAATTCAAAGGTATAATTAGATTCTGTGAGATAGAAACCCAATTTTACAGGATATTGCATGCTAGAATGGCCCATTTTTGCAAACTTACATGATAAACATTCCTTTCTTTTATTAAGGTGGCCACATTTAAGCTTTACAGAAATGATTTGATCGGGAGATTTCATGGGCATTAGCCATTTATCTTGCTTTGATTCATGATAAAGTGTGTCCTGTTATACTTGTATGGAATATGAGAGTGATGGCTAAGACATTCTGAAACTCCAGCAATGGCTGCAACAGTAGAAATGTTATGGACAGGGAAGATATCAGACTTAGAATATGTATTAGCTGCCCCTTCATTGAAGGAATGGACCCCATTTACCAAATTACTAAGAGGAGGCATCCTCTTATGGTGGTAAGCTGAATATTTAGCAGTCATAATAGTCCTAGAAAGCTTGGTGCAATCCAATAATTATGCGGTCATACTGTCAGAAGCCTTCTTGCTTGCCACCCCGAGGTTTCCTAAAGATGATACGGCATGACTTGGTTGGTAGTGGTGAAAATTGCACATTGGTCCAAACACAGACTTCTAACAGAAGCAGCTGGGTGCCCAGGGCCTGAGATGCTGCTAGAACGAACAGTGACATCTATTGCCTAGTGGCCACAGTAGAGTTTTCTTCACTAGTCTTTTGCCATGGTTTTAGATTATTGTTACTGCATAATCTCAATGACTTGACTTCCCACAAATTCTGTGAGTCAGCCAACAGACGTTAGAAAATGGTTCCCTTATCTTTGCTGGTCAGTTATTGATTCAGAAAAAAATATTTATTTATTTATTTTAAAGGCAGAGCGAGAGGGAGGAGAGGAAGATCTTCCATCTCTTGGTTCATTTTCCAACTGAAAGCAACAACTGGGGCTGAGCCAGGCCAAAGCCAGTAGCCAGGAAGTCCCTCAGGGTCTCCCACCTAGATAACAGAAGCCCATCATCTGCTGCTTTCCCAAGTGCTTAAGCAGGAAGCTGGGTCAGAACCAGAGTGGCCAAACTGGTGCTTAGATATGGGATGCTGGTATCACATTCTGAAGCCTAAGCTACTGTTCAGCTGCACTCAAACACTGGCCCCTTCATCATTTTTTTCCACTTAAATCTCTCATTGTTGTTACATAGACTTATGCATCTTAATAGACTCACCCAGGCAACACGATGCTCAGGACCACAAAACAATGATAAACATGAAGTGCAAAGTAAAAGCCAAAATTCAAAGTAGAAGAAGAGATAAATAATTAGAAGTCAAGGTGGGATGTCTGTGGACTCCACAGATCAAGAAGCAGGCACATGGCCTAGCAGCTATAGTCTTCGCCTTGAATGCCCCGAGATCCCATATGGGCGCCAGTTCTAATCCCAGCAGCTCCACTTCCTATCCAGCTCCCTGCTTGTAGCCTGGGAAAGCAGTCGAGGACGGCCCAATGCATTGGGACCCTGCACCCGCGTGGGAGACCTGGAAGAGGTTCCTGGTCCCAGCATCGGATCGGCGCGCACCGCCCCGTTGCAGCTCACTTGGGGAGTGAATCATCGGATGGAAGATCTTCCTCTCCGTCTCTCCTCCTCTCTGTATATCTGATTTTGTAATAAAAATAAAATCTTTAAAAAATAATAAAAAAAAAAGAAGCAGGAAGGAGAGATTTGGTGAAGTTCTACATGCCCTGGGAAATGGCTTCAATGATTTCAAATTCTGGGGCATTGTAATATCACTCAATGCTCAGATCCTTCTAAACAACAGATCTGACAATGAGAAGACTTCACAATGAATATGGTAGTTTTTCCCAGAATTGGTATTTTAGCTGGAAATATTTAATTATGGTAATACATCTATTGAACTTCAAATGAGGCAGATAATAGAATATAAAAGGTCATATTATTCATCATATACAATGTCTGTTCCAAAAGACACTGCTTACAGCAATAGTCTGAAAGATGTTACTGTATGTCTCTTAGAATAAGATACAAGTATAAATAAATCATTTACTTTTTTTAAAATAAACATTTGAAATTATTCATTTTTCTCTCTCCTTTTATTACTCAAATTTAGGTATGTTAGCATCGTAGACTAGTCAGAGAGCGTTTACTCAGTTTTTACTCCTTGATATTTACCATTTAACAGCTCTTCCTTACCAGACAATGCTTGTCCAGTCTTTAATTTTTAAATTAGTGTTGCAAGGTACCGTATCCCCCATCAGGTCCGTAACCATCTTTTCCAACATGAACTACATTTTTCCTAAGTTGTCAGCTCGAAGTGCCACTGTTTCATCTGTGGCTATAGGATGTTTCTACTTGCCGTTAATGGACTGCAGTGATTTGAGGTGTTTGGTACAATATAAGGTGAGGGAGGTGATGTGAGTGCCGCTGAGTCACCAGACTTCAGGTGCCACAGCAGGCTGACTGCTCACACAGAGACACATTGTCTTCTGTAAAGGGAATGATGACTTGCCTTGGTGGCTTTTAATCTGTCCTGGAGTCTTACAAGCACGTGGGTCTAGAAAGATTAAGTCATGAATAAAGTACAGCACTGTTGTGTCTTCAGAGGTTGAGTTACACTTCTTGGCCCATGCAAGGTTTAGTCACCACAGACTCATTCCTTCTTAAAAAGACAAGTTTAACAGCAAAACTCCTACTGACACTAGACTCCCTGGAAGCCAAAATAGAAGGGAGCACCACAGCAAGCATGGCCTCACCAGAGAGAAACTGAGATTCACTTTGAGAATCAACAGGATTCTCATGAAAGGTAAGAATATTTGCTTCTTCTTTCTTTCTATTGTTCACATTTGCAACCAGTTATGCATTTACTTTTCAGACGTTCTGTATATGAAGAATAAACAATGGCCTTGCTACACTGTGTTATCCCAGCCTATGAAGTGCCATGTTTCCTACTGTGGATCCCCACATTTCCAGAGGGCACAAAGTACTACTTCCAACAATCAACTAACCATCCAGCTGTAAACCCAGGGTTAGTTGCCTCACATTGGTCTGAGCATGAGGCTAACCATAATGAAATGTTGTTGGGTATATAGCTTGAAGATCTTCTTTTCTACATCTTATGTTACAGGCATATTAAATAATGAGTATTCACAACCAAGCACACAAAGGAACCATGGATATTTATGTGGTTGACCTGAAAGCGTGGAGGCAGACTTTGCAAGCATATGACAACATATAATTTGAAGCCTTCTGATGTGAAGTTAATGCTAGAAAACAAATGATGTTTTCCTAACAATGTGGACTTAGAATTTGCTGGTATACATCGGTATCACAGACCGAGCATTGAAATAGCCTTAGATCTCTGCTTTCTCTGACTGTATTTCCAACACCAGTTAATCTAGAATCTAGTGTACATATTCCCTAACTGTACCCATCTATGCCTAGCTGTTGACAGGGAATTGTGTACCACGGTGAAGAACCAATGGATTAGATAATTTTTTCAGTCCCGTATAACTTAGAACAATGAGAAATTAAGTTAAAGAGCAAAAATAGATGCTTTTTCATTTAATCAAATTACATTATCAAGCACTGTCAGGATAAGAAAAAAAAGATGCATTACAAGTAATCAATCCAAATGACAGATGCTAAATCTACTTCCTTAGAGAAAGGATAGGTTGACAGAAAATAAACAATGAATGGATGAGCTAGACCAGGGTAATCACCGACCTCTGGGTGAGTACTAGATGGATAAGTACTATAAAAGTAGTATTCTAGCAAGCAGTTAGCCTAGCAGTAAGATGACCATCTCCCAAAGCAGAGCGTCTGAACTTGCTTCCTGAATCTGGCTCCTGGCTCCAACTTCACATCAAAAAAGACCTCGGGAGGTAGTGGTTATGGTTCATATCATTGGGTCCTTATCATCAAATAGGAGAACCTGATTGTGTCCCTGGATCCTGGCTGCAGGACTGGCCCAGCCACAGCTAAGACAGGCATCTGAACGGTGAACCGTCCATTCAGAACTTTCTGTCCACCTCATTCTCTTTATGTCTCTTCCATATAATTTTTTTAACCTTTTAAAACAGGGCAGTGTGGTAATTAAGGACCTGGATTTTGGTCAAAATCCTAAATCTTTGATGTACTGACCATATTACTGGACAGTTTTCCATACCACCCGAGGTGTTAATTTATTCATCTGTCAAAAGGGAAATAATATTCTTTGATAACAGGCATCTCCTTTATGGATAAAATAGGCCAGTTCTTCTCAAAGTGAGGCTTGGGGGTCCCTGATATTGCTGAGATCTTTTTTGTACGTTACGTAAATTCAAAATTACTTTTGGGATGATGAGTTACTTAACTTTTACCCTTCTTTTTGTTTACCCTAATGCTGTTTTTCTACCTTATTCTTTCATAAATACACTATGGAATTTTCCAGAAACCACTTGACATAGTAATCTGAATAGGCTGAATACAGAAAACTGGATATCTATATATTTTATATGAAGCCAGACTTTGAAGAGACTTGCAAATAATTATATATCTTATTTGTAATATACATATTTTTATAAGTATTTTCATCCGTCTTGTTACCAGAGATGTTTTTATTCAAATGAATTTTAGATACTGAAATGCCTAAAGTGCTTAGATATACCGATTAATAAATATTTTGATTCTTTTCTAGCTTCATATTTAATATTATTAATACTACTAGACATGCCTCACTGAAACCAAAGCTCTTCAATGTCCCCAAGAAACAGTGTACAACCAAATTTGGTGTGGCTTGATTATGTTGGTTGTCAGTGTGGCAGGGGGAGATCAGGGCCTGCGGGTAGTAAAGCTTGGTGGAAGCTTCTTAAGGCACTGAAAGCATGGCCCCAACAGGTTCCTTTTCACCCCAGACTTGGTCTTTCTGATTGGTGGTCTGATCTCTTGCGCTCCTGCTGTTGTGTTAGCTATGAGATCCTTGCCAGAGCTGAGCTGATACTGGCACCACATCCTGAAATCTCCAAACCTCTTTTTTTCACCAACCTCTTTTTTAAGCTTGTCTCAAATGCTTTGTTATAGTAACAAAAGTGGACTAAAACAGCAGCCAAACTCAGATATTGGAGAAGAGCTGATGAGAACACTCTAATCTAGGAAACATCTAAGTATTGGCTGCTGTGATGGCGATTTTGAGATCTTTAATCTAAACAGTTTGTGATCAGTAAAGCCTGGAGCGTTTAGTCGCCAGGCTGAGTTCAAAGAGATGATATACTCTCCATTTCTAGCTTTAAGAAGAGATTTGTAAGTTAGTCTGGATACTGGCTGTATTTGTTACATTGCATTTATCATAGTGAGGTGGTAAACAGAGGTGAGAGGAGGCTGGCACCGAGGTAGGTGACAGTTTACTTGGAAAGAAAATTCATGGTATAGGATTAAAAAAAATCAGCAGATGGCTGATAAGATGCAAAAACACCACCAAGCATTGTGAGATTCATACAGGGAAATCATTGAAAGGGCATAGAATTATTTTTTACAGCTACCGCTGTATTTTATGATTTAAAGCAAGCAACTTATACATACGTTTTCTGAATATGTATCCTAGCAACCATAAGTGGTTTCTGTTTGTGAGGTTCGGGGGAGTTCAATAGTGAGATTGAGTCTTTTTTATTTCTACCCAATCATGCTCTTCCATCCCAAGATAACAGCCATAAACCACTTGGTATCTTTCCAATTCTTTGTCTATGCATTAAATATAGCAATTACCAAGCACCAGGCATTCTAAAACACCAACTTCGATCAACTCATATAATCTTTACAAAATTCCATAAAATTCAACATTATTGTTTCTGTTACAGAAAGGGATAGAGAGAACTGAGGGTATAAGGGAGGCTAAGCAATTTGCCCGAGGTCACAGATGCACTGAATTATGCACTATATTCCACTTATATGAAAAGGCAAATGCGTGGAAAATAGGAAGGGGGCTAGAGCGACATGGTTTAGCTAAAAATCTGTTTTTATATGACCGCAATGAATTACTGAATGAGTTATTTTTCCCTTCACTTTCCAGTACAAAAAAAAGAACCTTAATTTTATTTGATTTATTTGATATCTGTGCTATCACTTTAAAGCACATTCTGAATTTCTATGTTATAAACATGAAAGTGTTTCATGTTTCTCTATTCATTCCCCCATATCTTAGTCTATGTGAGCTGATAAATTACAGGCATTTCTTTTGAACACTTCTGGAGGTGGGAAATCTAACACCAAGGTGATACTGAGGGACGGCTTTTGGCTCACAGAGGGCAACTTCCAGCATTGTCTTCATGGATAGCTCCTGGGGCTTCTAGAAGGGCACTGATTCTCAGCATAAGGACTCTACTCTCATGACCTAAAATGGCCTCCCAAAGGCCTCACTTCCATCCTTATACTGCTACCTGGGAGGTGAGGATCCCAACATGAATTTTGTTAGGATACAGACCATCCCTCTCCATTGAATCCCCTTTGCAGCCCTGTTAATAAAATGTGGGCCTAATCTATCAGTAATTTAAGCAACCACAAACTCCTAACAGTCCAACCAACACATCCTGTCTCCTCCTTCTACCTTCTCCTCCTACCCTCTCCTCCTCCTACCCTCTCCTCTTGCCCTCTCCTCCTTGCAGACCTGTCCTGTGGAGATGCTTGTTTCTGACAACCCTTGAGGAACACACTCCAACCACACCACATTATGGCTTTTGTTCTCTTGCTTGAGTACATCGAAGAGCTTTGGTGTGTGACTGTTGGAACTGGGAGTTAGGGTGGGAATGGAGCAGCAAGCAGCAAACACCAGTTCGCTTGCTGGGAGGATGGCTATCAAAGTGAAGAATGCCAGGTTGGTGGTTGAAACCTCTTGTGCGGCAGGTGTTAGCTTCTGCTCCCTTGTGTGAGCTCTTCTGTACCCTCAGGATTCCTGTGAGATTCAGAAATTGAGAATAAGAATTTCCTGTAAGGTTAGGATTTTTGTAAGTAAGAGAAATTTATTGTTCTCTGCAGATTTTCAGTGGAGAGAAACAGTCTACAGGAAGAAACTGAAGTCTCTACTATGTGGGTTTATAGGATAGGAATGTTTATTATCCATGCAGTAAGAGATTCCCAAACAATGATTAATTCACTGCTGGGGTTCCAGGATACACAGATGGCAAAACATCTGATAATTCTTATCTCATAAGCTAGGGCATAATCCTGCCAAAGATGAGCTCACACTAAAAAAAGAATTATAAACTGCAAGAAGAGAGAAACAACCATGAGAAAGAGATCTACCCCTGCCAGACACGGGAGGAGATCCTAGAAAGTGAACCTATTAGAAAAATGTGAAAGAAACCGTAAGGGGAAAGCATTAAAGACTTTGCTCTCCTTGTTGTTGTTTATTTGAAAGGCAGTTACAGATAGGAGAGAGAGAGAGAGAGAGAGAGAGAGAGAGAGAGAGAGAGAGAGAGATTCTTCCATCTGTTTGTTTACTCTACAGATGGCTGAAACTTCCAGGGTTGGGCAGTTGGACCAGGCTAAAGCCAGGAACACAGAGTTTTTTCTGGATATTCTCTCTGAGTAGAAGGGATCAAGGTCTTGGACCACCTCCTGCTGCTTTCTCAGGCGCATTAGTAGGGAACTGGATCAGAAGGGGAACAATTGGGAGTCAAACTGGCACCGATATGGGATGCCAGCAATGCCTGAAGCATTGCTGCAATGCCACAGCATCAGCCCCATAAGGTATATTTTAAATGATCATGGTAAATAAAATTTTTAAGATTTATTTTATTTTTATTGGAAAGTTAAATATACAGAGAAGAGTAGAGACGGAGAGGAAGAACTTCCTTCTGATGATTCACTTCCCAAGCGGCCGCAACTGCTGGAGCTCAGCTGATCCGAAGCCAAGAGCCCAGAGCCCCTTCTGGGTCTGCCACATGGGAGCAGGGTCCCAAGGCTTTGGGCTGTCCTCAACTGCTTTCCCAGGGCACAAGCAGGGAGCTGGATGGGAAGTGGGGCCACAGGGATTAGAACCTGCATGCATATGGGATCCCGGGGCGTTCAAGACTACTGGACTTTAGCTGCTAGGCTACTGCACCAGGCTTGATTATGGTAAAATTTTAAAAAGCAGAAGGACAATGAAAAGACAACAAATTAAAATTTAAAGGAATTCTTTTAAAAATTTTGAAATATTTTGCATCATCTTTTTCGGTGTAACTCTTAAATCCACTTAAAAATCGTGTGTACGGTTGGCACAGGAATCTTGCTATTTCTTGCAAAAGGATCTTGTTTTTTCCCAGTCCTCTTATGTTCACTGATTTCGAAATGCCAAAATGACCATAAAACATTCCTAATTTCTTATTTATGTGTGAATCTGTCTCAAGACATATGCAGTCGATGTCATAATGTAGCAGCACAATCTTTTCATTAACTTAATTTTAGCACATTTTTATGTTAGGTTGGTAAAGTGATATTTCATACGTTTTTCATGCTCCATTTTTTTCTTAAATGATTGTCCTCCTTTAAAATTCTAAATGGGATGGCTTTATTCACGAAATGATGACAATTAGTTGTTAGAAGATAAATTTTACTTTCTTATGCACAAGCATAAAAAAGCATATATTAAAGATAAACATATACATGCATGTACAAATATTTCCTGAGGAACTGTCAAGAATAGTATTAAATGGACCTTTATGGTGGCAATTATGATAATAATAATAAAGTGGTTGAAAGGCGGTGCTCCAGGAGGATTTTAGAGTTACCTTCTCAGTGGCTACTGCTGATTACTGTAACAGTGGATCCCAAAGATCAGAGATGTGATGTTATTTGACCTGGATTGCTTTGCAAATCAGGAGTAGATTTGGGATGAACATCTACCCTTGACTTTAAGCTTCAGATTCTTCTAACTGTACCCACTATGCTGATCTATGTCATTACATAGAATATAAATTCCCAGCTCTTTGAACATTTCTACGTGTCACACAGCGGTCAGCATGCATGACCCAAAAGCCTTCCTCCTTAGTCCCGGGAGGCTGTCTCTGAGTCTGTCAGTTCCCATTGTCTGTCTCCCGTTTCTCATTCTCTTTCTCTTAGTGCCCTGAGTCAAAAAAACGGCATCGACTAGGACTTCTGGAAGACAACAGAAGGAAACATGCTGTGTTGACGCCCTGGGGTTTGGGTTCTTGGCTCTATGAAACTCATAGCAGCATAAAATCTCTGAGTCATGTTGATTATAAAAGGCTAAGGGTGGGGGAGGTACGGTGCAACGGGCACAGTAGCCTAGTGGATAACACCCTTGTCTTGCTAATGCTGGGATGCCATATGGGCACTTGTTCATATCATGAATACTCCAATTCCCTTTCAGCTGCCTGCTTGTGGCCTGGGAAAGCAGTCAGGGATGGCCCAAAGTTCTGGGACTCTGCACCTGTGAGGGAAACCCAGAAGAAGCTCCTGGCTCCTGCCTTCAGTCAGCTGAGTTTCGGTCGTTTAGGCCACTCGGGGAGTGAACCAGCAGCTGGAAGATCTTGCTCTCTCTCTCTCTCCTTCTCTCCATAAATTTGCCTTTCCAATAAAAATTAAAAATTAACCTTAAAAATAAAGCCTAATATGGTCCTGTATTGTGATGTAATAAGTAAAATGCTGTTGCCTCTGATGCCAGCATCCTATCTAGGCACCAGTTCGTATCTCAGCTTCTGACCCCACTCCTTGCTAATGGCCTGGAAAAGCTTTGAAGGGTCCAAGTGTTTAGGCCCATGACATCCAAGTGAGAGATCTAGAAGAAGCTCTTGGATTTGGGGTGTCCTAGCCCTGACAGATACATACAAAGTGTAGCAACTCTCTATCTTGTCCCCTCTGTCTGTGTAACTCTTGAAGTAAATAAATAAATCTTTTTTTTTTTTCAAAAGCAAAAGAAAAAAAGTAAAAGAGAAAAATAAAAGGGTAAATAAGATATTACAGATTTTACAGATTGTAGGGATGAGACAAAACGAAGACAATAAGGGAGAGAACTCAATAATGCAGGAGGAACACCGAGTTCCTTTGATCATTTTTCGTGCACATGAACCAAATATTTCATAGTGTGAGTTTAGCTTAACAGTTAAAGTATCTGTTAGGATACTGAAATCTTATATTGGACTGTTCAAATCCCTGCTCGGATTCCCATTCCAGTCTCCTAATGTTGAAATAAGGCACGAGTGAGGCCTCACTTGAGCAGGGTCTGCCACCCATTGTGGAGACGTAGACTGAGTTCTCACACGCTAACTCGAGCTTGAGTTGTTCTAGTCACTACAGGCATTTGGATATTAACTAACGTTAGTCTCATCTCTCATTGAAAAAAAAAAGCTTTCTTCTTAATTTATATTTTTAATAATAAAAGGAAACAAAACAAGCAGAAGCTTCAGTTTCTTATCAAACTCAGGGATGTTGCTCTTGCAACCAGCTCACAACTTTTTCATTTTTCTGTTACCTAGTAGAAACTCTCCCCCTCCTTTAATTAATCTCCTTATTCTGCAACACCTCTGTTGCTGCATACTCCTTGCAAGAGGGGCAAATAATAGGGGGGGGGGAGAAAGGGAGTGGTAAGTATAATTATTTAGCAGGTGATATCTATTATCATTTTCAGATACCTTTTGCATTTTAGATATCCAATGACGTTTTTTATGTGTCTATCATTACAATGTATCAATATAAAACATTTTAAGTTTCTTAAATATGGTGGCTTTAGGGGCCAAAAACAGTAGCCTAGTGGCTAAAGTCCTTGCCTTGCATGCCCTGGGATCCCATATGAGTGCCAGTTCTAATCCCGGCAGCCCCACTTCCCAGCCAGCTCCCTGCTTGTGGCCTGGGAAAGCAGTCGAGGACGGCCCAAAGTTTTGGGACCCTTCACCTGCATGGGATACCTGGAGGAGGCTCTGGGCTCCTGGCTTCGGATCGGCACAGCCCCAGCTGTTGGGGCCGCTTGCAGAGTGAATCAGCAGATAGAAGATCTTCCTCTCAAACTCTCCTCATCTATGTACATTAGACTTTCCAGTAAAAACAATATATATCTTTAAAAAAAAGACAGCTTTACATTTGTTGTTTATTTAAATAAGTTTTATTGTGCACATTAAAATATAAATCATGTTACTAACATATAACTTATATAATAAAATGGTAATTATAGTGAAATAAACTGAGTCTTTGTAGTTTCACATAGTGGCCTCCCCTCCTTTCCTTCTAATTCCTATCATATGACAAGAGCAGCTGTAACCGAAATCAGGAAAAAAATCAACAAAATTCTGAATACAATACTTTATTAAGAGCTATCATCGTAATTTTGTACGTTAAAGTTGTAGACGTAGTTATTCTGTGTATCTGTTGCTTTAAACCCTTTGACCTCTATTTCTTCACTTCCTCTCCACCACTGAGATTCTGGTGATTACAGTTCTAGTGTGTCTCTGTCTCTCTGTATATTTAGCTATTTTATTTTTAAGATTCCAGAAATAATTGACATCATTCAGCATTTTCTTTTTTCAGTTTGGCTTGTTTCATTTAAAATGGTTTCTCTGGGTTGATCCAGAATGTGGCAAACAGAGTTGTCTTTAAAGATCAAGTAATACTCTGTTGTATGGGTATTGCCTTAGTTTTTTTTATCAGCTCATCCATCAGCGGATGTCGAGATTCTTGGCAGGGCGATAGCACAGCCTCTCTTGGCTGTTGTGAGCAATGACGCAGTGCACACGTGGTTTGGAGGTGATGATTTCCTTTCACCTGCCTAAACAGCCAGAAGAGGGATGTCTGGGTGGCATGTATCTGTTTGACACAGACTTCAGTACTGCTCTCCATATGACTGCACTAAATCCATGTTTCCACCAGCCGTGCGTGATGGCTCCTTCTTCATACCCTTGCGAATATTTACTACCGTTTGTTTATGTGTTTGTGCACTTGAGTGATGTGTGTATGTGTCCATGATAGTGAAATGTGTGTGATGTGCATTAGTAGGTGCCCACATAATGGGGGTCCTGGTGAAGACTGAGAGCCCCTCCTGCCTCCCCTCTCCCACTCTTATCTTTTACATAATAACTGATGCGAAGTGGTATCTAATGATGGTTTTGTCTGCATTTCCTTGATGGTTAATGATGTTATGTACCCTTCCTACATATGTTAGCCATTTTTCATGCTTTCTTTTCAATGTTCAGATTCTTTTCAGTTTTTTACTTTATACAAAGAGTCCTCAAAAATGTTCACGGAAAATTCGTATTATGAAAAACTTTGCATGTATTTCAATGTATTTTGCATCAAAATAAATTTCCGCTAATTCTATTTTCCATAAATAGTTTGAAGCCTCTTCTTATGCCTCCTTGCTACAACACTGTGTGAGTTCTTCATGAATTTTGAATATTAACTATTCATCGGCTACATCGTTTTCATTTTCTTTTTTTTCTTTTTTTTTATTAAATTTATTCATTAATTACACTGTGTTGTAATTACATAGAATCTGGGATTCTCCCCCCACCCTCCCCCCATGGTGGGTTCCTCCACCTTGTTGCATAACCACAGTTCAAGTTCAGTTGAAATTCCCGCTTTGCAAGTATATGCCAAGCATAGAGTCCAACATCTTATAGTCCAGTCAAGTCCAACTACTTATTGGGTAGACCCTCCGTTTTCATTTTCTTTCCCAAACCACAGATTTTCATTTGGTTGATTATTCCCATTTTTATGCAGAATATTTTCATTTGATGTATTCCAACTTGCTTATTTTTAAAGTCAAATACTATCAAAGCTTCAAAATCCTTTTCCTCACCTCGTTTTGCAAATTAATTATGGTATATCATCAGAAAAGTAATATTTTGAAAAAGACTACTCTTACACCAACATGTCTAAGTGTGATACACTTATGTGAATTTCTTATTTTATTTTGCTTACTCTTCAGTGTTTTCCAGCCTCTTACAGTAAACATGTATTGTTTATGTTAATGACCTTCCACTTACTGTAGGGCAAACTTAGAGTTCTATGTTCTACACATTCAGTATAGAATTAAATAATTTGCACTGTGTATTGGAAACCAAATTACCTTCAGGTTACCATCATTTGTGTGGTTTAGTTTGTACATTTGAGGTGATTTGGTAGGATTTAATATTGGTAACTAGATTTTTCAGTGAACAAAAAGTGTGAAGGATTAAAACTGAAGACAGAAGATTAGTAGGAAACAGAAACTGAAGTGATAGGGTAAGAAGAGTAGTAAAATGTCTCTTACAGAGCCAGTTTCTATTAAACATATATTTTTTTCTAATAGAAAGATTATGTAAATTTGGTTATGCCCCTGTTTGGCCACTGTTTTTCCATTAGCAATGACTGCAATGTTCTAATCTGGAAATTTCAGGTAATTTATATATATATGTATATATCTTAGAGATCTCCTAAGGACTTTTCCAAACCAAGCAGATCTGCTCCCTGAAACCACACACACACACACACACACACACACACACAATAATTTCACATCCTCTTGCATTAAAAAAAATGATGTCCAAATATTATCCTAAATGTGGTAAAAAATGCTTGTGTGATATACCATGCTAATAATATCTGAATTATTTAGCACTCAATATTAAATCAATTAACAAATGGTATGAGTATTTTTAAAATCTCCCCCAGATAAGACTTCTATATTCAACGTGAATATACGAAAGACTGACAGTAGAATCATTTTCGTTGCAAATAAGCTAGATACACTTTTTATAGCTAAGAATTAGTATTCAGGAGAATGAAATTAATAGACCTTATTAGGATATTATAGATAGTCTTTGTTGAAATAAAAGCAGACTGAAAGTGGTGATATTAAAAGGAATGAACTGTAATGCTTACAAAATTTCCATTTTAAAAAGTATTCATATAATTATTTCAATGAGTTAAAACATGCAAAACAAGCTAATAACATGAGTTCATTTTAAACCCCCAAAATACCCACACTCATTAGTCATATTTGGAGGATTTTTCAGGAACTGATTTAACACTTGTGAAAGTTGATCAATAAAAGGGAAAAATTAATTCTGAGTACTTCATACATCAGGGTATACACACAGTCATGGAGAGAAATTTCTTTATGTGAAAAATCCAGGTAATAAACGTGTAAGGGATAATAGCATTAAAACATCACTGTTTGGCAGACTCAAGTGAGGATAATAGATTTAGGTAAAGATCGTTAAATGTTGCTAAAACTGTTAAATGAAACACTGATGGAGATCTTTAATGGATGGAGTGAACTGGCAACACCTAAACCTCTGTTTAACATTAATAAAGGAGTAGGAGTGGGAGATGAGGCATGATGAGCACATGCAAAATGAATTCATTACTGTCTCTCAACTGTCAGTGTCTAAAGTGTTACCTGAACTTTGCTGAATTCTTAGATAAAACAAGTTAGTGGGAAAAAACAGCAAGAAGAACACACTAAGTGACAGCGCGTGGATGTGAGCAACAGACTCCAGAGCGCAGCTTTTCATTTAAAAAAAAAAAAGTGGAAATGATCAGCTTACATCAAACAAGATGGGTCACGTGTTAGTTTATGTTGAAGCTGAGCCACAGATACCCGATGGTTTTCCTACTATTATCTCTATTCTTGTGTGTGCTATCAGTTTACTATTACAGCAACTGTTGTAACTGACCCAGCACAGTATAAATGTAGCTCTCACCCTTCTCTGGTCAGCTGTGAGCTGTGGCTGGCTCAGCTCATCTTGGCTGTGCTCACTCTTGTGTCTTGTGTTAGCTGGCTGCCAACCAGCCCAGGGTGACGTTGCTTGTAAGATGGGTTGTAAGTCCAATGGAGGACTGGGTAACCCAGTCATGTTTTCCTTGCTGTGACAAAGATGCAAGAGGGAAACAGAAGCATGCGAAGCCTCTTGAGGCCTCGGGTAGACATCACCTCCGTTTTATTGATCTAGCAAATCACATAGAAAAGAGGAATAACAAAGGCACAAGACAATACGAACAAATACAGAAAGCGTTACAGTTTGAGGCTAGTGTATCTGAAATTCTCCAAAATTAAAAGTTTGCATTAAGTTGTGTGTAATATTGACAATACCATGAAGCATACAGATAAAAAACAGTATTTTGGTACTAAATTGCTTACCTGGGGAAAAAAGCTGAGCATTTTTGTTATAAGTTATTAATGGCATAATATGTATTTCATGCCAGCATTCTAAGCATTAATTAAATATTGTTTGGAGTTTCTGTAAGGAGTGGCATCTCAATGTTTTAAAATGAAAATAAGTTTATACACAACATATAACATTCATAACATAACTTGTTATACATAACATCGTGTCATCTTAAATTAAGGCAAACATGTGGTATTTAACCTTTTGGGATTGGCTCATTTCCCTTAGCATTATGGTTTCCAGTTTGGCCCATTTGGCCACAAAGAACTGCATTTTGTTTTTTTTTAATAGCTGAGTAGTATTCCATGGAGTAGATGAACCATAGCTTTCTTATCCAATCCTCTGTTGATGGGCATTTTGGCTGCTTCCATGTTTTTGCAATTACTGATTGTGCTGCTATGAACATAGGAGTGCATGTTGGTTTCTCATAGAACAAGTGTTCTGGATATATTCCTAGGAGTGCTAATGCCGGATCATACGGTGTGTTGAATTTGAGTTGTTTGAATATTCTCCATACTGATTTCCATAGAGGCTGTACCAGCCTGCAGCCCCACCAGCAGTGGAGTAGAGTTCCCTTTTCCCCACAACCTTGCCAACAAGTGTTGTTGGTGCTTTTATTCATGTGGGCCAGTCTTACTGGCGTTAGGTGGTACCTCATTGATGTTTTAATTTGGATTTCCCTTATTGCCAGGGAACTTGAGCATTTTTTCATATGTTTATTTGCCATTTGGGTTTGTTCCTTTGTGAAGTGTTTGCCCATTTCCCGTCCCATTTCTTGAGTGGCTTGTTGGTTTCGACATTTTGGTTGTTTTGTAGCTCTTTGTATATTCTGGAGATTAGCCCTCTATCACCTATGTCGTGTGCGAAGATCTTCTCCCATTCTGTGGGTTGCCTTTTTACTTTGTTGATTGTTTCTCTAGCTGTACAGAAGCTTCTTAGTTTGATGAGGTCCCAATTGTTTATTTTGGTCTTGATTTCTACTGCTTTTGGAGTCTTTTTTAGGAAGTGAGGGCCTACCCCTAAGTGTTGCAGTGTGTTTCCAACATTTTCTTCCAAAAGTTTGAAGGTTTCTGGATGTAGGTTTAAATCTTTTATCCATTTGGATTTGATCTTAGTATATGGTGAGAGATGTGGATCTATCTTTTTGTTTCTACAGGCTATCAACCAGCTGTCTCAACAGCATTTATTGAACAGACCTTCCCATTTGCCTGGGTTGTCGTTTGTCTTTTTGTCAAAGATTATTTGGCTGTATTTGTGTGGGTTCCCTTCTGGTGAATGTTATATCTTGTGTATAAACTAAAATGGAAATGTCAATGAGATGGTCACAGAAGGTGGTTAAGAACTCGCATTTACTTTTACCATATTGGTTACTCATTACTATGTCAATTAATTCCATAATGATGTAAATTTTTGCTGATGATATGTTGGAGCTTTTAATTGATCGGGATGATACTCTGCTGGCTCTGTCGTCAGACCAGAGAGGGCATACCTAAGAAGCCGTTGAACTTGACTAGACAATAAGATGCTGGACTCTATGTTTAGTATATGCTTGCAATGGGGGAATCTCAACTGAACTTGAACTGTGGTTATGCAACAAGGTGGAGGAATCCACCATGGTAGGAGGGTTTGGGGAGGGGTGGGGAGAATCCAAGTATCTATGAAACTGTGTCACATAATGCAATGTAATTAATGAATTTAAAATAAAATTTTAAAAAAATGAAAATAAGAATAAGAATTGCTACTATTGGGCCTGGCACAGTAGCCTAGAGGCTAAAGCCCTCGTCTTGCATGTGCCAGTATCCCATATGGGCACCAGTTCTAAACCTGGTAGCCCCGCTTCCCATTCAACTCCCTGCTTGTGTCCTGGGAAAGCAGTAGAGGATGGTCCAGGACCTTGGGACCCTGCAACTGTGTGGGCGGCCCAGAAGAGGCTCTGAGCTCCTGGCATTACCTGGGGAGCAAATCAGCAGTTGGAAGATCTTTCTTTCTGTCTCTCCTCTTCTTGGTATATCTGACTTTCCAATAAAAATAATAATTGCTACTATTATTATCATCATTATTAGGTAAAAGTTTCACTCTGTGAGAAGCTCATGGTTATAAAATGATGACATCTCTAATTTTATTTGTAATCTGAATAAATTTTTTGTGTTAATGTTACATCTTATTTTAAAATAGTACATAATAACTGATTTTAATTATGCTGAAAGATATTTGTGAAAAGGTGGAAATCATCTCTATGCCCCCCAAATAAGGTTAGCTTGAATTCTAACTTGTGTCTTGACTGTGACATGAACTTGAACAATTGTGTAGGCCACTTTGGACCTTGATTTTGATTGTGTTTTTTAGTCATGGAGAAATAAGTACAAATTCATACTCAAAGTACCGCATGCACTGCTATGATTATTGAACACTTTCTCTAGATAAATTAAAACTATTCAGTTTCTAATCTACATCTTGAGTTATTTTTTCAGACAGTGGGATTGTGTAAATGGGATTTATCCTGTCTCTCTGCATGCTGTTTACTTATTTATTTGCATTGACATGGTGGAAATCTACCATCAGTTGTATTCTTTTCTTGAATGAAGAGACTAAAGATAATGACACCATTTGAGGCCATGGCTCAATAGAATGTCTCGTACCAGGTAAGACACACTATTAACAAACACTCAGGCCAATTTAAGTAAGTGCTACACAGAAAGAGTATTGGGAGGACAAACTTCAAACGGTCAGAGAAACATCTCTGTATAGAACTTGCTAATCCATGAGAATAAATCAGGCACTCAGGAACCCATAGGAGAGGAATTCAGGCAGTGGCAAGTATCCAGTATGAAGGCCAGAAATATCATGATTATCAGAAAGTCAAGTCACCATGACTGAAGAGAACTGATGGAAGATTCCTATTTGGGTTTCTGAGCAAAATAGAAGGCAACAGAGGGACCGTTGCCAATGGTAATCAAAGAGCAAATATCTCCCATAAAATTATTTTCAAATATAAAATGTAGTTTATTTCAGAAAACAATACTGAAAATTACTTTCTTTACCCTTGGTAGTATCAAACTGCTAGCAGAGTATTCATGAACTAATAATTTATCTTTAAAATATATTCAAACTACCTCAGTGTATTCCAGAAAATTTCTTTATCTTAATGATGTCTCTACATTCCAGAAAATCATGCTTGAATTTGTTAAAGCATGTTTTATGATCTCAAAATGCTGGGTTTTAAAAGAATTTCCTTAAATGAGCTGTCATAAATTAGACTATCTTTGCAGACTGCTCCGTAATTTGTTTTCTGCCAAATAGATAATGCATTCAGTACATTATATTTATTAGAGCTGCTAAACTTCCACCCTTTGCTCTCTAATTAGGCCGTTCTTGTTACTATACATTTCAGGAAATATAACCATCTCATTCCTTAAGCTTAATTAGCCCAGGCTTGGGCAGAATTAGAGTCGAGCTGAGCAGGAATGACTTTTTGCTTTGCTTAGCTGCATTCATCCAGATCCTTTAGCTTTGCATATCCACTACTGAATGATGAAATTCTGTCAAAATGAGCATGGTTACCTTTGTGTCACATGCCTGCCATTAACTTAATTTTGTCTTATTTGTCATAGTAGCAGAAAGACATCTCAAACAACATCTGGAAATTGACTAAGAAATTTCTGCTTGAGTTTTTGTTGTGAAATACATGAGTGTATTTCAAAATCATTGAAGGGAAGTGTGTATTGTAAAAATTACATAGATTTCAAAGTATATTTGCACTGTATTAAATAAATTTTCTGTAAATCTTTTGAAGTATCCTTGCATGTAGAGTTGGTTATGTGGAGACCAAGGAACTCGATTGCTGGGCAGAGTTTCGATTTTTAAGACAATAAAATTTACATGATCTGTGTCTGAAGCCACTTCTAATTCAGAGCAACATTGTCAATAGCATAATTGCGGGGATATTATTTATGCTTTTTTCATTATATAATAAAAATGCATCCTGTGTACTTTGTGGGAGTTTGGATGAGGAAGAATAGAGGAGGGCTCCTGGAATATAGATACATTCAAATTCTTGAACAAATGGAAGCTGTATTGTGATTCCATTATAAATATCCATCAGACCATATAGCTGTGTTTTATAGAGTTGAGGTATATTTGTTCATTTCATATTTACAATAGTGTTTTGCCATTACTGGGACCATACTGACAAAATGGATTAGGTATTAATCATTGAATTGACATTGAATTTATGGAAGAATGTCCTTGTTCTTAGACAAGAAACACTGTACATTCAGGACAAATGTGATCACATCTCTATTCAAATCTATAGTCCCTGTCCATTAAGACAAAGATGTTGTCTATTCCTCCTGACTCAGATTAGCTATCTTCTACTCTAAATCCTCTGCTCATGTCATGTCTCGGTGATTTCTCACTTCAGGAATTTGTATCATCTACTTTCCATTTCCACACTAATTCTATTCATCTTTCTTCTGCTTGCTATGGTTTTGTATGGGTTCATTTTTCTTCCAAGTTAAAATTATTAACATCTCTGGGCCAAGATTATCTGTCGCTTCTATTTTTTTGTCTTTCTTGAATATGTTCTGAATGAACAAGGAATATTTGTTGATGAAACCCAAGAGATCTGAAACTATTCTATTTACTGTTCTCAGCAATGGGACCTAATGCTACAAGTATGGTTGGAGAATCTTATTCTGATTCTATTGGTAAGAAGTGGTAGTAATGAGTAGCACTTGAAACCTTGGATTCAGGTTTGATAAACTTGGACTCAAAGCCTTCTACCAACCCTCAGTAATTTTACAGTCCTAGTTTCTAATCTTAAAATGAAAAAAATTAAGCATTTGAGGTCTTTATAACAAAGTATTCAACAAATGTCGGCTGTTAGGGTTGTTATTACTGTCAGTGCCTGTAAAACTGAAGATACTTTAGCATTTACCTGTGATCAACTGCTACACAAACTTTAAAAATTTGTAGACCAGTGTTGTGTAAAGTATTAACAAATGAAGTTCCCGCATACACTAGAAAAAGTCTAAAACATACAGCTCTCTATTTTCTTATTTGAAAACTGATGGGCAAGCTGAAATATTCTATATTCACAACTGACTGCTTGTCATATGGAGTTCAATGTCATGCTGTCTGAATGGCTCTCATCCAAGAGGACTTAGTGGCAAATCCACCAGAAGGATTTCATTAGAATGTCATTTTACCTATAACGGAATCTCTGTCACTGACTTCAAGGGTAGTGAGACTTTCAGGCTGTAGGGTGGTGATCGGTGCTGGCATCTTCTTCGTCTTCATGGGTCATATGAGATTAATTACAGCCATCTATTTGCATTACGCAAACTGTTTTACCATTTGTACATTATAAAGCAGAGCACTTTCAGTAATAAAAATACCATTTGCAGAATCGGGTGTAGAGGTGATGCAATGCAGCCAAGCCCCAGGAATTATACTGTGGGAAAGTAAAATTCAACAGTCTGCGCCATCTGCCAGCAGGCACCATGTGAACCATGTACCACTCCAATATTCCATCCAGAACATCAGGGTTTCTCATCTCAGCTCTTGATCTTATCCCAGACACTAACCTCTGACCTTTCAGGATTTCTGCTTCTTACTACATAATATCTTACTTCCCTTGTTTCTGTTGTGGAGCCCTGTCTCATCCCCTCTATGTGCTGCCTACTGTGTGGTGCACTGGGTGGTTTGGACCAAGACACCTTTCCTGCTGGAATCCTGATGTGCCTGAATGTTTCTGAAGACCTGTAAGGAGATTGGTCCTTGCCGAAATTTCCTTATAAAAGGAGTAGATGTAACAGCCTCTCAGTAAAGAGGTTCCAAGTCTGTGTTTGAATGAAGTCAGCTTCACTGTTCATAAGTTTCACAGAGGATACAGAAACCTAGTATTCCCATTTAGTCATCTCTAGTAATAAACTTAAAAGACACAAGAGTGCTATTTGCTTGCATCTTTTACAAAGTCAACTGTGATCACAAGTTAATTTGTCAGTTAATCATGAAAAACCACCTTCGAGAATTAGAACTCCAAGAGTTCACAAGCCCAGCATACACTTTCTGAATAGGAAGATCCATATGGAAAGTCAAATTATAATCAGAAGCTTGGCAGGGATTCAAGACAGGGATGGTGGATGCATTTAAAGACTGTGGCTGAAGCCAGGCTTTACCAGCTGAGGCAAGGGAGCTGGCTTGCCATTCATGACAATGAGAACTGTGCAGATGGAAACTTTCGTTTGCCTCCACACTGGCAATGGCTCAGTTGATGCTCGGTTAATACCCAGCCTAAAGGTTGGGACTTCTCTGCCTGGGACTTCATATTGTACTTCCCTGGATGGGTACATCATCTTTAGTTTTTAGATATGTTAATATTTTAATCAAGTTAAAGCTAGTCTGCAGGTCTCGGCTGTAATGTCACTTCATCAAGAAAAGTTCCCAACATCAGTCTAAGGTTTGTCCTTTATTGCACTGTGTCACCTCACTCAGAGCATTTTCCTTGAGAGCAATTTCCATAATTTTAGTAGTACCTTTATTTGTGTTTTGTATTGTCAGTTGTCTGCCTTTCCCCTTGAACCTCTAAATTTGCATATCTGTGATACAAACCATTATGTGTTCATCTTAAAACTTAACCTTTAAGTAACTAGTCTCCGATGGCTCACAAACCCATTTTCATTGTTGTTACTGATTCTCTCCATCACTCTAGTGCAAATCTCTTCATGTGTATCTCTTTACATTCTTTGTTGGAATTCTTTGCAGGGCATCTGCTCTATACTGTGATGACTTTTTCCTCGTAACTTCCTCTTCACTCCTTTCTTCCAGTCACCCTCAACTGTATATCTTTCTCAAGCTCCTATCATTGCTATATTCCCACTTCACACAAAATAGAACAGCTTGTTATTTGCATTATTTAGTATTTGTTGAGACTCTAGTATATGTAAGCACCAATAGATTGGCTTTTTTCCAAAGCTGAGTGTGTCTGTAAGAGTTGTTCACCATACTCATTTTAATACTAAGAATATCAATATAATGTGAAAATGTGACATGAAGAGGTTAACAGTCATCTGCTGCTGTTGTGATGGTTAGTCTTGTGCATTGACTTGACTAGGGTAAGGAATACCTGGGAACCTGGGAATGTGTTATTTGGGATGTATCTGTAAAGGTGATGTTAAAATAGATTAGCAGGTGAGTCTGAGCTAGGTGACAAAGCTCAACCTTGATGTGAGAAAGCATCATCCCTTGGCTGAGGGTCAAAAGAGATTAAACACAGAAGGTGAATTTGTCTTTAACAGCTGGGACAGACTTTGATGCCCAGCTCCTGCCTTGGGCATCAGAACTCCAGTATAGCTGGTCTTTGAAGTCCAGGGCTTACACAAGTAGCTCCATTGCTGCCTTTGGTCTTTTGTTCTAAAATTGAGTTATATCTTTGGCTGCTCTGCTTGGACTGTGCCATGCTCTCTACATCCCATAGCCTGCGGCTTGCAGATGGCCTCTTATGGGATCAACAGTTGCCAGAAATGTGTGAGCCAATTTTCCTAACTAACCCTCTTTCATGTATCTATATGTTCCTATCTATAGGACCCTTATGGATATACCATAGAAAACAAAGTCTGTTACTCATAGTTACCAAGAGGATGGGGAACACCAAACCATGGGAAGGGTCTCTGGTTAGCACTGGGAGCCCTGAAAGGCAGGTGGGGGAGATAGAGGGAAGAGAAAGAGAGGGAAAAAGAGTGAGAAGGAAGAGAGAGGAGAGGAAGACAAAGAAAGAGAGAGAGAGAAGGAAGAGAGAGAATGGGATGTTAGAGAGACAGAGAGAAAGAGAGAGAAGAGAAAGGGAAAGACAGAGAGGGAAAGAGAAAGAGAGAAGAAAGTTTAGAAGAGAAAGGGAGAGAGAGAGAAGGAAGTTTAGAAGATGTGGGCAGGCCACATATAGGCTAGAATGAGTGATCTTGGTGGATTTTGGGATATGGAGATTATGCCCAGCTGCCTGATATCCTGGCTCTGAGATAACTGGGGCCAAACAAGTGATGACCCAGAGTGTGGAAGCCCAGTTGAAGAGATGTAGGAACTTGGGCTCTGGATAGGCTGGTTTGTATTTGAAAAGTATGTTCAAAGGCAAGTTGTTAGCTCAGAAAATGGGATGACCCTGGGAGAAGCAGTCTCTTCAGGTAAGAAAAACCCCAAAAGTTAATACATCAGAATACAGATAATAAAACATTTAATTGGTTTATTATATAAGCAGAGATAGGCTCTGTTATGCTGCAATAATACACAAACAAAACTCAAAACCCTTTTCTCTCTCACTTTTTTTTTAAATATATATTTTATTATATCATTTATGTATCTGAGGTGAAGGGGGATATTGAGGGAGAATCCCCACCCAGTCTCCCACCCGCCCAAGGTCCCAGATGTGGTCCCTTGTGTGTGAGATACTTGCTCAAGTGGTCTTAATAGTCCTCCAGTTATGGATCGCTGCCAGTCATATCCCTCCCAGCTCGATTAGGTCATTGAAGAAGCCACTGATTGTCACAGTCCATCATGGAGTCTTCATTTGCCCAGTATTTCGCTGCCCAACGTTTAGCTCAGGTGGTTGATTGACCTGTTCCGTCCTCCGTCCTCTCCTAGCCAGGGCTCTGAGTCCAGCAGTTCAATTGGGGAGATCACCAAAGAGACTTAGAGGTATTCAGATTCCCGCATGTTCCAGCTAGCACCGGTTCCAGCACAGTCCATCGCCACAATCAGTTGGTGGTTGCAATCGCTGGGCTGGCTCCGTTCTCAGTCCCGACTTGCACTGGAACCAAGGGTGTTGCAGTCCAGCCTGGTTCTGCCCAGCATGCACTCGACTCTTTCATCAACCAGTGGGGTCTGCAGCCCAGTCGGGGTTGACCCACAATAACCCCCACCAGGCCCGCCTCTCACCCTGGTCTGCAAGTATACATAGCAGACTAGTCCAGTCTGTCCCACTTCCCATATGGCTCCAGTACCTGTCAATGGGCATTGAAGCTTAGTTCCCTCCAACCAACCAACTCTCCAGCCCTCACGGATATTGCTGAGTGCCTCTCCTAGCCACCCCAGCCCCTGTCCTAGTTTTCATGCCCTCTCGTGGGAGTAGTGACCCAAGAGGGGGAACCCCACCACTTCCCTCTTGGGTCTCTCTCAGCCCCAGTTTATGATCTCTTTGGGTGGTTCTGTGGTTTGACTTGACAGAATTAGCTCCCAGTGCCAGCTTCTGCCAGCTGTCTGCGGTTAAGCCCAAACAACGTTCACCCACTCCAATTTATGCTAGAACCGGCAGGAATAATCAGCCCAAGCTGGCTTTTCCCTGTTCTAGTCCACATGCCACATGCGGCGCTCAGGTGTTGCAGCCCTGCCCAGTCTGGTCTGTCCCCATCCCATCCCACACTACCCAATGAGAGTAGCTGTCCCGCGAGGGGACCAGCCCCTCCATCCCCCTGCTGCTCTACCCTCTCCCTTCCTGGTTCTCACGCGTGTTGGTTGGGTGCTGCATTCTAATCCAGTACAGGTAATCTCTCCCTGGAATTCCATATCATGCACTAGTATTAGTCGCGACCGAACTTGGCCCGACCCACACTCTCCTCCGGTGCCCGGGTTTGCCAGTGGATGACATGAACCGATTCAGCCTGGTCCGCCCCTGACCCATGCCAAATGTATGCCAATGGGAAACTTTCCATGGCCCATTCGGGGCTGTTTCCTATCATACTTCTTGCGCTTATTTTGCGCATACGTTGTAGATGAATCAATGCTGGTCAACAACTTGGCTCTGTACTGAAGATATATGCTCCATGCTACAGCATTTCTCTATAACCCAAGGTCTCCAAGTCATTGGGGAAAATTCTAGAAAGACTGATTGGCTTCTTTCTGCTGCCTGAACCCACAGGACTGAGGTTTGCTGCCACTCAGAGCTTATTTACTACAACTACTCATATGGCCCTGTTTGGGTACAAAGGGCTTAGCTTCCTTGCCTCCTGTTTGCCTGAAAGGTCATGTTGGGACTATGATGTAATGAAAGCCAGTGGGAATTCTGAAGCTGGAGCTTCTGCCAAGGATAAAACTGAACCCAGAATCACTGGAGACACTAGGAAGTGCCTTTGAGTCAAGATCATGCTAGGACATGCCATGTGCTACAGCAGACATTGACTTTAGGACATCGATGACAAAGGCTGTTGTCCAAAGTCTGGAATGGATGAAGGACAACTCAACTGGAGGGCAATGGAATCCAAAGGGAATTGGATGACAGCAAAGAGATGAGGAGGTCCTCTTTGCTTTGGGTCTCTTTCTCTAACCATGTGTGCTTACATGGGGAGATGGTAGGAAGAGGAAATGAAGCAATGGGAAAAGAAAAACAGAACATTTCTGAAGAAGAAAATGACAGCCCAAAGGAAAGTAGAGGTCATGTCGGAAATGCACATAATTACTCTGAAAGGACAAAATGAATATCTTTCTGCTTCCTGGCAAATGTGCTGGCTCAAGACTAAAGTGGATTTATTGATAAAAAGCAAAAGAAAGTGCAATTTGTGACTATTACATTTTAATCATATTTTATTGCATTGGTGTAGTTCTATGTACATTCATTATGAATGAAAATGCCATTCCCCCTTTCCCCAGCACCCGATTTTGGTTGCACGTGGGGGTTCCTTATACTTATGTTTTGTTAAGTATGGGTTTGACAAGTAGGTATTGAGTATCAGTTATACTTCAGAAGCTGTGGAGGCAAGACATGGCCCCTACCATTTGGAAGCTCATGATACATTAGAGGAACATGTTCACAAAATTGCCTAAATAGTTACTCAGCTGCAATGTTGTCATAAAGAGCTTCAGAGTACTAAGAATACAAAATAAAGGGGTTGTAGTGCCTATTTCTTCTTGACTTCTTGCTCTGACCTTCTGTCTGGACCATTCTTCTACTATTGTGTTAAAGCTGGGGGAATTTTTCTGCACAGATTCCAATGTTACCCCTACTCTTCACTCACCCCCCAAAAAGCATCCTTCCATTACTTGGCATCCTGAGGAACACTGTTATCATTTTCTTATCTGACTTTGACTAGTGGTTTTTGAACAATGGGACTCCATAAAATGGCCTATTTTTTTAAAGATTTATTATTATTGGAAAGCCGGATATACAGAGGAGGAGAGACAGAGAGGAAGATCTTCCATCCAATGATTCACTCCCCAAATGAGTCGCAACGGGCAGGTGCGCACCGATCTGAAGCCGGGAACCAGGAACCTCTTCCAGGTCTCCCATGCCGGTGCAGGGTCCCAAAGCCTTGGGCCATCCTCGACTGCTTTCTCAGGCCACAAGCAGGGAGCTGGATGGGAAGTGGAGCTGCCGGGATTAGAACCGGCACCCATATGGGATCACGGGGCGTTCAAGGCGAGGACTTTAGCCACTAGGCCAGTGTGCCGGGCCCAAAATGGCCTATTTCTTAAATTAAATTTTTAATAATCTTACTTACTTGATTAGGATACAAAGGGTCAAGGGTTACAGGATAAAAGTGGGTAATACCGTTGTTTTCACACTAATATTATCATTTTCCCCTGTATATGGGATCAGGGGAGAAACAAAGGGAAAAGCCCCACCCAGCCTCCCACCCATCCCAGATCCTCAATGTGAGGCACGCTCCGAGGGTCCTGCTCAAGCAGTTTTGATAGTTCAACATTTCTGGATTGCTGTCAATCTCGTTGTTTCAATCATGATGAAACTTATTCAGAGTCCACTGGCTGACATAGTCCCTTCATGGTTGGGGTTCTGAGATCAGCAGTTCAGTTGGAGGGATCTCCAAAGAAACTTCATCTGAGATGATCCCAAACCTGATTCTTGCATGAGTTTGCCAGTACTGGATCCAACATCGTCCGTCGCCCCAATCAGCTTATGCACATGCTGGTCGTTGCTATTGCCGGGTCAGTTCTGTTTCCGGCCCTGTCTTCCAAGTGAACCAATGGGTGTTGCAGTTCAGCTCAATCTTACCCACTTCATACTCAGTCCTCATGCAAACCAGTGGGAGTGCAGCCTAGTTGGGGTGACTACCCGTAACCCCCACCAGTTCTGCCCCCTACCCTAGTTCCCATGCTTGCCAGTATGCACCACAGACTTGTTCAGTCTGTCCCACATCCCATATAGCTCTCGTACATGTCAATGGGCATTGAAGCCTAGTTCAACCCAACCAACCTACTATCCAGCCCACACACATCCTGGCAGGTGCCTTTCTGTCTAGCCACCCCTTCCCCTGTCCTAGTTTTTGTGCTGTTTAGTGAGAGTGGTAACCCCGAGGGAGGTGCCCACTATCTCCTTACTAGGCCACTCCCATTCCCAGATTATGCACTCTCCATGTAGTTCTGCCATTTGACTTGACAGAATTAGCTCCCAGTTCCAGCCTCTGCCAGCTGATGATGCAGCTAAGCCCAACCATCCCTCACCCACTCTAATTTTTGCTTGCACCAGTTGGAACAGTCAGCCCACCATGGCCCTTCCCTTATCTAGCTCACGTGAAGCCTACAGGTGTTGTAGCCCTACCAAGTCTGGTCTGCCCCCATCCCGACTCATGCTTTCCAATGGAGGTGGTTGTCCAGCAGGGGAGCCCACATTCCCCTGTCATCTTTGCCTCCTCCCCCCGGTTTTCACATGTGCTGTTTGGGCACTGCAACCACATCTGGTATGGCTTACCTCACCTTGGCATTCCTTAATGTGCACTGGTATGTGTCGCAACCAAACATGGCCCAACCCACACTCTATTCTGGTGCTCTAATTTGCCCGTGGTTGATGTGATCAGGTTCAGCCCCATCTGCCCCCAAACCAATGCCAAATTATGCCAGTGGGATAATTTCCATAGCCTGTTCTGGGATGTTTCCTATCATGCTTCATGCGCTTACCTGCAGGGACTATGTCCTGCCAGAGAGGTTGCCCAGGCTCCTCCACCACAAACTCTCCCAGTGCCAGATTTTGCACATACCAGTGGGTCCATGAGCCAGCTCTACTCAGTTCACCTCCTGTCCTAGCAGGAACGGGGCTTTTCCTGACTGGCCTTCAACCCAATCTGGTTCTTACTGTTGGATGTTTCAATCCAGCCACGGCTCATCCATACCCCCATACAGCTCACACATGGTTCAGTAAGGGCTGAGACCTAGCCTAGTCCATCACACATCTATCCTGTTCCTCGAGAACACCAGATGGTGTTGGAGTCTGGCCTGGCTTGGTGCGTCCAGTCCCAGTCCACACTAGTGCCAAGGGAGACTACAACTGTTTCCTGATCAGAACGCAGCCCCCATTCCAGCCCATGTGCTCCTTGGTGGGAACCTAAACCCAGCTAGGGTGTTCCCTTAGCTCCCCAACCAGGCCTATTTCCAGCCTTAGATCATGTGCAGGCCAGTGGTTGCTCTGACTCAGCTTGGCAGAGCCCCTCACCTGTCCTGGCCTCTGCCTTAGATGCTGCAGCTTAGTATCCCTGGCTCATGCAGATCAGCAGGTGCAAGGGCCTACTCGGCATGACCTGTGCTCCAACCTGATTTCTGTTCTTTCTTGTGAGTTAAGGTTTGCTCGGCCCTGCTCATTCTGCCCCCTTCCAGTTGCAGTCCAGCCCACCCCTCATCCTGTTTTAGGATGCATATTTGTGTACTGCTGCCTTAACCTGCCCAGACTGTTGTGGGTTCCTTTACCTGTGAGTGATGGCAGGTGCCATGGTCATACCTAGCTTAGTCCATCGCAACCCCAGCTTGCGAGCTAACCAGTGGGACTTGTATTTCCACAGGGTTGGGCCACAGAACCCCACAGAGTCTACCTCCAAACCAAGTTGTCTCACGTGCTGAATAGTGTCTTCACTCTGCCAAATGTGACCACTCCACCATTCCACCACCCACTTGGGTAATGGTACCTAGCCCTGCCAAACAGGCCCCCATCCATAGCTTTAGTGTGGACTAGTGTATGGCCATCAGTGATGTTCTATGCTAACAGCCCATCCCTGGATTCCTAATTGGACTGGTGAATCAGTCTGACCTAAATTATCTTATGGATACTTCCCTCCAAACCACCAGGTCTCAGTCCTAACACATGAGAGAAAGTTTCATGACCCTATCACTGGGAATGACTCAGAATTCATCTCTCACCTACACTAAACTAGCCTTATTCATTGGTGTCCCCAGGCAGCAAAATGGCCTATGTTGAATCAGTCTTTGAGTGTAGGCGTAAGTCTCATGCATATCTTTATTAAAAAAAAAAAAACTCACCTCTAGTATAATGACTTGTCAGTAAAGATGCATAAATATGTATTTAGTGAATACAGAAATTATGCTGAAATCCAAATCAGGCAATTTTGTCCTCTATCATCAATTCTATTTCATTAAGCTATTTTTATTAACTTTTGAATCATTAAGGTATGTCCATTATTGGTTATCAAATAAAATACCAAAGTCAGGTATATTTTTATTTATTTTTAAAGGTAATGTTAAATGTATAAGCAGCATTATAAAGTTAAGAATTTTTTCACTTGATTTTACATATTCTTTTTAAATCTTGTGTATAATGGTGAAAACTATAAACAAGGCAATGGTACATACAAAGAAGCAATCCCATGGTCAACAACTTAATCAGACATACCCACATAAGATAACTCCAATACCAGTTTTGATCACCAGGGCTCCGAGGAGCCTCCTGATTGATGAAAACACCAATATACTCAGAGGGCTCTTTCATGTGAAAAAGACTTGGTTTCTCTGAGACCCTTGGACCTTGTTAATGTGTCTCTTTGATTTGATTGTTTCTGTGCTCTATTCATTAAAATAAAATTGTAAGTATACATACAAGATCTTCAATGAAAAAGTAAAAATACAGCTCCTATATTCACTAGAACTTCATTTAAGTTACTTTTGGGCAGAGAAAATCATTCAGGGGCCTGGTGTAATGACTCAGTGGTTAAATCCTCACCTTGAAAGTGCCAGAATCTCATATGGGTGCCTGTTCATGTCCCGGTTGCTATACTTCACTTCCAGCTTCCTGCTCGTGGCCTGGAAAATCTGTAGAGGTTGGCCCAAGGTCCTGGGACCCTGCACCTGCCCGGGAGTCTTTGAAAAATCTCCTGGCTCCTGGCTTTGGTGGGCTCAGCTCCTTGCTGTTGAGGCCGCTTGGGGAGTGAACCAATAGACGGATGATCTTTCTCACTATGTCTCCTTCTCTCAGCAAATCTTTCTTTCCAGGATGCAGTGATGTAAGGCAAAGCAAGAGCTGCGCCTTAATCAAGCTGCCTTGTTTTTTTTTTCTAATCTCTCCTCTCAAAAGCACTCATTTCTTTATTAGGGTTTCTATTTTCCAACTCATGTGCAAGAGACACTGATGGACTTGGAAGGACAAGCTTTTGTTCATTCCATCAGGTTCCTGTGAACTAAACAGTATGCTGGGTACTAAGGTTACCATGGCAGTCCAAGAGAAGAAGGGCAATTCCTATTCTCATTATTAAGACAGCTGAGCTTTGTGGAGTAAGAGAAATGCAGAAATATGCAGACCTCCTAATGAGAACAAGCCAAGACCACCACTCAGAGCTTGTTACAGGACTATAATCATTTGTACGTGAAAGAGACTCATTAGCAAGCAGAAGGATGGGGACAATTCATAATAGAGAAAGGTACCAGTTTCAGATGCACCATGGCTGGAGGCTGTTGCCTGGGGAGGCTGGAAGGGGGCTAACTAGAAGTGGGATAACCTCCATGATTGGTTGAGATGCATATTAGGTTTTCTCCACTTGACTCTTAGTTGGAAGCTTAGGTGATAATTGGAAAGGCTGTCGGTCACCAAATAAAGTTCTGACTGTTTGAGGTTGAATGTTACAAGGATTAATGTCAGACTGGTTGGTGTAGATGGTAGTTTCACTTGTAGTTATCGTATGTAGGTTAGCCTCCTGGGCTGGGTTGTTGCCAGTGATGAAATCAGAGTCAGGTTTTTTTTTTTTTTCATTTTTGAATTAATTTTTAAATTTGGAAATCAGAGTTGTATAGAGAGAGACGAAGGGATACAAACAGAACTATCTGCTGGCTCACACCTCCACTGGCAGCAACAGCAAGGGATGAGTTAGGTCAACGACAAGAGCCAGGAGTTTCATCTGGGTGGCAAGGGCCCAAGCACATGGGCCACCTGCTGCTGCATTCCCCAAGCGCTTCAGCAGGGAACTGGATCAGAAGGGAAGCAGCCTGGATTCAAATCAAGCCTAAATGTGGGATGCCAGAGCTGCAGGCAGTAATCAGAGTCACACACACACCCACACACACACACAGCAGGGGGTGGGGTTGGGCTTCATTCTACTAGTTCAGTTTCCAAATGCCCATCATAGTCCAGGTGGGCCGCATGGAATCCAAGAACAAAGAAGTGCATCCAGAGCTCCCAAGTGCATCGGGTAGGTTTTTCTGCTCCTCAAACCAAAGCGAGCTGTTTTCTTGTAGCACAGTTCTAAATTGATGACTGAGGCTTCCAAGCACATAGCTTCCTGCAAAGCAAATGAATAAATATCACCCTTTAATGAGGACTCAGCATGCTCCAGTCAAAGCCTGATGGATACACCCGCTCCTCACAATGAGCCTGTGAAGTGGGTTCCACTCACATTTCCATTGTACAGATGGCAACACTGACACACAAACTCCCCGGGAGGAACAAAAATCTCACTAAGTCCATGTGGCCCTAAACTACTGGACTTTCAGTAAATGAAATTTCCTTTTAATCTGAGTGTGGTGCTAGCCACCTGCATTCCTGTTAGAGCAAAAATAGGACCCGAAGCAGCAGACACTTGGAGGACAGAATAAATAGATGGTTCTCTCAGAAGTGCAAGCATCAAGTACAAATACCAATGGATTTTGGTAGACAGCAGAGCCCTCTGGGGAGCAGATCATATTTAAGGTCAGCTGCTCACAGTGAAGGACAGCTTAGGATTTTTTGTGTTCTTTTTATCTTTGACATTTCTGTGTGTGTGTGTGTGTGTGTGTGTGTGTGTGTGTGTGCATGCACACCAGTTTTAGACATATAGACATGGCATCAACAGAGCACTCATCCCATGGCTGCCCTCTTCTTCCCGCATTCCCTAAAGTAGACTGGCTTAGTTATATCCTGTATTCTGCCACTTATCCTTAATTTTGAACTCGCCTCATTTGTGGTTATTTCTTGGCTTCCAGGCATCGGAAGCATACTTCTGAGCACAAATTCTTGCACACAGTGTGTGTTCAGTACATTTGGCTTATGCACCAAGAAAGGAAATGAAACATATTATGATTCTTCCAGCCTGAAAGACAACTCCCTGGGGTCCTGGAAATGAAATTACAATTTAAGCCAATAGTTCTTCCTTAAAGGGTATTTTTCAAACATTTGTAGCATGAGAAATGAAATAATAAAAACATCTTGTAAATTTATACAATATTGCTTGCAAATGACATTTTTGCCTTATAGTGAAAATTGCTGGGATGATAAGATTTGTTTGTTATTTCACAATAATCTTAAAAATGCCCAACACTGATTCCCAGAAATTTCATCTTGTTCCAGTCCCCTTAAGACAATGCTGATAATAGAGCTTAGCTATTATGAGCATGATGGCAATAGGGTTTGGAAGTCACTATCGCAGCTGATATGAACATCCCTTTTACAAGAAGACACAGGCAATCACATTACTCCACTGTAACTAGGCAGGGCCTTGGGGAAGCTTCATTAACTCTTACAAGGCACCAATGTCCTATTAAGTAAGAAATTGCTCCTGTGTACTCAGTAGCTTGATCTTTAAAGTTCCCATGGGAACAAAGTCTTTGGCGCAGGTTCAGAAATACCACTAACTGGCTGATAAATGCTGACAGGAATTGATTGAAGATTGGCTAGACTGCGAGCACTTTTCCGAGCAAGATGGGCCACCACCCTCAACCTGTGAAAGGGTCCAGGCTGAAAATGAAGCTATTCTGTAACAAGAGGATGCTTTCTATCTACAATGCACACACTGCACTTTGACATTCGTGATGCATCCTCAACGACAGGTGGAGAATCTCTCACTGATTTGGCCTGCTCTCTAACTTGCCCTCCTGTGTCCACGAGTCAATTTTTCCTTTTTATTTTGTAGAACTTCTACGGAGAATTGCTCATTTGGCATACACAACATCACTTTTAGCCTGGCAAAGCTAACCATCATTAGTGCAAGTGCCTAAGCTTGTTCTTCAAGCTGAATCCTGCTTTAAGACCTCAGAGGCACCTCAGCCAACTTGCACCCCAGACCCCCAATTCTTTTTGAGATCCACACAAGTTCATCTCTCTGGGTCTGTTTCCCAGTGATCCCCAGTTCCTGCTTTCTACTAACATTTCACATTTGGTGTCTCTCCCTACTAGCTTGGTTGTCCTTCTGCTATGTATTGTGCTAAAAAGTATAACAGAAAACCCATCACTTACTCTGCAGTCATGGAAAACAGAATGGTGGCTAGTTATTTAATAACTGCATCAACAGGAGCATCTCCTGGGGTACAGGAGACAGCAATCTGTAGTTTGTGGATCAGATTGAATTATAAAAATCAAGGATAATATGAAGCTTCTATGGACAATTCACTGTAGAAAATTAAGATATACTAACAAGGGTTTGATGTGTATTTGCTTTAGCACTATACTGCAGCTCTAATGTTTCAAAACCAAAAGCTGGTGTTTTATGTAGCGTTGGGGAGGGGGGAATGTAACCATTGTGTTGAGGTATAGCAGTTGATGGCTAGCACCAGCATGGAAACAATGTTCAGTGCTCCCACCTATCTCCTAAGCCATTCAAGTCAATTGAAGACACAAAAATGGCTCGTGAGGCTCTGCACACCCAGACCTTCCTGCCTCCTATTGTGCTACTTCAGGTTCATTAACTACAGGAAAACATTGGGCTTCTTTCCTGCCTCTTGCTACATGATGATTTGAATGTATGAAAACTTTGTATTGTGTGGCTCTCAAGTTGATTGGAGGATGCGAACTTAAAAACCAACAACTTTGGCACTGCAGCACAGCACAGTGGTTCCTGGAGTGTACAGGGAGCTGTTGGTGCCAAGCTTGGACAATAAAGAATCCTGTTTCAACTCTACACTCCTCTCCCATGTGATCTCTTTTGCACTCTGCAACACCATTACCAGGGTAGTCTTAAGTTCTTCCAGTTTTTTTTAAAGATTTATTTATTTTTATTGCAAAGTCAGATATGTATAGAGAGGAGGAGAGACAAAGAAGATCTGTCCAATGATTCACCATCCAAGTAACTACAATGGCCGGAGCTGTGCCGATCCAAAGCCAGGAGCCAAGAGCTCTTCTGGGTCTCCCACACAGGTGCAAGGTCCCAAGGCTTCGGACCGTCCTTGACTGCTTTCCCAGGTCATCAGCAGGGAGATGGATGGGAAGCAGGGTTGCCGGGATTAGAAGCTCCACCCATATAGGATCCTGGCATCTTCAAGGCGAGGACTTTAGCCACTAGGCCAGTGTGCAGGGCCCAAGTTCCTCCAGTTTTATAAAGTATCCTCACCTATATGATAAAGTTCTGAAGTGGGTTTTTTTTGTTTGTTTTCAACACAAAACTTTTGGAATCAATCCATTGAGTGTTACCTTCTGTATGTTCAGAAAGAGAAATTCATGTTCATGAAAAACTGGAGGAATATTTTTGATTGTTGTCTCAGCCCTTTGATAACTTAGCATCAGCTGAATTATACAATTAGACTCCATCCACCCCTTTGGCTTACACAAGAAGACTGTCTCATTAGAATGACAGAGACAAGGGATTCTGGACCGCAGTGTGCGAGGGAATCTTCCCTTTCCTGCCTCACCTATATCCCAATTCTGGACAATGTAATTTTCACCTTAATAGAAAGAGCTGGCATTCAGAAGAATGTTCACCCAGTGAATCCAGTATTTTTCTAAATGGTTCACTACAGTGGTTAGACTTTTTAAAGGAGGAAGTAAGATAATAGATGTAAAAGCAGTTTGAAAAGAGTAAGCTATCGTGAGAAAAAGAGTGTGTACCCACATGAGATTCACGCATTTCTTCTGTGCAAATCCTGCTGGAATGCCAACGTCCTCTGCTTTCCAAGAAGAAGCTTACTGAGTGCCAGTATTCATCTCTCTCTTCCTCTGGCCAAATAGCCATCATCTGACACTGTATATATGTAAACTGTTAGGTAGTATGGCTGAATTCTCGCAAATCTTTGCAGGTGGAGAGCGTGTGTCCCCAGAACAGAAGTACCTGGAACATTTATTGATCAGGGAATCATGCAGAGGTACATTTCTCTGGGCAAAGATGTTCTAGACAGGCACATCAGATGAACTCACATTCTTCAAGTCTATCTCATTTCTCTATTTAGACTTACTGACACCACCGTGCCCTGATAGGTTTGAGCCTCACATTAGATAATGTGTTGGAAAAAGTCATTGTAATCTGTAAACTATGAATGGACTGCAAATGACTCATGCCGTAGAATCATAATTAAAATTTCAAATCAGATTATATATAGAAGTCAAATTTAAATGGCCCACTGACCAGTTAGGTGATGTGATATTTCTTTCTTCCACATTAAAGGCATAGGGAGAATGCAGTATATACAGGAACTTAGGAAATCTTTGTACAAATTACAGACTTGGCATTTTGTCTGAGTTTCATCTCTTTTTTTAACCTGTGAAGTCACTCATTTGGATAGCCTGATACATGAATTATCTTCTATTTCTAAAAAAAAGTGCTGCAAAATTTGGCTTTCCATGCATTCATTGGTATAAAAGACTATAGAGTAAACAGAAGAATCCAGGGGAAATATTTTGCATTAATTTCTCAAATTTAAAAGATGTTCTCTGATTGCAAAATTCTTCTGATTTTGAAGATTATCTACATATCAGAATAAATAATTCCAAAATTATTTTTACTGGAGACTTTGATAGGTACAGAGCATCAGGGAAATTACTTGGCAATGGAATGGATATTCAAACTATGTTTCTAGAACTATCAGTTAAATTCAAAGAGATAGTTCATGAATAAATTACACAAACACAACTTGGTTTGGGGCTTAAGGGGTGATAGCATTTGAGACTGGAATGCCTGAACAAGGTTTTACAGAAGAGCTTGATATGAGTTTGGATATTTTTCTAACAGTAAAAAAGGCAGCCTGATGGCAGTAGAAGATCAGACAGATAGGTTGGAGTGAGAGATAAGGCTAGAAAAAAATAGGTTTCCCTTAACTGGGAAGACATTGAATGACATTGAATGAACTTTACAAAAACAAACAAACAAACAAACAAACAAAAACTTTTTTCTGTAGGCAATGAGGAACCACATTAAAAGATTTTAAGACTATAATTTATCAAAGCATTTGATTAAAAATGAATTTCCATCATTTGTCAGCTAGGGTGTAAAGAGGAAGGAATAACGGGAAGAAGAAAAAATTAACATACTATTGTTATCGTTCAGGTCCACACTAATACAGGCTTGAACCAGGTCAGCAGCAATAAGAATGCTAAGAAAAGAAGCAAAGCCACCAGAGAGAATTATCTGAGAAGCAGTGATTGAGAAGCAGCAGAAATTCCTGTGAGGCTTTAGTCGTGGAGAACTGAGCAAATTCATGGTACTCTCAGGAAGGGGAAGTGCAGGGACCAAGCACAATCTGATGAGCCTCCCAGCACTCCATCTTTTAGAGAGCAGCTGTAAAGAATGGAAATAGAATTCTAGAGAGAGGTGAGTACCCCTGGAAGTGTCATCCCCAACTCAGAATAGATGTCACAGCAGCGCTTTGCCTGGGGATTGTAATCAGGGCCACTGACCTGAGCCCAAGCCCACCTTGTCCACATTGTGGGGATTGTAATCAGGGCCACTGACCTGAATCCAAGCCCACCTTGTCCACATTGTGGGGATTGTAATCAGGGCCACTGACCTGAGCCCAAGCCCACCTTGTCCACATTGTGGGGATTGTAATCAGGGCCACTGACCTGAATCCAAGCCCACCTTGTCCACATTGTGGGGATTGTAATCAGGGCCACTGACCTGAGCCCAAGCCCACCTTGTCCACATTGTGGGGATTGTAATCAGGGCCACTGACCTGAATCCAAGCCCACCTTGTCCACATTGTGGGGATTGTAATCAGGGCCACTGACCTGAATCCAAGCCCACCTTGTCCACATTGCTGTAGGCGCCTGGCCTGAAGGTAGAAGACAGTGTATTCTAGGGTCACATTCTCTTGGGTTAGTTTTCCAGCTCCGTACCTCCTGATTATCTGACCTTATCCAAACAGCAGTTGCCTTTAAAGTAAGAATAGGGTACAGTAATCATGCTTATCTGTTATGATCAAATAACTCAATCTACACAAAATGTTTACTTTGAGTGACCTTTCATTTTTTTCTCATGTGTGAAAAATTATGATTATACTAGTGTTATGGAAAGACTATTACAACCAAAAATGAAAGAAGATACCATATGATACGCATAAAGAAAGTGACCTGCAACCCTATGTTTATAACATCACAATTCACAATAGTGAAGACATGAAAACAGCCCAGATGCCCATCGAAAGAGGAATGAATAATAAAATTTTGGTTTGTCTGCTTATGGAATATTATACAGCCATTAAACATGAAATCCTACCATTTACAACAAAATGGTCCCTTCTGGAGCTCATTATGCTAAATTCAACAAGCCATGCCCAAAAGGACAAATATGTTATGTTCTCTCTGATATAATTTTTATGAAAAATAAAAATAGTCATATAGAAAAGTGAGTATATACATATATTCTCATAGATGAATTGTATAATGGAGACTAGCATACTGGGAAATGAAGACATGTTAAAATACAAATCTCTGTTCCCTAATAAAAGGAGACTCTCAATGAAACAGCTAACTAAATCTTGATAGTTTGATACTGGATTTTCTACCACTGCCTATGCTTGTAATGCCATGATACACTTAAACAAAGGAATGTTAAACTTGTGACTGTTAACAAAGGACTATACTACTACAATAACATGAGGGGAAATGGCTGGGAGGAAGTAAGGAGGAAGGAATGGAAAAAAGAGGGAAGAATACCTTTACCTACAAAATTGCATCATGGAAAATAATTTTAAAAATTAATTAAAATTTTCTTAAAAACTCCGCATAACAACATCTCACTTGTACCAATCCAGCAATCTGCATGTATTTATCATCTGTTTGCTATGTACCAGGCACTCTCCTGGCAATTGGGGTTATGTTAGTGAATGGGGGAGACAAGTCTCTGGTCTCTTCATGGGGAAGACAGCAATGACAGGATGGGTAACTGATGCCACACAAGAAAAATCAAACAGGTCCAGGGCAAACAGAGGATAGGAAAGGGCTTAGGAAGGGTGGTAAAGGAAAGCCTCTCCCTTCAGGTGAGGTTTGAGCAAGCTCTTAGCCAAAAGAAATTAGGAAGAAAGCCATGCAGCTGTGTGGCAGGAAGAGCTTCCAGACAGAGCCAAAGGTGAACCATACCTGGTTTAGAAGGCATGGAATTTGCTTTCACCAAGAGCTCAGAGGGCCCTTAGCTTGGACACTGAATGCAGAGCGAGTACTAGTAGGGAGTGGAGATCCAGTCAGGACAGTGTCTGGGCAGCGGTGCTGTTCAACAAAGGGAAAATGTAAACTAGATACATAATGTTAATTTCCTAGTAGCTGTGTTAAAATTATAATCAGGTACCTAAAACATAACTACTTAAAAAATCACTTACTTGAAAGGTAGAGTGACAAGGGAGAGGAGAAAGAGAGAGAGAGAGAGAGAGAGAGAGAGAGAGAGAGAGAATCTTCCATCTTCTGGTTCACTACCCAAACACCTGTAATAGCTAGACCTGGGCCAGGCTAAAGCCTGGTCTCCCATCTGGCTGGCAGGTGCCAAAGCACTTGCACAAATTTCTATTATCTTTCCAGATGCATAAGCAGGTAGAGTGATCATAAATGAAGTAGCTGGGCTCAAACCATTATTTCTATGTAGGTATTGATTGCTTTATTCCGCTGTACCTCAATGTTGCTCTGTACCTTAATGTCATAACATAATTTCAGCACATTATCTTCCTGAAAATATTTTCTAGGTATGTTCACTTTTTGTACCTCGTTTCTGAAACTTGGAACTTGGAATGTGTCTTTTTTTAAAGATTTATCTTTATTGGAAAGTTAGATATACAGAGAGGAGAAGAGAGAAAAAGATCTTCTATCTGATGATTCACTCCCCAAGTGGCCACAACAGCCAGAGCTGAGCCCATCTGAAGCCAGGAGACTGGAGCCCCTTCCTGGTATCCCAACATGGGTGCAGGATCCCAAGTCCATGGGCCATCCTTGACTGCTTTCCCAGGCCTCAAGAAGGGAGCTGGATGGAAAACACAGCCGCCAGTATTAGAACCGGCACCTATATGGGATTTCGGCACATTCAAGGCAAGGACTTTAGCTGCTAGGCTATCGCACCAGGCTCACCAGCCACATTTCAAATGCTGTTGCCACAGATGGTTGGTGCATATGATTCCAGATGATAGGTGCAAGTGTGAACTACAGAAAATAAGTGTAAGGAAAAGAAGTCGGGTTCTATTGTAAGTGGAATTTAAAGCCATTGGTAATGTTAGAGTCTGAGATGTGTATGGGGTAACTAGATTCCATTTTCAAGTGTTCATCAATATGAGGCTGCTTGGAGAAGACCTTGTTAAATGTGCCTATAATGAAATACATATTATAAGTATTTATATATATTATATATATATATATACATTTTGAATTTGTCATCAAAATCAAGTTATTTTGGTTTTTCAAATATTCGTGCATTTATTGGAAAGGTAGAGTTACAGAAAGGAGCAGATGAGAGAGAGAGGCTCTTCCTCTGGTCATTCACTCCTCAAATGATTGCAATGACCGAGGCTGGGCCAGGCTGGAGCCAGGAGCCAGGAGCTCCAACCAGGTCTCCCACACTGGTGTAGGACTTGCACCATCTTTCACTCTTTTGCTGCTTTTGCATGTTCATTAGCAAGGAACTAGATCAGAAGGGGGCAGCCAGGACAGGAACTGCTTAACCTGGCAGAACACAGCAATGGTCCCATAAACTTATTTTTATATTACATTGTCTATGAAGTTCTACGTTTCCCTCCTCAATGTTTTGGTACAAATCTTGGTCAACTAAGAAATATCTCCTAAATACATGTCCTTAAAATCAAATTAGATTCAGATCCCACTTCTTTCTGCTGAGATAATATTATCCTCAAGCATTATTATGATACCTCCTCCCTACCTTTTTCTTATTAAATTTTTAATTTATGAAATTAGTATATGCATAGTTGGGGTGGGAGGGAATAGGTACACAGTGACGAAGTGTTGAAAAATTTAGGTTCAGCCTAGCCTGATGACTGTTGAGTTCAAATAGTCTTGGATCTCTGGTTTTCATACCATCCAAGGAACAGGCACATTGACACAGCAGTAGGCCAAGTAGGCCAATGCCTGGTGCCCAGACTACCAACTTCCTAAATTTATGAATTGTGCTGATTTTTCCTTGCAGTCCTGGATTTAAGGGTTGTTGGTGTTTCTTTTCTTTCTGTTTTTCTTTTCCCCCTTCTGTCCCTTAGGATGTCTAGTATCGTCTAATATGATCTTTTCATATACTTAGATTAGAAAAGATGTAGTTAGAAGGGCTACGTTACAGCTGTTATTGCTGTCCCAGCACTTGGATGCAAGAATTGGAAAGAGCTTACTACCTATTCCCATTAAATGAATATAAAATAAGAGGAAGTGCTTGCAAACCAGTACATTGTTGAACTACCTGGCTGTACTAGCTGTTATGACTGTAGAGAAGAGCTTTAATTGGTTATTGAATATTTCTAAACATCTCTAAACTGGTTAGACTCACATCAGCCAGGCATTCATATCTACACAGCATTCAAAGCCAATATATGATTTCAAAACGATTTATTCGTGTCTAATTTTCTTCATATCTAAGATCTTTGCGACCTCTGAGAGTTAGAAATGCAGAACCACAAATATTTGAACAAGATCTTTGATGAATGATGGACACATTCAAGTCAGTTAAGCAATGCCTTAAGCCACAGGGGCTCTAACTGGAAGCTTAGCTGTGTTACTTGCAGTGGTATCTTCTGATGGGTTTACCCATGTGTGCCTATGATCTGTAAAGTGCTAAGATCAAGGACTGTAGGGATACACAACGGCGTAAGAGATTCTTTAACTACAAGGAGTTTGTAGTCTGGTGGGGAAGATAAGACACAAACACACAAAAGTGACTAAGGATTTAACAGAGTATAGGCATTAGCCAGTCAACAGGAGATTACAATAGCAAAGTGCTTAGGGAATAGATATAGAATATCAGCCAAACTTGAATGATGAAAAAGACCTGTTTCCAACTACAGAATTTTCTTCTCTTTAAATTGAAGGGTATAGGAAGAACAACAATGAGAAAAGCAAAGTTCTCTGTAATGAAGTACACAGCAAAGCAGTCAACACTTACAAGAAAAACAATGAAACGTGACTCTATATACTAACCCAAGCTTAGCATTAGAGAGACTGCTGAAAGTGACAATTCGCTGCCAGATTTCACATTTCCTTAGAGCTCATTTGGTGATATAGTGCAGAAAAGAAATAACCAGCAATGCATCATTGTTAGCAGCCACTACGTGTCCTTATACATGAGAAGCAAACCTCAAACTCCAATCTCCATCGTTGCACCCTACGTGGGCAGGTTGCAGAGGTGCACAATTGAAAAGTTCATGAATATACATATCTTTCTTGAGCTAAAGTCTTCTTTGTTCAGGAGGAAACTTCCCCAGGGGGATACGATGTCTTTCCAGCGATATTGCTCAGGTGCAGAAGGCATCACCAACCTTTGGTGCTAAGCAGTAGGGTAACTAAGGCTGGAGCCACACAGCCGATTAAACAAAGCTGTTGAAGTTTGTCCCCATTTGGGCTCTTTGCTTCTTTCAATATTGATAAATAAAACCTGATGAAAAATCCCTACCTTTCTCTGAACTCATAATCTCATTCCAGCATTTTAATGATTGCTTTTTTTATGATTTGCAGTGACCACATTGTCTATAATGGACAATTAGGGGGAAGGTGCCCTTTCTGGGGTCAATGACTTTACCCAACTTTTGTAAATACAACTGGTGTATTACACTTTTATGATTTGATCAGCTTTAGCCATCAGGAATTTAGGACACAATCAAATTAAATAAAATACATTCTGCATTACACATGAATCCAAGAAAAGAATGTGATGAGTGCACCATGGGTTTAATTCTGGATTATCTAATTATTCTATTCTGAAATACAGCTCTTCTCATGCTGCTGGAACCAATACACTAAATTAAGGATTTCTGGCTGCCAAAATCATTTGTGTTCTGTTATTTTCACTTTGGAACCTTCTAGGGGACACCAAGAATCTTGCTGTGGCAGAGTAAATCTCAGTCATAAAAGTCAAACTGGCGATAAATGTGCAGAAAACCTTAATCAGTTTGACTGAATATAAAAAGCATAATACTTGGATTGGAAACCAGGGAAATTTTCAGTGTAGTTTTATAGGTAAAATTTAATGATTTTTAAAGGAGACTGTTGGATATGCCAAACAACATTGGAGAGGGGTATGTGGTGAACTGCTTATTTGTGCTTGTACAGTGAGTCTTCTAAATTAGCCTTACCCCTTTTTTCATTAATACTTCCTCCATTTGAAACAACCCTAACTTCTGTTGAACAGTGGCACATATTGTGGGTGGCTTTTGACTGGGAACAATGGCAAACTGAAACCTATGCCAGAAGTTGGTTCAATCAAATCAAGAAGACAAGGATACATTGGTTAGGCAGGTTCTTGAATCAAAATTCCTGGGATTAGATTCTGATTTTTCCAGGTTGCTCTGAAGCTACAAAGCAGAAAACAAACAAACCAACCAACCTAGCTGTCTTCATATATATATGAAGCTACTTGGCTACTTAGCAAAATGTTTGTTGAAAGTATAATTAAACTGTAAGTTAACCTAGATAACAAATGTTTTGAAACCTGTGAGTAGGCAGCACGTTCAAACAGTTAATAGAAAATACCTATCATGGAAAAACTATGCATGGATTTTGAGTTACCTTGTACCAAAATAAACTCACTGTTTTATTTCATTTCATGAACATTTTGAAGTGATATGTGTATATCTGTACAAAAAATAAATATGAATGTATTTCCATATATTCATATGAATATGAACATCTTAGGAGATATATGAAAAATTCACTGCAAACCTAAGTGTTATTATTATTGGTATTGTTATTTCATAATTACAGTTGTTGCTGAGTTATAATTGGCTTACTAAAACAGAAAGAAAATTAACATCATGGCCTATTAAAAAAAATTGTCACTTTTCTGTTTTCTCCTTTCATTTTAATATTAGCTCCTACAGTCAAGGGAGAATATACAATATTTGTTTTTTCTGTGTCTGATTTACTTCAATCAACATGATATATTCCACTTGAGTCCACTTTGATCCAAATGTTATAATTTTATTGTTTGAGTAATACTTCACACACATTAATAAATGCTCTAAAATTGTGTCTAAATCTCTTGATTTCCTTAAATAAGGAGTGATTGTTAAGTATTCACTGGAAACCTTCAACAACAACCCTTGGTTAGAAATAGTAAGGCTTGGAGATGGCATTGTGAGATAGCACATGAAGCCACTGCCTATGAAGCTGGCATGCTACATGAGTGTTGGGTACAATCCTGGCTGCTCCACTTCCTATCAAGCTCCCTGTTAGTGTACATAAACACATACACCCACATGGAAGACCTGTAAGAAGCTCTTGGCTCCTGGTTTCAGCTTGTCCCAGTTCTCACTGCTGCAAACATTTAGAGAATGAAACAGCAAATTAAACAGACACACACACTCTCTCTCTTTCAACTCCACTTTTCAAATAAAAAATACAATTCTTTCTGTTTCTCCCTCACTTCTCTTTTTGTATGTTCCTCTTTCTCTGACATTTCAAAATATAAATAAGAAATTTCCAGGCCTAGGCCACAGAGGTGGCAACAGTCTTGTGGGGGAAAGTCCCAGAGGAGGTTCTTTTGAGACCTTAAACATAAGAAGTCAGTCATGTGAAGAAGAATTCAGAACGCATGGGCAAGATCCTGATGCATGGGAAAGCGGTGCCTTATATGAAGTGGAAGTAATTCAACATGGTGGAAGTGGCAACAAGATATGGACAGTGGTGAGAGAAGAGATATGCAAACAACAGGAAGAGCATGGGGAATTCCCATATCATCCTTTGGACTCATCCTGAAGTCAATGAAAACCACTTGGAAGATTTTATGCAGGGAAGTAAGCGAACATCACGACCAGTGTGTTTTTGAGCTGCCATCCTGGCTATGCGAGCTGATGACTTGAGAAAGATTGACATTTGTGGTAAACAGTCTATTTAGATTTGTAATTTGAACAAGAGATATTATATTGGTGCTTTAATATAAGCTCAGTGGAATCTACGTATGTTATTGCACTCATATATGTGCTTGAAGCAACAAAGAAAACAGCGAGGGAATTATTGGAAAAAAAGAGAATACATCAACAGTTCTACCCCATCATTTGACAGAAAGAAGATTGCTGCAAAGAGAGCCTCAAATGGGAGATGTTACATTCTTACTCCTTCACTTCCTCTCTGTGTCAGGCATAGGTATATCATTGCATTAGCTGCTTTGTTGGAGTTTATGTGTTTGTCTGTAAAATGATTTGTGTATTTACCTACTTGAGAAATTGAGAAATGCGGACGGAGAGAGACAGATAGAAATACATATATCGAGAGAACTCCCGTTCTTTGGTTCACTCCTCAAATGTTCCATTATGGCCAAGGCTGGGCTAGGCTGAACCCAGGAGCCCCAGAGTAGTCTAGGTCTCCCATGTGGATTCCAGAATTCAAGTACTTGAACCATCACAGCTGCATCCCAGGGTGGATATTAGCAGGAATCTGGGGTCAAGAGCAAAGTCATGACTCCAAGTCAGGGACCTCAACATGGGACTGGGGTACTTTAATTGGCATCATAACTGCTAGGCCAACTGCCTCTTCCATACTTTAACCATGTATAAATTTTCTTACAATATTGCTGTCTTTATATAATAAAGATCTATTTCAATAAAAGAGAAAAAACTGTTGACATCACCAAGGAACTCATAGGACAATGACAGCCATTGTTTAGTTCATAGCAGAATAACAGACAGGGCAATTTATGATGAACAGAGGTTTTTTTTTTTTTTTTTTTTTTTTTTTTGGCTGATGGTGCTAGAGGCTGGGAGATTGAGGGCCAAGGGCCAGTATCTAGTGGCGCTTCTTCCTGCAATCGTATGACAGTAGGCATCACAGGGTGATTGTAAGAGACAACATGAGCGGACAGAACTCTTTTTAAGAGATCCACTCCTTTTACAGTAACACCAGTGCATTTATTATCAGTGATGTTCACTACCACCTTTTTATGGTTCTGCCTCTTACTAATGTTATATTGGATACTGAATTTCTATCATAGGAAATTTGGAACTATGGTTTCATGTGCCCTTCACTTAATCTCTAAGAAAGGCAAGAATTCCCTACAGAGGAAAAGGGACAAAATAAAGGAGAGTGAAGAGACTTGGTGGTAGAATCGCAGCATTTTGCCCTGATTTGACAGTGGAGATGCCAGAGATAGAGAGCAGCTAATATTGATGACTTCTGTTCTGGCTTTACAATAGGCCCTATCCTTCATTTTCCATTCCTCAACATAGCCAGGGTAATGAAAAGAGTATGCTCCCTTCATGTCCCTAGGCTCTGAGCTATAGAGCATAGACAGCATTTATTCTCAGAGAGGGATGCTAGGAAAATGGTGCTATGAAATAAAAAAATTCTTCACTTTATGATGATACAGTAGTAGGTTCCCATTCAAACAGATGTGAAAGACAATTAAAAAGCTATAATCAAAATCCTCCAGTGGTTAAAAGGAGTCTGGAGTTCCAAATGTTAAGGTGCTTAGACCTTATAATCTACTCAGTAGGTTCAAAGTCATAAACTCTCTAGTGTTAAAAGAAATACAGCTGCCATCTGACAGGTGAATAAGCAGTATGGCAATACAAGGAAGAAAACTAAGGATTGGTCTAAACTCTGGGGAGGTAAATAACTTCCAAGGTTGACAGGTGGTCAGAGGCAACCCAGGAAGATAGATGGGCCAAACTCAGTAAATCGTAGTGTAATCCTCACACGAGAGGCTGCTCTGACATAAAAGATGTATTCCAGAAATTGATTACATTTCTTTGGTTAGAACCTCCACTCAGAAATCTGTCTAAATACACCCAGACTAGCCCCTGGAATGGCTGAACAGAGGAGGCAATTGGAAGGAGATTAGGGGAGCTTCAGGTCTCTCCACTCTCAGTTTCAATAAAACACCTCTGGTCGCATCTTCTTCTGGAATGTGACCTGATAAAGGACCCTAGCAACAGTCAAAGAATTGCACACAGCTTAAGAACTCATGTCACTGAACGGCTTGTAGTGGTTGCTGGTGGGAGACCTCTGTTCCCTGGATTGTTTTGCTCTTGTCCTTGATGCTTGTAGCAGAGCTCTTGCACTTTCTTTTTTTATAAATTTTATTTTTTAATTTTTTAAAACTTGTTTTTATTGTTTGCCGTGATACGATTTTGTAGGTATAGGGATTAGCCCATTCTCCTCCCCCACCCTCTTCCTCCTTCCGCTCCATTCTCCACCCCCCATGTTATGACAGCAGTACGTTACAACTTCTACGTTCTACAATATCCAGCAATGGTTAAAGAGCTAGTTGACATGACCTACTCAGCTTGGCAATCACTATTTTGCTTAATTCTCCAAGTCTCCTGGGTCTCGTGGTGTATTTCTTTTCTTTGAACTGTGGCTTTTTAAGACAATCAGTTTTTCATGGGAATGTTATCCTTGACTACACAAGCTTTAGTAATGAACATGTGCCTTGCTGTGGCATACCATTGTTTTAGACCTTCCCAGGTGGCAGAGCAGAGAAATGTGGATGTACACCAACCTAAATATGGTAATAACTATAAAGTATTTTAGATTTGCCTTATCAAATTGAAGAATGTTTTCTCTAGACTTAGTTTTTGGCCATATTTTTTTTTCTGTCAAAAACTTTTAAAATCAATTGTTAAGGTGATTTAATTTATTTTCATTAGCCTATTTTGTGTAGAATTGCATCTGTTTGTTTTAATGTTAAGCCAGCATTACATTCCTGGAATAAACATCATGTGAACACATTAGGGCATGCTTAGCTGCAGAATTTGCCTTTCAATATACAGGGTATAATCATTTCTAATGATTACTTGGTTGTCAAAAAATCCATTGCAACCACCTTCAGAAATTCAACTGTGACAGTCTTAAAAATACCAGTGACTGCCCAGCACTTGCTCATGGCCTTCTGCTGGAGGCAGTCAGAAAAAATAGACCAGGATTAGAAGTCAGGAGACTAGCAAGGACTGGCCTGATTCTATTTTTCTTCCACTTTGATTCAAATGTTGCATTAAAGCTATTTTTTTTTTGGTGGAATACTGACACAGACACTTCAAAAGCTAACAATGTGCAAGAGCTGTAATATGCTGCATCTGGATAGTGTTTCAAACAGTTTGAGGTACCACAGTCACCCAAAAGAATGGCATTTTTTAAGAACACCATGCGTTAATCAAGTTTATAGTGCAAAACAATCGTGTGACAGCTCTAAGTCAGAGATTATTACTGACTGTATTCAAGCAGAGACTAGGGTTACCAGATGCCAGAGGCGTAGGCTAAACTTGCAGAAAAAAAAATTTTGAATGGAAAATATTATATATACAAATTCCATATTCCTTGGGGCATAGCAAATGGCTGCCACCAATCCATTTTAATGACACATTTCTGTAGCTCTTTGGAGCCCCACTGAATTAAGTTATCAAGGTTTGCCACAAGTGGGAATTAATTAGAAAAAAGGTGGAAATCACTTAGTCCCATAAAAGTAGGTACTCAAAAATGAAAAATACCAAAGAGCAAACTCTGCTGGCCTGTCTGAAGATGTCACCTGCAGAGTACACACATGTCACAGCCGGGTCTCACTGCTGTGTTGGGCACGAGATTGCTTCCAGCGAGGGCCATGTCACAGAGCACAGAATCCCTGAGGGAAAGGCCGTCACATGAGCGACTCTTCTACTGCTTCCTGCTTGGTGGCATAGGTATGTCCTCTGGACACAGCACTTTTTCTTACAGAAAGACTAAGCCCTCTTTTGCTCTTGCTTAGACATATCTCTGTAGGAATACCTCTACGTATTTCCCACTTTTTGTTTAAGTGGCACTGGACTAATGCAATTTTACATGAGTTCCAAGCAGAGAGCAGGGATTCAGCGAGATAAGACCTGTTGGTCATGAGGTCCAATATTCACCACTGAAGTTAATCTTAGTCGTTGTCTTCCCTATATGAACAAAGCATCACTCCCCAAAGTACCTACGTGAGTCCTGCCTTTCTTGGCAATCTTGATACCTGCAATTTCCACACTGTGAGCTGGCATCCTGACACTGCTGCTCCTGGTAGCAAGCAGTGTTGGGCTGTTTGCTATCTTACTTGCAGTGGCATTTCTCTGGCACAGGTGGCAACTGATGTCATCCGCTCAGCAATCTCTCACTATTTCTCACAGCAGTGCAGATATGCTTCCTACAAAATCTAAGCATGTTGAAAACAGTTAAAAATAAACACATCATGTAGTATAAATTCTCCTAAGATAAGATGATCATTATGCTGGAATTATAATCCACGCACTTTAGATCTCTGAACCTTCCAATAAAATTGCATCACATGCTTTAGTGTTATTCTTTTTATTAGGATGAAACTGTATGTGTCTTAACCTGGGTTGTACCTATTGCAAACCCTGAGACAAGTTTAGTTACCTACAGAAGGTTTACTTGGAAGGAAGAAGGTAGAACTGGTAAGAGTGAAGCAGGGAGAATGGGTCAGTGCAGAAGCTGCGGTTCTGGCCTTACAGTGATCTGACCACCACAAGCGACAGCCCAGGCTCATCTACCAGGATGTGCTAAGGGGTTCTAAAATGTACCACTGTGTTGTCCACCAGAGTGAGGGGGATTTGGAACATTTTCTAACAATCCATTCCTATTTGTTGAAGGTTTTTGACTCACCTGCTTTCATAGAAGAGCGGAGAAACTAGAAAGGACGCACCATGCATCTGGGGTGCACCTGTACTTTCTTTCTCTTTTGGTACAATTCCATAGACTATGGGATTTCCCTATCCTCCTTCCCAAATGCTCTCCCCCATTGGTTTTCCCTATATTATTACAAAAGTATAGTCCTTCAAAAACAATCATAACTTTATCATTCTTTTTTTTTAAGATTTATTTTATTTTTGTTACAAAGTCAGATATACTGAGAGGAGGAGAGAAAGAGAGGAAGTGGAGCTGCCGGGATTAGAACCAGCGGCCAAATGGTATCAAGGCGAGGACCTTAGCCACTAGGCCACGCCGCCGAGTCCAACTTTGTCATTCTTTTAAGTATATCCTGACACTGTAGGTATGGACAATGACAGAGTCAAGAATCTTATTGTCGAGATATATTTAATAGTTTCATTGGTAATCCATCTTTGATTTGGAAGTAGCCATGCATACTGTATTGTATCTTCACATCTCTATATGATAATCTCTGTTATACAGTTTCTCTAGGTGACTATACGTACATGCATGTTTACTTACATACATGATGTTCTTACTTAACACTAGTCACTGAAGTTTCTAAATTTAAAAAATGCAGGTTTTCAATGTTTTTGAGTGCCTGATTAGTCCCAAGAAAATAATTTCTTTTTTTTAATTTGTTTTTGATGATGTTTACATAGTTTACTAGAATGGAAAGGGTCAAGGATTAAGGGAAAATGTGCGAGACCATTGTTTCCAAATTTTATTTTTCTTCTTCCTGTATTTGGAAGAAAGAGGGAGATAAGGAGAGAAGTCACATCCAGCCTCTCAAGCAACTCAGTACCGAGGGATAGGAAATGGCTACCTGATGTCATCCCAGAGTCCCCAATGTGGAGCCTACTCCAAAGGTTCTGCTCAAGTAGTTTCAGTAGCTCTGAAATGCTGTCAATCTCGCCAATCCAAAGATGAGGAAATCCTTCCAAGGTCCATTGACTGACATAATCCAACTTAGATTCTCTATTCACCCAAATATTTTATGTCAATGCTTGGTTGGGATAATTAATCAATTTCTTCTGCTCTTCTTCCTCCGCTACAGTATCATACGTCCTCTGCAGGCTCCTGTGGACTGCCGTATCTTCCATGTGCTTCTGCGTATGCCTTCCACTACTCTGTCCAAGCCGCCATGGAACCACAGTTCTGACACGCACTCCGCAGTCAGACCACAGATCCCGCAAACCCCATGGTTGAAATTCTGAGTTCAGTGGTTCAGTTGGGGAATTCCCAAAGAAACCTCATCTGAAGTGATCCCAGATCTGACTCTTGTGTGTGCTAGTCAGTATGGAGTCCAGGTCCATCCATTGTCACATCAGCCTAAGCACACATTGACACTTGGAATTGTTGGGCTGGGTCTATCTCCAGCACTGTCTCTTATGTAAACCAATACATACTGTGGCTCAGTCCAACCCTGCACGCTACACACTTGACCCTCTTGTTCACCAACAGGAACTACAACCTAGTCGGAACAACGTCCAATAACCCCAATAGGACTGCCTCAGCTGTGGTTCCTGTGTTTGCCAGTATGGGTCATAGACTGATCCAGTCTTTGCCACATCTTATTTAGCTCTAGTACATGTTAACAGGCATTGAAGATTAGCTCAGTCAATGACATCCCACTACACTCATGCTAGTAAGTGCCACTTTCTGTCTAGCCATGCCCAACTTTTGCTGGCAGGTGCTGCAGCCTACCAATACACCAAGCCAGTAAGTTAACCCAGGGCTCTTGCCAATCCCTCTCCCCCAGGATCAAGCTTGTATGGAAATCCTCAGGTTCGCTCCACTTGCCTGGGTGTGAGCCCACAGGTCCCCACAAGCCCCCACTTGTGCCATCCCCATCCTCTAGTTCCCCTGTGATCCCACACCCCAGGGCTGCGGTGGTGGCAGCAGAAGCAGCCAGCTCATGCCCCAAAATAATTTTTAAATAATTTAAAAATTGCTTCCTGACTTCAGCATTCCATAATTCATCTTTAATAATCTTTACCTTGTATTTCTTCATTTTTAGTTTTTTTGTTTGTTTTGTTTTGTTTTGTTTTGCAAGAATAGCCATTATTGCACCAAGTAAGATGCCCACATCATGAATTTGAGTGCTTGAGGCTGATTCCCAGCTCTGGTTCCTCCTGAAGTGCACCACCAAAAGCAACAGGTGATGGTGCAAGAATCTGGGTTCCTTATGAGTAGCAGTTCTGTCTTCAGAAACCATGCTCGTGAAGATATTTCTCACTAAGAAAAGTATAAAAAATATTTACATAATTTTACTTTCATCTTAGCTTACTATTCTTTTAGCACTCTGGGTTTGACAAACATTCACTCTTTGACTCCTCTGTGAGAGACAACTTTGCAAGTCTGCTGAGGTATCCCTCAGAGGCCTGGCCACTGTACTTCCAGAACATTCCACACTTGAGCTCTCCTTAGCCTTTTAGCCCAATTTACTTCTCAGTTATTTGCTGTTATGCACTCAAACATTCCACATTTTTTAGTTTTGTACTTTCTTACATTTAGCTCGGTTTGTACTTGGATTTATATTACATTATTGCATGAGTTAAACACTAATCTCAATTGTTTTTATCCAATTAACTGATGACTTATTGTAGTAGTAATAAAATGATAATGACACTTACTTAAAAAGATACCTTTCCCAACTAAGTTGAAATACCAACATTATGTCGTATTAAATATAATCAGTGGCACTGTATTTATACTTGTGTTTTTATTCTTGGAAACATTTCAGCAATTGTGTACACCAGGAGCAAATGACGGATGACAGAACAGATGCAGAGAAGTGAAAACATGAAAGGGGACATGGACTTGAGTGTGCTTTTGTGTTGCTGTTGTTGTTTGTTGTTCTGGTTTGTTTTGTTTTGTTTTTAAGACATAGCTGTGTTTGTTGATGTTTTTCCCTGATTTGGGTTTCTAGATGCTCCACAACTTGTTCAGCACAGAGTGAATGCTTAATGAAAATTTCCAGCTACTCAATTGATTCTGCCACAGAAAGTATTCTTTAAGAGCTTGTTTAAGGATTGAATTTATTTATGAAGTCTTACGATCAGTGTTATCAAGCCACGATCTTTTAAGTGAGTTATCTGAGACTGACACGAAGTTCCTTCTGACTCCCCTCTTCCACTCCCAAAATCGCAGCTGTATTATTTACATACATTCTGGATCCCTACAACTCAAGATTTCTGTTTGAACTTCTGCAAAGTCTTATTATAAATGAAAATATTATATTTTTATTGGTTGAAACATACTTGACTGAGTCATAAGCAGATGTCACAATTGTCTATCCTCCTCACTCAAACCACCCCCTCAGCTTTTGTGACATAACAGACCGAGCTTGAAGGAGTAGAACTTAATGCAAATGCAAGAGTCTATATATTGATTTTACATATATTTATGCTGAAATAAATATAACAGAATTAACCATTGATCACCAAAACTCCAACTACTTTGAATGATGTAAATGAAATTCTAATAACAAGGAAAACCAGAGATGGGAAGTTTCACATTTCTTAGATCAAAGCGCTAATTTAGTAAATGGAGCATTTGACTCTGAGAAGGCATGTTTCAGAAAAAGGACAATTTGGGCCATAACCAAGTAGCAGTGAAGATAAATCAGAAAGCATAGCATTCAGTATACATGACTGAAACATAATCAACTCTAACAAAGAATATCTTAAAAGGAAAGTCACCATGTAGCTCAGGGAGAACCCAGCGACAAATTATTTGGTAGTGCATACTCTTTCCAAGAGCCTCTCTCCCCTGAGTCATTGTTTCCATAAACCTTGAGCAAGCCAAATAAAGAGTGTGACTGAAGCAGTAAGATGGCAAGCATGAAAAATGACTAGGATGTGTGTCATTCCACAGGAAAGCAAAATCAAGTGACAAAAAAAAGAGGCAGCAAAATAAACACAATAAAGTGCTGAATAAAAAAGAGAGAGAGAGAGATACACAGTACATCGTGGATACACTGTGTTATGTGTGACAAGAGTGGGGAAATCAGGGAAGATTTAGTGGAGTAGGAAAGAAGCTTTGCAAAATAAAAAGGTTTTAATAGGAAGCAAGAGAATTCTGAGCTGACATGACAGCTTAAAGGAAAAGGTGTGTGAAATTGCACAAACAGTCTCCGGGCATGTAGAGTGATTTAGAGTGAGCAGAACAGAAGGTGTATAGACATACGCAGTGGGAAATGGAGCCAAATGCATGCGACAGAAATCCAAATTAAATTGGTACTTAGGCACCAAAGTAAGTCAATATTGGATTCTTTATTTCAGAGACTGCTCAAACAACAGAGATCACGAGCTCATGTGGGCCTCAGGAACAATGAGAAAAATTTCCTTGAGCATGTCACCTTATTTTCTTCACTGTCTACCCATAATGACAGTCTGGATGGAGACAATGATTTACATAGTTAATAATGTTTACATGCTGCACCTTGCACTTAGTGACTCAGCCTGTGCAGGCATGCACTTCAAATTATTCCACCTTGCCACAGCAGAAAAAATACTGTCCAAGGATAAAATAGAACCGTTGGAGAGATATTTTCACATATTTCAATAGCTAACAGGAAATGATAACACCATCATTAGTGAGTTTCATGAATCTGATGTACCTTCTAATCATTTTACTCCTCTCAACTTTGTGAATCCCCATCTAATATCCTTTTTCTTTAATTTAATTTTCTTTTATGACCAATCTATTTCTGTTCAATAACTCAGTGGTGTGGTTGGGATCCAGACCTAAATTGTTTGATTCCAAACTCTTGCATATGAGCACTAAGCTGTTTGAAATTAAAGGTAACATTCCTATTCTAAAGATGATAATGGACTCTGGGGTAACAAACACCGGACATTGGCAAGTACTGCTTAATAATGGAAAGAATCCCTAGGAGAGAATTACACTGAATTTGAGTGAGAGGAAGGCATCCCAGAAGACCCAGCCTGAAGTTGGCCGGGCAAAAAAGCAGTGTAAAGACTTCTGGATGGGAAATTCAGCAGAGGAAGTGTTTATGTTGGGATGGAGTAGAGTGACAATCAACACAACTGGAAAATCAAGCTGAAATTCTGTGAGAGGAGTGTTACACATTCGACTAAAAGCATGGGGTGTCATCATCGGCAATGACTAACCTCCAAAGGATTTTAAACATCATCAAAGTTGTGTTTCATACAGATCACTCCTAGGGCCACAGTAGAGGGAAGTGTCTGGAGACCAATTAAACTGCAATGTCTAGAATTTCCTCTAAGCAATCCCAGAACAGGTATGAGCCTTCCATTTATACGTCTCCAAGTCTATTTTTTGTGATACGAATCAACAAAGAAATTGCTTCAGAAATGGAGACAGGGATAGGAACGGCTCACACTTTAAGGCCATCAGTGGGGATGGAATCAGTTGGACAGTAGAGCTTTAGAAGACTACATCTTCATTTCACTTTATTACTGATTAATTTCTCTTTGTTAAAAATGTGAAGTGCTTAGTAGTGTGAGGAATAGCACAGTATTTAGCACCCATGTAAGCATTAACTTCTTCACTATTAGCCACGTTTTCCTAACTTTCTGAGTATTTTTCATGCTGCTCAAATTTATAATTATTATTTATTATACTTGACAGGTAAAACTTACTCAAGCTGATAACTTTACCTACGTATTTCTCTATTGCTGGACACACGATCAAGAAAACCTCAAAAATGCAAAGAAAAAGCATTAGGCCAAGCAATTAGGATTCCTATTAACATGCCTGCTCTTAAATTGTGTACCTGCTTTTAATACCCAGCTTTAGATCCTGATTCCAGTTTTGTTAATGAACCCCTAGCTCCTACATTGGCCCAATCCCCATCATTGTGGACATTTGAGAGTGAACCAATTAATGGGTTCTCCCTCTTTAACCCTGTCTGTATCTCAAACAAACAAATAAATAAATAAATTACATTTATTTTGATGCAAAAAAATGAACTTCATACATAGTTTTTTTTAAGATCTTCTTATTTTTATTGGAAAGTCAGATATACAGAGAAGAGGGAACATACAGGAACATCTTCCATCTGCAGATTCACTCCCCAAATAGCCACAATGGCCAGACTGTGGCAGGGCTGTTGGGATTAGAACCGCCACCCATATAAGATCCCAGCAATGCAAGGTGGGGACTTCAGCTGCTAGAATACCGTGCCAGGCCCACACATAGGTTTTTAATAATACATATTTCCAAGAACTTTCTGAGTTTTTCTGTTTAATTATTTTATTTTGTTTTTATTATTGTTTGCATAGTTGAGAAGGATGTATGCCCAAGGATGCCACTGATTGGAAGGAGAGGGTCAAGGTATAGAAGAAGGTGAGTAAGATACATGTTTCCAATTTTTTCTTTCCTGTGTCTGCAAGTGGGAGGTGAAGATGAGGGTGCATCCCTTGCTGCCAAACTACATCAACACGAAGAAACGGAAGATGGCTATTCAAGGTCATCTTACAAATCCTGCTGTGGGGAAGAATGCACTGAGGGTATTATTAGAGTGGTATTGATAATTCCGAGATGTTGATTTTGTTGCTTGAGGGTTGATAAAAATATTTGAAGGGTTTTTTGGTTTACAAACTCCATTCTTAGTACATCCAAACACCCAGGTACTTGCTGCTGAAGTTAGACCATGAGAGTTGTCCAACAGTACTGTTTTCCATCTTCTATGGAGGCACTCAGTGTCCTCTGCTGACCTAGATGATGTGGCTATCATCTAGACATGTGCATCTGGGCATGCTGTCCACTGTACAGGCATCAGCAACTGTGATAGCCCAATCCTAACGTGTGCACTCCAAGGTTGGACTACATTTGTTTTATGCTTCCCTGTTGCCAGAATTTGAGTCCAGTACTCAAATTGGGGAGTCCCCCAAGAAACCTCATCTGAAGGTGACACCAAATGTGACTCTTATGTACACCAGTTAGTGTGGGGTTCAGTTTAGTCTGACCTCTGCATCAGCACACACACACACACACACACTGGTGAATGTAATTTATCAGTTTTGCCTCCAATCCCTATCTCCTACTCAAAATGATGGATGTTGTGGGTTGGACCAATCCAGCATCCACAAACCCAGCCCTAACATATATCAGCAAGAACATACATTTCCCCAGTGGGGTGAACTCCAATAACCCCACCAGACCTGCCCCCAGTCCTAGTCCCTGTGTATACCAGTATGTAGAGCAACTAATCTAGTCCATCCTGCATCCCAAACGACTGTAACACACATTCATGGGTACTGCATCTTAGCTCAGCCCAAACCATCTCCAGACCTGGCCCACATGTTTGCTGAGATGCGATGCTGCCTTGTCCAATCTGTTCTGTCCCTGGCCCCAGCTCTCATGCTCAACAGTGGGAGCTGCAGCCTAGCAGAGGAATGCTGATGTTTTTCCTACTAAGCCCACTCTCAGCACCAGGGAGTACTGGTGCAGGGAGTACTGTGGTAGAGCCTAATATGACTTTGACCAAGTTCCAGTACTCCTTAGTGAATGCTGTGGAAAAGCCTGGCCAGCCCACGCTTTATTTTGGCTTTTGCATGTGCCAGCAGATGTGGTGGTTTAGCCTAGCCTGGCCTTTCCTCAAACTCAGCTAACATGTAGGTTGATGGGTGTTACAACCTTGCCCAGCCCAGTCTGCCCCAGTCCCAACTCTCATACTCATCAGTGAGAGCAGTGGCCTAGCAGAAGAATCCTTGAAACTCCCATACCAGGCTTACTACCAGCCCAGACTTGTGCCTGCTGGTGGGTGCTGCAACCCAGTCTGACATGGCCCTTCTCCAGTCCTGGCATTTGCCAGTCAGTGCTATAGCATGGCTCCACCTTGCCTGCCCCCAGTTCTAGCTCATGCTGGAACAGCAACTCCCAGTCCCAGCCCTCATGTGAATTGATGAGTGTCACAGCCCAACTAGGCCTGGCCTGCACTCCGTCCTGGTTCTCATACTCACCAGTGAATGCTGCAGACTGGCCCACCCAGGCTCACAGTCCTTCAACCTGGCCATGTTGCCTGATCTGGCCTGGGGTATCCCCACCCTTGGTCCTGACTCATCACTGGAAGCTGCATCCTAACAGGGAAGTACCCCAAGTTCCTGTAATTAGACCAGCTCCCAGTTGTGAATCTCCCACACACTGGTGGCAATGGACACTCAGCCCAGCCTTACATGGTGCACCTTCAGGCCCTAAATTCGCTGGTAGGTACTGTGACCTTTCACAATTGGCCTGCACCCATTCTAACTCACACCAGCAAGTGCTATGGCCCAGTCCCACCTGGCCACCTGGTCCACCCACATACCTAGCTCTCCTGTGGACCTGAGGGTATAGTGATTTAGCCAAGCCTATTTTGTACCTTTTCTGAATCTTACAAGTGCCACCAGATGCTAGGGCCTAGCCCACTCTGTCATGCCCCCAGATCTAGCCCACATTGATGCCAAGGGATGCTGCATCCATGCTCAGACCAATCTGCCCCCAGACCTTTGCATACTAACAGGAACCACAGCCCAGCATTGTAGTCCCCTTAGCTCTCCTACTAGGTCTGTTCCTAGCCACAAATGTTGTGTGTTCCAGTGGTTACTATGACCCGGCCTGGCATCATCTGCCCCCAGTCTCAGCACTTGCCATTAGATGCTGCAGCATAGCCTGGCCCAGTCCATCTCCAATCCTAATTCACCAGTGGGTGCTTTAGCCTAGCCCTGCCCAGATTGTCTGCATCCCTGGCTAACCTTATGTGAACCAGCAGATGCAGTAGCCTAGCTTGCCATGGTACACACCATCTTGATTCCTGCACCTTTCATTGGTGTACTATGGCTTGGTCTTGCCCAGCCTGGCCTACTCCCTGAGCCAGCCCACATATATGACTATGAGTGGTATAGAATTTCCCGGCCTGACCCACCCATAGACCCAGCTCTTGGACTCATCAGAAGGACCTATGGCATGCTAGAAAAGTTCCCCAAGTTCCTCCACCAGGCTCACTCCCAGACCTGGGTCTCACCAGTGTCAGAGGTGCCGGGTCTCTGTCAGGCATAGTCCACCCCTAGTCTAGGCCTTTGTGTCTGATGGCAGGTACTGCAGCCCAGTCCACCTCGGACCCAATTCTTGAGTGCAGCCTGCTCCCAACACCAGTTCTTATGAGTGTCAGTGAGTTCCGTGGTCATGACTGGCTCAGCCCCATCACCATCCCCAGCTCTCATGCAAACCAGGGGGTACTGCATTCCCTAAGGGGTGAGCCCACAAATCCCCTGTAGAATCTGTGCCCCAAACCCTGTTTTCTTGCATGCCAGTTGATGCCATGGCCCAGCCTTGGTGTCCCATTCCCTACCTTGCCGCTCACTTGCGGATATGGTGGCCTAACCCTGCCAGGTAGGCTCTTTAGCCCTGGGTTTCATGTGTGTTGGCGGGCAGCAGATAATGCCACCTAGCCCAGTCCAGGTCTCCCACATGGGTGGTTGCGTTGTTTCCATCCAGATGTGCCCTCTCCTCCAGTTTTCCCCCTTCAAGCCAGCCAGTCAGAGCCCCCTTGTTTATCTGTGAGTGCAATGGGCTGACCATGTCAGCCCCTAGAAATCACTCCCCTCTTGCAAAGTACTCACTCAATCCCACATATCCCCAAAATCCCTTTCCTGGGCAATCCATAGTCCCTATGCTGACATGGGCCCTAGACCTAGTCTTCTGGCAGCAGGGCCCACCCAGGGCCAGCTTGGGCCCAGGGCCTCCATGAACTTTTTGAATACTTCTCATATATGTGGGTTTCATACGTAGACCAAAATGAACACATCTTTTAAGTTTTATTTTCCATGAAAGTTTCAAAGTATCTTTAGATACACTGCTAGTCATTTTTGACATATAATGCTCTTAGAGAAGAATGTTGTAATAAACAGATTCAGGCATACGTATGTCCTTGAGAAAGATCACTACCTTCTTTTTATTGCCCATTTTCCCTGATGTCTATAGATACTGGTGTCTTGTGAAAAGATTACTGAAGCATAGTTGATGTAGACATATAGGCTAGCCCTTGGTTGAAGGCTATGAAAGAGGTGGTTGTGTCTAAATGACTAGGGAGCCATCCCTGCAGCAGTGGTAATTTTCCAACAAACTATTTTTTTATGCTGCAGATTATTACATCTGTTTTAAATCTGCATCTTTATTGTGTATACCCAGAACAGCATTGTACACATAGAGGCTGCTTAGTATTATTTGTTTAATGAATGAACAAAGAAACAAACAAAAAGGACCAAAGACAAATCAACGGAAAGACCAAAAACCTCATCCCACATCAATTATTTGTGCTAACCATCATAGAACAAAGTTTCTTTAAAGAAATCTTATTTCTATAAAGACCAGAAATACGATGACAGAGCTTAGGGCAAAAAAAGTTTAAAAAGTAGAAAGACAATTTAGAAAACTTATGTTTTATTTCAAAGAAAAATCTACTACAGCGTGGCTGGGAATAAAAGGGGAGTTTAGATAGTTCAAAGACAAAGAGAGAAAGAGGGGGAGAGAGGAGAAATAAGAGGAAGATCGGAGAAGTAGAGCAGAAGAGGGGAGGAGAGAGAGGAAGAGAGAAGAGAAGAGAAGCAAAGGGAGGGGAGGGAAGAAGTGAGAGTCCCTGTGTGTTCCTTGTTCATTATACAGAGTGATGGGTGTGTGGCAGAACTGGAGACCAATAAGCTGCAGTCTAATACCTGTTTTGTCACTAACTGAGAAACCTCAACTCAGTGTTTCCGTCTGTATGGTAAGAAGTGTTCACCAACCTTCCAGTGCTTTGGAGTTGAATCTCTAGAGGCCAGCAGCCTCAGTTTCAGGCTTTGCCAACAAGTAATACCAAGCAAGGTTATTTACTTAACCTTACATCTTTGTTTCCTCATCTGTATGATAGGGATGAAAAGAACAGCTGCTTCATAGAGATATTATGAAGATTCAATGAAGTACTGTAACGTCCTTGGTACATAATAACAATAAGTTATGTCTATAAAAATTCCTGGTGATACTGTCTCATCTAAAATCCTGAATCTATAGTACACTTAATTCATGTAAAAGTCTAACAAAAAGAAAATATATTCCTAGGGGAGACACTATTTTTATCCCTGAGTGAGGTTCACTGTTACAGACACTGCTCCATAACTTCAACTACTCAGAGTATTGTAACACTCTGTGTCCTAGCAGCAGAACCTATGCTTTTAAGAAATGGAGATGTTCAGGCCCTGATCTAAAGGTAATGAGCTGGAATCTGCATTTCAGCAAAGTCTGATGTGATATGCGGACTCATTCACATTAGAGAAAGGATGGCTATCTTACCTATCCTTCCTCCTTCCATCACTGGTTTGCTATGAGGAGCTATGAACCATAATCATGTTAAGCCAGTCAATCCTTCCTCCTCCACTGGAGAAGCATCAGAAGTTGACTCTCCTAGCTCCCTTATGAAGCTTATTTTGACCATTGATGCAAGGAAAATCTCATAAGAGACTTAAGGGAACACTGATTTTTTTCCCCTCTGTTTACACACACCTTGATGTCTGCTTCTCGAAGGTCTGAGAGGATACATTCACTGGATGTGTGAGGAAAAATAATGTAATGCTGAGAATTCTTTCAAAATGCTGAATAGATTCTGTGACCACTATTGCCAGTGTTCTCATATGTCAGAAGAATCAAATGTACTTAAAGAAAGGTTTAATCTTTGCTCTCCAATCCTGGGCGTTCATCTCTAAATCTTCGAAGTATCAGGTTTGGGAGAATTGTCTTTCCTAGGAACTTTGCCTTCCAGATGTTTTAGTAAAGTGATTCATGATGGAAGCTCTTGTTGGAGATGCTGTGTTCAATTCTGTCTCTGGTTAGGCTGGAGAGAAAAGACATCAGCCAGACTTCTGGAAGGGCTGAAGATCAGTTGTCCATGCAAACAACCTGTGATTGTGGCCCAAGCAGTACTCAGGGGATGGCATGCCTCACTGCCAGAGGGAGTTCACACTTCACTCCATGAAGATAGGATGGCTGCAAACTACATCTTTTGACTTATTTTAGCGTGTATTCTTCTGTTGTAGTCAGGTCAGTGCGTTCCATGAGGCCTGTTAGTGATTATCAAATCAGGCTGGTATTGGGAACTCCCTGACCTTTCAGTTGATGTCAGAACGGAGAGCAGTCCCATGTGGAGAAGTGGACTCTCAAATCCCTCAGAGAACCACAATCCTTACGGAGCCACTCTGCACATTGCATTGTCAGTACCCCAGTCCATCTGGATCAATACACAGCAATTCTCAAATAATTCATCTCCACAACCATTTACATATTTTGAATACTTAAAAAATGTAGATCATAATTATTAGTTTTGATTGTGCTCATAATTGAAACACAGAAATGCTTTAGCTGTCTCTTCATACACTTGCTAATAACAATATTAAATCCATTGCATATTAGCAAAAGCATTCATAGCTAAACAAAATCTACTACTGTCCATTTCCCAAAAACCTGGAAAAATGATTTCTTCTTAAGAGATTTAACTCTTAATCCCTGATTCAGTAGAAGATAGCTGAATTCCTGCATGTTTCTGTGGCACACTGTAGTAATATTGTTTTCTATGATGCATATGAAGGAAATTCAGACTCATGATGATACACATTATAAAAAAGAAACATTTTGATAGCTTTTCACACAATTATCAATTTCCTTTTGTTGCTACCTATGTCAAATTCAACAGGTGGTAATTTGTTAAAGTATAGTCACAATGGGAAATCTGAAATCATGTCAATGAATTTGTCATATTCAGTTAAAACACATTGGTCTATCTACCAGTGTTAATGGATAGTTTATCTTCACATGTTCTATAACATCATATGTTGATCATTTGGAAAAGGTTCATTCACTGAGTTATGAAGATCTAAGGGCTGACATGTTCCATTATACGCCATTAAAAAGTTACGTTTATGAATAGCACCACTAGTCTCATTAAGAAAGACTTCAAGCAGTAGAAAGCTTTGAAGCTCATCATGTTTAATACAAACTTTCCAATATTCTAAACTTGACCTGAAATCCAAAATTTTATCATTCACATGAAATCTTTTCATTTGTTTTCCTTGCAGTGGTAGGCTCACTTTAGCATGTTAACCAAATACCCAAGTTTGTCTATAAAAAGTGTTACTCTATGGGAGAAAATACGGCTGGTTCAACTTGTAACTCAATCTTATGAGTGCTTTTCCTTGAGGCAATTCTCATAGTTTGGTATTCTGTGGAAGGATTCCATGCATACTCCCTGTTTCATTACAGAGAATATCAAAAAGCACTAGTGGAAAGGGTTGAGATTTAATAACATTAGTTGATTGTTCTGCTCTACCAAGGATATGGCTAAGGGAAGAGGACAATTTTTACTGTAAGCAGGTCAGGGAATGACTCCATGTTTGCTGTTGTTGCCTTCATTCATGCTGAGTTTCCAGCTGTTTCACCCACCACTTGCTGCTGCTGTGCCCTCATTGCAAGTGTCAGCAATGAAAATGGCCATTTTCACATGTTATTATGAAAATAGGTTTTATCTCGAAAACCCCCTGTGGCACACTAATGGAATACATAATGTGCACTGGTTTGAGGTAGAACTTGGGGAACTCACCAGATCTGTAACAAGAGACCCCTCTGCATACCAGTGCCCACTCTGGGATCCAGGCTAGGTTGGGGCTGTGAATGGAGGCTCCAGCTATGGTTTTTTTTTTTTTTTAAGATTTATTCATTTTATTACAGCCAGATATACACAGAGGAGGAGAGACAGAGAGGAAGCTCTTCCGTCCGATGATTCACTCCCCAAGTGAGCCACAACGGGCTGATGCGCGCCGATCCGATGCCGGGAACCAGGAACCTCTTCCGGGTCTCCCACGCGGGTGCAGTGTCCCAAAGCATTGGGCCGTCCTCAACTGCTTTCCCAGGCCACAAGCAGGGAGCTGGATGGGAAGTGGAGCTGCCGGGATTAGAACCGGCGCCCATATGGGAACCCGGGGCTTTCAAGGCGAGGACTTTAGCCGCTAGACCACGCCGCTGGGCCCTCCAGCTATGGTTTTGATGTGACCTGAGTATGTCCCCCAAAGGCTCATGTGGCAGAAGCTTGGTCTTCTGTATGGCAGTGTTACAAAGCAGTGGAATCTTAAAGGCACAAGAGTTAGTGGAAGGTAAGTATGTCATTTGGCACAGCATCCTCTATGGGAATTAAAGGGCTTCTCAAACTGAACCCCAGTTCATTTCTGCAAGAATAAGCTCTTCCATTTTGAGTTCTGCATGCTCCACTTCTGACGCAGGGGCCTACTAACGCTCCTGGGAAACCACAGAATGATGTTCCCAATATTTGGGAAGCTGCAGAGACTAGGGTGGAGTTCTCAGCTCTTGACACTGGCCTAATCCATACCACAACATCAGGTGCTGTGGTCATTTGGGGAGTGAACAAGTGTGTGTAGTCTTTCTCTTCCTCTCTCAGTCTCATTTAAAATGAAGATATTTCAAGTAAATGAAATAATTGTTTAAAATAAGAACTGTAGACTTGGCCCCTGCTGTCTAATTCCCTTCCTATCTACCAGGGTGTGATATAGCCAGCAGGTCCTGGCTTGGATCTGGCATCCTTCTGTTGAATCCCCAGAGCAGTGAACTACAGAAGCCTTTTCTTATGTAACTCAGCTAAGACGTTTTGTTAAAGCCACAGAAAACAGACTAAGACAGCTCTGAAAACTGAAGCATTTTTTTCCCCTCAATCTGCCCAGTTCTTCTCTGTTTCCACTAATGGATCTGACAAATTCACCCACACTAATGCACTAGTTAAGATAGCACTGGCTTTGCATTCAGACGATCTTGGCTCTGCCATATACTAACTACCACCATGGGCAAATTAAGTTCTCTACTCTGGCTTCAGTTTTTGCATTTGTAAAATGAGGTCAGTTAATAGGTGGGTTGGAGAAAAGAGTTTAATAATAATAATAATATGCTTAGAACTTTCTTGAAGCTGTCAGCAAATGTTAGTTGTTACAATTGTTACTTTGTGGGCCCGGCACAGTGGCCCAGCGGCTAAAGTCCTTGCCTTGAACGCGCCAGGATCCCATATGGGCGCCGGTTCTAATCCCGGCAGCTCCACTTCCCATCCAGCTCCCTGCTTGTGGCCTGGGAAAGCAGTCAAGGACAGCCCTCAGCCCAATGCTTTGGGACCCTGCACCCGTGTGGGAGACCTGGAGGAGGTTGCTGGTTCCCGGCTTCAGATCGGCGCAGCACCAGCTGTTGCGGTCACTTGGGGAGTGAATCATCGGACGGAAGATCTTCCTCTTTGTATATCTGACTTTGTAATAAAATAAATAAATCTTTTAAAAAATTGTTATTTTGCTCCTTGAGTTTGACATTGCAACTCGTTCTCTTCTGCAACAGGACTGAATAACCGTATCAGTTGGCAAACTGTGTAATTTTTAAGGTCTAGCTTTTGAGGAAAATGGAGGTTCCGGATCCTGGAAATTCTTCTAAGTAGTGCTAATCACAGCTGTTAAACGACTGTAATAATAGGCTCATTTGTGATGATCAGCTAATACCAAACCCAAGAAAATTCCACGAGGAGGCAATTGTCCCACTAGTCCCTCTTCTGTGCACTAATGTCCTCAGACAACAATTTGCATATGCTCAAGGTCTGATGAAGGTAGTCAGCTAGCTATTCATCCTTAAGAGAAAAAAAATCATTTGCAAGGGAACTACTCTTTGGAGAAATAGCAACATTTTCAAGAGTTAGTTTCGTCTACTGAATCAAACAAAGAGGCAAAAGCAAAAATTGGGAAATAATGTGTGTCTTTTTTCCGAAGCTCGCAGCAGTACATTGTTGTAAGACCACTGTTACTTTCAAGCATCTTGAATGACGGAAAAAAGATTGTTTCTAATTGCATAAGGAAAAATAGTTTAGAATGATTTTCTCACAGAAAGAACTGCAGGCTTATTGCATGTATTCATATTACTTTCTGCTCCAGAAGGAAATGGTTTATATAATTGTGAACTCTCTGTTGAGACAGATTTTTTTTTTTGGCTTATAAATACTTGTTTCGATGCTAAAATATTGACTCTCTGCAAGTGTCACCCTAGAGAATTTGTCCTACTGGACTATTTTGTTACATTTTCAGGCATTGAAAAAATCAGGCAGTAGTTACACCATTAAGCCACGGCCGTGGAGCTGCTGTTCTCAGCCTCATTACTCAAGACTCTTTCTAGTTCAATTATACACCTCCACAGCTAAGGAAGATGGATGAAGTTCATTTGGGAGATGTAAACTACAGTGCCTCAAACGCAGAAGTATGTTCTTCAGCTGATTTACACCTGTTCTCCAGTGTTCTACAGCAGGACCCATACTGAAATGCAGGAGCCGTTATTGAAAAAGCTTTTTCCTGGTTTTAGCATCACAGCCCAAGCTGAGTGGTCATTATCACCTCCGTTCACGGCGAAGGATGGTGAATATAGCCTTCCTTATTTCAGCTATAGTAACAAAATCAAACCAAATTGAAAGGAGAAATAAAAGCTCTTGGCCAAAATATTCTTTGAAGAAAAACATTTACATCTTGTTTAAGTTTTATCTCAATAGTGTTGGTCCAACCGAATGGAGTTGGGTAAGTGAAAGAAATGCTTTTGTGTTTCTGTCATTGACATAATACTCCTGTGTTTTTCTGATTTAACTTTCATACAGCTCCTACTGTGAAACATGGAAATTGTACTAAGAGAAAAGAGGCAGTATTAATTCAACAAGGTAAATCCCACATGACGGTTCTGTCAAAGTAATGGAAAATCCTTACACTTTAAGGTTAGTTAACTATCCTGCAGCTATCATGGTTGCAACATCCTCACTTCTTTTCTATTTGCTTGCTTGGTGTCACCTCAGAACCTTGTCACTCTGGAAATTGAAGAATAAATTTAAAAAAAGTAACAGTAACAGTGTGTGTAACTATGAAGGCACAATGTTCTCATTTCCTTCCACTTGTCTTCGGTCAAATGAATAGCATACATCAAGAATATGGTTACCATTGCAACAAAATTTTCCCTAATGGGCTACTAGGTAGTAGGCAACCTAGATATTTCCCTTCCCTTGATTCCATTGGATACACATCCATAAAGCACAAGTGTTTCATAAAAGTTCATTTCTGAATTACAAGCCATAAGGAATTCTATTTCCACTGACATATTTTCATTTGTAAAAATACATCATTTGAGAACCAACTTGATGCCAGTACCGAAACAACCCTTCTCCTTTTTCAGAAGAAAGTGATGATTGAATCTAAGTCATATAACAGGTCTTCTGTGACAAATTTTCTCCATGTAAGTTAATCTTAAAGTTAGAGTCGGGTTTCTTTCTTTCTTTTATGAGATGGTATTTAGGAAGTTCTTTGAACTCCAAGCAGCTTTAAAAACACTGGTGAAACTTACAAAACATTTCATTAACATTTAAAGTTATCACAGACGTACTGCTGAGCAGTAGAAAGTCTTTTTAAGGCTAAACATTTTATGCCTACTCTAATGATGTCTCATAAAAAACCTGAAACATCGTGGTATTGTGTTCAGCCTTTGGATTCAATCGGTCTCACAGAATGCTGTCTATAGTACCTAAAATGGGAGCATTTTGACATTCTGCTTATTGGAGTTATACATTTGAATGCGCATGTAGTGATTTCTAAGAAAGAACTAATCAGCGTCAAGTTTGAGCACTTACTTTCCATTCCACATCATTAGATTCCTCTGTCAACCTCACTTTGGGGTTCACAGACTCCCCAAAGCCATACTGCGGCTCAGACGTGGCACGTTTGCTTTGAGAGCCTAGACTCTGTTGTTCCCAGTGACTGTGTGTACAGCCAGCTCTTGTTCTTGGGCCTGACCTCAGTGGTGCCTCTAGGAGACATCCACTCTAACCTTCTCCGTACCAGTCACTCTCCTGCACATTGTCATATTGATTTTTGGTTTGTTGCATGCACTCAACACCATTTAAAATATCTGCTTGTTTTTTAATCATCATTCTCTAAGATACCTTAATGTAAACTCCTTACATGAGGCAACCTTGACTTCTTGCTTACAGGCAAATCTCAAAACTCCAGAAGAGCAGGTATGCAGCAAATGTTAGTAAAACATGAAAAAACCAAGAGGCTCCAAAAAACCTGGTGAAACCCTGATGACTAAAAAAAGGTCTAAAGAGTATGGATTTTCTTTGAAAGATCTACGTATTTAATTGAAGAACAACATTGCAGAGAGAGAGATCAGAAAAGACAGAGTCAGAGAGAGATATCTATTATTTGTGATTCGTTTCTGAAATGACTGCAAGAACACAAGGAAGGCCAACCCCAGGTCAGGAGCTTCTTCCAGATCTTCCACTGGGAGGCACTGTCCCAGGGAATGGGGCATCCCCGATGCTTTCCTCCATGCATCTGTGGGGAGCTAAATGAGGACTGGAGCACTCAGAACTCAAATCAGTACCCAGACGGGATTCCAGCGCTACCGGCTGCAGCTTAACTCACTGCATCACAGCACCAGCCCCAAATAATGATTCTTTAAACCCTACTGTTAAAATTATCCACAAATCACCATTAAATGAATTTTTAAAATCCTTGCAAATAATTCATCTATGAAGACAGTTATTATTTGTCCTATAAGTTATTGTTTTGATTTTGAGTTTGAAACTTCATTTCTTTGGTCAATTCTGAAAATATTTTATTCTTATCATGGAAATTATTGTTTCATTCTCTTCTATTTTTTTTAGAAACTATTCTGGACTTTCTTAATATTTCCTGTATATATTTTACTGTGTTTTTCATCATTCTTATTCTATGATCTCTCTGATCTGTAGTTAATGTGATGGTCATGTCCGTTTTCAAATCTACCATCCTTTCTTTTGGTACCTAAAATATTTAACTTACTTACTGAGTCTGTCATTTCAAAAAATTTCTTTTCCTTTTTAGAAATGCTATTTGATTCTCTACTCTTTGTTAATGGAACTTCATATATTTTTTTTAGACTTTGGTCAGTCTACTTTATAATACCTTTTATCATAGTAGAGCCCTGCCTTATTCCCCAGAAATATTCTTCATGACCTGATTGTGGAATTATATCTTGAGAAGACTTCCATATTTCTTAGTCTTTGTCCTAGGGTCATTTTCACATGAAGTTACTAATTTTAGTTTCCCAGACTGTGAAGGTGCTTAATCCCTAGGTAAATGTAAAGAATGTTATTTGTTGTCTTCCTAATGTGCGATCTTGAGTACCGTGGCTATTTGTGCTAAATTTAAGTTTGAGCTGTGCTTCAAACAGACCTAAGAATTACAGGAATAAAAACTTGCTCCAGACCATTAATTCTGTGATTCCTACTGACAGACCCTCCTAGCACCGCTGTAGTGTAACTGCATTTACCCACCATCCTGCTATTCAATCTTTTCTTCCTTTCTATCATGTTAACATTTCTCTCATTGTTGTGGGTTCACATATAACAGATAAAAGATGTTTATTATCTATGATACATTCTCATGGAACTGTGAACCTTGAAAGGAAAGTGACAAAAACCACTGCAATAATATGGAATGATTTCCAATGGGCATTGTTAAATGAAAGAATGGAGTACAAAAGAAAACATGTAGTATGAGGGATTTGGGGTATAAAAAGGGAAGAATAATAACACACATATACATGAGCTGTTTAAACATGTAGATACTTATTTTTTGCCAGATGCAGCTAGAGAGGATGAATCCAAATCCAGTTGAAAATTGTTTCAACCAAGGGGCGGGGGTGGTCATAGGGAGGCAGAGTCAAAAGCATGAAGAGGGACATTTTCAGGAGATGCTTTAACATAGTTTTGACCTTTCAAATATGCAAAGGCTTTACACATTCAAAAAACCATGGCAAGTTGGAAACAAGAAAACAAAAGAGACAACTCTAAAATACGGTATGTATAAAAACAAAAGAACTCGACTGTATGTCAAATTGACAACATAACCACGCAAATATAATAATTAACTCAAATATTTTTTACACTCAATAATTGTATTCCAAATGAGTTACAAGTATGATCAAAAGAAGGTGAAAAGAAACTGGAGCTACAGTTCAAAGGCTTGTTTCCAATAATAGTGTTGGTGTAGCAGAGTGAACATGAAACAATTGTACATGTGTTTTAGGACAAAAATCATAAATATACTACTGTGGGAGATCAGCATTCTAGCTGTAGAAAGAGGCAGAAATCTGAGGTGAGAAGGATTTAGAATGCTGTTTCTAAAAGTATCGTCAGTTCAACTTCACAACTGCTGATAATTCTTCCTTGGTTGGAAGGGCCACAGAAGGCATGAAACCCAGTAGCAATGAGCAGATCTTGTTTTGTGGATAGTTCTGTTAACTATATATCATACTTGAATTGATAGGTATAAAGTTAGAAAATATGCACTGAAGAGTTTGCAGTGATAAAGAAATATAAAATGGAAAGGATGGGCAACAAAATTAAAAAGGGGGGGACAGAGATAGAGGAGAAAAAAAAATTTTTACTTACTTTGACTTGGGACAATAAATGCTGCTTTTGCATTCAGGTTTCTAGTGCTGGAAAGGAAACCTATACACACAAAATAAAAGGAGAGCATTAACACGTTGTTTAATGCGGCATTTGTAGGTAGAAGAAAAAATAAAGCTTTTTCCATCTTTTTGTTTACTATATATTTAAAACTAAAATAAGAAATATACTTCTGAGTTATTCCATGTAACACGGAAACCTGTATCTCTACTGCATCCCCTTTCTCCTCCCTCTGCCTTTACACATGACAAGTATGAAGTATGTGTCCCTGTAATAGAATATCTGGAATTTATTAACTTTGTAGAATTTGAGTGGGATTCAATTTATTTCTTTCATAGGACCAGTAAGCTTTACTAGCCGTGCCTGTTAAATAATTCTTACTTTAAGTTTGCTTTCATATTAATATGACAAAGGGGCAGGAAAAAGTGATAGACAGTAAGAGGGAGTTCCAGGTATGTAGAGATAAGAGATGGAAAATTGATTCAGCTCTCTCCCACTTGAGACATCACCTGCTGGAATGGGGAGCTGGAGTCAGGAACCGAATCTAGGCACTCCCATAAGGATGCCAGGATCTTAATCAGCATCTTAAGCCAAAGGTCAACCACTAAGTACATTATTTCCATAATTTTGTTTTGACTTATAAATTTAAGAGAAAATGATAGCATTCCTACTTTTTTTTTTTTTTTCATTTCTTAGGTGCCGAAAGGGCTAGGCCACAGCTGGGAAACTGGAACTCAAAATGAGTCCTCCACATCATGCAGAAACTTGACTACTTGAACCATTATATTCTGAAATTAAGCAAACCTCAAACCTAGGTACTTCCACATAGAATGTGGGCATTCTCCCTGGTGGCTTAACTGCTAGGCCAAGTGCCTATCTTTAAACACACTTTAAAATCAATCAATCAATCAACCAATTCCTAAATCCTTCTGGAGCAGCTCACCTAGAAGACACTGCTCAATATTTGTCTCTGCAAATACTGCTAGTTGCATATTCCATGTGTGACTGTTGTTGACACCCAGTGCTCAAGTATTGTCCAACTATTGTTGATTTGGATGTCACAAGCACAGTTCAATTGTACAGAGATGCCCAATCACTAACAAAATCCAGTCATATTCAAAGACTCAGGTGCCAATTTATGCCTTTATTCTTCAAAATAGCTTGGCCTTTCTCCAGAAGATTAACTCTTTTCCCTCAAAATTCAGCAGTTCTGCAAGAATACAGCTGTGACTGTAGCTACTCTGTCTTCTATGTAAAACCAAAATTAAACAAACAAACAAACAAAAAAACACAGACTTGGGTCTTTATTGACCGTTGCCTCTTCCTGCTTCATATCTCCAGCCTTCCACCTTGAATCCGCTTAACAATCTGAATATCACAAGTTGCCACATCTGAAAACAGCTGGTTTCTACAGGAGCTCATTCTAATTATTTTCTCCTCCACTGCTCTTGAACCACTTCACATATATGTGATTTGGAAAAAGCAAAATTAAATTTAGTTTTGTTCAAAACTCCGTTATAGTTTCTCTTTTCATACTATTCATTTCTGTGAATTTTTAGAAGACCCTTTGCATGCCTTATTTTTCCCTCTTTCTATCCTTTCTTCAAGGTGTCCACACCCTGGCAATAAGGGCAATCTAGATGGCAGTAGGTCATGAAGGTTGATGGGTAACAGGAGAGAGGTAGTTAGAATCGCTAATGTAATCACCCTGCTTCCTTTTACCCTGGTTCTCCAAATCCTTTATCTATCCATTTCCAGGCCCTTGTGGACTGCGATGAGGCAGAATGTCCCACCAGCAGAAAGCGACTTTGTCCTAGGGGTCGCTACTCACCAAACGTGAGCTCCTTCTCCAGTATTCATGTTGGCTGATTCTGCGAAAACTACCATGGCTTCTTTGTCAGTTCTGTCCTCACTCCCCTGACTGCTACCCTTAGAAGTTGCTGAAAGGAACTGACCGCGGAAAGAACTTTAGCATAGGCAACAGGCAGAGGTGGCCCTGGCCACAGATCCTTTGCTTTCTCTTGCATTAAAGTTGATATTCCATGTGGGCATTTGACACAATAGTTAAGACACCAATAAGAACACACGGCTCCTAGATCACAGCGCCCAGTTGTCTCAGCGCCTCTGCTTCCCATCAGCTACCTGCCAATGCAGACTGTAGGACATAGTGGTCATGGCTTCACTGATTGGACCTCTGTCACATGTGTGGCATACTTCAGGCACGGACAGCGACCACTACAGACATCTGCAGAATGCATCTATGAACAAGGTGTTCTTTCTCTCCTTGTCTCAAATAAACACCTTTTAAAACAGCAAGGCAGAATATCATCCTGATCAATTAGAAGCCCCAGCACAACATCAATAGCAATTTACAACATTATGGAATTAATTGACATGGTATTGAGTAAACAGTATGTTAAAACAATGCAAGTTCTTAACCACACCCTGTGACTACTTCATTGACCCTTCAATTTTTGTTTGTATACAGAACTGACTGCTATACACCTTAAGGAGGCTACAGGGTACTATTCAGCTGTCTCATGTCTGTTTTCATCTTAGTATTTAGCAGTTTATTGTGTTGACTCATAATTTTGCTGAACTTGGTAGATTTTAGGATGGTCTAAACTGGCTTTTTAATCTAACAAAGCCTTTGTCAACAGTTGAGGTGCAGAACAGTTTTAGGAGGGGTGTGCAGAGAAATCTTCAATACCCTAGTGAGGAATAACTAATATTCTGCCAGCTCTACCTTCAGACCAGTCTCCCCAAGAAACTCTTGAATTTATCTGGACAATAAGATGCTGGACTCTAAGCTTGGTATATGTTTGCAATGAAAGAATCTCAACTGAACTTGAACTGTGGCAATGCAGCAAGGTGGAGAAATCCACCATGGGGGAAGGGCACGGGGAGAGGTTGGGGGAATCCCAGAGCCTATGAAACTGTGTCACATAATGCAACGTAATTAATAAACACACACACACACACACACACACACACACACACACACAGCAAGGCAATTATGCCACTTGAACTTATGCGAAAAAATACATTTTCAAACACATAAAATTCAGAGAAAATAAATTTCCATTTTAAATAGCATATTCTTTCTCTAACTGCATGTGAATACATGTCTGTTTTAAAAATTTGCAAGTGACTTTGTGAGCAGAACATCCCATCAGGTTCTCCAGCCCCCGGTCTGGGATGCAGGCAACACGGCATGGAAGAGATCATGAGGTGTTGATGCCAAGTTCAACGTGGGCACTGGGACCAGCTCCTCAAGTCAGAGGTGAACTTTACAACCTTCCCTAGGGATCTGACATTTTGATTATTTTTTTTATTAATTACTATGACATTCTTATTTTATATCCCCCAGTTAGAGCGCTTACAAAGGGACATATTTTCTTAGGTGAATCTGAATACCTCTTCGATGTAAATTAGTTCCTCTTGCATAAAGTACTTCGCTTCACCCCCATCAAGCAAAAGAACACCTACTGTCTTTCGAGCAGAAATATTGTTTTAATCCCTTCCGGTTGAATGGGAGTTTTGAAATTGCGATCTTGTAAATATCTCTATGCATCTACTATTATTTTGTGAAGTTTATTAAAACTGTTTCAGAGCTAATAATAAAATAAAATACTGTGAGTGAAAATGTTTGAATATTAGTGGTAAAAACAGTAGAAAAAAAAAATGAATGAATTCTCTATTTTCATTAATTAGTTAGAAAAAGGAATGAATGTTGCTTCTAATGAGTTATAATCTTAGGCGACAGAAGAAACACGTCCCTCCTGCTCAGTTCCTTGCTGTATCTTAGGAAGTAACCACAAATTTCAAGACTTAAAATAATACATAATTATGATTTCATCACATGTATTGTGATAAATTTCAGTACTGTTTCCTTGGGTCTTTTGCAGGACAGTAACTGAATGGCTGATGGGAACTTGGGTCCCATTTTAGGGTCAATTGGGGAAAATGCATGTATTTTACTCACATAGGTGATTACTTACAACCTTCTGTATCATAACTGTAGGACTGATGAGAAAATATTTTTGTTTGGTTTTGGCTGGTTTTTGCCTTTTTTGTTGTTTGGCTTTTTGCTTGTTTTGTGCTGACTGCTGTGGGTAACCCACCTCTTGCTCCTAGAAGCTTCTCGTAGTTCCCGGCCATGTGGCCCACTTCCCAGACATCCCACAGGGGAGCAGCTTGCTCCTTCAAAGTCTCTGAAGGTAAAAATCAGTTACAGTACACCCTTGTGTCTTGTCATCACCTTTGGTGCAGTTTATCCATTAAAGGCAAATCAGGGCTCTTGCCTCTAGTCAAGGGGAGAAGATTACATAAGCCTGTCAACATGAGGATGCAGCAATCAGTGGGTGAGAGCTGTCACCTTAGAGGAGGTCGGCTACACTTCTCTCTCAAGATCATTCACTTACTCAGTGTTTATTTTAGAATCTAAAATTTATTTCTTTTGGGTTGAGCTAACATTTAGATTCCAGGATACAAGAAAATTTTTCCCATTTTGTATGATCTTTGGCAATTTTCATAATTTCTGCTTCTCAGGTTTTTCACCAGTGAAATATTTGTTTCCCTGAGGAATTAAGTAATGTGGACAAATTCCATAGTATGTGGACTAAATAGTGTCTGTTCCAAATCCAGGGCTCCCGAATTTCAGTTGATGTAATATACATCTATGGGAATCTTCCAACAATATTTGAAAATAACTAAACAGAATTCCAATGAATTCTTCACACAACCCAAGAAACTGTTTTATTTATCTGCTATGTTCTATAGACTCGACTTTGAAGTCCTCCCTATCAACTACCATGCATGCTACACAGTCTTGGTATAAATTTTAGTCATGAAGTAAGCTTGATACTCATTTTTATGCCACCACAGTATAATGCTGAAAGAAGTCTCCTGCCATGTTTTCCCCAGATTCCTTCCTGCTATAGATAAGGAATCAGAAACCCAATGAGGTTAAATGCTGCGCAGGAGGTTACCAGACCCTGGGGTACTGGAAGAACAGAAGTAGGAAACTTCCCTGAAGCTTGAAACTGCAGAGAGACAAAAGGCAGTTCTACTTTCCCCTCCTGGAATAGAACAATCTATATTCAAGCCAACACTCTCATTAGATTCCAGGATATTCCTGAAAGTATCTTACTGATTTGGGTTGTTATTTTAGAAATGTTAATGTATAATTTTGTATCAGATAGAAAAGAAAAATCCTTTCTAGAAAACCAAGAAAAACAGTTGTGCTAGATTGTTGGACATTACTCATATTTATTGAGGATAATTTCCCTAAAAAAAGAGTAATTAAATACTAGTTAATCATAGTGAGATGATAATGTACTAATGTTATGCAAGTCCAATGGGCATTGTCAGATGATTGGAGTTCCCACTTAGGGTCCTACATAATTATCCTTCCTATCTGTGGCAGGGACTCTGGTGCCTTTTGTTAATCAGGATCACTCCAAGCCACTGAGGGACAACCAGCCAATCAGACTGCACAGTTAATGATGTTGAATGGTCTTGACCTCATGAATATGAATAGAAGATGTATACAATAGAATAGCACTTTTAATGACAATGGAACTGCCATGAGGGATGAAAGAAAGTGTGGATTAAAAAAATAATAATTAAAATTGAAATGAGAAAAATCATAATTAGCTGTGAGAATTGCATATATTTGTTAAAATGTTTCTCACTTGCCTTTTGGACAAAGAGAGTGAGTCATATCTTTCATTTTCTCTACATTTGAATGTCCATCCCCACGGTTGACAGCTGGACTTATCATGCATTTAAATAATACAAAGATCTATGTCAATATTTGGAAAACAGAAACCAAAAGGAGAGAGTTCAGACATGCTCTTAAACCAAGTGTCGTGAGGCTTAACTGGAGACATAAACTTGAAAGGTAACCAATCAAAATGTCATGGTTCAAAGACACTACAATGTGAAGGGTGTCACTCAAAACCCTCAGACGACAGTGTGAAGAAAGGTTATATGAAATCTGCAGTGTTAACTTAGTCTTCTTGCTATACTTTCACCCTTTCTGAAATGTACTATGTGTTTGCTTACAAAAAATGCAAAGGATAGGACAAAATGATATACATTAGAATTAATTTCAAAAGATAGCAAAGGGAATATAAGAATAAGATCATAAAGACATAGATGAGATTTTCCTTAGATAAGAGGTGTTTCTGATTTGAATTCATTAATGGGACCCCAGAAATGGTGAGGGTTGCATAAGTGTGCGAAGTCATCACAAAGATAGTTACTAAGCAGTGTCAACCTGGATGCTAACCTGAACATCGACCCCCGCTCGTGGAGCCCTTTCACAGTCTCTCCTGATTATTCCAACTGTAGACTGCAAATGTATAGGGCTTTATTTAGTGAAACTGCAAATTCCTGGAAAAAAAATGCAGGGTTTGATTGAGATGAAATTCAGATTGAATGACTGCCCGAATCACAAGTCAGTGGCAAATGAGAATCTGGCCGAGTTAGAGTGCTTAACAACTAAGTAAGGAAAAATGGATGAGGAAGACATCACTGGGGTCTGCTTCAAAAGCGAAGGATTTGAATATCAAAGGATCAAGAAAAGCCCTTGGGAAAATTGATGAAACTCTTGAATATTTCTGCAAAAATGACCTTATGTATCTTATTATGAAAGTCGAATGTGAAAGATGTCTTATTCTATCATATAATTTTATCTAGGAAGCTAGATAAACAGCATGGTTCAGCTTTCTTTTTATTTATCTGTACACAAATTCTAAATGCATTAAAAGAAAAACTTAGTATCTTTACAATTTTAGTATTCCTCTTTTAGATAGAATTTTTCCCACATCTCACTGCTTCTACCCTCATTCTATCCTGTTGCTTAGTCATCATGATCATTTGTTATAAAAATGTAGACTCTGATTTAAAAATTCTTTTTAAAGTAGTAATTATTGCTGAGAATACAATAATAATATGCTTGTAACATATAAGTCATTTTTCTAGTTGCAATATTGAGCAGTCAAACATGACCAGTTACATGATCCAAGGGATAAATCAGATGAGGAAAAAAAAGTCACATCCTTAGGACTGAAGTCATACTTATTCCAGATACAAAGTCCAGAGCTGCACAAACAGGACAGTTGTTCTTACAATGGTCACAACCCTGATTTCCATAGGGTTATGTTTTCATTTTAGTTAGTCTCATGAATGAAAGGCTCTTCATTGCAGAGCTGTTCCTCAGTAAATGGATTCTACACAAGGGTAGTATAAATTTGTACCCATGACCAACACTTAGGTCATCTAGTTTAATACAAAGGTGAATTTTAGGTTTTCTAAAACAGTGTTTTCCAGAATGTTCTAGGAATGTTAGTTCTGAGAGATTCTCCAAAACACAAAGGAAGAGAAGAAGATCCAGAACCAACCAAGCTTGGGAAAGGCTGTCTGTTATTGTTGGACATACCCAGTGTGTACTACACTGTTGAGAGCTTGTGTAAATCAACACTGCATGGCAATCGACAGCTTAGACCCAGGTGCATAACTGCCTGGCTTTCATTCTGGCTCTTCCATTCTCTTAGTAGCTATGTGACGTGGGGCATGTAATTAAGCTTTGCATACTTGAGTATCCTTGCCTACCAAGCTGGAATAGTAACAGCGCTGTCTTCTTCATGAGGTTGTTCCTCAGCTTTTTCACCATCACTGCTGTCACAATAGCTTGTCCCAAGAAGCTATTATGCAATTGTCAGCTCCCCTTATGTCCTTATGTTCTTATGTCCTTATGTACTTATGGAAGCCAGCTCAGCATGAATGAATTCTGCATTTCACATCATATATGACCTTAGAAATGTCTTTCACTTGTCTGATAATTATGAACATACTGAAAACAAGCCATGTGAAAAATCCTAAACTGTTACTGTGTGCATCGCAGTCAGTTTATATAACTTTTTCAAAAGTGAAATATACACTTTCCAATCTAAATGAAGGAACGGATTCAGTGATAAGGCTATGGCATGATTCTGTGAATCATTAATCTCCAAATTTTGCAAAGTCCCTTAGGTAGATCTTATGTGGTTGTCAGCCATCTTTACAATAGTGATTTTCAAGCTTAGTATTAGTGTCACCTAAACCTGTTAGGAACACAAATTCTTGTCTTCATCCAAATCTATAAATCAGAAACTTTCACATGGGAGACCTGCAATCATCTCTAGGTAACTGTTCAGGAAGTCCTGCTTAGAGGGAATCAGTCTCAATGATTGCCCTTAAGAGGAACTGCTCTGCTGAGATTTAAAGAGACATCAGACAGACATGTTAGAGTTCAGTGGATCTGAGATTCTTTTATTGAAAAGGAAGGAAAATAAGCCTTTCATATTTCAAGTTAGATTCACAGTCAAAGGTTTTTTACATGACCTTAGCATGGATTAAAAATCAGGACTTGCCCCAAGGACATGAATCTAAATAGAAGCCCCCTAGAGGTGATTTAATGAATTGTCCACATAGAAATGGGTCTAAACACATTCTCCTGGGGTCAGGAGAAACAGAAGAAAGGTGCTTTAAGTCAGGTTGCCAAAGGGAAAAGCAGCCATCACCTACTCGACCGAAGGAGAATGTAGGCATTGGGTGTTATTGAAAACCCTGCCTTGTGGCTGCTTGACTGTTCTTTCTTGTTGCCAGAGGCCCGTGACTGGGATCTGCGCCTGCTCTGTCCCCCTGGATCTCCAGCTTTAGCTTCTCTGACGTCTGGGCCAGATGTGGGCAACAGTGACAGCCTTGCATGTCTTCCACAGGTCATCCACATCAGTGGGGTTAAAAGACAAGGTCCCAGTGTGTGTTCACACATGCTTTGCACCTGGATATGGGCAGAGAGATAACTTGAAAAGAGGAGCTAAGGCCACCAACTCCTCCCTGAAGTTTCAGTTGTACTACTGAAACTCTCCCTTTTTTTCACAGAGAAGAACATTAGAGTGTCTACAGCTTTATTGCTAACTCTTGCTGGCCTAAAATAACTAGTGCCGCTGTTGGCTACCCCTATTATGCCATTACAATAAAATTACTGTGCTCACAGTTTTACTCTCAACATGCACCTGGCACAATGACACTTATCAATTATCTTAAAAAAGGGAAAAGAAATAGGCAGCACTAAAGTCCTGGCCCAAACTCAGGCCTGTTTGAACCGTCAACTAAAACCCACCTAAAACACAGCCTCCAATGTCTCAGGATTGCATAAAGGGATGTACTTGAACCTCACAGACTGTACGACTCCCTGGTATATGACTATATTTCTTCTTGAGTGTGTGCTTACATACAAGTAAGTATTGTTTCTCTGCTGATCTTTGAGTACACTGCATCCTCAGTGCAGAAAAGAGACCAAGCTGTCCCAGGACATTTCTGCATTGCCTCCTCTGCTGACTGCTTGTGGTAACAGTCCACCACACTCAGAGACAGCTGCAGTTTACACCCTTCTTAGCCAGCTGTCCCATCCAATTACTGGCTAACACTTTGATGATTTTTTTCTTTTTTTAATTTTATTATTATTATCATTTGATGATACAATTCCATAGGCTCCTGGCATTTCCCTTATCCCCTCCCCAATTCCCTCCACACCACCCACGTTCCTCTATATCATTACTAAAACATAGTTTTTCATACACAGTCATATGTCCATCATTGCGGGCATGGACAATGGCAGAGAGTCCAGCATTCTATTGTCAAGATATAGTAAACAGTTTCACTGCAAGTCCATCTTCGTCTGGAAGTAGAAATGCACACTACATTGTATCCTCACATCTGGATATGTTAATCTCCATTTCACAGCTATTGTGCATCTCCTCAAATGAAGTCACAATACAAAATCAACAATAGAAAGAAAAATAGAAATTTACAATGCGACGAAGTTAAATGACATGTTACTAGATATGATAGTCTCCATTACACAGCTACTATACATCCCCTTAAATGAAAAGCCACAAAACAAAATCATATCAGGGAGCAAAAAAACAATCAACAACCCCATGAAGTTAAATACCATGCTACTAAATGACTAACATGTAGTTGAAGAAATGAAAATCAAGAACCTTCCTGCAGAAAATGATGCTACTGTATGATCTATGAGTCATTGAATGATTGAATCAGAGAAAAAGTGTTTTGAAGAGATGAAACTAACAGAAAACAAAACCCATGCGATACAGTTTCTGCTGATTTTAGTTGGTGAAGTGTGTCTCTTCTAGACAATAAATAGATGGGTTTTGTTTTTTAATCCAGTCTAGTAATCTATGATATTTGATTGAACTTAAGCCATTTACATTCAGAGTTTAATATGTATGGGTGGTATTTTGGCCCTGTCACTTTAGGAATTGGTGTAGTCTTCTGTTGTCATTTTACTGCGATGTTCTTCACATTTGCCTTTGGTTTTGTTGGGTGCTATTCCTCTTCTCTTTCAAGAGAACATCTTGAAGTATGATTTGTAAGGCAGGTTTAGAAGAGGCAAATTCTTTTAACTTTTCTTTACTGTGGAAGAATTTTATTTCATTTTCAAAGACAAAAGAAAGCTTTGCTGGATATGTTATTCTAGGCTGACAATTTTTGCTTTTAGAATCTGGAATATGTCACTCCATTTTCTTCTTGCCTGTAGTTTCCTGTGAGAGATCTCCTGTGAGTTTAATTGGCATTCCTTTATATGTCAATTGATTTTTTTCACGTGCACATTTAAGGATCTTTTCCTTATGTTCAATGTGTCTTGTGATGATCATGTGTCTTGGTAAAGATCGCTTTTGATCAAGCCTGTTGGGAGTTCTGTGCCCCTCCTGGATCTTGTTTCCCAATTCTTTCTCTAGATTAGGAAAATTTTCCTTTATTATTTCATTAAATACATTTGCAAACTCAGCTTCTCTTTCTACATCTTCTGGGACTCCCATAACTCTTAGATTTGGCCTCTTTATAGTGTCTTTCAATTCTTGAATACTTTTTTTGGTCTATCCAGCTCTGCCTCCAGCTTTTTGTTTGCTTCCCCCTGATGACAGGAAATATCTTGCAATTCTGAGATTCTTTCTTCTGCTTGCTTCATTCTATTTTGGAGACTCTCCACTGTACTTTTAATTTGTTCTACTATGTTCTTAATTTCTGATATATCAGCCTTGATTTGCTTTATTGCTTCCTTAAATTCTTTGAACTCTTGTATGTGCTTCTATTTGTTGATCAGAAGCTTTAAAATGAGTTTTCTGAATTCTATATCCCCCATTTTGTCGATGTCTCCCTCAGTTAACTCTGAGGTTGGCATAGGGTTTTGCTCCTTTGCAGGGGAGTTTTCAGTAATATTCAGTGTGGCTTTGTTTCTTCTTTTGCTCTTGGTCATTGCACTTCTGGTTAGCAGAGTCTTCTCCTTGGGGCAGGTTTCTAAACTCTGTCACCCACAGGTCTACAATGCGATTTTACTTAGTGCAGTTGATACACAACTCTTTGTTTGCAGACAATTGTGCCATAACCTCGAGCAAGTTCCAGGTCTGGGTTCTTATGTTAGATTTCCACTGTGGTCTCCACAGCCCCAGCTCCTATCTCACCATCTTCACCTCCTGTGATACCGTGCTGAGGCTGCACTGTTGTTTCTGCAAGCTTTCTCCCACGTCCCAGGATTAGGGAGACACCAGGTATTCTATATAGTTAGGTTGTTGGTGGCGCTGATCTTGTCAGAACCTGTTGAACATTAGGTCTGTGTGCCACACGGACCTAGTTTGACCGGTATGATGCCACAGTTGGCATTATTTTCCTGTGGGACCAGTGCAATCCATGGAACTCAGTGAGTTCTTACGAGCTCAGCACATGCGCAGTTCACTGTTGTCCCTTGCAGTCCTAAAGCTTTTGCCACAGTGTACAAAATGGTGCCTGACGTACCACTACTAGAGTTCTTGATCTGCTGGCCATGAGGTCTGAGGGCTACCCAGACGTGTCTTGGGTGGAACCTCCAGAATGCCACGTTGATGCAGTTCACTGAGTCAGAAATGAGTTCACTCCCAGCTGAGCCTATGCTCAGTGCTTCCCCTTAGGCAAAATGGCGACAAGTTCAGTTCTAGGGGACTGACTGGACTAGGAACCCCACCCTGTTCTCACACTGCACATCTGGGATCTGCTGCTCTGTCTCTGCTCCTGGTCAAATCAAATGGAACAGCAAGATGAGCAGTTCTTTGTCTGATTTCACCTCCCAAGCTCCCAGTGAAAGTCCCTTCCCACCTGGTTGCTGGTGGAGTTCAGATCACCACTTGCTGAATACCACTGGAATATCAGCCACTGCGACCCCACACCATTGTGTCCGCTGCTTTCCTGTGTCTGTCAGTCTCCAGGTACCCTTCTGTTGTCGTTCTGTCTTTTCCTATTTTCTGGAATATGTCCTCTCCGCTTCATCCTGATTAAATGTTTTTCTGTCCGTTTAAACGTGTTTTACCCTGTTCCGCCATCTTGATTCTCTCCACTTTGACGGTCTTAAAGTCCCCCTCCAGGCTTGTACTTCCACTGTTAAATTGCCAAACTTTATTGAAAACTGTGTTGTGTATCTACTCATGAGGGTGTAGACACTTTCCTGTAGACCAGGTCCGTATAACATCAAGCAGTGAATTTTGTGATCTAAAAAAGGATCAATGGGATAAAAAACTAAAAATTTCTTTGAAAGACGTTGAAATATCACAAGGGAACTTACAAATATGTTTAATTTGTATGCACCAGTTTAAAGAAAAAAAGTTTAAAGAATCACCTATGGAAAGTATTTGGGGTATGGTTTTGCAGACAGAATACATTCACTACAATGTGGTTATTATTTACAATTGTATCAGGGGGGCTAGAATGAAGGTTTTTTTTTTCTTCCGACTTTTGGCTTAGAAATGGTTTATCTGTGATAAATTTCTAAATGTTTTAGGCCACAAAATCTTTCACCTTAAATTATCTAGACTACTTTTATTTCCTTATGGTTGAAATAGTCAAAATCCATTCTTCCAGGTTTTTTTTTAAGAAAAAAAATGCCCAGTACATTACTATCATTTACACTGTGAAATAAATCATCAAAGCTTTTTGCCCCTATTCTTTAGTGCTCCTGAACCCACATTTCCATGTCCTTTACTGCCGACTTTCTTGAATCTCTAGTAACCACTGTTATATTCCTAAGTTTCACAAGATCAAGACCTTTTTCAGAGCCCACATATGAGTCACACTCTGTGGCATTTGTGTTTCTGTATTTGGCTTATTTCAATTAACATAATGAGCTCCAGGTCTGGGTATCTTGATGCTAAGGTTCCATCCTTCCTGTGGCTAATAATGTTGCACGATGTACGTGTGCCCTTGAAAGACTCTCACCAACTGAGAATAGTGCTGCAGTGAATAGGAAGCACGGATGTCACTCAGACAGGTTCCGTCTTCCCTGAGTATGTACCAAGCAATAGGATTGTTGGATCATATGGCAGTTCTGTTCTTAGTAGTTGTTGTGATTGTGTTTGTTGTTGTTTGGAGGAGCCTCCATATTGTTTCTCAGAATCCATGGGCTAATTTACAATCCATCAGCAGTTGCAAGGGTTTCCTTCTTTCTACATCATCCCCAATACTAAGGGTCCTTTGGGTTTTTTTGTTAATAGTTCATCTAAGTGAGCTGAGGTGATATCTCATGGCCAATTTGATCTGCATTTCCCAAATGATCAGTAATATTAAGCACGTTTGGAGCATCTTTTGACCATTTATATATCTTCCTTTGAGAGATGTCTATCTAGACCTACTGCCCACTGATTATGAGAGATTTTGATTTGTATGAGTATTTTACATATTCTGATTATCAATCCTTCGTCACATGTATAGTTTGTAAATATTTCCACTGTTCTGCAGATTATCCTCATGCTCTGTTAATTGCTCCCTTTGCTGTCCAGAGACCTTTAAAATGTATCTCTTTTCATATTATCTAAAAGGTGGAGAACACAAAAATAGACACAGAGAGAGATACTTGTCACACTGGTTCATTCTCCACAGCAACCAGTTTCTGGACTAAAGCAAGAATCATAACCAAAAATGAGGAGCCGGGAGCTCAGTGAAGGTCTCCCACAGGATAGCAAGGAACACAGTCTTTGAGCCATCCTGGATGCTTCCCAGGGTCTTAATTAATCGGACACTGGATCTGAAGTGGAGCAGGGACTCGGATACAGTGTAAGTTTATTTTTGTTAATGTATTTATTTTATTTTGTTATGAGGATTTTTTTTAGTTGAACGAAATCCAATGTCTTTGTTTTGTCATCTGTCTTTTTGTGCTTCTGGTTCTGCGGCCCCACCTTCCCTGCCCCCAGGACCTTGCTCATTCCAGTGTCCTGTACTGTTTTCTCTAGAGTTGCTTCTAGTGGTTTCACAGTTTCAGGTTTTAAATTTAGATCCATATTCCACTTTTGACCTAAATTTTTTTAAACAGCAAGCATTTATTTCTAACAATTCTGGTAGCTGGGAAGTCCAAGATCAAACTGCAGGCATAATAACTTTTTATTTTCTAAGTTATAGTTATCAAAATACAATTTATTTGATGATTTTTTACATAGGTGTTGAGGGTGAGAAGGGTCAAGGGCTGCAGGATGATTGGTGAGACCAATAATTTCCACAATCTCTTTTTTTCCTTCCTGAATTAGGGGAAAGAGGACAGATGGGGGAGAAGCCACACCCAGCTTCCTAACCACCTCCACACCTGCAAGAGGGGGCAGCCAATCGACACCATCCCATGGTTCCCAATGTGGAATATGCTCCAGGGGTCATGCTCAAGACCCTTGCTCACGACCCATGCCCAGTTCTGAATTACTTCTGATCTTGCCACTCCAAGCATGATGACCTCTTTCCAGAATCCACTGGTTAATATAGTTCATCTTAGAATTTCCATTTGCCCAGGTATTCAATGCCAACACTTGACTGAGGCAGTCAATTAATTTGTTCTGTCCTCCATCCTCCGTTATGGTACCAGGTGTCCTCTGCAGGCTTCAGTGTGCTGCCATATCCTCCATGTGCACCTGGACATGCCATCCACTGCCTCATATAAGCCACTGCGGAGGCCAGGTCTCACACTTGCACTCCATTGTCAGACCATGGAACCTGCAATTCTCCATGACTGGGGTTCTGAGTCCAGTGGTTCAGTTGGAGGAATTCCAAAGAAACTTCATCTGAGGTGATCCCAGACATAATTCCTGTGTGTGCTTGCCAATAGTCTTGCATAGTCTGTCACCCCATTCAGCTTATGCACATGCTGGTGTCTGCAATTGCTGGGTCAGTTCTATTACCAGTCCTGTCTTCCTCAAACACCAATGTGTGCTACAGTCCAGCCTGATCTTGCCCACCACATATGCGGCCCTCATGCAAACCAGTGGGAGCTGCAGCCTAGTCAAAGTGACTGCAGTAACTCCCACCAGGCCTGCGCCGTCCTGGTTCCTTTATCTGCCAATATGCACAGCACTGTCCATATCTGTCCCATATCCCCTTCAGCTCTGAAACTTGTCAGTGCACATTGAAGCCGAGTTCAACCCAACCAGCCTCACTATCTAGCCCACACACCTGCCAACAGGTGCCACTCTCTGTCTAACCATGCCTGCCCAGGTCCCAGTTCTTGTGTTCACCAGATAGAGCAACAACCCAGAGGGAGGTGCCCACTGTTTCACTAATGGACATATTCCCACTCCTGGATCTTATACTCTCCAGGTGGTTCTGCAGTTTAACTTGACAGAATTTGGATCCCGTGCCAGCATCTGCCAGCTGATGCTGCAGCAAAGCCCAACTAACCCACACCCACTTTGGCTTATTTATGCACCAGTAGGAACAGTCGACCCACCTGGCTTTCCCCTGATCCAGCTCACATGAGGCCAACAGGTGCTGTAGCCCTGCCTAGCATGCTCTGACCCCATTCCAGCTTTCATGCTCACCGGTGGGAGTGATGGTCCAATAGGGGAGCCCCATGCAGCGCCCCCCTACCTGGTTAATTCCCTTTTCCCCTACCCCCAGGTCTCACACATGCTTGTTGGGTGCTGTGACCAAGTCTGGCATGGGCCACCTCACCTTGGCATTTGCCAGTGGGTGCTGCAGCCTGGCAGGGCCCAGCCCACCCCCAATCCTGGCCCTCATGTGAACTGGCTTGTGTTGTAGCTGATCTGGCCCAACCCACCCTCCCTTCTGGTGCTCAGATTCACCAATGGGTGATATGAACTGGGCCAGCCTGATTCGCACCCAACCTGAAACTAATGTATGCTGGTGGGTACCACTACCTGGCCCAGTCTGGGCTTCTCCCTATTGTGGTTCTTGTGCTAACCTGCAGGGACTGTGTCCCAACAGAGGAGTTTCCCAGGCTCCTCCTTCTGAACCTTTCCTAACACCAAATCTCATGCACAGCAATGAGTCCAGGGGTCAGCCCTACTTAGTCCACCTTCTGTCCTAGCAAGAACAGTGGCATTTCCTGACTGGCCCTCACCCATTCTGGTTATTGCTATTGGGTGCTATATCCCTGCCAAGCCTGGTCCACACCCAGGCACAGCTCACACATGGCTCAACAGGGGCAGATACCTAGCCTAGCCTGTTCCTACACCCACCCTGATTCTCACAAGCACCATAGGGTCCTGGAGTTTAGCCCAATCTGATTCACCTGAGACCAAATTCACACTTGTGCCAAGGGAAACCACAGCCATGTCCAGACCAGACAGCAGCCCCGACTCTGGCCCTCGCCTTGCACTCTCTAGTGGCAAACACAACTCGGCCATGGCATGCTCTTTGTTTCCCAACCAAGTCTGTTCCCAGCCTCAGATCTTGGGCATTCCAGTAGTTGCTCTGTCCCAGCTTGTCATAGCCCTTCACCTGATTTGGTCTTTGCCTTTAGATGTTGTAGCCTGGCCTGACCTGGCCTGCCCCCATTCCCAACTCTTGCTGGCAGGTGATGAACCCCTGGCCCTGCTAAGTCTGCTCCCATTCCTGGCTCATGCAAACCAGTAGGTATGATAGCTTAGTCTGGCATGACCTGTGCTCGAGCCTAGTTTCCGCACTTGTCAGTGAGACAAGTTTTTTTCAGCCCTGCCTGGCCAGCCCCCTTCCAAAACAAACTCACACACTAGCCAACAGATGGAGCTACCTTGCCTAGCCTGCCCAACCCCCAGGCCTGGACCACTTGTTCAGCAGCAGGAACTATGACCCACTAGGGGAGTTTCCCAAGCTCTCCCACTCGGTCCACTCCCAGACCCAAATCTTACAGATGCCAATGGGTGTTGGGCTTTTGCCCAGCATTGCCTGTCCTTCTATCTTGGCCTTTGGATAAGCTGGTGAATGTTGCAGCCCAGCCCGCCCCACATACTATTTTAGGATGCATGTGCAGGTGCTGCAGCCTGGACATGTCCAGCTATTCTCAGTCCCAGTACTTGTGAGTGTTGGCGGATTCTGTGGTCATACCTAGTTTAGCCCATCACCACCCCAACTCTTAAGCGAACCAGCAGAACTTGCACTTCCACAGGGTTGGGTCCACATATCACCTACAGAATCTACCCCTAGACCTGATTCTTTCATGTGCTGGTAATGCTATGCCCCTGCTTAAAGTAACCCATCTCCTGTTCCTACATTCATTCAGGTACTGGGATCTAGCCCTGCTAGACAGGCTCCCAGCCCCAGCTTTTGAGTGGACTGATGTGTGGTGGCCAGTAATGCTCCGTGTTGACAAGCCTATCTCAGGACTCCCATGTTGTCAGGTGATTGGTCTGACCCATACAGATTTTCTGGTCTCTCCCCTCCAAACCACCAGATCTCAGTCCCTTCACTTACCTGAAAGTACAGTGGCCCGGTTGTTAGGAGTCCCTCAGGATTCAATCCTCACTTTCATGGATGGTGGCCCTATCCATTGATGCCTTTAAGCAGTTATTCCACACCCCCAAATCCCCAGAGCTCAATGCTGGCTGGCCAGTGGGTAGAGTCCAGTGACGGATGGAGCTCTGGCCATCCGAGCTGAGATGGTCCCAGGCAGCTCCAAAGCAGCCACGCTAGGTCACACTCCCTGACCGCAACAAGCTAGAAGCAGCTGATGGGGTGAGGGGTCTTGTTTGCACACCCAGCCCTTCAAGTCCTCAGAGCCTGAGTCAAGATGGCCCCAGCCACTCCAAAGCAGTCGGGCTAAGTTCTGAGCTAATTTTTGCGTAAGGTGATAGATGGCGAGTCTAGTTCATTCCTCTGCATGTGAATATGCTATTTCATCAGCTTCCTTTATTGAAAAAGAAAAACAGTCTTTTCACCAATGTAGTCTTGCAGCAGGTTTGCCAAAGACTAGTTGGTTAGAGATACATGGGTTGACTAGTAATCTCTTCATCTGTTCCATGAATCTATGAGTCTGCTTTTATATCAGTTTCATGCTGTCTGTATTATTTTTTATTTATCGATGTGACTGTTAGAGCATCCGTCTGCTGGCTCATTCCCCAGATAATCACAGCTGGGAAGACACTCAGTTGACAAGGACTAAATTACTTGAGCTGTCACCATCATTTCCCAGGATCTGTGTACACGTGCAGGTAGCTGGAGTCAGAAGTCAAACCCAGACCTGCTGATGTGGGCTGCAGGCCTCTTAGGCACTAGACTAAATCCTGCGCCCTACCATCATCAGCAGTTCCCACCAGCCTATCAGGCAAGCACTCCAACTCCTTCATTTTACATTTAAGGAGCTTAAAGCTTAGAGGGATGCTAGAGTTCAACAGTCTCTAAGTATTCCAGGAAATGTTCATCATTCTTCTTACTAATCAGTTGAGAACAGAGATCTTATTTATACACTAAATTCTCATTGCTTCAACTTCATGTTCATTATATCCACTTGTCACAATTTATCCACTATTAGACAAATTTTCTTACTCTATCAGTAAAACGCTAACGAAAGATTCAATAAATGTAAGTAAGTGGATAAAATTGTCAAGACCCCTTCATTAGGTAACTTCTATTAAATTTGCTTTCTAGCACATATCCTATAAAAATAAATTCCATTTTTGTGAGTTTTCTGCTCACTTTACTTCTCATTTATAAATATATGACTGTTTCTATTATCTAAAATGTGCTCAATTATCTAATGGTTAACATACCAAGAAAAAAATTAAGCATGATAAAAGAGAAAAGTGGTGACATGGAATTTTCCTTTAATGCTCTCTAATTAGTTTTTGCTTCCTTTCTGAAAGAAAAAAAGAAAAAACCTTTTACACTTTTTTATTGAGGCAGCATGAGGTTACTGAGACTGAGAGTTAGCAATGATAATATACCCTTTGATAATGCCAAATTCAGATATGAATGGCTTTTAGACTCCCCCAGCACGAACCTCCCATGGATGCCTGGACTCAGCATCATAAAGCTTTCCAAAGAGATCAGAGAATTTCAACAACAGAAATAAAAATAGCTGGTTTTTTCTTTGAAAGAATGGAGATTCCTTAACAAAACTCAAACTGTGTCTAAATATTTGGCCTAGCAAACAGGACTCAACTTGTAAATGCTAGCATCTCACAGCCAAGTCCGTGCATGGTCCCACCTCTGCTCGTGGTTCCAGCTTACTGCTGGTGCACGACTGGGAGGAAGCGGATGATGCCTGAGAGTATCAGGTTCCTGACACCCTTTGGGAAGTCCAGGACTGCATACCTGGCTCCTACGGGGGCCTATTCTTGTGTACTGAGCATACTTAACAAGTGAATTAGCAGATCCAAGCACCTCTATCCTTCTCTCTTTATTTCAAAGAATAATTACTAAAAAAAAAATTGGAAATGGAACTTTCACATGATCCAATAATCCTACTACAAATATTTATCCAAAAGAAATTGATCAAATATCTGTACCATCCTATTTATTGATTATTGACAATAATCAAGGTACAGAATCATAGGAAGTACTCATCAACAGAAAAAGGAATGAAGGAAATGTGCTATTTTATACACAATGAAGTCATTTTCTGTCATAAAGGGAACGCAAATCTATCATTTGCAGCAAAATGCATAAAATGGGAGGACATTATTTTAAAGTGAAATAAGCCAGGCACAATAAATGAGGATTGAATGGCTTCCTTCATTTATGGATGCTGAAAGCTCCATCTAAACATAGGGTAACTATTCCCAGAAGCTGGAAGTTGTCCCTTTTACCAAGCTGGAGCCTGGGTATTAGGTACCAAACCATAACTAAATAAATAGAAGAAGTTCCTGATGGATACACAACATAGTAGAGTGACTATAATTTATAATAACCTAATACATACTCAGAGCAAACGGAAGAATTTTGAGGTGCCAGTCATAAAGTGATGACAAAGAGAGGAAATGATAATTGTCCTGATTTTATGAGTACAAATTGTATACATGGCATACTGCGCACTACTAAAAATAAAACATCGTTGTAGTCAAAAACATTTTAAACCGTTCCTCTAGTTATTGGACTATGCTATTGTTACAATACAGGGGGAAACACTGCAGGGGCAGGAGTGGGGAGGGTGACAGGTGGAAATCCCCGAGCCTAAGGAATTCTATCATGAAAGACACAAAAATTAAAATAAAAAAATTTAAAGCAGATGTTGCATAGTTTATATATTGCTACTTTTCTGATTTGCATTTATGACACTAACGAAGATCTTCATTTTGTTGAGACACTTTGTTTCCTTGAGAGACATGGAGGCAAAGAAGAATCGGAAAGGGAGACAGAGACCAAGTCATTCACTGTTCACTTCTCAAATGCCTCCGACAGCTGGAGATGAACCCGGGCTAGAGCCGGGAACCAGAACCCAATCCTGGCAGCAGCCCAGTTACGTCTAACACCACCACTGCTTCCTAAAGCTACATTGCATCCTGGCGCAGTGGCCTAGCAGCTAAAGTCCTCGCCTTGAACGCTCCAGGATCCCATATGGGTGCTGGTTCTAATCCCGGCCGCTCCGCTTCCCATCCAGCTCCCTGCTTGTGGCCTGGGAAAGCAGTCGAGGACAGCCCAAAGCCTTGGGACCTTGCACCGGTGTGGGAGACCTGGAAGAGGTTCCTGGTTCCCGGCTTCGAATCGGCACAGCACCGGCCATTGCGGTCACTTGGGGAGTGAATCATCGGACAGAAGGTCTTCCTCTCTGTCGCTCCTCCTCTTTGTATATCTGACTTTGTAATAAAAATAAATAAATCTTTAAAAAAAAAAAGCTACATTGTAGTAAGCTGGAGTCACAAACATGAACTGAAAATTGAGTCCGGGTACTCTGACAGGGAACGGTGCTCAGTGTTTAGATAGTGTAAATTTAAATACTTATGAGAAGTTCAGGTTTGACTATAATATCTGATGCTACAACAGGAGTTAATTTCAAAAATCCAAAATATGCATAAGCTTTAACAGGTATGATTTTCCACCTCTTAAAACAGTCTTGAGACCGACAGTGTGGCGTACCAAGTAAGCCATTGCCTCTAGTGCCAACAACCTATATGGCCACTGGTTCAAATCCTGTCTGCTTCACCTCCAGTCCACCTCCTGCTAATGGCCTGGGAAAAGCAGCTGAGGGTGGCTTGAGCAGCTGAGCCAACACTGCTTTTGTGGGAGATAGACTAAAGCTCCTGCTCTTGGTTGTGGCTTGGCTCAGTCCTTGCCATTGGACCATCTGGGGAGTAAACCAGCAGATGGAAGAGATCTCTCTCTCTCTCTCTCTCTCTCTCTCTTTCTGATTTTTCCAATACATAGACAAATAAATAGTTTTAAAAGTTCTCATGGAAACAATTGACTGTAACCCTTAACTACTATAAATTAAAGCTATAGAAAAACAGGATTCAAACAAAAAGCGAGCTCCATCATACATTAACCTACTGTACACCTGGCAGGCCTCCACACCTTACGAGACAACTGACTTAGTGTCTGGATCTAGCAATTGCACAGCCCACAGAAGCCCAAATCCTTACAGAGTTCTGCATGCCTGTACCTTCCATCACTGCTTCTAAGTGTCCACATTTTAGGGAACTGCTTGCCTCTTAGTTATGTCTTCCTTAAAATGAAATTAGCTTCAGATCTGGTTTCTACAACAGCAAGAGTATTCAAACAGATTAATATTTAGACCATAAACACACACTCTCTTTTTATTTTGTCTCTACTTTTTTTAAAGATTAATTTATATATTTGAAAAACTGAGCTACAAAGAGGCAGAGAGATTGAGAGAGAGATTTTTTTTCCCTTCTGCTTCTTCACTTCACTGCTACACAATAGCCAGGTCTGGGCCAGACCAAAACCAGAGGCCTGTGTTTCATTTTAGCCTCCCATGTGGGTGGCAGGGATCGTTGTACTTCAGGCCAGATGGGTTAGCAGGCAGCTGCACTGGAAGCGGAATGCTCCAAACTCAAACTGGAGTTCCTTTGGGATGCCAAAGGTGGCAGTTTAATCCACTGTGCCACACAACAGCCCGACCCCCTTTCTTCATTTCTTTCTCTTTGCTAGCTTCCTTTCCTCCTCTTGGATGCTCACTCTATTACAAAGAAGAATTTTTCTCTTAGACCTGGACTCAGTGACATACGTCAGGAAGTAGAACATAGGGCAAGCAGAAAGGGAAAGACTTCACCTTTTACCTTAAAATGTGATCAGTGTATGGGCCCAGCGGCGTGGCCTAGCGGCTAAAGTCCTCGCCTTGAAAGCCCCGGGTTCCCATATGGGCGCCGGTTCTAATCCCGGAAGCTCCGCTTCCCATCCAGCTCCCTGCTTGTGGCCTGGGAAAGCAGTTGAGGATAGCCCAAAGCTTTGGGACCCTGCACCCGCGTGGGAGACCTGGAAGAGTTTCCTGGTTCCCGGCTTCAGATCGGCACAGCACCGGCCCGTTGCGGCTCACTTGGGGAGTGAATCATTGGATGGAAGATCTTCCTCTCTGTCTCTCCTCTGTGTATATCTGGCTGTAATAAAATGAATAAATCTTTAAAAAAAAATGTGATCAGTGTAGCTTCCGAGGCATACCACTTTTCTCTAAAAGATTATTTTTCACTGAAGCATATTATACAGTCTACAAATTGTTCTGGTCATAGTAAATAGTTTGATGATTTTGAGCAAATTTATATACCTGAGTAATTATTACATGGAAAGTCCAAATACATCAGTAGTTGGTTCATATTTATCACCAAGCAGAATTCCATGTTGCGGATATTATCCAGTTATTAGACATCTGAAGTTTTTGCAGGGTTTCAGTATTATGAAAAATCTGACTAAAAAAATATGTATTCAACCTTTAAGATATTTCGAAGTAAGTTTTAAAAGTCATTGTACCATTTTACACTCAGACCATAAATCAGAGAGATGTTGGGTTGTAGCATATCTTCACTGACAATTTGCATTCTGAACCTTTTAAAAATTAAAATCATTTATTTATTATTTTATTTGAAACAAAGATCCAGACTTCCTATTCACTGATTCATTCCCTTGTTGCCTGCAAGAATGGAGACTGAGATGAGCCAAAGCTGCAGGACAGGCATTCAGCTGGAATTTGTGACATGGGTGGCAGAAAACCGACTATCTTAGGCATCATCTGTTCCTTTCCTGTGCGTGCAGTGACCAGAAACTGCAATTGGAAGCAGTATGAAATGAACCCTCAGTGTGGGTATGGGTGTACCAGGCAGCGTCTTAATCATTCCTCCAAATGTCAGCCTTGTCGATATATAATTTTTTTTAATTTTTAATTTTCATCATTCTTGACATGTGCACAGGTGATTCATGGTACCTTGAAGAAAAATTTTGACGCCGGATATTATGATGCTTCAAGTTTTTCTACCTTATTATAAAAACAGATTTCAAGGATTATTATTAATCACTGCTTCCTGTGATCCCTCCATTCTGCCAGTGATTTACTTTGACATTTTCTTTTCATCAGAACTATAACAGTAGTTTTATTTATGGTACTGTAACCAACAGCGGGGCTCACCTGTGTTTCCTGTACCAGGTGTGGGAGAGTACCCCTGGATATCTGCCAGCTTAGCCTATGTTGGAGGCCATAGGTACACTGTGCACTGTGTCCTCAGGGGAACCTCTGGCAATGGTTTTGGCTAACCGAGACAGATGAAAGGGGTGGACTGTACCCCATTCTCTCTTCCTTCCAAATTGTGCTGGGACTTCTTTGATAAGCAACTCTGAGATGCCAAATGCAACCCACAGCCTATCTGCCAGCCACATGTGCTGAATGTAACCTGAAGGCATAGCTTCCGGCCTGTGTGCAGAACATGACCTGTACTTGGTCGGAGAGTTCAGAGAGATAGACATGCCTCTTGGCTAATTACTGTATTATTGTTGGAGGGACGACTGTTGGGGAACACGCTTCTGCCTTCCCCTTTCCTAGTATGTGTAAGTTTGTGCTCACTGTACAATAAACAATAAACAGACATGTTTAATCAGGCTGTCTCCAGTGGTTTTTGTGACCAAAGAGCACTGTTGCCTTATTCCCTCAGTGGTCTTGGGGACCTGCTGGTAGGAAAAAAAACCCCTAAGAATCAGTAATTTCAAACTACCTACAAGAAAAAAGCATTTTTTTTATCATTAAGATACATATTCTTTTAGGGCTATGTACTAAAACATTTCCAAATGAAATGAATTAAATCCACTTAAAAATAACACTAGAAGTGAGGCAGAAGGCATTGTTCCATAGTGTCTGGGATAAAGATAAGATGACATTGGCTGCAAGTTCCTAAATGCAGAATCTGAAGTTGTGCTCAAGTATATTTTATCTTAATATTTGCACATTTCCTTCCCTTAAATAAGTAACTCTATAAACATATTTTAGATGATTTGTTTATGTTCCACCTTGTTTCACCAAGGATTGTTTGGCAGCTAACAAGAGCCACAAGCAGGTAAAAATCACTAATTGGAATAAAAAATTTTCAAATCCACTTCTGACATCTTGGGTACTGAGAGTCATGAAAGATCAACAGAATCAAAGAGTAGGGCAGGAGAGACAACTGAGCAGGCAGCGTGGCTGCCAGAGGACATGAGCTATGTGAGGCTGCCAGAGGGCAAGCGACTGCTCACAGGAGATGCGGCCTTTCCATGAGCTCCACAGAGAGAGGACAGCACGACCAGACTGTGAGTCAGGATGATCCGCGAGCGGTGTGACTGGGGATACAGGTCACAGCATAGGTCAAGTATTAGTGCAATGTGTGAAGTGTAGGGTCCTATAGTGCTGGCACTGAGAAGCAATACAGATTCTTGTCTTCCCGGTAGATGCAGTGCAGAAGGGAAAATGATCTGTTACGCAATATTTCCATGCATATAAGGTAAAAATACACATGGTCTCCAAGTAAAGCGCAGTTTTTCCTAACTTATAGATGTGAATATCTATCGATTGATTATCTATCTATATCTATTTATACAGACATATACATTTTATTTATCTTATTATTTTTATTGCGAAGTCAGATACATAGAGAGTAGGTGAGACAGAGAGCAAGAATGTCCCTCCAAAACCAGGAGCCAGGAGCTTCTTCCGGGTCTCCCACACGGATGCAGGGTACCCAAGGCTTTGGGCCGTCCTCGACTGCTTTCCCAGGCCACAAGCAGGGAGCTGGATGGGAAGCAGGGCTGCTGGAATTAGAACCGGCGCCCATATGGGATCCCAGAGCACTCAAAGAGAGGATTTTAGCTGCTAGGCCACTGCGCTGGGCCCAGACATACAAATTTTAGCACATTTGTTGTCTTCAGGGATATTGAGAGCTACCTCATATGCTGTCGAAAAAAATTAAGCCCTGGGGCCCGGCGGCATGGCCTAGCGGCTAAAGTCCTCACCTTGAAAGCCCCGGGTTCCCATATGGGCGCCGGTTCTAATCCCAGCAGCTCCACTTCCCATCCAGCTCCCTGCTTGTGGCCTGGGAAAGCAGTTGAGGACGGCCCAATCCCTTGGGACACTGCACCTGCGTGGGAGACCCGGAAGAGGTTCCAGGTTCCCAGCTTCGGATCGGTGCGCATCGGCCCATTGCGGCTCACTTGGGGAGTGAATCATCGAACGGAAGATCTTCCTCTCTGTCTCTCCTCCTCTTTGTATATCTGGCTGTAATAAAATGAATAAATCGTTTAAAAAAATTAAGCCCTGATGCAAATATTAATAAACTCTAAAGGCCATCCTGTCATTACCTACACTGATGATTCTAAAAGACAATATTTTAAGTGAGATAAACAACACACAGAAAGAAAAATGCTTCATGTAGGATGTTAAAAAATTGTTCAGCTACATAGAGTGATGGGAAGGTTTACCTAAACTATTAAAGGTTGTAATCATAGTAAATGAACAAGTTGAAATGAGTGTGCAACATGAGAGCTATAGTCAGTAACATACTCAGGACGTTTGCTCCATGAGTAGGCTTGAGCTATTCTTACCATGGGACAAGGGGGTAACTAGTGAAATGATGCATGTATTAATTTGTTCCATTACATGTAGTAAGCAATTTATTGTACATGTATATTATGATATCATGATGGACACTATTAATACACACAAAAACGGTTTTTAAAACATCTGGCATCTGGACCCAGCATGGTAGCTTAGCGAATAAAGTCCTTGCCTTGAACCTGCCAGGATCCCATGTGGGCACCATTTCTAGTCCCAGCGGCCCTGCTTCCTATCCAGCTCCCTGCTTGCAACCTGGGAAAGCAAATGAGGATGGCTCAAAGCCTGCGCCTGCATGGGAAACCTGGAAGAAGCTCCTGGCTCCTGGCTCCTGGCTCCTGGCTCCTGGCTCCTGGCTTCGGATCGGCTCAGCTCTGGCCAATGCGGCTGCCTGGGGAGTGAATCATCTGACGGAAGATCTTCCTCTCTGTCTCTCCTTTTCTCTGTATATCTGACTTTTCAATAAAAATAAAATAAATCTTTAAAAAATCTGGCCTCATGTCACAAGCTTGCACTGGACTCGCCACACTACCTTCTCCGTGTGAGACAGCAATAAGCCTCTTGACCAATGTCCTCCCAATTCTATGCCCAGTGCTGCAACATGGGTGCTCACCTTTCAAACATGCCATCATCTGTTTCATAAACTTAACTTGTATAAGATAGTTTCAAGTGAGCACTTTGAAAGCTGGATAGAAAAAAGAAGTTAAGTCAGACTTGAAATAGAACAAAAAGGGAACTAGCAGCTGTTCCTGCTGCTTACACATCACTGCTGTCCCATGGCAGGTTCCTTTATACTATACATCCCTCAGAATATTGTCTTCTGTCCTGATGGAGAGGCTGCCAATTTCTAACTGACTGAAGAGTCGTGCATAAGCATGTGCTCTTATCACAGCAGGCTTGTGTTTGGCACCTTAATGCTGGCATCAGCAGAATGAAAAGTAAGCGTCTGGCAGAGGCAATAAGAGAGTGCTTTTGTGCCGTGAGTTGTATGGCAGCTGATGGCATTCAGATGCCCACAGATAAACTAGAGGTCCTCACAGGCACACATGGAGAAGAATGGTGTGCAGAACTTTTGGTCTTCATGAAGACTGCCCAGTTCCAGATCAGAAGTCCTAGCAGGAGGAAAAAGTATAGAAGTACAATGGATGAACCTCAATTTTGTGTTTTCTGCAGGTCTAAGACCTTGAAACTGATGACCTCATTCTGTTCTTAGAATACCATTTCTTTACTTGTTGTTATTGTCCCCCATAACAACCTTTTTAAACATGCTCCCAAAATACCATGTCCATGAAATTTTAATATCAAAAATGCCCTGTCTATTTGTTTATATCCAATTACTATTTTAAAGGCCAAAAACAACTATATTAACCAAGAATTTTTTTCTTCCCGCCAAAGATTCCACTTTTGCCCAGTGGAGAATACTCATACAAGCCTGAAACTGAGAAACGATTGGTATCAGAAAATTCCTGCTTATGTAAACCAAGTTTCAACCTATGATCTGCAGAAACAAGGCAGTGATAACTGCCCGTGTGAACTAACAAGCTCATGCCTGTAGTTGTCAGCATCAGACAGTCTTCAGGAGGTTTTGCATCTCATCAACAGCCCAAAAGCTCTACATGAAAATTCATTTCACACGTAGGAGCTGAGACAGAGGAATTAAAAAAGACTTGCTCAAAGTCATGCTGCTGTAATGCATGAAAAAGGAACTGGAATTAAATGGTATGAACCAAGCCTCTAATTTTAAACTTGACTTTAAATTGCGTCTTTATGCATCACTAGCTATGCTTAGGTCTTGCTTTGTGGACAAACATGCGGGCGCAAAAGAAAACTCACAGGCTTACAAAAACAGGGTCAGGTTGTATCTGCTCTTTTGACATACTGTATATGACTTCCTAAAAAAAGATCAGTGCAAATACTGCTAATAAAACAATAGTCCATCTTTGTTCATTCCAATGGAAAATGCCATCCAGTATTTTTGAAAAAAATATGGTTGAAGTTTATTAAAAGAAATGCATGCAAAGCAATGATTTCCAACTCTCCATATGACCTTTATAGACAATTATTTAAAATGTTCAAAATACATAGTTGGAATCGCACTTTTTTATAAAAAAAGGTTTATTTATTTTTATTAGGAAGTCAAAGACAGAAAGAAAACCAGTAAGTAAACAAGAAAGTAAACAAGAAAGTAAACAAGAAAACCTCTTGTTTACTCCTGAAATGCTCACAATGCCTGAGATAGGCCAATCGGAAGCCAGGAGCTTTTTCCAGGTCGCTCCTGAGTACAGGGGCCCAGGAACTTGGGGCAGCTTCCACTGCTTTCTGAGGCTACAAGTTGGGATGCCATCAGCAATCAAGTGCTAGACTTGCTAAATTATTTACAATCAGTCCTTTATATGGATAACTTAATACTCTTGGGTTTGGTCATTTGAGAAAGGGATCAAAAGCCCAAAGGATTTGTCATGTTGCTGTGTCATTAAATCAGATCAAGGGAGTTTACTGATGATACCTCAACCCAATGACTTAGCTAGGAAGTTGGCATGACTAGTGGTCAAGCTACGGCTCAGAAACAAGAATAATGAGAACCAGATCTTACTGAATTGTGACTCTGGGTCAGACACTATGCTCAACTCTGTGCATTATTGATCTCACTCAATCCTCACAATATCCGTGCAGGTTAAACCCATGATATAGTTTTAAAATTATGTAGATAAGGATTACGGAAATCAAATAAAGTGTTTGCTATTTTCTGAGTACATTGTTTGCTTAAAATCTGCATGTTGAATTCCCAAATCTAAGATGATGGTAGTTGATGTTGAGGACTGTAACTGTGGGTTGATGCTTAGGTGAAGGTATCACATTGGGATTAGTGACCTTATAGCAGACACCACAGAAAACTAACTAGTCTTTGGTAAGCTGTAGACAGAAAGTGCTAAGAGTCCAGAAATATACCCTAAACAGATACTAAGTCTGATAGCATCTTGATCTTTGATTTAGCTTTCAGAACTGTGTTAAACACATTTGTGTTAAACTTTTTTTATGTAATTAGGTAAACTAAGTTACTTAATCTACATTATTTTGCTACAGTACCCTGAATGAATGAACCAAGACAATATCTATGGACACATAATCAGAAAGCTCCAGTGCTTATAAAATTAACATAAGTCTGAAACAAATGGCCATAACTTTCTTTGTCTGTACTTTCAACACTCTATCCTATTTAATGATAAAAAAAAATCTGATATGTTTAGAATTGAAATTAAAATAGGGGAAAATCAAGATGGCAGAATAGTGTAAAGACACATTTAAACCGACAGAAAAACATTTAGTCAGGATGAAGCAGAGAGGACATATTCCAGGAAATAGGAGAGGACAGAACAACAGAAGGGTACCTGGAGACTGACAGACACAGGAAAGCAGCGGACACAATGGTGTAGGGTTGCAGTAACTGATACTCCAGCAGCATTCAGGTAACGGCGATCTGAACTCCACAAGCAGCCAGAACTCCACCAACAACCAGGTGGGAAGGGACTTTCACTGGGAGCTTGGGAAGTGAAATCAGACAAAGAACTGCTCGTCTTGCTGTTCCGTTTGATTTGGACAGGAGCAGAGACAGAGCAGCAGATCCCACATGGGCAGTGCGAGAACAGGGTGGGTTTTACAGCCCAATCAGCCCCCTTGAGCTGAATTGGGCGCCATTTTGCATAAGGAGGCAAAGGTAAGGGTAAGGACTGAGCATACGCTCAGCTGGGAGTGAACTCATTTCTGACTCAATGAACTGCAGCAACGTGGCATTCTACAGGTTCCACCCAAGACACGTCTGGGTAGCCCTCAGACCTCATGGCCAGCAGATCAAGAACTCTAGTAGTGGTACATCAGGTGCCATTTTGTACACTGTAGCAATAGCTTTAGGACTGTGCATGTGCTGAGCTCGCAAGAACTCATTGAGTTCCATGGATTGCACTGGTCCCACAGGAAAATAATGCTAACTGTGACATCTTACGGGTCAAAATAGGTCCGTGTGGCATCCAGACCTAATGGCCAACAGGTTCCGACAAGATCAGCACCACCAACAACCTAACTATATAGGACACCTGGTGTATCCCTAATCCTGAGACCTGCTCCAACCGGAAGTGGGAGAAAGCTTATACAGACAATGGTGCAGCCTCAGCATGGTATCACAGGAGGTGGAGAGTGGTGAGCCAGGAGCTGGGGCTACGGAGTTCTTTGTGGAAATCTAGCATAAGAACCCAGACCTAGAACTCACCGGAGGTTGTGGCACAATTGTCTGCAAGCAAAGAGTTGTGTATCAACTGCACTAAGTAAAATCGCATTGTAGACCTGTGGGTGACACAGTTTAGAAACCTGCCCCAAGGAGAAGACTCTGCTAACCAGAAGTACAATGACCAAGAGCAAAAGAAGAGACAAAGGCACACTGAATATTACTGAAAATTATGCATTTCTACTTCCAAAGATGGACTTACAATGAAACTGTTTACTATATCTTGACAATAGGATGCTGAGCTCTCTACCATTGTCCATGCCTGCAATGATGAACATATGACTGTGTATGAAGAACTGTACTTTAGTAATGATATAGAGGAACTGGGGTGGGGGGATTGGGGCTGGGATAAGGGAAATACCAGGAGCCTATGGAACTGTATCACAAAATGATAATAATAAAAAATAAATAATTTTTTTAAAAAAGAAATTAAGGTAGGGTTTATTTGGACATTCACTAATTCAACACATTGATTGGCTTAACCAGAAAATTCAGCACAGATCAAAACAGACACCTTCTCTGCCCTTGTAGGATTTACGTTTTGGTATCAGGGATTTGCACTGAAATAATTTTTGAATTACAGGTGCTGGCAAGGAAAAGTAGATGGTACTGTGCAAAGAGATTGCAAAAGACAATTTAAGAAGAGAAGTGATTATCATGAGAAGCAAAAACTTTTTCGTAAGTTGGAAAGGTAACTGCTTTGTAGGACAGGCAATGTGCAGAACACAGGAAACATATAATGAAAATTTGACTCAAGAGAGCCCCAACTTTGTGTGAACTTTATGCTTGTAAAAGCAGAGATTCAATATGGCTTTCACACACACAAAAAAAATGCATGCGCCCACCATATTTGAAGATGATTCTATTGCTTTTGAGTCCAGGCAGAATGCCCCATTTGGCATTTTAAAGAATTAATGTACAACTAGTATTTTAGTTCACTATAATACATTAGGACCTGTAATGAATGAATCAAATTGAAATGCTATGAAATAAATGAAAACTCTAGGTTTGATTTTAACAAACTATCAAATGACACAGCTTCAGAATTTAGACGATGATGTTCTTCCAAAACTCCCTAAGAATTCTGTCTTTCAAATATCATAAGAAAAATGAAGTGATTTAGGGCTCTTCTTTAAATTTGCTTCCTAGAATAGCAAGCATGTTCATTTGACCTGTTTGTTCTGTTAATGCTGATAATTGTGATAATTGTTCTTATTAAGCTTTGTATATCCTTATCATGTTTCTTGGCATATACATGTAAATATGAATATGTAATATCTTTCTAAATTGTTTACGTATTTATTTCAGAGGGAAGGAAAGAAAAAGAGCAAGAGAATTCACTGATTTGCTTACCAAATACCTGCAGGCATTGGGACTGTCTCACATCTGAAATGAAACAGAAACCAGGAACTCAATCCAGTTTCTGTGGATTCAAGCACTTAAGGTAACAGCAGCAGAGCCAGGGCTCAAACTTACGTATTGTAACATAGATTGTGGGAATCCTAATCAGTGCCTTAATTGCTAGGCCAAATGCTCACGTTGAATGTATATGAGATAGCTTACTATACAAATGGTTCTATGTGTTATTTTTGATATTGCTAATCTGTTTTTGAGATCAAATATACTATTATTTACCTTTTTGACTTTTTTCCACAATAGTAGAGCTATTAGTTATATGAATTAGCCATAATAATTTTTTATTTTATTTTGATGATTGCATAGTTGAGTAAGATGGGAAGGATAGAGGATTAGGGGAATGTGGGTGAGATCATTGTTTCCACATTTTCTTCTTCTTTTTTTTTTCTTCCTACTTCTGGGGTAAGGGGAGAAGCTACATCCAGCTTCCCAAACATAGCAGTACCCAGGGATGGGCAATGGCCACCTGATGTCTCCAGTGTGGAACATGATCTGAGGGTTCTGCTCAAGTGGCTTCAATAGTTCAATAGTTCTGAAATGCTATTTATCTCACTAATCCAAGGGTGAGTAAATAAATCCTTCCAAGGTCCCCTGGCTGACATAGTCCAACTTAGAGTCTCCATCCACGCAGATATTTGTTGACAGTACTTGGCTGGGGTAGTTTTCCAATGTGTTCTGCCATCCTTCTTCTGTTATAATACCAGATGTCCTCTGCAAGCTCCAATGGACTGCCACATGTTGCATGTGCATCTGGGCGTGACGTCCATTGCTCTGTCCAAGTCACTGAGGCGTCCCACCTCTGACACATGCACTCCACAGTCAGGTCACAGATCCTGCGATTTTCCCCATGGGTAGGATTCTGAATTCACTCATTCAGTTGGAAGGATCTCCAAAGAAACTTCACCTGAAGTGATTCCAGACCTGTCTGCTGTGTATCATTACCAATATGGGGTCCAGCTTTGTCTGTTGCCCACATCAGCCTAGGTACACACTGGTTGTTACAATTGCTGGATCTGTTCTATCTCCAACCCCATCTCTTATGTAAACCAATGGATGTTGTAGCCCAGCCTAACCCTGTCAACCACACACTTGCCCCTCACGCTCACCATTGGAAACTTCAGCCTAACTCCTGTGTTCACCCCAAAGGATGTTGAAACCTAACTCAACCCAACCAACCCTTGCACTCTCCATGTGGTTCTATAGTCTAGCTTAACAGGATTTACCACCAGTCCCAGCACTTGCCAGCTGCTGCTGTGGCAATCCCCAACCAGCCTGCAATTACTCTGGCTTATGAATGAACCAGTGGGTATAATCAGTTATCCCAGCCTGGTTCTCCCTGAACGAAGCTCAAATGTAAGCCAACAAGTGTTGTAGCCCTGTCTGACCTGGTCAGTCCCCATCCCAGTCCTCATGCTCTCCAGCAGAAACAACGGTCCAGTAGGGGAGACCCCCACTCCATTACTGCTCTTACATCCCCCCACCCCAGGCCCATGTGTGCTGGTGGATGCTGAGGCCCAGTCTGGGATGGCCTGCCTCACCTTAGCATCTGCCAGCAGGTGCTGTATCCTAGCCTAGCCCAGCCTGCCCCCAGTCTTGGCCCTAATGTGAACTGGTGGTGTTGTGGCCTGACCTGGCCTGTCTCACACCCTGTCTAGTCCTCAGCTCTGCCAGTGGGTGTTATGAACTGGCCTGCTCCCAGACCTGACCCCCACATATACTAGTGGCCACTGCAACCTCGCCTGGTCTGGGCTGCTCCCAGCCTTGATTCTTGCTCTCACTTTCAGAGACTGTCCTGACAGAGCAGTTCCCATAATTTATTTTATTAGTATTAGTGCTTGTCGATATCCATTCTTTGGGTATCACAACAATGTATCACAACCATGACGCGATGGATTATTTTGAGATTTATTCTTTATTATGCAAATATTTGACAGCTAAGGCATTTACTTTTCTACTTTTCTCAACATTGTCATTATTCCTGTGTTTTTGTTTCACCACCACATTAATTTTTAGTCATTGTAATATGTGAAGATATTATTCATGCATTTTCACTTTTATTTTATCATCAGTAAGTTTGAGCATCTCTTTGCACAACTAAATATTGTAATATTTTGACTTATCAATTTAAATTAAATCTCTAATATTTTTCTTATTGATGTTTCATTTTGTAATATTCTAAAAATTAAGATATAGATACATATATATGTATATATTATGTAAAATAGCTCTAAGTAGCTTAGCTAACTTCCCTGTACAAACTTACAAAAATGTCCCAAGGGTGCAGGTGGGCAACTCTTCTATTAGGCCTAGAACTCTTTCCAGGTTTTTAAATTAACTTCAAACTGCTTCTTCTTTATGGGCTAGGGTTTCTTTTAAACCATTGCTACAAAGTAGTTTATACCCTGAAGAGAGGGAAAAAAGCATTGAAATGATTTGGGGATTTTTTTTTACAAGGAAATTGAAAGCTGAAGGACGGCCTCTCTGTTATTCACTGTCTACCACACAACCTGAAGAAACAATTGATTTTCCAATTTTAATCAACATGTCATCTTCATCCCAGATCAACTCAAAGAGGGATTTGTAAAATAGATCTGTAAATAGTTCTAAATGAATGACTAATCTTTGAGGGGCGATTAATTTATCATCCTGAGTAATTCTCTGAGCATCTGCCTATTTATTTTTTTGACCTCAGTCTAGAAGGATTACGGACTCTTAAAGTAAACTCACAACAAAAGCCAATGTCAGTTCTCAGCACGTGATGCTAGTACAAACGGATCTGCTTGCCTGTTTGTGATAGTCAGGACTTCGTTAGATGTCAAGTGTTTATTGAAAGCCTTGGCTCAGCATCCTTGGGCAATATTCTTAGTAACTCAGAATGGGTCCTCGACTGCCGTTTTAACTCTCCCAAGCATCTACGTTTCCTTGTGGGCTGGTATGGAAACCCCAGCCAGTGGGTCAACAGGTGTGTGCGTGAGGGTTTTCTTAATTTCAATTCATTGCCATCAACATCACACTCTGGACAAACTCCTGTATATGAAGCCGCATTTACATCGCCCACCATGTTTATTATCGGATACTGTCTCAGATCTGAAGGCTTGTGTCTTTTTGGTTGGATTTAATGGTAGAGACTCAGAGATACTTATTTTAAAAGTTGTTGCTACATCTGCCCTAACTGCTCTGTAGGCTTCTCACCAGCCGTCCGTGAATTCTCAGAGATGATGAGCTGTGGCTATGTGAGGACCACATCCAATTCCCTAAGTGCCCTGTAACACGTCACTGGGGCTCACAGAAATGATAGCACTGTCTAATTTATTAACGTAACCTTTCTATTTTATGGTGGCTTTTAGTTCTCTGATCACAAATGCTTATTATTTCAGATAACATTGACCCTTTTATTTAAAAATACGCCTATTTTAAGTAAGGGTCCTCTGAAATATTGTGAATCTTCTGCCTCTCCAATATCATCAATCTAGGAACATTAAAAAATAATAAACTGTGTAATCATTATTAAGTTTATGATATGTTACACAAAAATAATGAGGACCTTTAAGATTTCAGTTGAAATCAGGCAGTGTCTTGGCGTTTACTGCTGTTAGTGTGTTTCTCTGAAGAAATCTCTGGTTTTGAAGGCATATTTACTACAGGGGACAACTATTCTGTCCTCTCCCCACTTCTCTACAATATTTCCTTTCCCTTCTACTTTATACTCTTCCCACAGTGAACCCACTGCTCTTTCATTTTTCAGAGCCAGCTATAATTTTTCTTGACATGGCAATTATTTTTTAATCTAGTTAGCATAGACAGTAATGGAATCCAGTTGTAAAACATCCTTTCTTGTTTACTCTTTTATTTTGCTTTTAATTTATTGCCTCCATTTCAATCCTTTTTATAAACCCATTAAAGCTCAATTACTCACTTTGAAGTCAATCACTAATCAATGCCATTTATTCTGGTGTTAGGAAGAGCAGGGAGAGAACTTACATGGGATGTGTCTTTCAATGAAGTTTGTGATACAGATCAGATTGTTCTTGACTTTACCATTCTAAGGAAAAGAGGGATTATTTTGCAAATAAAGGGAAATCTCCAGGAAAGAGGCAAAATCCATAATCTGATTGGTATTGTTCCAAGTTTGTCTTCCGAAGAAGGAAATGATGGCTCATGAATCATTTAAAGCGTGACCTGACTATTCTGGATTTAGATTTGTTAATAGAGATATATAAACAGCTGTAACTCTTTTGTTGGCTGGCATCTCCCTTACAAAACTGCATCTGGGAGCTCTAGGTAGAAAGAACATATTTTGCAGCATTTTTTAAAAAATCATAAACACTTTATACATATGTAATCTCTTTCATTCTTATGCTAGCAGAAGGTGTTCTTTTAGTACTCCATTGGTTATGACACCAAGAAACTACGAGAGACTCAAGCAATCTGTGTAATATGCTTTAGTTTCCAAGTGGGAAATTCAGAAAAGTGTTACCTCTTGTTAGATTCTCCTCCCTACCATGCCTAGGAGTAAAATGCTGGGACCATGCTCTCGGTATGTTGTCCTCTCTATGTATATTAGTAGCTCTCCAGATTGTTAAACAAGTTTTCATTTAATATTGAAGTCCACAGACATGCATGTGAATGAGGGATTTTTTGCAGCTATTGGTAGTGATATGCTGGTAAATCATTAAACACACACACACATACACACACACACACACACACACACCCCACTTCCTAACCCCCTCCCCGGCAATCAGACTTATACATTTTTCAGTTTCTAGAGTGTAAATGTTATTGAGACTGATTCCAATTTACCCATAGCTACCACTGAATCAGAGTTTTGAAGCTGTTTAGATAACCAGTCTTTCTAGGTCTAACTAACCGACCCTGACACAATAGCACATCACCAAATCGTGAAAAACAGCTAATCCAATCATTTATTAAGCGCTTTGAAAATATCTGCAGCATGTGAGCTCCTGTGTCAAGCCCTGGGACGATGTAATGGGTGAGTAGGATCTGGTCTTGACCTCAACAACTGCATAATGTGATAAAGGTAAGAGACATATGGGCAAACAATACTATGGGGAAATTCTGCTGGATACTATAATGTCTGTGTTTACAGAGAGGGTATTGAGTAAGCCCTGGAAAAAGATATTATGTACTCTTATTAGGGATTTGGCAGAGAAAGTATTTCACAAAGGACCTGATTGTTCTGAACAATCAAAAACGAATTGTTATTTAGTGAAAAGGTGAGAAAATTTCCTCAATTGAAGACTTCCAGACATGCTCAATTTGTGAAAACACAGAAACTAGACAGAACATAAAGCTTAGCCTGGAAGTTTAGCCTGAAGAGATCATCTATGGATAATGCTTGACGAGGTGTTGTCTACGTCTATGAATGCCAGAGTAATTTTGGAATTTTTAAAAAAAATATACAGATTTCCACAACCCCTCTGCATTTAGAATATCTTCAACTTGCAATATAAGGTAACATTTGAAGATTACTATGGATCATTAATTTAGAAAAAATGAAAGAATTTGAATAAGAAAATGTCACTTCCAGAAAAAAAAAGTTTTTGAAAGCAATCTGAGGACTGGATTGGCCAAACTTCATGCTGAAATGGAGGAGGCCAAGTGAATTCAACATGTGGTGTTGAGGGATTCAAACTGTAGAAGGCAGAAGTGTATGAAGCATGTTCTAATTTGGAGAAATAATTTTGGAACTGGGAATGTTCAATTTTGCCTCCCTAGGCACATAGAAATTATATATTTGGGATGTGGAGGGCTATTTATTTATAAAAATAGCCAATAAAATTTAGTTCACTTGAGTACATTATCCTACAGAGAGTATTTTACAGTTTTTTCCCAGCAATCTCACAGAAGTTTATAAACCACAAAAAGTTGGAACACTATAACTCTCAAGAAAAAACTGGCCATGGTAGAGGGCTGATTGGTTAGTCATGATATGGGGGAGAGCCAAAGGATTGGGGAAAATAACAACAAAACGAATGGTTTCCATCATGAATTCTGGTAGAATGATGGTATTATGAGCCAAGATAAGGACAATGAGAAGAGCATCTTTGTTGGAAAACATTAAAAGTTTCCTTTTGTAAAGAACAAACTTAATATATTTGCATTTTATCATTATAAAGATGTCCCTAGAGAGGTCATAGATTAAATGGCAAATAATAGTCATTTATTCAGTGCTAAATATTTATTGAATGCTAAATATTTTATCAAGTGCTTACTAGGTCCTTTCAATACATCCTTATTTAAGTCTCACAATCACCAACTGGTAATTACTATTCTAATTTTTTTTAGAAAAAACAAGTTTTCGAATATCAAGTGGCTTTATGAAGGTCACAGACCTCACAAAGTCAGAAGTAAAACTGAAACCTCAAGTAGTCGTTCCATGGCACCAAAACCATTCTGGACTTCAGCTTATGGCTGCTGCCTTGACACCCAGCAGTAGATGAATTCTCTTCAAGAATGACAATACTAAGGCTTCCAAGGAAAGAAGTATTCTTTCTGCAGTCTGAGCTGTGCTCACATTTGGAAGGAAAGTTGTCTTTGACTAAATCAGAAAAGAGAATCGTCGGGAGAAGAGCTGATGGTGAGGGCATCATTTCAGAAATACGATTCCCTGAGCATGAAACTCACCAAGCCCAGTGTTCTTTTCTGTGTTTCACTTCTGCTTGTCTTTTGTCCTCTGCTGGAAAGTCATCAACTTGATTGGATGAAACTTAAGACCCACTAAAGTCAAGGTATTCCTTGACTGTGTCAGATTGGTTGCACAATATGATGAATGTTCCAGTTTTAGCATAACACTGAACTTAGGGAACTAGCAAGTAGAAGCATACAAAAGTTTAAACATGACTGTTGTGTGTTTAAAGCTACATTTATTTCTAAAGCTTTGTGGTATCCATTACATGAGAATTCACAAGATACAGTTCCCTCCCTGTTATACTTGAATGAGTTCCACGGGTTCCTTGACTTAGAGTGACTACCAAGCTAAAGCACAGAGCAACCCTGTATGTTAACTCACCTGTCTAGAAAGGAATTCATGTGGAGGGGAATAGTTCTTTTTAAAATATTTATGTATCTGAATGTCTGATTTATGGAGAGAGTGAGAGACAAAGAGACAGGATATTTCATCCTCTGGCTCACTCCCCAAATGACTGCAACAGCCAGTGCTCAGCCATTTAAAACCGTGAGCCAGGAGCTTCTGGGTCTCCCACAAGAGTGCAAAGATTCAGGGACTTGGCACCATCCTGTTCTGTTTTCTCAGGCCAGCAACAGAGCTGAATGGGAAATGGAGCAACTGCGTCTCAAACTTGTATCTATTCTATGTGGTAATGTTGGTGCTAACAAGTAGAGGATTTGCTTGTTGAGCCACTGCGCCAGCCCCAATTGAAATAGTTCTTGGTAGCAAGGTGGAGAACTGAGAATGTTAATTGCATAGGAAAAGGAAACCTAAACTTCAGTGTTCCAGATGGAAAGCTAATTTCTCTTTGTTTTCAGGAATAAGTGCATAAGAAGTAGAACTGGGTGGAATAAAGCTATTGCATCAAAGTAAAGAGACAGGAGTGTGAATTAGGAGAACACAAAGTGACACAGAGTAAGTGCTATGTTTTTTGTCTCCATTGATTTTATTTCTCAAAAAAATATATACACCAACATTGTTATAATAGAATAAAAATGGACTAAATCAAGCACTCTATCAAATCAATAATTTTTTATATGTGAAAGAACTTGTTATCCAAGATACCATTTAATTTCCATCAGCTTTGAAAAAATGATAGCTGGCTTTGTTTTTTCAGCATAATTTTTTTGCTGTACAGAATGCCTTAAGGGAGTTCATTCTTCTGAGGGAAAGAGCCAGGTTTTTTAAATGAAGGTTCCTAAACATAGGAAAATCCTCTTCTCTGGTCTAGAACAATCCCACTTCTAGTCGTGCAAAGATGGCCCCTTTTCCACCCCTCAATATATTACCAGGCCATTGAAACTACTCTCACATTCTCCCCTGCCTTCTCCATCACAGGCCCTAATGAGTCAATCTTGCTTTCCAATACTGCTTAAGCCATGGATATTTCTTTCGGAGATCTATAATGGCTTTATTGCCTTTTATATCAAGCCTAATTACATTTGATATATTTTCAAGTCCTTTGAACTGTTCCATGATATCTCTCTAAATCTTATTTTCAACACTCTTATACATAAAACCTATATTTTTTCAGAAAGCCCACCTTTTTCACTCCATCAATTTCTTATTCCTTTTTTGTACTGTGTCATGCCAATTTCTTATTTATGGTGTTCACCAACTTTGAAATTCTGTCTCCTTCATCTTATTTTATTCAAATGCTCTATATGGCTTAACATCCAGTCCTAGCGTTACCCCCTCATGGTAGCAATCGCTCAAAATGCTGACCTTTACTTTTCTGCTTCCTCTATAAATTGTAAGCGTATGCTAAGGTCTGTTTCAAATAATTCCTCTTCTTTAATTAGAAGCTATTGTTTTTCTCTGCACTCTTTAGGTAAATTAGGATTATCACACAAAATCAGCATTCTCGAAGTCAAATAATTGCATATTACCCTGTCATTAGAACCATCATAAGGAAAAACACATAACAGAGACTCAATAATTTTTTTGCTTTACATGTAATTTACAAACCCATACTTAAGACTGATGTAAACAATTGTCCTCAGCATCCCATGTCTATCCTAGTTGAGTCCCTAACAGAAAGAAAGTTCTCCTGAAAAGAACCACTTGCAGATAGGAATTCTAATGTCCAGCATTTTGGAGTGTTCCTCTGAAATGTCCAAAAGGCATTTCTTGCTTTGGAAAGATTTTTTCTCTAGCAGATGAGCTTTGAGGAAAAAATGGGGTTGAGATCTTCCACAACTCCAAAGGGAAAAGCACATTCATGGATGAATATTGTCTCTTTTGTCCAAAGTTATTTCTAATTCTCTCTCTGATGCTATTTAACCAAAGCCAGGTTACACGGATTAGGCACTTGTACAATTATTAGGAAAATTGGGAGGGGGAAATGCTCCAACAATAACCAGATCTGCTATGCGATGGACAAGCAGCTGGAAGCTCAGATTGGCGATTGCCTACAGACACCATCTCTCTGGCAGCTCAACATACATCCTCCTTGAAAACAGGCTTCACAGCCTGTATCTTGATAGCTCCCAAAATATCCAGCTATACAAAAAGTCTCAGAAACTCAGCAATAGCAAAACAAACAAGAAACTGTGGTATATCTACTCTGTGGAATACTACTCAGACATTAAGAAGGTGAAATTCTACCATTGCAACCAAATAGTCCCAACTAGAGACCATTGCACTCAGTGAAATCAGCCAATTCCAAAAGGACAGATATCATATGTTTTCACTGACAAAAGACAACATCCATGCAAAATAGATACATAGGTAAACAAGCACATACATATGTTCATCTACAGGAACCTTATATTCGAGACTCTCTTGTTGAAAAATGAAGATACATTGCGGAATGCATCTCCACTCCCAAATAAAAGATGAACTCCTGATGAAGCTATTTTAAATATATCTTCGCAATAGAATGCTGGACACTCTACCAATGTCTATACTTACAGAATCAGGATACATTTTATAGAAGAATGATGGACTTGTGACTCCTGTTGAATGACTAATACTATTTTTATATTATAGGGGAAAACGGTGGGACAGTGGAAGGAGAAATCGCTGGACCTAAGAAGCTGTATCATTAAAAATAAAAAATTTCTATAAAGGGGTTGAGGGGTGGCCCACTCGATTACTAATCCTCTACCTTGCAAGTACTGAGATTCACATGGGCATGGATTCTTGTCCCAGCTGCTTCACCTCCTATCCAGCTGCCTATTTATAGCCTGGCAAAGCAATAGAGGATGGTCCCAAACCTTGGGACCCTGCACCTACATGGGAGCCCTAGAAGAAACTTTTGACTCCTGGCTTCAGATCAGTTCAGATGGTGATCCTAAAGGCAAAAACAATACCAAACTGTAACAAAGATGCTAAAACTCTTCTTAGTACATCCACTTTCTTTTGGAAACTCTTTTCATTTAAATAAACAAATCAGGCATCTGAAATTCAAAGGCCCACACCATGAAAGCAGCCACTGTTCATGATGGATTAGTCTGATGTTTTAAAAGAAAGTGAAAAAACAAAATGCAAAACAAGCTGCCACCCCTGGTTACACAAGGAATAGATCACAGTGACACTGGGTTCTGCTTCATCTGTGGGAGGTTAAGAAGAAATACATTCACAGAAGACTATGCTCCACTGCAGGTATGAAGTGGCAGGAGGCTTCTGGCAGGCTTTGTATATTATGGTTGTGAGCACATGCACACCCCCCCGAAAATTAGAGCTGCTTCAGATAGTTGTCATCTCTGCATTCCAATCAGGCTCAGATTCGTGAGAAAAAATGTTGCCACGTCCCTCACCTGTATTTCTTTCTAAACCTTATGCTCTGGGAAACAGCAGTGAATCTGCTAGTTAACGAACAACAATAAGATTTGAGCAATTAAGGAGAAAAGAATCTTGCAATGTTTATTTTGAATCCGAGAAGTGAATTAATCAGTTATTAACCATTTATCATGAGTATTTATGTATGTATTATATATGTATGTATTCAAGCCACAGACCTACAGAGGTTTTCTTTGGTATATGGAAGGTTTCTAAAAGTTCATGGAAAATCAATATTGTACAAAAATTATGCATGAATTTTATTTTATTTTAAGATCCATTCTTTGAGGGCCTAGTATAGTGATGATAGCCTTGTGGCTAAATCCTCACTTTACATCCACTGGGATCCCATATGGGCACCAGTTCATGTCCTGGCTGCTCCGTTTCTCATCCAATTCCCTGCTTGTGGTCTCTGAAGGCAGTAGAGGATGGCCCAAAACCTTGAGATCCTGTGCCTACATTTGCTATCCAGAGGAAGTTTCTGGCTCCTGGCTTTGGATTGACTCAGCCCTGGCCGTTGTAGCCACTTGGGGAGTGAACCGGTGGACAGACGATCTTTCTCTCTCTGTCTCCTTCTCTCTGTAAATCTGAATTTCCAATAAAAATAAAAATAAACTAATCTCTTTTTAAAACTATATTCTTTGAAAAGGTAGAGTTGGAGAAAAAGAAACTTTTTTACCCTCTATTTCACTCCCTAAAATGATTACAACAGATCAGTCATAGCCAGAATCCTGAAACTCCACTCTGGAACCCCACTGTGGGTGGTAGAGGCCCAAGTACCTGAGTCATTCTGTTGCCTTCCTAGGTACATTGACACGAAACTGCATTGGAAGTGCAGTAACTGGGACTGGAACCAGCACTCAGATATGGGATGCCAGCATTGCAAGCAGTGACTTAACCTACTTTGCCACAACACCAGATCCTATGCATGGATCTATTTTAAATTGCGCTAAAACAAATGTTTTAAAATTGATTCCATTTGCATGAACTTTTTGAAGGGTGTGTGTGTAAGTCACTGGGTTGAAATGACTAAAATGTCATGTCTACAGATTTGTATAATAGCAGAAACACAAAATGGGTGCAAAGCTTTTCAATACTCATTATTCTCTGTCTGAGGACTTTGGCATGAGGCAAAATATGAAAGCCCCTAGCATATCTGGCTATGTTGTTTTCTTACCATTAGAAATGGGACCTGGGGCCTGGCATGGTAGCCTAGTGGTTAAAGTCTTCACCTTTTATGAGCCAGGATCTCAGATAGGGACCGGTTTGTTTCCTGGCTACCCCACTTCCCTTGGCTTTTCCAGGCTTGTTACAACAAGAGGAGAGCCAAAGCCCTTGGGATCCTTACCCACTTGGAAGATCTGGAAGAAGCTCCTGGCTCCTGGCTTTGGATCAACTTAACCCTGGCCATTGTCTCCTATCTCTCTGTAAATCTGACTATCCAATAAAAAATAAAGTGAAACCTTAAAAAAAGCAGGACCTGAACAACTGCAGCCATCCTCTGTATGATCTTCCTTCTCCCAGTAGACCAGTCACTACCAGATTGGTTCTTATGTGGAAAAAACTGTTAATCACTGTTCTCTAAGTTCTACCTCCAGCCTTACACTTTCAATAAGGTCAAAGAGTACAAAAGGGTATGTAGGAGCCTCAAGTATCCAATCCCAAACAGATCTAGTCATATCTTACACCTTATTGCCTCAAGCAGCATTTCAACTGACTTTGTGTGACTAAACAGCTTCCTGGCAGGGGAGCTCAGCTTCTGAGTCAACTTCTGCTGTCACCTGCAGAGATTACAGCATCTTTATCCATTGTTCAATTTCATCAGAAACAAATGTGGATGCATTTGGGAATGACGGTTTTTGATCTGTTAGCAACTGTTTTCAGCTACATCACTGACAGCAGCTTCTTTGAAGGCAGTGTTTTCCTGTGCTAGTGGAAAGTTGAACCGAGTACCACTACTATAATAGTTGTTATTCAACGATCCCGAGTAGTGACAACCAAACATGTTTTCAGGCATGATCAACTGCATACCTTCCTTGCCCTGGAGCAGGGAGAAAAATTGTTCTGTTAAAAACCACATGTGCAGAGATAGATTACATCCATTTCACTGTACTGAAACACTCACTGTGATTTTCTAAAAGGAACAGTCCCTGCCTCAGGGACTTCAGGAACTAAGGGGTAAATGGATGTAAGCAACTCCCTATAAAACATGTCCAAAACAACCAAATGCTATCAGGAAACATAAACTTCAAGGCTCTGGAAATACAGAAGGATCCATCAAGGTTTGGTGAGTGGAAGTTACAGTCAATAGAAAGCAAAATGATAAGTATATTTCAGTGTTGGTCTGGGGTTCAGAAAGGCAGCTCTGGCTGCTGGCGGGCTTCACTGCTGAGGATGGATTTCAATGATGCCTCTAAGGAAAGGTTTTGGGGAGACTGAAGACATCAGCTTTGCCACAGAGGAACTGAACAAAGCAAATATACAGAAGACTGGCAAAGGAAGAGGGCAAGAGCAAATACCAGGTATTAGAGATTCTCTCGTCTTTGACTGCCTAGCCCTATGTTAAACCAACAGCTCTGCTTTTTCTTACAGACCACTGAGCTTTCTTTGGCTTTTTATAATTTTTCCTTCATAAGAAATGAATCCTACATGTTTTCAGTTCAGATTCTTGAAAATATATGATACACTACACCATCCTCCAAACACCCAAATTAATTGCATCAGAGTGAATCAAATTATTGGCACATTCAAATGAGCCAAATATAATGGAGGCTCTTCCTGTTTTATTCTAGGCAAGCAGGTGACTAATACTAAGTGTACCCACAGAGAGGACAATAGGAAACTCACTTTTAATGTGAGTTGTGCATGATTTGTTACATTTTAAAATTTATTTTGGATTTTATGGTACAATTCCATAGGATCTGAGATTTCACTACCTTCTGCCCAAATTCCCACCCCCAGCTGATTTTCCCCATATTATTGCAATAGGGTAGTCCTTTTTAAGCAGTCATAAGTCCATTAGTCCGTTATTTAAGTGTGCCCTGATATTGCTGGTACAGACAATGTCAAACAGTCCAATACCCCATTGTCTAGATATGTCCAACAGTTTCATCGGGAGTCCATCTTTGATTCGGAAGTAGGGATGCATATTGCATTGAATCTTCACATCTGAATATGATAATCTCTATGACACCATCACTATGCATTCTCTTAAATGAGAATCCACAAAACAAAATCAACAAGTACAAAGTTAAAATAAAAAAATTTAAGGCACCATTGAGTCAAAAAATGTGCCACTGAATAACCACCGCATGGCTGATGAAAACACAAAAGACTCTTGGATAAAATGATGCCACTGAGTGATCCATGAGCCAGCAATGAATTCGATAAGAGGAAAAAAACTATTTGGGAGAAATCAAAATGAACTCAAAAACATCAAAGCACATGGAATGCAGCAAAAATATTAGAGACTGTACTAGGTGATAATATAAAGGCAAATGGGGAAGGAGGGATCCCGATAACTACAAAACTGTATCATGGAAAATTTTTTAAAAAGTTTTTTTTTTCTTACTAACTTCCTCACTGACTCATAGAACATAGAGTTACATCATTTTCTTCAAGAAGGCTTTTTATTTTCTTTTTCATTTCTTCAGCAACACATTGGCCATTCAGTAGCATGTTATTTACCTTCATGTTGTTAATTTTCTAGTTTTCTCCTAATTTTCTTCCCTTAAATAGCTTTTCATTTAAGGAGACGTGTAGTGTCTGTGTAATAGAGATTATCATATCCAGATATGAAGATACAATGCAGTATACATCTCTACTTCCAAGTCAAAGATGGACTCCCGATGAAGCTATTAACCATATCGTGTACAATAGGGTACTGGACCATCTGCCATGGTTCATACCTACAACATCAGGATACACTTAAATAGCAGAATGAAGAACTTATGACTATTATGAGGGACTATATTATTGCAATAATACAGGGAAAATCAGTGGGTGGAGGGGCTTTGGGGAGTGGGTAAGAGAAATCCCAGAACCTATGGAACTGTGTCATAAAGTAATAAAATTTGACAAGAAAACAGAAAAGAAACGGGAAAATTAGTCTAACGCTGGAGCCACACTTCACAAGCAAAGGTCTAACAAGCCTGGTTGGCAAGGCAGCCATGCCAAGAACCGGGAGCTGGAGAGAACATGCCTTCATGACTGCGTTCTGTGTGAGACTTCGGAGGTCGTCACTGCATGACCCCAGCCCTTACACCCTGCCTGCTCTGAGAATGTTGAGCAAGTCAGGGGGCGTATCAGGTGGTGTGATGTGAAGCAGATCTCAGCATCGTCTTGCTGACACTGGCAAGTCCAGCTCTGGAAGAAACACTGTCAGCACTACCAGCTATTTATGTGATGGATTAAGCTAGAAAATGCGTATTCTTATTGATATTTTGGTAGTTCTGCCAGAATTTTGAAATTGTTTTCAATGTTTTTTTTTCATTTGCTTGGGTTTGTAATAACCACAGATATTAATTAAAAGGAAAAATTAAGTGATCATAGATACTGAAAGAGCCTGCCATCAAGTATTAGTAAACCTGAGCTTGATTCGTGTCTCAATTTACTGACCTTGAAAAAGTCACTAATCTTATTTTTCACACCCAAATACCATCCTAGCAATTCTATTTCCTAGGATTTCTACGAAGTTAAATAAAAGATATTTGAGAACACATTTTAACAGCTGAACACATTTGAAAAGGAAAAGAAAAGGAGAGGGAGAGAGAGAGATCATGACATCTCAATAAAAGGCTTGACTAATTCAGAATGTTCTCCAGTCAGGTGAGCAGCATTTCTGGTGGAGCTACTGCGTCCTGGTTAATTACCACCCCGTATTATACTTTGTGCTTAGGGTTTAGGGTTAGGTTTTTTTTTTTTTCACTCTTAACTATGCTGCTCTACCCTTGGTGAGGAGGAAAGAGGGTGAGCAACTTCTTTTGATGAGCTAAGAAGTTGCTTAATAATGCAAGTGTCAGTCTCAGCTTAGATGTACAGCTTCTCAGATAGACCTGCCTTGATGGATGGAGCAGTTTCCCTGCTCAAGAGCACCCGGGGAGACTCATTGTTAGTTGACACCAATGTTCTACTTGAGTTTCATCTCAAGAATAAGCATTAGCTACAGATCCCAGTTACTTGATTTTGACTGGAAGGATAATTGTGACCAACAAAGGCTCGTTAAAGTGGTCACAGAAACAATAGGACTGGCCTGTTGAAGCACCAACTATTTGGGAAAGCAATCATCTAGAAAGAATGTTTAAATTTTCAATAAATAAATCTAATAATTATTCCTTATTTGCTCAGATTAGATTGTAGATTGAGAAGCAGAAGTGATAATATTGGCTTGCGTCAATTTCGCACCCTAACAAATGAGTTTTGTTTATTTGCTTGCTTGATTGACTGAATGTCATTATTGTTTCTTATCATGCGTGACAGAGAACATTTTTCTTTTCATTTTTAGCTTGCCATTAGAAGGATTTCCTAGTATCAAGCCAACAAGATCCAGATGTAATTTCACTGATGAGTAAGATATCTCTGCCAACTGAATTCCTATTGATTAGCGTCTGATTTTGTTTGTCAGCAAAATGAAAAACTTATTCTTTAATGGCATGTTTGGTGTATAACCAGCGGGTGTGAGTGAAGATGCAGGGGTCTCTTTCAAAAGCTGATGAAAATATATTACTGTGTATGATAGTTTTTGCTCTCAGCCACATAAATAACATCCATTGTCTGAAAGCAGCCAACATCTTGCCCTGCACATGAAATGAATAGCTGGCTTGCCATGGCTTGGTGCTAAGAGCTGTCATGGTCTGGGATTGAGGACCGATGTGCTGATTAGGAAGCCGTGGCACTCCCGCTGCTCTGGTTCCTCCTCCCAGAATGTCTTCAGTGTCACCACAAGCCAGGCATCCTCACCAGGTGGGCAGAATGGCAACTTCCCATGACTGATGGCAGCTGTTCGTGGAGATGGGGCACCATGAGGGTAAACCCACACAGCATAGTATGAATTAATTCCTGGGCTAATAAAGCAACCTGAAACTTGGTCAATAGTGTAAACTCCCACAGATGACAGCTATGAATATTCTGGCAATTGCTATGAGCTCTGTCCTGTATTAGCATTTCTCACTTGAGTTAAAATACCCTGACTTAGTTTCTACTGCCAAGTTTTATTTTATTTTCAAAATTTACCCTTATTGGAAAGGCAGATTTATAGAGAGAAGGAGAGACACAGAGACAGGATCTTTCTTCCACTGGTTCACTCCCCACATGGCTGCAATGACTGGGGCTTACCCAACCCAAAGCCAGGAGTCAGGAGCTTCTTCTGAATCTCCCGTGCAAGTGTAGGGCCCCAAAGCTTTGTTCACCCTCCACTGCTTACCTAGGGGCTTATTATCAAACTTTAACAGTAATATAACCAAGACACCCAAATAGGCAATGACTTTCCCACTGTTATCCAACTTGTAAAGTACAAACCTAAGGATTGAGCTTTTTCCTGTGGCTCCTTGTCTAGTGTTCTTGCCAGAATATGGAATATCCCAACTTGTTTACTTACCACACTTTTCAACTGAAAACCTGATGAGTATTATTTTATTACTGATCACATGAAATTCCCATACTTTACAAATGCAAATAATTTTTACAAATGCAAATAACTGTCATAAGGAAAAGAGTAAGGAATCAATGTTAATATTAAACCTAACACATATGCCTACAGGGCAAGCAACTTGTATTAGGGACAGTATATGTTCTTATGACCTGGATGCCATGTCATCATATAAGCATAGCAAAAAAAGTGTGCAACATGATTAAATAATAAAAAAGCTTTCCCAGGAATGACTTAAATAAAATGAATTTCCGTAAGAGATTGACTGATAAAAGTCTTTTAAATTCATACTCAATTCACACATAATTAGAAATGTTTTTTCATCAATACAGACCCTCAAAGAGTTGAGCAGCGTATCTACAAAAGATAAAAAGAGAAACTGGCAAAATAAATGTGATAATCTTGTCTGTCATCGTCTGAAATTTTTTTTGCAAGATTTTCTGAGAAAGTCCATTGACTGTTGTATGGTGATAAGAATTTTAATTACCTGAAAACAGGTGAGTTAGATTCAGGCAAAAAAAAAAAAATACCATTTTATAAATCAAGATCATGAACCGTGGTGCAATATGGAAGATATTTTGGTAATAAAATTTTCATGAATGGGATGCTTTCAATTCTATACGGAAAAGTGTAGGAAAGTTCTCTTTTTGATTGATGTCCTATTGCTATACAAAAAACTCCACGCAGTAATTCTACAGATAAGTAAAATAGTAAAATAGGCAAATGCAAGGATTCTTAAGTTGTTGCCAGTGCTTATAATGGTAATGATTGTTGGAGCATTATTATTCAGGGAGTATGTGTGTAATGCAGAATTAAGTGAATCAGTAATTACGGAATGTTCCACCTCGGTCATCTTCATTGTCTTAGAGAGCCAGAACATGCGGCAGAGAAAAAAGGACACAGAGATGTTACAGAGAAAAGCTTAGATAAAATGTCCTGTCACCCAGAATTTGAATCAGAAATTTCAATCTTAATCTATGAAGCCATTTATCTTTTTTTATTATTATTATTATTGGAAAGCCGGATATACAGAGAAGAGGAGAGACAGAGAGGAAGATCTTCCATCCGATGTTTCACTCCCCAAGTAAGCTGCAACGGGCGGGTACGCGCCAATCCGATGCTGGGGACCAGGAACCTCTTCCGGGTCTCCCACGCGGGTGCAGGGTCCCAAAGCTTTGGGCCGTCCTCTCCTGCTTTCCCAGGCCACAAGCAGGGAGCTGGATGGGAAGTGGAGCTGCCGGGATTAGAACCGGGGCCCATATGGGAACCCGGGGCTTTCAAGGTGAGGACTTTAGCCGCTAGGCCATGCTGCCAGGCCTGAAGCCATTTATCTTTAAAAACAGTAGGGATCTTCAAAAAGTTCATGAAATCATATAGAAAACTATTAAAGGGTTTCAAAATTATTTGAGACAAATAAGCATATTTTGATTCAGTATTTTCACATATTGTTTGGAGTACCTTTGTATGGATATTTGAATTCCTTATAATTCTCACACAGGGATTTGTAGTTTGTGTGTGTGTGTGTGTGTGTGTGTGTGTAGATGAAAAGCTGATTATGTGAGATGTACCTGATAATCCAAAAACAATTTTGAAACAAAGCAAAGCTAACAAACTATCACTAGTGCTTCCAGACTTCCTATAAAGGTACATTAACAAGGCCACTGTGATCAAAACAATAGTTATCCAGATCAATGGGGACAGAATAAGAACCCAGAGATAGATAGATAGATAGATAGATAGATAGATAGATAGATAGATAGATAGATAGATAGATAGATGATAGAATAATTCATTATTGTCAAAGTTTAAAAACAGGTTAGTAGAAACTGGATGTTCTCTTCAGAAAGTGTTGCTGAAGCAATTAGATACCAATAATAAAAATTAAACCCAGATCCACATCTTCTTCCATATACATAAAGTAAAATAGCTCAAAAGGGAACAAAAGACAAGGTCAAATCTGATACTAAAAAAGTTTGGGAATACAATATGAGGGGGACTTTTGTGCTGCAGAACCTCATCCTTTTTAGAAACAAGGGTTGTTTTATCCTATTAACCTTGTCTGCTGGAGTTGACTGGAGATCTGACGGTAGTGGAAGATGGTGCTTCGGGGAGAATCCTCTGACAGTGGGAACCGTGGCCCCCGATGGTTGGGAAGACACTTCTGCTTTGATGATCTAGTGGCAATAAATGCAATGCAACCGTTGACCTTTGCACAATGCAGAAAATAATGTGGTTTTCTTACTTTCCCTATACTTGCAAATGGTTCTGCTGGGTCTGTGTGATCATTTGGGAGCCAGGTTAATTTTTTAACCTATGAATTAGCAAAAAGAGAGCTCTTCTTTGCCCACTGATTGAGAAATTTCTGGTGTTCCTCACTCCACTTCCCAATGATGATTTGTTTTGCCGCTCTGCCTCGGTAGTGCAGTGTGGCAGCTGTTCTTTCTCTTTTCTGTGTAGATGCCTCTTGTTATCCTGGCAGACAAGGCAATTTCTTTGAAATAAGACCCCCTTCTCTGTGGCAAGTGACCTTGAGACATTCTGCACTATCATTTCCCAGCTGTACCGGTGACTCCAAATTCAATCTCGAGGTTCTTGAAAGCTTTCCCCATCACTTGCCTTTGTTGGAGAGTTCTACGAAGCAATTGCTTTGGGATTCTTGCATCAATTTTAGCATGTGTCTAACTCAGCCAAAGAGAACTGCAGCACGCATGGCTTCACTGCCTGTGGCCTGGCAGTGGCCCAGGGCATCACAGTTGGGGCCTCTGTCACATCTTTAGATGCTGTGAATAGCTAGTAATAGAAAAAGAGGGAAATGTCATCCTAGGACCTTGGGGTTCAGATCATGCAAATTATTTAACAATATGTAGTAGAGGTTCAATTACTCTCAATACCGAGGACCAACAGTAACTTGGATAATAAGCAATCATAGGCATGTTGGAAAATGCAGATGTGTGCCCCTTATTGGTGGGTGGAGCAACGTACAGTGACGCCACTGAAACATGCTGGTTTTGGCTGTCATTAACTATGTTGGTGCTGCTTAAGAAATAGTTTTCTGAAGCTTAGCTTCCCCATTTGTGAACTGTATTTCTAAGAAGTCTTTTAGACTGGGTCTTTTGGGATACCTGCCTGGTAACTATTTAGAAATATTATTAATTCACTTGTGCATGGCTTCCTGTCTTCTTCTATAGGTCCTATCCAGAAAGCTGGACATAGATATCACTTCTAGTACTGTCAGATGGTGTTGTCAGCGACCACCATTTCTGTTTTCTTCCCAAGATTTATTTATTTTTATTGGAAAGACAGATTTATAGAGAGGAGAGACAGGCAGAAAGGTCTTCCATCCACTGGTTCACTCCCCAAGTGGCCCCAATGGCCAGAGCTGAGCTGGTCCAAAGCCAGGAGCCAGGAGCTTCTTCTGAATCTACCATGTGGCTTCATGGTCCCAAGGTTTTTGGCCATCCTCTACTGCTTTCTCAGGCAATAAGCAGGGAGCTAGTTGGGAAATGGGGCTGTTGGGACACTAACTGACACCCATATGGGATCCTGGCGCATGCCAGGTGAGGATTTAGCTACCAGTCTACTGCACTGGACCCAGCGACCACCATTCCTAAAGCCCATGGTGGAAAGACTCTGACACTATGACCAGACATGGGATGGGAAAGAAGTAGCTTGTACATCCCAGGTATCCATATCTGGCCTATGGATTTATCCCAAGTCATATTCTCATTCCCAATGTTAGGTTTTATTCCTCCTCCAATTTCTCTCTGCTGGTGGAATTCATAATGTTTAAATGTCATCTGTCCTACAGAAAGAATTTAAATAAATACTTAAAATTCCTATCTGTCTGAAATTCTAGCAATAATAAAAATTTTATGGAAATTGGCAGGGATTTGAAACATAGTTATGGGCTTAAAACTATCACCTCTAGAAATAATTTATAACTATATTTTGTTTCAAAGTAAATAGCTTAGTCTATTAAAATAATATCTTTTAGAATTCCTTCTAGATTTTTGAGAAAAATATTTTTCTCCATTTTATGCTTTTACATTCTATGCAAAGTATTCAAGCCCAGAACTACTATTTCTTGGACATGATAAAGATTACCAAAAAATACAATTTATGAGAATATGCCAAGATCTCAACATGCAAAGACAATTCATTGGTATCACAGATGAAATTGTAGCACTGTTAACCTTTCCTCTAATCTCAACCACCAATCTTGTTTCTTTAACTAGAAAGGCCAATAAAGGTATTGCTTTAAAATGTGCGCAGTCCTGAATGTATGCTTAATTCCAGGATTGTCCGATGAGCCAACCTATCAAACTAGATTTCCGAAAAAGAGTCACTGTCCTTGCCTGGGAATAATTTCTGCTATCCATTTATATTAAGCGCACTGTGTCTCTTATATCAATTAAAGCTCTTTAGGTTTGAGGTTTTAAATGCTTATGACACTCAATACAATTCCATCTTTTATATTACAAAAAGTCATTGTCTGTCTTCACTATTTCTTCATGTATTTAGCCAGTTATTTTGTTCCTATTCCCAGCTTTCTGCTAAGTCTCAACCTGGGAGGCAGCACGTGATGCTCAGGGGGCTTGGGTCCTAGCACCCATGTGGACTAAGTCTCTAGATTCTGGCTTTGGTTTGCACCAATTTCAGCTTTTTAAAATAAAAGTTTGGGTAAGATAAACTGCTTTCTTCAAGTTGCATAATGCTTTGAGTCTGTGGAGATAAATTTTAAGTTTTACTACTAACATTTTTACAGTTTTTTAATTCATTTTAAATGTAGAGTTTGAGAGAGATCCTCCATTTTTTGGTTCATTCCCCAAATGGCTGCAACAGCCAGGGTTGGTCCTGGACTAGAGCAGGAGCCAGGGGTCTCTGCCAGGTTTCCCAAGAGGGTTCAGGAGCCCAATAACTTGGGCTTTGTGTCCATCAGCAGATGGAAGCTCTCTTTCCTTTCTCTGTCTCTCTCTCTCTCTCTCTCACTCTCTCTCTCTCTCTCTCTTTCATTCTGCCATGAAAATAAGGAAATGCAGAAGCTGATGTTGTGACACAGTGGATTAAGCTACCACCTACAAACTATAATCTCATATTGGAGTACCAGTTCAAGTCCTGGCTATACCATTTCCAGTGCAGCTCCTTGCCTATGTGTATGCAAAAACTACAGAAAATGACGAAAGTGTTTGTGTCCCTGACACCAACTGGAACCCCGCTACCCATGAAGTTTCTGGCTTCAGCATAGCTAAGACCAAGCTACTGTAGTCATTTGGGAGTGAATCAACAGGCGGACAATGTGGAGTGTGTGTATGTGTGTGCATGCACCTGTGTGTGTGTGTGTGTGCTTCCCTCTTTTTCTGTTATTTTGCTTTTCAAATAAATAAATCTTTACAAAAATAAAAGTAGGGAAATTCAGGGAGACGATTTCATTTCTGAGTTTCAATGTAACAAAAGAGAAATGACATAAGCAATTACCACACAAAAGAAAATCTAGATCCAAAACTCAGATGTCTTGGTCACTGGTGAGTTTTGCAACCATCTCCCTCTCCAATTAAACATCTTGTTACAAACAAGGTCCATACTCTCAGTTTTCCTGATGACGATTCATAGTTCTGAAATTAAGGTAAAGGGGCAGCTTCCTGCCTACCGTTAGTTGGTCTATTGGGAAGACCATATCCCATAAAAAAAAAAAAGTACCTGAATTTGAGTCTGGATTTGCTCCTGTTTCCAGCTTTCTGCCAAGACACATGCCGGGCGGTGGCAGGTGATTCTCAGAGAGGTGGGCTCTTGACACTCATGTGAACGAAGTTCCTGGCTTTGTGCTTTGGCCTGCACCAATCTCAGGTTTGTCCATCAACAGATGCAACCTCTCCGTCTCTCTCTCTCTCTCTCTCTCTCTCTCTCTCTCTCTCTCTCTCTCTCTCTCTCTCTCTGCCATGCAAATAGATATGAAAATAGATTGCTCTTAAAAAGTAAGAATACTCAAAGAGATCATTTTGGTGCATTGAGTTAAGTCATCGTCAATGATACTAGAATTGTCTTCTAATCCATCTCTCTGCTAATTTTCCTGGGAAAACAACAGAAGAGGGCCCAAGTATTTGGTCCCCTACCACCTGCATAGGCAACCTAGAACAAGGAATTTCAGATGCCTGGCTTTGGTTTGGCTTGTCTCAGGCCAGGTTGTTGTGACCATTAGGGAAACAAGCCAGTGGATAGATGATTTCTTTCTACCTCAACTATGTCACTTTTCGCCTCAAATTAATAAATTAGCAAATGTGTGTTTTTGTTTGGGATAAGAAGGTTCCAATGGAATCTTTCATGAAAACAGCTTACAGCTTAGGAAATGAGAAACCTGTTATTATTAAAAGACACTATTTTCCTTATTATTCTACAAGAAGCATTTTTCAAAAGTTAGCCCAGGGGCCTGGTGCAATAACCTACTGGCTAAAGTCCTTGCTTTGCATCTGTCAGAATCTTATATGGGTGTGGGTTTGTATCCCAGCTGCTCCACTTCCCATCCAGCTTTCTGCCTGGGAAAGCAGTAGGGGTGGCCCAAAGCCTTGCGACTCTGCAGCCAAGGGGAAGACCTGGAACAAGCTCCTGGCTCCTGGCAATGGATCTGCTCAGCTCTGATCTTCGCAGCCACCTGGCGAGTGACACAGTGGATGAAAGTTCTTTTTGTCTCTCCTTCTCTCTTCAAGTCTGCATTTAAAAAAAAATCTTAAAAAAAATAGTCCAGATTTGTATATGTGACCCAGATATCTAACATCTTTATGGGAAAGGTTCCATAGAAAATGTTTTCTAATGAAGTTGTTGCATTGAGTCTCTACCATCTTGCCATGAAATTCAGCTAGTGGACATGGAGGATTTCTCCTTCTAATAAAAGACTGTTTAACACAATGTCTTGAGTACACACTAACCATATCAACGAAAGGCATATAAAATTTCGAAGCACTGAGTAAGGGCACTAATGAGTTATTTTCATTAAAACTCTGTTGTTTCCCTAGAGATCATGCCTTCTGTCAGAATTAAGTTATTCAGACTTTAATACGTGTTGTGAAATTAATGGCTTTGATCTCACAGGTGTCGCAGAGACAGGGTAAAAGAACCCTGTTACTCAGCAGGAAACAAATGTCACAGTCTCTAGGCTTTGTACTGAAGGTGTGACCTGGATGCTTGAGTCATTTTAGAAGAAAAATCCTGGAATCTGTAGAGAAAGGTTTGTTTCCCTAAGATAAAGGCCTTACGCAGATTTCCTCTACTGCTTGGCAATGTCTGGAGACATTTTCGGTTGTTACAACTTGCAGGCGAGTGCTAGTAGTGTCTGCTAGACAGACGTTCAGAATGCTGCTAACTGTCCTCTGGTGCCAGAACACCTGCCACAGCAAAGAACCATCTGATCCATCTAACCAATGGTGCTTCAGCTGAGAAAGCCTGGCCCTAATGGTATGTGGGGAAAAAGTGTCCTGCATAACTTAGATTTTTCTTTCAACTAACAGAACTTAGATCTGCTTACAACAGAGTTTCATTACTCAGGAGAGGGCATAATTGCTTAGATGGATGTGATGAGAATCTGGGAATACCATGACTGGCTTTTTTCTCATTCCTTTCTTTTTTCAGACAACAGTGGATTTATAATTTAGGCTCCAAGGATGCCTAACGGAAGTCCTGCTTGGTCAAACCCAAGCAGATAAGCCTATGTAATGCGATCCCACGGTAAGACTTGTAATGAACCTATTATTTGATGCAGAATATGGGTTGGAAAGATGAATGCTATGTATGGATGCCTAAACCCCCCAAAATATATATCTGACTTTTCTTAAGACCCTGAGTTTGTTTCATTAGAGGCATACTGGTTGTTATGACCTTGGGGGGTTGAAGATTTTTTGCTGTTGGAAATTCACTTGCAGGAATATGTCCTGAATGCACAGACATGCTCTTGTTGTCAGAAAAAGGGCCTTCCCTTAGTAGGAGTCCTCTTCCAGCCAGGACAGATGGCACAGTGGACTCAGACATGAGTACTTTGGAAATGAAGGTTTCTGGGTCTAAATTGTCCAGGTTTAATTATGTGGCATGTGTTACACTTACCAGCAGGTTGTAGGAGAAGTGATGCTCTGAGGACAAATAGATAGAAAGGTGGCACAGAACCAGCCCTTCCCAGGATATAGCTTCCAGATCTCCTGGCTGAACTGAAAATGAAGATGGAGCATTCTCATTAGATGCCCCACGTCTGAAATAGATGTTTTCATCTTGTCATTCTTCCCTAATGATACAACTTAGAAAACAGCATCTTCTTAAAATGCTTTCACCAAAGTGGACAGAGAAAAATGACTCTGAAGAATGTCCATTTCTCATAGCTCTGTGTGTCTTTCCCCTGGCTCCCGAACACATCGGTTTTACTTTTAGTGTTTTCCCTGTAATATCATTGATTTATCTCATTGATAATTAGAAACTATGAATAAGATTGGGAATTTCCATATAATATAAATCTCCAAAACATTCATGGAATGTGTATTTTATTTAAAAAAAAAAACCTACACTGGATTTCAAGATTTTGTTGTTACTTTTTCAAAATAAACTCAATTTTAAAAAATGATGTATGTACTTACTTTAAAGATGGAGCTACAGAGACAGCAAGAGTGAGACAGACAATGTCAGGCTACTGGTTCACTCCTTAAATAACTGCTAGGTCCAAAGTTGTGGCAGATTGAAGCCAGGAGCCTTCATCTCCATCAGTTCCCCACAAAGGGAGCCCAGCACTCAAGAGATTTTACGTGCTTCCCCAAGTGTGTTAGCAAAGAGCTAGGTGAGAAGTGGAGCAGTGGGACTCCAACTGATGATCCTAGGGAATTTTGTCATCCCTAGATGTGACTTAACATGCTCCACTACAGCAATAATCCCAAACTTAGCATTTAATTCAATTTTCAAGAATTTCTGAAAGTATTCTTACACTTAGATTTAGCAAAATGAAAATTGATGACCTGATATGCTTTCTAAAAGATTCACTTAATTCTCTGAAAGTCAAAGTTGTAGAGAGAAAAAAAGCATCCACTGGTTCACTCCCCAGATGACCTCAGAAGATTAGGCTGGGTTGAGCTGAAGCCAGGAAACAATAGCTTTCTCCAGGTCTCCCATGTGGGTAGCAGAGAAACAAATACTTGAATCATCTTTTGCTGCTTTCCTGGGCCATTAGCAAGAAGTAGATAAGAAGCAGGGCAGCAATTATGTTAATGGGTTCCCATATGGGATGCCAGTATTGCAGTTGGAAGCTTTACCTGTTTTGCCAGAAAGATAGCTCCTCTTAGTGAACTTAAAAGAGATATGAGTTTTACTGTTTGCCAGCAGGGATGAAACTGGTATTTTAGGTTCAGCAAAAAAAAAAAAAGATTATTTTTGAAAACTTATTCCCCATTTATTACTGTTAATTTGGCTTATAGCTCATTCATGATTTCTTCTAGTTGATACGATTAATCTAACATCATCAGCATTCCAGTGTCATAATCTGTGTAATGGCTTTCATTCTTGAGAATCTACTTTTTTATCAATCTACTTTTTAGCAAATTATGGTGGTTATTTTACACACTATTCCCTTAAATTTTACAATAACCCCACAAACATGTTTTATATCCTAGATGATAGAGACAAGAAAATTGATGTCACACAAGTTAAGTAGCTTGCTCAAGGTCACCTAACTGTGACAGCAGAGTCAAGATTCTGAGACTTGTCTGACTCTTTCATCAGATAGACAGATGAAGGATCATATCAGCAAGGGGACAGTCATTCAACTATCAGTTAAGCATCCATTGGATATGCCTTCTGTGATGTATCCTGTGTTGGCTACTATCAGGAAGAACAAAATAGCAGCTGCAGAAATGGGCCTACACTCTGAGTTGAGACTCAGGAGAGTGCTTTATGGTAAACGTCCACCTATGAAAGAGAGAGAAGGGGGAGGAAACTTAAGCAACTAATTAGGAATGTTTTTCTTCTATTTTAAGCATTCTTCATCCATTCAAATATACATATTAGAACCTCTGGGGAATAGAAGCTTTTTGCCTCTTGATCATAATGATTAGGCTTAAATATATGATAAATGACATAAAACTCAACATATTCAGACACACAACATCAGTGCAAGAAACATCAGGGAAAGATGAATGAAATCAGCAAATCATGTTATGATCAGTCTCCTGGCTGTGATCCTGTACTAAGAGTTTTGCAATTTTACTTTTGGAGGGTGTAGATTTAATACAGTGAGCATGTTACCACTTGGGATGCATGCATGCTATAGCGGAATGACTAGTTGGGGCCCTGGCTACTCTGTTTCCCATCCAGATTCCTGCTAATGCCCACCCTGGAAGCACAGATACTCCAGCCCTTTGGACCTTGTCACTCATTGGGAATTTCTGCCTAGTACTGGCTTTGGTGTGGCCACGCCCTGATTATTGTGAGCATTAATGGGAAATCAATCTCTCTCTCTCTCCATTTCTCTCTTTTCCAATTTCTCTCTCTTGTTCTGTCTCTTATTCTCACTGTCACTGTGTGTGTATCTACTCAAGCGTGCATGCTTTTCAAATAATAAATGAAAATAGTATCACTTGTGGGAATGGGAAAGACTATGATATGGATTGAATAATAATGTCCCCTCCAAAATTCATACTGAAACCCGATTTTAATCTTCTAGTTAAGAGATTTGGCCTTTGGGAAGCCAATGACGGCTCCCTTCTTCTGAGTGAAGTACCGTCCTTACAGGGGGTCTCAGGATTGAAGGCAGTGGCCGTTTGCCCTTCTATCCCTTCCACTATGTGAGAACAACGAAGTGCTATCGAGGACGCAGAGACCAGATCCTCCATCAGCAGCACTTCTGTACCATCTTGATCATTCAACTTCCAGTCTGCAGGACATGAAAAGTAATTCTTTGCTGTTCTAGTGTTTATGAATTACTCTGTTTGTAGTATTTTGTTACAGTGGAAAGCCATTGAGGGCTAGCACATGGAATCTGTCTGTATTACTATTTGCAACATCACAAACATCTGTTAGGATTCTCCAGAGACACAGGACCAACAGCATAATAAAAGAAAACAGTATGAGGAGGGGAGATTATTAAACTTGAGGCTCAGTATCCACAGAGTGAACTCAAGAGCAGGAGATCCAAAACAACCAACGGCATAGAACAGTCTGAGTTCAAAGGCCAATGACGAAGAAAACCATAATGTTCTAGTTCCAGACTGATTTAGCGCGAATGTTTGCCCCCTCTAAAGCTAATATAAAGATATTATTATCATTGTGGTAGTGTTAAGAGGTGGGGTATTTTCCTCTTCTTTTTGTTAATTATTTTAGTCAGAACTTGAATCCACCAGTTCATGCCCCAAATGCATGGAAACAACAAGGCCGTGGCCTGACCGAAGCCACGGGAATTCCGTCTCTCAGGACTGACGGACACATGACTACTTCAGCTGTCTATCATCGCTGCCACCTACAACATGCATGCATAGAAAGCTGGAATTGGAAGCGTAGCAGAGACTCAAATCCAGGTGCCCCCTCATGAGATGCAGACATGTGAACCATTAGGCCAAGTACAAGCTACTGAGCCTTTTCCAGGTGGTTAGGTTATTGGGGGTTTTGCCTTCATGGATGGGGTCACTGCCATCAGGAAAGGGCCTGCCAACCCCATTCATCACAAAACGTTCTTCACCTTCAGAGGATGCACTGTTCAAGGTACCAGTTGGAAATCAGAGCCCAGACTCTGAACAGAGACCAAACCATTCCCACCAAAGTCTTGATCTTAAACTCCTTGGGCTGCAGAATTTTAAGTAACAAGTTTCTGTTGTTTACAAATTGCCTAGGCTCAGACATTCCACTGCAGCAGCCCACATTAACAGTTCTACAGTCCCAAGGCAGACAAGCTCTAGGCACAGCAAAGATATTTGTAAGGAAGGAAACAGAAAGGGTTATAATCAAGGGTAAGCACAAGGGTAAGAAACTGACTCTTAGAAAAACCTCCTGGAGCCCACTAGAGCTGTGTTCTCAGAAGGATAAATGATGCTGCTTCCAGCTAACAGTGGAAAGTCCCTACCTGTAGAAAGCATCTGGCACATGGCAGATGCTCCCTGTAAAAAGACAAGTAGGCTGGCAACAGCTAACAAGCCTGATGACTGATTCATACCTTACTTGCAGGATTGACCACATAGCCAACCACTCAAAGGAAGTTTTCTATTCAACAGTATAAAAAAATTTTCCCCCAAGCATTTAATAACTTCCTGTTTAGTGGCTTCTCTTGATACTGAGTTTTTTCTGCTTTTATCAATAAGCCTGCTTTACATCACTCCCTGTTTGCATCCTTCATTCCTCCTTGGCATGGAGCAAGCACTCAATCAGGTATCAACACAAGGCATCACTCCCTGTTTGCGTCCTTCACTCCTCCTTGGCATGGAGCAAGCACTCAATCAGGTATCAACACAAGAACTCCTATGTCATTCCAGTTCAAACAGCCAAGTAAGAGAAATGCTGTTACTTTGCCTTTCAGTTCATTTCAGGTCAACTCCGAAAGAGGCCCACCTACATTAAGAAGGGTATTTTGTTCAACCAAGTCTATCCATGCAAATGTTGATCTCATCCAAAAATAATTTCAAAGAAACATCCAGAATAATGTTTTATTGAATGTCTGGGTACCTCATAGACCAGCAAATGACACAGAATAGTAACTTTCATAACTGCCAAGAAAACAACAGGAGAAACTACCTCAAAATGCTTAGCAGGAACCAAGGCTAATATAAGTAATGTGTGTATATGTATATGTATGTATAGATAGATAGATAGATAGATAGATAGATAGATAGATAGATAGATAGATTCTGATATAAGTAATGAGATCCCAGACTTTGAGCTGAACAACATGATTAGGTAAGACCTTAGACATGTTGGATGAGAGAGGAGTACACTGGTTCTATGTGTGGGCCACAAATAATGGATTAAATCATCTTTACTCCTCAGCTCTCTGCTTTCTGCAGCCATGCACAGTGTCATGCAACTTGTCAGCTCTTTCCAGTGGAGTAAGAAGATTCTCCCTGCCATTTGTGGGTTCTTTTAGCTTACAGCATGTTAGAAAATGCAACACAAAAAAGCTTGAAATATTCATTTTGTCAACAATTACTTAAATGCTGTCCATTGAGTCTCATTTTACTGATCCCACTGTCTTACATGGACAAGAAGAGATTAGTATTGATAAATTGCTAATTTTTAGATTTATTTATATGCAACACAAAGCACCATGGAGAGAGGGAAAGGCAGAGAGAGAAGAAAAGCTTCAGTTCCCTGGTCCACTTCCCCATGTGGCGACAACAGCCAGGACTAGGCAGACTCCATCCTGGCTTCCCACCTGGGTGACAGGGGTCCAAGTACTTGAGGCATCTTCCACTGATTTCACACGTGCATCAGCAGGGAGCTGGATTACAATGAGAGCAGCTAGGACTGAAGCTAGCTCTACAGTGTAGGATGCCAATGTCACAAGCAGTGGTTTAATGTGCTGTTCTACAGCTCTGGCTCCAATCATTGGATTTTGGCCAGCTATTCCAGAGGAAACTTAACTAATCTTTCTAATACTCCAAATTTATTTCATGAGTGACTCTGCTTACTCAGGTCAGAGACTGTGTTATCCACTAGTGATATGATCATAAAATGGATGTTCCATCTGATCTCACAGGGAGCATGTGGGGGCCAGATGATGGCGTATTGGCTAGTCCTCTGAGTGCAGTGCCAGCATCCTTTATGAACACTTACTCAAAGCCCAACTGCTCCACTTCTGATTCATTTACCTGTTTATGGCCTGAGAAAGCAGTGGAAGATGGCTCAAGTCCTTGGTCCCAGGACCCATGTGAGAAATCTGGATGATTCTGGCTCCTGGGCCTGAAGCTATGGCTCAGTAGCTAAATCCTCACCTTATAAGCACCAGAATCCCATATGGGCCCTGGTTCATATCCCAATAGCTCCACTTCTTATCCAGCTCCCTGCTTATGACCTAGGAAAGCAGCAGCAGATGACCCAAAACCTTGGAACCCTGCACCCAGAAGAAGCTCCTGGCTTCAGATAGGCTCAATTCCAGCCATTGTGGCCATTTGGGGAGTGAACCAGTGTACAAAAGATTTTTCTCTTTGTTTCCTTCTCTGTAAAGTATCTCTTTGCAATAAAAATACATAAATCTTGAAGAAGAAGAGGAGGAGGGGGAGAGAAAGAACAGGAAGAGGAAGAAGAGGAAGAAGAAGAAGAAGAAAGAGGAGGAAGTTGTTTCTCCCTCTTTCTCTATCTCCTTACTTGTCTCCCTGCATCTCTATCTCTGTAAATCTGCCTCTCAAATAATAATGAATCAATTTTTAAAGAAAGTGCAAACACACCCTATGTGCATCTATTGTCTTCTCATTTTCAAAATAAACTGAAATTTTAAAATCAATTGGAAGTTTGCCTCAAATTCATCCACTAGTCAGAAGAAACATCATTCAGGCAGCAATAAGGCTAATAAAAAAACACTTAAGAGTTTCCAATTTCCTAGGTTCATGTAATCATACCTAAGAACAAGTATCAGCTCAAACTTTGTGTTCTAAACACTCCAACCGACTCGTCCTGGTACCCACTTACACTTCACATTGTTTTATATCCTCACTAGATGGATAACTGTATGTACATTTGCCTAAGTGCTAATCTGTGGGCTCAGGTGACCCCAGTTTGCAGTGCATTGGTCCAAGTCATCACTGCAATTTTCCAGTAGTCTCTCGCCAACCCTTCCTAGATCTGAATTTTTACCTCTCTCAACCTATCACCATCACTTGTGCTTTTCATTGCAGTCGTGGAAAACATGTCAAAACGTGTTTATGTCACCAACTATTCACAAAATTGTGTTGTTCTTAGGATAGGGAGTCATATCCTTAGGAAGGCCTAAAACCCCTGCCTGGTGTGACCATGATCAACCTCTACAGCTAAGTTCACTCAACTTGAGCCGTTTTTCTTTATGTCCTATACTCTAGACCAGCATATTCCATGTCATCTTTTTACAGGCGTGTCTCGGTGTTCATAAGGCTCCATCTCCTCTGCTGTTTCACTGGATTGCCAGCTCACCCTCCTCCTGTCAGTCCCAGAGCCACTGGATCCCTGCTATTTGCCTATGTCTCCTGCTATTATCTTCCTAGCTCTATGCTGCAGCCAATTGATGATGTTTCCAGGTAATTATTGTTATTTAAAGGATTTGATTTGTTTGTGTTCATTAAGAAGATTATCAGAGAAATATTTGAAGATGCTCAAAGTAGATAGAGTAAAATGGACTCCCAGCTTTTTATTTTAATAATTAGCAATGTACAGATCTTTTTTTTTTTTTTTTTTTGCATCTTTATACTGGCCTACTTCATCCCTGGTTATTACATTCTTTGCTTATGTACTTTGCTTTTGAAAAAGAAGTCCACAAAGTAGGTGCTGGTGTTGTAAGGTGCAGCAAGCTCAGCTGCCAGTTACAGCTTTAGCATCACGTCAAGGTTAGAGGCAGTTAGAGCCAGCTGCCCTTCTCAATCAGGTTCTTGCTAATCCTCCTTGGAAGCAGAGGAAGATGGCGCAGGTGCTGGGGGGTCACTGCCACTCACATGAAAGACCCAATGGAGTTCTGGATTCCTAAGTTTGAAGATAGAATCTCTCTCTCTCTCTCTCTCTCTCTCTCTCTCTCTCTCTCTCTCTCTCTCTCTCTCACCCACTGTATCTTACTCTTTTTCAAATAAGGAAATAAATCTTAAAGTGCATATTATTAAAAACACACACAAAAACCATTTCACTCTCATTTATTTCTCATTTGTTTAATGAGTGTGTTACAATTGCCAAATACTGTCAGTCCCCACATATTGTGTAAGTCTTTGAATGAAGATAGATTTTCCATCATTCTGAGACAAGGGGTGATTAGTTCAGTAAAAGCATTCCATGCATTAGGTACTTAATATGACAATGTCTGAAAAATGGTTGCAATTCCTTTTAGTTTTATTTTCCACTGCTTTTGAAGTCCCTTTACCTTTATGAAAAATAATTGAATGAATGGGTTACTGCTTAATGAATATTTTAGAACTAAACAGAACATGAGTGTGAGGGTATATGGAAAACATTCACAAGTAAATCAGTTGCAGCCATTTACTTCTTCGTCCACATGGGCAAAAATCTTTTCATATGGCTTTTCTTGGGAGCACAATGATTCCCTGTGCGAAGACGAGGCATCGAGGCTTTACACTCTTTCTCCAAGTTTGGCACACCTTGCCCTCACGACCTACATGAGATTAAGGAATGTTTCCTGTTACTAATGGTTGTACCTTCTTTCTTCACATCCTTCTTCTCACGCTCCCAAAGAGCCTTGCCATCTACAAGCAGCATCTGCTCAAAAGGGCTGGACTGAGTATGACAATGGTAGTAAGTTGGTCTGGAGACTTGTAGATCTATATCATATGTATCTGATCTCAACACAGAACAAATAAGCCAGTATCTTCAAGGGCAGGAGGAGGAAAGCTTTGATGTTTATTGCTTTTAGTCTCTTGTTTTTTCTTTTTTAAAATTTATGTGGTTTATATAAATTTTCATTACAGTAACAGTGCTTACCCCTTGTGTGACTTTCCTCTATTTTGTAAGCAGTTCTCAACATTATTACAAACCATGCTTCACATTATCTATTCCCTAACATTTTAAAGTGGCATTTCCAAATTTTGTTTAGCGAATATTACTTCCAATTCTGAATTATTATTAAATAATGCTTTGTACATAAAGCTTTTTCTGTATCAAAAAGAGATTTTTTTAAGAGTAGATTCCCAGAAGTATAATGACTGGGTCAAAGACTAGGGATAAAACTTACATATGCATCTTATCCAGTGGCTTAGAAAGCATTGTTATTCATGTATAAAATTAATTTGCCTTTAAATTAAATTTAACTTTGGAAAATATCTTATTGCTTTTCTGTTTCATGAGAGGTACATATCCACTCTAGAAAAATTAGACAATATATATATAATAAAATGAAATAAAAATCATGAACAGTTTACTACTTGAAGTTCTACTACTTGAATATCCTATTGCATAGCCTTCCAGATTTTTTTTAATAAATATAAACTCTGGAATTACATTGGGCATGTGCATGAGATCATGTATCTAGTTTTATAGCATCTGAAAGAAGCAATACAACAGATTGCTATTGACAGAGAGTGTTTATTTCAGAGTACATAGGATGGCGAGATAGCAAGGAAAGGTGTAGCATCAATTCAATTCAATTCTCTAGTCACCCAGATCCAAGTACTTTATAAGTAAGCGATTTCACTGGGCCAAATAGAGAGACAGATGGAAGATAGCCTCTTCATGAGATGGGACTGTGCTTAGCTCATCAACAGCTTTAACATTTTTACTTCCCCAAAAGGGATTCAATTAGATTTACTACTCTCTGAATGAAGTGCAATGTTTATTACTTTGGATAAAGCGCATCCCACGGCAGCTGCAGGCCTGTTGTCCTCCTTTATGACCTGTCTATAAAAGTGGCCTGGGCTCCTACAAGAGACCTTCCGTCCTCCCGTCTGCGATGAACAGATAGTAGGACTAGCTTCTCTCCTACTGGGAAGTTAACAAAGCAAAGACCTAATACTGGGTTTCTTAACAACCCGAGGTACAGGGCACAAGAAGGATCTTTTCAAATGTTATCCATGATGATGCTATATGAATCATTCACCATAGTATTGTTTTGCACCCAGCTTTATTTAATACTGAATCTTTAACAATAGCAACTAGCAACAAACCTTGTGAACCCATCATTAAATAACTGGGATCATGAGCTATTTAACAAGTCCTCCGTAACTAAATACCAAGCTGCTTCCAATTGAGGGCTGTGGATTTGTTTTTGCAGACAGATTCACTTTGGTTACTTTCTGTCATAACATGTCTTAAGCTATCTCTCTTAATTTTACTCTCACGAGTAATTTTATTTTGAACTAATCTGTAGTTTTAATGTTTTTCACAGGAGAGCTGGACATACACTCATTAATTTTAATATCCAAATGTATATTGTCAATTGTCTAACTCGCTGTTTTGTTGCTTTCTGTGTTTCTTTGATATTTCTTCCTTTCGATCTCTTTTTATTATTCAGATTTTATTTGGAAAGACTCCATTTTCTGATTTGGGAGCAAAACATCCCATTTTTCTGATAGCTAACTTTATATTAAAGGTAAATAAATTAAGATGTTTAGTTTTCTCACAAATAAAAAAAGTAACTTGTAATGTTTGTCACAAGGAGCTAATAAATCTATAAGAAACATTTAACCACTTTACCCATTAAAACTGTCTATCAGATTTTATAACAAACGATCGGGGTGGATATTTGATGCAATGAACCATTGAGTTTCGTTTGAGTTGCAACAACACATGTCTTAGTGCTTGGCCTGAGTCCTGGTTCCTTTATATCCAACCCTGCTTCCTGCTAAGGCATGTCCTGGAAATGGAAACCAAGTGTTCAGATAGTGGGGTCCTGGCCACTACAGGGGCCCAGCTCCAGCCCAGTGGGCACTTGGAAAGCTAACCAGGGTCTGGAAGCTTTTTATCTGTCTCTCTGTCCCTTTGAACCTCTTTGCCTTTGAAATTAAATAAAAAAGGAGATGCATAAATAAAAATAAAAAGAACAAACTGTTTATATACAGCACATTATTAATTATTTACATTTTATTTTCTGCTCAAATTTTCAAGAAAATACAAAATATTGGAAACTTTAAGATTTTCTTCTCTCATTTAGTTACTAACTTCAAACATTTTTTAAAATTTTCATTAATGCAAAGAGAACAGATTGCATGTATTTCATAAGTAAAATTCTAAGAAGATAATCACATGTTGCTCCCTCCTTCCCAATATCTCCTCCTTTCCTTCTTTTCTTATTTTTTCTTTAATTGTTGCCAAAATACAATTTCAATGCACTCTATAATCATAGGCTTAATCCACCACTAACTTTAAATTTAACAAGTGAAAAATTGAAAGGTCACAGTTCCAAAGGCATATAAGCAAGGGCAAAACTAGTAGTCAAATTACAAGATGTCTGTTTGATTCCTTTACATTTTTGTATTCTACAGTAATTACCTTATATCAGAAAAAAACAAGATTTTCATTAAGCTCCATATTCATTTTCCAACCATTGCTTACATACAAATGACAGTTTATTTATTCTATCTTCATCACGTTAGATACCTTTCTTGTTTCTTAGGGCACTGTTATGATTATTAGTCAACTATAGCATTTTTCCTATAATTTCATTAGGAAAGATACACAACTGATCTATTTTCTGAATGCTTGCTGGTCTCACAATAAGAGTTTCTTGATTTGATTGTCTAACGTTTGATTTGGTGGTCTGCATCAGCCAACTGCGTCCATTTCATTTTGGAATCCCACAAACATACTTCCATACAGATCCAGGCTTCTATTTCTCTTCTTTCCTCTTTCATTGTTCATGATTCTACAAAGTAACACTGATAAAATGCACTAGAAAATTTCTTAGTTTTGTTTCTGTATCTTATGTTTGGTTCTCATGTGAAAGTATTTAATCTCATACTGCAGATGGTTTGGGTTTGTTTGTTTGTTTTTGCCTTTTTGACAAAGAATTTCTTCAGATAACTTGTGAAAATTTTCCACACAGTGAGTTTATGGATGTCAGAGAGTCTATACACACACACACACATACATATAGATAAAGATACAGATATCTAACCCTAAACCTAACCCTAACTCTTTATCTATTTATATCTATATCTGTATCTGTATCTATATCTATATATAGTTAGTGTTTATATATATATATGTATATATATATGTGTATGTATATATATATATATATATATATATATATAGAGAGAGAGAGAGAGAGAGAGAGAGAGAGAGAAAGGGAGAGAGAGAGTATGTCATGGGGGTGGGGGACATTTACCCATTTCTGAGAGTTTAGATGATTTTTTTCATTGATTCTATAAGGCCCTACAAGAACCCTGTTTATATTCAACTTACAGGAAAAGAGTACATAAAGTTTCTAATATGTCTGTTACTGCTATCTTTTGAATTGTTTGGCTGTGGGTTCCTGTGTGAAATTATTTCTCCAAATTGCAGTTCACACTGTGTATAGGAAAGAAATGGGCTATAGGGCCCACCGTTGTAGTCAAGTGACTAAGGTCCTAGCTTTGCACGCACCAGGATTCCCTATGGGCCCTGGTTTAAATCCCAGCAGCCCCGCTTCCCATCCAGCTCCCTGCTTGCAGCTGGGAAAGCAGTAGAGGACAGCCCAAAGCCTTGGGACTCTCACCCACATGGGAGACCCAGAAGAGGCTCCAGGCTCCTGGCTTCGAATTGGTGCAGCTCTGGCCATTGGGACCACTTCAGGAATGAATTAATGGACGGAAGATCTTCCCTGTCTCTCCTACTCTCTGTATATCTGACTTTACAATAAAAATAAATAATCTTTAAAAGAAAAACAGAAAGAAATGGGCTACAGTAAGCAACCAGCTGGGATGTCCTCTGAAATTCTTCACAGCAGTTTTCAATCATTGATGCATTATTCGTGAATTATTGTTACCTTTTATAGAAAAAATAATAACTTTCAAAAGATTTATTTATTTAGTTAGTTAGTTATTTGATAGACAGAGTGAGGGAGGGAGGATGAGAAGGAGAAAGAGGGAGAGAGAGGGAAAGATTGTATCCACTAGTTTGCTTCTCAAATACCAGAAGCCTAGAACTACATTTTGTTTGGTTGGTTGCTTGCCTTTAAACTTCCATTAGTTTATGTGAAAATCAGAGTTACAGAGAAAGGGGGAGAGAGAGCAAGAGAGACAAAGAATCTTTCATCCATTCCCCAGATTGCTGCAATTTCTCTGGGCCAGGATGAAATCAGGAGCCTCTTCTGAATCTCCCAGGTGGGTAGTAGAAACGCAGGCCCCTGGGCCTTCCTCTGGTATTTTCCCTAGCCATTAGTAGGGAGCCAGAAAGGAAGCTGAACAGTCAGGGCTTGCACTGCCACCCATATGGAATGCTGGTAACACAAGCAGTAGTTCTTCCTGCTATGACACAATGCCAACCCCTGGAGTTCCACTTGGATCTCCAACAACAGAGTCAAGGATGCAAGCGTTTGGGCCATCCTCCACAGATTTCCCACTCACATTAACAGAGAAATGCATCAGAAGTGGAAAAGCTGGGACTGAAACTCACACTCCAATATAAGAAGAAATACTGGTGTAAAAAGTGATGGCTTAACCGGATTCACCCCAATGCCAATTCTGAAAAATCAGTAAGTTTCTTATATATTTTGAGGGACTCCTTTAGCTTAAAGTTTAACAAATATATCTATTTTTTCTGATGTTTTAATTTTGCTCTGATATTTTATCCTTCTTCATGTTTTTTGTCTGGTCAGATTTGTTTTAAAGACTTGTTTATTTTTATTGGAAAGGCAGATATGCAGAGAGTAGGACAGACAGAGAGGAAGATTCTCTGTTGATTCACTCCCCAAGTAGTCACAATAGCCGCTGTTGTGCCAATCCAAAGCCAGAAGTCCAGAGCCTCTTCTAGGTCTCCCACATGAATGCAGGGTCCCAAGGCTTCAGGACATCCTGGACTGCTTTCCTAGGCCACAAGCCGGGAGCTGGATGGGAAGCAGGGGTGCCGGGATTAGAGCCAGGGCCCATATGGGATCTTTGCACATGCAAGGTGAAGATTTAGTCACTAGGCTACAGCACTGTCCATGTCTGAACAAATTTTGAGGGAGGCATTTTTCTCTGGTTTTCCTGTGTTGCTTCAATGCTGTGTTGAATATTAATCCATTGTTTGTTCCATTACCTGCAGTAACACCTCTGTCACATAGGACTCCACTTTAACTTCCTGTACTCTAAATTTCAATGGTACAGCTTGCTAATTTTATATTAACGTCAAATTCTTCTGGTTATACTTGCTTTAATCCAGGTTATGACAAAATTTTCTCTCAAAATACATTACTCTTTTCTAAAATTTCTTTTTGGGAGGCAAGATGGCAGGGTACAGTGCAGACATGTTTGGGAGTATGAGGAATCATTAGGATGGAGTACAAGGAGCAGATTAGAGGAAAAGATAGAGGTCAGGCAGTAGACAGGGGGCGACCTGGAGACCCCTGGGCACAGGAAAGCAGCAGCGACAGCAGAGTGATGTTGCAGTGAACAGAAAACCCACCCCCAGCTGGCTAGCAGTGATCCGGACTCCAGTGACCCTGGCTCCAGAAGGAGCCAGCAATCCAGTGGCAACCATGGCTCTTGTAGCAGCCAGGTGGGAGCATGGGTTTACACAGGGAGCTTGGGAGGTGAATATACACTGAGACCTGTCCAACCTGCTGAACAGTTTGGCCCGGCAATGAGCTAGAAGGAGTGGAGGGTGGGTAAATGGCAGGGCCAATCTCACACCATGGAAATTGGGCGTCATCTTGTGTGGTAGGGCAGACAGTGTAGATTTGAGAGAACAGACCAAAGTGGCCCATTTCTGGACGATTGCACTGAGCTAATAGACATATGAAAACATGCTCAGACTCCATAGCCATCAGGGAGATACAAATGAAAACCATATTGAGGTACCACCTAACTCCTATGAGACTGGCCTACATCAGAACTCTACTAACAACACCTGCTGGCATGGATGTGGGGAGAAGAGTATCCTCCTTCACTGCTGGTGGGAGTGCAGGCTAGTATGAGCACTATGGAAGTCAGTATGGAGAGTGCTTAGAGAACCGCAAATAAACCTGTCATATGACACAGCTATCCCCTTCCTAGGAATATACCCAGAGGAAATGATAACTGCATATGAAAAGGGGATCTGTAATCCTATATTTACAGCAGTACAATCTACAATCCACAATAGCAAAGACATGGAAACAATCAAGATGCCCATCCAGAGAGGAGTGGTTAAGGAAACTGTGGTACATCTACTTCACAGAATACTACTTATGCGCTAAAAAGAATGAAATTATACCATTTGCGACTAAATGGTCCCAAATAGAGACCATTGTGTTCAGTGAAATAAATCAATCTCAAAAGGACAAATACCATATGTTCCCTCTAATATAAGGAAGCCATTGTGCAAAGTGTAAGTTTAATAACCCTTTCATACTGTTTTTGCTGCACCTTATGTATTTTAATGGTTTTTTTTGTTTGTTTGTTTCTTTTCTTTTGTCGAATTCATCACTGGTTCATTGATCACATGGTAGCATCATTTTGCCCAAGAGGCTTTTGTGTTTTCTTTTTGTCATCCATGCATCAGTTATTCAGTGGCACACTTTTTCAACTCCATGGTGCTATAATTTTTGTTATTGTTGTTATTGTTTTGACTTTATACTTGTTGACTTTGTTTCATGGCTTCTCATTTAAGGGAATGTATAGTGATGGAGTAGTAGAGACTACCATATCCAGATGTGAAGATACAAGGCAATATACATCCCTGCTTTGAAATCAAAGATGAATTCCCAATGAAATTGTTGGACATATCTAGACAATGGGATGCTGGACTGTGTGATACTGTCTGTACCAGCAATGTCAGGTCACACTTACATAACATGATTGCATATGAAGGACTATACTGTTGTAATGATGTGGGGGAAATAAGTCAGGTGTGGGAATTTGTTGTGGGGGTGAATCCAGACCCGATGGAATTGTACCATAAAATTCAAAATACATTTTTAAATGATAAGAAAATCATTGTAATACATCTTATCATTTCCATATTTTACTCTGCATTTTAGAAAGCAGTGTTCATTACTTTGAAAGTTCATTTGAGGGGCAAAAATAAGCAGAAAGAATCAGAGTTTACACAAAGGAACTGGTTCATTCTCCTAAAACCGACAAAGCTCCAAGTTTCCCATGTGGGTGGAGAAGCCCTGTTCCTGGAGCCATGGTCTTCTGATTTTTAGGGTCTGCAGCAGCAGGATCCTGGAGTCAGGGAGCCGCAGCCAGGCATTGTAGCCAGGTGCTCTGCTGTGAGATGCAGGTGTTTCGGCCAACATTAAAATGACCAGATCCAATCCTGCCTTATTACTGTTTCTCCTATTATCTTCTCCCATCTTGAGCTTTTGATCCACCTTTGATTTAACTGATGTAATCCTTGGAACTTCAGCGAGAATCCTTCAGTGCTAGATTTTCTGTATTCCTACATATTTTGAACATATTTTTCTTTTCTTCACAGGTGCACAATTTCTTCAGAAGGTACAGGAGTTTGGGGAGTTGCCACTGTGCAAAATCATACATTGTTCTGTCTCCTTAGCTTCCAGGTTTACAGAAAAACGCAGCACTGCTGCTCTAATATTCTTTTCTTCTGTAAAGTATCAATATTTGGTGCTGGTGTTTCTTTGAAAAATTCTTCCGCAAGTCACATCTGGATACGTACTTTCTGTGTAAAATTTTATCTGGATGCAGTCATGGTGACTCATTTGCGTATTGCCTGACCCCTCAATGGTACCACACGCTCCAAAACATCTAAAATGTTTGATACCTGACTGTTGGCAGCAAGAATGTGCCAACTCCATTCCTGATCTAATCCACAAAGACAACACTCCAGTAAGGGTATCTTGGACCTGATGAAAGAACAGGAAAGAAGGCCTTTTGAATCGAAAGGCTCCCTGGGTGCTCGGAGTATGGATGGCTGCAGATATGGGAGATTAGCTCTGTAAGCACAGCACTAAAGTGATGAACGTGCCAAACACGTGAAACCAAGATGGGTCTGCCACCAAGGATAATTTAAAACAACTTGCTGGTGCCAATTTCATTCTCTCTGAGGGAATTAGAAGTCAGAAAGAAGGAAAAGAGGATGACCTTTCTGAATGGCTTTATAAGTTCTGTGGCAAATCCAGCTGTCATATTATTAAAGGTGCTTATTGCCTGAGAGCCATATTTCCTTTAGGGCAGAGCAATCTTGCTGGTGGAAGAGGTTTAATTTATAAGCAATCTAATTTAATTTTGTCTGTTTGGACAGACTGTAATTTGATGCTAGGAAGAAACCTTTCAAACAGCTTTGTTGTCTTAGCTGACAATTATGCAGCTTTAAGTTGTCTACCTCTAAACCATGTTGCTCACACATGCACGGCAGATTTATTTTCCTTTTCTCTTTAGGTGCTATTTCAAATCAGCACTTGGATGATAGCAACGTAGGCAGACAAGGTAGCTTGTCTAATTCTACTTATGCCAAATTACATTTGGTACAAGAGAGCAGGACGTTTTAAATTATAGAATGAAAAAAACACAACTTCTTTAAGCACTCCTAATTGGAAATGGTAGCATATTCAGCAATACCTTGGGATCTGGAAGGGCTAATTTATCTTACCAGAAGGAGCAATTATTCTCAAATACCAGTGTACCTAGCTCACATCACACAGCATTGGACACACAGACAGGATACAGACCTTCCAGCATCATGTATTTCATTTAAATTTGTTTGCAGTTCCATTTATGAGAACTTAACTGACATAAACCACTGAGCAAGCACCATGAGTTTTAGGACCACTCAGTAGTTCATGTTTGCATATGTGTCTAGAAATAGCCCCACAATCTTAGCAAGGGAAGAAATTAAGCCCATCTGTTTTCAAGACTTGAAAAAAGCTTCCATTTCCCATCAAAGCACGGAAAATTTTGCATAGAATTTTGAAAAAAACAGGTTCATTTAAATCAAATCAGACACTCCCAAATTCTTTTTATTCTGTGGAACAAACCTTGTCACCATGCTTATAAGATGCGAAGCATTGTACTGTTGACAAATATGGAAATGTTTAATCCACACAACAGCCCTACGTGGCAGGTACTATTACTAAAACCCATTGTGCAGCTGAGAAAAGTGAGACTCAGGGTGTAGATAATTTTCTCAAGATCATATAAGTAGGAGAAGTCAAGACTGGGACAGAGTGCCTGAATCAGAGCCCAAGCCCTTAACCACAGGAGGCTGATGGGCTTGCCATATCCACCAGGATACCACCGGAAGGAAACACTTCAGTTTCATGGTTCCCAGGAAGAATCTTGGGCATGCCCTGAGTCGCCACTGTGAGCTCTGCTACCACGAAAGTTCTATGGCATTTAGATGTGCCTTTCCACTGCTACCGAGGATTCTTGTATTTTTATGTAACATTTCTGAGATACGCTATAAATATACTCATTGTCCCAATTTCTTGGCAAAAATTCAAACTCAGTATTATGTTCAGTAAACGCTCTTGGGCTGATTTGTACATTGATCATTATTCTTGGTCTTGGACAATGGGGACATTTCATTTACTTCAATATGAATGTGTCCTTTTGAGATGTGTGGGTTTGCTTGGGCAGCATGGCAGGCATCTCCCAGGTAGATGAGACGATCTCAATGACAAGGCGTTTTGAGCGTTCAGGAGACTTCGAGCTTTAGGAGCCTCTGCCTATGTCAGATAGGTATTTGTGGTTCTGATGATGTATTCTTCAAGCAAATTCTACAGTCTATAAAATAAATTGTCTATTAACACCAAGTGGAATTCCAGGTGTTCAAGCGCCATGAGTCTTAGTGATTCCTAGAACATTATAAGGTAAGTTTAACACATTATGTTAAAAGAAGTACTGGGTAGAGTTGAGTGGAACTTAGAAGGATTTTTTTCTTTTTAGCAATGAGTGATGTGTAACATTTTAAATTGGTTGTAACTGCTGAGGACATTACCTTAAATAAATGGCCATCATACTGACAAAGGACTTCTCTTGGGTCCTAACTGAAACCAGAAAATGATGAATAACACACTACCAAGGGGGGAAAATAGCCAGCTTAGAATCTCAGAATACTCTGCAGTGTCATTACAGTGAGAGAGAAAGAGAGAGACGGAATGAATTTCCAACACCCACGAATAAGAGAATTTACAAAACTACTGAAGATTGTCTGGGTTTATTAAGCTTTGTCACCATGTTTCTAACTGAGGTATTGTCTTGTTTTATCCAGCTTGACATTCAAAGTTCACTTCTGTTCAGAGATTTGTTTTTTATTTTCTTTTAATTCCGGAAAACTCTGATTTATTATCCTTCTACATTATTTTCCTTTGAAACTTTTTAAACAAAGATACAAAAAACTTTCTTTTGCCTGTTTGAAAAGCAACATGACAAGGAAAAAGGGAGAGACAGGGAAAGAAAGACACCTTCATTTGATGGACTGTTTAACTCCCCAAATGGCCACAAAAGCTGTGGCTCAGCCAAGCCAAAGCAGAAGCCAGGAAAGTCATTCAGGTGTCCCACAAGGGCGACTTGGGGCCTAAGTACCTGGGCGTCTTTTGTAGCTTTCCCAGGTGCATTAGTGTAAAGATGAGAAGCAGAGTGGTTGAAATGTGAAGGGATATTCTAACATGAGATGCCAGCACTGCAGGCAGGGCTTAACCCATCCTGTTACAGAAATAGTTTAACCTATCACAACACAGTATTAGCCCCCTTTTGGAACTTTTATTAGAGGTATACCAGAAACTTTTAGTATTACATGATTTTATTCTGCTCTATTCACTAATACCTTTTTTTTAATTTTCTCTGAGTATCTCAAATATACTTTAAAGTTTTCATTAGATATTTCCATTAAAGATAAAGACAAATGACCAAGCAATGAAATAAGAAAAAATTGCAAAGAATCACAAAAGAAGAAATTTACCTACTCAAATGTAAGTAAAATAAGAACATCATTTTATCACTTACTCTGTGCCCAGGCAATATATACTAAGCCTTTTGGTTCATCTAAATTCATCAACTCACCAAAACTCCCTACTTTACAAACGATGAAACAGAGGATGGAAAGATTGAGTAACTGTCTCAAAGTCACAATGTCATGTGTCTTTTAAAAAACAAACGATCCATGATTTAACTTTGTTTATTTATTTGGGAGGCAGAGAGAGGAGAGGCTCTATGTGGAGAAGAGACCATAAACTCAACCCAGTTCATCCACTTGGATGGTTAGGGGTCTAACCACTTGAATCTTTAACTCATGCCTCCAGGATGCACATTGGCACCAAGAAGAAACTGGGAGCAAAGCTGAGACTTGAATGCATGCAGTGCGAAATGACTTAACCACAAGGCCGCATGTGTGTCTACAGATTCAGGGCTTGAATGACTAGGCTTGTGGTGTGTCCCCCACAGACTCCTTTAGTACCCCATTGCCAGAGGGGTGAGCCTGCTGCCTGCCACCCAGCCTCCCGGCCAGCGAGAAACAGACAGACAGGGGTTCTGTCTAAGCAGTTCCGATTTATTGGGGAAATTCAGTTTCTTATACAGGGTAAGGGATAGCCTCAGGCCAGGAATTTTGGGAATTCCAGGAGGGAAGAAACTAGGAGCCAATTACTAGGAGCATGACTGCAGAAGCCACCTCCCATAGGCCGGGGTAGGTGAGCGAAACGGCCCTGGTCAATCAGTCTTTCTTGAAACAATGTGACTCCTGCTCTGGTTCACGCCCAGGGCTCTTTCCTTGGCCGCCATCTTGCCCACAAGTGACCTTGACTATTAGTCGCCATTTTATTGACTTAGTGACCTTTTTGTCCCTGAGCCCCACATAGGCTGAAGTTATAAAGTCAAACACAGAACAATGAAGAAGTATATGAAGCTTTCTAAGCTTAAGTTTAAACTAGTTAATGTAAAATAAAACTTAAACTTCAGTTTAAGGGCAATAGTCACATGTCAATTTCCAATAGCTATGTGGGCCTTGTGGTGGTTTATCATGGGATTGCAAAGTGCAGGTATAACCACTCCATTACATGAGAAGTTCAATGACAGTGGTACCTCGGAGCCTCTGCTGTTGCTCCAAAGCCATGGGCTCAACAAGGTGCTATTCCTAGATGAACTTATTTCTTGCTCTGATGAAATCTCCGCATAATTTAGGGTCCTGAAAGAAAATCACGTTGACTCTACCAGGCAGATGCAATTAAGAACTTTTAAACTGAATTAGCAATGAAATACATATTTCATGTCAGGTTAGTAAAAATAAGGAAGTCTGACATTTCAAGTTCTGGGAGGAGTGCGGGGAGATGGAAATATTTATAAGCTGTTCTGGAAATGTAAATTAACAGCCACTTTGAAGCAATGTTTGGCAAAATCTCATCAAATTGAAAATGTACATATTCCATGGCCCAGCCATTCCACTTCTAGACATTCATCCCTTAGGAAAATGCTACCACAATTAATACAGGGAGGATCATGTTCACAGGACAATCATTTTCAAAAATGAAAAATTAGAAACTGGATAAGTTAATATGTAATCTAAGGAATATGATGGTTTTAAAAATCTGTCACACTAAAAGGATTATGTTAACTTAAAAGTCATAGAGAGAGGGAGAGACAGAGAGATAGAGAGAGATCTTCAATGAACTGGTTCACTGCCCAAATGGCTGCAAACAACCAGAGTTGAGCTAATCAGAGCCAAGAGCTTCTTCCAAGTCTCCCACATGGGGGCAGGAACCTCAGGACTTGAGCCGTCCTCTGCTGCACTCCCAGGTTGTATGCAAGGAGCTGGGTTGGAGGTGATACAACCAGGACGAGAACCAGTGCTGGTATGTGATGCTGGCACTGTGGGCAAAGGATCAGGTGGTTAAGCCACTGCCCTGGTCCAGGAATATACTATAACATAAGGAAGTATATGAATTTTTCTGTGGAAAAATGTGACATAACATATTTTTATTGAATAGCTTTTTGTGGTACTGTGTGTGTGTGTGTGTGTGTGTGTGTGTGAAATACAAGCAGTACAATGTAGTGTTCTTGATTTCTTCTATCACATGGAAAAATATATAAAGGGTAGACTTGGAAAGCATATACATCTCTGGGAGAGAAAAGTAAGTGTGGGTGGTAGTAAGGGAAATGTTGGATTCTCTGCAATTGATAGTTTTTTAAAACACTAGAAATGAAAAGATTCAGAGAGAATAGTAGACTAGAGAATACCAACACGTTTTCCCTTTCAGATAAAAATTATGCTGGGATAAGCATAGATTGTAAATTGTGTTTAACTAAGATCAATTTCAAACAAAGACAAAGAAAAAGATTGAAAGCAGTTATAAAACTTAGGATTATTTTCATTGAGATTTTAATTCGGTATTTTGCTTCCTATACATGAGACTAGCGCATTAAAAACTATCAATTTATGTTGTTGAGCACAAAAAGAAAGAGCAGTGATCTTGTATCATTAACAATGATAGGGGGTAAGGATGGAGCTGTAAAAGACCAGATTTTTGTACTTTTGGAGATAATATAGTGTAACTTCAAATTATTCTATTATAACTTTAGTGTGTTAAGCTTAATTCCCATGGTAACCACAAAGAAAATAGGTATAGAATATACACAAAAGAAAATGAGAAGATAATTAAAATGTTTCATTACAAAAAGAAATAGCCGAACATGAGACAACAAAGAAAATAAGGCATAGAAAATTCAGGCATATAAAAAGCAAATATATATATTATATATACATATTTGATTATATATAATGAAACTATTAATGTCAACAAGAAAATCATGTTGGATTTAAAAATACAAATAGATGGAAAGTGGAGAGATGTAAACAAATAAAAAAGCATTATGTGGCCCATATATTCCTCTTCTGAATATATACTCAAAGGAAATGCAGTTATCATCTCATGAAGTGTCTATACTTCCATATTTATTGCTGCATTCCTCACAACCAAGATAAGGGGAAAACGAAAGTTTGTAAGCAGAGAAATGAACAAAGAAACATGGTGTATGTTCACAATGGAATGTTATTCAGTTGTTAGAAAAGGTGGGAATTCTGCCATTTGTCACAACAGAATGAATTTAAAGGACACTTTGCTAAGCTAAGTAAAGGAAGCCAAACATAAAGAAAATACGTTATCTCACTTGCATGCAGAGCCAAAACAAATGCCGAATGCACAAAGGAGAGAATGCACAGTTAAGCAGGAAGGAGACTGGAGAGGTACAGAGCAGGATGGACAAGTCGAAAGATCTAATGTACAAGATGAATATCATGCTCAATATATTGCATTAGATTGGATTTTTTTTCTAAAAGAGATCTTAGCTGTTTTTACACAAATAGATAACTATGTGATGTGATGGATTCGTTCATTTGCTGGCCCATGGTAACCATTTCTCTATCTATATACAGAGCTATACATCAGATTACATAATCTAGAGTACATACAATCATTTTAACAGAAAATGAAAATACGGGAAAAGGTATTCAAGTCAGATAAGAAAAAGAACAAAGTTGAAGATCTTAGTCACACAAAATAGACTTAAAATTATAAAAAGGATGCAGGAACATAAGAAAGCACATTAACAAATACTAATCAGAGGGAAATACAGTAGGACAGTAAAGTGGTTATAAACATTGTGTGTCTAGTAATAGACCAAGATGTATGAAACAGAAACGGACAGGATTGGGTCCTCTGTGCTGTGATGCAGGCAGGGGTGGGGTGGAGGAGGAGAGCAGGCACAGTCCATTAAGGCACCAATTCTAGTCTGCTCCACTTCCCATCCAGCTTCTGCTATTGTGCCTGGGAAAATAGCAGAGGATGGCCCAAGTTCTCAGTTCCCTGCTTCCTCAATGGGAGGAAGGTCTGGCTTCAGCCTGAACCAGCACTAGCCATTGCGGCCATTTGGGGAGTGAACTAGTGAATGGAAGATATCTCTCTCTCTCTCTCTCTCTCTCTCTCTCTCTCCCTTTCTCTTTCCCTTTCCCTTTGTCCCTCCCACTTGTCCTCTACCTTTCAGATAAATAAAATAAATCCTTTTAAACAAGGTGGGGCCCGGCAGTGCAGCCTAGCAGCTAAAGTCCTCGCCTTAAATGCGCCGGGATTCCATATGGGCAGCAGTTCTTTTCTTTTTCTTTTAAGATTTATTTATTTTTTTTACAAAGTCAGATATACAGAGAGGAGGAGAGACAGAAGTGGACTGCTGGGATTGGAACCGGCGCCCATATGGGATCCCGGGGCGTTCAAGGCGAGGACTTTAGCCGCTAAACCACCACCGCCGGTCCCCTGGGCAGCAGTTCTAATTGCGGAGGCCACACTTCCCATCCAGCTCCCTGCTTGTAGCCTGGGAAAGCAGTCCAGGACGGCCCAAGGTCTTAGGACCCTGCACTCACGTGAGAGACCCAGAAAAGGCTTTTGGCTCCTGGCTTCAGATTGGTTCAGTTCCAGCCATTGTGGCTACATGGGGAGTCAATCATCGGATGGAAGATCTTTCTCTCTTTCTCCTTCTCTGTATATCTGACTTTGCAATAAAAATAAATAAATCTTTTAAAAAACGCTGATAGCTTTGAAGTGAAAAATAATGCTGCAATAATAGGAGATTCAAGATTCTATTCATAATAATGAACAAAACAACCAGATAGAAAAGGTAAGAAAATAGGTAACTTGAACAACATAATAAACTAAACCTAACAGGCATGTGTGGAATGCTCTATTTAATACCAATGACAGAGGCATTTTTCTCAAGTACACTTCAGATAAATTCCAGGATAAAAATGAGCTCTTAAGTAACCAGTGTATCAAAAAGTAAAACATAGAGAAATAGGAAAGTACTTAGGAATGGATTCATGCTGGATGCAGCAAAAGCAGAGCTAAAGGGGAGGTCTATACCAGACATGGCATTCTACACTCTGACGTAAAAAGGAAGCGCACACACACACACACACACACACACCCTAACTGAAACAGTAGACTTTAGAGCAGAGAAATACAGAGCAGGAAATTTAAAAAGAGGAAAACAATGAAATTGAAAATATATTCTCTTAAAAGATCAGCAAAATTTAGGCCCAACGTGATAGTGTAGTGGTAAAAGTCCTCGCCTTGAAAGTGCCAAGATCCCATATGGGCGCTGGTTCTAATCCCGGCAGCCTGCTTCCCATCCAGCTTCCTGTCTGTGGCCTGGGAATGCAGTCAAGGATGTCCCAAAGCCTCGGGACCCTGCACCCATGTGAGAGACCCAGAGAAAGCTCCTGGCTTCTGGCTCCTGGCCCTGGATTGACTCAGCTCCAGCCATTGCAGCCACTTTGGGAGAGAGCCATACAATGGAAGATCTTCCTCTCTGTCTCTCCTCCTCTCTGTATATCTGCTTTTCCAATAAAAATAAATAAATGTTTAAAAAAGAATAGGCAAAATTTAAAATCTTTACATGAATGAAGGAGAAAATGATAGAAGAGGCAAAAAAATAAAATCAGAACTGATACTGAGAACACTAATACTTATTCTAGAGAAGTAGAAAGGAAAACAGGTGAACAATTGTGCACCAATCAGTTTGGATGTGATGCACCAAACTGCGTCACTCAAATGACATGAGTAAATTCCTACAAATACAGAACTTAGCAAAAATAAGCAGAAAATTCAACTATTCATGTAAACAGTAAAAAAAAAAAAAAAAGGAATCAATGATTTAAATATCTCCTGAACAAAAAAATCCCTGAATGTCATAGTTTGAATGGTGAAGTCTATCAAGCATTTAAGAAACTTAGTGTCGGGCCCTGCGGCGTGGCCTAGCGGCTAAAGTCCTCGCCTTGAAAGCCCCGGGATCCCATATGGGCGCCGGTTCTAATCCCGGCAGCTCCACTTCCCATCCAGCTCCCTGCTTGTGGCCTGGGAAAGCAGTCGAGGACGGCCCAGGGCTTTGGGACCCTGCACCCACGTGGGAGACCCGGAAGAGGTTCCAGGTTCCTGGCTTCCGATCGGTGCGCATCGGCCCGTTGCGGCTCACTTGGGGAGTGAAACATCGGATGGAAGATCTTCCTCTCTGTCTCTCCTCCTCTCTGTATATCCGGCTTTCCAATAATAATAAAATCTTTAAAAAAAAAAAAAAAAGAAACTTAGTGTCAAAAATTTTCCAAAAATTCAAGACTAAGCAACACTTCTTATTTCCTTCTATGAGCAAAGCCAACGAGAAACATAAGAAAAGAAAATGCAGATCAATGCTCCTCATCAGCCTTAATACAAAAATTCTCAATAGAATAGTGGCAAAGCAAGTTCATCAGCATATTAGATTTTTCAGATCTAATCACCAATGAAATCCAATCAGTGTAATACACTTAATTGAGAGAATGAAGGGGTACGGAGTGGAACACAAGACATTTCAATTCAAGAGGAAGGGTGTTTGACACAATCCAACATTCTTTTGTAATAAAAAAAGTATTCAACAGACTAGAAATAGAACTATTATCTGCACAAAGCGAGAGTCACATGCAAAAGACCCACAAAATCCCACTCTGCTCAATGGTGACAGAGTGGCAGGGTTTCCTCTAAGACCGGAAAACAAGTACAGACACCTGTGCTTACCTCTTTTATCGAGCAACGTTACTACATTTTATATCTAACATGGTACTAAGAGTTCTATCCAGAACACCTAGACAAAAATTTTGCTGATGATGTAATAACATATGCAAAAAAAAGATTCCATAGCATAAATTTGTTACAACTAATATATTAATTCAGCAAAACAGCAGAATATAAAGTCAACATGCAAAAGACAATTTTATTTTTAGACACGGAAAAGCATTCTAAGTTAAATCTTTAAAGATCCCACTTATAATAGCACCAAAAGAATTAGAACACTTAGAAATTTATTAAACCAAAAGAACGAAAAGCCTGTACAGTGGAAACTACAAGACAATTGCGAAAGATATTAAATAAGATATGAATGATTGGAAAGATATTCATATTTATAAACTGGGAAACTGATTTCATAAAAATACCAATATTATCCAGAACCATTTATATGTTTAATGCAATTTCTGTCAAAATTTCAGAAATTCATCCTGAAATTGACATAAAATCCCAAACAGCCAAACAACTTTTCAAAAACACGAAGCTTAAGCATTAACACTTTCTGATTTTAGACATAACTGCAAAATTGCCATAATCAAAACTGGATGGCTTTGGAATAATACCATACATACAGAACTACAGAAGAGAAGAGAGCCTGGACAAAGCCATAAATATATGACCAATGATTTTACAATGAGAGATTGATGACCATTCAATAGAGAAAGCTCAGCCTTTTCAGTAATGCTGCTGGGAAAATTATATGCACATGCAAACAAATGAAACTGGATCTTTACCTAAAACTATGCACAAAGATTAACACGGAATAGGTGAAAGATGAACACGTAAAACCTGGACATATGAAACTCCTAGAAAAACGTGAAACAAAAACTTTCAGCACTGAATTTAGTAAATGATTTCTAAGACACAACATTATTGGCTTAGGGAACAAAATTTAAGACGACAAGTTGAACATCATGCAAATTAAACTATCATTGTGTACCAAAAGACATATCAGTGGAGTTAAAAAAGTATGCATCAAAGTTTAAAAGAAGATGTGTGCAGGGATGAATATATAGAACATACAGACTCCCAACACTCAACAACCTATGACAGTTTGATTAAAAAATGGATGACTGCCTTGAATAGACATTTCTCCATGCAAATGGTCAAGAAACCATGAAAGGGGACTCAACACCACAAGTCATTAGGGGAATGAAAGTTAAAACCGCAGTGAGAGATTGTCTCATACCCCAAAGAATGGCTGTTCTCAAAAACACAATGGGGGAGGGGTGGGTGTTGCAGTATGCAGGCTATGTTGCTGCATACTGCATCACAATCTGCACAATCTGCATCAGAGTGTCTAGGACCAGTTCTCCCCTCTGCTTCCTCCTAACGCGCACGCTGGGAAGCAGCTGATGATGGATGGCTCGAGTAGCTCCTGACCCCCTGCTTCTGCAGCAGTGGGTGTTCAGAGGCTGAGCCAGTGGATGGACGTTCTCTCTTCCTCTCTAACTCTGTCACTGTATCTTTCAAAATGAGTAAATAAAACTTAAAAACAAAACCAAATGAAATAATAAGTGTTGTCAAACTTAAGGAAAAATCGGAACCCTTGTGCACTGAGTGGGAATATAAATGATATATTTGCTATGTCAGTTCCTCAAAAAATAATAATGATCATATGGTCCAGGTATTACATTTCTCTGTACAAATTCTGGTGGATTGAAAGAAGGATCTTGAAAGGATATTTGTATGGTCATTTACATAGCAGCGTTATTCGCAGAGACTACAACGTGGAAGCAATACAAGTGTTTGCCATACATGAATCAATAGGAAGATAACCAACATGTGAGAGACATACACTTACACTGGAATATTTTTTAGACTCAAAAAGAAAAGAAAACTTGACACATGCTACAATATGATTGAACTAAAAAAATACTCTTGCTAAGTAAAATAAGTCACACACAAAAAGAATAATTTCATATGACTCCCTGATATGAGACTCTTAGAAAAGAACCAGTCAAGAAACAGAAAGTTGAATGGTAGATAGCAGGAACAGTGGGAAGAAGGAGATATTGGTTACTGTGTGTAGAGCTTAATTTTGCAGATGAAGAGTTCTGGGGATGAATGGTGATGTTGGCATTGGCAGAATTACACTAATGTGTGTAATGTAACTCAGTTGTAGATATACAATGCTTTAGATAAGGGGCAGGTAATCGGTGTAGCTACTGAGACATCACTTTGAATACTCACAACCCATAGTAAAGTGCCTGGTTCAAGTTCCATTCTAACTTTGTGCTAACGCATACCCTGGGGAAGGCCGCAGATGATGGTTCAAGTATTTGGGTTTCTGCCACCCACGGGAGAGACTTGGATTAAGTTTGTCTTCTAGCATCAGCCTTAACTCAGACCCATTTGGGGAGTAAAGCAGCAGAAGAGAGAATACTCTCTTCCCCCTCTTTCTCAAGTAAATTGTTTAAAATTAGAAAGATTTTACTGTATAGCATGCACTTACTTTCTTCTCTGAAGCAGCTCCTACTTCTTTCTATTTCTCATCATATAGACTAATGCAAGCGGGTAACATCTGCACTGTTTGAGAACAAAGACCATTTCTCTGTTGGGTTAAATGATGGCTTGCTATGTTCTAGCAGAAATTCCTGAGATCTCACAATCTCACGTCTCTAACTTTTCATTCTGAAGATCCTGAAAACTCTTAGAACGTCTGTCCTCCCTTTTTCTAGCTGAGATTCACTATACAGCTTCTGATTTTAGCAAAGTAAATAAAAGTTAATTTGAAGCAAATATTGCAAAATAGAAACTGTGAATTCTAGACATTGGGGATCTAGGTATTTACTTTAGTGCTAGTCTGTAATTTTTAAATTTTCCCCTGGGAAAAAACAGAAATATTAAGGAATAAATACACATGTATTCCCTACTTTATAAGTGAACCTTCAGGAAATAACCTATCACAAGTCACAAAGCTGAGCATGGGTGAGAGAAATGGGCTCTCTCCCATCGTCTTTTGAGCAAAACAAGCTGGCAGTTTCAAAGTAGAAATTCCTTCGAGGCCGCGGTGTTCTTTTCCTTGCAGCCAGGTAGGAATATCTCGCTTTCACTCTGCCTTTCAAGAGCCTGGAAGAAATGACACGATTCCCTTGGACTGGACAGGCAGGTGCATAGTAGTCACACAAAAAGGACTTGTCAAAATGGCACCTAACTGAACCAAATCAAATCGAGTTGAAGTAAAGCATTGGTAATTGACAGAGCTAGTGTAGGCGTTCTCTTTCCAACCCACAAAGGAAGAATGAAGAATCCTGACATCAAATAGTTTTCCAACGCGTGTGACTTGTGACTGCTGAGGAAAGCATTCCACCAAATTTGCTCTGGAATAATGGGACTCAGAAAAATCAAAACGGACCACGGATACTTTACCACTTGACAATTTATCTTTCTTTTCTCTTCATAAGCTTATTCCATCTAGGAGCAAATGTTTTATGGCATTCGCTATGAGTTCTTTCTCTAGGTTTAAAACAATCTGAGGAAACATCGGTTTTCTTCTTCTGGAAAAGCATCTGAGGGTCATTCTGAAGAAGCATCGGTGAATTCTGACTTTTATCAGAATCTCCCAATATCCTTAGTCCTCACTTGCCCTTCACTCTCTGTATCCATATTTCTTTAACATGTCACTTTTCCAGGTGACAACTGCCCTAAAGAGGCTGGTTTCCCACAGCAATGTGTCAGGAACGATAAGCTTTCTTCGGTTGCACACAGCTAAACTTGGGCTTTTAAACACTGGTCTTTGCAGTCCATTATATGCTCAGAGACCTTTGTTTTGCTGTCACTTGGGGAGGGGGAAGTGTACAAATCAATCGGGCTAGGATTTTTTTTTCTTTGAATTAACCAGTGAAACCTTTCTCTTCTCTAATCCTTTTACTCACACAACTCGTAGTTCATCTTAATTCTGCCTAATGGCACTAGACAACTGTATTGCATGGTCCTTCAAGTTGCAGTAGGCATAATGCTTTGGGCTCAAATCAATCATAGTTCAACAAATGAGAACACTCTACGGAACCCACGCTTAAAAAGCAAAGCATATTGTGCCCACTTTTAGTAATGCAGCCCTGCACATGGAGCACATAATGGCCACTAAATTAAGAAATTAGTCGCATGTCCTTGATAGCATGCATTCTTATTAGCGTCATTGGCATACTGTACTTTCTGGATTTCTTCTGGTTATTCATAAAATACCATCTTACAGGGCATGTCATCTCATTTTCCACTAGCTCTCAGTTTTTAAAACTATTATTATTTTTGTTTTTATTAAATGATAATGATCAGCTATTTAAGTACAAGAAAGAAAAAGAGATTCTTTGCTATCAGATAGAAGCCGGTAATTATGCTCTACTAAGCACATCACAGGCGCCCAGCTGGTACAATTAAAGAAATAGCTGATCAGTTCCAGCTATTGATTCTGCTAACATGTTTGTTCACGGTAGCTTCTTGTCTAATTAGTTTTTACTGCTTTCTTAGTCTAAAAGCATACCTGTCCAGACAGGGCTATTTCTAGATGGTAGTGAGCAAGGCTTCTTTTGGTTGACATAGTGTTTTTTTCTTTTTAAATGCAATAGTTTGTTTATTCATTTATTAGAGGATGGTCTGAATGTTAGACTTCTCTCTGAATTCCTTATTGAATTTCAAATCTGGATTTCACATGGTTCTCTTTTTAATAAATGAATATCTCAGTAGCTACAAATCAGATTCGTGCTGTTGTTATCAGGGAACGACTTGTTCGAATACAGTCCCCACAAATTGGAGCACGTTTGGAAATAACCTAAAAGATGCCTACTGCCAATCTCATTTGGGAGGGTTGTGAAAAGTACTCATTTTCCCTTCCCCTAAAAAGAAAGAAAGAAAGAAAACGCAAACTAAGTTAATGTACTTTCCTATTCCTGACTATAGATTGTATAAAGAGTGAAAATATATTTTTTTTTCTTCTAAGAAAACCAGGGGCAAGATATAGTGTTAATTTCCAGGAATGAAAACACCCATGGTCCAAGAAAACCTACCCAGTGCGACTCTGACAGAGGAGGAACATGCATATTGTACAGAATCCCTATCTTTGTCAAAGTGTGTGGAATAGAGCTCTAAGATACAGCAACAGGTGCTCGTGTGAAGTGGAGGCAGCATGACTGCGAGCAGCAGAAGAGTTTGTCAATAAAGCTTGAGGCATCTCTACAGCTGGCCTCAACAGGAATGGTAGCTGTCAGGAAGCCTAGGGACACTGGTATGCGGTCAACATTTGAATCACTCCCATGCAGGCAAAAAGTAAATGTTCTTTCTAAACATGACTCATTTTTTTTCTCCCAATGCATGGCTTAGAAGCAAAGGTATTTGTTTACCTACTTATTAAAAATGAGTTAGAAAGAACCTTTAAGAATTCCGGTAGGAATTTCTGTGCTCTCAAAGGGGATGAAATTGATCCATTTTAAACTGGTGTTTTCACTGTTAATTGCTGATTTAGTTAGTCCTGATGCTATAAACCTTTCAAGCCATGCAGGATGAGCCAATTTTCCTTTTTCAACAAAAGAGCATCCTGCAGATTATAATATTCCATTAACTTTACACTTTTACTTTAGCACCACATCGAGACATTGGGACACTTTGATTCAAACGACAGAAAATTAATTTTCACTTTTTTATTACATTTGCAGTGGAAAACTACTGATGACATAGCTGCTATAGCATAAAAGTGACACCAGAAATTATGAATTTTATTTCCTTCAGGGAGAAGAAAGTAGACAATTAAAAGCTTTAGCACTCTCTAAATATGCCCTACAAGTCTCCAGAAGACTGAGATTTTAAAATAAGAAAAGAAAAATGTGAAAACTTTGAACCTTTAGAAAATTCTGTTGTCAAATCTCCAGATTTTGGTATAAAACTTGATGTAGGGTAGCTATGAAAAGAAATTGCATCAAATCAACAGCAAACAGTTATATAGCAAAGAATCCTCAAGAAGGGCTAATTTCAAAGATGATGTTGGGATTGGTCAACTATGGCTCCGGGGTCATATGTGACATATTGCATGTTGTGGATAAAGTTGTAGCGGCATTCTGTGACACTCCTTCGTTCACATGTTGTCTATGGCTGTTTTTGCACTGCCTACCTGAGTAGCTGCAGTAGAGAATGCACGACCTGCAAAAGCTAAGATTTTATTATTGAATTCCTTACAAAGAAAGTTTTCCATTACAGAGAATGTTTAGCAGAAAGCATAAAATATGTACATGCTTTCTCCATCAACAACAACAGCAAAAAAAAAAAGAGAGAGAGAGGAAGAAAGAAAAATAGAAGTGGATGCTTTTCTGTTTTATTTATTTATTTTTTATTGTCCCCACCAACAATAGTCATCCAGGGAAACAAAACCAACTGAAGATAAACAGCTCTTTCCAGATGTGTGTCCCACGGAATCCAACCCAACAGCAGACTCTCCGAAGCACCCCTAAGGAAGCGAATGAGCTGGGACATTGAGAGACTCAGGAAACGCAGTCAGAAAGAGACCAGCCTGCCTGCATATTCTTCATTCAGTATTACCAATTGGTAGTGTTTTGCCTTCTATGCTGTTGCCCAAATGGCCTTTGTGCTCTGCCAACTCCTTACACTGTTGTTTCATCACTTGTTGGTTTACCTCAATCACATTTCTTAATTACCTGCCCTTGCTCCCATAGTCCTTGCCCTGTCAGATTGCCCCTCAGAGTTAGTTTACTTCTGGTGTGGGTGTCACCAACCACTGTGAATGCCAGTCTCCACCCCGCCCCCTCCCCCACTCCCACCTCAAGCACCTCGTCCTTTCTGGCTCTCCTCCACTTAGCCCTGCAAATGTACTAAAGGAAGTTCCCAACACCGCTCCCTCTCCCAAGGCATTCAGATTGCTTACAGAGCACAAATACATCAGAAGCACCTGTCAGCTCGTCAGATCAACAAGAATGGGAAACTCACCCTTAAGAATGCCTCTCCAGAGACTGGGCATGTAGTTGTTGGGGAGGATCGGGAAAGATAAGGTTTAAATCTCCTAACATTATCCAAAGCACAAGTTACTGCCCAGCTCTACGACTTTGGCCAACCTTTTAGTCTCAGCTCCCAGCCTATGTTCCTCATTAAGGAACAAACTCTCCAATTGACCGTGTTTCTATAGAACTGTTCTCACATTCACCCCTATCTCTGGAAAATGCAGGGTAGCATCAAGTCTGAAAAACACCTCACTGAATTCTTGAATGCATGAAAACACTGTACTTTTCAAAATGCTCCAGTATCCTTTTCCCAACCTGAAAGCCCAAGTCGTCACACAATTGGGCTCTCATTTCCTTTCTGACCCCGGTCCTGCTCACTGCACTCATTCTCCAGCATGCCCACTTCCTCCCTCCTCCTCCTCTAGCATGCCTGGACCCTTTGCACCTGCCCATTTCTTCTGCCAGTCACATCCTGGACTTAGCAGCCTCATGTCTCTCAAGTCCCTGCTCAAAAGTCAGTTCAAATGTCCTTCTTCCCCCAACCATCCTTTTTTTTTAATTTAAAAATTTATTTATTTTTATTGCAATCTCAGATATACAGAGAGGAGGAGAGACAGAGAAGATCTTCTATCTGTCGATTCACTCCCCAAGCAGCCGCAACAGCCAGAGCTGAGCCAATGCGAAGCCAGGAGCCAAGAGCCTCTTCTGGGTCTCCCATGCAGGCTCAGTGTCTCAAGGCTGTGGGCCATTCTCAACTGCTTTCCCAGGCCACAAGCAGGGAGCTGGATGGGAAATGGCGCTGCTGGGATTAGAACCAGCGACCATGTGATCCTGGCATGTTCAAGGCAAGGACTTTAGCTGCTAGGCTACTGCACCAGGCCCAACCATCTGTCTTTTTAAACCTAACTTGGTTTGTTTTGTTTTTACTATAGTACTTGTCACTTTCTGAAATAATGCACACCAGGCTTATTGAATTTGCCTACATTGTACCTCACCCCAACAGTGCATAAACAAAGGCAGGGGGTTGCTTATTTGATTCGTTGCTGTGTCCCAGGATATAGGTCAATGCTTAATACTCATCAGGCCTTGCCTAAGTGCTTGCAGAATGAGTTACTTTCAAGAAATTACAACAACAAAGAAATAAGCCAGTTCCCTCTTTTCCTTTCCCCTTGCGGCATCATAAATATGCACAGTAGCCGATATATAGAATTGTGCAACCTGGAACTGGCAAGTTGGCTCAGCTAGCTAACCCTCCACCTCTAAGTGCAGGCTTCCTGTATGTGTGCCAGTTCGCATCTCGGCTGCTCCACCTTCCTTCTAGTTCCTTGCTTGTGACCTGAGAAAGCAGCAGAGCAGGACCCAAAATCTTGGGACTCTGCACCTGCATTGGAGACTCTGAAGAAGCTCCTGGCCCCTGGCTTCCAATTGGCTCAGCTCCAGCCATTGCACCCACTTGAGGAGTGAACCAGCAGCTGAAAGACCTTTATCTCTATTTCTCTGAAAATCTGCCTTTCCAATGAAACTATATGCATATTTAAAAACGAAATGTGCCACTTTCCTCTTCCCACGTTGTTGTTTCTTATCCCGTGGGCCTCCTCTCACCAGCCCTCTGAAGCCTTCTGAGACTCAAGAGCATCTCCCCCTGTCCCAAACGTCCAATACACTAAGACTGGTTACAAAGGGATTGCCCCGCCCCCATCTGCCCTGAAAAAAACACAGAAGCTGGATCATGGGTGGTCCTTTTGGCCTGTCCCCAACAGGTCCCAGATGGCACAGCGCTTCCAGACAGCAAATCTAATCTACGCAGGGTATGAACAGGCCAGCAGCGCTCTGTGCCTTAGCAGAGAGCACCTCTATGGTGTGATCCTCATTAGACAGCCATCTGACAGTGCTCTCCCTTGACATATGGGCTGGGAATTGGGATGGCTATCACCCCACTTAGTTCCTAAAATGCTGAAGGGCAAAAGAGCATTTCAGACCAGGTAAACTCTCACACCACCTAGCATGAGGCTTTTCTCCCAGGACACGCTTGGTACAGAGGTATTGATAAACAATAGAAAAGAGGAAACAAAAGAGAAATAGTGTGATGGCTTATTTGTTCGCCTAAATCAACTCCCTAATGATGAGTAGTATGAATACGGCCAGTCTGCCTAGGAGAGCTGTTTTGTCATCTTGAACAGTAAATGCTTGGAGATGGACAAACGTACACAATGTGATGCCTAGAAGGAGCCCATCCTTTTCTGTCTAAGCACGGCTTTGCTGGTGCCATCCAGCATGCACCATATAGTCCCAGGAAAACTTATCCATAGATTTGTGTAATGTTTTATTTTTATACAAAATTAAAGTTTGTGCTTTCCAGAATTAAAGATAAGATGCAAAATGTCCAGAAGTAGCCTCTGGTCTCATAATTTCTAAATAGATTTGAATGTAATTAAACTCATTTAGCTCTGATTTGTGATCACTCATTTATTTTTTTCAACTGGAAAAATATTCTGACCATGTGAGATTAAAAATCCACAGAAGCGCAAACAATTAAACAGATTCTGTGAATCTTCTACGAGGAGTACAGGACTGAAATGCTCAATGAAGTATGTCTTGGGTAACATTCCAGCTGCACAGTGTAAAAGTTCAGCCTTTTCTGTTCCTATCAACAGCGCCTTCTTCCTCCGGCAATTGCTAACCTCACCATTCTGTTTCCTTTCTTTTCCTTCCGTGTCCTTATATCCCCTCCACTGTCTCAAATACCTGTCTTATCAAGTTGTCAGTGAGGGCAAAAGAAGTGACACAAAATGACAAAACAATGGAGAATCACAGCCCGCCACGCTTCACTGTCTCAGCTATGAGTCATCTCTCTCCAGCCCACCATGCACCTGCACATCTGTAACCCATCTTCAGCCCTGTCCCTGGTGTGTCTCCTGGGCCTGTCCCGATGCCTCTATGGACTTGACTCTGTTCACTCCAGGGCTGCCAGATGACTCCTATAATCACGGCATAAGGAGCCCTTTTCCAAGCTCTGTAATCTTTTTGGACTGGCTCTCAATAACTTCACCCATAGTTCCCCAGAGCTGGCTGGAGGGCAGGAGACCTGCATCTCTCCCTTTCAGGCCTGCAGCTGACAGTGTGCCCTTTTCCTGGGAGGCACGTGTAAACCCTGCCAAAGCACGTCTCCATAGGAAGGCTGCTACTCTTGGGGAATGGCGAATCTTTAGTACCATCGCTAAGAGCCCGATAAGCAGGTTAGGAGTAAAGCAATGGTCCGCATAAAAATCATGCCCCATGTTTACAAAAGAAAGGAGAAATTTCACCACTTTTAGAAACTTTCAAAGTCTTCAGTATTAAACAGCCAATCTGAAACTTCACAAAATTCTTTTTTGTTTTTTATGTTTTGTTTGGTTGTTGATCTAAGAGTGATTCCTGTAGGTAGTTACCACTCTATATTCAGCTAATATTCTTTTCACACCAGTTCTGGGTTTGAATTATGTAATGGCCCTTTCCCAGTTCACATTTCTAAGTCCTAACTCCCAACTGTATGACAGTACTTGGAGATAAGCTTTTAAGGAAGGAATTAAGTTCAATAAAGGTTACTAGGGTGGTTTTGAAACCAAGGGCTGGTGTCCTCAGAAGAAAGATAAAAATACAGATATGTTCCCTCTTCAGAGGGAAGACACCCCTCCCCCAACCAAAGACACAGAGAATACATTAAATTATATGCTAAGAGAGCAGGCCTTAGAAGAAAACAAACTTACAGACAACTTGATTTCAGATTCTGACCTACCAGAATTGTGAGGTTATGAGTTTTGTTGTTTAAATCACTCAATTTGAGGTATTTGTTACAATAGTTCCAGAAGTTCATAGAACATTCCTCAAGCTTTGTTGCTAGCTTGAAAGCAATGTTGTGAGCTTCTCTGATCATCTAAATACACAAGTGCTTCAAAATGTTTGTGGAAAATGAACTCCAAAGCAAGTTGATTTGAATGCTACCCAAAGATTTTTCACAAAGCTCATAGATTATCATCATGAATCTGTCACTGTGATATCAAAATCTGTTTACAAGAACAAAGTATAAATATATATATATATGTATGTGTGTGTCTAAAGTGTTACATTTGAAGTGGATGTGGCAAAACATTTAAGAAATGTGCAAAATAATAAGAAAAAAGTCCATAGAAAATGCACATTATAAGAACTATGTACGGATTTCAAAAAAACTTCTCATGAAAATCAACTTATCTTTTCACTTTCCTGGAAGTTTTGCAATACCACCTATGTCTACCTTGATTTCCATGTAAAAAGTCATTTGCAGGTTCTTAGTCCATTAGGGAAAAACGTTTGAAGTGCAACCTCTGCTGGAGACAGATATCAAATAATTTTCAGATCCTACTCTTGTCATTTGAAAGAAATACCTTGAGATTCCCGCCTGAGAATCCCCTCTAAGCTCTTCATTCAGGGTTTAGAGATCTGCCAGTTACAGAGGTGGTGAAGGCCACAGTCTATTAGCAACATTTCTTTTTCATTTTTCTACTACAATAGAAGATTTAACAAGGCAAATTTGGTACCCAATTAAGAGTACACTTTGCAGTCCTTCTAGTAAAGAATATTTGGTGTGAAGGCTAACATTGGGCAGACAGGGTACAAGTTGAAGGACACCACTTTCAAGTCACTTTCACAGGGAGAGAAGGCACGCACCTTTCTTCTTCCCACTTACAGCTGAGACACTGACAGGGAGGAAGCCTCAGTGGAGACCCAGGTGAACTGTGAAACACAGTTACATGATAAAGAACTTCTACTTGAAGTCCCTGTGTTTTTGCCTGTGTTTTTGCGTCATTTCTTCTTTATGTTTTAAAGATGGATTTGTAAGTCAGAATTGAGAAGAGAAATACCAAGAGATTTTTCATCTGCTGACTCACTCCCTAAACGGCCACAATAGCCAGGTCAGAGTCAGAGCTCAGAGATTGTTCTGAGTCTCCCGTGAGGATGCAGAGGTTCAAGCACTTGAGCTACCTCTGCTTTCTTGGTGCACATGTAGGGAGCTGCATCAGAAATGGAGCAGCTGGGTGTTGAACTAGCACCAAGAGAGAATTCTGATACTACAAACTGTAACTTTTCTTGCTATGCCACCACACTGGCCCTTCTGTTTTGTATTTCTTATTTTAGCAGACTCACTTATATCTTAAATATAGTCTAGTTATGCGGAAGATCCAGAAAGACAGAAAGAATGAAAGGCCTTCATGTGTAAGATTTATCAGCAAATTAATTCATCATTTAATATCATGTTTTACAAGTCCATAAAAAGTATCATGGTCAAGTACCAACTATGAACAAGCTACTTGAAAAAGTTCTTCACTAAAGGAAATATTCATATGGTCACACATTTGTGTAAAAAAGGTGCTTGATATTGTTAGTAATCAAATGACCACAGTGGAGCACATTATAATCCTGAAAATATTGGAACTGCTAAAACTGGAGCCATTGACAAAGCTGTGAGTTGTTAAACTTGTGAAGCAAGTAGAACTTTTTAATGAGGTTTTTTTTTTTTTGGTGGGACAATAAATGGTATATTTCTTTGAAAACTCTCTGACCTTCTCCACTTACGTACATCCCATTTCCCACCTATTGCAACATCTAGAACAATGTATGTACTTATTTCCCAAAAGACATAAACAAGAATTTCCATCACAGCACTGTTCCTTCTAATTCCGCACTGGAAACATACAAATGTCCATCAGCCAGGAAACAGAAGAACAGATTAAAGAATATTCACAGAGAAGAATGCCATGCAGAAATATCACAAGAGCCAGATCCAAATAGACCAAAAAACTCTCTAACTGCAAAAGGCATTTTTCCCAAACTAAGTAGATCCTGGGATTCATTAAGTCCCCACCAGTTCTTCGATTTTGCTGCCTGATCTTTTCATGCTATCAGTACACATTTCCTACTTCAATGAAGGCGGTCAAGATGTGTCCAGATTATTCTTTTTCATTGACCGAAACAGTAAAGAAGACTACCTGAAACACTGTTACTGTGAGAGAAACTTTGCAACTAACAAATCATTGAGATTTACATTACAAGACAAAGGAAGGATTCCCGGGTGTGGGTGCATAGGTGAAAGCTGAGACTCTTTCAAGAAAAGATTCGTGATCTAGTGTTGGCTGTAGGAACGGAGAAGGTTCTAGTGAGATGTCACCTGGAAGATAGAAGAAGCCATGTTTGGACCCAGTGCGTCTTTCTGTAATCAAGGCTCTGCACTGCAGCCTTGGGCCCAGTACTTGGCTTGTCTAAGCTCCTAACTTCCACAGGGGAAAAATGGCTATTTTCACCTGACAGTGATTTGATGATTGCACAGGACAGTAGAGTACCTGGAATACACATAGTGCTCAGTAAGCTTAACTTCGAACACCTATAAAATTACGACTAATTTTATTATTATTACATAAACAGTTTAGAAAGGAGATTGCCCAGGAAGCTACATGATTTGTTATCATTCTATTTCACATGATAAGTAAGATGCTTATATATTCAATATTACTAAATCCTTAAGAGAATTCATTTTTAGAAAATCTATGAATGAAGTATCATTGTTTCCTATGTCAGTTTGAGTAATATACATGTTGATTGTCCTTATAGATATCTTGGTGAGAGTACCTTTTAGCAGTTCCTTTCCCTGCTATGCAAATATAAAACAAACAACACAAAAATGCCATTTGGCCTTTATCAAGCAGAACATCTAGTTGTTTGGGCTCCCCTCTGTCTGTGTGACTCTAAACAGCCCAAGTCAATAGAAAAGGAAAACAAGGATAATTATCCAGATAATCCAAGAAGCAAACAACCAGCAAGAAAAGGATTAAAAGGAAAACTACTCTGAAATATGGTTTTTGTCAGACAGCTCTCTGTGGAGCTGTTCGACTTAACAATCTCTTAGTGCTGTACCACCTCTTCATGCCCAATAATTGTAGTTTTCCTTGCATTTGTGAGATGATATTTCATGTTTGCACAAATAGGCCCCTAAAATAAGGAAAGCTTATTTAAAGACATGGCTTTATGGAAAAAATACCTGTGATAATACTCGCGACGTAAGCTCTTTTGGAACAAAGAGGCTTCAGTGTTGCTGCAAATTAAAATTCCTAATCTTACTCCTAAACAAAGGTGAATGCTTTATTTTTCTTTCTTTCTTTCTTTATTTTTTTGCAACTGCAGTCTGGATTTATAAACTGTTTGAGATTCTCGCATTTCTACAGTCCATTTGCATAGCACAGAAAACATATTACATAACAAGTCAGTCAAGCTCAATTACAAGCAGATCTCTTCAATCAGGCCACTGCCGTTCTGTTGCTCAGTTCAGCAGCCTGTCTCCCACTGCTCAAATGTTGCCATGGTGACCAATTTTTGTCATGTACATTCCTAGGTCCCTTGCGGCCCCCTTATTCATAGCACTTTGCCATCACGACAGAGACCGCTAGCTGTTATCTCATTATTTAGACTCCCTTAGTAATACATATCACCTTTAAGCGACCTAGGTGAATTCTTGAAACCACACTCTAAGTGATATGTTATATAAACAATAAATTCATATTAAGTCAAACGATAGCAATAATAACAAATAAGTCATCCTGAGCAAGAGCTTTGTAAAGTTATGCCTTTGCTGTTCTAGAGCCATGTCACCACCCATATCATTGCAAGAAAAACTCTGGTAAGACAAATGCAATAACAAGATGGCAAAACCGGGGAGCCAAATTTGATCAACCATGTTGCAATCCATCTGAGCGTGGAGCTTTCCACTGTTTTGACAGCTAAACAACGCAAATTATCAGTATATTGGAAGAACGAACAGAGAAATATAAAGACGGTCTAATGTATCCATATGCCTAAAATGACAATGTCATATGCATAAAGTAAATGTCACCTTTTTTTCTTTTTAAATATTGTAGGCTGAAAGTCTTTTGAATAAAAACACAATCTTAAAAAAATCACAAGAAACCAGATCAAAGACATAAATAGAACAAAATATGCACAAGAGATCTCATCCAAGATCAAAGATGTGAACGTAATTGCCATGAATGAGAAGTGCACAGCTCACCAGAACAGAATGTCTTCAGCACACGGAGAATTCTGCTCCCCCGCCCAAAAAAAAAGAAGAAAAAGAAGAAAAGGAGAAAAAATAAGCCTCTGGGAAATCAAGCACTCCACAAAGCAAGTAAAATGTCTTTATTTTTCCCTTTGCAGTAAGCAAAATTTCTATGCTGTGCCATTGAAATAGTCAAATACGGGCCGGTGTTCACCAAGACGCACAACTCAGTATTTCCATTTTGTGGACTAAGTGTCTTTTATGTTTCTTTCCCTGTCAAAATACATCCCCAAAACTTCAATCTTTTAAAATATTCCTCTGTAAATGAATCTGGTCAAGAGAGTTGTTCACAAGTGCAAAATATTGAGGCAGCCTTGGGAAAGTGGTTTTGCTTGTTACAGTGAAGTAGTTAGTTTAATGCATATGGGAAAAAGAAGCAAAAAAATGTAGGGGGAGTTTTCTTTATTAAATATTTATCACTGGAATCTTGGGTAGATGCCACTGAGACAAGCAATCATTAGAGATGCGACATTGATTGAAGTGAATATTAAGTAGTACTTTACACTAAATAACAGTTGCTGATTTCTTGGGAAAAAGTTCTTGAGATTTTTAGACTCGGTTCTTGTAAAATGTTTTATTGTATGAGCTTAGTTTTTAGTAATTCAGTCTTTGAAAAACATGCCTCTGTCTCTAACCTTACAGAGCTTTCATCTCATGTAATTTAATGAAATTAATTGTGCAATACAGTAACAGGATGCAGGAAAGAGAGGGACAGGGAGAAAAAGAGAGCCAGCCAGAGAAAACAGATTCAAACAGATGGTAGACATGCTAACCTATACCAGCCAAAAAGAGAAAAGGCAAATTATCCATCCATCATACTCCTTAACTCTTGGGGAAGACAAATTTAATTTTCAAGGTAAAGTTTGATAAGTTATTAACACTGAAAGTAAATTTTCCTGATTGTATCTTTTATTATAGAAGCAATAACAACAACAAAAAATATTGGTAGGAAGGTAAGTTTTTAGTACACCAGTTAAGACATGGACAGCATGTCCAGGACTGGCTCCAGAGTCCAGCTTCCTGCTACTGTACACTCTGGGAGTCATCAGACAATGGCTCAATTAGTGTGGTCCCTGACTACCAGCCGTAAGACCCACACTGAGCTTGCCACTGTTGTAGGCATTTGGGATATAAATCAGCAGATGGGCGCACTCTTTGACTATGTGTCTCTCTGCCCGATTCCCAAATAAATCTTTAAAAAATAATAAAATTGGACCAGGCGGCGTGGCCTAGCGGCTAAAGTCCTCGCCTTGAACGCCCCGGGATCCCATATGGGCGCCGGTTCTAATCCCGGCAGCTCCACTTCCCATCCAGCTCCCTGCTTGTGGCCTGGGAAAGCAGTTGAGGACGGCCCAATGATTTGGGACCCTGCACCCGCATGGGAGACCTGGAAGAGGTTCCAGGTTCCCGGCTTTGGATCTGCGCAGCACCAGCTGTTGCGCTCACTTGGGGAGTGAATCATCGGATGGAAGATCTTCCTCTCTGTCTCTCCTCCTCTCTGTATATCTGACTTTGTAATAAAAATAAATAAATCTTTAATAATAATAATAATAATAATAATAAAATTTGAGAAAGCCAGGGCCAGCACAGCAGCGCAGCAGTCTAATTCTCCTCCTGCAGCACCGGAATCCCATTATGGATACTAACTTGAGACTGGTTTCCTCACTTCTGATCCAGTTCTCTGTTTATGACCTGGAAAAGCAGCAGTGGATGGCCCAGGTGCTTGGGTCCCTACAGCCATGTGGGAGACCTGGGAGAATATACTGGGTTCAAATTGACTCAGCTCAGGCCTTTATGGTAATTTGGGGAAAGAATCAATGGATGAAAGATAGCTCTGTCTCTACTGTTGGTAAATCTACCTTTCAAATTTAAACAAAAAAAATTAAATTTAAAAATTGGAAAAATCTAAGCAACACACTTCTTAAAAAGATTTAGTCTCATCTGTATACATCAACATGCATATACTTTTTTAAAAAAGATGTATTTATTTTTATTGCAAAGTCAGAGATACAAAGAGGAGGAGAGACATAGAGGAAGCTCTTTTAGTCCGTTAATTCACTCCCCCAAGTGGCTTCAACGGCTGCAACTGATCTGATCCAAACCCTCTCCCTTCTCCTTCCTATGTCCCCTTCTTACCAATCCGCCCATATTATTACAGCAATTTAATCCTTTACTAACAGTTACAAGGTTAATATCCTGCTTTTTAAGTTCATCATGACATTGTAGGTATAGACAAAGATAGGAAATTTAATATCACAAAGCCAAGGTATATTTAATCCTTTCACTTGGAGTCTTCTTTTCATCTGGCAATAGAGATACCTACTGCAACGTAGCTTTCCTAATAGAAATTTTTAACCATCTATTTTTATGAGAATGTTTTCAACAAATAAACTTGCAATTTTGAGATTGTACACTATAATGTGTATTATTATTATTCAGAGCAGTATTTTTACATTGTCTAGATCCTATGTATTGTCTAAATTTTATTTTGATCAAAAGTCTTTGCATGTTTAATAAGCAAAATTCCCAGGTTCAATTCACCTGAAAGCAAAATGCAGACTTTACCTCGATGAATCAACACAGTGCTCAAGGACAGGGGATTCCTTACCACAGCATTTTCCTTCGCAGGGTTGAACACTAAAGAAAACTGCTTCAACTAGAGGAATATGCAAGGGATGATATAATATCATGTGAAAGGGGAATGCAAGATGTTATAAATAAACCCTGAGTCTCCTTAGCCCTGAGTGTTGTGAAGCTAATTTATCTGGAGAGAAAGAAAGTAACCTCCCAGTAGCAATGTCTCCATGCTACTTATCGGAAGAATAAACGTGGAATATAGAGCAAATGAGCCTGCTTCCTGCAGCTCCTGGAGTTTCTAAGGGAAGCGTTCTTTTTGCCCAGTCCACCTATTTATGTTAGCAATGCTGCGAGAAAACTGCTTTGAACACTTCTATTAAGTTCCTCTTCAGGGACTTCAGAAATGTCTGGTTTAAAAAAAAAAAAGGACGCTTTCTTATAACCAGATGATTGCTGTTGTGCTAACATTAACCACAAACCTCTGTGAGACCATTTTCCTCCACCAGCCAGTAATGTGGGTGTGGTAAAATGGAATCTTACATCTTTTGAGGCTCACCTAAAATTCCAAAGTCAGGCAGCGGTACTGTCCCTTCCTGCATAGGGATGTGCCGCAGCATCCAGATGCAGTTCTGATGGCCTCTCCTGGGTGGGGTGCTACTCAGAGCCCTGCTACACCCCGCACTGGTCCCTGGGAACCCCAGTAAGGAAAACGGCAGTTTGTGAACAGTGTCCAAAGCGAAAAACTTTAGAAGCCCTTCAGTTTTCCCACCACTTAGCCTGTAATTTCATGGCAGTATTTTTAACCAAGAGGTAAGTTTATACTTCTTTTAATAGTAATTAAATCACCACTTTGCACAAGTGACAGCTGAGTATTCTTAATTTATTCACAGTAATGCTGTTTATGATGCTTCTAATTCATGTACTGAAAAATTCCAGATTTGGTAAATATCCAGTGGCTGAAACTCAAGCCTACTGTCGGGTTGAAGTGATTGTCCACACCAGCTTTTCACTTTTACATTTCTATTGTAAACGGGGTTTTGAAGCCCAGAGCTGGATGGGCAGCTCTGATGACAATATTCTTACCTTTCCTTTGTTTGTAGAGTTTTATGAAAGTTAACTATGCAACACATGGCATTTTTTACTCTGGAAATTATTCGATTTTCACAAATACTGGCCTTTGCAGTATTTCACAAATACTGGCCTTTGTAGTTTTCAATCACCCTTACACATCATTCTCTGCGTTCACACAAAGGAAAGCTGATGATTTTTCTCAGGAAGTTTTTGAATAAGTGACTTGCTATGGTAATTCCCCAAAACAAAATTATTTTCTTTTCTCGTCTTTTTTTTTTTCTTTTTGACTCAAGAAAACCTTTTAGTAATTCTACATGACTCGGGAATAATAGCGAAGGACGCTGTGAATTTCGCCCGTTTTTTTCAACTTGAAAATTGCAGCTCAATTCACAATTGCTAAGATATGAAATCAGTTCAAATATTCATCAGTTGATGACTGGATACTTAAAACACAGTATACATACACAACAGAATACTACTCAGCCATCAGAAATAATGTAATCCTGTCTTGCAGCAGAATGGATGCAACTGAAGACCATAATGTTTAGTGACATAGAACAGTCCCAAAAGACAAATATATGTTCCTTGATATGTGTGGTTAATGTAGAATGCAAAAAACTTGTATAAGAATGAAAGTGATATCTTAGGACTCAATTAATAGTTTTAGCCATTACGTGTATTCCTAACAGTAATCTTTCTACCAGCTGAACAGTATGATTAGTGGTACATTATTTCTGTGATTACAAAGTAAACTGAAAGTATGCTATCGTGAAAATTAAAGAAAAGAAGGAGGAAGGGGTGGAAGGAGGAAAGTACTGCATCTGTCAAAGAATTATATATATGTTAAAAGTATGAAATACGTTCTCTGTGTTAACAAAAATTTTAAAATAGAAAATCTCATTTACCTATTATCAAGATACTTTGGAACTTTTCATTTCCTAATACATACTGCCTACTTCTGAACATAAAATTATTTTATATATGTTTTACATATTGTATATGGCACAAATTATATATATATATATATATATACACACACATATATATATGTATATGTACAACGAAACATCTTAGAAGCTGCTTGTTTCTCCTGAAGTCAGGGTTCCAAAATGTTCTGAAGATGAGAGTTATCAGGATTAAATTCCTTAAAAATTTTCCTAGGGTCACTAATTCCTAAAAGGAAGGTCTCAGGAAGCTATATTTTATAAATATTACTCAAGGGCTCAGCCAGTATAATAGTGGTAGAAATCATGCCTTGAAAGCATGTGTATACAAGGATACTTAATTTCATTGAACTAAAAAGTAAATTAATTTTCTGCAATTAAAAACAACTCTATGAAAGTTTTATAGTTCATAATTTTGCGATTAGGTGGAAGATTTTGTAGGCATTCCTTTCAAAAATGCTTCATTCCAAAAATATTTGTCTTTTGATTCTATATTCTATGAATTTTTTTGTTTGTCTCCTTATGTCTAGGAACATGGAACAGACACCACTTTAACCTATTACAGACTGGATGGCTGTACTTTCAAAGTAACTTGCTGCACACAGGGCTCTCAGGGAAGTGTCTCACACCTAAGCCCTTGAAGTGTTGGGTGATACTGCTTTCCCTTTTCACATTGTGTAGACAGTGGTTGTCAACTGACTACCTCTAACTTCGGAAACATTATCTCTCCTTAATCTCTGTCCTAGAGCCCTGCGTTTACTATTTGCATGATTTCTTTTGTCTTCTTATTCAAAGCATTTGTCTAAATTCTTGACTCCTTTCCATTAGCTCATCCATTCTGGTTACTTTCTTATCTCTCCTGTGAACTTAGTGATCCTCTTGATACTGACTCTTTCCAGGAGTCTTTTTACTCTTTATCTGGACACACAAGGAGTCCTTACTGGGAATCTTAACATCCAGTGATAACCATCAAGGTATTTGTCTTGATGGTCTAAGCTCAATTTACTTGCTGCCTGAAGTCTGAGATTGATTATTTAATAATTATCGGAGGTTTCTGGGGATGTGTAGAGGTTTCTCCTAGTACAACTGTTGTTGCTTCAATCCATAGAGGTTGCACAGTCTCCTGGAATCTTCCATGTGAATAGTTGAAACCACCCACACATTGCGGAAGATATGAGGCTTCCACTGAGCCTGGGAGTACCTGTATGATATATGCTTTTTCCTCCCTGTAATTTAAAAAAGGAAGCCTTATGCCCATTCACATACTTATCTGTAGTTACACCTGGTGGTCTCTTTTGGCACAATAATTAGAGTAATCACAAAAACGAAGAGCAAAACTTCAGTATAACCAATCTGCTCCTTTCTATATTACGCATCATCGCAGATTTTCCTAAATAACAATCACTTGTATTACAACTCATACAAGTAAACACCATGTCACTGAGATACACACAGAGAATGCAGAAGCTATTGTGTTGACTTACTATCAGCCCAAGCGTGCCGCACTGCTCTACCTAGCACGAGTCACCCTAGAGTCAGCGTGCATCTTAAAATTGAGAGATCACTGCATATTCTGATAGGAATTCATGCATTGAAATGGATCTATTCACAGGCAACAACAGTATTCCTTGACAAACAATGTTTTAATTCTGACCTGGTGGAAAAAAACAACAATCGTCTTTATCTTCTATTTCAATCATTTCCAGATATTAACGAAATATGTTAGTGGTACCTCAGGAAATTCCTAAATGACCAGGGTGACTTCCATTACTCTGTGTTGGAAGAGGTTAAACTGCCCAAAGCCATAATTTCAAGTCTTAATTGAATGCCAGCAATTCAACCATGAGCAGGATCCCAGAAGAATGGCCAAGTTCTCTGTGGGCTTCACACAATGGGAATGCGTGGGCAGATGCCATCTGCAGCTCAGGGGTGGGGGAACAAAAAGACATTGAGGAAGAGGGAATTTCTGACAGATATGATATAATGGGAAAAATCTGAAAGTCATCCATCATGACGGTGACACACATCACACCCAACAACAGCCAGATGCCACAAGATGTCACGTACCGCCTGCAGCGTGTCAGGCCTTCTGGCATCAGCACTTTTGTGCATCCGGCTATCTCCCCTTTGTTGCCAGCTCAGTTTCATTGCTTGGGGAAGCCCAAGAATGCTTCTGCCTATCCCTGCCCCCAAACATTTGCTCATGAGGGCTTTATTTTCAAGCAGCACAACAGGCATTTTGGCCACATTCATCTGGTGACACAAAAGTGACAGAGCTAGACAAGGATGCCAGCACCACCAGATGTTGGTGAATCCATAAATTGGCTTAGTGCAACCACACTGTTCCTAGAGGGCTAGAATAATGTGGACCAGGCCAGAGTACACAGTAGTTCAGAAGCTACTCTGATCCAGGGAGCGGGCTGAATCTTCCATTCACTTCCTTTGGTTTTCCTTTTAGGTCTTACTTTTAAAGAGCTATCTCAAGAGAATATATACTATGGATGAGATTAAAATGATTTAAAATATGTGTATGCCATGTTTTATATCACTGTGAAATGTCAAGCTGGGTTTAATTTCAAAACAATGCATGGCATGTGCACACATACATACACATGCAACACGTAAGGATTAATCATAATTCAATTTTTGTGTGAAGTTGTCATCCTTTGAATACTCTTCCGCTTTAATATCAATTGAGTTAAATTGCAACAGGAAGCTCTCTAGGTCAGGTGTCCTGGGCAGCAGCTCTTCTCTGGCCCCCAGAGTGCCTACTCCCATACTGAATACACCAATTGCTAGATGACTGATCAGCCTATTTTACTGAGACTTTTCTTTTTAAAATATTTATTTATTGGAAATTTAGATATACAGAGAGGAGGAGAGACAGAGAGGAAAATCTTCCATTCGATGATTTGCTCCCCACGTGGCCACAAAGGCTGGAGTTGAGTTAGTCTGAAACCAGAAACCAGTAGCTTCTGCCGGGTCTCCCACGCGGGTGCAGGGTCCCAAGGCTTTGGGCCGTCCTCAACTGCTTTCCCAGGCCACAAACAGGGAGCTGGATGGGAAGCAGGGCCTCCAGGGTTAGAACTGGTCCCATACGGGATCCAAGTGCATGTAAGATGAGGACTTTAGCCACCAGGCCACTGCGCTGAGCCCAAGACAAGAGCTTTTTCATCTGTTAAGCTTTTTAAGTATTCCTGACTGACATATAAGAAAGTACTTCTTACAATGTGCCAAAACAAAGAAGGAAAAGGTTGGCTTGGGTCACATTAAAGAAATATAAAACTTATCAGATTTTATTCCTTTGTTGAAAATATTGGTAATCTGAAATCATAAAACTTTTATGCATATTCAGAATAACTTTCCAGGTTAAAAGAACTGTGCCAATACATCATGTTTCAGGGATTTTTATAAACACAGGGTAACTAGTCCATTTGCAGGCACATCTGCTGGGCTGGTTACTGCTCCCAAAAGTTCACACAAACTTCAGATAACGAGCCTTTCTCCAGAGCAGCTACTTGATCACAATGAATAAGACTGAATCTCCTGCTAACTTTACAAATTTTTTGGAAATAATCCTACTACGGTATCAACCATATCCCACACCTGGCACTTCAGATTCATGCACGAAAATTCAAATTATCTTGACATACTGTACCATTTTCATTTATATTCCAATATCTTTTGTATTTCTCTGCATTCTTATCACATTTAAATATCTATTCTAGCATTTTATATCTCAGCCACATACATAGAGTTAATTTATATTGTGATCAAATCTGCTCATCAATGCATTGTTTCTCTGAGTAGGATATGGAGTTATCATTTTAGTATTACATCATGGAGCAACTTTCAGTGGGCCTTTGATGTGGTTAAATTATTTCATTTTTACCATGTAAAAACGTTATAGAACTGATTCGGTGTAAATAACACAAGTTCTTATTCTGTTTGATGGAAATGTCATCATTTCCCAAATAAATTGTGAACCAAGATGTGAATTAGGAGACATAAAAAACAAAGTCACTGATATGATTGTTAGTAATTATTAAGAGCAGATCTCTTATTAGTTTAAACATAGTACAGGTAGTATAGCTAAGCCAGTTTTTAAAATTCAAGTGAAAAAAGAATTTCAGGATAACAAAAATTTATTCAACATGTTTCTTAAAACAAATTGTGTATTAAAATTATAATAAGATCCAGGCACAGACGTTTGGTGCAGCAGTAATGACAGCACTTGGAACACCTTAACCCCGGTCAGAGTCTCTGTGTTTGATTCCCATTTCTCAGTTCCATCTCTGCTCCCCAACCTAGCTTGCTGCTAATGCAGCAGCTGATTGCTCAAATGGTGAGGACCCTACCAGCTGAGTAGGAGGCCAGGATGAAGTGCCTGGCTCCAAATCTTGGCCTAGTCCAGACCCAGCTGTGGCAGACATCTGGGCATTGAATCAATGGATGGAAGATCACTCTCTGCCTTTCAAATAAAAATAAAAGTAAATAAATAAGAATTTATATGTACAATTGAAATAATCAGACAAATGCAGACAAGAGACGATTCATATAAATAGTCTCTGATGCTTTAAATATATTACTTTTGAATCAGGCACCTGAACACTGAGATTCAAACTTGCGTGAGTTTTAAATCAGCACAATGGCAATGTAACTTATATGAACCATCTTCCTCTATTTTCCCTGGCCATTAGCAAGGATGTGGATCAGAAGTGGAATATCCAAGATTGGAACCAGTTCCTAGTAGGAAGATGTATGTAACTTACGTGACATACATATAAAAAACTTAGGACATATCAGAAAACACACAACATTTAAGAATGTTAACTCTCTTAACCACATTTAACCTAGTTGTTTGGTTGGTAGTTTAATTTTAGTACATAATTTTTATTTATAGGAAATATTTATAGATTGCTTAGGTGCTTGCACTCCTACGTGTTGTTTGACTTGGGACTAAAGCACCAAATCAGAAATACCAGAATGATTTTCCCTGATGTTCCACTCACGTCACTGCAACAGTCTCTTTTTCTGATGTGTGATGTGTTCGTTTGCAATTTGTCCCACTCCCACACTAGAAGCTTGCCTCTTAGAGGACAAGGATAGATGCTTTGGTGCTTAGACTCAATCCATGGTCTGGCACTCAAAACGTAAATGTGAGCGTTTGAATATATATGGAATGTGCATGTTCTTTTGAAAAAAAATGAGAAAAGAAAACCAAGGAGGTTTGCATTTGTATAATTATGATTTCCTAATGTGAATTACAGTGTAAAATATTTCATTCAAATTAAATGCTTTATATGGAGTATTTCAGTATGCATTGCACAAATAATCTTTTTCAGTGAACTATTTTCAATAAGCACTTTTCACAGAGCAAATCAAAAGAGAATGTGAAAGAAGGTTATCGATAAAGAATAATAAAGCTTTATGATTAAAATTTCTGAAATCCTCAAGGTATTATTCCATGACTTGGGAACTAAAGGCCCATAAAATCAATTAAATGAAGCCAAGTATAGCATGTTGTATTCAATACTCAGGCTTTCAGAAGCTTATATAAAATTTGTTTGCCCAAAAGATGTATAAGTTATGCCTTCATAGAATTTGCTGATGGAAAGAAACCACAACGATGAAAAGGGAAATTTTCTTGATCACCAAGAATCACACATAGCTATTTTTAACATTTTGGGGAATGTATACAAGTTTTCGTATAACCTAATAAATTATCGTTAATCTCAATTTTTTTGTAGAGAGTAAACACCTCTGATTCTAATTAGCTGTAGATAATCAGACAGATGTGAATGCTGAAAAAAAACTGAACAGTAAATTCCGTAGTGAGAAATTTTAGCTGCCAAAATATCTTTGTCTGGTGATCTTGAGATAGTACTTCAGATGAGCCAGAAAAAAGCGTAAGGTGGCAGAATTTCTCCAAGATTTAAAATCAACTTCTCTGGGGCTACTAGCAATGTGGCCTAGAGGATTAAGCCACCTCCTGTGGTGCCAGCATCCCAACTAGGAACTGGTTCCAATCTTGGATGCTCCACATCCTTGCTAATGGCCAGGGAAAATAGAGGAAGATGATCCAAGGCCTTGGACCCATGCACCCACCTGGGAGACCTGGAGAGCTCCAGGCTCCTGGCTTCAGACTGACCCACCTCTAGCAGTAGGAATAACCACCAGATGGCAGATCTCACTCTCTATGTCACCTTCTTGTTCTGTATGATATTCCCCTTCAGCTGCCTTACTTGTGATTATTGCAGTCCTCTGGCTTCAACACCCAGATAACTAACTCAGACAACTGGCAAAAGACCAACTTTGTGCAGTGTAATTCCCACAGAGACACAGACACAACTGCATGGCAGGTCAGATGCTGCCTGAGACGGCTGCATCCCCTTCATGACGTGTTTGAGTTCTAGTCCTGCCTCTGCCTCTGATCCTACCTCCTTCTAACGTCCACCTGGGAGGCGGGGGTGATGATTCGCATCTGTTGGGTTTCTGTGTTGGATTTTTACTTTCAACTTGATCCAGTCCTGGCTGCTGCAGACAATTTAAAAGTCAACGAGCAAATAAAAAAAATTCCTCTCTCTCCATCTGTCTCTTCCTCTGTCCCTTTCCCTCTGTCTCCCTCTATGTCTCCCTCTCCTTCTGTTGCCTTTTAAATAAGTCAATCAGTAAATGAATAAACTATTTTAATTATACATATCATTATAAAATTTCTGTATGAGAGATGAGAAACTCCTCTTTTGTTTTTTAGCTTTTATCTTTCTTTAAACAAGACTGTTTAAATTTCCTTTGCAAAAATTAAGACATGTATCTCCATGAATCAAAAAGTACAAAAGTACAAAAAAATGATGAAAAACTCTCTTCCCTTTTCAATTGGTGTCTGATTTTCTCCAAGGAACAAATGTGTGTCTCTGTGTCTGGGTCTACATCTTTCTACAGAGCGTTTAAAGGAAGAGGCTTCTCAGATCAATATTCATCCCAGAGGTTCTGGCCTCTTCCGGAACTTTCCCCAAGACTCTGGCCCCTCAAGATGTCTTTCTGGGCCTGGTGGCGTGGCTTAGCAGCTAAAGTCCTCACCTTGAACACAACGGGATCCCATATGGGCGCTGGTTCTAATCCCGGCAGCTCCACTTCCCATTCAGCTCCCTGCTTGTGGCCTGGGAAGGCAGTTGTGGATGACCTAAAGCCTTGGGACCCTGCACCCATGTGGGAGACCTGAAAGAGGCTCTGGGCTCCTGGCTTCAGATTGGTTCACCTCCAGCCATTGCGGCCGACTGGGGAGTGAATCATTGGATGGAAGATCTTCCTCTATGTTTCTCCTTCTTTCTGTATATCTGACATTGCAATAAAAATAAATAAATCTTTCTTTAAAAACAAATGTCTTTCCTGATTTCAGCATTCCCACCTTTCCTAAGCACTGCTCTGTTATTTCCCACTACGAAGAAGGAAATCATTTTGGCCATTCTTATCATTACTCAAAGGTGCCCTAATGCTTCTAAGAGTTATACCAGAATGATGATGAACTTGTGACTTGCTGAAAGACTATACCATTATAATAACATAAAGGGAAACAGTGGGAGGAGGAGACATAGGGAAGGTGGAAGGGAAAATCCCTGAGCCTGTGAAACTATATCATGAAAAAAATTTAAAAGTATACCAAACTTCTGTAAAGGCCAACCCAGCACCATTTCTCCACTCCATCCGCTCACCCTTGAACTTTCGAGTTCCCACCCCATAAGTTCTGCAACCACATACCAACACAGACACACAGAGTCCTCAGCAGAGCTTATCTCTCCAGGACCATTGAGACCTGCTCATCATCCCCACCGACTGTGTCCATGAACCTGGCGTCTGTCACTTCAGGTACAGCACACACCTCTTCACAACGGCACCCCTGCGGGCACAGGTCCCTCCTGAGTGTGAACACTGCCTCACATAGCTGCCTCTTCTCAGAACAATGCCTTTGTTCTTGTTTTTTCCCTTCTTTGAATTTTGATCATTCCAAACTATGTAATTTTGTTATTGTGGGTCACAACGCAAGTCCAAATGTCTCTTTTCTAAACTTTTACTCCACTAGTAAATTAAATTTCCATATAAATACGTTTCTTGTGCATCAGAAAATTGTAATGGCACCTTTCTGAAACAACTGTATTTGAGGATCTCTTGATAATTGGACCCTAACATCTTCCATTTTTTTCCTTTTATATAAGCCTTCTATTCCAGACAAATGGACCTATTCTCTACCCCATTTTTGTCCAAGCTGTGTCATCAACTCAGATAATTCTATCATATTAATACTTCTACTAGATAGTGAAGTGATTGATCAGTTAACCATTAACAAAGATTAGCTTCTATTTTTTTTTTCAATTTTCTATTCTCCACACGTGGTGGAGGATTGTGGAAACCAGCCAAATGTCAGTGCTTGGCTCTGCTGCTTATTAACTTGGGCAACTAATTTTCTCATATGTAAAATTTGCTAGCAGCAATGTTTGCCTCGTGGAGTTTCTATGTAACTTTGAAAGTCCCTGAAATATAATCAGCTCCAGGATCTCAGTCTTGTTCCAAAAGAAAAGAGAAACCTGGCATAGCACTCCTTTACAAACTCACACTTAAAGGATACGTACTACAGTGTTAAACTGTTAAAGTTTTTATTGGTATATTAGCCAAAGCCATGTTACCTATAACACAGCTCTCATTATCTGTTCTAAAAATATTCTGAACACAGCATCAACCACATTTTTGTATATATTATTTATACATTTTAATGAATATTACATGAATATAATTTCTGAGACAATGAAATTATGAACACTTGAAAATTCTTACAAGATGCATAAATGTCAGTATATAAGTTATTGCCATGTTAGCTAAGCTCTCCATGTTAGGTGACCAGGCTTCAGAATTTCAGCATTCAACTTCTTCACTGTTAATTACACATCTGGCTCTGATACACTTGGGGAAATCTGCAACAAACAATTAAGAACCAACCAGAACAAGAATAAAGGAATGTATTTCCTTCTCCTCTCTACCTTTTCCCAGACTTTCAAAGTTTTCCCTGTAGTTTCCCATGGATGGATTGAAAGGTTGAGCAATTCACAAGCTGTTTTGCAATGGAGTGGGAGGAGGACTCCTCACTACCCCGCTATCCTGCACCTTTGCTGCGGCTTGCCTGTTGTCTTCCTGATCTCCGTGCTGTCTCACCAGTGGTCTCTTTTTCTCTGAGTGGTGATATAGCAGGAAAGCCAAATAAACAGAACAAGGGGAACGCTATAGGACTTTTTTGCTCGCTTTTATAGACTCCAGAAAGCCATTTCATGGTGCAATTCAAATTCTTGACTCTTTCTATCTTCCATGCAGCATCAAACTCTGCCTAAGTCCTTTCTTTACCACCACCCTCTCAAGTGGAGCTGGTAGAACAAGTAAGGATCTGCCTGTAATTACTGCTTAATTCATTTGCATATGGATGTCCTCATTATAATGTCATTAGCATGGGGAGGGAGTCTGGTTGCCAGAGCAACCAGGAGTAGGGCAGGTGCAGTTCAGCCTCCTCTGGATTCTCTGTTCTGTTCGGTCAAACTCCACCTGTATTCCTGGCTCTTATCACTCTTGTGGCTGCCAGAACGAAAACATTCCACAGTGTTTTACTCTTTATTTTGGCTGTGTCACCAGAATTTTTTGGTAACCTATATTGTTCATCTTTGATTTCACTACTAATCCTTTTTTGTTTCACTTAACGATGTTTGAAGACTTCAGGTTCTAGTCAAATGGTTTTGTTTGTAGTCACATGTATAACTGGAGCACTGAAAATGGCATCCTTCTGGATTGAAATAGGCTCTAAGTGCAATATACACAAAGGTCTTCAAAGACTTCCTATGAGAAGAAGAACGCAGGGCAGACATTTGGTCTTGCACTTCAGATGTGCACGTCCCACACTGGAGTGACTGGGTTTAATGTCAGCCTCTGATCCTGGATACCAGCTTCTTGCCAACGCAGTCCATTGGTGGTATCAATGATGATTCAAAAGACTAGGTTTCCCCCATTCTCTTGGGAGACTTGGATTTTGATCCTGTTTCCTAGATTCAGCCTGGTCAGACCAAGTCATTAAACAAAAATTAGGAAGAGAATAGATGAATGGGTACACAGTTCCTTTCTGCTTCTTAAATGAAAATGAAGTTTTAGAAACATTGCAATTAATTTTGTTAACTTCTAGTCTATGTTGAAATGACAGTATTTCACATATATATGGTTAAAAAATATATGATTGGGGTTTATTTTACTTTTTAATATGGCTAATAAAGGAATTAAACTTACATACATGGTCTACATGTGTGCTCCACATCACATTTTACAGGGAGCGTTGTCATTGTAATAGATTCCTTTTCCAAATTTCTTCCCTAATGAACACTGTTTTCTTAATAATTACAGATGCTTTGAATAGCTGTCATCCCGTGCCAAACTTCCACATCTGATTCTTTCTAAATTGCCTAGCATTTTGCTTGTTTTAGCTATCATCTTATATGAACCCTAAGAGGTTAAGGAGTTCGATTTTCCTATCAACACAGGAATTCTCTGATACAGCAGTTGCTGATGGATGGTTAACCAGGTCCTGTTTGTGGAGGTGGGGCACAAGTTAGCAGAACAACAGAACAAGAATGACTCAAATTGGAAGGAAGTTTTCCTGCTCTGACAAGAATTCTGCTTCCTCACATAAAGTTCCCCCACAGATACAGTTTGCCTTTGGAACAAAACAAAGGAAGGGTTTTCACATTCCACATGATAGCTTTCCATTGGCTTGAGGACTGTTGTCAAAGTATGCTAAGCTGAGCTTCTCTTTGTTAAACATTACCCATTCTGCTCAACAATCTCTGCCTAAGATATGGCCATGAGGCTCAATCATCCTTGTTGCCTCCCCCACATTCCCATTTGTCAATGTCTTAAAAAAAAAAAAAAAAAAAAAAAAACCGCAGCGTCAGAAGTGAATTCCAGGTGCAGTGTCACACAGTGTTCAGAAACAAGATTTTTCCACTTCATCTCAACACTGGAGTTTGGTGGAATTAACCCACAACTGCATTTACATTGTTTCTTTTCAATATTAGTCTGATGCTTGCTCAATGTTACTAGTTGCAAAACTTTCAAAGATATATGACAGATGCTGTGGTTCAACTGGTTAACCCACACGTTGAGCTTCCTGCATCCCGAATCAGCGTGCCAGGTTTGAGTCCTGGATACTCTGCCTTTGAATACAGCTTACTGTTACTGTGTCTGAGAGCAGCGCTTGGGTGAGCTGGAAGACCAGAGTTTAGGCTCTCTTGGGAATTTGAGGGGTAAACCAGCAGATTGGAAATCTGTTTCCCTTTGTCTCTGACTCTCTGTCTTTGTCTCTCTCCTCTCCATCATTCTACCTTTCAAGTAAATAGATATTTTTAGCAAATAATAGGCTTGCTCTTGATACCATTTTAGTCACTAATGAATATGTTGAACTAGACAGAACATTTTTGTCGATTGTCTTTCTAAAAGCAGGATTGCATTGGAGTGTTCTCTAATTATTTATTATATCAGAGAAGACTGTAATGAAGAATTTTTTGTTGAGTGTCTACTGTGCCAAATTTCCTACCCATCAAATTCTGATTTGAATTAGGTAAAGCAACTGAAAATCACCTCTTCCTTCTCTGCCTGTTCTCCAGCTGTTTAATAATTCTTTTAAGATTGTTAGTACATATTGCTAAGCAATCATTCTGCATGAGTGATAGTTTGTGTAGTCCAGTCTTTTCACTCTTCAAATAATGAGATGCTGTTTGTCACTTGCTGCCTCTTTCATATTCCTTATATTCCCAGGGAGTACTACCAGTCATGATTACAAAATTGTACCAGTAACATTATTTTATTTTATGCTGAAATAGTTGAATTTTCTTTAGATGTTTATGGTTAAGATTAATGTCTATCTTCTTTTCTTTTTATCTCTTTATCTAGAGAAACTATGTTGCTTTGCTGGTCGATGTAACTGGTATCACACTCAGAGACTAATTGTCCACTACTTAAATCTTCAATCTTTTTCCTTGTATTTCCCTTACTGATTTGAAAATACAGCTCTTTGTCTTCATGGAAAACAAGAAAAATAAAATTATATAGGTTCTATCTTTTCTGTTTTGCTGTCAAAAATTTTTTAAATATTAACAGTGTTTATCAGCTGTAATGAAGAAATCAGTTCTCATTTATTTTCTGAAAATAAAAGACACATCCAGTTTTATATACATAATTTTCATCAATAAATGAAGGTAGATTATAGGAATGTCTTTTGGGTTATTCACCTGGGCTATTTTTTCTTCTCCTTTCTGACTTATTAAAATGTACAAATGCAAGTGTATAAAATGAAGTTTCTACAAACTGTCATTAGATTGGCTATACAAGCAGTCCATTGAGTTTTCAACTCTGATTTCTCTGTCTTTGGTTTTTGTTTCTATGTTTGTTTTATTTCCTGGCAGATTCTCCTAAAGCATGTAGTATTCAGACAACAACATATTGAATTAAGGAGCCTAATAATATGCTGTGAAAATCATTGTCCTTTAAATTTTCACTCAATGTTTATATTGTTACTTATGTTTCACGCATACTAATTGGTGATAGGTGTTTGACTACGATAGTGTAGGATCATACATTAAAATCTTTTGTACAGTAATGCTTCAGTCGCAGAGGGAGCTTCTGAATAGGTGATTTTGAGGCAGAGGATGATAAATTGTTGCTACCTCTGTTGCCAAAAGGTAAGTGATTATGTATAATTGGATGAATCTTGAAAGGTACTGTAGGCTATGAGTTTAGTGCTCTGCATTTATAAATGTTACATCCACACATAGATTGTATCTACTCATGTAACGAGAAGGCAAACTGTGAAAGAGTAATTTGACTAATTCAGTGAAAATTATCATATCAATCATTTAGATATTTCAGAGTAAAGTTTTAAGTGCCTGAATTATTGAAATAATCACTTCATTTCTCCATTCCCTTTACTCGGTGCACATGAAAAGATAATCTGATAGACTGGTTTTTTTTTCTTTTCTGAAAAGGCATTTGAGATGGAGAACCACCTAATATAATTTCTGAAAACCTTTCATGATTTTGCATCTGGCTTTTTTGATAATGTTGTCTTCTAATTTTCATAGCAATTTTTCCAAAACAAAAAACACCTTTCTTACCAAAGTTATTTTGTCAGTATAATGCAAATTTAAAACATGAAGCATAATATTGTAGATTCTTTCCTTACAACATGGCAAAAACAGCCATGAATTGAATTGGATTGTACTGGCTTACTTAACTCAGTGAAAATTGGTAAACATAAAAGAAAGTAGATACTGATGGCAATTTTATGCATGTCTCCAATTTACAATAACCCCAAATTATTTTGTTTGATTTGTTTTTCCAGCAATAATTTAGTTTTATTTATCACTATACAAACTCTGAATAGGTTATCAGACTATTGAAATGTATAACTCTTTTAAGAAACCTGTGATTTGGGCCACTATTTTTCCACCCAATTTTGTTACAAGCTGCAAGAAAATTTTCTAACCAAAAGATAGCAGTACATTGACAAATTAAACATGCATCCATCTGTTGGTTTGCTTGTTGTTTTGCTATTTGAAACATTCAGACCCAAGTGAGTTGTTTTATTTATGAAGACCCTCAAACTGTGAGAGTTATGAATTCAAAAGCCTGCATTCGCAAACGCACTAAAGGTTAGCATTATAACACATGTTAAATATATAGGGCATTTTATAAACTTCTTTAATGGGTTTGACTTTTTAAACAAGTATTTTTAGGAAACAGATCTTTTCATATAAAATGCAAAGTAGGATTTAACTATTCTCCTTTTAGAATTTTTACAGAAAATAGAAGATTTACATTCAAGTTTCATACTACTGGTATCATTTTTACTTTGTGAATAGCAGGTAATTACTTTGAAGTGATTGAATATGAACCTTTATTTTTCCGTAGGGGAAAATACGTGGAAATTGCTAGCAATGGGATCATGTTTTTGAAGAACTGAAAAGGACTGTCAAGATGATCTAGATTGAACTCGGGCTTAAAAAGATGCAACTATTCAGCCAACATCAAACAACCCAAAATCCAGGGGCCTCTCTTTCCAATAGGATGTTCCTCTTATTGTTCATTGTATTTTGTAGTACCCTGAGCTAATCTCTTTGATTTCCATGCTCTGCTTTTTAATGTAAGAAAGATACTTTGTTAATTAAGATATTATCTATAGGAGACAGGAATTGTAACTATATTTTAGTACAAATCTCAGGTAAAGGTATAGGTATGTCCCAATAAATATTTCAGTTTGTAGTTCACGCTTAATGAAAGTCAAGCAAAGAAACAGTTTGCATGTACATCACATACACACATACAGTGCAGTAGTTAAGTCTGACATACAAAGTATCTAAATATAAAAAGAGGCCTATTTCCCGAGAGATGGTACATGGGTAGAAGATGGTTTCAGATACATTAAAAGTACATCTGTCTCAGAGTTTAACACTAATAACAATATTCACAAAAAGGAACCCCTGTACCACTGATGACATGGCAAATTGGTACATTCATTATGGAGAACTGTATGGGGATTCATCAGAAAGAAAACGATTTAGGATTCAGAAAACGATTAAATGATTTAGGTATTCTAGTTCTTTGTATTTACCCAAATTATTGAAATTTATGTGTCAAGCAGATGCCTGCCATCCCACACTCATTTTAGCACTCTTCACTGCAGTTGAGTTATGGAATCAACCTAAGTGTCCATCCATAGGATGAAATTGCAGAACATCATTATACCCTACAAATATTACAATGAGAAGGTGAAAGAAGCCAGAGGAAGATGAAGACTGTGATCTCACTCACATGTGAAACTTAGAGCAACGGAACTCAAAGAAGCGAAATGTAGATTGCTGACCATCCGGAACACAGGACCAGTAGAATGGGCAGATGGTGGTAAAAGGGTCCACACTCTCTGTAAGACAAGAGAAATGCATTTGGACCTTTAGATTAATTGCACAGCATGACAAATATGGTTAATAACAGGGTATTGTAAACTTCAAGATTGCTAAGAGAGTAAATTTCAACAGTCCCCACCACAAAATATGGTATTTGAAGTAATAGATGTGTAAATTAGTTTATTTATTCCACATTGTATTCATAAGCCATAACATCATTCTGTACCTCATAAGTGACTACAATTACAGATGATCAATTTATGATAGAAAAATTTCAGGAGTAATGACCAGTGGAAACAGTAGTGTTTGATGGAAAAGCACTTACTATCTTTCTGTAATAATAAGCCATAGAATGTGAAAGAAGAAAACTCCAGTGTGTGAGGACAAGCTAGGCCCATGCAAGCTGAGCTTCATTGGATCCTACTGCTCAGTGAAGATTCTTGAATGCCTCTTATGCATTAGCCTCTCATAACTCAAGTTTGGGTCTCAATAAACAGATCATGTATTATGAGCAATCAGAGTTAATTCTATGATGTTCAAAACCCCCAACATTAAATGTGTCTGTGATTTCTTTTTTTTAATTTTTAATTTTTTATTGATTACACTGCATTATGTGACACTGTCTCATAGGCTCTGGGATTCCCCCAACCCCTCTCCATGGTGGATTCCTCCACCTTGTTGCAGTATTACAGTTCAAATTCAGTCAAGATTCTTTCATTGCAAGCATAGAGTCCAGCATCTTATTGTTCAGATAAATTCAACGGTTTCTTGGGGAGACCATCTCTGATCTGAAAGCAGCAAGGCAGAATATCATCCTGCATTAAAAGCCACAACATAACATCAACATCAATTTACAACATTATGGAATTGATTGACATGGTATTGAGTAATCAATATGTTAGAAAATGCAAGTTCTTAACCACATCCTGTGACTACTTCATTGACATTTCAATTTTAATTTATGCACAGAACCGGCTGCTATACACCTTAAAATGGCTATAGGTTACTATTCAGTTGTCTCGTGACTATTTTCATTTTAGCATTCAGCAGTTTATAGTGTTGAAGCTTAATTTTGCTGAACTTGGCAGATTTTGGGATAGTCTAAACTGGCTTACAACTCTAACAAAGCATATGTCAACAGTTGCAGTGCAGAACAGTTTTAGGAGGGGTGTGCAGAGAAATCTTCAATACCTTAGTGAGGAGTAACTAATCTTTGTGCCCTACCTAGCAAGGCATGTGTGAGTCCACACTGACAGTTTCCTGTCTGGTTCCAAGCTTTCCTTGTTGTTCTCTATCTATTCCAATTTGTGTGTGTGTGCGTGTGTGTGTGTGTGTGTTTTGGGGTGGATGGCTCCAGAGCGACTCTGATGGTCATTGCAAGATGGGGTGGGGATCCAAAGTTGGAGCTAAGTGAGGACCAGAGAAAGCTCCTCTCCCTAGTCCTGATGGAAGCTTACTGTTCCAATGACCTTGGATCCTGCAAGGAAGGGTTTGGGCTTCTTCCATCCCATGTAGATCCAAACGGGGGTGGATGACTTCAGAGTTCTTGGCCTCTGAAGGCATGCTGGTTCCCCGTGGTCTCCTTGGCAGTTGAGATGTACTCCTTGTTGCCCATACTGATAGTCCTTGGTGAGGATCCAGGAGTCCCTAGGGTTGAGATACAAGCCTCCTCCTGTCCACCTGCTCCACCCTGGGGTCTGCCCCCCTACTTTGTACATGTGACCTCCTGTTAAGAGGTTGTCAGGATTGCTCCTGATTCTACCTGTATATCTTTGTAGTTTTACTATTGACTAATGCTGATTCGAGTCTGTTGTCCATAAGTTACCTGTTATGTTCCTGATAGGTTGTACTTCACATCTTCCTCACACATTCTAAGGAGATGGAAGATTTCTCTGTTCTCCCTCCCCATTTCCGAGTAGCATAGGGTTTTAAAAGTATGTTAGGTTTTACAATTCTTTGATGTAGATCATAAAGCAGTCTGACTCTCATCGATTGTTGGTTCATTGGTTACTTCACAATATCTTATTGCATGATATACAGGCTGTTTGGGGTTGAAATAATATTACTGTTTTTCGGATTGACATCATTTCATAACAGCCACATCATCATCAACAACAACATCAACAACAAATTATAGCACCCTGATACAATAACGTGCCACTGAGTAACCAACACATGCATGTAAATGTGTCTGTGATTTCACTATGCTATAACATGGAGAAGTAAATTTGTAAACACTGTTGAATTCAGACAATCTTGTTTTAAAGATTTGCCAATTCGAAATAATCATCTCTGAGTACTGGAAAAAGTGAGAGAAGTATAAAGATTGTAAAATACTGGTTTCCCCAAACTTCTTTGTAATTATCAATTTGAAACTTTTAAACCATCACATTTTTTAAACACAGTTGCCAACAATCAAAACTACTTGCGTTTGGGGTTTTATTCCTTTCTTCTGTTATTGACAAATAACCAACTAGAAGAAGCAGCAAATATGTGTGACTTCTGGGATCATCTTCAAGCACTTGAAATCAAGAGTAGACTTCAGGGACATTGAAAACCTAATGAGATCCTCTGTTTACAGAAGTGTGCCCATTTGTCCAATATGGCACAGCACAAGGCCATTCATTTGGTGTGGCAACAAGCTAGTGGTTGTCTGAACCTTTGTATGAATTTCCCAAATGGCTATAATGAGTAGGCCCCTGGAGAATCACTGCAAAGCCTATGTGATCACAGAAAACAAGCAGTTTTGAAAGTTTGGGGAAAATTTAAGCTGTTGGCTAACTCTGTTTTCTTTCATGGGCTGGTTATACCTTGGTAATTCACAAGTACATATAAACAGAAGTGGTCCTCCATACACAGTGTGACTTTATAAAATTCATGTTTTATGGTTATTTCCCAGATTAAAGACAATGAACAATAAAGACAATGTCCAATAAGAAACAATTAGAGGGTGATTCAATAACACAGGTTTAAAGAAAAATATTACACAGATGCTAATTTTGAAGTCTATTTTTCTTTAGCAACCAGCCAGCTTTACCCCCTGCTTCAGATTAGATGCCTTTGTTCTGAGCTAGAAAACAAGAAGTATTACATAGAAAGCATATTCTTTGGAAATCATGAACCTCTGTGACTTACAAACAGTGTTTCAGAGTTTGTGCGTGTGTGTACACACATGTGTGATATTTGTGTAGATAATCTCTAGGTACACTTCTCATTGAAATACACTAAACCAACTCAGACGAATAGTAAGGACCAATATTATTCTTGGTATTATCTTCCTAAATCGACAATTCACCGGAGGCTTATTTCTATCCATAACCAAGAGTAATTTACTGGGGGAGGCAAGAGTTTTAAAATATTAATTCTGAGTGCTGCTTCATTTGTTCACACCAATTTCATCATTTTCAAAATTAATCAACTGTCAAAAAGTTGAACTCTAAGTAATATTAGCTTTAAATTATGCATGTCTGTTTTATCAGCACATGAAGTGACAAACATACTACAGAATTATAAATAGGTAAATTATCTTTGAAGCAAAATCTATGGAGACAGAGAAATCAATAATTTGATTTTAATTTTAAAAATTAAAGATTAACTTTGTAGCTCCTCCATCTTGCGTATATGTCTGATTTCCTCTAATTCTTTACATTTCTTACTTTCCCCCCTCTTTTCATACCAAGTATCAAAGGATACTATTTTTGAAGATAAACTGTGTTCATAAAAAAGGAGTTGCAAAATTATTTTCTTGTAATTATCAGCTTTCGACTGAGTCAGTGTGAGGCTCTGGCATATCAAACGTTTGCTCAACATTCCCCATGGATTCGCCAAGCATCTGTGTTAACATCCTTAGTAAGCTTCAAGGTTATAAAGTTATTTGCTCAGGTTTATTGGTTACACTCTTGCTCCTAAACAATTGCTGCTTACCTTTTGCCTGTTTAATGAGAAACCCAATTGTCAATGTGGAAGGATAGTGCTCCCAGACACATAGCAAAGCTGTGTTGTACAGAAAGACAAGCCGCAATATTCAAATAGATGTCATTCAGAGTTCTGATTTTTATACCTCCTCTAATAAAACAAAAATAGGAATTAAACACAATAAAGCAAAACTTGAGCATTGTTCATGTAGAAAAACAAGCTGCAATACATTAGTGTATTGTAATGTATTAAGTGTTTTTGGTGATATGCACCTTAATTAAAACAGAAGTAGTTATATTCCACCTCCAAGGACAATTTGGAAGTTGTTCTACTAATTTTCAGAAAATACCAGAACACCTGGTCATTCTCAGTGTAAACTTGGAACATTCGATCTAAAGATCCTACAACTTTAGCTGTTAGGAATGCCAAGTCAAATTTAAGAGAATTTGACATTGTGCATGACCACAATGCAAATGTCATCAAATAAAAGCAAAATAATGAAAATAAGGCCCATGTCTTAATTCAAGCTTTATTTTTCCCCTAGAGGTTATCATCAAATTTGTGTTAACGATCCCTCTGATTTTCAGGAAAGTAATCCACTGTACAAATTGAAATGTGTTAGTAATGTGGCTTCATGTTATAGAATAAAGACTTCTTCCAGTATTAAGACATTAAAATCGCACAGGATGAGGTCCATACCAAGCCATAATAGAATGTTCCTCGGGTTTCTCTCCAGTTAGCAAAAGCAAATGCTCCCAAGTCATTTTCCAAGTAGGATGAGCCGTTAGTACTTACATGCCAGCTAAGCAGCAGTGAATCCAGGAAAGGGAAAGCTAGAAACATCTGACCACTCACTCTAGGCAGGAAACTAGGACTATTCTTGGGCACCAACCCCTGTTAACGTATTGCAAGCAAGGCTACTTTATGCTTTGCCTCCTCTAGCCTTGGAATGCTTGCTTTCCCAGGGTGATTCAACTATTGCTGCGGGGCTGCAGATGTGTGGGTTTGGTGTATGTGTTTGCATTTTTAGTTTGTTTGGGAAAGCAGTTTCTGGAGGAACTGTGCACCGAAACCCTCCCAGCGACCGTACTCCCACCCCCAGCTTTCCAGGAGCCTCTTGTGTTCTTCCACCCACCCCTCTTTCCATCTAAATGTAGTGCTTGGCCTCAGGAGGCCTTTGCACACAAAGCTTCCCTCCCAGCCTGTCACTTGACTGACAGCAAAAAGGTTACAGGGAGATGGACAGCTGTGTGTAGGTGGACACGGGGAAAAAAAAAAAGACAAGAGCTGAGGAGATTGAAATCAGAATACAGCAAGGGGGAAGTTCTACATCACAGACCTTGCCCGACTTAGAGCTAACGCACAGTGATTGTTCACCCTGTGAAGGAAGCATTTAAGTAGAGAGCCTAAAGGCTGTCCCATCCTATTTTTAATCTAAGTCTGAGTTTTAAAACAAGCACCTACGTTTACAGATCGACCTCTCTAACACATCAATACATGTTGTAAAATGGCACAAAAAGCATAATGCTACAGAAAGCTCCGAGTGGGAACACCCAAAGTATCCTAAAGCTTTTCATTGTCTGCAGCTCACTGTGATTTCTGCCTAGGAAGTGGTTTCTGCATTGCAAATTTAGTTCACCAGGGTGGCCTGCCTACCAGTAGGGACACAACTGGGCATTTATCAACGTATTTTTAACTGCAACAATCTGAGTGAAAACTATAAAGGTTTCAGATGAGAACATAACGAGACACGCAGAGGAAATGGGGGCAGGCTTTACTGAGCTGCAGTAAACTGACCATTTAATGGAACTGACTTGATTAATTTCCTGCCGATGCTCAATTACCGCTGATAGGTGTCTAATGTAATATAAATAGACAGGTTTGGTGTGCAGCAATGGGACCTTACTCTTAAAGTTAATGTATGTTGGAATCCCTCTCATAATCACCTGTGCATGTTTGGGTTCAAATCTGTTTTAATTCAGGGCTGCAGGTGACAAAACACACACTGAACCCCGAGCTACAGGTATATTATCCCACATGCTAATCCTGAATGTCAAAAAAAAAAAAGTGTTAAATCTTGGGAGGTGAATCCTATAATATTAACAATGTACAAATATTCTCCAAAGGAGAAAGATTTTTTTTCCCCCAAACTAGGACAAAGCCTTCAACCAAGCTGGAGATAGATGTTCACAGGTTTTCCTCTTACACAGTGCCTCAAATTTAAATCAAGCATGTCACGAGGGTACCATTTTTTGTATATTAATTCTGAAATTTTACTTCATCATTGCCCGATAAAATGAGAACTGAGATGCAGACACACTAAACTAAAAACAAAGACACAAACACACACACAGTCTACATATGGTTAGATTGATACACTTTAAATGTCAGTTTGAGTCAAATGCTAGGCTACTAAATGGATATTTTTTTAACCTCCCAACTTCAAATAACTCATTGTTGGCCTGAATTAAGTCAGTTTATCTATTCAGATATAGTCAGGGCCTAAAAGAAATTGATTGCACATTCTACTGAGCAAGACAGTCACTTAGCACAACAATCTCATGATTCCGGTGTCGATAGATGCCTGAATCAACATTGTTTTAAGCGAATTGTCTGTTGTTTTTAAACACCATATGTCCAAAAAGTTTAAAAAAATAGTGCTGGCGGTAGCAAAGTTATATTTGTGAATCTCTTTTTCATAGTTTTGGGGGAGGTTTATTTATGTTCGATTGCTTTGAATAGGGCTTCATTATTCTATGATGAAATGCAATGAGCACCCAGATGTATGGGAAAAAGCCCACACTCAGGTTCTTAAAGTTTACCTAAGTGTTCTTTCTTAGTCTTTTTAAATAAATGCGCAAAAGGTATAAGGTTTGGCAGGCAGCAGGCTTTTCTTATTGACCAACTGGCATAAATGATCAGGTGAAAGAAATGAAATATCAATACAATTTTGAAAGTAACATTTCCTTTGTGCATATACTTACAATGAAATTCTATTATTAAGCATTTAAATTATTTATATTACATATAAATGGATACATTATATTTCATTAAGTATTTCTTTAGAATATTCAGAAATCATTTTAAAATTACAAAATATCTGCTTGGGATATAAGTATTTTATTCCAAATAATTTAAACAAGGATGAGTAAGGGAAATACAGGCTTCCAAACTTGTACTCCCATTATGTAGTGAAGCATAAATGATGTTCATAGTCTTATTAGTTTCTTACTAACAAAATTTCATTGCAACTATATGCTGTGTTTCAGAATAAAAGGTGTGTGGGGAGATAGCTGTTATAGTACTTCCATAAATTGGATCTCAGAGCACATAATTATTTCTCTCTTAAAAGTGGCTAAAAAATATTGTGCCAGCTTTATGTTCTTCACACATACATTATCATTTGCTTTTTCATCATAAAATGGTTATAATTGCAAAAGGTCTTTTAAAAACCTTAAAGGTATGTAGTTGCTATCCATTCAAGTATTAATAGATAAAAATATTTAATAGCTGTGGCTTGCAGCTCTTTGCTAGCATTTTGAGTTTGGATGAGAAAACCCATTTCACAGGTACCATTGATGGTTCTAAGTAAAAGGCACTTTATACATCGTTCAGGGCATAGGTTTTATGCTTGAAAAGAAAAATAACTTTTCTGTTTTGTGTCTTATTGATGTCCAGAATAGTTGTATTGTCCAGTAAGACTCCCCTGTGCCCCACGAGTCAGAGGACGCTGGAGTTTGTGCAGGAGAGAGCTCTTCTCCTACACTATTTGTCTTTACTTTGCGCTCAGATCTCAGAACACAACTTTCTGAGGCTTTCTTCTTGGCCTCCACACCGCATGCTACACATGTCACACATGAGAAGAAGGCTTTGCCATTTTGATCACATAATGTCAGGTGCTTAATAGATCCTTGAGAGAGATGTATTAGAATTCAGTGAAATTCAGAGACAGAGTAGGTTTCTGGAAAGTCTTGCCCACCTGAGAACTCCAAATGGTTGGCCTTGTCCATGTCAGTGACCCAAAGGCCTCTTGCCGTTTCATGCTTTCCCACCTCCCAATTCAGCAAGTCTCAAGCCATGTGGCCAGTATTCCCACTCAGGTGTAAATGGCTAATGGAAAACTTGCTTCCTATTTGCATAGGAAACAGCATCAAAGTGTTCACATCAAAGGATAAAATCTCTAATTGGGTTTCCTGGGGCTTCAGGAAGCCCACCAAATGTTACTTCACGTTGTTGTATTGTGACAACGCTGGAGATCTCATGCAGTGGAATTTTGACTGTCACTACCACCATCATCCGCTTGTGGGACATTTTTTCCCCTCATTTCCTCTTTCAATTATTTTCCAAATTGTTATACTGGAGTTTCACGTGCTACGATGATTATGGTTTCTAGATTCAAGTCCAGTTACATCATCTGGGAATATGGTTTGGACATAAATCGTTATAAATCAACAATGAAAGAATAGAAGAATGTGAAATTTATGTCTTCTCCCAACTCTGTGCTCTCCTGGAGGACAAAACATAAATTACAGCACTTGGTTTTCTTTGTAGAAAAGAAGGGCCAAGCTGAATAGATGATTTCCTCAGTCCACCATTAGAAGTTATTAGTGAAATGTTAATAACAGCTGTCATATATATACGCCAGGCACCATACACACTACAAGACTCAGTGTTTAAAAGAATCCTATAATGTATCTACCCATGACATACTGAGGACAAAATTACTGCTGAGAGATGTTAAATAAGCTGTTCAAGAACACAGTTTGTTCAAAGCCAGCTGGCTATTTTCTAGTACGGAGGTCTGAATTTAAAACTTCGCTCGTTGAAATGACAGGGATTCATTAAAGCCCAGTAGGCATGCTCCATCTATCGATGTGAGACGGACATCCGTGGACGCCTGGCTAAACTAGCTAGCATACTGCCATCCCATTAGAAGCAGCAGAATGGATTCATCCTCTAACTTTCTCTCCCGTCCTCCACACATTCTTTTCATCCGTGCTTCCTGGTCCACAGGCCAGAGGCCTTTAACTCATTACTTAGGTGAAACTGGTCCTCCACTTAGAAGCAGAAACCCTGGGATGCTTGATGCTATTTAAAAATGTCTTTCACAGATGAGAAATACCTTTGAAATCCAACCTTAATTCAAGCGAGCGTACTAAGTGTACTGAGGCTTTGTAGCACGAATCTTTGTCACAGTACAAAAGGGAAAAGTCTATCAAAGTTTTCAAGTCACTTAATTATTACTTTCATTAGGCTGATAAGTGAACATATTTTGACATGACTCCTAGTAGATTCAAAGTACCTCTGAAATATTTCAGTAACGGGACACTTGTTTAACTCAGCACGGTCAAGTTACTTTTATTTTAAAAGTGAATGATTTTAGGTGTTTTTGCAATGTACCATCTTCCATGATATATCTTTGACTCCATTGGTTTATAAACACTGACATAGCTGCAAACTCCAGGACGAGTTCCCAAAACCGTGAATCTGTGGTGCGAGGGATAGTGTTCTGCATTTATGGTACACAAGAGCCACTCTCACTTCCCCAATTTTTCCCTATCTGTTGTTAAAATGCATTAGTGCACTTGAAGGAAAGAGAGATAAACACAGCATTTTTCCTTCCCGGCTTATGCTCTAGGTGCTGGCCAGAACAAAGCCAGGAGCCCTAAACTCAACTGAGGTGTTGTGAGCCGTAGTCAAAGACACACGCAGTTCAGCCATCATTCGCTGCTTCTCCCAAGGCACAAGGGCAGGAGCTGGAGGCAGAGGTGGAGCCAGCACTGCCACCCAGGCACCCCAGCAGGGGACCGAGGGTGGCATCACAGGCCTGGCTTCCATTTTTGCCAGATTGTGAGAATGAACAGTGTCTGTTAAAACGCATTTCCTTTGCATCGCAAAGCACAGAGTTTTCAGGAGCTCTTTTCTGATCTGCAGCCCAGAAGTGTTTTTACAGAGGAAGTTACAGTGCAGTTTTCTTCAGTTCGCACTTCCTGCATGGTCATGCGCCTCTTTATTGGGCTTTTCTGAGGCGTGGGGTGAAAAATAGGAAGGAAAAAAGGGGAATTCAGCGCGTGTTTCCTAGCAAACGACGCCTTGCTTTCCAGGCAGCTGCGCCGGGAAAGACTTGGCCTAATATTCAGTGTGCCTGGGGGGGAAGGGGAATGATAGGTTTTTGAAATTCTACCGTTTTTAACTGTCCAAGCAGTGTGTTTGCATTTCACCTCCGGATAACGGAGCCCTCCATGGAAGCAACAGGCACCTATTGTTATATATATATTATATTATATTATATTATATTATATTATATTATATTATATTATATTATATTTTAATGCGAATTGCTCTTTTCTCATGGATTTGTCAAGGACAGGGACCAACATCCATTGCCTTTTTGTATCAGACCCAGAAGGACACATGCAAGGATCTAGACATGTGTCCCTTAAAAGGAGGGTTGGGTTATTTTGAATAATGTATACACAGTCACCACACACCTGCGTGCATCCTGTGTGCACAGTTGTCGCCTTTTCTCGGGGCAAATCGTCAGCCGCAGCAGCCCAGGTCCACTTGCCGGACGGCGGCAGGAGGCTGCACACACAAGTCCGTCCTAGGCGCGCTCGCCTCTGGTAAAGCACAAGTTGCCCACGTCCCAGCTGGGCTCTGAGTTAGAAGCCGGCGCAGCCCACCATCTGCTGCGGAGGCACGGATCTGACCCCGCGCGCGGCCGGCGACTCGCGGTGTGTTCCGTCCACGCCGCCCGCCACCCCTCCCGCGCCATCTAGGATTCCATTTTCGAGAAACCCAAGCTCCGCCTGCCACCCCCCCACACACACCCTTCTCTGGTCGACTTCTGCAGCTTTTCCTCCAAACGCTTTCCGATTGCATCTTCCGCAGTCTAGCTGGCTGGAGGCTCCACGCAATTCCTGGGGCCCTCCCGCCGCCCACCCGGGACAGCGGCCAGGGCGTCCAGGCCAGCCGGCGGAGGACAGGTGCCGCCTCCCGCCCGGGGCGTCGGTGGCGGGTCTTTGTCCGCTCGCCCTTCCTCCGGGGCCTGCGCACTCCCGCGTACGGCCGGCAGGTGGCGCGCTCGGCTCACGGAGAGCCGCCGAGGGGGCAGAGGAGCGACGAGGCCACCCCCGGAGAGGTCGCCCTGCCGCCCGCCGGGGACCCTGGCCGGCGAGGGAAGCCCGGCCCTTCCCAGGAGGGAGCCGGCCGGGGAGGAACGAGGGGCAGGGCTCGTCGCAGGGGCTCCCTCGGGACGTCGGAGGTCAGTCCCCGGCCGCGCGCCTGAGAGGGGCGCTGACCACACGGTCGGGGGACCCGGGAGGCGTGCGGCTTCCCTGTCAGCGGGTCGTCCCCCTGTCAGCGGGCGGAGCTCTTCCTCTCCTCAGAAACCCTACAAGAGCCGGGCTCGGGGTCGCCCTCGACCCCGCGGACACCCAAAGGCTGGTCCGGTGCCCGAGAGCCTCGCGGCGGCCCCGGGGGACAGTCGTGGGCTCCGTGTCCGGAGGCCTGCTGCAGGCTGGACGGCAAGGACCGGCCGGGCAGCTGGGGCCCAGCGGGGCGTCGGCGACGAGGCGCCCCGCCATCCGCACGCGGGCCGGGGTTCGAGAAGACGGCGGTGACCGCAGGCGGTCGCTTCACCGCCACAGCCCTGCCGCCCCCCGAGGAGACAGACGGCGCCCGTTTTCTCGGGAACCCTCAGTCCACAGAGAGCCTCTCGGGCTTCTCCGCGCCGTCCCGGGGCCAGGTTCCCGAGGTGGCGTCGGGGGACCCCCGCCAGGTCCGCCCTCAGCCGGTGGGGACCGGGCCCGGCTCGCCCCCTCGAGCCCCCCGAGACTGAGCGCCCCGCCGAGCCCAGGGGGCGGGGCCGGGGCGGGCTCTGGGCCGGGGGCGGGGCCTCGGGCGCCCCGTCTGCGCCGCCATTGGTCGCGGGCCTTAGACTGGCGGGCGAGCGTCACGGGCGGGACCCACCCCCTTGGCAATGTCTTCAGCCCGCTGCTCTTCCAACTTAAGCATTTATTCCACTGGGATAGGAGCGGCAGGAGCAGCGTTGGCACCGGCGAACCATGGCAGGGATTTTCTATTTCGTCCTCTATTCGTTTCTTTTTGGGGTTTGCGACGCTGTCACCGGTTCTAGGGTGTACCCCGCGAATGAAGGTACGAGCCGGGCAGCCTGGCTGTGGCTGGGGAGGAGTGTGGGGGGTGCGGGAGAGAGGACAGAGGGGACAATCCGCTCAGGTGCGCGGTCCACGAGCGCGGGGCTGGCTGCTCTGTGTGGGGGGGAGTCAGGCGTAAACGGAGCGTCCCGACTGCAAAAGGGAGCGTAGCCAGGGGATCCACAAAAGGGAAGGGGGACGGGCCGGTCAGCTGGCCCCGAGGCAGTGACCCGTGCCAGCGGCCCGGCTCTGCAAGTTTACGGCGTAGGGCAAAGTTAATCAGCATCCGTTTGGTGAGGCCGGCTCCAGGCGCCCCGAAGGATGCCCAGGAGCCAACGCCAGCACTTTGGGGGGCGAGGGGTGGGGGGGCGTTATGGACCAAGTCCTCCCAAGCACCAGCACTGTGCGAGGGCGACCGCAATCCAGGCGCGCAGTGCGGGCTTGGTGCTCCAGAGTTCTTGCGAACGCTTGCAAGCAAGGTTTGCTTTCTGCAAAGTTTCCGAGCCCTGCGCTTCCCGGGATCCGGCTGCGGGGCCCTCCGCAACGCAGCGGTGGCGGCCGCCGCTCGCCGAGTGCGGGTGACCTGATTTCAGGCACCCGGCCTCAGACACCCTTCTCCTTGCCCGCCCCGCGCTCTGGGGGTGCCATCGCTGGCTTGGGAAGCCCCGAGAGCCTTCTGTCACCCGACCCCCGCCTATTTGGGAAAACCGCAGCAAGTTGGGCGGTAGTCGAGTTTTCGCTTTTGGCCCCAGAATCGTACACAAGGCTAGTTGAGAGGAAACACGCGCGAACGACCGTCGGGACGCGTCGCTGTGTCCGATTTTTCTGCGCGTGTATTGGGACGGAGTTGGGGGTGCTGTGTGGAGGTGGGTCTGTGTCCCGAGGTGGGGGTGGGGCGGGGAGGCCGACGTCGTTTAGTGTCGTGGAGCCCAGAAAGAGGCGAGCTGTGGGCGTGCGCGTGTGTGTTGTGTGCGCGCACAGATGCATGCATGTGGGTGCGCGGGGGGGCTTCGTGGACGCGGATGATTGTGTACCGGTGCCCGAGTGTCCCGTGTGCGCGTGTCCCCGCGTGCTCCCATATCCTGCGTCTGTCTGGTGTACTCTTTCCCACTCAACCCCCTGCCCTCCATCCGTCCGCCCACGCCACCTATCCATTCGTCTCTCCATCTCTTCGTCCGCCCGGGCATCCGTCCATCCTTCCCAGCGCAATCTATCATTTTCCCTGTTCCGAAGGAGGGAGCCAAAAACCAACTTAGCCTTGGCTGGTCTGCGGGTATCTTGAGCTCTCTTTCGGACCCAGGGTCAGAGATGCACACACCTGCCCGCCGACGCCGCCTGGGAGCAGAGGCGCGCTCTCCCGCCGTTGCCCCTCCCCGCCCCCTCTTTCTGACGCGGTCCCTGGTGCCCTCTCGGCCGCCGTGGCCTCTGGGTCCCTAGGGCTCCCCCCCATGCAGTCCTGTAGTCTAATTCTCCCGGGGACTTCGCACACTTGTTAGGACATTCCTTAAGATTGTTCTCCCCAGACAACCAAACTATTCCCTTTCTACCTTTTATCTTTTAAATTTTCTCTTCTGATATCGAAACTTTAGAGTCCTAAACACACACATAGGCTCCTGTTGAAAGAAAGAGGTGGGAGGCGGGTGGGGGTGGGGGGGAGGGCAGAGACCCCTCCTCTCCTTAAAAATTAATTCATTTTGTTGCTCTTTATTCCCATCACGTTTCCTTTTCTCCCCTTTCCCCTCCCTTTCTGTTCCCTCCCCTTTTTTGGTAAATTGGGTCTTATTGTTCCCTTTGTGTCCCTAATCCACCTTACATAAATCCAAATGGATGTAGCGCGGCTTTTCTCCTGGGACCGAGAAAAGGGAATGAGTAGGGGGGCGCAACTCCCGGCGGGAGAGAGCCAGGGAAGGCTCTCTATTTTAAAACAATTACCAAACCCCGGGAATTCAGTCTTCTCAGGAAAAACAGGGGTAGGGGACAGGGTGGGGTGCAGGTGGGATGTGGGGAGATGGATTTTAACGTCAGTGACTTCGAGTGCAAACAGAGGGGAGGTGGGCAGAATTCAGGGGCCTGGAGATGAGACGGAAAGTTGGCGTGTACCTAGGCATAGCGAGGCGTTCCATTCGCACGCTTCCTCCAGCCTCGGGAGCCAGCCTCGCTGATGAAATTAGGAATCCGGTGGCTCCTGTGAGCTAGGCCTTGGGGCAGCGCGGGCCTGCAGGTCATGACGGGGGAGAGGACTGGAGTTGGTCGCGTCCTTTGTAGTGTCCTTGGTACCCAGCCCAGTTCCAGCGCCAGCGGACTCAGCAGCTCCATAGGCGCCCCTCCCCGTCCCTTCCTTGTGTAGTACAAGCATGCTAGGTCCATTAGGCAGCACTCCATACCTAAAATTCAAAGGAGAGATTTCTTCCGGGGAGGGGGAGGAGAGATTGTCCTCAAAGAGACCTGGCAAAGGGAGACACTTAAGAGCATTTGCATTCCAAGTCACCCTGTCTGGCATTCCCCTTTGCTGAAACTTTGATATTGAAAGAGACCAGGGCAGCCTACTACATCCGGGGCCTGTTACTTGCAGGAGAAAGAAGAGAAAGTGTTAGGGGAGAGTCTTCTGGTGACCCTTTGGGTACACCCTGATAGAATTCCCTTGTGGCGCTGTCATCATGATGAGGAGTTATATGGTCATTTGAAACTTGCAAAAACAAATCATTCTAGTAGATACCAGAAAGAGATGAATGTAAATTTCGCTCTGGAGTGTAACTTCCCAGCATAGCTACATTTATTATTATTATTTTTTTTGAGTTGTACTTGAGGTTGTCTATTCATCCTTTTTAGAAAATGAATCAACTCAGTCCTGGGCTGGAATTTTAAATGCTAAGCAAGTTAAATAAATAAGAACCTGCAGATTTAAAGAGGGGAGAAGATCAAGTGAGTAATGATTATTTACATAAGGGAGACTAAGTTTAGGTTTTGATCAGAGCTGGATGTGAGCCCCCTCGGCACATATGGAAGCATTCAGGCAAATGGTTTTTGTATTATTGGCTTTTTGCAATTGGAAATTAATCTATTTTTCTTTGGCGTTTTTGCAGTTACCTTATTGGATTCGAGATCGGTGCAGGGAGAACTTGGGTGGATAGCGAGCCCTCTGGAAGGAGGGGTAAGTTGTGAGTTGCCTTCTGATCCTCAGGGTAAAGAAAGGACTGATTAGCAACTTTCTGAGAGTCCTAATGGCTTGATTCTTGTTGATTGTGCTGAGGGGGTCATATTTCTGCCGTGGCCTATGAAGTGAATTACGCTTTGTTGGAGAAATCTTATACTCCCTTTGGATCACTCTGTCATGGAAGAACTGGAAGCCAAAAAGGCAGAAAGAGGTTTCGAAATTAGGAGATTGGTGGAGACATAGACTTAGATGGCTATTAAAACTGGAACACCAACAAGAAATACGATCTGGGGACCAAGTTGAATTGGGCCTACTCCTGGGAAGACCGTGAAGTCCTGATGGGGTTAATTTCAGAGCAATTGTTCCACTTCCAGATGAGGAAAATGAAGAAATAAAGATACCTGACAGGATACATTTCTAATTGTACCAGAGGATGCAGCCAGGAGGCTCCTTAGCTCGCGACTGCAGCCTTAAATCAGCTACTGTTCTGTTCTATTCTGCAGGCTGAGAGAAAATCATGGGAACTTTATTTCACGGCCCTGTACTCACATGTATAGGAGAACCCCACCTTTATGTATTGCTGGTGTTAAATGTGCAACGTTTAAATACGTGAAATTTTGAATACTTAGTGTTTGGGGAGGCTGGATTATAAACTGTGAAAACACATCCTTGTTCGCTTGTGGTTTCATAGCATTTGTCCTCACCCGTCTCCATGAAAAGATTCAGAGAATATTAATAGGTCAATGGCTGCAATATCCCCACCTGGCCGTGGCAGGTTGTAATGAATCAGCTTTGGAAAAAAAGCAGTACAACATGTAACTCTGAATTCTGCCAAGTTGAAATACCTCTCACATCCTTTAAAAATTAAGCAAATCAGCCAACATTCATATGCTTGACAGTTTGAGACTAAATGAATTGATTAAAAACAATGGGGGTTGAAAGATGAGGATTCTTTATGGGACAGAAAATTGTAAATTCCAGAACGCTGCATGGTGCTTCACAACCGTCCATTGACTAAATCACAAAGGATTAAGAACAATAAAGATTCATAAGAACCGGTTAAGAAGATGTGCTTCAGAAGTAAGAGTAGGTGAGAAAATAGTGCAGAAAATGTAGACTTTTATCTCTAATCCATCTGAAATGAGGCAGAGGTAGTCTTGCCTTCCAGTTTTTCTGCCTGAACTTGACTGTCCTTGGTTGTGGTCTCTACTGAAAAATTCTAGTCCTCCCTCACAACCATTTTGGAAGGGGATGGGTGAGTGATTGGCAGGTCTTTGGCGGTGTAGACAGGTTGTATTCACCGTTGATTGCAGGCAATTGCCCTCATCCTTTGACTGTGAAGAAAGGTACAGCTTTATCTCCAGGAGAGTTGGACTCCTTGTTGATCCCAAAGCCTGGAAGGGTCGCTGGTGTAAGCCATGCTTTCCCAGACAACACCAGACATGTTGCTCCCTAGGTTAAAACTTAAGGGATGGAAAGGATTAGTACTCGTGTTCATAAATATAATGCACCTTGTTTTGCTTACTGTGTGCTCAGAAGCGCGAAGACAGAATACATCTAGCATGATTTTCAACCTGCCTGTTTCACTAATGTACAAATGACCTTTATAAAAAGCACGGGGTGCGACATTTGAAAGTACAGTCTTGCGGTCTAATTTCTGGAAAGCTTCAGTTGCAATTTCATATGCTGAAACATCAAACACTCCCCATCCCCCAGCTGCTCAAATGCCGAAAGAGCACCTGGACACTCTCTCCAGACACGAAACTTTTGATTGTTTGAAGTCTGTTTTGAAAATACTATGCATACCTTGTTTTCTGAAACCCAGCATGTTTTATGGGCTGAAGGTAGGCTCTTTCATTTTCTCTCTCCCGAAATGTTACACTCATACCACTTTAGGCAAGGCTAGAAATGAAATCATGTTTTTTTGTTAAACAAAATTCGCCTTTCAAAAACGTATAACTGCCACTGAGAAATTGTAAAGCAAATTACAAAGTTTAATCTCTAGATTTTGGCATCAAAAATAAATTCAGCCTCAGAATGAAGAGATGAGATGAGTTTATACCAGCTTCATGGGGTTTGTCGTTAAAAAGTTCTTTCTAGCAGTGAATGAAAGCATGCTGAACCTTTTATTGCTCCAAATGCCCACTTGTAGTTAGATATTTAATATTTTTCCTTTGCTGGAGGTGGAAGCCAGAAGTTTTATCTGATAACATTATTTCCTTCTTGTTACAATTATTACCTTTAAGGAGAAAACATGGGACAGGTGTGTGGGACTGCAGCTTTAACTCCTTCTTAGGACACCTGGCCCAGGCTCCCTCTGCCCATGCGCAAGGATGGTTCAGCCTGGGTCCCTGCCGCCCTCCTAGGGCACACGTGCTAGTTTCCGGTTCTTGGTTCTGGCCTGGTCCAGTTGTGACAGCTGTGGGTATCTGAGGAGCGAAGCAGCGGTAGGGTAGGAAGAACTCCGTCGCTGCCTTTCAGATAAAATGAAAAGGAAAATACACATAAATAAAAAGAAAATGAAGTTTGATTTCACAATACCTCTAAGCCAGCTTGAGTCAGAGACTGGTTTTGATCCATAAGAAGAACTAAGTACAGCGTGAACATAGTGCCAAGTGCTAGCTCCTTACAACAAGGTGGTAGCAAAAACATGAACTTCTTGGCCATGTTTATTTAAAGGAGTCTGTTGAGTTACTGCTGGCGATTATGAATCTATGGGAGGATTTGAGATTACTCTGGGGAATTGATCAATGTGGTGAAAAAATGAAAGTCAAGTTTTAAGTCTATAAAGACCTGGACTGTCCTGTGTGAGTGCTGTGGAGATGTCCCTGCCTTCTCTTTTACACCAACAAATTTTTTGCTTTTTCAAATTCTCTTTGTTCTGAAAGATGAAGCATGTTGAGTTGTTGTTTTTTTATCTATTTTTTTGCATTCACATGAATTTTTGCAAATAAGTACATTGCTGATGATTTATTGCTTACTGGATAAAGAGAAATTTTTATCACCATAGGGCACTTATCTTTCCAAGTTCCAACTTTAGTAATGGAAGCGGATGACAGGGATACACACTTTTATGCATTTTGGTCCTTCAGAGTTATGTTCTGTCCATTCATAGTTTTCCAAGGCACAAATGGGAAATCTGCTCAAAGATACATTATAAACCTACTTACTTCATTGGATGAATAGAGCTACTAGTGGAATTATTGTACAATACAATTTTTTAAACTCTCCTTTTTATTCTAATTGTACACACGTATTAAGACGTTTTGGCTGATTTATAGCAGATCTATACCAATGCATTACTGTATATGTTAATGAAGAAATAGAGGCTGCCTCCTGGCTCAGCAGGAACTGCCAAACTATCTTGCTGCTTTCAGGATTGGGATGAAAAACAATGTGGGGAGTAAACCTGCTGTTTTAGTCACAATGAATTCTACTTAATTCAGATTGTCCAGCCATTAGGATCTCTGCATTAGAAAGTACATGGCAATGAAAAACACTTTCTCTTTCAGTCTGCTTGAGGTTTCAATCATAAATAGCACTTACTATTTTATTTTTAGCATTCAACAAACAGCTAGAAGCAAAACATATGCTCGTTGTTCTTGGTGTCCATTTTTAAAAAGAAGAGCAGATACAAAGTTTGTATTGAATACATGCTCTTGATTTTCTATTATAAATGACAGCTTATCTGAGAAATCCAACCCTGAAGTTCATTTTGTATCCTTTAAGATTACCAAAACAAACCAAAATAGGAGGATTTTCTTTCCTCCTTTAAAGAGTAGTAAAGATGCCAAAAAGAAAAAAAAAATCAGTTGAGATTTTTTTAGGTATTAGCAAAGTCCTGAGAGGAGCCCTGCTCACTAATTAACTGATCGTAGTCTTCCTTTGGCAAGCTCTGTTCTTCCTGCCCTTAAGTTTCAGGTCTCTGCTCAGTGGTTGCAACAATACACATACGAGTTTTTCACTTATGAGCAAATTTGAGCTGTTGCCACTTCAAATGGTAGCTGTTACTATAGGTGAGGCTGAGGTTGTCAGACCGACCACCACAAAGAATGAGATGTAAACTCAAGGGGCAATAAATTCACCATTGCATCTGGATGTAGGACAGAAGAAATGGAACCTTAAGAAAAGCTTATTTCCCCTGTAAGATATTGTTTTTTCCCCTGTAAGATGCTTTATTAATGGAGATGCGTGCTCAGAAATTTTCTTCATTCTTGAAAGAAAAAATAATCACTATCCAATGGGAATAAAACAAGGTTGACAGATGACTGTATAATAATTCTTTGTAATTGATACATTTCCTTCGGATCTTTGCAGTGGGAGGAAGTGAGTATTATGGATGAAAAAAATACACCAATCCGAACCTACCAAGTGTGCAATGTGATGGAACCCAGCCAGAACAACTGGCTACGAACTGATTGGATCACCAGAGAAGGGGCTCAGAGGGTCTACATTGAGATCAAGTTCACCCTGAGGGACTGCAACAGTCTTCCAGGTGTCATGGGGACTTGCAAGGAGACCTTTAACCTGTACTACTATGAGTCAGACAACGACAAAGAGCGCTTCATCAGAGAGAGCCAGTTTGCCAAGATTGACACCATTGCTGCTGACGAGAGCTTCACTCAAGTGGACATCGGAGACAGAATCATGAAACTGAACACAGAGATCCGGGATGTAGGGCCGTTGAGCAAAAAGGGGTTTTATCTGGCTTTTCAGGATGTAGGGGCCTGCATAGCCCTGGTGTCCGTTCGCGTGTTCTACAAGAAGTGTCCTCTCACTGTTCGCAATCTGGCCCAGTTCCCGGACACCATCACAGGAGCCGACACCTCTTCCCTGGTGGAAGTTCGAGGTTCCTGCGTCAACAACTCAGAAGAGAAGGATGTGCCAAAAATGTACTGTGGGGCAGATGGTGAGTGGCTGGTCCCCATTGGCAACTGCCTGTGCAATGCTGGCCATGAAGAGCAAAGTGGAGAATGCCAAGGTAAGAGCGGCCATATTGCACTTTTCATTAGGGCTTCGTGCACATAATTAAATCAGAGATGAGACTCAATGGAGTAAAGCCAGTAATTAGCAGCCCCTGTGGGATGTGGTCGGACAGAGGGGTCTAATGAGTAAGTGTGATAGCTCCAGGTGGCAGGGCTAAGACGCTTCTAACACTGACAAAATAAATGATGCTGCTGTAATCAGCAGAAGGCGAAGTACATTTGCTAACAGGCACTTAGATCCCAACCCACTGGACGTGCCTCTGAAATGTACATGAACCAGCTGAAGAAATGGGCTGGATTGATGCTTCCTTAAAGAGGGCAGGCCTATTTTTAAGACAGTGTTTTTCTGACAAAGATGGTAAATTTCTCTCATCTTGGCTGTGCCTACATGACTGATTCAGACAGGGAATGTGATTGTGTTGTTCCGCTTCACTCTCACTGATGGAAATGAGGCTGCAGGAAGAAAGTCCATTTGTTTTCTGACCTTGTAGACAAATGGGGATTTTTCCCCAGCAAAGTGGAATGACATGTTTCAAGTGTATTCCATTGACTGAACACCCATTGATAGGGTCTCTAAGTGATATTAATCCTGATGGAAGACTTTTTTATTTCTCTTAGGAGGTGATAATAGCGCTACGAAGAGGCTTCTTATTTAGTGTGTAGATTAAATCCTATGAGGTGATCATAAATTGTGACTATTTTGTATATTGAGTTTTTGACAAATCGAGTTAGGAGGTTTTTGAAGAAATCCACCTAGTTTTGTCATGTTAATTGCTCTTGATGGTGTTACTAAGGCGACTTGCTTTCCCACCTGAAGTTCAGTCAGTGTATGCAATTCTTTCTTGCCCTGCTTCCCTTTCCGTTAGAATGATGGGGAATTTGCTGAGTCTTTTTGCATGTCAGTATGCGCTGGGAGTGTAAGATCTGTCATGTTCTGTGATTAACCCATGGGATTACACTTAAAAAAAAAAAAAAGTTATCCCTAGTTTTGTTTTGCTTGGTCCTTATCAGGTTTGCCTGTTGCCAACCCTGTCATGGTTTCTTCAGTGTAACCGGTCCCTTCTGGGGGACAGATCAGATCCGTCTTATCTCTGGGTGGTTACGGAGCTGTGGAAGGCATTGCCACATGGTTCATCTGATTTGGTGATTAAAGATTCTGCAATAACTGCCTGCCAGACAATTTGTCTGACGTTTCAACTCTCTTAATAAGAGGGCAGGATTAACTGTGGGGCATTCCACTTGATTGACTGGAAATCAACAGTTATAAAGAAAATTATATTTTTAGTAACTTGTGTCATAAAGTTATGCACTTCTCCTTTCATAGTTTGTACTTCAACAAAGTATTATTCCTGATTTGCTGTAGTTACTTCCAGGGACAACTAACAGTGAAAGACATTTAATTTCATTAGAAATGCAATAGACTAAAGACAGGTTTTCTGTTGATCAGAACTAAAAAAGGGGGAGCGGGGGAAGCATTGCAAATTGTAAAAAAAAAATTTAAATAAATCTTTCTTCCTTTTCTATTTGCCCTTGACTTTACAGTGAGGCTGAAATGATCTGAAAACCCTGATACATATTCTATAATTAATACTAGAAAACATGTGAATGTATTATCATTGGTACCTAAACTACAACAGCCATAGCAAAACAGTGAAATTAACATGACAATGGCACCCTATCAGGCTTCAGACTAAATTATTCTGCCTTTTTTATTGGTCTAATGCAGGGCCTTGCATACCTTTATGTTTCAGTTTCACATGCACATACACATTTCCTGATAAAATGTTCACTCCTTCAGCACCAGAACATCCCTATTTCTGATGTCACTGATTTTCAATTGCCACCGAGCCCAGTAACTTACATATTGCTACGTATGCCACCCCTGACGTTTTTATAGTGCAAATTAGAAGAGAAAGAAAAAACATGGAGGTTGAAGTGAATGTAAAGGCAACTGAACATTGAGTGGTTTGGTTTATGGAAATCACCTTGAGAATCCAGTGAATCACCGGGCTGCTCAATGTTACAGGTCCAGTCCAGTAACAAGGAAACCATTCCTAAGACAAAGCCAGTTTTGTAACTGAAGGGGAAAGCTGATTGAGCTATTTTTGAAAAATTTTTGGTGTTTTCACACAGATTGCTTAAGATATTTTTTTGTGCTGTTAGAATGACTACTTCTTAAAAGAAAAAAAAAGCAGCTTTATTTTTTTTCTTTTTGCCTACAGCCTTGTACCGCACATGTCTGTTTTCCTTGGTGTCAAATAAAACTCTGATGAAACTTAGGAAGGAAGAAAAGCTTGAATGACAAAACATTCTTAAATCTCAAATTTGGAGGAGATAGATTTTAAGGATTACTCAAGACTAAAAATCTTAGGAGTAATAAAAATAGATGACCTTAGCCATGACACCATTATTGATATCAGAGATGAATCCAGGTATGGCAGAAAGATGTGATCTTTTAGCTATATGCCCTTGAGAATATTCTATAAGTCATCCGAGCCTTGGTTTGTCCATCTAGAAAATGGGATGATAAATCCGTTACATGAGCTTAGCCACACGGATGTGTTTGAGGACTGCATCATTAGGCACTTTTGTCGTTGCGTGGCGAGTGTGAATGTGCTGAAGCGAAGACACCTATGGCATCCCTAGGTAGCAAAATCTTAAGGGACTGCTTGCTGGATGTGGTAGAAGTCATCTTACAGTTCATAAAACACTGACTCTGTGTGAATACTAGCATTTCCTTTATGCTGTCCTCTTCCCAAGGGCACACTTGTTGACTTTTAAGAGTTTAAATTCAGACAGTGAAAGAGATGTCCCCCTTTTGAGCCGCACCTCAGACTGAAGACTAAAGATAGGAAGCCTCCCTCTTCCTTCCCCAGCAAACAGTATTGTCTGTCTGCTCACACCTTTTTTTCTCCCTGAAGAAAGAAGACTTTCCTTTGAATGGGAGAGAAATGATTTGGGGGCGGGACATGAGAGAGGGTGTAAAGAGAGCTGAAGAAGGGATATAAAGGAGAACTGGCCTAGTCTTAGAATTCTGGCAGCACGTCTGTCCCCGATTGTCTTTTCAATGGGTCCACTGTGACAGGACAAATAGAAGAAAAGGTGAAAGGTCACCTACTTCCTCATCCATCTTCCTTGGGGTCAGAGAGGTCAGAGTGAAGATTGATTAAGATCTTAAATGTTTGACAAAGGATCCTTGGGCAGAAATGGCCAGGGCGGACGGGGCCTGGGGTGTGCTGTTGTTTCAATCTAACCCTGGTCATCCACCGGAGTCCTCATGGGACCTTGTGGACAGAACTACACTTCCTCTTGCAGTTCTTATGCCACTCCCCCTTCCCCCAATATGCTAATGCAAAGGAAGGATGAAGAGCTGCATCAAAGGTGTCAAGAGCTGATGGTGGGCCTGCCTAGCCAGCAGCTGCAAGTTCATTGTGCTGTTGAATAACAGATTCTGAAATGATGTGGCTTGGCCTCAGTGGGACAGCTAAGAATGTTAGCCCCTGGGGGCTGCAGCCAGCAGCCCTTTGCACTTGCCTAGTGATCGGATACAGAGGGTTACCTAACTGTGCTGGTGCGCTAGTGGGTCTGGTTATCTGGCCTCTGTAGTCTGTCAGAAAAAGGAAACAGAATCTGCCTCAGACAGTCCCTCCCCCAACACAAACCCCAGTGAGGAAAAGTTCCAGATGTTTCACAGGATTGTTTTTGTTACCTCAGAAATATTAAGCAGAAGGAGCAGAGAGAGGCAAATGTTCTGTATTTGTTGTTGTTATTGTTGTTTTTTTGCTTAATTAAAAAAGTTGAAAACTGGAAAGAGAGCCTTAGCTGTATTTTTTGGAAAATATTAATAAGCAATGCTTCCAGAGTGTATAATATAAAAATAAATTTGGTAAAAAGAAAACATTCTTATGGAGTCATTCAAAAAGCCAAATAATCAGAATTACATTAGGTAGGAATCAAGCCTTGCTGAAACGTGCCATTTTGCCATCAATTGAGGCCATAAAGTTCTAGGAGCTATAAAGTATATCAATGTTTGTTTAGCACATTTACTTCATCGAGAACTCTCATATTAAAAGCTCTTAGAAGAAAGAATGAGACAGAAATGTTGTGATAGTTATGAAATAGCAAGTTGTCAAAAGAGGATTGCTTTGTTTTTCTAACACATACAGAGAAACCACGGAGGCAGAAGAGATGGAAAGGGAGCATTGCAGTAGAGTTCAGGGATGCTTTCTCATGTCCTTTCCACTTTGGACATTTGTCTTCTACCTTTGAATCATGTCTTTAGGAATCAATTGCTTGAATCACGCAGCTGCTTTTATCTTGAGCTTTGAAGTATGGCTGTGATCACTGCAAAATATAATTCTTCATCTCTGAGAATAACAGGGTTTAATTATTGTTTTTTTTTTTTTTTTTAGTCATACCTTTTTCTCATTCTTTGGATGACCAGGCCTTTGTGAGTTTGAATTGTAATGCTCTCTGTTTTGGATTCACTAAGTATTGCATAGGAATATCTAAGAGATTTTGAAATATGGTATTTAAAGTTAGATGACTTCTTTTAGTCTATCTGGTCTTTCTCTTGCTTTTCAAAGCTGAATTAAGACACCACTATTTTTTAAGGCTGCAGCATTTAGGAGAAAGACTAAATGTTACCTTAGTTACTACTGTGCATGCACAAGTGACTGTAACATAATTTTTATCTTCATATAATTGAACTTTAAACTTAACTTTTGTTTTTAATTGATGATTTCAGTATTACCAAAAAAGTGCATGCTTCTCAGAAAAATTTCAATGACTAATGTTTTACATAAGAAGTGTTATGTTAAATGTTTTTTTTTAATTTTATTGTATTGTTGTTGACAATCTTTACATAGTTAATTGCGGTTAAAAAAAAAAGGTTCAGGGGGTATAGGGAAGTGGGCAATACTATTATGTCCATATTGTTTCCATCATGAATCTGAGGTAAAGGGGGATATTGAGGGAGAAGCTCCACCCGGTTTCGTGCCCACCCTAAGTCCCGGATGTGGGGCACGCTCTGAGATATTTGCTCAAGTGGTTTTAATAGTTCTCCAGTTATGAATCGCTGCCAGTTTCGCTCGATGAGGTCGTCCACTGATTGATATGGTCCATCATAAAGTCTCCGTTCGCCCCATATTTCGCTGCCAACATATAGCTGAGATGAATGATTGACCTGTTCTGTCTTCTGTCTTTTCTTGGTTAGAGAGTTTTCCTTTCTATGTACACACATTCAAGCCTGCACACAGGTGTCCAATTCTGATTTCAACTTTTTATTTAGTTAGTGTTCTTAATTTATCAGGTAACCCAAATGCACTTACAAGGATGTGTAAAAAAAATTAAACCATCCTTTTTATTATTATGTCTTTTTGAATATTGACTAGCCTGCATATCATTCCAAATAAGAGAATATGTATTCTCTTTATTCTTCCTATAATTAATAGTAAATACTAATACTACAATAGCCTTTTAAAAAATCTGTAGCTACTTAGGTTGTCTTTGTATTTTCTGGTACTGACTTTTTGAAAGTTTATTAATTTCTAAATTACTCATGTCCATTTGAGTAAAACAAAAACACATGATTACCTCTGCTCTCTTTTTTGGCTTGATCTGGAATGAATGAATTAAATAAAACTTTCTTATCAAGAGAATTTAAGTGGAGAATTGCAGTTGTGTATAACTAAATAAGTAGCATCAGTACTGATTATAGAATATATGAAATCATGTTAAATGTTCGCTGTATAAATGAAAGAGTGATTACCTAAGGAGGTATAACCTACGTCCTATTATTGGCTCAATTCCAGTTTCTTGGAGTCAAATGATTTGTAGCAAAATTTTTGCATGGGACTAATGTTTCAGTAGATGCTTGCTTATGGTTCCTATTTCAAGTGACTCATAACTATTTATATGATATTTACAAATCATCTCTGATCCTTGACCTTCAAAATTCTCTGTAGCTCAAGAGGTTAGCACTTAGTACAAAATATCTAAGAATGAAATTTGGACAATGAGATTTGGATTTAGTGTCTAGTTGTGCCATTAAAGAAGTGGTGTGACTGTGGACACTGATTTCCATAACCACAAGTTCACATTTACAAGGTAGAAATATGTAACTCTATTTTATAATTGTAAGTATGTATCTATACATTTATAAACACATACATGCATATACATATACAGTATAGTAAGCATATGTGGTATCGGAGGCTTAACGCAGTACTGAAATCATTAAATGCTTGGTTACTGGAAATTTTCACTTTTACTTTTATTATTTTTACAGATATGCTGACAATATTTACTGGTTGGTGGCTGTCCAACAAGAAAGTAATCACTTAGTGAACTGCTTGTATTTGCTTACTTTGCTCTTTCTCCCTCCCTCCATCTCTCTCTCTCTGTCCCTCTGTCTCTCTCTGTGTGTGTCTGTTGGAATTATGAAGATTCTGTGGACACAAATATAGGGCAGAAAAGGGGGTGATTGGTTCACCTATATTGATCTTTGTTCCCCAAGTCACTATTCAAGAGCACAGGTTTTCAAAATACATTCTAAAGCTCCAAACTTTCTTAATAACACTGAGGTGTTATTTATTTTTGCTCTCATTCTCTTAGAAGTGTGTGGTATACAATGTATAATTGCACATTAAGTTGATCAAACAAATATGACAATCCTGGAGTTCATTGTCAAGCCAGACATTACAGAGTTATGCAATAAGAAAGTAAATGCCACTCTTTCTACCCATTTTAACAATACAGTTATTTCAATAAATTGTGTTATTCATGTAAACTTGTAATGGATTTATTTTTGTTGCTTTCAGATGAATTAAAAGAAAAAAGAATTGATCAATTTCAATTGCTTGTGGTGAATATCAATAGCTAGTACTCTTTATAAACAATAGCACTTTGCATCCTCAATCATTTTTAAGAGTAGAAAGGGGTTAGTTTGAGAATCACCATGTCCATCCATCAATCAGCATTTTAGTTTTCCTGGTATAGTCTTTTCCAGGTAGTTTAAATGCTTTAAAATACACATTGAAATAAGAAAACTCTAAAAACTATTTCCATAGTTTGCAAGATTTAGATAGTTAAGAAGAATGGCATTTTGTTTATTCAGCCTTTCAGACGTTTCTGTAAAATTAGGCAGCAATTTATAGCACTTGGCTTTCTAAAAACTGGTTATCTGTGTCCAATAACATGGCTCAGTGCCTTTCAGTTTTATTGTACTTGTGAGAAGGAATGATTAAAGAAGGCCTCAGCTGTCCCCTAGACTGGAAGAGACTGTATCTTTTTCACTTGGAGCATAAAACCTTTCTCATTGTATCCCTCTGAGCTGTTCCAGAGAGCAGAACAGGTGAGGTCACTTGGTTCCCTGATCTAGAGAGTAATTAATAGTCCCATGACTAAATGGACATTCTATGAATATTCAGAGTCTATTTCTCCTTCATGGGAAACAAACATGTTGGTATACCACTTACAGCTCCCTTTGGAGACCCCAAGTGTTTTCTGGGTGAATGCGGGTCCTCAGCTGTCTGCCCAGCATTGCTTTTCCAGGCAGCAGATTCTTCATTTGCATATTCTGTATGTACCCTCATGCAAAACAGCACACCCATTTCCCCCATTCACAAAGGCGATGAGGGGGTCCTTTGGAAACTCCAGCCAAAATCTCCTTCTGTTTATGCAGAACTCAATGATTTAGACACCATGCAAATTAATTCGGTTTTGATTTGAATGCTTCCAAAGATCTGGAGTGGAAGGCAAAGCGTTCACTATTTGTACAGGGCTGGTTTTGTGCAGTCCTGCCTCCCCCCCACACTTGTTACTGCCCCAGTGTGACTGGTCATCGCTCTGTGGCCCCTTGCTCCATGCAAAATAAGCAAGGTCTCTACTGCTCACTTCATTTTGGCCTTTGGAAAAGGAGTCTAGCCTTGGTAAATCTTGTGCGGATCTGTGTGGTGACAGCTTCAGTTGGAGTCTCGCTGTTCTTGCTGAGGAGGGAGTGATCTCACCATTTGGGTTATGCCAGAGATGTTTAGAAAGGTCCCAGCAAAGGACTTTCCAAGTTGTAAGGTAAAACGATAAAATTCTTCAAAGAGAATTGCCAGAGCTCAGGAAGTTCTGAAGCTAGGCCTTCACAAATGGATATTGAAAGTGTATAATACACAGATTAGCTTTGGTATTTTCATCCCTGTTTCCACATTCATGAGTGAATACTGAATCTCCCTATCTCGAATCACCATTAAAACATTGGAGTTTCACTTACATCTCCTTATATTCTGTGAAAGGTGTATTTGGCTTCCCACATACATGTGTTTGGAATTACTGTCTCTCCTTCTGCCTTCCATTTCTCCAAATTTCCTTAGCCTTTGCTTTATTTCTTCTTCTAAAGTGGCAATGCAAGCAGAGATTGCACATCTTAACCAATGAGATTCACTCTTAGTCTGAATACAGCACTATTTTCAAGAAGCCCATGGCCACATGCAATCTATAAACCTGAAGAAGAGGATTTTGCATGAAATGTTTTTTGAAGTTCAATTAATCTTAAATTCGAACTAATTTCACAGGGCAGAAAGTGGGTATAAACAGACGTTGCAGTATTATTATGTGGAGGCAAGATGAGTTAAATGTTAAAATGTGGAAGAATTTTGGTTTAGCTCCACATGGCCTGACGAAGTAGGATGATGCTGCTCAGAGTCCATTTGGAGTGGATTATTGGGATTAAAGAGCAACAGAATGCTGTGTGCTTGGCCTGTTCTCTGGTATCATTAGGGAATGAGAAAATTCAGCTGCGTATCTGGCTCTTGTTTGGAATGATGGGTTGAAATAGATCCACACTTCTCAGAGTTGATCTTACTAACCTCTTCCTAATAAGTTACAGATCTCAAATTGCTGAAAATCTCTTGAATACCATTTGAAGTAAGTTGATTGATAATTATCATTTACCTTACTTATACCAATCTTTTCTGCACCAGTACAAAGATGTGATGCAGTTTCTTAATTACCCAGATAATCCTGTTTGCTTGTATTTTTAAACTATGAAGTGCTGGGTAATTATTCAATTCTTAATAGAAGGCAAATGGCAATGTAAACAATAATTAGGATGTTCTACAGACTAATGCGCTTCAAAGCAAATTGGATTTTTTTTTCATACTGTTCAGCATGAAGTCCCATAAAACTAACAATTTAGAAGCAAGGCGAAAAGGTTCGATTTTGTTCCTACTTTATGGCGTTATCTCTTCATGGATTGTTTCTCTGAATAGCGGTTTGCCCCAGTGAAGCTGGCCGCATCCAAGCCAAGTGTTTCCTTCACAATCGCTTCCCTGCTGCTTGACATTTGGCTGTGTGCTCCCAGGGCCCCAGATTGGGCCTTTGTCTTCCTCAGCTCCCAGGGGCCAGAGGTTAACAGAATACCCATAATACTCCCATAATACCATGGCAGGTAGATATGGCCCAACCTCATGATCAGTTAGGACACAGCTGAGTTAGGAATGCTTTTCTCTTCGGCTTTTGTCCTTACGAAATTCCCTGATCTGAGACTTCAAGGTTCCAAGCGATCGCTTCCACAGTGAGTCTTCGTCAGGACCAAGTCTGCGTCTTTTATGTGACTTCTCCCTTTAATTATCGTTCACAAGCAACAGCATATCCCCAGAAACACATGACCTAAAATAGACGACCAAATGACTGTTTTTTGATGAATTAATTTTACAAACGGAATATGCTAATCCTTTGCAATCTTTTGACACTTAATTATGTCTTAGAGTCTTATCTGTTCTGTATGATGAAATAATAAACGGATAACAAAGGCAGTAAACAAAGATGCTTTAATTATGTAATTCCCCGATCGCTGTTTTCCCTCTGATGGTCTAACCTTTCTGGTTGCTGCCAGTTAGAAGAGCAGTTAAATGAACAGCCAGTTTTGTTTTCTATTTTCATCATTTATGCCCAAGCATTCATCAAGATCAATGTTATTAATGTTTTGCATCAGCTTAATTATATCAGCTTTAGCTTTTCTCCCACAGATTAATATAATTCAATAGGCTACTTAATTGCTTATCATGCACACACAGTCTTGGAAGTTTAAAATTTGTTTCCAACCTTCCAGTTTCTTGCTACTGTTAATTAATTTTAGGCAACCCTTATGTATAGTAACTACAGCGTTTCTGTTTGGCCAACCTTGCACATTGCACTATGAACTTGAGGCGTGGATTCATTTGTTTTCTGATTTAAGTGTTTGAAAAAGACATCTCCACATTGAAAAACAGTGTTCTTTTGAAGTGTCCAGCTTGGCAATGACTGAAGCCGCCTCAGGCAAATTAGCATGTTAAAAGAATGGATCAATATCTTTCTGGCTTCTCTACCTTCCTTGCTGTCTTCCAAGGGAGAAGGGTTTTGAAGTACCCTAGGAGGCCCTTGACAGATGTGCCAAGAGGACTGTCGATAGCCAAGAGGGGAACGCTGACAGCTTGATCTAGTGCCCACACCACGTTTTTGCTGGCCATTTGAAAATGGATGCAAGAGGAATTGACAGCTTCGGGAAAGCTCTAGCAGTTCATGTAATTATGGAGAGGATTAGAAGAAAAGTGTTGGGAGAAATAAGAGATCAATGTGAGGGCACTAGTTGCCTGAACTCACCTTTAGCTGTTAGAGCACTCCATTTTGTAGCGTTTAGCCTGTGCTTAGAGAATATTTAATTTGTTGGATGACATTTTAAAGGGTTGCATAAACTTGTGCATAAGAAAAAAATATATAAGTGATAACTTATTTTTTTTTTAGAACAGTTATAGGTAATTAACTATCTAATGCTTCCAGTTCTTGAGATGCAAAGGTGCTAATTAACTAATGGAAGAAATTGAGATTTCATTACTCTGTGTTCTTTTATGAAGTGCTGGAAAAGAGGTACAGTTGAAAGTAATATTTGAAACTCACATTTCCTGTTAACCGACTTTCTTGAAAAGGGAGGAACTGCCTCTCTTCGTCCTAGAATTTATAATAACTACTGATGCAGGGGGACTAAAGTAAAACAATGTGAGTGCGTGTGGTGTTTTTATAAGAAAAGAAAGTATTTAATGTTGAGGGGGAAAAGAGGATGCTATAATTGCATGAATGAGAAGCGAAGCATTTTATAAAGGTTCAAAACAGATTGGATAATCTTAAGTGGCTTTGTGTACTTTGGAAGAAGTTATCTTCCTTAGAGCAGAAATTGCTATTGTGCCCCACTGAAATAATCTCAACTACCGAATTTATTCTGACTTTCATGAAAAATTCTGGAATGTTCTTTCATAAAATGTTCTTTAAGTATGTAATTTTTAAATGATTACTGGGTATGCCAAAGAGTCCTGGAGTGTGACTTCAGTGATTGCATTAAAACATTTAAAAAAAAATGTTCTTAGGTCTTTCTTTCTCCTTGGGATACCTAAAGGCTTTCATAGAGGAGAAGCGATATCTTATTTTATTGAATTATGACAGTCATTGCAACCTTAGAAAATAAATATAGTAAAAAAGAATTCCCCCTATCAAGGTGACTTCTATTATAGACACTGATTGAAAAACAAAAAAAAAAATTATTGTCTTTTTCTAGTACTTTCCATTATATTTTCTAGCTGGTTATCGATTGACAGGAAAGCTATTGCTTTTTGTATGATTGTTGCACATCCAATCTTTTGTTGAATTATCTCACTAATACTACTAAGTTTTCAGTTAATTAGCAAATAATTTTGATTTCAAGCAGTTATGCAGGTTTTGTTTCTATAAAGTCTTGTTAAGCATTAGCCAGAATTTCTAGATTAGTAGTAAACACCATGACCATCCTAGTTGTGTACCAAATTTTGTGAGCATGATTGAACTATGAGGTCTTTTTTCTTATTACTATACTAGTATCATTTTTAAATTATTTATTGGAAAGAATGAATATTGAATTTTATTAATTTTCTTTTTAAAAATTCTCTTTTTTGAGGATTTATTTATCTTTTTGTTGAAAAGGCAGATTTACAGAAAGAAGGAGAGACACAGAGAAAGATCTTCCATCCACTGGTTCACTCTGCAATGGCTGGGGTTGAGCCAATCCAAAGCCAGGATCTGGGAGCTTCTTCTTGGTCTCCTACATAGCTGTAGGTCCCAAAGTCTTAAGTGATCCTCTACTGCTTTTCCAGGTCACAAGCAGGGATCTGGATGGGAGTGTAGCAGTGGGGACATAAACTGATTTATATATGGGATACCACTCCTGGAGGTGGAGATTTAGCCAGTTGAGTCATTGTGCCCTTTCCTTGTTACCTTATTTCAAGCATTGCTTTGGTTAAATGACATCTTTTTTTCATTTGTTGCATTTGAAATCTAGTATGTATTTCTTCTTCTTTACAAAAATATGTGTTTCTTTATGTGCAAGGCAGTGTTACATAAAGAGAGATAACGAGTTAGAGATAATCCATCTGTTGCTTCACTCCCAAAATGATTGCAACAGCTGGAACAGATGGAAGCCTAAAGCCTGGGAACTCCATCTGGGTCTCATGCATGGGTGGCAACACTTTTGTCACAAGTACTTTGGTCAACTGCCACTGTTTTCCTAGGCACATTAGCAAGGAGCTGAATCAGAAGTGGAGCTGCCAGTCAGAATGGGGGATGCCAGTGTAGCAAGCTGAGACTTAACTTACTGTGCCACAACAGCTCCTCAATACTTGTGCTCTCTCATCATCAACCATAATCTCCGAATACATGAGGGAAGAAAAAATGTTTAGGTGACAGTGCATTTTGTGAAATAGTCATTTGATGTGTTAGTTACAACTGATGTTCATGAACCAGAACCTCAGAAAAAGAAATGAACAAAAATTGTGTTATGTTGTTAATAAAACATTGACTTAATATGACTTGAAAGAGTTTCAAAGAGATAGAGACAGGAGGAGACAGAAAGATGGATTTTCTATCTATTGGTCACTCCCAGAATGTTTGTAATGGCCAGAGCTGAAGCCACCCGAAGTCAGGATCCAGGAGGTTCGTCCAAGTCCCCCGTGTCAGTGCATCACATTAGCAGGAAGCTGGATCAGAAGTGGAGCAGCTGTGACTGGGACTGAGACTGGGACTTGGACTTCAGGCTGATGGTTAGCATAAGATGCCACTGTGCCAGACCCAAGAACCGGGTTTTAATCTTAGCCCTGTTCCTCACAATGTTGCTATAGATTGAGTTACACCAAGTGTGCATGCCATTGACTACTTTAGTGTGCCAACACTACTTTAGTTGTTGTGGTTCCCTCTTATACAACATGGTAATGATAACACCCCTTGGTATGCTGATCAAATCAGACAACTCATGAATGTTGCACCTAGAATATGGTATCTACAAGAGTATTTCACAAGTTCAAAAACAAATTTATGTTGATACCAAAACATTCTAACCTATGGTAATTTTTATATAATATGGATTTTCTATACACTTTTTGATGACCTCTCATATTAAACATTTAATAAATGAAGATAATTTTCTAATATTATTGAAAAGTTTTATTTAAATAATTTTAGTAAATATTCATATTTCTCTCTTTCCAGAAATTTCTCCTCATTTCCTCTATTTATTTCTCAATAAGTTTTAATACTATGGTCAATTCATAAACTTAAGATAGTTTTCCATGTTTTAAATTAACATCACAGAGAATTAAGTGCACTTTATCTGTTAAATATGGACAACTATCATTCTTCTGCAAGTTTGAATGCTGCTTGGATTTATTCTTTGGATTGAGAAATTTTCTATGTGATAGACTTTGGAGAAAAAAAAAAAAACTACAGCAAAACTAGTCCTAGGGCACTGATCTGTTAATTTTAAGATCACAGAAATAGATTTTCAAACACATAAGAATAAATAGTGTTCTTTGTGATTTGGACTGTTCTTAGGCTCCATTTCCTCTCTCGTGAGAAGCCGCGGTGCCTTTTGGCTGGCATTCATAGTTGTGTGGATCTTAGGCATGGTAGTTAGAGGTCATGGGATGATTGAGCCCAGAGTTGGTTCTTGGGTATGGTTCAGCTACTTATTAATCAGGAGCCTGGCTGTTAATGAGAAAATATTTGATATCCCATTGTGGAAAGCCACTTTGCAATGCAGGGCTGCTGAGTCAATGTGGGTGCAGTTCCTCTGTACTATGGTGAGAAATGAGACCACTATTTGTGGAAACGTCTGCTGTTCCTTAGAAGAGCAACTTTGACATATTCATTTATAAATATTTTATATTGGTATTGAAGATTGGCAGATTTCCTTTTCTCATGACATAAATGAATTATTCTGTAGACCACAGTGGGCAGAATGAAAGCTTAACTATAGATACTGCCTCAGTTTCAGTAAAAATTGTCAAAAATTTTGAATCACTTGAGTGAAGCATGCTGGTTTTTGAACAGTGAGCTCCTGTTTTTGAGTGTGTGCTCACTGGCTGGCTGGCCCCAGGACATCTAACAATATCCCTGCGGTAATTGACCAGAGGCCTTGTGTTTCTCAGAAGTGGCCTTTTGGCATTTTAGGGCACAATATTGTACCAGGCATTACAAGTCTACCCAGTGTACTGTGGGCATATATACCCTGGGCCAAGGCATGGAGGGGTCCTCTCTAGTCATTGTGACAGGCATATCCGCCTCTCACATTTCCAAACCAAGAACTAAGATAGTGGAGTTTGGAGTATACTTGTTTTAAATATTTCATATTTCCTACAGTAGGTATCACGGTATAGGATCTTGTGGCATGGAAAAGATGAAGAACATTGTGTATCCTAGCATTGCCAAATCCATATTTGTATTTCCTCAGTACACATAGATTGAAAGTGATAAGAGAATTTCTTTTGGAAGAAATTGCTATCATTTCATAAAATGTACTTTTAGTAATGACCTTCAACCGAGTGCTGTATGAGTTTTCATTTATTCAGTCTTGAAACAGCTTTTGAAATCAGGTGTTATTATCCCATTTTAGAGATGGGAAAGCCTAAGGACATATAGACTCTGAAATATGATTTGAGACCAGATAGACTGGCTCTAGTTTTCCCAACTCTTTGTTCTACTTTTCTCAAGATTAAAAACTAGTAGAAAGAAGCCTCTGCGTAAGTTTTTAACAATATAGGATTTGCCTTGTATTTTTCTGTTATAAGATCGGAAGGCTTGAGTGATAAATTTATAGTAACTATGTGCTATCTTTACTCCAACATTTGTCAAATACTTATCCAGCAATGAGTGGCCTTGGCATTATTGTAAATGGCCTTGCCAAGAGCAAAATCTGAGTTTGCATGGCTAAAGTCAGATACTTGGTGCAAAAGTCTTATTGAGAAAACTATTCTTGATGCTGTGTCTTAGAAGAAAAGAAGAGATGATTGTTGTTCCTTCAACTTGACAAGTGAAGAATTATACATGGCAAGCACAGACTACACAAAAGTAGAGTGTCATCTCATGGTAGCAAGACTATAGCCTATACAAATAAGAACCTTTTAATTTCTAAATTGCTTTTGCAATAAATTCAAGGGTATTTAGAAGGAAAATCAATCTAAAAAAAGAGTAAACTTAATATCTGAATGCTGGGTATGTGATTTTAAGTGGGTTCAGTGACATTGCTTATTTGCAAGTGTGTACAGAAAACTATGGCTATTAAATCATTTGGGAGGCTCATTTATGTAATGGGAGAAACAAGACAGTGAGGTGATGTCTGAGGAAGGGGGTATGTCAGGTGCCTTCTTCCAGTGTTCACATTTTTTTCCTGCCTTCCACTTGCTGTATTGCTACCTTGTGGTTTCACTGAAAATGTTTCATCTTTTAGCTTTTAAAGCCAATTGTGTTCTAAATTGTTAGGTCAGTCACAAAAATTCTCCCTTTATCCCCCCTCCCCTTTAATTTAGGCCTAGATTTTCTGTCATACAACACGACAGTAATTGATAAAGGAGATCACAATGCAATATTTTAACATGGTAGGCTAATTTTATTTTTTTCTTTTTAATATTTACTTATTTTGGAAGGACAGATTTATAGAAAAAAGGAGAGACAGAGAAAGATCTTCTTTTCACTGGTTCACGCCCCAAGTGACAGCATTGGCCAGAACTGATTCAAATCCAGGAGCCAGTAGTTTCTTCTGGGATTCCCATGTGGGTGCACAGGCTCAAGGTGTTGGGCCATACCCCGGTGCTTTCCCAAGCCACTAGCAATGAGCTGGATGGGAAATGGAGCACCTGGGACAGGAACTGGTGCCCGTATGAGATACAGGTGCATGCATGCGAAGGATTGGCTAGTTGAGCCATCACACTGGCTCCAGGAAGCTCATTTTCTATACACAAATGTTTACATATGAAATGTAATGTTCTTATCCAGGCTGAATATTTCTTCTAGAAGGTTCCTTTATGGTGTTGTAAACAATGAGAGCATCTTGTTTATTTGTCCTATCCTGTCAACCTTGTGGCAAAATGGGATAGCTTGAGTTCAGACTGATGAAGCAGAGGTAACGCCCCTTCCAGTTAGTGTGTGGCCCAGACAAGGGAATCATCTCTTTTCCCAGATTTGGAGCTTATTCCATCTGGAAGGGTCTTACTGAGTCATTTATGCTTTTCCCACTTACACGTGGGGAAACTAAACTTTAGGTAAGTCCAGCATATGTCAAGTAAAAAATGATGGATGTTGTAAGTATGGATTTTTTTGTTAGTCCTGCCTGTTTTAGTAGTGTTTAAGTTAGGATGAGCCCATAAAAGAAGGTGGAAGACAAGGCAAATTGTCATTTCTTTTTGTTTGTTTGTTTCTTTTTAAAGATTTTTTATTTATTATTATTATTTTATGGTACAGTTCCATAGGTTCCTGATATTTCCCTTATCCCAGACCCAATCCCTCCCACCTAGTTCCTCTATATCACTAGTAAAGTATAGTTCTTCAGGCACAGTTATATGTCCATCATTGAGGGCCTGGAAAATGGCAGAGTCCAGCCTGCTATTGTCAAGATATAGTAAACAGTTTCATTGTAAATTCATCTTTGTCTGGAAGTAGAAATGCATACTACATTGTATCCTCACATTGGGTATGTTAATCTCCATTTCACAGCTACTGTACATCCCTCAAATGAAAAGTCATAACACAAAATCAATAAAAGAAAGAAAAATAGAAATTTACAATGCCATGAAGTTAAATAACATGTTACTAGATGTGACAATCTCCATTCCACAGCTACTGTACATCCCCTTAAATGAAAAGCCACAAAACCAAATCATATCAGGGAGAAAAAAAGCAATCAACAACCCCATGAAGTGAAATAACATGCTACTAAATGACTAACGTGTAGCTGAAGAAATGAAAATCAAGAACCTTCTTGAAGAAAATGATGCTACTGTATGATCTATGAGTCATTGAAAAATTTAATCAGAAGAAAGTGTTTTGAAGAGATGAAACTAACAGAAAAATCAAAACCCATGCGATATAGTTTCCACTGATTTTTGTTGGTGAAATGTGTCTCTTCTAGGCAACAAGTAGATGAGTTTTATTTTTTAATCCAGACTGCTAATTTATGATGTTTAATTGAGCTTAAGGCATTTACATTCAGGGTTAATATGTATGGGTGGTATTTTGGCCCTGTCATTTTAGGAATGGGTTGTTCATTGGTTTAGTCTTCTGTTGTTGTTTTACTGCAATGTTCTTCATATTTACCTTTGGTTTTGGTAGGTGCTATTCCTCTTCTCTGTCAAGAGAACATCTTGAAGTATCATTTGTAAGGCAGGTTTGGAAGAGGCAAATTCTTTTAACTTCTTTACTGTGGAAGAATTTTATTTCATTTTCAAACACCAAAGAAAGCTTTGCTGGATGTATTATTCTAGGCTGATAATTTTTTTCTTTTAGAATCTGGAATATGTCACTCCATTTTCTTCTTGCCTGTAGTTTCCTGTGAGAAGTCTCATGTGAGTTTAATTGGCTTTCCTTTATATTTCAATTGATTTTTTTCACGTGCACATTTAAGGATTTGTTCCTTATGTTCAATTGAAGAGAGCTTGATGATCATGTGTCTTGGTGAAGATCTCCTTTAGTCAAGCCTGTTGGGAGTGCTGTGTCCCTCCTGGATTTTGTTTCTCAATTTTTTGTCTAGATTAGGGCAATTTTCCTTTATTATTTCATTAAATATATTTGTAAAACCAGTTTCTCTTTCTGCACCTTCTGGGACTCGCATAGTTCTTCTATTAGGCCTCTTAACAGTGTCTTTCAATTCTTGAATACTTTTTTGACCTGATCCAGCTCTGCTTCCAGCTTTTTGTTTGCTTCCCCCTGATGACAGGAAATATCTTCCAATTCTGAGATTCTTTCCTCTGCTTGCTTCGTTCTATTTTAATTTTAATTGTACTTTTAATTTACTCTACTGTGTTCTTACTTTCTGATATATCAGCCTTGATTTGCTTTATTGCTCCTATTGCTTGTGTAAGATATTCCTTAAATTCTTTGAACTCTTGTATGTGCTTCTCATTGTTGATTAGAAGCTTTAAAATGAATTTTATGAATTCTGTGTGCCCCATCTTCTCGATGTCTTCCTCAGTTAACTCTGAGATTGGCATAGGGTTTTGCTCCTTTGCAGAGGAGTTTTCAGTAATATTCAGTGTGGCTCTGTCTCTTCTTTTGCTCTTGATCATTGTACTTTTGGTTACCAGAGTCTTCTCCTTGGGGCAGGTTTCTAAGCTGTGTCACCCACAGGTCTATAGTGCGATTTTACTTATTGCAGTTGGTATACAACTCTTTGCTTGCAGACAATTGTGCCACTCCCTCCAGCGAGTTCCAGGTCTGGGTTCTTATGTTAGATTTCCACCATGGTCTCCACAGCCCCAGATCCTGGCTCACCACTCTCCACCTCCTGTGATACCTTCTGAGACTGCACTATTGTCTGTACAACCTTTCTGCCACTTCCGGTTGGAGCAGGTCCCAGGATTAGGGAGACACCAGGTGTCCTATATAGCTAGGTTGTTGGTGGTGCTGATCTTACCGGAACCTGTTGGTCATTAGGTCTGGGTGCCACACGGACCTATTTTGACCCGTACGATGCCAAAATCAGTATTATTTTCCTATGGGACCAGTGCAATCCTTAAAACTCAGTGAGTTCTTGCAAGCTCAGCACATGCACAGTTCACTGTTGTCCCCTGCAGTCCTAAAGCTTTTGCCACAGTGTACAAAATGGCACCTGATGTACCACTACCAGAGTTCTTGATCTGCTGGCCATGAGGTCTGAGGGCTACCCAGACCTGCCTTGGGTGGAACCTGTAGAATGCCACGTTGATGCAGTTCACTGAGTCAGAAATGAGTTCACTCACAGCTCAGTGTATACTCATTCCTTTCCCTTGTCTTTGTCTCCTTAGGCAAAATGGCGCCCAATTCAGCTTGAGGGTGCTGACTGGGCTATGAAATCCACCCTGTTCTCACACTGTCCATCTGGGATCTGCTGCTCTGTCTCTGCTCCTGGTCAAAGCAAAAGGACCAGCAGAACGGACAGTTCTTTGTCTGGGTTCAGCTTCCAAGCTCCCAGTGAAAGTCCCTTCCCAGCTGGTTTCTGGTGGAGTTCTGGCTGCTGGTGGAGTTCAGATTGCTGTTAGCTCAGTGCCCCTGGGGTATCAGTTACTGCAACCCCACACCATTGTGTCCGCTGCTTTCCTGTGTCTACCAGTCTCCAGGTACCCCTCTGCTGTTTTTCTGTCCGCTCCTATTTCCTGGAATGTGTCCTCTCTGCTTCATCCTGATTAAATGTTTCTCCGTCCGTTTAAATGTGTCTTTACCCTATTTCGTCATCTTGAGTCTCCATTTTCTGATCTTCAAAGGAGAGCATGGGGAGTTAGATGAGTCAGCTTTTCATTTCTGCAATGGAATGCCTGAAGCCACCAAACTGTATAAAGAAAAAAATGTTTATTTTGGCTAGTGATACTGGTGAGTCACAATCCATGATCAGGTGGTTCTCACTGATTTTTCTTCTAATGATTATGTTCTTGCTGGCATGATCTTGAGGTAGCCCCACACACCATGTGGCAAGAGGCAGGGAGGATGAGTGTGGTACTGTGTCTGCATGTCTCACAAAACATCCTGATCCAATCACGGGTTCCACACTAATCACATTAATGATCTAATCACTTGCTAAAGGTTTTGCCCCTAAACACTGCAATTGGATCAGTTTTTCAACCTCAATTCCATTAATATAGGGCATTGGTGACTAAGTTCTTCAGTTGAAGGGGACAAATATTCAAATCACTACAGGAATTCAATCCCATGTGTCCAAATTTACTCAATGGTTAAGTCTTCTGAATTGAGATCAAATCCCGAATTCTTTTATCACATTTTTTGGTGTTTTAGGATGCTATTCCTTTCCCTACGCCACGTCAGACTTGAATGCCTGGTTATATCTAGTCTTTTTGTGTCTATATTAAACATTTTGAGATGTGAAGAGAACTTTTGGGAAAATTAAAGAGTTTTGAATAACAGACTTCTTAAGCATCTAATGCGCTCAGAAAATGGGGAGGTAGACATAACATGATTCTCCAGAGTAGAATCTTGAGGCCTGGCATGGTAACCTAGTGGCTAAATCCTCACCTTGCACACAGTAGGATCCCATATGGATGCCAGTTCATGTCCTGGATGCTTCACTTCCCATCTAGCTCCCTGCTTGTGGCTTGGGAAAATAGTAGAAGATGACCCAAATTCTTGGGACCATGCACCCACGAGGGAGAGCTGCATTCTTGTCTTGACTGGCTGAACTTCAGAGGTTGTGACCACTTGGGAGTGAAACAGCAGATGGAAGATCTTTCTCTCTGTTTCTCTGTAGATTTGCCATTTAAAAATAAATAAATCTTAAAATAAAAAGTAGAATCTTGTCAATAAGCAGATAAATTTTAAGTGTATGGGAAGGGAATTTTACATAGTATGTGATTTTTGGAGGAAAATCTATTATTGGAAATGTGAACAATAGGGTTTAGGGTCTATATGAAAGTTACTCTTGAATAACTTCTAAGTTGTCAGCTTGGTCCAATGGAGCATGGATTCTATTTCTTTCTGGTTAATGCTAGAGGAAGAATTAATTTTTACAGCTCATCGTTTGTGATTGGGTGGAGGTGGGCAGGATACAAGACCTGTTTAGTTTCTACTCAGTGCCTATTGGTGAAACAAACCGCAAAGTAAGGCAGATTTTCTCATGAGTACTTGCATTAGAAAAACTTCCTTTGAGGAGTTACTTTCTCATTTTTCCAACAATGCCTTCATTTTCATTGTAAATAATCAATTAATATTTAAGTTTGCTTTTACACAGATGAAAGCTCTTTGGCTACCTGTGACAGCTGTTAGCAACTATTCTTTAATATTAAGAATTACATATTTTATGTTTATGCATCTTGTGCAAATTATTGCCTCTATTTCTACTATAAATTTCCCCTCCCACAGTTTTCGAAACATCAGGACTCCTGCAGCCCAGAGAGAAGCTGTCTTTCAAAAGGCCATTGTTAGAGTGAGCTTGATGAGAGTGATTATTTTGACGTAATCACTCAGACACTGTTGTTTTACGGTTTTACAGAATGCCTTCAGGGGTTCACCAAGTGGAAAGGAAAATGACTTCATGGACTAGGCATAAAGATTAAAATACCTACACATACAGAAACCAGGAGTTCAAATCCTTGCGGAGGTGGTTAATTCTCCCTATTTATGAGTTAAATGCATAGATAGCTGTGACCTGAAAATTAATTGCTTGAACTATTGTTCCGTGTATTTCTGGCTCCAATTACTAATTATTCAGTTAAATTTTTGACCTTTTTCTTAATATAAAGTAAAATTCTTTCATGTCCTGCTTTTAGTTGTGTGGAGAAAATATGCAAAATGCTTTACCTTCTTTGCTATTCTCTTTGTACCTTTTTCCTTTCCCTTAGTGAAAGACTCCTGCATGGAGCAGGTGATTGGTTCAGTGGTTAGGCTGCTGCTTGGGACACCTGGATTTCGTATCAGAGTTTGCTGTCCAAGCCCTGGCCCTGCTTCCAATTCACATTCCTTCTAAAGCACACCCCAGAAGGCAGCAGGTGATGGCTTAGGCACTCATCACCAGGACTGAGTGTCCAGCTGCCGGCTTCAATCTGCCCTAACTCTGTGGCATTTAGGGAAGGAACCAGCAGATGCAAGAATTTTGTATCTCCCTTTCACCATCTCCCTGACATTTATAAAATTGAAATAATGAATCTGAAAATAAACAGACAAAAAACTGCTGATATACATATGCTAGTCATGTCCTGAAGGATACTGAAAGTGTTTCCAAGGAAGGTGAAATTGCCAGTGTCTTTGCTTTATCCTAAGATATTTATTCCATTTTCCTTAAATCTTCTCTTAGCAATAGGAAACACAGCACTCGATTTTTTTCTTCTTGAACTAACACATTTTATTTATAAGAATAACACTGTTCACAATAGAAGCTTGGGAAATTGTGGAGGAAGAAACACACTGGCACAGCTGAAGTAAATACCAGGTCTTGTTTGGTCACCTGTTGATCTGCAAACCCTGTCTTCTTGCTGTACATGTCCTGTTAGTGAATGGTTTTACCCTGCCTGGCATTTCCTTTCCCCTACTGCATAGGCCAGGGAAAGTGATTTCTTGGCAACTTCAGAATCATCTAGGGCAAGCACTGTAGGTACCAGCAGTCAAGCTGGGGCTTGTGGTGTCCAAACCTGATAATTGAGTGCCTGGGACTGGGTCTGCCGCTGCTGCCATCCAGTTTCCTACTGATATGCCTGGGGGTAGCAGACGATGTGCCAAGTATTTGAGTTCCTACCACCCACATGGGTGACTCAGATGGGGTTGTGTGTTGGAAACATTGGCCTGACCAAACCCTGGTGGTTCTTAAACAGAAATTTGGGAAGTGAACCAGTAGATGGAAGATTTCTCTATTTTTGCCCCCCTCCCCTCCCTACTGCAGTTACTCTGCCTTTCAAATAGCTAAATAAATACAACTTATGGAAAATGTGGAATCATCTGTTTGCTGAGTGGGAAATTCATTTCACTGCTGTAGATTACGTTTCTGTTTTGCTTGGGATGGGTATTGGCATTCACATGCCTGTGGAGTTACAGCTTCCCACACACTTTATTGGCCTAAAAGCTACAACTCCTGTCTTCTTGCTGGCTCAACATTCCAGTTCCCCCACTGGAGCCAGCACCTTGGGCCTCAACCCTAGGGTCCGTCGTGAATGAGATCTTGCTGTGCCCTTCCCCTCGGCTGCTGTACGCCATGTTTCATCATAGACTCTCTTCTTGAATCATCTGAAGCTTGCCTGTGGCCTGCTGATCTGTGCTTTTAGGAACTCCCACTGCTTCGATTGTCTGCCCATTGACTGCAAATCCTGAGCATTTGGTGTTGTCTCAGAGCAAGACTTCACTCTCTCTGGCATTTTACACAAATTAGTTTGCTCCTACATCCATTTCTGTTGATCTCATTCCCTTGGATTCCAGTTGCTTCCTGTCTCCTCTGTTGCCTGTGTCAGTGAGGTTTCCACAAGCCTGGGCATCCAATACATTATAGATTAACTATAAGATCCTTGTCATGGGAAGTGTGTAAGGAGAGGCTAGAGGGAGTCTTGAGGAAGAGAAACTTCAACAAGTATTCCCCTCTGAAAGAGGGACTTGGAATAACTGCTTTCATCCTTGCTAAGACTGCTGCAATTCACCAGGAATTGCTCTTTAGTTTTTACAGATTAAATAGAAATAAAATAAAACAAGCAGAAAAACCACATCTTTGCTGTATTCCTGGTCTGTTCTGAGAGAATGAATTGATACAGATAATTTTCCCATTTGCTTACAGTTTGCATTAGCATGAAAAGGAAAATGCAAGTTGGTCCACACTGGAGTGTTTGATTATTTAAATTGTTTTGGCCAAATTATCTGAATTGCACATCAATATTTTTTACTTCTGGCAAATAGAGTGATACTTTGGGAATCTGCTTGGATTCACAGGATGCCACGCATCTCAAATTTCATGTATATCTGTGTATTTTGCCCTTGGAAGTAGTCAAGAGTGACAGCTGAGTATTCTATTTTTAATAGAAAGAAAGTGTTGATCTGAATAATCAAGTTATAACAATGTACAGGTACTAAGAACTGGAGTAACCCAAGTATCTGTTTGAATATAGCAGGGTCCCTCTTATAAGGCTGCCTCTCCCCTTCACTGATGTCCAGTTGTAGAGACATTACAAATCTTCCTGCTCCTGTGTACTGATCATGTCTTCCTTCTCCCTTTGAAATCAGGTGTAATTTCAACCGTGTGCATTTTCATGGAGAAAGCTCTTGTGCTTGTGTCTTCAGTATTCTTTCACAGTTCGTAGAGTTAATACTACACAAAATGTTGTTGCTTGTCACTTTTTTTTTTACCCACTTTGCAAGGCCCTCTTTGAGCATTATTATTTCTTCTTTTGTAATTCCAGAAGGATTTCGATTGCATTAATCGATGTTGTTGATACTTTCTCGTGGTATTTTGTCTCACATTTCAGGACATAGTATTGCTTAGGGAGAAAATGCTGTCCCACTTCTTAGCTGTTTGACTTAAGGCAGTTTCTCTGCTTGGTTTACTCACATGTAAAATTCAGATAGTCTATTCTGGCTGCTGTGTGGATTAGATAAGCAAATACATGTGATCCCCATAGACCTTGTATTAGCGTCTTACCTTTGATGAGAAGAATTTAGGTTGCCTTTAACTCTTCATTTTCCTCATCAGGATGGGTCCTCTTGTTCAGAGAACAACTGTACATGGAACTGATGTAGTAGAATCTCTTCTTCTTTCAGGCTGTCTCCTGATACAGTATTCATCTTAGCATCCATTGTGGTTCCTAGAGTCAGTACATAGAGTCATACTGAGTGTTTTCAGTCCACATGTGATCATTGAAATGGGTGAATAAACAAATGTAAAAAAATGAAAATATGAAATTGTCATTATGGTTTGATTATTTGCAAGTGGCCCAATGACTTTTGAAACACAATCACAAAATGTATCTTATAGTTTGAGTAAAAAAAAAAAGTATCTGTCACCATCTCCTTATAATACGGTCAGAGATTTAAAGAGTAGTTGAGGCTGATTTCTCTGCAGTTTTATTTACTGAATCAACTCGCAGCACTTATTTTATTTGCCAGCATAAACTTATGGGTTTAGTCAAGTGCCAAGAAGAGAAGTTAGTCATCTGAATGATGTAGGTTTTAGAAATTTGCTCTTTATTTTTGGAGAAAAAAAATAGCTTCGACTTTTTAATCTCCATTCAGCAATTCCAACTGATATAATAGTAAGAAAGAAACTGTATTAATTAACCTAGGAATTCTTCTGCTAATCATTTCAGACACATGATTTTAGACAGAAGGTACTGGTTACCCTTATTGAACATCATTGATATATGATTCCATTGATTTTCACACATTTTACGTTCTGAAATAAAATACAACTTTTGTCATGCACTAGATTAGGTATCTTTGACAATACATTAACATGCCAAAGAAATATTACCCACAAGAATAACGTAGAAATAAATTACAGTTAGAGCTGTGTCCCTAAGAGATATTCATTTGTGTCTACAGACAGATGAGTTATAACCCTACTCACACTTTTATTTCATTCCAGTATGTTTTAAGACCTTTGGTTCAGTCCAGTAAATTACTCATTTTGTGCTTGCTACATACCCAGCATTGTCAGCTTTACAGGGTAGTATACTTTCACAAAGCAGACTGTGTAACTTTAAAGTACAACAGGAGTTTTTCCTGAAGAGCAAATGTAGAGATGTTCATGTAAATGAATCCTTGAAGGGGAGATTTTGTAGGTTACTGTGATACTGCCCAGATTTGTTGGGAACACTTTTGAAATGTTTGGAAATGTCTGAGGTGTTTTTTTCAATTGTGTTGAATCTTAACCATGCTGTCTTTTAAGGTGTATTTAAATTGTGATACGAAACTGTCTGTTAGTCAAGAACAACATGTGATTGCAAAGCACTAAACTCTGTGAGTGAATATTCAGAAAAGGTTAATTTATTTGAAAATCAGAGTTACAGAGATAGATAGGTAGATCTATCTAAACATCTAGATAGGTGAATAGATAGATTGAATGATTGATAAGTAGATTGATAGAGTAGCTTCCTGCAAGGCTCTCGTGGGCGTCAGGGGACCGAGCACTTGGGCCTTATGCTACTACTTGCTGCAGCTCATCAGCAGAGAGCTACTTTGGAAGTGACTGCTGGGACATGGACCCCCACGTGGGCATGACAGCATCATTGAGGGTAGCTTTTCTAGGTACATCACAACCACAGTCCCATGAGTGACTTTTAATGTGCTCTGAGTGCAGGATGAGAACAGGTATTGCATAAGGATAAGGTTAATTTTGCATGCTCCTGGATTTAGCTACCACCCGCAGTGATGCCTCCCTGAAAGCACCAGGATTCTTGTTTGTTCACCGTGAATGCTTGGAGTCTGGAACTGGGCCTAGTGTGTGCCTGCTTGGAAATGAACAGCCTAGTGATTCAGTTTGTGCATGCATCATTCCTTACATTGGCTTACAGATCATCAAATATCCTACGGCCTGTAGAACCCTGGTTTTTTCTTACTTTCTGGAAATCATTTAAGTTATTTGTGTTGAGGTGGTTGTACACTTACCTGATGTGAATTTGTTTTTATTCTAAGCATTTTATTTTTAGTATTCCATTGTAGCCTCTATAATATAAAATAGTGACTGTCAGTTTCCTGTGCTCCTGGATGAAGAAAGTAAGACCCAGAGAAATGGAACAGTCCGTCCAAAGTCACACAGATGAAAAAGAATTAAGATTTCATGTGAGAAGCTGCCTATTAGGCAAGCTTGCTCACTTAATGAGATTCTGTGCTTCCTTCAGTTCTCCATTATTGTTCACGTTTGATCCATGCTGCTTTCAGTCATCCTGAACTGGGCATGTAGCAATCCTCTTTCAGAGATAAAGGAATTGATAATTAAATCCTCTGGAAGATTTTTCTGAAGTTGGAAAGGTAGAGGCCGAGACACACACACAGACAAATGGGTTTTCTGTCTGCTGATTTACTGCACAAACACCCACAGTGGCAAGTACTGGGCCGAGCTAAAACTAACCTGGAAACTTTGACTGCTTCCACAATGTGGGTTACAGGTGCCTGCGTACCCAAGCCTTCATGTCTACCCTCAGTGTCTGCGTTGCAGGAAGGTGGAATGAGGAGGCAGGCACGCTAATGTGGGTAAGAGTGTCTTAACCAACATCTTAACTGTCGGGCCAAATGCCTACCCTCTATAGAGCGGTTTTGAAATTGAGAATTAAAAAGAGTTTTGGAAAATAACTTTTCAAGAAAGCCAAAGGTATGATATCAAGAATTCCGAGACAAGTAATCCCAAAGGTCAGTTTCCAGTAAAAGGGTAAGGAAGTAAATGTATTTGTTAAAAATCATTTCTCATGTAAACTTTAAATCTCAGAAAGCGTATAGTCTTGACAGTCACATCTTATGGCAAAAAGCTGAACTTCTAACCTCTACTCTGAATGCATCTGATTATCTGATCAGAAACACTTTTTTTTTTTCTTAAGATTTTCCATACCTGTTTCTTGAACTAGAAAGCAGTCAATTCACTTTAGGTCACACACATACTGATCGCCCTGTAGCTCTTAACTGTTTGAATGTGTGATATGATAACAGGTACTCTTTCCCAGACATCAGAAGGACTTGTCCCATGTTGACTGTAGTAATCTGAAAAGGCTTCTAAGGAGAAGAGTCCGTTGATAAGCTGAGATAAAGACGGAGAACAAAGGAACGAACATCACTTGAGTCAGAAAGATATTAAGATGGGGCTGGAGTTGGAAAGACTTTGAAAAGCAGAGGAGGATTTTTCTCTCTTTCCCCTAGCTCATTTATCAGGTTTTCCTTGATTACCTCAAGTCTTCCAGCCATTGATCATAGAAGAATCTTTTCCATAAGAAGACTGGGAAGCGTCATGTTTCATCCCACCAAAGGGACTGGGCCGTTGGTATGAGGATTTGTGATGTTTGCCAAAATCTTTGTTCTACCACTCTAGGTATGCAAAGGAAAGATAAGGGAAGCCTCAGTGTAAAGTTGACTTTAAGGTTATATTTAAAGGAAGATTTGCTTTATTTAAACAAAAGGAGAAAATAACAAATCAGTTGTTTGAAGAGAAAAAATATGTGCCCTTTATTTGGCATGACTGATGTTTATTGCCTTGTAGATGAGTGGTTTAAGGGAGTGCACAAGAAGTGATAATGTTTATTTAGATTTGGAATTTGGAATGGTTCTAGAAAGTCAACACATGATTCTTACTTCTTGTAGGTGTAAGAATAGCATAAGATAACTTAGTGGAAGACAAGTATTTTTGGGGCTTTTCTGTCTGATGATGTACCCTACTTTTTCAAAAAATGAGTTTGTATATTTGAGTTAGTTAACATGCTTGTTACAAATGTTTATTATGAAGATCACATCTCAAAACTTAGAGCCTATGATCTAAGTTTGTGCATAAGCCATCTTTCTTTATTATCATTTTCAAGTAAATGCACCCTCTATAGTTTTATGTGTTATACCTTCAAACCTCTGTGGGTATGTTGACACCAGCATACTCATCAACTCGTGAATAATGTGCTACTTTAAGATACTACAACTCTACGACAGCACCAGGTGATAAGAATTTTTCAGCCCTGTTGCAATCATATGGGGCCTCCATTATATCTGTAATACATTACTGACCCATCCACTACTATATGGCACATGACCATTTTAATTTCTATTTTGTTAATATAAAGGGAATAGACTTCATGTGCTTCACAGAGAGAGTTCTACGAGTGCAGTACTTCCCTTCCTCCCTCCTTCTCCCTCTTTTTCCCTCTTTCTTCCATCGCTCTCCCTCCTTTTATTTCATCCTTCCTTCCTTTCTCTGCTTACCTCTTAATTCTTGAAGTAACTTATTTTATAACAAAAAGTTTAGTGTCCCATTAATTAAATACTTGAACAAGTAAAGAGACCACTATTCCGCTGGAATATACAAAAGGGCTATAAATAATGCTCATATCAAAAGAGGCCAATTTCTCACATACATAGTATACATTTTTCTGTACTTTATATATTTTAAACATATGTGGCTCAGATCTGGCTTATTTCATGGAGCATAATCATCTTCAATTAGTGATATAAGTTTTTAACAAACTCCAGTGCAGTTCTGATTATTTGAAACTATTATTATTATTATTATTTGAAACTCTTCAGAAACCACATTACATTCATCTGTTGTCTACAGCACTAAGACTGTCTGAGTGATGCAGAATTGAAAGTGATTAGTAAATCTTCCTGATAACCAAACAATACTGAGAGGTAATGGTGCTGTTTGTTTCTTCTTGACCAGACAGAAGCAAAAGCATCTGTGCATTCAATAGCCATAGAGAACATGGAGAACCCACACCTCAGATAGCTGAGGAGGTCCACTGAAAACAGAAATTAGCCAGAACTACTTGTGTTTAGCTTGGATGCTGGGAGGAAGAATAAGTTTTCTAGCCATGTGAAGAGCAGTCTTGACTACTGCAAAGGCATAAGCTATTTCACTTGTTTTCTCTGGACTCTTGTTTTGTTGTTGTTGTTTTGTTTTGCTTTGTCTTGCTTTGTTTTTTAGCAGAAGGAGTACTTGGAAATAGAACTACACAGAAGTAAAAGGCTATTGAGTTGATTATAAATATCACCTTATATTATCAGTTACGTATTGCAGTTCAAGTAGAGTGAAGAGAACCATTCAGAAAATTATCAACCACTGAGATTTTCAGACTTATCTAAGCAAAATACCCTGGATCACAGGAATAGCAATAGATTGAGCGTTATTAGTACTTTTCTTTGTAGAATGTAGGGAAATTCAACCATAGCCACAGTAGCTGGAAAAATTGGTGGCTAGCAGCTCTTAGGCTCTTGTCAGGTATCTGTAAGATGCAGTGTCCTCTCTAAGGAAGGAGATCCTTCCTGGGTATCAGAATCAGGATTTGGAGCACTTGCATAGAAAGAGGCTTATGGTTGTTTGGAGCTGGCATAGCATTTGGGATAAAAGGAAAATGTTTCAGTCAGAGCTGGATATGGATTAACCAGAAAGAGCCACAGGTGTAAACCAAACCAAGATAACAATATCAGAGCTGAGATGAGGGCAGAGCAATTTTCCAAAGCATCTGTAGATACTAGATGTGTTGATGACTGATTAGTTTCAGATACATTTGTAAAATGCGTTCTTTTTAAAAAATAAATAAACTGTTCTAAACCTTTTTTTAAAAATGTATTTTTATTGGGAAGACAGATTTACAGAGAGAAGGAGAAACAGACAGAAAGAGCCTCCACTGTTTGTTCACTCTCCACAGTGGCCAAAGCTAACCTGGTCTTAAACCAAGAGCCAGGAGCCTCTTCCAGGTCTCCCATGTGGGTGCAGAGTTCCAAGGCTTTGGGTCATCCTCTGCTGCTTTCCCATCCTCTGCTGCTTTCCCAGGTGTTGAACTGGTACCCAAATGGGATCCTGGCACTTGCAAGGTGAGGACTTAGCCAAGGCCCTAAAAATTCATTCTTTAAGAAACAGGATACTATTTTTTCTACTTGTGTACCATTCTCAATTTTTCCTGTTGGTTATCCCTACAAGGGCATCAGTTAATGTGATCTCTGCACATGTTCTTTGAGAGAAAATGTTTGGTTGATTTTAGTACTAGAGTCGATGCTTGGTCAGACTGTACAGAGCAACAAGGAATTACCATACAGATCAATGTCTTTATAGGGCCTTTCTCATTTTATTTAGTTAAGTGGGAAACATTGGGAGGTCCAGAAATGTTGGAAATGATAGTTTGTTGCCCTTTGAGTTTTTGGTGTGATTCTGCTGGCTCTTAAAATTGGTTCCTGTGCTGGTAAGGTTTTTGCCTGTCAGTGTAGTGGTCCTGCAGAAGGCAGTTTTAATCTTTTGTAGGAGAGGGATGTTATCTCTCTGTGCAATTGGAATACCAGCACAGGCATACTTTTGGTGGAGTAGTGACAGAACTAAAAGTCAGGATGCATTTGGAATCAAATTGATTCGCTTGGAGGAACACAACCCCAGATATCATCATCATTGTATGTATCTGACATTTCATAAACTGAAGTCATTCTGTGTGCTGTCATGTGTGTCTAAAAGCTGTGTTGACTTTAGAGTCACAGATGCTGTAGACTGGGCTTCAGCGTTTGCTTTCAGGGATACATCCTTGAACTTCTGCTTTGCACAATCAGCTTCCTGTTCCCTCTGAGTCATCATTCACCTCGGTCAAGTGCACATCTACACTTTTATTGATAGACTTGGGATAGTGGATGAGGTGATTACTAGCACTGCCTCCATTTCCTCATTCAGACCTTAGAAGAGGGCCACAAGGAGACCCCCAGCTCAGGACAAGTGAGCATTGTGCTTGCATTGGGCTGTGTAGCCATTTTGAACAATAACAGAACAATGCCAGTGTTTGAAGACGTGGAGCTACCTAATGGTAGGATAACAGGGCATTTATTATAATGCATGTGTATATTTTGAGTGCATATTTGAGTGCATGTTCTTATTTTCAAGGCAAAGATACAGAGAAAAGGAGAGACAAAGAGAGGTTTTGCATCCAAGGTTCACTCCCCAAATAGCCTCAATGGCCAGAGCTCTGTGCTCGTCCGAAGCCTCCGCCAGAAGCTTCCTTCAGGAGCCTAAGGTCTTGAGCCACTCTCTGGTGCTTTCTCTGGCCATAAGCAAGGAGATGAATCAGAAGTGGGGCAACTGGGACTCGAACCAGTGACCATATGAGATGTTTATGCTGCAGACGGAGGCTAAGCCTCCTATGCCATGGTGCCAGCCCCTAATTCTTATTATTTACATGCCTTTCTTTTTTACATTGTTTTTAAAGTATTTGGGTTTTTTCTCTACTTGAATGGTGGACTGACCCAGAAAAACACAGGGAGAAGTATCTTGCAACCACGGGTTCATTCCCTGATTATCCACAACAACCATGGCTGAGCCAAGCCAAAAGGAAAACCCTAGAACTTCATTTGGGTTTCCCATATGGGTGCCGGTGGCCCAAGCACTTGAACTATGATCTGCTGTCTCCCAGAATGCATTAGCAGTACCTAGGTTCAAGATATGGCCGGCGGGGTCCAATGAGGCCCCTTGGGTGAAATGCAGATGTCCCAGGCAGTAGCTTGAGCCACTGAGTGACACCAGCTGCCCTATCTGTTTTTTTTTTTTTCCTTTAAAACCATCTCTGCTCCAACTCTCAAAACTTTAGATGAAAGCCAAGTAATTAAATAAAAGGGAGCTCAAAGAACCTGAGTAAGCCAGTCCCAAGTATAGCAGGTTTCTTTTCACAGTGGCTCAAATCTATACCCTGAGAACTCTGCTTGGAGCCTGGTGTGATGGCTGATGCAGAACACCAAGGCTAGAAGTTACCAGGCTCGGAGGGTATGGGCACTTCCAATTAGACCCTTCTGGCTGCATGGTCTACTTGTTTCCCTTACTAAAGAGGTCCTTCAGATTGGCATCTGGGAACAAAGTAACCTGCACTTCAAGAGCCCAAGTCGAAGACCCTGGATTCACACTGGTCACTCCAGAGGGCAGAAAGCAACTCCCAACCCCAGCGTGGCTCTGGATTTGAAATAGGTAGTTTTGCTGTGACTACTTCAACTTTCTGGCTGGCACTGGAAACGGATCACTGGAGCCTGGATCACTGGAGCCTGGATCGCCGGGGTCTGAGTTGCTGCTTGCTGACTGTTGGTGGGTTCTTCGGTCCACTACAGCACTGCTGTCTCGTTTCCGCAGCTTCCCTGTGTCCAGGGGGGTTCCAGGTATCCCCTGCTTGGTGCCTGAGCCCTATTTTTTCCTTGTAATCTACTTATTGTGCTTCTCCCTGCCTAATCAAGTGTGTCTGTACTCTATGCTGCCATCTTGCCTCTCGACTACTTTAACTTTCATGATCATCTTCTATAAGCTCACAGAACATTGGTTCTTCAGCAGAAACTAGAAGTTAATATAATGATCTGCCCTGATGAGGAGGAGAAATTTGGCATATTTAGATGCTTGCTTAGCAAACTCAGGCAGTCAGGAAGCAAAGCTAGATTGCTCAATCATGACAGATCAGTTTTTCTCATCTTTCAATAGCATGGAATTTAATTTGTATGTGGCAACTGACCAGTGTTTGAAATTCACCTGTGCAAACTCTGGATTATGTTAAGTTCATTTCTGTCAAATATTCGCTATTCTTTAATGTAGCTGGAGATCTTTGCTCCTGTTAATACTGAGAAAAACACAAGGTATCTCCAGTTTTCTCTGTCCCTTTGTGCAGGAAACATTTTTCTTCAAAACCTCTCCCTCTACCAGGAGATAGTTGTGGCTGTCATCTGTGTTTGACTACCCATAATGTAGAAAAGAAAAGCGAGGTGGGCAATTGGTGTAGGTGTTTAGGTGCTGCTTGGGATGCCCACATCCCAAGTCCAAGTGCCTGGGTTGGAGTCCAGGCTCCGTGACTGCCTGATTCCAGCTTCCTGCTTGTGTGCTTCTTACAGGCATTCCTGGCATGACTCAAGCAGTTGGGTCGCTGTCCCCACTTAGGACACCAGGATTAACTTCTCACCTCTAGCTTCAGCTCTGGTAAAAAGTAGACACCTAGAGAAAATATTTTACTGTGCCTAGGTGCATATTCATTACTTAGACCATATATGCGGCTGATTTGATAGATAGTTGGGTATCACTGCTATCCAACTTGTTATCTTAGCTTTGTTCCTTGCAAAAATGTTTGCATCCAGCGATCAAGACATGGGATAATCCATAATCAGTCATGAGCTGGAAGGCAAGTCGTGCCTATTTATTTAGGAAATAGAGTTAACTATTTTCCCTACCACAGTACATCAGAACATCTTTTTTGTTTTTATCTACTTTGATTTCTGATTACTATGAAATTCCTGCCTAAAGACTGCCAGGAATTTTGCAAAAATTCTACAATGTAAAAAATTGTTTTAAAGAGGATTTTAGTCCCTAGCATGCTGACATTTTAAGCTCAGCCAATGCATGTAGCTTTTGCAAGCAGAAACAGGTCTAATGCTTTGAAGAATGTAAGAAATGATGAGGATTTTAGAAGTGTCGAAATAGTTAATCTGTTAATTTATGTTATGGTAATAACCTCACATGTGCAAACCATTTTCTACCTATAGTTTGGTATTTTCTGCTATTTTGAAAAGTTTAGCATTGCTTTTCTAATTTCGTAGTTGCCACACTAAGAACAGTTAGACTTTGCAAGTCATAATCCCTTCTGTGATTGTCTTGGTTTGTCTCAAAACATACTTGGACTGTAATGGAAGCAGTTGTACTCTTATTCTTTTTTTTTTTAATGCTGATTATAGCTGCATATATCAAAACGATCCTGTGACTCAAAAGTAGCCATAAGAAGTTAATTCTCAGTTTTTTGATTAGTTAACTGTCTTCAGCCAATTACGGCTGCTGTTTGAAGGGTAGGTACTAATGTGGGAGGTGGTGCTGGTGAATCATGATTGCCTGCTATACAGTGAAGTGTAGGAATCCAAGCTTCAGTGTAGCATGAAACTCTTTTGTGTTGCAAAAAGCACCAACTTCTTCAAAACCACAATGTCATGATGTAATTTATCCTTTCTCTGGTTGGGACAGAAGCATGCCCCATGGAATTTAAAGACAAAATTTCCTCTAAATCAGGTATGCGAATCCTTCAGCCCTCAGATGTGAGCGTTTTCTGGCCAGCAGCTCCTCTCCTTTGCTGCTGTACTCCAGGGCAGAATGCTCAGACTTCAGCTTCCCTCTGGGACCTTGTTGCGATGCTGGGCTTATAGCAGAGCCAACTCTAATCCACTACCTGACCCCGGGACTTCACCCGTCTCAAAGTTCTTCAGCACACCATTGATACCATGGCTCATTTGCTTCTTCCCAGGCTCAAATATTTCGCATTAGAGAATGTTAACTGCCATCTCCTCTCTCATGGATATTGCTGAACATGCTGACAGATGAAAGTAGCAGTGTGCTCACATCCTTTCTCTTCCTGTGCTGAGGTGTGAGTCAGTCTCTTCACCTTAATGTTTGCACAGATCCTTAATAATACATAACAGCTGATGAGGCTTACTGAGACACATACAATAAGGAAAGAAATTGCATAATGAAAGATTTGGACTTAGTTCTGACTTTTTATTGTTGCTGTTAAGAAAAAAGGAGGACAGGGAGAGAGAATTTTGCAATAAGCAGTGTGTGTAATAGAATTCCTTATTTCAAACCTAACAAGTTCTGATCCCTGTTAGTATTATGATTGATTATCTGCCTGGACCAGACTGTTGGCTCTCAGTGTTTATGATTTGGATATTTAGTTAACAGAACTCTAGGGATAACTTTGCTTTCCGAATTGGTTTTTCTCCCTTTTCATGTATGATTTTGTGATAGGTCGAATTTTCTTGTAAGAAAACAGCATTCACCTGGGGACACTGCTTCTGTTGCCAGTGTTCTGTCCTCACATTGAAGAAAGTACCAAGGCGATGTACAGAGGAAGACAGTGCAGTTTGAAAGATCCATAGGGTAGCACCTAGAAACCTAGTAGTGTGCATGCCTTGGGTTCCCCTCAGGGCCGCAGAAATGCTCAATGCTCTAAATGCTTTAGAACAGGTTGCTCCAGAGCTACTGCAAGTTTAAGAGGTTGTGCCCTTCAACATTGTCTCAAACTGGATTTTAAAGTCTGGGCATTAGGGTAAAAGAATACACTCTGTCTGCAAACGATCATCTCCCTCTGTGCAGATCTAGAAAATGTTCAAGCTTGTGTTAAAAGACAGGCGTTCTCTGTTGGCACAGTTCAGCAGGTTTTGGGGTGGAAGGGACTGGCCGCCCCAAGGGAGAGTGTCTGTTTCCCAGAATCAGGGTTCCTGGAGGAGAGAGGAAGCCGTCTCCTGCATTTCCCTCCTATGCTCTGTGAATGCAGGCGGCCACCTCCACCCCTCCTGCTGCGAGGGACTGAACAAAATCAGCCCCTTGCATTGAGGTCCCTTTCCTTCCTTGAGAGGCTTGGCATTGCATGGAGCTTTCATGGCTTAATATTTTTTTACTCAGTATTTTCTGATGTTACACGGTGTAATATATGTAATGAGAGCAAATGTGTGAGGTATAGAACATCACAGTAAAGGAAATCACCCACAATTTCATTACTAATGGAGAACCACTCTTGCCACGCTGTGTAATTCTTGGGATATTTTTGAAAAAAAATTGGGTTTGGAATTTTGTTTAAATGTGGGCAGTGTTCTTTGTGATCTGGACTTTTGATCTATATGAGGCATTTATCTTGTTGTAAACAAAGGCCTTATCAGCCTCTGAGAGGCCATTAGGTTTATGGGCATTTGGTCAGTATTTAAAATCTGACCTGTTATGTACTTGGTGGTGGTGACCAGGTGCTGAGAAAACAGAAAGGAATATGGGAAAGAAAGGCTTTGGAGATGGCCACGGGAAGGAGGAAGCATAGCAAACAGAAAGATGCAAGCAGCGTTGGACTGAGCATCAGAACCTGCTTCTGCTGCCTTGGAGAGGTCCCGGAAGATCAGTTTCCTAATGTGGGAAACAGGAGAACTACTTTCTTGGGCTGTGTTGACGATTCAGTTCATTGAATGCAGCACTGTGCAGGAAAGGGCTTTGCAAATCAATATTATATGACAATGATATTTTAATGAGTAAAGGCATTCAGACTTGGCCATGGTGATTCCAAGGGAGCAAGGACAAAGTGAGCAAGAGGATGCTGGAGCTTGTGCTGTGTGTAGGAGCAAACAACAGCAATAACAAACTCAATCTCAAGTTGACTTTCTTTCCCTTTTTTGGAGGGGTGGAAATCTATTGGTTAACAGATACTTTCTGCTAGGATGGTTCTCCAGCCTGGCAATAGGATTATTGGGGTCCGGAGCTTTTGTAGCAGGAAGACATCTTGGCAAGGGATCTATTTGCTGTTTGCAGCTGATCATTCTTGCTTGCATTCTTGCTGCATGTTTTTAACTCAATGAGAACATTCTCCTGTAAAGCTAATATGTTTGCTCTCTCACCTAAAAGACTTTTATCGGACTTTTACTGTGGATTACAGGCCTCCTATCAAAGACCTTGCTGCGTTTACACAGGAGAGAACAGGATAGGCAGATCTCTGTGTTTTAAACAGCAGATAAGGTTTGTCTGTTGTGTGTGCAGAGAAGGGAGGGGAGGGGAAATGGAGAGTAGCTGTGTTGGGGTGGGGCCTGGGAGAGATTTGTAAATACCTTTTCATATGTGAAAGAATGTCTTTGTCTCTACTCACTAGTCCCAGAAATTGGGGAGATTGTAAAAGGAGGAGTCACAGGGCGGCTGTGGGGACTGTGGAGTCAAATTGTCTTTGCCAACCGCACCCTCACACCTCACTCAGGTGTGACAGCTAAGTCGCAGCATCCTTTTCTGCCTCAGTTTCCTCATTTAAAAAAAAAAGATTTTACTTATTTTTATTGTAAAGTCAGATATACAGAGAGGAGGAAAGTCAGAGAAGATCTTTCAGCTGTTGATTCACTCCCCAAGTGACCACAACTGCTGGTGCTGAGCTGAGCCAATTTGAAGCCAGGAACTTCTTCTGGGTCTCCCATGCGGGTGCAGGGTCCCAAGGTTTTGAGCTGTTCTCCACTGTTTTTTCAGGCCACCAAAAGGAGCTGGATTGGAAGTGGGGCTGCTGGGGTATGGACTGGTGCCCATATGGGATCCTGGGTGTGCAGGGAGAGGACTTAAGCCACTAGGCTACCGTGCTGGGCCCTCAGTTTCCTCTTTTGTAAAATACTACTGTTACTGCTACTACTACTATTATCAACCTTATAGGGCTGTTATGAAATACTAAGACGTTGCTGTCGCCAGACTAATTCATGCCAAGTTTGTGTTGAATCCTGCTGACGGATTTGAGAAAGTGGCTCTAAGATGGCATGGACACCTCATGACTCTAGGGTCTACAAATGGACACGTTGGTTGAAGTGTGGAACAAGTCTCTGGTGTATGTTGCTCATTAGAGCTGGGGACCACCAAACCGAGTTGTGAATGGCTGGAAGTGGAGAGGAGTAGACTGTCCATGGGCTCAGACTTCCATCCTGTGGGCTGAATCATCGTCCCAAAGGTGAAGATTGGGAAAGTCTGTCTAGGGTTTCTTTTGAGAAATATGCCTCCTTCTGGGATCACAGTTTCAGAATTTCTCTTTGCTGTTCTCTTCATGATAATGTTTTTTTTTGTTTGTTTTAGTGAGAAATTGGGCAGGTGGGCATGCACACTTGGACATTAATCAGAGTCACCTGCGAATCTGTGCAGGCCTTAAGTGTTCTCTAGACAAGATGAGATGTGTTGAATTCACCAAGTTGCTAAAGTATTCTAATATATTTTATTATGTTTTCCTACAATAGAAAAAAAAAAGGCTAATAGACATGGACTTAGTTCAAATATTCACATGATTATGTATATAGAGAGCTGATCTGTAATCATTTAAAATCTTTGCTATTATTTTGGTGAATGATAAACCTTCCATGTTCACCACTTACCTGGTTGAGATGTTTGTCAAACTCAGTCTTATCATCTAGGAAACAAAATGGAAAACACAGTCATTAATTCGTAGTGCTCATGAGGATTATAGTCTAGATCTACCACTGTGGCGACAGCCCCTAAAATACTCAATTAATTTCTTTTTTTCTTTCTTGTCCACTTGCAGCCTCTGTTCTTAGCAACATTGTCCAGTGAATCTCAATTTCAGAAAGAAGCACTTCTGTAGGGAGTATAGGTTCATGTGTCCTGGAGGGGGCCTCAGGACATCCAGTTATGGTAGAGAAGGACTATGTCAAGTACCTTTTGTGGAAGTTCTCATTCCTCACATAGCACCTACGCCATTACACTGAGGAAGCTGCTCTACTCTCGGGCAGCAGCACATAGTTCATTTCAAGTCTGTGTGACTGCTGCCCCCATGTCAAACCTGTTCTTTTCTACTTCCACAAATGAAACACAGGATAGGTGTGGCTGTGAGTGTCCCTGCTAGTCCCTGCTACTGGAGCTAAATCAAAGGCAAGTCCCTGCTCTCCTCTCTTATTCTGTTGAAATGAATGGTGATTTGCAGAGCCTGTGATTACTAGTTTTCTTCTGAAATTCTGATATCCAGATCACGTGTCAGGAAAATTGCCTTCCATTGAGTATATACAGGAAGTCGATGTTCATCTTCCTTTATCTCCATGCTCTCAATGGTAGGGTTTGCAGCATGATGAAGGCCCCCTAGGTGCGTGCATTGCGGTGACCCCAGGATCCCAGGACAGCTGCTGTTCCCTGAGGCCATTGGGAAAACCGTGGTCTTTGACAGATTATTCTGGTTTACCTCATCAGTTTTTAAATTCTTTTATGAAATAGAAGTATCTACCATGGGCATGTAGTTTGTTGAGCATTGAGATCAGTAAGCTGTTTCTGAAGGCTATACAATTACATTTGTGTAGATGTGGGAAATTTGTCTAATACTCATCTCAGGTTAATGAAGCAATAGGTAGAATATTTTTGATGAACTCAGGACTTAAGAAATTTCTGAATATTGTAATGCTACATTTTAAATTCTTGGATTGGAAAGCACATATAGTACAAGTGTGTACATTCCAAATTTAGGAACAGTGGCCATAAAATTTGATCAGATCAAGACGTAGGTTCCTAATAAGTGCCAACTGTGTGCCAGCTGTCTGTGTTTAGCAATCTGAATTGGCGAAATATCCAAATACTGTGAGGTCCAAGTATGCATTTATTAAGTCAAAACATTAACATTAACATATTTAAACTTTGTGTATATGTTCAGTATTTAGTAAATTCTAAGTACAATATACTTCCTTTCTTCTCTAGTTTGCTTCTCCATTTGATATAAGCTTGGCTAGGAGATTACAACTGCCCTTCTCAAGTAAAATTCATTCTGATGTGAAACCAGGTATTAATCCAATATTATAACAGCTTATTGTAAGATTTAGCATGAAGTAACCATTTCCTGAATTCTTAGTCTCATTTTCCTTTTTTCCTCAGCAAGAGGACTTGAAAAATTGGCAGACATTGGAGGACCTATTACGCATATCACTTACCTCATTGACTTATGTACCTGATCCTGGTTTTTTCCAGTTTAATTTATCATTCTTTTTTTATAGAAGCTTGTTATCAAGTGTACTCAGGCAGAACTGATGAGCTAAGTACTTTTCTATTGTGGAACGCTGGTGCTAAGAGGTGGTGTTAGCTCCTTCAGGAGAGGAGACATTTCAAACAAGTGTCTGGAAGTATTTTCTCAGGGTTCATTTTCTCTGCATCTAACCCTCTCCATTCCCACTTAATAAGCATCGCATTGACCTTGGCCAGGCAGCCATTATTGACATACTCACACTTCAGTTTTCTCTATAGAAATGTATCTTCTTATTCTTTTTATCCTCCTCCAAAGATTTCTCAGCACTTGGCATTTTATATGTATTTGATTTTTTTTTCCTTTTAGGTTATTCTTTGTTTCTATCCTCTGCCCTTTCTTCCAAAGGGGGACTTTTCAAAGGGGATTTTAAAAATGTAATTATTTGAAAGTCAGAGTGAGAGATGGAGAGAGAGAGAGAGAGAAAATGGAGAACTTCCGTCTGCTGCTTCACTCTCCCAAAGGCTGAAACAACTGTAGTTGAGCTAAGCCAAAGCAGACATCAGGAACCAAATTCCAGTCTCCCATATGGGTGTCCAAACATAAGTACTTGGGCTAGCCTCTGCTGCCTTTCCAGGCGTGATTAACAGGGAACCGAATGGAAAGTAGAGCAGGCAGGACATGAACCTACCTTTGGAACATGGGATTCTGGCATCACAAGGAGTGACCTGCAACACAATGCCAGTCTTCACCGAAAGGAGTTTTGATTGAACTTTAGTATGTGGGAAATGACACATGGTGCATGCTCAAAATTGTTTCTTAATAACAGTCCATACTTCTCAGGCTGTTGGAAGGATCAAATGAAGTAATTAAAGTGCGTATGAAAAGCTGCAGTAACTGTTGCAGTCATTTCTCAAGCTATCAGCGTTTCTGAGGATGTGTGAGGGGTGCATATTGGCAGGACTAAAAATTTCAGATTCTGCATGTCAACAGGTTTTTCTTAAGTTACATAATTGGGATATTTTTTGTTTTATTATTGTTTTCCACTTATGTTAAAGGATAGTGGCTCTTAACTTAAATGTAAGGACTATGATTGACCTCTCAGAATATAACATTTATAAATGTGGATTCAGTGTAGCTTGACACCTTGCTTGAGCCACGTTCCTGAGAGAGAGTGGGAGTTCTCCAGTATGCCAGCTCAGAGTGCATCATTTCCCAGAGCTTTGATGTCCTTGCAATGTTGTGTTGTGACATGAATATATGATGTCATTTTCTAGATTATTATTCATTGCATAGGCATTTTTAGCTAACTTGTTTTTAATGGACATTGGAACAATTTAAAATAGCACATGCAGCATTCCTTGATGGTGGATGTTTTTGAAAATCCAAATGCAAAGAAGTACTTCCTTAACATTTCTTCAAATTTGAAAGTTAGCTAATGTCTTGGTTCATTTTAGTTTATCGACTGCACCAGTGCCGTATGTTACCTTCAACACATGTCACTCCCTGGCACTGCTTTCCATTATTACAATCATTATTGACATTGATAATTCGAGACTCTTTTCCAGAGCTCGTCCTCCTGGATATGATACTTGAGGGTTTGAATTCTGATCTCCTTTGACTTTCTTCACATTCTGTCCCATTTCTGCAACAATGAATGCAGCATCTGTTTTGAGACCCTGAACCCTGAAGATTTCAGGTCCCTCTTCTGTGTAATGGGCGTAACTCAAAGCATCCATGTCAAGAGGAAATGATGGGAATTATAATAGGAACTACCTCTAAAATGCTGGTTTAGTTTATCAAATGCAATAGATGCTACTTTCCTTTTTCACTGTTTGACTCCTCTCCGTAATTAATCCTTTTATTCATTTTCTCTCTGTGTCTGAAATAGGGCATCTGTAAGATGGTTCTCAGAAACTGCATCTGCTCTACTCTTGCAACTGTGCTTTTTGCAATTGTTCTCCAACTCCCTGTCTCTGCCAATGCTGTCTTTAGAATCGTACTTTCAATTGTTTCCTGGACATCTCCTGATCTCCCGACTGACCTCATGTCCTTCCTTCTAGAGCTCACACCACTTCCTCTGTTCCCTATTTTGGTTATTGTATCTGTATGGTTTTTAGAATTTCGTATGGAAACTTTTAAGACAAGCTTCAGTTCCTTTTTTTTTTTTTTTTTTAATGTCCTGTAATGTCTAAAGAGAAGTGAAGTCCTCCTATTGCATTGATCTTGGTTAAATTGTGTTCTTTTCTTTACTCAAATACAGATTTGGAGTGTAGTTAGTTCCTGAAAGTTAGGCTAAACATTAGCTTTGCCGTTGATACTCAGAACAGAAGGTAATTTTCTCCTGAGGCAACAATATATGGACCAAATTTTGTTTTGCATAAAACAATCAGAATTTTAGAATCTCTGTTTCTCTTAAATACTTTTAACATTAAAAAAATCCCAAAGTGGGAGATTTATTGAAATATGGTTTTTAGTGAATTTGAAGTAGATGCAGATACTACTCTAATTAATAAAGTGTGAATATGTAAAGGGTTATTGAATATATAGTAGCTTTTTACTGTGTATATTTTCAGAGTGCATACTAAAAATGGGAACTTCTAAGAGGGTCTCATCCAAATGTTATGAAGTCATATTCTGAAACTTGGACTTCAGAAATGATTGATGAATTTCTTTAAGTTATTCAGAGTCACCAACCCAGGGGAAAAATAAGAGAGCAGTTGAATTTCCAAAAATAAGATTTTAAGGGGAGATAAATTTGAATTGAAAGTCTCAAAACTCTTGGCTATTAAATTTAAAACTCGTGCTTGCTCAAGACAGCTCTGTTGTGTTCAAATCCTGCAGGAGGAGGAGCAGAGGGTGTGAGTCTTGTACATTGGATCTGTCAACTGTTTGCTGGATAATAAAGAAAATAAATGCATGTTCTAGGAACTCTAAAGCGGAAGTGCTGTATATGCAAAAATAAATATGAAATATGATTTCAGAATGTGGGAATGCTTGATGGAAGAGGTGCCAGCTTGTTTTAGGTTGTGGGGAGAGGTTAAGATTGCATTATTTGTCAGTGGTTGGAAATGTGTAAAGAACAATCCAAATGACAGCAAGTGGTGTATGCAGTCTTGCTTGATTGATGTGAAGGATGTTTCAGGGACAAATTGGGTGTGGCTCTGGGGACCTTTCAGTTTCTCTACTCTTCACTTTAAGTTTCTTAGTATTGGAACGAGAAAATGGGTTTCTTGAGGATTGCATTTTCCTGGGTGCATAAATGAATGTCTAAAATTTAAACTCAGACAATGGCCCATAAAAGAAATAAATGAGAAAGGAAAAGGAAAAGAACAAAGGACTGAGAAGCCACTGCAGACCAGAGTGATGGAAAAAGGCAGGCTTGATTGGCGCTGCAGATAATCTGCAGAAATGGGCTGAGAGTAGAGGATGTTTCTGCGCCTTACACGTGCAAGTTTATGGTGCTACAATGCACAGGTCTTTTCAGGTGCCTTATTCTCATCTCCTGAGTTGCTTCCTGCTCGGTTAACAGTTATCTGTGGGGCTGACTTTGGGTGGCAGAGCCACAGCGTTGATGCCAGCCACAGCCAGACTGTTCAAGAATACTAGAATAGTATTCTACAGCTAGAATAGAATATTGTTTTGTTGGATTAGCCTGAACAGGAATGCAAGAAAAGGAGGAGGGATTGTCCCTGCACCTGTCCCTTTCTCTTCTCCACCTCTCTCCTTTCCTCAAGGTCTTACGTTGGAATCACTGTGTTTCCCACCACAGTGCAGTGGTATGAGTGTCAGCTCTGTCATCTGACTCCCCATCTAAAACCCCTTTACAGATGCTGTGTGTCATTTGCAGTGAAGACATCATGGGCTTCCTCTGTGGCTCAGGATCCTTGTATCCTCAGATTGCCAGCGAGCCAGGTTCTGTTACACCCTGGCCTTTTCAGTGTTTTTCTTTAAAAACGAAACATTTGAAATTGCATTTGTAGGCACCCTCACTGTTCTACGCCACTATTTTCTTGGTTAAAACATGAGCCTGCTTTGTTAGGAAAGGAATCTTTGCCAAGTGAATTGTATGTGGGAGGGTGTGACTAACTCAGCAAAGGGACTTATCTCTTATCCTATCTGCCTGAGCTCCCCAGCCTGCCTTTGATATGACTTATTTCTTCCTTTACCAACACCGCCCACTCCAACCCCTTGCTGCTACCTTTCCTCTGAAAAATTATGCACATCTAAATATTTGAACTTTTGAAAATGACTTTGCTCTCTGGATTCATTTTCTGGTTGGTGATCTGAACACAGATTTCCTATGCCTCTGGATAAAGGAGTGCTCCCAAGCAAGACGGCATGAACACTCTGCCTCTTACCCTTTGGTGTTATCAGCCAGCCTTCTAGCCTGCCCATGTGAGATTGTCCAGTTTCCCTTTTGGCAGCTCTCACAGAGCCCGCCATGCTGCGAGGCAGTTTGTAGGGAAATCTAAGTCACAATGGCAATGTGAACAGGAAAGCAAACCTGAAAGGATCTTTGTAGGGCTTGTTTCACAGCAGGGGGTGGTCTGAGATGCCTTCTGCATCCAGACTTTCTAGGATGTGATCATCCACACTGGCGGCAACTTCGTCATCATCCATTCATCCAGTTCCCGGTAGTGAGCAGCTGCCCCCAGCAGATACTGGACTAAGTGCAAAGAGCAGCATAGGAAACTAGAAGTCTCCCTTGCTGCTGCTGCTGCTGCTGCTGAGGAGGGAAGTGTGATCTGCAGAGGGGGAGGTATGGAAACCTTGACACCCACAGTGCATTGCTGAATTGCACATTTGCAAAGGATGAGATCAAGAGTGGGTCTGTGCACAAGAGGGAGACTTTCTCCCGTTCTCTCCATATCGGCAGACATCAGTTCTTGTGTCTAAGGAGCTGGAGTTGAGGATAATTTTGCAACGTGGGATACTATCTTAGCTCCATGCCAATAACATCAATTAGGAAAAGCAATGCACAAACAGTACCAGATCTGAATTAATCCACTCCTCTTGTCTCGGTTTTCCTAGAAACCCACCAGCTAGCTTCTGTCTCTGCTAAGTGAAGAAACAGGAAAGTGAAGACCTCACTAAAAAAGAAACAACACAGTGCTGCCCACACCAGCAGCTACCTAATGTCAACTTGAAGCCTAATAACTCTTCATTTACTGCTCTTCCTGTTGACAGGTGCCTGTCAGCTGCGCTCCTAGTTCCGGTTTGAATCACACTCAGGAATCTGGGCCCTCGGCTGGCTCAGTGGGTGCTGTCATGCAGCTACTATCAAGGTGTGGCCCACTTGGAAGCCTGGAAAGGCTGTGGTGGCAGCACACGCGGGAGATGTTGAGCTTTAATTGACTGTAGAAGTGATGGCGTGGTCTGCCCAGGTAGATGAGACATGACTCATTTTGAAGGATGGAGCCAACAGGAGAATGAAAATCGGCTCCGTATGTCACTTGTTTGGCATCCCCAGTCTACTGGAAGGAACATCGTGTGACTGTGGGGGAGAACGCTAGTCCCTTATGTCACTTGGAACTTGGCTCCCAGCTGTATTTCCTCCAGTCTGAAGCAAGGGACCATCATATCTGCCCTGTGTACCTCAACTGTTTTCTGACTCTAAAGTATTTCATGTGGTCCATGTTCAACTCACTGCCAAAGGTAACTTCTGAAAATTTTTAGACATCACACTGCTATTCTGGTGATGAATTTCAATTCCACACTGAACCAAGGGCCTATGACATGGACCACAACGGCCTCTCTTAGCTTCATTTTGGCATTTCTGCTTTAAAAAACCCTTTAAAAGTTCTTTTTTGAAAGATTTATTTTATTCCAAAGTCAGTGAGAGAGAGAGAGAGAGACAGAGAGAAACTTTATCATCTGCTGGTCCACTCTCCAAATTACATTAACAACCAGGGCTGGGTCAGGACCCAGCTCGGTGTTTAACATGGGTGAGGGGCGCAATCACTTGGACCATTCTTCCCAGGTGCATTAGCTGGGAGCTCTGTCTTAGCTGTGTATCTGGACTTTGAACCAACACACACAGGTGAGATACCACCACTGCAATCAGTGGCTTGGCCTGTGCCACAATGGGGGCAATTTGGCATTCCTCCTGAAGAACTCCTCAGCTACAGGACTTTTAGGACTGTCCCTCAGAGACAGACTTTGCAACTTTCCCTTTCTCCTTGAAGGCTTCTCCCATGCGACATTCTTATTTGTTCATCTTCCTTTAGCTCTGGTCCCAACTCAGGTACCATCTGTGATGCCCCTTTTCTGAGCATCTGCCTGAAGACCAGTTCCAAGCTCACACTCAGTCTCTTTCCACATCACCAGTTTGATTCTTCTGGTAAACTCTATCTCCACTCCTTCCATTCATTCCTTTTCCATGGCAGGCCTCTGTGGTATTGCACAGTACAAGTGGGTTGCATTTGTGTTGAGCAAAATTGTGATAATAAGCCTATGGCTCAGCTGCAGTTACTGGTCACGGGGCTGGTGAGTGATGTAACCCAGTTTCTTATCCATGTGGATACATCTGTGCCAGTCCTGGAATAAGGAAAGATGCACACACACTGATCTAATCTGTGGAATAGTGATTGGGCTAAATTGTAAATGACTTCAAGGTTTATGCAAACATCCTAGGTTATTTCAGACTCATTGGAATTAGTACAGAACTTGAATTTTAGAGATATAGAAGATGTGCCTTTAAATACGTATATATATATGTATGTATACATACATACAAACATATATACATATATACATACATATGTATACGTACATATATATATGTACATACAAATGAGACTGTTACAATGGGAGAAGCCTTCAAGGAGAAAGGAAAGTTGCAAAATTTCAAATTATATATATAACTTGAAAGGCAGATTCTACAGAGAAAAAAGGAAAGAAAAGGAGGAGGAGGGTCTTCCATCTGCTGGCTCACTCCTCAATGGCCAGAGCTGAGCAGATCTGAAGCTGGAAACCAGGAGCTTCTTCTAGGTCTCCATGTGGGTAACAGTTCCAAGATGCAGTCCATCCGCCATTGCTTTCCCAGGTCATAGGCAGAGAGTTGGTTTGGAAGTGCAGCAGCCAGGACACAGACTGGCACCCATGCGGGATGTATGTGCCATCATGCTGGCTCCCAGAAGAGGTACTTTTAGTTATATAATCTTGTGTTCTTATTGGAGAAGACTGAGACTTAGAGACTTTAAACTGATAAAACCAGAGCAGGAATTCTGATCTTATACCCAACAAAGCCAGACCTCTACTTCTCCTTCTACTTCTAATATTAATTTCTTCCACTTCCACATATGTATGGAATGAGTGATTGTATGTGTTTTTGACAGAAGTGTAACTGTGACTTACTTAGCCTGGAGGGAAATAGCCTCCTTCTCTTCATGAAGGTGATCATCCATCTGCCAACATTTTTAATGTTATTATTATTTTTTTTGGAGGATTTATAGGTTCATTTTTTTTCCCTCCCTTCACATCTGAACTTTTCTGAGAAGACTCTTTCCTCAGGGCTACAGGAAAAATTTCCTGTTCTCGTAAAATGTCAATCTTACGGTCTTAGTATTTTGAACACAAAAGTGATCTGCTTTTAATAGCTGGCTGAAAAATGTTTTAATCTTTTTGTAACTATTTGAGATACAGTCAAGCCTGTGTGTGTGTGTTTGTGTGTGTGTGTTCATATAAGAGAGAAACAGGAAGAGAGAGTTCTTCTTAGCTCACAGCAGAAGAGGGGTAGGGGCAAGACTGAGGTTAAGATTTGGTTTGCTTTGTGGTCTCACAGCTCGGAACTGTGTCCAGGTCTCCCATGTGGGTGACAGGAACTCAGGCAACCGAACCTGTTATTGCTGCCTCCCAGGGTCAGACTAACAGAAATATAGAATCTGGAGCCAGAGGTGGGTATCAAGGGATATTCAGTTGCTTTGTAATATACTGAAAGGAAGCAATAATTCACTAAACAATATGAAACCATTTTTCTGAAATTCATGGTAGGCTGTATCTTGTAAATATAATTCTTTAAAACATTTCAACACTCTGTAATGTTTGTAATCATTTGTGAAGGTTGATGTAAGGATTGTTTAGAATATAAAGATATTTGCACATATGTAGGTTGCTAGTGATATCCCTTTCTTGGTGTCTGATAATCCTGAACTGTCTCCATGCTTTCTTGTTTTCAAAATTTATTTTATTTTTATTGGAAAGTCAGATATACACAGAGGAAGATCCACTGATTCACTCCCCCAGTGGCTGTAATGGAGGGAGCTGAGCCAGATCTGAAGCCAGAAGCCAGGAGCCTCTTCCAGGTCTCCCACGCTGGTGCAGGGTCCCAAGGCTTTGGGCCATCCGCAACTGCCTTCCCAGGCCACAAACAGAGAGCTGGATGGGAAGGGGGGTTGCCGGGATTAGAACCGAGGCCCATATAGGATCCTGGCGCGTGCAAGGCGAGGACTTCAGCCACTAAGCTGCTGTGCTGCACTCATCTCCTGCTTTCTTTAGATGGGTCTCCTTCTACCTTCCATCCTATTTATATTTTATATGAGCAATTGTTCTATTTTTCCTTCCTTCAGTGTCCAAATGCTTTGGGAACATGTCAGCATCATGGTCTTTTATCCTAATTGCTTGGGTTTAATATTTAGGATGACTTACAGAAAAATGAGCAGATTGTGGTTTGAGTGTTCGCTTTCTTCCTTGCATCCCTTTTGTGTTATAATTTCTACCTGGGAAAGATTTACTGACCTAAATGATAATCCTTCTCAAAAAAAAGATAAACACACTTTTAAGTCATCAGTGTAAGTCAGTTCACTTGAAAGGGACAAGGAATTCACCTGCAAGCACTTTTGGCATCTTGCCCTTTCCCATGAATTCAAGCTAAAGACCAAGAATACCTAGACTGCGAAAGCATTCCCCAGTCTCCCAGCACCCCGAGGGTGGGGCCCGGACTGACTTGCCCTGCGATAAGGAGAATCTAGGGAACAGTCTAAGAGGAGATCACATGGAAGCCAGAAAATTGTCCCGGTGCTTTGAGGCAGTGTTATCCTCCCCATCCTTTTCTTTGGTGTCATTCGTGCTGTGGAAATTTCATAGGTGAATGCCAACATGTTGCTAGGTCATCCTTGTCCAGTTGGCAGGGTGCAAGTTCTCGCCAATACTGTATGTGTCTGCTAGCAATCTCAATACTTCCTTGAGATAAGGTTGAGTTTAAGATGCATTCAACATGTTTTCAACATAGCCCCCCTCCCAGCTTGCTGACTTATAACTCATTTAGAGGGAGGTGGTTAACTTGCACTATTTTATCTATCTATCTATCTATCTATCTATCTATCTATCTATCTATCTATCTATCTATTTGCTAATAGCAGGATCATCAGTGGTATCCCATGTGTGGCCTGCTGGTCTTTGTTACGATCCCTCAGACTGACTCTGTTCCACAGCAAAAACAGGCAGTGCGAATTCCCCATAAATTTCATCTGGTCTAGACTAGGGCTCTTTAGGGAACTCCTGGAGAAGTTTTATTTTGTTCTTCTTAGACATAGCAAAGTAGGAATAGTCAAGCATAGACATGTTGGCAGATAGTTATATAAAATCATTAATCTGCTATATGCATTACCAAAACCAGATGTTCAACCTGATCACTGACCATATATATGAATAAATCACTTTTTTATTATGTGTACTCCGAATCTTAAAATTCTCTTTCAAAAATCTCTCAATACAATAGACTTAGAAAGAAAATCTTTAAGGAACCCTTGATCAAAACCCTGGCAACGAATCATAGTGCATTGATGATAACATTGGGGATTTCAGTCTTTTAAGGCTGTTTCTGCTCCCCCCCTTCCCCCTTCTCCCCCTCTCCCCCCTCCACCTTCTTCTGTCTCTTTTTCTGACTTGTCTCTGCTCTGTTGTTCCTCTTCTTGTTTTTCTTCCTTTTTCTCTTCCTCTCCTTCTCCTCCTCCTCCTTCTGTTTTACTCAATCTTCAGGCCCCATTAACAGAAAAAGAAGAGATTCACTGAGCAGTTATTACTCCAGTCATCTCTGCTGCATAAATCATGATTCCTGACAACGATGGCTATTAAGTCCTCTGGATAACAATGACTAGCAATGCTGCTGCAGCTAATCAAATAAGTAACACGTGTTTCTTTTGATCTGGCCTTGGCATCAGAACATATTTCATTCTTTCTCCAGTCCTTCCTTGAAGCCTTCAGTTCACACATAAATGGATGAAACTGAAAAAGCGTAGGGTTTATGTAAAGTTAATGGGAGAACCACTGCTATGTTCATTTAGAATTTTAAATCGGTCGAAGATGGTTTTTGTTTGGTCAGCATTTACAGTACCCGCAATGTGATATCTTTCCTGTCGACAGTCATAAGTCAGCATTATTTCATGTTTTTCTCCATAGAGCAGGCTTCCTGGGTGCACCCTCCTGTTTGGTTCCTGTGATGTGCAAGGCTTACCTGTTCTCCTGAAGGTTACCCTGCCAGCCTGCAGACTCCTCTGCCTGAGAGCATCACTGCGGGTGGGAGAGCTGGCAGTGATGTACTTCCTTCTGTTCCCCTGGGCTTCAGATTTGCATTTGCTCGGCTCTTACTATGTGCTCAAGATGTAGTCACCCTCATTATTACTATGATTTTGTAAAGGCTTAATAAATGTGTGCTAAAACACGAATGGCCCAGTGAATGAATAAATGCACAGAGCTGGTAATGGGTAGAACTTTTATATAGTGATGCTAATCCACGTAGACTCACATACGAAATTCAGATGGGCTAGTGTGAGGCCTGGGAGAAGAAAAGAACAGCTGCTTCCTTTATTTCGGGCTCTGACCTGTTATTTGTAATCAGGGGATTTGTAATGAGCCGTTCCTCTTCATATACCCCCGATATCAAAGGTTGAATTAAACAATTGCAACTCGTAAGCAAGCCTGATCCTCTGAAATGCCATGGGTAATCAAGTTTGGTATTAATCGTGCTGGTTTGCCTGTCTGCCTGTGATTTATGTGCTGTCAGTGGTGAGGATTGATAGTTTATATGACAGCAGATATTTTCAATCGTTCAGAAGTATTTTGTGATAACTTCAGTAATTTTGAATTTAAATGTAAACCAGGGTTTTTTTTTTAATGATTAATCATGTTGTGCAGCTCATTTAGAACTATTTCATTTTCTTGAGCTTTCTTCACATATAGTTATGTGGCTTTGAGCATCCTTTTCTTTCCTGTTACACACCTCAACATATAGATTGACTGGTAAGTTTATAGCATTTTTTGTTGCCTTCAAGCAGTATCATTATGGCTAGCAGTTAAGTTCTGCTCATGGTAATAAAAATAAAAATGTCTTCAGTTGGTTTATAAATTTGCAAACAGATAAAGTTAATATCTTTTTAACCTCCAAGTTTTCCAAAGAAAGCCATAATCATTGTTAGGTGAAATTTGAGTATGAAACACCACAAATTTGTAAAGCTTTAGGGATTAGAACACCTTCATAAGTTAATTGTTTTTCAAGGCAATATTGAAATCCGTTATTCGTTTTTCTACTGTAGCAAGAGTTCATGAACTAAGTGGGAGAAGTGGAATAGGAAAAGTTTAAAGTAGTTAAACAATTTGTTCAAATTTATGCATCCAGTAGGACACAGCACTAACAAGTCAATTCAGATCTCATTCCAATGCTAGAACCTGAGAAGGAAGATTGAAAAGACTGGCATGAAAAGGTTTGCATCCTGGTTGAATTCAAACCAAGACCGTTTACAGCCTAAATGCTCTTATTTGGTCAACTGTTCTCCCAAGCCAGAATATAGATGTTCTTACCATGTAGTGACACAGGGAGCAGTGTTGCCTTTCAGAATTCTTGCACATTTCTCCGTCCCTGCTTATCCTTGACCCAGATGAGGTTGGGAGTGAATGCATATCCACAAACTGAAGGACATCATTTTCTGTATGGGCCGTGAATGCAAAGTATCTTGTTACTTCATCCACTGTTACAAATCTCAATGGTTCAGAAACCAGAATTCAGCGTCATCTGCTTATTTCATAGAGGAGGACAGCTCAAAATCAGGATCCCTAGCCAAGAACTCGAAGACAAAATACATTATGATGTGTCACTACACAAATTTTAAGTGGCTCAAGAGATATCCCTTAAATAGGATAGGAATATCCCTCAAGGCAGGCTATATAATTTAGTCAAGAAAAGACATTTAAAAGCCATTTACTTTAAGAGTACTGAGTGAAATCATGTTTTTTAGTAAATGGTGGAAGTCTCTTTTGCAGCACGGATAAAATCATGAAGTGCTGTTTATTAAACTGTGTCATTTCAGCACTCATTGTGCAGTGATTTGATCACTATATACTCAAAAAGGAAATGTGGGCAAGTCATTCATCTTGACAATGAACACAGTATTTTAACAAGTCTGTGTAAAGTGGAAGTGAAGTATGATTTATTGGGACTGGTGCTGTGGTCTGTGTATTAAGCTACCACCTACAGTGCTAGCATCCCAAATAAACACCAATTTATATGGCTCCACTTCCACTCCAGTTCCCTCCTAATGCTCCCGGGAAGGCAACTGGTGATGGCTCAAGTACTTGGAGCCCTTTTATCCTTGTGGGGGACCAAGAGGTAATTTCAGGCTCTTTGTTTTTGTGGGGATAAGCGATAGCTATTCGGTCACTTGGGGGATTGAATTAATCGATGAAAAATCACTCTCTTTCTAACTTTCAAATAAGTAATAAATTTTTAACAAAATCATAATTTGTTTTGGTGCAAGATTTTCTTAAATTCATGCACTTTTCATGATATTCACTTCCCTATGTTTGACTAGGTTAGTAATCAGCAAATTATGACCCTGAGTCCCACTCCAGCTGCCCACAAGACTTTGTATGATATGAGAGCTAAGAATATTTCTTATAAACATTTGTGAATTAAGTGCTTTGTAGGGAACGTGTTCTTTGAACTCCAATTAGGTAAAACTTATCTCCCCAATTCTCTTCCATAAACCTGTATTTTTTAACAAGTGCATAATTATTACTATACAATTTTGAGTTTTACTGCTAAAAATGATTTGTGAAATTTGTTCTTTATCTTATTACCTAAATGCCTTTGTGCCATCCTTACTCCTCTCTTGGCCTGCAAAACCTAAGTTATTTGTTATCTGCCTCTTAGAAATCTTTATAGAGGCCTGGATTGCATTAGTCTCTAAGCTTTCCCTTCAGCTTTCCAGGTGTAAATTATTCTCAACATCAAGGTTGTAAAAATGCATTATGGTGTGCAGATGATTTGGGCAAAAGGAATATACCAAGGCTTGGCCATATTTTGCTAGATGTGAGTGTAATAGATTCAGGTAGACTCAATAACAAACCTTCACCTGTCTTTACAGTTGTCTTTTTTCACCTGATCTATTTGAAAATAAGGAGAGATCTCTAGCACATTCAATCATATCACATTGCTTGAGTTAGAAGACCAAACCTTAGGTAAATCCTTAATCTCTTTGCCTCAGTGTCTCCATTTGTACTGCAGGGAACCTGTTGGTTGATGTTCACAGCTTCCTCAGAGATGACTGCTGGCTTGTACATGTTCACAAAAACTTCAGATACTTTTCCTATTATTTATTCTTACATTATTAATAAAATAAATTGTCTAGCACATGAGCAATTAATCAAAGATAAAATCTAGTGATAATCATTATATAGCTTTAAAACTGTATTTATTTATTTGACAAAGTTACAGAGAGAGAGAGACAGGCAGAGTCAGATCCATCTTCTACCCAGTAGTTCACTCCCTGAATGAGTACAATAGCCAGAACTTGTCCAGGCTGAGCTCTGGAGTCCAGTAGTCCATCAGAGCGTCCCACATGGGTGGCAGATTCCCAAATAATTGGACAATCTTACGCTGTTTGCCCAGGCATGTTACCAGAGATGTGAATTGGAAGTGGAACTGCTTGACCTGAACCCATGCTCATAGGGGATGTGAATGTAGCAATTGACCCCATGTACCACAACACTGAGCCCCATGAACAGCTTTGCTTTTTCTAAAATAGACTCCTCAGCAAGATACATATGGTAGGTTTCCTATAAACGAGAGGCAGCATACCTGCAGAATCCTTTTGGAAATATGTGCCTAAAATCAAGTCCATATGATAAAATTGGAGAGCTATTCTTGAGCCCAGCATTCCTTGGGGACCAGTTTGCATAAAAACTTGAAATTCCCCTAGAGCATCAATGTTGGAATTTCAGTTTGACCTTCAGGAGACTCCATATTAAAATGCTAATTTGTCACCTGGGAAGGTAATTTTTAACCCTCCATTAATGTCTATTTGTTAGTACTTTAGCCCAAATTAGATCTTTCAAATTAGCCAGATGCCTGAGAACAGAGTTTTGAGAAATCTATCATTCTTCGAGGCAAGAGTAGCTTTTGAACAAAGGTTTTGGGTGAGTCTTTCTGCTTCATGCTTCATACATGCAGTGCTCTGCCTTTGCAAGGCTGCACGGGACTATACAGAGACACACAGGCACGCACATTCCCACAGCATTGTACTCCGGCCTCTACTGCAGCATTGCCTCATAGAAATAAGGGAAGTGAAGCAAGGGGATTGAGTAGAGATACATTGAACTTGGGACCACCCCATATCCATACTCTCCATTTATTCCTAAATCATGTAGTTTTGAAAGTCACCCCTAACCCTGGAAAGCCACAAATTTTTACATTAACATGACCCCTGAAGTTAAATGGTTGACATCACCGTAAGCCAGTTACTTAAAACCCTTAGTTTCTCCGTCTGTAAAATAGGAATGATGATAACAGAGGATTACTAAGAATTCTAAGAAGTAATGCATGTAAACAGAATAAATTCTCCCTTATTTCTGCATGTTTGTTGTTGTGTTAGGCATAAATACGGCCACTAACTAAAGAAAAAGGGAACTGTGAGAATAATCAGATACTTTTTAGTACACGAAATTCATTTAATCGGATTTTATGTCTTCATGTACACACTTCTATACACAAAAATTTTTAAAAAATTTGCATTATCTTCAAAAACATTTTTGTTTTTACACAGAAGTAATTACAACTAAATGAAAATAAACAATTAACATTTGCACAGGAATTTTATCTCATTTATTTATTTTTGCTATTGTCACTATATGTGAAAGGAAGAGAGACAGACCAAGAGGGCTCCTCCATCTGCTGGTTCGCTGCTCCAAATGAGTTCAGCAGCTGGACTGGGCCAACCCAACCCAGAGACCAACAACTCAATCCAGGTCTCCCGCCTAAGTGAGCGGCTACTTCGCAGGCTGCAGAATAGCATGGAGTGCTGGATCAGAAGCAGATGAGTCGGAAATCAAAATAGGCACTTTTATATGGGTTGTTGGCATCTAAAGCAGAGTCTTAATTGTTAAACCAAACTCCTGCCCCAGGAATGCTTTGGTAAAACGCAGTGTTGTTATGGTAGTAAGTGAACCAATGAAAGAAGTTACTGTCTTTCTTTCCACTGCCCTCCTTCTCTGTTGTTTACTTAAAGGTGGCAAGAGCCAATGAAGAAGGAAAGGTTTAAATACGAAGTTTGTGTTGCCCATGTGACCTAACTTTTTCACAATGGCATGATCAGCAGGCCAAATAAAGAGCCGTTCATATCTTATCCCATCTATTGTAGCTTCACTGCGAAAAGAGGAGAGAGATGTTTGTTGAGCGTGCACTTTGGACTGGCACATGCAGTTCTTAGTATTCAAAAGTAAAGTGTAACAGAGAATGTAAAAGAGGATTGTCTAAAAGAGAATGATGGAGAGAATCCTGTGTTGATGATTATGCCACGTGCATCTTCCACAGAGGTGTTGTTTAGAACGAAACATTTAGTGAGAAATTTCAAGTGCGGGTAAGTGGCGAATAAATGCAGGATGTACTTACACATCCATGCACTGAAGGCTGGGAGTCTGTGAACCACACTGAGCAAAGAAATGTACCGAACCATCAATTTAGTAGGTCATTTTGAATGTCGGCAGCAAAATGGCTCTGTGAGTGAAAAGCCACTACTGCTGTATTTTGAGAAAGCCTTTCTAAGAATCCTGAAATATTAATAACATGGTCTTAATGTAGTTCAAGACAAAAGAATGTGTTAAGGGTAGTAAGGGTTGCTGAGAATAGCACAATGACGATTTTGTATTTTCTGCTTGTGTTTGTAAAAGCAAGAGGAAAAGAGGGCAGAATGAGCATGTTTAAAGAACAGCAGCCTTCAATTTTCAAAATTGATATTAAACTCTCTTTCCCATACAAATTCATGTACATTAATTCTTGCTAACATATCAGTACCTATTTCGAGAAAAAAAAGGAAAGAAACACACTTGCAAATTCATTTTTAAGTTTACATAATGTGAGGGGACTTCAGAAAGTTAATAAAAATTTACATTTTTTTATTCCATTTTTCAGTGCACCCTTTGAGGCCTCCTCTAATACACCCACAAAGATTTCTAAACGTTTAACAAGTTGGGAGAAACATCTTTCAGTTTGATTTCTATGACCTCAGAGTTTAGTTTTTTAAGTGGACATAAGTATTCTTACCAGATTTGAGAAAATAACATTGCTCTTTTTTTCTTTACAAGCAGTTTAAGTGTGCATTCTTCACATTGCAGTGATTCATCATTCACCCATTTTTGTTGCCTTTGTTTGAATTGCCTTGAATTTTTAGATTTTGAAAGTTGATGAAATTTAGGTGTGCAGGTAGCAGTCAGAAATATGTATTTTCTGGAAAAAAACAAAAAGAAGAAAGTCATTTGTACCTTCTTGGCAGCAACTCCAGCTGTCCCAAGTGGCCTGTTCTGACTTCAGCTGCCTGAGCGACAGACAGGACGCGTGGGTTTGCAGCTGTGTGCAGGGACTCATTGCGTTTGATGTGGGAAGGACAGGCTTGACCCTTTGTGCTTCTTCCTGCCAGAGCCGGGGTTTCTGATTTTGATCGAAACCCTAGGGCCATCTTAAGCATGACCAAAAGGCACCTTGCACGTTGAACCTTATCTAATTATGCAGTATGTATAAGCGTGATGCACATAAATCTCAGCCATTGGAGCGACTTGTTTTTCTAAGATGCTCTGGTCCAGTGAGAGACGAAAGCAAATAAGGGAGAGATTGATCTCTGAGCACTTTTATTGTCGGTGCTCCACACATCATAAAGTTTTGTCTCGTTAAAGGGAATTCCATAAACAACTTAGTTAATAGGAGTGAGGTAACCGTGTGCCTTTCTGAGCTCTTGCTAAATTCCCTTTCCTCTGGCCATTGTAAGAGCAGATTAAGAAAATGCCAACAGGATATGCCTGAGCAGGGAACACGTTTCAAGTGGAAGCCATGTGGATGCTTGAAGGACAAGGAGCAGTAGAGTCACTGTGCCCATATCTTTTGGTTATCAGGACAGTGGAAAACATCTGATGGATCTTTCTCCCAGCTGGTGATTTTGGTAGTATATAGCAACTAGTATGGATATGATAAATGGACAGAATTAAAAGTAAACTATGCTGCAAACAGTGTGGGCAACTGGCATTTCCTTTCTAACCTCTGGTGCCATGCAGTACTCATATTTGCAAAGGCCTTGACTCTGTGGGTTTAATTATGATATTGTTAGTGTATTTTTTATTTCAGATTGAGAAAGATTTGGGAGGTAATCATGAGGGATATTGGGGAAGGAAAAAAGAAAGGAAAGTAAAAGTGTATTAATTACCTTTTATTATGAGGTTGCATGGAATTATTGAGTTTTTCCACATGGGTAAAGGTGGGACTAAGTGTCAATATGGTGTTTATGAAGATGAGGTCATGGAAAGCATATCAGGAACATAAAGAAGTAAATGATCCATGTTCTGTATTCCAGCCTCTTGGGGAGGTATGAGCATTGCAGGGAGGAATGCTGAGAAAGTAGGAAGACATGAAAAAATGGAGGTTTTATTAACTTGAAAATATACCCCCAAATAATTATTTACACATCTAAAAATATTAGAATCTTATATTTCAGAATTTATGGTGAGTAGTTTTTAAATTACTTTCCCTGAAATTGTGACCCAAACCTTACAAAATTCATCACATTTATTGGTCTTTCAATTTGATTCTCTCTGTAACTGTGATTAGGAAATAATGACCAATGAGCTTTGTTGTTGTTGTTGTTGTTGGTAGCACTTGGACACACATCCAGCTGGTTGTTTAAAGACCATGCTTTCAGATTCCGTAGCATATGTCCAAGAGGCTTTGGCTGCAAGACCCTTGGGATTGAGAGCTGATTGCCAACACTCACCAGATGCATGCGCTTGCCCTGGTAATTAAATATTCAGAGTCGTAATTACTCACATGTCACAGAAAGATATTAGTATTTCTAATGAAAAGTCCTGCTCATAAGGGCTCAATCACATGATATATAGGAATGGTAACCTGCAGGTAAAAAGGCATTCTGCAAACTGCAGGTGTGATTCTGAGAAAATCCCTTTGCTGGTTCCTTTATCATATGCTCAGGAATGTTCATGATCCTTAGTGAGTGACTTTGATCAGCTGATGTTTGGGGTTGCTGACCTGTATTGCTGGCCAGAGGAATCACTAATGACTGGCAAAATTCTCCCCTTATTTGAAAGAAGGAGATTGCTTCACATTTTGCTTTGCTGCATTGGCAGTGTTTTATATTTGCTTGTTCTTTTCTTCTTCCCTGTAGCTTGCAAAATTGGATATTACAAGGCTCTCTCCACGGATGCCACCTGTGCCAAGTGCCCACCCCACAGCTACTCTGTCTGGGAAGGTGCCACTTCATGCACCTGCGATCGAGGCTTTTTCCGAGCTGACAACGATGCTGCCTCTATGCCCTGCACCCGTAAGTTGTGTGCCTGTCTGCTGTTTCTGTGATGCTGACGTCTTTTATTGCCACCTAGCACTTGTACTATCAGGTCTTCTCTAAGGACACTCATGTTGGGGCAGAGGATTTGAGTAGAGGCCAAAATAAATCACACATGTGTCCTTTCTGAGTCACAGAAAAAGGGAGTGCATATTTTAAAAAGGGCCTATGCTTTTAGTTGCCTTCAAGATGCGCAGCTGCCAACAGACTACTTTGTGCAGTCGGGATGGAGCCTTCAGGGTTGTCTGACAGTGTAATTAGAGCTGAGATTGAAATTTATAAATGATTTTAGCATTACATCGAAGACTCAGAGACACTTGACAGATGCAGGAGGAGCCGCAGAGGGCAGGGTTTGGGGATGTGGTTTCAGTGTGTAAAGACAGAGCTCAGTGTGCACTGAGATCATGGCTTGTGTTGTCATTACACACCTTCCTTCTTTCCTCATAGTTTTGTGTTCATAACACTTAGGCCTGGAACCTAATAAATGTTTGTTTAATGCTAGACACTTAACAAATGCTGGGTTAATGAATGGATGGGGCCAGCAACTGTGGTATGCAGTGAGTAGAGAAATCTTTTTTCATACTTTATATGGACAATGTTCCAGGTATTCCTGTCTGTTTCATGTATCATCTGGGTTTCACAACCTTACAGGGACCATGACCTTGACCAGGACAAGGAGCATGGGCAGTGGCATTTTACCTATGTGTTTCCTTTGGATGAAGCCTGAGTTTAGAATGACAAAGCCTATTGTTCAGTGCCTACACCTTCCAATGGGGCTTCTCAGCCCTCTCTTCAGTGGTTGAGGGACTGGCTGGTGTTTTAGGACTAGTTGCCTCATCTGTAGAATGGAGTAAAGGAAGAAGTTGAGACTTCCTTATCTAAAATGCAAGGGAACACAAGTGTTTTGTATTTGATTTTTTCCCCTCATTCTGGAATATCTTCATGCGCATTATACAGTATGTGGGGATGGAATCCAACTCTAAATACAAGATTCCAGTGTGTTTCATACATACTTAACATATAGAGTCTGAAGGCAATTTCATGCAGTATGTTTAGTGTATTTGTTTTGACTACAACCTGTCATGTGAGTTTGAGTATGTGATTTTCCACTTGTGGCACCAAGTCAGTTCTGCATTTTAAAGCGTTTAGAGCATAATTTGGATGTGAAGTTCAAGATTAGAGAACTTGTACGTCCCCCATGACTGTTGGTCTTCAGTAACTTTGCATCATTTTAATGCTATGTAACAAGGCACAAAATGAATGCTACTTGATATTATGTGTTTTTTTTTCTATCATTGTTGCTTTGCTTCCTAAATAATGTAAACTTCATTTAAGCCATCGTGGAGCCAATATATCACAGATAATAAGTTTTTTATTTCTGGATTTAAGTATCTGAAGCTCCTGTGAGGCAATTCTGTAGCACAATAAAGCGCCCCCTTACAAAACAGAATGGAGTGATACTGGAGTTCTGGCCTAAATTTCTTTTACAATAAGAGACAATAGTAATAATAACAAAAATAATGATTTTGTAATTACACTCAGGTAGTTAAACAGTAAACATTATCACGTGGTTCTTGCTTTCATGAATCTATAGTTTGCAGAGCAGCACAACCTGCAGATTCGTTGTAGTTTCTGTTTACTGAGAGAAAGGCTCTCCTTTGCGTTCTAGGTAATGAATACCCTTTCAGAGTTAAGGTACTAAGACCAGTAACACAATGGTTATTGGTAACACAGTGGATTAAGTTAGTATTTGGGATGCCATATCCCATATCAGAATGGCTGTTCCTATTCCAGCACCTCTGCTTTGAATGCATTCTGGGAGGTGGCAGATGAAGGCGCAAGTGCTTGGGCCCCTGCCATCCACATGCAAACTGCGGGTGGAGCTCTCAGTGCTCTTGGTTCAGTGTGACACGCATGACCCAGCCCTGGTTATTGTGAGATTTGGGTGTGAACCAGTAGAAGGAAGATCTCTCTCTCTTTTCTTATTGCAGTGCCCCTTAGTTAGGTAAAGACAGTAAAGATTGAAAAAATAGTTGAACCAGTCTTTGGAATAAGTGTAAATATATCAACATTTCTTTGCTTGCTTCTGTTTTTTTTTCCCCCTTCATAGACAAAGTATTTTCTCTAGTCATTTTTTTTTTGACATGCTCGACTTTGAACCTTTATCTGTCTCAGTCTAAATATCTTACAGTATGTTGTATTTTGTTTCAATAGTTCAAGCAAACTCCACCTTCTACTAATTACCAACAACTCCATAGTTAGACATTTAGGACACAGTCACACACACACTGGGAAATTATTTGTTCTGATTTTAGGAATTGCTATTTGCAGCTTGTGATTCACTCCTACTTCATACAAAGTGCAGAATTTCATCTGGTTGACGACTGTTACGAACGTCATGCAAGTCATTTTTGATGACAGTGGGCCTGGCTCTTTGTTTGAGCACTTTTCTGCCTCATGATTCTGATTTGTCATCTAGCATTTTAGAGGACCATGTATCATTCACAGAGTCCCTTAACTTTGCTTCTTGCAAATTTTGGGACTCTCTAACAATTTTTGTATACCTGCACTGACGGTGCATTTGCCATATATTAATATGATGTGGTAGTTGGGCCCTTGAAATTTTGTCCTTTTGTAGAAATAAATTATTAACTTCATCCCGAGAATGCAAATAAATGAAAGAAAATATTAATTTAAATGTATTGACAAACCAAAAAGTTTAAAAAGTAATTTTTATATTCTTCTGCATTTGATCTCAGCAAGGTTGTGAGAAGAACATTGGCAGCTCTTTGCATCATTGATAAAAAGGCCCATGAAAATAGCAATGAAAGAAAGAGATCTATTTTCTTCTGCCATTAGAAGTCTTCTCCTATACTTCACTGCTTCAAGGTCTTGTACATTACTCTAGAGGTTACTACAACCCACTGACTTGGCACACAATGCTTCAGTTAAGCAGAGGACTGATGGCAATACCACAGCTATGCTGGTCAGACTACTTTGTGCCTAACCACTAACCAGACTTGTGAGGTTGTGAGGGTGTTTAACCTCTCCAAGATGGTTTTCCTGGTGTGAAAAATGACCTTCTCACTGTCTTCCGATGGAATTGTTTTAAGAGTTCTATATCTATATCTATATCTATATCTATATCTATATCTATATCTATATCTATCAATAGATAGAACTGTATACTTGCAAGGATCTGGCACTTTGCAGGGAATTAACACACATTGCTGTCTTCCTCTTTTTGCTCAAGCTTGTCATTGCCAATGCATTTCATTGTCCATCTAACAATTAATCTCTTAATGGTCTCATTGCACCCCAACGTCTCGAAAGATTCTACTTACGTGTCTATAGAAGCTAAATATCCCTTATTCAAAATGAAATATTTAAAAATGCAGTGTGAGCTATGTTGAGGGTGGCACCTAAATCACTCATGCTTTTTGTATGTCTTGTGCATAGGATATGCAGGTAATTTTATACGTTTTAAAACTGCATGAAGCAAAGTTTCATCATGTGAAATTTGATACTTGTGTCATATTGGCTGTGCTGAAACATTGTGGATTCTGGAGAATTTCAGATTTCATATTTTCAAATTAAGGATGCTCAATCTGCATTTTCCAAAGTTGGCCCATTAATTTTATTGTACAGTCTATGTTGAGCTGAACTCTCCAAGGAGTTGGATTTTGAAGTTTTCTCTCTTCTCTTGGTCTACATGTTTCAACATAAATATTAACTACTAAATTTAGGACATTTTTAAAAGATTTATTTATTTTTAATGGAAAGTCAGATATGCAGAGTAGGAGAGAGAGAGACAAGAACTTCCATCTGCTGATTCACCTCTCTGGTGGCTGCAATGGCTGGGGCTGAGCTCGATCTGAAGCCAGGAGACAGGAGCCAGGAGCCTCTTCTGGGTTTCCCACACAGGTGCAGGGTCCCAAGGGTTTGGGCAATCCTTGACTGCTTTCCCAGGCCCCAAGCAGGGAGCTGGACAGGAAACGGGGCTGCCAGGATTAGAACCGGCACCCATGTGGGATTCTGGCACATGTAAGGTGAGGGCTTTAACTGTATGCTACTGTGCCAGGTCCAGGACATGTTTTGAGATAGGTCAACCCAACTTTGTTATTAGAGTTTAACAAGTTGGGGAGCAGAATTCAAATCCACATCTTAGCCTCTGGATTTCTCCCTTGCTGCTCAGGTAAAGGAACCGCACCTGTTGCAGTAACTGTTAGGCATATGTGGCTATTTAAGTTTAAAGTCATTGACATTAAATTTAAAATTCAGTTTCTTATCGTAGTTCAAGAGCTCCCTAGCCACATATGGCTAATGATGACTCTACTAGACACTACACCTATAGAATGTTTCTATCATCAAAGAAAACGTTATTGAACCCTGCTGAGCTAGACATTACAATAGAAGAGACAATGGGAGTCTCAAAGAACGTCTTGTACACATAACCCATAGATTGCTCTTTCCCTTTGCAACTGCCCCTCCCCCCTTATCAGCTTCTCCTGACAAGGCATGAGGATGGAAAGGAACATAAACATCAGGGATCCTTTCAAACTGATTCCAGCTTCTAATCAGTTCTTACCACTTGGTTAAGCCAGGTGACAAACCCAATTCCCTTGTGCTGACAGCCATGATAATCAGGCACCTTCTTTGTTCATTATGCTGTCTTTTAACCCCAGCATTCTTATGCAGCCCTGCATTTAGTGATCGCTCACTGTGACGGCACACTAATGAAGAAATAAAACACACTATCTGAGACCCATTCTTCTAGCCAAAGAGAGCCTCTGCTCCACTGGGTTGTAAAATCAGGTTTTCGTTCACTTGGAGAACGATTAGGCCAGGTGAATGTAAGTAGCCTGGGCTAATTTAGAAGGAGATGCCTGGGAAGTGTATACCATCCACAAGGCTGGTGAACCTAAGAGAATTTATAGTAATTAAACTTTAACTATGGGAAAACTTTGATGGAATCTTGGTCAGGTTAGCATAAATGATTGCCATGAAAAATACTGAGCTATTTCAATGGAAGAATCCTCTGAAGGTTCCCAAGAAAATAATCACTACCTGTTTAGCACAGGGTGTTTTGGAACAGTGTTTCTTAAACACTAATGTGCACAGAAGTTACATTGAAATCACCTGTGGGTTAATTAGTAGGGTAGAGGTCATGCTTGAGAACCTGCATTTCTAAGGTGATGCTGAAATTGTTGATCTGTAAACCGTCTTCAGGGCAGCAAGGATTTAGATTTCCTGTGCAATAGATTACAGGAGACTGGGGGTCCTCTCTTATGGATTGTTCCTTGCAGGAATGTTCTGGTCAGGGGAGACTTCTTCCAAAAGTATTCCAACAATTCTGAACATTTTCCCATTGTAGAAATCGGGTGCTTTGCCTCCTGCATAGAGAAAATGAAACTTGCTTTGACATCACATAACCAAATGTACACATGATAGAATATTTTTATTGCTTGGTTCTTTTCTTCCCCATTTATCCCAATAAGTGTTTAGGTCAGCTACCCTGTGCAAGAACGCTAACAGCGTTTTCTGACAACTTTGCCAGTAGGAACCACACCATTGTTTTTATACACACAAGGATGCCCTTTAAGCTGATAAAGGAATTTCTACTTTGCAAACCGTTTCTCAGCATGAATTTTGATGTGATCTTATTAGTGAAATTAGTACCCTTTAATTCTACAGGTAACCACTGTCCTCCTTCCATCTCTTGTTATGTCTCCCTCTCCCTTCAGTTTGTAACATAGTCCCTCAATCAGCAGTGTTGGCCATCTTCCCTGCATGCCTCTGCTGCAAGAAATTTGGTTGCTCCGGTGATTCAGTCGCTTGTTTGGCAATTAGAGTCACAAATGCCTTTTCCAGACAGAAGACAGGACAGGTCAATCAACCATCTCAGCTGTATGTTGGCAGCGAAACACTGGGAAAATGGAGACTCTGCGATGGAATATGTCAAGCAGTGGATTCTTCAAAGACTTCATAGTGCTTGGAGTGGCAAGATTGGCAGCGATTCATAACTAGTGAACTATCTAAACCACTTGAGCAAGAACCTCGGAGCATGCCCTACATTCGGGACCTGGGGAGGGTGGGAAATTGGGTGGGCCCTCTCCCTAAATATCCCCCTTTAAACATGAAGGAAACAATATGGAAATAATAGTCTTACCCACTTTCCTATTTAACAAACAAAGACAGGAAGAGCATCAAAGAAAGAATGAAAATAAAATAAAAATGATTAAAAAAAATAAATGCCTTTTCCGACCCTATTGGGAGACTAAGTCAATGTTATATTTAAGGTAATGTTCCAGCTCTTATTTTGTTTCAAAAAATGGCAGAAAAGATGCATGATAAAGGTTATCAATTGGCTTTACATAGCTAGAAAAAAAGTTGCTTTTTTTTTCTTTTTTTTTAATTTCACCGCCTTTCCCTTTCATCACCTTTAACAGATTTAACAGAGTGCAGTTCTCTAGTTTTCAATTGGAAATCTGCCCCTGCGCTTTGGGGTGCTCTGTGCTTAACTTGTTTGATGAAACTTATTAGAGTCCTGTGATTGGGAACACTCTGTCAATGAAAGATTATTATTTGAGATTGCAGACTAGAAGGGCCTTCACCATGCTGTCTGCCTGTAAACGGCCTTGAATAATTCAGTCAGCTGTGCTAAACAAACACAGAGTGATTGATTGATACTTACATGCGGTCTAAAATATTCTGAAATTGCAGCTTTTAAGACAATTTATACTGGAAGAGCTTAGAGCTAATGAGGCCAAATTTACCAGGATCTATGACGAAAGGTCTCAATTTGAGAATGCTGTTTGTAGGTTTAACTTATCAAGAAATTGAAATAGCCAGGCTCCAAACAGCGAACATCACCTATTTTGTCTTTTACGTTTGCCTTTTCTAATTGAATTTAGTGCTCCACTGTATTTCCTCCAGAAAGTGTATTGTTTTAAAATTACCATTTCGCTTCTGTTACTCAGAGTCCTCGTTCCTAATGCCTTCTGACAGTTATCAACATAATGAGCCATAATGAAATGATGAGCAATCTTCAGTGGAAACCCAATGTCGATCCCACTGGTGCTGTGTGACGGTGTTGTTCAAATTTGAATGCAAATTAAAATAACATTGTCCTTACTTGTTCCCAAGGTCAGGAGAAGAGAGGGAATCTTACACTTCTTTATTATTATTTTTTAATCTAATTGCTTTAATTTAAATATCTCACATTCATTTTCAAGTAACCTCTTGAAGGTTTCTCTGATTTTTAGTTTAATTCTCTACTCCAAAGATTTACATGCTTAAGTGTCTGGCTAAGGGAGTTGCACAGGGTTGTCTAAACTCAGACTTTAATGTATAAATCATAGAATAAAAGGCAGACTTCAGTTTCAAATAAACTACATTTTTCACCATCCCAAACCATTTTTTTGGGGGCTGTAGAGCCTCAAGTATCTAATCTTATAATGATAAGAGAGAGCTTTATTCTGTAGACTAGGTCAATATGAGTTAAGTTTAGTAAAATACTTGCTAGTAAAAGTGTTAGAAAAAAAGGCTAAAGATGACCAAAATGCCATTAATGAAATTTTGCACCAAGTATATTGATTGGTTTCTAATCCTTGTATTGTCCTTGCAAGCAGTCATTCTTATGAACATATTTTTATGAAAACTCTTAAACCCAGGATTTCCAGGAGAAATGTTTTTTCATGTTCCCTATCAATTTTGCAATGCAGTAGTGAAGTTTCTCACTGCATTCCATTTGTCATAGGATAAAAACAGAAATTGAGATACACAATCCCTATTGCCAGATTATATGGTTGATTTTTATTTCAGAACATATGGTCCCACTGCCTGTTAGTTGATAAGCCAGCGAATGTGACTATCCATGGACAGTACAAACCCATCAAAGCAACCAAGGACAGCTGTTGATTCAGATGCAGTCTCCAAGCTTGACTAGCTTAACTATTTCTTTTTTTTTTTTTTTTTTAATTTTTTATTATTATTGGAAAGCCGGATATACAGAGAGGAAGATCTTCCATCCGATGTTTCACTCCCCAAGTGAGCCGCAACAGGCCAGTGCGCGCTGATCCAAAGCCGGGAACCAGGAACCTCTTCCAGGTCTCCCATGCGGGTGAAGGGTCCCAATGCATTGGGCCGTCCTCGACTGCTTTCCCAGGCCACAAGCAGGGAGCTGGATGGGAAGTGGAGCTGCCGGGATTAGAACCGGCGCCCATATGGGATCCCGGGGCGTTCAAGGCGAGGACTTTAGCCGCTAGGCCACGCCGCCGGGCCCAACTATTTCTTTAGTTTGATCTTAGTTGTTCAAGATCTGGTATTAGCTAGTGAGTAAACTACACCCTTGCTTCTTCTTTTTGGATCACTTTTCAGTGTTTTAACCAGTGGGCAAAGAAATACCTCTTAGACATGCGTGGTTTTTGTTTGTCATTAGGGATGCAGGAGAGAAGATCACCAGTTTTGTTTGCTGGAAGGTACTAGTTGGACTCCACGTTGAACACTTACAATTTGCCTGGCAAAACTTTTAAAGACTGATAATATTTCACAAAAATCAGCTATCAAATTCTAGAAATTTTAAAATACATTGTTTTACCTTTCTGCCTCCCCCCTTCATTCCACTTTTCAGGTTATTGACATAAACAGTCTATTGTGGAGTCAGCTGTTTGAAGAACACTAATACATGCTCCTGTACAAGGCTTGAATTACCTGCTCATGCTGCTTGGCCAGGTTATTATGATTTTTCCATCACCATGAATAATTAAAGGTGGCCTGTCTTCAGACAAATCTTGACATTTCTCGATGGCATTTTTGTCACTATTCCTGGAAGTCATGCACTGGTTACTCACAGCCTGCTTCTATGAAGCAGAGTCAATTATACAGTTTTCTGAGATCCCCCGGGGTGACAACCGGGTATCTTCTTTGCAATCAGCATTTTGATTTTCCTTTCATAGTTGACTCTTGCTCCACATACTATCAACACCCTTCAGAAATGAGCTGGGGGAAGAGTCCCGTTGCACAGGTAGAAATGCTCCACTCTTGCCCTGCTGTGATCTTCCACCCAGGAACAGCATCTTTAGTAGAAACTGCTAACTGCTGTTCTGCATGGAAGGGAGGCAGCAGGCACAAAGGGTGCCCGGCTAAGACAAGGGTAGCGTTCAAGGATTAATAGTAAAAAGGCATCTTCATCTTGAAGGACAAGGAAGATAAGAGCAATGCATCTTCGAGGTGAATTGAGAAAATAATGATGAAATACCAGCTTTGCTGCAAAATAAGAATCCATAGCTATGTTATCTTATATTTAAAAATTATTCATCTGTGAAAGGAGATGGAATTATTTAGCTCTGGAGAGAGGGCTTTTGCATATTACTGATTGTACTAATTAGAACAGGTTGTGTAACTTAGTTTTTGGTCATCAGATTGGTATGGGTAATAAATATTTTCTGCCAGATTTTCTTATGGTGAATAAATAAGATACAAAAAAGTGCTTTGCATGAAATATAAATGTGCAGAATAGTAAATTCTAAAATGAAGTGCCCAGTCATGTTTTACGTAGTCTTTAGCAATGCTGCTTTCCTCTGTTTAAGTGAGAATTTCTTTTATGAAGTACTTCAGCTGTAACTAGGTATCTCAATATAAAGAAATCAGTTCTCTTGTTAGCCTTGCAAAGACTTCTGGGGAAACGGCAATAACAGAAAATTAGCAAAGGCAAAATCTTAGGAAGAGCTTCTATGGGAAGACAAGGAATTTTCATGATAGCATCAAGTGATTGATGCCTCCAAAAGATTCAGACTTTCTTTCGGTTTTTAATTTTTCTTGTTTTAAAAAAATGGACAGTTCAGTTTTGGCTGCATTCATTGTTAAAACGCATGAACTGCCATGATAAAAGGTTATGCACTGTGCATTTATCTCTGAGGAAGTGTCCCCAAACGGCAGCCTTTATGTAAACTAACCCATAGCAGCAAGAGGCGGGAGAAAGCAATTAATGGTGGCAACATATACAACTGTCAGGAGGGAAGCGTGAGCTTTGTTTCAGAGTCAGAACGTACACATCCCAACTGTTTACTCTGCCTTATAACCTGTCTTTCAGCTAGAGTGAGATTAACAACAAAGACTTATCAGAAGGGTGAAAGGGTTTTACAGCTAACTCCACTGAAGTATCATTGACAGTCCAAACGTTGTACATGATTAATGAAGCTGTATGAAATGAAGCTCAAGACCCAAGGTGCTTCCTCCTGGCAAGATGTGTCTTACTACACTGGTTGCCGTGGCATTTTAGTGAGGTGACAGTAATGCTTAAAGAAATTGATCGTTCAAGAGTTATGTTTCTGCACATGCTCTTGGGGATCTTGCCTTCCACATCCAAAATTAATTTCATGGCTCAGTCATTGAATTTTAAAATGGTAATTAAAAGTCAGTTAAGTATTCAAAGGCTGCCATGGCACTGGAAGCAACTCTATCCTGAGTCCAGTTACTTCGTCTTCTCTGACCTGTCTCCTTGCCTTGGTGGCAGACTTGAGAAGTTTCTCTTTAGTTTGGGGTGGGATGGCCTTTTCACCTGCTTTTTCTTTTTTCATTTTTCTATTTGGCTCATGAGTTTTTGTGGTTGGTACAAGTGCTCTGTCACTAGCGTTTCTGATGAGAGAGTCAGATAGGACTCAAGAATCATCATCCATTCTTACAGCTATCTTGCAGGTGTTTATTGTGTAAGGGGAATCCAAGTAATGAACAGATAAAGGAACAAATTGAAGAAGTAGCTGAAGATGATGCAGTGGGGCTGGACACAGGATAACGTCAGTGTGTGGGGAGCAGTCAGCAAGGAGAAGCTGAGGCCTCAGGGATCAGGAGTATGAGTAAATGTCTGAGGTTAGGATTCTAGGCAAAGCTCCAAAGAATTTTAGTTGTACGCTTTAAGTTTTTGCTGAGTTTTAAACCTGTCCCTCTCCCACTGCGGTCTTGGGATCTGGTAGCACTTTAATTTTAGTTGTTACAAAAACTTGAATTTTCAAATTTCTATGGAACTTTCTACCATGTGTTCATAGCCATGTAACCCTTAGTAGAGCTCATGTCTGACCGACCCACTTCTAAATGCAATTATCCTAGCAAGTTTCTGTCTTCTGCTAAATTTCCAGTTACTTTTCATGAGAGTGAAGTGCATTTTTCTGACTTGGAGGCAAGGGTGGACTGATGGAGTACAAAAGATACAGACAGGCTGGTCTGGACTTTCCACAAAATAGTTCATACCAGTCTGATCATTAAAGAGACATTTATGACTTTGAGTTTGGTGTTCGTTGATGATGTTTGAATGATCTGGTTAAGGCTCACACAGATTTCATGTGATTATATAAATATTCTGTTACCGTAAATGGCTACCATAAACCATCAAATGTGTTCTCTAAAATACTAAGGAATTAAAGCTTTATCTAATATATTGGAGAAAGAGTTAAGATGTGCAGAGTTACTGGAAGCTTTGTTGATTAGAATACTGTACTCCTTAGATGTTACATTCACTGGCTTCCTCTAGATGGCCTTCAGTTAATTTCATAATTGTTTCAGGAAGATCAGGCTTCATTTTATGACGTAATATGGCATGTTATAATGTTTATGATATCATATGGTATTTTTGCATGAGCTATCAGTTGGCTACAGTTTTTTTGGATCTTCATGCTGTCAAGACCCTGTCAAGACCCTGTCGACAGATTTCAGAACAACACCCTACTAGAAAATATTAATTACCCCCTGGGGCGCCTTTCACCAGTACCTACTGGGTGATGCAGAAAGCATTTCACACCAGGGAGAAGAATGGATGGTCATTAAATTTGTCCAGAACAGCTAGAAGTGCAGTGCCCATTTCTTTCAGAACAGTGAGAAACTCAAGAAATAGACCTTACTATTTCACATATTTTATTCCTTCCTTAGACATTGAAATTACGTGTAATTGGGCTTTAGACACTAGGGGTATAACCTGAGTTTTGTAAATGGTTGTAAACTAATCAAGGACTCCTGGACTAAGCTTTCAATAGGAACAGGGTATGCTGGAAGTCTCTAGAATTTTGTGCAAAATTATGAGGATCTCAGAATGTATATTCCTTGGGAAAAGGTATATTGTGTTCATCAAAATCTGTATAGCAGTAGTTTGGAAGCTATGTCTTGAAGGCCAATTTCAATTATTACCTATTTGTAAAGAACGTTTTCTTGGACTGTAGCCATATCCATTTATTTAGGGATTGTTTGTGGCTGCTTTGCAAGAAAAATGACAGAGCTGTCCTTTCTAGGACCCATATGGCCCATTAAGCCTAAAATATGTACTGTCTTGCCAGATAGTAAAACTTCTTACACAAAAGAAAGGTATAACAGCACTACTCTAAAAATTCATAAACTAAGTGTTACTGTATTTCATTTGTTTCAGGTAGTAAAACTATTATTTGTGCAAGTAAATATTACTAAAAATGTGAGCCAGGTGTGAAAATGTTAAAATAATTTTAAGAGGCTATCTCCCTTTTCAGGATATGCAAAGAGAAAATATTTGGGGCTTCTATGTGATTTTCACAGGAACTTACAAGTACAGTTGACAAAATGTAAAGGAAGGACATTTATTTGTGCTTAAAGGTATTTAAATGTTTCATTAATTTATGAAAGTCTTACCTCTGATGATGAAAATAAAATTATAGGGAAAAAGATTGGGGAAATACTGAAACGAATTTTCTTCAGAGATAATTTTTTCCTTCACTTTCTACCTGAATAAATCATCACCTGACATCAAGATGGAGAAAGAAAAGTCATAATAACCAACCCCAAGTTGTCAAAACCTTATCTGAGAGAGGCCACATGTTAACTTCTCAGTTATAGTGGTTGCTTTTGTGGTGCAGAGGCGAGCTAGAGCAGCGCACTTGCCCTTACATCCAGTGCACACACCACTCGTTTTTAACCTCCCTTTGGCCTGTTCTTTTCCTGCAGATGCCCAACCACTGCATCTAGCTACTTGGGATTCTAATAGTAAAGTATTAAAATGAGTCACAATACTGTTTTCTCTCCTCTCATGTAGAGCATATGACAACCTTGAGATGTTCAATCAATGTTTTTTAAACCCATGGATGATTCTACAATCTCTCTCAACAAAAATAACCACTAATAGTTTACGGTTTTTCTTACTTTTTCCAAAGAATTCTCTAATTACAGAAAATGGAAACTTGAGTTATAGTGATATACTCCGTTAAAGGCTTAATGTCAGTGAATCACTGTGAAAAGATTACTAGTAGCAGAGGTTTGGCTCGGAGGTGCTGGGACTAATCTCACGTTTCCTCACACTGCAGGTAGGTGGGCATGAGGTATATTAAGGGCTCGGTTAGGTGTCCAACCACTCACCCACTCGTTCACTGACTCACCAAACATTTATTCAGCCTACTGGAAACTAGGAACAGTAAGCGACACTGGAAAATGGTGAAGACAGCGATTCTCTTGAGAATCCCCTCATTTGATGATAGAAGGCACAGATTAGGAACATACCTTACCCACTTACAAAGTGGGGCATAGAAGTAAGGAGCTGAAATGTGGAACAACACTGTAAGTTGGACTTACTGCTAGCCCTGTGGTAAAGCTGGTAGTGGGTATTTTTGAAAAGTGTAAAAGCTTGCTATTCATAGCGGCCCTCAGGCTATGTGATTTCAATGTGTGCATAGCATAGTGACTAGAAAATAGTTGCACTGCTATTCCTCGTTGCTGTAATAGCCCACGATATTTTCTGTAGGTTTGTCTGCACAATGTCCAGGGATGGTTTCAATGAATGGACACGGACAAGGTTGAAGCCAAGATAGAACTCTACCCTGAATTCCCATACCTAATTATCATTAGCTGCCCTCCTAAGCAGTTTAACAAGGACTGGGATGGGAAGTGGAACAGCCAGACCTGAACCCTGCACTCCAACACAGATTCTGGTGTTGCACACAGCAGCTTAAACCACTGTGCCGAATTATGTGCAGTTTTTTTCCCTCAGATATTTTCTATTTGTAGGTGATTGAATCTGTGAGAACAGAACCAATAGATGTTGAGGTTAACTATGTTTGTAATTGGAGACATACTTCTAGAGAAATACATTTCTGTTTGAAAAATGAAATCACTGTGTCAGAAATTTAATTACTCCTAAATATTCAGAAACTATACTTACATAAATGGAGAGAAAATAATTTCAATAATTTAAGTTTGTCTCCTTGTAGGTGCATTTCATTTCCTTCCTGAAAGAGAATCCGTTTCTCCAAACGCCTGTTTTCTTTCTAGCTGGCTCAGCTAAGTAATTGATTGAAGGTGCTGCTGTTTCATATAATTGTGCACAGATTGACTTCCATTGTATTGAAGTCCATATGATTTTTCCAGTGTCTTGGAAAGAGAATGCTTTCTTTTCTCAGGAAGAAATGTCCCCTCCCTATAACTGGGAAACATATTGTTACATGTCTATCATCTTTTAATTCCCAAGAGCATTTTAAAAAATACACACCATCTTGAAACCATAACAAAGACACCTTTATGATTTAGTCTGTAAAGCTTGCATCCTTTCCCAGATCTTTGCAGCCTAATGTTAAAATCCAGTGGTTGCAATTATGTTTTCTCCCTCTCCTGTCGTAATAGTCCAGTTTCTAGGTTGCTGCTCCATCGACGTACACCAATTGTTTCCTATAAAAGCAAATTATAAACTACACACAATATTATTCACCAAACCTTTCATGGTGGCAGTGTTGAACCTGGATTTGCCTAGTTCTCTCCATGACCATGAGCATCTCATGGAGACTTTGAGAATCCCTGGGAAGGGAAGCAGGCTGTTCCAGGGAGCACTTGCTTTCTGCCAGCTCTCTCTTTTCAGTTCCTGCAGCATCTTTGTGTTTCTTTTCCACGTGGTAGCGTTATATCTCCTAGTACTGTGACCGTTGGGTTTTCTGCTCCATTTCTCCTCTGTTCAGACACGGCCATGCCCCGTCCTACATACTAATTGCTGACTTTCTGCTTCTGCAGTGCTTGATTCATTGTGTCACATTTTCCCATGTGAAAGTGGACCAGGAACCTTGGCGAGGAGGTTAATGGATTTCTGAGTTACTCTTCTTTAACCCTGGAAGTCAGAGCAAGATGAGAGCTGGTGGTTGACCCATTTTATAAACCCAACCACACCACAGGCACTTCCACTGCACACTGGTAACGGGTTCCAGTGTGGTGGTAGCGTTACAGGATTCATTCAGGGTTGAAGAGACGCACAGTCTCTCAGTCTCTTCTCTTACCTTTACCTCTCCAAATTCAGTCAGACTTTTGATTTTGCTGTTGTACTTTTACTTGGCGGAATAGAAATAACTCCAAAACAGGAGACAGTACTTTTGGATTTTACTCAAGATGTACAACTAATTAGACTGCATGAACTTTCAGTGTTATCTGATCTGCTTTTTGAATCTCAATTTCCTCATCTTTAAAATGAGGGCATTTAGCCAAGTGATCTTTATCTTCTGATCTGGCTTTTACTTTCTGTGATTTCTATAATTCCATTATTTTCTCCAAAACCAATTATTTTTCCATATTGTATTTCAGTCACTGGGCCAAGGATCATAAATACAATTTTTAAATCTAAACGGACATTTGTGTTGTCTTTCTGAAAACTTTTTGTGAAGGTATCCTACTGCCTACTAAAAAGTTTTTATTGGTTTATTTGAAAGGCAAACTAACAGAGATGGAGAGAGGGAGAACTGAGAGAGAGAAAGAAAAGAGAAAGAAAGAAAGATAGAGTCAAATAGATCTTCTATATACTTCCTGAATCACCAAATGCCTACAGCAAGTAAGGCTAGGCCAGGCTGGAGCCAGGAGCCAGGAACTTTCCATGAATGCTGTGTAAGTTGCTGGAACCAATTACTTGGGCCATCATTTGATGCCTCCCAGGTATATTAGCAGCAAGCTAGATTGGAAGCAGAGACAACACTTGACCCTAGGCACTTTGATATCGAGAGAAAAACATCCCAAGCAGCTGCTTAATCCACTGCGCCACAACACTCACCTCTAACCTGACATTTAATACAAATGTCAAAACACTTTCTGAAAAAAATAAAGATTTTGGAGGTTCTGCATGATAGCCTAGTGGCTAAGTCCTCACCTTGCATTTGCAAGGATCCCATATGGGTGCCAGTTTGTGTCCTGGATGTTCCACATCTCATCCAGCTCCCCGTTTGTGACCTGGGAAAGCAGTGAAGAATGGCCCAAAGCCTTGGGACCCTACACCCATATGGGAGAAGTATAAAATCTTTCTGTCTCTCCTTTCTGTACCTGCTTTTCTAATAAAAATAAATGAAATTTTAAAAAGTGAAAGATTTCTCCCTTAACCTTTATAGGGTGGGAAGAGTAGTAATTGCGGGTAATCAGACCCAAGAGTACATTGGAAAGGCTGGTTTCCCTTGTTAATGTCTAATCTGTAATGAAGCTATATAAGAGGAAAGGAGGCAATTCCTTTAATAAGATATTCCTTATTAAAATTGTGCCACCAAAATCTGTTCTCTTGCTGTAAGCTAAGCAACAGATTTTGAGCATGACTATTCAATCAATGGTTGCTTCTTCCTGTTCCTTCTCAATGTCTGCTTTGGAAATGCACTCTGTTGCACCAGGTCACACTTTCCCAAGTTCATACAGGCCTTCAGCTAACTTCCTTTTCCTGAGGAACACATATACATTTCCTTCAAGACAGTCATTCCAAAAACATTAGCAGCAGTAAAGATACAGTAATCAAGAAACCTCAGGTTTTCATTAAAACTTCATTTGGCTCTTCCTTCTGGCACAACAAAATGGGCAACAAGCAGAGTTTTCCGACTCTCATAGCCAATACATATTTTCATGTGAGTGTGATACGAACTTTTGAATCTTTAGAACTGGCTCAGATCAACAGCACTTCCTGTCCATTTTCGCTGCATCCCTCTCCTGTCTAGTAACAGTTTGTGTCAACCCTTATCGGCACAAAAAGACTAATCTACAACAAAAGCAAAAAGTTTATCGTCATCTATATTTTTGTCATTATTTTTAAACTATTATGTGGTTTATAATTGGTTATTCTCCTTTGTAACAGCAATGGCCACCACTCATATTTCAGAAGTTCTTTGATGTTGATGGGAATGACTATTCTCTTTTTTTTTTTAATTATTTATTATTTAACCTCATTAATTACATTGTATTATGTGACACAGTTTCATAGGTACTTGGGTTCTCCCCACCCCTCCCCAAACCCTCCCACCATGGTGGATTCCTCCACCTTGTTGCATAACCACAGCTCAAGTTCAGTTGAGATTCCCCCATTGCAAGCGTATACCAAACATAGAGTCCAACATCTTATTATCCAGTCAAGTTCAACGGCTTCTTAGGTATACCCTCTCTGGTCTGAAGACAGAGCCAGCAGAGTATCATCCCAGTCAATTGAAAGCTCCAACATACCATCAGCAAAAATTTACATAATTATGGAATTAATTGACATAGTAATGAGTAACCGATATGTTAAAGATAAATGCGAGTTCCCAGCCACCTTCTGTGACCACCTCACCTATACTTCAATTTTAGTTTATATACAACATATAACATTCAAAACATAACATGTTATACATAACATCATATCATCTTAAATTAAGGCAAACATATGTATTTAACCTTTTGGGATTGGCTCATTTCCCTTAGCATTATGGTTTCCAGTTTGGCCCATTTGGCCACAAAGAACTGCATTTTGTTTTTTTTAATAGCTGAGTAGTATTCCATGGAGTAGATGAACCATAGCTTTCTTATCCAATCCTCTGTTGATGGGCATTTTGGTTGCTTCCATGTTTTTGCAATTACTGATTGTGCTGCTATGAGCATAGGAGTGCATGTTGGTTTCTCATAAAACAATTGTTCTGGATATATTCCTAGGAGTGCTATTGCTGGATCATACGGTATGTTGAATTTGAGTTGTTTGAATATTCTCCATACTGATTTCCATAGAGGCTTACCAGCCTGCAGCCCCACCAGCAGTGGAGTAGGGATCCCTTTTCCCCGCAACATCGCCAACAAGTGTTGTTGGTGCTTTTATTCATGTGGGCCAGTCTTACTGGCGTCAGGTGGTACCTCATTGATGTTTTAATTTGGATTTCCCTTATTGCCAGGGAACTTGAGCATTTTTTCATATGTTTATTTGCCATTTGGGTTTGTTCCTTTGTGAAGTGTTTGCCCATTTCCCGTGCCCATTTCTTGAGTGGCTTGTTTGTTTTGACATTTTGGTTGTTTTGTAGCTCTTTGTATATTCTGGAGATCAGCCCTCTATCACCTATGTCGTGTGCGAAGATCTTCTCCCATTCTGTGGGTTGCCTTTTTACTTTGTTGATTGTTTCTCTAGCTGTACAGAAGCTTCTTAGTTTGATGAGGTCCCAATTGTTTATTTTGGTCTTGATTTCTACTGCATTTGGAGTCTTTTTTAGGAAGTGAGGGCCTACCCCTAAGTGTTCCAGTGTGTTTCCAACATTTTCTTCCAAAAGTTTGAAGGTTTCTGGATGTAGGTTTAGATCTGTTATCCATTTAGATTCGATCTTAGTGTATGGTGAGAGATGTGGATCTATTTTTTTGTTTCTGCAGGCTATTAACCAGTTGTCCCAACAGCATTTATTGAACAGACCTTCCCATTTGCCTGGATTGTCGTTTGTCTTTTTGTCAAAGATTATTTGGCTGTATCTGTGTGGGTTTCCTTCTGGTGTTTCTATTCTGCTCCATTGATCTTCCTCTCTATCTTTGTGTCAGTACCACGCTGTTTTGATAACCACTGCCCTATAGTATGTCCAGAGGTCCGGAACTGTGATTCCCCCTGCTAACTTCCTGTTCTTCAGGATGGTTCTAGCTATCCGTGGTTTTTTGTGCTTCCAGATGAACCTTTGGATCATTGTTTCCAGTTCCATGAAGAATGTTTTGAGCAATTTGATTGGGATTGCGTTGAATGTATATATTGCTTTTGGCAGTATAGACATTTTAATGATATTGATTTTACCTATCCAGGAACATGGGATGTTACTCCATCTTTTGAGGTCTTGTTCAATTTCTTTTTTAAGTAGTTTGTAGTTTTCTTCAAATAAGTCTCCTACATTTTTGGTTAGATTTATTCCCAGATATTTCATACTTTTCTCTGTTATTTTGAATGGTATCTTGCTGGTTAAGTCTTTTTCCATCTTGGGGCTGTTCGCATACACTATGGCTGTTGATTTTTGTTCATTAATTTTGTACCCTGCCACTCTACCAAACTCTCGTACAAGTTCTAGCAGTCTCTGTATTGAGTCTCTTGGCTCTTCTACATAAAGAATCATATCATCTGCATATAGTGAGAGTTTGACTTCTTCGTTTCCCATTTGGATTCCTCTGATTTCTTTTTCTTGTCTTATGGCCTCAGCGAGTACCTCTAGGACTATGTTGAATAGTAGTGGAGAAAGTGGACATCCCTGTCTTGTTCCAGATCTCAGTGGGAAGGGTTCCAGCTTTTCTCCATTCAGTATGATGCTGGCGTTGGGTTTTTCATATATGGCTTTAATTATGTTGTGGATTTTTCCATCTATGCCTACCTTGCTTAGGGTTTTTAGTAGGAAGTGGTGTTGGATTTTGTCGAAAGCTTTTTCTGCATCTATTGATACTATCATGTGATTCTTGTTTTTCAGTTTTTGGATGTGGTGTATCAGATTTATGGATTTCCGAATGTTGAACCATCCCTGCATTCCAGGGATGAATCCTACTTGATCTGGATGAACGATCTGTCTGATGTGTTTTTGAATTCTGTTGGCTAGGATTTTGTTGAGAATCTTAGCATCAATGTTCATCAAAGAGATAGGTCTGTAGTTTTCTTTCTCTGTTAGTTCTCTGTCTGGTTTTGGGATTAAGGTAATGTTGGCTTCATAGAATGAGTTTGGAAGGGTTGCCTCTTTTTCTATTGTTTTGAAGAGTTTGTAGAGGATTGGGGTCAGTTCTGTTCGGAATGTTTTGTAGTGAAGCCGTCTGGGCCTGGGCTTTTCTTTGTTGGGAGGTCTTTAATCACTGATTCAATCTCTACTTCAGTTATGGGTTTGTTCAGGTCGTTTGTTGCCTCTGGGCTAAGTTTTGGCAGGTGGTACAAGTCTAAGAACTTTTCCATTTCTTGGTGATATTCTGATTTGTTGGAGTACAGTGCTTTGTAGTAATTTCTAATTATGGCCTTAATGGATGCGGTGTCTGTTGTTATGTTGCCTTTTTCATCTTTGATGCTGTTAATTCTTGCCTTCTCTTGTTTTTTCTTTGTCAGTCTGGCCAGTGGGGTGTCTATCTTGTTTATCTTCTCAAAAAACCAGCTTTTTGATTCATTGATTTTGTGTATGGTTTTTTTTTTTTAAATTTCTATCTGGTTGATTTCCTCCCTTGTTTTGATGATTTCTTGTTTCCTATTGTGTGTGGGGCTCTTCTGCTGTTGTTTTTCCAATTCCTGGAGGTGTGTGTTTGGTTCCTGTATTTGGTGCCTTTCTTGGGCCTTGACATGACCTCCAATTGCGATGAGTTTACCCCATAGCACTGCTTTGGCAGTGTCGCACAAATTTTGGAATGTTGTGTCAGAGTTTTCATTTGTTTCCATAAATTTTTTGATCTCATCTTTAATTTCTTCTCTGATCCATTGTTCGTTTAATAGCATATTGTTCAGCCTCCAAGAGTTTCTGTATTTCCTGGGGCATTTTGAATTGCTGATTTCCAGCTTCATTCCGTGGTGGTCTGAGAGGGTACATGGTATGATTCCTATCTTTTTGAAGTTATTTAGGTTTGCTTTGTGTCCTATCATGTGGTCGATCCTGGAGAAGGTGCCATGCACTGCTGAAAAAAATGTATAATCTGTGGCCTTAGGGTAAAAAATTCTATAAATGTCAACCAAGTCCAGTTGTTCTATTGTTTGTATGAGCTCTGTTGTTTCTTTGTTGAGTTTTTGTTTTGTTGATCTGTCTATTGTTGTTAGTGGGGTGTTAAGATCACCCACTATTATTGTGTGCATATCTATGTCTCCCCTTAAGTCCGTGAGTAATTGCTTCACGTAGCTAGGTGCGTTTGAATTTGGTGCATATATGTTCACAATGGTAATTACTTCCTGATGGATCAGTCCCTTCACCAATATATAATGTCCTTCCCTGTCCTTTTTGATGTGTGTCAGATTGAAGTGCACATCATCTGAAATTAAGACAGCTACCCCAGCCTTTTTTTCTCGTCCATTGGCATGAAATATCTGTTTCCAACCTTTCACTTTCAGCTTCTTCGAATCTCTTCTGGTTATGTGTCTCTTGTAGGCAACAGATAGTTGGGTGCTGTTTGATAATCCATTCTGTTAATCTATGCCTTTTGATTGGTGAGTTCAGGCCATTTGTGTTAAGAGTTAAAATTGAGAGGTTATGATTTTGCCCTGCTATACTTGTTTTTGTGGGTGTTGATATCTGTGCCCTTCCTTGTGTGGACTTTAGTGGGGAGATCTTCCTGTTTGCCATCTTTGCTTATGATTCGCCTCCTTTTTTTCTGGATTTAGTGCATTTCTAAGGAGATTTTGTAGAGCTGGTTTTGTGCTGGCATATTCTTCTAATTTCTCTTTGCTGTGAAAGTATTTGATTTCGTTCTCAAATACGAATGAGATCTTTGCTGGGTGCAATATTCTTGGTTGACAGTTGTTCTGATTCAGGATTTGGAAGATCTTTGTCCATTCTCTTCTTGCTTGTAAAGTCTCTTCAGAGAAGTAAGCAGTGATCCTGATTGGTTTTCCCAAGTATGTGATCTTTTCTCTGCTTCGTACTTGTCTTAGGATTCTTTCTTTGTCTTCGTTGGAGTGGAACTTGAGCACCATATGTCTGGGTGAAGATCGCTTTGGGTCATATCTGCTGGGAGTCCTCTGACCGTCCTGGATTTGGGCTGGGTTCATGTTCCAAGTGTTTTGAAAGTTTTCCTGTATAATTTCGTCGAGCACCATTTGCATTCCTGACTCTTTTTCCGCTCCTTCAGGAAGGCCAATAATCCTAATATTTGATTTTCTGAGGTTGTCTTTCATTTCTTGTATGGTCTTATTGCTTTGTTCAGACTTGTCTCCAGCTGTTTAATGAACTGGGTATGTTCGTTTTGTGTGTCTTCCGTTTCAGAGATCCTCTCTTCTGCTGTATTTGTTCTGTTGGTTAGGCTCTCAATTTTGTGCTCTAAGTCAAGGATTTTACTTTTCATTTGCTGTATTTCTGAGGCTATGTGGTTCTTGAATTCCTTGAAGTCCTCCCAATTCTTCTCATTGTCTCTGACATATTTTAACATTATTTTTTTTTGAATTCCTTGTCTGGTAGATCTTCTATGTCTTCATCTCGCATCTCCGAAATAGACATTGGCTTTTGATCCTTTATTGGTAGGGTGTTGGCACTCTCATCTGGATCATTACCTTTTCTGGTATTTCTTCCCATTGTGTTAGTGTTTCTTTTTTGAGAGACCTAGGCACCAGTGTGCTGAGGGGTCTCCAAGCACTATCCTGTAGAGATCGGAGTCTGCAGGCGTGGAGTAGCAGGGTGTGGGAATTTTCAAGGCACTTTTGGTGCGTCTCCAGAACACTGGACCTCAGGGCGCCACTTCCAGGGCCCAGCGGATTCAAAGCGCACTCTCAGCTCGTCCCCTACAGGTATGCTACCACAGGGCGTGGGGGAGTGAAGGCACTCTCTGTGTGCGCCCCCTGTGCGCGGGATCACAGGGCTCGGAGGATTCTAGGTGCTTTCTCGGTGTGTCCCCAGTGCCAGGGACTGCAGGGCGTGGAGGTTCCAGGTGCTCTCTGGGAACGCATCCTGCACACGGGTCCGCAGTGCTCTCCTGGTTTGTCTGCCAAGCACGGGACTATAGGGCGTGGGGTGTTCCAGGTGCTCTCTGGAAGCGCCTCCTGCACAGGCCCGCCCACCCCAGCGCTTGCAGGGGACCGACCGCCCCAGCGCTAGCACGGGACTGCCCAGCCCAGAGGCGTGCTTGGGTTCCTGTGGGATAGCACCGCCCAGCTGAGTGCCAGACCGCAAAGGCATGGGGGAGTATTCAGTGTGCCTTTTGCCTTTATCCCAGACACTGTTTTGGCAGTTTCAAGGCACTCGCCCTGTGTCTCTAGACGCTGGAGTCTGGGGGGGAGGGGCGGGGAGACAAGCACCAATTGTGTTCAGGCTCTGTGCATGCCCCTGGGGGGCCAACTCCCGAAGCCTCCAACTCACCACTGTCCCCACCCAACTCACTCAAACCTCAGGTTCTTGTAGTCTGCCTCTTCCTCTTTTGGGAACCCTAGCCGCGGGTGCGTCTCCCGGCTACTGCGTCCGTTGCTGGTCCCGGCGGGTGCAAGCGGCTGGAACCTGGAGGCTGCGGCTGGAACCTGGAGGCTGCGGCTGGTGCAGGTCCCGGCGGGGCTTGGCGACCAGGGTGGGTGGATGCTGGTGCTTCCCGATGACTCAGGGTCCTGGTGTCCGCAGCGGGCGCAGGTCCTGGCGGGTCCTGGTGACCAGGGTGAGCAGATGCCAGAGGGTCCCAATCACCGCCGGTCCTCACGGCCACAGCTTCTGCGCGTAGGTCTGCGGGTCGGTCTGCGGGTCGGTCTGCGGCTTTCAGCGTCTGCACTCAAAGGTGACTCAGCAGGTCAGGAGCGGAAAGTCGTCTTCCCTGCCCTTTGTTTTGTTTTGTTTTTCCCTGGTTGCTCTTCCAAGTTGTGTGTATTTTTTTGGTTCCACACTGCCCAGGGAACTTCACATTCTTCTCCCTGTAGTTCTATGCTGCTCCACTTACGCTTTTGTCGCGTTCTAGCCCTCTCTGTCTGTGAGCTCTCTCACAGTCTTCCTCCTATGTCGGCCATCTTGCGAGTCTCCCAATGACTATTCTCTTAAACAACTTTGTGCAGCCCTGCCCAGTTAATGAGCAGGAGGAGGGAATGGTACCTTGAGCAGTCCCTACTTGCTGCTGAGATCTCTAACAGCTGTATCTTTGACATCTCTATAGACAAGTTCAACTAGTTCCTACTAACTAACCATGAGCTCTCAGCTGCTATGTAGATCTGTAGAGTCATATCTGTGCCTTTCTGTTGATTTGATTTGCATTTGATAATGTGCTGTACGTGGGGATCATAATTTGTCTCTAAAAATGACATATAACTATTAATTTATCAGAGTTCCACAACATCTCTGGGAACAACTATCACATTCCTATACCCATTTTTTTTTTAAGAAGATGGAGACTAGATAAGTTATGCTATCTTCCTGCCAATTGAAAAGGAAAGTCTGGGCATGGAGCCCGTTTACTATGTTGCTTCGTATCTCAGAGCGGCAATTGATGTTATGTTTATTTACATAGCATGAGAATGGCACTCACTACAGCCTTCTTTCATATTGTTCTTTTAAAAGATCTTTTATCTGGTTTGATTTGCTTTTTGCATTCTTTGACAAATGGCCCTTACTTCCTAAAACCATACACAGTGATACAAATGTTTAGTGATCCAGAAATGATATGTCAATTCTTGGTGTGATGGTATCTTTTTTTCTTTCTCCAGGCCCACCATCTGCTCCTCTCAATCTCATTTCGAATGTAAATGAGACATCCGTGAACTTGGAATGGAGCAGTCCTCAGCATACAGGTGGTCGTCAGGATATCTCCTACAATGTGGTGTGCAAGAAATGTGGAGCTGGCGACCCCAGCAAGTGCCGACCCTGTGGAAGTGGGGTCCATTATACACCCCAGCAGAATGGCCTGAAGACGACCAAAGTCTCCATCACTGATCTTTTGGCTCATACCAACTACACGTTTGAAATCTGGGCTGTGAATGGCGTGTCTAAATATAACCCTAGCCCAGACCAATCTGTTTCTGTCACGGTGACAACCAACCAAGCAGGTAGGAATGAAATCTTAAACTATCCTCTGAATGTGTAATGAAGAAAAGGACACAGTGAAGCTCTTGGATGATATCAACATTGTATCACAGTAAAAGTAGAACCAATGATAAACCTCGTTATCATGCAGTATATACTTAGAAGTAAGTTTATTGATTCAGAAAATAATTTTTTGAATAGTAACTGAATAGTGTACCTTGTTGTAGATAGTAGCAGAGTGACAGATGAGGTGGTGTGTGATTGAAAGGCGATGGTGCTCTTGTGAGCAGAATCACTCAATGCTCTGCTTCTTTTGTGAAAGAGTCATTGTGAACATCTTGATCATAAGCCTATCATTAGGCATTAGAGCATTTACAGGTGACATATAATTGCAAAGTGGACTTTTTAAAAATTATACAGAGATATATCTTGGCATTTGTTGTTTTTTCTACCAAAAGCAATAGCAACAATAGCTTTTCCCTTGTCCTTTAACATAAAATCATATGAATAATCTCTATACTGCATAGTAGGGTTTCTTTATGAATGTATGGTTAAGAAGGTTTGTCCTAAGTTATGCACCAGTTTTTCAGCCATTTTCATAGTACAATCCATCATTGATTTGGTGACAAAGAAGCAATTGTTATGAGGGTACTCTGGTATCAAAGATAAGCTTATGCAAGTGACGTTTAGCCTATTCATTGAAATGCTGGTTGAAATATTGATGTGAGTTTCCCAGTCCTATTTTGATCCCAGCCCAGAGCTGTTGCAGGCATTTGGGGAGTGAACGATCAGATTCTTCCTCTGGTCTGTCTCTGTTTTGGTGCAGATAATTCTGAAAGCATGCATACGTTTTTTAATTTCATTCAATTCCACGAATATTTTGAAGATCCCCTCCTGTCTCCCATTTCTAGCATCATTTCCTTGTAATCCAGTTGGGTTAAAAAAAAAGTTTCTGTTGAGTTATTTGCTGAACTGATTCTTGAATACCAAATGTTTTCAAAATCCAGTTATTTATGTTTTGACCCCTGAGCAACAAATCTGTAGTCCTTTCCTGAAGGAGTTTCCCCACGTCCATTTATTTTCCATCACTGACTTCCTATTATTTCTGGAGAGTTAGCGGCAGGAAAGAAAAACTGTGGTTTAACCTCTTATAAAGCTCTCAAGAGCAGCACACATTGCCAGAAAAGGGTTCTATGAACTGCCAAGAATCCTATTACTGTTTGCTACACTTTCTCTTAAATGAACATTTCATAAGTGCACTCCATACTTGAGTAACATATCTGCACTAATTGATCCTGTGGTGAAAATTACTCCAGTGTTCCAATCCAAAACCATTATTTTTTCATTTTTCCTAAGTTCTAGAGTAAATAAAAGGTTCAAACTTGGGGAAAGATTTTGAACAGTGACTAAAACAGAAAATCTTACTGGAATGTGTCTCCAGTTATGCAAGTGTCAACAGTGTTTTAAAATAAGTGGTGTGAACAAATCGGGAGAGTGATCCTTGATTTTTTTTTCTACAAGACTAGAATGGGGCAAGAGTATGGTTACATCATAAGTATGCTGTGAGTTCCAACTTCTTATTAATTCTTTTTTGAAAGAAAGCAATGAAATCATTCCACACAGATCCTGTGCATGTACATAGGTGCCCCTGAATTAGAAGTAGCCAGAGAAGCATCACACTCCTGGCAAATCTGGTTTAACGACTCAGTGAATTTGTCTATGTTCAGTCCCCTTCCACGTTTTTGGCTGTGCCTAAACCCATCACTACATCATGTTCTTTGTTTTTCCAAATTAAAATTAGAAATGGACCTTCAGAGGCCTCAACAACACAAGGTGAAGTTGTTCTACTTGGCTGATAGAAGCTGAGAGAAGCATGCCAAGAAGAAACTGGGCTCCCCAAAATTTATGTTACTCTGTATACATAACAATACAAGCCAAGGGATTATTTCAATGCCTTCCAGGTCAAAAGGCACTCAAAGCTCTAAGAGAAATTCTTAAGATTCAAAATACATTACTAGAAGGGGAGAAAAAGTCAATCTTATTTAAAATATAGGTGTAATACTTTCAGATCTAGGAGGAAAAATGGACAGTGGATTCCTCTGATCCAATGAAGTTTTTTTCTGCCACAGCAACAAGTCTTGCCAAGATGTTTGCTGAATACAAGCAAATTCCAGCTTCTTATTTTAATTTTGTGAAGGCTAGTGCTGGGAAGCTGTTCAAAATTAAAAATAAATCTTTCAGTAAAGAGACCACCTATTTTCTCTTGGTAGAAAATAATGTAAGTGCACAAAACCCTGTCTCATTGTCCTACCATAATTTGAAGTTTGCTCATTCAAAATCATTGGGATAGTTTGTCCTTGATTAACAAACCCTCTCTTCATGGTAGTGCAGATTAATAACACAGGCCAAAGTTCTGGGTGTAGGTAGCTGCTATAAATTCTATCAGGGCTGCCCCAAGAATATTTACATACCATTATATTCTCATTGCAGCTATTCCTCTGTTTCATTAAACTCAATTCCGTAAGGATCACTATAAGCAATCTTGTCTCGCTCCCTAAGAAAAGCATACAATTAATGAATGCTTGGAATTTAGCACCTGGATGCCACAAAGTTTAGTGGCATCTGTCTTTGCTATGTTCTTTGTCTCATCAATGATGGGTCAACCAAACTGAACCAAACCACACCAAATGCACAAAACCTGCCCTATTGCCCTATTTTTCCTTCCTTCCTTCCTTCTTTCCTTCCTTCCTTCTCCCTTCCTTCCTTCCTTCCTTCCTTCCTTCCTTCCTTCCTTCCTTCCTTCCCTTCCTTCCTTTCTTCCTTCCTTTCTTTCTTTCTTTCTTTCTTTCTTTCTTTCTTTCTTTCTTTCTTTCTTTCTTTCTTTCCTGATTCTCACTACCTTTGAGAATTTGGCAGTTAAACAACAGCTCAACATAAGTGAAGTGAGTCATCCTGCTAATGTAGGAACCAGTACTGGGAACTAAGAAGGATTCTATGCCTGAACGTACAAAGTTGCTTTCCTTAAAAAATATTAGCTAATAGCACAGATGATAGCATTCATAAATTCAACTGGTCTTTTTTCCTATTTCTAACACAGAACTATATATACATCTGTACTGCAAGATGTGAGGTTATCTAGGGTTTGATTATTTTAACTGAACAACATGGTGTGAATGTGTCTGTCTGTCCTTATGGTTATTGGAACCATTGTATCCCAAATTTTACTTGTTTCTTTGCTTTAAGTTTTATTTCCTGGGCCTGGCATGATAGCATAGTGGTTAAAGTCCTCACCTTGCACACCCCGGGATCCCATATGGGTGCCATTTCTAATCCCAGCAGCCCGCTTCCCATCCAGCTCCCTCCTTGTGGCCTAGAAAAGTAATTAAGGATGGCCCAAAGCTTTGGGACCCTGTACCCATGTGGGAACCCAGAAGAGCATATGGGCTCCTGGCTTCAGATCAGCACAGTCTTGGGCTGTTGCAGCCCCTTGGGGAATGAATCAACAGACAGATGATCTTTGTCTCTCCTCCTTTCCAATAAAAATAAAGTGAATCTTAAAAAAAATAATAATAAAGTTTGAAAATTTGATCTCTTGGCCTCATAGCAGTACCTTCATATCAGAGTTTGATAGACAGCAAGTCTATCCTTGGGCTAGATTGTGGCTTAACATGGGAGAGGTTGCCTGTTTATTCGATTGCACTTTTTTAATGCTAACAGCAAGATGCTGCTGTTGATGTTCTTGGAGGACAGGTAGCTACAACTTTTGTGGTCTTTTCTGGGCTCCTGGTGAATCCTTTTCCAGTGGTTTCGCCATGTGAGACTAGCATGAATTAGACTAGGATTGGACCATTCAGAAAAACTCAGGGAAAAAAATCACACCAGCAAAAAAGTGTTATCACGCCACTGTGCAGCTGATATAATTGATACATACTGTTGATTAGCACATTTGTTTACACTAAAAACAAAACCAGTTAACTCACTTTGTTAAGTAGTGATAAATTTAATAAAACCAAAATGAGTACAGAAAAGAAAATAACCAAGTGTAAAAGACACTTTGTCTTGTATTACTCAACAGACAAGTTCCCATTCTCTCTCTCTCTGCCATCTTTTAATTAGACGTATTGTATTATTTGAGTGGGATAATGGAGAACAGTGGGGCTCATCATCCCCACTGGGCATAATTGCTGCCTGTCTTGCAGAAGAAGAAGAAAGCTTCAAGGGGTAAGGCCGGAGAAAGAGAAAGCCTTGAGAGAAATGGGGTTAGATAATGTAGGTATGATAGAGCTGGGTTTTTCGGGGTCTGGAATTATTTTTTTTTTCTGACTAAAATGGGAAAACCTACAAATTAAAAAATTTTATAAAATAAGAAACAGATATTCATAAATGTGCCCAGGTAAACCTCTTCAGTTTCTGGCTGGAGAATTCTGCCTCTAGTTGAAATGAATATGCTTCACATAAGAGGACTATTACATAGCTTAAGAATTGGAAGAAGCAGGAAGAAGAGAGAGATATTATAAAGCCTGGTCTGACTGAACATGAAGCTGTTGGGGAAAAAAATGTGCTGACAGTGTCCGTGGTTCCATGTCAGGATGAGCTCCAGGGTGAGTTTCAAGTGTGCAAATGGACAAGCAGCTAGCGCAGCTTGATGACTTTAAGAATCATATTAGAAAAAGGAACACTAAACTCAAGCGAAGTATGGATTTTCTATGATTTTGATTTTTTGAAAAAGTCATGTATATTGGAAAGAAACATATGTTTGCTTATTTAACACCCTAGAGTAAGGGTCAGGAAATTGTAGACCTGGGGCTAAATCCAGTTCTCCATCTGCTATTGTGTAGACCGCTAAGAATGACTTTGACTTTCTGAAGAGTTGAAAGTAATCAATAAAGAGTAAAATTCTGTAACATTTAAGATTTATGTGAAATTCAGCCTTTTTCAATGAATTTACTTTCTAGAAATGCAGTTTTATCATAACTAATACCCTTTCATTTGTTCATATTATACTATGTTTTCTCTAGCTCCTGACAGATACTGAGTACCTGCAACACAGTAAAAGGCCCACAAAGCGAGGTGTAACTGCCTCACCTTTCACAGAGAGTGTGCTCTCCTCTGCTCTAGGGAACTAAACAAGAAAGGGGCTTAGTCAGAGGACAGGTAGAGAGTAGATGATGACCGCTTGTGTCCTCCGTGGCGAGCTGCACCCTGGCAGTGCGAGTGCTGGATTCACACTTAGGCTAATATTAGATTTCAAATGATATTGGTTTGTCAAGATATCTTCTTTGGAGAAGTTTTCTTTGTAAAAGAGAAGTAACTAGAATAATTTCAACGACGCCTTTGACTTCTTGAAGCACAAAACTTTTCCCTATGATACTGGGTTCAAGCGGACGGTGGAATGCACACGCACTTTACCGCTTTGACAAGGAATGTTCTGGTTCAGTTGAACAGGTGCATCATTCAATCTTTTGTGTGGATCTGAGGTGCTGGTGCCAATTTTCTCTCTAGACAATCACATAGTCTGTTCTCGATTGTCCTCAACATAGATAATTTCCTCCTTGCCATTGAGCTCTAACCATGCTATTTTTCCTTACTCCTAAGTATTTAAAAGAGACCGAAATGAAAAAAGCCAGTAGAACTCTGCTTCTATCATACGTATTAAAATCTTTACAATAATCCCATTGGGAGATTTTCCTAAAAATTTGTTGTATGTTTTCAGTTGTTGGTTTGTAATGGTGAGGATCTCTAGGGTGGAAGTCTCTCTAACATTGGAGAGTCTTTCAGTGTCTGTGTGACTACAGTGCTGAACCTGCACACAATGGGCTTCCGAAAATCCCAGCTGAGGTTTTCTCATTAACACCTCTGAGCCAGCCACAGGCTTCTGGTTTAGGTCACAATATCTGTGAAATGTACTTTAAAAGACATACAATACATTTCATGATTCTAATTTTATTTCCTTAGAATAGTATTGCTACTATTGTAATGCATAAGCATACCTACTAATTATGATCATAATTAAAAATACGCTAACAGATCTGTAATGGTGTCACCTGCAGCATGTGTTTTGGATTAATGAATTTATATTCAGGGTGGGTGCCACAAGTTCCTACCAAAGAGGAAAAATACAAAACAAATTCGCAAGAGAATCTAGTAAATTATCCAGCTTCAAGGTTGAGTGAGCAGGATAGACAAACAGTCCATCTGTGGAGCCTACTAGTGATTATTGCATAGAAGTAAAGGTTAGGCTACAGTTTTTTTAAAAAAGGTAAATATTTCATTCTAAGAAAATGAAGGTTTTATTTATAGACCCAGGACTGAGAGCACTGTTTTTCCTGACTCCCTTCCCATTGCTCCGACATAAATATACACGTGTTCATTTGTAAGAAGGGAAATCCATTCGCTGCCATTGGCTTGACAGTCTCATTCTGATTCGTATTTCATTTCTCACTGCTGTGTTTCCTACGTTGAACATACCCCAACCAGCTTGTACACTCCGGAGAAGCTATCAGGAGATTTGAAAAATAAGTGTCGGGCTGAGATGAGAAATGAACAGTACGAGGCTAGCAAGGCTTTAGGTGGGCTTCTAAATTATCCAGTTGTCATTTCAACTGGGTAAATTAATTATTATCTCCTCAGAGGAGCCGAAGACACTCTGGAGTCCTGTCTGCAATTGAACATCGCTGAAAAGATTGAGAGAAAGTATCAAAAGCTTCCATTAACCCCCTGCTGATGTCTTGAAATAGGTTTTTCTTTCCTTCAAACATCACGAAAACCCAAAAGCCCTGCTGCAGGACTAATCCTGTATTAAGAGCTCTTAGGCCTTAATTGAAATGCCTGTTCATGACACCCAAATACACAGAGCCTTCATTTGAATCATCATGTGAACAGACAATAGGAAAGCGTCTTAAATGTGGTCTTCAGATGAAGACTGGGGGAAATGTGTGTATTCATTTATTTATCTGAGAGTCAGAGAAAGAGAAAAAGAGAGAAAAGAAGGCATTATCATCCACTGCGCTGGTTAGTTCTCTTGATACTTGCAACAGCCGCTGCTGGGCCAAGCTGAAGCCAGGAGCCAGGAACTCAGTTCACAATCCAGGATGCCCATGTAGGTGGTAAGAAATCAGCTACCTTAGCCATCATCTGCTGCCTCCCAGGATCCACATTACCCAAGACTTGGAACCCAGGTACTCCAACATAGAACACAAGGATCCCGACGCCCTTCCTCATGGAGGATCTTTTTTGGGTTTACATTTTAATCTATCAAGATAAGAAAATCTTACATCTCACCGTTAGTATGAAGAATATCTCTCATGTCATGATCCTCTGCTTTTTTTCCCACCATCTCAGTATGTACACATTCATTCTCCTCATTTGTATAACATGTGATGAATAAAACAATTTCCATTGATTTCCTCCACATGGTGAGGGTGGCAGGCGTTACATTGAACGCTCACCCAGTGAACACTGAATTTTCTTTGTGAAATACCACTACTGCTTTGCTCACAGCTGAGGGTCAGCATCAAGAGTACTGTGGGAATCTGGCAAAATTGTCAAGCAGATGACCTCCAATTAGACACAGGATTGAAAAAAAAATTGTATTAAATGGCTTCTTTCTCCATCCCCAACCACTGATAGCCTGACCTGGAGGAACATTACAGGAGCTCCTCTCTAAATCAGCTTAGCATCTAAATCACCATGAAGTACTTCCTAAAACTGACTCTCTGTAAAATATCTTAAAAATGAAATTACAGGGATTTGAAATACTCGTTTTCTTTACTATCTCTTTTTATTGGGGCAGGGGGAGACAATGGAGAATGGCCCACCCCTTCTTGCTTTGCAATGGAAATAGCCATACAGATTTGTCATATAGTTGAATCCTCATCACTACCACCCTGCAACAATAGACAAGAAAAGCCTTTCTGATGAAGTCTACTGGATAGTTTTTAAAACAAAATTTTATCCAGGAATTTATTAGATAGACATACAAACAAGTCTTAACTCTGTAGCCTCAGTTTTTCAATGGGTACTAGACACCAAAACCAAGTCATGTGTTCTTCTTCAGTGTTGAAGAAGCACGGTTCCCTGTATATACTTGTGTTGACCTTGATAACGTATTTTGAACTGCAGATCAGCCTCCTGAATCAGTCCCATTTTTTATGTTTCCTTACCAAAATTGCAGCACTGAGAATCAAACCAAGAAGTTTGAATAACAAACTAGCAGACAGCTTGATGTAGCCTTTTCCAAAATTTCTAAGACAATCGAGGACTCCTTTACTGAGTTCCTGTTGCCTTGTTTTACACTTCAGACAAGGAAAAGAATAAGGGCAAAATCCAACTCAGAACATCGGGAGTGTCGCCTGTAACCACAGGCCATGGGCAGACAATTTAAAAAGTTTACAAATTGTGTTTAAAGTCCTCGTTATATACCCCAGTGTAGATGAAGCAGCTAATGTAGGTACAACTTCAAGAAGCTAGCAATATAGTTAAAGGATCTTCATGCATTGGAATGATGTGTTGTTTAGGGAAGAATGATGGAGGCGAGGCCTTTTGAATCTCATTGTGAACTCCAGAAGGGTGTACTGTAACTATGTGTAATCTAAGAATGATGGCTTTTTCTCTGTCGTTTCACTTCTTCTTCTTTTTTTATTTTCTATTTTAAAACATGTATATCAAACTTCTGGTAGTGTACTAGAACCCTAGAGACCATGCTGTGGTGCATTTTCTATGGAAGGTAATCAGGTCATTCCAGTATTTAGGGATTGACTTCTAGGTGGAGCCAGTGACATCAAATTTCATACTTCAGCAACTTGTGTTAAACAGAGGCCCCTGTGAGATGCTGTGAACACTCTTGTTAAAGAAAAATAATAAAATCCTCAGTTATAGATTTCCTAACACATTCTTTGTGATTTTTATGACTATAAAAGTTATCTTGAATTCACAAGCACACACCCAGTTGAAGAAATCTATCGGCTTTTATAATATTTTAAAATTTAATAGCTCAGTTGTTTCTGCCTTGGACTTGTAATGCCTGTAGGAGTTTAAACTATCTGGCACATGTAATTTAGCTCCTGGCTGATACCACCAATTTTTTTTTTTAATTCTGTGGTTGCCAATTCCTGAGCTTCAAATCCTTTTTCATAAATTATTCACTTGTTCCTAACCCATATCATAGCTTTTAATATAATTGTCAAAATGGTAGAGTTTCAAATAGGAGGACTTCAGAAATGCAATTTCATGACCATATTTTTGAGACCATAACATTTGGTGAATATTTGTATTTGAAGCATTTTTGAAATATACTGGTTGTAATTTAAACCAAAGGTCCTTCTGTTTTCTGTCTACTCAGCAGTTGCTTCTCTGCTGTTGTCCACATGGCAAACCATAAACTGGACAAAAACAGTTTGGTTCTACATAAAGTGATGGCTTATTTAAGTGGCACTACAACTGAGCTTTTCAGGATCCAGTGGTTTATGAATGTTGAATATTTTCATTCTCTATGTTTGAAACTTTCCCAGACTCCCACATAGTGGGACCAAATGGACAATGAAACGAAATGTGTCTCAGAACTCCCAGTGACTATTCTCTCCCTCCTTTTGCTTCCCTTTTTCCACTTACAATAGTCTACTTTAACATCTCTGGTGATCACTTCTTAGCCCTTTGCCACTGCTGTTTAAGCCAAGCAACATTTGGACTTGGAAAAATTCCAAACAGCATAGATCACATTGACTCCCAACCAAGGTTTTACTGCCATTTCTCCGCTGTCAATCTGAACCTGTCAGTGAGAATTTGTAGCATATAATTTTATGATCTAATTTGTTTGTATCAAATATTTTTCATCTTTCTTTTTCTATTCTACCTATGAATTGCAATTACAAGGAAAGGTAAGTTACTTTAAAAAGTCAGGGATTTAAAAAAGACAATGGCTGATAAAAATGCTAAGCAGCTAATATTCCCAATTTATGGTCACTATCACTTTTTTTTGAATGGCTCATGTAATCTTTTTAAGTGAATATTAGAGAAAATAGGTACCATGTTCCAATTATATATGTGATGGGGAAATGGATGCTTGGGAGATGACTAATGGCACTCTAGACCTCTCTGTCTTGAGGTCATCTCCTTGAATGTGAACTACATCGTAAGTGGTCTAAGACCCGACGATCTGGCAACAATAGAGTAGTATGTTAATGGAATTGGTTGCAGTCCAGGTCTTAGTCGACAGGTGTTCACATCATAAATGACATTAATTGACTTCCTACTCTTTCAAGTTGGAAGATGGTGGACCATCATTGAGACAGTGATGGGGAAGGAGTTATTTGTGATGTATTCTGGCTCCACTGAAAGCCAAGGAATTCAACTCCTTGAGCTGGCACCATACTGATACCTCCCAGATATTATACTTGTCTCTTGTGAGTTCCATTAGCTGAGGAAATAGAAAAAAAGAGGGGGCAGAATCTAATTTCAAGAGATTTCCAATAATTCAGAATAGCTAATGGTGTTTCTCTGAGGTCACATGAGTCTCATGTCTTCATTTTGTAATGTAGTGAATAAATACCTCCTATAAAAGTATTACTTTCTTTGTTTGGGGGTTAGTCACTAGGCAACTGAACCAAAGCAAAAGCTGTAGATGATTCTTTCATGGAGAATGTAATAAAGTTGTCTTTATTTCTCTTGTGAATTAGGAATTTCAAAGCATGAAATTATGGGGACTCTGTTCAGCACATAGTCTTTTCCACCATCACAGATTTGTGTACCCAGAACCACCAGATCCCATCACTGACTCTCATGCTTACTCTGGACCTTAAGCTGAGGGGGATTCGGCACCCATGGGAGGAGATTAGTATGATTTATTGATTCTTCCAAAGTTTCATAGCTAGAATCTTATATTAACTTTGCAGATGATTTGGATGTCCCATTAGCAAGCAGCAAAACCACAACACTCCTGAATTAGTTATCACACTTAAAAAGATGACAACAGCCACAACAGATCTATTTATTGGAGCTGACAGGTTCTTTTAGCAGAATGATCAATGTCTGATTTCTTTCTGAAAGCCTTTTTCAAGGTAGGAAATCATCAAGCATCTGATATAAAATCATGGAAAGGCTTTTGATTGGTCAGTTTCTGGAGCAAGCTTTTAAGAATTCCTGCCTGTAAATGTACAAATGTTGAGTGTGAAAAGTAAAAGGCAAGAGCAGAGATTTATTGGGTGCATCTATCATGCTGGCTTTTAGAGTCTTTGTGATTAATACCTGTTTAATTGAGGACTGATCTAGATGTCCTGGAAGTCAGAAAGCTGAATGCTCTCCATGATTCGTGGCACAGCAGGACGATTAGCAGCTGTCTGAGGAACAAAGAGAACCTGAAGTCCACAGCACAGCTTTTTATTTCCCACATTTGGAAAGCCTGAAGCTCTCCAGTGGAGTTGACAGTTAAAGGAACACAGTCTTGATTCATAGCAGCTAATCCCCCTCCTTTCTGCTTTGTTTCTGCCCAGTTGAAGAGAACTTTTTCCTTCCGTTGATTTCCGTATTAAAAATTAATTTTTACATTAATCATGGAGGACCCTGTAACACTAGAGCTCTCCTTCCCTTCTAACCAGGTCGTGCTTAAAATCCTTGCAATGAAGAGTAGCCATCCTGTTGATTTCGTTTGAAAAGCAGAGAGATAGAGAGCAATCCAACATCTGCTAGTTCATTGTATAAGTGCTGGCAACAACCAGGACTTGGCAGGTGGAAGCTGGCAGCCAGGAACTCCTTTCAGATCTTCCAGGTTAGCCACAGGGACCCAAGCACTTGAACCATGATCTGCTGCCTCCGAAGCTGCACTGTTGACATTGGGAATGCAGCCAGGACTCAAACCAAGGGACTCGGAATACTTTTTCAATCTATTTAGTCCCCAGAAGAGAACTCATTTTACTAGAAACAAGCAGAGGGAAAAGGTACATTTTTTTCTTATAGCTGTTTCTAGTTTTATCTTAAAACAATTCTCTTGCTCAAGTAACTTCTTATAAATTACCTCCTAATGGAAAGACTTGTTTTCCTGTTTACCTCAAATTGGCATTCTTACTTAACAGGAAATGCATTCACTGACTCTTGCCATGTTTCTGTTGGCAAATGTTGGGCTATCCTTGTCAGAACCTGCCAACAAATTTCTTAGCAAGCAAGAGGAAAGTCAAACAAGCGGCTTTCAGATGAAACAGAGGGTGCTCTCCTGCGGCAGCAGAAGCACTTGGCTGCTCCTTCAAGAGTTCGCTGAGAATTCAGTTGATGTGGACCTTGGTTTCCAGTTGAGAACTGTCACTATCCTTGCAGCAGTATGATTACTTGAGTAATGCCAAAAAAAATAGCTATTTTTAAAAGTAAAATATGATTTAAGTAATAGTATCTTTTTTTTTGCTACTTAGTCTGCAATTACTGTATGACTCAGGTATTAAGCATAATGATTAGGTAATTCCAAAAGCTCTAATTTGCAAAAATCTAGATCTCTCATGATGCTCTTCAATCTTTACCTAGTTGTTTCCTAATAAGGATGAATATGTCCTTCTAATGATCATAATATTTTATATTTGTTGTACTACGGGTTTATGTTTTTGTTATGAATATACACATAGAAAGCAAAGTGGACAAAGCCTACAAGTATATTCATTGACTTGTCTCAAAGCAAACACTTAAGGCACCGTCATGCAGGTCAACGAACAGAGCAGTGGAACATTGGCAGGCTTCCTAACCACCAATATTGTTATTTTATTTTATGATTAATTTCTTTAAAAATTATATTCCATCTCTGCTCTTTAGATCATTTCTGATGTGAGTGATTCATCATGAAGCCCTTAAGGTTGTGAGCTAGGATTGTGTCTAATGTGCCTTGAGGGGTCGGCAGGGATATCCTTGCGTCTGATACATATCGGAACTCAGAAGGATTTACTCTGTTCCTGTTGCTGCGGGAAAACAGGCCCCTTATCTTTTAAATATGAAATTTCTTAGCAGTGAAAGGAGGGAAAAAACTAGCTTTTCTGTGGATCCATGATTGAGACTTGCAGCCCTGTGTTAAACACTTAGAAGCTATAACTTGAGCAACTAATTCAAATTTTCTGCATATTATTTTCCTTGTCTACAAAATCAGGTATCTCCAACCTGAGCGATAGTGCTTTTGTGAGATTTATATAAATTAGTTTATACAAGAATTTTGAAGAGTGCTTAGCATATGATTACTCATTAATGCTGTTTTGGTCTATGTGTCAGTGCAGGAAACATTATTAAATAGAAAGAGAATCACATTCAGGTATACTTGGGTTTAAACCTCATTTTGTGGCTTTGGTGAAGTTGTTTAACGTTGTGCCTGAGTTTCCAAATCTGAAATGAAAGGGTTATGATTGGGCCCGGCGGCGTGGCCTAGCTGCTTAAGTCCTCGCCTTGCACGTGCTGGGATCCCATATGGGCGCCGGTTCTAATCCCGGCAGCTCCACTTCCCATCCAGCTCCCTGCTTGTGGCCTGGGAAAGCAGTCGAGGACGGCCCGATGCATTGGGACCCTGCACCCGCGTGGGAGACCTGGAAGAGTTTCCAGGTTCCCGGCATTGGATTGGCGCGCATCTGCCCGTTGCGGCTCACTTGGGGAGTGAATCATCGGAGGAAGATCTTCCTCTCTGTCTCTCCTCCTCTATGTATATCTGACTTTGTAGTAAAATAAATAAATCTTAAAAAAAAAAAGAAAGGGTTATGATTTCGACTACTTCAAACAATGACAAGGTTTGAATGATGTTATATGGTGTGTCTTATAGGAAAAGGCTGATAAAATCTTTTTTTTTCTCCTTATTCTCTCTTTAGCTGTAATTCAAATGGGCCAAGACTTCAACTGCTTAGGCTGCTAACTGTTCAGTGCACACTGAGTTAACTCTTTTCTAAAAAGAAAATTTTACCAAGGAATTTGGAGATCCCCATTGTCTTTTCCCATATAAGGTTAACGTAAGCTCAGCTGAATCTTTTGGCCCAGTGTTTTGTGATTCTGCCAAATTCATTCACTGTGGGAGACCTGTGGATGCCATTTTGTCCCAGGGCCTCTGTTGCTGGTTGCACACTCTACTTTCTCACAAATAAGTGGACTTATGCTGCCTGGCAAGGAGCAGGGTGTTTTTAAGAAGGAACCTGGTACCATTCAGGCAGCTTCAGATCCTCTGTGGGCCATAGTATTACCACACAATATTTGAACCCATGGTTACACGTCTCTTTGTGCTAACTGACCCTATGCACTTGAGTGAGCACTTCCTGGAACTGTACTGTCAGTGTCATTGCTATTGAAAATAATTTTTTTCTTGAGTCCCATCCAATTGGTGATTCAGGTTTGGGTTGCAATGGGCCTCCAAGGATGGGCCTGTGCAACAAACTGGCAGTTGCTGGTGAGAGGATCACAAATTCCAAGGGAGCTATTGATGGGTCAGTTCTGGAAGATGAGTAACAATTAAGTCCATATTCTCTCTCTCTTTCTCTTTTTTTTTCTTAATTGAATTTACTTTTTTCTCTTCCTCTATTTTACTTTTACTTTTATGATATAATTCCGTAGGCTTTGGAATTTCCCCTAAACCCTCCCCATATTCCCTCCCTTCAACTTATTTCCCCCATATTATCTTCATAGACCTTCATAGGCATTCATTAGCCCATTCTTCTGTTTTTAAAGTGTGTCCTGCCATTGCTGGTACAATGGCAGACAGCCCAGCATCCTATCATCGAGATATATCCAACAGTTTCATTGAAAGTCCATCTTTGATTCAGAAGCAGAGACGCGTACTGCATTGTATCTTCACAACTGGATATGATAGTTTCTATTGCACAGTTACTATATATTCCCTTAAATCAGAAGCCATTGAATAAAATCATCAGCAGGAATAAGAATAAAACAAAATATTCACAGCACCATGGAGTTAAGTTACATACTATTGAAAAACCAATATGTCGAGGGAGAAATGAAAAAGAAAGCACAAAAGCATCTTGACCCATACTCTTTGTTTCATGTGCCTCTCAGTGAACCAGCCTAGATGTAAGGGAGTTGAAGAATGTGGCCCTGGACTATGCAGCTGCAGCACTGACACAGTGAAACGCTGAGACGGTGGCTTGAGGGAGAGGAGTTTGCCTTTTTAGACAGTGAAGCCAAGAGGCCAGTATCTGAGGCAAACACTGAGTATCAAGTCCAAGAGGAGCATCCCAGCCCATTATTTCAAATTTCACCATTGCCTCCTAAAAAGAATTTGTGAAAAATAATCTGGGGTCCATTTCCATGGGAAAAGAAAATGACATGGCATGCTACGTGTATGTGTGTGTGTGTAATTTTATTTTATTAATATATTTTCAAAAATATATTTATATGTTATATGTATATGTATATATAAAGTAATGGTAATAAAATGTTGATCTCATTTTGAACCAGAAATAAGAATTTTGAGTTTGGGACTACACTAGAACCATGGCTATGGCTCTCAGATGAGATTCTTAACCTTCTTGGAAATATGTGTGTTTCTTTTACACATAACCTTCAGGAAGGTACTGTGCACTGCTTTATTTTATGGGATTTGTTTAAAATAGACTGTACTGACCTTGGAAATCACTCTGGGAAAAATGCATATGCATAGATTGTAAGTTTAGTTTAGGTGAATATTTCCATAATGAATTATAAATGAACCCCATTTAATTCAGATCATTCTAAAGGGTTTAGATGAGACTTTGGACCTGGTTTTAGTCAAATGGGAAAGGAATTCATATCATGTTGAAATAGTCTAGTTTTGTGCTAAAGGATTTGTTCTTTTGCTTTAAAACAGTTTCACTTTTTTATGAGAAAATATGCTCAAATGGGTGAATGATGTAGCAGCTAAAGGTTCTGGGATGCAGAACTGAGTTTTTCCATCCAGTTTCTAGCTGGAGAAGGAGAGAGTTAAGGATAAGTGATTGGGAATTTTGTCCTGTGATGTTTTTACTGAAAAAACAGCAACGGTATTAAATCCATCGAGTGCACTGCAGACGAGCTCATGTATATGTAAGTGACAGTACTTTTTTAAACTGATGGTTACCATAAAATATTGTGATAATAACAATGCAAATAAGTATACAGAAGCAGTTCAGTGGCGTTTAAAATCATAGGTATTGCTGAGTTCATGAGAACCATCTTTTCTCGTTAGTGTGATATGGAAGAAGGCAATTCAAATTAACCCCAGAGTTCTTAGCTTTTCTGAGATGCAAAACACTTCAGCGCAAGGATCTCCGTAGTGCTGTGAAGCGTTGAATTTTGATCCTTGACAGCATTCTGAAATGCACAGACCTTTGGTGAAGTGTAAGTCAGTGCTGGGGATGTTGAACTGAGACAGAAAGAAAGAACAAAAAACAGCTTAAACCCCAAATGATTAAATTGGAATATGCTATTTGCAACAGGAGCGAAATATATAAACCACAAGATTTGTTTTGCCAATGGAGAAAGACCCCTTGAATAAACAACATGGGGAGGCAAAGACTGCCCTGTTATGATAAAGTGTCCTCCTCTCTTCAGACCAGGCCATTGTGTGTTCACTGTGCTCCACTGTGGTTCAGACTCAGATCTCTTAACTTTCGTAATGGACTGTTTTCATTCTGTCTTGCCACAGGCGGGAGATTTTTCATTGCATATGCTTATTTCCTGCATTTCCCTAATTTAAGCCGGTAATGAAATCCAGTCTGTCTGCTTTAGCTGTTTCTCCCCAACCCTCCAAGTTCTCAGTTGTCAATTCCTAGCTTACCATACTGGACTAGAAAACAGTTTTATAGCTCAGGAACCAAATGTATTCTTCCCCCCTTGGCTTCTTCAGTGCCTCTTTTCTCTTTTCCATCCCATTTGTGTGTCACAAGTACCAAACTGCTGCCGTAAAATGTCTTGTAGGTGTTTAATGACGAGTCATTGAGGAAGTGAATAAAAGAAAATTGCAGCATTCACATCAGTGGGGAGCAAGGAGAACTGCTGAGCTTTGAACCCAAAAAAAGTTAAATTTACCATTTTCTTAAAGGGAGCCACCCCTGTTTGACATCAAAGCATCTCCTGTAATTCTTCCTTGTGAAATGCTCAGTGGTTAGAGTCATAATAGAGCCCCCTAATCTGTGCTGTTTCTATTTATCAAAAACACACACAGAGATAAAACCCACATGTGCCTTCTGAGTGCATTGCGGACTGCTTTGAAATCCGAGGTGAACACAGGTACACAGCAGATGGGGCTTCTGTTTAGAATGGATTCTCCGTTTCTTAGGACTATGTGGGAATTTGAATATAAAATGTGATATTTGTCATGGCTTTCCATGAAAAATCTCAGATCGTTCACCTCCTAAGCTTTGGTGGGCTTTTATTCTTTTATCCTCTTTTTTTGGTTGTTGTTGTTGTTGTGTGTGTGTGTGTGTGTGCTGTGCATTGAAAATGTCATTGTATCACAATTGTACTTGTTTCCAATGGGTATGTGTAAAGACAGGGTCTGCTCAAAATGCTCGTTTTGCTGGTTGCACTCTGAATGTAGAGGCCCCTATCACTGTCATGCTGCAATCAGTCCTTTTAGTGGATATTTAGCAACATGTACAGTAGTTAATGGCTCCTCATGGCCCTGCCAAAGCCTGGTTACAGCATTGCATGTTTGAAGGGTAATTAGTTTTGAAGCTAGTGGGATGCTCTCTGGACTTAGGATTTTAACTCGATAATCTCCACACAGTTGTGCCTTTGGAGACAGAAAACCAAAACAAGTGTTTGCATGCACTTTACAGTAGAGAGAAGTACTGAGTGAATTGTCAAGACTTCATCAACCCTCAAAATTGGAGTCCCTCAAAATGCTATCTGTAACAGGTGGAGTGAAACCGAAGTTTTAATGTTAACTTGCCTTTGAATGACATTTTGCAGCTTCTGTGTTTGAAAAATGTCCTGGAAAAAACTCTTGAAGCATTACATATAACTTAGGAATACAGACTCTACTTAAAATTAGCATATTGGCATCTGTGTCATTTCTTGTGTCAGTAACTTAGCCTAAATAGGAAAGCCAGACCCACAAAAGGCCACCAGAAACAGGTGAAGCTGGGAAAGAATATTCAAGGTGGCTTTCTTCCTGTATCTAGAACATTTTCATTGTTGACTGAGGTTTTTAGAACAATTTTAGCACTCATTTTACTTTTATTAATCCAACAAAATTTTTGAACACCATCGTTTGTGAGACGTGACTTGCAGTCTTGGACTCTAGAGATGAATAAAGCAAAACTCTGTACTTACACAACGTGTACTTGATAGCTTCCATGCCGAAGCCTCTGGGAGGGAAGTATTTTACCAATGGAAAACTAGAATATGAAGTTTGAGTAATCTACACACTATGGCAATGAGTAAATGTCACTCTCAAATGTTTCCAGAATCCTTTTAAATTTCATTACTTTCACCAGATTAGTAAATCCTACTTACAGTATATAGATCAAATGATGTTTTAAAATTTTGCTTTCATTTTCTGTACCCTAACAGAGCCTCATCTTCCCACACAGAGCCAGTGCGTGTGTGTTAGGATCTCAGAGTTCCAAGCATATTTGCAGCTGATACACTTGACTGGCCATCCTTTCCTCTTCCTGCTTTCTCTATTTTGCCTGAAGGTCTTAGGAGATTTTACAAATTCATCCCAAATACTTCTGTGGTTACTTTTGCAATGCACATTGTATCTGTGCGTCTTCTGGCTTATTCTGCCTTCTGGACCCAGCCTCTGCCAAGTAAGGTTCAAGTTCTTAATAGAAATGCCAATGTAACTCTATTTTGGGTTCTAAGTTCCTCAAGCAAAGGATTGAAGGATGTTTATTGAGTGATTGAACAGATGTCTCAGCATGATTTTGTAAGTTAAAAAAGAAGAGGAAATGAAGAATGTGTTTGGATTATAAGCAATTGAAAAAATTTCTTAAACGTGATGGTTGAAGACACCTCAGCTATGCACATCTCAGAGCATGAAAAATGACACCTATTGGCCATAGGTTCTGCTTCCAAGTTTGAATATTGCTGGCTTAATTGACTTACATCATAAATCTTTCTTTAAAAATGACCTGCTGGTAATTCTTGTTTTTGTGAATTTATTTTCATCACTTTTCTGTAAAGTTAGCACTGCCAAGCATCAAAACTTGTTCTTCATAAGTATTATGAGGAAATTGTAGCCCTTTAAGAATGCTTTCTTTTTGTCTGGGGAAGAAATTTTTGGTATAACAAGCATCTCCTTTGATGAAGGATGTCTGTGGCAGACGGGAATGTTTTTCCATCTTTGATGCTTCCCCCGTTTCCTCCCGGCTTCACTTCCAATTCTTCAGCAGGTGTCTTGAGCCCTCCGATACAGGATGAGGAGGAAGCACCATCTTACTCCACTCCATCACCACAGGAGAACTTAAACAAGAAGAGGGCTAGCAGGGACTGTCTTCTCTTGAGATCTAGAAGAAAGAGACCTCTGAGTTGGTGTTAGAAACTGTCTTCTTGCTAAGACACCCATAAACTTTTCTAATTTTCTTCTTTGTTTTTTCAGTTAAGATGAAAAACACTTACTCTGCTGCCAGGAATGATGTCTAACCCTTCACATCCTTGCTTTGTTCCACAGGTCTCATAAGGCATATTGTCAATGGATAAGTCAGTATTGAGAAAGAACTTTGGCTTTAAAAATATTTACCAAATAATCAGAGAAGTGATAGGAAACTGAGAAGCAATTTTTCTCCTTTAAAAATTAAAAAATTAAGGGGGGCCCGTAACGAAAATGTAGCGATTAAGGTCCTCGCCTTGCACGTGTCAGGATCCCACATGGGTGCCTATTCTAATCCCGGCGGCCCTGCTTCCCACCCAGCTCCCTGCCTGTGGCCTGGGAATGCAGTCGAGGACGGCCCAAATCCTTGGAACCTTGCACCAGCGTGGGAGACCTGGAGGAGGCTCCTAGCTTCAGATTGCCACAGCTCCAACCCTTGCAGCCGCTTGGGGAGTGAACCATCAGAAGGAAGATCTTCCTCTCTGTCTCTCCTCTCTGTGTATCTGCCTTTCCAATGAAAATAAATAAATCTTAAAAAAAAAAAAAAAAAAGAGCAATTAAGGGGCTGGTGTAGTGGCGAAGCAAGCTAAACCTCTGCCTTCTGTGCGGTATACTATATGAGCACTGGTTCCAGTCCTGGCTGCTGCACTTTCTATTCCTTTCCCTTTTTATGGCCTGGAAAAGCAACGGAGGATGGGCTGCACACACCTGGGAGACTTACAAGAAGCTTCTGGTTCCTGGCTTCTGAGGGACCCTGCTCCATTGGTCCAGCTATTTGGAGAGTGAACCAGCAAATGGGACATTTATTTCTGTGTCTTTTGGCAACTCTGCCTTTCTAATAAAAATGAATCAAACTCAAAAGAGAATAAACAATGTTTTTAAAATGGAGACAGGCAATGATAGAAAAAAAAGCTAGGAAGAGAAGCTCCTATCTGTTGGTTCACTTCCAAATTGCTACAACTGTCAGGCTTGGCAGAACCAAAGCCAGGACCCAGGAACCCCACCCAGGTGTCCCACTGGAATGGCAGGAATCCTACTGCTTGAACCATCAGCCACTCCCTCAGAGAAAGCACTTGAGGACGAAGCTGGAGCCAGGAACAGAGTCAGAATTCAAATACAGGCACTCTAAATGGGATCCAGACTTCCCTACACTATGGACAAATGCCTGTCCCTCCACTTAGGTTTTTATGTTGATCAAAACGCCTATGATTAGCAACCCTCCCCTGAACCGAGATGTTGATTTGCCAAGTTCCTATTAATTGTCCATCACAGGAAGTTTAATCTGCTGTTTTTTTCTTCTGCCCATCTCTTCTGCTTTTGTTAACAGAAGAAGTCTTGGGTATTGGGATTCAATATTCAAAACATTGGACAGCTTTTACTGCACCAATGATAGCATTAGATGTGCTTTGTTTAAGAAGGTAAATCAGACAGTACATTACTATGCAGTGAATTGCCCCCTGTGAAAAGAAGTTCTTCTGAGGTTATCTTTAAAGTCATTCTGAGCACTCCGAGGCTTCAGAAGCTCAGGTGTGGGCTTCCCCAACACTGGTCTGTCTTTCTGTGCTGGCTTGGAGAGGCTAGATTGTCCAGCAACCATCGGTAACATTGCTTCAGTGACATGTTACGTTCATTGTTTTTTTCTTATGATTATCTCCCATTCACTGTGAGTGATTTCAGGTTCCTTTTTACGCCAGTAATGAGAGATTTCTTGTTATACATAACCTTTAAAGTTGAAAATAGTGTGTCTTTTTAAAGAAAAAAATATTTGAACATACTTCAAAATTACACAGGGATGTAGCAGCCAATGGGTGGCATGAGAAATCTGGTACCTGGGAACAGCTGTGGAGGGAGAATGGGAAATGTCATTGCTAAGTGCCTCATCTGGGGAGATAAGGCACAGGCAAGTGTCCATGGCAGGGGGAGGTCTTCCAGAGAATGAACTGGAGGTTGTCTTGGGAATAAGGAAGAAAAGATGAAGGAGGAACCTTTGTTAAGTGAAAGATACCCAAATCACTTTTGTTCAAAGTGGCAGCTTGCAAAAGCCCACTTTTCCCTCAAACTGGCTTTTTTCCTACTGGAGAAAGTAATGCAATGTCATTTAAGGAGTGATTGCTCTATTGCTCTGCCACATGGTTGAATGTTTTAGCTGTTTCCCAACCTTACATGGTCGTGGATTGCTTCTGCACTGTGCCCTGATAACACTCTTTCAAGGAACATCTGTTCAATAAAAACTTCAGCCCAGAATATAGCACTCTGTGAATTAGAGCTGCTAATTTTGTTTCCCCAGTAGTGTTCAGCAGCAGATACTAAAGACAAATATCGGTGCAGCAACCAGTATTTTATTTTCATTTATCTTTCTTGACCCTCGTATTTTGCTTTCATCTCTCATTTCCCTTCATTTTTATGACAGCTGAGTCAAGGTACAATGAACTAATTTATTTCCACATTTGTGCACATCAAATTTCCAAGTGGGGCAGCACTGGAAATATTCCATTAGTTAACATGATTCTATTACATGAGTCCCTGCTTGAGATTTTTTAAAGCACCTTGGCTGAGCTCATATTCCGTTTGAATGGGCACAGGAACGCTGCTGCTCAAACTTCTAAAATAGACATCAGATCCATTTCCCACTTGCATCAGGTTAGCAATAACCCAGCCGAGGAGAAGCAGTCCCAGTTCATGGGCACACACTGAGGGCAGTCAGGCAATGCTTTCCCCAGGAATCGTTGATTATCAGGATCTGACCCGAACCATTTCCTTGAGAAAGTTCATTTTACAGTTTTATGATTTGCCTCCCTTCTACTTTCTTCCTAACAGCTTCACTTTTCTATTTCATTTTCCCAATCCTGACCATCAGTGTTTAAAGAGTCCCCCACCCCCCTTTTTTTCTGCAGTGTATGCCAAAGTGCTTGTTACCTGGAGTGAGATGACCTTGACCAGCAAGCAGCAAGGCTGCTTTCTGAGTCTGCTGGCTTCCTTTATGTTTTACACATAGCTGTGTGTGTTTTGCTGGACAGTGATTGTATTAGCCTGCAAAGGAAAAAAGTGTGTGTGTGTGCGCGCACACATGCATGTGTTGCAGGAGGGGAGCCTTAATGCACCTAATGAGCCCATTTCCGATTTTCATTTTCCTCAGATGTTCAGTGGCTTCCATATGTCTACTGCATGCAGCTTTGTTCATTCATTTTGGTTTTACTAACCTTGGAGTTGCCTTTGATGGAGGACATGTGTATTCACTGTATCTTTCACTTATGTTTATGCCTGAAACCCAATTTGAAACAGCTTTGGGATTGAAATGGGAAAGGAAAAAAAAATAGGGAGGAGGTGTGTGTGTGTTCATTTCAAGGCATATCCAACAGATGTAAGGCTGTCTTATGACCATGTCCAGTAGGTTGTTCCTGCTAGATGACATTATGACATTCTTGTGTCTGGCTGGCTTCCCAGCCATGAAGCTACCCATCAGATATGGTGAAGTGGATTTGAAGCTTTTCCATTCTGTTCTCAGTGACAATTTATTTCACTCTTTTCCCTTTTTTGTATGAGTTAGGGGTTGATAGTTGTGAGTGCATTGGAGGAGGGGGAAGGGTAGGTTTTAAGCCAACACTAATTTGTTGTTCAAAGACCAGTTTTTGACATTTGTTTTCACATATCTCCACATTTTCAGAACAAAAGAGAACATACATTCAATTTAGGAAGACCTCTTAATCTCTGGCTCCACAGGCCAGTGTTGGTAGATGAGATTAAGGATTTCATGAATGTACCCTCTTTCCCTGGAGATTGCACATTTGCACCAGCCATTGTCAGACAAGCAGAGCTTGATAACAGCTGGCTAGAGATGTGCCCGAGTAGAACAGCAGGCAGTGGGCGGCCTTCCTCCAATCCCCCAATAACACAAAGTTGAAAGATTGCTTTTGTGTCTTAGTAGAGAGAAGGTTAGCTACTCAGCAGACAAAAGCCATATTTTCACTCATGTAAAACAGTTACACAATGTTTATGTCCAGAGATATCAGTGTTTCCTATTGTTTGTGTGTAGGATACAAATGCAAAACTCTTCCTATAAAGTGTATAAATATGTTTTTTTTCCTTTTGACATTCCCTGCTATAGCCATGAAAGTTATATAAATTATCTTGCTTATGGAAAACTGAAGACCAGTTAGATAACTGTCATAGTAATTGTAGCTCAGATGAAGTACAGCTTATCGAGCTTCAAACGAGAGTCTCCAAAGGCTGTTCTGGCTTGAAAAAGATCAGGACCCAGACCACATTTTTGTAGACCAGCAGCCTTTCACAAGGGATAACTCTAGGTATTGTTGAAGTGGAACTGTAGGCCTGTGAATCCACCAACTCTTGGCTTCAGAGATTAGCCTTTTGAGATAAATCATGTACCAAAAATGTATTGGCCAGAATAATAAAGGGTGGTGTGTTCTTATGCTGAAGAAATGCAAGCCAGTGAAGAAGAAAGACAATCTTTCCCACTTTTCTTGATTAATATAAAATTATTGATTATTGATATTCAACATAGTTTTATGTTAAAGTGAAATGTGTTGTGTTTATTGTTTTCTCTTATAGCTCCATCATCCATTGCTTTGGTCCAAGCTAAAGAAGTCACAAGATATAGTGTGGCATTGGCCTGGTTGGAACCAGATCGACCCAATGGTGTTATCTTGGAGTATGAGGTCAAATATTATGAGAAGGTATTTACTGGAATGAGCAACCAACTCTCCTGTCTTCCTGATTTCCTTCCTTCCTATCTTCCCTCCCCCCTCTTCCTCTCCTATTCTTTCTTCTGTTTAGATGCTATCAAGTCATAATTTGCAGAGTATCAGTGAATCTAATACCAAATGTATTTTGCTTTCAATCAAATTTGATTATGAAGTTTATATTTATTTGGGCACCTTGAAAAATAGAAACACATATTCTGGTAAAACTGTATTTTCTCTTTCTAGTAATGGAAACCAAGATATATAGTAAGTTCTAATCTATAAACCTATCAGGGAAAATGACTTGTAGCAGTTGAAATTATAATATATTTAAGAAGATCACAGCTGTTCAGAAAGAAGATGTGGGTTTTAATGACTTTTAACAGAAAACCGGGGAAGGAAAATTGCATTCTTCAGCCTCTTAAAGTTCCAGAAAGTCATTATTTTTACAAATAACTTGTCTTTCTTAAAGGACAGAAATCTGAAGGTAGCTGTTTGCATTCAAGGCTGTCTGGAAAATGAACAATCGTCTTCACTTTCATTTTTAAAGAGAATCACTTATTTGCTTCCTTATTAAAAGCAGAAAAGGGACTGATTTTTTTTCAATGCAATCAGATTATAGTGGTTTTGACTTTTTGCAGACAGAAAATAGAAAAAGACAAGGGACCTTCTCAGAGTTATTTCATTGAAATTGTTGGGTGTGGAGATTGTAAAGCCATCAGGCATAATTTAATGTTTCTTACAAAAACGTTGTGAGTAGAGATCAGCATTTGGTCAGCATCACCTGCAATAATGCCTGAACTCCATGTTTCTTTCAACACCCAAGAAAGGCAACAGTGGTATGCATAACATCCAAGACAATATAGGGAGGAGAGGACTTACAAATCTCTACATTTCTTCAACTTCTAGACAGGTGGTTTGGTCCCGTTAATGTTGTTCCTAGATTAAGCAGGGTGTTTATTTGGCTACCTTCACGAGTTTTGTCTTTCTGTACTCTAGGATCAGAATGAGCGAAGCTATCGTATTGTTCGGACAGCTGCCAGGAACACAGATATCAAAGGCCTGAACCCTCTGACATCCTATGTTTTCCATGTGAGAGCCAGGACAGCAGCTGGCTATGGGGACTTTAGTGAGCCCTTGGAAGTCACAACCAACACAGGTAACAAGGATCACTTATTTGTTTCTTTATTAAAACAGGAAAGGAACAGATTTTTTTTTTTTCCACAAGAGCTACTCATTCTACTGTTTGTTGTTGTTGTTGTTGTTTTATAACTTAGAGTGACTCTCCTTATGGTGAAATTAAGAGATGCACATTTTTTTGATTAGGAAAACATTTTGTTGAAATAAACCTTGCCTGAAATGAATCAGGCAATGTCTACAAATTGTAAAACCTCTTGTCACTAAGAGAAGAAGATTTGTCATGAAACTATATGATCTCTTTTTCTATGAATGAAAAATGTTGCCAACATTTGTCTTATTTGGAGCTTTCTGTAGGTTGTGAAAAATGGGTTTTTACTAATAGTTACCCTATAATAATATAAGGAATTTTTCCCTGAAAAGATTGAATAAAAGACTCTAAATATCATTTTTCCTGTTTATTTGTAAGAATCTGTTTAAATCAAGTGATATCAGCGATTTTTTTTGACAAACACCAAATCTTTCAAACATTGTAAATTGGATCAATGTACTAATTCACAAAAAAAATGCCTAGAGGTAAACCTGCATGTGAACGATCACTTACAAAAGATAACTCCACCTTGTTGATCAACAATTTGAAATTTAGCCCATGTGATAAGGCGATTGTGGGCCACAGTTCTCAACATCAGTTCTATAGAGTAATTTTGATTTGCAGATTGTCAAGTTTAATATAACTAAAACATAGAGAAGAGGCAGAGTTATCTAAAGGGGAGTGACATCTTTAATTATCTACAAGGAGGGAGAGCTTTGGAGGTGGGCAACAGTCTGCAGGGCTTTGATAGCTGTGGAGGAAAGAATAGATGTTTGTCTTTTCTGATATCTTCAAGTGTATTTCTAAGAAATGCATTTCATCATTATTTAAGAGTCAGGGTGTAGATAGAAATGAAAGAAAACACTGAATTATGTTTATCATAGGATTTAATAAGAGTCTTTTGATTTAAGCGCTTCATACAAATACCCAAAGAACATCTTTGTCTCAATAAGGCTGTCTTGGAAAATGCTATTGCATGATTATTTTACCCAGGGCGCAGGAGTACAACAGCATGCCTAATGGCTTTAGAAATTTGAAGATTGGTCCTCTACTTTGAGGATGTTTTTGAAGGTGACCTGTGTAATTGTTGTTCCTAGTGCCTTCCCGGATCATTGGAGACGGGGCCAACCCCACAGTCCTCCTGGTCTCCGTCTCAGGCAGTGTGGTGCTGGTGGTCATCCTCATTGCAGCTTTTGTCATCAGCAGGAGGTAAGCAATCAGGGCACCTTCCTGGTGTGTAGGCTTTTGATTAGCATCATCAACATGACTTTCACAACTCAGCTTTCTCCTTGTCGCTTTGATCATCAGCATCCCTATTGGAATGGCTGGCTGTGCTCGGGTTAGGGAGGGGACAGTCACGGAAAGATCCAAGCAATTCCAGGAAACCAAGCTGAAAAAGCAAACCAATCAGAGCCTTCTAGAGACTTCAAGCTGTATAGTGTTATTTTTATCCCTCTTGTAAGCTTGGACTTAACTGCCTAAGGCAAGAAAAGCCTTTGCATAAAACTTTGATCCAAAATTTGAGTTCTCACAGTTACTGAATATAGTACTTAACTTCTTTGATACTTCATTTCTCTTGTATCAGAAACAGATCATCATCTGCCTCTACAAGTTATTGACAGAACATTGAAAGACCATGTAGGTAGTTCAGAGTTCTGCAGGTGCTTCAACATGATATTGGCCAATAATAATGAAAATTAAAGCAAGGAGATGGGTCCTCTGGGCACTCTTCCCTCAGGAAAAGCATACAGCCTCTGCCAAGAATATTCATTGAGCATATATTCTGGGTTTGGAACTGTTTTTTGAAATAAGTGTAAAATATCAGATTACATACCCTATAAACACTTGCAGTCTAATGGTATCTAAAACATGGAATCCAAAATGGAGTGAGAATAACAATAGCTTGACAGCATACTCTCTTGAACCATGTTTTCTTTATGTTAAGAATTAAGCACTCCCAACCACTCATGACATCTTATCACCCTGCCTTTCAGATTAATAAAATAAACCTTTATACAAGGGAATGATCAATGATACGAACTCACACATGTAGGCCTTTTTTCCCTTTTGCGTAAGGACCTACATTTTCTCCAACCTTCACAAAAGAGAAATCATGTAATATTTGCCTTTCTGTGCTTGGTTTTTCTCAACATAGTAATCTCCAGTTTCATCCATGTTGTTACAAATGATAAGATTTCACCCCTTTTATGGGTGAGTAATACTCTATTAAATATACACACCAGGTTTTTTGTCCATTCATTAGTTGATGAACACTTAAGTTGTTTTCATCTCCTGATTGTTGTGAACAGTGTTGCAATAACTATGGAAATGACAATTGTCTTCCTTTTCTTATAAGACTTAGTCATTTATTTGAAAGTCAGGGTGAGACAGAGAAAGAGAAGAGGCAAGGGGGAGAGGGCCGAGAGACCTTCCAGGCACTGGTTCACTGGGCCAGGCTAAAGCTAGGCGCCAGGAACTTCATCCGTGTCTTCTGTGTGGGTGGCCACCCCAAAACTTGGGCCATTTCCCACTACTTTTTCCAGGCAATAGCAGGGAGTTGGATCAGAATTAGAGCAACCGGCACGTGAACTGGCCCTTCACATGAGATCCTGGTGTCATAGGCAGTGGCTTTACCCACTGTGCCATGGAACAGGCACCACAGATATCTATTTGACAGATGAATTGTGTTCCTTAAACATATATTCAGAAATGGGGTGACTTGGTCAAATGTTAGTTCTGTTTTTTTTTTTTAAGATTTATTTATTTTTGTTACAAAGTCAGATATACAGAGAGGAGGAGAGACAGAGAGGAAGATCTTCCGTCCGATGATTCACTCCCCAAGTGATCCGCAACGGGCCGGTGTGCGCCTATCCGAAGCCGGGAACCAGGAACCAGGAACCTCCTCCAGGTCTCCCACATGGGTGCAGGGTCCCAAATCTTTGGGCTGTCCTGGACTGCTTTTCCAGGCCACAGGCAGGGAGCTGGATGGGAAGTGGAGCTGCCGGGATTAGAACCGGCGCCCATATGGGAACGCCCCGGGGCTTTCAAGGCGAGGACTTTAGCTGCTAGGCCACGCCGCTGGGCCCATACTTCTATTTTTAATTTACTAAGCAGCCTCCATAAGGTTTTTCCCAATAGTTGTACTCATTTACATTCCTACCACACTATGCAAGAGTCCTTTTTCTCCCTTTTTCCATTATTATTTCTTTTTTTATAAGAGCCAGTCTTGTGAGAATCAGGTGGTACCCCATTGTGATTTTGATTTGCACTTTGTTGATGATTAATGCTATTAAATTTATTTTTCATAGATGATGATCATTTGTATGTTTTTCATGAGGGATGTCTGCTTGTTTCTATTGGAAATTTTTAAAATGATTTGTCTTTCTTTTTGCTGTTGTTTCGGCCCTTGTTGCTTAGCTTAAAAGTATTGTGTTGCATTCTGTAGGTTGTCTCTTTGTGGGTTGTTTCCTTGCCTATGTAAAAACTCTTTGGTTTGATGAAATTCCATTTTCCCATTTTTGTTTTTACTTCCTGTGTTTTCAGGATCTGATCCAAAAAAATCCTTGCATGTTTCAATGCCATGAAGTGTTCATCCTATGTTTTCTTATGTCACTTTATTGTATAATATACTTAGGTTAATAACCATACATCCAAGTTTTCCTGAATAGTCACACAGTGTTACATTTTCTTAATTTTCTTAATATCATGCCATTTTCAATTGCCAAATATCCTGCTTTAAAGAAACCAACTATGTTAACTATAATAATAACACATTCTGGCACAACTCTTCACTCTATGCAGGCATGCAAGTTTGTCATTGTGTTCTTTCTTTTTAGTAAAAAATCTGAGTATGTATGGTTGAGAGCAGGAAGATCACAACAGATAAAGTAAATCCATAGTAAATGTTCAACTAGCTGGGTATAGTGTTCGCATACCACTAGACACATACAAATGCTGACATGCTCTGTATACATGTGCGTATTTAGGTCTCAGCCTTTAGGAACTTTAGCTTAGCATGAATGGAATTCAAATTTTCTGTGGCATTGAATTTTTCTTGGCATTTGAACTTGGTAGTCAATTAGTACAGGCCTCATTGTCCATTGCCCCTCACTTTTTTGTGTGTATGTGTGCAAGTGCTTAGCATTTAAAATCATGAAGAACTATGTGCAGTAATATATACCCATGTAATGCTGGGAAGCAAAAGGCAGGATGAGGGTGTGTGAAGAAATTATGTTTGCATTTGCCTTCATCATTAGATATTTTTATGCTTGAAAGTTTTGCAGTGTGTTTAAACAGTGTTTGCTATCAGAAAAAATTTTTTAAAAATAGAATAGTGTAAAAAGAGAAAAAAAAATCTCTACCTCAAAAGCAGAATAAAATAAATTCACTTGACCAAAAGCTAGCACCGTATGTGATTCTTAGAACCATTCGGAAGGAAATTTCATATCGTATGCCTTGCGCCTCTCTGATACGTGTGTTACAGTGGAAACAGTTTCCAATTGAAATCTAGCTTTGCTGCAGATTTACTTACAATTTGTTGCTCTTTTCATTTCTTTTATTATTATTATTAAAGTAGCTACACATATGATAGTCAAACCACAGTAATTAGAAGCAAGTTTCCTCCTGAGTTTCAGATGTTCTGCTTAAAGCATCGGCTTTGATGAAAAGAATGAGAAAACACATGAAATTGTAATGTGGCAAGACAAGATTATTAAAAGGTATAGCCGTAGAAAACAGCATCCTCGAGCTTGGTGACTTAATTCCCTTTCTGCTTGTATTGATCACTCTATTATGTAAGGTGGGATTGATAGCTGAATGCATCGGATTTCCAATTATGAGTCCCCACCCCAGAGAATTGAACCCAGAGAATCGAGTTACCCAGTGATGATTCCTGTCCCTTCTCCCTATTTAAAAAAAAAAATGTCACTTCCCATGGCTGATAAACACCGCTTGGTGATTGGTCCTCAATGGATCACTTTTTAGAAAATGAAATGTCAACCCCTTGCCCTGGTATTGATTCTTCCTTAGTGTCAGCCATAAAGCTGTCACAGGAAGGGCTGCCTGGAGCCAGGTAGCTGACAGGCTCGCCGGGCTGATGCACGCTCAGCCAATTCTTTTCCCCATGAAGGCTGACTGCTCTTATCTTGAACTACAAATGTTTAAGTGGGACAAGAACAGGAGGAGAGAGAGGAGACAGGGTGTATGGGCAAAAGACTGGCCCTTGCATTTAGGGAGAATATAAATGAAATATAGTAAATGAAACCCCCCAAAAATCTTACCAGACTTCAGCTCGCAGAATTAAAAAGCAATGATTGAACATCCTTGCCAGTTAAGACCTGAGTACAATCCTTTGCTGGTAGGATTGTTGAAGCCAGGAAATTGACCAGAAGCACCTCCCCTTAAAAGACTCCCCGTGGTGGCAGGCAAGGTGTGCTGTGATTTTTGTGTTTGTTTTTTGATTTTGTTTGTCTTGTGCTATTTTGTTTTTCACCATACATGCACACTATGTTACACTTTGCTACTAATTTGTCATTCAAGAAAGAGTGTAGCTTTAGGCTTATAGTTGATATCTTGCTGGATTTTTGAATGTGGCGATTCTTTCATTTTTCATGAAGTATGTACTGAGGTATGTACTGAGAAACCTAAGCTGGGGTCTGGCGCAGTAGCCTAGTGGCTAAAGTCCTCTCTTGCACATGCCGGAATCCGGTATGGGCTCTGATTCTAAACACAGCAGCCGCACTTCCCATCCAGCTCCCTGCTTGTGGCCTCGAAAGCAATTCAAGGACAGCCCACAACTTTGGGACCCTGCATGGGCATGGGAGACCCAGATGAAGCTCCAGGATACTGGCTTCTGATCGGCTGAGTTCCACAGCTGCTTGGGGAGTGAATCAACAAATGAAAGCTCTCTCTCTCTCTCTCTCTCTCTTCCTCTCTCTCTCCTTTTGTCTGTATATCTGACTTTCCAATAAAAATAAATCAAAGTAAAATAAAAAGTGTATGAAAAAAGACTCCTAAGCTTAAGATACACAGAATAGTCTCCAGTTTTTTTTTCTTCCATGAGAAGACCTACTTTTTCTCTTTTAGTCAACTTAAATGTGAAACATTGAAGGATCACAGTTAAGAAAAATATATAATACATAGTCTTTATATATAGGAACCCTACTGTGCAATAAACCATCACAATTTGGAATAATTTTATTCATCACTCAAGTCATAATTTCAGGAATCTGTCAGCTTTCCAAAACACACAATCGTATTTTCTGTCTGGTGCCATCTGGATTATTTTAAGGTGCAAGGCTCTTTGTGTCCATACAATGTTGCACCTAGAAATCTTATCCAAATGCAAATGCAAAGACACATTATCTTAGCAATAAGTCACCTTTTGCCTATTTATACAACGTATGTTATTTGTGATCTTCACAGTGTAACCATTTTCTTAATAACCTTTCAGCATTGGGGTTAAAAGGACTGTTAACAATGACATCATAAAATGTGATTGTAAGGCCATAACCTCTTGGCCTAATGATCAAATCAGTGTTAGATTTCTCTGACACCCTCTCCCTTTTATATTAATGATTTCCTCAAGTTACCTCCAAAAACATTCCAAGCTACTGTTGATTCAGATTATTGTGACCCAATGTATTTTTCTTAAACAGTGTTTTAATGTCCAGATAGGAGAAACAGTTTTAACAAAGGGCTGGAAGACAAAAAGAGTCATTGCTTTTTAAAGGATAATTAGGTGGTCGGAGGAGGTACTGATGGCTGAACAGATGCTACTTTTATATTGACCTTTCAATAACTACTTATGATATGGAGTTCCCATATATTTTAGTGTTCTAGAGTATCTTTTCTACCTGAATTAAAGAAAAAGAGGCAAATTGATTTCAAGAAAGAGAAAAACAACTAATTGCTTTGGCAAAATTCAGACCTACTATAGGTTCTTGAGGAGATGAAATAACTGAATAACCAGCGTCACACAATGAGGCAGTTATCTGACAGGAATGTTCCTCTCCTGACTTAAATCAGCATGGGTAGTCTTCATGTCCTCCAAACTTAAAACCTTGACCATTTACAAAGTTGATACTGACAGTTCTATCAATTCAAAATGTTGAGTCTCCAACTGATATGAATTAGGTATGTAATCTATGAATCAATGTGTAGATTACATGCACAGTATAAAATCAGAGTCGTGCTGGGTAGTTTTGTTGGCTTATTGAATGTTAAGATTTCCTGCTTTTGAGCTAACAGTTCATGAAATGGTGAAAGAGATAGTCTCTGTCTGTCATCCCTGGTACTCTAATTTTCTTCCTGGAATGTTACGATCACCTAAGAATGAAATACACCTAAACGTTAGCCTACGTGGGGTCTGATGAGGCTTTGCAAAGTCACACAATTAGAGGGTAGAGGGGGCTGCAAATGCAGTTCTAAACAACTGGTGTGCAGTTGCATGGTTCAATTCCAAACATTTCAAAACATTGCTTGTAAAGAATGTTTAGACATTTGGTGCAAGAACAATGACAGCTTCAGGAGGAAAAGAATGGTGGCTGCTGTGAATCTTTATGGGTGATACAATGTTAGGCACCTGAGACTGTCCTTTGAGAGCCACAGTCAATGTTGCTTTGCTCTATCTTTTTTTTCACTCTACGACTGAATAGACTATCTACTTTTGCTAATTAACTTTGGAACAGTGAACCACATCAATCAAATCTGTCCACCTGAGGGGAAAGTTAGTATCTGAATAAAAGCAGGGTGACTGTTGGGCCTCTGCTATACTCCCATTGCTCTACTCTGTTTGTTTTACTGAATAGTCAAGGTGCCAGGAACAGCACAGGGCTGGGGTAGAACTCATGCTGTTCCTCCACAATGCGGGTGATTACCATGTTCCTTTAACCAAAGGGAGGGCGTGGCTCACACTTGCAGTGTTCCACCTGCACAGTTGGCCCTTTCTGAACCTCCTGCAGTTGAGAGGTTCCCTGTTAGCTTCTGCAGCATTCATTAACAAACCACTCCTCATTCCCTTTTCTAATCAGCCTGTCCGTGTCCCAGTAATTAGAAACACTTCAACAAAGGTTTCATCTGCCATTGAGGTGATCTTCCTAGGATGTCAATTAAGACTTAGCACTTTAAGCCTTGTAGTTTTTGCAGGCTGTAGATCCAATAGTAAGCTTCAGTGGGCTTTCTTTCTTGAGAAAATAACGGGCCACATTATCCTTCCCTTCACCACACAGGGTCATCAGGTGACAAAGGTAGAAGGGGACACAAGCATTTTTGCTTTCAAGGTATTATTAAAGAACTCGCAGGCTGTAATTAGCTGTTAAACAGTAATCCTTGTATTTCTTTTCAGCCTTCCTTGTACTCTTGCAGAGTCCTCCCCTCCAAACACACTCCACATTGTGTCTTTAAATGCACCTTCACTGCTGACTTTATTCCTTCTATTTTTAGAAGGCTGAGGAAGGGATGGGTGTGTCAGCCTTCAGTTAAGGACTTCTGCAGTTTTACGTTTCCTCTGGCTTTGTCCATTGTTACTGAATGGGTTTGATATAAAACAGAGAACCATAATCTTGGGTAGATTCTGCTGCTTGTCTCCTTGGGTAGCAAGACTCTCTTTTTGATGTGTGGCATTTTTCCCCATTCTTTAAAGGAAAGAAATTCAAATCAGTACTAAAATCTAAGTGCTGTAAAATGTGTCCTTGTGATTTTTTGATAGAGCTGTTAGGAACTCTGAGAAGACACAACCTTCAGGCTGGCAGGATGCTGTCAACCATTAGACAATAGCCATGCCATTTCCTTCACATACAACACTGTTACAGTAGTTCCTTATCTAACATTCTTACACATGGGGTCTTCAAAGTGGTCATAAAAAATAGGTTGCAAGAAAACTATGCACGGGTTTCAACATTTTTGTACCCAAGTTACTGTGTAATGCCATTTGTTTTCATTAGCTTTTTGAAGTACCTTTACATTTTCTTCGAAAGATCAGCAAGGAAAGGATGAAGGGTAAGAAGTTGAGACTGTCACAGGAAGTCATTTGCTTTTAGGCTTTGTGAATCTGGCTACTTCTCTGAAGAAGTAATGAATTTCCAGAGCACTTGAATACAAGTTATATGGAATTCCTGACATAATATGTAGTATTATAATTCTTATGAAGTTAATACTTTAATTAACTATGTCTCCACTGGGAGGGCTGCTGGGAAGCCCTGGGCTGGATCGGAGGACACACAACGACCTGAGTTTAACAGAGAAGCTGTGGCTGATTTGCCTACTCCTGCTGCAGCTCCATGTTCTCCGTCTGTACAGGGTGTCTGCCCATGGCATTGTTCTGCTTTACTAGCGTTGTCCTGAAGATCCAGTTTAGTAATAATTGAAGGCCCTTCGAAACGTTAAACAAAAAGAAGCAGGTAAACAATTACTTGGGACAAAAACACACATTTCACAGTTGACTGTAGTGATGGGGTTTATGTTTTGCTAGCCTAGTTCCTGCTTTGCAAACAGCTTGAGGAGAAGATAATGCAATGTGAACACTTTGGACAATTAAACGCAGTATGAAAGTGCAACATATTTGTGGGCTCTGTGGGTCTGATTTGTCAGGCAGTCCCTGCAATTCTGAGAGCAGCATGGCAGGGAAGTTTGCACATGGGATGCTTCCTGTACTGCCTTTCTGCTTGCATAAGTGGCTGTCAGAAGCCCGTTCCCTGGTTGCACTTGTGATCATCCTTGGACTGCGACTGCCTGGTTCCTTTAGATTCTCCCTTGATTCTTGTTTCCCATTCAAAGCTCAGCAGTTCAGGATGTCACATTCTGATCCAACCAGCTGGCCCTGCCTGACATGCTGTGACCTTGAGGAAAGCTTTCCTCAGCATTTGGGCTCAGTGACCTCACCTGCAAGAGCCTCAAAGCAGCTTGTCTTTGATGTGCTACAAAACAAAACAAAAATCAAGATGGTTATGGACTTCCATATGAATTTTACATTTGGACAGAAAATTAGTGTCTACATTTTATGCATTATTTGGGTTTCGATCCCACACTTTAGAGAACTAGATTAATTCAGTTTTCTTAAGTGACATATAGTCTCATGATTCAAGATTTGAGAGATATTTCATATTTTTGATACATAAGAGTTGTGTCAAGTTTTCAGTTTTTAGAAATGATAGGTATTTTGATACATAAGGGTATTTCGACTAGTTCTTTAAAAATAGAATATAATGTGGATATTTTGATGAACTTTTGGAAGATCCCTGCATCTCCTTTGTTTGAGTTTCATATGATTTCTAATTTCCAACTCTTTTTTAAAACAATATCTCATTCCAAGGAGATGTAGTGACAATGTCAACTTTTAAGAGCATGCATCATGTTATTTAAGAGAACTAGCACAGCAAATGCAAATTTCTCATTTTCACTCTTGTTAGTTTTCCATACACTTAAGGAATGTAATCCAGTGCAAAGTAAGTGTTTAATTGTCAAATATTCTTGGATAATTTAGAAAGCTGTATGCAGCCCTAAAACCAGCAACTGTAAGACTATTGTTTTAAGAGTATCATGGACTCCCAATGAAACTGTTAAACACATCTTGACAATAAAATACTGGACTGTCTGCCATTGTCTGTTACCTACAATGTCAGTATACTCTTACATAACAGAATGATGGACTTACGACTGCTATTGAAGGACTATACTATTGTAATAATATAGGGGAAATCAGTAGTGGGGGCGGTGATTAGGAACAGGGGAAGAGAAATACAAGAGCTTGTGAAACATTATCATAACAAAATAAATATCTTTTAAAAAGAGTATCGTGTATGAGGAAGGTGTTTAGCGTAGAGGTTTAGACTCTTACATCCCAGATCTGCGTATCTGGGTTCAGTTCCTGGATCCTGACTCCATCTTCTTGCTGCTGTGTACTGTGGATCACAGTGCTCATGGCTCCACTGGCTGGGTCTTGGCAACCCCCAGGAGACCTAGATTGTGAACCCAGTTGCTGCCTTCAGCTCTCCCTAACCCAGCCATGTTCATAGCGGGCAGTTGTGAAATGTACCCTAAGATGGCATTCTTTCTTTCTGCCTTTTATGTAAACAAATGCAGTTTCTTTTCTTTTCTTTTTTTAAGATTGTTATTATTATTGAAAAGCCAGATATACACAGAGGAGGAGAGACAGAGAGGAAGATCTTCCATCCGATGTTTCACTCCCCAAGTGAGCCGCAACGGGCCGGTGCGCGCCAATCCGAAGCCGGGAACCTGGAGCCTCTTCCAGGTCTCCCACGTGGGTGCAGGGTCCCAAAGCTTTGGGCCGTCCTCGACTGCTTTCCCAGGCCACAAGCAAGGAGCTGGATGGGAAGTGGAGCTGCCGGGATTAGAACCAGCGCCCATATGGGAACGCCCCGGGGCATTCAAGGCGAGGACTTTAGTCACTAGGCCACACCACCGGGCCCATGCAGTTTCTTTTCAAACCAAAGAGGTTATGCTACCGCGTGTGACAATGCTATTGCTAATCAGAATGCTGGTTCAAATCCCAGCTACTCAGCTTCTGATTCAGCTTCTTGCTAATGCCTCTGGCGAGGCAGCAGAGGATGGTGGAAGTACTCTGGTTTCTATCACCAATTGGCAGGTGCTGATAGTTTCTGGTTCCTAATTTCTGCTTGGCACAGACCTGGCTATTTGATGTATTTGGCGAATAAATCAGCAGATGGAAGATCTCTCTCTCTTTCTCTCTCTCTCTCTTTCTTCCCACCGCTTTCGTTCTGTGTTACTTTACCTATCAAGTAAATACATGAATCTTTCGGGGAAAACAGTATCATAATACCGTAATAAGTCGATGACACTGGATATTGTGATTATAGCTACAGGATGTGCTTTTTCCTATTAGATACTAAACATTATCACAATGTGATTTGTGCAGAATTATATTCATGGAAACCTTTTAGGAGATCCTCTCTGTGTATGTATATATGTGTGTATTCATAATTATATAAAATAGCCAATAATTATTCAATGAGATAAAAATCCCTTCCGGAATTTAAAATTATTTTATGAAATAGTTTCTTTATATTTAAATTGTAGTTAAGAGCAGACTGGACTGTGACAGCTTGAGTTTGAAGCCAGGACGGGATATTGAGGTGCTGAGTAATTCACCCTGTCATTTCAGCTCTTACAAGTCTGTTTTCTTGTCTGTGTAATGTGCATAACATCTCTGCCTCATCTTCATTGTAGCAAAAAAATTATCTCACAGCTCGTTTCACATCTTTTAGTATTGGTGAGAAATCATTTTACTTTTCTAAACTTTTTTAATAGGCGGAGTAAATACAGTAAAGCAAAGCAAGAAGCAGATGAAGAGAAACATTTAAATCAAGGTACGTAAACACATTTAAAATGATTTTCTACACCTGCTTCATGTTTTGCAGTTAGAAATGCTTACGTATTGTTCACGAAGCTATTAATGTTAGATTATATCTCCTTCATCAAACCTTGTACTTCCATAGTATCAAACAGCGATAGGTGATTTATTATTACTTAAGATTGAAGATGGAAGTGAGGTGAAAAATAAAATCATTAGATTCTTCTTTTTCCTGAACAAAGTGTTGGTCTAGCTTGCTCATTCGTGTAGGGGGAGGGGAGCAGGGAAGGATAATTTTTCTCAGATAAGCAAAAAATTGTAGGGGAGGCAAAGGAAAGAAATAGGAATTGCTACTTCTCATAGAATTATAGTATGTGGTATAGAATTTGTGACTATCAATAATTTTCTAGTAGAATCTAGTTATTTTGGTGTTCCAAATAAAGTCAAAGTTAAATCCAAAGTAGGGACCCCAGAATGAGTTACGCAAGGCTGAAGAGTCTTAAATAGAAGACTGAGGGCCGTCCAGGAGCACTGCCCCCTTCTACTTGACACCTCTATTCTGTAGCTGCACAGACTAGTACATTAGTCAGTTGCTACATATGCTGTTGAATAATTGAAATGTAACATGTGTGAATGAGGAAAGAGACTTTATATTAATTTGCTTATATCTTATTTACATTTTAATAGCCCCATGCAGCCAGCCTCAAACACAGGGAGGAAAAGGAGAGGGAAACCAGAAAGGACAGGAATAATCCCCAGAGAAATTTTTCAGTAAGTTCTTAGAAAGTGATGAGGGATATAAGATATCTGACAACATCCCATTTATTCCCCTGGGTTATTCCTAAAATCAAAAGCAAAAATGTTCCTATGGAATATATATTTAACAACAAACATGATGCATGAAAAGGAAGTAACACAAAAGTGTCAACTGAAGTAGATTATTCATAATGTCAAGTGCAGAGATGAGGACCAGACTGATAAGCGTGAATAATGAAAGGGATCAGACCAAGTGGTGCCCCACACTTCCAGGCCCCCATACGCCAGGAGCCCCAGACGGAGAGATGCAAATGCCAGTAGAAAGCTGTCAGCAATAACTTCTGCCTCTTTATTCTAGTGTCTGTTACTGTGTCGGTATAGAATTCATATTCTAAATGTAACTTTTAAGAGAGTATGAAGTATGGCTGAATTATGCTTCCTGCTATCCTAATACCTTTCGTTACACTATATTGGTTGTCTCTGGCTGATGCTTCCACATGAACCTCAATATCCTTGCTTAGAGCAACTCCTTTCCCAAAGAATATACGTAAAAATAGGGATCTAATACATGTCTTCATAGTTGTTATTACTGCCTTTTGAATATTAATCTAGCTTTAATAAGTGGGTTAATTTTCAGCCACATATTGAATTGGTTCAGCAGTTCAGCAAAATATGATAAAACGTAGTCAGGACCAGCAGGAAAAGAAGGTTTCCGTAATTATTCCTATAGCAGGATAGCCAAAGGTGCTGGGTAGGATGTAGTTTCATGGACTGCAGCCCAGATCTTCTTACAGAAACTCTTTTTCTAAATGGGATGGGTTGTTTTGCAGATCCTGTCCTTGAGGCGTGAAGACACTCTAGGGAGTCAGTAGAGCTGCAACATCTTAAGTAGCTGACAGTTCTTGTTTTATTCACCAATGTAAACCAGAGAAATGAATTCCTGTATCACTACATGGCAAGGACCATACAATTAACTCAGCTTTTCTTGGGCTAAGAATGATTGGATCCAGACTCCTTATGTGTGTGTTAGTGGTTCGTTGGAAGTGTTTAGTCAACCTGTGACATATTTATTACTCAGGTGTTAGAACTTATGTGGATCCCTTTACATACGAAGATCCCAACCAAGCAGTTCGAGAATTTGCCAAAGAAATAGATGCCTCCTGTATTAAGATTGAAAAAGTCATAGGTGTTGGTAAGTGTCTCAGTGTCTGTTTAACCAATCTGCTTTCTTGGGAAAGATTAAAAATATTTATGTGGGTTTTGTACGATCCTATTGCCTGTTTATCTTCAGGCACAGATATCTGTGTACATGAAATTTCCGTATTGGGTTTATAAACTGTGGTACAACCTAGGTGTGAATTTTGATTTTATTCTCACAAAGAAACTCAATACATAAGCCGTGTGCTTTCAGAAATCAGATTAATTGCTTTCAAATTACTCTTCTAATTACTGATTGTAAGACTTTGGGCAGGCTCTATTTCAAGCCTCAGTTTCCTCTGATTAAATGGAGGTAATGATATCATCTACCTCAGGATTTGGGAGGGAATCAAATGAAATGATCTATGGGAAGCACCAGCACATAGCCTGGCATGCAGTGCGTACTCAACGAGTGCGGGCTGTTACTTTTTTTTTCCCTTTTTGTCTTCTTGAATGTGCTTTGATGTAGCTTCAAATCTTTTGCTCTTCCAAAGGTGAATTTGGTGAAGTGTGCAGTGGGCGTCTCAAAGTGCCTGGCAAGAGGGAGATCTGTGTTGCCATCAAGACTCTGAAAGCTGGTTATACAGACAAGCAGAGAAGAGATTTCCTCAGTGAGGCCAGCATCATGGGACAGTTTGACCATCCAAACATTATTCACTTGGAAGGTGTCGTCACCAAATGTAAGCTGGTCATTCCTTTTAAAGGCCAAGTTAGGAGTTATTGGGAAATCAGACACACATTTGCTTTCCAAGGGAAATGACAGATGGAACAGGCTCACTGATTGCTAATAAGAAGTCAGTGCAGGACAAGTCATTAATCTTGTAGTCAGCTCTCAATGGGTCTCTGCTTTTGGCTGTTACCCTATCTCCAAGGCAGCTTGCGTGAGATTTTAGGGAAATTAATATTGCAGATTTTGAGTATGCTGTACCATCTTTCAAATCTTTGCTGGGCCAAACTGATTGTCACAAGGTAGGCATAAGCAGATGGTAAGCAAAATGAATCTTAAGTACTTTTCATATAAAATACAACAAATCCTCACCACACCTTGTGCTGGAAGCTTCTGTTCCAGACGGAGGACTGAATCTTGGGAATCTTTATTGTGTTGGGGGTTTTGCTTGTCAGCTCTGTGTGATTCATGACTGTTGCAGTTCAACACCTATTTACAGTAACACCTGGTTGAATCTTCCTTTTTTAGTCCATTAGCATTCGCTGAGCCTATGAACCACGCTTCAGTTCAAACACGATATAGCTCAACAGATGTGTTTTGTGAAACAAACCCCGAATACATCTGTATGTCTGGCTACCACCAGCATATAACGTGCCATAGACAGTGCAGCTGAAGCAGCGATTTACTGAGGGCTCAATGCCAGGAGGCCCGTGGTTCCTACGACAGTTACTGCAAGTTTCAGACCTTGTAAGCCCAGGATCACTTCACCAAGAAGACCATGCCTTCCCTTATTCGAATCAAGATCTCTTCAGAAGGCACCCTCAGCCATCATGTATGGAGTTGGGACACTCTGGTTGCTCCTGGGCATGAGTCTGAGGATGGCAGGTTAGAGATTAAAACTGAGCTGTTTGGACTGGAGGTGGGACAGAAGGTGCCCTAGCTTCTAAAATGTGAGACAAGGCATGCAGTAGTTTGGAGACTGTCACCTTTAAATATGCCTAGGCTTCTTCTGGAAAACTGGTTAAGACTGTTGTTTGAGCCCCATTCCCAGGTTGGACTCAGCAGGTCGGGTAGGATTCTTGAGTCTGCATTTCTAAAAAGATCACCACACGATCCCACTCTTAGGACCCCAGGCATCGTGGGTTGTACATCCTAGCTCTGCTGCTAGTCAAGCAGGTGAACTGGGCTGGGTACTCAACTTCTATTTCAGTTTCCTTGTCTGTAAAGTGGAGGTAAAATCAGAACTTGTCTTGTGAGGTTCTGGGGGAGATGGGTGAAATAAAATATTTACAGCAATTAGCATAATGGCAAATTATAAACACAATTCCTGAGTGTTCCATGATGTTATTATGTCTTCACATGGGTGGGCATCTTTCGAATTCTTCAAAAAAGGGAAGCGTGGTGCTGAGGGTGTATAATTTCCACCTTGGGTGAAGGCTATAATTAGCACAGAATAGTTCTATTTGCTTTTTAAGATTAGTTTTACAGACAGGATATTTTTCTGTTGCCTGTGGCCTTCGGGGCTGCCCAGAACCCTTCACTACTTTAATTAAAAGATAACATTCTGGTTAAATACTTCTGCAGGTTCATTTTCTAAAAAAGGAGGCTCTGTTTGACTCAGAGTGGTTTCGCTGCCGCAGACAGTGATTTCCATAGCACCTCTGCAGAAGAAAGGAGGAACAGGGGATCTTTGTATTAAGGTCCCACCGCGCCTCTAAAACCCGTAGCTATTACAGCTGTAACTGTTATAAACGACTGGATGCATTTGCATAATGCAGTTGTCACTGAATGAAAATGATTTAGAATTTCCACTGGAGAAGCTTTCCGGGTCCCCACCACATCTCTGCCTGTCACCAGAGAAGCTCCCCCCATCGCTGAGCTCAGCTCGGGCCCAGTTTATGGATGTCTGCTTATGGAGACATTCATCTTTATTCCTCTTGTAGAGCTCATAAGGACCCTAACAAATGGATACTTGTAATAAACAGAAAACGGACTGCGGAAAAAGCGTGACGATGGTGCCAAGAGTCAGACGAGGGAGGTGTGAGGTCGAAAGGGTGGCATGGAAGAGTGTGGATTCATTACCAACAGTTACTTGAGTAACTTTTTAAATTGACAGGAGGACTCTAAATTCTCTCCATTACTCCGGCTCGTTGGGACCCCCTCTTGTCTCCAGGGCTCTAGAGTGAGCTGGTGAAATGGAAGTTGGTGTTAATGCAATGCCAAGTGTCACCCTGCTCACAGGCTGACCAAGTCTGTTCTGATTGAGGCAGGTTAATTAAAATTCATTCAGACACATACATTCTGTCTGAAGTCTGTGGCCACAGATGCCGAGGGCAGGTGAATCAGAGCACCAGGAACTTTCTATTTGTCTTGGCAGAGGTTGGGAAGGTATCTTGAGAACACTCTTTTAGTACAAGGGAAAGACTAGGAGAGATCTTGTCTATTCTTTGATCTACTTGAAAATCCCTGCTTTTCCTGGCTAGCTTTCGTTCCTCACTTGAAATAAACTCTCCATGGTATTGTTTTCCAACCAAAAAGATTTGCTTCTTAAAACATTTTTTAGGTACAGGATGGAAAAATATTACCAAAAAACAAATTGATAAATTAGACTTCACTGAAATTAAAAAAAACAAAATTTAAAAATTGCCTCTAAAAGGAACACATTTTTCTTTTCACCACTCCCAGGTATCATGTGGGTGATGGGTCCCTTTCTGGGTGCTTTTGACAGTGAATCATCCGGGTCGTTTCCATCAACAAAAGCCTTAACTTTTTAGTGAGCACAGCAAAACGCAAGAAAAAACCCAATGACATTTTAATTACCTCCAAGAGAATCTTTTACAGGTGCTTCACTCTTACACCTTTTCAGTAAGAAATGAAGGCTCACCAGCCTGTCCCCTTCTTCCCCTCCCTGGCCAAAAACAAAACAAAACAAACCTGTAAAAATGAAGGGTATGTCAAACCCTGGGTCCACTGACAATGACTAAGGAACTAAGAAACCATTCCTATATCCGGTATAACTCAGAAATAGATCTAAAGTGAAACAAAAGCATTGTTCTGCCCCACATGGGCCCAGACCTTAAATCCATTTGATTTCTTTCTTAAGACTGGGGGAGGAGGGGCAAGAATGTTCTAGAACTGAATTTAAATTCCAGTGTAGATGAAGTAATTTCCGGAACCTTTTTGTGATTGTTGTTCTTTTGTTGTTCTTTTTTTTTTTTTTTTTTTTGAGGTGCTGGTAGTTTAAGAAAGTAAACAGGACAGAGTTTATTCATAGCCAGGGAAAGGGAAGAGAAAGGAGACAGCCTTAATCTGAGTCTGGCATCATAAACCTGGAAGAAGTTGCGTGCCTGGCCTTTGAGATGGGCCTGAATAATGAAGTGTCTGACACACCTACAGCTCCCCAAGCCAGAGGTTTTCTAAATAAAGACGAAAGTCTCCCTGTCCAGTGACTTCTTTAGCATCACTCAAGTGGCTCTTCTGGGAATAAAACAATTGTCCTAAAGATTTTTTTAAAATGTTTGAACTGCCTACCCATTTATTGTTTTCCCCTTTTGCTCAAGAGAGTAATTATCCATTTATGTGCTCCCTGGATACCATGGGCCACTTTAGTTAAAGATTTTGTCAACAAGCTACCCAAAGGGTTAACCTTGCAGATGGAATTTAAACCTACTTGTCCTTTTAATATTTCATTCCTAGCTCCCTACAGCTGAGGCATAAGCTTAGCTTGTTTTAATTAAATTAGATCACACCAGACAGGTGTCTTGGCAGTAAAATTGTGCATAGCCCATTTTTATCTCATTAACTGCAGTGCTCATCAAGGGTTTCTGTTTTTCTTTCTGAAAACTCTAGGTAAACCAGTGATGATCATAACAGAATACATGGAGAATGGCTCCTTGGATGCCTTCCTCAGGGTACGTGGCTAATTTATAATTGAACTAAAGAGTAATAATACTTAGGAAATTAAGTATCCATTCTGTTTGGTTGCATTCATGGAATGTTTTAATGGGTTAAAGGAAGAAGAGGAGAAATAGAGAGTGATGAGATTTTTAAGGTTGTTAAATAATCCATAGGCAATAAAAGTAGTGTTTGATTTATTCTTGTATCGTGAAGCTGTTTGACTCATAGATTCATTACAGTTGGCTAATTTCCATCTATCACAGGAAGGAAACCCAGCTCCTAGGGTACACTCTTCTAGTGAATTAGTGACTTTGGTCAGGAAGGCCCGGAAATAATGTAGAGTTTCATTGCATGCCGGATACAGATATCAAAAAGATCCAAGTAATAAATGCTTGGTGGCAATTAATTTGGCCTAATGCTAATGGGACTGTCTGTCACCCCCTTCCCAATGCAGAAGAATGATGGCAGATTTACAGTCATTCAGCTGGTGGGCATGCTTCGTGGCATTGGGTCTGGGATGAAGTATTTATCTGACATGAGCTATGTGCATCGTGATCTGGCTGCTCGGAACATCCTGGTCAATAGCAACTTGGTCTGCAAAGTGTCTGATTTCGGCATGTCGCGGGTGCTGGAGGATGACCCGGAAGCGGCGTATACCACCAGGGTAAGGATGATCTACGACATCTGGGTTCCCTATCATGACACTTGCCCTCTCTCTCACCTTCATGTTGACGTATTGTGTGATTCTATTTATGTTTCTCCGTCCTTTACAGGCATATCATACCGCTGCATACATTTTAAACTCATATTTGCAAGAAAAAGGGCAATATTGAAGCAGTCTAGAAGGGTGACCAGTGAAATTGCTAAAAAATATGAGAAAACTAAGTCTTTCTTTTGCAAAATTTGTGGGCAAAGGCTAATGGACACTAAGGAAATGTGTTTAAAAATGAAGCTATATGAAACATACCAAGTGCAGTTTTTATGACAGATGATCAGTTACTGTGTTTTTTCCGTTTGGTTTTTCGTGCTTGTCTCCTTGCTTCCTCTTCCTCCTTTCTCTCTCTCTGTCCACCTGAGATTTTCTGTTTCAATCTTTTGTATTCTTAAAAATGTAACCCTCATTCTAAGCAATACAAAGCAATGTGATTGGCTGGTTGGCTACTGAATTTGAGGTTGTATATACAGGATTTAACAAACATTTACACTATGAAACATTTTCATGTTTCTAATGGCTCTCATTCTACTATTTTCAGATAAGCAAGGATTAGGACCGAGTTAAGAGACTTCAGTTGATAGTTAATGGTTATCTTATCTTAGCTGGCGATCTGAACATAAAATACTAATGGAATAAACAGAGAATCATAAGTTATTGACTCTTAAGGCTGACACTGGTAGAAGTCAGTGTGAAGCAGATAATTGCCAGCCATTTTCCTCCTTTTACATTGGCAAGTTGGCATCTGAAACCCCAAGCATTGGAGTTTTTGTTTTGGCTGGTCGTTTGTTTTGTTTTGGTTTGGTTTGGTTTGGTTGTTTTTTTGTCTCAGTTTTTGGCCTAGTATTCAATATTCTTGACTGGAATTTTGATTCTTATAGATATTCTCTTTTAAATTACAAGTCTAGTCATTAAGAAAATAATGTGCCTAGATGAGTGCAGAAAACCTTTTATTTTTTTTCCCATTAGTTGGGGATGTATAAGTTAAGTGAGGAATCTACATGATCACATTTGTATAGATCAAACAAACCTTAGGGAAACATTGAAGACATGCAAAATGAAGACTACATGCTTTTCAGTATTTCATAAATTAATCTCACACACTGCACACACATTGCAGTGTTTTAAAGCAATGTCCAGTGCAATTTATTACCCTATTCTGTAGCCTTACCTAATAAAGCAAAGGAAATTTTTAAATGATGTCTCTTTGGACAACTCAAGAGTATGAATTCATTTTGAATTAATTCTCCCTGATAGGATGCTAGGGAACTTTAAATGTGTTTAAAAAAAATCTTGTGCACAAGTGTAAACACACTAGATATATTTGAAGTGCAATGGTCATTTTTCTCTTCAAATAGCCATTTGTGTATAGCCATTGTCTGTATTTCCAATAAACTAGGGTGTTTCTGTTTTTCACTTGCTAAACTTCTTACTCAGTCAAGTTATGCCTTTTTAATGTTACGTAGGTTTAAAACACGCTATCTAAAAAGCTTTTAACAAGGCACAGATAAAGAAGGAAGATAGAGGGGAGAGAATCACAGGCATGCTGGAAGGAAAGGAAAAAGAAAAGCACTGTTCTTAGAATTGTGTCTACACAGCACACTGTGTCTATCAAAAACTAAAAATAATGTATTAAACTTTCTGGATACTGCTAGTTGTTCTTGTAGATGTCATTTCTACAAGAACGTTTTAGAACAGCTCTTTGGCATTCTGAGTTGACCTACCCTGAGGGTCTGTGTGGCATGTTATCTTCTACCTACATTTTGTGTGTTTCTCATGCTGAGTAAAGACAGGTAACAGTGTGAGGGATAAAAATGTTCCTGTGTATCTTTCATTGATTAATGATTTCTGAAGCAAAGTGAAACATTGCCTTTGTGCTGCTGCTGGGTGAAAGAATACACGAAGAAGTCCAAACAAATATCAGTCACATATCCTTTGATATACCAAGGATAGCATGTATTTTGCAAACCTGAGATTCCCTCTCATTTACAGCATTGCCTAAAGCAGAGCTCAGATAATAGGTCGGCTTTTAAAAAATAATTAGACAGATTATTTGTGTACTCCCCTGTGACTAAAGAAAACATATGATGAGAGCTGTCTCAACCTGGAAGGCTTTCGTTAAACTAAATAAGTCTCTTATTATTGTTTGGAGGGCTGTCTCAGGAATGCTGTTGCCCTGCTTAGCAAAGAATGACTACCTTCAGAAATGAAAATGGCACATCATTGATGTACTTAGTGAATAACTTACGGCTCACATGTTCACAGGGTGGCAAGATTCCTATCCGGTGGACCGCGCCAGAGGCAATTGCCTATCGTAAATTCACATCAGCGAGTGATGTATGGAGCTATGGAATTGTCATGTGGGAAGTGATGTCATATGGAGAGAGACCCTATTGGGATATGTCCAATCAAGATGTGAGTCTCTGTCTTTTGAAATATATGCATTTACATTGAGCTTGAGGACATTTCTTGTTACTGTATTATAGTAAGCATTGAGTTTGAAATGCTCGGGGTTCTTGATAACAATATGTCTGCTAATCTAAACGTTGTGACCAACAATGAGCATCAGCTTAAGGACCAAATATGGTTGACTTTATGTGGTCTAGAACACAGATACATGCATGGACAGATGCCTCAATCGATAACAGTATAGGAAAGTACTTCTATGTGGTGAGCATCCAAAACTATGTTGAAACAAAAGTGAAGTTTGTATTTAAAGGAAATGCAAAGGTTGTAAGCAAATTTTACATATGATAAAACTGACATAAAAGATTTATTGGAAGAAAAACCTAGTGAATATTTTAAATCCATCGTAATTATAATTAGGGCCCACCCCTGGAGAACTCTTTAAAAAAGCTGCATCAAATGACCCTTTGTAAATGATGCACTTCCCTGTAAATGTACCATCTGGACTTCTTCATCAGGGAGGATCCCTCTACTGGCAATTTCAGAAAAGCATTCAGTAATGACACTAATAAGATTCCAGAGGCATAGACCTTAATTACAAACATCTCTAGCAAGAAAGAAAAAGACAAGATAAAACAAAATACAAAATCCCCATATTAAGGTGTACTCCTAGACTATGTTTTAGGTAATTCTGGAAATATTTTAGCTAGTTGGGTGGGTGGGGGGCACTTACACTATTCAATCATGCTTAGCTGTGTTATTTTTTGTTTAATATAGTGGGTTATCAAGAGAGTGTTCCGTTTACGAGTTAAGATGGCATTTTAGAGTCTTTTGTTTAACTTCTCACTGATATGGAATGGCGCTGAGCATCTTCCTTGTCCTGAAAAATCAGGAAGCTGTGAAGCCCTGACAGCTATGTGAAGAGTGGGTACGCTTAAGAAACGGGTTGCAAGTTGCCTTTTCCATGACAGGATCCTCTAACAAATAGAGAAACTTTTGTGCTATGCATCCAGAGAGGCAGAAAAAAAAAAAATTCTCTCCTCTCACTAATCAGATTAAAGGTAATAATGGCGTTGACACTGTCTTATCTAAAAATTGTGAAAGGAGATTGATAACAGATGGCAAGAAAAGCAGTGGCTAGCAAGACAGGCAATGACAGAGAGGAATGGTACATTATCTATTGTTTGATGCGATGATGCTGTGCAGACACCTTCAAGCTTGAAGCCATGTTTGGATTCAGGTGAGAGATTTGCAGAGAAACAGAGATGAACTACTGCAATGAGCAGCTAGTGCCTACCTTCACGTGACTGATGACTTGAGAGTAAACCTTCCTTTATTCCAGTTGAGAGACCTGGTCGAAGGCTCACAAGAGTAGACACTCTAAAGATAACAGGTTTTTTTTTCCTTCCCTATATTCAGGCCTGAAAATGTGACTATATATTATATGAAACAGTTTTGTTTTGAGCTCTCAGTTGTTTAGTTTTATCCATGTGAAAGCATCTGAGGCCATTTCTCAACCACACCCTAATGAATGCTCTATCATTCATATGTGTTTGCTTCTGTGTTGAGTTTGGAGCAGAATAGGAATTAATAGGAAGTGTAACTCAAGAATTACTTTCAGGAGTAGAATTCATTTGGCATATGGAGTGAGATTCTCTGTGGAAAACACATCAAACTTTGCGAATTTCCTGTTTGTTTTCATCCTAAGTACCCCCAAATATTCAACAGTAAAATGAGAAAATATGCTTTGTTAACCCATGAGTCATCTCCCAAGCTGGCAGTAGATTGGGTGCTTATTAATCAGTCTGAGGGGTTATAACAAATTGAGTTACTCTGGCAGCAGCCCAGCATTGCTTGTATTATCATCAATTCAAAGTAAAATGTTTTCACTAAGTCCAGCGTCAATACCATGTACCTGGAAAGATAGAAGAAAGCCAGAGTATTAAATTGACCTTATGGAATTGCTGGAAATAAATAGAAGAAGGTGCAATGAAATGCCATAGGGAAGTCTTCTTGATGGAGTAGATCATATAGTAAAACAAAATTCTGGCAAAATACATGGAAGGAAAAGGATCAGACTGCTTAATAAATCACAAGATGCTCATTATACTGAAGCGGCATGCTGGTTAAAAAACAAAGCATCGCAAAGGCACACCGCACTGGGCCCCAGCGAATTGTCTGTTTTCTGTGGAAAGCCAATTTCTGAGCAGTCAATAGACCCACCACAGGATAATCTAAGGTGGTCACTGAAATAGCAGAAGCCACTGGTTGTTTCATAATAGCTATCATATTGAGAGGGAACAAAAATGGTTTGACTTAAAACAAATAAAATTTCTTAAAACCCCGAACAAGAACACCTCCGGAATCTACTCGCAACATCTTTAAGAGCACCAATGAAGAGCAAACTGAGATCAGGAATGAGAAACTGACTAGGCTTCTGGGGTATAAATTTCCAAACTAACAAAAACAAGTGGCTGGACTTAATGGAAATGGGTCCTGGTATTCACACCAGCAGTGTGAGCAAGAAGACACAGGCTTAAAATAATGCAAAGGAAATTCCATTTGGGAGACATGCATTCGCTGACTTCTGAGGGAGGGCTAGATCAGTCTCTTTTTGCCACCAGTGTTCTGGGATGATGGTCCTGAAGGGAAGATTGGAGAGGAACAGAGAGCAAGGCCATGAGATGTCCACAGAGCCATTATCCCAGGTCAAACACCATGCCACAGGTGTAGAACACAGAGCAGGAATATGTGATGTCCAGGGAGCCGTTATCACAGGTCTAAGTGGTTTCTATCTGCTTTGAAATGTCGATACATTTTCACATTAGAAGTTCAGATTGGAATTGTTTGCAATTTGAGAACACCTTGTAGCAACAGCTGGCCTCCATTGCCTGCTGCCAGCAAGATCCAGGTTTCAGCTCTGATATCTGTGAAGGACTTGGAGCGATTCCCATGCTCAAGGTCTTTGACAGCTGAATGGAGAAGAAACATTCTCATCAGGAGAGTGAGCTCTAACAACAGCTTGCCCGGCAGCTTAACATCCCATCCTGTTGTCTTTGATAGGTGATTAAAGCCATTGAAGAAGGCTATCGGCTACCCCCTCCGATGGACTGCCCCATTGCCCTCCACCAGCTGATGCTAGATTGCTGGCAGAAGGAGAGAAGCGACAGGCCTAAATTCGGGCAGATTGTCAACATGTTAGACAAACTCATCCGCAATCCCAACAGCTTGAAGAGGACGGGGACAGAAAGCTCCAGGTTGGCCATGCTTAGTTAATGGTGATGTATGAAAGAATGTATCAGAGGTGGCAGGCTCATGGTGACTCCCTTTAATTCTTGCCTTTTTGTTGGCGGCTGCCTCAGGCTCTCTGCCACCTGCATGTCTTCTTTCTCAGTTAACGAAGTATTTCAGGTAGTTCCGTTCACAATTTCTAAGAGCCTAATATCTGTCAGCCCTCAAACAATACTAAGACAATGCTGATTTTGTGTCATTCTTAAAAATGTAGGAAGAAGGATGAGTTGCAACTCAGAGAAGGGAGCGGGATAACGGAATAATAACAAGTAAGGGTGAGAGGAGAGTTTAGTCATCCCAATCCTGAGCGGGCTGTGAAGGCTTTAACTGTAGCAAGAGATTCCTTTGTTTCATTTGTTCTAGAGTCTTTCTTCCCGAGTTAGAGTAGGACTCAGGGCCAAGATAGAAACCGACCAAATTACAAAACATGTAGATGAATGTGTGAGAGGCTTTTTCAAAGCTAAACTGAACTGGCTGCACAAGAGGTTATTGCACAATTGAAACTAGGCAAAAGACTAGAAATAAAATGAAGACGCTATAATTCAATCTTACAATTCAGTGGGAACTTTTCAACATGAAGGCTCGACTTACTTGATGTCAGAATTTGGTGCTTGGATGATAGTTCATCTGAGACAGCATAAGCCAACTTTATTATGTTATTTGAAAGCCTGGTATAGTAAGTCATGCGGCCTGGACCTGTGTGAGTTGAGGCACTCACCAAATTCCAAATTGGAGTTTTTTAAAGGTTTCTCTTTCATCATGACCCAGAGTTGCAAGTAGATGGGCACCTTTCCCCACAGTATCCAAGCCATTCAAGTGATGGTCCTGTGAGATTTTCCTCTGATCATTTATCTGACACTAGTCTAAAAATCCTAGAAAGGGGAGCAGACATTTGGACATCTGAATCCCATATTGAAGTGCCTGAGTTCGAATCCTGGTTCTGTTCCAAATTTCCACTGGTGCGAATTCTGGGAGGCAGCAGGTATTGCTCGCATACGTGGGTCGCTGCAACTCATGTGGGAGACCGGAATTGAGGTTGTTGGCTCTTAATTTCAGCCTGTCCCAGCCTCAGCTGTTGAATGCATTTGGAGAATATATCAGTCACCTCTTTGCCCCCCACTCCATCTGTATTTCTCTCAAATCAATTAAATAAATCAGTAAAAAAATTTTTTTAAATTACAGAATAGAAGGAATATGGAGTAGACACTGGACATGCTGTCTATATTCCCTTCTGGGCTCTTTGTATTCCTTATCATTGGCCAGTATACTGAAATGTTAAAACAATTTATTTGTTTACTTATTTGAAAGGCAGAATGACAGAGCAGAAAAGGTGGAAAGGGAGAGAGAAAGAGAGATGTTGAAACTGCTTGTTCACTCCCCAAATGCTAGTAACACCCAGAGCCAGCCCAGGCCAAACCGAGGAACCAGTAACTCCATCTGGGTCTCCCACGTGGGTGGCAGAAGCCACTGTACTCGAGTCATTCTCCGCTGCCTCCCAGAAGCACTAGCAGGAAGCCAGATTGTGTACACACAACAGCCAGAACTCAAAGTAGGCACTACAATATGGAATGTGAGTGCTGCAAGCACAACTTAACCCAACCACTAACCAGCGAAATTATTTTTGAAAACAACATTTAAAGGACCGAATTTATATCTTATCTCTTCTACTTGGTGAATGTGTGAACTGAATAAAAGCATATATATCCTAATAGTCTGGGCTATATTTTTGCTCTTTTCTTCTTGAAGAGGGTAAAACAGATGATGCTAGGGCCTCCCTAAAAGGTCTAGTGACTGTTTGGTTAAGCCCCTGCCACCTTTGGGGGCTTCAGCTCCAGAGCCCATGTGTCTTGCCGGAGGATACATGATATTTAGGGGTTGAATAGCATAGCTTGTCCATCCACTAATATTATGGAATGCTTCCTTTATGCCAAAATATGAAACAAAAGGAGTTAATTGATATAGCTTTCCAATTCCCTGATTATTTCATTGTTACTTATTAGTGCTTGCTGATGATAGGATGTGGTATGATGCGGTACAAGACTCATTGCAGAATTAGGCAAATATCATAGTGTTCTCCACTAAGAGCATGCAGGCTTTTGGAACAAGCTTGACAATGACCCTGAGAGCTAATTGACAGAGAATGAGGATATTTTCATCCTAAGGTCAATTTGATCTTGTTCCAGGTACTCTGAGCCTACAACTTGCTCTACTAAAGCTCCTGACCTAGGCTGGAAGGAAGTACAGACTGATACTCTGTCAAATAGCAGATGTTACTGCTGTACAGCCACTTCACAATTACATCTGTAAAGTTCTATGTGCTAATGGTTGCTATTGGCTTAAAATTGAGAGAATTTAAAGTTGTATTATCCTTACTGTAAACATGTACAGATTTTTACTCAGCATTTTGGACTTGATAGAAATAGCCAGCACCAAAAAAAAAAAAAAGATCACAAAGACAGATTTTCACTTGGACACACAACTGTTGGATTAAGCAAATATTTATTAAAATAACCATATACATAAGAAAAAATGCAGATCAAAGTGATGTAATAAAGATTTAAACTTTATTCACATTAAATCTGCCCTCTGAAAGTAATTAAGGCTTTACATTTCCTATGAGTTTGTACTCATAGGAAAATAATTTTTGGTTGAATTCAATAGGGATACAATTTGAATTCAGTCATGATTTTATTCTGAATCACATGTTTTAACTCAGATATAACTCAGGATGAAAATTAGATCTAATCTGATTTAAAATCACACATATCCTGTAATTTTTAAGGGTAAAAGAACTTCAAGAAATTATAGTTCCAAGACACAGATGTTGCTATGCATTATCCTAATTACCATAAAGGTGGTACAAAATACCCCTATGGAGGTCCACTTTCTGATTATTAAATCACATAGTGAAGATGACTATAATTCTTTTACTCTATATTTTCTGTAAGTAAGTAAGTAATTTTCGTATAATCAATATTATGAGGAGTGGCAGAATTCTTGCCTGTAGTCATTCTTGGTCGTGGCCTAACATGAAACACCTGGCATGTGAAATGAGTGAACTAATAAATAAGCTAACAAGAAGTGCTTTGAATTTGCTGAAACCATTATTCAGGGACCTTAGCATAGGAATCTGAGAAGCACATTCCTCAATCCAAACCGTGATCAAAGTGGCCCTTCTTTCTGCCAGTCTTGGCACACGTGCTGGTCAGGCAAGGGTTGATTAAAGAGGGGATTAACTCCCTGCTGTCCCAAGTTTGTTTGAATGCACTGAGCCTGCCTGCAGACCTATCTGGAAGCATGTTGGATTTGAACTTTCACTGTTTTCTCTGCTTCCATCAAGTCTGGCAAGTTGGAAGCTTGCAGCTTTCCTTACTCCACTAGGGTTTCCATAGTTGCGGAGCTAACGTCTGTAATATTCAGTGCTGGCAGAGACGGGATTCTTTCCCCCAAAATTGAACAGCTTGAGCCACAAGGGATCCCCAACTTTTACTGCAGATTAGATACTGAAAGACATGCTTGAAGGGCGACATAAAAGAAGTGCAGTACATGGAATTAAAAGCAGATTGGATGATTGACATGTAATTTAGCAGCTTCATGAAATTAAGAATGAAAAAACCACAGTTACATTGGTGACAATCGTTCACTGAGTACCATCTCTTGGCTTACCAGTTCTTTGCTTATTTCAGGCCCCCTGATGTATGAGTCTTCCTGATTCACTGATAGATCCTCTCTATGCTTGCATGTTCTGCTTCTAGACCTAACACTGCCTTACTGGATCCCAGCTCCCCTGAATTCTCTGCCGTGGTATCAGTGGGCGATTGGCTACAGGCCATTAAAATGGACCGGTATAAGGATAACTTCACAGCTGCTGGTTATACCACACTAGAGGCTGTGGTGCACATGAACCAGGAGTAAGTACTCAGCGATGTAACACGAAAGGGTAAATCTAGATTTAATAGTATTTTTCTTTTTTGCTTTGAGCTGCATAATCATCCTCCTCATGTGAACAAACAAACAAAAATGAAAACTGGAATGCCTCTCATTTTGATTGAGTGTATTGTTACACAGTCCCTATAAAGCACCTACATTGTTGCATTAAATTGCGTAACTAAGCATTGTAGTACACCTGCCTTGTTGTGCTGTATTAATTGTGGCTGATTCAATTTGTGTGTCTGCATGCATATGGGAAAAAGATATCTTTAGCCCTCTTAACTTTCTCTGCCCCTTTTTTCTCCCCCTTTCTACAGTGACCTGGCAAGAATTGGCATCACAGCTATCACCCACCAGAATAAGATCTTGAGCAGTGTCCAGGCGATGCGAACCCAAATGCAGCAGATGCATGGCAGAATGGTTCCTGTCTGAGCCAGTGCTGAACAAACTCAAAACTCTTGAAATTAGTTTACCTCATCCATGCACTTTAATTGAAGAACTGCACTTTTTTTACTTCGTCTTCGCCCTCTGAAATTAAAGACAAAAAAAAAAAAAAAAAAAAAAAAAGAATCTGCAGCATTGCTTGGTGTACAGATTGCTGAAACTGTGGGGCTTCCAGAAATGACAGGCAGTCATTGGAGTTAGACCTGGAATAAATTTGTTTCTCTGAAGTCCTCCTGTCCATCACCAATCTGTAAAATACATGTACCTGTATAAATAGAACACTGCCTCCCACTTCTGATGCTGTCTTTGCTGCCAGATACTGAGCTGCTTGAGATCCTTTGATCCTCTCTGCATTTGGATTGACAACCGTAAATTCTGTGTGTGGCATCGATTGCCGTCATCTCTCTTTCACTGGAGTGAAGACCATGCCCAGCAATATTTCCGAAGGACTTGGCTGTAGCTTTGTGGGCTTGGCTTATATCATGGAAAAGAAACCAGGGTGGATACCGCATGTGTGGCTCCTCCTGCTAGCACTGAGGTGCTCAGACCACCTGCTGGCTTGCTATGACATGCGGGGTTAGAAAGAAAAGGAAATGGATCTTTAAAATATATATACAAAAACCAAGCCCCATAAACTCCTAATTGGACAAATGAGGTTTGTTTCTTTGGGCCTGAGGCTGTGCCATATAAAATCTTGCTTTGGGGCTCTACAAACTGATTGTAACTATCTTGTGGACACTGGGCTGTGACAATCTTGGATGGGGAACCCTCACGCTTCCCTGCTTCGGAGAAGAAACCCTTCACTTTCAAGGTGAGTCCGAAGAACCAGCAATGATTCTTCCTCTAATGAATGACCTCTTGTTGTAGACTTGGTCTCATTTGGAACAGAGCATTATTTTTACATTCTTTTGTTTTAAAATATTTATTTACTTATTTGAAAGGCAAAATTACAGAGAGGCAGAGTGGTTTTTTTTTTAAGATTCTTTTATTTATTTTTATTCGAAAGGCAGATTTACAGAAAGAAGAGACAGAGAGAAAGATCTTCCATTGGCTGGGTCACTACCCAAGTGGTGGCAATAGCTGGAGCTGAACCAATCCGAAGCCAGGAGCTCCTTCCGGGTCTCCCACATGGGTGCAGGGTCCCAAGGCTTTGGGCTGTCCTTTACTGCTTTCTCAGGCCACAAGCAGGGGGCTGGAAGGGAAGTGAAGCAGCCAGGATATGAACTGATGCCCCAATGTGATCCTGGTGCATGCAAGGCGAGGATTTTATCCACTAGGTAATTGCACTGGTCCTGGCAGAGAGATCTTTAATCTGCTGATTCACTCCCCAAAAGGTCACAACGGCTGGGACTGTGGCAAGCTAAAAGTGTTGGAATGCCACCCAGGTCACCCACATGTATAGTAAGGGCTCAAGTACCTGGGCCATCTTCTGCTAATTTCGAGGGCACATTAGCGAGAAACTGGATGGCAAGTTATGTACCAGGAACAAAAACTGTTGTTCCTATGAGATGTTGGCATCTAAAGGCCATGACTTAACCTTGCCTCTGTGAGGCCAGCCCCTTCAACCTTTGCCTGATGATGGGAGAGGAGATTTAAAAAACAATGTAGAAAAACCACCTGAGCAAGGATCTCAGAGCATGCCCCACATCCGGGACTTGGGGAGGGTGGGAAACTGGGTGGGGCTTCTCCCTCAATATCCCCCTTTACCTCAGATACAAGAAGGAAACAATATGGACATAATAGTCTTACCCACTTCCCTGTAGCCCGTGAACCTTTTTACCGTAATTAACTATGTAAAGATTGTCAACAATATAATTAAAAATAATAATAATTAAAAAAAAACCAATGTAGATGCATGCTGCTCTTCCAGGAAAACGGAAACCATGGATTAGATAAGGTCAAGTGTGAAGCTGCATTGTCCTCGGTGTAGTCCGTATGTGTCCCACGTGCTTACTCTGCCTTCTGAGTGCAATGGCGTGATGTCAGATCCTCCTGTCCAATCCTGCTGACTAGGTGGAGGCGGGGGGTGTCACATGGCCTGTGCTTTGCAGACTTTGACTGGGAGGTCTCACTTTCTGTCTTACTTTGGTGACACTTGTATCAAACCAGTGGGGCAAAGGAGGATCCAACAAAATGTCAATGGGGAGGATTGGAACTCACCTTGGAGTTGGTGTTAGGACCTGTTCAAAGATGTGCTTTTTGTCCGGAAGCCCAGTGTTTCTATTTGATCTGTGATTTTTCTTTCTGAAAAGCTGAATGATACGGCTTTATTTTTTCCTAGAGGCAAAGGGCCCAACTTTGGAAAGTTTGAAGGGTTTTTCTTCTTTAACTCTTCTATTTTTATCGTTACCTTAAACAAGAGCTCAACTGATTTCAGTGACCTTTTCCCCTGCTTTTGTTTTATCGTGAAAGCTCTTTCTTACAGAGCAAGGAATGCTAAATTTGATGCTGTCAAATCATGACAGTTTAGCAAAAATCCTTTTTTGCAATATTGGTTGTAAAAGGTTTTTCTGCTCACAAGGCATGTAAAATTTCTTTTTAAAACTACTGCCACAGTTTTATACTTTTATCACCACTTTTGCTGATGTCTGGAAGTTATTACAAGTTGACAAATGCAAGTTTTGCTTGATTTAAAAAAATTAAAACTACTGATTCCTTCAGCTCAGTGTGGAAAATTTTGTTTTGATTCTCTGAAAGGAAAGCATCATGGCATTGCATTTGAAGTTATAATGGAATATTACCTTTTACATGTTGAATAATTAAAAGTTTTTGCCTTTATAAAGTCAACCACTTAAGATTTCAGGTGTTTTTCTAAACATTGAACATATTCAAAACAGAGCATTCTAAGGAAAGAGCTGTCAATTCTAAAATAGCCTACAAGCTAACATTATGTGCTATGCTGGATTTCTCTTGTTACAGATCAGCAAGTATCTGCACAAATGATACAGTCAGGTGGAAATTAAAAGAATGATAGAGTATGAAATCTTAACAGTTCTATTAAATTCGTTATTACACTGAAGGTTAGTGTAAGGACAAAAATGTACTTCTCAGGTACCTAAGATAATACCCACTAACAGAAGTGTTTATGATACCCACCACCTCCCTCAAGTTTTGTAAGACAGATGTGAGAACAATCAGACTGATGCATTTGCTCCCCAGGGCGTGGAGCCTGACCTGGCATCTGGATAAATACGGATTCAAAAGCAACTAAAATGTTGACATTGAGAAATTTGCTCCTTTTTTTTTTTTTTTTTTGGATTTAACTCAGTTCCTCCACTTGTAAATTCATGAGATAATGATACCTTACAAATAACGACTTTGCTAACACAGAATGTTGCTTTAAATTTATGTGACATGTTCTTACGCAAAACACAGTGAGCTCCGCAGAAGGTGCGCTCTTTTGCCAAGCCTGACCAAGTGTTACTCATTCACCTTTCAATTGTGTTCCCAAATGTTGCATTGCAACCTGCCAGGTCAGGGTGAAATAAAGTTTAATGATGATATCCCACATGGATGAAACTTCTTATTAAATAGATTTATGAGAGTTTGGGGGTAGCTAAACAAAGGTGATAGACCTCAAAAATTATTCCTGTAAGATAAACATGCATCATTGAATGTTAGCATTTATGAAACTGTTATAATTGGGAAGCAATGGCACCCACAAGTAAAATTATAGCAATGAAGGAATTGGATGGTGAGGATATGTTCATATCTTTATAATTGCAGGAAGAATTCTGTGTTACTTTAGTAAAAGTAATTTTGCTTTAATCCCACACATATCACATGCTTTGTCTGGTCGCTGTTCGAGAAATTTCCCATGATGAAGGAGCTTATTTTCCTGTCTTCCGGCCCCAGCTTCATTAAAAATCTTCACATTACCATATTTCTGACTTAAAACATCCAATCTTTTTCATATGTCCACCAAATGACCCACTTATTGTTATTCATATGTCTATATAGTATGTACATAACCAGGCATTACATGAAGAGGGGGGTTGGCAGACTGAAGGAGCATAAATATGCTGTGAGACCACTTACTTTTCTCTTTTATGAAGTTTTCAGTAGCAAAAAAAAAGTCTAAAAGTGGACCTGCCACAAGTGTTGGTTATACTCTGGGTTTCTAAGGTCACTCTCATGTTTTCCTCATCCTTCACATGAATTTATGTTTGCCTAGTGAAATTCCTGCACATTCAGGTTTTTTTCTTTAATTTATTTATTTTGATTTGTAAGGCAGATTTAGAAAGAAAAGGAGATGGAGATCTTCCATTCAGTGGTTCCCTCCCCAAAGGCTGTGACAATCCAAAGCCAGGAGCCAGGAGCTTCTTCTGCATCTCCCAAGTGGAGGCAGGGGCCCAAGTTCTAAGACCATCCTCCCCTGCTTTCCGGAGCCATAAACAAGGAGCTGGATGGGAAGTGGAGCAATTGAGACATGCACTGGTGTCCATGGGGGATATTGGCGCCTCAAATTTTAGGATTAGCCTGTTGAGCCACAGTGCTGGCCCCACATTCAGGTTTTGAAAACTATCTTTGACGGACATGCTCAATTCCAGAGAGGAAATAGTTGGAAAAATGAATCTCGTTTCTTTAATCGTTCCTTAATGGCCAAACTGAAAAACATTAGTGCGGACGGGCAGTTTCTTGAAGATGTTATAATTATCCACAACCCATGTATATCACTTTAAATTGTTAAAAAAAATTGTATCAACATAATTTATGGGGGATTTGTATTCCTAGCTCTTCCAAATAGATTGTTTTCTAGAAGTAGAAATGGGGCCATTTACCTCAATGAATTTAAATTTCAATTTAGTCTACTTCACTTAATGAATGTGCGCACACTGGTCATTGATTTGATAAAGTAAGCGAAAACATCTCTAAAGATAGATGCCTTTTGTCTTGAACTTGGGGCCACCAGTGGCTAAGCATGGCCCCTGTGAAGAGAAGTATAACCCAAGAAGCAATAATGGAAGTCGTCTGTCCCAAACGAAAGAAGGGAAATATCTTCTTTTAGCTTAATTTGGTTAGTTGACAGATAAGAGAAGTAGGAGGCACAGTGATTTCATTGTTTTATGCCAGTCTTGAATTCTAGACCAATTTCTAGACTTTTAGTTTGCAGCTGCTTTTTTCCTGTGGCAGTGAAGATAAGGGAGCAGTGATCTCCATCCCAACACAGCAAATCCCTCCTTTGCCTCGGGCACTAAGTTCCCCCTGACCTTTCTATTCACTCGCACCCTGTATAGATCCTTCTCTAAGTTAGAGACTCTTATCTATCAAAGGATACTTGCCTTTTGAAAAAACACAAATCCAGGACCTGACACAATGGCTCGATTAGCTTATCCTTCCCTTGGAAGCTCCAGGATCCCTTCCAGGTGATCCAGCTCATTGTTTATGGCCTGAGAAAGCATTGAGACGCTGCACTCATGTAGGATACCTGAAAGGGGAAGCTCCTGGCTCCAGCTTCAGATGGGCTCAGCTCTGGTCATTGCGGCCAATTGATGGATGGGTGAATAGCAAGTGGGAGATCTTTTTCTCTGTCTCTCCTCTTTGAGAATCTGCCCATCCAATAAAAATAATAAGTCTTAAAAAAAATTAGAAAAAGGGTCCAGAGCAGTACCCTAGTGGCTAAAGTCGTTGCCTGGCAAGCACCGGGATCCCTCATGGGAGCCGGTTCGTCTCCCCACTGGCCCACTTCTCTTCCAGCTCCCTGCATGTGGCCTGGGGAAGCAGTAAAGGATGCCCCAAAGCCTTGAGACCCTGCACACAGGCGCGTTCGACCGAAAGAAGCTCCTGGCTTCTGTGTTTGGATCGCTCGGCTCTGACAGTTGCAGCTGCTTGAGGAGTGAACCAGCAAATGGAAGATATTTCTGTTACTCTGTCTCTCTGTAAATCTGACTTTCCAATTAAAAAAATACATCTTGAGAGAGAGAGAGAGAAATCACACCCAGTGCTTTTTATCTCTTAGTCTGCTTATTTTTCAAGCATTATTGACCGTTGGTGGATTGTTACACAAAATCAGTTCATGATTGTCCTTTGGAAGAGGGACTTCTCAGCGTCATCATTGAAGACTCCAGATAGACTATTTCAGTGTGTGACATTCGGCAGGTTACTCAAGCTTTGTGCTTCAATTTCCTCATCCTTATCATAGGGACAAAAAATAGTTCCCTTCTCAGAGTTGTAACTTAGCTGTTCATAAACACTGGTCTTTGTGTTTGTAGTTCTTGTTTTTCAGCAAAGGAAACTAAGAATCCTTGATCCCCTTCCTGTACTGTTTTTACTAAGCCATGCCAACTTCTAGCAGCCCATGTTCTTTCTTGCAGTATTGGGTGACAGCTGGCTGGCCAACTTGATCGGTGTTTTGTCTAACGTCTGGTTCTTTTTTACTGCAGGGAGTCGATTTTGCTATCTTGACCTCACAGCCCTTCGTGTTGATTGCAAAGCCCATGGAAGAAAACAGAACACACCCTCCTTGATTCCTTCTGGACATGTTTCATCTGCTTCAATGATGTCAGTTCCAGGGCAAAGACACTGATGGACAACACCCACACCTGAGAAGAATAAACGTTGGATTCTCCGATCTGTTTTCCCGGTGAAAGACAGAGCAACGTTGAAGGCTCAGCATCTGTTCTCCAGTTGCACTGAGGAATGTACTGTCTTACAGCACCAGCTCTGCAGAGCCCCTGTTCCCAAACTCCTTGTGCTTTTATTTATATGTATTTCCATATTTCATCCCTGTATGTCACTGCTGCATTGGTGTGGCAGCAAGTGACTAAAGGCTACAGGTTTCATGGACACCAAGCCAGGTGCCACCACACAAAACAAAGCCAGTTCCCATGAGCTGCCTATGATATGCATTGCTGAAGTAACATTTTACCCAGGGTGTGCCACTGCAGTGATATAAATATATTTTTTCCTAGACTAAATATGAGCTATCTCTTTTGATGTGTGTACATAGGTGTGAGTGCGTGTGCGTGTGTGTGTGCGTATGTATGCGATTAGAACCTCATGCTTAGAACTGCCTGTGAGTGTTGTGGAATGCTACACCTGGAGAGTTCTGGTGTCCCACCAGTTCCAAGATGAAGAACCGTGTGATCAAGTGGGCCTGGAGAACATTCCTTTCCCCTTGGAAAGACAACCTGAAAGTGTTAAATACTGCATCTATAGCTGTTTTTGTTGCTGCCACACTAACCTTAAGAAGTAATTTCACAGCTTTGAACAGAGGCAATTTCACCTTAATGGTGGAAGTAATTTTAGAATATAAATCCATCCAGGTGGCAACCCATCATCGAAATCATGAATTCTGATTGAACTCATCTGAATTGTCAGCTTCTTGATGGAGAAGAAGAAGGGGATGAAATGTGTTTGGTAACCCCATATGAAGTACAAGTAGCCTTTGTTTTCCTGCATAAATGGACTTGTTGAATGAGAACAAATATATGCAACTCATATACTTTTGAAGATGAACGTAGATACGTGTGTCAGCTTTGAGACGATGTGTCCTGGATTAATACTTTGTCTCCCAATGTCACAGAAAAATACATGCCAGTGACTTTTAGGGTTTTTGTAGTTGATATGGGATGGCCTCATGTAATTTCAGGGCCCCGAGTTACATAGAAAGTTCTACAGTAACTAATATGCAGTGAACTCCCGTAACCCTCAAAAGTGCATCAGCCTTCTAGAATCTGAGTTCTGTAGGGTAAAGATTCAGTATGGAAATGATCTGTATACCAAACTCCAGCCAATATACTGCCATTTTCCATAATCCAAGTGGCTGCCTTGCTTATTCCAAGCTGTGGTTGCAGAAACTATGGCCATTTATATAAGCTATAACATCAAATCAGGGAAAAAATGGGGAAAAAAAAAAACAATTCTGAGGTGTGTATTGTTGAGTAAGTAGAGAAAAATCATCAATAAATATTTATTGCATTCTGACAGGGTGTGTGGCATTGTATTCTCATAACTATGCCCAAGTGACAAAGTTAATTCACCCCTTTTTGGGGACCTTAATATATTTTTAAAGGGATGTGCCTATGCATTAATGCCTGAAAAAATGTATAAAGAAATGAGGTTTAATCTCCAAGCAGATCATCTTTCTCACAGGTAAGGTTAAGACTCTGCCTCCAGGGTCTGTGTCTAGCCCAGGAGCTGACATTGGCCAAGTGAGCTCGATTACTCTGTATTGTTCAGATGTACTAAGCAGCTTGAAGCCGTTCTTCTGCACCGAATCAAGTAGTTTCCCCATGTATCTACTGGCCCCAAGTTGTTTTTGGCAATCCTAAGAATCAAATTTTCTGATGTGTTTTAAAAAGTTGTTATTTTAAAGAAAGATTGTGCTTACGATACTGCTGGTGTGTGCATCCTGAGACCTCGTGTTCGATCTGTGAAGGACATGTGTGTTAATCCATACACATGTATAGCCTCAATATTTGAAGACGCTTAAATTCTGACCCATAAAGGAAAATTCTAGAAGCAATATTTTCACTTATTTAACAATCTCCAAACAACATCAAGCATCAATACACATTGAAGAGTGCATTTATTTTTTGTATCACTCTAAGTATGTTGGAATATGCAAGGACTGTGGTTAAAATTAGAATGTATAAGGCATATTATAATTTAGTTCATACTGAAAAAGAAATTAGTAATACATCATTTTGTTCGTACATGTTCCAAAAATTCAAGCAATCTCTCGAGTTAAGACCTAGATTTTCTATTTTTATTTGTCCAGGTATTTTTCTTCCCTTCATGAACTTTAGGTACACATAACTTATGTCATTTATTTATGGTCTTTTATACCTAGTTTGTAAAATTGTAAAATAGCAAACTAAATGCAGAGTTTGCATTTGAATATAATAAAGTAGTTGCCGTATACAAACCTGGAATCCTGCTGTTTTCAATAATTTTTTGTTGTTTATGGTGTTTCTGACTTAATTATTAATTGCATATTGGTTAAAACTGAAATCTTAAATTCAACTAAGAAGGTTGACTTGGAGAGTAAAAGCTTTAACTTCTAAATGGTCATCACCCTTGAGAACAATGTATTGGGAAACCTGGCCTACAAGAGCCTATGTCCGATTGCAACTAAAACTATGGACTTCAGTTGGAATTCTGGCTCTACCACTCACTAATTATACAGTCTAGGGCAAGTCTCTTAACTTGTCTCAGCCTATTCCCTTATATGTAGTACATGCACTATAATAATTACAATACCAACGCTTTAAAATAAATATTAAGCATACAAAAATACCTACCACAGGGTCTTTCATCTAGCCAGAACTCAGCAAATGGTATTTATCATCAGCAGCAGTGTTGGTGGCATGGACTTCCTCTGTCACATGTTCAGTTCTATGCTCTCTTTTGGGTTTGTGGCACTAATCCAAGCCATCATACCTATCAGGACCTTTTAGCCTGAAGTCCATGGAGCCTGGAGGGAGCACCGGAGTTCTGAGAGGTCCTAGATGCTCTTCCCAACCGCACAAACACCATCATGACTGTAAATACATCTTGATGACAGGTTTCAGAAAATTTCATCAAACTCAAAATGTATTAGGGCTGCAAAAGCAAGGAACATAATTTAAAATATTATTTTCCTGTGCTATTTGATTAAGACCCAGAGGAACTTCTTGGAAACTTTTCCCACCATTGAGTAATGGGTGCAAGCTCTGTCCTGCCTGTGATGCTGACCAAGGTCACACATTTGGAAAAGGATGTGTCAAACCTTCTATGGATCAGAAAGGGATTCTATTCCTGTTCTCTTTATCATACTGTCTGGAACCTAATTATGCAAACCTTAAGTGCTAGGATCTAGGAAATATCTTTTTATGTGCATAGGAAACGATTGGAAACTGCAGGATGACTAGCCAGTGTTTAACACAGCTATATTAGGGAATCGTACCTACAGGAGGTTGAGGGAAGCTTCTGTGGAGTTGAGGGCATCTAAAAGCCTTGCTCTCCCATCCACACATCTGAGGTCATTTCCAAGAGACCTCCAGCAACATGACAACGCTCAGAATGGCAGCTTTGTGCTCCATCAATTATTTTAAAGATTGTGTTTTCCTTGTTGCACCTCAGATGTCTGCTTTTTCTTTAGTCCCAACCCTCTGTTTACACACAATGCTTATCAAGATTTCAGTTGCCTTTGTCACTCCAGTTGCTTGGAGGAGAGAAGGGCATGGGAAATCCAAACTCCACCATCATCCTAGGCAAGATAGATGGAACATGTTTTTTCCCACAAATCCAAATATGCCCTGGGATTTAGGAAGCCACACACATCTGATCCTGTTGGAGCTGGCTACTAGGCTATGGGCATTCATTCTTGTTAGCATGCTTGAGTACTAACTACCAAATGGAAGTTCTGTTTATCTACATTCCCCAGAAGCCTATGGCAGAGATGCCCCTATCATTTCACATGTGAGGCATAGGGAGATGAGGTAAACAGTTCAGAGTGACCCTGTGAATAGTAGTTGGAATCGGGGATTCTAAGTATTTTTCTTTAGTGAGGTTCCAATGGTTTGCTCCTAATTCCTACAACACATTAACACGCTCAAAGATGAACCCAGCTTGCTCTGTCCTATCTGATTAAACAATTTGTTAGGTGAGTATGTTCCTGTTGATGACAGTGCTACACATCATCATTGGCAGGCTGTAGATGCTATTGCATTTATCCCTAAACACTGCTTACTTCTTCCGTTCATGGGTGGTTTATAGTCTTGCTGATTATTTTGGTAAACTTTCAGTGGAACAAACTATCACTTCAGTATAATGTGCATCTAACACACTATTTGGCAAGAATGAATCTCCATGTTCTACTTCTCACCAAAAGCAGAGTCTAATCTATTATCACTGAGATACCATCGTCTGATGTACAGTTGAGGAGGAGGTAGTGATTTTCTTTAATTATCACTTTCATGCCCTAAGCATAAAAGCCACAGACAGCAGTTTTCACATGACATTCTTCACTTTGATGAAGGCCTATGACAAAAGAGTAGTTATTAACCAAATAGAAACAAAAGTTGGCCCTCATCACAAGAAAATGATCTGAAGTAAAGACAGAACTTCATGTAGACCTTGCCTGCCGTGTACTGGCGAGGCACCTTGTGTGTGGTCTCTGAGACAGTGCGTTCGTTTTCACAAAAACACTTAGGGTTCTCTAAGAAATCACTGTAATCAAATCTGTGGACACCTTCTCTGGAAAGCACCAACTGTCAACACTAGTATCTACATGGCTAGTGGGCTATGGTAAGTAAATAATGCTCAGACAGGGGAGACTAACCCTCTACCTGCAGTGCTGGCATCCTATATGGGTGCTGGTTTGAGTGCCGGCTGTTTTGATTCCTTACTTATGGTCTAGGAATACAGTAGCAGATGGCTCAAATCCCTGGGCTTCTGTATCCACATGGAAAACACAGAAAAAGCTCCAGTCTCCTGGTTTCTAATTGGCTCAGCTCCAGCTATTGCAGCCATATGAGGAGTAAACCAGCAGATGAGAGATCTCTGTCTCTATGTCTCTTTATATAACTCTGCTTTTCAAATAAATATAAATCTTGAAAAAAAGTTAGGTTGTTGAGACGTGGAAACATATTATTCATCAGATCACAAATGGAGGCAGGAAGGGTTCTTTGGCTAAATGTGATCAATAGTGGTGCATTTCGTTGCCCTCTTTTAGGATATTCTTCAAGTACATTGCCCTGTTAAAAGTTCTAATGAGTGCTGTGGTAAAGAAATAACTGTTTCCAGTTATTTTTTCTCCAGAATTTTTGAAGTATATTAAAAATAAAATTGTTTTCATATACTCTGAAATAAAAGTTTTCAGAAATATTGTAGAAATTTATTTGTTGGAGTTTCATATGGCAGGCAGTACTGCAGCAGTCTCTCTCTCTCTCTCTCTCTCTCTCTCTCTCTCTCTCTCTCTCTCCCTTCCTCTGTATCTCTCCCTCTATTTAGCTCCAGAGTTAGTAGAAAGAGCTTAGGCCTCCTGAATCCAGCCAAACTGTACTTTTTATTTCGAGATCCCAAGTATTTATTTCAAGTACTTATCCAAAACTACAGCTAAATGGAGACTTGCCATTTTGCATGGAGATGGTCTAGTGACTGCAGTTTTAGTTGCAGAAACAGAACATGAGTTGCAGAGCAAGATTGGCAGGACTGTGTTGTTAGAAAGTATGAATACCCTGATTTCTGAGCCTGTACAAGAGGCTTTAAATAATGAACTGCATAGTGTGTGCCAAAGTCACGACATGGGCTACAATGTCTGAACTGTTCACAGTGAAGAACCAAATGGATTTTGACAATGAAATAATGCACCACACACTTAAATCAACAACCCAGTTAAGACTGTTGCTGTATTGTGGGCTTTGCCTCAGTTATTTTACCCTTTCCCTTTGGAGGAAGTGCCTTGAGCCATTGGCCGTTCCCAGTTGAGTGGGTAATAGATCCCTGACATATCTTATTTCTGGCAATCACCCTGGACATAATTCTCTATTTACAGCACTGATGTAGAAAACTTGATGAATATTTAGAAGAAAATGGAATTAGGTCCTAAGGACCCAGTTAAAATCAACTTAGTAGAACATTGTTGTTACTTTGTACAGAGCTAGAAAAGATAGCTAGAAGAGAAAGTGGCTTTAACATACACCCAGAGAAACTATATATTATACACATAATATGTAAGAGGCAATTATGGCCTAGTAATCGGTAGTGTATCACTACCTAGCAATCAGATTGACGTATTCTAATGAGACCCATGTTGTTTGTAATCAGACTGGCATTGCTTATTCATATCTCTATCCCATAAGATGCACTTTTAAATGGCTCAGATTGCACCAGATGCTATAAGAAATGGCATTCCATTTCATTCCATTACCAGCATTTTCTTCTTCCAATTAGCATAACTTAAAATCAGCCAGAGGCAAATGTGAGGGACTGAAAGTTGTAAAGAAGTTCAAGAAATACTTGATAAGGAAAAAACAAAAAGGCAAAATGACACTTCAGTGCAACATTTTTTTGTGTGGGCAGGTGAACCCTGTAATTAATAGAATTATTATTCTTCAAATTGGTAAGAATTCATTTCTGAGAGTTGTTAAAATATTAGAGTCTCTCAGGGCACTAATTGCCCCAGGGGCTTTTGCTTTTGCCTTGTCTTGTGAAGACATCGGAGAGTCACCACCTTATTTACCGACCAGCTAAGGTTTAATTGAGTTCATTCCCCCCACCCACTTCAAAATGGCCAGGAATGGGCAGGATCAAAACAAATTCCCATTTGTAGAATGAAAAGATCCTCATAAATTGTCTCTTTATAAGCTAGGTGTTGGCTGTTTATAAGATTGCTGAACTTTAAACCAAAGCGACTGTAATAAATACGTTTTCCCTATAGCAAGCTTCTATAATGCCAGAAACATCATTTTGGTTTTGATTTTTTAAGATCATGACTGACATTTGATATTGATAGACAAATTCTCTGATGTTTTGCATACTCAATATGTCTGCATCACCCTCACAGGAAGCTTTCATTCCCTAGTCTTCTGACTGGGCTGTTGCTCAGCATTCATCCAACATTCTTTCTATGGTTCTCTTCTCAATAGCACTCAACAAATTGAAATGAAGGACCTATGTTTTCTCTTCCTGTCATCTGAGTGAGACAAATCCTTCTCTAGTTAAAATGTTAACCTATTGAGTGTGAGCCAGTGATGGTTCAGAGGTGGTCCCAAGTGAAACTTGAGATTTCTCTTCTATGATATTGGAAACAATCCTTCTGGTACGTGTCCCACCCCAATATGGACAAAAGACATTTCTATGAAGGATCAGAAATTGTGCTATATAGCCATGCTGATTCTCTTTAGTTCAGCATCATCACATTTACACAACAGGTCTTTCATCATTTGAAACACAAATCAAGAAACCTTATGCTTGGAGTACAAACGTCACTGTTTTTGGAAAACCACAAAGACTTTTCCGACCTTGAAATCTTCCCCCTGCTAGTTCTTCAGGAATGTTTACTGCCCTTTGATCCTTTGGGACCCTGAGTCCATAACTCGTTGGCTTTCTCCATTCGATTCCAGGATCAACAGCACCAGGAATCTTTTCCTCATCCATTTCCCATGCCTAAAGCCATGTTTACCTGTATAGCTGCTGCTAGCTGAGTTACCTGAAAGAATGATGAGTTAATGAATTCTCAGGGTTCATTTTAATTGCACTGAAAGGAAGGGACAATACACCCCTTACACTAAATGTTTGGATTTATGTTCACCGTCATGTGCCTCATGATCATATATTATCTATCCAGGTAGATGGATGGTTGTACTGAGGAATAATAGGAAAATCATTGGCTGTTATATCAGTGTGTTGGAAATAAATTTTAGCTAGATGACTCAACTGAGGAAAATCGTTTCATTTCCTTCATGTAGAAAGTTGGAATCATGTCCGACATTTAGGGTGCTGTGTGAGAATAAACATTTGGTAAATGGAACAAGCACTGTGACATAGCAAGTTAAGTGCCACTAGGGATACCTGACTCTTAAATTTGAGTGTCTGGAATTGAGTTTCCTCTCTGCTTCTGTTTCAGTGTTCTGCCAGTGCACCTTGGAGGCAGCCAGTGATGACTTAAGTACAAAGGAGAACTTGATGAAGTCTTTGCATTCTGGCAGTGATCTGGTCCAGATCTTGCTAGTGTGATCATTTAGGTAGCAAATTGAAGATCCTCTGTGTGTGTGTGTGTGTGTTTATGCATGTACATATTTTTAATCTATCACCCTGCCTTTTGAACAAATAGTAATCTTTTTGAAAAAAGCATTTTTTAAAAAAATTGGTAGTGCACTGTAATAAACACTAAGGAAATGGAAACTTTTTATCTTAGTGCTCTGCAACCTTAGTAATATTTAACATTTTTAAAGATATCACTTAAAATTCAATATCTAATGTCCATTCAATATCTCGAATGTTACAAGTTACTACTACTGCATTATACTTAAGCTAATAACAATGGATTACAATGGCTTCAAGATTACACAAGGATAGGAAGTCAAAAAAAAGAAAGCTTCTAAGCTAAAACATTGTCACTGAAGTGTTTGCAAAAAATAGCAGATTTTGGGCCCAAAATGGTAGCCTAGTGGCTAAAGTCCTTGCCTCTCATGTTCCCAGATCCCATATGGGCACCAGTTCTAATCCTGTCAGTCCCACTACCTATTCAACTCCATGCTTGTGGCCTGGGAAAGCAGTTGAGGACGACCCAGTGTCTTGGAACCCTTTACCTGAGTAGGAGATCTGGATGCAGCTCCTGGCTCCTGGCTTCGGATCTGCTCAGCTCCAGCCTTCGCAGCCACATGGAGAGCAAATCAGCTGACAGAAGATCTTTCTCTCTGTCTCTCCTCCCCTCTGTATATCTGACTTTCCAATAAAGATAAATCAATATTTTCTGAAAAAATAGCAGATTTTTAGGGTGAAGCTATGGTTTGTCTTCAGAGCCCTTCATTTCTTTTATTGGAGCTTGTATATGCTCACTGATGGTTATTTGTATGCAGGTAGGTGCGTGTATGCAACTGTTTGTGTGAGGCTGAGCTTTTGCTCATCGACAATCAGAATGTGAGGCTGGGCCACAAAAAGTACAATGTATGTGCAATATCATGCTTTTGAATTTCAGATCTTCAGATTTAGTAACTTGAACTGGACTATCCTGATGGGGCACTATTTAGTATTGAAAATAGGTCAGATTGTGGCAAATACCCTTTGACTCTTGTTGAAGTCATGTTTGGGCTCATGGACTAGATCATATGTATTGGTAGTGATCTTTAGCTGAAAGGAAGATAAATAAATAATTATTAGCCATTCAGGACTGGGCAGGAGCTAACCCTGGGATTGCTGGAGAGGCCTCACTTGGGCTAGTGAAGCTGGCTTTGAATCCTATGCATGGAGTGTTTGGAGCTAGCATGGCGAGAGTTGATAGGCTCAGTACAAGGAGGCAGACTGGAGATGCACAGCGTGTCAACCTACTAAGAAGAGCTGGATGTGCAGGAAGATTGCACTCACAGATCACTCTATGAGTCTTAACTTCAGCCACACTCAACTGTTGGGAAATACAGTTAAGAGATAAGTTCGTAATAAGACCATGGAGGAAATGGCAAGGCCTTACTTGGAAATTAGCTGCTCTCAAGACTATCATGAGAATCGTCTGGAGCACGGGAAAGCAGAGATAGCAAGATCTGACAGATGTGCTCAAGACTACATAGGCGGCAGGTTTGCGGAAACTGAAAGAAAGTTTCAAGGAAACTATCAGCAGTTGGTTGGAGAGCATTCGGAGCAACATAGTTTGGACAGAGATGAAAAAAGTGAAACTATTGTAGCCACAGGCAGGTGAGGTTGGTGACTTATGGAATACAAAAAGCTATCTTATTCTGTTTCATTTAACAACACCCTGGTTGCAAGCATTACTGCTTCTATTTGTCAACTTGTAAAATGAGAATTAAATAAATTATATCCTTCCTTCAGTTAATACTGCTTGAAATGGTTGTGCTGAATTTTGTGTCATATCTGCTGTCAGAGATGATGTACTTCCTGTGATACCTTGTCTCCTTTAAGGAGTGAATATAGAACTGGAGGGAAATGTGCTCTGTGTTCATTTCCTGTATCATTTCCAAAGCTTCAGTAGTTCTTTTGATGTGAATTGCTGATCATTGTTACCTGCCCAAATGTCTTGATGGAGGAGTGGGTTGTAGGGGAAATTTGTGTTTTCTTGAGAATCAATAACATCCCACATCTTAAGTAAGACTTTTAATACTATGACTGATGACCTGAAATTGATTTCCCTAGCTGCAGACCAAAATGATAGAAAATCTGTTTACTGGAGTAGGTATTCTGCTTGATGCTGTTTAAAAAGAAGACACTGGATCTTGACTGAAGTGTCACAAATAGATTTGTACACATGAGTATGTCACATGATTTCTTACTGTCAAACAAGAACTTGGGCTTCTATAATGATCTGGAGTATCTTTCAGTTGAGAAGTTAAGTATATGTTTTAAATTCATAGTAGTTTGCCAGTGCAACAGTGTTGGCACACAGATGCTAAGAAAGGCAACACTGACATTTAGCGGTCACACACTGATCTGACTGTTGCAGTGATGTTATCGAGCTACTTTTAGGCTAGCAAGTAAGTGACTGCTTCTTTTTTTTTAAGATGTATTTATTTGGTTAGTTGAAAGAGAAGGAGAAGCAGAAGCAGAGAGATAGAGAGAGAGAATGAATCTACTGTCCGGAGGCTCACTCCCCAAATAGATGCAATACTGGCTAGACCACATCAAAGCCAGAAGCTAGAAATTTCATTTGGGTCTGTCACCTGGGTGCACGGGCTGTAGGATGTGGATCACCTTCTGTTGATTTCTTGGGTGCACCAACAAGGAGGTGGTTCAGAAGTGGAGTAGTGGAGACAGAGCCTGTGTTAGCATGGGATGCCAGCAATGTAAGTGGTCACTTTACCTACTACACCATGATGTCAGCCTCAATGGCAGCTCTTGCGACTTATCTTCAGTATGTCCCAGCCGTCCCAACTACTCCAGTTGTCACCCAAAGCAGCCCCACAATTACTAAGATATTTAACAGAGGTTTACTTTGAAACTATTTTCACACAATCTAAGTACTGTAATCGAAAGATTTGAGTTATAAAATAAGATGCATGTACAGCTAGAGAAACAATCAACAAAGTAAAAAGGCAACCCACAGAATGGGAGAAGATCTTCGCACACGACATAGGTGATAGAGGGCCGATCTCCAGAATATACAAAGAGCTACAAAACAACCAAAATGTCAAAACAAACAAGCCACTCAAGAAATGGGCACGGGAAATGGGCAAACACTTCACAAAGGAACAAACCCAAATGGCAAATAAACATATGAAAAAATGCTCAAGTTCCCTGGCAATAAGGGAAATCCAAATTAAAACATCAATGAGGTACCACCTAACGCCAGTAAGACTGGCCCACATGAATAAAAGCACCAACAACACTTGTTGGCGATGTTGTGGGGAAAAGGGATCCCTACTCCACTGCTGGTGGGGCTGCAGGCTGGTAAGCCTCTATGGAAATCAGTATGGAGAATATTCAAACAACTCAAATTCAACATACCGTATGATCCAGCAATAGCACTCCTAGGAATATATCCAGAACAATTGTTTTATGAGAAACCAACATGCACTCCTATGCTCATAGCAGCACAATCAGTAATTGCAAAAACATGGAAGCAACCAAAATGCCCATCAACAGAGGATTGGATAAGAAAGCTATGGTTCATCTACTCCATGGAATACTACTCAGCTATTAAAAAAAACAAAATGCAGTTCTTTGTGGCCAAATGGGCCAAACTAGAAACCATAATGCTAAGGGAAATGAGCCAATCCCAAAAGGTTAAATACCACATGTTTGCCTTAATTTAAGATGATATGATGTTATGTATAACATGTTATGTTTTGAATGTTATATGTTGTGTATAAACTAAAATTGAAGTATAGGTGAGGTGGTCACAGAAGGTGGCTGGGAACTCGCATTTATCTTTAACATATTGGTTACTCATTACTATGTCAATTAATTCCATAATGATGTAAATTTTTGCTGATGGTATGTTGGAGCTTTCAATTGACTGGGATGATACTCTGCTGGCTCTGTCTTCAGACCAGAGAGGGTATACCTAAGAAGCCGTTGAACTTGACTGGACAATGAGATGCTGGACTCTATGTTTGGTATACGCTTGCAATGGGGGAATCTCAACTGAACTTGAGCTGTGGTTATGCAACAAGGTGGAGGAATCCACCATGGTGGGAGGGTTTGGGGAGGGGTGGGGAGAACCCAAGTATCTATGTAACTGTGTCACATAATACAATGTAATTAATGAAGTTAAATAATAAATAATTAAAAAAAATAAGATGCATGAATGTTAGAAGAGAGAAAAAGAGGGTGAGAGAAAATAAAGCAAGGCCTTCCAGGATAAATAAAGTCAACCCCAAAGTTAACGTCATATCAGATGCATGGAGTCTTTTTTGTGTGTGTCATTCTGTGTTTTTTCCCTATGTTTTTCTCTTTCTTACACCTCCCTCCTTTTTCTTCCTCCTCTACCCAAGAATTAAAGGAAAACAATAGACACTTTTAGATGATTGTAGATAGAACACAGCTTTCATTAAGAAATTAGACCTCCAGTACTTTCAGAATGGCAATACCTAAAAAGGAAACCTTTCTGTGTGCCATTAAGTGAACACAAAATCGTGCTTTTAACCAATCAGTTATTCAAAATGAACAAAATGTTCTTCAGTAATGTAAGATGTTACTCTGATCTGCGGACAGTGTTCCTTGTAAAAGGTAATCTAATAATCCTATTCCACTTAGAGCCTATAGAAGGCTGTACGTTTATAGACATTTTAAACAATTTGCCCAATGACCCCCCCCCCCATGCACTTCCATTTCAAGCATTGTTTGACTTTTGCGTGATGAGTGTGTAGGTAGACTGGAGTTGTGTGAGATCTTGGATTCTAATGTATGCTCTGCTTCTGTGTTCTTTTTTTCCTATAAGTCAATCACTTTGTCCATAAAAGTTCCCCCAAATTATAAGCACATGGCTCGGAGTTTTGTTCTTCTGATTGACATGAGCAACCTCCAGAAAGCTGTCTGAAGTTCTCGGAGAATCCATTGCTGTTCTTGACAGGGTTTTACAGTTGATTGCTCTCAATCCACTTATCTTTCTTAGCTGATTGAAGATGTCACTGATGTGCTTTTTTAATTAGTTCGCGAAGTGGGTGGAGTTGGAACAAAGTCAATTCCATCTTGCCAAAATCCAATCAATGCTGGTTGACTGAATGACTTGGGTTTATTTAGCTGATTGACCCTGGAATTCCTCAGGAGTTGTTTTCTTTTATTTTTAATTTTGATGATTAAAAATGATTTAATTACTGAAATCACTTCTATGTTGCTTAATGCGTTTGCATGAAATTTTACTCCACTTTTCACATGAGGTAAAACTCATAAAGCATACAATATGATTCTGCTCAACCTATTAACATTGTGCTGTTCAAACTATAAATGAGGCAATGCCATTGTCTCTTTTCATTTTCATTGCCACACAGACAAGTATTTACAGAAAGAGAAGATGCCCAAATCTTTGCCAAAATATTTATAGTGCACTAAGTTCTGTTGTGATTTCCTTCAGGGCTTTTTGGATGCAGCACTGTACAAATTCTTTCACTGTCTAAACTTTTCTTATTGAGGTCATGAGTAGAAAAAAATGGTAGGTCTCATTTATTTGAAGAACTATTGTGACTGCCTGCCTGGCCTTCAAGCTCAAATGCTTAAAGAACAATTTCACATTCTAAACAACAGCCAAATTTTTTTTTTGTTTCTGTCCAAATAATAGAAGAAAGAAACAGTTCCAAAGTACAAATGTTGCTTATAAACATTTTCATCAGACACAGGAATAGCAGATATTAAAATTCTTCAAATGAAGCCTTTATTTCTGAAGCAAATACCTTCTTTGTAATATATTGGTCAGCAAGGATATCACCAACACTGAGGGGTGAGTTTCCTGACAAGAGAAGTTTATGATTTATGAGAGCTTAATTAAACAGAGAAAACGTCAGTCAACCTCTCATTAAACGGAAATATTAAGATTACATTTGTAGGATGGTAGTAAAAGCATAATACAAAACTTCATTTTCATTTTAATGAAATTCTGCAGGCTGAGTGTATGGGCTGGACGCTATTAGCCAAATACATCAATACACCCCAGGTGAGTGCCGATGGAATTTAAGTCATTGTTTTGTTTTGACTGATTTGGTTCTGGGGTATCTGAGGGGTTGGAACAGCATAAGGATGGATGGGTTGATGTGAAACTCCTGAATCAGTCTAAGCAGAGAGTATATGTCAGCAAAGGCACACACACTTATGAAAGTGAAGTGTTTATGCAAGAAGCACTCATTTTTTTTCTCTCTCATATGCCTATAGGTTAGTCGACACTAAGCTGATCTATGTTAGACTGAACCTAATTTAGGCCTAGTATAGATATATTCCAGGGATCTCTTATTCTTCTCGCTTCAGACATTGCAGAAGTCATGTTTTTCTTGTGACAAAAGTAGCAGAGTGGTAGATTCAGCTGAAACCAGCGTGAATATTTCAAGCTCCCAAGTGTCAATTAAGAAGTCAAAATGGGTAATGCTCAAGTTCAAAACTGATGGGTTGGGGGGTACATTCCAATTGTCATGAAGTTAAAGGAAGTCCTGTGGTTAAGGCAAACTTCAAAAGGTGAGGAAAAATTCCACTGTCGTGATGGAAAGGGAAAGAGGTAAATATTTCCTGAACAATGTGATGCTCTACCTCAAGTGGTAGAGCCAGAAAATCAGGATACGTGGTCCTGAAGCACTACATGATTCTCTGGGTTCAGATACCACTGGAGATGGCGGTTTGGCTTTGGCATTCCCAAGATTTAGAGTGGCCAACATGGAGAATTCATGAACATGGTAAAACAGCATGTCTCTAGGGTCCTCTTGCCTTTGGCGGGGGACCGATGCCTTGGTGACTAACAGTGACTCAGGAGTGTAGTTATCACTGAGCACAACAATACGCTGCTCCCTCTGATGAGACTGCCTCTAGAATCTTTGAAATTGTTGGTAAGAGGCTGAAGCGTGTTCTGCTCTAACAGTGGCAAAGCAGAAAGCCAGGATAGACTCACAGACTTTGAACCTGTTCCTGCACACCTACAGTGTAGAACTGGATGCATTTTGTAGGAAATTATAAAATAAAGCTCCAAACGAATCTTACATGGATGCAGTGATGATGAAAGAAGAGGTCTAATTGGCAACTAAGAGTTTATCGATAGCACAGTCTACAGAAGCTTACCTTTAAGCAAATAATAGAGTGGATATATACATGCATATCTACATAGGGATGGTTTCAGTCAACAACAAATAAAAAATTAATTTTAAAGGATTGTTTCCACCTCTAAGATGTACATACTATTTAGTGCTTTCATTCTAAATGCCACATTGTATGTTTTTGTGAAAGCATCTTATGGTACTATTTCTCCATCTGACATCCTCCCTTGTAACCACAAAATGTTAGCATAACAAGGATGACAATTCTGAGCATGTTATTTGTGATTCTGAAAGTGCCAACTCTCACCACATGTTCCCTCTTCTTTTTAAGTCCACAGCTAGGGTGCAGTTCCCCATGATCCCTGCAGGTAGTTGTGGTCACGTGACCGAGTTCCATCCAATAAAATTTGGACAGAAATATTATTATCTCATTTACGAAACCTGTGTTTCTGACTCTGTTTGCCCTTTCAGGGCTGAGGCAGGGAAAAATATGAGCCTTGGAAGTTGTGTGCTGAAAAAGACAGGGGCATAAAATGAAAGCATGCTCAGATGTTGCGTTATAACTTCAGGAATTATCCAGTCATCAGTACCATAAGTGAGCAAGATATAATGTTCTTTCATATTTGAGAGCATACGTCAACAGGCAAATTATCTGACCTCCATTCTTGTCCATCTCCTCCATCAGTAAAATGATATGGTGACTTTAAAATATATACAAAAACTCTTCAACACTCCTTTCTTCAGAAGCAAGCTTTATTTCCCCCTTCTGGGAGCAACTGGACCTACCGATTTGTTCTCTAATACAATACGGTGGAGTGCCAGTCTGTTCCTTGTCAGATTAGATGGTGTCCAGCTTCCTGCTAATACATCTGGGAAGCCAGTGCAAGATGAACCAAGCACATGGATCCCTACCATCCCTGTGGGAAAGCAGGATGGAGTCCCTAACTTCTGGCTTCATCTCATCTTGGCTATTGAAGTCATTTGAGCAGTGAACCAGCAAATGAAAAAGTCGGTCTTGCTTTTTTTTTTTAAGTGCATCACTTTTTATATAAAACAATCAGCTCATAAAGGATATTGTATCGTCATGCATGTGTTCTTGGGTCACTCATTCCTGGAGAAACCACTGCCATTTTTATCTGGATTTTCCAGTATCTTCACAGAGAGGTACACAAGTGACGAGATGAAAATTCATGCCAATGTGTGATTCAGTCAACATGGAAACAGATCTTCCAGTTTCTGTCAAGCCATCAAATGACCACACTATTCATTGGCACTTTGGCTACAACTTTATGTTATCTGGCAATATCCAGGCTCTCTTGGATTTCTCATCCATAAATTCTCTGTGACCCATTGAATCAAAGTTATTAAGATGTAGAAACAATGGAGGGACACATAGGTGTGTTAAGTAGATTGAAACTCTAAATAAAAACTTAAACATTACTGGTATGAGGACTATTACAAGGCATGATCTGGTAGGATAGAGTTGATGATCCAAGAGCACAGTGCTTAAAATAAACATAATGGCAGAAATCTGGTTATGAGTTGTTTAGGTCTGCATATGACTTTTCCTCAAAGAAGGTACATGGTGATGCCTTGATCCCCAAGTGGGGTGTTAAGATATTAGAATCTTCAGAAAACAGAATTTGGATAAAATTGTTAGGAGCACTACCCAATGTAAGTACTCATACTTGGTATTCTGCTTTAAAAAATAAATTAATACATGACTACTTATCAGACCTGGTTCATTAACATCTTCCTGTTTTTTGATTTTGCTTTGTGGTTTTTCATTTAAGGGGATGTACAGTAACTGGATAATGCAGTATGCATCTCTACTTCCAGATCAAGGATAATTACCAATGAAATGGCTTGCTATATCTTGACAATAAGATGCTGGACTCTCTGCCATCGCCCAGGCCTGCAATGATGAAAATATGACTGTTTACGAAGAACTATACTATAGTAATAATATAGGGGAACTCAGTGAGGGGGGGAAGGGGGTAAGGGAGATCCCAGGGCCTGTGGAACTATATCATGAAATGAGAATAGTAGTAATAATAAAAGAAGTAAAAAAAAAGAAATCATGAGAGTTTTTGACTAAGGTGATTTGTAAAGTGCTAGGAAAGTAAGAAGTAAATTAATTTGTAAGATATTGAAGCTTATCAAGGCTAGTGACAGAATGAAGTATAATTTTCACAAAAAAAATCTTAGTCTTAGCATTTTGAATTAATATGGGGGCATTTGTTTTGAAATGAGTACAATGGGCTAGTGAAGAGTGGTACCTAAAAACGTGGTTCAGAGAAGCTCGTGTGTTTGAGAAAGGAGGAGTAGGAAACTGTGGAAGTGACAAAGCAGAGCAGGGAAGATCCCACCTCGCATTCCAAGGTCCATAGCAATGCTGGCAATATCATCACTGCTGGTGAGGGCTGCTGGGCCCGGCCACCAGGCTATGGCCACATTCCAGCCAGGCTGAACCCGTACAGAGGCCAAAGAATTGTTTTTGGTCAGTTTGTAGGGGTGAGGTAGGTGGCACTATGACTAAGAGATAATCTTGTTAGAGGCACATGGGGCTTGGCCTGGGACTTCCTGAATACCCCTGTGAGTAGTGTCAGAGGTGCAGGAAAAATGGTGGAGACTGTCAGGTGTCACCAGCCAAAAAGCTTTAAGACCTGAAATCCTGTAAGCTCTAAGACTTTTAAAGTCTTCCTTAAATTCTCGCTTGCTGAACCCTCATAGATAAATCAGTGTACCAAACATCCTCAAAGTTCCAAATGGTGCATTTAATAAAATCTTGTCTCACCCCAGTCACCATTTTCTAAGGGTGGGAAAGTTGAACCGGGATTCAACATTCTATACATAAATGTTTCTTTTTCTCCTTCTCTTGTTAAATTACTTTCAAAGGCTAAAGTCATTTTCCTGCAGGCTTTCAATTATGATTACGCACAAGTGAGTGGATTCAGGTCTTTGATGGCTTCTAGAAGCCAGGCAGTGCTTCTTCACCTCTAGCTGAAAAGGCTGATGAAGGAGCCCCAGGGACCCGCGCGCAGAAGAGCAAACGGAATAGCCGGTCTCCCTTACTCTCTGCAGGCCTGGCGAGGCGCTTGATCTTGCTCTGTGTGTTTCCTGGTCTGTGAGATCTCTCCAGAGTGATGGAGGCATTAATAATTAACAGCTGCAGAGCATGAAACACAAAGTGCTAGGGAGACAGAAAAGCAACAGCAAAGAGACTCTCCCTGTGGCTCAACGTTAGCAATCAGGAGGAATTGCATCTTACAAAACAATATCTCTTCCTGAGGTTCTAGCTCAGCGAGGAGTGAGACAGGTGGTCATCCCACTAGGCTTCTTCTTTTGAATTTAAAACACAAAGACTTTGTGAGATCACAGAGACAAACAGAGTAGCTCAAGTTCTCTGTGCTCGTACTTGCAATCAACATGCTGTGTGTTGGGCTTGCAGGACCTGGAGACGTAGCTTGCACCCAAATGAGCAGGAGCTTTTCAAAGCAGATATTGTAACTGAACCTGAATGGAGGTTTACTGTATGACGGGGGAGCTGTGAATTAACTTCCATATGGGATGTCATGCGTAGTAAAAGACACTTAACGAAACTCGAATGCCTTCAATTGTTTAGAAAATGGACTAACTGAAGTTGTGCGCCCAGGGAGGAGTGTTTTTTCATCATACAGTGACAATGAAAAGCAAACCAATTTTTGGCTGATTTTATGATTTTTCAGTTATCTTCATTGATTTACCAAAGGTGTTTTCCACCATTTATATTCACTCCACCACTAGCTCTGGAAACTCTAGAACAAAGCAAAGAATAAACAGGGAAAAATCTCCCATACTTGTACGTAGACTGGGTAAGACTGTTCCACGGTGCCTGACCTGTCACTAGTGGATAGGAGAAGGGATATTGAAAGAACAGCGATATTGCCCACTGACCTCAGGTCACAGTACCTGCCAGGCAAAGCAGCATTATGAGGATTCCCCAAAGTGCCTTGTAGCTAGAATGCTACCTTGTTTTGCAGAGGAGGCATTCTCCCCACCAAAGCTAGGACAAGATGCAGCAGTGTGAGAAACACCCCAAGATGGATTTCTGCCCTCATTGGTTGCATAAGTAGGGGAAAAAATAAAACCAGTAAACATCAAAATAGTATAGAATTTTCTTTAACAGCACTCATAATCTGATAAGCACAATACTAGCCAAATCTACATAGGCTATCTGGGAAAAGCCTGGGAGAAACTGACACTTAAAGGAGGTGTAGGAATCAGTAATATTTAAGGATGAATGTGTCCTGTGATGGCTTCAGATGGAGTTTCTGAGTTGATATTTGTTGCCAGGGGCTGTTATCAAAGATTTCCTGAAATTAAACATTGTAATACCTATGATTTATTGAACAGTCACAATGTGCCCAATAGTGTCCCTGGTGAATTATATCCATTACCTAATTTTATCCTATATATAGTCTTATTCTTATTTTATCAAGGAGGAAAAGGGCTTTGAGAAGTCAAGAAACTCAAGGTCATGAGCAATGAAATGGAAAAGATGCGGCTGAAGGCAAAGTTTGATTGCAAAGTTTAGATTTCATCTTTCTATTATCTTTTAAAAATGAACATAGGGAGACATTTGAGTCACCGTTGACTTGAAACCCAGAACTTCCCCTCTTGCCATGCTGCATGTAAGACTGCTGGTTCTCTGCCATCCAGGCTTCTGCTGATGTTCAGCTAACCTGCCGTTGGCAGAGTCATTGCCGCTATCACGTCCTTGGGAAAATGTCAAGTTTTGATTACAACTCCATATGTACTCTTCCAGATGAGATACTTGACTCACTCATAAACTGTTTTGGAGTTCAGTCTCCTCATCCATCATATAGACCCAGCAAGTATAAGTCTCAGGATTTTTTTAAAATATTGAATACAAGCAGGGGAAACAGCACCTGTGTGCATAGCAACTACTGGGTCACCTGCTACTACGATACTAAGCAGGAGACTTCAGAACCTGTTTCTGAAAAAAAAAATGTCATTGACATTCAGTTTAGCTTTTCCAAACTGACATATTTTGAATTCTAAGTAAAAAGACCCCATGATTACTATTTCTTTTAAACAACAAACACCTGTCATCGCTCAATTTAGAAACACTTGCACAACCATGCTACAAAATATTTATAAATTCACAAATGTGTTTTAATTGCTGCTAAGTAAAATGAATTCAGCTGTGTTTCTTCACTTTAGGAAAAAATTGCCTTCATTTCTTTCCCCCTGTCCTAATTATAGCTGTTGAATATTGGATTTGTGCAGCCGATTGTATAATATCTGTACAGACAGGAAGTTTGGGTTGAGAGTAAAGGAAGACAGAGGTGTGGAGAGGCATGGCTTCGCCTCTCATTTTACTCACATAAACATTCGCAGGAGATGGTAGGTCTGCATTTTGCCTCCAAAGCTGTGACACATAGCAGCAAATGCAGTTATCTGACATGCGAGATTCATTTTCCTTCCAGTTTGATTATATAAATATGAAGTTTGGTAATATACATATGAAAGTCTCCATGACTCATCAGTTTTGTTTCTTTGCAAAATCCAGAGAAAATAATATTTTAATCTAAAATAATAAATCATGCAATCCAACTTCCACTACTTATGATTTTTCTCGGAATTGCATTTCCGACCCAATTTCCCATTCGACTTTAAAATATTAAAGTTGCTGAGCCTTCTTCTAAGTCAAGATGATTTCTTTGTGAGGGAGTTAGTTGTAAACTAGGAACATTTAGTACAAATTAAAACAAATATGTTTTGAATATTTAATAAATATTCAGTAACTCTTTAAAATATATGAATACTTCTTTTGTCTTTTTGATAATAGCTATTCTGAAGTTAGGGATAACTAATAAAGCTTTGATTTGCATTTCCCAGGCCATCAGTGATGTTCAACTAATTCTTACACATAGTTTTTGGTCAATTCTTCTATTCTATTTCAATGGAGGTCACTTAGTGGTGGTCAGTTGGTACTGGGTTCACATGACTGCCCCAGAAGACTTTCTTCATGTATGGTGCCTTGGTGGTGTTGGCTGAAGGCCGGACTCAGGATGTACATGAAGCAGCTGACATTGCCCTGCCCTTCCCGTAGTCTTAAGGTTGTCAAATTTATCATATGGCAGCTCAAATCTCCCAGAAATCCAGAAGATGCAAGGTTACTTACTTTTGATTGGGTCTCAAAAGTCTCAGAACAATGCTTTTACCACATTGGAAGGGAGAGACCTGAGCCTGTGACTTTAGATGACCTGGGGTATACTGTATTGGCAGGGTGACCAAGTCAGTAATGACACTGCTGGGATGGCTCCTGGAAGCAGGGGCACCATAACAACGACCTCCAGTAAATGGGATGAAAGTGTTGAAACGGGATTGGTAGAGTGATCAGGATGAGATTCAGAAAGGTGTGAGTAGCAGAATGTAAGAAGCTTCACCCCAAAATAATGGCATCAGGAAGTTGTATCATTAGAAAGCACTTGGGTCACGAGGCCTTCGAGACTCCTGCAGGGCTTAGTCCTCTGATAACAGGACTATGGTGACATACCCATCTCTCTTACCCTTTTTGCCTCTTCTGCCATGATGATGCACCATTCTTCTCCTTTACAGCACACAGCAACCAGCTGCCATTTGGAAGAGAAGAGCAGCCTGCAGAAGTCACTGAATTTATCAACATTTTGATCTTTATAAAGGTAGCAAGTTGATGATTATTTATTATACCATACAAAATTATGTCATCAATTCTTTTTGCAATTTGTGAAGCTTATGTTGTTAAATGATATATTACTGCCAGATCAGGTTTCATATTACTAAAATAGTTTTTAAAGATTTTTAAAAATTTATTTAAAAAGCTGAGTCACAGAGAGAGAATGCGAAAGAGAATTTTTCCATCCTCTGGTTTATTCCCCAAATGGCCTCAAAGACCAGGGTTGAGACAGACCCATGCCAGGAGCTAAAAATTTCATCCAGGTCTCCCAGGTGGGTGCAGGGCTGTTGTTTTTCCCAGGGGCATTAAGGGGAGCTGGATTAGAAGTGGAGTAGCTGGGGCAGGAGCCTGCACACATATTGGATGATGGATTTTCAGGTGGCAGCTTAACGTACTAGACCACAACTCCAGCCCCCAAGCCACCATCTTAAAGCTTAAGCTTTCAATTTTAGTAGTATCTTAAGTTTCAGTCTTCCCCTGCCTTTTAAGAAAGAGGCTTGCAACTTTATTTGACAACATTCCTACAAATTATATTTTACCTCTGACATTTGAGGTAGCTACCTTTGATTGTAGAAACAGTCATAAACAGGAAACAAAACCATTCTGAAATTCAAAACCCCATTCGGGGGCATTCTAAAGGCATTTTGTGTTGTTAATGTCATGAAGGTAGCAATGGTGGTGAGCCTGCTCCCGAATGAAGAAGACTAAAGAGACAGAATCATTAAAAACAAGATGGGAATGTGTCAATTCAGTTCGGAGCTGGATGGGGAAAAAGCTGCAACAGAAATTTGGAAATGATGTTGCAAATTTGAACACGGGCTTGATGTCAACAAAGTCACTGAATCCATTTTAGCTTTGTAGTAATGGTTCCTCAGAACAACAGCTGTAGAGGAGAAAATACCGCTGTTAAGAAACACTTCAGAGTTTCAGGAGCTAGATGTTCTGACACTTTTCAAATGGTTCAGCCAGAGAGTGGGAGTAGGGTCACAGAGCAGGAAAATGTGATCAAGTGTCAATGATTGATAGTTTGATAAATCTCACTTCTTATTGTGCAGAATTTTATTGTTATTTCAACTTCTTTGAAGAGTTTGGAATACGAACATTTAAGGATCTAAGGGGTTTTGGAGGAGGATGGTTTAGACATGAATGGCTTTTTGTAAGATGTCTTCGAAGTTTGTAATGATCTACTCAGTCACTCTCGTATGGTTTGTGTGCTCCTTTGTTCATACACGGTTTGTCAACTGAAATGTTTCAAACTTGTGCTTTATAATTGAGCAAGAAATACCCAAATGTGATTTATTGCTCCACTGCTGAGTGGACATATGCCAGGACTGAGGGGTTTGGAGAGCAAGGGTTTCGCCAATTAGTCGCAAGACACTTTACTGTGTGTTTGGCAGATTCCCCACTCCACTTTCAAAATTGAAATCCAAAGTTCGGGGTGGAGGCTGAGAAGAAATGAGAGAGAAATAGTCTGAAATTATTTTTGCAAGAGTGCATCCTGGCATCGTGCAGCTTGAAGGTTATGGAATTTTGAGGGTTCTCTTTTGAGAGAGAATTAGTATAAGATTAGGCCCAGAGATAAGTGTGGATTGAAGAGGGATCTTGGAAGTAAGGGGGTTGGAGTTTTGAGTATCTTTGTCTTCATGAGAAGCTTGCCTCTGGTGTTTACATTTAGTTATTTTAAGGTGGTCAGGGGGAAAAACTAAACTATTCTGGGTTGGAGCCCACCTATTTTGATTCCATCAGTACCATAATCCTTTGATTGCTTCTCACAGGGACTTGCCACGACTATTCTTGTTTTTATCCTAAGAGAACAATCCAGCACTATTTGCTTCTGAACAATAGCTGGAAGAGGAGTCACCAAGATCTGTAGATGAGTATCGTGGAACAGAGAATTAGAGTAGGATGTCTGACTTGTTCCTGTATCAAATGACACAAACAGCACATGCCTCACCACTGTCACCAAGCCCTGAACTCGAAGAAGGCACACGACCTGCCATACAGCTCACATGTGATCAAGTTGAACATTATGCGATCATCCCATAGACCTTCTGAGAGGAGAATTAGTATTCCCATTGCGAAGCTGCAGATATTTTTCAGTTCATCCAGGAAGTGATGCTTGAGCCAGCATTTATAGTTAACTAGTGTCTTGCTCCCATGGCCACAGCTGTGACCCCTGACATCCTGCTGTGCCGGTCAAGTTGAGTGTGTTCCATCTCAGGATGGGACAGCCAAGTGATTGCTGTCCTATTCATGGACCTGGAGGCTGCTGTTCCTGCTTCTAACAAGAGCTGAGTTACAAAGGAGCTGGAGTTTGAAGTCAAGAAGCCTGCTGCAGAGGGGTAAGGGAGTCAGCTGAGCATGGCTCTCCAGCTGAGGCTCACACTTCTCACAACAGCTCTTCCCATGTAGGTGTCGTCAGCCCTTCAGACCCTGAAAAGGAAAAACACGAAAATGATGCATTTTATGAATACGAAAGTTCTTCTGTCTTACGTATGTCTGTGTTTTCACCTTAATTTTCATTCATAAGTCATTAAATTAGTGAGATTTCCAAGTTCTTTTTCCTAATTAAACTACGTTTTTCTTATGTCAGCAAACTAACCCGACACAGATAGTATAGGAACATAAACATTTTGGATTTGGGGTTCTTTCTTTCTTTCTTTCTTTCTTTCTTTCTTCTTTTTCTCTCTGCAACAGCCTTTGCTTAGTGATTTTTATGAAATTCCATGTTACAAAGGCAGTCAGTGTTTTTCTGTCTCCTCTTTCACTTAAAGGTACTGACAAACACAAATAAATAAACCTGCAGATTTTATTTACAAGTGAACTTATACAGGGTCAGATGTTTCTCTGTAAAAAATCATATGGAAAACTATTCACTCTTCCTGCCTTGTATAAATCCCAAATCAGTGTCAATCAGCATGTTTTGATTTAGTATCAATCTCCAGAAATGTGACTGGCAAAGCTTAAATAGGTTTCAGGGACCATCTAAGAAAAGACAACCACTGATGGGTAGAAAACAGTTGATCTTTTGAAGCCAGGCATCTGAGAGGATTTGGTTAAATCAGGCTACCCTGGGCTCTCATTAGTCCTTTCTTTCCGGCATGAAAACCTGCTGGCTTCATTCAGTGACATTGTCCATGGACCAGCTCTCTGCTGTACACAAAACAGATACGTTTTCCTTGTAGCTCTGGCAAACAAGTCTTGTCTTTCGTTATAGGAGCAAGTTTATTGATATTGAGACAAGCCAACTTCCCAGTTCCACTGGTGTTTGAATTCCTGGGCTGCAGCAGGGGCTTCCTGGAAGGAAGCACAGAATTGCAGGTCTCCTAGTTCAGACCTCACCCCTCTGAGCTGAAACTTCTTTCTAGTAACTCAAGACATAAAACAGAGCTCAAGTCCTTCAACTTTTGTGGGGGATGGAGAGGGAACACGTTTTTATAATCCCAGGGGCAATGAGTAAGGGAGAAATATTCAGTCATTAATTTTTTAGAAAATTACAGTGTTACAAATGTATTTGTTACTTATTCTCTCTGGATGAAGACCCTGGTGTCTGTTTTTTTTTGTTTGTTTGTTTGTTTTTTTTTTGTTTTTTTTTTTTAGAGAAAAGACAATGCAGCCACATTTCCACTGTGAACCACATTTGAGACAGGCAAGACTGAAATTTCTTGAGATTCTCCCTTCCATGTGCCTCTTGGAGAATAATTCACCTGAACTTGAGACACTGGACAAGACACTTTGCCTCCTGCATGCGGTCATGGTACTCCTTTCCACAAGCTTATAATTGTATCTAAAGCTGTTTGGAGAGAATGAGGTACATGTTCTTCAGGCAGAGAAATCTTGTGAAAGTTAATGTGAGTTTCCTATCAGGTTCCCACAGTAGCTGGAAAGTAAGGCTCAATTAGCTATCCACACTCACTCATTTCAGCTGATAGTAAAAGGACATTTGTAAATACTATATTCTTATCCTCTACAACTTTGATCATTAATATCATAACCTGCTAAAATTTCTGCTAAATTTAATAGAAACCATTATCTGTACATTAGCCTATAGGTGCTTTTTCCGTCATCAAATGCAATCATTACCCAACAAAAATATGTTTGATGAGCTGAAACAAAACCATTGACCTAAAGTTTGGTTGATACTTGGTCTTGGTGACTAACCAGCTTTTTCAGGGGAAATGAATACAAGTTGCAGATGTGAGCTCTGAAGACTGAAGCTTACAAGTAAGCAGTCTAACGAGCTCAAAGTGATTAAATTGGACCACCTGGTTATTTTTGAGCTAATGAAATGGAGATAAAGTGAAACGAAAAAGAGCTATGTACAGGATCTTATTTCTGGAGTCATCTCATGGTTGACAAACTGTGTTTGGAAACTGCAAAGACATGAGAAGCTGGCCCGTGGCAGGGCAATGGAGCCTTCAAACTAGCTTGAGCCCTCTGCTCACCTGTGACTAGTAAAAACAAGCAAACAAAAAAAAATCTACGACTTAAATAGCTGCTGATGGAAGGAACATGAATGGACGGATACTCAGCAGGTATCTCCTGCTCTTCTCAACAATTGCAGAAGTAGAAACTGTGGTTCAAGAACAATTCTATCCAACATTGTTTGCAAGGTGAATGACAGACACAGGACTCGTGTGAGTTGAGATTCCAATAATTCAGATACGCTGAAATCTGCCACACATGGAAATGGTGCATGTTTACACATGTGGCCTCAGGCACAAAGACCGGATCTCTAAGTGCAGGAGCTATGTGTAATACAACCCTGGAAGAATTACATGAACATAAATGAAGATAAGGGAAAACAGACTAAAGGAGAAAATGCATGGAATTAATACAATTTGTGAAAACTCTGAAAATTTAAACTTGAATTAGGATGATGAAAAATGTAATGAGAAATGTTGTGATTTTCTTAAAGGAATTTTTTTTTTCTTTCCAATGTTTGAATCACAACAGTGATGATGACAGAACAACTCTAGCAGAAGTTTTTAAAAATATGGTCAGATAAAAACATGCCTCTTAGCAAGTTGGAAAACCTGATACCATGAGCAAACTGGACTGGCCAGGTCAGATTACCTTGTACCAAGGCACTGCATGTAATATCCACTTTAGATGGAGAGGAACAAGGGATATGTAAAAACGCATTCCTTACTCTAGTATCTTGCTCAATCATCTTATGTCATTTTGCTTTTTTTTTTTTTTCTAAATGAAATCTGCCATTCTGCCTCTAAAATGGCGGGATTAGTTTTAAGTTTTGATATTTTACAAGGCCCATACTGGCATTTTTCTTAAGAGATGTGTTGATTGTTGGTTTTCTGGCTCTTAGGAATTTAGATAGATTCATTCAGAATAAGATGGAATGATTGGGGTTTTCATTAATGGAGTACTTGAACTGATAAAGACTGGTATTGCCAAGCTGTACTTGAAAAGTGACATTAATGTTTTCAGAATTTTGAAGAATTTAAAAAAGAAGTTGATGACTAAATGTATGTAATTAGGCACGAACTAATGAAGATTATATAGTTCGCAGATTTGTTTTGAAGTATTTCTCTACTCTTTATTGTTTCTAGCTAATTTGAGGAAGAAAACAGGCTTGAATGAAAAATTGACCTTGACAGCCAATCAGAAGACTTTCTGCTGGAAAATTTCCGTCTGAACTCTAAATAAAGGTAGGTTTGATTATATGTCAACAAACTTACCACCCACAGGGGCTTATGTATCCACATTGGGCAATGCATCATCATGTGGCCTTGTGACAATTGTGTCTCCAGAAGCCAAGACGTCTACGGCTACTTTACATTTCTGTATCTAATTTGTTAGTGCTTCCCTCTTTCAAAAACCTTTTCTTTCCTTTGACTGTGCACTTTTACTTGCTTTTACAAGAGAGAAGAAAATCAAACGTAAAGGAAAAAGCTACGCTGAATGACTTGGTAAGATCCAGTTTCACTTAATAAGTACTTAACGTGTGAAGTAATTGCTATGTACCAGGCCCTGTGCTGTGTTCAGGGACTTTGACTGCAGCCATTTCTATGGTTCTTGTTGTTTAGGCACCATTTGGAGTCCTGATCCTGGGAAGGTGTGGTTCCTAGCAGCTCTTTTCCTTCAAGTTTGTCAAGTAGAAAAATCCATGAGAAGCCCACATATTTAGTCCTTCCCAATTTCCAGGATGAAGTTTCCAGGCCGTGCTGTGGCCCGCACGGATGGCTTCTCCAGCCATGGGAAGTGGGTCACTGACTCATAACTGAACTGGAACCTCTCCTTTCATAGAAAGTAAGTGACTCGCACAAAGACTTGTGTCCCAGCTGCTTCACCTTTTGCCCAGTTCCCCGCTAATCATCTAGAAAAAGCAGTGAAAATGCCCCAAGTGCTGGCAACTCTGTCACCATGTGGAAGACCGAGAAGAAGCTTCCGGCTCCTGTTTTTGACTGGCTCTAGGCTGGCTGTAGAAGTCAAACGGGGAGTGAAACAGCATACCAAATCTCTCATTCTTTGTTTCTCCCTCTACCTCTGTAGATCTTTCAAACAAATAAAGCTCTTAAATGTGCTAAAACTAGCACTAGAAGAAAAGTCTTAAATGATCCTTACAGTATGGTGTCTATGGGAGAGAACTGCTTCAAACGTTTTCCAGGGAAGTAGAATGAATCTGGAACAAGCTAGCATGGGAGCATCACGGTACTGTTTGATGTGACTGTGAAACAAGAGAGAGGTTTGGGGTGATTGTGCCTGAGAGGCAGTTGAGTCGCCCGCTAAGATTTCACACCAAGATTATTTCAGGTTCCCCAACTCGTTCTTCTTCTTTCTGTTTTGCCATCTTCAAGACATCCCCTACAATGACAGGCTGTCCCTCTTAAAAACTGTTTTGGATTTTATTTCATGACATCTTGAACATCTCCAGTGAATGAAATGCATGTTCTTTGCAGCACCCCATGCGCTTTCTCATCACATCACTTTGCCATTCTCACCACACTCTGGAAAGTTCATTTCTTCCCCACGTCCACTTAACGACCCACTGTCAGAGATCAGATAAAGAGGGCTTGGATGCAGAGCCAGAGGTAGTCATCGTCTGGACGGCCTGTCAGTACCATCTCTCGCCTTAGTTTTTCTTCTACCCTTCCTGCCTTAGGATTTGCAGAATGAAACATTGCACTGGAATTTCCAATTAGACTCAGTTTCATCATCACTGTTAATTAACCCACGGAAGTTCCAGCCCAAGAATTGGCTACTCAAATGCAGATTTGTATTTCAAGTTTGGCTGGTTATGTAACATCATTACAGGACAGTTCGTCAATAAATGTTGAGATACGCTGAATTTGTAACAAATCTCCTTTAGACAGCAAGCCTAAATATGCACTTTAATTTGTAGATGCATTCATTATGTTGCTGGAATAATCCAGTTCTACTCCTTCAAGAACACCACACACATACACACCTGAATCAACTTGGCTGATACCGGGCAAACAGAGGTGTTGTTTCAAGAGGAATGATTCACTGTCTATTAGCAACTTACTCCCCAGTGCAACCTAACCAAATGAGTTAGCTCCTGCTAAGATAGAAATTACACCAGGCACTTGTTAGAGATCACTACAAGTGAGGGGAAGAAGAAAGATTTTGAAGGATAAAGGTAGTATTCCTGAATGTATACAATAACATGTAGTACCGAGTGTGAAGTTGGAAGACTAATTTTTTTAAGATTTATTTATTTTTATTGGAAAGGCAGATATACACAGAGAAGGAGATACAGAAAGATTTTCTGTCTGCTGGTTCGCTGCCCAAGTGGCTGTAACAGCTGGAGCTGAGCTGTTCCAAAGCCAGGAGCCACCTCCAGGTCTCCCAGGCTTTGGGCCGTCTTCAGTGCTTTCCTACACCACAAGTAGGGAGCTGCATGGGAAGTGGAGCAGCCACGATGCAAACTGGTGCCTATGTGGGATCCTGGTACATGCAAGGCGAGGGCCTTAGCCACTAGGCCACTGTGCCGGGCCCCAAAAGACTAAATTTTTAGTGTAGAGAACCAGAAAGAGAAAATGAAGATAAGTTTAATGATAACACGATAACATAAGACACACACACATCTATAGATAGATAGATACTACCAAATGTTTGTAGTGGAGGAGAATGAGAATACTTAAAACCTTTTATTAGAAGTGTAAACTAACCTAGCCATTCTAAAAAACTGTTTTTGCAGTTTCTCAATGGCTAAAAATCATACTTGTTGTATGACTCCATGTCCCATTCTTTGGTATCGATTCAAATGGTACTAAAACTCACATTTACACATGTTGTGAAGATGAATGTTTGATGTACTTCTCTTTGTCTTCACCAAAAACTGAGAAAAAAAAAAGACTAAAATTTTTTCAATGGTTGAGTGCATAAGCCATGACATCTAAGTATAATGGAAAACTACTGAACAGTAAGAAGGAATGAAATCCCGATCCTCTGCACGCTTTGAACAGACCTCACAAACATCGTGCTCCACACCAGAAGTCGGTGTCAAGAGCTCATGTGTTGTAGGCTTCTGTGTAGCTGGCAGTGTGAGAAGACGGAACCACAGTTGCATAGAAGTGATCAGAAGTCTTAGGGATCAAAGTAGAAAAAGAAATACTGCATGTAAATAAAGGAATGGCATTTGAGGAGCAGTGGAATTGCTCATTAAAATTGTAATGCTTGTATTAATATACAATTCTAAAATTACAAAAATGCTGCCTCTAGATATAAATTTTACTCAATTTGAAGAAATTAAATTTGTAAAAGCAGGTAAGGGAGAAATGCATATCTAACACCAATTCAATTTTTTAGAAAGATATATTAATCCATTTAAAAGGCAGAGTTACGGAGAGAAGGGGAGATGAATCAGAAATGGAGACATGTTTCTTCTACCGGGCACACTCCCCAGATGGCTGCAGTGACTAGGGTTGGGCCAGGTCAAAGGCAGGGGCCAGGAGCTGCTGCTGGGTCCCAGAGGGTGTGATCCCAAACTTGGCTACTGTTGCTGCTTCCCCAGGCACTTTAGCAGGAAGGTTGAGATGTAGAGCAGCCAGGACATGAACTGGAGCCCACGTGAATGCCTGCATTGCAGGTGTGGCTTTACCTGCTATGCCACAATGCCAGACCCCCAAATTAATCATTAAAAAAAAAAACTTAGATAACTTAGGTGTATATATATATATATATATATTTTTTTTTTTTTTTCAAAAGGAATCAGTGTTGATGGGGTTTCTTTCTGGCTCCAGATACTCCTGCAGAATTACCAGGGTAGTTGCTAGGAAATCATTAATTTAGGTTTCAAGATTGAATAAAACTAATTTTCTGATATGGAAAAATGGAGAAACATATTAGGAATTCAGGTTTACTTTATGCTAGAAAATGCAGAAAAGCCACATGTCCAACCTTGTATATTTATTACGTGAAAAAGAGGTTTTACTAAGATACGAGGGTACAAAAATATTTCCTGTGGAAAGTTTAAAGTTTAAATCAACATATTATCTTTGGACATGACATTGGCTAACAAAAAAAAACCACTGGCTTGAGTAGCCAAAGTTTCGCTTCATCTTTCATGGCTTTAAGGGTGGTTGCCATGGACGAAGAACACAGCAAATTAAGGCAAGTCCCATTTGTTTGGTTTTGTTTCTTGCTTCAATTTTAGCTTGTTTATTCTCATCATTCCCCTAAATTTATGGGCTTAATCAGCAGTCAAGGAAGACAGTTTTGTTGCTTATATGGGGAGATGCAATTTTATATAGCTATGCATTTCAAATGTTCATCAATCCACATAATAAAGTAATTTCTTTGTTGTTTCAGTATACTACCATCCGTTTTACTGTTTCTTTGTGTGTGGTTTTGTAATGAGGCTACACACGTACCAGACTTTTCTTTTACGTTTCTAATGCTAAGAGTTTGTCTCAGTATTTGTTTTGCAAATTTTTCTTTCAACATGCAAACGTATGTATGTACTAAAATAATTTAATTTTGTTTGTTCAGAAATCTGTCACCTTTGCACCAAAAAAGGAGGTTCACAATTCTACTTGCTGAACTCTCATCTTTTGAACTCTAGCGTCTCCTCCACTACCCATGGAACACCTGTAATTTCAGACAACCACCATTGCTCAAAACACGACACAGTTGGAGTAAACAAAGATGACACTTACTAATGAGAAACTGTGACAGTATATAAGGACCTAGAACAGGGAGGAAAGAAACTTCAACCTGTGGGGTATCTGTTTGATTTTTATGAATTACTTTCATCAAGCAGCTTGTATGACATTTTTAAAGAAGCCTGACTTGGGTGGATGCTTAGCCTGGTGATGAAGACACCCACCTCCCACCGCCAGCGACCTCGGGTCAGTTCCTGTCTCTGGTGTCTGATTCCAGCTTCTTGGGGAAGCTGACTCAGCAGTTAGGGTAACCGGTGTTCTTGTGGGTTGTGCTTCCAGCTCCCAGTTTTGGTCTTGGCCCAAGACCAGTTTTCTACCTTGAGGGAGTGACTCAGTCAGTGGGAGTTCTCTTTCTGTCTTTCTCTGAAATACTTTTTGTTTGAAAAATCTTCTCTATATTATCTGCATGTGCTTTAAATTTTGCATGTTTCACACACTTACAAACTTGTTTACATCTTGCCGTATCAACATGTATAGGGCACAACATGTATAGGACACAAGAATCTCATTATTTAGAGCCAGGAGCTTCTTCCAGGTTTCCCACGTGGGTGCAGGGTTCTATGGCAGTGGGTCATCCTTGACTGCTTTTCCAAGTCACAGGCAGGGAGCTGGATGGGAAGAATATGAACCGGCACCCATATGGGATCCAGGTACATGCAAGACAAGGCTACTAGGCTATCTCACAGGCCATCTAAGATGGATTGAATTCATGATTAAATTCGAGTGTCATATTTATACCTCCAAAATTTATCATTTGTTTATTGGTAGAACGTTTAAGATTCACTCCTAGTCCGTTTGTTTTAAAGATTTATTTATTTTCGGGCCCGGCGGCGTGGCCTAGTGGCTAAAGTCCTCGCCTTGAACGCCCCGGGATCCCATATGGGCACCGGTTCTAATCCCGGCAGCTCCATTTCCCATCCAGCTCCCTGCTTGTGGCCTGGGAAAGCAGTCGAGGACGGCCTGATGCATTGGGATCCTGCACCCGTGTGGGAGACCTGGAAGAGGTTCGTGGTTCCCGGCTTCAGATCGGCGCGCACCAGCCTGTTGCGGCTCACTTGGGGAGTGAACCATCGGACGGAAGATCTTCCTCTCTGTCTCTCCTCCTCTGTATATCTGACTTTGTAATAAAAATAAAATCTTAAAAAAAAAAGATTTATTTATTTTTATTGGAAAGTCAGATATACAAAGAGAGGAAGAGAGACAGAGAGGAAGATCTCCTGTCCGATGATTCACTCCTCAAGCGACCTCAATGGCCTGAGCTAAGCCAATCCAAAGCCAGGAGCCCAGAGCTCTTCCTGGTCTCCCACACAGGTGCAGGGTCCCAAGGCTTTGGGCCGTCCTCCACTGTTTTCACAGGCCACAAGCAGGGAGCTGGAAGGAAAGCGGGGTTGCAGGGATTAGAACATGTGACCCTATGGGATCCCGGCACATTCAAGGCGAGGACTTAAGCTGTTACACCACTGCGCTGGGCCCTGTTTGTTTTTAATAATAGAATATCATTGACTGTACTAGCCTTACTGGGCAATAGAAGCACAAATGCTGCTCCTCCTGACAGTCTGCTTGTTGACCAGCTTCTTCCCATTAACCTTGGCCCCTCCCCTCCTCACTCTCTCTAAGCATTCCTCGCTCAATTTCAGTGAGCTGTATAGTTTTGAATTTCATGTACAAGCTGGTCTTATGTGTCTTCTCTTCCTGTTTTATTTTACCTAACAGAATGTCTTCTAGGTTCATCTATGCTGTCAAAATGATAGAATATCACCACTTTTCGTGTCTTAGTGTTATTCTGTACCTTGGCTCGAGTGACCAGTGTTGCAATAAATATGGGAATGTAGATGTCTCTTTCACACACTGATTTAACTTCATTTGGATTTCTACCCAATAGTGAGATTGCTGGATCATAAGATAGTTCTATTTTCAATTTTTTTAGAATTTAATTTTGTCAGAATTACTGAACAGTTTTTGCAATAATTTTAGCAACTTTAATGCAATTCACATATTTCTTAAGTGTAAATTTTTAAAAAATTGACAAAGAAAGGAAAAAATTTAAAATTCTCATATCTGTTTAAGAAAATTCATCCATTAAAAATTTCTCCGAGAGAATTTAACGGCCTAAGTATTTCTTCTGAGTTTTACAAAGCATTTCAAGAACAAATAAAGCACAAAAATATGTTCTTTCGAAGAACAGATTGTGATCAAATGATTTCAAGGTCATTTTAAGAAATCCGGACAGCGTTAAGACCAAAATGAGCTAAAAAAATTTCAGGAATCTAATTAATCAAACTGATCAACTAATACAGTGGAAATTAATACAATCCGTAACTAGATAAGTAAAAAATACATCTAGGGTCTGGCGCAGTGGCCTAACAGCTTAAGTCCTCGCCTTGAATGTGCCGGGATCCCATAGGGTCACATGTTCTAATCCCTGCAACCCCACTTTCCTTCCAGCTTCCTGCTTGTGGCCTGTGAAAACAGTGGAGGACGGCCCAAAGCCTTGGGACCCTGCACCTGTGTGGGAGACCAGGAAGAGCTCTGGGCTCCTGGCTTTGGATTGGCTTAGCTCAGGCCATTGAGGTCGCTTGAGGAGTGAATCATCGGACAGGAGATCTTCCTCTCTGTCTCTCTTCCTCTCTTTGTATATCTGACTTTCCAATAAAAATAAATAAATCTTTAAAAAATACATCTAGCAATGTATATAAATGTATAAATATGTTTATATAATTATTTAAAACATATAAATGTATAATGATAGGAATATGTACATACAAACAAACACATACAGCAAAAATATCAGGGAAGGGAAAGTGGCATCTTCTCCTTCCTCTGTTGTGTAACTGCTTTCCAGTTGAAGTTTGTATTTCCATGCATTTCTATGATGGCGTTTAGTTACCATCCTCTTTATGTTAATGTGGACTTTCTTAAGCACATCTCATGGGGAAAGCCTGCTGGTGATGAATTCCTTTAGACTTTACTTGTCCCGGAAAGTCTTTATGTCTCCTCCACTTTAGAAGGATAGTTTCACTAGGTATAATATTCTTGACTGGTCTCCTATTTTTTCTTTAAGAACTCTGAATATTTCATCTCATTCTGTCTCGGTCTATAACGGTTCAGCAGAGAAGTCCACTGTGAATCCAACAAGAATCCCTTATAAGTAACTAGACATTTTTTCTGATTATTTTTAGACTTCCTTTTGCAGTCTGAGTAGTCTGTGCTTTGGAGAGAGTATTTCTAGTTCCAGTTTAAGGGTCATCTGAACTCCCTAGATCTGGAAATACATAGTTTTCCAAATATATGGAAAATCTTCAACAATTATTTCATTGAATAAATTGTCTTTGAACAGGTTTCCTTCTTGAAAACACGTAACATAAATGTTTTCTTGCTTAATGGTGTCCTAGAAGTTGCGAAGCACTTATTTTATTTTATTTTATTTTTTATTGGAAAGACCAGTGTACAGAGAGAAGGAGATACAGAGAGAAAGATCTTCCTTTTGCTGGTTCACTGCCCTAGTAGCTGCCATGGCCAGAGCTGAGCTGATTCAAAGCCAGGAGCCAGGAGCGTTCTTTGCTCTCCCACTTTGGTGCAGGGTTCCAAGACTTTGGGCCACCCTTAACTGCTTTCCAGGTCACAGTCAGGGAACTGGATGGGAAGTAGAGCTGCTGGGACACGGACTGGTGCCCGCATGAAATTCCAGCGAATACAAAGCAAGGATTTAAGCACTAGGCTATTGCACCAGAGCATATTTTTTTCAAATTATTTTATTTTTTACTTATTTGGGATTGCCTGGGTTATTTAGAAGGCTTATTTTTGAGCCTCCAAATTCTTTCTTTCACCTGCTTAATTCTGCTCTTGGGGTTGTAGAGTAGGTTTTTAAATTCATTTGTTGAGTTCTTCCATTTCAAAATTCTTTACTGTTATTTTATGTTATCTGTCTTTGTTGAGTTTCTCATTCACATCATGAATTATTCTATCGCTGAACTGCATACTTTCTGGTATTTCATTATTTCCTTAAAATTGTTCCTTGAAGAATTCTTTGTGAAGTAATACACGGGATTCCATATTATCATTGTTTTTAGCTTTTGATCTGCTCACCGGAGAGTTACTGTGAACTGACGGAGGCACAGTATTAGCTTGTGCTTCTTACTTCATATGTTTCTTGCTTTTGTGAATGAAATAAGACAAACTGACAAGGTGACATCTTTTGTAATAAAATACTATCTGTATCTGCTAGCAATGCATTCTTGGATATTGCTGGGATCTGTTACACTGGCTTTTATTCTGGATAGATTCTTTGGTGTAGGGCTGCGTAGCTTCTTTGTCATCAATGGTGGCGGTACCTGCAGATTTTATTTCAGCGGTCAAGACCGTAGGAGCTGTAGGATTTCAATTCTAGCTGGGCTGTAGCTCCTTTAAGCATGGTGAATTGAAAGAGAACATCTGACTGTAGGTGTGGGGCATTCCTCAGTTTTATTTGCTAAAGGTAAGGCCACTACTGTGGGCCCAAATTGAGGCAACACACTGGATCTGCTAGTTGAGATGGGTACTTGTCAGTGATGGAAAGATCTGTGGGGTGTGGGGCCAAACCCATGTTCTAGCAGCCCAAGTCACTTTATAGAGTTTCTAGAAGAGACTGATCTGCTCATGAACATTTAGCCACCTGGGACTTGGGTAGGTGCATGGGCTGAAATGAGTGACTGTTCCTCTGGACCTCGGTAGATTAAGCTTCTGAGAAGACATGCCCAGTTCCTTCTTAGGGTTTAGGAAAGTGGGTAAGGTTATCCAGTTGCTTCTGCTGCAATTTTAACAAGCCAAGAGTTTCAGGAAAGCTTAATCAGCTGCTCTCTGGGGGTCTGAGCTAAAAGGCAAGTGCATTTATTTTACCACCTTGGCATCTTTGGGCTGAGTTGCTCAGGGCTGCTCACATATTTGCTTCCCAGGTTGAAGGTGTGTGGACAGGATCACCCATCTCTTCCAAGACTACAAGAAGATGAATAAGGATCCCTGCCTGCTTGCCTCCATTTTAGAGGCTTCTACCAGACAAGCTGCTCACAATACATCCTCTAGGATCTTTCTAGGGCCATGCGAGGATGGTGATTCACACCACTGGAGCAATGTTTATGTTGGGAGCAGATGTCCAGCTGCTCTAAAAAACCCCTGGTGAAGGAGATCTCAAGGTGTATTCTGGCAGGAAGAGCCTGGGTGAAGGAGGGTTCAACATGTATTGGATTCTTTTTGCTAAGCAATGCAGCTGTGTCATAACCCAACAGACCTACCACCTGGACTCAGGGCTTTTGAGAGTCAACAATATATGCCTCAGAAATGTAGGAGCCTTTCTGCTTCACCTTTTTTCCACCAAGTTCTTGATTCATGATTGATTGTAAAAAAAAAAAAAAAAACAAAACAGTAGATGCTATGTGCATTTTCTATGTCTTCCTGGGTCTGTCATGTATCCCTATGCTCTGAAAAGTCATTACGCTCATCCTCTCCCGAATCCCTAGTAAGGGGAGCTACCCTGTGCAGAGTGGTATCTGAGTATGGGGAGGGTTGAATGAGGCCATCTCTTGGCTGCCTGGCTAGTATTCAGTCGGTGAGTACTGGTTGGGGAAATTGGTGTTAAGGCTCTTCCTGGCTCTGAGTTTTAGCGCAGTGGGTTTCATGCCATGTCCTGGACTTCATACACCTTACGTTAAGCATGAGGTATCACTTCTCGTGATGCACTTCTGGGCACTGGAAAAGGGCAGTTTTTTCCTTACTGCCTTATTCAGTGTGTATTTTTCTATTCTATTAAACCAGGCAGCGTGGTCTCTCACTTGGCTTCCTCAGCACTTACAATGGTAAGTTGGTGCGGCAATAGCCTGCATTTTGGTGGAAAATGACTGGTGGAGGGTTTTCTGCAGCTGCCAGTTTGCTGCACTACCCAGCTGCCTATTTTCTGAAACTTTCATTAGAACACAGCTGCAATCATTTATTTACAGTCACTATCATAGTCACATGACAGAACTGAGTCCTGACAGAGACTGGATGACCCATAAAGGGAAAATATTCACTATATGGCTCTTATTGAAAACAACCCCAGCCCAGAACATTTATCTAAACCAATGCTTCATTTTTTGTTATGACAAATTATATTTAAAAGCTTAAGCTGCTGAATCTCAGTTCATCTAAGTTGAAAACACCGTGGAAGGAAATTAAATATAATTTGAAATTAAGCATTGGGAAAAATCTATTGAGGTACTGATTATCAAGACTTGCATTTGGAGAGGCCAGGGCTGGGCTTCCACAATGAAATCCACATGTAATATTTGCAAAGCTGTTAAACATCAAAGCTCCCTGCTATGCCTCACTTGGCTAAAGCGATGGGAGAAGCATAACTGTAGCAGTTGTCATTGGAATCATCAGAGCATGTGTTAGGCAACACTTTACTTGAAAGATGCATATATTTTTTATCCTAAATCATAACATGTTGTTAAGCAAAACAACCCTTCTTATCTATAAGGCATAAACTGGATTCTGTTAACAAAAGGATTTTTGGGCATTCAGTGGCAGACAGAGGAATTAAGACTTCATCATTTCCTTTGCTGAGTGGATTTTGCAAATGAAACCAATATACACATTTTGCTTTGTTTGGTGACCTGTTATATTGATTTTAATATTCAATGTTCACTGATTTTTAGAACTCTGCCTGGTTGATGTCAGAGATGTATTCTGTTTAAGCCATTCATTTCCTTAAAATTTCTGAGGTTTTCCCAGCAATGGGATTCTGAGGCATTGCTGACCACGTAAGCTGCAGTACTTAGGCAACCTTCTGTAACTCAGATGTGGATAGTGTTGCAAACAGGTACCATTAGAGCTCCACTTGTCTTCTGATGTTATACAAGGATATTTGGGAAACAGCATTATTGTATGTAGTAGTGCTCAAAATCCCATTCCAGTACCAGCTGCAGAGTGTAGCAGGAACATTTCTATTTCCTATGAATTTTGGGTATGAATGTCATATCTCATCAATGAACTGACTCACAGCTTTGTTATGAGTTTGCTAGGTGCACCAGATTATGTTTCCTATAATTGGCCTTCAGTCAAAATTCTACTAAAAAATTAAGGATGTGGTAGCCTAGTGGCTGAAGTCCTCGCCTTGCACACACCAGGATCACATAGGGGCACCCTGCTTCCCATCCAGCTCCCTGCTGGTAGCCTGGGAAAACAGTTGAGTATGGTCCAAAGTTCTGTACCCACAAGGGAGATCCAGAACAAGCTTCAGGCTTCTGGTTTTGGATCGGCTCGGCTCTGGCCATTGAGGCCACTTGGGGAATAAATCAATGGATGGAAGATCTTCCTCTTTGTCTCCTCCTCTCTTTATATCAGACTTTCCAATAAAAGCAAATACATTTTTAAAATTAATGATGCATTATTGAATCTCCTATGGAAACAAAATGCCATCTTTGTTTTTCTCTCTTTAATGGGAGTCCTTTTTACTTGTGGAGATTAGAAACAATTAGATTCTTGGTAGGATGGATTACTAATCAATTGTGCTGTCGTTAATATCTTAGTCTTAGATAGCCATGGAATTTTCAAGAAATGGGCTGTTTTCAAAGCCTTAGACCGTAGCGTTTGAGCATCATAACATTTCCATCCAAGCAAGAGAAAAGTACAAATGGAGTCCCTGCATAGAAAGCAGTCAGTATAAAAGAAAAACCCACACTTTAGTTCATTTTTGAACTCTTTTTATCAAGGCAAATGGCTAACTCAGTTGTTTAAACATTGTCAGTCCTGTCATGGTCCTCAAAAACCTAGAGTTGAACCTAAAAATGTTTTAATGAGAAAAGCTATCACCAAACAGATGGCGCGGTAGTGAATATATCTTTATATTACTAATAATTCCCATATATTTGCTAGAAAACTACATTTAGTTCCTTATATAGTAGAAACATTCTCCTCTTAGTTGTCTGTGAACTTATGTCCCTGGACCATATTTCCTAGAGACCTAAAGTTAAAGTGACCAGATTGGAGAAGGTTTTGTTCTTTATTTTATGACTTTTTAAAGATTTATTTGTTTATTTTTATTTAAAAAGTGGAGCTGCAAAAAGAAGGAGAGACAAAGAGGTGTCTTCCATCTGTTAGTTCACTCCCCAAATGGCACACTGGCTGGAGCTGTGTCATTCTGAATCCAGGAGCCTAGAGCTTTCTCCGAATTTCCTTGTGCGTATAATGGCCATCTTTTACAGCCTTCCAAGGCTCATTAGCATGGAGAATAATTGGAAATGGAGCAGCCAGGACTTGAACTGGTAACCGTATAGGATGCTGGCTACACCATCATGCCAGCCCAAGGACCAGATTTTATAGCAATATTCACACCAAGAGGAGCATGTTTAGTTTCCATCCAATACCAGGCATACATTTATGTTTAGCTATTTTTAAAAATTTAGTTCAGAAAAGTTTTAATTTTTTAATATTTACTTTTTGGTGACATTTTAGATTTCCATTATAGTCAAAGACTTAATGACTGTGCTAAGTCACTCAGCATGTAAAAGTGAAAGCATCATAGTCCAGTAGGAACATTTTTAAAGATAATCGCCTAATGAATCAATTCGTCTCAGTTCATCCAGTTGTTTGATGCCACATAGAGACGGTGTTAGCACCTACCTGTACCTCAGAAAGACTGACTACAATAGTAAAGGCAACTGAAAACATTACTTTTCTTATTTTGTGTTATTTCATTTACAGAGAAAAGGCACTCCCATTTGCTCTTTCATTCTCTGGGAACCTCTTCTGGGTGTCCCTAAAGGCCAGGGCTGGGCTGTGGCCATAGCTTGGAGCCAAAATCTCAATCCAGATCCCCCATATAAAGTGGCAAGAACTCAGCTGTTCAAGTCATCTCAGAATCCATATTGGTAGGAAGCTACGGTTAGGAAACAGAGCCAGAACTCAAACCCAGGAGTTCCTACATAGCATGTACACATCCTACCCTGCATCTAAACTACTGGACCAAGTGCCCTGCCCTATAAATAGTTCTCTCTTTAGAAACAGTGGCAATCTGGGTGGGCTTGAACACTGAATCAGAGATGGGCTAAGGACCCTCGTAAATGCCACGGGCTGTTTCAGTTTTGTTGGGGGTAGGGAGGATGATAGCAGAATGGAGTGTACTAAGAGGAGTAACATTGTGATGAAAAACAGATAGTTGAGATCATTATTTCAAAAGAAGATACAAACTTAAGAATTTCTATTGACTATGAACTCTGAATGTTTGTCCTGGATAGGGTATATTCTGTAGTATGTTGTTTAGTCATACGCCCACACAGAATTCAAGCATGGGAGGAGGACCTCAAGTGCATCGGGAAATGAAGTTAAAGACAAGTTGAATATTGTGCAGCTTTTTAAAAAACAAAAATGCATGCATAGTTTTTTTTACTCCGTAATACTCATTTCTCATGAGTTTTTGAACATCCATCCCATTTGGGCTTTGTGCTGTTGGCCATTGAAGCAGTTGCATGAAATAACATAAATGCTCAGATTTCACCAGAGTCTTCTCTTTCTAGATCAGGTGCTGATCACCCTCGCACTGAAATATCAATTAAACCTTTTTAGTTTTCTTGTGATGAGAACATGCAAAACTCTCTTTTCTAGCTATTTTGAACTATACAAACCTGTTGACATCATCACTGTGGTGCTGGAAGAACATCTAGACATGTGTGTCCCGTGTTCCGTTTCCACCTCGCCACCCTTTGTCTCTTGTCCTTGCTTGTCCCTGGCTTTTTCAGTCCCCCACTTTCTTCCTAGCTTCTCTTTTGCAGCTCTGAGCCCGAAAGTAGGTCATGAGGCTGTCAAGATGTCAGCTTCAAATGCAGTTCTCAATTCTCTGTCTTTCAGCCACTTTATACTTTCAGGATGTTTGCCCTTCTTTGTGGTTAGGTGGGACAATTTGAATATTCTTTCTATGGCGCACAAAATTTTCTTTATACATACCTGCATACAAGACTTCTTGCAAGTCATTGTGTATGGGTTTTCACCACACTGCAAGATTCAGGATAGCTTACAACACTTCAGGTGGCAATATATTAACAAACAGGAAAAGTTACCTTACAGAAGGAGCCTGAAGTTAATTTTTGTCACCACATGTATCAAACAGTTCCAGTAACCAAACACAGACTACTTCTTACAAGTGCAATTATGGCTATGCCTCATTGAGGGAAAAGATTTTTAAATATTAAAAATAAAATTAACCACAGAAAACTCAAATATCCTCCCCTAGGAACAAATAGTAAAATCTGGGATTCATTAAAATAGTTGAATGCTAATGGGAGAGAAAAATGTAAGCCCTGTGTGTCTATTTCCTTGGACCAAGACAGTGTGGTTTCTCGGTTTTCTCAAGGCCTGGCCAACTCAGGCTCTGGTGAGACTCTTCGGAGACAGGAAATGTGAGGTTGGATATGGAGTACAAACGGGTGAAATGGCTTACATCGTCTTGACCTTCCCTGAGGGAGGTGCTTCCAGAAATAAGGATCTGTTCCCCTTATTTGTTCTCTGCCTGAGCCAGAACCCCACCACCATCGACTTGAGGAGAAAGATGGCAAAGCAGAACAGGACAGGAGGCAGACAAGGCTACAGCATCTGTGGGACTGGAGGATAGACAACGGAGGAATGATACAATTAAGACTTCAGTAAAACCCAGCAGCTCCCTCCCTCTGCCCCACCTGCCTTTGTCTCCAACTCTAGGTAGATCCTTAGCAAGAGCAGTGCGTTCAGAGAGACCTGCCTGGGCTTTTTCACTGCAGTTGGCCACACAAGCGACATCCTACCAGCGAGTATCGTTTGGATTACAGCACTCCCTCTCCCATTACATCTTAATTTTATTTTCAGTGCTAATAACTCCAGGAAGATCAAAGGGCTGCCATCTCTGAATACTTGAGGGGGGGGAATTAATTGAATCAGATTGCCTTCTCTATAATTCCTAGATAGGACCAGCTGTGTGAAGGAAATACAAAATTCTCATCGCTGGTGGCAAAAGAGATTTGTTGATGACAGTGGAGTGGGGAGTGGTGCGAGAAGTCTCAGGATTCTGGGCAGAGGCTGGCTGGCTGGTTGCGCACCGCTGGCCACTGGAGGTGTAGGGAGTACAAGAATGGCAGGAGCAAAGGCTGTCCACACCTGGTTGCTGAGAATGTTTGCCCCAGGCCATGAGATGCAGGAGGGAGCCAGCAGCCTGATGGCCTCCAGCAAAGAGCAGCACCAGCTGGATCTCCAACATGCCAATTAGGTCAACGACAGTGATGGCTTCATTGAGTGCTCACTGAAAGACTCCCTGCCAGCTCCTATTGCTTTACAGGGGCGTATGCATGGACAAGTTCTGGTACATCTAGGTAGCACATGCTAAGTAAATGCTACTCACTATTATTGGTACTACATAGTTTGTGATAGAGATTGTTTATATGTATTTGTAGTAAATAGTTATAAAGAGTAACTCCTATGAATAAAATTTAGTTAACTAATTTGTCTTTAAAGTAGATAACATGGAGAGAATATATAAACTTGAGAGTTAATTGGAAAATCAGATCTACGTGAATAAGCCATAATTTCATTTTATAAATAGCGATATAGTTGTTAATTATAGACACGGTTTCCTGAATATAAATAATACCAGATTGATATCTTACATTTCTTCAATAGATACATATACAAGGTTTCAAAATTGCATGAAAATAAACTTATATTTTAATCTTGGTAAATAAAGGTACATATAATGCTTAATAACTTAAAGTGTTTTATTATGTAAAGTCACATATTTAGTAAATCAATTATTGATATAACCTTAGGCTAGCCTAGTTCTTTTTAAAAATTGCCTGTGTAGCAAATGCTCTAATAAACTTCTGGATTCCTACATTTTTAAAACCTAAAATTTTAATAGTCATCTAGTGTTTTTTTTTTAAGATTTTATTATTATTATTGGAAAGCTGGATATACAGAGAGGAGGAGAGACAGAGAGGAAGATCTTCCATCCGATGTTTCACTCCCCAAGTGAGCCGCAACAGGCCGGTACGCGCCAATCCGATGCTGGGAACCAGAAACCTCCTCCGGGTCTCCCACGTGGGTGCAGGGTCCCAAAGCTTTGGGCCGTCCTCGACCGCCCTCCCAGGCCACAAGCAGGGAGCTGGATGGGAAGTGGAGCTGCCGGGATTAGAACCGGTGCCCATATGGGATCCCGGGGCGTTCAAGGTAAGGACTTTAGCTGTTAGGCCACGCCGCCGGGCCCCATCTAGTGTTTTTAACACATTGTATGTAAGGCAAAATCATAAAGGGAAAAGCTAAATATTTTTCCATAAAAAGTATTTGGGGGCACATGTTTGGTCTGTTAAGACACATGAATACCAGGATTCAATATCCAATTCCTGTTCTTGATTCTAAATTTCTGTTAGTGATTGGGTTCCTACTATCCCCATGCCGGGCTTGAATTGCATTTCTGGTTCCATGCTCTGCCTGGCCCAGCAGCAGCTATTGTGTGCATTTCAGAAAACAAACAAATAAACAATAGGCAGGGGACTCTCACTCTTTCTGACTAAAATAAACAAATGAATAAATATATATTTTTCAAACTACACTCTCAAAGGTGAAGGAGACCGACCTATTTTGCTGTTGTTTTCTAACCCCTTCAGATGTGTTGTTAGTCCATTTGCCTGGTGCCTTTCTAGTTTTGTTTTTAATGCAGGCACTAATTGAATGAACTTGCCTCTTCATACTGCCTTGACAGTGTCTTGTGGAATACTACTCAGCCATTAAAAATAATGAAATTCTACCATTTGCAACAAAATGGTCCCAACTAGAGACCATGAAGCTCAGTGAAATAAGCCAATCCCAAAAGGACAGATGTCTATTTTGCTCTGATAAAAGGCAAAATAGAAGAGAAAAAGATAGAGAGGTATGTATATGTATTCTCATAGATAAACTATGGACTGGAGATCGCCATGCTGGGAAGTGAATCTACACTGAAGTTTGCATCTCTACTGCTGAATAGAAGCAGGATTCCCAATGAAACTATTGAACATACCTTGACCATGGGGTACTAGGCTGTCTGCCACTGTCCATCTACAAGACCATGATGCACTTGAGTATCAGAATGTTGGACTTGTGACTGATGCTGAAGGACTGTGCTATTGTAATCATATGGGGGAAATAATGAGGGAGGTGTGTTAGAGGGTAGAAGCCCCTATGCCTATAGAACCATATCATACAAAATAGTTTAAAAAAATAAAAAATAAAAAATAGTGTGTGTTAGATAAATCAAATAAATATAGGGCACATCTTTTCTTCAGGCTTTCATGTTATTTGCACTTGAATTTTCTAGCTCCTTATTTGACAAATATCTGACAGTTTACAAATCCAAGTCTCCTTCTCCCTGAGTCTTTATTTTTCTCGATTGCCTCCCCCTTCTTTCTCACATTTGGTACCACAAAGTCCCATCTGTACAACCTCCAACCCTCTTTTCAGACTGCATGTTGCTCCCTCCCACCATAAGAATCACTCTGGTCCGGGGTTCCATTCCTTCCTTTGTTCATTACAGCAGGAATTTCCTATTTGGTTCCTATCTCCTTTCCTTTCCATACTGATTGTCCATTTAGTAACCTGGAAGATATGTTTTAAATAAATATGGGTGGTTATTATAGTTCAGTATATCAAACCACTCTTTGAGGTGCCCACATCTCATACTGGTTAGATTCCTGTGTCTGCTTCCAAACCAGCTTCCTACTGATGCACATCTTCTGCAGGCTGTGTGGATGGTGACTCAAGTCCTTGGGCCCCTGTCACCCAAACAGGACACACCTTCTTCTCCCCAACCTCTGCTCAGCAAGTGATTACAACAAATAGGTAAGTAAAACATCAAAAAGTGAAAAATGCATGGCATCTGTACCTCATGCTTTAATATACCTTGAAGCTCAGTGATTTTTCAGTGTTTTCTATGAAGTTGAAAGTTTGGTATCTGGATTCTCATCATCTTACATGATCAATCTTCATGCGAGTAGTGATTAACAAGGTCATGACCCTACTGGGGCTGTGCTGTGGGATCATCTTCTGCTCTTATGTTCTCACTCTTCTCTGGACCTCCGCCGGGGTCTGCGTCTATGCAGGTTCTTGTGGGTCAGGATTTTGCACCTGACCTGCAGTACTTGTTCTGGCACATCTCCATTTTACTTCTTACAGGTCTTACTCCTCTTGTAGTTTAGGACATAGCATATAGGAACTACCTCCCTGAACACCTAGTCCACAGGAGTCACCCCACGATTCTCTCTAAACCACTTTTTATTGCTTTCCTTATGATAAATTATCACAGAGTGTGCTTAAGCATCTGATTGTGAATTAAGTTGATTATGAAACCTCTAGGCCATTTCAGCAACAGCATTTGGCTCACAACTGTATCATTGACATTTCTCCTGTGCCAAGCCAAAAATCAGGGGAGGGGCAGAATTATATCAGCTTAGTCTACTGATCTCCAACTCCAACTATTTTGTTGCAAGTGTCAGAATTCATTCTATTTTATGACTAAATAATATTCCATCATGTATCTATACACCACACTTTATTTAGACATCAGTGGATGGACACCTAGATTCATTCTGTACCTTTGCTATTGCAAATCAGGCTGCTACAAAGTAAGTCGAATAAGACACAAAAAGAGAAATATTACATGTTTTCTACTAACTGTGGGAGTTGATACAGAGAATGAGAAGTTGTGTGAATGCCATATTATTAAATGTAGTGATCATAAAATTATTTTCACTGAATTAAACCATGTACATGGCAATATATGTTCTTTGTGTACTCACTTTAGGGTAATTATGAATTTCACATGTTGTGATGTTAATATTCCCATTTTCAAGAAAACATGGTATTTATATTTATGTATATATCTACCTGTGAACTGAATATACCATGTTAAAAATTATTAAATCTTGAAAACTAAATTAAAACATAAAATCTTCAATTGGTTTTTGAAAAATTGCCTCAGCTGATACATACCATATCTGCAGAGGCACCTGTGTTTTTGAGGGACTGAACTTCATCCCCGTTGTTCCTGCTTGAAGTAGCATCTGCTTTGCTTTATCTGTTTAAATTCATTTCTTACATTGCATTTGTTTGAAAGAGAGAAATTGCCCATCTACTTTTTCACTCCTCAAAGGCTATTAATTGCCAAAGCTGGGCCAAGATGAAGCTAGCCAGGGGTCAGAAACTCAATCCAGGTCACCTGCTAGAGTAGCTGCAACCCAGTATTGGGCCTTCTCTTGCTGCCTCCTAGCGTGTGTATTAGCAGGTAGCTGCATTGATGGTAAAGCAAGAACTCAAGTTTGGGCACTCCAGTACAGGATACGGGTGCCCCAAGCAGCATCTTGCCTTCTGAGTGAAGTATATATATCCCCCAGCATTCTTTCGGTCCTTTGCAAAGTAGGATGGATAAGTGAGTCTCAGTATTCCTCAAGAAATGAAGGGTTAAAATCATGTCCTCATGACCTCTCCCGACACTGTCCATCCTAGAGAGACCTTTCATCTTGGCTTTCCAGTTTACTCCAATTTTACAGGCAACATCATGAATAGGGAGTGTTCCGGTGCGGACAACGAATTTCAAGATTGCTCTGCCCATCGCTGGCTGGCTCGCTCACCTCTGAGTCTCCATCAGGAGATGCTCTCTGAACTCCCTGGCTAGAACACAATGCCTCTCCCACACGGCAGCTGACTCTGGTCAACACTGAGATCACCTGCCTTCCTAGTCCAGCTTCCAGCAACCTTACGGTTCAGTTGTGGTCAGAGGGCCTGTACGGCAACAGGACGAGCGGATCAACGTCTCTTCTCTCGTTTTCTCAATGCAGCCAGTGGAGGAGGGCCCATTATTACTTGCTGGCTGCCACTCCGATCCTGATTACCTCTCATCTGGTACTTCCATAGTTGACTACTTCAAAGCAGCATCAGAAGCCTCAGGGAGAGCAAGAACGCTCCCCTGCTTGCCTACTGTGGGGGCTGCTTTGCGTCTTTAGTGGGGCCGATTTATCTCACCTTGTCAAGCCCTCACAGGGAGGACGTGTGTCCTTGTGTTCTAATCTCTGTTGCCTGCGTCCCCTTCTCACACTGCTGCTCAGTTTTTGAAATGATAATAGGCTGTTGATTTTCTTGCCTAGTTTGTCGACTCTATTTCTAACAGAATGAATATGTTGCCTCTTGATTCATCATTGTCACGTGTCATAACTGTACAACTTCTTCTGCCTGCCTCTTGTATCCACATAACAATGCGTAGATGCTGGGCAACTTGGATTTGTTTTTGTCTGCATTCAATGAGGTACATGACACCATCTAGGCAATGTCAGTTTATGACAGCTCAAGAAGAATTGCTTTTTCCCCAAAGTGGAAACATGAAAGCTCCCTCGAGGGCAGTTCCTTGGAAATCTCTTTATATTTTTTCTGTAAGTGAGTTTTCAAGGGAGGGCCAGGCTCTGGTAGGATGGAGTCTGCAGGATTGGGGAAAGGATTGTGTATTGTCATCCTGGGATGTCATCCGAGCCAAAGGCTTGATGGTAGCATCAGTGACAGTAGGCAAAACCAGGAAAAGCAAAGCCCATGGTTTCCAGGCTTTTCTTTGAATAGTAGGAAGCTCGAAGTAGCTTCATCTGAAAAGAGAGGAGTGAAACCAAAGCCTGCATGTCACAGACTATTGCAGAGGAACATCATTTTTACTTACTGGTTCATCTGATTGTTGTTGCTCACAGCAGAGATCTCTTGCATTTGGGAGAGTGGCTGCGTGTGTCTTGTGGGGTGGAGGGGCGCCTATATAAGGAGGGATAGTTGGAAACCAAAGCAGCCACAGTAATTATCTAGTACTAAGTGTAAGACTCAAAGCTCCTCAGAAAGTAAGAGAGGAGTCAGGCGTGTCTGATACTGTATTTTCCCAGTCATTCAAGTTCTTGGTTGTGCTTTTTTTTTTTCATTTTTTAAAATTGCCATCCAGACTTACTAATAGAATGCCTGAGTCATAGGTTAACTACAGCAGGAAGAGACTTCAGGTCTCCAAAATTTAAATATAATTGAGAAGATTACTCTTGTAAATACAGGCTGAGGAGCCATAATCCAAAAATATGAAATGCTCCAAAATTTAAGACATTTTTAAGCACTGGCATGATGCCACATAGGGAAAATTCCACTTTGAAATGTTTGTTTTATGTGCGAAATTATTTAAAATATTGTGTAACCTTTAGACTATTTTTGTAAGGTATATCTGAAACTTTTATTTAGGCTTAGATGGCATCCACAAGACACCTCATTACATGTATTTCAATAATCCAACATCTGAGGAATCTGGAAATTGAATGCATTCCAAATCTGCAGATGAGGGGGCTGCTCACTGACAAACTTAGGACACTGTCCCTAATGGGGAAGGGTAATGTTTGGGGGTTGCACCTTGCTTTGGGTAAAAACACTCATGAAGAAGGCCCTGTTCCTTTGTGTGTTTCTCTCTCTCTGAGATCCTATGGGTCCTTTTTCTTGGCTAAAATCCAAAGAAACCTCCCGAAAGAATGAAGAAGCATATTCAATCACTGTGTAAACCACAGCTCGCCTCTCCTGGTTGTGTAAGCTTATTGTATTATTTTTAGAACGTTTGCTTACACAGTGTGTAGAGCTGGCCGAGCAGAGTAGCTGAACCTTTTCTTAGAACATGTCTGTGTCTTCTATTCCTGATGTCTTCTGGCAGGAGGCTAAAAATACTGCACCAGACTTTCTCCATGGAGATTGTTTATCTGCCAGAAGAAGAGAGAAAACAGAAGCTCCTCCTTTGCCGTCCTGCCTGAATTCACCCTGAAACTGAATTGAGTTTTCCTTCAGTACCAAGGCACCCTGCGGGCGCCAAACTCTGAGGATTCATACGTCTCTCACGGAGAATTCAGTATTGTTCCTTATAGCCGATGCACATACGCTCATATGTTTTAAATCACCTCTAAATTACTTGTAATGCTTGTTAAAATGTAAACACTTGGTAAACTGTTATGGTAGAATGTTGTGAAGGGAGGAATAGTGGGAAGGAAAGAAATCTATGTATGTTTATTACAGATGAATTTTTTCAAATAGTTTCCATTTCTGCAGAATCGGTGCACTTGAACCTTGCAGTCCCCGAGGGCCAAATCTGAATGCTTTGCTCCAGAAATGTAGATTATCTGCCATTGGATGAGACCCGTCAGTTGCTGACACATCCAGTATTCGGAAAATTGGTGAGAATAATTGTTGATCTTGCCACATGCCTGCTATAGAACTTGAAGTGGCTTACTACTTCCTGCTGTGTCACCAGGACCGGAAGTCCTGTATGTGGTTCTTTGTGCAATCTTCCACACCCTACTTCTGGTTTCTCAGCGTAACCCACTGCAGCTCTTCAATTGTAGCTGCAGATGGATCACTTTAGGGTCTCCTGAGTAGCCTGGTTGCCTCTTGCCACATTTCTCTCCCTCCCAGAATGCCCAACGCTCCCTACCCATCACGTCGTCTGACCCGTCTTTCCAGGATTAACAGATGCCTCTTTTCATTGCTAAGGTACTTCACAGTTTTCTGGCTCTTGAAGTACTTCACACTCCACAGCAGTGCATTCTTTTAGAAACTCAGGCAGAGTTTTCTGTGGCTACTTCTCTTTATATGTGTACCCATTTTCTTTTTGTCGGCAACTAAAAAAAAAAAAAAAAAAAAAAAACCACTTCTGGGCAACCTGACAGGTGCTTTTAGTTTCTGTGTCCACCAAAGCAATTGACAAATAGCAAGTGCTTAGGAATTCACTCTGTCCACGGGGAGAGTTGAGCACTCCTGACCATCCCTTCTGTGATCTCTTCATCCAGCGGCTGAACTTTTCAGTTTCTGCAAAAGAATGCTGACAATGCTGTTCGCCTTCAACACTTGCAGAGTGAGACAGTGGTGTAATGAAGAGGAAACTCACCTTTGTGCTTTAAAAAAAAATGGAAAGAAATCACTTTGTACAGGCTCTTTATTGATTCCGAACATCCTTGAGCATATGAAATTTGCTGATAAATCTTGCAGTAAATCTGTCATTTTCCAGATTCATTTTATCATAGAATTTTTCCTCCAACCCCCTGCCATCTCTCCACTCCCCGACCCTGTGTGTTACATGGAGGATGCTGCACCCAGAACTCCCAGGATTCTATTGCAACAGCCGGGGAGAGCTTGCCATGTGAGCATTTCCCACTCTAGTCATATTATTCTTCAGACACACAAATTAGCCAAGCCTTTGGGAATGAAGTGATGGACTCACCCAGGTGCCCACCCATGTTAGTGGAATTTTCCACCTATTGCTCAGTTATTTTGGAGACGCCCACAGTTTAGCACATTTTTCAATCCCTTTCATTCATCAAAGAGCATCCCAAACAGAAAAGAAAGCATTGTTCATGTTTTTTAAAAATTTTTCTGGGTAACACATAACCAGATTCTCCAATGTTTTCTGGTATGTCATAATCTTCATTCACCTCTCCACTCTAGTCACCTCCTCTGAGTGCTTTGCAATCAAAGTGGTTTTTAAATGTAGCCCTTGAGATGAACTCCAAGGTCTCCAGATGCAGCTCAATGTGACGGAGTCAAGCGGAGGGGACTACCTGCTGCTTTAATCCAAGCACTGCTCTTCCATCACCATAGCAGTGTACTATTAGGATTGTCAATGGTCTTGAGTATGCTTTTGATCATGTCCTTGCCTGCCTCCAGGCTTCAACACAATCCCCTAGTTCGTGGTCTTAAGCTCTCACCAGTTACATCCTCATCTGCTGTCTCTTCTCTTTTCCTCCCCCAGGCTTTTGTCTTCCTGTCAAAGTGCCTTCTATTTCCTTACAGCTGTGTCTGCCTCACTCACTCACTTCTCTGGTCCCTGGCAATGATTCCTACTGCCAAATTAGCCTTTCCACTATCCTATTTCCATTCTTCAAGTCCTTGTTTCATGTTCTTTAAACCAAGCTCTCCCAGCTCACACTCCTGTATAAACATCCGCCCTCTTCCCCATTTTCCCTCTCCATATTCATCATTTGCATAAAATTCTTTCCCTATCTGTAATGCTGGCTACTGCTATCTGCTGGCTATCTCTTGTGAATTATCCTTCTGTCTCTCTTGCAACATAGGTGGTGGTGATAGTGAGACTTGTATATTGATAGACATTTCCTCAGGTACAGACACAGATAATGAGTTGTCTAGGCACCTCAACACAGCGCAGAAATAGGCAAGTGTTCATTTATTTCTTATTTCCAGATGAAAGAAATAAGGCACTGCTCCCTGGTGGTCTGATGTGAGAAGCGATCACTCATTCCCATATGGACTTGCATTTCAGGTCCTTGTGTTCTATTTAATTCCCCATTTTTTCACACTCATGTACTTTGAGATTGTAAGGTATTTACTTGACTAGCCGGCTGACATTGTATGTAAGACCCACGTCTTAAAAGTTACACGTGAACTATTCATTGAAAATGGAAGCAGAGAATCAAGATGGCAGAATAGGGTAAGGACATGTTTATACAGATGGAAAAACATTTAACCAGGATGAAGCAGAGAGGACATAGTTCAGAAAATAGGAAAGGACAGAACAACAGCAGAGGGGTATCTGGAGACTGACAGACACAGGAAAGCAGTGGACACAACAGTGTGGTGTTGCAGTGACTGATATTCCAGCACGGCGATCTGAACTCCACAGCAGCCGGAACTCCACCAGCAGCCAGGTGGGAAGGGACTTTCACTGGGAGCTCAGGTGGTGAACCCAGACAAAGAACTGTCCGTTCTGCTGGTCCGTTTGATTTGACCAGGAGCAGAGACAGAGCAGCAGATCTCAGACGGGCAGTGCAAGAACAGAGTGGATTTCACAGTCCAGTCAGCCCACTAGAGCTGAATTAGGCGCCATTTTGCGTAAGGAGGAAAGGACGAGGGAGAGGACTGAGCATGCGCTGAGCTGGGAGTGAGCTCATTTCTGTCTGGGTGAACTGCAACGACTTGGCATTCTACGGGTTCCACTCAAGGCAGGTCTGGGATAGCCCTCGGATCTGACGGCCAGCAAATCAAGAACCTTAGTGATTGTATGGCAGGCGCCATTTTGGGCACTGTGGCAATAGCTTTGGGACTGCAGGGGACAACAGTGAACTGCGCATGTGCTGATCTCGCGAGAACTTGCTGAGGTCCGAGATTGCACTGGTCCCGCAGGAAAATAATACTGACTGTGTCATCGCACTGGTCAAAATAGGTCCGTGTGGCACCCAGACCTAATGTCCAACAGGGTCTGACAAGATCAGCGCCACCAACGACCTAATTATATAGGACACCTGGTGTCTCTCTAATCCTGGGACCTGCTCCAACCAGAAATGGGAGAAAGGTTGCAGAGACAACGGTGCAGCCTCACCACGGTATCACAGGAGGTGGTGAGGGGTGAGCCAAGAGCTGGGGCTGTGGAGACCACAGTAGAAATCTGACATAAGAACCTGGACCTGGAACTTGCTGGAGGTTGTGGCACAAGTGGCTGCAAGAAAAGTTGTGTACCAACCGCAATAAGTAAAATCGCATTGTAGCCCACAGCTTAGAAACCTACCCCAAGGAGAAGACTCTGCTAACCAGCAGTACAATGATCAAGAGCAAAAGAAGAGACAAAGGCACAATGAATATTGCCGAAAACTCTCCTGCAAGGGAGAAAAACTCTATGCCAAGCTCAGAGTTAACTGAGGAAGACATTGAGAAAATGGGGCACACAGAATCCATAAGACTCATTTTAAAGCTTCTGATCAACAAGGAGAAGCTCATGCAAGAGTTCAAAGAATTTAAGGAGGCAATAAAGCAAATCAAGGCTGGTATATCAGAAATTAAGAACACAGTAGAGCAAATTAAGAGTACAGTGGAGAGTCTCCAAAATAGAATGAAGCAAGCAGAAGAAAGAATCTCAGAATTGGAAGGTATTTCCTGTCACCAGGGGGAAGCAAACAAAAAGCTGGAAGCAGAGCTGGATCAGGCCAAAAAAAGTATTCAAGAATTGAAAGACACTATTAACAGGCCAAATCTAAGAGTTATGGGAGTCCCAGAAGGTGCAGAAAGAGAAGCTGAGTTTGCAAATGTATTTAATGAAATAATAAAGGAAAATTGCCCTAATCTAGAGTAAGAATTGGGAAACAAGTTCCAGGAGGGGCATAGAACTCCCAACAGGCTTGACCAAAAGCGATCTTTACCAAGACACATGATCATCAAGCTCTCTTCAATTGAACATAAGGAAAAGATCCTTAAATGTGCACGTGAAAAAAATCAATTGACATATAAAGGAAAGCCAATTAAGCTCACAGGAGATCTCTCACAGGAAACTCTACAGGCAAGAAGAGAATGGAGTGACATATTCGAGATTCTAAAAGAAAAAAATTATCAGCCTAGAATAATACATCCAGCAAAGCTTTCGTTTGTCTTGGAAAATGAAATAAAATTCTTCCACAGTAAAGAAAAGCTAAAAGAATTTGCCTCTTCCAAACCTGCCCTACAAATGATACTTCAAGATGTTCTCTTGGCAGAGAAGAGGAATAGCACCTACCAAAACCAAAGGCAAACGGGAAGAACATCCCAGTAAAATGACAACAGAAGACTAAACCAATGAACAACCCATTGCTAAAATGACAGGACCAACGTAACACCCATGTATATTAAACTCTGAATGTAAATGGCTTAAGCTTAATCAAACATCATAGAGTAGTACACTTGATTAAAAAACAAAACCCATCTGCTTATTGTCTGGAGGAGACACACTTCAACAAAGATTAGTGGAAACTATATCACATGGGTTTTGTTATTCTTTGTTAGTTTCATCTCTTCAAAACACTTTCTTCGTATTAAATCATTCAATGACTCATATATCATATGGTAGCATCATTTTCTTCAAGAAGGTTCTTGATTTTCATTTCTTCAGCTACACATTAGTCATTTAATAGCATGTTATTTAACTTCTTGGTGTTGTAAATTTCTTTTTTCTCCCAGATGTTGATTTTGTTTTGTGGCTCTTCATTCAAGGGGATGTATCGTAGCTGTGTAATGGAGACTGTCATATTTAGTAACATGTCATTTAACTTCAGGCATTGTAAATTTCTATTGGTTGATTTTGTATCATGACTTTTCATTTAAGGGGATGTACAGTAGTTGTATAATGGAGACTATCATATCTAGTAACATGTCATTTAACTTCATGGCATTGTAAATTTCCTCTTTTCTTTCTATTATTGATTTTGAAACATGACTTTTCATTTAAGGGGATGTAAGTAGCTGTGAAATTGAAACTAACATTCAGATGTGAGGATGTAGTGTGGTATGCATTTCTGCTTCCAGACAAAGATGGAATTACAATGAAACTGTTTACTATATCTTGACAATAGGATTCTGGACTCTCTGCCATTGTCCAGGCTCACAATGATGGACATATGACTGAGTATGAAGAACTACATGTTAGTAATAATATAGAGGAACTGCGGGGGAGGGAACTGGGGAGGGGATAAGGCAATATGAAACTGTACTATAAAATAATAATAATAATAATAAAATGTATTAGAAAATGATTGGATTGCTGATGGTTCTGAACAAACAGTTCTTTATTTGAGGTATGCCATTGTGAAGAGTGATACGCTCACATTTTATCCTTGGTGATAAACAAATGTTTAGGCAACTGTTTTACACAGCAAACATGTCAGTACCCTGGCTGGATAATCTGGAGGGCCTGTACAATGTAACAGACCTGGAGGAGCTTGCATCAAAATGACCCTACCACTGAGAAATCAAGATGGCAGCCTTCTATGGGGAAGTGAGGAAAATGGGCTAATACAAGGATGTTATACAACCAAGACAGGGTTCTCTTCACATGCATTCCATGAAGTGAATGAAGACATAGGCTTCCTACCCCAAACAAATGGACAGTGGGATTGACTTTCTACAGACTTTTTGTTCCATTATAAGAAATACATTCTTGACATTTGCACAAGATGGCATAATGATATAGTATTATATAGATTGTGTCCCTGGAATTTTTTGCAATTTGATTTGTTTGGAATGTTAACTGTAATAAAATTTCTAACACTTCAAAAAAAAAAAAAAGAAATATCATCTCGTCTGTCAGAATGGTTACTATCTAATAGATGTCAGGTAGATGTTGATGGTATGGAGGAAAGAGGACCCTTTGTACACTGTAGGCAAGAATGTAAATTAAACTCTTAATTTTCTTTTTTTTTGAAAAAAAAAAAGAAAATGCAAGCAATTTTGCATCAACTTGTGCTTTGGCACTTGCCATGATTCTTAGTTGCAAATCACGAAGTTGCAAAAACTCCAGAGAGACATAATTTTTAGAGTAAAAGAATTAAAAGTGTGTAAAAAGCCATAAAGGTCTGAATATATGACATTCATGAAATATAATGAGTCCTACACAATGGGTTTGCATTATAGTAAGTGGCTGCAAAGGTAGGATATGCAATTGCATGTCTTCTCCTAATGGGGTTCTTGGGCTTCATGTCCAGAGAACCAATGCAAAGTCCAGATCTAGCATGAGGAGGGAGGAAGCTGGGGAGGTAGCAGAGACACCCTAAGAGCAGTTGGATGAGCAGCTAGTGATGAACTACAATGAAAAACGTACACCGTCTTTCTGGCCGTTGAGTGTTTCAGAGTGTTCCTTTGATATGAATTTTTCAGAAGTTTCCTTCTTTATGGATTAAGGGATTGGTGTAATGACAAAAGAATAAAAACTGAAACTGTTGATAAAGTATTTCTTCTGAAGGAAATGGCAAGCAGGAATTGCCTTCTCGCTCTCTTGTTATTAAATGTGAGAAAATGGACAACACATGGATTTGAAAGTTTTGAAATGATGCTAGTATTTCCTAGGTTGGTGGAAGAAGAAGTAGGAAAAGTGCTGCTACAGCTGGGAAGAACCCAGAGAAGCAGCAGAAAGGGCTTTTCAAGCAAGCTCCAGAGTCCACAGTTATCTCCAAAACCAAAGCCCAGTCAAGAAGGAACAGGGAGAATTACCCACACCTCTTCCATCTTGTTCTCAGGTTACTGTGGAGTCTCCCAGTGGAAGGTCTTTATAGGAAAGGCAGCGCTGAGGATACTGGCTTGCCTTTGTACAGCACAGGTTGGGGCAGAGAAGGATGAAGAATAGATTTACAGGTGAAATAGACAGCTACGTTAGCTGCTGTAAGATCAGGCTTGATTATGAGTTCACGTTGTATCCATTCTTGGGTGGATTACTTTATATACTGTCTTGACCACTTAGAGATAGCAGGTGGCTATTGATTTAGAGACGTTTGCAGCTATCAATCTGCCATAAATGTGAAAAGCGTTCTTTCTAAATGCACAGATTGAAGGAGAAACAATAGTGAACACAATGAAAGAAAATTCAATTCTGAATCACAACGTCAAAGTGTTTTTATCAGATCTACTGAGATGTTGATGTGAAAAAACTAAAAAGCAGCATGGTGGTTTTTCTCTCTGCATGTCAGGTCTTTGGCACTATAAACTTATTCCAGAGTTTGCACCAACAAGGGCCTGGTGCCAGCAAGGGACTGAAGTGAATGGAACTTTGCAACTCAAGATTCAGAAATTCTATGTCCTTCTGTCTCTCCTTGGCTTCTGGCTGAAGCATCAATCTTTTGAACATCTTCCCTGTTCTCTGAACTGCATTGTGGTTACTAAACAGATTGTGGATCTAGTCCACATCCTGTCTGATACTTTGAAAACTTCACAATATAAGGCTTAATGCAGGTGGCATGCCTCAGAAAGACTCCGAAATGAACATATGACTGCATCCAAAGCCTTCCAAAGGCAAGGTTTTAATGGCTGAATGATATGCTGCAACAGAGAAATAATTTCTTCTCAAATGCTAGGATGAATTATTTATGCTTTGACAACATTATGTGTCTCTAAAGCAGCTTTTAGTTATTCGCTGCTTCTGGGTTACAGCTGATCCTGCTGCCCATTCTTGTAATTACATTAACCTCTTGACTTTACATGACAAGCTTTTCCTGTGTGCTGCGATCAATAGCCCATAACTACACCTCTTTAATAGGGCCATAGTTACACTTCAGTTCAGACACAATTAACTTGTGTACCCCATTTCTTTTAGGAATGGTATGGAGTAAAATTTCTTCTTTTAATATCTGAAACAAAGGAAATAGTGTTGAAGAAAAAAACACATAAAATATGTAGATTGTATGGGAAGTAATGATTGCAATGATAACAGGAATAGCTGATAATCCATTTGAGCAAGCACATGGAATTAAAAACCTGGGACACAGAGTGCATTTCAAAGCTCCAGATTTGTGTAGTGACCTTAAAGCTGCAAAGCTTTTTGCAGTTTCAGATAGATTAAAATAATTGTGAACTACCTGGTTTTTCTATTCAGGTTATACAAAGAAATTATGTAAATGTAAACAGAAAGGTTTAAATTATAACTTACTTTTGGGGAGTATAATATTCTTCCTCATGAAAATTCTTCCTTTTTGACAAAAGGAAGCTGAGAGAGGTATATATCAGTGGTTTTCCACAGCTAGTTCCTGTACACTCAAGAAAGTAGCATTTGACTCATCAACTTTTAACTTTATATGAGCCAGGCTAGAAATAATTAGACCATTGGAGATGTTGCAAAAATTTGGAAAATGCTATAAACTAGTCCCTTTTTGCCCAGAATATATTAAACATTATCTGTCCATCACTGGACTTACACGTATATAAGGATTTGTATATTTATGTATGGAAGCACGTGTCTCATACATATGTGAAGGGTGTTCAAGACGTTTATAAAATGTATGCATGAATTTAAAAAATGCTTTGTACCAAGGTAAATTTATCTTTCAATTCAGCTTTTTCATGAACATTTGAAGTACTTTTATGTAATGGGAGAGATCTGGTCCAGACTTCATGCAGAAAATAACCTCATAAGATTTTCCCAGGTAGCTCTGGGATTACATTTTAATATAATTTCAATGTTTTATAACATGTTGACACACGCAAACACAAATGCAGACACCTATAGTAGGGATGTAGGAAGATTTGTAGGAATTTGTATTTTAGATAAGAATACATATTGTCTAGAAGACTAAGAAGGCTATGGAGTACCTGAAGCAACTCAAAGGAAAGCTTCTAAGTCCACTCTATAAAGGTAGCCACAATGGTCAAGCTTCAGCTATGTTTGAAACACGTAGGGTTTGGGATATAATGTGAATTCATTGCTCCTCTAATTTTACAATGGTTTTGCTATCATTTTAGTGTATTATCATGGCTATATATCTTACAAATAATAAAACTGCCGCTAATAGCAATGATTTAAAACTGGTCCAATATTCTCTGTAGATAATGTATCTGATTTTATATCACCTTAAAAATAACTAGTGACTCCTTAAATCCTGTCAGCCTACTCTAATTTTCTTTTATGGCGTTGGCAGTCTTGGTACATTGGAGAAACGGGATCTATACCACATAGATATTTGAAGCCATTTATAATAACTAATCAGCAAACTTAATGTGGAAAATGCTTTCTTCACAGGGTATGGGATTAGTAAAATGGATTTAGACTGCAATCTCTACTACAAGAAATAAGGAATTTACAGCAATTTAAGCTCTGAGAATCCCCAACTCAAAAGGGAGAAGAGAAACACACCAGTATCTTTTAGGATACTAGCTAAATAGAAACATTTCCAGGTACTAATTCTTGATCCACTGAGTTAAATTTCATGAAGCGATTCTTGTGCGTTCTCAGAAGTGGAAGTTACTACTACTGGCCTCTCCCAAAAGAAAAAGTTCAAGTAATAGGGGGAGTTTCTGGGTGCACCAAAGTAAAGTTGGGAAAAAACAACAATTTTGTCTTGCATAAAGGAAAAAAAGGCATAATGAATGACATGAAGGCCCCTCCAGAGCCACTTGTGCCCCACACGTCCACCTGCCTGTGACCTTCTCCTAGGCATTCCTCAGGAAAACAAGGTTTCCAGACAGGACTCAACACAATGTGACAGGATGGGTGTGAAGACACAGAGTCAAGGAAGTTACTGACTTCGTGTGAGTTTCGGATGCATTATTGGTAAAATAGAAATATACAAGAGCTCAAAGAACATATGTGATATAAAAGATTAACACTAAAATGCTGGGTATATGGAGCCCCTGATTCTGGCATGTTACCATTTGCTTTGTAAGTTTTTGTTTTTCTCTGATGGTGATGGATTCTCACTTTTATGGTCAAGTATCTGGAGATATGGTAGAGAGACAAAATAGAACTAGAAAAGAAAACAAGGAATAAAAAATAAAATAAAGGTAGTTTTAGGAAAATACATGGCTGCAGGTAGCAATTTTTTTAGTATATACCACTGCAAGCACTTAGCTTAAATGATCTTCTTCAAACAATCCGTTGAGTGTATGCTATACAACTATCACGTTCCAGTTGAACAAACTGAATTATTTACTTAGAGTTCCAGCGCTTGTAAGTGGGAGAGTCTGATTTGAACATGGAGCCTTAACTATCAAAAGCATTTGGGCAATTAGGTTAGTAACAGGATTAGGTTAATCAGTGATAACTGTTATCGTCTTGGATCCAAAAGTATGGGACTAGATAGCCCTAAAAGTCATGGAATATAAGAGACTATAACACGGCTAGTTCCCTTCCTCCTCAAATATCGCAGAAACCACAGTGTGGGCAAGCAGACTGTTAAGACTCTGGATAAACACAATTTGCTTTTCATTGAGGGTTTGTAAGAACTAGACTGGGCTAACAATAAAGATTATTGGAATCTATGTTTCTGAGAGGCTTTAAAAGGGGCTGTATAGTTTATTGGTTGCGGTTGTAGTAAGTATAATCTGTTCCAAAACTGAGAAAGGAGATATGATGGATCACTTTGCTTGGGTCTTTCTGATCTATCTAAGTTTGTTTTAGTTTAGTTCAATGGAAATAGTCAATTGTTGTGAGGACATAGTGTCTGATAAAGTAGTAAAAGTTTACTCCCTGCATTGAACTCCAGGAATGGCCATTTTTCTTTTCTTTTTATGGGTGGTCTGTGGGAGCCAGCAGAGGAACAGTCTCGGCCCCTTCAGAATGGAGTACACACATTACACACGCAGTTTGCATTTCCACTGGATCTAAATCACACATTGACAAATCTAGTCCCTTTCATGTAGCTGGAGCTAAGAGTCTGACATTGTCTCCAAAACAGCCCAAAAGTTCTCCACATCAAATACAAATCCTCCTAAAACATCGGAATCCATTTTTGGATGAAAAATGTGGGTTAATGAAATGACCATATGGGACTACTTGCCAGTTATGTTTTTTGTTAGTCGCTTGCTGTTTTAGGGGTACTTACAATAGAGACTGAATTACTCTTCTGATTTTGTACTATATCAAAAAAAACTTTCCTTTAAGGTTTGCAAGCAAATATTACTATTTGAGAAATATGTCAGCTTATGTCAGGAGGGCTCTCCATTTCACAGTTATCTTGCTAAAATCCTCAATCTAAATCATTCTTCTTAGCTATTGTTGGGGAGCTGTTTATTACATCCCTTCTTATTCTCTAACATAGTTCCTGATCATTAATGCACAAATTACTAGCAACATCTACTCTGGGTTTGAATCTTGTGCCTCTGTTTAGTTTCAGTGAACATGGGGAAAAATAATTGGTCTATTCTTGGGAGAAGCAAATATTTCCTTCCTGAAGGGTGAATCACTGGGAGAATAATAAATCCTGCTCTGGTGCTCTTGTTTAACGTTACAATTCCTTCCCTAATGGGGCTATCTGACCCTAGTAACCCCTCTTCCTACTCAAAAAGTACAACCTCAAACCCAAATAAATAACGTTTCCCATCAAAGAGCTCAGAGACAAAATACATTTTAAAAACAATGGTGACATTGCCTGCAGCCTTACTGTACCAAGTCATTCTTACACAACCCCTCTACAGTCAAGCCAGATGTCAAAGACAGTGATGCAGACAGATTAGTTGCCACGGCACAGAACTGCAGACTCGAAAAGCAGGTTCCTTAAAAGATCCAAGAGTTGTCCTGAATGGCATACAGAGGGATGGACAATGGTTGCGATCTCAAGTAACTGGGAAATTCTTTATTTTGTTTCCCAGCCTTAGAAATAGAAAGAAGGGCAGACTGTGACAGGTGAGCAGGAGCCCAGGGAACGGCATGGGAACACAGTGGTGCTTGCTGGAAGGAGTCGAGTTTCCTGCGCTGGAGACCAGAGAAGCTGCTCTCCCGGGGTGAGGGGGATAGCGTTTCTTCCTCACATTGGAAAGAATTTATTATGTCTTTCCAGCCAATATGTGAAAACTGTGTCTTGTGGGCTTAACAGGCCCCTGCTGTCTCAAGAACAGGAGTTTCTTCTTTAAGGGCAAAGCTGATACCAGCATACAACGTGACACCAAGATAAAGCCGGGCCAGGTCCGTTTTTCAGCAAGATGCAGCTCGAGAGCTGGGTCCTAGCCGAAGTTTGGCAGCCTTGATGTAAGGGTAAGACTATTTGTGGTTTGCACTATGATGTAGCTCAACAAAGGCTTTGCCTTGTGTTTTAGAGAGAGTACTGTCTAGGGACTGAGGAAACCTATTCTCTGTATCCCATGGGTACGATTTCCCCCGCTGGAAGTTATGTTCGAACTTGAGAATCTTCAATTTGTTTCTCTGATTCTTTATCCTATTTGTCTTCAAGTCATTTTCTGGCAGGTGGTGTTTAGCCTCAATTCCCATTTGTGCCACAGCTCACGTGGTTCGTTGGCTGGTTGCTTTTTTAGTTGGAGCGAGCACTGCGACTGGAACCCTGTCTTGTGGATGATGCCTCTAGCGCAGTGCTGCTCGCTGCATTCTGTTACACGGTTTCCCAACACACCAGAGGCAGAGCACTGCACTTTCTAAGCTTCTGCTTGGAAGCTTCAACACATACAAGTTCTATTTTTCCAGAAGGTAAAGAAAATCATCATATGATGTGTCACTTGCCCTAGTTTCTAATTTGCCACACTCAATCATTATTCTAGTTTAAACAGAAGGTCCAAATATTTCTTCAAACCAATCACGCATACCTTCTTGTAATTCACTGTTTTGACCAAACATATTTGGAATGTTTTCAGGGAAAAAAAAAGAATTCAAGAATAATAATAAAAATAAGCAAAATAAACAAAAAAGCTGACACCTGCCTTGTCTTATACATTGGTTTAAACCACATTATTCTATTTGATTTTTATGCTCTTGTATCTTGCATGGACAATTCTTACAGCCTTCAAAAACTGAAGTTTTGTTTTTTCAAATTCTGAAAAAGCTAAATGCTCCAAAGAAGGCTTCATATAAAGAACAAGTTACCTCTCTTTGGTAATGCAGATAATAATTTTCTATTCAGACAGCTGTCTCAAAGGCCTTGCTATTACATACCTTGTAAGTTGAAGAAATAACATTTCTATGAAAACAAATGGCCAAAACCACTTCAGAAAGCAGTGAACTTCAAACAACTTGGTAATTTGTAGATCCCACTGACATCCCAAGTGCATAATGGATTCGCAAAGATATTGCGGATTAAGTAAATAGACTATGAAGTCACAACTCTATTTAAATATTTTTCCTGTAAAATTTTATTTTTTTGGAAAATATATTTGGTGATAAATATTCCCCAAGAAGCCACTGTGGTTTTCATCTGTGTTCCCAGCAGCCCATCTGTCCAATAGAGGCAGTTGGTAAAATCCATAGGCTTAATGCCAAATTTAGCCCTTGTGAGTCAGACAGCGCCACTGAAAAAACACTTTCTGATAATCTAAGGGTTTCCTTGGAATAACATTCAGAGAGGGCATTTCTTTGTGCTCATGGTATGGACATGGAAAAAACAAAACCCATGGTGTGTCCAAAAGTGAGCCGTTTGAGGATTCTGTTCTGGTGATGGGCCTATTTCACCGAACACTGTCACCTTCTTTGAATTTATGGTGACAAGCAGAAAGCCAGGGACTGTAAATTCTGAGGCCTGCTTATTAGGACCCAAGAGCGTTTGACAATGCATATAATTAATGATAATTTGCTGAAAGTATTTTGGGGGATTTTATTCAAACAAAGTAAAAAAGAAACACATTAAATATCCGTCCTGTGATATGCTTTGGGACATTATATCCATTTGTGTGCCCATAAATCATTTAGCTATGAATACTTAAGAGGAGCAAGAAAGTGATACCCTCGGCACATTCTGAGATAATATTGTCTTAGTATTTGATTACAGGCATGGTGTCCTTAATGGATAGTCATGCTGCATATCCAGTGTCCAGTTGGAGCTAGGACATGGAGAAACAGTAAGCGAATGATGCTACCCAAGATTGCCCAGAGTTCAGGAGTGTGAAATTGGTGCTGAAATTAAGACTTTTGCTGGCCTGTGTCTCCTTCATTGTATTGTTTGCCAAAAAATGGATTTTCCCCCTAACATGTGTGTGTGTGTGTGCCTGAGTATTCAGGGAAGGGGAGGGATGGAGGTATTCGGTCTTGTCCTAATATGCTGTTGTTAGGTCAAAGTAAAACAAAGGCAATAGCTGCTTGTATGAGAACTGGAGAAATGAATTTGATTATTAAAGCAAATACAAAATGTGTACTTTTGGAATAGCTGAAAACTTGAGTTAAACTAGAGCCTCTAAATGTAGGATAGAGCAAAAAAGTTGGAAAAAAGAGAGAGAGAGAATGAGAATATGGGGGAGGAGTGGGGAAGGAGAAAGAATGAGGAGTAGATGGCCTGGACAGTGAGAAATACTGTCTGAAAAATTCAGACACTGAATTGGCTTTGAGGCATGATGAAAGACTCTGGGGGCTGGTTTTAGGTGGTGACTGCTATGGACATGTCAAGCAATCGGGAATAAGCATTTAAATATTCACAGTGTACAATTCTAAATAGTGAAGGAAAATCAATCAACAAGATCACTAAGGACTACCTAATTGCAAATATTTATGAATCCAAATGGACATTCCCAGGAAACACACAGCCACATCCTTATGGCTCATTTCACTCTTCCCTCTCTGTGGTCCAGGCAACACAGACACATGAGGATGGCCACCGTGCCTCTCTCCTGGACTTCAAGTCGGAGCAGTAACTGCCTCCCTGAGAAGGACAGATTGTTTGGGGAAAACAAATAAAAACAACAAATACTTATGATCATGCAAGCAAGTGGTTGGAGACCATTTAAGAAAATTGAGCTGGGTGCAATTAAATTTTGATTGTATAAAGCGAAGGGCTTCAAATATTTAGTGAGGCACATTAGTGAATAAAACATTGACAAGTAAATTGATTTCTCATAGGGCCGTTCATTCATATTTTGTGTTTGTTTCTCAATGTCAGTGATGGGGTATCGGGAACTCAGGATTATTAATTCAATTGGGTCTAGGTCCATCAACCTAGACACAATTGAATTAGTTTTTAAAGTTATGATTATTAGATATAATCCAGATGAAAGATATGAGAGTAAAGTGTTTTGGACTTACATTCATTAAATAAACAGGTTGGCTTGTCAAGGTTTGTGGGTCATCTTGTCAAGTTTTATAGCAATTATTTGAAGAGATAAAAAGGTATCTATATATACTGTGTGTGGGTGTGTGAGAAGGAGAAGGTAATGTGTCCCACTGTTGGTGCCTAAATTCATCATAGGGTGCATTTTGGATGTGGCCAACTAAAGCTCTTTACACTTTATTACTGAGATTAAGGCTGTCTTTGGTTTAGAAAAATTCTCTTACTATTTGTGGGGTTTTTTTTTTAAGAATTTAGAGTAAACAGGATGTGGAAGAAGATGAAAAGTGAATTTTGAATGAACCTATACCCATGATTATAAGATCTTGAGCCTTCTTTCACATCTTAAATTAAAAATTTAACTATTGAACTTTCATGAAAAGGTTCACTTGCCCAGAAAATAAGAACCTTTGAAATGAATATCCTCCCAACATGTTAGCCAAGTTGAGAAAAAATTATCAACCAGTCGTACAGGGTGCTTTGAGTTACCCAGGAAACTTTGAGGGAGGAATGGTGGAGGTGGGGCAACTGACATTTAGCCTCATCAGAATTTGGCAGATGTACCAACACCTGAGCTGTTTCTTCTTTGGGACAGCAATAATGTGTTAGCCCCTTAATTGCACATACATAGAAGCCAAGAAAGAAAGAAAATGTACAATGTATTAAAAAAAAAAAACGCAGCCCATGTCATTATGGTTAACACAGGTGGGGATTTCTAAGACAAAACAGCCAGGAACTTTCCCTGATGGAGTGTTGGGGAAAAAACAAACTTTAACTTTTTTGTTAGTCTGGTTCTATGTCTTAGACTCAAAGAAGCCCTGATAGGAGAAAGCCTGATGTGATGAACAGAACAGGGAAGTTGGGAAGTGGCATCTCGGGGTTTTCCCGAAAGCTTGAGAATTTTCACTGTAGTTAAAAATAAGTTGAGTTTGGAAGTAAGCCTTACGTTGAAGTTACTAACAAGTTACTTTATTCTTATTTTAGGAATGGACAAAGTACAGATCTCTCGTCAACATATCATGAACAATAACACTCCCTTCAAGGGTTGGTCTTACAATGCTTTAACGTGTAGATGGGCTGACAAGTGGCTGGTTTCTCAGTGGTAGTGATTGGCACCCATCTTTGATTCACAACTCAACTAAGAGATAAACCAGCTCCAGGGAAAATTCTGAGAAGCAACACATTGCATCTGTTCTTCCAGATCCTTGTATTTACTTTGGGATTAAGTCAAATTATCAGAGATCTGTGTGCCTGTACCATATCATTCATACACTGTGTGTCGAGATGTTTATGCTCCACTTTTCCCGGGAAAGATGCCACAGGCTTGTGGTGGGGAGCTCTGTTCAAACAGTCCTGTAAAACTTCCGTATCTCCCAGTAAGCTAGCCCTGGCTTGTGGGCCTCTGGATTCTTTTCAGTGATCCCCACGGGAGACTTTTCTGTCTGTTCTTACTCCAAACAGTTGTGTTTCTTCTAAGTGAATCCTGTGTATTTTCTTACAACCACTGTGGATCGTTTGGTCTTTTCTATCAGGCTTGGAAAGCGGGAAATGGAGAAAAAGGTTACCAATTCAACACTAGCAGGTGTCCTTATGCAGAAGAAATTCATAATGTCTTTCTTTCAGCACCCATGCCATATCTGCACTGAAGTTCATTAAGAAAAATAGTTAATTAAAAACTATTTACAGAGTGAAACATATGTTCTAAACATGATTTTAGGCTACCATGAGAAAAACATGATGGCAATTTCAGAACTCCTGGTAGGAAAAAGGAAATTATTTTTTCAAAACTGGAATTTGGTGAGGGAGCACCATTGTGGTCCTGTGACCTAAGTAACTGCTTGTGAGACCAGCATGCAATATTGGAACATCCAGTGGGGTCGCAGCAGCTCTCTTTTCTCCTACCTGTGTGGGAGACCTGATTCAGGTTTGGCCCAGTCCTAGCTTTTTTGGACATCTGGGAAATGGACCACTATGTGGATGATACCTCTCTTTCTCTCTCTCTCTCTCGCTCTCCTTCTCTCTCTCCTCCCCTTTTTGCCAATCTATCTTTCAAACTTAAAAAAAAAAACTTACAAAATTGGAGTCTGAGAACAGGCATAATTGAGGGTGATAGGTGTGAAGGATGGAGGGAAAAGAAAGATTACATTATCAGAGGGTGATATGAGGAAAAGAGAAGAGGGAAAACACAAAATGAACAGCAATGATTCCTCTGTTGGAAGGGTAATGAGTGCCTAAGGAATAGACAGATCTGCAAGGATGGCCAGGGAAGGTTGAATTGTGGTCTCTTTGGTACAGATTCACAGAGGGAAATGATGTGTGAATCAAAAGCCAAAAATTTAACTCATGCCTTTCCTGGCTACATAGAAACTGGTAGGCTCCTCAGACATGAAATGAAAAACTCTTGGGCCACAGGTATCTGCATTGTTCTTCACTATTGTGTATTATGATTTCTGGGGGATTTTATCAAAGGCTAAGGCAAGATAGTTTCGGCAAGTTGAACTCAGAGCTCATTGGCTTCTAGTATTATTTTGTGTAAAGCCACTCTTTAAACATCCCCATTCATGATCTTGCTTAAAGTTCATGAGAGTTCTGTGTTTTCTGGAAGACTCAGTTGCCTTGTAGATCATGCTTGATCTCTGGGAGGACTGAAGTCCAAGTGGGACAACCTAGAAATACCCTGGGCCTCAGGAATAAAATCATGTGAAAAAACAAAACAAAACAAGACAAAGAAAAAAAAACTCATCTTATTCAAAATATTGTCATTTGCAAAACTTTTTCCACAAATGGAAATTTTCACTAAGTAGCATCATCTCTTTTACAAAGGAAGGTATAAAAACACTCACTCTGAATATTTTAAAATCATTTCTCAGTTTACTTTTTGTAAGAAATTTAGTACCTTTTTCCCCCCTAAGAAATGTAGTATCTTTTGTAAGAAATCTAGCCCTAGTAGGGTCTAGTACCTCAAAATAGTCCAAGAGCATAAGAGACCACTTAGACCAGGGAGGTTTCAGACTTTCAAAGCCAGGGAAATTAGGAGGCAGAATACAAGGAGGAAGAGAAGATGGTGGAAGAGGACAGACTGAGAATCCAACCAGCCTACTGGATCCTTTGAGGCTTGCCTTTAAAGACAGGTCCAGTATTACCTAAGATGAAGTCTTGCTCTCCATATCCTTCCTAGGATATAGTGATGACCCACTCTATGTACAAGTTTGCTGCTCCTTCATGCACATTCCAAGAATCAACGTTTGCTCTCCAAATCCTGTCACTGTACCAACCTGGCATCCTAACTCTTCCTTGCCACTGAGTTTTGAATGCGAATTTGCTCCATATGAACACATCACTTTGACATCAGATCTCTGGATTGGGATGGTGGCTTTTGAAATTTAAGATTTCTAAAATTTATCTTTGTTCCTGTTAAAGGCAGACAGGTTAACAGACATGGCGAGAGAGCTCCGTATCTGCTGCTTCATGTAACACATGGCCTCGATATTTGTGGCTGGAACAGGCTGGAGCTGGGAAGGACTAAGCCTAAATGTCTCCTATGGGTGGCAGGCATCCAAATACACGAGTCAATGCCTGGAACGTCGTCAGGAGCGTAGAATGAGGCGTGGAGCTGGGACTTGAACACAGGTGCGCTGGTATGTGGTGTGGGCTTCTCCAGTAGGGTCTTAACTGTTAACACTGATGTGTGTCTCAGGACTGTGGCTTTTGTACTTCTCTAGCCCAAAGACCCTGATCTCATTAAGAAACATACAGACTCTCAAGGGAAGGCAGCCTTACTGACTTTATATTATTTCCACCAAAATCTCTTCACTCGCAACTGTAAGATATCTTTAGAGGACTTTTTACTGTAACAGGTATTTCTTCCAGTGTTACTTATTCTCCATCCCCAGACATAAAAGCTGATTTCAGGGGCTGGTGTTGTGGGGTAATGATTTAAGCAGCTGCTTGCAATGCCAGCATTACATATGGGCACCTATTCAAGTCCCTCCTGTTTAGCTGCCATTCCAGCTCCCTGTATTGCACCAGGGAAAGCAGCAGAGGATGGTCCAATTGCTTGAGCCTTTGAACCCATGTGGGAAACCTAAAAGAGGCCCTGGGGTCCTGGCTACAACTTGGTGCAGCTCTGGCCATGCTGGCCTTCTGGATGGAGGATCTGTGCCTCTTTACACCTCTGCCTCCTAATAACTCTGGTTTTTAAAGAAAGATGATTTTTATAATTTTTTTTTTTTTTACCAAATGCCTTCATCATGTGACACAAGTTTTAGCACAGTGTGTACCTCTCATGTTCATCTCATAGATAAGAAGCTGAGATTCAGAAGACTGAGGTAAAGTCTGAAAGGACACATAGTGAAATACTGTGATTCAGTCTAACAACTAAGTGGCATTAAAGGGCTGAGGCCTCAGTGATGCAGGGAACGGAACAGCATGTTAATCACATTGAATGATCGAGAATGTATGCTGGCTAGATACTTCTGTATTAATGGAATATTTAATGAATATGCATATGGATATATTTTTATAGAAACTGAGTTTCACAGTAGTAGAATATAAAAAGAGAAAGACAGATTTGTTCTGGAAACATTTAACAAAGAAGACCTTACTCTGTTAGAGCAAAAGCAATGAGAACTTATAACAATAAAGTAGTGAAATTTCTAGTCTTTCGAATCAGGCTTTGTAGATGGAGCGATTACCAAGAGAAGGATGTCAGCGGGCCTCAGATTGCTGGAACCCTGAGCCATTGTGTCAAACTGGACGAGTGACTAGGAGGAGGCACGGCTTGTCTGTACCTGAACAGATCAAGGCAGCTTCCTACAACACAATTCCAGGTTTGAATTGGGAAGGTGTCTGTGAAAAGAGGAAAAAGAGGTAGAGATCCTAGCGGTGTGTCAACCTAAGCTGGGCATGCTATGCTAAGGTTTCCTATATACATCTGAAATCTAACATACACACACACATATATACATACACACATAAATTCTGTATCTAACAGAACCGATCAATTACTCATGATTCAAAAACCGCAAAGATAGAAGACTGATCTAGAATGAAATCACCAGAAACGTTACAAGAAATGGATAGATTTGAAGGCTGAGTTAGGAACAATTGTAAATTTAACAGGTAAGTAACACTTACTTGATCTTGGAGTAAAGACCATGGTCTTAATGGGACACAACCAAGGGAAAAGTTTGACCATGCTGAGGTTAAGTTCCTTTGCTGTGTTTTTTTTATCTTGGCAGGTGCTGGAGAATCTTCATCGATTCTCCAAACAACAGAAGTACCAAGTAGTTAAGAATGGTGAGAAGAGGGTTGACAACAGGGGCCAGTGCAGTGGCAAATCAGGTTAATCCTCTACATGCAGTGCTGGCATACCATATGGGCTCCTATTCTAGTCCTTCCAATCCACCTCTGTGCTTAGGGCCTAGCATAACAGTAAAGGCCTTGGGCGATTGTGCTCACATGGGAAATCCAGAGGAAACTAGCTCCTGGCTCACAGCTTCTTTGGATCAGCCCATCCCTTGCATTGTGGACATTTGGGGACTGAACCAGTAGATGGAAGATTCTCACTCTCTCTCTCTCTCTCTCTCTCTCTCTCTCCCTCTCCCTCTCCCTCTCTTACTGTAATTCTAAATTTTAAGTAAAATAATAATTATTCTAAAATAAAGGCTTCACAACAACATACAGACGAATCATCAAAGAGTACAAAATACTGAATTATCAGTGGACTCTCAATCAGGTTATAGGGCAGATGATAAATGATAAATTTTGGAAGAAAGTCTATTTATGGGACAAATATTTGTGGATCATCAAGTATGATCCAGGCACTGAATTTGAAACTTTGTTTACTGTGAAACAAAGCAGTCAAAATGCTTCCCTAATATTAAGAGCCTTAGTTTTAGAGAAGTGTATGCATTAAATGATTGGAACCTTTAAAAGCATTGCAAATAAAAACAAACATATTGTGAAAATAGGCACATCGACTGAAGTGGGACAATTTAAGGAAGATCTGCTATAAGTCAAGATTTGAGACCAGTCAAGATTTGGGGACGGGAGGGGAATGAGGGAGAGGGGAAGGAAAGCCCAGAGCCTATGGAACCGCATCATGGAATAATAAAGTAAATAACTAAATTTTAAAAAAAAGTCAAAAGAGAGAGAGCAAGAAGATGCTAGGGCAAGAAAGTTCTTGGTAGTATTTAAGAAACTGGAAGTTTTCTTTGGCTGGAGGCCAGGTGAATAGCAGCGAACAAGCTCCAGGACAGACTGGGATCAGATTGTGTGGCAACGTAGGACAGAATGTGGTGTTTCCAGAAGCAGACAGACATGGATTGCCCAGAGCAGAAGCCAGAGCACAATCATAAGATGTAATAATAGACAGGATGATGTAGGCTCCGACTGCATTGAATGAAGGAGAAATGGAAAGAACCGAAATAATTTGAGACACGTCTTGGAACTAGTGTTGATGATGAGATTGGTTAAGATTTTTTATATTTAGAAGAGAGAGGGAAAAGAGAGATAGCTAAGAGGACAAAAAAATCATCCAAATAGAACAAAAACAAACAAAAAAAAGAGCAAAACTAATCACAGTTGGTACTATTGGTACCACAGAAAGCCTTTTTCAAGAATCAAGGATGATTGGAAATGTAGAAAGATAAGCTTGTAAAAACTTGTGATGTGTGTTATCAAAGAATGCTGCTGAACTCAGCAACAGCAACTCTGTGGAGAGGTAGTGGCAGATGATAGTACTGTTTATTTGGAAGGGTTTTTATGTTTATCTCTAAATTAATCTACATGATCATTATACATATTCATTTTGCATTATCATGCAATACTTCAATACTTGTGCAGTGAGAATCAGGTGTATCTTTCTTTATACAGAGAATAACATCCTGATCAGAAAAATTAAGAACTAAATGGTAAGGCAGACATTGGAGATCACAGGGACACAGCTCAGGTCAAATTTGAATTACTGTATGCATAAATGTTCCTCAGTGATGTCTGGAGCTTGAAATTGATCATCACATGAGCCAAAGGTGACAAATCTCATATTCTTCAGCCCACCGAAAGGGAGTATCCTTAGAGTAGCCATATGATGTTATGCTGGCTAACTAGTTACATATGACTGTTTAAATTAATTAAAATGAAATTTAAAACTTCATTCATTCAATTGTACTAGCCACGTTTCAATGGTTCAAAAGATATGTGTGACTAACAGCATGCACATGGAACATTTCCATTATACAAAAAAAGTTTTATTTAACAGCCTAGGCACCCTAGGTCCATTTCAGGAGAACATGGCTAAGATATGAGACAAACATAGACCTTCAGTTACCACAAAGCCAAAGATTAGTAGACATTAAAATAAGGAAAATTAAATCCCCAAAGGAAGACACAAAACATTTATGATTCCACTGAGCAAAATAATCACCAGCCATCTAATGAGATCAGGACAATAAACACATAGTGTAGCAATGATGGCCTGAATCACTGTGAAAATTAGCCACCTACCTCTAATACTTCAGGGACAGCACAATTACCACTGCTGGCATCAGAAAAACAACAGTTGAAACAAAGACTCACAAGATGTTTTTTGTTAAGAACCTCTTGGCATCGGAATGAAAGCCGCTCTGCTGCCTTCCATAATGTAAATATGAGTTTCCCTTTGGAATGCTTCCTTCCTTCCTTATAAGGATAGAAAAGCCCTTGAGACAGTAGGTAGAAAGTCTCCAAGGATTGGCCATTTTTGTGAGAACAATTTGAAACATGCCTTCATAAACCTGGGGAAAATGATTTGTATAAAGCATAATGTAATAAAAAGGAAAAGTTGGGGGCTACGAGCAGTGTATAACTGAAGAAAAATGGCCATGAATTTAATGGGTCTATAGGACCCGTCAATGCTATTTTTTGAAAGATTTTTTCTATTTTTTATTTTTGGAAAGTCAGATATACAGAGAGGAGAGACAGAGAGGAAGATCTTCCATCCATTGATTTACTCCCCAAGTGGCTGCAATGGCTTGATCTGCACTGATCCGAAGCCAGGAGCCCAGAGACTCAGGTCTCCCACGCGGGTGCAGGTTTCCAAAGGTTTGGGCCGTCCTCGACTGCTTTTCCAGGCCACAAGCAGGGAGCCGGATGGGAAATGGGGCTGCTAGGGTTAGAATTGGCGCCCATATGGGAACCTGGCATGTGCAAGGCAAGGACTTTAGTCGTGCCAGGCCATCAATACCAATTGTTAAGTGCCTTGCTGAAGAAAAAACAGAAGATTAACTGCAGATATAAAAATGGGGAAATGTATGGATTTCTCCAGCTGATTGAAAGTTAAAAGTTTTCGAAAAGAATTGCTTCAGCACACATTCACATAAATGTATTCCAGTAAGCTATATGTGTATGCTTTTAAAGTTTTATCTATTTGTTTAAAGTCTGGAGAGAGAGAGAGACAGAGAGAGAGAGAGAGAGAGAGAGAGAGAGAGAGAGAGAGAGAGAGAGAGAGATATGGGATGAATACCTTTGTTCAGATAGTTCACTCTCTAGCCTAGAGCCTGGAACTCAGTCTGGGTTTCCCATGAGTGTGGCAGGAATGTAACTACTTGAGCCAGTATCTGTTGCCTCAGGATTGTAACTGAAATGCAGGCACTCCAACCCCAGTAGCATGTTAATTTCTATGCCAAATGCCTGCCACCCTACTTTAATTTTGTCTTATCCTGTCTTAGAATATCTATCTTCATTCTTTCTCCTTTATTAAAGTGACACCCTTCCCCTAGGCATCAGCCAGCACTTACCTTCTGCCCAGGCTGTGCTGCAGTGACGGCTCTGTCTTTGAGATTGGAACACACATGTTGGTTAGTGCAGCGGGGAGTAATTAAGGCATGCAACCTAGGTCTGTGCATTTCTGCATTTGTGCCATGCTCCTTAGCTAAGCCTTCAACTTCCAAGTTCAGCAAGTGGACCTCATGCCGTTCTACACTCACCTGCAACATGAATCTGTTCAAATACTGCAGGCCTCCTGACCACAAGTGCTTCCCAGCCCATGAAGCTTCCTAGACAAAAAGAGTTTGTTCAGAAAGAATCTCAATGGTATAAAGGTTGAAGAGGAACATATGAGTGATGAACTGCTTTGTGCTTGTGGTTTAAATTCACAGCAACTCTATTCAGAGCTGTGAGTTCACTAATTCCTAAGTCACAGGGACTCACAGGGAGTACAAACAGCTGTGAGCGGGATTGCCAAGATGAACTGTGTACAACTCCAGGATCCAATCCTGCCAAGAGACAAATATTTCCACAATAATCATTGAAAGCTTACAATAGACCAGGCATACCATATTTCACCCTCAGAAACATCCTGCCAGGATATTATTAACAGGGGCCCGGGTTTGTGACAGAGCGGGAAACAGAACAGTTGACAAAGGTCCGTGCTCAGGATGGTTGGATATCAGGATCCTTGACTTCATCTCCTCCAGCTCACAACATTCCTGGGAACACAGCTTCTCCAATTCTGATGTTTTTCAGTGTCATCAAATCGTAATGAAAACAAGCGTGAAAGGAAATTTTTTGCTGTCTGATACCCAACCCCAATATGCGATATTGACACAAAACCAAACACTATCATGTTTGAAATAAACAAACTTGGAAACCCAGGAATTAAAGAAAACTTGATTAATTGCCCTACTTATTCCAATAAACAAATCCCTAAGTAGCTTTCTACATTGAATAGAAACATTTGAAAGTTCCATTCAGAACTGCAGCTAATGGGCACCTGTGTTTTTGTTCTGATGCTCAACACAAGAACCCTCTTTCCTGGCTCAGTGATTCTCCACTGCAAGAGTCCTAATTGGGAGCAGGATTTCCAGCCGTCCAACTTCTCAACTTCTCTCAGCTCTGCCAACCTAGTGCTTTCGCCGGGACTTTGCACAGAGATGATGGAGCCCAGATGAAGTTGTACACTAAGTAGGTACTGGAGTCAGGCGTGAAGTGCCATGCTATGGCAGTCATGATGATCTCTTGACATTCTCGTCTTAATCTTCCTTGTCTGCATCTTCTTTTCCAATTCTGACTTTTTAGGCTCTCCATGTAGTTTGATTAGACTTGCATTCCAAATTTCCTGCAGCATTTGTTTGTGTGTATGTGTGTTTTTCCAAGCAAAACCATAATTACATGATAACACAATAAGAAAAACACACCTTACTGGTCATGGTACTAATGGGAATGATTATCTTAATCTGTATCTCTCTCATGTTTAGTAAGGACATGAGCATAGTTTCAAAACATAATGATTCACAAACCAAGCAGTTTCCTATAGGTGCTCAGAGTTAATGACCAGTGTCAGGATGCATGAAGTATTTCATATCGAAATGAATGTTTAGTCTGAAGATGCGGATTGTCTCCCGGCATTGGGAATGTCAACACACAGTCCAGAGAACTCAGATCGGGAGAGGTGCTGTACAAAGTGCATAAACTTTGAGGTCACTTCTTTCCACAGTAGAAACTGTGTGATCCCTGCAAGTGCCTGCCTTCTCGAAGTTTTAGGTGTTCATGTGACCAATGACAAAAGGACTATTGTAGTTTTAAGCAGAGGTCATAATTCAGAGGCATCTGGTAAAGACAGAGTCAAAGTTCGTGCCCAAGCCTTTTCCTCTCCGTTTAACATGAATATGTGGGGGAAGCCATTGAACATGAATAATGGATAATAAAGAACTTCAGGACTCAAACAGTTGTCTGTCAAAGGATCAAGGAAAAAGTTACATGTGCCTATTTTTCTATGTGGGACAATGTGGATTCTTAGAAGGAATATTGTTAAGTTTTGGTTATTTGGATTGGTCCTAAAAATCCCTGACACCAAATACAGTTTTGCTAAAATATAGAAATGTGTGAGCTGTACTTGAAAAGAGTGCTACAAAAAAACAAACTTTGCTGAGGAATAAACTCAGCTGGCTGCTTAGCAGGAGTAGAGAAAAATCTTCTGGCTGCTGGTTCAATCCCTCAATGACCAGCTGGAGTTGAGCCTGTCAAAAGCTAGGAGATCCTTCCAGGTCTCCCAAGGCCTTGGGTCACCCTCTGCTGCTTTCCTATGGTATAAACTGGGAGCTGGACGGCAAGTGGAGCAGATGCGGCGTGAGCCAGTGCCCATGTGGGATACCCATGGCTGCGAGTGGAGCGTTCGCCGGTTGAGCCCTGGTGCAAGCTCCAATTCCTGTTGGTTTCTAATATCATTTATCTATGGTGACTTTCACCAAGACGTAACAGAATTACAGGTTCTTTGGGGGGAAAGGGCTTCATACCCCAACCCAAAAGAGGAATCCAAGCATTGCAGGGCCACAGGGAGTGAAGAGATGCAGAGAAAGCAGGCATCTGCTTTTTCTTTTCTAAAAATCCAGCTATAGGTGAGCTGAATCTGATGTTATCCCAGCTTAGACTGGTCATGGGTGAAGGTACGCTATTTTCGATGTAGCAGGGTTGTAGGCCACATGGAAACACAGTAGGGCTAATTCAGGCACTCAAAATGATTTTGCTATTCAGAGGTGAAGGGCTGATTTAAAAAATTTATTCGCTGGATCTGGTGCAGTAACCTAGTGGCCAAAGATTTTGCCTTGCATGCACCAGGATGCTCATGTCCCAGCTGCCGGACTTGCTTCCCAGCTCCCCGATTGTGGCCTGGGAAAGCAGTTGAAGACGGCCCAAAGTCTTGGGAACCTGTGCCTGTAAAAGAGACCTGGAAGAAGCTCCTGGCTCCTAGCTTTGAATTGACTCAGCTCAACTCCGGCCATTGTGGCCACTTGGGGAGTGAGCCAGAGAGAATGAAAGATCTTTCTCTGTGTCTCTCCTTCTCTCTGTAAATCTGACTTTGAGATAAAATTAAATAAATTTAAAAAAATCAGTCAAATTTCACTGCAATTTATGTCAAGAATCATTTGTTATAGCAGTATTTGGGAATTTGCTGTTTGGCAAAATTTCAATAGTGCATTTTTTCCTTACTGTGGGTAGAAAGTAACACATAAGGATAAGGACTTTAAAATATATTCATCTTGCCCCAAATTTCAAAATAGCCTTGAATTTTAAACTTATCTATCTATTGACTTACGAGGCAATGAGAGAGAATGAGTGTCCCCACTCAGTCTCCCTGGAACTGCTTTCTGGGAGCTGAGTCCAGATTCCCGACATAGGAAGCAGGGCTTGGTATCCAGGCCGTCACCTGTAGCCATCCACGGTACGTGAGATCGGGGAGCTGGATTAAAAACCACAGCCCAGTTGTCAACCGGGCGCTCCCAGATGGGATGTGGGCATCTTAACTTCAGCTCAGGGCAAACAACCTGCCCGTCAAAAGCTTTTAGATGTGAGAACCACGAAGATTCAGAGCCATAGTGCACCCCAGCCAAATATCTCTTTGGCTGTGTTGGGTGATACTATTTTGTTGTTATTTTAGGCAGTTCTGATTTTGCGTTCTGTATTGAAAGGGTACAGATCAAGAAAGAGGGGTTGGAGAAAGAGAGAGAGGAAGAGAGACCAGCAGCGTACTCTCATGTGCTGCTTTCACCTCCCAAATGACTGCAGCAGCTCGAGTGGGGCTGAGGCTGAAGGTGGAAGCCAGGTACTCCGGGATAGGATGCGAATGTCGTCACTGCTAGGTCAAGCACCTCCTAGCAACCTAATTAGGAAATCTTGCTCTTAACTTAGTTTCAGTTTGAACTGATAAGAACTCCTTGAGATTGCCGCTTTGGTTGGTTCTTTATGGAGTTTTGTGTGCTGCTGTCTTTTACAACGTGTGCAGCCATTATACTATCTCTTTTGATGGGTGAGAAATACTTCCCGTACAGTCTCCATAATTAGTATTATTCCGCTTGATTTCCTCTCTCCAGGGGATATAATTTTTTTAAAAGGTTGTTTATTGTCCAAGCAGGTCATCTCTGTGTTTTTTTTTCTTTCTGTGAAGAGGTAACTCAGAATTTTACCCTGCAGACATGCAAGAAAATGCTGTAGCAGAGAAAATAATGGTGTCGTTAACCTCCTGAACACGGGAGATAAATTCACACTAATAAGATAGGTGCTGGGGCGGCAGCTTATGGAATGAGATACACCCCATCAGTAGCTCCCATCGCTCAGCTGCGCTCCCGGCCTTCTGTGGACTCTGGGCCTGTGAATTTCTCATTCGTCGTTGACCAAGTTGAAGGTGCACTGCACTGAATTAAAGTCCAGCTGCTCCGGGGTCCCTCTCATCCACTGCGGCTGGCCCCGCTGATGGAAACCAGCGCCATCATTATTAATTTAAGTCTCCACGGATCAAATGACTCTTCTCCTCTCATTTCATGACTCGATATCCTGATGGTTCATGGCAAACGTTCGTGTCAGGACTGGAGGAAGCACCATTTCCCTGGAAATATGTTTTTGTCAAGATAGTCAAATGGCACGCTGCAAAGGGACATAGGGCAGCGTGGGCGTCTAGGAGGAGCACAGTGGAGGGAAGGAAAAAAGAGAGTTAAGAAACTGTGTTTGCTAACGCGCTTCTAAAACACAGAAATGAGATACGGGTTATTTAACAGTCCTGCAGGTCATGTGTGATCAGCCATAGAAATAGGTTTTATGTTTTCATTTGTTAATTGAACACTAACTGAAAAAGGCAATAATTAATATTTTTACTGCCTATTAATTAGGAAATTGTATCCTGTGCAAGCTACCTGGAAAGACGGTCTATGAGGCATGACTAAGTTGGAGCGCCGCTGTGAATTGATTATGGTCTCACACATGGAAATACAGATGTGTAGTAATTTTCCCTCATGATTAGAGGGGTTTTTAATACATCTACAGTTCTTCAAATTGTTTCTCTGTGTGCTCAGATGGACAGCAGTTAACAGATGGGGGCGAGGGGAGCTGGTTGCTTTTTTCCTTATTTAACGTTGCCAACAAGCTGAGACAGGGCACAGTCTAATGCTCACCGAGGAATCGCTTCGGAACATCCTTTGCAAGTGCCATGTGGGGTTTTTCAGTTTTGTGCCTTTCTCCAGTTGCCAAAACATCTGGTTTAGTTTTGGGGAAATATTTGTCGTTATTTTTCCATCCGGATTTAATTACTGCCACTGAAACATTAATGGGTGCCCTGCTGGCCTAATAGATTTTATCTGTGTATTCTCGTATCTATGAAGTGCAACTGACAAACCAGAGTCCTGTTCTGCTGGCCTTTCTGTGGTTCAGCCTCAACATGAAGCACTGAGCGAGACAGAATTCAAAGGAACATCAGATAGAAGATGTGTAGGAGACGGATTCTGACTTGCAATGAGCATCACTTTGCTATTTAAGAAACTTAATATTCATTGAGAAAAATCATTTGCTCTAGCCACAGATTAATGCTCCTCAGCACGTTTATTGATATCAACCATGGAAATATATTTTTCAATATGAAAACTATTCTAATGCGTTTTCTACAAATCATATGGAGTTGTTTTTCTTTTTTTTCAAGCCACAGGTTATGTTGAAAGTTTAACAGTAAGGGTTACTGTTTAAGATGCTCCATAGCAGAAACAACACTCGATGTATTTTTTTAAGTATTTATTTATTTTTATTGGAAAGGCAGATATACAAAGAGGAGGAAAGACAGAAGGGAAGGTCTTCCGTCTGACGGTTCACTTCCCAAGCAGCTGCAGTAGCTGGAGCTGAGCCAATCTGAAGCCAGGAGCCAGGAGCTTCTTCCAGGCTTTCCAGGCGAGTGCAGAGCCTCAAGGCTTCTGGCCATGCTTGGCTGCTTTCCCAGGCCATAAGCAGGGAGCTGGATAGGAAACAGGATTGCCTGGATTAGAACCGGCACCCATGTGGGATCCCAGCGCGTTTAAAGTGAGGACTTCAGCCACTGGGTTATAGCACCAGGCCCAACGCTCAATTTTTAATTTCTGTTTAATCATTGCAACAATATGAAGTGGTCATTATGTTGGATTCTCAGTGTCAAGGACATGAAAGCCCATGCACCTGTGTCAGTTGACCAAGATCATACACCGATGTGTAAAACTAAGGTTTGAATGCAAGTACGCTGAATTTCAGTTTTTGTAACTACAATGCTAGTAACATGCCTTTTTTCATTCTAAGTCAAGTCTCTGCTAATCAATTGCTGAATTCCATACAAGGTTCTCCCTGATGGGGGACAAATGGAGAATAAGGTGAGTTTTCTGCTATTAGAGTGGATGACAAAGGCAACTCCATACCAAAACTTGTCGAGGCTTACATAGCCTCATCTAGCCCGATATGTTTCCTGTAAGCAAAAAGCTTTGTCCCCCTCAATGGGCCATCTCATGCAACAATGGCTATTAATGAAGCGAAGAAACAATGAAATAGATTTTTATAAAATGTGATACTAGTTGATCACCACCTATTACTGGGTAGCAAGGTGGCATATTCTGGCGGGTTGGAGCGTTTGTTTCAGAACTAACAGGACTTCCTTCTGAGTCTTGATTCATCTTTCCGATAAGGAAGCTGCTTAAGCTAGACTTCCTCCTCTGGAAATCAGGAACAGTCCTCTATCCACTCCCCCGCCAGATTTATTTATTTGTGTTGGAAAGACAGATTTACACAGAGAGTAGGAGATACAGAGAGAAAGATCTTCCGTCTGCTGGTTCACTCCCCAAATGGCAACAATGGCCAGAGCTGAGTCAGTCTGAACCCAGGAGCCAGGCTCTTGATCCTGGTCTCCTGCAAGGATGCAGGGTCCAAGGCCACAAGTAGGAAGCTGGGTGAGTGGGAAGTGGAACAGCTGGGACACAGACCACTGCCCATATGGGATCCCAGTGCATGTGAGGGGAGGATTTAGCCACTGAGCCATCATACCAGGCCCGATCCTCTATTTTTCAAGAGTTTCTTTCAACATAGTTTCAGATAATGTAATATATTGTAAGCATACCATTTAGTGTATGGCTACATGTTAAAAATATTGTTGTTCTTATTAGGAAAAGTTAAGATTCTCATAGGAAGGATCGTTCTCTCTGTACAGAGGTGAGTTTTGTGAGTTCTAACCTGTGAATTGCACTTCCCAGGAAACATGGAACAGCTCCAGGGACCAGCAGTTCAGCCTGGCTGAACGCGTCTTCCGGCTGGGTTGCCTTCTGCCTTTGTCTTATACTTTATCTGTAGATTCCTGAATGGTTTACCTTCAAGTACGAGTGGATCGACTTCTAAAAGTATCCCGATTGTTTTAACGAACCATATCTTGCTTTCCTGTAAATACACTCAAGGAAAAATGACTTCAGTACATTGTGTCAACTAATCGTATCATGCACAAAAACCACAAAAACCCAAGTATCATCCTGGAATGGAGAAATCATTTTGCATGATGGGAAGAGTCCAACTCTTGGGTGTAGAATATATCAGAGCTTAAAATTTGATTTTCAAATAACTCGGTAGGGAAATTTGAAGAAAATCGTATTATCTTTTTGAATTTTGTGTAACTTTTTTCGCTGGGAGTGAGTTATATTACAACACATGCTCCAGGTTCCTGTGAAGACTAAGTAAAATACTGCATGGTGGCTCACTCATTTCCTCACGTGCGATACCAACGGCTTATTTCATTAATCAAGATGTTCTGAGATAGTAGCAATGTGCATGGTCCCAAACCGGGAATGCATGAAATCTGGGCTCAGCTGAGTCTATTTCACTTTGTTTTGCTGTAAAGACTGTGTTGCCTTCAGCAGTCTGCCTGGGATGATAGCCTCTGGACGTGCTGGAGTTTTGTTGTTGTTAATTGAAACACTTAATTTTTCAAGATGTCTTGGGTTCATTGGAAACTGAACAGAAAGTACCCATTAAAATGGAGTAAAACATTTTCATTGCATCCTTTCGGCTGCTGCATGACTTCCTCCATTTAAACATCTTTTATTGGTTCGGTATGTTTGTTAGTCAACCAATATTGGTACATTATTCATGAACACGTTATTTTCACCAGGATCTATTCTTGGGTTGTTGAATTCTATGGATTTTGACAAAGGCATGTTATATAGATACCTACAGATCCTCCAATGCTTTAAAAATTCTGTGTCTCATTCTTTCTTCCCTCCTTTCTTCCTCCAAACCCTTGGCAAACATTGTTTTTGTTTCTTTTTTTTCCTCTACCTTGATGGCTTTATCTCTTCTGTAACATCATGTAGTAGGAATCAGTAGCTGGCTTCTTTCACTTAGCAATATACATGTAAGTTCCCTCCATGTATTTTCATGGCTTGTTATCTCAGGGCTTTTACGCATCAAAGAATGTTGGCCTGTTGTACAGGTGAAGCACAGTTCACTCGCTGGACAACAGTTTGGTTACTTTGATGTTTTGGCATTTATAATGAATGTATTTGTGAACCTTTGCGATTTTTTTGTGTGAACATACATTTCGGTTCATGTGCATACACATCTGAATGTGCTATTACTGGATTATATTTAAAGAAATATTCAGAGTGGACATAGCACTCTGAGTCTTTTCCAGCTGTGAATGAGAGCTTTCGCTGCTTCAACTCCTTGTCAACAATTGGTGCTTTCAGATTTCAGTCCATACTAATGGTCATTGAGCAGATTCTCATTTTTCTAATGTGCAGTTCCTTAACAATGCGTCTTGTTGAGCATCTTTGCATAGGCTCTTTTGACACCTGTCCATCTTCTTTAGGTGATGTCCATGCAGATATTTTCATCATTTTAAATTGGTTTGCTTTCCTATTGCTGAAGTGTAAGAGTTCTGCATTATTTTGTTTTGTTTTGTTTTCTGTTAGATATGTGGTTTTTTAAAAAACAGTTTCTTCTAACATGTAGCTTGTCTTTTTATTTTTTAATAGTATCTTTCTCGGATGGGAGATTTGAATTTTCAGTGAAGTCTAACTTACCAATTTTTCTTTCATGGTGCATGTGCTTTTGATGTATTATAGAAAAAGTCGCCATGAAACACAAGGTCATTTATAGCTTTTCCAAAGATATCTCTTAGAAACTTTATGGTTTTATATTTTACATGTAATTCTGTGATCCATTTGAGTAAACTTTTATTTTTTAATGCTGAGAATTTTAAAACAATGTCATTGCTGAAAATGTTTAAGAATGAGAGACGGGGTAACTTGGGGATAGTTAAATAGCTGCGAGCACCATATTATTCAGTTGTTCTTTTTTTCCTCTTAAATGTGAAGCTATATTTCAACATGAAGATAAGAGTTTGTTTTTTTTTTATGTTTGTGACGGTTATTGCAAAAGGAAGTGAAGACACTATGGTCTATTATCTAACCCAGGTCTGTTCTGTGGTCAGTGAAGAATGGGAACCTCAACTCCCACTTCCATCTCCTATAATCAACACCCTTATCATGCAATAGCATCCATATCCACCAGCATTATTAGCCAATAACGACAAGATCCAGTACTTTCTGTGAACTACTCTAGACAGTCAAATAGATTGAATGGCCGCTGGAAATCAGTACCCCTGTAGTTGCCCAGGTGTTTTGAAGAATAAGAACTCTGAATTGATTCCCTGTGTCCACCACTCTGTAGAACTTTGTAACATTACAAAGTACAGCTTAAAGCCAGGGAGAATTTAGAGATGTATGGCTGGACAGTGCAGAGAACATGGTTGCAATATTTTAAGGACTCAGAATGTGTGGCCCTTGAAGACAAAAATGCCTGTGGCCCACAAAGGTCATGGTCAATCTCTGTCTCTAACTGCCTCTCGAATGACAGGAATGCTGCTCACTGGAAGGCTGCATTTTTTTAAAGATTTATTTAATTTTTGTTTGAAAGTCAGATTTACAGAGAAAAGGAGCATCAGAGAGAAATATCTTCCATCCACTATTTCACTCCCCAAGTGGCTTCAATGGCCAGAACTACGCTGATCCAAAGCCAGGAGCTTCTTCTGCATCTCCACACGCTTGCAGGGGCCCAAGGTCTGGGCTGTCCTCTACTGCTCTCCCAGGCCAGAAGCAGGGAGCTGGAAGGGAAATGGGACAACTGGGACACGAACCAGCACCCGTAGGGGATGCTGATGCATGCAAGGTGAGGACTTCAGCCATTAGACTACTATGCCTAGGCCTGGCGGGTTACATTTTGATTAGCAAGTTCTTATTAGGCTCTTATAAGGGTGATGGGAAGAATATAAGAACCAAGGGTAAATTTCTGTGCTTCTCTGCTAATTCAGCAGAGCTCCGCAGGGCCGCTGTAACACTGTGGACGACATCACCATTTGTGACATCAGCATCTTCTGTTGGTGCCAGCTGCTCTGCTTCTGGCCCCATTTCCTTCTAATGTGACTAGGAAGCTAGAGGAAGATAAATCCAGTGCGTGGGCCTCGCCTGTCAAGTGGGAGATCAAATGGAGATTCCAGCTTCAGCGTGGCCCAGCCCTGGCTGGGTGGACATTCTGGGAGTGATCTAGTTCATGAAACAGCAGTCCCTGTTTTTCTCTCTGTGTGTTTCCTTCAAACAGATAATTAAATGTTAGAATCCCTAAAGGCTCACACATGACCCCGTTAGCAGAGCAAGTCTTTTCACCATCATGTCACCGAGATCTTTAACGGTGGTGTATTTTTTTCATTTTCAGTTAGCTCCCAGACATACACAGCCCAGGATATATCATTGATTAACTGGTTTGATTTGTATTGAGAATAGCATGGCTGTTCTCAGTGCTAATGGGGGATACAGTCCAAAAGTTCTCTGAAATAATTGCTTTCTCCACTAAAATAGAGGGAAAAAAAAAACCCAGAAAACCTTTCCTAGTGGACCTTGAGATGATCTTGGTTAAACAAATATTTGTTAAGAATTTATTCTGTGCTTTCACAGAAATTCGAAGTAAAAAAAAAATCAGTAATACCAACTAACAGACCAACTAATCCAACCAGCCAACCAGACAAAAATTCCACCTGGAACAAAGGCTTTTTTGTTTTGTTTTGTTTTCCCCCCGTATGGAGATGTAGAGAGAAATCTTGCATCTATTAGTTCAATCTCTAATTGCCACAAATGCCAGAGCTGTGTCAGACTGAAGCTGGGAACTAGGAACTCCATCCCTGTCTCCCATTTGGGTAGCAGGTACCCAATGACTTGAGCCATAACTTGCAGGCTCAAGTAGTGTCCCTTAGCAGAAAGATGGCGTTTCAAACAGAGTCAGGAGTTGAACCCAGACACTTCTTTGTGGAATACAGATGATCCAAGTGGCATTTTAGACTTGAAGACAAACACCTGCCCCAAACGTTGGTTCTTAACCAAAGCTCTAAAATAGGATTACCTGGAGTGCTTTAAATAATACAGATGCCTGGGCTCCCATCCAGACATTCTGATTCAATTAGTGTGCAGTGAAGACTGAGCGTGGATATTGGATAATCCTAATGTATAGTCAGGGTTGAGAAGCACCATGCTATCTATCTTGTTGGATTGAATTCTTCAATGGCAGGTATGTGAATTTGGGAATATATGTGTGCCTGAGTCTTAAATCTTTGCCTAAGTAAACTTCATTCTTAGAATACTGCCAGTAACAGAGATTACACTAGAAAATATACATGATTTCAGCATACAAATACATGTTGCACATTTTAATGTATGGTTTTTACTTTAGACAGTGCTTGGTATAGTAGCTCATAGGCCCAATCCAGACCAGAGACCATTTTTGCATGGCCTAGGAACTAAAAATGACTTTTACATCTTTAAATAATTAAACACACACACACACACACACACACACACACACACGCTATGCAGAGCCCATCTGTGGCCCACAAAATCTAAATATTTACTCTTTGATCCTTTACAGAAAATGTTGCTGATCTTGCTCAGAGGTGAAGCAGGTACATTTATTGAAAGGTTTATAAACTAATTTTAGAAGTAAGGTAATACAGAAAGCAGCTCTAGTGTAAGACTATGAGAACCCGAAATGATCCAACACAGACTACAAATGCAATGGGGAAAAAAATAAATCGTCATGGAGTTGAAACTCATGTGTATTTTAAAGCATTTGGGGATGGCTAAGAAGGAAAGCCATTTTACATAAGGTATTTGAGCAAAGGGGAATTCAGATTTCAGGAAACTCAACTTCCTGTGAACTTAGGACACAGGCTCATGGCAATGTACCGAGAATTCTGCCAACTGGATTTCGTTCATATAAAACATTTTCCTGTCTTCCACTGAACTACTTTCATGAAGCTTCACAATCGGGATCATAGTTTGATTCTGAACATGTATGTGAAACTGACTGATCGCGTTTGTTTAGTTTGGTGATGTATGACAGGTGATTATGTAAGATGCGCTTAATGGCAGCTGACTTCCTTCCAGGTAGGTCATTGCCTTTTCCTCATAACCCTCTCTCAGGTTACTCCTTCTCATTTTAGCTGTGTGTCTTCAAAGTCCTGGGCACCACCTTAAAATACTTGTTTGACTTTGCATAGCCTAACTTTCAGTGATGGAATAGGAAACCTATAAGTCTAGGAATCCTGCTACATTGTTCAATTGCACAATACTGGCATGGATCTTGGGAGCTGGTGTAGAGTCTACACCGGGCAAAATATTTCTAGCATGATGCTTCACAACTGCTATTTCAAAAAAAAAGCAATACAGGTAAACTAATGTTTTTTTTTTAGATGAATCTGTTCATAGATGAGCGACTTTAAGAAAAATAGTTTTCTGAGCTGAAGAAACAGTGAGAATAAGTAATATGTTAAAATCCCAGCTTGATCTATATGCACTATATGTGCCACTTGGGTCCCACCACATTTATAACTGCTTGTATTCCATGCAAGTGGAAATTTATAACAATTTCAAAGTGATAAACCTCTCATTAGCAAAGGAGGTGCAATTTATGTTTATCGAGATTAGGAGTGTTGTCTTGCATATTCTTACAGTCTATATAATTCTTTACACACAATATAGTAGTGCAGATTTCTGACTACTGCAGTCACCTGAATATTTGTTTAAAATGAGGCAGATCCAAACAATTTTCTATGGATAGTTTTTATCCATGAATAAAATGCCTTCTAAGATGGAGTCTTAACCAGTCACTGTCTTGAGAAATACTGCCTGGCTTGTCCTAAATGACACAAATACAGCAAACCATGTTTGCCTGGAATGCCTTAAAATCCTATTCTTTGTTCTGATTTCTAGTATCATTTAATTTTGGGGAAACAACTCATTCCAGGCAATACTGCCATCACTCAATTAACCAAATACTGGCATTCTTCTGTTTTTTTTTTTATCATTCTAAAGTTTGGAATTATTTGGAATTCCCTCTGGCAAAAACCATTCTAGGTTGAAACTCCATTCACTCTTTCATGGGCCTGCCTTTGGGCTCAACCGCTGTGTCAAGCTCCCTAGGTATAAGGCAAAAAGTCAGGGATAGTTCTGTTATCTATAAGACATAGTATAGCAGAACAGCTTTCCAAACCTCACGTTTGCAAAGGGACTTTGAAGAAGACCCTCAGAAACTGGAAAAATAATAACACAGATCCTTATTACTCAAAAAATAAGTAAACACATACAACATTTCATCAATTTTGTCCAAGTGGTAGGAATCAGAGGGGAGAGTAGATAAAGCCCCGAAGAGCCCTGGAGAGCTGTGTTGAAATGCCTGAGTGTCTGACACCTTCCGTGTACTCCCAGCAAGAAAACAGTACTGCATGCTTCGCATTTTACAGAGGTAGCTACAGAAAAATTGAACTTTTCCTAAATGATAGTTTTGAAGCTGGCATTCTATAGAGATTTCAGGCTTCTTTCAGCTGTGATGATTGGCATTGGTGGAACAATCGAGAAGTCACATGGTTGATAAAATGACCAAAATAAGTGCATTGATTATATACATTTGGTTCCTATTATTTTAGTTATCAAAACAGAACAATTTAATCTAGTTCACTGTTGGCAACTGTGACTATGCCCAAAATGTGTTTGAGAAATGTTAAACGCAGTTTAAATGTCAAGCTCAATGAATCAAGCCCATTAACAACAGCACAGGAATAGGAAACTATAGCCCAAGACAGGGTATTCCTACATTTCAACCTCCGAGTATCTTCCAGTGACTGGTGAGAAGAGCCATTGAGTCAGTGACTACTGAGAATGGCCTGGTAATTTCCCTGTAAGTTCTTATTTTTTCCCCATTTGCGTGACTTTTCATAAGAGAGATGTTAAAAAGAATATTTGATCTTCTGAAAGTGCCAAGGTTTTCCTTTTTTTTTTTTTTAATATTTTCAGTATTCATTCCCCTGTTGTTTTTGTAGTACTGCAGTCTTGTGTATGACTTTAGGGGAAAAAAATAAGTAGGGACTTGTCCTAGGGCATGGCAGGTAAAGCAACACCTGTGACACCAGTATCCTGTGTGGTTCAAAAGCAGCTGCTCAATTCCCATCCAGCTCCTATTTAATGACCTTGGAAAGTAGTGGAAGACAACCCAAGCCCATGGGCCATATACCCACATCAGATACCTGGATGAAGCTCCTGCCTCCTGACTTCTAGCTATTGGGGCTCTTTGGAGAATGAACCAGAAGATGAAAGCTCTCTTTCTGTTTTGCTTTTTCTTTCTGCAATCTATTTCAAATAAATAAAGAGATCTTAAGAAAAGAAAATTATATTAGAAGCCATGAATCCCCCCCAGCAATGAAATGCTTGACGGTAACAATCTTACCTAGAAAATGAGACTTTCAAACTTTATCAATCAAGGTACAGTCCGTTCCCAGAGCTCCTCTGAGACATTGAATCTTTAACTTAACCCCACGTTGATTTTAGACCATGACTTGCTTATAACAAATGGTAGAAAGAATTTGCCATGTGAAAATAATTTTAACAGGCTGCAAACTGTTCGCTGCTTTTCCTTAGGTAAAGGGCAACAGAGGAGTGTGAGTCACCCCATCGCACTGCTCTTTCCCTTGCTTGGAAGAGTTAATCTTTTACAGAAGTTCTAGGGCTGGATTGATTTGCTTAGGTGTTGCTTTAGCTTTGATGTACAACAGACAGATGCAGTTGACATTGGAGAAGACACGACAGCCTCCGTCCGTCTCTGAGGGAGCCTCGGAACTCATTTCACAACTCATTCATTAGCAAACCAAGCCCAGCTCAAAAGAGGCCAGCAACAGTACCCTAGGGCCCCCCTGTTGCAGGGGAGGGCACCCCTCTATCCCTGGAGGCAGATAAAACTCAACCTCTGAAGCTCAAAGAAAGCTTTTGTGCTTGGAGGGAGCAAATTTATGACAGTTGGTGAACCAAAGGAACTGTGGACATTTGAAGGAACAAGGTTAACTGAACATTGTCTTTTTGTTGGTAGGCAAAGATTTGTTCTTTTTGTTCCTCCACTTTTGAAGTCATTCAAAAAAGGAAGAAAGTCTCCAACTCAACCACTTAAAAAAATAATAATACACAGAATATTCTACAAAGTGCATTGGAAATCCCATGCCAAGTGACTTAGAGTCAGGACTGTACCTGAGAGAGGAACTGTGTAGTGCCACACTGGATGGTCTTAGCTGCAGCCATGGTCTGTAGTGGAAGAGTCACACTGATCCTTTGAAAGCTGGGGTACTCTTTCAGTGTCTGAATCACAGCTTGCTGTCGGCTAGCTTCTTGCCTCCGCGTGGAGTGGCCAAGCAGCTCTGTCCTTCCCTGTCAGTGCACTGGGTGCCCAGACATCTACAGTTGTCTGAAATGAATCAAGTAAAAAAACACAAAGATGATAGTAACCATAGTCCATTAGGTGTGCCAAAGACAGGAGTCTGGAGTTCCATCCAGGTCTCCCATGTGAGTTACGGAAGCTCAGGGAGTAGCACTATCTTCTGTTGCTTTCCCAGGTGCAACAGCAGAAGGCTGTATCAGAAGCAGAGCAGCTAAGAGCTGGACAGGAGTCCACGTGGGATGCTGGTGTCCCAAGCAGTGGTTTATTCCAACACAACACAACGCCATTCCAAAATGACCTCTTGTATGTGCTGTCATTAGAAGGACAACGTGGTAAGGAGTTGGTGTTCTTTCTACAGATAAAATGTAATGCAAAATTATTTGCGCCTCTAGTATACAGAAGGCCTAAGAAAAACACCAGATCACTGAAGAACAGCTGGGAACCTGAGGAGCTGTGCTGCCTTCATTTTTATTCTGAGGACCTGGACTTCTGACTTCCAGTGTGCACTCTGGGGTCCCTTGGTGAAGACTTGGCTTCCTTTGAAGCTTGGCTTTATCTTTTTCTTTTATCTTTATCTTTTTGTTGCAACCTCTTTCAGCAGATCCTTCAATGTTGAAAGTTCAGTCCTATCTTAGCCATGCTCCCATCTGTTTCACATTGCACCACTTACAATGAGCCTTTTAGGATCAATAGGGATCATGTTAGAATTTCAAATTAAAAGGTTCGAAAATCACTTGGACCTCTTTTTTTGCACTTGCATGTAATGAGAACACCATCAAAAATTCAAGAAGGAAACGGGTGAATTATGGGCAGCAAATAAATACCCAGGGTGAAAGTTTTGTTTCTGTTGACACTTGGAGGAGTAATCTGAACTTTTTTAAAGATTTATTTATTTTTATTAGAAAGGCGGATATACAGAGAGGAGGAGAGACAGAGAGGAAGATCTTCCTTCTGATGGTTCATTCCCCAAGTGAGCGCAATGGCTGGAGCTGAGCTCTTCTGGGTCTCCCACACAGGGGCGTGGTCCCATGGCTTTGGGCCACCCTCAACTGCTGTCCCAGGCCACAAGCAGGGAGCTGGATGGGAAGCGAGACCTCCGGGATTAGAACCAGTGCTCAAATGGGGTCCCAGCGTGTGCAAGTTGAGGACTTTACCCACTATGCTATCATGCCAGGCCCAGTAATCTGAATTTTTATTATCATTTGAACAAGACTTATATGGAATGGAAATAAGCAGGAACTTGCACGGGGCCACATGAATGGTGCCAGTATTTCAAGTCGCCAAATGTTTTTGTGACCTTTCAGGTTTGCTCTGGTGGCTCTTTGTTCTGAGATGAGCCATGTCTATGAAGAGTTGTGACTTTTGGAAGCAGCCAAGTAATTCTAACTCATGGGTAAATGCAGTGTCAAGGAATTCAGAACTCCAAGTTTTTTTTTTTTTTTTAATTAAAGCCCAGTGGTCCAGACAAAGAGAAGTGAACACTCCTAATTCTGATGAAGCCGTTGAGGCCTATGAAGTTTCTTACGAAGTGCAAGATGTACCCCTCCCCCAGATGGTTTGTATGTCAGTCCATGTTGGAAGATGTGCGAAGTTAGGTCAGGACCAGGCAGGAAGGTTGAGAACTGAGGACATCCAGGAAACAATAGCAATAGCATCATCTGGATAAGATTTTTTTTTTTTTTGCCAGATGCTGAACTCTTCTGCTTTTTGTCTGAAATCTTCCAGATCTACTTGTGCAAGCACACAGCATGATCCAGTGCTAAGAGTATGTGTCTTGGAATCTGCACAGTCTGAGTATATGCCGCTTCTGGAGCATTCGTTCTGCTCGTGTTCTCTCTCATTTCCACAGCCACCTTCCAGCCCAGGGATTGTTATTTTTATTACAGAAGCATGAAAGTGGAGGTTAAGTGACTTGTCCAAAATCACATATTAGAACATGGTATTTGAATCCATCAGTAATCAGTGGAATATTAAGTTGTGGGAGGGGAATTAGAAAACACAGATTTGCTTTAAGGAGCAAAGGGAATAAAACACACCAAAGCACTATAAAGCCCAATAGCTTGCTACAGATATCCCCTGTTTTTTAGACTGGCCCTTCCTGTATTTGAATTGGAGTTCTATCTGGTGCTAAAGAGCCTCATCATACTTTAGGCTGGATAAAGAATCTCCCAGTGACTCCGTTTGACAGTCTGATGAGAAGCCTAGACCTGCTGTATCCCCATGTGGCTAACGACCTCAGTAGGCCCTTGGGTATCTGAATTGGGGCTAATCTAAACCTTAGCTCAAACATACTCAGGAGCAAAATGCTGTTTTTGGAAAGTAAAATAGGGTAATTTTAATGATTATACTGATTACACATTGAAATGATGGTATTTTCAGTATACATCATTAAATAATATTTTAAAAATTGATTTTGCCTTTTTCTCCTTACTGTGCTTAATGTGATTTCTCAAATTTTAAATGCAGCTACACAGCTTGTGTTCCTGGGTTGAACTGTATTTCTGTTGTCCAGCATTGGCCCACGTGGAATCTCTCTGTTTATGTGACTAAAGTCTCACAATCTGTCGACAGGTAACCAGATGATCGTTGGATTAAGCTGTTTGTATTTCCTAGAAATAGACTGATACTCTTTTGACACCTGTAGACTTACAGTAAAAATGCATTACCTTGGTAAGTGTCAACTTTGTTAAGTTATCTTGGAAGGGTCAGAAGGAAGACAGAAGGAGCTGAGAACCACAGATGAGGTGGATCAGCACACCAGAAGGAAGAGACAGCGCTCAGCTGCAGGAGAGAGCAAGGAGCAGAGCACTCACTGCAGGAGAGAGCAAGGAGCAGAGCACTCACTGCAAGAGAGAGCAAGGAGCACCCAAAAGGGGAAGCCAGGGAGCAGAAAGCACGTGCATTGATCCCGAATTTCTTTCTAGAACCATATTTCACCCTTGGTCTTGAAGTTTTGGTGTTTCTTTGTCTGTATTGTTACTTTTCTACATGCATACAAGAGTAATTTTATGCATATATGAGCACTCTTGCAAATGTTCATAGAAAACACATGAGAAAATTATGCATGGCTTTAAAATGTTTTTGCATCAATGTAAACTAAATTTTTAACTCAGTGTTTCCAAGAAGCTGTTTGAAGTACTCTCATACATTCCAATAAATTGCATATGCTTTGTAGCAGGAGAACATCTACTTCTTTTCTTTTTTTTTTTTAGCATGCTTGGGGTGAGTCTGTAGTTTGGGAAGCAGCCCTTTTATGTTCCAGTTTCCCTGCTTACTATTGTACAAACAACAACTGTACAAGCTTCCTGAATTCTCAAAGGATAATGCAAGAAAATGATTATTACTGTTCAGATGAAAATACTGATGCTCAGAGACCTCAAATCTTTGCCCGTGCTGAGGCACTTGTCTAGTCAGTGAAGGAGCAGGGAATTATCCCATTTCTATGTTCTCTACGAGTAAGGACGTGAACATGGCATTTCAGAGGTCTGGACTAAGGAACAGGATGTCTGCAGGTGAAAAATCATCTGCTCTTTCTGCCATTTACTTTTCTCATCTGTAAAGGGGGATGGTGATTCTGTCCACCTCTGGCAGGTGACAGGAGGGTGACGGTGAGAGAATGCAGCATGCAGCAGGCTCATGTGCTGCGTGACCCAGAGCCAGTTCTCAGGAAATAAAAACCACTGTTAGTTCACTAAAGGATGCTTGCTTCTAATCATCTCTTCTTTGGCCAATCAACTGGGTGCTATTTAACCAGTATGCCAGCTTCTACCCCAGAGGATTTAATCCATTTGTGCTTGTCTGTCTTCTGCACACAGCAGCGGTTTTGGCCCCTGCCTTCCTCTGACTATGTGTCCCTTGGCCTTAGAAAGGCTCAGCCTTTATTTCTAGTGAATCTAGTTTGAGAATGGGTGACCTTAGAATACTTTAGAAACCTTCCACCCTCCAAGTAACTGCTCCAATGAAGAGAAAAATGGTAATTGAAATGAGGCTAATTAGATTGTCAATTACCTTCTCACAAAGGTAATTGAAATCCCTTAATTACAGTGTCTGTGTGTCTTGATGCTTTGTACTGAGGAATTATTAATACAAAGCATCTTCAGAACAAAGTTATAGGATATCATGAAAATGATTTAGAGACACTTGTTCTAAAGCTTTCAGCTTTCCAAATCAAAGGTGTTACATATCTAATCCAAGAATTAAGTCATCAATGAGGAAAAAAAACATCAGTCCAGTAGTTCACCTTCAAGTTTATAAAGAAATAGGAAATACCAACACTTGACTCAGACCTTGCATTTAGTTGAATATTTGTCTTTTCTTTTTCTTTTTGTTTTTGCAAAACTGTCTTAGAGTTCATGGATTCTCTCTCTCTCTCTCTCTCTCTCTCTCTCTCTCTTTCTCGGGGGAGGAAAGGGTCTACACCAGTAGGTCCTTAGAGGATCTTAAGATAAATATAGGAAGCAAGATCGCAGATGAAGCACAAAAATGTACATGAAATTAAATATATACATCAAACAAATGACTTCCTCTGAGTGCCCACCAGGAAGAAGCCTTATTGAACTGGCTTTAAGGGTGAGTAGGGAGGGCAGTTTTGAGTCCAGAGAAGTAGGTAGAATGATGGAATCCTTGGAGTTATGATTAGCAAGGTGGTTTTTTTGGGCAAAGTGTGTTTTCAGAATCAAGGCTTCTCCCATGTCCATTTCAGGGTTTCAGTGGACACTCGTTTTGGTATCAGAGTGATTTTTTAAAGTTTTGCCAGCACTGTAAATTTGACATCTCCTTAGATTCATTACTGTTGAGATAGGCCAGGCAAGATGTGATGGCCTGTGTCTGAGACGTGGAGAAACAGCCACAAGGAGCGATGAATCCACTTGACCACTTGAGCTCTGCTTGTATTTAGATCGAGTCCTGGTCCTTTCCAACATCCTTCACATTGGTAGAACACAGCAAGGGGTTTGGTTTGGTGAAACACAGTATCTGTTAGTTTTTACCAGTGAGGACACAGCATAAACTGTGACTTTCTGTTTTTCTAGCTGAGTACAGACTGTAAATGGGACTGATGATCATTTTGTGATCTTGAGAGATCTTTTTGTTTCGAAAATGCTGGGACTAATGGGATTCTTAGGAGACTCGAAATTATTCTGGCTTTATAGTTATCATGACAGGATTGTCAAAAAGTGGGAGTAACCTGGTTGAGCAAGAATTGGCCTTGAGAGAAGGGTGAGGTCGTAATGTGGATTTAGATCTAACACTACAGTCGGGAGAATTCTGAGGGAACTGACTATATTTTTCTCAGTTCTTGACTCTAGTGAAGTACTTATTATAGAGCCCACAAGCCTTAGCCCTCCTACACACAGCATGGTGTTCACATGTAGGAGATAATATGCTCCAAGAACCCTCCTGTGTTCTAGAAAGTAATAGATGGCAACAGTCGGTAGAGAAACACTGAGTTCCATGCCAACAGCAATGCCATGTGACAACAACAGCTGAAATTGCTCTCTCCTTCCCAAGCGCAATGAGTCACGCAGCCAAATCAGTTTTTCAAATTATAATCAGAAAAAAATGGAATAAAATACAATGTAATAGAAAATACCAAGATGCAAAGTAGAACTATACTGAATTTCTTGCCATGGTTTATCTTAAAAAAAATGGGCTAAGAATTCCACATTTAGAGATTTATGGAACATCCCAATGTTGTCTTCTGGAGGCTCTTTTTTAAAAAAAGATTTATTTATTTTTATTACAAAGTCAGATATACAGAGAGGAGGAGAGATAGAGAGGAAGATCTTCCATCTGATGATTCACTCCCCAAGTGAGCGTAGTGGCCGGTGTTGTGCCGCACGGGTGCAGGGTCCCAATGCATTGGGCTGTCCTCGACTGCCTTCCCAGGCCACAAGCAGGGAGCTGGATGGGAAGTGGAGCTGCTGGGATTAGAACCGGGGCCCGTATGGGATCCCGGCGCGTTCAAGGTGAGGACTTTAGCCACTAGGCCAGGCCGCCAGGCCCTTTCTGGAGGCTTTTAAAAACAGGCCTGGATCCAATTAGTCTTTTTATTTTTAAGATATTTATTTATTTATTACTGGAAAGACAGATTTACAAAGAGAAGAAGAGGGAGAGAGAAAGATCCTCCTTCAGCTGGTTTACTCCCCAGGTGGCTGCAGCAGCCAGAGCTGAGCTGATCTGATTGGAAGTCAGGAACCTTGTCTAGGTCTCCCACATGGGTGTAGGGTCCCAAAGATTTGGGCCATCCTTGACTGCTTTCCCAGACTGTATGCAGGGAGCTAGACAGGAAGCAGGGCCACTGGGACATGAACCGGTGCCCATATGGGATCCTGGTGGGTGCAAGGCTAGGACTCTAGCCACTAGGCTACACACCAGGCCCACCTTCTTAGTCTTGATTATGAAAGTGTTGATACTTTAGAGTCATAGATAATTAGAAGGAGGAGTCAAGTGGATAAATTTGGAGGTGAGAAACAGAAGATATACTTTGTTCCACAAGCTAGAGATGTGAAACATACTAATTATAGTGATAAATCAATTGCTTTGTTTCAGAAATTCCTAAAACTATTTGATGGCTTGCATGACCATATTCTAAGACATGGCAAGGAATCTCAAGTTTTCTAATCTTCATGATGGTTTAGTCAATGAGGTGGGAAATTTGGCTAATAATTTTCCTTCCTCCATCTGTTCGCTCACACTGAATGACAAAGGCCCAATTAAGCATATTTCTGCACATTTCTATATACTCATAACAATTAGAACCGAGGTTTTTTTTTAAGTATATGTTTACAATAACTTGGTGCTGTGTGGGTTGGACAGAGGAAATATAAGTAGCAACGGCACGTAGAAGGTGCATTTAGGCTTTGTGACAGCTGCTGACTGGTTCCACAATTCAATTAATGAGAGCCATTGAGGTTTTCTTGAGAAGGGAATCCAAAAGTAACACATGAGCTTCCAGATGCTAGCGTTTGCCCTTCTGTGTTGCCCTCAGTGCTTGGGCCATCAAGCAGTTTCTGAGGGCCCATCAAACTGATGGCACAGGAAACTTGTGCCATGCTGGAATGTGATACAAGAGCTTTCCACTGCCCCACTCCCTCAGTGCCTCCTGCTGCTACTCTCTGCACAAAAGCCCCATTTCTGCAGCGAGCCTGATCTCCCTCAGCTACCTGTGGTGTGCTGTCCTTAGCTCCTATCTCTAGTCATCTGTCCAAGCACCCAGACATCATTAAACATGTTTACAAAAAGGAAACAGACTGTATGTAGTTTACATGTGCAATTTTAAGAGCATAATGCCATTTCCACACTTTACCCATTAAGCATCCCTTTGCTCTGAGCGCATAGTATAGAGAAATTTGCACATGTCCGTTTCTGTAAGCATCCCAGTCTTTGAAAAGCCTCTGCTCATTGCACTGCTTGTGAACTCATCTAGCGCCTAGCTCCCGTGTCCCCACTTTCCATCCTGCACTGGAGCTTACTGATCCTTTCTGTTTCCCAAACAGTCAAATGGGATGAGGTGATGTAAGGAGAACATAATGAAGATTAAACATGTTGCAGGTTTTGATAAAAGGCATAAGTACGGTTGGCACTTGATGCACTAACAGGCCTCCAATCTCCATCAACTGTAGTTTCATCATTTCACTTTGTCTTCCAGCAGGTTGGCAGTCTATTCTCACTTCTATGAGACTTTGGGTTTCTCAAATCAGTTTGGCCTAGGAACAACAACTATTGATTCTTTGGGAAAGATACAATAAAAGCGAATGCAAAGGTATTATTTCACAGGAATATGCAGCACCTAGCAGATGCACAGTAAATATTTATTCTTTAACTCTTTTTAAAAGTTAAGATTCGTTTATTGACTTGAAAGGGAGAGTTGAAAGAGTCAGAGGGATCTTCCATCTGCTGCTACACTCCCAAAGTGGCTGCAAAGGCTGAAGTTGGGCTGACTCACAGCCATGCATCAGGAGCTTGCTCAGGGTCTCCACAGATGTGTGGGGGCTCAAGAACTCAGGCTGTCCTCCATTTCATTCCCAAACAATCAGCAGGGAGCTAGATTGGAAGCAGAGTAGCTGACACTTGAACTTGTGCTGCCTATATGGGAACCCAGAGGCTTGAATGCTGTGCCGCAGTGCCAGCTTCTGTTTCCTGTTATCTTTCAACTATTGGAGGTGAAACTGTTCATAGGAAGTAGCTGAAGTCTGCTCATGCAATCATGTGGTTGGCATAGTCTTGGAGGTAGTGATGCCCACTAATTATGCCTAAAGAACATTTGTCAAATTTTGTTTCTAAGTTATGAATGTTTTTCTTCCGAAACCCTCCTTCCTGTGGTGCTGTATGAGAAATGCAAGATCCTGAGTGAGGAGAACCGTTTCTTAGTCTTGGATTTGATATGGATGTGTGAGACGGGAGCGATCAACTCCACATCTGAGTCACGGTAAGGCCCTCTGAGCACTCTTCCCTGCAAGCTGACAAAAAGAGAAAAACAAGGAGATACAGTTTCTGCCATCAGAACTTGAGTATGGAAGTAGAAACTGTAAATATAAAGCCTGTTTTCCCTATGGAAATGGAAAGTTTGCCCTGATGACTCATCAGGCCTTTTCTAGCATCGACATGTTAGTCTAGCTTTACTTGTCTCTGGGGAATTCACAGGCCTATTAAGGGCTATCAAGAGAAATCACACAGAAAGAGCAGAAAGGATCTTTCGGAAGATCTGAATACAATAATTTCTTTTAGATCTTCTTTTAGCTCTGAGACATTACTGGAGTGGGCTGAGATTTATACAGTATTTTCTTTCCCATGAATAAAACTTCTTTAAATACTTAAAGTATGAGCAGGTTTGGGGCAGGTGTTTGCGTACCAATTAAGATACTGGCTTAAGGAATCTGTATCCCATATAGGAGAGCCCAGTTCAATATCTGCTTCCAGACCCTGATGCCAGCCTCCTGTTAATCCTGGGAGACAAAGGTGATGGTGCCAGTGGTTAGGTTTTCAGCATCTCTGTGGGAACCTTGAATTAAATTTTTAGTTTCTGGCCTGCTTGAGCCCGGTCTCAGCTCTAGCTCTCATAAACATTTGGTAGTCACTAGATGGAAGGATTTTTTTTTTAAAATATCAATTTTAATCTGTTTCTCTGTCTCTGTGTCTCTCACAAAAACGGAAAAAAAAAAATGTCACTGTGACCACCGCGATATTCCAGGCATGGCAGGAAAAGTTGTGAATATGGATGGTTTGCAGTCTTTGAAGGAAGAGTGTGGCTGCAGGAGCAGGGGACTGTGATAGACGCAGCCAAGGCAGGTTCAATGCCCCGCAAACTCGATCACTGCATCAAGAAGCAAGACTACAGTACAGTCTCCAAGGGAATTAGTCCAATACAGGTCCATTGTATTGGAAACTCAGCTAGTGTGTACTGGAAGCTCAGTAAATCTCATTTAAATGAACGGGTGATTGGAATTGCCAGCTTCTGTCATCACCTGCTTGAAACAGCAAGCAGGTATTACAGACCCACATGAAAATTCCAGATCACAACCTAGATTTTGTCTACTGATATAATTCAACCGTGATTAGCTTTTCAACCTTTATAGACCTCAAACCTCCCCAAACTCTCTTGTTAAGTACAAAGCAAGGAATGTGATCTTTTCATCAATTTATAACATATTGATATCTTCTCTCCATGTACCTTCAACCTGTCGGTCAGCAAATTCAGATCCAGTATAGCTACACAAAATCAGCTTTGTTCAATGTTCAAAATCATAAATCTAAAGATAGATCACCCTGTCAAAGCCATAGCAGACAGAAAACCCATAACACGTTCTTTTCCAAATACAAGTTGGATTTTTAGTTTTAAGTGTTTAAATAACACCTTGTTGATTGGCTGACCTCTGGTTTGGGTTGGTATTTTTATGCATGAACTCTGTATGAACCTAGAGACAAAAGAATGATGAGCTGCTGGGTGAGGGTTAAGAAAGCGACCTTGCCTGGGTCGTTGGATGTCTCTCCAGGGATACTGGAGAAGGCCCTACCGTATGTGGTCTTAAAAAGTCCAATAAAGGAGAGAATTAGTTCTGCTGTGGTGTCACCAAAACTGTATGTTCTCGTGCAATCATAAAATAAAATAATAGGATGTTATAAGTTCATCCATTTTGGTTACTCCTAAAGTGCTATTAGAGCAATGTCATTGATTCACATTGCCAATAGCTAATACTTGCTAGAATAATTCACTGTGTTGATACCCATGTGCCATAACACAGCTGGAAGAGATGGTGAAAACCTTCAACTGACTTCAGCAATTAACTTTATTTAGGGATATTCTGAACACTTTCAAATTAAGAAATTACTCTTTGAAACAACTTTGAAAAATTAAAATAAAACAGTAGATTATTTTATACTTAGCATGCAAACAGTCAATAACATACTGAGTGGGAAAAGCTGAAAGCATTTTCCTTAGGTTTGAAACAAGACAAGGATGTCCATTTTCACCACTGACATTCAATGTCGTATCACAAATGTTAGCAAGAACGATTAGGGAGGGAAATGAAATAAATAGAATCAAAATTGGAAAGGAGCAGATAAAACTATCCACGCCTATAGATGACATCATGCTGCATATGGGAAAACCTAAATGTTCAGTGAAAAAGCTCTTAGAGCAGATAAGCCAGTTCAGCAAAGTTGCAGGCTTAAAAATCAAACAGGGGCCAATACAGTGGCATAGCGCACTAATCCTCTACCTGTGTCACTGGCATTCCATATTCCATATGGCTGCTTGTTCATGTCCTGAATGCTCCACCTGCTATCTGGCTCCCTGCTTATGGCCTGGGAAAGCAATAGAAAATGGCGCAGATCCTTAGATCCCTGCACGCAGGTAGGAGACCTGGAAGAAGCTCTTGGCTTCATGTTGGTCTCGCCCCAGCTATTGCAGCCATTTGGGGGATGCATCAGCAAGTGGGAAAGCTATCTGTCTCTCCTTCTCTCTGTATCTCTGCCTGCCTCCCTCCAAATTAATAAATCTTTTTAAAAAATCAAAATACAAAAATAAGTTTTTAATGTGTTAATATGAACTTGCCAAAAAGATGAATCAAGTAAGAAATTCCATTCACAATAGCCACAAAAATAAAATTTTAATGAAAAAATTAAACCAAAGAAGAAAAAGATCACTGTAATAAAAGTTAGTTTTTTATGAAATAAATCATCCAGGACACACACACACAAGGGAAGATATTCTTTGTGCATGGATTGGAATAACTAATGTCATTAAAATGTCTGTATTATTTAACGCAATCCACAGTTTCAATGCAATTCTTATCAAAATATCAATGATATTCTTTATGGAATTGAAAAAGAAAAAGAATTTTAAAATTCATATGGAATCACAAAACACCCGGAATAGTCAAGGTGAGCCTAGTGGGAAAAAAGTGCAATTAGTAACACAGAGCCTGGTTTCAAAGCTTAAAAATCTGCAGTAGTCGAGGCAGCATGGAAATGGCATAAAAATGGACACATAGAACCTATGGAACAGAACAAAGTACCAAATGACGTCTCTGAGATCTTCCAACTGTTGGTTCACTCCCCAGATGTCTGCAACAGCCAGGGCTGAGCCGGATGGAAGCCAGAAGCCAGAGGCCAGGAATCCTATCCAACTCTCCTCTGTGGGTGGCACGGCCTTCACACCACTGCCTTTTATGGTGTGCGTTGTTAGTACAAAGCTTGATTGAGAAGTAGAGTTGTCATAACTTAAACCATGCATGCAGATAGAGATGGAGATGGTAGAACAAAGACTTAACTGACAGCCCAAATGCCCACTCCACTTCACACTCTTTCACTTACGGTTGGCTCTCAAGATCTTCTATAAGGTTTAGGATCTGAGCTGAATGGTACCTTATAGCCATTTTAAGGTATATGGCAGTCGGTTCTGTATATAAAACTAAAACTGAAATGTCAATGGGCTAATCATAGGTTGTGGTTAAGAACTTGCTTTCTTTTTTTTTTTTTTTTGTAACACACTGGTTACTCACAACCATGTCAATTCCATAATGTTGCAAATTGCTGTTGATGTTATGTCGGGACTCTTGGTTGAATGGGATGATATTCTGCCAGCTCTAACAACGGACCAGAAATGGTCTCCCCAAGAGACTGTTCAACCCATCTGGACAATAAATAGCTGGACTTTATACTTGGTATATGTTTACAAGGAAAGAATCTTGATTGAATTTGAACTGTAATACTGCATCAAGGTGGAGGAATCCACCAGGGGGGAGGGGCGTGGGGGGGGATTCCCAGAGCCTATGAAACTGTAACATAATGCAAAATAATTAATAAAAAAAAAGAAAAAAAAAGCTTGCATACTTCTCTGGCAAAGACACAAAACCTTCTCATTTACCAAAAAAAAAGTCAGTCCTTGAAAGACAATAGGGAAAAAGGTCTCTGCAAATTTTCTTGGGCCTATTGTAAATGCAAATGTGGGAGTCCTCGGGCTACCGCAGGGGGACTTGCTAAATGGTGGCATTCAATTGTGTTTGGATTTTCCTTGTTCAGGGCTGGTGAGCCTGCGAGGGCCCCAGCAGAGGAGCTGGTTCCAACAAGCAGGTGGACAGCAGATGGTTGCCCTATAGCTGTAATTCTCTATCTTCCCCGCAATAATAGACAACTGCTGTTTCTGCACTGGTTACCACCCATTATTGTGAGAGTTTTCATTGTCTTTCTGTCTTTCTTTCGTTCTTTCGTTCTTTCGTTCTTTCGTTCTTTCGTTCTTTCTTTCTTTAGAGCTCAATCTTCCATCCGCTGGGTCAGTCTCCAAATGCATTCATTAGCCAGAGCTGAGTTGATCTGAATCTGTGAACCAGGAGCTTCTTGCAGCTGTCCCGTGTGGGCACAGGAGCCCAAGGCCTCGTGCCATCCTCTGCTACCCTCCCAGGACTTAAGCAGGGAGCTGCATGGGAAGTGGAGCAGCTGGGCCTAGAACTGGTGCTCATATAGCATGAAGCTACTGCAGGCAGTGAGTTAGCCTAAGAAGGCAGTGTGCAGGCCCCCTCATTGTCTTATTTCTAACAATGAGCAAGGACAGACTCAGTCTGCTCTCCCTGACCTTCTCAGCTTTCTGCATTTACAATTCTTTTTTCCTGTTGCTTCTCATTGCCTAGGAAAGACAGCACAACTGATGAGGTTCTTCAGTGGTTTCTCAGCGTGCACGTCCCCCTCAGGTAGAGTACTCAGGAGCAATTATGCATGGTCACTGTACAAGGCAGCTATGGGTCAGGTGCAGCCTTGACCTCATCAACATGTGGCAAGGGTTGTGATGTTACATAGTGAAAAATGTGATGCCTTACTTGCTTCTAGCTGCTTTCACGTAGAGCTGCGGGCTGGAACCCCAAGGGCAAGATGGCTGGATGATACTGGACTTATCTGGTTGAATACAGCTTGTACAAAGTCTAATATATCATATGATGGGAGAATATTCGAGTATATAATTTCTGCAACACCAAAGTCAAAAACCTTTGCAAGGCAAAGAAATATTGTGCTTCCAAATGGAGGTGATTTGAACATTGGGAAAGCAGAACACGAGGCCGGCTCCCTCTGAGACTCTCGCCCAGCTTTCTTATCAGATTTCGGCCCCTGCGAAGGCATTTTCAAGTGGACTGTAATTGCCTGCCGGTATACACTTCGGACCCTCATAAATCTTCACTAGCACCGAAAAGTAAATTGTGTTGTGCTTGAGAATTCTTTAGAAATATATTGATGTTGAGTAGTGAGACGGATGTAAGCAAGGTGTTCTCAAGGTGAAAGTCGCCAGTCCAAGCGCAGCAATGCTGAGCGGGCTCTGAGCGGCTGCTCTTTGTAAAGAGGCGCAGTGCACCAGAGGGGCCACCGCAGCCAGCATGTCCTTAGGTTCCCACGGAGGTGACCTCACCAGTGGCTGTTCTAGAAGCTGCTATGATCTGTCTTTACAGAGTGACTGCGTGACAGCAGTCTGCGTATCATCGCCTCTTAAACAGGCTGAATGTGCCAGGATCACCTAGCTGGATTTTTGCATAAAAAACTCCAAAAAATTAAGTTTCAATTAGGGAAATACAGTGTGATGGCTCTGAGGGCAGCTCTGAGTAACTGACTGTGTGTGATTATTCAGTGCCTCCATTTTCTCTTCTCTAAAGTGTGGACACTAATCTTATCTTCTCTGTAAGGCTTTATGAGCCTAGATGATCAGACGAGGACCTCCGCACAGTCCATAAATCCTTGAGAGTACCCAGCAAAGGTCGACTGGTATTTTGCATATTTCTATTGTCTGTGAGGTGTGCTTAAGGATGGAGGTGCTCACAGAAAGCTTTACACACATATGCACTGGAGGACACATAAATTACATTAAGAGTTAGTGCGCCATTGGAAAGGGGATACTTTACTATAAAGTTTCTTTTGAAATCTACTCTTGAAAGATGAGCACAGAGCACCCTTGAACATGTGTTAAAAATTAAGAATCCACAATGAAAGATGGTTAGAAGAAGCCATAGTTATCAAACAGAGGACTTCAAGATCTGACAGCCAACGAAAAGACAACTTTTTTTTTGTTAGAGAGAAAGTGTTGAGATGCTGAAGAGACCAGTTCCTGCTTTCTCACGCAGGGGAAAGTAAACAAACCGAGCAAAGTGCTGTATTTCGGGCCCAGTGCCATGGCCTAGCCGCTAAAGTCTTTGCCATTAACCTGCTGGGATCCCATTTGGGCTCTGGTTCTAATGCTGGTGGGCTCTCTTCCCATCCAGCTTCCTGCTTATGACCCGGGAAGGCAGTCGAGGATGGCCCAAAGCCTTGGGTCCCTGTGTCCGCGTGGGAGACTCAGAAGAATCTCCTGGCTTCTGGCTTCATTGGCGGACGGAAGATCTTCCTCTCTGTCTTTCCTCCTCCCTGTATATCTGACTTTGCAATAAAAATAAATAAATCTTTAGACAGAAAAAACAGTGGTATCTCACAGGCCAAAGCGACGCTAATTCAGTGAGCTAGCAGGTGTCAGTGGAGGGTAGAGCTGTCGGCAATCGCTCGTATCTGGCTGATGGCCACAGCTCTCTGGATTGTCAGTTCCTGTAGGGCATGCACCATGTCTGTTTTCCTCCCTTGAGCTCATTCCTTACAATCATCATGTGCGGATTAGCATGTAATAAGTGTTTGTGAAGATGACGGATGACACGGCCGGTGCACTTGGTAATTTAGAGCAGGCTCTGTCAGTAGGAAAAGGTTTTCTTTGCCATCCTTTGGGAACCCATTCTCTGCTTGACTTTCCCTTGGGCAGGGGAGGGGTTTGTCTGGGTGTTTATTAAGAGGCATCGAGCAAATTGCAACAAACTACAGTGATAACAGTGAGTAAAAACTTCATGAGATGCTATCAAATGATTCATTAAAAAGAAAGATCCAGGATATTAGCACCAACTGCTACATTGACTAGTCATGTCATAACACCATCAAAATGCTAATTAGGTTGTCTGGAATGATTTGTTATTAAGAAAATAAACCTAAGTTTTCTGTAGTTTTTGAATGTGGAATTTGAATCCTATCTTCATATGTCCTTTGGGGATTACTGGAGACCATTTAGTCTCCACTTGGAAATTTAAAAAAAAAAAAAACTTTCTTCTCTCCTCGTCATCATCATTACTAAGATGCCCCGAGTAAACTAAAATTCTCTGTTAGGGGTCTAAGACTACAGGCTAACGAACTCAAAGCCACTAAAAAGACTAAAACGTGGAGTTATGGAGTGCCGGAGAGAGATGGTTCATTTTGTCATAGCTTTGGTGGTTGATTGTAGTCAACTTAGCCGGGAGGGAAGACTAAGACCCCACAGGTCAGGTCATCTGCTGGCATGTTTGGATCAGGTATGGGACTCGAGAAGCCAGGCTCACACTCAGGAGGAACTGCCTGGTTATCTAAATCTGGCATCTTGGGGCAAAGACTTCAGAAACAAGTATTGAAAGACATCAATCAAGACGAAGGCATCCTCTTAAGTAAAGGTCACTCTATAAGTGTTAGTAAACTCAGAGGTGCGGTTTCTTAGGGTGTCACCAAATAAACAGTTTCAAGCAGAAATTGCTAAAAAGAATGCTTTATTTGCTTGTTTAAAGTCAGGGAACAGTGGCAATGTGTAATTCTCCATAGAAAGTGCCTGTAGAAAAGAAGTTGGCTAGTACTGTCCTAGCAAAGGGTTAGGGAAGTGGACCGGGTTCAGAAAATAGCAAGCAGGCCGACTTTTCTGCTCAAACAACACGTGTCTTCCTAGTTTGCAAGTTTAAACCTCCGACTGAGTTTACATTCTTGCACCTGGCACTGTGGGCTCAAGGTCTGACTTCCTCTGATTACAGTGCTGTAACACTGTCTTTCCTGGGTCATCACTGCCCCTGTTCCCTCACCTGCTCTCTTGCCTAAAGCCTGTCCTCTTGTTCACAAGCAGACAATCTAGCGAATTTTGAGCCTGGATTTTAAGATCAGCCTAAGTGAATACTTTCAACAGGTGGTAACACTTTCACAACAAAATTTGGGAGGGGACACTTAATCTAGACCTCTGAGGCTACTCAGAGCAATAGTCAATGGCAAAATTCCACAACAGAGATACTGAAAGTCCCAATGGACTAATGATGGGTAAATATGTGGGACCATTTTTTAGATGCAGAATAACAGGTTATTCCTGAGTCAGGACCATAAATATTGGTTTCAGCAGGGCTATAGTCAATACTTGAGGTGATGGACTGAAGGCAAGGATGAACCTGAGTGCTAATTTGACATCTAGTGCACTACTGTACTTCTGATTCAAGTCCATGCTGGTGTGTTTGGGAAGATAACGGAGGATTGGCCAAGTACCTGGGCTCCTGACTCCCACAGGGGAGCTCCAGAGCCCATCTCCACTGTTTTCACCATTGGGAAATGAACCAGTGAATGAAAGATCTTTGTCTCTTTACATCTTTCTGTCTCTCTGTCCTCTGCTTTCATATAAATAAATAATTTAAAAAATCTTTTAAAAAGAAAAACATTAAGATATTGAGGACATCAGTAGGGTAGTTGTATCTGAAGTTGAATGTTGAGTTTCCTGATTGCCCTGGAGGAGATGGTGCTGGAGCAGCACAGGTTCACTGCAGAGATGCTGTTCCCCATTTTCCTTCCTTTTCTGCATCATTTTCCTGGTCTCATATATCAGTGTGCTTCTTCCACTTATAATTCGCTCTGCTGAAAGAGTTCTTTTCAAATCATAATATCAATTTAAGCTGGGGAGTAATTTCCTGCAAGAATATTGCCACTTTAACTCACTGCATAGCAACAGGGCTGTCTTTCTGCTAGCAAAGGCTTTTGATGAGCGCGCTCTGTGAAGCAGGGAGAGAACCTCGTTTTGTTGGCATCCAATTTTGTGTGGCTTGGATGCCTATTAGCACAGTGGTCTTTGACTGTGTCCGTCCACTAGAATCCCCTAGGGAGGTTTAAAAAGTCTGGAATTGTCTGGAATCTCGGGTTACAACTCAAACCAATTTGTACAGACTCTCTGGGACTAAAACCCCCGGGTGTGTTTTTAAAGGCCCCCTGGTGATCCACTAAGGAAAGCTAAACTGGGCTACAGAAATACGCCCTGTGCAAATTACTTGCATGATAAGAATTAGGGGACATCCACATAATTCAGGGAACAACTGTCCAAATGAAGATGTTGGGATTCTCACTATGTGTGCTTCATACATACCCATCTCTACCTCTCACAACATTAATGAGTAGGGACTTTTAATCCACATGTCACACATGAGGGAACAAAATTCTCAGGAACACAATAAATATAAAGGAGCCACAATTCAACAGGATCCTTGACTCCCAAAACCAAATCATTTCCAGGAGGGCACATTGTGGAAAACGTGGGCTCTCTGCCCTTCTGCAACCTCACTGAGTATCATTTCCTTCATCACTGGCTGGCTATTTTATTGAATCCCAGTGCCTGGTTATGCCCTGTGTGTTTCTTCATGTTAGGCCTGTGCCTTGGAGACCTGCAGAGAGAAAGCTCCAGGGTTGGCCTTTGTGTGAATACTTATAGTTTCCCATTGTGTCCCAGCCCTCCCGCAGCAAGCCAGCCAGCCAGAGCCAAGCCGCAGACACACATAGTTGGGCCTTGCTGAACAAACCTGTGTGGAGCCAGACTTGCCAATGGTGTGCCAGGATCTTCTACCTGTAATTAAGTAGAGCTTCGCATGACGGGTTGAGCTGGTCAAGCAGGACCGACTTGCACCTGTGACAATGACAAAGCTTCATTGAAATGTGGGAGCAAAATCGGGAGTTCACAGGCCATTCCAGCACGAGTTAACTGCTTCTGCCAGACAGGCGATCTTTGCTAAGGCAGAATGCAACACCATCCTATTTGATCATTAGCTCAAATGTGGAAGGAACTGCCGATGCTTCCTGTTCTTCTGCTGAAACCCAGACCTTCTGGACCATGACTTCATTCATTGTTCATTTGTTCATTAATTTATCCATTCTTAACTTGATTACACAACCAACATATATACTCTGTGCTTTCCATACAAAAATACTGCACTGGATTCTTGCTCTTTGTTAGTGAATAAGACAAAAATATTTTGTCTTGACATGAAAGTTGTAGTACAGGAATGGTGCAGAGAGGTGGGCAGTAAACAAATAAATTATATGTTTTACCCTTATAATTACCCATTGTGATGGAGGCTATTAAGGAGAGATTAAATTTTTGATGGATATGGAGGGAGGGTGTGTCTTTCTCTGAGAATTCTTTCCTGAGAAAGTTATAGTACTTGAATAACAATACAATTTTCCAACTCAAGCACTTCCTTACACTCTTCCTTTTCCCTTTTAACAAGAATATCATGTGTACATATATTTTTCTAATATTCCTACATACTTCTCTTATGTAGACTCTTGAGCTAAGCATTATCAATTGTCATGTTCCCAAACTGCCCCAGCATCCTCACGGAGAATTACCTCAGACTTAATCTTTCTGTTCATCTCTCGATATTACCCTTTCATCACTCGTTCCTTAAGTGGGGCGTGAATTACTATTTCCATGGAACCTTCTGGCATGTTAGTTTTATCTGGTCCATCTTCACCATTGGTCCTACAGGGGTGCAAAGAGTGAGATCTTCCTGATAAATGTGAAAAGCAGTGATTCTGGGAAAGTCTTGTCCAGGGTCACGTAATAGTAAGAATGAGGCAAGAGAAGACCAAGATGAATAGCCAAGGACATAAGAGTTTGTTTGGTCCTGCCCAGAAATCTTCCTTGTGTAACGCTCACCCTTCTCCCCAGTTCCCATTCCCCAATGTGCACATTTGTAATTCAGATCAGGCAGGAAAAGATTGATGGAGAGACTCATGTTTTTTTCTTGTGTACCACCATGCATCTTTAAGAAACCTCTTGGTCCCTAGGCCAGTTCCAGCTCTCCAAGAGGCAATTAATAAATAGTAGGCAACTAAACAAAATTGAAGGAATATGCTTTGGGTTCCAACTCTCTGTATGGGATGCTACTCCTGGAATGAGGGAATGACCCAGAGTCCCTGCCCTCACGGAATTTACATAATCCCAAGGGATAAAAATCAACAAGAAAGTAAGACACTATGTATTGTGCCAGAGGGTTAGCCATGGAGCAAAATATCAGGGAAGAGAATCAGGTAGTTATGTGGGAAGAGGATGTTCAGATTTTAGGCAGGAAGGTTAGGAACATGACCTCCCTGAGAACGTGCTAAGTAGGTCAGGTACTGAGGTCATCTGGGGACACAGCAAACGAGGCAAGAGAAGATGGCCGAGCTTCTGTCTCCAGGCCTGGGACTCATTCCATGCATCTCACCTTTGAACTTGAACTCTGTTTTCCCAAAGGCACAAAGTTAAAAATGCTGGTTAGACACAGTAGAAATCATATTTTTAAGGATTAAGTCTTATATTCAGTTTCACTTTGGTCTAAATACCGTTTGTGGGTTGTCCAGAAAGCCAAACCACCATGAATGATATTTCCATGGGAATTTTTTTTTTAAGATTAATTTGCTGACTTACAAGTGAACCTAATGATTGGAGCTGGTACAGTGAGAGCTGGCTGTTTAAGTAAGGGGTGATTTCACCGAGTCTTCCTCTTTCTGCTGGGACAAGCCTCCTCCCACTGTGCAGGATGCAGCTGACATTCTTCTGTGCTTAGCCTCTGCTCCGGTCTCTTTGGTCCCAACCTGTCTTTTCCATTTCCCCTGCAGGGCTTCTCTTTTTGCCCTTAGATCTTGGAATAATCCTCCCCGAAGCCCCACTGAAAGCCCTTGATTCCCTTATTCTTCTTTTTCAGAGGAGTTGCCGTCTATCTTGCCTTAATTGTAGTGTCTCACAGATTTCCCAAGGCTTTTTCTCCATGCACGTGGATTTCTTTGTATTATTTCACTGTCTGCTTCTGGCACTCACAGTGCATTTCATGACAGTAATAGGCAGGGCACCTGGACAATTCTGAGCACCTCACCAATACATTAATGGATATACATTGTGTGTTGTTCATGACATTAATGACTGTCTTCTTTCCATTAAATGTTGAATTCTCGATTCTTTGCTCTGCATCTGTTTGAAGCTGAAAACTGGTGTATTCTACCAACCAACTAGGCTTTCTTTTTCTCCTTCAACTCTGCTTCCGCATTCATGGACGTAGATAAATTTCAGTTTCCACACACAAAAGGTGTGATGGGAAGAGAGAAATCTACAACAGCAAGGAACCGGAAACTAAAGTTGAGTGTCCCACATAGGTGTCAGGGGCCTGAGTGCTTGAGCCATCATCACTGCTGCCCAGAATCTGCCTCTGTAGGGATTTGGAATTGGGAGCCAGAGCTGGATATGAAATCCAGGCGTTCTGCTATGATAATCTATGTGAGGCTACATGCCCATCACGGACACGAACTGCTAACCACTATGCATCACTGCTCTGGGTGAAGGGAGAAGCAAGGAAAAGCCTTTACATGTTCTCCTTTTTCCCTTCATCAGCTCAAGGTCCTTTTATCTCTGAGTTCCTTCATAAGTCAGAGACCCCCAAGCCAGGTCACTGGCTCTCCAACCATAGTATGCACTGGAGTACTTGCTGGAATGCAATGCTGAGCCTACTCTGGCATTTTGGATGGATTAGAAATAACCAAATTTTGGTTACTGAGGCAAGGAAGACACTTCAAGAACTACCAGTTTAAGTGTCTCTTACTCCACTCTAGGCAATCACAAAAAAGTAACAGTAAACTAGATCTTTGTATTTTCTAGCATTCCATTGGTTTTGAAGTACTGTGTCTATAATATTGCTTCAATTCCTCCACCAGGGCTGCACTTTATCTTGCGCCAATCTCACCTCCATTGAATGGATGAGAAAATGTAGGTTGTGGGAGTGGGAGCACACATCCCTGATTGCATCCAGTAAGAGCTAGAGCTCAGATTCTCTCTGTCTCTCTCTCTGTCTCTCTCACTCTCTCTCTGCTCTGTCAATAGTGAAGAGCATCCAGGGCGCATGTCTAGCCCAGGGCTCACAAACTGGTTTGTTCACTTTCCTTTTCAGCAAAAGCTTTACAGGACTCAAGGAATCTGGAAAGCCTCTCTCGCTTTGTGTGTCCTGCACAAATCTGAGGACAAAGGCTGGTGGGGTGAGCTTGTTTGTGTCTGAAAACAAGATCATGACGCTTATATACAAATTAAAGGTCTTTGAGCCTGATTTGGGGGTGGCTAATATTTCTCTTCCCTTTCAGGTTTGCTGAGCTTATAAATATCTATTGTAAGGCTGAGTAAATTACAGGGATGTTGAACTTGGAATTGTTGTAGCCCTTTAAAGTGTCTATGCAGGGATAATAAGGAGATTTTGCAAATCTGCTAAAGGAAATCTCACACGTATTTATAGATAATTAATACAGTGAGCGGAAACTGGAAATCAGCGCTGAATTTTTTAAAGCAGTGATTTAAAAATGCATTATGGCAACACATTAAGTTAGCAGTTATTCAACAAGGAAAAGTGAAGATTATTAAGCTAATTAAAGGTAATAAAAACAAGTGGAGATAGTATGCATATAACTTTGGAATTGAAAAAAAAAGTCCTTCGTTTAGTCTTACTGCTTTGAGGCAAATCGCATAGGTGGTAATTACTATATTGATAAGTTAGTGGATTTTTCTGTAATAAGCGGTTTTTGTCTTAAAATACATTCCGTTGAGAAGCACAGTAAGTGCAAGGAAATGTTTCGGTGTAATCCTAGACTCTTTCGCAGGCTCCTGTGAGAGCACACATGTGCCTTCCTCTTCCTCACCACAGGATGAATGATGGACATTTCGCCAGCTCAGTTGCGGAAAACTTTCTCCACTGCATCTGATCCCACTTGGCTTTTGGGTTGCTCTTTGAGGCTCCTTTTTTTGTTTCAAGTTCTGTGACAGCGATGTGGGAGATGGGTTCCTATGCCTCCCCTTGCTTTTAGAACTTTTCTCTCTGTGCAAAACCAACTGTTGATGGGAAAGGAGCTGCAGCCTACGTGTGGGAAGCTGGAGCTGCTGGTGAGCAATGCGTTAGATTTTGCTTGTTGGTGGATGCTTCATTCAGTTCCATGTGTTCAGCCCTGCAAGGCTTACAAGCCTCCTTAGGGGAAGATAGAGAAGGAAGTGGAGAGGCGACTGTCCAAGGAAACCATCAGAAAGGGAGAAAAGAACATTCCTCTGCAAGAGAATAATAGATCCGTGTCCAGGCCTTTTTTGTTTTGATTTGTTTTGTTTGCTGATTACTGGGGGCGAGCGGGTGCCAACGGGAGGGACCCACCAGACTCCAAATAAACCAAACTCCTGTCTGCCAACACAATTAAAGAGATGATTAAATGCTCGTAGAGGAACTCTTGGGGGTGTTTACTGCAGCCAAGGACTTTGCAGTTTCAAATTAAAGCAGACTCGTGATTATTAATTCAGGTAGAGGACCCTTGTAAAATTTACCACTGAGCAAATTGAGGGGTGCTTTAGTTAAATGGGGTCAGAGGGCACAGCTTATCACAGAGAGCCATGTCCAGCTCATTAGAAAAATAAGGCTAAATAGAATAAAAATGATTAAAAAATAAGAAATGATAGGTAAAAAAAAACCCTTTTAATCAGTCTACACAATTCTAGGATGGATATTTTCTAGCTATATAAGCAAACATCTGATATCATGTCGCAAATAATTTGATTATTTTCATTCATTAGATTCTAAAAACCTCTTTCAGAACTCAACCTTCCCTGAAAACAGGAGCAAAATCATCCTGCAGAACACTTTGGTCCAACATTTAAATTAGGACATAGTGTTAAGGTTGCATGTCATCTAGGTGAAAGTTATGCAAATTTTTACCCCAAATTTCCATAACCTTTGTTCCAAGATTTGAAATAGAAAAGGGCTTCTTTGGTAAGCCAACACACTTTCATCCAGCAAGGTCACATCAGGAATTTTAGGAGGACAAGTAAAAAAATTACTTCCTCAAGCAAAAGGGATCCTTTTTGGTCATCAGAATGAATTGTTTGAAAGCTTCAAAGCATCCATGGTTCTCATTATGGGAGCCTGCCTTTACAAGAAATGCCTTTTTTCAATTATTTTCACTTTTCATTAGAAGTCTCTGCAGTTGTTGCTCACCTCATTAAGTTCACTAAGATGCAATGTATTTAAAATTCCATGTTAGAATTCATGGTCAACTGCTTGATGTTCAATCTGGGTTTTTGAGTCTGTGATTTCTGAAGCTGGCTTTACCTTTTAGACAGCTGGACACATTTGCGTGATTTGTAACGTAACTAGTCGCATAACTAGTCCTGATGATTGGAAGTTTGTTCTGGTAGGCCAGCTAGCCCACAGTGCCCTCTAAGTGCCTAAGCGGTCCTCAGCAAGTGAAAATGTCCCCAGGATACAGCCTCGACTCTCGCTATTTAGTCATCAGCCAGCTAATTGAACACTTTCTCCCACAATATTTTTCTAATTCACAGCCAAAACTTTTCTCTGCTAATTTCTAACAAGGAATGTTTTCCTGTCTTGGTGTTTATGCATTCCAGGTATTTGTACCTTTTATCATTTTTGGCCCTCAGCTATTGCTCCGTCAGTTTCCTTGATTTGCATGCTTTCATCTTTTCTTGCCAATCATCCCCAATATCCCGTTCCTTTAATCATCTCCTTTGAACTCAGTCCAAGTCTTGGGGTACAAGAGTACCCACCCAGGGCATACGGCCACAGTGTAGGTGTGCTAAGTGCCGCAGTCACATGCGCTTATGAAGAGGAAAATTGAAACTTGATCCAGTTTGATTTCTACCATGTATCAGTAGACCTCTGCTTACTCTTCTCATTCAATGAGGAGCAGTAGGCGACAGGGGGCTTTGTCCATGTCCCATCACAGATAGATTATACCACCCTAGTGTACAAAACGGGTGCCATCCTGAAACCTAAAAAAAAGGTTGTCTCTTTTGCATAATCATTGCACAAATGCATATGCCAGTCGCCCATTTTGACCTTGAATTTTCAGATGCATTTTACTCAATTTTTTTCCTGCCGCCTCATCAGATTACAGAAGGATGCATGTGGTATGCTGATCATCAACAGTCTGGCAAACATTGTTAATGGTGTGCAATCTTGCTGTTAGATCAGAGTGTTTGCTGAGATGCGTTAGTAAATGTTCCAAGCATAATTTCAGTATCAGACTCAAATCAGCTCCAGGACTTTCACCACAACTGAGAAGCACAGGTATGGAAGGAGGTTCTATGATGAGGAGCAGAAATCTAGAGACTGATATCAACTCTAATCTAAGCATGACCAGTGGACTCATATTGTGTTTATATGTAAGGTTGGTGAATTTAAGAGATGTCACTTTAGCAAAGGATCAGGACACTTACCAATTCAACATCAGGCTTGTGTTGCATACAGGAGCAGGTCCTGCTTCCTGGGATTCTGTTCAATCCACTGCAGTTGGCCAGTGCAGGGAGCCTGCATCTTCAGGGGTTTCACTTGCATGTCGTTGCATGGCGCCAAGTGGATCTAAATCAGTCCCAGGTCTGTCAGTGTGCATGCTCTCTTGGAACTACTTTTCTCTCCTGTGGCAGATGTGTAGAATGATGATGGAAGATTAATATTGAAATACAAGGTTTTTCACCTGTTGTATTTCACTCACTCAGTTCTGCCTTTTCATTCTTTAAGACTTACTGTAGTTGAGCCGAAACTTCCAAGTTACTTTCACTCACGATTCTTCCCCAAGCTTAGCCACATTTCCTGCCCACGGCTGACTTGTTCTTTTGCCAGTTGATATTTGTCACTAGGTGATTCTGAATGTTGATCTCGCTTCTTTGAGTTTGAGAGCTAATAGTGTGCCTTCAGGTCGATATCCGCCAACCACAATAGCCGCCTTCTCAGACGGAACACGTTCCATTTTCTCAGATGAAGAGAACATGAAAGGGATGAGGCTAAGTATGGAGACAGTTTCTGGGCGTTTACAGGTAAGCTGATACTTTGAGATTCTTGGAGATTAGTGTTGTATCAAACAGCAGAACATCCTTGGCAAGGAGAAACCTAAGGGATTAATGGCAGGGTGGGGTTGGGGGTGGGTGAGAAGCTAACTGCAGGGGTATGCAGGACAGATGTGTACAGAGAGTATAGAAGTTGTTCTTAGAGCTGGGAAAAGTGAAGACATTCTGGGTTTGAGCCAGCTAAATTTTATTTTAAGCTTTCTAGATCACAAGATTACAACAAGCATAGACAAGTTTAATTATAGTAGTTGGGAGGTTAAAATGTGCGTTTACACTGAAGTGAACACATGAGCATGCACACACACATAGTGCTGCTTTCTGTTTTTGTTTTTGATGAATTCACATTACTGTTGACTTCTTAGGGGTAAATATTTGTTGATGTAGCAGCTGAATTCACTGGTATGTGTTGTAAACTCTACAAAAATAACCCAAAGGGAAGTTCATTTTGACACTGATATCTTGAACTTACTGTGTTAAAGAATAGAAAACAGTGAAGAGTAGCTTGCATATATTGGCCAATTCAAATATTATTGAGTGTATGGATTAAAACTTATATGTGACTGTGTTTGAATGTGTGTTGAGAAATTTTGTCATGCAGCAGAAAAACAAATTTAGGTTCAGAAACGCATTTGACATCAATGTGACAGATGGTTTTAGGGATAATATAGACAAAAGTCAACCAACACAAGAGGCGCAGTGGAAAGCAGGTGATGCCTTCTCTGTTAAAGTGTAACAGACCATGTCAGAGCTCACTGCGTGTTTGCTTTGCACAATTGTCTGTGCTGCTGGACAGCTCTGTACTCCACATGGTATCAAGTGGATCACTCATTTGGCTGCCCTGAGGAAAAGCATGCTTGCTCCCCACAAGACTAATGCAGTGCTGGGGTGTTTGATGGAGGCAGTTACAAAGTCAGGACCTCTCCTCTTAATTAAATGTCCAAATGATGATTAGCAAAGGGAGAGAGAGAGAGGGAGAAAGAGAGAGAGAGAGATGAGCTAGTCATATTTAAATATATCAAAAATTACAGAAAAGAGAAAGTGGAGTTTAAAGGAAAGTTTTAAAATAAGCTGATGATGTCAGTGTCAGGTATCTCTGTTTTATAAAAGATGTTTTAAGGCTTCATATAGCCAGCACTGCATCAGGCCATATGCACTTCTATTTAAGAAATCTTTCCATGATTTAGATTCAGAGAGCTTCTGTAGTGCAGCAATTGTTGAAAGAGAAAGAAAAAAAGAGTTGATGGATCCAACTACAAGACTAACTAGAATATTGCTTAAGTGGAGAATCATTTGCTTAAAATTCTAAGAAGATTTAGGTGGGCAAAATTGAATTACTGAAGCAGGAATTCCATAGGGCACTGAGAGATTAAATAGTATCAGGCTGACGACAAAAGGTTACAGGATTTCAGACAAGGACAAGTAACTATGGGCATTTATTTAATATCCATTTCAATTTATGCAAGGGGTTACACATTCTATTTAGGCCTAGGACCACCTAAACCCAGCAAAGTAGATTTCTGTTTATCATACTTGTAATCATGTTATTCCCACTCATTGATAAAAGTTAGAAGCAAATTAGACCACTAGCCATTACTGCCTATTCTGTCTCAGGGAAGGTGGTGCTCTCCATGTCCTATGAAAGATCTAACAGTCAGTAATTATTGGACATGCTTCTTTCCTTTAATGGCACCATCAACTTTATAGATGAAAGTTTGAATGAAAACTTCAGGAAACTTAAGTTGCAGGCACCTAGCCAAAGTGGAATTATGATTCTCAGGAGCTTAAAAAAATAATTCATGAGAACTCCCATATATTTCCCTTTCTCAATTGTGTTCTACACTGCTCTGCCTTTAAGAACGACCATTGGGATTGGGAGTAAATTCAAAACTACTGAAAAATGGACATTTCTTGGGAAAAATGTGGTCACTAACAACGAGCATATTGGGTCAAGAGCAACATAGCCTGTAGCTAGGGAGACATGAAAGCACAATGAATATCTTGGATGGGATTCCTGATCTTACCATTGTTGGCAGTGCCTTTGGGCAATCCTATTCGGTTTATTTAAGCCTGCTTTCCTTGTCTGTTTCACATAATAGTCTGCATTAAAAACAATTTAAAATATTTTAAAAATAATATGCTGCATTAATCTCTTTCTTAATGATTACATGATAGAATATTCTCTGGTGGCATCTCCATTTTTTTTTTTTTTTTGAGTAGCCTGAAAATGACCTTAATTTCCCATTGGGAACTCTTACTATTTATGTTTTATTTATTTATTTTTTCAATTTCCTGGACGTTTCAGCATGCTATAGTTACAGGCTGGAAGAAATCTTTGATTATCTTGTTCAATCATTCTCAAATTTCTGTGCATATCAGAATGAATTGAAACACTTTTTAAAATAATCTCGAACCCCACTACTGGAGTTTCTAATCCAGCATGACTGTGATAGGGCTCCAAATTTGTGATTTTAGCAAGTTTCCAGGTGATGGTAATGAGCTAGGCCAGGAACCACTTTATTTACCAGACTAGGAAACAGGGCTTGCAAAGTTAATTGAATTATCCATGCTTACTCATAGAGTAAGCGGCTAAACCAAGACTAGTAAAACCCCAATCTCCCAGATGCTGAGGTCAGAGCCTTTTCCAGGATACCACAATTCTCCACTTTGAATTTGGGTTATATGATACAGACTGCAAAATCCAAATGAATCTATTCCAATCCACACTGCCACTTAAGCTTCTGCTAAGAGAAAATTTTTTCAGTCAGCAATACAGTTAAAACACCCAAGGCATTTTTTTTGTTTGTTTGATTGTTTGGTTTTTTTGTGAATTTGTGGCCTCTGCCTGGGCCATCTTTGTCTGATGGCGAATTAAGGCTGATGTAGGGACAAAGATGTCAAGACTCATTGTAAGTAAATGGCTTCTACCCCAGCCATGCCAGATTGAAAGAAAAACACCCAGCTGTTTCTACTAAGTACATCTCTGGTGATGAGTTCCTGGTTAAGATTTAGGTTTTAGTGAATAATGAAAACTCATACTGAGAAGGTTTAAGTCTCGTGAAAGACTAGGAATTTGGAATGCCATTTATTTAAAGAAAAAATCCTTTAGATCTTTCTAGGGCAGAATCGAGACTTTACTTTCCGGCCTCCAGAAATAAGCTAAAATCACACTGAGTCATCCAAAAGATGCAGTAGTTTCCCCAGCACAGTGGCCTCACGGGGCTGCCTCTGAGGTTTCATGGTGTTTCCCTCATCGTTGAGAACTGTGGTTGGACTCTTGCTTTCCTGCCACACTTGTCATCCTCATTCAAGTCGGAGCCTCCATGCTGTTGGCTGAACTTCCAACTGGGGAAGAAGCCCGTGAAAGGCCTCCTCGAAGAAGGCTTCCGGTAACCCCCACCTGTAATTCTTGCCCTTCCTTTGAACTTGGGTCCGACCTAGTCACACGATTCTAATCTCAAATTGAACATTCCAACCCAACTCCACTATCCAAAATTTCAAATATTTGCACACTAACATGATGCCACAAATGGAAAACTTTAGGCCTGATCTCATGGGATGAGTTCCAATCAACACTTGGCACTAAAAGGGTATGAAATTACCCTCAGGCTATATGCATATAGTGTATTTGAAATACAGATGAATTTTGTGTTCAGATTTGGTTCCCATTCCCAAGGCATCTTGTACACACGTAAATATTCCCAAATCTTGCATACTTCTGGTCTCAAATAGATAAAGGATATTCATCCTGCAGTAGCATGTGGCAAGTGTTGCGGATGACACTTCCAACAGCAGGTTACACCAAGGGTCTGACTTCTGTTTTGCTCACCCTTTCCTCCTCGTTCATAGGCTGCCAGGAAGGAACTGCCCTGTGGATGGGGCCTACATAGCAAGAAACCAAGGAGGGTCTGTGGGCAACAAAGAACTGGGACCCTCAGTCTCCCAGCATGTGAGGCACTAAGTAGTTCAACAACTATGAGCAAGCTTAGAAGGTGGCCTACGGCAAACCTTTGCAGGACAATTCAGTCTCTGTACTGTGTGCGATTCTTTGAGAGAGAGGCACGCAGGTAAACCAGGCTTATGCTCCAGACCCACAGACACTGAGATAGGCAATAGTTCTTTTTCTCAGTTGATGAATTCGTCCACTTATGACACTCAGTGGGTAACTGCCAAAGGGCCCATTGCATTTTTGACCCTGTAGCCTTTTATTTATTTATTTGTTTGTTTGTTTGTTTGTTTGTTTTCTGCTAGAGGCTCTGGCCTATATGGTTCTATCCTATTTTTGAAAAGACGTAACTTTTTCTTATAGTATGGGTTGGATTGCCGGCAGACACACAGCCTCTCACCCCCAAATATTTAGGCTCCATAATGCTTCAGAATATGATTATGCTTGGAAAGCAAGCCTTTTGAAAGTGTAATTAATTTAAAATAAGGCTGTAAACATGGTCCTCATGTGATTGATGTTTTCAGAAGAAAATTTGAACACAGAAGGCCTTGTTAAGGCTGCATTCTCCCAGATTAATCCAGTCCACGTCAAAACACAGGAAAGGACCTGGTACGGTAGCCTACCGGCTCAAGCACTTGCCTTGCACGCACAGGGATCACATATGGGTGCTGATTCTGTCTCAGCGGCCCTGCGCTCCATCCAGCTCCCTGCTTGTGGCCTGGGAAAGCAATCAAGGATGGCCCAAAGCCTTGGAACCCTACACCAGCATGGGAGACCTGGAAGAAGCTCCTGGCTCCTGGCTTTGGATCAGCTGAGCTCTGGCCATTGCGGCCACTTGGGGAGTGAATCAGCAGATGGAAGATCTTCCTCTCTGTTTCTCCTCCTCTCTGTATCAGCAGATGGAAGATCTTCCTCTCTGTTTCTCCTCCTCTCTGTATATCTGACTTTCCAATACAAAAAAAATAAATCTTAAAAACAAGACAAAATAAAACAACAACAACAAGACACAGGAAGGAGAAGATCATCTCCTCAGCTAACAATAAGCCAACCCTGCCTACCTAAATCTTACAATTTTAGCCTCTGGACTGTGAAAAGTACATATTGTTTAAGCAACTTGGCTAGTGGTTATGGCTATGGCAGTTCTATTACACTAAAATGCTTAATCTTATAATACAGTCTCATGCTAAATATTTTCAGTCATGTTTCTGAATGACTACATAATGTCCCATTGAGTCGGCACAGTTTATACAACAACTTCATTGACTATTTGACATTTTTCTGGCTCTAAACAGAGATCATTGCTCACGCCTGGTCAGGATTCTAGACTGACCTGTCACTCCCTGTTCATCCATAGCTGTAGCCTTTCTATCAAAGAGCATCCAAACTTGATGTTCAGCGTGGATCTTGATCTGAAGCAGAACATAGAAGCAGAACAGTGTAGTGCTACCACCTTGACTTCCAGCAGAAGGCTGACGTGGGGTGGCCTGTCCTGCTCTCAGGCCCCACGTGGGGAATTTGCACCCGCACCCTGGCTCTTTGGACCCTGTCGCTACTCTTGGTCTCTCAGCCATGGCCCTTGCACTTCTTCAGGGGAGACACTTAACCAGAAAATCCAAAGAACAACAAAGGCCCAGACACATTATGTTTACATTGCGCATGTCAGGACAAGCTTATTCAATTGTGTTGGGGGAGAGTGTAGGAACATTAAGGAAAAACAAACAAACAAAACAAAAAAACAAGAGAAAGCAAATGATATGTTGGAGTAGGCGCTATGGGGAACAGCTGGGAGGCTAGGTGGAGGGGGTAGTTGGTGACAAAAATGTCCGTGTTGCCTCTTAGAGCCTTCTAATGCCCTATCTGTTGTAGGGGTGTGGATTGGAGACTCCAAAAAAAAAAAAAAAAAAAAAAAAAAGACTCCTCAAAAAGAAAAGTCACAAAGCTGGCTCACATGTGAACTGCAACCAATCGGCCTTTGATTATAAATAACGAAAAACGTTTGGAAAATAAGGGTGGTTAAAAAGCATAGTATGCTCCAAAAAAAAAAAAAAAAGGCGGGAGTTTTTGAATTACTGTAATGGTTGCTTAAAATATGGAATGTCTCCTCTATTTAGGCTCCTGTAAGAATAGTTAACTCAAGCCTTAAGTAGAAAAAAAATATGGTCATGCTTGTTAAGAGTACAGTCACCCCTATAGTTCTAGAGCCTTATGAATCACCAGCCCTCTCTCAGTAATCTCAGCCACCAGTCATAGTTGATATTATTCCAGGCTTTCCAGTGGCTGATTCTTCGAGATGCTCCAGGCTCCAAAGCTGTGCGTACCAAGATTTCTGGTGCCAGCTGGAAATCCATAATTATTGTTCACAGAGTACATGCTCATCTGGCTACATCTGTAAATAAAGCCTCAAAAGCAAATATCACATTTATAAACATATAAACTGCTTCTGAATATTAGGAGATCAACAGAGAGCTAGCTTTTCTCAATTCTTTCTTTCCCCATATTGGAGGGTAGCCGTTTGTTACTTCTGTGAGAGCAAAGAAAAAAATGTTAATATTTAAACTCTCATATAAAGAGTGAAACTTAATCTAAGAATGCTACTCCCTTTTGCTGCTCATGTAATTTTTAAAAATTGGTTGCTCTACACTGTTGAAAATGATCAGAAGGAAAGTTGCTACCTGAAAGCAGTTTCCCACTGGAACCTCGCCCTTGCTGGGTTGTTTCCGGAAGCCTCTGGGTTAGTTGCCAAGGATCGGGAGGTCTGTCCTGCTGTCTTCTCTGTGTTTGAAGTACTACAAATCCACACCAATGAAATAGTATGAGATCCAACAGTAATTTTATGTTCATAAAGGAGAACCAATCCACTGTATTTGAAATAGGCACAATGTGTAATTGAGGTGAAGCAATGGTTAGCATTCACTTGCAAAATGCCAGACTGAAGAAACGCCTCACTGTTTCCTATTTGATTCCAAGTATTTATTTGAAAATCGTTTGTGTTGGAAAGTATTTTAAAGTGAATGAACTCTTAAACAATTAATGATTACAATCCTAGTAGAAATGACATGATATAAATCCACAAAGACACCGCAAGAGACATTCCCGTGACTGCTTAGTATTTGTGGTGACGGAGGAATGAGGCTGGGGTTCTCACTGATTCCAGAAAAAGCAATTACAATGGTCAATCATGCTAAATTCCATGCAGCATACTACTGCTTTAAGAATAAGAGCAAACACATTTCTTTTTTCATTTGCAGTACTTTCATTTTTATTTGGCTTTGAGTATGCTTAAACTAATTATTTAAATACTTAACACAATTTAAACAAAAGAAATGAACCAGAAAAAATGCAATTTGCCTATATTCATCGCAGATTATGCTTCATGGCGTCAGTCACTGTGAGTGTCCCAGGGCGCGGGCTGATGTAAAATTTGATTTGAAATGATCCCAAACTTGATGATTGTATATTTTAGCATACATAAGATCTGATTACTGTGTATCACTTATTTTGTGGAGCAACCGACATTAGCATGCAAGTAAACACTGAGCATATATTTGTGCTGCTGTTTTGTCTTCCGGTGTCCTTGGGCTCCGAGCTAGATGGCTTATTCCCTCACTTACTTGACTCCTCGCTGATATGTAAAGACCAGAAGAATGATGGACTGTGACTGTTGCGAGGGACTGTACCATTGTAATAATGTAGGGCAGCCTAGGGGGTGAGAAGGGCAAATGCGGAGGGCAAAAGGGAAAGCCTGGAGCCTATGGAACTCTATCTGAAAAAATGAAAATTAAAAAAAATCTGTATGTGTTTCGTTGGAAGTTAAATAATTGAGCCTGAGAATCCATGTAAGGAGTAACTTATGCATATCATATAGTATGCAGCTGCAGGACTCTGAAATGATACATTTCAACAGGAAAACAATTGTGTAATCATTAGTCAATCAAAACGTGTAACATGGCGAGCAGCTCAGGAGGTTTCTTATGCTCTTTCTGGATTAATAAAGTTCTCCCACTTTAAAGAGCAACCTCAAATCTGATTTTTCTTGCTGTCAGCCAGTTGCTCATGCTCTTTAATTTCATTCCAATTGAATTATATATGTACTCCCTTGTGCCTAGGTGGATGTAAAATTTATTACTATTCTTCATGTCAATCTACTGTTAACCAATGAGAATTTATGTGTATATATATATGTATGTAACACTGCTGTTAAAGAATTTTGTCACGTGTTAAGTGCCTAATTTCCTAAAAGATTTTAATCTAAGAAAGCCATGCCACGAAGAGAAAAAAACAACCAATATTTTTCAAGTTCAGAAAAAGCTAAATTTCTTTCTCATCCTAAATATCACTTTCCTTTCATCATAGGCAGAAGAGAGTGAGAGTCAAATTAATGGAAATAAATAAATATACATATGAATATATTTTTCCAGGTGCATGCCTGTAGACAGGCAGATGCTGACTGAAATAATCCTGTGTTCCTAAGACCCTGGGATAGGCCCAGTCTGAGTTCCAGGTCCAGGAATGATAACGTAATAACACGCTGGGTGAGGGCTGTGGTGCAGTAGGTTATGTTGCCACTTGAGATGACTCAACCTAAGTCAGTTTGCTGTAGAGATTTCCAAACCTAAATAAAGGTGATGTTGGAAAGAAACACCGAAAGTGGAATGGGGCACAGAAAAACTTTAACAAAACAGAAACTTTACTCTGTAGAACTGAAAGTGAAAAAACATCAATTTGGAAAGGCCTCAGAGAGCCCGGCCGCTCTGTGTGAGATAGTCTCCAAAATAATTTACTTTAAAAATGTGAAGTTTCTGCTAACTGTGTAACCTTGCTCAGAGAATACAAAATGAGGTCAGTGTATATCTTATGCACAAGTGTAGGGAAAAAAGGAGTATTTAACAGTATTTGGGGGGGGACAGTATGGTGATGCCTCAGGTTACACAGTACTTAGGATGCTCGGCGTCCCTAAGAGAATGCTGGCTTGAGTCTTGGTTGCTCCTATTTCTATGCAGCTTTCTGCTAATGCATCCTGGGTGGCAACCTATGATGGCTTGGGGATTTGGGCCCCAGCTACAACCATGGGAGACCACGATGGAAATGTGGACTCCTGGCTTCAGCCGGATCCAACCCCGGGTGGTGTTGGTATTTGAAGAATGAACCAAAGGGTCAATGATCTCTCCGGCCCCTAGTTCTCCCTAGCTCACCGTCATTTTGCTTTTAAGTAGATGAAGAAATGAAATAAACATGTAGCAAAGCATTTTTCTTGATTATGAAAATTTTATATTATTTTGAAAATGAGAAAAATGCAAGATAAAAACAACGCACATGCAATGCTCTCAGAATCCACTAATTAGTTTAAGCCTTTTGTGATGGAGGCAAGGCCTTCGCTTTTTCACACTTTGCCTTCAGTACTTAGTGCAGTGCCTAGAAGAAAATAAGGCTTTCATTTAATACCAAGTCATTTCACAGAATGTCTGTGACTCTTACGTTTTAGTAGGAATTTATCTCATGAGATTTCAAACATTTTTCTGAGATAGACTATGTTGTGCAAATAAAACAGATGAGATTCGTGTTGTTACTGACACCTACAAGCCGTGAGATCTTCTCTAAATGATGAACTTTCAGTTCCATTTCCTTGCCTTTGTGATGGGGAGGTTACTAACAGCTTCACCATAGTGTTGCAGTGATGAACAATTTATAATAAACAATTTGTAATAATAATGTCTCATAATTAAATGTCACGCTGTTCAAACTGTGCTTGGCATCTGGTAGGATTTCAGCACTGTTAGCTTGCATTTGTATTCTTTAGGTAGAGCAATGTTTTCCAGGGCAAATTCTACTCTTACTTCAAACTAAACTTTTGTCATTGTTGAAGGGAGCAAGAGCAGAACTGAAGATTCTGGTGAAGACAGAGCAGGCACTATGTACTGAACAAATACCGTATGGTCTCCACTCCAGTACCCATGATTTGCACGAGCCGCAGAATTCACTTTCACTGCAAGCAGACAGCGGACAGTCTGGAAACGCTGTTGGCAGAGTATGTCAGAGCATGCAGAGCAGCATGCTTGAGTATCATTCATGATCTTCATATGCGTGCGTGTCAATGATGTAACATTTGGAGTTTCATGAGGCTGAAGATCATTTATCTGTTGTTATTTAAATGTAAGCTCTCACTTTGGGACCCAGCGCAACAGCCTAGTGGCTGAAGTCCTTGCCTGGCATGTGCTGGGATCCCATATAGGCACTGGTTCATTTTCTGTCTATCCCACTTTCCATCTAGTGCCCTGTGAGTGAGCTGGGAAAGCAGAGGAGGTTAGCCTATAGCTTTGGGACCCTGCACTTGTGCGGGAGACCCAGAAGCAGCTCTAGGATCCTGGCTTCGGATTGGCTCAGCTCCAGACATTGTGGCCACTTGAGAAGTGAACCAGTGGTTGGAAGATCTTTATCTCTGTCTCTCCTTCTCTCTGTAAATATAACATTCCAATAAAATAAAATCAATATTTTTTTAAATGCTCACTTTGTACAGGTCTATCCTGAATTCATAATACATACTTTATATATTCATTATATTATATGATCAAAGTCATATTTTTGGTGTGCATTTAGGAATAAGCCCCAGATACTTGCGCTGAAGGTTTCGTAGCTAGCTAATCAGCTCCCGATAAGACGATAGGTGGTCTTGGACCACCTGGCTGTGACTGTAAATTGATGTTCAAAGTAGAGAGATAAACAAAACTCTATCAGGTCAGAAAAGTAACAGACATTCATCCAGTTAAATATATAGAAATTTGGGAACATTTTCATACGCACATAATTTTCGGATAGTTATTTTTCATAAAGCTCATGTAATATTACACATCATGTGATCAAACCACCTTATTTTTGTGTAAGAAATTGATTTTTAATCAAGTTAAATAGTTTTTGCACTAACATTCCTCCAGTTAAGGAAGAAAATACAGTTATTAGAATTGTGATTCCTTATGAAGTACTACACTATTTTAAAATGGGGAAAATCTGTTAGGGGGTGGGAGCTTGTGGGGAAATCCCAGCCTATACAAAATTGTACCACATAATTCAGAATTCAAAATAAAAATCTATTTAAAAAAAAGAAAAAATGCCAAGTATTGTCATTTGGAATTTGTTCTTCAGTTTCCGTACATAAAGTAGGTATTTTTCCCAACATTTACTCATTGAACAAACAAGTCTTCAGAATGATTTGGTTGTTGAGTTTCATAAATAAGTCTGATTCTAAAATGGAACATTTTTGCCACCAAGTACACTCCAGGAGAGGGGCCTCCTAGATTCAGATATCTTCTGTCTCCCAACTTTTGGCATTATTTAATTACTCTTTATTTGAATGAGAGAGTAGAAGAGGAGAGACAGGATCCTCCACTCACTGGTTGGTTTCCTGAACGCCTGTGGCAAACGCCTGTGGCAAACGTGGACGGGGCAAGCCCAACCAGCACCGCAGAACTCAGTCTGGCTCTGCCACGGGTGTGACAGGGACCTAAGTGCCCATCACTTGCTGCCTCCTGGAGTACGCCTTAGCAAGAAACTAGACTTAGATGGAGTGGGACTGAAAACCAGGCGCTCTGATGTTAGGCACACAGCTGAAGCGGTCTTCTAATCATTGCACTAAAAGTCCATTCTGACGTTACTTTAGATGTAGGCATTACTAGAATGTGTTTTATTTTGCAAATACTGCTATGGCTGTGATATGGCCCTGAAACTGGGTGCTTGGCAATTTTATATGGAAGGATAAAGTTCCAGTGATAACTGGAATATGGCATATACGAGTCACTGATGGTGAGTAAACTGATATGGGTATGTGATATGTTATTACCTCTTTTGTTTTCAGTGGAAGAAAGGACTAGGTTTAGCCTCATGTCTGTCTTAACATCTTTGAAAACAAGTATTTGAGGTCTACTTCTTAAGCTTATCCATTAGAACATAGTGATTCACTTTTAGGGTTTTTTGTTTTTAACTCCAATTTAATTTTATTTGAAAGATGGAGAGGCCGAGACAAGAGGGATCTTTTATTTGCTGGTCAATTCCCAAATGCCTGCAAGAGGCTAACACCCAGCCTTGTCTCCCAGGAGGGTGGAAAGAACTCAAGTACGTGAGCCATTATGTACTGCTTCCCAGGGTGCATGTGGGCAGGATGAACCAGAAGTGGAGGAACTAGAATTGCAATAAGGAGCTCTAAAATGCAATGCAGAAGTCTCAACTGTTGTGAATTCTCTGCCAAACATCAGCCTCTGCCTTACTTTTTGAATAATCTCTTTAATTGAAAGTGATAACTATCACCTGTGTTCCTGATTCTGTTTTTTAAGGACATAATCTATCATACTATATATTCTATAGTGAAAATTCATGTAATGATTATAGAGAATAGGCTTTTTCTATATTAATACATATTTTAAATAGACCACAAATTGTTTTGTTAAGCTGTCTGCTCTGTCAAATATGTTCATTCAACATAAAGTAAGTTGGACTTTGTGACCTTTAGATGAACCACATGATTTAGTTACACATATTAGTTTCAAAAGGATTTACTTTACTGAAGTCATTCTCTATGTGTAATACTATATGAATAGGGCATGTTAATGGAAATTAAACATTAAAAAGGCATCTTAATATTTAAAATAAAATATATTGATTATTTATGATTTTTAAAAACTGGGTGCTTGGCAATTTTATATGGAAGGATTTTATATTCCAGTGATAACTGGAATATGACATGTACGAGTCACTGATGGTGAGTCAAACTTGTCATCTAACTTTATATAAGAATGCTTTAGATCTTAAAAATTTATGTCAGGCAAAATTGAGATTTCCTGTACTTTATGAAAATTGTCTAGTTAAATAACAAACATATTTTTCAAGATATATGTACATCTTGGGCCCGGCGGCCTGGCCTAGCGGCTTAAGTCCTCACCTTGAAAGCCGCCAGGATCCCATATGGGCACCGGTTCTAGTCCCGGCAGCTCCACTTCCCATCCACCTCCCTGCTTGTGGCCTGGGAAAGCAGTCGAGGAAGGCCCAAAGCTTTGGGACCCTGCACCTGCGTGGGAGACCTGGAAGAGGTTCCTGGTTCCCGGCTTCGGATCGGCGCATATGGGCCCGTTGCGGCTCACTTGGAGAGTGAAACATCAGATGGAAGATCTTCCTCTCTGTCTCTCCTCTCTGTATATCCGGCTTTCCAATAATAATAAATCTTTAAAAAAAAAAGATATATGTACATCTCAAGGATTAAAAATGGCTGGGAGACACTCCAGTGGAAGCATGATGGAGTTGGGGGAAATTCACGATGGACAAATATCATGAACCTAAAGCGGAAAGCAGCGGGGAGGGGAGGGAAATGGGGGGGGAGGGGACAATCCACCGCCAACTAAATTTTATCAAAAACAATAAAAAAAGAGTGAAATAAAATGTGTAAGGAGACATTTCACCATTACTTCTGTGAAAATTGCACACTTGCCAGTTTTTTGTGGATGACCTCAACTCAGAATGAACCCTGATTTGACATCTGTGGTAAACAGATACCATTTATCTGTTCTAAACCATTTATTTGGTCTTGGCTATAACCCAAGAATTCCAGCTTTTTCCAAAATAACTAATTGTATAGAAAAATTTCAAGTGCATTTAGCTAAGAAGCAAAACATGGTCATGTACGAGCTATGTTTATACAAAGTACATATATTATACAAAGTGCCAATATTATATAATGTGCTTTCGTGAAATATTATATATCCAATTATTTTACATATAATCTTAACTAATTTATGAATAACAAATACTATGAAACAACCTCAAGGCCATTTTAGACAAGCAATACTGCTTCTAAAGACAGACGACTACTTAAATTGGTGCCTTAACTCACTGTTCATAAATAACATATTCCAAAGTATAAAGAGATGTGCTCGAAGATGATAACATCAGTCATATTAATATATTTACCAGAGGAATCTCCTGGCATTGGATCAGCTCTACCAGTTGTGACCATGTGGGGAGTAAAGTAGAAAATGAAAAATCTGTCTCTCCTTCTCTCGATAAATCTTATTTTCCTTTCCAATAAAAAGTTAATTTTATGGTTAATTAAAGCAATTTTTCTTATAATTTCTACTTATTATTACTAGATTATTTTTATCATTTTCCATGAAATAGTTTTATAGGTATAGGGATTCCCCTCTTTCCTTCCTTTTTCTCCTGATCTACTTCCTCTCCCGCACACAATCATTTTCCTCCATATGAAACAGTTCTTTAATAACAGTTGCAAGTATAACATTCTGCAACATGGCATTGTATGTGCAGACATAGGTAGAAAATCCATCATATTGTTGATCCAGCGCATTAGCCTAGTGGCTAAATCCTGTTTGCTTCACTTTCCAATCAGCTCTCTGCTTGTGGCCTGGCAAAACAGTAAAGGAAGGCCCAAAGTCTTGGGACCCTGCACTCACGTGTTAGATCCAGAAGAAACACTGAGTAGTATTCCATGGAGTAGATGTACTACAGTTTCTTTATCCACTCCTCTTTTGACAGACATCTGGGTTGCTTCCTGAGCTGTATCTTCAGGATGTTCTTATAATTTCTATCTAGTGAGTTTATTATCAATTTATAAAAATACTTATATTAAAGGATGACCTTATGGTGCAGATGGCAAAGCCCTCTTTGATGCTGGAATCTCATGTGGGCACTAAGTTGGAATCTTAGCTGTACTGCGATCTAGCTCCATTGCCTGGAAAAGCAATGAAAGATGGCCCAAGTGCTTGGACCTGTGCTATCCACGCACTAGCCACATCATGGCCATTTGGGGAGTGATCAACATGGAAGACCTACTTTTCACTTTGAAAATAAGAAGAGCTCCCAAATACCTAGAGACTTAGTTATCACATGGTTTGAGTGGAAAAGTCCTGACGAGTTAAAGACATGAAGTTTCAGAATAAGTCTCAGTCTCACAGTTAGAACCTAAAGAGCTGGATTACTGTTGAAAGTCAGTGGACCAATTTGGACTCATGGAGAATAAATCTTTTCTCTAGTCTTAAAACTGCCTTACAAGTATTTGAACATCATACGTTTATCTTTTCTCTATGTTTAATATCCATCATTTCACTTGATTTATATGGTATGATTATTGATGGTGTTCCTCATTTTTAAGATAATTATCATGAACTCAGTAATTGTTTTTTTTTTCTCTTTGAATTTTCAGGAGTGATTGGAGAGTAGCAGCATTGATAAGAGACATCCCTTACCTTATCTAAGAATTAGGTTGCCATTAATATGATGCAAGAGAGCCAACATGTCATGTCATTTACTAATTATGATCCTGTTAACCTCCCTTCTCCTACTCCTTTCTTGTTTAGTTATTCTGACACTACCCACTCCCCTTTGAAACCTCTCTTCCATCAAGCCTCAGGACTTTCTGTGGTTAAGAAAGGGATATGGACTGCAATGCCCTCTGGGAGTTCTTTAAAAAAGGGAAGGTAATTTTCTAGACCACAAAAGGAAGGGAAGATCTCAGTTCAATCCTTTTGAACTTGAAACCCAGATGATAGGATAAGAATGAGAATTACAGATATGTTGTCTGGTCAACACTTCAGTCTGCTCCCTATTGAAAAAATGTCTTGGGCTGTCTAAATTAGAATTCGACTGAAGATAATGCATTCAGACTTACGTTGGTTTTAGATTTTATTTCACACATCCATGAGAAATTATGGTTGCATATGATACTGAGATTCTAAGTGGTTCCTCTGGTCAGCCTTGATGATTTAGCACACTCATCCGGCACAACTCAAATAAATAAAAGCCCGTATGCCTGAATGATTTGATTTGACATCGTGAATAAGCAAAATGTCTTCACAATTAATTGCTGCTTTCCCAGGCCTCTCGATTTCAGCAGCATAGAGGTACAAACACAGATATTTATTTGTGTGAAAGCTTTCCAGTGCAAATGTGTGCTTGGGTGTATAAATTTGCATAATGGAAAAACGACTTTAGTTGTTTCCTCCTAATTGTAAATTCAATATTTTTCTTGGCTACTTAAAATTGAATATCTTCTACAGTCATGAAAATTCTATGAAGTGTATTTGAAGAATTTGTTATTTCTAAACACATTGAAATGGATCCTACTATTCTTATATTTGTGTCATCCACCGTACTGTTTTTATTGCCACCTAGGATTACTTAATAATAAAAAGAATGAAGGAAACATGATATCTAATTATTCTGCTGCTAAAGAATGTGTCCAGAAAGTAAAAATGATTTCCATTGTGAGAAAGCATGTTTGAAGTGAAAGTTAAAATCTTAATTTGAAGAGAGTGAAAGGGAGAAACATACTGAGTCTGAAACTGAAATTTATTAACACTTGTAAAAACCCCACTAAAATCCTGCAATTTATGACACTTAAGCAAGTTTACATGCTGGAATCACTTGAGATTTCACATCTAAGGAAGTCGGCTTGATGTTTTATGAATTATCAGAAGTCTAAGAGACAGAATCTTATAACTGAGTGCTCCATTTTGTGGAAGATCCAATTTTCATATTTATCTGAGATCTTATTTTGCATATAGCTTTTGACAAGAGTGATTCCAGGGAGCGCTCACTTATTTATAGTGGTAGTAGAAGAAAATTATGGAATAGGGAACTGTAAAGAAATTCATTAGCCTTTTCTGGCAATTATATGATGAAGTTGGAATTTGTAAGATTAAATAATGTAACAAATGTATGTAGCTTAACACTGAATGAAAGGGGAAAAAAAGCAGACTCAATTATAAAGAATGACTGTGAAACAGAGAAAATCTTTTCTGTTTCCTTATTTGTGTTCAGTGGAAAATTGAGAGAACATATGATGTTCCATGATTTGTTATCCTTGTAACAGAAGCATTTTAATCACCAGGTATGACACTTGCTAAAATTTACTGAAAAAGCTAAAGACAAACTTGAAATCTATCCAGGAAGCTGACAACAAAACTTTGCCTTACAGAATCAGTCTATTGAGAAGAGCATGTTGTGGCAGCAAAATATTTGCTGAACATTTATATTGTCTTTGAGAACTTTAAAGAAGGATTTTTCAAATCCATAGGGGTGCAACTTACACAGCAACCTGTGTGGGTTTTTGCTGAGTCTTTGTAGAGCTCGAAGTAAAAGGGAAAGATAAGCAACACTCATACTTCTTTTTATTATTACATTTATTATGGAATTTTGGCAATGGTTTGTTTTTGGCAATAATTTATTTTATTTGGAAGTCAGAGTTGGGGAGAAGTAGAGACACAGAGAGAGAGAGAAACACACACAGATCTTTCATCTACTTGTTCACTCCCAAGATGACAGCAACAGCTAGCTCTGGGGCAGGCTGGAACAAGAACCCTGGAGCTTCTTCCAGGTCTCTCTCAGAAGTACCAGGGTTCCAGTCACTTGAATCATCTTCTGTTGCTTTTCCCAGGATGCTAACAGGGAGCTGGATCGGATATGCAGCAGCTGGACTCAAACTGCCATCTGGATGGGAAGCTGATGCTGTAAGTGGCAGATTTACCCATTAGGGCACAGTGCCAGCCATTGGTAGTAATTTTCTTTTTTGAAATGTTACAGTAAAATAAGACTGGTATTTATCTTAATTTCTGACATGTGGGTGGCCCTTTAAATTTGTGCATATAGCAAGTGTCCCGCTTTCCTAACTGTAGAATCTTTCTCTGTCTCACCCAACCGCCTATGATCCCTTGTCTAGCTGCTTGCATCTTTTGAAAAGTGTATTGATTTTGTAGTGGAGACCCTTTCTTCTTTCCTTTTCTGCATTCTTGTGAAGTTAAACACTAGATCATCATAGTGTTTCCATGTAAGCAGTTTCTCATATTTTAAGGCTACACTTTTTTATCCTGGTTGACAGTTTGACTCTCCAGTTCTGTGACTGTAAGAGAAATTTTCTTCAAGTTTCCTAAGCGTTTTGGTATCTGAGAAAAAATACAATATTCCATTTCTAAATTTTGTATCCTTTTGCTATATTTGCTTTAAAAATGTGTCATGATTTTTTTTTTCTGTTTCGTTTTTTTCCCCTGGAGTTGCAAGTCACTGACAGAGGAGTTGGCATGAGGAGGGAAGGTGGTGTAAGTGAGTATGCATGTGGATGTGTTTGAGCAGGACACAACAAATAAAGTGCCCTGTGAATAACATAAAAACATGTTAGATTTTAAAGCCAGTTCCTTGCAAGATGAAACTTCTTGTTTTTGAGTAGCTGAGAACAACATACATTTAAAATGTAAAAAACAATGCAACGCTGGTCACAACACACATTATTCCTTTCCTCTCTGAAATTCCAGAGATTGTAGTCTAGCATAGTCAACAAAAGGAGTTTGGGTGAGAAAATTAGGACTTTGCCTACAACCTCAATGTAAGAATCAGTGTCAGAATTTCTAAACAACTTTTATTTAACGCCACGCATATATATTCCTGGATTTTCCCTGTCTTCACTTGGCAAAATTTGGTCTCCATTGCTCTACTCTTACCCCATGAAACCTTATTGTAGTTGTAGCTGATTGCTTTCACAATTTGCTCAGTTGCTTTGGGTTTCACTTTTCCATTTCTAGGAATCTGGCCATGCCTCTTTACTCATCAGAGCTTAATAAGAACCTTCTCTCCGCTGAAGCCTTTAGGTCACTGATAGAAATGTTAACCAACCAGGGACTGAGAGCTGACCCCGGAGGAACCGAGGCACCATTTGTTGAGTGTCCCTACGTTGACACTGATCCATTGATAACCTCTCTCTGGGTCTGACTCTCCAGCTGGTTTTCTACTCACCTCATAACTGAGTAGTTCAGGCCTTGTTTTTCCACTTAATTGATGTGTGTGTTGTGTGTGGAAGAATCAAAGACATTGCTAGAACTTAAGATTGATTATATCACTGGTCTCTTTCGGTCCACTAGAACTCCCACAAGGATACAGGCCTGGGCAGACAAGACATATGCTTGTCAGACCCAAGATGGATTTCTTACCAAGGAGTTTATTCTTTCTTGCTGCAATGATTTCTTCCCATATAGATTCTAGTAGATGATTCATACTTACTTATAAACTAAGTGCAAATTTTAGAATAGCTATTAACTTTTCATCTAAAGAAGAAAATATCTCCTTCCGTGTATTAAATCAAAAGCAATAGAAAATAAAATTGCTGAGAAGAAAACAAAGAGATTGAGGACTTTTGAATGAACTAATGAAATCTGTCTATTCCAATTCTCTCTTTTCTTTTATTCTGTCCTGAGCTTGGCATGTATTCTGATAATCACTCAGGTAAGAAATCATCCCATTTTGAGAGCAATAACTTCATCTTATTCATTATTGTGCTTGCTTTAGGGTAAAAAAGTGCAGGCACATCAATGTCCACCTGCAGGTATAATAAAAGTAGATGTATCACACAGACATGGGTCATTTGTCTAGTTTGTAGGGAATTCTCTCCTTGCCAGGGAATCTGAGTATTCACGTGAAAGAATCAGCCATAGCAGTGGGGCGTCTGCTGTTTCTCATTCACCACAAAGCCATAATTCCATTAATTTATTACTTTGGAAGATTTTGACACAATAGTGGTGTATATGACCTACTCATGTCAAGACTAGATGAAAATGCTGTGTTGGCAAAAGGCTTCCATCTCCTTAATGAGATGCCACACTGTTCAGGATATTCTAAGGCCTCAGAACATGTTGAAATTCATTGTGAAAGGAGAGGGATAGAAACAGGAATCGGGTAGGTGAGACTGTACCCCAACTGCTGCATGAATCTCACGATTTCCTGTTGTTTAATGAGGGGATTCACTTTCGCTTTCTGCTTCTTCTAATCTTAAGACAGCACTACCTAATAACATTTCCAGGTTTTTAAATATGTACCCCTTTGCATAAAAGATGTTACAAATATGTAACTGAAACATGCAAGATGGATGTACACTTCCCATAATCATTTTGATGTGGGCATTGCCTGCCAGAATGGTGAGCTGTCCGCTCCTCCTCTATGCTGAGGTGTCTATGAAGAACCAAAAGAAGAGGGAGCTTCCCTTCTGATTCTAGGATGGCAAAGACTTTGCAGAGATCTCCTATTGCCCGTCACACTCCCGCGTCCCCAGGCACACCAGCAGTGCCTGGAAACTGGAAGTGAAGCAGTCTAATGGGATGCTGGTGCTGCAGGCAGCAGGTTAGCTTGCTCGGCCACTACACCAGCCCATGTGCTTCGGTTTAAAATCCCCATTTCAGTAACAAAGCCACCTGGTGTAGAACGCAAAAGGCCACATTTTAAGCAGCTCTGAGAGTAAAGAATTACCTTTGACCATAGTCACAAAAGGTCTGAAGAATTCTGTCATAAAAATGTATGAGAAATATATGACTTAAGTGAATACCTGCTTTGCACTCATAATTTGCTGGATAGATTCTGGTACCCATACTTACGGGAGCTAATTCGTAAACTGATTGCACTGATTGCAGTGTGGTTCCATAATGTGAATTCTCATTTTTAATGATGCTTTTTCTTGTCTTTCTTATCTGAGATTTAAAAGCACATCCAAGGATGGTCAGAGGATACACTTGAACAAAAAGAACTCCTCAGGCTAATGACAATCATCGTTCACTTGTTACAGAGAATGGGCTCTGCACACAGAATCACATGAAATAATGCCTTTCACAGTTTGTTCCTGACTTCTTATGTGTCCTATTAGGAAAGCTGGCGCCAAGTTAGCAACAGAAGAAGCTTTCCTGAAAAGTACAGCTGCCTATACTCTGGAGGAGCAGTGATGTTTCATTTACTACTTGGTGAATTCCTTATTTAGAGGAGGGTTAACTTTGTAACCATGTTTTTTCGGTCAGTGAATCTTACCAGGAACATCACAAACTCACTCTGAATGATTTCAGGGGTGTATACCTTGCTTCCTACTAGATGACCCTGGATAAACGTGTGAACTTGAATTTATAGTTGTTTCAGTTTCCACAAGATCAATTTTGGGGGGTGATGGTGGAGGTTTAAGAAATACGTGGAAGAAATGTAATAGCACAAAGTGCTAGGGGCTATACCCAAATAATCTACTATGCAATTTTCCGTGTGACTGCTTGAGATGCTCATCTTACTCTGAGTAGTGCTAGGAATCAGAATTCTGAAGATGTAACAGCAGATGGTGTTCTACAGGGGGATTGAGATCATTCAGCTGAGTTCCACGAGTCATTCCACCCTAGCAGAGCAAGGAGAGTCAATTTGTGCTCTGATGGCACGGGGCAAGGTGCAAGATGTCCTTAAAATCCTCAAATACATTTTATGCTGCTTGGCTATTAAATTTACTCTGAATTTCTTGCAATTGATCAAAACATATTCTAGGAAGGAATACTCTGCCAACTAAGTAGATTTCAGAACTCTGTCTTGTTCTCTGAGATAGTGCAGATAAAGGATGTGTGTGAGTGCCCCAACTTGAGAAGCATAGTGAATATAGCAGATCGATACCTTTGGAAATACACTGGGATTGCTTGGTTCTAATGAGGGAGGACCAAAGATGAAGCCCATAGGAGGTTTGGACTTACACAGTGGCAAATTCTTGGCGTCCATACCAGCCATGGAACACTAGCACTACATATAGCTGTTGGGTCATTGAACACCTGTCCAGGAAAATGGGTCCAAAATTCACTAATTAGATACAAAGAAATTCCAGCATGTATCAGGTAGCAACAGGTTGTTTTTCAGGGTTTTGATTGATGTAAAACAGGCATAGAACAACTCTGTCAGTATTCACTTTCCACTTTGAGCTGACTTTTTTGTTTTGTTTTGTCTTCAAGGCTGTTTTCACTTTCTGCCTAGAACTTCTTGCAAAGCACTGTGATTAACTCTCCGTACATCACAGATGATGTGCTCTGACAGACATGAAGAAGAATTCAAGTGAAATGTGTGCACTGTTTAAAATAAAATCATCTATGTCATGAATAAGGAAAACGAAACAGATGGAATTGTGTCTTTGGTCATGCCTTAGAAGAGTTTCAAACTCTTCTAAAGCACTTAATTTAATAAAGGAAAAGAAACCATTTCAATATTCTAAATGCAATAAAGCAAAAAAAAAAAACCCACCTAATTTTCTAATCACATTGGAATTTGCTATCAATAGTTTCAATGTAAGGAATTCCCTGATTAGATGACATTTATTTTTATGAGAAATGCATCAAGGGTGAATTAGTGAAGCCAAAATGAGTATTGATTCAAATATCACTGAGCTGACAAAGTGGCTTTGCATTAGCATATCCCATGCATCACGAAAGATCTGGTAATAGGACTGTGGTTAAAAAAATGGAAAAATCTTTAATCAAGTGAGGTATGTCTGTAGTTCCTTCAACAGAATTGTTGAGTTCCTCAAAAATTCTCCCAAGTTAACAGCTCCTTTAAGATCGTTTCCCCTCCCCTAGCCATGGAAGATGGGGCAGGTTTGGGGAAATCATTTGGTCAGTTGGGAGTCATAAGGAAAGTCAAGAGTCGAGAGATTGCTTTCTCAATGGAATGCTTCAACTTGACATCAACAGGAAAGCCCAATCAGTCTTGGATTGGAAACGCTGCAAATCTTCCCCCCAACTGATTAGGAGGAAAGAGACTGGAAGGATTTACTCAATACCAGGGGAGCCACATAAACAAGTGCCAATGGCCGTTTCCTGCAGGAAAGTAGAAAGATTAGTCTGGTTTATATTGAGATGAGGATAGAGCTTAGCACAGGTTGTAGTTGATTAAACAAGAGTGAATCATTGCACCGAACCATCTAGATAATCTTTAGCCATTATCTTTCATCATAACAGAAAAATCCTGAGCTTTCAGTTAGCCTCTAAGTGATGGAGTCATTGAAGAAGGCAGATCCTATTAGAATCCACAAAGGCATGGTCATGGTATTGTCACCTCACTGCCACAGTCTTTTCCCAAGACCTTGGAAACTCATACACAAGATACAATTACAAATCCTAATTGTAAGCTTTTAAAATCAGGCATTAAAACCCCGAGATCATTTTCAGGGTCTCTAAAGAAAAGTCACTCTTGCCAAATGTCCATGGGGAACTTTATTACTGGATTGGGCATTTTGCCAGATGCCACAGCAAAGCTTTATAAAAATAGACAAGATAAATTGACTTTTAGTGCAGTATCGTGCCAGACTTTTAATTTTCAGGAAATTATTTTTTAACCTAGCTGAGAGTCAAGTCAATTTGTGAATTGGTTGAAAGGATGCCTGGATCCGGTTGGGGGAAGCATGGGAGCAGGGCCGGGAAGGTGGCATCCAACAGCAAAATCAGAAAAGCCTGTCACATAGAACAGATTTCTCTTGGCAATCAAGATCACTTAACCACCATAAACACGTTGTCAGGGGGAAAAATTACATTTTGCTTGAACACAGATCAGGTACAGATGACTGGTTTTTCTTTCAACTTCAACTACCAAAAGGCTGTTATATCTCAACTTCTGACCCCGTCTGGCATCTTACAGGTCTGAATGGAGATGACTGATAGGGCTTTGGGCTACATCACTGCTAGGGATACAGCATACAACTCGTGGTTGTACTCAGTGCCCAGACCCCTGAGACTCACAATGAAACTGTTATCACAGATAATGTATGATGTTTGTTCATGTTTTATTATTGCTCACAAAAAGACAGCACCATTGCAATTAAATACCTCTCTTCGTTTGATTTCCTTTGAATGTGGGCAGATGTTTTCCTGTACGTGAAGGATGCTTGCAGCATGTCAAGCATGCTCTAAATTAGTTCCCCCAAATTTTAGGATGATTTTTATCCAATTACCCATTAACTAAGCCTTTAGACGATGAGCATAAGATGATTGTGACAAATAATTAAAAAGTACTAACAGTTTGAAACCCAAGATAGTGTTCGTTCTTTTTCATTCTTTTTTTTCAGGTGGCGAATGTTACTTTCATTGTTCAGTTACTTCATTTCTACTTTTTTAAATTAATTTTTAATCATCTTACTTAGCTGATTAGGGTACAAAGGGTCAAGGGCTACAGGGTGAAAGTGGGTAATACCATTGTTTCCACACTAATATTATCATTTTTCCCTGTATCTGGGATCAGGGGAGTAACAAAGGGAAAAGCCCCACCCAACCTCCCACCCATCCCAGATCCCCAATAAGAGGCACGCTCCGAGGGTCCTGCTCAGACAGTTTTGATAGTTCATCAGTTCTGGATTGCTGCCAATCTCGCCATTCCAATCACAATGAAACCTATTCAGAGTCTAATAGCTGACAGTCTCTTCACGGTTGGGGTTCTAAGATCAGCAGTTCAGTTGCAGGGATCTCCGAACAAACTTCACCTGAGACTTTTGATTTATGTACACACTGGCAAGCATCAGACGATGACCCAAGTACCTGGGTCCTTGCCCTTCATTAGGGAAGCTGTAATAGAGATTTGGGTTCTTAAATTTGGCCTGGCTGCGCTCTGACTATTGTGAGCAACTGATGAATGAACCAGTAAACTCAAAGCTCTCTCTACCTCTCTCTCCTTTTCAAGAAAAAAAAAAAAGAGAGAGAGAGAACTAAAATATCAGTGTTTTTTAAATAGAGATTTGCAGTCCTGAGTCAGAGCCAGCGAGGAGAGTGTTTGGTACTGCTCTATAGACTCCTCAGTCTGCAGGCTGAACTGGATTCTAAGAGAGTGGGGACCCTTGCCCTGTCCTCACACCAGTTGATTCTGTGACTTAGCGGTCTGGTGCTCCAAATAAGTATAGATGTAGGAGATAAAAGGAATAGAAGAGAACAAATCCTAGTTCATTGCTTCAAGGATTGAGGTCACTGAAACTGTGTTCTCTCCAACACAGTTGTAGAGCAAACTCTACATCACTGGGCAGGTGAAAATTCCGCTTCATCCCTGAAGTGGGGAAAACAAGAATGGGGTTATCTTCACGAGTACCTGGGGTTGGGAGGATGTGACATTTTTGAAATATGAATTTCCTGGTAACTAATTGGAACCTAGTGTGGGATCTGATGCTTATGTGGGAGTCTTCCTTCTCATATTCCTTTTATTCCGGGCCATAAAACTCAAAAACAAATTTGTCCAGATTGCAGAGGGAAATAAGTTTTTTTTCCCATTAGATTTTGACTTGAAAGTTAATTACAGCAAAAATTCACATATTGTATGTGATTCTGTTGGAATATACGAGATAATTGGAAAATAATTTCTCAATTCAAACAATAATAAGATTGAGTGGAAATGTGGTTATGTCTGTTTGGGGAAAGAAATTTGTGAAATATTTGTGTTCATTTCCTTTCCTCTGAGCAGAATAACACCTAAATCAAGTTCTGTCATGTTCTGGGAAAAGTTTCTGAAAAGGAAAAATAGGATTTCATTTCACCTGACTGTGAATGTGTAAAGAGAGCCTAGGAATTTAGCAAGGTTAGTAGTAGCTACTATGTGCCAAGCAATCCCCAAACGGTTGGCTGTGCTGATCTTACTGCAATCTTTGGTGGAGAATTTAATTGTTTTATCTTATCATTTAATCCTAATACCCTGTGTATGTCTCATCACATGAATATTGTAACAAATTGGATATGCATTCTTACTGTACTGTTAATAATAACTATCACAGTTTTGGTCCAGTTCCATCCTCATGAAGGCCATGGAAAGTGGGTGCTGTGCAACTATTGCAGGTGAGACTAGGGCTTGAGGGAGTTAAGTGTGAAAAGCCTGGGACTGTGGAGGCTAGTAATCCATCATCCCAGAATCCTGTGCTCCAATCCCAAAGTTTCAACCTCAACATATCCTGGAAACACTTCAGGAAAACTACTGGATTTAGACCTTTAATTGAGACCTTTAATTGACCTCCACATGTATATTCCTGATTTTGTGCTCTATTATTTCAGGGAATCACATCATCTAACAGCAGTCACTTTCAAATGCAGTTTTTAAAACTTACATTGGTTATTCAGAACACAGTGCTTCAGGGTGGGCCATGATTTTGTTGAACACTTGATACCCAAATTACACAGGTGAATGACAGACCATGCTTTAAGAAGAAGCTAAATGAAAATTGGACTGTAGAAAACATGCCAGTTTGGTGTAGAATGACTGGGAGTAGCTTCTCCATCTGTGTTCCAATCTCCCTGCTTGCATCATTTTGTGTCAGCAGCCGGAGCTCTTAAAAAACCACTGAAGTTAGGAGGAAGAAAGACTCAGGGTACCTCCTGGTTCCACATCTTATCCAACAGGAGTCACTATGTAGTGTTCCACTCATTTCTACCAAAATGACGGATATAATATAATCACCCAGCTAACCTCAATAACAGGCTATAATGGAAGGGGTAGGACACTGACACCAGACAAAAAATAAAATACAAAAAAATGAAGGGGACATTCTGTGTTTCTTAGTCCTAATGTTACTTGCAGTGGAATTTTTGTTGTTATTATATAGTGTCAGATGCAGAAAACTCAAAGTGTGGAAAGAAAGGGAAAGCAAGAAAAACCGTTTGAAAGGGAAGAGGCTCTCATGGGTCCTCAAGATGGTTGGATACAAGACTCAGAAGAATTTTCACAAGGTGGCATTGTCACATCGACGTGAAATTGCCCAGCCCTACTACCCACCTTCAAGATTCTATTGGCGCCGTTCTATCTGCACTCTGGTAAATGTTCCAGCAACTGGCTTTCTATGAAAGCAAAAAAACAAAAACAAAAACAACAAAAACAAACAAAAAACCAGACCAAACAACAACAACAACAACAAAAACATGCTGATTTTCTCCATCTAAATATTGCAGATACCAACATGGTATCTTTCTTAAAATCCCTTAAAACGTAACAATCACTGCTGGTCTGAGTCACATCCAACCTACTCTAAAATTATGGAGTAGAAACTCTAATTACCAGAATGCTTTGTGTATGCATTTAGCGGATAGCTATGTGGTCCCCCTTAAAAGATTCAGATGTGAACCAGAGAATGTAGAGGTTCTGAAAGAAAGGATGTGCATTCCTTTGATGCACCACTCACAGGGAAGGCTGTTACTAATATTGCTGGACCTTGGCTTCCAAGCAGAATGTCGGTCACGGAGGTCACTGGGCTCTGCTGCAGGATCGTACAGTACTATGATCCACACAGGCAGAATTAGCGTGGTAGGCAGCCTGCTCTGATGTTTCAGGTGCTCAGATTCTGAAGACAAAGGTAGCAATTGTGGGAAAAGGCTATGGTGCAACCTTTGCAAAGAAGAGAAGCATTTGCCTCGAGGCGTGAGACAATAGCAAGAGGATAAGGAGGTGGAGGCATCCTCACCTGTCCCAGACCCAAAGCAAGTTGAAACAGCACAGGTAGAAAATAACACCAGGACCAGATAATGAGGCTGCTCCATGAAAGGCCATGAGAAGAGAGGAAAAAGGGTGGGGATGATTTTGAAGTGACAGCTGCAGGAGAAGGAACGAGGAAGAAAAGGAAGAAACAAAGGCAGGAAGGAGAAAACCAACCACAGAACACCAGCAGATGAGGTCCTGACGTGCCAAACCTGTGGGTAGGTCAGCCCAGGGAGGTGCAGGTTGGGTTGTGTTCACCGAGTTCCCATTGCACGAAGGGGAAGGATGTGGGATGTTTGTAAGGGAAATGGACAGAGGCATTGCAAACTGGTTCTCTGAAAATACATACACATAGAAAGCTGAAGCCAAGGTCCAGCAATTGCACTTGGAGATAAACAGGCAGCAGTGAAGCTCCAAAGTTCTAATACCCGAGATGACAGTTAATGAAGTCCACGCTTACCTCAACAGGAAAAGAAGTGGGCGTCTCTGCCACTCCCCAATTTTTTTCCAGTTGTTCATGTGATCACAACAAGGACCAAGAGCCCCCAGTTTAACAGAGTGCGTGTTCTTAAAGAGAAAAATAACTCAAGCAAGGTTTTTATTGGACTTCCTGTGAAGGTGGGAAAAAGGAGATTATGAAAAATGCTGTGTAAGTTTTGCAAGAAGGAAGATTAGATGACCTCAAGAAGAAATTTGTCAAGGAACAGCTTGCACTGAAACAATAACAAATGCTCTTCTCTTCTGGGGATGGGATTCCAGTGTCACTCAGCTTGCATGCAAAGAGAAACAAATGATAGGCAGTAGACTTCCTGACGGTTTCCATTCACACGGAGAGGCTGACCTTGTGTGAGGCTGACCTGTGACCAGGTATACTATGATATATTTTTCAAAGAAGAATGCAACTGGCACTTTTATTCCACATCTCCTCCAAACAGGAAGAAATGGAACTTTGTTTAACTAGGTACGTTTATCTCTCAGCAACAATCAATGTTTGCTAAACTCATACGTGAAAATTTCTGGACTTCATAATAATGGAAATAAATCGAAGATTTTTAGGGATGCATGTGTATGCTGAAAGCCGGACAGACATGCTGCTGCAGACTAGAAAATTATAAGGAAGTATCTACTTTTGGCTCCGTAGTGATCTCCAACTTGCTTTGCAACCTGGAAAGGCATGTACTCTCTCCAGTCTGCTTCCTAATAAAATGCAGAAAACTGAGGCAAATTCTTAATGATTCTCTTTGGGAAAGAATTATATAGCAAGATACAGTCTAAAAAGACACAGTCCCTCTAAAGACAAGGTAAATTACTCATTTTAAAAACTAATTAATGGGCCTGGCCTGGTAGCCTAGAGGCTCAAGTCCTCACCTTGCATGCCAGGATCCCATATGGGCCCCAGTTCTAATCCTGGCAGCCCTGCTTCCCATCCAGCTCGCTGCTTGTGGCCTGGGAAAGCAGTTGAGGATGGCCCAAAGCCTTGAGACCCTGTACCCGTGGGGGAGACCTGGAAGAGGTTTCGGGCTCCTGTCTTTGGATTGACTCAGCTCCAGCTATTGCGCAGCTTGTGGAGTAAGCCAACAGATGGGAGATCTTCCTCTCTGTCTCTCCTCCTAATTGTGTATCTGACTCTCCAAAAAACAATCCAATTAATTATTGTAAGACTATAAATAATACACAATTAAATGATATGTCGAAAAATTTTAAATAACACCAAGGTAAACAGAGAACTAAGTTATAATACTCGTTTTTCTTGCCAGTCATCTCATTTCTCTCAAATAAAGTACCCATCAGCCATGATTTTTCATGAGTCCCTTCTGATAACATTTCCATTCGTTTGTTATGATCATATACAGAAGCAATCTAGTAAACATTAGGTGACATTTAAAATTGAGAATAGTAGTTGAATAGAAAAAGTATTCATAATCTCATTGGCTACTGAAAATTCAGTAACTAATTTCATGCATTTTTTTAAAAATGTTGTCAATGCATATTTTCATAGTAATTATAAGAACAAAAAGGAGGTTTTACTGCTTGGGTTGAATGCTTATGTGGTTATGAATTCTGCTTTAAGGATACTATTTTGAAACTACTGAGAGGGTTTCATAGTGCATTAATATCCTGACATCTGAGAAACAAATAAATATCTTTAATTTTAAGAAAGGAAAACTATGTTATGTGCAAGTAAAAATATGACCTTGCCTGTTGGCCCTGACACCTGTCTGGTGAGGCTCTCAGCAGTCTCCTGGTAACCAGCCCAGGGAGATTCTCACCTACAGACACACTGGGATAATTAATGGGCATTTTCTAAAAAAGGAAAAAAGAATGATTCCCATTTAGTTTAGTGAAGATAAATGCTAAGCTTGTTAGAAAACACTTAGCGCAGAATGATGGACTTATGGCTGTGTTTGAAGAACTGCATTATTGTAATAAGATAGGGAACGTCAGTGGGGGCAGAGGGTAGAGGAAATCCCAGAACCTTAGAAAGTGTGCCATAAAATTAATTCATTAACTAAATTTTTTAAAAAGCAGAGATAAATGTCAGAGTGTTATAGAACCTCTGAGCTTAGAGGGCATTTAGGAGGCACTTAACTCATGTATTTTACTATAATGATAGGACAACATAAACTTGAGATGACTTTTCAAAGCCAAACAAGAAGTGATAAAGCCAAGATTAGACCCTCTCCTCTTCGAATTCTTTATTGTTTCCAATCACATGGGTTTGGTTCATAGAGAGTTACCTTTAGGATTACAAGAATCAGCATATGCGTAGTCTTGGTCCCTTTTAGAAAAGACCTTTTTAAAATATTTATTTATTTTGGAAAGGCAGATTTACAGAGAGAAGGAGAGACAGAGAGAAGGAGCTTCCATCCACTGGTTCACTCCTCAAGTGGCCTCACAGCCAGATTCAAGTCAATTTGAAACAAGGAGCCAGGCACTTCTTCTGAGTCTCCCACATGGGTGCAGGGTCCCAAAGCTTTGAGCTGTCCTCTATGGTTTTCACAGGCCACAAGCAGGGAGCTGGAAAGGATGTGGAACAGCTGGATATGAATGGATGCCCATATGGGATCCTATTGGGTCCAAGGAGAGGACTTAGAGTCACTAGGCCGTGCTAGGCCCTAGAAAAGAGTTTTAAAATCAGAATCTCTGTGGCCAAATTGATCCTCATAGATCTTTTCAATTGAATCAAAGCTTAGGAATGAATTTGCTTCCAACACTTGAAAATGAAAATTGCTATTGCCTTGAAACCTCCAAAAACATCTCACCATCAGGACCTACAATTGCAGAGGGGAAGTTCTTTTTAACTGAGGTGGTGAAGCATCACAGTCCTCATCTGTCATCCTTTGTCATACAAGGCACCCGACTGGATCCCATCCCTGGAGGAGCACCATGTCATGACCGCACCAGACCCTTCTGAAAGACAGTGTTTTAAAAGACTAATTATTTTGAGGCTAGAGACAAAATACTGGGCAGTTCCAGAAAAAAATTGGACATGAGTGTGTGGGGGCTGCTTTACCCCTGCAGTAACCCTGTGTATTCATGTCCAGACTCGGTCTTAGATGTACAAGTTACCTCTAGCAATGGCTCTGCTTATCCCATCTTTCCCAGCCGCTAGAGAGGCAGCAACTCCTCTGAAGTAGAACGGGACCTCATAGCTTCACAGACACAAGAATTACTGCTAGCTACAATTGGAAAGAGCAATTAGGACTCAATTTTGTAAGAAAAGAATCAATGAGGGGAAAATTAGAACTGCTATTTTTTTCATCAGTAAATAATTCTTAAATACCATTACTTCAGAGACAGTTTGAAATCTATCATGGAAATAAGGTACATTTGTTTCTTTAAAGCATTTAGAATTCAGCTACAAGACAAGCTCCAAGGGGACAGGTGAAGATGAATTCAAGGAACTGAACTATCCAAAGGGACATGACTATTCATGGCTCTCCTTCTGCAAGAACAGCCTTGTGGTAAAAACTGGACTTAAACAGAACCAAACAATGGAATGCAGGATTCAGCCATGTGGAAGAGACACCTTAGGCCACAGTTGATTGGAACTGGAGAGCACTCCTGTGGCCCAAGGTTCACTCTTTCGTTTTTGACTGAGCAGTATTCGTCATGTTATTCCTTCATTGCCCTTCAAAGAAAGTGAGAAAGATGGAGAGGGACAAGTATCTGATTTGTTTAATGAAAGTTGAACAAGTGGGCCCGGAGTGATGGTTCAAGCTCCAATGGTGCAAGCGCCAAGATCCCATATGGATACTGAATCATGTCCCAGCTGCCCCACTTCCCATCCAATTCCCTGCTTATGGTCTGGGAAAGCAGTGGAGGATGATGCAAAGCCCCAAGACCCTATATCCATGTGGGAGACCCAGAAGAAGCTCCTGGCTTCTGACTTTGGATTATCTCAGCTCTGACTGTTGCAACCACTTGGTAAGTAGACCAGCAGATAGATCTTTCTCTCTGTCTCTCCTCTCTGTAAATCAGCCTTCCAGTAAAAATAGAGAGATATTTTAAAGAAGTTGAACAGGTGTTGACTACTTCACTGAACAGCTAGGCTACACATTAGTTAGTCTTGCCTTCTCATTAGGCTGGGAAGGTGGTTGGGTGGCTAAGTTTCATTTACTGAATCAAGCGTTCTCATACGTATCTCACACAAAGGTGTAGTTGTTTAACAAAGATTTTGAAATAGTTTCAAAACAAAATAAGCTGTTATCTACCCTCATAATTTAAAATATAAATATAATTATCTAATTGCAATATAATAAAGACACACATATATACATTAACTGATGTGTGTATAAATATATTTATTTCAATATGAACTTGCTAGGACATGACCAGAATAAAAGACAAAGAAATTGACAGATGGTTGTACTCATCCATTAATCTATTAGGATGCTGCAGGTGAGCTTTGATGTCAAGATGAATTCTTGGGGCTGGTATGTGTGGTACTGTTGGTTGAGCTGCTACCTGCAATTCTGGCATCCCATTTGGACACTGGAAGCAGGGCTGCTCCACTTCTGATCCGATTCCCTGCTAATGTGCCCAGGGAAACAGCAGGAGATGACCCAAGTTCTTGGGACTCTGCACACTTGTAGGAGATCTGGAAGAAATTATAAGCTACTGGCTTTGGCCTGGGCCAGGCCTGGACATTGTGTCCATCTGGGGAGTGAACCATGGGTGGAAGGTATTCGTTCCCTTGCTCCTTCTCTCTCCCTCTCTGTCTGTCTATCTGTCTGTCTTTCTTTCCCCTGCTTCTGTCTCCCCTGCATCTCTTCTCTCTTGTAACATTGCCATTCAAGATAAATAAGTAAAGAAACAAATACAGAAACTTTAAAATAAGATGAATGTCATGTTTTTCTGAAATGGAAAATAACACGTAATAATATTTTTGAATAAAACAACATCCAATCTTTCTTTTATGTAATACATTGTGTTCTTGTAATATTCCATGTCTAATAAAATATGCAAATCATATTATGTGACTATATAACAAGGAAAGTCAGTATCTGGGCATGGGTAAGTATAAACCAGCTATTCATTATTTATGACTATTCATTGTTCCTCCTCTAGTAGCATGATGCCTGCCCCAATCAATGTTAGTGGTGTTCCTCCATCATATAGAAAGTTCCAGACTCTCAGTTCATCTAAACTGGTTTTGAGAAGCACATATAGTTGCATTAAGAACCACTGCCTTGTGTCAATCAAAATGGAGTACTAGAACAATTTTTAGAAATGTGAAGAAGGTAGACTTATGATCTAATAAGTCCTTAAGTGCAAATGAACTTCATGGCAGTAATATGTACTAAACTACAAATGCAATAGGCTGTTTGTTGTAAAGACCCTTTTCCATGTTGATCAACTCAGGCAATTCCACCATCTACAGGAAGTCACCTTGACCTTTGCTCATTGTCTTTTCCCCATGAGAATAGTTCACATTTGTTTGACATTTTGTAAGTTAAATATTTTGGTTTATTTTTCAGGACATCAAGAATGTTTGATTGTGATAACTGGATTCTATTATATCATTCCAAAGTATTGTTTCTGTTTAGGAAGCAACCACACTTGGTCAGACATACATTTCAGAAACCATGCAGTGCTTAGCTTGTGTGAATCTTAGCTTATAATGCGCTGTGACCAGTTGGGTCAGGGTTCTTGCAGGGTTTGGACAGAGTCCATACACTCAGGGGGTACCCTGGTCTAGACCATATTTTGCAGAGTGCCTTCTTGATCAATGGAAGTGCTGGTCCATGGAGCAAGGACACAGGCCTCAGCCACTGTAGCTCCATAACTCCAAGACTGTGAGCAGAGATCCTCTCTGCTGGGACTCCCTGGCCCTTCAGACAACCAGTCTATGTCCTGCCTTGTGCTGCTCCACACCCTGCCCTCTTGCATTCCTGTGCAACCACCTAGCCCCCGGGATGCAAGGCCTACCAAGTTTAATGACTGTGAAACACTTTCTCAGTTGTGCACACCTCCCTCTCTCTCCTAATTCCCCCATCTCTTGAATTTCCCTACCCCTTCAAACTCCCCAAGACGATTGAGCTATAAAAGGTCCAGCCTGTTGAAGGTCTGAGCCACTGCCATATGTTCACTTTGCCTTCATGTTGGCAATTGGTCCACCCTTTGCAAGTTTCTCTAACAAACTTGGTTTGGCTATGACTCTTACCCTTGTCTCTCTTTTCTGTCCTGCATCTCTTGGCTAACATTGGCTTTAATGGTGTCTACCACTGTTCTTCCACCATAACTGGCTGCTTTCAGAACAGTCTACTAAAGCCTGTGATCTCACTTCATGCAAATCATTTTCTTCAGGCTGTGGGTCCCTTGTAAAGCCTCTATGTTTAGATGAATCTCCATAACCCTCAGGTCATTGGTATTGTGATCTGTCCGGAGTCTGGAACTGTCATTACTGGATGGATCAGGTTGTTAGGAGCTTACTCATCCATATGCTGACACATCCATTTTAACGTCTTTATTTTACTGGCTGGTCACATGCTTTATATTTATTTACCCATTTATCCATTTATCCATCTACAAGTAAACCTTTACTCTTTTTTATTTATGTGTACAATAAACATCTAGCACATAGTAAGAAACATTCAAGTGTTTAAATAAACAAAATGCTGTGAGGCAAAATCATGTGAGAGAGGGCATGTAAAGCCATTATGGAATACTTCATGACAAACTTGACCAAAGAAGCTGCATCTGAGTAGAGACTTAAATGTAATGGGATAGGAAAATCCTAGTGTAAAAAATTAGAATGTTATTTTGTAGTTTCTTTGTATAACTCCAATTTTACTCTTATTTGTTTTTAAATCCAAGTGGATTTTAATTTCATGCTTCGTGTGAAACAGGAATTCAATTATGTTTTCATCTCCATGGAAAGCCAGTTCTTCCAACGACATTATGGACTACTTCATTTGCTTCTCCTGATTCACTAATTGCTCTCCTGCTACACAGGGCAGTGACCACATGGTTGGGTACCTTTTATCCCATCCAGTTTGTCTATTTGGCCATCACTTCCCAATACGAACCAGTCTCAATTACTGATGCATTGACTGCCTTGGTATCTTATAATACAAAATCTGCCCCATGTTCCCCCAAATATCTTTATGAGTTACTGTTCATGTGTATTTTTGTGAAAAATTGAATTTCTTTATCATGAGCAAGCAGGCAAAATCACATATTTTTTCTAATGAACTGAATTTGGTAGTGCATTGGCCTCTTCTAGATTTTCCCTTTCCCCAAAACAAAATGCAAAAATATTTAAAAGGTCTTATTTTATGGCATCTTTGGACATTTTCTACATAAAACAAACGATTTTGTTAACTTACTCTCATATATTTACAGCTTTGTGGCTATTGAGTATCTTTGTTAACATTCTTATGTTCTAATTAGATATTGCTGTGCACCAAAATTGGCGCACACAGAATTTTGATTTGTATTTTGGATACTATAAACATGATACATTTTCTTGCCAGTCGTAATTATTCATTTGTAAATATTTTGAGTTCTTTGTCAAAGTTATTCAAGATACCTACAAATCATAATGCTTTTTCCTTTGGTAATCATATGCTTTTTAAAAGCATGATCATAATGCTGAATGAATGCGAGGTAGAGAATATCTTTATACTGTTGCTGATTTAATAGGAATTCTTTGAAAATTGCATCATTAATTATTTTTTATGTTTGTTGTAGGTGTTTAATTGGTGCATTTTATTAGATTAAGCACATTCCATCCTACTCTCAATTTGCCAGGAATTTTATCAAATGATTTTTTTCTGCATTTCTGTTGTACGGTGTTGAATGACTACAGATCTTAATCAAACTAGTTGATTATGATGTTTTAGAACATTTTGCTAGGGCACTTACACATAAGTCCTATTGAAGTTGTGCATACTCCTTTTCATAAGCAAGCTTCAGTTCTTTAACTGCTGGCACTCTGATTCAGTCCTGCTTCTCTCCTATGTGTTGGAAGAAACATTTTCCAATCTTCCTTAACTCCCGATCTGAGTGGGCTTAGCCAGTGACTAGTCCAAACTGCAGACTGAAAGGCAGGAAAAATAAAAATCAAGCATTTCTGAAATCCTCTCTCCTGCCCAGATTGTCTGATGATGGCTGTGTGTCTCCCATCCCACATCTGGGGCTTCTAGATCCTGGCGCAGGACTTTCCTTGCTTTCTGTTACTGATGCATGACTCCCATTTCTGAGTTCCAGGAAAATCGTCTACTGTTTTTATTCAGTTCATATTCCAAATCATTGTAAAGATGGGGGGAATTGTGTATAGGCACATCACAGAGGTGGAAATTCGACATGAAAGATGATCACATACCTGTGAAGTGTTACTATCATTTTATTAAAATTATGCAAAGATAATTTTCTTCTTCCCAGTGGAACATGACTTTGCCTAACTCCACCTAGAATTCCAAAATCCCTTCCCCACACTTGAATAAAGGCAATAATTGAGACATTATAAGCTTTATTTTTCTTTTTTCTTTTTTTTTTAAAGATTTATTCATTTCATCACAGCCAGATATACACAGAGGAGGAGAGACAGAGAGGAAGATCCTCCGCCCAATGATTCACTCCCTAAGTGAGCCGCAACTGGCCGATGCGCGCCGATCTGAAGTCGGGAACCAGGAAACTCTTCCAGGTCTCCCACATGGGTGCAGGGTCCCAATGCATTGGGCCATCCTCAACTGCTTTCCCAGGCCACAAGAAGGGAGCTGGATGGGAAGTGGAGCTGCCGGGATTAGAACCGGCGCCCATATGGGATCCCGGGGCGTTCAAGGTGAGGACTTTAGCCACTAGGCCACGCCTCTGGGCCCCAGCTTTACTTTTCTAAGAAAGACACATACAAAAAATAAAACCTGTCTGATGGGATAACAGTAATATTAATATTGATAATTACATATATAAATAAGACAACAATGTTAGGATATTAGCAGCTCAATTGTATGCCTAGCCTCTGATTTCTAAGACTCCAAAAATTTTAGCTCCCTCCCACACACAATCACTTAATAGTCACAGACTCCTCTGTGATGTATACTGTAACAACTATTTGAAAGATGAAGAAGCTGAAACTCAAAGTCATTAAGTTATCTCCATATTAGTATTTAGTTGATATTTAAAAATTGACTAGCCAGACTTTAAGTATCAGGATAGAGTAAGTATTGTCCTATTAACTGCAGGTTTTTGTTTCTGGAAGGTTCACACCCTGTATTCTAAGATTCTTTCCTAAGGCAAAGAGGCATGTTGGGATCCCTTTACAGAACTTTTCAGATCCATGTGAACGAGGAGTGGTTCTGAAACAGTGAACGGCCCTTTTGGCCTGAATCCTGAGCAGGTCTCTTAACCTGTGCTCAGGCTCATTTGTCCTTTATGATATGCATTCTTGGTCTGGCTCATTTAACTCCATGATTCATGATATTTTTCAGGTTATGGCATATTTCTACTTTTTTTTTGACAGGCACCGGGGGTTAAGAAGATAGAAAAATTGGGGGCAATTGGAACTATGTGACCATCAAACACATATCATTCTTCATATATCTGCTAGCTATGTTTGTTAATAAAGTTAACTGTGTGTATTTCCAAATCTCACACTCATAACAGCCACCGTTTCTCTCCTTTTATTCATCTTTCTTGCAAAATATCTGAAGTCAGTGGATGTGGGGACTATCTACATTGTCACTGTATGTTCAAATGATAGGTTTGGTTTGTGATGGTTTTGTACACCTTTATTGGAGAAATACACTAGGTTCTACTTTAGGCAAAACACAGTCACAGACCTCACCATTGTCCCTGTCTGTGTGCTCCAGGCTATTCTTCAACTAAACAGAAATATCAATGTTTCAAGGAAGATTGTACCAGGGTGGACTGCCAACTGCCTAATCTATATCAACCTTCCCCCTAGGAAACTAGTTTCACATGCCTAAGGCACCAGATCTCTGGCAGGAATCGGAGAAGTTGAGCAATGGAAGAAGTTATCGCTGCCTTCAAGACCACCCTTGAGACTTTTATAGGGAGAATCTAGTTATGGGATCAAATGGGTGTCTCAGCTGCACCACAGTGAGTGTAGAATTATAGACAAGTGTTCCGGATTGTGAGTTATTTTTTCCTTAGAACTGTTTAGAAAAGATAATATCCTCTTACCTAGGAGAGAGAATTGTACTCTAATCTTCCTCTCTAACGTACTGGACTGACACTAACACAAATCTTTTTTTCCAATCAACTTGTCAATGGTTCGTGTACTTATTTTGCAGAATAATTTTAATCTCCATTATCTTCATGATTTCCAAGTGATGTCACTTTCTCCATCTTCCAAGTATCATATTAAGATTTTATTATATTCCCTGAAATTAAACACAGCTGTACTTTGTATATGCTGGGTCATGCTCACGGGTGTACTTTGCTAATTTTGGGTGTCAATATATTTTCTGTTTTGGCTAGAGATTGCTTTTATTTTGCATTCAATTGTATCAGAGGTGGAATGTTAATATATGTTGGTTCTTTACCAAGATTGTTGGTCTGAGAATCAGAATATTTTAACTTAGCTTCTCCAAGTTTCAACCTTCCAATATTAAAAATGAATGAGTAACAAAAGTCAATTATCTGTGTCATATATTACTTTCTTATACAACACCAGCTGCCTTAGTGCTTCATACATAATAAATATACAGCAAATTATTGTAAAATTAAATAATGTCATTTTTATTTCTCATTTATATCTACCACATCAAGAGAAAATTCTGTATTATTGCTTCTCCTTTAATTATACAGCATTACTAGCTCAGCTTCCTTTATAATCCAGCGAACATTGCAGAGTCAAATTGTGAGTAATACAATTCCAAAAAGAATGTCAAAGGAATTTTCATTTTAACATAATGACATCAAAGCCAGGTTATGAGCCTCATAAAAAAAAAATCAGCCTCATTACTTCAATGTTACACCCTTTTTGGACCAAAACATGAATTACTTGGTTTGATTATCCACCTTGTTTATTGCACTTGGCTCTAAATGACTTTTGATTGTTCCCCAAAATCAAATCCATCTTCAAAGGATTGATGTTCTTAACACTGAGGTATTCAAAAGATTGTGCCATAGACTCTGATCTGAAGGCAACAGAAAGAGAACAAAACAGTCTCTTTGTTATGAATTAATAAGCAAAATAGAAAGAAAAGTGAATCAGAATATCTGGACTCTTTCCCTTGCTTTCTAAATAATTAGGTGGAATTAGACAAGTCATTTCATCATGAGTTGTATATTCATGAACTGGATAATGAGGGATTTCAACTGGATGATTCCTTCCAGATCTGTTATTTACATTTGATCTAACAGGAAAGCATAGAAAAATGCATTATTTACACATGAAAGGATCCAAATTTATGAGTATTTGAACATCATTTATAGTATAATTGAATGATTTAGGCATTTTTGAATGAGACTTTTTTAAGTGGAAAAAGTAAAGATGATTCATAGCCAACGATGTGGCATAGAGGTAAAGCTTCCACCTGCAATACTGCCATCCCAAATGGGCTCTGGTTGCAGTCCTCGCTGCTCTTCTTACAGTGCAGCTCCCTGCTCACGTGCCTGGATTCTGTTGGCTAGTATTTTGGTGAGGATATTTGCATCTATGCTTTTCAGGGATATCGGTCTGTAGTTCTTTTTCTCTGTTTTGTCTCTGTCTAGCTTTGGTATTAAGATGATGTTGGACTCATAGAAGAGTTAGGAAGAATTTCCTTCCTTTCTATTGTTCTGAAGAGCTTGTAGAAGATTGGGGTAAGTTCTTGCAACATTGGGCAGAATTCAGCAGTGAAGCTATCCAATCCAGGGCTTTTCTTTGTTGGGAGGGATTTAATTGCTGATTCATTCTCAGTCCTGGTTATAGGTTTATTTAGGTCATTAATTGTCTTGATTCAATTTTGACAGATTGTATGTGTCCAAAAATCTATACATATCTTCTAGTCTTCTGTTGTATTGGTATATAGGTACATGTAATTGTTCCTCGTGTACTGATGAGAAAAAGTATATTCCATATCTGTAGAGTGCAAGGATTTGTAGATATCAATTAAGTCCATTTGTTCTATCGTCTGGGTGAGCTCTGTTGTTTGCTTGTTGAGCTTCTGTCTCATTGATCTTTTCATTAAGATAATTGAAGTGTTAAGGTCCTCCACTATTATTGTATTGGTGTCTATTTGTTGCCTTAAATCCATTAATATTTGTTCCATGTAGAAAGTTTCCCTGGCATTTCCTGTGTAAACATTTATGATCATGATTTCCTATTGCTGAATGTATCCATTAATCGTTATGTGGTATTCTTCATCTTCACTAAATATTTAAATTTTAAATATATAAAATTTGAAGTCTATATTATCTGATTTTAGAATGACTACACCAGCTTATCTTTCATTTCCATCAGACCTGAATATGCTTTTCCATCCTTTAACTTTCAGTTTCTGTATATGTTTGTTGGTGTGATGTGTCTCCTACAGGCAACGGTTAGGTGGGTTTTGTTTACTGAACCAATCTGTTCATCTATGTCTTTTGATTGATGAGCTCAAGACCTATACATTCAGGATTAATATCTACAGGTGGTGATCGGTCCTGTCATTTTAGTACTAGGTTTCTCATTGTTTCATATAGATTTCTTTTATGGTTTTATTGGGACATTCTTCACATTTGCCTTGGGAGTTGGTAGGTATTACTCTTTTTCTCTGTCTATAACACATCTCTAAGCAACATTCCAGCACATGCAAAAACTGGGGATGGGGCAAGCATTGTGGGGGAAATTAGGGATTGTTCCGACTAGGCCACAACTCCTCGTGGTGTGGTTCAAGACTGAGCCCATGGCAGGCTGAGCTAGGCTAGACCACAACACACATTAGTTCATGTGAGAGATGGGGCTGGGGGTTGGACTGACTAGGCAGGTGTATCCACCAATATATGCACTGGTGGCGAATCAAACCTGACCCAGAACTGCCTGGTGCACACAAGAGTCAGGACTGAGGTCACTCCAGGTGAGGTTTCCTGGGGAACTCTCCAACTAGATGGCTGGACTCAAATTGCAGCAACAGAAAAAACCATGTGGTCCAATTTTGCAATGTGAGTGTCAGGCCTCGGCCTCCTCAGTTGTTGATGGCTGTGCAGTGGACATCATGTCCATATGCACATAGGGGACATGATAGGCGGCTCATTTAGGCCAGCATGCAGCATCATTGCCTCATCAGAAGATGGTAAGCAGAACAGGTTGGATTACTTTCCTGGTCAGCCTTTGCAACGTGTTCTTGGGCCTGTGGAGTTGGTCAGCCAATAGACCTCGGAAAGATTTTCTCAACCCTGGTGCAATGCAGCCAATGACGTCTGAGAACTATGAAAATCCCTGAAAGAACACCCTTGGAACATTTTCTTACTCATATGCAAGTCTCTAGGGCACCATCCAATGACTGTCCCCCATCCCCAGGTGCCGACGTAGCTTCACAACAAGGAGTGACCTTCTCCCCTTCTCTCCCTGTGGACACAGAAAAAAATAATGAAACATGTGTCCCGACCATCTTCCTTCTTCCTCCATACGTGGCCCTGTCCAATCTATTAGATACATGGGCAAATGTATCTATCAACTATGTAAACAATAGTTTAAAAAAGAGAAAAGTTTTAAAAAACAAAAGAAAGTAGAATGAAGGGTAATTTAGATTTTTTGATAGTATACAAAAAAAAAAAAGCCTGTTGTGATAAGCCTACACAGTTCTGTGTTTTAAGCCATATAATGTCTAACTTCAGCTACTTGAGGAAACAAAGAAATGTACTGGCCCATGTTAATCAGGTTAGAGTCAGTGGGTAATGTCAATGGGATCTCAATTTCTCTTTCCCTGTACCGCTTTCTCTGGATTGGAATTTCCTCATTTGTTTGTTTTCAAGATTTGTTTATTTATTTTGAAATTTGAGTTTTCAGAGAAATAGGGGAAGCACACAGAGATAATCTTACATTTGCGGTGGTTCATTCTCCAGATACCCCTGGTGGTCAGTGTGGGTGAGGTCAAAAGACAGGAGCTTCCGTGAGGTCTTCCATGTGGATGGCAGGGGCCCTGAAACTCCAACTGTCATCTGCTGATGCTTTCCTGGGCCATTTGGAAGGATCTAGATTGGAAGTGGAGCAGTCAACACATGAACTGGCATCCTTATGGGTTTCTGGCATTGCAAATGGTGGCTTTAACTCTATGCCACAATGCCAGCCCATTTCCCAAGATTTTAAAAGTTACTCCTTGTCAGTTTCAGTTCCCTTCTTATAGAAACAAATAGTGCCATACCTCAAAGGTCCATTGCTTCAAAAATGTAAAGGAAGCTCTCTTCTCATGCTGTTTCGAAAAAGAGGGACCTACTCAATTTTAGAAATCGACTAACATTTTCTATTCTCTCATCAGTTCTTGTTGTGTTTCTTGCTCCTCTCCGAGCCACTCACCCACTCACCAACCTCAATGAAATCAGTTTAATTGGAAGGTGGAATCTCCCCCTTCCATTATCTGCAACCCCACCCTACACACACTCTTGCACATACATATGCTTATACTTCCCCTCCTCCGGTCTGCTCACTAAATATCTGCAATAGCCAGTGTTTTGTTGCTGAAGCTGAGAGCCAATTACTTGGTCCAGGTCTCCCACTTGGATGGCAGGCACCCAAGTACTTGAGCCATTGCCTGATGCCTCCCAGGGAACACTTTAGCAGGAAGCGGCAAATATACATTTTGACTAAAACTGATCAGGACTCTTCCTAGAACTGAGGATGAAAACATGTCCATCCATATGAGACCACCAGGAATGAGTGGTATTAGTTCACCCCAAGAGAAAATTATTATCTAAAGGAGGGTGTGTGGAAACTTGAGAAGAAGCATAAATGCTTTTAACACAATGTTAAATATCAATAACCAAGATCTGAAAACACCTTTCCAAATGGCCAATTACGGTAATACTTAACATATGAACAACAGTGTGGAGTGTATGGAGTGCCTTCGTAAGGTTAATTTTTCAAAGGAAATATGGCAGCAGTTCCAATTCCCATTTCCCAAAGAAGCCAAGACTGAGAGAACACAACTACATGTCAGTGAGGGCACTGGAGCTGAAACATCAGGCCCAGCTTTCAAACTTCAGATTCATCTGTTCAAATCCCAGACCCACTCACATCATGGTAAATTCCTAGACTTATCTAAATCTGGTTTCTTCATCAGTGAGACAGGAAAATTATATTGCAACCACATGCATTTGTTACTCAAGACAGCTGAGTTATTTATGGAAAATACTCAACACCGTGACCAACGGACAGAAAACATTCAGTAAATGTTAGTTGCTATGATCATCATCTCCACTTTCATTGCATAATAACTTTATGGAAAATCATTATGGATTCACATTATATTTCATGTAACACTATTACCTTGGGACATTTCACATGTTGGCCTAAATTTTTCACCATAGAACTCGGTTTAGGATGCACTTTACTTAAATTCTTCACACGAGTTATCACTGGTTAGAGATTTCACCCTTTATGTGCATTGCGCAATGGACATTTGTCACATTTGCCGACTGCCTAGGTCCTGTCTATTTCTTGTCACTGTGTTGGAGAATTTCTGGTGTTGTAAAACCCACTTACCCAGCACAGTGGTGAGGATTTTGCTTCTTAATCTGTTTGGCAGCCAAGGTTCAGCCAGACGACCAGATGACATGATCTGACTGTCCATCTTCCAATGGTTCCTGTTGGACTTCAGCTCAGAGTGAGCCAAGCGACTTGCCAAGCATGGTGATCTTCCAGTGGAAGTTGTCTGATTCTGAGAGACCAGAGGTGGCAGTTTGCAGTCTTGTGCCACACAATGGATGCATGCTGTGGAGGAGTCCTAAGTAGCTGGTAGGAACCTTTTCCCTGAAGAAGCTTCAAGACATGATGAAAAGTTACCAGTTAAGTTGCCTTGATTCTTACATCCGAAATTCCTAGCCAGTTCTCTTTTACACAGCCTCCAAATCTGATTCCCTGGTTTCTGGGACACTTTGTGAATGGTAAACATTCAAGAGTAAACTCCTCTTCTTCTTTTTTTTTTTAATTTTTTAAAAGATTTTTATATTTATTTTATTACAGTCAGATATTCACAGAGGAGGAGAGACAGAGAGGAAGATCTTCCGTCCGATGATTCACTCCCCAAGTGAGCCGCAACTGGCCGGTACTGCGCCGATCTGAAACAGGGAACCAGGAACCTCTTCCAGGTCTCCCACATGGGTGCAGGGTCCCAATGCATTGGGCCGTCCTCAACTGCTTTCCCAGGCCACAAGCAGGGAGCTGGATGGGAAGTGGAGCTGCCGGGATTAGAACCGGCGCCCATATGGGTTCCCGGGGCGTTCAAGGCGAGGACTAGGCCACGCCGCCAGGCCAAACTCCTCTTCTTCTGAACCCAGGTACAGTGAATATTGTTTGTCACCAGACAGCCCTACCACATGCTATGATTCTAAATATGTCACTCATTCTTGCTGCTCCAGCTTTGAGATTATCATTTGATGTTTTTATTATAAAATCTCAATTTAAAATGTTTATTTCTTTATTTTCATTTAAGTGATAGGAAAGAAAGCTGGAGAGAGATCTTCTGTCCACCTATTCACGCCCTTATGCCTGCAACAGCCAGCCTTCATTCAGGTCAACCAAGCAGGTGGCAAGGACTTAAGCCATCACTTGTTGCACACCAGGAGGAACACGAGCAGGAAGCTGGATTCCTATCAGAGGATCTTGGACTTGAACCCAACTTTCAAATATGGGATGCAGATGTCTCAACGAGTGACTTCCAAGTGATGTATCACAAACACACATCCGATTGCGAAATATTTTCACAAATGAGAATGTTATCTTAGAAACAAAAGGAACTTAGTTATAGAATTTGGCACAAGGGCCTGGCATAGTAGCCTAGTGGCTAACGTCCTTACCTTGCATACGCTGGGATCCCATATGGGTGCCCGTTCTAATCCCTTGGCTCCGTTTCCATCAGCCCGTGTCCTGGGAAAGCAGTCAAGGACAGCCCTGAATGTTGCAACCCTGCATCCCGCACAGGAGACCCAGAAGAAGCTCCTGGCTCCTTGCTTGGGAGCGGATCTGGCTCAGCTGTGGGCATTGCAGCCACTTGGGGAGTGAATCAACAGACGGAAGATCTTCTCTGTCTCTCTTCCTCTCTCTACATTTACTTTTCCAATAAAAATAAGTAAACCTTTTTTAAAAATTAGCGCAAATTTATGTTTGAATTCTCCTGATTTTCACTGTCAAAATTTTTCAATTATTCTGATGGATAGGATTTATTATTATTTTTTTAATGACTGGACAGTATGAATTTAAAAGTATTGCTCACTGGGAACTTCATCCTGTTTCTCTGGGAAAAGAGTTTTATCTAGAGCTGCAGGTCACGAGGCCTTGACCACTGACTTCACTCTGGAACTTTCACGAATCTGAGTCAACATCTTCTATTAAACACTCCTCCCAACAACTTCATGCTCCTGTATGCCTTTTCATACTAATTAAGCCTAAGTGGGATTTCTCAGATATTTTCTGTTTGATTTTCTAATCGTTAAGCTTCTGTAAAGCCAGACATGTTAATGATTTCTAAAATATGAAGGAGGTCATGTTACTCAGGTGCTTAAAATGCCGTTGTAAGCATAAACCTAGGTGGCTATGTGGTAATCATTTTGGGTTGAATCTCAAAATTGTACTCAGTGAACCACATTTTGCCTTCATGAACCTGTTTCAGCAAAAAAAAAATGCAATTCTATGTTATTCTTTTTCACACTTGCTATCTTTTGGCAGAAATTCAAGGTAAATATTTTTCACCAAACTCACACCTCAAAAAATGCCCACAGAAACACTCTTGGCATTTCCCAAGATTTACTAACCACAAAAGAAAAGTGTTACAACATAAACAGAGAATAGATCTTTGGCAATATCAGTAAATTCTTCACCAAATAATTTGTGTTAATTTATTTTGGCTTTGTTGAATGTTAGGACAAATTTTGACTCATACATGCATATATCTGTTTTAATTTGATATTTATGGAAGATATTCATCTATGTCTTGCAATGTCAAATTGGTCCTCAAAAGGGTATACCTAAGAAGCCGTTGAACTTGACGGGACAATAAGATGCTGGACTCTATGTTTGGTATACGCTTGCAATGGGGAAATCTCAACTGAACTTGAGCTGTGGTTATGCAACAAGGTGGAGGAATCCACCATGGTGGGAGGGTTTGGGGAGGGGTGGGGAGAACCCAAGTATCTATGTAATTGTGTCACATAATACAATGTAATTACTGAAGTTAAACAATAAATAATTAAAAAAAAAAAAAGTCAAAAAAAAAAAAAGTTACAAACAAAAGCAGTAGCTCCTTTCTTCATTTTGCCTTTAATAATTCAGTTTCTTTGAATCCACATTCTTACATATTATTCTTATAGTGATTGTGTAAGTATTACATATAAGCTATTGAATGAAAACAGCTGTCTGTTAAGATGAAGATTTATTCTATACCACATGTGCTTATACACATCTTCCTTCCAGTGTCTTCTTTTATGTGATTGTCCCTATTGGCATGAAGCTGCTTGTGGAGAACAGAGAAGTACGTGGTGGTTGTGTTTCTTTATATAACCCTTTTTTTTTTCCTGAAGCTGATATAAAATGTTAAAAGAAAACAGGAGTTCCGATGCCTGTGGGAATAACTTCATCTGATATGCTGCTCTGCTCCCAGCTCCTGCCTCTGCGCACCATGGGAGGTAGTTGTGGTGGTTCAAACTCTTGGGTTCTTGCCACTTCAGGTGGGAATCGGGAATAAATTATACTGGATTTAGCATTAACCTGGCCCAGCCCTAGACCACTGTGGTCATTTTGAGGAGTTAAACAATGTTGTTTCTCTGTCGGCCTGTCTGGTCCTGTCTGTCTCTCTGATTCATTTTTTTTTTAAATTCGTGAAAGTATTGCTTAGGTTTTTTTTTTTTTTTTTTTTTAACAGCACTTTCTACCTAGATGCTCTGGTATTTCTTATTAAATGCATATCCATAGCCTCTTCTGAATGTTTAATTCATCTGCTAATCCATCCATTTCCATTTCTCTTGGAACTCCCCAGTTCTTTCTCTAAACTGGGGTATTCTTTGGGCATATTTCTCTGAAAATCAAGGTGGTCTTCTTTTGGTTCCTCCTGCACTATCTAAACGAAACCTCTCTCAGCCTGCTGGTGACTCTAACAGAGGACCCATCTAGTATTGCTCTCATGGATGATGAACAGCAAAGAAAAACACAGACATTGAAATTGGGCTCTAGTGTCTGAAAGAACCATGACAATTCACATCTTGGTACATCCATGTAGAGCCTAAGGATGACTAACGGGGTCATAGCAGACATTCACCAAGTTGTTCTCTTCTATTTCATATAAAATACAGTGATCAAGGTGTATTCTCCTATGGAAACATTTTCTTCTATTTTACATCAACATTGTTCTTTGGACATTTTTACGACTCTCATAGGCTCTCGTTTTCTTAAATTACAAACAGTATCGCTTAAGAGCAACTGTTGGGGTCATAAGCCCTTGTATCATGGAGCCACCTTGAACAAGTGAAGTATTGCTCCTTTCCCTTGTTCTCTGAACTTCAGACCAGCGGCCTTCTGTGGGGGGTTCAGGTGTATTCCCTGACCCTGATCATGGTGTCATTGATTTTTCCTTGTTAATTCACCTCCTTGTACCTCAACCCTCACATTCTGGAACACTTGCCTGTATCCCAGTGGAGTTTTCAGTTAATATGTTCTCAGCTAATGACACATTCGGGCCCTTGTGCTTCCAATGGACTGTCTTGAGCATCATGTGTTAATATGTATCTATTGGTCATTTGATTGGCTAAGTCCCTCAAGAATCTGCTGACTGCATGAAAGTTAGGGTCATGTGTGTTTTGGCTCACCCGCAATTGTTCAAGACCTGGTACAGTTCCTGGAAATGAAAAAGCACTTAATATGTATGGACAGGAAGGAATACCTGACAAAATAATGGATGAATTAATAAAATTTGGAAAGGGATAGCCCAAGCCAGTGTAGCCCACTTACATGGCACGTAGGACAGTGTCTGCCTGTAGTTATCATTTGGTAGGCATTTCTTGAATTAATATATTAATTGCTGATATTTTATAGTGTCAAAATAACAAGTTGCTATACTTTTTAATCCAAAAGAAATTTGAATCTGAGCATATTTCCTTCAAAATCCCTCAAGGACCAAACCTATCAGTGGATTCTTATGCATCTCTATTGTGGCATTATATTTAAATTTGTTTAAATCCTTTCTGTCGTAAACTATCTATCTGGTTAACAGCATTTATTAGTTCCAGACTGCAAAACACATACATATATATGACTTTCGTTTTCTTGAGAAATCCCAAAGCTCATGACATAAAGCCATCTTCTCGACATGTACAGAAAAAAAATTTTATATATATATAAAATATATATAATATATATAATACATATATAGGCTATTAGCTGCCCTTTACTATAGTTACAAAGGGTTTGTTATCTACATTCTTTTTTTTTAAAAAAAAATCTATTTTATTTTCATTACAAAGTCAGATATACTGAGAGGAGGAGAGATAGAGAGGAAGTGGAGCTGCCGGGATTAGAACCAGCGGCCATATGGGATCAAGGCGAGGACCTTAGCCACCAGGCCACGCTGCCAAGCCCCTATCTACATTCATTTTTGCAAATTAAAAAGAGAAAGAAAATTTATCACAGTGTGAAAACTGATTGCAAAGAAGGTGACAAAAAAATCTTAAAAGGCAAACTCAGTTAATGCACACGTAGACACATTAGGGTGATTTAATTAATTGTGGATGAGTTTTTCCATTACTCAGTTCAATCCAAGGACATTTAGTAGTATTGAAGTAAATGATTTGGGTAAAATGCTTTGGACTAATTAAGAAATAAGCAACTCAATTCAACATACAGTGAATACCTTAATACATTTTCAGAATGCTTCAATCCCAAATTCAATAGACTTAAGGGAATTTGCCCTCAGAGATTTCCAAAGCTTGGCTTTCTCAAAGGATCCATTCCCCAAGGATTCTGTATGGCCAAGGTTTTATTGTACTTCCTGAGCTAAATTTCCTGCTGATAATAATAATAAAAAAAAGAGGGTTTCCTGCTTGATTTCCCTTGTTTGTGTGTTTTCGTAGAATTTATGGTGTCCCCAGATTTAAAAGTGACAAGGAAAAATGCAGCAAAGGAAGAAGTCATCTTCTCCACATTGAGGACTGAATTCTGAGATGGTGCCTGTGGTTATGTTTATTGGTTTTGCTGTGTAGTAATAGCCTTGGTTGAATATGAAAAATTATTTGAAGGAAACAATTACAAGTAAAGTAAAACTCACTCCCTTCCAGGCATTACTCAAAATAATACATTTGAGTAAAGTAATTAGGCATTTGACTGGCTTTAACCAGAAAAAAATGTTCTCTGTCAACCATGGCTTTGTATGCTTGCAACAAAAATCACATGGCCTATTTGGTTAGGCACACCTTAGCTGTTTTCAACAACCCTTCTTACTTATTTTAATATCCTGGCTAAAGCACTAGATGTAATGTCTCAAAGGAAGTACAATGGTAGAGCTAATTGTCCAGTTTCTTATTGTCCTGAGGTCTAATTTCCATGCAACACAGTCACGTTTCTTTCAAATCCCAGGTCTTTTTCAGTTGCCACCTGCGTTACTCACTTTGGAATGGTACTAGCATTTCCCTAACATGTCCCTAAATGTCCACTGGACCAAATCATCTTGCCGTCTTCAAGATCAAGAAGCAGAGACACGCTGTCCTGATGATTTGAATACATTTTCTTCTTAATTGTTGAGATTTTAATGGCCCATGAATTTGTGCATGTAGCAAGAGCCTCACTTTCCTAACAGTAGGATCTTTCTCTCTTTATTATTTATCCATCTTTTTATCAGTTACCTACCTACACACTTATATATACCATCTTTTAGAAAATTTTATTTCTAACTTTATTTTTTAATTTTATGGTGGGGGCCCATTCTTCGCTTTTTTAGATGTTAAAGCCAAACAAATTGAATTACTTTTGATCTATGAGAACACTGTTGAAGCCCTCTGGCAATGTTACAAATATTTACAAGGCACATGAAGTGGTTCATTTTTCTTGTGTGTTTTCAGCTGATCAGACATTCAATGCAGTTGAACTATGCCGACATGTTGGAATCAGGAATCAGTTAATGGGGTCTTCTTGTGTTTCACTGTAAAGTGTACTAAATGGAATGTCCTTAATGACCTGCTGCATTTGTTAAAAAAAAAAAGAATCGGTTCATTCAGATACAAAGAAATCCACACTGTAACAGAACTTACTCCTGTTTGGAATGCATAATTTCTGAGCTAATCTTCCTCTGCACTTGGAATTTTCCTACTCATCGCTAGTATTTTCCATGGTTGCTGAGAAATTCAAATGAACATAATAAGTAAGGAGAAACATTCTAGCATTTCTCCAACATGTGTGCCAGGGGAAAAAAATCTTGTAGATGTGGAAGAAACAGATGGTCACCAGGTAGTCACAAAGCAAGACGAGGAACTAATCTGCTTTTCATGTATTTCCAATCACCTGCACCAGGGAACAGACCTTGTAGTGGAACAAACATGCTGCCAGTCTCTGCAGATATCATCACACTTGTTCACTGTCAGCGGTGTGGTCTACAGTGGGAAAAGAGAAAGGCTTTAGATTTCAAAACGCTCTGACCCTTTTAGGAGAGTCCAAGGCAAGAGCAGCCAGTATTCTTCTTTTAAAGAATCTTAGACTCATACAAACACCAAACATAACAAATTGGCGATCGGTGCGTGTTCTGCAGTAAGCTAGTGGGGATAAAGCTTGCTTTTGCTTGTTTGGCAGAAGAGCAGATTAGATTGAAACAAGTACATTTAAATATAAGTACTTTTATGTGTTCTATGAAAACATTCACAAAGCCCCAGGCATTTTCTTCCTCCTTCTCTTGCGTCCTAAGTTCTGTCCTCTTTGTTGTAATCCACTACCCTGCTTGTCTAATTGATCAAAGCCAGGGTTACACATGTAAAGTTATGTGGCATTGCAATGTACTGGACTTTAAAGCCTGCTATTCAGGCTTTAGTAGGAACTCTTTGTAGAAGGCAAAAAAAAGAAGCAGTATTGGAATACAAGCTAATGTGCAGCGATTTTATACAAAATCAGCATGATAGTTGCTATAAAGTAGAGCCAATATATAATACTCTGGTATGGACTCTCTCCATAAATGCTCTGTTACCAAGTACGCCAAGTTCTCCTTTTTATCGGCAACCACACTAAGAATCTCCTCCTGCAAAGTAAGGATACAAGTTGAGGGTCCAGAGGTTTCCAGGACTCAAAGACAGGGACTGGACTTTCCCTAGTGTGAGATGAACTCTGGTTGCACTCCAATGTACCTAATCCTGAAGTCCAACAAAACCATCACATCAATTTATTAATTCCTCACAGGTACCAAAAGGGATGCATGCTGAGATTCTTTCTCCCTGGGACAAGCTCTAAAACATTCCCATTGTTCTGTACTTCCTCATTCATTTCAACAGCATTGTAATTACGGCCAAATTTAGCTGATCTTTATGTTAGCTGAACAAAGAAGGTCTGAAAGACAGCACTAGAACAGTATTAACAGTAGTGCAAAGTGAGTGCTCATGCAAAATTTAAAAGCCTGACTTTAGAAAATCATATGTAATATGTTACTAATCTCTAACCAAATATTATTTACAAAAATTTCAGACCATGATTTTCTTTGCAAGCATAGCTGGTGAAACAAATGAAATTTTCTGCCTCTTTTGGTAAACAGAACTTGGTAGCTTGTAGCCATGTCTATTTGTGTTTGGCAACATGGCGTTGTCTGTGGCTGTTTTCTGGTGGAGCTGTGAACTGGGGAAAGAAAAAATGGCAAGAGATATTTGCTTTTCTAACCTTCACAGAAAACAACATTCTGATCCCTCCCTTCTTTTCTCTCTCCTCTTTTTTTCCTTCTTCCTTCCTTCCTTCCTTCCTTCCTTCCTTCCTTCCTTCCTTCCTTCCTTCCTTCCTTCCTTCCTTCCTTCTTTCCTTTCTTTTAATTTGCAAGGAAAAGTGACAAACACAGAGTGAGACAAAAACAGAAGCAGATCTGCCATCTTTGGGTTCACTCTCCAATGGCTGTCACGGGCCAGACAGCAGCCAGGCGCCTAGCCCTGTTTGGGACTCCCACATTGATGGCAAGGTCCCAAGCCCTTGAGCCCTCTTCTGCTGCATTCCCAGGCACGTTAGCAGGCAGCTGGACCAAAAGTGGAATAGCTGAACTTTGGATCCATATTCCCACAAGGGATGCTGCTGCTGCAGCTAACAACTTAACCTGGTGCAGTATCATGCCAAACCCTGCCAACCCCGTTTTAAAGATGGCTATTTTACTACAATAACATTTCCTCATGCCCAAGATAAAGGATTTGGGGGAGGATATAGTTTATTTGGGTAAACTTTGTTCTCCTGTCCCTTTAACCCTGCCCTAGTTTATGCATTGTACTAGGCATTCAAAATATTTTATTTTAACCTTAACTTTTTTTATATTTGTACAGTCTATATTCCAATTTGTTATAAAAGCAAGGTTTGAGAAGTTGTATAGCTCTAATATACATAATATATAACTAATAATATATAATATAGTTATTAAGGGATTATGGACTAAATCTCCTGGTTTATACATATGTATATGTTTGTGTATACATATGCATATGTATCATATCTACATAAACACGTATACATATATAAACACATAAATATAAACACATATGTGCAAATATATACATACATATATATATGTGTATGTATGTGCAAAAGGATCAAATCAATGTATATGTGGCATCCAAAAAGGCCAGACATAGTCAGTGCTCAGTACATGTTAGCCTCTGCCTTCTAGCATTTGCATCTCATTCTTTCTGTTGAATGAAATTGAAATTGACTTCTAAAAAAAATCAATGTATACATGGGACAGATTTAGTGTTATTAGTGTTATTAGATTCATTAGGTTCATAATTAGGGCAAAAGATAGAAGTGAGGGCTTTTTAGGCCAAAAGACAGAAGTGAGGAGTAGCTCAGCAGACAGGAGTAAACCAGACAGGAGCGGGCTCCTGCTTGGTATCAGTCGGATTCAAGAACGAGCCTTTGTGGAAGGATGGCTGTGGATAAAGGTCTAAGCGATACTATGACTATAGGAAGTGTTTATTTTTTGCTACTCAAAGCTTACCAATTCCTAGGGGACCAACTCTTTGACCTCAACATCATTAGCACTATGCACTAACCAGCTCAGCTAATTAGACTATTAGGATTCATGAGCCCCCATTCAAAAGCTCTGGGCCAAAGAGAGAGCTACCTAAATTCATGTATATTATTAATTTCCATGGGTGACCTTTTCTGCATGCAAATAGGATTCTATAAATATGTACTCATAATGTTGGGTTATGCGCTATTCTGATGGATTCTGAAGTGAGTTGAATTGGGGACTGTGTGTGGAATTCACATATGAAGCACTTCTATTTAAAAAAAAAAAATGGAAGGAGAGGATGGAGATGGAGATGGAATGTTTTATCTCCTGCTGGCGAAAGGGAGAAGTTCCAGTCCCATAGAGACAGTCCTGGCATTCCATAATCAGACCAAGGGCCATTTGTTTCAGTGATGCACTTGTCCGGGCATGCGGATCTCTCCATACCCAGCAACATAAAACGATGTATTCTAAATAGTTATGAGCGGAGACCATCTTAACTTGCTGCCTAGGATTCATTTAAGTACTACAGGATGGGGGAAATGAGCATTTAAAAATACTTCAGGGGGTCAAGGTTGTGGTAAAACATGTGAAACCACTACCTATGAAGCTGACACTCCACGTAGGCTCCGGCTTGTGTCGCGGCAGCTGCACTTCTGACCCAGCACCGTGTGGCACAGGGTGGCTCAAGCCTTTGTGCCAGTGCACGCATGAGGGGATTCCAGATAAAGTAACTGGCATCTGACGTCAGCCTGCCCCCTGCTCTGCCTGTTAGAGCTCTGACTGAGGCAGCCGCCTCAGCTAAGCTCCCAGCGAAACAGTAAGCAAGACCACACTAGATCTTCTAGCTTTGCCTACACCCACAAGTGGGTGATGTTCCTGAATGCAGAATGTTCAGCTTGTAACTGTTACTGAACGACTATAACTCCTGCCATAATATGGGGACAAAAGGTGAAAAAGTGGAGGGAGCAAGAGAGGAATTACAAAACCTACGAAAATGGATCATGGGAAATCATCAAAATAAAGTTTCAAATCCTCCCTCCTTCTCTCCACGTGTGTGTGTGTTTATCTGTACCTCTGACTTTCAAATAAAAACCTCTTAAAAAGTCTTCAGTCTAAAAAATAAATAAACGCACTTTGGTTGTATATTTAAAATATAATTTAAGGAGTTTAGTAGTAGAAAATGTATTTTGTAGGTCTCTTACAGAACTGTTGCTCTTGATTTTATTTTGATGACGTGCTATGCACTTCTGTGAGTCATTATCAAAAACAGGCCTATTAAGCTGATTGTTACATGTTTTCCCGGGGTGTTCCCTGCTGTAAGACATCCTGTCTCCTTTATGACCTTACAGTACAACCCTCAGTCAGTCTTAATATCAAGAATGTAATATGTGTAAAACACCTGAAAAAATGCGCTCCTTTCAAATCTTAGGCACACTTTGAATTATATTGAGAAATTTTCCGCTTTGGCAAACAGCTGAGGTGAAATCTTTGGTGCATAGATCAATGGTGCAGCTAGGTTTATCCTTGTCTCGCTGTGAGCCATTGCTCATTTTAAGTTCTTATATCTTTATTATAGTATCTATAACTAATGTTATTCAGGCATATTTAGAATGCCAATGCAAAATATCGAAGTCAGTTCAGAGTGGCTGCAACAGGAAATCAGGCATCGGTTTTGGTAAATACGCAAGGAACAGCTCTATGGTTTTCTTCCTTTGGTGCCCAAGGCAGACGTTGCTGACCAATAATACTTGTCACTCCCATGACAAGTGACACTGTGTCATATTCCTTTCTAATCCATACTCTACGTGTCACTACCAATTGATTAAAAGTGGCACAGTCAGATGACTGTCTGTCAATTCTACCTTAGAGATTTGTCCATGCAGTTTTCTCAGTATATTTCTTTTGACCCATAAGTTAGATAAAATTGTCCAGTGGTTTCCAGAAAGTGAAATACAGACTTTCCCTGCACTAAGACCAATTTTAAAAAGTATGACAATAGCTACAGCAAACACTTAAAAATTTATATTCATAGTAATCTTTCATAACCGTTTTATGAGTAGAAAGCTAAGTGGCTCATACCCTTTGGATGACAGATTAACATAGACTTAGAATAGTGCCGACCTATACTTTCACTCATATTGCTCATGTTTTTGAAGATGGTGGAAACCCCTTGTGTAGGTGAGTCTTATCTCAGCCATGTTTTGTGTAAGGAAAATGATTTCCATGTGGCCCTACTGCTTCACAACTAAAACATACGCATATCGGTTGGGTGGATGCTTCCCATCGGTGCACACCCTTTGTTTCAAGCGGTGAATAGAAAAGCTTCAGATTGTAAAAAAAGAATTTATTTTCTTAACATGCAACAAAACATACGTACACAAACAGACATGCAGACATACCCATTGCCTTTCAGAGTTTTAAAATGGCATTGGGTTCATTAGCCTGCTACAAATGCAAACATCAACATCAGGCTAACGAATGAAATTAAGTCAGTGTTTTATCACTGACAACATAAAATATAAAAGGGAAGTGATTCTAAAAATATGTGAAATTTATTTTCAGGTCTGTCTTAGAAAACCTCAGCGATCCAAATATGTTGCTTTGCATGCCTTTATTTCTAATTCCCCAGAGTAATGCCCCGTACCAAAGCCAAGCAATTTTGAAAATTAAAAACATATTTTATTAATAGCTCAAATACAGGAAGAACACAACAACCCTTCCTGGTGATGTAATTGAATCTGATGATTTGAATTAAAAGTATGCTAACATCTGGTAGTACCAAAAGCATGTTGTATTAGGAATGGACTACGCTGAGGTAATGATCGTACTTTCTACATGTTTTATGGAAACAATAAGCTCAATCTTTGAATAGGCCTACACAATTAAAATAAAAAGAGAAAATTTTGATTACGGATGTGTTCAAACCCCAAATAGCAGTTATGCAAAAACAATAACAACAACCAACTTCCTGGAGTCCTGAGGGTCAGACTGGAGTTGAAACCAGATAATCCCCTTCTCTGACATTACATTAGCATATTCATTGCAGGTCAGAACCGGAGTAACATGGGTTTTTCATCATGATTGAATGTAGGCTAAAGTGTAATAGATGGATACCTTGTTATAAACCTGAATTGAAGTAGAAAATCTTATCAGCTTCTTCTAGTGCTATTTTGTCATTAAGGCAGTGTCACTGGACAGAATTAAACTCTGTTCTGACCACCTGAAATATTTACCTTTCCATGCATGTATCAGAAAAGTGAAAAAAAATCCGTTAGCTTTCATTCGTTTCAATTTCTAAGAAAGGCCTCTGCAGAGGGTTTATGTATGATAAATGCAGACAATCTAATAACAGCTTGCTTTGTTCTAAAATTAGGAAAGGAAAAAGGTGGAAATGAGTATATCTCACAGTTTATGGATAAAGAATGGTTTGTTTTTAGTACTGAAAAGTACAGATGTTTTGAGGAGGGTCTGGAGCATGGAAAGTTACTAGAAACATTTTTAGAGGCAATTATCAAAAGTAGCTTCTCTCACCTTTGTGCCACAGCTTGATCTTGCCTGCATGCCACTGCCCGTGCCCCTAACCTCTGCAGACATGGCGAATAGTCTTAAAGGAAAAGGAGGCTTCTATTCTGATCTCTCAAGAACAAACGTGTCTTAATTTTCCTTCTAGAAACTGTGCCCTGTATTCTGTTCCTTATCTTGCGTCCTGGGGAACCGTCAGACCTCCTTCAAGTGCAAGCTGGAGGCAGCTCCATCAGCGGTTTTTGCAGCTAAGCATGACTCTGACTTGCTAATGATAAACTAGACTGATAGGCACTTCAACAGCATAATTTTTATTATGTAACCTTTTATTTTCACATGATCTCAACATTTCAGAAAAACAAGGCAAGAATAGGCCAAGCATCTCTCACGTATTCTCACCAATTGCTTGTGTTTCACTTTGTCATTTCCTCTCCTCCCATCTTCCTCCAACCCCCGCTCCCCTCAATTATTTTTAGGGACATTGGAACTAAGTCACAGACTTGTTACTCCAGTTGTAAACAAAACTCCATAGTTTTTTTTCCCTTATGGCTTTTATATACTTGTCATTGGCTTCTCCCAAAGTAAGAAAACTTGATCTATACTACCCTTCACATAGTCATTTACTCGTGTCTAGCTTGCATGAAAAGCAACAGTGGTGTTGTCAATCATTTAAGCACAGAAGCACATACTTGCCAGCTAGAGTTCAATATTTATTTGTGGTTTGGTCAAGGTGTAATTTGCAGAAGGTTGAGTGCAAAAGTTTAATGAATATCCTTTGCATGTTGATACATTTTAACAGTCATTTATCCACACCATTGCTAGCATAAAGATGCTTCCCACCACTTTGATTCTTGACAATCAATACCTACCTCAAAGCAAATTAACCCAAAGCAAATAGAATAAATGAAATAATAAAGGGAATGCCATAGGTCAATAAAATACATAATGGGCAAGCAGGCTAAGAAAACCAATAAAACAATAGTTGATTGAGTAAGTGGCTCACTGAAATTAATAAATCCTTAACAAGGCTATTTGGAAGAGAAGGGAAAACGTGAGTATAAATCTTTCAGATCATTAAAAATAAGAGCATATTTTGAACATATTATCCAATTTAATTTGTCAGAGTAGACAAAATAAAAACATTCCTGGAAAGACACAACTGACAAGATCAGCACAAAAAGGAATGAAAAATCAAACTAATGCTGTATCTATTAAGAAAATTAAATCAATAATTAAAAACCTTCCTTAAAATAAATCTCTAAGACACAATTGTGAGTTGAGACCTGTAAGCAGAGAAAAATACAAACCTACAAGTGCTTTTTATTTGGAAAATATGGAAATAAATTCCTATTTTACCTTGTTAGACCAAAAAATTGTCCAATGCCAAAGCCAGACATAGATGTTAAAATTACAGCAAATCTACAGCCCGTGTCTATCAGAGCCAACTATTGCAATATATGACAAGAAAGAGAAACATCAAGAGGGTTATCCTGGAGGAGAAAAATTTTGGTTTAGTACATTTACGGTGAAATGAATTCTTCCAAAACTATGTGAAGGTGGAAGAGAATTTTGAACTTACGTAGGCTGTAACCCCAGTAGATGCTTGGAAAAGAGGAGTTGAGGGTCCAGTTAACACATACCCAGATTCCTGAACTCATGGATAATATGAGACTATAATACAGTTAGTCTGAAGCTCTTAAATTTGTGACGTTTTGTTGACCCATCTAACTCAAATGTGTGTTAACATCACATTAAAAAATATTTTATGTTGGGGAGCCCAGCCTAGCAGCTAAAGCCCTCGGCTTGAACTTGCCAAGATCCCTTATGGATGCCTGTTCTAATCCCGGCAGCCCCGCTTCTCATCCAGCTCCCTGCTTGTGTCCTGGGAAAGCAGTCAAGGACAGCCCAAAACCCTGGAGTCCTGCACCTGTGTGGGAGACCTGGAAGAATTTCCTGGCTCCTGGCTTTGCATCAGCTCAGCTCTGGCCATTGGGGCCACTTGGGGAGTGAATCACCAGACAATCTACCTCCTTCTCTCTCCTCCACCCTGTATATCTGATTTTGCAATAAAAATTAAGAAGCAAATCTTTTATATATATATATATATATATATGTATATAAAATGTATGTGAAGCTATAGCATTTTGCTACATTTATTCACCCATATGTGTTACATTTTCTCACCATTAAATTTTTATTTTAAAAGATTTATTATTTTAAAGTGACTGTTACAGTGAGAAGAGAGACACAGAGAGATCTTCCATCTGTTGGTTCACTGTGCAAGTGATCTCAATGACCAGGACTGGGCCAGGCAGACGATAGGAACCGGAAGCTTGTTTGCAGGTCTCCCACCAGGGTGGCAGGCCCCATGACATGGGCATCTTCTTACCCCAGGACATTACGGGGGCTGGATAAGAAGCAGAGCAGCCTGGAACACAAGCCAGCACCTGTTGGAGATGCTGGTGTTGCAGGCAGCTTTGAAGGCACTGCCTTCATTTACTTTGCTACAAAGCTCACACCCATCCCTCAGGTTTATGTTTGTCTTTAATCTGCTTGGTTCCTTTTCATTTCCTGCAATTATCTAGTTACAATGTCATTTTTGAATTAGATTCCTGCAGATCATTATTAATGATTATAGGTTTCACTACCAGTATCCTGCATTATCAATTGTGATTGAAGTTGTTACACAGATGCATAATTTGAGACAGGGCTCTCTTCTGGATGAGAAGGACCACTTTCCTAAAGCTTGGTAGGGCTTCTATATCACCACCAATACTAAGGCAGCATACTCAGAGCCTGTTTATTCAGTTACCTGCTTCGTATTCTTCTCTTGTTGCCTGTCAAAGACAACAGTAGCTTCAGAATGTACTGTGTTTTTTTGACTAGTACCAGCACCCATTTTATTTTGCCTCCCCAGCAGAATAGTATACTTTAAAATAATATTTCTGCATTATCTACAATGAAAAGGAGTATCTCTTGTATTGTGGCATTTAGTATAGGCGGAGGAGAAGCAAGACTACTCTGAGTGCAGCCCTTTACTTCCTCTTTAATTTCCAACGTCTTCTTCTCTCTTGGCATTTTGGGTTATCCCAGGCATTTCTGCAAGAGGGCTTTGATCTTGCATGCTTGAGTTTGTGTTGTCTTTGCTCTTGCTTCACTGATACAACTCTATCATCTTATAATCTTAGGAATATCTTAAAAATCCTGGTCACATCGATGGCTTTGTGCCTTGTTTTCAAACATTAGTGTGCATTAGTGTATTGTGAAATTTATGGGTAGGAACTAGGTGTTTTGCACTCAGTTTCTGGGTAATGTTATTATCTTGATGGTGACCAGATAACATGGTGGCCAGATAGCTTTGTGCATGAAAAACTGAGATGCAAAGATGACTGCATGGCATAGCAACGGCTACGAAGCTGGCAAACTTTGAAATCCCATCTCAGGCTTAGATCACATACTGTTCAGGCACTATCTTCTTCTTTCTCATTGGAATCTAAATTATAAATACTTATAAGTTGCAACTCTTTTCTGAATACACTCAGCGAATATTGCACGTCTGTGGGTCTATGTATTTCTTGATTAAGACAAGTTGTGTTGAATTTTGGTAATCATCTATTAAATTCCAGTACAGTGACTTGAGGACTAGCCACATGCCCTTTAGGATATCTGTCATTCAAAGGATGGCATGTGTTTTCATATACTTTCATTGCTTCATGTTTTGTCATGTAATCACACCCCATACACACACAAACACTTTTGGGAAGACAGTACTTCAGGAATACATAGGTGAGAACTGCCCACCTTTTTGCAGAAGGTGGGTCTGGTAATCCTTCCCTGAACAGTATCCATGATAATTCTATTAGTTGCTTTCCATTTTCCACCTGCATGTGACACCTGAGGGGAGATGATTTAAATCGCTCTGATTATTTGTGCCAAGTCATTTGATTGCTTCCTGCATCAGTTCCTATTCATTATCAGGTCAAAATGGATCTTGCATTTGTGGCCTACTGGATAGCAGGGTATTTTACTTTCGTGGACACCCACATTCATTAATCAAGTGAGGTTCTTTCGCCAAATGTTTAAAGTGTTCTGAGAGGAGAGAGAGCAGCTCTTGAGCTTCTGGGTCAGTGTAACAGCCTTGATGTTGGTTGATCAAAATACATGGCCTGCTTTAGATTTCTGTTATACACATAGTGATCACAAGTTCAAAGCATCATTCTCATTGCTGTCAACTGTATTTGCTTGAGTTGAAGTTGTCTTGATTCTGACCAAGTTGGTTCCTCTTGTTTTTGTTTCGTGTTGTGCTTCCATTAAAGGCACACTCCCTTGATGTCATTTCCCCCAGAAACCCTCTGAGGAATATCTGCAATTGTGTCAGCTCTGCAGGAGTAGTTCCCCTTTCCTCTCCCTTTGGATGCAGCAACAACAGGCTCCTCCTTCTCAGTGTTTTAAGAGTTCACTGTGCTTCTGATAAAAAAAAAAAATTGTCATTAATTTATTCAGATGAGTGAATGTTCAACAGCAGGACTAAAACACTTTCAAATCACACTTTATGCTAGCCAGCTTAAGGGCCAGGGAGATGCCAAAATATTTTTCATTTGTGTTTTGGTATTTCATATTTGCTAAATATGAGCCATTATGTGATATATTTACATATATATGATGAACATGAATCAAAACATTTTCCTTCTGATTTTCTTAATTGGTTGTGGAAGGAAAAAAAATGCCTTTAATCTTGTTTGTAAATGATGTTTAATTTTCTTGGTGTTAATTGGTGGCAATATGAAAGGCTCTTCATTGGTAAAACACATACAGGAAGATCTTATTTACGGGTTTAATATCCCTAGTTAATGATTCTAGCACCTGGAGCTATTCTCCAGTATGATTCGACTTAAATGGAACCACAAGTCAGGTGAGTTGGTGCATCTTATAAATTAGAGACTGGTAAATTCTAAGGGAAAATTGTAGGGGAATGAAGTAATCAAATCAATCTTTAGAGGAACATGTTTGTAGGTCATAATCAGGCATTTTTTCATAGCTGCATCCTGTTGAGCTAATCTAGACTATGATGCAGGACCAGTAAGCATGTTAAATCAATTGGAAGTGAGAAGTATATGAGAATTACTGGAATAGAAGCACCATACATTGTAACAACGTTTCATCATAAAGGGCTTAGAGTTTTAAAATTTTAATTGGCATTTGTTGATGCAAATACTGTTCACCTGTTTATTTCATACAAGCCCTTATATCATATCAAAAAGGTTAAATGAATTTTTTCAAATTCTGTTTGGATTTACATTTAAAAAAGGAAACTAGTGTTGAGACTGAAATTACTGAGATATGATGGAAAGTTTGAACTGACCTTACACAGTGCTAAGGAAAGCTCAACAAGACAGGCTTTCTTCACATTCCACCTCCCAGCCCTCCATATACATCAGAAAGCATCTCTGCTAATATGCTATACAACATTAAGGAAGAGAAAGAGAAATTCTATTAAGAGTTTGCAAGTAGCTGGGCAACAGAATTTTGAATATGCAAGAGGCATTGGTGACATGTCTATTTGTTGTTAATTTTTTTTTCATAGAAAAAAATAAACCACTTTTGTACTTGCCTTCCCTCCTCCTCTTCCTGCTCTATTTCTACATGCAGGAAGATCTGATTTTTGATGCACTAGAGTTCTTTGAGACAAGCATTTAGATTACCATTGCAGCTACTGAGTGCTGGTATTCATGCATTATTGTTGCTCATAAAGTTACATTGACCTTGTATTGCCCACTTTTCTTGTTGCTGTGAAAACTACAATTTGATTAATTGTTGCTTGCTCGAGTTACTGAAAGTATTTTTGTGGCTGCCAAAAGCCAACAGGCAAAAGCATGGAACATTTACCAACAAATTGGCCCCAAAACAGCAGGGCTATACTGAGTGATAGAGATGGATAAGACGTGGTAAAAATATTTTTTTATTTGTTACTATGTCATAGATACAGTCATGAAATGCATGGTTAGGATGAAAGAACAAAGGTTATTATGGAAAAAAAAGTGTAAAATGAGGTGCTATCTTGGGAAAGACACACATTTATAAGAAAAATTTAGGGAGGGACAGAGAACCCAAAGAAAAGTGAATATTTGTCTAATTAAAGAGACAGATGATGGCTCTTTACGCAAGGTGTGGAGGACAAAGATGCATTCTTGTCTACGTTCACTTAAAACATTGTAGTGTTCAAATTCAGTGAGAGAAGCAAAATTCTGTTTAATTGGCACTTGGAAAGGAGTTAAAACCAGTGATTTTATGTGAGTACCTGTAACATGACTGGATCACAAGAAACGAAAGTTACATAAATCAAATCCTAATCCAGGTTCGTGTCTATGGAAACTAACAGAAGGTTTCTGGTATAGAACACTTGGTGCTGTAAGATAAATTTGCTTAAGAGTTTATTATCAGGCTTTTTTCTTTGGAAACCACTCTAAAACATCAACATAATCTATTATGAGAACATGAAATGGTAAAATAATATATGTAAGAACTTGGGGCTATAGTTGTGGCAAAATAAGTAAAACCACAACATATGGCATCAGAATTCTGTGTTCGTGCTGGTTCCAGTCCCAGGTGCTCCATTTCCAATCCAGCTCCATGCTACTGGTTTGGGGAAAGCAGTGTAAGGTGGCTGAAGTTCTTGGGCCTCACCAACCACAGAGAACACTCAGATGAATCTGCTAGCTACTGGTGCTTGCTTGGCCTAGCCATGGCTGTTGTAGTCAATTTAGGAGAGCTTTGTTGGAAGCTCTCTTGTCTTGTCTCTACCTCTCTGTAACACTTTCAAATAAATAAATAAATCCTAAAAAAAAAAAAAAAAAGAAGTAATGGTAGCCTAGCAGTTCACATACCTGGATCCCATATGGACAACGGTTCTAATCCCAGTGGCCCTGCTTCCCATTCAGCTCCCTGCTTGTGGCATGGAAGGGCAGTCAAGGATGGCCCAACCCGTTGGGACCCTGCACCCATGTGGGAGACCTTGAAGAAGCTCCTGACTCTTGGTTCCTGGGTTTGGATCCAGCTCAGCTCCACCCCTTGCATCTGCTTGGGGAATGAATCAATGGACGGAAGATCATCCTCTCTGTATATCTGACTTTCCAATCAAAATGAAAATTTTTTTAAAGGAAGATGTGGGTCTTGTCAATTTAGTTTAAGAAAGTGTTGGTTAACTCTTCAGCCTGTCTCTTTACTACACAATTTTACAGGCCCTCCCTATGTAAGCTTATTTTGATTTTCCAAAAGCGAGAATTCCTAAAAGCTTAGCTTGTTATGAAATGAATACAAACATATGTGTGTACATGTAAACATGTATATATGGTACTGAATCCTTAAAGGGTAATCTTTTCTGGGACACACTTTAAAAGTTCTGGTCTCACGTCATGCCCCATCTTACAAGCAGGTGTTCAAGTCAATGCTGATGGATGGTGCAGTCCATGCTTTGGAGCTTTGCACTTTCTGAGTTGGTGCTGCAGCTCAAGTTTCAGCATGCTATTCTTCAAAGACAGAGCTATTGTAGCTATCGTTGTATACTTTGTAGACTAAATTTATCCATAATTGAGTACAGAGAATATGAATACGGGAGTGCCAATAGGCCTCAACAGAACAGACAGGGGCTTATGTGGCTTTTCCAATAGGAAAAGAAAAGATATATATGTAATTCATCACAGCACTCATAAAATGCTAATACTACTGTTCTTTAATGGCCTTATAGGATCATTGTAGTATTAATTGATTTTTAGTGTGAAACATTTGACAAGAATTCTGGTTTAAGCCAACTCAGACCTCAGTGGATCTCAGATCTGGTCACACAGCAGTGGGCATGAGTACTTTGTTATAAAAAATGGCTTAGTCCTTCCTTTGGAACCCCTTATTTCGGTTTTTAATGAGGTACTTATTTCTTTCATACAGGAAGATAATTTCTATTCAGACAAAAGCTTTATATACACTGTCAAGGAACAAGGTTTCTACCCCAAATCATATGTTCAATACTTGCTATGGACAACAGAGATTCCAGAAAGAGAGAGAGAGAAGAGAGAGAGAGCAGGAAGTGATACTCAGAACCAATAGAGCAGTCATTTGAGAGATGTTTGCATCCTGAGCTGCACAAACCAGATAGGCTGGACATTCCTGGAGGACAGGATTGCTCTGTAAAGAATGAGTCTGTCTACATGGTCCAGCATCCATCTCTTACTCTTGGTCTTTGTTGTAACAGGGCCTTTTTAAGTCCTTTGGTGCAGAACCTCTTCCCATATCCACACATCAAAGAAGACAGCACGGGCAGGTACTGGAGCCCAGTACCAGGTCCCACCATGTACTGGCTATGTGAACTGAATGTACCTTTCTAAACCTCACTTTTTACATTTAGATAGTGGATATAATCGCATTTGCCTTTTGAAATCAGTGAAAAGAAAAAATAGGACACAAAACATTCTATGGCATAAATATGAAGGAAGTCACTATAATGGCATTTAGTATTTATTTTATTACTCCTGTACCCTTACGGCTTATTTTAGCTTCTGTCTATACCTTTGTTGACACTGCCCCAACCTGTCCCATGGCATTCACGATGAGCTTTCCGTCCCCCATGTTGTCTCTGTTATATTCACGGGTGCACAGTGGCTCCCAGCAGCTCTCTTGTATCGTCTCCCAGGTCTAGTTCTTCTTCCACTCACTGCCACACTGTTCACTTCCGCTGTATGCTGATTTCTATGAAACTGGCAGGCACACATGGTCCACTTGGACACCACACCACAGGTATAGGGCTAGCCCACAGAAACAACTCATAATTACTTGCTAGAAAGTTGTCTGCTGTGTGCTAAATCCTAAATCCCGTGCATGTAGAGCCTCAGATTAGTTGGAAAGTGTGAAAGTATTTTCTGTTACTGCTGTCTTTTATAACCTTGAACAAATCATTTTCACTTCTGTCTTCTCACTTCCCTAATGGAAAGTTAGGGAGATAATACAGTGAGGTGCTATCTAAATATGAGATGTGGTATAAGGAACTACTTATCAGTTTGTGCCTCTCAGAAGCTGCTGATCTTCCCGGTGATATGTTTTTCTGTAACTTTCAATTTCCTAGGATAGTTCTGGGAAGTAATAATACAAGTTACAAGTTGTCAGTTCTCTAGAGCACTCTTAAGGTGTCTGTTCTGTATGTCTTCCAGCTGGCAGATTTTCAACCACGTGTCAATGAACATTTCTAAAGCACCTACTACGGGCTATATGCTTGACAGAGTGGATGCTGAGGATTTAGAGACAGTATTTAAACTCCATGTCTTCGGAATACTTCTAGATTCCTAAAGGGAAAAAAACTAGGGATTGTAATACACAGGGAACTTAAAAAGTTTCATGGAGAATATGCATTACAAAAATGCAATGCATGGGTCTCCACTATTTTTGGAATCAGGGTGAACATCTTTGATTTCATTTCCCACAAGTTTTTGAAATGTCCTGGAATATAAGGTGGAGCTGTGCGAAGAACGGCTTGCAGAAGCCAAGGAGCACTACAAAATTCAGTTTGGAGGGCTGTATGCTTGAGGAAGTGACTCTGCTGTTAAGGCTCAAAGGTTGAGTTGGACAGCTTGAAAGTGGAGGAGTGTGGAAGAAGACAGGAAAAGAAAATATCTGGCGCTACAAGAAAACCAGATGGCAGTTTGCTGGTTTCAGAGGCTCACAAAGAGGGAGCATGGGTAGGTTATGGTGGTACCAGCGTGGGAAGAAATGGAGCTATAAGGCCAAAGAGACTGCATTTTATGAAGTGGCTAAGATGCTATTTTGGTTTGTATGTTCCCTTTGAAAGCAGTAGAGAGCATGGGAGAGTTTTAAGCAGGAGACTTGTTTGATTAGAAACGTGGATTTGGCTTTGTAAATATTTGTCTTCCTTTTGAGGCCCGCTATTTGTGTTCTTACAGGTCCTAGTGAAGTTTGTGCCTTTAACCTGAGCTGCTCAATTAATTCAGTAGCCACTATGTAGCTATTTAAATGTAAATCTCAGTTAATTAAACTTAAATAAAAATGTATTTCTTCACACTATGTAATTTACATAATCACACTATCCCAGTTCTAATGCCCGATGATGACTTTTGAGGGCCATTGGCTCCTGTGAGGGACAGCACTGCTGTAGGCCATTTCTGTCATCATCTCACCCTACAGGGTGACAGTTCAGCCCTCTTCTTGTCCAGCAGCAGCGTGACAACACACAGGAATTAGCTAACAGCTCTGAACCCCAGCTCCCTCACCACAGAGCCTGTTGATATTGAGAATTCAATAAATCAATACATGCAAAGAATGTGGAAGAGTGTCCGGCAAGCAGTGTACACTCAGTAAATGCTGCTAGCATGCATTTCATAAAGCCTAACCTTTGCTTATGTATTTAGTTCTCATATAGTGCTTGGCTGTTAGACTCATGACCTGTATTTAACATTATTCTTTGGAACTCGGATTCCAATTTAACAGTCACCGTCTAATGGACTTCTTTTGTTTTGTCCCGGCTATGTTTACCCAGATCTATGTCCCATATTTGTAATGCATGGGATATGAGGCTCAGCATTAGTAATGAGAAGTAAGAACATTACAAATTTGTCCAGCTAATAAAGTAAAACTTGAGAGATTGTCTTAGTGGGTCCCCCTGCCTGGCCACTGAGATTGGATCATCTTTCAAATCCAATATTAAATTATTTCCTGTCACTTAAAGTATACTCACAAGCTAGTGATTTTTGAATTTTCATAGTTACCGCTTCCTGAATGTTCTGTTAATACTTCAGTATAGCATTTTAGAATCATAATACAATGATTTAATGCAGGGTAGCCTAGCTATCTATTACTTGACATTTTGATGTATGAATATTAAAGTATAAAATCAGTAAATAATAATTAAATAATGATCATATATGTTTCTAAGTATAATATTTGTTTTTTCTTAAGGCAATATTTTTCTATTCTTGTTAATTTACAATTTTTCTTTGTGATGAGCTATTTTTAAACAATCTTTTTGTGAGATATATTTTTGTTTAAAGATTACAACTTCCTTGTTTTTTAGCCAACAATTTCTAAGTGTTGTAAGATTATTTTCCCCCCAACTTTTGATAAGTTATTCGTTATATGTGTAATATTTTAGAAAAGCCGCTTACTATATTTCCTAATAAATAATGTTTGAATTAAGCAATTCTTTTGAGAAATGAATTTCTCTTTCCCAGGAGCTCTCTGAACTATGCCCAGGCTTTCCACCTTTTACAAATACATGAGACAGTGGACCTGGGCTAGGGCTGAAGGAAGGAAGGATCCGGGGACACAAGCTGCTCTCCCACCTGGGTGGCGGGAACTCACTTGCTTCAGCCATCACTGACGCCCCCCAGGACAACACCGGCAGGACTGAGGTCAGGACTCAGGTAAGAACAGAACTGCTGCCTCTCTGATGTGTGACGCAGGCAGCTAAATCACTAGACAAAACATACACTCCTAAATACCATATCCTCACACATCTCTCTGGAGTCCTGGTCAAAAATCTACCATTTCAGTAAAGTTCTTCATGTAGTGTTAATGGCTATTAAACTTAAACATGTTATTCATTTCTTCTTATAGTTGCATCTTTATTCTATCCTTTTCCACAAGTATTGAGCTGAATGGGTGATGAGGGATACCTGGAGGAAGGAAGTTACCTCCTGTAATTCTGTAATGTCAGTACAATGCTCCTTATTTGTAGTTGACAAAAGTGAGAAACGCATTTACTAGGTAGGGTGTGTTGACAGAAGAGTGGAGGACAATACTTGTGTGTTTCCCATTCTTTCTTGGTGAGCTTTATTCTAAATGTTGAATTCATCCTGAAGAAAAACTTTTAGGAAAAATCAAAATCCCTTTGTCGTAGTTATATAGGAAAGACCACACAATTACACACAGAAGAGGAATTTATAGCCATAACTTCAAGTTTTAAAATTTCCTGTACGTGTGGTACACTTCACGGCTAGGTTAGCCTCTCTAAATATATTCCCAAAGTCAAGACAAAGGTGCTTCTTTAGGGCAATGTATGTTTGCAACCTAATTATCAAATGCAGAAGTTTGTGCTTTAGCTGTAGTTCATGTATACGGTTGCAGATATGATAAACACACTCCGAATTCTCTGCACTAACAATTTTAAATATCTAAAAAAGTTGCTTATTTGTCCTCTCTTCCCTTAAGCATGGGAAAGTCTGGTTTTTTTTTTTTTTAAAGATTTATTCATTTTATTACAGCCAGATATACACAGAGGAGGAGAGACAGAGAGGCAGATCTTCCATCCGATGATTCACTCCCCAAGTGAGCCGCAACGGGCCGATGTGCACCGATCCGAAGCTGGGAACCAGGAACCTCCTCCGGGTCTCCCACGCGGGTGCAGGGTCCCAAAGCACTGGGCCGTCCTCGACTACTTTCCCAGGCCACAAGCAGGGAGCTGGATGGGAAGTGGAGCTGCCGGGATTAGAACCGGCGCCCATATGGGATCCCGGGGCTTTCAAGGCGAGGACTTTAGCCGCTAGGCCACGCCGCTGGGCCCGGGAAAGTCTGGTTTTACACTAGCCTTAAGAAATGTCCTGCTTCTAACAGAACCTTTGAAGAGATAAGGTATTGTTGAGGTAGAATATACTGACTTAGATTTTTTTAAAACAACTTTGTTTTTATTGGAAAGTCAGATATACAGAGAGGAGGAGAGATGCAGAGAAAGATCTTCCATCCTTTGATTAACTCTTCAAGTGGCCATAATGGCTGGAGCTGAGCCCATCGAAAGCCAGGAGCCACGAGCCTCATCTGGGCCTCCTGTGTGAGTTCAGTGATCCAAGGCTTTGGCATCCTCGACTGCTTTCCCAGGCGACTAGTAGGGAGCTGCATGGGAAGTGAAGCTGCCGGGATTAGAACTGGCACACATGTAGGATCCCGGCATGAATAATGTGAGGACTTTAGCCACTAGTCTACTTCACTGGGCCCCTTAGTCATTTTTTTTTTTAAATAAGCCATTCTGCAGCCTTTTAGATTGTCAGGGAGAGGTGGAGAGGAAACACTCAAACATTCTGACTGATTATATACTTCCTGCATGTAAGTGAGCAAAATGTGGCATGAATCTGACAGACATTAATTTGAAATTTTTACCCCGAGGGGGTAACAACTGAGAATGCATTGCTGTATTGGTTAAAATAAAATGGAACAGCAGGACTCCATTCACTGAAATAAGAAAATTTCAAGCTGTGGACTCTGTTCAGTTCTGAATTATACATCTTGAAACACTGTTAAGTCAAATATTTGAGTGTCTGTACAACTAAGCTTTGCCATTTCAATTACAACCTATTATGCATCTATCTTTACAGAGCCAGCACCAGGCACGCTGCGCCCTTTACAGGCGTGGCGAAGGCAGCCCTTCGGAGGGAATTGTGCTGTTGTGCTCACACCAGGACTGGTGGGAACTTCGTTTTCTCGGGACAGTGCTCAGAACGTAAGAGATGGAGCATAGGTACTTCAGGAAATCATTTTGGAGCTGAGTTCGTTTTCTTTCGCTGCCATCATATTTAATATCAATCCCAAGGAAGCATGAATCCAAGGTTTCACTTGAGGATGCCAGAGTAGCTCACTGAAACCCTGGAACAGAAAAGCGATAATCCCTGACCTCAATGTCCTAGATGCCGACAGCGCTTTTGGAGAAAGGATTCCCATTGCTTGCTCAGTGGGCGTGCATGCTTGAGCTGCGTGTCCCCAGCACACTGAGGCTGCCCAGGAGGTGTCTGTGTGACAGAAGACAAGATAAATCTCGCAGGGCGATGCAGTATGTCCACATAGTTTAAGAATTAAATAGATACTGTTTGTATTATGCCTCATAATTTCTCTGCGTATCAGCTATTGCCATTTAACAATCCATCTAAACCCTGAGTGATTTAAGCTCAGTCATTTACTGTGGCTTCATGGTTCTTCTAGTTCTGGCTACACTGTCTCTTGCATCAGTGGTGAGCTGCAGTTGGATGTGTGACTCTGCTGATCTTGGCTGAACTCTTCTACTTGTGTGCGGGTGAGCTGGCAGTTGGTTTGTCTTAGATTGCTTTGGCTTGAGTCCATGTTTCCTTCACATTTCTCCAACAAGCAAGCCTGTACATGTGCTCACTGTTACTGCAGAGGAGGAAATGCAATCAATACAGATGAAAAGATATGATTTATCAAGTGTCTGCTTATGCCACTGTTCCTTACTTGATTGGCCACAGTGAGTCACAAGGCGGAGCCCGGTAACAAGCAGCGGGGCAGAACACCCCACCTCCTATTGAAGGAGAGAAAATGATGGTGACTATATTGTGGTAAATCTACTGCAATGTGCGGTGTGAATTAGTATGACTCTGTTTTTAGAAGAGAGAAGGAAGACAGAACAAGGTTAAATCACTTGTCCAAAAGCTAACACAAAAGGAGTAGCAGGATCAGGAACCCTGGTCACACTCCAGAAGGCGTACCCTCTGAGGTATGCCTGAGATACTGTATGGTTTTGCAACAGTCTATTCTCTTCCATTTTCCTTTCATGTATTCTACAAATGCTTTTGGCAGCCCAACCTTTACTGAGTTTAGTTTTACCATCCCATGCTCTTATCTGAGCATTGCAAGGACCCGTTTTTACCTTCATGAGCAGTTCTTGATCATATTTGGTCTGAGACTCCACCTCCTTCAAAGTCATGGAGTACCTCAAAGAGCTTAGGTTGCTGTAGATAATAACAATCAATATTTGCCATGATAGAAATTCAAATTGAGTAATATTTATTAATTTATTGATAATTAAAGTTTCACATGTGAACATAAGTAACACATCTTAATCAAAATGACTACATTTTACCTAATTAAAAAAATGACAATACAGATGCTCACATTTTGTGCTCTTACAAACTTTAATATCTGATGTGATAGAAGAGAGCTGGGTTGTACATTTTCACGTGCCTCTGCCCTCAGTCTGTTGTGGTGTTAAAAGTTGGTTAGACTCTGGAATACCCCACTATGCTATGAGAGAATTGGAGTGGAAAACATCAATAAATTGTTGATATTTTTAAAGAATAAACAGGACTTGTTAGAGCCGGTTTGAGAACCCTGCTTACAGCATCACATGTTTCTTCCATCCGAACTTTCATCATATGGCCTCTGTTTATTTCTAAAACACTGCATTCAAATTGTTCCTCTTGTTGCCTTACCTGTATTACTTGCACAGGTTACTTCAACTCCGCACTCTTCAAGATGTGCCTGCTCATGTCTAACTCATGGGTATCTCATATAAATGAATCGCATGTTCTAGGTAAGGCAATCAGTGATGTGTGTACCCTGTAAGCCATCAGTAAAATGTGACAGTGTTAGTATTATTAGTAACTGTCTTCTTTTTTCTGTGTCCAGAGCAATATCCCTGAAACTGGGTTCATCAGAAAGGAAGGAAAGGTTTCTTCCATTCACAGTTCCGGTGCCTGAAAACTTGTGATGACTCTGATGACTTAATTGCCATTCATTAGGCTCCACCTCTTAGCTTCCTCCATCTTCTAAACCACCCCGTCTGGACCTATGCTTCCAAAGTACAAATCTCAGAAAGTACATCACATACAGATCACAGCAGTAGCTGCTGTTTATTCAGCAACTATTTACAAGTTTTCAGTGGAAGTAACTTAGACACTGCAAAAAAAAGTTACATGAGCCATTGTCCCTATCTTTCAGAATTTAAATTTTGGGGGAAACTAAGCTCTGAATTCATTTGTTCTGTGAATGTCATTGAGGACCTATTTGATGTCATTGAGTTCCATGAAGCCTTAGGAAAGAACTCCTAGCCTAGACTTGGATAGCAGGGAGGGCCTCATGAAGGTGAGGAAGGAGTGGAGTTTTGGTAAATGATCGCTTATCAGAGACAAAGGACGCTTTAGGGAAGTCTTTATAAGACTGAAATTTTCCTTTCCTTCTTTTTCTTTTTCTTTTTAAGAAGAAAATGTTCATACCAGGATCACAAAATATTTCTCATGAAAGATTGTAAAGCAAGAAATGTAGATCTTGCCAGCCAACATCTCAATTGCACCATTGAAGCAAGAGATTACTTTCAGCAACATGTAAGATGATGGGTGTGGCTGCATTCCAATTACATTTGTCTATGAGCACTGGAATTTGATTTCATGATTTTAAAGTGACATACACGTTTTTCATATTTTGGTTTTCATTCCAACCACTTAAAAATGAAAAAAAAAAGAAGTTTGTGTGGCCACAGGAAATCAGATTGTTGGGTTAAATGTTGCTCACAGGTTGTAATTTATAGAATTGTACAGCAGAGTAAAATTATTTGATGAAAAAGTGTCCTTCCTATTGAAAAAAGGATGTACTACCTGGAGTGACATTTGTATAGGGTCATTGTAAAGGTAAGCATGAAAGAGGAGAGAGTGGTGTGCCTGGCATGCCTAAACATTAACAATGGTAATTACGACCTATTAACATAGGCATCACAGCTGACAGTATTTTTTGGATGTGATTCTGATATTATAAATGAGAGAGATGGAAATCTGAAGAGGCTGAGTTAACTACACAAGTAATAGAAGTTCAACCAATTTTGTTTTATCTTCAAACTTAGTTCTTCTTCAACTATAGGGCTCATTCTACAGGCTGCATATCTGACACTATTCTATTCAAGAGTCCAGCAAGAATTTTCTGTTTGAGGTTTGAGAACACATTTTGTCTTTTGGGAAATGAATATTTTCATATTTTAAACACTGAAATATTAACTTATATAGTAACTGGAATTAGAACTGAGCCCAAGAGGTCAAATAGTACTATAGGACAAAGAAACACATTTTCTTTGAATAGGAAGCTATTTTTACTTCTGGCTATACTAGGTAGTTACTTAGTCTCTGAGAACTTGAGCAAGGAAGAACAAAGATGTTGACACAAATCCATACTGGCCCTAAAAAATAACCTGTGTGACTATGCTCTGGAGGGAGAGATAGCTAATAGGGGGTTTGTGAATCAACTATGGCTCATGGACTTTAGTTGAAATGGATACAACATTCTAAGGTTGACTGTTTTGTATTGCTGTCTTTTGGATTCTTATACTGTAAGGAAAAAAAAGAATAAAAGTTAAATCATGTTGTAGCTTTGATTTGTGCTGTCTTCAGAGTGAATGGAAGGATCTCGTTCTTTGTTGAGGCCAGGAGGTACTACAGATGGCGCCATTCCATGAAAACCCACCAAGGACACTGGAGCGATTGGTTAGGGCAAGAAGCATACAGTGATTGGGAGGCTGAGTATTCGTGCCCAGGAGTTCTTGGGAATATTTGGAACATTGCACAATTTAAGGTGTGTGTGTGTGTATGTGTGTGTGTGTGATTTACTCATTACAAAGAAACAAATGTTGTGATTTGGCAATGCTGGGATTAACAATTGCAACAGAGGAAAAAGAGATCAGATATGTGTTTTGGGAAGGGTCTTTGGAGGCTGGATGCACAGTGCCTTAGAGAGAATGGAGATAAGGAAAACAGTTGAAACAGTCTTTCAAAACAGATAATGGCAACCTGAACTGGAAGATGACTGTGGGGGCCAAGAAGACATAAGACATCAAACATTTAGGGAGCTTGGAACCTCTTGGTTGTGGGTACTCAGGAGAGTGTTGTTTACTACCAACACAAGCTAAAGCAGCTGAGCCTGTTTTCCTTTGGAGGAAACTCTATTGTTTGTCAACATAGACATTGTGGAAATTTCTTCTCAATTTGAATTTGACTTGGTCTAGCACAGAAGCACATTCCTGAAACCTCCTGTAAACCTGGCTGAAAATGCCCGTTTGAAGTATGTTATTCCATGACCCAATGATTTTGGGAAGTCACTGTGCCAGCATCCTTAACGCTCTACTCAAATGTTTGTCCTACTCCACCTGTCCTTCAACTCCTGAGATAAGAGTCTCAGAGTCCAACCTAATCTAAGACAAATGTCATGTCTGGGTAGCAGTGGTGTCCTTTTAAAATTTCTAAAGTGAAGGAAATATTCCATGCTTATGCTATTCAGTAAGGTAGCCTCTGAACCACTACAAGGTGGCAGGGAAACTGAGAGCTGAATTTTTAGTTCACGTTATTGTTAATTAAGTCTGATTCATATTAAGGCAACCTTATGAGGCAAATCTCTCTGACACCGGGGAGAACATCACTAGATCCTGGTGCCCGATACCCTGCCCACAATATGGACACTTGGAAATTTTAGTTTGGGGGAAGTTTTATATATTTATCTTGTCCACAGGAACCAGTAGATATGACAAGTGTCTTCCCCACTACTGTTCTGAAGTTCCTTCTACCTGTCAGTGTGAATTACTTAGTGCTACACACACACAGAAGGCAGCTAAATGCTATTAAGTATATGAATTTAGTAGTGTGTGTTTTGTTGTTAAAAGTCACATAACAGGCTCTGCTTGAGCGCACCAGGATCCCATATGGGCACTGGTTCTAATCCCAGAAGCTCCACTTCCCATCCAGCTCCCTGCTTGTGGCCTAGTAAAGCAGTCGAGGAAGGCCCAAAGCCTTGGGACCCTGCACCCGCATGGAAGACCTGGAAGAAATTCCTGGCTCTTGGCTTCATATCGGTGTAGCACAGGCCATTGCGGTCACTTGGGGAGTGAATCATCGGACAGAAGATCTCTCTCTCTTCTTTCTGTATGTCTGACTTTGCAATAAATATAAATAAATGTTTTTTAAAAAGTCACATAACAAAACAGGTGTCTTTGGCAAGATGCTAATAAGCAAGATATAGGTTCAATACTCTTTACACCCCCCCCCAACCCACACTCTGGATTCATATTTGAATCACATCTTCATAGACAGATCCTCTCGACTCCTCATTGATATTCATGCAATTTTATGGTGTGATGAACATTTTCACTTCTGATTGTTTGAACAATTGGCAAAGCTTGGGCTTATTTGCTCTGATTTCCAGCCATCACTCAAAAATGTGTCTACCTAAGGTTGCAGTCTCCAAAAATCTCACCATACATGAAGTTAGTTGCATTTTAGCTAGTTGTATTTTAACTTAGCTGTCCATAGGTAATAACTGTTTAATCCTTGTCAGGCAATATATAAGTATTCTAGAACAAGAGTTTTTGGTGTCTTACGCCTAGAAAGGGACAAGTAGGGTGTGTTACAGTTTTCTCCGGCTGGCACCTGAGCAGTGAAAACACAGAAAGCAAGATGAGTAAATCCAATTCAATAAATATTTAGAGTGTGATAACGATGTGGGAAGCTTTGAGGTAGAGAAAAACGACTCCCTTTGCTTGTGCCAAGAACATTACAGGGCAACCTGTTCCTATTTGTAAAGTTGAGTCTAATAATATCTGCAATTTATTGGATTTTCTTTTAAGCACTTCAAAGCATCTTGTAATCAAATCCTGACATTTTCATTAAATATATTTATTAAATGCTAAACAATTGAGGCAAAAAGGGGTAGGGACATTTGTTAACCTTATGGTGTGTAGGAACCTGCAGACAAGCACATATGTACATATGCATATGAAATTACACAAGCAGAGCATGTCCAAAGAAAGTCCGTCTTCCTCAACCTCAGATTCTTTACTTTTATAAAATAGGAGGTATAACATTTCTGAGGTTTATTAAGAAAAGAAAATTGTAAAAGTATATGAGAAAACAATAAACGAGAATGCTCCTTAAGACCCATGCCTTAATGAAAGGAAAGGAGGGAATCACCCTTTCCCCAATATGATGAGGACTTGTGCTGGAGTCTGACTTGACAACTCTATTGAGACGCATACGGATGCATTTTCCGGACAGATGGCTGATATGTTCTGTGCTGCACGTGTATGGCTTTTTGTGCAGTTGCTTTACCATGAAGAGCCGCTTTCAGGGATCTTTATGGAGCAAAACTATGTTAGGTGAACCTCAACCAACAGGGTGCCAGAGGCTTGAATCCAATGTAAACAGTTGCATGGACGTTGGGTACACGGAGTGTAAATAACATCTTGAATGCCACCAAATGTCAATACCGATGCTTGGTGGTGTTACATAAATTCAGCTTTAATTGAGACAAGCTAAATCCAACGGAATGGATCTGTTTATAGTCTCAGATACTGAAATGATGCCTAAATCATGGAGATCTTACACCTTATATCTATGATGTTCACAAATGTAAGACTGTGTGGTGTGTGGTGTGTGGTGTGTGTGTGCATGCGCGTGCGTTTCCTTGGCTTGAAAATTCTTATCTACTTTAGCACGAAGTTCTAAGTAAACAGCCGTCCTCAGGGCTACTCTATGGGAGAGAGGAAGGGTGATTTATGCCTCAGGAGGAATTGTTTATATTCTGTGGCAGTGTACCCTGGCTCCATTAAAAATTAGTAACCAAATCCATCTATAATAACCTTAAATAATAACATGGGTTCATAGGAGGTTCAGTTTATGGGTGCTAGCACATTTATGACTTTAAAATAGATAATCCAGGGGATTTAAACAGACTGCTGAAATGAGCATTGTAAAGTGTGCTTGTGGTAAAATACTGGAGCTGGGACTTCAAACAACTGTTTCCAGGCAAGAAATCCAATACATCAAGTGCCTAGTGCTTCCTAGCCAGGTGTCTGATGGTAAGCGTAGAGATAGATAAAAATTGTAAAATAAAATCTGAATATTGTAGCTGGTGAGCAAAGCTTTTCATTCTTTTTAAAAGGAAGATATTTGGGAGATAGAAACCTACAGTCCTGTTTTTAAAAAGGAGGAATTACAATCTCTTTAAAGAACTCCAAATTTAATTTTAAAACTTTTTTAAGAAAAAAAAAAATAGGTTGCAGAGCTAAAACTGAACTGCCGCTCGAATTGCTTTCGTCTTGCCCAAGAATCAGTTGATGTGAAGAGTAATAACGATCTTACCATTATACTCCACATAACTGTGCCTTCTGCAAGTTAGATAGCCTAATTCCAAAAAGTGTTGTGCACTTTTAAACTATTAAGGGTCTTTGTTTTTTTGCTTCTTATTGAAGGTCTTCTAAATCCTTCTAACCCTTCATAAGTTCTTATCATAATAGTGTACCTAAACCCTGAATGTTTTGCTGGGCCAAGTGTCAGATTTGATTGCAATGCCTTCAACCTGCCCCATGCACTTTAAAGTTGTGTCAGACTACACCAATGAGACCAGTTTATCTATTGAGTTGTGGGCAAACAATGGTTTTAAAATCAGGAGAAAAAACACATAGGCATTGCCTAAATCTCTTTGTTTTCTTTTTAATTTTATTTCTGCTGATAACTTTGCTTGTTCACCAAGTCTCTCTCTCTCTCTCTCTTTCTCTCTTCTCTCTCTCTTTTTCTCTCAACCAGACGAAGATCTCCAAGGACCCTGTTGAGTCAGGGGACTCCAATGTCCTGTGATTAGTTTGGGAATGACGCAGGTCCTCTAGTGATGTCTGACTGGAGACCGTGTGTGGTGATTCAGAATTTGCACCTGTGTTATGAGGAAGTAAAGAAAGAATCTTGACGGGAAGGATTCTGAGTCCATGGGTGTTAAAATCTTGTTTCAAATAATAAATATTGGATATGAGGCCAATAACTGGCTGGATTGTCCTTTACACTGACTATATGGAATGTGAAATCGCAGTGTGAGATCAATGTTTACACTGAGGGAGACTTGTACCTGTGCTTTTGTACTTACTTTCCTCCTACTTATCTGCATTTTCTACTCATATTAGACATTTTTTCCTACTTCGGGGTTTACATTCTTTGACATATTTTCCCATGCTTTATAGGAGGGATTATCGCAGCTTATTTCCTTTAGAAGGTAAAACAGGGAATAAATTTAAAAAAATATCTGAACTGATTAACCCCAAACACTGAATGGATGAAAAAGTTTGCTGATTTATCAGTGTGTTCTACTTGTAATATTTACTTCTCGGTATCTATCTACTTGGGCAAATTTGCAATCTATATAGGAATGAAGTGGATTTGTTTACCTGAAATTGTCTTGCTTCTCTATGATGCTGAAGCAAAACAAGCCTTGTTTTCCTCTAGTAGAACAGATGTCCTCTGTGATGTAGACATCTTCTCGTCTGATGGATGGAAATAATACATGTGTTTCTGATCATGACTCTCATTTGCATTCTTTTGGATCCTCCCGGTAACTTTAAGGAGAAAAGCTGTTTTGGGTGCAGGCCTTTAAAATGGGAATCACAATGAGTGGAGGCCACTGTAGCTCCTTGTAATCCCGAGTTCCTATTATGTATGCTAGAGAGGAGAGAGATGGGATGGGGAGAGAGTGAACAAGAGAGCCAGCTGTTACCCACTGGCTCATCCTCTAAATGCCTGCACTAATTGACCTTAGGCTGGACTGAAGTTGGAATTCAGGAATTTAATCCAATTCTTTGAGGATGTCAGGAATGCCATTACTTGATCATCTGTGGCCTCACATACTCTGCATTGGCAGGATGCAGGACTCAGGAACCAGAGCCAGGTATTGAACTCAGGGACTCTGATGTGGGATGTGGGTTCTTGACTAGCATCTGCACCACCAGAACAATTGGCCTCCCCTGTCATGAGTTTCTGTAGGCCACTTTGTGATATTCTCAAACAGAGGTAGGTGATAAATTTGAACACATTCATTCTGAGAATGCTTTGAAAACAATTTTTAAATCTGAAGAGCCCTCAATTTTATGTCTCCAGGTTGTGTGGGAAACTAATTAGCAACCAGATTTTAGAGTTCTGCCTCTTTATCCTATAATAAGGTATTCCTTTGAAGGTAATGAACTAACTGGAAATGGAAATGCCCTGAAATATCATACATCACCTCTATCTTGTGTTGGACAATCAGGTAAGTTTGTAGCTCAAAGACATGGGCAGTAGTTTCCCTGACTTCTTCTGATAGTTTGATTTTTAGAAAAGAATTTAAAATTTCCTGAGCTCCACGCTCATCATTTGTAAAATAGCTATAACAGTCCCCTTTGGCTGTGAGGAGAAACAAGGCTAATTTATACTACTCTTCAGTGTTGCAATCTTCCAGTTTCTCGGCCACTCTTGTGTAACTACTGATGTCCTCGTAAGACCTGCTGTCTACTGAACCAACAACCATCTCCCTCCGTCATGCTGTCGTGTGTTTTCCCTCATTTCTGGCTTTTTGTTATTGTTGCTTTTACTCAAATGAGATGCTATTGTGTCTAGTTGCAACACTCCCTTGATATATATTCTGATGGTCTTTTTCTCTCATGTTAATGTCATGAAAAAATTCATATTCCGGTTACAAAACCACAGCAAAAACCTCGTTTGTCTTCTAGGTGTCTGTGTTTAATGTATCCAAAGAAATACACATACCATTCCTAAATAGTCTTACTTCAAATTTTTGGTTGCAAAACTGCAGATATTATCTTTTTCATTGTCCTCTCCTCTCTGCACTACCCACTAGCAATGACCTCACTTTCCCTGGAGAATAGCAAGAGCAGATAGGAGGCCTGGCACCCACCTGCCATTAACATTTTCAGTCTCCTCTCATCTGTATTTTCTAAACAATGCAGGGATCAATGAATATTAGCATCATTTTTCATAAATCTTGTTTGGAGATATCTGATGCACTTGCAATAATTTTAAAAAGTCTTCTCAAATTTAACCTTTATTAAATTTTACACATGAAAAGGACTGCATTAATCACTGCACAATTGTGAAATTTATCTTTAATATAATGGTAGTAGTAGCTTATAAGGCACAAAAGGAGATGTTTTAGTCTCTTCCAGGGAATTAGCAGTTTGAATAGTTTATCACTGATTGTTTTCTTAGGACATGTCTATCCGGGAATAGTCAACGTTGCAGTAAGCATACAATCACTTAATGCTAAGTACAAATGTTAGATAACTGCCTATCTTAGAGTGGATTTTACCTTTAAGAAATTTGCACTATTCTATAATTATGTTGCTAAAATCTCAGGTTCCAAATTAAAAAAAAAAAGGTTCCCCTATACCTGATCATTTGCAAGTGGGGATAAGCCTTATTGGGGTGAAACCATTCAGTCCACCACAAGGTCACTCTGCCACTTGTTAAATTTCTGCAGTGAAAGGGTTTTCATAAGCTGCTTCTCCAAGAAGTAGCAAGAAGACAAATTAGAAACTTGAAAAGGAAAGCTGTGTTTCCACAATATGTCATCATTTCTTCGATATTGTCAGATTTTTAAGTTATGCCTCAGTGGCAATTCCAGTCTCTATGATGCTGTCAATAGCAGGGGTGCTCAAGAGCCAGCCTTGAGTTTTGTTCCATGGTGTTCTGTGTTTACCGGTTGTATTCTCAAATCTGTTGAAAGTGTGATGTCATACTTGAGAATAAAGACCTAGTAATAAAAATAGTACCTTGGGACTTCAACTGTCTCAGAGTGAGTGAAAGAGATTAAATAATGCTGATGATTTACAACAGATTAGAATTGGCGGGAACTTTTATTCTTTCACTTTTACTTATCGCATAAGCGTTCCAGAGCTATGGGGTTAAAACATAGATTTCATGAAATGGTTCACTAGAAGTGAAGATGTTTTCACGGTCATAAAGTTAGGAAATATTCATATTCTGTTCCTTTTAAGAAATTAAAAACACAAAGTATTGAAAAGCTCCGTATGTGTCCTCGAGCAAGCTATCTAACCACTCTGTATCTACTTGTATATAAAAATGAAATCTAATACAAGCAACTGAGTCATTGTGTGGTCTGATGGAGGAAGAGGTAGTATGTGAAAAATGCTTATGACAGTGCCTGACACAAAGGAAACTTTTATTTTCAGCCCAGCATTTTCCATCTCTTTGAGCAGACAGCAAATTAATGCAACATAAAAGAAACTGAAAAAGCCTTCCGCCTGCTGTTAAATGTTTTAGTGGGTGGTAAGCGTGCTGAAGGTAGGATTCTGTTTCTGCTTATTGTGTGCATTCCAATTCTAGCACAGTACCTGGCACATAGCAGGTGCTTGGCAAATATTTGATGGTGCATGAATGACTAAGAGTGCTCAGCATCACCTGTTTCAGAGTCAATCTGATTGGCCTACACCTGTGCACAACTGAAGAACCCATATAACCTTTCCTTCCTTCCTTCAGGGGCAATCCAATGGTTGGCGCTTCATAAACCAATGTTATTTCATTGCCCAAATGGAATTCATGCTTTTATTGATTGGATACCTGAGAGTAAGTGTGGCAAAATTAGGATTCAAACTTTAAATCAATGTAGGCACAAAATGTGTCCATTGCTCAGCTCTATGAGACTAGAAGATGCTTAAAGCAAGAGCTAATCCTAATATTAGCGCTAGTTCCTCTGAACTTGAACAGGTTCTCTGTGGCTTTGGAGATGTAGCACGGGTCTCAATGCAGAGGAAGGTTGACGAGTTTGATCACTTTCTTAAAAATATAGTTATGACTGAAGTTATAATGCTTTCCCAGTACATGTATTATGAGTGATTTCAAACGATTTATGTAAATAATACATGCGATTAGCTTCTTCACTTTGGTTGTAAGATACGTAATTCTGTCAAAATTCCAAAGAGCACAAGGGTTGCAACAGGAGATTCTGTCACTGGCTCAAGATCTTGGATATCCTTTGATTCTCTGTTCAGTTATGGATGAATAATAATTGATAGGACTGAAATGTGTGCTCTGTTTGGTGATACTTTCTGTTGTGTATCAATTGTTGTGCATTCATGGTGTGTTGGTGCCTTTTGTTGCTGCTTCCCACACCTCAAGCATTAGGTTATTACTAGAGGTTCCTTACAATATGAAAAAGGAAGATTGAGTCATAATTTCTTTTCTGTACGGGAAAGAATGTTAATTTTATTTAGGTTCTATATTTGCTGAATTGGTGCTAAAAAAAATGACATTTTATTCCTTGCAATGTAAGAATGGTTCTCCTATTCCCCACCCATTCCTATTCCCCTCCTATTACACCGTGGCATATCAGGAACATTGGGTTGTTCTTTAGTTTAACCATCTGCAACAATAACGGCTTTCACCATTGGTCACCTGCAAAGATCCCTTTAAATTTAATTTTGAGTTACAAATAAAGTGAATACAAGGAAATGTTTTCTTTCTACTTGGAGTTGAAAATACAGGAATAAGTAGAGCTTGAAATATAATCTGTGGCACTGTTTTGAAGCTGTGCAAAAAAGCCTCTTAAATTACAATTTCATATTTGCAAAAGCACAGCGGAAAATCATAAGAATGAATGGGACCACCCGGTTTGTTCATTTACGTATATGTGCTAGCCAGATAGCATAACATCTGAGGGAGCGATGAATGTCTTCTTGAATCCCACCCTAAAATTCTAAGTTTGAGTGATGACATTCAGAAATCCTAGAGAAATGCTTATTGTAAATAAGTAAAATTAAAATCAGCGATAAATACAGAATGCTTGTAAATGAGAGGTACTCTACATGACTAATGCATGGCGATTAGTGAGCTACAGCTAGAGAAAACAGTGGGTGATGTTTATAGTGTGGTTTGCATATCCATTAGTTACCATCAATACAGCTGTGCATTCTATATGCATGTCCTTTGAAAGCGGATACCTGAACAAGGCTTCTTGGAGCTCAATAAAGACAGCATATTTTGCCTAGTTGCATTCCAGATACATACTGCTACATTGGCTAGCAATTTGTTCTTCATCTTGGTTTAAGTGTGTTCACAAAACATGAAAATCTTTCTTCTTTTTATGTCTTTGATGCAATAAAACTGAATTCAGCAAGGTTCATATTGTATTTAACGAGTATGTCAAAATTTAGTTTGCCTAAGCATTCCTCAAGTGTTAGTTACCTGCTGTGAGATTCTCAAACCTTCCGCACCAGCTGAATGTGTTGTAATTCAATTTAGTCTGGCACTCTATACCTGGAGTTAGCATCAGGTTCCACATGTCAAATGGCTCATTCCCATAGTTCACCCATTTCAGGCGCAGTCACAAGCCTCCCCTACTGCTGGCTGCCTGACTGCAAGTTAGGTGTTTGCATAACTCTGTCCAGACATTTCGTGATTTGTAAAAATAGCTCACTGGGCTGGGGACATCACTTTATTGAAATTTATCAGAAACTATGCAAATCACAGATAGACAAGTAGAGAAGTGCATAGGGCAGGGTGGTAGAGGGCAGCGCAGTGCTCTGTGCTGTCTTTAGAGGAACTGGCCTTCTCCCACAACCTTGAGAATGTGCTCACTAACCAATTGGGAAACTTGAACTCATTTTATAGCTCAATCTTCAGGCCACTTCCTGTAAAAGATTGGTGGGTTGTACTGAAATTTCCAACTTTATTATCATTTAATTTTTCTGGCAGTCAGTCCGTCTACCGAGACTATCTTGAAGCTTCACTGCAGGCTATCTTAGTCACCTCAACTCAGGTTTAATAAAAAAGAAAGACAGCTCTCTCTCTTTTTAACTTATTGTTAAAATCAGCCACCAAAATTGTGTGTGTTTATTCTCTACAACATAATGTCTTGACATGCAGACAGCTTCTGCAATGATTAAATCTACTACTTAACATAGACATTACCTCACAACTCTAGCTTCTTAACATGCATTTTCTATTGAGAAAATCTAGTAACTAGTCTGCTACTGAGAATAGATCTCAGAAGAGATCTATAGATCTACTGAAAGTATATCTTGTATTTAAAAGTCTCACATCCTTTGATTAGCCTACGCTCCAACTATTCCCACCTCTCGTTTAAAGATGTATTCATTTTTACTTGAAAAGCAGATTTACGGAGAGGTTGGGATGTGAGGCAGAGAGAGAGAATCTTCTGTCTGCTGATTCACTTCCCAAATGACCACAGCTGAAAGAGGTTAGCTGTTCTGAAGCCAGGGGTCAGAAGTTTCTTCCCCATCTCCCATGTGGATTCAGGGGCCAAAAACTTGAGGAATCTTCTGTTTTCCCTGGTTATAAGCAGGGAGCAGGATTTGAAGTGGAACAGCCAAGGACAACAAACTAGTGCCCACGTGGGATGGTGGGGCCACAGACAAAGGATTTGTCTGTTTTGTCACTGTGCCCACTCCTCTAATCTCTACATTTTTTTAAATCAACTTTCTTTTGAAAGAGTTATTTATTTTTGTTGGAAAGGCACCTTTACAGACAGAAGGAGATACAGGGAGAAGGATCTTCCATCTGCTGGCCCACTCCCCAACTGGCTGCAACAGCCAGAACTGAGCTGACCCAAACCAGGAGCCAGAAGCTTCTTCCATGTCTCCCATATGGGTGCAGGTTCCCAAGGCTTTGGACCATCCACTACTGCTTTCCCAGGTCACAAACATGGAACTGACTAGCAAGTGGAGCAGTAGGGACATGAACAGGTGCCCATATGGGATCCCAGTGCATACAAGTTGAGAATTTAACCACTAGGCTATTGTACCCAGCCCATAGGTCAACTTTATTTTATTTTATTTTATTTTTTGATTATGCATAGGAGTGAGATCCTCTGCATTAGTCTTTTCACAACTGGATTATGAAGGTACTACAATAAATCCACAGAAAGGCAGAATTAAAAATGAGCTTATTTGACACAAAATGGTTACTGTTTATGAATCATTTTTCATAACAAACATTTTTATGAACATTTGAAAACCCCCTCTACTTCACTTAACATAATGTCCTCTGAGTTTATGAATGTTGTTATAAATGAAAGGGTATTTTCCTTTTTATAATTTTTAAGTGGCAAAATGATATTTCATGTGGGTATCACTCTTTTAAATCCAGTCACTCAATGATGGGCATTTAGTTTGAAATCAGGAGCCTGGAACTCTGCGTCTCAAGTGGATTCTGGGGCCCGAGCACTTGAGTAATCTCGCGCTGCTTTAGCAGGAACATTAGCAGGGAACTGAATCCGAGGTGCAGCGATTAGAACTCTGTCCACATTCACACGCAATGCTGGCATCTCATTGAACCTGCTGTGTCACAATGTTGGCCTCGCAAAACTTTGTATTTTTCTATATTTAGTTTTATCTTACAATTCTATTGAATACCTTTATTAGTTCTAATAAGTTTTGTTTTGATATCTTTATTATTTGTTTTCTCAAGGTCTCCATTTTGTTTACTTGTTTATGTGCTTGTTATTGTTTTCTTCTACTAACTTTGGGCTTAGTGGGTTTTTTTTTTACTTGTTTTGTTTCATGATTAATTGAAGTATCCTGGTAAGTTGTTTATTTAAGAACTGTTTTTTTAATGTTGGTATTCTATTTCTAATTTTCTCTCTTTAGAACTTCTTTTGATCAAACATATTTTTGGTATATTGTGTTTATGTATGAACTTAGTTTAAAGTTTTCAGTCTGATTTTTTGACACATCAGTTGGTTAGACTGTCTAATTTCCCCCACACTGTTAGGTATTTTTGAATTTCTTCATGTTATTGACTTAAATTTTATAGTTTCCTTTTCAAAACTGATGCATGACATAATTTTTTGTCTTCTTAAATCTGTTAAAATGTCTTTTCCATTATAACATATGATCTATTTTGCGAATATTCCATGTACTTTTGGGAAAAAATATGAAATCTAAAGCTGTTGAATAGACTTTTGTTTGTGCCTATTAAGTCTCTTTGGTGTAGAGTATTACTTAAGTCTGATATTCTCATATGTTTTTGTCTAAAGATCTGAGTCAGTGAACGTGGATTTTGAAGTTCCTTGCTGTTATTGTATTCTAGTATATCTCTCCCTATTGTAGGGATATTTGCTTTATATATGTAGGTGCCTAAATTGACATTACGCCAAAAGCTCCTTTTGCTTAGTACGATGACTTGTGAAAAGCTAAATTTAGAGGCTCAGACTAAGAAAAAATTATTGTGAAAGAAAATTTCCAACCCCATCAGATGAAACTTGGTACCTGTAACAGCGGGCCCTGGATTCTGGTTGACTTTTGCTTTACACATAATGGCCCAAGGGTGGCCTCCATGTGGATCAGTCTTCTGTGGCATTATTGGTAACACCATGTAGCTACCCCTAGTCATAGAAAACAACATCTGGATTTAGACATTTACTCCTAATTATAGAAAACAGCATCTGTATTTAGAAATGTAATCAAATCCTTGGCATTCCCAATTAGGATTACAAGGTGTTTTATTTTGCACTATAATGGCATTTCAAAAGGGCAGCAAAATGTTTTGCTTTACCCTCAGAGAACCAGTCTTGCATGAATCTGTATCACTAATACTGTAACAGGTTAGGAACACTGTGAATCTAAGGTTCAGCTTTCTCAGGCCAATATTTAAGGTTCTAGTTTTCTTTCTGGTGCAGGCAAAGTCAAATTGACAACTACAACTCAAAGGTCTTGAAATTGTGTAGAAAACTTAGAAGTTCATAAACAAGAGGGTCACCCACAATCTTCCTAAAATGTGTACAATGCCTTTGAAAGACTATGCACTTATATAGATGTACACACACACTTATATACATATATATATTTAAGCGGTAAAACAAGAGATGTGCTCAATATTTATACATGTCTTTTAAATAATAAGGGAAAACGTGTGTTGGTGTTACCACCCCATGAGGTGGCAAATGACATTGAAACAGAAACTACTGAGATATATATACACTTTCTCTAGTTCGTATATATAAGGCTCTTGTGGGTGTGTGTGACACACCTTCCTGCTGGCATACACGTACAGTCAGATCTTGGGTTCTTTTTCTGTTTGTTCATCTTCTGACATGCATTGTGGTGATTCTAAGGAGCATAGTACCAGCAAGAACTGTTCCTTCTGAGGTTGAGGGGAGCTCTCTCCTCATCCTTCCATTCTATGCTGCTTGAGGAAATCCTGCTGTAGCCAGCTGGACTTTAACCACTCAGCCAGATTGCTTGGTGCTGAATTATCCTTCCCACCAGGGAGCCATTATAGACAACAAAAGTTCTGAGCATTATATTTTCTAAGCGGATTTAGGGAGATCTCTCTAGAGGAAGTTAGTAGTCCTAGCAAGAAGGTAACTTCAAAGCTGCCTTGCAGCTGGAAAGCTCCTAACTCATTTCTAGAAAAAAGAAGGAAGGAAGGGACCTTTACAAATGTCAGAATAATTAAAGGGGAAACTCTTGGGTGCAATGCTTTCTGAGGGTTAATTTTCTTAACTCATCCAATGTTAACACAGGCCCAATCTTTTAAGCCATTTTCAATTTGTTGTCTCAATGCTGAAATGCTTGGCTTAGGGATGTGAAAGTGCTTTTCCCAAATGAAAGTTATTATGAATTTTATTTTATTTGAAAGGCAGAGATGAGAAGAGGGGAGAGAATGAGTGAGGAGAGAGAGAGAGAATCTCTGATTTTCTGGTTCATATCCAAGACACGCACAATAGGTGGGATGCCGAAATGAACCCAGGGACCTCAGCCTGTGTCTGAATCTCCCACCCGACGGATTGAAAGGAACAAGTACTTGAGTCATTACCTGCTTCCCTCCAGGATATAGTGCTGTGGGAAGCGAGTATTAGAAGCCGGGTCAAGACATGGGATGTGTGTATCTCAAGTGGTTCTTAACCCTTTTGCCAAATGCTCATGACAAAAAGTGATTTTTCAAAGTGATAATTGTAATTTGTCTTACTAAGTAGCACACACTCTCCAATTCATTGAATGCACAGCTATTAATTCAAAGAGATTATGTCTCAATCAGAAATTATTCTATTCGCTTTCATCTCAGTTTTAGAAGCACCCATGTCATACTGAAAGCCAGAAAGATCACTTGTACACTACAACTAGGAAAATGGAACCACGCTGAGCATCATTTGGCATGGTACGGCAACACAATGTATATACTACTGAATGCGTTGTGAGCAGTGTATGTTGAGCTCTATGCTGTGGACTAATGAGTACAGTTTTAAAATTTATATGTTGAAACTTTGCTCTTCCATGTGAATGTAAAGACAGACTTTAAGAAGACAGGTGGTGTTGAATGAGATCCTGGAGATCAGAATCCAGTAGCAAAGCCCTCTGTACATGAAGAGGAGCAGGCAGCAGAGACCTGGCAAAGAGAGAGGTCGACAGCAGGCCAACCTCAGGGAAGCTTCATGAGCAGCTAGGCTTGATGGCATCTTGGTCTTGGCTCTCCAGCCTCAAGAACTGTAAGACACAAGGCCTGTTGCTTCAGTCACTCACCTGCAGTATTTTGTTATGGCAACTCCCACTGAGGCACACATCCTGAATCCAAGTAGAACAGTTACTATTCTACAGGAAGGCTGATGGCTTTCAGGGTGTTCCTGTAGTGGAACACTGTTTCTGGTATCTAACTCCCATGTGAACCTTAACCTTCCTCACATGTTCAGATCTTCTTCTTCAGTGTAAAACCTGAAGTGAGCAGGAAGTAATCACTAGGAAGTAACTATAACCCAACCATGACACAGAGGATTCTTTCTATCATGTCCATCTAAGGCATCCAACTTGCAACACGAGGAATTAATTGAAATTTCACTGTTGCTTGTTATAGAAAATTATGACTAAGCTAATTGCCTAGTAAAACAAACCTAATTCTCATTTTCTAAGATAGATTCGACATCTTAAAAACAAAGATGTCAGATTTCATAAAAATCACAGATATTTTTATAGGATATTTTTCTAAGGAGATAGCTGGATTAGGTGTTTAATACCCCAAAATTGAATTTAGAATTATAACAATTCACAAGGGGGACAAATGCAAAAATAACTGATTATCCTTATGTGAAGGGGCAGTCTGGGTACAGAGAGCTGGAGAGGAAAAATATCTGAGCAGATGGCTTGCAGGGGTTTCTCTCCCAGCTGTTCTGGGAGCTTAACAAACCTCTGGCTTTAGTGAACAAGGAGACATTACTAGCCAGAAATCATATACTAGAAGTTTTTAAACATTTAACAAAAGAAGATAATACTCACTTGTATTCAAGATTTGATAACAAAAAACAATATTTTTTCTCCACATCTCTGGTGGGAATGTTATTAAAATATGTGATTGCTGATTCAGTAAATTTTTTTTGAAAGTCGATGCCGAGAAAGCTGTGATCCACAACAGATTTCACAGACTCTAATACACGACACTTGCCTTCCGTTGGGTCGATGTTAGAATTAGAATTACACATTATCCTTCGGCAGTTTCCGTAAAGCAGCTGTATACAAACATGGCTCAGGTATGCAGATGTGGTAAGACACCTGCACTTTACTGTCTACATTTTCTACATAGAAAGCAAAATAATGTGGAAGTAGTAAACAAAGTGTAGCCTTGTTAGACTTGGGAAGGAGGTCATGTGTGGACAAGAATTGTGGGAGGGTTGGTTAGTGTAGAAACAAAGCCGGGGCCAAGGTAATGGGATGCAGTCCATGGCAACGGCAACATCAACAGGGATATGAGTCGGAGATTGTGCCAAAATCACCCTGCCTTGTTTATGATTGGGAGTTACCACGAGACGATGGCAGTCCCGGTGTGTAACGTCACTTTGGATCACAGGGTAGCATCAGACTGCCAGAATACCTTAGTTCCAATCTTATTTTTTATTCCCTACATTATATGGAGCAATTAGTGATGGACACAGCTGAGAATGGTGATTCCTCTTCACTCGCCTACTGGTTGATACTTTTTAGGAGTTTCTCCCGCCCTCAGCCAAATAAACCTCAAAATGTGCAACCAATGAATGCATTTAAGTGGTTGAAGTATAACTCAGAAATAATTACAGAGACAGCATTTCAAAGTTACTTGATTATTATCACCTAATTATATTGAGAAATAAATAATATTCAGAAAAGGATATATTCTACAAAAAAGTAAACGATCATTTTCTTAGCTTAAAATTTGAACAATTTTAAGAAAAGATAAAACTAAATGTCACAATAAATGTCTCATTCAAATGAGATATTTTATGCATTTTGAAATTTTGAATGTACTTCAAATATGACAACATTTGCCAACTTGTTGTCTATGGCTGCATTACCACTCACATTCATGATGACGTGAAAGAGTTCATATTTATTGTCTTGTAGTTCTAGAAGTCTAATATGGGTTTCGCTGGGCCAAAACTGAGGTGCTGTCAAGACTTCCTCTTGGAGGCTCCAGAGGAAAATCTGCTTACTTTTCCAGCTCTAGAAGTTGCCCACATTCTTTGCACGTAGGTTTCATCATCTGTTTTCAAAGCCAGAAATGCTTCTGTTTGATCTTTCTTTAGAAACCACCTTCTGATCACAAACAGGCAAGATTCTGCCTTAAAAACTCATGTGATGACATTGGCCCCACTGGCTAGTACAGGATAATCAGCCCATTTCAGGATACTTAAAGTGAACACAGCTGTAAAGTCCCATTGTCACATAGCACAGCATGTACAGTGGTTCCAGGGATTCAGGCTTGGACATCTTCGGGCACTAGTATTCCGCATGCACCATGAAGTGTGCCATTAGAACACAGAATACAACGCTAGCATAATTTCCTCAAGATTTTCAAGTCTATGGCATTTGAATCCTATTATCAACATCTGTATATTTTAATAAAATGGACGTTAAAATGGCACACTGTCATTGAATACTATCACAGCACCAGAAACGAATCCCAAAGCAGCAATCGCTTGATACACACAGGTATTGGTGCGGCACTGCCTCATTAATTACCCAATGACGGACCATTGTGTGTAATGGAGATGGAATTAGTGAATGTGGTTGGTTAAGTGTAAGTCAATAATTTGTCAAAGACTTAAAGCAGATAAAAAAACTTATAGAATCAAGTAGTGGAAAACAATTTGTAAAGTGAGACATTCCACCCGAAGTTGAACATCCAGATACGATACGATCTTCATTTTCTTTCTGATGCTCAGAGCAGATTTCATTACCAACTCATCTGTGAGGCTAATCAATTATCTCCTTAAACACAGTGCGCTGCGTTTATGGCTTAAAAATTAGTATTATTAAAGTATCTTGAGCAAGAGAGGCTTTTTGAATCCCCTTGCATTTGGCTAGTGAAAATAAATTACATAATTATTGCTTTGCTGTGTAAATGCTGGCTCCGATGCTCAAATTCACTTCCCTGGAATATTAACTTACAAAGGAGACGGAGCCAGGAGCAAAGATAACAAGATTTTACTGAAGAAGAGACTCCGAAAGAAATATATGTTACTGTATGAGAAAACTTGGTCCAATTAATGTTTTTAGTTTTATATTGTATGCTTCACTATTTTTAAAGATTCATTTATTTATTTAAACTTAAAAACAGAATTTCATAGAGAGTAAGAGAAACAAAGAACTTCCACCTGCTGGGTCACTCCCCAGTTGGCTGCAGTAGACACAGTACATGAGGCAGAATTCAGGAACGAGGAGGACCTTCTTCTGAGTCTCCTATGTGGGTGGTAGGGGTCCAAGCAATTGAAGCTCTTTTCCTGCTTTCCCACACCATTAGCAGGGAGCTGGAACCTGAAAAAGCAAGAACATTAACCTATGCTTATACGGAATGCCAGTATCATAGGCAGTGATGCTAACTACTATATGCTACACTGCTGGTTCCTTGCTTTGATTTTTAAAACAATGATCACTTATGTATTGATTTGCAATGAAGGGCAATGGATATTTTGGTTATTTTTAGGCATGCATTTTCCCCTGTCTCCTTTACTAACAAGATAGCTATGGTTTACACTGGAATGCACCTTTTGTTTGAGCCTTGACAAGAGGTTTCTACAAGCAAAACTATATATCAGTTCCCTCCATTTAACATAGGACTTGGCATACGATGGTCATGAATATCAGAATTTGTTGGTGTTTTCTGACTGGGACTGTGATAAATGGCTTGAGAACTCTTTATTTCGTATTTTTTGAACTAAAGAATCCTTGAGGAATCTGACAGGGTACAACTACTTGAGCCAACAGCTGCTGCCTGCCAGGATATGCAATAGCTGGAAGTTGGCATCCAAAGTGGAGCCAGGACTCAAACCCAGACAACCTGATTTGGCATCTTAACAGCACCAAATTGCTAGGCCAGATAACCTCCCTGATTGGCACTTTGAAATTCATTATTTTGAAAATTTTTTCTTAATTAAAATGTCATATGTATTTTCTTTTAATACCATTACAATTCTTCTGCCATTTATCATCTTGAACATGTGGAATTCATTGTTGTGTATTGTGTGATACATGGATGCTTTGAGCACTACACAAAGAAACCAAAAGTTCCGAAATGTACACCTAGTTATCTGAATGACACCTGTATTGCATTTGCATGTTTGATTCATTCATGGTTTTTTCTGAATTCCCTATTCTATCTGCCAGTCCATCTTTTTTTTTTTTTTTTTTTTTTAAGATTTATTTTATTTTTATTACAAAGTCAGATATACTGAGAGGAGGAGAGATAGAGAGGAAGTGGAGCTGCCAGGATTAGAACCAGCAGCCATATGGGATCAAGGCGAGGGCCTTAGCCACTAGGCCACGCTGCCGAGCCCTGCCAGTCCATCTTAATTCTTGGTTTATTAATTCAAGTTTGCGGGGAGGGGCTTTTCCTTTATTTGTGATTTCTTTGAATATTTTGAATCCTTTAATATTTTATAAAAATCTTAGAACAAACTTGTCAAATTTTATAAACAACTTGCCTTGAACCTGCAGAACAGTATGGTAAGAGTCACTGTCATTCAGAAATTGGCTTTTAATTCATGAACATAGTCTAACTCCCCTCTTATTTAGATGTTGTTACTAGTTTGCTAGGATTCTTAAGCTAGTTTTCAGCTTCTTTTATTTTTGGAAGATTTATTTATTTTTACTGGAAAGTTAGATATGCAGAGAGGAAGAGAAGAAGATCTTTCGTCCACTCCTCAAGTGGCTGAAACAGCCAGAGCTGAGCTAGATGTGAAGCCAGGAGCCAGGAGCCTCTTTCAGGTCTCCCAGACGGGTGCAGGATCCCAAAGCTTTGGGCCGACCTTGGCTGCTTTCCCAGGCCATAAGCAGAAAGTTGGATGGGAAGTGGGGTCACTGGGATTAGAACTAACGCCCTTATGGGATCCTGGCAGATGAAATGAGGATTTTAGCCACTAGGCTACTGTGCCAGGCCCTAGTTCTCCACTTTATTCCTTCAGATTTATTGAAAACAGTGAATGTCATCCTTTGCTATTAAAAAAAGATCAACAAAGAGGGCAAGTTTTGTGATTAACGAGGTAAGACTTCCCCTGTAATGCCAGTATCCCGTATGGGCACTGACTGGTGTCATGGATGCTCTGTTATGATCCAGATATCTGATAATGTGCTGGGAAGCTAGCAGAAGATGGCCCAGTACCTGGACACCTATCTCCGACGTGGGAAACATGGCAGAACCTACTAGCTCCTAGCTTTAGGAGCCCTAGCTTCTGTACCCGTTTGTGAGTGAATCAGTGGATGGAAAATTCTCTCTCTTCCATTAAACAAGTAAATAAATTAACAAATAAATCTTTAAAACGTAAAAGTCAGGCCCAGCACGTAGCCTAGTTGCTGAAGTCCTAGCTTTGCACACATTAGGATCTTGTATGGGTACTGGCTCAAGTCCCAGATGCTCCACTTCTCTTCTAACTCCCTTCTTGTGGTCTGGGAACGCAATAGAGGATGGCCCAAAGCCTTGGGACCCTGCACCAAAGTGGGAGACCAGGAACAAGCTCCTGGCTCCTGGCCTTGGATCAGCTCAGCTCTGGCCATTGTGGCCACTGGGGAATCAATCTTCATAAACGGCAGGTACTCACACACTTGGATCATCCTTCACTGCTTTGTCAGTCGCATCAACAAGAAGACGGATCCAAGCAAAGTAGCTGGGATTGAAACTGATAACCGTGACACTGGATGCTGGTGTCCCAGTGCCAGTAGCCTGCTCTTGTCCCCCTTCCATGGTGGCTTTAACCTTCAATCTGGAGTCAGATCGCTTTCTAAAGGTAATTCTGGGTAGTAGCTTCTCTGTGTTCACCAAACGCAAGTGTTTGGTAAATTATTTGCGGAGCAGTTGGGAGAGAAACACCTGCAGGCAAGCTTTGCATCTGATTGTTCAAATCCTCCCAGTCATCTCCCAATTCTCTATTCTTTGACAGACGCCAGTGAAGTTGGCTTTGGAGCCCTGCTTAATTATTTCGTTTTAGCGTTCTTACTTCTTCGAATGTAAAGAAGTGAGAACTTGGAAGTATAAATGTGGAAGCTACACAATTCAGCCCAGCACTAGGGAAGCTCATTTCTTTTCTGACAAGATGCCAGAATTTGACTTGGGCCCGGCCAAATAGTTTTATTATCCTGAGAATCTGAATTGGGGTTCAGCTAGACAAAGAAGAATGGAAAGTAGGAACTTCAGTCTTGTTGGAGGTAAAAGACAATGCTGAAAGCAGGAGCCAGTGTCTGAATACATAGTGGCCTGTTTAAGGCATTTTCAGTCTATATTTCTAGATATTTCCAAGATGTCACAATGTACCCATCATCCTTTTAACTTAAACCTCGTTACGTTAGGTCTTCTTACAGTATTTTTTTTTTGTCTTGTAACCATTGAGCCTGATTAATACATTTCACACGGTGATATACCAGATAGCTATAAAAGCAAAGTTTCCTGAACATGTTAAAGGCATTGAAAAATACTTGTAATATACTTAATAGAACAGCAGGTTTAAATACAGTGAGTATATGCTAAGATATCAATTTCATTTTAAATTTGTATATATTAGAACTATAGATGAAAATGAGCTAAGACTATGTTAAACTTTATAGCAATTATTTCTGTGTCGTAAGATTACAGTTGGTTCATGTTTTTTTTTCCTGAGGCTTGTATATATTTTATAAACATTCTGCATGTTTTATGCTTGCTATTACCCACAATACGTATAAAACAGAATCTCAGATCATTTTCTGGGGATTTCTTTTTGGAGATTTTCTGATTCTCATTATGTTGAGCTACATCTCTGTCCCTCTCATGATTCTCTCTCTCTCTCCTCCATCTCTCCCCTTCTCTGAGTTCCCCTGTAGGTTTTTATCACAACTGATATTGCTCAGCTTGAATATGCTAGTCAGCACTCTCCCAGTTCACTTTCTTCTCAACCCACCAGTTTGAGGATTCTTATAGACCTAACGTCTCATATTACTGATTCCAAGCGTAATGTCTGGCATGCAGCATACTCATACATGTTTATTGGGGATGACTTAGCAGGAATTTGGTCAATGTTTTCAGCTGTGTTATGGTTATTACTATTATTAGAGATAGAAACAGGGAGAAGGGGAAAAGTGAATGAAAGACAGAGCAATCCCATTCAGTGGTTCACTCCTCAAATGGCAACTCCTCTAGTCTCTTACATGGGTGGTAGGGGTTCATGTATTGGACCATCACTTCCTACTTCCCAGGGCGTCCATTAGCAAGAAGTGAAGACTGTAGCTGCAACTCAATCCTAAGCATGCTGGTATGAGAATGAAGCTTCTTCAATGATATTTTAGTTGTTATAACAACACTTGTCCTGTATCAATACTGTTTTATTGACAATTATGAAGAATTACATTGTAGTAGAATATTCTTGAGCTTTTGGTTTATCTTTGGAAGAAATTATAATTAGGTTATTAGATATGATGTATTCGTTCATTAGCTTAGAGATTCATCGCCTATAAAGTAAGTTTGCTACTGATGCTTTCCTCCATCTTGGCGAGAAGTCATGAGGGGATTACTCCGTTAACTGTCAGTATTGAAATCAAATCATCAAGTATAGATCCAGTTTGGTTTTTATTTTTGATTCAGTTCTAATACCAGATTCTAACAACCGTAGGCCACCATGGAAAATGAAGGCCAAGTTTCCAGTCAGTATTAACCAAACACAAGGAACCTCATTTTATGAGTTGTAGTTTTATTCAAACTTAACACATGATCCTACTCCGGATGAAAAACTAACATGCATTCTTGCATTGTTCTCCATCTAATGAAGTGGCTGGCTGCTGTCTCCTGTCGGTAGCACATGCAGGTCCTAGATTGGCTACATTGTGCCCATCTGTGATAGAATAGGAACTCAGACCAGACTCCAAATCAACACACTGTTTTCTTGTCAGGAGAGTTTGGGGATGAAAAGTTTGTCAATCGAATGAAACAGCATCTTGAACAAACTACCCTTGAGCGCACCAGACCTGGAAGGCTCCAAATACCCAAACCTGGGTTATCACCTCTTCTGTGTTTACCACTTGTTCAAGTAAAGTTAGAGAACTGTCCTCTAGCACACCATATCTGCATTTGGTGGCTCAACCTCTCCTGGAGATCATCGGGACAGTGAGAATGACTCAAGCCCATGCTTGTTTCACTGACAGGAAAGTAGCTACTCAAGGTGAAGAGAGCGGGAACAGCTCTCGCTTTCAAATAGCTAGAGCAGTAGGAGGCAGTAACCCAAAGGTTGGTGAGGAAGCAGGTCAGGGAGAAAACTTTTATTCTTTCTTTTTTAAAAAAAGATTTACTGAATTTTATTGGGAAAAACAGGTCTAAAGAGAGAAGGGGAGACAGAGAGAAGATCTTCCCTCCGCCCATTCACTCCCCAAGTGGCCACAGTGGTCGGAGCTGAGCTGAGCTGATCCAAAGCCAGGAGTCAGGAGCTTCTTGTAGTCTCCCACATGGGTACAGGGTCCCAAGGATTTGGGATGTCCTCTATTGCTTTCCCAGGCCACAAGCAGGGAGCTGGATGGGAAGTAGGGCATCTGAGACATGAGCCAACACCCATGGAAGATCCTTATGTGTGCAAGTTGAGGACTTTAGCTACTAGGCTACTGTGCTTGCCTGAAAACTTTTATTCTTATGATGTAGTTGATCTGAGCATGAACAGACTGAAAGAAATATAACAAGACGAGAAAAACACAAGAGGAAGGAGCTTGACAGCACAGGCGCAGGGATTAGAGATGTACAGGAAGAGCACAGGCTCCTGGAGGGATCAAGCACCATGACACAGAGGCATATGCGAGACAGCGGAGGAAATGGGGTTTATCATTGCATTCTGTCCAGGGAAGCAGGAGGAACTGTCAGGAGTGCAGTAGAGGGGATGAGGTTATACGATCACGTTTCAGGGGCGTTTGAAACTGGTATACCCACCGTGGGCCAAGAGGGAATGTGCAAGAGATAAATAAAATGGTAACTAGGCAGAGGGCAGCCACAGAGTTGAAATTAAAGATCTACAGACATCATTATCAAATAACCACTCCATTGTTGCGTGTTTCTTTCCTAGCAGTAGTCGTCCATTGGCCTCTTTATTATTTTTTCTGTGTCAATCTGGGAACAACTTGTATGATCAAATCAGGGAACTACTTGAATAGAGGAAGAATAATTCCTTAAAAAAAAAAAAAAACGGTGAGTAGTGTAGGTTGGCAAAGAACCACAACAAAGTGGCTCAGAAAGAAAAGGTCACATAAAATGACAAAAATATACAAATTGAAGGTGTTATTTTTTACCGAACATTTTATATTTCAAGTTGTATCTGAGTAATGATCCTTGTAAATGTTTGTTCACAAATAGAGGTATGATTTTTGTGTGGGTGTTAATGCCGCTTAAAAACAGGAATTACTTAAAATGCATCATTAGTGCTGAGGGTGGTAGGTATTTTTTTCCTTCTAATATGAGAATAAATACAAATAACATTCTTAGAAAAGACTGAAGTCATTTTTACTTAGCTGAATGGCAATATTTTCAATTTCATAGCTTTTTTTTAGCCTGCAGGTTGTTATTTTGTGCAGTATATTTAAGAATATTTTTTCTTCCATTCTTCTTAGGAAACACTAAACCTATCCATTATGATAGATTCCTAGCAGTTTAAGCAGAATTCTGAAATTGTAACTTTTTCTAGACCATGAAAAAGCCAGCAATCTCCACCCAGAAGGCATTTTATAAACCACTAAAATGACCTCAGTATGAGACAGATTTTAAGAAAACCTAATTCTGACATCCCACCAGCATTTAGTCTAAAACTTTTTTTAAAAGATATTTATGTATTTATTTTAAAGGCTGAGTAACACAGCAATAAAGGAGACACACACACAAGGAGAGAGAAAGATTGCGATCTTTCATCATCTAGCTTATTCCCCAAATAGTCACAACATTCAGATTGTTGCCAGGCCAAAGCCAGGTACCAAAGATTTTTCCAGGTTCCCATACGGATGCAGGGACCCAAGCATGTGGGCCATCTGCTATTGACTTCCGAGTTGCCCAGCAGCAGAGAGCTGGATGCAAAGTGTGCAGCTTCGAGGTCTCAAGGCGACACCCACATGGGATGCTAGCAACGTGACGTAATGCCCCTAAGCCACAATGCCAGCCCCTCATTGAAATCTTGGTCCACCATACACAACCACATTTAAGGATATATCTGGGCATCCTTTAGCCTGACTTTCTCAGTCTTATCAACTTAAAAGTATATATTTATGAAAATATTTTCAAAAGAGCTTAAACTAGACACATTTTAATAAAAAACTTGAAAGCCTTCTCTTGCAACAGTTATTTTTTAATTAGAGTACATTAAAAACTTTGACTATAAACATCCATTAACCTCCAGCATATTTTATATAAAATAGACAGAATTCGTTTTGCAGTTCTGAATGGAATGGAAAAAGGAACATATGTGTAATTTAAGATTGAATTTAGTTCCCATTGATTTTTGAATTTTAATCTGTAACTATTGTCTCCAGAAATGTTTTTTGGAAAGTTCTTGAAAAGCGTCTCTGTGTGTGTGTGTGTGTATGTATGCGTGTTTGTAAATTTTCTAAAATATCTTGAATTCCCCCAAACAACCATTGATCCTAAAATACCACAATATAATGAAATTACCACAAGTTGGTTTATTACATTTTACTATTTGTATATCTGATTCTTTTAAAAGCTAGAGAAAAAAATCACCAAATGTTTATAGGCAGATGGTTTAAACTTACTCAGATTAAATATCCACTTGAAATCAATTCGATGTCTGAAAATTCCAAGAATGCTTTAAAAATTTTAGAAAAAGGCAACATCATAACACAAAATCAAGTGGAGCACTAGCGTTTCATCAGTCAGGTTCACTCTGAGATGGACTTGGTAAGTATTCTTCCCACGAGCTGTCCTGGGACATGATTGCCAAAGGGTAATAACATTTCCAAAGTTAGTATACATGTATTGCTTGACAGTTTGTATTTGAAAAAAAAAAAACCCAAACTTAAAAAAATCCAATCTTAAAAAAATTCTATTCAGAACAAGATTGTCTAAAGTTTAGGAGCAGAATAAATTCCAGATTGGCAGCACTGATCTTTAACTTCAACTTTCTGAAGCGACAGTTGGCATAGATACTCATGCACTGTTATCTAGAGATAATTGGCGATTTTTGCTCTCAATCTCTATGGAACTTTGTTTTTCAGTTGCTCCTGCAGAAGTGAACATGGATGTACTTATGTGGAGAGGTGAATTTAGCTCTTCCCGGATTTAATAACGTCTTCATTGCGTAGTCGAGGATGGCAAGGATGAGATGCTCGCTGTATGCCTGTCCGTCTCAGTGCCTGGGCCTCCTGACGGATAACACGAAACTCCAAGAGGCAAGGCAGTATCTTTCCTGATCCCTACTGAAAATTTTTCGCTACAGAACTTATTGCTTCTTTCTATTCAATTATGGTTGCTTTGGAACGTTCTAACCTCTGCTTCTCTATCCTAACTTATGCGGAGAGTACTGACAGTTGTACCAGCAGACGTCAGAATCGAATTGAAAGCCGACACAGAACAAATACACCACATTCAGATACACCACATTCAGAAGATGACTTTAAGTAAATCAAGTTTTATCTTCACAAATAAATGTTTTAGAAATGAGTAATATCATGTTGGTCCTACATTGAATGAAAAAGCAATGATGACACAGAATCAGGTTTATTCCATTGCAAGAAAGTTTTCAGATAAATGCAGTCACTGAGGTGACATAACATACTACTTCTGCTTTGCCTAAATTCCTTACAGGTCTTAAATGAGTGCTACTACATGGAAATTGACTTTAAAAACTTGGATCAGGTGTTTGAGGGGATGTGAAATATTTCTAGGACCACTAAAATATCTTCCTCTCCTAAGTTGTCTGAGGTTTCTAAGCTGTTACAGCTGGATCAAAATATTTCTCTATGACATAAGCAGAATTTCTAGCTGTAGCCCATGTGTCCTGTCAACTTCACTTTGGAAACAAGTGAGACACCACACATTTAACGAGTCAGTTTATATTACTTATGCAATAGTTTCATTATTATCTTACATTAAAAAATATAATGCTTAGCTTACAGTATTTTCCCTCTGAAGGTAAATAAAATGATTGATGAGTTTGTAATAGTTGAAGAGGTCCCACATCCTTCATCTCCTGTTATATTGAAGAGGATGGGACGTTTTGAGATTCCAAAATGCTAACGCAGTGGGCTGTACTCATGCCTGTTGCAGATGTTAAATTTAATCCACTCAGAGGATAATATTTTGTTCTTCACTTTTAGAATTTAGCGTACCAATATGTCATATAGTCAGAGGTAACGGAAAAAGTTGACACATAAAAAAGACAGTCCTTGTCATGGGAAAACGCCATTCCTGCCTATCTGAACTTCCAATAACCTATAGTTTTTCTTCTTTTTCAGAGTGACAAGCAATTTCAAGCTTATAAAACATAATTTTCATCTGCAGGAACAATTTCTTTTTAAGACAAATCTACTGCTTTCTGTAGAGAAAACTTTCATGCCTTTTGTTTATACAAATTTAAGAACACGATGCTCCTTCCCGTCCTTCCTTTTTTTCTTATAATTTTTGCAATAACATATTTCAAAGTTACTTAATAACTCCAAGCTCAGTCCTCCACTTAATAATTCAACAAGTGAAAAGTAGAAAAATACTTGCTCCTCAAGAATCAGAGAGGGTGCAGACAATAATCATATCACAAGATGTCAGGTTCACTCACATACGGTGCTTCTGTGTTCTATATCAGCATGTCAAGTCAGAGAGCACGAGTCATGTTTGTCTACTTGAGACTGACTTGTTTCAGTAAGCGTGACAGAGCCATTGTATTGTTTTATGTAAAAGACACAATTGCATTTATTTATATAGTATAAATACTAGTATATGACTAGTATTCCATTATACACACATACACACATACACATTTATATGTATGTATAAAATATTATAATTTTTATCTAGTCAGCATTTGACGGACATGTGTGTTGAACTCCTGTCTTAGCTATTGTGAATTGAGTTGTTATAAACCTAGAGAACCTTAACTCTTTCATATGTTGACTTCATTTCATTTGGATTAATTCCCACTAGTGGGATAGTTGGGTCACATGGTAGCTGAATTTTCAGATTTCTCAGGTATCTACAACTGTCTGCCATAATTACTATTTTAGTTTACATTTCCTACCAATAGTATCTAAAGTATTTTTTTTTCTCAATATCCTTCCCAGCGTTAACTATTTTTGGATGTTTGGATGAAAGCCATTCCAATCAGAGTGACGTAATACCACATGGTGGTTTTTATTTGAGTTTCCCTGATGGCTAGTGAGCTTGAACATCTACCCATGTGTCTTTTGCCATTTGTATTTCATTCTTTGAAACATTTCACTGCATATCCTTAACTCATTTCTGAACTGTATTATTTGTTTTCCTGTTTGATTTCCACATAAATTCTGGATATTAATTCTTTACCAGGAGTTTAGTTTGCGCATTTTTTTCTTCCACTGTGTCAATTGCCTCTTCATTGTTGTGTTTTGTTTTAAAGAAGTCTCTTAGCTTTATGTAATCCTATGTGTCTATCTTTGCTTTTATTGCCTGTGGTCCTGGGTCTTACCCAAGAAGTACTTGTATATACAAATGTCTTACAGTGATTGAGTTATATTTTTTCTCTCAATGAAACTGGTAAATACATCTTGACAATGCGATACTAGACCTTCTACTATTGTCTATACCTACATGCCATGTACACTTACATAGAAGAATGTTGGACTTGTGACAATCGCTTAAACATTATACTATTGTAACAAAAAGGGGGAAAACAGAATGGGTGGGGAGACAGAGGGAGATGGAAGGAGGGGGATTCCCTGTGCCTATGGAACCATATCATGAAAAGAAAAATGCCAGGTTTCAAAAATGTTAGTGGTGAAAATAAAAGCAAAATATTATAATCTAATAAAAGTTATGAAAAAGTATTATGATGGTACAATGATACGTATATGATGTATGATTGTGGATTAACACGTATCAACTCATTATTTATGCCAATGATTTCTTATAATTCAAAGAGGATTTAGGACATCAAAAAAAGAATATATAGGTATATTTTCAAATCATGACAGCATGAAAAAGAGAAAAAGCTAGAAAATAATGCTAGGTAGGTTCAATTAGAAAAAAACCAATGCTTTGAATTATACTTTAAAGAATTGATTTATTTTCCTGTTTTATAGATAAAGAAATTCATAATCATGCTGGGAAGTGATATATGTCTCAGTTCAAACAGGAAGTAAGTGGTAGTAGTGAGGATCTCAGAATTCACCACTTTTTGCTCCCCAAATTGAAATTCTAAGGGAGGAGGTTATTTGAGGATTTGGCAGCTGGTTGTGATGTTCTGATGGCTACAGAATGTGAAATACTCTCTCTGGGAAATACTGTGAGGAAGTGTACATGACAGCACCAGGTAATTTCCACAAAAATTGCTTGGCTGGGCCAAGTGTTCTGTGCACTCTGAAACCATATCTGAGGCAGGTGTGAGATGAAGATGAGCTACTCGTTCTTGGCGACTGCAACGACTATGCAAGGGGTGTGGAAATGATCTTCCCAGATGAGATGATTCCAGAATATTCTAGTGATACTGGGGAGCTGGGTGATGAGAACTAGGTCAGGGATACAGAACAAGCATAACAAGCAGGATCTAACCCAAGGAAGCATATTAATTATTGTTTGTAGTGCTATTATCCACTTGAAATTCAATACTCTCATTTATCTCTAAATTGTACCCTGTCCCTAGCACGGAGGTGGACTGTGAATCCTAAAAACTTTCTCTGTGCTTTTCTTTGAAGTGATGCTATGTTACTCCCTGTTATTTACCTATTTATTAATTTATATATTTATTTGAGAAAGCAAAAGGTTCATTTCCAAAAAGGTTCCAACAGCTGGACTCAGATGAGCTGAGCCAAGTTGAAGCCATGAGACAGTTATTCGTTCCTTGTTTCTCACAGGTGGCGGTGTTTCATGTGGTTAGATCATCCTCCACTGCCTTTTCAAGTAGGTCAGTACAAAGCTGTGTCAGAAGCAGAGTACCCTCGGATCTCAAACTGGCACTTGGAGGTTGAATATTGACATTGAAAGTAGTGGTTTAACCTATCCTACTACAGTGTTAGCCCCACTCTTTTAAAGCATCTTACTAAAACAGGCTTGTTTAATGTATGTAACTTGATGAGTTTGTAGATAGTGTACCTCGCAAAGCCTTCCCAGTAAGTTATAACATCTCCACCACTTTCTTACCTCTTCATTCTTGAAGATGATAAGAACACAAAACATAATATTACATTTAATAATTCTTCGTCAGTTTTGAGAAAAATGGTATCAATGCTTACACACATTCATGCTGTGGTCTGGGCATTGTGCTTTACATTTATGCTTTACATTTATTTTATAATTCCATTTGCTTTCTATTGCTCAATACTTAACGGTTGCTATAGTACAACCATATGGGCTCACTGTTAATAAGCCCTTCTTTATGGCAAGGCTGGGGAAGAAGATACCTAGAAGTTGATCTGATTCTATTTAGAGGCAGCTATTGTGTAAAAAAAAATCTTCAGATTTGAAAATTACCATTTTCTTGGGGAAGCCACTAACCTCCTTGAGCTTGTTTTCTTGTCTCTGAAGTTTGAGAAACAAGTGAAATAAGCTGCAGCAAAATGCATCAAGAAGCACACCAGAAAGCAGAGTTATCCATCCATAGAGCAGCGCAATGCAAATGAGGAGGGATGGTGGGAATGCCTGTGGGACAGAGAGGGCTGTGCTGGCTGAGGACCCTCTGCTGGCTTCCTGATCTCACAAAGCTCCATTAATCATCAGCGGTTCTTCGTGGCTGAGCTCTACCACTAACTGGGCTATAGAATACATATGCATTACCAATGACGAAATGTGGCATTTGGATAATAAAGGTCAGCACACATCCATTGTTTGCTCTGCTGTTATCAGCTTAAACATGACTTCATTATGGAACCTTGAGGATTTCTGATTCTTTCTGCTGGAACATATCGTCTTGTTTTGTACACAATTCCCATTTATTTTATCTCATTTATATGATATTCCTCAAGGTCCATGTAGCAGTGGTATTATATTGAAGAGTGCCCTTTATGATACAAACAGCTTCTAGAATTAGATATAAAACATCTATTAGGACAAAACTATACTTGGGTATAATTTATGCATATATATATTGAGTTTGACATGTATTTAACCTGCTAATTTGTATCTAATTTAACTTATATTTGCTTTTTTCCAACAGTTTATGTCTGCCTACACGTAGTTTCAGATTGCAGACATAATTTTAAAGCCAAAGAGACCTTGTATGAAAGGAAAAATAGGTAAACAAGGTATTCAATCTTTCACAAATATTTGGAAATGCTTCTTTTTCAAATATTTGGAAATATTTCTAGTACTGTTTCACCCTTAGATATTTTATGAAGAAATTATTTTTCTGTCAAACATTCTATACGTTGCATATGTATTTTTTCACATTTTCATAAAAACTCACCCTTGTTTGAGATAGAAAACATTACTTATCACGAATCTAGCCATATCACAAACTGTGTTTTTTATTTCTAAAAAAATAGCTATGCCTACAAATAACATTTTGGCTGTAATAAAAACATATCAAAATGATTATATTAATTATAAGAAGAAAATCATGGAAACCATCTGCTAATAACCAATCATCTTTATCAAGATTTTTTTTTTTATTTACTTGAAAGAGTGAAAGACAGAAAGAAAAACACTTCCTCTGTTGGTTCACTTCCCGAGTGGCTACAGTGACTGGGGCTGAGCTAGACCAAACCCAGGAGCCTAAAATTCCATCCAGATCTCCTATGCAGGTGGCAGGAGTCAGGGCAATTGCGTCATCCTCCACTGCATTGGAGGGTAGCTGGATCAGAGGCAGAGCAGCCAGTATGCTGATCAGTGCTCCTCTATGGGATGCCTGCTTGGAAACTTGACTACTGCATCTCAGTGCCAGCTGTCCAATCATCTATTTTGGGTGAATGTTTTGCAAACATTGTCTCAATATTATGATGACATGCAGATTATGTCATATTTGTTCCTAAATAGGATATCTATGCTCAGAGACTTCAGGTGAGTTGTCCAAGATGATACTTCAAGGCATCACATCTATGCTTTTTATTCTGTTAAGTTGGAGTATTGTGTAAGACAAAACCCGAAAACACTGATTGCTATTCCAGCAGTCATCCTTTGATCATACAACACTAATGTCCATCCACATTTCAGAATTTTTGATATTCCTTTTTATTTTAGAATAGTAGTTTATGTTGTAAAATATTTTAGAATTATGACATATTTTCACCTCCTTTTTTCTTTATAAATTATTTGTTCAAACAGCAGGAGAGAGAGAAAGAGAGAGAGAGAGAGAGAGATTCTCTTTTTCCTGGCTTACTCCCCAATGTCTGCAACTGCCAAGGCTGAGGCAGGCCAAATCCAGGAGGCAAGAAATTCATCATGACCTCCCAGTAAGTGCAGGAGCCCAAGTACTCGGGCATTATCTGCTTCCCAGCTGATTGGTTAGCAGGGAGTTGGATCAGAAGTGGAGCAGTTAGGACCCCAACAAACATTGATACAAGATGTACGGATCCAAAGCACTGTCTTGCCCACTGCAGCACAATGCCCACTCCCTTCACAGGCATTTTCTCTCATTTTTCTTAATATCAGTTCTAATAATGAAGGAAAAAGCAAGTAGATACATATCAAATATAAATGTGTGTATAGGTATGCTAAAGTATATGCACATATACGGTATAAAACACATATTTAGCATAAAATTGTAATGGTACCTATATTGGATGACCTATGTTATTGGGCATATAGATATTTGTAAATGTTTTCCCTGAAAGAAAACCCTTATGTTTTACTACAGCTTTATTTCCTCACCTGATGATTTTTATCATGAATCCCATATTAGGTGATGTTACTATGAACACCCTCACATTCAAAAAGAGCAATGTGTATGTGTTTATGTATGAAAGTAAAATGGCACAATATTAAAAATTGCTAAATCTCAGTGTTCCCACTGAACTGTTCCTTGAACTTCTCTGTATTATTTGAAATATTGTAAAATACAAATTTTAAATGCATAAAAAGAAACCTTAGCAAATAAATAGTGGTTGTGTAAATGAGCAAAAGACTTTTCAAAAAATTTGTGTCTTTGTTAGCTGCCAATTGCCCAAAAATGAAACCTTTGCCAACAAAACAATGGGAGATCTGTGGACAAGGCTGGGATGAAAGAGGAAACCCAGGCACCGGACTTGACCTTCAGCACTGCTGGGCTGCTCTTCTTCATCACCACATTTCTTAGATCAGTCTTGAGTTAAGGTTGAGTCTTCATGGATGTGTCTACAAAAGCACTGCTGCAATCAAACCTGAAATGAGATATTAATATAGGAAGGCAGGAATTTTCCAAGACACTCTTCTAGCTCTCTTAAAGCCACAAATGTGGTGGCATTTCTACAACTCCTTCTGTTACCACTAATTCAACTAGAAATAAAAACTAAAGCAAAAGGAAAAAGCATAATGAATTATGTGAATTTTCTGAGTCAAGCTGTTTAGTGACACAACCAGTCACTTTCTTCTCCTGCTTACATCATGGACGCAGGCCTGCCAGGCTCAACTTTGTGCAGAAATATTCCTTTCTCAAAAAAAAAAAAATCAGATGTATGGCATGGTCATCAAAGATTATTTTTTACCTTTTTTTCATCACAAGATTTAGAAGTAAAACCTCTTGTAATTGAGATTTCTATAAAGATGCAGTATTCACTGAATATTTTTCTATGACACCATTCACATTAATGAAGTGTGTATGTTCCCACTATAAAGCTGAAAGTTAATGACAGACGAGTGGCCAGCATCATATGAGATGCCATATGAGAGCCTGTAACATCCAGACGAAACAAAATGGATCTGCTTTGCAGAAGTCCAGGACTATAATTATAGTTCCATGATACCTAATGACAGACTTACTATGCCGTAGTCAGCTTTCTTGGTAGTCTCCGTCTGCAGAAATGGGCTGGCTGCAAGACTGAAAGAAAGCAGAAGCTACTCCAGCTGAACCGAGGAGCTGTGTTCCTGAAAGGTGTTGATGGTTTTGGAGATGTAAGTCCATTTGTCAACTGAGTATGAATAGTCTCTGAATGGCAGGTGAAATCTAGAGTGGGTTCAAAATTGGGCCATTGAAAAAATGAGTTTTTATTTTCGGCGTAAGCAGAGGAATCATCTTCAATTTAGGTTTTGTTGTCATAGTGCTGACACAGAACTTAGACACAGACAATCCCTTTCAGGGTGAAGGGTCAGGCATCCAAGGTTCACCTCTGTGTGCCAGCTGTTTGGAAGAACTGGAAAAAATGATGGAAAATTGTTAATGTTCTTTGACAGTACAATATTTGTACTTCAACCTGGCTATTCCAGAATGATGCTTCCCTGTTAGAATGGCCAGTCAATCTCACTACATGATGGAAAACAGATGTAAGATTAGGATGCAAAGTAGTTTTCCAGATCCTTGGTCGCAGCATGCTGCAAGGCCTAGGCCCAGAGTTAACCAGCCAAGTGCTGACACATGTCTTACAGCAAAATATCCCTCACAGCCACAGTTCAAAGGCCTCGCTACCCTCCAGGGCAATTAATACAGCATCACGTTCAATGGTGCTTGAACCAAATCCATTGAATCCTCAGGGGAGAAATAACGAAGCAATCGCAGGACTCAGACAAGAGCAGCCTGCATTGGTGGCTAAAGTTTCATTCCCCGCAAAGGCACTTTTCCTGAAAGCATGTGTAGGGTTACAGGCTTTCGTGATGAGAGCTGTGCTCAGCCCGTTTAATCTACTCAAAGGACAGTTTTTATAAGATAATATTAAAACTGAAGCACACGTTAAGGGGAAAAAAGTATGTAGAGACAAAAAGGGAGGGAAGGAAAATGAATGGAAAATAAGGAAGAGAAGGAAGGGAGGGAGGGAGGAAGGAAGGAAAAAACGGAGAAAAGTTGGATGGGATGGAGAAGATACTGAAAGAAGGGAAAAAATTCTGTTGATATATTTTTATTTTGCTTTAATAGAAATTTTCAAATTAGTTTAATTAGCAAGATATCCATAAAGTCAAACCATTGCTAAACTAACTAGAAGACAAATTATATTCTTCATGGAGAAATGAAAGAACTGTCATAAGAGAATTGAAGTAAACAGGGCTTAATTTCAACCCAAGCAGCTACATTAAACATGATTTTCTTTTGTGTTTTCAGCACTCACTTTTTAAAGATTATTGGATAAAATAGAGAGCGCACAAATCACATTGCTTCTATATAAATTCAAAGATCTATGTTGTGAGAAGCTGTATTTCAAACTTGTGCATATTTGATTTGTAAGCAATGTATTTTACTATCAGTTAGATTTGGGAACACACTTGAAGAAGAGCCGCATTTAAGCTACCCAAGCCTTGCTGTTGAACAATTTCGACACACACGGTTCCCCATGAACTCTCTCAGGCCATTGGGCACTATTGAAGATTTGGTAAGGAAATGACAGTTCAGTGGTCAGAAGAATAAATTCAGTATTCTAAGGTGTCTCACTTTCACGGAATTTGGGTCGGAAACATAATTTAGCTTCCAGCTACCGTGCTGCATTTTGCTTGTTGTGCATCGTCTCTTGTACTCAGGAGCTCTCCAGTTGATGTATTCACTTACTTTGTCAGAAACATGCTCCTGCCCAGTGGCGGGAGCTTGGGCTACCATGAGCAGAATGTTTGTAATCTTTCACATTTTTCCTTTTGAGTTGTAACTGCAAGCAATACAGTGTTCACATGAAAAAAAGTAGTTAGACAAAAAAGATCTTGTCACTCAAGGACAGACATGTTAAATCTTATAAAAATCACTAAAATTTTCATTTGTGTATGTATGCTTAGAAAGGTGAATCATTTCTATATTTACTTATGTAAAGGGATCGAATTCCACAATACAGATATTGGAAGGAGCAAGGTGATGCTTCCGCTCACTTTCCCAGCTTATTCCCTACCTTTTTCTTCCTTCTTCCTTTGTTTTTTCTTTAATATTTACAATGTCATCCTTTCATCTCACTTTGCAATCACATGCGTAATACTCAACTAGGTACAGATATCAACTCACAGCAAGGAGAAACAAGATGAAACAAAAAATCATACTATTCATCAGGAGCATAGAAAAAGGCTGTACATAATAACCAAATATCAGAATCTAATGTCAATCTATTACTAATATAGATTATGTTTTTTCATGCTGTATATATTGTTTATCATAGATCAGGGAAAATTTTTTTATGGTTTTCTTCAACTGGCTTATTTCACTAAGAAAAGCGATATGAGTTTCATTCATTTATTTCCAAAAGACAAGATTTTATTCTGTTTAAGGCTGAGTACTATTTCATGGTGTATATATTCCACATCTTCTTTATCCAGTCATCAGTTGATGGGCATGGGCTTATGAATAAATATATCTCTAAAATGGCAGAAAAAGATTCTGTGGCTAATATGGCTAAGTTTATAGTTCCCATGTGTCATTTGCCGGTTGTTTTATTTTTTTTTTGCAAGATCGCGTAATACCTCTAGACTTGATGTTTTCATTGCTACACCAAGGCTACTATCAATGGAATTGAAATGTACTGTTTGTAAGGTGAAAGGACATGTGACTTTTTGTAGTAAGCATTTTGTAACTATTAGCTATTATTACTTTCTTTGGAATACCCTTTCCACTTGATGTATCATTAACCTCTTTCCTGGTTAATAAAAATAGATTCATACCATAATTTCAAACTTCTCTATATAATTGAATTTTTTCTTTGACTATCATAATGTTCTTATCATGAATGAATGAAGTCTATTTTTTTTGCTGTATCATACAGTAAAACAAAACTCCTTGTAAATCCATTTTATGCATTGATGACCAACTGAATAAATAAGTTATAGTAGAAGTAATACATTGAATGACTCATACTATTTTGGGTTTTATTTATATTGCCCAATTGTTCTGTGGAGAGTTTTCTTCCATTTTATTTCAACCAACAATGTAAAGGAGATATTGTTTTCCCTATTCTTGCTAGCACTCAGTATTATTTTTAGGAAACCCTTATTAAATGCATTAGTTACTGAAGCACAAGTATCTATTGAGGACTAAATGGACCAAAATAGTATATTTATTCTCCTTGAAGACAGTGAAAACTATTTTTTTAATTATTTATTATTTAGCTTCAGTAATTACATTGTATTATGTGACACAGTTACATAGATACTTGGGTTCTCCCCACCCCTCCCCAAACCCTCCCACCATGGTGGATTCCTCCACCTTGTTGCATAACCACAGCTCAAGTTCAGTTGAGATTTCCCCATTGCAAGTGTATACCAAACATAGAGTCCAGCATCTTATTGTCCCGTCAAGTTCAACGGCTTCTTAGGTATACCCTCTCTGGTCTGATGACAGAGCCAGCAGAGTATCATCCCAGTCAATTGAAAGCTCCAACATACCATCAGCAAAAATTTACATCATTATGGAATTAATTGACAACCCAGGCAAATGGGAAGGTCTGTTCAATAAATGCTGTTGGGACAACTGGTTGATAGCCTGCAGAAACAAAAAAATAGATCCACATCTCTCACCATACACTAAGATCAGATCTAAATGGATAACAGATCTAAACCTACATCCAGAAACCTTCAAACTTTTGGAAGAAAATGTTGGAAACACACTGGAACACTTAGGGGTAGGCCCTCACTTCCTAAAAAAGACTCCAGATGCAGTAGAAATCAAGACCAAAATAAACAATTGGGACCTCATCAAACTAAGAAGCTTCTGTACAGCTAGAGAAACAATCAACAAAGTAAAAAGGCAACCCACAGAATGGGAGAAGATCTTCGCACACGACATAGGTGATAGAGGGCTAATATCCAGAATATACAAAGAGCTACAAAACAACCAAAATGTCAAAACAAGCGACAGTGAAAACTATTTAAATGGCAGCAACACCCGACTTCATATACATATTCATGTATGCAGAAGTGCTTGTCTTTTTGTATTAATGCACATTATAATGCTACAAGACAAAAAGCATAGCATAATACAGAGACGTGTATATATATTGTAACACACAAATAAAGGTGACACTTTCACTTCCAAGTCTACTTCTTAGACTTCTCCTCTGAATAATACACTGTATAAACAGTGGAAAAAAAATATTAGGCATAGGGTGGGAATATCAGTTGATAGACAATGTAACATTGCAGATAAGGACATGATATAAACAAATTTCACTTCACTAGTTAACACAATCTTTGCCTTTGATGATTTTTGGGGGATAAAACATCTGTTGCTTCTTTTTTTTAAGAGCTTGTCCCTACTGCCTCGGTTCCATGCCATAGGATTCTGCACAATAAACTCACAGTCATCAAGAAGTGTGGGCATCGCAGTCTTCATTTGATTTTCAGAAACTAACAGATGAATGCAGCCATACAATGATATCCTCTTTCTCTACTTTTAATGGTTTGGAAGTGCCCTTTACATCTGTTGGCTGCCTGTCAGATCATATCCAATCCATCTCTCAAATGACTATCCAGAACGGGCTCTCATTAGTTCATGAAATCAGGCATGAGCCTTACGAGTCTTCCAGTTGAGTTATTTTTGATTCCCACTTGCCATGATTATTCCACAGCCTCATCCACTATTCTCAGAAGGAGCACGAGGTTTGTATCAAATAGACCAGGGATCCTTTTCTTCTTGCCTTTTATGGAAACAGTTCCATAGGCCCTGAGTTTTCCCTCTTTCTTCTGCTTCCTTTATTAGTTTTTTTAAACTCTCCACTGTACTTTTAATCTGCTTCACTGTATTGTTAATTTCTGATATATCAGCTTTCATTTGAATCATTTCCTGTGTGACATATTCCTTAAATTCCTTGAACTCCTATATTAAGTGCTTCTTGTTGATAAGAAGCTTTATAACAAGTGTTTTGAATTCTGTATCCCCCGTTTTCTCAATGCATCCCTCAGAGGACTCCGAGATTGGTAAAGGTTTTTGCTCCTTTGCAGGGGAGTCTTCAGTAATATTTACTGAGCCTCTGTCTCTTCTTTTGCTCTTGGTCATTGTACTTCTGATTAGCAGATTATCCTTGGGGCAGGTTTCTAAGCTGTGTCACTCACAGGTCTATAGCTCGGTTTTACTTAATGCAATTGGTACATGGCTCTTTGTTCACAGTCACACATGCCGCTTCCTCCAGCAAGTCCAGGTCTGGGTTCTTAAGTTAGATTCCACCACAGTCTCTGCAGCTCCAGCTCCTGACTCACCACTCTCCACCTCCTGTGATACTGAGGCTTCACAGTTATCTCTACAACCCGTTTCCCATTTCTGGTAAGAGCAGTTCCCAGGATTAGGGAAACACCAGGTGTGCTGTATAGCTAGGTTGTTGTTGGTGCTGATCTTGCAGGCACCTATTAGCCATTATGTCTGAGGGCCTCTTAGACCTATTTTGACTTGTATGATGCCAAAGTCGGTACTATTTTCCCTGTGGGACCAGTGCAATGCACTGAGCTCAGTGTTTTCATTCCCAGCTCAGCATATGCACTGTTGTTACTGCAGTCTTAAAGCCTATGCCACACTGTACAAAATGGTACCCTAAATGCCACTGTTGGAGTTCTTGATCTACTGGCCCTCAGTTCTGGGGGCTACTCGACCTTTCTTGGGTAGAACCTGTAGGATGCCACTTTGTTGCAGTTCATTGAGCCAGAAATGAACTCATTCCCAGATCAGTGCATGTGAAGTACTGTTCCATAGCCTTTGCCTCCCCTTACAAAATGGCACCCAATTCAGCTCTAAGGAGTGGAATGGGCTATGAAATCTACCCTAATCTGTCTGGGACCTGCTGCTCTGTCTCTGCACCTGATCAAATAAAAAAGACCAGTAGTATATGCAATTCTTTGCCTGGTTCACCCCCTGAGCATCTGGTGAATACCCCTTCCCACCTTGTTGCTGATGGAGTTCTTGCTGCTGGTACAGTCCAGATTTCCACTCGCTGAATGCCGCTGGGGTGTCTGGTCACTGCAGCACCACACAGTTGTGTCCACTGCTTTCCTGTGTCTGTCATTCTCCAGGTACCCCTCTGTTGTCATTCTGCCCTCTCCTATTTCCTGGAATATGTCCTCTGCCTTACACTGGCTAATGTTTCTCCATCTGTTTAAACATGTCCTTACCTTATTCTGCCATCTTGATTCTCCATGATTACCTATTATGTAATTATTATGAACAATTGAAATTCTGTATGATTTTTATGTTTGGCATATTTTCTAGCCTATGTTTAGCAAGAAGAGTTTATAAATTTCATTTTTAACAGTATAAGAATTCAAGAAAACATGGAGCTCCTGAAAGTATTGAACTGATATGACCAGAGTAGTGGAGCAGACTCTAAGCCATGGCATGGAATGCCTGAAGCCAATACTGGAGTACTGGCTCAAGTATTGGCTACTCCTTTTCCTATCCAGCTTTCTGATAATGCACCTAAGGAAACAGCAGATAATAATAAAAATGTTGGGTTTCTACCACCCATGTCAAATCTGGCTGGAATTTCTGCCTCTAGACTGTAGTTTGGCCCAGGACCAGCAGATAATAAATTATAATATTCTTTCAGTTTTTAAAAAGAACACATCTCAAATTCAGTGACGCTATGAAAAAGCATTAGGAAGACTGTTTTCTTTAAAGATAGTTTCTCAATTGAGATGCAGGTCATACATTAAAGGGTATGAAGATTTCAGTTTTCAGAGAGTATAGAGATATTTTTTGGTAAAAGACTATCAAAAGCTTTAATAGCATGATGGGGAGATTGGGGTACCAGAGCAATAATGCATGTCAGAAATAATGAGGTGACCAGAGTGAAAGGAATGTAAAATTTTCCCACAAGAATATTAGAAATCAAGATCAAGGATTTTTGTTAAATCTCCGAGAGTAAATGATAATTTTTGTTTAGGGGATAAGATGATAAGAAAAAATATTTACATGTTTGATGCTTTTTTCTTATGTATTCTATATGGCACTGGATGAATTGATAGTGTAGTAGTGGGTGTAGGTGTGTAATGCATATATGTTTGTGCATGTGTGTGCATGTTGGAAGAAAGTGTAGTTATGAGATGCTCCACCCTGTTGTGAAGTCGCGAAGTGTTACTGGTGTAAGAGCTATTGTTAGGAAGTATGTTTAGGACACAGCAGGAATGGGAGTGTATCACATCTTGGAGCAGCAGCCACCTAATGTAACATGAACTGGGACAGGTGATTTTCAATGTATGTGAAGATTGGTAGTCACAAGCCACAGGTTATGCTAAAACAGAACGAAAGACAGGGCATTAGAGAAAAGATAAAATGATGGGTTCAAGAGATAGTCTTCTTACTTTCACCATGTTTTTGTTGAAATATTTATGTATTTATATCAGTGAAATACATACAAGGAGGAATTTTGAAAACAAAGAGTAGAAGACCTCCTACACTTGTCTACTTAGTCTTAACCTTTTTCCTCTTTTTCCTTTTGATGTCAAACATGAGTTAGTTTCACCATCTGATCAGCTCCATGAGCTGCTGTGGCATAGAGTCCTAATGTATGATGCACACCCATGGGATTGCTCATGGAAATAGAATCCTGCCTATTCAACAACTTTTGTTAAATTTCCAGCCCTAATCTGTCCCTGTGAGTTTGAGCTTTTGCTCTGGTCTACAACATTTTAAAAAATATAAATTAAATGTATCAAAAAGAGCTTACATCTTCAGAAATATGGAGAGTTCAAGAGTAGGATTCAGACAACAGCAGCAAATTTTTGAGGGTGCCAGAAGCCATGGACAATATCATATTTGAGGGAGAAGTGAGGACCCAAGAGAAAGAGACTGCAAAACTCATTGCTTAACTAGCCCCATTGGGAAACAGTCAGAATCTCATTTCAGAGGAAATTAAAGTTACTGAAAGGTTATGCTTTGTATGTACATGAAAATACAGCTGGCATCAAAGGCTTTCACATGATTAGTGGAATGTGTGTCTCAGTTCCACGAGAAGTACAAATTCTTATTTATGAAAAAAAATCTCCATGTTGGCCCATCTGTATCTATTTAAAATTTAGATTTGACAGTGTTTTCCTTCCATGAGGAATATTTAGAGGCTAAACTGAATGAAAAGGTTGAGAACTTTTTTGACATCTTAACTTGTTAGTCAGTAGGAGCACATGCCTTCAGGCTATGCTGTCAGCCGGAATCTATTGCACTGGTCAGATGTAGTGTTAGATTTTTCTAAGCTGTATAATGCTTAGCAAAAATGTAATTCCAGAGCCCAATCATGACACCACTCAGATTTTTTATCTCAATTCTTTGGCTGCTTCCTGATGACAAATTGTGACTTTTTTGCGCTAAAAGGAGATTTTGGGCACTTTTGCCCAACAATAGATAGAATTATGATCAGGCACATTAAATAGATTTGTGGTCACATGAATTATCATTGGTGGCTTTGGGAGGTAGCTGTCTTATTTGATACCATCACCATCCCTTCTGCCTCTATAGTCCATGAAGGTTTATGAGACAACAGTATTTTAAGGATAATTTGCCACTTCTCAATCTTCATTTCCTTCCAGAGAAAACCTGGGCCACGCAACAAACCTTTAATAATTTGTGATACTAGCAGCTTTCATCAGGTGAGTATCAGTTGAGAATCAAATATTCTCTCAAGTCTGCAATGCAGAGCCAGGTATCTTCATTTTACCCCAAAAGGGTCCCTGTTTTTGTGAACTATTAGCACAAGCGTACACAGCTACAAGGAAGAAATGCTGTGTTCTCTTTGTCCATGATCTGGAATTGGGATAGTGTCTATTTTGCTGCTCTTGCCCAGTGGTTGTCCTCTAGAAGGACTTGATTAATAGTTTGAGAGTGAAAGAAGCAGGAAGTGAGTAATACAGGTGTAGAATGTGGGGCTACAAAGTCTGAGCATATTTACGTGAAAGATCCACAAACACTAGCAAAGGATAAAATGATTTTTCCAGGTTTGATTTTTGGTAAAATGATGTAAAGAGAAATTTGGATGAATATATTGCATGCTTTATTTCTAAAATATTTCAGAAATTATAATATTAATAGGTGCTAGGGGGAGAGAGAGAGAGAGAGAGAGAGAGAGAGAGAGAGAGCAAAGGAGGGAACATGCTTCCATCTGCTCAGTTCACTGGGAGCTGGGAACTAAATCAAATTCCCAATACAAGAGACAGGAACTCAACCCTATGAGCCATCAACTGCTGTCTCAAAGGATTGGAATTACTGGAAGACTAGAGTCAGGAGCATAGCCAGGTCTTGAACTCAAGCTCTTCTTTGAGAAATGCAGACATCTTAAAAAAGTCTTAATTGCTGTGCCAAATGCATGCCCCAAAGATAGGATAGTGATATGAATTATAGCTAAAATTAAAAACTGACCACTTTATATAGGTCACACAATTTATAAAAACAGAAAAACAAGTGTTTCAGAACCTCAAATTCTAGTCTTTCTTTCCAAAAGTAGTCTCCACAGGAAGTTTTATTTCATTTATCTTCCACAGTGACTAAGCTAAGCATTGTTCCTATTTTACCTTGACTTTAAAAATCCTCAGGAAATCTTGAGCTGTTTTAAAAAAAAGTTTATTATTTATTTTTATTGCAAAGTCAGGTATATAGAGAGGAGGAGAGACAGAGAGGAAGATCTTCCATCCCATGAGTCACTCCCCAAGTAACTGCAAAGGTCAGAGCTGAGTCAATCTGAAGCGAGGAGCTAGGAGCTCTTCTAGGTGCAGGGTCCCAAGGCTTTGGGCCATCTTCGATTGCTTTCCCATACCACAAGCAGGAAGCTGGTTGGGAAGTGGGGCTGCTGGGATTAGAACTGGCACCCATATGGGATGCGGCACATGCAAAACGAGGACTTTAACTGCTAGGCCACATCGCCGAGCCTGGAAATCCTCAGGAAATCTTGAGGAAGCATATTCTACGGCTGGTTATCTTTCAGAATCCTTGAGATCCTTGAGAATCTATATGTGCTAATAATTTCTATAGGTTGTGCTGCAAGTGCTGAATCGTTGATAAAACACCTGGTGCTAAGAAGCTGCTTCTGTATCCCAGTCTAAACAATGCCAGCCTCATAAGTCCACACAGATCAGAACTCAAGCCTATGATGTTGTACCTAAAATTAAATCAGAAGTTATTTATTTAAAAAACAGTCACACAGACACAAATCACAGCACATGTGTGCGCATGTGCACACACACACACACACACACTCAGAGATTGATCTTTCATCTGCTGGTAAACTCCCCAATTTCAGAAACATTCAGAACTAGGGCAGACTGAAGTCCAGCTTCAGGAATCCCATCTGGGTTTCTTATGTGGGTAGCAGTGACTCCAAGACCAGGGTCATCGTTTGCTGTTTTCCTAGGCGTGTTAACTGGAAACTGGATCCGAAGTAGAGCAGGCAGGTGTTGAACCAGCACATTGAAATGACATGACTGCATGGAATGTGGAATCTGAACCTACCATGCCAAAATGCTCTTCCCATGAAATTTAAAAGTTGATTAAAAAAACTTGTAAATGTGAAAGTTGTAATTAATGTACGTATTGGTAAAGTAATCAAGCTTTTAGAAGCTACACACAAGCGGGCATTTAAAAAATATATAGTATATAAGGAAGGTTACACTTTGGGATCCCAAAAAAGTAGATGAGTAATACTACTATATGAGCCGTATATTTTAATAATGGGGAAAAGTAATTTGAACCATCAATTTGAAATTTGGGTAAATGACACTGTGTGGTCAGATTTAAGTTGTTCCTCATTAGGATAATGTGATTCCATGAGCCCCAGTGAATGCAAATGCTGAAGTGGCAGACCTTAAACTGTGGAATAAGAAGCAGCCCCTAGAAGACAGCCCTCAGGGAGATGGGGGGCAGGAATGAAGCACAGGCAAAAAGAACATGCAGATGTTTGTTCAGAAAAAGAAAACGGATAGTATGTTAGACATCCTGCTTTTAATTATTTTGGGGGGAATATTTCATTTTGTGAGCACAAACAGGACTGATTAGGCTGAAAATGTGAGGGAGATTGGAGGAGCAGTAGTAGAAGAAAAGTAGAAAAGAAGTAAGTCATTTCACTCCTTAAACCTCTGCAAAATTATGCTTTCACTAATCTTTTGCCATTTTATATGGCATTGTCTTATTAAATCTGAAATAGCTCTGCACTCAAAACTGCTTCAAATGTGACCGCAGATCCTTATCTGTAGACAGAACACATCATAAACACTTTCATGTTTTGAAAATCTCCAACTAGGAAAGACTTGAGATATTGTTGATTGGCATAATGTCTGTGGTCTCCTTCAGAATCTCACTACTTACCGTTTCTAGCCAGGTCAATTGTAGGGTTGTTCAACCCAGACCTCAGAAGGGGTTGCCAAGACACCTCTCCCAACTCGAACTAGCTTTCTGTTGTTTTAATCACAGTATCTGTAGCTTCCTATTTGCCTTTTTGTACTTGTAAGAAGGCAATAGAATGGCATTCCTTAGGTAGTTAGTATTTTCAAGGCTGCCCTAAATTTACTTTCTTAAAGAGTACCCAAAGGACACATCAAATTGATTTTTTGCTCTATTACTTCCTCTGCTTTTTATCTTCCAAGTTTCTAATAAATTGAAATAAAGTGTTAAAATCACTTTTGTAATATAATCATAGCACTTTAAATGCTCTATTTTATATATTTTTTTATTTTATGTGCCATAGACAGGGAATGAATCTTTTTAAAAACAAGTCATAGTTATTATATAGTTACGCTAGCTTTCTAGAAAGCATGTATTTGAATTCTGTTGGTTGATTCTGCTGTTGAAGCTATTTGTATCTAGACTCTGTAACAATTTTCTAGAAGAACCGTGAGGTATTATGACCAAGACACTGTTGAGCAGCATCACTGGTCTGTTTGAATGAGCCTGTTAATAAGAAAAACCTAAACTTGGTTATCAGTGAGTCAAAGGAAGAGAAGGTGAGTTTGCCTGGTAATTATGGCTGAGAGTATACTTTTCTTCCTAGAAGTTTATGTTTGCATTCTGATTATATTGACAGTATAATACCTTTCTGATTTTCTTTCTATTAATGAAAGGTCTGCATCTTTCTTCTCCATTCCTTGATTAATAGGTTGAGTGTTGATCTTTGGTGTTTGGGTGTCAATCACTCATGGTCTCACTGAAGACAGTGCATCAGGAGGACTCTGGGCATGCTTGTTTATTTTAGTAGAGTAGATGGAAATTTTTCTCTCCACATTTTGCATTCTATGACCAATGTATGCTAATTTTTTGTTGTTATTTGTTTTTAAAGATCTTTTTGCATGTTTCATTGGCCTCCAGGGAGGAATCAGCATTGGCTAAATATTCAGAAGATTTGTTTGAGTTTGTTGATGTCACAATGATTTATAGTCCTATTAGAGTGACATTTGTTGATGACATGATATGAGGTGTTGCATCGTCTCATCTCAGCATGAAAACGTACTGATCTTTTCATCACCAACGCACAGGTAATGTGGTAACCCACGGTTCTAATGTGATCAGCCACACTACTACCGCCAGCATTTGCATAAGTGCTTCCCCAAGACAGACTGCATTTCTAATCCAAAGTTACATCAAGGAAAAATAGCTGTTGCAGAATGATTTATCCTTTTAGAGACTGAATGAAATTATTCATATCCTGAAATCTGCTTTCTCTCCTTTAGTGTTAGAATTTCAAGCAGATATACTCTGGTCCTGTATCCGTGTGTTTAATACAAACACACGCACACATGTTTACACAGGCTGTAGAAATTTTAAGAGAGTATAGAGTGTTTTCTATGCATTTAATCACTCCCCAGTATTCTATGCATTTAATTACTCTTCAATTCATTGTCATGGGATGGAATTTTAAAAATCCAGTCACCATTTAGACAAGGTTTTATGCAACATTCTGCACATACTGTAATTATACACAGAACCAGCTCTTCTGTAACTTTCTTTTCATCCCTCGTTTCATAGGAAACAAATCTCAGTAGACATCAAAAGAGATTTCTTTGAGACAGACACAGCTCTAACTTGTGCACTGGTCACAAAGGGAGACAGAACCATAGAGACAGGAGTCTCATTGGCGAGGTTATGACACTCTGTAAAGTAATGAATGAGTCTCATGATGTATGGAAGCTTAGGGGGGAAAAAGCACCAAAGAAAACCGAATGTGTAGCTGAATAAATAATACTCTAAAGTAAGTTTAAGTGTCAGCTGCCCTTGAAGGAACTTACTCTTTCTATCACAGGCAGATTGCTTACTCTCAACTAAGTTCTAAATCCAGGTGTGGAGATTTCCTAAGACTGCTGTGTTCAAATATCCGAGGGGTAGTTTCTTCCTGTGTGTTTCATTTTGTGTGAAAACCGAAAGCTAAGGACATTTCATAAAGCAGCCTATCTGCCTGGCTGTTATCGTCTCGTGAAATTTGGATATTTTGGAAAAGTTCCAAGTTGCTGAATCTACAAGAATTTGGCCAACAGTACTTGAGACCTGCGGGTTCCCTGCCATTAAGTCCCTGTGATGACAGACAGCAACATGGACATGAGATTATGAATGCAGGTCCACCCGGCACAACAGAGCACAGCTTTCAGCTTCTGGTCACGTGAGTTGGCCCTGAAGATGAGCTATGACAAATTAAATAGACTATATTTTAAGGAGAAACACCTACTTTCTATAAAACAGATATGGTGCAAACCCTTATTGTAAAATGAACTCTCAATGCTTTGGAAAACATGTCAAGTTTAGTTTGCAAGATTGCCTTTCAAAGCTGGAAATTTCTATTCTTTAAAATTATTGCATGTGATACCCTCTGATATCTGTACGGCAGAGATATCATCCAAATTCTAAATTCATAAGAATATGTTTACATAGTCTTCTCTTTAAATATTTTCTCAATGTTTTAATAATACTAAATGCAGAAAAAATAATTCTGGAAGTCATACATTCATAAAATAAGAAAGTCATTTAGGATTCTTGCTTCTGCTTATAAATTAGTCACATCTGTAAGTTTTATCATGCTAGTCATTGTTTATTTATTAATGCCCAATCTTTGGAATAAAGAAAAATAAAAAAGTATGCAAGACAAATCACACTGTAAAACTCACTACTGAAGTGTTGTGGACTGAAGTAATAGCACAAAAATAAAGAATGAAAAGCTCACGAGAGAGGTGAGTGTGAAACAACATTTAAATGGAAGTTTCACTATGATAGGAAATTCAGTCAAAGAAAATAATTGTCTTTCATCATTTTGGCACTTAGAATATTTTTTGTGTTGATATTTTAAGGGTTAAATGTTTTGTACATACACAATCCTATGTCAAAGCATTTTTGTCTCCATTACTCCATGGCTCTTAAATCTTTTGAACATTGAGGAACTGACTTTAATACTTCTTTAATGCAACAGTTTGATTCAGTTTGGTATTTCAAATGTTTGGAAAAAAGCAGCAACGAAGTTAAAGTCATTCCGTTCACCATATGATACCAATCCTCAAACCAGAAACCTAGCTTGTCAAACTTTGCACTTGAAATCTGTCTGGTTTAGTAAATGGTTGAAAGCACCTGTGCCGGTCTTCCTGGAGTCGGACCATTCTTGGATCATCAATAATTTCAAATGGTAGCTTAGTTAAAACTCATCTTCAAATTGTAGCGATTTCAACATTCCTTAGATGGAGCACTGAGCATTTTTAAGGGGAGTTACACATTTCCAATTTATCAAGAAAATGCAAATTTTCAGAAATGTGCTTACTCTGTTTCCGGTAAGCGGAATTCCTTTTTCTCTCTGCATGCCATATACCTTTTAAAAGCTTCCAATAGTTCTGTTCTTGCAGTGGGAGCTTACCCAAGAAGGAATGTTACACTTTCGTCATTTTTACAGATGAGTGTAACGGACTTGTTCAAATTTCTGTAGCTAGGAAGGGACTCCTCAGTGACTTCTGTTTTTTTTTTTTTTTCATGTCATTACTATTTTAGTTCAGATGATGGCCTTATTTCAATTATCTAAGCAAAACATAAAGTTTGGATAATTTCATTCTTCACCTAACATGTGATTGTGAGTTGTAAATGCTGAATATCACGCTCACCTTTCCTGGATCTTTCTTTATACATAAAGCATGCAAATTAATGCTAAACGGCAGAAACTGGAGATGTGTAAAATGTTACTTAATTTTGGGATTTTATTGAAAATGAGGAACTAGAATAAAAAGCGATTGAACATGCTTACAGGGTAGCAGTCCAGGATTCACTCCAATAAAAGGAAGCATTATGAAGATTCCTGGCCCCAGCCCAAAGGAGAAAGAGCTTTTTCTAGTGCAAATTGCCACACAGGTCCTCATTGTGCCAGCATTGTAAATGGGACATATTTCCTTTCTAACCAACATCAGAGTATCATATTTGCTTTTTCTGAATGCAATAATTAAACCATTAGATAGTTTTCTAAGTTGGGCTGTGTCAGAAAGAAAACATTAGCGAAGGAAACAAAAAGTCATTGTGGATTTTAAACCTCACAACCTGCTCAGGAAAATCAGATTGGCTGGAGGGTCACTTCCACTACTGGTGCAGGAGCCGATTTTGTTTGCCAAGAACATGAGTTTGAGAGAAACCAGCAGCAGTTACATGTAATGACCACTGCAGCGTCAGTTAGTAGCCTTCACAGGCTAGTAGAAACCAAGCTTCAAACTTGTACATATTAATCTGGACTTGAGGTATGTCCAAGGACTTTTGAAAGCACTGCATCTGTATTTTCACTAACACTCATTGATATTGAGCCTTTCCTTTCAATACCAATCAAAACAGCACACTATAACAGTGTTGGGAACAGCCTTGGCTTTGCACTGAAACAGTCACGATTATTTTCATATTACGTCTCAGTAGTTCCAGCTATCTCACGGTACTGTTTAAAAGTACCACTTCTTTGAAATCACAGTAGTTAGATCTGCAGCTAGGATACATCATTTAAATACAAGCAGCATGTTGCTAAGTCACAAATGTATCCTTACCTGTTTTTAATGACTGCGTTTCAACATAATCGCTGTTTTCATAACCCTAGAGACATTTAATTTTATGTACTTAAAAATTATTTTAATAAGGAATTTTAGGCTTTATGCCTTTATGCCAAAGATTTCCATGAAATATTAAAAAATTTATTATCTTTATTTAAGATGCTACTGTTTAGAACAGTATTCATGTCGAGTTCTGTCTCAACAGCTGTGTGTGTGTGCGTGTGTGTGTGTGTGTGTGTACCAGTATGAGTGCTAGACCCTGTGCTTGGCATTGAGCATACAAATATGAATGAAGTCTGATGAACTACTATTCTATCACATATTAAGATAATTCTGTATTGACAACAGTAACTACTTGTTCCAAGCATTTTATATGTATCATATTTATCTAATTTTTACAGAGGAGAGTGTGGTGCAGAATGTTAATGAAATAGCCCCATTAAGTCATTGGTGGACTTAAAGCTTGAATCTAGGAAATGAAATTTCGGAGTCCCTTTGCTGTGTTGTTGGATTTCCTCATCCCTGAGTGTTAAGGATGCAAGTATTTCTATCAATACAGGTGTGCATGGGGCTGAGAAGGCAAACACCAGGCTGTGAGCAGTGTTAGTGTGTTTGTCATGTCTTTGGGTTATTGTTGCTAAATATTATCACATGTGTAGTAGAAACAGATAGGGCCCCGGCAGTGGATAATACATGGCTACAGAAAGGAGGTATGAGCATAGATGTCTATTTTCCTTCCCCGAATTAAGTGTATCTTTGGTTTTCTGCAAGGTATTCTGTGGGTGGTCTCCATTTGGCACTCCAAATTTACAGTCTAAGTTCTAGATAAGATGTTCGTTTTGGTAATTCTTTTTTTTATCAGTTTGGTGAATTGACTAGAAGCCCCATAGATTTCCTAGTCACTGCCACGATTACTTTAAAACTATCCTATTTACCATTGAGATGGTTGTAAATATCCTCTGTCCTATTGTTTTGACATGTTATCTTCTTTTTTGACCTTTTAAAAACTACAAAATTATTCTAGAGGAAGTTTCAAGCTACTGTACATTAGCATCCTGGTGGGGGCTTGCCAAATCATGCTGTTGGATCATCAGCTCTAACCACAGAGTTTCAGATTCATAGCTCAGTTATGTGGCCAAAAATGCTATGTTTCTAGTATGTTCCCAGGTAATGTTGATACAACTAGTCTAGTGATCTAGCTTGAGGCTTTGTTGAGGCTACATAGTGCTCCCTAAATCAGTTCTAGTTTATGTTTCCAGATGGGCTTAGTAGGATGGTATATTGGGAAAACTGGTTTTGGAATTGGGCAACCTTGGGTCCTAATCACAGTTCACTATTTAGCAATCATGTGGCATTGAAAATTGCTATACTTCCCTTAACTCTGTTTTCTTGCTCTTAAAATGCATTGAACAATTGGGCCTGGTATTATAGCCTAGTGCCTAAATTTTTGCCTTGCTTCCGTGAGGATCCCATATGGACACCTGTTAATATCCTGCCTGCTCAACTTCTCTTCCAGCTCCTTGTTTGGGGCTGGGGAAAGCAATAGAGGATGGCCCAATACCTTGGGACCCTGAAGCCCGATGGGCGACTCAGAGGAGGCTCCTAGCTCCTGGCTTCAGATCAGCTCATCTCCAGCCATTGTGGCCACTTGGAGAGTGAACCAGCAGTTCTGCGTATTTGCCTTTCTAATAAAAATAAATAAATCTTTTAAAAACTACATAAAACAATTGTAAGTCAGTATACTATAGCAACAGTAAATATTGTTTGGTGTTGTTATGAATCAAATGTCTGTGTTCCTCTGTCTCAGTTTCAGACATTGAAGTTCTGACTCCCAATAGCACAGTGTTAGGATACATGTTCATTGATAAGATATTCAGCCAAGATTATGATGGAATCAATGGAATTAATGATCTCATAACAGGAGTTAGAACTTGGATCTGTCTCTCCACTCTCTCTTTCTCTATATCCCTGCAGAGTGAACATACTGTAAGAGTTCCACAGTTCATCAGCCTGGAAGACAGCCTTTATTGGAACTGTTGTGTAATGTTACCTGACTTTTGACATCCAGCCTCCAAAGCTAAGAGAAAAGCATTTCTATTACTTGTGATTTAAATCACTGAGTCTGTGTTTTGTTGTAGCAGGCAGATTTAAATGGGTGTCATTATCTGTAATAAGGGACTCATTTGCTTTATTTAGTTCTCATTACAAACACTCCGCATTTTTTTTTTATTGAAACTGAGGCATCGCGAGGTTTGGATCACATTGATGTAAGCTGAAGGGTCTCTAACTGAACGCACTGGGTAATGTGCCTCCAAATGTTTCTCACTTAAAACCTACAATGTTTTTTTGACACATGGTCTTGTATCTCTGCCCAACCTTCCTCCAAACAAATGTTCTGCTCGTGTTAGTCTAATTATCCACCTGTTTTAGTCTCCTCTGTCCGTGAGGATTTCTGACCGCAGCCATGTCTTCTCACCTCTCCCAGCATTCATGATGAACTAGCAGCCGCTTTTTGTTGTTGTTATTGTTGTTGTTGTTTGTTTTTTGTTTTTCTGACAAGGAGAGACAATATGTTTTATAATAGTTCGATTTAGTTATAGTAATAAAGCCTGCAGTAGGTTTTTTTTCTTCTCTTTCTCATAGAACATTCTTTTGATTATATCTACTTAATTCATCCTGTGTTTTTTCTAATATTTACCAGTTCTTAGAGAAAGACAGTCATAGTTTAACTTTTCCCCTGTACCTAACAGGGCTGGATGCACAAGCTTGATAACCCAAAAGAAAACTCAGAGAATTTAGATTTCACAGAGTATTGGTTCATACTTCCACATCCTTCCAACCTACAAGACTGTACAAAAATCAGCTTAAAAATTATTGCCATCATATTGATGGGACAATGTTTTCATTCAACTTGAATGCACATCCTTTCTAATCAAGATTTTCATGTTAGCCTCAAGTGACATGCTTAGAATCTACCATGATTCCTACTTAGAACTGCCTATTTGACAAACTTTCGAACTCAAAGCCTGGTTCGAGATATCTGTGACAAAGTCGATTTTTGAGGAAATGCTGCATCTCTGACACAGTGCACTGGCTGCATGGCACCGGTGCCATGAGGGCTTCTTCTACTGCACAGAGTGTATTGCTACACCAGCACTGTGAGGGGGATATTTCCAAGTCCTACTTCACAGATTAGAGAACCAACACTGTCTGTGAGACTGATACCCTAGGAAAGTCAGATGCACCCAAAGCCAATCTTTCTCTTTTAAAAAAATGCTTCTGAATTTGACCCAAAGCTCTACTGCATACTCATCACAACATTCTAAAGCAATAGCTGCCCTGCTCGGGACCCTGCACAGTGGCCTGAAGTCCTCGCTTTGCACGCACTGGAATCCAATTTGGGTGCCAGTTTTAATCCCGGCGGCACAGTTTGCCATCCAGCTCCCTGCTTGTGACCTGGGAAAGCAGTCTGCGATGGCCAAAGGCTTGCAATCCTTCGGCTACGTGGGAGACCTGAAAGAAGTTTCTGGTTACGGGCTTCCGGCCACTGCGGTCACTTGGGGAGTGAATCAACGCACAGAAGATCTTCCTCTCTGTCTTTCCTCCTCTCTGTATATCTAACTTTCCAATAAATAAATAAACAAATAAATCTTAAAAAAAAACATGTTCTGTATATTACATGCCACAAAACTGGGAAAACAGATTATATTTGTCTTTTGGGGACCATCTTATTTCACTAAGCAAAATGGTCTCCAGTTGCATTCATTTTGGTACAAAAGATAGGATATTTTATTTTATTTATTTTATTTTATTTTATTTCCACCACTGAGGGACATTCCTATGTGTTCCTATACCGCAATTTCTGTATCCAGTTCTTAGTTGATGAAGAGTTGATGAGTTGGTTGTATAGCTTTGCTATTGCAAGTTAAGCTGCTGTAAAAACAGGGGTACAAATAACTCTTTCATATGCTAATTTCATTTCCTTTGGGTAAATTCCTTGAAGTTAATTGAAAGTATGTCATCATGACAATTAAAAGAAAAATTTAACAACGGAAGGAGGAGGGAGGCTGGGGAAGTGATTGATGGAGGGTAGGTATGGTGAAAAGTATCATTATGTTCTTAAAGCTGCATATATGAAATAAATAAAATCCACTCATTTTAAATAAATACAAATACTTTTAAAACCCCATTTTAAGTTTTTTGCACAGTGCAACACATGATAAATTAGTTTTGTTAAAGCTGTATTTTTTTTTACCTATAAAGTGGAGTTGTGAGTCAGTTTAAAGAATATAAAATTTAAAAGTTTAAAAATCCAATGAATATATCTTTACCTTACAGCTCAGTTATGAAATTTGACCTAGTCTTAAATCTTCTTGTAAATTGTTAGACAATGAGTTCACCGTGAGTTCAGAAATGCTCACATTTATCTGAAGTATTTATTTCAATGTCTCCAAAGGCTATATTTTCAGTTACGTTTTGAAGTATGTAGAAAGTTTTGGGGAATATTGAAAGATAGGTCATATTATTTTATTCCATCCTCTTGCAAAAACTTACACTATAAGAAGAATAAATCAAAGAGAAGAGAAATGTGTTGCTCACAGCCACCTAATTTATGCAGCTTGGGAACCGTGTTTTGTTATTTTAAGTTTACTACTCCTTCTAGTCACCTTTTCAATATGTTGCTTGATGAATATAATCCCCCTTCTGAGATCTATAAACCTATTGATTAAGCATCTTAAATTGCAAAAGAACATAGCCCAGAGGAATTTTCAAACTGATTCATACCATAGGCCATTGAGCCTCGCCATCAGTCTCTGCAAATTCATCAAATATAAAAATGATTCCTTACATTTGTATAATTTAATGTAGCTTTAATGTGCTACAACAGACTACTGTAAATATGCTGGAATCTTTTCTTTGTGTATGATTCACAATAGTTCATGGCTCAGGGTAAAATAGTTTTACCATGTACCCTGTCACTAGAGTCTGTAGAACAGCATGAGCAAACTTGATGATTCTGTCTCCCCACTAATACAGGTACAAGGGAAAGATATCTATTATAATGATATTAGAATAATCCTTCCAAATTTACAAACACATGAAATTTTTTTTATATATTTTTATTAATTATTTTGCATTATGTGACAGTTTCATAGGCTCTGGGAATCCCCCCACCCCTCCCCCTCCCCTCCCCCCTGGTGGATTCCTCCACCTTGATGCAGTATTACAGTTCAAATTCCATCAAGATTCTTTCCTTGCAAACATATATTAAGCATGGAGTCCAGCTACTTATTGTCCGGATGGGTTGAACAGTTTCTTGGGGAGACCATTTCTGGTCCGAAGTTAGAGCTGGTGGAATATCATCCCAGTCAATTAAGAGTCCCAATATAACATCAACGGCAATTTGCAATATTATGGAATTGACATGGTTTTGAGTAACCAGTATGTTAAAAAAAAAAAAAAAAGCAAGTCCTAACCACAACCTATGATTAGCTCATTGACATCTCAATTTTAGTTTATATACAGGACCGGCTGCTATATACCTTAAAATGGCTATAAGGTACCATTCAGCTGTCTCGTGTCTATTTCATTTTAGTATTTAGCCATTTGTTGTGTTGAAGTATAATTTTGTTGATCTTGGCAGATTTTGGGATAATCTAGACTGGCTTGTACCTCTAACAAGATATTTGTCGACATTTAAGGTGCAGAACATTTTTTTTGGGCGGGAAGTGGTGTGCAGGGAAATCCTCAACACCATGGTGAGGAGGAACTAATCTTTGTGTCCCAACCAGTGAGGCATGAGCCAATCCACGCCAGCTCTTTCCTGTCAGATTTCAAGCTGTACTTTCTGTTGTTTGTCTATTTATTTTAGGTTTTTTTTTTAGTTTGTATGATTGTTTGTTTGCTGTGAGGGGTTTTCGAAGCGATCCCGATGGTCATTGCAAGGGAGGGCGGGGGTCCAGAGGTGGAGCCAGGCTCGGACCAGAGAAAGCTCTCCTCCCTGGTCCCGAAGGACATTTATTGTTCTTCTGGCAAACACATGAAATTTTATAATAACAAGCCTTTACATGGTACTTGGTTTGGTTTGTATTATCTTCCAATTCCTCTATTTCACTAATATACTCACAACAACTTAAGGATATAGACAAAAATATCATTTCTGTTGTAAAAGTGAGGAAACTGAGACACGTAGTTGTTAAGGAAATTATCCAATGTCACATGGCTAGTAAGTCCCAGGGGGCTAGGAGTGGAGACCAGACAATTTGCTAGTGGATTATCAACTTCTACCAAACTTTGCTCTTCCTCCCTTGGGTACCTAAATGTTCTCCTGGCCAAGAGTGAGAGATATGAAAGTTTGTTGGTGTTTATGGGAAACACTGAATTGCAAAATATTTGCCACCTCTTCTTAATTTTTTTCTTCTGAACAGACACATGTTCTCAAGGTCTTCATATGTGAGTTAAAAATTTGCTAACGCAATAAGGATGGTGGTTATGAGGAAGCACTACATAGAAGTACTTTTTTTGTTGTTGTTTTTCCAATTCATGGAAACCAAGACAGGAGAAACTGTAAAGTATAAGTATTTGATTGAGTGTGAGGTTCTTTGCAAAGGAGTTTTCAAGACAAATAATTCTGATAAGCATATGAGAAAAGAACTTCACTGAAAGGGAATTTGATTTCCTGCTCAGTCATTAATGGAAACAAAAGACCTTTGAAATTTGTAAAAATTTTTCATTATACAGTTTTGCAGGCACAGAAACTTTCTCTCCCACCCTCCCCATTACTCTCTCCCCCTCTGATTTCCTCTATATTATTATTGTTATTATTATATAGTCCTTTAACAGCAGTCACGAGGTCATTCTGCTATTAAGTGTGTCGTGACAGTGTAGTTACAGACAAGGGTAGAAAGCTCAGCACACCATTGTCAAGATATGTTTTAACAGTTCCATTGGGAGTCCATCTTCTATTCAGGAGTAGAAATGCAATGTATCTTCCCTTCTTGATATGCTAGTCTCCAATATACAGTTCCTCTAAATGAATATTTGTATATACATGTTTATCGATTTATTAATCTTATATTTTTTATGAAGATTACCTTATAATAGAGAGTATACATGGCATTTGTCCTTCTGGGTTTAACTTATTTCATTGTGCACAATGCTCTTCAATTGGGACTATTTTGTTGCAACACAACAAAATTTATGGGGCACAATCAAGGCAGTGTTAACACAGTTCATTTCAATCAATGCTTAAGTCAAGAAATTAGAAAAGCACCAAGAAATTGGGCTAACAATTTATCTGAAACAGCTAGAAAAGCAACAGCAAAGCAATCCCAAGTTTAGCAGGAAAAAAGAAATAATAAAAACAAGAGAGAAAATAAACCAAACAGAGACCAAAGGAATGATACATAAAATCATTGAATCAGCTTGTTCTTTGGAAAATCAAGAAAATAGATTCCCAACTAACCCAGCTAATTAAAAAAAGAAGGGAAAGATATGACTAAATAGACTCAGAGATGAGAAAGCAGACATAGTAACAGATACCTCAGACATACATGGAGTAGTAACATTTACAAAGTAACTATACGTCAACAAGTCAGAAGGCCTAGAAGAAATGGAGTACAGGCCAGTGGTCATCAAAAGAGTGTGGTCCTGGTCCAGAAACAGAGAGCAATGAAACTGAATAGAAACCCCTACAAGTGGCCCCATACATGTAGAGCCAACTAATCTGTTATTTTCTTTTTTTTTAATTATTTTTTAATAATCTTACTTACTTGATTAGGGTACAAAGGGTCAAGGGCTACAGGGTGAAAATGGGTAATACCATTGTTTCCACACTAATATTATCATTTTTCCCTGTATCTGGGGTTAGGGCAGTAACAAAGGGAAAAGCCCCACCCAACCTCCCACCCATCCCAGATCCCTAACGGGAGGCACTCTCCGAGGGTCCTGCTCAGACAGTTTTGATAGTGCATCAGTTCTGGATTGCTGCCAGTCTCGCCATTCTAATCGCAGTGAAACCTATTCAGAATCCACTGGCTGACAGTCTCTTCATGGTTGCGGTTCTAAGATCAGCAGTTCAGTTGGAGGGATCTCCAAAGAAACTTCATCTGAGATGTTCCCAGATCTGATTCTTGTGTGAGTTTGCTACTACAGACTCCAACACCCTCCGTCACACCAATCAGCTTATGCACATGCTGGTCGTTGGGATTGCTGGGTCAATTCTGTTTCCAGCCCTGTCTTCCTCATGAACCAATAGGTGTTGTAGTCCAGCTCGATCCTGCCCACTTCATACTCAGTCCTCACGTAAACCAGTTGGAGCTGCAGCCTAGTTGGGGCGACTCCCTATAACCCCCACCAGTTCTGCCCCCTACGCTGGTTCAAATGCTTATGCACCACAGGCTTGTCCAGTCTATCCCGCATCCCATTTAGCTCTCACCCATGTCAATGGGCACTGAAACCTAGTTCAACCCAACCAACCTACTATCCAGCCCATACACCTACTGGCAGGTGCCTTTCTGTCTAGCCAGGCCAGTCCCTGTCCTGGTTTTCCTGCTGTCCAGTGAGAGTGGTAACCCCTAGGGAGGTGCCCACTATTTCCCATCTAGGCTACTCCCACTCCCAGATTATGCACTCTCCAGGTGGTTCTGACATTTGACTTGACAGAATTAGCTCCCAGTGCCAGCCTCTGCCAGCTAATGCTGCGGCTAGCCCAACCAACCTTCACCCACTCTAATTTTTGCTTGCACCAGTCAGAACAGTCAGCCCACTGTGGCCCTTTGCTTATCTAGCTCATATGAGGCCCACAGGTGTTATAGCCCTGCTTAGTCTGATCTGCCCTCTTCCCGACTCATGCTTTCCAATGAAAGTAGTTGTCCAGCAGGGGAGCACACATTCCCCTGTTGGCTTTGCCCCCTCCCCCTGATTATCACATACATGTGCTGTTTGGGTGCTGCAACCACATCTGGTATGGTTCATCTCATCTTGGCATTCCTTGATGTGTACTGGTATGTGTCGCAACCAAACCTGGCTTGACCCACACTCTGTTCTGGTGCTTGGATTCGCCAGCAGGTGATGTGAACAGGTTCAGCCTGGTCTGCCCCCAATCCATGCCATGTGTATGCCAGTGGGATAATTTCCATTGCCTGTTCTGGGCTGTTTCCTATTGTGCTTCTTGCGCTAAACTGCAGGGACTGTGTCCTGCCAGAGAAGTTGTCCAGGCTCCTCCATCAGAAACTCTCCCAGTGCCAGTTTTCACACATACCAGTGGGTCCATGAGCCAGCCCTACTCAGTTCACCTCCTGTCCTAGCAGGAACAATGGCTTTTCCTGACTGGCCTTCAACCCAATCTGGTTTTTACTGTTGGCTGTTTCAATCCAGCCACGGCTCTTCCATACCCCATACAGCTTACACATGGTTCAGTAAGGGTTGAGACTTAGCCTAGTCAGTCACACATCTCCCCTGGTCCTCCAGAGCACCGGATGGTGTTGGAGTCTGGCCCAGCTTGGTGCTTCCAGTCCCAGTCCACACTTGTGCCAAGTGAGATTACAACCGTATCCTGATCAGAACGCAGCCCCAATTCCAACCCATGCACTTCTTGGTGGGAAACTCAACCCAGCTAGGGTGTCCCCTTAGCTCCCCAACCGGGCCTATTCCCAGCCTTAGATCATGTGCAGGCCAATGGTTGCTCTGACTCAGCTTGGCAGAGCCCCTCACTTGTCCTGGCCCCTTAGATGTTGTGGCTTAGCATCCCTGTCTTACGCAGATCAGTAGGTGCAAGGATCTACTTGGCATGACCTGTGCTCCAACATGATTTCTGTTGTTTCTAGTGAGTTAAGGTCTGTTCAGCCCTGCCCACTCTGCCCCCTTCTAGTGGCAGCCTGGCCCACCCCACATCCTGTTTTAGGATGCACATTCAGGTACTGCTGCCTTGACCTGCACTGACTGTTGTGGGTTCCCTTACCTGTGAGTGATGGCAGGTGGCATGTTCACACCTAGCTTGCCAGTGCTCATTCTCACTGTGCCCTCTCCTGGCCTTATCTCTGAGCTTGCACATCCCTGATACATATCCATATGTTCTCTGTATATGAAGACATCAGCCAAATTGCATTCGATCTTAGCCCTGAGTGAAAAATCCAGACTTAATTACCTCTCTTTAAGGTCACTGTCTTCAAATCCATCCTGGAGTTAAAGTCTGAAATATTGGGAGCTAGGACATCAACATGGACTGAAAGGGCAAAATATAGTACATGTCTGAGCACTTACAGTTTTTATCTCAAAAAATAAGTGATCTAAAAAATATGATTAAGAAACATTGGTTTGAAGTCAAACATCAATTTCTTGTTTTAGTGTCAATATTTTTAAAATTTTGCATAAAATTACATTGTAATAATAGCTCTATAATATTAGACAGTTATGAGAGATAGTGAATTACCTTAAGTAAAGGCCACATTGGGACCCAATATTCTACATCAGAGTTTCACTCTCCATTTCAACTCCCTGCTAATATGTTCCAGTGAGGTAGAAGGCAATGACCTAGACCTTGGGCCTCTTCCTGTTATGAGGGTAACAAAGATCAAGCCCTGGGTCCCAGCATCAGCCTGGCCCAGTGCTGGCTGTTGTGGGCATTTGGAACATGAACTAGGGGAAGAATCTCCATCTCTGTCTTTTGAATAAACTAAGTGCATAGTTGTTTCTTTCTTTTAAATTCTTACCTCATGAACTGTTGTAAAACCAGGCAGTGGAACAGATTTGGTCCATAAGCCGTAGTCTTCTGACCACAGTATAGAATGAGCAAACGATGCCTACAATTTTAGTATTATTTCTCACTGAAAATCTTTACAAGAAAAATGTCATATATCGTCTCTTCTATCCTGTCAGGTGCAGTTTACGGAGTAAAACAGGACACGTCTCATCAATACTGAAAGACATTTTTTTCCCCAGCACTTGCATGTGATGATTTCTCTTTCATTTTCTAAACAAAATGTAATAAAATAGAATGTCCGTGTGCTTCTGTTGTACTGAAGCTAAAGGACAAACACGTAGCAAATCTTCCTACCTCCATGGAGTTCGCATTGCTTGTTTCTCTTCCACAGTTGTGGAAACAGAAGTAAAACAAGTCGAGGACCATCTGGCTCCAGTTGTTGTGTATGTGCCTTCCAGTAACCAGGTATCACCATCAGAGCTACGCGGCCCAGGCAAGCTGGGTGCTGCCCAGGCTTTGACTTCTTTTATTTCTTTAAAGATTGCAAAGGCAAATTCAGAGAGAAGGAAAGACAGAAAGGTCCCCCATCTACTTCCCAAAGGGCCACAATGGCTGGAAAAGAACCAATCCAAAGCCAGGGGCTTCTTCTGGGTCTCCCACAAGGATGCAGGGTCATAACGCTTTGGGCTATCCTCTACTTTTTCCCAGGTCCCCAGCAAGGAGCTGGATGGGAAGTGGAGCAGCTGGGATGCAAACTGGTGCCTTTATGGAATGCCTGTGCCTGGAGGTAGAGATTAACCAATTGAGCTGTCTTGCCGGGCCCAAGGCTTGGTTGTGACTCTCCCTGGAACTGTGCAGTTGGCCTTCTTTCTCATGAATAGGGAAATGTGCCCTATAAGTCACACTACTCTTAAGTTTTATCTAAAGTTTTAGGTTGTAAAACTGCCCCTGTCACTTCCTACCCTGCAACTGTTCTTTACTGTTGGGTAAAGTGCCATTTTCTTTCTATAACATGCCATTACTCTTCTATTTTGGTGGATCAAATGGATATAACCAGAGAACTCTTTATAGAAAAGATCATTAAGCGATTTGCTTTCAAGTGGACTTGTGTATTATGTCAGGTGACATTTGGATAATGTTTTTAATGGTTTGGAAGAGGAAGTATTTTTCTGGACTCATGCACTTAATGAAAAAAATATATATTGCTATATAAGAATATACCCTTACCTACAAATTCTTTGTTTTCTTTAGGCAAACTTGTTTATTACAGTGTTCCTGTTGTAGCTTTTTATGTCATTCCTTGCCTTTCTCTTAATTTTGTTGCTACTTGGCCACAAGTTTTAGGGAATGGAACAAGGTTTCCCTTTAAATCATCCACAATCCATTTGGAGGGTATCTGAAGTCCTCAAACTAAGACTCACCTCTGGTTAAGTAGTTCTCTTCTGGTTTAAATTTAGGAGAGAGAGTGACCTCTAGTCATGTTTGTGTTTATTTAGACCAATTCTGATTTGAACACGCATCTGGCTGCTGCAGTTTTCTGACGGTAAGACAGGCTGTGTTGGTAACTAGGTTTTTATATTGCAATTAGAATCACCTGCCTATTCTGTTAGCAGGGCAGTTCAGACTGACTGGAGTCATTACGGAAAGAAGCGAATACTTTTTATTTTATTTTTAAAAGGCTTTTGTATTTCCTTTCTCTGCCTAACCCACCTTTGGAAAAATATGACAGTGTAAAAGAGAAATGAGCACAAAGAAATTACATAGTGAATTTTGGAACACGATTCTAGAACTGTAACAAATTCAGGAAAACAGACTTGTCTTTAAAGGTTCAATTTTATGCTTTTTATACTGATATAAAAACAGTCATCATAATGTTCCATCAACACATTTATATTTTAAAATTCTAACAAAACTCAGAGAGCAAGGAGGAGGAGAGATATCTCAATGTATTTGAAGTTCACTAGGCTTGTTGTGAGGCCCAATTTAGATGCTTTAAAAATTTTAACATATTGCATAAAAATGTTTGTAAACTTTTACAACCTTACACATATTTTTGTTTTATAAATGATGAGTCTACTAAATTAGAGTGGAATAGAATTGTGGTTACAATTTTTAAAAGTATTAAGTATGGATTAAAATGTTAAAAACAGGTAGCAGTTGCAGTTGGCATGACTAATGTATTTCATGATGCGTTTTTGCTGGAAAACAATCTACACGATTGTGGGGTGGTTGTCTGTCTTGCTAGCGGCTGTGTTTTAGTGACTGCCATGGTGCAGAATTCAGAGTACGTATTCAACAAATATCAGATACTCAGTACCTGTGTAGATTATCAGCTGAGAAAGATCTGAAAGTATTGGACTCTCCACCAAGTTGCCATACAGTCATCTAACCACAGTATTGTTTTCAATTTGTCTTTTCCTCAAAAATATATTCTTATATTCCAAAATGGCATCTGTACACACACACACACACACACACACACACACACACAGGCACATTGATTTTTCTAAATTATCTCTGTTGTGCTAGTTACTAAGTTTTCTAGTAGGATGTAATGTTCTCATTATTAAATTAACAGAAATTTACATAATAAAGTAATTTATCCTTATTAGAAGAGCATTTGAATTTTCTCCTTTTGCAATGAGGTATTCACTTATCGTTTCTTTTGTGTCAGACTGACAGATGAGACTCTTCTCAATAGGTACACAAATTCCAGTGGTGTGTCTTGTCAGCAAACTGGAAATCATCTTTTCTTGGCCATTAAGCATTTTTAACATTTATACTTCATTTCATGTAAATTCTCTTCACTGCTGAAGCAGAAGTAAAGTAGAAATTCTAAAATTATGTTGATGATGTGCCCCTGGTTCTCAGACAGACACCGAGTTCCCTTGTATTTGTGCATCTGTTTTCTGAGGAGAGAGACATGAAACTCTGGAACACTGAATGTGGTTTACTGGTGTATTCCTTACTTTTTCTTATCTTCAGTGCTAAAGGGTTTCAATGCTAGATCATAGAGGATACCAAAAATCATTTGATCACATCCTTTTACAAAGGAAGTAGAATGCAAGGCACAGGGGTTCGATTGTTCAGTTTCATCCGTGCTGCTAAAGAATGATTAATGTTACATTTCACCAATTCCCCCACAGGTTCTTGGAATCGTAGTAATAGAAGATGACTTTCCTTTTCTATCTCAAAATCCTCCACATGAAAACAGCTCATTTGTAAACAATCCTAGAGAAAACATAACTGTACTGTTTTGGTCTGTAAAGATACTCCGTGCCTTCAAAACACACTTCCAAGAGAATCCGAATCTTCATCAAGAATTACACAGTCCTATCAAAACCTGGCACTGATAACTTTTGGAGTTTCATCTCCTACACAGAATTCCCAGCTGATCCATGGCTGTCCTCATCAGACGTTTGCTGCCAAAGGCTTTCCTCCTGAACTAGTTGGAATAACGTCTCCACAGAGGGCTCTTCCTCACCACCATGTTAAGTAACACAACATTTCCATCAGAACAGAAGCTTCCTAAGGAGAATAAATTTTCCATTTACTTTATTGTTGCCTTCCTTAGCAATAGATGGTTACAAAGCAGGAAGGTGTCCATGCAATCTTTTTTGAATGCTATCTCATCTCTATGTTAGTTAAAAATATATCCCACTTTGGGTGTTTCATCAGCTGCTGGCAGCTTTTGCAAAACCTGACATCATAAGCAAAGTGCTCGGCCTGCCAATGTTTTCGCTCTGACTGTAGTAAAAATTGTTTTATTCTTTTTCTTCATAATATCTTCTGCTTTTTTCCATTTTCTCCCCCCCTTTTCCTAAAGATTTATTTTTTTTATTGGAAAGATAGATACAGAGGAGGAGAGACAGAGAGAAAGCTCTTCTGTCCATTGATTGACTCTGCAAGTGGCCTCAATGGCCTAGGCTGAGCCAATCCAAAGCCAGGAGCCCGCATGGGTGCAGGGTCCCAAGGCTTTGGGCTGTCCTCAACTGCTTTCCCAGGCCACAAGCTGGGGCTGCATAAGAAGCAAGAACGCCAGGATATGAACTGGTGCGCCCATATAGAATCCCAGTGCATGCAAGGTGAGGATTTCAGCCACCAGGCTACCTCGCCAGACCCTTCTTCTCTTTTTCTCTTTCAGTTTTAATTTCCTGGGAATTAGACACAGTGGATAAGAAAAAAAAGGGGGGGGGGACGCAGGGGGATAAAGACTAAATGTTTCTTTCTATCATGTTCAAAACACATTTTGAGATTTTTAAAAATTATTTGATATATCCATCACTCCACAAACAAATAGCATTGGAAACTCAGAAGATGAGGGCTTGGCCTCAGGATGAAGATGTTACATGCGATTCCCATAACCCAGTGTCTCCACATGGGTCTTGAGTCCAGCATCCTAGGAACACACTCTCCAGGAGGCAGTGGGTGATGGCTCCAGCAGCTGAGTCCCTGCCACTCATGGGGTAAATTTTGGTTGAGTTTTGGACAGCTGGCTTCCATCTGGTCCAGTGCTAGCTATGGCGGGCATTTCAGGATCGAATCAGTACATGGAAAGGTCTCTCTATCTCTGTCTTTCTCTGTCATCCCATTTCTTTGTCTCTCTTAAAAAAATTCCAAAATATTATAAACAACAAAAGTCCAGATACTTACATATAAAAGAAAATGTATTATTTTGACTGTCAAAGCAGGTGGCTAGGAAGTGGACCACTTGTAACGATTTATGGATTATTATTTTTAGAGTTTTAAAAATTAGTGATAACTTTTTCTACCATATTAGAAAAATGACTACAACTTCAAAATATTGAGATAACTTAAAAACAAATTTAAACGTCTTTACTAGTTTGAATTGGTTAATTCTTTTTTCTGATTATTGTTACTTATTGTAAGTTTGCATCTCTCTTCATAGTAATTACAAGACTTACCCAGATAGACTAGTTACACAAAGGGATACGAATTTAGAATGAAAACTCCATTTAGGTGGTGAATAATGATGTTAAGGGGGAATATGATTTTTAGAAGGATTTTACATTGTGGCTGGCAAAAGTTACCAAGACCATAAGACATAATCAAGGTTTTGAAATTGATTGACAGCTATGAATTAGTGTAAAATATGAGAGGTCCATATATGCATATGGTTAAAGATGAATGAACTAATTTTTCTTGGATTATAGGTCCATGAACCTACAGTTATTGCAACGAATAAAAGAATTCTCTATGTGAGCCCTGAGACATTTCTCTGTACTTTCCTTTGACTATTTTTTTTCCCCAGATTAGCTGATTTAATTAAACATTCTCGAAAACACTGGATGTTAAGAAATGCACAAAACCCAAGATCCTGAGATCTCCTATTTTAGTGTTGATTAAAATCGATGTGTTGGGCGTTTTCTGTTAAATCAAGAGCTTCTGGCTTTCAGCAACTCTTTATTTTTGGAGAAACAGCTTTTTCTTTGTGTGTAACAAAAAGGCTTAGGAAAGCTTTTTAAAAAAAAGATTTAGAGGCTGCAGTCTTAAAATAGCCTTTCTGGGGGTAGTGGGAGCAGTAAGGTGGTTCAACTCACTGGGCGTCACAGTGAGTCCAGAGACTTCCCTGGGCAAGCACAAACCCTGTCCTGTAGTGATGCCCTCTGGTTCGGTGTCAATGTTGTTTTGTGCCTTTCCTGGGACTCATCACTCAGACCCTGAGCCGTTTCTTTTCTATTTATCCTATTCTTTAAACAGCCCACAGTAACGTTCTGCACAAATTTTAAACATAATATATGTCACTGATTGACAAAAGTATAAAGACTTTGATTTAGCGTAAAAACACATCTCCCATGATCAAGTTTCTCCTACTACTATGAATGTGGAATTTACTGAGGAATTGTCCATTTATAAGAAATTTTGGCCCTACTCTCAGGAAATTATTTATGCAAAAAGAAGGAAGAATGTGTATATCCTTGATGTGTATATTGGATGAAAAAAAATTAGATCGTTCTGTTTAGAATTCATAATAGAAACCTGGAAATGAGTATTAAAATGTTTTATCTCAGTTTTATATAAAGTAGCAGTAAATGATGTATTTGAGCATATGTTATGTTAGAAAACAAATGGCAATGGGAAATTTCAATATTTGGTTTGAAAGTGTATTAATAAGTAATTCCAAGATAGAGACAGACATTGTATTCCCTTATTCACACTGAATATTGTTTCTTTTTTTTTCTCTTGGTGGGTGGAGATGGAGATGTTTTATAAAGGAGAATTATTTGGTTTGTTGTATGAGAACATGATACATTTTTTTTAGAAAAAATAAACTACCAGTCCATTCTAACTTAATATAATAGAAGTTTATGTCTTCTTCTGTAACAGGGCAAACAGGCTGGCAAAATCGCTCATCTCCATAAAGTCAGTCAAAGATTCAAGTCAGACTTAAAGCTACCTTCACCTACTAGCTGCTAAGTTCACCTGGGCTCATCTACATCTTAGAGCCAGATAGAGAACATCACAGAAGAGGCTAGCAGATTTCACTGTATGGTCCCCAATGTAGCTGTGCTGCCTTCCTGTCACAGGCAGAGTTGAATGGACAGCTTGTCTAACTGCAAGGGTCACTAGGGAAAACAGTCCTGCCTGTGAACAGGATAAAGAAGAAAATATTGATTTTGAGAAATATTCAGAAGAGTCTGTTATAAATCTTGGGGTCTAGAAAATGGACTGATAGAGTTGCTATAATGTTCTGTTGTGTGAGATCAATTTATACAGTTTATCTTTAGACATCAAACAGCTCAGAGGCAAATAAATGCCTGGGGTAGATGGTCCCAAATTTGCATAGGAGGGTTTTCTAATACTTCATGGAAACGCATACTATATATTAAAAAAAAAGCTATCCACGGATTTAAAAATGCTTCATCCCCTTATATACTTTTAGTTCTGTTTACCAGGAATGTTTTGAAATGCCCTCATATTAATTAAAACTCACATTTCAAGATGGAATTCTTAGTCTAGCAGTTAGAATGCTCATGCTTACTTTGATTTTTGCTTCCTGCTAATGGAGACCCGGGGAATGAGCAATTAGAGCTCAAATAATGCAGTCCTGCCATTACATGCTAGTCCTAGGTAGCACTCTTATCTCTTGGCTTTTTTCCCAGTCCAGCCCTGTTCTGTCCTGGAGAGCATTTGGGGAGTGAAGCAGCAGTCAGAAGTGTTCTCTCCCTCGTTGCCCTGCAAATAACTAAATTAAACAAACAAACAAACGAAACCAAAACCTTCATTTCACTTTTGACAGGAATTCTTTTTGTATCTGAAGGTATGTTTATTAGCACATTTCAATTTTCAACCGATAGGATGTTTTTATTACTAGAAGAAAGAACTGTTACATTGTCCTCTTTTTGATTTCTGGAAGCAAATCCATCCCTAAAACCTTTCTGGGAATGAATGGGAGTAGATCTGATGGGATTTAAATAATTTGCACAAAATAATTTTAGAGCATATTGTTGCTACTACTGCAAAACTTTCGGGGATGAAATGGGTTTGGGATTAGGGGCATGGAGACACATATGAAGCTCACATTTTACAGAGATGTATTCGCCCATTCATTTGACAAATATTTACTGAGTCCCTTCTGCGCGTGATGCTAATGTAATGGGCATGCTTGAATCAATGGGCATTGACCACATGTCAGACTGTAGGCCGGGTGGCACACTTCTGTTTCCTCTTTTAATCCCTGCACAATCCATCCGAGGCAGAAGTTAAAGCCTCTGCAAAATCAAAAGGCCTTTGAGATTTAGTCCTTTATCCAAGGTCACTGTCAGACTCAGGAGCAACACTAGGGTTGGAAACCAATTTACATAACTCAAAAAGTTGCACACTTTTCGGTGTGAAAGTCTGACTCCTTAGCTCCCTTTACGTTTGCCTGAGCGTTAGTGAAACCAGATTATGAGGCCGGATACATATTTGCACCAAAATGACGTAATGGAGAAGGAAGGATCCCCGCACCCTCTTAGCCGACCCTCAGTTCCCTGCTCCTGCCCCAACTAGGATTGTAGCAGATGAATATGAGCCATATCTTTTGGTTGTTAAGCACAGCGCTTTATACTACCTTCATAAATGTGGGAGAAGGTTCTAGGAGGAGTTGAGAAAAATCATTGAGAAAATGCTCTGTTGTTTTCTAAGGAACATATTGTGCTATGCTGCTTTCCTCAGGAACTGTTTCTATCAGTCTGAAGTAGCGCATCTGTCACAGAAGGCTGACAACGTTCTGAGAGATGTTGCACTGCTCCTGGAACCCTGTGGCCAACTCATGGGCACAGATCAGCTTGAGTGTTAGGGCATGGTGATCCTAGCAGAGGAATCCTGTGGTTTCAGGGTACCAATCCACTCGGCTTTCAAAGACTGACTGTCCAGGCAGGACCCTGTGATCATAGGACCTGTAAATCTGATAAAACAACTGTGATAATCAAATACATTTATAGTCCACTAATCAAAAAGTTTGGGTCCAATTTTTATAGATTTAAAAAGCTGTTTTAGTAAAAATATTGTTTCTTTCTAGACATTCTGATTTGTATTTTCCTTGTTAATAAGCATTGCACATTGACACATTTACCACAAACTAAATGATCATTTACTTTGTGCCTAGACTGGAGATAAAAGTTCAATACTCTGTCAGGTGCTCTGCTCTGACCATCCTCACATTCTTGTAGGGCACAAAACCAGTTTATAAGCACAAACTCACTGACATCTGAGGCATTCCTTAGACATAAAGCATTTACAGGAAAAGGGAAAATTTGCTTTTGGAGGATTCTGATTGAGAGCAGCAATTATTATGGCATGAAAAGGAATATTTTAAATAGATCAGTAAGCAATTTGGAAGACATATTAAGTGAATGGGTAAAAAGTGGGCAAAAAAGTTTTGAAGCCCAGGATATAGTAAGTTAAATGATCCCAATCCAGGAAAAGGGAAAAAGAGTGAGATAAAAAATCTAAGATATTGAGGCTCCAAAGGCCATGGTAAAGTCTGAATTTTACTCTAAATTGCATTGAAAACCATCTGGATTTCTCAGGAATGTGACATCTATTTTTTTTTAAATTTATTTATTTTTATTGCAAAGTCAGATATACAGAGAGGAGAGACAGAGAGGAAGATCTTCCATCTGATGATTCACTCCACAAGTAACCGCAACAGTCTGTGCTATGCCGATCCGAAGCCAGGAGGCAGGAACTTCCTCCAGGTTTCCCATGTGGGTGCAGGGTCCTAAGGCTTTGGGCCATCCTGAACTGCTGTCCCGGGCCATAAGCAGGGAGCTGGATGGGAAGTAGAGCTGCCGGGATTAGAACTGGCACCCATATGGGATCCTGGTGCATTCAAGGTGAGGACTTTAGCCAGTAGGCCACTGTGCCTGCTGGGCGTGACATCTATTGTTAACATTGCTCTTATTTGGTGAGTAAAATCCATCAGTAAGAATGGATGTAGTATTTTCCAGCTAAAACACAAAGTTAGCTTGGAAGGCTAATTCTAATGAACTGAGATCTTTGTATTGGAAATAGAGTTTGTGAGCAATAACTGATGCCAAAGGTAAAATAAACAAATTTCTTATCCTTTAGAAAGTGTACAATTTGAAGGGAAAGAAATTTACAGATGGACTAAGCATAAAAATTCCAAGAATTGTCCCAAATAGTGACAGGTGGAAGTATAGAGTACTGAAGCAAGCGAACATGAACAATGACTGAGATCTCAGATAATTATCCTTTCTGCCTTTTAATTTCTTATTGTCATCGTTATCAGGCCTATGGAAGCATGCCAAGACTAACACTGTTCACACAGCTTCCCGATGGTGACATTTTAGGACATTTCACTCTCTCCTGCATACTGTCTCTGATAGTATGAGCTTGTTTTCTATTTTCTCATCCACTTTAAGTCGTGGACCTGAAGATAAGATGTCCCGTTACCTCTAAGCACTTAAGCGAGTGTTTTCTGAGGACAGGGGCCTTCTTTTATGAATCGCCCTACAATGATTAACTCAGGGAGTTTGTATGGGTACAATATGCAACACTGTTCTTGAATGTGCATAGTTTACCGAGTTTGAGCCTATGTTCCAGTAAAGCCTTTTTGATAAAAAGAAACCCTGCGTAGCCTCTTTCAGTTAGGAAGGGCTCCTCAGACTTTCCTGTGCTTTAGAGACCTGTGGTTCCGAAGAAATGAAGTCAATCCACTTTGAGAAATGTCCTTTCGTTTTTCCTGTGACTGTACTGGGATTCTGTTCTTTGGGCAAGTATGCCTATGGAAGAGGTAGTGTGTACATATCAGAAGAGATGTGATGGTGATTTTCCCTATGACTTGGATGTTGATTCTGACCACTCAGTTAAGGTTGTTCCTGCCATGTTTCTTTAGTAAAACTGTCACTTGCCCTTTGGAATTAGTAGCTACATTATGACATGACTGCTGTGCCCTTTGTTACTGCTCAAACTGTCACCCATTGTTCTATAATCAGGGTTCGGATAATCCCTGCATGAGTCATTTATTATGATCGCTTCCAAATACTAATTTTCTAATTTCATTATTTCTTCAACATTTATTATTTATGTTTCCTCTATGACTTTATTAGTGTCAATGTCAGTATTTTGATTCTTGTTTCATCCAATGGTTCAAGTCATTTACTACTATCTCTTTTGAAGATCTGTAATGCCATCAAAAGAGGAAGCTCTTTCTTGTTCATTCTTAAGGTGTCTGGTCATGCTGCCATCACTGACGGAGCACTTCCTTACCTTCAGACACCACAAAGCTTTCCCAGGCTTATCATTTACATCCCCTGACTCAGTCCTGGAGACATAACACCATTTAGATCTTTGAAGCTAATATCCTAATGACAAGCATCAGACAGCAATGTGGAGAGCAGGAGGCTGAGGCTGGGTCAATGCAGAGTCCAAAGGCAGACGTGTCTAGTCAAGCTTAAGGGTCAGGAAGCCACTGTGGCTCAGGTATGGTTCAAGGGAGGAGTGAATTAGGTGAGCTTAAAAGGATTCAGAGGGGTGCAGCCAATAGCAGTGTCTTTGATATCTTTAAAAAGTTTATGGATGTTACATGTTACGAAAAACCAATGCATGACTGTCAAAAACTTTTGCACTGAGTTTATTTTTTAATCCCATTTTCCATAAATACGCTGAAGTATCTGTGTGTGTGTGTGTGTGTGTTTCTTAGTCCTTGCTACAGAAACTTCTTGTCAAGACTGATAGGGAAGAATATCCACGAGAACGCTGAGAGGAGAGACACAGGCAGGCTAAGGGAAAAGGAAGCAGTTCCAACCAAGAAGCAGGTACCCAGTTCTGGATCTCAGGATAAGGCAGAGCACAGAGAGCTGAAGCAAAATATCTTCCAGTGCTAAGATTGTAGGGACCCCAAAGCAAGGAATAGTGGACTTGCACATTGCAAGGGGTGTCACTGTGACTCAGCCATTTTGCATAGTGCAGAGTTGTGGGGAAAAAATAGAGTCCTGGAAGATGGCTGGGGAAACAGGCAGCAGCAAGGAGGTGACAGAACAAATGTCAGGGAGGAGCAGCTGAAGAAACACTGGGCGACTCTCGCAAGTTCTCATATCACTGAAGGGGATGAGCCTTCCATAAAATTAAACATACAGGGCTGGCACAATGGTACAACAAACTAATCCTGCACTCTGAGGCAACAGCATCCCAGACGGACATCAGCTCAAAATTTGTCTGGTCTACTCCCAATCTAGCACCCTGATAATGAACTGCTAAGGCAGCAGGCACAGGATGGTCCTGGTGCTTCGACCTCTGTACTCACAAAGAAGAGCGCGAAGTTCCTGGCTTCCAGGTTCATATTAGCCCATTCATGTGACCAGTTGGGAGCAAGCTAGTGGGTGGAAGATCTTCTCTATCTCTCCTTCTCTCTCTATAAAATTTGCCTTTCAAATAGAAAAGAAATACATCTTTTAAAAAAGTTCATGGGTATGCATATTACAAAACAAATTGTGAGGATTTCAAAATGCGCAGCATCAAAATAAACTTACCTTTTTAAAAAACTTTCCTATTTATAATTTATTTGGATGGTAAGGTAGAGAAAAGGAAGGAAGGAGATCCTTTATTTGTTGGTTCAGTTTCAAAATTGCCACCACAGTTGGGGCTAGCGCTGTCTGAAGCTATTAGCAAGGAGTTGGATCTGGGTCAGAACAGCAGGGACTCTGAAAGTCAAATGATGAGGGGGCAGTGCTGGTTTTGCAGGTGGCAATGTAACCACCATTATACAACCCCAGACTTATCTGTTCATGCTGTTCGTCTGTGAATTTTCTGAAGTATTCACAGAGAGACTTGTATAGCATATTGCTTCTCTGTTCTTTGTTCTTCAAGATCTCACTTTGAAAGATTTCCAATTAGTTCTTGTTGAAGTAAATCAGTGAGACCTTTGTAGTGGCAGAATGAAACAACAGCTAAAGAAGCTCTCTTTGTACTTCCTAACCAAGGTGTAAGCAAATTCTGTGCTAGAAGACACCAAGTGCACACGCCTCTTCACACTGAGGAATTCATTGTTGTCTGGGGCCGCATTCTCCTTGCCCATTGATTCTCTAACCTTTATTGATTCTTTTATGTCCGTATTGAGTCTACGATTCTTATTTCCTTCCATGTCATTATTATTAGTAGTAAAACTGCTGGACATATTCTACACTCGTATTGCTTTCTTTTTTGTTTTATTCCACATTTTAATTTATCCATTGTAAGTATATAGACATACATATTTACATTATCATCTACCTGTGAATTCCCTAAGAGACACAGACACATTGTTTAGCACAATATCAGTACTCAGTGAATGTCAGTTAAACAAAGGAATAAACAAACAGCCAGGGTCCCAGAGCACAAGAGTTTGTCAAATGAGCCCACCTGAGATGACACTGAAGAAGTATGTGTCAGTATGTGTATGTTTAGTATCTTTTAACCAGTAATGGTAGGTTCCAAAACTGTTAAAGAAATGTTCCTGGTGATGAAAAAAATGTTGACTGTGCCTTTTTCCCGCATATTTTTTTTTTCTGGGAATGATTTGGAACAAACTCCCCAAACAAGAAGTTTTCTCGGGCCCGGCGGCGTGGCCTAGCGGCTAAAGTCCTCGCCTTGAAAGCCCCGGGATCCCATATGGGCGCCGGTTCTAATCCCGGCAGCTCCACTTCCCATCCAGCTCCCTGCTTGTGGCCTGGGAAAGCAGTTGAGGACGGCCCAATGCATTGGGACACTGCACCCGCGTGGGAGACCCGGAAGAGGTTCCAGGTTCCCGGCATCGGGTCGGCGCGCATCGGCCCGTTGCGGCTCACTTGGGGAGTGAATCATCTGACGGAAGATCTTCCTCTCTGTCTCTCCTCCTCTGTGTATATCTGGCTGTAATAAAATGAATAAATCTTTAAAAAAAAAAAAAAAAAGAAGTTTTCTCCTTTTAACTGAATACTGGACTTGTGTGTCTCTATAGAGTCTAAAGGTCTCTAAGCCGCCAACTAACTGATCCTGAACAGTGTATTTCTTACTGTGAAGACCTTGGGTTTTCCACATAAAAATGGCATGTATTGGCATTCCTCATCTTCAGTCCTGAGCCCTGCACACTGCAGAGTTCACATGGCTCACACTGTCACTACTGCCTCTTAATTACGCCCTGTGAGCCTCACCCACCATGACGACGACAGTGCTTGCTAAAAACAAAGTAGGATGCTGGGTACATATTCTGAAAGCAAATCATTATAGTTTTGTCAAGAAAATTCAAGAATCACATTTCAGACATCGTTTCCGAAGACCTGCTGTAATGTCATGGGTTACTTTTCTCTAGGGCTACTGTAAATAATGCACGCTCTTCTTTCTTTCCTTTTTTCTTTTTCTCTAAGAAGAGATTGACTTATTTGCAAACTAGACTAAAAAGGACAGAGAAAGAGAGGGAGAATAAGAGAGCAAGGCTGAAACCGGGGGCGTTTCCCAGGTGTCTGACGTTGGTGGCAGGCCCAGCACGGGAGCCATCTGCAACTCTTTTTCCAGATCATTATCAGGGAGCTGGATCAGAAGTGGAGCAGTTTCAGGACACAAGGCAGCAACCACCTGGGCTGTCAGGATGGCTAGAGATGTCCTCAGCTGCCGCACCACAACACTGGCCCCAGTGCACACTACTCCTGCTTCTAACATACCCAGCACTGGGCTTACTCGCGTGTTTCACTCCCGCTTTCAGCAAGTTTTAGGAATTCAGGGCTGTATCCTACTCTTCTCTCAAAACCAAGCATTTTTTTGAAAAAAAATTTTTTAAAAATTTTTATTGGAAAGTCACATATACAGAAAGAAGGAGAGACAGAGAGGAAGAACTGCCATCCATTGATTTACTCCCCAAGCGGCTGCAACACCCAGAGCTGTGCAAACAGGAAACCAGGAGCCCAGAGTCTCTTCTGGGTCTCCCACGCAGATACAGGGTTCCAAGGCTTTGGGCTGTCCACAACTGATACCCCAAGTCACAAACAGGGAGCTGGATGGGAAGTTGGACCACCAGGACTAGAACTTGTGCCCATGTGGGATCCTGGAGCATGCAAGGACTTTAGCCCCTAGGCTACCATGCTGGGCCCAATACCAAGCATTTTTAAAATGTTGAGTGAAATGATTTCATGGTTTCATAGGTACAATTGTAGAAAGATAACAAAACGTTTCCCCCTTCTCTCCATGCTCCAATTCCCTCTTTCCTTTCTATTTTTGCTTCTTTAATTTTTGCAAAGGTATGATTTTAATCACCTTTCTAATGACACATTCAATGAAGCACTGACCATAATATTCAACATGTAAAAAAATTAGGAAGACCACGGTTTCACGGTAGTGCAGACAAGGGCTAAAAAGAACAACCAAATACAAACCATTCATGTTATTACTATATCTTTTTTGTATTTATTAGCTCCCAGGTATCAGACAAAATACATGCTATTTTTCCTCTTGGGACTGACTTACTTACTAAGCATAATGGTAAGTCTAACCTATAGTGTGTATTTATTATATAACTTTTTAGTAACCAAATGCATTATATACATTCATATGGACACATACATGAATGCATGTATGATATATATACATGTATATAAGATTCCTTGTATTATATAAGGAATCAGTGAAGATTAAGGAATCATGAATACATGTATGATATATCTATATCTATATCTATATATATATATATATATATGGTTCCTTATATTATATAAGGAATCAGTGAAATAAGGAGTGAAAAGTAATGAAATTTGTAGATTAAAAATATTTTATTCCAAAAGGAAAAAAAAGCAAAACACGGTGTAGCTCTGTTAAAGCTACCAACTTGAGAATGAGCATCCTTTTTTTTAATAGCAAAAGAAATTTCTGTTTAATAACAGCTTTATTTTTTAAAGGATACAAGTGATTTGCATTATAAATCACACTCCTTGCTTTCAAATCTACCGTAGATGGCATTGAAGCACACATAACATAGACACAAACAGAAACAAAAATATAGTAAGATAGCAAACTATGGATAAGTAATGTCACACACACACACACACACACACACACCTGCCCACGTGCGTGCCCGGGTGCGCAAAGGACTTCTCATTTATTTCCAGGCTGTTCTCTGGTAGGTCTGCAAGTAACCATATCTTGAGGTATGTAGAGGGGATAGTAATGTGAGCCAGCTTGGCAGCCCCTGAGTGCGTGGCAGAGATGGGGTGGCTCTGAATGGGTCTTTTGATGGAGCCAGTCCTCTCCCATCTCTAAGCATGTGCCTCATTCTCATTAACACTCACCCCTTGGGGCAGCCCTCTGCCAAAGGAAGCAGTGTAGAACTTGCCCCATGCTGGGCATCACCCTATTTTACCAAGGCTTCTGTGTCTGGCTTTATGGGGCAGCTGTGCAGCTCTCTGTCCCTCTTTCACAGCTTGCACACTGCCTCCTCCTACACAGACTGCTGCCATGAAGACAGCCCTACACGCGGCAGCTTCCGAGGAGCTGGGCCCTGGTACCCAACAGCTGGCCTCACTCCATTGTGAAATGGTCAATGCTTGAAACTTTTGCTCCATTCCCAGGGGATCCCCCATTAAAATGATTTTGTATTCACTACCTGCCAACGGGACCTGTAAGCGAGCCAAGAGGAGCAGCAGATTAAGCATAATTATGAATTCTGAGTCGAAGGGACTGGTTTGAGATTGTTTTTCATGAAAGGACTTTTTTTTTCCTTCTAAAATTCACATAAGAAAGTGCTGAATGCTCCGTGGAGTCTTTATATTTAAATGTGCTTTGCAATTAATGCTCTTTTTGCGTTCATGAAACAGACAGAAAACCTCCCCGACTTAAAAGCCATTCTTAGAATTGGATTTTGGTTTGCTCAGGATTTGTATCTAATTTTCTAGAGAAGTACTTTACCATTTATTAATAGGAACTGGTCCCAACTGTAACCCTCAAGATATTTCCCAGGCTTAGTTGTCAATGAGCAGCTAATCCCCTAGGATTTCTAAGCCAGCGCAACTGAGGCACATTCAAAGGCTTCTAGCAGGCTGCTCTTGGGTACTTAACACATGGTCATCAATAGCAATTCGATTGCGCCACTTATGATTTCAGTGTTCTTCACAAATGAAGAAAGAACAACTGAGATGCTGAACGTAAAAATATGTTCATTGTCTGCATACCGCACATTTAACTACTATGCATGGCTACAGGTGGAACTTTCCTAATTTGATAGGAAGTCATCAACACAACTCATTATGTATTTTTCTCATGTTGCCAGTGTGTTTTCTGTCATCAACTTTTCATCCACAAAGCATTCAAAATTGTTTGATAGCTGTCCAAATAGTCTGTTTACCTGCCATAACCTACGGTAGTGGTATGAAAAAGCTAAGATCAGATGTTGCTTGTTATCCAGCAAAAATACTGACTTTTTTTGACAAACCTGAGAGGCAATTATACCAGTGGTGATAATAATGATATCAATCACAAGGCACCATATGATAACAATATGTCACACATGCCACACTCTCTTTATATATCGTTTCTATAAACACATGTGTTTGAGGTCATGATAGATGAGAAGACTGAAGGCTAAGTTCTAAGAAGCTCGTCGGTTTTCTAAGACCCTCCAGCAATTTTTGGCAGGAAAGTGAATTTTGAACTCTGAACTACATGTGTTCCATGAATACAATAAATATATCAGAACATTTTAATCGCTTTCACGTTGAGTATGATGATAGAAAATACAAGAAGAGCCAAACGCGTTGCTTTCTGTCTTTACATAAAACTTAGCTGTTTCCCATAGTCTTAAAACTTACTTAAATGTATTCATTGTAAATGGTTTAAAATAACGCTGACACAATTGATGAAAAGGAAATGTAGATGTTTATTTAAAGCTGAAATTCACTAAAACCCTAGTGAAATTGAATTTTCAACATTTTATGAAATTGTGTGTTTGTGAAGTTTCATTATAATACTAAAACATCACTATGGTGCAGTGATATTTAATCACTTTAGCTTATTTTATTGCTTACAAAATTACGTTTAATCATTTCTACAGTTTTATTTATCAGAATGTTTAATGATGAAACAAATGTAAGCAAATATAATAACTCAGAAAAATATACCCTGTTCATATGTAATCTCTATGTCCTCATGTATTCCACATTACATGAAATTAGTGCATTAGAAACTTAACAGTTAGTGGAACAACTTGTTCTGCAAGATATATTATTTTAAAAGTTGAGATGTAAACAGAGGAAGGCAGAAGGAAAAATGTTCTATCTGTGGGTCACTCCTGTAACGGTCGTAAAGCTGGGGTTGGGTCAGGGCAGGGACCAGAACCCAGGAATACAATCCCACGAAGGTGGCAGGTCTCACATCTGGGTGCCAGGAACCAGTCACGTGAGCCATCACAGTTGCTTCCGTGGGTCAGTGCTGGCAGGTGGCTGAGTTGAGGAGCTGCAGCCAGGAATCAGTCCCGGCGCTCTGACAGGGAGTACAGTGTCTTAATTACTGGTTAAATGTCTGCTGCAGATTTTCTTTTTCTTTTTCTTTTTCTTTTTTTTTGGTTACTAATGTTGGGCTATTTTAATGACTTCACCAGTATCAAATCAGTTTCCATATTTACACTAATCAGTTATTAAACACTAGTCATCTTTTTAGCTTGAATTCTGTTGACTTTAACTTTTTTTTTTTTAATCATATTGTAGAGTCAAGGAACTTTGAATTGGCTCATACATTGTTTGGTTAGTGCAAAAAATCTATAGACACTGGCTGTGTGTGGAGTACAGTTCTTTCTTTTTTCAAATAAGGAATGCCTAAAGGTCTTTGGAACAGTTTAATGTCAAAAAGCACACTGTAAGAGTTGAGAATATTTACCTACCCTGTTGATTTTTCTCCCTCTTCCTACACTTTCATTTTTCCAGCACAGCCTGCATAATGACCTGGAAAAGAATCAAAGAACTTGATGTTTCACTTGATACGTGAGCATTCTGATCTTCAACTATCTGAAAGGCACTTCAGAAGCCATCTTAGCCTGCTCTGATAAGCCTATAAATCCAACTAGTAGTTGATAAACAATTGTGTGACTCTTAGAAAGAATGGAGGCATGAAAGAGGTGGAAGGCAATTGAGTGATTTCCACTTTTATGCTGCCATGAAACAATAAAGAGTACATGGACTTTGCTGAATTATGGTAGGAAAATATCTAATCTCTGAAAAATGCGTTTTTTAATTGTCTTTTAAAAATTTTTATTAGTATAGGAGCTGGTACTGTGGCATAGTAGGGGAAGCCTCTGCCTTCAGCTCCAGCTCTCCATTTGGGATCCAATTCTAGTGCCGGCTGCTCCCCTTCTGATTCAACTCCATGAGTATGACTTGAGAGCACAGTGCCTGATGGTCCAAAACCTTGAGACCCTGTACCTGTGTGTGAGACCCAGAAGAAGGTCCTAGATCGTGGCTTTGGATCAACTTAGCCTGGACCTTGCTGGTTTTGGGGGCTTGAATCAATGGATGAAAGATCTCTGTCTGTCCTCTGTGTAACTCTGACTTTCACATAAAATAAATAAATCTTTCTGAAAGATTTATTAGTATAAGAGAACTGATTCTATGCATTTCATATATACAAATCTTAGAGGGTACCCATAATTCTCTCCCTCTTTCAACCCTTCTACTTTCTTTCTTTCTTTTTTAGTCTAATTTTTGACAAAAAAAAACATAACTTCAATTCACCCACTTAATCATAGGCTTAAAGTACCACTAGCCATAATGTTAACAAATGAAAAGGGCTGTGGCCAGTTCCATGGGAATAAAAACAAGGGTTGAAAGCAATTAAATCACAAGATGTCTATTTTATTCTTATACTTTTTATATTCAGTATTAGCTACTGAATATTGGAGAAAACATAAGATATTGTCTTTTTTGTAATGGCTAAATTCACTAAGCATGCTTGTTTCCAGAAATTCATCCCTTTTGTTGCAAAAGACAGAATTTGTTCAATACTGTATATCAATCACATTATTTTTATTCAGTCATCAGTCACAGAATATCTGGGTTAACTTTATATTAGCTATTGCTAATTTAGTTGAAATAAACAGTGGAGGGCACACATAACTCTTATATTTGCTAATTTCATCTCATTTGGCTAAATTGTTATGAGTTGGATAACTGGATGACATGGCAGAGCTATTTTCAGATTTCCAAAGAATCTTCAGATGGTCTTTTATCATGTTTATAACACTTGATATTCCACCAACCATATTAAAAAATCTTTTTTTAAGATTTATTTATTTATTTATTTATTTATTTATTTTAAAAGACAGATTGGATTTACAGAGAGAGAGGGAAAGACAGAGAAAAATATCTTCCATCCACTGGTTCACTTCCCAAACGGCTGCAATAGCTAGAAATGAACTGATCTGAACTATGGTCCAAGAGCTTCTTCTGGGTCTCCTTGTGAGGGTGCAGGGTCCCAAGGCTTTGGACCATCCTCTATTGCTTTCCCAGGCCAAAAGCAGGGAGCTGGATGGGAAGTGGAGTAGCCGGGACGCAAACCAGTGCCTATATGGGATCCTGGAACTTGGAAGGTAGAGGATTTAGCCATTGAGCCATTGTGCTAGGCCCAAGAAAATCTTAAACAAGTATGAACAGAGTGTTTTAAAGAATATTTGAAAAAAAAATCATACAGATTCAACAAAAGAAAAAAAATTGAGATTGTGTATCCTTAGAACTCAACCTTCACTTACTTCCTTGGAGTTTTTGGTTTTGTACATTCCCATCTGTAAGGGAAAAAAAACAACATTTGTTCCCTAAATGCCAAGCTGTCCTCTCTCTTGTTTTCAATCCATTTCTCTTCTTCCAAAGACCCAGATTCTGAGTGTTCCTTGGATGTCAGCTGCAGTCTGGGAACTTCGGGCATAAAACTCAGAAAGAGGCAACTGGAGCTTTTATGAGAACTCTTGGGGGGATCCCAAGAGCTCTCTGACAACACCCCCTTGATCTGATTTGCTCACTGAACCCAGTGTATGATCACCATGGTAGAGCAAGAATCACATCAGGTCCAGGAGAGGATCATTTCACAATCTTGTGCGATGAGCTCACTGGGGTGTGATTTCCTCAAGGCATCTGTGAACTGATCACCTGAGAGAATTATCAGGACAGTGTCAACAGCTTCCGTCCTAACAGCAGGACTGAAATGGAGAATAGTGAGTACAGTAAGACCTTTCCTGTGAATGCTTTAGGCTAATTTCTAGACCTATTGAATCATTAGCTCTGATACAAAAGTGAATTCTTTTATCTTGTAACATTTTTCTCTACAACTTTCTGAGTTGGGTACTACTGTGATAGGTATTTTTTTGATGAGGTAAGTAGGACACATTAGTGAGGGTTTTCCTGTAATCACTGGGACTGGGTCATATAATTGTGTAAACTGATCTGTACCTCATACAACCATCTGCTAATAAGAGGACAACCAACTTGAGCTATGGTTCTAGGCTGATTCCCTACTGGCAAGACCAGGAGACCATTGGTGTAGGTAGCAATTTAGAACCAGGAGACGACTGGTGATTCAATTCAAAAAAGTCTGGCTGCAAAAGAATTCTCCCTTATTTCACACTTTAAGGCCTGCAACCTAGGGGAGGCAATTTGCTTTCGTGATTCAGTAACAATAGAAATTAATCCAATATTAATATACCCAGGAACAGTTTTCCAGATACCCTTAAAAAACATTTAGCCAAATATAAGGGCACCATGCAGTCCTGTCAAATTGACATGTAATATTGGCAATAATCTGGGAGATTGGTGAGTTTAATGATGGTTGTATTTGGTCTCTCCTGAAAATGACAAATGCATTATATTGAATCAAGTCATGTCAAATCAAGAATTGTACAAATGTAATCCAAGTCATTACTGAGAAATGAAGTTATGGGAAACAGATCCAAATTTTTTTCTTAGAAGAGCGTTAAAGGGTAAGGGATAATCAGAAAGACTTGTGTAATAAGCAACTGCAAGGATAGGCAGTTTATGTAGTAATACATTATGGTCAACTTGACATATTCATATTAACTCTACAACAAATTTTAAACACTCTTCATGGTTTTCAGTGCTTCCTTTAAGGACTGCAAATGGAATCTCAAGACGAATAGCTCATGCAAGTACTCAATTGTTAAAATGTGGTTGGACAGCAAAATTTACATCAATATCAATGGAGGAGCTCACCATGTGGAGATATCCAAAGATCAGAGCAAAGTCAACCACTAGAGGCACAAATTTCAGCCCAGCATGTTACCATTGACATGGCCAAGGACTTAACTCAGATGGCACATGTTAGAACATGTTCTTCTTACACAGTGATGAAGAGGCACAGCAAACCAGTGCATTTGCTTTACTCTGGTTTTCCCAATTTACCAACAACAACCCCATAGCTTATACAAGGTGATGGGCTGTATGTCCCTTTCATGCTGTAAAAAATATATCTTATTTCATGGCCAAATGAGGCTGAAATGTTGGTGTTTCTGTCTGTGCTAGATGATATATGTGCTTAACCAATTTGTGGGAACTCAGTGCATGCCTAAAACAAAGGAAATAGTTCTCCTAATCTGGAAGGATCTGAAATGACATCTGGACACACAGTGTAAATTAAAGAGGCTCTCTAGGATGATGGGGTAAGGCCTGAGAAGCTTGTGTAACAAGTTTCCAACAGATACCACATGCATCTTCCATGTAGGTTGCAGTCTATGGAAGTATTGTGAGCTCATTTGACTCTGACCATCCCAGTATACGATGAAGCTCCTGTATTATGTAGTCTACTTCTCCCCATCAAGTAAGTGATGTGAGAAATGGCAATCGACTTCTGGTAACTCATATGTGACTTGGTTTACTGGAAGTAGAGAAAGTGTGTAGAAGAGATTTTTGATGACTTATCTATGTTGAGGGGATGTGGATTCTAAGATAAGGAATGGACAATAAGAGGCGGTAAACAACTTACCCCTATTTCTCAAGCCAAATACTGTTTTCAGAACTTTCATTTGTAAAGGCCCTAAAACCTTAATCAACAAATCAAATCAATGTAATAAAAAGCAGGGAAAACATACAATGGCACAACAGAAAATGATTTTAAATAAGAAAATTTTGCAGGGCCTGGAGTGGTAACCTAGTGGCTAAATTCCTCACCTTGCATCCACCAGGATCCCAAATGGGTGCCTGTTCATATCCCAGCTGCTCCACATCTGGTCTGAGAAAGTAGTAGAGGATAGCCCAAAGCCTTAGGACACTGCACCTGCGTGGGAGATCAGAAGAAGCTCCTGGCTCCTGGCTCCTGGCTTCAGATTGACTCAGCTCCAGGCATCGTGGCCACTTGAACAGTGAACCAGCAAATGGAAGATCTTTCTCTTCTTCTCTCCCTAGATTTAACTTTCCAATGAAAATAAATAAATCTTCTAAAAAATTTACAATACAAATAAAATTTTAACAGCTATAAAATCAAATGCTAAAATGAAACTGAGATGGAAAAAATTGCACCAAAACTCTAAAATGCTGATCTCAATATCTCAGATTTTCAGATCCCAGCATGGTAAGAAACACAAACTATTGTTTAATGCCTTAAACCTATGCTTTTTGTGTGTGACAACCTAAACTGACTAATAGAAATAAGTATCTTAACTAAGACAAATAAGAATCAAATACTTATTTAATTGGCAATTATCAATTAGGACATCAAGAAGTAATAAAGCATGATAGGTTAAAATTACATTAAATGTAATAATACAATTTAGAATTAGATAATAAGAAAATACAAACGCCTTAAAATTATGAAGAAACATAGGGAGAAAAAGAAGACATATTTTTGAAGGTAAGAAACATTGTAAAAGTAAAGGTTCAACTCCTTCTTGGTGAAAACAATGTGTCAGTGGGCAGAGAGGACCATAGATGACCATTGGCTGGCTCTGTTATGCCACAGGAACAGCATTCTTCAGTTAAAGGCTCAGACCATGTCCTCAGCTCCTGCTGGTGGTTTGTGCTCCTGGTAAGAGGATCACTCATCCCTCACTGCTCACAGCAAATTTCCTGTTTGCTCCAAGTGAGTCCAGCTGGTGTCCTCACTTTGGACACAACGCAGTACAAAAGTCAACATCCTACAGCTAGGGAGAAGTTGGATTCAGCCACATCCCCATCTGGTCCTCTCACTTTTCCTACTCTGTATCCCTTCTTTTATTCTTAGAAAGAATAAAAAAGGAAGAAAAAGAGAGAGAGATAAGAAGGAAAGAGAAAGAAAGAAAGAAAGAAAAAGAGAAAGAAAGAAAAAAATAAAGAAAGAAAGAAAGAAAGGGAGAGAAAGAAAGAACTTACTGAGAAACTTTAATGTATCAGGTGCCATGTCAGATGGGGTTTATGAAAACAGAGTAAGAAAACTATCCTCCTTGGAGTTTTCCTTCCACTGACTGATTGAGAGAGGAAGGCAAAAAGCAGCTAAACAACATATTTTCTGAAGTCAACTGCTGTGCAGGAAGCAAATAGCATGCTGACAACAAATGAAAAAGGAGCACTGTTTTCAGGCAGAGTGACCTTGGGAGGTCTCCAGAGAGCCATGCTGAGATGTGACGTAAAAGGGGCCAGGATTAAAACCTGGCAAAGAGGACAATGGGGACTCAGAACTGAGCAACAGCTGTGGTGGCTCAGTCAGTTAAACCACGGCTTGGGAAACCTGAATCCCAGGTTTGTGGGATTGAGTCTTGCCTCTGCTTCCAGTCCTGATTCATTCTTTTTTTATTTATTTATTTATTTTTAATTAATATTTAGCATTATGTGACAGTTTCATAGGCTTTGGGAATCCCCCTCCCCCTCCCCTCCCCCCTGGTGGATTCCTCCACCTTGATGCAGCATTACAGTTCAAATTCACTCAAGATTCTTTCCTTGCAAACATATATTTAGCATGGAGTCCAGCTACTTATTGTCCGGATGGGTTGAACAGTTTCTTGGGGAGACCATTTCTGGTCCGAAGTCAGAGCTGGTATAATATCATCACAGTCAATTAAGAGTCCCAATATAACATCAACAGCAATTTGCAATATTATGGAATTGACATAGTTTTGAGTAACCAGTATGTTAAAAAACAACAACAACAACAACAAAAAAAGAACAAAATAGCAAAAAACAAGTCCTAACCACAACCTATGATTAGCTCATTGACATCTCAATTTTAGTTTATATACAGGACCGGACCGGCTGCTATATACCTTGAAAAGGCTATAGGGTACCATTCAGCTGTCTCATGTCTATTTCATTTTAGTATTTAGCCATTTGTTGTGTTGAAGTATAATTTTGTTGATCTTGGCCGATTTTGGGATAATCTAGACTGGCTTGTAACTCTAACAAGATGTTTGTCGACATTTAATGTGCAGAACATTTTTTTTTTTTTGGGGGGGGGGTGTGCAGGAAAATCCTCAACACCATGGTGAGGAGAGCTGGCATGGATTGGCTCATGCCTTGCTGATTCATTCTTAAGTGCCAGGGAGGCAGCAGATGATGGTAAAGTGCTGGGGCCCTGCCACTGTTGGAGGACACCTAGACAGAGTCCCAAGTCCCTGTTCTTGTCCTGGTTCAGCTCCAGCAGATGGAAGATCTCACTCCCTCACTCTGTCTCATTGTTACTCTGCTTTTTAAATCAACAAGCTTTGAAAAAAAAAAAAGAAGTAGTGGGAATTGAGAGAATCCCTAATTTAGGGAATTCCTAAAATAATTGTTAGCATAAATTGAAGCAAGCGATCAGGCAGGAGCAAGAAATCTGGGCGTCTCCAGTGCGTGCTGTCTGCGGGCATTTCCTTACATATCCTCAACATGTAATTGGCAATATCTTCTGCAGAAATCACAGATTCAAGGAGCTATTATGCCCTGTGGATCTGGAGCTGCCTGTAGTGCAGGCTTCTTGTCTTGCTGAACTAAAGCTGTGTTTGGATCTTTGAGAGTGATTTGTTAGAAATTTTAAACGGCGACTTAGCTTTTAGTTACTTGTTTTGTTTATTTTTGGATTTCAGTTTGTTCTGAAATACCTAATTCACTGGTCTGATAATGCACCTATCCAAACTCAATATGAAGATAGTTTAAGACACTAGCTTAATCACTTTTTAGATATTTTTCATAATTTAGTTGACATATGAAACAAATACTAAGCCATACATATTAAAATTAGCTGAGGAATTAATTTTAAAATTAAACCTACTATAATGAATTATAATCAAATGGAAGATTAGCAACTGCAAAAACTCAAAGCAGAGCCCACTGTGTGCATATGTACATTTTGGCTTATGTGGGGTGGCAGCTAGGTCAAGGAAGAGGAGACCCACACACCATTCTTTTTGACTTTACCTGTCACCAAGCTCTTGCCTGAGAAGTCGTTCCCAAAGTGAACCTGAGTCTGTGAGCTGTAGGATTTTACAGCGTGTAGTGACACTGAGAAGACTTAGAGAACTGACACTTCAAAAACCTGAAAATTCAGAGATTAGAAAAACAGTGTGAAGTATACCGATGAGTCAGTCACTGGACTTCTTCAGCATATTCACTAACCCCTCTTTGCTAACTCCAGTCCCTCCCCCCTCCACTGCTAGCTACCTCCTACCTTGGCAACATATGTTTGCTTTGTCTCCTCGTGAAGGGGAATCAAACAATACAGATGTGCCATGAATACATAACAGCTGTATTTCCACCTATGAAGTTAGTTATCAAGAAAAGAAAAACATATTTAATGGTGAATTAGAACATAGACAGGCGGTTATGTAATATGTAGATTATAGATGGAGATGGATTAGATACATAGAGAGATAGATAATTATTTGGGAAGAAAACACCGTGGAATGCCATTTTGGGGCAAACTGTTTATTCCAGAGTTGGAAATGGGAATGATGAGGAACGGGGGAGAGAGAAATGAGACCACTACCCGCTTCCTTCAGATCCATAATGCTTTCTGTTACTGGAAGCCTCCTTCCCACCGCCCCACACACATTTCTGTTTGGTATATATGTCCATGTTGAGTCATCAAATAAAAGTCTTTCTGTGATCTGAAATTGCAGGAGGTCCTAAGAAAGAAGTAAAAGCACACTTTACAGTTCCTTTTCCATAATAAAGGTGACCTAGCTCTTTTCAAAGTCCATAAGCCTGTCAGAGGAGAGGGGACAATCTAAGAATGGAATACGATTCCCCTTTCCCTGGAATTCTTCGTTAGTTTCATAGGGATTGAGATTCAGAGGTCAGGCATTGTATGTAGGTGCCTTTGCGAAATGCTGAAGTGAGGTCAGCTCAGTGAGCGTCCCCATGTTGGCTCCTGACTTCATCTGCACTGAGACTTAAGCTGTGGCAGGGCACGTCCGCCATTGGCTGGCGCTGTAATCCTGGGCAATGCATCCACCTCTATGACCTTGCTTTTGCTCAGCCACACCAGGGACAAGAGCCCTTACCTTGCAAGTTCAATTGACATTCAGAGGGGTAATAGATGGAAATAGCATGTCTGAATGTATGCTTCAAGATTATTAGCTATTACTTATAGTTTATCAGATTTGGCCAGCAAAGGAATGCGAGGAAGGGGACAAAAAGATTTAATAAAGGGGAAAATGGAAGGAGTTATGAAACAGGCCAGACATCAGGTGGGAACGACTTCAGAGGGATTAGAGTTGGGGTAAGGACAATGATTGTGATCAACTAAGGGATTTGGCCACAATTCAGAAGAGAAATAATGAAGAGTAGAGCAGCAGAAGCTTTTATTTCCCTATTAGATAGTTACTTAGCCATCACTCTTGAACAGGTACTGTTCTATGTGTTTTGTAAATATCTCCTTAGGGTGTCCTCATTACCCTTTTATGAGGTTAGATAACATTCCTATTTTCAGATGGAGAGACTGAGGCACAGAAATGTTTCCTAACATGCCCAAGACACACCTAGTAGGTAACAGTTTGGATTAGAGTCCAGCATCCAGAGTACAAAATTAGAAACATGAAGCCTCCTTTTTTATAAGTCTTCAGCAGGAATGGGCTGATTCTATAGAGGTGAGGATCAAGTGCTAGTCTCATACTGTTCCGTTCAAGATTCTTCCTTTCCTGTTCCTTGAGCACTGTACTTGTAGTGACTTCTTTCTTTCTTCTTTCTTTCTTTCTTTCTTTCTTTCTTTCTTAAGATTTAGTTATTTTTATTGGAAATCAGATTTACAGAGAGATGCAGAGACAAAGGTTCCTCTGCTGGTTCATTTCCCAAGGGGCCATAATAGCTGGGGCTGAACCAATCCAAATCCAGGAGCTTGGAGCTTCTTCTTTGTCTCCCCCGTGGGTGCAGCGTCCCCAGGCTCTGGGCCATACTCTGCTGCTTTTCCAGGACAGAAGTAGGGATCTGGATGGGAACTTGAGCAGCTGGGATAAGAACCAGTGCCCATATTGGATCCTGGTGGATGCAAGGCAAGGACTTACCCACTAAGCTATTGTGCTGGGCCCTCCATTTGTTTTGAAACTACAGTGCCTTCTTGTTTATTTGTTTTACATTTTTATTTTCCTAGAGGTTTGGGAACTAATCCTGCTGCATAACTTAAATAAATTACTCAAAATGTAGGTGTGTTTCCTCTAGAAGTGAGAATATTTCCTGGATTGACTGCTCTCAGGAGTGAGACAGGATGCACAATCTAACAAGTGGCAGTGATCAAAATCTGTCATCCTTTTGCAGAGACAACATTCTTTCATTATGCATTTGTACTGCCTTATATGATTTAGAACGTGATGGTAGCGCAAATGGTCTTCTAATTGCTAAAGTACAGGTGTATTTCTTCTCTTTCTTCCACGTTTCTACTTGGAATCATTTCTCCTGCAAGTGGTAAATTTGCTCCTTTTTCTGTGTCATAAACATTCAAATTATAATGCCATTAGTTATTGACTTTATTAAACATTTTGCCAGCTTTGATGCTGTCAGCCTATTAAAAGACATTGAAAAACCAGACACAAAAATCCCCTAGAATCTTAGCAAAAGTTGCACTTACTAAATTCCAAGTTACTTTACTAAGCTGTGCAATACACAAAAGCACATACATTCATTTGTGTGCCTTTTTGTCTCAAGGGGATGGTCATCATGGGGAAACCAAACCATCCCTTGCTCTTGTAGATACAATAGGATAAGCATTGAAGTCACTGGCCTGACGCGCTCTCGTATGAGCTGGAGGCAATAGTTTTCACACAATAACTTCTTCAATACAAGTGATTCATTTCTGGGTGTCCCTTGGAGAATGTGACTTATTTTCACAACACTCATGTTGGTCACTTTGATGGACATTGTGGTTTATAAGAAATAAGTCAGAGCACATTCACCTATGTTTGAATAATTTTAAGGCAAATTATATTCCTAATTAACCCTAAGTTTGCTTTTACCATTACTTAATTCTCATATTTAAGCAGTTTTCTAGTGACTAGGAAGTAAAAGGGTGTTACTCCTACAAGTCTCCATCAATTTTCCGGATAGCCAAAAGGATGCCTATAAGATTAAACATCCAACAAGAAGGTATAGGTGAAGCGGGATTATTTGTATTTCCTATTTCTATTCTGTGGAGTTAGAGGACTATTTTTTCTTTTAAGGAAAACAGAAAAAAAAACCCAACAAACTAGGCAGAAAATATTTTTTTTGTTTGTTACTCTCATGCTCTTTCTTTTTGGGAAACAGGATGATTATTTAGATGAAGTGTATGTGGCTGATAACTGACTGAAGCCCTGGGATAATTCCACTGAACAGTGACATATCTTTCTTGTCATGCTTAGAGTCATCATTATTGCTTTTCATAAATTGCTGTTAGCTCTGCTGTGACTAAAGGACTTTATACCCATAACTTCCCTTTCTTCAGACATTTTAGTATGCCAAATTTAGTAGTCACAAATTGTTCTTGAGGCTGAAGTTATGGTGAAGCTGACAAAGCCTTGGCTTGTGACATGAACAGCCCAATGGTGCCCATTCATGCCCTATCTGCTCTGATTCTGATCCTGCAAGCAGCCTGAGAAAGCAGCAGAAGATGGTCCATGTAGGATCCTTGTCATCAGCCTGGGAGACCTAGGTCAGCCCCTTGTTTTGGCCTGACCCAACTCCTATCATTGTTGCCATGTGGGAAGTAAATCAGTGGGTGGGAAATCGATCTTTCTCCCTCATCTTGCTGTCTCCCTCAATTTTTATTTTTGCATTTGAAATCAATAAATTATTTTTCAAAAATTGTCTGGACCCATTGGAAATGAGATGAAACTCAGCTCATACATTTTATGCAGTTAGAAAAACCTATCCCACTGTTCATTTCTATAGCATTTTTGAAGATTTACTTATTTTCATTGGAAAGGCGAATAAACAGAGAGAAGGAGAGACAAAGGTCTTTTATTTACTGATTCACTCCCCAAATTACTACAACAGCTGGAGCCGAACCATTCCAAAGCCAGGAGCCAGGAGCTTCTTCCAAGTCTCCCACATGGTGCAGGGGAGACCTTTCTGCTTTTTCAGGCCACAAGGCGGGAACTAAGAGGGGAAGTGGAGCAGCCAGGACATGATCTGATTCCTATATAGGATGTTAGTGCATGAAAGACAAGGATTAACCAATTAAGGCATCACACCAGAGCCTGTGTCTGTAACATTCTTAAGCCAAAAGTAGATTTTACATTTTAAATAATTGGGGATATTACCAAAAGAGGAGATAGTTCAATAGCCTGTAAAAATTATATAAAATTAACATTTCTGTTCCTAAATAAAGTCTTATTGGGCACAACCACATCCAATTTTTATAAATTTTCTCCTGCTGTTTTCCTACTACAATGAAAGACTTCAACAGTTTTCATAAAGACCAGATGGCATTTACAGCTTAAAACATTTACTCTTTAGGTCTTTGAAAGAAAAGCTTATGGCCGTGGATCACTGATTTTTAAGGCTATATGTGAGAGACATTTCAAACATTTCTATTTATTAACAGAAGTTGAGTGGTTTAGAAACATAGTATTGTAATCTTATCTAATTACAAAAGAGCTCACAGCTTGTCTCATTCTAGGTATTTACTTTTCAGAAAGACAAAACCAAGGAGTAGAGATCCAAATACATTTGTATGAGGCAAGCAAACTTGAAAAGAATTATGAATTTAGTCAGTTATACTTCCCTCAGATGTTTATGTTGAACATTTTATAGACTTGTAGGAAAGAGTTACATAAAAATGTCAGCTGTTTTTATGTGCTCGATGCTTGCTAGTTTATAGACAATTTGGCATCAGCATCACAGTCCCAAGAAGCCATCCTGGTTATCTCTGCTTTGTTGGGCAGGTTTCCTTCAAACATCCCTGTGCTTCTGGGTAGGCACAGTCACTGTGGCTGTGGCTTTACTGTCTTCTTATCCCAAGCTCTCTGCTCTTGCCCTCTTTCTCTCCATGTCACGCAATCTAAGAAGACTTGTGTGGCGTTGGTTTGTTTTCAATCCCTGCTTAATGAGGCTCTTTGGGAACACAGTCCCCTGACATGCACTCTGTTCCATCCTTTTCTACCTTTGAAAACCTTAATTATCCCTCTCTGGAAGTTACAAGCACCCTGAACCAGTCATCTCCTTGCTCCTTGGTTGTTTATGTTTTTCAAGTATCATCATGTTGTTACCTTAGTCATCACTCCAGTGAGTGATCCACTGGATGCACAGTCTGTGCGTGAATCTTGCCACATAAGTCATGTCTTCCAATACTTTTATCATTCTCATTGCTTGTCTTTGAATTCCCTCCAATTTATCTATTGCCGTTTTTTTTCCTGGGACCTGTATGCCCCAACTTGACTGTGGTATTCTAGGTGTGATTTCACCAAGCCACAACTCAGTGCCTCCTCTCAGTCATAGTGCAAGACAGAACTAGTCCTCTTCTTGAACTTCATAGCACAATATAAAATGTAAACAAATGTATAAGTTACCACCAGGTCTCTTCTGTGTCCTTATTAGCCTTCGTGCATAGCCAGTGTTCCGACGCTGAGGAACTTTGAGAGAACCTTGAAAACTAATTTGCTTCACCCCACAAGCAAATTTTGATTAACTACCGTGTAGTTCTTGATAGTATTCTGAAATACATGACATCTTTCCTATTTTTGAAAGGCTCCGTAGATCTTGGTGAAGGCACGTCTTTTCTCTAACATGATTCTCACTTGCTTTCTTTTTCTCAGGTCTTTATCTTGCACAATCGGATATGAGCTTTAGTTAGTATTTTTTAGTTCAGTGTACAGAAAGTATATCTGAGACAATCCACATCTTCATGGGTATGGATGATATTGAGAGATGTGTCAGGTGATTTCCTTGCATGGGAAAGTGCCTGGAATAGTGGACCCAGACTCTGTGATGAGTGGTGCACTTCCATGGGGAGAAGTGCATTAGTTTAGTGAAGGTGTGGAAAATACACTGCTGGCAAACATTAATTTGAGTCGCAAAATGACCCGGAGATGTTGGGAATCTTTGTAAATGAGGCCAAGTAGTTGACGGAGCATTATAATTAGGGTGCGGCATCTGTCAGTTAATTACCTTTTCCTCAATAAACAATTACAATTTTTACGTATTTCCATAGCTTATAATTTCTAGCTGTGACTATCTTGTGCATCCTCATCTAAGCTTTAAGACCAGACAAAAATAGATATAAAGGGAGAATTCCATGGTTATTGTCTTTACCAAAAATAAAAATATTAATGATAACAATAAAAGCAAGCTAGACAAATGTGTGAGGCGACGCATATTTGGCTGAGGAAGATGTGAATTTGGCAGAAGGAATGCAGGTTGGCAGAAAGGTGATGTGCTGTTTCAGACTGCCTTTGTGTGTGATTCAGACTAACCAGCCACACTCCAGTCTTTATTCACCCACTTGTCCATTTATTGAACATCTACCACAATAACTCAGGGGCATCTAAACAGCTTTAAAGGACTCTGTATCTAGTGAGATGGACTGGAGCATAAGTAAAAAATACAGTGAGGACCGAGACGGTATTCATTGACTCTGCTATGATTCAGGAGTGGTGGACAATGAGCGTGATGCTTTGAATGAGGAGAGCACCCTCAAGACCTTTCATAGCGGTGATCCCTGCGCATGCATAATTCATAAATTAGACTAGTGTGTTCATCTGCATATTAGCTATTCCTACAACTTATTTTATTTTTAGAAGAAACAACTAGGAACAGAAAATCTCGTTACTTTCAGTACCTCAAACAATTCTACTCTATTCCTTCCGTTGCATACAGTCCACTTTGAAGATCTGCTGTTATGGAAATCTTAGCAGTAATTACGTATTTCAACACAGGTCCTGTTTGGGATTTTAGTGTAGCTGACAAGAGAGGATAGTGATGAGTTAGCTGTGATTAGACACTGCTGGTGTGTATCTGTGAACCACTGTTTCCCAAAGTGGGTTCCACTCAATATTGAAATGGATTTCTTAAAATCAAGAAAAAAACAAAATTTTTTTTCACCATCCAAGGAGTTTTAAAAGTTCAGGCTTCTATTGGTGGCACAGTACATAAAGCTGCCACCTCCAACCCTGGTGTCCCTTGTGGCAATAGTTTGTGTTCCCGCTACTCCATTTCCAATTCAGGTCTCTATTAATCGCCTGCGAGAAACACTAGAAGATGGCCCAAGTGTTTGGACCCCTGGCACTCACATGGTAGACTCAGATGAGGCTCCTGGTTCCTGTTTTAAGCCTGGCCCTAACAGTGGCCATTGCAGCCCTCTGGACAGTGAGCCAGAAAATGCAAAATCTCTCTCAGACTTTCAAATAAATAAATCTTTAGAAGCATTCCACTACTATGGGGCTACTATTCTGTGATTCCACATGGCCTGATGGATGCATATTTTTGTTTGACTAGGCTCTCAAATAGAATAAAGATCTACTTTGCTCTTCTTCAATAGTCACTATTGAATAAGCCATGAAATATCAGGTTCATAAAAATGGGCATTAGAGGCCCGGCATGGTAGCCTAGCAGCTAAAGTCCTTGCACGCGTCGAGATCCCATATGGGTGCCAGTTCTAATCCCGGTGGCCCTGCTTCCTATCCAGTTCCCTGCGTGTGGCCTGGGAAAACAGTTGAGGACAGCCCAAAGCCTTGGGACCCTGCACCCACATAGGAGACCTGGAAGAAATTCCTGGCTCCTGGCTTTGGATCGGCTAAGCTCTGGCCATTGTGGCCACTTGGGGAGTGAATCATCGGACGGAAGATCTTCTTCTCTCTCTCTCCTCCTCTCTGTATATCTGACTTTCCAATACAAATAAATATAATAATAATAATAATAATAATATATTACATTTGGAACTTCATTCTGACAGAAACAAAGATAAGATAACTTCAATAGGACATTATTTTAGTTCTCCTATATCTTATATTCTTTTCACTAATAATTTATTAGTGAATTACTCAATAATTTTAATTTAAGCCTAGATACCTGTGAAAGCAAAATAAGCAAATAGCCTTTAGTCATCAGTTGAGTCATGACGTAAAGGATCTTATAGAGCCTCATATCCTGGGAATTCTCACCATTATTTCGGACATTTGGATTAAGGTCTTACTTCTCCAGAAACCACTTATAAAATGTTCTAGTATTTCTTCTGCACAGGGGTAAGATTTCTAGATGAATTAAACTGCTCTTACACTGTCTCAGCCTTTCGAGATTTCAGTTCAGAGAGAAGTAATTTTGAAGATCTATCTGTCTATCTACTTGTCACAAAGACAGTACAGTAAAAACAAGGTAACCTTTATCCACTGACAAAGAAGTATAAAGATCATTATACTATGATTGATGAAACCATGATATACATAGGAGTTCTTATTACATAAGGTTTCTCTTCTCCCAGAAAAATTGACCCTATATTGACTTTTTTTCACAGTATTTGTGTTTACTTTTTATAATTGTTCTTTACCTTATTTACTGACACATACATATTTTCTATAATTTATATTTTAAGTGATATAAGCATATTATAACACAACTATATATTCATGTATTGAGATATGCACTGTATTGTTCTTACTACCGTTAGGCATGCCTTTTGATTGTTACCTCCAAATCCTTCTTCAAATCCAACTAGGTAAATCATGTGAAAAACTGACCATTGTTAGTGTTCGAGTGATGTTGTGTAAGCTCCTCTGTGGAGCAGCTGAACTTTTCTTCTGGAGTCTTTCAGGATTTATTATTGTCTGCACAGGTGTTGACCACTTAAAAATAACACATATTTTTACACGCTATTTTTGTTTCATACCATGTTGCCTTTAATTTGTGTAATAAGAGGGTACATGGGAGATTAACCATATCTTTATGCAAGTAGGCCTTCTAGATTTACCAAATCCAAATGTAGGGGCTTTCCATGGTTTTCTACAAAGACTGATTACCCCCTCTACCCCCCACCTCACACACAATGAATGCTTACATTTTAGCATGCATGTGTCTTCTGGGAAATACTTACACGAGGTTCGTTCATAACAGCAGTGACTTGTGTATCTGAATTTGCTGTTTAACTGAATGCTCTGTATTTGATCCATTCATCTTATGTGTCAGATTAGGAACCAATACAAATCTGCTTAGCTAGGAAACTCTGGACTGGCATTTGGACCCATGGATTTTGACTACAAGTTTAGGGCTCCAGACTTTGCTCTGTGTTACTAAAGATGCTGAAAGTATGTCTTCCAGATACGTGGAAATATTCATATATGCAAGCCTCAGTCTTCCTATACCAAACCATTACCACATTTGTTTGCTCAAGTGCTGTAACAATTTACAGAAATGTGTAGTTTGCAGTTCTGGAGACCAATAGTCCCATGTCATGGTGTTGGAAAGACTTATGTTTTCACTGAAGCTTAAAAAACAGGAGTCCTCCTTGGGTCTTCCTACACTCGTTATTTGTTGACAAACTATGAGTTAATCCCAGTCTCTGCCCCCACTCCACATGTGTTTCTTCATTTAAATTTTCCTTTTCCTAAGAGGACACCAGTTGTTGAATTAGGACATAAATAGCCAAATCTGGTATGACTTCATCTTAACTTGACTGCATCTTTAAATACATCAGGGATGTCACACTCATAGATATTGGACATTAGGACATAACAGTGTTATTTGGAGACACAACTTAACCCACCATAATTACTTTGTAACCATATGGAATGAAGTCATAAGAAAATTCTTACCAACCTCGCAGATCAAACACAAGGGCCTGTAGGTGTCAGTGGGATAGAGACATTCAAAACATTTTGTGTTCCTCATGGGTAAGTCCCCAAAAGCAGCATAGAGGTTAGGGTAGGCAGGAAATACAGACAGGTGATTCACTGCTTTATGTACCCACTATAGCCAAACACTTAAATCTGCATTCATGGGGTGCCAGGAGGTAAGTATCATCATCTTCATCATATGTTATACAGAAGAAAATGGACACAAAATACTAAATTGTTTACTAGCAATCATGCCACTAATGTGATGCAATTTAGATGTAATCTTGAGCAAGCCACATTCGTAGCAATTCTCACAAATTTGGAGGAGGAAAGAAGAAAAGCAATGAGAAGCACAGACCATTGTAGTTCTGGAGTTGGCCCTGCTCCCATCCCAGCTGTGCATGCTGCCATGGCTCCAGCAATTTGTGCGGACGATCTGCATCCAGCAGCACAAGCGCCGGAGGACTTACCTGAACAAAGGAGGCTCTGGTTCTGCAGAGCTAAGGAGAGGCTTGAGGACGTTTGCTTCTCATTGGCTCCCCCATGAAGTTACCATGTGAAGGTGAGCCGTAAGTTGAGAAGAAGGGTCAGAGAGAAAACTGAGATGAATTAAGAGCAGGAAAAGTTTCCCAAATTCAATAAGACCCTGTGGATCTGGAGAAGTATCACTCACCATTTTGTATGTCAACTGCATCTGCCCCTTCAAATGTGAAGCTGTGAGAGAAGAGTATATATAGTTGTTGTTTAAAACATCTAAGTGTGTGTGTTGTATTTTGTGTATGTGTGGTGCATATATGTGCTACACTTAGTATATATATATATATATATATATATATATATACTATAAAGTATACTTTTATATATGTATGTATATCATGTAATTAGGAATAGCATAATTATGTGTAATGTATAGTACGCATGTATATTATACACAATGTGTATGTGTGCAATTTTTATATACAAATGTGTATATATACATATTCAGAGAGAAGATATGAGAGTATCATATAGTGTGCACATGTGTCTAATTTCTAATGTGTATGTATGGGTTTATATTTATTGTGCATACGTGTGTCATACAGAGACTGCACTCATTTACCACAGAGGTTCCAGGGTTAAGGTCAGCCAGCAATCATGGCAATGGTTGTAGTGAATACTCTAATACATAGATTTTTAAATACTTCTCCCTGGGAGAGAGGGACTTGCTGGGTTAAAGAATAGCACCATCATAAAGAGTCATAAACATTAAATCAGAACACATTATAAGAGAAGTCAAGTGTTGATACTCAGATGTGTGTATATGTATGTGATATTTTTTATTGCATAAAGAAGAAAAGTGTTGAATATACCCCGACAAGTGAACAGGTGTTATTTCTTGCACCTTAGACAGGGTGGTTTTAAATGCATTCTTAGAAGTTTCTGTATTTCCAAATTAATCATCAGTCAGGAGTTAGGTGAGATTTGCTGGGCCAGGCTGCTTGGCTCTCAGTTCACAGCCACTTGAAATTTGGAGCCAGAAAAGTGAGAAGGGAACATCTGTGTGTCTGTGTGAAAAAACAGAGAGGAATTCTTCTTTTCCAGACAGCAGAGGAAGAATTAGGAGGGAAAAAGGATTTAGCAAAGTTCAAATGATATACATGGATCAATTCCCTCAGGTTCCTGGCCCATGATATTCACAGTAAAAAGAAAGGTAGTCTGAGAAATCAAATAAGGACAGTGCCAAGGCCAGCAGGCACCATCCGCACAGAAGGCTGCCTGAGTGGTTTGGTAAAGGCTGTATTGAACTGAATTTCTTCTTGTGAACCAAGAACCACATAGCTGATTGAACATCCTTTTGCCGGAAGGCTGCAAGAGGCCAGCTGCTGCTGAAGTGTAGACTTCAGGGAACCCTCCCTAATGGGGAGCCTGTTTAAACAGGGAGAGGGAGAGTGAGCAGGGGAAGTTAGGCCTCAGCAGATGAGTGTGAAGGACAAGCAGCAGGGCGAGTGTTGATGTGGCAGTGTCAGGGCTAGGAGCAGCAGAGGCTGCCAGAGCCCCAGTGCCCAGACAGATGGGTGTTGCTTGCAAGCCTCCCAGCAGGCTAAGTCTGGGCCTGCAGGAAATGTCAGAGGCAGCAGCCTGGGTGGGGAAGAGGAGAGCTACTCTGTGTGGGAAGGTGTCTTTTGATTGATTTCCCAGTACACAAGCCGGGTGACATGAGTCAATCATCACAGATTCTTGCGGGCTGGGAACAGAGAGTTGAGTAGGAGGAGAAAAAGAAGGTAGAACATTTGCCAGAAAGAGCTTAGTGTGCCTTTCAGAATATCAGTTGGAGGCAAATCCAGTCTACTCCACAGGAGGGAAAGCTGGCTGCAGCCCCCTGCTGAAAATAGCCACTACCCATAGCCCAGGGCTATATGGCCCAGGCTGACCTTGGAGGGATGCTGGCCATCTCAGGATAGGTGCTGCCTGTGCATGTGGCTGGCACCTTTCAGAGCTGGAAGAAAAATCTTCCTTCGTAGTCAATAATTGTGAAAGAAGGATACACCTGGAGACTGGATTTACTGGATCAGGAGAAGATTGTGAGCAGTGGGGGTGAGCCTAGAACAGAGATCAGCCATCATGTTTGGCCCATATTTTTATTTGCCAAGGAGCATGATCCATGAGACCAAAACAGCAACACAAATCAAGCATAGACCCATCAAAACAGGATTCCAACGAGGGAAGAATCTAGGCAGCATGTGGCCACAAACTGTTCCAGTTATGAAAAAGGGAGTGTATCTTATTAAATAGACAATGTCCAGCAAATACATAAATAAATAAGTGATGGAAGCCCTGGAAGATTACACACCTCATGAAATCATTGGGAAGGGGTTCAGCATTCTGAGTGTGTCATGGATGCTCCACAGTAGGGTCTGACGGGACAGCGTCTTCCTGGTGGTTTCCTCCTCAGAGTCTCAGTGAGCAGCCAGCTAGCAGGGTCCCTGCTGCCTGAACCCCCTGCTCCTTACAAAACTTGTTTTGATCGCATCATCTCTCCCAAAGGCTTCCTTGACCATCCTGTCTTCTGGGACATGCCTATCCTCTGGTAGAGCTCCCATCACAGCATTTGCCACAATGTCATGACTTGAACAGCATTCAATGTCCTTCTTCCCTGCCTAACTCCTTTGTAAGTCACTTTCATATCCCAGCACAGGATTGGCATGGGGTGGAGATTTGTTGAAGGACTGAATGAGTACGTAAGGGCACTTGTTTGGGGCCTAGAAATGTGTTTCAGGTTTGAAGAAAGTACAAGCTTGGTGATGGAGACTCGCTGGGGATTGGTTGAGCAGACCCATCCTGGGAGAATACTGGCAAGTAAGCCCAGTGACAAGCTGAGAAGGAAGGGAACATTTTTACCAGTAGGTTCCAATCCAGAAACCAGGAGGCAAAGAATTTTCAGTGGAACACAACATTCTTAGGAGCAATTCTGCTTTTACAATGTCCTGGTAGAAATTCACCCGAACAAGGAATTCCTGAGAAGATGAAGGTAGCAGGGGACACAAAGCGTTTTGGAAATCCTTGCTGGGTGCCAGATGCAGTTCGGCAGTCACTGTATGTAGAATAACTCTATTCTTATGAGACAGATCCATGAACTAGGGACTGGTGGCTTTTCTTTAGGCTCAAGTTTGCAGATATCAGATTCGCTTTTGAGAGTAGAGGCTACATTCTATCCTGGATTTATTTCTGACTCTTCAGCTATGGTTTTTCTAGACAACCACCTTCCTCACTGAAGATCTAGTGCACCTGCTGATTGTCTTCATCTTCCTGCATTACGAGTCTGCATTCTCACAGATGTATGTACACATGTATGTCCTTATGATCTAAGAAATGCAACATAGCTAACTGTGGCAAGCCTTTGGCACGGTCATTTCACTTCAACTCCATCACCCATCCAGTGGAAGAAAGGAGGTGGAATTTTAGTGTCTCTTGGCATCTGTAATAATATTAACCACATGTACTCAATGTAAAATCAATTATCATGCACATACAGACTATGTGATTACCAATAGCAGCACAGTGGCTGAAATGGTTTCTTTTTTAGTTATATTTTCTTGTAAAAAATTAGGTTTATCTAATTGTTTTTTTCGATATTATTCAGCATTATTTATCCGCTAGTATCATGGATTATCTATGACTCAAACACTCCAGTTTGTGTTCATCCAAGGCAAAATGTCTTTTCAATTTATTAATGATCTTGTACATTTGGAACCTTGCTAACATCTGAACCCTCTTTTATTTACTTCTATCATCAACATATTCTCTGAGTCCCAACCATCAGACCTTTTATTCAGTTCCTAGAGAGTTAGGGGGATGGTGGAACCAGTTATTGGTCTGAAAGAGATCTGCTGACTTCTAGCGTTGTGTCATTTCGTGGAAGACGTGAGGGGAGGAAACTGGATAGCTTTTCAGTTGTTTCCTTCTCCTTGTTTCTTTCTTTCTTTCTTTCTTTTTTTTCTTTTTTTTTTTACTACACATATGATGTCTTTATTCCTTGCTTTGACATTTTTCTGCTGTGATGTGGCATACATGTCTTCATCCACAGGCAAGAGCTAAGCATAGTGAGAGTCGGATTTCAGTTCTCACTCTATTATTTGTCTTCTATGAATTATCCATGTATCTCTCTCCCCAACTCTAGTAAAGAAAATAGTCAAGATTGGGCTCCACGTAAAAACAGAATTACATGCGCAAAGCCAACTGACCACCTAATCAAACATGTCCCATGCACGCAGAATGTAGTGCTCTACTATGTGAAAAATAGATTGTGGTCTGAATACAGATTTGTGCTCAGGGTGGATCAGCTCTCAGTGAATGCCAAGGCTTGTGGCTTGAGGGATGGAGAACAAAGAAAGGTCTTATCACTCTCACATAACTCCAGCCTGCTCATCCAACAGGATTTTCTGCCTTCCAAGAGCCAATACCTCAGCTGTTGCAGGCCTGGTGACCAAAGGAGCCACTAGGAGGAGCCAGTGACTGACCAAGGCTATACTCACCCATCACTCAGTGAGGCACCTTCATGGAGGGCCCAGCCTCAACTACAAGCTCAGGGTGTTTAATCACTCACCTGGTAATGGATGCAGCAGGACTTGTCTGCCGTTCGGACTACTCTCAGAGGCCAGCAACTGTATTCCTGGTTTAGTTTTGCAGGTTCTGTCCTTCAAGGAGAAATCTCAGTACCATATCAGCAAAGCTGCTAGATGGCTTTCATGTTAAATAACACACACACACACACACACACACACACAACATGCTGACTATTGGGTTTCTGGTACTTCCTAAAATCCCCACGTGTACAAGAATAATTTCAAAGACACAGGTCATAGGGGATGCTGAACGGGGTAGCAGGAAGGGGTCCTGGCTTTTCTGTAGAGAGCCTAGAAGGCGAGAAGGAAGAGATTCCGAGCCAGCTGCTTGGGTTTCAGAATGACACCTGCCCCATTCACAGTTGTTTCTCTGTGGTTGTGTTTCTGCAACTCTGCCCCAACCTCATTTCCTACCTGTACTAGTCTTGTCTCCTCTTGGAGTTATGGTGAGGGCTAAGTGAATTAGAACATGTACGCACATGCATGAGAACGCCTACCCCCAGCTGAGCTTGCCAGACTTTCAGTACCGCACCACTGGCTGAATGCATCACAAAATAATACAGACATTCAAGTGCAGTAGCAATGTCCAATTTTCTGTTTTTCCTTGAAAAGTCTATCACAGATACTTTCAAAGTGTCTTTGACTACTCCCAAATTTAAAATTTTATATAAATCTGGAAATGCCATTCTTCAAGTAATTGTCAAAAATTTAAGGAACCCGTAATATCATGATGTTTGATTTATTTCAATTCATCATGCTGTTTCCCCTCCTTTGGGCATGAATTCTAGCAGATCAACTTGGTTCCATCAATTTGCTCACAGAAGCAAAATTCCTATGGCTCTGTATATTTAAATATTTTTCAATAGTTAAAATAATTAAAGGCAGTCTTCTAAAGTATATGGAATAATTTAAACTTTAGGACTTATATGACAAAATATTTGTAAATTCTCGTTGGTAAGAAAAATGGGAAATTTTATTTTTTATTATATATTGCCACAATCCTCACAATTATTTTCATAGAAACTTATTGCATGCTTGTGTAAGTAGCAATTTTGAAATGAAAGCTTTGCAATTTGGATCACTCTTTAAACAGCTGTAACTTGGAGTGAGAGCTGGAAAAAGTAGTCTGGAACTCAATCCAGCTATCCTGCTTGGATGACACGAAGCTAAGTCTGAGTCATCATGTAACTCCTCCAAAAGTGTACATTAACCAAAAGATAGATTGAAAGCAGAGAACCCAAATGGATACTCTGACATGGAATGTGGAAGTCCCACAGCTTAACCCACTATATCTCGTGTATTAATCCCAAGTGGTATCATGTATGATACTATTGCATGACAGCTTAACTGCTGGGACAGCCAGATGTCACCTCTTCTTCCATGTCTTATGCAGCTTATTCTTCTGTTTTATTTATTATACTGCCAAGAAAAAATAATAACAACAGTGTATGCTTCTTTCTTTTTTCATTTATTTGTTTTTATTGGAAAGGCAGATAGAGAGGAGGAGAAACAGAGAAGAAAATCTTCCATCTGTTGATTTACTCCCCAAGCTGACGCAATGGCTGGAGCTCTGCCGATCTGAAGCCAGGAGACAGGAGCCGCTTTCGGGTCTCCCACGTGGGTGCAGGATTTCAATGCTTTGGGTCATCCTTGACTGCTTTCCCAGGCCATAAGCAGGGAGCTGAATGGGAAGCAGGGCTGCCGGGATTAGAACCAGGGTCCATATGGGATCCTGGCATGTGCAAGCTGAGGACTTTAGCCACTAGGCTACCATGCCGGGCCTGGTATATGCTTTTAAAAATAGATTTATTTATATTAGAAAGTCATACACACAGAAAGGAGGAGGGACAGAGAAGATCTTCCCAAGTGATCCCAGTGGCCAGAGCTGAGCCAATTCGAAGCCAGGAGCCAGGAGCCAGGAGTCTCTGCCAGGTCTCCCACGCAGGTGCAAGGTCCCAAGGCCTTAAGCCATCCTCAAATGCCTTCCCAGGCCACAAGCAGGGAGCTTCATGGGAAACAGGGGAGGCATATGGAATTCCAGCACGTGCATGGAAAGGACTTTAGCCACTAGGCTACTGTGATGGGCCCAGTATTTGTTTTTTTTCAAAGACCATTTATTTATCTATTTACTTATTTATTTATTTTTGTTTGTTTTATGACACAGTTTAATAGGCACTCTTCCCACTCCCCAAGTCCCCTCCCCTCCCCACACTTCTCCCCTCCAGTCTTACAATGGATACCTTTTGTGAATCTTCACAAGTCCATCCTGCTGCCACTGAGGTGTCTTCCAACAATGTAGCTTATTACCCACGTCACTGTGAGTCCATCCTGTACTCCATGCATGAGGACATACTTCTCTGTTTGCATATTAATTTCTGCTACACTTCCATTATGCATCCCCTTCAGTACAGTCCACCATGTGAAGAAAATAAAAGAGTATAAAAGAAAAAAGAAAAAAAAACATAGTGAACCTTCACGCACATGAAGTTGATGAACATATAACAAGGGCATCAGTGTGACACTAGGTTGATGAAAAAGAGTATCCAGCATATTCATGTAGGAATATGTGAAGATATGCGTCCCGTGTAGCACTGTGGAATAAGGACTAGATCATGGTCACTTGTGGGCAGCAGCAACAGCGGTGATGAAAGGGACATTGCCAATCTTAGGTGTATACAAGCAATCAGTCTTTTATGGGTGGCTTATTAACAGACTAATTGATTGATTGATTGATTACCTACACCCAGTATATGCATTTAAAAGCTCTCTCTGGCAACTGAATCTGTGCTGTCTAAAGGAAGGACAATAACCCAGTACAGAGGCTATGAGAGTGGAAGCTGAAACTGACACTAAGTGGTGGTGATGGAATCAACGAAGGTTGACTTCTGGTTATATTTTAGAAGTATAGCTACTAGGATCTGCTGATGGGATGTTGGATGTGAAGGAGAAAGGGCCAAGAATGTCTCCAAAGGTTTTAGCTCAAGTCGTTGAAGGGATGGGGTAACCAGTAAATAAGAAGCAGAAGGCTACACAAAGCAAATGTGGGGATGAAGCTGTAGTGCTTAGATTTCAATAGATTGTGTGTAGGATATTCATTAAAAAATTAAGTGAAAGTATCTAGCAAGTATATACATGTTGGCCTCTTTTGAGAGATTGGCCATATAAATGTTGATTTGCCAAATAAAATTCCAAGCATAATAAATATGATGTTTTTATAAAGATGTGTAGCAAAAGTTGACTTGCTTGAACTTTAAAGTTGTATCATGAAAACTCACTAGTTACTGTCAATTATTTTGAGCCTGGATGAACTGAATTTTTTCAGATATCTTAATCAATGATAGTCATAGCTCATGATAATAAGAAAAAATAGAGCTTCTGTTTATTCTTGCTTTGAGTCTTAAATTCTCTACAGATAATACACCTCTTACATTATCTACCCCATGACTTGCAATATCCCTGGTCCCTTGGAACACTCTTGCTTTCAAAGATCACTTAGAGCTGAATTTTTAGTGAAGCTAAGTGGTCTTTAACATCAGGTCTAGAAGTGACATCAGTAAAAGTGTTCACAAAGGCAAGGTATATTTTAATAATTTCCTACTAAGTGCCCTTAAAGCATCACAGGTAACGGCTGTATCTGGGTGAGGGGAAGTTGATTGGGGAAGAGTTTATGTGGGTTTGGAAGAAGATATTTAATAGATACGTACTTAAGTTTTTGCAAATTGCCTCTGTTATAATAGGGTTATAATACTCAACTATTATTATTATGTCATGGCATAGAGCCAAAAAATTCTCATATTTTGATTCTCAGTAGAAGCAATAAAAGAGTAACAATGTGCGAAGGATACAGGACTATAACTTAGTCTGTAAAAAAATGATCTTCCTGGGTGGGTGATGTGGTGTAGAGGGTTTAGTTGCTTGTTGGACTGCTGATTTGAGTCAAAGCTCTTCCATTTCAAACCCAGCTTCCTCTGATACATCTGGGAAGCATAGTTGATGATCGGTCTGCTGCTATCTGAGACACCCAAATAGAGATCCTGGCTCTTGGCTTCTCTCTGGCCTAGGTTCAACTATTATGGGGATCTAGAAGCTCTCTGTATTTTTAAAATCTCTCTCCTCTCTGTCTCTTCCTCTCCCTTTCTCTTGCTTGATCACTCCTTTAAATAGATAATTTTTAATATTTCTCTATTATCACTTATAAAGGGTTCCAACAGAGGATTTAGCTTCTACTGACATATACCCACAAGCGAAAAGTCTTTTCTGCTCAGAATGTGCTCAGTAATAAAGCATTTGCTCATAAAATTAAATGTGATTCATATGATGAGATCATTTTCATTTATTTCTATGAATTTACATAACAAAGAAGAAAATTGTAAGACATGCGGCTTTTCAAAGTCATCTAAGATGAAGAGACAAGTTTGTTATTGCAATAATAAATAGGCTGTTGGATGGTTTTATAAGTTAATTAATGAACAGAAATTAAGACAGAGGAGAAAGACTTCCATTTCTTGCTAATACAATACAAAATACTTGTATTTACAATGATAACTGAAAGTTCAGATATGCTACTACTTCACAGAAATCAATAACAAGTGATTAATTAGGGTTACCAATTAAAAACCCTTTAACATTAGCCATTGATCAAGATAATTTGAAATGCCTTCAATGTTAGTTATCATTGATAAAATAAATGTATTAATAACTCTACAAACTTATTTCCAATAATGAATCTCCAATGACGAATTTAACCTCTTTTGCTATCGATACATGTACAAATTTTGACCAATCATAGGAGATCAAAATTAAGGATTATTTCCATTCTTTCTATGGAAAATAATGAAAAATGCAATGTAAACGAGTGGATAAAAATTTATGCAAGCATAATTATACAGCAAATGTTTATAGATATGAGTGAGATAGCAATGCTACAAAAATGTCGTTTTTGTTGGGGGGATTTTGTATTTGTGATTATTTTCAGCTTTTCAAAATGTATAATTCATTTTAAATTCCTTTTCCACTGTACATGAATATTTAGTCTTTGTGTTTGACTTTATATTTATAATACCTACTAATTCTTCTTATCCTTTTTTATTTTTTAAAGGCTAATGTTACTTATTTGAAAGGCAGAGTTACAACAAATAGGAGGAGAGAAAGTGAGGGGTCTTCCTCCTGCTGGTTCCTTCCTCAGATTGCAGCAATAGGCAGGGCTGGGCAATTCCAAAACTGAGAACCAGGAGCTTCTTCAGGATTGTCCACGTGGGTACAGACGCCGCAGCACCTGGGCCATCCTCTGCTACTTTCCCAGGCACATCAGCAGGGAACTGGACCGAAAGTACAACACTGACCACCCCTTTTGAAAGGAAGCCCTCTACACCTGGAACTTTGCCTGCTGGTTGCTGTTTTGTGCTGCAGCCTCATCAGAAGCTGAGTGTCAGACAAAGGATGGCAGGGCATCGAATTCTGGTTTGCACTCTGCCTTCAGCAGAGCAGATGAACAAAAGGCACTGGAGGTTCCCACATGGCTCTGAATGCTGACTGGTGCTGAGCCATGACTAGTGCCTACCCCACAGCCCCATTTCCACGACATCAGTATTAACTGCAATAGAAGTGAGATCTGGTCATCCGGGGCAGGTGGTGGACGCTGTCTTAGAGGAGCCGATCATACACATCTCAGCCATGTGGCATCGTCATCCTGTGCTCTATGAGTTCCTACACAGCCTCCTTTCTTGGATCTTTCGACCCCAACTTTGTAAGGAACAGTGAGAATGAAAAGAAACTTGGAAAATTAAACAGTTACACAGTCCCTCCAGGTTTCTCTGCTACTGCTGAACTGTACGCTATCTTGGGCAGTCTTCCCAAGTTCTCTGCAAATACGTGAATGTGTTTCTGACAAAGACAAACATTCCTCTGATGAAAAGGAGCCACACTATTTAAAAATGAGCATGTTTGAATCCCTGCTCCATTCTCCGAGAACAACTTAATGTCTCTTATGAAGGTCAACAAGATAAAACCTGGCTGCATGGGCAATGTGGATTGCCTGAGATTTTCACCTACTCCAAACAGGCCACCTTGTCATAGCAGGAATCACTTTTGGTTTTCCATATCATGCCAGAAAATGAGGCCAGGGTTTGCATATGCTATTTCTAAAAGGCATTGTTTATTTCAAAGAAAGCTAATGTGATTCGCCTCACACAGTATCTCAGCAGTAGTTGGCTGGCCCTGAGGTAAGATGCTGATGAAGCTGCATGAATCAGTGAGCCTGCGCAGATGGATGGAGCCGACTTGGCAGACTGTCTTCCAGAGTACCCCCCTACCCTCTGACACAGGAATCAGCTCTTCATTCATTCCAATTTCAGGATGGTTTTCCTGGGTGATACAGGCGCCAATGAAAATATGCATAGTGAAAGTCTCTTTTGGCTTCCAGTCTGACACAACGTTCTGAACCATTCCCCACCATCCCCAACCCTGCTTGACCTTCCTCCCCATAGGCCAGAAAGCCAAGAAATTTCACACAGCTCAACTGCAACAGATAGTCAGTTAGACAAGACCTCAGATGTGAGCCGTGTAAATGAAACGCTGTGGGATGCAGTGGGTACTGTCAAACATCCAAGTGTTAATATTAGAGAGATTATGAGAAATTCCTTTTTGATTTAAGCAAGTTCTTTTTATGGAAGCCAATGTGTTTCAATTAAATGTGTAACTGCCAAAGCCTGTAGGACATATAAAATAAGGTAGGCTAATAAAATCTTAAGGTATGTTAGCAAAATCCAACATGTTTGTGCTAACAAAATCAATGATTCAAGGTACTCACACTCTGGGAGCCTCTGTGAATGAGAGGAATGGTTCACTAGGTGTGAGTGAGTCACTTCAAATGCAAGCCCAGACATTCCAGAATTTTATGTGTATACGTGCAATGTTATTGGAAGAGTTCTCATGAACTGGAAGAATGATGATAAAGTTCATCCACTCTCTCAGAAGACTTAGGGAACAATTAATCAATTTCAGAGCAATGCATTTAATTTGCTGAGAATGATATCTAAACAACTTTAATGACTAAGGAAGAGGAATCCTTGGTTAGGCACACTCAGATCCACAATGGCTTCTCACTCGGAGAGATAGCTCCATTTTCACACAGGGGACCCCACGCTACTGAATTTGCCTTCTCCATCTGGGAGACAAACTTTTAAAAGTGTAACCTGGGAGCGGCTCTGCTTTAGAAATAAAATAATAATAATGATCTTTGCTGGTTATCCCTTTATGTCCCCCAGGGTTATACAAACAGTTTAATGAAATCCCATAAGAGAACTTATGGAAGTGTTACAATTACTATAAATACAGGACAAAATATAAGAGAACTAGAGGGAGAAGTGGGCGTTCTATAAAGAACAGCAGCCTCAAACTGAACAAAGACAGCTCTCTCATTACTGAAGCATTATTGCCAAGTTGTGCATAGTTTTCTGTATAATTATGGTTCAAACTAATAACAGAGGTAGATGTAGATAGAAAGATGACAGTTCACAGACAGGTAGATGATAGATAGCCTGCCTGCTGATAATGCTTGGGAACTGTGTGCAGGAGAAATCGGGCACATGGGGACCATGCATGGAGACAGAATGCCCAAACAGAAGGTGGCAGCCTCAAGGGACCCCTTCTCTGCTATGACAGCTCAAAAACTGGATATGTGCTTCCTGCTTCTGTCTTTCAAAGGAAATACCCTCAAGATAAAGGGGAGATCTGTCAGAACGGACACCTTGTGCGGAATGAAGTGAGGAGATTCCTAACATGCCAAATGCAGAACGCATTTCCTCCAGTGTTTCGTTATCTGTACACACAGATTCTCATCTCCAGAGAACCCAAGGGAGTCTCTCAATGGCAGCCAAGAATTTACACGTAGTTCTTCCTTGAGTGGATGAGACCACCAAGTCCTGTGTGAAATAATGAATACTTTATATTTTAAAGGATTCTAAAGTGACCAAGAATGGATTTTAAAGTTTTGAATGATGTTGAATGATGAAAATTTGGATCAAGCCAAAGATTGCTTACAAGATGAAAAAAAAAAATGCTGACTTTCTTAAAGCCTTTTCTTTACAGCTTGTTACTGTGTGACATTTTTCTTTGCTTCGTAGTAATCTCTTCAAAGAAATGAAGATGAGAAGAGGAAAAAGGGGAACTGGCAAAATGGCTCCACATGCTGATTCTTGATGTGCAAGTACGAGCATCCCTACGGGTGCCCGTTCGTGTCCCAGATGTTCCACTTCACACCCAGCTGTCTGCTCATGGCCTAGGAAAGCAGCAGAGGATGGCCCAAAGCCTGGGGATCCTGCACCTGTGTGGGAGACCCAGAAGAAGCTTCTAGCTTTGGATTGGCTCAGTTGTAGCTAATGTAGCCATTTGGGAAGTGAACCTATAGTTGGAAGATCTGTACCCCTGTCTCTGCATCTCTCTATAAATCTGCCTTCCAAATGTAAATAAACAAATCTTAAAAAAAAAAGAAGAAAAAGGGAACCTCCACAATGCAAAACTGGCCCTGGGAGGCAGGGCTGATTAATGGACAATTTTATGGCTCATTTATAAAAAGGGAAACTAACAGAGCCTTCTGTTTATCTTGCTTCTACAATTCATATCAAGAAGATAGAAAGCAGAGGTGTAGCAGGGTGGGGGCCTTTTGAGATCACCCTCAGTAGCTCGGTTACACAGAGGTGGTTATGAGCATGTAAATATTAGTGAGTCTAAATTACGTAGTAATTTTCTACAAATGATGGTTTTTAGGGCATGTGAAAATGTAAGCCCGTTTTTCATTTTTCTTTAATCATGTGAACTCCATTGCAAATGAAACTCTGAAAACCTGTGGGTAAGTTCCAATTCCTTCTTCTTCCCCCACAGTTGAGCTCCTGTTATCACAATGGCGGTTTATGGATTTATCAAGGCAGGAGTGAGCATGTGTGTGCATGTGTAGATGAGGTTATGTGTGTGGGGGCTGCGGAGTGCGTGAGTGTATTCATAGGTGCCAGATCTTTGTTAAGCCCGGTGATTCTCTAAACTAGCCTAGCCTAACAACATGCGGGAACAAGCTTCATCTGTCTCATGCACGGACGGATGAAAAGTCTGGAATCCTCCAAACTGAAATTTCAAGGAGGATCCCTTGAGTCCCCAGAGGTGGATACTCCCTACCTGTGCTTCTGGAACTCAGTCTAATAAGACTGTGCTGTCTTCTCTTCCTCATTCAGGTCAACTAGAATGCCAAGTAAATCAAACTCATGTAAACATCACAAAGCAAACAGGGACTGGGCCAAGTGGGGCTTGTGCTTGAGCTTCCTTGTCTTCTGGGTACAGAAACATCTGCATGTATGATGCATGGTCTACTCTTTGCATTGTAGTTTACCTTAAGAGTCTGTGTCCCTGTTCAACACCAAGGTATTATTTCACAGGGCAGCATTTCTTGACACTCCCATCTAGCGTTTTATTTCCTCCAGCCTCCGTCAGGAGTTATGACGGGGCTCTCCTGTTTGCTGCTGGCAAGTTGTTGTTACACATGAAAAGGTCATGTCTTACTACAGAAGGCAAGTTTCTCTCAGTTGTAACTGACAAAGCCATGGCTCAAACCAGCTTTTCAGCAGTAAAGTGACCTTGTTGGCTTCAGTCCCTTGACACCACGCACGGTTTCAGGTTCATAGAACGCCCTGGGATGTATGCCCTGTGCTGTTTCTTTCTTCAGTTTCTTTTGAATTGGTCTCATTTTCTTCCTAGTGCCAAGCCACAGGGGGTCTGCCACACTGTAGTGCCAGCAGGGGCCCTGCTGTGTCCTCCTTCTCAGAGTCCTCATACACCAGAAAGGCCCTTAACCGCCCCTGTGGTTCATGCACCCGTTCTTGATCTGTGCTGGGGTGCATGGTAGGATGGCATACTATAGTGAAAAGAAAGTGTGTGGCTGTGATTTATGGAAACAATGGGCCTGCTGGTTCATCACAGGTTCTGCACCCACCAGATCTTCATTTTTAGTACTACCGATGGTGAGAAATGAGCTTGGAAAACAGTGGCCAAGAATGCACCATCTCTGTAAAGCTTCATGCTACAGTCTTTCTGGAAACACAGAGAGGAACATGGGTATTGGGTTTGTTTCTTGGGAAAGCTACCATGAGCCTGATTTTGAACCACGGTTCCCACTATGCACTTTGCATTGCTATCAAGGAAAAGTGGGTTGGCATTCCGTGTGGGATGTTTTTGCCCCATTCTGGGCCTGTCTGGGAAGGAGTTTGAACTCTACTTTTTATTCCAGCTTGCTAAACGCACCGTGTGAGATAGCTACTGTCTGTTCAAGTAGCTGGGTTCCTGCCGCCAACATGGAAAACCTGGCTTGAGTTCCAGGCTTTGGGCTTTAGCCTGGCCCGGTCACAGAAGTGGCAGGCATTTAAATAGTGAGTTAAGAAGAAAGATCTCTCTCTTCCTGTTTCTATCTCTGGCTGACAAAGTGAGTGAGAATTTTAAAATTTGAAAGGAAAACTTATAGTCAAGATCCGCTAAGGAATCTCTCAGAAATACACTCAGATTTAAAATGTGTCAAGGATTACAATGTGGAATTCAGCCTACTTAACACAAAAAAACAGAAGACAGAAACCAGAGCAGGGAATTGCTTCAGCAAATTGAAATCATGCTTCTATTTCCAGTCTGACCAAAACAATGCTTCCAGAGATGAATACAATATAGTCAAAATGCATATTAAATACAAAAAATAAAAGACCATGCACTCCAATGCCCTAAAAGTAACAGCACATATGAAAAATATCATGACAGAGAGAAAATATTAGCCTTGATCATCTCAGGGTGTGAGAGTTTGAGTGACTTTTTTCTTGTATTTTCCAATTTCTCTTCAGTGAATATTAATCTGCAAGCTGGGAATAATTACTTTAAAATACACTTAAGTGCAGTGTGGGGCAATTCAGATTTCCATAAGAAAAAAGTACAACTTGTTCTCTTTTTTACATTTTTCTCCCCTTCCCCTTTCTGCTATAAATAATAGCATGCCACAGTGTCACCTCATACACTTTCTGGTATATTCTTTCATTACTTCCTCCATTAAGAAATATTTGATTCAGTGTTTCTGAAAAGTAAAAGGCAAAGTTAAAGATTGGATATGCTTCTATTTCTCCCAACCTCCCACTTCCACTTTTAACCTGGCTAATCATGAAAGGGGTTTTTCTCCTCCTACTGAAAGTAATTTAAAAACTAATCATTTCTAAGAAAAATACTAAAATCATCAATAAAAACTAGTGACTTTTGGTCAAAAAAACTTACCAGTGAATAGTTGTATTGAATTTTGGCTACTTAACAAACTTGAGCTCCAATGCTGGAGTATTGTTATGAGGCAACACGGGCTTATAATGGAATTTCATTACTTCTGCCATTACAGCCACAGAGCCCCATCTACCCGCCACACTTGAATGCAGCTCAGATTAATTTCAGAGGGAGCTGGGCATCTGTAACTGGGGTAGCATAAACCCCTAACTGTGTAATTACTAATTACACACTTGTTTCTAGGTCCTGACTTAGAGACATCAATTTTGTTTTCTCCAGCTACATACAATGAGCGACTTCACTGAAAAAGAAAAGTTTTCTATAGTTGATCAATTGGCTTGATTGCTTTCAGGGGCGGGTGATGTGAGGTTTTTGTTTTGTTTTGTTTCTTTCCCTGATACTCCCACTACCATCCAGGAAATATATTTACACAGAAGATCCTCAGAGAGTGTGAATACATTTTTGTGTAGGGCACATTTACTATTGGACCCCAGGATTGTATCCCACAAACAGTGTTTGTTGGTGGCTGAGCTTCTTAGGAAAGAATTCTACAGATTCTTTGAGTGTTTTGTTCCTACTTTGAGACAACGCGGGTCTTCTGCTAGTCTGGAGTTTTTATACAGGGAATGATCACAGACATGATCATTTCACGTTAGGAAATCAGATCTCTAGAAATTCCTCAGAGTGGATGCGGAGGCAAGGGTACCTTGTTCAGTCTAGATCTCTTGAAACAGATTCAAGCGCTAATTTCCTCTCCTCTAAGATTCTTTCATGGAATAGGAAGGCAGAATTAGACAGGAACCCGATTTCCTCCAAGAGGTTGAAATTTCTCAGTTCAGTTTCTCACTCTAAGTAATTACAGGAGAGTGCTTCCTGAACTCAGGTGTGTTGCTTTGATTCCAGCGTGGGCTAAATTTCCTGTTGTTTCATGATCGCTCAACGGGCAACGCAAACTATCAAGCTCCTGCCACGTCACTGGGTTAGAGCAGGCACTTTGGGGTGCTCTATTTACCTTGTTTAAGACAGAACACACGTGACGTAGAAGTATTTCATGTAAAGCATACACAGGCCAAGCCTGAGATTCCCTTTCTGCCGTTCCTAACTCAGTCACAGTCATTTCTCTTGCTGACATCACTTGCTTTTGGGTAGCCACGGAGTGGGTTTCATCCTCCTAATCCATGACCCTGCTGCTGGACTCAGGGCATGCACCTGCCTTGGCCCTCTGAGTGCCGAACAATCTTGTGCCAGCCCCCCCCCACTTGTGTTTCTCCAGCTCTCGCTGTGACGCTGCTGCTTTGGCTGGCTTCTCCTTGGCTAATCAAAAACTTGAACCTCATAGATTCCTCCTGATCCTCTTAGGCGTCACAGGAATATTGGCCCTGATCTTCTGTGGTGCAGAGAGCTTGTGCTCTCGCTAGTTCTTTCCTATCATATTCCCTGCCTGCCTCAGAAGGCTGAGCTAAGGGCTCTGTGACTTTTTGAGAGGAGTTTCTCTCTTTCTCCTCTCTCTCTCTCTCTCTTTCTTTTGCTCTCTGGCTAAATTTCTCTTCTGCAATCACCTACAATATGTCTGGGTCTTTGGGTGTTCTACAACGGGGTTCACAGACCCCAGAGGTGGAAATTTCCACCCCAGGAAACCCTCAGTAGTTGCTCTTTTATGTTTTCTCTTCCTTCTTTCCTCTCCCTCAGAGAAGATCTAAAACCCCTCGGCGGGAGACCAGGCACGGGTTTTGAAGCATTCTGAATTCTTCCCAACTCCTACATTTATGGCATCCGTGTCTCATTCTGTGTCTTCTGGTGTTTGATCTTGGTATTCAAATCGAGTCTTGAAATTGTTTTTTCTTGCATCTTTGTGGCTAAATCCTTACTCCAGGATTAGTAGATTTCCTACACAAAATTGTTTCTGCTTAAATGGTTGAATGTGAAAGAAAGCAAACAGACGTATCCATGTGTGTAGACACACAGACGCACAGCCTCCTTGGCACACCTATACAAAGCTTCAGATACTTTGTATCTTTTTTTTCATATGTCAAAATGCCTTTGCTTATTTTCGTGATTAAACTAATTTGTGTCTGATTTCAATGGCCTTTTCCTTGCTCTTATCTGGGTGTTCTTATGAGGGATGGAAAAATCAATTAGAGTAGATATGCTGACCGCAATCCTACTTTACGGTAAGCTGTCACGGAAGACATCCGCCTTCACTTTGGAGTTCTCCTTCATCTATCAGTGTCCTGTCATTTCATCAGGATGTCAGCACCTCTGGCGACGAACGGGGCAGAAATAAACAACATTCCAGGTCTCACAAAAAGGGAGGTGTGCATGGCACTGATGTGCCGCTGCTTTAACAGCTGCCCACAACACACTCAGTACGGATGTGAATTCTCCCTCTCTTCATGCTTTCCACAGAAAACATCTTTGTCCAGTCTCGGCCGGTCACACCTTCTCTAACATGTCCTGCCCTGTTTCATGTCTCCATTTCTTCTGCCTGAAATGTCTTTTATCTGATACAGGCTTTCATCAGGCTTCCTCAGACCCCCTGAAGGAAATTTCCTGCTCTGAGACACTGGTCCCAAACCCTCTCTGCCCAGTTGGATTCCTACTCCTCCACATTCCCACAGCCCCACTGTGGGATTTATTGCATCATTTCGTAGGATTTGTTTATAACTCAACAGCCCTCACCAGATGGTGAAACCTCCTAACACAGGAGCCGAAGCCTTGCCATGCAGGACCCCTTAACCAATAGCAATGTCTGGCTCAGAGTGTGTCCAATATTTGAGAAGTCAGTGACTTACTATTAATGGAAGAGACCCAAAGATAACAAAACAAAATCAAGCAGAAAAGGCAAATCTAAAGGCTGACGTTGTTCCTATGTTTTTCCTACAAATAATCCAGAATTTAATAATCAGTGAACCAGAATCTACTGGTGTGAGGGGAATAACTTGCTCACATTGTAGTAGACATATTAATTCTTTGGAGCTATTAAGACCCATTTAGATTTTGATTACACAATTCCTAAATTGCTTGCTAATGTCATGAACAAATCAGTTAAAGCTGGTAGAGTAAATCCTTATATTGGAGAAAAGCCAGTCTAAATTACCAAAGTGTTAGCTTTTTACTTAAAAAAAAAGCAATTTTATAATTTTAAGATCATTGAACTGCCAGGTCCACTTTCATGAATAAATAATACTCAGTCATAATTACCCCAGGACATTTTGAAATGTAAATGGATACTCTACTATTTCCACAAAACTAGGAAAGGAATTTATACTTTAAAAACTTCTTCAGAGAAATCTTGTTGACACAGTATTGTCTTCCTTGAAATCCTTTAAAAAAATTTCTTTTGCAGTAAGGGGAAGGTGCATTTTAGTGTGAGTTTGAATCCTCCCAACTTTCGTCAGTGAAAGGAATGAATCAATGAGGTCAGATTTCATCTGATGAAATTCTATCTCGTTGTCCGTTACCTGCTCTCCCTGGCAGTTATGTGAATTCCTGCTCTCCCTGGCAGTTATGTGAATTCCTGCTCTCCCTGGCAGTTATGTGAATTCTCCCAGTGTAGTTACCTCTGCCTTTGTGCTATCTTTATACTAACTGTGTATTCTATAACCACAATGTCAGCTTCACCCCCGTACCTGGTTAGTAAACATTTGTTCCATGCACACAGATGACCTGTTATTCATACGTGACCCATTATGTTTCTTGGTGGACTTATTCACACTGAAATCAAATTGCTGTTTCTTGTCTGTCTTTGACGTCAGGACTTAAGCTGTTAGAAAGAAAGACCCATTGTGGCACTGATATTTTTATCCCTGGTAGTAGGATTCGAGCATTTGTTAAACGAATACATGAATGGCCCTTTGTTTTAGAAAATGAAGATATCATCAAGATTTTGCTCCTTGAATTTGATTTCATCAAACACTCTAAGAATAATTTTTCTTTGAAATAGAAATAATGTAAATGATTCCTTTATTTTCATGTCTGTTGTTTTTTACTTATGTGCATGACTTACAGATGGTTTATTCTTAGGGAAGTAAGTTAGCTCTGAACAATGATTAGGTTGGGAAGTTTATTCAACCAGTATTCTTATTCTTTTTTCTTGAAGGAAGATAGAACACTGCTTAGTTCATATTATGGTGGTTTCATGTAGGTTTTCCCTGAAACGTGAATCACACGAATCAAGCTGGTTGATGCTGTTGCTAAGAAGACTGAGTCTTACCTAGTATACAAAATCAGGTCTGCGAGGGCACGGGCTGAGAAGCCCGTCAGCACAGGAATATGTGCTCTGACAGAGGAGCTGGGTTTGTGTCGATATTGCTTCCACTATTACTAATTGTTTCACCTTGGCCATCCTGAAGAATTTCTGCCGTGCTTCAATACAGCCATTTGTGACTTGGATATCACTTAACTTCATAGCAGACTGTGCTCCTAGAAGTGACAAAACTCCCTGAGAACTTATGCATCTCCGATCCCTCCTGGCTCAGGGGTCTTTGTGCTCCACGTAGCTCTGCATATACGATCACTGAAGATAGGTCATCCTGACTAGGCCATAGGGCTTTCCTCAGTTTATCGTGAGGTTATCTGAGATTTGGAGCTCACGTGCGTACCTCAAATGGCACTAAGGAAATAAATGGCCGAAACAATAAATGTTAAACTCAGTGCAGAGTATATCATCATTGCAGTTCCATGTTTTGGTTTGTTTGCTTTTTGAACATGAATCTTTATTTATTCTTAGAGGCAAATGTTTCTTGGGATAAGCAAAACACATTATTAACAATATGTTGCTAACTAATATTTATGGGAAATTTATAGACTGCCAAATGACTACCACTAGAAGACAGGAGCCAGGGGTCTTTGGGGTGAACCTGGAGTACCAAAAAGGCAGGTCTTGTCTTGTGAGACTGAAGGGTTCTTGAAGCTAGGAATGTGACCTGCACTCAGGAAGCCCATTTTTGCCACTGTTCTGACCCATAAGGCTTTTGAGCCATCTCTGATCGCATCACAGCATAATTCAGCTTCCATACCTCCTCTTGTGTGAACCTGCACTAGGGTGTTCTACTGTATAGAAGACACTTTGTTCCCTGGAGATGGCGAAAGCTGAGAAGAGGCCTCCGCTTCCTGAAGGAGCCTGAATGTGCTACACACTCCCTGAGGGCTAAAGGGATACACTCTCCCTTCCTTAAGAAGCAGTTTGAATTACTTTGGTGCTTTTGCAGAGAGATGTGAGGATAAGCCAAAGGCTTTGAGGTTGTACATTCTGGTCCCTCAATGTCCTACCCTTTCCAAGCTTTCTATGCCTTACCCAGGTGACCCTTGTAAGAGAGGCTGGGAAGTGCTGTCTGCGAAGTTAGGTGTCTTAAGACGCTGTCTTGGGTTCCACCTGTGCACCATAGCAGCATTTAATCAGCAGGGATGATGTGCTCCCTTGGAAGAAGGGAACTTTGGTGGCTTCTGAATCAAACAGGTGTGTGCTGCAACTAGGTCATTTATAAGGTGCATGTGTGTATTGGGTTGCATTACTGGAGGCTGTGAAGCTCAAGAATGTACAGGTGACATCTGGCAAGAACATCCTTGTTACATGGCAGAATGCAGAAGGACAAGAAAGAATGCAAGGAGACCAACTTGCCCCATTGTAACAACAGCAGTCCAACCCTGGAGCGGGTGCCCAAGGGGAACACTGGGGATTCAGACCAATCCAGGTTCTTGGCTTTAGACTGTTTCAGCCCCGGCTGTGTGGACATTTGGGACATGAATCAGCAAGCACACCTTTCTCTCTGTACCTGTCTCTCTGTCTCCATGTCTCTGCCCTTCAAATAAGTAAACATGAATAAAGTATGTTTAAATAAAAGGCAAGTTTATTTTGGTGCAATTTTTTTTTAATTCATGAATCCAATGTCAATGTTGAACAAGTTTGTGGCAATGCATGTTATTATCTACAAATCCTCTAGAAAATGTCAGATTTCTGGACTGCAGCATGAGTTGACTCTGCACCCTCCATAGTGTTAAAGGTTTTAAAACATGACTCAGTAGGGGATTGTAACATGTGTTATTGTATGTGCTTGGTGAGAAGGAAAATCCTCTGGGCCATGTAGAGTTTTCATGAAAGCAGAATGTAGGGAAAGTTTTGTGAGTGGGCGAGAATTTTTTTTAAGATATGTCTTTTGTTATTATTATTATTATTATTATTATTATTATTTTAAAAGGAAAAGTTACAGAGAGAAGGAGAGCAGTGAGATTCTCCACCTACTGGTTCACTCTCAAAATGGCTGCAATGGCTGGAACTGAGCCAGTCTGAAGCCAGGAGTCAAAAGCCTCCTCCTGGCCTCCCATGTGGGTGCAGGGTCTCAAGATCTTGAGCCATCCTCTGGTGCCTTCCCAGGCCATAGGCAGGGAACTGGATCACTAGTGGAACAGTTGGGACATTTACAGAGATCCATAAAGGATGTCAGCCACGCAGGCAGAGGCTTAGGCTACTACACCACGCTGTTGGTGACAGTAAACAAGAAATTATGTGAGGAAGGCATGAGATTGTTCTGAATTTACATGTGTGAATGGCACACATCAGAAATCAAACAGAGTTGAGAACTGATGCACAAAGACATTGAAGATAGAAAGACATTCAGAAATGGGGGGGAATGAAATATTTTCAAGTGTAACTAAAGGCTTATAGGCAAACTGAAAATCAAACACTTACGTACTTTGCAAACCGTTGATTGACTTTTTTGTCTTATCTAGCAAAAATGATACTATGCCTTTTATATGGTAAACATTGTCTTGGTGTCATAAAATGTGATGGATACAATAAATGTGATCTTTGTTCTATAGGTTTATGATCTACGTGGGAGAATGATGTATCTGAAATCATACATGTTACTATTTTATCAGTTATACTAAGGCCAAAAGGTGACACATTGGTGCTGTGAGACTTTACACAAGGGAATCACTTCTGAAACGAAAGCGTAGGAGAAGGTATACAGTCGAAAATTCCACCAAGAGGAAACAACACATGTTTTGAAAGTTTACCCTTACTTTAGGTTCTGTGAAGAGTTCAAGAAATAAATTTAAAATCCAGAAGTATGTGAAATCCCTATCCATTCACTCATGTGCTGAGCAAACTTATCAATTATATATTAGATGCCGATGTTGAGGATACAAAGACATGGATCCTAATTCAAAGAGCTCCCAGAAACTTGGCAGCAAGTAAAACCAATACCCTACTGAGGGCTGCGCAAGACTTTTTTTTACTGCACATGGTATGAGAGAGAAAACAGGTGCCGGAAGTAGAGGAGCCAGTGGGTGGTGAAAAAATGAAGGAACAACGGGTACTCCTAAAGGGGGGGGTGAAGTTCATCTTGGAGAAGGTATACGTGCACCAATAAAGCCATATGGAAAGCGGTGCGTGAAATCTGGGCAAGATCCTCAATCCAACTGTGTCCAATCTGTGGTCCATATACAAAACCTGCCGCAGGCCCAGTCCTGTCGTGGCTTCGTCCAAATAATTGCAGGTTTTCCTTTCTTTTCTCTCCAAGCCATAGGGAAGTCAAGAGATGTGGAAGTGGAGATATGACCTTTGGCACTGACTCTTGGCTATTGCTGCAGCTCATGAAGATCGCAGCCAAGCTGGAGTGTTTGCAGGGAGCACACATGCCCATAGGGACATTCAAAATGCACCTTGCCAGCTTGGTGGTTGAGAAAAGGAGAGAGGTAGGGATTCCGAGCGAGTGCTCATGTCTCTTGGAATTGAAAGCCCAGGAATGTGGAGACTAACTGGTTAAAGAGCAGCTCATTTTCAACTGAAGTAAAATAGTATATATTCTAAGTATTTTATGGCAAAATGAAGTTCAGGAAAGCAGATTGGGTGCTGCACTGAATGTTTAAATTTTTTTCATACGCTGCACATTGCAGCTTGCTTTTCCTCATGCCTCCAGGGCATAGTCTTTTACTGTTTTGGAGATAAAAGATCTACATTTAATTCATGCTTTCCCCCATGCCGCATCTTAACAATATCATTTTAAGTTTTTCTGTTCACCCAAGGGCCACAAGGCTTTCCCCCCCAGTACATATGCTTCCACCTTAGACAAGTGAACAGATCGTTTCAGACATGTACATCTAAATAGTATTTAGGCTTCATATAATATGAAACTCAAATGTCAAGAGATTTTGTGACAAAATGAAAGTAGGAGCTATTGTGAAGCATACAGACATTAAAGTGGTCCTGGCTCCCAACCCCAGGCAGGCTACATTTCCTTGCAATGATCAGATCCTTTCTGATCCAAATGCACTACCACATCCCAGCTAATCGGCTCACCTGAGAGGTGTGAGATAGATAACTGAGATTCTTTGTCCTTCACTGTCGTCCTGAAATGGGCTGTGTCTTCTCTGGTGTTCATCTACCTTGTCTTGCTGGCATAAATAAAATAGCGGAGTCAGCATTCTGGGATGCCGTTATAATCCCATTAATGCCCATTCAGAAAGTTTGAATGAAGGAGATACATGGGATACATACACGTTCAAGGCCCCAGGTCCATGTACTGAGAGTTATCGCTGGGTTAAATATTACAGTGAAATGAATTAACTTTTTCTTTTAGCTCTGAAATTGCAACCCGGCCGGTGATTTCAAAATTTAACCTACAAGAGAAACAGAGAAAGACAGCTTGCTTCTGATTCTGAATCCAAGATAAAATGTCTGTTAGGAGTGTCTTTCCTTTTGTTTAGATACACACACTCTTTTTCTTTGTCATCTGTCGGTGGACAGTTTTGAGCAGAAGAGAGAGAATCGGGCGGCTACATTAGCATTTGATACTTGGATTCTCAAATGATTCTTGAAAAACAAAGCACCTTAATTGAAAGAATAAAAGCAAACGCAATCATACCAAAAAAGGAAGAGAAAAATAATATTTACACTTTTCTTGTTTATGCTTAATTATTCTTTTGCTTCTTTTTAAATTAATAAACAAGACTTGGTGAGAGAAGTTTGCTAACTGCATTAACGGAGCTGTGTGAAATTCCTGCTTTCCAGGGTTGTTCTAGGCTAAAAGCCAACTACAAATCAAACAGTGATTTCCTTCAGTCTCATTGGAACATGGCATCCGGGGCAATGGATTACAGAATGCGGTTAGAATTCGACCCAGCACGGTCACTGTGACCCCGCTGCCAGTGCAACATCTTCCAGCTAAATGATCTTTTAGAAAAATGCCTGCAAAGTTTGCAGAAGAAATTGCTTTGTCTACTTTGGGCAATCAGTGATACAGCACTTCATCTCAAAGGAATGTCGAGGGAATGCCTCAACTTCAGTGTTTTCACGGGCAAAGTGCTTCACAAGGACGCACAAGGTCAACACTCTTTTGATATCCGGTCTTTTTAGAGTTATACTGTCTTTAAAAATTCTAGCAAAAAATATTTTTTAATAACTGGTTCTGGATGGACATCACTTCATTGCTCTAATAAAAATCACTGAGCTTTCAGATTAGAGAACATATTTCTGTATTTGGAGTTGTAGATTTCTGCCTGGGGAAAAGCCCCAAGGAAACCAATGCACTGTCTGACCTTCTCCACTCCCCTCCAGCGTCTTCCTTTTATCCCATGTTGTCTTACACGGTCTCCAATCTCCTCTAACTAGCTGGTATTTTTGAGAATTTGTTGTCTTTTTTTCGGCTGAAAACTTACCCTCAAGAAGGCATCCCGCATATCGCTTGCACCTGAGTGCGGAATTATTTTTTTTAATTATTCTGTCAAAAAATTTTTCTGTCCCTTGATTTAGGCCTTTCTAGAGATGTTCAAGTATTGACTAGTAGTTCGAAGAAATCTTTGAGCCACTCAAGACAGAAATGCTGATCAGCCATGATAATCATGCTATCTGTATGTGGCTTAACTTGTCAGTCTGCATTCCTCAGAATAAGAGTCGTTTACATTTAGTGGTATGATAAGAAACAACCTTTCTAACCTTTGGATTACTTAAGATGCACCATTTATTTGAATCCTTGTAAGAAGCATTGTCAATTAATTCCATAATGATGTAAATTTTTGCTGATGGTATGTTGGAGCTTTCAATTGACTGGGATGATACTCTGTTGGCTCTGTCTTCAGACCAGAGAGGATATACCTAAGAAGCCGTTGAACTTGACTGGACAATAAGATGCTGGACTCTATGTTTGGTATACACTTGCAATGGGGGAATCTCAACTGAACTTGAGCTGTGGTTATGCAACAAGGTGGAGGAATCCACCATGGTGGGAGGGTTTGGGGGGGGGAGAACCCAAGTATCTATGTAACTGTGTCACATAATACAATGTAATTAATGAAGTTAAATAATAAATAATTAAAAAACAACAACAACAAAAAAAGAAAAACAATCAATTCGAAACCAATTAAGGGCATGGAAGAAAATGTAGAGTGAAGTAACATTCAGATTAAAAATAACAAGGCTCATTTTAAAATGTCACTTTCATGAAGTCTTCAAATAACAAGCTCCCATTATTAGCTTATTCTGAACTCATTGTTCATTTTCAACTCAGTGAAAGTGAAATTTTCTTTTAATAAAATGTATTTTTTTTTTTGCAAAAAAAAAAAAAAAGAAGCATTTTCCTGGTGAGAAGAACAGAGCATCAAGTTTTTAGAATGCACTTGTGGTATATATGCTTTCCAGACCTGTGAGTACACCCAGGATGAAACAGGAAGAGTGCTTCTTGATTTCGCCATCTCCCTTCCTTCTTACATTTTTGATTCATTCCTTCATCTAGGGGAAAGCATATGTTCCAGGACTGGGAACTCAGAGTATGCCATTCACCTGACATAAGGTGGTTATTTTTTGAAGTTATTTGACCCTCATTGACCGATGAGAATCACTCAACTAGGATTTTGTTCATCTCGTTCTAGAAGACACTACCTTCTGGTAAAATCAACAACTGTGAGGACCACAAAAGCTTAGGACTACCTAAAACTACCTCTTGTGGAATTTGTGTCAAAGCATGAAGTTAGTCAGGAGACAAAGAGACTTATACCCTTGTGATATTTCGGCTTACAGATAAAGTTGGTCATGAAATCAGCCACAACTTTGGGCTGCTCAGTATGTCCTAATCTTAAAGAAGTGAGAGCTGGATTTTTATCATTTTTAGCCCAAGTACTACTTAACTGGAGCTGTCGTGGAGGAACCTATTCAGGAAAGTGCCAAATATCAGATTATAGCTGGGGACACAGAACAGAGACAAGTGCTGAATCCCAACCGAGGTGACATTGATGCCACCCTTTGTTGAGTGTCTGCATCCTGACAGATGACTGTAATGCCATAGACACGTGCCCTCTTATTCTCCATCTCCTGTTTTTCACTGATAGACGGTTCCTGATTGGCAGTCACATCACATTCCATGAGTGGACAGCAAAGCGGGATGTGACACCAAGCCATTTTTTCTTCTTGGTTATTTAATAGTGCCTGATGGAGCTAGTTCGTCTGTCAAGTGTCATTCAAAAATCACCCAATTGTTGGTCCATCCTTGCTTGGTTGTTGATGAGAATGCCATGTGGGCAGAAATCAAAGCCTTGCTGAAATTTGTCTATTGTACATCTGTTCCTGGCTGGGAGCTTAATGAGATGCATGGCATAATGAGATGTGTGTCTGGAGTGTGTAATGAGATTCTTGATTCAAGTGTCTAATGAAGCCTATAGCCTAATGAAATGTGTACCATAATGAGATGCATAGCTTGATATATACTGCAGCTTTGAAAGTCCTTTTAAAAAGTATCATTAGGCATCCCATCTACATTAACCCCACCCATATTTCTAGGGGATTTTTAGCTTATAATTTCTCAATAATACTGTCATCTTTGCCATGGACACTTCTCATAGACAAAATAAAAGAAGAATGCAGTGTTACAAAATATGGATAATTTGAAAGCACATTGTAGATATTTTTGCCTATTGGGGACACAAAACATACCTTCATTCTTTCCATTTACTTTCTGATTTTAATATATTCATCTCCATCAATGAGTTGCCTAACAAGGTAGCTAAAAATGCATGCCTAAAACTGATAAGCATTTACTTTGTCTTGTGAATCTACAAATCATCTAGGTAATTCTTTCAGATTCAACTACAACTGGCCATGTCTTTAACTGTCCAGATTAGTGGACATTTTTGTTGATCTTGGTTGGGCTTCTCACTTGCTTAGAAATCAATTGCCTACAGCCTTGTCCAGAAGGTATTGGTTGGGACAGTTGGGATTGCCTTGATTTGGTCTCCTATCCACAAGCCAATTAGCTATGGCTTAATCTATTAGCAAAGTCAGGAGACCAAGAGAAAGAAGAGGAAGCATCAAGATGTCATCTCATGAAATAATTCACTCCAAATTGTTATTTCAATGCCAATCATTATTTTTAGGCATATTATTTTAAAACAAAAAGGTACAAGTCCAGCTCAACATCAGGGAATGACATGGTACATTCTGCACATTAACGAAATGAGAGGCTAAATCAGACAAAAGATACAAGAAACATAAATGGGAATGGCTTTTGCATTTATTTTACCCTGCTTCAAAGTGAAGGAGACTATTTGCATCCCTTTTCATCCTTCCATCATCTACAAAAGGGGGGGTGACATTTAAAAAAACTGTTCTATCAAAAAACATAGGATGCTGAACAAAGGATAATGACATGAACCCAAATGCCATGTATTGCTCAGCAGTAAGCCTTTGTATTCTGTGAACTGACGATGGATGCTCTCAGCAAATCATACAGGTGAAATACAATTATTATGGAAGCAAATTTGGAAATAAGAGCTACACTTGTTTTTTTTCTTTTAATGTGTGGAAAATATCTGATAGCATGTTGTAGGAATATGGCTTATACTTCAGTTGAAATCTTGCAGAGATATTTCTTCTTCTCATGAGTTTACTTTAAGAGCAGTAAAGTTTGCTTTCTGCCAAGAACTACTGGTGACTTACCCCAGGCATGAGGTGTGTGTTACATGAACTTGCCCTAAAATTTCTGAAGAACTGCAGAGAGTTTTAGCAGTGTGTATCTCATTTGTAACAGACTCCTGGATGAAACCCAGGACACTCCTTTGAAAATTTATAGGGACTAGTCGATCCAGCAGTTTAACAGGCAGTCTGGGTTTCTTTTTTAACATATGCTAGCCAAGGTTTTATCTCCCTCCCATCTCCCAGATTGAATATCCATTATCTCTCATGATTCCATTACCTTCAGATGCCTCAGATTTATTTGTCTAGCTATTTTATAGAATGAAGGCCTGATAGGATCCCCTTTAAATACACATCCTAACTATATTTTAGAAAGCAGCAGTTGGTCTCATCCTTTTCCTAACTTAAGATTATGCTTTTCTATTGCATGGGGATCATAAATTTCTCTCCCATGTGCATTTTACAATTATGGATAGAATGAATCAAACAAAATATCCAGAGATCAGAATTTTTCTTTTTCTAATTTATTTTCCATCTGTGCTTTTCTATCCAGAGGATAGTTTACCTAGGTGTATGCAGATATGATCCCTGCGCCAAAGTGCTCAATGCAGGCTTGTGGTTGCATTGGTTAAATGCTCATTTTTTAAGACATGACAACAATCGGATTAACCTAATCAGTCTCTCTTTGCTCTAACTTGTTTAGCTGAATTTTTTAAAAACTTCTTTCATTACCCTGAAGCACCTAGTCATAATACATAATTAACATTACTAGTAATAATATTAGTAATTAATATTACTAAATCTCTCTTGTTGATTCTATGACTATAGTCACAAACTTGAGGCTCCGTATTAAACACTAGTTTTATTTTTCCTTTCGTACTGCCTCTAAAACTGACAGCAAGCACAGGTAGTATTACTTCTATGAAGTTCTGTTGAAATCCACAATGATCTTTGAAATACACTAGGACGAGGTGATGAGGTAAACTCCCCACTCTAATCAAATTTCTCAAATTGCTACCAGATTTTCAGTTCCTTGCTGCATGTTATGACGGATGAATCACAAATTTACCTGTATCTATCTCCAAAACATCTCGGTAGTCAAATTCACATATTGTTTACTCTTTGTGTCATTTTGTGGTAATGCTCACAGACTATCACTGGTAGCTCAAATAATGGCAGAGCTGGCAAAAATTTTGGACCAAATCAAGGTCAGCAGGGAATAGGGTAAGGTTTGGAAAGCACTAGAATTCAGTGGATCGAGGGAAGCAGGAGGAAAGACACACATGCCAGGTAAGAAGGTCTCCAAATTTTTATGCAGCCAGCATCAGAGTCACTCAGAACACCTGCTTAAATTAAAACTGTTTGGTCCCAAGTGCCCTGTGAAAGTCTTTATGGACTGTTTCCAGAACTGTGTATTTTTATCAAATTGTGAAATGATTTGTTTGCACTCAAAATTTGAGAACCAAGGTACAAGACTAAACATTTCTGGCTCACAGCCAATAAGTAATCACCATTAGATCTCCCGTGCCTGGCAGTTTGGAGATGTTGATTGAATAGATGAAGAAACTGTATTGTAGCAAGATCAAAATCATACACTCCATAATGTGGTCTCAGGTTAAGAATGCATGAACAGAAGAAAACCAATCAATGAGAGCGGCCATCAACAAAAGAATGCTTGATTCTGAGCCAAATACTATTGACATCGTGTTTGAAGCTGGTAACTTTCTCACATTTTCTTATGCATGGGAGGATGAACATTGGACTGGGCTAGAAGTCCTTTTCATTTTGTTCTACTTCACATTTTTCAGTTTTTATGCCTGAAGAGGCATACTGAGATATTTTCAGTGTTCCCCTAAACAGTGAATTATACTTCCTAAGATATAGAAAATGAATATTGCAATAGCTATTTTAAATGCAACTTTATGTATGTAGATTTTATATAAAATACAAAATTATTTTGTGTATATATGTAGATCTATTTCTTTAGTCTGTCCACTTACAGATCCTCCATTCTTGACTTTATTTTAATTCTTAATGACCCCTTCTTCTTATTTTAAATAACTACAAAGGATGGTCACACTCAACCAAATATTTCCTGGGTTTGGCCGTGCCAACCTGGCTACCACCCACAGCACCAATGTGTTAACTATCAAATATCACAGATGGTTTAAGGCCGGAAACCCTATGAAGTCACATAGAGCAACTCCATCATTTTCCTCGAGGAAACCAGAACCCGGGGAGGTTCAATGGTTTGCTTTAAACTTTGCCATGTATCACACTGTTCATTTTAATGTCATCTTTATCAACTCAGTTGTGATATGAACAGATCCTATTGTTAAAATAAATTGATTATGGAACATTGTTTCATTCTGAAATAACTTTGACACCCCTATAGCAGTTCATATTTAATCATGGCAGTGTCCAAGTAAATAAGCCACACTTCGGGTATGATAAAAAAAAATATAGCCAGATCAAATGTATTGTAACATATGTTATTTTCACACAATTTAGGCTTTAGTAAGTCAATCTATAATAGAAAAGGATGGAGACAGTTTTCAAATTCAAGCAAAGATTAAATGGTGATTTGAGGTTAAGCTTGTAGGTGAGGTAGACACGCTGCATCTCTGTTATTTAAAAGAGCAGTTTACCGTGGCCTTTCCAGTTTTTTAGAGACCATCTTATCAATGTAAATGTCAGGGAATTCGTTGGCTCTGCCTCTGACTTTCAACAAACATGTGGATTCCATTGCCCTCATCCATGGAAACACAAGATGGTATATGTTAATACAGCGGAAGTTTCACCACAGAGCCTATAAATATTACATAACAGATCTGAGCATCACTGCTTTCTTGTGCATTCAGGATACATCTCTGTGATCACCATAATCAACCTAATTGGGCAAGACTCTAAGTGAAGGCAATAACATTTGTTTACTTCATTGTAGGAATGTGCTCCCAGCCTGGTACCACCACATTCAAATTAGTTTTTATCCAAAACAGAGAGAAATGCACCCTTCAGTCAACAGTCTGTTAATTTGAAAGTGTTGAGATTAACTCTATGCATGCCCTGAAGGAAACTCCGAGAAGCTCTGCTCTTGCTCCTCTTGTGAGAGGACTCGGTGGGTGGCATTCAGACCTTTCTCTTTGTCACATGTTGCAGAGTGTAGAGAGGCGATAACGCTGCTGCCTTGTCTTAGGTGGCAAGTCACGCGCCTGGAACTACTCCAGGAGTCACATTCCTGCTTGCAGCCAAAGTGACAAAATGATTTCCACTGAGTGTTTGAATATGAGAACATACTGAAAAATGCAAGGCCATGAAGGGAAGGAGGAAAGTGGTGATGGTCACTGAAGTCATATCCAGATGAGGTAGGTTATTTTTACCTCTTTTGCTGAATCCTATGCCAGTTCCACGTGCAGGCTTATCTCACAACATTAACCTTTTAATAGCAAGTGTTTCTCTCAGAATTACCATACATTTCTCCCTGATGGCAGAATTCTTACATCCTTTCCATCCGATTCCCCATTTTTGTTTTGCCCCTTGTAAGTCATTCCAAAGTTCAGTTTCTATGTCAAATTCCAAGGTACTCAACGCAAAGTGCTACGTATTGGTAACATGTTAGAGGCAAAGCAAAGGAAGTATTTAAGAGTAGTTTTAAAGGATATGCCAATGACTTGATCTATTTGCTCATTGAATCTTTTGTGTACCATTCTATAAAGCACATTTCTTATTTTTATTATTATTACTATTATTACTAGTGTTCTTACTTTGACAAGTTTTTCAATATAAACCATTTAAGAAAGAGGACAATTTTTCTCTCTATTCAGGAAAGAGCCATGGACAGGTAGGAGTGGATTCATAGGACTGCCTTACCTTGGGGGAGGCAAGGTTGCCAACAGAGGGGATTGAAGCAAGGAAGCATTCATTGAGAGTAAGAGGGAGAAACTTTTAATGTCTCCCACTTCAGCTGAATCTTTCCCCACACACACCACATGGAGATTGTTGGGAGGAGGCAGTCGAACTACTCGCTGTAGTGTAATGATGTGTTCACAGTATTTTGCTTCTGCCCAAATCCACGGAGGGTTCAACACAACATGAATAAACCCGTTATAAAGTATGGCTGGTATATTGATGTGGGTTCATCAGTTGTGATAGATACACTACTTTCCAGGGCCATATTGGTATTGGATGAGTTTGTGTGGAGTAGGTCAGATCAGAATTCATCTTGTGTACCCACACTGCTACCAATACCAACAAAACAGCCCAGATCAGTAACTACCTCATTGTTTTCAAAAGCCTTGTGCAGCAAGCATTTCATGTTTTAATTATCTAAGCTTGCAGAGAGGGTCCAGGAGTTTGCTAACCGGATGACAATTTTGTCCAAGTTTTAAAAAGCCAACAGTTATCCTGCCTTCCGATAATCTCATCCACACAGTCCTAGGACAAATTTGTCACTCTTTGATGTGTGTTGAATGAAAATCAGACCCCAGGCCTTGAAACTGGCCTGCACTAACAGTGTTAATGGTCCGGAAGAGTGTCTTTAAGCAGCCATAATAAACGCTGCTTGTGTAGGGCACAGAAACTTGAGAGGTGTAATCTAGTAGGGACAATGAAACAACAACAACACTTTGAGGTAGACTCTTGGTAGAATATCGAATGCCACTTGCATTTCTCCCCTTCCCGTGTGTGACATTCACAAGCATCCAACATGTGAGTATGGATCAATTTCTTCTCTTTCATAGTGTTCCTTCTGTTGTACTACATGGCCATTTTGTTCACTTAGCCACTAATGCACCTGCTGATGTATCTCTTCTTATTGCTCTTACTTACCTGTGAGTCCTCTGTTCTGACTAGGTGATGTAGTGTCCTGTTGTAACTGCCAAATTCAAATCTACAGATGCAAAACCAAGAATTGGCTGATTTTTGTCCTTGAGGCCTGCAGGAGGCTAGGGAGGTCTTCAGACACAGTTGGATCCCAACCTCACACATGCCCCTTTTCTCCTCGTGCACATTTTCCTTACCAAGTTATGACTGGTGATAAATAATACTCGTCTGTTTTCTCCTTTTTTAGTCTCAGAAATGAAATCAGAGTCCTTTAATCATTCCAATAGAAGTCTTCTACTGAGGATCTAATGGGACTCATGTCTTTCACATTCCTACTACTCAATGAAATTTTTTTTTTTTGAGATGTGTTTTTCTAGCAGGGTGAAACAAAATGCTTTGGCATAGGAAGTGTTTAGATCAATGTAACTCAAGTGAATAAAGTTTCCACGGAAATGAAGAGCTCCCATCAATTTGAGAGGGAGAGAAGGTGTCCTAAAAGCCAAACATGTTTCCACAACCGTGTCACTCTGGTGGTATCTACGGGGCTTCTGACCTTGAGAGACACTTATTTAAAGTTCCTAAATCAAGGGATATGAAAGTCCTTTGCTAGTGTGAATACTGCTTTCTTTTCTTAATCTTGAATGTGGAAGGAAAACAAATGACAGATTGAGAAGTTGTTGATCTTTCCCTCAAGCACAACTACCAAGTACTCTGATGGCAGTTCCCGGGACGCTAAGGCCAAAACAGCCCATGGAGCATGCGGGCCCTGTGGTCAGCTATACTCTCACTTCTGCAAATGCTGTGAGGTTCTGAGCCTTGAGATGCCGTTTCCTACGAATCCTTTTTAGAAACATGCCTAGGGGGTTCTAGGCATGAAAATTTCAGCTTTTGGGACTGGGTGTAATATTAACAAACTGTTCATTCATTGACCCAATCATAAACTTTTGTAAGGTTCTCTGATAAACACCTTCTATGGTAATAGCTCAGACAGCCTTGTCTGACTATCTCTAAAATAGCATTCTATCTTAATGTTTAAATATGTGATCACCCTGCTTTGTTTTTTCTCCATAGATCCTATTTCTACCTGAAATTCTACCACACGCTGGTTTCTTTACTTACAGTCTGTCTCTTCCACCACAAAAGCAGCAGTTGGAAGGCATCCCGAGCATGTCTCTGCTTCAGCCTCTGTGACTCCGGTAGTGTCTGGCACACCCTAAACATGCAGCAATGACTAATTGGGTGTGTTGAGAAGTGATTGAACAAGCAGGCAAATGGAGAACAGGTATGGAACTGAGATTGTAATTCTGGGACCTGTAGTTCACACTAATGTAAACATGTGTTCTGTAAATTTCAATGGATAATTTCTAAAATTAATAAATAAGCACATTTTTAAAGGCCTTAGATCACGCCTTGGCTTTTGTTATCACATTACCAGTCTTGCAGCGCTTCCTAATTTTCTTCCGCTCACTTAACTTATTAATTATTTCTCCCCAAATAGTGATTGAACTGAGAGGGTTGCTTAACAAATAAAACAGCATACATTGATGTGAGTTATACTAATTCAAGTCAAGGAAAATGAATAAGTTAAGCTACATATAACACATACAGGAATTCTGCAGATTTTTACGAACAACAACAAAATCTTTGAAAAGCAAAACCAGGATTTTGACTTCTGTTTATCTGTTTGGTAGCCAGAAGTACATTCTTACTGTCTTTTACTGTCTTACTGTCAGGACATTGGCATTCCATCTTTAAGAAATTTTATTTTCAGATTTGAATTCTTTGCCACAGCATAGTAAGAAGCCATGACATCCACAACTATCAGGAAATTAAAGTAGAAAAGTCTGGTGTCATAATTCCATCTCCCACCAATGTCATCCTGCTTCTCTGTCTTAGAAATGCCTGAGAGCAGTGGGCAAAACAGAGTCAAGTAGAACCAGTAGCCTGTTCTTGAGTCTCTGCTACCCCTCAAGTGCAGTGGGAATTCCTTTCTGCCTGATTGAAATGTCTAGTCTATAAAACTGGTTAGTAAAACATACTGTAATTTGGGATTTGGTAACACGGGATTCATTTTGACAGAACCCAGGCTGACCCACAGCATTATGTCATGAACAGATGTGAATTCTAGAGGGGAGAAATGATTAAAAACTTGTTCAGAAAGAAGAAGAAAGCTTGGTCATAGGAAGGCTTCATTCTACCGTAATGCAGGCAGTAAGCTGTGTTTAACTCTGCTTAGTCCAAGAGGCATTTTCTTACAATTGGTATTAACTAAAGGGTTAGTTATTAACTAAAGGGTTAGAATTATTTCTGTCCTGGGGCCCAGCACAATGGCCTAGTGGATAAATCCTCACTTTGCATGTACCAGCACTGATCCGGCTGCTCACTTCCCATCCAGCTCCTTGCTTGTGGTCTCGGAAGGCAGTGGATGATGGTCCAAGGCTTTGGGACCCTGTGCCCATGTGGAAGACCTGGAGGAGGTTCCTGGCTCTTGGCTTCTGATCAGCTCAGCTCTGGGTGAGCACATATAAATTGATGTTGTTGTTGTTGTTGTTTTTTCCTTTTTAAGGCTTTGTAGGTGGTACGACATTCTAGGATTTCAGACATTTAATCTTGCAAGGTTATTGAAAGCCTAATGATTAAAGGCAAGTACATCAATGCTCAATCATTGGTTGTTTTCATATTAAAACAAAACAAAACATAAAAACAGAAACAGTAATACCTAAGGTGTGGTTTTATTGAAATAGGAACAACACATTGGGTGTGGAGTTACTGTGAAGAAGAAAAGGGCAATGATTATGTGAAATTGCATTTCAGACTATAAAAATATTACCAGTAGTTGGCATTAACAACTCTGAGCACATCAAAATAATGCCAATGACTATGTCATATAAAACTTAATGGCTGGGTGCTGGCACTGGAGTGCAACAAGTTAAGTCACTGCTTGAGACAGTGGTGTCCCTTATTACAGTGCCAGTTACAGTCCCGGCTGCTCTGTCTCTGATCCAACTTCCTGATCATGAACCTGAGAATGCAGTGGGGATGGCTCAGGTACAAAGGCTCCTGCCATCCATATGGGAAGCCAAGATGGACTTTCTGGCTCCTAGTTTGTGCTGGCCCAGACCTGACTGCAGACATGTAAGGAATGAACCAGCATATGGAAGATCTCTCTCTCTCTCTCCCCTTATTGCTTATTTCCAAATAAAATAGTCTTTATTGCTACAGTATTTTAAAAGATGATGCCATAATTTGTATGCTTTCAATATTCTTCAAACTAAATTCACTCTAGTCCAAAACTGATTATGTAACCACTTCAAAGATGCATTAATATGTAGTTGTAGGTATATTTGGAATGGTAAAAATTTTAAATGTGTATTTGTAAGAGAGAAAAAAGAGACAGAAGATAGAGGAAGCATGTCTGCTGTCTGCTTATATACAAATATGATTCTATGTTTATTTTGATTTACATACAAGATATTTGGTGATACAAAATTTTTACTAGACCTGAGGTCAAAATAAATTTCAGTAGAATTCTAGTTAAATAGAATTCTTCTTTCTTTTTACAAAATATTTATTTTTATTTGAAAGTCATAATTACAAAAAGAGGTTTTCCATATGCTGGTGTGCTCTGCCACAACTGTCAGAAGTTAACTAATTGAAAGCAAGAAGTCAGGAGTCTCCAGCTCTCCCACATGAATACAAGGGCCCAAGGTCTTGAGCCATCCCTATTGCTTTTCAGTGTAATAAGCAGGGAACTGGATCAGAGATGGAGCAAGCAGGGCAAGAGCAAGCTTCCATGTCAGCGCTCTACCTTGGTGTCCACCCCCAGATTCTACTTTTTGAGCAGTAAGAAGAGTTGACGCCACTGAAGATTAAAAATCATTACACTGATAATAATCCATTTGACTCATACCACTTGTTGACCTGGTTTCATGGCTTCTCAATTATGGAAATGTATAGTGATGGAGTACTGGGGTCTATCACATACAGATGTGGGGCAATAATGGAACATGCATCCCTGCTTTCAGATGAAAGATAGATTCCCAATGAAGCTGTTGGACATGTGTAGACAATGGAATATTGGACTGCTTGACATTATCAGTACCAACAATGTCAGGGTACCCTTAAATAAGAGACTGATAGAATTATGATTCCTTATGAAGGACTATACTATTGTAGTAAAATGGGGAAAATCTGTTGGGGGGTGGAAGTTTGGGGGTGAATCCTAGCCTATACAGAATTGTACCACATAATTCAGAATTCAAAATAAAAATATATTTAAAAATCATTACACTGATAATAACCCATTTGACCTTTGGTAAGGTGAGGTGAATCTTCCAGAAATGACTCCAATTGAAATAACATTGTATGACATGATAACTACCATTAACTTTGGAAACTAAGTTAGTGAGCAAATACAGATTTTGTCCAAGTAGCCTAGGAATGTATGCTTTGTATTTCTCGAGGTGGCTCTGATGACCTTATCGGCATGTCTTGCACTATTTTAGATTCCAAAGGCATAACAGAGAACAAGATGAATCCTGGTCCTGACATCTTGGGATATGTATTTTTTGTTGGTTGATACTGATTTATTTGAGAGGAAAAGAAATGAGGAGTGAGAGAGACAGAGGAGAAAGAGAGAGAGAGAGAGAGAGAGAGAGAGAGAGAGAGAGAGAGAGAGCTCCCATCCTTCAGTTCCTGACACAAATGCCTTTAGTGGTCTCTGTTAGAGGGCAGTGTGAGAAACTTAGAGCTCGAGCCAGGTCTCCCACATGAATGACTTGAACAGAGTTGGATGTCCCTGCTTCCTTCAAGGACCTGCTTTAGCAGGAAATTGGAGTCAGTCAGCGTATGGTGTGCAGAACAGAACTGAGATAATCCGGTGGGCATCCTAGCCAGTGGCTGAAATGCTGGGCCAAATGTCATGCTTTTCATGTTGTGTGAGAAACGGAACAAGAAACAAATTTGCAAAAGACAACATGAGTTCTGTAGGCCCAGTTAGCCAGCAACTCCTGACTTGAGTAAAAAAAAAAACTCTAAATGAATAAATAAATGAATAAATAAATAAATAAATAAATAAATAAATAAATAAATAAATATGCAATGTTGACTTCATGATATAACAACATACGTAGGGGCACAGACGTTTTGGTGACAAAGTCAATGGCTCTCAATATGGTTGACTTTGTCAATTGATTCTTCTGGTGATCGTGCAGGTTTTATGAGTTAAAAATCCTCTGAATGTCAAGTAGACATCAAGGTAGGGGAGTCTGGGATCATCTGCTAACACTGTGTACCTGTGCCTTGCTTCAGGCTGGGCATTTTGTTTGCTCAGTGCCCTCTTTATAGCAAATTTGCATTGAACACAGACTCCTGTACGGAATCATCCTGGCAGGCTTCAGCCTGGTCACTTCTTCCTATACTTACTACTGATAACGATGATGGTGTTTTGGGGGGAGTTTACAATTTGCTGGTTATTATTTCTCAACACACATTCAGGTAGCATATATAAGCTCTCAAATACTGTGAGTCTTATTATGCACGTAATGGCTCATAGTTCAGCCCTTATAATAAAGTTCTCATCAAGTACAGTTCTGTTCCTGGAAGTATTTCTGCTTCTATCTGTAATTGCACAGCTTTGCCTCCCAAGGGCATGGCAATTACATAGTTGAACTAAAAATGTCTCCTCCTCCTCTATTATTCAAAAACTAGGTAAATCCTTGCATTTAATTAGGTTCCCTGTGATTCTGTCTATATTATGTATATTCAAAGATTTTTCAAACTTACTTAAAGACATATTAACCAGCTGAGACTGTTGCTTGCCACATAGGTGCTGCCACAAAATCACTCCTTAAGGGAACACCTTAATTCCTAATATTTATCTCCTCTCTCAAGGTCTACTGTGAGATATATTTGAGTGTGTAATAGTATAGAGAATCCCCATGTATCCATCTTGCATTTTTAACAGTTACTCTCACACTTTTATTTCATCTATCCTCTCTCTCTCTCAAAATGTATATATTTATATATATATGAAATACATATATATATAATTTTATTTATATATTTCATATATATATTTGGAATGGTGTGTAGAAAGAGATGGACTCAGGGCAATTCCAGATGACATGGTAGCACAGCATGAGAACTAGTGTCTGAATTGGTAATGTAGAAGGCAGAGCATGAAATAAAAGAGAAGAGATAAAAGAAGACTTGGTAAACCAGAGAACACACTCACTCACAGGAAATGATAGTGGGTGGTTAAGGTGGATTACAGAATTTCATTCACAGATTCTCCCCAAGTAAGTAGAATTTAGTTCTTCCCCTGGAACTGTGATTGCTTAAGCCTCCACATGTACAGAATGTGGTTGAAGGGATGATGTGTGAGCTCTGGGTCTAGCCATAAGAGTGAAAGTCTTTCAACTTCCCTCTTTTGCAATACTCATTCTCTGGGTACTTCCTCTCAGGCAAAAGTATACTGAGTTAGATGCAGAGGAGGTGACTACAGACAATTCCAGCTGAGTCCCCACGGATGGTCAGAATCTCCTACTGCAGGTCTCTGACATAGGCCACCCTGGAGTCCCCGGCTCAAACAATTTTCTCTTATAAGATTACAAGGAGCAGAGGAATTTCCAGCTGAATCTAGCCACCATACCCAACAAATTTGTTCACCATAATACAAAGGTTGTTGTTCTAAGTCACCAAATTTGGGAACTGGTTTTGCCTTGGCAAGAAATCATTGAGATAGATTTGAATCATTGAGATAGATTTCAATCATTGAGATAGATTCCAATCATTGAGATAGATTTTAATCATTGAGATAGATTTCAATCATTGAGATAGATTTCAATCATTGAGATAGATTTGGTGCTGCAGATATGGTGCCACACTGTCCAAAAAAAAAAAAGACATGAAGCCCTGACGTGTGACCCTCAGCATCTAGGAGCTGTGAGAGTCTCACGAAGTCTTGCTAATGGCTAGAAGTATACAGGAAAGCAGAAAGCTGATTTTGGAAGCTAAAGAAAACAGGACCCAAGCTAAGAATGGTAAATTAGTGAAAATATTGCCTATTCTTATATAAGAGCAACAACAGTAATTCATAAACACATAAATATGGATTCGACTATTTGCAGAAGGAGCAGTGCAAGGCTTCCTTCCATTGGCCAGGAAAGCCTCCACGCCAGTTCCTGTCAAGGACAAGGGGGATGGACATTACTGTGGTGACATTTGTACCCTAAGGCAGAGCCCATATCTGAAAGGTCTGTAAGCCCTGGTAGGTGGTATCAGACTCTTGAAAATAGCGTTGGGGCCCAACATAATAAACAAAAAGCAAAGTTAAGTGTGTAAAATTCTAACACTGTGGATAGAGTCAAAGGCTCACAAATCTGAGTTAGAAAGATGTCCCAATTCTGCAATCTGATCTTTGCTTTTCCGGTTATCACAGAAAGTGACCATGTGGGCCAGCTATAATAATCATGGGCATAAATAGGATATGTACCAATAACGAAAAGTAGTTCAATTTTAGTCTGCATGTTGAATTAAACAGCTATTGTGATTTTTCAGTAATAGAAGAACAACATAAAAATCCTTATCCAAGTCAATTACTTGGTTCTTCTTTAAAATAAAAGACTATTTTTTGTTCCACCTGTTTCATTTTCATCACAGGAAAAAATGCTGCGATCAGTTAATGCCTCTAGAAATCACCCTGTAAATCCATAGTGTACTGCATTGAAGTAGACCGATTATCAGGAGACATTAATCGGAAAAAAAAGCAACTATTCTCTTCCTCAATACACATGTAATGGGAGAAGACGGTTGTAGCCTCAAAACTGAGAATCTCACAACTTCTCAGACTTTACATATCCACTGACAGAAGTTTTGTTCTATGAAATTGCCCTTGTATGGTCTGAAAGTTAGAAATACATATATACAATAGCTTGTATTGGATTATGATCATTTGAAAATAATAACGAGGGCCTGTACAGAAAAAAAAATGGGCTTTAGGTGGAGTTCATCTTTAGATAACTTGGCCTCCTTTTTCCCATTCTTTCCATGGTTTCATAAAAACTCTCTTTGGAAGGAGATGTGAGTCCCTGGAAGCTAATGCTAGGGACCAATTTTGAATGGTTAAAGGAAGGGGAAGACAGTGAGACGGGAGCAAGAAGGGCACACTCCGCACAGCAGATGTGTGCTCTCGCATTCATCTCCTAAGAGAGCAGGGCAGGAACCCTGACCTGACTCCTCTCACATTCATTTAATTCAGAGATGGTGAGGACTCTTAACAGATACTCCATGAATGTCCAATTTGCTACTTCAGCGCTGAAAAGTATAGTGGGACTGCAGAGCGAACAGGCTGCATTCAGAAAAGCAGGCTTAGCAAGGAAAAGAACCACTGTAAAAGCCAGGGGGAAAGACTGCACCTTTAATGGCTCAGCCAGTTTTCTTAGCCTACATTCCAGTCTCACAGACAAACCAGCTGCTTCTCTGAGGATTCTGCTGGAGCTTCCCGGCCCAACACAGGCTGAGTTAGAAAACTGCCGAATCCATTGACTTTTCTGCCATGACGCGGAACACTGTATGGAAGAGCACAATGACCTCTTTTCTATTTTTAGGCAAAATTCCCTTTTGGTTGAATAAGCATAAAAATAGTCCAAGTGACCAAAGGAGAATAATCTCTGAAGAAAAATTAACTGCAGTGTCCAACACTGGAGCCAGCTGGTTTTTCTAAAACATGCTTGCTAGTCTCAGCCAAATTCCTTGCAGTGACAAGTAGAAACACAAGGGCAATGAGTGTGAATGTTTGCCCAGTACATCATGGCTACACAATCATCTATTACCAGATAGCAGGTCTGATCCATGCTGAGCATTGCTTGAACGGCTTTAAAATGTTTTTCTTGTTACTTTCAGTGTGTTGGAGACACAGATTGCTTTGAGTTGAGATAAAAGAGTAGAGGTGTTTACTTTCTTTTTTATTAGCATATGAAGCAATTAACCATGAGGCATTGTGCCGATTTTTACGGGTAATATGAAAATACTTCAAAAATTGGGTTAAAAACAAAATCAAAAGATGTTGCTTTTGGTGCAAAAATTTTTAAGATTTTTTTTTTTGGAAGACAGCTTTCTTGAGAAAATGTATTTATTTTTGTTGGAAAGGCATATTTTACAGAAATAGGGGGAGAAATAGAGAAATGGTTCTCCATCTGCTGTTCACTCCCCAAACAGCCACAACAGCCAGAGTTGATTTGCTCTAATCTGAAGCCAGGAACCAGGAGCCTCTTCTGGGTAGTCCATGTGTGGGTAGGTTCCGAATGATATGGACCACCCTCTCCTACTTTCTCAGCAACTTGCCAGAGATGGATTCAACATTCAAGAGCCAGGACCCAAACTGGCACCACAGGGTGGGGCCACCATGCCAGCGCTGAAAGGCTAACTTTTGTGAAACAAAAAGGAGTCACTAAGAGAGGTCTTTCATCCTCTGGTTTACTCCCCAAATGGTTTCAATGTTCAGAGCTGAGCTGGTGCAAAACTGGAAGACAGGAGCTTTTTCCACGCCCCTTCTGGTTACAAAGGCCATAAACTGAGAACTGGTTCAGAAGTGGAGCAGCTGGAATTTAAACCAGCACCCACTGGGGTATCAACAGATAGACCATTAATCTGATAGGCCACCACACTGGCCCTAGTGCAAAAAAAATGCAAGCAATGCATATGAGGGAATTTTATGAAAAATTTGTTTGAAAGTCTGTGATGAAAAAAATCTGTGAATGGATTTCAAAGTTTTGCACCACATTAAAATTGTCACGGCTAAAAAAAAAAAAATAAAAAAAAACATTGTCACGGCTGATTTGCTCCACAAACATTTTGAAGTATCTTTGTGGTATCAGAATAAGATAAAACAAAACAAAACAAAAAAACAATTCCATTTGACTATAAGACATTGAAACAGGTGGATTAGAAACTAAGAGGAGCCTACACTTGCATGGTTGTATGTGAGATTCGGACACGGTGCCCACAGGGATGGGCAACATCATTGTTCTTCCTCCTCGTTCTTGCATTATTATTTTCATTGTAGTTATCGTTAGCCTTCAGGTTTTAGGAGCACGAAACATGGAAGCTATTTGCTTTCCTTCTGCGCCACCGGCTGGTGAATACATCTCTGAAATGTCTTTTCTATTCACTTATTTCCCGCCGCCAACCCACTCCTCCACCCTAACTGGTGCCTGAAAAAGAGTAGGATCTATACCGCTTTGTTCATGTTGCTTTGTTTTGTATTTTGAGTGTCTTCTATACTCTATCTTAAAGCAATGCCAGGTAATTGTTTTCTTCATGTCTGATTCATCCACAGTGTTTAGTACTATATATTGTATGCAACAGAGCCTCAAATCTAATTTGTAAGGGAAGTTTGGAATCTGATAAGTTATTTTGCACAAGTTCAGGCAAGTTATAGATTCTGATGTAAGGCAGAACTAAGCACGTTAGGACAGATTTGATGTTATTTGATGATAATAATGATAATAGTAGAAATAACAAAATTAACAAAAACAATTGGGAAAATCTTAGATGTTTTAAGCAACATACTAATTACTTTATAATTTTTTTCTTTTAATCTAAGAAAAATGTGAAGGTTTATTGATGTTTTGTAATTATAATTATTATTGTGCATATTTAACTTATTTTGAAATAAAATATTTAGGAAAGAAAGTTTGGAGTAGAGAAAACTAAGACTCTGTCTGTACTTGTGTGATACCTAAGTCATGAAACACACCAAGACTCTGTCTGTGCTTGCATGATACCTAAGCCATGAAACACACTAAGCTCCAGAGCGTCTGGCCCCAGTGTCTACCACAACATGCATTTTTCTGCCTCTGTAAGCTGTCCCTGTGTCTTATAAGTGACAAGTATTTTCTGGGATGAATTCTTGTTCCTGCTACTCCTGCTCCTGCTTCTAACATACAGATAAGCATGTGCCTAAATATGACATTTATAGCATGCATACACATATAAGCTTTGCTTATATTTACCTATATACAGAGAGACCACAAGTTATTGAAAGTTTCTGATTACCTAAATTAATAGTTGCTGTTGGAGAAGGGGCATGCACACACACACACACACACACACACACACACACACACACGCGAACAGCTAAATCCACTAAACATATACAAAAAATTTAAGCTATCCTATCGCTTTGAGGCATTTTTAGAATATATTAGGGCAAATAAAATCTTTAGTTATTTGATTCGAAGCTTCGTCAAACAAAGTGGAAGAGAGCTTGAGACTGAGAGAGCTTTCTCTGTATTCCTGGGGAAAAAGCAAAAAATAAAAACCCCTGTGGATGTCACCTGCTATACCCATGCCCTAAGAGAGGCCACTGCCAGATTAGCTGTTTCCTAACTTGATGTTCTTATAACATGGGTCTTAACTTTAAGCCTCTCAAAAAGACATTTCAGGAATATATTTTTAAGTAAATTTCAGTCCATTATTAAAACACCTGCTCAATCGTAAGACCATTTTTGACATATGAGGGATTATAGGCTGCAGAAAGAGATGACAGCACAATTTATTGGCTGTCACATGGCTCCGTTTTGACAAAACTAATCCCTGGTATTTCCTGTCCAATTATTCTTCCTAAAATTAATTTTAAAACTTCTCTTTGTATTTAAAAGATTATTCCAAACACAAGAGGTTCATTTCTTACCTGTCACACTCTTGGAACAAAACTGGGAGACTAGATAAAATAGTATATTTCTTTGAACCATTCTCTGCACTTTAGCCTGTGTGACAGTAAAATTTCCGTGAGAATGCAGACAGGTAGCTACCCATTCTCAGAAAAGCTCAGCAATTATAGACTGCTGACACAATACAAGAAAATACAAACATGCTTTGCTATTTACTTTAATACATCTTAGTCCTCGTATTGATTGTCTACAATGGCCTGTGCTGAAACACAGGTTCCAACACAGTAACATGGATATCCTGGCCATTCTTCTCTGTGCACATTAAGTCCATTAACAGAAACTGCCTCACAATATCAGTGTTTCCTCAATGGCTTTTAAAACATGGATTTTGCACTGCATAAAGACTTTCCTCGCGGAGAGGAAAATAAAGGGAAAATAAAGGAAGGAGAGCTTGTTTTAATGATAGAACCTGTCCAAAACAATAATGTGCAGGCTAATCTTTTGTTTTATAGATCATTTGTCATTTCTATTCTTCCACACTTCTGAGTCTTTATTGATCAATTTAAAAATTTTTGTTTAAAAATTACTAGTTTCAAAATTTAATATTTGATTAACGTGTAATATTTTTCTATTTTCAAGAGGCTTTGTGCAATGTTTCAGCAGAAAAACAGTATAAATGGATCAAATAAAGCAATAAACACATTCTTTTGCTTATCTTTCTTTACAAAGTTGTATTTTATTTATTTGAAAATCAGAGCTAGAGAGAAAGCGAAAGCGAGAGAGAGAATGAGAGAGAGATCTTCCATTCACTGGTTTATCTACAGTGGCCAGAGCTAGTCTGACTGAAGCTAAGAGCCAGAGGCATTTCTTATTCCCCACACGGGTGGCAGGGGCCCAAGTCCTTCAGGCATTTTCTTCTGATATCTTAAGAGATAAGCAAGGAGCAGGAATGAAAGTAGAAAAGCTAGGACTAGATCAAGAGTCCATATTGGATGCTAACATTGCAAACTGTGGTTTAACTCGCTACACCAAAATGCCAACTCCTCCTTGTCTTGGAAAATTGTAAAAAAAATTTTAAAAAAATTTTGTGAGAATGCAGACAGGTAGCTACCCAATCTCAGAAAAACTCAGCAATTATAGACTGCTGACACAATACAAGAGAATTTGTATTCTCAAATTTGTATTCACAAATTTGGAACCAGCTCTTTCTTCCCAGTTCTTTGTAAAGTATAAGTGACTTACTATTTATCATAGTTCCCCCCTCCCCCCGGAGTGTGGGACAAGAGATCCTATTGCCTCTAATTGATCCTGTTTTGAAACTTTGTATTAAGCATTCTCCTTTGCACCTATCCCTATTCTTTCTACTTTCCTAGTTTCTGGTAATAATTCTTTCAGGTTTATGTGACTGGCTAAGGAAAATGTGGTACTATACACAATTAAATATAATCCTCTGTGGGACCAGTGTTATGCTATTCAGCTCCTTATCAAAGTTCCAGGGAAGACAGTGAAGATGCCACAAGTGTTTGAGACTCTGCAAACCATGTTGGTAGGAGATCAGAGTGAGTTCCAGGAGTCAGCTTGGCCCAACCCATTGCTGGGGAATGAATCAGCAGATTTCTCTCTCTCTCTCTCTCTCTCTCTCTCTCTCGCTCTCGCTCTCGCTCTCACTCTCTCTCATTCTGTTTCCTGCTCTCTCCCTTTAAAATATGTAAAGAAATTGTTTTACAAGAAAATTTACATTCCTGGAGAAATGTAAATACTTCCCAATACACACATTGTAATACAATATTAGAGGGTTACATTATGAAGAAAAACAAAACCCAGGCTTAGCCTAAGATATGTGCTATTTTGTTAGATAGGGTCATGTGTTTTCTGGGAAAAAAAATCATATTTCTTAGGTCTGGCATTTACTGATTTCATTGAATGAGTACTTCCACTGCGTTTGACCTTGACCACCAAGTGGACATTAAGTGCAGAGGTAGGAACAGCACCTCAAAAGTGCTTATTGCAAGCTTATGTACTTAGAGCTAAATAAAAGGAGTAACCAAGCACTGAAATTCTGCAATAGACTGGTATCTCAGTGACCTGAGTGAAGGTCACATCTGGTGTGTTAAAGGAGCATCAGGGAGATAGGCATTGCTGCAGAACAGAGAAGGAGTTCAAGGAAATTGATAGGGACAGGAATGTAGATGTTCACATGAACCATAGATGCTATGCTAGTCGCAGTGAGGCGTGGCAGAAGGGATTTGAACAGGAGCATGCTATGATGTTTGAGGGAGCAAAGGACATGAGAGCAAGTCAGGAGAGGAATCTGGAGGCATTGTTAAACAATAAGGAATGTTATAGATGCAGTGAAAAATCAGATCTGGGATCCATCGCATATATATATATATATATATACACACACACACACACACACATATACACATACACACATATATATATGACTATGCACATGAATGCACACAATATACACATAATTATAGATATACTTGAAATTACATTAGGACAAGTAATCAGGAAGTGACCAAGCCAAGCCTCATATCAATCTTAGTCATATACTCTCAGAATGAGGCACTAATGAAAGATGGACTCTTCCTAATTAAATCAGTACTTGAAATCATGTGTGGTAAGATATTTGGGGTGTATTTTTAAACTAGAACGGGCTGTGTCTGCTGAAGAGCATGAGGCAGAAAAGTCGATGATGCCCCTGGATTTGGTCTGGACATCCAGGTCATTGAAATGACTACAAATTAAGTTGGGAAGTTCTGATAACAGGACATGCATTGTGGTGAAAGGCAAAACATCCAACTTTGGCTCTGCTAGCACTGATATTTCTTTTAACTAACCACGAGAGAACACAGAGAGATGAGATGATTCTAGATGGAATCTAGAATTCAGAACAGAGAGTAGGACTTCGGAGTTAGGACTATCAACAGCTTTGTAGAGGGTTCGTAATGCCACAGTATTTACTGAAACACCTGTTAAATAAGTGTAGCCAGAGAAGATACAGGAGTACCATCCAAAACTTAGAGTTTGAAAAATGAGAGAAGTTAGGATGGAAAAGGGGCACAAACTAAGAACAAAACTATAGATCTCAGCTTTCTATTTGTAAGAAAATATTTCAATGAGAAAAGGTCAGCCATACCACATGCTGTTGTGCAGTTAAAAAAAAAAGATGGGTTATAAATTGACCATTGGGTCTGACAGCAGAGGATTCACTGGAAATCATTATAGGTAAAATTTTAATGAAGTAGGGATCAGGAAAAGTGGTAGAGAAAGCTCCAGCTGAGTGACTTTGAGAGACAGGGAAACACAGAAATCCAGTATTATGACATTTCCAGGATTTATTAGATATAATAGGGAAGAGATGATGCAGTGACTGGAGAAGAATGTGAAATGAAGGAAGATATTTAGATAAAAATATTACAGCATGTTTGTGTGCTAATTATAATGATCCAGTAGAGAAGAAAAAAAGCAACGATTCAACAGAGAACTGAAACGATTACAAAAGCAAAGTGCTCAAGTGAGGATAAGAGAACTAGAGATCAAGTGAACATTCTGCTCTCAGAGGTCCAGATGATTCATCCACCATAGCAGGAGGCAAGCAGACTGTAAAACCCAGATGACTGTCATGTGGAAGGTTGGTGGCGAGTAGACAAATGTTCTCTTCGAATTTCTTCTATTTTTTTCTCCGGAAAATGAGAAGCCAGATCATATGCTCAGAGTGCAGGATAGAAGGGGGCATGTGAGAGGCTTAAGGGTGAAGAAAAGTGTTAACTGGCACCTGGGAGACTTGGGAGTGGATCAACTAGGCTAGGTGACAGGGCTGCCTGGCACAGTCAAGGTCCGTTTGAGATCTGCTATCAAAAATACAAAGGGAGGCCCATTGTAATCAACATGCTAACATTTTCTGCCCATGAAATTCAGAATTTGAGGTTCAATTATAGAATCTAGAAGAGTTGATCTTAAGCAGAAGTCAGATTTTCTACGTCCAGTGTAAAAAAAAAGGTGAAGTGAGAGGAGCATGTGAATCAACTATGAAGATAAACCAATGTTTTGTAAAAGCAGCACATGGAATCTATTCAAGAGAGGGAGAAAAGTGTGCAGCTAGACCGGGGGGATCACTCAACAGTACGAATCTGTGGCAGACATGATGGATCTGACTCCCCAGTCACGTCAAATTGTGGAATTGCTGAGTGCTAGCAAAACAAACCATGACTATAGGGAGCGAAAAATAGTTGGAGAGTTTAAATGTAATGTACCTACAGGTAAAATCAAAGTGCTACTGAAGTGATATTTTTTAAAATACAATTCTTGGGTATTAACTTTAAGATCAAAATCTCTGAGAAGTAGTACTCAAGCACTGGCATACTTTTGAAGATTTCTAAACATTCTCCGAGAGACTTAAAGGGGAGAGCCACCGGTTTGGGGATTATTTTTTAAACTTTTGTGGGGCAACTCATGAACATCAGAACTTAAAGTCTTCTTTTGATGATTGTTCATGTGAAGCAAAGTTAGCAAATCACCTGTAGGACTGCTGATGCACAGATCTCCATCTGGATTTCTGGGTTTCTGTCTAACTAGCTCGGGGAGGGAATCCAAGTATTTGTTGTTGCAACAGATTGCTAGATAAAGTTGAGGCTGCCGGCCCAGGGACCACACTTTGATGACCAATGACCCAGACTAAAGCATTACTTTTAGGAAGAGACATGGGAGACGAGCAATGCCTTTCAAATTTTACTATGCATTCGAACTCCCTCAGATATACTTTTAAAAGCAGATTTTGACTCAGTAAGAAGGTAACCTCATATTGTATGTTCGTTATATTAAGACTGCATGATGTCAATATTGTTGGTCTACAGACAGCACTGTAAGGATCTGGAGATACTAAGAGGTGAACACTTTCAATGAAAGACACAGTAGATGTTTATTCAACCTTTGCTTTATGTGTCAAGCAGTGTGATACTTCCTGCTTCCAAATTAGATACGAAAAGGCAACAGCTTCTTAAATATATTCTACGCTTTAATAAATGCCCCTTGCTTGATTATAAAAATAACATGTTACCAGGACTGGAGACAGCTTGGGGTGACAAGGTGTCACATCCTCCAACTTTTTCTGTATAGGATTGCCATATGCTGAAAAATTGGATACTTAACCCTGCTTGTCTCACAGATGATTTGAAGAGCCATCCTCTTGTTATTTGTCATTTGAAGTTGTGTGGTTTATCTTAAAATGCTTTGTAAATTATACCTATGAATTCATTAATGTCTATTTTAATAGAAAAATAAATCTCCCTCTGTCTTCAAAGAAAATTCATGTTCCAAAAAAGTCTGTTCTGGTTTTCTGTGTCTTTTGGAATATGTACAGTATCGTTGGTGTAAAAATTCAACACAGGAGGGCCCAACATGATAGCCCAGTGGCTAAAGTCCTCACTTTGCATGTGTTAGGATCTTGTATGGGTGCTAGTTTGTATCCTGGGTGCTCCACTTTCCATCTAGCTCCCTACTTGTGGTTTGGGAAAACAGTAGAGGATGGCCCAAAGCCTTGGGACCCTGCACCCACATGGGAGACTTGGAGGAAGTTCCTGGCTCCTGGCTTCAGATCAGCTTAGCACCAGCCATTGTGGCCACTTGGGGAATGAACCAGTCTTTCTCTCTGTCTCTCCTTCTCTCTGTAAGAAATCTGACTTTCCAAGAAAATAAATAAAATGTTGAAAAAAATCAAGACAGGATAAGTAGGCAGGGAGAAAGAAGTAAAGGAAAGGAGGGGGTAGGTAGCAAAGGAGGGAAAGAAAGAGACGATGGAAACTGTAACCACTACAAAGATGCCCAACTTGATGATGATCCCACACAGCTTCAAAAACGGTGTGAAGCTGATGTCCATTCAGTACCAGCTGAGCTTCAAAGTTTTTTTTTTTTCTTGAGCCTTTCTGGGGCTGGCAGTACACTGCACAGTGCTTTTTCCAGAGCAGGGTACCAGGCAGCCAGCCTCTTGATGACCAAGTGCAGAAAAAATGACACTTCACAGTGCACTACTATCAAACTGTGATGCATATTATAGTTTAGTTGTAGAAAATACATTTTCAACTTAAAATATTTTTGGCTTAGTATACTGTCAACATAAGATGGTGTTCAAGAGCGTCTTGACTATGAACGGTTCAACATGGGTCTGAGACCACAGCTGAACCTCAGGCGCCAAGATGGCCGTTTTGTGGTTGGCCTCTGGAAAGTTAACTTGAATAGTGGGATCCAATTTTTGTGTTTGTCTAATTGAGGCTTTGTACCAAATTAATATCTGCTATAAATATTTTGCCTTGTGCCTGACTTGTAGGAATTACTTACTCAAATTTTCAATTTTTGCTAGTGCTATAATTCAGGGAAATAGTTCTGGGCCCGCCGCTATCTAGTTTTCTAGGTGTATTTTTGGGACATCAGTTTTTATCCATGTACAAAAAGCAGGCAGTTCAGCTTTCCATATTTCCGCAAGCTCTAGAATCAATAGGAATATCTGATTCAGCAGGTCTGAGAAAAGAGGAAGGGTTTTACAATTCTAATGAGTTCTTTCCACACTCGAGGGATACTGGGCAGTGGGACAAGAGTGTACAAGCATGTTAAAGATTAGCAGAATGAAATAATTTGAAAACTGTTGTGTTGCAGAACTTTGAGGGTAAAAGGAGTCTTATTGATTATAGTATATCCCTGCATCGGCAGAGAAGAGGTACAATGAGGAGCTGTGACTGGCCAAGTTAATGAAGACCTGGAATCCACACCCTGGTTGTAAACTCCTGATCATTTTGCCTTACTGCCTTACTGCTGCCCCGGTTCACAGTGACTGAGAACTTCTGACTCACTTAAATCTGGCTTAACAAATGTTTGACCAGATTGGCCCAGCCAGAGTGTGCAAATGGCACTATAACAAAAATAATGGCTAACATTTTTTTGGTCTTTACTGTATGCCAGGATCATAGAAATAAACCACATTCCACTGACTGGCACCAGCGTTTGACATTAAGTAGCATTAATGTTCTCCAAATCTTTTCAAGAACTTCCAAAAACCCTCAGGGATTTGTGAAATGTAGTTACAGGCCAGTGGGCAGCTTTGCCAAATTTTCCCTCCCCTGTTTTGGATTCCTTCCTGGCTATTTGCTGCCAAAGCTCTCTCCCGAGGGTTTGTGGCATGCATTAAGCAAAGGCCTCACCACCAAGGTTGAACCCTGATCTGAAGGGCCTGCCCTGAAAGTGTGATGAGTTGCGCATCATTCCCATTGAAGTCTTGACTGCAGAACCATAGGACCCAGGCATTGCCTGGTCCCTGGAGCTTTCGCCATGCCAGGGCTTCACTGCAGACAGATAACGGAGCAGAAGAAAGGCATCTCTGCAAACCACCAAGCTCTTGCTTCCTGCAAAGCCACTCCGCATGCAGACAGGGGCTGTCAGCTTCCTGACTCAAACAGATCTCTAGTTTTCCTGCCAGATCCAGACCATGAGGAACACAATAAAGGGTCTTCCGTGCTTCCCATCCTCCCGGTTTGGTTTCTTCTCGGTGGTTATGCATGATGTTGGCTGCCAGCTGAGTTTCTCAGTTTAGCTTTGCAAGCTTGATTTAGAGGGAACTCCTTAAAAAGTCTGGCACGAGCAGGAGAAAAGTCAGGGTTTGCTGGCTTCCTGACTGCCTCCTGACTGTGATTTATGAATATGTTACTAAGAGCTGGAAAATCCTAAATCAAGGGACCACTTTTTAAAAAGGCTTTGAAATGCATTTTGGAACTACAAAACAGTTTCAATGGCTAGTGTGAATTTCTCTTATATCTCTCACCCCAAATGATCAAAACCAAGAGATTCATTTTGATCATTACTGTTCATGAAACATATTCAAACATCACCATTTTTCCCCCACTAATGTTGTGTGCTTTGTCTCCACAGGGTCTTATCTTTTTTTGTTATTGTTCCTTTTCCTCTTTGGTCTGTTACAGCTCCTCAGTATTTCTTTGCTTTTTAGGATCTTAGCATTTGGGAAGAGTACAGGTCATTCAATTGTCCTTCAGTTTGAGTTTGTCCACTGTGTTTTTGTGCTATAATGTGGTTATAGGTTTTCCGTATGATGTATCTTCAATGCATCACATTAAGGAACTTACAAGGTTGATATTTCTTTGACTTGGTATTGTTAATATGATTATTTGGTTCAGGTCATATCTGTCACATTTCTTTTTAATTTTTAAAATTGATTAATTAATTAATTAATTGGGAATGCCAGATTTACAGAGAAAAGAGAGAGAGAGCGAGCAAGGTCTTCCATCTGCTGGCACATTCCCCAAATGGCCACTGAGCTGGAACTGAGCTGATCCAGAGCCAGGAGCCAGAAGCTTCCTCCAGAGCTCCCACTTGGGCCTAGGTTCCAAGACTTCAGGTTAGCCTCTGCTGGTTTCCCAGGCCGGAATCAGGAAACTAATGGATCCAGTCATGATTCAAACCAGCACCCATATGTGAAGTGATCCTTCAAGGCAGAGGATTATGAGCCACTGAGCCAGGTCCTGTCACATTCCTTAATAAAATTACAGTCTTTTATTTGAAATGAATAAATATCTTGGAAATTCCTTGAGACTACGCAAATATCCTTTCATTCTTTCACTGTTTTATTCACCAATTTTAGCATCCATCAGTTGATCTTGGCTACCAGTTACAGAATTGTTGCCTTAATGATGACTTATCTATGGCTCCCTTTGTGTCCACATATGTTATTTGGAATTTTTATATAAGGAAAAATTTATTTCAGTCTTTATTTTATCAATATAGACTGTTGAGTATTCGTATTTTAATTCAGTGGGTTAAAATCCAATTAGAGTTGGCTCTAATTGTACCACTATGGCTACTCAGAGTGTCTTCAGATTTCGTCCTTTATTTATCCAAAAGCCTTTTAAAAAAAACCCTAGAAATTCACATTACTATTTCTCTTTAGCTGTACAGTACATCTTGCTACAGCATAATCATCACCTAAGGGACTTGTTAAAATACAACTTTTGCCTCTCTCCTCCCCTGTACTGATTTACTGCATGGGATTTAGACCTTGTAATCTTTCCTGGATTATTTTACTACCGGGCCTGAAGACTCATGTTGGCAAGCACTGGTCTGGTGATGTTGCTATGTGTGTTCTTCAGACTTTTATATACAGGTATCCATGACCTTTTAATCACATACATGACTTTACTAGACATTCTGTTTTAGCATGTACTTGATTTTACTATACATTCTGTTTTAAAATCTATTTTATTTATAGACAGTAATCTCATTAAAGTTTCTGTAGGATAATAAACATGTTCTTCAACACCATTTAATAACTATCATAGTTTACTTAGTCTGTTGAATAATTTGCATTTAAAATAATATTGTTCAAACAATGATGCATTTATATGAATCTGTATGAGTAAATATCATATGTAACTATTTGAAAATAGTGTTAATGTATATAAATGTGATAACTGTCATGTGTTTCATCCATATAGCTTTTTTTTTTTTAAGATTTTATTATTATTGGAAAGCCGGATATACAGAGAGGAGGAGAGACAGAGAGGAAGATCTTCCATCCGATGTTTCACTCCCCAAGTGAGCCGCAACGGGCCGGTACGTGCCGATCCGATGCCGGGACCAGGAACCTCTTCCGTGTCTCCCACACTGTTACAGGGTCCCAAAGCATTGGGCATCCTCGACTGCTTTCCCAGGCCACAAGCAGGGAGCTGGATGGGAAGTGGAGCTGCCGGGATTAGAACCGGCACCCATATGGGATCCCGGGTGTTCAAGGCGAGAACTTTAGCCACTAGGCCACGGCGCCGGGCCCTCATCCATATAGTTTTAACAGCATCATACTTCTATAGAGAGAGAGAGAGAAAGAGAAAGAGAGAGATCATACCTGAAATTTTTCCTGTTTTGTGAAAATGAACCTGTTAATGATTTCTCTTGGTACTTATTGGTTAGAAAAAATGAAAGAAAGGATATTCATGAATATGATCTTATAGTAAGAATGGCGGCCAGCCTCCTGACTCAGTACTGGGGGTTAGGGTATTGTTTATCCTACTGAAATACATCATTCCCCTTGTAGCTTGGGGCTAGTTTTCTGCTGGCTTATTTTTCTTCTGTGCTGTCATTCATACACTATCTATTCCAAAATACTATTTTCCACGTGTCAAACTAGATAAAATAATTGCATAAAGTGAAAATGCAAACATGATTTTCAGAAATTGAGTATCAACTTGTTATTGCTGATAGTAATAAAATTTAAGATTCTGGGAGCAAGAAAAAAAGGTAAAAATGTAGAGTTGTATAATTTTTACTGATTCCTAAAGGAAGTTCAGAATGAAGAAACATGGGGGAAGAAAGCTTTGCACCATGCTAATGTACAGGGCACAGCAACTAACATTAGCAACAATGTCTTCTGCTGATGTTTGGAAGAAAGGAAACACCATGATACACATTTACACTAAGTGGAAACTGAAACATACTTTTTGTTCCTTTTTGTTGACTCAGGAGTACAGCCTAATTCAGTGAGCATATTTTAGTAAAATATAGTCCAAAGATACTGCTTTCTGATTATCCACATTCATGTAAAAGCAAAACTTAGGAAACCTGGACCCACGCAAATGAATGCAGCTGAGACACATGTAATCTGGTAATGGTATTAACCAGGCGTTTGTAGGTCACTGAATAAGCTTGAGCATACTTGTACATTCCTGAAATTCATTGCAGTCTGTAGATATTCTCTAGAGAAAAGATCTGTCCTTGCCTGTATTTTCAAAGGAGTCATTGATTCACTCTGTTTAAGAATTATTTTACTAGAGTGAAAAATGAACCCCTCCCCCCTCCAAACACTTTCTTCTGGTTTAGATATAATGCCTTCTGGTTAACTTTGAAAATTTTTATCCTATAAGCTGAGAATTGGAAGACAGTATTTGTGAGACTTTCCAGAAATAGTCAAAGACGTCCAAATAGGACCAGGGCTCTGCACTGGCACCATCGAGAGCTGATGCTCTGGGGGAGCTGACAGCATCCCCGCTCTGGCTTTTAAGGTGGGTCTATGCTTATTGAATAACTCCAGGCCATAAATTGCAATTGCTTCCCTCCTTTTATAATTTCAAAATCTCTCATTAAAAATTTATAGTGGGCAGTCATCCAGCTATTTATGACTGTGTCTAGACACCCGAAAAACAGTAGACGGTAGCAGGGTCGATTTGGTAGTTTTGCTTGTCTCCATGACCAGTTTGGATCAGTTCAGCAACGATCAGGTCAGTTATGTGGTACTCAGATGCTGAGTCCACAGGCAAAGTTGAACTAGGGGGTAAAACTGATTACCACTTCTGGTGGCACTTAGGGTCATAGTTGAGCAGCCACATTTCTTGGTTTTCAAGCACATGTCACCAGGGGAAGTGTCAGTTTTGTCCGGCTGCCATAGCCTTGCCTGAGGAGCTGAAACTAAGTAATTGACTTTCTCCCAGTTGTGTGAGGCTGCAACTTTGAGACCATGGTGGGTTTCTGCTAAAGCCTCTCGCCTTCTCTGTGTCCTAATGGACCTTTCCTCTGTGGGTTGGGGCTCCACCCTACGACTACACATAACCATCTTGGTCTTGCCAGCACATGCAATGACATCGGAGACTGGCATTTCAACATATGAACTTGGCAGAGAGGAATTCAGTCCTCCACTGGCAAATCCGATCACCAGAACAGAGTGTGGAATGAGCCGGGTTTGGTCGCGACAAAACAAGTACACAGTATGGAATGCCAGGGCGTGGTTGCCTGTACTGGATATGAATGCAGCACCCAACCAGCACATGTGAGATCCAGGAAGGGAGGGGCAGAACTGGCAGGGGGATTAAGGGGCTGGTCCCCTTGCTGGACAGCTACTCCCACTGGAGAGCATGGGCTGGGATAGACAGACCAGACTAAGCAAGGCTACAACACCTGTGCGCCTCATGTGGACTAGATCAGGGAAAAGCCAGGCTGGGCTGATTATTCCTGTGGGTGCAAGCATAAATTAGAGTGGGTGAGGGATGTTTGGGCAGCATCAGAATCAGCTGGCAGAAGCTGGCACTGGGGACTAATTCTGTCAAGTCAAATCACAGAACCACCTAAAGAGTGCATAAACCGGGACTGAGAGAGACCTGGGAGGGAAATAGTGGGTTCCCCCTTCTTGGGTCACTATTCCCATGGGAGGGCATGAAAACTAGGATGGGGGCTGGGATGGCTAGATAGAGAGGCACTCAACAACATCTGTGAGGGCTGGATGGTTGAGTTGGTTAGATAGAACTAAGCTTTAATACCCATTGACAAGTACCAGAGCCAAATGGGATGTGGGACAGATTGGTCTTCTGCTACACATACTGGCAAACCAGGGTAGGGGGCGGGCCCGGTGGGGGTTATTGTGGGTTGCCCCGACTAGGCTGCAGCTCCCACTGGTTGATGTAAGGGCCGAACCAGACTGGACTGCAACACCCATTGGTTCCAGTGCAACTCGGGACTGAAACCAGAACCAACCCAGCAATCGCAACCACCAGCTGTTCGGGGTGATGGACTGTGCGGGGCCCTGTGCTTGCTAGAACATACAAGATACTAGTCTGGGAATACCTCAAAGTTTCTTTGGAGATCTCCCCAATCGAACTGCTGGGCTCAGAACTCTGACCAAGAAAAGACAGAAGACAGAACAGGTCAATCATTCATCTCAGCTATATGTTGGCAGCGAAATATGGGGCGAACGGAGACTTTATGATGGACCATATCAATCAGTGGACGACCTCATCGAGCGAAACTGGCAGCGATTCATAACTGGAGAACTATTAAAACCACTCGAGCAAATATCTCAGAGCATGCCCCACATCCGGGACTTGGGGTGGGTGGGTAAACGGGTGGAGCTTCTCCCTCAATATCCCCCTTTACCAAAGATACATGATGGAAACAATATGGACATAATAGTATTACCCACTTCCCTATACCCCCTGAACCTTTTTTTTTTTGTTCTTTAACCGTAATTAACTATGTAAAGATTGTCAACAACAATACAATAAAATGGATTGAAAAAAAATAATAATTAACATGGAAAAAAAAACACTCATTGAGTCAATAGGATAAGATCCATAGAAAATTTCCTTTGCATGTAAGATGACACTCCATTGTTCTGGAACAACATCCTTTAATGATGTCTGTGACACTGACGTCCACTCCTCAGTCATCTCCCCAAAGAATTAGTTAATATTCATAGTTTGCTAGTTTGATGCTGTGTTGGCACTGAAACTGACAAAACATCCAGAGAAAGGCAAAAAAATCTCAGGTCACTCCAGGGGAAAAAATTGAACCTCTTGGCCCTTAGAGAAATCCAGCATTCTGAGCCGGAAGCCTGGGGTGAATAGTGTCTGGTAATCTGTGTCAGCAGCATTAGCTGAGCACTCGGGGAACGCATGGTTCAGTGCCCACATACTCCCCATTACGGCCTGTGCGTTTGTTTGCTTGTGGGGTAATGGGCTATGTGTAATTCTTAATGATGTGGCAAATTGGAGGATTGTGGAAGCATAGGACATTCTCAGGCTGGGTGTGAGAGGAGCAGAGAAGCCTAACATTGTGGAAACAGTGAGCCTACAGAACTGAGGACCCCAAGCTTCTGTGTTTCCCCACAGCCTCACACTCAAGATCCTTCTACAACCCTCTCTGCCTGGCCTAGGCTAACACTGCGGGTGAGCACAATGACAGAGCTGGCATGGCAAGTCTCTGCGCTCTGCAGCTGGAATCACGACACAAAGGCATTGGTGCATTTCTGCTGATGTCTGGAACCGAAAGTGTATAAACTCAGGATCCGAGAGAAAGCTGTATGTAAATGGAGCCAGTGAAAGCAGTTTGGCAAGCAAGAGTGATTAGCTGTGCAGAGCCATGTTATGGAAAGGGAGGGTGGTGAAAATAAGAGCAAAAACAAGAGAGATGGAAAATATGGAGCAGACATGGGGAAGTTGTGGCTTAGATGTTTAGGAACCCAGGGTGAACTCTGAGTAGCATGCCTATTGCTATGTGTAGATACATAGAAGCAGCTCAGAGAGTAACAATGTTGTGACTTCAGAAATCCTCAGGTGGTTTTAATGGAACCTGCATTGTGTCATAGTGAGTAAAGGTATTGTGTGTAATGCATGTATCCTGTGTAGGCATCAGTTGCATCCTGGCTGTTCAACTTCTGGTCCAGCTCCTGCTAACGACTGGGCTAGAGCAGGGGGTTCCTGGGCTCCACTGAGCATGTGAGAGGCCTGGAAGAAGCTCCTGGCATCAGCCAGACCTAGTGCAGAGTCAGGGGGCCATCTGGAGAATAAACCAGCAAATTATGTAAAAAAAAAAAAGTTTAAAAAAAAGTCAGTAAATCCGTGAAAGATTCTCTCTGTGTCTCACTCTCCTTTGTAACACTTTTTTATGATTTATTTATTTGATTTCAAAGGCAGATTTCACACAAAGAGAAGGAGAGACAGACAGCTCTTCCTTCCAACAGCTCCTCAAATGGCCGCAGTGGCCAAAGCTGAGCTGACCCAAAGCCTTCTTCAGGATATTCTACGTGAGTGCAGGATTCCAAAGACTTGGGCCATGGTATGCTGTTACCCAGGCCATAAATATAGAGCTACATTGAAAGTGGAGTAGCTGGGACTTGAACCTGTGCCTGAAAGGGATGCTGGCACCACAGGGAGATGATTCACCCAAGATGCTCCCGTATTGCACCTGTATAACTCTTTCAAACTAAATAAGCATATATTTTCAGAAAAGTTTTAATAATTTTACAATTCTGATTCCAGTTTCATATTCAGTCATTACACAAAAATGCCTTCCATGCCATGAATACTGTTGAAACATTGCGGTCTAAATTTTAAAGGTTGTTCTCTTTCATATAACAATTGAAAATAAGTTACACTGAAGTTTGAATAGTGATTTTTGAGAAGTTGTGAAGGTTGGGGAGTTTAGAGGGTAGTCTAGATAATGGGAATTTAAAAGGCAAGTCCAGTGTCCTTACTGCGCAATGGGGCAATGAGTGTTCAGGAGAGTGTGTGATAGATACATTTTGTATAAATATCTGGAAGATAGAAGCAGGTAGGCTCCAAACATAAAAGAAAGATAAGGAAATGCAAAAGTTACTTGCTGGAATTGGCTGGTTTATGCTGTGTATGTGTTCCAGCACTGTGCTATACACCATAAAATTGTGCAAGTTTTATTTGATAATCAAAAGTTTAAATAATATAATATTCTTCAAACAATCTTTGAAGCATGTCTCTATGCAATAAAATGCTGTCAAACTCAGGGACTTTCAAATTGGAGCTCAGAAGTATTCCTTAAAATTTTCTTGGGTTTCCACCTGATGATCCATCTTTCTCACACAACACACTTATCCTGATTCCTTTCTTGTCAACAAACTTTCTTCAGGAAAACTCCTGTCATCTTTCGCTAACCTTCTCCTGAGGACTCCATAACCATTTTTTAACTCTTAAAGTCTAGAACCTTCCACAAGAATGAAAAAGGAAAAGAGAACAAGAGAATTGAAGTAAAACTCTCCTATTAGCATGCAAAAAGCAACGGTGTGAATAATCTACTTTCTAAATTTATCCCTGTACGCTGATCATATTAAAAATTATAGAATGTTGGCATTTTGGCAGCTGATAAGGACTTTTGAAATAATTGAATTTAGACAAGAGTTAAGAAGCACCTTGACACAGATGACTCTTTTTGATAACTGCAGTCTAATAAAATGAGTAGAAAGAAAGGGAAAGTGAGTGAACTTCTAATTAAAGTGTATAGAGCTGCACTGGAATTAATACAGAGATCATTTCTTTCATTCACTTTTAGATGAGTGTGCTAACGGCTCTGAAAATCAAATGTCTCGTCAAGGTCTCACCGGATTCATACTGGAGTTAAAGTTTTAGTCTGATTTTTGGTAAGCATTAATCACTGGCTTTCAAACAATTATTTTAATTCAATGAATACAACTACTGTTTAAACACAATTAATACCAGGGACCATAATTGGGATAGTGCTAATTGTCAAAGTAAAGCTTTGCTGGACTCATAACCACATACATGCACACACACTCACACAGAGACTCCTATCAGGGTAGCCCATTCTAGCTTTTATGTCCCATGGCAAGATGATAGAAACTTATGGGACTGTATGAAGTTGAGATCCTAGGTCATCCAGGCTATGCAATCTTCCCTCTTGCCAATGCATAATCTGGGAGAATTCATAAATTTGAAAGAGAATGTGTCAGATAGTACATTTACTGCAAAGCTTACTCTACAACTTATTTCTACAAAAACAGCCGAAAACAAGAGAAAAGGTGAAAAGAGGATTAAAAACTAGGTTGAGCTATGGTGTAAATGACTTATTAAAAACCATCATGGAATTCTGAAAAGGCAGAAGATGGACTTCATTCCACCTGCTAGACTGGGAATGTGTCTCAGTAGCAGCTGCTTGGCTGTCATTTCTCTTCAAAACACAAATCAGAAACAAATCATTTTACCGATTTCTGAAATGCTTACTAATCCTTCAGATAGCTTCAGACAGTAGGCAAATCAGCTGAGTTCACTAAAAGTAGAGTTTCTTCTTTGCCTGCAGGCTGGTAAACCTCAGAGAAAGTTCCTGAACATTCTAAGTTAGTCAACAAACCCTAGCAAAGTATGGTAATGAGTGTGAGACTAAGGATTAGCTGAGGGAATTTAGCAATCTAATCCAAACAAGAGAAAAATTTTCAGGAAATGAGTTAGAATTAAGAAAAAAAGAATGACATTTCTTTCATGATGAGTCAGTGGAAGAATTCCAAAACTGGCTTCCCCTGATCTATCTCCATCTGTCAAAAATTATACCAAAGGCCTAATCTAATAATGTTCTTATATTACTTGAAATTTGAAATGTCACTAGCATGGGAAATAGGATTTTCTCTAAAATTCTCTTTTTATGTTTCATTCTTTTTTTTTTTTAAAGATTTATTATTATTGGAAAGCCGGATATACAGAGAGGAGGAGAGACAGAGAGGAAGATCTTCCATCCGATGTTTCACTCCCCAAGTGAGCCACAACGAGCCGGTACGCGCCGATCCGAAGCCAAGAGCCAGGAACCTCTTCCGTGTCTCCCACGCGGGTGCAGGGTCCCAAAGCATTGGGCCATCCTCGACTGCTTTCCCAGGCCACAAGCAGGGAGCTGGATGGGAAGTGGAGCTGCCGGGATTAGAACCGGCGCCCATATGGGATCCCGGGGTGTTCAAGGCGAGGAGTTTAGCCACTAGGCCACGCCGCCGGGCCCATTTCATTCTTACATACTGAAAACAGCAAGAGTAAATCATGAATGTTTTATACTAAATAAAAAGATAAAACCATACAACACATATTTTCTATGAATGAGAATGTGATCTTTCTGATTGAGATAATGTAAATCATTCAAGCTTTAAGTCACTGCAAAGATAAGCACAGTACAGATAACAGGAAATGCAGCCTGCTTGTGAATCTAGAAGGAAATGCTCCCAGGGTAGGTTTTTGTTCTCTCTCTTTTTTTTTCAATAAAGAATTATTTTACTTTCATTTGAAATGCAATCATAAAGAAGAGAGATTATCTATTTGCTGATTCACTCCCCAAAGGGCCACAGTGTTTGGAGCTGAGCCTACCTGCAGCCAGGAGCCAGGAGTTTCTTCTTTGTCTCCAATGTGGTACAGAGGCCCAAGGAGTTGCGACATCTTCTGCTGCTTTCCCAGGGCTTAAGCAGGGAGCTGATGGGAAGTGGAGCAGCCGGGACAGGAACCAGCAGGCAAGCAGGATGTTGGCCTCCAGGACAGAAGCCTGGCCTCTGGTGTTGGGCTTTTCATAAGGTATAGAAAACATTGAAGATATGCATATGTAACATTTAGTATTTTAAGGAATCTGTGTAGAAACTGGTCTTCCTGAAGGCAAAAAGCTCTACTGTATAGTTATAATTATGTTTTTAATATGCTCTCATTGGATCTACATTAAGATATTCTTACAAAGAGAACAAAGCTATTATTGTGCTAATCTTAACTTTTTTTTTCTTCTTTTGGAGCTGCTAAGTACCTTGACTATTGGTTCCATAGAAATTCATGCAAATAGATTTCTGTTTCAGAAACTTTTAGAAGCAAATAATAAAAATCTATTATGAACATAAATAATACAATTAAACTTAACATGCAATATTAAAAGCACACCCCAAGATCTTTTATTTCGGGATCTGCTTTTATAACTTCAAATAATTGTAAAATGAAGTGATTCATATCCATGGTCATTTGACATGACCCTAAACTTAGAATAAACTTAAGGGGGCCTGGTAAGATGGCTAACCTACCTAATCTTGTGCCTGTGAACCAGAAGCCAGGAGTTTCTTCCAGGGCTCCCGGGCCGTGTAGGAGACCAGGGAATTCAGCCATCCTCTGCCATCCTCCACTGCCTTCCTTGGCCATAAACAGGGGACTGAGTTGGAAGAGGAACAGCCAAGATGGGAACAGGAACTCATATGGCATGCTGGTGCCACAGGTGTAGGCTTAACCTATTATACTACAGTACCTGCCCCAACCCTTGTACATTTTAAAACTTTAAATCTAAAACATAAAACAATAACGAAGAATAGCATATATTCCATGGATACTAAGTATAAGAAGGAGAAGTATGACTTAATTTCTATTTTTAAGAAATCAAAGTGAAGTTATGATTAAAGACCTGGGTAAGCAGCATGAAATGTATAAAATACTAGAGCTTGACAAAACAAAACCATGTTTTTCCTTACTATACTTCAGTTCCAGGGTTAATATAGTTTCCATGGTAAACATTTAAAAGGATTTGAATTTTGTATGCTTTGGGCACATAAAAAAGAGATATTATTTAGTTTTTTCATATTTAAACTTTTCATGTAATTTCACATATCAAATTTTGTGAGATAACCTTACAGTTTTAAACATTTAATAAAATGTTGAATCTTTTAAAATTTTTCCCTATATTTGGATCAAAATACATTCTGTTTTTGATCTCAAACACCCCTTGCTTTTCAATGTTTCAGGAATTAGTGAGTGGACATACATTGTCTCAATGAAATTTGCAAATTTTTACAAGAGTAAAAAGAGTGCCTCAGCTGATATTTCTCGAATGAAGACATTCCAGTCTTGCACATCCTCTGAGTTGATACTGCTGCCTTTCCTGTTCACCTCTTATTGACATGGGGCAGGTGGGTTTTAGGAGTGTCCACACGTTTAAACTGGTTATTACTCCATGTGGGTAGTGTTAATTCTTTAGCCCCACCTTCCAAGCATAATGCTGACTCAAGTGAATGCTCCAGGCTTTTCCTGACCCAGCCTGAGGAGAGCTGTCTCTTTCCCCCACCATTCTTCCTCTCATGATGAAGTTTAGATGGGGGCCAACGGAATTGTCACAGTCTCCTTTTCTTCCTCTGCAGAGTGCTATGCTTGTGGCTGACGCTTTTGAGCTGGTGGGCAACGCTGAACAAAGATGTGAGGTTGGGAATCCATGGAATATCTAGCCTGCGAAGACAGCAAGGCATGCTCTGTGTTCCGTGGATGTTCAGTGGAAGAGAACTCTTTAGGTTGGGCCCAGTGTAATAGCCTAGTGCCTAAAGTCCTTGCCTTGCACATGCCAGGATGCCATACGAGCACCAATTGTAATCCCAGAAGCCCCGCTTCCCATCTAGCTCCCTGCTTGTGGCCTGGGAAAGCAGTCAAAGATGGCCCAAAGCCTTGAGACCCTGCAGTTGCACGGGAGACCCAGAAGAGGCTCCTGGCTTCTGACTTTGGATTGGCTTAGCTTTGGTCACTGCAGCCACTAGGGGAGTGAACCATTGAAGGGAAGCTCTTCTTCTCTCTCTCTCCCATCTTAGTATATCTGACTTTTCAATAATAATAATAATAATAATAATAACTCCTTCGGCAGCCTGTGTGTTCCATAGATGCTCAGTGGAAGACTACCCCTCAGGTTAAATCTAGACAATTCTGTAGCACAGAGGACAATGGTGGTGGTGAAAATAATCAAGAAGCAACATAAATCACTGAAAAAGTAGGGTGGGAGTACTGAATCTGATCTTTATGGGACATATTTCTCGGAGTCAGAGCTGTCTCTGCCGTTCACTGAGCTGATTGAAGGAGACTTTGCTCCATGCACCTTCCTTTTGTGTGAATTAATTGGTTCCCATTTGGCTTCTATAGAACCTACAGAACCACTCCCTGTCCCATTATAGCCCTTGACTCAGAGATAAGATCAAATACAAGGTGCCCAGTTAAATGTGAATTTCACAAAATCAAGGCATGTTCCAAGAATTGCCAAGATATGTACACATCCTCCATTTGCATTTTGTAAAATCTGATATCCCTACCCAGGGACCCGCCAACCCTTAATCTAATTGAGACTTAGGCTAGAACCAATTCTAGCCTATTCCTTAATTAACAGCAATGCAATTTATGGCAAAATTTTACAAAAAAATTAGGCTTAGTGAACTAAGATTTTTATTTAGTTTTTCAATTTTATGGTTACTAATTGTTCCCCACACCACCAAACTGAGCCATTGGTCTCTCTTAGGTTTTTGGTTAATTTTCCCAAAAGACTATGGTAGTCTCACCAGGACATCATCTTTAGTGTCCAATTCTGAGCATTTTCTCTAAGCAGGTTCACATCCAGTGTTGAACTCATGATTCCAAGGAAACATTCTACAAACAGGCGCCCAGTCTAGTACAAAAAGGAGGAGTACAGTAGACCTTGCAGTGACTCTGAGAATAGCAGCTTATGGACTGTACAAGGGGAAGAGATAAGACCAACACTCATAGCAGGGCTGTGGGTAGGATGGATGGCTCCTTTTACTTAGAACAGTTAACTGTGTGATGGAGGTTTACAGTTTCCTCAAAGACTTTTACATCTCAAAGCCTAACTATTTTCTGAGAACACCTTGCTGCCCTCAATTTGCAGGAAAAGTTGCAAGCATAGTTCATTATGTTTTAACAGGTGGTGGCTGCTTCCCACTGGATATGGTGCCACATTAGGTGTGAGTCTCTGGCACTAGGTACCAGCGAATTCACATGCTGGTTCATTTCCCAGGCCTATAACAGATGCCCACAGCCATGTGAAACTTCTACTTTTGTTGCCAAGTCTGCAGATGTGCACAGAAACGAGAGTACCAAATTTAATTTTTTTCTATTTTATGTATGTCTTCTCAGGCTCTTCTGAACAGAACAATCCTCACACAGGTGAAAATCAATGCACTTCTTATTTACTGAAATATGTTTGTGCAAGGAAAGTACAAAAATGCATACCTTATACTCCTGAAGGAAAATAAAAAAGGTGGCAAACACAGCACTTAGAGTTCAAGGACATGAGTGGAGAGGAGAACTCATAGTGCCGAGTTTTAAACTCCAAACTGTATGAGCCCATTTCTCGGTAGAAACTTCAGTCCTTTTCAGCATGTATGTTGGGAGTCAGTTATTGCTTTACTGTCAACCTCTTCTGCAGTGAGAGAGTGCTTCCAGAGCGCAGCCTTAAATGAATTTCCTTTTATAAGGTACTTGGTTCCAAGCGCGACCATGTCACTTCTGCCTACATCTGTTACTCTGTGTCCTACCTGGGCACATATTATTGTTCTTCAGACATTTCTCTAAAGGGCCTTGAGGTCTTTTTGTTTCTACTGAAGAACAGTAATTGGAAACATAGTGACCCGAGTAAGAGTTGGTGGGTACAGCTCAGACGCCATCTTCTCCATGGAGCCTTTTGTATCTCTAACTCCTGATAACCACCTTCTCTTCCTGTATTCTGTACTTTGCACCATATAACACATTCAAATTTTCACCATCCTTACTTAGTATCAACCTGGATAGTGTTTTTTTTTTTTAGAGCAAGATTCATTTCTTGTTCACCTTGAACCTTGTTATGCCCCAAGAAGGATTGAAACAAAATGCTCCATAAATGTTCATATTTAAAACATTTATTTATTAGAGGCAGCATGTCAGGCTGATCCTCAGCCTGTGGTGTTGGCATCCCATAGGAACTCTGGCATATTTTTTTATAAGAAGGGCGGATTTACATAGAAAGTAGGAGAGACACATAACTTTCTGCTATCACTGGTTCATTTCCCAAATGGTTTCAAAGGCCATTGCTGAGCTGATCCAAAGCCAGGAGCTAGGAACTTCCTTCTGGTCTCCCACGTGAGTACAGGGCCCTAAGCCTTTCGACATCCTCTGCTGCTCCTCTTTCAGGCCACAGAGTGTTAGATGAACAACAGATGAAGTAGCTGGGACGTGAATCATTGCCGATATGGGATAGAAGTGTTTGCAGGTGGAGGATTAGCCAATTGAGCCACCCTGCTGGCCTCAGCTGCTCTACTTCAGATCCAGATTCCTGCGGATGACCTGGGAAAACAGCAGAGGATGGCTGAAGTCCTTGGGCCCCTGTACCTACATGGGGGATCTAGAGGCAGCCCTTTGCTCGTGGCTTTTGATTGACCAGATCAACCCTGGCTATTGTAGCAATTTAGGGCATGAACCAGAGGATAGGAGACTCTCTCTCTCTCTCTCTCTCTACCTCTCTCTCTGTCTCTCTCACCTTTCTCCATAAAACCAGCCTTTCAAATAAAAATAGATACATCTTAAATAAAACATCCACTTATGAAGAGTAATAATTTTTATAGGAATAACTTTTTCTAGTTATTAGGAATATGACATTTGAAACAGCACTGTCTTCAACATAATCATATACATATCATTGCAAAAGAGGTGTTTCTATATTACGAACTACCTTTACTTTGGACATGTCTGCCTTTTCTCTCCAGTTCCTCTGATCTGCCAGTATCAATACCAACCCACCAGCCTTTACCATGTCTAACGGGAGAATTATCACTACTTTTTTCAAAACAGTCTTAAGGGGCCAATTGTCTCAGTAAGTAGAAACTGCATAAATGACCCTTCTTTTGAAACTGAATATTAATTCAGAAAAAATCTGTTTCGTAGGTTTAAGTTTGACATAATTTGTTCTGCAAGAATTTGAAATATTCTAAGAACTATTTTTTATGGAGTGAAAACTGTTTCGTAAAAGCCATTGAGTTATGATAAAAATCGAACAAAAATAGCATATTGTGAAACACTGAGTTTAATCCCACATCATATTACTAATCACTAGACATGGTTACACTTAAGTGAATAGTAAAACTATTCATGCAACCTTATGCCTCAGACGCACTGCCTGATCAGCCATCTATCCATTCCTTTTACAACTCCATGCTAAATTCTGCTCAAATTCCATTTTATAAAATCTCCCCTTTATTGTAGGGAAGCTAGCCACTGTCAGGAAGAGCTGTATTAGACATCCTGGCTAGTGAATTAATAGGAACTTTAGACCAGCACTCCTATGTCTGCTCACGCATCAGGTCCCAGTTCAGAGGCAAGTCTCTCACTGAACACTGACATATTTGTCCTGTCTGAATTAGGTTTTGCTCATGGAACTCTGTACTTCACTGAATTAAACAGAATTCTTTATATAAAGTAAGTAAGGTATTTTTGACTCATTTACTATACCCTTCACATACACACCAGTTTTCTTCTGTTGATCACAGTTTGAAGCCTCCAAATATTTAATATGTAATTGATTATATGACAAAATAATTCTAACTATGCACATGTAAGGTATACCAGGCCAAAGAAGGTACAAATTAAATAGAAATAGGTTAGAAATTCCTTTCATATAGAAATCATTTCATGTATAAACCAGATGGCATAACAAGCCTTTCTTTTTCATTATAGCTTTACTTTTGCTGGTTACAGGTAATACAATGGAATTGTTTTCTCATTTTAGTTGATGTTGATTTTAATTCCAATGCTTCATAAATTTTGTATAAGTATAAGGGAACCAACAAAACTATAATATATTTTTCTTTAAAAACTATTATTTTTATTAATATTAATAGCTCATATTTTTGATAACATGCCACCTCTATCAGACTTCACAGGCATTTGTTTTGCTCAGGGATTCCAGAGACAAGGGGCTTTAATTACCATCCCATTTTGCAGATGAAACATGGAGGCGTTGGGATGTTCAAAACTTAATAAATATCACTTAACTGCTTTTCAGAACCAGTTTTATCAATAGCCCTATCACCTCTAACTTTAGCTCAAGTTCTTAAACACTCTGCTATACTTAAAGTGAGTTTAATATATGCAATTTTTAGACAGTGATCTCTCTGATATTTTGCTGTTAAGATATCCCTGGACATTGTGAGGGCCCATAAATCAAAGGAAATCACCCAAAGTGGTTTCACCTCTAAAATGCCACAGTAGTAATATTAATAGTGCTCCACTTTATAGAGGTCTTCAGTTATCCTGTGTGCTGCCTTGAGTGTTTCACGTATATTATCTCATTTAATCCTCATAAAAGAAAACTGAAAGTCCTTGTTATCTCTTGTCAAGCATTAGAGAGAGCAGGTTTTACAAGATTAGTTAAGTATTCTGAAACCCTAAGGCTGTTTAAAGGCATAAGCTTAAATTAGGACTCCTGTCTTGACTTTCAGCCAGTTTTTGACTTTCACAAACCAGTCTCTAAAGCATTTATTACTGAAGACACAGAGAAGGGAAGAGAGACAATGAAAAGAAGAGGGAGGGAGAGAGAGACAGAGAGAGAGAGAGAGAGAGAGAGAGAGAGAGAGAGACAGAAAGTTCACTCTTCAAATGGTCTGTAAATGCCCACAGTAGGTGCCCTGGTGGATCTCCCATACAGGGCCATCCCTCACGGAGGAATTCAAGTAATTAAGCTGTTACTTGCTGTTACAGTATTCCACTCCACCCTTCTCACTGCCCAGCTCTCAACATCGTACCGATACCTGCCTCCACGCCTCCCACACATTCTGTCACAGCATAGATAGAGCAGGGCAGATATCTGCCAATAGTGAAACACCTCATCGGGCTCCCTCCACAGGCCTCTGTTTGTATAAAAACAAATACTATTCTCTGTACATGTCCAGGATTTTAGTCATGCCTTCTGCTGAAAAATTCTTGTTTAGAAACTCCCATACTCTTTAGGTATGGTAATATTTTTCACTTAGTTGTTGGGGAAAAAAAGCAAGATCACATAAAAGCTGTCATTATTACTGTTCCAAAGTGTAATTACAGAGTACTTCTAGCTTACTTTGCTCTGATAACAAACCCTATTGTGTTTGAATCTTTAAAAAAAAAAAAGCATGTATGCCTTATGTTTCACTCTTCTTTCAATTCCAGTAGCACATCTGCATTGGGGTGGGGGTGTGCCTGCGTGTGTGTACAGTATATGAAATGTATAGTGTCAAAACACTTATTCTTGGCACTTTACGTTTATTCTTTCTTTACATTTGCAAGCTTTCTTTGGAACTCTCGTTTGCTTCTCAGCTATGTCTGTTATCTGGATGTCGGTTCTCTAAAACCAAAGGTGAGTTTGTGGGACAGTCAGAGGGGATCAGGGAAGAAGGTGCTGTGGTGACGAGCCATGAAGCACACAGCCCCGCTAGAGGTCGGTGCCTCATCACGCCTTCTTCCATTTGGAGAACTCTGTTTTGGTCATAAAATTCATAGTAAGTGTCCAGTGTTTCACTTACTAGAGGAGGCTTAGCTGCCTAATACAGGGAATTCCCTACACTTACCCTGTCTGTGATCGATATTAGATTAATCACATACACATAACTTAACAGTCAGTCAGCTTGCCTCTTTGGATGACTATATAACATAAATCCGTATTCAATTTTTATTATGTTTCTTTCTGTAGCTTTGAAATGGCTTTAAAAGGACCCTAGATTCCAGTATTTGTTCTAGTATTTAAGTTTAAGTAACAGGGCAAGTTGATTTTTCTTGTTTAAAAATACTGTTTCCTGTCTGGCCAGACTGTGCAGAAACAGTATGACCCACAGGGACGTCAAAGGAAGTCATCACTGGCTTGTACAAAACACTCTGCCCGGGGCTTCGGAGCTCAGTCTCTGAGCGTGGCCTCCCTCCTTGGAAAACCCAGAGCATGCCAGGGCTCTCTGGCTGCTGCCCTGCCCATGCCTGATTCCAGCATCCCCTCTAGTTCTCAGGATCAGTTAGGGCCTGTTTTCTTCAAACTCCTACTTTAAAGCTGTACATATCCATCCGGATTCCTCATTAGCACTTGGCCAGGTGCCATAGCAGCTCCTGTGGTCAGAAGCCTTGCCAAGACAGGCTGACTGCTGTGAACATGGGACTATCCTTAGTGGGTGCTGTGGATCCTCAACTGAGCAGTTAGCTTCCCGAGAGAAACCTAGGGGGAGAAAAGATGAGAGAGAGGGTTGGTAACCATAGCAGGCATGGAGTGGGCACTATACTCCTTTTATACTCCCTTTTATTAAAGGGGTGAACACACACATAGCTTTCAACTATGGAATTTTTGCTAACTTGGTCTTATGCTAAAACTTCCAGCCATTATCTCATTTAATCCTTGCAACAAATGCATAAGTAGGTGCTATTATTATTGCTCTAGCTAGTCAGTTTTCTGGATGATTTAGATGTATCAGTTTGATCAATTGTTATAAAAACAATATTAACTATTTACTATAATTCAAAAAAATTCTTACACATGTCAAACTATGTATGAAGAAAGTATAACAACTTTCTCACAAAAATGACATTAATTACTACAATTAAAAATATTTTTTTACAGATGTCAAGCTACAAGTGAGGAAAATGTAGCAATGTTGCCAGGCTACACTGGGCATAAAATTTGATCTGAACCCACTGGTCTGTTCCAAAAGCCTCACATTGGACCACAACACTATTTCTCTGTCAAATGCTTATCTGGCACCGAACAGCCAGGTAACCAGGGCTTTGGGATGAAACCAAAGGCTAGAGGCTGTTGGTAGAGTGTTTCTTCAACTTGCCGTCTACTCTATACCCTCAAAGATGACTCAATCATTCAGTGCTTGGAATCCCCTGCCTTGTGAAATATCACCACACCTCATTCTCTCCCACTTCTGAGCGTCCTATCTAAATCACAGACTAGAGCAGCAGTGATGGGCTGTCATGTTCAAGACCACGGTAAAGAAGCTATGAGCCCGATCATACTTTCACTCAGTGCTTCTTGGTTGCTCATTTTGATGAAATTAGTTGCCATGCTTGGAGGTCCACCTGGCAAAGCAGAAAGGAAAACTCCAGCCGACAGCCAGCTAGATCCTGGAAATGAAATGACATCATATCATTGAGTAAACTCCTACCTCTGCATGTACAGCCTCAGTAAACATGAGGGCACATATGGAACACACCCATAACAGCTCATTGGCACCATATCTGGGTATTTCTGTTTATGTGTCTGTTACACATAACCAATGCAGGAAGAACCGGTCTAACAGATGATGCTAGCTCCATCCATTGCCTGTTGGAAGCTTTCAGATGCGCATAGAATCACTTGCTTGGAAGAAAGTGTGTTGTATGCTCATCTTCCTAGAATCTCTGGTGCTGCCAACTGTGCGTCCATAATTCTACACCAAAGCAGAGCTGAGTAACGCACATGGTAGCTTTGTGATCTGGAGCCAGGGAGAGTGCCTATGCAGCACTACAATGGATGATTAATTTTGGCTGCAAAATCGAATAGACGCAGGGATGCCCAGATACAGGGTAAAACATGATTTCAGGATGTGTCTGTGAGGGCATTTCTGGAAGAATTTAGCATTAGAATCGGTGAATTCAATAAAGCAAAAGAAGGTTTTCAGTGTGTGTGTGGGCCTCCTCAGATCCACTGAGGGCATACAGACAATGAACCAGGTGGAGAAAGGTTGGATTCACCTAATTGCCATGTAACTTCTTTTTCTTCTGTCTTTGGATGACAGTGTTGTTAGTTCATAGACATCAGATCGGAAGGGGAACTTTATGTTTTCAGCCCTTTTGGGACACAAGCTGAATCATATCAACCAGGTTTGTTGTTTCTTTCTTTTTTTTTTTTTTTGGTTTTCCAGTTTGTAGAAGGTAGATCCTAGAACTTCTTGGCCTTCATAGCCACATGAGCTAATTGCTGTAATAAGTCTCCTTTTATATATACATGCATATATGCATATATATGTGTGTGTGTGTGTGTATATATGTGTAGAAACCCAACTAATCCAAACACATATGCATTTCATTTACCCAGTGTAATCTAAAGATAACCTTTCAGTCCCTTAATATTTTATAATAAAAGGGACTTCAAAACTTATGTTTAGGTTCCCCCCCCCTTAGATAAACATTTCTAATGTAATTGCCGGGCTCCTTGGATTCCAGTCCATTTATTTTTTCTATATGACTTTTATTGAAGTTCTGTTTAAGTTTAGGCACCAGCCCACTGGAAAGCATGGGGCATTTAGGCATTAACAATTCCTGTAAGACATACATGTCAGGTAACTTTTTGAGTGTTTAAACGTTTAAATTCCCTTTCTTCCCCCTCAACATTTGTGTTGACAAATTTGATTTCTAAAGTGATTCATTGGTGATGAGAAATCCTTTTTCCACAGACTTGATGGAAAAGCTGTTTTCAAAGCCATTCACACATGCAGGAACATTGAAGCCAACCTTGGGTTTGGCATTGTTGTTCAAAAAGAGCTTTTCAGTTTTCTATTTGAGTGTATGCTTAAACCCCAATCAGTTTATTACACAAAATTGTTTCTCTAGTGATCACTGTGGTTTAAGTATGTACAACATGGGTCTTGTTTGCCAGGAAGATTGGGATAAGTTTTGGTTTTGGTGTATATGACACATTTCAGTTGTTACAAGCTTTGAAGAGAGGGGACTGAGAAAAAACTGGGTCAAAAAATGACTCCCAAGTTGTGACATGATGATAGGTGGGACTATTCAGAGACAAGAAATCCAAATTTTTGATAAGATACGTCGAGTTTGAGGTGTCTGACAGACCTCTGGTGCAAAGTGTCTAACTAAACAGTTGAATATATTTGGAGCACAAGCAAGTGGTCAGGACTTAAAATTTATGGTAAATGAAAATATATAAGGTACTGAAAAAATATGGATATCAATGAATTGATTTCTTGCTATTTTTAGACAATGATTCTTGAAACCCCCAAAGTGTGTGAAATAAGAATGATTTTGGTATCAGTATATGAGTCAGGTCTTTATCTCTGTGAGATTAACTGTGAGTTAGTCCTGTAAAATAAATATTCAGCTCTTACATAAAGACTCATTCTAATACCACAAGATAATTTAGACACTAGGAGAAACTTGTTCGGTTTGCAGGTGTAGAAAATTAATCTTGCTTATTGTTAGTTGCTCATTCCAACATTGTATCGCTATTGAAACAATGACTAGATGACGTCCGAAGTTATCCTATTTATTTTATAAATATTTGCTTAAAAGCCTAGTATGCATATATTTCTGTGATTTACACAACATATCACCTTTCTAAACAAAGAGATGAATATTCGTGAAGTTTCTAAGGATAGCTGTCTCAACTACATATTACCACATATACTGCATAACTAAGAACTCCCAAACAATAGTGGCAAATATTAGTTAATTTGTGTTTAAACATGTCCAAAAAGCCAGAAGTTGGCTAGGTGGTTCTGCTGCTTGTCGGTTCACATTTTAGCTGGCTACTAACTGTGGCAATGGGTTTACTTTGCTCATCTATGTTATCTCCAGCTAGCTGTCTCCACAATGTTTCAAAGCCCATGTCAGAGGTTCCAATGAGCAAGCCTGAATTTAAGCATATTTTAGGACTCTTTATATCTTTTATATGAACATGCCACCGTCCAGAGCAAATCCTGTGGCCGACCCCAGCGCAAAAAGGTGGCGTGTTGTTCAGTCATGGTGAGAAGGAATTGAAAAGTCTAAATTCCCAAGAAATACATCCACACATGGAGAAGTAAAACCTAGGCTAGCATTGTTATTTAGAAGGACAGCATAGTTTCTCTAAAACAGTAGTTTCCTGGAAGTCAGGAGTCAATCACATTTCCTAGAATTTACTCACAGTTAATTGAATCATGAGTATCCATCAGCTAAAAACTAAGAAGCTAAACCATGCATGCAGAACAAAAAAAGAAAAATCTCTGTATTTGAAATCAGAATTCACATTATGGTTCTGTTATGAGCACAGATCTGGACTGTAGCTTTTGAATTATTTATAAAGTCTTATCCTTTGTAACACTACACAAAGAAAATACTTTAATAAATATGAAACTTTTATATCCATTGCTTTATTATTCAATATTTTAAAACATGATTTCAATATGTTTTGGAAAAAATGGGAAATGCAGAAAAGAATAATGCAAGATTGTATGTGGCTTTAATCATATCTAATCTAAATTCTATTGGGTTTTATGCCAAAAGAAAAATCATGATTTTTAGTTCTGTTCTTGTAATCCTCAACAAACATACACAGTAAGTATTTTTATTCCCATTTGGCCACTAAGTCTGAAACACAATGACTGACTAAAATTCAATTCTCCTACCAAACACCTGATCCAAGAGTTAAACCTAGATTGTAATAACCTTAGGATACTGGTATCTTTTATGAGCAAAGTTACCTTTTTATAACAAAAGTTCTTTCAACTTATAATACTTATAGTAATACCTTATTGAATTTTTTGATGAAGTTATCTTTTTACTAGAGACGACATGAAAAGGAAAAGAATAAGAAAAAACTGTCAAAATGTTTAGTGACTATTTTCCAACTTTTAAACTGAAATTTTATTTTCACTCTATTCTTTATATGTAAAGCATTCTAATGTCCTATTTTTATTCTATCATGTATATAATTCTTTTTCAACTTCCTTGTCCATATTAAGCATTTTAACAACATAAAAAATGTTGGTTATATCTTTCATATTTTGCTGATGAAATGAAAGTCTACCACACATCCATAAAATATTCTGTGGTCTCTGCCCTGTGAGACTAATTAAATGGGACCACAGAACATTTAAGGAAATGAAGCACCACTGGAAAGAACCAACTCCCTTGCCAAGAGCTTCCACGTGACTTAGAGATGGGCTTCATGAATCCTGTGGGGTAAGACATACATTAAAATAATGTGAATATTCCCTGTGTAATAAATTTAAGGAAGAAACTAGTGTGAATGTATAATTTAACATCTTAATTATTAAACATAATCATTAACTTATTATTAATATGATTATTAAAAATTAACACATATCCATTGAAGCCTTTGAATACTTAACCTTAAAGCAATATAGTAAATAATCACACCAGATATTTCTACTCTAAAATAACAATAATCAAGTTGATAGTGAAATATATAAGTTGTTTTAAAGCCACATGTTTTGACAATTTATGCAACTTTCATGCTTTTTAGTTTCCAGGTTTGCCAAAATCTTTTCATTTCCTGCAAGCAGGAAATCTGCAATGAAAAAAAATTCTTAAATTCTTGGTCCCTTTCTGTAATTCTTGCATAAATAAAGTGCAGCTACTGATTTTATCTGTTATGCTCTACAGATAAATACTTTCTTTTTAAAAAGTATTTTTATGCTTATTGAAGAGGGGTAGAGAAAGGCAAAAAGAGGGAGAGAGAGAAAAAAAGAAAGAGAGGCAGAGATACCTCCCATCTCCTGGTTCAGTCCTCAGAAGCCCACAATAGGCAGGATTAGACCAGGCCCAAGACAGCTGTCAGAAAAGCCGATTGAAACCCCCACATGAGTAACAAAAACCTCAGTACGATTGGTGGCCATTTGCTGCCTCCTGATGCAACAGTAAGATAAATTGGAAGTGCAAAGTAGTGATACTTGAACTAGTACTCTGATCAGGTCACTCTGATCTCAAGAAATAACTTAACTCACTACACCACAACACCTGCCTCTAGGAATAAATAAATATATAATTTTTTTTTGAAAGATAGAGTTACAGAGCGAAAGAGAGTCAGAGATCTTCCACCTGCTGGTTCACTTCCCAAATGACCACAATGCCCTGAAGTTTCCTCCAGGCTTCCAACGTGGGTGTGGAAGTTCAAGGATTTGGGCCACCTTTCTCAGGCACATTAACAGGTATTGGATTGATTGTGGAGTAGCTGGGACTTGAACTGGCGTCCATGTGGGAATCCGTAACACCAGCCCTCAGAATGTGGATTTTTTCCTTTTTTACCATTTCTTTTACCATTTCTTTCCCACAATACATTTTTGTAGATGTAGTGGTTCATCCCTCTTTTTTCCCTCGTGCCTTCCCCCTATATTATCACAATAGTATCATACCTTAGTACCGGTCATGAGTTTGGGTTTCTGACATTTAAATATATCATGATATGACAAGTACCAGCAAAAGTAGAAAAACTAATACTGTAATACAGAGCTGTATTTATAAGCTACATTGAAAGTTCTCATTTTGTTCAGGAGTAGAGATACCTTTATTTTCAGGTACACTAGTTTCCTTTGCCTAAGAGATGTTTTACAACAGGAAAACAGATTCTTAAATAATGGCAAATATCTTGAAGATATCACAGTCAGTTACCTAACAAAACACCTATACTGCTCTAAGTCTTCTATATTTGAATAATCTACTCCTTCAAGGCAACATGAAAATTTGATTGGGAAAGTGACATACTGTAATTTTGTTCTTTGTTTCTTCCGGTTGTGCAAATTAGCTGAGGCATTTTCAAGACACTTCAATAGTACCTGATCAGAAATTGCTGAATTAATTGGTGGTAACTGGAGTCCATTATCAAAGCAGGTATGGGTAGTGAGTTCAAGTTCGCAGCAGTTTGAGAAACACAAGTCTGGCAGGTCAAGTGGCTAACCCTCTTTCTGCATCTGCAGAGCCTTGACTGCTGACTTGACAATCAGAGTTGGCAAGCTGTACACATGCTGTCACACGTATGTGTGTTGTTCGCTTTTAACGCCAGGTCTTTGCTTCTAGTAAACTGTTTTAGTAGTGTTCTTCAACTGTGTGTGTGTGATAGAGAGAGGAAAAGAAAGAGCGAGAGAGACAAGATCGGTTTGAATTCCATTTCTTTCGGTGAATTTGCCTTATTTTTCACATAGAGAAATTTTTATTAATGTGTGGTTTACAGCTAAACTCAATAGACTTAACAGGTGACTCATGTTTATCCTATTATTATAGATGAGTTATTTTATCCTCATATGGGACAGATCCTTGATTGATAAATTTTTGAATCTGAGGGTCTCTGTTTAAACTTACTCAAATTTTATTATATGTTAAAATTATGTTTATTAGGGCTTGGCAGCATGGCCTAGTGGCTAAGGTCCTCGCCTTGATCCCATATGGCCGCTGGTTCTAATCCCGGCAGCTCCACTTCCTCTCTGTCTCTCCTCCTCTCAGTATATCTGACTTTGTAATAAAAATAAAATAAATCTTTTAAAAAAATTATGTTTATTAGATATCTTCAGAGTATAGAGAGTGCATGCCATTTCTACGCTAGAAAAGATAGAAATTTAACAAAAGAAAAATTAGTAGCTGTAATTCAGAAGAAAACTGCTATTGACTGGTTCATCTCTACATTTACTTCTAAAATTATGTGTATCAATGTGTTCCACAAAATATTCCAATATTTGTTTGCTATGTATTTTGCAAATATATTCTCGCTTTTGTGATTTACTTATGTTTTTGTTCTGCATAAAATTAGTTAAAGCTGTTTCATTGTCAGATAAGTTGACTATTACTCTGATTTATTATATTGCTTTTATTTGCATAAAATTTCACCTGGCCAAATATTACCATATCTTCCATTTTGTTTTTACCCTTTATAATTAGTCCAGTTAGCCATTGTTATCAAATGTAACATTCACATCTCACAGAAGAATTAAATTTTAAATAATACCGAATTTTAGGTGAATTTCCCATAATAATATAGAAGCATGTTTGCCTTTCTTGAGGTTTATTTGAGGTCTTGAATTTAAATCAAGCAAAATGTAGGAGTAAGTTAATCGGATGTTAAAGCTTTTAAAAACGCACCTCCATCTCAGTTTTTAAGAAGCCAGTGTTGTGGTGCAGCCAGTTAACCCGCTGCTTGAGAAGAAGCATGCATATCAGAGTGGCAGGCTGAGTCCAGGCTCCTCTGCCTGTCAAGGATGTGGAGGGTGTCGGGAGTCCTTGGGCTCCTGACACCCCTGTGTGGGGGCGAGGTGTTGTCCTAGGCTGCTGGCCTTGCCCAGATCTGACAGTTCTGGCCGCTGGGTTAGGAGTGGTGGCAGGGCATGCGAACCTGTGACTGGAGATCCCTGTCTATTGCTCTGCCTCTCTCTGCCTTTCAAATAAACAGAAGTTAAAGAAGTTAAATAAAGCTTAATGAGAAAAAAAAAAAAAAAACTACAACAACAAGGAGGAGACCTTGAACTTGGGACTTAGGCATCAATATCAAGCCAGCCTTACATATTACAGCTATTGTTTTTTTTTTTTTTTTTTTTTTTTTTTTTTTTTTATTGTTAATTATTTTGCATTATGTGACAGTTTCATAGGCTCTGGGAATCCCCCCCTCCCTCCCCCTCCCCTCCCCCCGGTGGATTCCTCCACCTTGATGCAGTATTACAGTTCAAATTCAATCAAGATTCTTTCATTGCAAACATATACCAAGCATAGAGTCCAGCTACTTATTGTCCAGATTGGTTGAACAGTTTCTTGGGGAGACCTTTTCTGGTCTGAAGTTTGAGCTGGCAGAATATCATCACAGTCAATTAAGAGTCCCAATATAACATCAACAGCAATCAAAATAACAGAGAAAAGCATGAAATATCTGGGAATAAATTTAACCAAAAGCGTAGATGACCTTTATGAAGAAAATTACAAAACACTCAAAAATCAAATAGAACAAGACCTCGAAAGATGGAACAACATCCCATGCTCCTGGATAGGCAAAATTAATATCATCAAAATGTCTATACTACCAAAAGCAATATATACATTCAATGCAATCCCAATCAAATTACCCACAGCATTCTTCATCGAACTGGAAAAAATGATACACAGATTCATCTGGAAACACAAAAAACCACGAATAGCCAGAACCACTCTGAAGAACAGGCACTTAACAGGGGGAATCACAGTACCGGATCTATGGACATACTATAGGGCAGTGGTCATCAAAACAGCCTGGTACTGGCACAAAGATAGAGAGGAAGATCAGTGGAGCAGAATAGAAACAACAGATGGAAACCCACACAGATACAGTCAATTAATCTTCGACAAAAAGACAGACAACAACCCAAGCAAATGGAAAGGTCTGTTCAATAAATGCTGTTGGGACAACTGGTTAATAGCCTGCAGAAACAAAAAGATAGACCCACATCTCTCACCATACACCAAGATCGAATCTAAATGGATAAAAGACCTAAACCTACATCCAGAAACCTTCAAACTTTTGGAAGAAAATGTTGGAAACACACTGCAACACTTAGGGGTAGGCCCTCACTTCCTAAAAAAGACTCCAAATGCAGTAGAAATCGAGACCAAAATAAACAATTGGGACCTCATCAAACTAAAAAGCTTCTGTACAGCTAGAGAAACAATCAATAAAGTAAAAAGGCAACCCACAGAATGGGAGAAGATCTTCGCACACGACATAGGTGATAGAGGGCTAATCTCCAGAATATACAAAGATCTCCAGAGAAACCAAAACACCAGAACAAACAAACTGCTCAAGAAATGGGCACGGGAAATGGGCAAACACTTCACAAAAGAACAAACCCAAATGGCAAACAAGCATATGAAAAAATGCTCAAGTTCCCTGGCAATAAGGGAAATCCAAATGAAGACAACAATGAGGTACCACCTAACTCCAGTAAGGATGGCACACATACATAATACCACCAACACTTGCTGGCGAGGATGTGGGGAAAAGGGAACCCTTCTCCACTGCTGGTGGGAGTGTAGACTTGTACAGCCTCTATGGGAATCAGTTTGGCGAATACTCAAACAACTGAAAATCAACATACCATATGATCCAGCAATAGCACTCCTTGGGATATATCCAAAACATCTTCTACTCAAGAAACCAACATGCACACCTATGTTCATAGCAGCACAATCTACGATCGCAAAAACCTGGAAGCAGCCAAAATGCCCATCAGTGGAAGACTGGCTAAGAAAGTTATGGTTCATCTACTCCATGGAATACTACTCAGCTATTAAGAAAAACGAAATGCAATTCTTTGTGGACAAATGGGCCCGACTGGAATCCATCATGCTAAGAGAAATGAACCAATCCCAAAAGGTTAAATACCACATGTTTGCCTTAATCTGAGATGAAAAGAGAACAACTTGGAAAATAGTACCTGTATATTGTAATATTAGTGCAATCTCTTATAACCTGTATCCAATGCAATAAGATAAGGCGATATAATCTATAAACCAACAATTAATGTCAGAATACTTAAGATCTACATCGAAAATCTGTAAAACCTACTATACCCTCAATACGCTATGTTAACCTGTAATGGGAGGGAGTGCAGGGAAATCTTTCAGGACCATAAAAAGAGAGAGAAAAAAGTACAATATAGCCTATCAAGATCAAATCTGGTAATTCATAGATAACAGACTCAAAGTGGCACTAAACAACAATAAAACTACTATACCAATGCATGAGGGGGGAATCGGGTGCGATCCTGACAACCTCTTAACAGGAGGTCATGTGCGTGGAGCAGGGGAGCACTCCAGGGTGGAGCAGGTGGTAAGGAGAAAGCCTGGATCCCAACCATGAAGACTCCCAGACCTTCACCACAAACTATTAATACGAGCAACAAGGACTATATCCCAACTGCCAAGGAGGCCACAGGGAATTGGATGCCCTCGGAGGCCGAGTACTCTGAGGTCACCCACCCCCAACCGGAGCTTCCACAGGGGATGGAAGAAGTCCAAACACTACAGTGCAGAAACCAACGTCATCGGAAAGACAACCAGAAGCCCTGAGTGGTCTGCAGAAACAGAAGAACAATAAACGTCCTTCGGGACCAGGGAGGAGAGCTTTCTCTGGTCCGAGACTGGCTCCACCTCTGGACCCCCCCTCCCTCGCAATGACCATCGGGATCGCTTCGAAAACCCCTCACAGCAAACAATCATACAAATTAAAAAAAAAAAAAAAAAAACCTAAAATAAATAAACAACAGAAAGTAGAACTTGAAATCTGACAGGAAAGAGCTGGCATGGATTGGCTCATGCCTCGCTGGGTGGGTCACAAAGATTAGTTTTACTCCTCACCATGGTGCTGAGGATTTTCCTGCACACTCCCCCCCAAAAAAAAAAAAAAAATGTTCTGCACCTAAAATGTTGACATATATCTTGTTAGAGTTACAAGCCAGTCTGGATTATCCTAAAATCTGCCAAGATCAGCAAAATTTTACTTCAACACAACAACTGGCTAAATACTAAGATGAAATGGACACGAAACAGCTGAATGGTGCCTTATGGCCATTTTAAGGTATAGAGCAGCCGGTCCTGTATATGAACTAAATTGAAATGTCAATGAGCTAATCATAGGTTGTGGCTAGGACAGCTATTGTTTTAATTCCTACCTCTGGCTTTTGACTTTGGTTTCTTGCTAACGTAGATCCTGGAAGGTGGCTGCTGTGATTCAAACAACTGGTTTCCCGCCCCCCCCCCCGCCCCCCCGTGTGGAGGACTTGGGCTGTCTTCAGGCACTGACTACAGCATCAGCCATTGTGTACTTTCAGGGAGTGAACCTGCAGCACGAAGCTCTCTCTCTTATTCATTCTCTCTGTCTTTTCCCATCCCCATCTCCCTCCTTCTCTCCTTCCCAAACAAATAAGTGAAAATGAAAATACTGCTTCATGTGTGTTAAATTTACTTTTTTGAGTACTTCTATTTTGGGGAAATAATATGGCTTTCATTTATGCCAAAGATAAAAAGTTTTTTTTATAAAAATAAACGTATTTTAATTGTTAAATATTGCATTGGTTAAAAAAAAAAGTGGAGATAGATTGTGGTGACATAATGTTATCAGAATAATTCAGAAGAATATTGCTGCCCATTTCCCATCCTGCCTCTGATATCCCCCCCAGAGAATGCTGCCTGTATTACCTTACCTGTTTGAGTTCCCGGCCTTCACCTACAAAATGAGGAAAATTATAGTAGTTGCCACATAATAATTTCCTCAGAAAAGGAATTATTTACTTACTTGGGAAACAATTTATAAAAGCGCTCAATAAATGTTATTGCTAATGATCATGCCTACTACTGCAAGCCAAACCAGCTTTAACTCTCCTGCAATTCATTTGGGAGCTCTTTTAAGCACTAGTCCTAAACCTGAGTGTTTTTCAAAATAATCTGTGGAGGGCTAACCAACCACAGTGAGCCTAGGCTGTTAGCAATTGCATGGGACTGTGGAAAGAGGCCAATACGTATTCATTGAATGAATACATGAGTGAGTCAGCAGGAATAAATTAACAATCTGGAAGATGATCAAGTTGAGCTCTACTGATGCTTGCATCATGAGGCCCAGAATTATAAAATTAGTCAGGTTTCCTTAGTGTTCATTCAGAAAACAGCCAATATCAACCAAGTACTTGAGGGACAGTGAATTCAGTCCAATATTCTCTTAGAAAGTGCACACACACTTTGTATTGATCTTTGGGTTATGACAACAATGACCTTTTGGAAAATTCGATAAAGCAATGTTCTACTCCATTCTTGATGACATCCAAATTAGACAATATAAAATGAAAGACTCTCTTTCCAAACCAATTTTTAATTTTAGACTCATCTTGATCCATATCCCAAAAGAGTTACTTTGAAACTAAAGAGAATGGTTTGGAATTTCATTAGGAAAAAGAAAGAACCAGAGATTGCTAAGATAATGACTCAAAACTCAAGAAATAAAATAGTAAGAGTTTTGCTATTATGTAATAAAATATTACAGTGACTGTAAGTTATATTATATAAGGACAGATACAAAATTATTAAGTGATTAACAGAGAAAATGTGATCAATGGGAAACAATTGACACCGACCAAAATAAATCAGGAAAATAAAGGTACTTAAACTATGGAAAATATGACATTATAAATCATGAGAAAAATTATTTTTTAAACAAGAGACGGACAATCCCATCTATTAAATGCATAAGAAATTAAAATAAGAACGACTTAATCATTCCCAGTATGATTCCAACAGCATTAAAATTGACAGAATTATGGATATCAATGTAAGCTCACAGAAATAGAGAAACATTTACATAAAATGGGGAAATTGACTTTTCTAACATTAACCAAATGTGGTCACATAGTCCACAATAAATAAATTATGTCCAGAAAACAAAAAATCATAATTTTTACAAAAATACAAAAATATAAGTAGAAACAGTGTTGATTTAACATAGTCACTCAAATTATGCCAATAAAATGTACCATTTTTGGCTTTCAAAGTTGGGAAATATTATATTTTGGAAATATTGGCAAAAGATTTGGAATTAGAAAATCTTGGGCAGTCTCTTTGGGAGTATAAATCTTCATATCATTGCTTAAAAACAGGCGACGAATTTTCTAAAAATCTTTAAAATTTACAAACTTGTGCCAGTAATTTCCTTTGCAGGATTATAACCTACAAAGTTAAAGAAAAATTATAAAGGGTAGAACAACAGATTTTGTTTTTTGTAAAGAAATACATGGAAAAGGAGAAAAGAAATATACCAAGAATATTAGCACAGGGAAATGGACTAAGGGGATGACAACACATTTTTGATGAATTAGTATTTATTATTTATGATTTATAAATTAGTATTTATGATTCCAAAATGTAGCTCAGTAGAAACATATGCTCAAAAGAAAGTGTTCACAACGCATTTTAAAGTGAAAACAATGTGTAAGCTTTAAAAAAAAACTGATACAACAGTTAAATGGCATACACTAAACTGTAAGTGGTTATTTTTCCCAATTATTAACAACACTAAATCATCAATAAGTAAGTACTGTATAAAAATCATCTCTTTGGTATTTGAGGAATGAAATTAGTCTTTATTCCTCTGTATGAAATAAGCTGTAAAAACAAAACATACACTTTTTATTCTCCTTTAATTGTTTGCAATAGGTTGGATGCAACTATCCATCAGTTGCTTCTCAATGTAAGGCAGCTTGAGGATATGATACGCTTAATTGCCCCGGACAGGTAAGACACCATTGTAGAATAGATGGTGTGATAGTTTTAGAATGAGAACCATCTTCGAATCCTAACTTAATCCTGAGCAAGTAACAATATCTTCTTAGTTTTTAGTTTCTTCCTCTATGGATCAGGGAAGATATTTGCCTTGTTCAGGACATGTTGCAAGGAGTCAGTGACAGTGTGTGTGTGTGTGTGTGTGTGTGTGTGTGTGTGTGTGTGGTGTGTTTAAGCATTTTAAAATGTAAAGTTACGTATCACTAATAGAATGCTAGTCCTGGAAGTTGCATTCAGGATCATTTTAAAACCATCTTCTAACAAGAAAACACTATTAATCTAAGGAAGGTACAGGTACTCAGATGGAGGTCCACATTTTGGCGCCTATAGAAAAGTTATCAGTAAAATGTATTTTGAGGGAATGGGACCAATTATTTTTAAAATTCCTGTATTAAAACATTGTTTAAAGATAAATCAAGGAGTCATGTTTCTTCTCAAACAAACATACAATATAAAAGGAATAATAAAACCTAGTGATTTAAGTCCCTATAAAATTAATGCATTGTATATGAAGAATTAGCATAAAACATGCTGACATTTATAGAATTGTTTCCAAAATACACTGAAGGAATGTCTTGTTAGAGAAAACAGTGGTTTGGAATCATTTCCTCATGTGAGCCATAAAATGTCTTATACTTTGGTACTTTTATTTACTTGCTATAAACCACAATTGAGTTCATGTAAATTGGAGCTTAGTACTCAAATAATTTTAATCTCTCTAGTTCCACAATCGAACCAGCTACTGAATTTGAAGGATTATTAGGAAGCTATACTAATCTGATTGATTTGCCAACAAAGTTAGTCTGTAGAGAAGACAGAGATTATGAAGGACAGTTACTTTCATAGGGGAAAAAAGGTTGAAACATGTGTCTGAACCTTTTGTAAAAGTACACACAAATTTGGAGATACTTGAAACCATGTCAATATAAATGTTGCTAGATTTAATTGACAATTTATCAGTTGAATCAGCTTCTATTGAGAACAATTTTCAATTTTTTTTAAAAAAAGTACCTTTTTTACTTATTTGTTTATTGGAAAAGCAGATTTACAGAGAGAAGGAGAGACAAAGAGAAAGATCTTCCATCCACTAGTTTGTTTCCCAAGTGACCACAACTGCCTACTTAAGTCTATCTGAAGCCAGGAGACAGGAGCATCTTCCAGGTCTTGCACACGGGTGCAGGGTCCCAAGACTTTGGGACATCCTCTACTGCTTTCCCAGGCCACAAGGTGGGAGCTGGATGGGAAGTGCAGCAACCAGGACATGAATCAGCACCCATATGGTATCCCAGCACATGGGACACAAAGATCCAGCCATCACACTGGGCCCTATTTTCAATTTTCAAGGAAAACACTAACTTGTGTTTTATGTCTGAGGTAGGAGTAACCACTTTTTGCCTTCTCTCCTATTATCCTAGACAAACATTTAAGTTGTGATAAAAATAAATAAAATATAAAATTACTATTTAATCCTTTTTGTAAGTCTTAATTTTTCATGATGCAGTTCCTTACACTCGGAGATTTCCCCCTTCACCCATCTCTCCCCTCACCCACTGTTTTCCCCTATGTTGTAACAGTAATTTATTCTCTCAGCAACAGTCACAAGTCCATCATGGTTCTATTTACATGTACTTTAAAAAGTACGTTTTTATTTGAAAGGAAATATAGAGACTGGGAGAGGGGGAGAAAGAAAGAGATATCTTGCATGATTACCCAAAATGGCTACAAAAGCAAGCGCTGGTCCAAACCAAGGTTGGATGCCAGTGGCTCCATCCCAGGCTCCTCCGAGACCAGCAGCCAGCTGCTCCATCCCAGGCTCCTCCGAGACCAGGAACCAGCAGCTCCATCCCAGGCTCCTCCGAGACCAGGAACCAGCTGCTCCATCCCAGGCTCCTCCGAGACCAGGAACCAGCTGCTCCTTCCCAGGCTCCTCTGAGACCAGGAGGCAGCATCTCCATCCAAGACTTCTCTGAGACCAGGAGCCAGCTGGTTCCATCCCAGGCTCCTCTGAGACCAGGAACCAGCAGCTCCATCCCAGGATCCTCTTAGGATGGCATGGACACAGGTCCTTGGTGCAGCTTCTGTTGTTTTTCCCGGGGCAGGAACAGAAAACTGTAACAGAATTGGTGTAGCCTGAAGTTCACTGGTGCCCCAATGATCATGTTGATTGTAGTAACTTAGCACACCGTGCCACAACAAACCCCACATCTTAATGTGTGTAGTTGTCATTAATGCATTCATCATTTTGTGTGACAATCACTGTTATTTTTGTACCAGAAATTTTATTGACCTAAGAAGAAATCCCATACCCACTAAGCTGTCAAGTCTGTTGCCTCTTCCTTCAGCCCTCAACAAATAACCTACCTTTCCTTCTTTGTATATTTTCTTCATCTCAATCACAGTTATTCTTAAAAAGATTATTTATTTATTTAATTTTATTTAAAACTCAGAGTTAACAGAGAGGAGAGACAAAGAGAGATCTCCACCTGCTGGTTCACTCCACAAAAGCCCACAATGGTGTGAGCTGACCTAATCCAAAGCCAGGAGCCTCTGATTCTCCAACATGGGTACAGGGGACCAAACCTCTGATGCAACCTCCACTACCTTCCCAGTTCACAAGCAGGGAGCTAGATATAGTAACTTAAATGCTTAACACTCTTGTAGCCATCTAGGGAGTGAAGCAGTGGATGGCAGATTGCCCTCGGTCATGCATCTATGTGTTCCTCCAAGATGCCCTTTTTGGTGGCCACAGGTGTGCTGTTGTGCAATCCTGATGGGTATGCTGAATCATTATCTTGGCTTTCTTCTTTCTTCCTACCTCAAGGGGACTTACTCACATGTACAGGTTTGGAAAACGTAACTTTTGTTTAAAGGGATGTTAAGGGTGAGGTGAAGGCTGATATGCGGTGTTTCAGGGTAAATGTCTGAAAAACGACAAGTCCATTTCAGAGAAGTTGGTTGTTTTTGAAGGCATTTGCTTCCTGTCTGCATTTTTGATTGAATGCTCAATTTTTTTTAATTATTTATTATTTAACTTCAGTAATTACATTGTATTATGTGACACAGTTACATAGATACTTGGGTTCTCCCCACCCCTCCCCAAACCCTCCCACCATGGTGGATTCCTCCACCTTGTTGCATAACCACAGCTCAAGTTCAGTTGAGATTTCCCCATTGCAAGCGTATACCAAACATAGAGTCCAGTATCTTATTGTCCCGTCAAGTTCAACGGCTTCTTAGGTATACCCTCTCTGGTCTGAAGACAGAGCCAGCAGAGTATCATCCCAGTCAATTGAAAGCTCCAACATACCATCAGCAAAAATTTACATCATTATGGAATTAATTGACATAGTAATGAGTAACCAATATGTTAAAAGTAAATGCGAGTTCCCAGCCACCTTCTGTGACCACCTCACCTATACTTCAATTTTAGTTTATACACAACATATAACATTCAAAACATAACATGTTATACATAACATCATATCATCTTAAATCAAGGCAAACATGTGGTATTTAACCTTTTGGGATTGGCTCATTTCCCTTAGCATGATGGTTTCCAGTTTGGCCCATTTGGCCACAAAGAACTGCATTTTGTTTTTTTTAATAGCTGAGTAGTATTCCATGGAGTAGATGAACCATAGCTTTCTTATCCAATCCTCTGTTGATGGGCATTTTGGTTGTTTCCATGTTTTTGCAATTACTGATTGTGCTGCTATGAACATAGGAGTGCATGTTGGTTTCTCATAGAACAAGTGTTCTGGATATATTCCTAGGAGTGCTAAAAAAACCAGAAATCTTGCTGGACCCTTTATTTGCACACTGAGCCTAAACAAGGCCTGGCATTTATGGCACATGTGCACTAAATGTGCATTGAGCAAACTAAAGTGATTAAAAAGTGCCAAATGTCTGCTAGCTATCAAGGAAAAGAGGGTTTATTCATAGAAATATACTGAAGAAAAGATTTTTAAAAAGAAGCATAGCATGCTGCACATAAGCTGTGCTGGCTCCAAAGCGTGGGGGATCTTACGTCATTACTGTTGTTGTTCATGTTGCTTATTCCGCACTACTCAGGCAGTTTGAAGGCTGAGCCCTCAAGGCTTTGTCTCGAGAAGAAGTCAAGACTTGGATTATATTTGTAGTTGTTTAAATCCCTGGCAGCACTTCACAGTAGAGACTAGGTAACATTTTACGTTGTGAACAAATTTTAACTTAATTTAAAGTGGTAGAAACGCTCCTTCAATGGAGAGAGACACGGGAATACAGTCAACCTTGACATTTAGAGACTAAGATGATTTGCATTTTAAGTATATTATTCGCTGGGAAATGTCATTGTGTGTTTTTTTATTATTATTATTGTTTTATTTTGATCTTTTCATTTTGAAACAAAATAAGAATGCCAAACACTTTACGTATTAGCCAATGAGTAGAAAAAATCTTGTAACAGAATTTTGTGTAAGGCATAGCACCCTATAATCACCCCATAAAATAAGAAATATTTACAAATGCCAGGTTTTCAATGGTGCAATAAATAAGGCAGCGACTTAACTAAGTTATTCAGCACAACTTGCATGGCAATATACATGGAAGGAATTTAACAAGCTTTCATTCAATTCTAATATGAATATGAGTTTTCTATAATTATTGAAAAGGAGAATCCACAAAATTTCAGCAGTTTTTATTTGAGATTGGTGGTGAATCATCCCACTTCTTGGTTTTTACTCAAAAATCAGAACAAAGTTTTAGCGCTTTTCAAAGAAATTTGGTGAATGTATTCACAAGACACATTTCATAAACTCTAATATGGTAGAACTGTATAGACAACAGCGGTTTCTCCTTTCTAGAATGAGTGGGACAAGAGTATTTAGAAAGAGGAACACAGTTGAGTCCGACACACGGAGAAATTTACAGCAATATTAGCCAGAAAAAGAGCATTGGCCGATTCTGACACTAACAACTTTGAAAACACAACCTTAATCCCTATAAAAGGCAGCATATTGAAAAGATTAAATGAAAACCAAGTTACTCATGATGTCATTCATCAGTTCAGACTGATGAACTATCTCAGGAGGTAAAACTAAACCACATTAATGTCCCAGTGCAAAAATAAAATCAATTCTTAGAACATAAACCTGTTTTAACACCTCAAGAATTTGGGCTTATGGATTTTGTAATTTGCTTTATGCTCTTAGAAACCAAGAGCCTAAAGGGCTGAGGTTTTACTTTACAAATAAATTTTGTCAAGGATACCTAAGAAATAAGGATTGTCTATACAATGTGTGTTCTAGTTTCAAAAGACTAATTTACAATCATATTAAGCAAATGCAACCATTAAGTAGTGAATTAAAGAAATTTTATTTATACATTAGATTCTTTTATTAAATCCTTAATAGAAATAAGGGCGGAAGTAAATTAAACCTGATATTGAACAAATATAAACTCTAGTCTCTTGACAGATGAAGAACAAAGAGCTTGTATCCAACATAAACAAATGTGGAGCACATTACTTGAACTGTTGGATACTACTTGTATATCTGAGTTTGGCCAAGCTGCAATGAATCCACTGACAAAATATGCAGCGCTGGTCCTATTTCTCAGCAGTGCTTAACAAATTCAAACCAAAAAAAAAAAAAATCTACTCTGTTGTTAAGTGCTCAACATAATAAACTTAATTAATAGCATTTGGTGCTACTCATTGTAATCATGATAACCTTTATCTAAATCTCTTTTAAAAGTCATTAGAATTTACGTTTCTGCTATGGGAGTCCTTAGAAGGCTCCAGAGCAAGCTAATTCCACAATGACTTCTAGGGGTCTTTCCTGAAATAAACAGATGATGAAAGTGTATCTTGGAGAGCAAGGAGAAGGGAAATGGGAAATGGGAGGAAGGAGAATCCCGGGTGTGTGGGGAGCAAGCTAGAGGACACAGGAGGTAAGGATGTGTACAAACATTTGTGCTCAAAGCCACTTCAAATGATTAATGTCAACTTGTGTTATGTTTTAAATCAGTACTCAAAATGCAATCTTTTTAAAGTGTTATTTTACTTTATTTATGGCAAAGAGAATGACAGAGACAAGAGAAATAGAGAACTTGTATTTTTTGTTTAACATATTGGTTACCCAATACTCTGTCCACTAATTCCATAACATTATAAATTGTTGCTGATGTTATGTTGGGGCTTTTAATTGATCAGGATGACACTCTACCGGCTCTACCTTCAGACCAGAGATGGTCTCCCCAAGAAGCCATTGAACTTATCTGGACAATAAGATGCTGGACTCTATGTTTGGTATATGCTTGCAATGAAAGAATCTCAACTGAACTTGAACTGTGGCAATGCAGCAAGGTGGAGGAATCCACCATGGGGGGAGGGTTTGGGGAAGGGTGGCGGGAATCCCAGTGCCTATAAAATTGTGTCACATAATGCAATGTAATAAAAAAGAGTGAGAGAAGGCAAATTTGTCTATTTGCATGAATGCTTTAATAGTCAAGAGTGAGACAAGCCAAAGATGAAGCCAGGACCCCAGAACACCAGGTTTCTCACAAGGGTGCCAGAGATGAGACAATGCAAGCCATCAACACTGACTCCCACTACAAAGAAGTTGGAAGCCATGGTGCATCTGGGACTCTTTGCAGGATTTCTTTACAGGATGTGGACATTCTGATTGGCAGCTTAAACAGTAAGCCAAATACCTACCTCTCCATGTAAGAGTTCCATTTTAGAATAAAGAGTCATTTTTTTTGGTTAGAGTTCGCACTGATTGTGAGAATACAGTATTCGGTCAGTACTGAAGGACAAAAAATGTGAAAGAAATTGTTTTTTTTTCCAACAATATAATTATACTTCTGAAGAACAAACTTAAATCCTATTAATTATATGTAACAAACCGTTGTCAGGATAAGTTTCCCCAGTTCATGTCGCCTGATTTTAAAATAGGCAAAACCTCCAATGAAACTCTAGGTTTTATTCACACAGGAAACTCATCCTATAATACCCCTCTCTGGAATGAATTGTCAGTCATGTTCATCAACCTAAGCAAAGATTGGTCCTGATCAAAAGTTTCACCAGGATCTTCTTAAAACAGAAATGAATTTTATGTAAAAAAACAAAAAACACAGTTTTAGATTCATCTTGTCTTAAATTTAGCTCCATATTATTTTTCTGTACCAAATCAGAAGAAACTTTGTTTTCCTCCAACAGTATGTGGAGTGAGCTTCCATCTATACTTCTTGCACACTTTAGTTAGGATTCTGCTTTACGTTTCTTTGAACATTAACAGAAAAAGTGGTTGGATTTCTTGATCTTGAGGCGGTTGTCATCTGTAAGAAAGCTTGAAAGGTAGACACCAGTTTAACTTGTATGTGTTAGAATAGTGGGGAGGAGACTGGTTTCACTTGGAGTGACCGGAAGAGCATGACCATGGGTGTTGAAAGTTAGCTTGGATTTAGAGCATGCACACGGCAGCAACACACATGCAGAATGCTTCAATCCCATGGTGTACCTTGCTGATGAGTAACGCCACATTTATCACTAATCCCTAGAAGTTCTGAGGCTTTTCATTCCATTCTATTCTTAGTCTTTATGATACAAGTTCAAAAAATCTGGCCACTACACTGATGTAATCACTTAGATGCATTGTTTGCTGTCAAATGAGGCTAATTGTTCAAAATCAGAAAATTGACTGAATACCTTGGAAAACATGTAGGGGATGCCTGGATGGAATGCATGATATGATTAAACTCTGTTTTTCAAAATCAGAGTTTAACCTTTATATTGTATATCCTGAATAAAATGGATCCAATTCAAAAAAATATGCAGAACTCACTTGAATGTTGTTGACCTAATGCCTCTTTTGCTGTTTGACTCAGTCTGCCCAAAGTGAGGTTGACAAAGAAGAGCTGTGAGTTGCCTCTAGGACTACTTTTTGCATGGATTATGAGAGAAGAGTGAATGCTCAGGAAAGCGAGACTTCAAATCTCCCTACAAATGATGTTCTTTACTGTCCATTTTCAGTGGAAATTGTAGATTGTGAGCTATGAGTATAAGTAACCAAAAGTGACTGAATTTAAAATGCCCTCATTTCATTCAATTGTCCATACTTAGTAAGTTTGGTCTTTCCTGCTTTTGATACCAAGTGCAAACAACTGGGCAGTCTCTCGCCCAATGATCAGCTTGTGAACATCTGCCCGTAACAGTTGTTGCAGCTCAACCATGCTTAAACTAGAGCACCGATGCTTGAAATGTGATGTAGACTGGCAACAATACCCCAACATGTGTCTTTGGCCCAGCTGTTGTCAGCTCAGGAGTACCTAATTGGAGTACCTGGGTTTAATCCCTGTTTCAAGCTCTTGGCTCTAGCATCATAATTCTGAAGTCTCTGTGAGGCAAAGGTGACAGTACAAGTTATTGGGTTCCTGCCAAACAAGTAGGACACCAAGATTGAGTTTCTGCTTCCTGGCTTAGGCTCATGCCCAGTCACGGCTGTTGCAGACATTTGGGGAGTGGACTAATAATAGAAGCTCTAGTTATCTGTCTGCCTCTTCCATAAATACATAGGCTACATTTTAAAAATCTATTATTGGTAGGAAATGCAACATCATGGAACATAGTCCAGGCTGCTTGAATACAAATCTATTTTAGCAAGACCCTGCTCCGATTTGTATGCCCAGGAATTGTTGAGAGGCACTGCTCTAAAGTACCCCTGACAAAGGGAGATATTCTATGCTGCAAAAATTGAGGGCTGGCCCTGGAGAGAAACAGAGTTCCCAGTGATTGAGAACTAGAGATGTCTTTTGCATCTGTGTTGTTTTCCCTTGATGTTTAAACAGATGATTTGATCAACAATCACTTCCATAAGGAAAAGAGGAAGCACTGTTTCCCTTTTCTCCTTCTTTCTCTCCAAAAGGGTTTTTTTCTTTTCTTTTCTTTTCCTTTTTGAGTCCACGTCACTGTTTTTGATAGGTCTGGGGCCTGCGGTTTCTCTCTCAGACAGACAAAGAAAAACAGCTTGCTGTTAACACAAACAAGAGAATAACACTGGATAATTTAGCTGCCACCTGCCAATTCAGTCTCCTTTAAAAAGCAATGCCAAGGATTCCCTGGAGCCTGGTTATCTCTCACTTGACCCAATCTGGGCATTCAAAGGACTCAGCTGAGATGAAAGTGCCAGATACAGGAGAAGTCAGGACAGGGGTGAGTCTCCCAGCCTGGCGATAGTTGGCAGCTTCCCTCTGCTTACCATTAAGAGTTCTTCTTCCGTCCATGGTTCCTTTTGAACTTGGCTCATAGAACAACCCCATGCCAGAGTAGTTAGCATCCCCAGATCCCAATTCTCTGTGGTGTGATGAGCAATGAGATTGACGTGTGAGCCCATTCACTTTTGTTTTAGAGAAATCAAAGTTTTACACAGATGGGTGGGAGGGAAGAAGAAAGAATCTTATCTAAGTCTGGACTTCCAAAAACTTTTTAAGCTAAAGGGAAACAAAATGAGTTGCTGCATCCGTCCACTTGAAGATACTAAGAGGAACTCAGCCAGTGAACAGATGTTAGGACAATATTTATTAAAGACAGGGTCTACACATGTGACTTAGGTCTTTTATCTTGCGTTGCACTCATCTTACCAGTAAGAATAGCCATGTGTCTTTGTGTGTGACTGGATTGGGCATTATTGAAAGATTCAGAGTTTGACAAACACCATGATCCTTCATGTGGCCTGTAGCCCATGGGGATTTAGATGAACTGTCTCCTACAGAGAAATCCCAATGAATCAAATTAAGGAATGGGCAATCACAAGCAATGAGTGCACCTGTGTAGAAGTACTAACTAAATCAGTTTCTTTTTTGAAAGTGTTGCAAAAATATGTGAAAGTGACTCGAATTCTAGGGGTTGTGCCTTCTAAGATCCTGGGACCTATTTCACTGCCATTTGTTCCTTTATTATTTTTTAAATGAGCCCTCAATTTATGTCTCACAAAACATCTTTACTAGGAGATTAGGTATTAATTAAAGGAAAAGATATGGGGGTGGAGAATGAACAAGGTTTTCATGTTCAGTCAAATGCGGGAAACACGAAATTCAACACGGGTAAAGAAGCTTCCTCACTTAGAATGTTCTCAGCATCCCTCGCCAGGAAGCAGAAAGGGTGGCTGTCTAAGGGAAGGTACAGTTGGACCCACCTAGATCCTCCATTGAGATTCCCCTTTCTGGAGTAGATCCATTTACACCCCGTGCAATATGCCGGGGAATGGTGAGCTGGCTGGTCTCCAACATGTGTGACAGAGAGGAGCTCCGATGCTGTGATCTTGGAAGCAGCCCATGTTTCTCTGGCATTTCTTTCTTGACAGGACTGTCCAAAGAGCTGAACTGGAATGGAAATCATTTTTTTTTTTTTTGGCGGGGAGGGGCGAGCACTGCACAGCTGTTCTCCTCTGCCTTCCTAAACGTGTACTTAGGTAAAAGCAATTAGCTCACAGTTGAAAGTCAACCCTAAATGCAGAATAGTCTGGATAATAAATTGACCTAATGGAAGAAAGCTGCCTTTTCATTATGATTCATTCGGAAGTAGATTCATATAAAATTTACACCAGTGATTTTTAAATGAAATGATTTGCTTGAGAGAGAGCAAAATTCTTCCTTACCTATTATCAGAGAATACATCTAAAATATCTCTGGGAGCTAGCCCCTAGAGTCCCAGTCTTATGTTTTTCTTGTTCCCTAAACAAATGATGCAGTTGTTATAGCCATTAAGCAGAACCATTTTATTGGAAATATATTAAAACTACAAAATTGTGCACTTATGGTGTTTCTACTGAAGCTTTGTAATTGAGTGTTAATACATAGAAAAAAAAAATGTGTCTGTTTGCCATAAAACCTGTTTTACTGAAACGAATCCTCATGGGATAGTACTTCAAATTTTGAAGAATTTTGTAATCAAAAGAACTCCTGGTTAGAAGGAGAGCGGACAAGCATTCTAATTCTATGGATTCTGAGAACTGGACTTGAGTTAAGAAACAATAAATTACCAATTCCTCTTTAACAGAAGATGGTGTGTAGGGACTTGGAGGGTAATTTTCGGAAAGCTCTCCCAAAGCGCAAACATATGGACGTCATTTCTTTCTCTTCTCTTCAAAACAACTGATAAACTCTTCTCTGAAATGACACGTCCAGCTCGTGTTTGGTTAGGGCAAAGCTGTTACATTATTGAACTCAAAATGGGCTCTTCAGAAAGACGGTTCCTGGAATCCGGCTAATTCTGACTGCTCATTCCGAGCTAAAGCGTATTATTACTAGAAGAATATGTGCTGACAGGCAGAGACACAAAGGGCATGAGGAAGGTCACTTTGAAGCAGAAAAGTGATTTATATGCTATAAAACACTCTATTATTATTAGATAGGAGTGGAAGTTCAGGGAAAGAATATGAGACTTGAAACAGCTCTTATTTCTGGAAGTTCAGACGGATCTTAGGGGGAAATTGTGCCATGAATTTCTGCTTCACCAAGACTGAGACTCCATGGTAAGCCTGAAGACAAAACCAGAGGCAGTTCTATAATTTCTTGTCATTTTAGTAGGTTTTAGGCTAAGCTCGCAAAACTGCTTGATTTTGCATGGGTAGAGAGAGTGCCTTTCTACACAGGAAACTTACTAATTATCGGTTTGAAATAAAAGAGCTCTCAAACATGCTGCTCCACACTGCCGAGAGTTCCGGCCTTTGGCGTAGTCAGTTTCTGTGTGGCTTTTGTCCTCATCTTGCTAGGTGTTTCATCACAGAGAGAAGGGGGTGGGAGTTTGGGAGGAAGAAGCAGTTGCTCAGAGTCCATGTTAGAATATGATAGATTTTCAAGAGTCAAAACCAGCCTTAGACTTGTATAGCCAATACTAAAAGACAAAAGGAGGCTAATAAATTAAGATGACATCACAAACCACGAGAAGGGCCCTGCTACCCAGCAAGGGTCACAGATAGTGGTCCTCCTGGCACAAGCAGGATGCTTTTCTTGCCTGGAGGAGTGTCCCAAATTTTCAGTTCATCCATCTGCAGCGCCTTGACTATGTTTCACATTGGTGATGAATTATGCCCCGTTTCCTCAGTCTAATCCTTTTCATTTATTTATACTTTATGGAGGGAACATAAAAGGCTTCTTAGAAAAATCCAACTGTTTTTGATAAAACTTGTCATGTGCAAATAATGGAGCCTTGTCAAGGCCAAGCTTCACTGGAAATTTATACCTTCTAATAATAATTAAAGGGAAAAAAGAAAAGCAGGAACAAATAAGAAATATATTGAATTGAATTCAAAGCATGTTTGTGGCTTTGAATCAGTGGCAATAAAGCATTTTTTATCAAAAAAATTCTTAAATGTGGCAGAGTGACAAAAATTCATGTTAGACTTGGATTTGGGATTTTAAAAATAGTAAAATCATGACTTGAGATTTTTAAGCCCGTGGAGGAAATAAAACTGTTAGTTCTCAACGGTGTGGCCCAGCGACAAGAAAGAGCTGGGAGGTGAACCAATTGCTGCTTGACAAATGCTTTTAAAAATAGGCTGCAGAGGCCTCAGCAAGAGCTTCTTAATCGTTTCTAAAGAAGCAAAATGTACATGAACAAAGGTAGACATCTTGGCTATTTGTGGAATTTCTGTATCTGAGTTTTGATTTCCTAAATATTTCTCCCAATATCTGATCAAGTGATACTTCATACAATTATCTTTTTTGTAAATTCATCGTCAAAATCGCGATGCTGACTGATACTTGCAATTAACAGCAATAATTAGGAATGCCTACAAATTAAATGCTCTCAGGTACAAAAAAGCCACTTTTTACGTTGGTTTCTTGTATACATAGTTAATATAGACGGAAACAGAACAAGGGATTTTACATGTGCCTCTTCTCTCCCCAGACGCCCATGAAATGAGGCCAAAACTAGAAGAAGGGAGTTCAAACCCTGCTCCAGTGCAAGTGACAGGTACACAGCACCAAGAGCATCTCCTGCTGCTGGCCATGGAGGTCACTCTGGAACAGGTGGAATTGGAGGCTCAGATGTGGGCTGCAGTTGTCCTCCGCCTCCCCCCCACCCCGCTGATTATTGTTCTTTAAAAAAAGATGTATTTATTTGTATTGGAAAGTTATATATACAGAGAGGAGGAAAGACAAAGAGGAAGATTTGCCATCCACTGGTTTACTCCCCACGTGGCCCCAATGGCTGGAGCCAAGCCAATCCAAAGTCAGGAGCCTGGATCCTCTTTCGGGTCTCCCACATGGCTGCAGGGTCCCAGAGCTTTGGTCCATTCTCAACTGCTTTTCCCAGGGCACAAGCAGGGAGCTGGATGGGAAGTGGGGCCACCAGGATTAGAACCGGTGCCCATATGGGATCCTGGTGCGTGCAAGGCAAGGACTTTAGTCACTAGGATACTTCACAGGGCCTTTGAGTATTGTTCTTTAGAACAGATTTCAGCTGGTTTTTGAAATCCTAGTGAAATGTAGACTCCTTTTTTACAGTTCCTTTCCCCAGCAGTATGGATTTATGGTTTCATGGTAATAGCTGATTAGTAGAACTTTCAAGGATGCCTCCACACTTGCTGAAACCAGGCCTCATATCACACTACCTAGAATTGAAGTGCTCCTGGATGAGTAGACCCACTCACTGTCTTATGGAATTAAATTAATAGTAAAATACTATGCTGGGATGAAAAAAATCATAATTTGCTTAAGTGGCCCACTCATTTCTAATCCTCATGGTGGGTGGAGGCAAGCTAGGAATTGGAAATTCAAAGTCCTGAGTTCAAATCCAAGCTCAGATATTTACCTAGAATATGATCTTGATTTGCATGCAAAAAGGACTGAATATAATTTTCTTAGAAGACTTTAAGGAATATTAAATAAGGTAGCTTGAGAGGGCTAGAGATCCTAGAGATGGACATGGAGATGTATCTCAGGGGTTTAGATTTGTCAGAAGGCCATCTCAACCACACACGTGGGGTGAGTGGTGTCTCCTTCTTTGTTGAATTGGCCCATGGGACTTGAACAGAGCAGAGAAAGAAAAAATAGATCAAAGAGGTAGTCAAAAAGAACTATCCTAACTTAATCCTGGGAACAGGAAATCACCTCTGTGTCTGGGGAGCAGGCAAGCTCTCAAAGTAAACCCAGACGTCCAAAGATTTGAAGATGTCCAGTCTGGATATCCTAAGCAAGCAAAGGTGAGAATGTGTCATTATTCCCATCCCCGACCCTATCTCCATGTCAGAGACCTTAGAGAAATATTTTAATCAGGTCTGTTGTACTTCTGCAGGGGAAAAAGAATTTGAAAAATCGGACGCTCATTGTTATCCTCAGCAACCTTCTAATGCTTTCAGCTGGTGTGTTATATAGGGGATTATCATGTCCAACACTTTGGACAGGGCCAATATCAATAGCTGTTCCAGAAACATTGCTTTAATTCCATTTCCCGCTCTACTTCCCCTTCATCATCTCACTTTCTATGAATATTGGACTCATACACCTGTATCTCTTGAATTCTTTATGTTCCCTTTGCTACTTAGAATAGTGCACCTTCCATTGTTGCTCAAAATATTTCCATTGACCCAGTTGCGAAGAGAACCTCACTTAACTTTGACCCGGAGAGTGGAAATTTGTTTTCTCCCATACGGAAGGATAGGCGCCCAAGGTCGAGGTACTGACAAAGTACATCTTTATTTCTTCTTTTAAAAGATTTGTTTATGTGTTTGAAAGACAGTGTTGAGCGAGAGAGAAAAAGCAGATTAAGAGATCATCCATGTGCCGGTCTGCTTCCTACTAATTACAATGGCTAGGCTGTGTCAGGCTGAATTCAGGAGCCTGGCTCTCCATCCTAGTCTCCAGGCAGGAGACCAAGCATTCTAGCCATTTTCTGCTGCTTTCCCAGGCTGAAAATCCTGGGCAGTCCAGGATTTGAAGTGATGCTCACTGGGCATAGCAGGTAACGGTTCAACCTGCTGGGCTACCGCGCCAGACACAGGCTTCTTCTGAGTGCTGTAGGGAAGACTCTACCCTTTGGCTCTCTCTCTGATAACAAGATGGCTGTCTCTCTTCCCTATGGTTCAGTGTCCACTTATCCTTTGCACTGAATTAGGGCACACCCTACTGACCTCATTTTAATTAGATTCCCTCCTTAAAGATTCTACTTATAGAGCCCATTCTAATGTATCTATCACCTGAGAAGGTGATAGAAGTGAGCACTTCAACACAGCATTTTTGGAGGACACAAAGTCTGGCTTATGACTTTGAGTGCATAATGAGTAAGTGAATATATACTTGATAAGAGAAGATTCAATGAATATATACAACTCGTATTTATAAAATCAAATATTGAATATTTCATATTCAAACAAACTCTAAGAAAAATTGTAAATTAAACTTTTATTTCAAATGAAACCCACTTTCTCTTATTTTTAAAACGTTAAGTTCTGAACACAGATAATCAGCATCGGCTCAGCAGCATTAGTTTCGACAGCTTTAAAGCGAAGAGTAATGATGATAATAAAATAGCCCAATTGGAGATTAATCACTCTGAAGCGTGTGAGTGTGAGCCTCATTCAGCAAAGCCATGTGAAGGTGTGACGGGAAGGCAAAATGAAATCAGCCACTATTCCTAAAATTTATCTTAAAAAAATTAAGTCTTGTAAAATTTCAGGTCTTGAGTTTTTATGTCTGAGACATGCCAATTCAGTGCAAACTTCCACCATCCACTCATGCGTGACTAACAATATTGTCTTCCAACTGTCCATCTTGAATCATAAACTACACTCGTTGTGTCATACTCACATAAGTGTTGTTCTTCATATCACAGTCATCAGTGGTTTGTTCTGATGGATTTGCACAGACAAGGAATCTTGCCCTCAGCTGTGGTTGGTGAAGGCAAATATATGCAAATATCATATCACAAGAGTAGCAACTATTATAGAATCAGAACCACCCTCAAAGGCAACAGCTTCAGATAGTGTAGCTCTACACACTTAGTTCAACTGATTTTGACATCAGAATGTTTTCAAGTTTGCTCAAATTTGCCAAATTTCAAATCAGTCGGACTCTATTGGAGAACATATATCAGCAACTTCTAATGATAGAGGAGATCCAAATATAGAATGTCACATGACAGAGATAAGACAGTCTTGATGAAGGAATGCCTTCACTAATCGCTTGGGGAGAAACTGAAGAGGCAATTTAGATACTGGAAGACATATACTTTCAATTCCTCTAGCTATATAAGAAAAAAGACAATGGATAGACCCCAGCTTGAGTACCAGGCCCCTGAGGCACTACACCCATCAGGTAAAGTTCTCACTTGGAAATTTAAAATTGGGATCTGAACAGCTAAATAACCAAATAGCTCTGCAAACCTCTCAGTGAACCCTGGACAACTCTTAGATGAATTTTCAGTAAACCTGGGCTGAGTTTGGAAAAATTCAAAGCAATTTTATGGTTACAGATGGAAACCAGGCCCAACTTAGCAGTGTACATGAACCTGAAACCCAAAGGCCGTCTCAAGGAGTCTGAACCCAAGCAAAGCAAAACACAGTAATGATTCCCAGCGGGAGACCTTGACACATTGTCTTGGCAGATGCTGAGTATGGTTTTGTTTCATACTATTCAAAAATGGTAAGCAAAAAAAAAAAAAAAAAAGCATCCTAAATGAATTGTTTGGGAAGTGTGTATTATTTAGAGATAAGCAAAATCCACATCCAAGCATGGATGTCTTGGCTCAAGCAAATTTCTCAAAAAAATAATTGAGCATTCAAACCATGTGAAAAAAAAAACAAATATTAAGAAATTAATAATTAGACATAAGCTGGAAGTGGCTCTTCAAAAACTTCTTAAACGATAATAGTGACAGAGCTATGGAGTTTAAGTGAAATTATCTGTGGATTTTGCCTGAGGAAAAATGTGTATCACCACCAAGTTTCTCCGAGCATTGACTTTGATATCTGGACTGGAGCCTTGTTCAAGTATTCCAGCTGACCACTAGGTTCCGCATGATTTTGGCTCAATATCTTGTGCGTGTAGGTAGCAGGACACCCTCACTTTGGGAACTACTAGAAGATGGATTGCTGGACTTCTGGTACTTTTGGCTTCTTCCCAGGAACTTTCATGAGTAACAGTGGCAGAAATTCACAAAATGTGTGTGTGTGCGCTCGCACGCATGTCTCTTTCGGTTGTATTTTCTGGGGAATCAAGGAACTAGAGTTTCTAAAAGAATCTTTATAACTAAAACAGCTTTTCCTTAGCAAAGAAAGTCAAACTGTTAAAAAGCAAAATATTTATTGTTGCTAGTTTTGAAAGTATACTGATTTATTATCAGAAGAGAGATAAGTTGTGGTAGCCAGTATGTCCTGGAAACAAGAAATTCTCATATCTATTTCTTAAAACAACTGTGAAAATTAAACAAGAAAAGAATACAGCTCCCGCTAGTATACTGAGGACTCAGTAATGGTTAACTCCCCTCAGTAGAGCCACAACCACCAGCATCATTGCTACCTTCTCTACCATCTGTTCTCTTCCTGCAGGGCTCACTGTCGTTAACAACGATGCCTTCAGCTGCATTCTGTGAAAAGGGCCTATTGGCAGAGTCAGGTATCCCAAACTCCATCCCCCATCCTTCATCCTTGGCCTCACCTTGAGAAACACTGCTTCCAATACATCTCCTGAGTGTTCACAGCATTCTCATTCTCTTTCTACAGACTTCTATTAAATTCTCCAGAGAGTCTCAAACTCACACACATTAATCTTTTCTTCAGAGAAAATGGTTACTTGTTTCCAATATTCTGTGTAACATCAGATAAACATGACATTTAATAGATTTATAACAATCTACACTTCTAACAATGAGCTCAAACCTAGCTGCGTATTGGGAAACTTAAGCCAAAACCAACGCCTCCCCGCCTCATAAGCAAAATTTTGGCGCTAACTAGACCAGTAAAGTTAAGACTTTCTGAGGCTGGGACGTTCAGATTATTTTTTAAAGCCATTCTCACATTCTTTGATTCTTGTGATTCTAAAACGCAGACCTGGTTGAAAACCATAGCTTCACATAAATCAACATGTTTCTGCCTACAAAACAGAATCCAGAGATTCCCAAGAATTGAGGAAAAGAGCATTCATTAAAAGACTGTTTTGTGACAGTCCAATTTTCTTGCAATGGGCTTTTTGATAGGGGAGAAGACAGTAAACAAGCACCATACATTTTTATGTCAAGTTTTTGGAAGGAACGTTATAGTGTCAGGGTTGAGACGTTTCCATCTAAGCAAAGAATGGGCTGTAGTCTCTTTGGAAGGCTAACGGTCCATAGACCATGGTTTGTGAACCACTGACCTGAAAGATTCCATTTTATGACAAAAAGCAAGCCCCCATTTTGCAAATTGCTGTAAAAAGTATCTATAATAAAATCTATGCATTGACCTTTTTAAAGATGTATTTGTTTTTATTTGAAAACTATATTTTCAGAAAGAAGGAAAGACACAGAGTAAGATCTTCCATCCACGGGTCTACTCCCCAGTGTCCACATGGCCAGAGCTGAGACTATCCAAGGCCAGGAATCAGGAGCTTCTTCCTGGTCTGTCACATGGGTGAAGGCACCTAAGGACATGAACCTTCTGCTGCCTTTCCAGCCCATAAACACAAGTTGGAGTGGAAATGGAGAACCCAGGACTAAAACTGGCACCTCTATGGGATGCTGGTGCTGCAGTCAAAAGATCACCCTGTGAGCCACTACACTAGTCTCATTGAGCCTTTTTTTAAAAGGTACATTTTATTTTTACTTGAAATAAAATATCATTTTTAATTATAGGACCTGATGCGGTAGCCTAGTGGCTAAAGTCCTCACCTTGTACACATGGGATCCCATATGGGCACCGATTTGTGTCCATTTCCTGTCCAGCTCCATGCTTGTGGCCTGGGAAAGCAGTAGAGGATGGCCCAAAGCCCTGGGACCCTGTATCCACATGGGAGACCTGGAAGAGGCTCCTGGTTCCTGGCTTTGGATCTGCTCAGCTCTGGCCATGGTGGCCGCTTGGAGAGTGAATCAACGGACAGAAGCGCTTCCTCTCTGTCTCTCCTCCTCTCTGTATATCTGCCTTTCCAATAAAAATAAAACAATCTCTAAAAAAAGGTTTTTATTTATAATTATTATTCTTCATAATTCAGTTTTGTAGGTATAGGGTTTTCTCCCTCCCCCTCCTTTTTCCCCCTTCCTGTCCTTCCCTCTAACCATTTCCCCCGTATTTTCACAGTGATATAGGTTCTCCTTCATCAATAATCACAAGTCCAACATTCTGCTATGTCGTATATCGTGGCATTGTAGACAGAGGCAACGGTAGAAACTCTAGTATCATATTGTCATGGTATATTCATGTTTCATTGAGAGTCCTGCTTTTATTCAGGAGTGGAGATACATGCTGCAACATGCGCTCACTTCCCTGTATGCTAGTCTCCATTTTGTGGTTCATCAGTGAGAACATATGTACATACTGGCCTACCTGTATATCTATTTATTTTTTTATTTTACATGAATGTTGTCTTACATCAGAAAGAACACATGATATTTGTCCTGTTGGGACTGGCTTATTTCACTGAGCGTAATGGTCCCCGGCTAGGATCATTTAGTTGCAGGTGGTAGAATTTTGTCCTTGTTTTGTTCATGGTTGTGTATTGCGCTTTAATGTGACCAAATCTGAATCTTATCTCAGCATTCTGGAGCATACATTTATAAGTAACACTCTCCATTCTTCAATCACTTTGTCCTATTACAGCCTCACAGGAAGAATATCATGCAAAAGCAAGTTGCGTGACATGGCTCAAGCCCACATTTTCTAATCACACTTGAGTAGTTTGTTGTGTTTGCTTTTGAGACTTCCCCACAGAAAGGTAGTACCTCTTCAAACAATTTGGTGACTCTTGTCCCAATACGTAACCATGGTGTCTCCCTTCCATGTCGTTGTTGGCGACTCTATATACATTTTCATGTCTTTGGGCTGAAGTTTAAAACACAGATTTGAGGGTATAGACACTTGTGAGTTCCCAGACAGCCACAGTCAGGACATCATTCAGCACTCGCTCAGGCCTCAGTTGGACTATAGCCTGCCCAGTCGCAGTGGCTTTCCCAGCACACAGTCCAACATCTGTGCTATTTGATGCTTTGTCTACTCCAGTTTGTTTTTGTTATGCCATAAAATGAAACAACATATTTGAAACGTGGCCACAAGTGTGATCAACTGTGCCTCCAAGGCCTCATTCTGGGCAGGCGTCGATCACCTGGAAGCAACGGCTACACGCCCAGCCAGCAGGCAGACAAGATGAGCGCGTTTGCACTGAGAAGCGGCCCTGGGAAGTGGCGAACCCGTACATGCTGCTCAGCAGCTGAGTCTGCGTTTAGTCTGAATGCCATCAGAGGGTGAAATCGACCTCAAGCAGGCCCATTGCTTCCTTTATTACTCCAAGCACTATCAGAGTAACAGCTTGCCTCCTCACTTGCCTACATGATTACAGTAATTTTTTAATTGGCCCACTCATTCCTGCTGTCTTCCCCATCTATTTATCCTCTGCTGCTCTGCCAGTGGTTCTCACACCTTGCAATGCACAGGAACCTTTTCAGGAATGTGTTCAAAATGCAGATTCCCAACCCCTTCTTTAGTTGTGGTAATTAGAACTAGGATGGGATTCAGCAATCAAAGCAATCCTTAATTTCATAGTCACTCCATGGAATTTTTGTGCAGGTGGCTCTCCCATTGAGAACCGGCCTCAGGCTGTTGCATAAATTACAGTGGTCCACAGCATAGTTTTTCTTCAGAGCGAGGTCATTCTTTGTGCCACAGAAGAAAAGTACAAACTGCTTAGGGTTGAGGAGAGACTCTCACATTCAGAATATCAAAATCAAAGGAAATTTAGGTAGACGCTGGAATTGTTCTGATACGACTTTTCTGGGAGACCTGAGGAAGTATGTTGTAATCAAAGGGAAAAACATCACGAAGACTCAGACTAACAATGCTGTAGAGCTCACTGTCCAAGCCTAAGTTTAAGTGAAGATTGCTGTTCCTTCATCAGAGACCTCAACTCTCTCTATCCTGCTTCGCTTAAAAACTTTAAGACAAGTGGAATAGTTGCTCCAGCAATGAGGTGGCAAATACCTGGTTTGGAGAAGCTACTTTTCTGAAAGTTGATGACCTTTCAACATCAGTGACTGGAAAGGAAAATGCACCATGTCATGCTTTGACATAGCTTCCAGGCCCCTGTTTAGACACATGGTTAGTCTCCTTGTACTGAGCTATACTTTTCAAATCTCAAATGACAAAGGAGGGGTAGGATGGAACACTGGAGAAAGCTGACCCTTGGAGGCTTCCTGATTCATTTCAATATTTAAAAGGTGTGGTGTTGTTCATGTGAAACAAGCCACACCCCAGTGCTGCTGTTTCCACGTCCCTATTGCTGCTCTCGACCATTCTGATGCCCCTGTTGGATGCGAGATTATCTTCACAGCCAGAGTTGAATAGCAGTTTCCAGAGTGTCACTCTTCGGGACATGAAATTTGTTTCTCCTGAAGAGTTTTCTGGCTTTTATTTTGCTGAATGTTTTCAGATTTCCATATTTCTCTTTTCAGTCTTCCCTTCGAGCTAATCATTCTTTAAAACGAAGCTGAAGTGAAACTTCAATCTTGAATAATAGACAAATCTATTTTCAGTAGCAGAAAACGGAGGGTCTTTCTCCAGAGATAGTAGAGTGCATTGGTGTTAGCATTTTGCTGCAAACACAATCTTAGAATCATGAATTCTTTCCAGCATTAGTACCATCTGCGTGCAGTGTGGACGATGTGCGGACAGTTCCTCCTGATGTTTGTGCACCTAAACTTTCGGTGTCCAGCCCAACTAATTCTCACACCGTTCACCTCATATGCCTTGCCTCTCAATTTGAAAACCATAATTTCTCACAGCTCCCACCACTTGGCCCAGATATTAACACCTCTGGCTTTAACTGTGACAAATTGGCAGTTTATGGCACTAAGGGTCCTTAGAATTAGAATTAGTCAGTTTCCTGACCAGTTTCATGTATCTCAAAATGTAACTGACCATGACAAGTATTTCTAATCTTGAGATTGTCACAATCCATTCCTATTCATCTTACTCCAGGGCATGAGAGGTCGAATGGGAAGAGCCCATTTCAGAACAAATGACACAGGTGAGCCTGCAGGAGTAGGTGTAAAGGAATCTTATCCCAAAACCCATTCGTTTTTACTTAGCTTAATTTCAGTGTTTTATTAAAAACCCTCTGGTAAGGTAAATTTTGTAAGGGCAGAAGAAATAAAACTTGAGCTTCAAGAATGCCCCTGGAGAAGGGACTATGATTTCAGAATTTAGGGTTTGTGTATTCCAGCTTTGTGTGTTGTCATTTTATTTATACTCATGCTTAAGTCAACTGTAGCTTCTGAGTGTTTCTTTACGTCATTAAATGCCAGTATTTCATCCAGGAGAACAAAAAATAAGATGCTGTTTTGTTGACTTGTGTTGCCATTCAGCATTCCAAGTAGAAGTCCTCATGAGACCCCTGACTGTATTCACAGTGATGGTGACAAAAGTTTAAATCAATGCTGCAGATTGCTGCTGGTTTACAGCACAGTAAATCAGAATGCATGAACGGAAAAACTTGTGGAGGATTTTTTTTTTCATGGTGGTAAATTACAGCCATTGATATTTATTTCTCTTTAGCTTTCAAAGGAGAGAAAAACTATGGACAAAGACCTAAAGGCTCTTTCGCTTGAACTCTGTGTATGTCCTTATTTTCCTTACACCCCTCCAGGTATTGCAGAACAGAGATGCTTCAAAAACCAGCAAAACTGTGTCTTCTTTGCTTTTCGTAAGTGATGGTCTTGGTGACTGCATGGAATCTCTGACTTTCCACGCAAGGCATCTTATCTAGGGCATTCTTATGCTACTTAAAATCATGAGGTTGATAGGTGTTATCAGTGTTTCTGGACCAAGGTCTTCCCACCCCTTACCCAATTCTTTTCACACCAAATTGTTATGACCACCTCCCATCTTCTCATTTGAATTAGTTCCTGGAATCAGAGTAGGTATATGCCAAGGTTGGAGAGGTAAGATGCTGGCTAGAAAGGTATGTATGTACTGCATAAAGAGATACCCATCTATGAAATGATCAGGTATCAAGTTGCATTCAGAGAATGAGTCGCATTTAATTTTTATATTGAATCTGCTTGGATGCACATGTACAATTTTTTTTTCTTTTAAACAAAAGTGGACTGGGGTTTGAATTCAAGGCCAAGAGTATGAAGAACCTGTATGAGCTACTAAGGTTGAGCTCACTACCTTTGGATTTTAATGAGAAGAGTTTGAGAAAGTGTGTGGCTGTATAAGCTAAACAGAAGTTAGCAAGTTGGAGAAGCAAGGAGATAAATTGTCTATATGAATTAGACTGAGCCAGAGCATTCAAATATAGAGACAATGAGATAGAAACCCAATGGGACGGAATTAACATGTTAATTGTCTAGAGTGAAAAAGCCAAAGGCATAAGATGGTAGCTGTAGTTACACTTCCATAGGCGTGCACAGATCCTCCAACTGTCAGATTGACCGAGGCTTTGAGAGATTCTCTCTGCTTCGGTTCAGAAGAATTAGACCCTTATTTTCTCCCACCCCATAAAGTAAGCCCTGTGCTCTCTTCATGGTTAGTTTAGCTCCTTCACTTATGCAACAGGAATCAAACTGTTTCTATTATTATTCATGACTTCACACGGATTAATGTAAAAGGGCCGTTGACTCAGCATCCTTAGCTTTATCAAATGAGTTCACATGAAGCTGGATTCTTTTTCTCTTCTTTATGATCTGCTTTTCTCCTATAAAAGTAAATTGAAGTAGTGTTAAATGTCCTCTTTCTTTTTTCTTTATAGCTCAGTTCTGTAACAAAGCTCTCCTTTCTCCTTTCCCAAGAAACATCATGAATTAATAGTTTAAAATCTTAGATATAATTGAGGTCATGTCATTTTCAGGTCATGGCTTCCATAAAACAAATGTCAATCTAATTTTGGTAAACTTCACACTATATTTCCTGAGTTGTTATTTCTCTCAGATGCCTTTTTATTGCCATCTAACTTAATTGTTGGTTTATGTATCTTTTTTTTTCTCCTTTTCTTTATTTTAATGTCATTAGATACAACTCTCTTTTGTCTCTGAACTCTCTGGTTCCCTGATACTATATTTTTCTGCTAAACATGTAGGTGTCAGCAGTGGGCATGGCAGAGCCCTCTGGCAGGCTTCAACAGACTCTGTCCAACCTTAAGGACAAAATCTCAAAATGCTAAGAGCTTAGTGGCAAGAGCTGAAGAACAGGAAAACTAAAGGACAGTGGCTTGGGGAGCAAACCATTCCAACTTCATGCCATTAGGGGTAGGCCTATATCCTTTGTCACTTCTTCCTACATTACTAAATGTGTATAGGTTCTCAAGCATAACAGCTAACCACTGGCCAAATGCTTTCCCAGCTTAAATTTGGTCTGTTTCATGAAAAATCTGGTTGAGAATTTGGAAAAGATGCATAATCTGGTATACACACTTTACTAAGTGAAGAGGAAATAGAATTGACAGTGTACCAGGTTTATGTATCTTTAAATGCCCTGGGTGAGCAGGTTCTGATTGAATGTCAATTGCAGCCATACTGAGGATAGCTTGTGCCATTCGTCGTTCTTCTTGCAGCATCCGGTCATAGAGTCTGAAGAGGACTTACCTTCAGTCTGCATCACGTTTGCTACTAACAGGCTTAATGTGTTAGGGATACGTTTCAGGCAGTAGGGTTCTTTCTTCCATGATGACCACTTCCCTTCTCCTTAGAGGCATCTTCCGAACAGGTGCTGCCGTCACGAGAAAAAAAGACTACTGGGACATACTCATTCATGTCCACAAACTACAGCATTATGAAAGAAACAAAATTCTAAAGCTGGCAGATGAGGGGTAAGAAGCATTGTTATTTTCAGAAAGACCATAGCAATACTCTGGATAAATATGACTCAATATGAATTCAGTGCTTCATGATTTCTGTTTTTTGGTTATCTTCATTTTCTTTATTTCTTTACTGTGCTTGATTTCACTCTTTATTTTCCATATTGCTATTGTTAATGGAGTAATTGATGAAGTATGCTCTGCTAACATGATGTGCATTTTTCATAGCTGTCTTTCCTAGACACAGTAAAAACTTTAAACAGCCTTGAAATTAAATGTAATATATTTGCATCTGTATAGTTTTTATTTTAGCATCTGGAAACCATTTAGCCAGTTATTTATTTGAAAACTGGTCTTAGACCAGTAAAAGGCTAAGGACTGGAGCTGTGTCTGTCCTGAGCTACCAGATCAAGGCCAGACAAGAAACTATGATTGAACCCAGGCAGGAGGCTGACCCAGTGGAAAAAGGCTGTTCCAACCCAAATTGGAAGCATCATTGATTCATGAAAGATTAGAATCATGATCTCCATCACATGAGGTTCAACTCTAGCTGCCACCATCATCAACAAATGAATAGCAACAAGTAAATTCCTTGCTGATGTTCGTGATTACATGAATCCCAGACATCACAAGGCTCAAGGGAAGGAATATCTCCTCCTATTTAAGGGAACAAAAATATAAACAGATTTAATTTGTTATCAAAGGGCTGTATGATATATTTTCCACAACATTAACCTCAAGGGATCAAGGAGGGGAGTTGGATAATATGCGACGGTAATTGAAATTTTGGAAAATGTGCCAGAAACACACAAGGCTTGAGTTTTTAAAAGTCAAAAAATGCATGTGAAATAATATCTGAAAGAGCCTTTGAAAAAGTAATTGCACACAATTCAAAATAAAGCTATAAGGTCAAATGTCTCTTAGCATCCAGTCTGTTACATAATCACCTTCATAAAAGTCGGTTGGCTTCTACCTCTCCTCTTACCGCTACGCTCATACTGCCTTGTTTCTAACACATCTTTATTTTATCCAAGGTTTTTTGGGTAGGGTTATTTGATGATAAATTTTTATAATTAACAGAAAAAATGTGGTACAAAACATTTGACCTATACACTATTTTCCAGAAATACCTTCACTGTGTGTAGAGATGCCTCTTGTCGACTATAGTAATCTTTTCAACTCAATTACAAAAAGATAGACCCTTGGGAAAAATTATGTCAGATCCTACAATTAAAAAGGAATTTGAGAAAACTGGGAGTGGTTTTAATGAAAGACTTATGGAAATCCTCTAGGAGATGAAACCAGGGAGCAGGGTGAGATATTAATTCAATCCGTGTCTTCTTAAAGTTCAAGAAACTGAGGTGAAGAAGGGGAGGATTTTTTAAAGGATTTATTTATTTTTATTGGAAAGGCAGATATACAGAGAGGAGGAGAAAGAAAGGAACATTTTCCATCCACTGGTTCACTCCCCAAGTAGCTACAACAGCTAGAGCTGTACCAATTCAAAACCAGGAGCCAGGGGCTTCTTCCGAGTCTCCCACATGTGTGCAGGGTCCTAAGGCTTTGGACCGTTCTTGACTGCTTTCCCAGGCCACAATCAGGGAGCTGGATGACAAGTAGAGCTGCCGGGGTACGAATTGGTGTCCATGTGGGATCCAGGTAGTTGCAAGGTGAGGATTTAGTCAACAGGCCATTGCACTGGGCCCAAGGGGGTGGAGCTAGGGAGGCTTATCACAGCGGTTATGTTACTCCTCCTGGCCCCATGCTTCTAAAGTCCATGTAAGGTAAGAGCTCAGCCTCTAGGCAAATGAGTATTATATGTGATGGGTCAAAGCCCTGTACCTTGCCGCATCAGTCACTTAGCAAAATGTGAGTTCCCTATGGACATCATGTCCTAAGAAAACCCCCAACTAGCTCCATTTCCTGGCCTTGAAGAGATGTCTGATCCTTTTCCCCTTTCAGTGTGGACTTGATCAGCAGTGACTTCTAGCAAGCTCAACTGTGCTAAGTGATGAGATTCACTCCTCTCAACATATTGGTTAAGGTCTTGATTTGCCTCTGACAACCAACACTCTTCCTTGTTGACCAACTGTTACGTTCTACTGTGCCCACTGAGAGACCTCCATGACAAGGAATTGAGGGTAGTTACTAGGGCAACAACTAGAAAGAATCAAGGCCCTCAACCGACTGCATCCGGAAATGCAGTTCTGCCTGTAACAGGAACAGGTGAGTCCTTTCCATGCTAACAACTCAAATGCAACTCAAACCCAGAAGCAACAGCTGAACTGAACTCTTAGCAGAGATTCTAGGTCAGGGCATCCCTTTTCTTTGATTGCTGACCCACTAAAAGTGTGAATTAGTGACTATGTATCATAGTATGTTGCTGAATTTGGAGATAATTTATTACACAGCAATAGATACTTAACACCTCCTCCCACAATATGAAACACAGCATGAATTTTAAGCACTTTTTTTTGCCAAACATCTTCTACAATTTTTAAAGAAATGTTTTCATGATGCAGTTCCATAGGCTCATGAATTTCCTCTTCTACCCTTCCCATTCCTCCTCCCCCACACTGTTTTCCTTTATGTTATTACAATAGTATAATCTTTCAACAACGGACACAAAGTGTAGCATGGCATTGTAGGTATAGACAATTTGCTTCTGAAATCCCACCAAAAGAAAGCACCTTGCTGCTGTTACCACGTCCACTCCTGACTACCATCGTGCTGTGCCATAGCTCATGTTTTCCTGCTTTGACACCCAGCCATAAATCACACTGGAACCCTGAACTCCATTTCTGCTACTACTTGGCCACCCGCAGGAGCCGGGGATTCACTAACTATTTCTTATTCTAGTATATACAACCAACTTTCAAGAGAAACCCAAGTGGTTGGACTCCTTGGGAAGAATGCTACATCCGTCTTCCCTGCCATCCTCAGGGCAGCCTATTATCTCAGGTTGCTGTCTTCTATCATAGCAAACTAATGGCTGTGTTTCCAAACCTTTACTCACAGTGAGGGACATTTAGATTCCTGCTCTGACTCACAATTGCGTTATTGAATGAAAGTTTTATTAACAGTTTCCATAACACCACATTACTGAATCTAAAGGTTGGTGAGAAAGAATTTATGCTAGTTAAGTGGATTTTCTGTATTCTTTTGTTGCTACTTCCCTCAAAGGAAGACCAAACCACAGACTATCTGGCCCAGACAAAAAAAGAAGGTAATCAATGATAAATTTTCAACTTCATTCTCTAGGTCTTGTGTTTTTCCATATCCATTTGAGATGAAACAACAGGAACGATTCTTAAGTGATGTTCCACACAGTGAATACAATTTATTAGGACGATGCGTTTTTGAAAATGACTGTGAAGTCTTTCTAAATTCCATTCAATCCAAGATACATTCAGGACTTTGACACATGAACATCTCAAACATCCAGCATTTTTTTTTTTGTACCTTACAGGAATTTAAAAAACAAAGAAAAAATATATAAAATCTAACCCCACTGTTCATAAACCACTAATGAAAATGGAAACTCTACATAAAAAATTCAATATGGAAAATAGTCAGTATTTGGTTATATAATTAGACCTAATGTCTTCAAAATTGAAAAATAATAAATAATATTTTAAAGAGTGTTTCAAATTCTTATTTAAATGGTCTGTGCTGATACACCTTACTAAAAGTTAAACATTTAAAATACAATGCCGAAGAGTGAAAAGATCAGGGTAAAGTTATGTCTACCTCTTACTAGAAAGTGATTACTTTTGACAAGCCTGCCTGATGAGATCATAACCATTTTATTTAACCAATGTGTGTGTGAAGTTTAATTTCACCAAGAATAATATGATCATTTTAGATGTTGGACAGTCTTAATGGTCATTTCCCAAGCTATCGGTGACATTAACAACTAATAATCTTGAGCATTTAGTAAGTGCCAGGTGTTATGATTATTATCACATTTAATCTTTACAGTAATGATTTTGCACATAAACTATTTTTGTACCCATGCAACAGATCAGAACATCGAGACTCAAGAAGAGTTAAGAAACTTGCCTACATGGGCCCGGCGGCGTGGCCTAGCGGCTAAAGTCCTCGCCTTGAAAGCCCCGGGATCCCATATGGGTGCCGGTTCTAATCCCGGCAGCTCCACTTCCCATCCAGCTCCCTGCTTGTGGCCTGGGAAAGCAGTTGAGGACTGCCCAAAGCTTTGGGACCCTGCACCCGCGTGTGGGAGACCAGGAAGAGGTTCCTGGTTCCCGGCTTCGGATCGGCACGCACTGGCCCATTGCGGCTCACTTGGGGAGTGAATCATCGGACGGAAGATCTTCCTCTCTGTCTCTCCTCCTCTCTGTATATCCGGCTGTAATAAAATGAATAAATCTTTTAAAAAAAAAAGAAAGAAAGAAACTTGCCTACAGTTCCACTGCTAGTAAAGGATGGAGCCAGGCTACAATTTAAGCAGTTTGGAGCTAGAGAATGTGCTCCTCATCACAGCAATATACCCTCCAGAGTTAATCTGAAAGCTGTTAATAGGAAAGTGCTCCAGTCCATTGGTTACAGAATTACTCTTGGATATCGTGGAACATTCGTTATGATCGTGTTTTTGAACGGTACAATAATAAATGATATATGAATGCTGCTCCCAGAGGGTTTGCAGATTGCCATTACAGCTTGCTTATAGCATTATTAGTGAAATTATAGGAATAAGAATCCCATGATTCTTTGAAAGTTGAGATTTCCTCTCAAAATGAGCCATAACGTGGTTCATTTAGCAGACACTGGAAGTGCCCTGTGCATATCTCCTTAACGCGTGACAGTTCAGCCCTTGCCAAAATCCCCCCTCTATATGCACTCCCGACTAAACACCTGCAGACTCCTCGTGGTCTTAATGCGTGAAGAGGGCAGGTGGGCAATGCTAGGGAGTCCCTACTCCCTGGAGAAGCAAGCAGGTAATGACTTCCACGATTGCAGGAAACACTCCAGTTTCCTCATCTTTCAGAAGGCATCTCTCAGAGCAATCAACTACCGAGTCTTCCGTAGTTTCCCAGACTGAGCCTTAGTTGCCCAAAATGACTCACTTGACAATATATGGTTTATGAACTTTTGTCCCTTCCCGCTCTCACTTGTGTACAATCACATCAATACTTTCTGAAATCTGTTTTTCTAAGTAACTACTTATACCTAAGCTATTTCTAGGGGAAACCAACATAAAATAACTTGTCAATTAACACAATTCCAATAATATGGATATTCACTGTCATTTTCAGTAGTATCAGAACTCAAGGCTCTGTCCAAGTGTTAACATATCAAGGGGTGACTTCAACCTATGGAGAAGAAATTCTCAAATACTTTCAAAAGAGATACTCTCTAAGAAGTCAAATAAGAAAGCAACTGGATGGAGGGAGGGCATGGCTCAGTGGTATATCAGGCTAAGCCTCTACCTTCAGCACTGACATCCCATATGGGCACTGGTTCAAGTCTCAGCCACTCCAGTTCCAATCTAGCTCCTTGTTTATGTCCTAGGAAAGCAGTGAGTGTGGTCCAAGGTCTTGAGCCTCTGAACTTATGTGGGAAACCTGGAAGATGCTCCTGGCTCCCAGCTTGAGATCTGTCCATGGAGGCCACTGTGGGAATTTTGAGAGTGAAAGAGTGGATGAAAAATCTCTCTCTCTCTCTGCCTCCCACCCTCAAGGCAAATCTAACTTTCAAGGAAAACAAATAAATATTTGAAAAAAAGCAAGTAAGCAAGCAACTAAATAAGAGCATCGAGAGAACAGGTCACAATGACTGTAGGCAGGAAAAGGCACCCCAGGAAAGCTGCATACTCTATGAAAGCCAGGTCATTTTCAGCAGCTTATTTTTCCACAACTAATTTTCATTATATTGACTTCTTAACACCATTTTTAAAAATTTTGAATAAAACGTTATAATAGCGCATTAGTGCCTGGATGAGGGGCGTGGGATTAATAGGGGTGACAAGGAAGAAACTTGACTTGCTCATGAGTTTGGTAATGGCTTTGGTGATGAACTCAAATTGAAATACACATAGTGTCAAAATGCATCAAATGTACACTTCAAATAATATTGACAATAAAGATGCAAAAAGGGTACATACTCAATGAAAATTTCCCAGTAGTTTATAATAGCAGTTCCTTAGTACTCCTAGTACTCCAGTGTCCCCAAGAGGCAATCTTTTGGCCCAAGTTTGTCTTTTCTCTATTGTATCTTTGTATGGGATATCATTAAACACCTTAGTTTTGAATTCCATCTACAATAAATGACACCTAAGTACAGAAACTTCAGTGCCCATCTCATTTAGTTGAGAAAATGTTCTGGAACCTCTATTATGAACCAGCAGACAGAATATTTATCTCTTCATCTCTTGCATACCTTCTTTCACATAAATACATAAATCATTTTAAAAAAACACACGTCATAAATATCAAAAGATAGAACTCACAATCAAAATTTCTCTGGCATCTTAAGTGGTTTTTAAGAGTTGGAGATCCTGAGACTGAAGGATTTGGGTGCACAAGGCTCCATGTGATCTGCTCCACCAAACCTCTTCACCCTTCCTTTCCCCACCAATCTTCACCTTTTCTATAATTCCGGTAGCTGTATCTTTGGTGGCTCCGGGATTGGAGACTCTAAACCTGCGTACTAACCTCTACAAAACCAGTGACATGAACGTTGTGTTCATCACCCATGAGTGAGGATGTTGAGTTTAACTATTCTGCATCTCCTTCAACCAAGAGTTCCATCACATATCTCGGGCCTCAGTTTATAAATAGGGAAGTTTATCAGCAATGGTTCCTTGCATAAATGGATTCTGAGTTTATCATGCAATATTTATTTCCTCCAAATTGAAGTATACATGAATGTAAAAGTGTGCCTTTTATATTCACAAAGTGAATTATAATCTAAACTGCCCCAAAGCTTACATTTTTCCATGAATACTGCTGGGCGTGTTTCCATGATAGTATAAATGCACTCCAGTTTATCTTTTCCTAATGGATTCACTGTACTGTAAAGTCTAAGTGGGCCATCTCATGAACTATCTTCTCCTATTAATGGACATTTAGATCTCCCCCCGCCCCATAGTTGCCACTATATATACATCTGTTTGCACATCTCTTTGTGAAGATTGATTCACCAAGGAAGAAGTCACTGGGATAGAAAATCTGTGTGTTTAAACTTTTGGTGGTGAATGCTAAATTGACCTTCAAAAAAGACTGGACGGATGAACATTCACACTAACAATAAAGATAACAAAGAAGCTATGTGGATAGTAGGCCCTGAGAAATAGAAAAAAGTGGTTAGGCTCACCGAGATTATATATCCCATTGGTTTCTCACCACAGTGTTTAAAATGTTTCTTCAAGAACTCACAGTGCCTTTCAAATGTATAGTGTCTTGAAAGAATGACAAATTACTGAAACCTCAGGAAGACCATTTGTGAGTCTTCAGAAACATAAATGAGATAAGGAATTAAAACTTGAATGAGGAGAAACGAACATGCATGTTCAAAGAGGAAAGGAAACATGTTAAGAACTCTAGGACAGGTCTCATCTATTGTTTCATGGAAGACAATAAGACAACACTGGACAGTAGAGAAAGAAACCATTAGATGTCACAAATCCAGAAAAAAGACACATTGAAGGCAAACAGCTGGTATTAGATTAACCAGCTGTGTTCCACATTGTTTAGTCATGGATCACCTCCTCATTTTGAAAAGTGACTAATCGTTTGTGAGACTGTCTTCTACTATGGCCCTGTGCATGCTGGACACTGCAATCTCTGAAATCCTTTCCTGCTTGAAACCAATTGGCATACAATAGCACAACCTCACCATGTTAAACCTTTGGAAGTCGGAAATCTCAACTAGATCTCAGTGGACTAGAGACAACATACTGCAGGTTTTCTGCAAGTTTTAGGAGAAAATAATTCCCTTGCTTTTTCTGGACTCTATGTTTGGTATATACTTGCAAAGAGGGAATCTCAACTGATTTTGAACTCTGGTTATGCAACAAGGTGGAGGAATCCACCATGGGGGGAGGGTGTGGGGAGTGGTGGGGAGAATCCCAGTACTTATGAAACTGTGTCACATAATACAATGTAATTAATGAATAAATTTAAAAAAAATCTCCTACTATCAAACAGAACTGATGACAAGTATCTTTTATTCAAAATAAATCATATGTATAAGTCCTTCTGCTTGATCAAGGTGGCATTGTACTCTTGCTAATAAATGTCGGGTTATATAAACTTTAGGATTAATATGTGCAGAAGCTTTTATGTACAACTCTAGGCTCATAACATCATCTGTTATGTCAAAACATCTAAGTGGGAGTAAGAAAATTTAATTTGTCATTTGTATGCTTTATCTATCTCTCCGCAAAACATCTGGAGATTGGGATACTCCTGGTGAACATATGTTATTTTCCAACTAGATATTTAAACTTGGTCACACACAGTTACGGCGTGGACTATGAAGATGCTGGTATCACTTCCAAATCTAAAAGCAAACAAACAAACAAAAAACCCTCCATCTATCTAGTATTTTGACCTTTTCTTGTTCTCACTAGATTTAAACATGTTTTACCTTGGTTTATAGTCGTGAGATGGTCAGTTTTTTATTTGTAATGATTTAATCATGTTCTGACTTTTCAGTCACCCTTACACATGTAGAGAGAAAGCACATGACATTATTCTCTTGGTCATTCCTAGATAGTTGTGTTGTATTGGGCTGCACAACTTTTCTTTGAAAAGTCTTAAGTTATCCATTCTTACTTAATTCCTAGTTTTTTTTCTGTATTTCCTATCTTCTTTCTATATTCTTTTGCTGAACACCGATCACATGTATATTTCTTTGCCTTTATCTCATGGGACACCAAGCATGAAAATATGGCATGCTATGTGCCATCCAATTTCTTAGGTTATAATGTGAAAATAGTGAAAAGAAGTTATGAATGACTACCATTCCAGAGGAATGTGGAAGAAAGTGTATTGATTTCTTTCACATTAGAAAATTAAGGTCAAAGGTGGGTTCAACGAGCTTGTGCTGTTTTAGAAGTTTTGGTGAGTTAAGAGTGGAAAGCTGGATCTGGAATAATAGATTTCAGTAACTGCCATTGTTGATTCGGGGTGTAAAGAGCAAATGTGGAAATCTTGCAATAGCTTTAACAGAAGGGTAAGGTAAGGACATCAGGCAGTCTTGCAATTGCTTTAACAATTTTAACATCAGGCTTTGGAAGCGAGTCAGGTAAAGGATGAAGAGAGAAAGTGGAGGGTGAAGCAGCGTTTGTGCTTTGATTTATAGACAATGATGATGCCACCACTTAAAAAGACACAGTCAGTTCTGTGTTTTCTGAAGCTGGGTTTGAAAGCTATAGGCAGAGGATTGGCTGCCATGAAACAAGGTTATATGAAGAAAGGAGGACAGCTCAGATGCCGTTTCAATGAAGTTGTGGAAAAAGTAGCTTCTGAAGCATCTTAATTCATTTTCAAGTAAGTTGTACCTTGCTTTCATTTGTAAAAACCGCATTAAATGCCTGCCCTTAAATCCACATCAGAGTACTTAATTCTCTTCAGGAATTGATGGGTTTTTTTTTCAAACACTATACTTAATTTGCTTTAAATGTACTTTGTGAAGGTATTATTTCCCACAAATTATTTCAACTTGTGCTATCTTTTTTTTTGATATGCATGCAAGGCCAGTGCTGAGCTGAGCTGAAGCCAGGAACTTCTTCCAGGTGTGCCACGTGGGTACCAGGGGTGCCCAGGGACTTAGGCCATCATTTGCTACTTTTCTAGGGTAAGAAGGGAAGCCACCAGGACTTGAATCAATGCCCATATGGGATGTTCACATGGCAGGGTAGGATTAGTCTACTATACCACCTTGTATCCCTTGACTACTTCTATTTAAACCATTCAGATCAACTTTGGACCATGAGCAATGAGAAGATCATGTGTTATCAGTACATTTGAAATAAGAATGACAGAAACTAACATATTCAGAAGCTAGTAGGATGAATGAAGTCTAACAGAGGTCCTGATACATGGACCAGTTCTTACTTGAGGTAAATGTGTTATCATGTAAGCATCATTTTTTTCTGATGGTAACATGATAAACACTCAATGGGCACAGCTGTTTAGCTGAAAATGAGAAGAAAAATGTCAGTGATGGAGAAAAAAACCAGCTTCATTTTCTTGGAAAAAGAGATGAACAGAGAATAGATGAACTAATGAGCTGAATTGCCTCTTGGAAAGAGAGCAAGCATGAGAGAGAGTAGAGGGAGGCATAAGCGAGGCTTCAGTAAACAGTTGTGGATTTCAAATTTCATTTTGCTTAGTAAGCAAAGCAAGAGATTTTCCAAAAGAGCTCATTGACATTATACATCCTACAAAGTGTATACATATATTTCATTTTTATGCAGCTAATTAACTTGCGCTAACTTTTTACAGCATGTTTGAGTAGGATCTTGTTGGAAGCAGTAAGAAAGATCTGACACCAGTTTAAAAAGATTTTCTATGAAAACAACAATTTTGCTACAAAGCAAAATGAAACATCAAAGCTACAGTAAATATGTAAATGTATCATAAAGACATAAAGATGAAATCATATGTGCTTTACAAAAACATTGCGGGGATAATGCTCTAAGAAAGTTAGCCATTTACAAATGATAAATCATTTCAAGAAGGGGACAGGACAGTGTTAAAAACGAGGCCCATTAGTGGCAGACCATATACAGGAAGTTGCAAGAAAACTTTTTCTATTTGTCTTCATTCTCTGATTAGGAAGGATTAATGACATTAGCAGAAACAATAGCATGAAAAAACTCTCAACATGTGAGTGTACACAATTCTGACTGAAAAATTAAAGTGAAGGCAACTTTCTTCTTGAGGGATGCCAAGCCAAACTATTATATTCAAATCAGCTACAGGTAAGAGTCACATCTTTAATGCAAATATGAAAAAAAAAAGGGAATCCAGTTTCTGGGTCATTTCTTTGAAGAGTTTGGACAGAAGATGAAGATGGTTGTACCAGCTTGATCCTGAAAACAAGAAACAAGCAAGGCAATGTCTACAAATCGGTGGGAAAGACTCAGGCGAGACAAAGCAATGGTCAAGAGAAGGGGTCACAACAGCCACTTTCTGAGTGCTCAAGGTCTTTTGTGTTTTTGTTGTTGACTTATTGGAGGAACAACGAATGATGGAATATGTTTATTAGGCCAGTGTTTGGGAAAGTTAGCCAGAGCATTAGCAGGACAGTACCACAGGAAGCACTCATGCGTGCGATTTTCTTACCAATGTTCCGGCTTAGTACTCTCATCAAACAGGGTCCATTTGGGTAGAGTTTCAATAACAGATCCTATTATTCATCTTAGAATTCTTATTTGGCTCTTTCTGGATTCTTTCTGTTTCTTCATTAAAAAAAAAAATTACTTTTATTTTTATTGGAAAGTTAGATCTTCAGGGAGAAGGTGAGATGGAGCAAAAGATCTCCCGTCTGCTGGTTTACTCCCCAAGCGGCAGCAATGGCTGGAGCTGAACTAATCCGAAGCCAGGAACCAGGAGCCAGGAACTTCTTCCGGGTCTCCATGCAGGCACAGGGTCCCAAAGCTTTGGCCTATTCTCTGCTTCTTTCCCAGGTCAGAAGCAGGGAGCTGGATGAAAGGTGGAGCAGCCACCAGGATATGAACCAGCACCCCTAAGGGATACCAGTGCAGACAAGGTGAGGGTTTGGCCACTGATCCATCCTGCTGGGCCCTTGCTTCTGAATCTTAATAACATCTTTAAAGAACTCTATTTTTACTTAGCTGAAAATTTTTAAAAAGACTGAGTCAACAGTGTAATTCCTAGTACCTTCAATTTGTTTAGGGCTGGCCCAAGTAACTGCTACCTTCACTCACAAAACTGCCTTGAGTTGTGTGGTCACATGTCAGATTAAACAACTACCTGCAGCACCAGTACCTATTTCAGAGTGCCAGTTGAGATTCCTCTTCTTCCGATTCAAATGCAGTTTCCTGCTAATAAACCTGAGAAGGTAGGTGTCACATATATAGGGAGATCATGGTGGAATTCCAGGCTTCTGGCTTCAGCCTGGTCCAGGTAGGTAGCTGTAGCCATTTGAGGAGTGAAACAATGGATGGAAGATATCTCTGTGTCTTTGTTTACACTCTTCCAAGTAAATAATTGTTTAAAAAGTAGTAACAAATTCAAAAATTTCTGGAACGTAATGGCATTTTGAGGAACAAAAACAGCTTGTGTTTTAATCCTACTTCCCGTAAATATTTTGAAGTTGCCATGCATAACAGAGTGGCTAATAATCAGGGCTTGCAATCAGACTACCTGCATATATATCACAGTTATATAATCTACAAGCTGAGTTTTACAGTTTTAATGGTATCCTCCCTCAGATTTGTATGTGGCATCTTAATCCCCAATACTTCAAAACATGATGTTCATTGAGAAAGGGGTCATTGTAGATGTAATCTTCTGAGAGGAATGTAGTGAATCCCTTTGTGCGGTGATGAGCTAATGCAGTCTGGAGCAACTGCAGAAATCACAGTTCTGGGCGACCGAAGTCTAAGAGCAGGGTGTCCATGTGATCAGAGCCTGGTGAGGGCGCTGTCCTTGGCCTTAGGTGGCTGCCTAACCACAGTCTATACATAGCCATGTCTGTGTTCCTGCAGGTGGGGAGGGAGAAGAGCTTCTTTTACTCTTATCAGGCCACCCTGTCAGAGCAGCACTCTATCCTTAAAACTTTATGAATTTAGTTAACCTCACTTACCTACTAAAAGGGTCATGTTGGGCATTGTGCCATCAACATATGTATTCTGGTAGGACATAACATGGTCCACAGTAGCTCCTAGTTAACTTTTTCTGATGTCTTAAAAGTAAGAAGGAATCAAGATAAATACATATTCTGTTCTATTCTTTCTCTTCAGTCCTAAGTTTATATTTCGTTCTTCCATGCTCAAATGGATAGTTGGTTCTTATATTTGCATTTTTTGTTTGTTTTTAAGATTTATTTATTTCAAATGGAAAGGCAGATTTATAGAGAGAATGAGGAAAAAGGTCTTCCATCTGCTGGTTCACAGCCCAAACAGCCACAACGGACTGAGCTGAGCTAATCTAAAGCCAGGAGTCAGGAGCTTCTTGCAGATCTTCTATGACAATGCAGGGTCCCAAAGCTTTGGGGTGTCCTTGACTGCTTTCCCAGTCACAAGCAGGGAGTTAGATGAGAAGTAGAGCAGCCAGGACATGAACTGGTGCCCATAAGGGATCCCAGTGGTTGTGAGGAGTAGATTTTAACCACTGAGTCATCATGTGGGGCCTTCTTATACTTGGTTTATAAATGAAGAAAGAATTACTTACAAGCCAAGTGTTATTAAAAGCAAATCCTTACGGGAAACAAAGCTAATTTTCCTAATGTTTTTTATTAATGGTTTTGTTACATGTCAGCTTGTGTGTACATTTAGGTGGCTGTTGTGTTTTATTTACCCTGTCTTATTGGTCATCAGACACATCTGATTCTCTCAGCTGTGGAACATGTATCTCACATTCTTTTGCCAACAGAATCCTTCTACTTTATACATTCAATTATTCTGATGCCTCCATAGTCCACTCTTTATTCCTTATACTTTTATAAAGGGATCAAAAACATATTGGATCCATAACATTTTTATATTTTATCAAAATATCCAATGAAAGGGTCCCGCACATGTAAAACAATCAAGATTATTCTCTTCATCTCTGATAGACGCCAAACAAAGTTCTTGCTCACTATAGTCATCCAATGAATACTGTCTGATAACTTCAGTCAAAGGAGCCCCTTTCCCATGAACACTTCGACAGCATCAGGAAAAGATCCTTTCCTACTTAGTTGAAAGATGCTCCTAATGAATCCTAATGAGTCATAGTATTTTCCTTCCCTTTATAGCTCTAATTTTGCAAACTGAAGTTGAAAACTTGGTATTCATTTTTAAAAAAACATATAATACTATGACTAGGACAAATTTGGTGATTGAAATAGGCAAAATTTTGAAGAGAAAAAGAGACATAGAGAAAGATTTTCGATCTGCTGGCTCACTCCCAAACAGCCACAATGATTGGAGCTGAGCCAATCTGAAGCCTGTGAAACAACGAGTTTCTTTTGGGTCTCCCACATTGGTTCAGGGTCCTTTATTGCTTTCCCAAGCCATAAGCAGGGAGCTGGATGGAAAATAGAGCAGCCAGAACACAAATCAATGCCGATATGGGATCCTGGCACTTACAAGATGGATTTAGCCATTGAACCATTGCTCTGAACCTGAAAATCTGTAAATATTTGAACATATGTGTAGTCACATACAAAGGGCTACATCAAAGGGGTTGCCAACTCATAATGGTACTAATTGTTGGGAACCTATTGATTATAATACAAGTTGATAAGCCCACAATGAACTAAATAAATTAATAAATTAATGGGAGAAAAGTCAAGTCTCTTGTAGTAGCATGATAACTAGTCCATGTAAAATAGGGATGAAATTAGAAAATCTCTAATAGATGTTAATAGTAACGAATAGAAGTTGAATGAAAAACCTGACACATACCTTAACTCAACAATCAAACTTCATAGAAACAGAACTCCAGCATCATGTGCTGTAGGTGTGATAAACCGAAGACACAACGTGTCTTCTCTGATGTTTCTGCTGCTTTTAGTCTTATCCTGAATCTAATCACAAAGAAATACCAAAAAAAAAAATCAAAACTGTGTTCCATAAACGGGATTACATTTCTTGCAATGTTGGATCAAAGAAGACAAAGGAGAGTGATGGACTTTGCACCCTAAATGACACGTGATTTTAGTTGGATTAGATGCTGGGTAGGATGAAGTTGCTAAAACTAATGTGGCTTCAGTGCGAAGGATAGTAGATTAGTATACTGAACAAATGTTGAATTTTTGTAACTGTACTTGAATGAACCTTTGGTTCTTAGGACACGTTAACTTACTGATGTATTCAGAGGCGAAAGGCTATAATATCCTCAATTCATATTCAAATAAACAATGTGTGTGTGTGTGTGTGTTTGTAAGACCATGGGAAAACTTGGTTTTAAGTAATTGATGAATGTAGATATATGGCTTAATAAAATATTCTTTGTGTTATTCTTGAAAAGAAGTCTGTCATTTTTGAAATTACAGGAAAATTACATACAAATAGATACAATTCAAGCTTTAGTTGGAAAAAGTCGCCCAACATGGAATTATTCCTTTAAAATACATCAGCTAGGGTTGGACTAATAAGTAATATTCCAGGTGTGTAAAGCTGTAAGCTCAAGGTCTGATTGCAAACATTGAATTTCTTATGGATGATAATCCCCAACTGAGGCTTAGACAAGTTACTTTGTGCCAAACACAGTGACATGTCTAAATTCAGGAGTTTTTATATTTGAAAAAAAATTATATATCCTTTATTTTTTATTAAAAATGTGCAAGTATTGGTATTTCTAAGTCCCTTCTTTGGATAAATAGTGTCAATGTTTAACTCTAGCCAGGTCCTTCTGTCCTTTCAGATTGTCCTCAAAATATTACCTTTGAAAAAGTGATACTTAGCAGGAAAAAATAGCTTCAGTGTCCTAACGCATAGCCACAGAATGAGATCAGTTTCTGCCTCGCCCCCCCTTAGAAAAGGTATTTGTTATCGTCAAAATATTGAGACAAGCTGAGAGATGCATCCACAACATTTCTGAAACTCCACAAATATCAGACTGGAGATATTGCAGTGTAAATTAGAATTTGACACATTCAAGCATAAATGACAAAATTGAGAGGCATGTATAAGCCAAAGTAATGCAAAAACATTCAGCCTATGCATTGGAACAGAAGAGATTAAAAACTGGAATATGGAACATATTGGCAGCTTTAGTAGTCTGCAGGTATAAAAAGCAACTTGTGGTGATGTTAGCATAGCAGAGTGTATTGCAACCACTAAGTTTATCTTAAGAGCAAGATGTTTTTGTGTTCACTTTCCACAAGTTTTGCTTGTTGATGACTTTTCACTGAAATTATACAAACTATTAGAATTTAAATGTACATGAAGTAAAATTCCAACAGAATAGCAATTTCCCTAAGTATATTAAGGACATTTTTTCTTTTATAAGTGTTTTTTTTTTTTTTTTTTTTTTGTCTTCATGCTTTCTCCAATCTCAAGCACTATTTTGTTTCTAGTTTTGGGAGACAGTGTGAAATTGATCATGGTGCTTTTGGCTGCATCAGAATCCACAAAAACAAGATACTATTTAAAAAATATCAACAGTTCATGACAAACTCAAATAAAAGGTAACTATTTGTTCCAACCTTTTAAAAAAATATGCATCCTGTTCCATAAACATACTTTTAACATGAACTTTTTGATGACATCTCATATGCAAGAATATAATTATTTTTTGTACCAAAATAGATTTGCTTTAAATGATCATATTTATTTAGAGGAACTAGAGAGAGAGAGTTGCTGAAGCCTCAAGAGTTAAAAGGGTTAAGATTCCAGAGAGGGGAAATTTGAAAGCAGTTGCTCATTTGTAGCTGCTTTTTTGTAGCTGCTTCTTTGTTTGGGCAATAGGCCAAGAACTCAGGATCTGGTCTGAGAGAGAACTGGGAAAAGGCATGTGCAAGTTTTGTAGTTCCATGAAGCTAGAAAGACAGGAGCGGGGACGTCAAAGATCTCTAACATAAGCAAGTGCTTCTCAGCACTTTTGCCAAATTCTGAAGGTGTAGAGCATGGACGCATTAGAAAGGAAAGGCAAAAACGTCCCAAAGCAGAACAGAGCAGTGCTCAGTTCTCTACTGTGTACAGGACAGCCATTACAGTGCCAGACACATATGGGCCCCTGGACTCAACTTTAGGGCTACATTCCAAGAACATGGGACAAACAGACGTCAACTGAGCTGAAATCTTGCAAAACATGGCCTCTTCCCGGTGACCACTAAGAGGAAAGTGATGAACTCCTACTTTTCTTGCATCTTTTCTCTGTCCATCCGTTTCTTAGTTTTCTTAAATATTCTAGCAATTAGTTGCTGACTAACTCATGATCTGTACCCCTGATGTTTATGTTGATATTACCTCTGCTCTCTAATTTCTATCACATTATTCTATCACTTTGCAGGTCTGTATATATTTTATATATCCAGTGTCTGGAAACTTACATTTTGTGATTTCGTTATTTTTTGAAATTGTGTCCATTTAGTCTTCATAATTGAGAACTCAACCATTTAATTTTCTTGCGTCTGTTTCTGTTGTCCTTGCATTTGGATTCTTGTTCATTTTCATAGTAAGTTTCGTGAACTGTTGGATCTTCTCTAGGACAATTACAGTTTAAACAGTGTTCTTGTTATGGTACGGTTCTCCCAAATCCGATCCCAACTTGGAATCATTCACCTTAATCCAATCAGGAAATGCTTTGGCCCAACACCAGCCTGCAGTCTACACTGCTCTATTTCTCCTTCAACCTCAGTTGCTAGAATGAAGCCTGCGGAGGGCCCAGGCTAACAGACTAGAGTGTTTACGGTGACCTCTTTCCCTTGGTGATCCTCAATTCCAATTTTTGTTTACTCAGTGTGGTGAGGTTGCCAAAAACTCTCTTCTCCTTTTCAACTGCTTCTTACTTAGCTTCTTAACCTCCGACACCACTCAATGGAGAATTGGCAAATGTTGGTCGGAGAGAAACAAAGAATGTTAGGCTTGTTCTCTGCCTCTTTATTTTCCATGATTTTGGTCCATCATGTCCTTGATTGCTTATTGGCCTCTAGTCTGCTTTGTGTCTTTACAGCCCCTTGACATTTGCAAACACTCTGCCCCCCCCCTTTGGCTGCCATCTCCTACCTCTGCCTTTTCAAACTTGTATCACAAATTTTGAAATGCACTAACAGGAAAAGTATGAAGAACTTGAGCTTATCTTAATAATCTTTAAAGTTTTTTTTATCTTAACCTTGCAATCCTGGTGTATTTTCCACTACAGAATTTATTCATGTCTATTCAATTTTGGCTCTTCTAGCTAATCTTAGTTCTTTATCTTCCGTTGTAAGAGTATCAGTCATGGACAGAAACAGAAGTCCTTTCCTTTTTTATAATTTACTAACCCTGAATTAAATGCCTCATTTTACAAATGAGGTAAGTGGTTAGTTTTAAAAAGAGGGGATGTAGTTTGCTGAAAGTTACATGGTTTGCAAATGTAGTACTTTAATCATTTTTTAAAACTCCTTGCTTAAGTCCTTATGCTACATCACAGTGGTCCCATTTTTGCTTCAATATTTATTGTATTTATTTGAAAGATGCAGGGATAGAGACAAAGATAAAGAGCTGTCATCTGCTAGCTCACTCCCCAAATAGTTGCCATAGTTAGGGTAGACAAGGTTAAAGGCAGGAGTGAGAAACTCAATCCCAGGATCACAATTGGGTACAGGGTTCCCACGCTTTGGCTGTCTTCCATTGCTTTCCAGGGACATGCGTAGGAAGTTGAATCTGAAGTTGAGCAGCCAGGACTGGAGCTACAGCTCTATTATTAGATGCGATCAGGGCACATGGCAGCTTAAAGTGCTGCCCCACAATTCTGTGTCTCTTCCCTGCCCTCGTCCACCCTCTCCTCTTCCTATGTTTAATGGCCACTCATTCACGTGGTGAGCAAGTTGTTTCAGAGGCTCATGAAAAAATATGAGGCAATCCATTGTTTCATCTATTTCTCTTGTATACAAATGAAATGCACATACATACATATAAGTTTGTATACATATGTATTTTTATTAAAATTAATAGCTGGTCTGTTCATTTCCTGATATAGTACTCAAACTGAAATAATAATATTATTCATATATATTTTATGTATTTAGTCAAATTAAATTTTTATCAAATCACATTCAAAATCAATCCATTTGATAGCAACCTAACATTTAGGTTATATGACTGTACTATCTCTAACAAAACAATGTAAACATAGGTTAATTTTAAACAACTAATGCTCATCGATCACTTGTGGGATTTCCAATGCTTTATATGCACTAGGCTTTGTGGCGAGCACAAGATATTATTTTCTTGCAAAGAAAGGAAGGAGAGTTTAGAAATAATTTCAAAACTTGCCTAAAAAGATTCCCATGAAGACATTGACTATAGTTCAGAATATTCTGGTCAAAACTAGAATCCAGGGAATGAGATACCATGCAGCAGTCTCCACACACATGCAGGATAAAACAGTCATGGCTTTCAATATTTTTCTCTTCCATTGTTATTAATGAAGACAAAAGATATGCGGGCAGGTAAGTCAACTATGGGTACATTTGCCACAGTTGCTGTGGTGAGTAAACAGCAGTTGTAGAAAATTCCAACTTGGTTATTAAGAAAGAACATTAAAATAACAATTAACCCACTGGAAAAAATGTCAATTCCATGTTGACTGACAGTGTTAAGAAACTTAGGAATTCGAAGGATGGTGAAAGAGCCGCGTGTCTGTTGCAATGACAGCGTGAAGAAGGACCCTTGGTGTGGATCCTGGTGGACAAGGCCTACATCAGGCATCAGAACCAGACGCAGGGGCTGCTGGGTGAGAAAGTGCTTAGTGTGCCCAAATGCCTCTTTTTATCTCACTTACATAAGCTTCGTTTCTTTTGTTTTATTTGAAACAGAGATATAGAGATGATAAGAGAGAAACTGAGAAAAAGAGACAGAAATAGATACAGGGAGCTCCCATCTGCTGGCTTACTCCCCGAATGCCTGCATCATCGGCTGGGGCTGCGCTCAAGGCAAAGCTGAAATCTGGGGGATGCAATCCAGCTGCACACCGGGGAGCCAGGAAGCTACAGTCAAAAACTGGAACCACATACCAAAGCCTGAATCTGTGACACGGATACATTCTGATAAATGCCTTACCTGATACCATTGAAAATGATAACCCACTATTCTTTCTACATTTTATTTTTTTAAATGCCTTTATTTTTATTTTAAAGAGAGATTTTTACAGAGAGGAGAAACAGAGAAAGATACAGAGAGGTCTGCCGTCTGCTGGTTCGCTCCCAGATGGCCACAGGCACTTGAGCTAAGTTGGTCCAAAGCAAGGAGCCAGACGCTTCTTCTGGGGCTCCCATGTGGGTGCTGAAACAATGTCTTGAGTCATCCTCTGCTGCTTTCCCAGGCAATAAGCAGGGAGCTGCACCAGAACTGGAGCAGTCAAGGCTAGAACTGGTGCCCATATGGGATGTGGCTCTAACAGAAAGGGGATTAACTTGTTATGTCATCGTGCTGGGTTCTCTTTGTACACTCTGAAGGAGAATAGCTACTAACTAGGGCTGTTCCAGTAATATAAGCTAAATCAAATACTTTGCCCTCAAATATCACTCTTACTGGTCTTGCTTATTTCTTATCCATTGATTTGCTTGAATCCTCAAGTAGTTCATACAAATGCTATTTGACTTTGAAACTGGTGTGCCTTTGCAAATGGACATGAACAGCTTGCTTCAAGCCAACTCACGTGTTCTCTGCATATACCATTTGTGAGGATGGTTTATTCCCTGGGTGCAGAAAGAAAAGAGCAGAGATTACGTGAAAGGTAAAATGTACAGACAATGGCCCACCTGCAAGTGATGGTATTACTCCTGAATCACAGCTCTTCACCCATCCCTGCCCTGCTTAGTACATGGTGTGCACCTTCCTGGGGCCAGCCACAGAAAGCCGATTCTACCGTCCCTGCCAAAGCTTTCGAGGCCTGCCTCTGACTTCCCCATGTTGGCAGTCACCAACGAAAGTTGGATAGACAGAAAGGAGGAGAAACAGAGAGGAAGATTTGTTGGCTGAATCACTCCCCAGGCTGCCGCAATGGCTGAAGCAGCAAAGATCCGAAGCCAGGAGCCTAGAACTTCCTCCGGGTCTCCCACACGGTTGCAGGGTCCCAAGGTCTTGGGTCATCCTGGACTACTTTCCCAGGACACAGAGAGGGAGCTGGATGGGAAGCGGGGATGCCAGGATGTAAAGTGGCACCCACATAGGATCGCGACCCATGTAAAGAGAGGACGTTAGCCACTAGGCTACCGCGCCGGGTCAGACGTCCTCTCTTCTTGCTGTTGTTTCCACTTCAGCAACAGCATCTGAGTTTGCCAAGCACAGGAGGGGTGGCCAACTCTTCAGCTCTCACATAAAAAACAGCCTCTGTTTGCTCCAGTTCAGGTGGTCTATGTCCACACACAGGCTCCTCCAGTGGCAATGTCTTGTGCTGTACTGGGATCTGGAAACAAAGTGAGGGAGGACCACTAGAGAGTATTTTCCCTCATGGAGGGGAGAACAAAGGAAAGTTAAACCCAAATAGGTGAGTAAGATGAAAGCGCAATTGTAGATTGTGTTCATGTACAAAGACGGTGCTTAGAGTAGGAGGGGATTTTCTTTGCCAGGCTAGAGAGGGTGTTGCAGAGGTAGCTCTGACACTTGAGACAAAACACAGAAACACTGAGGGGACTGGGCTCTGAGGGGAACTCCAGAGCTGAGGGGACCGGGCTCCGAGGGGAGCTCCAGATAAGGACACCGCTTCACAGATGGGAACAGCCAAGACTCAGAGTGGCTGAGGTGCCTGGAGTTTTAACCAGCTGTGAGATGTTTTGGGCCATAGTTTGCCCCATCCTTTGCTGTGCCCTGTGCTCTGGAAGTGGTGTAGCCTCTGTATAAGCTAATGATGAGTCTTCACTATCAAGAGGCTTCTTAATAGGTGGAAAGTTCCAGAAAACTGGGTGCCTGAGGGACAGCAAGGCAAGTCCTCTTGAGAGTAGAGGAAAAGTGATGAAAGATGATGACAAAGAGTTTGTAGGAAATACCACAAGCTTCACGATCGTGCCCGAGGGCACCTTCAACTGAATAAGAGAGAAGTACTAACTGAGACCAGTGTCTAAACTTGCAGAATATAAAGTATAAACTGCAGCATTCAGGGCTCCATAATCAGAGAAATAAGATTTAGCAAGCAAATGCCTTGATGAGAAACGAGTCGTGTACATGTGTTTTGATGGAGCCAATCAACCCATTTCCAATGTTAGCTAGGCTATTTCTGTTGACTGTTCTAATGAATGAAATGTAAACTTCGTAGATATTCATTAGGTTTCTGGAATTTGCCACAGAAAATGATCTGGACAAAAATCACAGCTTTTCATACTTTGGGTGTCCCTGTAAAAGCTGGGAGTATTCGTTCTAGCCAAGAGAACTGCGGGGCTTTTAAGCTCTGGATGGAGTTGCCGACTGGCCTTCTGGGAGCGTTGTTGATGGGCGAAACACCTGGAGATGAGCTCCTAAAAGGCTGAAAGGGCGCATTAAGAGTGACAGCAAAAGGCTTCCCGGGGCGGTGGTAGGTTCCCTAGAAAGTGTCCTTTCTGGGGTCCTCCTCTGCAGACAGCTCTTAGTCTCCATTTAAAGAGCCTACTATTTTTAGTTTTCTTTAGTTGTTTCCTGGAACTGAAGTCCATACAATTTGTCTAAGCATCTTCCTTTATCTAACTCTTCCACCTGCAATAAATATGTAGAACCAAATACCAAATCTGTCTCTATACTTTTGCCTTGGTGTCATACCCGAGACAAAAGCATGCTCTAAGAATGTCTTTGCTATTCATAAGGGCACATGCTGACTGGGCAAGGGACAGTCCCTAAGATCGCTGTTGTTTGAGTGTCCACACACAGTTGGTACAATCTTCATGTCCTGCTGAACTGGCAGAACGAGCAGAGCGGCTGCTGTTGCTGCTGCCGTTGGACAAACATTTCTCATTGATTTGGGGACTGACTCCCCTTGGGATTTCAGTGACTGCAATGTCTCCTTTAACTGACAAACCTACTCAAGCACCCCATGAGTAGCAGAAGGAAGAGTTCCTCACCCAGTTCTCTGCCTGGATAGGCTAAGCATCAGCTCTCTGCAAGACCCCACAGAAATGTGTCTGATACAGGAGGCAGCTGTCACCCCAGCAGATTAAAAAAATATACACAAGTAGGGCATTTTCCCTAAGTGTCATCATACGGGTCGGAGCGTGCTGTCTCGGGCCTGGAGTGTGGGTGTGGGGGCAGGGCTGGCATTGAGGGAGAAAGGAGTGCAGTTTTTCTCTGTGTGGAGCACAGCTGCTTTTTATACCCTTGTTCTATCTTGTCCTGCTTGGAATAAGACAGAATTGGAATAGTGACAGGATCAGTTGTCATCATGCCTGGAACCAAGAGCATCTCTAGCTGCTCTTTATCTCTTAGCTAAGTTCTGTAGCATTGCACAACAATATTACCTGTTCTCAAAGTGTATCGCAGAGATGAAGTTGAAGAGAAGTTAAACATACCTTGGTATGTCAATGACACAATAGGTGATACAAGCTTGGTGCGAGCTTTGCTAATGCCTCTAGGTATTCTTCAAGGGACGTGAAGAGAAAAGGATGAAGCAAGTTCCCCACTGTTGCAGGTGTGTGGTGAGTAAAACAGGGGCTGGACGATCTTTCTTCCTGGCACTCTGTGTCTGTCTCCCAAAGTCCCTCTGACTGTCAAATTAAAAAAAAAAGCAGTGGATATTTTTCACTATTGATCCTCAATGGTGGTGTTTCATCAAAGGTGGGTTTTCAGGCCTGGCGCGGTAGCCTAGCAGTTAAAGTCCTCTCCTTGCAGGCACCAAGATCCCATATGGCCGCCAGTCTGTATCTCAGTGGCCCCGCTTCCCATCCAGCTCCCTGCCTGTGGCCTGGGAAAACAGTAGAGGACAGCCCCAAACCTTGGAACCCTACACACGCATGGGAGACCCAGAAGAGGATGGGAAATCTGAAAGAGGCTGCAGGCTCCTGGTTTCTGGCTCTGTGGGGAGTGAATCATCGAACGGAAGATTTTCCTCTCTGACTCTCCTCCTCTCTGCATATCTGACTTTCCAGTAAAAATAAAATAAATCTAAAATGTGTGTTTTCCCTAAACAGACAGAATCCATTGGGTGGTTCACGCAGTGAGCTTTCTGAGCTTTTAGAGCTAGAACTCTGGTTTCTGTTACGGACAGGTGCTAAATCCCTCTTACCTATTTGGCTTCAAGGTAAAGTATAAACACATGTACACCTGTTTATGATAAACAGAGAGATAAAAATGATCCCTTCCCAAAAGCACAGCACTAACATGAAGTATACCGCCTTCCATAACTTTATAACATTTAGCAATTTTAGGTTTTGTAAACAGAGTTCTCTGTTTGATCTTTAGATTATCTTCAATCACAGAAATGCTCTGCTAAGATGTTTTGGAAAATCTAGACTTCCTAGAAAATATCATTCTGATTTCTTCCCCAGAAGAATCATCTCCTTTGTTATATGGAATCCAAATTAAAAAAAAAATTATTTGACTGAGTATTGACTAGATTTTTGATGTCTATCTTCTACATAGTTTTGTTCCAGACAAAAAGAACATCACCATTAATTAGGCCAAGATGATAACCTGACAGCCATCTATAACCTTAGCTATTGAAATGTATTTTTAAACATGTGAATGCTTTATTCAGCAAGTTTCCTTGAATCAAATGTAGAAAAAGCTCACAAAACAAAACAAAACAAAAAATATGTACTGGGTGAGCAATATTATCACCAGATGATAGGCTATATTTGTTGTCCTAATTCCAGCTTACATTTAGAAAATGAAAATCAGCATGAATATTTAATATATTTGCTATGCAGAGGCAAAAGGCCAACATGCCTGTGGTAGGACCGTGAGACTCAGGACACTGATCTGTCGTAGTGCTCTTGGTTTACATCACCGCACCACATTTTTCCACAGGATGGGCTAAACTGTTGTAGGTCATTGTCAAATGAGTCTTGGAAGCAAATTTGTGTCTCTTCTCAAATACTGTCCACAGGGTCAGTAACTTCAATCGAAAGCTAGACCACCACTTTTTGTACCTTGTTTGATCATCTCATGTATTGTTCATTCTGGGTAATTCATCAGTTCAGATATGAAAATACTATATCTAAGGTTTTAAAGTCAGATGACAGCTTTTAAAAAAAGAGAATTGCAAAAAAAGTAACTCAGTGTTCTTTTAATCCACTTGCTTGGAGTTATGATTTATAAATTATTTAAACTTTTAAAGATGTATGTGTATAAAAGAAACCGTTTTCTTATATTTCATGTTCAGAGGTTTAAGAACATAATGAACCTTCATACCCTCATTCCCTTCTTTCTTATTTTTCTTAGCTTTTGTGACAAGTGTTTACTTTTTAATTCATAACCGTAATGAAACCTCCACTAATTAAAAATTCAACAAGTAGTAAACAGAAAAAAATGAGTGTTCTTCACAAGTACAGATAAGGAATGTAAACAATAATGAAATACAGTCAAGCAGCAAGACATCGACCCTGATATGCATTGCATGTTTTGTTTTTGCTTTTAGTACTCAATGTGTTACACACAAATCAGAGGAAATGTATGATTTTTGTCTTTTGGGGACTGACTTGATCTCATGAAGCATGCTGTTCTCTAATTGCACCCCCTACGGTGTTAAAGCTAGGGTTGCACGCTTTTTCCAGCTACTCGGAGGGTTTCCAGAAGAGGTGTCTCAGAGGATTCCCCAGAGCTCTGAGCATCAACCCTTCTTTTAGGACGCCTCTTGTGTTCTGCTGCTTCCTGTCTTGTTTGTCTGTGTTCTCCTTGCATGATAAATGTCAGTATTTCAAGAGGCTTGGATGTCTTGAGGTGCCTCTTCAAACACAAAGTTTCTGTAGACTAGCAAGCGGTATTAATTTGTTGCCCATATGAAGTATAGAAAAGGAATCTGCTACCTGAAAGTTATGTTGAACAATGGAAATTCAACTTGAGACTGATTTTCCAATTGTTGATTGGCTATGATCATAGAAACTAAGGGGCGTCTTTATTATTTTTATTATTATGTGCTTCTGAATATATTTTTAAAATAAAACTATGCTTCTTAACTCATTCAATGGGCATTCATTTCCCACTGACTTCCAGTAAAAATGGAGAAAAAAAATGCATTGCTGTCCAAAGAGGCTGCATACAAAAAACATCTTGACGACACAGGACTTGAACCTATGGCCTGAAACCCAGACTCATGAAAAGGAAGAGGGTCACACTGGATTCTATGTCATCTCTGAGATCAAAACAGAATGAGCCAACTCCTCATCTGCTGTGGAAGAACATAGATGCTCAGCTCATAGCTTTATTATAAAGAAAACAAAATTTCGATAAAACACCTTAGACATATTAACACAATAACGTTTGAACACATCTGTAGTGTTAAAATGCATAACATTGTATATACACATCAGTGTAAGGTAAATGGAATACTAGGGTATTTCTAAACATCAAGGTACTATAAGCCACACATATTGTAGAACCTACCCAAAGTTCATCAAAATCTCAGGCTGGCTCAGCTTATGCAGGATGCTGAGAATTCACAAACACATTTCAAATGCAATTTCAGCATCACAGGATGCTGAAAATTCAAGCAAGGATGGGGCATTTTTTTTCTGCCAAGGGCATTTTGGATGTTTATATCATTGTTTAAGTACCATCTATAGTTATTAACTTAAAATTTACCCTGCTAGAGATTTACTGAATTTGGGATCCCACCTGAGCTTGCCACTGCAGGACTATACATAACAAATGGTTATTTTGGCCTCACACACTTTGCAGGCCAACATCCCCCACCCCTGACAGCAGCAAGCACAATTCCAAAGCTGTGACGATCGAGCTGACACTTCTCTGGATTTAGCTTAAGCTTTATTCTTTTTGTTTCATAAATAGAATTATTCCTCTTTTTAAAAAAATATTCATTCACTTGAAAGGTAATATTAGGAAAGAGACATAGAAGAGAAAAGAAACAGGGAGCCAACTAACATCCAACTTGAGTTTTTCAAAGATCAGTAAATTCGCCAAGCGGGCCAGCTACAGGCAGTGCAGACAGAAGATGCACATAGCAGACATCCAGTGCTTCAGTAGGCTGGGCTTTTTATATCTAAGAGTTTGGAGTGTTCAGAGGGGGAGTGGTGGAGAAGTACTGAGAAATGAGGGAGTGGGTCTAGAGTCACTTTTCAATTTCATTTCAATCTCGGCAGGTCTACCTCCCTGGGCAGACTGGAAGGAGATGCAAACGGTGAGTGCAAACAACAAGGCTAGTGGAGTCTTTTTAAAATGCAGTGCAAAAGTCACTGCAGGGTTTGGCTCTGCCGACTGTTAAGAAGTTCAGATGGCTGACGAATCAAAAGGCATGTGTCTTTGCCTTTTTAGGCATCCCTGTGGGGAAAGAAAGTTAGAAAGAGAAGGAGGAGAGAGAGAGGGAGAGAGAAAGAGAGAAAGAAGAGCCAGAACTCAGCTTATCCAAATCCCGAAACCCAGAGCTTCATCTGGATCTTCCACATGGATGAAGGGGCCCAGACACTTGGGCCATCTGCTGCTGCTTTCCCAGGCACATTAGCAGGAGGCTGGATCAAAAACGGAGCAGCCAAGATTTCTAACTGGAGCCCGTATGGGACATTGGTACCATAGATGGCATGCTATGCCTTGGTGCTAGCCATAAATTTCTTCCTCTGACTGATGCCCAGAGTAGTACAAGCCCCTGCATCACAAACAGGAGAGAAGTAAAATACTTAAATCAATCGCCAAATAACCAACCCTAACACAGGTTTGATGCAGAACTGCACACACTGTCTGAGCCAAATTAAAATATTAGCAACTGTCCAACCAACAGTCATGCTGCAGAGGAAATGGGGAACGGTTTTGGCAAGGACTAAATCACTACTGTTCATTGAAGGGGCCAGCATTAGAGCCCAGTGGCTTAAGCTACCACCTGCAGTGTCAGCATCCCGTTTGAGTGCTGGTTCAAGTTCTGGCTACTCTCCTTCCGACTCAGCCCTCTGCTATTGTGCCTTGGAAATCAATAGATGACTGGCCAAAAGTGGTTTGGCTCCTGCCACCCAAATAGAAGGCACAGACTGAACCAACAGATGGATGGTATCTATTTCTCCCTCTCTTTCTAAAACTCTGCTGTTCAAATAACAAAAGAACATGGTTTTAAAGTTCTTGGAAAATTGTTATTATGAAAAATGAACATGTAAATTTCAAAAGGCACGCAAATCAACCTAGTCTTTTATTTCTCTTTTCTGTGTACTTTTTGCCTTTCCTTTTTATTTACCATCAGGTTAACTTCATATCTAATTTGACATTGACTTTCTTCATTCCTCTCTTAAGTTTTCCTTGAACAACCTAGGATGAACTAGTTTCATTCTTTACTATGGACTAATTAACACTATGGACAAATTGATGCTTAACTTTGTTTTGATTCAGACAATTACGGAGTGCTTATCATTCAGGCGTCATTTCCTCTTGATGCGTTTTAATAAGTGTTGCTCAAAATCACATCCTGGTTTTGCCACCTTGGTGTTCTGTGCATATATGTGGTTGGTGGATGACTACTAAACTATATGAATATTGGTTACGTGCATGTTGGGCTTTGGATAACATATCATTTGGGAAGATCGTTAAAAAACTCTTCATGAAGCTAAATCGTTCTTTTTTTTTTTTTATTTTCATCCTTCTGTTTTTAGTCATTGAACTTCATTTCCTAAGTTGTCAATCTCCCGCATTGGCAATGCAAACCTTAAAGTACAATCACATCAGGTTTGTACTGGCCGAAAAGGCATCAGTGAACAGCTCTGAATGGGAAGTCCGGAATGATGTCGCTGACCACTCTGAGTAAATTGTGTGGTGGTGAACTGGCCGTCCTTGAGCTAGAGCTGTGTGATAGAGGCTTTAGCAGAAATCCTTGTGAACTACGTATACACAAATGTGTATGTCCCATTCACCAAAATTCTAGGCTTCAGACACGGAGCTGCTCAGTAGACATCTCCAGGTTCAAACAAATTGGAATAAAGCAAATTGTCCTAAGGAAGGCAACAAATGGAGGGTGGGTGCAGGTACCTACTGCTACTCAGGACGTTTGTCATGCATACGACGCTCTTCCCTCTTTCCATTTCCTTTTCATACGCTTTGTTTACAATTCTTGCAGGAACAGCTCAGATTTGAACTAGTAAAGGTTATCTTGGAACTGAAATTAATAGGAAAGTTAAAAATTGTGTTCAAAGTAGGTCAAACAACAACTTAAAGAAGGCAGTTGACTACAAGGTTTTTTGTGAAAAATTATTTATTTGTGTGGAAATGATCAAAATGTTATTTTACTGGGAGGGTGGAAAGTAAAAATGGTTATATGAAACAGCTTGATTTAAATAGGGCTATTCCGTCAATTGTATCCAAAAGTTAATTGAGTTTCTATATTTAGGCATTGCAAGGAACATGACGTATACAATTCAATTGATCTTAGTAGTTGATTTTTATCATTTGGATTTATCATCAAATTTTGGGAAATTGAAATACTATTAACAATATCAATAACTGATTAATAGCTTCTTTGTATTAAGAGAACAAATGGCTCATCAGGAAAGGTTTGAATGAGAAACTAATCATACTAGAAGTGATTGCCTGTAGGATAGAGTCTCATTGGTTTCTTTTAAAAAGCAAAGTAATTCATTTCTTGCAGAAGCAACAATCAAGGGGAAAACCTGTATGTTATCTCCTGGGTGATACTGACTCATTAGATAATTAGATCTCATGTCATAATAAGAGAGTGTAATTCTCCCGGGGCAACAATTCACTTAAACAAAATAGGTCAGACCTGTGAATAACAGAATAGGTAGTTAGAAAAATCCAGAGTCAGCTCACAGACTGTTTGAAAACAATTTCTATCTCATGAGGCGATTTCATTTTTATTGATAGCCAATCACTCTCAAACACATGATGGGAAAATGAAAATAGAAATGTATGAGGACTTAAGTAAGAATACTGAAATCTTGCATACGACACTGAATACATCAGCTGATCAGGGCAGCACAATTAGTAGAAGGTGTGGTTATGGTTATTTTGAATTCTTTTCTTGGACTGAGAAAAACAGAAAAGCTGATTTTTCTTCTAGCAACCAACATTGTTTCACTCTAAGGTAAATCCAGACTTCTGAAAATAGACTTGACCTAATGTCTATCCTCTGCTGATCTTACTACCAAGGCCACTTAGTCTTATTTCCAACCTTATATTCATTATTAGTATTAATGCACAGCCAGGACAGACTATTTGTAGACTATTCGTAGACTATTGGTAGAGGCCAATAAAGGGATAACCAATACAAAGATGCTGCCTATGCATGCACTTCTGATTTTGTCCCTGCTTCTTTTCTCTCTCGCATGTAACTTACTCATTGCACTCCAGCTGTCTGTGTCACGATTCTTGGGAGGCTTCAGAATCTTCTATAGGGTCATATACAGGCCGTGTGTGTGTATACATATATATACACACACGTAATTTTTAACATTTATTTATTTTTGTTGGAAAGGCAAATTTATAGACAGAAAGAGAGAGAGAAAGATTTCCGTCTTTTGGTTCACTCCACACTAGCCAGAACTGAGCCAATCTGGAGCCAGGAGCCTATCTGGAGCAAAGAACTAGCAGGCAGGAGCTTCTTCCAGAAGGGCACGGAGGTTTTGGACAATCCTCCACTGTTTTCCCAGCCCGTAAGCAGGGAGCAAGATGTGAAGTGAAGCAGCCAGGACAGAAACTGCTGCATATATGGGATGCCAGTGCTTACAGGCTGTGAATTAGCCAATTGAGCCATTGTACCAACCGATTGAGCCATCTTGCTGGCCTCATGTATATACGAACTTTTTCAAACAAACTGCAAAAATCTTCTTTCATCTCTTTTTCCTCTTGTTCTTACCCCATCCCTGGAAGAATCTTATATATATATATGTATATATATATATATATGATAAGAGAAAAATTCAATCTGAGATTTCCGATTCTGATAACTAGGTTTTGATTATTAGTCTTTGCATCATTTGAGGAAAATCTGAGGCCCCAACTCTAGCAGCACCTGCTGTGAACGTGACACTACTGATGGGCATGTTCCAGCTCGCAGGGTAAGGTTTGGCTGCTATTGCTTCCCAGCTCCACCTATTACATGAACCTGAGTCAGTGTCACTGTGTCTTTGAGAATATATTTACAACAATGTGTTGCTGTAATACAAAGTTCAGCAAAACTGCTCCAAGTTTGGTGAGGTTGGATTCACTGGCTTAGTTTAAATGGAAATGGGATGAAAACGTACAATGCCTGGCTTAGCAATAGGGACACCTTAAACTATGCTCTGATGGGAATTACTTCATTAGGAGTCTTGGTGTCTTGTGTGGTCTATGATGATTTTGTTTGTCTGAAAGAGATGCATAAATTCAAAGAATGGGGAATTTTTTTAGGTTGGTTGTCCAGAATATTAGATTATAAGCAGTTTTAAAACATTCTCTTATCAATTTAAAGGTTAAGGCCACAGAAAGAAAGGGAAAGATGGAGGACAAGATCTTCCTTCCACTAAATCACTTCCCAGCAGTTTTGGCTGGGTCTTGCCAAAACAGGAGCCAGGAGCTTAATTTGGGTCTCCCACATTCCACTTCTTTTTCAAGCAACATTTTCAGGGTGTTGAATCAGAGCTGGAGCAGCTGGGGTTTGAACTGGAGTCCGTGGGTTTGCCAGCATCGCAGGCAGCAACTTAACCCATTATGATGCAACATGAGGCTCTGTTAATGTAACCTATTGAAGTTCAAAAGATTTTGTCTGCCAAGAATGAATGAACTCTAATCATTTATGTAAATAACGAGCAGGAATAGTAAGGTATGAGTTTAATCAAAGCAAATAACAACATCATACTGCATAGACTTGGTAAATGAGAAAGTATTTCAGGTGGGCATCTGAGTTTGAATCTAGTCTGTCTCTTCTGTCATTTATTATTACTTGACCTTGGTCAAATCCACAGTGCTTAATTTTCACTCGCTGTGAAATCCCTGAAGGCAGTATTAGGAAGGCAAGAAGAACAAGAAGGCAGGCAGAAATTGTTTGAAGGCGAGGCATACTGTGAGATCAGTGAGACCACTTTAGTTACAAGATCATGGAAAGCTCTGGTGATACAGTGGGAGAAGATGCTGCTGCTAGGTAGGTAACAGAAATGCAAACAATTTTACTGAGCATCACATCACCTTGCAGGTGTTGGTACAAGGAGCTGTGAGGCAGTAATTTGAAAGCAATAATACAGAGCAGGAACATGCAGGACCATTTTTCACCCAATTGTGTCATTCTATACTGTTGTAATAGCAACAACAGCAACAAACATGCATTGATTTCTCTTTCTGTGGCATGCATTGTAGTCAAGTATGTACCTGCACTCTCATTGTGGAAGCTGCCAGGAGACAGAGTGGAAACAAATGAAATGAGAGCAAATGTAGAAATGAGTTAATAGTGACATAATGTTTTTGGTCTGAGTACTATTGTGGCACTAGCAGTCCAGAGGGGTACTGAGTTTAAGGAAGAAAGATTTGATAAAAACTTTTTTGATCAGACTGAAATGGGGAGAATCTTTCTAAGCAAATATAAAAGAAGATTAGCCAGTAGTGGTTTCTGAGCTCTGCTCTAGGGGCAACCCTGAAGGTAGATGCAATTTCTGAAGGGGTGAAAATCAAGATAGGGGAACCTGAACAAAGGTGTTAGAGATGGGGAGGAGATGGTCATAGACTGATGAAGTGGAACACGAGTGAGATGGAGAATGGTTATAAAAACTAAGATACAGAAGAATTTCAAGAAGTTGGAACAGAGTGAGCGGTCAACAGTGAAAAACAGTGGAGTTCAAAGAAATTTCTTGGTGGTTTGGAGTCAAACATTGGCGTTTGCCTAGAAAAGAAACTGAAGCTTCTCTCTCAGCACTCGCGAACATGCAATAGATACTGAATTTCACTGGTAAGTAAATTGGGGCCATAGCATTGGATGTGTAATGTTCCGTAAATTCAGATAAAATCACTCAAGAAGTAAGATTGCATATATCAAATCTTTCAAAAGAGAGATGAAGGTTCTTTCATTTTCTGTTGAACTTTATTAGAAGTATGGAAGAGACTTTGGTGACTGCTGATCCAACTGATCTTCCCACTTGCCCTTCCACGCCAAGGACACAAGCAGGAATCAGATGCCCATCCTTTGGGTGATTCCTTCGTCTCCCAAGGAAGTTAGCCCCATCTGTAGCCACCAGGGACTCTTCCTGATCTGTTTGTGCTGCTGTCACATCTTTTTTGTAATTGTTTCAGCCAGGGGTATGTATGAGAATTGAGCCACAAACAGCTGAAGGCTGCTAGGAAACTTTCTAGGCAAGAGTGGCCTAAGAGAACACGAAGGTCCTTGTGCAACCCTGCTGAGATCTGGGGGCTCCTGTGGCTGTGCTCTATGCGTGAGTCTGTATCTTTGGACGAATGGCGGAGCAGAGGGGCAGAGAGGACTGTGGGTCACTCAGAAACCATGCTGTGCCTCTGGGGGGCTTCTTTGCGTAAAGCTGTTAGACTTTTTTCCCCTTGTAGCTGAATATAACATGGCATATAGACATGGAGATTATTTGCTGACATTTTCTCCTTTGCTTTTAATCTATTATTACCCTTTATTCAGCTTTTGAAGTTTTTTATTCCAATGGAATCTTTTTTGTTTGTTTGTTTGTTGTTTTTTTAGAAAATGTGACCATTCTCTACAAGTCCATTTTTTTAATTTCTAATTCTTACCTTTGTAATTATTGTTACAATTGACTGCTCAGCTGATTAGATTGGGAAGGAGTGGGATGAGGGGAGGGAAAAAACAGGTTTACATAAAGGAGTAGCCTATTACTTCCCAATTTCCCTCTCTCTAGTCATGGAAGAGATTTCAAAGCCACTGCATATAGCATTATTTCAGGGAAATTATATAAAAATCAAAATCTGTATAAATGTTTCAAGCCTTTTGTTTTGGTTTTGAACGTATTGCTTTTTTTTTTTCAGGCATGGTACTTTCATTAATGTGCATAAGCAAAGTCGCTTTGTTCAATATGGTTCTCTAATGAGAAAGAATAAGAATACATATTGGGAATAAAAATTGTACATTTTTATGTGGCAGTATATAGACTATTATTTCTAACTGAAACATGAAGTTCGCATTTACCGTTAAGGTGAAAGCAGAAAATCATACTTTATGTGCCTTTTTGACAAACTCAAGCGGAGAACTGAACTTCCACAAAAGATAACACTTACACGTCCGAAGAAACAGAGGACTGGCACAATCCTTCCAGAGTGATTTTGAACAGCTGATCACTCTCGCTGTGTGTGTGTGGGGGCGGGATGTGTTTCTCTGTAACTGCCTGTCAAACACAAATGAATAAATCTTTCTTAAAAAGTAGTTATTTTTGAGAGGTAAGGTCGTGGGGAGGGAGAGAGATAAACAGATGCAGAAAGAGAGAGAAACAGAGACAGAGGGAGTGCCAGTCACTGGCTCAATCCTTAAATTCCCATAATAAACAAGATTGGATTAGGTTAAAGGTAGGAGCCAGATCCTCAATGCACCTGTTTCATTTGGGAGGTAAGAATCCATCTTGTGCAACCATCACCTCTGCCTTCCAAAGTCTGTGTTACCTGGAGTCAGGAATGGGAGCTAGGAATTGGTACTTTAATGCAGGACACAGGCATCATAAATGATGCCTTAACTACTAGGCTCAATGGCAGAAATATCGGGGAGTCCTAAATTATCATTGGATAGGTGGTGAGAATTTTGGACATTAAACGAATACTCACACAGTATATCTGTGGTGCTAAAATTTCATCGGGAATGGAGTAGCTCAGAAAAAAAAAAATCTTAGAGCGAATTAACAAGAGATTTATTTATTGTGTAAAAAAAACTAAAGCCTGCTCTAATGTGTGCTAGCAGTAGGTTCCAGAAGGATCTAAGTGGCAAGGATATATTGTATAGAGTCAGCCTTAACAATTGTTATCAAAAATATGCAACTCATTAAAATTCTGAAAGTGGATTTGGGTGCGTCTTTTCCCATTGTCTTGCAATTACAGTTAACAGCATCACAAGTTCATGTGCTAACCTCTTCAAAATTCATGTTGAAATGTAGTTGCTAGTATAATGATTTTGGGAGGTGGGACCTTGAAGAAATGTTGAGGAGCTAGGGGTGTCATAGTGGCCTAATGGGGTTATGCTGCCTCCTGTGATACTGGCACCCCAACTGGGAGAGAGTTCAAGTTCAAAATGCTCCACACCCAATCCAGCTTTCTGCTGTGCATCAGGAAAAGCAGCAGCAGATGACTCAAGTACTTGGACCGCTGCTGCCAAGTGGAAAACCCAAGTGAAGCTTCTGGCTTTGGATATTGGCCTAGCACAGCCCTGGTGGTTGCCCTGATTTAGAAAATAAACCAGCAAATGAAAAAAAATTGCTTTTTCTCCCTTTCTCTTTCTCTCCCTGTTTCTTTCCCCCTTCTCATAAATAACTTCAACTCTAAAAGAGTGAGACAAAGAGATGTGCAGTCACACAGGCTCTGCTCTCATGGTGTATTAAGCTGATTTCTTCACAGTGGTTGGTTATCCAGAGAGGGGGCAGTTCTTGAATCCCACTTGGCTTCCTCGGTTTCCTGCCTTCTTCTGCTTAGGTATATTTTCACTATGTCATTTTATGATATCATTTTATGATAGGAAAAGGAAAAAAAAAACCTTTCTCGGATGTCATGGTCATACAATTAGAACTTTTCAAATTCCGCAACTGTGATGGACCACCTTCCTTTATAAACTATACATCCTCACATTGTTATAGCACAAGAGAAGGAGGCAAATGTGCTCTTAAGAAGCCCATCTAGGGTATGAGGATCTGTGGGCAGACAGCTCTGCTGTGCCCTCCTCTGTTCCAACAGCCCCAATCCAATAACAGAGCAGAGAGGGGACCCATGGAAGTAGAATGGTTATCCCAATGGAGAATTCTGCAGATAACTCCAGGCAAGAACAAGAGAGGAACCCCAGCTTGGATCATCTGTGATGGTGAGAAGCACCTGAGAGGGGCCAGGGCGGGCATCTTATCTCCTAGGTGGATTGAAGTTAGGGCAGTGGACTTGCTGATTGATATTCTTTGTTGAAGCAGGCAAAACAGAGAGAGAGAGGGAGAGAAAGAAGCAGGAGCCAAACAGAGAGGAAGGAAGAAATACCCAGGAGGAAAGAAGCAAGGAAGGGAATATAGAGGGTGTAAGGGATAGAAGGAGGGAGGGGGAAGAGAAAGAGAATAAGAAAAAAAAAATCATTGGTGAAATATTCTGAATTCCAAAAATGTGACCTGCTTTGCCTTCATTCTCCTTCAGTGATTAAGATACTATGAAAAATATCTGCCCATTTCCCGTGCCCATTTCTTGAGTGGCTTGTTTGTTTTGATATTTTGGTTGTTTTGGAGTTTTTTGCATATTCTGGAGATTAGCCCTCTATCACCTATGTAGTGCGCAAAGATCTTCTCCCATTCTGTGGGTTGCTTTTTTACTTTGTAAAAAATTGGAGTGCTTTTGGAGGCCAAGAACTCTGAGGTCACCCACTCCCACTTGGATCTACCACATGGGATGGAAGAAGTCCAAATCCTTCCTCACAGGATCCAAGGGCATCAGAACAACAGCCAGGAGCCCTGAGCAGTCCGCAGAAATAGAAGAACAGTAAACTTCCTTCGGGACTAGGGAGGGGAGCTCTCTCTGGTCCTCGCTTGGTTCCAACTTGGGGTCCCCACCCTCTCTTGCAATGACCATCAGGATCGCTCTGGACACCCTGCTAAACAAACAAATAACCAAACAAAAAATTTAGAATAGATAGACAGAGAACAACAAGGAAAGCTTAGAATCAGACAGGAAACCGTCAGCGTGAATTCACTTATACCTTACTAGGTGGGACACAAAGATTGGTTACTCCTCACTAGGGTATTGAGGATTTCTCTGCACACCCCTCCTAAAACTGTTCTGCACCTAAACTGTTGACATATGTCTTGTTAGAGTTATAAGCCAGTCTAGACTACCCGAAAAAGAGCCAAGTTCAGCAAAATTATGCTTCAACGCTATAAAATGCTAAATATTATAATGAAAATAGACATGAGACAGCTGAACAGTAATCTATAGCCATTTTAAGATGTATAGAACCTGGTTGTATATAAATTAAAATTGAAATGTCAATGAAGTAGTCACAGGATGTGGTTAAGAATTTGCATTTTTTTTCTTTAACATATTGGTTACTCAATACTATGTCAATTAATTCCATAACATTATAAATTGTTACTGATGTTATGCTGGGGCTTTTAATTGATTGGGATGATACTCTGCCGGTTCTACCTTCAGACCAGAGAAGGTCTCCCCAACAAGCCGTTGAACTTATCTGGACAATAAAATGCCGGACTCTATGCTTGGTATATGCTTGCAATGAAAGAATCTCAACTGAACTCGAATTGTGGTTATGCAACAAGGTGGAGGAATCCACCATGGGGGGGAGGGTTTAGTAAGGGGTGGTGGAAAGAAAATTCAAAGAAAATTCAATTAAAATAGTTTAAAGCGGGCCCGGCGGCATGGCCTAGCGACTATAGTCCTTGCCTTGAATGCCCCAGGATCCCATATGGGCACCAGTTCTAATCCCGGCAGCTCCACTTCCCATCCAGCTCCCTGCTTGTGGCCTGGGAAAGCAATGGAGGACAGCCCAATGCTTTGGGACCCTGCACCCGCGTGGGAGACCTGGAAGAGGTTCCTGGTTCCAAGCTTTGGATCAGCGCAGCACCGGCATTGCGGCTCACTTGGGGAGTGAAACATCGGACGGAAGATCTTCCTCTCTGTCTCTCCTCCTCTCTGTATATCTGACTTTGTAATAAAAATAAAATAAATCTTAAAAAAATAGTTTAAAGCAAATCTACAGGGGCAAAAAATTAAGGAGATTGCAAAATAGTTTAGAATGGAGAATAGTCTCGCCAGTGGAAAATGGCGAAGTAGGGATACTGCTCCCAAAGTTCTTGTTATGCAATTGACTTACATTCCCCCAAGACAGGGCTATGTAGGCCGTGGTCTCACAGAGAACTACAATGTCTGCAGGAAGAATAAATGTTTTTCCTTCCTTTTCAATCCTCTCTTCTTTCCACTCTCAGGATTTAAGGTATCAAGGAGTAGAAGCAATGAAAAGCAAAAAATCAGTGATTTCCCTGTCCATTTCTAGAAGTAAGTATGGAATAATATTGTGAATTGAATTGGTGATGAGAGCAGTAAATTGGGCTGTACTTGACCATCCTCCTTGACACCTGGACGTCTGCTAGCAAGCTCTGCATCCTGCTGCAGAGGCCAACAGATGAAGATTGATTCCATAGATTGAAAGGCAGTAAGAGAAGAAAACGCACTAGACCCACTCCTGTCTGCCTCTCCCCTAGGATCCCGAGTAGACTACTTAATAAATTGACTGTTTTGTTCTTCTGAGGCTGAAGAATTCTCATTTTAAGTAAGATGTATTTATTTTTATTTGAAAGGCAGACTTACAGAGAGAATGAAAGATAAAGAGAGATATTCCATCTGCTGACTTACTCCCCAAATGGTAGCAACAACCAGAGGTGAGCTGACCTGAAGCCAAGCTTCCTCCCAATCTCCCACATGGGAGCCAGAACCCAAGGACTTGCCATCCTCTACTACTTTCCCAGACCATAAGCAAGGAGATAAATGGGAAGTGAAATAGCTGGAACATGAACCAGCAATTACAGTGGGATGCTGGCATTAGCTCATAGAGGATAGTTTGTTGAGCCACGGTTCTAGTCTCTCAAATTTCTTAGAAATCGCTAGCGTTCTATTGCATAGTGGAATAGCTATAGATACTTCTACATATTTAGCTATGTTTTCAGAAGGCTCTAAGCAAAGATTTTGAGTATTTTTCTCATAAAATGATAAGTACCTGAGGAAACAGATTTTTAAAAAAGATATATTTATTTATTGGAAAGGGAGGTTTACAGAGGGAAGCAGAGACAGAGAGCAAGATCTTTCTTCTGCTGGTTCACTCGCCAGGTGGCTGCAACAGCCAGAGCTGAGCCCATCTGAAACCAGGAGCCAGGAGCTTTCTCTAGGCTGTCCACACAAGTGCAGGATCCCAAGGCCTAAAGCCATCTTCTCCTGCTTTCCCAGGCCACAAGAAGGGAGCTGGTTTGGAAGCAGGGCTGCCGGGATTACAACCAGTGCCTATATAGGATCCTGGTGCATGCAAGACAAGGATTCAGCCACTAGACTGTTGTGCTGGGACCAAGGAAACAGATATGATTACCTTAAAAGGACCCTGCACAAGTACACAACAACATCACAAGGTAACTCAAAAATATATGCTATTTCTGTAGAAGTTAATGTAATATTCTCAGGCCTAGCAGGTGAAGCTGAAGCCTGCAATGCTGTACCTTGATCCTGTCTGCTCCATTTTCCACCTTTCAAGTTGCTAGTCATCTGGGGAAGCAGTGGAAGATGGCCCAAATGTTTGCTCCCTTGTCACTCAGATAGGAGACACTGATGAAGCTACTGTATCTTGGATTTAACCTGGTGTTGTGGGCATCTGAGGTCACCAGAAGAAAGACTGATTTCTCATCTCTTTATCTCTACCCTGATTTTAAGATGAAAAGATACACCTTAAAGCAAATAACCATATATTTAAAACTTTATACATGTCCGTTATATATTTTCTTTCATATCTTAATAGTTTATTTTTATAAGTCACCTTTTAAAATATCTATTTATTTATTTGAAGTTCAGAATTACAGATCTGAAGAGATAGGAGAGAGAGCTCTTCCACCTGCCGGTTCATTCTCCAGCTGGTTGTAAAGACTCACCAAAGAAGGAGTCAGCAGCCGCATCCAGGTACCCACAGGCACGGGAAGGGCCCAAGCACTTGGGTCATCATCCAGGCCATTGATGGGGGACTGTGCTGACAGCAGAGCGTCTGAGACGAAGTGGCATCTGTATGAAATGTTGATGTAACAGATGGTGGCTTTACCTAAAATTGCATTGCAAAGAAGTTTTTACAGGGCAGGTTTTTGTTTTTTTCTTTTGGAGAGAGAGAGAGATGTATATTCCTTTTGCTCACAATGACAGGCTGCTCTGGAGTTTAAACCAAAGCCCGGGATTCAATCCATATTGCTTCAACAGGTGGAAGAAACCCCAATTACTGGAACCATCACCACAGTCTCCCAGGAAATGCATTAATGAGAAGCTGCTATCAGCAGCCAGAGGCCAGGAATCAAACCTGGGCCTCCCAAGTGCAAGCAAATGTCTTAAGCACTAGGCTCAGTGTCGGCTTTCCTGTAAATCTTCAAGCACACTTGAAACCCTGGCTAGTCAAAGTTCTTTGAAAGCTGTTTTCTCCATGATTTTGGACTCATTACCCACGGAGCCAGGGGGTTGTGTTTCCATTCCTATAGACCTCTTCCAGGATTTTCTTAGCCATGAAAATGACCTGGGAACTTTGTGTGTTGTCATCCATTCTGGTGTTAAGACCTGGCTTACGTGTCCCCCCCCCCCGCAGTTCACACATTTACTTGTTGACCCAGATTGTGACTTTAGGGAATTAATACAGGTTAAAAAAGGGTGTGAGGGTGGGGTCCTGATTCTGCCTGATTGCTGTCCTGATTGCTGTCCTGAAGAGTAGAGGAAGGCAGATCAGAGAGTCCTCTGCATATTGTCACAGAGAGAAGCCATGTGAGGACATGTAGAGACGCTGCTCATGAGCAGCAGAGACTACATCTCCCAGCACCGTACGTGTGTCTCCCAACCTGCAGAGCTGTGAAAACCACACATCTGCTCCTGGACAGCTTGTGCGAACTCTGACAGGAGCCTCCCTCTTGAACCCTGATTGAGACCATTCCCAAAGGATGCAGTGTTTCATCACTTTAAGCAACTGAAGCGATTTTTAGAATCCTGTGAATCTGGGAGACAGTGGCTGAAGGGATTATGCTCATCAATATTTTCACGTGAACCTGTTTGTTTAGAAATTCTCCCGTCACACTTCATGAAGGTTTCCCTACAAATATCATTGTTCATTACCAGTCTAGGTGATAGGAGTATAATGGGGGATAAAACATAAGAAGAGTCCTCTCTTTCACAACCTACACGCTAGTGGAGATAGAGTTACTGCTGGATAGGGAGCCCAGTATGGTGGCCTGGAGGTTAAAGTCCTCACCTTGAACGCACCAGGATCCCATATGGGTGCCAGTTGTAATCCTGACAGCCCCACTTCCTGTCCAGCTCCCTGCTTGGGGCCTGGAAAAGCAGTCAAGGATGGCCCAAAGCCTGGGAATCTTGCACCCACATGGGAAACCCACAAGAGCTCCTGGCTCCTGGCTTCAGACTGGCACAGGTCCAGCTGCTGTGGTCACCTGAGGAGTGAATCATTGGACGGAAGATCTTCCTCTCTGACTTTCTTACTCTCTGTATATCTGACTTTCCAATAAAAATAAATAGATCTTTTAAAAACTACTGCTGGATGACCACACATCTATTATTAATGTTCAGTAATAGTGTCAAAAAGGGAAACAACATGAACATGGTAATCAAGAAAAACAAGATTACGGGATGGCTCTTTCTCTGAGAAGTCAAGTAAAGTTCTCCTGAGAACACAGCAGCCAGACTGAGATGTGAAAGAAATGAGTTAAGCCATGCAAGAACAGTTGAGGAAAAGCGTTTCAAGCAGAGGCAAGAGCAAGTGGGAAGTAGCTTGACATCTCTAAGAGGTAGAACAAAGGTTGGATGGCTCAAGCTGAGTGACTGAGGTGGGCAGGCTAGGAAATAGCCCTAGCATGGGAGACTGGGGGAAGACTGGGTACTGTTTGGGTGAAACAAAAAGGCTGGATGATGGTGAGCAGAAAAAGGCATGATCTGGTCTATTTCTGGGTAGAAAAACTGGAGCAGAACATGATGGAAAAATGGAAGGCCAGATAGGACAGCACTGCAATGAAATCGGGCTGCATTCCCTAAACAGGATTTCATGAAGGTTCCATAATACAGTCAGTAATAGTACGCACACCCAAGGGAGTTAGGGAAGCAGAGGCCTCCATGGTTATCATCATGGGCAGGAGTGTGTATTTTTATACCAAACTTGTTGTCATTTACAGACACTTTTCTTCTCCCTCTGTAAAGGTCTCTACACTCAACCTGTAGTTTTTCTTTTTCTTTTGAGGCTGAAAATAAATAAAAAAGGAAGCAAAAGAGAAAAACAAACCCAGCAGTAATGCTGCAGTCACTGGGCACTATCACAGCAACTGATTTACTAAAGGCCTGATGACCTTTAGTAGCTCAGAAAGCAGGATACCTGAAACATGTCCCCACCCAGTTCACATATCCTCCACCAGGTCACCTGCTTAGGTGGAGTTAGAAATAACTTCATTTGCACACAATGGAATTACATCTTTCAACAGTTAGGATATGTACTGACATAACTCAAGGAAGACAGGATTTCCAAATCTCTTACAGTATTCCTACACTTTTCCCAGCATATGTCACTTTGCGGAAAATGTTATTGTGTTTAGATTTAGGCTTTTTGTAGTCATCAAGTATTGGGTTTTCTGTATCATACCAACAAATTGAAAAGCACCCTTGTGAATGTAATGTTCTCTAAGGAGACACCGAGAGGGTCCTGACTGTACATTCTCTTGGCAAAACATTGGTATAAGGTACAAATGTTTCCAATGGCATTTTTGCGCCACTGTATTTTTCACATTAATCTGTTTCTTTGCTGTGGTTACACTCCAGAATCCTTAAATTATAGGCTCTAATAGAGTTTCAAAAAGCTGATCCACACCACCATGGGCACAAGGAAGGTGGTATATATAGCATTCTACTATGGGAGACCCAAAAAGCATTAAGGCCCTGCCAGCATTCCAGTTCAAGTCAGCACCAGAACTGATGCGAGTGATTTGTCTTCACTGACAAGTTTTCATTATGTAGCTTTCCCAGAACCATTTAGAAATTGATCTGCAGCTGATGGAAGCTTGGATGAATGGGAGCCAACTCAAGGCATCAGAGCAAAGTCAGCGACGGAGCGGAGCTCCAGCTTTGACTCCAGCCAAGCGACTTTCCTTCACCCCAGCTCCCACCCCCTGATCCAAATGCAGCCCACACAGATGTTGAACTCCTCCAGTGAACTTCTGCCTTTGAGGACAGGTCTGAAGAGGTCACATAAGCTTTACTTTCATCATCTGTTTACTTCTCTCTTGCCCAAATAGGTCAGAGGTTCACACCTGTGAGAAAACAGATCCCTAATCTGACAACTGATTACATAAGAGCCTTTTGTTTTCTATGGAACTGTGTGAATCTGGTTGAAAGTTGAGGGTATGGCTCTTCCGTGCAATTCTGCCTGCATGAGGCCTGTAGGTTTACACATTAGGAAGGGTCATGGGAACCCTGGAAGACAAACAACAAGCCTGATGCTAAGATTTTTCTAGGGAATTTAGTGGGTACCAGAGAATACACAGGCCTAAGCACCGTTCAAAGGCATAACTGAGGCGCGGAGAGTTTAGCCAAGCTTGTTGCTTTGCCTTTTGTGGTTGCATTAGTGGAGGAAGTGATGTGTGTGCATGTGTGCACATGTGTGTGTGCATGTTTGTGCGTGTGTGTGTATGTGTGTGTGTATGTGTGTGTATGTGTGTGTGTATGTGTGTGTGTGTGTGTGTGTATGTGTGCGTGTGTGTGTGTATGTGTGCGTGTGTGTGTGTATGTGTGTGTGTGTGTGTGTGTGCGTTTGTGTGTATGTGTGTGTGTGTATGTGTGTGTGTGTGTGTGTGTGTGTGTGTTTGGGGATGGAGGTAAAGATGTGAACAAAGGAATTGCGTCAATTAAAGAAAGATCGGTCCTCAGAAACTATCAAAGAATTGCTACACAAATAGACACCTCATAAGACTGCATATATTCTCCAATTCCACCCACTTTTAGTGAGTTTCCACTCAGTTCCCTAGGGCTGACTAAGACATTCCGTACTGAGCAGCCTTCATTACCAACAATGATGATAACAGCAACAGAATATTTCATAGTTGTTTCGGGCAAGACCTAGGGCGGGAGGCTTTTTTCGATGGAGTGGTTGAATGGCAGCCACGTTTTTCCAGTATAACATCACCTCCTGAAGTGGTGAGTAGAGATTTCTCTTCCCCCTCTTTTTTTTTGATATTGAAGAAAGTCCCTCCCACACTACAAATGGCTTTGCAGTCCCTCAGGATAACTCTGCCCACCAAGGTCAATCAACAGAGTCCCACTTTCAATAAAAGCAGCAGGGTCTGCCCACCTGGGTAGGTGCTCAGCCACTGTGCACAGATCTGTGTGGTCTGAGTGTGCAGCCCACACTCAGCCACACCCTCTGTTCCTCCAAGCACAGACTGCAGCAGGCTGCTGGTAATTGTGCGGAGAGTAAGTGAGCTCAAAGGACACGTGAGGTAGCTTTATTTTAAAATACCCAACTGGGGGTTCATACTTCTGTTCCCATTTCTTTCCAATAAAAGCATTTGTAGCTTACTAAATCAAGTTAGTACTTTCCATTACGAAGTCCAGAGAAACATTCCCCCACTTGTCCCTAGTAGAATGATGTTTGCACATTGGGCAGCCATTCTGGTCTGTCACTTTCCTGTATAGTCATTTTTTTAAAATAGTTTAAACCTTCAGGAGGATTTTGTCCCCTGCATTGGAAGAGTGGTAATTTGCATGACAATGCCAAATCTTCTGTGATAGCCAACACCAACAACCTCCAAGTTCTTCTTTACAATTCTTTCAATTTGCAGTTAGCTTGTCTTCCAGAAACTTAAACACTACCAAAGAATATGAAAATAAGTACAACTTTTAGTATTGTAAAGTAAAATCACCAATTTTGGTACATTTCTGATCGATCTCACAATGGATATATAAATTATTACTCCTGATAACACAAGATTATAAAATATTAATTTAGTAATGCACTAATAGTTAGTTTGTATTTATTTCTGGCTTAGCTTGCCTATTAAGGTACTGAGAATTTTCTCTTAAATAAAGAAAACCATGGCAGGTCATTCACAAAGGATTACTGAAATGCCTTTAATGTGTGTCATACATCTGTACTAATTACATTCACATGGATTGCAAAATTTACAAGTATTCAAGGAACTAAAAATGACCAACCTGCAGAACAAACTACGGAAGCATCTCACCATCATTCTTTGAACAACATAATCCTTTAATGGAAAAGCAAAAGTCATTTTGATTGACGACATTGTCCAAATTAGCTATCAAGTAGGATAAAAGATGTCAGAGCATTTTGAAAACACCAAAAAAAAAGTTTTGTAAATGTCATACAGCTATGAGTCCTTTAATTATGAGTACTTCCTGTGTCCTATGAGATTTTTAGCCATCATTCTGATTACATGCTATTGAAGATGAGATGTCTTTGGGTTGCATTTCTCAGTGAGGATTATTGGTTTTCATGCTTCATCTGATTACAGGTGCTGTGTTAGAAATGCCCAACTCGTGGTTCTCCATCCATATAAGAAAGGAGGCTTTTTAGTCTGACAGTAAACTATTAAGAGCATTGTGAGTTCAATTAGTGAGCTGTAAACATCAATTTTAGTTTTTTATCCTCAGTATTTATTCTTATCTATGTGTAGCAAAACACACCATTTAATGAAGACAAATCTCTGCAAATCATATCTGATGTTTACATCATCATCATCTTTCCAGTTAGGTTTTTGTTTTTTTTTTTGATAGCCATGTGTTGGCAAGTTTCACATTTTCTTTAGCTTATAGAATTTATTACTGGCTGTTAAAACTGCTGCTCGCCTATCCATTCTCTCTCTGCAGCTTTAATCACATTTGGATATGTATCAATAAACAGAGAATGAATGTGTTTTGCCTAATTAATATAAATCAACAGCATTTTAGGGTTTTATGAATAAGCAAAACATCGCTCACCTTGCTCTGAAGCCAACCTTTCAGCTGATCCTGATGTTGACATTCTTTTTTTCTTAGATTTATTTATTTTTATTGGAAAGGCAGATATATATAGAGGAGGAGAGACAGAGAGGAACATCTATCTGATGATTCACTCCCCAAATGGCTACAATGGCTGGAGCTGCACTAGTCCGAAGTCAGCAGCCTGGATCCTCTTCCTGGTCTTCCACACAGGTGTAGGGTCCCAAGGCTATGAGCGTCCTCGACTACTTTCCCAGGCCACAGCAGGAAGCCAGATGGGAAGAGGGGCATCAGGATTAGAACCAGTGTGCATATCGGATTCCAGGGCGTTCAAGGCGAGGACTTTAACTGCTAGGCTACTGTGCCAGGCCCTGATGTTGATATTCTGTTAGAAGAGTCTTCTTACGTACAGCCAGAGCCAATATGAAGGTTCAAAATGGAGACATTCACTAATTGTGGACTCAAGCTAGCCCTCAACATGCAATACTTGTTTGAATAAAATATATTTTGGCTGTCTTTTGTAATTGTAAATGTGAAAGAGCCTTTAATATTCCTTTTTAATGTGAATAGAAAAGAAGTAAGTATTGTCAACTTATTCTAAAATATCCAAAAGATGGAAGATAAAATGTAGCTATTAAAATGGATAATAATGCTATATCTGAGTATGTTTTAATCACAATATAAATTTAAAATGTTAAAGAATTTAACAATATTTACTAGGGTTTCCCATTGATAGTTTCTAAAATATCCAAAACAGCTATCAAAAATAAAGGGTAATTAAAAAGATATAATTAATGCGTGCACTATTTTATCTGAAGATATTTAGATGAACTTAAATCATCTTTAATTTTTGGACACTTCATTAGATCTTATTTAATAAGATCTCATGATAAATGGAACTACTTGCTGGCATAGCATTCATTATCTATTGAGTTGCCAACATAAAAAAGGGCTGTATCATGCTCCTTGCATGTTATCTGGAGCTGCATTTTACATATTTAAGATTAATTGATTTATTTAATATTACAAGGTATTTGTTAGGCATCATTATGCCTCATTATTTTAAGCATTGTCTTAATTAATCTGTTCTTCTAATACTATGGATTGGAATTTAAACAGAAGCAAGAAAATGAGCACTTGACCCCCTTGAAAAGGATCCTTCCTCAGAGCAGTGCTAACACGTTCCTGCTCTCTGAGTGAAGAGTTTGTGGGGCTAATGAAGTTTTCTTCCCTCTCGCCTAAGTGTTTCTACTGCTGCTTTAATCATCTCTGCATTCCAAACCAAGCACATATTTCCTGTCTTCAGCCAGACTAGTCACACACCTTAACAGCTTTGGGAAGCAACAGCTAAGTTTTCCAGGTGATAGAATATAGAGTTTTCCTGCGACCCAGACCAATCTAGTCACGTAGGAGCTGCTTGGCTTGCAGGTTGCATTGTGTGCCAGAGCACAGTTCAGAACAGTGTCAGGAGCACCTCCACCCATGTCTTTGTAATACCAGGGTTTTGTGTTTGTGAAAGACATGAATTAGATGTGAGTCTGGAGCAACGGAGAATCACTTGAAGATGTAGCCAATACTGTGGATGTTAAAGGAAAATGATTTGTGATGAAAATGCATGGATTCCAAATTCTGTTCAATTTGAGGTCAGCCATATCCCTGAAATTTTCAGTGGAGGAATCATATACTACCTGTGTTTCCCTAAGCCCTTTTCAGATGGAATTCTGTCATACACAATGGGAAGGGTCCGTGGTGACAGAGTCACGTCAAGTCTGAAACTATTCTCTTTCCAAGGCACTCATATCCAGAAACGGTCTTACCAGATTTGACTTCAGTTAGTCATATATAGGTTGCAATTTGCACATCAGCCTGAAATTCAAAGTTATAGATGAGTTACAGTTTATTTTACCACCACCTAACCCCTGTTACTGATGTTCAATCAATTAGCCTTTTCTTTAGATACCCAAGACTGCTTTGCACACCCAGAACTGACTCTAATGAGAGTATTGTGAAGGGGCCTGGATATGTCAAGTACTCTTGAAAGACTACTTCAAAAAAGCATCATGACTGAACACTGCCATGCTCAGTACATGTGGAATTTGTTAAAAGGTATGAATACCCAATTTCAGATCCCACTGTAAAAGACAGTATTGCATTTCTTTAAACAACTACCCATTAATGTTTAATTCCCATGATTTGAAAATCTTTTCTAATCTCATTTTTTCCTTCTGCCTCCAGCTGGGAGACTTTTTTTCCTGTATATTTAATCATTAACATAGCATCAGTTTTGTTTGTAAGGTAATACTGCCAAAAAGCTTGCCTTGTGCACTAATAACTTAGTTGGAGGCTATACATTCCTAATGATTATGCATTCATTTAAATCTTTCATTGCACAGTAGCAAAGTCAACTTGGACCAAATTATGAAGTTCATTTTATTCAGTGGATCACATATCCAGATTTTTGTAAGTACATGTTGACTTTTTGGTTAAGACCCAAGTTCATAATCAGCCTCCTAAGAAAGAAAGAAAAAGAAAACCTATTAAAACTACAGTGGGTAGAATCATTGCCTACACTAAATCCTGTATTTCAAAAGATACCTCCTTTCAGACTACACAAAAACAGAGTGCTTACATTTTTACAAACCCACAGTTTATGTAGAAATTATTTCATGTTTGGATATCACTCACTAGTAACTGATATTGAGTCAGCCTGAAAGCTGTATCAACACCAGATTTTACATATTGCCTGGTTCACACAACTATGTGCGCCAAGCAGGTTAGCTACTTATATGTCTATACACAACTGAAGGTCTAATCCCATCCTGATACCTCTCTGGTCCCTACAAATGTCTTGTCTTGTCTTGTCTTGTCTTTCCTTTTCTTTTCTTTTCTTTTCTCTTTTTCCCTCTGTTTCCTTCCTTCCCTTCTTTCCTCTCTCCTCTCCCCTCCTCTCTTCTTCTCTTCTCTCCTCTCCTCTTTTCTCCTCTCCTCTCCTCTCCTCTCCCCTCCTCTCTTCTTATCGCCTCTCCTGTCCTCTTCTTTTAGCCAAGAAAAACACTGCCATGATTATTTATATGTATATATATGTATGAATATCTAGATGTGTGTGTATATATGTATATATATACCAAAAGAAATCATCAAGCCATACATGTGCACTTTTGTAAACTAGGAATTCCTGTTACTGTTACTATAAATCACTGCCAGATGTCAACCAGCAAAATGTTCATTACTTCCCTAAATAATACTCTTGATAAATGAGGCACATTTACATTGTGGCATCTTGGTCTCTGTCATAACTAGACAGGGTTTAAGAAGTTAAAAAAATCATGCAGATGGGGAAATAACTTTAACTATCATGCTTCAAAGGCAAAGTAAATATCCAGCATCTTGGGGCAGGATTTGGTCATCTAAGGGGTAATAACTTCCAAATGATACTAGTCTTTCTTCTCAAAGAGAAAGAAATGGTAGCTGTGTCACACGACAGGAAGATAGATCTGTTCCTGGTCCATTGATGGCTTATAACTACTTTATATTCTTGGGGGATTTTGGTGCAATGCATAAACTTTCAAAGGCAATCTGATTGCTCTGTTCTAGTTAGCCAAGTAATCAACTCATACGATAATCCCATTTGTGCAGAAGTACGATGCTATTAAAAAAAATCTCCTTTTTACTAAACAAGTAGTCTTCTTTGAAGGGAAGAAGCATCTACTTTAGTGAAGTTAATGGATAGTGAATAAAAGCTGTTGCTCAAGTCTACGTGACACATTTCACATTCTACCCACTGCACTCCAAAATTCCGAACAGTTTCAAAATGCAATATAGCTCTTCTTTCATTTGTCTTGTGTTGCATGAAGGTAGGGGACATCAAAGCTAGACATTCACAGTTTCCCAGAAGTCTTTACAAGAGTGGTCTGTGTGTGCTAGAATGACTCACTAAGAGCTCTAACTCACTAAGGGCCCTTGTTCTTACTATCATTCTCAGACATTTGGGATGTGGTATGGAGCGTAGTCACCCATGGAATGTTGTCACCCGAACACCTATAGGCAGTGCTTCTGCTGATCAAGTGTTTGTTTTTATGCAGACGAGCACCTGCATGGGTGCACGCTGATGTGTGCAGTTGTTTGTAGTCCTGATTTTCTTAATAGCATTAAGGATTCACTAAGAATGTTGACTGTGCAATCAGTCACAAACTAGTTTGAACACAAAATCCATCATTCATTAGTTGTGTAATGTTGGTAAAGGAGTATGAATTCTCTCTACCTAATTTCTTCAACTGTAAAATTAGAGTTCACCTTGAACACATCAAAGAGCTGAATAATTAACTTAGCCATAGTGCACAAACACCTTAACATTCTATTTTGTGGAGTGAATTGTTGCCCCTCCAATTGTGAAGATGTGAGCTAGTCAATATACATTTCTGTATTTTGGCACCAATAACAGATTCATTTATATATATATAATTTTTTTCTATTTCTCCAGCTGGAACTACATGAAGCCATATAATGAGGGCCAAACTGTAGGAGTCATTAATGTTCATATAAAACTTAAAAGTGAAATATGAGCAATATTTGAAAGTCCAAACCTAGCATTTGAATGCTATTCTTCTTTTGTTCCCACTGAATGACTAGATCAGGTCAGGAGTCTGGCACCACCAAGAGGGACAGTTTCATCCAGGAACTGAGGAGATTAAACTCAGGAAAGACTTCTTTTCCTCAAGTCTAAGAGGAGGTGCTGAGTTGGCAACCAGGTTCAATCCTCGCAAAACCTGCTTGGTAGTTTTGTTTTGTTTCATGTATAGCTAGGAGCCAACACCAGCTTTCCTTAAAACACCAACTCAGCAAAATGGGTCTGGTAGTTTGGTCATCTTGGTCAGTGGAATTCTGAACACTGTGTCAGACTGGAAAGCACAGAGCGTTACCTCATTAATGGATTCTAGGGTCTTGTGAGAATAAAACTGAGATAATTGACATGAAAGCAAGTTCTAAGAAAATCTAATTGGGCAATGAGGATTCGTATAATGCATTTGCTCTTAACCCATAATTAATTCATATGAGTCCAACTCTAAATAATTTCTGGCCCCAGACATCACAGGAGCTAGAGAAAACTAGTCCTAAACTTTGTTATTAGTGAAATAGCTGAAGCACAGGATTTTCAGATGATGGTTTTAGAACACACACTAAGCTCAGGTGAAAGTTAAAACTGAACCTAACGCTGATAGGAGACCTGACTCAGTCATGGAGAAAAAAAATATATTAAAAGCAAAACGTTGGAAATTGAAGACAATTCAGAAAAGGGAGGTTTGCTTGACATAGCAAAGCCTCATTTTTATATCTCTACAATATAATTCTGATATTTACTGACTTTTTTAAGGAAGAGAATTTAGTAGTATTTCTTCCTATAAAGAAATATGGATTTTATCACAGCTTGATATCAGCCATTCATACTTCCATTTACCTGCATTTAAAAATATTGTTGTATATTTAGTGTAAGGAGATAAGAAGGAAATGTTTAATCTAACAGTTAGGAAACCAGTTGGGATGCCTGTATACCCAATTTTAAGTCCCGAGTTTAATGGTCAGCTCTGGCTGCCAATTCCAGGTTCCTGCTAATACAGACCTTGGGAAGCAGCAGACCCAAGAGTTGAACTCCTGCCATGCACATGCCCAACCTAGTTTAAGCTCCAGTTCTTAGTTTTAGTCTCTTTCCCAGCCCTCACCATTGCAGGCATTTGGAGAAAAGAGCTCTGTCTCTTTTACCTAACTCTCTTTCTCTCACTATCTCTAGCTCTCGTCTCTATCTGCCTCTTGAATTAAAAAAAATCCTAAAAAAATGAAAAGAATAAAAGAAGAAAATGTGTAGTGTTAGGAAGAAGTCATTGATCAAAAGGAGAATAACAAGCTAAGATTTCAGTGCCCATTGCTAGGTTGCCAAGGAGAAGCCCTTCTTCCCTTTGACTCAAACAAATAATTCCTAAACTTTCTGAGTGATCAGGCCATGGTCTCTGCGGGTTTTCATATCATTGAAGCTAACACTTGAGAACTTGCTCAATGCAGAAAAGGTACCACGGGAAGGGAATTCACCCTCCAGGAGCAAAACTGGCTGAGGTCCAAGGACCAAGAAAATAGGGCACCATGTTTTGTAGTGCAGGGCAGGGACTGTCCCCTGGAGCATACCTTCTCAGTTAGCTTCTTAAATTTGTGACTTTGCAGGTAAGCTGAAGACTCACAGAACCTGCTGGGATGCAAGCTCTGAGTGTCTAAATATGGCTGCTTTGGAACATGTTGCCATCCACTGCATCAATCATACCAGCTATTCTTTGCTCTAATTCAGGCAATTTGTTACTACAGGACTGTTTTAAAGTTTTATTTATTTATTTTTATTGGAAAGTCGGACATACAGAACAGAGGAGAGACAGAGAGGAAGATCTTTCAACCTTTGATTCACTCGCCAAGTGACTGCAACGGCTAGAGTTGTGTCAATCCGATGTCAGAAGCCAGCAACCTTTTCCATGTCTTCCACATAGCTGCAGGGTCCCAAGGCTTTGGGCCGCTCCTTGTCTGCTTTCCCAGGCCACAAGCAGGGAGCTGGATGGGAAGCAGGGGCTTCCGGGATTAGAACCGGTGCCCGTATGGGATCCTGGTGTGTGCAAGACAAGGACTTTAACCACTAGGCCCGGCAACAGGATTTTATTTTGCTGTTTTCAGATAGTGATTTGATATTGTAACATTATGCGGCTGGAGAATTAGAAGCTAGGCACTGCTCACTGAATGAAGAATTCAGCATCAGTGTGGCTAGATAGGTCAACACATGTGAAATGAAAAGATAAAGGGCATTCTTGCTGCCTCCCTTTTTCATCTTTACAATTAATATTGATCACTGCATATCAGTACAGCTGCGACAATTACTGGCAATCAGGAAAATGACCAAAATGAATAGACTGACCTTATGTCCAGTTTCCCAGCTGTCCAACCAGCTGTATAACCACAGCCCAAGATAAATCCTGTTTACGGGATCTGAGAGATTTGTTTATCCTGAGAGTGCTTGCTGAATCTTATTAAAATGGCACTTGAGGGTTCCATGGCAGTTAGAGAGCGCCTTTGAGGATGTCTAACTCAGAGAAGAAGTAACTATTTATGTCCTGGATCCTATCAAATGACATTGTCATTACATGATTTATGCATCAAGACCAAGGCAATTTGAGATAATTAGAAAATACTACAGGTCAAGTAGGCCCTTCATCTCTGGTAATATTAACGCACCATCCTGTTGTAGGTGGATGCTAAGAATAAATGCATTTAAATAATAATAAATACTGAAAATCATTTCTATACAGTAAATTTAAGCTCATTATTTCTCATGGATTCAAGACATTGGCACCCCCATCCTCTCTACACACATGCATATCAAGATAAACAGATGCCACCATATTTTTCATCTACTGATGCTGCATTTGAAGTGTGGGGAAAGGGAACAGTACTTACAGTCCTTTGAACCGCTAGATGAGACTTTTACCACTGACAAGTTCTGCTATTTATTAAGTATTGTTATTTTAAGATTGGTTCTGCATGAACAATAGTTTTACATTTTCTGAGTCATCTCTCTCGCTTGTACAAAAATAAGACAACCTCAGCCAATGGCAATGGACTCTGACCTCTCTTATGCTTTCCATCTGCACTCCATTCATCAAAACACAGGGTTTGGAATCTGTAGCCTTTTTCAAGTAATTTAAATAAGAGAGCAGAAGGAGGGAAGCCCTAATAAGCCTCCCCTTGGGAACTAAGAAGGCTTCTAGCACCATCCCAGGGATTTAGGTCAGGGAAAGACCAAAGCCCAACAACTTACCTAGCACAAGAGCAAACTCTACTTGCAAAATAGATCTGTGTCTGCTTGTCTTACTCAGTGGAATTCTGAGTCTCTGAGGTTGTTTGAAATAGATGGCTCACATTTCCTCAGAATGAGTTGGAATGTTCAGGTTGTCCCACTCCCTGTCTCACGGGAAGCCTCAGAGCCTTGGAATCAATTCTGCTTTGAGCAGACTTCCAAATAGGAGAGTGAGGATGATGACCTACTATCGAAACAACTTTACTGGGAGCTTGTTGAATATTTTCCTTACCAACATTTTTTGAAAATTCATGGAACACATGGTCTAATAATAGGACAGGATATTGGCAATCAAGAGTGCCCTGGAAATCAGAACTCTTTCTAGAAATCTGAAACACATGGCCCCAAGAGTAATAATCCAAATCAGTTTCCAACTGGTGCCTCAGTGATTGAGGAATACTTACAATTATGACACCTGAAAAGGTTAGATAAAATAATTGCCCGTGGCAAACAATGTATATTACTATGTTTTACAATGGAATTTCTTTCCTGTTTTTTCTTCTTCTTCTTTTTCTTTTTTAAAAAAATGTCTGTATGATTTCTTTAAAAAAAAACTGGACTTAGATATGAAAAGCATGAGCACCTACATTCCTGTTTCCTTGGTAAATAACTGGTCTTCTATCATTCCTACTTTATTTTTTTGCTTCTAGTTTAATTTTAATTCTATAATACAATTCCACAGACTCTGGGAATTCCCTTCCCCCCCTCAATATCCCTCCCCCCAACTGTTTTCCCCCATATCATTAAAGCAGTATAGTCCTTCATAAGCAGTCATAAGTCCATCATTCTGCTATTTAGGTATGTCCTGATGTTGCAGGTACAGCCAATGGCAGACAGTCCAGCATCCTATTGTCAAGATATATACAACAGTTTCATTGGGAGTCCATCTTGGATTTGGAAGTAGAGCTGCACAACGCATTGTATCTTTACATCTGGATATTATAACCTCTATTACACAGTTACTATACAGTCCCTTAAATTAAAAGCCATAAAACAAAATCAAAAGTAGAAATAAAGTTTAAAAAATTTGCAACATCATGGAGTTAAATAACATGCTACTGAATAACCAACGTGTCAAGGAATAAATGAAAAAGAAAACAAAAAAACCTTCTTGGAGAAAGTGATGCCACTATATGATCTACAAGTCAGTGATGGATTTAATAAGAGGAAGGAAAATATTTTGAAGGAATGAAAATAAAAGCAAAAATATCAAAACTTATGTGTTGCAGCAAAAGCAGCTTTGAAAAGGCCATTCCTACTTTCCAATGAGTTAAAATTCAAGTGTGGGCCCAGCCAGTAGCCTATTGGCGCATCCTCCAAGACCACATTTGGTGCTGAATTGTAGCCCTGCTGCTCCATTGACCATTCAGCTTCTTGCTTGTGGCCTGGGAAAGCGGTAGAAGACGGCCCAAAGCTTTGGGACCCTTTAGCTGCATGGTAGATTTGGAAGCTGTCCCTGACTTTGGATTGGCTCAACTCCAGCTGCTGCGGCCACTTGAGGAGTGATTCAGCAGAAGGAAGCTCTTTTTCTCTGTCTCTTCTCTCTGTATACCTGCCTTTCCAATAAAAATAAATATATCTTTTTTAAAAATTCAACTGTAGTCTTCATTACAAAAGACAGAAAGAATTTATTATGACTAGTGATGATTTCCCTTCAGCTAATTCCACCATTAGTGTTAATGAGGAGAAACAGTGTGGGGCTAATCCAAGACTCATAGGTAATCCAAAAGGCATGTGTATGCAGCATAGAAATGTGTTATATTTACTTTGGGATATAGGAATGTCCGACACTATTGGCATACTCGTTACTTCAGATAGTATAATTAATTCACATTTCAAAAAATAGCTCAGAACGAGCAATGCAGTACTTCAGAACCTGTTTTATTTGGAATGTAATGAATCATTGTGAACATATGTATATTTCTGAGAAATATCAGTGGACAATCATACTGTAGATCCTAGATATCCTTCTCATTAATTATGTACCTTTCTTGTTTTTTTCAAATTCTAAATACCAGATGTGCATGGTCATTGAAATCATCATGTTCTCATGAATTGCACTCTGCGATGAACAGTTACCTATGTCATACTCACAGCTTGTCTTCAATCAGAGAGAGGACTGAAAAGAAATAAAACACATTGGACCTGGGACGATAACCTAGCAACTAAAATCCTTGCCTTGAATGCACTGGTACTTCATATGGGTGCTGGTTCTAATCCCGGCAGCCCCGCTTCCCATCCAGCTCCCTGCTTGTGGCCTGGGAAAGCAGTTGAGGACGGCCCAATGCCTTAGGACCTTGGGCTCATGTGAGAGATCTAGATCAAGCTCCTGGCTCCTGGCTTCTGATTGGAGCAGTTCTGGCCGTTGGGATTGCTAGGGGAGTGAATCATCTTTCTCTGTGTCTCTCGTCCTTTCTGTATATCTGACTTTGCAATTTAAAAAATTATCTTTTTAAAAAAGAAATAAAACACATAGTTTCTAATATTGAGTACCATTTGAAAGAGCCAGGATTTGGCACGAGAATCTCTTAGTTCAAAATGTTAGTTTTATGGCAACTATCTCTATGAAATTTCGTGATTCAGCTCAATTTTTTGGAAAGTCAGATTCTAGCATTCTGACAAAATAAGCAAGATGAAAACAGCTGAGCATGTTCCCAAGGGTCTTAAGATCTCACAGTATCATCTTCGGCTGCACAGTAGGGTTGCCTACGCCTGAAGAGGTATGACTCCAGATCCTCTCTCCTCAGCTCAGAAAAAGCAATCGTATGTCTGCCTGTGGAGATGTTGAAGACGAAGTTGTCGGTACATCGTTGTGTGCTGGAGGGAGGTGGGGTCAAAATGAAGAGAAGAAGGAGCGTTGAGTGCACGTCAATGCTCGTCTCTCGTCAGTCTGGCATACTTAACATATCCACCAGTTAACTGGGACAACGATGAAACTCTTGAAAACATTTACCAAGCAACACACAGTGCGGTAGACACCTTATAACGATTATGATTGGAGATCTCATATTGAGTAGTATCAGAATTTATGGACAAGTAGATTGTGGAATCTTTGGTTAACTGGTAACTAAAAACTTCTACAGATATATAAACACAGAAAAATATGAAAGATTATTGTCAATATGAAATTTTGAAATAAGAACACTAAGGTAAAAGCACTGACATTCTTCACATGTTAATAGACTTTTAAACTAACAATTGCTTTTTCGCTTCAAGCATCGAGCGGGATCTGCTAGCTCTGCAGTGGTGTGTAGTGTGGGGACAAGGAGAGGGCGTGGTCACAGACAACATGCAGCTGCTGGAACCCTTCTCTTCTGTGCTCCAAGTGTGCCCACTTCCTGAGAAACAAAGGTTTGGCAATATAATCACTAAGATCATTGATCATGCTTGGTCCATTCTTGGAGGAGATATTTTCATCTTTTCGTAAAGAGCATGAAATCTAAATTGAACAGCAGCGTTTATCCATTCCTATCTGTTTGTATATTTACCACAAATCATTCTAGCTCTTTCGTAAAGAATTCATTTTCATTTCCTTCGGACATGCTTCAAAAATACAAGATTTTAGGATTCACAGAGAGCTTCAATTTTTTTTTTTAAATCTTCTGTTTGTCCTCAGCATCGCTGGATGATCACAAGGTCTTCTGATAGAATATGAGAGCAAAAATCAAGCTGTTTGGCAATCACTGGGCTCAATGTGTTTGAATCTCTCAGTAACCAAATGCTTTACAGATGTGTTGTCTAAAATAATATACATGTGTATGCTGGGGAGGAAGGATAAGAGAGAATGCAAACCAAGTCATGGCTGGAAAAGAAGGTTCCATTGAGGAATACGGTTGGAATGCTTCCTCTCCTTTCTCTACAAATATGTTGTTTTACTGAGGACCCAACTTTCTTTTTCCCAGTTCCCTTGGCAGTGACATCCTTGGAGGTTCAGAAAGTCAAATGATGCTTGCCCTTAGTCAGAGATCACTGGTTTATTAGAGGTGGACTTTTTTCTTAAGTAAACATGGTTGTGCTGTTTTATTGCAAGAGAAAATGGCACAAAGAAGTCTCTCTCTTTTTTTTTTTACTCTCTCTCATTCTCACTCTTGTTCTCTCCCTCTTTTTAATTTACATCTTTCCTACAATTCATTCATGGGGGAGGCAGAGGTGTTTGAGCATGTCCACTGGTTATCAACGGTTACAGAGGTTTAGTAACAAAATTTGAAAGTTTAAAGTTAGAGTTAACTTTATAAATCTCCTGTTTCAACTGATAATGACCCCCCATGATGGTCTCACTTCAATTCCTGTTCCTTAAAACAGCTTTAGAAGTTCCTTAATGAGCTGACCTCTCTATACCTATGGAAGCTTGGGTTTTTATCTGGCCTTGACCCTTGCTACATATGCTCATGTTAGAATTGTCAAACTCTTTCTTACCTTTTAGCCTGAACAAATGTGGCGTCCCTACCCAGATCACTAACCTCTTACCCCACCCCTCCCTAGTCTTGCATGGTTTGACAAAGATACACCTTATTTAGAAAAGCCTCTGCCCTGTGTATGGGTAATAAAGGTCTAAGCTAATCTCTATTATATGGGTAACAACGAATTGTTTTTATTTGCATCCGACTTCAACATTGATGCACACACTGCACTCCTCAGATAACTACTGCTACGACTACTACTACTACACACTCACTTTAGTAGAGGACAGATGCATAAATAACCACAAAATAAAATACACCAGAGGATGTTGTAAGAGCACTCCACAGAAAGGCCTTGGATAATTTAGGGAATTGTATGAAGGCTATGTGGAGAGTTAAGGGAATTTTAGAAGGTCTTAATACTTGAGTCTAAGGTGTAAGTTAGTTTTAAACAGTGGTGTTGACTTGTGGTTACTCTCCAAACCATATAGGATGTGACGTGAATCCGTGATCTTTGGCTGCATGGATGTGCAATCAGCTTTGTGTAGAGGTGACATTCTTCCCTTCCCTGATTGGATTTTTGGCAATGTGGAGTCCACTTGCTGCTAAATCCTCAGTTAAGAGTCAAATACTTTTTAAAAATACAATGACTTTTTTTTTTTTGCAAACTCAATTGTATATTTTAACCATTTTATGTGAACTGGAAGAATTCACAGTGGCAAAACATTAAGCATTGAAATATTACCAAAATATCACAGCAACTATCTTTGATAAAGCTGGAATCACTAGGATCCTCAAGTATAAAGCTTATCAGATTCTACATAGCCCCTTTTATTTATTGATTGATTTTATTATTTCATTTTATGACACAGTTTCATAGGCTCTGGGATTCCCCAAACCCCTCCCTCTACTCCTCCCTCTACTCTCCCTCCATATTGAATTCCTCCATATTGTTACAGCAATACAGTTCATAACCAGTCATGCTTTGTTCATTGAAGGCATGGACCATGCAGAGAGTCCAGCATCTTATCGTCCAGATAAATTCAACAGTTTCATTGGGAGACCATCCTTGGTCTGAAAGTAGAGCTGTCAAAATATCATCCCCTCCAATGAAAAGCCACTACACAGCTTCAACAACAATTTACAACATCATGAAGTTAATTGACATGGTATTAAGTGACCAATATGTTAGAAAATGCAAGTTTGTAACCACATCCTGTAACTACTTCATTGGCATCTCAGTTTTAGTATATACACAACCAGTTGCTATAAACCTTAAAATGGTTATGGTGTACTATTCAGCTGTCTCGTGTCTATTTTCATTTTTATATTTAGCGGTTTATAGTATTCAAGTGTGACTTTTACTGAACTTCGTGAATTTTAGAATAGTCCAAACAGGCTTATAACTCTAACAAGGCATACATTAACCATTGAGGAGCAGAACAGTTTTAGGAGGGGTGTGCAGAGAAATCTTCAATACCTTAGTGAGGAGTAACTGATCTTTGTGTCTTACCTAGTAAGGTATATGGGAGTCCAAGCTGACTTTTTCCTGTCTGTACTAAGCTTTCCTTATTGGTCTCTGTCTATCTGATCTAATTTCTGGGACTCCAGAGTGACTCTGATGGTCAGTGCAAGAGAGGGAGGGGAGACAAAGCTGAAAACAGTGTCTTTTTAAAGTCATGACAGAATGTAGACCAAAAATGAAAATGTTTTGTATGTAAGACAAATTACCTGCAATTAAAGACAGTAGGAATTATCAAAACTCTTGGGAAAGCTCACATTTATGTTCAGTGCTAAGGGAGGTTAACATAATCTGTCCTTGAATTTTCTAAAAGGATTACATCACCTGGATGCCTTTTAAAAGACCTGTAATACATAAAAATAGATAATCAATTGAGAATTTAAAAAATCTGAAACTAATAAGAATTGCCAAACAGAAATGGAGACTATACCTGTATTTCTCCAAATTTTTCATCCTCCTGAAATCATACTGGTAATGTAACATGGCTTGAAAGCATGAAAGAAGAGAGCGTGAGTTTAAGAAAAAAAAAAAAGATTTTTGAGGTTACACAAAATAATAACAGCCATAATGACTTAATAAATGTCAGTATTTTGAATAAAAGTGCAATTAGACTCAAACTTTGTAATGCAGAAGAAAACAGAATAGACTGTAGGAATTGATATTTACTGGTATGGTTAGCAATTTAAAATTTGACTTAAGATAAAGTCTCTTATTTTTCATCAGGAAAAGTTAGGAAATGTATGGTTCATTGACGACAAATTTTAGTATTAAAAGGAATATAGAAATATTCCTCAAATGGAAAAGAAATATTTCAAGTATATTATCCTATGATCATATTATTTGGTTTGATATTTCCAGATTGTTTCACATTGATTTTTTACTTGTATTACTTGCTATGTATTAATTAGAGATTTCTATCTGTATCAGATATGAGGACTTTTGATTTCTTTTATGGAAGACCACTATTATGATAAATTATTACAATGAATTATAATTATTCTTATTTATTTTGTGGTAGAGCTTTGTTCATCTTTATTTTAATGAAGTTAGACAAAATGTTTAATTCATATTTTGAAAAGACTTTTTAAATGGAAAGTCAGTTTTATAGAGAGAAGATACAGAAAGATCTTCCATCTGCTGGCTCACTGTCCAAGTGGCCACAATGGTTGGACCTGAACTGATCCAAAGCCAGGAGCTAAGAGCTTCTTCTAAGCCTCTTCCATGTGAGTGTGGGGTTCCAAGGCATTGGGTCATCTTCTATTGCATTCACAGGCCATGAGTAAGGAGCTGTATGGGAAGTGGAGCAGCCGGGACACAAACCAGTGCCAATATGGGATTCCAGCACATATAAGATGTGGACTTCAAACCACTAGGCTACGGTGCTGGGGCGGGGGGTCCATCTAATTCATATTTTAAAGCCCAAGGCTTCAACAGTATTTAAGAACACTCGATGTAATAGAAGTGAATAGTTAGAATGTAACTGAATTAAATATAATTTTAATCCCTTTTCTGCCATATACATAAAGGAGAGCCAGAATATGGATAACACATACAAGTAAAGTATAGGGATAGTGATGGTCATTTTCCCTTCATTGTTTGATATTCATCCTATAGCATCGTTTGTGAAAGAGCATTTATGTTAATGTATATGTACCAAGAGATTTCATGCCAAGAGGTCTTTTCCGCCATATAGGCAGTGAGCTCCAGTGGCAGGTGTGGAGTCAACAACACTAAGGTCTGGGTTATAAGTAACATATAAAATTCACTTTACACAGTAAAATATTTTACTGATAAGTGACATGAAACATAATTCTAAAAATAAAATTGGAATTTAAATGGATTCAGGGTTATATAAGAGAATGGCTTTGTAAAAAAATTTGGATTCAGTTAGCTATAGCTTTAATAATTTTGTTTTTAACATTAATGAAATGAAGAAATAATGAGTTTTGAAATGTAGGGTGATTTTAAAATGCTCATGGGAAATGTACACTAACTTTTTTTTAAAGACTTTATTATTATTGGAAAGCTGGATATACAGAGAGGAGGAGAGACAGAGAGGAAGATCCTCCATCCGATGTTTCACTCCCCAAGTGAGCCGCAACGGCCGGTGCGCGCCGATCCGAAGCCGGGAACCAGGAAGTTCTTCCAGGTCTCCCACGCGGGTGCAGGGTCCCAAAGGTTTCTGCCGTCCCCGACCGCTTTCCCAGGCCACAAGCAGGGAGCTGGATGGGAAGTGGAGCTGCCGGGATCAGAACCGGCGCCGACATGGGATCCTGGGACGTTCAAGGCGAGGACTTTAGCCGCTAGGCCACGCCTCGGGGCCCAATGTAAACTAACTTTTAAATCCATTTTTGAAGTAGTCTAGTGTATTTCCTCGTATGAAAAATATTTTAGGACAACAGCAAAAGGCAGAACTCTAGATTTTATGCCAACATTTTAGAAGAGATAGGTAGAAAAGTCTAAATCACTGCTTTTTAAATTTATAATTCTAGGTTTCAGTTATGTCCAAGGAAGTATGATACATTGAACCCTGCTGTTGCTGGGTAAGCTGGTTATAAGAGGGGTGAGTGTGGTGGTGCAGAGGGCTAACTTGCTTCCTGGGATACCTGGGATACCTGTATTCCATAACAGAGTATCAATTCAAGCTTTGGATCCAACTTTCAATCCAACATTCCTGTTAATTCACATGGAAAAGCAGTAGAAGACAGCCCAAGTACCTGAGTCCTTGTAGTCCATTTGAGAGATCAGGATGAAGTCCATGGCTTCAGCCACTTGACCCCTGGCTTTGGCATGACCCAGCCCTGGCCAGGACAGTTGTGTGGTGGATGAACTAATGGTTAGAAGATAATCTCTCTCTCCCACTCTCTCTGTCTCTCTCTCTCATTCTTTCTGTTTTTCTCTTCTTGTCACTTTACCTTTCAACTAACTAACTAAATAAATCTTTAAAACTGGCCATTGTGCAAGCCCCTCCAAAGTTACTATTTTTAAATGACAAACCTGAAGGTAGCAGGCATCTATAATACATATTATTCTTAGCACAAGGAGGTAGCTCTATTGGCAGAGCTTTGAAAGAATGACATTCCCTTCATTTCTTCAGCCTGTCTTTCATCTTCTTTTAAGATATTCTCTGCCCGATCTTTCCCACAAAAGAAAAATAGGACCAATGTCACCGGAAAATTAGGGTAAGGTCATATGGGACTATGTGAAGGCTCGCGTTAGACAAAGCTCTTTTTATGGTTGTCTAAAAGCCACAGAGCACTAAAAATAGGCCAAGAACAGGACCACTCAGATATCCTCCACTGAAAGGGAAGTATTTTAGGTGAACTTTACCCTTTCCCTTATCAACGTGCCCTCTGAAGATGCAGGGATAACACTTGCAGGTACGTCACCTAGCAAAAAACTTCACAGGCCCCATTGTTGGCCTGCCGTATGTTTAGAAGTTGTCTGAATTTTTAAGAATCACGGTAAATTCCCATGGCAAACTCTGTTGACTAGATGCTGGAGCTCTGTGTCTGTATTTATCTAACAAGTCCCAGCAACTTTGTCAGGCTGTAAGTAAGGTCTTTGAGGATTTTTTTCCCTTCCTTCATAAAATGTAAAAATTAGGATATAAGACTGATCAATGAATTTGTTAGTGATGACAGCTATTGTAATCATTTCTACATGTCTAGATGTCTGTTGAAATGGTCCTTTCCTATACATGTCCATACAATGGCATGTTTTTCTTAAAGCTGGGTCTCAAAAAATGAAATTATTTGGCCATCTATTTTGTTGCTGCCTGTATCTTAAGCATTACAGGCGTATAGAAGAACATTTCTGCCAAATCAATGAACAAGTGCTTTTCAGCACAAGAGCATAACCAATCGAATTGTTTGCCTCTTAATTTTCTGTACATATGAAGCTGAGAAACAGATGTGAAGGGCTGTTCACAACTGGAAGCAGTGTGATGCTGAGATGCCACTGTGCTGTGTTTATCTTGGTTTCCATTTCCACAGAGGGAGATGAGCATAATATCTATTCTGTTGGGCTTAAGAGGAAAAAATCAAGTCAATTCAGCTATGGACCTGTGATGTATAATACCATTTCTTAGTAATAATTTTCACCAAGTGTTCACTTCCACACAGGCATATAACTGGTCTTTCAGATTCCCCTCTGTGTGAAGTTCCTATTGAACTTAAAGTATTCTTAGCTTTTTTTTTAATTGAAATTTAAATTATTTATGACTTGTTTAAATTTGTTTCTCCTTCCAAAGGATAGTTACATTTAAAGACACCTACACTGAACAATGATGTTGATGTATGTTAAAAAGGTCTGTAATTAAAACAGCAGATCTTATTTCTAACGTTTAGTCTTGGGCAAGAGAATTAATTCAGCTTTCTAATTTACAAAAGTTTTATTTTTATTTTCATTTCATTTGAAGAGCAGAGACAGAAGGGATGAAGAGAGAGTTCAGAGGCTGGTTCACATTCCAGATGTCCACGACAGCCAGGACTGGGCCAGGCCAAAGTCAGGAGCCTGGAGCTCAATCTGGACTTGTCTTGGGGGTAGCATGAGCCTAGAACTGGAGGTAGCATCTGCTCCCTCAGGGAGTGTATAAGCAAGAAGCTGTATCAGAAGTGCAGTGTCTGGGAGTCAGAGCAGGCAGTCCAACGGGGGCTCTAATCTCCCCAGTGACGTAAACTGCTATGCAAAAACTCCCACCCTGCACCTTTGATTTTTAATAAATCAAGCATTATGTATAAACATAATACTTATCTCACAAATTATTGTGAAAAAATTAACTGGCACCTACTAAATAAAAACATACTTATCAGTACATTTCCAATTGCAAAAGGTAGAAAATCAACTCACAATGACCTAGGCAAATAAAGGGATTAACTAAATCACATAACTGAAAAATCCAAGACCTGGCTTCAGGCACATTTGGAACCGCCTGCTCCAACAACATCCTCAGATCTCAGCTTCTTTCCATTCTGAAGCCCCGTAGCTTTCTCTTGATTCAGCCGCATCATGCTGGGGCTCTCTCCTCTGCCCATGTCCCTCCACAGCAGACAGGCATTCTCACTGCCTCAAGGTTAATGAGGAAGCCGGCTGCACTTCCAAAGGTTCTGATGCAATTCTGCAGCACAAATCTTGGTTTGATTCTCACATCCACCCCTAACCAGGCTCCAGTGACCTGCTTCTCCAGGGTTGCCATCTCTGCCTGTCACTTCTTAGACTAATATAAAAAGGGATTGGAGCACAGGAGCATTCCCCAAGGAAAAACAATAGACTTTGCTCTGATGCATAGACAGTATGCTGAGATGGACAATTATGAGGTCTGTTGTTACAAAACAATTCCATTTCAAAAGCAGCATATTGGAAGAGTCCAGGTGGCTGATTTTCAAGGACATGTAGCTTTAAAAAAAATTTATTTTATTTTTATTGCAAAGTCAGATATACAGAGGAAGATATTCCATCTGATGGTTCACTCCCCAAGCAGCTGCAATGGCTGGACCTGAGCCAATCCTAAGCCAGGAGCCAGGAGTCTCTTCCAGGTCTCCCACATGGGTGCAGAGTCCCAAGGGTTTGGGCCGTCCTCGATTGCTTTCCCAGGCCACAAGCAGGGAGCTGGATGGGAAGTGGAGGTGCCAGGATTAGAACCAGCACCCATATGGGATCCCAGGTGTGCAAGGCAAGAACTCAAACCACTACGCTATTGCGCCAGGCCTGACATGTAGCGTTTTACATCCCTTTAATAACTGACATGAAGTAAGTTAAAATATAAATGACAAAGTCTCAATTTCCTCAAAAATATCAATGTATGTCACTTCTGTATATACAGAATAATTGATATACATACAAACATATGTATTAGTATGTGTGTACATATATTGCATAAGTAAATATAACATATTTCTTATATAGCAAGCATGTATGGTGTGACATCATACAGGTTAAATGTGCGTACTAACACATAACGATAATATGATATCTAATAAATGTGTATATGCTGTCTGTGATTTCTATTATAGGTCTTTCTTTGAATTCTCTTCGTTTTTTAAAGAAAGAAAGAAACCATCCTTGAACAAAGGTATTTGAGGGTAGTTATAATGGATGGTGAAATACAGAGAAAGTTTTACAGGTTAATTTTACATCTGGCACTACTGCTTTGTTGGCACAAACACAAAACTCATATGAATGTGGTTAATACTGAGTATTACAATTGTTAATGCATTTTGTTCATTCTACGCCCCCACTAAAACGCATATCTGTGCATGTCACTTTCAAACTCGTACCATGGGCTTTATAAATATTACAGTACCACTGTACAAAGCTGCCAGTGAGTATTTTGAGGTTTAACTACAATACAGCTGGCCACAGATTTAGAAGTGGCTTTAAAAAAGAAGAAAAAGGAGGAAAAAAAAAGAAGAAGAAAATACAACAACAGGCCCCTGTCTTTATTAGTGGAACCAGGATGAGACGTTGTTTCTAGGGCCTGGTCTGAGGGTCTCCAGTTGTTGCTGAATTTGTCCTTTGGCCCACACCGCAAAGCACATTCAAATCCACCGCCTTTCTCTGGAGAGCCTAACTGGAAATTCGAGATCACAAAGTTTCCTGTCTACAGAGGCCAGAAGGTTCTCATTAGAAATTCATTCCTCAGCTTCCTAAGGAGGAAACAAAAGGCCGTTGCTTTCCTCAGCACCTAGTGGGGACCAAGCGAGAATTTAGCTGCTGTCTGAGGATGAAACCTCCATTTTGAAAACATGATTTAGGCACAGACATTTGAAAGGAGTATGTTAGTAAGCCAGTGGCTCCGAAGCCATTCTTTTAATAATAACATTATTTCTCTTCTATATATCCATCAAAACAAAACAAAACAAAAACCAAAAAAAACCCTTTTGCCTTCTAAAAGGTGAGATGAAAAAGTGATCTTGTTATTTGCTGGTTGATAGTTTATTTTTGTTTATTTCTCTCTTTCTCTCCTCCTTCCCTCCCACTCCCTTTCTTTCTCTTTCTTCAATGAAAATGACTGCTACTTGCCTCCCGTGTCCAGACTCAGAGCAACTTGCCTGGGCCTTCACCAGTTGCCGCCTGGGCCTTCACCAGTTGCCGCCTGAAGCCTGAAGTTGGTCATGCTGAGTGTCGCTGCGCTACTTGTCTGGCTGTGCTCAGCATCCCTTAGGTCCCCAGCGGAATCCCATCACACCCTCACCAACTTCTTCCTGCAGTAGCTCCAGAACTGTGACCCTTCTGATCACCTTCTGTGCCAAAGCAGAGGGAACAGGAAAGCTGGGAAGGCATAGCGAGCAGTGGAGACGTTTTGAGAGGGGCTGTGTCCACACGTCAGTAAACCCAGCCTCCAGGTTCACAGATATGGCAAGGATATCTGGCAGGAAGATCTCTACAACCCTTATTTCCTTAGGATCTGTCTTTAAGGCCAAATTGAAGTTACCTCCCAAACAGAGATGCCTTTTATTATGGGGCTTCCTTGGAGAGCAAGTTTGACAAGTTTGATATGTATACCAGAACCATGAAGTTTACTGGCAAGTTCAAAGGCATAATCCATTACTTCAAGCAGCTGCAAGCGGAAAGATGCTTGGTTGTATTTTCACATGAGTGATGGAAACACTCAAGAAGGCATGCGTTTTCCAAGGAAAAGGCTGCGTGGAGTTGGGCGGATAACACGAAGATCAGAACAACCACAATCATATTGGGCCAAATTACAAATAAGAGAAAGGTACATTCAGGATTTCGGTTTAGCTCCTTCCGTGCAAATTATCTTGCACATTAATCCATTACTGATGTAAAATTCAGAAACAGACACATTTATAATTACATATGCGCATGCTTGCTATATACACAAACATCCTGAAGAATGTAATGACACCCACTCCTGATGCAACTTTAGTCTACCATTCTTTCTTGCATCATCATTGAGGTTTATTTATTTGTTTTTCAACATGTTGAGTCTAAAAAGGTCTGACTTAGCGACTTAGGGAGCTGGTTAGGATTAGATATTCTCATCAGAGTGCAACTCTGTGACTGGGAACTGATAGCTTCCTCAGAAGTAAGAAAGTGAAATACCAAAAGGCATGTGCACCTATGTCCCCTGATACTTACTGTGCCATGTCCCACGTCACCTTGCTACTCTGCCGCCAGGAGGGTATCAGCAACCACAGCCCCTCACTCCAGAGCCAAGCTCAGTTTTGCTATATAATGGACCCAGTCTGAGCTATTGTTATGAACAACAGAAAACAATCAGATGTAACCATCTTGATGTTTCTGCATCTTTCCAAACACAGACCTTGAAAGACAGCAGAGTTCTCATGCTGTGTAAGGAAGTTAAGAGGCAGAACCCCCCCGAGGACAGCATAAGTAAGAGTTTTCTTTATAATCTTTGCTACTTTTGTTTTTGAAAAACATTGTGTGAGAATTTGCTTGAAACGTTTGAAAGGCAGAAAAGTACAATGAGAGAGACAGACAGCTTGCTCATCTGCCGGCTCATACCCCAAATTCCTTCCGTGGATTCATATGTTGATGTTGAAAAATCCAAATTTTGTGCCTACTTAGTAGTTTTTGGGAACTAACATCAAACTGTGAGTTTTCTTCATAACCTTTTCAAGTACATTTTCAGAAAATTAAATCTGTAATCAAACCCTTTGGACAATGCTGTTCTCAATTGTATACCATCAGGTGATTTAGGAGCTATGTTATACTTCAGGTTGAGAAGCAATGATTTATTGTTAAACTTAGCAATCTCTGATATGTTTTTGGTATTATGGAGATAAAGTGGAATATGGACAGTTTACAAATGTGACTGGTACATTTTTATGCTGGTATCTGGAGGTCTTTGCTGGCCGGATCAGTCACTTCAGGCTCAATTATATTCCACAGTAGCAGTTACTCAGAGGGTGGAGGGATTCAGAAATTCCTGGACAAAAGTTTGGTTTCAGGGGTCTTTTGCTATATTTTGGAGTTGCACAGCTTCTGCAGGAGAGTAACTCTACAGAAGATGAAATCTTATTATCTGGTGTCGCAGGCCATCACAGACCAATACCAGTTACTAAGCCTCCCAAGAAATGAATGTTCATTGGGTCCGAAAGCAAAGTTATCACTGCCTGGTTGCAGGGTTGTCCAGCAGTGGGATGTAGACTTGAGTTTCCATCCAGAGCACTGAACAAAAGCTGGCTGGGCTCCGGAGTTAGGCCTAGGATGAACATCACAGTGCAAAGGTTGAGCCGGGGCTCTGCCAATGGACGCCAGGCATTTTTACCAAGAAAGACAACAGCAGGCCAGATGGTACTCTTTGGAGTAGTATTTATTCAATTCATCATATCCTCACTAGGCTATGAAAATGAATCCATTGTTTGTTTTTTATGTATCTTTGTTGCGTGTCCAAGAGGCACAGAACTTCAACCTGCAAATCTGCTCTTCATGTGTTTCTGTTTTTGAAATGACAGTTTTCTGGTCAAGGGAAGCTTTGCTCGTGATCTGTTTACATCTATCTTCTGATTTTGCATAGAGAAAACCTCTGTTCCCTGTGGGGCATTCTCTCACATCCCTGTTCACTCCGTTAGGCAGCCACCTGCATAATATACTTTAAATGGCCATCCCACTCCTACAGCAAACAGAAATCAACTGCCTGAGACAGCCAGCGATGTTTTGCCAGTTATCAATTCTGTAGGGAAGCAGCAAAAACCTTAAGAGAAGAGATGATTCCTGAGATTAGGTTGCAAATAGAGAGGGTCTGGACATTTGTCTAGGTCGGAAAGAACAAACTTCAGGTGATGCAATTTCAAGATGTTTGACCTTCATTGAACTCTGTAAGATAAATCACAAGGCACTAGATAGAACAGAAGAATTTTCTTGGTCCTTGTCATCTCTGTTACGTGGGATCACAAAATGTAGATGTGTGTCATCATTGCAACGGATGGGGACAAGGAGAGACGTTAAATCTGGAGAGGTGTTTAAAGTATCATTAGTTTGCTAAGGGATGTCTATTCCTAGATGTAGTCTATGAAAAACATTCAAAATCACCAATAAATAAATCTTTGTACTCAGGTTTCAGTAAGTGGATGTCTGGAAATCTGAGAGATTTATAATGTTATGTGTGTGTGTGTGTGTGTGTGTGTGTGTGTGTGTGTGTGTGTGAAAGGAGTAGCAACAAAGCAAAAATGAGGCAAAGGAGAAATGGAGAGGGATCTTGCATCTGGTGGTCCACTTTTCAAACAGATGAAATTGCCAGAGTTGGGCCAGGCCCTACAGGAAATCCATCCTCATCTCCCACATGAGTGGTGGTGGACCACGCTCTAGGGCTACTCTCCCATGCTTTTCCAGGCACAGTAGCACAGAGACAGATCCTGAGCAAAGCAGCTGGAGCTTGAACTGACACTCTGATTTGGGATGATAGCTTCAGGCAGTGGCTCCACCCACTGTGCCACAACACTGGCTGCAGTAATGGATACTTTCATATTTCCAGGCGATCCTTGCGCCCAAAATATTGAAAACCATTCTATTAGGAAATGAGTGTTTTCTGTGGTCATTGAGGATTATTTTTACTTGTCTGTTTTCTTCAGAAGGATCTTAGTGAAATATCTTCTTAACTCTATACTAAATCCAGAATAATCCAAAATGTGGGGCTTAGTATAAATGGAAGACTATACTAAACTTATTTTTGAATCTTATTCAGTGATGTGGTTTCCAAAACAACACACACACACACACACACACAAACCTACAAATGAATTTTTGTGGGAATCAGTGCAAATTACTTCAAAATCTAAGACACAGGATGTAGCTTTGAGAATCTGAATATTGCTTACTTGTCAAGTTTACCAGGTAATTGCTTTATCTTGAGTTCTTAAACAGAAAATTATTCTTTGTACTTCAGGTAGTTTAGTACTTTGTCTAATTGACCTTCCTTAAATAGGTTGGCTTGATGATTGTTTCATTAATACCGACAATATTGTGATTATTTCTTTTACTCTTTTACAGGGAAAGCAACCTAAAGCTGGCTACGGACAGCACTTATTTAGAAGACACAGAAACGAGAGAATGCCATTTAGGATGATTTTTCAAACATGGTAAGGCAAAGATCATTTCAGAAGTGGAAAAGAAAACAATACTGCCTGATAGAGTGCTAGTACATTCTCTGGCGTATTGTATTTGTAGTCAAAATTTTTCAGTGAGAAGTCGCATATCATTTTTGTGTGTCAACTCCTTACATATGTTATGGAAATGACTATCAGTGACAAGGCTGACCTATTTCAGTGGAAAATATCTTTCAGGAAAATGCAGAAACTAGCTGACAAGCCAATGACTAAAAAAATTCTGTTGACAGGGTAAGAGAGAAGTGGCTTGCAGATCATTCCTCCTGAGTTGGGAGGTAAGTAAGTCATGTGGAGGCAGGAGCTTCTTTTAGGTCTTCTGCATGGTTGTACAGTCCATGGATTTGGGCCATCCTCTACTATTTTCCCAGGCCACAGGTAGGGAGTTGGATGGGCAGTGGAGTAGCTAGGACATGAGCCAGTACCTATAAGGGATCCCAGTGTTTCCACTGTTAGGATTAATCAATTGAGCCAGATCGCTGGGCCTTTGTCACTACTCTTTTTATAAAAGATAGAGAGTAAGATGGAAAGTATCACTATGCTTCTAAATATGCATTGTTAAATACGTGCAATTTGCTCACTTCATACAAATAAATAAGGTTTGTTTTGTTTTAAAAGTTAAGAATGAGCAGTGCTGAGATGATACGGCAGGAACGAAGCTCTGGAGGTTAGAGTCTCAGTGAAGAGGATTTTCTTAAACTTAATACTCTGACAACACCTGTACTTGATGATTTTCTATGCTGAGCCACTAGAACTTTCATTCTCAATCTATTACAGTTTTTTGATTCAATCACAATTTAAATTAAGACATTAGACATAAATTCTCAATGCTTTGATGTCATTGAACTGTAGTTTCCTCTGTTTAACTTCATCTTTGGGACTGAGGACTATTTGTCAAATGTGCTTTTAAATGGAGGCCAAAAAAATCTTTGGTTAGCGTTAGATATTCCCAGCATCCATCTTCCTAGGATCTGTGAATGGTATTATGGTTCCCAGGCACCAGGAAATCTCAAGAACAGGTTTTCTTTGGTAAGTCCTTGCTTATAAGATTAGGTCTAACTGTCTGACAAGATTGTGTCCATTCAGATTCAGTGAGGGCACAACCAGGGCATGTTCTTCACTGGGAGGCTAATTTTCTTAACCTAGGTCTAGCTAGCCAGCCATAGTCCTCCAGTCAGTCTCTGGGTAAATTTGTATGTGCCACCAACAAAGACACTTGGACTGGGCAAGAAGAAAGGCTTGTGAACGTCACATCTTTGACCTTTTATCTCCAGGCAGGCAGTGCGTTACACTCGATGATCCAGTTGCATCTACCCCTCCAAAGGCCATGCATTTAGCTCCAAAGTCTAAGTGTTTACTAGTGATGGAAATTATCTGTATACCACAGGATCATGATGTAAGAAATTTCCAGAAACAACTTCAACATGTTCTGAATACCTATCATATATAAAACACTAATTTATAACCATTATGGATGCATTTGATCTCTAGCTAGAATAAGTACAATATCTTACCTATTGAGATTCACTTTTTGAGAAAAAGAGGCTCCTTGTTAATGATAATATTTTGCGATCCATTTCACTGAAGGACTGATTAGCTCAACAAAGCTTATACTTACCCATACTTGAAATAGCAACATTGCAGAGTGGATATGTAGCTAGTTTTGATTTCATTTATTTAACCCACTTTACACAGCTATCTATGGTACTTTCCTGCTATTGAAGATGTCATGGAAATACAGATGATCAAATGCTTCTGAGCCTTACATATCAATTCAGAAGCCAGGAATAATAACAATTTTGCAGTAGAAAATGATGGCATGAACACTGCACTAAATATGTAGTTAACAGCAATGAGGCTTCCAAAGAGGAGGTAATACAGAGTGTTACTAGAGAACTTTTGACCTCATTGAAACTGTTTCCTCCAATGTTTAGGGTAAGGGAATTGTCAGATACTAGTAATTTTCTAGAGCTGGATTATGTACAACCAGCCAGGGAAAAGCTACTATACGTTACATGCATTATTCCAGGGCAGACTACTGATAATTTTTATCTCAAGGATGAGTGAAAAACCACAAGAAAAGGAATAGTTTCCCATCAAATGAAACATTAATTTTCTTCATTCCATCCCACAGTGAGTTTAAATGGTTTGTTTTAATGTGTTTATTTATTTGAAAGACAGAGAGAGTGAGAGTAAGGAACAGAGAAAGATCCCCCATCTACCGGTTCACTCTGGAAATAGTCACAATAGGGAGAAAGGGGAAAGCTGAAGCCAGGAGGCAGGTGCTTCTTACAGATCCCGTATGGGAATGTAAAGAACCTGGGGCATCTTCCCAGCCTATTGGGAAGGATCTGGAAGGGAAGTGGAGCAACCAGGCCTCCAAATGGCTCCCATGTGAGTTACCAGAGTTGCAGGCAGCAGCTTTAACCTCAATGCCCACAAGGCTACTCCAAGGTTTAAATTTTTCAAAGGTTTTGGTTGCTCTGACCATGTCCACATAACTATAATAAACCTGAGGGCACCAAGTTGGAATATCATTTAGGCTTTCAGGTTCAAAAGTTCCCAAATCATAAATTGGCACATTCACGGAAGCCTCTCAGAATCCACTAAAAATTGCCTGGGATATCTGCTCCTGGATTGAATCTGATTAAGTGAATCATTCCAGGAACTAATCATTGATTTAGTTCCAGTTCACTTACAGAAAGAGCTAAGGCAGGCCTGTTGCTTCTCAGTGTTCCAGAATATACATCATTGTGGCCTCCAGGGCTGGGAGAGAGAAGCCGGATGAAGGACGACGTGGTAAACCACTCCTATAAGTATTTTCAGACTGTTGTTTATTAAAGAATCATCGCAGGACCAAAAAACAGCCCTGGTGAGTGAGGAAATGATAAGTCAATGGTGGCCTAGATTAACGTGACATTTCATTCCAACCTACACTAAGCCATCCTGTCCTGGCAAGGAGCATTGACCTGTTCACCCATGGAACCTGCATTCACCAGAGCCCATTGCCAGGCTTAGATGACAGGAAATCCTGCCAGCAAGGCCCCGTGTCAGGCAGCTGCCCCTGACTTTACCAGGGAGTCAGGATTTTGGATTCTTCCAGGATCTTGTTCCATAAAATAAAATGTAACATCCAAATGGGATTCATTATCTAGCTATACTGCTTTTCTTCAAGGGGGTAATGCAAGAGCATTAGTAACAAGTTTGTGAGATTTCAGTGGGTGATAGGAGAATAGCTGTGTAATTCATAGATAGAAGAAGATTGTATTAATGGACTTCAAAGACACAAGGAAGTTGATTGTCTAATGAAATTTGTAAAATGCAGGCTAATATGTTTATCCTATTACATTGGAAGCTTATACTAAAATATGAAATTACAAATTACTAGAGTGTAACTGAAATGAACAGAAAAATAATTTTTGAAAAAGCGTATATGCAGAGAGGGAGATTGGGGAGAGACAATGGTAAAATGCAAGCTGTATCATTTCTCTACAAATACAGTTCATTTGATGATCAAACTGAAGCTAAATTTTCTATAGAAAATATCAGCTATTTTTTCTTACAGTTTCAGGCAAAGTGAATAAAATCCTTCAGGTAATTGCATAGTGTAGAGCTTATTTGTTTTTAAGAAACAACTCTCCATGAACAGCCATTCTTATATGTGCTTGGAGTGGGCAGGATGTTTGGTACTCCTGCCGGACTCACCTGCCATGTAGAAATGGGTCAGCATCAGCAAGTTCATCTCCACATGCGAAGTTAGGTGTATGGTCACATTCTGCTCTACCCCAAGACCTAGGCTACAATGCATATCATGGAAGAAAGGAGCAGAGTGGAGATTAAAATGCATACATCACTGCATGTGGTATGTTTGTACTGCAGGGCAGCTGGGAAAGAGACAAAGACACAAGGACCAAGGTGTTCTGCTTTAAGGTGAGAAGAAATCCACATGAGGTTAGGTAGGAATATTTCAGCTGCAAAACCTCTGCACTGCATGTTTCTGGTTGTTGCTTCTCAACAGGAATGCCACTGCGTATTTTGTTGGGTGGTTCTTCGGTTTTTCATTGTCTGTAGCTGTTCTGCATATTTCATGACCTTGAGATTCCTTGTATCTGTGGATTACCTACCAGCAGTGGTAATTCCTGCTGTAACGGTGCCCCCGGTCATTCTGACAACCAAACACACATCAATAGAATTGCAAAGGTTGCTGAAAAGAATGATTGAACCATAATGCTGAGAGGCCTGGGGTAGAGCTCTCAGCCCAAATCTCTCCTTGAATCCCCTCATCTCCTTCAGGATTTTGTTCAAATGGGACCTTTTCTGTGAGGACTGTTAGGGCCACTGTGTCTCAAATGGGGAAGCTGACCTTGCTCCTGTACGCCTCTTCACCAAAACATTGTTTCTCTATAGCTTTTATTATATCCCGAATGTGGTTTTTATGCATGGTAGAATTAGGAGCTTATTCCCCTTAACTTTCAATCCACCATAAAAGCTGTTTGATAAATATTTGTAAGGTTGAAGAAAAAGGTGCACAGGATAAGATGAACTGATCTCCTTTTGCCTCATGCAATTTGATTTTAATCAGATTTGTTCACATCAGAAGGAGATCCCCATTTTCCTAACAGGCATGTGTGCCTAAGCAGCATGAAACATTATGCAGCTTGAACAAATCTGTGTCCCGAGGCAGGCCAGCCCTCTCTCCTACTTCATCCCATGGCCCACAGGCATCCAGCATGGTCCTCGCGTGAGGATAATTCATTGACAAGCATAGGAAACAAAACGTCAACTCAAATTAGGAGGATTTATGGGCAGTGCAGAGCAATTGCTGCTTCACTCCCTCCAAACTTCCTCTTCAAACCTGCTGATGGAATAAACAGTTTGATCTGTCTTCCCTTCCCCCTGCTTTCCTCTCCTGCTTGGCTTCCCTGCTGCCTGCGGCAAAAGGAAATCTAGATGCCCAAAGCAGCCATGGACGCAGCCCATGAAGAGATCATGGTGTAATATGACAGAGGAATAGTAGAAAATGAAGACATGAACATGGTTGAATGAACAGAGGCTTCTTCCAGACTTTCAGTATCCTCAGAGCCTCTCTGAAGGTCTGTATAATCCAGGTAACCTAACCAAGATAAAAATAATTTTATAATATCACAGACTGCTCTGTACTCCCCAGTTTCTGGCGAGATCATGTTCTGACTAGATTGCATGGTTCTCTCTTTTAAAGCAAGGGGGTTCCATAAGCACAGGCAGAAGGCTGGGAGGCATCCCTCTGCCATGCTCGTTGTTTAATAGAATACACACTAATTCCACTTACATGTGTGAGACACCCAGGAAATAACTGTATTCTCTGTGAAGAATGGAATGAAAGAGACATTGCATTTAGTTGCTGTCTTGGTTCTAAAATAACTTACAGTGACAGGCATTGTGGTTCTGTACATTAAGCCACCATTTGGGATGTTGATATTTAGTATAGGGAGTTTTCTACAGGTCTATGGTGGTGAGAAGGAGGCTGATAAGTTAGAGTGGATCATGTAAGTTCACCAACATATGAACCTAAATTAGCCTACTTTTTTTTTTTTTAAGAGGAAGATCTTCCATCCGATGATTCACTCCCCAAGTGAGCGCAACGGCCAGTACTGTGCCGATCCGAAGCCAGGAACCTGGAACCTCCTCCAGGTCTCCCACGTGAGTGCAGGAACCCAAGGCTTTGGGCCATCCTCAACTGCTTTCCCAGGCCACAGGCAGGGAGTTGGATGGGAAGTGGAGCTGCCGGGATTAGAACTGGCGCCCATATGGGATCCTGGCGCGTTCAGGGCGAGGACTTTTAGCCACTAGGCCACGCTGCCGGGCCCTTAAATTAGCCTATTTAACAGCTCAAACACCAGGAACTTCTGGGTACTTTTCAACTGTCTGGGGCAGTGTGTCCTCCTCCATGCTGGGCTTTGATTGAAAACCTTCAAACTCTTTTGCCAAGCAGCAATTCTAAACCTGCTTGGATATCAGAATCCAGAAACTGATGAGGAGCCGGCCACTTCCTTAAAAGGACTAGAGAGCTTGCATTGGAAACAGGCCCTTCATAGGTGGCCAGATCCAGATTTGCATAATCATGCATGATTGTGTATCACAGAACCATGGATTTGTACAGTGCCCCAAGTGGGTACTTAAGGCTGTAGCATTTCTGTGCTAGAAACACAGCCTCATATCCTAGGTGCTAAAAATAAAGAGAATAATTCGTTAGTTAGATTTGCCAATACATTTTGTATGTGACTGGAGGCTTGCTGGGAACGATTCTGAAAAGAGAATACAAGTATTTCCAGAGAGATCCAGAAGAGTTCTTTTCCTGCGCTTCTCCACCATGATGTCTTGGTTCCATCAAAGATTTCCTGCCTCCAATATGCCTGATAGGCAGTGTGTCCTTCAGCCACAAGGCCTGAACCAAAACAATACCTGCTGTCTATGTGGTTTCTGGGGAATTATATGTAGCTTGTAACAACTTTTGTGGCCTCACAAAAAGATCCATCTTCTTTGTTCTGAATTGATCAGGAATGAGGTCACAGAATAGGAACAGGAGCAGGAAAGTCCAATATTCTATCCCCAAATCTTCAAATTGGAGGACTTACTATTATTACTTTTTATCCAAAGCAAATAATGTACAGTTTGCATTCCCTTTTAAGTGATACTAATTTGAATGCTAAAGAGCTATGGAAACAGAGTATGCTTGCATTCACTGGCCCACTCCCTAAATGTCCACCACAGCCGGGGTCTGCCAAGCTGAGGCCAGGACAAGCCAGGAGCTGCACCTGGGTATCTCACTGGAGTAAGAGAAATCCAGTTAACTTGAGTCATCACTTATTGCCTCCATGAGTACACATGAACTTGAAGCTGGAAGGGAAAGCAAAGCAGAGAGACTTGTCAAAAGAGATCTGGGCACCCAGCATGGTCTGCACTATCATGTCAAATATTTGCTTCATTGCATGCTTTTTAAAAGTATACTTTAGATTCATCTTGGTTAACAAATGACTTTTATAAACAAAACCAGGTAGACTGTATTACTATCTTTGACTTATTTTTTTAACCTTTCCTCTTAAGTTAAAAAGTCTGATCCTGGATCATCAAAACCAAGATCTCTAGAACAGGTGGTGCTGAGCTTCTGGTAATTCATCCAACAACATGAATGGAAAGTACTCTGGAAGAATGCTGCAATGGAAGGCGATGATGTCCGACATGGGGAGATGACTGCCTCCGATCAGGGTCAACAGCACAGGGTTATTGGAGGATTCCTGAGGACGGAGATTCTTGAGAGCAAATGCAGTGTGCGTTGTGTGTGCATTGTGAGGGCTAGGGCAGAGCAGATGAGGAATGGTAATGACAGAACATTGTAGCCTACTTTCCAGTATTCTTTGGAACATCTAAGTTCGAGAAGGCTCTGAGCGAAACTTAGGGCCAGAACACACCAAACGTACCTTGCAGGTTCTTCTCTAGGCTTATTTCACTGGTTAGAAGTTCCATTGTTTCCTGGCTTGTTTCCTGGCACTAACTTTGGCATGATAACTACACCTCACCATCCTCTATGATGGAGGAGACAGAAGGAATTTGAGCTCCACTAATTTATTGGTCAGGCTAGCAGAGGTCTAGACCACTTCTAGACTCCATATTCCTTAGCTTTCTAAACGTCCATCAACATGTCTTTCCATTCCTTCCAAATCCTCGTCCAGTCATGCACCTCTATGCTACCTATGTTTCCTCCAGTTCTCTGTCATTGATCCTTGACATTTAAAAGTTTTATGAATCATCTGGCAAGGAGATTGATCTTTTGAGGAATGCTCCAGATGAACTAAGAATAAAATAATGGGACAGGAAAAGAAATGCCTGCAATACTCTAACTAAAATAATATCTCCAAAATTTTCACAATTTAGATGAATTGAAACACATATTGATTCCACAATATATTCTCTCTTACTTCATCCTTCCAGCAGTCTTACGTTGGGCTGCTTTGATTTCCTGTTCTGCTTCAGCATTTCTCTATGTCACCTTTCTTGGGGTGATGCCTCTGCGCCACCTCCGTCACTCAATATCACTCCAGTGAGCCGTAAACATTTTAAGGCAAACTGACTGACTTTGGATGTAAATAATCCAGGGTTCCATTTCAATGGCAAGTTTTGAGTTGTCATGTGAAGGTGTACGCTGTGCTGCTCAGCATCCTGAAGCAAGCACAGACAGGGACTAATTTAATTCATTGTATAGTTTAAGAGGAATTCCATTTACTCAGTCATTAATTTATCAAGAGAATTAAATATACTCCAAAGGGAATAGTCCAAACATTATTTTAAATATAGGCAGAAAGAATTGATAAAGTGTCTTTAACCCACAAAGGGAACATTCTTTTTGATTTATGTACTTTGTAGAGTGAAAATAAGAATTGCAAAGAATAACACATACTTCTGCAGTAGTGACATTAACAAAAACTCTCTAAAGGTGTGTGAAATGTCATCAATCAGTCCTAAGTCTCTAGTTATGGTTCCAAAGGTTTAGCGAACCAATCATTTCTAAATAAATTTGCTTGTTTAAAATTGATTTTTGATGAGGGCTCATTAAGGTGATGGAGGCATGTAGAATTCTTGTCCTATCCTATTTCTGTTTTATCAGGCTAGGAAGCCCTTTTGTCATCTGGACTGTAGCTGTCAGAATCTACACACTTAAATCAATGAATACATCCAGTATTTACTGAGGTCCTGTTAGGTGGCAGGCATTGCATTTGCTCCCGGTATGCAATGGTGACAAGGTAATCCCAGTCCTTATCCCTGAGTAGACTTCAGCCTATGATCATGCAACATAAATACACAAATTTTAAAAAAAATCCACCAAGGCAGCAGATATTTCTTTGTAATAAGTGACACAAACACAAATAAAGGGATAAAAGTCAGCTGGTAATGATCACATCATTCAGATGAGTCAAAGGAATTGTTCTTCAGAAGGAAATACTGAAGGCTAGAACTGACTTCATGGAGATGGCTTTGCAAGGATTTTGAAAAATTATTTTATTTTTATTGGAAAGGCGGATTTACAGAGAAAAGGAGAGACAGAGAAAGTGATCTTGTATCTGCTGGTTGATTCCACAAGTGGCCACAACAGGGAGAGTTAAGCCGATCTGAAGCCAAGAGTCAAGAGCTAGGAGCCAGGAGATTCCTCTGGGTCTTCCATGTGGGTGCAGGGTCCCAAGGCTTTGGTCTATCCTCTACTGCTTTGCCAGTCCCCCAGGCAGGGATCTGGATGGGAAGTGGAGCAGCCAGGATATTAACAAGTTCCTGTATGGGATACTGACTCAGGGAAGGTTGACAATTCAGTTGCTGATCCATCACACTGGGCCCAGAATTTTGAATAAGCACGTTTCAGAGAAGTTAATGGTAGATATAATGTACCTAACTGGAAAACGTTTTGGAGCATTTGAAGGAAATGAGTGAGGTCCACAGGGATAGATAACAGTGAAAAGAGAAGACTATGATATGAAGTGAGAACAGAGAAGCTGGCTGGATTTAGAAAACTGAATGGATTTTATTTTAATGCATCAGAATGTCACAGGGGGTTTCAACAGTGCAATGATATGAGATGATCTACAGTGTGGCTGTCATGTGGACATAGATTCTAGCAAGCCAATAAGAAAGCTGGGAGTTCAAAAGGAATCATTTGCCTAGCTCAGGTAAGAGGTGATAATTTGGACTGATATTTTGGTAAAAATTGAGAGAAACATATAGAGTTAAGATACATCTTCACAGTTGAACTCAAAGGTTGGAATGATGGATTAGATGTATTGAGGGTTGAGGAAATAAAGAGAGAGATGGACAAAGTTTTGACTTGGACAGCTAAGTAGATGTCACTTCTAGTTTATTCCACAGGACACTCACAGATTATCATAGTGGGACCAGATGTTTATTCTTAGCTAGTCAGCCACCAACAAGTTGAATAGCAATGTATCATTGGTTTTTAGTTTGTTCTAATCACTAAGTTTATGGAATCATTACTAAATTATATCTATTCACTCTAATTCATTTTCTCAATGTAGAGATGAACTGTTTTGACACGGAGCAGCACCTATGTTCAAACTGATGATGAATTCATTGCCCGTAGGTGTTAGAGATTAGGTGTGATTCTAAGGGAAAAAAAAATCCTGACTGACTATAATAGAATGCTTGAATCTTCGCCAAGTGCTATTAGGATTTCTCTTTTCCTCTTTCTAAAGGCCTGCAGAAAGCCATTTAGATGACACAGAACTAATGCCAAATGTTGATTCTTATCCAAGGTTAACATATTTTGAGTCCCAATCAGCAAATTGGTTTCTCCTTGACATTTCACTTAAAAAGAAAAATTTTATTGCATAATGAGGTAAATTAAAGCCCTGCAAATGTAATATGCCTCTGTGATATAGAGTATTTCATTTTTATACACTTAGCAAAGCTTTATCCTATTATCACATAATCACATCTATCCTAAATAAAGGATCCAGGGCTTAACGCACAATGAATTCTATCTTTTAGCAGCTTTATTGCTGTACCAGTTATTAATTTAAATTTGTGTCATTTTTAGTTAACAAGAAAGATAGTTTAAAGATCTGTTTGCCTAGATTTATTTAAAATCCTATATGGTGGAATAATTAACATTGCATGGATAAGCTGTGATATTATTATTGAGATACAGACATTTTTACAGTGTGTTTGATTCTTCAGCATCCAAAAGCGCTTTACAAAATAGAAAAGCAAGGGGCTCCTTTAGCACTTAAGTGGTGGAGCAGACTTGGAGACAGAATTGTGACTTATGGAAGCAGTGAAGTAGTTTATGAGCAGCTTACATCGTACTTCAGCACATGACACCTACATAATTATGTGCCAGATTAAATCAATGACAGTTAGCACCACAATTCCTAATCATCTGTAGTGCGAGACCCTGGACAATTCCCTATAGAACTGTCATGTACTTAGTCGCATCATGGTGATATGTTCTATCCTCCTTTACAGGCTAGCAGAGTGAGACTCGTTGGTTACAGCAACTTGTTCAGCTTGTAATTTCAAAATAAACTCACTTTGTTTGATTGGAGTATATGAGGGTAGCAATACTTAGAGAGGTTTGAGATTTTTCTTTTCATAACTTATGCCATTTTTTTTTCTGCTCTGATACTCCCAGAAGAAATGGGAAATTAGATTTTTGCCAGTCATGGTGGTGGATTGAGGATGGGTCACAAATCCTCAGGAAAGATTCCTCAGTGAGAAACATGTAGTTATTAAGAGAAAATTCTTAGAAGCATTCATAACATTTTCACAAAGGTGTTTTATCTCCATGGCCCAGGCATAATATAATTGCTTATTTTTTGCATAGTCTGTATTTCCATTTTGTTTCTGAAAGTACAAGCAATAAAAAAGTATGTGTGTGATGAGGAACACCTGAGTCTTCATCAATTTGGGAGCCCCCAAACTAGATGGTGGTCACATAAGATATAGGTGAACAATAGGAGTCCCAGTGAGTTGGGTCCTGCTCCCTGTATCTATCGGGATAGAGCATCATTATGGCAAACAGTCCACAGGAAACCCAGACGGAATGGTAGCGATTAATACGCCCTACAGCAGAGCACAAACCCCAAGCAAATCAGAGATATAGCTAAAAGCAACATGGGTCATGGGTCATGAGGATCATCGCAATAAACACCTCTTGTAAAAAAATTGCATTTATTTATTTAATAGGCAAAGAAAGAAGGAGATTTGGAGAGAGATGGTTCATCTGCTGGTTCACTCCTCAAATGTACAAAATGGCCAAGACTGGTCCAGGCTGAAGCAGGAGCCTGTGTTTGCACTGAGGTCATTCCACACATGTGCAGGGACTCAGGCTTTGAGCTATTATCCCAGTTACATTCTCAGATGGATTGGAAGTGGAGATGCTACAACTGGAGTTGTCACTCTAACTTGGGATGCCAGTGTAACTAGCAGCGACTTCACCTGTTGGGACACAATTACCGTCTCTTTATATTTATGGAACCCTAGGGTAGTGTATAACAGAACACTTGGAAAGGTGAATTGAATCCCGGATTATAGATCTTCTTCAAAATCTTTGTGTTTGGTTTTGTTCTAGACACTCTTTAAACAGCCAATATTTAGGGACATTTCTAACAAAAGCAGTCCAACTAAAAAACCTAGCCTGTAAAGTTTTGCTGCCCTGACTCAAGCAAATATAACACACACATTAAGTAGAATTATACATGTCTTAGTTAACAAGCTGGTAACACATATGGTAGACATGTGCAAAAATCATCAGATGATACAGGGAATTAACAATATCCAGAGAAGCTATCACCATAAGAAGTAAGGCCATCTACTTTGCCTGGGAGGGGACACACTTGTAAGAGATGTTTTGTAGTGTCTCAATGTCTAGAAGATTTGACAGGATCATTAAATCAACTTTCTTCATCGAATGCAGTTCCTGGTCAGTTACCGTATTCTGTCGGTGCTTGCTTTGACATGTTTCTTATGTTAATTTTTTAAAATAATTATTCACTTTTACTGGTAAGACAGTTTTACAGCAAGAAGGAGAGACGACAAAAAAAAGGTTAAAAAAAAAAAGAAAAGGAGAGAGGGAATGCTCTTCCTTCTGATGATTAACTCACCAAATGGCTGCAGCTCGTGGAGGCAAGTCAATCCAAAGCCAGGAACAAGACTGGGTCACTTTTCACTGCATTCCTGGGCTGTAAACAGGGAACTAGAATGGAAGCAGAAAGACTATGGCAAGACCTGGAGCCCATATGGCATGCCAGCACTTGAAGTAGTTAGAGGATTAACCAGTTAAACCAATGTGCTGGCCCCTCTTACATTAATTCTTGCTACTATAATTCTACTCCCCTCTCTAGTATCCTCCAGTTTTAATTGGTGAAACATCCACTGTACCAGATGTTAGCCTGTTCCATCACCTGGTCAACTGATACATTGTTTAGATCACAGTAGACCCTGTTTGAAATCTAGTGACACCTGCTATTAACAGAATAAAATTTAATTTTTTGAGTCTGACCCTCAACCGGTTGAGCCATCCCTATTTTCATGCTTTTGTGGACACAGAAGACTTGCTCTTGCCTCATTTCTTCCTACTTGTTAAGCTTCCTTCCCCTGCTTGGTATACCTCCTTCCATTTGGGTAACTCTGCCTTGTCAGTTTCCAGAGTTCCATGTGCTATGGGAAATGTTTACTCACATTTCTGCTTAACCTATGTCCCTTCTGTCCTCCACCTTTTTGGTCTTATTTTATTCCTTATATTTAGAAATTACCAACTCTTGCCTGTGGCTTGTCTAGTTCTAACACTGAAAGTCCTTTTGTGGAAACATCCTAATATGATCTCTTGCATTGCCTCTTTGCTAAGGTGGGATTTCAGTCAAGGGACGAAGTATATTACATTCTCATATTACTGGCATCATTTAGCATTTCCACCCATAAAGAATATAATACTAGCTAGTATGTTGGAGATTATGTTGTGCATTTATCCAATGCATTAATTATAATGAAATAGAACAAACCAAGGAATTGATGAACTCTTTCATGGATAGCCTACACGTATCATCCTCTGTTCTTTCTACCTTGTGTTTTAGAATATATTTGAAAGAGTTTCAGGATGGAGAAATTAGAAGCAGTTCATTCTTCTAACAGCCCTGACGGCTCTTCACATAAAAATTCCCTGAAAGCATAGGTGGAACTGGTCCAGAGTATTCTGAAAGTCCTAAAGTAAACCTGGGCTGTGGTTGAAAATTTTATCTCTAACTTGGAACAAGCCTTCTCTTTTCTGCCCATTCTTCCCCAGTTATGAGGCCAATAGTAGTCACGGGTAGAAAACAGTGACAGAAAGGGCATCAAGGAGTGATGTGCTGAGCCAGTTAGGCAACCCTGTGAACAGAGATGTAGTGGACAGGTGCCTCCTCAAAATTGAGAGGAAATATCATGTAATATCACATGAGATAAGACAAAAACTCTGCACTTCTCTGTCCCTCCAAAGAAAATCTCTGTAGCCAGCTTCATAGTCTTATTTGTCTGTTTTTGAAGGGTAGATTAAGTGGGAGAGAGAGAGAAAAAGAGAGAACGAGAGAAAAACAGAGAGAACATTTTTCTCCTGCCATCCAGGGCTGTTCCAGGCCGAAGTCAGAAGCCCAGAACTCCATTTGCATGTCCAATGTGGGTGATAAGATCCCAAGCTTTGGGTCACCTTCTGCTGCTTTCTCAGATGCGTGAACAAGAAGCTGAGTCAGGAACAGAGCAGCTAGCAGGTGAAGTCACACTCCCATAACCACATGATGGTGGCACAAACTGGCTTAACCTGCTGAACCACAATGCTGGTTCCTGTAGCAACCTTTTAAAATCCCATCTCCACTACATGCAGCTTTGGGTAGATGAGATTGCATGCATGATGCCAGTATGCCTTGGACCTTACGCAGACCAAGCCTCCTTCATCCTTCTGTCCTCCTACCCACAGAAGCAAGCTTCCTTTCACAGCAGCTAGAGTACATTTTCTTCCCTGGTGCTGTCCGCATCCTCCACGGACACCATGGCCTTTTAACTGGCCAGAAGCCAAGATGTACATAGCTATGAGATAAAAATACAAACTAAAGTATATTGGTGCTTGGTTTAATAAAGTGATTTAGATGAAGAAATTTGGAAAACTGCAAGTGAGTGGGACAGAGTGGGTGGATGAGTTAGGACTTTCCACAGAAGCAAAATACATACACACATATGTAAACATACTCGCGTATGGACAGATGTTAAGTGACTGCTTCATGTGACTAGAAAGAGTCATGAGCCCAACAGAAGGCTGGAAATGTCAGCAGGAGTTCATGCTTGAGTCTTGAGTCCAGAACCTTTATCTGATTAGATGAAGCCTTCCCTATTTATGCCAGGTTACCTGCTTTACTCAAACTGGTTTCAGTGTTAATTCTGTCTGAATAAATACTTGTATAACAATATCTAGCCTTGTGTCTGACCAGCAAACTGGGCACCATACGTTCGCCAAGCTGGCACATATGATTCATGGTCATAACGGGACATGGCATGATTCAATGTCAGAGAAACGCGTTTTTGCTAGGCATAAGTAACATAAAAATTCAAGGACAGAGTTCTACACGAAAGGCTCAAATTGTCCTGGGATAACAAAAATCTCTCAACTTTCTTCAGGACATACCTTCAAAGGTGAATCTGGTCTGCCTGCATTTAAAATAAAATAAGTTGAATTCTACCTTTCAGCCAGAACAGTCATAGGCGAGTGTCAAGCTCTCCACCTTGCCTGGTTTGACACAACAGGCCAGGCAGAAGCATGATCCGCAGCATTTGTAAAGCTAACATAAAAACACTGCAGGGACAGGCTCAAAGCCACAGAGTAAGGTAAATACTCAGCTGTAATCTAATTAGTAAATGATAATACAGGCCAATGGAAAACAGGCCACATGCCAGAGAAGGACAGTTCCCTCGGGAAACACATGATTGATCGCTTGGAGACAGGAAACAGATAGGGGAAAGTGTGTTCTTGCCTTTGACCTGAAACATAGATCACAGCTTCCAGCTCAAGTAGAAGCATTTGTAAAAAGCCAAATGCCCTGCATTCCAGCAGTTTGTCATCTGCGGGGAAGACTGGTGAAACCCTGCAGCACAGCACTAGTAGCTCTGCCTCCTAAATTCCAAACATACCTGAGAAACATTGCCTGATGTATAATTGCATTAACCAAATGTTATTTTCCTCAATACAAACATAACAGGATGAGTGTTTTACACTCTGCCCCTCTCATTGCCCTCTGATGCCCACACCGATACACAAACTCCAACAGATACAGAAGAACCAAGCCCACCCGTCTTCATACCCCATCATCCAATATATCAGACACTCATAAGGACTTAAATGGAGCAAGCAATATACCATTTACGGTAGCTTTGTGAAAAATGTTATGTCTCTGAAGTAATCACAGAATTCAAAACTTGGGACTTAAGCTGCCTTTTCCCAGGAGAGTCGCCATGAAATTATCAGCAGTGTCTCAGCTTTTCAGCTCTTCCTCCAGAAGGGATGCTCTGTTTATAAGATAAAACTTCAGCTTAAAGACTGCTGTGTCATAAGTGAAAAACAAGACAGGAAAACGAGAAGAGGCAACGACACAGTTTAAACATGGCTTAAACATTTCCCCGTAAGATGGTGAAGTTGTGACATTGGAAGCCCTCCGAGAATGGATTCTCAGGCTACAGTCTGGGCGAAGCTATTAACCCGAAGAAACAAGCATCATCCAAAAGAAATGAGCCCTGAGAATTTAAGCAGCTCAGAGAAGAATCTGGCGGACAGGTGTCTAACACAGCAATTAAGACGTTGCTTGGGATACCTACATCCTATGCTAGACTCTGTGGGTTCAACATCTTGGATTCAATGGTTCCAGTTTCCTATTAATGTTCACCTGGGAAACAGCAGACAATGGGTCAAGTATTTAGTCCCTGCAAGTAATCTGAGTTGACATCTCCGCTCTTGGCTTTGGCCTGACTCACTCCAGAGTATTACAATGTTACAGACACTTGGGAAGTGAAGCAGCAGATGGAAGTCTCACTCTCCTTTTCTGTCTCTTGCCCTCTAGCTCTCTCTCTGTCTTAGGATAAACTAGAATAAATAAATAAATAAATTATGCAAAAAAAGGAACTCAAGAGACAGAACAAGCATGAAAGAACACAAAAGTTTAGAAAATAGGGTGATGGCATGTTTTATGTTAAAATAACAGTGAAACAAATAGCAAGAAGGAAAAACATTTCATATCATTTGTCAAGACTCCATGAGGGAAGACAGTCTGAGTTCAGTTCAGACATGGAAGTAAAAGTACACGTGAGGGGCCATGGAGACCTTTGCTAACACAAGACTGAATGAGCTCATGCGTTCTTTAGTCAGAAAAGCCAAAGCAGAAAAAAAAAAATTTCCGTATACTTTAATGTAAGGTAAGATAGTTTTAGAAGGCATTATGGCACAGTGGATTAAATCATTGGCTAATATGCTGAAACCCCAAGGTGAGCACCAGTAGGAGTCCAGTGAGCACTGTGTTTGTGATCCAGCTTCATGTTAATGGACCTGGCAGGCATCGGCTGATGGTTCAAGGACTTGCGTTCTTGCTGCTTACCTTAGAGATCCAGTTCCTGGTTCTTGGCTTTGGCTCATGGGGAGCTGGTGAGAGTGAAAGATAGCCCTCTCTCTTCTTCCCTGTACACCTCCATTCTCTTTCCCACTCTCTCCTTTTCATTCTGCCGTTTAAATGAAAAAGTCTTTTAAGCAAAATAATTTTCAATATGTGAGGTTCAAGGAAATTATTCCGTCTATCAGTGATCGTAAGTACAATAGACTGCATAACGGCGCAACAATCTGGAGCCATGTCAGACACAATCAGGTCTGAAAATGTCAGGAGTCATACAAGGGCACTTCGAAAAGTTTGTAAAAGAAATAAAATTGGAAGATGAGTATATTTTGATTCAAAACTTCGAAATCCATTCAGTTCAGTTCCTAATACACAAAACTACATATAATTTTTTGAAGATCTGTAATGTGCATCAGGAGCCATGAAAATACATTTGAAAAGCAAGATTTAATGATCTACTTAAAAGTCAGAGCTACAGAAAGAAATGGAGAGACTGAGAGCGAAAGCTTCCATCTTCTGGTTCAGATCCCAGATTGCCACAAAGCATTCAGAAGTTTCCTGCAGGTCTTGCAGGTGTGTGACAATGTTGCGAACACTTGGGCGATCGGTCCATTGGTCTTCCCAACCCACAAACATGGAGCAGATTCAGACGTCCAGCAGCCAAGACGCAGACTGATGCCCATATGCGATGAGAGCATCACAGGCAGCAGCTTCAGGGGCGGCACCACAACACACCAATGCTTACATGTTTTTAACCATTCCACAATATTGTCCCAGAAAAGTAAATTACTTAAACATATGTAAATACATATATTGTTTCATATTCAGCTTTCAGATATGTTATTCACATATCCTTGGAAATAGACTAAATGAGAAAAAATAATGCAACAAAGCACGATATTGTCATTTTTTAGAGTGTCATGCAATTATGAAGCCATTTACTGAGTGCTTCTTCAATGGAAAATGCTTATCATAAGATACAGAGAAAATATGTATTTTTAAAATCCTTGAAATACACTCTATGATATCAGCCCCTATAAAGTAGAAAGGGGAGGGCCTGGTGGCATGGCCTAGTGGCTAAAGTCCTTGCCTTGAACGCGCCAGGATCCCATATGGGTGCCGGTTCTAATCCCGGCAGCTCCACTTCCCATCCAGCTCCCTGCTTGTGGCCTGGGAAAGCAGTCGAGGATGGCCCAAAGCTTTGGGACCCTGCACCCACGTGGGAGACCCGGAAGAGGTTCCTGGTTCCCAGCTTCGGATCGGCACAGCACTGGCTGTTGTGGCTCACTTGGGGAGTGAATCATCAGACAGAAGATCTTCCTCTCTGTCTGTTTTCCTCTCTGTATATCTGCCTTTGTAATAAAAATAAATAAATCTTTAAAAAAAAAGTAGAAAGGGGAAAGGACCAAGAGGAAGTATTGAAGACGCTAACAGTGGACACCTCTGCAATGATTTGTAATTGTTATGGATGTTATGAATCAGTGTTTTCACCAGAATTTTCTGTATTTCCTGGACATTAGATTAGCAGGGGGAACATCAACAAACTAGCGAAAGTAGAGAAAAGGAGATGTGGTAACAAGAATACCACTTTTCCAAGGACGAAGGCACCTAGACAATGACTCCCAAATTTCAGAGATGAGAGTAAGCACAGGTCAAACATATGTGAAATTGAACCACGCATGAGGAATCTCAAATTTATAACATTACCAGCCACTGAATGGTTTCACACTTTTATATTTCTGATGTGTATCATTCCAATTCTACATATCCAATGAGGAGCCACTCACGGAACAGTGGCTTGGGAGGAAGAAAGTAGGAAAAGGAAAACAAACCAGAGCACTGGAAGCTTCTGGAGGTAATGGGCTTGATTATTAGTTGTGAAAGTTTATGTGTTCATCTAGTTTAAGGATCAGAGAGCTATAATCCTTGACCGTATTATAGTTGTAAGGTATTCCTGTTCTCATGTGGTATATGCATAAATGTCATTAATCTTGTTAGTCGCATTTAGCTAGAACTATATTCATGTTAATACTTTATAAGCAAACAATTTTTGATACCAAGAATCTGCAGTTATCCCTTCACTGAATTTTTTTGTTTGATAGTAATTGTATGCTTAATGCTAATGCACAAGTATTTCCACTTCAAATTTGTATTTGAAATGTAAATATCTGGTAGTAAATATGAAAATGTAAAGATAACAATGAAAACAGAAGCAAAGTTTTCTGAATGAAATAGACATTCTAGAGTCTCAGAAACCAAACAGTTTAACTGGATCTATGCTTGTGCAAAGGAACTTCTCTGAAAAGTTGTGAACACTCACGAACTCCAAAGAGAATTTTTGCTAGAATCATCTCATAGAGGATAAGGTACCAGTGCATAACAAACTGGTTGTTACTGAAGACAGTCAAACCCAACAGGATTCCTGTTCAACAGGAACAGGAAAGGGCTGCAGCGGATTTTCTATTTCACAATGAATGACCCACCTGCCCTAACTTTTGAGTGGATACATACTGACTCATCACTCTCCCTTAAATGTATTCATCTCTGTATAGTGTTATATGGTTCAATGCTGCCCAGCCAACTATCTTCATTCCAGAATCACCTGAAAAATTTTCATTTTTCAGAAAACTATAGATTCTGAAGGTCTCATTTCTGGGAGTGCATTTTAGTGTTTCTGGGATGTCAGTATTTTAATAATTTTGACAGAAGTTGTAGTGAAGTTACATTGAGAAACACCAGGTGGTTAGAGGAGAGAATTGAGAAAGCAATGAGAAAGGCAATTTCCAACGGAAAGCTACCACATAAACGTCTTCTTCTCCTTTGCTTGTGCCCGCTCTCTTCCTCCCCGGCCAGCAGGTAAGGCTAACACAGCACTAAGATGTAGCATGACACAAATCCAAGTCTAGTACATAGGGAGATGGCATCAAGAGGAAAATCCCTCTCAGAGACGTTAGAGTGAGTGAAGGAAACCAAGACACAAAGGGAGATAGAGAGTCTGGGTAAGAACCTGCCTGATGCCTTATTATGCAAGTCAAAAGAGATGGAGATAGAGACAGAAGGAGAGAGAGAGAGAGAGAGAGAGGTTGATACTTGAACCTAAACAGATTACATTTGTTAAGTTTATACTAACAATAGGAACATGGATACTAGGAGCAAGTTAATGGAGTAATGAACTGCTATACAGTAAATCAGGGTAATTAATGAGGAATCTGATATGTAGGAGAACAGCACATGCGTTTGCTAAATATCAGTAGTTTATTTTTCACAATTATGGAGGTTTGAAAGTGGCCAAACTCTATGCTAGCTGCCTTCTGTCTTGTGAGGGGCCCCAGATCAGATCGGGCCTTGCTGCATCTTATAGAAGTGAGGAATGCTGAGTCCTGGCATAGCACAAGTCATAGGAGGGGAAAAGATCTTCATATCATGTGAAACCATTTATAAGGATCCTAATCCTGTTAGTGAAGGAAAGTTCTTATGACCTAGGAACCTCTCAAAGACTCCACCTCTTAATAAACCACATTGGCCATTACAGTTCATATGTATTTTTTGGAGAGACCATATTCAAATAATAGCATTGGGGAAAATTCAGACTTAAGTCATGCATTTCCTTGTTTGGAGCCTTCATGTGCATCCTGTCAGTCTTCCAGGGATCATACCAGCTAAGATGCTCAAGATAACACTGAAGGGTCACATGTTTGTGACTAGGTGAGGAAGGACCATTAGTGAAGGAGATGTTTGACGTAGACATCCACTAAAACCCAGCTTAACTCTCAAAGGCAATAATTCAGTGGCTCTCTACCTGTTTCTATATCACACAACAAAGCATGCTTGGTCAATCAAAGCTGGTTGCCAAGATTTCTACAATTTAATTGATCTGTCCAAGAGACAATCTCTTTAATGCCACCTGAGCATATTAGGTGGCTTGACAGGAGGCATTATAACCCTCTTAAACTCCATTATATCCCCTCAGAAAAAAAAATGACATCCAGTTCAGTAGCTACAGCTGGCCGCTGTCTTTGCAACTTTTTTTGGCATTCTGCAAGACAGTCATATTGTAGCTGCAAGCTATTACAACAACACACTGACTTCAGATTTACAACTGTGTGCTTGTCATTTCCAGATGTGGTTTTACTAAGATAGTTGTGCAGGATACATTGTGAGAAGCAGCAGATTTCCCATAAAACATGCCTATAAACACTATGGTTTCTGGCAAAGGGAGGAAAAAAAAAAGAGTTTACACCCAGATGCCTTAGAAAAATATAGTCTGTCCTTTGTTCATATTTACCTTGAGGGCTAAGGTGTGCTCTACAGGTTCCACGTCTGCTTTGTCTGACCCTCCCCGATGCTGAAGCAATCTATCGAGACTCTTGTGTCGCATGAATGTTTCAAGCACTGAAATATCTGTTTTGTTTTGCCTATTGTTCTGCTAACACTTGGGACGTATTCTAATAGGAAGTCAGCAATCCTGTCTACAAAAGCGATTGCTGTGGGTGTTCTGAATTGATCTTCACAGACTAGAGGCCTCTGTGCAGCACCTGGACAGGTTCATTGGAAAACAGAAGACAAGACTATCCACGAGAAGGCACAGGCCTACTGAGTTTCTGAGTCTTTTTCAACATTCTACTGAGTGTATCGCCTGATTTTTACTTTAGCACAAGCCCACATGATTTAAAAAAAAAAATACTTTGGCAGGGAAAAAAATACACATATGGGTGTGGGTGGCAGTATCTTAATGCCCCAAATGGGTCCTGCCTTATTTTCAGCAATGGCAGTATCTATACAAGTCAAGGAGGAAATTGATCATGACAGATCAATTCCTCAACAAAGTGAAAAGCGATGAATTGCGTTCCTGAATCCATGTCTGCTATTTTTACTTTTCTGTTAAATGAGCTTTTTTAATGATTGGCTTCAATATTGCTGGCACACCAATTTTACCCTACTTTGTGGTACTGCTGTCTCCTGTAAACATGATAATATTCATCAATGTATATCTTCATCCAATTACATATGTCCGTCTATCTATCCATCTAACCACTCATTTACATATAATCATATTAATTAAAGTGAAAAATCTCAGCTGTTTGATGGCGGATATATACTACCAGGAATGGCTGAGCCTAAAGGGATGACACATACACATTTAATAATGTAATGTGCTAATTTTTCCATTTTTCATCTTGCAGAGACATAGGTTTCCATAGGATAAATCTGTGACTCAAGTGGAGTGTAAGAAGGTGGGAAGCAAGAGGCCTAATAAAAAAATAAATAAATAAATAAAAATTCTAGTTTTCTGAAGAAAAACAGCTTATGTTTTTAGAAAGTTTATGTGGGAGCTTATGTTAAATATGTATTTTAAAAGGGTTATAAATGAAACAGAAATAGGAAGAATGCCAAAATTTTTATCCAAAGAAACAAAGTAGGTTGAGATATTCTGTAATAAGGCTTTTAAAGTCACATACATGTGGGGCTCGGCATGATAACGTGGTAGCTAAAGTCCTCGCCTTGAATGCACCGGGATCCCATATGGGTGCTGGTTCTAATCCCGGCAGCTCCACTTCCCATTCAGCTCCCTGCCTGTGACTTGGGAAAGCAGTAGAGGATGGCCCAAAGCCTTGGGACCCTGCACCCATGTGGGAGACCCGGAAGGAAGTTCCTGTCTCCTGGCTTCAGATAGGCACAGCACCAGCTGTTGTGGCTACTTGGGGAGTGAATCGTCGGACGGAAAATCTTTCTCTCTGTCTCTCCTCCTCCCTGTGCATCTGCCTTTCCAATAAAAATAAATAAATCTTTAAAAAAAGTCACATACACGTGATGCTCACAATTATCCGTGAACATATCTTCATCTATGGGGTAACCCGATTGCCTTGAGTTTTTGTGACACTGATCTGTAGTCATATTCTATGGAGTTGGAAAAAATATACCAGAAGCTGGTAGAGAAGGGTATTCCTCCCAGATGTCCTAAATAATGGTCCTGGGCTCCATAAGTAACCTGCATGGGAACTACTGTTATGACTATGCATAGGATAATAGGAAACTCCTGAGAACTCACCTCTGTGTAACTCACCTACAGCACACGCAAGCACAAGCAGAAGTGCCAAGGAGGGAGAGAGAGGGGTCTTTCTCCATGAGGGGTGGGAGTATGTGGAGACATATATTCAGTAGAGCAACAGAGCCAGTCAACATGAAAGTCTTTGGCTTCAGAGGAAGAAAAAACACAATATCCATTTGCAGAAGATAATGTTTGAAATTATGTTAGAAATGTAATGAGAGCATGACACTAGTTTCTGGGTTTTCTGTGCAGTATTACCTCGTTCATGGAAAGGAGTCATTTCCCTTGTCATAATCCCTGTCTCCTTGGTCAACCAATTCAGACAATGGGCCTCCAAGATAAAGAATGATCCCATGGCCACACCCGGCTTGGAAATGGAATTATTTTAAAGGTTTTGCTGAAGAAAAAGAATATCCACCAGGCAGAACTAATTAAATAAAAAGCATTATTAGCAGACTTTTCATTTGCATTTCATAAGCCTCTACAGTAAAGTGAAGCAAATATATTGACTGGAGTTGGCAGTTATTATGGAAAATTATTGCCCTGTAGATTGCTAAGTGATTGGCAGCAGCCAACAATATTCAGCATAATAGGCTGAGAGCAGTATCGTTTGTTAGTGGCAACACTCCTTTTCCCAAAACTAAGGGAAAGGGATTTTGATTTAGCAGCATGTGTGTAAACAGCTTCTTCCTCTCTCTATTTCAATTTTTCTGGAATTAGATATCCATTTTGTGTTCATAATCTTATTCATCAAGGCTATTTCTTCCTTACCTACTAGTTAGAAAACAGTACATTCTTTGCAAAAGAAAAGGTCAGCCTAAACAAGTTCAGGTGAGTATTAAGGAGCTCATGATGTCAAATGACAGCCAGAATATAAACCTAAGCTACTCTTGTGATCTCAGAGGGGCCGTAAGCAGCAAGATGGCTTCGGCATAGAAACTGGAATTGCTGTTAAGAGGAGTCCTTGATGGGCACAGAAAGGAGAAAGAAGGGAGAACAATGGAGGAGGGGGTAAGGGAAGGAAATCAAAAGAGGCGGACAAGAAAGGCACAAAGGCACCTGTGTTTTACAGAGGCAGAGAGGGAAGACAGAACTGTCTGCGTGCTTGATTTTCCTGTGTTCAAGCCATTACATCACACAGGACAGGTATAATAAATCGCATAGCCAATGGTTAGGTCACCCTAACGAATACAAATAAAACATCTCTTATGCCGAAAGAGGCGGAGCATTTTATTAACTAGCATTTGGAAGGCATTATTATTTTTTTTATGTCCCTGATTTTATGGATCCTGCTTTCCTGGGAGGCTCTGGAAGCAATGACAGTTATCACAGAGAATGTAACTCCTCTTTCGTGTTTTTTAACACAAAGCAAGGAAATCACAGAAGACAAAAAAAAGTTTACTTCAGAACCACACATCTAGACATGAATCTCTTGGATGTTGTGGGCATAAGTGAAATAATAAAACTGAGTGCTTCAAAAGAGGGAATAGATATACATGAACTATAACTAGACAAAAAGAATTAGAGCTGAAATATCTCATAAGAAATCAGTTCTTAGAAAAATAGAAATTGATATTCTAAGAACAGTATTGAAAATATCTGACTTTGGAAACAATTGCTGGGGATAAAACAGAGTAGTTTTTTCAGTTAATTAATTAGAATATGCACAGTGCCACAGAAATCTTTTAAAATGCGTATGTGACAAATCATCTGATAAATAATAGCATATACATATTATTTACATAAACATGTCTACATACATATAGATGTGTATAAATATTATATATAATTTCTTCTATTTCAATCATTTTCTAATTATATAAAGACATCACTGAGTCAATAACTAGGAGTGTACTGAGCTGTCATTTTTAGTAATCTGAGAATTCAATGTATTTACTAGAAAACTTAAAAAGCCCATAGAACAGACCTTTAAATGTTGTCCTAATAGGAGAAACCTCTGTCACCAAAGACAAAATCACAGAAGTTTTTGTTAATAATAAATCTGTCAGACCTTGAGATAAAAGGAAAGCCCATTTTTTCCACATGCTACAAGAAAGTTTCCCTTTGGAAAAAGCAAAAATGGAGACAACCTTGTTAGCCGGGCCTCACTAGAAGACAGCAACTCACAATACGGAATGTTCCGCAGTTGAGGATCCAGTGTTTCACCCTGTAAATGTGACTTTGTATTGCATTGGCGACTGAATCACTTCAATTTGCCATGGCTCTACTTTTCTGAAACGTTCTGTGGACCCATGAAGGTCACGGGGAAGGAAAATGAAGGGTCAACCTAAGTTTATTCCATGGAGTGTTTTCATTTTCTACCCAGCTAAGGACATCCAAGCTCCCTGTTGGGCAAGCCTTGTCTGTTATTTTCAGAGAAAAGACTGCCTATGACAGGCTCAGACTCTTACCAGCCGGAACACAGATGGTAAAGATTACAGCACGCTGTGTATTGACCTTTAGAAGCTGTCTTTCTTCTCACGGTTCTTCTCTTCTGACGGCAATGCTGGCTTTTTCACAATTAATTTCATTATCAAAGCTAATGCTGCTTTATCAACCAAGCTGAGTTATATTGCTAGCAGTTCTCAGACCAAATCTTTCCAGCTAGCTCTCTTCCACTCCTTTGATGCCATCAATTAAGAAATGGGAGGTAATGGAGACATTGTGTGAGTGCTGGTTTGCCTTTTAAAACAAGTACCTAAGCTAATGAATTTCAACTGGTTGTCTGAGATGAGCAGTGAGTGGGGATCTGGGAGGAAGAGGTCTTGGGCAGCCAGTAGACGGCCCACGATAAATCACAGGATGGGGGGCATTTACGAGCTCATTGTAAATTGTCAGCATAAGGCTACAAAGTGAGCCCATACTTTGATCATAAATAAAGAAAAGAAAAAAAACCTACAATATTAACCAGGGTGCCCAAAGTCTGGAGGATACAACCGCACTATTCATGGGGCACCAAACATGCCATTTCAGGTCTTGGCTATAAGAGATCTGCTGGGAAAACACAAAGGAGTGATTAGAGTGGAAATATTTTCTTTGTTATTGAGCTCAAAAAATAACACTTTTAACCAGCAAACTCACACGTGCACTACATCTTCACAATGCCCCAGTGTAACAGTGAGTACTATTTGACAATATACAACTTGAGAGAGGGATCCCTTTTCACTACGAGGAAGCTGTTCGATACATTATTTTCTACTGGAAAGTTTAGTCCTATTAAGGTTGCACTTTAAGAATCTGCTTACTACTATCCTTCAAAATGTGATAAAAATTGCTATAATCATATCTTACTACTGTGAAGCATGTTGAAATAAAACATTAAATCATTCTTTTATTGTTTTATTTTGTTCAAATAAATGAAAGCTCAGCCATTCATCCGAGATAAGAATTACAATTTTAATATGCACTTAAAATTTCTTATCATTTTAGAAGGCAGTACAGTCAGACTTTTGCTCTCAAGTGAGCAGGTGATAAAAGTGTCATGTAAGATTTGCTTTTATTTTACAATTTCATTAAAAGGGAATTAACTTTTCAGAGAAAATATGAGAAAAAACTAATTAAAATTGAGAACCTCGATAAATTTACCTTAGTGGTGTCACATAACATTTGCAAGTGTTACAGAAAGATGGTAACAAAGTGAATTATTCTAGGAAGTCTTAAAACAAATAGAAGAAAATCCATTCTTATCCAAGTCACAGAAATTGCCTTAATTTATCAGACACTGAGGGAAATTGCTGAAAAGAGACAGTGAGTTGGCTCCCTTAACAAATGCTAAAAATATTTAATATGACCAATTAGAAATAGAAATATTCTTTAAAATTTCTTTGACAATTTTTCCAATCTTTAACAGTTATTCCTTTAAATATTTCTTTAAAAATCAACAACTGAAAGCCAGAAATTCAGGCACAAGATATATTACTGATTTTAATTTTCAACAGAATCTGAAAAATAACATGACTTCTCAAATACATTTATTTTATAACAAAAATGAGTTGTTCAACCCAGGACACAAAGCTAGTTGGCAGAACTTAAACTGGAAATCAGCCACATTGCTTCCCTCTTAGAAATTCCTGCTAAATACATGTTTGCTGCTTGCTCATCCCCATTCTACTTCATATACGCTTCTCATTTGAGAAAAAAAAAAAAACACCAGAAGCTTATATTTATTTATTTGAGTGAGAGAGAGAAAGAAAGGGGAGGGGGAGATCTTACATCATCTGATTTACTTTCCGCACGGCTGCAACACCAAGATACAATACAGAAACCGTGAATTCTGTCTCGGTCTCTCACATGGATGGAAGGGATCCAAGTACTTGAACCATATTCAACTGCTTTCAAGGCACTTTAACAGGGATCTGGTTGAAAACATAGCAGCTCAGATTGGCAACTGATTTGAGAGTGCTGGCTTCACAAGCTTAGGCTGAATCAGGCACTCCAAAGCTGGCCTCTCTTTTCCTTTTTGTAAATAATCTAAATTTCCACATCTAGGTGGTCAATATGATTCATTCAGAATCAGGAGTGGACCTTGTCTTCAAGCCATTTTCTCCATTCTTTTTACCAGCCTTGCTAATAAGTTCCAGGCTGAATGTGTATTCTCTTTTAGGACAATATGATTTTAGGAACTGTTTACTGGGTATTAAAATCAAAACATAAGCAAACCCTTTTTGATATATGCAAGAACACAGGCAGAAGATACAATTTCTTGCAAACGTTAAACACTGGCCAAGTAGGTACCTGGCTGCTGGCTGCTGTTGTTGTCACCAACAGGGAAATCAGACGAATGCCAAGAAAAAAGGAGATATAACCAAAAAAAGAACAGCAGAGAAACTAAATTGGAACGCTGATGCAATTAGAGCTAAAGCCTTCCTTTCCCCCTAGGGTTTCCATCGCAGGCTTGTACAAGGCAGTACAGGGTTGGTTTTGTTTTTCATGATATGGTTCCATAGGCACAGAGACTTCCCCCTACACACATCCCCAGAACCTCTGCTACTGTTTTCCCCCCATATTATTACAATAATATCGCCCCTCAACAACAGTCACAAGTCCAACATTCTGTTATTTAGTGTATCATGCTATTGTAGGTATAGACAATGGTAGGATGTCTGGTATCCTGTTGTCAGTATATATCAAACAGTTTCATTAGGAGTCCTTTGGACCAGTTATAACTTTGGTTTCTCACCACTACAGGTGCATTAATGTATGAAGGGTTTCTTTCTCTTATTGGGTTTCCTGAGTGCAAATCTCTTTCTTAATACTAAAGGGCAGATCCTGTTTGTTGTGGTATTTAAAAGCTTATTTTTTTTTCTAATAAAATCCATCTATCTAAAATAATTGCTAAAGAATATTACTTCAGAAATAGAATTGTCTCTTTATTTTTATTAACCATGACTCAATTCTGCTATAGAAAATTACATAGCAAATTAAGAATTTGTACCTTTAAATAAAAGCAGTAAGATTTTGATATTTAGTATTTAGAGAAAGTGGATTGTGGTAATCCTGTTTTAACTGTTCCAAGTTGGGGTTATAATGTACATTATACAATCAGAACTAGTAAGGGCCAGTTTCCCGTTATGCAGTAAGGGAACTAAAGAACTCTTACACATGGTAGCCGGTCATTCCTAACTCATCATTGTTTCTCCAGTCTGCCATTCCAGGTTGCAGGACTCCATCGATCACTGCAATGTTGACAATCACTGTGCATCCCTAGCTAGGTCGGTGGACCTAACCCTTGATGACTATCACAATTACGTGGAGATTTTTTACCTGGTGTATGAGTGACCACACAGACCAATTAAATTAGCATTTCTGTCAGTGGAAGCCAGGCATCTCCCTGGATGATTGCAACTTGCAGCCACATTTGAGAAACAGAATTTAAATCATCCAGTATCTCCCACTGTATGCAAGCCAAGTGGAAACATGGACAAGTTCAGTAGAAAACACAGGCTGTGAAGATTAATTCTGTCTGGGTTGACGTGTCATTTGATCTCTTTTGCCTCTTCTGACAACCCAGAGATCCATAGCATCAACATTCAGGTTCTATATCAGGCAAAGGCTACAGTGACAAAGTCTACCTTACTCTAGTCTGAGGCGGAAACTGTAGCAGAAGTGAGGAAAGTCTTGAGCTTGCTAGAGGCATTCATGAGAAGGAGGTCCAGGAAAGATTTGAACACGAAGTGCTATCTCTGTAATAGGCATGATTCTGTTACCGGGATTACCCCAGGGATCACAAACCCGCGGGCATGCAGCCCTGACCAGTGCCATTCCCATTTCCCGTGACATGTTGCTTCCCTGGTGGGTAACAAGGCACCATTTTCTCTAGGGTACTGGGAAGTTGTTTTTCATGGTTTTGAATTTACACTTCACCACCACACAACAGATTTGTCTTTCTAAATTCATTTAGTTACATACAAATTGATTTTATTAGGGCAAATACTAGACTTTCTTGCTGATATGCCTTTCTGTCGGTTGTTCTGCTTTCAACAATAAGCACCAAAGAACTGTGGGTTATTTTATTTTTCTGCTTTTGCACTCACAAGTTCCACTCATGACCTGGGTTACTCAGACCTTTGCCAATCTGCCTCTCTAATTTTCTATTATCACTAATAAGTTCTGCATATTAAAATTCTAGACCATTCAACATTGCCATCATGTTTAAATACATCTCTATATGTCAATATATCCAGCTGAGTAAACATTAAAGCGTAATTGAATTTTTCAGCAATGACATTTTAATTAAGAAATGTTCTTGAGCTTTTAGTAGTTCAATACATTTCTTTACAAGAACTTTCCTTCTCAGAATTTGCCTGAAAAATACAATCAGGTCTGCTGCTGGCATCACTTGCCATTATTTAGCCTGAATTGTTTAGGTAAAACTTATCTTGTGGGTTCAATGCACACACAAAATTTTGCTAGCCAAAATTAATTAGCACAAAATTTGTAATCACAAAGAAGGAGGTAATGAAGTAAATCAATGCAAATAGTTCATGATTTTTTTTTAGTTATTTTAGAAAGTCTAACTAAATTATACCTGAAAATCAGAAGGTAGGGCTTTTAGTAAAATAGCATCTTTTTCCAGTACATCAAATATTATGAGATGTGATAGCTGGTATTATTATGTGAAGAACTATGGTTGCACAAGTTGCTTTTGAAAAAAATGAAATGTGCTGTTTCAATTCTCAATCCTTCACACTTAGGATTTCCATTTATACTTTTCATAGACTTCAAATATAGCAATGCATGAGTCTTTTACTTGTCAGTTGCAGTCAAGGTCACACTCTCTGAACTTGCTTACAGGTTGATGCGCTTGGTGATGTCCGTAGTTTTCCTCACATTTGGAGTTTACTTCTTTCATCTCAGCTCTTTCTTTTGCTCATGAATCAATGGGTGCTTAGGGATCTATTGACAGAAAAGATCAATAAATCAATAGTTACTTATTAGGGACATACTCTGTACAACATCCTCTGTTTGTAGCTATAGAAGACGGTTGATTCCTAAGATATATTCTCTTTCATTCTGGAGCTTACAATATTGTTGGGATTGTATTTTCAGAGCAAAAATATAAGAGGCAAGAAATATAAAATCATTAAGTCATGTAACCAAAAAGAAATCTATCCCTTCTTAAAAGTTTGAAAAATTCTTTCTTTCATTCTGTATGTGCATACTCCTATGTATTTATACATTGATTTCTCACAAAATTTTATTTTAGGCTCAATAGTGGAAATTTGTCATCTTTTTCTGCTGTGATTTCTGATTGTGAAATATGCTCTTGTGCCCTCAGCTTTCTCAGAGCACTGGCAGGTGGAGCACAAACACAAAACCAAAGTTCAAGCACTCCAGTGCCTCAATCCTGGACTTGGAATAGACTGGCACACAAATGTAGTTAGAGGAAACCACTCATTGTGTATCTGGTGATTTTGTGGCAGTGGAAACGGTGATGGTGATTGGTATCCAGCAGTGGTAGCAGCCATGGAAATTACAGTATTAGTCACAGAGAGGGCATGACTCTACCCTCGACATTTCTGATCAGGCTGTTCATGCTACTATGCCTCGTTAGTCTCCCTGTATATTTTTTCCTGCCCTTTTTAATAACAATGTATCTATACCTTCTTGCTAATTTTCTGAATGGCCTAATATCTTTGTAATAGTGCCCTTTATGATTAAGTTAGTTCAAATTGGTTGCTTATGATTAAGACCCCTGTTAGGCAAGAAAGGCTGGATTAGGAATTAGACAGTGACCACCAAGCAGAATGTCAAGGCAAGGGCAGATATGTGATATTGGCTCTCTGATTTGGAGAAAACTAAAGGCACTGAAAATACAGTTATTCAAAAATTAGGGTGCACATGGTATGTAATGGTGAAATAGCCAACCAAATTAATACTTGGTCACGTGGAATTAAGTTCAAGTAACTAAAGAAAGTCTGGAGAACTGAATTCCTGCTCCCACATAAAATTGTGAAAAAGGAATTTAAGGGCTGTTTATAGTAAAAGAGGTATTTTTAAAATAGGTCTTGCAACCTAAGAAATTGTTCTTCTTATGGTATACCTCCTTTTACTCAGACTTTGTTAAGCACTATTTTAATAATGAAAGCTATGTTCACAGCCCCATGCTTAACCACTCAATGCTGCCCTTCCAAAAATGAAAAATCTGGCTACACACTATTTGATTTTCAACCAAGATATTGGATAAATAGTAAAAGCTGCACATTTAATGCAGCCCTTTTTTCACATTGGAAAGGATCATTTTAGTTAGCCAATTGTTTAATTCTGCATCATACCTCTCAAACATCTGTCATTTGCAACATAAATATGGTGTGACTCTGCGAATAGTCATTCTCACTGGATTTCCAGTTTTAAGTAAAATAACATATTTCCCCTTTTTTATCTTCACTCAGAAAAATTTCAGTACAGAAATAGATAAATGTGTGGATCATCTGTGGATCAAGAACATATCAGCTATCTTCCTTCTAAGATCTTTGGATCAATATCCATAATCACAATATGTTATTACTTCTTGCTGTTTTATTTCTTTGGCTGCATATAAGAAAAACCTATCGGTTCTTCCCATTCCCACACTCTGCACAGTACAGAACATGGCTGAAACTGAATTCATTGGAGTTTCTCCCTCCCAGGAAGCGATTCTCCAAAAGACTCCAAGATTCATAATTCGATTTAGTCCTAGTATGATTCTATCTCTCTTAAGGTGGAAGATCAGTCTCCCAGAAGTGTCACTACTTCGGTGACTCTTCCCATGTCCCAGGTTGTGATCTGTGCTTCTGACTGATGGGTTATGGAAATCAGAGTTCTCATCTACTGGAGCTGGAAAATGTTCTAGATTGGCGAACAGAACATAGGAAAACATTTTTATGATTCATTATGAAGGATGCAGTTGTGCAGTAGATGAAGAGGTATGTAGGGCAGAAAACAGAATGGTTTTAAACACAAAGTATCTGTCTCTGTGTGGTGGAGGGTGGTTACCATTCTGATGTATGGATATGTTCACCCACAGAACAGGTTTCACATTGACAGTTATCATGCCTACAGAGGTGGGCAGAATTTGCATAAGAATCGAGGTGTCACTCAGACCTCCAGCTGGACGCTCGAGGGGCGGTTTAGAACTGGCATGTACCAGGGTAACATAGCCCTGGCAGACCAATGACGCACTCGGGCTGCATTTCCTCCCCTCATAAGGATCAGAGTGGCATCTGCCTGGTGTCTGCGTCGGAAGGAGTATAAAAGCCCCGCGCACGCTTGTGCGTACGCCTTTGTCGTCTGCGCCTTTTCGTCCTCGCCAATTTCTCGCTTTCTCTCTGCCTCTCTGTTGCGCGTGGAAAAGGGCCGAGAACGGACTTCCCCCTGGTGGTTGACAAACCTTATGCACGTATTGTACTCACTGTAACTCTGTTTCCTTTAGAAGATATCTGAGATACTCGAATTCAGTGGTTTATACAAAAACCTATCTAGTTTAGGAGTTTTCAAGCTAAAATATGTGTTCTGCAGCAAAGCACAATGACACACATAGTGAATGAAACAGGACAAATGTTACAGACCTAATAGGCTATGATCTATTAATCAGCTGAAATAATCCTGGACAATACAATTGCTCTCAATTATTTACTGGCCCTCAAAGATGCATTCTATGTAATTACTAAAATATCATGTTTCATCTGGAAAAGCAATTCAGGAAGTAAAACAATCAATTAATCCATTAAGATAAAAGGCTGCATGGTTATCTAGGGTCAGGCCTAGTAACACTCCTGGGACAGTACTTTTGGGGAGGCCTAAGCCAATGAAAACGATTGGAAACAATGTCATAATGCCTGTTAGGCTGCCCCTCATATTCCTTGGCTTTAGACACTACTGGACTTGTAAGCACTTTAAGAGGCTTTAACAAGCAACCATTATCCGTTATCCTGCTCTGACACCAACTTGGCAACAACACTTCAAAAGGAAATGCAAGTCTTTGTGGTTGACTTATTACCTATGGATGTAGAGGTCCTTGGAGGAGATCAAGAATCCTAATTAGAAATTCCTAGGAAACATATGATGAGTGTTCACCTCTCTTCACCCACTCCTGGTTGAGAGCTTTTCACCATCAATTCCCCCAACAACAACAATAACAACATTGCCTGTTGCACACAATATTTAGAGATGTTGTCTTTTTAAACTTTCCCTTTCCATGAGATGGCCTATTTATGATTGAACTCTCTTTTGTATAGGTGCACTCCAGCTGAATTCTAGCTCAATATTCCTGCAGTCATTCTGTGGCAATTGCTGCTTTGAGTGATCATTATGTCTTGGGAAGTATTTGATGTGTGCTAAACATACTAAATTAGTAAATTCTCCCAACATTGAGACCAAGATCTCTTTTATATTTATCTCTGCATGAAGATTCAGGCACAGTACAAGCAAGGAATATGTCTAAGCCTCTTTAGTTAGTAAGTGTAGGACTTTGATTCAAGCTCTCAGGCCTCCAGAATCCAGATGTTGTTTTGCTTTCTATTGTTTTGTTTTGGGAGAAGGGTGCAGACACATACACAACATGAATGTGCTGGAGGTAGACAACTTGATACACATTTGCAGACCGAACCCACACTTAAACCCCAACCACCCAGATCAGCTATTGTGCCTTTCTCAGTTTCTTTCACTATCCTAATATGGTTAACCACTCATAGTATGGTATCTGCCAGCACAACATGTTTGTTTTGCAGTTTTTAAAAAAGAGGAATTCTTAGTATTTGTTCTCTGATTTTTGTCTTTTGTTGCCACTGCTCAGAATTGTGTTTGTGTGACTGGTTCCTATTTTGCCTCGGCCACTGAGCTGCTCAATCTCATTGCTGTGCAATGGTGACTTTCTTGAGCATTTCATCCCTGATGAGTACTTTCTTCTTCGGGGATAGAGAGCCTATAGACTTGTTTCTGTGTGTATGTACCTGAGGGTGGAATTTTTGCCTCATAGGATTTATTTATGGTCACTTAAGGAAGGTACAATGAGAATACAGTTCTTGCACTCCCACAAATAATAAGTTGGAGTTTCAGCTGATTCACGTGCATGACATGAGATGGTGTGGAATGCCTTTTTCATTTTGACTTTTATGTATATGTTAACTTCTTATTACATCAGGGCTTTAGTAGGTATGTCCGTCAGTCTGTTATTTAAGTGTGCTCCGACATTGTGGGCACAATGTCAGACAGGCCAGCATCCCATTATCTAGATATCTCCGACAGTTTTACACTTAAATAAAAAAGACTGAAGGAACTTTCACTTCTTATGAAGCACTATACTATTGTAACAATATGGGAAAAATCAGCTGAGGGGGAGGGAATTTTGTACGGGATCATACAAGTGTGCCATAAAATTCAAAATAAAAAAATTAATGGCACATTCCAAAAGAGCCAAAAGAGAGGATGCTTAATCTTCTCAACATAAGAAATAAACAATATGTGAAATGATAGATATACAAGAACTCTAGCTGATCATTACACACTGTGCATACATATTGAAATGGCACATGGCACTGTATAAATATGCATAATTATTATAGAACAATTAAAAATAAAAATGTATATTTTTTAAAGGTAAAAAAAATAGGTATTTCCCTGATGACCGAAAAATGGGTGCTTCTTCATGTACTTATCACTCACTTAGTACTCTTTGCTTGTAAAGGTCAACTCAAGTGTTTTTGCCTTTTTTCTATTGAATGATCCTTTATGCTGTTATTAATCTAGGGTCAAGTTTTTTGAATCTTCATGACTTATTGTCAGATATACTCATTAAAAATAACTTTGGGAATAACTCACTTAATACTACCCATTGATGAACATAACTTGTTAATTTTAAAACAAATTTTTAGTGCTTATAATTTTGTTGATGCCAAAATTACAAAAATCTTCTCCTGTGCATTCTCCTAACAACATCATTTGTTCTCCTCCCACAGGCAGGTCTGCAGTCCATCTGGGACTGATCTTCATGTAGGATTGGCAAGTGGTCCAAGTCACCCTTGCCTAATCTTTATGTGTGAAACATTGACCCACCACTGTTCCTCAAAAAGAATATCTTCCCTGTTGCAATTGAATGTCACTTGGGAGTCAGTCAGAAGTGTGTGTGTATGTGTGTGTGTGTGTGTCTGCACGCGCACATCAGCGCACATCAGCGCTGTCATGCTTCTAGATTAGTATTGTTATCCTCAGCCCTTTGCATTTCTATGTGGGTTTTAGAAAATTGAAAAATAAGTTTAGCATCATGTAATATCTACAGAGAAACTTGGGAAAATTTTAAATCTTTACCATATTGAGTTTTTAAATCCATGAACATAATATAATCTTTGTTAAAAGAGAGAGAGAAGAGAAGAAGATAGAGAGAGAGAGGAAGTCTTTAATGAATGGGTTTCTATGATTTGTGGAGACTAGTGAGCCCAAAGTCAAATCTGACAGCAGGCTGGGGACTCAGGTCACAGTTGCAGTTTCACAATTACAGAGGCAGTCTATAAACTAGTCAACCCTCGTACTGAAAAGTAATCTGCTTCACAGAAAAGATACTTATTTTATTGGTGATGTTATCCAAAAAATAACCTTCCCAGCAATGTCCAAAATAATATTGAACCAAATAACTGGGTGTCAGGCCTCAGACATGTGAAACTTTCGACACACAATGCTAATCATGCCAGCTGTTAGGATAACTACCTTGGCTTTGTGGTTCGAATCCCCATGGAGGGGAAAAGCTAGCATGGTGCTGGTAGAGGATGTGATACTTAAAACTTCCTCACAGTCTTTGAGAATCATCAGTTGTAAAACTGTTTCATCTTTCATAGTATCCCCAAATCCAAACTATGATAACAAGCAAAAGTTAATGTTAAAGCAAATTTAGTAAGCAAAGTAAAATGGGCACTCTTGACTGCGTTACATACTGGCAGTACATCTCCTGGGTTTTTGCCCATTACCTACATGTTTCACTCTTTTCTCTTTGCACCCACAAAGTGTCCTACTGAGCTAGTCAGGGGGAAGAAAAGCATCTAACAATCACAGTTGTCATTTCTTTCTCTCTCCAGAAATGGCCCACAGAAAGCAAAACTAAAATCCTCCCCCAATGTATTTAACTGCATGGTCAGCAAGTCCACCACTAGAGTGGTAAATTCTTCACAAAGAATTTCAACATAGAATCAAGTCAGCTTCACCTCTCATTCAATGCACAAGCAACATTTGTAACATGGCAGAAGGTTGTAATTTTTAAAAAATGTTCTTTATTATTCCTACCTTGAAGTATTCAATTTCACACCATTGGTATTCAGAAAGATGGCAATTATCATAAAAATCCATTTAGGACATTTTTGCTCTGTCGATAGTGATCTTTTCAGTCAAGTCCAAAACGTCGGAAGTTCTCAGGAAATGTAATAAGCAGTTATCAACTTTCTGTTGTATGTTAACCACAAACACCAAATTACTACAAAGTCCTCCTAATTAACAAGCATTTTTCTTTTTAAAAAGCCAATCAAAATTCATCTCCATTCAGTCCAAAATAATAGCCTTCACCCCCAACACCCATTCACACACCTAACTTAGATCACCTTGCTGCCTCTGAACACTCAAACCTGTTTATATGTTTCTTTTTAAGTGCATTTATGTCCCTCTTCCCTCTCACATGTGTTGGTTCCCTTCGTGCTCACTTATAAAATACATCCTTTTGCAAGTTCTCTTAACTTTTTAAACACCCAGGGCTGTATGTAGTGCAACGAAGCTGTCACTTACTGAATAGCTCCCCAGTGGTTTGAAACAGTTAATGCTGAGTCATAAGAAGCCTAATTTATCGTTAGAAAGTAGTGTAGGCACAGGGGAAATGTACTACGTGGAAATTTTTCATGTCTGTAAATCAAAATCTCAAAGTGTCTGTCATGTGCTGTGCCCTCAAATTGTTTGATGATTTATCTCCTTACTTATATTCCAGAATTTCTCAAGAGTGGTGCTGTAGGTATTTTGGACTGTACAGTCTTTTTTTTTTTTTTTTTGAAATAATGGATCTGTTCTACATAGTGTGAGTTGCTTGACAGTATTCCTGGACTCTACACATTAGATGGCAGAGGTATCCCTCTCTCCCCAGATGTGACAGACAATTCAACATGAACTAAAGGACAAAGTAACTCTTGGTGAGGACCACAGAGGAATACCTTCCAGTTCTGTTTTGAAAAGCTAAGCTTAGTGCACAGTGACTCAAGCTGTAGCTTATGAAGCCAGCATGTCCTATCAGACTGCCAGTTTAAATCCTCCGTGCGCCTCTTCCCTCCGCTTCCCCACTGAAGCTCTTGGGAAGGCAGAAGAGGACAGTCCATTTGCTTGAATCCTCACCCCCATCCATGTGGGCGAAGCAGAAGAAGCTCTTGGCCTGTCCCATACCTGGTTATACACCATTTGAAAAATAAATGAGTGGGTGGATGAGCTCTCTTCCTCCAAGCCTTCCTCTGCCTGTGTCACTCTGTCTTTGAAATAAAATAATAAATAGATCTTAAAAAAAAAAAAAAACTAACGATTTTTCAGGAGAACTCTCACTAATGATTAATACATTAGCATTTGCTAACTCGAAATTCTAACACTTAAAACTTAGCTGCTAAAGGTCTTCAGATCACTCTAGGATACCAATTTAGATAATCTATGAACATATTCATTTAATATCACTAATATGGTCAGAGTGGCAACTTCAGACTTACCCAGGATCTTTCTGGCATTGCGTTAACCGACACAGCTTCAGTAGAGGCAGCTGCTGGAAGGTAAGCCTTGTGTGAGAGACTCGGTAGCAGAGTTATAATACTCTTCTTCCTCTCACTTCCAAAGGTGAAGGCCTCGCAGCCTATTGCCAGATGATGTTGCAGAGAACATTCTGCATCCTAATTGTACTGGAAATGTTTTAAAATGTTAACCTCATTAAGAATTCCTGGAGTGACTGCTGACATAAATGAGTCATATCATATCTATACCCGAGTCTCCCATGAAGAGAAGATGAGCCGGGGGCGTTTTCCTCTTCTCAGAACTATTTTTAATTTTTTTCATGTTTTTGACAATCATTTATAGTATTTGATTAAGGTTAATATTTAAATAAGGCTGAAACTTTTTTTTTTTTTACTGAGTTCTAACAAACATTCATGACATGCCTACTGTTGTAACGTGGCAACTCCCATTATCATTCTAACATAAATACTAAAGTTAATAAAATTAAATCTGGGGTGTAGGATTTTTATGCTACATTGAAAACTAAAGCAGCTCAAGATAAAGCATGAAAATAATTTTCTACAATTTTGCAAATTGCCTTATTTGATGGAACAACTTTAATTGGATAGGAATATATAAAAGCTAAACTTGCAAAAATAACTTCTGTGAATATCATTTAATTATAACATGTTATTGGGTAACGTGAACAATACTGTATGAAGATTTTTATATTGTATCAACGTTCCTGGTGTTTACTTATCCAATAATACCCTTGAAGCTCATAGAAAATGTATTTAAAATAGAAGTATATTTTTATACAAAGTTTAAATATCTGTGCATAAATTTTGTGATACAGATTTGCCATGGAGTTTTTAAAGACCCCATGTTTTTCAGCTTTTCCTAGAAATAATTTAGGCCAGTTGACACAAAAAAAAACATATAATAGCCAAAAGTGGTTGTATCTTCCCTGTGCTGGGAACTGCCCAAGCAGCATAACTGACCAGGAAGAAAGTGAATCAATTTGCAGACATTTTGTTGATAAACCTTTTAGAATGATATGCGAATTCATTTTCCCACTTTGTGTGAGATAATTGCCTAGCTTTGACAGTCCTCATCACCTTAACCTGCGCAGGCATCTTTACACATGCAGCTCCCTCATTTGGGGACAAATACCTCTTTTATATGGTATTGCAACCAGAACATGTCCACCATGTGGCAGCCCACACCTCTACTGAAAAGGAACCACTCCCCAGCCTTTCTGCTCCACATTGAATCCCGTGCCATTCCTTCTGACTCATCAGAGTCAAACCTCCATCTGTTCCTAGCACTGCCTTCCACAATACTTATTTACTCACTGTTCCAGCTCTTCCTGCCTCAAGTGTCTTATGCATCAGTCATGGGTCACTGACTGACCATTTGCAACTCAGTGCAGTTTCTCACAGTTCATAGACAAATGCATGCTATTGAAATCAAAGGACAGTATGAAATCTAGAAGAGTAGACTTGTTTACACACAATCACTGTTGCTACCTCAGATGACTCCAAGCTTCATTCTGTGCCCCATCTGCCTTCTGGACTCAGAACATACAGACTTAGGGGAAAGTGGGTATCTGTGCCTGCAAAACTCTGCACGAGATGGGCAGCATGGCGAGGGGAAGGGAAGAAGTTTAGCTCATTACAAATCTGTCATTACAATCTGTTAAAAAGATTAAGTCTACTGCACTTTTTTAAAATCATTTTGACCCATCTGAATGCCATCTTAATCTGCATACTTCTACTTTCTGAAGCAAGTTAGACAAGTCTAGCCAAGAAATTATACTCGTGACTTTTCTTAGGATGCTCCCTTAAGGCTCCTGTTTTCCATGACAGACACGCAATCCCCTTTCAGACATTCCTGGGGAGTATTATATGGCTTCCTCTTCCTGTTAGATACATTTCTTCACCCATTAGAGTAGGTAACCAGATGTGCCTGTCACATGTGGATGGGGACAATTTGTAACCAACAGAGAGAGAGAGGGAAGAAAGCATAGAAAACAACTCCCCTATTAATTTGCACACATGCAGGTCTTGTCCAGATACCTTAAAAGTAATAGTTTCCCTTCCCCAAGTCTCTAAGGTTGTTGTGGTGACCATGAGGTCAGAGGAAGGGCTAATTGCAAGAGCAGCTGTCAGCAACCTGGCCCAGAGAAGTAGCTGAAGAATCAAGTACAAAAGCCTACTGATTCCCAAAGCGTTCCTCAAGGCACTCAACAGGGACTCCGGACTCAGTGTTAAGGTTATCAATGATGGGTGAAACACAAACAGATTGAGGTCGATTTTTCCTTTTTACATTTAGCAATGTAACAACTACTGAGGCTGAGCTAGCTACATCATCTTAGATACATCTAATAGTAGATTATTACCTACAAGGTCATTATGCCTCCATTCAGTATTTAATATCTTCAAACAAAACAAAAATGTAAATAACTGAGCTACTGAATTGACGATCTTGTCTTGATTATAGCTATATAATCACAGATATTATTTCAAAGTGATCTCAGAAGTTGTTATCCATGACAATATTATGTTTGTGCGTACACCTGAAAGACACATTAAATAGATGTTCATATCCAGTTAAAGATTCTGCTGTCACGTACGGAAGAAGCACATATAGACTTTTAACCCAGAAAATATGTACTTATTTGGATGATGAAATACTGTGAAAAAAACAAATACTTCGGCCTGGCACGGTTGCTTGGCGGCTAAAGTCCTCGCCTTGAACGCACCAGGATCCCATAAGGGTGCTGGTTTTAATTCCGGCAGCTCCACTTCCCATCCAGCTCCCTGCTTGTGGCCTGGGAAGGTAGTTGAGGTGGCCCAAAGCCTTGGGACCCTGCACCCGTGTGGGAGACCTGGAGGAAGTTCCTGGCTCCTGGCTTCAGATTGGCGCAGCACCGGCCGTTGCGGTCACTTGGGGAGTATATCATCAGACGGATGATCTTCCTCTTTGTTTCTCCTCCTCTGTATATCTGAATTTGCAATAAAAATAAATAAATCTTAAAAAAATACTTGGTATTTTAGGATTTAGGAATGCTGTCAGAATTTTCTTTAATGTGATTCATACAACGCTTTTTCATTTTTTAATTAATATTTTTGGTTTTGTTTTGCTTTTTTTGTTTGTTTTTTGGTGGGAGGAAAAAAGGAAAAGGGAGGGATTGCCCCCTAGGCATGTCAATCAGTATTGAGACGAAAAACATTATGAAAATGAGAAAAGCATTGTCTTTTCTTCCTTTTTTAAAGATAATTTCCAGAAGTGTTGGAATTCTATTCTAACTCTTTTATTTAAAAAGTGTCTGGAAATATTGACAGGTTTGCTAGGTAGATACATTCTCTGTATTCAACTCAACTCCAAAGATGAAAAAAATTAATGAACTCCTATAGAACAGTGTTCATATAACTTGTAGCTAGTTCTAAACATAGAACTGTTATGTGTATGTAGAAGAAATGGAATAGACAGTTTTGTGTGTGTGTGTGCACGCACGTGTGAAAGGAAGAGAGAGAGAGACTTTGACTTCATGTGTGCTTCTGTGAATGTGGAAATGCAGTTCCTAGGGTGAGTAAAATCCCCCCAGCAAAGACAAATCAGACTTTTAAGAAGAACAGTGTAAAAAAGCAAATAGTTATTGGGTTAGCAATCCTGATCTGTGTGTTGATATACTTGTTTACTCACTAGGGTTCTATGACACAAGAATTTCCCAAAGGAGAACAGTAGTTTATTCCACAACAAATTCCTATTCCTAGTCTCCCAGCCCATTTTGACTATTTTGCCTTAATCATATTAAGAAATGTTAATCATTAGTTAAATAATGAATTAAACCCAGACATCCATTCCCAGAAAAGCTTGCTTTAAAAGAATGCTATAATTAAGGTAAGGTAGAAAAATAAACTACAGCTATTATTGTTGCTAACAGTAGCATTAATGCCTGCCTTCTGCACAATTAAAGGAATTGCTTTTAAATGAAATGGACAATGGCTTTGCCTTCTTCATGAGTTTCTGTGCTCCCGTCCAATCTTGATTTATAATTCCAGGCCATCATTTCTTCAAATAATGAAAAAAAAGATGTATTTATTTTTTATTGGAAAGGCAGATCAGTTTTACTGACAGAACAGACAGAAAGCAAAGAACTTCCACCCACTGATTCACTCACCAATTGCCCACAAAAGCTGATCCAAAGGCAGGATCCAGGAGTCTGGAGCTTCTTCCAGATCCACAATACACAAAACTTTTGGCCATCTTCTGCTGCTTTCCCAGGCCATATGCAGGGAGCAGGATGGGTAACAGCCGGGACATGAACATGGGCCCCTAGGGACATCCCAGTGTTTAAAAAGTAAGGATTTAGCCATTGAGCCCTCAAGCCAGGTCCAATAGAATCTATTGTCTGACATCAGAAGCCAGGAATTCCATCTTGGTCTTCCACTTGGGTGGTGGAGAAGACTGGAAGAGGCTGTTGGATATGGAGCAAGGGCATCCCAACAAGCAACTCAACATGCTGTACCCACAGCAACTGCCCCTTCGTAGACATTTGGTGAAATTGAAATTTAAAGCTTGTCTTTATCACACACTACATGTCCTTATGGTTCTATTTTTCATCTAGAAAATATTAAAATTGTCAAGTTTTCTTTTTTTTAATCTGCCAGAATCAGCAAACCTTACATCAGTTCATGGAGAATTCAACTTACGGACAAGCATAAGTCATAATTCCTCTGTGTATAGCAAATGATGTGGTCCTTAAACACACATACTTCATAAGTTATTACAGCTCATGTTGTTTAGTATAACATGAAGCAGAATTATTTACATAGTGGGATATTTGGTTATCATTAAACATTTGCTATTCATCTAATGACCTCAAAATGCCCAAAATGGAACCAAATCTTTACAACTCCTTGACATGATGCTTTATTTATAAATGGATATCACTCACATTCAAATATTTGTAGAAGTCTTTAAATTAGTGTTTATAACTTCAGGACATTGAAACAGAATTTTTTGATAAACATGCTCATGTATGCCAGCAGAAAAATCCTTAAAGTCTAGAATAGGATACATCTATCTTACTCTTCAAACAAGCAATTTTTAGCCTTGCTCTCCTTAAGTTTTTGCTTCCTTTCCAGAGTAGATCTTTACCACAGCCTGGGCACTAAATGCCCTGAATTGTCCTCAGATACGTGAAAACTGTGAAAAGTCTTAATGGTTTGGAGCCTCTCTCAGTGGTCTTCCCTGCAGCCTGTGGAGAACAGTCTGATTCTAACGGACTTCTGTGAATTCAAAGGATGTTTTTCTGGATTCTGTCTGCCACAGCCCTGAGTTACAGGCTCACTCATAGCTTATTTTTGCAAGTGTTTCTTCACAGATAATCAGAAGAGCTGGCTGTTGGTATTACAACAGGTCATTCTTACTTCAAATTATTTTTTTAAGTGATATAAGTAAATTCACTACATTATCCAGCAATCTCACTCCTGGGTATTTACACTAGAGAGATGAAAACTCATGTTCTCACCATAACAACTCTGAGAATGTTCATCGCAAGGTTATGTCTAAAAGTCAAAAACTGGAAAAATGCTATCTATCGGTGAATGTCTAAACAAACTGGCTTGCATCCGTAAAATGGAAAACTACTCAACAGGCTGGTGATAGGTGGCAAACGTTGGATGGGTCTCAAAGACATTCTCCTGAGATAAAGAAGCCAGTCTCAAAAGATTACATGCGGTATGATTCCATTTAGATTAGACACTCTGAGAAGCAGAAAGCTGTGATGACGGAGAGCAGAGCCATGGTTGCCAGAGGTTAGGAGGTGGGAGGGGGATTCAGCCTCAGAGGCACAGCATCTGGGAGCATTTGGGAATGATGGAGCTGTTCCGCATGGTCGTTGTGATGAATGTTACAAATGTCTACATGTGTGTTAAGATGTCAAAGAACCGTCCACCTAGAAAGTCAGCTTGACCCTATGCAGCTCAAATTTAAATTGGATCATGTGAAATGTAAACGAATAAGTAAGGACAACGAAGTTAACAGCCAATGATCTACCACTGATTCAGACTTCACTTCAAAACAAGGAAATACGGTCCAAATATCAACTTGATCAACGTAAATTAAAATGCTTTTCTGTTGCTTAGCGGTTTTGAGATACTGAAATTTGCTTTCCTGTCAAGCATGTATGGTTAATAATTGTGTCCCTTACATACACATGCATGCATGCGCGCGCGCACACACACACACACACACACACACACACACAGCAATGCATTAGTACCATCACCATTCAATTCATGCACTAAAAGTTCAAATTTCCCCCAAAGGATCAGGAGTTTGGCATCAGGATTAAGACTGCTAAGTATACTCACATCCTTTATTGGAGGGCCTGGATTCCAACTTTGGCTGTGTCTCCTTTTCCAGCTTTATTCTATTATATGGCCTCGGAAGCGGAGGTTTTGACAAAAATGGTTGGGTCACTCCTACCGGTGTAGGAGTCCTACAGTGAGTTCCCAAAACCCAGCTTCAGGCTGAACAATCCTCAGCACTTGCAGGCTTCTGAGGTCTTTCTCTTCCTGTTTATCTCTGTTTGTATTTCTAATTAAGTAAAAATAAGCAAATTTAAACAAAGAAAGGGGGCAACAGAAGTGTATTAACTATGGCTAAGGAATGTATCAGAGAGTTTGTTAAAATTGCAACCGATCCCAAAGCACTTTGGAAATAATAGCAACATACACTTGGAAAAGAAGCAATTATTTAGAAACCCAACATCTTCTGCCTCCAAGCTGATGGCCTTAGAGTCTGTCCTTGACTACCCTCTCTTGTGCTGCAATCATCCGCTTAACACTCTCATCTAATCTGTCAGCGTCAGTGATTGCATCTGGGCAGAGAAATCGAATCTACAGTTAGAATCTCAGTGTTTCTCCTAGGTTTTAAGATTGGATTTCTCCTCTCTGTTAGAGCCACATGATCTCAGTTGAGATCTCTAACGCTTTATCTGGAGTTGAGATCATTCATGCCCCTTGCAAAGCTTTCTCTCCTTTTGACTTCCCATTGCTAGTAGGGGTGCCAACAGTCCCTCTGGAAACTCACCCAAAATTCTTGGTGTTTGTTTCTCTTGCTTGGGAGCATGAAGCAAATTTACCCTATTATGTCCAAGTGACTTGTTTCTCTACAGATCTCTTTGGTATGTCCTACATCAATCCTAAACACAATCCCTATGTAAGTTCTCTGATTATAGATTCATAACAGCTTAAATATTGCCTAATTAAAGAATTCAAGGCTTGGGTTGACAACGTTCGGGATCTCTGCATCTCATATTGGAGTACCTGCTCTCCTTGCAATTCCATATCCCTGCTGATATGCATCCTCAGAAGCACTGGTGATAGTTCACATCCCTGCATCCCTGCTGCCTACTTGGAAGACATGGGTTCAACTCACAGATCCTGGCTTTAGTCTTGCCCCTGCCCTATTGGTCATCAACATTTGGTAAATGAACCAGCTGATGCAACATCTTGTCTTCCCAAATCTCTCTCTCTCAGGTTCTCAGATAAAGTGAAAAAAAAATATATATATATGAATTTATATATTCAAATATATACACATATATATGAATTTAAAATGACTAACAAAAACAATTTTTCACATTATCTTTTAAGCAAGCAGCATAATTTCATAACCCAATTTATATGTCATCAATTTTACCCTTATATACAATCATCTATTGTGTTTAAATTAATGTGATATCCATTTAATAGGAGGTATTTCACACTTTCATGTGTCCCACAATTCTTCACTTCTGTCTTCCAAGCTCCACCATGCTTCTCTAAACCGACATGATTGTATGTTTTTTGATCTGACAAAGCACAATTGATATTACTCTAGTATAAAATGTGTTGCTTTACCCCCTTTATTAAGTGTATTTATGGATACATATAATATTCCATGTAAGATCCATATTTACATCGAAGTGCTGAAGCGCATGGACTTAGACCTTTAGTGTACCCGTTTTCTATTGAAGAACAGTGAGCCAGTGTTATTTTATTCAGATTAGGCAGATTATTTCACACTGGCTCCCTGACACCCTCTAACTTTATCACTCCAATGAAACTTCCGTTGTGATTGTTAGAGAATCCTCAGTAACTGGACTGGCAGATGAACTACACAAGGTGTCACTATTTCAGACAAGATGTACAGCAATGGCCTATTTGAAGGTTTCAATTTGAATTTTCATCATTGAATTAACTGTCTCTCAGTTTTCCTTGTTGTTCCAATCAGAACTCAGGTGCACAGATTACAATATTTTAAGTACAGTATTATTTCTCTTATACATATATACATGTGTGTATATGTGCGTGTGTGTGTAAAGGTGTAATAACCATGTACTATAGAGGACTATTGTTTATTTCCATATCATATGGGCCCTGTGTTCTAGGAGTTGAGGCTGCCCCAATGGCAATGGTGAGATTTCTTTTAGATGGTCTGCTAGCAGCACTTGACAGTGAACAAGTCAGGAACAACTAATAAATGTACTCCTTAAAGATGGCCATTTCCATAACGATCTAAGCTAACAAACTCTATTTGCTACATTTTCTGGAATATCCAAAGTATGTTAAACAATTTCCAAAGATAGTGAATTTCATGCTCTGAGTTCCTTGCTTTCAGGTCTGTCAAATACCCACATTTTCCTCTTCTTCCCTGCTCCTGCAAGTGCTGAGACCCCCTTGGGTCCTGGCTGCTCCACTACTCATACAGCTTTTTGTTTGTGGTTTAGGAAAGCAGTAGCGGCTGACTCAGGCATTGGGGCCCTGCAGCCACAGAGGAGAGCCAGAGGAAACTCCTGGCTTCAGATCGGCTTGGCTGCGGCCACTGCAACCATTTGGAGAGTGAACTAGTGGCTGGAAGATCTTTCTCTCTATCTCTCCTTCTCTCTGTAAATTTATCTTTCCAATAGAAATAAACAAAATCTTTAAAACACTAGCTAAGCTTATTTTGCATTGTAGTATTTATGCAAAATGAATTATTTCCTAACAATATGCATAGCTTTCAGAGGCATCCCCCTCCCCAAATTTTATGAACAGGGAAGAACAGTGAACCAATGCATCCAAGGGAACATTAAAGGGAAGCTAGTCATCACCACTTTTACATATGAGTCATAAAGTCGGAGGAGTGAGCCACCTGTCTCTATCCTACCCACAGGAACTGGCCTCACTGCTCATTCTACTTTTTTTCATAGTCATTTCTATTTGCTGCACCTAAAGCCCCACTGTCTATGGGAGTCATTTTACCCTTCCTGAGGGAAGTAGATACATCTTTGAGCTATTTTATGTTATTCTTCATACTGATTGAATACCAGGCACCTGAACCTTTGAATGTGTGTGGAAATGACAATGAGTAATTAAGTCTGGTGGGAAGGACAGTACTGGTGGAGGTAGAGTAAATAAATTAGGCACAGAAAGTGTGCTGTCTGGTTCCAAGGAGGACTTTCTTTGCATTGGCAGAACAGTGTGGTCACCTGCAATGAGATCTCCTCCACTGTGGGTTCAGTTTTATCATGCACCAACAAGCCAGTCTTGCAGCTGGAGCTCTCATTGTCCCAAGACTCAATTGCATATCCTGTCAAATGGAGACTTGGCAACTGTGGCCAAATGTAAGGAAACCCTGTGTGTGATTTACCTTTGCAAAGGTTCCACCTTTCTTCTTGGTAACATTCCAGTTCAAAGTCTCATTACTCAGCTCCTGATCTAAGTCATAACGGCAAGGAGTCTCTGAATTTGAACTTGCCATATCATGTCCACCTTGAATGGAGCCACGAGTTACACTTACCTCCATCTAACAAGCTTTTGCTAAATACCTACTGTGCGCTGAGTGCCTATTTATTATGAAAATGTGGTTTGGCTAAAAACAGCATTGAATTTTTCTCATTAAGAGTAACACAAAATCTGTCAAGCATGTTCACAGTAAGAACATATCAAAAAGAAGCAATGAGAAGAGACTCCTTTTCACAGAAAAAAAATACATATCACAAGAACATTTCCATTTCCATGTGATTTTACAATGAGCTCAGTCACTTCTGGAAACCAAAATAACGTCATTTAGACGCTAAGGGAGCACCAAGTCACCTGATAGAATAACAGCTCTTTCGAGCTTTCATGAGGCAAGAGATGAAACTTTTGAAACTTGCAGTGGTAAAGACGTGTTTGAAGTTCTGCAACATAGCCAGGAAAGAATTGGAGAGAGTGAAAGTAGCAACAGGAATGCTTGGTCTGCTTGAGCAAGGGAAGGTTCCTCCAAATCACCTTTGAGCAACTCCATGCCAGCTAACATACAACAGAGAGATAATTCAGTTGGTGATATCAAAGTCCTCAAAGAAAGTGTTGAAGGTTAAGGTGATGCTTATGTAAGAATTTGCTTTTGTCTGTTCCAAGCATTCTACCAGTCACTTCTGTTTGAAATAAAAGCAGTCTTAGACTTTCAAGACTAAGGGAAATTAGTAAGGAATGATTTTAAATAGAATGCATACTTCTGTATGAAGACAGTGCCTAACGATTTTTTGAATAGGACCTCCTGGGTTAAACATCAAAGGGTCCTCATGTGCTAATGGTAAGAGTCTGTTTCAAAAGTTCATGGAAAGTGTAATTAAAAACAGTTAATTTAGGTGCAAAAATATGGGATATCATATACTAAACCATCTTTAAAAATGTCTTAGAAAATATGTGCTATGAAAAATTAAGAATGAAATTGAAATTCTTTTCTAACAAACAAATTTACCTTTTTCATTTCATTTTCCATGAACTTTGAAGTTCCCTGGCACAAAGGAGTCAGCATCAGTTAGCTTTCTAGTTCTTTAGGTTGTCATCTATGAAATGGGAGTGATAAAATGAACCATTTAACCACACACTCATAAATGTTAGCTAACTTCACATATATATTTGAAAAAAAGATTTATTTTGCTTGAAAATCAGAGCTACAGAGAGAGAGAGGACAGAGAGAGAGGGGTACACAGAAAGATCTTCCATTACTGGTTCACTCTATAAATGGCTGTAATAGCCAGACCTGGGTGTCAGGGATTTCATCTGGGTTTCCTACACGGGTGAACGGAAACAAGAACCTTCTCTGCTGCTTTCCCAGGACATTAGTAAGGAGACGGATGAGATATGGAACAGCCAGGACATGAAATGTCACACATACGGGATGCTTGGTGGCACAGGTGAAGGATTAGCTTCCCACAATACCACAGCAGACCCAGCTAAATTCATAACTAGACATCGTAACAAACCGATTCTAGAATCTGACAACTTAGCTGTTTAAGGAACCTAATTTGGACTGATATAAAATGTAGTAAATGCAGGTAATTATAATGTCATATAATTCACAGGTCAAAACAAGGAGCTCTGAACAGTAAAACATTGTCCGAAAAGCCACACAAAGATTTTATCAGCTTCCACTCATCACTACGTGCGTTAATTACACTCCTCTCTTCCTTCCTCTGTGTCTCTCGTCCCATCCTTCCTCACTCTCCACATTTTCTATTTCTCTCTCACTCCTTCCTTTGTTCTCTCTCTTCCACATTGCCTCTTTTCTTCTTTACTTTCTAGCCTAAACCCCTTTGTTTAAAGACAATTGTGACTGGTCAATTTCAAAAACTGAAATTATTACTCCAGGTGCCTTTGTTAAAACAATAACATGCAGTTGCCAGAAACTTGTTTGATTTCTTTTAGTTGCGTTTTTTTTTTCTGCAAAATATTTGACTAAGTCAGTCAAAAGTAATACTTTTGAAAACTTTGATGATTCTCTTTCCCTTCTCCCAGAAGTATATTAACGTGAGCACATTTATTTATTACTTTCTGTGGCTATATAACTGCTCGCTTTCCATACAGATTATAGATTAGTATTTATTTTCTTCTGAAAATTAAAAATAAATTCTCTTATTTAAATCATAAGAAGAGTAATTATTAAAAACACATAAACAGAATACTCATTGAAACAAAAAAATCCAGTTACTTAATAACTGTATCAGCTTTTAAAATGAAATAAGCACCTGACTTTGAAAAGGAAACACTATCATTATTTCCAAAAGCATTTAATCAAAGTTACAAGGTTATGTTTCATTATATTGTGCGTAATTACCTATTTGAAAGGTTCAGAAACAGAACAGGGATTGAATAAAGATTACTTTGAAAATTTCTTTGCAGAATGCATTTTTAAAAATTAGAGCCTTTTTACATATGCAAATGTGTAACAAACCAGAAAATATGCTTCTAATTTTTTTACAGAAAAGGTGACCATAAAGTACAAAGTGAAACAAAAAAAAATCTTGGAAAATGGCTTGATCTGGTGGAGTGCAAACATGCTTTACAGGCTGTGAAACAGAAATTGCTTCTAAACTTCCTTCCTCTTTGGGCTCTGCTGGATCAAGGATTCTAAGCTCTTCGCCTGGCCCCCACCTGCTCCACACCCTCACTCTCTGATTTTACTTACTATCGCATTTCCTCATTTCCCTTTTACACCTTCCTTAAAATCAGTTAGATTAAGACAAGACTATAGGTAGATTTCAAAAGTGAGATCTGACTTTACCCAAAACAGGGGATTTAGAGCTTTTCCCTTCAATGAAAGGCTCAAAATACTTCAACTATTTTCTCAGATGTTTGTTCAGCGAACATCAAGGGAGAAACACCTTTTGGAATACTTTATTAATCCCATGTCTGCTAAGAATCTTATACACATACCTGAGTATAGACTCTCCTTCTGGAAACTCTTCTCAAAGAAATAGCAGAAATAGATTCTAAAGCAGACATTTAGGACTCTTATAAAAATACTAAAAACCAAAGCTAACTTGTACTTTGGATATTGAGAGATTATTTAATTACTTATGGATAAGGCAATTTATTGAAGAATATTTTGATGTGTAACTTCATTTCTAGCGATGGACTTTACAGTGAGCACTGTAAAAACCCCTTACTTGATCAATGAGCCTTTGATAGCCATCAATCGCCAAGAAGGAGGAGGGAACCAAGGGAAAGCCTGAGAAGGGCCTTCTGGAAATTAAACAATGTCAGAAGGAAAACTGTGCATGGCTTGCCTACCTTTATGTTGCTGGAGTAATTCCTGGTGATTGACAGGATAGATCCAGTGAGAAAGAACTTGATGAAAGAACAAATGACTGGATCCAAGATAGTATAATAAAAGGATATAAGAGAAGTAAAAGTCAATGAACATGGAAGGGAAAATAATGGGACAATTCTTATTGAGTTAGGCGAGTTGAGTCATATTCCAAAGTTACAGTTCCAAACACTGCAGTCCTCAGTGTTGAAATGTCTAATGATCAAAATCTGTACACTTTAAAAATCAGAGAGCTCGAAATCAAGATATTAGAAAATCTTGAAAAAATAATCCTGGAGAATAATTTGAAAAATATAAAAACATTTCATGACATTTTAAATGTTGTATTTATTTCACAACTATGAAAACAAGGGAAAATGTTTTATATACAACCTTATACAATAGAGTAGGTAAAATAGCTTTCATAATTTTGGATGCATACACACTTGGGTTTACTAACAACAGTTATCACTTCATCAGTTATGAGCGAAGCATACATCAAGGAGATATATTAAAAGCAAAATGTCTAAACACATATCATATGGTTACTAAACATGTACACACCTGAATTATAACTGCAGTCATCTAATGTGTTGTGCGGGATTATCTCTTTTTCGATATGATTATCAAAACTGTCTGCAAGCTGGAGACTGTGAGACCGTGGGATACAGTGCGATTCAGGCCGAGATTGTACCAAGGAAACAGGTTTTGTCATCTTCATTGTGAGCAGGAACCAACTCAAGGCCAGAGGTGTTGGTGTCAGCCCTGAGACCCATGAGCCTCGAGTTCTGAAGATCAGGACAGCAGAAGAAAACAGACTCCGTCTCCTGCAATGGTTCTCTCTAGGCCTGAATGATTGAGCAGTGCTGTCCCAGGTGAGGCAAAATCTAACTACGTTATGCATACAGACTGATACTCTCTGCCAACACTCTCACAAACACACCCAGAATAATATGCCCCTAGCTTGTAGGACATTCCTTCCACTGAACATGATGCCACTATCTTGCATGTAACTGAATTAGACTAATCCCTTCCCTGGAATTCAGCTTTTATCTCTCTGACATAACCTGTTCTTCAATGAGAAACATGGTGTTGGGGGTATTCCAGCTTTCAAGATTTTAATATTCAGTGGTTTAATCTTTTTAGAATGTGAATTTTTTTAGAATTTTAGACGTGGAGGATTTGTGGCAATAGGGGTTTTGACCTTTTAAAGGGAATCTGACCATTCAAGGCTGCTTAATGGAGGATGGTCATTAAACTGGGACATTGGAGGTCAGGGGAACATCTTCTGCAGTAAAAGGAAGCATTTGAGTTGGGTTTTAAAAAATGTCTCAATACATAAAGGAGGAAGGGTTATTAGACAATGTGACAAAAATAAATAAATGTCTAGAGAATTCCAAAGAAGCTGCGTGCTGTCAGAATCTTCAACATAGAGTTGCTGCTGAGGAGTCAAGCTGGGAGGAAAGATTGGGATCTCAGGGCAGAAGTCCTTGACTAAGGTGCTCGTTGATTTCATTTCAGAAACTATTCTGATAATGATAGAATGCAGTAACTTCTACTGAGGCAGAGAGTCAGGAGATCCCTGAAAGATGTTGTCATAACCCAGCTTATAAAAGAAGACATTCTTGAAAGAAGGAAGTAAGGAAGGAGAGGACACCCTTGCCAAGGTATGTTGCTCAGAAAGCAATGACAAGGAAGAGAAATCAACACACAAAAAAAATCCCAGTCTTGGTGTCCAGGAAAATTAAAATAGACACTGTTTTACAAAACTATTTGTTTATTGGTGGGATGGAGCGAGAGAGAGACAGAGACAGACAGACAAACAGACAGACAGAGTGTGTGTGTGTGTGTGTGCTGGGGGAGCACCCCCATCTGTTGGTTCACTCCCTGAAGTCTGCAATGGCTAGCGGGACAAAGAACACAGAACTTAATGCTGATCACCCATGTATGCTGCAGAAGCTAATGACTTGGTCCATCACTGGCTGCTTCGCAATGCCCACATTAGTAAGAACCCCAGATGAGATGTAGCTGGGAATGAAAGCATACATTCTGATAGGGATGTGGCCACACAACTCATATCTTAATGGAAATAGTCAAACACCTACCCCAAAACAAAAACTCTGTATGCGTTCACCGAGCATACATATTCTCACATCAACCATTAGGCGCTAATGTGAATCAATACTTACACTTTCCTTTAGATTATGAATCTAGTGGATGGAAATCTTAACTACTTCCCTAAAGACACAGTTAGAAAATTGTGCGAATTACATTTCAATTCTGTTAACTGAAGTTTTAAGTGAGTTCACTTGCTAGCAGAGGATATATATGACATGAAAAAAAAGGATGGATAGAAATTTCTGCGTATTTTACAGCTAGAATTTTTAGGTTATCCATTGTACTTTGAAATGGAACCTTCAGGCAAATAATGAAAAAAAAATAAGTACAGTAAGCATTAAATGAGACTAGGATGCTCATTTTTTAATTTTTTTGCTTCTAACTATGAAAGTTGAACTTTTGAATATCGTTAAATTTCTTTGGAAAAGAAGATGGCTTGAGAAACATTTTATGTGAGTGCCTTCAATTAAGGAACCAAGAAGTAACGGAATAAAACTAAACAGGATAAAGAATAATCAGAAAAGTTGAAGAGAGACAGAGAGCAAAATGTCACATAAGGTGAAGATTTCAAAGAGCGGCACATCCTTAACAGTGCCAAACGCTACAGGAGGTCAAGTGTAACCAGGACTCAAGAGGACTGCTAAATTGAACAATTAGGTCATTTCTATAAAATGTTGGGGACATAAATTGAGTTTCAGTAAGTGGGTGAATTCACGGAAGATAAGGAACTTTAAATGATGAGAGGACAATTCCTTAAAAACTACACTTAAAATCATAGCTAGATGCAAGTTTTCTTTTTTTGTAAAATTTATTTGTCATTATTTTTTTAAGGATGGTTACATGGTTGATCGGGTTGGGAAGGATCAAGGTTTAGGGAAAATCGGGTGAATTCATTGCTTCCAAATTTGCTATTTCTTCTTGTTGTTCCTAGGGGAAGGGGAGAAACAAAGGGGAAAACTACTCATGATTTTCCACATGTCCTAGTACCCAGGGATGAGGAACCGCCACCTCATATCAACTCAGAGTCTCAATGTGTAGTATTCTGAGGGTTCCGTCCAAGTGATTTGGATAGTTCTGAAATGCTGCCAATTTCATTGATCCAAGGATGATGTCACCCTCCCAGTGTCCATTGCTTGCATTCACCAATTTTTTTTTTGCTATCATCGTTTGTTTGGGTTTGTTGTCCAGTTAGTTCTGTTCTTCTGCTACAACACCAAATTTGCTGTCGTATTCTCTTTTTACAAGAGGGCCTGTGTCCACTGCTTCACCTTTTTCATTAAGTAGGGCATGTTCTTGCAGGCGAGTCCAAGTAGCTGGACCAGGAGAACCAAGCCCTGCCACATCACCCACCCCTGGGGCGCAAGAACATGACACCCATCTAATATGTGGGCCCTGTTACTTTTATAAGAATTACAATACTGATGTACCTTTGAAAGTATCTTAAAAATTCTTATTCATTGTCTAACCAATCTCACTTACTTCTCCCATGGTTATTGGTTAGAAATGGATTCTGAAATATTTGCAGTATGTTAATATATTTAAGATCCACATAAAAATGCCCAATGACATTTAGGTAAATGCATATTAGAGGCCATATGTATGTACTCTAGCAGATCCTTTATATATATCTTTTCTTTGCTTCTTGTTACATTGGGACCAGCTGACAAGTTTGGATCAGAATGATAGGCTTCCTCTAAACTGAGACAGCTAATATGATTCATCTATCACTCAGTTCTCTATCATTCTCACGTTTTGAAACATGGTATCCCATTCAGCAAACAATTAAACATTGAGAAACATTGAGAAACATTGAGTGAAACATTGAGAAAACTGCTTTGTTGCCTAAAGACAGAGGAATTAAGAGATCCCTAAAATCACAGTTGCAGAAATGAAAATCTGAAAGATTGAAAGGTACAAGGCTTACTGTTGAAATTCATGATTTTCTCTGAACCTGCTAGGCAGCAACAACCTTTGCCAGGGGGCTCCGTAGGTGAAGATCCTTTATCCAGAAGGCTTGAATTATGTTGGACGGTATTCAGTGTAGGACCACACACACTCATGGATGAATAATGGATATCAGCAATGAAGGGAAAGAGAATCTAGACCAATATGCAAATACCAAATCTAATGTTCACTTTCTATTTTTTTACTGCACACTTTCTTTCCTTCGTGTTTTAAATGTAGAGAGCCCATTAAGGCACTGATTTTGAGTAAACAACTTGGAAAAGGTGAAGGGTTTGTTTTGTTGTTTTGTTTTGTTGTTTTACTAGTTTTGTTTTGGGGAAAGCATGCTCTCTGTGTCAGAGTCCTGAGCGCCATGAAGTAGGTACAAGCAGCAAGCATATGGCCAATAAGATACGATGGAGCTGTGGTCATGCTGGGCTTTTAGAGCACATTTGCATATTTGAGGCCAAAATCTAAAATGAAAAGATTAGTATGCCCTGTGTTTTTTTTTTTTTTTCTTGCCAGCTTTTTTTTTGCACAAGAAGGTATCAGATCATTATGATTCAGGGAGAAGGTATGTTATCAGGCTCTGGACTGGGGCCAATGAAATTAGGTCATCCTGAAGATAACTGAGACTGTATTTGCCTCAGGGTTACAACGCAACAGATGTGTGTGCAAGCAGGTGGGTGGACTGTTTATGGAGCCATTAAGTATGAGACTACTGACAATAGCAATCACTACCTTTGATTGAATTCTTACAATAAAAATGTAATTAAAAGTATTTATATTGTTCTGTATTTAGAAGAACTTTATACTTCAGAAATGTTATTGACATTTTATAGTGAAGGAAGCTAACCTGGAGTGTTAACCAACTCCATAGAAGATTTGAGTCACGGTTCAGATCTGCCTGACTCGGACTCCCTTCGAATGCAGCCTGCATCACCAAAGCAGACTGTGGAGCTTGTCCTTGCAAGAGGAAAAGGTTGCGAGGCACATGAACTAAAGCAGAATGGCTCCTGTTTCCCTCCAAGACAGCAGAGGCTCAGGTCATACCCAAATGACAAGTACAGATGTCTCCTTCCACCTGGTTTCTGCTTGTCACCGTAAGCTTCTCAGACCCTTGTAAAAGGAGCATAATGGGTTGCCTTGCAGCCCGCAGGAAAAGAGAGCTGGTAAAAATGGTGGGAGATACAGGAATTGCTCTGTTACCTATATGGGAAGAAAAATCCCATGAAGATTAAAGGGATAAGTGAAAGATTAAGAATGGAATCAGGGAAGGTGAGCAGAGGGCACTCATAAACAAGGAGAAACACACATGTGGTCCCAGAATGCAATCATCATAAACAGTTCCATTGGAACTGACACATGGACAGGGATGCTGCCTAGTACAGTGGGGTCATATTAGACTTTTGAATACAGATTATTGCACTTAACCAGTATCTTGAGAAAAATTACTCCACATTAACTTGATGACTAGCTAAATCATTGCAAGTACTGATTCTGGGTAACCACTGTAGTTAACTGTACTGATAGATTTTCATCAGCGAGAACCAAATCCTTGAAGTAAAAAAATCAAGGAAAAGTTAACAGATTGGAAATGCATGTCAATGCATTGCTATATCACATAATACATGGTCTGTAAAGTTTTCAAGTTGTCTAATAAAATTATGCTACTTCAGAAAGTTTTACACAAGCTCATGCACAATTAACATGGCTATCACAGGATGCTAGGTAGGAATCCTTTACTCTCTGTAAATCCTTTACAATGAGCCAAAACTCCAGAAGCAATTAGGTGTGGCTGACATTTGCATTTTAAATATTTTTCAAGGTTCGAAGGCATTAAGCCTAAGAAATATATCAACATGACAGCCATATCCCAACTTAAACTGTCTTTCCCATCTGCAATAAAATCTCCATCATCTTAGGCCTAGAAACCGTGTTGAGCTCATAGACTAAACATTCAACAGTTGTATGCACTCAGCAGCTTTAAGACTTTGTGGTGCCTTTGTGAAATCATCCTGGAATCAATTTATCTCCATGCTTCAAAGAATTCTAATTCAGAAGTGCTCCAAATGTTTGGGGCTATTTTAAGATTATTTTTCTTCTAAAAGTCTAAATGTACACTCAAACAAATGCTTTCCTGACAATTTTATCCTGTTCTCACTAACTGGTAAAGTTCACCTTGTGTTGAAACTATGGCTTTCATGCTTAAATGCATTTTTTGCTTTTGGGATTATTCTATTTTTGAAAATCTTCCCTCTTTCTAATGCTTATTTTCCAGTTTTTTCTCCTCCCATCATTTGATAGGTATTTCAACCCACGTCAGATATTGAAAGAATTTTCCATTGGTTTCCATTATAAGAATTGAGCTCTGGTTGGTTTGACTTGCTGTAAGAGATTAAAAAAAAAATAGCCTGAATTCATTCATTCACAGTGGTGAGTTTTCAGTTCTCAAGTATTATTTATGCTTGCATTTTCAGATGTACCCAGCACATATTTCTTTTTGTTTCCTCCATTTATAAATGTTTGATTACATTTTTTAATGCAATATAAGATACAGTACACAGATACAATTCTAAGAATATGATGATATGGAGCTGGTATTTTGTAGTAACAGCTAAAGTTGCACATCCGTAATGAACAGCAACTTCATATGCATGCTGATTCAGTGTCAACTGCTTCACTTTCAATCCAGTTCCTTGCCAATATACCTGGGGAAAGCAGTGGAAGATGACCCAAATGTTTGGCGCGCTGCACTCATGGGACAAACCTGAAAGAATCACCTAGCTCATGGATTCAGTATGGTCGATCCATGGCCATGCCATTGCAGCCATTTGAAAAATCAGTCAATAAATGGAAGACCTGTGTGTGTGTGTGTGTGTGTGTGTGTGTGTGTGTGTGTGTAAAACTCTGCCTTTCAAATAAACAGAATAAATCATTTTTTTAAAAATAATGCACTGATATCCCACCCTTTCTTCTCCTGCTCTCTCCATCCTTCCCTTTTCCCTCTCTTTAGTTTTTGAGTCAACACATTTTAAGTTTACATTACAATAGAAGACCTTAGTTTAATACAAGTAATGACTATGAACAATAACTGAATGGAAAAAATGACCATTTGCCCAACATATAAAACATTTTAAACTCATTACATATAATTACAACTATAGTAATGTAACTTTCTTATCTATTGGTTTGACCAAAGTATAAAACAAAAGTTCATGAGCCAACACAGTGGTGCAGCAGAAGTGGCATTCCGCATAGCAGAGGATGGCACACGTTCTTGTGCCCCTGCATCCATGTGGGAAATCCAGATGAAAATCCTGGTTTCTAGCTTCGGATTGGCTCAGTTCCAGATGTTGAAGTCATTTGGCAAGTGAACCATTAGATGGAAGTTTGTTCATTCTCTTTCTTTCTCTCTCTTTCTCTTTTCTCTTCTTCTCTACTAGGTATTGAATTATTAACATTGCATCAGAGGCAACTCTCATATGTGGATTTAATTTCTTCTGGGTAAATTTCCAGAGTAGTTTGGCTGGGTCACATTTTAGATTTATTTTCAGATTTGGGGGAACTCTCAATACTCTCCTTCGTAATGATCTTAGCTGTTTACAGTTCTCAGCAGCAGTGGATTAGGGCGCTTTGCCCTACATCCTCTCCAACACGTCTGTCAGTTGTCCCTTCACTTTGTCAACAGTTTCCTTTGCAGTGCAATACCTGATTTGCATATAATCCCAATTCTCACTTTTTGCTTTTATTGTCCATGTTTCTGAGATGATTGATATTATCAAAATATCCTTACTGCAAAAAGCAATTTTTGAATGCAATGTGTCAGGTGCAAAATATCAATGTTCTCCAATATCCTTTTCAAATCTAGGAAGAAAATGTTAAAGTCCATATGGAACACAAGTGGCTGCAAGTAACCAAAGCAATTTAAAAACAAAAGTGAAGTTAGAAGCAGCACAATGTATGGTTTCAAGACACAGTACAGGGCAATAGCAACCAAAACAGCCTGACAATGGCATAAAAATCGGCTTGTAGATAAACGAAGCAGAATAGAAACCCTAGAAACCAGTCCATCCATCTACCACTAATCTTTGACAAATGAGTTGAAATCAGTCCTTCAAAAGAAGACCAACTCCTCAACAAATGGTGCTGGAGAAATTGGAGCTCATAACCAGAAGTATGAAACAGAATGCCTGCCATACACTATATACAAAAATAAACTCAAAATGGATTAAGGATCTAAATCTGAGGCCTGATACCATCAATTTAACAGGAAAAAACTCAGTAAAACTCTACCAGACATCACCACAGGTTGAGACTTCTCTCTTCACTCTTTGCATTGCTTGGTCTGCTGTGCAGAAGTTTCTGGCTATGAAATAATCCCGTCTTGTCCAGTAAGCCATCCCATATACCAATGTCTTGGAGTGTTTCCCTTACATTTTCTTCCAGCCACTTCATAGTCTCAATTCTTAAAATTTGATCCATCTTGAATTCATCTTTGTATAGGTGAGAGATGTAGATCTAATTTCATCATTTTGCATACATACATCTTGCTTTGTCAGCACCATTTGTTAAAGAGATTATCCTAACTCCACTGTGTCTCTTCAGTTCCTGTGGTCTATGTAGCAGTTTTCAAATGGAACAGTTCTGTACATATTGCTGCAGTTTTGTAATACGCTTTTAAGTCAGGTAGTATGATGCCTCGAGATGCATTTTTTTGTGCCTAGTATAGCCTTGGCTTTTCTGGATCCTCTGTGATTCAATATTAATTTTAGGATTATTCTTTCCAATTCTGTAAAGAATATCACTGGTATTTTGATAGAGACTATAGTTCTTCAGGTAGTATAAAATAACTGATCCAGTTTAAAAGACAAGCTGAATATTTAAACATCTTAGAAGAAATCCATTTCCTTTTATGACATCAATATTTGGAAATTCCTCAATTCACATGGAGTGGAGAGTCCTTGTGTCATAGCTAAAGCTTTCCCTTTGTGTACCGTTGTAGTCCAAAACTGCCTTAAAATTTCATACATTGAAAATGTCATCTCAACTTCAAATGCTAAACTTTGCTGGTGAGTAGTTGGGGATGTGGTTAAGGATAAATGGAGTCACGAAGGTAGTGATTCCATGATGATTTTCATTGACTCTTTCAAAGCAGAAGACTTGCCCTGTGGCAGCACGTGATGCTCTCTGCCACACCATGCTGAGGCCAGAAGGCTGTCACCAGATGCCAAGCAGAGGCTGGCTCTATGCTCTTAGGACTGCCAACCTGCAGAGCCAGAGCTCTGGTCCCAGGTATTTAGTTATACCAAGGGACTAAGACGTCTTGAAACTGCAACATGGCTACTTTCAGGAAAAGAAGGAGCTTCCTTATTTATTGTAATATGACTGTAGTTTTGTGAAAAACGGCCTGTTTTACCATCTTAGCAGAACCTTTCCCTTATTCAAACTTAGGCAAATTTTTCATGAACAATGAATAATAATAAATCAAACATTCACCTCAAATTTGTCTAGGCTTTTAACAACTCTGATCCTATACCACCAACATTCAAATGCTAAGGAAAAGGCGTGAGTGATTTATGAAAGTATTTCCTACTTGATCTTATAACATGTTGCCTTCATGGCAATCACATATGTAAATTCTGAATACATCAGTTTCAAGCAGATGAATATCTGATGAGTTTGAATGTTGGTCTCATTAGGGTAAAACTAGCAATGACAACAGAGAAGTCTCCTTAAGAGTTCCTGGAGGCGGAGTAAAATCAGTTGTACTAATGGCCTGGCAATCCATGTCCCCTAAAACAAGTCCAGATTAACAGTATTTTGATCCATGATTTAATAGGAGGGATGTTTTGACTTTCCTATCTAGACCATATTCAATCATAAACTAAAGCATTGCTTTGTTGGAGTTTGTTAAAGCTGGCAATCAAAGCAGAAACGTAATCTGTGGCTCCTATGTTGGTGACAGGAACTTGTTCCTTTGAACAGCCACTTCTACCTCCCAGAGTCTATACTGGCAGGAAGCTGGAGTAAGGAGTTAGCTACTGGACTCAAGTTTACCACCGTGACATCCAGACATTCGAGCAGGTGAATTAACAGCTAAGCTAAATGCCCACAACAGTTTTTCAATTGAGTAAATTGTCCCATTTACCATGACACTGCGCCTAATTCCTGAACCAAGTTGGAAGTGGAGTTTATGAAAGGAGCACAAGAAATGAGAAATAAGGAAAAAGGGAAAGGGGAAGATAAAGAAGATTAAAAGAAAGAAGTCAATGCTAAGATAACAAAGTTGAGCTCAGGGACTACGCAACAATACAGAAAGAAGGATCTCACATAAGAAATCCTGCTATGACAGGGTGTGGTGACTCTCCTGTCTTTGGATTGTTAACAGAGTTCCTGGCATCACTGATGCTAAGTGTTGGTTCTGTAGACATCAATTCACTCAAAAACAAATGACATACACAATAGAGAAAACAGAATTACCCCCTCTTCTCTAAAATCTTGTAAAAAGGACTGCCAGTTCTTAGGTTTCTTTCGAGTTTTACATTTTACTTCTGCACTGAGAGCAAGTGCAGTGTTGACTTCCACAATTCTTGTGTTTCTCCCCACTGATTCCCTTCCCCCAAATTCAATTTAATTCTCTCCAAACTTATTATTTTGAAAATCCAATTTACATGATCCTTTGTACTGTGTAGCATCTTCATTCTAAGGACTTTTAATGCCTTTGTAAACTCCTTTCCTCCATTAGGAAGTTATGAAATGTTGTGTAAATTTACTCAGATTTATCACAGAATATGGCTTGTCAGAGCTCATAGGCTTCAACATCCATAGCGCTGAAGAGGAAGAAGCCATTCTAAAATTACCAACGGCATTTGACTACAGAACAAAGCTGAGACTGCTGAACAGACTAAACTGCTGCCTCAAAAATTCTTACAACCTGGTGACCTGAATGTCAAGTTTCAGGCTGCAGCATACATTTTTTTTTCTAAGTTGCAAAATAGAAACCTGTGAAAATATTCAGGTGCGACAGATTGGAACACAACATTTAAAACCTATTCTTGTATTGGGCCCAGCGCAGTGACCTAACAGCCAAAGTTCCCGCCTTGACCGCACCAAGATTCCACATTGGCGCCAGTTCTAATCCCAGCTGCTCCACTTGCCATCCAGCTCCCTGCTTGTGGCCTGGGAAAGCAGTCAAGGATGACCCAAAGCTTTGGGACCCTGCACCCGCATGGGAGACCTGGAGGAAGTTCCTAGCTCCTGGCTTAGGATTGGCTCAGCACCGGCCATTGCAGTCAATTGGGGAGTGAATCCTCCTCTCTGTATATCTGACTTTGCAATAAAAATGAATAAATCTTTAAAAAAAATCTGTTTTTGTATTCACGATTTTGGTAGTCTCTTATACAGGGTATATCAAGATCCTTAGGTTTCTTTTGCTGAAGCTATGTAGAGTTGGTGAATATAATGAAGTGATCAACAATCACTATTTTCAAGAACACTAGAATGTACATTAACCAAAGCAAATGCAAAAAATAAGGTAGGACAAAATTGTAAGCTTTACATTTGTGTTTTGGAATATTTCAATGTATTTGGCAACTTAGTTTTTAGGTAAAAGTGGTTATTTCACATTGGCTCTTAACTGATCTTATGTAAAACCAAAAAAATTATGGCACTTGGTTTCTAGCCAAAGAGATAATCTTTGCTCAATTTATAATAAGCACAAGTGCTCTGAGCACAGAGAAATTCATTCTTAGTTCATTCCACATGATAACTCTAATCCGAGGGGTATGTGTTTTTTCCCATGACTTACAGAAATCATGTAATCTAAAATTATCTTCATGGATCACTTTATAAAGTCAATCTTTTGTTTGGACTTTTCCCAATTTTTATCAACTACAATCACTAAAGTGAACTCCAAGTTAAATCTGATTTACTTTCAATGTTTATTAAACCAAATCAACCCACCAAGGAAGCAGGCCTAATAGTCGGTGTTTAATCCTTTTTATAACATTGGTGGCTATAGATTTAAACATATCTTTTATGGGATTTATGCTATGTCATAATAATTCCAGATGTCATTTTGTAGTATCTCACCTTGTGCCCTTATTATAGCCTATAGAAATGATGGAATATGTGTGACATAGTTGTTTCAATTTCTATTTCAACTCTATTTCAATTAGGGCTAGAGGAAGAATTTGAATTTTGACATTTTTAGTTTTTTTAGTACTAATACACTCAATAGTGAATTATTCTTACAATAGTAACTGAAGAAGCATGCCTTGTCTTAGGAGATCGCTATTGGAGAAATAATAATAAAGCTGTTGCCTCTTTTCATCACCAATTAATTGCATAACAGATGCCATGTGGTGCATTTGTATTTCCTGCAGTACTGGCAAGAAAAGTGTTTATGAAAGATATCCTTGTTATAGCTACAAAGGCCAAGAGAACAGGTGAATTTGAGCCAAATTTTTTTTAAAAATAGAAGGAACTGAAGTTCACATAAGGACTACAGTATCATCCAAGGGAGCTAGAAAATATGGTTACTAATAAAAAATATTGAAGTTATACAGTTTCAATTTTTGTTCATTTAAAAATTATAGATTCAGTGTTTAATTAATATACATAGTTTGGATATATACAGTTAATTTAGTCAAGATGTTAGAGTAACTTCATGATACAAAATTGGAAGGGAATTTTCTCTCATTCTAATGTCTATTTTTTTTCTAAATTCTACTTAAATTTACCACAATTAATTCATAAATTTTCTTGTTTCTTATGATCTGCTTTTACATAAGATTGGATCAAGATATATACCTGGAACAATCTGTCGGTTCCTACATGTAGCAGATCCTATCATCCAGCTACCTACAGCAAGGATTAATTTCTTTCCAAAGCTTTGCTAATACGTGCTTTATTCTGACTTAACGTAAGGGATCTTCAGCTAAAGTTCACACAACACAACTAGATTTTTCTTAACATTGGGCTGAATCAAAGATAATTGAGAGATAACTTCAAATTGAAGGAACAGTCTGGAATTCATTCCAGACTCTACGGCAGAGCTCCTAATGCTGCTGTGATGTTCAGTGTTAAGAGACGAGTGGTATCAGCACAGGTTTGTGAGATTAGGGACTGCTTGGGTTAAAGCTGTGTACAATTTACCAGCTGTATAACCTCACACATGCAATCTTAGATGGCCTTTGTGTCCATCACACAGTAATTTAGGGTGACTTAGCAGTCATGCATGTGCCCAATTCCTAGTTATCTAACTGAAGGATTGATTCAAAAATAACTAGGTTAGAGCTTAAAAAATATCAAATGTGCAATCCACAGAAACTCTACAAGTAATCATTATAAATCATTTTAAATTTTCATTATTTTGTTATTATAAACTTTGTTTCTCTGGTTTTACGTAAGTTGGCTGGAGAATTACAAAGTAGAATTCACTATTCTATGACTTGGTTTATTTTAACATGTGAATGCACAAATTTGGGACACCATATGCACTTCAAGTACTGTCAATTCCTTGAATAAGCGGCATTGCATATTACATAAACATGCATACCTTCTTTAAAGTGTGCATGCAGATAATGTAATACACAAGTTAACATGAATAATTGAATTGGTGTATACTTTTGTACTTTGAATATCCATTTCTTGGGAACATACATAATGCTACAGGAACTGTAAAATGTCATAATTTGCATATTTAAAAGTTATTGTAGGGTCCGGCTGCGTGGCCTAGTGGCTAAAGTCCTCACCCTGAACGTGCTGGGATCCCATATGGGCTCCAGTTCTAATCCCGGCGGCTCCACTTCCCATCCAGCTCCCTGCTTGTGGCCTGGGAAAGCAGTCGAGGACGGCCCAAAGCCTTGGGTTCCTGCACCCTTGTGGGAGACCTGGAGGAGGTTCCAGGTTCCTGGCTTCGGATCGGCGTAGCACTGGCCATTGTGGCTCACTTGGGGAGTGAATCATCGGATGGAAGATCTTCCTCTCTGCCTCTCCTCCTCTATATATCCGCCTTTCCAATAAAAATAATAAATCTTTTAAAAAAAGTTATTGTATTCCTTTATGTTATATTCCATAACAAAAATCAACTGCTAAAAATTTGAGTTAATTAAAAAATACAGAAATTAGGCTATCTATGAAATAAATATATAAATAATGTTCTGAAAGTCATTAAAATACAATTAGAAAACAACACAGTGGAAATTTACTAAAAACTCCAAATGATACTAGACCTGTGTATGTTGAGCCATAAAGCTGAAACAAAAATGCTGAAGAAATTAAGAACAGTTGGAGAAACAATATATTCCCAACAACAAAAGGTGTACGTTGTAAAAATTATAATTCTTTATAAATTAACACAAAATTAAATTGAAAAGATATTTTATAATAAGTAGAAGAAAGGAGAAGAAAAATACATTGAAACTCTTTTGTGTGTCTTCGGGCTGCTATGGCAAAACAGAAACCGCTTGCTCACAAGCCAGACTGGGTCAGGCTGATGTCAGGAACTCTAGACTTAATGTAAGTCTCCCACATGGGCACAGGTACTCGACTTGTTGATCTATGGCTGCTGTTTCCCATGGTCTTTATCAGCAAGGAGCTGGAATGCAGAGCAGTGTTGGGACTTGAACATGGCACTCAGTAATGGGTTGCAGCTGTCCCAAGCAGTGACTCACCCACTGTATCAAACTCCTGTCTCTGAAGTTCCTATTTTCTTTTGAATTTATTTATGGTTCTATAGGTTCAGGGATTTATCCACCCTCTCCCCAACTTCCCTCCTCCCACTGGCTTCCTCTATATTATTACTATAGATATAATAGTATAATAATATACTATATTGTGTAAGTTCATCATTTTGCTATTTAAATGTGTTCTCACAATCATAGGTATAGACAATCGCAGAAAGTCCAAAATCCTATTGTTAAGATCTGTTTGACAGTTTCGTGGGGAGTCCATCTTTGACATGTGATAGATACATACTGCAATGTGTCTTCACTTCTCCACGTGGTAGCCTCTATTAGCTTCTCTAGATGACAATTGCATGCATGTTTACCCATATATCTACTTACTTTGTATTTTTCATAAAGGTTGCCTTACATCAGAGAGATTTTATGATATTTGTACTTTCGGGATCGGCTTATTCCACTGAGCATAATGGTCTCTAGTTTGGGCCATTTTGTCGCAAAGGTAAGATTTCACTCTTTGCAGTGGTTGAGTAGTATTCCATAGAGTAGATGTACCACAGCTTCTATATCAACTCTTTAGATGGATATTTGAGTTGTTTCCATGATTTGACTATTGTAGATTGCATTGCTGCAAATATAGGATTACAGATCCTATTCTCATATGCAGATTTCATTTCCTTTGGATATAGTCCCAGAAATGGGATAGGTGGGTCAAATAGCATACCAATTTTTAGTCCTCTTAGCACTCTCTCTATGGACTTCTATCTAATGCTCCTATGTTTACAACAGAAAGAGCTTATTATCCAGACCTTAGTAGAAAAATAATAGTAGAGAAACAATTTCTCCCACCCAAATAATGTAGGCAATACAAAGAACCAGATACTCAAATAATGAACAAATATTAGACACATTTTCAGCTTATCATTTGAAAAAATTCAGTTTAATATTAAGGTACTAACTCGCTCTAATCAAACTTAAAACAATTGTGATGTATAGACACAGATATAAGAATTTTCTTATAATATAGCTGAAAGTATGAACTGGTGGCCAGTTCAGATAGACAGACTCAGCGAAGTTAAGAATCTTACATATTCAGTGTTATATTCTGAGGAATGTATGTTTGAATAAGTTATACTAATTTAAGACGTATATACTAAGAGATATGTAGAGTATTTATATGTAAGGAAGTTTATCAGACCTTTATAAAATTTTGTAACAAGTTAAAACTTTATTGTAGGGCTTGGATAAACTGTAGAAAAAAAAAACATTGCGCTCTGAAGAAATGTTCATACAATCTTAAGCCGACATCATAATGATATAATATGTATATGTATACATACATAGTTTAAAATAGAATGCTATTTCATCCAATAAAGGAAAATGATGAAAAGGACGCTTATGCAATTGAGGCACAATCATTTCTCTGAAGTGGAAAAAACAAAGATTTGCTTTTCTTTCTAAATGTGTATTATCTTATTTCCCCACAATATATCTACTACATTTTTGGTAAGAGATGTAATAACAAAAATGAAAAATTTCCATTTATCCATCAAACCATGTGCTTCTAAGCTTTTGAGGCTCCAATTGTCCTAAGAGGACACCGACTTCACCTAAACAGGATGAAAGAGCGTTCATGGGATTGAATTCCTCTGAGGGATGTGAGGGTGCCCTAGGGCCAAGGCATTGAAACTCTCTTCGTAGGCGAGGCAAAGGTTGAGTTGAGTTCCATAAAAGCAGAAAATGAAACAGTGATGTAAATGAAATGTATTATGCAACATAAAAAAATAAAGACACAGAAAGGTTGAGCGCAGATATCCAGTAAAAGAAAGCAAGTAGGACTGGTAAGAGAAATAGTAAGCAGAGGAGAACTGTGGTAACATTGCATGTGAAACCTCTGTCTGCAGCACTGGCATTCATATCGGTCCTGATATGAGCTCCCTGTTAATGGTCTGGAAAAGCAGAAAAAGACGGCGGAAGTCCTCAGACCCTTGCATCAAAACCCAATCTAATTTCCTTGTTGCTGTCTCCAGAACTCTGCAGTTCTGGGCTTGCAGCCATTTTGGAAGTGAACCAGTGGATGAAAGAGTTCCTTTCTCCTTGTCTCTGTGTTCCTCTGACTGCCAAATAAACATAACTAAATCTTTAAAAATTAGACCATGAGCAGAAACATTTTTAGGCAGAAAGATAAAGAACTGTATCTGCTGTGGACATACCAAAGGGCAATTACAGATAGCACCTCAGAGACCAGTCATTTATTTCCAAGCAAAAGAAAAGTAGGTTGTGTTGTTTTTAACTTGGTAAGTCTTATTATTCTTAGCTAAAAGCGTATTCAAAAAAAAAAAAGAACAAGAGTTAATTAGGTATAGTGATAGATAGGGAAGCAGTGCCATACAATTTAGCCATACATTATACAATGTTATGTTGCAAATTGATCATTTTAAGTGTGTGTGTACCAGTCTTGGCCTTGCAATGCCAGACTGTTAATTTCATCCCTGACATCTATTTCATATTCCTTTCATATCTCTCAAAGCACTTGAAACAGAGCTAATTCTTTGAGTATCATTTCTGTCCCCTTCCCCATTTCCTTAAGCCCTGCCTAATTGGAGAAGGAAATGAAATTAGTCAATAATCCTTGTTACTGCTCTTCTCCACTCAAGTGAAAAATTATGCATTTGCAACTGCTTGGCAAAGAGGAGAGGAGCTTTTCCCAGAACAAGATAGTTAGAATCATGAAGATGCATTTAGGTTCCTAAACTACTGGTGTTAACCTGAAGTAACTGAACAAAGATCCCTCAGGAAATGGGAAAGATATTCTCAGCACCTGCGTTTTGGAAAGAATGAGAGAGAGAGGAAGAAGAGGCAAAGAGGAGTGAAGAAGAACAATGGGAAAGGGAGGGAGGGAGGAAGACGGGAAGGAAGAAGAAAAGGGGGATGGGAACTGGCCTTTTTCTTAAGAATATTCCACCATTCTGTTAATAGCTGCTGTGCCTTAGACAGGCTGGGTTCTGACAATGTTTCTAATAATGAACTATGCCACACAGGTGAAGTGTGACTACCTTCAGGACGCATTTCAATATCGTTCAGTGTTACTTCCTCACCTAGTAAAGTTTGGATTTACTTTGAGGGTGTCACCCCCAGATACCTGCATTTACAGAATCCCTGCATACTGCACAGAAAGCCCTTCATCATACTGATGCCAGTAGGAAACAGTTGGTTTAATCGTATCAGCAAAGTGAAGAGACAGTGAAGGCTTTCCATTGGAAGAGGGGGTTCATTAGTTCCAACACTTACCCGGTGCATATTCTGTTTTATCAGTCTGTAGCTGGATTTGCTTATGTGGCACAATCTATATACTTAGCTCGAGTCAAGTATACGTTAGCAGAATTGTAAAATTTTAGGACTATATGGATTCTGCCAGATAAAGAAATTCAAAGTCAGAAAATACAATATCTCATTTGAAATCTAATTGGAGCCAAGAAATATTGCCTGAGGGTAAATGGGTTGCACAGGGTAAATAATTGAAGAAGGTGACCAGTGAGGAGAAGGTAGAGATTGATAAAAGCCTAAACTGAAAGAACTCACAAGGGTAAATACAAACAGGAGAAGGAATAAAACCAACTCAAAGATCCAGAACTAATATTAGCATAATTACCTAAAAAAAAAACTTAAAAATATTTTAAAAAGAAGTACACCTAGTTATTTCTCTTAAGTAGATAGTAAATTCTGTTTATAAACTAATGGATTTTAGCACTGAGAATGAAAATTCAAATCAAAAACAATAATTTTAGAAACATTTCATTTCTGAAAACTTATTTTTTTCATTTTATTCTTATTATCAATTTATGATAAAATTCCATAGGCCCTGGTATTTACTTTACCCCATCTCCAAAGCCGCTCCTCTACATTGAGTTCCCCTATATTATTATCATATTATAGTCCCTTCTGAACAGTCATAAGCTCATCATTAGGGGCATGGACAATGCAGAGTTCGAGTTCAGCTTTCTGTTGTCAAGATATATCCAACAGTTTCATTGGTAGTCCATCTTACATCTGGAAATAAATATGCATACTGCATTGTACATCTGAATAGTCTCCACTACATGGCTACTGTACATCCCTTTAAATAAAAAGCCACACACACACACAAATCAATAGCAGGAAGAAAAATAGAAATTCTTAACACCATGAAGTTAAATAACATGCTACTGAGTCAAGAAATACACTGGCCACACATCAGGTGCCATTTTGTACATAGTGGCAAAGGCTTTGAGACTGCAGGGGACAAGAGTGAGCTGCACATGTGCTGAGATGGGAGCTAACTCACTGAGCTCAGGCATTGCACCCAGTCCCATAGGGAAAATAATAGCTGTTTGGCATCTTACAACTCAAAATGGGTCCATGTGGCCCTCAGACCTAATGACCAGCAAGTTTCAGCAAGATCAGCACCACAGATAAGCTGGCTATTTAGGACACCTGGTGTCTCTCTAATTTTGGGAAATGCTGAATCTTGAAGTGGGAGAAAGGTTTTACAGGAAACTGCAGCCTCAGCATGGGATCACAGGAGGTGGAGAGTGGTGAGCCAGGAGCTGGCGCTATGGAGAACATTGTGGAAGTTTAACACACGAGCCCAGATATGAAGCTTCCTGGAGGGAGTGGCACAACTGACTGCAAACAAAGAACCATGTGCCAGCTGTAATAAATAAAATCAAATTGTAGAGCTGTGGATGACACAACTTTGTTTCTGAAAATTTCATAGACATTATTGAGACCCTTGAAATCATACCAGAGACAGCTTAGTGTTGGTTCCACAATAAAATCTGTATTTTCAAGAAAATTTTATGTTTCTGTTTGTGTGTTCATGCTTCTCAGTGCTTGTATGCACTGGAAATTTGTTCCTAATTATTATTCTTTTATTGTATTTAAATAAACAACGGGAAAGAGCAACATGATAATCATGCATGTTTGCCAAAGGCACATGGAAGACAAGCACAAGAACTCTCAAAGGTTAAATATGGAACAATATAAGCAACAAAAAAAGTAGCACTGAATCATAATTCAAGTATAAATAAATATCCATAAGTCCATGCTGATAGAAATGAATGATCAAATAAACCAATGGGAGACAGAAGACTGATCTCTTATGCCAAGGAATTCACTTAGCATGTGGGTGGACATACAGTCCTTAACGAGGTGGAGAATGACACTCAACTCCTTCAGTGTGGATGACACATGGTGAAGTCTTCCATAGAATATAGTACAGACAAGGAGGGGAAAATGACCCTGAAGTGGAGAAGGATGAGAAACAACACCTTAGCCCATTGGTCAAAATCAACTTTAAGAATGCTAACTCATGCTAACAACATAAACTCTTGACATAGTATGATTAGAATGAATCATTATCCCTTCAGATTTATCCCCCAAACACAGAAGCATAATCTAACTATGAGAGTGATGTTAGACAGATGCAATTGAAAGTCAATTGGCAAAACATCTGTCAAAGAATCTCTCAGATTTCTCAAGGTCATTGGCACAATAGCGGTGTGAGACTGTCTCTGCCAAGAGGAGACCCTGTACATATGATGAATAAGTATACAGTGGGCTTTTGTTCAGGATCACTGAAAGGACATTAGGTAGACCAAATAACGTATTTCCCAAACCATAGACAACAAAGGCTGAGGGAGGACCCCTTTGTCTGCTAGTTTAATATGTCAAGTAGGATTTGTCCTCTGAAGCACCACAGACACACACACACACACACACACACACACGTATATATATGTATCTATGAATATAGATAGAATAGATGATTTTTTAAGATTGACATAAATTAAAATCTAAAATAAACTTTTTTGCCAATATAAACACAGCTTGGCTGTACACTCCAAGGTACAGAAAATGGAAAAACAGTAAAAACACAAAATAACAAGACTCATTGACATTATACTCTTGCCTGAGAGCTTTAAAAGGAAATTAAAGTCAGAGTAAAAGAGAGAAATAGGGGGGAGAGAGAAAGAGAGAGGAGAGAGACAGAGAAAGAGAAGCAGAGGAAGACAAAGAAGGATGTACCACCTCTATCAGCCAGTATAACCACAGAGGGTTGGAAAACGCATGGGTGAGCCAAGCTGAAGCCTGAAGGTGGAACGTTTATTCAGGTCTCCCACATAGCTAGCAGAGATGCAACCAACTGGGCTATCCCCTGGTTTGCCCAGCACATTGACAGGAAGCTAATTATAAAGTGGAGTAACCAGGACATAACTGTCATTCATATGGGATCCTTGCATCACAGCTGGCAATCGTACCTGTTACGCCGCAATGTTATCCACCTTGACTGCTTACAATTTTTCATTTCTCCTGAAACTTTCCTTTTGGTTTTAGAAAGGCATGAGTAATGATTCTTAATTAGAAAAAATATCTTTATTTTTTCCAACAAGTTTTAATGACACAGATACATACATGAAAATGTATAAACAATTCTGCTTATCTCTCATTGTGCACAAATCATTTTCTAGTGTACAAAAAGCCAAAATATAAAGGCTAGCATTATAAAGCATCATGAAAATGTTAAGCGAATATCTTCAAGGTTTAAAAGAAACACATTTAAGGGGGAACATGTAAAACTTGCTAACGACAAAAAGCAAATGTCGTAAAAGTGCACTTCACTAAAATTAAGCAATTTTCATAAAATAGTACCAAGAAGATGTAATAGATGTGCAAAAACAATTATAATATTTAACATAGGACATATTCAGAATATATTTTATAAGCTCCTAAAACGTAATAGTAACACAACTAAATTGAAGAATTGTGAATGAGACTTGAATAGATGCATCTTAGAAGAAGTTGTAGCAATGATGAATAATGCCTTGAAAAGGGAAAGTACACCAACTGTTGATGAGGGTGGGATGAGGAAATATTTCTGAATCATTTATAAAGTATCACAACCAATTTAGATTTTCTCACAATTTCCTTTAAAGACATTTCCTTTTCAACCAATTCAACCATCCTCTCTTAGCAATTTATTCAAGGGTATAAAACACTTATTGAACTGAAACCCAGTAGAGTGAATTAATAACATTTTATTAATAAGAAGATGTTCAAAATCAGATACTACAAGCTAAAAAATATTTCAGCAATGGAATACCACTGGAATAATTAAAAACAAGATTGAAAATGTTGGTGACCCTCAAGAACATTACACAATTTGAAAGAATAAGACTGTAAATCCTAAAGAAATAGTTTCTGGGCGTTCACCCTTGTGAATTTTTAAGAACAAATGAAGCCATGCTGACAACAATCAAGACAGCAGATATCCATGAGGAGTGGGAATCAATTGAAAGAAAGTGTGATAAATTTTAAAAGGTAATGGCAAAAATGTGCAATCTGAGTATTTTATTGGTTACTGAATGGAAGTTCTACTCACAGTTAAACACTAAATTGGAGCTTTTTGGTGTTTTTTTTTTTCTTTACCAACCAACAATTCTATAACCACTAATTCAATTTCAATGCTACCTGAGGTTAGTGCGGACGTTATAGATAAAGGTCTTAGTTTCACCAGTCTGCCCCCACTTTAGATGTCAAATCAGAACAGTGGGCCAGTCTGCAGGTTACACATATTTCTCTCCAAACTTTGCTACAAAACAATGATTCCTACTGTCTGCTTTCCAGATTCATAACTTGCTGTAGTAGCTGTCAGTCTTAAGGAAACAGTTTCCACAGATTTATTGGTTTATTGTGAAGGATGTTAGGATACAAATGAGCATCCAGATGAAAATGTGCATGGGACAAAAGCTGTCAGGGTCCAGAGGACAGAGCCCCCTCCTCACCTTCCCCAAGGAGGGACATACCACCCTTACCACACATCGAGGCATTCGTCAACCTAAACCTGGCCTGGATCTTCTATTACAGGATCTTTTTTAATTTTTATTTTTGTTATGAAGGCTCAGTCAAGTGCTCATGATCAATCATCAAATCAATCTCCAACGCCCTTCCCTCTCTCTAAAGCTGAAACAGTTAATCTTTGTGAGTCTTTCTGGTGAGCGTCCACCAAGGGCCACCCCCTTAGAAAAGAACATAAACCTGTTACTCGGGAGGTTCGTACAAATTCCAGAACAGTGTGTGACATTCCTGCTATATGCATTCCTTAGGACATACAGAGGGATCTGGGAGCTCCTTGTCAGGACGTATCAGTGAAAGTCGAATAAATATTTCTCCCTGTGTCACAGTCATACAAATCGAATGCAAAATATCTGGGCATTTCATGGAAGTATTACCTCAGAGAAGTAAGTGAGGCAAAGTGTCAATTCCTTGTCATTAGTCAAAATGAGTGCTTTGCTTCGTGTATCTTGACTACTCACTAAACACATGTGAACACAGCATTTTATTAACACAGAAAAACAAAAGCCTAAACTCTGCTAGTGCTTTGGGTTATGCAAAACAATCTGATGATTGCACTTCCCTGGGGCCTGGGTACATGAATGCAGGTTTCTGTGTACTTTGAGCTGATGAACTTCTCAGCTGGAGGGAGTCATGCCATTACATTTCATGAGAATCAATTGTGAGGAAGACTTGTAAAAACAGTTTCAACTTTCAAATCAACATAACTTCTATTAAATGGCATAGAGAAGTTCATGACTAATAATATCTGTTGTGGGTATTGACAAAATAATTTGGATTCTTGAGAAATAAGTAAACAGCTAGAAAATGTTCTGATTGACTAAAAGGTCAACATTTATAACTAATAGAAATTTACAATGGTTTGCAACTACGATCTTCTAGCATAAAAGTAATCATCCTAATTATTGTGTTAAATTTCACATCAAATACCCAAGAAAGATCCTTTCTTTAATTCAAATATAATTTGTATATATTAAACAAATGTTTCAGATTTTGGCCCAGGTTATATTAGTTTAAGTTTTTGCAAGTCTTAATCTGTTATTATTCCAAAAAATGATTCTAGACTACTTGAGATTTATTGTCTAAAAAAGAAGTCTATGAGAATGTTTCATCAGTTCTAAAGGCCCAAACTAAATGTCAAGTTTTTATTACTTTGAATATTGATGGCATATCCTATGAATGGTTTATCATGGGGACCAAGAATAATTCGATTATTCATGACAATTTCAACTTTATTTTCCAAGAGACCTTTACACACCCATTTTATCACCTTAAGCTTTACAAAAGAAAACTGTAACAGCGTCGATTTTACTTCTGAAGAAATGGAGCTACAAAGGTCACCTGAGCTATCTGAAGTTGTAGAAGTACTTAATGACTAAAGACAAGAACAGGGCATGAATCTTTATAGGTCTAGTTGAGTTTTCTCCACTGTGTCTCAGAGCTTCTAGGGAAAGCGACCCACAAGCCAATGCACATCCCGGCAAGGTAACTGACTCCTTAACTGAGATTAAAGTGATTTTCATTAAACATGTTCTTTGCTTCATTTTGAGACAATTTTAATGGTCATATTATTCTCAAAACACTTTCATTGGGAGTTATTATACTCAACATTCTTTTTATTCCTCATATATGTTCCTCAGGGGTGGGGGAACGGATGACTATGTCTCTTCATTACTCTTCTATCACTTTGGAGAATAAATATATGACTTACGAAAAAGAAATAAGGAGGAATTTGAGTAGTTTTTCCATTACTTTTATTTGGGAGAAATGTGCAAAGTGCTCAAATTTTTTGCTTCCTTTCTATTTCTGTTTTCTTTTTTCTTTTCTCTGCTTCTTCTCTCATAGGACTATCTAAGGAAGAGAAAAAGGAGAGGGTATTTTCTCAACAGAGGATACACTGATCTCAGTTCTAAGCTCAAGTATTAAGTCTTATAGAGCTCAAAGAGTGGAAATCCAAATATTTCAAAACACCTCTGTCTATTTTCTCAGTCAAAACAAAACATACTAATCTCTGCTGAGAACATCGCTTCGAGACAAATAGAGAATTACTATTGCTACGTCTAGCTGGAAGCATATTAGAAAGAGTGTGCAAGCTACAGACACTTGGCGGGTCACAGGAATAGGCACAAACAGTTCCCTTTTCTTTCTTGTTTTGTTTATTTTTGAGTTCTCTGTATGCACCTCAAAAGTTTGCCCTTTGCCATTTATTGGGCACAGGCTTCTGCTGTTAGAGCTATGGTTTTTAAACTTCATAAATACAAGTTACCTGACTGTTACCAAAAAGTCCCTAGGATCCCCCTGTGAGAGCAATTGTGCTACAGGGTTGAGGTAAATCCCAACAATCACCAATTTAACCTTTACCACCAACCTTTTATGGATGTCCTAAATAGACAACTGAAAATATTCCCTTAAAGATTTCTAGCTAAGAGAAGTGGGTTTACTGTTGCATATTTGAATTATTTTAATTGTGCTTTATCACAGGGTATGATTTATTCCCACAGGGGATACATAAGCATGAAATGAACACATATGTTCCCTACTGCTTTAATTAAAAGAGTGGCATGCATATTCCTGTAGTATTAACAAAGCAAAATTGATGTGCTTTTCTGGATAACAGAATATTTTGAAACAACAGTGCTTTTTTGTGTGTGACTCAGCCATAAATTCTACATTGTTTAATTACATAAGAATTGGGAAATATTGTGAGCATTTGGTTTATTTAAATTTTTACTTACTCTTAATTTACTTGAATAACAGAGAGAGAGAGGATCTTATATTCGTTAGTTCACTTCCCAAATACTACATCAGCTATGGCTTGGCCCTGCTGCAGCTAGGAATCAAAAACTCAGTTTGGTTTCCCACTTGAATAACAGGAACTCAAGCAGCTTAGCTCACACAGGCTTCCTCCCAAAGAACGTATGGGCAGGCAGGTGGATTCAGAAGGAGCAGAAGGACTTTGCTCACTCACCCCAATGTCAAGGTGTCGGTGTGCCATGTGACATCTTAACTGCAGTGTCAAAAGCCTCTCTCTCAAATTGACAACTTCTCCTGCAAGAAGAATGACTTATAGTTTTACTACTACTTTTTTGTTTGCTTGCTTTCTATTATTTTTATTTAACTCTAGTACCAAGTATAAAAATTCTATTAGAAAGCAATAAAATAAAAATGAGACACATTAAATTAAATTAACAGCAACCATTTCTATAAGGGAAAGTGTTTGTTTTATGATGGTAGATACCACGACATGATGTAAATATCCCTGAGCATGTCAGATTTCATGAACTGAGCACCTTGTCTTAAATACTCATATTTTTCAATGATGTGTATTGAATATATTATGATAAAACCACAAAGGCTAGACATATCTGTTTACATATTTCTTTATTTAATTAGTTAATTAGTTGGTTTTTCACTTCAGAATTTTCTGTTCCTCTTCCAAGTACTAGGACAAAGCCGTATTTTTCCAGATAACATTCCTAACAAGAGCACTGGTAGTCTCATGACGCCCATCTGAAATTCATCAGTCTGTATGTTCTCTCATGCAGCATGCTTCAGGAATCTATCATCATGTCATATGAAAGACAAAAAATAGAGTCCCACCATGAATTTTTTTCTAACAATGATTCAACATAAATATAACAATCATAATACAAACATATATATATATGTATATATGTGTATATATATATATACACACACAGAGAGAGGTCAATTTCTGTCATGACACTCAGCAATAACCTCTTACACTGAAACTCAGCAGCCTCTGCTGTTAATAACATAGTGAGAAAATGATAATGCTGGACTTTTGAGGTTGGGTCACACATAACCTGATAGGTTCTGTCCTAGTCTTTCTAAGATCACTTGCACTCTGCAGAACACCAGCGGCATGTTCTGAAGATACTCCCATCTGTCCATGGAGCATCTTCAGGAGGGAAACGGACCTCAGTTAACAGCCAGCACCAGGTTGAAAGCCCCAAGAGGGAACCAGTAGGAAAGCTAATGCTGCAAATCCAGTCAAACCCACCTGTTGTCTGAAACTCCACGAGAGACACAGAAACACAAAGACTGAACCACTCCTGAATTCCTGACTCAGACTGTGAAATGATGTTTTTGTCAATTTGAGCTAGGGAATTATGGAGTAATGTGTTGAAGCAATTATTAACTAAATAATAGCAAAATGTTTGAAGGAGAATTCCCAGCATTACAGAAATTGAGAAGAAAGTTTACATCAAAGAGATAGCATTTGAACGAAAATATAGCATTTATAAAATGTTAGCATTATTTGTGGAATAATACAGCATATTAGTTGGAGAAATATTCACTGTTGCTAGTGGATAAAACACAGATTGCTGGAATTCTTTCTCACTTAGACCAAAAATCTGTGATGCTGCTCCTGGCCAAGTGGACCTCCACTGGCCATCAAGGACCATATTCATCTTGAAGCTGCACTTCTTTAGCTCCTTGGATCATCTCTTGCAGATTTAAGGGTAAGAGAAAAGGGGATCATGTACAGGAAGTTTCTTTGGAAATTCACAAAGTGGCATCTGTCCATGGTGCTTTGATTAACAGGTTTCATTGCCACTCTCACTACAATGTTAAGAAAATGTTGACTGTTCAGAAGAAAATGAATACGATAAAATAGGTTCATTAATCAACCGACAGTTGGCCCAATACAAGCACTGTCTTCTGAGAAGTTCTGTTCCAGATCAAGATTGTAGGGAACAGGCCCTGGGTCATTAGCCTAGTGGTTAAAGTCTTTGCCTTGCACATGCTGGGATCTCATATGGATGACAGTTCTAATCCCAGCAGCCCTGCTTACCATCCAGCTTCCTGCTTGTGACCTGGGAAAGCAGTTGAGTATGACCCAAAATTTTGGGACTCTGCACCTGTGTGGGAGACCCAGAAGAGGTTCCTGGTACCTGGCTTCAAATTGGCTCAGCACCAGCCATTGTGGCAACTTGGAGAGTGAATGAGTAGACAGAAGATCTTTCTCTTTGTCTCTCCTCCTCTCTGTATATCTGACTTACCAACACTTTAAAAAAAGAGAGCTTGTAGGGGACAGATGTTTTTCTGTAGTAAATCTGGATATAGATTTTTGTCATGTAGTGATTTATGAATTAAAAAGGCACATCAGAAACTTCCTCCCTTGCACTTTCACATCTGTTGATGTTGTGTGGCAACAGTAATGGCATCAATGAAACATGTTCACTTTAAAAAGTAAAACTATAGGACACAGTTTCCTCAGTGATCAAACACGGCTAGGCACACATTGTAAGGCTCCTCCTGTTCAACGGTGAGGCGCTCCTTGCTGAGATCTCAGTTCTTGTTCCACTCTGGACACTCCGATGGCAAAACTGCACCTGCAGCAGGATGGCAGGTGTGTAAGCTTGAGATGCTGTGTGCAAACTCAATTCTGCAATTATGGAGCCTTAAGTCTTGTGTTAAAACTCCAGTGGTGAGACATTTTCACTCTGGTCTTACAATGTTTTTCAATTTGGCTATTTTAAAAAAAAGGAGGAAAAATATGACCATGTCTTCCAAAGTTGAACATGTGCTTACCATATGAGCAAGCAATTGTATTCTCTTTTCCCAAGGAAGTAAAAATGTATGTACTCTCAAAAAAACTGTATACAAATGTGTATGGCAGATTTATTTGTAATAATTCCAAACTGGAAAAGATCCAAATGTCCTTCAACAGGTGAATGATCAAACAACCTCTATGGTTCTGCCACACCATGGAATACCAGTCAGCAATAAAAACAACATGTAGTTGATGTAGTCACAACAAACAGCAACTCTGTATTAGCCTCCTATTACTTCTATAATCAATTAAACAAATTTAGTGACCCAAAAATGCAATAGTATTCTCTTATAATTCAAGATATTAGAAACCTCAAATGAATGATACTAGCCAGGCCAGCTTCATTCTGAAGGCTTTAGAGAGGATCCATTCTTTTTTCTCTCTCTCTTCTTTTGACTTGTAGCAGCTGCCTAAATTGATTAGTTCATCACTCCTTCCTTGTTTCACATTCATCCACTGCTTCCATTGTCATGTATCCTACTTCTCTTTGAGCTTCCTACCTCCCTCTTTAAGGACTCTTGTGATCACTTGGATCCAAAGCAATATCCCAAGGACATCTGCTCATTCCAAAATCCTTACTCACACTGGCAAGACGTCTTTTGCTATGTTTGATAACCATAGGTCCAAGAGATACAGATGTGTCCATCTTTTGGATGTGGGGAACCACTCTGCCTGTCATTGATCAAAGAAAGCACAGGGGAAAGAATCCACATTCAAAGGTTGCTTATGACCCCATTTATACAACAAAATGACTTCATCAATAAAGACAAAACTGAAAGACATAGGTCAGATATGCTAAATGGATTCCAGAATTTAAAATCCAAATGCTTTACCAAAAGTATCAATAGCAAGGAGTTGCACACATAACCTAGAGCTTTGGACCCACCCAAGAAAAACGTAAGAGAGACTGAATTCAACCTTTTAATGTTTTTCAAAGAGCTCATTACTCTGTTTCCCAACAAATATTATGCTAATTGAGACCCCTCTGAACAAAAACAAACAGCAACAAAAACAAATCGAGAGAATTATTGCTTTTAATGTTAAAAGTATTTTTTCATGCAATGCATTTTTTTTTAAGATTTATTTATTTTATTACAGTCAGATATACAGAGAGGAGGAGAGACAGAGAGGAAGATCTTCCGTCCAATGATTCACTCCCCAAGTGTGCCGCAACAGGCCTGTGCGCGCCGATCCGATGCCGGGAACCAGGACCTCTTCCAGGTCTCCCATGCGGGTGCAGTGTCCCAGTGCATTGGGCCGTCCTCGACTGCTTTCCCAGGCCACAAGCAGGGAGCTGGATGGGAAGTGGAGCTGCCGGGATTAGAACCGGCGCCCATATGGGATCCCGGAGCATTCAAGGCGAGGACTTTAGCTGCTAGGCCACGCCGCCAGGCATTTTTAAAGGCATTTTTAAAGATTTATTTTATTTTTATTGGAAAGCTTGATATACAGAGAGAAGGAGAGACAAAGAGGAACACCTTCCATCCACTGATTCATTCCACAAGTGGCCACAACAGCAAGAGCTGCGCCAATCCAAAGCCAGGAGCCAGGAGCCAGGAGCTTCCTCCAGGTCTTCCATTGGATGCAGAGTCCCTAAAGCTTTGGGCCATCCTCGACTGCCTTCCCAGGTCACAAGCAGGGAGCTGGATGTGAACTGGGGCCACTAGTGTCAGAACTGGTATCCATATGGGATCCCAGGCAAGGAATTTAGCTACTAGGCTACCATGCTGGGCCCTCTGCAATACATTTTCGTAGATACAGGGATTTATTTCTTCCCATCCCTTTCCTCCTTCCCCATTTTCTTCTCTCATCTTTCCTAACCCTATTATCACAATAGTACAGTCCATTAGCACCAATTACTAGTTTCATTTTCTGACATTGAAATGTATTATGACATGATAAGTACTGATAAAGGGTATAAAGCCCAGTATTGTAATATAGAGTTATCCATTTGGAAGTTTCCTTAAGATTCCTCATTTTATTTGGTAGTAGAGCCACATACTGACTAGCACCTTTATTTCCTAATATGTTAGTCTCTCTTGAATAATTCAATAGTTCATCTATATACATATACATCAAGAGGTACATATTTGTGTGCATATATATGTATGCATGAGTGTCTACATGCACATACATACATATATATACATATATAGTACATAGCATATTAGAGTTCTTGTATCAGGTGAAGCATAATATTTAATGCTGGCACTGGCTAACTTCACTTAGCGTAGTGGTTTTTAGCTGAGAAAATTTTGTTGCAAGATATCATTTTTCTTTATGGCTGAGTGGTATTCCATTGAGTAGATTTACCACAGTTGTATATTTATTTATTTTTTAATCCATTACTCTGTTGATGGACATCTGGGTTGATTCCGTATCTTTATTTCTTGTAGTACATGTCATGGTTGATATTCTTTAAATTCGTAGAGCATTTGTGAGTGCCCCTGTACGTTATGAACATTTTCAGTACTTTGTAATGAATTTATAATTTACAAGGACAAGAGAATACAGTCAGACTCAACAAGTACATTATGGTGAATTTTATATTTGAACTTTGGAGGGTAGGAAAACAGGGAACAATTTCAACTTTACTGTTATGGGGTAACAAATTCAGAACTGAAATGAGTGATAATAGCAAAAACTATTTTGGAAAGAAGACGGTGGCAAGAAGGAAGAAGAGGGTGGTGCCCACCAGCACTGTTCCTGCCCCAGCTGGTGTCCAGAGTAGAGGCAGCATGCTTGCTGTGGAGAACATTTTGAGGAAGGTGTTAACAGATGCCAGTCCTGTGAATATTGAATCCAAGGAGCCCTTGGCGCAGCAGAAGTGTTCCCTAAGGCGTGAAAACTGACCAATTATGTGAGATAAAGAAGTGCAGGACATGAAGCAGGAGGTTAAGATTTTACTATCCTGGGAATGTCGGGGCTGTTAATCCAGAAAAAAACAAAATGGAGAGATGCTAATGACTGGCAGAATTGACTGCAGAGTCCAAGCAGTCTTTTCCCAATCCAGCCCTCATCTACTTATTTCTAATGTGTTATTTAAGGACATCAAAAACCGCTTATGGCTCTGCTGTTTAAGATTTTTTTTCATAAAATGCCTTATATTTTTCCATGTAGATCTTCAAGAGTTTCGGGGCTAATTTTACTCCTACCTGCATAATAGTTTTGACAAGTATGATAAATAAAATTCTGTATCTATTCTGAAATGTTAATGAGTTATTTCTAGTCTTTTAGAAGCATTTGGCTTTTTGTATTTTTTAATTGTTTTTCTGCTCTGTTGCTATGAGACTGCTGGCATAGAAGGAGTTAGGGAAGGAGACATGCTCTTAGTTTTCGTGTTTTCTGTATAAGCATGCCGTGTGCTACTGCTTTAAGAGCTATAGCAGCACAGCACAGGTAGGGCAGGGGATCACAGAGGCTGGAGGGGTAAGGAGTACTCCAGGAGTAATTGATGAGCCAAGGTAAAAACAGTTGAGTTGCTTTGCTCATCTTCTCAACTTCTATTATTCTTTCTACTTAATGTACTAGTGATGAACAAATGTTAATGTGACCCTATAGAATGACCTTCAGGTAGGAAAGATGGGAAGGAATTTGACTCTTGTAAACAAGAAGAAATACCCCTGCGTGTGATTTTTGAGATTTGCAGTAACAGGAGTGGTTTTCTTTGTGCTAGGTTCTGAGAAGACCTTGCATGCTGTGGAGACCATGTGGGTACTCCTGCTGTGGTTCTATTTGACTATCCTCACTTTCATTTCTTAGGGAATGCTCATACATCAAAAATGAAAATGATTGTATTTTGCTTCCTGAGTGTTCCTGATTCCACAGCGTCTGTGGCACTGACAGCAGCTTGTAAGAGCAGCCACAAGCAGAGAATAGCGGTCCTAGAGGCACAACATTCACACAGCATCTCACTTAACACATCTGCTTTCCAGGTGGACAAACTGAAAGGTTACAAACTGAAAGGTCTATAGAAGCAAACCTGGCCACTCGAAATCAGTGCCTACTTCCTAAAACACAGGGACAAGTAGATGGCTCATGTCAGTAAATGACAATGCCATTTACAGTTCCAAGTATTGCGTACAGCATTTAGTAAAAAGTCCTTTAAGATACTAAGTCCTCTCTCTCAGCTCCCAACTCCGAAACAATTTACAGTAACAATTAAAATACACAAAATATTGCCACAATTTCACATTTAATGATATGTGAAATCAAAGCCAAATGTTTTACAAAGTGTTATACGTCATTTGGAGATGCGAATTTTGCGTGTGTGTGTGCTTGTGCATTTAGCAAAGAAAAAATAGTTTTCTTTTGACACAGTCTCAAATGTATATGAATTACTTTATCACATATGCTACATTTTGTGAATTTGAAAATTTCTGTGCATTTTTAATCCATCTATTTATTATGAATAGCAGAGGGACACAGACAGATATTCTACCTGCTGGTGATTATTCAAGATGTCAGTAACACCCGGGGATAGACCAGGGGCCTAGAACTCAATCCTTGGAAAAGGTAACTCCTTGAGTCATGAAAAGCTGCTCTTTAGTAGATGTTGGGACTTGGATCCAGGGCCTCACAAGTTGTGGGTGTCCCAAGTAGTCTGTTAATCACTACACCAAACATCTGCCTACAAAAGTGTCTAAAGCAAATTTGACTTTGCATTATTTTTCCTGATATAGTGACTTCAGATTTAATCCCTCTTAGGAATTAAGTATACTCTACTAAATGCCAGAGATAACACATTGTTATGAAGTTCACTGAAAAGAAGATTGAGAGTACTGCCCAAATACCAGTGAATGGTGAGTGTACCAGGCCATCCAACAAAGATAATGAGCTTATGGGAATTCTGTGTGTCAAGACTTTAGCACTTTGTAAAATGATGGGAACTCTCATCTGTGGCTACTTGAAACCAGTGAAGCCATTCTGTTGGGGTTTTGCTTGGTTTATGATGTCATATCCCCATGTATTTTCTTTTCTTTTTTTTAAGATTTATTTATTGATTTTTACAAAGTCAGATATACAGAGAGGAGAGACAGAGAGGAAGATCTTCCGTCCAATGGTTCACTCCCCAAGTGAGCGCAACGGCCGGTGCTGTGCCGATCCGAAGCCGGGAACCAGGAACCTCTTTCGGGTCTCCCACGTGGGTGCAGGGTCCCAAAGCTTTGAGCCGTCCTCTACTGTTTTCCCAGGCCACAAGCAGGGAGCTGGATGGGAAGTGGAGCTGCCAGGATTAGAACCGGCGCCCATATGGGATCCTGGCGCATTCAAGGAGAGGACTTTAGCTGCTAGGCCAAGCCGCCGGGCCCCCCATGTATATTCATTTCCTTCTAAGTCCATGATATCCTACTTCATGCTTGTGGTAGAATGTCTCTTACAGAACCAGTTCACACAGAAGTAATATGAAAGCGCCATTGAACAGGATGAGAAAAGTTAGACATCAGGAATGGACATTGAAAGTCTTTGTTAAGATTACAGAGAACATCCAGATATGCTAACTTTTCAATATGTTTGTTGAGTAGCAACATGAATGGGTCTGTTTTAAGAAACAAAAAAAAGAAAAGAAAGCCAAGAACAGAATGTGGGGAAATCGCAGGCTTGATTCTAAACTTGAGGATGAAAGCTCAACCAGCCTATTGTATCTCTATGATGGTGGAAACGATGATGGGGCTGAGTTCTTAAGATCACCAGAAAGGGAATTAGACAGGAAATCTAACATTGGCCTATACATGGGGTCTTCTAAAAAGAAGGAGGAGAGAGAGGGTCAAAATACATAGACCAGAATCTTGGATAAAATTGAGCAGCAGGTCCGCTGAGGTGACCTAGCAGCTAAAGTCCTCGCCTTGAACGCACAGGGATCCCATATGGGCATCACTTCTATTTCTGGCAACTTCGCTTTCCATTCAGCTCCCTGCTTGTGGCCTGGGAAAGCAGTTGAGGACGGCCCAAAGCTTTGGGACCCTGCACCCACGTGGGAGACCTGAAAGAACTTCTTGACTCCTGGCCTTGGATCAGCACAGCACCAATTGTTGTGGTCACTTGGGGAGTGAATCATCGGACGGAAGATCTTCCTCTCTGTCTCTCCTCCTCTCTATATTTGACTTTGCAATAAAAAATATTTTTTTTAGAGTGAGCATCCTTTAGTAAAAGTTCCTGTCTTAGAAATTCCAGAGGTATCCTCAGAAATTCATGATGAACTGAAAGATGAGTCCACTCTCACCGTCAGTGTATCTCAATGAATAAAGTCCAAATGGATGTTAATCAAAAATATAAACTGATTAGTAGGTAAAAGCAAGAAAACATGAATTGTTGGCCATTGATCTATTTGTTGCATGTAAAACAAAAATCTTTTTCTTGTAAGATTGCATTTATTTTTCTTTGGAAAGCATATCTACAGAAAGTTGGAGAGATAGACAGAAAGATCTGCTGCTTCACTGCTGAAATGGCCACAATGGTTGGAGCTGAGCCTATCTGAAGCCAGAGGCCAAGATCCTGTTTCAAGTGTCACATGCAGGTGCAGGGTCCCAAGGCTTTAGGAATCTGCTTCTGTTTCCTAGGCCATAAGCAATGAACTGGATGGCAAGTGGAGCAGCTGGGACATGAATTGGTGCCAGCATGAGCCATCATGCTTGGCCCCATAAAACAAAAATCTTAATTATAAGATCATTCTTCATATTGCTTTGGATTCTTTAGACAAACTGAATGTCCTAGTCTGATACCTGGCGAGCAAATTCCTCAAGCACAGAGGGTAACATACGACTAATTACAAGTATGAGTCCATCCATTGTTCTGATATCAAGGGAGCGAATGATTTTTGTGTAATTCCGAATCCTGTATTTATAAAGTGCTGATTGGCTACCACCTAAGTGGCTGGTGGCAGAAGCAGTATTAGAAAACAAGAAATAAAGGAATATGATGCATAGAAACTTACAGCAGTAGAAAGGCATAATGTAATATTTAAATAGTAGAAAATTGTCTGTAATCTCCTGAAATTCCTGTCCATTTTCTTCTTTGAATACAAATATTCATTAGCATTGAGGCTATTTTGATTTTCTGTTATTTTTTCTTTATCTGATGTTTAATTTTTTAGTCACATAGCAAGACCAAATTCCATATATCTCATATAATAGGGATTTCTGAGAATAATGAAATTTCCCACCTATGCACTCTCTGTGCATACTCCCAAACTCCCTCTTTCCTTTCTGTTTTAATTTTCATGATAACATATTTTTAACTTATTGTATACTCAAACTATTTCAATGTGATATTTTGGATGCTTCTATCTTTTAATGGTAGGACTAAAAAAGTTCTGACAGACATTAATTTACATCATTTCCTAAGAAATATCTGTGTTCTCATTTCATATTGTAAAATTTCAAGTAGAATTAAATTATTTCAAAGAATTTACAATAGTCGACTGTCACACACAGAGACATACACATATGCACACACAAACATGGAGCCTTCCCTGTATCTGTAGCTTCCTTTCAAGGAAAATAAAGATATTTGGCAGAAACCCCAGTTCCATCTTAATAGTGATATATTACATTTATGCTCAGACTAAAATGTGTGAAATCAGACTTTAGAAATTTTAATTTCATTGGGTCACGATTAGGTCATTAAATAGTTTCCTCTTCTTTTTGAAATTCAACATCTTTCTCTCAGTGATCCTTCTAAAACCACAGGGAAATGCTACTCACAGATCTTATGGAATGTAGCTTTCAACATATTGGAATCAGTATATTGCAAAGAGAGCTAGAGTCAATGAAGAACATGTAAAGCCCATTGACCTTTCAAAGATCGCATTTAATGTTTCCTGTAATAATTCATTACATTTTTGGTACATATAGCAAATATCCTTGAGATGTCATTCTTCTGTAATCTGATAATCCTAAAGCTATCTATCAATTTGTATCTATTTAATATTGATTTATGTATTACATAGGTTAAGTGGATGCATTCCAGAGCTAGAACTTCAAATAAGCCCACAAATGAATAAGCCAATGAACAGCCAGACATTGTCAAAAAAACCTGCTCCTGCATTGTGAGTGTCACTGCACTCAATCTTTACAACTACAAGGATCAACTTCGATTGCTTGGATGTTACCATAGATAAGGATTATATATTGCCAATGTGATAAAAGTTAATAGTAAAAATATTGGAATATGTGGTGTAAGTCACCTTCTAAAATAGTAGCAAAGAAAGTATATGCCTCTAGAAGATTCTAAAAAGATACATACTTATCCAATTTTGACAATATGGATTTTAAACAGATACGAAGTCTTTTCAAAGTTTGTATCATTGGGGTCATTTTCTAATTGAGTGTGGCTTTAATTGGGTTTATAGTTTTAAAACTTGCCCCAGGCAGTCCTTGAATACTAACCTGTTTTCTGTGGGGAAGGGATATTATCTGGGAGGTCTGATGTCCTATTTTTTTTCTTCTTAGATATCAGCATAGTCCAATTACCTTCAAGTATAGGACTCCATGGTAACTGACCCAAAAATAAGTGAAAACGAAGGACAGAGTATAATCTTCTTCTAATTATGCCCACTTTTCTTCCGTTTGCCATCTGATATCTTAGATCTCATTTTTTTAAGATCTCCAAACTAGCATTTTTAAATAAAATATTTCCAAGCATTTTGATTTAATGGAGTTCTCCAAGATAATCTATTTTTAAAAAGAAGTACATTAATTGTTTTCATTGAACATGTAAAAATAATATAAATTCAACATTAATTTTTTGAATTAATTGATATTTCCCCACATTAATTAGCAGGTACTAACTGGGCAAACTCATGATAAGAGAAATATTTATACTTAAGTTTGTACATTCTGCTGCATATCAGAAAACCTTCATGCTTGCATTTCCAACTGTATTTTTGAACAAGCATATGAAAAATGGCAATTATAACACTAACAGGATATAAGTAACAGTAATTGATAATTTGGAGTAATGTCTAAGTTCAAGGCATGGTGGTAGTTATTTTATATGCATCATTTGAAATATTCGTCACATCTATTTCATTTTTTAAAAAGTGAAATTTTACTCAACTTCAAGGAACCCAAAGCTTGGAAAGGTTGAATAAAGTGTCTGTGATTATAATGATCATAATTGACATAGCAGAAACATGAACCCTTGAGACATCTGCCTCCAGCATACACGCTCTTAGCAAAACAGGAACCCGAGAGCCCAGAATGAAATAACAGTTGTTGCAGTTAAATTCCTTTTCAAAAGATTTGAGCAAGAATTCAAGATTCTCATTCCACCTCAACTTGCATCACTCATGCAGCATACGAACTGACATTTCAGGAATCGATGCTCTCTGTCATCTTCAGTGAATGCATTTCTACAAGCTCCTCCGAGTAAGGTACGGAATCAAGGCAGAGGGGACAAACATCCCGGTTGCCTTGTCCTTTCTGAGGTGCCTCCTAGTTGGTCACGGAATAAAATGATAATTTGAGGGACACACGATCATGAGGAAGACCTCTCAACCTTGCTGTAAATGAAAATTTCTATTTACCAAGGATGGAATAGCAAGGGCAAAGTCCTCTTGCTCAATACTGGAAGCAAAGCTTAAAATTTCAAAGTCACAAATTTTTCAAATAGCAATTCGAACATTAACTCCTCGCTGAGAACAGTCTTCAGTGTGCATTGGGGGGGGGCGGTGAGTGGGAGGGCTGTGATTATAGAGCAGGAGAAAGAAGACAGGAGAGATGAGAAGAGAATGACTCACCCTGTTTATTAGGGAATTAAATACCTTCGGTCGCATCCATGATAGGTTAAAGCATGATGCCTCCACAAAGACGTTCAGGAGCTGAATTCATCAATTTAGTCTGTTAGCCTCAGCCAGAAACTAGAAATGACACAGATATAGCTTTCTATGACATTTACATTTCAATGATTTCCTCTGGAATGCAAGAATTTTATATTTCTAGATTTTATTTATTTATTATTCATTTATTTATTTTCATGGAAATGTAGATTTACAGAGAGGAGAAATAGAGAAAAAGGTGTTCCATCTACTGGTTCACTCCCCAAATGGCTGCAAAGGTCAGAGCTGAGTTGACTCAAAGCCAGGATCCAGGAGGTTCCTTTCGGTCCCCCATATGGGTGCAGGGTCCCAATGCTTTGGGTGATTCATGACTGCTTTCCCTGGCTACAAGGAGGGAGCTGGATGGGAAGTGGAGCAGCCGGGACACGAATCAGCACCCATATGGGATCCTGGTGTGTGCACGGTGAGAATTGAGCCACTGAGTCACGGCACAAGCCCCGTCCAACCCTACCCCCCACCACACACACGCGCGTGCGCGCACACACACACACACACAGAGCCTAGCCTCCTTTTTTTTTTAATCCTAACATCATTACATCTGATACAAGGCACAATACAAAGAATTATGGCTTTAAGGTAGAACATGGTCCTGTCTTTCATCTCAGTATCTTGTAGTTTGTAAATAAAATTGTAAGAATAGAGCACCACTGCATCCCATTCCTCCCTCCTTCTTCCTTTCTCCATCTCTTTTTCCTTTTTTAACCACTGAGAACTATACAGCAATGGAAAAACATTTATTTTCTGCCCAGACTATTGAAGTCAGAATATTTAAATGATTGCATGTAAGTTCCCAGCATGATTACATTTTCCTTCCAATAATTTGCAATTTGTTTTACTATCATGTATTAACTGCATCAATTTTTCCTACAGTATTTGAAATTGTGTTTAGCAATTGAGATATACATATATATATATGTATATACATTTGTGTATGTATATAATTTTCAGATGAATTTAATCATATGACCAGGCAAATCCATGTGTCAAATAAAATGTGAATTCAATGAAAAAATATACAGTTATACAGAAATGCATATGTTATAAAGTTATGGAAGTATTCCAGATTTACTTCAGCATAATGGCCACACAAAGATAAAGCTGGAATACAGATAGAGGTTCTTATTAGCTAATAGAATTCTTCCTTGCTTTTCAGTGTATCTAAGAACATGTACCATTTGACACCATGTAGAACATGTAAATGATTGCCCCATAATTGCTATTTTATATTTGTATATCAAACATCAGTGGTGGGAATAAGATTTGAAGGAAAAATTTTAATCTTTTTCCTAGGCCATTACTTTCTCATCACCAGTTACAATATGGTTGATCAGGATTTGTGATGATAGCAATTTGCCTTGATAGATTTATAATCTATCAAGGCAACAATAAGGAAAATCCGCGCTTTGTACGTGTACAAATTTTCTTCTTTTCTCTCTTGTAGCTCATTTGTAACTTTTCTATTAAGTCCTGGCATTTTATGCCTGAGAGTACTGATATTTGGATGGTTTCATTTTATATCATTTCACATAAATTGAACTCATTTTCACAATCTTTGAAAAACATTCTTTTAATATATGTGTTGTATTTCTACTTGTATCACGGTTCAAAACCAATGCTCTTAGAACTACAGAATAAACCTAAAATAAAGTTTGTTTTCCTTCTTATTGTCATTACTCTTGGTTTCCAGGTAGTTGTTCTGCTGGATGAATTCCCAATTTAAATAAATTCTTCCCACTACAATCTAATGAAAGTTCAATCTTCCTAGGAATGTAGTATATGTTGCTCATGGAGATGTTACGCTTGACCTGGAGGGTCCCTGTGCTATCATTTTTAGAAGCCCAGTTCTCTTTTGAAATCCATTTCAACTCATGACTTAGTCCTAGCCAAGAAGAGACACATCAGAAATAGCTAACCTAGAGTTCCAACAACCCAATACAGCCCATCTCCTGCTTACGACCCCGGCTGAACTTCCTGTGACTATTGTTTCAGCATTTCAGGAGGTTTCTTTCAAAACCTGTGACATGGTCATCTATGGATTTGCTGATAATCAGGTTCTATATGGCTACATGTTGTTGATTCCAGCTGCTTCCTCAAGCGGAAGTGGGGAAGTGGGAAAGCAAAAATGTCTTTGTCCACTTGTGCTGAGTTATTCATTAAGAGTTGTTTGTAGTATCACAGTTTTGAAAGTTGAGAATTTAAACACGAAAACAACACAGTTTATCTGATGAGGGGTGCTCTCTACTTCCAAGATGGCACCTCATTTTTGTGCTCTCCAGAAGGAAGGAAGACTCGCACCACACCTGTCTTAGGAACTAAGGGAAGGGGCTGGCTCCATGGCTTGGCAGGCTAACCCTCCACCTGCCTGTGGTGCTGGCATCCTATGTGGGTGCGCGTTCAAATCCTGACTGCTCCACTTCTGATCCAGCTTCCTGACAATGGGGAAGCAGCAGAGAATGGCCCAGGCCTTAGACCCTGCACTTTAAGCCAAATTGAAGGATTGAGAAGAAACTCCAATTTTTAGGGGGCTCCCCAGCTCTGGCAGTTGCAGTTATTTGGAAATGAATAAGCAGATGGAAAATATCTTTGTCTCCTCAATTTCCCTATAACTTGGACTTTCAAATAAAATAAATACATCTTTAAAATAAACACCAAAAAAAGTAAAAAAAAAAAAAACTAAACTAAAAAACAACAAAAAATAAAAAAACAAAAAAAACTATACAAAAAAAAACAACAAAAAAAATAAAATAAACACCAACAGCAAACCTGAAACCTAGAAGAAACCTTCATACCTTCACTTTTTAAAGTCCTCATCTCTTCATAGCATCAAATTGGCCACTACATTTTAACATACCTGTTTTGGAGGAGACGCATTCAAACCACATCAAGAGGAATAAAAGCTAGACATGAAGAAGCAGAAAATGATAAGCAGTCCTACTTTAACCAGAACTCAAGTTATGTCATTCAAATCTCCATTAAGACTGAAATCCTGTTGTCTGTTGTTCTTGCATTTAAGATGTTCTTTTTTTCCCTCTACCATTACCACAACCCGTATTGCCCACTCATGTGTTTATGTGTTACATAGTCATTGGCAGTTTCTTTACTGAAAGGAGGCAACTGAATTGGCACCATTCTTAAAGGCTTGAGAAATAAACTAACAGCCAAAGGATTTATCACACATTGAGTAACACCACCATATTTCAAGCATGGCAATTCAATAAGTACAGTTTGTAATTAAATCAGTACTTCTAACTGAACATTTAAATTCACTTTAAAATCTAGTCTCTTCTTTCAGAAGTAATTGTTATTAAAAAAAATGCTAGATTTAAATTGGAATGTCACAGAAGTTTGCAAATGTCTATAAAGCAATGCTTATAAGAGGATAATGCAATGGTGCAGTGTTGAATAATGCCTGCGTTTAAAGCCTGGCTCCTGGGCCCGGCACGATAGTGTAATGGTTAAGGTCCTCACCTTGAACGCAGCAGGATCACGTATGGGTACCAGTTCTAATCCTGGCAGCTCCACTTTCCATCCAGCTCCCTGCTTGTGGCCTGGGGAAAGCAGTCGAGGACGGCCCAAAGCTTTGGGACCCTGCACCTGTGTGGGAGATCCGGAAGAGCTCCTGGCTCCTGGCTTCAGATTGGCGCAGCACTGGCTGTTGCGGTCACTTGGGGAGTGAATCATAGGGCGGAAGATCTTCCTGTCTCTTCTCCTCTGTACATCTGCCTTTCCAATAAAATAAGTAAATCTTAAAAAAAAAAAAAAAAAAAAGCCTGACTCCCTTTCGTTTCTAGTTTAACAGCAATACGCAGTCTTAGAGGCAGAATATGGTAATTCAGGTGCTAATTCCCTACCATCACTGTGGGAAACTAAGATTTACTTCCAGACTAAACTAGAGTTTAGTAAGCTAGAGGATGGAAAATTCCGGCTTCCTAGGTCTCCCATTTGTCTCTGCCTTTCATGTCAAAATTGGTAAGTAACTACATATATAAATCATATACCAAAAATTTATAAGAAAATGTACCCATAACAAAAGCCCTGGAAGTCTCCTTCTACCATTGCTATGAGTGTGTGTGTGTGTTTAGGTATATATAAGGGTGTTTGTGTGAGAAGACAGGAACCACTTAATTGAAAATGCAAGTCAGATGCAAAAATAAAAACAGTTCTGCCAGTTTAGAGGAGACAACTGCAAGGCTGTAATCCTTATGGACAGAGACAATGTCTGCCAATCACTCTATCCTTAGAGTCAGACACGGAATCAAAGCCACAGGAAGTGCTTAGTACCGTGGGACTAATGAGTGCGTGCATCGATAAAAGCATGTGCAATATAGAGGATGAATCAAATTGCTTTCTCCATTGCAAAAAATAAAAAATTCTTTCCTCCACTATAGGACAATCACTTCTTAAGCGTTGTGTAGTTAGTACTGCACTAAAGAAAGAAAACACCAGTATTTAGCAAGCTAAGGCAGTAAAGGGGCAATAGAAAGAGACTATGTGTGCTCAGTGTATAGCAGATGGAGAGCCATATTGGGGCAAAGAAGAGAACATGTGTGAGCCATCTCAAAGAGTCTGCCATGAGCAGGACAGGGCTCGGCGTTGTGGTCCAGCATGGCACCGATGCAACCCACAGCCAGCAGCAATTCCTAGTGTGAGGGGTATACACTGTATCCCAGGCTTGGGTGGCCTGAGAAAGAAGTATACACATATTAATCCAGTTAAAAATGGTTAATTTGGCAGATGCTAGGACATTAGCCGCAGAGAAATATTAAAATATTCACCAAATGCATCAATACGCCGAACTGTGCAGGCTTTAAATTACATTGTGTATTCCATTATGGAAACATGTGTGCAATATGTCAGGTAAAGAAAGCAAATACACAAAACAATGTGCACACTGTGTTTACAACTATGTTAAAAGATGCAGTTACAGAATTTTAGTAAAAGATCATCTGATCACTGGTAAAGATGCAAATATTTTGCATCTTAAAGTGTACAGGATAATTTCCCTCTAAATTTCTGTGCAATAAATTTTATTATGAAGAAAACGGTTGCTCTGTCTATTCTGTTATAACAGGCATCAAATGTTGTCCCCAAGCGTGATGTGGTTTGTATCACTCACACGATAATACAGAAGTAATTCAGTGCAGGTTACACAGCTGATAGTGGGACTCCACAGAACTCTATCATTGAAAACAAAATGATTTGCCAGCAGGCATATGGACAGCAGAAAACAGCATTCATAAACTGTAAATGAGCTTTCCTACACAAGTCTTATGGTCTTCATATTTAGGTTTATTAAGTCAGCTGTCAGGTAGAGGCTACAATTCAATTTAGCAATACTATTGATTAGGTAAAATGTTTCGCAATCATAATTTCTTCCATTTCATCAGAGTGCAGAATTCTGCATCTCTCTCCTGCTGGTCATTTCATTTTCTACAAAACAACCAGACAAGCACCTGAGCTTCCAGCCTGGAAAAAAAAAAAAATAAAAGGAGTATAATAGAAATACAATTTGCGGTGATATAATGCATATTTTACAGATGTTTTGTTAGTTGGCCAGACTAATAACATTTGAGTCCTGTAAGAAATTCATCACTGAAGCCTTCAGGAAAAATAAAATACAATTCTCACCTTACATGCTTGCATGCTCTCCACCCATTTTCTTTTTCCTTCTTAAGGAATTTGGAGACACGTGCAAGTAACGGAGCTGGAAAATCAGGTCAATGAGTGTTTGCGAGTCTTCCAGGGAGGCCTAGAAGTTTCAGATCATCCGATACTGAGGATATGTGCATCTTTGACAGATGTTTGTTGTTCAAGGTTTCAGGAACAGCTATATACAGTCATCGATAAAGTTCTATCAGCCTTAGATACAATGTCATTGTGAATGGGAGGCCCAGCATTTTAGACGGAACAGCCAGGATTTCTAACAGAAGCAGGTGAGAGAAGTTGTCTTCTTCCTCCATTTTCAGGTACAAAGCTGTAAATCAGCAGGTGGTAGTGGAAGCAGAGTCAAAGAAAAAGTGGAAGTGAGTGGGAATGTTAGCAAATTCCTACCTTGAGTGATTCATGCAGTTTACTCAGAATCCCGTTTTTCACTGATCAGGGTTGAAGAGTGGGAAATTAAGATACAATTCTCCTTGTCATAAAGCCCATATGTAACTCTGAGACACTATCGATGGCTCCTTAAACAAATAAACAAACAAACAAACAAAAAACCCTCAGAACCCAAATTAGTATTTCAATAGACATTGTGCTGCTGCAGAAACATGGACTTACTGGAAATTCATAATCTCATAAGTTTATTTCTCTAAGGCTTATGAGGGACCCTTTTTCTAAGGCCAACTCTTAATCTAATTTTCCCACACAGGCATTGCCCCAACTTTTGCTTATTGTCTCCAAGTTTATGCCATTTCATGAGTCTGTATAGCTGATGTCTGAACCACCTGCCACAGCAAATCATACTCAGTATTCCCATCTCTTCCCAAGGATCGACATCAAGAGAATTTCCCAGCTCTTTCACAGTCTGATCAACTCCGGTAATAAATTGCAGGATTCCTGACTGGCCTTCACTGTTGTAGGGTAGAAGCAGAGGTTATTTGAGAATTGCCTGAGGAGTTCAAGCTGTTCAGGACTCTATAAAGAATGGCTGCAGAGAGGAAAATCCATTGTTCCTCCAGAAGGCCAGCATTTCAGCGTGTTCATTACACTAGATGCAACACATTCAGGCCCTGTTCGCCAATGGGCCTTGGCCAGAAGTTCTGGTGCCTTGGAATAATTTTGCAATTAAATAACCTCGTTGGTAGTTAACTTGTGTAGGATAATTTAGGCTCTATGCAAGTGAAACTACCAAAAACCCCAATCAGTAATTCATATTTTATTTGTTGGATCATTAAAGAGAAAATACATTTCAATTTTGACAGATTTCCTCAAAGTAACTTGAATGCTTCTAGTTTTTCCTCAAATCTTCTTCCATCTGCAGCCATTATAGCTTAGAGATTGTCCCTAAAATTCTTATGCAATCTTTTTTACCATTATTTCTCGCTTTCTAAAGACATATGATCTAATTAAATTCATGATCATTTTAAGCAATACTTTATCATTCTATCTCCAATGTCTCTTTCTTACATATCTCTGAATACCTGGGATTACCATAACCAGGTTCCCTGAAGGGTAAGGTCTTCAGGTTCCTTATTATATCCTCAAGTTTTTCACAATTTCAAGGGAGAATTCTTGCATGTAAATGTTAGAAAGCAATACTTTGGCATTAGAAATATGTGTGTTTTATTACTGCTATTCTAACATATTTAGTTTCAGTTTTTTCTCAGAAGGATTTCTCTTAGCTTCACAATCATTTTCAAGTTGCAATATTTTTTCTATCACAAGAAATGAGGCTGAAATTGAAGCTAACTGTTTCATATTATTTGATGTGCCTTATAAGCAATATAGATTGATAATAATTTCCTGCATGGCTGAGATGTGAAGAATTTTGAGTACATTTCCCAACAACTGGAAAAAATTCAGGACACAACAGTTGGATCACAGGAAATACATGGAAATACATGACATATATTTGCCATGCTTACAAGGCTCTCTGAAACATTTCATACAACATAATATGATGATAAGAATATAGATCAAATACAAACTGGATCCTGTGGGCCAATCCCAGTTGCTGTTAGTAATTACTAAAAAGTCTTACTGGAAACAATCACCCTCTTCCATTGATCTGTTGTCTACTGTTCATTTCAATACCACAAAAAAACATGTTGACAGAGACTGTGAGGACCACACAGGCCACAATATTTACTGTCACTGTACAGAAAAAAATAAAACTGCCTTTTGATCTAAATGGAAACTTAAACTACTTGCTTGAATTTGACCTCTACAAGCATTAAGGCTGGGGCCACTTAATTTCCTCCTGGTGATTTAGTCTCACAAGGCATTTATTCAAAGAAAATTCATTCCAAAGCCCATATGTTTCAGTAACAGCCCAACTTTATTCCGTGATTGAAGTAGGCCTATTCTTCTCAACTTCAATAACTGATACATTGTCCATTTTCTATAACCCAACTGCCACATTCTGTTCTAGTTCCTATGTACCTGCAGTAATCACCCCAGCACAGTCTTGCTAGCATCCTTTCCCCATTGCCTCTATCCCAATCGTCTAGAGATCATCCACCTGAGATCCCACAGGGCATCCATCACAACTGCGGTGATTATCAACTGTGTCTGTGTTTAAATGACTCTCAAAACCTAATAACTCTAAGCAACAATAAATTCATGTGTCAGGAGGGGAGCTGCCGGGTTTTCTCTGTGTCCACAGTTCAGCCACGAAACTCAATTTCCTACTGGGCTTTGCTGGAGCAGTTGAACTAGACCGTTCTGCTTCCCCTTTCTCCATCCATCTGTTACAAGTGGACAAGTCCGGGCATATTCCTCCTTTCGTGATGTCCTCGGTTCAAGAGACTAAGCTCAAGCACACAAATTATTTTCAGGTCTCTGCTTGCTCTTACTGCCTGACAACTGTTCCCTGAAACACACCATAATCAAAGTCATGATCAAGGGTTAGAGGCAGAACCTGATTATGAAAGGACGTCTACTAAGTTACAGTGCGGAGAGAATGACTAGAAGACATGAATGTTATTTTGAAATACACAATCCTTTGGTGGGAGCTCTTTTTATTTTTAATGAACTTATTTAAAATTGTTACAGAGGAGAAGAGGCGGAGGAGGAGATTGTCTGCCAGCTGGAACATTGGCCGCAATGGCCAAGGCTGGACGAAGCCGAAACCAGGAGCTTTCTCCATGTTTCCCACATAGGTTCAGGATATTAAGTACTTGGGCCATCTTCCACTAATTTTCCAGGTGCATTAGCAGGTAGTTAGATTGAAAATGGTGTAACCAGGACTTGAATTTGTGTGTGTACTGTCAATGCAAGTGGTAGCTTAACCCACAGCACCATAGTGCTAATCCCTGGAAAGTGCTATTCTATGTGAAACCTACCTGTCCATAGTTTTGAGCTGCATTCTTATCTCACAATAATGGTACAAGTGACAATGACACTACCCGGTCAGGGAGAACTGGCCGTATGCAGTGCATCAGTTGGTGCAGCCAACATCCACTGATTTTTTTAACTTGCTCTTTATTTTGAGAAACTGTAGATTCACAGGCAGTTCAAAAGCATGACAAAAGAGGTAAAATATATCCTTCACACAGTTGTCTCCAACGACAGCAAAAAAATTACAACATTTGCATATGTAATATCATAACCAAGTATTGGCACGGAGGCAACCCATTGGTCTTATTTCGATATAACAAATTTGATATGCACATGTATCATTTCATGCATTTTGTCATTTGTGCATTTATGTAACCCCTACCAGGATGTCAACCAATATCTACTACTTGTAAGTCACCTAAATGTTGAATTCTTTGTAGGATAGCTGGATTACACTCAGTACAGGACTTTCAATGGTCCCAAACATTTGGCCCATGTCATAGTGAAAAGCTCTTGGCTAGACGCAGGATATTTGTCTCTTTTCAAAATAGGTAATTGCCTGATAAATGAGTCACATAAGTACTTGCCTCTCAAGTGACCATGGAGTGCTTATACAGAGTGTATCTTCTTACAAACCTAGTAAGGACTGTGTGAAATGAATTTAAAAACTGCTTCACTGAAACACAATCTCAAGGAATCCCAGCTCTGCCATTAGATTGGAAGCTGTGAAAGAATCTGAAACACACTGAGAAGTGAGAACTATTTAGAACATTTCTCATATGAGTTGCTTCAGTTTGCTACTGCTGATCTCATCAGAAATGGTTCTTTGGCTGTGCTTGTCTTTGCTTTGAAATGAATGAATTGGTGTAACAAATGATCTGGGCTCAGGTCCTCCTTGTGCTTTCCGGTGGAAGATTTGATAATACAGCCAACACAGTTAAAGTGCATGGAATTTCAAGCAACTCTTCACCAGAGTGGGTAGTGTGTTTCCTTCCTCAGACTACAATTCTGCCTTCATCGAGTCAAATGCCAGGAACAGGAAGTAGTTACAAATGTGGAGCTGCGCATTCACCCAATATGTTGTGTTAGGACTTGTTCAATTATTGTGAACATCCATACTGTATCAGGGACTGTGCTTGGTACTAGGGGTAAAGTAGTATGTACTGCTACTGTGATCTTTCCTTCTTCAGATCTACATTTGAACATGCAGGGCTCATTATCTGTCAGGTTCTAGACTAGATGTGGCCAGCAGATGTATCTGTCCATTGTTTTCTATGGAACACAAAAGTTTATTGCCAACGTCAAAATGCTGAGAAATCAAGTGCAAGGTAATCTGGAAGTCTGATTTCTCCTGAAAGTTGGTGTGATCTGTACTTGACAGAGTGGGAAGATGTAACAGTCCCTTTAGGCTAAGCATACACTCCTTATAAAGCCCAGATCCGATCGACTCACTTCTTTCTATTACTTGCTTTACCCTTATAGCATTTGTATCTTCTTTCCTAACACAGTTTAATGTTCTGTGAAACCCTAAGCATTCTGATGAGGATCATAGCTGGCCAGGTACAGAGAGGATCCAGATAAGCCCAATGGATTCTGGGAAGTCCCTGTAGCTAATGTACATATTACACCTTTTTAAGGAATGCCTTTCACTAACAACTTCTGACAAAGGAGAAGCAAGCACACTCTATTCTTTAATCAAAGAGTGTTTAGTAGACAGTACAGACAGCAATTGCCATAGAAATAGAAAAGAATCATGCTTCAGGATTGGATCCAGTCAAGAAGAAGGAAGCAAGACCAGAATTAACTCAGGGATAGGCTGGACAGAAATTTAAAAAAAGGAAATGTAAGGTGGATCAAATAACTAAAGGTGCAGCCAAATGAACAAGCAGCAGGTTTTTCGAAGAAGAAATATTTGCTAAATGCCTCAGCCAATCTGAGTACATTCAACTAGTAACTAATATATAAGTAAACAGTATCTAATTGTAGACATATTTTTTTTTCAAAATGTAAGAACAAAAGGATTAAAGAAAACTCACAAGTTTTATTTCCACTGTTAGGTAGATGTATGGATTCTCAAATAGTTCTTTGAATACTGCAGTGTTTTATGTAAACAAAATAAAATTGAAGCTAATTTTCTAACGAACTTGAAAGTATATGTGTATCTGACAGAAAACAACAAAATCCATGCAATATAGTTTCCGCTGATTTTTGTTGGTGAAGTGTGTCTCTTCCAGACAATAAATAAATGTTGTTTTGTTTTTTAATCCAGTCTACTAATCTATGATGTTTGGTTGAGCTTAAGCCATTTTCATTCAGAGTTGAACATGTATAGATGGGTACTTTGGTCCTGTCATTTTAGGAATGGGTTGTTCATTGGTTTAGTCTTCTGTTGTCGTTTTAGTGTGATGTTATTCCCATTGTTTTTTCTGTTAATTTCATCTCTTCAAAACACTTTCTTCTGATTAAATCATTCAATGACTCGTAGATCATACAGCAGCATCATTTTTCTCCAGAAGGTTCTTGATTTTCATCTCTTCAGCTACACGTTAGGCATTTAGCAGCATGTTATTTAACTTCATGGTGTTGTTAATTTCTTTTTTCTCCCTGATGTTAATTTTGTTTTGTGGCTTTTCATTTAAGGGGATGTGTAGTAGCTGTGTAATGGAGACTGTCATATCTAGTAACATGTCATTTAACTTCATGGCATTGTAAACTTCTATTTTTCTTTTTATTGTTGATTTTGTATCATGACTTTTCATTTAAGGGGATGTACAGTAGCTGTGAAATGGAGACTAACATCCAGATGTAAGGATACAATGTAGTATGCATTTCTGCTTCCAGACAAAGATGGATTTGCAATGAAACTGTGTGCTGTATCTTGACAATAGGATTCTGGACTCTCTGCCATTGTCCATGCCCACAATGATGGACATATGACTGAGTATGAAGAACTGTATTTTAGTCATGACATAGAGAAACTAGGTGGGGGGAGGGAATTGGGAAGGGGATAAAGGAAATGCCAGGAGCCTATGGAACTATATCATAAAATGATAATAATAATAATAAAATGTTAAAAGAAAGTATAAGTGTATCTGGAGAAGAGATTGTGACTTTATTTCAGCGGCACACATAGTCAATAAACCTGTGTTTTGGTTTTAATTAAGATGAATTTGATTTAGTGCATGCCCATTGCTGGTAAATATCCACTTGCATTGGAAGAAATAACAAATAATTCATTTCTTTTTGATTTAAAACTCAGGATTCTAGATGTTTCCATGATGAGGACCCACTTGGTTGATTGCTACACTGAATTGTTAATATTACTTCTCAGCTTTTTAAAATTTTTGTTTGGGGCCGGTGGCATGGCCAGCGGCTAAAGTCCTCTCCTTGAACGCGCCAGGATCCCATATGGGCCTAGTTCTAATCCTGGCAGCCCCACTTCCCGTCCAGATCCCTGCTTGTGGCCTGGGAAAGCAGTTGAGGATGGCCCAACGCATTGGGACCCTGCACCCGTGTGGGAGACCCGGAAGAGGTTCCAGGTTCCCGGCTTCGGATCGGCGCACCAGCCGTTGCGGCTCACTTGGGGAGTGAATCATTGGACAGAAGATCTTCCTCTCTGTCTTTCCTCTACTCTGTATATCTGACTTTGTAATAAAAATAAATAAATCCTTAAAAAAATTTGCTTTTGTATTCAAGTGATCAGATTTCATGTGGAGAAATCGTTTATCCCTTTAAAAGCTTACTGTTTAAATATTGAAATCTGCCAGCATACAAGTTTGTCCTTTTAATCTTTGTCTTCATTGTTTTAAGGGCACAGAATAGAATGTGATTTCAAATCATTCAACTCTAGGCCCAGCATGGTGGCCTAGCGGCCTAAGTCCTCACTGTGAATGAATCAGGATCCCACATGGAAACAGGTTCTGATTTCAGCAGCTCCACTTCCCTTCCCGCTCCCTGCTTGTGGCCTGGGATAGCAGTTGAGGATGACCCAAAGCCTTGGGATCCTGCACCTGCATGGGAGACCCGGAAGAGCTCCTGGCTCCTGACTGTGGATCAGCGCAGCTCTGGAGATTACAGTCAGTTGGAGAGTGAATCAGTGGTTGAAAGATCTTCCTCTCTGTCTCTCTTTGTATATCTGACTTTGCAATAAAAATAAATAAATAAATCTTTTAAAAAATCATTCAACTCTGAAGTCCGTACTTACAAGACATTTCTTTTGCCTCATTAGCTCAAATAGAAACAGATAAAGACACTGAGGGTCTATTTTGTGGATTCACTCACTCTTGCAGTATTAGTTGTAATTTAATATTCAGAAGTAAATTCACACATATGTGTTCAACTAAAATAGCAGGAAATAAATATTTCTGCTTTACAAAAGCCAAAACTAATTTCAGAGCTGCTGAACAACTTGTCTAACATTGCAAACATCTCAGAAAGTTCTGGATTCCCTCACCGGCTCTAATTGGGGTCATTAATTAACCATCAGTGTTGAATAGAAATTGAAAGCCTAGCAAGCCCTATGGAATTTTTGAAAGATCAAAACGATATTATATGAAGAAATTTTTATTCTAGAAATTTGTGCCTAGTTGGGGTTTAGCAAACGCTCAGTGGTAAGAATACTAACAGAACTTGTGTTTGGGTTTTCAGCAGGATTATGTGTTTGTCCTCTTTTTCATCCTTTGATGTCGTAAATATGTTATAGAACTGGCAGTATTCTCAACTTGAGTATGGCCAAGTTTCAGTCATTTATGCTTTGTGGATAACAACTTTCCAGGGAAATGATGATTACAAATCAAAACCACGGGATGCTTGAGAAATACAATTTAGTTTACTTGACAGGAGTTCTCCAAAATTTTGTTAGTTTGCAAGAAGACATAGAATATTGAAAATTCATACCACTGGGCTTGGAAATGTTCACCTTACAAAAAAACAGTACATGTAGATTTAATACCATTTCTACCCACTATGTGTGTACTTAATGCATGGTCTTTTATGGAAAGTCAATTGTCACTACTACCTAGGCTGGTCTGTTCAATCCCAGATGCTTTTGGTGATGGAAATACATTCACTGAATTTGTGGAGATTTATCAGAATACTAATACTTTTGTACAATTTGGAATAAGTTTAACTGTTCCACAAAATATTTCAAAATTTGAAAATAGTTTTGTGACTGAACATTTATTCCCTCAAGTGTGTAAACCTCAAGTCTTGTAAGGCTTGCTCTTTTAGACCTGGGTAAAGAACTTCACATTCCTGCTCATTCTTCCCTGAATGGTCTCCAGTTGATTTTGTGATTTTCACATTACATGCTCACATCCGAGCACAAACCCATAAGAATTTGAACTGTTACGTTCCTACTGTTAACTCCTATGTGTTCATGAGGACATTTTGTTAGTGGCCAGCATTGTTCCCCATATGCTTACATAAATCAATAACTTGTGCAATGTCCATTCTCCTTTCCCATTTAAAAATATATGTATGTGTACATTTAATGGAGTGGTGGGAAAGAGAGAGAAAGAGAGAGAGAGAGAATCTCCCACATGTTACTTCACTCCTCAAATGCCAACATCTGTTGAAAATGGGTCATGTCAAATCTAGGAACTGGGAACTGCTGATTTTCAGGGTGGTACAAGGATCTACACTTGAACAGTTGTGCCAGGACTTGAACCCAAGAACTCTTATACACAATGTTAGTATCGTGAGAACATCTTAACCACTGTATCAAGTGTCCATCTACCTATTTACTTTTTTAAAAAAAAAGGGTTTTATTCTATTGTTTTATGATACATTTCCACAGGTTCTGGGATTTTCCTTACCCTCTCTCTGAATCCTTCAATCCCCTCTTCCAACTGATTTCTCCAATATTACTGCAATTGTAGAGTCCTTCATAAACAGTCATACGTCCATCACTCTGCTTTTAAATGTTTCCTGACATTGTAGGAATAGATGACATTCCAGCATCCTATTGTCAAGATATATGCAACAGTTTCACTGGGAGTTCATCTTTGATTTCGAAGTAGGCATGCATACTACATTATATATTCACATCTGGATATGATAATCTCTACTGATTTTTCCTCTTAGATGTAAAACCATAAAACAAAATCAAAAACAGAAAGAAAAATAGAAAATGTGCAATAACATGAAGTTAAATAGCATGCTACTGAGTAGCCATGCATCAATGAAGAAATGAAAAAGAAATTAAAAAACCTACTTGAGGCAAATGATGTTACTGTATGACTTATGAGTTAGTGAAAAAAATAATTTAAATAACTAATTGGAAAAAATAAAAATAAAAATATAAAATCCTTTGAGAAATAGCGAAAACAGAATTGAAAGGGCTATTGATCTTGTATTTTGCATGAAGGCTGCCTTATATCAGAGACAGAATATATTTGTCCTTTGGGATTGAATTATTTCACTGAGCATAATGGTCTCTTGTCGGAAACATTTGTTGTAAATGGTAGGATTTCATTCTTTTTAATGACTGAGTAGTTTTCCATGAAACAGATGTAGCAGAGATGTACCACACTCCTCTTTTGATGAATATCTGGGTTGTTCCCATGTCTTTTCTTTTGTAGATTGTGCTGCTGTGAATATATGATTATAGATCACTTTCTCATATGCAGATTTTATTTCTTTTGAAATAAAATATCACAGAGGTGAGATAGCTGGGCAATATGGCAGATTAATTTTCAGTTATCCTAGCGCTCTCCTTACTAACTCACATAGTGATTGTACCAGTCTGTGCTCCCACAATACCTTTTTCTCAACATCTATGCCATCAGGTATTGTTAGTAGAGTTCTCAATATAGGCCAGTCTCACTGGAGTTAGGTGGAACTTCAATGTGGCTTTTGTTTGTATTTCTCTAACAGTTATGGATTTTGAGCATATTTTCATGTCTATTACCCATTTGAATTCGTCCTTTTGAGAAATGTTTTCTTTGCCCATTTCTTCACAGGCTTGTTTGTTTTGCTGTCATTGAATTTCTGAAGTTGTTTGTAAACCTCAAATATTAGTCTTGTAATACTTCAGAGTAACATCTCTTGATTGACCTATCCATAACCTAGAGATTTAGAGATACATCTGATTGTAGCTACCCAGCTATTTTATGTCTACTCCATTTGACATGTATAGCAACTGAAAGACAAATGGAAGCCCAATCCTGGGGGCTACATAGAGTGGCACCTTCAGCAGAGCAGAAAGAAGTCCTGTAGTCCTGAATGACTATAGTGATTTGGAGAAAAGTCTGCTACTTACATAGATGAAGAATGGCCATTCTATTTCATTATATTTGAACCCCTTCACTGATTTATATTGGATGTCTGCACCCTAACAGACTCATAGCAGTTTCAAGAGCTGATTGTACTCTATTTACTTGACCACTTTTTCTGCATTACCAGCTTATACCCACCTTTAGCTTTAGATACCTACCTAGATCTTTCCTCTCTGACTCCTGCAGGTTTGCTAGCTACAGCCAGCCACTTTTGAAACTCCAGAATGGTCCTTCTACCTGCTCCTCTTTGGGCTACCTCCAATTCTGCCCATCCAGATCAATCCTCTTAATTCCTTCTGTCCTACTACCCACGTCTAGGCTTTTTCCACATTTTTTCTGAGTTTTTGATTAGCCCTGGGTAGCTGGTTCTGCTCTGTACTTTCTCAGTTCCAGAAGTTCCTCAGTTCTTGCTTCTGCCTACCTTCACTCCCCCACTGAATTTTCTCTCTGTCCTGTGGTTTTCAAGTGCATTGCCATTAGTTTGAAACTTACTATACTGGCAAATTCTTGGACTTTCCCTCAGCATGCTAAGTCAGAAGCTCAAGATCTAGGGCATGGGTGTCCTAAGATCTTCCCCAGGATCCTTAGAGCTGGGTTTGAATACCACCTCCCCTTTACTCTCACAGCTCTGGTTTTACTGACATTTGAGTCTCCTGAGAAAGTTCTGAATACCCATGAATACCCATGTCCGGCACCACCCCAAGTAAATTTATAGCTAGATACTGTCAAAGTTCCTCTACCTGCTCCTAACATGCACTCAGGCTTGACATCAGATAACTAAAATATTTCCCCTCATGGGAGTCTCTCAGTTTGGGAAACTCTGGCCTGACTCTTCTAATGCATTTCTTTTTTTCCCCTTTGCCTTTTTCTTCTAGTCACAGCCAAACTGCCATCAACTCAGAAAGGCCTTCATCTGTGGCCATCGTGTCCTGAGAGACCCTTGATGATGAACTTTGTGTAGGTTACACTGTATCTAATTGAAAAATAATTTTTCTTTGCTCATTTCCTCATTGGCAGTACTAGAAAGTAAGTTGCAGAGGAAAGATGACCAATCTGTTGAGGACCACTCCACAACTGCCTAGAGGGCATTGGAATACATTTGTGCGAAAAGCCAAACACAACACACAAAAGCAAAATCACATTTTCTATCCTAAACTCTGCTTTGCATGATCAGGTTTCCAGTGCTGAAATGTCTGTTCTTTGGCTTTCATTGCCTTTTATTTTAGAATTAATATTCCCACCAGGGGCCAGAACGTGGGACTGAGTTCATCTTTACCTATAATGAGCATTTGCTTTTGTGAAAACCTATCTGACTTTGTCACTTTTTTTAACTGCACACCTCCATGAAAACTGCACTAGACATGTGCCTCTAACATGAGTTACTCAAGCACATAGGTCCAATTGTTAGTTTCTCGGTTAGCTCCTTGTGTGGATGAAGTTACACCGTTGGTTGCACAGAACTGCCCACTTTCTGAAGTGAATTGACTTGAGGAAGGAGAAACTGTTTAGTTGATCATTTTAACAGCAGAAGGACCATTGGAGTGAAAGGAAGGGAGAAATAAAAAGAGGAAAAAAACAGAACAGGAATCTAGTTCAATACAGAGACTAGATCTTAAAAAAAAAAAGGAGCAGGGGAGACAGGTGGGACCTAACACCTATGTGTGTAGCAGCCCCGCCTGCTGTTTTTCCCAGTCAGTTCCTCTTTCTACTCAACACTTTAAAAGACCTGAGTCCATGTGGAAAATTTCTCCGATTCCTCAACCATCCCTTATTTCTCTCTTAAACAGTACAGAAGTCTGAAAGCAGCATGTACTTCAGGGAAGGCAGGACAGCCACAGGCAGCCTTTGATTGCAAGTAAGCTGCTACAGAAAATCCCTTTTATGATGTTACATTATCTATATGAGAGCAATCAGAGAGAGCAGCTGGAGGCCCCTCCGTACTGGGAAGGCACTGCCTGGATCCCATGCTGCTTCTCCTTGAAACCTCTAGCTGGGAGACCAGTAGGACTCTTGAGTGTGAATCAACATCTCTGTCCTGAGAGATTGATTCTTTCCTCCCTAGGAGGCATTGCCTGCTGGCTTTCGCTGGACAGAGCCACAGAGAGGACAAAGTTCTCAAATGACGATCTAACACGTGGGGATTAGGATGCATTTATTCTTGCTTTTGTACTATAGGCTTTCCAATGTGCTAGAAGTAAAGAATAATTACTTGGATGAATTCAATCTTAGCTTTCCTTCCTTGCTTCATTCCTTTCTTCCTTCTTTCCTTCCTTCTGAGAGAGGGGTTAGACTGGGTAGTAGGCAGTTAGGGTATTCTGGGTGTTAGTTATTTAAAGCAGTTAAAGTTCTAGTTATTATGATACTATTATATGCAGCTAATTCTCACAATTTGGTTCTTTACTGTGAGCTGAAAACACCAGACGCAATGAGGTATCTTAGGAGGTTTATTCCAGTGGGGCAGGAACAGGGTGGAGATGGTGGAGATCAGCAGGAAAGGGAAGGAAAGGGGGAAAGGGAGACTGGAAGAAGAGAGAGAGACAGAGCCCACCTGGTGGCCTTTTTGTCACTCAAGTGAGCTTGTGGGGATTGGGAGGGATTGAGGGCAGGCCCCAGGGGATTGGTGCCTGAGACTGTCACAGGTGATTGCCTAAGCCTGATTGGTAAGCGGGTGGAGCTGGGGAAGGGGCTGGGAGATTGGTGTGGGATTCTCAGATGAAATACAGGGTTACATCTGATTGGTGGATGGCTAGACTGGCGTGAGTTTCATGAGCTGTGAGGAAGAGGAAATGGTGCCAGGTCCAGGGTGGGATATTTGAATAACTCCTTACACTGGGTCCCCAAGTCATCATTTTTTCCTCAAATATAAAAGGGTATTATCCCCACCATATCTTGGATTAACCAGAGTATGTTTCTCGGGAGACAAGTGCATATTTTAACATCAAGAACACGCTTCTGCAAGAAACAAAGGTGACATTAACATACCAGTTCCCCAGTTAAAGCTGCACCCCGATTCCATCTCTGGCCATTGCCAAGGGGGAGGGCCTCAGACTGGTCTCTTTGTCATTAGAAAGAGACCAAGGAAGTTGGCTGGTGACACCTTTCTGGCCTTTTGCCCAGGGCCAGGTACCACGGAAACCAGGAATTCTCCCTTTCTTTATGGAGAAACATCTTTGAGGGGAACCTTTAAAAGATGCTTTCCCCACCATTAATATGGGTCTTTCTATCCACTTTTCCTCCTGCCACAATGGCAGAGGTCTAGGGTTTTTTCTTTCTTTCCTCCTGCCACTATGGCAGGAGGTAGGGGTCTTCTCTATCTCAAAGCCCCCTCCCATCATCAGGACGGGAGCCTCCTTTCTCAGCTTTTCTAATAAATCTTGCTTTAAAACCAAAGTGTGTCTGCACGAAACTCTTCCTTCCTGTGAGACAAGAATTGAGGTTGCTGCCGTATTTGGGTCAAAAACCCTACAACACTTCCTCCCTTCCTTCCTTGCCTTCTTCCTTCCTTCCCTTCCCTTCCCTTCCCTTCCTCCTTTATTTCTTCCTTCCTTCCTTCTTTCTTTCCTGCTTTCCTTCCTTCCTTTGTTCCTCTCTCTCTTTTTCACTCCTCTGTCCAAAGTCCTAGTATTCCCAGTGTTGCCGCATGGTTGTGAAGGCTTTTCCCCCAGAACTACCCTCTCGGTAATAATCCATTTCAGAAGTTTCTCAAGACATTCACTTACGACAATTTCCTTATAGCAAGGGCCTCTACTAGAGGTTACTTGATAACCAAATTGATGTTCTGTCAACAACTAGATGTGGTCATTACCTTTCCTAAGAAATAGCTTTGCATCAGAAAAGCTGTCTTCTATTCTAGCAGTCAAAAATCAAAAGTGGGAATTTTTGGTAGTTTTGCAGATCAGGGAAACAAGGGGAAAACATTTGGGCAGTGGGAAAAGGGAAGCCCCATGGTGGTGGTGTCAGTCACCATGGAGGGACCACCCTCCTTGAGTCCTTTTAGAATCACCCTAATTAACATAATCCAAGTTGCCACATTCCATGCACAGCACCAAGGCTTGACTCTTTACTGCAGTTGCTGGAACCAGAGTCATTGCTCCAGTCCACCACACTGTGTGAGTACTAGCAAGGATGCTGAAGGAGGCACAGAGAGTCCGTAAAATTCACAGACTGAACTTAGAGGAAGTAAACAGGAAGAAAAACCTAGAAGATATGCATAGACTACCACTACCTTAAGATACTTTTCAATTTCTTTGAAATCATTCAGAGGAAATTAATTCAAATATAATCCATTTCAATTTAACAAAGATGTATGAATTTCCAGTGCATAATAAATATAATAATCAATAATTGATCAATAAAACTGGATTAGCATTTGCTTTGCATCACACACTCTGCTTAGCATTTTGCATGGATTATTTCAACAATGGTTTCATCACCCTTGTATGGTAGCCCACAGTGTGCTGGCAAACTGGCTGTTGGAATGAAAAATAATTCTCTGATTTGTAACATTTGCTTATTAGTGTGATACAAGTAACTTAACTATGGATAACTGCAGCCTGCTATCAACTACTAAAGTTCATGATGATTTCATTAAACAGTTGGCACTCATTTCTAATAGAAGCAGGTCCCTGAACATCACTGGTGTGAGGTACCTTTACTTGTGCTTTGTTAACATGACCCATTATCCCCAACTCTTCTGGAACTTTCTTGATTTTACCATCAAAAGAAATCATTCACCTGCAGAGTAGCTGATATTGTTTATCACCCTACACTCCTGCCATTTCAAAATTAGTGGCTTGCTGTCCTAATCCCCAAAGTAATGGAGCTGTTGAGAAATGTTTAGGCCACAGGAGCAAAGCATTCACGAACACTCTTAGTGTTCTTGTAAAAGAGACTCCAAAAGGTTGTTCTACCCCTGCTATTATGTGAGGACACACTTAAAAGGTTCCATCTGTGAAATAAAAAGGGGTTCCTTGTCAGGTCCTGAATCTGTTGATACTGCAGTTCTGACTTTCTAACCTCCAAGACTGTTGGGAAGCAAGCCTCATAGTTTGGTGTATTTTGCTACAGCATCCTGAACAATGAAGATCATTAATCTAGACAAACGTTTCCAAGTTGACACAGGTAGCCATCAGCAGAACCTGAGCAAGTTCAAGCCCTCACGCTTCAGCAGAGAGCATCAGCCATGAGTGCCAGAGCCACTCTGAGAAAAAGGACACAGGCATGCGCACAGGTATGTCTGAAAACATGTGAGAAAACCACAAAATACATTATGAAAAATTTGTGTATACAAGAGAATGAAATACCAAAGCCATGCCCAACCAGTTACCTTGTCTTATTCAAAGACAAATCTAAGTGTCAGATTTTGGAGAATCCATGGAAAGGGGCTCTCTGCAGTTTGCTGCAATTCACACTAGCAGAACTTACGCAAGACCTCCCCATTAGGAAACAGCCGCAGACAAAGTCGAGCTCCATTTCTCAGAACCCATGCACAGCATGATCAAGCTACTTTTATAACAACCCAGGAAATTATGTAAGTGAGGGAATTCACTTTTTGTTAATGATGCTCTGTTGAATGCAAGCTTCATTAACTGTAACACAATCCTTCAATTTAGGAAATCATTTCAATGATTACTCCTAATGAGTATCCTGATAGTTATATGAAAAATAGAGCTTCTGCCATTCTAAGCTGAAATTCATAAAATCTAGTATACCTTTTAATTAGAACATCTTTCAAAAATAATTCCCATGAATAATCATATTAAATCCCACTATCCGTTAAGTAAAATAAAATTATTTTTGAAAATTTCACATTTTGTTTTTCTCTTTCTGATAGAGAATAAATGTTATTTGTAAGAAGTCAAAGAATTTGTTTAGATTTTAGTGAACAATTTCTTTAACCTAATAATTGTAATTCTTGTAATTGGTAAAATAAATTATCTTCTCTATAGAGATGAGTTATTCTGATTTGTAAAATGCAGTAATATTCTGAAAGCTGTTGAAGAGGGTCAAATGACATTAATTCACACCAGCAATATTCCACATGCATTGGTTCACTAAGAACATATACATATGACAAACAAGGCAATTAACTACTCCTGTACCATCCTGATTATCTTAAAAGCTTTCAAGAAATGCATCCTAAACAGTTTTCTTTTTTAAAAAAATAAAAGTCTAATACACACAAATCTCCACTGACTTTGAAAAGCGAATGTGTGCCAAACAGGTCTTTGCCCATACGGATAAAGACAGAGTGGAAAGAAATGGTCTGTGTAAGTCGGGAGGCACAAAACAGGGACCAGAAATAGATTTACATTCTATCTCTCAAAAATCTTTGTGTCTTTGAGGGCATATTTCATTCTAAAAATTGCATGAACCTAATAGTGTAAAACGCATTGAAGGAAATTATATCATAGAATATGTCCCCAATCCTCTGAGACATATGTCACTGAACTCAAATAAGCAGCACAAGAATTCATGTGAGAGACAGAGAAATGAAGAAGCCGGGGAGGGGGGAACTTTTTTTAACAATATAAATTAGAAATTTCAGGTTTCACATAGAAAGGCATTTTTTGTGTTTAATTGTTTTAATTAGAAGTCTACAATTAAAACTCATAGAAAGTCTGGAAATGTGGCATTATCCACTTAAAACATAATGAATCCTACTGTTTCTGAGATGGTTCCATGTGCATTCAACCTGTATTCTGCAAAAAGTGAATAGTATAGACTACAGTCAGAAACGGTATCCTAAATTCTGATTCAGGGTTTAAGATGAGTATAGAGAGCCAACATTGCAGCAAATGGGTTAAGCCATGGCTTGTTACACTAAACTACAATTGAATGCCAATTTGAGTCCCAAGTTGCTTCAGTTCCAAATCCACGGCCTGTGGATGTGCCTGGTGGGCCGTGGGAGATGGGCCTGTTGTTTGCTCCCTGTGGAACACCTAAACGGAGTTCTGGCTCTGGGTTCTGAATCATCATGTGGGGAGTGAAACAAAAGATGAAAGATATAGTTTCTGCCTCTCCAGGTCTCTCTGTAATTGTGCCTTTCAAATAGATAAATCTTTAAAAGTAAATGAATATGCCAATGTCTTGCGGCATTTCACTGATTTTTTTGTTGTTGTTGTTAGTAATTTGATTTAGATCCACGATAGATTTTGAGTTGATAACTGTGCAGTGTGTAAATAGGTATCTGGTTTCATACTTCTGAATGTGGAGGGCCAATGTTCCCAGGGATTGAGTTACACTCCTTTGTCAAAGATCATTTGGCTTTTGATATGTGGATTGATTCCTGGATTTCTGCTCTGTTCAGAGAATTAAAACAAAAATCGACAGATGGGATTATAACAAGCTAAAAAGTTATGTCCTGTACAGGAACCTTTCAAGCAAGTGAGAGGAAACCAATAGAATGAGAGAAATTATTTGCAATCTATGCAAATAAGGGATAAAGGATTAGTATCAAGTATCTAGAAAGAACTCAAGAAACTAAACATTAAGAATCAAATTGAGAAATGGGAAAGGGATCTAAACAGTTTTCAAAGGATGACAGGCAAATGGCCAATAGACACATTAAAAAAAAAAAGATCTTGGGGAACTAGCTATCAGGAATGCAAATAAAACCCCGATGAGGCTTCACTTTAGTCCAGTTACAGTGGCTATCATAAAGACCAGAAAACAGTAAATGCTGGGAAGGATATGAGGAAAAAGGTACCCCAAACCACAGTTGGTAGAAATGTGAAAGATCCAACTGTTACGGAAGAAAGTGTGGAAAATCCTCAGAAATCATTAAAATAAATCTGCCATGACATAGTCATCCCACTCCTGGGAATGTTAGCACAGCACTGATGAAAGTGTTATCTGTATCCCCACATTACTGCAGCTCAACTCCTGATATGGTGTCAACCCAGATGTCCCCCAGTTGAGAACTGGATAAAGAAATTATGTTTTATATATATACAAGGAAATATTACTCCATCATAAAAAAGAATAAAATATGCAGCAAAACTGGTGCAACTGGAAATGATTTGCCTAGCGAAATAAGGCAGTTTCCAAAAGACAAATATTACGTATTCTCCAATTTGTAGTAAATATTACACAGAATGTAAACCTGCATCCACGTGGGGGACTCTGAAGAAATCCCTGGATCCTGGCTTCAGACTGGCACAGCTTCTGTCATTGCAGCCACTTGGGGAGTGAATCAGAGGTTGAAAGACCTTTCTGTCTCTCCTTCTCTCCATAAATTTGCTTTTCCAATAAAAATTTTTAAAAATTAATATATATATATGTATGTATATATATATATGGATTGGCAACATCAGCAAAAGTCATAATCTAGCCAGAAACAAATTTTAAAAGAACAGGAATGCTAAAATGTGCAAAATAGAATTGAAAATGCATAAACAAGTCTTGATTCAAGAAGGACATATACCATGTTTATAGATAGAGACATTTTAAATCATAATATGATGATTTTCTCTCTTGCTATTTTACCTTCGCATATATGTATCTTCTAAATGTTTCTGGCTGTTGCTGGATTTTTATTTTTTAAAATGAATTTCAATAATGATTTCTCTAATCCCACTGAAGGTACACTTGGGAGGTTTATGCAGTTTTGAAAATACATGAAGAATTTTATTCCCCTCTTCCCTATGTCGATCAGTATTAAAATCCTACATATGAATGAAGAGTCATGATTTGCTCAGGTGTAGCCAAGTATTTCCCATGGAACGCCTTTATTGATTCACAACTTAACTGTCAGGTTTTGAAAAGACAATACGAAATCAATAAACAGCCGGAATCCAGGGACTGCATGAAATAGTTGAGAAATTAGTGTTTCCAAGAATATGTCCCGGTGAAAAGAAATCAATTTAAATCTCCAATATGTAACACCTTCAGATATTCAAATGCTCTAAATAGTGTCTTATCTCATGAAAATCCCAAGAGGAAGTGACATGCTGTCAATGCCAAGAGGCATAATGTAGTCTGGACAATAGATGAATGGACATAGTAACTAGATTAAACCATAAATCAAATTTTTCTGATTCCTGACTCATTACCTTATTAAATTAGATCGGCAGTGGTGGAGCCAGAAGCAAGCATTCGCTGTGAAAGGAATCTCTCTCTTTTTCTAATTTTCTGCTGATTCTTTAACCGGACAGTTCCTGTTTCTGAGCTTGACATTCTTATTTTGATTCCTTCCAACCCAAGTAAAACAGAGGATAATTAAACAGGAAAAAAAAATTGCAACATTACATTCACAAAATTTCACACTTTCCAGGAGTGATAATAGCTCCATTGTCTACTGGAAAAGATTTATAGGGACCAGGGGTAAAAAGAAACTTGAAACAAGACACGGAAATATGTTAATGTGAATAACAGTGGCAGAAAACATTCCTGCAAAAAGAACTTGAGTGCAGCTGGAGGGAGCAATATTGTCATGCTGACTCTGCTGCTTGCTTAGTGCTTCGAACTAGTATGGAATGCAAATAGTTAACAGGAGCTTGCATTTGGTTTCCTGTTGATGTTAGGTCTCCTTGCGATGTTAGGTAGGATGCTAAGTTTGAAATCCTAGTGTGTTTGGTGTAGATTTCTGTCTTCATTCCCTGATTCCACTCTCCTGCCAATCAATGCATTTCTTGGGGGGAAGCACATAGTGAGTCAAGGGTGTGGCTCTGACACTCCTCTAGGAGAAATGCAGTAGATTTCAGTATCTCAGGAGTGAGCCATTGGATGGGATTTCTGGGTCATACTGTCTCTAGGTTTGCAAATTTAAAAAGTGTGTTCTACTTAAATGGCCATAGCTTAATTTGTTGAGAAATCATTAGCAATGCCCTTCAAAAGAGCTAGCCCAGGATTTGAGGGGCTCTATTAATGGATTGTTCCTCTTTCCAATCTTTGGAATTTTACACTTCAATGTAAATTGGCAGAATCGGAGCCAATGGGATATTTACTTGAAGTACCAGGGAAAGGCACAGTAATTAAGGAAATAGAGAATTTAGCTTCAATTAAAAGGAACCCTCAGGATAAAGGTGGCACTCGGATTTTCAGCAATTACTGTCCTCCTTTGAAGAATGTAACTGGAATTTATATATGCCATGTCACTAGCAGCAACCTTCATGTGGCCCAGTGTTCCTTCCAGCACAATTCTTCACCACTTACACAAAACTTCATGTGTCCTCCATTCCTGCATTACCAAAACCTCCACAGGGATAGATAATACATTTTTATTATATATTTTTTAAAAAATATTCTGTTATAGTCTCTAGATGACAGGTTTTTTTAATTCTCCAAAATCAATTTCTGGACAATTTCACTGCACAAAGAAAATATGTGCATGTTTCTGGAACAATTGTGTAACTGCCTCACAAAGGAAAGACATGATCACTTTTCAAAAATGTTGTTAAACCTAGAGATTAAAGTAAAAATCAAAACGTGTTCGCACAGTTACACCGTGGTGAGTAAACAAGAATTTCCTACGTAAGCGCTGTATATAACAAAACCTTGCATTCCTCTTTTTTCACCAAGATAGTGCCTGCCCTTCCCAAAGCCAAAGCCAAAGCCAAAGTGAAGGCTCTGAAGGCCAAGGGGATGGTTTTGAAAGGTGTCTACGGGTATAAGGATTGCATGTCACCTACCTCCCAGCGGCCCAAGCTGCAGCACCTACAGTGCCAATACCTTCGGAAGAGTGCCCCCAGGAGACACAAGCTTGACCACTGTGCCCTCATCAAGTGCCCCCTGACCACAGAGTCTGCTACGAAGAAGATGGAAGACAACAGCATATTCGTGTTCATTGTGCATGTCAAGGCTAGCAAGCATCAGATCAAACAAACCGTGAAGAAGCTCTATGACATTGATGTGGCCAAAGTCAATACCCTGATCAGGCCTGATGGAGAAAAGAAGGCAGATATGCGGCTGACTCTGGAAGCCTCTGGATGTTGCCAACAAAACTGGGATCATCTAAACTGCATTCAGTTTTCTAATTTAAATATATGTTTTTCACTATTTAAAAAAAAGGGCCCATTATGATAGCCTAGTTGCTAAAGTCCTTGCCTACACATGCTGGGGTCCCATATGGCTATTGGTTCTAATCCTGTCAGGCCCAGCTACCCATCCAACTCCCAGCTTGTAGCCTGGGAAAGCAGTTGAGGACAGCCCAAAACCTTGGGACCCTGCATCCACATGGGAGACCATGAAGAGGCTCCTGGTTCCTAGCTTCAGATCGACTCAGTTCCAGCCATTGTGGCACTTGGGGAGTGAATCATCAGACGGCAGATCTTCCTCTCTGTCTCTCCTTCGCTCTGTATATCGAACTTTGCAATAAAAATAAAATAAATCTTGGTGGGTCCCAGGACAGGGCGTCTCACGCCTGGATCCTACACGCCAGCCACCACATGCACGTGGTGAGCTGTCCCCAGGCCTGCCTGGGCTTCAGGGGATGCTCCTTCCAGGGTGAGTACACCGAGGGGGGAGGTCTCCATGACTGGGTAGGTCTGAGGCCAACACACTGCCCTCATTGGGTGGTGAATGGGATTGGAGAGGGGCGCGACCTTGGGCCTGGGGGTTTAAACTTCCAGCAGCCTCCTGGCTGCTGCTGGGTCTCAGGACTGGGCTTCTCATGCCTGGATCTCACACGCCAGCCACCATGTGCACATGGTGAGCTGTCCCCGCTGGCAAGTGTGCCATTTGGCGCCAGGCTCTGCCTACTGGCCACCTGGCCAGGAAACTCTGGGGTTTTGGTTCTTTGAATCGCTGCTTAGCTAGCTCCAGGTTGAACCCACTGTGCTTCTGGGATGTGAGTCCATCGTAAAGATTCCCACTGACAGTAACTCTTCCTTTGAAGAACTTGCAATCACTTAACAATGCTGAGCACTGAACACCAGTTCATGCAAAAGCTAAGGCTCTGGGCTTGTCCAGCAGGATATCCTATTTCCTGACATGATGATGTATCAGCAGATGGGTCACATTAGGCAGGGCCATGACATGAACTAGCACTTGAGAACCATATCTGGGGGTAGATTCTGTGGGGGATGTGTGGGCCAAACCCTGTGGAAATTCTAGCCCCACTGGTTAGCTCAAGAGTTTGGGTGGTGATGGACTAAGCTAGGTGTGACGAAGGAGCTTGCCATCAATCACAGGTAAAGGAACCCGCAACAGTCTGGACTGGTCAAGGCAGCAGCACCCAAATGTGCATCCTGAATAGTGTGTGGGGTGGGCTGGGCTGCAACATTCACCAGCTCATACAAGGCCAAATGGAAGGCCAGACTATGCCAGACACTGGCCTAAAACCCATTGGCATGTATGAGAACTGGGTTGGAGAGTGGATCAAGTGGAGGAACTTGCGAAACTCCCCTGGCGAGTCATAGCTCCCGCTAGTGAACATGTGATCCAGACCTGGGGGGTCAGACAAGCTGGGCAAAGTAGCTCCAACAGTTGGCTAATGTGTAAATTGGTAATGGAACGGGATGTACTGGACAGGACTGAGCAAACCTTAGCCTACAAGGGAAACTAGAAACCAGCATGGAGCACAGGTCATGCTGAGATAGGCTCTTGCACCTATTGGTCTGCATGAGTCAGGGACACTAAGCCGCAGTGTCTAAGGCAGAGGCCGGGACAGGTGAGGGGCTGAGCTAAGCTGAGTCAGAGCAACCACTGGCATGTGCGTGATCTATGGCTGGGAACAGACCTGGTGGGGGAGCAAAGGGGACACTCTAACTGGGTTGAGGTTCCCACCAAGGGGCGCATGGGCTGGAATGGGGGCTGCGTTCTGATCAGGAAACGGTTGTAGTCTCCCTTGACACAAGTGTGGACTGGGACTGGATGCACCAGGCCAGGCCAGACCCCAACACCATCTGGTGTCCTGGAGGACCAGGGTAGATGCGGGATGGACTAGGCTAGGTCTCAACCCTTACTGAGCCATATGTGAGCCATATGTGGGTATGGATGAGCCATGGCTGGACTGAAACATCCAATGGCAAGAAACAGATTGGGTTGAAGGCCAGTCAGGAAAAGCCACTGTTCCTGCTAGGACAGGAGGTGAACTGAGTAGGGCTGGCTCATCGACCCCCTGCTATGCGCAAAATCTGGCATTGGGAGGGGTTCTGATGGAGGAGCCTGGGCAACTCCTCTGGCAGGACACAGTCCCTGCAGGTAAGTGCAAGAAGCATGATAGGAAACAGCCCAGAATAGGCCATGGAAAGTTTTCCACTGGCATACATTTGGCATGGGTCGGGGGAAGACCAGGCTGAATCAGTTCACGTCATCCACTGGCAAATCTGAGCACCAGAACAGAGTGTGGGCCGAGCCAGGTTCAGTTGCGACAAAAACCAGTGCACAATACAGAATGCCAAGGTAAGGTTGCCTGTACTGGATGTGACTGCAGTGCCCTACCAGTACACGTGAGAACCAGGAAGGGAGGGGGCAGAGCCAGCAGGGAGAATAAGGGAAGGTCCCCTTGCCAGGCAGCTACTCCCACTGGAGAGCGTGGGCTGGGATGGGGGCAGACCAGATTTTGCAGGGCTACAACTCCTGTGCGCCTCATGTGGACTAGATCAGGTAAAAGCCAGGCTGGGCTGATTATTCCTACTAGTGCAAGCATAAATTAGAGTGGGTGAGGGTTGTTTGGGATTAGCCACAGCATCAGCTGGCAGAAGCTGGCACAGGAGGCTAATTCTGTGAAGCCAAACTGCAGAACCACCTGGAGAGTGCATAATCTGCAAGTGAGAGAGACCTGGGAGGGAAATAGTGGGCTCCTCCCTCTTGGGTTACCACTGCCACGGGAGGGCACAAAAACTAGGACGGGGGCTGGGTTGGCTAGACAGAGAGTCACTCAACAACATGCATGAGGGCTGGATAGTTGAGCTGGTTAGATGGAAGTAAGCTTCAATACCCATCAACATGTATGAGAGCCAAATGGGATGTGGGACAGACTGGGCTATTGCTACACATACAAGCAAACCAGGGAAGGGGGCAGGCCTGGTGGCGGTTATTGTGGGTCGCTCCAACTAGGCTGCAGCTCCCACTGGTTTATGCGAGGGCCAAGTATGTGCTGGGCAGAACCAGGCTGGACTGCAACACCCTTTGGTTCCAGTGGAAGACAGGGCTGAAAACAGAACCAACCCAGCAATTGCAACCACCACCTGATCGGGGTGATGGACTGTGCCGGGCCCTGTGCTTGCTAGTACACACAATAATCTGGCCTGGGAACACCTCAAGGTTTCTTTGGAGATCTCCCCAGTCAAAATGCCGAACTGAGAACCCTAACCAAGAAGAGACTGAAGACAGAACAAGTCAATCAACCACCTCAGCTATACGTTGGCAGCTAAATACTAGGCAAACGGAGACTCTATGATGGACTAAGTCAATCAGTGGATTCTTCAACGACTTCATCGTCCACGAAGTGGCAAGATTTATAGCGATTCATAACTGGTGAACTATCAAAACCACTTGAGCAAGTATCTCAGAGCATGCCCTACATCCAGGACTTGGGGTGGGTGGGAAACTGGGTGGGGCTTCTCCCTCAGTATCCCCTTTATCTCAGATACATGAAGGAAACAGTATGGAAATAATGGTCTTACCCACTTCCCTATAGTCCTTGAACCTTTTTACCCTAATTCACTATGTAAAGCTTGTCAAAAATATAAAAAAATGAAAAAACCAAAAATACAAAATAAATCTTTAAAAGGTAAACAAACACATAAACAAACACCCCCCCCCCAAACTTTGCATTCCTAAATCCCAGATCTTCAGCCCACTCCTGTATTTACATCCCCTCCCATGTTTATGTGGTGGAAGGAAGTGCGTGGGCTGGTTGATACTGGTGGCAAGTGTAGTGACTATGTAGCACAACTACTAAAACTTACATACTTGCATTAGCAAATGATGTCACCACGTGGTTCATCCAATTCCATCCTTCAGTCAACTCAAATAACTGGACCAAACTCACGTTAGTCCTGAGTGATTTGGAATTTATTGGTGTACTTACCTTGATCTGTCCCTGAATCTCCTTTCAAGTGGCTTTGCAGTCTCCTTTGAAAACCAGTTTCATTGGCTCACCCCTACTGCACTGATCACACTTTATTTTAAACCATTTATCTACAGAGAAGAAGAGCAGATTTCTTACAAATGCTAACAAACAATTCATTCTGGCAAGAAACACCAACACAAATAACCCACAGGTAAAGTTCTAGTTTGTTAATGAACGTTGCCCTGGGCTCCAGGGTACAGAGTCAAAAAATGACTCCAGCAGCCAGAAAGCTCATTATTAGCCAGAAACAGGCTCAGCCTCAGGCAACTGTGGGCATAGTCAGGCCATTAGGAATCCTCTGTTGCTTATGATTTTTTCTCCTTTTTCTATTTAAGAAGCCAGCCAGTTACTGGCTTCCATCTCCTGCTAAACTCTAAGCCCACATCCTATTCCATACTTTGTCCATTCCCTATCCTACTCCCTTCTTTAAAATACAAAAAAAGGAAGGTTCTTTTGAGCAAGTACCCTAAGTGTGTGGTATACCAGGAGGCATATACACACTTGGGGATTGGCCTTCATAATTTTGCCACAATACCGAAACCAGGAGGCCACAACCTTATTAGGAATTTTCTGCTTTTATGCATGGCCACTTCTAAGTAAACACGCATTTAATAAGGAAATAGAGAGCTGAGCCAAAAGTGTTCCTGAGACCCTGGAGGAGTTCATTTAAAATACATCCCATCTCCAATTTGCACATATTGCTGAATAAGGATCCAGGATAATAGCACAAAATCCAAACCCGGACATAGCTCATATGTTAGCAAATGTTAACTTGCAAAAAATATTTTTTATTTTTCTGTTATCAAAAAATGGAAACTTATAGAACTGAAGACTTAAAGCCTAAAGTTTATTTACATATATATATATATAATTCTGTGTATATATATATATATATATATATATAAAATTCTGTATATATATATATATTATTCAGTACTAAGGAAATAAAGGGTTTTTTTTTTTTGAAAGTGGGTGATACCATTGTTTCCACATCAATATCATTTTACCCTGTATCTGGGGCCAGGGGAAAAAAACAAAGGGAAAAGCCCCACCCAACCTCCCACCCATCCCAGATCCCCAACGGGAGGCGCGCTCTGAGGGTCCTGCTCATACAGATTTGATAGTGCATCAGTTCTGGATTGCTGCCAATCTCTCAGTTCCAATCACAATGAATCCTATTCAGAATCCACTGGCTGACAGTCTCTTCATGGTTGGGGTTCTAAGATCAGCAGTTCAGTTGGAGGGATCTCCAAAGAAACTTCATCTGAGATGATCCCAGGCCTGGTTCTTGCGCGAGTTTGCTAATACAGAGTCCGACACCATCCGTCACACCAATCAGCTTATGCTCATGCTGGTCGTTGGGACTGCTGGGTTCGTTCTGTTTCCAGCCCTGTCTTCCTCGTGAACCAATGGGTGTTGTAGTCCAGTTCGATCCTGCCCACTTCATATTCGGTCCTCATGCAAACCGGTTGGAGCTGCAACCTAGTTGGGGCGACTCCCCATAACCCCCACCAGTTCTGCCCCCTACCCTGGTTCCCATGCTAGCCAGTATGCACCGCAGGCTTGTCAAGTCTGTCCCACATCCCATTTAGCTCTTGTACATGTCATTGAAGCCCAGCTCAACCCAACCAACCTACTATCCAGCCCACACACCTACTGGCAGGTGCCCTTCTGTTCAGCCACCCCTCTCCCTGTCCTGGTGTTTGTGCTGTCTAATGAGAGTGGTAGCCCAGAGGGAGGTGCTCACTAGTTCCCTTCTAGGCCACACTCACTCCCAGGTTATGCACTCTCCAGGTAGTTCTGGCATTTGACTTGACAGAATTAGCTCCAAGTGCCAGCCTCTGCCAGCTAGTACTGCGGCTAGCCCAACCAACCCTCATCCACTCTAGTTTTTGCTTGCACCAGTCGGAACAGTCAGCCCACCGTGGCCCTTTGCTTATCTAGCCCACATGAGGCCCACAGGTGTAACAGCCCTGCCTATTCTGATCTGCCCCCATCCCGACTCACGCTTTCCAATGGAAGTAGTTGTCCAGCAGGGGAGCCCACATTCCTCTGTCAGCTTTGCTTCCTCCCCCTGATTATCACATGTGCTGTTTGAGCACTGCAACCACATCTGTACGGCTCATTTCACCTTGGCATTCTTATTGTGTACTAGTATGTGTCACAACCGAACCTGGCTCGACCCACACTCTGTTCTGGCTCTCAGACTCACCAGCGGGTGATGTGAACAGGTTCAGCCTGGTCTGCCCCCAATCCATGCCATGTGTATACCAGTGGGATAATTTCCATAGCCTGTTCTGGGCTGTTTCCTATTGTGCTTCTTGCGCTTACCTGCAGGGACTGTGAATAAAGGGTTAAAGTAACATATTAACGCATACGTTTTGCCTATTGTTTTTTTCACCCTCAGGCGTCATGCTAAACAAATCTGTGCTTTCATATGCCCCGAATTCTATTTTTCTGAAATTGAAATAACTGAGTAACTGTTCAGACTTAAGTTTCGTTATCAAAGCTTTATTTTCCCAAAACTTCAGTGGGACACATGACATTAACTTAAGCATTTATTTCACAGTCCAGTTAAACTTTGATGCTAAACAGGCTGCTGCAGGGCAGTGTTGACTGGGTTAAGCACGCTGCTGGCCCTCGGGGAGGGATCTGGGTTAGACAGGTAGAGCAGATGGGAGATTCTACAAGTACAGGCAGAAAAGCAAGCTCTAGTTTGTCTTTACTCTCACCTATCCTTTAAAACATTTCTCATGTTCTTTAATCCACTCATCGAAACTTGCCAGTTTTCAATATTACAAAAATAAGATACTTATGATTGCTTGAGGAAGTCCAGTATGCAGCATCATATCATCACATACTGCTCCCATTTTGGGAACAGTGGTAGGGAAGTAGATTTTGAAGTGTTGATATTTGGAAAATTAAAAAAAAAAAACCAATGAAGTGATAGCAAATGTCACATAAAGCCTAATATTACTTCACTAACTAGAAGCAATATTTAGAGACATTTCTCCCTGAGAAAGTACTGGCATATGCTTTTCTTTCTATAATGGTTAAAAGAACTCTTTGCAGAAGTGCTTTTTTTTTTTTTTAAATCCGAACCGTACTACATATTTATTTTATGAACTTTGGAAAGTTTGTCAACTTCTTTGTACCTCAGTACTCACGCTTGCTAACTAAAAAGAAAGGCCTGTTTTAAATAGCTTATAGAAGATGGACGAATGGTAAATGCATCACATAATAAAAATTCTATGTTTAGTAGTGGTGATGATGATGTTAGTGATGATGTTAATACCCTCGTTTCTCCAGTTAATGTTCATTGAGCAATTATGCACAAATCATATACAATATGCACATATATAAATACATGTAATGTGTGTAACACAGAAAACTAGACATCTTCTCGTAGATATTGGATCCAGGAACTTCAGATTCACGCTCGGCCAGCTTGCAAGCTTTGCAACCTTAGACAAGATATTTAATATCTTTTACCTCCTGTTTCTTCCTCTGGAAAATGGTGATAGAAATAAAAGAAAGTCTATAGCATACTTCTTAATTAAAATAAGTGATTCCTGAAATACACCTAGGAAAAAATCATTAGAATTTAGTGATTAATAAGAATTATTGCCATATAGGCACATGCAATGACATTACCATGACAAAACTTCGTGCAATATAAAGTATACTCATTCTAATATTAAGCAATTTTTAAAAATTATATAATTTTCAAACATGATCTCCCTGTAGAAATCTTGATGATAGCCTGAGAAAAAAATATATTACAAAAAATAAATAAATAAAAAGAGAGACAATTAATGAATGAATAAAATAGTTCTGATTTTCTTATTAATCAGTGTAGAGGTCAGAGACAACAGAACAGCATTTTTAAGGTGTTGAATGTAAAACAACAACATGTGAGTCCTACATATGGAAAAAATAATGTACACTCAAGTAAAATATTGCATTTTTCATATGTTGGAAAGGTAAGCAAATTTACAAATAGCTACTGGAACTGCTCTACAAAGTTAGGGCACTTCATAAAGTTTGTGGGGAAAATAGAATTAAAAGATGTTTAATTTAGTGCAAAAACATTTTTAAACTGTACAAAGTGTTTCCAAATATGTGTTTTCCACAATGATTTTGAAGATTCCTCTTGTGATGTGAAGTAGTTCTACAAGCTAAAACTGCATTATTGTGAGGGAAGCTTATTTGCTCAAAAATAAAAGAACAGCAGGAAGATAATAAAATTTAGTTACAGTAGGTTCTTGAGTTTTTTAAATTTGTTGAATGACAGAAAGCAAAAATGCAAAATATGATAGATCAGAAAATACACGTTATATGTGTGCACATTATACAAATATATATCAGTAACATGTGTGACATTTCAACATAAATTTCTACATTTATATTAGTACAGTATCAGTTATATATATTTAAAGCACTAAATACATACTAGTATGGCATCCGTTGTATATACATTTAAAGATATATATGTGTATATATGTATGTATGTGTGTATGTATATATGTATAAATCTGGATGATTATCACTAAAAATTCTAAAATAGCCAAAAAGTGAATACTCAAAGCACAATGCTAGAAAGAATTCAGATAATCCAACAGCAGAAAATAGGAAGATAGAAATGAAATACAAAAAGAAAAAACACAAAACAATGAAAAGCTACAAGTGAAATAACATCAAAAAAGTATTAAATGTAATTGCATATAACTTCAACTAAAATAAGAAATTAACAGAATGTGTAATAAAGAGACTACTTTAGATTTCCTTTAAGAAACACATATCAAGGCCCAACGCTGTAGTCTATTAGCTAAGGTTCTCAACTTGCATGCGCCAGGATCCCATATGGGTGTTAGTTCCTGTCCCAACGACCCTGCTTTCCATCCAGCTCCGCGTGCTGTGGCCTTGGAAAGTAATCAAGGATGGCCCAAGGCCTTGGGACTCTGCACCCACGTGGAGATCAGGAAGAAGTTCCTGGCTCCTGGCTCCTGGCTTCAGGTTGGCTCAGCTACTGCCTTTGCAGCCACTTGGGGAGTGAATCAATGGAAGAGCTTCTCTGTCTCTTCCCCTCTCTGTATATCTGACTTTCCAATAACAACAAATACACCTGAAAGAAATACACATCAGTATAGTGAGGCTGCCTGCAGTTCATGGTATAGGAATAGACCAGAGGAAACCAATGACTGTGAGGTTTGTTCCACTCCTGGGTGCACACTGACTGGGTTCCGATACAGCAGTTGTCATAGGTGCTCCCAGAGTGCCAAGTGACCAGCGAAGGTGGCACCTGGCTTTGAATTCTGTCATTTGTTGGTGGCTGCCAGAGTGCCTTGCTTTGGAGTAACAAGTTTGAAAACCTTTATTTATCAAATGACATAATGTTTATGATTAGAATGTTTTGATAGTACTACAAAGAAAATAGCTTATCTTTGATACTCTCTCTCTCTTAGAATTCTTTTATCCACCAGACATGCTGCAAGCATAGTAAAATTATTTTTTACTCAAGTTCAGTGCTTTCTGGCTGTAGCAGAATGCTCCAGAACAACAGCTAGAAGAGCAAGAACTACGTGACAGCTGGCATTCTAAATGTTTTGTATATATCTGCATGTAATCACGGTGATGATACAGTGTCACTGTTTTCAGACAGAAGTAAGCGGAGGCTCAGAGAAGTTAGCTAGGCACTAGATGTGCTGTTTAGCCTCAGCAATTCATTTCCAGAGTTCTTGTCTTAAACCTCGAGTCTGCACAGCATTTCAGAAGAGGTTTGTCCTCTGGTGAGACAGCTTTCAGCGGAGTAAGAATCAAAGGGAGAAGAAACTCGTGGCAGAGTTTCTGTGGAGCCTACCACATTATAGCTGGGACTCAGCCATCTGCGCCTATGAGGAAGAGCCAAGGAGAGCTGCATAATCTATGAATGCATATGCTTTTCTCTTTACTATTTTAAAAATATTTATAATTTTTTTATTTGAAATCCAGAGTGTCAGAGATTGGTGAGGCCAGTTTTCTGTCTGATGCATCATTTTTCAAATCCCCACAATAGCCAGGGCAGGGACTGGCCAAAGCATGGAGCCTGAAATTCGTTCAGCTTTCCCGACATGGGTCTCAGGAAGCCAGACACTGGAGAGTCATCCTCTGCTGTCTTCCCAGGCATATTAGCAGGAAGTCGTCCTGGAAACGGAGGGGCTGGCCCTCAGGCCAACACTCCAGAAGGGGACGTGGGTGTCCAAGCAGTGACTTAAGCCTCGACGACATAGTGCCCACCCTTTTGCTTTACTTCTTAAAACATTTTGCAATAGCCGTAGAATTCTCTCAACCCATTGCCTTGCAAGGAGAATGTTGCTCTCCTTAAAATGTGCTTATATATGTCAGAACATGTGTACACCCCGCCTGGTATCTCTTGCCAGATTCACTGAATAGCATAAGAAATATGAGTACGTATTCAAGAAGCCCTAAGAAGATGAGAAAAAAACATAAAGAAAAAACACAAACATAACTCTTTGCACCCCTGAAGGATGTGGAAAGAGAAGGAACATTACATGTTGACTCCAGCTGAACAGGCTGATGGAGCACTCTGCATAGTTGTGTATAGAACAGGCTATTCCAATCTCACTTCCGTTATTGGTTCACATAACATCGCTCATTAGCATATACTTTCCGTTTCCCAAGTGGTTCACACAGCATGTCTCCTAAGCACATGCGCTGCCCAAAAAGGATGAACCTCAGGTTTCAGAAATGCGTTAAGGATCTGCGGCTGTCTTCAGCAGCAGCTCAGGGCAAGCAGCCTTTCAGGTGGGGCAGGCCCTCCCAGCTGCCAGAGAGTTTAGGCCACTCCTTCCTTGACTTTATGCCTCATTCTTCATGATCATCAAAGAACCCTGCAACAGAGGAGAAAGAGCAAACCAGAAGGTGGCAACGCGCATTACCTAAGCTAGAAAAGAGACCCCGTTTCCCAGAGTACAGCAGCACCCAACACATCCAACAGAGGAGAGGGCAGCAGCACCAAGAGCTGTAATAGGAGTATTGTGCTTTTTCGGAAGAACCTGGGCAGGAGGAGGAAGACGGGAAGGAGCGTCAAGATGCTGCTCAAAAAGTAGAGCTATTGACTCCTCCTGCTACTACTCTTGTGACAACACTGCCAGATCTCCGGGAACCACATCAGTTCTATGAAATAACAGCTTCAAGATAGTCCATTTTAAACAAAAACATGAAGCATAGCATGTTGAAGTCTTTATGGTGTCTGTTTTTGAGTAGTGTCTGTTTCAAGTTAATTTTAGCAACTTCTATAATTTTGTCCTTTATGAATTTATTTAAGGAAACCATGCATTTCAAGCCTCCTAGAATGTCCTAATTACTAAGCGTGCTTGGTGTGTTGTGAAGAGCCAATGTGAAGGTTGAACTAGGCATTGAAACAACAGTGGTAACCTTCCCTCTACAGTATCAAAATGTATTTGTCCATAAATGTGTGTTGAAACAAAGCAAATAAAAAAATCATTGAATATTTTAACTTAGTGGGTAAGTTGGTTGGCACATAAGTGAATCATGAACGGAAACTGTAGTTCTAAGTCAAAAAGCACAACACGAAATCCATGGATCATTCCTGAGTTTTCAGGTAATGTTAATTCCATATGTCTTCCATTTTAATCATAAGGTTTTACAGAGAAGCGCGTATTAATTGTGTACTCAAATGTGACCAAACATCTGTGTAGAAGAATAACATACATATTTAGTATCCAAATTGCATACTTTGGTTCAATATGTAGGCTTAAAAGGTATGAATGGGAAAGGGAAGTATTACTTGCTTAAAATCAGGTTGTGGGAGTAGAACTGCGACAATGACTAAGAAAAAGGGGAAAAACATCTCAACTTTGATAAGGGATCCAAGTAGGAAAGATGTACAGCTGCAGGTTGGACTGGACACTTCAGTAAATCAACCAGGAAGGAATTAATTTTCATGCAGCAGGAAATGTTGTATAGAGGAGTGCATACACAGAGGGAGACGAACTTGCAGCCAACTTGAGTCAGCACAGCTAACGGCTCTGTAACAAGGAAGTGTTATTAACACCGGTTACAGTGGATAGGTCAAGGTTATACATAGTCCTTCTCTTAAGGGTGGAGCAATAACAGGAGAGCAAAATAATAAAGGTCTATCACTTTGTTAAATAGACGGCTGTGCAAAGGAACGGCAGGTATTTATTCCACATCTGTGTACATGCATACATGTAAATTGCAGCATGATGAACATGATTGTTGCTGTCACTATTGCCTCATGCAAACAAGATACTCTACTGAGGCAAGTTTATAAATGTCACAGAGTAAAATGTAGTTCTGCTGGGAGACAGACATCAATCTTCAACAGAGCATAGTACAAGTGGCACCAATATGGGGTATCAGTTATACCCCAGGGTCCACTTGCTGCCCTCCAAGCAGTAGACTAAGGAGAGAAATGTTTCTTCCTCTATAATTCCTGGAGTTAGGGAACTAATACCACAGCAACATTTTCTAATTCATGTACTAGGTCATTTTTATCTTTTTGATTTAGTTTTTTTACTTGTGTCGTTTAAGTAAGCAAATAGAGTGTTAGATTTAGATTCCAATAGCAGTATCATTTTTACATATACAGCTGTAAGGAAATTGAGCTTTAGAAATCTTAGGTTAAAAAGTCTGTCCATTAAAGATTCAAAACATGACCAACAGATTCACAATAAATCATTTTTAGATGAACCTTCTTGTAAAATTTTTGAATTCTGTCATAATATAAAATACAAATGAGATTCTTTAAGTTATTGGGCACACATTTTCCCACTATTTTGCAATCATTTATGTGTGAATTGTAGACGGAATTTTTTTAAATTAAACTTTCTTTAAGAATGTGTGTGTGTGTTTAATTTGGTTTTCCTTCCTTGTGTACAGCTGAAATAGGTGCAATGACCCCAACTGAAGAACTTCCACTGGTTTTAAGAGCACATACTCTTGGCGAATCTTTTTTGCATGGACCTTTCATCCTATTAATTTACCACTAAAATGACAAAGATTTCTATGATGCATTATTATTTTATGATATATACATGATTCGTAAAAACTCCCATGCAGCCAAAGCTTTCCAAGTTATGAAAAGGTTTCACTTGCAAAGTGGTATCTGTTATTTAATGAAGTAGCCTATGTGGTATAAAGAAAAATAGTCCAGTAGACGGACATACTTTTACAGTTTCACATTTTCATAATTTCTACTTAGTCACTTTGCTGGGTATCTCTACCTTTATTCCATACAAAAAGAAGCATTTCAGCAAGATGTTTCTAAGCATCATTTATAGCTCTACATTTCCAAATACTGGCAAAGAAAAGATGAAATGTAATTAAGCTATCAATGACATACTTTCAATGGTTAGGAAAACCACCCTGATATTCATAAAATCAATAGTTTTGAATAGATTACCCTATCTGACTTCAAAGTGTACTACAAGATTGTAATGCATAAGACAGTGTGATACTACTATAAAAACCAATACATGGATAGAGAATTCAGAGATTGTGTCATGTAACATATATTCAACTGATTTTGCACTTAGGTGTTAAGAATATACTTCATGGGAAGGATGCTTTTTCTCAATAACTGGTACACACAAAACTGTATATGTGTATGTATAGAAAAATAGTTATAGCTGTTCTTATCACTATGTACAATATTCTACCAAGATGGACAAAGACCTGAACATAAGACCTAAAACAATGAAATCCCCCCCCACATGCACACGAAAATAGAAACAACACATCAAGGCTTTCATGTATACAATTTTTCATGTTACATTAAGACCCAAAATTGTGGCTGGCATTGTGGCATGTTCTGTGACGCCAGCATCCCACACTAGAGTGTCAGTTCTGGCATCAGCTACTTCAATTTCTGGTCCAGCTCCCTGATAATGCTCCTGGCAAATAACCAGAAGAGGATCCGAACACTTGGACCCACCATTGGGTTGTGGCCTGACAAGAGTTCCTGCTAACTGAATTTGTTCTGCCTCAGACCTGGCAGTTCTGGGAATTTTAGAAGTGAAGTAGAGATGGAAGTGCGAGTGTGTGTGTGTGTGTGTGTGTGTGTGTGTTTGTAATGCAAAAGTGCGAGCAACAAAAGAAAAATTAGACAGATAGAATAGCGTCAAATGCAGAAGCTCTGTTTTCACCGAAGGAAATGACAAAATAAAGATGTCTCCAACCAAACCAGAGACAATATTTCCAGGCTATGTATCTGATAATAATTGATATCGCAGATATATGATAAACTCAAGAAACAAGAACAGCAAAAACAAACAATCTGATTCAGGACTTGAATAAATATTTTTTTTCAAAATAACGAGCATAAACAGCCAAGCAATGTATAAACATGTACTCAATGTAACTTGCTATCAGGAAAATGCACATCAAAACCATGATTATAGCATTTCACTTCTATTAGAATAACTATTTCCAAAAGACAAAAATGAACAAATACTGGTCAGTATGTGGAGAAAGACGAACTCTTGTGTGATGTTGATAGGAATGTGACTTAGTTAGCCACTTAAAAAAAGAATGTATAGAAATTTCTTTTAAAAATTGAGATAGGGCCTGGCTCAATGCCTCAGTGGCTAAAATCCTTGCCTTGTTTGCATCCCATGTGGGTACCAGTTCATGTTTTGGTTGCTCCACTTCCCATCTATTCCCTGCTCGTGACCAGGGAAGGCAGTAGAGGGTGTTCTGAAGCCTTGAGACCCTGTGGCTGCATGGAAGATCTGGAGGAAAATCCTGGCTCCTGGCTTTGAATAGGCTTGGCTCCAGCCATGGGACCACTTGAAGAGTCAATCAGCAAATGGAAGAACTTTCTCTGTCTCTCCTTTCTCTGTGAATCTGTGCTTGTAATAAAAATAAATAAATCTTAAAAAAAAATCCTAGAGCTAAAACTGCCTTATGATCCAGCAGTGTCACAACCAGGTATATGTCTAAAAGATGTGAAATCATCATATTGGGATGTAAAGTCTTTGCATCAAATGGATACGTGATTCACCACGTTTATTACAGCCAAGACATACCATCGAACATGTTTCCAAACACCAGGAAATGGAAAAATAAAATGTGTATATAAATATAACGGAATATTACCCAGCAATAACAATAAATAGGTACAATTAGGGAATATCATGATAAATGAAATGAATCAAAGAAATCAAATGCTAAAGGTTCTTCCACACACTTGTAAGCTAAGAAAGCTCAATCAATACCTGAGGCTGGGAGGGTGTGTGTGAAGGTGTGGGAGGCACTGGGACAATGAGTTTCCAGTGAAAGTTAGATCAAAGGAGTGAGGTCCTAGTGTTAGGAGCACAGCGTTGTGACTCCTGCACTGCAACCTATGACATATTTTCAGAGCAAATAGAAAAGAAGGGCTCCAATTCTATCATAAAGTTACTTCAAAGAAGGTTAAATGTCGATTACTCTGATTTGATCAGTACAATTACATACAAGCACTGGAATTTTTATGGTAGCCAATAAATTTGCACATTTTTACTAACAATAATTCTGTAATTTTAATGAAGTGCTAATTTTTACTTAAAAGGCCAATAGAATGTGAGACACAGAGAGAAGGATCTGCCATCCACTGGTTCACTCCAGAAATACTTGGAATGGCCAGAAGTGAGCTGATCTGAAGCCAGGAAATTGTTTCAGATCTCTCATGGGTATGAAGTTCCAAAGACTTGAGCCACTCTCCTCTGCTTTCCCAGGATATAAGCAGGGAACTGATTTAGAAGTGGGACAGCTAGGACACTTACCATGTCCACATAGGATGTTGGTATCCCCATTGGCCTCTAGAAACTAATTCAATCATTCCTTGGGAAGCTAGTGGAAAAAAAAACACCTCTAATGGTGAAATGTCTCTACTATAGACAAATATTTTCCAGGGATATTGCAAAACAGTATTATTTCTGCCCTGAAAAATATATGATGTGGGATTCTGTTATTCGTCTGAATTATTGAAGTCCCTCTTTAGTGGAAGCAACGAATTAGGATAACTTCTAGAATTTCATAAGACAGTACAAATTTTTCAAAAATGGGGCAAACTTGTGATAAAAAAATTACCTAAATGAAGCATGAAGTTGTGGACAATGTGCTCATAGGATAAATGGCAATAATTTATGTTGATTATCAAATAATTCAGTATTTTCCTGATTTATTTCATTTGATTGCTAACTGTAAAATTATTATCTCAGGCCAGTACAGTTTAGAAAATTGTTTTTTTATATACATTTTATTATTATTATTATTTTATAGTACAGTTTCATATTCCCTTATCCCCTCCCCAGTTCCCTCCCCCCAGTTCCTCTATATCATTACTAACATATAGTTCTTCATACTCAGTCATATGTCCATCATTGCGGGCCTGGACAATGGCAGAGAGTCCAGAATCCTATTGTCAAGATATAGTAAACAGTTTCATTGTAAGTCCATCTTTGTCTGGTAGCAGAAATATACCACACTACATCCTCACATCTGAATGTTAGTCTCAATTTCACAGCTACTGTACATCCCCTTAAATGAAAAGTCATGTTTCAAAATCAACAATAGAAAGAAAAGAGGAAATTTACAATGCCATGAAGTTAAATGACATGTTACTAGATATAACAGTCTCCATTTCACAACTACTGTACATCCGCTTAAATGAAAAATCATGATACAAAATCAACAAATAGAAATTTACAATGCCTGAAGTTAAATGACATGTTACTAGATATGACAGTCTCCATTACACAGCTACTATACATCCCCTTAAATGAAGAGCCACAAAACAAAATCAACAACAGGAAGAAAAAAGAAATTTACAACACCAAGAAGTTAAATAACATGCTATTAAATGACTAATGTGTAGCTGAAGAAATGAAAATCAAGAACCTTCTTGAAGAAAATGATGGTACCGTATGATATACGAGTCATTGAATGATTTAATTAGAAGGAAGTGTTTTGAAGAGATGAAACTAACAGAGAATAACAAAACCCATGTGCTATAGTTTCCACTAATCTTTGTTGAAGTGTGTCTCCTCCAGACAATAAGCAGATGGGTTTTGTTTTTTAATCAAGTGTACTACTGTATGATGTTTGATTAAGCTTAAGCCATTTACATTCAGAGTTTAACATACATGGGTGTTAGTTGGTCCTGTCATTTTAGGAATGGGTTGTTCGTTGGTTTAGTCTTCTGTTGTCATTTTACTGGGATGTTCTTCCCATTTGCCTTTGGTTTTGGTAGGTACTATTGCTCTTCTCTGCCAAGAGAACATCTTGAAGTATCCTTTGTAGGGCAGGTTTGGAAGAGGCAAATTCTTTTAGATTTTCTTTACTGTGGAAGAATTTTATTTCATTTTCAAAGACAAAAGAAAGCTTTGCTGGATATGTTATCCTGGGCCGAAATTTTTTTTCTTTTAGAATCTGGAATATGTCACTCCATTCTCTTCTTACCTGTAGAGTTTCCTGTGAGAGATCTCCTGTGAGCTTAATTGGCTTTCCTTTATATGTCAATTGATTTTTTTCACGTGCACATTTAAGGATCTTTTCCTTATGTTCAATTGAAGAGAGCTTGATGATCATATGTCGTGGTGAAGATCGCTTTTGGTCAAGCCTGTTGGGAGTTCTGTGCCCCTCCTGGAACTTGTTTCTCAATTCTTCATCTAGATTAGGGAAATTTTGATTTATTATTTCATTAAATACATTTGCAAACTCAGCTTCTCTTTCTGCACCTTCTGGGACTCCCATAACTCTTAGATTTGGCCTCTTAATAATGTCTTTCAATTCTTGAATACTTTTTTTGGCCTGATCCAGCTCTGCTTCCAGCTTTTTGTTTGCTTCTCCCTGGTGACAGGAAATACCTTCCAATTCTGAGATTCTTTCTTCTGCTTGCTTCATTCTATTTTGGAGACTCTCCACTGTACTCTTAATTTGCTCTACTGTGTTCTTAACTTCTGATATACCAGCCTTGATTTGCTTTATTGCATCCTTAAATTCTTTGAACTCTTGCATAAGCTTCTCATTGTTGATCAGAATCTTTAAAATGAGTCTTATGGAGTCTGTGTGCCCCATTTTCTCGATGTCTTCCTCAGTTAACTCTGAGATTGGCATAGGGTTTTGCTCCCTTGCAGGAGAGTTTTCGGCAATATTCATTGTGCCTTTGTCTCTTCTTTTGCTCTTGATCATTGTACTTCTGGTTAGCAGAGTCTTCTGCTTGGGGTAGGTTTCTAAGCTGTGTCACCCACAGGTCTACAATGCAATTTTACTTATTGCGGTTGGTACACAACTTTTCTTGCAGCCACTGTGCCACAACCTCCAGCATGTTCCAGGTCCGGGTTCTTATGTCAGATTTCCACTGTGGTCTCCACAGCCCCAGCTCTTGGCTCACCACTCACCACCTCCTGTGATACTGTGGTGAGGCTGCACTGTTATCTCTACAACCTTTCTCCCACTTCCGGTTGGAGCAGGTCTCAGGATTAGAGAGACACCAGGTGTCCCATATAATTAGGTTGTTGGTGGCGCTGATCTTGTCAGAACCTGTTGGACATTAGGTCTGGGTGCCACACGGACCTATTTTGACCCATACGATGACACAGTCAGTATTATTTTCCTGCAGGACCAGTGCAATCTCAGACCTCAGCAAGTTCTCGTGAAATCAGCACATGTGCAGTTCACTGTTGTCCCCTGCAGTCCCAAAGCTATTGCCACAGTGCCCAAAATGGCGCCTGCCGCACAATCACTAAGGTTCTTGATCTGCTGGCCTACAGATCTGAGGGCTATCCCAGACCTGCCTTGAATGGAACCCATAGAATGCCACATCGTTGCAGTTCACTGAGACAGAAATGAGCTCACTCCCAGATCAGTGCATGCTCAGTCCTCTCCCTCGCCCTTTCCTCCTTATGCAAAATGGAGCCCAATTCGGCTCTAGGGGGCTGACTGGACTGTGAAATCCACTCTGTTCTCGTACAGCCCGTCTGAGATCTTCTGCTCTGTCTCTGCTCCTGGTCAAATCAAACGGACCAGCAGAACTGACAGTTCTTTGTCTGGGTTCACCACCTGAGCTCCCAGTGAAAGTCCCCTCCCACCGTTCAGATCGCCATGCTGGAATATCAGTCTCTGCAACACCACACCGTTGTGTCCGCTGCTTTCCTGTGTCTGTCAGTCTCCAGGTGCCCCTCTGCTGTTGTTCTGTCCTTTCCTATTTCCTAAACTATGTCCTCTCCGCTTCATCCTGATTAAATGTTTTTCCATCTGTATAAACGTGTCCTTACCCTATTCTGCCATCTTGATTCTCTCTAGAAGATTGGTTTTTGCAAAATTGTTAGATTAGATGACCTCTCAATTTCTGTCTGCTAATCCCATCATTTCCTTAACTTATTCAATTATCCTGCAAAAATAGACATGCACCGTTTCTTCTTCATTTGTGCTTTTTCTTCAGCCTTCAGTGATTTTTTTTCTATTTGACTGAACACTATCATTGACTATGAAATTAAACGTTTAAATCTCTTCTGATAAATGCATTTCCAGATTCATGAATGGAAAACAGGCCACAGCAGGCAGAAGTACTGGTTGTTGGCTTTTCTCTTCACTACAAAGACTTCTTTGACTGAATAGAGCCTTTTATACTCCATCACAGATTTGCCTCTCTCTGTTGTGTCCCTATGGCTTTCAAAAGACATGACTTCGATCACAAATACCTTTCTCCTTTGCCCTTGTTCTTAGTCAGGAAAAGACATAACATAACGAAAATTTAAAATCACCTTGCCTCATTTATGGTTTTTTAGGGTTACCACCATAATTGTGTGATGGCTACCACCATCATCAACAAATGACCTCTTCTGCAGTCACTGTTTTCTGTGCATTGTATCTCTAATTCTGTATTGGTGATCAGGTCTTCTCACCTCTAAGAGACCTGTATCTCTATGAAGGGATGTGAGACAAGTTGCAGTCAATTGATAAGAAGGTGTTGAGATGTTTCTTTTAGAAAGTGTCTGTATTTCTTTCTATTTGGAAGGCAGAGAGAGAAAGATACAGAGAGGCAGAGAAAATCTCCATCTCCAGCGTTCCTCTCCAGATGCCAGCACATCCAGCCGTAAGTCTAGATCTGGAAACTTACTCTGCATCTCACTTTTGGATTGCATGGGCTAACCTGATTGAATCATTGTCTGCTAACTTTCAGCATGTGTATTAGCAGAAAGGTGCCTCAGAAGCGGAACAGACAAGACTGAAACCTGCCACTGAAGTGTGGGATGTGGGTGTTCTGAAGCAGCTTTTCCTATTCAAGTAGACACCTGCCCCGTCAGACCTGTTAGGACATGGATGAAATGTGTCAGCCATTTAGATCCAACAACCAAACAGAAAAGAAATGAAGCAAGGGGAGCTTACTGTGCACTAAGTGTATTCCATAACCTGCAAGGATAAACACAGTTAAACCATACAACGGATACCAGATGGCTTTAGGTGGGGATTTATTTTTTTTCTTCAAAGAGACCAATGCACAACTACATTACAGGACTAAAAGATCCATGTTGACCAAATCATTGTCCTCAATGCTTGGTTGCGGAGGTTTTCTGGGTAGAAACTGCATTAACAAGGAGGAAAACAATATGTTTCTTTCCTTATGTATTCAATGCCTATAAGTGATGAGCATCAGTTCTGTTCATATTGTACTGGTCAAAATTCAGCCATGTGGCCTTACCCACATACACAGTATAGGGCATGAAACCAGTGGTAAAACAGCTGTTTGCAAATAATATCCCTTTGCTAGAAAGAGGAGTCCTGCAAGACAATGGCTCTCCAGACCACAGGAACTTTGTCAAGCCACGTGCCTAGTGTAAAAAAGGAAGGTTGTAAAAGAACCAATGAAGTTTCTCAGAAGAGTTGACAGAGGAAATTTTGCAAATTAGTTGATAAAGATGAAATGTTCTAGATTACATGGTCTAGAACCTGAAACCTGGAGTAAACCTACTCTGGCCCCGGTTGTCGGGACATTTGGATTGTGAAACAATAGTTTGAAATAGATCTCTCTAATCTCTAGCCTTGCCAATAAACAAATAAACATATTCCACAGGAAAGGACAGGACAAGGAAGTGGATAAATACTGATATTCATTGATTAAATTTTATATTTTTTTCAATCCTTCACTGCTTGTTTATATTCACTTGAAAATGCAAAATATCATGTGTCCAGTTTTTCTAAGTTCATGGACATTTTAAAAGATTTATTTATTTATTTATATTGGAAAGGTAGATATACAGAGAGAAGGAGATGAAGAAACATCTTCCATTTGCTGGTTACTCCCCATGTGACTGCAACAGCCAGAAGTTGAGTCAATCTAAAGCCAGGAGCGAGGAGCTTCCTCTGGGTCTCCATGCGGCTACAGGTTCCCAAGGTTTTGGGCCGTCCTCTACTGCTTTCCCAGGCCGTAACCAGGAAGCTGAATAGGAAGTGGGGTAGCTGGAATATGGACTGTTGCCCCTATGGGATCCCAGTGCACACAAGACAAGGATTTAGCCACTGTGCTATCATGCCAAGCCCAAGGTTCATGGAGTTTAAGAGGACTTGTTCCATGCCCAATCTGGTAGTACATGCCCCATTGTTGTTTTTAGGATGCATTTACACAAATACAGATCCACCTGTATACATGCACCCACATGTTCTTACACATGTATCCCTTTCCATGTGTGCCTTGTACCAAACCAAAGGAAAGTGACTTAGGGCAACAGTCATACCTGTCATATGCCTTTCCTTGGCCATCAGTCACTGCGGGTGCTGTTTTGATATCTGTGTTGCCTTCAGACCCCCATGCATTTCACTCAGATCCTCCATCCCTACCCTAAGTAACTTATGGGTAATTAGTACATTTTCTCAGTTGAATCTTCATGTTAACCAGGTTTAAACAATTTTACCCTAAGAGGGAGAGACTAGCCCAGATAGAATTATAAAATATTTTTTAATTCTGTAAACTCACAAATGGTTTAAAACTACCAATTCAATGAGAGGATGTTGGCTACCTTAGCCTTCATGTTGAAGTTAAGTGGAACATGTAATTTTTGCTTAACTTGGAATATTGAATTAATTCCATGACTTGCCAAAGAGGAATTGTAGGCTTTGGTCTGTCCTGCTGTGACTCTAATGATATTATGTGCTTAATTCCTGTGACTCATGAGTACAGTAACAGTCATGTGAATATGTGGATACAACTTGCAGTCAATAACATACTTTCATTGTTTTAGATGCCTAAAGATGACTAGTACCTCACATGAATGTTATGAGCTGTCCTTGCTGGTAGAGGTCTTTGAGGAAGAGAGGAGTAAGATCAAATTGAATGAGCACTTATGGAATAACCACTGATCAACCAGATGGACAGCGTAGATCCTGAAATTAACATTTCTAATTTTAGTTCCAATTAAGGCACATGAGTTTTTATTTTCTTTCTGGAAGGGTACCAGCCACTAAGCGAAAATGACCAAATTTTCTAAATGTTCAGAAGATGAATGCTCATGCCAGAAACTGTCTTCTGTGGAGGATGTTCCAGGTAACAGCGGGAAGTGTATGTCCATGCCGAATGGACAGAAGTCTCAGCTGACAGTTCCCAACTGGGAAATTCTAGAATGGGTGAACACGTGATGCTCCCACTCCCATGGTCATTCATGCTTACACTTCTTTTGATTATCAAAGTAGCTGTTGCTTTTGGAGGAAAATCTGGTACACATTTTTGAGGAGTGAGCAGGCACAATTAAGGATGATGGGTGGAGTTTTTCCCAGTTCAGCTTCATTCTCAAGGAGAAACCTGAAAGTGGAAGAATTTAATGTAAAACACATTTTATGGAGGTTGAAGCAAATAATAAGTGAATATCTGGACAATTTCACTTTCCCACTTTTGCCTCTTCAGCATGGAAAGTAAGAAATAATTCTTATCTTTAAAGCACCTCTAGAGTGGGAGTTGTATGGTTTCATATTATCTTCTCTTACTGTTAACATAATACACAGTGCACATTGGATGTTCAATAAATGTTTTTTTCCACAAAAAATAAACCACATATATCTCCTACCCACTAAAACACAAAATGTGAAAGTAATATGCATTCATTAAATATTTCATTGATTTTAATCAATATTTCATATATCTTCTCTTTTTTCTTCTTTTTGCTATTACTTTTCATGATACTTCTTCGTAGGTATAGAGACACTCTCTTCCACCTCCCCATTCTGTTCTCCCAACTGTAGTTGCCCCCATGATGATTAACTTAGTACAGTCCTTCAGCATCAATCATAAATGTAGCATTCCGCTATTTAAGAATGTCATGCCATTGTGGGTACAGGAAATAGTGAACAACCTACTATCATATTATCGAGGTATTTTAGCCACTTTCATTGGGAGTCCTCCTTTTATTCAAGATTAGAGGTGTGTACTGCAACATATCCTCACTTTGCAGTAGCTGTGAAATGGAGACTAGCAAATCTTTCCTCTTTTGTACTTCCAAACTGGTACTGTTTGCAACAACCCTGCATTTCAAAGAATAATCAATAGGGGTATAATTCCAACAATTACAATAAGCAGGGTAGGAAGTACATTCATTTTGTCTGTTTTCTGCAGTCTCTTTGTGAAGCCAACTCTGCAAACAGGCCTAATAGACTCAATATGATCAAGAATCAGAATTGCCTTTTCTTCCGAGAGCTGTCCAGCTTTGGACCTCTGGTGATTGCTGTGGAAGAACTCGGCAGTTTGTGTGTCTGAGTCAGAGTATATGTGGGGGACTGTTATCTTCCATCCTCAGTGCATATCACAGCCCTGTGGACGCCCTTCCCTTTTCTGGCATAGAGAAAAATGAAATCTACTTACACTATTTCCAGATTTTTTATATGTAGTCACCGCCACTATGAATACTATGCAACATACCTTATAACATATGTTTAAGATCCAGAAAAAGAATAAAATTAATGCAAAATGTTAATTAGATGATCCTTTAGATAGCCTGCTAGATAGTACAATAAAATCTACGTTATTTTCACTTCACTTTGCAAAGCAGTCTATCCTTTGTTTAGTAACCTGAACAGACGTAAAACTTCATCTCTGCCATATCATGGTTTTTAAGCCATTAGCTGTGGTCCGATTATGCGACTTACTTGACACCAAGTCTTGTCTTGATATTCCTATTGATTTTTTTTTCGAAGAAACCAGAAGACTTTTCTGTATTTTCATTGCAGAAGTCCTGAGGAATAAGAGCACACTTTCTTGGAAGTATCAATATTCACAGAATGTTCTGATAGAGTCTTGCTATCTTATACTTTATTTCCATAAATGAAAAGGGGAATCAAAGTAACAGTTCCATATTGAATTCAGAATGATTTGTGATACTTTAAAGACCCAGCCTGATAATCCAATAAGAAATAGTGTTGGTCTGAGCGAGAGGAGTCACTAGTGCCCCTTTCTTTACTGGACTTACACTCTATAACGGGATCTTGTCAGGATTGTCAGGTACAGATACATAGCAATCATGGACAAATCTGGCAGTTGATAGTTTTCTAAAACTCGTACTAGTGTGAGGCGAATGTTATAACCACTACACTATGAAAACCTAAAACTTGTAGTAGTGAAGCCAGTTTCACACATGGGCACACTAGCCCCCTACACACAAGACCTACTACTTTCTAACATGTCAGCTAGCATCAATGGCATATGTTTTTACCCATATTGCTCTTTGTCCTCTCATTTCTTACAGCTAAATAAAACTTCCACAAAAAATGGGGATGCTCATATCTGCATTTTCATTTATAGCAATATAACCTACAGCCAATACAACGTGCTAAAAAGTATATTCACTACCTATGCTCAGCCATTAGGCTCTTAGTAAGCCAGGGATGCTTCTTTAGTCTACTGCCCAAATAACCATGCTTCGAAGCACATATCCGACAGAAGCGCTTGGCAGCTCAGGCTTTATGCATTCCTGAGATGACACAACTTTCCAAAGTGGCAGACCAGGAAAGCCACAAGTACTCACCTTTCTCTTGTTAGAACGGCCTTACATTATGTATGTTTTGATAGATTAAATCGAAAGAGGCTAAAGACTAGGGAGCTAAATTAATGGGGAGAAAAGAGGAACAGATGGAAAAGTAAAAGCAGATAAAAAACAAAATGGGGAAAAAGAAGCTTGAGAGCAGAGCAAATATCCTCCACTCTGTCTTGAAAAGGGTGCTCAATAGTGTCATTCTGAGCACAAAGGGAGAGAATTGATTGGGAAGGGACAACAAAGAGAGAAGTAAGAGCCTCACATAAAGAAAGGCTTTTCCAAAGTGTAAGTTCCCTAACAGATATAATATTTTTATCCTTTCTATTAAAGCTCACAGATGTGTGTATGTCTGCCTGAAATAACATAGGGGATTCATTTAGTGAAACCATTTGCTTTCCCTCTTAAAAAGTCTATAGCAATTCCGTATTTCATCTGAAAGCTTAGCTGCCTATTGATTTCAAGGCTAACTGCTAGAGAAGCCCTCTGTATGACTAGAGGGCTGATGAAGAATCCATATGTCATGACAGCTCACATGCCAGGAAAAAAAAAGGAAAGGGGACAACTGTAATTCATGTTCTACTGTAATTATTGGTAAGTTTATAGTTAGCACACTAAACCAAATGATATAATTTGTAAACATGGTGAGTTATGGTTCTGATCTCAGGCCCGAGGGCCAACCCAGTTTGTATTACAAGCTGACATTTCCAAATCCTTTAGAATTTAGACTTTGATTGCCCTATAGGAGTCAAAAAAATTATAAACCATTGTGACTCCATTGATTGCCCACACTGAAATAAACATACAACTTTCAGAGAGGGGAAACTGTTTATTCAAAGCTGCTTTATTATTTCCACTAAAGAAGGATGGAAAAACCTTTCAAATTGTAAAGTCCTTTAAAGGTGCACATGGTGCTGAGGCTTGCAGGGATGTGCCAGCCTGATGGTAGAGTCAGAGTTTGTCTGGCAACCTTGCCAGGACGTACTTAAGACACACAGGTTTGTGTTGCTGCAATATACCTTCTGTATGCTGGATTCCACTTAATTGCTATTTACTTAGTTCATAGTCACAACAAGGGAACTACCCAAAAAAGCACGGCTAGTACAAATACCAAAGACTTTTGTTTCTTGAATTTAGGACGTATGTATGACAAAGAGCAACAAATCATCTAAGAGCATGCTAAAATGCAGACTACAAGCCCAACCCCAGCTATCTGATATCATAGACTTTGGGTAGGATCCAAGAATTCAAGATGCTTTAAAACATTGCTAGTGATTCTGATGTTGATGGTACATGAATCATACTTTTAAAAATATCTGAAAAACTGTTTTGATTTGTGCTTTTCAAAAACCATGTAAATATGGAACTTATTATACAAAGACTTTACTGGTTTATTTATTCATTTATCATCTACTAAAAGCCTACTCAGGAAAATCTGCTCAAATGATGGGAAACATTTATTTACCTAAAATAACTTTAGGATATTTTATAATATTCAAAAGATGAAATCAAGTAAGGAGAGTCATGTAAACTAGCCCCCCCCTTTTTTTTTAAAGATTTTATTGTTATTGGAAAGCCGGATATATAGAGAGGAGGAGAGACAGAGAGGAAGATCTTCCATCCGATGTTTCACTCCCCAAGTGAGCCACAATGGGCCGATATGCGCCAATCCGATGCCGGGACCAGGAACCTCTTCCGGGTCTCCCACGCGGGTGCAGGGTCCCAAAGCTTTGGGCTGTCCTCAACTGCTTTCCCAGGCCACAAGCAGGGAGCTGGATGGGATAAACTAGCCCTTTTAATGTGATAAATTTTGTCAGCCTGACTTTTTTTTTTTTAAGTAAGAGAGTTGATGTTAATTGGTTAGATGTAGATTTCTTCTGGGCCCTTAATCAAGACTCTACATTGTTTTCCAGGGGAATGTGTACTCGATTAGCTAGCGAAGCCTCTACCTGTCGTGCTGGGATCGCATGTAGGCACTAGTTCACATGCCAGTTGCTCCACTTCTGATACAGCTTCCTGCTAATGAGCCTGGGAAAGCGATGGAGGATGGCATAAGTCTGAGCTCCTGCACCTACATGGGAGACTTGGAGGAAGCTCCAGTCTCCTGGCTTCAGATCAGCTCAATCCCAGCCATTGTGGCTTTTTGGGAAATCAACCATTGGATAGTGGATCTCTCTTTCTTTGTCTCTCTTTAACTCTGCCCTTTCATTAAACATAAATAAATCTTTTTTTTAAATTGGTAAGTTGGAAAATTTGACATTCTAATTTGAAACTGAGAGGCCCATTTGTCTATTGACTCTTCAAAAAGTACATGACAAGTGCAATTATGAGATAATGCATATTTTCCATGAACTTTGAAACTATCTTCATTTGAATGCAAATGTCTAGGTTTATTAGTAATATGTAGCTGATGGTGATTTCAATGTCTGTATGCCTCTCATAATTATAAGAAGAGGAGGACATGTGTGTCAGAATAACCTAGCCATTTGGTTTTGGCATACTCAAGTACCAAGATGATCTACAATAATCTCTGCCCCCTGGTATTCAGGCAACTCTGTATTTCTGTCCAAATTGTATTGGTCCCAGTTTGAATGTTTGTGAAACATGGAAGATATGATGGAATGGTGGCCAGCTGTGGGAAAACCCACCAAGGAATGTCCATGTAACAAAGAGCTGAAATCCCCAGATAAATGATGCTTTGGCAGCCAAAAACTCCCACTTTGTCCTTCAAAGAATAACAGCTCTGAGCAATGTCACTGTAACCCATCTGCAGCCAAAACCACCCATCTAATAGCTCTCTACTCCTTGAAACTTAGTGATTACCTGATTTTTGCTGATGGTATGTTGGAGCTTTTAATTGATCGGGATGATACTCTGCTGGCTCTGTCTTCAGACCAGAGAGGGTATACCTAAGAAGCCATTGAACTTGACTGGACAATAAGATGCTGGACTCTATGTTTGGTATATGCTTGCAATGGGGGAATCTCAACTGAACTTGAACTGTGGTTATGCAACAAGGTGGAGGAATCCACCATGGGGGGAGGGTCTGGGGAGGGGTGGGGAGAATCCAAGTACCTATGAAACTGTGTCACATAATACAATGTAATTAATGAATTAATAATAATAAATTAATTTAAAAAAACACAATGAAATCACAAAAAAATAATAAAATAAAATAAATGTTTCTTCTGTTAACCTGAAGTGCTCAGACAGCTTTTTTTTTTTTTTTTAAGATTTATTTTATTTTTATTAGAAAGTCAGATATACTGAGAGGAAGAGAGACAGAGAGGAAGTGGAGCCGCTGGGATTAGAACCAGCGGCCATATGGGATCAAGACGAGGACCCTAGCCACTAGGCCACGCTGCCGAGCCCTCAGACAGCTTTTTATAATGCAACAGAACTCTAGTATAATTTCCATCCATCATCGTTTTCTATGTAAAATATCTGGGATGAGTCCCTCAAATCTTCTGCTATTTGACCTTGGGATCTTCTAGCTTCCAGGAAAAAAAGAAAAGAAAAAGAAAAAGAGAGAGAGAGAATACATTCTCACCAAATTAAGTATTGCTTTCATTCCTAGTGGTTAGTATTTTTTAAAAACCTCATGACAGGAGGTTTTTCAATAATTTAGACTTATTTTACTATGTTGTACCATAAAGGTCATTTCCCATTAAAAGATAATACTTAATATTACTGAAAGTTGGAGACAAAATCATATTCTTTGATTTTTTTTTGTCTTGTTAGTCACAAATTTTATGGAATCTATATATAATATTTATTCACTATAATTTCAGTCTTCTTTAATCATGTGATTTGAATGAGAAAAATTCTCAACTAAAGCTCACCATACTTCAGTGTTAGAATTATCCTAAAATTAATCACTTTTCAATAAGCTCACACAAATAAATAATAAATAATTTTTATTATTTATATGCTCTTATATTTTAATGTGAGATTTAGAGAAGATAACATCCAATAAAATATAATAACCTTTTACTATCCAAACTTTGGATTCTCATGCATTCATATTAATACCTATAAATGCATTTTGACTTGCAAAATAGACAAGGAAATTTTCTATGATCTTGATTGCATTCAATGAATCTTTGAAATTAGTTTGGGATGTCACTAAATGTAACTCATATGAAATATAGTTTTAATTTTGAAACGAGTCATATGTTGCTGATGGATAGCTACAAAATATATATTAAAATGTTTTGCAATTATGTCCTTTTTAAGAAGAAATTGAACCTCTTAGGCAATAAAATCATTGAATGTAACTTTCAACCATACTTTTCAACAGCTCTTAATTTTTGTAACAAGGTAGGACTATCACTGGCTAGCTTGTGAGTTAGGTGGAGAGCACCAAACAGCTTATGTGCACTTCCTGTCCTCTTATCTACAAACCTGCAATGATATATTACAAACAAGTCTCTGTCTTCCAAATGTAATTCTCTTGTTCACGGTCTTATTTTCTGCTACAAGGCAGCTTCACTGACAACTTAGGTAATATGTGCTCTCTACTTACAAAGGAAGAGACAGAAAAGAGAGATCTTTAATCTGGACATAGACTCACCAGATGAGCATAATAACCAGGGCTTTGCCAGGCCAAAGCCAAACGTTTAACTTGGACTTCCACATGGATGGCACAGATCGGAGCACATGGGCAATCTTCAGCTGCTTCTCCCAGGTCATATTAATGGGTAACTAGATCAAAAATGGGGCAGCCAGGGGCTCACATTTTAGAATAGCAGATTAAACCACTGCCTGTGCTGCCATTATTCCAAATGAACACTGGTTTAAGTTCCAGATGTACCCCTACAAATCTAGCTTCCAGATTATGTTATCCAGCAGAGTAGTGTAAGGCGGTCTAAGTGTTTGGACCCCTAAACCCATGTGGGAGACCTGGATGAAAATTCTAGCTTTTGGTTTCCACCTAACTCAGCCTTAAAATATTGTGGCCATTTGAGAAGTGAATTACAAGATGGAAAATTGTTCCACCTATCCATCTACCTATCTGAATTTTCTTCTCTCTGTGTGTGTAATTCTGGCTTGAAAATAAATTTATAAATCTAAACAAACAAACAAACAAACAAACAAAAAACCAAATAGAGGCGGAACACCTGGGACACAAATCAAGACCCATATAGGATACCAGAATCAAAGGCAGAAGTTTCACCAGCTACAATAGCACCACAAATAAAATTTCAGATGCTTATTACCTCCATAAGTCTCCAATTGAAAATATTTTAGACAGCCATATACCTTGTGGTCTCATCATTCATAATATATAAGTGATGCTTATTTCATATTAATAAACACAGGATTATTAAAATGTTTCCCCTACATATATTTCCAAGTTTGTAACTTATACTTAACACTGATTGATTATATTGATATTTTAATTTGAATGTGGAATGAGTATTTCTGTAAAATATTTTAAGGTGATCAATACACTTAGATCTTTATGATGATATTAGTTTCAGTTTTTATAATGCTAATGTGCCAAATGTTTATTATACATTCTAGAAAAACTTCTGAAGAAATAAAGAAATATAGATACATACACACACTACACATACACATGTGTTTATATTATGCACATATGTGTAAGTATAATTTCAAATAATGGAAAATTATTTCATCAATACTACTTATGAGATATTATGTAGAATGGGCTCAAATAAGACCATTACATATGCTCGTGGATCACAAACATCAATTTTCTCCACTTGATGAGAATTGTCAATTCCAGTGCAACCAAATTTTCAGCAGGCTTTTTGACCGGAAATTGGCACACCATCCTCATTTGAATGGAAATCTAAAAGACCATGATGGCCTACATAATTTGGGAAAAAATGGAACAAATTTGAGTGAGCAGTTTCATCCAAACTTTACCCACTCATGCTACAATTAAACTACACTTTCATTATCAGAGATATTTCTGCTATAAATGTCCACTAAAAAGAAAAGTCATCAATCACGGATGTGCTTGAAGCAAGGCTGGTAAAGGAGATGGCATGCTGATAAATGCAAAAGCATAGAACTCTAGAGGACAGCACGGGAGGAATTCAGAGTGACCTTTTATCTATGATGATGTTCTAGATACAAAACCAAGATCACAGCCCATGAGATTTTTAAAAAAAAGTAAGAAAAAAAATTAGAGGCAGTTTCAACAGATTAATCCTCCTTCTTGTGGCGGCAGCATCACATACAGGTGCCAGTTTTGTCCTGACTGCTCCACTTCCACTCCAGCTCTCTGCTTATGTCCTGGCAAAGCAACAAAGGATGGCCCCAGTCCTTAGGCCCCTGCACCCACCCACATGGGAGACCCAGGAGAATTTCCTAGCTTTGGATTTATTCAGCTCCAGCTATTGGACCTTTGGGGCAATGAAGTAGTGGATGTAAGACCATTTTCCTCTCTCTCTCTATTTCTCGTTCTCTCTGTAAATCTGCCTTTCAAATAAAAATAAATGGATCTCAAATAAAATTAGCAAGTTTGACTCCAGTAAAGCCTTCTGGTCTGAAAAAGACACTGTTAAGACAATGAAAGGCCATAGATAAGAGGAAAGTTTTTGCAAACTTTATCCTCTAAAGGACTAATATCCAAAACATAGAATGAGTTTTTAAGATCAACAAAGTGAAAACAACATAATATGTATACATGTATCAAAACATCACATGGAATTCTATATAAGTTTCTAAATGCAAATGGTGTGAACAGAAATGCTATCAACAATTTAAAATCAGCAAATCATCTCTATTTGCAGATGGCATAATTCTCTACATAGGAGAACCGAAAGACTCAGTCAATAGACTATTGGAACTCATAAGAGACTTTGGAAGAGCATCAGGATACAAAGTTAGTGAATACAAGTCAATGGCACTAGTGTACACAAACAATTCCATGGATGAGAAAGAAATTGTAAGTGCAGTTCCTTTAAAATAGAGGAGAGGAATCTTAAATACCTAGGAATCAAGCTAACTAAATATGTGGAAGACCTCTACGATGAAAACTATAAAATATTTAAAAAGGAAATAGAAGAAGATCTTGAAAAGTTAAGAAACTTACCATGTTCCTGGATTGGTAGCATCAACATTATCAAAATGGCTACATTACCAAAATATTCAATGCAATCCCAATCAAAATCCCAACAACATTCTTCACAGAAATAGAAGAAAAATGATACAAACATTTATCTGGAACCACAAAAGAACATGAATAGCCAAAGCTATCCTGAAGAATAAAAGCCAAGCTGGAAGAATCACAATTCCAGACCTCAAGACATACTACAGAGCAGTGGTTATCAAAACAGTCTGGTACAGAAACAGAGAAGAAGATCAGTGGAAAAGAATAGAAATACCAGAAGGGAACCCACACATGTACTCAACTAATCTTTTACAAGAAAAGTGAAAACAATCCTGGTCTATTCACCAAATGCTGTTGGAACAACTGGATAGCAGCTTTCATAATAAAGAAGCAACACCTGCACCTGTCACAGTATACAAAAATCAGCTCTAAATGGACCAAGGACTTAAATCTACACCCAGAAGCCATCAAATATAAATTGGGAAAAAATTTGGGAAAACATAGGAAGCACTTTCCAAGGTATAGGAACAGGGAAAGACTTCTTAGAAAAGATGCCAAAAGCAAAGGCAACCAAAGCCAAAATGGACCAATGGGACTACATCAAACTAAAAAGTATCTGCACATCAAAGGAAACATTAAGTGAAGAAGCAGCCAACAGAATGGGAGAAAATTTTTGCACAATACACAAGTGATAAAGGACTAATATCCAGGATTTACAAAGAGCTTCAGAAACTCAGGGACAGTTTTCAAAAACACATGTGAAAAAATGGGCAAAGGAAATGAACAGACATTTTTCAAAAGAACAGATTCAAATGGCCAACAGATATTGAAAAGATGTTCAGGCTCCCTAGGCATCAGATATACAAATGAAAACCATGTTGAGGTACCACCTAACTCCAGTGAGACTGGCCTACACTCAGAACTCAACTAACAACACCTGCTGACGTGGATGTGGGGAGATAGGCACCCTCCTTCACTGCTGGTGGGAGTGTAGGCTGGTATAACCACTGTGGAAATCAGTATAGAGAATGCTCGGAGAATTGCAAATAAATCCGCCATGTTACCCAGCTCTTTCGCTCCTGGAAATATACCCAAAAGAAATGAAATTTGCATATGAGAAGGGGATTTGTTAACCTATACTTGCAGCAGCACAACCTACAATAGCAAAGACATGGAAACAAACCAGATGTGTTTCCAAAGAAGAGTGATTAAAGAAACTGTGGTACATCTATTATATGAAATTTATTCAGCTATTAAGAAGAATGAAATTATGCCATTTACAACTAAGTAGTCCCAACTAGAGACCATTTTGCTCAATGAAATGAGTCAATAACAGAAGAATAAATACCATATATTCTCTCGAATGTAAGGAAACCATCTTGGAAAGTGTAACTTTAATAACCCGATCCGTACTGCTTTCTTTTCTTTTCTTTTTTATTTTCTTTTCTTTTTTTCTTTTCTTTGCTTTTGTTTTCTTTTCTTTGCTTTGCTTTGCTTTTTTTTTTTTTTTTTTTTTTTTTTTTGGCTCCTTCCCATGTGTTTTGATGTTTTATTTGAGTTTCATTTATTCCGAATACTTTCTTTTCTCTTGTCGAATTCATCATTGGCTCATGGATTACATGGTAGCATCATTTTTCCCAAGAGATTTTTGTGTTTCCTTTTTGTCACCCATGTGTTGGTTACACAGTGGCACTTTTTTTTCCCCCTTGGTGCTGTAATTTATTGTTGTGGCTATTGTTCTAATTCATTCCAGTTGTTGGCCTTGTTTCATGGCTTTTCATTTGTGGAAATGTATAGTGATGGAGTACTGGGGTCTACTATATCCAGATGTGGGGGTACAGTGCAACATGCATCCCTGCTTTCAAACAAAACATGGACTCCCAATTAAACTGTTGGAAATGTGTAGGCAATGGGATGCCGGACTGTCTGACACTGTCTGTACCAGGAATGTCAGGGCACGCTTAAATATGAGACTGATAGAAGTATGACTTTTTATGAAGGACCATACATTTCTAGCAACATGGGGAAAACCTATCAGGGGTGGGAGTTTCGGGGGCAATCCCAAATAAAATAAAATTTAAAAAAATAATAAAATGAGCAACATAAAAGCATATTCAACATCACATGTCATTAATGGGTTTGTAAATTTAAGAAATGAGATGCCACCACCTACCTATCAGAATGGCTAAAATTTACAACACTAACATCAAAAACTGGAATGTGGTAAAGAGGAATTCATATTCACTGGCAATGAAGATCTAAAGTGGTGCAGGTATTTTCTAAGACACTTGGCACAAAATTTATCATATTTATGGCTGTATTAGCCAAGTGTATTCCTGAATGTCTAACCAGATGAATTTACAGCAATTCCACCCAAATGTTAGACCTAGGAACTTATGTGAGTAGCAGTTATATTCTAAATTTCCAACTCTTGGAGAAAGTAAGATGTATTTCAGTAGTTGGATGGATAAACTAACTTGTTCACATGTATGGAAATTCTTCAGAAATATAAAGAAATGAGCTTTCAAATTATAAAAAGACATGGATAAACTTTAAATTCATATTTCTTGGTGAACAAAGCAAGTCTGAAAATATTGCATAGTGTCTTTTTTCAGTTAAGTGATTTATTTGAAAGGTAATGCTATGGAATAATAAAAAAGCAAATTAACACACAATGGCTTCCTGGGACTCCAGAGCAGGAAAAGGATAACGAGAAAGCACAGGTAAATTCTTAGTCAGTGGAATTTCTGTGTGACCTTATAATGGTAAATATATGTCACTACATCTTTATCCAAACCCGTGAAACACAGAATGTAGAAGTAAAACCTGATGTAAATACACATTTCAGTTAATCATGTATCAGGATTGGTTCATCAGTGTTAACAAATAAACCACTCTAACATAAGATGTTAATAGTACAGGAAACTTGTGGGAGATTGTACAGTAAATAGGAACTCTGCCTTCAGCTCAGTGTTTCTGCAAGATAAATTAGCCAGAAGTAAATTCAATTAATTAAAAAATAAGTAAAGTCTAAGGCAACATGTTGTCATCATAGTGACTTTTAACCAATAATGTAAATGAGCTCTTCAATGAAAAGTCACAAAACATTAAAAATAAAGATAAAGAACACACACAGATACACACACACACGAATGGAAGAAGCCTACATATTCATGAATGGGAAGAATTAATATCATCGAAATGTCCATCTTTCCCAAAGCAATTTACAAATTCAATGTGATTCCACTCAAAACACCAGATGTTCTTCTTAGATCTGGAAAAAAGAAAAGCGACCCTAAAATGTATGTGAAATCATAAGAGATTTGAATACTTACAGCAATCCTAAGCAATACAATTAAAGCAGGAGGCATTAGAGCATCTAATTTCAACACAGACCTCATAGCATTTACAAGCAAAAAAAGCTTGATACGGGCACAGCAGTAGGCACGTGGACCAATGGAGCAGACTGGAGAACCTGGATAAAAAAACCATGCATCCCTAACCAACTACTACTGCAACAATGAGCTAAAATCAACCCCAAACAAAAGAGGATCTCTTCAACAAATGGTGTTCTGAAAAATCAGATATCTGCAAATCTAAGCATGAAACAAGACCCTTAGCTTAAACTACACACAGAAGCCATGGCACAGTGCATCTGAGCTGTAAGACCTGAAATAATAAGATTACTAGAAAAAAATATAGTGGAATCATTGCATGCACAGTGATATGGACAAAGATCCCTTGGATGAGACCTGAACAGCAAAGGCAACAGGGCAAATGGACAAGTGAACTTATAGCAAACTGAGAGTCTGTGTATAGCAAAGGAGACTTAGCCATGTGAAAAGCCAATGGATAAAATGGGAGGAAATATTTGCATTTCATATTTCTGATGAAAGATTATTATTCAGGATATATCTAAGAAGCTCAAAAAACTCAACAAAACAATCACATGAGGGAGTGAAATAGGAATATGAACAAGGCATTTATGAAGGATTAATTGAAATGGCTCACACATATGTGAAAATGTGTCTGGATTCACTAACCATCAAGTAAACGCAGATAAAAGCCATAGTGAAGTTTCAACATACCCCAGTTAAATGGCTAGTATACAAAACATTTTTTTAAACAAATGCTTTGGTATGACCTGGGGTAAAATGTACCCTAATATATGGTTGATGGTAATGTTTACTAGTACAACTATTGTAGAAGACATCATGAAGATTTCTCAGAGATCTGAAAACAGGTGAACATATGACCCAGTCATTTCACTCCTGGAAAAAACTTAAACTTGAAAATATGAAGTAAAGTAAAATATATTATTGGAAAAACTTTTTAAAGCAAAATAAGTAAGAAGGAGAGAAGATGTAGTGAGAAAGGGAGAGAATGAGAGTAGGATCAAAAGTAACATTATGATTTTGAAATTTATATGTGAAATAGATTTTTTCTTTATATCATTTTTAAGTCAAAGAAAAATTTATATTGGTTATTTATAATACCAAACTATATCAGTTATCTTTTTTATGAGATTGAAGGGGATGGATACTTTGGATCTGAATAGATCCATGGCAATCAGGAAATTTTTCTTTATGAAAGAATGGATTGATTTAGTTATGTTACTTAAAAGTAAAGAGAAACAGACAGACACATAGAGAAAGAGCTCCCATCTTCTGGTTTACTCCTCAAATGCCTGCAAAGGTTGTGCTGGGCCAAGATGAAACTGGAAGCTGGGAATTTAATCCAGGTCTCCCATATGATTGGCCCGAGCTCAGCTACTTGTCTTATCATCTGCAGTCTTCGAACAGGGAACAGGAGCATGAGCTGAACCCAAAGGTAGGCGTTCTCATAGGGGAGGCAGGCATTGCAGCAAAAGCTTAACCACTAGGCTGCACACCCACTCAATTAGGCAAGCCCACAGACTATTGTTTGTATATTACAGTTCTCATAATTTAACTGAAATGCTGAACATTAGCTAAATTGAAAAGATTCAATATCAAATTTCATAGACTACATCTAAGGACTAAAGGATATATGGTTATTGTGGTTGTTTACTGTGTGGGTAAGAAACCATTGAATTTCTGTTTGGCCTAATTCTACAGATTTTTCTCCTTACTCTTCGGACTTACTGGAAACTACTCCAGTAATAAAACAATTTCTCCAATCAAAGTGGTTGAAACTGTCTGGTAAGTTCCAAAATATTCTAAATGGAGACAGGGAGGAAGAAAAAACCAGGGAATTTGAGGTAGATTTATTGGAAACAAATTCATGTTGTGGTGGGAATATTTATCACAGTTGTAATTATAGAATAACTTGCTTGACATAACTTCATAAACTGTTTCCCCAAAAGCTTCTTTTTTCTTTCTCTCTCTCTCAGATCATGCTGAATCTGATCAGAGCAGCTCATTTATCTGCAGGTCTCCTCTGCTTACTTCCAACATAGACTAAGGGTTTGCATTTAGTTTAACAATTCCCAAATGAAGTGCTTGCTGAAGTTCAACTAATGAATATGTCCTCATTTTCTCTCATGGTGAGCATGTATGTAAAATTTTGTTAAGCACTTCTTAATCACATTCCACATAGGTCATCAACTAGGAGTTTAGTTTTTAGCTCATTATTTAATGTCCTTTTGAGCATTTTGTAAGATTATTCATATATTGTCAAGTCACTGTTGGATGTTTCAGTTAGAAAGTGGAATTTATATGTTTTATTCAATAACTAATTTTTTTTCCCAAAGTACAAGAACTAAGGAAGAAGCCAATCAAAATATTTGAGGTTTTTTGTCTAGCTGCCATTTCAGCCCTGAGCAGTGTGGATCTACCTGGTCCCTTGTCTGACAGCTTCACCAGCCAAATCTAGCTTTTTTTTACCCTTTCAGAAGCCCTGACTCTTTCACCCGAAACAGTCTAAGTTTTTGCTTGATTCCTTTTTTTTTTTTTTGGTAGATTGAAGTGACATAGACTTATAATTTATCAGCTTCATAAGCACTAAATGTGCTAAACTAAACTTTCTTGGTTTCTAGCATCCACTAATCTTAAACTGTTTTGAGATTGGGGCACATTATTAAAACACCACGTTCATAACACCTCCTGCCTTAGATTGGAAGTAACTAAATTGCATGCTTTGCAAGTGTAGCAGCGCCAATCTCAATGTGTAATTAAACAGCAGGCATGAGACTTCCCTGAAAAGCAGAAACACAGTTAAACCCTAAAGGAGTGTGGAAGGCAACACTGTAGAGTAATTGTTGGAGCTAGGTCCTATGTATTTCTGTGTCTTGGGTTTTATGTTTGCAGAGTTTGGATGAATATAAAATGATGTTTATAAAGGATCAAATGGTAGCGGACTCATAAAAGATCCATCCATTTTCTACTCTTTCTGTAAGTCAAGAAAGAAAAAAAAAACATGAGATACCTTATCTCCTGTCCTCTAACTCTGCTTCCTCCCTCACACTACAAATTACTTTCTTTCTCAATTTTGCAGTCTCTGTGATAATTTTTAATCTGTGAAGTTAATATAATTGCAATGATATCTTAATAGGGCTTTTGTAGTGATGAATTAGCAAAGAAATTAATCAACATTATTAACGCCATAACCAGGATAACAACAGTAAGTATTTTATGTGTATGGGAATTTGGAGACATTCTTATGATCAGTAACACGTTAGATTTTTATTTCCCTTGAAACAACCTGCAGGCACAAGATTGAGCTATTTTTAAAGTTACAGAATGGTCATGCCAAATAAATGTTCCTTAAAACATGCACACGCTCCTGAGAAGCTATCTCACTTTCCATAGGACTTGGGGAAACAAGAATTTGTTTTGAGTATCACAATATACTTATAAAAATTAGGTCTTGTGCAGTTTTAGTGTATTGCATGTTTGTCTCAAACACTTCAGGATTCATAAGGCAAACCTTCAATCTAATGCCACATTTCTTATCTCTGAGAAATGTTAGATTCCATTGCCTTTACCTCTTCGTTTTGTTTATTGAGAAAGCAATCATTTTTAAGAATAGGTATAGTGTTTTTACATATGCCTATTAGCCATTTTAATTTGTTCTTTTGAAAAATGTCTGTCCATTTCCTGTACCCATTTCTTCTCAGGGTTGTTTGAGTTTCTGAAGCTCTGTGTAAATACTAAATAATAGTTCCCTATCGGTTGTGTAATGTACAAAGATTTTCTCTCATTCTGTTTGTTGCTTCTTCACTTTGCTGATCATTTCATTTGCTGTACAGAAGCTTGTTAGTTTGATGTCATTCCATTTATTTATTTTGGCTTTGGTTGCCTGTGTTTTTGGTGACTTATCTAAGAAGGCTTTGCCAATGTCAGTATCTTGCAGAGTGCTGCCTATGTTTCCCTCTAATGGTTTGATGGTTTCTGGGTGCAGACTTAGGTCCTTGAATCATTTAGATCTGATTTTTGTATAAGGTGACCTGTATAATGCTTATGCTTCTTAGCTATCAGGGAAAACAAATGAAAACCACACTAAGGTGCCACCTAACTTCAGTGAAATTGACATCCATTTAAAACTCTGCGAACAATCCTGCTGATGTGCATGTGGGGAGAAAGATATTCTATCTCACTGTTGGTGGGAGTGTAGGCTGGTACAACCACTATGGAAATCAGAAGAGAGAGTGTTAAGAGAACTGAAAATTGATCTTCCATATGACTCATCTACCCCAAGTCTGGGAATATACTCATTCAATGAAATTAAATCTGAAGATGAGAAAGGGGTCTATAATATTTACAGCAGCACAGTCTACAATAGCAAAGACATAGAAACAACCCTGATGATTGTCCAAAGAGGAGTGGATAAAGGAATTGTGGTTTATCAACTCAATGGAACACCACTCAGCCATTAAAAAGAAAAAAAAATCTACCATCTGTAACCAAATAGTCCCAACTACAGACTATTACACTCATTGAAATAAACTAATGCCAAAAGGACAAATATCATATGTTCTCTCTGATATAAGGCACCTTTCATGCAAAATACCAGATCAATAGATGTGGAGGTAAACAGGCATGTATATATAGTCACCTACACAAACAGTATAATAGAGACCATGATATTGAGATATGAAGATACAATGCAGTGTGCATCTCTACTTCCAAATCAAAGATGGATTCCTAATGAAAGTGTTAAATATATCTTGAAAATAGTATGCTGTACTCTCTGCTATTGTGTATACCTACAATGTGAGGAGATGCTTAGACAGCAAAATGATGGGGTTGTGACTGTTATTGAAGGATTATACTATTCTAATAATATAGGGGAAAGTAGTGGGGGTGGAAAGAGGAAAGTTGGGCAGGGGATATCCCAGATAATATAGAACTATATCATAAAATAAACAAAAACAAAATGGGAATAGGATTCATGAACTAAAATTAGAGTTACAATCAAAAATAAAAATGATTTACTCACATATTAACAAATAAAGGAAAAAAATCACTTCCAGAGGTTCTATAATACAGGGATGCAGTTTAGGCTAGGGATTTATATGCTAATGTATATATCCATGTCCCTGACTAAAGCATCCGGGTTTGAATCTACCTTTCACACCCAACTCAGCTTTCCTATATTGTAGACCAAAGGATGGTATAGTGATGGTTCAAATGTAACTATAAGATGACTGATGATCTGATCCAAACACATATTTTGGCTGCAAAATCTGTACACATCAATCACAAGTCAGGAGATAACAATAGATATGTAAAATCATTGTGATTAATCTCATCATTTTATCACCTCTGACTTTAAACGCTGAAATCCATATTAGAGGATAGTATTTTCTATTAAATACAAGAGGAATCTTTACTCCCCAAATAGCCACAACAGCCATTCCCTGACTGCTTGTCAATATATGTGTCTAATCATGATCATCATTGTCAAGCAATGATGGAAATGAAAACTTAAGTCTATAAAAGTTAAATAAAGAAGCAGCACTTAGTCAATCAGCCTCTTCATTTGTTAATTGCTACATTTAATGGATCATGCTGAGTTACAATCGAAAACCATGGACTTTTGTTAGGATTCTTACACTGATAGCTCAAATGCACAGTGATTATCAATTTCGATTGAATTTCTAGGTGTTACAGTCATTCTTGCAAGGACTTGGTTTGATTTTATGTGTAAAATGAGGCCAAACTTTGACTTGGTGCCTTAAGTCTAAGAGTCTAGGATCAAATGCTTGGCTGCTTTTCATTTAGATATTTAGAATTCTCTCTCTCTTTCTCTCTCTCTCTGATAAGCATTTATTTTAGTGAAAAGATAAAAAAATAATTTCAATAGATAAACCGTTTCATAACTGATAAAATGATACAACCCAAACAAAAACTTTACCATAGTAAATGTGTTTCATCTTACATTGAATTTTTAAAAATTCATTAAAATACTTGTTACTTTTAATACTGCTTTCATTATGAATGGGATATGAAAGCTGTGGACCATCAGCTTTGATTAATCCTTGGATAAATCATCATGAATAGGTAAGAGAGGGAGCATTTTGCAAAGGGGCTCTTGCATAAATGAAAAATGTGTTTAACGTTTGTATTCCAGCTCCAGTGTTAGGAAGCATGCGTTGTCATTTGTCCTTTGCTTCTGTTCAAGAGAAGAATAATGATCATCCCATTTCAACTGAAGAAGGAATTCATATTCAGTAGCATCCATGAAAGTCTCACTTTTTTCCCTATGTCTATTGAATTCTAAAGAGACAGAAAGGATTAGACAAGGAAACCAAAAATGAAACATTTTTACAACTCCTCTCAAAAACAGTATTATATTGGGTGGACAGAGACGGAATGATACAAGAAAAAAGTAAAGAGAGAAATTTGAGATTTATTAAACTTGATATGTTTGCTTGTAATTTTCCTCTAGTCCTATAATAGCATGTCCTTACTATAATGAACATTTAGAAAATCAGCATTTAGGGCCCGGTGCCATGGCCTAGCAGCTAAAGTCCTCGCCTTGAAAGCCCCGGGATCCCATATGGGCGCCGGTTCTAATCCCGGCAGCTCCACTTCCCATCCAGCTCCCTGCTTGTGGCCTGGGAAAGCAGTTGAGGACGGCCCAATGCATTGGGACCCTGCACCCGTATCTGAGACCTGAAAGAGGTTCCTGGTTCCCAGCATCGGACTGGCGCGCACCGGCCCGTTGCGGCTCACTTGGGGAGTGAAACATCAGATGGAAGATCTTCCTCTCTGTCTCTCCTCCTCTCTGTATATCCGGCTTTCCAATAACAATAAATCTTAAAAGAAAAGAAAAGAAAAGAAAAGAAAAGAAAAGAAAATTAGCATTTAATACAGCATTCAGGACTGTGGCTTTGTAAATTAGATTCTATTGCTCCATTGTATTTTATAGAATTTCGATATCTTTGCTAATTTTGTGTCTTTTAATTCTATCAGTTGCTGGCAGCAAGTATTAAAGTCTTCAACTTTCATTGTGTGGTTGTCTCTCTTGTGGATCCTACTTTTGCTGCACATAGCTTCAGACTTTCTTGTTCGATGTGTGCACAACTAAAATCATTGCATTTCCTGATGGGTTAATTTTTTATTATTATGAAATGTCACATTTTGTTTCTAGTATTTACTCTTAAGCGGAAATTACAGTAGTAATTTCTGATTATTTTTATTATTGTTTAATCGGAATATATTTTTCTGTTTTCCTGTGTGGTTGCATTTTAAGTAGGTTTCTTAAAAATAGCATGGATTTGGTCAAATGTTTATGCCCTCTGACAGAGTTCATCTTTGCTAGTGTATTTTGCCTCTTTACTATTAAAACATTTACTGATAGAACGTAAGAAAAGATAATAGATGAGAACTAAAAGAATAGAACTTTATTTTGCCATTGTATTATTTGTTTTCTATATTTATCCTCTATGACCTCAAAATACGTTTTGCTTTAATTTCTATTCTGTAAGTTGCTCTTCCATTTGTTGGGATTCTACCATGATTTACTCTTAGGAGTTTTTATTTGTATTCTATTAAAGTGTATATTTTATAATGTATTTGTGGCTGTAGTTCTGATTCTCCACACAAAAAGACAAAGGTAGAGACAAATTTGTATATGGAAAAGGAGACAAAGAAAGAGCTTGAGTTAGTTAGAGGTCCAGGTAGTGATTGCAGAGAAAGAGTTCAAGATGGAAATGATATGTTGATGAAGATATAGGTAATGGGTGGAGAGAGAGAAAGAGAGAGATACTTGGGCCAGTGTGGTTGTTTATCAGGCTAATCCTCTGCCTGTGATGCCAACATCCTATCTAGGTTTCAGTTCTAGTCCTGGCTGCTCCACTTCCGATTCAGTTCTCTCTAATGGCCTGGGAAAGCAAAGTGGAGAGTGGCCCAAAGCCTTGGGTCTCTGCACCCATGTGGGAGACATGGAAGAAACTCCTGACTCCCAGCTTTACACATGAAAATTACAATCATTTGGGGCACCAAACCGGTGGATTGAAAACCCCCTACTCCTGCAACTCTTTCAAGTAGAATTAACAAGATTTATGAGTCTATAAATCTAGTCCTATTTACATCCCCTTTAATTTCTCATTTTCATTTAAGCTTTCATAGATTTCATGAAGCTTCATGAAGATTTGTGTCTTTCACCAAGCCTGAAGACTTGTCAACCTATTTATTCAACTTTCATTTTAGTGTCATTTTCTCTCTGCTGCCCTTATTTGATAATAAGACAACTGCTGGCTCTTCTTTTATTTCTTCACATGTTCTTAAGGTTCTGTTCATTTTGTTCAATTCATTTTATCTCCATTATTCAGATATTATAAGTTGAGTTGATTTAACATTTACTAACATGGAATGATTGTGATATTGCTGCTTCATTAAACAACAAACTAGCAAGGGTTTACCTTTGGATAAAAACTAGAGGAAATCATGTTTCACTTTTATTTATGCTTCATGATTATATTAATTACTGAAATATCCTGAAGCATTACAGTTTATTTATTCAAATGTTAATTTTCTATTGAATTTTTAGGCCCAGAATGTGATTTCTTATGTTTCAATTTTTTCCCTCTTTCTTACTTTTATTTTTCCTTGTGAAAAGAGATACTGCACACAAACCTTAATTCAGAGTAAACAGAGTCACTGGGGGAAAAGTTGTTTTCTCATTATTTAGAGCACCAATTCATAACAGTTCCTGGCCTGAGAAGAGGGGTGAACGCCTTGATCAGTGTGGAGGCTCTATGCTTCCATACGGATGCAGGAGTCTTGAGGGTCCTGTTCCTCCAGGAAGCAACTAATGAACACTTTTTGGCACATGCTAGAAAGGGCCAACATCAACCCGCCTTGTAATTTATTTATGTTTAAATTACTTCAGTTTGGGAAGAATGCTGAATTACGCTGATTTCCCATAAAACCAGCTTATTTTGATGAATACTAGGTTGTTGCTTGAGGCAGGATATTAGATAACAAAAAATAAACACATATACATGCCTATAAATATCTCCAACCTTTTACTCTGAATCAAACAATTGCTTTTGTCCTTTATATTGATTCACTTTGTAATTAATAGTAACTTCCACAATGAATGTCATTTGCACAATTTAAGCATTCAACAATATTAATATTCCCTTCTTAGAAGTAAAAATGAGCTGGAGAACCTTTGAACAGCTATTTGAAGCATATTTTGCAATGAGACTGGGCATCTGTGGCTGTAATTAAAGGAAGGGTGAATTATTCTTTAAATCAGCATCTTTGCTGATATTTTACACTCTGATTACTCTTATTGGAAGAAAATAGTCGATGTTATGAACTGGTTTCCAGGAATCCACATTAGTATGAAACTCTACCAAGTAGTGATTTTATTAGCTTTTTTTTCTCTGTAAAGGCTATTGTATCTAAATCTAAACTCTAAGTAACCATAAATAAAATTTATAGATGTTATTTGGCAAGAAAATAATCCACCTTCCACCTTCTTAGAATGTGTGAGGAAGACGTTAAATATAACCTATCAAGAACATAATAAGTAACTTACAGACAACAGACTCGAATCAGCATTAAACAATAGTAAAACTACAAAGACATACAGGTGGAATCAAGAGCGATCCTGACAATCTCTTAACAGGAGGTCATATGCACAAAGTGGCGGGGGGACCCCAGGGTGGAGCAGGTGGACAGGAGGAGGCTTGTATCCCAACCCTGAGGACTCCTGGATCCTCACCAAGGACTATCAGTATGGGCAACAAGGACTACACCCCAGCTGCCAAGGAGACCACGGGGAACTGGAATGCCTTCGGAGGCCAAGAACTCTAAGGTCATCCACCCCCGTTTGGATCTACCACATGGGATGGAAGAAGCCCAAACCCTTCCTTGCAGGATCCAAGGTAATCGGATCAGCAAGCTTCCTTCAGGATTAGGGAGAGGAGCCTTCTCTGGTCCTCACTTAGTTCCAACTTTGGATCCCCACCCCATCTTGCAATGACCATCAGGGTTGTTCCGGAGCCCCTCACCCCAAAACACACAAACACACATGCACACAGACGCACACACAAACACAAATTGGAATAGACAGACAGAGAACAACAAGGAAAGCTTGGAACCAGACAGGAAATAGTCAGCGTGGACTCACACATGCCTTACTAGGTAGGACACAAAGATTAGTTACTCCTCACTAAGGTATCAAAGATTTCTCTGCACATCCCTCCTAAAACTGTTCTGCACTGCAACTGATGACATATGTCTTGTTAGAGTTATAAAACAGTTTAGACTATCCCAAAATCTGCCAAGTTCAGCAAAATTAAGCTTCAACACTATAAACTGCTGAATGCTAAAATGAAAATAGTCACGAGACAGCTGAATAGTACCTTATAGCCATTTTAAGGTGTATAGCAGCCAGTTCTGTGTATAAATTAAAACTGAAATGTCAATGAAGTAATCACAGGATGTGGTTAATAACTTGCATTTTTAACATATTTGTTACTCAATACCATGTCAATTAATTCCATAATGTTTAAATTGATGTTGATGTTATGTTGTGGCTTTTAATGGATCGGGGTGATATTCTGCCAGCTCTACCTTCAGACCAGAGATGGTCTCCCCAAGAAACCGTTGAATTTTTCTGGACAATAAGATGCTGAACTCTATGCTTGCAATGAAAGAATCTTGACTGAATTTGAACTGTAATACTGCAACAAGGAGGAGGAATCCACCATTGGGGGGAAGGTATGGGGAGGGGTTGGGGGAATCCCAGAGTCTATGAGACAGTGTCACATAATGCAATGTAATCAATAAATAATAATATATAAAAAACCAAGAATGCTAGCAAGCCACCCTTTAATGAGTAAAGTTTCTGAAGTGTAAAAAAAGTGGGGGATCTCTCCCATCTACTGGTTCACCAACTAGATGGCTGCCACACACAGCACTGAGACAAGTGGAAACCAGGAGACAAGAGTTTCCTCCATGTGTCCCATGTGAGTGCAAAAGCCCAAGCATTTGAGCAACTTCCAATTGCTTTTCCCTGGCCACCAGCAGGTAACTGGATCTGAAACAGAGCATCTGGAATACAAACCTGCCCCAATAGAGTATTCTGGGATTTCAGGTGCCAACTGTACCTGCTACATCACAATTCTGCCCACCCCCGTACTGTAAATACAAAGTATGACCTCAAAATTATAACTTGATTGTCAGTAACTAATACAGAACTTCAACACAAAGTGTCATTTAAGATGGATTCATTGGGCTTGGCGGTGTGGCCTAGTGGCTAAGGTCCTCGCCTTGATCCCATATGGCCGCTGGTTCTAATCCCGGCAGCTCCACTTCCTCTCTGTCTCTCCTCCTCTCAGTATATCTGACTTTGTAATAAAAATAAAATTAATCTTTAAAAAAAAAAGATGGATTCATTAATTTCTGGACCCACTAGGTTTAGGTGAACATGCTACCTAAGAAACTTCACACAAGTAACTTTGTGAAGAATCCACAGCCTGTGACATTAGAATTAGGAAGGTGTGGCTGGGGGTGGTCCTGCTGTTCAGAAAATTGGAATCTTTACTGTTACACAGCTGTAGCTTATCACTTAACCTTATGAAATTCTGAAATCTCAGCACCAAGTTAGAAATCCTTACAACTCATTTCACGGAATTGTTGGCTTCTTTCTGACACATACATACATGGAACAGATGTCTCCTTCCATTCCTCACTGAATGCTTGACTCCAATTTCCTTTTCACACTGGATTCTAAATGAATCCATTTGGTTTTCAGACTAGGGAATGCAAACACAGTACTGTGAAAGATTTAAGTTAGGCTGGGCCTGGTGTGGTACCCTAGTGGCTAGATCCTCGCCTTGCATGCACCAAGATACCATGTGGTGCTGTTTCGTATACTGGCAGCTCCACTTCCCATCCAGCTCCCTGCTTGTGGCCTAGGAAAGCAGTCAAGCGTGGCCCAAAGCCTTGGGACCCTGCACCCGTGTGGGAGACCTGGAGGAGTGTCCTGGCTCCTGCATTCAGATCAGATCAGCTCTGGCCAGTTTGGCCACTTGAGGAGTGAACTAGCTGATGGAAGATTTTTCCTTGTATCTCCTCTTTGTATATCTGCCTTTCCAATTCAAAAAAAATCATTTTAAAAAGAGTGTAAGTTAAGTCACAAGGGTGATTTGTACATACTTTTGTCTAGTGGATTGAAAAGGGTGGTGATAAGGTTAAGTGATTTCTAGTCCCATATTCTCTGCTGCTTACAGTGTCATTATTTGTTTTCCATCAAGAAGTTCTGCCACAGCATTCAATGATGGCAAAAGCCTGCATGTCAGTCAGAATGGGCTGCGCTCCGCTTCAGAAACAAAAAATCCCCATGTCTACAAGGCATAACAAAGTGCATTTCCCACTGCTGATGCATCAGTGAGTGAGGTCAACAGCTGGGCTGCTTCACGTCGCATTCACTTAGGAAAAGATCCTCCCAAGTCATCCTGTGTCTGTGGCATGTAACTCAAGCGTCCCTGATCCCCAAAACTCCTACCCAGAAGCAAAATCCTCACTATTGCCTCTCCCCCTTCCCTCAACATGATACAGCGTCTGGTACAAGTCACGTGGCATGAGAAATGGACAATCACACCAGGAGAATTGAGGCACTGGCAAGGACAATGATGATACTCCAACCATACGTATCAGTAGTTGTTAGAGTTACTAACTTACCCTGAAACCAAGTTTAAGCTTATTAAAATTTATGCACTGAAAAAATGTTGTTTGTGTTTTATGTAGTTGTTGCTCCCTGAGTGAGTGAGCTGTAGTACTTGTTACAAAATCTGTATGAAATCCTCTTTTCCAAATGATCTCTTCTCCAGCAAAAGTGTGCCTACACTAATTTCCAGAGGTGGTAGATCCTGGCACCCAGCTCATCACAAATAGCTGCCTACTATCTTTCTAAACCTGTGTTGTTGTGAGGGAGGCTTCATGGTTTAATCATTGCACCTTCTTTCTTTTTGAACTCCTGTTTGTGTGAGACTTTCCAGAGTATTTCAGAGTACTGACTCTGAGTGGGACCACTGCGGAATTTTTCAATTGTTTCTCCCCTGTTGAAGAATCTTATTAGGAATGGGCACTTCTTAACCTGACAGATTCTCTACAAGTTCAGGTGTTTGACCTTCAGGGATCATATTCTCCATTCATTTGAACTACATTGCCTTCCCCTCACGGCTGACACTGAAAGAAGGTCTGTGTGAGATGGTGTGGGGAGTATCAGAAGTCTGTGCATCTCAACTCCAAAACTCACAGGGTCTTCTTTCTCTAGTCTATTAGGCCAGCGATTTTTTTTTCAGGGTTTAAGCATCTTTGTATTTGTTCAGTTAGGTGCCGGTTAGTAGTAGGTCACATTCATAAATATGTTACATGTTGGCACTGATGTCATAAGAAAAAAATCATACAGTATTACAGAAATGTATTATTTTATTACTAAATCAAAACCATATTTAGTTTATATGAAAGCTATAACACCAAAGGTATTTCTATTATTAAAAAATTTCTAAATTGCTAAGGTTTCTTCCGACGAGATACAGATTTTCTGTGGACCCATAATGTGATGTTTTATTTAATACATTTTGATGCTAGAATAGGCCTACATTGTTTTAGAACTAAGAAACTTAACATTGTGGATCCATTTAATCTAATAGTGAGATGATTAAGATTGGAAAAGTTTTTACATTAAGGCAAGAAGAATTTCTGGGAAGCCTTTTGAAACCAGAAAAGAAAAAGTGTAAGGTAATAGAGGAGAAATTTCCAACGGGTGAATGAAAGGAACAACAATAATCCCAATGGATGGCAGCAAACTCGGACATTATCCTTTCTGCGTGTTTTAGTGATTGGCGCCAACGGTACAGAGTTGCTGAATAAACTTGACATTCACTTGTATCATGTGCTTTCTGGGTACTGGGTGCTAAAGGCTGTGATAACAAAGATTGTGAGAACAAGTAAAATCTTGGTGCTCGAGTTCTGTGACTGGCTGCTAATGTTTGCCCTAGCATGTGGAATGAGGGAGACAGTATGCAAACAGCGTATTGCTGTGTTTGATGCAACTCAACACACAAGCAAAGGAGACCTGTTATGAATCCCACATTTTATTTTGATCATGACATTAGATCCAGAGCCTTGAACACTTAATTATTTTTGTGCATTTGATTTGTGTGACAATACAGTGAAGTTTTATTTTAAGGCATGTTTTGAATCTTAAGGGAAAAAAACACAAGAAAACAAAAGAAATAAAGTGCTTTAATGACTCACCTTGCACTAGTTGGATGAGAAATCTAAAATGGATATAGCTGGTATCCACTGATTTTCTATCATCCTTAAACACCTCCAAAGAATGATATTGTACAAGGATAATCCTACAAGGAGTTCAGACTGCAGTTCGCCAGAGAAAACCCCTTCGCAGTTTGTTCATTGAAGGTAAACATATTAAGCTGTATTTCAAATACAAAGAAGAATGTGATTTATAGTAGGGAAGGCCCCAAGGAGAGAGTTCTGAGGTTTGGTTATTTTCTCTTATAGTTTGAATAACAAGGGTGCTGAAAATTGTGGCAGAAGAAACAAAAATAATTCACAAAGCGTTTGTCATAACATTGCTTCCAGACATAGGGACAGTGAAAAGATAATGAATTTTTGACAAATGAATTATTTACAATAAAGGACACACAAGTTAACAAAGAATGAACTCAGCCAAACACAGTACACATTGTATTATGTGTAATCATTGCCAGAAAAATGTCAGATACCTTAATAATGTTAACTGAATCTAAGATTTTATCACACAATTTTAAATATCACTTTTAAATAAACTTGAAAATAACTGTTTGTCTCAAGCCTCGTGTTTTCACAGCATGAAGACCAATATGGCAGTTTAGACTTGGAGTACGAGTCAAAAATCTCAATTCTGAATTCTAGATTTGCCACTGAGCACTTACATGACATAAAGCCAGTTCAATGGCTGCTGAGCCTTTATCACTTATTTAATTTTTAACTGATATATAAAAAATTATGCATGCCTATGACACCTTTATACAAACAGACACGGTGCCATGTTCAATGGATTAAATGAAACCCGTGTAGGCATATGTCTCGTCATTTTTATCTCTGTGTCGTGAGATTATGTGAAACCCTTCCTTTTCACTTTAAATACATACACTCTTGTAATTATCTGTAGCCATCCCTACTAAGTGATAGAACACCATAATTTCCTTCTCTTATGTAATTGCCAGCTAAAACAGGAGGGTAAAGTGCTTTTCTGCTCCCCCTTCACTTCCCCAACCCCTGATAACTACCATTCTACTCCTAACTTGTATAAGTCAGCTTTTTTAGATTACACCCAAGATGAAGATCATGCATTACATGTTTTTCTGTCCATGGCTTCTTTCAGTTAATGTAATAACTTCCACTTTTACTGAAAATGACAAAATTTTAATGACTGATTAGTACTTCATTGTATATAGGAGTCAAGTTTTCTTTACCCATTCCTCAGATGAGGGACTCTCAGTTAGCTCCACGTATAGCTCGTTTGCTGATGTTTCTTCTACAAAGTGATTACATTTATTCTGGATACATGCCTAGGGTTACTTTATTACATAATATTTCAATTTCTGTTGTTTTTTTGAGATATATGACTGCATCACCAGTGGATCACATATCTCAGAAATTTGTATTTGTTTTAACCTGAAAACACATTCTGACTCTAAATGATGTCACACAAAGCACTAACAACTTCCACTGAACATCTGAACAACTGCTGAGAGACAGCACTAATCAAAATAAGTAAACAACTGTGAAGTGGAGCTCAACTTTCCGCTCTTCATCCCAAAAGACTGGCAGTTTAAAGATGACTATAAACCTGAGTATTCTCTTCCCTGACCAAGGTTGACAGATCCCCTGGTTAGCAGTATGAAGTCAGAACTGGATAAGCAAGTGAAATGGGGGCCAGGAAGGGAAGCTCAGAGGTTTAATTCAAGCCCCTCCAACATTCAGCAGCTTCTCTGGGGAAGACACGTGTTCCTATCCCAATGTGGTGTGAATCTCCTCAAAGGGATGGTGTCACCCAAGTGTGACCGTTCCAGATTAGGAACATGTATGTAATTGCTTGTGGGACTTTGGGCCTTATCCTCCATTGTCCAAACAGATTTCTCAGTCACTAGGAGGTCATTACATACATTCTGGGTGAAAAAGACAATGCAGGTCACTTTATCACCTGTCGGTCTGGGGATTCCCGAGAGGCTCTGGACCTAAGTGGGAGATTGAGAAGGTAAAGGTATGAGTGATGCAGGAGCACATACAAATAATAATGCATAAGGCTTTCTAATGGATTAAAATGTTCAATAAGAATGAGCAATCTCTTGCACTTACATTTGACCGAGGAAACAGAACATATTAATGTTGAAAAAAGCTAGAATACAAGACTATTAGTCATCTCCTCCCAAGAAACAAATCTTGGCAACATACTGGCATACTCTAGACCCCAGGTTATCACCTCAAAATTCTGCTACTCTTTCACACAGTATTTGGTTTCCTTTTTCAGGACCTGTAGTTATATTAATGTCTTTATAAAATATTTGTGTTTTATTTTTCCTGCACAAAAATGTAAATTTTATGTTAATGGCAGCCATGTATTCCTTATTCACACACACTGATGCATCCATGAACATGGGGTCTCCCCCACTAGTACCCGGTTGCCAGAAGGGGTGAGCCTGTTGCCCGCCATCCAGCCTCCCTGTTCACAGGAGACAAACAGATGCGACAGGGGTTTCGTCAAGGCAGTTCCGGTTTATTTGTGAAATACACACTATTATATAGGGCAGTGAATAACCTCAGGCCAGGAATTCCAGGAGTTCCAGGGAGGGGAGAACTAGGAGCCAAGTGTCATCAGCACAACTGAGGAAGCCACCCCCTATAGGCCAGGGGTAGGTGAGCAAAATGGCCCTGACCAATCAGTCTTTCTTTGAAACAAGTTGACCCCAGCCCTGGTTCACGCCCAGGGCTCTGTCCTTGGCCACCATCTTGTTCGCTAGTGACCTTGACAGTTAGTCGCCATCTTGTCAAATTAGTGACCCATTCGCCCCTGAGCTCCACAAATGGAGCATGGAAATAATGAATTAATGAGTTAAACAGCACGTCAGGAAGAAAGAGATAGTCAAATGCAGTTGAGAAATGTCATGCATCACGTAACTCTGGTGTGATATATGAACAAATATTTTCTGACTTATCACATTTATCCTACTCATATTGGAAAAAAGTACAGTAGCACTTGATTCCAGAGATACTAGACTTATAATGAGAACTGAAGAGAATTTTCATGTAGGTTGAATACAGATATGCTAAAATTCCTAATGAATCATGTGTCAGCATATCATGACTAAACTGAAAAAAACAGTGAGGTGTGTTATTCTTCACATTCACTGTAAAACATTGCCCCAAACTAAGTGTCTTAAAACAAAATAATTTACTATCTTATACTTTTGAAAGTCATAAATCTTCAAATCAAATTGTTGGAATAGCTGTATCCTTTCTGGGTTCTGAAGCAGAGAAAATATTTCCTTTCTTTTTCTTCTTGTAGGAGCTATCTGGATGTTTTGGCTTGCAGCCTGTAGCAGCAACAGAATCACTGACTTCTGATTTGTCATGGATTCTCCTAGGGCACTTAACTCACCTGCTGACACTTACATGGACTTCTGAGACTACGCTGAGTTCACTGGTGTTATCTAGATCCTCTGAAATACTCAATCACACCTTTGCAATTCAAAGTTACATATTCACGAGTTCAGGAGACTAGAATCTGGGCAATCCTGGAGACCGTTATTGTGCCCAAAACAAGGAAATTCTGAGTGATAGGTACTTTGCAACAGTGCCCTCAAAGTCTTCTGTATTTCAATGCCATCTGATATGTCAGTTGGTAATTTTTGCTACCAAAATTCCCCTACTACTTGAACCTAGATTGTCCTTGTGACTTGTTTTGGTAGATAGAACATATCAGAACGGATGTATTACATACACCTGCTGGATTTTGTGCTGCTTTCCTTTGTCTTGGATGTCTCATCAGGAGACCATCATGTTAACAGGTGTTAGGAAGTATGCTGGATGATGATGATAGCTCCATGGCAGCAGTCCTCATCACAGCAGCCAATGGCCAGTTAACCCCTCTGGAAATGAAGGAGACCTTCTAAAACCAGCCAGCAACCAGCCCACTTATTAGCTGACTACAGTGTGTGAGTCCAACAAAGGACAGCTGGACCTAGCTAGGATTACAAGCACTAATTAACAGCTCCATGGACTCTGCGCTGTTAAATTTGTCTTTATGTCACTTCTAGGGTGGTCTGGTGGTTTGTGACATAGGAGCAGCTAATGATTCTGATAATCTATTTCCAGCGATTTAAAAAGCTCAACGTGATGACAATAGTTTGTCCTTCCTCCCATCAGAGACACAGAATAGCAGACAAAGCAGAGAAACAAAAGTTTGAGATCTCAGAAACAACAGGATCAGTAATTAGGGATTAACAAACCTCTATCCTTAAAATGCTAGATTAGAACTAGGAAAAAAAGAGCAAGTACATATTTGTCTATGCAAAACCTGAAAAAACATCAGTCTCCTGAACTGAGGTGGGGCAACAATAGAAGAAAACCAGGATAATATTTAAAGGTATTTGGATAAACAGTAAAGTTTTCATTCCCATTCTTTCCATAAGCCACTCACAGAAAACAAGTGAGGCTTTATGGGGTTTGTATGATAAAACATGTATATAGAGAAAAACATCAGGGGAAGTTGAGTGGCCTAAGGAATATGGAGAAACAGAGCAAGGTCGAATTTGCCTGCTGCAATAACACTTTCCATTTAACTCTCAAAACCCTGTCAGTCTTAGTACAAACTGATCAATGGAAAATTCTCTCCATTTTAATCAATCCAAAAGACAATGATATAAATATCATGTTTGACAAGAGATGACCTAGAGTTTTTCATCTCTTTCCTAGTGAGCTGATTTAATGAAATCAGGTGACGCAAACACCAGCTTTCTGTGGAAATTTTCAATAATGAAGACAAGGTTCAAGAAATACGTGTGTAAGAAAAAAGCAACACAGAGGAGTCATACAAAGCACAAAGCATCTCTTTCGGTTTATAAGCATATCTACAATGTTTGCTTTTTCTAGAACCCATCTTTGGGACCTATGGGAAAACACGAACAGGAAAAGGAAACTTTTTTTTAATGTCATATTCATTCTTAATCTGAATTTAGAGGTAAGTAAATTATACATTTACAAGAAGGAAAAGATGCTATTGAAAATGAAGGAACAAAGAAAAAATAATGGAAATTAGTAGTATAGCATTGTATATCATGTGCCATTTCATTCAGCAATGGGGTTCGTTAAATTGTACTGCCTAGTGCTAGTCTAGCCTCCCTTACTTTGTAAGTGTACCATTCAATGTCGCCAGAAAAATGAAATCAACTAATGGCAAGTTTCTCAGATTCTTACTCATTATTAAGTATCTCATGACTCCATAGTAATGTGTGTGTATATCCTAAAGAATGATTGAAGGACAAAAAAAAAGTTAAAGATACTATTGGAAATATAACAAAATGCCAAATGATAGAAGAAGACAAAATAAAATAAAATAGCTAATGAGAGACCTGGGCAATCCATTCAAGAGATTCAATATCCATATACACATCCAGAAAGAAAGAATAGTGGGTAAAAAATGAGAATATGAAAGAACAATGCAGTATCATTTGTCACAATGAAGGGGCCATCAAGTAGGTATTCAGCACAATGGATGAAAAAATCCTAATAAATGATTCAATATTGTGAAATTTCATGAACTTCCATAAACATGTTAAAATATTTTATTGAATAGACTATACCTTAAAATGTCTTCCTGTTTGTAACAGAAATATGGCTATTATACAAATGCTTATATAGTTTCCCAAAGGGGAAAAAATAAGGAAACTTTGTATAAATATTTGTGTGATAGCTCTGGTTGCCATACAGTGTCACAAATGCCGTGGTCACCATACAGTGTCACTAACTCCATGGTCATAGTTCTGACCAGATTTAAGTACAGAGAACAGAAACTCCACATGACTAAGAGAGGAAAACCAAGGTCACATTCCAAGGTTAAATGAGATGGGACAGAATACTCTGCTGCTACATGCCACATCAACTCTGAATTTCAGACTCAAAGAAAGAATGAGTGCAATTGTTAATGGAAGACATTTAGAAAGAAAACACGTTAGATGTCAGAAACTGGGCTTTCCAGGTACTCATTCGTAGGAAACTGCAGGAGAATGTGGATTACAAAATCATGATGATAAATCAGCAATGATGGTGGCTGAGAAACTCCAGGAAAAGATGAGGGACTCTCAGAATGGCAGCTGTGCGACACATACAAGACTGATAGCAGCCAGTCTAGACCAGAGCAAGGCAGAAGATTCCAGGAATATATCTCAAAAACTCTAACCATTTATGATGTAGTGTGTTTGACTGTGTTAAGGGTGATTTAATGAATTAGGGGAGAATTTTAGCCTCTACTAAATATGTGCATATAAACTTTATGGGACCATTTGATTTTTGAGAGTGAGGAAATATGGATCCTACTGTCAGGCGTGGAGAACACACTGGGATTCTAGGGAGAATCCAGTGCGAGATTTTACAGAGCGACCTGTGTGCTCCATCGTGTATGTAGCCTGGGTCACTAAGAAGGAAGGGCAGAGGGAAGCGCAGTGTGTTGAGCAATACTAGCACTGTTTGTCTGCCACAATAAAAGGCTGGCTCCTCCCAGAAATTACAACAGCACTGTCCAACTTCCTGAGGATCAAGGTCCGTTGGAGGACAAGTTTTGCGTGCCTAGCATGTCCTCTTTGCTCACTGCTAAGTTCTTGTCCTTGGAGGAGAGAATTGACTCCTTAAAACTCATCTTTGATAAATGGTGCAGGGATAAATATCACATCCAAAAAACCCATCAAGCTTCCTGGGAAATATGAATGTAAATAAAATATTGATTAAAAGCTAAAAGGATTTTAATTAGGTTACTTAGTTTAATAGTTTAATTTGGCAGAAACAGACAACTTGGACAAGGTTCTCCGTGTAAGCACATTTTACATCACTAATTAAAATTTTAGACGGCAATCTGAGATTAACAAAGGGATCTTCAAAGGCAAGAAAGGCATCCATTTCGTTTCTCAGGTTTTAAGCAGCAAAGTAATTCTAAGATGTTAGTTTGAATGCTCTCTTTGAAATAATGTGACTTCTTGGATGTACTTTCACCCACTTTAGCCCATACATCCTGTATAATTAATTTATATTGATCAGAAAAGATAATTTGTTGCACCAACATCACATGAATTATGTTTTTATCAAACAATCTCCTGTTTTTCACAGAATAGATTCACATTGATCTTTTTGATAAAATGTTATACACTGGAGAAACAGACTCCAAAGCTTGTAAGATTCATATTCCAGTAAAGTTATTTATTCAGTCTGACTCAGCGAATACATAAACGATTTTGAAGTGAAACACTCAGACAAATTCTATTTTCAGGACTTCCACAGTAATCACGTATTAATATACTAAAGAGCACAATTCAAGGTCAAAGTTACATCTTTCCTTATGTTCAACATGGCAGAGCATACAGAGCACATCAGGTGAGGAGAGAGGTTCCAAGGACAAGTTCTGAAGCCACACACCTGACCTCAATCCTGGTTTGTCACTAAATGCTTACATGACTTTAGGTAACTAATATAGCATTCCTATACCTCACTCTCTACTTTCAGAACATGGAAGTCATAATTATACCTGTTCCTCAGGATGATTACAAAGACAAAAAGCAACACATTTCAAACAGTGTGTGAGACCAGAGAACATAGTTAATATTGTAAATTTATTACTTATATACATTATATTCTATATCTTTATAAATACAATGTGGTTACACTACAAAAAAAATAAATTGTAATTTTGTAGTGAGAGACAAAAAAAGGGTAAACATCATACATACATTTCTTTGTCTTTTTTTTTCGATTTTCTTTTTTTTTTCTTTTTAAATTATATTTTTGACAAGCTTTACATAGTTAATTAGGGTAAAAAAGGTTCAAGGGCTATAGGGAAGTGGGTAAGACTATTATTTCCATATTGTTTACTTCATGTTTAAAGGGGGGTATTAAGGGAGAAGGCCCACCTAATTTCCCACCCTCCCCAGGTCCCGGATGTAGGGCATGCTCCGAGGTTCTTGTCACCCCAGCCCCTGTCCTAGTTTTCGTGCCCTCCCATGGAAGTGGTAACCCAAGAGGGAGGAGCCCACTATTTCCCTCCCAGGCCTCTCCCACTCCCGGATTATGCACTGTCCAGGTAGTTCTGTGGTTTGACTTGACAATTAGACCCCAGTGCCAGCTTCTGCCAGCTGATGCTGTGGCTAAACCCAGACAACCCTCACTCACTCTAATTTTGTTTGCACCATACATACATTTCAAGACAGGTTCAGGGACAGGCACCATGGCTTGATAGGCCTTCACTTGTGGTGCCCATCTGCTGCACAGGCATCAGTTCAAGTTACAGCTGTTCCTCTTCCAATCCAGCTCTCTGCTTATGCTCTGGGAAAGCAGTGGAGGATGGCACAAGCCCTTGGTGACCTGCACCCACATGGAGACCAGAAAGAGTTCTGGGCTCATAGCTTTTAATCAGTTGATCTCAGGCCATTGGAACCATTTAGGAAGAGAACACATGGATTGAAACCTTCCCATCTTTCAAATGAAAATAGTCTTTAAAAAATGAATCAGTGTACCAGGGCTGGTGCTACGGCATAGAGGGTATCAGTGGTGCCTGCAACCTACTTTAGTGCCTCTTTGCACCCTGGCTGTCCTATATCCCATCAAGCTCCCTTCTCATGTGCCTGATACAGTGGCAGAACATGGCCCAAGTCTTGAGCCTCTGTATCTATGTGGGAGGCCCATGGGTAGCTCCTGGCTCCTAACTTCAGATCGGTCCACATCTGGCCATAGCTGCCACATGTAGAGTGAATTGGCTGATGGAAGATCTCTCTCTGTCCTGCCCTCTGGCTCTCTCTGTGCAACTCTGCCTTTCAAATACAGAAATAAATCTCTAAACAAAATAAAAAAGTCCAATGCCCAAAAAATAATTTCAAAGGAAGGAAGGGGAGGAGGTTGAAGGAGATAAATATGTTTATTGATAAGACATTGCATCTATAAAATACATGAAATTCATTCTCTATATATTAATAGAAACTAAAAGTTAATTCACCACTGAAATACTTCTAGATAACTCAAACTGATGGAAGAAACCACCTTGTGAGTAATCACATCTATTCATTTCCATAGCAATGGCCACCAAATATTTCCCCTTTATTTTCATCTTTATTATGGAAGACAAGGGATGGTAATGACATTTATTAAACAAGATTAATGAAAAACCTTTATATAATGCCTTATATTATTGACTTTTCAGTATGCCAATGAGTTAGGTATGACTATCCTCAGTTATACAGCATGCAAGAGGTTCAGTCACTTGTTCAGGTACTTTGCAGGCAGAGGATTACAGTGCTACACTAGCACTCAGGCGCTAATGTTCATTGATTTTTAAAAACCACGCAAACACTGGAGTGCTTACGAATGCCCAGAAAAAATAAAAATGCACCACTCATCTGTTATGGTGGCAGCAGCGTGTTGATGCTTATGTAGGTTAATCATACATGTCATTCATGCTAATATATACATAAAATTCATCATGGCTTTTGTGCAAGTCATGGAACAGCGGAATGACATTCACTCTTTAGCAAACTTGCCATGGACAACATCTTCACTTCACAGCTATGTTCCAGACCTGAGACCAACTAGCTGCCGGACTGATAATCCACATGAGTGAAATTCTTATTTAATGTCCATTTCAAAATACCTTACTGCCTTTCATTTGTGCTATAAGTGAATGAGGATGAAACTACTGATGAGGCAGCCAGGTATCACATGTTTAATACATTTTTAACTAAGTTAGGATTAGGCTAACACTGATCATTAGAAACAACGGGACATGAAGGGGAAGCTGTATATAAATATTCAGGAGCAGATATTAGGTTCAGAGGTTAGGACACCGTGTGGGATACCCGCATCCCATGTTGGAGGGCCTGCTTTCTGCCCAGGCATTTCTTCAATTCAGCTTCTTGTACAGAGTGACTCCGGGAGGCAGCAGATGACAGACCAGGGAGTGTTGCCCCTGTCACCCACGGACTGAGATCGGGTTTCTGGCCCCAGCCCCAGCCAACCCCGCCTGTTCTATCAAAGCATGAAGTGTCCCTCTCTTCCTCCCTCTCTCTTTTTCAATCTTCCTCCTTCTCTTCACCATGTGTGTGCTTTTGTGTGTTTCTCTTTTTCTTTATCAAATTAAAATAAAAGAAATAATGCAAAAAAAACCTTTTAAAAATGAGATAAATTACTCCTATCCTACATCTCTTGAATCCATAGGATCATAAAAATCAAATGGTTTGGAAGGTTACACCCATTTTGATATAACCAAAATTTCTTTTCATCACTCGAAATTGATTGTTTCTTAGTAGATATTTAATGCTAGCAGTTAAGAGGCCCATAAACCACACAGAATACCTGGGTTCAATACCTTGTTCTGGCTTCCAAACCGACTTTTCTACCAGCACACCCTGGGAGAAAGTGTTGATTCTTCAAGTGATTTGACTCCTGCCACCTTTGTGAAATACCTGGTTTGTGTTCCTGTCTAGCAATTTGGTCTGACCCAGCTCCAGCTGGACATTGTGGAGTTGGGCCATGAAACAGTAATGGCAGGTATTTCTTCCAGCTCTCTCTCTCTCTCTCTCTCTCTCTCTCTCTCTCTCTCTTTCTCTCTTTCTCTCTCCCTTTCACCTTTATTCTCCTATTCATTGCTCCCCCTTTCTTTACCTCTTTTTATGTCTTTCAAATAACTAAATAGACTCATTCATTTCAATTATTCATTTTATGTTTGGTGCTTCTATCTCCCCCCAAAAAACCTAGAGCAAGAGACTTAGATACTTTCAAGAAGTTTTGCATTTCCCTTCAAGAATTCCTTTCTTTTTTTTTTCTACAAAAGTCATTATTTTATTCTGTGAGGACTCAGCTTCCACCAGGGCCTGCAGAAGCCCTCATCTTTCTTCTTACCACTTTCTGCATCTACAAAATGAGCCATTCGAGTGACTGACATTGACTGATGTACCTATGATATGCCCCAAGTTCTCTGTTACAAAAACAGAGCAATGTTGAAACTATTTGTATCATTGGGATCTGTGACATTGTGGATTGCATATTTTGCTTGGAGAGGAAAAATCAACACTTAAAAAATAACTGGAGGACATAGCAACACACATAGAAAGTTTCATCAAGTGATTGAGATATGAGCAAGTTGACCAATCGAAAACATGTATATGAAGCTATTTAGGAATTCAGACTCCCTTTAGTAGGATACAGTTCTAGGTCACTTCATTCTCCCTCCCACACACAGAATAAGCAACTCTACAGCAGTGAACACACATAAATCTTTATTATTATTATTATTATTATTATCATTGTAAAAACGAGTCCACTGAATACTTGAAGATCTGGATTATTTCACAATTTTATTTTAAAATATCTTATTATTCTGCTGTTCCCTGTTTATGAATAACAGATACTTTGGGACATGCCAGTTGGAGGCCAGGTTTAACACAAGGCAACCACTGACTGCAAGGGTTTCTTTTCCAACAAAAGCTGTGTTCTATTAGTGTTCAGTAAATCCTTGAAACAGACGTAAGCTAAAGCCGCCAGGCAGCTCTTTGTCTGTCATTATCAGCTGTTCTTTGATGAAACTGCTATCTTGGAAAATGTATCTGCCTTCCTTGGGAGATTGTTCAGCACTGGAGAATGAACAAGCTTGTAATTTTTAGGCTTTGTGGTTTTCTCTGAATAGCAACCAATGTTGAAAGTTATGTGTGCCATCTTTTTTCAGTCTGATCTCAAAATAAGAAGGTTATGTAACCAATATCAAAGTCAGTTTTTGGGCACTGGATAAAAATTCCTTCAATCTCTTCTTTGATGAATTCTACACATTTCTCAATATCTTATTAAACTATCCAAAAAACCATAAAATCATAAAAATAAGAAAGAATCCAGACTGGCAAAGTGATAATGAATTGTTAACTTGAGTTTCTTTTGAGATCAACTTATTGGAATGGCTGAAAAGATGAAATGGTAGTTTAGTGGTTCTTAGGCTCTGATGTTATCCATTGGTGCCCAAATACGGATCCTTAAACACTACTCTTTCCATCAATTCTTAGTGTCTCTTTCGACTTCTCTCTTGCTTGTCCCTAGACATGTGCTCAACAATAGTGATAATACCTACTTCAGACTTGGGTTGGATAATGTGAGCTTTTGACATGAAAGTGTAAGTGATTTAAAATGCACCAAACTGTCCTGCATGAAAACTTGACCTAGTTCCCTTGCATAACTTCCAATACAATGCTAATATCAATTAAATGAGTCAGGGTGACTGAGACACTGCTGAATATCAACATATGCAAGTAGTTTTTCTACTGGAAGCCACGACTCACATGATAAAGGCAACCCTTATCCAAAACAGCTGTGTACCAGGTAACATTCAAAAAACTATGCCTAGGGCCCGGCGCCATGGCCTAGCGGCTAAAGTCCTCGCCTTGGAAGCCCCGGGATCCCATATGGGCGCCAGTTCTAATCCCGGCAGCTCCACTTCCCATCCAGCTCCCTGCTTGCGGCCCTGGAAAGCAGTTGAGGATGGCCCAATGCATTGGGACACTGCACCCGCGTGGGAGACCCGGAAGAGGTTCCAGGTTCCTGGCTTTGGATCGGTGCGCATCGGTCCGTTGCGGCTCACTTGGGGAGTGAATCATCGGACGGAAGATCTTCCTCTCTGTCTCTCCTCCTCTCTGTATATATAAAATGAATAAATCTTTAAAAAAAAAAAAGGACTATGCCTAGATTGAACTTAATTAATCATTGTACATGTTTATAGTTTGGGTATGATTCTTGCCTCCTGCATTAGTCAGCATTTTGCTACTTTAACATACCTCAAAGAAACTGTTTGAGAAGGGAAATATTCATTTTGGCTTGCAACTGGGGAGTTCACAGTTCAGTATTAGACAACTGCATTAGTGTGGTGTCTGGTGAAGGCTGGCAATGGCAAAGCAGGTGCAGGGAAACGGTGATGTTGTGAACCAAAAATGTGAGAGAAGCTGGGCAAAACATGAATAGCATAATCAATCCTCTCATGAAAACTACCTTCTTAGGGCAAGTCCTCAGTGAACTGAGTCTTCCCACCAGGCCCATCTCTCAGACCTCATATTTAAATCAAGTTGCAAACCTTAATTAAACACCCCTTCACATAAAACACAGATTTTAGACACCTGCCTGATTTGGAAAATTAACTACTGTCCAATACATATCACTTCCGTATACCAAATGATAATTACAGAGACATTAAGCATTTCAGCAAAGGTAACACAACTAATAGAAGAGGGATTTGCAGCCAAGTTTGTGGCCACAGGATCAGTTTTCTTAAGCACTATTTTGCTGAAATGTCCAAGTAGTCTCGATGAAGGAAGGACACAGGGCAGTTAGTAGTTAGTAGTTAGTAGTTAGTAGTTAGTAGTTAGTTTCTTATTGTCTAACTGGTCCAAGGGGTTGATGCTATGTCTTTTCACAAGTGCAAGAAACCTGAAAAACAGACTTCTTTTTAAGTCTCTTACTCCTTAAAATTGTGGTTATCAATTTTAAAACGTATTGAAGCATTGTTTTGACTTTCACAACACATTTCTAATAGCCACAAGTTTGTTACCTCCACTTCAAACACAAACTGTGTCACATGAGGATAAGCTCGACTCCTAGATACACAAAGGAGATACACAAAGGAGAGAAAGAGAGAAAGATCTTTTGCCTGTTGGTTCACTCCCCAAGTGGCCATAATAGCAGTAGCAAATTGATCCAAAGTCGGGAGCCAGGAACTTCCTCCAGGTCTCCATAAGGATGCAGGGTCCCAAGGCTTTGGACCATCCTCGACTGCTTTCCCAGGCCACAATCAGGGAGCTGGAAGGGAATAGAGTAGTCAGGACACAAACCAGTGCTCACGTGGGAGCCGGGAAGTGGCAAGGCAGGGATTTAAACTGGGCTATCGCACTGTGCCCCAGCACCTTAATTTTTAACAATCAAAATTGTCTCTAGAAATTTCTAATTTTTAAAATGTCCCCTCAGACAAAAAGTTGCCCTCAGTTAAACACAGTTGATTTAGGGTTAAGTTTATCATTCAAAATTATAGGAAAAAATACACATACTTTTTTTTTTTTTTTAAGAATTCCAACTTTTCATGTTAGCTTCTGGGAGATTTAGTTAGACTTTTTTTTCCTTATCACTTTGTCCAGGTAATGAGTTTTTACTGAGAATAGAAATGCATGTTTTTCCTTTCTGTTCTACCTTTACACCTGCTAGTTTTGATCAGTTGGTTCTGTGGGACAATCATCTCAAATTCTCGCACCCATTTTGCTGGGTCTGTTTATGCTCCACGTACTAGCACATGCGTCTTGGCACCAGTGTGGTACTCTTGCTTCCCATCATCCATGCTGCACGGGACGTGACATGTGGCCTTTAGAGTCTGCTCTGAGGAAGCTAACACATTAGTGTCAATTGGTAGAACAAATGTAAATTACATGTGCTGAATTTCTTTTTAAAAATGTACACATTAACAGAACTTCTAATAATGTTCCTTCCTTCACGACAACATTTTTCTCTTACCTGGAATGTGTATGAATCTCACTTTGGATGCCACTGGACCCAGTTAACAGAATTTCCAGAAACACCATCTTCTTTTAGTTCCCGATCAAAACTAGCCCACATCAATTCAAACCCCGAATCCTGTGGATGAATTTTACCTGTGGATGAATTCCTTGGAATAGGATCTCAAATGGACTGAAAGATGGAAACTACAGTGGCCTGTGCCTTTCTGGGCAGCATGCATGGGAAATCACCATTTTATTCCTGTTATTTTATCTCCAGGCAGATACTGATCCTTTGTTTCTAAGGTGTGTTGCTCCGATTGTCACATTTTATGAACTACATCAAAGCTAAATTTTGTGTATTCTGTTTTTTTTTTAGATTTATTTTATTTTTATTACAAAGTCAGATATACTGAAAGGAGGAGAGACAGAGAGGAGGAGAGACAGAGAGGAAGTGGAGCTGCCGGGATTAGAACCAGCGGCCATATGGGATCAAGGCGAGGACCTTAGCCACTAGGCCACGCTGCCAAGCCCCTGTGTATTCTGTTTTAAAGAAATCTAGTAGGTTTAAGTTTTAAATATGTTAGCTCTCAAAAGTGATTCTATCTCAAAAGATGATAATCTTATCTTCAGTGTCATCTGAGATGCACTGCTAACTCAGGGTTAGAATGCCTGTACTACCTTCATGGGATCTCTGTATATTTATTATAAATAAAGAAAACATCTAAACAATTATATTACTTCACATTTCTTGAGCGTTTGTTATTTGCTAGATACTATCTTAGCATGTGTGCTTTGCACTTTAATTGCTAGGTTTCATTAGGTTTTTGTTCAGACTGCTTTTATACAGTCGGCACTGTTTCACTGTTTTAAAGTAAAATTAAGTTGTGGAAACTTTAAGACTTAAAAATGCAAATATGGCACAGAACATTCTACGTGTTCTTTCACCAGTGTATCCTAAGTTCTTATCCGACATAATCAGCTGTATTTGAAAAGAAACAACAAAATAACACTAATGAATTACTATAAACTACAGACTTTGGAATTTATGTTTTTAATTTTTTTAACAGTGTCCTCTTTCTGTTTTTAAATTCAGTCCAGGTTTCACGTTCCAAATATTTCGCTTTTGATCAACTACTTTCATTTTCACAGTATCCTGGGAAACATTGTTGTTTCCTCATTTTACAGGTGAGGAAACCGGAGGCACAGAGAAACGAACGAATTAGCTGAAGTTTATTCAGTAAGTGAAAAAAACAGTAGGGTCTGTGGTCTCTTGCTTGCCTCTGGAGTCTTTTTTCTTTTTAGGATTTATTTACTGGAGTGAGTTACAGAGAAGCTGAGAAGTCAGGATGGGACGAGTGTCATGAGAGTGAGATTCTTCATCCACTGGCTTCATTCCCAGATGGACACAACATCCATGGCTGAACCAGCTCTAAGAAGGAGCAGGATGCTCATCTGGATCTCTCACCTTGGTGGCAGTGACACTTGTCCATCCTCTGCTGCTTTTCCAAGGCCATTATCTGGGAACTGGATTGGAAGTGGGTTGCTGGGTCATGAACTGGCACCCATATGTGATCCTGACATCACAGGAGGGAGCCTTATCCCCTGTACCACAGTGCCCACAGAAGCTTTATTCTCACCCTTACCTAAAACTGTTTTTTATATACACAAAAGACAAATATAACCCACCTATTTTGAACATCCAAATAGCTTCATGACTGGTAGGTTCCTGACAATCTAAGACATTACTACAGTCCCTCAGTGTGGGTATACACCATTGGCTCAACAATAGCTCCTCCATTTCTTCCAAAATTAGCATCTTTCATTGTATCCAATTGAGTTTTATTAAGAAACAAATGATTTACCCATCCCTGCATGTTTAACGCAGGCCTTTCCAAACTTGCTCGGTGGGTGGATCAGAAGATACTAGACTAGCAGGCCCATTCTGGAGGAGTCTGTGTATCTATTATTCATCAAGGCCCCGGGTCTTGCTAGGTCGCAGGGAACAATTTAAACATGGACACCTCTCTCACCATCCACTTTTAACCAAATTGGCCAAGTTTCTTTTTGTGTATGGTCCTTTGTGAAACAACGTGCCTGGGTTTAGAGAACAGAACAGATTCCAGTTGTACTATCAGATGTATATTTATTTTATCCATTGCAGGCATTCATTTCTTTAAAATACACGTACCTGGATTTCCTTATTACTTATAGGAATTGCTGAAACTGAGTAACTAACTCTAAGTACTGACACTTTGTTTCTTGTTATCTATTAACAATTCTCCCTTAGAAGTTCTTATGTTTCTGCCCTAGCATTCATAATTCCAATGCATCCCAAGGTGTTTTAATTGCTAAGCATTTTCTACAAGGCTCACTATGCTCTAAATCAAGAACTTCCTTGGCTGCTGGGCTTGTCACTCATTTTCACTGGTCTCACAACACGCACTCTTCTTTCCAACTTCTGTGTATAAGATGAGCAGCTCCAAAGAAACTTGTTCATCCATTTTTCTTTATATTACCCCCATTCCTTTAGCTTTCCTTCTCAATGGAAACATTTGCAAGTAAAATAATGTCACATCCTGTTCTGTTCCTGTGTTCCCAGTTTGCTGATTTTTCAAATATTTTTTCACTCACTCCTTTAGTATCTCTTAGCCAACTGAGACATACACTTTGTGTATTTTCTTGAAACCCATTGAAAGATGTTTTTGAAATGCTGGGTTGGAACCCAATACACTCATTATAGCCACACTTGGTAATTAGCAACTCTTAAATACACTCACTTGTTCTGAAGTTTCCTATTATTTTTTTAAGATTTACTTATTGTATTTCAAAGGTGAATTTACAGAGACAGAGAGGAGAAACAGGGAGAAAAATCAGTCATCCACTGGTTTACTACCCAAGTAGCCAAAACAATAGGAACCCAGCTGATCCAAAGCCAGGAGCCAGGAGCCTCTCCTAGCTATCCCACATGGGTGAAGGGTCCAAAGGCTTTGGGCCATCCTACACTGATTTTCCAGGTCCTAAGCAGGGGGTTGGATGGGAAATCGAGAAGCTGGAACATAAACTTGGGCCCCTGTGGGAGTCTGGTGCTTGCAAACTGAGGATTTAGCCACTAAGCCATTAAGCCAGGCTTGAAGTTGTCTATTATTACAAGCCCAATGATGAGTCCTTCTTCCTTTTAGATTAGAATTAAATCCACACCAGCACCTTCCACCACTGCTTGCTTTATTTTCTGGAAAACGAAAGTGCCAGCTTTTTATCTGGGCTAAGCATTTGCATGTTGCATACTTCAGATTTTTTTTCAACAGAAAAGATGAAGAGTATCAGGCTCTGTTCTGCAGAGCTGACTCAAGCCTGCACGTGCACAGCCAGGCATGCTTGAAGGACACTGCTACTCTCCAGGTTGGGTCCTAGGGTGTTAGTGGTTTGGGAAGGTAGCACTCCTTGGGTATACTCATGCTGTCACTCTTCGCAGAAGTAGATAGCTCTTCTATTAATAGTCACGGCTCCACTCTTCAACTGACATTTTTTTTAGCCTCAAACTGAAACCAGGATTTGGGGATCAGCAAGTAAGGTGCTCACAAATAAACAGGACTATCAGCAACTAAAACTTATGGAAAACTTACGAAAAACAGTTTTCAAACCAGGATGACAGTGTGCACAAATGTGACAGGTACATGGATTGGAGAAGCAGATATTGTCATCAACTTACTTTTCTGTCGTCCATAAAAGCTGCTGATGGTTATACATCAGGGACTGTGGGTGAGCAGATGCTTTGAGCTTAGCAGCATGCACTGAGTCTGTTGTTTGTCTGGAAAACTGCCTGGAAGAATAGGACACTGGGAAATGATTAATCAGATAGGTAGACTCATGCATTGTTTGTGGCTTTTACTTTCCTCTCTACACTTCTACCTTCGACACACTGTTGGCACACTACAATGAGGATTAAAAAGACATCTATGTCAACATGGAGATATGGAAATAAAGAGACACAGGTCCAGTGTGATAGCACAGTGGTTAAAGTCCTCGCCTAGCACATGCCAGGATCCCATATGGGTGCCAGTTCTAATCCTAGCAGCCCCACTTCCTATCCAGCTCCCTGCTTGTGGCCTGGGAAAACAGTCGAGGACAGCCCAAAGCCTCAGGACTTTGCACCTGATTGGGAGACCCAGAAGAGCTCCTGGCTCCTGGCTTTGAAATGGCTCAGCTCCAGCCGTTGGGGCTGCTTGGAAAGTGAACCATCAGATGGAAGATCTTCCTCTCTGTCTCTACCTCTCTCTGTGTATCTACCTTTCCAATAAAAATAAATAAATCTTGAGAGAGAGAGAGAGAGAGAGAGAGACAGAGAGAGAGACATGTCGAAGAGAAGGAGGTTGGTGGGAAAACTTCCTGAAAAGGCACTTGTGTATGTGTCAGGAGAATGAATCCTCCTGCTTTTATAAAGCAACCTATCCCATGTCCTTCACCAACACAGGATCAACTGACCCTCTCCCTCTGCACAGTCCCATCATGATTCCTGCCCAACATTTCAGCCTTAATTATTTAAATAGCCTAATTTCTTCTGCCACAAATGCAATACTTGACACTGAATTACCCCTCAAACCTTTGTTCATTGCTCTTGTTAACTTATGCACGCATTAAAAGCACAGTGTAAGAATACCTAGCTGTAACTATACGGTCCTAATTGAAAATCCGCTGTAGTTTAATTATGTCATTCTGCATTACAAATTATTGCTGCACACAGTGGTTCGCAAAAATAACTGTTTACTTGCATGTAATTCTGGATTACAAGAACTCAGGCAGGGAATGGAGGACGATTGCACTGCTCCATGTACTGGCCAGGGTCAGTCACTCACTCATGGCTATTCATTCTGGCCACCAATGTCATTTGTACGACTGCTTTTCTGTGTTCCTCTATATCCATTTGATGAAGTTGGGCTTTCTTCATAAAGGAAGTTCTCCTAATAGTCAGATTTTGATCCAGCTATCCCTTGCTGCATAACAAGACAACAATGTGATGTTATTTCCCACGGTATTGAATCCTCTTGGACAGATACCGTCAGACAAAAAGAGTGCTGTAGTTATCCAAAAGTTCTGACCCCTGACTGGTAGTTGATATTGGCTATGATGCGAGTTCAGTCCTAACTGTCAACTGGAGCAATTCTCTGACTGTGTACATGTGCCTCTGGCTTTTCCTGTTACAACACCTCTGTGCCAAGAAAGAGTGTCTCAAAAGTAAGTCCTTCAAAGTGTCCAGACAAGAAGTGGCTAGCCTGTAAGCTGCAGAGCATTGCCGTGGTCAATTTCTAATGGTCAAGAGCAAGTCTCAGGCATCATTCAGAATACAGCCAAGGAACTTCCAATGGGATGAATATGGAAAGTCATGACCAAAAATACAAAAGGGTGTCTTTGTTTACTGATATTGCAGATATTTTACACAGTTTTTTTTTTCTTTCACGAAGTGACATTTTAGGAAAATAGGAACAGAAACTATAAGCATGCTAATATCTAGCCTCCAAATGTATGCACTATTATTTCTGCTGCCAGATTCAAGGGGGAGGGGACATAAACCTCCCAACCCATGTAATTCGTCAATCCTACTGGAAATGGTTGATATGAGGGTTAGGAAAAATCACAGAAATATTTCATGCATGTTCATATAACTGAACTAAAAAATGATGTGTTTTATAAACATGTTGTATTTCATGCAAACATTGACTTAACTTTCTAGACTTCCTTCATCAAGGATTCATGATAGAAAAACATTTTCAGAGTTTGGGAATTTGGTGACAGTTTCCCATTCCAAAAACATATTTTTGTAACTTATCCAACTTCAAGTGACTTTTCCAAGTTTTGATTTTCATGAGTTTGGGTTTTAACTAAATGGAAAATGACTTTCGGAGTATTTGGCATAGTACAAGAAACCTTATTTAACTTTCATTATATTGACTCAGAGCCTCAAGCCATCATGTTAATGTCAAACATCCTACAAAGAAAGTAAACATGAATACAAAGCTAAACAATTGTGAATTGCTCCCCATCTTTGGAAATTTAAGATTACAGGCTTAATGACTTTCACTCAAAGTTATTTTTTCTGTTATGTTCTATAATATGTACATTTAATACTTATAAGCTAAAATAAAATTCTTTCTCATATAAAATTACTTTTCATTTAAGATCTCACAGAACTTAAAACCTATATTTCTTTAGAGCTATTCTCTGTTTCTCTAAATGCCCAAAATAATAACCAAAAACATATTTTCAGAAACAACAATGAGATGAAAACATGGAGTTAGATGACAACTATTCTCAGCTAACATCAATTCAGTCAATGTGTTTGTTGAAATTCTACTAAGTGTTGAATGTTATTTTATGTTAGAAATAAGTTCAGATAAACATCTTGCTCTTTTCTTGTGACATTACAACATTTTAATGTTTTGATCCATGCGTAGTATCCAGAAGCATAAAATAGGCAATATAAAGCTTTCAACACAAATTTAAAAACTGTCTTTATTTTGATCTAAATCACTGTAAATATCTGGCTATAATTCTTAACTCTATGATTCTATTCCATTAATTTCTGTCTTGTGCCACTCTTTCAACTATTACAACTTTAAAATAGGTTTCTGTTTAGATTTTTTTATTAGTGTCATTTAAATACATGGTAGAAAGGATGGTCTTATGGTTATAATTTCATTCTTGAAGTCCACCTTACTATCTTCCCAGCAAGCTTACATGACCTACTAGCTGTGTTATCATAGGTACTTAATCTCTAATGTGATTGTTATAATCTACACAATGGTAAGAATATCATTCACAAGAGATAATTTAATAAACATGTGTTTTCATTAGCTATGAATTGCTAGATACTATATAAAGTTACCAAGAATCTCCAAAGTTTACTATTGTTGATGGCTATTGCTGGTCCCAATGCCATCCGTAGATGTTCCACTAATGACCTTCTATGGAGCCATTAAAATTTTTCAGAGAAAGGAAAAAGGACACAGTTAAGTTTTTGTGGGAGAATATAAACATCAAACATTTCAGTGATGCATAGCTCTATTGTTCACTTCTGAATGACCAGCATGCGAATACATCTCATACCTTATAAAGCAAAAACCTGGCAAATGGGATCCGACTGAGGATGCCTGTGAGACAGAAAATTCATACAGTGACCTATTCACCATTCTCAGAAATAATATACACAATTCCTACAAAAACTGTTGGCACATAAGTAATTAATGATGGTCACATTTTAAGATTGTTATTGCAGACGAACAGTATGGTCCAACAGTCTAGGATCATTAAGTGGACAAGAATAATGAAGTTGACAGGGGCCTTTGCAAGGAAGTACAGCATGTTAAAGGAGTTCTACAGAGAGTCAGGAGCAGTTGCTTCCAGATGCAAGTATCAATTAAAGACAAGCACGAATTTTAAGTAGACTTGGGCCCACTTAAAGGAAGGATACATGGGTTTTAGGCAGCATAGTCAGTGGTTTAGAAACAAAAGGGTTATGCTAGGTATGAAGACTCTGGTTAGTTGTTGCTCTTGACAGGATTCAGACTACTTAATAAGCAGATACACAACTGGAGTTGAAAGAAAGGAGTAAGTCTAGATGAGTCTTACAAACACATAAACGTTTCTCTTGGCTTTAATCCTGAAATAGTGTAAATTGCTTTCAATTGACAGAGAGAAGTTTTATGCTAATAGGTTCCAAATCCAGTAGTATTTTAAGTCTTAGTTGATAGGTCTGTGGACACACTAATACAGACAAGGACAACTAAAGGGGCTTAGAAAGAATGTCTCACCTCTGGTGCAATGAAGTCAAAAACTTCTCAGAACAATCAAGACCACTAATCTAACACACTCGGAACATTCTTCCTTTTGTCAAGATTGAGATCATTGACCAACTTTGTCCCCATGGGCTGATATAAACTGGCAGCAAGGAGTAGCGGGCCCCCTTTCCTTCCTCATTCAGACCCAGGAGGAAAAACTGAAACATATATCTCACCTCCCTTCCCCCACACCCTACCCTCTACATTGTAGCTGGAGGTCCACATGGGTCTGTGACTCCTCTCCCCTTTATCATAAATATCAATATTTTCAAAAAATAAAATTCAGGTGAAAATTATAGTAAATCTTTGTTAGTTATTTGTCAGAACTATCAAAACTGAAATTGGAATGAAATTAGAGAAATAAAACACTGTGTCAACTGAACATAATGACGATGTCTTCATTCAAAATTACTATCAAAACATATTAAATGCCAACCTAAAAATTGTCAATCCTGAATTGTACAGTCGATTTCTCAAGCAAACCAACAAGCACACAGATTCACTTTGCAATAATCTCTTCAGCATCCACAATATATTCCACACCATATAGGTGCTTGGAATTGAAAATATGAAACTGTATCCTCAGAAAGTGCAAAGTCCATTTGAGGAATCAGGTGAGCGTAACTGCAAATGTGGGAGTAGCTTTCCATGAAGATACCAGAGATCATGGTTTATTCTTTAATGGATTGTTGATGATTTTCTTTTTTTCTTTTTTTATGTATTCATTAATTACATTGTATTATGTGACACAGTTTCATAGGTACTTGGATTCTCCCCACCCCTCCCCAAACCCTCCCCCCATGGTGGATTCCTCCACCTTGTTGCATAACCACAGTTCAAGTTCAGTTGAGATTCCCTCATTGCAAGCATATACCAAACATAGAGTCCAGCATCTTATTGTCCAGTCAAGTTCAATGGTTTCTTAGGTAGGCCCTCTCTGGTTTGAACGCAGAGCCAGCAGAGTATCATCAAAAAGGGCAGGGAAGGACATTATATATTGGTAAGGGATTGATTCATCAGGAAGTAATTACCATCGTGAACATATAGGCACCAAATTCCAATGCACCTAGCTACGTGAAGCAATTACTTACAGACTTAAGGGGAGACATTGATATGCACACAATAATTGTGGGTGATCTTAACACCCCGCTAACAAAAATAGACAGATCAACAAAACAAAAACTCAACAAAGAAACAACAGAGCTCATACAAACAATAGAACAACTGGACTTGGTAGACATTTATAGAACTTTTTATCCTAAGGCCACAGATTATACATTTTTTTCAGCAGTGCATGGCACCTTCTCCAGGATCGACCACATGATAGGACACAAAGCAAACCTAAATAACTTCAAAAAGATAGGAATCATACCATGTACCCTCTCAGACCACCACGGAATGAAACTGGAAATCAGCAATTCAAAAAGCCCCAGGAAATACAGAAACTCTTGGAGGCTGAACAATATGCTATTGAACGAACAATGGATCAGAGAAGAAATTAAAGATGAGATCAAAAAATTTATGGAAACCAATGAAAACTCTGACACAACATTCCAAAACTTGTGGGACACCGCCAAAGCAGTGCTACAGGGTAAAATCATTGCAATTGGAGCTCATGTCAAGGCCCAAGAGAGGCGCCAAATACAGGAACTAACCACACACCTCCAGGAATTGGAAAAACAGCAGCAGAAGAGCCCCACACACAATAGGAAACAAGAAATCATCAAAACAAGGGAGGAAATTAATCAGATAGAAATAAAAAAAAACTATACACAAAATCAATAAAAGCTGGTTTTTTGAGAAGATAAACAAAATAGACACCCCACTGGCCCGACTGACAAAGAAAAAACAAGAGAAAGCAAGAATTAACAGCATTAAAGATGAAAAAAGGCAACATAACAACAGACATTGCAACCATTAAGAACATAATCAGAAATTACTACAAAGCACTGTACTCCAACAAATCAGAAGACCACCAAGAAATGGAAAAGTTCTTAGAGTATTCAAGTATTCATGGAGGGTTTAGGAAGTTCTTAGCGTACCTTTGCACCATTTGAAATGAGGCACTGCAATGAGTGTGACTTTATTCAGCCCATGATCGAAAATGACATGAGCCGCTTAGACAGAACCATTAAAAGCCAGTCTATGATCAATGCATTTACTGATCCCTTTCAGTCTCCCGTCAGACCAGTGATTCCTTGATAGCATGCATCCCTGGATGGCAAAAACATGGAATAGAGACTCTTGAAATCACAAGATATACTTGCAGAATGAAAGAGAAACAAATCTTCATGAGTTCACTAAGATTTGGGGGACTTCTTCACATAGCGAAACTCAGCCATTCTGAATAAGCACAGAGAAAGGAGCCTTCAATAGAGCACTGTGAGAACAAACCCCAAATTACCCGGCAGTGGCTTGGTGTCCAAACACTGCAAAAGAAGCTGCTATTGAAGGTAAGAAAGAAGATGCTTAAAACATTGTGTTGAAAGCTTTAGGTGGGCTGGCAGTGTGGCATAGTGCATAGAGACACCACTCGCATTGCTCATATTGTGTAGAGAGTGCCAACTGGAGTCCCAGTTGCTTTATTTCTGGCTCTCTGCTAGTACACTTCAGAAAACAGTGTAAGATGGTTGAAGTACTTAGTATCCTACCACTCATGTGGGACACCAAGGTGGAACGCCTGGGTCTTGGCCTCAGCCTGACTCAGCTATAAGCATTGCTGTCATTTGGAGAGTGAACCAGCAAATGAAAGATTTCTTTCTCACTGTCTCCCTCATTTTCTGACACTATTCCTTTCAAATAAATAAAAATACACCTTTTTGTTTCAGTTTTAAAAGAAAATGAAACTTTAGTAAAGTTGTCTCAAGATCTGTAGTAAATTTGGCAGTAACACAGTTGTAACTCCAAACAAGAAGACTGAAAATCTATTGGTAGGTGAGGATTGCTATTGATCATATTTTGGAAGGTATATTCCAAGAAAGGGATATGTCTAGGAAACAAATGGCAGGTTTGCTCTCAGATGGATAGAGGAAATATATACATGAAACACTTATCACTATTTGAAGTAACAGCTCTTTTTAAGTTCAGTGAACAGGTAGCCTTCACAGATGGTGCTTTGTGGTATGGTCATCCTGTTGATTTTTAATATCAGTGAGCATAAAAGGGTCTTAGATTAAAATTCTCACTCAAGATGTGGTGACCATTAAATACATTTGATTGAAAAAAAGAATCAGTAAAAGAAACTAAGTATGTGGTTCTTTTTTATAATGTGTTCCTAAGTGTTTTATTATTATTATTATTATTAGTAGTAGTAGTAGTAGTATTTTACAATGCAGTTTCATAGGCTCTAGGGTTTCTCCTCCCCCTCCCCAAGACCCTTCCAATCACTGATTTTATTACAATATAATAGTCCTTCATAAAGAGTCACATGTCCATCATTCTGCCATTTAAGTGTAACCTTACATTGTAGGTATGAACAGTGGCAGAGAGTCCAGCATCCTATTGTGAAGACGTATTTAACAGTTTCTTTGGGAGTTCATCTTTGGTTTGGAAATAGAGATGCATACTGCATTACATCTTCACAACTGGTTAAGATAGTTTCTATTACATAGTTACTATACTTCCTTAAATGAAAAGCCATTAACTAAAATCAACAACAGGAATAGTAATAAAAATTTTGGAACAACATAAAGTCAAGTAACATGTTCTTGGATCATCATTATGTTGCAGAATAAATGAAAAAGAAAATAAAAAATCTTCCGGAGGAAAATGATGCCACCGTGTGACTTATGTGTCACTGAAGAAATTAGTGAAAAAATACTTTTTTATGGAAGAAATGAAGTGCACAAGCATCCTAACAACAAGGGAAACTCAAATAAAAAACACGCATACAGAAAAAAGCCAACAAACAACACCTGCTAGTGAGGATGTGGGTAAAAGGTACCCTACTCTACTGCTGGTGGGACTGTAGACTGGTGTTTCCACTTTGGAAGTCAGTGTGGAGAATACTCATGCAGCTGAAAATTCACCTATCATATGACCCAGCAATCTCACTCCTGGGAATGTATCCGAAAGAACTGCTACACACACATGAGAAAGCGTTCTGCACCCCTACACTCATTGCAGCACAATCAACAATCAAAAACATGGAAGCAACGTAGACACACACTGAAGGAGGGCTGGATAAAGAAACTGGTACCAATACTCTACGGAATACTATTCAGCTACTAAAAAGAATGAAATGTTATTTTTTGCAAAGAAATGGTCCCGGTTAGAGACTGTTTGCTCAGTGAAATGAGCCAATTCCAGTAAGACAAACATCGTATCTTCACTGCAACCTAAGACAACCTCCATCAAGAATGCAAAACCAAAACTAAGGTAAACAAAAGATACACTTATAATCTCAGAAAAAAAAGGATGTAATGGAGCCCAGAGTACCAGTAGTCTAATAAAATCAACAGAATGTATCTCTACTAATGAATAATGAAGCTTCTAAACATACCTAGACAGCAGAATATCAAACTTTCTACCATTGCTTATGCAAACAGTGTCGTCACCCATGTAAACAGCAGAAAGTCTGAGTCAAGACTACACATGATAGACAATTTTTATTACAAAACACAGAGGACAATGGAGGGGAGATATCACAAATGGCCTTTTTAGTATGTGGTTCTTTTGCGAAGACTTGCTGCATTCAATCAGCTACAAAGCGGTACAAAGGGAAGCACACAAGGTGGGGAAGGCAAAGGAGCATAAACAGATGAGTTTGTTTAAAAAAAAAAGAGCTCATCAACAAGCATATAAGTATTTCACAAATGTTTCAAGGAAATGTGCTATAATCGCACCATAAACTTGTATTCCAAGGAGCAGACGTCTGAGACTGACTGCTTGAGCTCTGAGCGTGGGCTGGAAAAGGCTGAAACACTCGCTGGAGAGTGGGGAAGGATAGTGCCATGCTAGCAGTTCTGATTTGAAGATGAGTGATGGGAAGGTGTCTTCTCTTAGAGGGTGGAACCTGAGTCCACATCCAGAAAAGTAGTGCAGTAGTGGAATTTAGAGTTGCTGCAGCCAATTTTGTTGCTTTTGCCTTAAGGTGAGTGGTTTTTACGGTTTTCCTCACTGTGTGGGACTGCAGTTGGTCCTTTTCATTACCTCAACTGGAAACAGAGACAACCAAATATTTCAGTACTGAATGGACTCTTTTCTGGTACTTCCTTGTCTCCTTCATCCAGAAATATGTCACTATTGCTTTTCTTTGCCTCTTCCAATTTATGTTCCTTTGTCTTACTTGAACCTCCATTAAGTCACAAGTGGGGCCAGCAATGTAGTGTAGTAGACTATGCCTCGACCTGCAGCACCAGTTTAACATATGGACACTGGTTTAATTTCCAGCTGTTTCACTTCCAGTCCAGGATGGTTCAGGTTCTTGGACACCTGTACCCACATAGGAGATCAGGAAGAAGTTTGTGGCTTCCAATTGGTTCAGCATTTACCATTGAGGCCATCTGGGGAGTAAATCAGCAGATGGACGATATCTCTGTCTCTCCCTCTTTCTGTAACTCTACCTTTTAGATAAAAATAAAATAAATCTTAAAAAAAAATTGTGTAGGCATGAGGAAAAGTACTATGTGTAGCACTTTTCTGCTTTTCTACAAACATATTTCAGTTTTTGGGTAGAATCAGTGTGTCTCATCATGCTCACTGCTTTCATCACTCTGGCTTTGAACCCCAAGTGTGAACAATGCAGAACACAGCCTCCTGCTCAAGACGGAAGTGCAGAAAAGCTGAGAAACAAACCCGTGAATGACACGTGCAAATCCACTGTGCAATTTAGAGATTGATGATGACTATGGTTTAGCAACAACCTGTTCTAAATGGTAGACACGCTAAGACACATCCCATAATTAATTGCAACCTGCATTAAAAATCACATGAGTGAAAAGGAAGGGCATTGCCCCAAGGGAATGTTGTATTTACAGATCAACTATCCCATTTCAACACAATTCCTAGAGTGGAAGTTAAACTATTAGCTTAATTCCAATAGGCGACAGAATAATAAAATATGTAGAGTGCTTAACTTTTGAAATTTTAAATATTAATAAACCTAAATACATTGTAATATGTGAGACTATTTAATAGCGTAATTATAAAGGGTTTTTAAAGGTAAGAATGTTTTAATTAATTCTAAATAAAAGAAAATTAGGGAAATTCAATGCATTAAATCTATGGGCAATCCATATATGCATAGTAAAATCTGTGCTCAAGAAAAATACACCACTTTTATTTTCCATAAAATATGATCAATTTAACTCCTTATTGGTCCTTGATATTGAGCTTACTGGTGTTGACTTAAAACATAATTTGTACTCTGAGTACAAACCACAACACTAGCTTGGTGATATTGCATATTATGGATTTGATGTCTTGTCACTCTGGAAATACTCTAAATTAAATGAAAGCAGTCTGTTATGTCTAAGACCTGGCACTTGTCTGTAAAAGAGGAACGGAAATTATGGAGTTTTAGGCAGAAATACCTCCATCAGTGCCCTGGAGAACTGCTGTTGAAATTGAGTGCTTTATTATGAAATCATGAGTAGTTAGCAGAATTATATCCAGATAGCTAGATAGCTATTTTACATTATTTTTCTATCAGGCAGAAATTCCTTCTCCATGGGAAAATTGAAAATGTGATACTGACAAATTAGAGAAATAAAGGAGAATTCCTTGTGGAGTGCTTTTTTTTCTTCTTTTGATTAGAGTTAGGGGCTATAAGTTATCTCTAGTTTCATATCTTGGAAAAATGGGTCAAGACACAGGTGGGATCCACAATTCTTTTCACTTTCTTTAATTCCTGGACTTTCTGGGAGGTTGGAGAAACTTGTCTTTATGTTTCAACTTTGCTATTTCAAGTGCGAAATGTTGCAGAAAATGTTTAGTTATGGCATTGTGCAATATCTTATCCATGGATTTTGCTGTGTTTACATGGGTTTTTGTATGTTATGTGGGTGCACTTTGTCAACTCCCAGTTGACCTGGCCACCGGTTGTGCTTGAACCACTGACTCCTAAGCAGACATTAGCATGCCAAGCACATGGGGGTCCTGCAAGGAAGTTCAAAGAGTCACAATCCAAATAAAACAGACTGCAGAAGGAAATTGAAAGCATTGTGCATACACACCTATGTTTATGCATGCACATGTGTAGATGTGTGTATTTGAGGGCTGTGAAATACTCCACTTTGAGCCAAAAAGAGATGACATTTATTGGGGACATAAGCAAAGTCAGAGAAGCACCACTCCCAAGTCCTACTCTGCAAGGGACAAGAGGTGACCTCCTATTTGTTCTCAGGGTCGTATGATGTGATGTTTTGGGCTATTTTTTAATTTTTTTTTTAATTTTTACTTGAAAATCAGTTGCACAGAGAGAGGTCTTCCATCTTCTGGTTCACCCTTCAAATTGCCAGGTCTCCCAGAGTTGTGTTGTTCTGAGGTTGGGAATCAGAAGCTCCTTGCAGGTCTCCCATGTTGGTGTGGGGTCCAGAGCCATGGGTCATCCTCTATTGCCTTCCCTGGCCATGAGCAGGGAGCTGGATCAGGTAGTAGAGTAGTCAGGACACAATCAAGTGTCCATGTGAGATACAGTGTCTCCCACAAAGGAATAGCTTGCTATGCCACCACACAGGTCCCTAGAACTATTTTTTTTTAATTTATAGAATGCAAAATGGTTAATGTAGCATGTAGCTCAGAATTTTTTTTAAAAAACATCTTTATTGAGTTTAGGACCCATAGACCTCAATGTTTTATGCACATAACCAGATTAAAGAACAGTATCTAATAAATATGAAATAGTAGCTCACCAAATTTTAGAAGAACATGATATGGAACTTTGATTCAGTATAAAAGAACTTGGCCCTAAGTTCAGTATAAAAGAACTCAGTCTGACACAGTGGGGAAGAGTTCAACATGAACTGAGACAGTTACTGAGCTGGACCAACTAATGACATTGAACCTAAGGCTGGCTAGTGACAGGTGCCAGTCAATAATGAACACCTGATGAGAGCATTCAGGGACCGACCGGATTCATTTGTAATCATGAAATTTTTTCGTATTCTGAATGTAGAAGTAGTTGCAAAATTGGTTTGAATTTGGAGAGACACATTATTGAGCCTATATATGAATTGTTTCCACTGGACAGGGGTGGAGAGTGGATAAGCAATGCATCAGACAAAGCCTCACTGTGCTCAACTAAAGTGATAAAGACCTAAGGAGGCGTGAGAGTCCTTTCAGATCCAGAACAGCAATGCAAAGCTAACACCAGCTACCACACAGACACCTTAACCAGAAGTGCTTTCTGTTTGCTTTGTTTCTTTTCTTTCCTAAGACCATCAGTGAGTCAGCCTTCTGAGCCTTCTGATAGGTACTATTCTTATAGATAATAGCTAGCATGACGAAACCAGAAGAAACTCAAAGCCTTTTCACACTTCTCCTTACCCCAGACTCTTGTACTATCTTTCTGATTTCCACCATGCCTTCCTTTAGCTAGGATTGGCAATATCCCAGATCCAAATTTTCTTACCCTTCCCTTAAGCTAGCAAGGTCAATGGATACCCAGTGTATTTTAGGCAATTCAAGGCTAGAAATGAGATATGTTCATATGGTAACTTCTAGATGAGATGTTTTAGAGGATAATACCTTCCCACAAAGTTATAAATCCAGTTAGGAATGGAAGATATGTGATGTTGCCTAATCTTTGACATGCAGCCATATACCCACTTCACCCGTATGTAAGTGTGGCCATGGCCACAAAGATGAGCTTTGTGGCTTTACACTGAGGCTGTAGAACTGAACTTGTAAGCATACTCAAAGCATGAGCCCAGCTGGGGATCTACTGCCATGATTTGTGTGGATTTTTTGGATGTAGCCATTCAGAGACCAAGCACAGGTAGGCTCTAGCTTTGTGGTCAGACTCCTCTCCACTACTGTAAGATTCCAGCATTAACACTGTTCATATCTAAAATACACGAGCAGTTTGGGCCAGCACAGTGGCTCAAGAAGCTAATCCTCCACCTGTAAGTACTAGCATTCAATATGGGCAACAGTTTATGTCCTCACTGTTCCAATTCTTATGCACTCTCTGAGGCCTGGGAAAACAGAACAGGATCATTCAAGTTGTTGGGATCCTGCACTCACATGGGAGACCCAGAAGAGGCTCTTGACTCCTGGCTCTGATCAGCTGATGCAAGATCTGTCTCTCTGTAAATCTACCTTTGCAATTAAAATTTTAAAACTTCTGAAACAAAACAAAACAAAAAGAAACATGAGCAGTGTCAGTGAAGCCGACCAAATGCTGATTTTTAACTTACAGGTGAATAATAAAACAGGAAATTATCTCAAAATTCTGAAATAGCATTTTCATAATGTCTAATGTTTCATTTCATTGGGATAAATTTCAACTATGTTGGCATAGACTAACGAAACCTCTTTAAAATCGGACCAGCCTCTCTCCCCAGCATTGGTCCTAACTTCTCTAGTGCACTTATGCTCAACTTCTCATCATTCCTTAAATGGCAATATCCTTTCGTTAGTTACTCTGCCCTAGCCAGGAGACTCTGGGTGTGTCTAATTTGCCAAGAAATGTCTGACTCCTCTGTCAACTTAAAGCTGGTGTCCTCATCTCTGTGTGGCCATCTCTTGCCGCCCGGGATCTGTCCTTTCACCCGAGTTCCCACTGTCCTCTTTCATCGCTGGTTTAGAGTATTTCTAAAACAGATTTCAGATATTTACATGAATATATCCCCTGCTACTGTGTGCTCTCCTAGAGGGGACCAGCTATGTTTTATTCATTTTGTATCATCGGCACCAATCATTGTGTGACTTGCCTAGAAAAGTAACTCAATAAATAATTGTGGAATGAATGGCTAAAAATAAATCCTGAAATATTTGAAGTAGTCTTGACGATGGGAAACATTTGTCTTGACACATGGGATAAGGTACAACACAAGCTATGAGAAAGAAATAGAATGATTCTGCCGTAAATGTTCTTGCTAGTTAATCCACACTACATCCAAAACTGCGAAGCCTAAGAAGTGCTGTGTTTTAAAACCGCCTTAACTGAAAATGACTACTTTACTCAAGAATAAGAAGCACAATTCTTATCAGATGCATATTAGTTATTGAGCAATAAGAATTTAAAAATTACACTGGAGATGCCTAAGTAAGCAGAGTCTATTGAGTTTCAAGTGAAATTGGCATTTACTTATGTTCTGCCATTAGGTGCTGACATACTCTGTCAGGTGTGAGCATGTTTGTTGATGGTAACTTGGCTGGGCAGGATAGAAACTCCAGGGTGAGTTTTACGATTACATTTTCATTACAAAACACAGATCTGTATCTAAGGCAGTTTATTCCTTGGAGTTATGAGTCATGCTCGTGCGATTCTTGAGTTCTGCCATTCCTGTTCAAATCGAACAGTGGAGCCGTGCTTTATACCTATTTGGTAAATGGCGTGGCCTGTGTCTGCAAACCCAAAGTGGTACACGAGTGTCCCTGGAAAAATTACTTAAATCAGATCTTGTATATTGTGCATTCAAAATACCTTTTAAATGGTGCAAAATTTTTGAAAAAAATATTTTAATCCACGTTTTTCACCCCATACCCAACAGAGTTTATGTCCAGATAAAAGTATTGTATTCTTAAATGCATTCAGTATACCAACCCTCTACTTGCTGATATAAAATACCAATGATAAAAATTATATCAGAACTGTAAATTTTAAGAAATTATGAACAAAAGAATACTTCTGTCACCTTGAACTTAATTTATGAAAATAGACCGATGAATAAGAAAATTGTCTAATTTCCCATTCTTATTCCCATTCCCCCCAAAAATAGGGAAAAAAGCAAAGCATTTTTTTTGCATTTATAGTTCAATCAGTTTTATCCATAGTTGTTGAGTGGATGAAGGCCATGCAAAGACATCTTAACATCTTCAGAATCACTAGCAAATGTCTATATCTATTTCCACAAATAACCTTTCAAGTAATTCATCAAGGAACACAACTGTGTTCTGGAAATGTTATCAGCTAGGACTCCGCACCCCACCCCTCCCCAGTGTGATCATTACATTATTGATTGGGTTATTTTCTCCTCCAATGGAAACTATGCAGTCCACTGAGGTTTGTCATCTGATTACTTACATCAAAATGGTCCACACCATTGAGTGAGCAACATTCAATCTAGATTATTTTCTCCCAACACAGCAAAATAGAAGCCATCAATGAAAACAAACTCAATTAATTTCTGCTGATTGCTTTCTCCATTCTGTTTCATTCCATAATACGAAAAGAAATACTTTACACACACCAAGGTTATGTGTTTATACTAAAAGAAAAAAAATAAACTTTTATGCCAAGATTGAATTGTAACTGCCAATTAGAGGCCAACTTGGTAGAGAATTCTTTTGGGTTTGTTAATACCTCTCGACCACTGGATGTAATAATTAGTGCTGTAAGCATAAATGTGAAAATGAGGGGGCTGTACTAGGTAATCTCTGAGGTCCCTTCCCACAATAGAATTCTCAAAGTTGGTGAGCCTGAAATTGCTAATGTGTTTCTGAATGTACTGAATTTATGCCAAGGGACAACTTATTCATTTGAAAGACCAGTCCTTTTTTCTTTACTACTAATTTGGCTAAGAAATAAAAGCTTAAATGAAAAGCAAGTACTGGTTAAACATGAATAATAATATGTAATTCTATAGTGTTACACCTTTTACAAACATGCATTTAATTCACAGCAATGTAAAAACAGTTCTGTAATTGGAATTTTCTCACACCTTTGGTAAATTTCTACAAAATCTTATATTGCTGGGACATTGCCACTTTTTTTATTTTGTCAAAGATGCTAAATGAGGGAAGGTGTTTGGAACGACGCTTAAGATACTGGTTGGGATACCTGCCTCCATCGGAGTGCCCAAGTTGGGCTCTCCTTTCTGTAATGGCAGGTCCCTGCCAATGTGCATCCTTGGAAGCAAGCTGATGACTCTCATAGGTCAGTCTTTGACACCTGTGAGGGAGACCCAGATGGAATTCCTGGCTCCTGGCTTTGATTCAACCTAGTTCTGGCTGCTGCAGACACCTGGAGAATAACCTACCATATCAGATCTTTCTCTCTCTCTCTCTCTCTCTTTCTCTCTCTCCCTCTCACTCGTTCTCCTCACTCTGTCTCTCAAACTAAAAAAAAAAATCCATATATGTTAACGAGTCCTGTGCAATCCTGGTATGCTCATAGTGTGAAACATTCAATTTGTGTAAACCTGGAAGCTACCTCCGGGCAAGGGCCTCTCTATTTTATCTGCAATTGCACCTTTAAACTACAGCTCCCTACTTCAAGGTTGTATCCCAGTGATAGTGATATGTAATATGTCAGACACTATGTCAGTAAATAATGAACTTTTAAAAAATATGTATTTATTTTTATTGGAAAGCCAGATTTACAGAGAGGAGCAGAGGCAGAGAGGAAGATCTTCTGTCAACTGATTCACTCCCCAAGTGGCTGCAATGGCCTGAGGTGAACCAATCCGAAGCCAGAAGCCAGGAGCCTGTTCCGGGTCTCCCACATGGGTACAGAGTCCCAAGGCCTTGGGCCATCCTTCATTACTTTTCCAGGCCACAAACAGGGAGCCAGATGGGAGGTGGGACCACCAGAATTAGAACCAGTGCCCATATGGGATCCAGGCGTGTGCAAGGCAAGGATTTTAGCCACTAGACTAGCATGCTGGGCCCAATAATATTTTTAAGGAGTATTGGAAAGACATTTTAAATAAAGATGAAGTCTTTAAGCAGGTGCTATTTGCTATCTCTCCATCGAGAGATAGCAGAAGCCACCCCTTTCTTCAAAGTTGTGACAAACAACATACCTCTCATTGTCTTGTGCAAAAGGAACTACTTTGAGATATAAGACACCAGCTATGGGTAACTGCCTAGGCAAGTGTTATACTGCTAGGAGAAAAGCAGCTAATAAATGGCGGGCATCCTGGGCCTGGGTAATTCCAAATCTATGCTAATTATACCGGTGTGCCAGCACAATTGCCTATTCTATTCTTTTAATTTTATTTTAAGATTAGGGGGAAGATGCCAACACACCAGCAGATAGGATCTAGGGACACACACATGAGCATGTGTGGGCCCTGGGTAGGCAGGCAGGGACCCAGGCTGCCATAGTACACTTCTGCAGGAGCAAGCTTGGGGATCTACATGTTAGCTGGAATTGGCAGGGGGGCACTATGGATTACTCAGAGAAGTGGGTCTGAAGATGTGTGGAAAGGAGGACTGCTGAAGGAGAATGTGACAGGTGAGAAGTGATTTCTGGGAGACTTCCAACAACCAGGTTGCTACACTTGCTGGTAAATGAGGGGACTGAGACCAGGTGGTTTAGAGGAGGGAAACCAGAGAACCCTTTGAGGCCAAAGAAATATACCCACCCATGAGGGAGAGTTGAGTAGAGCTAGTTGGTGTTAACCACAAGCTACCAATGCACATGAAAGCCAAGGCTGGGGGACATGCCTAGCAGGGTTCGACACAGTACCTGCCAGTTAGTGTCAGGCAGAGTGTGAACTGTTTTAGGCTGGATCATGACACCACCCAATTCACAAGAGAACTGGGTATGGGCACATAGTCTGTGAGGGATCGTGGGCTTACCCCTGTGCAACCGCCATACCAGCTGGTTTGCTCAAGGGCTGGGGTTCTGCCCTGGTGACCCAAGCTTTATTTTATGATAAACATAGTGTTTTGTTTGAATTTACAAGTTTCTTTGGAGGGCGGTCATAAATAATAGAAAATAATGGAAGTTAGCCTGTGACAAAAAATCAGCTCAATGGCTGAACTAGGCATGACCATGGAACTTATCAACACTCAGGGGCGTTAGGAGTGGGAACAGGCCAGGCCAGGCCTGGGTATGGGCCTAGTTGGGGAGAAACTGGGGAACTCCCCTAGTAGGCTGTCACTTTCGCTGGTGAGCATGTGAACCAGCTGGGTGTTAGGCCAGGGAGGGCCCCTCACTTGTTGCCAGGTCTATGGGTTGGTTCATGTGGTGGGGTAGAGAGGGGAAAACAATAGCACACTGGCATGTATGGGAGCCAGGACGGGGTGGGGACTATGCAGGGCTAGGCTATCACCCCTTCTAAATTTGCATGAAAGCCAGAGATGGGAGTAGGCTGGGCAGGGTTAGGCTATAGTATCCATCAGCAAGGGTTAGAACCATGGATTAGACGGGGCCAGGTCAGGGGCAACATCTGATAGAAAAGGCCAAGACAGGTGGAGGGTTATGCCAGACTGGTTAGAGCAGCCACTGGCACATACAAGGTCTGTGGCTGGGAGCAACCCTGGTTGGGGAGCCAGGAGCTGTCCCTACAGGGCTGCAGTTCCCACTGGTGAGTACAAGAGCTGAAATAGGGGTAGTGAACTGGGATGGACATGCCTACAGTATCCCACACCTTGTGTGTGGACTAGGTCTGGGTTGTGTTAGACTGGGCTAGGTTCCAGCTCCTACTGGTTTTCACAAGAGCCTCAGTATGTTTAAGTCAGGCTCGGCTAGATCTCAACACCCACTGAACCTTGCGAGACCTGGGCTGGGGGTGAATCAAGCAGGGATGAGCTATAGCACCCAACAATAAGAGATGGAATAGGTGTGGTCTGGTCAGGTAAGGTCACTGCACCTGCCAGGACAGAAGATAGGCCAAGTCAGGCTGGTCCAAGTACTTTCCAGTGTGCACAAGATCTGTAACTGGGAGATGACCTGATAGAGCAGCTTGGGAAACTTCTATGTCAGGATGCAGTCCATGTGGGTGAATGTAAGAACTGCAGTCCAAAACCAGGTTACAGTACCCTCCAGCATACATGTGGCTCAGGTATGGGGTGAGCCAGGCTGTGCCAGTTCACAGCACCCATTGGCAGATGTGAGAACCAAGACTGGGTACAAAACAGTCCAAGTTGGGCCACAATATAAGCCAGTTCATGATATAAGCCAATTCTGAGGGCTGGCTGGGCTAGGTTAGGCTGCAGCACGTGCTAGTAAATATCAAGGTAAAGCGAGCCATGCCGCTCTGAGCTGCAGCTCCCATCAGAGTACGTAAGACCTAGGACGGGGGGCAACCCGAGCAGGGAGCTGTGAGTGTTCCCCTGGTGGGACACTGCTCCCACTGGTGAGTATGAAAGCTGGGACTAGGAACAGACCAGGCAGGATAGGATTACAAACCCCTTTGGCCTGCTTATGAGCTGGGTTGGGGAAGAGCCAGGCTGGGCTGAACAACCATAGCTATTGTTGTATGCATGAGCCAGTGCAGGCTGGTTGGAATTTACCACATCACTGGGATTTTTTGGAAATGGGGGCCAATTCCATCAGCTTAGACTACATAACCATCTGGAAAGTGCAAGATCCATGACTGGGAATAGACCTAGTAGAAAAATCGTGGGTAACCCTCTGATAGGCTGCAGCTCCGACTGGTAACTATGAGATCCAGGGCTGGGGGAGAACCTGGCTGGACGGGCAGTGGCACTTACCAGTGTGAGTGTGGGCTGAATGGTGTAGTTGATTGGGCTAAACTAGGCTCCAGTGACCACTGATGTACATAAGAGCTTAATGGGATATTGGACAGACTGGACCAGTCTGCTGCACATACTAGCATATGCAGGAACAGGGCCTAGGGGCAGGCCTGGTGGGGTTATTGGGGGTTGCTCCAAATAGGCTGCAGTTCCTGCTGATGTGTGTGATGGCCAAGTGTATGGTGGGCAGTTTTAGGCTGGGCCACAACACCCATTGGTTTGCACATTAGATGGGGTTGACAGAACTGAGCAGGTGACTAGCCAGCAAGGTGTCTGTAGGCTGACGTGGATGATGGACTGAGCCAGACTCCACATTGGCTGGCACACACAAGAGTAAGGTTGAGATCACCTCTGGCAAGGTTTCTTTGGGTATCTCCCCAACTGGATCACTGGACTCAGAACTCCAACCATGATGAAAATCACAGGATCATGGGGTATGTGTGTCAGAACTGGGCCTCCATGGTTACTGATGCCTGTGCAGTGGATATCATGGAGGACACAACTACCAATTCACTGAGACCTGCAAAGGATGAGTTTTGCCATGAAGGGCAGAATAAATTGGACAGCTCTGCTTTTCAACCTTTGACAGCAATTAGTCGAGTGAATTGAGACTCTAAGGTGGACTATATTGTCAAATAGACGTTAGGAGGATTTCTTCAACCTTGGAGCAATGAAATCAACAGCATCTCAGAACTACTGAAACCACTTAAACAGTGTCCTCAGTATATGTTCCACATTGGGGTCCCAAAGATGGCATCAGGTAGTCGTCTCCCTCTCCTCTTCCCTCCCTATTTCCACAGACACAGGAGGAAAAAAAGGAGATGGGAAAGAGTTGTCTCATCTACTTTCCCCTATTCTTCAACCCTCCCCACATTAACTGATGGTCCACATGGACATGCATCCCTCTCAACTATGTAAATATCATCAAAAATAAATGAATTATTACTATTTTTATTATTTAAAAGATACAGGGCATTGGACTGCTCCTATATGGTAGACCCAAAAGAAGCTCCTGTCTCCTAGCTTTAGATGAGCTGAGCTGAAACTGGTATGGCCATTTGGGGCATAAACTGTCTCTCTTCTCTCTGTAAGCCTACCTTTCCAATAAAAATTGCTTCAGTCTTATAAAAAAAAAAAAAAGAAGAAAGAGGTAACTGGAGCAGGTGTCCAGCCCAGCAGTTAACCCTTCCCCCACCCCCCATACCACATTAGAGTGACTGACTTTCCTGTTGGACTTGGCTTCCAGAAGCCAGCTATCTGCAAATACAGACCCTGGCAGCATCAATGACTGAAGTAATTGGCTTACTGCCATTTTTTTCTGGGATACCCAGATGTATTTCCGGCTCTCAACTGTTGCAGACACTTAGGAGTGAACTAGTAAGTAGGATCTCTCTCTCTCTCTCTCTCTCTCTCTCTCTCTCTCTCTCTCCCCCCACTCCTGCATTTTCCTCCCAGTCTTTTCCTCTCTTACAAATAAAATCTATTGAGTCTGTGATAAGAGAAGGAAGATGAGTTGAATCTTCTTACCAGAGGGATGGAGAAGCGGTAGAAACTTTTTAATGGCTTGGAAGCTGTTCATTCTAGGTCTCCAGTGGATGCCAATCAGGGAGATCACATGGGAGTGTGTGTGTCTCAGAGCTGAGCCTCTCACTCATGCAGAGACTATAATATTCTTTTAAATGCTGGACTATGGCCATGGAAAGTGGAGAATAGCAGCGTTGCCCCACTGAATGTCAAAGACAAGCATACAGAATTGTACCACCTTCTCAGCTAACTTGGGCAAATGGGTGGCTGCTCACATTGATAGCTATTATTAGCATCACCAGGACCCACCCCAAACCCAGCCTGTATCACAGGCAGATAAGAGAATCTCTGAGAGGGATCATGCGCTTGGTTGCCACTTGGCATACTCTCATAAAGGTTCTTACCCTCTGTGACTACGATTTCACCAAACTCTTCACTTATCTCCTTTTTTGTACCTTGGTCCCAGTCCAATCTTCCTCTGCTCAACTGTCAGAATGTCCTTTCTAAAACACAACCTGAAATTATCTCAGCCCTTCCAAAAACACTTTGATGTTGCCTTTTAAATCAAGCTCAAGTCCCATAGCATTGCCTAGATGATGACTCTATCCTGTGACACCTTCTTTCAAGTCTATCAAGTCCCAAACCCACATGCAAATATGTCCCTTGCCTGTCCTTTTTCTGCTCATGGCCCATTCCTGACACTGCGCTTTAATATATGTCCAATAAATATGTATCATTGAAAAAGAAATGATGTTTTTTTAATTTATGTAAATATATTTCAACAAAGAAAAATGTCTTCTTGTTTTGTTTATTCCATTTCTTGCCCTCTACTCTCTCTTCCAACAACCACCCCCCCCTTCTTTTTGCCCTACGTGAGAATCTCTCTGCCATTAGAATTTCAGTATGGAAATTCTGTAGCTACTATGTCCCTCAGTTATTTTTCTGTATCTCCTCTCCACCCTCTCCTTTACTCAGTTTTCCTCACACATCTGACTAGTCTGTCTTGGTCTGTCCTGGTGAGAAGTCTTCACCATCCTTAGTTGTACATATTTAGCAGATCTCTACCTTTGATACCGTTCCTCTTTTCCTTTCCCATGTTTTCCATGGATAATCATTCCTATGAACTGACTTGCCACTTTGATGCTGGTGATCCTCAGATGTGTCCTGCAAACCTAAACCCATTTCCTGTGCCTACGATTCCTGAAATAAAACATCTTCCAAACACCTCCCCTGGGTGTCCCAGTTACACCCCAATTCAAAAAGCCTTTGGCTTGGTTCATCTTCATCTCACTGACATGGGACACCCTGCCACCATCCTAATCCAAACGTAGATTCTCCTGATGGCTCAAACTGGTTCTTTCCCATCCCCATGGAAATGTTGAGTAAGTTCTGTTCACTTAGGATCCCTCATGCTGTCTTGTTGATCCTGACTTTATTCAGACTCGGCTGGGGAGAAGTCTCGAGTATTTATCACTGACATGTTTTGTTCCAATCTGCTCTCTATGCTGCTGGCAGAGTAATCCTTGCTATGTTTCAGCACTGACATCCTGCGGGTTGTTCTCCAGCACGCACAACCTCCTGCGTCTCACCACTGGGGATATCACTAAGGCAGAATGACAGTACCCACTACAGCCATCATCACATAGATGCATCTGTGAATAGTTCTAGAACAGAACAGAGGCAGAAAAACAACACCCCTGTGATCTCCAGCTTCCTTTCCAGCCTTATCAGCTCCCGTGCAAGCTCTTTTGGCCATTTACATTCCAGCTCTATGAACTTGTAGAGTACCAGACGTGCAAAGCTTGGTCAAGCCTCTGTGAATCTACTAACGTTAGAAAATCTATTCCTCTCTCCTCCTCCCAACCTTTTCATCTTCAATGCCCTTCTGCCCTCTGTTTTTCTGATAAATACATAATTTTTCAAAAAGACTCTAAATAGACATAATATTCTTAAAAAGCTTTGTCTGATTTCTTTCATCATGTAGGGTAAATTCTCTCCTCTTACTTTTCATCTACACTGCATCCTGTAAATGACATGCCACTGCATCCACAATTTTTAATTCAATTATATTACTTTATTTTCTCATTTACTAGATTGATAGCATAGGTCACTTCTAGGAAAAAATACATCTTATTTATGCTTAATATCTACTATCAAGCTCAGAACACAGACGCATTCCATTTTTTATAGAGTGAGAAAATAAATGAATGGATGAATTAAAGATGCAGCAGACATTTTTAAGGTTCATTACTGCTGTTCATTTTCTGATTCTAAAAACAATTTTCAAAGCTTCTGTCTTAGTATTCATAGATAAGAAATAAAAAGCAATTCTCTCAAGAGCAGTGATACATTGACTTTGATTTAAAATAAACTGGGTGAAAATATATAACTTCAAGTCAATGTGGGTAGCATTTTAACAGCAAATTTTGATGTGGATGAAAGACTCAATGAGCATGACACCCCCGAAGGGCAGAGAGACCAAAAAAAAAAAAAAAAAAAGTTGAAGGGAAAGCAGCTCAATGAGAAAAATCACTGGGGTCACAACTTCTCAACTGCTTCAGCATTTCGCCAAGGGAAAGGCAGTCGTTTGTCACATCTTCATTGCTCACTAATTCTAGTAATAAGAATAAAACAATGGACATCTAAACTTTGTAAAATGATAATGTAGAGAAGTCCCAGACTACAACATCCCCATTTGGTGCATCCTTTAGTAGAAGCAAAACCATAAAACAAAGAAAAAGGTAAAACAGAGTTTAAATAGCTGCTGCAAAAATAAGCCACTAAATAAGTTATAAGTTCATAATTCTGCTCAGATTGGCTGTAAGCATCACCATGATGTTTGCTTCCATGACACATTATTTCTCAAATGTAAGTGTGAGACTACCAAAGACTGAAATGTAGACACAATATTTTTTCAATAAAAATCAATGTTTGGAGTTGATAATGGATGTTTTATTATACCCCAAAGGACTAAATACCACCTTCCCATGTGAGTGGCACCATAGAAGCCGATCATTCAATTGACTTTATATAATCTAATAATTACATATCAGAGTCATGCTAATCGGGTAAACATATACAGGAAATTCTCAGATTATCTCTTCAATCAGCAAAAACTATTGATGAGTGGAATTTTAGAATTTCCAACTTGGAATAAAACTTTAAAACTTACACTCAAGGAACTTTCAGTGACTTCTGCCCACAGGCACCTGCCAATCTTGGCAGGGATCGCATGACATCATGGTGACAAAAACAGGCAACAGTTTCCATACAGAAGCTGGGGGAAAGATGAAGAAACAGAAAGATGAGATCCAACCTTCTGTGAGGCCAGATACTGCAAGGCTTTGGCAGAGGAAGCTTGTTCTGCTCTGCTTTTTGCGAACATGGGAGGTGAGGTCTCCCATCCCTTCTGTACCACCATCTGCCTCAACCCTGCTGAGGGAAAAGACATGACAGCAGTCTCGGAAACACCACGGTATTTTGACTTCTTATAGCTGCTATGTAATGGTATGGGGAAAACACTGCCAAAAATGTAACTGTTTATGTATTATTCAGAAAAGCCAGCTGGGAAATGAGTTATAATGGAAACATCATTAGTACAAATTGCGAGATTAAAACCCAAACATTATGAAAACCCATTCATTAAGCACAAAAAGTTGAAATATGTGGAGTTAAATAGGATTAATAGTACATACAGGATCAAAAATATTCATATGTGGTTTAATAAAAACCAATATGCCCCAACTAATAGTTGTTGATCGCTTCTCTGAAGCAAAGGCCATGACCAGAAGTAGGTGAATTCTCTTTGGCCACAGCTTTAACTGAAATATCTGACTGAATTCAGTTGTCCTTCCAGGTTTCAACTGCTATTGTGTTTTCTTGTGTACATGAGGTCATACAACTAAAATCTCTTTAGTATTTGGACACTTTCAGGTGATCATTGTGTCTGTTATCGAAAAGAAAGCGCCAGCTCATATTGCTACTTGGGGCCAGGAAATTCTGACTCCAAACTTTGGAAGAATCAGAACACTAGTATTGCAAGGTTAGCATTTGTAAGTGCTGAATAATCTCACCAAATGCTTGTAACCTTCATGTTCTGACTGTCCTAGAAATGTGGCTGCATTTTATTATTTAACCCCATGAAACCCTGTAGGAAGATTTGGAAATCAGGCATGTGACAAAGGTTTTTTGGACTTCACATAGAAATCTTAGTGTCTTGAATGGAAGGTACAAAGATCTGCTTATCCCTCAAGACTTCATAGATGGCTGCCTCTGGATACACACACTGAAGGGCGGCAAGTTCAGATTTGAAGACTCAGAACCCCAAAATTCAGTAACAATGCATAGCTCTTCCTCTGACTGAAGCTTCTTAGAATACACGTTCCCTTACTTTCTTTTCTTTCTTTCTTTCTTCTTTCTTTCTTTCTTTCTTTCTTTCTTTCTTTCTTTCTTTCTTTCTTTCTTTCTTTCTTTCTTTCTTTCTTTTTTCTTTCTTTCTTTCCTTCTTCCTCTCCTTTTTTTTTAGATTTATGTATTTGTTGGAAGGCCTAGTTACACAGCAAGTGTGAGAGGGATGAAGGGAGGGAGAGAGAGACGCAGAGACAGAAAGACAGAGAGATCTTGTATGTGCTGGTTCACTACCCAGTTGGTTGAAACAACATTGGGGCTGGACCAGGCTCAATTCAGGTGTCAGGACTCCTCAATCTCCCATCTGGGTGGCAGAAACTCAAGTAGTTGGGTCATCTTTTTGCTACTTTTCCCAAGACATAACAGGGAGCTGAATCAAAAGTGAAGAAGCCAGAACTCTTACCGCTGTGGGATGCTGGTCACACCATTGTCACCCTTGTATGCACTGTACCAGAATGCTGGTCCCAGTCCACAAGATCTTAGAGAAGAAATTGTGTCTCTCTCTTTATTGGAAAGTCACATGTATAAACCTGATTTTCACTTAACAAGGTATGGGTCTGAGTACCATCTCAGAATCAGAGTCCTGATCTCATAACGGACATCATGAACTGGTATGCCTCATGTGGATATTGTGAGAAGCAGTGTGATGATACAAATTCAAGACATTTAAAGATGACTCAGAAATGCCCATCTGTCTTAGTTTAAGTGTAAGCTTGCGTCATTGTTTGAGAAATCTAGACACCAGTAGTTTCCATTGCGATCAAGAAAGGGGTCTTACTGTATGGTACCAAGACATTTCATCAGGGAGAGACCTGACATTCCATTGTATGCATGGTACAGTCAGGGTTCATAAGGCTGAAAGAACAGCTTCCTTTTGAGCAGTGTACATACGCTCTGAAGGTACTGAATCTGCAGGGTGGGAGGGTGATGTGTGATGATGAAGCTCCGCCCATACTGTCAGTACTTCCTAGTTTTCCTGCTCAGTAGGGGATATATACCACCATCACGCTGCATTCTGACTTCTTTGATTTTTTTCCCATTTATTAATGAAGGTTAAAAAATAAAAGAAAATAAATAGTATAGGGAGAAAGGGCACTCAAAGAGATTATTTTAGTCACAAACACTCTAATTTTTAGGCATGATATGATCATTTGAATGGTTTCATTTCAATGCCTTTCACAGTATTGGCAGGCACAGGAACCACAGTGCTGACCTTAGTCTCCCTCCTGCAGCCCGGATACTTTTCCCAGACATCGAACCACTAATGGGAAATTAAAGGCCATAAAGCAGCACTGGAATCCCATAACTGACAAGGTTTATATTGTCCTCTGAGCAATTCACACTTCCAGAATTTCCTTTCCAATCATCAGGTGTGTTTCTTTCTCTTGGGCATTCGAGTTGATGGACCCTTTCCTGGCAGAATGGTTTTCTCTTTGTGTAGTTGAACCTAGCTGATCTCCTTGTCCTCTCTCTCCACACTTCTGCCTCTAAACTTCTGAGGAGCTTTGTAAAGAAGGTCTTCACTCCCCGCCCCCCGCAGCCAGATCAGCTGGAGCAGGGGAGAAACACTGAGTGCCTACTGCAGAAATAATACGCATTGGATGCTCTAACATTGTGCTATTTTTATTCCACCCAATGTCATGGGCATTATTTTTTCATCTTGTAAGTAACTGAAATTCAGTGAAATCTTAATAACTATTTCTGCCTCTTAATCAAAATGCTCCTATCAAGTGCGATTGTGTAGCAGAAAAATTCAAGACTAAGATGCTATGATTGCTGGAGAAGAAATGGGTCAAATTCATATCAATAGTAATATTGTTCCTAATAATAATAGCTGAAATTCACTTAGAACACTTTGTATTCCCAACATCATGACAAGTGAAGTGCATGAATCAGACTTTTTAACTTTATTTAATCCTTTCAAAAATCCTGTTCATTACTGTTATCCTTCTTTTGCAGAGGAAAAAAATAGGGTTTGTATGCTTTAAATAATTACCTTCGATCTTTGGGCAGAGAGTGATAAAACTTGGATTTGAATCTGGATATCCTGATTCCAAAAGAAAAATTTTAAATATTTTTTCAAATATAGGTGCACTTGGGGAAATAGAAGGAAAATTTCTGTTGTCCCTATTTTTGTGCTTGCCCAAGTGAGAGACCTAGGTCTTACTCTGCACAATGTTTGAGGACCATTAACAGATGTAATTGTAAGCACTGACATGATCCTAATTGCATGTCTACAAAACTACTGTGGAGGAAATTTGAAAACCTAGTGGACAGAGGGAGGCAGAGACAGGAGGATCTTTCAGGAAGTTGCAATGCCAGCTCACCTGCATACTAATGCCAACACGGAAGGGTGCAGGTCTGAGCTAAGATGATGGCAGGGAGACAAATTGGAGGATATCTATTTAAAATGAGACCACTGAGTACAAAATTAATTGATTAATCTGGCATGTGGGAAATGAAAAAGAAGGGTAATGATGAGTGTGAGGTTGCTTACTTGAGTGACTTTATGTGGACAATAGAGCCATTTCTAACTCGAAATTAATAAAAAAGACAAAAAAATCTGGGGCAGAGTAAACGTTAATTTAAAGATAATCAGCCCATGTGGAGACCCTGAGCTCTCAGTGGAACACCCTCACAAGTAGCTCTGCAAGAAGGAGTGGAAGCAATGTTGTGGTTATCCCTGCTGCGGAACTGATGAAGACCTTGGCAGGGGTCCCAGCCTCAGAGCTTGGAGGCAGCTCTGGAAGAGAGCTGGGACACAGTCTAGGATAGATAAAAATGCAGGAGTCTGGGAATGGGTAGTTTCAGAGATATGCAAACAATCACCAAAAAACAAAACAAAACAAAAAAACAAGTAAGTAAAATAAGACCTTAACTAGGTTAAGGGAAGAGACACTTTGAAGAATTCCAAAATGTGCCCAAACTATAGTAAGGTCAGTTAACTGGCACAAAGCAACCTAACAGGAGTTTGCCAAAAAGGAGGCTCCTGATGAATCTGAAGAAAGTGCTTTCACTGAGTTGGCAGGTTAAAGACAGAGAGCCGCAGAAGAAACCGATGTCTGAGCAATCTATCCGTGTGACTCAGAATAATGAAAACCATTTTGCATTGCTTCTTTTTTCACAAGGTTTTACATTTGAAATATTTCGTGTGTGCCACAGGTAAATGATGTATAGTTTACTTCAATAGTTTCTATCGTTAAAGTATTGTCTTTGCAACCAATTACGCTTTATTTCTTAGCACATTCTTTTCTTTTTTCTTCCGCTTCCTCCTCCTCCTCGTTCTCGTTCTCCTCCTCCTCCCACTTCTTCTTTTTCATTAATTAGCACCGTGGCTCAGTCAGTTAAGCTGAAGCCTGCATAACCAGCATCTCGTAAGTGTGTTGGTTCAAGTCCCAGTTGCTCCACTTCCAGATCGGCTCCGTACTAATGCGCCTGGGAATGCAGGTAATTAGGCCCCAGTAACCCTTGGGAGATCCAGAAGGAGTTTCTTGCCCTTAACTTCATCCTGGCTCAGATCCAATCATTACAGAAACTTCTGCAGTGAACCAATAGACGGAACATTCTTCCCCCCTCCCTGTACATCTCTCTTTCTCGGTGTAACTCTGCCCTTCAAAATGAGTATATAATTTTTTAGAAATAAATAAATTAGTAACATCACAGAAGCTAAAAATCTGGCTATATACCCTTCTATTACTTTCATCTATCTGTTGATCTCTATTCATTGTCTCACTTTAAAACCATTTGTTAACAATTCAACCCATCCTTAGGATCACTATATTCTAAGATTTTTTTCTTTTCTATGTGATTTTTATGCTTCTAATTACATTATCATACATTCTTACATATATGTGTTTATGTGTGCATATATAATCATTTAGGGAAAATGTTTTGACAAGGAAACTAATTTATATGATTTACAGAAACCAACAGACTGCTTTATTAGTACAAATTACCACTTTTAACCATGTACTATGTGGTACACATAGACTAGAAAAGGGAATCCAAGTAGAACAAGACAAGATGATATCTACTTACTTGGTTTGGAAAACCCTCTGAAAAAAATCTTAGCATTACATTGACTAGAGATCTTACATAAATAATGCAATATTTGAAAAGAATATCTTCATATTATGAAATAAATTTTATATACATCAATGTATATAGATGGATAGATAGATAGATAGATATAGATATAGATATAATGTTAACTTTGCACATAAATAGCTTCCTTAGTTTACAAAGAATGTTTGTGGCAACATCTATACTGAATTTGTAACTACCAATTCAAGGGTTAACACGCATAAACTCCCGGTTTAAGAGTGCTGGTAAAACTCAAAGATGGGAATGATCAGTAGCCATTGCAAACCACACCATCGCCAGACAGTTATTATCTTTTCATCTCTGGAAATACCGGATCCTAATTGTCCCAAGTTAACCCTTGCTGAACTGAATTCATCTGCTGTTTCATCTGACTTTCTTGTTGTAGAACTATCTCGGCAACTTCACAGATCAAACTCATTGTCTGAATCTTGAAATGTAACCTACATATAAATCTTCTTCCATATGGTTACAGAATTAGTTTTTTATATTTTTTCCTAATTGTTGACTCATTAATCCATGTAGAACAGCTCTACGCTTTACAGTCCTTTAAATTCCTGCAGGGTCTTCCATCCTGTGCTGCTGCTTAGGGAGAGATTTCTCTATCTCTGTGACCTCAGATGGGAAAAAATGTTCTTATCAATATGCTGAGGATTGTTCCTCAAAAGTCCTTTTCTCTATCATTACTTCCTGCCTCCTGTTTTAAGCAGACTCCATGACAAGGCAAGCAATTTGCTCACTCATTCTTTCAACAAACATTTACTGAGCATGATTTTTCAGAACCAAATCAAGAAAGGAATCTCCCCTTCTTCTAAAGTCTCTGTCTTCTTACAAAGAAAGACAGGCAGATCAGGAATTACAAGTACCAAATCCACTGTGAAGGTACATGTAGCTTGAAATACAATCTTGGGAGGCACACTTACGTCAATATTCCAATCAAGCGTAGAAGGATGGCAGGAGGCTTTTTTTAGAAGGCATGAAAAAATGGCTCATTTAGGAAGATGTGGGTTTGTGGAAGCAGAGGTCTGGAGCAACATTACATTCTGGGATGTATGTAGAGAGGGGAGAATTTAGGACCCCAGTGAATACTTCGTGTAGTTCAGGAGCTTGAACTTTGCATAGTGGGAATATATTTATATCTAAACTAGATAGGCATTAAAAAGAAAAATAGAACATAGTTATACAAAAACCAACTGCGCAGCACTTTCTAAGAAGTTCGCTAGTTAACAATGACATGCCAGGAAGAAGCAAAGCTAGCCCAAGAGCTCCAGGACAGAGACATCAGAAACAAGGAGTCTATATGTGCCAACGTGTGAAACTTTATTATTTCATTTTTAATTATGAAATGTGTAAACTGAAAACCTAATGGACAGAGGGAGGCAGAGACAGGAGGAGCATTCAGGAAGTTGCAATGTCGGCTCACCTGCATACTAATGCCGACATGGAAGAGTACTATGTGATATTTTTGCATATGTATATACAGTGCAGTGTTCAGGAACAATACATACTTTTACATCCTCAAACATTCAAATTAGATTGTATGGAAAACACTCCAAATTTTATTATTTTTTTTTACATACAAGGAATTGCAAAGTGTTTAGTACTACACAATGCCACTCTACTGTGTGATGGAACACCAGAAATTCCTGTTCCTATGGAGCCATAATCTAGTCCCCATAAATCATCTTTTCCCATCCCTCCCCTTGGATCCGCACCCTAGCCTCTGGTAATGATCATTATATTTTTAACTTGCATGAAATCATTTTTTCTCCACACTATACAATGAGTGAAAGCATGACCTATTTGTCCTGTGCTGGCTTCCCTTAACATAGTGATCTCTAGTTCCAACCATACTGTTTTTTTTTATTAATTATTTTGCATTATGTGACAGTTTCATAGGCTCTGGGAATCTCCCCACCCCTCCCCCCTGGTGGATTCCTCCACCTTAATGCAGTATTACAGTTCAAATTCAATCAAAATTCTTTCCTTGCAAACGTAAACCAAGCATAGAGTCCAGCTGCAAACTGCTGTTGATGTTATATTGGGACTCTTAATTGACTGGGATGATATTCTACCAGCTCTAACTTCGGACCAGAAATGGTCTCCCCAAGAAACTGTTCAACCATACTGTTTTAAATCAAAAGAATTTATCCTTTAAATGGCTGAGAAGTATGTTCCCCGCTTTCTTTATCCACGCATTGGAGATTGGATATTTATGCTGGTTCCTTTTCTTGGTTATAACGAATAGTGTTGCAGGAAACATGGGAACACAGATGTCTCTTAGATGAATTTCGGTTGCTTTAGATATTAACCCAGGAGTGGGATTGCTGAATCATATGGTAGTCCTAGTTTTAATTTCTTGACAAATGTCCAAACTGCTTTCTGCAACAGCTATACTAATTTATATGCCCATCCACCATGTGCAAGGGTTCTATTTCTTCCATCTCCTCAAGACTTGCTATTGTTTTGCCTTTTGATAACAGTCAGTCTTACTGGGTGAAGTGGTACTTTTTTGTTAGTTTAATTTACATTACCCTGATGATTAGAGATGTTGATATGTTTTTCTAATTTCCCTGCCAAACATTTGTATTTCTTTAGCAAAATAAAAATAAAAATAAACAACAAGCCTGCGGGAAGTAATAGATTTTAAAGAGTAAAGCATATTATTTGGTATTGATTTTCAAAAAAATACATTTCCAAGAAAAATGTGTAGAATTGGTTTTGAAAATTGGGGAATCAAGAGGCAATAATCCAGGGGAATAATACTAAGGGCTTGCATTGTGATAGTGGAAAGAGAGCTAGAAATGAGTGGAATAGCAAGGTCAAGGACGTTAGGATGAGTGACAAATCCCACATATTTACTGTTGGTGTGGATGTAGCAAGGTGGGAAGAGAACTCTAGTTCATACAATGGACCATCAGAAGCTACCAAAAAATGGTCCAAGCAAGATGAAACAATGTTTTAAAAAGTAAGAGTTTGTGGTGGATTGGATTTTTTAAGTCCTACATAATATACAAATTGAGTGACCCCAGTTGGTATGTAGAGAGAAGAGTCTGTGCCCAGAAGGAAGTAACCAGTGCCTTTTTCAATCATTCAAAGGATCTCATCATTATTAGACGAAATTCCCTATAAGTCAAGTAGAGTCCTTAGTTAAAAGATGGAGGAACGTGTGTGTCAGATTAAGTGTTTACCAGCATATTTCTAATTCAGCTAACACAATGTGAGTAAACAGGAATTCATTCTGGTGACTTTCCATCTTAAAAAAAAAAAGAAGTAAAAAAGCAAAACGCTGTCACCCTTTCTAAAGCAGTCAAAGAAGTTATTTTGGCATCCTGAGATGAAAACAACTGGCATATTTAATCATTCCACTAGTGATTGTTTTGGCCCAGAATAGGTTGTCACTGTCCTGTCCAGAAGCTTCTAAGCAAAGTGAACAGTATGTCTGCTTATAAGAACTCTAATTGCTAAAGAAAGAGGTGACACGTCTTTGGTAAATATTGCACATTTCTAGTGAATAAAAATGAGCTCAGTGTGTTTAGTGGGATAAAAATTAGCACTGTACTTACACTAAAACACATTATCAGTGACATCTGCTATCAACGATAAGGATCAGTGCTTATGTGGGCCTCACACGGCACCAAGCACAGTCCAACAACCATCCCTGCACTGGTTGAATGTTGTATGAGGAAAATATTGACTGAGAAAACAGTAAGAATTTGACAATTTCCATGTTGCACACTTTGGCTAGGATATGGAGGAACCATTGGAACAGACTTGCATAGCATGTATATTTTATTGCTCATCCGTGACGTTTCTGATGACTGGTTAATGACTAGAAAGTCTACCAGAAAATCTTCTTGTTTAGACAGGGAAGATTAAAGGTGAAATTGTCAACTATTATTAACATGCATTTACTTATTCAACATTTTGGGGGTGTTTAATACATGCCAGATTAAGCAACTCTAAGCGAGTGATTCAGACTCATTGCCTGATAATGTTATGCAGACACTCATCCCACACTTACTAGGGCTGGCCTACCTTGATTTTCAAGATCAGTTGATTACAGATAGCTGCTCCACTTCTACTGAAAACAACATTGAAACTGTTGTGAAGCAAAATGCCAATGTAATAAAGCAAATAACTATCAGAGTCAAGTTAGACTTTCAACCTAAAGTTTTTTACAAACTGCCTTTCATAATAGAAGTAGGTCTCATGAAATAAATGAAAGTATCAAAAGATTGAAACTTTATCTATAATAGCCTTAAATGGGAAACAGCCCAAACATCTATGAGATAGATTAGTGAAATGTGATTTGTTTATACACCAGAATATGATCCATCAATGAGACTGGATAATCTACAACCACATGCTGCAATACAAGGAGTACATGCTTAGCAAGTCATTGACACAAAGATGAACAGTAAAACCGAATCAGTTGTGATAAAGATTAGCACAGGGACTCTGTTTCAGTGGTGGCATTAACTAGGAGAGGATATGAGAGAATCTCTTTTACACTAGAAATGTACACGCTCTGGGTCAGGGTGATGGCTTCAGCTATACAAATACATCAAATTCATTCACGTGTGTATTTATGCACATATGCATTTAAAAATAATAAATGATGAGTGGGAAAGAACTTGGTGAGTTGTTCAAAGACGATGTCAAGCAATGTCTTTAAAGTATTTTCAGAAAAAGAAAAGCTGATCTCAAAATCTAAACAATTTCACCTTGGAACCGATCCCTCAAGCCTTGGCTGTGTGTCAGCTTAGACCTGACCCACTTCAAGCCAGCCCTGCAATAATGAGCACCAACAGAACTTTCATCTGCCCTTTGATTCACCACAGCATGAGGCTAGGCATCCCTCCTAACTGCTGTGTTTCCCTGATAATTTCTTCAGGTAAGCAACTTCTCTGTTCTCCATTTGTTTTTAAGCAAAGTTCATGTTATTTAGTCAAGATAAATTTGTAAGATTTTCTCAGCCACCTACTTTAGTATTGTCACCTGTCAGCTCCTTCTCTCCTGTTCTCCCTTCTTCCTTGCCTTGTCTCTCTTCCTTTCTGTCTCCCTTTCCCCACTTCTTTCACTTTCTTTCTTTCTTCTTGCCTTCCAGCCCACCTTCCACAAAACTTGTTGAAGCCTATGTACGGCACATAGGTTGTCAGTTACTGGGGTAAATGCACATCAATGAGACAATGTTATCATATCATTTCAGACTCCGGATGAAGCAAACCTATCCACATACACCAAATCACAAAAATAATGAGGATCAGAAGGGAAACACCCAGAGGCAACAAGAAAATAGAGGGAAAACGTTGAACTCAAGCTGGGAGGTACTTTAGAGGTTTTGAAAGTCATTGAGGGCTTCAAAGAGAAAGAGAGAAAGTCCTTGCAGATAGAAATAGGTAGGTGGTAGATGATGATATTTTGGGCTGACGGAATTGCCTAAACAAAGATACGCAGTCATGACAGAACATGGAATATCTTAGGAGCAACAACGACAACAAACCCAAATTTCAAAATGATTAAATCTTATAGTTCAAGGGTGAAGAAGATGTGGAACGATGGGAAGCATAGGCAGAACCCACATCATCGAGGACCTTGTTTGCAAACTTCGGAAGTTTGGATCTCATCTCACAGGCAGGCTGTGGTTGCTCCCAGTCACACCCTGACTGCTGCCATGCCAAATTCTGCATGGCTCCACAGCCGCTCTGAGCACTGGCACAACTCGTTGCCATTCACCTTGTCTTGTTAGCTCCAAATGCCAAAGCTACCTGGCAAAGTTGTGTTCATTGTTCTGAGCTATGTACCTGACAATACAGAATTGCTTTCACCGAGCTTGGCACGGACAGTCTGCCATCGGTTCCCAATACACATGACGTGAAAACAAAATCCACAAACCTGGCTGTCCTAGTGACTGTAGCAATGTATGAAGTATTGTTTGTTATGTTTTGCATGTTCTTTTTATGCGGGCCACCAAAGCAAAGTCTCCCAGCACCAGAGTAGTCGAGGTCTCCTGAGAGTGGTTGGTGTTTATCTTAAGCGTACTCTGATGTGCCTTGCAAAACAAAGCTTCTCTTTGCATTAGCTCAGAGCCAGGTCTGTGACCCACCCTTAACAAGCCTACAGCTCGTCCTTTCTTCTTTTTGTGGACTAACCTCATCCTGCCTTAATTCAGTTTCATCTTTCTGTTTTCTCAGTGCCCTGGTTCCTCACTTAGTTTTATGTGCAGAGTCTATACATCTGAGATGCATCTCAAATCATTTTTGGAACAACTTGTAGGGTGAAAGATTCAGTGAATCCCTTTGGAAAACAGGTTTTCGTTCTTTGAGTCCTTTTAGGCGTCTCCTTTTGTTAGCTCTTTCCTGATGCTATCAGAGTTCATCAGCAACCCCTGACAATGCTCATGACCTTTGCTCGCATGTCTATTTTTCTCCCTTTGAATTGCTTGACAAGTAGTCTCTTACTTGCTTATTGCCTGTCTTCAGAAACTCCTTTAAGTTAACAACAAAATATTTTAATGTCCCCAGTATTTTCCCAGAAAGGTGTACCATATAATGTACAGAAACCCTCAGTGAATTTTTTGTGAATATGTAAGTAAGGATAAAGCAAAGCAAATATGACCCTAGTTTACCTGTCAAGAGAATGGGCTGAAAGAATATCGAAATGAGTTTGCAGAAAACATGTAGACTTCTGCAAGCCTCGGGACTAGAAAGGGTGTAGGATTCTGCACCCTCATTGTAAGTGAGGAAAAGAGAGAGAAGGAAGTTACACTTGTGGACACACAGTTACCCACTGGGGTCATGAAAAACACACTGGTTACAGTCATGCTCAATAATGTACTGGAAGTGGTAATAAGGTACTGTCAAAGCAGTGGGAGAAAAGCAACTTGAAGGATGTAAACTCTTCATTCTCTAAGGGTATGCTATAAAAGGCTTTTTTTTTTCTTTTTTAGCAACAGCTGGAAACTCACAAAATTTATGGAAATATTTACTGAGCATTTTACTGACAGCTGTGGTGACTCATGTTAAATACTTTCTATGTCTCTTTCAGGGTTTCCCCACTTACCCAGGGCATTCATGGTCACATCTCCCTTGGGACATAATGGTCCTATGGGCGCTGAAGGGCAGATGGTTTTCTTTTGCTTTGGCACATGAAGGAACTGAATTTCAAACAGGTCCAGCTGCTTGTACAAGTTTACTGACGTGGTTAGTGAAAATCAAAGGGAGAGTTCTGACTCATATTCTACGGCACAACATCCACTTTATTTTTCTATGTCAACAAGCTGCAGACAAAACCAGATATCAGCTTGCTCCAACGATCAAAACCAGGCTGGGGTTTTTGCAACATTTGCTCACTCAGGGTGACTTCCTGGAGCCTCTGGGATAGATTCCAAGTTCATCATCCCAACATTTGGAGCCCTTCCCAAGCTGGCTGCACCTGCTCAGGTGGTATCATTCCCACAGCCTTCACTCCTGCCTCTGAGCCTGCTCTACCTACGTGTGAGATTTTAACCCAAATTGCCATTCTTCATCTAAAGTCAGAAAATGTCACCCAGAAGGTATATGTACACTTCAATGCTCTTAAGACCTTGTAATTTATTAGTCTATCCATAAAATATCCATGTTTGTTTTATTAATAAAAGTATTGATGCTATTTGTTAATTAATATTTCCGATAGTTTAGGTTGATGTCTCTCAATGATACTCCTTGTTTGTTTTCTGTTCAAGGTGACTCCTTTACGTGACCTTCTGGAAGCAAACCCAAGGATGAGGGACATGGCATTAAATTACATAGCGAATTCAGAGAATGCAATAGGTCTCATTTTTGTAATCCTTGTACATGGCTCAAGGTATTACATTTCAGCCAGCATGCTGACTGGCTGGCTGGCTTGCTGGCTAGTTGGTTGACTGACTGACTGGCCATCTAGCAGGCTGGGTGAATAGATGCATAGGATGACAGATGGATGGGTAGAATATGCCAACCGTGGAACAAATAAATCTAAGACATAAACATTTATAATTTCAATGATGTTATGGTGCAAAAATCCCATATAATGACATGACCAAGGAGTGCATTTATAGGATCAACTTTTGGCAAACATCCAATAAAATACTGAAGCTAATTTATCTCATTAATTCCTTTCTCCGGATTTTCAAAAAAAAAAAAAAAATAAAAAACACAAGAAACCTTTTTTGCCTTTCTTTAGCATGCATAATGTAGGAAATATTTTCAATCCTAAAATCCCTAGGGGCCATATAGATTGTTTATTGATTGTACTTTTTTGAAACGATGCCTTTGCTAAAATTCAAATTTCTTCCATTATCAAGCAGACAATAGAGGTCTCCTGCAAAGGTGACTATAAAGTGAATTAACATTGACTTTTGCTTTTGAGAAAAGAACAATGAGGAGAGGAACTGCATTCTCAAGTAACAAATTCCTGAGCAAAGTGATAGAACATTCGGTGAACAAAAAGTTAATGTGTGTCCAGTGAGGCCAGAAAAGGGGAGGATATGTCTGGTTGTTGTTGAAGGAGGTGGTCACTGGGGATCTTAGTGGCAAAACAACACTCTTCACACAAAGATTTCCTGGGCAATTTTTTTCTATGCCTAAATTACCTAATTTCCCAATTCTTGAATTTTCATGAAAATATCAGTGTATGAGGGCGTAAATAGTGAGGGAGGTCCAGAATATGCTTATCTGTTAACGCTCTCTGCAAGTTGCTAGTGACAGCTTCTGGCCTCAGCCAGCTGAAGGCACCCTTCGCTGTCACGGCTTCGAGGCAGATAAAAACAAGACATGAAAACAAGATGGAGATTTAAAAAAAAATGTAACACCATAATTTACAGTCATGGTGAAATCTTGGATTTCTTTTGTGCTTTCTAATGAGAATACTGTGGAAGCCGGTATCTCGGTAGCAATTACCAATAGGTTACTGTATAGACTGAGGAAATAAAAGTGCTTCATGTCTAGTAGAGTTTCTCTATAGAATGGAATATTGAGAAAGAGAAAGAGAGAGAGAGAGAGAGAGAGAGAGAGAGAGAGAGAGAGAGAGAGAGTATTTTCAAATATAAGAAATAATTACTTGTGGAACTGGGAAATGTTTTACCTCTAGTTTCCTCTTTTCCTTTCTGTCTCCACTTCTCTCCTTTTCCCCCTTCTTTCTTCCTTTCTATTCCATCCATTTGGCACTCTATAAATTTCTCCCAAACAATGTTAGACTGGAAGCCAAGGTAAAAGTTTAGAGTTCAATAACAGGGTGTGAACTGAAGTGAATCACCGAAACTTTCGATTGACATTCCTCCAGATGTTGCACTTGGTGACATTTTCCTGTTTTATCAAATTACCTATAATGTTTACTCATTGTCCTAAGTCTGCTCTCCAATTGGCCTCCTGTGCAAGTGCCCACCCTACCCCATGTGACAATATATTTAGGTGCTCTGCACATATGGGGGGTCTAAAGAATGATGACTGGAGCAAATGGCATCTGACCCAACCTTTAAATGCGAGTGTTTGTAATTTTCTGAGTAAAGCAAAGGTTATACGTTCCAACCTCTGTTAGATGGTTCAAACCATATTCCATGATGTTTCATGGTTATCATAATTCGTTCCTTCCTGTGCTGCTCAGCCGTCAGCATTGCTTTTTCCATTCCAAGCTTTAACCAACCCCATCAGTTCTCTCTTCACCACCTCCTGCAGCAGTCTCCTGATCGTCTAACTCTGGTGGAATTTCAAATCTTTTATCTCACTTTTGGATTAGGCTCCTTTAAACTTCTCTGATGTGTCCTTCTTAACATTCTCTAACACTAGGCAATAAGCATGCGTCTATTTTTCTTTGCTGCTTGGGTTGCATAGTTACAATCATTTCACATTATCGACTAACTTTAATTGTAAGGTCAATTTCTAAGTCATTGACATATGAAGCATCTTCAGTCGTCTCTAATTCCACGTGTAATGCAGGTTAAGGACAACCACATACAGTATACCTTGGTTTCCAATTTCAGATTGCCTGTTCAATGGATTATTCTAATATCTCTGGTTCAGAAATCGTTCTGCTCTCTTTCTATACCCCTACACTGCCACATAACATGCTCAACTGTCTTCCACTATCAAATTCACGGCAAATCTGAAGAATAACATGACAATCTGTCCATATAAATGCGTGTCTCAGTGACTAGATTACATATTTTAATTCTTCTCATTCCAGCGAATACTGATGCAATAAAAGGATAACTTATATCCTATTGTGTATTGTATTCCTCCCAGTTATAATTTTAGTTTTATCACAATGTGTGACCAAATATTTCCTACATCTACTCTGTGGTGTAACATCAATATTGACTAGCAATTTTAATATCTTAAGCATAATCTGATATGAAGTTGATATAAATAATTTGCTGATACTAAAGAATGTCACAGAAATTTGAAGAGAAGAAATTCTCTCTTTACATTCAGAAAAAAGAAAAGAATGGTACATTGATTTGAATTCCAGAAGGACTAAAATAACATAGTATTCATGACCCAGTGTGGTGTCTCAAAACTTTTTTCTTATATCTTTATTCTTTGGAAAAAAAAAAAAAACTTCTCCATTTTTATCTGCCTCTCTAAAATCCCCCTTTCAAAGCTGGTTGGAAAAAAATGCTTATATTTTCTTCATCAAAACTGTCAATGCAACCTAAAGTATTTATGCCAGGGATAACAGCACTGCAGTTCATTTTGTAAATAAGATGGAATATGTAGAGGCGGAGCCATAAGTTGGAGAGATAGAAATATGACAAACCAAATGGAACAAAATGTTAATGCTTGAGTTTTTAAAGAAGATACGCAGAAGTCCACCAGAAAAAAAAATACAAACTTGGCTATAGGGTTGGAAAATTTTGGTTATAAAATATCGCGGGGAAAGCATTGTAAGACAGAGTTATTTATGTGTTCTCCTAGCTCATTTGACAGCACCGACTCTCACGTGTTCTGAAGGATTTGTTCTTCACCGATGTGCAAATGGACGAGCCTTCACGTTGCAAGGGTGTAATTATGGAGCCAATGAAGAAATCTGGCAGTTAATACTAAAAGGGAATATTTTCTACTTTGTGCAGGGCTCATCAAAAGACAAGTTGAAACACACGTTTTTGTCGTAACATTTTTGCATTGTAACCTGATGAAGTTTAAATTCAGCTAGCTCCAGCATGCTTCTGCAGAATGAATTCTACTCACAATACTAACAAATGTTTATCTGTAATAAGAAGAAACTGAGGGAAGATAAATACTGACAGCATTTTGCTGCATGTCATATGTCGTTTTTTAATAATGAAAGTGTAGGTAGAAACAACTCAGCAAAATCCCTTAAGCAATCGCGATAATGAAGACTGAAGAGGATGTTAAGGGAGAAGAGATAACATCGAGGGTGAGAACAGTCTAGTTCCCACAGATGCATATATGCTATTAAAAGAAATGATTAGAAAAGCACACAGAGTGGTTAGCACGATACTGAAAAGGAATGGGTTATCTAGTTTGATGCACATGCCAGTTAGCAAAGGGAAATTGTTTCACTTTCAATTCTAGGACCAATTATGGGTAACATAAGAGCACATAACCCTATCTAGTTACTTTTATGAAAGGATACATTTTCCCTGGCTATCTGAAAATGCTTATTGTTATCAAATACAGTGTCTAGACAAGCTATTGACCTTTTTATCATGACCTATAGCTGTCATTGTCCTTTCTCTAACTTTATATTAAGCAGAAATGGTTTGTCGCATTTTACAAATTTTCTTCCAATCTGAGATAGATATAGTCAGACTCTTTAAACATATTTTATTGAAGTAAGTTTTATTAAAAAAAGAGAAACTTGGATAAAGATTCTACAAGCATCCTGCAAGAAAAGATTTTTACAAAATGAATAGAAATTTAAACTTGGCCAGCATTATGGTCATATGTTAAAATGTTACAGATATTTTGTTTGATGGGCAAAATGTTGGATTAACTTTAATGATAAACTTTAATGATCTGTCAGCCACCATTGCAGAATTGCTTTAGGATCTGGACTGTCTAGTTCTCAAAAGAATTAAAGATTATCTGTATTAGTGTATTCATTTTAATATATCAATGAAGGTGCTTTTTAAAAATATAAATTTTTGCACGTTATATATTTATTCTGTGTTAAATGTATTAATTAAATAATTATTTTATCTACTTACTAAGTTATCTGTTCAAATACTAAACTAATTAACCTCAAATCCATTAAATCTGAAACAACATATTTTCTATCTCCATCAAAAAGGTATTCATCCTCTTTCAACAGTTTTGCAAACCTTTTTATGGATTCCTCTTCCATTTGTTTTCCAAACTATTGGGTTCCAAGAGAGATGAAACTCCAGGCAGTCAATGAGTTCCTAGGTGTTCACTTCTCATGAGCAAAGACCTCCCAGAGAGGTTGCTTCTGATAATAGCATCAATGAGACACTGAATCAAATAACTGTAACACCTTTGTTGGTATCTCAAAGAAGGGCAAATGGCACTAACATGTTCTTGAGTGGTTCTTTATGACATGATCTTTGTTTCTTTGTTTTTCTCTTCCACTTTTCTTCCTGCCCTCCTTTTCTTAAGGAAATGCTTATTTTCTGTCAGTAATGTAGAATACTTAGTAGAGTTTGTAATTGAAACATAAACCAGGACTGTGTTTTCCTAATGAAATGATGCCGTATTTCCTAGGTATTTGCTTCTAATTACTTGTAAGAATCAGACAGAGGCTTAAATCATCTGAGCAACTGTACAAAATCCCCTTTATCCCATCAGAATAGACATGCGAAGAGTAGGATCTGAAATTTGATAACCCCTAGTGCTTTAATTATACTTAATAATTAAATAGTAAAATATTAATCTTTTTACTTCTAAAATAGCAAGTTTTTTTGGAAAGTAGATTGTGAAGAAGTGTTTTATTTATACCTCATAGTTCTTCCAAAATACATTACCATTTTCCCAAGAAGAAGAAATGAAGGAGGAAGATGAAGACTGAGAACAATTCTGATCATTAAAGCCACGGAAAAAATTTGAAGAATATATAATATTGCATTTAAAGGTCTTTCATACAGAGGTGCTTTGGAATACTCAAAGAGCTTTTGAGATCTCCATGTCACAAAAAAAGGAGAAGGAAAACATGATGGAAGATCGGATAACTTGCTCATAACACACAGGGACTAGACACATTCTAGTCAAGTGCGGACATTCCAGTTGAACTCAGCTTCGGCTGTAACTTAGCAGGTTTTTCTGCAATACTAAGCTGGACTATCGAATCTTCAGTATTGCAGATTTTATTTGTGATCATTTCAATCATTTTACCGCGTCTGCAGTATATCCCCATTCTGCACAATATGTCCTGAGCAATATTTGGAAATGAGGTTGGCAGAATCAGCAGTTGCTGATTGCATGGATATCATTGTATCCATGACAATATTAAATTGGCTGCTGATCATGAGTGAGCTGTGAATAGAGACCCCATGATTCCCTCTTCTCTCCTAAGTGAGCTATTAGAAGATCACGATCAAGGCCATGGTGGCAGAGTAAACAATGACTGAGAAACCAACTGTAGGTGGCACCATCTGCAGCAACCCAAAATCACTCATTAACAATCTGCCAAACAATTACGGAGCTGGATGGGGTAAACTTGCAACAGTTCAAGTCACAAAAAATGGGAAAGGAAAGTAATATCTATGTTATTTAATTTGCTTGGCAGTGGGTTGAAGTCCATTTTTATTCCAGATAATTGTGCTACTGCCAGTAGCTTGAATTGTCTTCATTAGAGCTTAGGATGTCTTGATATTATTTGGGGCATTTTATGGAGCTGTTGATTAAGGAATGTGTAAAATATATCATCCTGACCAGTTCTGCCTTCTCTTGTGCAGCAATATAAACAGATACCAAGATATTCCTAACTTTCTGGTGGTTGTTTCAAGAACACAGAAGTCTTCTTCCATTCCCTTCTCCTTTCCTCCTTTATCCAGTTTTTAATTCTTGAAAAATCTCTTAGGGATCAGTAGTTATGAGGATAGCAAGATGTGTGTGTTTACAAAGTTTAGCAAAAGGGAAATTTTTGCTTATCCCTTTAACATATTTATATCAATATCTGAAATTTGGACTTGGGTTGATGTCCCTTTTGATAAAATATTATAGATATGGCTTAAAATCCTGTAAGCTTCAATAAGTTGTCCTGAGATACGAAATCATTATAGAAAGAGACAGGCATGTTGTCACATCCATTGGAATTATCACAGATTGCAGTTTAATAGGACACATTTGCAGATTTGAAGAAATAGATGCCAACAATGGATGTCAGAGAGGTGAAGCTAGTCTAGGGGGTTCAGAACTACCTTGGGGAGGATTGGGGATCCTGCCTGTTACATACCAGTGAGGTGTTGCAGGGCAAGTGAGGACAGGAGGAATCTTTACTGCTGCAGAAAACTCCTCTTGAGAGTCTCTGTCACTGGGAAAAAGAGGTATTGTTTGTGCTGTCTTCCTGCTTTCCTCCTTCCCTTACTGCCACTGACTTCCCTTCATTTCTCTCTGCTACTCCTGCCCCAATCCTGAGAAATCGTAACCCATAAAGTCAAAAGCCTCTTTGAACTTCTCTGGGGAGATGGAAATCCAGCAACACCTGTCAAGAGGAGCCAGGGGAATGGCCTCATGTCTCAGTTCTTGCTAAGGTATTTAGGAAAGAGCATGTGGGGGCAGTTGGCAGAGAATGCCAAGTCTTGACTTTTCTGTGTCCACTGAAAAGCAAGCTCCTGGGAGGCCACACTGAATCTGCATTTTACATAATGCAATTCTTAGGGTGTAATACAGTGGGTACTTTAAATTACTTAATAAATGCGTGAATTGAGGGTGAATTAGTGACCCTGCTACTGAAACTGAGTTCTCCAGCAACTCTACCGTACCTCACTCTGCTCATCCAATGTACCAAGAAATTGGGCATTCACATTCTGCTCTTTTGTTTTTGAGTTCCACAATTCTGCTTTTACTCTGCCTCACCGGCGGATAGAGCACAGACGCTTGCATCTCAGGATTTCTGTTTCAGCCAGCCTGTTACCAGGAATCTGTTTACAGAAGTGACAGGTTAGTATTCCAGTTCAGACTGATGCTGGCACTCCACTACAGCCCCTGTCAGACTGACTTCCTGCTGTCCTTTCCTTGTTTTGCTTTTATTCTTACCAGACTTTGGGGCCAGAAGCCCATTGTTGTGGGACCTGCTTCTACACAGGAGCTTCAAATGTATTTTGCACTTGAAGTTGTAGGCAAGAAGGGTTGGTGTGTGAACAAGGCTGAAAGACAGTGCAGGAAAATAAAGGCCAGCAGATGGACAAAGAGACATTTCCTGGGAACTTATGCTCACATCCCTTCACAATCACTATTGGCATATGGGGTGCCAAGTTGGATCCCAGGGCTTCACTTCCCAGCTCCATAGAGAAGAGGGAAAAGCCATGGCACAACCTTGAAGACTAAAGCTAAATTCTGTCTCTTCTGTCATGGATTTGGTTATTTTTTAGTTTTGTCTGCTAACACAGGGATATGCCTTGCTTCTTTCAAGGTACCTGGTTCTTCTCAGTTACTCCTTCCCACTTGGAGCCTGTCTCAGCACTAACACTCTTCCACCTGTTCTATTTTAATTGATGATAAATTTGTACAATAAAATGAAAATAAGTGGTCATAAATTAGAGAATCTTAGTACTGTAAGTATTGATTAAATACTCACTGGAACATTTTCTCTGATCAGAAAAGAGAAAGCACTGATTGATTAACAACTTGGGATGGAGAAAGACTCTGAGCAGCTGAAAGTGCAGCCTGGCTTCAAGCCTAAATCTCTGGTTCCAGTCCAGGAGCTATGTGGCCTTGACAAGGCACTGGATATTCTTGACCTCCGGTTCCCTCACCTGCAGCGTGTGTAATGACCGATCATCACATAATAACTTACTCTTCCTGGAGAATTATTCCTAGCCCAGGGATGCACATATGGTGTGCTAGACCACCAGTGTCAATTACTTGCTTCAGAAAAGTAAAGCCCTATCTGTTCAGAAGTCTTCTTTAAGCCATGTCTACAACAACTCTGATAAAAACAGATAGTCATGCAAAGGTGGCAATGACAAGAAGTTAACCAGTGTAATGGATGGCAGGAAAAGGCGTTGAACCAGAATGGGGAAATGTAATCAACTGAAAGTTTTGAAGATAGTTCCTAATGATCTTCTAGCTGTTAGCAAATGTCAACAGAGACTACTTCAAGTACATTAAACTGTTTTACCCAATCTCTTCAATCAAACTCAGTCCAAGCTATATAGATGATAAGCATCACACTGAGAACTTACTAGAGTGCTTTCATTTGGAGATAACTAAGAAATTAGAATCTTTGGATAAGGTGACATGTATACAAGTTATGATTCATGCTATAATTCCATGTATTAATGACCATAATAAAATTTTGAAATCTGGAAGGTGTAAATTAAAACATTTATATCTCTGTTCAAACGCAGCTGAAAGTAGGAAAGCAGCTGGGCAAAAATAAACTTATAGCACCAACTTGCAGGAAAGTATTTGAAAACGGTGAACCTGAGCAAAGTTGATTAATGGCCATTACTTGATCAATAATGTTTAATCAATATTAACTAAAAAGAATGCTAAAGATCAGTGAAAGGTAAGGATAGTGATTATGTCTTAATCACTGCTCTGTAAAGTACTTCACCAACATCTACTGACTAACCATTATTAAATTGTGTTGAGAATGGTAAGTACCATCATTTCCAAATAACATTTCAAAACACTCAGGTTTAGAGTTTTCAGAACAGAAAGCCGAGGTGAGATATGAGCCCATTCTCAGAGCCAAGAGAGTGCATTCTCAGAGCCAAGAGAGTGACTGAGACTCCATCTCAGTCAGCATTTCTAGGTAGAAGCACACGCAGAGGCTTTGCTGACAAGCTCAGAAACCAAGCAGCCATTCTTAGCAGACATATGACTTTGGATGAGTTCTTTAACATCTCCAAACTCCAGTTCCTTCAGTTATCAAAACATGCTAAGGCATTTCCATAAAAGGTTCTTTTAAGATGGAAATGAATGGATGCTTTTCAACTTCTATAAGAAGTAAAGGCTCAGAACATAGCAACCATTGCTGTTGTTGCTTTCGTCACACATGGTATTTTTGGATAGACTGGCCATGAGTTGTGTAACAAATGTGGGATGGGATTGGATGGAAAAAAACAGAGCAAGCTTGGATACTGCCGCTTGGGAAGGAAGGAAGGAAGCTAAAAGGACTTGGTTGTTAAGTACTTGCTTTGCATTTTCAATTGCTCTTCCATTCTTTGAATATTTTACTTATTTTTCACTTTATCTGAAAGACAAAGGGACAATTGGAGATCTCCAATCCACCGATTCACTCCCCCCGATGTGCAAAACATCTCACAGAGCTGGATCCAAAGCGGAGCAGCCAAGCTGTGAACAAGGCAACTCAACTTGAACAGGAGTTGAACAAGGCAACTCAACAGCTGAACCAAACATCCAGCATTTCTATTCCTTTATTCCTCTCAGTAAAACTACAACAGAGCATCCAGAGTCCATGTCCAAGCCCGGGGCAACTTCCTCTGAGACACAGGAAGCATCTGTTGTTACAGAGTCCATACCGTTGGAAGAGTGGTCCTGGCTGCAAGGATGAGAAATGAAGAAAAACCAAGGGCACTGGGACTCAAGGCTTGAGACCCGCAGGCAGGACTTTGCCAGAGAAGCTCATCAGTAAGGATGAGAATTTAGATATTGAGTTGGCACTCAAAAGCAGACCCATAACACCAGAGAAGGACCTCAAATCTAGTGGGGGAATTTAATGAGTTTGTTTGCTTAGTTATTTATTAAATATTTATTTTACTTTTATTTGAAAGAGTTACAGAGAAAACAAGACAGAAATAAAATTTTCATCTTTGGTTCACTCTCCAAATGACAGCAATGGTTGAAGCTGAGCTGATGCAAAGCTTGGCGCCTGTGCCGAATCTCCCATGTGGTTCCAAAGTCTCAAGAACCTGGGTCATGCTCTGCTGGTTCCCCAAACCATAAATAGGGAGCTGGATTAGAAATGGAGCAACTGGGACATGAACCGGCACCCACATGAAATGCCAACATGGCAGCCAGAGGCTCAGTGCGCTATGCCACAGCATGAGACTCCAGATGTAATAAATACAGATGTTGGCATTCAGGACCCAGTTTTTATATAGTAATGCCAGGGCCACAGCAAGAACAAACAGGGGACAGGCAATGCATCTTTTGACAAGTAAAGGTAGTGAAACTGAGAGCCAGTATCAGAGGAGGAATATTGACAAGTTCATTTGATACAATTGTTTTAATTTGCTGTTACTTTTAAGCATGGAACCTCTGGGTTAATTGTTAGTCTACTGTCTCTTTAAGTCCAAATACACTCTGCAACAGATGATCTGTGATAAACAATGAAAAGTGTTTTAATATTTCTCTTTAAAGTGAGCACAATGGTAACCTTTCTCAGCAGAGCATGTTACAGGGACATTATAGAAATCATTCACAGTTCTGGCTGTAGAATCTGGCAGAATGGATAAAACGATGAATGTTTACAGAAGTCCTGTATTGCCCTGGCAAGCCACTCTTGTCAGATGCAGTCTGGCCTAGCCTTTGGCCCAGGAAGCAGCCCTCTGTCATCTCAGTTACTCTTCTACGGTAATAACTATTGTAGCAAATTTTTTGATCAACCCAGTCTGTAATTACCGCCTTCTAATTAGATTCCTTGTGATTCAGCATTGTTTTCCGTATGAAAATTTGCCTGAAACTCAATATGTGACAGTAATACACCACTCCTCAGGCAAGGCCCCTGGGACGTGGACCTGTCTTCCCTCCGTCACAGTCCTACCTTCTTTCTGTCTCCAAGAACACTGTGCTTCCTTCCTGCCTTAGCCTTCAAGAGTTCTCAGATCCTCTATTTGGAAAAATTTCTTCCTACGTTTCCAAGCAGTCTTTTCCCACAGAACAGGATCCCCTCAAGACAGCCCCTCAAATCACAATTTTCCTTTGTTTTAGTTACAGAGAGTAGGAGAGAGAGAGAGAGAGAGAGAGAGAGAGAGAGAGAGAGAGATCTTCATCCACTGTTTCACATCCCCGATGGCCACAATGGCCAGAGCTGAGATGCAGGAATCGGGGATTTTTTAGTTTTCCCATGCAGCTGCAGGGGCCGAAGGACTTGAGCCATCCTCACACTGCTTTCCCAAGCCCTAAGCAGTGAGTTACACTGGAAGTGAGGCACCCAGGATTCAAACAGGCGCCTATACAGGATGTTGGTGCCACGGGTGGAGGTTTAGTCTACTATATGCTATATATAGTGTGTATATATAAATACACATATATATATATAATACATATGCTGTATGCTATAGCACTGGCAATCTTGAATCACTATTTTCCAAGTGCTATCATAAACTTCATACAACCGAGCACTTTCTGGAATTATGTTGCTTCGTCTTTGCTCCTATTTTGGACATCAGCTTTATGTCCCAACCTTATCCTTCCTCTCCCTTCCTGCCCTTTGGCTCTGAGTACGCAGGGGACTCTTTATTCTTATTATAATCATTTTTTTGTCCATGGAAAATTTTAAATAAAACTCCCTGAAAACCTGAGCTCCTAAGAGTTCCAGAGCAGAGAGCGCTCTTGGCACCCCCAGTGAAGCGTCCTTTTTGACTTTCCTTCCCAGCAGACACCTTGGGAGCAACGATAATTACTTATTTCCAACAAGAGTGGGGCCGAGACTTTCTGCTGCTCTCTGGCCTGTTGCAAAAGAGGCACAGATGGCTGTTCTGGGAGTTATGGTGAAGGGGTCACTGCTATCGCAGAGGAGGCTCTGACCACAAAGCAAGGGAAAACATGAGCTGACTGCACAACATGTCAAGAGGGAGAAGTGGAGGGAAGCGCCTGAACCCTCTGAGTAATCCCTGGAGGGGGCGTTTGAAGGACTTGACTAATCAGGGCCATCTCTGGGCCACCTGAACTACCCTTGAGGCAGGCCTACAGTGTGAACCCACAGGCAAAGTGAAAAATCATAGAAAAGGCTAATTGGGGTAAGGAAAAAAAAAAAAGGAGTGTGGAAGCAACAAGAATTTTCCTGGACTAAAAATACAACTGGACCTTCTGCCTCTCAGGGGATGCCCTCTTGTGAATCACCTTTGCAGGGCCAAGAAATTGAAGATGATTATTTTCCAATAGAGTGGTTCCAAGATAGTAAGCCTCAGAAGTTTATAATTTATTAATGCAGTAAGTAATATCTAGTGGTCGATACTTTGTTGGGGTCTGTGATTTCTCAGCCTTTTCCATTGGGCAGCCTTTAAAAGATAAATTTTGTTTTGCACAATCGACATATTTGTCTCCCAAATTAGATGACTGTTTAAGACACAGGAGCAAAAAATCAACACACATTCCCAGGAGTTTGTCTGAGACACAACCTGGCGTCGTTACTTGGATCTCCTATGATGAAAATGCTATTGTTTTTTTCTAATTACTAGCATCAATACTACTAGTTTTCATTGATCATTATGTGCCAGACACTACATTTTACCTAAATAAATCATACAAAATCCAATGGGATTAACTTATTATAATTGTCCAGATGAGAAAATTGAAACTTGTAGAAACATAATATTTGGTAAAAGTTTCATAGGGTATAGATGGGAGAACTGAAATACAGACTCTGACTTTTTACCTAAATTCTGACATTCAAAGTTTTGTTGGCATATACAATCAGTCATTCACTACATTGGGAATTTTAGTCATAATATATGCGTGAAGAAGTTGAGAAGTATTTGAAAATCCAGGATAATTATACCTAGGAAAATAAGAGTAGAATAATAGTTGAGGTTCAGTGGTGTTATGAGAACACTTCAAAAAGTTCATATTAATGTAGAATTAAATAAAAAGTTCATTTTGAAAAATGAAGTTTTTTGAATGCCATGCGTACATTATTTTTTTCAGAAACCACATTCTCCATAAAATTTAGAAGTCTCATAATATACAAATGAGAGGCATTCCAGGACAGCCCTAAAAGTGTAATGTATAACATTAAAGGTGTTTAATCTTTAGTTATAATTGGAATACTTTATCCTTGTAGGTTGAATATATGATGTAGCAGTTATGTTTTAATTCTGGGGAAAATTGTTGCACTGGAATGAAGAAATAGATGTTGAAAAGGAACAAGAGATTTGTTCGTAAGTTTAATTCAAGCATTTATATTGGTGTGAAATGCAAGAGCAACACACACACACACACACACACACACACACACACAAATCTGTTGGTTCACTTCTAAAGAAATTAGACCAGGTTGCAGTCAGGGTTTGGCATGTTGGTGGCAGGAATCTAATCACTGGGCCATCACTTGCCGCCTCCCAAGGTGTGTCAGCAGGACTGCAGCACGGGAAGAGGTGTGAGACCTCCAAGCCAAGCATTCCAATATGGAATCGAAGATAGTGCAAGAGGAGTGTTCATCCTGTTTTAATCCTCCAGCCCAGAATTTGTGGATTGATTGCATATTAGAGGGTGGGAAAGAATCGGTGGTAATTCTCACATGTTCAACTTGAATAAGGAGAGCAATAAGAATAATGATGATTTAGTGTGATGCACTGTTTCACTAACAAAGGGAGACAGAAATTACAATTTGACTAGAGACATATGGGAAACCGAGACATTTAGTTCCTTAGTATCAGAAGAGAGAAAAATGTAATCCAGATATCCATATGACAAGAGTGGGGAGGTCACTGTGCCAACATAAACAATTGCTATCTCAATAGATTCACTTTCATTCTCCTTTCAGAAAACAAAATCATCTTTTTTGAAAAAAAATAGGTAAGGACAAAAATTTATAAAATGCAAAACAGCCTTGTAACATAAGTGAACATATTTTTAAATTAAATGAAAACAAGTGAAAAAAAAAAGTATTCATGTTATGTACCCCTCAAAGATCTACAGCAAGCCAAATATATTTTGTCTTAGTGGGGTGGCAGTGAAGTGTTTAAAAGCACCATAAAAGCAGAATTCTCCCAAAAACTAATGCAGGTGTCTAGGTCAAATGCAAATAAAGAGGTATGCAAATTGAGCTACACTTGACTACAAAATCAGATACTTAAAAACATTTCAGGAGAGTGAAGTTTTAGTCTCACAAAATTTACCGAGTCCTCATTGTAATGTGTTTCCCATTTGTGCCATTCATTCAATGCCCTGAAATTATGATGGGGCTCCAGTTAAGTGGATTTAGAAGATGATTATCCTGCATTAAATGTATTCACTTCAATTTAAGCAAGAATTCTTTTCCCCTTTTTAAAAGTAAAACTAAACGAAGGGAAGTGGAAAGAATGACAAAATTGAATCGTCTCGTGATGTTGTAATGAGATTAGAAAAAGAACGACTTCGTGATATGCAGAGGCCTACGTCCCCACTTACCTGATTCAAACAACTAAAGAACACCTTGCAATTTCATGAATCGCTCTTTCTCTGTACTTGATACCCTCTGTACACATGACGCATTCACCCCCCGAGACTGCAGCTCTCATGCACTGCTTATTTTTGTTATTAACTTATGGGGTTTATATCAGTTTATTATAAATTTCCCAGGCAACAATTATGAAAGCAGAAGTACCAGAAAGGAAACTCCAGTATGTATTAAGAGTTGGCTCCTATGTTGACATATCCACCGAGAAAGGATGCCAGCCTATGCTCTTGGTCTTCCCGATCTTTCACATACACGTGTTGATTTATACTACATGGTCTATAAGTCTCTTTATTTCCACAACACAAGTGATTTTGGGAAAAGCTAGTTGGATGGCATTTTTCAGTCCTCCCCTCAAACACTATTTAAAATTGAAAAATTGAAATTATTGGCATGGAAATATTCTAATGAATTTACTTATGAACTGTTTTTCCTACACTACTTGTATTGTACATTAGTCAAAACTGCCTAAAATTCAAAAGTTTGCAGGGTGATCAAGTTAATTTCATGGGTTTCTAAATAAATTCAGAAAGAAATCATTGACAAAGCAAGTGAATGTTAAGCATATATAGATTCTAATTTCTTGTGGCCAGGGCATTTTGTCATTTCCTGGCACAGCCACCAGTCTTCCTTCACAACAGAGCACTCCAGCAGAGGCTGCCCCTCACACCACTGTTTCCTTTTTTTATTATTCTTAAGGATTTGTTTTAATTTTTACTGTTATTTGTAAGAATCACAGAGGGAAAAGCGAGAGACTTTCCATCTGTGGGTTTACTTCCCAAAGGATGATAAAGGCCAGAGCTGAGAGAACTTGAAGTTGGAATCTAAAGCCGGGAGCCAGGGGTTTCATCCCAGTCTCCCATACAGGTGCAGGGACCTTAACATCTCAGTCATCCTCGGCTTCTTTCCCAGGCCACAGGCAGTGAGCTGGACTGGAAGTAGAACAGCAGAGCTGGAAATGGTGCCAAAGGAGATGCCAGCACCACAAGTGGACGATTAGCCTACTATGTCACAGTGAAAATCCAGGGTAGGGAATTTTTAATAACATCCTGGTTTTATTTTTTTACAAATGAAAATTTTTTCTTGAGTCTTAATGAACATATATTTTTAATATTTTTACTTATTTGTTTTCATTTATTTGAAGGGAGACAGAGGAGAGAATAGAGGAGATCTTCCATAAGCTGTTTCACTCCCCCATGTCTACAAAAGCCAGAGGCTGTGCCAGACTAAAGTCAGGTGTCAGGAACTCCACCCAGGCCTCGCCCCTGGGTGGCAGGCATGCTAGTATTTAGCCACCACCTGCTGCCTCCAATGGTACACTGCCACACTGAGCACAGCCGGAAGAGTAGCAACCAAACCTAAGCACTCCCAGGTGGGGATATAGTTTTCCCAAGTGACAACTCTTACCGAATGGACACTCCGTGTTCCTGAATCAGTCACGTTTTCCCTTTGATCATTTTCCCTATAGATGTTATTTCCTCACGTGTCTGGTGGTTATCCTTTCAAATTTGCAGTTCATGTCCCCACTGCACCACTTGCAATCCAACTCGCTGCTAGACGTCCAGAAAGAGCAGCAGAAGACGACTTGTAACTCTATCTAGCATTCAGATACATAAATAAATACAACAACAAAAACACGGAGCTGTAGAGAGGCACACTAAGGACTCTTCCACACATAGGGGTTTGTTTGCTGGCAGCTTTAGCCTGATGTGAATAGGCAGGTACTCAACAACCGTGCTGGATGCAGCCGCCCGGGACTGTAAGAAAGTGGAGAGATTTGAACACATGATACTCAGACCATCTACTCTGCTGTCTGCTGACAATATGTTTTATGGGGTGAAAAAAAAAAAAAAAAACAGGCCTTTAGTGTTTCATTTTTTATTGTTCTGATTGGGAACTAAAGAAGTAGGAAGGAGGTGTTTTTGTTGTTGTTGTTTTTCCAGAAGAACATATGCACAGGGATCTCTCAACTGATACACATGCAAACAGGTACCGTCTCTGAAATACTTCTGATCTCTGTTCTGCTTCACACTGTATGCGTTGATCCTGGTTGTCAGACAAGCAAGTCAATTTCTGTTCCAATCACAAGGCTCTCACTGAAGCTGTTCATCTGTCCACTCTGTTTGCTAAACTAACATTCTGCAGCGTGTATTTTATTGTTCAGGAATTGGTTGGTCTGCTCTCTCTTTTAGGATGGTAGCACTTTTAAATATTGTACATTTATTTTAATAGGCACAGATCAGTCATAAAAATAATAAAATCCTGACATTTGCAACAAAATAAATGAAAACAGAGATTGTTATGCCAAGTGATATAAGCCAGACACAGAAAGACAAATACCATGTTTACTGTTATATATGGGAATTCATATATCAAGGATATAAACATTGTGTAAATGTCATATTAGTTGGCATATAAATAATTGCGAAAGTCATCTTATTTTCTGACTTTATGATCAAGGTTGTGACTTCTATGTCATGAGCTGTTTATATCCCTGTGTTTAAGAAAAATAGTAGGTATTTGTAGTATGTAATGGTTACATATGAAGTAAATATGATGAAATATCTTTAAAAATTTCTTGAGTTGTCATGAACTCACAATGTTAACGGCCCACTGGTTCCATTCCTGGTTGTCGTGCTTCCCAAACAGCTCCCTGTCAGTGTGCCTGGGAAAGCAGTGGAGAATGGCCAAGTGCTTGGGCTCCCGGCCCAGGTGGGAGACCTGGAGTCCTGATGTCGTTGTGGCATTGACTGTTGTCGCCATTCCCTTTTTTCTGTAGCTCTGCCTTTCAAATACATAAAACAGACATTTAAAAAAAAATATGTGATAAATCTACAATAAGTCCTACAAATATTTCTAGGAACAAAAAACACAAAGAAACCCCATGCTCCACCCCGTCAGTATGTATAATTATGCTAACATTACTGTGCTTCTCCATCCAGACCAAATGCATTTCATGTAGTTGGTCACCACATGAGGCCAGGGCTATCGTCTTAGTGCTGTGACTCTAACATGGTTCCATCTCAGGTCACCGCAGTGGTCAGGTGTGTTAATTCCTATAAGTCTCCTGGCTTTTCTCCCAGTTCTTCTGTATAAAAGGCTTTTTCCTTTGCATCTCCTCACTGTTCTTTCACACTTCTTTTAAAACTTTGTTCAAATGAGTCCTTTCAGCATCCTCCCCCCTTTATTTTCTCCATGGTTCCCATATAAGTACTTTCTGAAGAAAATACACGATGAATGTAACACATATACATACACACATATAAGACACATTTTCCTTAAGTTAACCTGAAACCAAGCCTTTATCCACCTGCACTGATGGAGAATTCTGTTTTATTTTTAAAGGGGATCCTTTCTCCTATCCTGAGAGTTTTTAGAAGTACTGTCCATTTGTAATGTGCTCAGTGAATTCCAGAGCTGTCTGTGTCTTGCCACAGTGGGCCAAGGAAGGTGTCACCCTGACTCCCTGCTGACCTCAGTTGCCAGTCCCCGTGTCTAGCTCCCAGCTCTCCTGAAGAAAGGCCTGACCACCCCCCAGCCATGGTTCTGCAGCGTCCCATAGTCCCCATCCTTTCCCCAGTCCTTGCCGAGATCTCCCATGTGCCTTCACTTTAATGCCTTCTCTCCCTCATCTAATGTCTTTGCCTTTTTCAACTTTCTGATATATAAAGGGTACTTTGAATTAAAAGAGAAGTAAATGTTGGTGCAAAAAATGCTTGAAATCTGTGTCTTTTTCATAATACGTATTTTTTGTGAACTTTATAAGGATTCTTTTTCTACATGAACTTAGAAATATTTTAACTTCAATACATATGTATAATTTATTTCCATTGTCTATGAACTTTCTGAAGGACATATGTACTCAGCAGCTTAGAAAAATGATATTAATCCTAGGCTCAATAGGGTAGCCTGGTTGGTAAATCCTCACCGTGTATGTGCTGAGATCCTTTATGGGTGTCGGTTTGGTATCCTGGCTGCTCCACTTCTCATCCAGTTCCCTTCTTGTGGCCTGGGACTGCAGCAGAGGATGGGCCAAGGCTTTGGGACACTGCATCCATGTAGGAGACCCTGAAGAATCTCCTGGCTTCTGGCTTCGGATGGACTCAGCTACAGCTGTTACAGCCACTAGGAGAGTGAATCAGCAGATGGAAGATCTTTCTCTCTGTAACCTCCTTCTCTGGGTAAAACTGCCTTTCCAATAAAGATAAATGAATCCAAAAGGAAATAATCCTAATGCTTAGAAGAGGATGGGTTTGAATAGGATGAGGCATGATATATGGTGAATGAGATCAGCTTGCAAGCTTTACAATAGAAACGCATAAGCCAAAAGTCTAAGTATCGCCTTAGATTTAGAGTAAAATCCGATAATCATATATTAAAAATAGGCATTGTACCATTTCAGTGAATTTTTGACACCTCCATTTGAAAACGTGAGCAGATTCTTAAATACTGTCAACCTGTTTCACCTGGGTGTGGTCTCCTTAATGCTGTATTTTTATTCTACACCGTAGAGAACCTCCAAACTAAATTACATTAGTGCCTCTGTTAGGGTGCAAACATCATGGGGATTTTAGAAGTGCTATCTATGGGATTTTTTACATGGACTAAAACCTTAAGTGAAAGAAATTTTTGAAAACGGTAAGAAAGCAAATAGATTCTTGAGTGAAACATAAATAAAGACACTCAGGAAATCTAGGGAAGAAGTAGAGAAGAGGCCTGATTTCAGAGTTGAGGGGTTGGGCGTGGGATAAGAAAGGAAGAACATTATATGAACTATCAAAGCAGTATGAGGAAGAGTTCATGCGGTATAATTAAAGCTCCTCACAGAATGACCATCTTTCTAAATGTTTATTTATTTTCATTGGAAAGGCAGATTTACAGTGAGAAGGAGAAACAGAGAAAGTTCTTCCATCTGCTGGTTCATTCAACAAATGACTGCATTGGATAGAGCTGAGCCAACCTGAAGCCAGAAGCTTCTGGTCTTCCACGGAAGTGAAGGTTACCAAGGCTTTGGGCCATTCTCTACTGCTTTCCCAGGCCACAAGCAGGGAGTTGTATGGCAGTAAAGTAGCCGGGCCACAAACCAGTGCGCATGTGGTATATTGGCACTTGCAGTGGGAAGATTAGCCATTTGAGCCATCATAGCAGGCCTAAATGTCCATCCTTTAGCAGAGAATTTAAGACACTAATTACGACATCCATATCTCATATCAGAATGCCTGGACTTGGTACCTGTCTCAGCCTGTGTTTCCAGCTTCCTGCTAAAGCTGAATCTAGAAGACAGCAAATAATAGGATATCTTATCACGTTATTACTACTCACATTGGAAATATGTATTGAATTCCCAATTCCCAGCTTTGGCACAGCTCATCTCTGATTCTTTGAAGCTTTAGATAGTCAGTGAAAGGAGATTTCTTTCTGTCTCTCTGCATCTCAAATAAATCATTCTGAGTAAACACACTATGTACCCTTATATTGTTTCATGAGGATAACTGAGTTGAGATATTACAAATGCAATAATAATATAAAGAGTAAAAACTAAAAACTCACTAATTAGATAACTTCTTTGTGTCAGGTATTTCTACTTAAAATATTTCTGTTCATCTTCACAATAATGCAGTAAAGTAAGTGGTATTAATTTCATCTTGCCAGTAAGGATTAAAGCTCAGGATGATAGACTATCTGATCCAGGACCACACAAATATTGAGTCACATTCAGGAAAAAAAAAGCCTTAATGGAGTCTAGGCAACCCACTTCTACTATGATCACTTGCTTAGCCCCACATCAGTTGTGGGGATCACATAATAAATGTCAAAATAATACGTTCCTGTTCCAGAGTAGAAATCGTTTCTCAGGCTCTAGGGTAGCCTAGTGGCTAGAATCCTCGCTTTGCATGTGCTGGGATCCCATGTGGATGTCAATCCTGCTTCCCATCCAGCTCCCTGCTTGTTGTTTGGGAAAGCAGTCGAAGATGACCCAAGGCCTTGGGACCCTGCACCTGAATGGGAGACCTAGAAGAGGCTCTTGGCTCCTGGCTTCGGATAAGCACAGCTCTGCAGCCACTTGAGGAGTGAATCATCAGACAGAAGATCTTCCTCTCTGTCTCTCCTCCTCTATGTATATCTGATTTTTCAATAAAAATAAAATAAATCTTCCAAAAAAAGAAATTGTTTTCCATTTCATTTTCTTTATACATTTAACACAGTATTCAAGGAAAGCAACAAATCACTATTCAATGAACAAATTGATAAAAAAAAAAAAAGGTAGTGCACAAATGTGCATGCAACCTATTTTCTTGTTCATACTACAGATTTTGAGAGTGAAACACTGTAAACATGATAGAAAGACCAGCTATTGCCAAAATACGCAAAGTAATTCAGGGGGCAGGATCTCTTAAAATGCAAGGTCCCCTTGGAAGGCAGTATAACCTAATTAGCAAAGGGAAATTAGTGCATTCTGAGAAAATTGAACACATGCATGAAAAACGTCTCTAATTTCTGGATTATTAACATTTTATAAGATATATAATCATCCTTTGGGTACTTTGTTACAGTGCTTTATTGTAAAATCTGCAAAAAAAATGGTTTAAAATAAATCTCAAATGTCACCGCAGTCTCCTGGACAATTCTTCACAAGACCAAACAATGCTGTCTCCAATTGCATTATCGATGAGGTTGGGGATGGATAATGAGGCCAATCTATTGTGATGAAACCCAAGCTATACTAAAAGGCTCTATCTCTCTTTGCAGTCTTGAATTGTACCACCTACTTCTGCACGAACAACCCAGCTGTTATAGAGAATGGATGCTGTTCTCAAAGACTGAAGATGTCAGACAGCCATTTGGGTATATAGGCAGTCTTCATGAGTTGGTTTCATGAAGGCAGAAATTTTTGCCAATTCTGTTTGCATGTGCTTTCCAAGAACATTAGATAGTTCTGACATTTTCGTGTGTGTGTGTGTGTGTGTGTGTGTGTGTGTGTGTGTATTTGGCATACAGTAGAAGCTCAAAAAAAACCGTAAAAACTCAATTACATATCCATATATATGTAAATAATTAATCACATAAGGGGACTTGAAAAAGGTCACAGAAGTCTGTGATTCAGAGCAATTATACATGGATTTCAAAGATTTTCATGAAAAGAAAATGTTTTAATCCCATTAGCCAAAAGATTTCTGGAATATATTCTTCCTAATGTTAATTTCAATTTATTATATTTACTTATATCACAAAACACCCTTCCATGGACCCCCTAATTGTCCCATTAGCTCACAGTTGTATCTGTCATTCTTTGGGAAACATTGAATAGTCTGATTTTTAACACTAGTCCCATCTCCTGTATTTAATGACTTGCTTATTCAGGTACTTTCAGCCTCTTACTATCATTTCAGATGTCTCTAAACATTCAAGTTATTTGTGTTTCATCTTTAATTGTTTTCTCAACAAGGGCTTATAATCTGTATGTAGTTAAAATATCAAAAGCAAAACAAAAGCAAAAATAGATCTTAGATCTGGCATGGTGGCTCAATAAGCTAATCTTCGACGTGCAAGTGTCTGTATTTCATATGGGCACTGATTCTGATCCCAGCTGTTCCAGTCCCAATCCAGCCTCTTGTTTATGGCCTGGGAAAGTAGTAGAGGATGACCCAAGGTTCTTTTTTTTTTTTATTAAATTTATTCATTAATTACATTGTGTTGTAATTACATAGAATCTGGGATTCTCCCCCCCACCCTCCCCCCATGGTGGGTTCCTCCACCCCGCTGCATAACCACAGTTCAAGTTCAGTTGAAATTCCCTCCCTGCAAGTATTTGCCACGCATAGAGTCCAACATCCCATAGTCCAGACAAGTCCAACTATTTATTGGGTAGATCCTCTCTGGTCCGAGGGCAGTCAGCAGAGTATCTTCCCTGTCAAATAAAAGCACTAATATACCATCTGCAACAATTAACATCGTTATGGAATTAATTGGCATGGTATTGAGCAGTCAACATGTTAAAAATAAATGCGATTTCTTAACCACTTTCTGTGACCCCCCATTCACAGTTCAATTTTAGTTTATATACTACAAATGACATAATATCCATAACATAACATGATATGCTTAACATCATATCACATTAAATTAAGGCAAACATGTGGTATCTAACCTTTTGGGATTGGTTCATTTCCCTTAGCATTATGGTTTCCAGTTTGGCCCATTTGGCCACAAAGAACTTCATTTTGTTTTTTTTAATAGCTGAGTAGTATTCCATGGAGTAGATGAACCATAGCTTTCTTATCCAATCCTCTGCTGATGGGCATTTTGGTTGTTTCCATGTTTTTGCAATTACTGATTGTGCTGCTATGAACATAGGAGTGCATGTTGGTTTCTCATAAAACAAGTGTTCTGGATATATTCCTAGGAGTGCTATAGCTGGGTCATACGGTATGTCGATTTTGAGTTGTTTGAATATTCTCCATACTGATTGCCATAGAGGCTGTACCAATCTGCAGCCCCACCAGCAGTGGAGTAGGGTTCCTTTTTTCCCGCAACCTCACCAGCAAGTGTTGTTGGTGTTTTTCATGTGGGCCACCCTTACTGGCGTTAGGTGGTATCTCATTGATGTTTTAATTTGGATTTCCCTTATTGCCAGGGAGCTTGAGCATTTTTTCATATGTTTATTTGCCATTTGGGATTGTTCCTTTGTGAAATGTCTGCCCATTTCCCGTGCCCATTTCTTGAGTGGCTTGTTTATTTTGGTGTTTTGGCTGTTTTGTAATTCTTTGTATACTCTGGAGATTAGTCCTCTATCACCTACGTAGTGCGCAAAGATCTTCTCCCATTCTGTGGTCTGCTTTTTTACTTTGTTGATTGTTTCCTTTGCTGTGCAGAAGCTTCTTAGTTTGATGAGGTCCCATTTGTTTATTTTGGTCTCGATTTCTACTGCTTTTGGTGTCCTTCTTAGGAAGCAGGGACCTACGACCCAAGGTTCTTGGATCCATGCAGTCATGTGGGAGATTCAGAATTATTTCCTGACTTAGGACCAGTTTAGGTCAGGCTGTTGCAGCAATTTGGTGAGTGAACCGAAGATCTTTTTCTCTCTTCCCCTCCTTCTCTCTGTACATCTGCCTTTAAAATAAAAAAACATAATTCTTTCAAAAAACAAGTCACTCTTGAAACGTGTAATTTCTTTTTTCTATATTTGAAATATTTGAAAGTGTATACTTAGAAACAGGATAAAATACAACTATATAACCAGAAGCACGGAACTCAACACTGAAGAATAAATAAATATTAATTTTAGTCCTCCCACTGAACCCTTGAGATGAATCTTATAAGACTGTTTTTGTCTTTATTCGGCTTACTTATATCTGATTACCCTGCTGATGAGTTCCTAATAGGTACATTCAGGTTACTGGTTCTGGGTGACACCCACTATTCTTTAATTACTAAAACCCTAGGAAATGTATTCTATGCAAATGCTGAATGGCATGCCTTGCTTTATAAAACTGCAGCTAGAGACTGGTTTCAGGTGTGAGAGTAAAGAATAGATGAGCCAGACACAATCTCTTCTTCAACAAGAACATCCATGAGGTTCAATGTAATCCAGAGTACCCCCTGAATGCTTGAAAGAAAAGATAGGGAAAGCCTGCCGCTACCTTCTACAAGTTGTGAAAACTAGAAACTCTTTCTTTAATTATCCCCAGAATGGAAAAAGAAGACTTATCTTCAAAACAGTTAGGAGATTAAGTAAAACATAAAGTATCTGCAAACATACCCAGGACATGGTTGAGCCCAGTGGATAGGTTTTATTCAAACACTTGTCCGAAAACATCCAAAGCCAAGTGACGAAGCAGAACTCATATGGGATTCACATGATGAAATTCAAAATGAGCAAGTTGATTCAGGTTAAACTGCACATCTTGTGGTTTGATTGTTGTTCTTTGGTATTGCTTGTACTCCAATGGAAGTGTGATCTTTCCACGTTTTACCTGTTGAGTATAATGGCGAGTGGTTTATCAAGCATGTGATTATAGAGAGAACTGAAATAATGCCTTTGTAATATTTAAGTAAAAAAGGAAGGAAGGAAGGAAAGGGGTTGAGGGAAGGAAAGAGTGAGAGGGAAGTATGGCTGTCTTAGAATTGTACCTATGAAATTTGAAAAAAAAGTTGTTTTCTTTGTGTTAATAATTTTTAAAAGATACATAAAACCAATCCTACTCCCTTGACATTGTTCTTGCAAGCTGTTAACATATCATTTTCAGAAGATTTGAAACCTAAGTAGTTTCATTCCGTTTAAGTGATGGGTAAAGTGATGCCCTACAACAGGTAGATTAATGAATAACCTCATTGGTCTTTATCATCGGTGTTGTTCTCTAGGAAGTCGCAAGAGAAACTATTGATCACATAAAATGAGACCTGAGCCACCATATTCTACCCATGACCATTTATCTACCCCTCTCTTGGAAAATGTCCTTGGAAACTACAAAGGAGATTTAGGGATAAAGAAAGAATCATTTGGTCCCATATTAGGACAGCCGTCTGTGCTTCAGTTTACCTCCTACATGAAGAGCCGAGTTTCATTTATATAATCACAGTCTCAAAGGCAAATCCTTTGTTTCAGAGGTTGAATGGGCTATTTCCTTCCATGTCTAATTACATGCCGTGCATCTCTAAGCATAGTGACAATTTCATTATACTGAGTGCAGTAATCCATATCAACAATTCATCCCTGTTTTGAATTATAAAAATACAGTGATTTAAGAAGCCAGGTATAAGCAAACTCATCTGCTGCTAGTCCTTCAGGTATTGGACTAGGTCCAAAATTAAGCTAAATGCACAACAGCTTCTTAAATTTAAACATTTCCTAAAACTGTCTTTTCACCAAAATGAGGTCACTGAAACGATTAAAAGCACTCCCCTTTTCTTCCTCAAGGAAAGCAAGAGAGGAAGAGAAAATACGTAATTACCTTCTAATTTAAAACTCTAATTGAGTGCTCTTATATTCATAAGATGTTCCACTTTCCTTTAGGGACAATATTCTTATTAGTCACAGAAGCCGTCTAATCATTTAAGGGCAAGCCTTCTTCAAACCATATACCTTTGTTGCAAAGCAAATGAGAAAGCAGAGCCCTGTCTTTTTCTCCTAAGTGCATCTCAATTATGTACTTCTCAACACATCCATTGAGTACTCAAGCTGCTAAATGATTTCTTCTTGACTGAATTTAAACACAGCTTAGTTTAGGCCTGTTTAAGGTAGTACTTCTCTTGATCAAAATCCAAAGACTGGCAAAGACACAAACACAAAAACAAACAAGAACACTCACAAGTACAGAACAAGTCATCTGGACCAGCAGCTTTGTTTACCACGCTGTCTCCTGCAATGCTGACTTCCCATATCAACAGCAGATCAAGACCTGGCTGTTCCACTTTTAATCCAGCTCAGTGCTAATGCACCTGGGAAAGCAAAAGAAGACCCACATATTATGGCCTCTGTACCTATGTGGGAGAGCCAGAACAAGCTCCTGGCTCCTGGCTTCAAACCTGCCCAGCTTCAGCCACTGTGGCTATTTGGACATTGAATCAGCAGATCTCTCTCCCTGACTCTCCTTCTGTCTATGCCTCTATCTTTTACATAAGATAAATAAATCTTTTAAAAACGTAAGAATAAATAATCTAGTTGAGCAAAGTAGATGAGAATGAGGATTACTGAGACGATACTTGTGTTTTGAATTGTTCGACAAGATCAATAGATGTTCAAATAGTCATTCTTGTACAATTAAGAAGTCGCTTTGCAAACAGGAGCTGTCCAACACCTAGTTTTCCATGCTTCCAGCTTTCTCCATAGCCAATGGGAATACAAGGAAACTAGTATTCTGACATAATGTTTTGTCATATCCCTGGCACTTTACATAGATTATCTCAGGTAGTCAAGATTATGTTCATCTGGTATATATTCACTTCAAACATGAGAAAACTGAGGTTGAGAGAGGGGGGGAAAAGCCTATTGAAAGTCATCTAAACAGAAAGGGGTGACTGGAGCCTACAAACTAGCTCTCTAGGGTCTGACCCATGCTTTCCACACTGTAGGACTTTCATGTACACAACACATACACAGATACACAAGCACACACACACATATTTTCAGGTCACTTTGGGGATTCATTTGAGGTTTCTCTTGGACTGACACAACCTGAGTATGATAAAGTCTCTTATAATCCTCCAAATACCCCTGGGAAGTGTGTGCAGAATTTGAACATTCAAAAGCTGGTGATAGACTCAGAGTTATAATTGAGGTCTCTTTAACACCAAAGTATACGTGTTTTTCCTGTACCAGAACAGGTCTAATGAGAATCCATGGGTGTTTGAATAGAAATCCATCATTAAAACACATAGAAACCTTTGCTTCTTAGTCTCTTAAGTTATGTAAGATTACACTTCCTCCTGGGAAAAATGAGTTCTCTCATGGTTGAATTATCCTCGTTGAATAAAAGTGTTGAGGACTGGTTCTTTCTGAATTGGGTTAAAAGGATGCATAACTGAGATTCAGGTAGCCTGCTGGCTAAATTTCTTATTATTAAGGTGCCTAACAAAAGGGAAAGCTCCTATTTGATGTTGGCAGAACGTTGAGTCCATGCGGCTCATTTGCAGGAGGCATTGCAGCTCTCATGCCCATACAGTGAGGTCACAGTGCTGGTGATCTGACTGTTCACATCTGCAAGGTGAACTTTAATATACCTTGAGACTCAACCGTGGAATTTCAGATGAAGCCTGAAAACTCTAGCTGCGGCTCTGTAAAGTTGACAGGACCAACGGGAAAAGCAGGGGATGCTACAGTTGATATTCTGCAGAGTGAGCGACAGAGCCTAAGAAAGCTATTCCTTGGAATCGTACAAGAAACCATTGCCAGAATTCTGTCCTCTGAGTAGAGCACAATCATGGGTACTTGCTGTCATGGGTTCTCAAGGCGGATTCTCGGGTTGTGCTAAAGCCATCTTGTAGGGATTGCCACAAATCCAGCAAGTCTAGAAAACAGAATTATTGAGAGGAGAAATTTAGATGAAATATTTTAACTAGCGTAAACTCATAAAACATCTTTTTAAAAAAACTATAAGCAGTACAACAAAGAAACAAGATGAATGAAATATTCAACATGAAGAAAATGTTTAAAATCCTAGCCTCAATAGACAGCTCTTATTTCTTTAAAATGAATGAGTTTTTCAGATTTCTTTATATGTTTGAAAAGTCAGCATTACAGAGAAAGGTAGAGCTCTTTCATCTGCTGGTTCACTCAGCAGATGATTGCAATAGCCAGGTCTAGGTCAGGCTGCAGTCAGGAGGCAGGGGCCTCTTCCGAGCCACAGGGATGAAAGGGGCCCCAACGCCTGAGATGGCTGCTGCTGCTTTTCCCAGGTCATTAACAGAAAGCTCCATCAAAACTGCAACAGCAGGGACTTAAATTGGTCCTCGTGTAGAATGCCAGTGTAACAGGCGGTGGTTTTACATGCTATGTCACAGAACTGGCACCCAGAATGAAAGATCTTACCACTGCATAACATCATTTTTCTTTTCAAATTAAGTGTCTAAAAGTTTGTATTAAAAAGCACCATCTGGGTCAGGCGCGGTGGCCTAGCAGCTAAAGTCCTCACCTTCACCATGCTGTGATCCCATATGGGCACCAGTTCTAATCCTGGCAGATACAGCTTCCCATCCAGCTCCCTGTTTGTGGACTGGGAAAGCAGTTGAGAATGGCCCAAGGACTTGGGACCCTGCACCCACGTGGGAGACTCAGAAGAGGCTCCTGGTTTCAGATTCGGCTCAGCTCAGGCCATTGTGGTCGCTTGGGGAGTGAATCAGTTGATGGAAGATCTTCCTCTCTGTCTCTCCTCCTCTCTGTGTATCTTACTTTGCAATAAAAATTAAATAAATCTTTTTTTAAAAAGTACTATATTTGGGCTTAAGTTTATTTATTTATTTATTTATTTATTTTTGCTAAAGGTGTTTGGGAATGGAATGGTTCTAAATTTAAAGCTTGTCAGAGGAAGCAAAAAGTTAGCTATTCAGTGCCTTCAAAGCTTAGTCTTAACTATGAATCAATCATGTAAGTATATATGAAATACATAAATATATATTTAAAATTATATTTTGAAATATAAATAGAACTCAAATGCCACATTCCCAATTCCAAATTCTCATTGAGATTCCTAGCAACCCTAGACATCACCTCCCAAAATACTGCAACAAAAGAGTTAAACACAAATACATACAGACACCACATAGAGACAGAATGAAAGAGCAAAAATATCCTTAAATATGTCAATAAGAAACAGAATGGAATGCACGTATATACACTGGAACATAAAATTAACCTCTTGGGTTACTATTCATTCTGAATGCTGCTATTTCATTTGCAGGATATATGCAGTCGGCTGCTGTCCTGGTTCTTGTCACCTGTTGCCTGGATGGTAGTAGCTGGTGATGCACCAACCTGTTGCAGGAGAGAAGTTTCCAGGGTGATAGTTGCATATGGCTCAGAAGCTTTCCATGGGTCTCCTTGGCTGGTATAACTATATTCCATCTCTTGCTATGATGGCTAATGGCTTTTCAGAAACGAAGAGCTCAGTCTCCCTCAAATTACATATTATCCAGAAAATCCAAGCAATACACTCCAATCAACAGTTGTGTTATGTCAAAGCAAGAAATGCCTCTAGCATTTCTCTTTGCTGCCTGTGGATATGGATTGTGATTATACTGTTGACTGCGGAAGCCAGAGCTTACAGTCTATGGTGGGAAGTAGTCCATCTGTATCCCATTAATCTACAAGCATCATCTATGGAACTCTTAAAATATGAATTCCCAGGTTTTGACTCTTCTCCCGAAGGTTCTGACTTAAGTCTTGGGTAAGGGCCAAGAATACACATTTTTAAGAGAGCTTGGCCCATCTGATGCAATCCAGCAACAGTTTTGCATTGGAAATCAGACCAAATTTATTATCTTTATTCTATAATGATACAAATGGAGATCCACAGTTGTGAAGTGACTTGGCATGATTTTACAGGAATTTGCTGCAAACCAGAACTGTAACACAGATCCCCTGATGGCCAGCTCTCCCCTTCTCAGTGGGATCCCTGCTACGAGAACATTAGGGCTCCATGTGGCAGTCAGCGCAGCTTCCTTCAGCTCTTCACTCGGGACACAGGGACTGCTTTGTCATAATTCACCTCTTTAAGAGGACACATTTTACAGAGAACTACACATGGGTCATTGCAAGAAACTCGATGCTTAAAAATCACTTGTTGGGCTAACCTAATACTTCAAGGACTGGGTCAGCAATGTTCTCTGGTTCATTTGCTGTGTCTGTACAGGCGGAATGCCACCATTCAGCACTCATTGAATGGTCGGATAACATTATCTAAAGTATGGACTAAGATAAAAATTCTATCTCACCTCTCAAACTCGGCTCTGGCAGGTTTGCTATAAATATCAGTTGTGTGCATGTCTGTTACAGTGTTAAGATAAAAGACAAAAGGAAAAGATCAGATAAACAATTCTTGATTTAGCATCCTCACGAGAAAAGTTTCAGCATGTCATATAAATGCCTCACAAGTTGACGTTTATGCTTTGGGCCAGCTGACATCTATTTATCCTTAACTTGAGTTGAAATGTATACTTGGAAATGAATTTGATCCACCTGGTATAAGAGTCATTTTATGGCTAAATCGCTTCTGGAAAAAAAAAAAAAACTTCTCATCTTTGATAGACTCACTAATTCAGTCTGAATGAAGCTAGTTTTATATGCTCAAAGAGAACTTCTTAAATACTCCTCTGCTTGATTTAACTAATTTTATGTGGCTTCATTTCCTTCCATAGCATAGTGTAAGTACCAGGGGAATTGGATTCATGGTCTGTTTCACAATAAGAAAATGTGCTTAGTAGGGGAAAAAAGTCTTTAAAGACATTTCCAGTACCAGATTATTAAATTATTTCTTTTTCTAACAAATAGGTCAACTTATTCAGGTAAAACTTAATTATTCATTCATCCATTCAACAAACATATCGAGCACTTACTTGGGACAGAGACTGCTGGGCACTGGAACATAACACATTTCCTTTGCTCAATATATGTGCAAGGGCTTCCAAGGAGATATAAATATTAATCATATAATTACACAGAAAAGGAAAAGTCTATTATTCTGGGAGTTTGTAGAATGGGAAGTATGTCAGTGGAATAACAGAAAGCTTCCAAGAGGTTCCACCAACCCAAGTGAAAATGAGCGGTAAGCAGTTTGTGAAAGAGGGGAGAGGAAGAGGATGTGTGTGCCCAGCGGCACAGCATTAGCAAAAATCAGGGAGCCCCTTTGAAGAGAAATGAACTCTAAGAGCAATGCCATCTACACCGAGAGCATTTAGTCACAGCCTTGTGGCTTGCAGGATCCTGCTTCTTGACCATGCAGTAGCTGTAATTCAGTGGACAGAATACCTAAGGAGGAGCAGAGGGTTGGAGAACCTGCTATCATCTCTGTGGTTCCAAGCCTCTGTACTGGCCGAGGGGCATTAATGAAGTCCACCGTCTTGGGTCTTAGAAGGATTACATGAGCTCAAACATGTTCAGAGTTTTATACACTGAGAAACACTATACAAAGGTGAAGGATTATAAAAGATTAGAGAGACTAATACCTCCAGTGTGTAAACTAACTGTTGGTCAAAACAAAACCAGGTATTGTGGAGGGAACTCTGATCTGTCAAAAGTAATACACACACACACACACACACACACACACACACACACACTTATTGCTGCCATTCCAATTGGGACATCAGTTCTAAGCCTCCACTGAGTTGAGGCACCAGTCCACTTTTCACTTGGACAATGTGCTTAATTCCAGAATTCAGAGCCCAAGTGCTACTGACTTGTTGAGTCTTGCACAACCAGCTTTTTTGTTTTGTTTTGTTTTACGCCCTCAAGGGTATGTGCCTCAGTGAAATGACTAGTTTCAGTTTTTACTGGCTGTTTAACTCAGCCTGGCAATAAGAGTGCATTGTGCAACAATAAAATCTATCTAGAGGATGTATTTTTTCTAATGACATAAGCGTAACTACAAATATTCTAGAAACCTCTCACTCATACATCATTGGACTGACCGACAAGATTCCGTGGATCATATCCTCATCTAAGCTTTCTCCATTCTACAGTTTTCTCCAGGCTAGTGTAGGACCCAACAGAAATTGTGCTGTGTGGGTTATAATGAATTTTAGTGTAGTTACAACATTAATAGCAAAGATATTTTTGAGGAATAGAAGGTAGAATAAAGGAAAGATTGATATATTGAAAAATCACATGTAGATTGAGGAGTTTCAGGGTTAGAGAGTCACTATGATCAGGGAATTTTAAAAAAGGGAAAATCAGCAATTTATGGGCCTGGTTATATTGGCCCAACCTGGATTGGGTGAACTGATCATTGGGTGAAAATCAACACTTAAAGTGGCCCAGAGTGCTAGAAATTCACTTTTCTGATATAACATTCCTCATTTTGTTTATTTTCTTAGGAACTAAATGACTGGAAGTGTTTCTTTTTCATTTTCTTTTTTTGTTCTATTCAAAGAGACACAAAGATTAACTTATAGAAAAGACCCAGATATTAAGATACCACATTCCTCTTTTGTGTTATGCAACACCATGATACAGAAGGAACTCAAGTACTGAACAATCAGGCATCACAGAGGATCTGCACTGCTGGTGGGCATCAGTGGAAACACTGCAAGAAGCATTGTGGAGGTTTGTCAAAAAACTAAACAGAAACTTTCCATAAGACTAAGCAATCCCACTAGCAACCATATATAATATTTCAACATCATGCTTGTAGCAATAGTATTCACAGTGGCTAAATTTTGGAATCAATCAGGATGTCCACCATAAGATGAATAGATTAAAAATATGTATATATACATAATGGAGTATTATTCAGCTTTAAAAAAGAATAAAATTCTACCATTTGCTGCAAAATGGATTCAACTGAAGGACATCGTACTGAGTAAAATAATTCAGACCCAGAAAGACAAATCCCCTAGGTTATCCCTTATATGTGAGAAATAACATTTTAAACAGAGGACCAAGAAAGGGTGGGGGGTGAAATGCCTATGTATCAGTATCAATGCGAAAATAGTTTTGTGAAACCTTGTTTTATATCTTTGTCACATCTATGTTTAAGAATGCTAAACTACTATTATTTTAATTATCTGTGAATACTTTGTAATTTACTGAATATGAGTGCAATATTTACTTTTATATCCAATTATTACTTAATGTCATTGTCTGTATTCCAATCAGACAAAAAATCTTTTTTTTGGCTTTCACTTGTTAATTTCTTATGTGGTGAAATACTATGTTTTTACTGCTGTGTAAATCTAAAGCATGTAATCCAAAAAGTTAAGAAGAAAAGAATGGGAGAAGGAGGGAGAAGCAAAAGACGGGAGAAAAGGGAATGTCACTGTATTTTAGAATAGTATTAATTCAGTGTATTCATAGACTATTGCGGGGTTTATTTTTGTATGAGTGTTTGTGCATGAATCTCATTTTTCAGCTTTACAGTTTCAATGAAGAACCAATGTTCTTGACCACATTTGATTAAATATTTCCAACTCTGGTCGAAACCCATCCCCAATTATTGAGTATGCTACAATGGTAGATTCACAGTGAAATGGCTGATAATCTCCTACATTGTTGGGAGACACCTCAACGGCAGTATGACGGACTTCTAAGGGTACTCGAAAGACACCTATTGTAAGACTGGGGGGAGCACAAGGGGAGAGGAGGGAACATGGGTTTGGGGAGGCGAGACTCCAGAACCTATTAAACTGTGTCATAAAATAAAGAAAAATAAAATGAAATACTTCTCAGTGGTCAAAAAAAAGGAAGGCATAATTCTCTCTCACACACACATTCTTTCTCATTCTCTTGTTCTTGATGTCTCTCTTACATGCTCTCAAATATAAATAATACTTTTCAACATCAAAGGTTGATGTTTGGTTTGGCAGTTAAATGTCAATTAGCACACACCTGATCATATCAGGGTGCCTGTTTGAGTTCCAGCTGTAGTTTCCAATTTCAGTTTCCTGCTATTGTAGTTCCTGGCGGACAGCAGGTGATGGCACAAGTAGTTGGTTCTATGACTCCCACGTGGGAAAACTGCACAGAGGTCATGTCTCCTGATTTCAACCTGAACTAGCCACGCTTGTGTATAGTTGTTGAACGACTCAGAAGATAGAAATATATTCTCTCTCTCTCTCTCTCTCTCCTTGAATGAAAAAAATCAATAGATAATAATATCAATGATACTTGAAAAAAATAATGTTGACTATGGTTACTTTATCAGATATAAAAGCTGACTACAGAACTGTTGTAATGGAAAACATGTTGCTGTGGAAAAAGTTTGAAAAAATTGAGAATGAACTTTCAATGTAACAAATTAATTCATCCCATTCACATAGACTCTGCCAGGTTTTTATCTCATTTTAATAATGAACAAAGAGAAGAGATAACATGGAAATCTAACTTGGCATATGTAAGATGTTAACTAACTTATGGGGAAGGAATGAAGGAATTAATTACTCAACTAATTATGCTGACAAAATAGGCCCAATGGTACTTACGTGTGTGTATGTGTGTGTTTGTTGTCTGATGTCTTATCTAGTTATCTGTAATATCTCAGGACTTAAAAAAAATACAATGGACTGGAATCCCTCCACCAGAACCCCTGGTAAACTAAAGAGTTCTAAGCAAAATCTAGTGGAGCATCAACATTGTCTAATGGCCCAGTGCAAGTGAAAAAAAAAAATAGTACACTCAACATATTGACACAAAGGCCTCTGATGAAGCTTCATGGAAACTATTACCACTCCTCTGAACAATCAAAAGCATAAAAGATGACTGAACCCTGGCTAGATACAGAATTCAGAAAATGCAGTCCTATTGGCAAAACAACAGTAAGTAAGAGGAAGGAAAAGAAGATGATAAAAGGTTCCTAAAGGGATGCAGTAGGTTTGGGGTGCATTAAGACAAATGGAGTCTTCACAATCGAGGAAGGAGCCTGGAACAGAAGTCGCTCCAGGTCTAGGTCCAACTGGTCCAACTGTCCTAAAGCTGGCTGTGGAAGAGGTGAAATAACTACATCATAGCAGACCAAAAAATGTCTTCAGGACCCTTTAATGTGCCATTCCCTTCGTCAGAAAAAAAGAAATGCCATTTTGGTAGCAGCAAGGGAGAATCCAAATCTGTGAAATGCAGAGTAAACTGAGTCAAGTGAGTGGCCACGATGGAGAGAGTATGCACCCAGAGACAACACAGTTTAGGAGCCTCCTGGGTGTAGCTGCTAATGTGGGGGTGACCCTAGGAGGTGATTCTGGGTGCGGACATTGCCTGGGAGGAGTCACTGTTGGTACAAGTGAGGAACACTAGAAGGAGGAGTCCGGCATGGAGCTAAAGAAGAAGCCTAGCTGTTCTGCTCTAATCATAGAGAGGTAAGACAGAAGAAAACTCAAGTCTAACCATTGGACCTAATTCAGCTCATGATGCTGCTAAGCTCACTCTTTAATAAGACTCCAGCAAACTTTGAGTTCTAGAGGACCTTTCAGTCACAAAAAGATAGTAGTAGTCATAACATGATAAAGAATGAGATAAAGCAGGCTCACCCTAGAAAATTTCTTTTTAAAGATTTATTTATTTTATTACAAAGTCAGATATACAGAGAGAAGGAGCGACAGAGAGGAAGATCTTCCGTCCAATGATTCACTCCCCAAGTGAGTCGCAACGGCCGGTGCGCCGATCTGAAGTTGGGAACCTGGAACCTCTTCCAGGTCTCCCACACCGGTGCAGGGTCCCAATGCATTGGGCCGTCCTCTCCTGCTTTTCCCAGGCCACAAGCAGGGAGCTGGATGGGAACTGGAGCAGCTGGGATTAGAACCGGCGCCCATATGGGATCCCGGCGTGTTCAAGGTGATTACTTTAGCCGCTAGGCCACGCCGCCAGGCCCACCCTAGAAAATTTTTACATGGGCAGAATTAAAAGCTAAAATCAAAGTGATAAAACTTGGAGATTTGTTTGTAGTTTTACCACTTTACTCAGCTTCATTTGCATATGTATGTACATATGTGTGTGACTCTGGTTGGAGAAGTTTTGCAGTTGTTTTCCGTTGAACCACTTGAAAATATGAGCAAATTAGGAGCTGAAGCTCCAGACAGGTCTCTTCCTTTCAAAAATTAGTCATGAGGAGTGATTTATGAATGGGAAGAAATTTTATGGACCAAGAACTCAAATAAGTATTGTTATTGTTAGGCATAGATGGTCTAACTCCAGAAAGCTATTCTCTAACTTTCATACAAGTCTTAGTCATGGTTCTCTCTGCCTCACCTTTTATACAAAAAGAAGGGAAAATAGAAATTTGAGAAATGTATCATTTCCCAATTTGAAAACCAACAGTACAACTTCATAGTAATAACGGAAACTGAACCATCTTGAAAGAACTTTCAAAACTGACACATCTGTTGTCTGGTTTGTTGGTCCTTTCACATGTCATTTAGCATGAGAGTAAATAAACTATCCTTATATAAAATCTGAGCTTGACTGCTATCAAAATATTTTACTTCAACAAATTGTAAGTTTTCTAATAATGAGTTTTACTGAAATGTAACTAAAAAAATCCACCATTTTTTCCATTGTGTGTCAATATACTATGGAATTTTCAAGTTGTGTTGGTTATTTTTGCTTATATAGTTTAACAGAGCATATGGTGAAAGATTGCAGTATTGTTTCTTGTTTTCTCAGGATTTCTTTTTGCCTTGTGAAATATGAGAAAACATTCAACTCTATGACTCTGACACTATTTCTACATATGTTCAAAAAGATGTATCACTCTACAGCTGGCCAGAATGGTTTGCAAATAGTCTCTTAAGTAATCACTCTAGATTGTGTGATCAATTGGGTAGGGACAGAAAGAGCTTTATTGGAATGACAGGCTGCGGTGACCACACAATTGCTTCCTGCCATTCAGAGATGTGTTGATGAAACACATATCATGGGCTGAAAATATAAGGACTGGACAAGTCCTTAGAGGGTTTCTATCCTTCAACTTGCAGAACATGGATCCAGCACCTAGAAGGGAAAGTGATTTTTCCAGAACCTACAGTAATGTTAGAAAGAACTAGGATAAAAAAATCTCTGTTTTAGGGAGAAGATATTTTTAGGTAAATATATTTGTGACACATATAAGTGATAAAGCATGGGTAGAGGCAACTGATGCAGAAAATTGGAAACCAATTTCCCATTGACCAGAGCTGAGTTTCTTAACTTTGTCTTCAAATTTTTTTTAAAATACCATATAAAAACTTAGCTAGGTTCATTGTTATCTCAAATAGAATCAGATAGCAGTGGTAAATAAATCAAGAATTATTGGGAAATGATTTTCAGTATCCAACAAGGAAAACCTGAGGCAATAAAAAAATGAGAGATTCAGTGGTCAAGGAGTTTAGGAAAAGCTGCCCAATGTAGTGGTAATATAGGATAGTATTACATATTCTTGTATAATAATAATGATACCCTTTAGTCATACAATTAATGGTAAAGGAGAAGCTTTGTACACTGAAAATCAAAGCTATTTGTACAGCTAGCTTTGAAGGACATTGAAAGTGCAGTTTATTTTCTATGAACATAAGTGGCAGTCTCGATGGATTCTTGAAGGGAGCTATTCTCTGTGTCCAGGAAAACTCACACAGGTGAGGCCCTCCCATAGCAATATGCAATGAATAATGCATAGATTAGACTGATAGGTAATAATACAGATAGGGTCTTGGGTTTAAAATCTTTAATCGTACATTTCTGGTAGTGTTCATCTCTACCTTGAATCTACTGACATAAAAATAACTCCAATGTTCACATGGATTCCTTCTCAACAGAATTTTGGGGGCATGCTCCAGATTTGGGGGAGACATAAAATTGCCAAATTGTGGCCTTCAATACACTTACTCTTTATTACACATACTTCCCTTAAAATTCCCTATCTTCAGGATTGTACCATTCAAAGCTCTAAATTCGCTTTATCTCTATGTTAAACTTGATCATGCCTGCTTACTCACGCTCCAACAAATGTGCAATGCCTCAGTGTGTGTGTGTGTGTGTGTGCGTACCTTCAAAAGATTCAGTGCTAAGACCTTTGTTAGACATCTTATAACCTGAATTTTGAGTAGCAGCTCCAAGTCTTTATTAAATCTCTCTCTCTCTCTCTCTCTCTCTCTCTCTCTCTCTCTCTCTCTCTCTCTCTCTCTTTCTCTCTCTCCCTCTCTCTCAGAAAAAAATTCTGGTGCCAGTTGATATTGGAAGAATTCATTTGCCACCTCATTACCAATCAGCATTATTTTTATTGGCACAGACCATTCTTTACCACCATCGAAAGATTATTATTAAACTGGTGGTGCATTGCACAATCATTGACTTTTAAGAACCTGAAAAACACAACAAATGAAATTCAGTCAAATAGTTTCTGAAAGTGGGAAAATTAATTGATATCAACAAGTATGTGTTACTTTTATAGTAAATCATAATTGTGGCTATATAAAGTCCCAACCTTCTCTACTTTTGCAAATTGGAATGGTAAAATCATGAAAAACTAAATATTTTGTACATGTAATATAACCCAGCTGGAAGTGTTTGCTCTTGATACAGGGAAGATTTTTGAAAGATCTGACGAGTAATGGACAGTCTCCTCTTTTTCAGTCATACATATATTTACTTTAAACACATATTTTGCAAGCATAACAGCATATAACAACCATATGGCTAATAACTTATCCCATCTATAAATCATAGCTGAACCCAGGCATTTACTTTGTTATAAAGAAATAGAGCGATTTATGTAATGATTGAGAAGAATTATGTGTTAAAGAAAAGGGAGCTTCGTGTTTTGATTATGTAGGCAAGGAATGAAATTAAAGTGGTCCATGTTGATTTATGTCCAAGTGCTCCATGCCTATGTAGTCAGACTTAGGGAAATGTATATTTACGTTATTTATACAAAGCATTTTGAAAGTAGATGCCGTCACTAACCCTAAGAAGATGTACTGTTGATTTGTAAACGTAGCTCAAATGGATAGGAAACCTGGATGTTTAGATGTAATGAATTTTTAATTCTACGATACAAAAGCTGCTTTAGGATTTTTAAACTGAACTCAAATGTCTCAAGAGGTGCAAAAACATTCTTTTCTATCCAACCCAAACTGGCGTTGCCCAAAGCACTCTGGTTTTCATCTGCCTGCAGCTCTCTCTACTGAAAATGACCATGACATTGATAACACAGCAGACAAAGTCACCCAGCAGCATCACATCTCTGTAACATCCACAACCAAGCTAGTGGTCTTGAGTAAGGTTTGCACTCAGTCACAGTTCTGATCAGGATTGTAGAAATGAAGACTGGATGGTGGAGATGAGGTTGGAAGCCTTGTATTAACCAAGTTGTACAAAACCTGTAAAACAGCTCATGCCACGAATCTAAGTAAATATTGATACAGTCAATAGAAAAACCCCTTTTGTAAGCCAGATAACATCCCCTAATTGTTATAACCTTTATAAAAACACGAGATTTGCATACTTGCAATTTAGGTATTACCTAACTTAAAATTGATGGAATATAATTATTATGCTGTAATAAGTAAGTAGTAGAAGGTAGCAAATATTATGTAATAATGATTGTTTAATCACTTGGACACTGTAATATAAAAATAAAGATGAATTAGTGTTAGAAATTAATAATTTTGTCCATAATCCAGACCAGTGGTGTTCAGCAGAATTTTTCTGCAGTGGTGAGATATTCTGTATGTGTACTGGTCATTGTAACAGCCAATAAAGCTGTGGTTATTGAGTTCTGGAAATGTGAACATTTTGGTCACAGAAATATGTTTACTTTTTAAGATTTTAATTAATTTAAAATTAAATAGTGACTGTTAAACATCACAGATTTAAACTATAAATATTTTCTGTAGTTAGGTCTGTGTCTTTGAGTAAGCAAAAAGAACATAGGCTGAGCAAAATGAGATGTTCTAAAACAGTAATTTAGATATTTTAGTGAAGTAATATCTTATTCTTCCCTCTTCTACAAAAGGGCATATTTGAAAGACATTATCTTTGCAGTAAACACTCCCTTGGTGTGATGGTTTTATAGAAGGCAAAACAACATGTTTTTTTAAGAAGAACTGTGGAGTCCCAATTAATTCTGCTACAAAAATAGTGCTAAACCATGATTCAGGAATGTCACATTGTAGCATGTGTACTTTGGTAATCTGACCCTCTCCACTCTCTGAAATAAGAGCGGAAAATTTACATTCAGAATTGTACGTCCACAATGGAAAAGTATACCGCTATCAAAGCCACATTTGAGGAGCAGACATTTACACATCAGTTATAATGCCAGATAAGACATCTACGCACTGAATCAGAGTGCCTACCTTCAAAACCAGGCTCCATTTAGCTTTCCACCATTGCAGAACCTGGAAGATAGTGCCGCTGTCCCAAATGATTGGCTTCCTGCTCCCAAAGTAGGAGAACTACATTGTGTTCCCCAGTCCTGTAGTGGACCCAACCCTGTTCTGATTGTTGCAGGCATCTTGGGGAACTGAACCAGCCTATTAAATAGAACTTCATCTCTGTCTTCCTGCATATAAAATTGAATAAAAATTTTTGATTAATGATAAAGTCAATACAAAGGTGATCATGAAATTTTAAGTGGAGGAAAATAAAATGCCCATCTCAGAGAACAAACATAATACCGATGCAACAAATGTGAATATCCTAAGTGCTCTTCTCCACCTGTAAAACAAGTTTTCCTACTGAGTCTGAGAGAAGCATCAGCTTTCTCCTTTTGATGTGCTTTCTCCTTTTGAAACACTGCAAACAATGATGAAAATTATCTCAAAGTCATGCGTGAGACAAGATTAAATATGGATTAAGATTATTATGAAGATTGTTATGCATGGAGACGCAGAAGTTATTACATGTCCCTCCATTTCCTCCTCATTTCTTCCATATATTTGGGATACTTGTCCACAGTTGACCGTGAGGTATGTTTACAAATGTGAGGGGTCTTCAAAATACTTATGAAAAAAATGCATATCATGAAAAAAGTGTGTATGGGATTCAACAGCTTTACACTAAAAATAAACTTATTTTCAAATTGATTTTCATTAACTTTGTGAGTGAGGTACATTTCCTCTGATTTGCCATGAAAAGTAGATATAACAAAATACTGTGAAAAATAATTATATTTTATGTCAATTCCATAATTAGGGCCTTTCTTTCCGCGTCTCACTTAGACTTGAAACAGTTCTGAACTCTGCTGTAATCTACGGAGAAAAGTCACATCTTGAAATTTAAACAAACAAAAAAGTACTGAAGATGCTTTTTGAGATCATTTGGCAGTTAGTGGTATGGATCCAACACTTTCTCAAAAAAAAAAAAAAAAAAAAGAAGAAGGAAATACAACAGGAGTTTTCCTTTCCTTCCAACTCTGCTGATCCTAAAGGCGTGTATAAGCAGGGTGTCACTTCCCAAAGTGAGCAAAACTGTAGAGATACAGATAGACATAGATACAGATATAGATATGAGATATGAGAGAGAACAGTAGTAAACTGTGTTGATTAAATTGTCTGTTTTTGTAAAACATGCAGATTTTTAAGTAATTTCTCTTAAACCTCTTGCACATATCACAATTGATTGCACACAGTCTAACAAACAGGCTGGTGCTAACTGTGAGCAGGAGGAGCATGGCAAAGGGAGAAAGGGAAAAGCAGGAGATAACAGACTTGCAACCTGTAGGATTGCTGCTTCTGTATGCAGTGTGTCACAGATCTCCTCAACGAAAACTTGACATCAAGGGTGACTGACTTAATTGCAGGAGCAAGTGAGACGCTACACTTGTCAGAAGAGTTTGAGAAATTTACTCCATTAAAAAATGTATAGTCCCTCTCTTCTTTCCAATGGTGACTGGCTTCAAAATAAAAGCTTCTTCCCAGCAGGAATATTCTCATTGCAGAACCATATGCATGCAGCAGAGTAACCCACTTGATTTTCCATCATTTTATTTCAGACATATCAGTGGATATGTCAGAAGTAATCATATTTAAACGGGCAAAGAAATTAGGTGAAAAGTTATTACAAATTGTAAAGGCTTAAACTTTTTTTTAAATAAAATGTGACAGAAATATGTAACGAAAACCTTTTTGACCATCAGTGAGACATAACAGTCATAAAATACATATTGTTAAAACACTAATGACAATTTGTAAGTAAGGTGTTGGCTAAGATAAAAAAAATTTATCTCTGTGTTATGTAATTTTTAAAAAGATTTATTAATATTTTTTGGAAAGGCAGATACACAGAGAGGGTGATCTAATGTCCGATGATTCACTCCCAAGTGGTTGCAACAGCCAGAGCTGAGCCAATCTGCAGACAGGTGCCCAGAACTTCTTCTGGGTCTCCCACATGGCTTTGGGCCGTCCTCGAATGCTTTCCGAGGCCACAAACAGGGAGCTGGATTGGAAGTGGGTATGCCAAGATTAGAGCCAGTGACCACATGGGATCCCGGCACATTTAAGGCGAGGACTTTAGCTGCTAGGCTATCACGCTGGGCCCTTCTGCTAAGTAAAATATCAGGGGATGAAGGTAAAAATAATCTGTTAAGTCGATGGAGGAGAGTTTGAGAAATTTAAGAATTTGGTCGTGACTGGATAAATTTTCCCCATCTTTTTAAAATCCCTTCAGGACATCAGCTATAAATGTTAGCCTGGTCTTGCCACGTGCTTTGACCAATGATATCTGAACAGAGCTTCTGTGTGTTACTTCTGGGTGGTTGGTATAAGAACCAGCTGAGGGTTTAATGATCTCCCTCATTCTGTCATACTGGCCAGTGATGCTCCACATGTGGAAGGGTCTAACACCAGAGTAAGAGCAAACACCAGCTAACCCACAAGATGCCATAATGTGAATGAGAAGTGATTCTGCTTTCTTCAGCCACTCCATCAAACCTACCAGAATTGAAATGGATACTGAAACTATACTTTTTGATACAGAATATCTCCATGTGAATTTATTGTACCAGAGAGAGAGAGCAAAAGAGAGAAAGGGAGAGAGAGAAAATCTGTTATGTTCTGATTTGCTCCTAAATACATCCAACAGCCAGGATTCGGCACTGAACAATACTGAAGCTATGATCCGGAAACTCAGTCAGGGTCTCCCCTGTGATTGGAGGACTTCCAACTACTCGATCCAGCACCTTTTACCTCCATGGCAATCAGACACCCATCCAGAAATCAAACCCATTCACTCCAGTACAGGATGTAATATTCCCAAGCAATATCTTAATTGCTGTGTCAAATGTTTGACTCAAGGATTTTCAACTTTATGCGTGGTTGTCCTCATGTTGCACAAAGACAACTGCTCAGTTATTCAGTGACTCAGTCATTTATTAGCTAAATAAAATTGAACATTTGCTCTGTGTTGAATTATAGGAACTGGATTATAGGAATTATAGACATTGGAGGCAGAATGAATTCTTCACTCTCATGAATATGTTTGCAGGTGGAGAAAAGTGGCAACACACAGGCAAATGCCTTTTAAAAAAATCATTTCAAAGGCAGACATTTGTTCTAGTGGGCAGGACACCAGTTAAGAAGGCCACATCCCGCCTCGGAGTGCTTACGCTTGCTTGCAAGTTCAGGTTCTCAGTTGCAGCTTGCTGATGTTAATGCACATCCTGGGAGGCAACAGCAGACAGTGGCTCCATGTGGGACAGAACAGCATTCCTGTGTCCTGACTCCAGCCCCAGTCATAATTAATTTGAGGTTGAGCAGTAAATGGAAGCTCCCTCTGTCTGCCTCTCTTTCTCTGCTTCTCAAATTAAACATGCACATCTGTAATGCAGCCCTGTAACGGAAACAATGGGGAGAAATGAGGAATAACAGGAAGCAGAGAAGAAATTTTTGGAGAAGAGGTGGTTTCTACATTCAGATTTGAATCATTACAAAGCACAGCCATGGGAGCTATCATGTAAAGTATGATCCACTTACAAGTTGTACAACCAGCAGGCACAAGGGCAGTAGATTGACCCTGTTTGAAGTGCAGAAAGCACATCTGTGTGACTGAGGTTCACATCCAGGTTAAACAGAGAGGTGGACATGAGGAGCCAAGTCTAACTTTTTGAGTCCAAGTGCAGATTTCAACTGAAGCATCATGGCAGACACCTGCCTTCTGCCTGCATCTTCTACTCCCTTCAGCATTTACATGTGAATGCCCAGGAAACATGCCCTCTTCTTTCAAAGGGCAAACCCAGGAAGATGGCTCCATGTCACTGGGATTATTGCCAATAAGAGGAGGTTTGATGGAGAAAGGTCTGGGTTCAGAAAATTCAGGGGTCCCTCACCTTGCAGACCCTTTAACTAGTGGTTAAAGCCAACAGCCACATCAAGTTCAGTGATCCCAATGGCAAAGACCACACCAGGCTGGGTTTTGTAGACTGTGGTTAAAGTTTCCAAGATTGTTACAAACAAATAGCATAATAACATGTTTGGCTATGAGAAAAAATGAGCACAGACCTTTTTTCCCTAGGCAGCATGCATCGCGTACAACCATTCCCCTAAGTAAGAAATAAACTTCAACTGTTAAAGCCACATGGGCAAAGTAACCAGTAATCTCTTTTCTTTATTATTAGGGAATGACACATTTGAAATTGTGGGAGAGTGTGTATACCACCAGAAAGGTTCTTAGAATACGCAGAGTGTCTACTAATGTGGCAGTCCTTTGTCACTGAGATGCTAAGGAGACATACATTTCAATGGTTGTTGGTTCTGAGTAGATGATACTCAAGAGCGAAGCAGGGGCATGGGGTCAATGGTGAAGAGAAGCATATTTTTTTGAATAACTGCTCAGCTCCGGAGGACTGAGACTTGATGTGTCCAGTTCATCTGTTCTTTAACAGAAGCCCAATACCCAAGTGTGAAAGGCAAATATCTCAGATCAAGAACATATAGAAATGGAAGGTTGTTTTGTATAAATGTTCAGGACCATAGAACCAGATTATAATCATAGATGGATAGTTTGTAAATTCTCAAAAAAAATTCCACGTTTTGATGAAATATAAGGGACTAAAGCAAATAGATCAGCCTGATTCTTTTAGGTATGACATTCCAACAGCTTCACGTTCCATGTCATCTCATTTTCTCTTGGCTTTGCCTTCCAGGTCCCTGACAGTTTTGTTCTGGCTGTCAAGGCCTCTAAATGTGGACTCTCCATCATGTATCTGAGACCCCTAATGACACCTCCAATCTCTTGAAGTCTCCAAGCTGTGTGACTGCACTTAATCAGAGGATAGTGAGTTTATGTAAACTTCGACATTGACTGCCCCCAAAGCCATAACCAATGACAGGGTTTTATAATTCCCAATACAGATGGAGGTATTTTTAAAGATCTACTCACTTATTCAAAAGTCAGAGTTAGAGAGAGAGAGCACTTCTCTCTGCTGTTCGACCTCCCTCTGCTGATCGACTTCCAAAATGGCCACAATGGCCAGGAGCCCAGAGGTTTCTCCTGAGTGCTGGTGCCAAGCATGTGGACCATATTCCACTGATTTCCCAAATGCATTAGCAAGGAGCTGGATCAGAAGTAGAACAGCCAGGACTCATATGACATGGTAGCATTTCAAGGGGCTGTGACTTTAAGACAGTTAAGTGTGTAATTGTGAGTCCACAGTGAAGTTGATGATCTTTGTGGGAGAGCACATCACCAGAAACAAGTTTAGAGGAGAGCCTGGGAAGCCTTAATGTTCATTCACAGAGTGGTGACAGAGAGCTAATTACATTTTGCACAATGCTTCTGTTCCGTTTTTATCTCATTCGCTCCTCAGACCTTTATTATATCTCTTGGTATTTCAAATATTTCTTGCAAAAGTCATCAATCTTAAAACTCATAGGAGCAGACATTTCATCTCTTTGTATTCTCTTACCACTTAATGTGTAAGCTTAGAATGTGTGCTGACATGAACATTGTTATGCACTGAATCGTGCCCCACTCCTAAAATTCGCATGTTGAATTTCCACCCTTCAGTGTGACTATATATGAAGATCAAGTCTTTGGGGTAGTAGTTTAGACTGAAGAAGCATTGGGTCCCTAATCCAATTTCACTGTTGTCATTAGAAGGAGAAAGACACCCGGGGTGTAGGCACCCGGAGAAAAGGCTGTGTAAGCCCACAATGCAATGGCCATATGCCAAGGAGAGAGACCTCGGAGGAAACCAAATCCTTTCTGCATCTTGACCCTGGACTTCTCAGCTCTAAGAGTGTGGGAAATGTATTTCTGTTGTTTAAGCCACCCAGTTTGAAGTGTTTTGCAATGGCAACCCAGCAAAGTAAAACAAAAACGCTCTGGGTAACCTTGGTGTCCCTGGATTTCTCTTGAGTTTTTGAGCTCAGCCTTTTTGTGGGTTATGGATTAAATCCATGTGTGCTGAGAAGTCATCACTGAACAACAATTGACAACACAATGATCTGTACTGGCCACAGTTACTCACAACAACTTTCTAGTCAAAAACAGATCATCATTCCGTGGATGACGAGTCCTTTGAATTTTGTCATCTGGGGACATTGCAACCATCTTGGTGTGTGCACCTATATTTTATGACGTCCACATAATGACAAAACCACCCAAAAGCGTGTTGTTTAAACCGCATCCCTGTTGTTCAGCAACTCATGACTATCTTTGGACGGTCTCAGCCACTGCACCAACTAATTCTCAACTTAGTGATCCATGAATTGTGATTAAATCTACATACAATCAAATCATATCTCCTTGTTCAGAAAAATGATTGTATTGTTTTACTATTTATCTGCGATTAAATCAAATGGATCTTATGCTGAATCAATGAATTGTCAAAAATTAAACTAAATTTATCTTCAAGTGATTATGGAGGTTGTACAGACTCTAGTCTAATCAATCTTATTCTATGGAAATTTATAATAAATCTTAATATAGCTTCATAAAATTAAAAAAATGCAAAATGTGCTTCATTAAAGTCCTTTTCCTGCAAGTATTTTATCATTATAGTTTTTCTGTAAAAGCAATAAAATCATAATGACTTCTCCACATCATCGTTAATGTGCTCATCATGACCAAAGGAGCAACTGAGATCTCAGAAACTTACATATGACAAGTTCATGGAGACATGTACTGTTTTAAGGAAGTAATTTGTGTATTCTTTCATAAGTGAAAGATCTAGGGGAAAAGAGCAAAATTTACATATGTCACTGGAAGTTGGTATAGTATTTAAGAAAGTCTTAAATACTGAGGAATCTGAGCAGTAGGAAAAAAATAACTTCTTTTTTTAATCTCAGAAAACAGCCATGAAATCCCTCCTCTTTAAAAAAGCTATAATGACATATTTCCAGTCCTTGCTTTGACAAAACAGGGGTATTGCAATTAATTTTTTATTGTAAATTCTTGTAAAATTGAGTCAAATTATAAAGTGACTATGTTTGTTTTTTTTTTTTTAAACAGAGATCCATAAGAGAAACCCTACGCAGTGTTCTGTTATTTTATCTGAGCCTATGCCAAGACCACAGCCTACCATTGGCCAAGCAAGTATTAGAAGCCCTACTGTTCAGTGAGCTCGGTGCTAGTTTCAAACTAGTGAGGAAGATGGAATTTGTGGGCTAAGATAAAACAGATCAAAAGTTATTCAGAGATATTCTCAGTATTTAAATAAAGTCACTCTCCTACTTATGGCCAAATACAGATACTTCAAATGTAATCAAAATACTAAAATATAAATGTATTTTTGTGCAAAAGTGTCTGCGATTTCATGCATACAGAGATCCTGAAAAATTTAATGACAAATTTATATGAAGAAAAAATGCATGCCTTCCAAACTATTATGTTAAAATAAACCTTTCTTTCATTTTCATTTTTCCATGAATTTTGTGAAACAACTTTGTACTAAGCTGTGCACAACACCCTCTGGGAGCTGGGAGCAGAGCAGACTTTTTAAGCACACATGATAGAGAAACATTATTCACCCAGCTGGAGGAAAATGTCCTTAATAAGATAATAGTCCTTCGGCTGAAACTCTAGAAAGATCAGCCTCCAGGTGGAAAATCTATATTCTTTGATTTTGAAGATGTATTTGAAAGGCAGAGTGACAGAGAGAAAGAGACACAGAAATGGAGAGCTTTCTTTGCTTGTTCACTACCTACATCTCACTCAGTAAGCCAGGGCCAGGCCAGACCTAAGTCAGGAAACATGAAGGACCTCCGAGTCTCCCCCTTGGGTGGCAGAGGGCCAAGTACTGCGGCCATATTCTCCCTTTTTACCAGGCGTTAGATCAAAACAGAGCAGCTGAGATTCAAACTAGACCTCTGAAATAAGATGGCAGTATAGCAGGTGGCAGCTTTAACCCCTTGTGTCACATGCTCTTCAACACAGTCCCTTCTAGCCCCAAGGTAGCAAAGACTGACACAGTGATAAAAAAATTAACTCCCTAAAAATTAAATTTACCTCTCTTTTAATGAAAATAAAGTTCACAAATATATGATATCAATTTTAAAAAAGCAGAATTGTGTCTGTGGTTCTCAAAGGCTTTGAGCATTTGCATTTACTAGTTCATACTGGGTTTTGTAAAGTTGCAATTTTATTTTAAAATTTTATACTGATGTATATGGTTAATTTATGCATATGAATTTTTGTTTATGTGTTTAGATCTAGGTATACACAATTGTCCTCAAATTCTATCATTTCTTAATATTTGTCATTGCTTCTCTGTTTCAATAAATTTCTCTATCAACCTAAAAAAAAAAAGCAGAATTGTGTTAGCGTTGTCCGATAGCACATTAAGCCTCCACCTGCAACATCTGTATCCCATATCGGCATTGGTCTGAGTTCTGCCTGCTTCAGTTTCAACCCAGCTGCCTGATAATGTGCCTGGGAAAGCAGTGGAAGATGGCCCAAGTTCTTGGACCCCTGTGACCCTGGGGGAGGGCTGGAAGAAGCTCCAAGCTCTGGCTTCTGGCCTGACCCATTCTTAGCTGATGTGTTCATTTGCAGAATGAACCAACAACTAGACAATCTCTTCTTGGTCTCTCCCATCTTCTTTCTCTGCAACTCTGTCTGCCTTTCAAATAAATAAAAAGAAATCTAAAACAGAATAAACAAAGCAGACATTAAACAACCAAAGAAACATGACAAAGTGATCCATAGAGGGTCCTGTGCAATGGCTCAGAGGCTAAATCCCTGCCTTGCAAGCACTCGGATTGCATATGGACATCCTGGCTGCTGCCCGCTACACTTCCCATCCAGCTCCCTGCTTGCGGCCTTGAAAACAAGGGGAGATGACACAAAGCCTTGGGACCCTGTAACCGTGTTAGGGACATGGAAGAAGTTCCTGGTTTCTGGCTCCTGGCTTTGGACTGGCTCAGCTCCAGCCATTGTGGCCACTTTGGGAGTGAACAAGATCTTCCTGTATTTCTTTCCCTCTGTAAATCTGCCTCTCCGTAAAAATAAAATAAATCTTTACAAAAAAAGGAAATGTGATCCATAGATGTGAAAAAGGTCATGCATATGTTAATGTTCACATGACAATGATGTATGAACATATAGCCAAGCATATGCCTTTATGTATGTGTGTGCATCTGTGTGAGCATATTAGAAATTATATTTATTGTTGGTTACAAATGACAAGAGCAGAAAATTAGAAAACAATTGTCATTGGAAAGATCGTTGTATTCACAAGAGAAGGGTACTTCATACCACGGGAACCATGAAGTATCCCAAGTCACTGGAGAAGAGAGGGAACCATATTAAGAAGCCATCAGGAGGCTTTATTGTGATTTCCATGGGAAGCAGCAAGTGAGGCAGGGTGAGCAGGTTTGGGATTGCTTGGTTGGAATCCTTGGGGTGAGCACCGGGTCACGGTGGTTCTTCGCTGCCTGGTTCCTGGCCTGGGGTGTTGAAGGCAGCTGATTACGGCCCAGAATATGAGACACGCACGGAGGATTTGGAGATGCAGCTCTGGATTAGATGTATTTGTGTGTGTGAGTTACGTTCAAAGGCAAATAAATCATTCATTCCCTGTAGGAGTGTAGGAATTCACTATCCTTGCAAAAGGGTCAGAAAGGCCCTGAAAACAAAACAAAACAGAAAAATAACTTTCAGAAAAGACGTATTTATGAATTGGAAGGAGACATAATGTTACTAGGAGAGAATCCTCCCCAATCTGTATTACAAACAGAAAGACACAAACATTTGGCACAGTGTTAAAGTCACTGCTTGGGCCACTGAAATCCCCTTGTAGTGTACCTGAGTCTGAATCCCAGATGAGCTCCTGGATCCAGGATCATGCTAACGTGTGACAGCCACATTCAGGTCCCCGTGCTGACTTCAGTCTGGCTAAGCTCCAGCTGTTGCGGGCTTTCAAGAGTGAGCCAATAGAATATGCAAGTGTGAAATTTGGAAAAGTAGAAAATAATATTGAATGCACTCACCATCAAAATCATAGCAAATAATTTAAATAAATTGAATGCTTGTTTTTCAAATGTAAAATTCAAGCAGCAAATAGCCCAACTCAAGGAAGCAATACTTGATTTTAATGCTGCTTAAAACTATAAAGAAATTAAGAAAATTTGATACTGTTATAAGGCCAGATAAATAAATTATCTGAACAAAATACAGTCCACTAAGCTGGCCAATGGGATTTAAACTTAGGTACAAAGTTTCACTGGAAAGTTGTTCTACAAACAATATTGGAACCCAGGGGAACTGGAATGACAGTTATATTTCAACCCCTCATTTTCTTTCTAAGCAAGCATTAAATTGAAAAAATTAACAGGTCAAATTTCAATTCTAAAATGAAATTGGGATAGTGGTAAAAAAATGCAGAACACAAAGCGTTACTTTACAAAAAAAAAACTAAAAATAAAAGGTTGAAACATAAAATATTTTGATGAACAAAAATGCTATATGCAGAAAGAAATAATTTAAAAAGTGTGTACCAATGAAGACACACAAATTCTCTGTACTTTCTTTTTCGTTTTTTTTTTCTGTGAAAGCTATATGGATTATATATAGATATGTGCATATAAATGGTGTATACTGTGTATTATGTATATATGTTATATATGTATTATATATTAAGGATTTATTTTATTTTTATTGGAAAGTCAAACATACAGAGAGGAGGAGAGACAGAGAGGAAGAGCTTCTGTCCGTGGATTCACTTCCCAGGGACCCCCAGTGGCTACAGCAGAGCTGATCCGAAGCCAGGAGCTTCTTCCAGGTCTCCCACATGAGTGCAGAGTCCTAAGGCTTTGGGCCATCCTCTACTGTTTTCCCAGGTCACAAGCAGGGAGCTGGACGGAAAGCAGGGCTGCCGGGATTAGAACTGGTACCCATATGGGATCCTAGTGTGTGTAAGGCAAGGAATTTAGCCGTTAGGCTACCATGCCAGGCCCATATAGCTTATATTTTAACATGTCTTTATGTATATATATGACCGAAAGCTTGAGAAAAGCACATGTGAAGAAGTCCTACAGTTCAGTAATTAATCTCCAAAATCATTCAAAATCGTAGACAGTCACTGCATAGAGGTAGATGTACAAATAACCAATCAGCATGTGAAATATTTCTGCTGATGCATTCTCCAACAGTGAGGGGGCACAATGAGATGTGACATTGATCTGTGTGAATGAAATTGAAAAAGACAGACAGCCCTAAGCAGTGGCAAATACGTGCAACAATTAGAATCCTAAAACCTTGTTGAGAGCACAAAATATTAAAGTAAGCATTTGTTAAGCAATTTCTTTTATATTAATGTACACTTGTCTTATGGCTAAGAATACTACTGGTAGACATTTACCCATCCTTTCACCTCCCTCCCCCCCAAGAAACTCGTCTAACAATGTTTGAAGAAGTAGAAACAATTCACATGCTGACATTCAGAGAATTTGAAATAATATTTCTTTTACTCATACAATGGAATTTGGTCCATGAGTCTCATGACAAAAAATAACAAAATAGAACAATAAGGAATCTTAGGCAGTTCATTTGACCATGATAATGGAAGCAGAATATTGAGGAAAGTGAAGACGCATAAATGCACTGATGACATGTTTTATGTGTGATCTAAGTAAAACATTCCCCAAGAAAATTCCTTCCCGTACGGTTCCATTTTTTTTTTGTTTGTTTTCAATTTCATTTGTGCTTAATTTCATTTTATAAATATCTATTAGGATCGCACCCGATTCTCCCCTCATGCATTGGTATAGTAGTTTTACTATTGCTTAATGCCACTTTGAGTCTGTTGTCTATAAATTACCAGATTTGATCTTGATAGGCTATATTGTACTTTTTCCTCACTCTTTTTATGGTCCCGAAAGACTTCCCTGCACTCCCTCCCCATTACGATTAACATAGCGTATTGAGGGTATAGTAGGTTTTACAGTCCCCCCCAAGAAACTGTTCAACCCATCTGGACAATAAGTAGCTGGACTCTATGCTTGGTATACATTTGCAAGGAAAGAATCTTGATTGAATTTGAACTGTAATACTGCATCAAGGTGGAGGAATCCACCAGGGGGGAGGGGCGTGGAGAGGGGTGGGGGGATTCCCAGAGCCTACGAAACTGTCACATAATGCAAAATAATTAATAAAAAAAAAGTACCCTGATCAAATAAATATCTATTAGATTTCCTGGTAATTATATTGTTGGAAAACAAAGTGATATCGACATAAAATCATTACCTCTGAGATGAGTAGTGGTATCATGTGCTTTTATTCACATATTAATGATTTCTGATTTTTTTTTCTATTTTTCTTTTTCAATTTATTTAGATAATTATAAATTTCATCAATCTTTAAAATCTAGATTTGGGTTTGAATAATTTTCCTAGTTTTCTCCTATTTTCAACTTCATTGCTTCTTTTTAAGTTTTTATTTTTTTAATATTTTTATTGCATTTTTTGAATTAATTTATACATTAATTACATTGTATTACGTGACAGTTTCATAGGTACTGGGATTTTCCCCACCCCTCCCCAAACCCTCCCCCCCATGGTGGATTCCTCCACCCCGTTGCATAACCACAGCTCAAGTTCATTTGGGATTCCCTCATTGCCAGCATATAACAAACATATAGTCCAGCATCCCATTGTCCAGTCAAGTTCAACACCTTCTCAGGGAGACCCCCTCTGGTCTGAAGGCAGAGCCAGCAGAGTATCATCCCACTCCGTCAAAAGCTCCAACATACCATCAGCAGCAATCCAGGTACAATAAGGCTGGTGCAGAGTCCACTGATTGACATAGTCCATCATAGAGTCTCCCCTTGCCCAGTGTTTCGCTGTCAACATATAGCTGAGGTGGTTGGTTGATCTACTCCATCTTCTATCTTTTCTTGGTTAATGTTCTGTTTCCTCCATTTTGATTGAAGGGATCCCCAAAGAGACTTTGAGGTGTTCCCAGATCAGGTTCCTGTATGTATTAGCAAGCACAGTGCTCCACTCAGTCCGTCACCCCATCAGCTGGTGGTTGCAACCGCTGGGTTGGTTCTATTCTCAGCCCTGACCTCCACCGGAACCAATGAGTATTGCCCTTTTTCTTTCCCTCCCTCAATCCCACTCTTCTTTCTTGTCTTTATTATATATTTCTTTCTTTCCTTTAGATTTAATTTGTTCTTTTTATTCTAAGCCTGTAATAGAGAAACATAAGGTACTAATTTAAGTTCTTTCTTTCTTTGTAATACAAGCATTGAACAAAGCATTTCCCTATAAGTACTGCCTTACCTAATCACACAATTTTTTGTGACTCATGATCATTCTGTTAGTTTCCATTGAGATCTCCTTTTTGATCTTTGGGTATTTACTAGTTTGTGTTTTGATATTGATAGATACATTCATTTGTTATTAATTTCTATTTCAATTTTATTTTAATCTAAGAATATGTTATGCATTCTCTCTCTTTCTTCTCACTCCCTCTCCTTTAATTTGTTAAGATTTGGGTTTTTTTTTTCAGTCTATTTTGTGAATGTGCCATGCCATGTTCACATTCTTTATTTCCATATTTTAAAAAATTCTTATAAATATACTCTTAATATTCTTAGTTATCATATATAGAACTGTAGATAAGTGTAGTTGAAAAATCTAAATTAAATATTTTGCCAGGTTTTTTATGCTATTCCTAGAAGATAGTTTACCTGTTCTCTTTCATTTTATTAATGCATATATGTGCTCGAACATATATGAAGTCATCTGGAAACCATTTAATTTTGAATAAAAATATTAAACTAAAGTTGACATTGTTGTTTTATCCACTCGTTTTCACAGTTTATCTAAGAACAGAGGGGTTTCCTGCTTTTATAGGTTTCTCAGCCTTTCCATTTCTATTCTGTTTATATTCCAAATGACTAAGACCTGATGTGTGTATCTTAACTAAATTCATATATTATTAAAAATTCTTAAATGTGTCCAATGTCATTCACAATGTTTCAGAAAGAAAATCACACTTGTGTTCAAGTTGGAAACGCTGTACATCCTATTTCTTTGAGCCGTGTATCGCTTATACTGGAAAGAAAGAAGAAAACACTGTATTTGGTTTGCCACTTTTGCATTTCAATTTATTTCACCATATGTTGTGTTTGTAAAAGAAGCACTGTGTATGCTATCTCATGGGCATACACCACAAAACAAAGTGAGAAAAACCCTAAACTTGATTGTCCTCAAATTTAAGTCTTTGTTCTTGAACAACTATGTACAGATTTAATTTGCTGGATTCTGCATTACCTTATAATAGGACAGCTATAATTATCTCTTCCTATCACTTTCTCTAATTACATGGTGATATCATTGAGAGAACAGAATCATACAAACAAAAAAGTTGCTTGTAAACTGTAACAGTTAACTGTGTTTTCTCAGCACCCTGCTATGAGGCAGTCCTCCAAGTGGACCTCCCTTGGGCACATGTGGTGTGGAGAGTGGAAATTTGTCATATGCAACTATGACAAGACTTCTGTAATTTCAGTGGTACTTCTTTTTATTTATGGAGTGTGTGTGTCTGTGTGTAGTTGTCAGCAACATTTTATTGTGGGGTCTTTAATGATAAAATTCAAGCTGAAATAAGCAAAAAATTATTCCTACATCTCACTCCATCATGACCCCAGGGCTCTGTCTGCCATTTCAGCCTACGCTTATGCTGCGCCTGATTGGATTAGTATGGGGAGACATCTTTTCTTTTTGGAGAATGAGCACTGCAAAAATAATTTCACATTGCTGTCATATAAAACTTCAGCTTCATAAATTTATTCCTCGGATATAAAACAGGAGTACAGGAGTATTTAGCAATCACAGATATTCCTATTGTATTTTTTTCTCAATGCTAAAAGCAAAAAGCTGTCAAACAAAGACCAAGATCCTATCAAAAATTCTTTAAATCCTTAAAAAACCTGGGATTTCAAAACGCTGCTGAATTCATGACTGCAATTATATCACAGAAATTTTCTACTCAGTTATTTACAAATTGAATATTCACACAAACTTATAATTTAAACTTACATTGATGTTAGAATCTTTAGGTGAGGATGATAAATCATATTGTAGGTTGCGTGTAAATATAATTATCACATTTTGCAATAGAATCAGATGACAACAAGGGCAGTTTGAATTTCAGAGAAATATAAAATATTTTAAATCAATGTCCCAAATATCGCGTGAATATATTTATATTAGGGGTCACTGAAATTAAACTGGAGCATTTGTGTTAGAAGCAGAGACTCAGAAGGAGGATCTAAGGTCAAAATGCAGAAGAACTGTTTTGACTCAAGGAAACTTGTGCAGTGCTTTGCTGCTGCTCCTGTGTCCCGGTCAGCGATTTTCCGATGGAAAGGAATTCAAGCTAGGATGTAGGGATGCACGTCTCTGAGTCCTGCATGTCTTTCAATAGTCAGCAGGACCCAGCTATGAGACCAGAGTGAACATCAGTGTTTCCCAGAGGGGACCCCCATAGCAGGAGCAATAGCGAGAGCCTCTCTGCAACACTGTAACTTCTGAATGGGCCTCTTGGAGCCAGGCAGCTTGCTAGGGTAATGCAACAGAGTAAAGGACAAAATGAATAACAGATTGTAGGGTCATCACTGTAATGTGTGAGTGTGCTTGTTGTCACCCACCATTTGATCATTAAAATGGCATGTGAAATTTGGTTTCTGTTAATGCACTCACTTATTACAAGATAATAACTGATTAATAAAATCTGAATTTATGAAAGATTGTTTTTGTAATAGAGTAGCTCTTTCCTAGATGAGAATCAATGTGTTATACCTGAAATAAAACTTTTTAGCCAAGCTCACCTATTCTCCTTAAAGCTTGACCAAAGCTAGTAATAACACCATAAAAGCTAAGGCAAGTTGCTCAACAAAAAAGACCCGGCAGTTTTGACAGAAGGACAGTAATGCAAGCAAGATGTAAAAGAAAAAGTAATTCACCTTGCAGCTTCTTTTACAAATTCTAGCTCTTTTAAAATTGCAACCGAGTTCTGCTTCCTGCCAAAGCCCATTACTCTTTCAGAGTCGTGTCAAACATTTACTCCTTCATCTCGTTCTTTCAGTCATTGACGATACAATCTGTAAGAGTCTGCTCCTCACAGAGCAATAACATGCACACATACATGTTTACACACGTTTTCTTAAACCGTAATCCCTTTTCAGTGCCTGACAGTAGCCACCGGTAAAATTATGTAAATAAACATCACACTGACTACGGACGGGTATTGGGTATGTAGAGTTCCTAGCACAGTTGCCGAATGAGCAAATATCCTTTCCTACTGGCACACTCTGGAAGGGACCGAGGAACGCTGGCCAGAAGAGGACTTCTGTTGTGCTCAGCCTCACATTTCCAAGCAATGTTCTCTGCATAGAGTCACGGTGGTGACGTGCTCTATGAGACGTTAACTTTTCACTTTGCATAAGCTAAAGGATAATTGAGATACATGCCATTTGTTTTCATCATTTGCTAATTTATTCAGCTACATGAAAGTATACATTGCATTGGCTTTAATGGCAAAACTGAATATGGATGGAAGAAATATGTTTTGACAGCAGATGCCTTCACAGTGGCGGAAGAGAAAGAGAGATGTTTCAATTCCTTTTTATTATTATTAATATTATTACTGCCTACTTGCTTGCTTGCTCACTTTCTTTCCCAACCACAGCATTCCGAATCAGCTTTGATCACACCTATATACCTACTGCATTAGTTTGGCAGGCCCTCCATAGTGAAGTTGCACAAGTTAAGTAGTCCCAACAACAGTCATTTATTATCTTGCACTTAGGGGGCTGGAAGCACAAGATCAAGATGACTGCCACTGACCTGGTCTCTCCTGAGGGCTGTATGGAGGGGCTTTTCTATCCTTGTCTCCCACTTCTAGGGGTTTGCTGCTTATGTTTTACATGCCGTGGCTTGTAGGTTTCGCCCTATGTGTTCTCATGATACTGCCTTATATAAGGAAATTCATACCTAACTGAGGCCCACTCAAAAAATTTACACTAACTTGAGGACCACAAAAGAAAAAACACTCCAAATAAGGTAAATCCCAAACTATTGGGGTTTATGGCTTCAAAGTATGAATCTGGGGAAGACACTATTCAATCCAAGTTTCTTGCCAAGCCTGGCTGATTTTTAGGGGCAGATGCCTGGAGCACCACGTGGAAAAGCTTTTCTGGCTATGACTGCCTGGCATACACAAAGCACTTGGTTAGGCATGTCTTCCAGGAGACAGATTTCCTTGTTTTGATGTATGTGGTGACTGATTGGTGATGTCTACCATAAGACAGATGGAGTTGTTTGAAGTACATGGTGCTGTCAGCTTACCCCAGCCCTGGTGAAAAGGAGATGATGAAGATATTAGCATTGTTAAGTGAATTAATCAGCTTCATTGATTTTTATCCATACTTAGAGGTCATCATTATTCTTTCTGTGCATTAAATACGTCCTTGGATACAGAATTGCAGGATAGAGAATTAACACTCGGTTTCTAAGAAGAAAGGAAGACTGTTTCCTGGTGTTTGGAAACAGAGGAACCTGCACTCTTCTTCTGTCATTTGCTACTTTTAATAGTTTAGTATTATCTTACCTCTTGGCACCTCAGCTGTGGAAGAGACTAACATAAGGAGGTATGTTCAATGGTTCAATCCACTTGAATCTTGCAGCTTAAACACCAGTTTGCCATGTGAGCATCACATTCAGCAATGGATAAACTGATCATTTAACCTCCCAAAATATCCTTAGTTCTAACACCACATAAATTCCCTGCTTCACTGGTTGTATGTGCTGCGCGGCATCACAGTTACTTATTTTCTTATGTGTCTCTCTACTTTCTTTATTTACAAACATATACATGTGGTAACCCATAACAAAACCCCCCCAAAAATTGTAGGTGCTGCACGAATGAGACTGAGGGACCCGTGCACTAGCAGTGTGCACCCCCGCCAGACGGCAGATCCAACAAACCTCTTCCAAGAGATGGTATTCAAAGACCAAGCTGAAGTTGGACATTTAAGCTGCTGTATTGGCCATGCTGAAGGAGCCTAAAAGACCTGCAGGAAGTAAAGGAAAAGTCAGCAGGATAAATGGTGTACAAAGGAAGGAAAAAAAAAGCCCTGTATAAATGAGGGCTGGCTTGATGGGGAGCAGAGCTAACAAAGAGCGATGGGTCTGCCTGCAGGACCAAGGGGACATCCCGCACGAGGCAAAGGCCGCTACAAAGGGGAGGGCACATCAAAACAGGCCAGTGCTTTCCATGGTGGAATATGCTGATGGGCACTTCCCCTGCACATTCTTTGGCAATTGGGTAGACACAAGCCGGGTCACCTCTTTCAAAGACACACAGAAAGCTTTCGAAAACCTTCCCCTCTGGGAATAGTGTTTTCCTTGTCTGAAATCAGAAGAACAACTGCTTTGACAGCCAAGGTGAGGGGGCAGGGAAGACTCAGCGTCACACCATGCACCAAGAGAATTTTCAACTGGCAGCATCCCAGCTCCTTAATCACTCAAGACTAGGTAAACTTTCTCTTCCACTAAAATCCTTGGTTCATGTCACTGATTTATGACACATCCCCTCTACCGCATGTGAAGAAAAACACGACTCTCAGATGTCTGATGGTGGGTTCAGCCAAAGCAGGCCTGACCATCTTGGGATTTCCCTGGTGTGTTTGCATGGGTCAGGGGGAATGACATTCTGTATGTTTAGGCCACAGCCTACTGCTGGAGGTCAGGTTTTTAATTTCATAGCATTCAGTCCGGCTACTCTGCTGTGTAAACTCGGACTAAATACAGTGTATGCTGTTACTTGTTGAAAATATATTGCTCATGGATATAGAAGGCAGAAAATGCCCATGTAAATTCCTCTATGGCTTCAAGTGTTGAAACCGTAACCCAGTTTATCAAAAACACAGCTGCCTTCCTCAGGGTTTCACGAGGCTCATAACAATTTTTTTCTTTATGGACTTGTGAGAACACCCTGAGGAAAACAGCTGCATTATTGCCGAGATGAAGAAATCTCGGATGAGTGGAAAGGATTGTAATTTAAATAAGAGTGCTATTTTCAGGCCTTTTCATTTTAAGATCATTTCATTATTTCATTTTTCCCTAAATCAGTTATCCAGGAAAATAAGAGAGCAATTACTCTGGGGACTGCAGGCACTATAAAAAAGCAAATTAAGGATTTTAATTGTGAATATCAAATGTTGTACTGCGTGATTAATGGAGATGGGATACAAGTATTTACATATGTGAAATATTTACCATAGTCACTTTGCTCTGTTTAAATAGGAAGCCAAAAGCAAATGAAAAATAACAGATTTTGTTCGTTTTCTTTCTTTCTTCAAATGTGGAATCTGTTCCAGCCAATCATGCAACTCATGACAAATGTTGTGGGTTTTTTTCTTACTCAGACTACTGTTTGAATATCACACAAATTTTATAAACAAATGTAAGTACGCCAGGGGTGTGTTTGGTGCCTAGCAGTTAAGATGTCAACTAAGACACTGCATTGTCCCACAGGGAGACTTGGAAACCATACCCAGGTCTGACTCTTAACCCTGGCCTCCTCACATATACCCTGGAGGCATTAGGTGATGGCACAATTAGTGGAGCCTCTGGGACCAAAATTGGGATCACAGCTCCAATGTTGGCCTGGCTCGGTCCCAGACATGGAAGGGGTTAGAGGAATAAGCTAAGAGATGGGGAATTTCCCTATCTTTCTGTCTCAAATGCATTCACACATATGTATGTATGTATGTATATATGTATATATATGTGTGTTATATTTATTTAAAATGCATGTAGGTACATATACAAACATTACTGCTCATAAGACAAACAGTACAACTAGAAAGAAATGTTGGAGTTAGAAATACCCTTTAAGAAAATTTAGCTCAACCTGTTGTTTGCTGAACAGGACTAATTTGGCCAGTCCAAAAAATGTGGTTGATCTAGCTATTCTTGTCTAACCAAAGTGCTACACACACACGCACACACACACGCACACATACACACACACACACACACACACATACATTGTGTTGGATGGATCTTTTACTTATGAATTTAAATGTTACTATTTAAACTTGGGTATTGATATGTTCTTTCATTCAATTCATTCCAAATTATATTCAATAAATATTCGGGAATATATAAATTACAAAAATTCAAACTGGTTTTTACAATGTATTTTTTCATATGAAAATTGAATGTATGAGTAGGAAACATTTAAGATTTATTTTATTTGTATGTGAAAGACAAAAAGAGAGGCAGATCTTCCATCCTCTGGTTCATTCCCTATGTGGCTGCAGTGGCAGGAGCTGGGCTGGAGCTGGGCTGGTCAAAAGTCAGGAGTCAGGAGCCTTTTCCAGGTTTCACAAATGGTGTTGAGCCCAAGTACTTAGACACACCTCTGCTGCTTTCCCAGGCCAAAATCAAGGTGCTGGATCAGAAATGGATCAGCCAGGACACAAACCAGCACCCATATGGGATGGCAGTGCCACAGCCAAAGGCTTAACCTAGTACACTACAACTGACTCAGAAAGTTTTTAATCCAGATATCAAACATTATTTCCAAGTCTAGCCTCCCCACTGCCACTCATCCCCACCAAGCCTTTCTTGCTTTCACTTCTTTCATTTTTGTTTTGGCTTCTTCTCTCTTGAAAACAAATCTTATTTGCTCCATGACTATGATTGTAAACTTCTGCATACATATTATATATATTTTAACATGAAAAATAGGCCCCATTTCATAGCTTCTCTCTCTGTAACTTGCTTTGCTTGAGACAGATGCCAACTCACCAATTGTCATGTGCAAGAACCTGCATTGCTCTGCTTGTACCCATACCTGTGTCCTTACCTGACAATAGGAAAGAATAAGAAGGAAAGGGCTATGGCCCTATGTAGCTGGAGACAGAATGTGGAAGTACCGGAAAGGAAAGAGTTGATCACTCTTGTTGGTAATGATGTTATGGTGATTTATGAAGTGGGTGTTGAGAAACAGAAGAGAAAGAAGAGGCAGAAGGGGAAGAGGTAGGGAAAGAGGAAGAAACGTGTAGAGGGAAAGGACAAGAGAGGCAGGTGAGCAGAGAGGGGAGACTCACAGCAGGAAGGAGAAAGATAAATTGTTTCTGCATTTACGAGTCTGTGTAATCAACATTCAGAGCACATCTCACACCCAAATCCATTTGCAAAGGAAAGGAGGGGGGTGATGTGGAAAATCCACTGTTAGCAGCTGAGGCCAACTACACTTTGGTGAATTGGTGGCTGTGCTGACATGCCTGTGGGAAAGGGGCATTTCCAACTCTCTACGGGGTCATATGTTCATGTAGTAAGAGCTTTACCACCAAAGAAACTAAGTGATTTTATGCTAATTCCATATTATCAACGCAAATGTAACTCTGTTAAAACAAAACATTGAGTTTTTATTTGAAAACACTGGTTGTTTAAAGTGTAGAAGTCTACATTTCATCACCATTTTTCTTCCTCCTCCTCCATCATCATCATCATCATCATTCATCAGCACCTTTAACACTTATTGAATTCTTAACAAATACTAGAAGTTGTACATAATGACATATTTGAATTACTCCACTTAATGCTGTGCAAAATTCTCTTATGAATGGTATTCCCCATTGACACATAAGAAAGCTGACATTTGAAAGAATAGGCTTAATGTGACACAAATAAATATCAGAAAGATTTATAGATCAATTTTGCTAAGAAAAACAAATTAACAAACAAACCAAATAAATAAATGAAAAGAAACTCCCCAGGAGCATTCGTAACATGGTTTAAATCTAGTGCATCATGAGGAACTAATTGCTTCCTTTAACCAACTCTATTTCTGATATTGTGGGCACTAAGATTCTCTGTGGAAATGACTCTCCATTATGTTCTGTTTTTGACTTCCTGCCCCATGAAGTGAAAAATCATCCTGTTCTAAAATGACAGAGAAAGCAAAACCCTTATATTTCACTATCCTTACACACCAATCCATTGCTCAGGGAATCTTATAAGTTCTTCATAAACATGGACCAAACTGCACAGAGATTAAGTGAAAATATGTAGAATTTATAGATCGTCAATCATTGCAGATCAGAAAAGCAAAGTAATTTCTCAAAGACCACGTGTATCCTTCACTGAATTGTCTAACCTAGAACTTGGGATCACCCAGCTCCCCCTTCTCCGGCATTTATTCTCATCATGAAGCACTCATACTTACGAGATCGTGTGTAGAACATTTCCACCTGTTTTAAATGATGAAATGAGCATCCACATACTGAAAAGCAGGTTAATGAACAGCTTCCATGGGATGGTCCTGAATCACAATTTCCCAAATACTCTCCGGAAATAGCCATCTTGCTTGATCTTCATTGCTCTGCTGATATTATCAGACTTTTTAAGGAGATACAGAACTATCTACCTGTAGATACAGATATGTGGAAGCCCATTGTCTGCTGTTTTACTTCTGTTGATGAACGTAGCACTTCCGAAGACAGAGACAAAGCTACCATAACAAAAAAAAATGTGTTGGCTTCAATATATCAAGTCAGGTTCTCTTTCAGGTAACAGTTCAAGATGAACAGTTCAAGATGAACTGGAGTAGCTGACTCTACCCCACAGAATCATGCAGAAACAGAGTCTTCCCCCTGCTTGTTGTACCAACACATGCAGACTAGGGTCCCCTCTGCCAGGCCAGAGTGGGCTTCCAGGAGGCTTCATATGTCAGCCCAGCTATGAGAGGTCAATAAGAGTAAACAAACTATGAGTTTTCATTAAATAATCAATATAAAATAAATACACATATTTCTGCTCACATTTCCTTTGCTTAAAGATTTATTTATTTTTATTGGAAAGTCAAATTTTACAGAGAGAAGGGGAGAGATGGAAAGACCCACTGGTTCACTCTCCCCAAGCGACTGCAATGGTTGGAGCTGAGCTGATGAAAAGGAGGCAGCAGGGGTTTCTTTGAAGTCTCTTGCATGAATGCAGGGCCCAGAGGTCTTGGGCCGTCCTCCACTGCCTTTCCAGGCCACAGACAGGGAGCTGGATGGGAAGTGGAGTAGTCAGGACGTGAACTGACACTCATATGGGATGCCAGTGCATGCAGGGTGAGGACTTTAGCCGCAAGGTCATTGTACCAGGCCTTTCTGCTAGCATTTATTTGACAGGGGTTTAGTTATTCAGCTGTAGCTAGCTTCACGGGAGCCTAGGAAATACGGTGTATTGCTAAGTAGCATGTGGCCTTTAGAAAGCAGATTTAGGGTAATAACCATGTTCATTTTCACTTGTGTATACTAATCCAGTGTATAAATGTAACTACTATATATATATATACACATATACATATACATATAGTACTGCAGTATTTAGATTTAGTTTATTATGTTGCTACCTTTCTGGCCTCATTTTTTTCATTTTCTATTGCTTTCTCTCAAAACAATTTGTTGGCCATTGCTTGTTTTTGTTTATATTTTTTCCATCTTTTGCTTCCATTTCCCTCTTCCTGTTCCTACTTGCTTGAGATTTTATAATGAATATGAGGAGCATCTTTTCAGTTTGTCAATGGGAATTTTGAGGTGTGTGTATGGATTAAATCTGACTTCCTGCAGAGGCAATTGATCTACAGCCATTGACCTTGCTTTGGGAAAAGGAATGGAGAGGATACCAGCTAACATAATTTTAAATGAAATTAGCTTTTTGAAAATAAACTTGCACCCTTAATTTTGACAGTAAGAGGACTAGCATTTTTGCTGTAAATTACTGGTAACATTACTTTATTTACACCTGGAATCAACTTCTTTGCTATGTCTAAAGCGTAAAACTTAATTTCTGATTTGAACTTGAGCCCTATTCAGACATACCCTATTAAATTCCTCCATGATTCATTGCCTGAAGCCATCTTATCCACACAGCAATCAAAGTTGGTATGGCAAAGCTTCCCCAGTACAGCAATAAACTTGAAGGTAAAAGTAGCATGGCTACTTATTTATAGCCTGTTGTGGGTTTTCTCTTATATTGTTTCTGAGTGTTTGGTTTTTTCATGGCTGTTTATAAATACGTTTATTTGTTTTTACTATTTTGCTTGGAAATTTAGCATTCCAAGGTATTTGAACTTCTTCAAAGTATTTAACTTGTGATAATGCTAGACAGATAAGGTAACTATTTTTTTGGCCACCATGCCTCTGAGGTTACAATTTTACATAAGAAAATTGGTTCTTAAAAAACATGAGGGATCAAAGAACATTCCTTGGCAAATGCAAAAACAAAACAGCAGCATAACTCTTGTTTTTATCTAATGCATTTCTTACCTCTTTCTACATAGCTAAAGGAAAATCTGTAAAATCCAAGACTGTGTTTCTTGAATACAAAACTGGAAATATAGCCTTAGACAAATATGTATTCAAAATGTGATTTCTGTATCCCTGGAAAATAAAATCAGATTGCTTTTTTCAAGATTATGAGGTATTCAAAACAGTTACAGAATTGATCAAGTTATTTGCCCAATCTTTTATTAACTATTTTTTCACATTTTTGTTATCTCTGTGTCATTGGAATGTATGAACTACTTACACTATGTATTACGTATTCATCTTTTTTTGATGACTTATGGATTTTAACACATGTATTTGTGTGTGTGTGTGTGTCTATCCATCTCCTGGTGCTCATAATCACTATAAGAACCTGATGCATCAGAAGTAGTTTTGCTGTGCTACACATTGCAATGTCATATGCAAGAGTCCTTGCATCACACAGACCCCTTGAATCTGGATAAGACTACCTCAGTCTCACTGCTTGCATCTTTACAAAACACCAACATCTTGCTCAGGTATTTAAATAAAGAAAATTGAGCTTATTTCCTTTCTTGGATCACCTTTTTATCTCTTACTCCTTTCTCGTGATCTTGGTGAGAAAAGATGTAACAGGCCCTTGAGGATTCTTCCATCAAATGTAGGACAACATAATAAAGTACATGTCGCAAAGAGATGAGCTAAATATGGACTGAACAAGGGTTCCAGTTCCAAGGCCAATTTGGAACTAGAATCAAGAAACCTGATTCCTGCATTATCCCTCTATTACCTCATGAGGCTTTTAATGTCCCAAGTTTTCATTTGAGATGAGGATGACAGAGAACAAAGAACAAGAGGAGAATACCTGACTTTAGGGCCAAACACTAAATGAAACGGATTTGATATTGGACACTTCAGCACTGTAATCTAACCAGAATCTCGGTTAAAATTCTGGTCAAACTCAACATGTGGAAACTTGCTGTCTGCTTCCTTTCCTGTCTAGGGTGCTGAGGAATGCTGGGACCATAGTTGACACTGTCCATTCTTCTATCATTGCGTCTGTGTATCCCACGGATACACAGATGTAGTCTCACCAAGGGGTGAGGCGACTGTGCTCTACTGCAGCATTCTTGTTGCAAAGATTTTAAGAGACATATTAAGACACATATGGTCAAACAACACAAGTTGCCAGGTGCAAGGTGGAAATATCCCTAACATTATTTAGGGCTATAAAGAGTCCAAATGTATGTGTGGTCTCTACAAATCATGTATGGACCGAAGAGATCAGATATTGTGGAAAGGATAAAGTAACATTTTACAGTGTAGGGGCAGCAAGGGCACGTAGAAATACAGAGGCCAGAAAGGCTTATACATGATACCTAATCTATAGATTTATTAAGGCGTATTATATCTATAAAGAAAGGTTAAGTACCTGAAGCATTAAAATTTGCCAGTTCTAACTATAAGGTGTATCACTATACATAAGAGGCAGTTAAGGAAAATTCTCTGTAACTTTAAAGTAAATGGAGTCTTCAGGCACTAACTTGGGATTAACAAAACTATAAGGATCATAAACATTAGTATCATAGTCAAATGCATGGTTCAGCCCCAGAGAGGAAGTCCTAACCAAAACAAGGAGAGTACAAACAGCTGAATAATATACCTATGAATTTGCTGCTTCACTATTGGTTGTTAATGCTGCATACAACAATACCAGGAGGGGCCCAGTGGGATTTGGGGTCAGAGACTGATGCTGGACCTGATTAGCTAATCCCTTAAAATCTCCCCATGTCACCTGGCGTTGGGAGGGGGCTGGCCTCCTCTTCTTTCATTGTCTCCTTGACAATGGTGGGTCTGTTGGGGCAAAGTTCTGAAGTTGCTTTGTTGGAGGGGCATCTTCCAGTGGAGGGGGTCCAGGGCTTGACATTATGGGCAGGCAACAACACATTCTGTGGCTCAAGCTCTGGAAAGCCACAAGCAAATACTCTTCTCAAAGTTAGCAATGGGTTGGGGCCTCTCCATTTTTAGGTGGCTGGATCACTCCATCGAGCTAAAGGTAGTTGTGTTGGGCCAGCAAGTGGCCTCCAGTGGTGCATAGCTGGTAGCTCAACAGAGGATGAAATTTTAAGAAAATTTAGCATGAACAAAGCCAAGTTAACGTATTCATGGGGGCTGAGGGTGGGGCCAGTAGTATTACCAAGAAAAACGGGTCCGGCAGGATGACCTAGCAGCTAAAGTCCTCATCTTGCAAAAGCTGGGATCCCGTACCGGCACTGGTTCTAATCCCTGCAGTTCCACTTCCCATCCAGCTCCCTGCTTGTGACCTGAGAGGGCAGTCGAGGACAGCCCATAGCCTTAAGACCCTGCACACTTGGGAGACCTGAAAGTGGCTAGAGGCTCCTGGCTTTGGATTGGCACAGCTCTGGCCATTGTGGCCATTTGGGGAGTGAATCAATGGACAGAAGATCTTCCTATCTCCTCTCGGTTTATCTGACTTTCCAGTAAAATAATAATAATAATAATAAAAGAATGAAATAGTAGGGAAAATCAGACCAATCACTCTGAAGCAATCAGTTCAAGTGGATCAGGTATGGATTAACAAAGAGGTATAGTTTCTTGGGGAATAAGTGTTCAGCCAAGACCCTCCTTAAACAACCCTGCTACAAGAACTCCAAAAGCCAATCCATCAGAAAATATCAGAAATCATCATCCCGATGCAGACACCACGCTCACAGGAACAAACAATTCCACAAAAGACAAACATCAAAAGACACACGTGTGTGGCCACAAACATACACTCCAAAAACTCATGAAGCCAGCACCAACCAAGTTCAGCAGTAGTAATGTTCACCATAAACCCACCAGTGAAAAGCCATTAAACCAATGCAGTCTTGAATGGTCACCACTGTGAAATCCCTCCACCAAGCTGAAAATCCAAATTCCAGTATTCTCAATAATATAAGCCATCCTAAAAGCATGAAGTGAACAAGTGGATACAACTGTAGAACTAAATTGTTAAAAGTGCACAAACTAAAATTAGACTTTCACAACTCCATGGACATCCACAGCCGTAATTCCACACAACAAAATTTTACCACCTTTGGCATTTGACAATATCTTTAATATAACCTAATTAGCCTGATTAATTGCCTCTACAAAATGGGAGATAAATTCTTTGATATCTCCAGAATGCCGCACTGGAAATACCAAATCCCAGGAATTCAAAATATTTGAATTTTTGCGATGTTTTTTAAGTAGCAAAAGGGCTTAAACTATCTCACAGAGACAGGATTCTTTCTTTTTTTCTTAATATGGACTAAATTCAGTCATAAAACAATAAGAATTAGATTTAGTTTGAGGGGTCACGGGGATACCACTGGTGAGAGTGGGGGTTGTCCAGTGATAATTATATTAAGTAGAAATGCCTCATAAGAAGGCTTTACATATCCAGTCTCTTTGTGGTCATGGAAGTAGCCAAGGCAGCTCTCAGATCAAGGTGGAGGCAAAGGCAGTCATGGCAGACTTGGGGCCGAGGCAAGGGTGGCTTTGGAGGGCCATGTCCATTCTGCATCATCAGGCCAAACACAGAGCCATAAATAAACACAACTAACTCTTCTGCAGACTGTCGCTTTTTCTCCAACACAGAGTTGTGTCACTTTGCTGGCAATGGTGAAGGTGTGGTCTCATAGACCAAGCTCTTCCCCAAGGGATCTGGAGTCACCACTAGCCTGCCAGGGAATGTAGAGCCTGTGTGGGAGACTGGGCCCTCAGGACTCTCAGAGCTGGCGATTCACAGGTAGCAGAGCACATAGACCTGTTGGGTGAGAACCACCTGGACGTTGCTGGAATGCACCAGGGAGCCATTCATCTGGTATCATTGTACAATCCTTGCTTTCATGTAGTAGCAGTAGTGGCCCACATGGCAGTCATAGCCTGAGTGGACCAGGATGGTATAGAGTCTATAGGTGATAGGCTTGCTGCTGCTCTAGAACACATAGGGACAGATTTTCAGGAACTCTGGGTAGCCTACATCCTTGGTGATCTGGCCACCTCTGAAGCTGGTGAAGTACTTGAGGGCGAGCTGAGGCACTTGCTGGAGGACACCTTCCCCTTGCCTTTGGGGTACATCCAGGCATCCTCTCTGCTTAGGACATCTGGCTCACAAAGAGCCCCATAGCTTGCACAGTAGTTGCAGCTCACTGAATCTCCAGCACTATATCCAAGTAGGGGTTGTAGGTGTCTGAGATGTTCTCACACTGTGAGCACTTCATTCATGATTTCAGATATGCACCAAAAATCTGGTGGACCAAAATGGTGGCCTGCGTCTGACGGTCCAATTTGGCACAGCCGTTCAAGCATGGTTTCTGCATGGCATCAGTGGTGTAGTGGAGAAACTTGCGTGCATCCTCATGGTTCCCTAAGCAAAGGCTCTGGGTGATCTTTTTTCAGATCTCAGATGAAGAAGATGGGCTTGATGGCATTGCCTCTGATGGTGAAGGCCTGCACATTGTGGTTCTGCATACAGAACCACCACCCCCCCCCCCAGTGGCAGTTATGGTTGCATGCTCCTGGGAGAGTAGGTAGTTGCCCAGCAATGATGTGTAGGTCAAGCACTGTACAGTGGAGTTTAGGAAGCAGGTGTTGCCCAGGTTGTGTAGGCTAGCACCCACACAGAAGATGCACTCCCAAGTCAAGGACAGCTGTTCCTTGGGGAGGAGCACTTTCTGTGGGGTTGACACCCCATCACTCTACTGCAAGTCAAAGGAATCTGTCTCAGAAGCTGTCTGACTCCATGTTTCAGATTCTAACTCCCTTGAACTCCTCTGACCCATGACCACAGTGAAACACAAGAAAGCAAACAAGAACACCCATTACTAAGAGCTCCTACAAAAAGAACAAATATCTGCTGACACAGAATCCAAATAAAAGGGTGAAACTTTTTCCACACAGGGCAGAAAGAGGAGGACAAGATTCTGAGGGTTCCATAGAACCAATAACCACCAATAAAGAGTAGGAATAGGGGGCAAAAAAAGAAGGGTGGTCCCGACGGTACTCCCATCTAACAACAACATGTTGACTGGCTGGTAGGCATGTCTATCTCTCTGAGCCCTCCAATCAAATTATAGATCATGTTTTGCAAGCAGGACAGGAAGCTGTGCTTCAGGGAAAACTTGTTACATCTGGCTGAAAAACAGGGTGAATGTAACATTTGAATTCCTCGAGTTGCTTACCAAGGAATTCCGAGCACAACTCACTTTCATGAGACAGAGAAGAGAGACTTGGGAGCACTCCACTGCTTGCTGCATGCCCAGTGAACAGGCCAGGTTGAGATCTCAGTTAGCTGAGACTCCTGTCAGGGGTTCCCCTGGGACATGGTGTGCCATGGACCTATAGCTTCCCACATGGACTAGGCAAGCAGAGATCCAGAGGCAATCTCCAAAAACACCAACTTTGGCACCATTTGTCCCCATTTTTCTTTGTATTCCATTGCATGCTAAGTTGCCATTACTCAACCTCAGTGACCTTAGCGCTGGCTAAAGCGAAGCTACATACATTTGTAAGCTCACCTTAGACCCTCATTCACTGGGGACAAGGAGATAGCCTAGCAGGTAAACCCAATGCCTGTGATGCCGGCATCCTGTATGGACACTAGTTCAAGTCCCTACTCCTGGCCAATGACAATGAATAAAGGCTAAAGTCCTTGGGCCCCAGCACCCGCATGAATGATCTGCATAAAGCTCCTAAACTGTGGCTTTAAACTGTTCCAGTCCTGCTTATTACAGTCTTCTCAGGAGTGAACCAGCCAGTCTAAGAAGTGGTAAATGAATGTGTCAGCAAAGAGATGGTGTCTGTGTAACATTTCTGGGAATTCCTGCCACTTTATTAGAATATCTTTGTGGCATGCATTTTTACTTATGCTCTTATGCATTAATTCCTTACATTCTGTACTAGTCTAGATAGAATAAAAGGCTTTAAATGTTAGATACTGTCAAAGTCTTATTTCTGTGGTATTAATTTCTGAGTGCCAGGGGATGGCAAGTTCTACTGACTGGATAAAACTGTGAGGGCTGGCTCAGCATGTGGCCCTCTTCTAGGCCCTGCGGAACATTGAAGCAAAGTTTTTATGCTTTTTTGACACCAAATTCACCTTAGGTCTTACCCATCGTCTCTGCCATGTTTGTAATTCTTGCTAAGCACATGGTTAGATAGATTAGCAACCACAACGTCCCAGTGCATGTCAAGGTTCCAACCAATGGCATTTGAACAGTCAAAGCTGAGTGTCTTTCGGGCCATGTCCTTAAAAACAAGGAGAGCATCCTCTCCTTGCCCTTCCTTCCTTGCAATGGCTGTGTGCAGAGAAGTGCTAACCAGTAACAGAACACTAAGGAGCATTATAAAGGAAACTAGATCTCTGTGGACTAGATACTGCAGCATAATTTCATGGTAGTTTGAATTTTAAGAGTAATACATTATTTGCCACTATATCTACCTTTTTTTTTTTATGAAGTACCCAGTCTTACATATCTTGACTAACACATACTCTTAAGTGTTGTACTGCAGCTCATTTTTCCTGGAACAAAAGCTTGTGAAATATGCATTTAGGTGTGCAGCTACTCATGGGGCCTCCCTTTACTTCAGTGTCTTTAATGTCATTTTACCATCTTGGAGCTTGGAGCAAAGTGTCCCTTTTATTCCCAAACAGTGCCAGAAGGAGTGGACTGTCTTTTCATGGATCTTTGATTTTTCCTTATAAAACATCTTTTTAAAAATAATCAATGACCCCTGTGCTGTGATTTCTTCAGCTTAAGGATTTTAACAATTCATTTATGATTAGAACACACCCAATAACTGGATGAGAACCACTAATAAATAGGAAGCCAAACTCAAAAACTGTGAATATTGTATTTGAATGAATAACCAAAGATGTGATTAGTAAAGTTTCATTTTATGATTACATATAACTTTAAAGTAATTTCAACCCCCATGCCCTCCACCATTTTGTCAAGTCTTGTGTGTCAATATGTGCACTAACTCTAGTGGCTAATACACCTGTGACTCCAATCCCTCAGATCTCTCAACATATCTGGGAGGGAAAGTGAGGCAGTCATTCCAAGATGTACAAAAAGAAAAAGGGAAATCAAATGCTTCTGTCTTCCAACAGTGACATGAGATGCAGAGAAGATAATTTTCTTCTTTGTGTGCCAAAGCTACAAGGGAGTATGAGAAAAAGTTCTATGGGGAAGTAGAGACACCTCTGGACCCAAACCAGGAAGGCCTCAGACTGTGGATTGTGCTCACGTTGGCCTTGGCAATATTCACTGTGTACAAGACGGGTGACACTTTTAGTAAGCAGTAGGGTTAGCAGGGGTTGGCAAAGGTTCCTCCAGAGTCCGGTAAGTCTGCTTTGCTCCTTGCATGATGTGCTAAGGACTAAAGTATGAACTTTCCATCACCTTAGGCAAGACACTTCCCTTATCCTTGACCAGATACTATTCCAAATTTAACAAGCCCTTGAGAAGGCAACCCCATGCAAGGATTTTAGTGATAAAGAAAGCTCAGATTTGCTGAACAGCTCCAATGTAGCAGGCAGTTTACATAAGTCACCTCCACTAATCCACAAAATGACCCTCTGAGATGGTCATTATTCCTATTCCTGTTTAATAAGGGCAGACTTGAGGCTAAAAGAAAGCAAGTGATGTTAAGCAGCTTTCCCAGCGCCAGATACTTAGTAATGTGCAGAACCTTTATTTGACCCAGATACTCCAGAAAAAGCGAAGCAGATCATAAGCATCACTTCTAACACAGAATGTTTATTCACTTTTATTTAGTCACTGTCTTCGGAGGGTCAATATGAACGGAACAGGCTTATAACCACTTTTAAATATCCATTCACTGATTTTTTGTTGATGAGCTAAACCACGATCCATCCCATTTACAGATATGGAAACTGAGGCAGACAGACATTAATTTCCCTGTTTGAGAAGTGAACAGCGGCTAGGTTCTGAGTCCAGGTTAACATATGGAATAGAATGGTTCACACATAGGATACATGAGCCATCCAGAGGCATGGAAGTCAACTCAGTGACAAGCTGCTGTGAGCACAATGTGTGCAAGAAAAACACCCTCACCAGAGTAAAGTAGGCAAGGAGGATGTGAGATGGATAAGGACACAGTATCTTAACTGGGAAAATGGACCACTTTGAACATGCACTGGTTGTTGTTTTTTTTTAATTTATTTTATTTTTTTATTGGAAAGTCAGATATATAGAAAAGAGGAGAGACAGAGAGGAAGATATTCCATCTATGGAATCACTCTCCAAGCAGCCTCAATGGCTGATGCTGAGCCAATCCAAAGCCAGGTGCCAGGAGCTTTTTCTGGGTCTCCCACATGGGTGCAGGGTCCCAAGACTTTGGGCTGTCTTTGACTGTTTTCCCAAGCCACAAGCAGGGAGCTGGATGGGAAGCTGGGCCTCTGGGATTAGAAAATGCACCCACATGGGATCTCGGCACGTGCAAAGTAAGAACTTTAACCACTAGACTACCATGCCAGGCTCCGCACTGGTTGTTTTAAAGGTTATTACAAAAAGGTTGTTCTGGGCATTTTCTTTTTGATATTTTTTTAAAATTTGTTTTTGTTTGTATTTTTGTTTCCTGCTTACAGAGATCCTAGGAGTTAGCAGTGATGGTTGAAGAGAGTAGTCTACTGCCACATATAGCATTAACAACTCTGTGTTTTTTAGACTCCATGGTGTTGATTTTTTTTCTTCTTTTTGGTTTTGTTTTAGCTTCATACCTGCTGTTGGCCTTATTTTGTGGCTTCTCATTTAAGGGACTGTGATAAGTAGTAGAGACTATCATACCCAGATGTGAGGATACAATGCAGTATGTATCACTACTTCCAAATCAAAGGTGGACTCCCAATGAAACTGTTGTAAATATCTTGACAATGGGATGCTGGACTATCTGACAATGTCTGTACCAGCAATGTTGGGACATACTTAAATAACCAACTGACTGAATTATAATTATATGTAATTATTATAATTATGTATATAATTATGTAGGGTTATCCTATTGTAATAATATGGGAAAAATCCGTCAGTGGGTAGAAATTTGGAGGGGGTGGTGAATCCCAGACTCCATGGAATTATACCATAAAATGCAAAATTCAAAATTAAAATAAAAAAACTCTGAATGTGTTTCAATGTTTGGTTTTCACCAAAATAAACTTACCTCTAAATTCTACTCTTCCATGAACTTTCTGAACTGTCTTTACATATATACATATATGGGGGTGGGTATTTAGGTTTGTGAATACAGACTTGAATTTATATGTATATACAAACATGTATGAACATGTTTATATGTATGAAATATTCTCCAGGCAGGCTTTGAATTTAGTCCTAGATTGGGCCACTCTCTCTACTCCTTCCTATCAACTTTGCTAGAAAAGTTACTTCACCAGAATGACCTCAGCCCTCTTTTCTTGAATAAAATGTTTCAAAAGGTGGTTTGAATGTCAGAGTTACAGGAAGAGAGGGGCACAGAGAGAGATCTTCAATCCACTGGTTCACTCTCTCAGATCCAAAATGGAAGAAGCCAGAAGCTTGATCTGAGTGTCCCACTAAGGTGGCAAGGACACAGACATTTGGGCCATCTTCTACTGCTTTTCCCAGGCCATCCACTGGGAGATGGATTGAAAGTGGGATGAGCAGAACATAAATCAGTACCCACGTGAGATTCCAGCATCTCAAGCAATGGCTTTACATGTTACACTACAATACAGCTCCAAGGTTGTTCTAAAGATTAAAACCTAGACATAGCATAAAAATATATAACATATTATCATAGTATCTGACCCAGAGTAGACATCAATAAAATGCTATTATTTCTATTTCTTCAATAAATACCTACTTTCATATTGCCAAACCAATTAAAATAAATTACCTGAGTCCAATTATAATGTTTCATCAATAACTTTAATATCGTGTGCAATAGAATTGAATGGTGCTCTTTTAACAATTTATAGATAGTACTTCACATTGGCCTGAAGCAATTCTCATCTGGAGATTCCTTCCAAAAATTATACTATAAAGCAGTGAGAGCCAATAAAAATTTCCTTGATGCTGGGCATATTTTCTCCGCTGTCTAACACAGTGCCACATGTTAGTTGTTAAGCACTTGAAATGTGGATGATGAAGATGGAAAAGAAAATATTCATCTGATTTGGTTTTAATTAATTCAAATTTACATAGTTATATGTTCCTAATGGCTACTACAATGGACAATGCAGGTTTAAAGTAATAAAATGCATTTTTAACAAACATATATTAGGTACAGTACTGAGGAGAAACACATGATAGTCTGTACCCTCTAAACTATACTTCATGAAATAAAAACAGATATGCATATAACTTTTAAATGTCAACAACAGGCAATAGTGCCTGAATCAGCATGAGCAGAACATACAGGGCAAACATTTCTTCGCTCAGCCTGGACAGCTCTAATGAGGGGGCTCCCCGACTGTGGAAAGTGTAAACTGCACAGAGAAATGAATCTTATCTGTAGAAATGGAGAGCTGAGAACAAACAAGTGGCTCGGCGACATAGAGCAAAGTCCCATTGACAGATGTGCCCATTAGTGGTCAGACTTACTCTGATTTTTCCTCATCCAATTCGTATTTCCAGCTTCAGTTCTTAGTATCACTTGCCATGCACCTCCCTTGGAGCAGCTTTGTGTTGTGTTTAGTTTATTTGCATGTTCTGCCAGCCTGCAATAACTGATGTTTCTTCTTGCTCAGATTGGCTGTTTTATAGCATAGCTTGGCTAACTCCTGTTCACTATTCCCACATGACTGAGTTTTGCCATTTCTTTCTCTGGGTGGGCCTCTTCTGACCTCCCAGATGGCTTCTCTGTATTTCTGAAAGATGCTTGTATATAAGTCCCTCCTCCTTAACTGATCAAGAATTCTCTGAAAACAGGAACATCATCACATCTTTCATTCCCAGTTCTACTACTCTCACTGGTACATAAGTAAATTAATAACCATGTAAATAATGACAAATATCTTTGAATGTGGATCTGAATAATCTTTGTGACATGTCAGGAAGCATCCAATGTGCATATATCTATCTAAAACCAAGCATCACTTACAGGAGCGGAGTGCGGGGGCGGGGAAAGTGTTGACAAAGGACCAGTTCCAGGAATATCCTGAAGCATACTAACATGCTTTCCACTTGTACTTTATTACATGACCATCTCTATCAGGACCCCAAAGAGTCGACGACACCATGACTTCCTATCCTGTTTTAGTCAGGTCTTGTACAAGTGTAAGTTTCAAAGTCAAGCCTATTACTGAATGTAGATCACCTACCATCCCCTTTTGTTATATCTTCCTTTCATACTACCTAACACTACTTCACACACTTGATTTACTTACTTATTTTTTCTCAACCCTTCACACACACACACACACACACACACGCACCAAAAGGACACCTCATTAGAAGTAGGAATGCAGCTTTTTATTTTTTCAATTCTTTCTGTACCTCTACATCTTAAAATAGTATCTGATGCAAAGTTGCATAACCTGTGTGTAAGAAGGTTTAGATGGAAAAAAGGAGTGTATTTAAATCGTTCAAATAAAAAAAACAGCTACTTTTCTGTTTCCAGCATGGAATACAATTCTGCCTCAAGACAGGCTCTGATGTCGGGATTTTTTTTTTTTGCTCTTTGATTTATTATCACTATTATTATTATTATTATCATAGGTATTATTAGTCCCATGATATGTTTTTCTACATATAGGGATTTCCCCCCCCCACCTCTCCATTCCCTTTTCCCTTATCACCCAAGTGTTTATCTCATATTATTATTAAAGGTTTATTAATTTTTATTGGAAAGGCAGATATACAGAGAGGAGGAGAGACAGAGAGGAAGATCTTCCATCTGATGATTCACTCCCCAAATGACTACAATGGCCAGTGCAGCACCAATCCGAAGCCAGGAGCCCAGAACTTCTTTCCGGGTCTCCCATGCGGGTGCAGGGTCCCAAAGCTTTGGGCCATCCCCACCTGCTTTCCCAGGCCACAAGCAGGGAGCTGAAGGGAAAGTGGAGCTTCCAGGATTAGACCTGGCACCCATATGGAATCCCGGTGCGTTCAAGGCGAGAACTTTAGCCTCTAGGTCATCACGCTGGGCACTACCCCATATTATTAACAAGAGTATAATCCTTCAATAATAGCCACAAGTCCAACATTCTGCTATTTGAGTATGTCATGGTATTTTAGTTATAGGCAATGATAGAAAATCTAGTATCATACTGTCAAGGTATATTTAACTGTTTCTTTGGGAGTTTCCTTTTATTTGGAAGTAGAAATGTGTACTGCAATGTATCTACACTTCCCAGTACGCTAGTCTCCATTAGCTAGTTCATCTATCTATCTATCTATCTATCTATCTATCTATCTATACATGTTTATATATATATATATATATATATACATGCTTGCTTATATATTAATTAGCTTTGTATTTTAGATGAAGGTTTTCTTCTATTAGAGAGAACATAGGATATTTATCTTTTGGGGATTTTCTTATTTACTGAGCATAATGATCTCCAGTTGGGACCATTTTGCACCAAACCCAGAGGATTAATTTTATAAGGGCAAGCTCCATATTGTGTCTATTCAACCCCTTCCATCCATGAAATTCAGGCGTCAGACTTTGCCAGACAAAAGGAGTACATGCCGTGGGGAAGAGTAGTCTATCAGCCTATTGTGCTTATTGGGGACTGAGACCATCTTTGAGGGGTTGAGTAGTGTATGTGTGGTAGGGGAGCGGGGAACAATGCCTTCTCTGACTTAGAGATTAGGAAGAATGGCAGGTAAATGAATGGGTAAGTCAAGAGCCAAGACTTGTAGAGCTGATTGTATTGGAGATTGCCACTATATAATTTTGATGAAGAGTAGCTGAGGAAGGTAGTGACATCCAAGAAAACAGCCCCAACATGATCAAGAGCAACACATGCTTAATTCTTTGAAGCCATGCTTGTTTGGTATGTGAAATGACCAGATCCTAGAATTCCTTCTAGCCCATGCAAGATGACTGCCCAGCAGCTAACAGGCAGCAGCTACTGCTGATAAAAGCAGAGGTAACCTCACAGTTCCTCTAAGATGGGAGAGTGATCAAAGACGAAAGGAGATTGTGACCGAGACTCAAGGAGGATGAATCGAGGTGAGGCCAGGCCATGTGCAGTAGAAAGTTGCTGAGCCCAATGAAACAAAACCACCATGAGTTATAGCCAGTACCAATGCCCTCAGGGACCAAGAAGATAGAACATCACTCAGAGAGCAGAGGAACCAGAAGTTTCTGAGGGACCCCAGGTCCCCTTCCTTCCACTGCTACCTTGGGGCCACAGAGACTTTTGTGAGGGATGTTGGGGGGCAACATCAGAGAAAATCAGGAAACTAAATAACGTCATTTATAATTGTGGAACTAGACTTAGGGATCATTTCAATTATTGTCAGATTCACATTTTCACCTAAATCTGTTCCTGCCACTAAACAGGTGAGTTCTAATAAAGCAAGCAAAGATGAGTGTTGGATGCGATGGGGAAACTGCAGTTTCTCAGCACATCTGAGTAGACTGTGAGTACTGATACAATAAAATGGCCAGTATAAGCAGCATGAACCCCGTGAAAACTCAACAGATGCTCACGGGCAGATGCCAGAGATTTGCAAGTGAGGCTCCTTTTGGTCTTCATCACACCCCCCTAGGTGGACCACCAAGTTGTGCAGCAACTGTTCTGCTTCATGCTACTAATGTATGAAAAGATCTTGAGGCAATTTCTTTGGGAATTTTAGAATAACACTATAATTCACATTTATATCCCGTTATCCTGTATACTTGTAGCTTCCCCATAGATGATTTCATTTCATCTGTGTAGAACAGCCTGTGGTTGTTACCAATCCTACTTGACAGATAAAGAAAGCTGAACCACAGGTCTTAAATTGCAGGGCTGTGTCTATGACTTGCAGACTGCACGAATTTCCCCCTGACTATCCTACTATTACTAAATAGCCAACTGTTCTGGTTTCGGCAGTTAGAGAGTTTCACCCAAATCCCCACAAAGAGTTCCCCCCAGTCACTAATCTGAGAATATCTTATTCCTAAAGAGTCCGGTCAAATGGTCAGGAATCAGCATGCTCCTTCTCCAGCAGGTGCAGTCAATGAACGGTGGTGTTCTGCCACTTAATGAGTAGCCCCATGCTGCCACAGTTTCACATTCTGGTTTGAATTTTTAATTCCATCTCATAAAACAGTGCCATAAATCATCCTGTGCTCCATTTAGAGTTGCATTTTCCAAAACCATCTCTGAAGTAATTAAAGAGAAACTACACAGCCCTCTAAATCAGTTCCCCCAAGATATGTAGGAGCAATGAAAATGCTGCAGCTCATTCTCCTTTGCTTCTCTTGCATCAATTCATTCTGCTTATGACAAACTATCATCCCAAACCTTCATTCACAAAATATTTATGAGCCATTTGTGAACCTTCGGCCACCAAGAAATATAAAGCTCCATGACAAAAAAATGAGTTATAGGAAAGTGTACGAAGTCATACTTTAATATAATCCATCCGGCCCCAGGTCCACAAATTAATAACCCACACCTAATGCCAATATGAGATCCAGACCAAATGCAATATTCCAGAATTTCATGGCTGTACCCAGAGACTTTCCAAACTAACCTAATTCACCTATTTCCTATATTTTTTAAAAAATCACATAAATACATAAATAACTAGAAAGCCAAAAGAGAGTTCCTCAGCTCCAGGGAGCACTTTTATAGCATATACAAAGCAAACCAATTTGAATGTTTCTCAAACATGCAGGTGCTAAATACTCATACTTGGCAGGAGTAATTATTTGCTGTATTCCCTGGATCTTCCATTTTGCTGAATTTAATTTGTTGTTTTCAATAATTAGCAGGAGAAAGATGTAAAAGTGCACCAAAACAGTAAAAAAAAAAAATAAAAAGCAAACGTTGACAGTAAGCGAGAGATTTAACACAGTGCTTGTTATGAATGTTGTTTAGGCTGTGCAAAATTGACAACTAGCAAGAGGATATCCACCCTGATTCTTTCCTTCCCCAGTAGGCAAGAGTGACTGAAATAATAAAAAATGGGAATTTGAGTTTGTTGGGAGAAGGGTTGCTATGAAACACAAGTAAACTGACATGATTTAGATAGGAAGTGGTTTGTAATTGCTTCATAGTCTCTGGTCAACAATAAATGTTCTGGGATGATAAAAAAAAAAATGCCAGGTTGCCAGGAACTTGTCTTGGGTAGTCCTAGGGCCCCCTAGAAACATGAAGCAAGAAGATACTAGGGTAATCAGGCTGGAGACGGACAAATTGTCCACACATTCCAGTCACCTGCAGGATTTCTAAAACTATAGAAGCCAGAAACCAACTCAAGATCAATTGAATTGGAGTCTCTGCAGGTGGAGTCCAGGCCCTTTCAGTTGTAAAACACTTGCCAGATGAACCTAGCACTGTGTCTGGGCTGAGAAGATCTGAGTTGCAGGGTGATCCTGCTAGATAAATTGTGATTTAGTTCTGAAGGCTCCTGGGTCCTTGGTATGGATGAGTGTTGCAAACTTGAAGAACAGCAGCCTTTATTTAGGATATAGTAATGTTCGTTTGGGCAGGATATGTGCTTAATATTAATCCAGTATTAAGGAAATTAAGAAAGAAATGGGATATTCAAATTTCATGTATTTCACATTGTGGATTTAGGAGCAAATTCTGGCTTCTCATGCTAGTTTTCCTATGCTTTCCTTGATATACATATATATATTTAATTTTACAATGACATACTTCAGTTCCATTAACAATCACAGGTTTAACCCTCCATTCAGGAAAACAAATACAAAAAAATCAACTCAAAACAACACAAAACAAAAATCAACAAACAGCAATCACAAAATGTCAATTTATGGAACATACCTTTGGATCTTGCATTCAACCACTATGGAGCAGATATCTCAGAGATCAGAAAAATAGATCTATCATGTAATCCAGCCATCCCATTCTAGGGAATTTATCCATAAGGAATGAAAAGAGCATACAAGTCTATTATTTGTGCATTTATATCTATTGTAGATCAATTCACGTAGTTATGACACCATCCGTCAAAGATTGAATAAAGAGAATGTGGTGTAAATACACTACGAAATACTACTCAGCCATGAAAAGGAACTAAAACTCTGTCTTTTGCAACAAAATGGATGCAACTGAAAATGAAAACCATCATGGTTAGTGAAAACAGCCAGTCCCAAAAGACAAAAATTTCCTTAATTTGTAGTAGCTAGAATGCAGAAAGAGGATATTTCATGTTAAAATACAGATTTCTGATTCCTTCTCCCTATTTTCTGCAGGACATTTGGGATCTAAGTGATCATGGCTGAACCTAACTTACTTCTCAAGCACAACAGGAATCTCCAGTTTGTCACAGTTCTCATCTCTCCCTTTGGCATCTCTTCGCAGTCTTCTTTTTTACTGGTTTTATTACAGTGGTTTCATAACTACCTTTTAGAACCCCCCCCAATTTTATAAAGCAGAAAATAAGATAAACACCAGAAAATGCAAGTTACCTATAATTTCTATTAATTCTTAAACTCCATCACACTTTTTGCAACCCTTGTTTGTTTACCTAGCCAAACTTTCAGTGAAATATGTTTTCACAGATTGACCTATTAATATTTAATAATGTTTCTCTTTGAATTTTAAAGTAGTAATTAAATTGAACTGCTCAAAAAGAGCACATTAATTCCAATTTTTAAAATATAAAAGAAAATGAATCTTGCTCAATACAAGCACACGCTAAAAACCAAACATTAATTCTCTAGGGTGAACCTGAGTTTCTCTTATTAAATATTTATTTCAATAATTAAAAATAAATTGAGACAACAGCTACTAAAGAACCAAAACATATGGCAAAACTTTTTTTTTATCTTATAACTTTACTGTGATCTTTGCTAGTGCTTCTCCATTTCTGACTTTTAATCTGTGTTTATGTTCATCTGTTGCATTATGAATTCTTGAAGTGACAACTTGCTTGCTCAAGTCAGTAGTAGCACTCCACATGATTAGTACCCAGTTAACATTAGTACATGTCCAATAATTTACTAAAGTGGACACAGAAATAAAAGAAACCAACACCCACAGTAATTAACAAACCAAAAACTCCTCTTACCTGAGCAAACCAGCTAGTCTTTACCACACTCTCTGCATAAAATTCACTGAGAGCTTGAGAAGCAAGGTTGGAATCCTGAGGTTACTGCAGTTGCACAGTGTCGCCAAGGAGACAGCGACCCATTCTGTCCACTGCATTCGACCCACAGTTTTCATGGAGAAGAGAAATTTATAACCATTGAACATCTAGGGTACCACAAGAGGGATCTAGTTCAGTTGTTGTAACAACACTAGTTATCATTTTGTCCACTTTACAGACAATAGATTTTGGTGGATTAGTAATTTTAACAAATGCGTTCGACTGGCTAGAAACAAAGCTTACGATATTTCTGCCTTCTCATATCACCTGTGTGGTGCATTAAAACAAGGTTTGTGCTCTGTAGGTCTCCAGGAAGTCCCAAGAGTCTGCATTTCTCTAGGAAATCCTGAGAAGAAGCAGTTGAGCTGTTTACATGACTTGAACAGAGTGGAGCCAAAATAAAACCACAAGGATTCTGAAATGCATCATGGCAGGCTCCAGATGCAGTCATAAACAACCGCCTATTTCTCAGACTGCTCATCATGCCCAACAAAAACTGTGTGCTCATTAGACAATAACATTCCCTTTCTCCTTCCCTCCAAACCCTTAGAAAACCATAGTCTACCTCATTGGCCTATTCTATGTACTTCATTTAAGTTGACTCATACTTACTGTTTTAAATCTGGCATATTTCATTAAGCATCAAGTTCACAAGGTCGTTTCATATTATACCCTGTATGGAACATTCATTCACTTGTACGGGTAACTAATATTTCATGAGACATACAAGAAGATTCAAAACTTCACAAAAAAATTAATACTTTGAAAAAATTGCATGGATTAAAAAAATCCTGGATCAAAATCCCCTTAACTCTAAATTATATTTTTAACAAAGTTTTTGAAATACACACACGCACTGGAATATTCTGATTTTGTATGTATCAATTGAGGCATACTTAAGTTCCCATATCTTGGTGTTGCAAAAATGCTATGAACAGGGCCTGATGCTACAGCTCAGTGGCTAAATCCATGACTTGCAAGTACCAGGATCCCATATGGGCACCGATTCATGTCCCGGCTACTAAAATTCCTATACAGCTCTCTGACTGTGGCCTGGAAAACCAACTGAGGATGCCTAAAAGCCTTGTGACCCTGCACCCAAATAGGAGACCTGCAGGAAGCTCCTGGCTTCGAATTGGGCTCAGCTCTGGCAGTTTTGGCCATTTGGGGAGTAAACGAGTGAACAGAAGAGCTTTCTCTTTGTCTGTCTCCTTCTCTCTGTAACCCTGTCTTTCCATTAAAAGTAAAAAACAAAAATTAAATGCTGTAAATGCTGTTATAAAAACACCTGCTGCACTCTCTGATTTCCATTCTTTTGGATCTGTACTTAGAAGTAGGATTGCTGAGTCATGTGACAGTTGAAAGAGCAACACTTAAGAAACCACCAAGCTATATCCCACAACAGGTGTACTTTAAACATTCCCACCATCAATGCACAAATGTTCTGATTTCACCAGGCTGGTTTTATTTTAAAATATATTTTCTGAAGGTTTTACTAATGCATTAAAAGTGAGATGGCAGTTACACACTTATGGAAACTTAATTAAAGACTTCTGGCCTGAGAAACTAGAATAATGGGGTGACGGAGTAAGAACAAAGACTGAAAGAGTGACAAGTTTAGGATAACATTAAAAATGTAACATTGGTTATGAATGTGCTTATGAAACTCAGTATCATCTAAGGAGAAATAACAGGTAGCCAATGAGAAAATTCTGAATTTCAGTGATCTTAGAGATAGTCATGTGCTTGGAAGAGATGACCAACTGTGACTATCTATGAGTCTAGGAAAGAAAAAAAAAATCTGTACCAGTATCTCAATGGAATCAACAACATGTTTAAATTTTGAATAAGTTTAAGAAGGTCTATATATAAGCGATCACTACAAGAGAAGGTATAAGGTAATAACAAGAAACACTGGGAGGTAAGAGAAAATCTATTCCATACTTCACCTGGGCTTCTTAAGCTGCCAGTGCAGTTCAGATCTCTACTTGCTAAATGTTGCTGGGGTATCACACAATTGTGTCCACACAACACCACACCATTGTGTCCCTTGCTTTCCTATGTCTGTCAGTCTTCTGTCCTATTTCCTGGAATGTGCACTTTCTTCTTCACACTGGCTAATGTTCTTCTGTCTGTTTAAACGCGTCCTTGCCCTCAAAGCACAGTCCGACTCTAGAGCAAAATCGGGTGCCATTTTGTGTGGGGAAGCAAAGGCTATGGTACAAGACTGTGCATGCATAGAACTAGGAATGAACTCATTTCTGGCTCATTAAACTGCAACAGTGTGGCACCCTACAGGTTCCACCCAAGACAGGTCCAGGTAGTGCTCAGACCTGATGGCCAGCAGATCAAGAACTCTGGTAGTGGCACATAAGGTGCCATTTATTACGGTGTGGCAAAGAATACAAGACTGCAGGGACAACAGTGAGCTGCACATGTGATGAGCTCATGAGAAGTCACTGAGCTCAGTGCAATGCTGGTACCACAGGGAAAATAATACTGACTTTGACATTGTGCAGGTCAAAATTGGTCCGTGTGGCCCTCAGACCTAAAGGCCGACAGATTCCAGCAAGATCACCACCAACAACAACCTAGCCATCTAGGACTCCTGGTGTCTCCCTAATCCTAGGACCTGCTCCAACCAGAAGTGGGAGAAAGGTTGTAGAGACAATAGTGCAGCCTCAGCACAGTGTCACAGGAGGTGGAGACTAGTAAGCCAGGAGCTGGGGCTATGGAGACCATGGTGGATATCTAACATAAGGACCCAGACCTGGAACTTGCTGGAGGAAGTGATACAATTAGCTGCAAACAAAGAGCCATGTACCAGCTGCAATGAGTAAAATTGAACTGTAGAGCTATGAGTGAAGCAGCTTCGAAACCTGCCCCAAGGAGAAGAATCTGATAACCAAAAGTACAATAACCAAGTGACAAAGGCACAATGAATATTACTGAAGACTCTCCTGCAAAGGAGCAAAACTCTATGCCAACCTCAGAGTTAACTGAGGAAGACATCACAAAAAGAGAGATACAGAATTCAAAACACTTGTTATAAAACTTCTTACTAACAATGAGAAGCACGAAAAGCAGGAGTTCAAGGAATTTAAGGAATATGTCACACTGGAGATGGATCAAATGAAAGCTGATACATTAGAAATACAGTGCAGAAATACAGTGAAGAATACAGTGGAGCAAATTAAGAGTACAATGGAAAGTCTTCAAAATAGAATGAAGCAAGCAGAGGAAAGAATCTCATAATTGGAAGATATTTCCTGTAACCAGGGGGAAACAGATAAAAAGCTGGAAGCAGAGATGAGTCAAGCTAAATAAAGTATTCAAAAATTGAAAAACACTATTAAAATGCCAAATGTAAGATTTATGGGAGTCCCACAAGTGCAGAAAGAGAAACTGGGATTAAAGGCATATTTAATGAAATAGTAAGGGAAAACTCCCCCAAACTGGAGAAAGAATCGGGAAGCAACATCCAGGAGCGGCGCACAACTCCCAACAGGCTTGACCAAAGTAGATTTTCACCACGACACATGATAATCAACCTCTCTTCAATCGAACATAAGGAAATGATCCTTAAATGTGCACGTGAAAAAAAAATCAATTGACATAAAGGAAAGTCAGTTAAACTCACAGGAGACCTCTCATAGGGAACTCTACATGCAAGAAGAAAATGGAGCAACATATTCCAGATTATGAAAGCAAAAAACTGTCAGCCCAGGATAATGTACCCAGGAAAAATGTCCTCTGTCTTTGAAAATCAAATAAAATTGTTCCACAGTAAGGAAAAGTTAAAAGAATATGCCTATTTTAGCCATCCCTTAAAATTAGAGGTTAGCACCCACCAAAATCAAAAGCAAACGTGAAAAACATCCCAGTAGAGTGACAACACAAGACTAAATCAATGAACAACCCATTGCTAAAATGACAAGACCAAATTACCGTCTATTCATATTAACCCTGAATGTAAATGACTTAAATCATTAATCAAACATCATAGATTAGTAGACTGAATTTAAAAAAAAAAAATCTGTTGTCTACAGGAGACATATCTCACCAAAAAAGATCAGCAGAAATTATCTCATGGATTTTGATGTTTTTCACCAGTTTCATCTCTTCAAAACACTTTCTTCTGATTGAATTCTTCAATGACTCATAGGTCATACAGTAGCATCGTTTTTTTTCAAGCATGTTCTTGATTTTCTTTTTCATTTCTTTAGCGACACTAATCATTCAGTAGCATGCTATTTAACTTCATGGTGTTGTAAATCTCTATTTTTCTTCCTGTTGTTGATTTTGTATTGTGGCTTTTCATTTAAAGGGATGTATAGTAACTGTGTAATGGAGACTATCATATCCAGATATGAGGATACGATGCAGTATGCAGTTCTACTTCCAGATCAAAATGGACTCCCAATGAAAATACTTACTATATCTTGACAATAGGATGCTGGACTCTGTCATTTTCCAGGCCTGCAATGATGGTCATGTGACTGTTTATGAAGAACAGTAATACAGCAATAATACAGGGAAACTTAGTGGTGAGTGGGAAGGGAACCTGGGAGGAGGTAAGGGAAATACCAGGAACTATGGAACTGTATCATGAATTGTTAATAATAAAAAAAGAAGTAAGAGAAAAAAAGGCTTGTTGGCAGTGCTGGCACTTCTCAGCTAGCAGGTGTGCCACCCTCACACCCTTACTTCTACCTTTATATACACATGAAGCTCTCTCTCTCTCTCTCTCTCTCTCTCTCTCTCTCTCTCTCTGTGTGTATGTGTGTGTGTGTGTGTAAAAATCTGTACCAGGACACAAGTTATACTGGATTGCATCTCCCTCTACTCTATTATGACATAATTTTAACTAATTCCATCTGCAAACACCTAACAAGACCATATATTTTTTTAAAAGACAATCTTTTTCCCATTTTGTGGGATTTTTCCCTTTCTTACTTTTGTATATATTAATTTAGAAGTCAGTGTGAAAGAGAGAGAGAGAATGAATCTGTCTGCTGGTCCATTCCTCAAATGGCATAGATCAGAGCAGTCTGAAGCTAGGAGCCAGGAACCTCAACTAGTTTCCCTTCTGGGTGGCATCATCCACCCCATCTCTAACACATCGGCATGGGAGCTAATTTAGAAGTACAGTAGTGGTTAAATGAGTTGACACTGACATGAGATGCTGCAATCCCGAATGGCAGCTTAATCCACCATGCTACAGTGCCCACTGAAATACCATTTTATGAAACATACAATGGGTTTAAATTTTAACAGATGGATTTTTCAAGGACACAGTTCAATCCAAATTGGGAAATGAGATTCATGATGTAGTCTGTTATGGTCAGAGTGGGAAAAGAACTTGGAAGTTTGTTTGGAAGATTTTCTTCTGGCACAAACAAAAGACCTGCCAATTGTGGAAAATCTGAAACACAAGGAAAAGAAGCTGTGAAGCAAAATCAAGACAGAGATGGCCTGAGGAATATAGAAAGTGCTTCAAGAAGGAGTGAGCACTGTGTTGAACACTGCCGATGACTGAAGCCAGATTATTTTCACATCACCACTTCTTTGAGGGACTTTCAGGTGGCAGACTGCTAAGCAACATTTGCGGACTAGCAGGTGCCCAGACTCCACCTTCAAACGAATTTCCCTGCTAGAAAAATAATGGTCTTAAACTAATTTTCCTGTGTCTGAATGTACAAGCTTTGAAACAAACTGGACAGGACAGCTTATGCTGTACTAGCACAATATTAAGCACAGTAAAAACATGGGTAGACTGATTATTAATCTTTCCAGTGCAATTTGGCTCGCTGCCCCAAGAACTACCAAATGAAAAATAAGTGATTTTGTATTAAGGCTTATCAACTAATATATAATACCAAAGGGTTAAATCTGCACTAAGTCTACTTGATTTTTTTTTTTAAGTGACTGCAATCAAAAGCACAAAGAATCATGCTCATGGAGAACTCTTGCTGACCTCATAAGAAAGAATGCCCAACCATTCTGTCTTCCCAGAGCTATGAACAGGGAGCCGGGATCTGTGGAGGAAGAAGGACTCTTTCAGTGTTGCTGTAATTTTGCTGGTAAATGAGTCATCTGCACTTGAGCAACACCCAAATCAATGCAAGTGAAGAGGTTCCTTGTAGATGCTATCCTGTCTTCTTATGAGATCACAGAGAGCAAGATTGGGCTGGTAAATAGATTGCATTCTGCCAATACGTTGCAGGGGGCAGGGGCATTGGTGGACAAGGACCCCAGCAGCTAAGGGTCAGCAATCTGGGCAAAGAGCCAAGATGAGGGGGTGTTCAACCAATGCAAAGAACAGCCAACAGTCAGGAGGCAGCCCCAGGGCCAGTGCAGACGTCATGGTGTCAGGTCAGATGGAGTGTAGAGACGAGAGGGCCACAGGGCACACACACTCTGCGGTCAGGACCACAGGAGGTCAGAAAGAGAGTGGATAGGCTGGCCAGAGGGCACCCAGCAGCAGCAGGAAGCCAACAGCCCAGACCCAGGTGTGGAGGTCAAAAACAAGGCCCTCAGGAAATTTCAGACCGTGGTGTAGAACGGGGATTCCAGAGGAACAAGATGACAGTAAATGGAAACACGTGCGCTTGTCAAGAACACTGCTGTGGTTTTCTGAACTCGCTTTCTGTTCTTTTCCAAGTTGTGTGCAGTGTCAAATGCCAGTTCCAGATGGCCTCTCTGAAGCCTGCAGATGGGAATGGGCAACCAGAATCTGGTTGAGGAGGGGCAGCTGTTTCTCTTGACCACACCGTATCTCCATTGGAGGCGATGCAGGAGGGAGGGAGAATTCAGCATTCCAATCCAACCCCAGATTTCTGCATGCATTGTTACTGATGTTTTTATTGTCATTACTAAATGATCAAGTGCATATTGTACAATACATTACAGCATATGTTCACATCCATTGTCTTTTTTAAAACTCTAAAAATGAAATATTCTTATAATAATTTTACAAGCGAAAAAGTGCAAGACAGTAGACCTAATATCATCACTTAAAAACAACTTCCGGATTGGAATCTACTTCTATGTTTCTCTGGATGAATCCTGATTTCCTGAGCAGGGGACCTAGAAGTCACACAAACAATGCTGTGTCACCACCTTGAGATGTTTTATAGCTGTTTCATTTTGCCTAGAGCATCACAATGTTTGTAAATGAAGCTGCCTAAGTCTTTGCTTCTAACTATTGGGCTTCACTGCCCTCCCACTATCTCCTATCCCCATTGATGCATAAAACTGGAGCATTGCTTTCCAAGGCAGTGCACATGATTTAATATAGTGTAGAATTTTCAGCCCTTAGGAAAAATGAGGAAGATACTGGCTAGAGAGTCAAGCTGGATGCAGCAATTTGTATGAATAGTGTGGAAACCTGGAGGCACTGTAGAGGTACAAGAGGCTGGGAAGCTTCAATCAAAGGCTTGTGTACCCCAGGATGAGCTTGCCTGATAGCCAAATTTGAAATTTGTAGTGCATGCAGCCAGTCACCTTACAGTTTTATCTGAATGGTTAAAAAGACTTCTTAGGTTTAAATCAGGGAATGAATACTTCTGATAACTCCAGAAAAATGACTGTGACTTTCTTTTTTCATCTACGTTGGACCACCTCTGGAGGATTCCATTGTAAACCCCCAAGCCACAGCCATCCTCCTGGCCAACTCTTGTCCCAAAGAGCAGCATTAATTGGCTGACTTGGGTCACCCTGACAGGCAGACATCCTTGGGTTGTATCCCACACTGCTGTTCATCACAAAGACTTGCAGAAGTTCTTTCTCTGTGAAATCACAGAATTGTGCACATGAAGCCTAACAGGGCAATTTGAGGGCCACATGCTAACTTCCCAGGTTTTTCATCAAGTCAGTTAAGTGTGCTAACTATAGCAGTTTCTATATTAACCAAAGCATCTATTGTCTAGGAAATAAGTCATTCTCTTGTGGGCACAGCACCAAGACAGAATGGAGCTTATCTGGATTGCTGTGGTTTCTTGGCATCAACATCAATGTTCATTATCTGTGGACATGATACAGACGTGGCTTTCTGCCTAAACTCACTGAAAATAGTTCGGCACTCAGCTTTCTCACACCTACCATGTGTTTTCCCAGCATGCGATGGTACTTGAAAAAGTTCATGGGAAGTAGAATTATACTAGGAATATATTTTTCTTGAAGTCCTGGGTATCCCTCATATCAAAGAAGCTCTTTTAATTATTTTAACACCCAGGACCAATAGCATTTGAAAATTGCCGAATCAGTTCTCAGAGAATACTGAGATACTTCTCTGTCGTGACCAGGACATCAGTCTGGACCAGGCAATTACTAGAACAGATGTTTAACTAAATCACAAAACTATTATTTAACAATGCATGATTGCAGGAATATATTATTCTTGCTGCATTTAGGATCCCAGGTGAAGAAACTTAATACCTGTTTATATAAATGTAACAAAGCACTCCATAGAGGCAATTGTTGAGTTTATTTGCAGCATAAATCCACTGGCCTGAGCTAACTGGATACGGCCAGAAAAAAATGAGCACATGTTAAGAAAAGAACAAAAGCATCTTTTCTATTAATTAACGAATCCTAATTTTATACCTCTCATTTCTTCCTGGAGTAACTCTAGATTATTTTTCACGTTAACATGGTTATAGTACATTTGGTACAATAAATGGATTATTATTGATGTTTCATTGCTAACTAAAAGTCCATGCATTCTTCAGATTCTCTTAATTTTTATCTAATATTCTTTGCTTTTTTAAGATTTTAAATTTTTTTTCTTGGAATGACAGATTTATAGAGAGAGAAGGAGATACAGAGAGAAAGATCTTCCATCCACTGGCTCACTTCCCAAGTGACCACAACAGCCAGAGGTGAGCCAATCTGAAGACAGGAGCCAGAAGATTCTTCCAGGTCTCCAACACTAGTGCACAGTTCCGAGGTTTTGGGCCATCCTCAGCTGCTTTCCCAGGCCACAAGCAGGGAGCTGGATGAGAAGTGGAGCAGCTAGGACATGAGCCAGTACTCAAATGAGATACTGGCATATGCAAGGTGAGGATTTAGCCACTGGGCCATCACACTAGTTCCCAAAGTTCTTTTTCTTATTCCAGGACTTTATTCAGGGTCCTACAGTACACTTCTGGTCCTTAAATCTTTTCAGGTGCTTGTTGGCTATAATTTCTCAGACTTTCCTTGTTTTTTACTAACTTGACAGTTTGAGGACTCTTGGCCAGGTAAATTGTCGAAAGGTGGCCAAGAATATTATAAAATGTCACTCCACTGGAATTTATGTGATGCTTTTTCATCAACTGTAGTAAGGCTATGTGTTTGGAGGAGGAAGACTATAGAGTAAAGTGCCATTTTCATCATATCATAGCAAGGCTACATACTATCAGGGTGACTTACCATTATTGATATTAAGCCCAGTGGCTGAAGTTTGTGTGTTTGTCAGGCTTCTTTTCTGCCCAGTTACATCTATCTTCCTTTCCACACTACTTTCTAGAAATCGGCACAATGACGACCACAATAAACATTAGGGAGTTAGGTGACCCTAATTCTTTAGCATGGGGCATCTGTAAATCCTTGTGGTTAGGAAATTTGTCTATTTTTATTACTTTATTAATTTATTTTGATATGTATTTATACCAATTTGTGTGTGAAGAATTATAAACACTGAGCTATAGTTCAAAACCTCTTCAGTATTTTGGTCAATTTATTCCAGCCTCTAGACGTATGAAGTTCTTTGAGTTGATTGTTGTGTCCCTTTGACATACTTCCATTCTGTGTGTGTGTTTACATATGCATGCCTATGTACGTGTGCTCGTGTGTGTGTGTGTCTATGTGCACATATGTGTGTACTGTCCTCACACTTGCTCACTTTCTGGTTACAGATGTTCCAGGGTAATATCATATGTAACCTGCCCATCTTAGACACTGGGCTATCCTTCATTTTTTGTATCTTAGTTGTCACAGCAAAGAAACCTATTGGAATCTCCGTGTGCACACATGTCTGTAAATGCTTCAATACATAACAACATATAACTAGATTAGTCACCTGCTTTACCTGGATTCGGATACCAAAGGACTTCAAAATGTGTGTTAAAGAGTAGAAATTTGACCTAGCACTTAAGTCACTCACATCCCTTAATAGAGTACTTAAATTTGAGTCCTGATTGTCTGTTTACCATTATCAGACTCCTGCTAATGCTAGCTCTGGAAGGCAGTGCTGATGACTCAAGTAGCTGGGTCCCTGTGAACCACAAGGGAAACCTAGAAAGATTTCCTGGATCTTGACCTCCCCTGACCTAGTATGTGACCTAGTGCAAGCAATTGAGGGTATTTATGGGTTGAACCAGTGGCTTGTGAGCAAGATCGATCTCTCTCTCTCTCTCTCTCTCTCTCTCTCTCTCTCTCTGTTTCTCTTTGCATCTATCTCGCTTTCTCCATCTCAGATAAATAAAATGTTTCAAAAGCCATCCATAGATTTTACACAATAAATATTTGCTTTGAACGTTAAAGACCCTTTGTATGGAAAGAAAATTAGTTCCATAGGTCCTTGTGTTCACACTCTGAGTTTAATATTCACTTTCAATCATATTAGAAGTAGCTCCTCAGGATACACAAGTAGCATGACAATCCCTTAGCATGGGGAACTTCAAGCCTGTTGAAAAGGAAGTAAGATTTACATGCACATAAATTGATGAAAATGCATCAAGTGGATAATCTTGAGAAACATATAGATTGATGAGAATGCCCAGGAGGGACACTTATATCAATCTGAGTTTGGATGTATGCCTAAAATCATGTACCAATGTTTTAAAGAATTATGAAAGAAAGAGAGAGAGAGAATGTGTTCCCTCCACAGAAACACTCCACAAATGCCAGCAGGGCAGGTCTGGGTTGTTATTACAAGCCAGGACATTCCTTGGATCTCCCATTTACGTGGCAAGGGATCAAGGATGCAGCCATATTCCACTTCTTTTCCAAGCAAATTAAAAGAAGACTGGATTGGAAGTGGAACAGCCCAGCCTTGAACCACTATTACTGTGGGGACTCATGCAGCATGATATGCCACAACATCAGTCCCAATACCCTTTTATTCAGAAACATTAAGAGTTCATTGCAAGAAAATTGGAAACTATGGGGACTTCATATCATCAGGCATGAAAATGGAACTACAAAAAAAAAGAATATCATTTTTCCATCATGGAAGTATATGTTGAGACAGTGTGATGGGGTCGAACAGGAAAACAGAAGGCAGTTCAAGTGGAAGGGTGTGTAAGGAGTCAGTGGAAGTCATGGTATACGTTCAGGGAGGTGACTGAAACATTTGATGCATTGCTAAATCTGTACATGACCAAGGCAGGAGGATAATTTCAGTCTCTCTGGAATGGCAGTATCATCCAGTGCATCCTGCCTTCTAGTTGTTAGTAACTCCCCAGGGCTGTTGCTCATGTTGTGGGGATGCAACAATAGTGGGCACGGATGCATGATCGCAAGTGCTTACTTAGCACTTGTTATGTGACCAGCATTACCTCATTCACTGAGGTGAAGAGCACTATGCTGAACTCCGCTTAGCAGCTGAAGAACTGAGACTCAAACATGAAATCATGTGCGTGGAATCACCCATGTTGAGAAGTTGACTGGTAGTATATGAGACCAGGTTTGTCTGATTCATCATTGTTCCCTATAGCCTAAGTTATCTATAATAAATTCTGCTCTCAAGAAAGCAGGTCTTTGCAAGTTTTATGGTTTTACTTCATTTAGAAAAAAAAAATCTGTGAGTGAAGAATTGGTATCTAGATCACAAGACAGTGGCTCTTTGAATGCACTAATGTAGACAGTGGTAACTTTTCCCTGAGACAGGTTCGTTCTGACCGAATGACTCTGTCAAATGTTTGAGGTAAACCATTTCCTCCCTCCATAATGAGGAGGAAGAGGCAGATAAATCAATTAGGAGTCTGTAACCCAGACCTTAGAGCTGTTGGGTCAGACTGATCTTCCCCTCCTCTGTTTCCTAAGATTTATGATTGGCAAGCATGTCTGGTCATTCATCAAGCAAGCCTCCAGTGAATTCTGGGTAAGAACAAGTCAAATTTCAAGGGTTCAGAGCTTCAGCCGAACTACTACTACATTATTAAGAAAAGCCAACACCCATGAGAGGAGTGAAAAGTTCAATCAACATCATCAATGCTTAATGAGATAAGGAGATCAACCTTTCACAAAGAGCTTGATGTTTCATTTATTGTGCTTCCATGGAAGCAGGTGGCAACCTACAAATCCATTCAAGACTGGCACTACTCTCCTCTTCAGTGAATTGGGCTATTTGCTGAATTCATGGGGATGGGGATTGAGTCAATCACTCTGAACAGCCATAAGGAGGAGGAAGAACATAAAACACTTTCAGATGCAGACTATAAACCTAGGCCCAAGGAATGCATATTCACTAATAAAGCCAGTCTTGGCTGGCTGAGCATGTTCCTCCTTTGTGATTAATAAAAGCAGAAATGCAGTTCCTTTGCCTGCAAATTGTAGAGCTCCCTATTTAGAAAGAAAGCTTACAGGTTTCAAACCTCCCTCCCATTTATTAATATATATTTTAAGTCCAACCGTGTTCCCCTATAGAAAAGAATTTAAGATGGATACAACTCCTATAATTCTTCTTTAGGCCACCGTGATAAAACAGACCTGCTCAGTGTACAGATTCTTTCTTACCGCCCAGTCTGCTTGTAAGTCATGTATGTGTAGGACGTTGTGTGTTAATCATATACAAATGTTAAGCGCTGTAAATGATCACTTATCATGAGCTAGCATGTCCTTAGTCTTGCTGTATTATAAGAAGAGAAACTAAGGGATAGGTGATGTTCCCCTCTACATGAGCAATGGAGCAACGAAAGAAAGCAGAATCATCAAGTCCTTTGCCACTTGAATATAGACCAAATCAGGCAAGTCCACTGTGAAGTTTAGTTACTTTTTTGGCTCAAAAACAAAAGGAGTGTTTTGGGATTTTATTGTTATGTTTCATAGTGCACTTAATGGAATGGGATATGAGTCAATCTCAGAGCTAGGAGCCTGGGCAAGTAAATGCATCCAGAAATACAGATACATGTTATGCCTTAGCTACTAACCAGATTGGCTCTGATTTAATAAGGCCTCATCGTTACATCCTCCCCTCCACTCAATTTGCAGTCACCTGTTTTTCAGTCAAGGAAATTAGTGATAAAGAGGGGGTGGGAAAATCCCTGCATTCTAAATATATCTGGGGAAGGGGAAATGTCTCCCACCTACTCTGGATAACCACCAGAGGGAAGAACAAACAACAGTCATGATTTATGGACTTACAGGAAACTAGTTTGGAAAGTTAAGGATGTCATTGAAAAAAAGCTTTGCATTGACTCATCCCTCAAAATAAGGTGAGAATGTCAGGACAGTGGCTTCTGGCAGTTTACAATAAACAAAATAGTAGTGTTTTGTAATCTCATGGGACTTGAATGTGTAATTGAGGCTTATATTCTAAAATAGATAAGACACTTAACTGTACCCTATGATATGCTAGTCTGCTTTAGAATCAGCATTAAAATTAAGGGCCCAGTGTACAAAATAAATAAAGAAAATCAACCCCAATATGGGAAAAAAGAACTCACCAGCATGGTTATAATAGAGAATAACAGAACAAAATGAAATACCTGGGAATAAATCTAACTAAAGATGTGGAAGACCTCCGTGAAGAAAACTGCAAAACTCTAAAAAGAAATAGAAGACTTCAAAAAGGGGGGAAATACAGCATGTTCCTGGATGACTAAAATCAATATAACCAAAATGTCCAAAGGTGTACCATTTTACCCTAATTAACAATACAAAGATTGCCAAAATATAATAAATTTTAAAAAATGTCCAAAGGTAATACATGCATTCAGTGTGATCCTAGTCAAATTACCAAGAACATTCTTCATAGAGCTGGAAAAAATAACACAAAGATTCATCTGGAAGCACAAAAACAAACAAATAAGCAACAACAACAATTAAAAAAAAAAACGAATAGCCAAGACCATCCTGAAGAATAAGAATCTAGGAGGGAAGATCACAAACCCAGACCTTTGAACATATTATAGGCCGGTAATTATTAAAACATCCTGGTTCTGGCACAAAGCAGAAGAGAGGAAGACCAATGGAGTTGAATAGGAACAGCAGAAAGGAACCAACACAGTGACAGCCAAATAATCTTCGACAAGAAAAAAGATGACAATTCAATGAAAAAGGAAGGTCCGTTCAATTTGTAGTTGGGACAATTGGTTGATAGCCTGCATAAATAAGAAACTAGACCCACACCTTTGACCATACACAAAGATCAAATCTAAATGGATAAAAGATCTAAACCTACATCCAGAAACCACCAAACTTTTGGAAGCAAAATTTGGAAACACTCTGCAACATATAAGTGTAGGCTCTGACTTCCTCGAAAAAAATCATCAAAAGTAAAGGCAATTAAGACCAAAATAAATGGGACTACATCAAACTAAGAAATTTCTGCACAGCAAAGGAAACAACCAACAAAGTAAAAAAGCATCCCACAGAATGGAAGAAAATCGTTACACATTACAGTAGACAAGGGGTTAATCACGAGGATATATAAAGAACTCCAGAACAACCAAATCAACAAAACAAACAACCCAGTCAAGAAATGGTCACTGGAGGGCCTGGTGCGAGAGCATAGTGGTTAGAGTCCTCGCCATGCACAGTCCGGGATCCCATTAGGTCGCCAGTTCTAATCCCGGCAGCTCCACTTCCCATCCAGCTCCCTGCTTGTGGCCTGGGAAAGTAATCAAGGACGGCCCAAAGCCTTGGGACCCTGCACCCGTGTGGGAGACCCGGAAGAGCTTCTGGCTTTGGACTGACTCAGCTCCAGCCCGTTGCGGCTCACTTGGGGAGTGAACTATTGGACGGAAGATCTTCCTCTCTGTATATTTACCTTTCCAATAAAAATAAATAAATCTTAAAAAAAAAAAAAAGAAATGGGCATTGGAGATGGACAGACACTTTGCAAAGGGACAAATCCAAATGGCTAACAGGCATATAAAAAATGTTCAAGCTCCCTGGTAATAAGGGATATACAAATAAAACATCACTGAGATACCACCTAACTCTAGTAAGAATGACTCACATACAGAAAACTAGCAACAAGCTCATATGCTGCTGAGGATGCAGGGAAAAGGAACCCTACTCCTCTGCCGGTGAGATTGTAGGCTGGTGCTGCCTCTCTGGAAATCAGTATGGAGAATACTCAGACAAGTGAAAATCTGCATACCATATGACCCAGCAATACCACTTCTAGGAATACATCCAAAAGACCTGTTACAGGAGAAAGCAACATGCATCCCTATGTCCACAGTAGTGTGATCAATAGTCACAAACCCATGGAAGCAACCAAAATGCCCATCAACAGAAGACTGGATAAGGAAACTATGATTCTTCTACTCTATGGAATACTACTCATCTATTTTAAAAAATGAAATATATTTCTTCGTGGCCAAATGGGGCCAACTGGAAACTATTATGCTGAGGGAAATGAGCTAATCCCAAAAGATGATCACCTAAGATTGTTAATATCCCTCTTATCACTGTTATTACTACTATCCACGGGTAACGATGATCTCCCTGCTATACTCCCATGTGAACCACAGAGATCACATGCTAGCTTTAATTTCTACAAGAAGATATTGGACACTTTTGTGCCACCCTAGTGTCACATCGATACCCCTGCTACTAGTTTGACAACAGCATGGAGATGAAGCCTCACTATTTCATTTTATTTATTTTTCCTTTCTTTTTTCCCTCTCAACCCGAGGAAGACTGTACCAAAGGAGAGGTATAATGGAACAGCAGCAGAAATAAATATGCCCATAGGCAGAAACAGAAGTATATCCCCATAATTGCAACACAAGAATGGTCTCAAAGTGGGAGACACCTCAATGGCAGTGTGATGGCCTTCTGAGGGTACTCGGAAGGCAATTATTGAAAGACTGGAGAGGAGAACAACAGGGGAGGGAAGTGAGAGGAAAATCCCAATGCCTATTAAACTGTGTCATAAAATAAAGAATTAAAAAATAAGTGTTCAGATGGACTAGGATCCTACAATTATCGACATTTGGTCTTCTTAGAGAGCATCTATTTCAGATAGTATAACCTGAATAATTTGATCTTGGATTATCTTATTTAAATTCTTTCTGAAACACTAATTCGCTAACGGTAATGAAGTACAACACAAAATCTGCGTAAATTTTTACTTGTCCCTTTTACAGCTATGTATTATGAGTAACCTGCAGGACCATGTACAAGTAAAGAGAGTGGACAGTGATGATTCATTTCCCAGGCGTTACAGCTGGATGTGTGTGCTCCCCTCAAATTCATGGGCACTTTTAATCATAACCTCATTCGGTTTCTTATTAGCCTGCTTTTTTGTAAAATCCTGCATTGAAATGGACATTCCTCCCACTGTCTGATAAATCCACAAGCATTTGTAAATTGACTGTTCCTGTCACAGAGGAAACCCCTTCCTAAAGTCTTTCTTTTGGAGAGGCAACCTTGATTACCAATGTAGCTCCTTTGCTTCAACAAAGGTAATTTGGTTTGTCTCTATGTCTTTCATACCTCAGTATTCCCAGCTGTCATTTGCTACATATCTTGTGGCAATGTGCCAGTCTTCAGTCACTGGCTTGCTGAGTTCCAACTTCCTGATTCCAAAGATGAGTCAGAGATCTAGCAGTAATTTGATTGCAAATGGCAAATGCACATGTCCAAGAAGCAGAAAGGAGAGTATGATGACTAATAGTGGAAGGACACAGATGGAGCTGGACTCACCATCAGATGTGGACTCACTTCTGCAGTCTTGCTTTTATTTGTTGTATATACCAAGATGATTTTCTCTTATCACTTTTCTCCATTTCACAGGAAATATGGTGGCGCACAGTACCTGAATGAGCTTCTTCAGCCACCACATGGGAATTTTTAAAACTCTATGGATGCAAATTTGGAACTGTTTGTGCAATGATTTACTAATGCAAACCAATTCTACACTGATCATGAGGTTTGTTTGTGTAAGAAAAGGGTGAACAAAGATGCAATAAGTTATGTGTAGTTAACTCTTTGGGTAGAAAAAGACAAAGCATAATTGAAAATGTCAGTATGACAAAACAGATTTTTCTTAAACACAACAGAATATTTCATGAAACCAAAGGCTAACACACGTGAATGTGGGAGCCCCTTGCAACACAGAGACTGGTGTCCCAGTTACATGGGTAGATATGCAAAGAAAGGCTGAACAGATGATCTAACAGTGCCCACCACGTCAGATCAATAAGGCCAATATTGTGTCGGACATTTTACCACTCAAATTTTCATGCTTGCCAACATTTACGCTTGATTGTAACAAATGAATAACCTATTTTAAAATTAAAATTTGGTGTACCACTAAAAACTTACTAATATGTATGGTTTGATTTAAAGTACACTCTGCTATCATGAAACAAAATGGTCAGTTGCAAAAATGTTGAATAAGCACATTTCTTCTCTCAAATTTTAATAACCATCAATTACATTCAGTAATATGAGAGGTCTATAGTGCACTAAATATATTTTATTCAATAATAGAGCTGTCTCCATGTAATACTAAAAAAAAATGGCTCAATCTCTTTGAGTCAGAGTGGACCACATTGAGAAAACACATCCCAGGGAACTATTCCTGAACTCTTCCAGATAATAAAAGGCTTATGTAAGTTCACGGCAAACATATCTAATGAGACCAGTCTGGACACTGTTTCCTGAACATAGCCCTGACCTCATCTGCCCCCAGGTCTTGGCTCAAATTGTTGGCTCTACGTGAAATGTCTTTGTTTCCCATCTGCTGATATCTTCTGTCCTTCTTACAAAGTTCAACTGAAATTCTATCCCATTCTAGAAGCCTGCACCCATCAAATTCTCTAATCAGAATTAAATATGAAGGATCTTGACAAAGTTCACTAAAAACGTGTGTTATGGAATAAATTGAGCATAGATTTAAAATTTTTTGCACCAAGATCGACTTACCTTTTAAATCTATTTTCCCACAAATTAAGTTAAGCATCCTCATATTTGCTTTATTTGATTAATAAAATGCTCATACCAGTTCATCTGCTTGTCTTTTCAGAATTAGCCTTGCATCCCAGTGAATGTTCTGTATTTGTATATATATACACATGTAAATGATGTCTCCACTATGTGTTGAGCTCATGAAAGACAAATTTCATATCTTTACCCCATGTATTTCTTCTTTAATCATTACTATTTTTGAGCTTCCATATTCATTGTTTTTGGTATTATGAATATAGCAAATAAACCACAGAATTTATAGTGTGTGGAAAAGGGCATAAATACACATACTATAATGTAATGTAAGCATAAGTGATGTGAAACAGTAAAGATAAAATTTTATGAAAAGTTCAGCGATTATAGAAATAACCTCAGCCATGAGGGAGGAGAGAGGGGGAAAGAAGAGAGTAAATGGGACAAATGAAGATGCCATGGCGAAGGAGAGGTTTGGAAACGTCTACAAAGCATGTGCTGGAGATGAACACGTGGGATTGTGGGTCAAGAAACCAGCAAGAGCAAAGATGGAGGTGGGTAGGGATGTCAGGAAAGCCCGTCTGAACAGATCCTGTGACACATAATTAACAGGCAAAGCTGTTGGAATTGGGATGTGGAAATTAATGTGATTCTGAGAGTAGCAAGTGGTTACTGGATCTGCATGGATAGTGTTAACTGGGAGCAGCATAAGAGCAGAAGCCTCAGGGACAGGTTAAGACTTGGCTGTTGACTGCACGTGGAGGAGGAAAAATAAGGAAGGATGTATCCTCAAGACTCAGGGGTTGGTAGCACCCTTGGCTATGATAAGGAACCTCAAAAGGAACCTCAGAAGAATAATGCAAATTAGATGGACTAACCAACGGCTGCTGTTTGCATCGGATGCGTCTCTCTGGTTAGAAGTTGATAGATTCACATATCAAATAAGTTAATACAGTGTTTCCCAAGTTGATACGAATCTACAAAAGTAAAAAGAAAAAATATCAAGGATATGTGATGACATTAGAGGAATAAAATATTTTATAGACAGCAATAAAAGTTGGGGTTGTCTTTACCGGGAATAACCATGCAATTGCTCCATGTTCAGCTATCATGACAGAAAACTCACATCATTTGGAAAGCTGTCATTCTCTGGGCAGCTACTGTGGGTAAAGCATTTAGGTATTTTCCAAATTGTATCACTACATTGTCACATCTCTGTTTTACTAAAGAGGTAACCCAGAATTTAGTTATCTATGTGCTTTCAAATTACAGATCTTGCCTCAAGCAATGTGTTAAATTGTTTACAAATACTGTACCTTCACTTCGAATAACACAACTGGCAAACACTATCTGCAATTGATGAATGAGGACAACTTGACGTAGAAAGTAACTAGAGTAAGGTCAGACAATGAGGTAAAGACAGATGCAAAATTAAACCCATGTGAGCTGGCACTGGAATTCTTGAGACCCACTATCACTTGACAGCTCTGCAGCCTTCAGAAAGAGTGATTAGAATCCAAGACCAGGGACCGGCGGCGTGGCCTAGCGGCTAAAGTCCTTGCCTTGAACGCCCCGGGATCCCATATGGGCGCCGGTTCTAATTCCAGCAGCTCCACTTCCCATCCAGCTCCCTGCTTGTGGCCTGGGAAAGCAGTCGAGGACGGCCCAAAGCTTTGGGACCCTGCACCCGCGTGGGAGACCCGGAAGAGGTTCCTGGTTCCTGGCTTCGGATCGGTGCGCACCGGCCCGTTGCGGCTCACTTGGGGAGTGAATCATCGGACGGAAGATCTTCCTCTCTGTCTCTCCTCCTCTCTGTATATCCGGCTTTGTAATAAACTGAATAAATCTTAAAAAAAAAAAAAAAAGACTCCAAGACCAGCTGAGGCCAGACTTTAGGTGTCCTTTCCGCTTCAGAAAACCTCCAGTGGAGTTTCCCTCTGAGAAGAAATGGAAAAATGACTATTGAATGATTGACCCAAGATCAATGGAAATTCATAATGATGCCTGCAACTCATGATTCCTAATACCAAATACAATGTTTTAAGCTATAGTTCATGTTCCCCTTCTGTTGAAGGGTTAGCAATAAGTAGATCAGCATCGTTATAGATGATTTGATGCATATCTTTCAAAAAATGCTCTGTATATTTTAGTTCTTTATATAATAAAGGAAAACATTATACTTAAATATCTTTGGGACAGGGGTAAATATGTCAACACTTTAATTAGTCATATTTCCTGTTGCTTTACACAGTTGAATTTTTGATAAATTTCTCAGAAAATATCATTTTACTTATCTACCTTCAGATTTCTAGGTACAGTATATTATCATGAATTCCCCAATTATACTTTAAAAACACTGCAATACAGGGTTTTGTTGGAGCTGTCTTTTGAGGTTGCAAATTGTTAACATCTGTCTCTTAGTATTTTTTTCTACAATACTCTAAACACTCTAATCTCTGGTTATCCTGCTAATAACTATAATTTTCTAGTCAGTTGCTATCTCTCAAGGTAGTTTAAAGGTCATTTTTTTGCAACACATAAAGAAGCTCCAAAGAAAGTGGACGTGATTTATTTTTTAGCAAGTTGGACTCATATTTGGATTTAGTTTTGCATCCAGGAAGAAAAAAAAAATCTGCCTGGCTATTTTGCCTTGATCTCTTATTGATCCCAGCATGATTAATTGTGATCTCACTCATTACATTTCATTTCTGTTACTTGATATCATCTCTCGTAGATATGAGAAACAGATATGATTCTCAGAACATTATTAAGGATACATTTGTATTCTATTTTGTATTCAAAGTGCTGGGTTATCCATATATTATTGCTAAGAATAAAAATATGCTGTATTTTTTCCCCAGAAAATTCTCTTAGCCAAGGTCTGGAAGATTATATCCACTCCACTTTCCATCGCAACGACCACAGTTGCTGCAGAAGTTAGGACGCTAGGGTGTATTTGTGTAAATGCACGTGTTTTCATTTATTGAAGGTGCCAATCAAAGCAGAAAAAGCATACACATAAACTCTAGTGAGCATATGGTGAGCTGTTTATCTTCTAAGCATCCATTCCTCAACTATTGAAAAAAAAAAACTTTTCTTTGAGTAAGACTCATCCTCACTGCACATTTTGCCTGCAGCATGAGAGCATTGCCAATTAATTACATAGCTATTGCAATTGTTTCAGGGGCACACATGCAAAGAGCGCGGAGCATGCGATAGAGAATCTGCAGTCTGCAATAGCTCTTTGGGGAAAGAATATGAATCTGATTTTCACTGGGACTGCTCAGCTTATAGGATATCAATATGGACCCGGTCAGATCAAAATGGCTACGTGGAGAATAACTCTGTCTGAAAATCTATCAAAACAGGGTGAAATTAGATTCCCAGAAACAGGGAGAGGCAACAGCTATTATCTGAAGTTCTGGATCCTGCCACACCTACAGTTACATGAAAACGAGTCTCGCTACACTTGAGGAAATAGTATGTGAGCAGCATCCACATGTATAGCATCAGTAAGGCTCCAGCTTTACTGTATCAGCTGTGCAGGAAATCCTAGTGGAAGTTTTTCTTTCTTTTTTCTTTTTTGGTTTTGCTTTTGTTTTAGTGGAAGAATTTTTATGAAAATGATTGGATAATTTTAAGACATGCTGAAGACTGAAGCCACACATAAATATTGCCTTAATTAAATCACAAGGAAATTTGTTGTCCTAAGTTAATGCAAGTGTCATGGATACATATGCTGAATTCAACATTCCTATGTGGAAATCCTAACCCATAGAACCACAGAATGGGAGCTGACATGGAAATAGGGACACTGTATGTAATTACTTAAGGTCACCCGGCAGTAAAATGAGCCCCTCATCCCGTATGACTAGTGGCTTTCTACAATGGTAGGACTTTGGAAATAGATACACAGAAAGAAAGCCATATGTAAGTGAAGTCAGAGATTAGCGAGATGTTTCCACAAGTCAAGGAATGAAAAAACTGCCTGACTTTGAGACAGAGGAGTAGAACACCCTTCCTCGTAGCCCTCAGAAGCGACTTAACATGCCTTGAGCTCAGTCTCACATTCCTACAGCATCAAGACAATCTGCTTTCACTGTTGAAGCCACTGAGTTTTTGGTATTTAGTTGTCACACCCTAACAAACAAAAATAAATTCTAAGGGTAGTTATAGATAAAGACCTTAAAATTCCATGGTACAGAAAAGAGTCTAAATGGAACAGGAGGGCACCTATCAATATCGATATATTGCATAGTAGTTTTGTCTGGATCAGTGGCAAATGAAAATTTTAGTTGGGTAGGGTGGACAATTAAGTCTTACAATTTCATTTTTAGCTCTGTTTGGAAAATAATTTCCATTTTACTAAATGTGGAAGAAATAAAATGATTAAGTTCTTACAACTATATATTAAAAACTAAAATATTTTTAAGAAAAATTAACTGCCTTATTGGGGTATCTGCAAAATAGAAATACAAAGAAAGAAAACCAAGAGGGTGGAATCAACATTTGTTCCAAGAAATCATAACAGTGTTTTAAGGACTAAACTCATGCACTTGTATAGTGGGAAGTGTGTGTGTGTGTGTGTGTGTGTGTGTGTGTAATAGAAGAAAAAGTCTTGAGAATTGACAAGACAAAGGATCACACACATATAGCTTTAAATGAAAAGGCTTTTGTTTCTTGTTTGTCTCTGAATAATTTCAAAACATTTGGGGAATTAGCTATTAATGAAGACGGTATCAGTACTAGAGTTGTGAAAGAACTGTTGTGTGGGAAGGAAATTCTAAGCTAGCTTAACTCAAATCCCATGTTGAGGATATCATCATTGATATATATCTCACCTATACAACAAAGTTTCAGACCAACAGTGGGAAAACTAACATTCCAATATGATGCACTGAAAAATCATCTACCTATACTCTTCCAGAATTATTAACCTACACAGAATTGTAAAGAAACAATGAGACCAATACCAGATATAGAGTCTTATACAAAACAACCTGCCTTATATTTTGAAGACTGTTAATTTCATTAAAATCAACCATAGTTAGCAAAATCAATCTAACATACATGAGGCTACATAGATAAAACAGCTGAATGCAATGCACTGTCTTTAATTAGATCTTAGATTAGGAAAAAGAACACTTTTAAAGACATTATCAGGGTAATTTGAATATGGACTTTATATTAGATTAACATGGGATCAATGTTAATTGTCTTGAAGGTGATAAGGGTATTATAATTATACAGCTTACTTACAAGCTAAAAGCAAAAGCATTTAGTAGTGAGATGTCAAGGATGTTATACCTTTCTTCCAAACAGTGTAGAACAAAAGTTCAAGAGGTAGTGAAAGAGAACGTGTTCACACCCCTCCCCATACCCACATCTCGCTTGTGGCATTGTGGGTATTCTCACATCTGCTAGATCCCGTCACATGTTTCTCTACGTTCATTCACCAGCTTCTTGGGGTGTTTTCTTTGAACGTTCCACCTTCATGGTGTCAAAAATCCACATATGCTTAGAACACAGCTGAAATCACTAGCTTAATGAACTGCCTGTCCCCATCAACTTTCTTTCCTTTTTCAACAAAATCCTCACGTCAAGGTTTCTAACAGAGGAATCTAACCTGAGGTATAAGGGCAGATGGGTGAGGGATAGATGGTATAAAGTGCTAGCACCACTGAATTGACAAAAAGCTAATTTTAATATTTTAATTTTTAATATTTCAACATCACTGCAGCTTTGATATTGAGGAAGAGGAAATTGATGAAGCTGATCTGTGATTCATTTCTTCTCCTGATTTTGAGGAATACATACCCAGAGAAAGAAAATGGAAAGTAATCAGAATTATCTTTTCTCATTGTAAGTATGTGCATCACTTTACATCCTTGCAAATATGTTTTTGATATTCCCTAGGAAGAGAGTCTGTATCCATAGAATCATCGTAGTAGAACGTTCCTGTGTTAGAATCATTTAGAGTAAACAATATTAGGATCTGTAGATATTTGGGATATATTTCCTTAGAAACACCTTATTTCTAGGTAATAGACATAATACCAGAAGTATTTTAGCACTAAAATGCTCGCAGTGTTTGAGATAACCATGTTTCTTGGATAGAGATCTCATCCAATTAGGGTGCAAAAGTGATGTGAGGAGGTAAGAGCTAGAATTGGCCTCAAAATTCCAGACATCCTGTGCTTAACTTGTTACATTTGATGACTTGTCTCCTTACATTTCAATAGGGGCATGCTGTTGCTGCTTTAGTGAACTGTACTTCCTCTTAAGTAGGCCCAGAGCAGAGGCAGAACTCCAAGTGGGACCACCAGCCACTAGTGTCAGGAGTCAACTGAAGTGGCCTAAGGGTTAGGAAACCATAGGGCAATTGCTCACAAAGCTGGACCCTCTGTGTATCAGTAGCGGTCCTGGGCACTTAATCCTCCAGCCTTCCCAGAGATACAATAGGCCTCTAATACTTGGCAAAGCATCCCATTCTGTTCAAAACATCCACAGAAGTTTCTATTTACACTAAGATGAAACTGTTTTATTATAGCTTGAGTAAGTCTCCATCAGCTTCTCAGTTTATGTGCAAACATGATTTGTCTATATGAAATTTTTATACAATGTAAAATAATAATAGATGGCAGCAATTATCAAATGTCTTGGGCAAGCCGAAAATAAAAGGTAATATGATGTACTTTATAGTCTACATCTTTGTTGTTGTTAACGTGGTGACAGATAGGAAATCAGAGATCCTACCTTGAATGTTAATCTTCAAATGCCAATACTGACCATGGTTGGGCCAGATCAAAGCCTGGATCTGGGAACACAGTCCATATTTCTCACATGTTTGGCAAACTCACTAACTTAATCCACTACCACTGTTTCCAAGAATTCTCATTCACAGAAAGCTGAAGTCGGGAACCATAGCCTGCTATCGAACCCAGGTACACCAATGGCAGAGGATTATCAGTGAAAACTCTCATTATTGCATTGCCCCTCAAATAGGCCCAGCCCAGTGACCTAGGGGCTAAATCCCTGCCTTGTACGTGCCATGATCCCATATGTTAACAGTTTGTGTCCTGGCTGCGCTACGTCCCATCCAGCTCCCTGCTTATGGTCTGGAAAACAGTCGAGGATGGCCCAAAGCCTGGGACCCTTCACTCACAAGGGAGACTCAGAAGAAGTTCCTGGCTCCTGGCTTTGGATCGGCTCAGCTCCATCCATTGTGCCCACTTGGGGAGTGAACCAGCAGATGGAAGATCTTTCTCTCTGTGTCCCCTCTCTGTAAATCTGTCTTTCCAATAAAATAAATAAATCTAAAAAAAGGAACATTTTGCTGCAATACTTTATAAACTTTTTACTGAGGCTTTCAAAAGTACCAACATGAACGAGCTTAGATCCAGTGAAAATAGGATTTGACTAAGCTGTAAACACAGAGGCTCAGTGTGTTTATTAAGATTTTATGAGTTGGACTTCTAACACGATGTGACATGTTCTTAATTATAGCCCACAAGTTCTTTGAAAGGAACCTAATCCTTGCCAGTTTCTATTGGTGCCATTCAGGAGTCAAGCTGTTTACAGGAAATACATCCTGGGTAAACTACTTTTTTCCTTTAAGAAATTTGAGTTTAGCTCAACAGACTTTTTAACTGTGAGGCTAAAAATCCACCCGTACATACATTTTTAAATATAGCTACTTATATAATTGTTAATGTTTCTCTTCTTCTCCTGGCACTTTGAATATCTGGTCTCTTATTAAGAAATGTAATAAATGCTCTGAGATTTATTTGCTGGATGCAAAAAATAAATTGAAGGCAATTTAATTTGATTTGATTTTTGATCAGCAAACATCCCTACAAACTAATCCAAAATTTAAACTGTGAATTCCATATGTGTCATTGACTTCTATCTTCTCAGTTAAATAAAGGTTACCTCCTGGGTGCCTTAAAGATTGCCACTGTGCCTGGGCACCATCACAGAGTCTCAGCCCAGCCAGGCCACCCCTGCTGGTCCCCAAATTCCCTCCGCAGGGAGTGAGTGGCAGAATTCCTTCTGGAAGAGCTTTACATAAGCAACAGAAAACTTGTTGTGAACTGAAACTCCCGTTTGCTCACTTGAACACCTCCTATTTTCTGTTTTCACAAAGAATCGTAAATTAACAAACATTGACTGAGGGCTTACATTGGCCTGCACCTTGGAACAGGCTCTAGTGAGACTTAAGAAAGCAAAATATTCCTGTCTTCTGTAAGGTCTAACTTAGGGTAGATGATATCATGTCTCAATTTAAAGATTTGCTTATTTTTATTATAAAGGCAGATATACAGAGAGAAAGAGGCAGACAAAGATCTTCCATCTGATGATTCGCTTTCCAAGTAAGTGGGCACAACAGCCAGAAATCAGCTTATCTGGAGCCAGGAGCTTCTTCCAAGTCTCACACATGGGTACAGGATCTCAAGGTTTTGTGCCATACTTTACTGCTTTCTCAGGCCACAAAGAGAGAGCAGGAACGGAAGTGGAGCACCCAGGACAAGACCTGGCACCCATATGGGATCCTGGCATGTGCAAGGCAAGGACTTTAGCCACTAGACTACAGCACAGGGCCCATTATGTCTCAATGTAATGCAATTTGATCACTTCTGTAAATGAGTTGCTTTCAGGAAGGAGAGACAGGATTGCCTAATCTGTAAGAAAGAAAATGATTGGATTCTCAAGTGGAGAAATAGGTGAAAATTGAACTTAGCTTTAAAAAATCGCCAAAGGGACCCGGCACAATAGCGTAGTGGTTAAAGTCCTTGCCTTGCACGGTCTGGGATCCCATGTGGATGCCGGTTCTAATCCCGGCAGCCCCGCATCCCATCCAGTTCCCTGCTTGTGGCCTGGGAAAGCAGTTAAGGATGGCTCAAAGCCTTGGGTTCCTGCACCCACATGGGAGACCCAGAAGAAGCTTCTGGCTCCTGGCTTTGGATTGGCTCAGCTCCAGCCATTGCGGCCACTTTTGGAGTGACTCATCAGACTAAAGATCTTCCTCTCTGTCTCTCCTCCTCTCTGTATATCTGCCTTTCCGGTAAAAATAAATCTTTTTAAAAAATAAATCTTTTAAAAAAATTGCTAAAGGTTGCCCAGACCAGAGAGGAGGAAGGATAGAGAAAGAAAGAGAGAGAGAGAGAAAGAAAGAAAGACTTAACAGAAACAGAATAAAGACAGGAAGATGAGAGAAGGCAAATTTTGTAGGCCTGTCGGGAGCTCCCTGAGCTGCTGTGAAGCTGTGCTAGGCAAATGGGAGTGTTGATTTTGAAGTTCAATGTCCCTAGAGCTTAGATATGTAATCAACTCAGATGTCCGTCATCTGATGCCAAACTTTCTTCTGGAATACCATTTAATCCTTAGAAAGAGTGGAATTTTGTCTTTTGCAACAAAATAGACATAACTGGTAAGTGCCATGCTTGGGTAAAGCAACCAGCTTCTACAAGACAAACATCAACTGTTTTCCCTGATGTGTGGGAACTAATGTGCAAAGCACAAAATGCAATCTAGGTTAGTGAAATTGACATTCCAAGACATGATTATTACTTAGAGCCCTTGTCTATGTTCTCAATGAACAATGGCTTTTCTACCTAAACCTTGTTGATTTCTTTTTTTATTTTGGTAGAGGGTTATGTTTGTGATTATAAAATAAACAAAGTATTCCCTGGAAAAATAAGGAAAAAAAAGAGCATGAGAGAAGGGATAGCAAGGATGATAGAAAGAGATGTAACATTAGGCTCTTAAATCTACGTTTATGGAATGCAAGAAATTTGTTTACCATATGTAAGTGAAGTATCTTAATTATAATATTTCAATTTTTATGATTGCCGAGTTATTTCTTCTGAGCATTTAACTAGTATTAATTCCTATACTCCTGGCAGCTCCCTTTTGAAGGAGAAGTTATCATCTTTCTCAGTTTATAAAGGAAGCAGTAAAATGCAGGAAAGCCACCTGCATGAAGTCACATAGCTAAGCAAGTTGACGGAGCCCCCAGTGGAGCCCAGGCGGCCATGTCCCCAGATCCTGCACTTTGCTGCTGTTTTAGTCATGCCCTTATATGGAATTTAATTTGCCAGGTGTTTTCAAGCACAGAGATACCCATTATGTTTTCCATTTTATGAAGATGATTCTGCTAGAAGAACAAAACAGCATTAAAGAATAAGATTGGAGGGCCCCGCAGAAATCCAGGATGAAATGTCAGTGATGAAGACCAGTCTGGAGTAACTTTTCTTCAGCCATTGCAAGTAGCTGATGATCCAAAAATGTTTTCAATATTATATCATCATGATTTGTTAACCAATCTTCCAATGCCAGGAATGAGAGAACAGAGGCAAACATGGTACGAGTAGGAATTGGTGAACTGGGAAGCGTGATGAGGAAAGCAGGGATGATGGCAGGTGTATGTGTGGCAGGGTGGGATTTAGAAACAGAAAGGTAGGCCCTTGTAAGAATTAAACTTGAATCTGTCTCCATTCCAAAAAAAAAAAGAGGCCAATAGAGAAATCCGTTTAGAAATTACATTCGTTTCCCCAGGGGTGACAAAACAAATGATCACAAACAGGGTTGTTTAAAGCAAAAGAAATTTATCTCCTTACAGTTCTGGAGTTTAAAAAAGCTAGAAACCAAGGCAGACAGAGTTGGACTCCCTTGAGAAGCTTTAGGTGAAAATTGGTTCCTTGCCTGTTTCCATGTCACACTGTGCAGTAGGCGAAATGAGCTCGAGGTAGGCAGTGCACCTGAGAGGTGTACAGTGACAGCCACTGTGACAATGATGGAATTCCCCTAGTGGAAGGAAGACATTGGCAGTCTGAAGACCAGCCTCCAGTACCATCAACACCAAACAGCTTCAGTTCAGCTGTTTTTCCGTTGTAAGCTTAGATCCAAATTCCTACCAAAGGGAAAAAAAATAGATTTGTATGCAAAAACTTAAAATAACTTCTCTTGAAGCTTTTATTTTGGGGTAAGGCTTGAAATAATTCTTTGGAGTTTTTAAATATGTTTTATATTGAACTTGTTTAACTTTTCACTTAGGCGAGATTGCAACAGTTATTGCCCTAGGAATAAATCCGACTGGAGCATGTCTACTTGGAGCTGTATCTGCTTCCTTTTCCATAACATGCAATAACTACAGCGGTTAAGTTCTGACGTCAGTCATTCTTGACGCTGCATACAAATGCTCAAGATAATGCAAGACTGGCCCACTTTTCTGCAATAAATAGAAACTTGAATATCACTGGAAGACTTCTGAGACATTCTGAGAATTCTTCCTATTTCATCTTTGCATTTTTAAAAATGTGGTCTCTCCTGAAGTAACCTCATCATCCACAGGTACGTGTTACACCCACACATCCCTTCTTGCTACTACAGACACACACACACACACACACACACACACACACACGCAAAGGGACAGATGTTTGCACAGCGGTTAGGATGTCACTCAAAACAGCTGCATTCAATATGGGAATGCTTCCATTCAAGCCCTGGCTCTGACCCCAAGTCCAGCTTCTGCTAATTCCCATCCCGGGAGGCAACAAGTGATAGCTGGAGAGTTGAGTCCCTGCCACCCATGTGTGAGATCTGGACTGAGTTCCTGGCTCTCAGCCTTGATTTGGGTCAATTCTGGCTGTTGCATATATTTGGGGAGTGAACCAGCAGATGGGAGCTCTCTCGCTCTCTAACAGAAATTGAGTGAATACATATTTTTAAAAACTAGCTGATTCATCAAAGTATTCTGTAATCAGTTTTTGCTTAGTATGTATAGAAGTGTAAAATAGTATCAAAACACGGAACAAAAGGAACAAATCATCTTTATCATTTCCATTCAGTATGAAGTTAACCTGACATGACCATTCTTGTTTCTTTCTGTGAAAGAGATAATGTGATTTACGGATGCTGGCTGAAACCCAGAAGATCGAGCACCTGCTGTAGAGGAACAGTGTCCTCTGTGCAGGGATTTATCGATATTAAACGTGTTGCCATTCACACAGATGTGCAGCTAATGTTGATAATGGAATATTTATATATAGCTCAGCATGGTATAACATTTGACACTTTTTTAAAAAAAAATTCACGTTTGCAAGTTATAGCTGTTCTAACTCTCCGTTCACTTTGAAGAAGGCTTCCTGGATATGTGCTGTGTTGGGGAAATTGTTTTAACCTCTCCAGATCTCTCACTTATGGATGAAGATGGGGCTAGAAGGCCTTCCTTACACAGATGTCATGAGAATAAAACCGAATGAAGTGTGCAAGATACAAGTTAGCACCTGATCCATGCTAAGTGTTCAGGAAAGCCTTATTGCACTAACTCCATATTTTATAGACTTAATGAGAAGTCCATCTTAATTATGCCACTGTACAAGGGGATTTATGAGGACAATTGGCACTGGCTTCCCAAGGGTCTACATGAGAATTTGTGGTCACTATCCAGCATACAGCTCGCCATGCTTCACCATGTGGTAGCCATGGGGAGTGTTCACAGTCACTTCCAGAGAGTGGAAGTCAATTGATGAAGCTTGATATGCAAATTTAGTGGTGACAAGAGCCTTTGGATAACCCTGTTTGGCAGCTGTGGCAGGTACCAGTCCACCAGTGGGCTAAATGAAGCCTGCTGACTCTGAAGATCCAGGTTGTCCTGTCACTGAAAGCTCATTGGCACCATGCTGTCTGCCAGCGACATGGAGCACACTGGGACCTTTCTGTTTTCATACTCAATTTTTCTGTTATTGAATGTCTTTCAATGTTGGGATGCCAGCATAATGGATCGCAATAGCAGACTCTCTTTCCACTGCAATAAGGATTGGATAATGGAAACCAAAGCTGTGAAAATTATCTTACTTTAAAATGTCTCAGATGGTGACTTCTTAAAAACAGCCTTTAGCAACCTGGAACTCAGTGCTGGAAAAGTTCTTAAATCAGATGCCATGATTTATTTCCTCAAACAAAGAAAGCAAGGCCTAGAGAAAGTGCATTTCATTCAGGAATAATGACTAAGGGAGGACTAGATCCTACGACTGGTTGTCTACGTTGGTTCAATTAGTCACTGTCATTGATCAGGTTAAGTTTGTGTTCCATGCAGATGACTCATCCTTACCAAATTATAATGAAGGCTTAGATGATATACTGTTATACAATTCTGGTACACCATCTAAATTATACCCCTCAACAGTCACAATACATCTGCTTCATAAGATGAAAAACTATATTAAGATGTATTTAAAGTGAGGAATTTGGAGTCATAAAGTGCAGGTTTTTCACCTGTGCTTCCATAACTGATAAGTGGCAGAGTTTGTCTTAAACCAAAGCCTTCTCATTTTTGTTTCACTCTTCTAAGAAAATTTCTTCGCACGTAAAGGCTAGTTTGCATTGGGAATCATTTCAGTCAACAAAGAATTAAACCAGGGGATGGCCCAGTGGCCTAACAGCTAAGATCTCCGCCTAGAACACTCAAAGATCCCAGATGGGTGCCGGTTCTAATCCTGGCAGCCCCACTTCCCATTCAGCTCCCTGCTTATGGCCTGGGAAGGCAGTCGAGGATGGACCAAGGACTTGGGATCCTGCACCTGTGTGGGAGAACTGGAAGAAGTTCCTGGCTCCTGGCTTCGGATCGGCACAGCTTCAGCTGTTACAGTCACTTGGGGAGTGAAGCATCGGATGGAAGATCTTCCTGTCTGTCTCTCCTCCTCTCTGTATATCTGACTGCAATAAAAATAAATAAATCTTTAAAACAAAAGAATTAAACCAAATGAAAACAGTATATAACAGGATCCTGTAAAATCAAGAATGTCAGTGATGAAGAAAGAGTCTTGGCTCAGTAGATTCAGTCATTAAATACGAATTTCAACGAGGTATAAATGTTGAAACTCATGCTTTCTTGTATAAAACTTTGGTAAGAAAATAGAATTTAACTGTGTTTTCTGAGATCCAATCCAGACTGGTGCATGTATGTAATGGAATCATTAAGTCCTAGCTCAACCACCAAAGATTCTTCCTCATTTCATAAATACATTGAAAAAGTCAAGAATTCCATCATTGCCATATCAAAGTATTTTTTAACAGAAGCTATAAATGCAAGCTGTGCAGAAAAAGAGTTTTTTTTTAATGTAATAGCAAAAACACTAATAAGCTCATTGTTTCAAAAGATACTTACATTGTCATAATGTCTTATAAATTAAGCACAGGTGTTGGCTGATTGAGTTCTAGTAGAGTTAAATTAACTGTTACTAAAGAGCTGATAACCCCACCTTTTAAAATTAACCTTAAAAAAAAATAAGATCTCCCTCTCTGCCACTCTTAAAGCAGTAATAGGTCAGGCATTGTGGTATCACAGTTGGGACACTACTTGGGATGCATCCCAAGGGCCAGTGCCTGGGTTTGAGGCCTGGGTGAACCCCAGGTTCCAGTTTCCCACTACGGCACATCGTGGGAGGTAGCAGTTGATGACAGTTCAAGTGTTTTAGGTCTTTGTCACCCTGTGAGAGACCTGGCTGGGGCTCCAGGCTTCAGTTTGCTCTGGCTCCAGTTGCCACCAACCCTCACAGAGTGAGCCAGAAGATGGATGGCAGTTCTCTGTCTAGGTCTCTGCTTTTCATATAAATAAAAGCAAATTAACAGATAAAGAGGGGACACCATTAAAACAGCAAGTCCACTGTACATTGACATCAATAGTAATATTGATGTATCTTTAAAGGTACAAATTGAAGAAGATACATTAATTGTGATTGGTTACTGAAATCCCTACAAATTTTTTGCCTACATTACACTACATTTTGTTTACAGAGCTGTTGACTGTGTTATATTTTGCTTGACTTGGTTATTGTAACCAGATGTAAATTAAAATAGATTATGTTCTTGCACAGACTCAACTCTGTCCTATAGCAACAATCAAGAGCCTCTTCTAAGCTATGTGAAACTGGCCACGTGGGACTGAACATGGTTGAGTACAGGGCTCGGCATGGTTGGTGGACCTCCTCAAATCTCTACCCTCTGCCCCAAATAATAATTTGTTACAAGTTAAAATTCATATTTATAGGCAACTCCAAGGTTCTGCTGCTTTTTTCATTGAACTAGCCATTTAATTCCCAGAAAACATTCTTGGAGTATCCCATTTTATTCTCAGGAGGCAAGGAAATATAACAAAAAAACATAGAAATGAGAAGACAAGAAGAAAAGACCCTTTAAATTTCAGTTTTCCTAGTGAGAAGGGTAAAAAATAGAGCACAGTGGAAACAATTACATGTATATTTGCATGTACATGTGTATATTCGTGGGTCTGTTTGTTCATTCATTTTAAAGAATAATCATCACACACAAGCCACCTGCTGATTTGAAATCCCATGGAACTTTGTGCTCCACAACACAGTGAAGCTTTATAAAGTTACCAGAAAAGTGAAATATAAAACATAGCATGCACCATGAATATTTTGAAGTCCCCTACTTAGTATTCAAAATGCAAAGAAAAATCAAAGTTATCCAGTTTTCATTCTTTCTATGGCTTATTACTCAGTAATAGGTGTAGTGTACACATACCATGTCTTTGTCATTCAATCATCAGTTGATGAGCATCTAGGTTGATTCGGTATTTCTATTATTATTGATTGAGCGTCTATTAACATGTGCATCATGGTAACTCTTTGATGTGACAATTTAACTTGCTTTGGGTAAATTCTTGGGAGTAGGATGGCTGGGTCATATGGTAGAAGTATTTTTATCTTTCTGAGGAATCCCCACACTGTTTTTTCACATTGCTTGTAAAAGCTTTTTCTCAGCCAGATAGTTCTTGGTACATAATGTACACTACCGTGTAGTGAGTTAAGAGACTATCAGCAGTGAGTATTTCTCTGAGCACTGGTTTAAGTACTGGCTTCCCCTCATATCATCCAGGTCCCTGCTAAGGTGCCTGAAAAAACCTAAAAGGATAGTCCACCTGCTGTGGCCCCTAAAACTGTGTGGGAAAGCCAATAAAACTCCTGAGTCCTGATTTTAGCCTGGACCAGCCCTGGCCATTGAGGCTAGTTTGGCTATGAACCAGTAAATGAATTCTCTCCAACTCCATCTCTCTCTGCCTCTCCCACTATATAATTCAGCCATTCAACAAAAATTAAGTAAATAAATCTTTTTTAAATGCTATTGATTTTTATTTGATTTATAACTTTCAACTTTGCTGAATTCACTTATGTATTAGTGGAGCCTTCTGGTTTCCCTATACTAAGGATCATGCCACCTACAAATGCAAAATTCAAATCCCTACGTTCCAATTTGTATACCATTGATAGCCCTTCAATTATTTCTGTCTTTAGCTTTTGGCCTAATTGCTTTGACTAAAGCATCTAGAATTACATTGCGTATTAATGGTGAGAGTGGGCATCTTATTTAGTCCTGGATTTTAGTGGGAATGCTTCAGGTTTTCCTTATTTAATATGATGCTAGTGGGGCTTTTGCTTTGATCATATTGTGGTATATTGCTTTTATTGTGTTGAGTATATTCCTTTAAGTCCTAATTTTTTTTTATATCAGAAAAAGATGCTGTTTGTTTCTTAACTGCTTTGTCTGCATGTGTTGAGATAATCACATGATTTTTCCCTTCATCTGTTAATGTAATATTTTTCACTTATTAATATTCATACGATGAATCACCTCTGCATCCTTGGAGAACTCCATTTGGTCTAGTGGATGATCTTTTTAATATGCTGTTGGATTTGATCTGTTTTCACTTTATTGAGAATTTTTGCATCAAGGTTTAAAGGATATGGGCCTATAGTTTTCTTATTGTTATATCTGTATCTGCTGTTGGAATTAGAGGAGTGCTGGGTTCATAAAATGAGTTTGGAAGAGATCCATCCTTTAATCATTTTTTAAGATGCGTTTACTTTTATTTTAAAGATAAATTTATAGACAGAGGGAGCAAAACAGAAAGAGAGAGACTCCATACACTGGTTCACTTCCCAAACGGCAGAGCTGGAACAATCCAAAGTCAGGAGCCTGGAGCATCTTGGTGGGTCTCCCATGTGAATGCAGTGGTCCAGGGATTTGAGCCCTCCTTTGCTACTCTTGCAGGTCATAAACAGGAAACCAGATTGGAAGTGAAGTAGTTGATGCCCAGGTGAGATGCCAACACCACAGACAAAGGATTGGCCTATTACTCCACCACACCCAACCCTGTTCTTTTCAATTGTTATGAGTAGCTTAAGAATTGATACTAGTTTGTCCTCAAACACTCGTTGAATTTAGCAGTGAAATACTGAGTTTTTTCTTTTATGGGAGCCTTAATACTGATTCAATTCAAGCCTGAATTATTGGTCTATTCAGATTTCTATGTCTTTTTGCCTCAACATTGGTAAATTTTATGTGTACATAAATCTATTCATTTCTTCTAGGGTTTCCAATTTGTTGGCATTTAGTTGTTTGTAACATTTCCTTATGATTATTGGTATTTCTTTGGTATGAGTTGTAACATCTCCTTTTTTATCTCTGACATTTGCAATAAAGAAGATACAACTGGAGATCATTATGCTAAGTAAAATAAGCCAGGCCTAAAAAGATAGACGTCACGTTTTTCTTTTTATCTGTAATAGTTAATATAGACAGAAAGTATAAAAAGTGATATCATTTGGGATGTAGTTATAAATATTGCCTTGCTGAATTATACCGCATAAACAGTAATATATCTTGCTTTCCCACATTATAAAAAACAAATGGAGGGGGGAATAGCAAGGACTTTTGAGGTCCCAGTAATGTTCTGTTGTTAAATAGGATGATGGTTTTAATATGATCAAAGGGCACAAACTTATTTGTACATTTATGTGCATTTATTGGTGCACAAACTATATTTCAATAGAATGTTAAAAGAAGCAAATTATCAAATAGCTGTGCTTAGATTTCAAAAGTTTTGCAGCAAAAAACTAAGCAGAAACCCTCATCTTTTAATTCCTGTTTTTCACAATTTTAAAACACCCTAGTGTTTTTGTCAGTGAGGAAGCATCACTTTTCCACTCCAGTGCAGCCTACAATTGTAATTGGGGATGAAACTAAAAATCCAGCTTCTTAGACATTCCTGCACCTACCTCTTTTTCATTACATCAGCCTCCTTTTCCAGTGCATGCTACCACAACTCAAGACAATACTGAGCTTCCTGATTGGCAGTTGCCTGGGCACAAGAAAACAGCTCTTTAGAAGGTGGTGTAGGGGTTGGCATTGTGGCACAGCAGGTAAAATCACTATCTGCAATGCCAGCAGTCAGTATGGGTGTTGGTTCATGTCCTTCCTAATCCATTTCTGATACAGTTCCCCTATGGTGGCCTGGGAAAGCAGTGGAGGATGGTCCAAAATCCTCTTCCCCCATCCCATGTAGGGGATCCAAATGAATCTCCTGACTCTTGGTGTTTAGTCTGGCTCAGCCCTGACTATTTCAGTCATTTGCAGGGGTGAGTCAGGAAATGGAGCATGTCTCTAACTCTGTCTCTCCTGCTCCCTCTCTGTAACTCTGCCTTTCAGTAGGTAAGTAAATTAACTAATTAAAAAAATAGCAGAGCCACTCAACATTAGCAAGCAGTAACAATAGCATGTGGGGAGCACCACTTAACTCCTGTCCTTCCAGACACGAATTGCTCCATCTACTTGATAGAAGAAAATGAGAAATGGGCAGTTTGGTGATTCACAAGGACAGCCAGAGAGAACAAATGAATCAATTTGGGATTGCCTTGTGCACTCCATTATGCTGGAGATGGACAGGGCACTCACAAAAATAATGCAGTTAATTAATTATTATTGGTTTTTATTGTTTTCAACCACACGAAAATGTATGGCAGTTATAGAAAAATACAAATGCATGAAGATTTGAAAAATAGAAATACAAACTACTACTCTAAACCCATTAAGTTACCACCATTAAAATATTGGTGAATATTACTTCAGAATTTTCCTACCTGTCAGCATAGAATAATATGGATACCTACAGAACATTTATCTTACTAATGCCAAGGAGGCTTTTCTTTCTGTATTTAGTGTTGTACGACTTCTTCTTAATTCATACTGTTTAGTAAAAAGATACCTGTAAAGTGGAAAGATACGATGTTTGTAACAAATGTAAAGGTATTTAGTAGTAGAAAGATAACAGATATTGAATTGTTCTCTTTCGTTGTTCTTCTTTTTCCAGATAACCCACTTTGAATTGAGTTCATTATTGTGATACTAGAAATCTCCTTTCTTATAGCAGTTTGGTGAATAAATATCAGTCTGCATTGCGTTTGTGTTATAAATAAGGCCTCAACAATTCAGGTGCCTCATAAAAAATATCAGATCTGCATAGGTAACTTTTATGAATGCAATACACTGCACATTCCCAAATTCCACTAGTTGGAATTTAAGCTGTCCCTGATTTTTTTTCTAATATCATTAACAGTGCTTCTGTGACTCTCTCTATATATACACACACATATACATATACACATACACATTTATAAAATAACTGAAAACCTTTCTTACCAATAAAATTTTAAGGTAGTGCTCAGACACTCTTAAACATATATTTAGGGTTTGGGGAATAGATTAACAAACTGCGATTGCCATCCACTAATATTTGATTTTACTTACTTACATGTTAATGTGAATGGAATTCTGTCCCAGGAGTGAACATGCAGAATAACTGGATTCAAGAATAACACACATACATTCGCCACATCTAATAGCAACACGAAGGAATGGGTGTTGTCATTTTTTTTAATGTATTGTTTAATTGAAATTTCTTTGATAATTAGGCAGATTATTGTTTAATATGTGTGAAAATTACCCAAGATGTATTTTAGTGGGTAAAATCTTAAATATTAATTCAAAATTATGTATTAGTCATCCATATGGAATAGTACCTCTCCTTAAGTCTTTCAACTGGGAAAGGTATTCATGACCCCATACTGACTACTTATAGATTTCTGATTGACTGCTGCTTATGTTGAATTAATAGTTAAATATCACACTGGCCTGGGCTATGGCTATGAACAGAATGTCAAGTCCTTCTATATATGGTATTTCTGTTCCAGTCTAAACACATGTCAAAAATATGTACTGTCTAGGTTGACCACATCAAAGATAAAATATAGTTTAAGGAACCCGGCATGATAGCCTAGTGGCTACATCCTCACCTTGCATGTGCTGGGATCCCATATGGTGCCAGTTGGAGACCCAGCTATTCTAATTCTAGTGCAGTTCGCTGCTTGTAGCTTAGGAAATCAGTAGAGGACAGCGCAAAGCCTTGGGACTCTGCATCCATGTGGGAGACTAGGAAGATGCTCCTGGTCCCTGGCTTCAAATCAGCTCACCTCTGGCCATTGCAGCCACTTGGGGAGTGAACCAACAGTTGGAAGATCTTTCTCTATGTCTCACCTTCTCTCTGCAAATTCTACTTCCCAATAAAAATAAATAAATCTTTAAAATGTGGGCTTAAGCTCCTTGCGTCTCACGTAGAGGCATAGAACTTTAACAAACATTGCAATTAGAAGAAATTATTACACTCGACTTCAGGACACATTAATTTTGTTATAAGGATATAGATAGAACCTGCTCAGAACTCTCACAAGTTTCAATCTTCCTGTCCTTTGCCTGGGAGCTGTCAAGCCACATTTTCTGTGTTTTGGAAGCAAGTCTTGCCCAGTGCAGTTTTGGGCTTCACATGATGCCACCCAAGTCCTGCTGGCAGTGGAGGAGGACAGAGCAACTGCAGTCTGCTCTATTCTTTCTGGCATTCTCCTTGGAAGCCCCGTCTAGAACACATGGCCAGAGTCAGGAGCCAAGAGAAGAACAAAGGACAACTGCTCGCATGCACTCCTTTTCCATCTGGCCCAGGCTGTTCACCCCAGGCGTGAGAGCTGAAAGGGCAAAACACTAACAGGGGAAGTATCGTCAGGCAGCAAGAGCTCATACCCCATCAGGTGCTGGACACACTGGATCAAAGATCACCTGCATAGGGAAATAAAAATTCAGGCTGGAAAATAAGAGAGGATGGATGAGGAAAAATCATGAGAAATCCACATTTCTTTCTTTGTATGTGTGTTTAACTTTATTTTTGATGACCTTTACATAGTTGAGAAGGGTCGAGGATTAGGGAATAGTGAGACCATTGTTTACACATGTTCTTTTTTTTCTTGTTGTATATAGAGGAAAGGGGAATACAAGAGGAGAAACCACAGCCAGCCTGCCAGCTACCACATTACCCAGGGACACTCCCCTTTTGTTGTTATTGTTGTATACATTTTATTTTTGATAATTTTTACATATTTGATTAGGGTGTGAAGGGTCAAGGGCTACAGGAAAGTGGGTGAGACCATTGTTTCCACATTCTTTTTTTCCCTTCCTGTATCTGGGCGAAGAGCAGAGATAAGATGAGAAGCCACACCCAACCTCCCAAACATCCCAGGGTTCCCAATGTGGGGCATGCTCCCAGGGTCCTGCTCAAATGGTTTTGATAGTTCAACCATTCTGTATTGTTGCCTGTCTTGCCAGTCCAACCATGATGAAATCTCTCCAGACTCTACTGTCTGACATAGTTCAACTTAGAGACTCTGCCCAGATTTTCACTGCCAACACTTGCATGGGGTAGTCGATCGATTTGTTCTGTCCTCCATCCTCTGTTATGGTACCAGGTGTCCTCTGCAGGCTCCAGTGTACTGCCATATCCTCCATGTGCATCTGGATATGCTGCCCGCTGCTCCATCTAAGCCACTGAGGAGGCCCAGCTCTGACACATGCATTCCACGGTCAGACCATGGAATCTGCAATACTCTCCATGGTTGGGGTTCTGAGTCCAACGAATCAGTTAGGGAGATTCCCAAAGAAACTTCATCTGAGGTAATCCCAGACCTGATTCTTGTGTGTGCATGCCAACACAGCATCTGGTACAGTCTGTCACCCAAATCAGCCTTCATGCACACTGTTAGTTGCAATTGCTGGGTCAGTTGTCTCCAGCCCTCTCTTCTACACAAGCAAATGGGTGTTGCAGTCCAATCCAATCTTGCCCACTGTACACTTGGCCTCCACACAAACCACTGGGAGTTGTAGCCTAGTAGTACAGACCTACAATAACCCCGCCAGGTCCATCCCCTGCCCTGGTTCCCATGCTTGCCATATAGTACACTGGTCCAGTCTGTCCCACATCCCATTCAGCTCTCAGGTGTCGATGGGCATGGAAGCGTAGTTCAACCCAACCAGGCCCACTATCCAGCCCACACATGTGCTGGCAGGTGCCACTCTCTATCTAGTCACCCCTGTCCCAGTCCTGGTTCTCATGCTCACTAGTTGGAGTGGCAACCCAAGAGGTAGGTGTACACTGTTTCCCTAATTGGTTCACATCCTTCCGGGGTTTAAAAACACTAAGAAGAATAAATACTTGGGTTTCTTACAAGCCTAAAAAAAATCAATTGCTAGGGCACATAGCTTGGTATTATAAAAAACCTGAAGTGTATTTTTGGTTTTGACTAGATTTGGTTTTAAGTCAGGCTCTAGCATACTCTGCCCATGTGGCCTCGAGGATATATTGTCACCTTGGCACCTCTGATTACGAAAGTAATATGGACAGTTTCCCAAGGATAGTATCAAAACCTCTTTCTCAGCATGTTGTCGAAGACCCCCTTTTACAAACTTTGTAAACCTAAACCATGGGGTGCAACTTTTGTGGGAATGTGACTGTATTTTAAGCATTTAGGGATCGAACCAGGTAGATGGGAGCTTTCCTTCTCTATTTTCCTCTCTGTCTTTACACTTCTCATAAATTTACACTCACACCATTTTAGATAATATATATGTAAAACGCAGATGTGAATAGAAGCAGAAGATTACTTACGAATGTTTAAGGAAGCAGCCTGTGTAATCCAGAATGGGTCATCAGAGGTTTTATTTCATACAGCCTTCTAGCTAGAATTCAAAACCTCTCTGTCATCATGATACACCCGCCTTTCTACCACACCCCTTCTAAAAACACTTGCAAGAACATACACAAACAGGGCACACATGTCTTCTTTTTTTCAGAAGGCATCAAAAAGACGGGACAATAATGCAAACTGAAATTCCTGGATGAATGATCTGCCTGATGTGCTGTTGGATCCTGTTGGCTGGTATTAAGAAAATACTTTGCATCTATGTTCATCAAGGATAATGTTGTGGTTCTCTTTTTCTGTTGTTTATCTGGCTTTGGTATTAAGGTGATACTGGCTTCATAGAAAGAGTTTGGAAGGATTGCCTCCATTTCTATTGTTTGAAAAAGCTTGTGGAGGACTGCGGTAAGTTCCTATTGAAATGTTTGGTAGAATTCAGCAGTGAAGCCATCTGGTCTAGGGCTTTTCTTGCTTGGGAGGGCTTTAATTACCAATTCAGTTTCAATCCATGTTACAGGTCTATTTATATTATTAATTGCTTTTTGGTTAAATTTTGGTAGATTGTATTGTTCAAAAAATCTGCCCATTTCTTTTAGGTCTTCTGATTTGTTCACATATAGTTGCTTGTAATAGTTCCCATAATTCTCTGCATGTCTGAGGTATCTGTTGCTATATTTCCTTTTTCGTCTCTGATGCTATCTTCTCCCTCCTGTTTTTGATTAGTTGGCCTAGTGGGGAGTCTATTTTGTTGATTTTCTCATAGAACCAGCTCTTTGATTCATCAATCTTATGTACTTCCAAATCAAAGATGGACTCCCAATGAAACTGCTGTACATATGTAGATATTGGGATGCTAGACTGTCTGACACTGTCTGTACCAAGAATGGCAGTGTATACTTAAATAACAGACTGATGGAATTATGACTCCTAATGAAGGACTATACTATTGTAATAATATGAGGAAAAATCAGTCGGGGGTGGAAATTTGGTTTGGGCAGCAGGAGTTGGGGGGGACTCCCAGGCCTTATGGAATTGTACCATAAAACTCAGAAGAATAAAAGGAAAAAAGAAAAAAAATTCCTGGAGCCAACTCTTTTTTGAAGTGGGGAGTTCTGAAGATTGTAAAGGATAATGTAATAAAATATCCATATATTATGTGATAATTTGAAAAACATCTCACAATGAAGCAGAACCCTACCTTTGCCATTAAATATATGAATGTCCGCTCTAATTGAAATAAAGATCACAAATACCCTCACGACGATGCATATCAGATTTTATCACTATTCAGTCCCTAAATCATAATTTCTTTTTTAAATGTCAACACCTTTTTAATTTGGGAATTGTGTCTAATTTCATGTAGTTTTCCACTCACTAAATTTTCTTCAGTTCTAATAATGATTAGACTCTTAACCAAATTGTGATGTAATTAGCAACTTTTATAAATATGTATTGATTGTCACGTGTAGAAGATAAGGCATTTGTTAAAGATGACAAAGCTATTCTCATTAACTGCTTATAATCTATAGACAATGAAGAAATTAGTAGTGCTACATGACCAGGCATGATATATAGTCTTACGCATATGTAATATGTTGGGATAATTTACTATAATGTGCAATTTGGGACACAGAGATTAGTTGATGGCTATTTCCACCCTTTATTTTCCTAGTAATCATTTATTCTCCTCTCCCTCCGTTTCTCATGTCTGCCATAATAGCATCAAGAACAATTTCCTTGGCTGGATTAAGGAGGTCAACTTTTCCTGCTACATGTGTTCATGATGTCATGTACATATCCTTCATTAATTTGAATTATTTTTAAGAATCAAATATGTTGGCCAGCACAGTGGCATAGTGTGCTAAGCCTTCATCTACAGTGCTGGCAGCTTATATGGGCTCTGGTTCAATTCTCAGCTGCCCCAATTCTAATCCAGCTGCCTGCTCATGGCCTAGGAAAGCAGTGGAGTATGGCTCAAGCCCTTGGGCCCTGCACCCACATGGGAGACCTGGAAGAGACTCAGGCTCCTGGCTTCTGCATGGAACTCTGACTGCTGTGGCCATTTCATAAGTGTATTAGCAGATAGAAAACTTCTGTGCCTTTCCTTCGCTGTAACTGCCTTTCCAATAAAAATAAATAAATCTATTTTTAAGAAAGAATCGGATAGCTTTCTCCCATCAGAATGTAAGTTTTCTGAAGCAGAGACGACATCTGTTGTTTGTTTGTTTGTTTGTTTGTTTGTTTTATTCACCATTATGTTTCTAGCAACTATCACAAGGTAGGCACGGAATAGGTCCATAGTAATACATATTAGATGGTTGGCTAGAGAGATGGATGAATGGATAAATGAAAGGATAATCAATTTAGTATAAAGAGGTCATCAAGTTCCCATTGAGGCTAAACTGAAAATAAGGTTTTGTTTCATTTTGAGTTAAGCAAAACTAGGAGGGCAAATGCATCTTAGTAAGTTTTCATGACGTTAATTACAGTAGCTACATGCAGTAGCACAGTTCGGGATTCCAGATGTGCTTACAATACAAGGAAAAACTTGAACTCCACTCTTTACAAAAGCAACTGAAAAACAAGAGACTCAAAAATCTCAGCAAACTCTAAGAGCAGGATTCATGCATAATAACGCTTTATTTTTATCTTAGGCTCATTTTTAAAAATGAAAATCATGGGAAAACTGAATTTGGGAAGGATTTATTTACAAGTGATGATGGGTAAAGTTGTATCTTGAATGAATTCATTCAACAGTTCTAAAAAGTGACCATTTCATTTTCTTTCTCTCCTGGCCAACATCCCCAAAATAATTAAATGCATGCAAATGAGAAAAGGAAACCAAAAGACTTCTAACTAATAAGAGTCATCCCGAGGGTATGAACAAAAAGAAACCAAGAGGTGGAGATGGAATCCATTAAATTCCCCAAGTACATAAACCTGCCAGCCATAGCAAAACTGAAAATGCAAACCTTACCTTTTTGATGTTCACCCATTACTAATTGAAAGGTAAAAGGCATATTCTATATGCCCAAGGAAATAAAGACTTAACAGATGTCTTTATTGAAAACTGTGCTGCTCTAAGGGACAGGAAAATGTATAACTTTCCTAAGCCGTTTGCCATGCCATGTCCGAGTGCTGTCACCATGCCTGATACACAATTATAAAATGGGCTGGGCTGTTGTCTTGACAGATTATTTGCAGTGCTGGAAATGAAGAGATACTTTCTGTACCACTCACCTCTTGCTAGAAAGGTCCCGAATGAGCTACATGACCAACTGGAGTTATTTTTGTGTTTGGGATCATCTCCCTAGATAGGAAATGAGAGATCAAGCTTGAACAGTGAAAATTATAGGCAACAAAAGGATGCTAAAATAAAGTCATGAAAAATAAAAAGCATTCTATGACTTTTCCTTCATCTGAAAATAATTTTTGAATCAATCAGTTCACTCTAAATTCCACTAAAGAGTAACAGTGATACTAACAATAATTGGATTGCTTTGTTCACCTAGATATTTCAAGAGCTTTTACTTTGTGCCAATATTTTAAACCTTCAAAGCAAACACATTTAAAAGGTGATATCTCTTTGATGTGATGAAAATTTTCATCAGCCTATATTGATGTGGCTGAAAGCTTGGAAGAAATCAAGCTGCTTCCTCTACTCCCAACTTCAGGAGAGATGAGAGCACTCTATGATCATTTCTGCTTCACTCCGAGTCCAAATCTTTGAATGGGATGGGAGCTGCTGCTATGATTGTCAAATGAGCACTTGAACATTTTCAACCCTATAATAAAGAGACGCATTGGTAAATGGGCATCCACATCTGTACATTTTTTTCTTTTTGCACATCTGTATACTTTTACAGAAATGTAATACAGACATATTTGTATGATTTTTCTCCATCAATGTGTACATAAATGTCCTTATTTGTCTATGCTTCCATTTCTATCTCAGTCTTTAAAATAATGATCATGAATGCCATTTAAATTTTCTATCTTGTCAAAACCACAAGGAAGGAAACCAAAAAAGTTACCTAAATAGAATATAGATATATATGATATATTATTTGTACATACAATATCTATATATAACATATAGATATGTATGTGTAGATGTGTATAGTCGTAAAACCATGTTTTGCATGTTTACTTTAAATACCTGTAAAATTTTTCTATTTCTGGGCCAATCGATTTCTCACCAGTAGATCTAATGCCCTGTGATACACAGTAAACATGTATTCCTAATCAAGTTAGAACCAGCTGTATTTTCCTTTAGGAGAAAAGTAGGTGAGCCACATTCCAGTTCCTACTTTGTTTCACCTGAGCCCCAAGAGTAGCTTTTACATCTTAGAAAGCTGAAAAGAACCAAAGGAACAATGTCTTGTAAGAATTAAATGAAATTGTCATGTCCATAAAAGGTGTTTTTTTAAGATGTATTAATTTTTGCACAGAAAGGAAACACAGGGAGAGAGAAAAGTCTTGCATCTTCTGGCCCACTCCACAAAGGGCCACAAGGGCCAGAGCTAAACCAACTTGAAGCTAGAATCCAAAAGCTTCTTCTAGGTCTCCCACATGGATACAAGAGCCCAAGAATTTGAGCCATCCTCTGCTGCTTTCCTGAGTGATATGCAGGCAGCTGGACTAGATGTGCAGCAACTAGGACACAAACCAGGACCTATATGGGATTACCTCAATACGCCATCGTGCTGGCCCACATAATTAAAGTTACCCAAACATTGTCACACTTGTTTATTTCTGTGTCATCTGTAGTTGTTTTCACACTACAAGGCAGTGAGGGAGAATAACTCTCGAGACGTGTTTATCTGGGCACCCTGTGTCTATTTCTTCATCCCTCTTTATTCTCTAAGAGTAACTTACAATATCCACCTCTTCTTTCAGAGTTATCTTGTAAGTCTTGACTCAGCAACACATTTAAACTTTACTTCCACTATTTAAAAAGGAAATAAAACTAAAGTTCCATGCTAAGAAGAGAAATAAATCAAAACTCTGCACTGGTACCTTTTAATTAATAATAAGAAACATTGTATGAATTTATGGTCCAAAGACACCTTCCTCCAAGGCCAGAGTTAGTCAACAAAAGTTAAGGATTACAAATTGTCAGGAACACTGGAGAGAGAGGTTAAGATTCTTAAAAGTATAGACTTAAAAATTTATCCAAAAGTCAAAATCAATGATTTATTGATTTTTTCTTCTAAGAGTAAGTCTATAAGGGATCTTTTCGTGTGGTTTCTCACCATGTCTTCAAAGCCCTCCTAAGTCCTGTCCAGAGATAGCATCCTAGTAACAAGAGGCAAATTCCAGCCCCTCGGGTCTTTCTTACCCCAAGCCATACTACAATGAAGATACTCATGTGCTTATCTCTTTAAGTCTGCATTCAGAGACTTGAGGTCCTCATCTGGACCACAGAAACCAGGAAATATGTCGAGACTTGTTTTCTAAATATCCTTAGAGATATGACTTCTGACATTAGGAGAGTGTGGGGAGCCATGCAGTTGGGTCGGATGGCATGGGTGTGTGATGAGCACTGCTCCTTGGTTAGCAAGGCTACAAGGAGTTTCTAGCAGCGAGGCAAGACCCAGCGGAATGTCTCTGGTCACCTCATTGCTGCCTCAGCCCATTGTATGGACACTTAATCACCTCTCTGATGTTTCATAGAATTCTCCTGAGGGTGTTGTTGTTTTTCTGCTAATGTGAAGTGATTCCTGTAACTGGTATGACACCTCAGATTGATCAATCATGTTATGATAAAAACATCTTTAGCGACGTAAGGCTATGACACACAGCTAAAAGTATACAATAGTACAATTGAGCCCACAATGTCTCCAAACATCCTGTTATGTGCCCACTTTTGTCCTGGAATTTGCCCTAGTATAAGCAATGTTTTCCTTAAGAAATGGCTTGATAATATCTTGCAACTGATGGCAATAATGGAGGTACAAAGAGTTTGTTTACCATGCGCCTCGAACTGTCACAACACATGATATGACGTATTCTAGTTTCTCACCACAGAAAGCAAAAGTATATGCGGCATCTTTTAAAGGGAAACAAATGTGAACCCCCACAAAGTGGCTTAAAATCTCTATCTTATATTGGCACTTATGTTTAGGGAAAGAAATCAGTTTATAAAAACTTTTCTCTTTTTTTTTTAATTATTTATTATTTAACTTCATTAATTACATTGTATTATGTGACACAGTTACATAGATACTTGGGTTCTCCCCACCCCTCCCCAAACCCTCCCACCATGGTGGATTCCTCCACCTTGTTGCATAACCACAGCTCAAGTTCAGTTGAGATTCCCCCATTGCAAGTGTATACCAAACATAGAGTCCAACATCTTATTGTCCAGTCAAGTTCAACGGCTTCTTAGGTATACCCTCTCTGGTCTGAAGACAGAGCCAGCAGAGTATCATCCCAGTCAATTGAAAGCTCCAACATACCATCAGCAAAAATTTACATCATTATGGAATTAATTGACATAGTAATGAGTAACCAATATGTTAAAGATAAATGCGAGTTCCCAGCCACCTTCTGTGATCATCTCATTGACATTTCAATTTTAGTTTATACACAACATATAACATTCAAAACATAACATGTTATACATAACATCATATGATCTTAAATTAAGGCAAACATGTGGTATTTAACCTTTTGGGATTGGCTCATTTCCCTTAGCATTATGGTTTCCAGTTTGGCCCATTTGGCCACAAAGAACTGCATTTTGTTTTTTTAATAGCTGAGTAGTATTCCATGGAGTAGATGAACCATAGCTTTCTTATCCAATCCTCTGTTGATGGGCATTTTGGTTGCTTCCATGTTTTTGCAATTACTGATTGTGCTGCTATGAGCATAGGAGTGCATGTTGGTTTCTCATAAAACAATTGTTCTGGATATATTCCTAGGAGTGCTATTGCCGGATCATAGGGTATGTTGAATTTGAGTTGTTTGAATATTCTCCATACTGATTTCCATAGAGGCTGTACCAGCCTGCAGTGGAGTAGGGATCCCTTTTCCCCGCAACCTTGCCTCCACTACTATTCAACATAGTCCTAGAGGTACTCGCTGAGGCCATAAGACAAGAAAAAGAAATCAGAGGAATCCAAATGGGAAACGAAGAAGTCAAACTCTCACTATATGCAGATGATATGATTCTTTATGTAGAAGAGCCAAGAGACTCAATACAGAGACTGCTAGAACTTGTACGAGAGTTTGGTAGAGTGGCAGGGTACAAAATTAATGAACAAAAATCAACAGCCATAGTGTATGCGAACAGCCCCAAGATGGAAAAAGACTTAACCAGCAAGATACCATTCAAAATAACAGAGAAAAGTATGAAATATTTGGGAATAAATCTAACCAAAAATGTAGGAGACTTATTTGAAGAAAACTACAAACTACTTAAAAAAGAAATTGAACAAGACCTCAAAAGATGGAGTAACATCCCATGCTCCTGGATAGGTAAAATCAATATCATTAAAATGTCTATACTGCCAAAAGCAATATATACATTCAACGCAATCCCAATCAAATTGCCCAAAACATTCTTCATGGAACTGGAAACAATGATCCAAAGGTTCATCTGGAAGCACAAAAAACCACGGATAGCTAGAACCATCCTGAAGAACAGGAAGTTAGCAGGGGGAATCACAGTTCCGGACCTCTGGACATACTATAGGGCAGTGGTTATCAAAACAGCGTGGTACTGGCACAAAGATAGAGAGGAAGATCAATGGAGCAGAATAGAAACACCAGAAGGAAACCCACACAGATACAGCCAAATAATCTTTGACAAAAAGACAAACGACAATCCAGGCAAATGGGAAGGTCTGTTCGATAAATGCTGTTGGGACAACTGGTTAATAGCCTGCAGAAACAAAAAAATAGATCCACATCTCTCACCATACACTAAGATCAGAACTAAATGGATAACAGATCTAAACCTACATCCAAAAACTTTTCTCTTATATTGGCACTTATATTTAGGGAAAGAAAACAGTTTATATAGATAAAAGGAAGTTTCTTGTAAAGGCCCTCTGTAGACTGGCTATGCTGCCTTGATCCCTTTCACTGCCCTTTAACAAAAGAACAAAAAACAATTGAATCAGCACTAGGTGAAGGTGACGGTAATTAATGCATGACTTGATTATAAGATTTAGCAAAGAATCTATGTTATATGCTTTTATAAGATCCTTTTATGATCTTTTAATTCTGTACTCTTAATATTCTAAGCAATATTAGTTTGCTTGTGTTTAGTAAATATTGATTTTAAGTATAAGTAAATCATTTGTCACTATGTAAACACATGCACTGCCATCTGTGGAGTTCCTGGCTTTAGCCAGGTGACTGCAGGTTTCAGTGAGTAATGATTGTTGAAAATGTTTTCCTTAGGATTGTTTTTTGTATTCTCTTAATCATGATGGAAAAATGAAACAATTGGATATTGTGCAAAAGCTTGTGATGATTTGTGTATAAATAAAGAAGGCAGCTTTTGTGAGTTGTCCATTATGAGCATCATGTCATAGTGGTCCGTGTCTTATCTTTTCTTCTTACAGTCTCGCCGATCCACGCATCCTTTGCAAGCTCTCAGTCAGCTGGAGCAGGTCTCCGGCAGGAGAGCCTGTGAGTCTGTCCATTTTATTGAAGAGCAGAGGGTCTGTGATGAGATAGGGGAGGTAGGCATGAACTGGGAGAATCAGGACAAGTCAAAATCACTAAACCAGTCAGGACCTCATATTCATCTTTCACTCTTCCCAAACTTAGGCTCTCAGGCTGTCCTGAATGGATAGCTGGATTGCTGACCATGTGTTCTGGGAAGCCGTGCAGGCACATTGGCTTAGAAAGACCCAAGGCTTCATTTAAAGCTCTGCTGCTTCTGTCTTATAATTTTTAGATTTTCACTGAGTGTTTAAAACTATGTAGCCAGTTATTCCTACCAGGAAAGCCTGTGCTTCTCATGCTACACCTTGGGGAAGTAGAAGAAGATTTAATAAGACTTGGAGATGAATGCTGACAGCTTATCTCTGCTCTATTCTAAGAGGAACCAACAGGCAAATACCAATCCATGTGAGTGAGCTTCTTCAGTGCTTCATGCCTTGCACTGACTTCCCCAGAAACAGGAACTTGACATTTCCTTCACTGTCTGCTTTCAAATCCCCCAACAAGTCTCCAGTGGCCCATACTCAGAATCACCAGGGGAATCTTGGGAAATGTAGTTTGCAATTACCTAATCACCACACTACAAAAACTCCATGTGTGCAAACCATTGAGCAGACAGCCACTCCAATCTAATGCAACACAAAGGAGCAAATCACAAATGGAATTGCTGGGAGGCTTGGGTTCTAATTCCAGACCCTCCACTTGCTGGATGAATTCTAAAACTAGTCATTCATTATCCCTAATGGTTAGCCTTCTCACTTGTAGCATGAATCTCCCAACATTGCATAAAGAATCAATGTGAGACCAAGATAAAATGAATTCACCATATCTAAGTATTTTTAAGATTTTTCATATTTTATATCAAACTGACCACTTTTACATTCCTGAGTAAAACACGTGAAAAATTCAATTGTCAAGTATCATGCACTTTTTTTGTCTGATTCTGGTACCCATCAGCAGAACTGCTCCAAGTCCAAATGAAAGAAAATGACTGTGGGCTTTTGCCGGATTTGCTAGAGGTGACAGTAACACTCTATTTGGGCAAATTTTCTGTGGAAAGTTCTGTTTGGAGGCTGTATTTGAATCAGGTAAAACATTATACTTTATATCACATGCCAAATAGATCACTTGAGTCTTCCCCGTATATCTTCAAGCACAATTAATGTGCCTCAAAGCACATCCCACCACTCAGCATCTTACTAATGATTATGATGAAATGCCATAATAACCAACTGTTCTGGACACTTAACATGTATCAGACACTGTGCTAAGAATTTGAGTTGAATATTTCATCCTCACTGCATCTTCATTGTATTACAGGGAAATGAGGGACATTGAGTTTAGAGTTGTTGGATGTGTGATCCACAATGTGGGATCCTAACAGTGTACATCTGCATGGCTCATCAGTATCACCTCCCTCAATGGCATCAGTGTTCACTTTAAATATCACGTGTTTCCTGTTATTTGTAGAAGTTAACATGTAGTATAAAAATTGTGTGGATGTCATATGATTTATTATATAGTGATAAGCATTGTTTCAATGAATTAGCCCATATTCCCTTCTTTACCCTTGTAACAATCATGGTCATAAATTCCTCACTTTGTGGTATCAATAACCCTGTTTTCAAGAAAAGAATGCATGTATAGTGTAGGTGTATAATGTTTACTAGGCAGTGCAGCTGACAAAATGTTAAAAAATATATAATTTAAAGATAAAACAAATACATGTTAAAAGGACCAACAAAGAAACATAATGAAAATCAGACCTATAACATTTACATTATTTTTAAATAATTTATTCAGTATAAAGCTCCAAGCTATGCAAGTCTAAACTATGATAAAAATTCATGCCGTGGGACATGTTTTATGGCATAGCAGGCATACTACCCACTACAATGCTGCACTCCCATATGAGCACAAGTTTGTGTCCCAGCTGCTCCACTTCTGACCCAGCTCCCTGCTGCATGGCCTGGAAAAAGCAGAGGAAGATGTCCAAGTTCCGGCCCTCTGCCACTCATGTGTGAGACCCACAAGAAACACCCTGGCTCCTAGGTTTGTCTGGCTGATGTGGTAATCTAGGGAGTGAACCAACGAATAGAAGGTCTATCTGGCTCTTTCTTCTTCCACTCTAACTTGATTTTCAAATGGAGAAATACATCTTTCAATTTTTTTTCCAGTGAGAAGATGAAAGAGATGAGGTTGAGAAGAAGGGAAAGAGAGAGAAGAAAAGCATTACATTATGAATTTAGAAAAGATGGGTTATTTACCTGGGGTACATAGGTATGGTTGACCAGTAGCTGCATCAAATACAGATATTTTAAATGAGCTAGCAGATGAAAGCCTCTCTTTATCTCTCTCCCCTGACACACAGTTTTTAAAGTGTTTTTCAGAAGATCTATTTGTTTTTATTGGAAAAGCAGTTTACAGAGAGAAGTACAGACACACGGAGAAACATTTCCCATCTACTGGTTCACTCAAAAATGGTTGCCCAAAGGGTTCACTCACTGGTCCTCAAATGGCTGCAATGGCTGGAGCTGAGCCAAACCAAAGCCAAGAACTTCTTCCTGGTCTTTGCCTCCCACACACGTACAAAGTCCCAAGACTTTGGGGAATTCTCTATTGCTTTCCCAGGCCATAAACATTTTCGCAAGTTTTCCTAGACAAACACTGGTCCTGGCAAACCCCGATCTCTATTCATGACTTTGGTTTGTGCTGCCATTCTCCGATCTGTGCTTCGATGAAAATCATCATCATTTACCTTGTTTCTCTGTCATTCAGTATTCAGTATTGTTGCTGTACATGCATATTAAATCCCACAGTTAAAAGAACATATGAGCGAATATGATGGATACCGTAAGATGCTGTCTTGCACTATTTTTGTTTAACATTCTTGTCACATTGTTCAGTTTTGACCACACACACAAAAAAAGCATTTTCTTATGGATTACACAATTTTTAATTTAAACGACCTCTCAACCATTTCTTGGTTATTCATTGTGCATTCTTTTAAGAATGTCTCTTCCTATGAAAATTCACATCTTGCTTTCACTTCTCACCTTGCATAGCATCACTTCCATGAGGACTTCTCATATACCAGCTTCACCATAACTGGGTCATATGTGTTACAAGCATGACTAGTCCTGTGTATATTGCCAATGTGGACCTCTGGTTCAGCTGTTCTACAGCAGAACTTGAACTGTTGTGCTTGGGAACCCTGTCACACCCTTCCATGCCTGTCCCCCTTGCACCGTCTCCTGCCACCCTCTGATTTTAGCAGTGGGAATCAAAAGGGTCTGGTGGCACAGCCCAGGTCTGTAACAGCAAACCATAGCTACTTGTCATCACCCTGAGAACCCACTGCCCAAATTAGGACTTTTTTTCTTTGTGTAATGCCTCTTTGATTTCATGCCTCTTCCTCTTTTCAGTATGTCATCGTTTTTCAGTCCTAATTAGATCTAATTTTTGCTAACTGGTCAAATGGACTCTGAGGAGAAAATCTATAACTAAGTGTTAGATGTCAGCTTAATAAACCTGGAGAGAATTATTTTCAAACTCCATCAGCATGATATAAGTTTGCTAACCAGAAGCTGTTGTAATTACAGTATTTATCAAATATGTTTTCATAACTGAAATTCCATTGTCATTAAGACACTGTCAAATATTAACTTACAATCATGTAATTAAAATTATTCAAGGAAAGTATAAGAAGACAATGTTTTTTCATCGAAAGTGTTACATTATTAGGTAGTCTTAATGATGAAGTTAACAGTAAAAATGAATTATCTCTTATGAAATGTTTTTTAAGAATTCAGATTATTTCCTACAACATTACTTGCTCCAATAGCATCTTTCTGTATAAAAAGGGGGGCACTGATTGCTCAGAACAAAATAAAGTAACAAAGTAGTTATTTGATATACTACTCAAATTTGGAGGGCAGGAAAAAAAAATCTGAGAAGGGGAAAGAATGTAAATTCAAAGAAGCCTTAGATCTAACATCCAAGTACATGGTTCTCTGGCCAATTAACCTGAACCTTATTTCATCCCTTTTATGTGATCTTAAACAAAAGATATAGTTAAATTCACCTTTTTGGCACAATTTCTGTAGTTTGTTTAGTTCAAATGATTAAAGATCACTATTATTGGGTAATTTTTACTGTTTTATTCATTTTTATTGAAAAGCGTTAAGGAGGTTTTCATTTTTAATTGGAAACCCAAACCAGCAGCAAGGAGCCAACCCCTTGGTCGATTGCCCGCTGCTTTCCCAGGTGCATTCGCAGGCAGCTGGGGCAGAACTAGAGGGGCAAGGACTTTAAGTGGCGCTCCTGTGAAGGGCTGCTGTTGCAGGAAACTGCTTCATCTGTGATGCCCCAGTGTCAATTCCTGTTGTAAACTCTTCAACGAGATTTTAAAATTTAATATATGGAACATAGTTAGAGATTGGGCTTTATTGATTAAATCCCTTCTACTAAATGTTCAGCTTTTTGCTGAAAAAGATATTTCATAGATCTTTCTTTCTGCCCTTAGGAAGCTTGCATTACATGTAGTCAGTATTTAAAAATCACTTATCCAATCCGTGGTATGTTTTGAGAAGACCTACACTGTAACTGTCAACAGGATATCAAGCATTGTAACATCTATGAATGTATATCCCTGATAAGCTTAATAACTCCGCTATTATCATTGATACACAGAGAAATCCCCAAAATATCATCTGATTATAATTTTAAGTATGTATTTTTAAGAGGATACTTTTTATTATTCATTTCCCCTTTCTATTAATGGTGTCAGTAAACATTTATTCACTTAGAGAGTTCCCATATGAAACCAAGTGGTTTCAGACTGAATAGCCTCAATGACCCATATGCCAGTTCAGCATAAATAAGGTATCAGTAAGATTATTTTTAATTAGAAAAAAACGATGACTTCATGCATTTGTCAGTTAGAATAAACTTTGTGAGACTGCAAATGTGTATTATGTCTGAAACGACTTAGTGCCTTTGATTTCATCCTTAGCAGATTTCAGCAACCTAGCAATTTTATTTGTAGTGCAGTTCAGAATTGTGGTCCTCACTCATACTGGCATAAGGGATGGTGAACATTGGAAATCAATTTCCCTTAAGAAAATAATTTAGTAATGTATAAATTCAGAATCTGCCAGCTGACTCAAGTTCCCTTAAAGTTAACACTCAAACAAAAAAGGCCTGATTGACCAGTCAGCATTGGCTGTAATTTTGTCTCCTGGCACCAAGTTGTAAAGGCATTCTACTTCACATGTTTTCAGATGATCACCTTCAATAAGAGAGAGAGAGGGAGAAAGTGAAAGCAGAAGGGATAATCATACAATTTCTTGCCTTGGCAAGAAAAATTCCTTCCTGCAAATGATGGAGCTAAAAAATCTTCCTATATGGCAGACTTGTTCACATAACATCCCTGGAACAGACAGGCCAGGAATTCCAATGAAAGCTCCCTTCTTTGAGAATGCCTTAAGTACTAGAAGTTAATTTATGGAGCTGCCTCAAATGCAGATGCTCAGTCTGGGTCCTCTGACAGCTTCTCTATTTTAAAAACAAGCTGGATCCCAGCAGGCTTGAAGGAGAGGCAGCCGGGAACCGCCTGCCCTAATTACCTGATGAAGATTCCACTTGAATGGAAACACCAGCTAACTGGTGATTGGATCTAATGAGGAAATGCCCAAGTCTCTATCGGCAAATGCGTTGTGTGCATGCGCTATACACACACAAAAAGATGGAATAAACGATATTCACACTTAGCTTCATCTTTTACACATTTTTAGACAAAGCACAGAACAACAACTTGTGAAAACTGGCTGATGCTTTCTAATCTCTCTGTATTTGGCAGGGAGGTTAGCGGAATCAGGCAGGGGGTTCTTCATAAGGGATTTTCTGCCCGCTGACAATTATAAAACAAAGATACCCCAATCTGCATTTTATATTTTTATGTTATTGACATATATACTCCCAGGAGCTGTCGAGCTGTCTGAAATGGGCTTTTATTCTCTCCTTCCCCCCGTGGTATTTGGAGTCTAAAATGGACAATGACAGCAGTCCCTCCCTGCCTTACTGAAGCTCATCAAACCGCCTCATTCAACGTGATGACTGAGTTGGATTAAATCCAAGTACTCGCTACCAGTATTAACCCATCAAATGTTGCCTCTCTTCAGTGCTTTAATCATCAGGGTAGGATTAATAGGCACAGTCTGCCATGGTCAAATGCCTGGGAAATCAGGCCAGGGAATGTGGATGCTTAAACAGGCTGAGCTTTGGCCTGAAAAAAAAAAAAATGACAGTTTGGAAATTAACTCAGGAGGATAAACTGGAAAAGGAGATTAAAATAGCCTGGGTGTTTATCAACAGATTGAATAATATTAGTCAAGCAGATTCCCCAGGCTTCTAGTTAGCACCCCTGTGGTTGATGCACGCCATGCTCTTCTCTTTGAAAACAAACAATGAAGGAGTTACACGGGTCTGTGCAAAGCCAAGCAGGTACATAGCGAGAGGGGTTATAAGTTACAATCATACAAATTTCAGGGAGAATAAACACACAGTTAAAACTAGCATTGTCAGGTTATCCACCAAGAATTTAAAAGACTTTCTGCTCCGAGTCTGCACATGTCCAAATAAATCATGATGCACTTGAACTACACTGGGCTCCTTTTTTTTTTTTTCTTTTTCCTGGCTGTAATAAGCATGCTTGATTGTCAGGCCCTGCTGTTCTTAGGGCCAAATCAAAAATACGATATTAACTTCTTTCAGAAATGCAGTCACCAAAGCAATAGAAGAATGCAAATAAATCAATTCTGCATGCTTAAGCACATTTTTCTTTTATGCAAGCCTGGTGATAGAAGGTGATTCTTTTCCCCAAACTCTGCCTTATCATTTTGAGGTATGAAAAATAGATTGTGTCACAGTAATGAAGCGCAGGAAAAGGGAGCTTGTTATAAGCTGATTACAGTTTAAACTGAAGGACTGGTTCTCATTAGCTGTTTTAGATTGGACAGCATCCTTGAGCTGTAGTAATTACTGAAAGTAATTTTTGAAAGGGAGGGTGGGGTGGCTGGTACAAGGAGAGACTCAAACCATGGCATGGGGGCTGGGGAGAAGGGTGGGAGGAAGCTCTGCATCCTGCCAGGTCATTATCCCAAGCACCATGGCACAGGGAGGCAGCTGTGCCTGGCCGCTTTCTCGTTAGGCCATCCAGCAGTGGGCAGAGTTCTCAACAAGAAGTGAATACAGCAGAAGAGGCCTATTTAAAGTTCAAGTGGCAGGGCGACTCCCCGGAGCTGTGCCATCAACATGCAGAAGCTCGGTTTTCATCTCATAATAAATGTGATGAAGGCAGATTTCACTGCAGTTACAGGGCAGAATTAGAAAACAGACACTACGTGATAGCCAAGGTAAAAGATGTTCTTGCTTCATTAAGTATACTAAAGAGCTTGATCATTTTCCTTATCACAATTAGGCTGAAATATGCAACCTTATCAATTTAAAAGGTTTTCTGAGTAAATTCCTACATGTATGGCATCAAATATAAAATTTTGATCCAGCATTTTTTTGGTCAGAATATAGAAGTTTTAGTGCAATATTTGGTTGTGTTTTAACTTGGGAAAATTTTTGTAGTATGTGAAACGTCACTTTTAGTTCTAAATTGGTAAATGAGGATCCTGCACAAACTGTGTGTGTCCAGGAAATAAAGAAAATGAGTTGGACATTGTCTAGTGTCTCTTATAAATTTCTCTGACCCCAATTATTGTCTCTCCTAACATATTCAGAACAATATAAAAGCACAAAAAGAGGGCTCCTGGCTTTGACATTGCACAGGCCCAGTTGTTAGCATCTGGGGAATGAATCAGTGCACAGATCTCTTCACCATCCCCCATTCAAATAACCCTATAAATATTTAAAAGTAATGTGCCCTATGCAGTAGTTTAGTAGCTAAAGTTCTTGCTTTGTACGCCCCGGGATCCCATATAGGTGCAAGATCGTGCCCGGTGACCCAACTTTCCATCCTGCTTGTGACCTGGGAAAGCAGTCAAGGACGGCCCAAAGCCTTGGCACCCTGTTCCCACATGGAAAACCTGGAAAAAGCTCTTGGTTTTGGATACACTCAGCTCCGGCTATTGCAGCCACTTGGGAAGTGAAAATCTTCCTCTCTTCTCTCTCCTCCTCTCTGTATAACTGACTTTCCAATAAAAATAAATCTAAAAAAATTAAGAAAAATATAATGTGTTATTTTCTAAATCAGTATAAAAATTCTGTGTAAGACTTAAATAAACATGTCTTATTTGTAAACATGAGTGACTGGGAAATGAAGGAGCATTTGCTGAGTTCCTGATTTGTGCCCAACTTGTTACATTTTCAGTCAAATTCCCCCAGCATCTCTGCAGAGGACAAAGTGTCTAAAGCCCCAAAGGCTATTGCATGAGCCTGACCACACAGCTCTCAGTGTTGGAGACAGGACACAGCCAAAGGCTGCCCACAAATATGAAGGAAATGATCTGACATGGGAGACTGCATTAGCGAAATGACCAACAGAATCAATGCCCACAGCATGATTTGGGCAGCATCCAGAAATTTCCCTTGCTCTAAAACTTCCCTAAACTGTACGAATGCTGCTTAGATTCCCTGCACACAGCCCTTCTTTTGGGTTTACAAATGCAACATCCGTTCCTAAGAAGTGCTGATTAAAGTGCAGATGTGTTACCTGGGAGGAAAAAATTCATTAAGCTATTAATAAAAATTCACAGCCTTTAAGAGATCAACAGGTTGAATTTATTTGACTAACTGGCTGTTACTCAGTGGAAAGCAGCAACTTCAAGTTTCACCTTCTAAGAGCAGATCCAGCAAGGTCTGGAACTCATTCCTGTAGCTTCAAGGGGGCAAGCAGGTACCCAGGAAGTGCCCTTGGGCAGAGCACCTTCATAAGCACCAGAACCCTCAGACTGAGTCCTAAGGGTGGCATAAACAGGTAGAAAATTGAAGACGAATATAAAGTAGGTGTGATTTCTGCAAGGAAAACGCAGGAGAGGGGACTCCTGGACACATCATTTGTCCACCCTCAGGCTGCATGACTTCTATATAGATAATTATAATTATAGAATGTTGATAATAAGTTCATCCAGTGAGTTTCCCATTGAAGTAAATGAAAACTATCTTCACCTCTGAACCTTTGTAATACAACAGGCCGTCTACTGCTGCCTGTCTGTGCTCAGTGCTGGCCTTCCACCTTACTGCCTGGAAAAAAGATTTGGTTGCTGAGGAATTAAAAAAAAAAAAAACCCTCTCTCTGTTGAGAGAGGGTTGGATGGAGGCAGGGAAATAAAAGGTTAAAGAGAGGGAGGTTTAAAATGGAGTTTTAAAACCAATGATCTAATCCAAGGATTGGCAGATCTTCTCAGGAAAGAGCCAGATAGTAAATACTTTAGGATTTATAGCCTTGGGTCTCTCTAGCAATTCCCAGCTTTGTGTAAACAAATGGGTATGGCTGTGCTCCAATAAAACTTTATTTACAAAATTAGACAGTGGGCGATCCCTGATCCTAGACCGCTATTAACTTACAGCTAAGGAAAATGAGGTCCAAAGAGGTGAAGTCACTGCCTGAAGCTACAAAGCACTGGTGATTCTATATTCTCCTAAATAAGTGTTTACTCCCCAGAATCACTATGCAGCTATTCGAGATTAAAGTATGAATTACACACTGGAAGAAAGGAGCCCACAGACACATGGAAATACAGGCTCAGATTTTCATTGAAGGGTAAGGTCCACTTTAACTAAAGCGTCACTGCCTAGCGGGACCGAGAGAGAGAAACATGATTACTGGAGGACCAGGCCAAGTGCAGGTGCTAAGGTCTATTCTGGATTCTTACTCAGGGAATTAATGAGACCATCACTTCTGTTTTCCATTTACAATGTCAACAGCACAGACACTCTTGCCAGGTCTCCAGGGCCATGAGTGGGGCCACGTGGGGCCCTAACCTGTTCCATCACTTTTTATTTTATTAACATCTCATAGAAATATCAGTTCATACTTCTCACAGCTCTGTTCAAGATGGCTTTCAAAACATCCAGTAGTTACCACCCAGCTCTTGCTGACTTACTCTTCTCTCTTCACCGTCCAATCAAAGGATGGAGGGAGATGAGCCATGTATGCAGGCTGCTCCAAAAGAGAAGCGCACCTGCAGCACGACCAGGTGGCAAAAATGTTCATGTTCCAGCAAGCTCATAAAACATTCATAGTTCCCATATAGCCAGTGTCCTGCTCTTCTGGATAAAGGCATTAGACAGCCACTCTGGAAACTCGTTAACATGAATGTGACAACAATAACAGGAGGGAATATTGGTGGAGTGAACAATAAGCGTAGGCACCGTGCCAGGTACCCTGCACAGTATACCTTGCTCAACTCACAGGGTATTGTGAGTTACAGCTGAAATGCAGAAATGAGGGCTGGCTGAAACGTACATGCTTAGGAAGTCCAGGAGCCAGGATATGCACCTGCTGCTGTTGCTGGGAAAATGATTGAAAAGTCTACACACAGCTCGACCTGAAATTTTTCATGGTGATCCTTTCTGTTGTAAGTTAACCACCCTGATATTAAGAGGAAGAAGACACATTTTTTGAAAGGTATATATACATATATATATATATATATATTTATATAATCTTCATAATTGTGTAATTAGTGCTGACTTGGAAACTCTCTCCCCACCAAGATTTCTTTTTCGTTCAGCATACCCTCTTCCTCTTTTGCCCTCTGCCTCTTGCTCTCTGCTTCACTCCGTCTCTTTCTACCTGTCCCATACACATACAGAACCACACAGATGTAGGAACCAACCGTCTGCTTCTCTCCAAGCCACTTGCATTCTCTCTTGCCTACATATGGGTGTGTGGTATGTCTTATAAACCCATTCTCAGCTAGACAAATGGAGTAGGCTGCTGATTGGTTTCTTTAGTCTCTCATTTTTCTGGTTCCTCTGCAACAAAAAAATGATTTTTGTTGCATTTTTATTTTGAATCTTTGAATTTTATGGTAGAATTTTATAAAGATTAGGATTTCTGCCCCTCCCCAAGTCCCACCCCCCAACTGGTTTTCCCCATGTTGCTGCAATAGTGTAGTCCTTCACAAGCAGTCATGATTGTCTCAGTCTGTTATTTAAGTGTGTCCTGACATTGCTGGTACAGGAAATGTCAGACAGTCCAGGATCCCATTGTCTACGCATGTCCAACCTTTTCATTGGGAGTCCATCTTTGATTTGGAAGCAGGGATGCATATTGCATTGTATCTCCACATCTGGATATGGTAGTCTCTATTACTCCATCACTATACCTTCCCTTCAACGAGAAGCCACAAAGCAAGGGCAACGACCAGTATGAATTAGAACAACAAAATTACAGCACATGGAGTCAAAAAAAGCATGTCACTGAATAGCCAAAGCATGGGCGACAAAAGAATGATTTCTAAGGGCTTCCAGTGGCTTCCTTTTGCTGTTAGCAAAATTTCAGAATGGCTTGCAGGCCTGCCTCCCACTCTTTCCTCCCTTCTCCATTGCTCTTTGCCTCTGCTCTCTAGTAATGAGGACCCACTTTCTGTCCCCCAAGACTCTTTTCCCAATGACTTTCAATGCTCTGTCACTTTTAGATGTTCTTCACACCTGTCAGCAAGCCCGCCTGGTCTGGTCCCCAAGGGTTCCACCCACCCTTCAGAACTCCAAGCATTTTTGGTGCTTCCCTCTCTGATATCCCAGCCTGGGGTGTCTATCTGATACAGCTCAAGACAACCAATAGAATTTCCAACATGAGAAACTGTCTTTGATGGGGCAGCTGGTAGACCCAGGAGTGGAGTCCCAAGGTCACATAGAAGGTCCAACAGTTCCAGACTCCAGCTTCCTATTAATGCACACCCAGGCAGACAACAGACTGGCTCGAGAACCTGGGTGCCTGACACCCGTATGGGAGGCCTACACTGAGTTCCCAGCTGCTGGTCTCAGCCTGTGGCTGTTGCAGGCATTTTGGGGAAGGAGGATGAACCAGCCGGTGGGAGCTCTCTTTCTGTCTGTCTCAGGCTCCCAGTAAGCTTTAGAAACATAAATTGACCGGTGTGATTGTTCCTGAGTCTTGCAGGAAACTAACTGCAAGCTCCAGAAAGGTGAAACTGGGCTTGTTGTCCCTCATCCTGCAATCTGACATATGGTAGGCAAACAAAAACATTTGCTAATTAAAAAAATAATATTCCGTATCATTCAGCCTTCTAGATCCTTGCCAGCACTGTTCAATATCCCCGTCCCTAAACCCTGAGCTAATTATGAAAAGTATCTTGAAATATGTCCTCCCTTCATGATGCCACGGTGGTAAATACATTAAAATAAACAAATAGAAAGACAATGAGAAGCTCCTGATAAAATTGCATTAGCAGCTGCTCTAACATTTTTATTCTACAACAAAACCAGAAAGTAAAATTTAGCTGCTTGACGTATTCCCAAGCTACTAGGGAAACACACACACACACACACACACACACACACACACACACACACACACAGCCTGAGAGACCCTAACTTTACTGTTTCCTTACACAGTCATTGGATATTTCCTAAGAGAATTCAAACTGCCACGCCCTAAAGCACTTTTCATGGCACACAGCCTCTTGGCTGCCCAGAAATCCTTAATGCAAATGGTAGAGACTGGTCAGAGAAACCCAGTGGAGCACTTCATCCACTGGCAGCACATAAGCCTAGGAAAGCTGCGCTACCTTCAGCCCTGACCCATTCTGGGCGACTGAGCCCACTGGCACTTCTGCAGAGGGCACTGGAGTTCCTGCTCAGCCTGGCCTCATCACAGAGCCTGGCTTTTTGAATTTATATATCATGTCTAGGTAGGGTTAATTTTAGTAACTGCCTTTCTCACACTTACACCTGCATGAGAAGGTACGCGTAAGGCATTCCCCAGGGAACAGATGGACGCGGGGCAGGCAATCCTGGGCCGGAGAAAACAACAGCTTGCGCATCTTCTTTCAAATCTTCAAATCAGAAATTTCATAGTGGCATGAACTGCAGGATGAAGTCTGTTTTCCCAAAAAGGGGATTTTGCACTGACCTGATGCCAGCCTCTAAGACTGTCTTTCAAACAGGGTATTTTGCAAATAAGAAAAGTGCCTTACAATCTATTTAATTAGCAATTGCTCACAAGAATTTTGGCAATGCAGATGACTGTTATTTACATTTTTATGATTGAATTAACTTGTTTCAAACATGCCCTCAACAATGTCTTGGTGTCTGATGTCAGACCAGTTGCATTGGACTGGAAACAATGAACAAGGGAAGGGATTTGTCTGCAGCCACACATCTTACTACCTTCCTTCCTCTTAGGACTTACAGCTACTTTCAATGGCATTAATGACAGGCCAGGCACCTGCTTGCCCCTGGGCATTTACAAGAGATGAATTTGGATGCATAGGTCATTTACCTTGACCTCCTGCTAATCTCATCAGTTACTACAGAGATAGGTGTCTGAGAGGAACCTGCCCAGATGTCTTTGTCAGGACAAAGAAGGCACACCTAGTCCAGCAGAGAAGAAGCAGTCTTTTGAAAGGGCTGGAAACCACAGTTTCAGGGAGTAGCTGCCCTGGTCGCATGACTCAGCCAACCCTCTGCAGACTTGTTAGGTTGAGAGGCAGCTGAAGAATCTGGACTACTTGCCAATACATAAGCTGTGGCACATCCATTCTCTAGAATGGGATTTAGAAGTTAAAAACAATGCACTAAGTTTACACAAATCAATATGAATAAATCTTAAAAACAAATCATTGAGTAAAAATTCACTGGCAGACAGCATATACAGGATGATAACATTTGTGTGAAAAAAATCACTCACTTGGAGCTGACGTTGTAGCACACCCAGTTAAGCTGCCACCCACACTTCCAGCAACCCAAATGAGCACCTTCCCACTTCTGATCCAGTTCCCCACTCAAGCAACTGAGGCACTACCAAAGGATGGCCCAAATCCCTGTGCCCCTCCCACACATGTGGGAGAGCCAGAAGAAGCTTCTGGCTTCCTGCTTTTGCCTGGCCCAGCCCTGACTGTTGCGGTCATTTGGCAAGTGAACCAACAGAGGGAAAGCTTCTATCTCTCCCTCTCTCTCTAATTCTGCCTTTCAAGTAAGTAAAATAAATCTTTAAAACAAAAGGCAAACAAAAAAGCTTCCTATAATTTTTTCCTTATTAAAAAATTTACAATCAATATATGCATAAACTACAAAAATTCTTATGTTTAACAACTGAAATTATTTCAAGAAGACTTGGGATTTTTTAAGTCGCAAGTATGTAAAAATATTAGAAACTTTTTGTTCTTTACAGCAACTTGAAAATAAGTTAAATCTCCGCTTTTATAGCTGTACAACAGAAATATATATAATTACACAGCATATAAATTATAATAATATATATTCATATAGTTTTATGCATAAGAAAGTGGTCTGCAAGCTTTGAATTCATGTTGTGAATCAGGTCCTCTTCTAAGCATCTTGCACATTGTAACTCATTTACACATCCTATGACTCAGCAAAGTAAGCGCAATCCTCATGCTCATTTTGTTGAGAAGGTGGCCAAGGCACAAGGGGGAAGTGTCTGCTCAAGATTAACAGGTGGTGCATGAAGGAGCCGGGATGGGGATCTAGGCAGACTAGACAACCCTTTGTTTAACCTTGGCAATCTGGAAGGCTCCCACAGGTCTGATAGGACTCACGAAATGCCCAAAACCAGTTCTCTCAGGAAAGAACTTCTGTCTTCCGGGTGAAAAGCTGCTGGACATGGGCAGCACAACATCCATCTCATTCCTCAGAGGGGAGTATGACATGGCCACAGAAAACTGACCTCTACCTAATCCCCTGGCATACAGGAAGTCAGAAGAGCGAAGCACAGGCCAACAGCCAGCTTCCTGGAGCCCCAGGGCACTAGCTTCCAAAATCACTGATCAGGGATCATGAATTATTGAATGCTTTCAAAGCATTTTTTTTAAGTTAGCCAATATTTTCTTTTTGCTTTCAATGATTTTTTTTCCCCTCAAAGGAACTTTGAAAGTTACAGGAAGTAACAGAACAAATGTGATTAGTAACTCAAAAGAATACAGTTTTACTTTACTTGAAGCTGTGGCTAGACTAAAATTCTTTTTTCCTTCTTTTTTTTTCTTTTTATGGATAGGCTCCAGGTGAAAGGTCAAACACATGTTCAACTTAGTAGATACATATCTATTTCTCATCCCTCTCACAATCATAAAAAATCATTTTAACTCCAAGCATGAAATGTCCAGTGAAGAATGAAAGTAGTGTAGCTATGTATTTTAAATATCTTGTTGAGAGAGATATATAAAGAAGATCTAAAAGCATACATAAGTAATGTGAAGAAAACAAAAAGTCAATTTAACTCCAGTAAATTTCTTTAAATTTAATAGTTTTTTAAAAAAGGGATATGTTTCTAGGGTATTACTTTAGCTTGTATAGGGAACATTATTCACAGCATCAAAATTTACGAAAGCAAAGATTATGGATTTAATAGGAAAAAGTGACATAGCAATAATGGAGAGGATGTTAGAGCGGAAGTGCAGAAAGGAGCTGAGTTGAAGGAGATACAAATCTCCATTCTTCATATGTCAAGATGGGAAGTCAACATCTACATTGAAAGCTGCTCGTAAAGTAGGTCTCTCCAAACACTCAGAGCTTGGCTGACCTCCATATGCCAAGGGCAAGGATCAGTACTTGGTTATCACCATATCTGGCCCTGGGAAGCCTTTGACATAATTGTTTACAACTTTCCCATCCCTGGTTTTCTAACAACATCATTGCCCCTCCCCCATTGTGTCTGTTCATTGGTTGCTCATCATTCCATACTCTGTACCCAGCACATCTCTAACCTCTTCTGCCCTATGGAACTCCCAAATGAACATCCAACAGCAAAGTGATCATAATTACCATCATTTGGACAGGGACACTTTTAAGAATAAAAGAAAAATACTGATCGCTTACCTGATATTGATGAATCCTCGACTTTTACCCACCTTAACGAAAATCTTGTCCTTCCTGTTTCTCAGGCCAACATGCTGTGAGTCATCTATGATTCCCAAGGTTCTAACAACCCCGTATTCAGTCTCTAAATTACTCTTCCAGACTCCAACCCACCAAACATGTCCTGAGACCCACCCTTGCCTATATTCTCCGTACTCAAAGTCATCATCACTTCTTGGTCACGTTTTTAACAGTTTCCTTAGCACTTCCTTTTAAGCTCTGGCTATCTGTTCTGTTTTCAGGAACCAGAGAGGTACTTTCCAGCTCTAAGTCCCATCCTGGAACTTTATTAGTCCCTTTCTCAAAAACCTCCATAAATTGTCACTCAGAATGAGAGCTGGAAGCCGTGAAAGGAGCAAGGTCCTACACAATCAGTTCCTCTATGACCACGTTGTTGGTTAATCACCCCTGTTATTCCACTCTAGCCTGGGATCCTCCTAGATATTCTTTTTTTCTGGAACACACACTTTCCCAACTAAGGAACATTGCACTTCATGTACACTCTCTCTGCAAGCATTTCCCTCACTATCCTTGGGAGTAATTCACTCCAGTTTTCTTCTTTTGGTTTTGGATTCATGTGTGACTTTCTGATTTTGATATTCTGTCTTCACTCCAATACTCTCTCCACCTTTTAAATGCTCAGTTTCCCATAACTGCAGTAACCCATATGTTCCACGGATTTCCTCTGCTCCTTGAGTTCCCCACTACCCTCCTCCCGACGGTGAGGAGGTCAGCTCTATGGAGAACAGTGACTTTTGACTATCGTTTGCAAGTTCGATGCCTCATTAAGTATGTGTTGAATGAATGACACCAGAAGGGAAGCCGATTTAAGCCTTAGAAGATACAGCTGGAACAGTTGACATGGCTTGCTATCTCGGGGGCAATTCGAGGCTGGGATAGGAGATGACTGTTTTAAACATCTTAGTACTAGATGACTCTAAAAATCTATTTTTAGCATGTCTTAATTGAATTAATGTGTGACCCAAGACAAATTAAGGACTTCACAATCCCAAACTGCTAGAGTTTGTGCCAATAAGGCCAAGAGCTTATCTTTACATGTTCACAGTCTTGAATCCCCCCAGAGACATGTGCTCATTGCTCCCTCATGCCTGTGGAGATTCTGGGACATGCTTTGTCTGGACTTCTCTACCCACCTCCCTGTGAGTTTCACAGGAATCTACCTGCATAACTGCTCAGAGCAACTAATTGAAAACCTCCAAAACATAAAACATCCAAGATGGTGTAGGGAACTTTTCCCAGATTGTATTTAACCTATTAATACCCCATAAAGAAACAAAAGTAGGATTCATTGCGTTATTTGGGAAAGGCTTATCTGGTGATCAGGAAACATTCCTTTGTTGGGTATTTCTGATCCAAAGGATTAAAAGGAAATTATTTGTGCAGAAGTAGAATCCTAATGGAACAAAATGATTACTTACATTAATTCAGATGATCGCTTCTCTTTGTTGTTTTTAGTTTCTTATGACAAGAACTGAACAGAAGCAAAGAAGAAAATCTGTTATAAGTTGAACATAATTGTCTGGGCACAGTATTACTGAATAGCTATACTTTTTACTACGTTTAAAGATTTTTTTTGCAACTCACCACTGGCTAACTAATAGCAGATTTCAACAAATAGATTTCTCAGAGGACCCAGCATTTAATTTTCTCCCCCACCCTTGTGTTAACTCTGAATCTCCCTCAGGCTATTTGGTTAGCTGTAGAAATCAGCAGAAAGAGTGGTGAGATGTCCCCTTGTAGAAAACTGACAGAGGTAGAGATGGGAATAATGAAAATCAAACTTGGCAAAAAAAAATGGTTTTCCAGTATATTGAAAAGAGGATTGAATCCACCGCAGACCAAGAAATCCCCTCATCAAATCCAATCTTGATTTTTACCTATGAACTGATTAGTCCCACCTGTCACTCAGCCATTTTATCTCCTTGGCTCAGCATCAGAGCAATTTTGCTGTGGTTTCTCAGTCCTGTGTCAGTCCACCAAGTCCAGGTTATTGTTCAATGTGGTTTTATATATATATATATAAATGTGTGTGTATATATATATATATATATATATATATATAAAATATAGTCACTTAAACAAATTTCAGACTGCTCTTAGCAGACATTTAAATCATGTTCTTAAACCCTCAACGTTTTGTTGAAACTGTAGTTTCCAGCAGCAATGCAAAGAAAACTATGAAATCCCAGGGCTGGTGCTTAATAAAACAGATGTATTTTTGTAGACCACAAGCAAGGTAAAGTCTGATTTGAAAATATAGGTAACTTTAAGAGTACAGAGGCAAGATATTAACAAATATTTGAAGCCCTTAAGTATCCCGTGAGTGTAACATATTTGGAAAAACTGTACGTGAGCAAATAAATCATTCTGGCAAAAATAATATAATGGTTTTATGTTTTTCATTAACACTGTACCTTTGAAAATATTCTTTCACGTCTCACTTACATTTTATCACAATATTTTCCCCTTGTTTTTTCTGCTGATAATGATTATCTTGATTTATGAACACAGCTAGAGAAGTTGGACAAGCCAAATACCTTTCCATATTAAAGACACTAAGTATGTAAAACCACTGGGTGAGGAAAATAGCTTTTCCCAACCAAAGCCCTGATTACAGGCTTAGTTTCAAAAACAGTAAGGAATATAATGACCTTACGCTGATCCTCTGTTGATGAGATATAATCAACTTTTTTTCTTTCATTCTTTTTTCAAATTTTAATACCAATAGAGCATTTATAAATGATCACCCTATTTAAACAAAGTTTTTATAAAATTAAACAACTCACACAACATTGTATTAGGAGAGAAAGTTCTTCATATTTGTTTTTCTTTATGGTACATAGGTTTCTATCACTGCTGCACATAGAGTTCCATCAAGCCCAATCTGCTGTAAGGGATGGCCCCTCACTTCATCTATGAAATTTTTTGAAACACACTCACTAATTCTAATTCTGAATGTGACAGAAAGGAATTTTCCAAATATAGTATCACTAGGCATTGAGTGATTTAATCGAATATCCAGGTAATTTCAAAAAGCTGCTCTACCTAACAAGCCATTGAACTTGACTGGACAATAAGATGCTGGACTCTGTGTTTGGTATATGCTTGCAGTGAGGGAATCTCAACTGAACTTGAACTGTGGTTACGCAACAAGGTGGAGGAATCCACCATGGGGGGAGGGTTTGGGGAGGGGTGGGGAGAACCCAAGTACCTATGAAACTGTGTCACATAATACAATGTAATTAATGAATAAATTTTAAAAAAAACTGCTTCATTTTACGTGAATTTTCCTTCTAGAAATTTCAGATTAGATGAAAGAAGACCAAGCAGGTAGCTTTGCTCCTCTTCTTCCTTCCTAATCTCACAATACCACTGACAAAATAAAACTGTGATTGCAAGCTTGAGAAAGTTGTTTCTCAAGCTTCCAAGCCCTGAGTAATGGAGAAAAGCATTGAAGGTAGAAAATGGAATTGAGTTGCCATTCATTCATTCAGCAAAAGGCTTCAATGAGCAGGAAGAGCAGGGAAGAACCACTCAAGACTTCTATCCCCTTTATTAGCAGTAACAGTTTTGACTTTTGTTCCATTCTCCACAACTGGGTTTCTATGTGCCCACTGGCTACAAGAATGAGCATTTGTCTTTCCTCATCACTATAGTGGAGACAACAATCTCCTAAAACTGCTAAGGTAGATGGCATATTGAAATCAATATGTACATGATTTTTCCTATTTTGTTTTTAATTTTATGATACAATTCCACAGGTTCTGGGAATTCTGTTACCCACTCCACAAATTCACTCACCCCAGTTGATTTTCCCCATATTATTACAATAGTATAGTCCTTCACAAACAGTCATAAATTCATCACTCTGCTATTTAAGCATATCCTGACATTTTGTATATGGACAATGGCAGATAATCCAGCATCCTGTTGTCAAGATGAATGCAACAATTTCATTGGGAATTCATCTTTAATTTGGTAGTAAAGATACATACTGAATTTTATTTTCATTTATGGATATGATAGTCTCTATTACAGAGTTGCTATGCATCTCCTTAAATGAATATCCATAAAACAAAATCAGCAATGGGAATAACATTAAATAATTTCACAGCACCATGAAGTTAAATAACATGCTACTGAATAACCAATGATTTGATGAAGAAACGAAATGGAAAAAACAAAACTGTCTTGGAGAATAGGATGCCAATATACGATCAGTGAGTCAGTGATGGATTTAATAAGAGAAAGAAACTATTTTATTTTCCTGTGGGATCAGTGTAATGCAGAAGTCCGTGAGTTTTCGTGAGCTCATTACATGCGCAGATCACTGTTGTTCCTGCAGTTTTAAATTATTTGCCACACTGTAAGAAATGACACCTTATGTGCCACTACCAGAATTCTTAGGTCTGAGCACTACTTGGACCTATCTTGGGTGGAACCTGTAGGATGCCACGCTGTTGCAGTTGACTGAGTCAGAAATGAGTTCACTCCCAGGTCTGCATATGCTCAGTCCTTTCCCCTGCCTTTGCCTCCTTAAACAAAATGGTGACTGATTCAGCTCTAGGTGAGCAGACTGGACTATGAAATCCATCCAGGTCCTGTACTGCCCGTCTGGATTCCGCTGCTCTGTCTTGTGTTCCTGGTCAAATCAAACAGACCAGCAAGACGGTTAGTTCTTTGTCTTGGTTCACCTCCAGAGCTCCCAGTGAAAGTCACTTCCCACCTTGTTGCTGGTGGAGTTCCGGCTACTGGTGAAGTTCAGATTGCTGTTAGCTGAATGCTGCTGGATTATCAGTCACTGCAACACCACACCATTGTTTTTGCTGCTTTCCTGTGTCTGTCAGTCTCCAGGTACCCCTCTGCTGTTGTTCTGTCCTCTCCTATTTCCTGGAATGTGTCCTTTCTGTTTCATACTGGTTAATGTTTCTCTGTTTGGTTAAACGTGTCCTTACGCTATTTTGCCATCTTGATTGCTTCCTATGCTTAAGGTTCTAAGTATGAAGTGGTGTTGGATTTTATCAAATGACTTCTCTGCATATATTGAAATAAATCATTTGGCTTTTATTTTTTTCATTTTGTTGATGTGTTGTATCACACTTATTGATTTTTAAATGTTAAACCATCGCTGCATGTCAGAGATAAATTCTACCTCTTCTGGGTGAATGATTGTCCTGACAAAGTGTTGGATTCTATTAACTAGCATTTTGTTGAGGATCTTTGCATCTTTGTTTATCAGGGATATCGGTCTCAGTTCTCTTTTCTCTGTCGTATCTCTATCTGGCTTTTGTTCTAATATAGTATTGGCTTCATAGACAAAGTTTGGATGGATTGACTCCCTTTCTATTATTTGGGAAAGCTAGTGAATAATTTGGGTAAATTCTTCTTGAAAAGTTTGGTAGAATTCAGCAATGAAGCCATCTGGTTCAGGGCTTTTCTTGGTTGGGATGGCTTTAATCACTGATGCAATTTCAATCCATGTTCTAGGTGTATTTGTATTAATGGGCTCATGATTCAATTTTGGTGGATTGTATGTGTCCAAAACTCTATCCATCTCTTCTTGATCTTCTGATTTGTTGGCATGTAGTTGCTTGTAATAGTTCCTAAAAATTCTCTGCATGTCTGAGGTATCTGTTGTTATATTTCCTTTTTCGTCTCTGATGCTACTGATGCATATCTTCTCCCTGACTTTAGTTAGTTAGTTAGTTAGCTAGCTAGCTAGCTAGTTAGTTAGCTAGTTAGTTAGTTAGCTAGTTAGTTGATTAGTTGGGCCAGTGGGGAATCTCTTTTATTGATTTTCTCAAAGAACCAGCTCTTTGATTCATTGATCTTATGTATTGATCTTTTGGTTTATATTTTGTTTATTTCATTCCTTATTTCGGTTCTTTCTTTTTTTATTCTAATCATCGAATTGCTTTGTTATTGTTTTTCTAGCTCCTTCAATTATAAGATTATCTCATTTAGTTAGTGCTTTTCTAATTTCTTAACATAGGCATTAGTTGAGACAAACTTTCCTCTTAACACTGCCTTGATTGTGTCCCATTAGTTTTGATATGTTGTGTTGATGTTTTGAGCAATTTTTAAATTTCCCTCTTTAATTTCCTCTCTAACCCATGCTGAATTAGTAGCATATTATTCAGTCTCCATATATTTGCATGTCTTTCTTTCTGGGTGTTTTGACCTACTGGTCTCTAGTTCCACTCCATTATGGTTTGAGAAGATGCATGGTATAATTTCAATTTTTAAAACTTTGCTGAGGCTTGTTTTGTGACCTTTAATAATATGGTCAATCCTGGAGTAGCTTTCAGGTACTTATGAAAAAAGTATATTCTCTGTCTGTAGGATGAAATGTTTGGTAGATACCAATTAAGTCCATTTGCTCTAGTGTGTGAGTGAGTTCTGTTGTTTCTTTGCTAAGTTTTTTGTCTCATCGATCTGTGCATTGATGTTAATGGGATATTAAGGTTCCCTCTATTAATGTATTGGAGTCTATTTCTCCCTTTAAATCCAATAATATCTATTTCATGTAGCTAGGTACATTTGGTGTGTATACATTTATTATGGTGATTTCTTTTAGCTGAATGGATCCTTTGATCATTATTTGGTGGGCTTCTTCATCTCTTTTAATACTTTTCATATCAAAATCTGTATTATATGATATAAGAATAGTCATTCCAGATCCTTTTCCCTTTCCATTAGCCTGGAATATCTTTTTTCATGCTTTCACTTGCAGATTCCAGTGATCTTAATCAGAGAAATGAGTCTCCTATATGTAACATATAGATGAGTTTTGTTTTTTGATGCAGGCTACTAATCTATGACATCTGATTGATGAGTGAAGCCAGTTACATTCAGGGTTAATATGAATAGGTGGCAATTTGGTCCTGTCATCATAGCAATGGGTCATTCTTTGATTTAGTCTTCTGTTGCCCTTTTACTAGGATGCTCTCCAGGTTTTCCTTTGGTTTTGGTAGGTGCTGTTTCTTTTTTTCTACAAAAAGCACATGTTTAAGTATCATTTATAGGGGAGGTCTGAAGAAGGCATATTCCTTCAACTTTTCTTTACTGTGGAAGAAATTTATTTCATTTTTAGAGAAAGAAAAGTTTTGCTGGGTATGTTATCCTGGGCCAACATTTTTTTTTCCCTTTTAGAATCTGGAATATGTCACTCCATTCTCTTCTGGCCTGTGGGTCTGATTGCCATTCCTCTATATGTCTATTCAAGTTTTCACAAGAAAAAAAATTTGACTAAAGATAGTTTAATTATCATGTGTCATGTAAAGATTGCTTTTGGTTAGCCCTATTGGGATTTCTATACCCTTCCTGTATTCTGTTTCCCAATTCTTTCTCCATATTAGGGAACTTTCATTTATTATTACATTGAATATATTTTTATACTCAGCTTCTCTTTCTGCGCCTTATGGAACTCTCATAATTCTTACATTTGGCCTTTTAATCATGTCTCTTAATTCTTGAATACTTTTTTTTAGCTTGACCCAGCTCTGCTCCCAGCATTTTGATTGTTTCCCCATTGGAAGAAGAAATATCATCCAATTCTGAGATTCTTTCTCCTGCTTCATTCATTCTATTATTTAGACTTTCCACTGAATTCTTAATTTGCTCTCATTTCCAATAGTTCTGTTTTATTTTGCTTCAGTGTTACTATTTTCTGTGTGACATATTCCTAAAATTCCCTAAACTCCTGTATGTACTTTTCACTGTTGATAAGTTTGTAATGAATTTTTGGAATTCTGCAGCTCCCATTTTCTCCATGTATTCCGTTGATGTGTTTTCCCGATGTATAACTCTGAGGTTGGCAGAGCCTTTTGCTCCTTTGCAGGGAAGTCCTCAGTAATACTCATTATGCCTGTTTCTTCTTTTGCTCTTGGTCACTGCAATTCTGGTTAGCAGATTGTTCTCATTTGGGCTGGTTTCTAAGCTATTTTACCCACATGTCTACATGTCTACAGGTTAGGTTTATTGATTGAGTTTGGTACACAAGTCCTTGTTTGTAGCCACCTCTCCATCTAGTGAGTTACAGACCTGGGCTCTTATGCTAGGCTTCCACCACAAACCCCTTCCATAGCCCCAGCATCTGGTTCGCCCTTCTCCACCTCCTGAGATCCCATGCTGTGGCCATACCATTGTCTATACAGTTTTTCTCCCAGTTCTGATTCAAGCAGTGCCTAGGATTAGGAAGACACCAGTTGTCCTAAATAACTGGGTTATTGATGGTGCTGACCTCACCAAAACTCTGCTGGCCATTAAATCTGAGGGTCACCTGGACCTATCTTGGGTGGAATCTTCAGGGTACTACATCAGTACTGTCTTCCCTGTGAGACCAGTGTAACACACTTTGCTAGAAATGATTTTGCTTCCAGCTTAGCACATGCATAGCTTACTGCTATCCCTCTAGTCCCTCAGCCTTTGTCACACTACACAAAATGTGTCTGATGTGGCACTTGTGGAGTTCTAGGTCTGCTGGCCATTAGGTCTGGAGGCCACCCAGACCCATTTTGGTTGGACCCTGTAGAATGCCATTTTGGAACTGTTTCATTTTTTTCTGGGGGACCAGGGCAATGAACTGAGCTGGAAGTGATTTTGCTCCTAGTCTAGTGCTTGCACAGTTCACTGTTGTCCATCCAGTCCCACAGACTTTGTCCCCATGGACAAAATGTATCTCATCACTCATGGTTTAGCACATGCTCAACTTGCTGTTGTTCCTCCAGTCCCACAGCCTTTGCCCCCATGGACAAAATGGCTCCTGATCACTCTTGGTTTAGTGCATGTGCAGCTTACTATTGTCTCTCTGTCCTTCAGCCTTTGCCACAGTATACAAAATGGTGCCCGATGTGGTGCTGGTGGAGTTCTGCATCTAATTGCCTTTAGGTCTGGGGGCCACAAGGACACACCTTGTATGGAACCTGCAGGATATGAAATTGGCACTAGTTTCTCTATGTGATCAGTGCAATCTGCTAAATCAGAACGGAGCCTGCTCATAGCCATCCCTCCAGTCCCACAGTTTTTGTCCCACTATACAAAGTGGTAGCTGATGCAGCACTTGTGGGAGTCTGGGCTATGAGATCCACCCTGTTCCTGTACTGTCCCTTGAAGTCCACTGTTTTTTCCATCCTCATGGTCAGATCAAACAAACAGCAGGATGAACAGTTTTTTGCCTGTGTTCACCTCCCGATGAACTACCATTTCCCATGTTGCTGACACTGAAGCTCTGCCTGCCAGTGGAGTTTAGATCATTACACATCAACTGCTCCTGGGTTATCTGGTTAGTGCAATCCAGCTCTGCTGTCACAGTTGCCTCCCCATGTCCAATGGTCTCCAGGTTTCTCTCTGCCATTGGCCTGTCCTCTGTTTTCCTGGAATCTGCCCTCTGTGCTTCACCCTGGCTAATGATTCTCCTGACATCTTGTCTTGCTTATGTACATGATTTTTAGATACAGAAAACTTTTGCAAATATAGAGAAACAAATAAACAAAAAAATCAGGAAACAGGGGCCATTCTAAAATGTGGACAGAGGTACAAATGTGCCAAATCACAAAAGAGATACTCAATTAAGGAGATAAAAGCATACAGTGAAGGACTTATTATTATTACCATGAATAACCCAAAATACGTGAAATTAGAATATGATATATGATACTGTGGTGTGAGTACAGACTTGTGCAGCTATTCTGGGAAACAATTAAATAATATATAGTTAAGTCAAGCATCCGTTTACCTTTTGACCCAGCAAACCTGCTTCAATGTATAAGTTTCATAGAAATTATTACATGGGCCACAAATGGACAGATACGTTTATTACAGTACTGTTCATGATGGTGGAGACGAGAGATGAATGAGAGGTAAAGGTGGTGGCTGTATAGCATGACAGAATAGGAGGCAGTTAGAAGTAATGTGATTGGATTTGCAAAATACTCATAAGGTGTAAAGTGAAAAATAAGTGAAAAACAGAATGAGATCCATAACTCAATGCCATTTGTAAAAATGTAAACATCCATGCAAACCAGTGTTTATTTGATGATAACCCGTTAGGACAAGTACCTATGGAGGATAAAGTAGGAAAGGAAATGGACATAAAGAATATATTAAAAGGGAAAAGGAACCTTGCCTGGACCAAGAAAGATAACATGCCACAACCTGAGAACAATGGTATTGATTTCATCCTTAGCAAAAAGAAAAAAGCACTTTTCTTAGTACCTGCAAACACACATCCATGTCCTCATAAAACTACATTACTTAGAGAATTCTGACACAAATGTTTTGAGTTTTATGTCTACATGGACCCATCTGAGTTAATATGTTTTCGTCCAAAGGTGAGCCCATCTACAGTGGCAGCTAATCAGGGAAAGTGATCGCAGCTCACAATGCAGCAGCTCCGAGAGACAAGCAGAGACGTGCACACCATGGAAGACCAACAGGCCGGGAGCTAGAAGACCTGGACCTCGTGGACAGCTCCGCCTCTTTGGAAGAAATGATGGAGCATAGCTTTCCAGACCATCGGTGAGTTTTCAAAACTCCAAAGAAGCAAGCTTATCAGTTAAAATAATTTCCTACACTTTATTTAACTTTCTCAATACATGTTCACAAATAATGAGATACTAACTAAATAAACTTTCTAGCCTTCTAATTATTAGCCTTTTTTTCTGGCTTCAAAAACCTAAAGAGTGAAGCTCTCCCTCCATAATCAATGATGGGAAGAGAAAGCTGTCAAGCGTTAAGATTCCCCCACGCCCCTGGTGGTCAGCTGAAATGGATTCCCTGTTTTACTCCAGGGATGTTGAGCAGTGTTGAAGTCTAGAAATAACTGCTCTTTTCTCAATTTAGATACGATGAATTGGGTGTCTTCTTTTTCAAACAGAAACATTCAAGGGAGCCTGCATGCATAATTTATCATGACGCAGGACGAGATAAAGTTGATTTGCTGGATGTACCCTGCCTCCATCTCCACCCCTTCTGGATACAAACAGGTATCTCTCTGGAGAATCAGAGGCCAATGCTGGTGGCAAATGCTGCAAAGCAATTTGTCAACTTCGTCATTTTCATAGATGATGGCATGTTGGTTACCTGACAACAAGGACTACAGAAACAGTTTTTAAAGGATCTCTTGGTAGACCCTTAAAACTTAGTGACTATGAGATTTTGGATAAACTACTTAAAATTATCCAATGTTCATTATCTCAAAAAGATTGAAATAGTCTTAATTGCATATATTGCTAGGGGGATTAAATAAATCACTTAGGGGGAAGAAGTAAGCAGAGAATCCACTATTTGTGTTAACCTGAAGTCACTGCCTTTGAGTCACATCCAGATTTTACATATCTGCATTGTACTTTTAAAAAAAAGATTTATTTTTATTGGAAAGTCATATTTATAGAGATAAAGAGAGAAAGAGAGAAAGATCTCCTGTCTGTTGATTTACTTCCTAAGTGATGATAGTGGCCGGAGCTGAGCTGATGGGAAGCCAGGAGCCAGGAGCTTCTTCCTGATCTCCCCCTGAGGGTGTAGGGTCCCAAGGCTTTGCGCTGTCCTTGACTGCTTTTTCAGGCCACAAGCATGGAGTTTCATGTAAGGTGTAGCAGCTGGAACACAAACTGGCACCAGTATAGGATCCTGATGCATACAAGATGAGGACATTAGCCACTAGGCTACTGCACTGGGACCCCCAAGTTGTACTTTTTATTGGGCTTATAAGTAGAGCTGATTTATTTAAAGAAAAATGGACATTGAGTCCACACAAATGCCATGATTACAACCTGTGCTTTATAAAGCCTTTCTCCAGATACAGAAGTCAACTGAAAATAGCAATGCTATCACATTTCAGTGGAAGCACCTGATAATTCAGCACTAGATAAACAAGTGAAGCTGTATGCCACTCTTTTCTGTACTTGAAAGCAATTTAATGACTCATTTGCTTTTGTGTTTCCCTATTTATTACATTTTGTTACAAGCATGACTAGAGGGTTATACATACATATATATGCATCCAGAAGTTTTAAAAATATTGTATTGTATAATCAAGTTAGTATGTCCATGTATATAATTAAGGGTCAGTGCCTGGGCCCAGCACGATAGCATAGTGGTTAAGGTCCTCGCCTTAAACATGCCAGGATCTCATAGGGGCACCTGATCTAATCCTGGCAGCCCCACTTCCCATCCAGCTCCCTGCCTGTGGCCTGGGAATGCAGTGGAGAACAGCCCAAAGCTTTGGGACCCTGCACCCATGAGGGAGACCCGGAGGAGGCTCCTGGCTTCAGATTGGCTCAGCTCCAGCCGTTGTGGCTGCTTGGGGAGTGAATCATCGGATGGAAGATCTTCCGCTCTGTCACTCCTCTCTGTATATCTGTCTTTCCAATAAAAATAAATTAATCTTTTTAAAAATAGAGTCAATGCCTACCAAAGGTAAGACCTAATTAAACTACTAGTTTAATCGTGAATGGGTTGAGTCCAACGTAATAAATTCAAATCCAAATTTCATGTCATATGACACAATATTAGCTAAATTATTGAACTCTGTGGGCCTTAGCTCCATCACCTCTAAGGACAATTCATGCAGTGCCTGGAAACTTATAAATAGCTTGTAAATTGTAACTGCTGCTGTTGTAACTACTACCAGTAGTAATACTATCAAAGCTATTTTATTATTATTATTGTCTAACACCCAGTAGTACTTCTATAAATCCAAGTATCTTCTTGTCATCTCCTGTCATGTTTCTCAGGAGCATGATGCTTTTCCATTGCAGTCTCTCACAGTGGCTGCTTTTTGAAGTTTGTTAAATACAAGAAATATTAAGTTCTGAAGAATTATTTCTTTAAGAACTTTGGCCCAGAGTTGGATGAGAAGATGTTGCTGTTACTGAAGAAGAGACAGGGTGTAACCCTCCTTAAGTCCTCATTTTTACTTTGATGTGCCACGCATAAAAAATGAGCTGACACTCCTACAATGTGAAGACACCATATTGTCATCACTCTGCCTCCTAAACAGCTGAACCCCCACCCTCACCCCACCTTGCTGTGCAGACTGCAGAGACCTTTGAAGTGAGAGAACACTATGGCAGGATTTTCCAGTGTTGATAATGAAGACGTTGTGTGGCAAATCGAAAGTGACATGCCTCTGCGTATCCCCATTCCCAGTCCAAGGGGGAGGCGGGAAAGGAGGAGCTGCAGAAGGAAAACAAGCTCAAAGTTGATCATAAATCAATTGGTTCTGCCTTTCAGGAAGAAAACACCAGAAACTTTTGTATTATAACTCAATCTTGTCCTGCATCCACATGTCCATTTCTCCCCCCCCCCCCTTTTTTTGTGGTTTATGATCTTTGGATTTCTTTTTCTTAAGACTAAATTTTAATCTTAGAAACAGAGAGAAACACCACCTCTTAAAAAAGCAACTCTTATCATTTATCATCCCTGTGGGGGTAAAGTGGGTGCACTTTGATGTCATTCTTCTTTGTCATAGGCAATTGTTGCTGTGCCATAAATTGAAAACAGGTTTTGCCTCTGAGGCCCCATTCCAAGCAGAGCAGGGGACATATGGAATACAAACGTTTATTAGTATAAATGGGTAAATAATGAATGTTGAGTCTTGGGAACCTCGTCTTCCAGCTAGTTGGCTCCAAAAATATGTCATAATATATTTTTTAAAAATTCAACTGGGCAATATAGTCTCAAAGATAAATTGATCACAACTCCAACTGGAAAGGCATAGAAAACATATTGCCATGTTCATGTCTTTACAATAAATAGATTCGGGTTCATGAAATCCACTGTGATTTATTTTTAAGTGTATTGTAATAATCAAAAAGGGTTGACCAAGAACTTTGGAAATCAGTTGTTGAATAGATTTGGAATTAGAATTCATTAAGCCCCTTGGATGTCATCTGACCATTATCCTAAGTTATTTTCTCTTGCTTCTTCCCCTTTTGACCTTCCCCCTTCTTCTGAAATATCATCTAAATAGAAAATTTTCACAATAAATTACACAGTACTTCCAAAAGCTTACAGTGATCTTTAATGTCAAAGGAAACTAAAACTTGATAAATGAAATTAAATCTCGCCTCTTGTTTTCAAAAGAAACTTTTCAAGTATGTCAAAATAACACTTTTCAATTTCATCTGGATTATGAAGCTATCCACCAATTTTCAAAATCATAGGGAGAAGCACATTTTTAAAATAAATATTAGACACTTGTTGGATAAGATTACAAAGAGTCCAATTGTTTTCATAATTTTCGTATGCAAAAGTAGGGTTAGCAAAAAGGAACTTCTAGGCAATAACACTCTAAATCACTTATAGTTCTGAGATGTTGTTTCAAGCAAAGAGAAGCAGAGAGGGTAGGGATGGGTGGATGGGAGAAAGACAAAGGTAAGCAGTAGAAGAATTACTAAGCTCCCAGGAGTCAAGTGCATGCAGACAAAAGCTCTGATTTAACATGTGGTCTTACTAGTTTGAGTGTCATGTAATACTTGACTGTGTTTAATCATGAAAAGGAGATGATTGAAGAATTCCAGACATTAAATGGATTCCAGACCTTCATTGTCTTTACTTCCTCATATTTCCTGAAGGAGGGGATGTTAGATGTGGTTTTCAGGGCACCTTAATTCACAAGAGGCATATGATGGTGGTGGGCACGGGCCTTCTACAGTATAAGGCTGCCAGAGAGATTCAAAGACTGAGCCAGAAATTCACTGGTTTTCCCTGCTACTACATGTTTTATCTAACATTGCTTAACCATTTTTTAAGTTATGTGCAATGTTATCTGCTAGAAGTTATAAAGGTATATTATTACCAACCTCGTTATGAGTGAACTTAGAACAAAGCAGTTAATAATGGGCCCAAGAAGTACTGAGTACTAACCTTGAAATAGACCCTGACTCCCTCAATACTGAATCTAATATTTTCAAACTATACCACTTGTACCACCTATGATATGAGACACTTGATTTGATAAAACGAAGAAGGAAAATAAGATGGACAATTTAGGGAGGGGAACTAGTGCAACCCATTTCATAATCACTTACATATCACTTGGTGTGTTCCAAGTACTCTAAAGTATATTGTAAAGAATGACTCAGCAATACTCATAACCATTGTTTGAGCCCACTTTTAGAGACACAAACTCTGAAGCCCAAGAATTTAAAACACACACACACACATTTGCTTTAGGATTTGGCAACCTGACTGGTGTTTATGCTATTAGAAAGAACAGCATGCTACCTCTCAAGTAATGGTTTGGTTATTAGAAGCCTTTACATTTTAAGTTAAATACTTAGTAAAGAACTCTGAAAAATGGTTTATTTATTTAATACTATTAATTACATTGATTTGCTGCCGCTTTGGGTAATGACCTTTGTGATGGAAGATTCAAATAAATTAGTACAAGTAAATTGCTCAGTTAAGAATTGGGAAAATGGTGTTTGAAATTAGTTAATTCAGATGTACTTGGCTCAAGTAGAGAAAAGAGTATGAAGAAGACACAAAGGATGGAAGTTTGTCCAATACAATCAGAATGGTTAAATAAAACTCTCTGAACAGGAAGTTTCTGAACAGCTTAGGTTACCGGGGTCTTCTGTATGTAGCACTTGGTCATCTGCACTTGTCACAGTTCATCTCAAGACCAGACTGCCTATGCACCTTTTTTTAAAAATCTAATTCCCACATCATCCTTACCTTAACTCCCAAATCTAAAACTAGTTTGCCCAACACCTTGAAATAACTCCACCACTTAAACAAGATCAGCCTCAGAATCTACAAAAGGTAAGGATTGTCAGTCTCAAAATCCCCAAAAAGTAAGGAGATGAGAGCCTCACCCTTCAAGCAGCAACCTAGAAAGCTATTCCGGATTATCTCACAGTATTGGACGAGCACACTTAAATTCAAATGAAGAGCAAAGACAGAAGTTTGCCCAAGGACCTCAGCAAGAACATAAAGGACTATTTCATTTTTGTTTCATGGCAGATGTGCTCAAGAAGGTGAACTTTTAAAAGGGATCAGAAAAGGGAAGGATATGCAAATGAGAGTGTCAGAAAATGCACAATCCAAGCAATCACGAGGTTTACAAAATTTCAGTGTGCTTAAGAAACATAGATGATTCATTATTGCTGGAAAATAAATTTGAACAGGAACCAAGAAGAAACAGAGCAGGAGTGAGGAGATGAGGCAGGGTCCTGTCCTGGCGGGATTGAGGTTGTGGGGATGGAGAAAGAGCTTAAAATATGAACACAACTCTTCTGAGAGTGTACTTGATAAATTCAAGGAGGAATTACTAGTGTTTAGAGCTTTACCTGATATAGTGTTAGTTAGCAGAGGTGGGGGAAAGTGAATAGATTAATAAATTACGTAGGAAAATAGATGAAACGGAGCTAGGAATGAGCCTAACTCATTTGCTATTGAGATACCATAAAATATCAAATATGGGAAGAAAAGGAAGTTTTAGGCACTGAAGGTAAACATGAGACAGGTTGAAGTCTTTAAGGTGTATTTACATATTTCAAAGGCAGAGTGACTGTGTGTGTGTGTGTGTGTGTGAGAGAGAGAGAGAGAGAGAGAGAGAGAGAGAGAGAGAGAGAGATTCTACCATATTCTGGTTCACTCTCCAATTGTCTAAAAAGCTAGGTCTGGGTCAGGCCAAAGCCAGGAGCCAGGAGCCAAGAATCCATCCAGCTCTACCACAGGATGGCAGGGTTCCAAGTACCGAGGTACTTGGGGATTGTTCCACTGTACTCAAAAGTTAGGGTATGTCTGAGGACAGCTGTCAGTCCAGCTGATGAACAATCTAAAACCACTTCTGAATGACTATTATTTTCTTTAATGTGGACAAACGGGTAAGGATTCCATGAGGATTGAGGATGGAAAACCATTATTGTTTTCTGACCTGATCTGTCAGGCTGTGTCTTTTCTTTATTTGCTTCCTAATCTATTGTGCTTTAGTGAAGAGGGTTGTATTTGAATAAGGAACAACTCTATTGTTATACAGTACTTCTTTATTTGAAAGGCAGGGATGAGGGGAGGGAGGAAGCCATACCTGCTAGTTCATTCCCAAATGCCCACAAACAATAGGGCTGTGTTGGCGTCACAGCCAGGAGCCAGTAACTCAGTTCTGGTCTTCCACATGAGTGCGAGGAACCCAACTATTTGAGCTATCACTGACTCCCTCTCCAGGTGTACCTTAGCAGGAATCCGGAATTCAGCTCTATGTATCTGAATTGAACTCGAGTATTCCAATGTGGAAACTGACTAAATGGCTACTGTCAAGAGGAAATATTTCTTATGCCAGATTTTGGGAGAGATCTTCCCATCTTCAGAAATGTGCACAACTTATGTCTGAAGGCTTTTAAAATCATAGTCAAGGGCTCCCTTATACGAAACATAGGAGTGATGGGCATGAGGGATGACAAAGGAGAGGCTTTAATTCCATTTTTCATCCCATATATGAGGCAACTGGAGTAAGATAATTGCTTCTTGAAATTGGGTGCTGTAACCTGCCATGGTGTTTTAAAAAGGGGGGAAACACTGATTTTGAAGCTCTGATTTTGAGTTCATGTACTATTGGGAAGATATGGTTCATCTACAGAGTGCCTCTGGGTGACATACGTATCATTGAAAAATGTAAAATTTTGAGCAGCTGCTCACAGCTGGTACAAACATTCAGGAGAGGAAAGTGAATGCAATCCCAAACCACAGAGATATGTTTGAATTATCAGAATTTTGCTCATTTCTTTCTTCATCATCTTTAAAATCAATCAATATTTATTTGAAAAGGAAAAGTAGGAAACTACAGAAACATGCATAAATGTTGTCTCCGAAGGTTTATTATTTCCTTTCTTATTCAGTTAGAGGTTGCTTTAAAACTCATTTTTCATGATTGCTCAGCACTTGTCAGGTCATACCCTAAACTGAGATATGCACCTCATTTGTGGGCTGAAAGGATGTTACTTGAACCTGGAAATGCCTTGTCTCCACAAAAAAAAATGTACTCTTTTCCATGCCAATGATTCATTTCAACTCTGATATCAAATCGATTTTAATATATAACCTGGGTGTTCAAACACATGTATTTGACTTTTTCTAAATTTAAAACCCCAGTCTTGATATTTCAAGGAGATGACATTCATTACACGTTGGTGAAACAAATAAATGAAAAAGATCGTTTTACATATTGAAATATCCCACGAAGCATGTGGGTGTATTTAACTCGGAAAATTGCAAGCAATATGTTCAAAAATCAGATATCAAGTAGACACAGTTAAATTTATGACACCCCCATAGCCACCAACAAATTTGCAAATACTAAATTAATCAGGGGATTACAAATAAATAGTAACAGAACAAAACTAATTGCCTAGAAAACATTATCATGCTTATTTTGTCATTCACCACTTGAACCTCTACATGTGTAACTTTAAAATCTGGATTCTAGGATAGAGATCAAAAAAGGAGAAAAACTGACAGTGAAGTGCAGAGGCCTGTAGACATCCATCAAAGCAGCCAAGACTCAGGAAATCTTAGGCACATAGCCAGCTTAGCCATGCTGTGCAGCTTGCTTTGGAGAGTGGTCCTCCAACATCAAGAGGTCTAGCTCAGGGCTGCTAAGGTGTTATGAGTTGAGCACTAGATAAAATGCAAATGATAAATATTATGTCAACTAAGCTCATCCATTCATTACATATTATATGGTAGTATGGAAATTTGACACTGATCTCAATTGATACGTCTGATGCCTTTATGTCCTATAAAAATAAACCTGTATTTTTGTGGGTTTTTTTTTTTAACAGATGAATACACAGAGTTAGTAGATGTGGAACAGAGGCTGAAACTCTGAATTTCTGGCCAGTTCTTAGTTGATTGATGCCAAACCTCCTGGATCAAATACCTCATGTTTAGTAGTGAAATTCAGTTAGTACTGTGGTTTGAAGGTGGCCCCCAAAGTCCATATGTTCATGATTATGTTGACTAAGTTAAAGTCCTTGCTTTATTTTGTCTTCAATGCAACAATGCCAAAAAGTGAGACCTTAAATAGGTGATCAGACCAGGAAGGCTCTGTCTTGTGATATGTTTACCAAAAGAGTAGGTAAGTCATCACAGAAAGGGTTTCCTAATAAGAGACTGAGTTTGGCCCCTTTTCTAGTATAAATTCTCTTTTATGCTTTTGTTTTTTTACCATGGTAAGACACAGTGACATTGCATTCAGAAGATACAAACCTTCAGTCTTGGACTTTCAAGTCTCCACAATTGTAAAAAAAAAAAAAAAAAAAAAGACGTCTATTCGTTATCAATTCTCCAGCTTCAGATATTTTCATGTAGCAGAACAAAACAAACTAAATAGATGAATCATGTTTTTTATTTGAAATTTGAGAAGCCTGCTTCTAACTCTGTCTTGCAGTAGCTTTCAGTAGTAATCTTAAGGAAATTGCCTGACCTATTTATGCCTCAGTTTCATATATGTGAAGAGGAGCTGTGAAGGTGAAAAAAATTATGTTGCTGTAGAAATTTTGGGGAGAGCTGAAGATGTTCTATACCCAGAACTGGCAGTGAAGCATGCTAATAAACAAAACCCATCAGATGAGGGAAGAAATTAGTCATGAAGGCTGAGAAGTAGCAATAAACAAACTGGTCACATGGAATGTTAAAATGCTAGCAAGAAACTGTAAAAATGGTGGAGAGAAAAGAGAGAGAAGGTGAAGGAATGCGGGTGGAAGGGAAGGAAGATGGTAGAGAGAGAAGGAAGAAGGAAGGAAGAAAGGAAAGAAGGAAGGAAGAAAAATAAAATAAAGGGCAAAGAAAACAAGCAAACCTTTTTGAAAAGAACAAATTCAAATTGTCAATGAATATATATGACAAAAATGCTCAACCTCCATAATTATTAAAGAAATGTAAATAAGAATCATAATGTAGTTCCCCCTAACTCCAGTGAGAATGGCCTACATATAGAAATCAACTAACAACACGTTCTGGAGAGGATGTAAGAAAAAAGATACCCTAATCCCTTGTTGGTGGGAATGTAGACTAGTGCAACCACTATGGAATAAGTATGCAGAGTGCTCAGACAGCTGAAAAATGAGCTACTGTATAATTCATCAATCCCACCAGTGAGAAGATAATCAACTGAAGTGAAATCTGTATATTAGAAAGCAACCTGCATCTCTATATTAATATCAGCGCAATTTACAATAGCAAAGACATGGAAACAAATTAAAGGAATTCAAAAATAAAAACGAGGAATTAAAATTATACCTGTTTGTGGAATGACCTGATTTTCTACTTGGTAGAACCAAAACACTCCATCAAGAGACTAATGGACTCTTAAGGGACTTTGACAAGGTAGCAGGATACAAAATTAATAAACATAAATTGATAGCACTAGCACACACAAATGACTTCATGGCTAAGAAAGAAATAAGTACAGTCCCCTTTAAATTACTATAGAAGAATCTCAAACACCTTGGTATTACCCTAACCAAAGATGTGGAAGAATTCTATAATGAAATTTACAAAACATTTTTAAAAACAAAACAGAAGACACTTAAAAATTGGAGAAACTTACCATGTACCTGGATTGGCAGAATCAACATCATCAAAAATCCATGTTACCAGAAGTAATATACACATTCAGTGTTATCCCAATCAAAGTCACAACAACATTCTTCTCAGAAATATAAAAGATGATACAAAATTTCATCAGGAAACACAAGAGACCATGAATAGCCAATGCTATCCTGAAGAATAAGAATCAAGATGGATGAATCACAATTCCAGACACAAGACATACTACAGAGCAGTGCTCATCAAAACAGCCTGGTACTGGTACAGAAAGAGCAGAAGATTAATGAAGCAGAATAGAAACAGCAGAATGGAGCCTGCACATGTATAGCCAACTAATGTTTGACAAGAAGCCTGAAAACAATCCAGGGAAAAAGCCTGGTCTTTTCAACAAATGCTGTTGGGACAATTGGCTAGCGGCCTGCAGAAGTAAGAAGGAAGAACTCCCACCTGTCACCTTATACAAAAATCAGTCCTAAATGGACCAAGGTCATCTGCACACAGAAACCATTAAACCTTCAAAGGAAGACAACAGAAGCACGCTTGGAGATAAAGGAATGGAGAAATGCTTCTTGAAAAAGTCACCAAAAGCACAGGTAATCAAAGCCAAAATAAAAAAAATGAGACTACATCAAACTAAAAAGTTTCGGTACAGCAAAGGAAACCTCAACAAACTGAAGAAGCAACCAATGCAATGGGACAAAACCTTTGCATACTAAACAACTGATAGGGGATTAATATCCAAGATTTACAGAGGGCTCCGGAAACTCAATGACAGCAAAACATACAACTCTGAGAAGAAAGGGATGAAGGAAATGAACAGATATTTCTCTTTTTAAGATTTATTTATTTTTATTACAAAGTCAGATATACAGAGAAGAGGAGAGACAGAGAGGAAGATCTTCCGTCCGATGATTCACTCCCTAAGTGACCAGGAGCTGAGCCAATCCGAAGCCAGGAGCCAGGAACCTCCTCCAGGTCTCCCACGCAGGTGCAGGGTCCCAAAGCTTTGGGCCATCCTCGACTGCTTTTCCAGGCCACAAGCAGGGAGCTGGATGGGAAATGGAGCTGCCAGGATTAGAACTGGGACCTATACAGGATCCTGGCGTGTTCAAGGAGAGGACTTCAGCCACGGTGCGGGGCCCCGGATATTTTTCAAAGGAGCACATTCAAATGGCTAATAGACATATGAAAAATGCTCAGGCTTCCTAGCTGTCAGTGAGACACAAATGAAAACCACATTGAGGTTCCACCTAACATACAGCGAGGTTGGCCTGCATTCAGAATTCTACTGACAACACCTGCTGGCACGGATATGGGGAAAAAGGTATCCTCCTTCATTGTTGGCGGGAGTGTAGGTTAGTACAAGCATTACGGATGTCAGTATGGCAAATGCTAAAAGAACTGGAAATGTATTTGCCATATGACACAGCTATCCCACCTCTGGGAATATATCCAAATGAAATGAAATCTGCACGTGGGAAAAGGATCTGCGATTCTCTAGTACAGCAGCAAAATCTGCAATAGCAAAGAATGGAAACAATCCAAATGCCCATTAAAGAGAAGTGGATCAAGGAATTGAGACACATCTACTCCATGGAATACTACTCAGCCATTAAAAAATTTGATTCTACCATTTGCAACAAGATCCCAACTAAACACCATTATGCTCAGAGTAACAATCCCTAAAGGACAAATATTGCATGTTGTCTGTGATATAAGGCAAACTTCATCTAAAAAAGAGGTCAATACCGCTTTGAATATTGTCTTGTCTGAAACTCAGGGTGTTTTGTTTTTGTTTTATTTTTATTCATTCAAAATGTTTTTTTTTTCCTTATTAAGTTTCTCACTGACGCATAGGACACACAATATCATCATTTGCTTCAGGAAGGTGTCCGATTTTCTTTTTTCATTTCTTCAGCAACACATTCATACTTAGTAGCATGCTGTTTAACTCCATGCTGTATATTTTCTATTTTTCTGTTTATTTTGCTTTATGGCTTTTCATTTAAGGGGATATTTAGTAACTGTGTAGCAGAGACTATCGCATACAGATGTGAAGATGTAATTCAGCACTTGTAAAATAAAGACAAATTCCCAATGAAACTGTTGAATGTATCTTCACAAAAAGATGCTGGACACCCTGCCATTGTCCATACCTACAATGTTAGGATACAGTTAAAGAGCCTAGTGATAGACTTATGACTGACTGTGAAGGACTACACTATTGTAATAACAAGAGGGAAACTGAGTGGGGGAGGGATTTGTAGTGGGGAAAAGGGAAATCTCAGAGTTTCTGGAATTGTGTCTTGGAATATTAAAATAAATCAATCAATTTAATAAACATATTTTCTGTGATTTGCAATTCATTTTTACATTTTCATTTTATGTGAAATAATTCTATAGTCTTTGGGATTTCTACCTTCTATCCTGCACCTTGCCATTTTCACCCTCTCCCACTGATTTTCCCTATATTTCTACAACAGTATTATTCTTCAGCAATAGTCACAAGTCCATCATTCTGCAATCATGGCATTGTAGCTACAGACAAGGGTACAAAGACCAGCATTCTACTGTCATGATATAGTTAACAGTTTCATGAAGCGTCCTCCTTTTATTTAGGAGTAGAGATGCAAACTAACCAGCAGGCTAGTCTCCATCATAAAGTTTATCTAGATGAACTTGTTTTTCTTACCTAGTACATCTGGCCAGAACTTCCGAAACTATATTGAATAGCATTGCAAGGCAAACCCCCAATGAAATAATACCACACCCATGTCAGAATGCAAAATGCAAAACAAAGACAGCAAATGATACTGGTGAGACTATCTAGACAGGGCTACACTTGTATACACTTGGTAGGAATGTAAGCTAGTGCAGTCACTGTAGAAATCAGTGTGGAGATAGCTTAAAAATGTAGCAGTAGAACCCAGTACAGGTAGCCTAGTAGCTATAGTCCTTGCCTTGCATGAGCTGGAATTCCATATGGATGACAGTTCATGTCCCAGCAGCCCCACTTCCCATCCAGCTCCCTGTTTGTGAACTGGGAAAGCAGTTAAGGACGGCCCACAGCCTTGGAACTCTGCACCCATGTGGGAAACCTGAAGGAAGCTCCTAGCTCCTGGAATCAAAACAGCTCATCTCTGGCCATTGTGGCCACTGGGGAGTAAATCAGTGGATGGAAGATCTTTCTCTCTGTCTCTCCTCCTCTATATAGAATATAATTAATTAATTAAAATGCAGCAATAAACTTGCCCTATGACCCAACAATCCTATTACTGGGTCCTATAAGTTGTGAATGCATGTATGTCATGAACACATTGTATCAGAGAAATGCTGTGTACACCAGCATGATTATGGTAGCACTGTTCATAACAGTCAAAAGTTGGAATCACTCAAGATGGATAGATAAAGAAACTGTTGTATACATACACATATAATATTATCAAAGTATAAAAGAATGAAATCTATCTTTTGCTACAAAATGGATACAAGTAAAGTGCATCATGTTAAGTGAAATAAGCTATACACAGTGCACAAACAAAATATGTTCTCCTTTAAGCATGTGTTAAAATTTTTTAATGTGTATATTCTTCACATTTGCTGCAAATATTGTTTTATGAATGTTTAAATATTTTTGTCCATCTAGTGCTTACGCATATTATACTACTGGGGTGTGTGTAGGCTAATCCTCTACCTGCAAAACAGATATGGGCTCCAGTTTTGTGTCCTGGCTGTTCCATTTCTGATCCATCTCTCTTCAGATGGCCTGGAAAGGCTGCAGAGAACAGCTCATGTCCTTGGTCCTGTGTATCTACCTGGGAGATCTGGAAGATTCTTCTGGTTCCTGGCTTCAGACTGGCTCAGTTCTGACCGTTGTGACTATTTAGGCAGTAAACCAGTGGGTGGAGGATCTTTCTGTCTGCCTGTCCTTCTCTCTGTAAACTGCTTTTATAATAATCATAATAATAATAATGTCTACTACTATAGTTTTAATGATCTATGCTTATTTTAAAATTTACTGCATATGGATAAAGTGGCCATTTTTCTATTCAGTTGATGTCTTAGGTGTCTATATTCCCACTATACTAGGTCGTTTTGTTTTTAATTGCTAAATTCCTTATTTGTTGAAATAGTAAGCCAATTTACTGCAATGTAAATTTAAAACATGTTACCTCTAAAGATAAAAACAAGAAAGAAGAGAAGGAAGGAGGATCAGACAGATGGGGATGGTAAGGAGGGAATATATTTCTAGACTTTTATCTATGAGCCATATTGAATCCGTTAACAAATAATTAAAAATAAAATTAAAATTAATGGGAAAAATAAACCATGGGCTAGAGTCTACCTTATCACTCTCAAACCATCCATGACACAGAAAATATCAAGCAGGAATCTGGATGATAGAAAGAATAGAAAATACACATTTCTTTTAATCTGTGTCTCTTTAAGTTGTTACTTGCACTTTAACAGGCACATTGGACAACCCTGCTTCTGAAATTGAACACTTAGACCAACAGCCTTCTCACATTTTTCCACAGTTGAAATTATGACTGCTGATTAACTTCTGGGAATACCCACTGTAACTGTTTCAGTTCTGGAAGATCCACTGCGTTTCACAGCTCTTTAAGTCACAGCAAAGGCATGTCAGAGGTACAGTTTCAGAGGACTATGTTACATTTCATTGCGGAAGTGACCAGTCAGCCAGAAAATGGCCTTATTCTTTCTAGGTCTTCTGAGGGTGATGGCTGACTTTCTTCAGCAGAAGCCACTACCTACGTGAGAGTGTGAATCTGCTCTTCCTGCACAGGGGGCTGCATGTGAAATTTAACCAGCAATTTCCAACCACCTACAGATAGAAACAAAAAGAAACATCTAAAGGTTTTCCAACCTGGGAAAGTCACTTAGAGCATTTGCGACACAGTCACTTGTACAACAAGGAAGAGGAGATGTGTTATTCACAGATATGATCTGCATCCACAAAGGGGAACCTAGCCCTCTAAATTTACCAAGATTCACTCAAGATTCTCTGCAGTGCTCACAAGCTTTTATCTCTCTGACAACCAAACCCAAGAGGTTTGCCAAAGTAGAACTCCAGTGTAGGGGGAAAGAAGCTAAAGAATTATGCACTAATAACACCTTTATCCACAGGCAGAACATATTTTCATCTGTACACATAAGGAACAGGAGATCTTAGGTTATTAAAGGTGAAAAGGGCTAATAGTCACTGGGATAGCTCCCTTGGGACATCTATTTGTATAATGAAGCTAATACTTAGCAATGCAGCTCAGCAGTTCTTTTGGATCAGCTGCTTGTGGTTGCACATATTTTTAACTCACTCACTAAATTACTTTGCGGAAGAATCATTGGTACCTAATCCAAAACTACGTTTACAAATAATTTATGACCCTTATTGACCAGTGAGGAGGAAGTCTAATTGATAAAGATGTATGGTTTAATTAAACTGTCTTTTGGAAAATCCCAAAGAAATGCTGTGATGAAGATTACCATTGATAAAAATCTGGAAACTTCTGAGGTCTTCTGCATAATTTGTGCTCATCATGGCATCTAGTTTTGGATGCCCAGAGCCCAAGGTACCTATTTGCAAGCTTCTAATCAAAGGAATCAAAATTTGTGGCCACGATTTTAGTTTCTTGCTGGGTCATGACAGTGGTATTTTATTTAAATATTTTTAAATTTACTTCTTACTTTCATTTTATTGAAAAGGCATGGAAACAGATTTTCAGAATGCTGTTTCACTCCCCAAATGCCCTCAACAGTCAGAGCCTGACCAGGCAGAAGCCAGAAGCCAGGAACAATGTAGTTGTTGTACAGTGTAGCTGGTAAATAACTAAGTGCTTGAGCTATCTTTACCTGCCTCCCAGAGTGTGTGTTAGCAGGAAGTTCCACGGAAAGTGGAGGCTCAGCACTTGAAACAGGTACTCAAATACGGCATCGAGGTGTCCAAAGAGGCAACAAATATGCAAAAGACTTGCTCCACTTTGAGGTATTTTCAATGAGGAACTCAAACAGTAGAGAAGAATTTAGTGTAAAAGATAGGATGAGTATGCTAATGCTTTTCATTTTGAAAGACAGAAATGGGGTTATTCACTACATGGGAACTATTGATAATTTTGCAGTCTGCCCTGTTGGCTGAATTTTCGCACGATTTCACCATATTAAGCAATGGTGGTTTCATCTATTTTTAAATCACCATGAATTGTAATGATAACTAATATTTAGTGAATGCTGACTTTGAGCTGGGAACCATATTCTGTTTGGTGCTAAGTGGATTAAGTCATCTTTCCTCATCTTTCTATTTTATAAGTGCTAATAAGATACAAATTTTATACATTAACACAGAGGCAGGTCAGTAACTTATCCGTGATCACCAGTTAGTCAAAAGCTAGACTGATACAAACCTAAGCCCTGCAAATGCTTGAAGGTCCTTCTGCAAAGAGTCTGCTTCTTCCAGTTCTTTGTTTTTCTGCAAGGATTTGTTACACATAAATGTTAGTGTTCATTCCTTTCTTTCATATACATCTGAAACAACAATGGTGCATTGTGTATGGACCCGATGACAAATAATGTCGAATATTTAAGGATCAACAAGGAGAAAGCTGCCCCTGCCAGGAACTCTGCGTCTCTGTGGATTCCCCTTAGAGTTCTCACATCACAGCATTCACAGAGCAGCTATTTTACCAAATAAGCAGCTAGCCCATGAAGGGAATTATTTCAATTCTTTATTCAGTCTTGTGTAAGCTCCTTTGTTCTTCTTTCTTAGCTAACACACACACCCCACACCCTCACACATGCATAGAATTAGGAAAACAAGAGTACAGTGTCACTCAATGCTAGATTTGCTCACTCGAAGACAGAATCAGAATGCGGCTGCTGGGGAGCTATCCAGAATGTTTAAAAGTTGGGGTAAGTTGTAGGAAGTTGCTCTTACATGGAGAAGGAGCAGGGAACTGTTAGTATCAATGTGGTACAGTCAAAGTGGTGCTGCCTAGAAGCTAAGACAAAATAGCCCGTTAGGCAGCAGTGCAGTTGGCTAGAAGATTACACACTATAGCTTAGTTTCTTTCTCTCAGAGTGTAATCTGGATGTAATGTTTTAGTGGACTTAGTGACATGGAAATGGTGAAAAAAAACCGAGCTTACAAAGGAGAAATATGACCAAAGCTACTCAACAAAGTGAGAAAACTAAATGACACCAGAAATGAATCATACTGATATCACACACTCCCCAACATAATATTATGAGAAGGACACACCAACTCTCTCACAATGTTCTTTTAAACTTACAACCCAATCTTAATCATGAGAAAAAAAATTAAATGTAACCATAAGAGATATTATGGACTATCGAATATGTCTCCCCTAAATGAATTCATATAGTCTTCTATTGAAATCCTAAGTGCCAATTTAACAATATCGGGAAGTAGGACATTTTGGTAATAAAGTAACAAGGTTGAGATGTTCAGAAATGGGGTTATAATCCTTTTCAAAAAGAGGCACATCATCTATCCCAGCCACGTGATTTTACAAAACAAACAGAACCATTAACAATGCATAGTGGTTCTTTATCAGGCGTGAGATGCTCACCAGGCATCCTGACACTTTGATATTAGTGTGTGATGTTGATTTTTCCAGTTTCCAGAACTTTAAGGAATAAACACTTGTTTGTTTAAGAAACTGAATCTGTCGGATTCTGTCTTGGTAATCAACATGGACTAAGTCAATAAAAATTCCACCAAACGCTTGACCAGTGCTCTTCACAACTGTAAAGATAATGAAAATTAAGGAAAGATTTTGAACTTGCCCCAGATCAAAAGAAAATAAAATAGATAACTGAATGCAATGTACTATCATAGATTAGATTTTGAGTTAGAAAACTGGTGAAATGCAAATAAAGTCTGAATTTCTTTCAAGAACAATACATCAACGTACATTTTGTAGTTTTGACAAAAGTATTATGGTTCTATAAGATGTTCATATGAGGATGCGTGGGACAAAAACATAAGAGAAATCTTCATGCTATTTATATTATACTTTTGTGTAATTTTATACAGATTTAAAATATAAAAAGTTCATCTAAAAGTAATTATTGGTCACAATTACAGTTTTATTTTATTAATAAGGTCATAGAGCATATTTTTTTCATTAACTATTGTAAAGAAGATATGCAATTTTCTGATAAAGAGAAAACATGCAATATAGGTAAACCTTGTAGGAGTTGAGCATTATGTATACATTGTGCTCAATAATAGTGGAGATTACTGTTTAAACAGATATTTTGTACTAAACAGAGACAGCAAGTTACATAATTAGAAGTTGAGAGTCAGAGATCAAGTTACTCATGGAGGGCCTCATACAGGTTTCGGGATGGTCGCTCCACATCAGCAATCTTCTGCCTTTCCTTGACACTTAGGTAAGTGCTGTACGCATCTATTTACATTAGAGAAGGTGAACATTGCAGAAATTGGAGAAAGAGAAGCTTGGTCATTTCAAAGTTCTCTTCCAGGCTGTAGGTATTTGTGTATGTATTTCTTATATATAAATATATATTTATAAATGTACTTACTCTTAAGCAGAGACAATCATCTCTACCTTACATATTGCTACCTCACTATTGCCTGATCCAGAAAGTAGCTTAGATACGTGCTCAAGTCTGATCTCATGAATGAATCTTCATCTTAAGATCAAAGTCGTAAAATGTTTTCAGAACTTCAAAATAGCATACCAGGAGGGAGGCAAGTTCATCACTGATCTGATCACATTAAATATCACCAGGTTAAAATTAACTAAACAGTACACTGAATAATCTGAAATACTCACATCAGAAATGACAATGGTTTCCCTGGAAACAATCTAGATGTGTGTCCAAAGAAGAGTGGTTAAAGAAACTGTGGTACATCTACTCCATGGAATATTATTCAGCTATTAAGAAGAATGATATTAAAGTATTTACAACTAGGTGGTTCCAACTAGAGACTGTTATGCTCAGTGAAATGAGTCAATCACAAAAGAACAAATGCCATATGTTCTCTCTTATATAAGGAAACCAGCATGGAAAGTATAGCTTCAATAATCCGATCCATACTGTTTTTGTCTTGTTTTGTTTTGTTTTGTTTTGGCTGCATCCTATGTGTTTTGATGTTTTTTTATTTCAGTCTTATTTGTTCCAAATACTCTCTTTTCTCTTGTCAAATTCATTGCTGGCTCATGGATAATACAGTGGCATCATTTTTCCCAAGAGACTTTTCTTGTCACCCATGTGTTGGTTATTCAGTGGCGTGTTTTTTTTTTTCATGGAGCTGTAACTTGTTGTTGTTGTTGTTGTTGTTGTTGTTGAGGTTGTTATTCTAACTCATACCAGCTGTTGACCTTGTTTCATGGCTTCTCAATTACAGAAATGTATAATGATAGAGTAAAAAAGAAGAAAAAAGAAATGACAATGGAAAAATTTCATATATGAATATAAAATCTGGTCTAAAACACAGATGTACTGAAAGTATGAAGACTATATTAAGCCACTCAGAGCCTGCCCATAATATTAAAATGAAAAACTTATTTTACTACCAAAGCTAAGTGCTCCTTGGATGAGGGATGCTTGAAAATAGAGGAATAAAGTTGGAAACTATAAACCACGCACAACTAACCTTGATGTTGATCCTGGTAAAATGTTTTTATTTCTGTTACTCTAATTTTCTGCTTGTTTTTACTATTTCCCTGTCTGTCTTTGCCACTAGAACCCAACATTCACACACATACAGGTGTGCACACACAAAAACAAAATCCCTCCATTGCGAAGGATGCCATTTCAAAGTGACAGGATTTGAATCCTGGGGGTGGAGGATCCAGTGGGACTCAGGTCACCTGCCCGGGTCCTGGGGTCAGCCTACACTATGGGAGCTGGGTTTGTGAGCCCCCGTGGTGGGAATCTGGCAGGGCTCAGGTTGCCTGGCTCTGGTCCTTCAACCTGCCCGTGAAGGAAGAAAGTAGATGCAGACTGTGATGCGCAAGGAGAGTAAGGTAGCCCATTTGGTACTGTCGCAGACAAAGCAGAACATGGCAAACTGGACAACTACCCCAGCAAACAATGACAGCAAAAATCTGGGTGAATAGAGACTTGAGATCAACTATGTTAGCCAATGGACATTGGGAGGGTTGCCTCACTCTTGAATTGGCGAAATTGATAACATTTCAGAAATATCCACACCATTGGTCAGAACCCTCAGAACATGCACTACAGCGGGAGCCTGTGTTGATATTGGGTGGTGGTTCCCCATCCCTGGGTACTGGGACATTTGGGAGGCTGAGTGTGGCTTCCCCTTGATCTCTCCCCTTCCTCCAGAGACAAGGAGAAATAGAGAATTTGAAAACAATGATTTCACCCACTTTTCCCTAGTCCTCAACCATGTAATCATCATCAAAAATAAAAACTAAGAATTTTTTTAAAGTGATGAGTTTGAACTTAGCATGGTTCCTAAAGAATATTGATCAATGGATCAATAGCAGACTAATAGGGTGTAGCAGGATTCTGCAATGGATATAATGTTTTTTCTTAATTACTAAAAGCAAAGAGATAACCTTGTAAAATGTGTGTAAGATATCTGGTGGTAAAATCAGGTTTTAAAATGACCCTGACAAGCTAGAATTGAGATTGCATTGAGCCCTACTGAAGTCCTGTACTTGTGCCCCAGAAAACAACTGTGTAATTTGATGCAGATAACACCTGATATCTCTCACTAGATTGTTTATAAAATGCTATAGAATTTGGTTGATGTGAATATCTTTATGAGCCTTAGTGTGGTATGTTTGGCTCAAAATAGTAGAAGTTTCATATTCAAAACAAAGAAGACAGTGTTCTTCAAAGAAGACAGTACTTGGTTTAGTCCTTGAATTAGTTCATTTGGGCAACCACAGCAAGCTAGTATGGGCTGAGTGACTTACAAACAACGAAAGTTTAGCTCCCTATAGTTCCAGTGGCTGGAAGCACAAAATCCATACGTCTGTATGTATAGCACTTGGTCAAATTCCATTTCCTGATTTGTAGACATTGTTCTCCCAATGCTCTCACATGACAGAGGGGTTGGGGAATCTTAAGGGGTCTCTTCTATAAGAACATTAATCCTGTTCATGGGGTTACACTTTCATGACACAATCACCTCCCAAAGGTGCCACTTCCTAATACCTTCACATGTAAATTAAACCTCAATTTATGAATCTGAGAGGGATACAGCTTTGGTCTATCAGTACTTGTTACTGTGTTTAAGCTGAAGACTTACATTAACTGAACTTGTAAACAACAATGAGGCCAGAACTAGGAAGAGATTGGAAAGAACAGCACAGGAGTAGTTACTGGAATAAAGAAAATTATCATAATAAGAGAAGAGCACAATGAAAACATGATAATTGTTATTATCTATTTAAAATTATATTTCAGCCATGAGAGACTAATCTTAATCTACAGAGCTCCAGAATGCAAAATTGAGATTAGATAGGTTGAAGATTTTGATAGGCACATTTCAGAGCAATGCAAAAACATTCCAGTAATTATGTGTTATTAAACACACACACACACACACACTAAGCTTAACAGCACCAAGGGTATAAAGGCATGTTATTTTGATACAGTTGAAAGGAAAGTGGAAACTGGATCAATCGGAAGAGACAATTTGCCACATTTTCAAAAGACCTAAAATACTACATCCTTTAATCCAGAACTTGCACTTATATGTATTTATTTGCATGATTACTGATGCTGAAACGATTCTACAAGAAAATGGGTTGCATCATTTTTGTAGTCCTGAATATTTTGAAGTGACCTAAATAGCTATAAATGTATATATAGATATTATATATAGAAAACAATACTCAGTTGTAATTTAGAATACATAGCAGCAAAAAGATTTCATAGAAGCAGAATTTTTATAATGTATTATTAAGTGGAAAAGACATTCCAACATTTTTAATGTGGAAGATGAAAGAAAAAATAAATGAGATATGCTGAAATAGTAATTTTCTGTAAAATAATAAGAAATTGCCCCTCTTTAGTGTGTTCCATTGTCTATTTTCAGTCTGTCTAAAAGAAAAATAGACACATTGTGCAATGAGATGCGCAAAGCAATGAAGGTGTAAAATAGATGCTCTCACATCTCCAGTACCTGAATCACAGTAGGAAGGCTATATGCTTTTTGTTGAATAGATGAATGAATCAATTAAATGCTACAAATATTTCAGGTACTGAACTTTCTCAAGGAGTTAGCAGCTTCCCATTACTGGGAGAGTTTAAGTGGAGACAGCTACTCCCAGCATATTTGGAAGGCACTCTTGTTTTGGTTTATATCTTTGGTTTCCAAACCTGAGGAAAGTAAAAAAAAAAAAAAAAAGAAAGAAAGAAAAGAAAAGAAAAGAAAAGAAAAGAAAAGAAAAGAAAAGAAAAGAAAAGAAAAGAAATTTCTCTATTTCACAAAACACAAACTTCTAGCCCAGATCTATTGTATCAAAATCTGAAGGAATTGAATGGGATTGTTGGGAAATCTTTATCGTGTGAAAACAAACACAATAAACACTTTTGAGATGGTTTGCACGTAGCTAGGAAGCTAATCTGTGGTCATGAGCTGCTGGCTACCATGAGACCACATGGAGGACACTCCTGGGCTTTGCACTGTCTTGTCCCTTGCCGGAAGCTCTATTCTGCCAGATCCAAGGGGCCCACACTCTTGTCCTCCACATCGCTGTTCCTATATCACCTTCTCAAAAAGGCCCCCAAATAGTACCTCTATGTATCCCTAATCTATTTTTCCTGAAGTACTTAAGACTTTCTCTAATACAATTTACTTACCGATTGTAGTTTATGACCTGAAGTTCCCTGTAAGACAATATGCTTCATGAAGATAGAAATTTGGTCTAAATTTCTGTTCACTGAACCATCCAGGGACACTGACTGGCACATAGTAGGTGCTTTGTGCATGTTTGCAATCAACAAATGAACACATGGATGGACAGCTCTGGATCCATTCCCATTGCAGGTATCTGGTGCTGCTTTACACCGAGTGATGTTTCCATTAGTCTACCCTAGGGATTGGCAAACTTTCTCTGTGAGGGCCTAATAGAAATGATTTATGACTCTAAGTTATAACTATTCAACCCTGCCACTGTAGTACAAACTCAGGAAAATACCAATAGATAAATGTGTATGGCTATGTTCTAATAAAACTTTAAGACAGTTTTGGCCATTGGCTCTAGTTTGCTGACCTCTTTTCTAGCCACATTTCTGAAAACTCATTAAGACATAATTATGTAGGGGAAATTAGAGCTGCTATTTGTGGCTTATTTAGTTTTGTCAAATCTTGGCACAAAGCTCTTGGCTCAGAAGTGGGAATTCAACCTAATGGATAAGATGCCTGCAGCCACATCAGAGTATGAAAGTGTGATTCCTAACCACAACTCCTGACTCCTGCTTCTAGCCAAAGCATTTCCTGGGAGGCAACTGTGATGGATCGAGTAATTGAGCTCCTATCACTCATGTGAGAAATCTGAATTGTGTTCCCAGCACCTGGTTCTAGCCCTGTCATCAAAATATTTGCTATTGAAGGTATTTGAAAGTAAAGCAGTATATGGTGATCACTTTCTTCCTCTCCCCTCTCTCTCTCTCTCTTAAACATAACACACATGCGCGCGTGCACACACACACACACAATTATTTTATAGCTCTTAGCTAAATATGTATATATACTAATTTACAACTCTAGCTGTAAAGGATGGGGTCTTTAAGAAGGAGTCGGTTTTTATTGACACTGACACGGGTTATTTAAGTTAGTCTTTATGAAAACATCAGAAGCATTTGCTGGAAATGGTAGCATTTATACCCAACTTAAATAAAGGAAGTATTACATAAGGATACAAATATCTCCAAACTACATGGGAAACACATGTAGTTTAAAAATATGCATGCTTTTAGGCCTGGTGTGGTAGTCTAGCAGCTAAAGTCCTGACCTTGCATACACCAGCATCCCATATGGGTGCCTGTTCTAATCCCTGCTTCCCATCCAGCTCGCTGCTTGTGCCCTGGGAAAGCAGTGGAGGACAGTCCAAAGGCTTGGGACCCTCCACCTGCTTAGGAGACCAGAAAGAGGATCCTGGCTTCTGGCTTCGGATTGGCTCAGCTCCAGCTGTTGTGGCTACTAGCGAGGTGCACCAGCAGACTGAAGATCTTTCCTCTCCATCTCTCCTCCTCTCTCTGTATATTTGGCTTTCCAATAAAAACAAATAAATATTTTTTAAAAGTATGCATGCATTTAAGCATCTCTTGCACTAAAATAAGCTTTTGATTTCATTTTCCTAAGGGCTTTTCCAAATACCCATATACACAGTGGATTTTGATATGCACCTAGCTTGGCTGGTTCCAGTCGCATTTATCTCTAGTTCACTTTTTCAGGTCCCATCTTCTGTCCAGAGTTTATGTTTTGAGACTTGCATCTTGTCTGTTTTTTTTTTTTTCTTGGAAAGTGTATTACTGTGGTGCCACAATGTCTGAAACCAAGCTTTGGAAATGGAATTCGCCTCAGGGACTTCTTGGAGAGCCTTTTGGTTTTCTTTATTATTGCTTGCTGGTTACAGGCAGGTAGGGCTGCGACACTCTATGTCACATTATTTCTGGGTGGTTATAGGTTTTCATAAGGTCCAACGTTTGAGCCTTCCTTACACAGTGTAAAATATTTGGCGGGGGTGGGGGGGGCGGCACCATGGCCTAGCGGCTAAAGTCCTTGCCTTGAACGCCCTAGAATCCCATATGGGCGCCAGTTCTAATCCCGGCAGCTCTACTTCCCATCCAGCTCCCTGCTTGTGGCCTGGGAAAGCAGTCGAGGATGGCCCAAAGCCTTGGGACCCTGCACCCGCGTGGGAGACCCGGAAGAAGTTCCTGTCTCCTGGCTTTGGATCGGCACAGCACCGGCCGTTGCGGTCACTTGGGGAGTGAATCATCGGACAGAAGATCTTTCTCTCTGTCTCTCCTTCTCTCTGTATATCTGACTTTCCAAAAAAAATAAAATAAAATAAAATAAATCTTTAGAAAAAATGTTTGGCAAGGGAGGTAGAAGAGAGTATATTGAGCAATAGCATTGAAATCCCCATGCCATGAAAAGCTTCTCTGCTGTGTCTTCTCTTGAAGTAGTCTAGCATTTGACAGAAACATTGAACTGTCTGCAAATGAAAAATTAGCTAACTCCAGACAACTGACTCCCTGCAGGAAGCTTGGGACACCACTGTGAAGTCACATTGCACCCAGCATCAATATGTTACTTAAGGGCCCGGCGCTATGGCCTAGTGGCGAAAGTCCTCGCCTTGAACATGCCAGGATCCCATATGGGCCCCAATTCTAATCCCAGCAGCTCCACTTCCCATCCAGCTCCCTGCTTTTGGCCTGGGAGGGCAGTCGAGAACAGCCCAAAGCCTTGGAACCCTGCACTCATTTGGGAGACCTGGAGGAGGTTCCTGGCCCCTGGCTTCGGATCGGCACAGCACTGGCCGTTCTGTTCACTTGGGGAGTGAATCATTGGATGGAAGATCTTCCTGTCTGTCTCTCCTCCTTTCTGTATATCTCACTTTGTAATAAAAATAAATAAACCTTTAAAAAAGACTTAAAAACATGTTACTTAAATGTTTGAATGATCTTTGTTTCAACTACAGACTAAATATTCAGTCAATCTGGTGGATGTTCTCCTTACAGACCTACAATAGTTACTTCTTTTTAACCATTGGTGCATTATTTTCATTCTGTTGGTATCACGTGAGGCCTCCTTGAAAGGTGACCGTTCCATTCCTGGTAACCAGGACAGTATCCTCTGTACCCACCAGCTGGATTAGGTAACTAGGTCTGACACCTGGACCAGGGCTGAATCTTGCCTTCAGCTGCTACAGATAATATTTATGGCTTATGGGAAACAGATAAAACCTTTTGATATCTAGGCAAGCTACCGAAAAGTCACAGAAAGGAATATTTTTGTTTTGCAGGAAAATGGGGTGCGAAAGAGCAAACGTATTTTCCTCCCAGTTGACAACTTGTCCTCCCATAAAATGTCCCCTTCTCTCTGATATAATATTGATCTAAAAAGACATTTTTATTAGATGTATTTTTTTTAATGTTCAAGGACTCATTTGTCTTCACGTTTTTCAAAAGTCAGTATGTAGTGTTTACTTGTCAGGGACTTTTTGCTCTTTGGAGAATGGCCTGCTACTTGAGCATTTATGTAGCTCCCAGAATGTACCGACTTGTCTCTCCTCATCTCTACCACGGATATTGACCTGAGACTACCTGTTCTCTGGTTTTCTATTCTTTACTTGGTCTTCCAAACAGGTGAAGTAGCTAATCTCATGATTGGTTGCCTTCCACTGAACCAGATTTCTGATTTCATAGCTACCCACTACACAGAACCCCTTTCCTTAGCATCCTGTCCATTTATGGCTAGTCCAAAAGCACCAGCCAGCCTTATACCTTCTCTTTTGTTATTCCAACCTCTCCCCTAGTGACAGAATGAATCAAAATACAAATACAGCAAGCATGGTACAGACCAGAACCAAATCCCCAAGAGTAGATCAAGCAAAAGTCATGGTGGATTTTCCCTCCGTAGCAATTCTTCGTGCACATATCTCTCCAGTTTGTGCCATAAAGGAGAGTGGAGGAGAGTGTGAGAACCCCAGATGATCAAGACTTTGAGCAACTCAACTGAGGAAAGTGAGGCCTAAATGCAGGCCTCTTCTATCTTTTCCTGACGGTTTTCCATAACAAAATACTGCCAAGATGTAATGAATCATTGTACTGTTACTAAGGATCAGTTCAGTTCACTCAACTTTGGCTTACATTTACTTGTTCTTGTAAGAATCAATTAAATTGTCTAGATCAGATTAGACATTAATTTGTCTAAAGGTCTTACTTGCCTCTTCAGATTGTTTTAGCAAATTCATGTGTTAGTTTTAGCTGTACTATTTTGTTTTTGCATTACATAGTAGCATTTTATATCCATTTATAGACAAACAGAAAATAACCCCAAAGATTATTTTTTTTTTTTTTTTTAAAGATTTATTCATTTTATTACAGCCAGATATACACAGAGGAGGAGAGACAGAGAGGAAGATCTTCCATCCGATGATTCACTCCCCAAGTGAGCCGCAACAGGCCGGTGCTGCGCCGATCCGAAGCCGGGAACCAGGAACCTCTTCCAGGTCTCCCACGAGGGTGCAGTGTCCCAATGCATTGGGCCGTCCTCAACTGCTTTCCCAGGCCACAAGCAGGGAGCTGGATGGGAAGTGGAGCTGCCGGGATTAGAACCGGCGCCCATACGGGATCCCGGGGCTTTCAAGGCGAGGACTTTTAGCCGCTAGGCCACGCCGCCGGGCCCAAGATTATTAATATTTGTTTTATTTTAATGGAAAGGCAGATATACAGAGAGAAGGTGAGACAGAAAGATCTTCTGTCTGCTAGTTCATGCCCCAAGTGGCTGCAACGGCCAGAGCTGTGTCGATCCAATCTGAAGCCAAGAGCTTCTTTCAGGTTTCCTACATGGGTATAGGGTCCTAAGGCCTTGAGCCATCCTCTATTGCTTTCCCAGGCCACAAGCAGCCAGCACATGAACCAGCACCCATATTGAATCCCGACTGATGCAACTCAAGCATTTACCTTCTGCACTATTGTGCCAGGCCCAAAATGTACTTAGTTCAGATTTCTCCTATCATGTAAGCTGTAACCCTACATGATAGAATAGATTTTCATGCTACCACTGATACCAGAAATTCCGGTTTTCCCCTAGATTTGAGTGTCAGCTCATTCCTTATTTACTCCAAATTATGCAGCAGAATGAGTCAAACAAATACTTCATGGATCAAATTTAAATGAACATATTTAAAGGAACTCAGGTGACTTTCATGGTTAGTTCTTCAATTACAGTAGATTCTTGGCAGTTGCAAATATTAATTAATGATCCAGAGTTCCAAAAATAACAGAGTGAAGCTCAGAATGGATTTGCGGGAAATATGTCCAGTCAGATCCAAAGCTACCAAACTGGCAAATTCACTAGAAGTAGGGGGAGTATATTATACTTCACTAAATAGTGATGACCAAAACAAAAGTAGTGTATGGAAGAATTATTATTCTTGGTGATTTGGGAAAGAAAATAATTTTACTGGGCGGTACTTGTCCAACTGGATATAATAACCAACCCGTGCCTTGTGTTTAAACGTCTACAATATGTTTTTCTCATGGAATTTCACCACGAGCCAGAAGTCAATATAATATATTTGATAAAAAATGAACACTTTGGACAGTTAAACAACTTCCATATTGTCATGCAGAAATGCTTCAAATGATAGAAAAAAATGAAGCTACAAGATAGACTAATACAAGCAATCATTCTCTAGAAATTGCAGAATATGACACAACTTCTTCCTTTGTGATAGAAATAGATAATATCATCTATTGGTAGTGTCTTTTTTTTTTTCTAAATAGAGAGGCCCAATTGATGCCCCGTGGAAGATAAGAAGCAAGAGGTGACCAAGGGCACTTTCAGGACAAGATGCTGCCAGATAACAAATGCTGACACGTACTCTTCGTAGCCAACCTGAACACAGCTGCAGCTAATTCTGAAACATATACTTCCTCCGTCAGGTTTCCAGGGACTCAAAACAACCTTACAAATAAATGAACGGTACTGTTAAATCCTGTATCTTGCCCCTTTTCTCACCTCTCTTTATTTCTAGACATGTGTGTCTGAGCATAGAGGCCAAGATTATTTCTGAAAAGTATCTGGGAAAAAAATGCATGCTTAAAATGCAATTTTCAGTTTGACTAGCATGATCCCATATATTGGCAATCCTCAGAACTCCAGCCATTCAGATACCTAATAGCTGGTTTCCTATGCATCGCGTCAAAAGGATGCTTTCAAGAATTGCAGATGCTCAGGCTGGAAGGGAATTTAGGTTTATTAATGTAAATCGCTCATTTTCCCAAGCACAAAGACCCAGAGACAAGAAGAAAATTTTCACAGCTCACAAAAAGAATTAATACCTTAGCCAAACTTAAAAATAATCCCCCTCACTCTTGTCTAGGGATTCTATTCCGGGATCCCAGACTCCAATGATTCCTGGTCATTTTGTAACCATTCTTGTGAGCAGTCAGCTGGGAGCCACTCGGATGCCCTTAATTTATAAAAAAAAAAAAAAAGAGTGACCAGGGAAAATTCTCCCTTCTTACCCTTAAATTTCTTTAAGTAGGGAAGCAGAGGGCACATCCTTCCTCTGTTCCATCACCGGCACTATTAAAACTGTGTTATTGTGAGGCCAAATGTGTTTAAACTAACTCTAGCCCTAACTCTAATAAAAACATCTAAGTCTAATAAAAAAACATGAGGAATGTCAGGCAGGCCATTTAGGCTAACAGTTCAAATACTACTTAAGATGCTGTATCTCATGTTGGAGTGCCTAGGTTGCAGACCTGTCTGTGGCTCCTGACTCTAGCTTCCTGCAGATGCAGACACTGGGAAACAGTGGTCATGATGCAACTTGGATCTTTATCATCTAACTGGAAAGAAGATATGGGATTTAGATTGAGTTCCAGCCTGGCCCTGTTCTGGCCATATAAGGCATTCCGGGAAAAATCAATGGATGAGACATTAGTATCTCTCTCTCTCTCTCTCTCTCTCTCTCTCTCTCTCTCCCTCTTTCTTTCTTTTTCTCTCTCTCTCTCTCTCTCTCTCACACACACACACACACACACACACACGTTCTTTCTCACTTCTACTTTCACTTTCCCTTTGTGGTCTCATCCTTCCCTTCAAGGTTACTGTGCTAAGCAGTAAGTGAAAATAGATAAAGCATAGTAAACTTCAAGCCAAGAATAACGAAGGTTTAAGAAAGAATTATATATGCAAAGCTGTGTTTCTAAACTAATTAAAACAGATTGTAATTAGTTGTTCATAAACCATAAAAAAAAACAAAGAGGTCATACAGTATAGAGCAACCTCTATGTGAGTTGAATGTCTATATTTTTCCAATATTCATAACATTGAGATCTTCACCTCCAAAATGATAATATTGAGAGGTGGGATGTTAAAGAAGCAATTAGATCATGACGGAGGAACACTCAGCTAAGATTAACACCCTCACCACAAAAGAGAAAGAGATCTCTTTCTATCTTACGAGGATCCAATAAGACTTAGATCTGAGAGTCAAGAGGAACATCCTCATCAAAATCTCAACCATACTGGCCCCTGATCTTAGAGTTTCAAACACAAGAACTTTGAGAACTAAATATGTGTTGTCTCACCTAGCCAGTCTATACTAATTTGCTACAACAGACTGAATTTATTGAGTTGTTGGATGATGCAAGATTAATTCAATACCTAATTCTTGTCAGAAGCTTAAATCCAACATGGGAATTTTGAAAACTTGCAATAGTATTATAATGTGATTGCTTTTAATGCTAAAAGTAGAGTATAGGTGGCTAAGATTCAGTCTTTTATAAACCAAACATTGGGTCTTGGTGAGTACATCTCAGCAGCTTTCAGCTTAGGTTCCCATGGACCTCACCCCATTAGCAGTTACCAGAAATCCTTGGCCAGTAGGAAGTCTCAGACCTAGAATAGACTGGGAATTCCCTAGGCACCACAGGAAACCTTTGCCTTTTTCAGGAAGACCTGAGTCTGAACTAGCTCATCGAGTTTATTTTCCACTGTACTGTGAGGTTTGTCCCCTTTTCTCAAGCCCCAAATAGGCTCTCTATGGCCCTGGCAAAAGCTTCAGAAAATCCGGGATCTAAATTTACTGCTCAAAAATCATTGACCTGTAATAAACGTACCTATAATTCTCCACTTCTTAGTAACAAGGTATTTGTACAGCTCACTAAAATCAAAGTAAAACACTGAGCTTGACACAATTCTGTCCTTGACCTTTACAGCAGAATCTTCCATAAAAATCATAATCCTTCTTTTCTCTGATTTCATATGTGATTGATAGTTTAGACTGCCTTAGAATTCAGTTCAAACATGTAACACTGTTTTTCACTTCAATGAAGTGATCAATTTAACTACAACTATTTTGGTTGTACAACTACAATATTCACCTTTATCTTGGAATGTCTTAAGTGATTAATCTGGTTATCTCATGTGACTCTGTAAATGAAAGGTAGAGTTTTGCTACAATTCTTCTTTATCATTAGATTGAGATTTCCCATGTCTCTTTTTCTTTAAAAATAGAAATATCCCTGTTCTCATGGCTTTGGAGAGTCACCATTTATTTTCCTGTTAGAAAATGCATCCCAGTGTCCCTTGGGGGCCCCTCTCATTACCAGAGAAGACCTCATGGATCATTGGAAGCTAATCTGTAACTGTGCAATACAGATACACCTTCTTCAGACTTGTAAGCATTTATTTTGGCTTATAAAGCCAAACATGGAGTAGAATTCTATGGAGGAATTTCAGAATGACTACAAAATTAATTTTCCTCTTTTAGTCAATGGCAACACTAATACCAGTTTGGGAACACATCCATATATATATATTTCAACAAAAATTAAGAGTATATTTTATTTGGTAAATCGATCACTGCAAGGTGTATGTGTGTGTGCGCACGCGCTTGTGTGTGCATATTTAAATCATCAGTTTCGATGCAATCTATAAAGGAATATGCACATTTTCTCATTTTGAACATCTCAAAAAATAATTTCTTCTGAATGAGCTGCAATTATGTGTATCTCGAATTACATCTAATTGCAACTTGACATTAGATTATAGAGGAAGATACTGCACAAGTGAATTGGAGTTTCCATGGGGACTTCTGCATTGATTTTCAGACTTCAGGTCTATCAGTGTCAAATTTTGGTCAACTCAGATTTAAAGGAGTTTTATGGTACTCATATTTGGACTACGCTGAGTGCTGTTTCTATGCAGACAGGTCTGCAGGAAACATGGAATTGTGTTCTCCCAACAGACTATAGGGCAGCTCTCAGCTCCCACAATGTTGCCTGTCTGACAATCATTGTCTGCCTGAATTGTCAACTTATGTCTGTTTTATCTCGAATCTATCTCAGTATAAATGGATGTTTGCAGGGCCTTGAGATCATAAGAATCACCTCGGGCAGAATAATAATTGTTCTTGTAGCAGCAGCTAGGCTATTTCATGGACATATTGGGCTGGCAGGAAAGTGAATCAATTTTTAAAAGAGAGTGTAGCATTAAATAAAGCCTAACTCCCCAAGGGCTTATCTGATGGTTCAGTTTGTCTTTCAGAAGTGAGGCACCCAGAGGTATTGGTGCTCTATTTTAAGCAGACTGAGAGTTTAATAGAAAGGTGCTGACAAGTAAATGAAAGGTCATCAGTGGACAACACTGTGCATCCCAACGACTTGCAAGTTTGCATCATGCCCCTGCATCTGGCAAAAACAGGGTTATTGTTTGAGAAGATTCCAGTGTCGGAAGATTCGTAATGTCAAGGTTATGTGACTATTGTAAGAAAATGACTGATAGTGATCTAAATCTCTCTCATTGTTTTTTGAGTATAAATATAGCACTTATCATTGGAATTGGAGACTAATCTGAGAACACGTAGTGGAAGGAAGGGGAGAGAAAGGGCTCTTCTCTGAAGCAACATCATGGTAGGGTCAGCAACTATGGGACTGAAGCTTATAAATAAAACATACAATGTATGATCTAGTTTGTTTCTGAATACATTCCTGGGGTCAGGTGAACCAAATGGGCTTCATCTAATAGAGGAAGATTAAAAAGTTACATGAAAAACTTTTATTATATAAAAGGAATCTGAGTCAGAGAAAAATAAAAACATGGAGAAAATGAAAGGTTGAAATTCAGTCTCTTAATTGATCCCTGCCTGCTCTATTTTTTCTTCCTTTCTAATCCCACACACACTCCTTCCTGAAATACAACAAGGACCACGTCACTACCTCTTTGAAGTGCCTTCTGTTGCCTAGAGAATTTCATAATTTTGGATTCATAATTCAGCCTAGAGTGTTGGCTCCAGGCTATCATGCCCCATTTTTTTCCCAATGTCCCTCTTTTCTCGCTCAAGGTCTTCTTTCAGTAAGCCACCTTGGTGAGCATCTCCTTCAGGAGATAAGATTCAAGGATGAGGAAAATACATCCTAATCAGAGACACAGTCTATGAGCTTTTCTGAAAGCAAAGCACTTCACTTGAAAGATGCATATTCCACTGTCATATCTAATGTGAACAGCAATTCTATGAGGTGATCCATTTTATAAATGGGAAGTTTCAATAGAAAGAGTGTAAGTAACTTTCCCAAGGTCCTATAACCAGTAAAAGATGAAACTGGAGTTAGTTTACCTTCAGTGCAGAGCCTATTCCTCTAGTTCATTTAATAAATGACATTGAATCTATTTTTCTAAGAAACAGGCACAACTTTTAGAGATAGTAGGTAAATAAAATGATGAGTTTCATCATAGGTCAATAAAGTGATGCTGAGGCAAAGTCTCATTATACAGTGTAAAGTAATGACTAGACTGGGGTAGAAGGAGGTGGGGGCTGGAGGATGCGGGCACCTTGGTCAACAAGTACAGTGTTGTAATTAGAAGGAACACATTCTTCCATTCTATTGCACTGTTGGGTTTCTATAATTAATAGTGTGTTATATATTTCAAACAGCTAGTACAATAGATTTTTAATTTCTCACCACAACAAAATATAAATATTTGAGGTACTGTATATATTTATTATATTGATTTGAGCATCATGTTTGTAGGCATCTATTGAAATACCATATTGTACTCCATAAATATACACAAATATTATGGATCACTCTATTTTATATGATATTAACATCACCATTATGTCTTTAAAATAGTGTTTGCAAGTACATTCAAATATATATATCTATTAAATTATTTTTGTACATATGAAGAATTTTGTACGTATGAAGAAAATGTGGAAAAATGTTAAAAAGTATTAATTCAATGTGTGTTCATTGGACTAATTTTACTTTGTTATATTATTTGAAGCATTTCGTGATAAAAAGAAAACATACTTAAACATCTGTTGAAAGGCAGAGTGACAGAGAGAAAGAATGAAAAAGAGAAATCAACCTTCTGTCTGCTGGTTCACTCCTCATGTTGTTATGAGTCTGGGTGTGGCCAGGAGAAAGCCAGTAATCTGGAATTCCATTAATGTCTCCCACCGGCATGGCAGGCGGCCAGGTACTTGGACCATCTTTTACTGCATTCGGAGGTGAATTAACATAGAGTTGGAGCAGAAGAGGAGAAACTGTATGAGGTGCCAGCATCACAACTAGGGGCTTAATGAGCTGTGCCAGAATCCCAGTTCCAGATAAAATAATAAAATACTTTTGCAACGATACATTAGTCTAAAGAGACAGAAAAGTACACTACCAAGCCATTAAAATTCTTGACTTCAAAGACAAGAAATATGGCAAAAAGGGAAATACAGTCCCTCCATTAAAACCATGCTTTTCTAGGGTATAAACTGTGTTCTGGCCTAGGAGAGACTCAAGAGTGGTTACTTACTACAGTTGGATTAAATACTTACAGTACCTTCTGAGCTCACGGAGGGTGATTAGTGAACACCGGTCTTACCTGAATATGAAATGTAGAACCCATCCAAGAACTACAATATTTACTGTGCCTACATGTGATTACAATAGACTTGACTGTAACCAATGACAGGTTACTAAGCTAAATACTTAGATTCAAAATAAAACATTCAGTTGATACAAAATGCATCCAACATCCAAACTGACAATACAATGTGCATTGTATAAGCCAATAGAATTGAGAAAACAAAAGATGGGTACTGACTGAGGAGGTATGGAGTTGAACCAAATAGAACGATTGTAGTTTGAATAAGCAGAGAGAGGAGGAATTTTGCTATCAAGCAATAATGATTGTGAGGCAGGATCTCTTGGGAATATGTCCAACACAATATGTCCTATATGATACACCCCTAAAGTATGACTCTGATCAGATAATCTATGAAAAGGGGTTAGTGGTTATGCTTTGGCCTAAGAAGGTATCATGTACAAACTTTACAACACTTGTTCACATTTGAAACCTCTGAGATATCCTAAAGTAGCAGCATTCTTGATAACAGAAGTATCAGAAGCTTGCATTTCTTGAGTTCTTACTATATGAGAGCTCTTGTGCTCAGATTTTACATGGGGCGATCCTTTCGGGTTATGTGTATTATTGTCCCCATTCAACAACTAAGGAAGCTAAGGCTCACATCAGCAATAAATCATCCAGTGTCATCCATGGCCTGTCATGACAGGACTTAAATTCCAAATGAATCACTCTTTTTCCAGATAAGCTCTTAAATAGCATATAACTGATTCCCATTAGTGTTATTCCTCAACTTAATTTGATGCAAATTATTTTTTATTTTTTTAACCATAACACACTACATTGTCTGTCACTGGTTCCTGTAACAATTCTTAAACTGATAAGCATGCTACATAAGTTGGCTTCATAAAGAAGGACTCTGCGCCATATCTCGCTTCCTGTGTTTGTGAGTTCAGGTTCTTTCTTTTTTATTATTTAGAAGCTGCTTGATTACTAAGTATAATCTACATAGCCTGCTTGAGAAGGGCCTGAATCTCACAACACAAATCTTCAAAGTAAACCTCTTCCACACCCTTTCCTACCTAATTTCTTCTCCATTAACAAAAATAAACTGAAAACTAAGCTCCCTGCTTATAGCCTGGGAAAGCATTTGAGGACTACTCAAAGCCTCGGGACACTGCACCCCTGTGGGTGCTGCTGGCTCCTGGCTTCAGATTGGCTCAGCTCTGGCAGTTGGGGCCATCTGGGGAGTGAACCAGCAGATGCAAGGTCTTTATCTCTCCTTTTCTCTGTAGATATGACTTGAAAAAAAAAAGTTGTATTTCACATTTAGTCCAACTTTACGTAAGATTTCTACAGCAAAAATACCCCTTGGCATTGGTCAACAAAGTGCCTTCTTGAAACTCCAGCCAGGAAAATGCTGATTCTTGGCCCTGTAAGACCAAGCTAATGTCACTAGAGGTTTACAGACCAAGGCCTGAGAATTCCAAGGTGGATAAACAATATGTCTAAGAAACATTATCAACAGCAATATCATTCATGATGCCATAATGTATGTAATAGCTAATATTTTCACCACACATAAGAAATTAATGAATCAGATAAAGTGTCTCTAGGAAAAGCTGGCAGGTTATGATCAGAGAATGAGTTTCTGTAATAAGTTTACCTGTGACTCTGCGAGATAGGATCTCAGTGCCAGCCACCAGAACACAAGGATTTTCAAGGAGACAGCAGGAGAAGAGAGATGAGTCTGTTGTCTGTGGAAAGAAGAGAAATTAAGCTTTCTCTAGCCCTTCACATCTCCTTGTAACCTTTCTTCCCAGCATGCCTATCCCATCTGCTCTTTCGAAAAAGAGCTTAAGGTTTCTGCCATTCCATGCATCTTGATCTGTTTGGGTAATTTAAAAAACAAACTCCCCAATCAGCTTCCTAATTGATTCCCAATTGATGGAAGGCAGCTGACTTTCTGCATTTATCCAACATTTCACTAACAAAATCAAGCAGTAAATTTCTCAGGGCCTGCCCAAAGCATGATTAACTTGGTGAGCCCTCTGCATTTCTTTCCTGTTGACAGCTGGTTTTCTTAAGCAAGTTAGTACCTGCTGAGATGGGTTGGATTTTATCTGATACACCAAAACCCATGTCTAGAAAAAATACACGAAACAGCCCTACAACTGATTATTTGTAAACCACCGTCATGTACTTAAATAGGTGCTCCTTGAGTAAATAAAGGAACGAATCGCAGCTCTGTTCAAGAAGCATGAAATACAGCTTGCTAAGTTGCAGCTTATTTTTTCCAGGCAAGACACACGGTGTAATTTTCCCCTTTTGATTACATGATGTCAGCGCATACTCCATCACCTCCTGTATAAACTGACACTTGACAGGCCTATTTCGATAGATCCCAAGCTACCCCAGCATAGTTATTGTTTCCAAGCTTCTAAGCAGCCACAGGGATGAAAGTGAGTAGTCAGAACAGCAGGGTGGGAAGATTGTCCTCTGCGTAAGTTTCAACCAGCAAAGCCTTCACTTGATGGCCTATGGTGACGTCCTAAATTTGGAGGTGATAATGTTGCTGGTTTTTAATGACTTCCAAATAGAAATATGTGTTCCTTCACTATGGTTCCAGAGCAGAACAAATACATGCTTGTCTTAATCCAAATAGCTGACATTTCCAAGTACGAATATATAAAGAGGACTGCATTATGGCCCAAAGATCTGAGCAGGCTTTTCAGAAAGACTGACATACAAAAGCACTTAGTGACCATTCATTACTGTCTAGGATGGCGTGTGCGTGTGTGTGTGTGTGTGTGTGCATTTATACTGCATGTATGTAAGGGAATATGACAGAAAAGAGAAGAAAAGGCGAAGTGACTGAGAGAAGAGGATTTCTTTATCAAAGAACCCTATTTGGCATCAGAATATTTTGTCTTGTTTTCTGCTCCCCAAGACCCTGGCTGATGCTGCCCAGTACTAACAAACACCACACAGGACAACACACTTATTTAGAAATCCATGAAATTAAGTCCTTATAAGCAGAATAAGAGTATATTCTGGAATATAGCCCTTGGGAATTTCTAGCCAAGAGAAGTAAAATTCCTACTTGTGAAAGTCTTTTCAGGTCAAATCTTCTCTAAGCCCTAAGTAGAGTAAGTGTTTTTATCTGAGTGAATAGTTGTCATGTCAGTGGGGAAGGCACAATCTGTCATACTGCACTAGTGTCCAGGTCATCATCGTCAAGAGATGGGTGCGCCACTGAACAGCTTGTGTGGCACACTTAGAGCCCAAACTACCTGCAATGACTCCCACTGACTCCAAGGGAAAAGATTTCTCAACAAAGGCCCGGTGATCAGACCGTGTGTGTAGACACCAGATCAGACTGTGTGCGTAGACAGATCCAAGCTGAACGCCACACTGAGGAGGTCACTGAACATCTGTGTACCTCAGTTTACACATTCATAGAATGGGCTTCCACATAAATTCTGTGACTGTTCTGAGGCTTGCATGACACGCTTGAGACCATCTGAAATACATGAGTTCAAAATCCACAGTCGCTCCCATCAAAAAGCTTTGACTTGGTGCAAAGCAAATGCAGAGGTTGTCTTATCCGTGGAAGCTCAGGCCGGGCAAAGCCTTCCAACGCCCACAAACACACCCAAGGGTTTCACAAACAGCTGTCTGGGCCTCTCCCCTCTTTGGTTCTCTCTCAAGGCAGCCACACCAGCACAAGCAGCCAATCTTGGCAGCCTCTAGAAATTATCTTCTATTCCCTATGACAGTAGCACACTTGGAGGTGGAGTCAGAATCAACATCAATAAAGCTGAAACTAAGACTTTTCAATTGCAAGTTCTTAGACTTCACTTTGGTCTCATAATGTGTGTATGTTTTGGCAAAGACAAATTGTATGTATTCCAAATTGTATATATTCTAGACTGAAAAATATGTAGATCTACCACGGAATCACCACAGTGACAGTGTCCCAATTATTTTATAGCTAAAGAAATGAAAGACCCAAGATGACAAAGACTAGGGTATAAGCCTCAATGCTCCCACCTCCAGCTACAGCACTTGCCTTTCTTGGGTGCCACCTCCACCTTGGACTACATGGCTTTGCTCTGTCCACCTCCAGACTGCAAAACCTAATTAGGAAAAAGTGAAGTGTATCCTTTGTAACCCCACATCTTACCAAGAACCACAACTAACAAGCTCATATTTTTGTCAGTATAAGTGGTAGATAATTTTCATTTAAGTGTAAATATCAGATTTTGTCCCAGACTAAAGCAAACCCAACTAATTATACAGTTGCAAATTATTGTGTTAACAAAAAAGGTCTAAATTATCTCCTTCCAGCACTTAATGAATTCAACCACTTAATGAATTCCCGAAATGCACCGTTTTCCCCCATTCTGCTCTCCCCTTGCAGCAGCGTGTTTGCAAGGCTGTTGGATAGAAGACTGTGTCCCATGTCATCCTTCCAGAACACTATTTATTTGCCAAAAAGCAAAATAAAAAAAGATGAAATTGCCTTTGATCAGTGGGAATTAGTTGCAAATGCTCAATAAAAATAAAAGCTGGATTTGACTCTTAGTATGTTTAGGACTTCAGTGATGCAATCATCCAAATTTAGAATTTATGAGGTTGCTTTGTTCAGCTCCTTCAGCTCAGTTCCCATGTAATGTTTGCTCTCAGGGCAAAAACATGAAGCATCTGGATGGAATCTATTCTACTTTAGGCAGACAAAGTGCCTACCCTGTAGGAAAATGGTCCATCTCTAAATTAAATTCAAATCCAAGCAGCTTGCGCCCTAACCAAAGCCTGTTTCTCTATATCTTTATAAACTATGTGATTTAAATCATCTGTGTGGTACTCCCCCTCCCCCATTCTTCATGATCTTTTGGAGTAAATGTGGTGCTTGTTAAACATGAGGAATTGATGGTTTGTTGCTATTTTCCATGGTCTTGACATTTGGGAACATTTGTAATCAATAAACGCAGACACAAGGAAACAAATTTGATAACTGTTTTTAAGGAATAAAGATGAAATAATAAAATAGAATTTTAAAAAATATGCCCCTGACCCAAATCTAATAAACATGCAGTTTGAAATTTCTGACTATCTGGCATGCCACCCAACAACAACCTCCTGCACTTTTAGGAAAGCTTTGTTTCATTCATGTTTGCCCACATTACACACATAAATGCAATATTATTCAGGCATCAGGTACAAATCCATTCACTTCATGTTCATCAATTCTATTCAACCCTTGGAAATGACAGCCAGTCAGGCCACAGCAGAGTTATGTTGTGGTCAGAAGCTGATCTGTGTACTACCATATATCTTTCTTTGCAGAAGCTGTGTTTCATGTCTTCAGTGGTGGAAATGTCCAATTCCTTCTGTGCCACTTGCTCACACCAAAGGACCCATCATAGCTGCAGAGTCGGCACCTGGAATAGTATCTTCTATTCAAGCTGTTTGCTTGGGATGCTTCCTGCATCAGCCTGGTTCTGCCAAATTGCTGACCACACAGAGACATCCTCCCAAAGGGATGTTGCACCTGTACTCAGCTATCCAAGTAGAACTGGTTTATCCCCAAGCAGAAGTCCCCAAAAGACATTTAAGAAGAGAATTGGAATATCATGATAATTTTCACTTAAGTCTATTTGTTATTTTTTTTTGCTGTTTTCTAATGGGAACCCATAATAGCAATAGCTTTGATCCAAAGAGGTGATTCTAATATGGAAATGCTAAGTGGTGATGGGAGGGATAGAATCTAACAAACCCTTTTATGGCAGAAAGTCATTAACTTTCCTCAAGTCAGACTTCCCAGGAGGCTCCCCGGGTCTGAATTTCCCACAGAATGAAGCTATGAAGATGAAAAACCTGTGAGATTATTACTTAATTAGACTAGAATTCTTCAAGCAACTTCCCTCAGTACCCAAAGTTCTGTAGGGTGCAGGAATCCTGAGCACATCCTGGGAAACCATCTGGGAAAAGAGAGGAAATGAGGGGTTGCTGCACACGGCTGTTAGTAGCCCATCCAGCAGCAGCACCATAGAAGGTCCGTGTCTATTTTAAACTACACAGATTATCCTAAGCTGGTAAAAATCACAAAAAAAGAAGAAGAAAATCTGAGTCTCTTTCATGGCTTCATGGGCATCTCTTTTCATAGTTTAATTTTATTTATGTCAGAGAGAGCAAGAGAATGAGAAAAAAAATCTCCCATTCACTGGTCCATCTCCCAAATGTTTACAGTTCTTAGCAAGCTAGGTGTCACATCCAGGAACCAGAAATCTAATGGGAACTCAATATTCAAGCTCTCCCAATTCCCCTATGAGAAGTGAGACACGTGGACTAATTAATATCAAAACTGAATCATGTGGCCACAAAGGATCCTGATCCTCCCCAAACAGAAGCCAGCCTCTCAAGCGTAGGCGTATCCTTGTTAGTGTCCATATTTTCAGAATGTGAGTGGTGCTGTGAAGTTACAGTTGCCCTTGATATTCAGAACGCTGAAGGTATCTTTCGTAACTGTAAGGTTCACAACAAGTAGCATCTGCATGGGAAATACTTAGATCGCGGTTTACCAAGCTTATTTCCAGGTTACTTAGAATGGATGCTAAGCATCAAAACCAAACAGGGAAGGAAGTTCTTTGGCAAAATTAGTCTTTAGAATCCGTGGGTTAGATGTCAGCAGTAAATTTAAAAGTAATCTGACTCTATGTTTTCTGTTTTTAAAAGAGCATAAACCCTGTTTCCCCACTTGTAGAACATTGAAGCCAGGAGGTGGGACCAATGGATTGAGACAAAACTGTTCTGGCTGCTTGTGTGGGAGAGAGCTTTCTTTTCTCTCTGATTTGTGTGGGAGAAACATACTCTGGAATATGATATTTAGCACATTCCACCCACTCCTCGTCCTTGCCTGTTTCTCAGGAAATAGACTGCTTCCATTGGTCTCCAAAGCGGTAAAAGTTCAGGCTTGGAAAGGTGCAATATTTGCCAGAAAATAAAAAATGAAGAAAATGTACAAAATGCCTTAAAGAAGCAGCAGTATCACCAAATAGAAAACAAATATAGTCAATTACTATCTAGCTATCTTGCAAATGATTATATAACACAGAAACTGGACACATTTCTGGACTTGTTTTGCATTTTTTATCTGAACTTGACAAAGGATAATTAAGCAAGCAATCATCAGGGGTATGGTCAGTATCCAGAAAAGCCCAAGGGTTGATAACCACTGGATCCCATTTCCTGGGATACCTAAGTCCTTTATATCTACATCCTCAGGTTCTTGCTTACTAATAGCCAACAAGTACCTAACAAATTTCTTCCCTGTTTATTGTCCTGGAAATCTCCAGATTCACACACCTAGACACAGATGAGGATCACCTGTTAATATGTTACCCAACCGTGATTGCATTTGTCAGATATGAATTTTTTCCTGTCCTGCAGATCTGTCCTGCAGAATTTTTCATATCCTAGAGATATGAATTTTTTCCTGTCCTACTCTTACTCCAGTAGGAAGTCAAGGAACAGGATCATGAACATGTTTGTGCCCTCTTCCTTGGTAACTCCTGCTATTAGAAAGTGATAGGCTGAAGGGTAACTCGAATAGGTCAAAGTAATCTATCATCATAACGGAAAATAAAATACAATATTTATTGGAAAGCTATTGGAGCAACAACACAGAAGTGATTGAGCTTAAGCACTGGGCATGGATAGCGAACAAGAAATAGCATACATCAAGTAGACCAACCACCACATCTTTCGATATAGATATATAGATATATCTATCTATGTATATATATAATTCTAAAATCTCTTTATTTGCTTGTTAGTGTGAAAGGCAGGTGTCAGACACAGAAGAACACACACACAATCACACACACATGAGAGGTCTTACATCTGCCAATTATCTTCTCCAAATATCCACAACAGCCGACTGGGCCGGGCTGAAACTAGAAGCCAAGAGCTCTGTTCTTTTGAGTGACAAAGACTCAAGCACTTGGGCTATCATCTGCTGCCTCCTGGGTGCAGTAACAGAAAGGTGGATCAGAGATGTGGAGAGGCTGGAATTCAAATCAAGCACATCGTTATAGGATGTGAGCATGCCAAGTGGCAGCTTAGCATGCAATGCCACAAAGCATTCTTTGACAGCTACTTGATTTTCATCTTTAAGACAGCTGTTTTTCATTCTTCAAAGCTATATTTTTCTTCCTTCATGACAAAAGAAATGGATTTTCCTGAGAACTTTATTTGGAATTGCATTTCATTTCACAGTTTTTCCGTCATTCATGAATGAACAGCATAGTCACTCACACTCACTTAAGGCTGAGGTAGCTAACAAGGGTATACATCCAAAGACTTCTTCCAAATACATGTAAAAGCTCCTATTACTACTCACCATTGGCTGGCATTCCTGGAAAATGAATTCTCAGATTTGCCTGCAAAAGCTTTATTGAGAAGCATGTTTGTGAATAGCCCTGGCATGGAGTGAGAGAAAAAGAAAAAGGCAGAAGGAAAGGTTGAGCTGTGATCCAGTGGCAGGATAAGCTTCAGCAACCCTACGTGAAGCTTGGAATGAAGTTGGAATTGATCTTGTGAATGATTCCACCCAAGGCAAGATTCAAGGCTTTGTTTGCACACATCTGTTGATAGATGTGGGCTGCCACCATGGAAGGGCATATGCTTAGATATAAAAACTCCTCTCAGGCAGAAGATAATGCTTGAGGAGGGTCTTAGCTCTGGCCCTTGGCAGAGAACGTTCTTGGCAGCTGGAGAATGAGCACTCAATCCTGAAGGGAATCTGGATGGCAAAGCACACACCCCACTGCCTCTTGCAGTGGACTCATTCCATCCAACAACGACTGTTCCCCAAACTGAGCTGCTCTCCTCTCCAAGAGGAAGACGGATGAGACACATTGCAGCCTCCACTGCTGCAAAGGTTTTCAAGCTGCAACTGGTGTTCCTCTTCTCCTTCCTTTGACCCCTTGAATGACATCTCTTTTGATCTTGGGAACTCACCTTATCAGATAACCAAGCATCTACTGCCTGAAGCATTTGAGTTCCTGGCTGACAGGCCTTCTCATGCCAGTGTTTTTGCCCAAGTACCACCAACATGGGAACTGATACAATAAGTCTTGCCCCTGGTGAATCATCAAGTACTAAACAGCTTCTTCCCAGCCTCCAGTTTGCAACAATAGTCTCTTACCTTATTTTGAATGGTCAGAGTCAATTTCCCATGCTGTAACTGTGATTCTGATCCTTGCCTGCTGGTGTTTTGGCTCAGGAGTTTCAACGTGGTTGGCAGGCAGCCATGGTGTAAAGCTTAAGGGCATATTTACAGCATCTTCTGGTGGAAGTCCTTCTCTAGACTCAGAAATTTCAAAGGCTGTATAGCCTAGCTGTGGAACAACACATTCCCCAAAGGAATCACTAGATGTAGTGATTTCGCAACTGCTCTTACTCCCAACCCTCAGCTGCTAGACCAAATATCCCTTACCTTCAGGGCTCAGCACTACATAATGACTATTGATTCTGTGTTGGCACCCTAAAGCCTGGTGGAGAGTTCCCCTTCCCTGCATATCAGCTCTAATCTGGGCTTCATCTGAGACTTCAAAAGTACCTACCACCACTTCAAGGGTTCACCAGGTTTCCATAGTTCTTATATTTTTGTTGTTTTTTTAAGAGATTTATTTATATTTATTGCAAAGTCAGATATACAGAGAGAAAGAGAGACAGAGAGGAAGATCTTCCGTCCAATGATTCACTCCCCAAGTGAGCACAATGACTGGTACTGTGCCAATCCAAAGCCGGGAGCCAGGAGCTCTTCCAGGTCTCCCACACGGGTGCAGGGTCCCAAGGTTTTGGGCCGTCCTCAACTTCTTTCCCAGGCCACAAGCAGGGAGCTGTATGAGAAGTAGAGCTGCTGGGATTAGAACCGGCACCCATATGGGATCCTGGCGCATTCAAGGCGAGGACTTTAGCCGCTAGGCCACAACCCCAGACCATAGTTTTTAATAGAAGCAATGCATTCAATGGCCTTATGTCTACTCCCACATCTCTTTTACTTAATTAGATTCAATATCACAAGTCAGTAAGTCTAAGCTCTTATTGGTTCTTACTGAAGCCCTGTAGGCAGGAAATGCTAAACTATCTTCCAAATGTCAATCTGTTGTGACCCAAATTAATGTCTTTCATTGGGTGAATGAAGTACCATTTAATTAAGCAAGTTGACACTTGGTTTCCTTAAAGAATGATGCCTCTATTTGTCAAAGATCTGCTGAAGCAGGTAATACTGCCAGTGCCTTGTTTTAGACTGCCAGCTTCCAGAACTTTGAGAAAATAAATTATTGTTGTTTAAACCTTGCAGTCTATGGGACTTTGCTATGGTAGCCCTGAACAATCATGCTGCATTTGCTGTGATTAAGCATTTTTGGTTGCTTAACTTCCTCTGATGTATCAGTGGTCCACAACAGCAGTCATCTAAAATCATAATATTTAAATTTACTCTTTTCTCCAAATCTCACAAGTGCAATCACTTCTGTTGCTGGGTGGTGGGGCATTAAATTCCATTCTGGAGTTTTCAGAGGAACCACCTCTGCTGTCAACTGCCACAGGTGAAGTTCTACATGAGGAAGACTGTGAAACCATGGGATTTACGTGAAAGCTTACTGGAAGGTTCCCCTGGGAATATTTTCCGTGAAGAAGGAGGAAAAAATATTCTTGAGCAGAGGGAGATGTTGAAGTGTGATCAGCAACAGGTGGCCTCCAAGTTTAAGAGTTGCATTAAACGACACACAAGAGCCAGGCATCTATTCCTGCACTGGCCAGGGTATGGATGCAGGAAAAGAGAAATACAACTTGGAAAAAAGCAGCTGCCCTTGGCAAGAGGTTAATTCCTACAGACTCAATCAACTGTGATCAGTGGACAACTTTGGTGTTGATAGCAGGATGAGACCTCAGGTGATAAATATCTTGCTGCTCCATTTCAATATCTTCCAGTCTACTTCCATAGGCCAGACTAGGCTTTTAACTCCATTCCAAACATAAGCATCCATTTCACTGTCCTTTCCTAGAACAGAGACTTAACGCCCCATTAGAAATGTTTGCTGGTCACAGGCCTTAGGAGCACAAAGGCCCATGGATTCTATTTGGAAAAGAAAAGGAAATAATATCTGCTACTACAAAAGGAGTCACATTGTGATCCCTAGGCTCCTGAGATGAGCACAAGAATGCTGGTGGTTAAGGAAGATGAAGCAGAAACAAAGAAGAAAAAAAGAACGCAGGAGGAAGAGTGAGGAATGGGGAAGAAAAGACATATATGGAGCAATAATCTATAGATTATCATGAGGTACCACAGCATACAATTTCTTATATTTGTTCCAATAATACAGACAATTCCTAACTGACAATAGTTCAGTTTACAGTGTTCAGCTTCATGATGGTGCAAGATAAATCTGCAATCAGTAGAAACCATACTTTAAATTTTGCTCTTGTTCCTTGCTGGCATTATGCAGAATGGGACTTTCACATAATGCCTGGCAGAGAACTGTACCTCCCAGTCAACCACACATCATCAAGGTAAACAACCAATATTCTGCATTGTACTGAGTTGCCAGCATTTGGGAGAATTTAGGTAGTCAACAAATTCCATGGCATATTTAGTGTGTTTTTAGGAAAAGGGCTGTGTACTAGATGATTGTGTCCAACCATAGGCAAATGTAAGAGCTCTGAGCATGTGTAAGGTAGGCTAGCATAGGCAACAATATTTAGTGAGATAAGTGTAGTAACAGTATATTTACATGCCATATTTTCAACTTATGATAGGTTTCAGATCTTAACCCGACTGTAAGCTGAAGAGCAAGGAGTACTGATTCTTTTATGTATCACTAAGACTCGAATGTTCCCTGTAAAATTCATGTGGAAATTTAATTGCTATTTTAACAATACTAAAAAGTGGGGTTCTTAAGAGACGATTGGTTCATGAGGGCTTTGCTCTCATAATGAACGCTGTTCTCACAGAAATATGCTTCTGATATCAGGATAAGTTTCAGACCCCAACCCCTCTGCTTCAAGCGTTCACATCTGCTTAGAGTTTTCACCAGAGGAGGACACAACATAAAAGCCCATGCCTCTTGTAACGTTTCATCAATCTTGGACTTCTCAGTCTCCAACCTGTGAAAAGTGAATTTTTTTAATAAATAGTCAAATGTGTGACATTCTTTTACAGCAGCAGGAAAACAGAGTAATAGCTATGCCTAGAAATTTCTTTCTAATAGCAGTTCAGTTGGCCCACTCATCCCTCGCCGCACACCTGGATCCTCCCTATACATTGGGTTGTTGCTGTGCTAAGAGTTTGCCTTCTGGTGTTTTTATTTTTTTTCTTATACCCAGCTTTATTTACTCTTTTAATTTTCAGCCAACCTCAAGAAAACCATGAGTAGCAGTTTTGAATTTGAAAACTTCTCCCATATTGGGAATTTAGAAGAGTTGTAGTTTCTTTAAATATCCTTTGTTCCCAAGACAGGGTTGCTCCCTCATTCCTCCCTAGCATTAGCATACTTCTCTTGATCTGCAAGGTTGTTTCAGTGTAGAAATATTCATTTATTTCAAGGCCTGACAAAATCTTAAGTTCTCCACTCTGCTCACCTACGTTGGGCATAGAGGGCTACAAAACTCAGAATCCAGTAATGGTCTTGTAATTTGCAAATCTTCTAATCCTTCATCTGATTGTATCATTTTGGCTCACTTAGTTTGCTATAGTAAGAAGGATGTTGCTTGTCTGAAAATTCCAATGCTTCTAAAAATTAGAATCTGTTTTATTGCACATGTCTCATTAGGAAGAAATGTGCTATAAATACTTGCAATGGATTGCTAGTTACTAAAAGCATGGTCATTTTTTGTAATTCATGTAGCAGCAATAAGTATTACATGATTCTATTTTAATATGCTAAAAGAATATTTAGCTAATATGATGATTATATCATTGTGTTTATGTTTCTGATAGCATGCATCTAATAGAAAAATGCTACATGTCAGATCTTTTGGAAGCTTTGGCAAAGCACAAAGTGCTTACAAGTATTTGAGAAATAATTTGAGCTATATATCATCAGGTAAAACACTTCTGCAAGAGTATTGAAATATATTTTTTATTAAGAAATGGTATCAATCCAAATCCAAATGTAAAATAAAATTACATTGTACACAACAGAATGCACTTCATCATTTAAGAAACAGAAATAATGTTCCCAAACACTAAGTGTATGAAGGGCATATTCAGATGACGATAACTTATTTGTCCAACTCTAGATGCTCACCGTATCCTGAAGGAGGAAGGATTTAACTGATTATATCACAAGGGGTTTCTTATAGGTAGTAGCACTACTTTAGTTATGAACCATTTGACAAGAATAGGAAATCATGACTATTTTATCATATTCATAAGAATAACTTAAACAATTGAGGCCCCACTTGTCCTCATTGTGATCCCATGAGAAAAGCATTGTTATTTTCTTGTTACTCTGAAGAGTATGTAGCTACTAAGTGGCATAAATTCAACTCCCCAAAATCCTGAATATTTGTACAGTGCCATGGGTTGTGAAGCTACAATCCATGAGCCTAACTGACTAGATGATTGTTTCGTAAATAAACTTTTACGAGAACGCAACGAAGCATAACACCAAGGGCTACTTTTAGCTTACAACAGCAGAGTTGAGTAGTCACAGCAGAGACCACATCACCCAAAGTGCTGAAAATATGGACGATCTGGTCTTTCATAGAAAAAGTATTCCTGACTCTTGCAATACATTATACCACAGTGAGTCTCAAACAGGAAATATTTTGTCCCTTAGTATAAATGGCAAATTCTGAAGTTGTTTTTGGTTGATTCACCTTGAAGATGTGGTTGGCATATTAAGGGGTGAAGGTCAGGTTGCTGTTTAACATTCTACAGTGCAGAAGACACGCCTCCACAACAAATACTTTCCAAACTCAAAATGTCAATAATGCCAAGATAAAGAAACACTGACATTCCAGCTGCCCTGTCTGACAAAGTCTGCCTAATCCTGTTACAGAGCTCTATGAAATGTGGAGATTCAATTTCATGGAGCTAGATAAATATTTGGTGTTTTTAGTATATGTTATTATACCTGTAAGTTGATCACTGACTATAATTTTCAAAATATTTGCTTCTTTCAGAAAGCAAATTCACCAGCTGTATATTTGGTGTTATTGCAGTCTGTAAATACAGTCCATAAGACAGATCATCTGAAGAGCCCTGTATAAAGATGATGGAACATATTCATGTGTTTTTACACACTCTGAAAAGGCCAACTGAAATGACAGGAAATTGATGTTTTTAAAGCTATGACCTACAAAGATAGGAACTGTGGCAGAAAAGATCCTGGGCAACACTGTTCTGAAAGTGAATGGACTAATGGGAACTAATGGGAAACCCGAGAAACTGAGCCCTAAGACAGCACAAGAGCTTCAAAGAATACCCCCCCCCCACACACACACACCCCTTATAATTAACAAACAAATTCTCCTGGAAGGTAGGATGTGGTCAATGGTGAAAGAACACAGGATTAGTTAAAGGTCTGGTAAAGCTGTCTTGGTTGTAAGTGTGTTAAGGAATTTGGGGAGCAAAGATTCTGGATGCTGAATGAGAAAGGGGGAAGTAGAAGGGGCAGGGGATTCTTATACCTACAAACCATGTTGTGGAAAAAAATAATAAAGAATAAAAAGGAAAAAAACATGCACACAAAAAGGCAGTCTGAATGCTGAAAACCCCACAACTCCATACCTCATTGTCATTTTCACGTAATTCTGGCAGGGAGAGAACAAACACTGCAACAACAGCAGCAAACTTTCGCATCTTTGAGCAAGAAAAAAGGTTTCTGAGAAATACAAGTGTTGATAATAAAAATGAAAAGCTCATTACTGATTCTTTGAAATATAAAGTTGCATAAATTTTCCAGCATATATAGCAAAGAATGAAAACAATGCCAAATCAGAAGACAAGTTAACATGATTGTTATCTAAATAACTACTGTACTATATGTTTTCCTGTAAAAAAAAAAAAAAAGAATCTGGAAGATAGGATCTTACATGGTTTCACTGCAAAGAAATTTTAGTTTCGAGGAGATAAATATACATACCATGATCTTTACATTTTACAATACTCAAAATGGCATATAATACTCCATGCATCTGAACAATTTTATGTGTACAATTTTTAGTCTTCAGATAAAGAACATAGAGCCAACAATGAATAAAATCAGCAATAAAATGATTCAGAGTTGAAGTCACAGAACAAGAACGATAAACCATTATCACATAGAATTATACATTTTAAATGGAGACAAAGGTGATCTAAAAAAGTTTTCAGAAACAGTAAAAATAAAACTCAAGTTACATGAAAGTCAGAGAAATTTTATTTTGAAAAAATTTCCAACAACTAGAAGCTGAAAATAATGGGGTAATACTTCAGAATTATTTTTTTAAAAATCCTTTCCACTGTTGAACCCCATCCAAAGCTCCATTCTCAACCACCTTACAGTAAAATAAGGATACTTTCTAACATAAAGGTCACAAAAAAATCTCCCCCGCCACATGAATACTCTCATGGAAAGCACCCTTCCTCCAGCATAATGAAATAGAAAACCAAGGAATAGAAGGCAGGTGGCTTCACCCAGGTTCACCAGAAGGCAGAACCTAGATGAGGAGGGGCTGGTTAGGAAGTGAGGTCCAGGAAATGAGAGTCAATGGCAGGAGGAAGTCAGGGGGGAAGGTAAAAAGATTTTTCAGGATATTCATCTAGGAGAAGACGTGCAAAATCATTTGCTATATTGTTTCTGTCTGATGCTGGGTAAAATTTCAATTGAGGAACCAACTCTTGTCATTCCAAGTGGCACACGTGTGAGTACCAAGTGGGCTCCATCAACACCTGCCATTTTGATGTCAGACACAAGCAAGACCAGAAGCAAGAGACATACATACACTGCAGGTCCAAGCTGGATGCTGCCACATCACCACCCCACGAAGCTGGCAAGAACACGTTACCAAATGAGCAGCACAGTGTGGTTGCATTTGAAACAGGTCAGGCCTGAGCAACCTGGAGTACCGCAGGAAGATTTTTGTTTGAATGTCAGAGTTTCAGAGAAAAGATGAAATATGGTCAGGGAAAATGGAGAGAGAGAAAATTGTTCAGCCACACCTATTGAGAAAATGTATACACTGTGAAAGAATCCTCTAAATTTGTTCTTTCTTTTGTCTCTTTTTTGAATAAAGTACCCAATAAATCAACACAAATCTGTGTAATTTGGTATGAGTCAATAAATAATTATTGGGTAAAAACGTATTTATATAAATTTGCCAACTTAAGGATGGTGTTATAATATAGTGGATAAACTGCATACCTGTGAGACCAACATTCCATGTAGGCTCGAGTTTGAGTTCCAGCTGCTCTACTTGCAATCTAGCTCCTGGTTACTGTGCCTGGGAAAATCAGCAGACGATGGCCAAGTGCCTCGCACCCCTCCCACTCATACGGGAGACTCCAGGGAAGCTCCTGTTTCCTAGTTCCAGCCTGGCTCAGCCTTGTCCATTGTGGCCACTGGGGCAGTGAATCAGTGGATGGGAGAATTTCTCTCATTCTCTTTCTGACTTGAAAATAAGTAAATCATTCCTTTAAAAGAAATATGTTGGCTGAAAAAATACCTACTGAATGAGTAAATATGTATGTGAATCAAGTACCATATTAAGAAAAAGTCCAGACTAAATTCAAGTGTATGTTCACAATATTACAATACAGTGTATGGTTAGTGTTGTGGTTAGAAGAGCATTTATTGACATGAAAAGTACTGAATACAAAGCAATGCTCTCCCCTAGTTAAAAGAGAATTTTGTGTATTCATTTTTAGTACATAGCAACATGTCACCAAGAAATGTTAAGATCCCTAGAGAAGGGCCATCATTTGCAGTTTCTTCTTTTGACTTTTAAGATAATCCAACATCAAAACACTGGTATGTCTGGCATGCAATCTAACATCCATGTCTAACCTGACCAACATCTGGTGAACAACTGGCAAAAAGAAACAAACCATCCTCTTTCTTCTATTCTAAAAGACACTAATCATTGCAAGTAATTGTTTCTGTTGTCTTGGCACTCAAGAAGGCTTCAAAATCCATCACCATAACCAGATGCTTTCCTAGCATTAGGTAGGATGCAGGAGTTAGTTTTATTATCTTCACTATTCCAACAAAGCAGGTACTGTGAGTCAAACACCCCTACCCAATGCTATACAGCTAAAAGGAAAAGAAGACAGATGTCTCCTTCCTTCAGGAGCCACCTCCTCGGAAGAGGAAGTATTGACAGGTGAGCACCATGAAAGGTCATCAGAGCTATGACAGAGGTAGGGTTAAGTTCTATAGGGAAACATCTCCTCTGACTCAAAGTTATCATTTAGATACATCCTGAAGGACAAGTATGACTTTCCAGGAGAAAAAAAAAAATGGGATGGAAAGGGCATTTTAGACAGCACATGCTGAAGTTCACAGTGCAACGAGAGCTCTAAATATGTATGAAGAGTGTAAACAAGATTTATAAAACTGAGAAGGGAGATTAGAGATAAATTGTAAGAATTGATATTTTTGGTTTTTTGTTTGTTTGTTTAACCATGAACAGAACTATGAAAGGGAACTGCACAGTGAACCACCGTGAGTGGCCATCATCTTCACAGCACTTCAGCACAAATGTTTGGCACAGCATTTAACAATGTGACTGGAGATTCCTGTGTTCTGTATCGCAATGTCTGCAGCAAGCCCAGCTCTATCTCTGATCCAAATCCCTGCTGACATGTACCTTGGGAAGCTTAAGTAGTTGTGGCCCTGCCACCCATGTGGATAATTTGGATTGAGTTTCAGGCTCTTAGTTTTGGCCCAGTTCATCCCCGCTTGCTGAACCATTTGAGGAGAAAGCCATCAGAAAAAAAGATCTCTCTCTCTCTTCTCTTCTCTTTTCTCCCCTCCCTCTGTCTTTAAAATGAATAAAAATTATTTTCAATAATTTAAAAGTTTCAGAATCCAATGATCAAATAAATAATGAATATAACTTAATAAAAAAGAGTAACATTAGGATATATTCATTATTTATTTGATCATTGGATTCTGAAACTTTTAAATTAATGAAAATAATACACTGTAGAATTCTGAAACTAATAAGGGATAAGAACAGATAACAACACACACCCAAAAATCTTCACAAACGCAAAATCTTCACAAACGCAAAATCTTCAAACCAGAAGCTTCCTCTATTGTAAAAGTATCTCCATTTGATCACAACGCTGGAAAACATATTTTCTGACCAAAATTTAAAAGTTTTGCTTCAAAAAAGACACTGCTGAGAGAATGAAAAGACAAGCAACCAACTGGGGAAAATATTTGCAAAGGACATAACTGACAAAAGCTGTTATGTAAGAGATATTAATAACAATCAGGGTGAAATGCTCATTGTTTTCTCCCCATCGATCCATGAACATTTTGAAGTATTCTCCTAGAAAATGTGTTCTTTTTAAAAAGAAAATAAGCAACCTAAACAATTAACAATTAAACAGTGTTAAAATGGGCACAGGATCTGATCACACATACCACCAAAAAATACACAGGTTGCAAATAAGCAGGTGAAATATATTTGAAAATACATGTCATTAGGGAATGGAAGTTAAAAGAACCATGACACCACTGCCTACTGATTAGAATGGGAATTAAACTGACAATGCTGAGAAGGAGGAGTGTGGACAACAGGAACACTGACTCAGTGCCAGTATCGGTGAGAAGACCATGGCACACTCACATGGCAAGAAATCTGGGCAGTTTCTTATAAAACTAAAATTACTCTAATCATACCATCCCACAATCATGTTTTATGTGCTTGTACAACTATCTCGATACAAAAATCTGTATACACATGATGACAGTGTCCATACAAAAATCTGCATACACATGATGACAGTAGCCCAGACATCTTTCAATCGATAAATTGATAAACTGTGGTTTGCCATTAACAATGGAGTGCTATTCAAAAATGAAGACATGGTCTATTGTTATTTTGAGCATGGGAGAACCTTGAATGCATACAATTAAGCAAGTGAGGACAGCCTGAAAAGCTTTTCTTGTCTGATTTCTACTACAGAACATTCTAGCAAGGGTAAAGTCATAGAGACAGTGAGTCAATCATTTCCAAGATTTATAAGGAAGGGACAAATGAAAAAGTAGAGCCACGAAGACATTTACAGAAACTATCCTGCATGATACCTATGCTTGATGATGACGTGGCATCATGCTTTGCTCATAAATGGTTAATGCTAAGGTATCAATGCTGACTCATCAAATGACATGATCACATTAATGCAGGGTGTTAAAAGTCTCGGAAACAGAGTGAAGAGATGGTTATGGAGTTATCAGTACTGTACCCTCAGTTCTGTAGGTTTTAAACTATTATTAAAAATAAAATCCAAAGTATGCTTTTTTCTCATTTGTGATAACTAAGATACAAAGTACAAAAATGTAATGTGTGTGAGTGAAATTGACATCTTGCAATCTGATTGTTGTTTATAGACTTTGACTACACTCCTGAGGAACAGTGGTTTTCCTCTTATTCTGTGTTGAATTCTTTATCTCGTAAAAGGCTAAATTTGCGATTACAGGGTACACTGAGAGTTTGTCATTGCAAAATTGAAAAGAAAAATGTAGAAGAAAAGAGGGGAGGTTTGGAGTACAGCAAAGGGGAAGGGTAGAATGGAAAGTTTCATCATGGTCTGAAACTGAATATAAGAAATACAAAAAAAAATCTCTTATGTAAGTAAAAATGGAATAATAGTAACGATAACAAATGCATTATTTTGAAAAGGCAAAGGGACTTGAAATATAATACAATTAAAAAATTATTTTAAGCATTAGTAAAACTCCAAGTCCATTCTTTATTGTATAGTGGAATTGACCTTAAGAAAATGGATTGAACTATTTCACACAAACCCACAGAATAGCTAAAATGACACAACAAGGAAGGTAGCAGGCTGCTAGACTCATTGTTACGTACTTGCTGGTAATTGTGCTATAATTGGGTAACAAATGACCACAACGCTGAGGACATGTTTGTTATGTCACAGTTTTGTAGCTCCAGAATCTGGGCATGACTAAGATGTTTCCTTTGTTCAGGGTATCACAGATAATAATCAAGATGTCAACTGGGCTGCATTTCATCTGCTGTTTCAACAGGGGAAGAAATTGGTTCCAAGCTCTTATGGGCTGTTGGCAAAGATGTATTTCCTTGTAGGGTATGATTTGCTCTTCCCTGTCTTCCAGTCCTGGCCTGGCCTGGAGGTTTGTTAGCATAGTTTCTTGCTATACATACTTCCTCAATACAGTTGCTTATCTCCTCAAACCAACCAGAAGAATCGCTGCGTGTTTTGAGGATGCTCCACTCACGGGCATGATGTTTCCGCATCCTCACCACACACACTCAGAAAAGGGACCGCACAGAGATGTGGATGACAAAAGTGAGACACTCGAGATGTCATCTAAGGGTCTGTCCTCTACACAGGTCTATGAGAAGGCTCCAAGAACAAGAAGAGCAACCAAAACCTGCTAAAGCTCACAGACTTGTGGAGCCACTTCAAATCTCGGAGCAATAGCATGAAGATCAGTAGTTGAAGTTCTGATAGAGTGGATGGGATCATCTGCAAATGTACCTTCAGGCTTCATGGAAATCCAGGAGGTATGTAGCACAAGGAAGCACCTGCACTTCCAAGATTTTCCTGGAAGAATGATGACATCAAACAAACAGGGATCACCTGTGAACTGAGCACTGTTCCATGTTTCAAACAATAAATTTTTCAACAAATTTTTCTCAGTTCCATTTAACAAGAAGGACTAGACAGAGTGGTTTCGGGGCTGATAAGTGATGGAGCAGTTAAAAACTCTGCTTCTTAATTATTTATGGATGCTATGAAATAGTAAAGGGAGGAAGTGGGAGAATCTTTTTGAAAGGTCATAGCATTTGAAAAGAAAAAAAACACCAGAAAATTATTACTCGCTCACATCTTAGCCAACTCTCCCCACTACAACTCTTCATTATCTGGATCATTCACGGATTTTAATGAATGTGACTAGATCAAATTTTAGTGGGCTATAGTCCATGTGCTATAACTGGGGCTATGGAAATAAAAATTTAGCATTCTCCTAGTCAATAACCAAGATTTATAATTTAATTCCTATTCTTAACTTACAAGTCATTTTCATTCACCTCCCCATAATGGCACATATACTTTTAAAAAGGGAAAGACTAGCAATAAACAGATCCGTATGCAGTAATTTTCTGGCACAAGAATTTACTAAGTGGATAGTGTATGCAAACAAGGGCTATGCTAGACAAGAGAATGGATGAAAATGAATGTGGTTGATTTTTTTGCCACCAAGGTATTTACGGTCCAGTTGGAGGTGCAGGTATAGAACAAATATAATAAAAGACAGAAAAATTAATACTAGTATAATCACAAGCAATGGGATATGAAAGAACAGGGAAGCCAAAGTGGCAATTGAGGATGAATCAGATGTTGGACTGCTCTCAACTCCTAGCTCACCACAGGTTTTCTCCATAACCTCCAAGGGTCAGTGTCGAAAAGTTTTGTTACAAATTCACAGAACAAAGGGAAAGGCACTAGAGAGGCCATGAGGATATGCAAGCTGGTGATAGACTGGCAGTCCATCATGAGGGCTACATGCAGGAGAGCCAGACGCAGCACTCTCCCTCCACAGGATTTCTTTATTATTGGCCTGCATGGAAAGGTTCTTACACTAAAAGAACCTCTTTCTTAATTCTGAAAACTGAACAGCAAAGCAAGAAAAATGGGCCATTCACAAAGTGTCCCATTTGCCCGGAGAGGTTACCAGGTCTAGATCCCTGGAGAGCATCATGTCGTGTTACAACCATGAGATTATCATATTTAACTAAAATGAAGGAAATAACCATTTTTACAAATACTTTCTGTCAATCAAAAGTGCAACTGGCCTTTAGAGCAATCCTTAACATGTCTAAGAAACACCTGAAAATCTTGTTAAGATACAGATACTGATTCAATCTATCTTGGGCTGGGAGATTCTGTTTTATCATCTCCCAAGGTATGCTGCCACTGCTGATTGATGGACCACACTTTGAGTAGCAAGGAATTAGAAAAATATCTTAAGTACTTTCTAAGTACACAATGCATTTACTGTAACAGCACAGGTGTGGGCCAACTAGCAAACTGGTGGCTACATAAGGGATTAGAGTAGAATTTTGAAAGTATGTCTCAGCTGGTGACTTATCAGGAAGAGAGATATTTTCCATTACACAGAATAACGTAAAACATTTTACAATAAAAACATACTGTAAGAAATATGCACACATTTGTGTTTCATATCATCTGCATATTTCGAAGAATTATAAAGTTTTAATGCCATGTGCAATATTAGATAAAGTAAAAAAAACACAAAATCTTGATTTCAAGCCACACAGATCCAAGTCTTGAGAACTGTGAACCTCAAAAAATTCTTTTTGACAAGTGATGCTGGTACTGTGACTCAACAGGTTAATATTCTACCTTGAGCGCCAGCATTCCAAAAGTTCATAGGTTCATGTCCTGGCTATTCCACTTCTGGTCAAGCTCCCTGCTTATGGCTCAAGAAAGTAGTGAAGGATGGCCCAAGTCCTTGGGACCCTGCTCCCATGTGGGAGACCCAGAAGCAGCTTCTGGCTCCTGGTTTAGGGTTGGCTCTACTCCACCTGTTATGATCATTTCCAGAGTGAACCAATGGAAGGAAAATCTCTCTCTCTCTCTCTCTCTCTCTCTCTCTCTCTCTCTCTCTCTCTTTTCTGTAAATCTGCCTTTCTAATAAATTTTTATTATTGTTATTTTATGATACTATTCCATAGGCTCTGGGATTTCACCTCCCCCTCCACAAGTCCCCTCTGCCAACACACTGCTTTCTGCTCTAGTGTTACAATGGGTAGTCCTTCATGAACAGTCATAAGTCCACCATTCTGCTATTGAAGTGTTTCCCAACATTGTAGGTATGGACAATGTCACAGAGTCCACTGTCCTACTGTCAGGATATATTCAATAGTTTCACTGGAAGTTCATATTTGATCTGGGTGCAGATGTGCTTACTGTACTATGTCTCAACATCTGGACATGTCAGTCTCCACTATACTTCTATTACATATTCCCTTAAATACAGAGGCAGAAAACACAATCCATGACAGGGAGAAAAACAGAAAACTTACAGCAACATGAAGTTAAACAACATGCTACAGAATGACCAATGCATCATCAAAATGGTGAAAAAAAGATCAAAATCCTTCTTGAAGAAAATGATACCACTTCATGACCCATGTGGGACTAAAGAAATCAATATGATTTTTTAAATCTTTTTAAAACTTTGATGAATATTCATTCAGGAAGATAATATTAAATTATGAACACCAAATTAGTTATTTTATTTTGAAATATTCAGTCATCCTGGAGTGTTGGGGCATGAGCAGATATGGCATAGAGGAGTGGCTAGAGCACTTGGACACAGAGGTCTGAGCCAACAACAGGAAATGTACGGCTCACCCATCATACTCCCAGGGCCCTGGACGGGCCCATAAATGCTAAGGCCCCAAAGTCAAAGCTTTAGTAACATCAGTGTAAATTTGTCTCTGATTTTAATTCAACACTTGATGACTTGAAATGTGTCCAAAAATGCTTTCTTTCAAGGGACAAATAGATGTTATAGCTGTTGTCCAAAGACTGCCATTGTGGCACAGTGAGTTAAGCCATTGCCTATGATGCCAGCATCCCGTTTGCAATGGTTTGTGTCCCATGTTGCTCCACTTCTCAATTCCATGCTAATGCACTTAAGAAAGCAGTAAAGATGGTCCAAGTTTGTGAAATCCAATGGAACATCAAGCTCTTGACTTCACCCTGGCCCAGTCCCAAATATTCTGGCCAACTGAGGATTAAATCAGATGAAAGATCTGTCTAGCCTCTAGGTCCTTCACTCTGTCTTTCAAATAATCACATGGATCCTAAAACAAGATTTAGCTATTTATTTGAAAGTCAGAGTCACAGAGAGGGGTAAAGACAGAGTCAGAGTGAGAGAGAGAAAGAGAATCTTTCATCCACTAGATCACTCCCCAAAAGGCCAAAATAGTCAGGACTGGGCCAGGCCAAAGCCAGGAGCTTTCTCCAGTATCTCATGTGGATGCAGGGGCTCAAACACTTGGGCCATATTCCACTGAATTCCCCAGATGCATTAATAGGGAGCTGCATCAGAAGTGGAGAAACCAGTACTTGAACTGTCACCATTTGGGATGTTGGCATCATGAGTAGTGACTATAACTACTTCAGTCCCAACAAAACAATTTTTGAAATGCTATTGTCCTAGAAAATATACACAGACACACAAACATTTAAAATGTTATCATTCACCCTATCTTGTATAAATTTACTCTATGTCCTGTACAGATACAAGCTGATATAGAAGCACTTACTGTCCGTAAATTCAGTTGTTTGAAATTCAGATCTGTCCAGCTGTTATTACCTAATTACCTTCACAGGGCAGCCCACACAAAGTCTGTTTGTTCTACAATATGTGTATTCCATAAAATATGGAATGTAACGTATATACAAACAATTGTTTATATCCCTTATGTATGATTTCTTCTACTATGACACATTCAAGATATGTCTAGGGATGTGAGACTTCCCAGTCCCCAGCCTCCTGTCTGGCCCTCACACTCACAGTATAGACGGAATTACAGTCTTCTAACCACAAACCAATGGCAGCTGTAACTCCAGACTTAGGTAGGAAAGAAAGCTATGTAAAGAGTAAAGGTGTGAGGACTTTTCATAGCTTCCAGAAACATTCCTCACTCCAAGCTAAACAACCCAGGCAACCTGCTCTGTCTTAAAAAAGTTCCAGACTGTGATCTGTCTCTGGCCCCTCTCATCATTGCTACTTCCAGTCTTGGCTCTCCTCTTCCTAACAACAATGAGAGACAACACTATCTCAAACTCTCTCCTTTCTCCTCATTAGTACAATCACATCAGAAACCTATTTCCAAACATAACTGTACTAGCACCAGGAAAGATTAAAGAATTGAAATGGACGGGCTTTCTTTTTTTTTTTTTTTTACTATGCACAGGTCTTTGGCTAAGGTAACCTACAAAGAATAGATTAATTGATTAATTTCATTTTACAAAAGAAAAAAAATGTAATCTCAAGTCTAGATGTTCCACTTAGATTTCACTTTGGAATGTCAAGGTAAAATTTTAGATGGGCATCCTGAAATAACAGCAGAAGGGCTGAGTTAGAGGGCTAGCATGAATGAAGTGGCAGAGGATATTAATCCTGAACTTGCCACAACAATGGGTAAAGGCTCCTCCCTTTTCGCCACCCACTTCTAACCAGTTTTACTTCTTTGGTACCTGTGACTTAGCAGGGGTGCAGGGCAGGAATAAAGGGTAAGAGGAAGTCTGTGGACAGCCCTCCATGGTACCAGCTCTAGAGATTGGATGAGAAGGACACCAATGCAGTAGGGAAGAAAATGGGTTTGTACAGCTACCTAATTAAGGAAGCATTGCACAGGACTCGCCCCATTCCAGGAATGCTGACAACACTTGCATAGCATGGCTGGAGCAAGGAAGTAATGGATCCTGAATGCTCGTGAGTAATTCCTTTCTTGATGATAGGACACACAATACTTTTAAAGTATCCTTGTCTTTCCTGACACTAGCCCTTCATGTGTGAACAGAACATTGGCTCCCACAAACACAGTTGCCCACTGAAGAAAGTTCTGGGCTTCTGAGATCAGACTTGCCTCTGAGAAAAGCAGTTTTTAAGAGGAGTCACATCCAGAACCCAGCCTTTCTCTACCAAACACATGAACTTGTTCGCAAGAGGCCTCATGTTGGAACCCCACAGCAAACACCATCAGGATCTGGCTCTAGAATTCACACCTCAAGTCACGTTCCAACACATAGATTCAATGTCCTGTGGATCCAACACCACGTGTTTTCATTAAAGGGAAGCAAGCTTTCAACTTTTATTAAAAGATATGGGCATTTTAGCCAAGAAAGTCAATGTTTTTTGCAGAACCATAGTTGTGTCCACTAAACTCTCACTCACTATAGGCTGGTTATTCTCATGATGAGGCCCATGGTCTGGAGAGCTCTCTGCCCAAGCTGTTTCCAGTCCAGCACATATAGGTACGTGGCACAAGCACATGTTTTCATGCCCCACAGCTCTTGGGACTGCACCTGGTGACCCTTTTTGATTTAATGGTCCTGCCACTTCCACACTAAAACTCTCCACACAAATCTCGCAAATGGATAGGTTGGCTTGTTATCCCAAGGCCGTTTGTCTCTGAATATAATCATGTTAACGTGCGCATCCTCGGGTCACATCAATCTGGTTGTAAAAACAAAGTCCGTGTTTATCTAACTCTGTCTTGATCTATTAAAACAGGCCCCTGGTCACTAGAACTCTTCATACTTTCCTGGAAATCCTCATGAGATGCACAAAGGTGCTTCCAAAGTCCATGGAAGCACAAATCACAAGACAAACACATATGGGTGCAAAATGTTTTAAAATCTATATGCAATTTTTCACAATACATACTTCCCATGAACTTTTTTGAAGACCCCTCATATTACAGTGATCACAAACACAAATGCACAGTTCATTCTACCAGAATCTGCAATCTCCCCTTCTTCCCACACTTGTTCCATATTCCCAAGCTAACGAACTTTTACCCAAAAGGTACAATGAGGGAGGCTCCATGTACAAGGAACCTGAAAGAAAATGAGAAATTTTATCAATAGCTAGGCGATTACTGAAAGTATTCAATAGTTAATACAGCATAAGAATTAATATTAACTTTGTTGAGTGACTTCAATTTGGATTATTTAGCAATGTATACAGTTTTAGGCAGTGCCAAAACCTTGCCTTAGTATAATGTCCCTTGACATCATTAGTGTAGTGACACCAGGACTTCCTTTGATACGTTGAGAACTTTCTTGAGGGGGTTATTTCATATTGTCCTTTATTTTAGTATCAGCACAGTAACCCCAAGCCCTTCCGGAACCAATGTCACCAATATTTTACAGGTCATAGAGGCTCCAATACTCAAGAGACTGGCTGTGCCCTCCAGTCCGTCTGTCCTCTTTGGTGTCATCATTGGTTCCATCAGGGTGTCCAAGCAGGCGCAGGACCCTGGTCCCCAGATATTCACTCCCTTCTGTTGTGTGTCTGTCTTCCTTTTTTCAGTGCTCAAGTACAAACCTATGGCATGGAGCAGACTAAAAGCAATTTGAATGAAACACACAATGCATCCATCATCTATTGATTTGCTCAGTTGACATTTATTAAGTGCTTACCATGTTCCTGGCTCAGTTCCAAAGACCAGACTTAAAGCAGCGAAAGTACAAGCAGGTCCCTGGTATTCTAATGGAAACAGGTGAACAAAGATGCAGTAAAGGGGTGTTAGGATCGTGAGGAACAGGTACCAGGGCTGGTTCGGTGTTGAAGAGTAAGCCTCTGAACTCAGACTCTCAGAAACTGAATTCTGACCCCATCACCAGCCATGTGGTCTGCTTGTTATTGCAAAGAGTCTATTAACAGCTACATGGTTGGAAGTCCCGAAAACAGTAACACACAAGATCTAACATTGTCTTAACTTTGTCAAGAGACTTCAACTAGTCTGTGTTATTTAGCAATGTGTACAGTATTAGTGGCCATTATAAGCATATTAAAAAGTAATTATCATTAATGTGTAATTTTCAAAATTTGTGTAAATATTGTTAATCCCTGGAAATCACAAAATTACAGTTTTAGAATATAACCAGAAGTCTTATGACCTGATTTGAGAGGTGATTAGAAATTTAGGAAAATTATTATCTTTAAAGAGTAAAAGAGAGAGAGAGAGAGAGAATGGACATATTATTTCCAGGAAATGCTAGTCCAAGGAGCACGTAAGACCAATATTAGCCTTCTCTTCTTTCTGTATGACACAAGGGATCTGATAAGCATGGGATGAAGGGTAGAGAATAGCTCAAGATGGCTTTTTTTTTTGCTTTGTGAATATTAACACAACAATTTTCTCATCTCTTTTTTGGCTGTCCAGGAGCTGTGATGCTGGAGGGCAGGCCTAAGAGGTTCATGATGACAAAGTAATTACAACTCTATGACTACAGCCATGCATGTTTTATAGCAACTCATTTACTCCATACCAATGATTTATTGCATCTGTATGTGTGTACATATAAGTTTGCCATGACAAGATGATGCTTAGCAATTAATTTGCCAACATAGTTTTATGTAATATAATCCAGCCCCGCTAACTTCACTATGTTTAATAAAAGAAAGTGCTTGCACCAAACTCTGTTCTGGAAAGCCATTTGGTGTGAAAGCAAAACATCAGTAAACCAAGCAGAAATGTGGGGCCCAAAGCCGACATCTAAAACAATGCTAAGGACCCCAGAGAGGCAGCCTGGTCAAGCTGTGAGGATTTCCCACCCCACATATAACTGTTCTTATGCTCCATAGAACTGACCGGTCTTCTGGGAAACTGAAGAGAAAGAAGCGACACAAGTTCTTATTCTTCAGATGGCCTGCAATCTCACGCATGAAATGTTAGAGGATGTGAGCTGGACGGGAGACACTCAAAGCTCTGGAAATGTTTCTGTTCTGGACCTTACAGTGACATCATTGCTGGTGTAGCTTACCTTTGGGCAGGGTACCCGGTGGCAGCTTCTCAACCCATGAGTGAAGCTGTTTTTGTCAAGTTTGAGCAGAAATGAATATTTTTGGTTCGTTTTGCTTTTGTCTTTTGTTTGTTTTTGGTCTTCCATATAATGTTAGTGATAGACTTTCTGGAGTGGAGCCTCAGAACTGGCCATTTTTCTCTTGTCATCTAATTGTTGCTGAATATCTTATCACTTGGTTAAGCTCTTTCTTATCTTGTTAATAACATTGGAGGCTGCAAATAATCAAAGCACTGTCTGCTCATGACATGCATAGCTGCAATTCTGACCGTCTCTAACACCCTGTTTTGCTGAAAAGATCTCAAGGTGAAGACAGACATTCCTGCCTTGTCCACACTGTCCTGCCTGCATGCGACAGTCCCTGCATCCCTCATCTTGTTTCTGTGTGTGTGTTCTCCTACAAGAAACTGCAACGAAAGTGGAAGATGACCTGCCATTCCTTCTGCCCTTTGGCTGCTGCTTCGCACAGGCTGTTCAAAGGATAATAACCTATGCAAATTAGTTGAGAAAAAAAAAGCCAGTGACCTCTACCTCCTTGTTAATGTCACTGTGTAACTCCCAGGAAAACTTTCCATGATTTTAGCCTTTCTTCTGCCCTGATTGGCTTCTTTTGTCCTGTGTTGGTTTCCAGTCCTTCAATATGTTGATCTGAAAACTGTGTATTTGTTTTCCAGACTCGCAGCATTCAACTCACTCTGCACACTCTTCAATGGTCACATGCCCCATATTCCAGTGCCAGCCAAAGCATGTCTGCCTTTCATCATATCCATGCCACTATCACAGGAGTGGTACACAGACTCGTACATCAAAAGCCCTTCAAAAATACACATGTGCCGTCAGGACATGACAAACGAAAGGCAAATATGTTTATTGCAGGAAATGTGAGACTTAAAAGTCTTAAGAGAGTGTAATCTCAATGATGTTGGTATGTTGACTTCCAGCCTTTCTTGTCATCATCAGAGGATAGACAGATCATTTTGTCAAGATCCGATATTAATCAGAAATATCCTCAAGCAATTAACAGGAAATCCAACAAATCCATAATTACATTTGGAAGACTGTAAACTTAAATAATCAGTCTTTTTCTCTAGAAGCATGCCTCTGAGCTTATGTGTTGCAGCTTAAATCTCTAAGAGAAATCCTGTAGTTTTCCTTATAAAATTTAAATGTTCCTGTAGCCTTCTTTTAAGCAAATTTTAAGCATTCACATAGCTTTTGCTCTTGTGAATTACATCTGATCCATTTTCAAAGCTAATTATAGCTGATACATTGAAAACTATTACATCTTATTACATATTAACTTACCCCTAAACTCTAATCCTAATATCTCTTCAGATATTTTTGCAAGATATGAACAAAAGATCTATTACAGAAACAAAGAGTATTTCAGAAGAGATATTGTCAGAGATGGTGGGAAACTTTCCTTGGCTCTGTGTGTTTGTGTAATGAAAAGAAGGTGAAGTTGACTATTTGTGACCATCTGTTTCAACATGTCTTTGACTGCCTATGTATGTTGTGAGTTTATGGCATAGAACACACTCTTAAGTAATGCTTGTTAGAGAAATAAATATAAATTACAAGACAGAATCAGAATAAATAAGAAATAATATCCACATTGCACACATGAAAACACCAGTTTTGTAATGCACAGACATGAGGAGAGGGTATTTGCCCCGCAAAAAAGCAAAGAAATGGTCAATCAATCAAATTTGGATTAATCCACAAATTCTGATTACTATGGTTACCAGAGTTGGTATTTATGGTAATATACATTAATTCAGGTCTCGAAGGCAAGAAAAACTTACATTTTGAATCAAGAAATACTATCCAGGCAAATCTGTATGCTGTGATCGTGGCTACTAAAACACAGGGCATAGCACTTTGACCTGGCCTCAGCAGGGGAGGAGAGTTCACATCACAGCTCACCCTGCCACCACAAGCAAGATTCAGCCTTCCTCATATAGCAAACCAAATGGCACATTATCATAGAAACAAATCCCTTTGTGTGAAGTATGCTAATAAATAGTGACCACATCTTTTTGAGATATTTCAAAAGAATAAAGGTAAGATAAAAATATAATTATTGTAATCAATTGGGAACTAATTAAACCACTCAAGTCTGCCCCTACACCCCATTGTAGTAAGAATTCTGAATAAATTGGAACCAGTTAATCCTTCTAAATACCGTGGATAGTGAATGACCATGAGAAAGTAAAGGCCTTTTAGAAATTCAACCTAAGCATTGCTTCTTTGAAAACAATTCCTAATTTCTAGCTTAATTAAGATTGTTCAATTGTGGGTGCTATGTGGGTATGTATAGGTGAATGTTTGTTTAATACAAACACAAGACGTCTCCATCAGCCTGAACTCAAATTAACGTGTTCAATTTATATAGGAAGTAATCTTTGTTTCCAAAAAGCAGAGCAGGAGAAAGAGACATCACACTGACTTTAAAGTTTTGAGTAATTTCTAACTGCCTGAGGAGTTTTCACGCTACCTTCCAATCAGCAAAGGATTTGTGACTCTTTTCAGTGTGCCTGAGATTACACAGACAAATTACTTAAGAGCCCAAAGAGATTATCTCTAATTGGCATAAAAAGGATCTGGCATTAAAAATAAAACTTGCTGAATATCTGAGAGCATTGCATGCCCAAGGCGGGTAAGGAAATTAGCTCCCTCTTCAGAAACCCCACAAAAATAGACACATCACTCTACAACAGAAGGCCTTATTTAGAGATGGGCAGGTGGGTGGCGAGGGCTTACTTGTGTTTCATCGTGCTTCACAGAGCTGTGTTGTACTGAATGAGAGTAAGCTCCTCTTCTGGCTGCTTACCTTTGTCTACTTAATGAACCCTCCTTGTTTACAAAGTGCAGATACTAAAAGCCAACATGAAATACTTGCTCTTGGTATTACACACACATCAGATTGGAGATATCTGGCATAGTGCAGTGGAATGGGCAGGAAGATAAAGTCCACACTGGTAGACAAGAAGAAAGTAGGAGCAGCAAGTTCTTGCAAGAGTTGTGTGAATGAATATGATGGCAGCTCACTGGATTAGGGTCTAGCAATAAAGTTCCTACACCTGCAGGGTTCTAAATCCTGCAGGAAAAGCATAAGATGCATTTGTCAGGAAACCAAACAATAATAGTATGCAAAGAACCATAGAAACAATTTTAGGCCAAAGATCAGCAAAGTTTAATGAGGCATTTTCAATCATTCAATCCAAACTTGCTGTTTAGTAGTTGAGCAAACTGAGGCCTAGGGAGATTAAGTAGCTATCTATGTGATCACAGATACATCATGAACCTATCCATCCCAGCGCTTACCACTAAGAGGACAGAATTGATTGCATCACATAATAGTCTCAAATAGCTTTTCAGTAGGAGATGGTGCTATGGTACAGTGAGTTAAGCTGCTGTCTGCAGCAGTGACATTCCATATGGCTGCTGGTTCCAGTCCCAGCTTCTCCATCTCTGATCCAACTCCCTACCAATCTGCCCAAGAAAGCAGCAGAGGATGGTCCAAGTTCTTGAGGCTCTGCATTCATGTAAGAGACCTGGAATATGCTCCTTACTTCTGTTTGTCTCACATTTGGTTGTTGCAGTCATTTGAAGGGTGAGCCAGTGGATAGAAAATCTGTGTGTGTGTGTGTGTGTGTGTGTGTGTGTGTGTGTGTGTGTGTTCCCACTCTCCGTGTGTAATGCTACCTTTCAAATAAATAAGCATTTTTATAATGTTTATTTGAAAGACTGAGTTCCATGGGAAGAGAGAGAGAGAGAGACATCATCCATTTGCTGGTTCACTCCCCAAATGGCTGTAGAGTGTGGCCATTTGGAAACCAGGAACTAGAAATTTCTTCCAGGCATCTCACATGGGTGCAGGGACTCAAGGACCTGATCCATCTTCTACTGCTTTCCAAGACACATTAGCAGGGAGTTGGACCATAAGTGAGCAACCAAAATTCAAACCGTCATCTAAATTAGATGTCATTACTGCAGGCACTAAGCCACAATGCTGCTTCCATCCATGCACCCCCCTCTTCAAAACAAATAAATAAAATTAAGAAAAAAAATTAAGCAAATGACAACAAACTTAAGCTAAATGAAGATGCTATGGTCTAAAACATTGTATTCCTATCCCAAATCTCTTATGCTGAAAACCTTATCACCAGTGTAATGTGACAGCATTAGATGGGGGACTTTGGGAGCGAATTGGCTCTCAGGATAAGGTTAGGCCTTTTATAAAGGAAGACCCAGAGAACTGCCTTGAACCTACCCATCATGAGTGTACAGGTGTGAGTAAGAGTGAGAAAAACACACCAGCAAACTCTGAATCCACCACTGCCTAGGTCTTGGAGTTCTCAGCCTCCAGAGCCAAGATCAATAAATGCCCAGAGTTGGTTAAACCATACAGTCTATGGGATTTTTTGTTAAAGGAACTGAAAGGGCCTAAGATGGAAGGGAGAAATGTCAAAGGGCTTGGAGAAGAACATGAGGCCCAGGCAAAGGCGAGAAGGCTTAACAACCATGACACTGTGCAGTCTGAAGGGACTGAGCTAAGGTGCCATCTGAAATGGCAATGGGAGGAGAAAATGAAGCAAACCACCCCCTGCATTCATGCTCCAAGCAAACGATGGCTCTGAAATTCTCTTTAGGAGTTCAAGTCAAAAAGGTTCCATCAGTATGAATCCTTTTTAGTCAGTAAATGCCTGTGCTCCTTCCTGAACTTGCACCCTTGCTCACAGAGATTTTTGCATGACATATCCCATCTTGGTTTTCAAGGTGGATGGAAATTCAGCTTCCCTTAAGACGCTTCTGATCTTTATTCCACGCATATATCCATTTCCTGGGCTATCCTGAATGCTGCCTGTATAGTCATTCTATTGTCTAGACTGTCAACTTTAAGCAGATGGGATCATGTCTTAAACTTACTGAGGGTTACATAGTGTGCTCACAGCAATAGTAGGCATGTTGTGCAATCTTAATAATTCCTTTTTGAACAAATAACAGCAGGAAGTCTTTCTTCCAATGAACTATGCACTTGTCACTTCATTGCCCATTCATTGGTTTTTGCTTTGAGCCATGAAAGGGTGATGATTGTGATGGCATTAACGACAGTAGCAGTTAGTAATGTGGTTGTGATATGCCAGTCACTCCTCAAAGCACTAATATGTATTATTTCATGCAGCCCTTGACATAATATTGTAAATGTATAGTTATCATCATCCCTTTCCATCAAATGTGATTATAAAAGCCTACAGCCTAGAGACTGGTTTGTATAGTTTCATATTTTCACAAGACAATTGCAGTTACATATTTTCTTTACATTCTGAAACACTTCCTGCCATGTGATAACAGACATGACACATAGAAATTTTAATAACCTTCAAGGCAGGGATATCAACCCACCCATTCTGCCTCTATGTGGGCAATTTATCTGCTTAGAAGGTTTTGGAGAAGCAGCTCCGCAGGTGTGGCTTGGTCCAACACCAGGTGCCTATAAATTTGCTTCCTTCCGGATGTTCATCCAACAGCAAGGGGCTTACTGATGAGCTACCCAAGAGCCTGCAGGTAGAGCACTGCTGTGGCTGCCTGAGAAGATATGAACACTCTTGAAGTTCAGCTCCACCAGAAATGAATTGATGTGGGTCATTATGTACTTGCTTGTTCAACTCTAAATGATTCTAAAATCAGTCACAGGAGAATGAAGCTATTTAACAGGCTCTCTGTCTCATAGCTGAACCATGAAATAAAAGAGAAGAGGTATTTTCTGTGTAAGAAAATTTGGAATAAGAATGCTTACATGCAAAACTTACACTTAGCATTACATACGTAATTTTGCTAAAAACACTTGATTAATTTTGCATCTCAGTAACGAGAGTGTTGTTGAATTTATTAAATAAAATACTTCGAAAGTTACATAGTTGCATAGTTACATAGTTAGAACAATAATTTGTCATTTTTGGTAAAGCAGTTCATACCTGTTTGTAGCACATATTTCATTTCTAATAATGTTGCATGCACTCTTAACTAGATTATGCATAGAAGGCATTTATAGAAACAGCAAATGAAATGGTTAGCCATGAAAGAAAGCAACAGAGAGAAACTTATTTGCTCCCTAATAAAGAAGTGTGTCATTCTTAAATGCTCGCATACTAAAACATCTTGCTAAAACCAACAATATTATGTCTCATGATATGCTATGTCAACCATACTTAAAGTCCCACATTTTGAGCAGAAATAATTTTAGTTTGTTTTTTCCATATAAATGGTAATACCTATTTCTTTCATTTAAGGAAGACATTAGCAAAACGTAACAATGTTATGTTTGGGAATTCTGTTAACATTTTTAAGCCCCAGACTGGCAAGAACAAAGAATCACTTTGCTAACTAATGTATTAAATGTGTTGTCTATTTATATAGTAATTGTTTGATGGAAAATTCGTCTCTTTTGTTCTTTCTTATCTTTTCTTTCCTCTTGTCCATGCAGTGTATCTATGAATTATGCATGTGAACATAATTAAAAGTAACAATTGGTGAATTGTACTCCATGGACATTGTTTCATGTTTCAAGTCTTATTTAGACTAAACCAAATTTATGCAAAGAGAAGAGCTTATAATTAAATTCATACTCATCCTTCCTGCAAAGGTTTCCTTTATGTAAAATGCATTGCTTTGCTGGAGGCTCTATTTTCTGACCAAAAAAGCTTACATCGCATCCTGAAAAAAAGAGAGTAGACAATTTAGTAGCAGACCCCATCCCTTCCTACAAATGTGGGGTTCCTACGACTGGTTATCCATCTTTGTGCATCCTGTATGGCATGTTAATCTGCAGGCCCTGAAGAACTACTAAGGAGCTGTGTTTCTGATATTTGCAAACTAGGAACAGATACGAAAAGGCAGGTGATGAAACGGGATCCATTTCTGAAACACCGCACTTTGATTGTTATTAAGAGCTCCCATAGTCATTTTTCCACTCTTCATTTTTTATGCTAAGTACAAGAAGCCTAAAGAGCAAAAAAGGTGACTGAGATGCTTAGAAAAATACTGTTCCATCCACAGGAATACTTGTTTTGCAAGTGTGAAGGGTTATTCCAAATGTTAGCTCAGCTACAGACTTCTTTCTTTTTACATCACATTTCTTAAGGCATTTTCTCTTTAAGAAAACGTGTTTGACTAATTGATTCGTATTTTTCCCAGCTCTGATTCAGCTCCAAAGCTTGGTGTCACGTACTCATGTGCTGAGAATCATGCGTGCTCCTTCTACCTTGAAAACGTGAACTGTTCCGCTCAGAACTATCTCTGCATTTTATTTGTACACACCAGGATTGTCTCTTTCTTTCCTGACCTGCTTCACCGTCTTAAGCAATTTCTATCTCTGCACATATGCTTTTCCCGAAACAAGCGACAAACAAAAACCCTTCTGCAATGGCATCAGTTGATGAATTTGTAGCAAGGCACTGACAATTTCTTTTCACTGTCAGCAATCATTTCTGATTCTAAACACATTGCTCTGCAGTATGGCAATAGTATGAGGATGGATAGACCCAAAGCAACTTCAGATTTGTTCATGGATTCAGCAGGTCCTGTGACGCGCGGCCGCTGCAGCCTGGCCGGCTTTGTAAAACGCAGTTTGATAGTTTCTCCTCTTCCTCTCCTGTTCTTCGCGTGATTTGAAAAATGTCATATTTAAAAGCTCTGGCTGGCCCAAAGTGACATCCACTTGATCCATCATCATCTTCTCAGATAATCTTTCTCTCTATTAAAAATAAGATATTTATAGTTCCAGATGAAATGGGAGAAACCCACGGCTGAAAAATGACTTCCTGTTGTCATTGTCGCTGGGTAGTATATTATTGGAGGGAGTTTAGCTATGATCTAGTGCTATTGCCTTCTGTTAGGCTGACTGGAAGCAATCATTCATATTCACATATTGTAAAGTTTGTTTTAGAAGAATCAAACGGCTAATTAAAGAGACGGATATTTAATACCAAAAGTCTACAAAGAAAGGAGGTAATGGGTATCCCAGGCTGCAGGTGCCAAAGCCTGTTGAGACATTTTATCAGCATCTCTGAAAGCAATTAGTGCAGAACTTGGGGAAAAGAAACAGTTTTTTTTAAAAAACAACTCCCTGTTCACTACCAGGGGGTAAAAAAAAAGTGATGATAGGGAAACACTCTCTTTACATCCAGTTTAAAAGCTTTCCACCCATGTCCTGGAGTATGGCCAGAGAGGGGTTTTTGAAATGTCCCCCCAAGAGTTCAGCAGACTTTCTGGGATACCCACATGCCACATTAATCATCTCAGTCACACAGCTTGGAAAGCATTGTTCTTCCCAGAGCTAAGAGTCTCAGGTAGTTCTGAGTGTTTCCCTGACATCACAGACCAAGAATTGAATCCTGTGAGTTTACAGATGCAGAAAAGGTCCAGACTCATCAGAAGCAGTTGGATGCAGTGCAGCAACATCCCTTTGCATTTTATTTTTCTTTGCCATAGGTTGAGCATCTCTAAACATGAAAATCCCAAACCTAAAAATTTCCAAAATGGAAAGCATGCTGATGCTCAAAACTTTGAGAATTCTAGAACATTCCAGATTTTGGACTTCTAGATTAGTGGCGTTCAACTGGTGTAAATATTTTAGAATTTAAAAAAAAAAACCTCTTGAAATCCGAAATATTTCTGGTTCCAAGTATTATACAAAGTATATCCTCTATATGTAATAAGAAAAATTGGTTTTCCATTTCTACTGGCAGGTACATAAAGTTTCCTTTTCAAATTAGTTACTGTAGGTTTAAAATGCATTCAAATTAAATATTACATCAATACTGATAGACATGATACCCAGATGAAGAAAACTGAAGAAGAAAATCTTCTTCAAAAAGGAATGCATTCAAGTTTTGAGATGGATATATGGAGTTGGGAAATGCTAGTTTAGAATAAAACCTCAGAGCTGGTGAGGATTTGTGTCAAAAACCACACAGGCAACCGAGGTAAGCCCCTTCTGTGGTGATAAAGATATCAGAAAAAAGTGAAGATATGCTGAAATAAAAATCAGCATTAAGCCCATTGGGGGTGTGGGGAAAATCACCTAATGCTTCAAGAGCTATTTTTATAATGTCTTTCAACACGTTATTAATTAAAATGCATCAGCTCCATTATCCTAAACAAACAAAAAGTATTCAACAAAGTACAAAAGGAGTTAATATTTGATCTCTTCCCTGCCTTCCATCTAAAGTGGCTTACGCTGGAACTTACAAATACAAGTGTATTTTGACTGAAAATAGAAAATGAAAGGTCAGAGACTTATTTTAAGCTCACTGGACATTTGGCAGTGGACTGTATAAGAACGCCTCAGAGAGAAGACTTCAGCCTGACAGATTTCTCTTCTTTGCTTTGAAAAGTCTGATTTTGATAGTAGGATTTCCTCTTTCTTTGGGAGGCGTCTCTTTTGCAAGGCTATAGTAAGACTGCAGGGGTCAAGTCCACCGCTCATTCCCCAGGAGCTATTCCAATGTCCTGTCCGCAGCTAGCACTCCTAAGCATTAAAGGAGCAATGAAAGAAAGAGTGAACAAATGAATTTAAGGTTTCTGTACAACATCCAATCGCCTGAGATGTAATAAGAGGAAAAGAAAGTACTTCCTCTCCCAGAAATTATTAATCAGGTTGTTGAAGTCAACAGATTCCTCTCACCTCCCACTGTTAACCTTAAAAGTGAAGGTCATAATCAATGCAGTTCAATCATCCTCTGCTTTATACTCAGTGCACGAATTTTGCTCATCTCCCAGTGAAGCTGAAAAGATTATAATGAAAATGCCTAAAGAAAGAAGGGAGGGACAATTGTAAATAGTTTTCTCTGACAACTGGTATCAGCATTTTCTCACAGCCTCGCATTTATTCAGACTGCAATGACAAATGTATTACAATGAATACATGAGATCTTTCTGTCTGGAAATGGCATCAAAATAAAACAATACTGTACTGATTTTTCTGAGTATTGTCCTCCCAGAACAATTGCTGAACGTTGGCAGAGCTGTTAACACCATTGATAGGAAACAAAGCAAAACTTGGGGGAGATTCGACAGCCCAGGGCTTGTGAATGTCTGGGATTTACAGCGCAGCTTGATGCCACTGTCAAACTCTGCAGACTTCAATATCTTGCTAGCTACCATGGGGGCTTTTATTCTCTCCATGAAAATGCACCTTTCTTTCCCAAGGGTACACCTTCCCAGTTCCTTAAAAAAGAGTCCTAATGGTCATGAGACTCCTTCCTGTTTGCAGTGCCTCCTGGCTGCTTTGAAGCCCAGTTTCTTGAAAGTCACCCTGAAGTTCTCTAGAGATCAAGGGTAAAGAAATCTGAAGATGGACTGTTCAGAATTAAAAGGACCCCAGCATCCCACCAGGAACTCTTGGCCCTTCCTGACAACGCAGAACAGTCTGCCAACCTCACCTTGGTGTTGAAAAGTTTCTGCCAGGCTTTCCGGAAAGCATCAGCCTAGTAGAAGTTTTATGAATGCTTAAATACACCTGACGCGGGTCTGCCTGAGAGCAATTAAATCAAATCTGTGCATCACACAGCACTCTGGATGAATAGCAAGCTCAAAACATTTGCTGGCCTATGCCCCACATTTGAGTTTTTAATATAAGCTTAGTAACTTCTCCAGCTCTGGAAGTGATGGGCATTGCTCCAAGTCATCCCCCACTGGTCCACAAACCACTGGCTGGGGGGAGTTTCATTTCCTGATGAATCATCCAAACCGACCCTGGAGGGCCTTCCCGGCCAAATGAGCCAAGGCCAAGTTCTCTCTCAACACTCGGCAGCTGCAATCAGTCACACCATCGAAGAGGAGGAGATGCTCCGGAGATGATTTGAGGATGTGCTTCAGTCCCCGTCTTCTATTTTTCATGGGTCTCTTGTTTTATCTCCTTTGCCCTGTGATGCCAAGAGAACTTTTATGTATATGATGCCCTTTTAAAGAAACCAGAATAACAAGGCTGTGACTGGCATAGCAAGAAAATGAACTGGATAGAATACCCATAGAAAAATGATCCTTAATAAAGAAAGGATTCTGTAAGACAGACAGCACGTGGCCGTGAGAAGAATACGACGTCGGCACTTAACAGACTTGTATTGGATGTCAAACTTTTCCCTCCTGGCACAATGACGAAGTCTAACTATAACTGTTTTTCATTTGCAAGTAAGAGAAAGCGACAGCACGTGCATAAAGTACCTTATGTGCAAAACACAGCAGTGTCCCAGGTCCTCCACTAGTCTTCTAGGTATGAGGAAAAGGACATTTTCGTGCATAGACAGACTTTCTCCTACCAGGTCATTGTATGTTTCTCTGTTCTCAAAATTGATTCTGCTCAATTCTGACATTAGACAATTTAATTTAACTAATCTCACTGGAATTAAGTTTCATGAAAGTCATGCCCTTGTTTTCCTAACTGCTGTATTAGAACACTACCTAACACACTGTTCTTAAATCAGCTCTTCAATTACATCTTCTCAAGTTCACATTCAAATCACTTCTCTTTTCACAGTCACGTCCAGTGTCTCAGTTAGACTGGGTGCCTTGTCAGCAAGGATGTCTTAAGCTTCCTTGGGTAGCTCTCAGCTCAGCACACAAGACATAACAAGCATATATTACCATTGATCCTGGTGAATACTTCTTCAGAGACATTCCTGCTACCTTGGTAGAAATCATTTTCAAAAGTTTTATTTTGGCCAAGGCATTTGGTTTTTTCGACTTGCCATTAATCATGATCTATATATTTTCCTTGTAACTGCTCTTTTTATTGAATCCCATGATCTCTCCAATTACTAGATACTTTAATTTATTAAATTGCCAATTCAGTCAATAAACACCTCCCTATAAAACAGCAACTTACTCTTTTATTGGATTTCCTTTGGAAAAGCAAACAATAAGCTACTTCTCATCCTTTGCTTAGTTCTGTAGAGTAACTAGAAATGTGTTTAGCTTCTTCAGCATGTATCAATCACTCTCAACATGCCTGAAAAAACAGCAGTACTTCTAAACTTCAACTCCAGTCCTTCTGACTTTATCATGAGGCCTCTTACTCATTAGAATAGCCATGGAGAATGCACGTTCTCTCATAATTAATCTTTCTCATAATGTTTCTGAGTAAAGCTGTGAAGATCCATCACTTACAAAGCAATTCACCTTTTACCTCCTTGACTGACTATAAGGAAATGAGCAAGCATCAAACATAGACTAAAGAGATAAGAACTATGCTCTGTGAGGGGACAAATATCTTTTTCAACATTCTGCTCATGGGATATTTACGACATCTATTTTTCACTATTTAGCTGCACAAATCCCTGTCTAAAATGTACTTGGAATATCAAGGAATCATTTTCCGTGTCATTATGCCAGATATCTGAATAATCTCATTCCCGCTCTCTTGTGCATGTTGAGACAGCCTCTCCTGTGAGACAGCCATCATTTCTGACAAGCTTCTCACAAACAGAAATAGGAAACCACAGGAAACTTGTCAGATTTCCTTTAGCTTTTCCTTCCATCTAACCCTCTCTGATCTAATTCAAGAAGAAATGACTCAGGACACATGATGAGGACCTTGCAAGGATGAACTCTCACTTGGAGCAAGGGTATCCACTCCCTTGAGAAACATCCAATAGAAAAAGCTCTGCTGTGTTTCCCTTCTGTGTTAGAATATGGTGAATTCACAGAAACTGAATGGAACCAGGACAGAGTCACAAATAACAGGATCACTAAGAATTAAGTCTTGGAAGTCAGTCCAGGTAACCAAAAAATTCCAACTGTGAAAATGTCAGGTTGGTAGTGGTGACATTCCAGTAACACTTTTTACAGAACCTGTAATTCTGAACAAAATGGCATAATGGAAGCCAAATTTACATTGGCACCTGAAACAACCAAGAAAATGTCTCAAAATATAGTGATGCTTACTTTCTGAAAAAATAAATTAAAAGATAAATTTAGAGTCAGGTGTCGTGACACAACAGGCCAAAGTGCCACTCGGGATGCCGCATCCTAAATTGGAGTGCGAAGTCACAGATACTCCACTTCTGATCCAGTTCTCTGCTACTTGACCCAGAAAGTTGTGAATAATCAAGTTGCTGACACTCACACAGATGGAGTTCCTGGTTCCTGGCGTCAGCATGGCCCAGCATTAGCCATGTGGTCATTGAGAGAATAAAGATGACAGATCTCTTCTCACTGCTCCCCATTTGTTTTTCTGCATTTTGAATGAAAATAAATGTTTTTGAAAAAAGATACAATTTTCTGCAATCCACCCATGTTTTTCACAATACATATTTCTGTCGAATTTTGAAAAGACCCTTACATGAAATAGTATGTTTAAAGACACTGTGTTAGACAACAAATGATATTGGTTCCTGAGAAATAAGATAAGCTTTGTGGTTTCTTTGGCTAAATTCCTTAAGAGAATCCACAGGCTGTCTGAAAAGGAGAACTCAGACTCGCTGAGAGATTGGGATTACCAGGCTACCCACAATTCCTATTAGATTGGTGGAGAAGAGAGCTTTACACGGACCTCCAGACACCAGAAAGCACTTCTTCCTGAGCATTCAGAATAGTGGGGCTCACTGCAAGCACATGAGGGAACTGCACCAGGTGAGGAAAAAGTCATTTGCTGAAATCATAGGCTGCGGTACCTGGTGTGCACAGAGCTGTGAATAAAGTTTGATCCCACCAGTCAGACTGGAAAACATCATAATTCTCAGAATACCGAGAGGAGTGCCCCCAGAAATGGCTTGCCTATGTTGTGTGGAGCACTTTGTCTAGATTAAATAGTATTTTAGTTACACCCAATAAATCTAAGAAGTAAGATTTGGAAGTATCAAAAGGTTCCTAAGTAACAAACTCCCATAACAAAACTTACACAATTTTACAGAAAGGCAAAAATAACTAGCCATCCAATGATATAAAAATCCTAGTATCTGTCACCCATTAAAATGTATGCAAAGAAGTAGAAAATACAATTGACTAGAAGAATAAAGTTTAATCAAGTGAAACAAGCAAAATCTGTGAATGCTAGAATTAGCATATAAGACCTTCCCAACAGCTCTCACAATGATGTGTCTCAAATTCTATGAAGTAGATAGAAAAGAAAAGGAAAATTTCTAACAAGACCTAAACTGAACTTTGAGTAGTAAAAACTACAATGTTTAAGATTAAAAACTAATATCCCACTGATGGGAATAAGGGCGTGTTAGACGTTACAAAAGAGATCTGTGAGCTTGAAGACAAGACAGCATAAAGAAACCCAAAATGAAGCAAAGAGAGAAAAATAATTTTAGAACCAGAGAATCAGTGAAATGAGGGACAATTGCAGATCACCAAATATATGCACAATTAGATTCACTAAAGAAGAGAAAAAACACACAGAGAATCATGAAGCCAGACTCAGCACATAGAAAAAAAAAAAAAGTTTCCTGAACTTTAAATAAACTAAACAGCAATAACAAAGATTTCTGGAAAATCTTCAAATATTTGCAAACTAAATAACACACTTCTAATAACCTATGGATCAAGGTGGAAATCAAAAGGGAATTAGTACTTTTAACTCAATGAAATGAAAATACAACACATCAAAATGTGTGGAATTATATTAAAATAGTACATGACAGGCTGTGGAGTGTGGTTGCAAAGAGGAGATTTCTAGCACCCAATGCCCACATTAGGAAAAAAGATCAACCAAATTTTCAGCTTTCACTATTAGACGCTAAGGGGAAAAAATAGGAAATCAAAGCCAAAGTAAGCGGATAGCTTGAAAAATAAAGATCAGAAAGAGAACCTATGAAATAAAAATGGAAAAAAAAACTGTAGAGAAAAACCAAAGTCATCTGAAGCCAATGCTTTGAGATGCACAAAATTGACAAATATCAAACCAAATGAATCAAAATTGAATAAGGAAACATCAGGATTAAAAGCGGTGATCATAATTAGAGATTCTATGAATATTAAAAGAATAAGACAAATACACACTAATTCCATAACAGTCAGAAACTACCAAAGTTCATGTAAGAAGAAGCAAATGGCAAGAGTAGCCGTGGAACTAAGCAAGGACGTCTGCTCAAATCACTTGTAGTCAGCGTTGTAATGCGGGGGTGAGGGTGGGGTTCCAACAGGAACAATCGCACACAGAAAAGATCTTCTGCAGGGGGGTTGGCTTCCTGGGGCATGAAAGCATCAAGTAGGAGTTCTTATTAGTGACTTGAAGTTCGAGAGAACCAGTTAACCTAGGAGTAAGTATGTGCAAAATACATATGAATAACTTCTAAAATGCAACAAAAAGAAAATAACTTAATTTTTAAAATAGACAAAAGATTTGAAGATCTGAAAAGACAACTCATCAAAGGAAACACACAGATGGACAGGTAAGTACATGAGTTGTTGCTCCAAGTCTTAGGTCATCAGAGAAATAGAAATCAGAACAATAGCAAACTACCACTATACTTGCAAAAATCCAACATATGAACACTAGCAAATGCTCAGTAGCAAAGATGTGAGCAACGGAAATTGTCATTCACTGCTGGTGGGAATGCGAAAATGGCACAAGAACTTCGGAAGACGGTCTCAGTCTTGTAGATTTAAATACACCCTTCTCATAGGATCCCACACTCATACTCTGTGACACTCATCCAAAGGAGCTGAAAATGTAGGCAGGCAAAAATTGACATGATTTTCTATAAACGCTGAATTCTTAATTGTCCAAACTTGGAAGCAACTAAGTTGATTTTCAGGAGGTGAACAGATACATAAACAGTGGTATAGTCAGACAAGGGAATATTGTTCAGTGTTAAAAAAGAATTACATATCAATTATGAAAGGTCCTGGAGGAAACAAATACACGGATATGACTAACTGAAAGAGATCAGTCTGAAGAGAGTGTGTATTGTAAGATCCCCGTTATTTGATATACTGCAGGAAAAAGGCAGCAAAGCTATATAAACAATTTAAGAATTCAGAAGTTGCCAAGCGTTCGGGTGAAGACACAAGTGAATAGGTTGAACACAAAGAATTTTAAGGCAGGGAAACTATCCTAGATGATACCATCATGGTGCCCATTTGGCAAAAGTCATAGAAAGCTGCCAGCATCGTAGTGTGTTTGGTACAAATGCTGCGTGCAACAGTGTTGGTTCCAGTCCTGGCTGCTCCACTTCTGCTCCACTTGTCTGCTGAGAGTCTGAAGAGCAGTGGGAGGAGGCCCAAAAGTTTGCCACCCACGTAAGAGACCTGGATGAAGCTCCTGCCTTTGGTCTGACCCAGCCCCGGCTGCTGTGGCCGTCTGGCTAGTAAACAAGCAAATGGAAAATCTCTCTCTCACACTCTCTCCCTCCATTTCTGCCTGTCTAGCTTTAAATTTCAAATAAATAGATTGATCCATTTTTTTTAAAAAGTCATAGGATGAACAACTCCAAAAGAAAGTTTTCACATAAACTATGGGCGTTAGGTGATAACAATGTGTTAATCTAGATTTATAGGGTATCAAAAATAGACAATTGCTATGTGAGATTATATTGTATAAGAGGTTGCATGAGTGTAGACAAGAAAGTATGTAGATATTCTATGTGATTTCTGATTGTTCTATGAATCTCAAACTGCTCTAAAAATAAGTACTTTAAAGAAGTACTTTAAAAGGGAATTGCATTTGAGTTGATTGAAATAAGGAATGGCCAACCTCCCTTTTCCATTTAAAGTCCCTAAAAAGTTTATGTGTGGGCCAAGTAGCTCAGTAGCTGAATCCTTGCCTTGCACGCATCAGTTTCCCATATGGGCACCGGTTCGTGTCTCAAGTGCTCTACTTCCCATTCAGCTCCCTGCTTGTAGCCTGGGAAAGCAGAGGAGGATATTCCAAACCCTTTGGATCCTAAACCCACATGGGAGATCTGGAGGAGGCCCCTGGCTCCTGGCATCAGCTCAGCTCAGCTCTGGCCATAGCAGCCACTTAGAAGGTGGACAAAATGACATAAAATCTTTCTCTCTGTGTCTCTCCTTCACTCTATAAATCTGCCTTTTCAATAAAAATAAATAAATCTGGGCCCAGCACGGAGCCTAGTGGCTGAAGTCCCCACCTTGCATGCACCAGGATCCCATACGGGTGCCAGTTCTAACCCCAATGGCCCCATATGGGTGCCGGTTCTAATTCAGCCAGCCTCACTTCCCATTCAGCTCCCTGATTGTGCCCTGGGAAGGCAGTCAAGGATGTCCCAAAGCCTTGGGAATCTGTATAGACGTGGGAGACCTGGAAGAAGCTCCTGGCTCCTGGCTTCGGATCGGCTCAGCTACAGCCGTTGTGGCCACTTGGGGAGTGAATCAGAGAACAGAAGATCTTTCTGTCTCTCCTCCTCTCTGTATATCTGCCTTTCCAACGAAATAAAATAAAATATGTCTTTAAAATATTCAGAAGTTATTGAGCACAGAGGACAAAAACATACAAATATACATTCTTTGTTTCTGTGAAATTTTACTGGATATCTGAACTCGATTTTGAGAACTCAGGCATCCTTGTGCTCGGGTTTGAGCCAGGCTCTGGAGTAGGGAGCCTGCTTCCTTAGCCCCTTTCTCAGTAAGACCACCTTGAAATACTCAGGTAATCCCACATATCATGAACCCTTTATTCCCATCCGTAACCTTCCTCACCTGGAATCTGCCCTACCAGTATGGGTTTATAGGTCAGTTACAACTATCTGTTGCTATCAGTAGCAATTCACTCATATTGGATTTACTAGAAGGCCAATGCACAACAGATTCATTACTCTGATATAATTATATACTCTAGAAGTTATTCATGCAGATACAAAGAGAGATATGGTTAGCAGAGAACCCACCAAGCACAGTTTTGGGGATGCCTACCCTCCTTCCTGCTCAGCTCCTAAGAGCCACTTAATGTCTGCTTCCTAAAAGTTGCCCAGCTCTCCACTTCTGATGTTCAAGGCTTCAAGGTCCTCAATCTGCAAGGTGAATAAAAGGTGTCCCAAGATTCTCTGTGCCCAGCGTCTGTCCAGCGAGTGCCTTTGTCTGTGAATCACCCAACCCACAGTCTGTATACAGAAACCACACAAAAACTGTCCACAGGTCGAAAGCCATTAAATAAAGATAATTATGGGAAGAAAGAAATAAAAGGAACATTTTCCAACCATTACAACCACAGTGGTTTTATCTGCTCCTTGTTACCAATTACTTCTTTTTTTTTTTTTTAAAGATTTATTTTATTTTTATTCCAAAGTCAGACATACTGAGAGGAGGAGAGAGAGAGAGGAAGTGGAGCTGCCGGGATTAGAACCAGCGGCCATATGGGATCAAGGCAAGGACCTCAGCCACTAGGCCACGCTGCTAAGCCCACCAATTACTTCTTAACCACATCTCTGACGCTCAGACCAAATAGATTATGGCTAACCCAAGACTGTTGATGTGGGACTGAGGCTCTAAATCACCTGCCTCGCCCCAGGATAGACTTGCTTCTGACATGTTCTTTAGCCATTTCTGGTCCCTTGTCCTTTTCAAAGTAGACCAGGGCTCCTACTCAAGTAATTCAGTACTAACATGAAGCTCCAGATGCTTAGATGTCCATCAAACTAGATGATGGTCTTCTTCCTGGGCATCTTCACTCTCTGTTTGCTAGAGGACTATCTGCTCTCCCTTGTTGGCCAAATGTCTTGTTTATCCACACTTCCAAATTCTTTACTGCTACTGAGAAAATGTTTTTGCTTTTATGGTGTGGTATGTACCTGTAGCTTAGTAGGTACTAAGAACTCTGGTTCAAATCTGGCAATTCACCAAAAAAAACCCATTCCAATATCCCCGGTGATTTCCTGTGACTTCTTACATATGTGAAAATGTAACATTTCTGTATAGTCACCTTAGAAAACTATTTGGCAGTGTGTGTTAAAGCTGAAGTTACAATTTAAGATCCAATCTTTTAACTTGTGTAAATGTAGACCTATACAAATGCTCACACGTATTTATCAAAAAAAAAAAAGAAATTCTCATCCTAGGATCTTGATAACATATAAAAATATTGGAAACAATCCGCAACCCAATGGTGTGCACAAAGCAATGGCAGGTTGAGACATGTTCACACAATTGAATCACTGTCACACAGCAGCGATCAAACTATAATACACACAACAATATGGTTGGATTTAACAAACAACATGGATTGCAGAAAGCCTGATTCAACAGGGCATGTGATTTCCTTCCATTTGTATTAGTTTTGAAATCAGACATTCCTAAGCTATGATATTAGAATTAAGGTGGCCACCTCTGGTGAGGGGGTTTGTAGTGTCTAGGAACAGCACGGATCACTTCCAGGGCCATAGTAAGGTCTATGTTTTGATTCTGGTGCTGTTACGTGGTTGTGTTTATTTTAGGAGCATTCACTCAGCTTAAGATTTGTATACTTTTCACTATCACTGTAGCTCGTGTTTCAATTTATTACTTTGAAGAATTTAGAAAAACAGTGAAATGCATTTATCCAAGCTGCATGGATGGTTCTGTACCAGATACATCAGTAACACATCCACACAACTCTCCTGAAGGAAATGGAGTCAAGAATTCTGGCAAAGAGGCTTGTTTCCCAAAAATCGTCTGTTCATTTGGTTTTACAGATGCTAAGTGCTAAAACTAACATCTTAGGGAGAATAAAAATGCCTTCCCAAGGTTAAAATTTTTCTTTGTGGAAGAGTTAAACTAGAAATAAGACACCATGACTCAGGCTGGCACTGCACAACCACACAAGATTTCCTTGGACAAGAAAATATCTTGAATTTTCTATTAAACAGTTGAGTGTTTTTAAACTCATAATATGTTTACACCAGGTATATAAAGTGCTAAAAGAACATTTTTCCATAATGAAAAGCTTCACTGTCTCAGACACCCAGGCCACCTCTACTGCAATGTTATCAAGGCTAAATGACAAATTCAGGATTTCAAATCCAGAATGACAAACCCAGACTTTCCTCCTCACACATACAATGTCTTCCCCAGTCCCAACTTACTTCATTGGATTGCCCAAGCACATTCACATCCAATATAGTCAGTGCATACAATTAGCACCTGTATATTAAAAATCAAGCAATAGTAGTCAATTCCTCCAAAACCATGCAGATTATCTTACTACAAGACTATTAATTTGCAAAACCACTGATTAGAATCACTGAAATAATCTACTTGGCCTCATATCCCGAGTTCAGTCCAAGAGGGGCAAATCTACTCACCCCCATACAGCCTCGCACTTAGATATACCGTGACTGTGGCGGGGCAGGCAACGATGAGAAGCCCTCAAATCTAGCATTCAACTCTAAATTACTACTGACCTCTCTGTATAACCTGCATAACATTATTCCTATTTTCTTAGCCATAAGATCTTGAATATGTTGCTTGATGTATCTCAGGTTTGACTCATGATTATCTCACTTGACTCATGATTAGATAGATTTAAAACAAAGCTGTGTTAGCAGACAATCAATGGTATGCCTGGATGACAGTGAAAATTCAGAAAAGGTAAGCTACGATTACCCTGATCATTGCTCTTCTTCTAGTCACTTTCCTGCTCCCTTGGCTGATGCTCCAACTGACCATCTCAGAGCAGGTGCTCCTGAAGCAAAATCCAAACTAAGGATGCCAATGCAAGTGATTTATGGACACAAGCGCAGAACTTAGGGATTCATGGTACAAAGAATTGAATCTCTGAAATACTCGTTTTGAGGCCCAGCTATGCCCACCTACCAATTCCACTTGCCAGTTTCCGTAAGAATGGCTCCCAGTCTCCTTCCTAGAATGACTTCCTAAATCTACCCAACAGGATTGATATTTTTTACCTTTCTGCTGCCAGAATCCATCCCTGTCTTCTCCCAACTTCCAGGAGTGAACCAATAGCACAGATCCCTTGTTGTTGAAGTGTAAAACTCTAGAACCCCTTTGTGTTCATTGATTGGATTTTGTTAGCTATATGTTTTATTTATAAGGCACATACAGAAATATTTTCCTGATTAACTGTATATAAGTGACTCTGTCTGAGAATAGGAGCAGTCACAGGAACAGAAGAATTAAGAGCTAAATACCAGTATTTGTTGTACCAGGGAAGCAACTTGTAAACTAAATACTCTAACAGAAAATGCACAATAGCAAACTTGGCATAAACAAACAATGAAAAATAAATCAGACCTATGTAAAAAAAATCAGTCCCCCACCCCCAGTAATTTATGGCGTATTTTACATATAATAAAATCCTCCCTAAGCAAATAACTGATAAAGCAATAAAGCTGTCAGATGCAATAAACGGACCGTTTGCCCAGACTATCTGGAAACATTCCCATTCAGAGGCACATATTTTGTTAAATTAAGTTACATGAAGAAAACATTTATCTATCGCATGATAAAGCTGACAAGTGCCTAAATCACCTTCTTAAGAAGACTCTCTGGAAATGCAACTCCACAAAGACTGATATTAATTATATGACCCTCAATGTGAGATATAATTGCACCTATTATGTGATAGGAGAAGAAAACAGGGAGTAGAAATTAACTTCCATTGAACAACAAAGTAATTATCCACTGTCAAAGATAAGGTAGAACATCTCCATTGTACTTTAAGACTTGATTCATTCATTAAAGCTTTTGTTCCTTTCCCTACATGGGCACGACCCAAAATGAAGGTCAGCCCAGTAAATGCAATGTTAGCCACAGGTGAAACCTTCAGATATCCAGAAACATTCACAGGTACGAGCTTCAAGTATGTCTAATTTGAGATGCTTGTTTCTCTCTTCTTCTGTCAGCTGTTCCTCCCAGGTCCCGTGGCATTAAATGCCAGAGTTGCCTGAGCTAGAATATTTGGAATTACTCTTAGCTTCCCTCCATCGCCTCCTTCTATTTAGGCACCCATTTGCACTAATGCCACACTCTGACTCCTGTAAGTTATGAGCTCTCCCTCTGTCCACATCCCTCCCCTGACCCCACACCTCCCAATTCTGTTTTCACTCTTTCACTTCACCACCAGCAATCTCTGTGTCCCCTAGGCTGCTAGAAAAACAGTGACATCAAGGTGAATGTCAAAAAACACTATCTCACTCTCCTGCTTGAAAATAAGTGGCCAAAGGACAATAACAGAGATCAGAAAAAGAATTCACACAAAAAAAAGAACCTTGGAAGTCATTCCATTTATATGGAATTTAAAATTAGGCATTGTTTACAGATTGAAACCTAGTATAGAAGATTAGAATGCTATTGTGGCAGTAAAAAATTAGCAAAAACTTCATGACTTAAAAGCAAGACAATTTTATTATCAACAGTTCTCAAAATGAGAAATCTAAAATAGAAGTCCTAGGACTAAAACAAAGGGGCCAAACGAGTTGCATTTCTTCCAGAGGTTCTCAACAAGAAGTAAGTCTTTACCTACGGCAGGCCAAGAGACTTCATGTGTTCCATGACCTGTTGCCCTGATCAAACCATCAGGTCATTCCAACCATGGCCTGAGGCTCCCCTCCTCCTTTCACAGCATTTCTGTCGCTCTCTCACTTTCAACGACCCTGTAGGTTATATCGGACCCACATCCATTAATCAGGACATTCTCTTCCTCACCAGATTCTCACCTATATCATAACATTGAAGTCTCTTTGACCATGGTCTTAGTCTGTTTTTGTTGACAGAACAGAATAATCTATTGAGTAACCAGATATCAGAGATTCGTTAACATTTCAACTCCAAAGCCAAAAAGTTCAAAAGAAAATGGCTGCTTGTGGTAAGGGCCTCCTACTGTAGCTCAACATGACAGATGCCTTCACATGGCAGGAGTGGGTACAGGAGGGACAAAAAGGCCCATGCGGAAATGACAAAGCACACAGGTCAGCTTTGTTTTACAACAACTGTCTCCATATGAGACCTTAAGAGAACCAGACTTTCAATCTTCGGTAAAGCAGCGATAATCTAGTCAAGAAAACTCCAGCCTCATAACTCAAATCTCTCTCACTAGATCCAACCTCCTAACACTGCCAACATGGAGAATTTAAGCCTCAACTTGAATTTTGCTGGAGAAAAGTTGTATTTAAGCCAGAGCATCCATGTCAGATAACTTGTTCACAGGCTCCGGAGATGAGACAATGATAATCCAAACATGGGGTGGCACCTCACTAGTTTATGCAGCTCTGGTTTAAGACCTAAAATAAAAGCAACAAAGTGATGATCACAAAAATCATAGTAGAGATCACCTTTGTAGGAAAGAAGTTGTAAATAAAGAGAACTATAATGAAGCAAGCTTCTAATGAGCTGGGCATTTTCTGCTTTCTGATTCAGGTCAAAACGTTGTGGATATTCATTTCAAATTAATGTTTTAAATCATACATTTACATTTTAGTATAAATATTGTGTATCCCTTATCCAGCTTTTTGAGATCAAGGTGCTTTACATTTCAAGCTTTTTCTGGGGAGGAGGGTGTGAGGTAATTTTGGAATCTGAGGGATCTTCAAGAAGCTTGTGAAAAATGCATACTATAACATGTGCATGTTGTGGTTAGTTACGTGGGAGGTACATCAAAAAGTTCATGGAAAAATAGAATTGGGAGTGAGCAGATGGCCCAAGGGTTAAGAATCTACTTGGAATTCCCACATTTTATATATAGAAGTGTATGGATTTGAGTCCCAACTCTTCATTTTAGCTTGCTACCCAGTGAGGTAGCAGGTGATGATTCCAGCAGTTGGATCTATGCCACATGCATGGGGGACATGGATTGAATTCTGAGCTTCTGGCCTCTACCTGCCCCAGTTCTGTCTGTTATACACATTTGCAAAGTAAAGTAACAGATGGAAGACTCTCTCTCTCTCTCTCTCTCGCATGTGTGCTCTTACTCTCTCTTTCACTCTTTCTTAAAGGAGAAAACTTAAAAGAAATGTATTTTGATGTAAAGTTTGTAATCTACACATCCTTTTCTTTCTTGCTACACATTGTCTATAAACTCCTAGAAATCTCTTCTCTTAGCTCAAACTCGACCTCACAGCCCTAGTGACCAAAGAATGAATATGCTTTTACAGCTTTGTGTCTTTGCACAGATAATTATCTCCACTTTGTTCATTTTTACCTTCTTTGCTTGACGAACATCAGCATAGCCATAAAAGTTCAAGCTCCATACCATGTGAAGCCCTCCCTGACTCCTCCGTTTCACTCCATTCTGCAGTCATTCAGCTGGCACAGCCACATACTGCAACTGCATTTTGTCTAATTCATCATGGAATTGGTCATGTTCAATTGTGCATTCATCTTTACGTTTCTATAGCTTCAGCAAATTCTTAGGAACTTTCAGCATACCTCTTTCTTAGGAACATGCCTTGGCAAAAAAAATCTATATTTACTCCATTTAAAAAAATTATTTACTTATTATTTGGCCCATTGTGAAAAGAAGGCTGGAATATGGGGTTCAGGTAAATGAAAAAAAAAATGGAGAGAAGCCAGGTTCATGCAGTTATATTCTATATCCACTGAGTTGAAGGCAGGAAGTCATAGCTTTGAAAGCAGACCTAAATCCAAAGTGTTCAGATACTTCATATACAATTGATTCTCATCACTCAAGGCAGTTGGATTCAGTAATGTTTTTGTAAACACTGAATAATTGTTGCTAGGGGAAAAACAGTGATAGCTATCTATGGCCCAATGGTGTCAACATGTTCGTCAGCTACTCAATAGGCAATTTTGTCTTACATGTTGTTCCATTTAACATTATGCAATTTAATACATGGTTGATTCATTAGCCTTGAACCCATGGCCAACAGCACTGAAACTCATGCTGAATAAATTACAAACACACATACTTGCCCCATAAAGAATATCACCGTCATCCATCTTGTTCTTAAGAGGTCTTCCATTGCACGTCAGCACTATGCTTGAGACTATTTTAAATAGTTCCCAATAAGAATGAGACAAACATTGTACTAAATATATTCTGGAAAGAACACTTGTTTACAGTGGGAGAGCTAAAAAAAAAAAAACCTGAAGGCAGAGCATTGTGCATGTATGTGATCACAAATTTCATTTATCTCAGCTTGAAATAGGGCATCTGGTGACTGAAATATTTTACAACTCTGTACAGGAATTTGCCCACTGAAGGAGGGCCTTAGGAGAGCTCGACCTTGAGGTTTCCATGCTGGGAGTGTCCAGCAGCGTGGTGTCTGCTGCGGGTACTTGAGCCAGGTTGCATTCAGGGCTTGGGGCGCTAGCCACAACCACCATGGCAACAAAATGAGCTAGTCCTGAGATTTTGGGAAGCCAGCATGCTAATTGGTGCTGGGCTCCACCGACTGGCTGCCTAGCAGACACTCTGGGGTCTTGAGGGTGAGAAATTGCTGCCTAGGGACATCCAGGGATAAGGCTACTATGCAAGTAGGAGAGGAATGAATCCCAAGGGACTCCCAACAACAGGGTCACTGTACTTTCAGATTCGTATGTAGCAACACCAGCCTATATGTGAATGCTGAGTAGGGCTTGTTAGCATGAAATATTGCTGAACACCACATGCCAGTTTATGCAAAAGCTAGGGCTGGGGACATGTCTAGCAGGGCCAGATCCAAGTACCTGACTGAATGTCAGAACAGGGGATGGGTCACATTAGGCAGGGCCATGACACTAACCAGCACACCAGAAAACCAGGTCTGGGGTAGATTCCATGGGAGATAAGTAGGAGCAACCTTGTGGAAATACAAATCCTGCTGCTTAGCTCAAGAGTTTAGGTGGTGATGGGCTGACCAAGGTGTGAACATGGAACCCGCCAACACTCACAGGTACTGGGGCCAAGAGAAGGCTGGGTAGGTCCAATCTGTGGCATCCAGAATGTGCATGCTAAAACATAGTGTGGGGAGGGCCAGCCCACAATATCCTAAAACTCACACAAAGGCCAAGATGGAGGGGCAGAACTGACCCAGCAATTGCAAGTACAAGTGTGTGCATAAGCTGAGTTGGGTGACAGACTGTGTTGGACCTTGTATTGCAAATACACACAAGAATCATGTCTGGGATCACCTCAGATGAAGTTTCTTTGGCAATTCTCTACCAAGTAAATTGCTGGACTCAGAACCCCAGCCATGGAGAGAATTGCAGATTCTATGGTCTGACCGTGCAGTGCATGTGTCAGAGCTAGGTCTCGGTGGTTTAGATGGAGCAGTGGACAGCATATCCAAATGTACATGGGGATATGACAGTACATTGGAGCTTTCAGAGGGCACCTGGTACCATGGCAGAGTACGGAGGACAGAACGGATTTATCAACTACTCCATCCAAGCATTGTCAATGAATATCTGGGCAGATGGAGACTTTAAGATGGTCTGTCAGCCAGTGCACTATGGAGAGATTTCAACACAATTGGAGTGGCGAAATCAACAGCAATTCAGAACTGTTGGATTATCAAAACCTCTGGAGAACTTCATGCACTATAAATTTCTATTTTTCCTCTTGTTGTTGATTTTGTAATGTGTCTTTTCATTTAAGGGAGTGTATGGTAACTGTGTAATGGAGACTATCATGTCCAGATGTGAAGATACAGTGCAGTGGGCATTTCTACTTCCAGATCAAAGATAGACTGCCAATGAAACAGTTAACTATATCTTGACAATGGGATGCAGGACTATCTCCCATTGTCCATGCCTGCAATGATGTGATTATTTATATATATAGTATATATATATAGTATATATACTATACTATAGTAATACTATATACTATACTATATACTATATACTATATACTATACTATACTATACTATATATATACTATACTATAGTATACTATAGTAATAATATAGGGGAACTCAGTGGCAGGGGGGAGACTTGGAGTGGGAGTAAGGAAATTCCAAGGCCTGTGGAATTGTATCATAAAATAATAATAATAATAATAATAAAGGTTTAAAAAAGAATTTGCCCCCGAAAGCAACCAGGGCACTGTTGATTTAATTTGGGGGATACACAGATTTTAACAAGTGTGCACATTTGCAAATGTGCAATTCACAAATAATGAGAATTAATTTATATTCTCCTAATTTCATTATCATCCCCAATCCCTGAAGGCAAAATATGCTTGGAGTTCTGACTTGCTGGAAGTCACAGTGGTACAACTCTGCTTGGAGTGAAATTAGCTCTATAACCCTATGGGTCAGCCACAGACCTGCAATTTTGTTTTGTGGCCTCAGGATCTTACTGTGGATTTCAGGAATGTGTTTTCTATCATCTGTTTCCTTCAAGTTGTTCTCTGATCTTGGAGTACATTTCCCTCTTTTGTCATTTTAGCTAAATTATGTTGGAGAATCAGAATTTCTATTCTCTTCCTTGGCTGACTTGCAGTGCGCTTTCATGTCACTGCAACATAATAAAAAAGACAACAGTTTCTTACTCTTGGTAAAATGCTCCCCATCCCCTGCCAAGTATAAATTTAATTTAAAGATATTCATAAACCTGACACTGAAGAGTTTATGCATCATTCTTTGTTATTGATGAACAGAAATTCTCTAAAGATGTGATGTCCTCTTTCAGTACATTCTACTGACCTGCTTGATGTTGAATCTCCAGAAACACGAGTTGAGTGCAACTGAGTGTTGTATCACAGTGAATTAAGCCACAGCTTGGGATGCCTGTATCCCTTATCAGAGTGCCGGGTTCAAGTCCCGATTACTTCACAAGTTTTCTGATAATGTGTCTTGCAACAAATAATGTTGCATGTTTTTACATTCTTGCATTCTACACACGAGGTCTGGATAGAATTTTTGACTCATGGCATCATCCTGTCCCATGTCTGGATATTGTGGGTACTTGGAGAGAAACTAGCCACAGAATATATTCTCATTCTCTCTCTCCCTCTCCCTCTCCTTCTCCCTCTCCGTTTCCCTGTCTTATGTCTCACCCTCTTTCTCCGTCATTCAAACTTTAAAATATATAAATAAATGTGCCAAAAAAGTCTAAGTTCAGTGGTGGTCATTTTGAGCTGTGCTAGGTTGCCACTGGAGGTGACTGCTTCCCGTATTGCAGTTCCTGGTTTGAGTCTCAGCTCTACCTCCTCTGAGCCATCTTCCTGCTATCCAACACCTTGGAAAAGCTGCAGGTGAGTGTTCAAGTATCTGGATTCCTACCACTGAGGTAGAACACCCAGACAGAGTTCTGACTCCTGGCTTCAGGTTGGACATTTCTGTTTCTCTTGCCTGTTAAAATAAATTTAAAAATTAAATTACAAGAGATAGACTTTGTTTGAGTTCATTCCTATACCCAGGCTGTAGAAACACCAGGAAAAGGAGAAAGCTTATACATAGAAACTCTTTGGTGCATCTCACCAGTCTTTGCATGGAGTGAAGGAGACTTCAGGGCTGTTATATGCACATATCTCTGATCTCTGGCTTACATTGTGTTGTCACAGATCTATGACAATTAAGTCATTTCATTGTTCATTGATGATATAAGACCAATTGCTGCAATGCATATTCCTGTGCATTCATCATATAGAAAATACTCCTCGATGCTCAGTTTTAGAAATGTAACAGATTTAAACCACACAGCACTGATAAGAACTTTTTGTGTTATAATTTTTCATGACACCATTTTGTAGGTATAGGGAATTCCGTATTCCAGCCCTTCTCCCTCCCCATCTCCCACCCACACCTATATTTCCTCTATATTATTACGATAGTATAATCCTTAGCAATAGTCACAAGCCCAGTATTCTGCTGTTTAAGTGTATTGTGGCATGGTATATAGGAAATGGCAGAAAGTCTAGTACCCTATTGTCACAATATATTTAACAGTTCCATTAGGAATCCTCCTTTTATTCGAAAGCAGACATGCCTGCTACAACATACCTTCACTTCTTGGTGTGCTAGTCTCCATTGCACAGTTAATCTGAGAATATGTGTGTATACATGTTTAGTCGTACACATATGTATTTACATATTTACATATATGTGTTCTGTATTTTGCATGAAGTTTGCCTTATATCAGACAGAACATATGATATTTTTCCTTTTGGGTTTGACTTATGTCACTGAGCATAATGGTCTACAACTTCTAAGTAATGATTTTACTAGAGGATGCTAGTTTGCACTCAATTTCTAGGAAACATTATGCTGTCACACTTCTCTTTGTTAATAATATTTTCTTAACACTACTCTGATTAGGATACTTAGATAAATTATTTCTAGAGTGACATACACAGCCACCAAACAATTCCATATTGACTCCTAGGAGCAAAGTTGCTCCAAGTCATCAACCAAGCCAATCCATCCCTATATATCCCTGTTAAATCTCAGACCCCCTGCCCCTGATCTTTTACTTTTTGAGATGGAAAATGAAAACAAAAATAAATATTTAGGAACTAGTTAGAGAAGTATTGTCCTTAAAAATCTTTTAGATTTTAAACCAAAATTTTCCTCTTATAACCATTGAACATTAGCTTTTCCTTACTTTAGAAATGTCTCAAAAGACATCCAAGAAGACAACAAGTCAATATTTTATCTAATTCTTGTTAGAATGAAAACCAAATGGCATCACTGTCTGTGCTTAACTCTTACCAGATGAAATTCTCTTGCCCTCTCTGTTGACTCAAGAATTCACAGCCTTCTTAAATTGTTTTGGTGAGTCACTACCTGTTTTTATCATTGGAGGTTTATGATTCTAAAAATTACAAACATCTTTTTACTATGGATGCTATTGGAGGTTAAGAAAACATTTATGCCATCAGTAATGAGCACAAAAAAATACAAGAACTCATTAATGACGAGTTACTTTATGTGAGGGATTGAAAGAGGGTCAGCTTCAGAGCTTACGCCAGAGTATTTTCCTGTAACTTTTCTCTAAATGAGAACATTAAAGTCAGAGAAAGAACAATGCTTTCACCATAACTCATAGTTTTCTGAAAGCTAAATGACCTTTTTAAAAAATTCTTGGCCTCAAGATGTGATAAAAATGGAAGGGATATGAATACTTACTATGCAGTAATGAATTGTAAATGGCTTGGTAATCCACATCCCCGGCTCAAAGAATCCATCCAAAAAGCACTCTTCTACATCAGAGCCATCCAGCAATAGCTGCCTCTGCTCCTATCTGAATTCCATACAGGATTGAACAATTATTCTAGTTACAAAACAATACAAAAAAAATGCCTTTCCTAGAATGATCTTTGTGCAATTCTCTCTTGTTTACTGTGCCTAATTTAAAATTCATTCTAACATATTAAACAACATATTATAGATCAAAATAAATGCACTGTATTAGTCAGACTGCTTCATTCACTTTATATGCTAAGAAAAAAAATACACCAAACACTACATTGGCTTCCTCTCTCCCAGCAGGAATGTCTGATGTGCCGCTGGTTGTGCCCTGAATGTAGAATGCTGTCTCTCAAGCCACTGAGCCTCCTTCGGTACCAGACACTCATCTGGGCTTTCAGATTCACAGTGATGCTTAGCAGCATTTTGATTCCTTGATTTTAGCTCTCCATGAGAAGCGGAGGGAGTGGTGGGACAGTAAAGGGCTGGGTACTTGGTCTGAAGCTTTTAAGGCCTCCAGTTCTCCATGCCGCATTGTGGTTTATGGGATCATGATGATTAAATGAAGTCACCTTCAGATGTTTCCCAATGCAGCCCCATTTGATGCAGATGTCAGAACTGGGGGCCTGGGTGACTCACATGCAGATCAGACCGACCAGGGAAAGCAGGTTTCCTGAAGAATTTTAATTTAACAATACACACCATTGCATACAGTTAGGCTCTTCTTTTTTATGAGAATACAAATTATGTTTTCTCAATTTGCATTAACAACAACAACAACAAATCTACAGGCAAGATTAAGAAAGCAGGATATTAAGTTTACATTTAAGATAAATCTTATTTGACATGTTAAAATTAATTTTAAAATCAGTGTTACACAGAGAAAGAGAGACACAGCAAGAGAGAGGGAAAAAAAGAGAAATCTTCCATATGCTAGTTAACTTCTCAAATTATCACATGGCCAGATCTCGCTCAATCTGAAGCCAGGAGCCAGGAGTTTCTTCTGTGTCTCCCACAAGGATGCAAAAACCCAAGCAGCTGTACTTCTTCTGGGGACTGCTTGTGTACTTTCCCTCTTGGAAATTCACGTCCAGGTCACCAACTAGCTGCATAGGTAACCACTGAACCACTTGAAGATCACTTACATCAAAATCTCCATGCATGGTGAGCTCTTGAGTTGAGAATCATTTGAGTAAAACTTTAATGTCAATAGTTTCCTGTTTTCACATCTTTTGGTGTTGCAAATGTAGTCTTTCTATTTATATAAAGAAATCTAAAAATATTAAAAGATGAAGAAGGACACCACAAAATGATCAAAGGATTCATTCAGCAAGAAGACATCACCTCACTAGTTTCTTACGATGTTTTCTTTCTCATCTCCAGTTTTACTCGGTTTTTCTCTCTGGCTTTTCTGTGCTAGTTTGGTTAAAATGTGTTGTGCTCATCTTCTTAAAAGTGGCTCTTTTGTGTTGCAATTTGTAGTGTTCTAGTTTCAGTTTCATTTATTTTGCTGTGATTTTTTTTAACCATTTTTTGATTCCTGTTTTTTTTTTTAACTAAGTCCTTGAACACATTATTAGAACATTTACTTCAGATACTTTAATTTTTATGTCGCTTTCAAAACTGTCTTTGCTACATCTCATGGGTTTTGATAATTTTTTTGTTTTCATTTCCTCAAAAGTTTTTTTTTCTGATTAATTTCTTAATTGCCACATAGGTGATACAGCAGCATCATTTTCTTCAAGAAGGTTTTTGATATTCTTCTTCATTTCTTCAGCGACACATTGACCATTCAGTAAAATGCTACTTAACTTCATGTTATTGTAAATTTTCTATTTTTATACCTTTTTTATTTTATTTTATGGCTTTTCATTTAAAGGGATAAAAGATTATCAGATCCAGACATGAAAATACAATGCAGTAAGCATCTCTTCTTCCAAAACAATGATGGACTCCCAATGAAACTGTTAAATATATCTTAGCCATAGGATGCTGGACTCTCTGCCATTGTGCATACTTACAATGTCAGAATACACATAGACAGCAGGATTATGGACTTAAAACTTTTTATGAAGCACTATACCATTGTAATAAGGGAAATCAGTGTGGGGAGGGGATTTAGGGAGGTAGGAGGAGAAATCTCAGAGCCTATAAAACTATGTCACAAAATTGTAAAATAAATAAACAAATAATTAAAAAAACAAAAAGCCCTTATATCTTCATCTTCTTTGTAAAACACAAAAATTACCAGGTGGTCAAGAGCTTTCCCTTATTGGGAGGTGAATAATGGAATTTCCTGCTTGAGACAACGTAACTCCTAAAGGCACACCTGAGAGTCAGGTATAACATACACTGAAGTCCTGGAGGAGCAGATGGCAGCTCCACGTCTCTGCAAAGTCCTTCAGTAACAAACCTGCAGAAAGTGGGTCCAAGCAAGTAAGATTCTAAACTCATCCTGGTAACCAGAATATATTCTTTTTTTCTTTTTTTGTAAGTAGCTTTTATTTGGTCTTTGTGATAGATTTTGGAAACCAAAGAAGCTTCAGGTTCTATGGAAGAGTCTCATTCAACAGGTAGGTGAAATATAGAGAAACACCTGACACTTAAAAATATGCACACTTAATTTTAAAATCATTTAAATATTTCAGCAATTCACCAAATCGATGACTCTGACGAAAATAATTGTTAGATCAGCATTTAATTTATTTATTGCAGTAACTGGTGTTAGACAATCTAAGACTATACCACACCTAATTTCTCACATTGTTTCTGCAGAGTTGGAAAACTGCCATTCACAAAAGTTCCTATCTACTCATTGGTTGATGAGTCCAAATAAGAGATAAAATTGCTCCTTCAGGTCTCCAGCAAGCAAAGAAAAATGCAGCATTACCAGAGAGGTAACCCTACACAATGTAAAAATAATGGATTAATTGTTTCATTTCAAGCCCACTTGGCACTTTACTGGTTGAAACTCAGAAGACTTCTGAGGGAGTTGATAGCTTATTATTTATGAACTATAAGCTAGAACATGGGAGGTTATTCAACTGTAGATCCCAGCTCTTTATTTTTTGTAGAAACAGTATGTCAGGATGTCTTCAAGCTGAAACTTAGGAAGATTTCCCTGGTTACAAAGACTCACTGAAGCAAAAAGCAGAGTGGATTAGTCGTTATAAGCAGAGAAGCTAGACATTATGGAAAATGCCAAGTCAGTTTCTCTCACTCTCTCTCTCCATGTATGAGTGCTGCATGCTGTAAGCATTTTAAATATGCCTTGCAGATGTGTTTAAAGCTAACTACTGCTTCCCCCAAGGTTTGTTAAATAGTGGAACATGATGCATTACAGCCAAAAGAGGGAGGTGTGTAATATAAGACACAATTATGATGCACATCACAAAGAAATTGTGATGGCCTCCCAATTCAGTAGCCATCGTTACACAATCTTGGGTTCATACACCATTTGCTTCTCTGTTTTGTTCTTGTTTCTATCCTCTCATTACCTACTGTGTTCATTCCGGCAGTGTCATCTTAGTTGAATAAGCATTCCATGAAAGAATTATACATGGCAACCTCTCTGGATTCACTAGGAGACATTGAAATTGGAAATTGAATTTCAACCCAAAACACTGGGTACTAGAGTAGTTGCAACAAACCAAAACCATTAGAGCTATTTGCAAACTAAGTGGATGTGTCTTTGTTAAAATTTGATGTTTATTTTTAATGCGATTGCCTTCCCTTCTCTATTTGAACAGCTCATTACACCTTAAATATAAACCACATGCGCACTAGAGCATTTATGTAATTTTCTGGGGCAAAGATTTTGGGCCATGATCCAATACTAAAATATATTACTTTAATATTTATTTGCATATGTTTGGTATTGTGATCCGTACAAGACTAAATCATTTTGATTGTCTTTAAAAAATAAAAGGGGAAGAAAACCATTCACAGACTACTTCTAATTGAGTGGATTTCAAATGTTTCATTTAAGATTCAGTTCTTCTTTGTAGATATTAGTATCATAAGCACTGATGAAGAATAATGTAATGAATAATGAGTTCTGAACAATACCATGGTTGATTTGGTAAAGCTATGTTTTTGGCTTAGACAATAGGATATTTGATCAAATCAACCACAGAGAAGGAAATGGTATTGCAAAAGACAAGATTCTAATTGAGACAGACAATAAACTGTGCATCAGAAACAGCTGCAGGGAAGACAGACCCCGATGCAGTTTTACATGTTAATATCACAAATTTCCACACTAGATAGTTAGAATTCTGATTCCTAGGACATCCAGGTGCCTTTACATCTGTGTAATATACTTAGAAATGAAGGAAAAAATCAGACAGAAAATATTTTATATGCACAGTATGCCTTTTTGGGTTTTCTTTATTAGTCTGTTATCCTTTTAAACTGTGCAAATGGGGACAGCTAGTTGAGCAATGTCATTATTTATAAGCTTATAATTCACAGTCACTTCCCTTTTCAGTACAAAGAGAAATGCACCATAGTCCCACGCTAAATCTCTGCAAGTAACTTTAGGCAATGTGTTACGAGAAGCCTGGAAACAAAATGTATCTCTTTGAAGAAGGTGCTTGCATGCAAAGTACAGCACTGTAACAAATAGACCCCAAATCTCAGTGCTCTGTGTTTTAGATTTCTATGGTGTTCACACGATAAAACACAGTTCAGTAGGGGGCTTTGTTCCACATTCACCAAGTGCTTCAGGTTGAAGACACTTCATCATCTTGTAACATGACCTTGTCAGTTACACATGATATTCAGGATTGCCCCATCAAGGAAATAGAACATGAAAAACTCACACCCACCATTAGTCCCTTAAATCTGTAGTGACATGAATCACTTTCATCAACAGGATATTTGTTAGTAGTGGTCATATGACCTTATACCAACAGGAAGACCAGGGAAGCAATGTAAGGACCAAGGTAGCATTTGGTGATCATAACGGTCCCTCTCATGGTGACTTCTGAAAGGCTAAAAAAAAATTCAATTATCTCCTTTAATAGGCAATATTGGATTAGGAGTCAATGTCATTTCTTTACACATATCAAATACCATGCATACAGAATCAAGATGGCGGAATAGGGTAAGGACACGTTTATACAGATGGAAAAACATTTAATCAGGATGAAGCAGAGAGGACATATTTCAGGAAATAGGAAAGGACAGAACAACAGCAGAGGGGTATCTGGAGACTGACAGACACAGAAAAGCAGTGGACACAACGGTGTGGTGTTGCAGAGACTGATATTCCAGCACGGCGATCTGAACTCCACAGCAGCCAGAACTCCACCAGGAACCAGGTGGGAAGGGACTTTCACTGGGAGCTCAGGTGGTGAACCCAGACAAAGAATTGTCCGTTCTGCTGGTCTGTTTGATTTGACCAGGAGCAGAGACAGAGCAGCAGATCTCAGATGGGCAGTGCGAGAACAGAGTGGATTTCACAGTCCAGTCAGCCCACTAGAGCTGAATTGGGTGCCATTTTGTGTAAGGAGGAAAGGGCGAGGGAGAGGACTGAGCATGCGCTGAGCTGGGAGTGAGCTCATTTCTGTCTGGGTGAACTGCAACGACTTGGCATTCTACGGGTTCCACTCAGGGCAGGTCTGGGATAGCCCACTGATCTGATGGCCAGCAGATCAAGAACCTTAGTGGTTGTAGAGCAGGCGCCATTTTGGGCACTGTGGCAATAGCTTTGGGACTGCAGGGGACAACAGTGAACTGCGCATGTGCTGATCTCGCAAGAACTTGCTAAGGTCTGAGACTGCACTGGTCCCACAGGAAAATAATACTGACTGTGGCATTGAACGGGTCAAAATAGGTCCGTGTGGCACCCAGATCTAATGCCCAACAGGTTCCAGCAAGATCAGCGCCACCAACAACCTAATTATATAGGACATCTGGTGTCTCTCTAATCCTGGGACCTGCTCCAACCGGAAGTGAGAGAAAGGTTGCAGAGGCAACGGTGCAGCCTCACCACAGTATCACAGGAGGTGGTGAGTGGTGAGCCAAGAGCTGGGGCTGTGGAGACCACAGTGGAAATCTGACATAAGAACCCGGACCTGGAACTTGCTGGAGGTTGTGGCACAAGTGGCTGCAAGAAAAGTTGTGTACCAACCGCAATAAGTAAAATTGCATTGTAGCCCTGTGGGTGACACAGCTTAGAAACCTACCCCAAGGAGAAGACTCTGCTAACCAGAAGTACAATGATCAAGAACAAAAGAAGAGACAAAGGCACAATGAATATTGCTGAAAACTCTCCTGCATGGGAGCAAAACCCACTGCCAACCTCAGAGTTAACTGAGGGAGACATTGAGAAAATGGGGCACACAGAATCCATAAGACTCATTTTAAAGATTCTGATCAACAATGAGAAGCTCATGCAAGAGTTCGAAGAATTCAAGGAAGCAATAAAGCAAATCAAGGCTGGCATATCAGAAATTAAGAACACAGTAGAGCAAATTAAGAGTACAGTGGAGAGTCTCCAAAATAGAATGAAGCAAGCAGAAGAAAGAATCTCAGAATTGGAAGGTATTTCCTGTCACCAGAGGGAAGCAAACAAAAAGCTGGAAGCAGAGCTGGATCAGGCCAAAAAAAGTATTCAAGAATTGAAAGACACTATTAAGAGGCCAAATCTAAGAGTTATGGGAGTCCCAGAAGGTGCAGAAAGAGAAGCTGAGTTTGCAAATGTATTTAATGAAATAATAAAGGAAAATTTCCCTAATCTAGAGGAAGAATTGGGAAATAAGTTCCAGGAGGGGCACAGAACTCCCAACAGGCTTGACCAAAAGCGATCTTCACCACGACATATGATCATCAAGCTCTCTTCAATTGAACATAAGGAAAAGATCCTTAAATGTGCAAGTGAAAAAAATCAATTGACATATAAAGGAAAGCCAATTAAGCTCACAGGAGATCTCTCACAGGAAACTCTACAGGCAAGAAGAGAATGGAGTGACATATTCCAGATTCTAAAAGAAAAAATTTTCGGCCCAGGATAACATATCCAGCAAAGCTTTCTTTTGTCTTTGAAAATGAAATAAAATTCTTCCACAGTAAAGAAAAGCTAAAAGAATTTGCCTCTTCCAAACCTGCCCTACAAAGGATACTTCAAGATGTTTTCTTGGCAGAGAAGAGGAATAGCACCTACCAAAACCAAAGGCAAACGGGAAGAACATCCCAGTAAAATGACAACAGAAGACTAAACCAATGAACAACCCATTCCTAAAATGACAGGACCAACGTCACACCCATGTATATTAAACTCTGAATGTAAATGGCTTAAGCTTAATCAAACATCATAGAGTAGTAGACTGGATTATAAAACAAAACCCATCTGCTTATTGTCTGGAGGAGACACACTTCAACAAAGATTAGCAGAAACTGTATCACATGGGTTTTGTTATTCTCTGTTAGTTTCATCTCTTCAAAACACTTCCTTCTGATTAAATCATTCAATGACTCGTATATCATACGGTAGCATCATTTTCTTCAAGAAGGTTCTTGATTTTCATTTCTTCAGCTACACATTAGTCATTTAATAGCATGTTATTTAACTTCTTGGTGTTGTAAATTTCTTTTTTCTTCCTGTTGTTGATTTTGTTTTGTGGCTCTTCATTTAAGGGGATGTATAGTAGCTATGTAATGGAGACTGTCATATCTAGTAACATGTCATTTAACTTCAGGCATTGTAAATTTCTATTTGTTGATTTTGTATCATGACTTTTCATTTAAGGGGATGTACAGTAGTTGTATAATGGAGACTATCATATCTAGTAACATGTCATTTAACTTCATGGCATTATAAATTTCCTCTTTTCTTTTTATTGTTGATTTTGAAACATGACTTTTCATTTAAGGGGATGTACAGTAGCTGTGAAATGGAGAGTAACATTCAGATGTGAGGATGTAGTGTGGTATGCATTTCTGCTTCCAGACAAAGATGGACTTACAATGAAACTGTTTACTATATCTTGACAATAGGATTCTGGACTCTCTGCCATTGTCCAGGCTCACAATGATGGACATATGACTGAGTATGAAGAACTACATGTTAGTAATAATATAGAGGAACTGCGGGGGAGGGAACTGGGGAGGGGATAAGGGAATATGAAACTGTACTATAAAATAATAATAATAAAATGAATTTAAAAATATGCATACAACGAAGACAGTTTCAATTTTTTGAAAGTATTGTGATTTGAGAACCTCTAGATCAAAGCTCTGTGTCATTACCAAAAGTTGCTTATCAAATGGGTACCTCTTTTGCAACTTGTAAGTTTTTTCATTTCAAAATTCTTCTTTATGTACTCATGTATCAAAAGTCCTCTTTATTTAGAGAGAACTAAACAATAAAAGTAGTAAAAATGTTGATAATTCATCTAAACAGCCTCCATAGATACAGAAAGTATGTACCATCTTCTTAACATGAAATAATAGGTAAGTGGTAGATAGAGAGAAAGACAAATAGAAGATAGATTTACAGCAAAGTCTTATTTTAGAAATAGCTAATTGAAAAGACTGTTGTACTCTGAGCTGAAAGCAAGTGCTAGTCTAGTATTTATCAACAGCTTTTGGGGGAATGAATAAGAAAATACATAAGGCAAGAGAATACATATTGATACCAGTCAAGATCAAGCCCCAGGAAATAAGAAATTATGGATCAAAACAGGAGAAAAGGGAAAGTATGTGAAGATTGGAAACGTGCCTATGGAAGGGACATAGGAATGAGTGCTAGCTTGCTTGCAGAAAAAGAAACGTGGAACCAATAGGTGTGTAGTAAGAGTGCTGTAGCAACCAGAAGACCACAAACAAGGAAGGAGATTTAAACCTGTAGGATAGATGCACTTGCCATAACTCAAATACAAGTGCCCATTTTCATTTCTTTAAAAGGAAGATGAGTTTAGAATAATTATCTCATTTCCACAGAACTTCTTTAAACAAATGACTACTTATTATAACAGAAAAGATTTTTCTTCCGTCAAGAAATGTTTGAGTACGATGGAAAAAATGTAAACGGTGTGAATTTCCCGAGCCTCTAAATTGATGGCAGGGATCCAGATCCGATTAACAGCTTTCTGTTTCAACACCTGTTATCAAATCATAACATTTTAGTTAAAAAGGCAAATGATTCTCTTTTGCAATGAAAGTGTAAATGAACTCTGATTTAGCATCATTTTGCCAATTTTTTTTCATATCATTGCCATTAGTAGTTTCTTAGTCTCCTGATATGACCTAAACACCCTTTTCATACCTTTATGAAGCATATTGAAGTTAATTTGTGTAAGCTTTTATCTCTCACTGAAACACAAGCTTCAAGGACAACTTCAATGTCTTATTCTTCTTTCACTTTGCTCAGCAAACCTGAATACAGTTGGTCCTCAACCCATGTTTACCAAATGCATTACATACATTCTCCATAAAGGAAGATAATGCCTAAAGATGTATGCTATACCTGCCATAAAGTAAAAAGTCAACCATTTTATGGAAAAGGATCAGGAAATATCCTAAATTTGCAGTACTTCAAAGGCAACCAACACACAGGGAAGGTAGAACTAGTTGCATCATTGGCTTAGGAATTAGAGAAGGAAGCAGAACAGGTGATTATGAGATTTTTTTGCAATGATCCAGTTCATGAATGGTGGCAGCTTGGACTGCAGTGGTCACAGTGGAGGTGGTGAGAGGTGGTGAGAAGTGGTCCCAGTGGAGGTGGTGAGAGGTGGTGAGAAGTGGTCACAGTGGAGGAGGTGAGAAGTGGGTGGAGAGTTCATGAGAACTATTTGATGGGGGCTGCTGTGGTGCAAATGTCCATCACTCCTGAAGTGCCAATGCAATAATTTTAGGAAGTGGGACTTTCAAGAAGTGATTAAGTCAGCGCCATGCCTTTAACAATTTGTTTTCAGGAGTAAGTTCACTCTGTTGATACTTCTATCTTCCTCCTTATAATTACACAGCAATAAGATTCTAATCAGCTGCCAGCATCTGGGTGTTGGTCTTCCCAACTTCAAGAAGTGTGAGTTGATAAATTTCTACTCACCCTGAACTACCAGGCTCTAGATATTTCATTATGGAAACGCAAAACAGACAAGAGCAACCCCAGCAGTATTTGCTTATGGCTGGAATACAGGGTATGAGAGGAAGGAGGAGATGAGGCTTTTGACTTAATGAAGTTCCAGTCTCTCAAATGGGAATACTTTAAGGAAAGCAGAATTACATTGTAAATCAGGCATTTGGTTGGAATCTATTAAAATAGATAGTTGAGATGCTGTTAGACATTCAAGTAGAGATGTTCACTGAGGCAGGTGCAGGCACTTTGTAAACTATAATTTTGAACATAGTAAGCCTGAAATAGAATTCAATAATTTAATATTTCATATGAAATATGTATATGGCCTGTGGATAGATATATAGATACATAGAAAAATATAACAGTTTGCATATACATTTAATTTCAGATTTGTTTAGAGTTCATGCATGTGTGCTTTACATAACTAAATAGATAGCAAGAAATTTTTAGGCAATAACAAAGATCTTACTCGTAATGAAACAATAAAATATCAATTACAGATAACTAACATGAATTCAGTCAAACTCGAGTAACTATGCACTACTGAAAGAAAAACTCTCATTACTGGAAGAAAATCTAAGCCTTCTCTTGTGCCATGTGCCCAGGTATAATTATCTTATTAGTAATAAGATATGCATGTATCTTAGAAATAAACGGGAACTGTGACTCTGTATTGATAACTACTTTAGCTCTCTCTTCAAGCCCAGAGGCCACTGTCCCCTCTTATTTGTAAACAGCTACTTAACTAATGTTCTTCGAATTACTCAGTTTAAAACTCTATGTATTTTACACTGAGGTTCCATCCAATTTGATGAGGGTTTCACAGAGAGATTTGATGGACAGGAACCAGCTCTTCAGAAGCCCTGAGGGAGGAAGGGGAACACATGACCCCAACGCTCACTCTCCTCTATTACGTGTTATAAAATGTACATATCACACACATATATAAATATGATACATTGTGATGTGTTGATACTTTCAGTCTGTTGAGGAACTAGATAAAGTAATTAATATGTCTAATATTCCTCTGTACTTATTTTATGATGAGGATATTTGAAATATATCCTCAAGTAATTTTAAATATATATTATTAATTATAATCTCCATTCTGTGAAATAGATTACTAAAATGTATCCCTCTTAAATTTTTCTTAAAGATTTATTTTTTTTTCACAATACAGTTCCATAGGCTCAGGGATTTCTGCATCCACTCTCCATGGTGCCCCTCCCGCTTACTGATTTCCCCTATAATATGACAATGCTAGTTCTTCACTAGAGTCACAAGTCCATCATTAGACTTAGAGAGAGAGAGAGAGAGAGCTCTTCCATCCAATAATTCACTTTTCAAATGGGCACAACAGTCAGAGCTTGGACAGTTCAAAGCCAGAAGCCAGCAGCTTCTTTGGGGTCTCCCAAGGACATAGGCCATCCTCCACTGCCCTCCGAGGATCATTGGCAGGGAGCTGGATCAGACATGGAGCTGCCGGTGCTCAAACCAGTCTTTATGGGATACCGACACCATTTGTGACAGCTTTACCCACTATACCACAATGCTGGCCTTAATTGTTCCTTTTTCTAGGTATAACAACATGCCCTTTGAGCAACATCTTCCTTCTTCCTATCCAATTCTTTCTCCTAGCCTGTAGTAATCACCATTCCGCTCTCCACTTCTAAGAATTGACTTTTTTAGATCCCCCATATAAATGAGATTCTACAACAGCTGTCTTATTTTACTTGGCTAATCATTTTTACAACCCCCTGCAGATTCAACCTTTCCATCACAGATAACAAGATTTTCTTTCCTTGCTTTTTTTTGGGGGGGGGTGGGAGGTGAATTAGGTGTGGAAAAGATCAGATGGTATTCTGGCATGCATATGTACCACATTTCCTTATCCTTCCAACTGCTGATGGACATGTAAGTTGCTTCCATCTCTTCATGACTTAATAATGCCACTGTAAACATGAAACCACAGATAGCTTTTCGATGCACTGATGTTAATTCTTTGGGGTACACAACAGTAGTGGGACTGCTGAAGCACATGAGAGTTCTGCTTTCAATTTCTTAGGTGTTCTGTGTTCCACAAAGTCTGCACTAAATTACATTCCCACCAACAGTGTGCAAGAGTTTGCTTCTCTTCACATCCTTGCCAACACTTGTTATCTTCTCTTCTTTTTGATAAAAATCATCCTAACAGATATGAGGTCATAGCTCATGGTTTTCATTTGCATTTTCTTGATGAATGGTGATGAGAATTTTCCCATATGTGTATTACTCATTTGTATTTCTACTTTTAGAAATGTTCTGTGGGTTCTTTGCCCATTTTAAGCCAGGTTCTTTGTTTTGCTGCCATTAAGTCATTTAAATCACAGATACGTTTTGGAGATTAGATCACCTTGTCAGATTTATGACTTGTAAACACTTTCTCCCAACCTATGGATTAACTCTTTATACCATTAAATGTCTTCTTTGTTATATACAAGATTTTTATTACAATATAATTCATTGTATTCTGCATCTGTGCTTTGTGGTTATAGTTTAAAGAAATCATTATTCAAAACAATATGGTGGAAATTTTCTTCCAAACCTTTTTTGGAAATTCTTGTAGACTCAACTCTTAATCTTCAAGTCTTTAATCCACTTTTAGTTGAATCTTGAAATTCTAAGCAACAAGGATCCAATATAATTCACTAATATATTAGTATAAACAATTCCCCAACAGTATTTACTGAATAGACTATCCTTTCTGAGCGTATTTCTTGAAAAGCAATTGACTGCAGATGTGTGGGTTTATCTCTATATCCTCTTTCCTGTATCATTGTCTTGTCAGTATGTCTTACATGTGGAATAGGAAACCAGAGGACAAAGAAGCCTGATGACTCAGAAGGGTAGAAGGGGTACTTAGAGTCACAGGAGGAATATTCCTTCTCCTTAGGGTGCTTCCATTTTTGCACACACACACACACACACACACACACACACACCACTTTAACTTTCTATCGCCACCCCAAATGAGGTGTCAGGTACAAGAGACTAAAACCTAACTCAGAATAAAAAACTTGGGCTCGGTTACCTTACTAATTATAAGCCTATTTAAATAATTATTTTATCCTTGTGGGAAAAAATGGCCTCAGTTTACCTATTTGTAGTTTTGCAAAGTCTTCCTTTTGAGATTTCAGTATAGTGCTGTATTGCCATGTCCCAAAGCACTTGAAATGAGACTTATGCAATGCAAGGACTCAATTTTCAATCTTTTTAAATTTTAAATAATATAAATTAAACAGTCACTTGAGTCTAGTGGTTGTATCTGCATAAATGCATACATTTCCATCAGTGAAAAAATTACCATAGGACAGTGCTACAGTAGAAACTGTGAGATCAGAATATGGGGAACTGCTCTTATTCTTGGCCAGATACTGTGAATTTTAAGAAATGACAAAGAATTTCTCTAAAAAATAAGAGGTTTTGTCAGAAAGGCAGAGTGATTAATGAAGGAGGGAGAAAAAGTTAGAAATATCTTTTATCCATTGCTTGTCTCTCCAAAGACCTAAAACAGCCAAGTTTAGGGCAGACCAAAGTCAGAACTCAGGAACTCCATCACACTTCCCTCATGGGTGGCAGGAACCCCAACACTCTGCCACCATCTTTGGCCTCACAGGTGCATTAGCAGAAAGTTGGATGCGAAAAGCAGAATTGCAGGGCTCAAACTAGGCACTTCAAGCTTTCAAATCTATAGCACCACAATGAATAACCCAAAGAAATTCACTTTTATTATTTTAACACTAATTTCCTACCAGTGGGTGAAATATAAATATATAAATATTTGTAACCACATAAGGATATTCATGTTAGTATTTCAGTAATAAGTATAATTGAATCCCTGTGAATCTTTCTTCATTGCTTACTCTCTTCCTTCTTCCTCAGGAAGCAGCTAGCATCTTTATTCTGTGTTTATCATTTTCCAGTCATGCTTTAACTTTTTCTATACATGCATCCATAAACAAAGACACGGTTCTCCAATTTTGTCTAGCCAATAACATGCCCCTCAAATGGCTTCAATCCTAACTAGCAGAAAGATTTTATATGCTTACAAAACATGAATATTTCTTCAAACCAGATGATATTTCAGTCACAATTCCAAGCAGGCTACCAAAGCAGTAATCATAAAGTCTGTGTCCAGAAAAAAAGCATCCAATTATAGTTTGTTTCTTTTAAAGATTTATTTATTTTATTACAAAGTCAGATATACAGAAAGGAGGAGAAACAGAGAGGAAGATCTTCCATCCGATGATTCACTCCCCAAGTGAGCCGCAATGGCCGGTGTGCGCCGATCCGAAGCTGGGAACCAGGAACCTCTTCGGGGTCTCCCACACGGGTACCGGGTCCCAAGGCTTTGGGCCGTCCTCTACTGCTTTCCCAGACCACAAGCAGGGAGCTGGATGGGAAGTGGAGCTGCCGGGATTAGAACCAGCGTCCATATGGGATCTCGGGGCGTCCAAGGCGAGGACTTTAGCCTCTAGGCCATGCCGCCGGGCCCTAATTTATAGTTTTTATAGCCATTTAAAATCACAGATGAAGATCATTCTGAAGTAGATAGAGAAAAGGAAAGGCAGAGTTTCCAAAAAGGAATACATCCTAATCATCAAACGTGGAAATAAAATCAATAAATCAATGAGCCTAGGGAACCATCCAACAGCCCGGATAAAAACTTCTGGAGACAAAGGAAGGAAGTGACCCCACCTTTTCATGGACATCCACACTGCCTGGTTTGGACTTTTATCCACTCCAGTCCAAGTGCTTGGAGCCCTTCAGGTCTCTTCCTTAACTCTGAAAACGTCTAATAAACCATCCGTGTTTACTGTACTCCTTGTATGTAGAGATAAAGATATTAATGTAAGGGGCTTCTTATCAAGGTGCGTGAGAAAACACACACAAAAAAAGTGAGGACAGCAGGATCAGAACAAGGAACAAGCCTGGTTTTCCCCAGAATAAGGTACTCTTCAAAACTTCTTCAATTATTACAGGAAATTTCGTGTTATTCTCATCAGCCAAGGTCCCTTTGGGGAGTCGGGATCTAAATTCCTGTACCATTCTGTTTTCTGCATCTCTTAATCAGTTAAAACAGCTCCAGAATTTTTAGGTGTTAGTCACTGGCAGTAAAGGCTCATCCAAGTCAAGGGAGAGAAGTACGGATGTGATAAGGAACGATGCACGAAAGCCAGGGCAGAGCACTAGCAGTGTCTGTTGAAGCTGCTGGAGTTGCTAGATGACTGCATTTTACTAATACATAGTAAAAGTATGGATTTCATATCAAAACATCTGGAATTGAAAGATCTTTTCATATCTGGACTTCCTCAAAGTCCCCAAATCAGATGAAGAAAGTCTTCAAGAAGGCCCAGGACTGACTCAAAGTCACAGTGAGCTAGATGTGTTACTTTAAAAATATTTTGTCTGTCATATGATATCATTTAATTCATCAAGCAAGTGTCTTTCCAGTGATATTCTGAACTGGGTTTTATAGTTCATTTGTATGTTGGAAGTATGTCCCAGTGACAGAATAGAATGAAATCCAAAAGACTGGAGAAGTGAGCTCTGATAATGAGAAAGAACATGTAGAATGAGATCCTCACTTACTTATCATTCATGGGAATAGTGGAGTGGGCAGTTTCGGGCAACTGCAAAGAAGAGGCTGCAACAGGTTTCAATCCAATCTTCCAGGGGACTGACTGCCTATGCAAATTCACAAGCTACACATGCCACAAATGCACAGGGAATCATTTTCAACACACATACATAAAATGGCATGTAGTATGATTGGGTGTCATCTCAGGAATTAGCTGTTCATCCACATTGATTTCTTACAAGTCAAAAAAAATACTTCATTATACAGTTCAAAAAGAAACAGTTGCTAGTAGTTTTAAGCAGAGAAACCTTTTAGGTCATAACTGGGTCTGGAATTCAAAATTCTCAGCATGACTAAATCATCAGAGAAAAGCATTAAAGATCCAAGTATATGGAAACATGCATTATTTTATTTATTTACAGAATTAGGTATGTAAATTGGGTAAACATCCTAGAGTAACAGTTCCCTCCTAAATTAATATATAACTACAATGGGACCCCAGTGAAATATGCAATAGAATTTATATGCTTTTCATAAGATATTTTGTTGAGAAATCAAAGAATCAAGACGTTTATGTGAATCTTCAGAAAAGCACAGAAAGGGACCTGAGTTGTGGTGTAACATGATATAGGCATCCCATATCAGTTGTGATTTGAGTTCTGGCTGCTGAGTTTTTGGTCCTGCTGATGGCTGATGCACTTGGGAAAGTAGTGGATAATGACTCAAGGACTTGGGACCCTGCCACATCTACATGGGAGACCCAGATGGGGTTCTGAGCTCCTGCATTTGATCTCAACTTAGTTGCTATGGCCATTTTGGGGCATGAACAAATAAATGGATGATTTCTTTCTCTCACCTCTCTCTCTTTCTCTCTCTCTCTCTCTCTCTCTCTCTCTCTCTGCCATATAAATGTTTAATTCTTTATTTATTTATTTGATGGGCACGAAAACGTTTGAGTTATCCTTATGCAAAACTGACACTAATACCTAGAAATATAAAAACATGGTAATAACACAGAAATAAGCAAATAGACCAGTAAGATTGATAGAGTATGCAGTAACAGGCTTACAGTGATATAAGGCATAAAATATATTACATGGAATGTCACAAATTGTTCAGGGAAGGAAAAAAGTTACATAGAAAAATAAAGTTAAATCATACCCTCTTTTTATAATATAGAAATAAATTCCAGATGGATTCAACACCAAAATGTGAGAAGACAAACTGTTAAGCATTTAAAAGGAAATATAAGAAAAATTTTCTAATATTATGATGGGACATTTCTTAAATAAGACTCAGAAAGCATAAACTACAAAAAAGAATGACTGGCCTGGCTCAGTAGCCTAGTGGCTAATGCCCTCGCCTTACATGCACCAGGATCCCACAGAGGTACCAGTTCCTAATCCTGGTGGTCCCACTTCCCATCCAGCTCCCTGCTTGTGGCCTGGGAAAGCAGCTGAGGATGGCACAAAGTCTTGGGACCCTGCGTCCGCATGGGAGACCTGGAAAAGATCCGGACTCCTGGTTTTGGATGGGCACAGTTCTGGCTATTGCAGTCACTTGGGGAGTGAATCCATGGATGAAAGAGCTTCCTCTCTGTCTCCCCTCTTTTCTGTATATCTGCCTTTCCAATAAAAACAGATAAATCTTTAGGAAAAAATACATTCAGAACAGCATATTACTACATAACATCCTAAAGATATAAGTACAGACAATGGAAAAAGACACTGGTTTGATCGTGATGATGGCTATCCACATGTTCCTTAACTTACTGTATACTCTAAGCATTTTATGTGATTCATAATTGAAAAATCGAAACAAAGGCAAAAAAAAATTCAGTGAATGTAGACTAGAGAACAGGAGTAGAACTAAAGACAAGCTTATTAATCAATTTTCTATTCCCTATCCTTCCTTCATCCTCTATCCAGCCACAATATTATTTATATGACGTATAAACACCTGCCTCTAGTACTTTCCTTGTCCAATCTACATATCTGACTCTACAAAGAAACAAGATACAAAAATAATAAATTGAAAATAAGAACCTTTCCTTGCTTTCAAACATTTATCTCTTTTACTTTTAAAATTTCCAAGCGGGTCCAGGCTGTAGGACGTGCAGTAACACCGAAGAATAGGGTACAGGCTGGGCTACAACACCTACCAGCTCACATAAAGACCAGGATGGAGCAGGCAGACCACACCAGGTAAGAGCCTAGCACCCATTGGCACATGTGAAATCTGAGTCTGGGAGTGAGCCTGATGGGGGAACTTGGGAAATTCCCCTGGTAGGCCATAGCTCCCACCGATGAGCATGTCATTCAGGTCTGCATTTAATCAGGTAGCTCTACCCATCAGCCAGTGTGTGCACCGGTTCTAGAGGAGTCAGATCAGGCAAGGTGAGGCCAAGCTTAGCTCACTGACATGTGCAGGAGCCAGGTTGGAGTATGGGTCATGCTGGGCTAGGCTATCACACATATCAGTTTGAATGAGCCAGGAACGGCAGCAAATTGGGCAGGGCTAAGTGGTCTGGGACAGGACAGGCTGTGGCATCTGATGGCAAAGACCAAAACAAGGGATGGGCTATGTCGAGTTGGGTCAGAAAAACCACCAGCATGTGTAAGACCTGTGGCTGGAAACATGCTGGTTGGGGAGCTAAGGGGACACTCCAGTTGGGTTGTGGTCCCCACTGAGCAGGAATGAGTGCAGCGATCTGGATTGGACATAACTGCAGTGTCCCTTGACATGGGTGTGGACTGGGTCTGGGATGTACCAGAATGGTCTGGACTCCAGCAGCCACTGATGGTGGTGAGAGCCAGAGTGGACAGGCTGGGCTAGGTCTTGGCTCCAACTGAACCACGTGAGAGCTCTCTGGGCATGAAACAGGTATGGCTGGGCTAAGGCACCCAACAGTAAGAACCCAAATAGGTGTGGGCCAGTTGGGCAGGGCCACTGTTCCTGCCAGGTGAGGAGGTGGACTAAGTCAGCCTGAGCAAAGGACCCACCAGTGTACAGGATATCTGCTTGAGAGAAGACCTGATAGAGAAGCTTGGTGAATTCCTCTGCAGGATGCAGTCTCTACAGATGAGTACAAGAACCAAGCCTGGGAGCAGCCCTGACCAGGCCAGGTTACAGTACTCACCAACATACTGGTGGCTCAGGTCTGGAGACATGCCAGGCTGGGCAAGTTAATAATACCCACTGGCAGATCTGAGAACCAGAACAGGGGCAGGACAGGCCAGGTTGGACCGCAACACCAGCCAGTCCACACATTAGGGTCAGGACTGGGGTCTGGCTGGGCTAAGCTAGGCTGCAATACCCACCATTATGAACTGGACTAGAGGCAGACCAGGCTGGGCCAGGATATAGCACCCACCATCAAATTATGAGTTGTGGCAGGTCATACCAGACTGGATCACACCACCTACCAACAAACGTGAGACTCAGCAAGTGTCAGAACTGGGCCTCCTTAGTGGCTTAGACAGAGAAGTGGACAGCATGTCCAGATGCACATGGAGGATATTGCAGTCCATTGGAGCCTGCAAAGGACATCTGCTATCATAAAAGAGAAAGAAGAGCAGAACAAATTGGTCAACTACTCCAGCCAAGCATTGACAGAAAATGTCTGGGAAAATGGAGACTCTAAGTTGGACTATGATAGACAATGGACCTTGGAAGGATTTCCTCAGCCTTGCATCAGTGAGACTGACAGTATTTCAGAACTATCAAAACCACCCGAGCAGAACCCTAGCGGCATGCATCACATTGGGGACCCTGGGATGGCATCCTTCACCTTCCCCCATCCCCAGGTTTTGATGCAGTTGGGAGCCTTCGTGTGGTTTACCCTCTTACTTCCCCCTCCCCCAGATACAGGAAGAAGAAAAAGAAAATTTGGAAGTGATGGTCTTACCCACTTTCCCCTAATCCTTGACCCTTACCACCCTGATCAATTATGTAAGCATCATCAAAACTAAAATATAAAAATAATTTCCAATGGTGCTTTTGAAGTAATGTACACTAGACTATAACAGAGAGCATACTATCTTCTCTTTATTTAAATAGGACACTACTAAAATTCACAGTAATATTTGCTGTAGATTTTTGATAAGTTTCCCTTATCAAGTTAAGGAATTTCACATCCCTCATAATTTACTGAAAATACTGAATTTTATCAAATACTGTCTAACTCATTTATTGGAATTATCATTTATCATTGTCAGTTTTGCTCCTACAAAGTATCATTATATTATAATGATAAGTTTAATTGAGCTTGAAATTTTTAGTATTAATTGGATAAGACCTCTTTGGTCATGTTGATTAATTTGTCACACGTTACTGAATTTTTGACAGATTTCATTTATTATTTTGCATTCTAAGATTGGTCTATAGTTCTGTCTTAGGTTGTTCTGCCTAGTTTTACAAAGAAAAGCAGTATTACCTGCCTGAATAAAAAAGTTTTACTTGCTTTTATATTCCATTAATGTTATCTACTTATTTTCATTTCAGGAAAGGAAGACAAACAGATCTTTCATTCATTGTTGCACACCCCAAGTGCCCACAAAGCCAGGACTGGACCAGGACACTGCCAGGAGCCTAGGAGTCTCCTGCCTACTCCTACTGCTGCTGCCACAGTGTGTGTTAGCACAAAGCTGGATCAGAAGCAGAGCAGCTGAGACTTGGAGCTGCCATTCAGTTATGGGATGAGCACATACAAGCAGTGACTCAAACACTGGGCAAATGCTGGCCCTTCCTTTGCTATTTCCTGGAAGTATTATCTTTCCTGATGTTTTTGATGAAAGCCATCTTAAAACAATCCAGGCTGATGGGCTTGAGATATGGAAATGTTATTACCAATTCAGTGCATTAAATAAGTAAGAATTTAATGAAGGCTTCGATTTCTTTAAGTCAGTTAAGATTTTATTTTCCTAATAAATTGTTTGATCTACATATTCAAATTTATTAGCATAAAATTACTTTATAGTATTTATCTTGTATTCCTTTAAAGTTATGGTTAAACATCTTCATCTTAATAATATTATTTACTAATGTAATTTTTTGCTCATTTACTTTGTGTTTATTGCTATGTTACTGTCATTCTTTCAAAGAATCAGATTTTTATGTTAATGCTATTACCCTATTGCCTCCACTGATTACTTTTATTCTTACTTAATATTTTCTTTTACATTTACTACTCTTTGGTTTCTAGTCAATTTTATCATTCTTATATGGAATTAGGCATTAATTTTTAGGTATTCCCTCTAGTATGAACAGCTAATGCTGTGCGTGTGACTCCCAGTACTTTTCTCTGTGTGTCTTTCTAGCTTTTATGTTGAGTATTTTCACTGCCATGGAATTATCATTTATCCCTCTACAGTTCTGAAATTTATTTTCTTTCACTTATAAGTCATTCAGAAATTGTTTATTTTTATTTCTAAGTGTTTAAGAAAGAATTTTTTTTCTGTTTTTCTCTTTCTAGTTTAATCCTTGTTACATACAGAGTGATATGTGACGTAGTCTTTCCATATTTGTGATCCAATATGTGATCATTTTTCACAAAATTCCTTGGCTGCTCCAGAAAAACAATGTATATTCTTGAAGTTAAAATGCACGATTCCATATGTGTGATATATTATCAAATGGCTCATCAAGACTATTAATTGCATTGTTTTTAAATTCTATATTTTCTCTGAATTCTGTCTGCTGGACACTTTCGTTTTAATTAATATTCATTTTTGTGTTGAAATATTCGTCATATTTTCGTAAAATTTTGCTGACTTTTCATCTGTATACCCCTCTCATGTATACAAATGGGCTCCTGTACTTAATTTATTTTTGCTGTCAATTCTAAGACTACTGTCCTGTCTTTCCTGTAAGCTCAATGACACATTTCTAATATTTAAAATAGTTTATTGGGTTGCTTAAGTATTTGTATCAAGAGGGCATTTTTTCTCCCTTAATTTTCCTATTTCTGGGAGAATATATGTAAATGAAAGGGAAGGAAGGAATGAAGTGAGGGAGGAAGGAAGAGAGGAAAGAGAAGAAAAAGAATAAAGCAAAGAAAGCAGAAATCCTGAAAGATGGGAAAGTTTTGTGTATATCCACCCCTGGGCTGCCATTTGCCTAAACATTTGTGCGTCCCACAGTAAAAGCCTGGAGAGTGGAGGATGTAGCTGAGAATTGGGTGATGGGGCAAAGGGAGGCTTCCCTTACCTGGTCAGTTTCTTTTCTCCCCCTCTACACTGGAACCAAAAGTTACCTCCACACAGGAATGATGGGACACCAATTTATATTACACATGAACAGCAACCAGACAACAGGCAAAGTGTTTTGATATAGTGCACGCCAGGGTCCGTCTCCTGTACCTTTTAAACTAATTAGTTCATATTTGAGGCTCACAATAAAATGACACTCTTAGGAGGCTTCTGCTGTGTTTTTCCTTTCATGTGTGCTAATTATTATACCTACAATCACATAATCAACCTCTTGGGTTGTGAGGAAAAACAAGGGTGTGAGTGGTTAATTGCAAATGCAAGTGGCCCATTGCTTGTGCAATCAGCAGGCCTCCAGCATGTAAAATATGGCACCCAGTTGTAGCATAAATAGGAAAGTGGCAGAGGCTGTCCTTTTAAAATCAACTTCATAAACTACTGGTAATTTTTCCAACTCTTGAGATTTTTGTAACTCTCTTTAAGAGGCATAAGCAAATAAAAATCAGAACAAAGGTCATTGTCATTGGCACAAGTAAGCATCGCGTGCCTTCCATCCACTCTCCTGCACTGAGTTCTCCATTCAGAAGTTTAAAATGACAACAAAATGGTTACAGATAAAACTTTGTCTGTGGTTCTATTTTAATGCTGTGGAAAAGTCAAATCACATCTCTGAAGCCAAAGAGCCATTTTCGGTGCTATTTGCTTAATGTGTCACATCAAATCCAAATGAGCAATAAAGACTGAACGGTGTTCCTTCCACTCTAGAACTTATGGGTCTCAATCCTCACGATGGAAAACGACTAAACAACATGATCTGATCAGCTGATGAGCCTCCCCATGTTCCCTTCCCCCACTGCTCTCCCTTATATTATTATTGCAATGATACACTTTTTTTTAAATGCTAACATGCCATGACAACATTTAGCTCTGATTAGTGTGTTTGTCCATGAGCTTTGATCAAACATTTGCCCATAAAACTTAGTTCTCATCCATGACCTTGGGAAAGGACTCAGCTCCACAAAGTCTCTGATCCTCTGTCTGAAAAATGGGTATCCCATTAGAACCCATAGACTAGTTCCCATGAAAATGTGAACTATTTTGTACACCCTAAAGAGCTAGACAAAAAATGCTATTTTTACTACTTAAGAGGACTTTTCAAGAGTGAAATAAATCATGAACTGTTAGGAACTCAGTTGATTGGTTACAACAAACTTGTGGCTTTTTGCTTGTTTCAACTCTACTTTGAACAGCTGCACATGAAGGGTTCTGCTTTGAGCAGACATTTGGGATGCGCTTTCCTTATTTATTGGCAAATATTTCAACCGGGTGACAAAAACAGACCTCGAGGAGTCAGAGTGTGGGAATGAGCTGTCATTTCAACTGACCCAAGGTCACCAGGTCTCACTTTTCCTCTCCAACTGCCATTTCTACGCAATGTGTGGAGCTTCACTTAGAGTGACAGAGCCTGCCTAATGGCCACACAGTGTTAAACAGCCCAGAGAAGACACACCTCATCAACCTGTCTTATAATGGGATCAAACTTTCATTTGAGCTGAAAACATCTCTGATTTCATATTTTTTCCAAAGGTTTCATGAGATTAAATTCACCAAACAAATCCCAGATGATCAAGACTGTCAATCCAAATGTTGCTTTTAATCATCAATGTTGAATACAGTCTCATAGGAGATAAAGTTTCAATTTACTTATTAAGTTCACTATTGTTTTCAGGGATTTATTTTGCCGTTACTACCACATACACAGAGCCTTTAGGCCCTGGTATTAGAAACAAAAACAGTTTAATAAACTAAGGGGCAATGAAGCAAAGGCCTCTTACAGAGCTCTTTTAGACTACCCCATAAAGAGGCCAACATTCTGTTAAACAAGAATTGCCGGTACTTTAGGCTCAGATGTCCCAAGAACTCCTTCCTATTTTCCTTGGACTCTCACCAGGTAGGACAGGTGGTCACTATTCATTCCTCCCTGTGGTAGTGAAAGAAAACGTGGCCTATTAGTTTCCATATAATAAGCTTCGAGCTAAGACAAATCCACAAACACACCAAATATTTCTTCTCAAACAGCATTAGGGAAATTGCATGTCACGTGTCAAGATGGCCTTTGGGAAGTCACACAGTGTGGTACAAAAACAATATGATAAATTCATTTTCATATTATCATGCTTATACATCACTTTTAATGAATAAATGTCATCCCAGCATGATGCATTCCTGTTTCTGTAGTTTCTAAATGTAATCTACTAAATCAGAATTTCTGTCCAACATCCTGAAAAAAATGTTGTGCTCTGAGAAACTCAAAAGGTAATCCTGCAGTTCTGTAACTTCCTTGATATTTCTATTGGAATTATCCTACTCATGGGGAAATGATCCATTTTATTATGTTTATTTCTGTGTAATTTAATTACAAATTCAATCACTATCCAGGTACATCATATCCAGCTATTTTCTTCAAAACTCAACTATGTTCAATATTTCAGGAAAATACATAAGAAACAAATAACCTTTTCATTTGTCATTTTTTCTTTCTAATATCAGAAAACAAGAGTAGAAGAGATGTTTATATATGGCCTCATGTAACAATAGAGTTGATGCCAATGCTTCACAAAGAAAAGACAAAGCACAATGTTCTATGTTTCCAACTACCCAACTTGTTATGGGAAACAAGATTCTTCACAAAGAGTATGTAAAACACAAAGTGAAAAGGTAATTTTTTTTTTACAATATGTAGTTAACCTGAACTTCAACATGGAAGTGCACCAATGAGCAAGGTCCCCTCTGACAGTGTCTGGGGAGGCCACACCCTTGGAAATAGTGGATGGAGGCATCTAGCAAGGTCAAATGGGAAGCTAGTAATTAACCAGGGAGTGCTGCAGCGCAATTCCGGAGACAAAACCCAGGGCAGACAGGAATTAAACGAATCAGGACTGGGTTTGCCAACATTAAATTTAGAATGTATACAGGAAATGGCAGGAAAATATGTAATCATTGTTAGCAAGTATTCATATTGAACATGAGAAAAAGCAAAGTTGATAAAACGGGGAAGTAGGTTAAATTGGAGCTTGGCTTAATGGTGTCTTTGATTAGATGTGGTAGTTATTTTGTCATTTGCTAAAATTTCTCTGAATTTTCTCATATTTCTCAAATCCCCTATCTTCCAACAACTGTCTCAATTATTTTATTCCCAAAGCCCTATACTCCCCCTCTGCTGCTGTTTCCTTTTTTCTAGTAACTTTTTCTATTCTTTCTCATAATCAATCCTGCTTAGATTTTTCTCAGTGCATCCTTCCTTTCCCTATCTAGAAAACTGAGTTTAATTAAACCTCTTAACTCACAGTATTCAAATTCTCATACATCACATTGCTCATCAAACAAATGTTTACAGAAACTTTGACCTTTTCTCAGAAAAATCAAATACCAGCCAGTTGGCCAACATCCACTGTCTCTCTCAATTACATTTTTCAGGACCTCGATTTATCATGACATGTTATACTTATTAAGGAGATCTCTTTCATTTGTCTATCCACTCACTCGCTAACTTTTTGTGTTAAAAAAATCATTTGATAGACATCAATTTGGTTTCATTTGCAGAGCAACTGAAGGGAAATGACCAAGATATGGTCCTTATTTTCAAAAGGCTGCAGCCTTTTTAGGAAGACAAACACCTAAATAAATTCCAGCAGAGTGTGGCATAAATACATAGAAAATCACAGAGATGCTGGGCAGAAAAAGCAATGATAAGCTTACACAGAAGAAAGGTTTCAAACAAAAGTATATTCAATGCTTTGGAGACCATGAGTGAAACTTTCTCATATAAAGGAAGAAAAAATAATGAAGTTGACTAATGTCAACCAACTTTCCATGTGTCAGAGACTATATTAAACCTTTTGCCTCAATCGTCTTACTTAATCTTTATAACAGTCTCAATGAGGAAGGTATTTGTGTTCCTCTAATAGACGGCAATGCAAGCTTAGAAAAAGCGAGTTACTTGCCCAAGAGGGATGCCAGGCTGGAGAAAACACGCATGCTAGATATTACATAAGAAAAAAAAAGGAAGAATCTTGGAAATAATAGCAAATCAAATTACTTAGGATGCAAAAGGGAAGAAATTCTACAAGAAAACAGGCAAGAAAATGAAGAAGAAATGTGTCTGGGATAAGTATTTATGGAATTTGGCATAAACTTATTAGGTAGCATGGAATACTTGAAGAATTTTCCCTGTCGTTCCCCATTATAATTATGATATGAAAAGGAGACAACTGTGCACTCAACATGTAACTATTCTTCCTCTCTGTTAATCAGTTGTCAAAGGAAGATGTAAGAAATGAAGTAACAGAGGTCTTCCCTCTGTGGGAAACTTTTGCTTGACCCGACCTACAATGGCTATAACTTAAATAACTCAAGGTTTTCCAAGGCTACAATAGCACAAAACTCTAATAAGCAGAAGATATTATAGTTACATAAGTTCTGTTATCAGAGTATTCCCCACTTATTACACCTCGTGCTGAAATAAGTTCTGTTGAATGGATATTTCGGTCCACTCTGCATTGCTATAATAAAACACCTGTAACTGAGTACATTATAAGGAAAAGAAGTGTATTTTGGCCCATGAATTTGAGGAATATAAAGTATAACCTTTAGCAGCTGCATCTGGCAGGGCATCATACTGTCTCAAAATGGTTGATGATACAATCTAATGGGAGCCTGTGCAAGAGCAATGAGTGGTGTATGCAGTATAGACAATTATTATAAACGTTTTTGCTTTAACACTGCTTTTATTGTATCTCCTAAGTTCTTCATTTTTAGTATTTCTGTTTGTTTCTTTAACATATCTATAAGTAGATGAATTTCTCATTCATACATGTGCTGATTTCCTAATTTTATCTAGCTGTTTATCTATATTCTGCTATATACTAAGCAATGTTTCCACCAAAATAAGATTAACATTTAATTCTGTTTTCCACACTTTATATTGTTATTTTCTTTAACCACAACCTCTTCTCCTGACACATAGACAGATCATAATGCTTAATCCCAAAGTCCATTTTATAACAATTCCCTTTATCTATTGATCAGTGCCTAACTGCTCAGAAAGGATGAGTGGGTTCCAGGATGCCTGAAAAAAAAATAACAAAACGACAGGAAAATCTTTCAGGGTTTCCAAAGATGGTTTGCCAACAATCAGCCTTATATGCTGATATTCATAAAATAAAAAGTTCCATACTAGAGCTAACACTGTCTTGGTTTCTAATACATGTTAAATTTTAATCTTCAGCTTTGTGTTAAAGCTCTAAGAACTTGGCAAATGACCAGCATGGTCGCCACTGAGTTAAAGCACAGAAGGCTGCCCAGTTATCAGAGAGCTGAGGTAAAGCTGGCTAGTGACATAACAGAATACATTTGAGGAAGTAGAGCAAGGCTCTGCTCTCTCTATAAATCACTCATTCCTAAAAGAAACAAAGACAGTATAGCTGAAGGTCATAACGCTACTAAGAATCTCATTCGTTCTGTCTCCCAGAAGCACTAGATAAAGGCTCAAATTTTATCCATGAGTTTGTCTTCATTTGTAAGGAAACATCATGTTTGAGGTGGAAGACTTTTCTCGTTTACATTTCTCAATGTTTGTTGAAGCAGTAGGATCGAACAGAAAGCTAACAGTCAACCAGAGTTGTAGATGCCAGCCTTGAAGAAGAATATCATCAGTGACCTGTGAGAACATCCCCTCTGCTGCTTTCATGAAGCAGTGCCTCTCTGGCCCTTCACCAGCATCGTGGGTCTATTTCAGAAAGCAGTGATAGGCAGTGTAGATTTTGCTCCCAGAATTGAGGATTATTCAACTATGTGCACAGGGTCTTAAAATGTTCAGTGAAATTCGTATTGTAAAAAGTAAAATGAATTTCCACTTTTTTACTTTCTAAAGAAAAAAATTAATCTTGCTAGTGACTTAATTTAAGAGGATCAACGAGCATGAGCAAAATAGTCAAGACCACAGGCATTTTAACTGGCTCAGTTTACACAAATTGACTGAAGAAATAATGTGGGTCAAGGTTCTCCTAATTGGACATCAAAATGATTATTCCCAGGTCAGCTGAAGGCAAAAACAAAACTTTCAATGGAGATATGTTTTAGGAAGCAAGGTCAAGATTCTGAAGCATTACTACAAAGGATTGGAGATGCAATGCGGCTTTTGCCAGTACAAGTCTGAGGACAAGGCATAATAAAAGTAGTGGCTACAAAGACATTGGTTTACTTAAACTGGGGAGTCGAGGGCAAATGTCATTGCAGAAGTTGTTTGGAGATGTGTCAGGCATTTTGCTTGTTGACTTCCTGGAAAGTCAAGGAATTACAATATGTGCTTATTAAGAAAGTGTTATGAGAAAGTTAGTCAAATCTTTAGTAGAAAAACAGTTGGAAATCTTATTAGAATGTCTTTCTCAACAACAATTTTACTGTTCATTTAATTCATCAAACAAGGACAATTTAGCATAAGCTTAAATGGAAAATCATTAGGAATTTACTTTATAGTTCTTGTTTGGTTCCTTTGTACTTATTTGTGTTTCCCAATCAAAAAAAAAATCTATTAAGTACAGTTATTTGTCTTCAGTTAATAGAGCTCCAAAGACTACATGGACATGCTAAATTCCCAGGACCCTCATTTGTTTTGGGATGGAATAAGCAGCTGGTAATACTGTTTACAAAGTGCTTATTCTGAAAAGTAAAGTTGATATTTATCTTTGTCATTTAACTCTATTTTTCTACCAAGCTTTTAGTCTTCTCATGTTAATGAAATCAATTCCAAAGCCACATTCTTCTGGAAATGGAAGATTCATTCTCTATTTCTTCCCTTCACTGCATCTAATCACATCACTTAACATAGTATTCCAGTGCCCCGCAATGAGACTAAATGACCACATGTGGACATACTAGCAATACAATATGTGGATCATCCTAGGTAGAGTGCTCTAATTCTCATAATTATTACCATGATTATTATTGAAATAACCAAAATTGTAACAGAAATTTCTCCCCATCGTGAAATTCCTAACAAAAAAATAATATTTTAAAATTAAATCTCCAACTCAGTTAAAGTCCAAAGGAATCAACAGCATGTGCCCTTGGATGACCACTAACACCCAGTCTATACTGCAGAGGCTGCTCCTCTACTTTTTATGGAATTACTCAGCCCCAAGAAAATACTTCACCAGACACAATTTTTGAACTTGTTTCTGCATTTGTTTCAGCTGAGATACCCTGAAAGTGCATTCCTGAACTGAAGTTCTGCTGCTGCCTGGATGCTTTAGCTCTTGGGGTCTTGTGAAGTCCAGACCCTTTGTCCATATTTTCTCTAAATTCCTGCCTTCCTCTGAGCTAATTTCTGTGTTTTTTCTGGAATGCTTTTTCAGGATGCATGCCCACCTGTGAAAACAGAACCTCCTTGAGACTTGCCCAGGAATTCTTTGGATATTTTCTATTCTTGAATCTGCACGGTGAGCACTCAATTGGATTTAGGGTTATATAGTTCAACAGCTTCCTCGCTTTTCTGATAGGGGACTCAGAAAAGCTGACCTAGCAATGTTGGGTTAATGATTCCACCCAGTACTAACAATCTGAAGCTACAACCTCACCAGTGTTTTGTGATACTCAATTGTCTTGCCCTTGAAATGTGCCCACGACTATCTAAAAGGCCAGTGGAGAGATACTTTTCTTTCTAATTGGATATTGTTTCAATCTTGAGACCACCAGTCAAGCCCTCACAAAAGCCCAAGGTATCGGCTCTCTGGCACCCGTTTAGACAAGCGGAAGTTCCTACAAATTTAATTCTCATCATAAAAGTTACTTCTTACCTGTGGACAAAGCCTGTGTCCAAAAATCCATAAACTTCGGCCACTATCCAAAGCCAAAATACGTCTGTCTTAAAGACTCTCACCTGGGTTACAATACGTAAATGCCAAGCACGTAACTATAAAATACCATCTGCAGTTTTGTTCAAACTCTACTAACCATCAGTTAAAAGATCCTGTCTTCATGGTCTCTGGCCAAAAGCCATACATCTTGACCCAGGGAAACCCTTGTCACGATGTAACTTGTTTTCCCCTATTTCATTCATTTGTTTTGAGTTCTCAGTGCTAATAACCATCGTACAAAATATTTGAAGAGGTTTAAAATCATATCTGAAAACTACAGCCCCACTCTTCTTTGCAACATCACAGCAGAGCCTCCACATTAGGGATATTCAACACAAAGCAAATGTTTTATGAAGGGAGATGGGCTTCTAGGAAGAAAAACAAAATCAAACTTGCTGTTTCCTGAGTTTTCTTAACAGTAAGTTCTTCAGATTCAGCAATGAGGTGAAAATGAGATGGAGAAGAGCCACACGATAAACCCCAGCAAGCAAAGAAATATTTAGATGGACGAGCTTCTTCCTGAACCATGTCCTCTTCCCCTACAGAAGCTCCATGCAAAAGGCTCCTCATTTAATGAATGCTGAATGCATATATATAATTATTGGCAAGAAATTGAATTTTATAAAACTTAGATGTGTTTCCTTTTATGTTTTACTGCCACTTTAACAAATATGCAAGAAGCAAGCCCATCTGAAATGTCCATTAATTCCTAAATCACCCCAGCAGAAGATTTGTCAAGGGATGAGATTTTTTATTGCATTTAAGAGGTTTAATTAGAAAGTCCTTTAAGATTAAATTCACAATCATCATTTCCCTCTCCGGCTCTGGACATGTTTCCAACCAGCTGTTTAACCTGTTTCTCCCACGTGGGCTTGTAGGAAATACCAAAAGAGCCTTTTCCCCGGAAACTTCACTGTACTTACTGATTTTCCAGGTGCCTTTCCTAAAGTTAAGCCAAGACCAGCTTCCTTACTATCTGCTTAACTGCAGAATATTAAACCTCGGGAAGACAATGCAAGCCTTCTAGAATGATACTCTCATTTATTTCTCAGTTCAAAAAGTCCAGAAAGAACATATGACATTTACAGGCTCCCTCAATGTCTCCCACAGCAAAGACCAGGAAGAAATCCAGACTATGTGACCTTGATCTTGTCTATGGAATTCTCATTCTTCTGGTGTCTTCTTCAGTCTTTGTAAACAGAACTAGAATTTTAGCTGTTTTATGTTAATAGCTTGTAAAGAAGGAAACATGAGAACATGAGATAAAGCAATTATGATTCCAGTGTAAAAGTCTTACGCTTCTCTTAGGGACAGGGATGGGGAGGTGCAAACATTCTTTGTCTAAAGCTGCTGAACCCTCTGATTGAAAGCAACATCTGGACTCCAGGCTTCCAGTGGTGGTTCTCCTATGGAGAGGTAGTCAATTGCAGACAGATGTGACATTTCCTCAACACGTTTTGTTGACACCACCGACATATACCTTTTTTTTTTTTGAATGATGGGTAGTTAAGCTTCTCAACACCTTTAAATCCGAAGCGATCCTAGTCCAATATTACCTAAAACTTATTCTCTGCATAGACTTTTTCGCAGAGATACACAGAATCAATCCAGATCCCATGCGGACAAGTCCCCCCCCCCTTTTTGCTCTATATCCTGTCACTTAAGCCCCCAACCATCCCCTGTCATACAATAAATGTGAATCACAGATGCAGAGTTACACTCATAAAGAAGCACATGGCCTATGAGAAAAATAAATGCACCTTGAATTTCAGCCACCAGGAGAGCTACCAGACAGAAAACTTAACTTTTACAGCTATCATGCACAGATACAATTTATATACCAGGTCCCAGGTGTCCAGCTAATTCACTCACTTCTCTGTGTCCTTAGTACCCCAAATCCCATGAACACAGGCAAGTACATGGGACAGGCAGGTAGATTCAGCTACCTCAGCAGAAGAACCTTCGCTCAACACAGAGTGTGGCTGAATGAAACCCACTTAAATACTTTGTGGCAAAGCTGGGCTCAGCTGCAGGCTTGATTCTTACTCCCATGTTTATTCCACTGAATCAGAGAAAATTCTCCAGCCAGTGCTGCAACACAGTGCATTAAGCCACCGCCTGTAATGCTAGCAATCCACAAGCACACTGATTGGAGTCCCACCAGCTTCACTTCAATCCAGTTCCCTGCTAATGTGTCTGGGAAGGTGACAGAAGGCTCAAGCACTTGAGCCCCAGCCACCCACCTGGAAGACCCAAGTTACTGGCTTCATAGGGGCCCAGCTCCAGCTCCAGCATTTTGTGCAATAATAATAATAATAATAATAAAAAAAAAAGGACAGGACTCGGCACCGTAGCCTAGTGGCTAAAGTACTTGCCTTGCACATTCCAGGATCCCATATGAGCACCGGTTCATATCCCGGTTCCTCCACTTTTCCATCCAGCTCCCTGCTTGTGGCCTAGGAAAGTAGTTGAGGATGCCTCAAGGTTTTGGGACCCTGCATCCACGTGGGAGACCCAGAAGAGGCTCCTGGCTCCTGGCTTCAGATTGGCACAGCTCTGGCCATTGTGGCCACTTGGGGAGTGAACCAGCAGATGGAAGATCTTCCTCTCTGTCTCTCTTCCTCTCTGAATATCTGATTTTTCAATTTAAAAAAATCTTAAAATAATTGAAAAAGGATCTTTGTGTATATGTGTGGGGTGGGGAGTCAGTGTCTATAATTCTGCCATACAAATAAATAACTCAGTTTTTTAAAAAGACAAACTCTTAATATACTCAAGAATGCTTATATAACTATTATTGACTAAGCTTACTATTAATTAATATAGAACTATTATTTCTGTGTCTTTGCTCAGAAAACTAATTGATGACTTCTCACCTTGTAATAGATGTGCTCAAGGTCATTATTTCAATCTCCTTCTAGATCAGTTTCATCTTCTTTCATTTCCTCTTGATAGATACAAAGGGGATTTATTGTGTGCTTACTACATGCCAGACACTGCTTAAGGGACATTACATGTTAACTCATTCGATCCTCATATGAGATAGAATCTGGTATTCTCCTTCTCCACTGGAGAGAGAAGCGAAAACAAAGCTAGTTAGAGAGACTAGCACTCAGAGAGCTGCCAGGCTCTCTGCTCCCTGTGCTCAATGCCCTCGAAGCACATGATCAGGTCTACTGGCTGTCTAATTAATTGAAAGAACTCAAGCAGGAACTCATTAGAAAGATAAATGCATAGCTACATTTATTCCTTTTTGAAAGTCATTTATTCTACATGTTTGTTTTAAATTAAAGCAACTTTTTTTTCAGAAATTCATTGTTTTCAGGTTATTCAAAACCATCGAGCTTATTTTTCAAAAAAAACAAATCATTTTTGATGAGGCTTATATTTCAATGGTCCACATAATTATAATAGCAAGTTTTAACAGCTATGAACAGGTTTGCAATGAGACGCAAATGGATCCTGAAAAATATGCAAATCAACTAAAAGCATTGAGCAGGCCACAGGCATCACTGGTACATATGCAAGAAAAAAAATAAAAACATCTGTTAAAGTGGTGAGTTGAGTAATGGGGTTAGGTTAAGTAGTTTCTGCAACATTTAATGCTGAAATGTTATAATGTTATTAGACTTGTTACTATACAGCTTATCTAGCACATAGTATTTAAATTCATCTTAGAGATTTTTTTTGTTTTTTGTTTATTTATTTTCATTTTTATTTGGAAGTCAGAGAAACATAGAGGTAAATACAGAAAAGATCCTTCATTAGCTTGCTCACTTCCCACCTATCCACAGTAATAGCCATAGTTGGACCAAGTTTAGACCAGAAACTCGGAACATAACCTGAGCCTGTGATGTGGGTGGCAGGGGATCCATTGCTCAGTCATCACCTGAAGTCTTTCAAGGCATGTATGAGCAGATCGCTGGAATAGAGATGTAGCCAAGACTTGGGCCCAGCATGGTGGCCTAGTGACTAAAGTCCTCATCTTGAAAGTGCCGGGATCCCATATGGGCGCCAGTTCTAATTCCGGCAGCTCCACTTCCCATCCAGCTCCCTGCCTGTGGCCTAGGAAAGCAGTCAAGGACGGGCCAAAGCCTTGGGATCCTGCACCCACGTGGGAAGAAGTTCCTGGCTCCTAGTTTCAGATTGGCTTAGCTTCAGCTGTTGTGGTCACTTGGAGAGTGAATCAATGGACAGAAGATCTTCTCCTCTCTCTCTTCTCCTCTCTGTATATCTGACTTTGCAATAAAAGTATGTAAATCTTTAAAAAAAGAAGAAGAAAAAGAAGAGTAGCCAAGCCTTGAACCAGGCACCCCAATGTGACACTTGGGGTTCTGAAGCAGCAGCCTAGCTAGTACAGCAAACACAAGCTCTGCATTCTCTAAATAAAAAGTAAGAAAGCAATGATCGATTGATCATGTAGAGAATGCCATACTAAATCAACAAACGCATGAATAAAAAAGAATATAAGAAGTTTAGGTTACTTGTTAGGGGGGAAGAAAACATGAGACAGGGTCAATTCAGAATTTTTCTGTCTGGATTTCTGGGAAAATGAACTACATAATAAAGTTTACCACATTTGATGGAGGTGGGAAGGCATGGCCAGATTACAAAATAATTGGTATTAATCTGACTTTAGCAGGTCATCTACTAGTAAATATCTAACAGGACAATAAAATGGAGTATTGACTCCGGGGCCAAGGTCAAGGTTAGAGAAATGATTTTATCATGTTTGCCTTCTATTCACATATATATAAATATTCTTGGTTGAGTTTTTCAGCTATACTTTGTGTCTCAAGTATCTCACCCAACCTCTTCATCCCAGCAACACACTGTGGAACAAACCCCTGCATCTCCCATTCTACAAGAGCTTCTGTTTTCACCGCACAGTAAATAACTTTGGGCAAAGACTCACTCTTCCCTTTGCTATTTCCAGCTGTCTGTGCTTCTGGCTAAAGAAAGGCAATTCTAATAGCTTACTCAGAATATGTCAAATGTGCTACTTTTCACACTAAAACATTACCATGGTTTAACTGTATGCATCAGAGTTTGAGAAAGGCAGGAAAAAACAACCTAGCAAATTAATATTTCATAGTATAATTGTGTGCTCCATTTCTTCTGAAGATTTCCACCCAGTAAACCTTAAAGCCCTCGACTTAGTCACCTAATGCATAGTCTTTTTCACTTACTATACTCTTACTTTGCATTTTTCAATGTTGGCAGTTCTACCATGTGAGATGGCTAACAGTATTTCATTCATTATTAAAAGAAACAAGTCACCCATGTTCCCCCAGATGTTGGCATTTTGGCAGGAGTCATTGGCCATTCACAGGTACATCAATAGTCAGTGTCCCAAAGACACCTGCTCAGAATAATATGTACCATCATGGAGTCAAACATCTCATTTCCAGCTATAGTGCCATTTCTCCTGAGGTGTGCTACTTTCCTTCCTAGAGAGTAACAGGAATAGAAAAAAAGAAACGTAACTCTCATTTTACAAAGAAATACTATTTACTGTATTCATTCTGCAAAATTAAATGATTAAAAATAACCCCAAATCATCGCAGTCTGATCCTTAAGCACTTGCCATTAATAATCAATTGCCCATTATAACAGGAGTGAATAAATAAACTGTGGTACGTCTACTCTGTGGAATAACCATCCATTAAAAAATAATGAAATTCTACCATTTGCAACAAAATAGTCCTAAGCATTTCACTAAGCATAACATTCAGTGAAATAAGCCATCTCAAAAGGACAGAGAACATATGTTCTCTTTGATGTAAGGCAACCTTCATATAAAATAAAAGATCGATATAGAGGTAGACATGTACATACATATAGTCATCTAAAGGAACAGTATAACAAGGACTATCATATTGCAACATGAAGATACATTGGAGTATGTACCTCTACTGCCAAATCAAAGATGGGCTTTCAATAAAACTGTTAAATACATCTCGGCAATAGGATGCTGGACTCTGTCATTGTTCATGCCTCTACTGTCAGCAAACACTTCAACAGCAGAATGAGGAACTTATGATTGTTTTTGAAGGGCTATATTCTTGTAATTATATATGGAAAATCAAGGGGAGAGCAGAGCTGGGAACAGGGGAGGACAAATCCCTGAGCTTAAAGAACTGCATCATATAATGAATTAATTAAAAATAAGCAGTTGAATTTACTTACTAGTCTTCTGCATTTTTATTTAGTTATTTTGCACAAAATTATAGTTATATAGCTGACTTCATTGATGTACACCAATATATGTGAAAGGTTTTTATTTCTGTCTCCACTGCTTCCCCATGTCCACAAGTCTCCAGGCGGCCCTCTGCTGTCCCAGTGTCCTCTCCCATTTCCTAGAATCTGCCCTCTCTGCTTCACCCTGGCTAACGATTCTCTGTCTGTTTAAACGTGTCCTTACCCTATTCCGCCTTCTTGATTCTCCGCACATGAAACAGTCATTAGTGGCCACGTGACTTTTTAATCTGAATAATCCAAAGAGCACCATAAAATAAATTTTCTTTTTTAAGGATTTATTTATTTGGAAGTCAAAGCTACAGAGAGAAAGAGACTATCTTCCATCGCTGGTTCACTCCTCAGATGGCTGGAACGGTCAGAGCTGGACCAGGGAGAAACCAGGAGCCAGCAGTTTCTTCCATGTGGATGGTAAAAACCCAAGTCCTTGACAGATCTTCACCACTTTCCACACTTTACCCAGACCATTAGCAGGGAGACTGGATGGTAAGTGAATCAGCTGGAACATAAATCTGCCCATATTGGATGCAGGCATCCCAGGCAGTGGCTTAATCTGTTAGACCAGCACCTCTGTAAGTTTTGATGAGCAAATGAATAAACTTTTAGTTCTATTATCTTCACAGGCCAAACACTAGCTCAGTAAAAACAAACTGGTCCCAAGCTTGGATTTGGGGTTAGCTAGAAATACAGAGATAGAGATTAAGCTAGGAGAAGTTCATAGTATCCTTATCATGTCTAGGAAGACATTTGATCCTAGACACACCACATAACAGCTGTTATTTCTTCACCCAAATAGAGAATATACACATAAATTAACCTCTCTAGAAATAAATGTTTTTACAAATCAGCAGCTAAACAAGTGCATAACTAGTGTTTATAATTATGGATGAAATGTTAACAATCACCTCATCATAGAAAAATGTTATCAAAACATATCTTTTTTCTAAGGGTTGTATATACTTTATCATTTTATTATTTATATTTATAACTTACATAGGTAAGTTTTTATATTTATAACTAACATAGGTATAGATATATATCTTTTAGACAAGATGTACATTTTACAGATAGGTAACAAGCAAAATCATCTAATATGTAACCGGTTCCAAGCACAACCATTTTCTAGGTTGTATTTTCAGTGAATATACTTTCAAACTGTATTTCCCATTCCTGCCTAATCAACACTGTTTCTAACTGATACTACAGATATTATTTTTAAATTAGAATTATTACTTAATAATAAACTTAATAAACTTAAATGAATTTTACTACTCTGTTATATGTTTCTTGCTGTCATAAGCAAGATTGTAAAAAAATCTTATGATGAACATCTTGGTATACGTGTAAAATTCTTTCCCTTAATAGGTAAGTTCCTCAGGACAGAATTGCTGATTCAATCAACTGCATATTTAAAACCTTTTGTCAAATTGCCAACTAGAAGAATCGATTCCCACTACCACAGCATGACAACACTGTCTTTTCCATATCTTTCTTAAAACCTTAACTTTTTCTCTTAGAATTTTCAACAAAGTGATAAATAAATGTATCTCAACAATATATTTACATTTCTTTAATTACTAATAAAGTTTAAACTTTCAGGAATAATTTGTCTTTGAAAGTCATATCAAGTACAGAATCTGGGAATGAGGGACCAAAGACTTCAAATAGTTAGAATGTAACAGTTTCTAAAGTTATTTAGATTGTAGACCCCCAAGAATTTGAAAGAAAACTATTGGAAGAGACATATAAACTGAAAAAAATCTTTATGTATGATTTCAAAAGCCTTTTATTCTATCAAGAGGTTGAATGTGTCACCCAGGTGTCGCCCTTAAAGTGCAGTTAAATGAGAAACCACCAATCTATTCTACTCCTGCCCCACTGCACTGGAACATCTCTGGTCACTGTTATCTGCTGGCCCTGCCTAGGGTTAGAACTAATCTCATCAGCAACGTCTCAAGCTGTGCTACACTTGAACAAAGTCTCAATGTGAGAAAGGTAAGCAAACTGGAAGCGCCAGCATTGGTAATGGATGATTTGGGTAGATGAGTCATTTTTCTTTAAGGCATTCGAGGTTATGAGGTCTAAAAGGGGAGCCCAGGACACCAGCAAGAAGCACTGAGGTTGAGTCATTAATCCTCAGATAAGTCACATACAGCTCCAAGAACCATTAGCCCTTGCAGATTCTATAAAGCCTGGGGGAAGGGCAGAATAAGTGCAGATTTCCTTTGAGAGAAAGTCTACCGTAAAATAGCCAGTCTTAAAGAAATACATTAGGGGATAGTCAAGTTTTCCTACAGATTTTTCATTTGACATTGGGTTTTATTATAGATCTCCTCTAAACAAGGCATTTTAAAAATAACTCAATTTTCAAGAATGTTATTTACCACCCACTTATGTGTAAAATGTTTTGTTTTCCTGACACTAAAGATATTCTGGGCCAATAAACTGTTTTAATGCCTCTTCTGCGGAGCTTTGGGAGACCACACTGCTTGATAACTGGTGTGAGCAACTCCCTGTGTTACTGCAGAAGCTGTATACTCAGAAGGGCAATCAACAGATTGGGTCAACTGGAGGCACACTAGGGGAGTACCACTGGTGAATTTCTTCTTAACTTTGACCTAAGAACATTGGCATTCCATGTTTCTGCCAGTTATCTGCATGATGACCAGGTAGCACCACATAAAGCTTTACAGGAACACAAATTTAAAGCAGATTTCACACCACTAGGTTAAATGTTCTTATGTGTTTGAAGATTGTTCAAAAATTGGAACAACTGGACATTAAAAGACATGGAAAGGGGACTTTCACCACAGAAAATCAATGTGATTTATCAACCAAAGAAACACAAAGAAGAAAAAACAAAACAAAAGCACAGCCATCAGGCAGTGTGAAAGTCAGAACTGAAGCCACAAGGACATTGAGACCCTAGCTGAGTCTCAGCTTTAAAATAAACTACTCATCATTTAGCAATATGTATCAAGTACCTATTCTGGCCTGTTCCATGCAGTGCTGGGATATATTAACACAGCCTCCATTATTCATCCTGTGGTCCCAGATGATCATTTATGGTAATGTAGCACGTTTGACCAGATCCCATAAGGTTCCTTCTCAACTATGAGAAAGCATAGACTTGGAAATATTGTGTGTGTGTGTGTGTGTGTGTGTGAGAGAGAGAGAGAGAGAGAGAGAGAGAGAGAGAACACAAAGGATTAAATAAGAGAACCTCCATTGAAAGTAACGAGGGTATTTTCACCTCAGATGATCTAATAAAGGCAATATCCCATTTATATAGAGTGAGATTTCTTTTAAGTTAATTTCAACCACAGCCTAAGTGCGTATGTATGCATGTCTGTGTTTATATATGTTTATTATCTATTATTATCTATTATATATATTTATTTATATATAATATATATTTATATATATAAAATCCCTAGTTCTGGGGATGATCAAAGTTAAAATAAGGTTGAAGTGAATAATATAGGACTCTCCCCCTGTAAAATTCTGCAAATACAATAATTCCTTTTGACTAATGGTTCAGATGAGAGCTAGTGTATCCTCTCTTAAACCTTATGATTGACTCTATCTGTAAGAGCCCTAATTCATGAATGCTTTTCAGATTTTCAAATTGTAAACCATACTATCCTTCAGACAAGCATAAGCATTTTCCAGGCTTATTTAGAATACACATTCATCTCCGTATTGCATGACAGTTCATCTCAGTCACTGTCTACAGGGTCCTAAAATTCTTATTGAAGCCTGAGTGTCCCAACTGAGGCATTATAACTGTTCTCTTCCAGAGTTCATGAATATTTCTCATTATAAAGGCACAATTACATTATTCAGATGTGCTTTTTAACCTTGCCATCCAGTTATTTCTAGCAACTGTTTTCTAATTTAAGAAAGCATTATATGTATTTGTTAAGTGTTTAGGAAAGAAAATTGAGAAAACTCAGGTAAGCAAAAAAAACGAAAAACCATCTAAAACTCTATACCTCGAAAGTAAATCCTATTCCTATTTCTACTGCATCTGGCCTCCATGACTTCAGCCATTACAATCTCCCTGCACAGCACACCCTCATACACTTAACAACATTCCCATGGGTTTACCCAGATTTGGACAATTGGACTACAGAGCACAAAACACAGTCTTTGTTTAATCACAATTCCCACAGCAATGGCACCCATTTATCACACTTAGATCATCCTTGTGCCTGAAAATTCTCATTTTATTTTACTTAACAAAACTGAGAATGGAAAACTAGCGTAATAGTTATGAAGCAATCACTAGACTTGCATAATTTAAAGCTACCCCTTCACAGTGACCTTGAGCCAGATAATCTCTAAGTTTGTTTCCTCATTATTAGACTAGTTTATAAGAATGTTTACTTCATGAACTTATTGTAAGGCTGAGGTGAATATTTACAAAATATGCCCAGTAACCTGTCTGCTACTTAGAAGGGGCTCAATCCATGTTGGTTTTATTATAATGCTGTTATATTCCAAGTGAGAATCATTGCTCTTTGTGTATCTATGTTCATGAAGCTTCTTTGTTTGAAAGTTAAATAACATTGATCACCTGTCCACATTAGTAAATGTTATTATAAAGTGTAATATTTTAAAATGTTGGCATAATAGTTCATTCCTTGCACATCCCTTGGTTTTTCATGTTAATGTGAGACTAACACAAAGAGAATAGATTTGATTTAATTCATAAATGTAATTCTAAGAATATGATGATAACTATATATTTGAAGCACAGAGAGACAGACAAGGAGCTCTCACCTATTTGTTCATGTCTTCCAAATACACAAAAGAAAGTTGGGGCTAAAAACTCAACCCAGGTGTTTCACATGAGTGGCAAGAGCCTAAATATCTGAGCCATCATTGGCTGACTGTCAGGATAAGCATTAGCAGCAAGCTTAAGTCAGAAAACCAACCAGGAATCAAACTAAAGCACCCTAGTATGAGATACAGGCATCTTAACTCTTTCCTAAAATGTACAACCTTAAGGTGGATTGTTATCAGTCGCAATATGGAGTTAGTAAATGGTAGACTCAGGAAACACATTGCCAAGCCATTCCTCAGAAGGCCGAATCCTCTCACAGCCCTGCCAGCCATGTGCAGAAATCACTCACTTAGGAGAATAAAGATGGTGGAATAGAGTAAAGACACGTTTAAACAGATGGAGAAATATTAGCCAGTGTGAAACAGAGAGGGCATATACCAAGAAATAGGAGAGGACAGAACAGTAGAGGGGTACCTGGAGACTTGTGAACACAGGAAAGCAGCGGACACAATGGTGTGGTGTCGCAGTGACTGATATCCCAGAGGTATTCAGCAAGTGGTGATCTGAATTGCACCAGCAGCCAGAACTCCACCAGCATCCAGGTGTGAAGGGACATTAACTGTGTGCTCAGGCAGCAAACCCAGACAAAGAACTGCTCATCCTGCTGGTCTGATCGATTTGACCAGGAGCAGAGACAAAGCGGGAAGTCTCACAAAGGCAGTGTGGGAACAGAATGCATTTCACGGCCCAATCTGCCCCCTAGAGCCATATCAGGTACCATTTTGTTTAAGCAGGCAAAAACTAAGGGACAAGACTGTGCATGCGCTGAGCTGGGAGTGAACTGGCTCAGTGAACTGAAGCAACATGGCATCTTATGGGTTCCACCCCCAAGATAGGTCCAGGTAGCCCTCAGATCTAATGGCCAGCAGATCAAGAACTGTAATAGTGGCACATCAGGCACCATTTTGTATGGTGTGGCAAAGACTTTAGGACTACAGGGACAACAGTGAGCTGTGCAAGCACTGGGCTGAGAGAATTCACTGAGCTCAGTGCATTGCACTGGTTCCATAGGGAAAATAATACTGACTTTGACATTGTATGGGTCAAAATAGGTCCATGTGTGCCTCAGACCTAACAGCCAGTTTCTGCAAGATTAGTACCACCAACAGCCTAGCTCTATAGCTGCCTAATCCTGGAACCCACTTCAACCGGAAGCGGGAGAGAGGTTGTACAGACAACGGTGGAACCTCAGCACAGTATCGCAGGAGGTGAGGAGTGGTAAGTCAGGAGCTGGGGTTACGGAGACCATGATGGAAATCTAACATAAGAACCCAGACCTAGAACTCACTGGAGGAAGTGTCACAAGTGACTGCATACAAAGAGCCATATACCAACTGCAGGAAATAAAATCAAACTGTAGACCTGGTGAGTGAAACAGCTTAGAAACATGCCCCAAGGAAAATAATCTGCTAACCAGAAGTACAATAACCAAGAGCAAAAAAAAAAAAAAAAAGAGAGAGAGAGAGACTAAGAGGCTTCCCTGCAAAGGAGCAAAATCCTTTACTAACCTCAGGGTTAACTGAGGAGTGCATCAAGAAAATGGGGAGATATAGAGCTCAAAACACTTTTTATAAAGCTTCTTACTAACAACAAGAAGCAAGTAAAGCAAGAGTTCAAGGAACTTAGGGAATATGTCACAAAGGACATGAATCAAATGCAAGCAGATATATCAGAAATTAAGAATACAATGGAGCAAATTAAAACTATAGCGGACAGTCTCCAAAATAGAATGAAGGAGGCAGAAGAAAGAATCTCAAAATTAGAAGAGATTTCTTGTGATCGGGGGAAACAAACAAAAAGCTGGAAGCAGAGCTGGGTCAAGCTAAAAAAGTATTCAAGAATTGAAAGACACTATGAAAAGGCCTAATTGAAGAGTTAAGACAGTCCCAGAAGATGCAGAAAGAGAAACTGGGATTAAAGGCGTATTCAATGAAATAGTTAAAATTACCTAATCTAGAAAAAGAATTGGAAAATAACATCCAGGAGGGGCACAGAACTCCCAACAGGGTTGACCAAAAGTGACCTTCACCAAGACACATGATCATCAAGCTCTCTTCAGTCGAATGTAAGGAAAAGATTCTTAAATGTGCACATGAAAAAAAAATTGACATATGAAGGAATGCCAATTAAATTCACAGAAGACCTCTCACAGGAAACTCTACAGGTCAGAAGAAAATAGAGTGACACATTCCAGGTTCTAAAAAAAAAGAAAAAAGAAAAAAGAAAAAGTCAGCCCAGGATAACATACCCAGTAAAGCTTTCCTTTGTCTTTGAAAATGAAATAAAATTCTTCCACAGTTAAGAAAAGTTGAAAGACTATGTTCCTTCTAAACTTGCCCTATAAATGATACTTAAAGATGTTCTCTTGACAGAGAAGAGGAATAGTGCCCACCAAAACCAAAGGCAAATGTGAAGAACATCCCAGAAAAATAACAACAGAAGACTAAATCAATGAACAACCCATTGCTAAAATGACAGGACCAAATTACCACCTGTTCATATTAACCCTGAGTGTAAATGGCTTAAAATCATCAACCAACTGTCATAGATTAGTAGACTGGATTAAAAAAACAAAACCCATCTACTTGTTTCCTACAAGAGAAATATTACACCAACAAAGATCAACTGAAACTATATCTCATGGATTTTGATTTCTTGTTTGTTAGTTTCATCTCTTCAAAATACTTTCTTTCTCATTAAATTCTTCAGTGAATCATACATCATATAGTAGCATCATTGTCTTCAAGAAGTTTTTGATTTTCTTTTTCATTTAATCAACGACACATTAGTCATTCAGTAGCATGTTAGTTAACTTCATGGTGTTGTTAATTTCTTTTTTCTTCATGTTGTTGAGTTTATATGGTGGATTTTCATTTAAGAGGATGTACAGTAACTGTGTAATGGTGACTATCATATCTAGTAGCATGATATTTAACTTCATGGAATTGTAAGTTTCTATTTTTCTTCCTGTTATTGATTTTGTATTGTGGCATTTTATTTAAGCGGATGTATAGTAACTGTGTAATGGCGACTATCATATCTAGTAGCATATTATTTAACTTCATGGAATTGTAAGTTTCTATTTTTCTTCCTGTTATTGATTTTGTATTGTGGCATTTTATTTAAGGGGATGTATAGTAACTGTGTAATGGAGACTATCATATCCAAAGGTGAGGATACAATGCAGTATGCATTCCTATTTCCTGACCAAAGATGGACTCCCAATGAAACTGTTTACCATATCTTGACAATAGGATGCTTGACTCTTTGCCATTGTCCATGCCCGCAATGATGGACATACAACTCTTTATGAAAAACTATTATTACAACAGTAATAATATAGAGGAACTCAGTGGGCAGGGGAAGAGGTTTGAGGAGGGGATAGGGAAAAATCCCAGGGCCTAAGGAACTTTATCTTAAAATGATAATAATAAGAAGAAGAAGTAAAACTTTAAAAAAGAAGAAATCACTTGTTTTCAGGTCATGCATCTTCCTTGTATGACCCTGTCTACTCAACATCAGAATAACCAATTTAAAGTGCAGCATTGGAGCAGGAAGGCAGCGTAGCAGTTGAGACTTTAGAGGAAGGCATCAGTCCCTGTGGCGAGTGCCCGCCTCCGCTCTTGACCCCAGACCCCTGGTGTGTAGACCCAGGGCAGCAAGAGGGTGGATCAGATGATTGAGCTCCCTGCTCCCAGTTTTTATCTTTCCCACTTCCAGCAGTTACAAGAATTTGGGATGTGAACCAGTCCATGGGAGATTTCTGCCTTTCTTTTTCTTCCCTTTTCTCCCCCTATTTCTATCAGTCTCTCCTTCTTTACGTATATTTGGCTATTATCTTGCGTGATTAAACTGAGTTTAATGCTCTATTTTCTATCTCTATCAGTGTCAATAATGAATTTAATACCATAACTTAACATTTACTTCATTGTTTGCTTTTTCCACTCCCCTACATTTTTGTATCAAGAAGTTAATTTTCTTCTTAATTTCCATTTTTATTTATTTGAAAAGCAGGAGGACAGAGAGAACAAGACTGAGTCTATAGCAATATGCCCTGACAGAACATTTTGTAACCCATGTTTCCCAAGCAGCTGCCCTGTACTTTGCATATTCATTCATCTGACCATGCCAAGGTAAAATCTCTCCAAAAGTTCCAATCTTATCATGAAATAAAGCCTAGCCTTTAGTCTGGCACCCAGCATTATTCAGGCCTATCCCCATTCTACTTTTCTAGGCTCTGGTTTCCTCTGTTTTGAATACTATGCTCCTACCCAGCTCTGCAATACACCTTGTTGCAGGTTTGTTCAGGTGACCCTTTCAGGGGCAAAGAACATCTGGCACATGGGCCATATCAAGGCTGTGACATCATTTGCTTTGGCCAAGCCAAGGCATCCACAGGTGAGATTCATAATTCAATAAATCCATAAAGGCTGATTTTTAAGTTGTATATAGCCTGGGAAAGCAGCATAGGATGGCTCGAGTCCTTGAGCCTCTACACCCATGTGGGGAGACCAAGGGGAAGCTCCTGGCTTCAACTCGGCTTCAGCCATTCTAGCCATTTGAAGCGGGAAGCAGTGATAGAGAACTTATCTCTGTATGTCCTTCTCTGTAACTAACTCTGCTTTTCAAATAAAAATAAAGTAAACCTTTTTTTAATGCAGAGAACAATGCTTACATCACAAGGTTGTTGTAAGAATGTATTAGAAAAATTTAATATATTTGGTGCCATAGAGAGTATGTCTGATGCATAGTAGTACTGGGTAACTTTTCAACAACCAATTAACTGACTCCTTCACAAGAGGATTTAGCACATTCATCCTTTGCTTGTTGTGTGTAGGGATGTGGCTTGCAGTTTTTAGTAGATTTAGAATTCTTATGATTTTTTAACCATACATGAGGTTCTTACCACATATTAGTAAGATAGGTTGATAGGAAAGAGAAGAAAAAAGGGAGGCAGGGAGAGAAAAAAGGGGGAGGAAAGAGAGAAGGAAGATAGGGAGGAAGGGGAGGGAAGGCAGAAGAAAGGAAGCAAGGAGCAAGAAAATGAACGCGAATTAACTTATGAATGTAGATAAATTAGCCAATTCTTGAAATGAAAAGCCCAGTCCACAACATTGATGAAGAAGTGCAAAATGTTTTATAAAACTTCCCAGAAAAGAAACAAAGGTAAATTTTGTTTAGCATGTTTATAATTAAATTTGAGCTTTTTACGAATGTTCTCCATCAATGAATAATTTAAAGCTATTAATAGCTTATGATGATCACAACAAACAGCAAAAACAGACTGCAAAATGATACAAATAATTTTCTCTCTAAGGTGTTGATTGAACAAAATGGAATCTCATTGAGATTCAATTAAGAAAAACTCACCAGGAAACTATAAATGACCCAATGCATCTTGTGGGTTTACAAAAATAGTTCATAAAGCAGAAGGGATCTGTTGAGTTTGGGTTTTTGTTTTCTTTGTTTTGTTCCATGTATGTGTGTGTGTGCATTAAAATAAACAACAAAATAAGTAAATACAGGAAGCTTGTGGAAATCAGCTGCATATTGGCATAAAGATTTTCACTATAGGCAGAGGACAGAAGGAAGGACAGAAAGAGAAAGAAAGAAAGAAAGAAAGAAAGAAAGAAAGAAAGAAAGAAAGAAAGAAAGAAAGAAAGAAAGAAAGAAAGAAAGAAAGAAAGAAAGACAAAGAGAAAAAGGGCATACCTTATTTACTGTGCTCTATTCCAAGTCTAAGTGCTTTCCCACGCATCTCATTTAATTAAGTCAATCTGAAGTTATAATACAGGGACTTCAGAGTAATCCCGCACATCGTGAGCAAGGGTTCAGGATGGCCTGCTGACAGACAGCTCACTCGACAGTGCTGGAAAAGGGTCTATCCTCCAGCCCTAAGTGTAGGGAATTCAGCTCTTGTTTAATTAATGAAAATCTGTTCAGCCCTGCAGGATTTGTTTGGTTTTTCTTTTTCTTTTTTTTCTTCTAGAATGAAATGAATCCAATTTCCTGGAATGTTGTTTGCCAGTTTAATTTTGAAGGAAACAAGTTTTACAGAAAACAGTCGCTCCTTCTCCTGAAAAGCCCAGTCCACAATGACAAAGGCCATCCTGGGAAAGCCCAGGAGGGGCTCCTCTCTCACCACTTGATTTCTCACATGCAAAAGAATGACTGGTTCACCATCATCCCTGAGCATCCATCAGGCAACTAATGGAATGGTGAGTGATGCAAAGAGAGCCCCAGTCACAACTCCCTGTCCTCGGCGCCTTCGGACATCATGCCACATCAGCTCCCTTTAACTACAGATTTGCACAGGAGTATGCTTTTGCCTGGTACAGCTGTTTATTAATCTGAAAAAAAAAAAATACCCAGTCACAAACCTGAGAACAGACTGTCAGGATGCTAAAAATTAATTCCAGGATTTTTCATTATCATAGTTTGTGTTGTTATTAAAAAAACATTGTGTCTAAACAAGATCTATTTCCCTAAATGTGAGTTTAATACAATTAATTTACAAAGACCATTTTTTTACCTCATTTCAACTTGCCTATATATTAATGTAAAAAATAAATTTAAGCAGATTCAATGGAACTCATGAAAGCCCTGAAGCCCAGGTCTCAGAATAATTTACTCAGTCCCATTTGCTCAGTACTGACCACAGTACCATACGGCACCTCATTTAGGACTCAGTAGACTCCTAGGAATAGTTACTATTATCACTGTTATAGATAGGGACATTAGGCTTAGGGAGGTTAGGAAGCATGAACAAGTAGGCACCCAGGGAGCGGTGAAGTCATAACTGGACGTCACATCTCCTGCTGTGAGTCCTATGCTGGTCCACCATCACTCAATGCTGTGTTCCCCTAAACACTGCTCTAATGAATTTAAAGTTGTAACCCCCCCCATCCCCACTCCTCTTTCAGCTATTCTCTGCCATACTCTAAGTATCAGTTTTATCTACAGGTAAGATGTGCTACTTGGAAGATCGAAACCCTACCTTACTGTCTTACAGCTAATTGTAACCAAATGAGGCTAAGCTTATCTCCGATTCATTGAACAGATGGAAATTATCAAAATGGGTAGAGCTAGCAACATATTTATCAGTAATTACATCCCTTTATGAAGACACGTGCTAGTGATTCTTCTCTCATTTAAGTCACTCAAAAAATTAACAACAGAAAAATGCTTTACATTTTATGTCCATTTTCATAGTACATCACATTGGGTACAGCTACTATCAATGTTTTATGTAATAGTGAATCAGTGGGTAGTATTATTTAAGAATGCTTAAATGGCTTTTGGTCTTCTGCTGAACACATCAGTTGAGATATGTGCATGCCATAACAGTGCCTAGGGTTAAGTCTCAGTTCCACTCCCAATTCCAGCTTCCCACCAACATACACTACCCCTGTCGCAGACTGTGGATTGAATTCTCAGCTTCAGCATCCTCTGTCCCTGGTCATTGTGAGTTTTGGGAATGTACTACTGGTTGAGAACGTTCTTGCTCTTTTTCTCCAAATAAATAAACAAATGAATGAAGACTTTAAGTACATAAACTTGGAAATTACGGCTTCAGTATAATATTTCTAAGACACAAAATGTAGTCAGAAGATCTCAATTATTTTCTGACTAATAATATTAGTGATAATAGTTAATAATAGCTAATCACAGCAAAACATAACTTTTGGAGACATAAATGAAGTATGTGTTAGAAGCTTAGCTCAATAAAGGCAAAAGAGAGAGTAGTAAGTAGTCACAACTATTTTGTGGCATTTTGTCTCCAAAATGTGAACAGGATACCTGAGAAGATACTGAACTGGGGATTATAGTAACTGAATTACTTGACCAGTTGTGGTTTATTTCTTGATTGCTCCAAGTCACATTCAGAGCTGTCCAGCAAGTTAGTCACAGGAAAGGAAGTACTGCCAATGACAATGATGATCAATATTAAACATCCACTCTATTTCCAAAAAACGTTGGAAAAGAATGGACCACAAAAGTTTCACACTTTCCCAGGGTTCAATTTCAACTGATTTAGGGAATGTAAAAAAGGAAAATGCTGTTTGTCTCCATGAAATAAGAGAAAAGGGAAGATCCACAGGAAATACTCCTCTGGCAATTCTGCACAAGAGAATCAAATCTGAGACTTTTACATTGTGAGACAGGAAATTTCTTGATAAATGGAAATTAAAAAACAAAGACTCTTAGTTCTTTTTTTTTTATTGTTAACAATCTTACATAGTTAATTACGGTGTAAAGGTTTAGGGGCTATAGGGATGTGGGTAAGATTTTTATGTCCATATTGTTTCTTTCATGTATCTGAGGTAAAGGGGGATATTGAGGGAGAAGCCCCACCCAGATTTCCACCCGCCCAAAGTCCCAGATTTGGGGCATGCTCTGAGATACCTGCTCAAGTGGTTGTAATAGTTCTCCAGTTGTGAATCGCTGCCAATCTCGCCACTTCCAGCTCGATGAGGTCATTGAAGAATCCATTGATTGTCATAGTCCATCATAGAGTCTTTATCCGCCCAGTATTTCGCTGCCAACATATAGTTGAGGTGGTTGATTAACTTGTTCTGTCCTCTGTCTTTTCTTGGCTAGGGTTCTGAGTCCAGCAGTTCGGTTGGGGAGATTTTCAAAGAAACTTTGAGGTATTCCCAGATCAGATTCCCGTATGTTCTAGTAAGCACAGGTCCCGGCACAGTCCATCTCCATGATCAGCTGGTGGTTGCAGTTGCTGGGTTGGTTCTGCTCTCAGTCCCGACTTGCACTGGAACCAATGGGTGTTGTAGTCCGACCTGGTTCTGCCCAGCATGTACTCGGCCCTTTTATCAACTAGTGGAAGCTGTAGCCCAGTGGGGGCGACCCACAATAACCCCCTCCAGCCACGCCTCCCATCCTGGCCTGCCAATGTGCATAGCCGACTAGTCCAGTCTGTCCCGCATCCCATTTGGCTCCTATACCTATCAATGGAATGGGTATTAAAGTTTAGTTCCTTCTAACCAACTCAACCATCTAGCCCTCACGGATGTTGCTGAGTGCCTCTCCATCTAGCCACCCCAGCCTTCGTCCTAGTTCTGATGTCCTCCCACGGGAGTAGTGACCCAAGAGGGGGGAACCCACCACTTCCTTAGTCTGGTCTGTCCCCATCCCTGCCCATGCTATCTAGTGGGGTGAAAGCCAGCCAGAAAAACCACTGTCCCTGCTAGGACAGAAGGTGAACTGAGTAAGGCTAGCTCATGGACACCCTGGTGTGTGCAAAATAAGCACGAGAAGCAGGATAGGAAACTGCCCAGAATAGGCCATGCAAAGTTTCCCACCGACATACATTTGGCATGGGTCAGGAGTGGACCAGGCTGAAATGGTTCATGTCATCCACTGGCAAACCCAGGCGCCAGAACGGGGTGTGGGTCGGGCCGGGTTTGGTCGCGACAAGAACTAGTACACAAGACAGAAAGCCAAGGTGAGGTTACCTGTACTGGATTTGAATGCAGCACCCAACCAGCACACGTGAGAACCAGGAAGGGAGAGGGCAGAGCCAGCGGGGGGATTGAGGGGCTGGTCCCCTCGCAAGACTCTTAGTTCTTATGACTGAGTCCCAATGGCACAGTCCTAGCCACTATGGCATATGGTATCTCATTTAGTTCTCTGTATGGTGTTCCTATTGCTTCAACATCAAAAGAAATAAGAGAAGTTTTAACTATCACTGCACTTGCCTTCACCACATGTACTATAGTACTTTCAAACAGGATCCAGAAATAATGGAAAATGCTGAAGCTAGATGAAAACCTTGGGAGATTATGACTTTTAGATTCTAACTCCATACCTTCCCACCCTAAAAATCACATTCCCTCTCTGCCACATAAGAGAAAATCCAACCTTCACAACTTGCTCACAGAGGCAAAGGGTGTGTAAACCATGTTCGCTGGACTCAGCTTTACCATAGCCTTAAAACAGAAACACACCTACAGTCAGAAGATTTCCATCCAAGAATGGTTTTACACATTTCCTGTGGGAATCCAGAGGAAGTTTCTTTACAAAACTTGCATTATTTTCCCTAAATGCAGGAAAATTTGGCATGTCATCCGATAGGCATTGAAGGCAATTTGCCTAACACTACATATATTAAATGTTTTAATTCCCTGGCAGAACGAGTTCATGTTAACAACACTAAGAGCACTGCTTTGTGGAGCTCGCCAACCTCTGCCAAGGCAGTCAATTACCCAGGCTGCCCAACAGCACACACTCGGATGATGCCACAAATCCATGTGTCTGCCACGTTTCATGGGACCCTCTGCTTTTATTAAGAAGTACATTTTGGAATAAGAATGACTTGGAGGGTAAAATAGGGAGAGAAGATAACACATGTGTCTACAGCCATACCACCCCGAACACACCCAATCTCGTCTGATCTCGGAAGCTAAGCAGGGTCAGGCCTGGTTAGTACTTGGATGGGAGAAGATAACACACGTGTCTTCATGTATTACACATATCATCACAGAAGTTATTTCATTAACCAAAGTCCCTGTGCTACTCCTTTTAAAGTTGCTTAGAATCGCAGTCTGCTTTTCCATTCCTGGGCATCAATACTTTTGCATCTAAAGCACTCTATATAGTAAACACTTCATCTTCATATATTCAGTTTGGAAACGAATGCTAGTAGCTGAGTTTTCTCTCAATTCAGACTTTCCATTTGGCCCAAAGACAATCATTCTTCTGGAAAATTAATAATTAGAAAAATTTCATCAGAAAATCCCAACTTTCTACATAGGGGTTGTCAGATAGACACCACTTACACATTATCACGCCACTGTAGAAAAATGAAGAGAATGAGGGAGGAGGGGAGGAGAAAGGCAAGGAAGCAAAGAAGCAGAGAAGGAGCCAAGAGAGGAACAGAGAAGGAGGACGTTTAAGTAGCAGGTAAAAACACATTCTCAAATGTCAGTTACACAAGCATGTATCCTGTGGTCAGTCCTGTATATTTAGTGAATGAATAAGCAAATGGATGTTAAGCTTCAGATTATCATTGGCAACCATAGAGGCAATGGAAATAACAGTACATTATTAATGCCTTCCTTTGCAAGGACCATTCCAAGCCCTTTGCATGAGTTAATTTGTCTAATTTCTTACAGAAATATTAGCTCTTCAGATAAAATAAGAAAACTGAGACATAAGATTTTAGGTAACTTTCGAAAGACTGCACAGATAGTAAGTAGCAAAACAGGATCTGGGTCCAGGAAATCTGTTTCCAGAGTCCAGTTCCTATTTTCTGAAACCCTTACTTCAATTAGTCTCGATAACTAGCAAATGGATTGGAAGCCCATTGACAAAAATTAGTTCCAAGAGTAGTATAAGCAGCGATCAATATGGTTAACCCAAAAGGCTCCGTTTTCTCTGTCTTATGTACCAGCATATTGGTTGCTGGTTTTTCACTAAGGCTCCTTCCTAGTAAATACGTGTGTTTTCCTTGTGTGTACATGAGAGAAGAAAGAAAATCTGAACAGTTACTGATTGAATCAGATGACTCTTTTTGATAAAAACCATGTTTGACTGGGAAGCTGTAACAGGGGATGCCCACAGACAGACCAATACCCTCAAAAAAAGCCAGGACTTGTAATTACTTTACTGTAAATTGTGTGAATTAGAATATTTAAAGATTTGCCTGTTTTTAAAACCATATGATCTCATGAATTAATTCTGCTTTCAGTAATATTTGAGGTGGGGTGGGAATGTTTCTAGAGAAACATTTTCATCAGTCTGAAATTTTCTGACTAAGCATAATTAAGATTGCATTCTTGATTATCTTGGTGATTGAAAAGGCATAATGTAAAGAAATGAAAGAAACATATCTGGCTTTGGCTTCTCACTGTCTTACAAGCAGATGTTTTCTATGCTAATCCGTGATCTTCATTTGTTTATGTACATGATAAGTACAGGAGCAAACCTTTGTCAGGAATAATGTGTGAGTCCACTGAGACATGTTAGGCAAGAGAAAGTGATTTTCAATTCAGCTGGCCTTAAAGTGAACACTCAAAAATGTTCCCAGATTGTTTTTGCATGTGAGCTGGAAGACAGGCAGAGTAAGTCTCCATAACATCAATGGGGGACATGAGATTATAATTGCATCCCAGTAATGGCAAAGAGGCACTTACCACGGATACAAGAGCTCTAACTCCATGCAGGTGGAATCAGCAGCTGCTGTATGTTCCTATGGAGACCTGGGGACCTTCAAAGTCTGCATCTGAGGGCATGCCTATTGTCTACTGCTTTCTAAAGCAATCTTCAGTTTCCATATCCTTTTCCATTAAAGAAATGTTATATTACTGTAACTATGTCTCCTGGCCTCTTACCATCAATCACATCAGTGTCCCAGGGAGACACTCATGGCTACACAGGAAATTGAACAAGAGTAGTTTAGGAGTCAATCATTTTCTATAAAATGTATATATCTCTATGTATTGAACATAGGGATGTCTGAGGCAATTTTTAAGGTGTTCTATATGGTTTTGAAGGCACCTGAGAATGCTCTAAAATGACTGAAGAATTCCACTTAAATTAAGAGCTTAATGGATTGATAAGAATACCTCTGTCTTGACAGGCAGAAAAATCCCCCACTGAAGCAAGTTCTAGAGAATCATGCCATACAAAAGAGTTGTCCCTAGACCAGGAACATTCTCTGACATGCAGTATCTGGCTTCTGCCCTCAGAACTGCTGAACCACCACCTAATTTTTGATAAGACGCCCAAATGTCTCCCCACCAGTTAGAGTTTTCGTACCTGTCACTACTTTAAAAGATGTCTTTCTTTATCTTATAACGAGATACTTCTTTGCATTGCTTGATTAAATTAAAAATCACACTGTGTCAGTCATGGAACCAAGTAACCCTGGAATCATATTTTTAAAATAAGGCAGTGAATGAAACAGATATAAACTAATGGCATACCTCCATGAGTATATGTAATTATCTCTTAAATTTATCCAAAATTAGAAATTAGTAGACTAGGAATCATAGCATTACTACAATAATTACCAGTTATTCGAACTAAAACCTAGTACATTTTGTTAACTGCATAACATAAGCCAATCATTCCAATTTAACTAAATGGACTATAGCATAGCAAGTTAAGCCAAAGCTTGCAATTCATATCAGGTTCAAGTCCTGGCTGTATAGCATCCAATCCAGATTCCTGCTAATGTGCCTAAGAAGGCAGTGGATGAAAGCCCAAGTTGTATGAAGTTCCTATCTCCTGGCTGGACCAGATCCAGCTGTTAAGACCATTTGCAGCTAAACCAGCAATTGGAAGATCTCTCTTTTTCTATCCCTCCCTCCCTCCCTCCCTCACTGCCAGTGACAGCTCTGCAGAAATTGAATATCCTCACGGCAGTCTTCATTTCTATAACTAATCAAAACATTGTAATGTTATTTTGTTCTTTGAGTTCCCACTACACATTCCTTTACTTTCAGCTACTGCTGTGGCTGGCTGGAGATTATACTTGGTAGAGCGATTCTGACTTCCACTTTGGAAAAGCCTGGTTTTCAAAACTCCAACTGCTTTTGCTGTTTCAACAGTTTCCCTTTGACAAATACCAGCAGACACAGGAATCCTAAGGGGAACCAAAGAGTTCCTGAAGATCTAGTCATGTTGCTCTCCACTTACATAAGAAAGTAACATTTCATTCACTGTGATTATCAGACTCAATTATTCAGCTTTTAGGGATCCAATTTTGCCAAGATGTCCAGGTAACAGACTCGACTTCCAGTTCACAGGAAATTATGCCATAACCCAGGCTTCCTCTCCTCCGGAACAAGGTCCCTGATCTCAATGTTCTAGGATAGGAAGTGGGAATACTGGGAATAGGTTATCCAGTGATTGGAGGAGCCATTTCTGCTTCCACTCCTGATTCAGGGGTCTGAGTTTTCTGCCTATAGGACAAACCAACCTATGCACCAATCACAGACTCTGTCCTCAGGTGCAGAACCCCAGTGCATTGTCTCCTCATTGGAACATTATTCCAATCTTTTTAAAATTTATTTATTTATTATTGGAAAGGCAGATATACAGAGAGGAGGAGAGGCAGAGAGGAAGATCTTCTGTCCAATGATTCATTCCCCAAGTGACCACAATGGCCAGTGCTGCGCCAATCTGAAGCCAGGAGCCCAGATCCTCTCCCAGGTCTCCCACACAGGAGCAGGCTCCCAAGACCTTGAGCTGTCCTTGACTGCTTTCTCAGGCCACAAGCAGGGAGCTGTATGGAAAGTAGAGCTGCTGGGATTAGAACCAGCACTAATATGGGATCCTGGAGTGTTTAAGGCGAGGACTTTAGCTGCTAGATCACCACGCTGGGCCCAAGTCCAATCTTCAATAGATCTTTAAACCACTCCCTAACAGCCACAGTTTCTGGGTAGTAGAATATGTGATAGATATTTAACATCACAGCTAACTGCCTCACATTCCTTTCTTATTATAAAGCATCTACAACAAGATGACTATCTCTATACTGCTGAGTATTTTTATTCCACTTATGTTTTTGGACTGAGCTGGTCAGTTGACTAACCACAAGTTGCCAGTTGATGAGTGTAGCATGCCTCTGAACCCCCAGAAATTAGTGTTGTCTTAGAGACAGAATCTATTAGCCCACTGTCTGAATATTTCCCTGTCTTTAATGTTGCCTATCTTATAGTCACTCATAAATAGCAGTAGATAAATATTTAACATCACTAATATGGACCTATCACATTCTCTTGTCTCTTTTACTCTTAATGGTACTCATTACTATTAATATAAGATCATGGTTTTAGGGATTATAAGGTTATTTTCTACTTCAGTATTCCTGATTACAATTTAGATTCCAGGGGCCAGTGTTGAGGTGTAGCAGGTAGAGCCACTCCCCATTTGGCCCCAATGGCCAGAACTGAGCTAATCTGAAACTAGGAATCAGGAGCTTCTTCCAGGTATCCCATGAGGATGCAGGGTCCCATAGTCTTGGGTCGTCCTTACCGCTTCCCCAAGCCATAAGCAGGAGCAATATGGGAAGCAGAGCAGCTGGAACATGAACCAGCATCCATATGGGATTCCAGAACTTCCAAGGCAAGGATTTGGCAATTGAGCCACTGTGCTGTGCCCGCTGGGGAATGAACCAGCAGGCAGATTTGTGTCTGTGTGTTTCCCTCTCTCTGTAACTCTGACTTTCAAGAAAAAGCAAATTAATTTTAAACAAACAAAAAAATAAATTCCAAGAGGACTATCTTATTCATCGGGGTATCTCCAATGCCCTGACCCCTAATAAGCATTTAATAAATATTAATTGAACAAGTGGAAATTTCTAAAATGTGGTTTGGCAATGAGTATCAAAACCTTAAAAATTCTGTATTGCTCATAGCTTAAAATATTAAGCCCTGGAGACATTCCCTCAGAAAATGCTCCCATTTTACTAAAATTTGGCATTGAATGAATTATTCACTGTTTTAGGAAAAATAATTTAATGAAATAGCCTAATCAATCAGAGATGATTCATTCATTAATTCAGGTAATGCTACTGACTGCAAAATACAGAGCTAACTATGTCATATACAAATGTGACACCACAAGATGCCAGAGAGGTGAAGGTACTATTCCAGTTTTTATTTTTGTAAGGCAGCAAATAAATGAGCATTAGCTTATAGACACTCTACTAATAATAACAATAATAATGAGGATACTTTACATTTGCATAGCACTTCCAACTTTTCAAAGTAATTTTCCAACCATTATATTTCTTAAAATTAGGTCATATTAAACTGCACTTGAATTTCATTATTAGATTTTTTTTTTCCTGAGAAGAGTTGAGAAAGTGTTGGTCCTTTTACATTAATTATGGCTATATACGATGAATTAATCAAATCCTGCTGTATTTGCTATTAAGGTCAATTGTGTGGGGAAAAAAAAGCAACTCTGCAGGGTTTGAAGGAGGATACAGCAGAGAGGATTGTATAAAACAATTTTAAAGGTCCTCTAGATGATTTTATTTTTAAATAGACTCTTAAGTCCATTATCTGGATGAAGCATCACTGATTATCTACAAGAATATCACTATTTTAAAGACTCAACCTAATTGCCACAGCTAGATCTATGGCGAAACTAACAAAAAGATATGAAGGTAAATAAATATACACATGTAACCTCACAAATGAAAGAGTACAACAAATCAAAGAAGATTGACCGTATGTATCTCTACTCCTGAATAAAAGTAGGCCCCCAGTAAAACTGCTAAATATGCCTTGACACCAAAATACTAGAATCTCTACCATTGCTTATCGCTGCAATGTCATGACACAGGTAACGAGGAGGGGAGAAATGGGAGAGAAAGTTAGGAAGCCTTATACCTGCAAAGCTATTACACAGAAAAGAAATACACTCACACACACACACACACACACACATATATATATACACATATATAATCATATGTAACATAAGATTTGTGGAAGTATGGTGAATTACCAATGACAATTTAGAATAATGAATAGACAGAAGAAATTTATGTGTATGGTTATTGTTTAATCTTGGTGCATGGAGATCATTTGTAGTATATATAGAGACACCAGCTCTGCCAAACTAAGGGTCAAAATTATCTTTTCATTTTCTTTAAACTCAAATGTGGGGTTCCTGGCTAATTTTATGGCACCTACCATGAGAAAAAAAGTTTTATTATTGATAAAACTATGATATGTTGAACCACATTTTTGCTGGAACAACACAGATCCTCGTGCTCCTGCAGTCCCCCAACACCATGTATCCAATGATAATTTTATGATTACTCCTAATGCCTCGTCATCCATTGGTCCACCAAACACTGACTTCCAGTGACTCTCTTAAAAGTTGTTACTGTGTGATCAAACATTTGGTGCAACAATTAAGCCGGTAGGGGGACCTCTGCATCCTATCCCAAAGTGCTTGGTTTGAGTCATGGCCCCACTATCCAGTCCAGTTTCCTGCTAGTATGCATCCTGGGAGGTGGCAGGTGAAGGTCCAAGTAATTTGCTCCCTGCCATCCAAGTAGGAGACCAAATTGAGTTCCTGGCTTCCACCTGTGTCCTGGCTTAGCCACCATGGCTGCCATGGACACTTGGGAAATGAACAAGATGATGGGGTATATCTCACTAGCTCTCACTCTCTCCTCACCCCTCCCATCCTTTCTTACTTAAATAATAAATGTAGAAATATATAAAATTTTTAAAAGTTTTTACTGTGATTCATGGATGATGACCACAACTGCACATCTTAACCAAAGTATGCAGAAAAATGTTAACAATGATTTATAATCTTGCCATGTTGAATTTATCAATTGTTATTTTACAGCTTAAATGTGAAACAACATATGTATCATCTAGTTCTCCCCTTAAACTCTTCAAGTCATAATGCTTGCATTTCTAGAATGCGATCACTTTCCATTTTGACTATACCCTTTCCTTTAACGCACTGAGAAGGAAAGAAAAGGAAGGGGTCTATGAGATGACAGAAGAGTGGCCACATTTTTTAAAAGAAATGTCCATCTTTTCATTCAGTATGAATGATCTGGGGCACATGACATCACCACAATTCACTACATTGCCATTGTCACCTGCAGGAAAACATTAATCAGAGGGAAATGCTGATGCTGTAGAGCAATGATCTTGAAAACTTCTGGGAGACAGAGGCAGGACTGCCAGACAGGTAATCCAAACCTTGATACGGACTTGAGCTGCCACTATCAAGGGTCTACAAAGTAAAAGACACAGATCGTCTACCTACCATCAAAACCTACACACCAAAGGGAATATGGCAGTTTGAAGAAACCCTGGTGAGAGTCAGTGTCTAAGCCCATTTCCCCAGCTCAGTCCCCACAGTTAATCACAGATGGTAAAAAGCTGAAAGCCATCAGCTAACTTGAGACCTACCCTAAATGGACTGGTCATTGGAATCTGGAAGACAAACTTCACAGATTATCATGAAGGAAATGCCACTTTAGGTAGTGGGTGCAATTTACTCACCAAGCTACTGAACTTCTGGGGTATCCCCAGCCATGAGGCAGAGTATGAGAGAATTCCAAAAGTTGAAATGAGGACAAGCACATATGGACCTAAGTCCAAGTCCATCTATCTAGAAGGCACTACCAGTCCCAGCCAATCTCAGGAGTTGAGGGAAAAGGAGAGTTTCTAGAAGGGCCCTCCAAGGTCTATTGTCCTCTGACACAGTGTCCAAGATGGGGGTCCTGCTGACTGGTGTCTAAAGAAAATACTGGCCATAGGCATTTTCAACATGCTGCTAAGGGGGTCCTGACTGGATGCATGTTTGGTAAGGGTTTGGTTCCATATATTTATTTGGCGTGCTAACACTTTCACTCATGAATTATCACTAGTCGTCCAAATGTAGCAATAGCTTTAAGAAACACCTACCACCCTCTGAACCAATCCACACAGCAAAGACACAGGACCAGAGACCATGAGAAGATGAGAAGATGAGGAATACAAGCAGGGTCAGGAATGAGAAGCAAAGTTCAAAAGTCAGGGGTCAGAAACTAGTCTCTGCATTTGTTTTACAATCTTGCCGGCTCACACCTGAAACGAGCATCATACAAGCTTTCCAAATGTGACACAGATCTTAACAATTTACATGAAATTACCATGATCAAGGTAGGAGACCAAGGAAGAGTCTAGAACTGTGAGAAACATGATTGTGTTGCATTTTTATTTTCTCTTCAGAAATTATCATGAAATAATTGTCACATAAAATGACCTAAGAATATGCAACCAAGGGCCCAGCGTGATAGCACAGTGGTTGAAGTCCTCGCCTTGCACGTGCCGGGATCCCATATGGATGCTGGTTCTAATCCCAGCAGCCCCGCTTCCAATACAGCTCCCTGCTTCTGGCCTGGGAAAGCAGTCGAGGACAGCCCAAAGCCTTGGGACCCTGCACCTGTGTGGGAGACCTGGAAGAACTCCTGGCTCCTGGCTTCAGATTGGTTCAGCTCCAGCCGTTGCGGCTGCTTGGGGAGTGAATCCAACGGATGGAAGATCTTCTTCTCTCTCTCCTCCTCTGTATATCTGCCTTTCCAATAAAAATAAATAAAATCTTAAAAAAAGGAATATACAACCAAATATATGAAAAAGAAATATTACCTAGTCACATGAGTCAGTCTAATAGCAGGACTATGTTTCTGAATTTTGTAATATTTATAGCAGCCTAAATTCCAAAGTTGTAACTTACTGTGATTCATTTTTGCATTCTAAATAGATATTGACTGATTCTTAATTGGAATTCATTTCACAAAAAAATTTCAAAATCATCTCATTTTGTGGGGGGTCACAAAACCTCAATCTATCCATGCTTGTGGGTATTGACAGATTTCAAAATTGCTTACTTATCCATTGAAATCTCTCATTAGCTATTTTTCTTAAAAAGACATGTAGATTTACGAGTTCCTCTGGGTAGTAACTTCAGCATTTACTCCCCAGAAGGAGTCATTCACACTTGGAATCAAGTGAGTTCATATATTCTTATCAAATAAGACTTTCACCAGATGTACGCACGCCCACAAATAATCCCTAACCTCTTCATCCTGACTGTCAGAAGACCAAGAAATATCGTGCCTGGCAACAAATCTGTTGCAAAGAATTCATTTGATTTTTAAGCAAGGTTTGCATTAATTTCATCTTTGTTTTCCTACCAGCTCTTAACTTTCATGCAATTCTCTGAGGAGACGTTCCTAAAGCATGGAGGAGTGTTACGGCCAGCTGTGCAGGGCTGGGCTAAGGGCCAATGAGCGTAGATACAAGGAAGTGCAGGGGGTCAGTGGGATCCTGGCCAGGTTCTGCTCAGGCCACATCCCCAGAGGGGCCCTTTTACACTTCATCACTTGGGAGCCAGACTCCCACCGCCCCAGATGCTGGGCTGACCAAGACACACCCCAGTGGAATTTGAACAATCGTGTTTAGGGAGTTTACTTTTAAAAGCAGCAATTGAAAGCGGAGAACAGGAAACCAGTGGGAGACAGTGGAAAGCTGGGACGTCTCAGTGTTAACTTTAGGTGATATGATTTTAACATGGTTTCTATGGGACAAGGCAGAGTAAGACAAGGTGAATCAGTTGCAGTAGATCTGAGAAGAATGAGATATCACCAACATCTCATTCTACACTCAGCTGCCACAGCTAAGCACGCTTTTTCCGGAAATGTATGTTGGTGTGAATAACTCCTTTTGAGGAGTCAGTGCTGTAGCTGCTACCCAGAAAAATTCATAAACTACATGACTTTTTAAAGAGAAAGCATGACCAATTGCAATAGACAATCAGGCCATTTTGAAGTGGGTAAGATATAGCTCATAAACAGGGATTAATCTAGGTTTTGTGATCCCCAAAATATTGAATAATGTACTAAAAACAAAAAAAATAGATAGCAGCAGTTAACAAAATAAAAAAAATTGTTTCTAATCCTTCTGATGTTATTCAGAAGCATGCTTTCATGGCTCTCCTTCAGAGAGCCACCTGGGAAGCCAGGCAGCTTCATTCCTGTGGCTCTGCACCTTGTCCTGCTAGTGTTCCATGGGAAGATGGGAACTTTGCAAAAAGTAGGCTATCATGCTGGACCTTCAGTACATGCCAGGACTGGAAGTGGGACCCATCATTTCTGTCCATGCTAAACTGGCCAGAACTTGTTGCAGTGTGCGAGCGAGATCATACCAGACATGTCTAAGGCTTATTAAGGAGTCTTTATTAATCAAGCTTGGTGACAATAGAGCACAATAGCAAATCACAAGTCCACACGGCATCCACCCATTCATAATCCAACCAATCATATTCCCAAAAGGAACAAATGTTCATCATCCTTAAGTCCATCCATTAAGCTTAAGATTTATGTCCCAGCTTCCCCAACAATATGAGTTATCCTAAGAGATATACAACAAATAACCTGGACACACTTACAAAGCTGCAGACATTCACCTTTCCCTGGCTTCTCTGCCCACATTCTACTACTGCTAGGCCTCACCCCTCCTGGAACTCCTAATAGTACACAAACCAGAAACAATGTTATTATAATCATTGCCTCATCTAAGCAGTACACAGGGACTATGCTCAGGGGATTACCTCTCCTGGGTCAGACAAGAGTCGAGGTGCCAGAGTAACAGAAGCACCTGGCCAGAAAGACAATGAGCCCCTGCTTCACAGGCCTTTTAAAGGGGCTTGTGAGGGGAGTGGTTACACAACAATACAATACCATCCCCTCTCAGTTGATAGGTGAGTCACAGGTGGGCAGGAGCGAATACCTAAGTGTTGTGGGCTAAGGAGCTGATTAATGCTCCTTGGGATGGGCAGGAACAGGAACTGGGCTTGTAGCTAAAAACACCTAGACTAATTGGACTTCCAATATCCTGGCTAATTTAGGATGTGGGGGAAGTGGTTGAGGATGGAATTAACATTCCCACCTTCAGGATAGAGGGTAAAGAACACAGCAAATTTCATTTGGCCACTGTCAATGGGTGCTATCATTGGCTACACCCCATAACAAACTCAGTCACATGGCCTCATCCAGTTAGAGCAGAGACAAGGAAATATCACTGTACTCAAATGAAAGAGGTCTGGAGCCCGTAGTAGTGTCACCATAAACTATATAAACTTAGCTTTAATGTCAGGGCTGTGTACATCAAGCAACACATTTGCTTGCTAAGGAAGCTGCTCACCTCCATGTGTTACTGGTGATCATGCGTTTGTTTTATGCTTTAAATTAGCCCAGAAAGTTGAGAATCTGATTTGTGAGCTTCTTCTTGTGTTAAAAGATTGAATATTGGTTCATTAATATCTAGTTCTAGCTTGATATTTTCCACATTTTTGAAGCTGGTAAGATCAGTATTTAAAACTCAAGAGTTCTCAGTGTTTCAACAGTCTACCATCTTCTCAGGACTTCTTAGGTATGTCATTGACATTCTCTGGCTCTCGTCCTATTTCATCTTAGTCCAAGCTCCTTCCTGTAGGGGTTTTAGAAGGCAGTTGCAGTTACCTTGTTAAACTAATTTGGAATGACTTAGATTGGTTAGCAGTGACTTCAAACAGCATCACCTCCTTGTTCTGATTTGCATTTTAACCAGTGGTTTTCAAGGCTTTAATGCAGGTTCCTCTGATTAGTTTCCCTGAGGATCAGCCTAATAAGAGGTGAGGGGAGGGAGCTGGGTAAAATCCCCTTTCAGTTGAATTTGGCTTCTAGTCTATGTACAGCTCTTATTTTTGAAGATTCATAATGAACATGACATTATCACAAAGCCTGCATTGTCAATTTGTGTTGTCTTTGGTTATTCCAATGTTCTCCCAACTTTTTGGCCATGGGTAGTATTTATTTATTATTTTATTACTTCTTTTGTTTTAGCATAATACATACGTAAATTGCAAAATGTGTCTCATGTCAGTAACTTGGATCGCAGAAGAAAGCAAATGAAGGCAATAGTGGATACAGGATTGTTTCATGGCCTCATGAACTGTACTCACTGTGAGGCCACCATTGATTCCTATTCTCCATCTCTTCTAGGATCCTACTTCACAGAGAGTCCTGAGCTCTATGTTTGATCAATCAAATCCAGTATATCCCCAGTGATAAATAAGGAAATAAAAATATGAACAATAAATCTCCTTGGAGGGAATTCCAACCTGTCTTTTACTAAAATTGAAGAAAGTTTAGCCAACATTATCAAAGTCTCTACTTTGTTCTATATCAAAAAGAATTCAATCACATGTTTTATTTTCCCACTTTTGGCTTTGCACCTAAAGAAAAAAGAACTTTGTCTTCTCAGAGGGACTTTCAGGAAAAAAAATAAACGAAATAAATTCAATAAGCCCTCTCTAGCAGGGATCTCTGTTCTCCTCCACTGCTCCCCATTGAGGAAAAAATAAACTTTCCATCTGGCTCTGTCTTACTGACAGTCTCTTCTAACTGTATCACAAATGGAACTTTAAAATAAATAAATAAACAAAGGCAGCTGCTACAAGTGGGGAATGCAGAGATGTGCAAGTGTGTCTTTATGAGAAAAGACACCTCAGACAGGATGATCTAAGAACATTCAGTGTTTATCACGGGGTCCTCACAAAAATGGAGAAAGAGAGTTTTTCATCCATAGTGGGTAATGAAGATCTTGTTTTCACTTCCTAAAGAAGGAAAATACATTAAGACTCATCTTGGTCAAGTCTCTTCCACCAAAAAGTAACTCCCATTAGAGTTAGAGATGGTCACAAGCTGGTTTGGGGGCGTTGGTGAAATGATGGAAAGCAGTCTCCTGTGCTGCAATGAGCAGTAGCTCCTTACTTCCAGCTGCTTCTACCTAGCCAAGCATGATGTCTCACATGCAGACAGAGCAACATGGTCCTAGGCCTCCAACCATGCATTTGTACAAGCAGATCACAGGCCCAGCTGAGAACATTTTCATGTGAGTTTATATCCATCAAAATGTTGGAAACAGCACTTCAGATGTTATAGACGTGTCACAGCCGTTCAATGGAAATAAGGGACAGACGGAGAGTCACAGCCGTGACTTCCAGGTCCTCATCTTACCATTTGTTACCCTTGTAACATCAGGCAAGCCATAATTCCTCAGAGCCTGTCTCTGTATCTGTATGGTTGGTATCATATGAACCCTCAGAGCTTCCATCCTAGGGTTATTAAGAGTGGGTGCAATGCCAAGGTGGTGGGTTGAGCACGGGAATGCATACAGTCTAAGACTTCAGGATTCATCCTCAAGTCAATCCTTGAAGCTCTGCATTGAACCAATTTATATCTTGGAATTCCAGGTAAACTTTTGCTTGAAGAACTGCAATATTGTAGAAATATTTGGAGAATGTTACTATGTGAGGGTATGTTTACTAAAATGAGAGATAGTGTGAATTGTTTTCACAGTATTATATCAAGGCTTAGTTTACATAAAAGAAAATGTGAAAATCTCAACTCTGCAAACTATGACTTCATGTCTACATGTGTGTATATTTATGTATTTATATTTTTCTATATGCATTGCGTACACATCACCCAGATGCAGATATTGAACATTTTCTTTACTGAGGAAATGTCTCCTCTTCACTGTCCAGTCAACAGCCCACTCTACACACACATACAACTGCCAACACACAATAGCACTAATCCAACCACTATTGTCATAGAAATTCAGCCCACAATCAGCATCCGTATGCTCTGCAACTACGGATTTAAACAAATCTGAACATTTCTACTGGCCACCTACACACTTTCTTCCCACTCATCACTTCATAAACAATACAGTATAACTATCTACATAACATCCATTTTGTATTCATCACTTTAAATTCTCTAGAGTTCATTCAAAGTATTCAGGAAGACATGGATAGGCTATATGCAAATACTATGTCACAGTTAATAAGGGACTTGTCTGTATCAAGAGATCCTAGGACTAATCCCCAATGGGCATCCAAAAGACAACTATTATTTTGCTACTTTCATAGCCTCATCTGAACAGAATCATCTAGCTTGACCCCTTCTGTGTCTGGCTTTTTTCTTGCTCATATTGATCTTTGTGAGTTTCATCTATGATGTTACATGCAATTGAAATTAATGTTTTCCTTGCTCCATGCCATGACATCATATGAATGTCACATGGGTTGTTTTTCCATTAACATACCAGTAGTTCATGGAGCTGCATATGGTTGAGAGCTATAGCTGTGAGTAAAGTTGCTGCCAACTTTCATGTTCAAGTTGTCAGTGGTCATCTGTTTTCATTTACTTTGAATAAATACTTGGGAGCAGAATTCCTAGTTTATAGGATAAGTCTATATTTAGCTTTATGAGAAACTGTCAATCAGTGCCCATAAATGGCTATACCGTTTTATGTTACCATCAGGAAAGTAAGACTTTCATTTGCTCATATCTTCACCAGCATTTGGTGATGTCAATGTTATCAGTTTTAACAATTTCAGAAAGTTGAAAATATCTTGTATTTTTTAATTTATATAAAAGGAACAAATTTTATGTATTTTATGTCTACAGTTTTCGAAGAGCACTATGGTACTTCCCACCTTATCTGCCCTTCCTTTCTTAGTCCCACACTTACTATGTGGGAATTATTATATAAAGAGTTCCAAAAAAAGTAATGCATATCTTGTGTATATGTTCATCAGTCACTCTAATGCTTTTGTAGCATTAGAAGTAGCATTAGATAGGATGTAGTTCAAATGTTCTGTTTAATTTTTTTTAATTGGGTGTTTTGCTCTTTTTGAAGAATTTAACATTTATACATAAATTTATAAAATAATAAACTTCAAAAAGACATATAAACAGATTATGAATGTCATTTACATAGTGACCTCCTTGAAGAATAATGTTAATTTCTATTAAGTATCACCTAAAAATTATTTGCTTATATCAAGATAGGCCATTATCTGTATTTTCTTCCAGAAGTTATACAACTTCCATAGGTAGGGCCATCACGAGACATGTCTGTATGCTCATTTGTTGATTTCTGATTTAATCTTAAGTAAGATACCTGTTTTTGAGAATCATCACTTGAGGAACTTGATTTAAGACTTTGAATCTTGTAATCATCTATTAAATCTTGTCAGAATCAATCAAGTATTTAGGCCTAATTTCCTTTTGTTTATACACTAAGTTAGAAAAGAGTTTGAAGTAGGATAGTGTCATGCTCCGTACTAATGCCAAAACTGGAGATAAATTCCAAGACTGTTTTTGAAAACTCAAACATCCTCTCAGCCCAGGTTTGGATCTCCTGATTGCTGCCTGTATTTTCATCATATGTTCTATCAAGTGTGATTCAGTCAAACAATTAATGTTGGAGCAATAACTGAGTGTGTTTTAACTACCAAAAATATAAGAGAAGTCAAAAACAGTGAAAGACTGAATTCTTGAGTGTTTTCACTCAGGTGTGGGTCAGGGGGCATCAGGCAGGGCTTGCAAATCAATGCATGTGACTGTTGTGACCTGGAAGAGTGATGAGACTAAACAATGAATTTCCAACTCTGGTATTCTATATCTCCTTTGGGAAGCTCTTCTGAAAAGATATATTGTTACTGCTCCAGTTTGCATCACCATTTGGTTTAATTATTATTCATAATTGAGAAATAATTAGATAAAACAATGATGTAAACCCCAGTGGAAAATAGACATCTCTTAAGATCTCTAATGTTTTTTGCCACTTAAAAGGAAAGGGATATGATTTACTGGAGGAAAAAACTAATTAGAAAAGCAGACACATCTTCTCCCTCTCCTCATATTTCAGGCATGCTGGCAAGTGCTCAGAAATGATCAGAGAGTGCCCTAGTTCTCAGGGACCCCAGGAGAACACAAGCATTTAAATCCACATATTATGAACGTGCCATGAGTCTTGTCTTTGCCATTGTATGATCTACGTTCGGAAGACAGGGTTTGGCCCACCAAAATGGCATGGCCAGGCAAACTATTGGCTGAAAGAAAACCCAAACTGGTTAGGATTCCTGCCAAGAGAAACACATTTGAGCAAAGTGAGGATGCAGGAATGTTGAAGAAATGTTGAAGACAATATTGTGCCCCCAGCAAAATGAACGAGACTTTTTATCCAAGGACACAAATTGGAGAAGCGTGATATGAAGGAGATGAGAAGGATGTGATGTAATGTTCTGATGTGGGTCTAACAACTTCAAACCCTGAAGTATGTCTCTGTAACACCCACTCTCCAAAATTGGATTCTATTATTTAAAAAGTAGAATCAACAACAATTTTTAAAAGTCAGGAAGCTCTCCAAGGAAAAAATTAACAAGCAATTTAATATTTTGAAAATTACATGTCAATGAAAGTCCTACTTCAACACTTCTACATTGAAAATGTAAGTGCTTATTAATAAACTAGAATGTGGCCACTTGAAGATGAAACACAGGAAAGCTTGGAAGACCCAGGACTGCAAATGTATCAAAATGGTCTTAACTCTTTCTCTTAATGGGGTCAGTTAGATTTTCATCCTTTAACGGTAGGTTGGTGCTTCTGAGCCTCATTTCTATGCTGTGAACCAGAATTTGTTAAGGCTCTTTCATCAGCCTCTCTACAGCAGAACATTATGATGTAAACATATCCAGGCATAACTATAAATCCCTAATTAAAATCTCTAAAACCTTAAAGTGCAGCCTGATGCTGAACAGAAATCCCTACCTTCTTCAATTTCAGTTATGAAAACAGTGAATCCCAACATTTGTTCCCAAAGATGAGAAGCCTTAGTTATTTGACATAGAGACTTAGAATCGTCATTAACTCCTGTTCAAACTAATTGCTCTTTGAGTGCCACTGAAGATTAAACTATATACTTGGTAATGTGGCATAAATCAAAGAGCATTGCCAGTGAAGCAAGCCAGTGGGAGGAAGGTTGCTCTGCAGAGGTAGGACTTCAGTTGAGTCTTGAAATATCAGGCAGGTATAAAAAGGAGGGCACTCTTAGAGTCATTTAGATATGCATGCTCCCAAAGGAGAGAGGACAAAGTGAATCTGATCAGAAGGCATTCCTGTGCTGGGAATGTGGGAGTGGAAATTCAGAAAGAGACTGGGGGAGCAGGTTCTGCATTGCCATGTATCCACACAGAGCACACTTTCTCTAAGTGGTGATGGCACCTCCACACATGAAAGGATTGTCATGTGACATGAACACAGTCATTTACCTGCAAATATGCCTTTGTAGAACAAACATTTTTAATTTTTTTTTAATTTTCCTTTTTAATATTGTTTACATAACTGAGAGGGATGCGCACGCACATGGGCCTCTGATTAGGGTGGCAAGGCTCAGGTATGTAGGAAGTGAGTGATACGAATGTTTCAGCTTTTGTTTGTGTTTTTTTTTTCTGCTGTGTACATAAAGGAGGATAGAGAAAGGATTGCTCTAGCTGTCAAAGTACATGAGTACCCAGGGATTTGATGATGTGTGGGCAATGGGCAGCATGCCCTGATGCACATGAGAGCCAGAGCGTCTAAGCCAGCAGGGGACACCGACTGCCTCCTCAGAGGATGGAAAGCAGAACAGGTTGGACAACTATACTGGCCAAGCTTTTCAGCATGTTCTTGCATTTGTGGATGCACTAAGGTGGACTTTGTCAACCAACAACCTTAGAAAGAACATCCATTTTTAAAAGACGATAATTTGTGTAGGGAAGGGAGAACTAAAGTTACACAATTGTTAAGACCCTCATGTAAATGACAAGCCATCAAGTTGAAGCATTGGCCCAGATCTCCCAAGTTATTCAGGCATACAAATCAGACCAGGGCTCTAAATACAAACCCTTCCCTCTATTATTGTAATCTCATTGACCTCTGTACTTTCTAGTGATATGATGATCAAATCCATGTTCCCATTTCTTAGCACCAGTAATGTGCTGGAAAATTCTTTCTGACAAAAATGCTCTCCATTGGTAGTGTCTGCCTGTTTCCATTGTATAATGTCCTCCACCATAACCAATCTCAAGCCTCCAGCCTGAAGAGGGTCCCTGGATGGAGAGTTTGAAGGAGGTGCACATAACCAGCCCTCCAAAGTGTGAATAGCCTGATCTAGAACCCATTGCACCAACTCTAGCTTGTTACTTTTTGCACCTTGTATTTCTTTTCTTAGGAAAAGTCTCCTTAGGAATCCCCCCTTAAAAAAAGAGAGCATTTCTTTTTTTTAAGATCTATTTATTTATTATTGGAAAGTCAGATATACAGAGAGGAAGATCTTCCATCCACTGATTCACTCCCCAAGCAGCCACAAGGGCCGGAACAGAGCCAAGCCTCTTCTAGGTCTCCAAGGCTTTGGGCCATCCTCTATTGCTTTCCCAGGCCACAGGCAGAGAGCTGAATGGGAAGCAGGGCAGCTGGGACATGAACCAGAGCCCATATGGGATCTCCGCATTGCAAGGCCAGGACTTTAGCCACTAGACTACTGTGCAAGGCTCATTAAGTATTTCTTAATGGGATGAATTTGCACATGCTCCAGCGAGATATACTAGTTGTCTCTTTTTCTTCCAAGGAAACATCTATGAATTGTAAAACAAGAAGGATATAGTGACCCATTCACTCCCCCTATTCACATTTTTTTTTTTCAGAGACACAGAGAAAGAGGAAAAATGGGGTGGGGAGAGAGAAAGTAAAAGAGAGAACACAAACCCATCCAGCGGTTTACTCTAAAAAAAACTTGTAAAGACTAGGGATAGACAAGGCCAAACTCAAGGTCAGGGAAAGCAATCCTGGTCTCCAACAGGAGTAACCAAGACCCAACCGCTTGAGTCATAACCTTCTGCCTCCTAAGATCTGAATTAGCAGGAAGCTGAAGTTAGCATCAAACCAAGTACAAACCCAAATACTCTAATATAGGAAAGTGTCTTAATTGGTGTCTTAACAGGTAGGTCTCACCCCTCTTTTCATCTTTATTGATCACAAGGTGGATAGAAAGTCAAACAATGAGTTAATTTCAACTTATTTCCTATTGCTAAAAGTAGCAACTAAAAGACCCTGTCAAATGAAGGCTGAGTTAATGTTATTAGGTTCAGAACAAGAACTTACATTTTGTATTTTCTATATTCAGACATGAAAAAATTATATTTTTGTAATTCCTGTATTCATAAACATTCTATTTGCAATTTTGTTTCTGTTATTCAATACAGAATATTTGGAAATGACTATATCAGTGTTGTAATGCTTGTGCTTTTTTTCCTCTTCAATAATTCTTCTATAATTTAATGTCATGAACTCTTTCAAATTCAGAAGAAATAATATTTTAAGAGTGTTTTTTCTTTCTTTGTTGAAACATGGTTTAATGCTTATTCTCATGCTTTTGTTTGCTATTGCAGCACCTTGAGTGATGTATTTTAACTCAGTGTGCTATGGCTTGGTTTACACTCATGATTTGTGCATTAATACCATTCAAGGTTATGCAGTAACCATCAGAAATTATGTTAATAAACATTGAATCACATTTCAACAAAATATGATAAACTTGTGTGAGCTTTTTAATCTTTTCATTAACAAAGCATCTTATGCTTCAGTGACATTCTAATTACCAAGAAATTATCCAAGAAAATATGTAATTATTTCTAATAATTGACAGCAACTCTATATGTAACATCTCTTTATGTTACAATAATTGCTAAAATGTGACCTTTTCCCCCCTCTCGACATGTGATTTAACTGACTGCATTCTGCTTTTCAAATCATATGTAAAAATAAAATATGGTCACTAAAATGAGAAGTAATTGGAAATTCTTTAGTGACCTAAAAAACAATGGCTGATAATGATCAGTATTTAAAAATATCTGTATAAATTTGCACTAATTAGACTTCTCATTCTGCCTCAATATAATAAAGCATGCTCTTTTGCAGCAAGGCTCTGCCAGTCATTCCAAAGTCTCATCTACATTGCAAAGAACAACATTCCTTAAGCCACTATGCAGAAGGTTAGAACCCTTCATTTACATACAAAAATCCAATGAAAGAAAAACTGAAGGCTAGTCTGTCATAAACTAAAGCCAGTTTGAGGAGGCAGTCCTAATGATCCCTGTCACTTTGAAAATTTCAATGCTTTGTGATTCTGCAAAATCCATTGATAAGAGATCTGTTCTTCCAACAGGTGCATCCACGGCTTCCTCTCTTCATCGGAAAGCTTTGCATAGCAGTAGCCTTCGCTTGAGACGAGACCTGCCTAGCCAATTCCTTCCACAATCCTCTGCCTGTCATTTTCTCACTACCACTTTCCCTCTCTGACACAGGGAAAACACCACAAAGACAGCTTTGTCACCACATGCTATCCTTTCTGAAACTGAAACAACATAGTAGATTTCGTAAACAATGATACACTATCATGACCCTCACAAGAAAATTTTATCAACACAATTTAATTGGAAAAAAAATCAATATCATTTTCCACACCACAGAGAGGTACTGAAAGTTTTAGAAAGACAAGTCATTGTAGAATCCAGATAGCCTCTTGTACATTTCTGTCTTCTCTGTACAAATCACTTGCAGGGGCCATTCTTCCACTGAAATTTTAGGAGAAAGCGCACAGATCTGAAGCTACAGTAATAGTCAAAGCCTGACATTTCTTCCACGTGATCTCCAGGAGGCTCAACATGGGAAGCTACTGTAAGAATTGTGAATCTCAAAGGATTTGGTGAAGCCACGAGTGGGTGGTGGGAAGTCATAAACAAGGCCAGCCATTGGTCCTCAGCTCCTTGACTTTTATCCAATCATTGCCTCTCTGAATTTATTTCTTGTCATATTGAGTTTCTCTCTTGGTTACAACTTAAAGAGCCTTTGCTATCTCTCAGCTAGTAGATTACAAGGTGGAAAATTTGTGAATTTTGCTGAGTCACCGAAGTTGAACATCTGCTTTGTGGTAGCACTAGGTCTAGAATACAGTACTCATGACTCAACTCAGTGTCCCTTTTTGAGATGTCCCTATCATGAGACAAAAAAGTGCCCCAGAAGTCTTGGAGAGTATGTGGATTTCCCTTCAGAGAGCAAGGTAAGCCTACATGAAGTCAAACCTAAATCTACCTTTGGGTGGTAAATTCCTAACCAGGGAGTAGATGCATAGAAGAGATCAGAAGCAAAGATGCATCACTGAAGGTTAACGTTAGTCCTGAATCAGGACACAGTACTAGGTAGCTCGTCAGAGCAGGTAAGCTAACCCTCTCTCTCCTTATCCATGTACCAGACAACCAGCCATCCATGCCCTTGGGAGCTTGACTTGACGGCCATGATGTGTAGGTGTGGACTAGGGCTTATGGCTTATTACATACATTCCTAGTATTCACTGGGTGGGGTGATGGGCATATCCTCTTTAGCAGAGTGGATCTAGAAAGCAATAGCAATACCTTGTGCCCAAACATCACATGATGGTCCGGGCTTCTCCCCGTGTGCTGCCGAATGGCTCATTCCTTCCTCTTCCAGTCACTCCAGAATTTTTCTGCTCCTACCCTTTGCTCAGGATAATTCATTCTCTATGGAAGTGGAAAGTCTAAATGGGAAATGGTTTGAGAAAAACTTGTCCTCTATTTGTTTTCTACTTACCTTAATAACTTACAAGTTTGGTAACAACAACAACAAAAAAAACTCATGTCTGTTTCTGTATGTGCTGGTGAGGGTCTCATCACTTAGCAGATCCTACAAGTTTTTACATTCTCAGCTCCGCGTCCTTCTTCTGACCTTAAACTTTCTCACTGCCTGGAACAAAGCCTGCTTCGCTGTTTCACAATGAGACAGGCAATACACAGGGCATATCATTGTTGGGGGAAAAACTGGTGCTCCCTAATCAAAAATCATTTGTTTAACATAAGACCCAAACTATTTATTGCAAGCTAACCGATTTGGTCCCTCACCAGCAGTAGCTATGATGTGTGGAACCCACAGAGCAAGAGTGGCACTTGGGGACTCCATGACTCCCTTTGCATTAGACATATCCTTCCCTTACCACTGTTTCTGGAGTGAAAGAATCCCACTTTACCTTCACATCAACTCAAGGAAAGCGATGTGTTAGCTGGAACAAAAACACAGTACCCTCTTTGCTGGTCCTGGGTGGAATTCCGTGTGAAAAAACTTAAAAGAAACAAAAGAAGAAGGAGGCAGCAATGACCAGGAGAATTAGGAGAAACCTTGCTTGCCCTGAACACTCTTGCCAAGTTGGTCAGCTTCTCCTTCCAGCCATTGTCTGAGTGAGAGTACTCTCTCTCAGGGGCCACAGGGAAGGTACCTACCCTGCTTGACCAATGCACCTTTATCTGTAAAACAGGACCCATCACTTTGTGTGCCTACACAAAATCATTGTGATTTTTGAGCAAGATAAAGAATAGTAACTGAAGAGGGAACCCGGGGGAGTCTGAAGCTGGAGGCATAGGTGCTAACTCTCCCAGCCCCTTGGTGGCTGCTGGTGGGATCTGGACCAAGACAGGCATAATGCATGGGGTCCTAGCTCTGGCCACTGCTGCCAGGTGGTGGGCAAATCCTGAGCTGGTTCTGAGGCCCAAGAAATTCCTCTTCCCACAGTAATTATACTGTGGGCTGATCTTGGGCAGATCTGCACAGATGTAGGAGCTTGGCTCCACCCACCATCTCCCTCTTAGTGGAGGGAGTCTAGGTGAGTCTGAAACTGGAGGCACCAGTGCTAGAAACTTTCAGCCATGTGGCTGTTGCTGGGGGGCCAGGGCTGGGTGGCCAGTGTACATACTGTGTCAGACAAAGCCCACCGGCTGCCCTGCAATGTACTGTGGATCTTGGGGGTGTGGGGCTTACAGGGAGTCTGAGAGATGGCACGAGTGCAGATCAGTAAGGACCCTAGGGTTCAGGTCTAGGTGAGGAAGGGCTTTCCTGGAACTTCCGTGGACAAGGTCACTCTACTTGAAGGGCTACAACATGGAACCCACCAGAGAGTGTCAGAAAAGGGAACAGGTCTGTGAGGCTGAGCCATGAAGTTGACAAACACATGAGTGAATCAGGGTTGGGGGTAGAATCTACAGGGCAATATGTAGGCTCACCCATGCAGAACCACAATCTGTGTTGGCATGCAAAAGTACTGTGACTGGAAAAGGCCTGGTTGGAAAGCTAAGGGGATGTGCCAGCTGGGCTGGAATTCCCATTGGTGAATGTGAATGCCATAATTAGTGCATTGTCCTGGGCTGAATATGGCTTGAATCTCTCTCAGCTTGGGTGTACCCTGGATCTGGGGAGGGTCAGGCTGGGCTAGACTCCATCACCCGATGGACTTTGTCAGGTTGCAGCCCCTGCAGGTAAGTGTAAGAACCAAAGCAAGGAGCAGCCCAACCCAAACCAGGTTACAGTACCCGCCGGCACACATGTGGGTCAGGTCAGTAGAGGATGAAGTGTTGGACAGCAGACCATGGAGCACATGGAGGACATGATAGCTCACTGGGGCCTGCAGAGGATATCTGGTACCATAGCAGAGAATGGAGAACACAGCATACGGAAAACTACCCAAGCCAAACAATGACAGCAAATATCTGGGCGATTGGAAACTATAAGGTCGATGGTGTCAGGCAGTGGACATTGGATAGATGACATCCATAGACTGGCGAGATCAACAGCATTTTGAAACTATCGCATCCACCTGGACAGAACTTTTGGAACATGAGCCATTGTGACCCTGGGTTGATATCAGGTGGCCCCTCCCCATCCTCAGCCACTGGGATGAAAACTTGAATGAAAATAATTTTTTAAAAAACAAAGAATAGTAACTAAGGATTCAGCATTGTAGTGTAAAACTGCCACCTGTGCCAGCATGATATATGGGTGCCAATTTGTGTCTCAGCTGCTCCACTTCAGATCCAGCTCCATGCTAATGGCTTAGGAAAAGAGGTAGAAGATGTCCCAAGCACTTGGACCTGTAATACCTGACCACACAGGAAACCTGGCAAAAATTCTGGCTCCTGACTTTGGTCTGGCCCAGCACTGATCATTGCAATCATATGGTAAAGGAATCAACAGAATAGAAGTGCTCTCTCTTGCTTGCTCTCTCTCTCTCTCTCTCTCTTTCTCTCTCTCTCTCTCTCTCACTTGCTCTCTGACTTTCAAATACTTAAACTATAAATCTTTAAAAAAACGATCAGTGACATCCCAAGTTGGGCATTCTTCAGTGCCTTTTAACTCTGTGCTGTTGCCATCTTACAATGAGCAGAACAAGGCATAGGAGTAAAGGGGTTTATACAAGATCCCACAAGCTCTGGGAAAGCAAAGTGCCATGGCCCAGCCTCAGGGCTACACATATTATCAGTGGTACCCTGGTTTTCTTGCAGCTACCAGTCTCTCTAGAAGAGTTCAGGTTCCTGCAATTTTCTGATATGTGAGCTGAAAAGATAGGCAGTGAAGATCCTGGGGTAGTAGGATCCTAAACCCTTGGCAGGTGGGAACTGCTTAGTCCAAACATTAGGGGCAAACTTCAGTCTTTTCCCAGGCCACCTGCAGGGAGCTTCTCCTCTGGGGGCTTGGAGGATCCCAGCTCCTCACAGGCCTATGAGAAGATAATTCTGCTCTAAGGGAGTCATTGGACCATAACTCTTTCTCTGTTTCATTTTCCTTCATAGGTGAACAGAGTCAAGATTCAGGCCCAGTACTTCAAGTAACCGCCAGAAATTGTGGTTCAGTTATTTCAGCAAAGACAGACTGCAATATGTAAGCCCCAAGTTCAGTGTAAACAAAGAAAATTCATCATAAAGGGACTATCTCAAGAGAAATTCTTTCCAGGTTTTCATTACAAACTGTAAAGGATTAAAAAAAAAATCCTTGAGCTTGCTGATGGTTTGGTGTCACATACACACCTACAGTGAGGTGATTGTGTTGTTCTGATGAAGGCTTACATAGCCTTTCTGAGCAAGCCACTGAAACAGAGGTTGTTAAATACATGTGAGCATCTCGGTAACCCTTCCCCATCACCTAGGTTAGCATCCAGGCCCAAAACAGTGCCAAAGAGTCAGTGCTGGTGAGCTGTCCTTCCCAGAAGCTTGAGCTTTCTTGGCTACCCAAGAGGCATTTGATCAAGCAGGCAGCTGCCTCCTCTCTAGAAATTCCAAGTTGCCAAGTCAAGGGATTTATCTCCTTTCAGTTTCCCAAGCTCAAGGTGCAGTCTTAGGTTAATCATGTAGCCTGCCACGCCACTTTTTAGCCATCTACTCGATGGGAATAGAACCTGTTCTGCTCATCTCTTGATATTTAACCTTCTCCAGAGAAACAGAATGAACAGATACACACACACACACACACACACACACACACGCACGCACACGGGGAATTCAAGAGTTCATAAAACTAGAAGTGAAATACCACGCTCATTTTGAAGTCATGCATAGTGCTTTCATAACACACATTTTTCATGTAATTTCTAAAGATTCTTTGTATATATGTGTGGAGAAGGAGAGGAAAAAAAGAGAAAGGAGAGACTTTAAGAAACCGGCTCATATATTTGGGGAGATGGGAAAATCAGACATCTGTGGAGAGCGTCAACATTCTGGAAATTCTAGGAACAGCTGATTTCTTTCCTTAAGGATTTATTTATTTATTTGGAAAGTCAGAGTTGCAGAGGGAGGAAGAGAGAGAGAGAGAGAGAGAGAATGTGCTTCAATCTGCTAGCTCCTTCGTCAGATGGCTGCAATAGCCAGGCTGAGCCAGGGTGAAATCAGAAGCCAAGAGCTTCATCCAGATCTCCACATAGGTGGCAGGGACACAGGCACTTGGGCCTTCTCCACTGTCTTTCCACTTTCCCAAACATTACCAGGGAACGGGATTGTTAAGTGGGGCCGCCAGGAAATGAACTGGTGCCCATATGGGGTCACAATGTGGCATGTGGCAACTTTATCTATCATGCTATGACAAAAACTCCTGATGATTCAGTCTTAAGGCTGGATCCCCCCTGGGATGCAGACTGACACCTGGCAGGATCTAGGCTCCAGTTCTGAGGCAGAATTGCTTCTTCTTTCAGAAGTCTTTGCTCGTGAAATCTTCAAGTAGTAATATTAAGCCCACCCACACTGAGAACTTAAAGTCAAGTGACTGTAAATTAATTTCATGCACAAATATGATGTGTCTTCAAAAGTGTGTGAAATTAATAATGTTCTATAAAACTATGCATGGATTTTAATTTTGTGCTAAAATACACAGCATTTTAAAAAATAATTTGCGTTTTATCGGGAAGGCAGAGAGAGATCTTTTCCATCTGTTGGCTCACCCTCCACATACCTACAACACCCAAGGCTGTGTCAAACCACAGCAAGAAGCCTGAAACTTCATCCAGGTCTCCGACAAGGGCACAAGGATTCAGGTGAATAGGTTGCCACCAAGGCTGGGCATCCACAGGCAACTGCAGCAGACACGGAGCAGCAGGGACTCCAACTAGGCACTCACGCATGGATATTTGCATCCCAAGTAGTCACATGCCTGTCTATAACTTTTTTTTTTTAATTCCATTTGTCCGCACAAACTTTCTAAAGTTTCCTGCACCTTCTCAGAACTTTTGGAAACAGGTTTTTACTTCCTAAGCAGCATTTAGGCTCTAAGCATTTAGGTGCTGCTTTGGAAGCAGCAGCACCTCCTTCTCGCTCCCAGCCTCAAATGCCACTGTGGCCACAGACAATGCGCTGTTCACACCCAAGGACCAGCTCACCGCAGAAGAACTGGAGCAGTTCCAGTCTAGGAAGTTTACTTTGGGAAAAATCCCACTGAAGCCGCCACCCCTAGAGCTTCTAAATATTTAAAAGATGCAATTGCATACAGACAAGAATGTCTTCAGTTATTTTGAGTGGTTCACATAAACACACATACATGTATGTTAGACATACGCATATGAATAGGGAATAGATAAACGTACCAATAACTTCAGGAGGGTTGAATTTTAACTTTTCTAAAAGTATTTAAGTAAATCAACAAACATACTTGGCAAGGAAGGAAATTTTTGTACTATAATTATGAATACAACTGAAAAACTATGAAATGCATAAAGTACTTGTCTGCTAAAAAAAGCACCTAAGATTAGATTAGATAAGATTAGATTAGATTGCCTCTAATCTCTTCCTCTCTCTCTCTCCCTCCTTATTCTCTCTCCCTCTCCCTCTAAATTGCAAATAGACAAAAATAAAACTTTTCAAAAAAGATTTATGCATTTTTGCACCCCTATGTTCATAGCAGCACAATCAATAATTGCAACCGAAATGGAAGCAACCAAAATGCCCATCAACAGAAGACTGGATAAGAAAGCTATGGTTCATCTACTCCATGGAATACTACTCAGCTATCAAAAAAGAAAAAAAGAAAGAAAGAAAGAAAGAAAGAAAGAAAGAAAGAAAGAAAGAAAGAAAGAAAGAAGGAAAGAAAGAAAGAGAGAAAGAAAGAAATGCAGTTCTTTGTGGCCAAACGGGCCCAACTGGAAACCATTATGCTAAGGGACATGAGCCAATCCCAAAAGGTTAGATACCACATGTTTGCCTTAATTTAAGATGAAAGGATGTCAATCCGAAAAATAGTATTTGTAAATTATAATATTATTTCAACCTCAAACAGCCTATATCACATGCAATAAGATATTGTAATGTAACTAATGAACCAATAATCTTTGTGGATCAGACTGCTTATGATCTTCATCAAAGAACGGTAAAACGTAATATACTTTCAATACCCTATGTTATTCCATAATGCGTCGCGAGAGCAGAGAAATTTTCCACCTTCTTAGAATGTGTGAGGAAGACCTTAAGTATAACCTATCAAGAACATAACAGGTAAGTTATAGACAACAGACTCGAATCAGCATTAGACAGTACAAAACTATAAAGACATACAGGGGGAATCAAGAGTGATCCTGACAACCTCTTAACAGGAGGTCATATACACAGAGCGGGGAAGAACCTCAGAGTGGAGCAGATGGACAGGAGGAGGCTTGTATCCCAACCCTGGAGACTCCTGGATCCTCATCTAGGACTTGTGGGGTCTCCCCCACAGATTCTTTTAGTACCCCGTTGTCGGAGGGGATGAGCCTGCTGCCCACCACCCAGCCTCCCGGCCTCCCGGCCCGAGAGAAACAAACAGATGGACAGGGATTCTGTCTAAGCAGTTCCGATTTGTTGGGTAAATTCAGTTTCTTATATAGGGTAAGGGATAGCCTCAGGCCAGGAATTTCAGGAATTCCAAGAGGGGAGAAACTAGGAGCCAATTACTAGGAGCATGACTGCAGAAGCCATCTGCCATAGGCTGGGGATAGGTGAGTGAAATGGCCCTGGTCAATCAGTATTTTCTTGGAGCTACGTGACTCCTGCCATGATTCACGCCCAGGGCTCTGTCCTTGACCACCATCTTGCCCGCCAGTGATCTGGACTGTTAGTTGCCATCTTATTGACTTAGTGACCTGTTTGCCCCTGAGCCCCACAGGACTATCAGTACGGGCACCAAGGGCTATATCCCAACTGCCAAGGAGACCACTGGGAATTGGACTGCCCTAGTAGGCCAACAACTCTGAGGTCATCCACTCCCTTTTGAAACTCCCACACGAGATGGGAGAAGCCCAGATTCTTCCTCACAGGATCTAATGTCACTGGAACAATGGCCGGGAGCCCTGAGCTTTCCTCAGGAACAGCAGAACAGTAAACTTCCTTCAGGAGTCGAAGCGGAGCTTTCTCTGTTCCTTACTTAGTTCCAACCTTGGATCCCCACCCTCTCTTGCAATGACAAGCAGGTCTCTCTAGTATCCTCCCCCACCCCCCCAAAAACCCTAAAATTAGCTTAGACAGACAGAGATCAATAAGGAAAGCTTAGAACTAGACAGGAAATAGACAGCTTGGACTCATATATACCTTACTAGGTAGGACACAAAAATTAGTTGCTCCTCACTAGGGTATAGAAGATTTCTCTGCACACCCCTCCTAAAACTCTTTTGTGCCTCAGTTGCTAGAGTTATAAGCCAGATTGGACTATCCTAAAATTCACCAAGTTCAGTAAACATTGTGATTTAATACTATAAACAGCTAAATATAAAAATAAAAATAGACACAAGACAGCTGAATAGTACCCTATAACCATTTTAAAGTGTATAGCAGTCAGTTGTGTATAAACTAAAATTGAAATGTCAATGACGTAGTCACAGGATGTGGTTAAGAACTTGCATTTTCTAACATATTGGTCACTCAATACTGTGCCAATTAACTCCATAATGTTGTAAATTGTTGTTGATGTTATGTTATGGCTTTTCATTGGGTGGGATGATATTCTGCCAGCTCTACTTTTAGACCACGGATGGTCTCACAAGGAAATTGTTAAATTTATTTGGACAATAAGATGCTGGACTCTATACATGATACATGCTTGCAATGAAAGAACCGTGACTGGATTTGAACTGTACTACTGCAACAATGTGGAGGAATCCACCATGGGGAGTTGGGTTTGGGGAGGGGATGGGGGAATCCCAGAACCTATGAAACTGTGTCATAAAATGAAATCAAATAAACGAAAAAGAGATTTATTTATTTTTATTGCAAAGTCAGATATACAGAGAGGAGGAGAGACAGAGAGAAAGACCTTCCATCCAATGCTTCATTCCCCAAGTGACTCTAACGGCCAAAGTTGAGCTGATCCAAAGCCAGGAGTCTGGAGCTCTTCTGGGTCTCCCACGCAGGTGCAGAGTCCCAAGATTCTGGGCCAACCTCGACTGCTTTCCCAGGCCACAAGCAGGGAGCTGCATGGGAAGCAGGACAGCCAGGATTAGAACCTGTGCCCATATGGGATCCTAGTGAATGCAAGGCGAGGACTTTAGCCACTAGGCTACCACTCCAGTCCCAACAAAACTTTCAATTAAATAAAATTAATTTTCAAAGATATGAAGAGCTATACAAATATTCATACAACAGGACTGCCACCAGCAGTGTGGCATCCCATGTGATGACAGTTCTGCTCCAGTTTGCTTCAGTCCCAATCCAGCTCCCTAGTCATTGTACCTGGCAAAGCAAAAGGTCCCTGCCAGTCATGTAAGAGACCAGGAAGAAGTTCCTGACTACCTGCCCAACACCGGGCCTATCCTATTATACCAGTCATTTTGGGAATGAATCAATAGATGAAAACTCACTCTCTCTCTCTCTCTCTCTCTCTCTCTCTCTCACCTGTCCTTTCTCTATAATTCTGTCTTAATAAATCTTACAAAAGCTGTCTAAATAAATCTTACAAAAATACTGACATAAACACTTTTATAAACATTGAATTTATGTGTCATGGGGGGGCATTATGGAAGGCAATGATGAATATATGAAAAGACCTGCCTGGGAGCGCTTGCCATCTCACTGGAGTGCCAAGGTCAACCACACAGGAAGCAGAATGCTGCTGCGCTGCCTGAAGAAGAGCCAGAGGAATGTGAAGACATTAGAGCCTGTGGCCAGAGGTCACCAAGGGTGGATGTCTCCCACAGTTCACCTGCTTCCCCAGAAAGGCCTCACCAGACACTGCTCAGTCCTCACCCTAATGGTGCCCCAATATCCCTCTCCGAAAACTTTCTTCTTTTCTCTTTATAGCGTTGCAGTATCTGACTGTTTACTTGCACGTCTCATAATTGTTCTCTTACTCAAACGGAAATTCTATAGAGGCAAAAGGGGTTATACCATTGAACTCACTAAAGCAAACTTTCAAAAATTATTTTATAACTAAAATCCACATTGCATTTCTTTCCTTAAAAGTGGACACATATTTAAAGCATGGTCTATCTGTAGAACATCTTTATCTCTTTTCATTTTGGGAAATGAATGGTTACGTAGGAATTCTTCAATTACCTCTGCAGAAAATGTAGCTGAGCTTAAATTCCAGTCTTCATGAATTTTAAAATAAATGCACCCCTCCATATATTTAAAAAGACAGCAGTTTGTACAAATCTTTGACTACAGCATTTTCACTCAGAATTAATTACATATATCAACTTTTCATCCTTCCTGTACACTGATATTATTTATTAAACTCCCAAGAAAAGACACAATTAATCTTTATGATTCATTGTTTCTCTTGCAAAGAACTAAAGCATATACACAGTTGGTGGTTTTGTTTTGCTTTGTTTTTTGGTTTTTTTACTTTTTTTCCTTTTGGGATTGCAAAATTGGGTTAAATCAGTGCTGCTTATATTGAGGGACACATTGAGAGCATACAACAGAGTGCCAGGGGTACTCAGTAGACAAGAACCTCTTTCTTATTTTTTGAAGATTCATTCATTCATTCATTCATTCATTTGAAAGTCATTGATACAGACAGAAAGAGAGAGAGAGTGCACTTAACATCTGCTGGTTCATTCCCAAAATGGCCAAAATATCTATGGCTGGACCAGACTAAAGCCATGAGGCAAGAGCTTCTTCTGGGTCTCCCACATGGGTGTAGGGGCTCAAACACTTGGGCCACCTGTTACTTTCCCAGACTACTAACAGGGAACCAGAGTGGATCCAAAGTGCAGCAGCCTGGACATGAATTAGCAGCCACTGTCCACGACACCTGTCCCCAGGATCTCTTTCTGAAGCATCAGTCTTCCCTGAAGATAAGTAATTACAAAGAGTCTTACAAATATAAGCCCTGATATAAGACAGGATATCATTCATACGAATTTGAAGATAGAATGCACATACAGTTACTTTGGATAAACCAGGCAGCACCCTTCCTATCCCTGCAAACTTGCTGCCCACCAAGTCTCAGAACCCGCCCCCTACTAATTCACAGGCGATTGCCCTCCTCTGATATATATATATATACACATATTTTTTTAATTTACTTGTATTTATTTGAAAGGCAGATTTACAGAGAGAGAGGAGACATACACACATGCACGCACACACACACCCCCCTTCCGTTGGGTAGTTCACTCTCAAACGGTCACAATGGCCAGAACTGGGCAACCGAAAGCCAGAGGCCTGGAGCTTCCTCCTTCTCTACCAAGGACTCTTACAGCCATTCTCTGCTTTTATCCAAGGCCGTAAGCATTGAGTTGGATTCAAATTTGCACCCATATGCAATGCCAGCCCCACAGATGGAGGCTTAAAGTACTATGCCATGGCTCTGGCCCCCTCTGTTCTTTTTTCAACTTTTGTTTATTTATTTGTGTTACCTGTGTGAAAGGCAGAGACACAGGTAGGAACTAACAGAGCTTTCCATCTGCTGGTTTATTCTCCAAATGACTGCAACCCCTGTGCTTGGTTAAGGCCAAAGCCAAGAATCTAGAGCTCAAATGAGATCTCCTGTAAGGGTGGCAGGAATTCAGGTATTTCCACCTGACCTACTGTCTCCCAGGGTGTCCATAAGCAGGATTGGTGTCAGGAGTCAGCCAGGACATGAACTCTGGCAGTCTGACATAGGATATAGGATATAGTTATCCCAAGCAGGGTCCTACCTGTGACGACAAAATCCACCCTCCTCTTCTCTTGGACACAGTGTGTAGTCATTGGAGGCAGGATTTGAAATCATGTCAGTCTGAAGTTTTGATGATAATACTTAACCCAAGCCTGTGTGTCTACCTTTTTTTTCTAATATCTTTTCTTTACTTGCTGCTTCTATATTCAAATTTATCTACTACCCTGTCTTCCTTAACATGACAGCCAAAGCTAATTAGTGGTTGAATTCTATGCATGCTAATATATTGGAAAAGATTATTTTTTGTTAGACTCAGAATTTTCTTAATGGTTCTCAAATTATACCAAATAAATCATAGGGTTCTGCCATAATTTAAGATGCTACCTACCACTGAGAAGTCTTCAAAAAATTATAGAAATTATGTATCATGAAATATCTATATATACATTTAAGAAAACTTTACACCAAAATACATTTATCCTTTATTTTCCCTTTTCCAAAACTACCTTGGTTTTGTAATATAGTAAACTACCTTGCATTGTGGTACGGTAAATTAAACTTCTGCCTGCAACAAGGGCATTCATCTGGAGTGCCAGTTCTAGTTCTGACTGGTCTACTCCTGATCCAACTGCATGTTAACGTTCCTGAGAAAGCAACAGAAGATGGAGCAAGTGTTTGGACCCATGCCACCCACATGGGAGACTCAGATGGAGTTCCTGACTCCTGGCTTCATCCTACATCAAGCACTGTAAATGTTGCCATTTGGGGAGTGTATATGTAGATGGAAGATTTTTTTTTCTGATTCTCTCTCTCTGTGTCAGTCTGCCTTTCAAATAAAGAAATAAATCCTTTTTAAAAAATACTTCTGTACTTAAACCACACTAAAATCAGCTTAGTTCTCTTTTGTAAGCAGAAAAGCAAAAGCAATTCAACTGATAAATGTTTATAAACAAGTTTTTGAACCACTCTAGCCTTGTTCAATACACTATTCATCTTCAATTTGTCAAGATATAGGACAGTACTTGTTGAAGAATTTAAACTTCTTGATGAGTGGGGTGACAGTGAAGCCCCACTTTTCCATAACTCTAGGATTCAAATGAGTTCAACATCCAAGATAAGAGATCACTCACATCTGGTACTTATCGCTGTAGTAATGATATGCATTCATTTAGGCACAGCACTTGACATTTCGGGAGTCCAGTGTCTTCCACTAGATTAGAATTCTCTTAAAACTAGAAAATATGTGCTTTTTGTTACTGCACAGCAGTACTCCATAAACTTCTGGTGAGCAAATGGCCTCATGATGACGAAGTAGGTTAAATAAATTCCAAAGTGCTTCTCAGCTAAGCATCTAAGATGGAGCAACTACTCATGCCACAACTACTCACTACCTATTTCATATGTAGCAAATAAACAATTGAACATTCCCACAATTTTTAATTTTTCTTTAAACAAGAAGATGTTGCTCTTGACACTAAGGTATCACAATAATGACCAAGATATGATCCCTGCAATCACGGAACTCAAAATTGAACCCAATACCAACTGTTTGGACAAACATGAAGCAAGTAATATCCATGACTATTTAACTCAGAACACTAGGATATTTCAAATTCCAGCCCTGACTGGAAAAGTCATTTTTTATCTCTGCTTCTAATAGACACATCACTAAAGGCAAGGGCTAATGGGTTGTCAAAGCAGTGTCGTCACAGCCCCTAATTGATTTGAAGGTGCTTTCATAACCATTCAAGGCAAAATGATGTTCTTGCTGATGGAGATACAGAATGTACAATTTGCATCTCATCAGGAAAAATTTTTTTCCTTGGTTTCATCTACAAAGCATTAATGTTTTCCATACTGCTGACTGTGCTATTTTGAGAAATAGCCATCAAGCCCTCTACAGAGGTAGAGCAAGAGGAAATATTGCCTCCCCAGGTGTCAGATTTCCTGTCTACAATGGAAAAATGTGTAGGACAGTGTTTCAAACACAGTCACAGAGGGGAAAAGGCAGCTGACAAGCAAGATGCATGAATGAAAAGGAAGACATGTGCTGGGAAGGAAGCTGTCAGATGTAGATCCCATTTGTGCATCCAAAGCATCCTAATTAAAAATGCTCATCATAAGAGCCTTTGGGAGGAAAAAAAAAAAAAGAGAGAGAACCCACATCTTTGCAACACCAGAACTCTCAGAGAAAAGCCGACTCTACAAGATCCACTGGACTGCAGTACCCATCATAGTAGCTGCATGCTGGCATCTAAAATACTAACTGCTTCTTTAACTCAACCCAGGAGATGTTCAAGCTCATCAAAGATGCCTTTGTGTTTGAAGAATATCACTAATTCTGCTGAAGTGTAAGAGAAGCAAATGTGGGGAGTAGAATCATGCATACTGCAGCTCGGTCGTTCCAACTTCTAATCAATAAGGATTTCTTTCTTTCCAATAATTGGAGGCCTGAGCCTTCTGTGTTTACAGCGACATTAGGCAATTCTCTAGATGCACTCAACCAAATTAAATAAAGGACTGCAGAGAAATTTATCTGGGGGACATGAATCTTTAAAAAGCCCTCTTCTGTATAACTTTTATAAAAGAAAAAGACTTGCAGAAACAGGTTCGCTTTCTAACCACGCATGAAGTCTGTGTGAACTGGAAAAAATGAATTGGAATCCAGGATCTTACTTAGTGTGTTTCAATGGAATGGGACTGATCAGATCATGGTTGAGACCTTCTCCACTCTTTTCAGAGGCCGCCACTCTTTGTAATTTCCTTTGTCCTTCCCGTAGAGTGCAATGGTGTCTGAATGGATTCTTGTCTTAAGCTGCTGGTTTGAATCTCATGCCTACCACTTCTCAGTGATGTGGCTCTGAGAAAGTTACTCAAGCCCTCTGCAGTTTCCTCCTCTATAACGTGTGCTATTGATACAACCCATATATCTCAGGAGTATAGCTGCTAAGAACTAAAAAAACTACCTGGGATTGGAACCATGGCATGGTGGATTACGCTGTTGCCTGCAGTGCTGGTATCCCATATAGGCACCAGTTCATGTTCTAGCTGCTCCACTTTCTGCTTGTGGCCTGGGAAAGCAAAGGAGGATGGCCCGAGTTCTTGGGTCCTGTACCCACATGGGAAACTCAAAAGAAGCTCCTAGTTCCTGGCTTCAGCCGGGTCCTACCTTGGCCATTGCGACTATTTGGGCAGTGAAGCAGGGACAGAAGACACCATCTTCTTCTGTGTCTCCTCCACCTTCTCTTTTGAGCCTTTCAAATAAATAAATCTTAGGGAAAGAAAGATCTTTTAAAAAGCATTTGCTACAGTACCTCTTACATAATAAATGGGAAGCAGATGTTTGCTTATCTGATGCATTTTGCCCATCCAGAGGTGACAAGAGGATACCATATCTGCAGAGGTTTCCATATCAGTAATCAGAGGCAGGCCTGCGGAAGAGTGATTTCCAAAAGAATGAGGCAGGTCCTTTGTCACTGAACGAGTAAATGCTGCTTATTTGGACTCCTACTCTGCTGTGAATGCATTCAATTTATTTATCAATTTATTGACAAGAGGTTATTAAAAAGACTTGTTTCAAGGAAGAAAGAGGAAGAGCGAGGGACAAATGCAGAATGGAGGAAGGAAGAGATGGAAGACCAGCTTTTGCTACTTTTATTACTACTTGGTTCCAATCCCGTTTCAATGTCTTGTCAACGTTCAGATTTTATCTACAAAATGGTGACTTCCTCCAAATGATTCAGAAGACTCAATGTAGCAGGCCTATTTGTGTCCTGTTATCATGACTTTGTTACATTGAAAAGCTTAGTTTTATTAAAATAGGTCTCATTCTTAATCCCCTTGGCAGCTACCCTCAGAGATTTTTAAATACATCAAGACATGCCTGGGAGCAAATATAACTGAGCCATTAAATGTGGCCTGAACTTTTACCCCTCCACCAGTCTCTCAGCTACAAATCCTGGGAAAAACCCTGAGGGAGCCCCTGAAAATCACAGGTTATGGCGTAGACATGGCCAAGTCCAAGAACCTCACTATACACAACCAGTGCTGAAAATGGCACAGACATGACACCAAGAAACTCTGTTAGTAAAGATATAAATTTGTTAAAGTGGTGGAACTCAAGTTCCTGAGGAAGATGCATTTTGTCAAAAAGTACAAGAATGTCCTGAAGAAGTAATGGGCCAACAATGCTGAAGATATGAGTGCAGAATTGCATTCTTCCAACCTAAGGATAAAGCCCACAGTATCAATGGTGTCAGTTGCAAGCTTCATTTGCCTGCATCAACCACTCCAAGCTTGGGAAGTATGCCTGAGCCTGCAGTGCCGAAGGTCAAAGACCAAGGTAAAGACCAAAATTGAGCCTCCAACCAAGGGCAAGGCCCAAGATCAAAGCAAGCCTAAGTCAAACTAATCTCTGGCCACAGTCCCAGCCCATGGAACACCTGCACCTGCTGCCCCAGTTTTGGCTCAGCCTCTTCCGAAAGGTGCTCCACCATAATAGCTTTCACTTGCCAATGCAAGTCCAGGAAGATGGGTGTGACCTCCAGGCTGCTGTCTGCATGGAACTATAGTGTCCTCCTGTGCTGTTTTAAAAATAAACCTAAGACAGAAAAGATGGAGTAGGGGAAGGACCTTGAAACTGATGAAGGTGTTATATTAGACACAGATATCCTCAGAATTCTGTTCACATCGACTCGCACCCACAGATCATAGCCAGATTCAAGCATCCATGGTCTTATAAGTTGCACTGACACTGGATTTCTGCCTCTGCAATGAATAAAATATGATCAAATACACTTGGCAAGCATGAACATCAGCAGACAAATTTCAAATAAAGATTATAACACTACTGAATTACATTAAAAAGAAAAACCTGTCAGTAATTTTCAAGTTGGCTTAACCCATTAGTCATCTTAAATTGTAGTTTTATTTGTGTATTCTGCTGATGCAAAAATATCATTATGACATGACCTAGAATTATACCACAGACAGGACAAAAGCAGGAAAAAGAGAAAAGATAGAAAAGAAGTAAGTCACAGTCTAGTCTTAAAACTAATGCATACAAATATAAGTGACCAAGGACAAAGAAAACCTACCTAATGAACAAACGGGGCAGGACACTTGTACGTATACTTGTATGTGCAACTCAGCTGAACATCATTGCTTGGTTCTTCTGTTGCCTCATTGCCTAAATCAGGTCACACATCTGATTTAATCAATTGTTCAAAGAATGAACTGCTGATTTTTTCAGTGAGAGAGATGATGTGTTTTGAAAAACAGCATTTTTATATAAGCTGCATGATTGCAACTTCCACAATGTGGTCATTCAATAATAATGTATTGAGAGGCCTAGTTACTCTAATGATGAAAAGAAATGTACCAATAAGCAATTTAGTTAACAATTTTAAAATCAAAAACTACACATAAAACCTGCCACTTTACCATAAGCATTCTTTGAGAATATTGATTTCTAAGAACATAAGAAACAATTATTTCTAAGAAAAATGCACAGGTTCTTTTTTAATCATGAGAGAAAGCAAAGTTAGGAAGCAGTGAGTATAGCTGCTTTCAAAGGAACTGAGGGTTTTATAAATTCTATTAAATGACTTCTAAGACAGACGGCAAAAGGGAATTATCTGCCCTCAAGTTATCTATTGAAGAGTAAATGAGCACCTGCCTGTTAAATTGGTAGTTTTAAGTTAATGTTTAATCATTTAGGATATAGAGAATGTGCTAATGGTGTTTTCATAAATATTAAATAACAGAAATTTTCTGCATTTTCAGATACAAGAGAAGTAATCAGTAACTGGCATCACTCAATCAGTTTCATGAGATAGATGTAAAACACTTGGCTGGGATTTAGCATGAGGGATTACATGCTACATACACACAAAAGAAGAGGACTTTGTAAAAGAGGGGATGATGGGGCACAGCACAATGGCTGAATGGGTAAATCATCTCCTTTTAGGCACCAGCATCCCATAAGAGCACCGGTTCATGTCCAGGCTGCTCCACTTCCCATCCAGTTCCCTGCTTACGGCCTGGGAAAGCACTGGAGGATGGTCCAAAACCTTAGGACTCTGCACCCATACAGCAGACTTGGAAGAAGCTCCTGGTTCCATAGCAGCTCAGTTCCAGCCATTGCTCTGTCTCTCCTTCTCTCCATAAATCTGATCTGCCTTTCCAATATAAATAAGTCTTTTTTTTAATGAAAGAGTACACTATGAATAGAATAGCTATAACAATGTCCGATGTCTTTATAGGTATCTTTCATAGGTATACACGGTACTCAGAGATAGTAAAATGTAGTGACTACTAAAGACAAAAGAGGGTGGGGCAAATTCCTTCAAACTTTCCAGGAACACTGCCCCAAAATGTAAGGATGTGGAAACTGATCACTGATGAGATCCAGCATCATAAATGTTTAAAAGCTAATGTGGCTGGGGCCAGTGCCATAGTTTATTAGGTTAAGCCTCTACCCGTGGCACTGGCATCCCACATGGGTTCCAATTCCTGTTATGGCTGCTCCACTTTTTACCTAGTTCCCTGTTTGGGGCTTGGGAAAGCAGAAAAGGGCTCAAGTCCTTTGGCCCCTGCACCCAGGTGGGAAGCCCAGAGGAAGCTCTTGAATCCTGGCTTGGGACAGGCTCAGTTGCAGTCATTACAGCCAGTTGGGGAGTGAACCCGTGGATGGAAGACCTCTCTCTCACTGTTTCTCCTTCTCTCAGTAACTCTGCCTTTGAAATAAAAATAAAATAAATCCCCCAAAACAAAAAAGCTATTGGGCTTATTAAAACAGTATTGAACCAGAAGTGACAAATTCTGAGGACAAAATTCCCACATACATGTAATTGAAGGATGGTTTTTAAATTATTTTATTTAGTTTAAAAGCAAATAGAGGTTCCGGCGGCGTGGCCTGGCGGCTAAAGTCTCGCCTTGCACGCACCTGGGATCCCATATGGGCTCCGGTTCTGATCCCGGAAGCTCCACTTCCCATCCAGCTCCCTGCTTGTGGCCTGGGAAAGCAGTTGAGGATGGCCCAAAACTTTGGGACCCTGCACCCGCGTGGGAGAACTGGAAGAGGTTCCTGGTTCCCAGCTTCAGATCGGAGCAGCGCCGACCCATTGCGGCTCACTTGGGGAGTGAATCATAGGACGGAGGATCTTCCTCTCTGTCTCTCCTCCTCTCTGTATATCTGACTTTGTAATAAAAATAAATAAATCTTAAAAAAAAAAAAAAAAGCAAATAGAGAGACAAACACAGAGGTCCCATCTAAAGGTTCAGTCTCTGGCCTGGACTGGGCCAAGACAAAGGAGCCTGGAAGAAACCCAGCAATATGGTCCATCACCTGCTGCCTCCCCATAGGCACATTAACTGGAACAGCCTCAAATGGGGGCATTCCAGTATCAAAGTTAAGTTTACCTAATGGTGCCTTAACCACAACATCAAACATCTACATGGTCATTGACATTAGAAAAGAAAAAACAACAGGGTCCCTAGCATAGAAATTATTTTTCTCCCAAACACCTAAGAGAAGACAATCAAAGCCTATTGGCTATTGTGATGTAAGGGATAAGACACTAGATGTTAATGCAGACACATCTAGGTTTAGGTTATCAGACTCCTGGCTGGCTTGATGTCAAGAATATCAAATCAGCCATTAGAGTGAAAGTTTTATCAGATCTGCCTCAGGCTTTCCTGCATTCAATGCTAGAAAGTGTTAGAAAGTTCCAAAAGCAGAGGGAGTGTGACCTGATACATGCACAGTATCATATAGCTAGAAAAACCAAAGGCATGCATCCTTCTATATTACAAAATTCAGGTAACATAGTACTCATAGAGGCTTCAAGGGAAAAACAAGAGCTTGAAGAAGATAGTCAATCAAGACGTGAATGACAGAAGACATAGTAGAAGAATAAAAGTGCATACCTAATAAGCATTAATATAGGATAAAGGCTAAATGACTTGGGATAGAGGAACACACATTTTATAGGCCAAGGAAATGAAGAAATATTTCTTCCCTCTCCCTCACACAAAAAAGGAGTGGATAAGTGAAGAAAGAAGGAGTCGGGAGAACAGAGTAAACATGCTAATCACTCATTCTTTGGGTTGAAGTGGAAAGTTCAAAACACTAAACAACCTCTAGGGAAACAAGGAATAATAAATTAGAATTTCTGCCATTTACATCAAAATGGATGCAACTCAAGGACATGGTGTTGAGGAAAATAAGCCCAACACGAAAAGATGAATACTGCATATTCTCCCCTATAGGGGGGTACTAAATTTAAAAAGAAAAAAAGAATCAGAAACAAGATAAAACAGAAAAGAAATTACAGTGTGTATCAGAATTGCAGCAAATATAGTTTAGTCAAACTTTGTTTTATTTCTTTATCAAACCAATAGCCAAGAATGTTTTACGATTATAGTTTTAATGATCCATGACAATAAATTTTATGTGGGTAAAATGGTCCATTTGCTTATTGTTTGTAACTCTCCTCTACATTCCTGCTTAAACGAGGGTCTTTATTGCTTTTCAATTAATGAACACTTTTTAAATGGAGCATTAAGTCCTTGACTCTAATGTAAATTAAAAATATGTTATCTTAAAGATGGAAAAGAGAGGTGGTAGTGAAGGAAGAAAGAAAGAGAAGAGAGAGAGGAAGAGCCGGGAGGAATGAGGAAAAAAAAGAAAGAAGGAAAGGAAGGAGGGGGGAGGGTTGAGTAAGAGAAAGGCGAGAGGAAGAAACCAGGGGGAAAAGAAGGAAGGAAAGGCAAAGAGAAAGGAAGGAAAAGAGGAGAATATCATTCTTATAATTATGTCTATAATTATATAGAATCTATTAAAGATCAGAATCTAAAAATAAATTTTAAACTAATATAATGATGTAAATAGCAACAACTGAGTTGTAGAAAAGTGGGAAGGATTATAAAGATTAATTTAACTGATTCTAAAAAATAAATAATATTTAAATGACAAATCATAATTTAGAAATTATAAAATGCTTTGAAATTATAAAACAAACACTTGAAGAAAATACTAACAATGAGATATTAAAAAGATCATCAAAGGAAACTGCAAATAAAAATGCCAAAAATACAATTTATAAAGGCCAAAGAAAATCAATGGCCATCAAAAGATAATTGATTAAATAAATTTTGGAAGCGCTTGTGGAATATCCACATAACAGGCTACGATGTAATTATTTAAAGAATCGAATAACGCTTTTACAGAAACAACCTTCAAGTTGTGTTGCTAAGGGGAAATGAATTTCAAATTATGTGAATAGGATAATTCCATTAACATCTCCCATATGAACACACACACACAGATGTGTTTTTTAAATTTTAGTTTTAAATAAGGACAATTCCTGCACAAATTGAGCTAGAATCAATAATGATATCCTTGCTTAGCTAGAAAACTGATGTTAAATTTTATTACTTTTTCCTTTTTTGGTACTTTATTTTTAGTTAATTAAAGAGAACAAATGTCATGTATTTCCTATATAGAATTTGAAGAGCAAACTGATACTTTTCAACCTATCACATCTCCTACTCTTTTCCTTCCTTTCCTTTTAACTTTGATAATGACATACTTTCTTTTTTAAAAAGATTAATTTTATCTTGATTGAAAAGGCAGAGAGCAGGAGAAAGAAAAATCTACCATCTGCTGGTTCACTCCCCAAGTGCCTGAAATGGCCAAGTTGAGTTGATCTGAAAGAAGTAGCCAGGAACTTCTTCCAGGTCGCACATGCGGATGCAGGGTCCCAAGGCTTTGGACCATTCGCTATGCTTTCCCAGGCCGTAAGCAGGAGCTGTGAAGTGTAGCAGCCGAGACATGAACCAGCATCCATATGGGATCCCGGAATATTCCAAGGTGAGTATTTAGCCACTGAGCCATCGCACGAGACCCATAATTACATATTCTCAGTTCATTTTATAATTACAAGCTTAACTCTCCACTAAAGAATTTAGCAAATAGTAAAAACATTGTTTTCTCAAGAGGATAGACAAGGGTTATAAACAATAATCAAATTGCAAAATGTCAATTTTGCATATCTACACTTTTTGTATTTTGTGTATTAGTTATCACAAATAAGGGAAAATATATGACACCTGTGCTTCTGGACTGGCTTATTTTACTAAGCATAATGCTCACCAATTGCATAGTTTTCTGCAAAGCACAGGATTTCATTCTTTTTATAGCTAAGTAGTATTGCACCCCGTATACACATCTGACTTCCTTTATCCAGTCACCCACTGATGGACATCTGGGTTGATTCAGTACTGCGCTATTGCAAGTTGAGTTGCTATAGCTTGGGTGTACAGATAAGTTCTTAATTTAATTGATTTCATTTCCTTTGGGTAAAGAAACCACTTAGTTAAGAAAATACATATGCATTTACATACTTCCCTACAAATATGTACAAATACATGTTTCCTCATAGAAGTTGATAGAAATGAGTGTGTATTTTGAAGCATATTACTATTGTGTGTATGTTCAAGCATATTGCGATTATGTGTATATTTAAGAATATTTACTACTGAAGTAGTAAACAGGAAATAAATCAGTAAGTTGTGACGGGAAAAATATAAAATATCAGGTTAGCTTTTCATCTCACATCACAATAATTTCCAGCTGGATAAAAGAGATAAATAAACACTTCAAAAAAAAGTAGAAGAAATTGTAAAGGAGAATTTAACTGATATTCAGTCGGAAAAGGATTTCTAGACATCCTAAGGAGGCAAGCAAAACATCCATAGCAACATATCAATCAAGGGGTTAATATAAAGACTGCGAAGATACTTATTTGTGAAATAAATATAAGTAGTCAACAGAATGAAACACAGTGATACTCAAAATGCTTTTGGAAAAATGGAATTAAAAGATGATGTAGGATCTAGTGTTGCGGAGATGCTACCTGAAAAGCTGGCATCCCAAATGGGCACCAGCACACGTCTCAGTTGCTCTACTTCTGGTCTGCCCACTGTTAACGGCCTGGAAAAGCAGGGGCTAGGGAGGTTACACGGAGTTTTTGGCCCTTCTCCACCCACGTAGGAGATACAAAATGGCATGTCGGGCTCCTGGCTTCTGCTTGGCTCCATGCTGGCCATTGAGGTTATCTGGGGAATAAACTGGTAGGTATATAGGTAGGTAGGCAGGTAGACAGGCAGGTAAGTAGGTAGAAATAGAGATAAACCAAACTCTCTCTCTCCCCCCTCCCTTTCTGTAGCTCAACTTTCAAAACTAATTAAGTTCATCTTAAATAAATAAATACTGTGATGTTGTTTACTTCCCATGAGCTACATGAAGAGCCCTCATGAAGATGTCTCTGTAGCTGTTTACTGGGTACCAGCTGCACTATTTGTCCTGCTGGGCTTGAGGGGCTCAGAGATGAGCTAAAAAAACCTCACAGATCCCAGCGTTGAGCGAAGGAAGGACATCTTCAATTAGGTGAATTTTCACCTTGTAATTAATTTATCAAAACTGACTGACAGGCCCGGCAGCGTGGCCTAGCGGCTAAAGTCCTCGCCCTGAACGCGCTGGGATCCCATATGGGCGCCTGCGGCTCCACTTCCCATCCAGCTCCCTGCTTGTGGCCTGGGAAAGCAGCAGAGGATGGCCCAAAGCCTTGGGTTCCTGCACCTGTGTGGGAGACCTGGAGGAGGTTCCAGGTTCCTGGCTTTGGATCGGCACAGCACCAGCCGTTGCGCACACTTGGGGAGTGAATCATCGGATGGAAGATCTTCCTCTCTGTCTATCCTCCTCTATGTATATCCGCCTTTCCAATAAAAAAAAAAAAATCTTAAAAAAAAAACCTGATTGACATCTAAATTAAAAAAAAAGAAAGAACCACAATTGGTTACTTTCTAAATAACCATCTAAAGCATGTTCAGGGTAGCTGTTACTCGAAATTATAGCACGTTATAGCAATATCACTGTGTGTGGCAGCATCAGTGCCTCCTTTTGCCTCTGCTACCTGGTAGGCCATGGAAGTGCATTGCCTCCTTCATCCACAAAAGGTACCCTATTCCACTGTTGGTGGGAATGTAGGCTAGTGCAGTCACTTTGGAAGTCAGTAGGAAGAGTACTCCAACAACTGAAAAGTGATCTACCATACAACCCAGCTATCCCACTCCTGGGACTACGCCCAAAGAAAATGAAATCAGCTTATGAGAAAGCAACAGGCAACCCCATATGTATAGCACAATACACAATAGCAAAGACAAGGGAACAACTCAGATGCCTATCAGTGGCTGAACAGATAGAGAAACTGTATATATCCACTCTATGGAATACTACCCAGCCATAAAAAATAATGAAATTCTACATATTGCACCAAAACGGTCCCAAATGGAGATCACCATGCTTAGTAAAATGAGCCAGTCCCAAAAGGGCAAATATCAAATATTCTCTCTGATATAATACAGCACTTAAGCAAACCACAAGATAAACAGATCCATGTAACCAACTACATAGATATACTCTCACAGATGAACACTATAATAGAGACTAGAATGCTGGATAGTAAAGTTACATTACAGTATGCTTCTCTACTCCCCAAAAAAGAAGGACCCCCATTATGAAACATGCAAATATCCACATACAGCCTGATACTAAATATATTTCCACTATCAACACCTAGCATGTTGTGACACAGTTACATAGCAGAAAGTTAATTTTGCAACCATGACTTAGGGATTCTGCTACTGTAACCATGTGGGGAGTAATAGTGGAATAGAGAGAAAAACTCCTTTACCTACAAAACTGTATTGTCTCACACCTTAAGTCCTTACAGATACAGGAGGCAGCTTTAACGTAATTTCCTTCATTTTTTTTCTTAGGAAAACTGAATACTTTTCAGAGAGAAAGCAATTTTATTCTAACTAACACACTTAATAAAAGGTGAGGGCATGATTCTAGTTTGTCCAGCCCCCTGAACCAGGCAACCAGGTGACAGAATACAAACAGAACCAATCAGACACATGCCTGCTTGGTCAGCTGATGTGTCCCACAGACACAAGCTAACTCTCTATAGATCCTGAATGGCTGCTTGCACAGCATCATTGAAATTAATGCATGCATTCCTTTACTTCCTATAGTATATTTTCACACTAAAAATATAGAGAAATAGTGCATTTCCATTTTTGTTGGTTGGTTTCAATTTGCCTCTGATAGTCATTTTGACTGCAATTTGACTTCATGATGTAATTGCACTTGAATTTTCTCTATCTGTTAAGGTAGCAGAGCAGGAAAAAGCACATGGAGCCACTGCCAGGGCAGTGCAGCATTAGGTCTCATCAAGAATTATGTGGCCGAAGGGCCCAGCGCAGTAGTTTAGTGGCTAAAGTTCTCATCTTGCACATAGCAGGATCCCATAGGGCACCAGTTCATGTCCTGGCGGCCCTGCTTCCCATCCAACTCCCTGCTTGTGGCCTGGGAAAGCAGTCAACGATGGCCCAAAGCCTTGGGACCCTGCACACATGTGGGAGACCCAGAAAAAGCTCCAGGATCCTAGCTTCAGATTAGATCAGCTCCAGCTGTTGCAGCCACTTGGGGAGTGAATCAGTGGACAGAAGATCTTCCTCTCTGTCTCTCCTTGTTGGTAATTGCCCCTGGGCCCCTCCTGCTACCTGGTGGGCATGGCTTAGATCGTACTTGCCCTTGACCTGAGGCACAGCTTCCAGCCCCACGCGTGGAACATGAGACCTCCAACATGACTAGAAGGTCAAGAGGAATAAACAGCTTTCTAACCAATCACAGTGTCTTTGGTGGATGTGGGTACTGCTGGAAGATACCTTCCTGCCCGTGTCCCCTTCCTTAACCTTTAAAACTTATAATTTGTGTATAATAAAGCAGACCAACACAGTGTGCAAGGACAATAGGACAGGCCATTGCTTTATAAATCATGAGCAGCACAGCTATTAGAATGATTGTAGGAAGAAAAAGAGAGGGTAGTGTGTGTGTATGAGTGTGTGTGTGTGTGTGTGTGCATGCTCCCTGTGCCCCCAAACAGGAAACTTCACCTAATCAGCATTAACAAAATCCTGTTTTAAGTTTAAGTTTCACTAAGTAGTGATGACTTTGGCAGTTGCAAATATGTGCATTTGGAAAATTAAGCTTCTCCTTGATGCCACAGTTGCTGGCACTGGGATTTCTTCTCAGGTACAACCCTGATGCCTACAATGCTTTAACCATGACTGACATCTCTTCCTGCTTTGGTGAATTCATTTGCCCTGGGCACCCTTGCTGTAGTAGATGGCTACTATGTGAGTCTCTGGCTTCTCACAGACTTGCAGCTGATCGTCCCAAGCTCTTTCAACCTTGGTTCCCAGAGATGATTTGAGTTACCTTGTGGAGCCAAGCATAGGACAATGATTTTTTGTCACAAACCCACTAGAGCTTTTATGATACCTGCCTGAGAGGGAAAGGAGCACTGTTAGAGATAAAACATATGTTTTCTCATGTAAGGCTATGGAGAGATACTTTAGATAATGCTGTTAAAATGAATCAATGGTTCCCCTCTTTCTTGCACAGGCTGTATCCCACAGAAAGTGTTACTATACTTACTTTTTACTATAACATATATATGTCACTTGGGAGATGTAATTAGGTTTTATAAATAGCACCCTTTATTCCACAAACATTAACCAATTATTGCATTTCATTTTACTAACACTCACTGAATACCTTGCTGCCAGTAAAAGCAGGAATTTCCAGTCATGATGCCATAATCACAACCAAGCTTCCTCCTACCTTGACCTGTCTTACCTTGTTGCCCTAGACTATAATGTTACTATAAGTTAAAGCATGCTTTCCCGTTGGCACGTTCTCCTGGATTATGGTGAAAAATCACAAAAGGAAGATGACATGTGGCCTGACTTTGAGATTGAAACATAGGGAGCACTGATCCTGCTGCCACTCAAACATCATGGGCCCCAAGGATGGACAGATTGCTAAAGACAGCAATCAGGAAATTCCAAACATTGTCCTGCATCAACCCTAAATCTGCAGCCTTGACCTTGAACATGGAGATGCTTACTTGCACAGAAAGCTGGATCAGAATTCTGCAAACTCTTGCTTCCCCAGGCTAGGCACCAAGAAATTGAACACTCTCACTTTATTTCTTGTTAGCCTTCAACCAAATGTGAACTCTTTGGGGACCCCAAACACCCCAGATTATTTCCACACTTAGATCCTTGGGTTTGTAGTTTCTCCTGTCTGCCTAGAAATCTCTACTCTACTGTCCCCTGCCCAACATCTAAACCAGTACTATTAGTTCTCTCCAAAGTCTTCCTTTGCTTACCTTTGCCCCCATAATACATTGTACCTGGGTCTCTCATAATGTTAGATTAGTATCACATCAGTGCATACTTACTTGTGTGTTTTTCCTTAAGTACTGTTAGGTCCTTAAAGTCAGAGTTTATATCTACCTGACAATGCATGCCCTGAAACTCCATGTAGCCTGTTACATAATAGAAACTTAGGAAATAAGAGATAGGTGAACTGGAGTATCTTTAATATCAAATATGCTTGCTAACTGTGTTTTCAAACATTAATTAATGGGGAAAACTACAGCATACATAGAATTAATCTAATTATTACTTTGTTCCCTTGACCAAGGGACTTTGTAGTTAAAGTTCTAATTTCCTATCTGTATGATGACTATAGTATCATCTACTTTGTTGTGATAGTTAAATAAGAAAATGCCTAGAAAGTCGCTTAGATACATTTCTAATAGATAATAGAAACTAAATTACTTTTGGATAATGCACTGATCAAAGTGAATCTAAACTTTTAATACATTTTGCAAGAGGCAAATTTTCATTTACTTGTTGTCTTTTGTTTGTTTTAGGGGAAATTTTGTTACTTTTCACCTGATTTATACTGATCTTTCCCTCAATTATCCTCTTTACTGTATGAGAACAAAAAGCCATCAATTCACATCCCTAGTAATTCCGGGCTGGATAACTCACATACATGTTGAGTCAGCAGGGACTCCAATTTAGAACCACATCAGCAGACATCATGCTCTGTAAATATTTCAAATATTGATGGACATGGCTGTTTCCACTATTCTAAATTACCATATGTGTCTATCACTCAAATTTATTTCCATTCACAAGTAAGCTTCATGATGTTATTCTTAGGGGGAAGAAAGAACCATGGATCTAAATTTCCATACATCAGTCTTAGTCATTGTCATCCCATCAAGGATCGGCCAGGGAAAGTAAAGTTTATAAATTGATGATAGGAGAAAATTCTGCATAATCTCATAGGTCAGCAATGTTTTGAAGCATGTTAAAAACTAAAGGTCAAACCCCTAAAAGTCAAAAGGTATCTATCAGAGGCAGCAATCTTTTTTAACTTCATTTAAAACCACAAACATGCTTATTTCCCAAAAGGTCTTAGAGATTTACTTGCAATATAAGTACAATTGGAAATAAAGTTAACTTCAGTACTCTACTAATTGGGCCCATCCAGGTATCTGAGTCAGAGTCGTCTCCTCAGCCACAAATGCACAACACCCATTCCCATCTCTTTTCTACTTCCCCGTTCTACGCACCCTCAGTTCAAATGCTGGGCGCCACTATATATTAGAACTAAGGATTTGAACATTGGCTTAGTTTCCTGTTAAATTTAATTTCTTCTATGAAATGAAAAAATATTTATTTCAATGATTGCTATCATAGTTAGACAATGATCAAAGTTTTAGCCCAATCCCTGCCTAGCATTACTGTAGCACACACTGCACAGCTAAAGATTTCTTTCCTATCGTTGTTCTGCTTATCCTGTCCCCATCCCCTAACAGACCCAGTGTATCCAATAACATTCCTAAATGATTGTTTCCTTCTCTGTTTCTACTGTATGAGTTACACTCAGCACTGATTATACTTAGAAGTTGTTGTGAAAACAAGAATCTTAAGACTTATTTTGTGAAATCAATTACTCGGGAGACCATCTGCCCCAAGGAAATCACCATTTACTCTCCCAGTGATGCAACTGACTACTTCCAATATACCCTCAAAACAATTTTGGCTTATCCAGTAAGATCATAGTTTTCTTAGAGATAATTACACAATTATGGAGAGAAAACAATTCAGCTAACCCAGAAACAACCCATTTTATGTTGCTAAATTATGTGCTAGTGGTAGTCCTGGATATGCCCAACTAATGTCAATCCTCCAGGGGGCTCTACAAACAAGGTATGAAAGAGCTGGCAGCCAGATACACAGGGCCAAGAACACTCTAAGCAGATTTCCAATGAAGTAAAGCATAAGATTCTCTTGCAAAGGTCCAACTTTTACCTGATCATCAAAATCAATTAAAATTACTAGGCAGCCTCCCAGACCTACAATATCTTGGGAGAAGTTCATCAACATGACTAGGCATTAATTACTAACAGTATTATTAATTGGACTCAATCAACAGTTGGGTCTGAAAACCTCAATTCTGCTATATTTCCTTAGGAAATCATTATTCCATCTGCAGGTGGGGATCCCCCAAGTCCCAGAGAGAAAATCAAGGTGCTGCCTGGCTCACAGAGGAAGACACCTGGAAATCGGAGAGAAGGAGGAGGAACATTAGCAGGAACAGTTCCAACCTTCCCCTCTTGCGATTTGAGACCCAAGGACCAGGAGGAAGCAGGGACTCCGAAGAAACCCGGGTGGTCTCCAGCACAGGTTTTAATGACCCAGGTGTTTTCCTGAGGGATGCAGCCTCTGTGTGGTTACAGACAAGCCTGAGAGGGATCCCTGGGAGACGTACAGTCTCCTGTCTTGTCATTTTACCTGCATCAAGAGAAGAGTTCAGGATAATGTAAATTATGTATATCTTTTCTTTAAAAATTGATGCAAATATTTCATAGACTGTACAGTAAATAATAAATACATTTGAAAAACACAATATAAATATTTGATAGCTAGCAGAGCAACTGTGTAATGCAGAATTACACACAAACCTTCAAAAAGTCCAATAAATCCTATGTAACATACAAAATTCAACGTGACCAACAAACAGCCATAGGTGCAGTTGTAAAAAATAGTGTTTCTTTTTTTTTCCTTAAGGGGATATTAAATCAAGACGTCACAGTCTGTAAGAGCCTGCTTGAGAATCAGCTGAAATTTTGGGAGCTCCCAAATGTCCATGCTTCTGATAATTTTTGGCTTGCATCTTGAAATAATAAAAATGCTCTCTGCCTCTGAAACAAATGCAGAAATACCACCTCATGCAGCCGCTGCTTTTCATGCAAAGAATTTCCAACCCTGCCTTAGTTTCTTTCCCAGAAATATTACATAATAATAAACATCAGCTACCTCACTGTAAAACAGGCAAGTCAATTTTTCCCACACGCATCAATGAGTCAAATCTTTAAGCAGGAATCTCCAGTCAAATAAATGCTTTTGCAAATTATTCAAGAAACAGCCCATTCTACTCACAATTCCTGATGCCCATTCTGTTCTTGTTTTCACATCTCTCTGCTCTTCTCTAATTATGGGTAACTGCAGTCCCCATGCCCCCACACAAGTTCATCTCTGTCCTTATCCACTTCTGCTATTCCTGATCACATGTGCTTTCAAGATCCAGACCCAGTACTGTTCCCCAGGGAACACTCACAGAACACTGCATATGCCTCTATTATTGTGTGTCCACAAAGAGACGTTGAGTAGATGAATCAGGTAATGTGTCTGTGTGTGGTGACAGCATACACCATGTGTGAAAGAGGAAGACAGAAAGCAGAAAAAAACAGGGAAATGTTCCAAACTGCATAGCTTCCCTCTTATGGAAACATAGCTCTGGGGAGGAGTAATAATTCCATGTCTTGGGTGCATTGCTGAGGCAGGTGAGTTCAGCTGCCACTTACAATACCAAAACTCACAACAGAGCACAAGTTCAAGTCCCAGCTGCTCCACTTCCAATGCAGCGCTGATGTGCTTGGGAACACTAAATCACGGCCCAAGTGCTTGGGTCCATGTTATCCATGTGGGAGACTCGGATGGAATTTCTGGTTCCTAGCTTCAGTCTCACCTATTTCCAGCTTTTACAATCATGTCAATTCTGGAAGATCCCTTTTCTTCCTTTCTTTCTGTCACTCTGCCTTTCAAATAATAATTTAAAAAAATAAGCCCATGGGACTAGCGTGATGGCTCATTGGCTAACCCTCTGCCTTGGTAGCGCTGGCATCTCATGTGGACACTGGTTCACGTCCCAGCTATTCTGCTTCCCATCCAGCTCCCTGCTTACAACCTGGGAAAGCAACAGAGAATGGCCCAAAGCCTTGGAACCCTGCCCCGATGTGAGAGATCAGAGGAGGCTCCTGGATCCTGTCTCCCTACTTCATTTCAGGTTGCTCCCCACTTGGGGAGTAAATCAACAGATGGAAGATCTTTCTCGCTGTCTCTCCTTCTCTCTGTAAATCTGCCTTCCCAAGAAAAATAAACAAATCTTTAAAAAACAAAAAGAAGCACATGTATTTACAATGGTTGTGGGGGGTAGGTAGTCAGTTTTCCTGGTTATAACACAATAGTTATATAGAACATATTTTAAGACGCTCAAAGGACACTTTCCACATTTAGCTGTGGAAAGTGGAAACAGGAGTGATCATTTAGCACAGCTATTAAGACATCCAACTTCCACATTGGAGATGGAGTACTTCAGTTGGAGATCCGGCTTGGGTTCCTGATTCCAGCTTTCTATTAATGCAGACCATGAAGACAGTAATGATGGTTGAAGTCAACAGATTCCTGCCTATGTGGGCGACCAACAATGAGTTTCTAATTCTTGCCTTGGACCCAAGACCAACAACTGAGAACTTGCTCTTTGTCAGTCTCTCTCTCTCTCTCTCTCTCTCTCCCTCTCTCTCTCTCTCTCTACCTATCTCTATCTCTATCTCTCTCTCAGTCTCTTCCTATGTTTTACTAACTCTCAAACCAATCCTTAAAAAAATATTTTCAATAAAAGTTTGCATCAAATTATCCCCACATGTTTGATGGAGGCTATTTATTTACTTGGCTTTCCCCTTGAAGTGACAATGGCGAGTGAAAGAAAAAATCCGTGACTTACCCAGAGGTATACAAAGGAACAACACTGACTCAGTTCTCCACAACTAAAAGATCATTTGTCATTAAGAATGTCTAGGTATGTATAGCCAACAACCATGAAAAAAATGCTTGGAGTTTGGGGCCAGCATTGCAGCATGGCAGGGAAAGCTGCCGTTTCCAATGCTGGTATCCTATGTGAGCATGACTTCAAGTCCCAGCTATTCCATTGTGATCCAGTCCTCTGCTAATACTCTGTAAGAAAGCAGAAGATAGCCCCAGTGCTTGGGCCCCTGTCTCCCTCAGGAAAGAACCTGGTACAGCTCTGGCTGGTCCCTGATTTCACCCTGGCCCAGCTACAACTGTTCCTGCCTTTTGGGAAACAAACCAATGAACAGAAGATCTCTGTGCATTTGTCTCTCACTCTGTCTCTCCCTTAATCTCTGTAACTCTGTATTGTAAGTAATAAACAAACCTTTATTTTAAAATTGATGAATATCATCTAGAACATTGGCAGTTAACGGGAAAGAATTTCCAAAGGAAAAACAAAAGAAAATATTTATCCCTGATCTGTGAGAATAAAGACTTCCATTTATGAATTGGAAAACAGACTAATAGAAGAATCTATCTCAAAAAGAAAAGCACTGGAGAAATGTTTAGATCTCAACGTACAACACTAAATGGCAGATGACTGAATGGAAAAAAATAATGAATCATTTAGGGTCGTTTCACTGCATGGAATAATGATTGAAGCAGAAAAGAAATTAAGGCATAATCATGAGAAACCAGTGAGTAGAAAGCTGGGTAGACAGAAAGCTTCAAAATGTGAAAAGGAGCCTAGTCCAGACACCTTGACTGTAATGATTGTGGTCAAGAGCCAAAATCCCAATAGAATTGGCCTGTTGCTTGGTCCACATGCGCACACAACAGAAGGGATGTGGTGGAAAAAAGTCATTAAGGACCTCACAGTGCCGGGACAGAAACTCTTGATTTATCGTTTTCTGTGACCCCACCAATAAGAAATTCTTCCAATGGCTGAAATGTCACCAGATGGGTGAAATGCCCGAGGAGCTGCCACAAGATGGCAAATTTACTCTACCAATGATTCTGGGATAGGACTTCAGAACACAAAGAAATCCCTGGACACAAACCAGGGGAGCAGTGGGGAGAAGGAGAATTGTCTAAATGTTCATTGCATTTCATTAAGATGGAACAAGATGAAAACTCAAGATGAGACTAGGGCAGCAGTTATTACTGTTCAAGAAATAGCTGAAGTACACTAGAACTGTAACAATAATAATACTAAGTGAAATATCTTTACAAACATAAATTTATCTGGTTGCCAGGCATAAGAAAACACACCAGTGAAAAGATGCCCTGAATTGGTTGAGAGGGTAAAGGTGAAGGTTTTGGGTCTGAGCAAATTAGTTCTCCGGGGAGTATGGAATAAGTTGCTAGATTTATACAGTGTACAGAGTTCTTCAAATATATCCTACTGTTTGTAAGAAAAGAATTTTCTGCTAGGGTCAGTGAGTTCTGCTGTGGGAGCCATGTGGGTCCATCATTCTTTGATTGCTTTGACTACATACAATCAAATCCAATATTTGGTCTTGACATCTCTTGGACAGGGGGAGATATTTCCTTTAGGGTACTTCACTAGAGTTTAAGTCACAGACTAATGTTTCTATATACATGATACTTTTTTCCACCATAAAGAAAAGTATCAAGATTTGAGAGGCAAACGAGTTGCCCAAATTAACAGGAATGCTCAGCCATTTGACTTTATCATTTTTCCCCCAAATGATACTTAAGAAAGAGGTCATAAAAGATTACATCTGTATAAATTTCAGTAATCCACACTCTCCCAGGGTCCAAACTGAGCTAAATAACCTAATAAACATTTGTATCTTTTTTACAGGTTACAATGAAATTGCTTTGATTAAAAAACTAACAGCTCTTGCAAGGAAAAAAGGAGCCATGGAGAACATGTGTCATCAGTTCGCAAATATTTACTTAGTGCTTGACTTTGCACAAACATTCTTCCAAGACAAGCCAGCCCCCATGGCCAGGAGCCTGGGAAAGTCATCAGAGGTGGACTGGATGGAGACATGAGGATCCCTGAGGCTGGCCTAAGAACAGATTGTACAAGGTGAGGAATCCAGATGATTTCTCAGCGGGCAAAGCCATAAAGTAGAAAGAAGCAGGACAGCAAGGAAAGCTTCTCTGAGGAAGTTGAAAGAAGAAAGAGAAATCTGAGAGTAAATGAATGAAAAGGGGGAGGGAAGGTTCCAGCAGGGTGAGAGGAAAGTGGATTTTGGAGGTTAGGAAGTTTTCTGAGTCTTACTGTCCAGAAGCTTCTCCATGGACAAAGATAGGGAGACAAAGGAAGGGACTGGGCAGGGTGTCAGGTCTGGGTGAATACCAGCCCTCAGAAAGCCCAAGGACCTGATGTGATGGCACAGTGGCTAACCCTCATCTTGCAAATACAAAGATCCCATATGGGCAACAGGTTTGGTCTTGGCTGCCCCACTTTCCATCCAACTCCCTGTTTGTGGCCTGGAAAAATAGTGGGGGATGGCCCAAAGCCTTGGGACCCTGCACTCACAGGGGAGATCTGGAGGAAGCTCCTGGCTTGGAATAAACTCAGCTTCAGCTCTTACGGTCATTTGGGAGTGAACCAGTGCATGTAAATCTGTCTTTTTTATCTCCTCTGTAACTCTAATCTGCCTTTCCAATTAAAAATAAAACTTAAAAAAAAAACAACAACCAAACAACAACAACAACAACAACAAAAGAAATGCTATCCTTCACAGAGCTTCAAATCTAGGCAGAAAGGCAAAACATTAACATTCTGGGCTAGGACAGCCTCTGAAATTGCACCAAGAAATGACACATATTTTTTTGCCAACTTGCTTTGAAATGTAATTTTAGACTTAAAATTTGCTCCTTAATTTATTTTCCTTGGAAAGTATAACTTTTCTGATTTCATTTTTTCTTCTGAATAACTTTTCTAAAAGCCAGTGGAAGTACAGAACAGTAAGGTTTTAATTTGCCCAGTTTCAGCTTCCATTGAGCCTCCCTTCCACAGGTAGCACTGTACAATGTGCTAAACATGGACCATAATAAGGCAAAGACTCTGTATTTTGTTTAGGATTTATTTGTTTTTATTGGAAAGGCAATTTTAGAGAGATAAGGAGAGACAAAAAGATCTTCCACCTGCTAGCTCACTCTCAAATGGCCACAATGACCGGAGCTGAGCTGATCTGAAGCCAGGAGCTTCTTCCTGGTCACCCACAGGTGCAAGGCCAAAGGACTCAGGCCATCATTAGCTTCTTTCCTAGGTCGCAAGCAAGGAGCTGGATGAGAAGTGGAGCAGCCCGGAGCTCAACCAGTACCCATATGGGATGTCAGCACTTGTAAGTGGAGGATTAGTCAATCACATCAACCCGTGAAGCACAAATTCTTGTCCTAGGAAATTTACAACTATTCAGGAAACATAGGCATGTAAAGGTTAAGAGCCAGGTGTTCTATTCTAAGGCGGAAGGATTTTTGTCACTAACATTTTGAACAAATTTTTAAGTTTCTATCAAGTACTTAGCACTATAAAGAACCCCAGGGATCACTATTGAATGACCCCACAGTTCATCCTTTGGAGAAGTTCCTATTTTAAGTGAGGGAAGACATCCATCTTGCTGGACATCCTGACACTCCAACAGCAGCAGCATGAAGAATGGGTACAAGTTGGTGATCACTGAAACGAATGACTTCTTAATGTGCATCCTGACTGCATTATCCCTTCAGCTCAAACACAGTCCTCCTTCTGAACAGAATTGTTCAGAACCCAAACCAAAACATTTATCATTTAAACAGCATCTATCATTTAAGAATTCCTACATTGATCTTCTTCTCTATTTTTGTGCCAGTACCAGGCTGTTTTGATAACCACTGCCCTATAGTATGTCCAGAGGTCCGGAACTGTGATTCCCCCTGCTAACTTCCTGTTCTTGAGAATGGTTCTAGCTATTCGTGTTTTTTTGTGCTTCCAGATGAACCTTTGGATCATTGTTTCCAGGTCTGTGAAGAATGTTTTGGGCAATTTGATTGGGATTGCGTTGAATGTATATATTGCTTTTGGCAGTATAGACATTTTAATGATATTGATTTTACCTATCCAGGAGCATGGGATGTTACTCCATCTTTCTAGATCTTGTTCAATTTCTTTTTTAAGTAGTTTGTAGTTTTCCTCGAATAGGTCTCCTACATTTTTGGTTAGGTTAATTCCCAGATACTTCATGCTTTCCTTTGTTACTTTGAATGGTATCTTGCTGGTTAGATCTTTTTCCAACTTGGGGCTGTTAGCATACACCATGGCTGTTGATTTTTGTTCATTAATTTTGTACCCTGCCACTCTACCGAACTCTCGTATAAGTTCTAGTAGTCTCTGTGTTGAGCCTTTTGGCTCTTCCATATAAAGAATCATGTCATCTGCATATAGTGAAACAATGGAGCAGAATAGAAACACCAGATGGGAACCCACAGAAATACAGCCAAATAATCTTTGACAAAAAGACAAACGACAACCCAGGCAAATGGGAAGGTCTGTTCAATAAATGCTGTTGGGACAACTGGTTGATAGCCTGCAGAAACAAAAAGATAGACCCACATCTCTCACCATATACTAAGATCAAATCCAAATGGATAAAAGATTTAAACCTACATCCAGAAACCTTCAAACTTTTGGAAGAAAATGTTGGAAACACACTGGAACACTTAGGGGTAGGCCCTCACTTCCTAAAAAAGACTCCAAATGCAGTAGAAATCAAGACCAAAATAAACAATTGGGACCTCATCAAACTAAGAAGCTTCTGTACAGCTAGAGAAACAATCAACAAAGTAAAAAGGCAACCCACAGAATGGGAGAAGATCTTTGCACACGACTTAGGTGATAGAGGGCTGATCTCCAGAATATACAAAGAGCTACAAAACAACCAAAATGTCAAAACAAACAAGCCACTCAAGAAATGGGCACGGGAAATGGGCAAACACTTCACAAAGGAACAAACCCAAATGGCAAATAAACATATGAAAAAATGCTCAAGCTCCCTGGCAATAAGGGAAATCCAAATTAAAACATCAATGAGGTACCACCTAACGCCAGTAAGACTGGCCCATATGAATAAAAGCACCAACAACACTTGTTGGCGAGGTTGCGGGGAAAAGGGAACCCTACTCCACTGCTGGTGGGGCTGCAGGCTGGTACAGCCTCTATGGAAATCAGTATGGAGAACATTCAAACAACTCAAATACAACATACCGTATGACCCGGCAATAGCACTCCTAGGAATATATCCAGAACACTTGTTTTATGAGAAACCAACATGCACTCCTATGCTCATAGCAGCACAATCAGTAATTGCAAAGACATGGAAGCAACCAAAATGCCCATCAACAGAGGATTGGATAAGAAAGCTATGGTTCATCTACTCCATGGAATACTACTCAGCTATTAAACAAATCAAAATGCAGTTCTTTGTGGCCAAATGGGCCAAACTGGAAACCATAATGCTAAGGGAAATGAGCCAATCCCAAAAGGTTAAATACCACATGTTTGCCTTAATTTAAGATGACACGATGTTATGTATAACAAGTTATGTTATGAATGTTATATGTTGTGTATAAACCTAAATTGAAATGTCAATGAGGTGGTCACAGAAGGTGGATAAGAAATCGCATTTACTTTTACCATATTGGTTACTCATTACTATGTCAATTAATTCCATGGTGATGTAAATTTTTGCTGATGGTATGTTGGAGCTTTTAATTGATCGGGATGATAGTCTGCTGGCTCTGTCTTCAGACCAGAGAGTGTATACCTAAGAAGCCGTTGAACTTATCTGGACAATAAGATGCTGGACTCTATGTTTGGTATATGCTTGCAATGGGGGAATCTCAACTGAACTTGAACTGTGGTTATGCAACAAGGTGGAGGAATCCACCATGGTGGGAGGGTTTGGGGAGGGGTGGGGAGAATCCCAGTACCTATGAAACTGTGTCACATAATACAATGTAATTAATGAATTTAAAATAAAATTAAAAAAAAAAAAAAAAAAAGAATTCCTACATATTGCTCATCAAAAGAAGTACTCCTCACAGTACAAATGCTTAGGCAAAGGTGAGGTCAAGCTCAGAGTGGCACCAGTCAAGCCTGGCATGAACTTCGGGTTCTGACAGAGAACAAGATGTAGACATGAGAGTCTATAGCTTCCACCTACAGAAATGGCTTGAGATGCTTAGCAGGCCCAAACTCACAGCTTCTAAAGAACTGAAAAGCCACCACTCACAATAATCTCTGGTCAGACATTAGTGCTTACTTGATAGGGGTATTAGAAGAACTAACAAGTTAATAAATTATAGGAATTAGAACTTCCTGCCATATAAGAACTATCATGCAAGTGACAGTTTCACTGTTACTATTGTTACCAAGCACTCAGTCCAAATATATTATGCAATTGTTTTTCAAATTATCATCAAGTAAAAAGACAATAGGGGCACAGGTTTATTGACTGAACTTGAGACCTTGGGAAAGCATGCAATTGACAGCAATATTCCATTTTCTAAAATTCAGAAATACATTTGTCTCCCTGGTTAGAGCAACAGTTTTTGTGCCAGCCTGATGATTAGAAATACCTAGTAACATCTGTATGCTTGTGGATGTACGCATGAGTATGCTGTGTGTGTGTGTGTGTGTGTGTGTGTGTGTGTGTGTGTGTGTGTAAAACAACTATTTAAAGCAAGTCTATGGACAGCTATAAAAGCAACCTTGAGGCACATTTGAAATATTACAGGGAGTTTTTTTTTTATTTTCTCCATAAATACATCTCTTCGCTTCTCCTATCCATTCTAATCTTCACTAGGACTTTATATGTTCCTGTCTTACTCTAAAACTCTAAAAAGGGCATCACAGTTTGAATACTTATTCTGATATATTTTCATTTTCACTTATTTATTACTACCCGTGAAAGCTGTCCTGCTTTATTATCATGAGAAAAGAGAGGGCATAAACCCTGAGGCAGAGGGAATGCTATGGCCAGGGGAAGCTCTCCCAAGATAAGAACGGAAAACATAAATCTCTTCTAGTTCTGTGGAAAGAACTTGAATGCAGAAAGTGAGGGGGCAAAGGGTTGCCTCTAGCTGTTTGGGCTTTTCCACTCACCTTGGAGTTAAACCTCAGGGTGAGAAGGAAGTAACAGGTGTTTCCAAGACTGGTTTGAGAGTCCCTTGCTTTTCAAGGTTTTGAGCTTCCTTGAGAAGATAATATTTAAGGATGTAGTCAAATCTATGAAATGGACATCCAGGTAGCTCTTCGTGGCCAAAAAACAAAGCAATATGCCATCAGGAAGGAATGCTATGTGGATTGGTAGGTGATCATGGGACTTTTAGAATGTACATAGATCTACATAAATGAGCTGTGCTCTTTAGCACCAGGAGTCAACATAATACTACCAAACCAGATGAGTTCAGCTACATTGAGCAGGTACTTCCAAGGTGCTCAGAGACAGCAAAGGCCCTCTCACAGGAATCCGAGAGCCCTATAGCATCCACCACCACCATCCGTACTTCATCACCTATGTAAATTTGTTCTTGCTCTGTGTGCCACTATGAAGACAGAGGAAGAGGAAAGCTCTCCTAGAAAGAAAAATGGTTCTGGTGGGGACTTTCTGCTTTCAAAGAACTATTTGAAAGAAAATGGTGGAGATGCCACAGCTAAGGTAATCTTGAATTGATAAGATCCAGTTCCCCATTTTACCACCAATAAAATTGAGGAGTTGGAAACAAGATGAGACTCTCCATGGAAAATAAAATCATATGTTTTACACGTCTGATTGAAATACTACATGAAAATAGCTCGCAGTTACAGTGATGGAATATGTAAATTTTGTGGAACAGCCAGGATGGTTTATTGATATTCTGTGCCACCATACTCATGATCTTGATTGTCATTTAGGGTACTCCAAAGGCATTCCTCTGAGAGTGTTATCCAAGACGTGTTATCATTTCAGAAATGGCTAAATTTTTTCTTAAGGAAAGAACTCTTCTGCTCCTCTCAACTAAAAGCAACTGTTTCTACGTAACAAATAACCTGGGCTTCCCACACTGAATGAAACTTCTCCAACAAAATGTTACCCCTTCTTGCTTTTGAGAAAGATTTCTTTTTTCCTTTTGGCCTCTGTTCAGATAAAAATGAAAATATACCATGCTGCATGCACACTATTCCCGACTTACAAAAAGAAGGCAAGTGCTCATATAAATATTACAGCCAAAGAAAACCAGAGAGAAAATTATTGAAAAATCAAAAAGGAAAATGTCTATGGTGTGTAATAGAGCAGAAAGATCTTAAAATAGAAATTGGAGAACAAAGAAGTATATTCAATGGCCTCTGTTCTTTTCCCAAAGACTACATCAGCCATATCTCGCACACCAAATTTTTTCCCAAATCCCAGAAAAGCCTGGCTTTCTTCCAGGCTAGAAATAAATCTACTTTATAATGGTGCACATCTCTGTAAGTGGAGTAAAAAATAAATAGCCTTCTATTTACCTTAGGTCAGCATGAATATCTGAAATTATGATTGCGGAAAAAAAAACCTGGCTAACTTGGTAAAAGATCATTTCCTTTTAATGGAAACATGCAAAAATAAAGTAAAGCAGAGGTGTTATTTTACAATTTTAAAATCAAGCCAGCAGAGGCAGGCACTTAACCTGGAAATGAAGAGGTTTCCATGCCATATTGGACTACCTGGGTTCAATTCCTGACTCCGCCTCCTGACTCCAGCAGCCTTGCTAATGCAGCCCTAGAAAGCAATAGTGTGTCTCAGGTGATTAGGCTCTTACCACCCACATAGGAGACTGAGTTCCTGACTTCCAGCTTACCCCAGCCAACTTTTAACCCAAACATTATGAACATTTAGATAATATAACAAAGGATGAAATCTCTCACTCTCTCTCCCTCTATCCATCTCTCTATCTATCTTCCCCTCCCTCCCATTCTTCCTTTCTCTTTATTTCTTAACTAAATTAAAATGTTTCCAAAAATACAAGGAGCAAAGATAATATGCAATTCTGATGAGGTTTCACTCATGCAAGGGCACTCACCACACTGGTGGCTTGCAGGCTTTGAGTAAGCAGTGTGGTGATCAATAAGAAAAGCCATTGAGAGTCCTCAACTCTGAACAGCACCATTATTATTCAAATCTGAAAATTCTAGGAAAACAAATAGCTACTTGCACACAAAGACATTTACTGGATTTGTTCTATACCACCAAATTAAACAAAACAAAACAACTGCAAAAGGCTAAATCCCCCCAAAATAGGTTTATGATACATTAATATGGAACTCTACTTTCTTAAAATTACTTGCAATGCAAAGCACATGAAAATGCAGGGCTGTGTTCATTACATGGTTAAACAAATATCAATACCTACTCTCTCCTGTCAAACAATGTGAAAATGTGTGCATACAATATGGAAATCATAAATGGTTTCATTTGAATAGTGGTGTTTCACTGTTTCCTTGTTTGAATATGCTTTTAATATTATTTCTGTGATTTTAATAAACAAGCTGTTTTGTTTTCTCAAACACGTATTTTTAAGAAAACCTTTTTGAAGGCAGTAAGGCTCTGATACAAATCCAGGTGGAAAAACTAAAATGCATTTGAAGAATTCTCTTTCAAATGTGGAGATTTAAAAAGAACAGCAAGTGGGCCCGGCGGCGTGGCCTAGCATCTAAAGTCCTCGCCTTGTACGCCCTGGCATCCAATATGGGCACCGGTTCTGATCCCAGCAGCTCCACTTCCCATCCAGCTCCCTGCTTGTGGCCTGGGAAAGCAGTTGAGGATGGCCCAATGCTTTGGGACCCTGAACCCGTGTGAGAGACCGTTGGTTCACTTGGGGAGTGAATCATCAGAACAGAAGATCTTCCTCTCTGTCTCTCCTCCTCTCTGTATATCTGACTTTGTAATAAAATAAATAAATCTTTAAAAAAATAAAAAATAAAAAAATAAAAAGAACAGCAAGTAAAATAGTTGGTGTGCAGTGTCCTCCCTAAAAGTCCATTACAGCGTGACAAGGAGACACCATGTGACACTTTCGTATTTTGTTTCAGTTGTTTTTTTCTTTTTCACAGGATTCTCTGTTAACTATGGAATGTGTGGCATTAAAACAATAAAAGATAGAAAAATCTCCTAAGTTATCTTCTCCATAGAGCTAACTGCCAAATCTGAGCAGAAAAGAAAACAACCACTTCAACACGAGTTAGCAGCTAAGTAAGATTCTCACACCTAAGAAATTAATTGCCCCCCCCCCACCAAAAGTATCCATAGGAGCTGTTAAAATCAAAGTTAAAAGAAACTTATGGGTAGCCGTGCATTGGACAGAGCCCAGGTTTAGAAGGTTAAATTCTTTTCTAAGGAGAGAATGGAAACCAAACTTAATTAAGTCGAGCTGAAGAGTAAATTGAATTTAGTGCTCAAAGGTGCATTATACGGTGGTGTTGTGCTCTTTAAATAGCATGGTAGAGCAGAAAATGGGCTAAGCCAGATTCCTGAAGATTGAATGCTAATCACAGCCCTGCTACTACCTGATGCTCTCAATGCAACAAGATCACAAACTTCACTTGTTCTCACTTCTTTGTCCGGAAAAAAAAAAAAAAAAAGAATTAGGTTATGATGCTCAAGTCTGCTCCTAGGATAGATCCATTTCTATCTATACTATGGAACCTGATGTTCTATCTACACTGGGACCTGATGTTTGGGAGGTTGAAGGTCATTGCAAGGAGGTGTGCTGTGGATGAATGTATGCTTCAGAGGGATTAGGTCTCCATGACCAAGGCCTTCCGGCTCAAGATCACCCACATTGGCCAAAGTGGGGGTGTTGCCTCACTGAAATGTGGGAGACACCGCATGGCAGAGAACCACAGAGTCAGTATTTGCGAGAGGGTTCTTGGAATGGCCTGGTGTTATGGTTTGGACTTGTAAGGTAATTTGAAGGCAGGATGCAAGGTGTTCTTTTTTTTCCAGAAGGTGCTAAGAGAAAGTGGAGCGGGTCCATCACCGAGTGTCTTATTTAATATATTTTTTCTATTAGACAGGAGAAGCAGTGATGATAAAGCTATGATGAAAGAAGCAGCATTCACTCCTGTCGGCCCAGCAAGTGGACTGTGCGGGCTTGTGGTTCAGATGGTGTTGTTCCCGACCATGTTCAGACGTGTTACAGAGTGATTCTGTTTTCATTTCGCTCCATTCAGGATCAGAAAGAAGTATTGCCTGTTATTGATATTCTGTGAAATTGTTTATGTCCAGCAGAAACCCATGGTTCATCTAGATGTCACAGCCAGACAGCTCCAAGCTGACAGCACTTCTTTCTCATCAGGAGAAAAAGAATGAACTCCAGGCATAAGTAATTAGCTCAGAAGCCAGAAGAGGAGGCCCCAGGCTGGAAACTACTGTGAGAAGTGGTCAAACTATAAAGCTGAAGCTCCTGGAAAGTTAGCCAGAAAACAAGTCAAAGGTATTGAGCTTGGAAAGGGGGGGAAGAGATAGATGCATGAGCAGGTGACATAGGCGAGCTCTAGAACTAAATCTGGAACATGGAACTTCCACCAGGCTGCTCCTTCTCTGCACAGAGCTAGTGTGGACTGTTGCAAGGAAAGTGTTTTCAAGAGATTAAGCTTAACCTAAATAGGGTAATATCTCAACTATTGCCCAGGTCTATAATTTTATGAAACCTTGTTCCAAAAATGGTATTTTTGTCAGAAACACAAAACTGATTGCATTTGAAATAACAGTTGTAGGCCTACTTTAATCATCAATTTAAAACATAACGTGATGTGTTCCAGTCAGTCCCTCAATTGTGAATGCATGGATCAGGGGGCTACCGTTGACCTTCTGGAAAAGTCTACAAATAATATTTCAGAAGAAATAGGTTTGTCCATGTGGGAAAAAATATGCATTTCAGACTCTGTGGAATCTTTCTGGCATCAAAAAGTAAGTCAGCTTCCTAAATATATAGAGGCTCACATCAGGGCATGAACTGTGATTTTTTTTTTCAAACATGAAAATAAACTTGTCTTGCCATTGCAAGTCTGTCTAGTGATGCTGAAATTCACAGTTCGTAGTGGTTAATTGGTTGCCCGTTCTGGTAGGCATCTGGAAAGAGGAGTTTGGATATGCGGGAAAGCATTTAAACAGCACATGCTGAGGCACAAAGCCCTCTTCATCACACATCTCTGGACCTCCTGGGGTTGATGATGAGATTTCCAGGACATTAGATACCGCACAGGCTTTTCAGTATCCTGGGAAGTCCCCAGTATTTCAGGGAAGTGGTGGCAATATTCATAATTGCCTGCAGAATGACAGAATAGAACCGGTGTTAGTTCCAGTAATTAACTTTGCAGCACCGCAGGCAGGAGCCCTCCCGTGGAGGGCATCTATAACCCTGTTCCTCAGGGGAGAAGCCTTGCTGGTGCCCGGGTAAACCCGTGACCTTGGGCAGATGGAGTAGTACTATCAGGAATATCAGGTAAATAAAAAACAATGAAAAGAAAGGCAATTTGCTAAATGAAATCTCCATGAGCGGAACTGCTTTGAACGGTTTGTCAGAACCTGTGAGGGTCTTCCAGGAGGACCGTAGCCACCCCCGGAACTTGGTGCATCCTGCCACACCCTCCCCCTCTTTTTAAAAATATTCTGCCTTTGTCATGTTCTAACAAGGAATAAATAGGAATGTTCTTGGTCTCCATCCATTTTGGGTCTTATTTCTAGGTCTCTCCTTTAATGGTGTGTGTGCCGGGAGGCTTATCTTTGTGTATGCATATTATTTGTGAAGAAACATAAAAACATATGGAGAAAATAAAATGAAAAGATACTGAAATCCACACCTCATTTTTTCATAATGTAAATTCTTCATTACTTTTTGAAACCCTTCATTTATATACAAATCTACACGTGTATGTCTTTATGTTTTAACGCCCATTGTCATTGTTATCTGATCACAGAGAATTTAAGAATAGGTGACCCTCTCAGGGGGGGAAAACAGTTCCCTATAACGTTTCCAATTAAAGCAAAGCTATAATGAAAAAACAAACCACGTCATTAGGAGCCATGGAGACCATTCATGTTCCTGTGCCATTGTTTGTTGCTCAGTTCAACCTGTGTCACCTCAGTACCCAGTGATGAAGACACCGAGCTTTGGAAAATTACCTACCTACCTTTGTAAGAGCTCATGGGGGATTGTGTGGGGTTCTGAGAGATGGTCTATATGCTCAACCTCAGCACCTTGCACCCAAGGGTACACCTGTCCATGAGAGGCCACATGACTCACGATTTAAAACGCAGGTTCTCACGCCATGTGGCATGTCCAAATGTGCAGAAGAAACTTCTGTGAAACTTCTAATGAAACTCCTCCCCAAGAACACTTAGAACAATTTACTAGACAGCCCATTCATCACCCCTTTCTAAGGCTCTCCAGATAATTCTAAAGTGCCAAGTTTGAAAGCCAATGGTTTAAGGTAAAGAAAAAGAACAAAGTAAAAGTTGGCAAATATCTCATTTGTGTGATTCAGTTGGAATGGAACCAACTTCCAAAGCTATCCTTAGAGCCAGCCACCTCCAAGAAGCAGGGAGGAGATTCCAGGACCCTCTGCAGTTTGAGCAGACACCGTTTTCTGCTACAATTTTTGTAGTTGCCCAACATGGCCCTGGGCAGAGCAGGATGAGCAAAGCTTTCTTGCCAAGCAAAGCAAAGGGCGCACACATTGAAAAGAAGAGCAGGAGGCACCATCTCGCCCATCTGCTCCGCGGAGGACAGGACCGCCACCTCCCTCGGCCTTTCCTGAGCTCTGATCATAAAGCCTCCTTTGCAGCGTGAACAGGATCCCAAGACAGGACACTCTTTACCAGGTGTTTTGCTTTGTTTTGTTTTGTTTTGTTTTGTTTTGTTTTGTCTTGTTTTGTTTTGTGTTTTAGCTTTCCCCATGGCTCACCCCTATTCACTATCTCTAACTAGAGGCATTTAATTTGTCCCTGGGAGCAAATCATGATAACAAAAAGCTTTGCCATCAGAGAACAAGGTGTGTGGGTGACATCAGGAGACAGAAATGGGGACTGTGATGATCTCTGAAACACAACCACTTCTTGCACACTGCTGACAATCGGTAAGATTCATTGCAGAGTTTCCCACTCAGTGTTAAACTTAGGCACACAGAAGAAAGTACTGACAAACGTGCTTTAACACCTTGCTATTTAGTGACTTTCCCAATGGCTATAGAAGCTTAGGCTATTAGACAGTAGTTAATGGCTCCAGATCCCCTCTATTCCTGTTTAGATGGTATATGCTCTACTTCCTGCAACAGTTCATTTCTTCTTAATTTTTATTTATTTTCATTTTATTCAAAAGGCAGAGAGGGAGAGAAACTGGTATAGAGATCTTCCATCTATTAGTACACTCCCCAAATGCCCACAAGAGCCAGGCTGGGGTAAGTTGAAGCCAAGAGCTTAAATCTCAATCAGTGTTTCCCACAGCGAAGTACCTGACCCAAGTACCTGACCCAAGTACCTGATCCAAGTGCCTGAGCCATCACCTGCTGTTCCCCCACCCTGGGTGCAAATCAGCACGAAGCTGGATCAGAAGGAGAACTGAGATGTATACCAGGCACTTTGGAATGTGGGAATCTCAAGCACCAAATGCTTGCCCTTCTCAAAAATTTTTATGTTTTAAGTTAATAAGCATTCAATGAATTTATAATGATGACTCTTGCTAATATAATATTTATATAGGCACTCTTGTAAGCACTTTACATACACATAGATCAACTCATTTAAGTTTCATTAAGCCCGATGAGATGCCAGTATTAGGTCCATTCTACAGTTCAGGTTACTAAAAAACAAAGTGATGGGATGACTTGATGAAAGTCAAAGAGCTAAAAAAAAATACAGAACTAGAAGAGCTGTTATTCCAAGCTATCCTTGCTGGTTCGGTCCTTTGTCTTTGTGAAATTGAATGAAGAATGAAGAATTTCTGGGCCCGGAGTGATAGCATAGTGGCTAAAGCCCTCACCTTGCATGCGCTGGGATCCCATATGGATCCCAGCGGCCCTGCTTCCCATCCAGCTCCCTGCTTGTGGCCTGGGAAAGCAGTCCAGGACGGCCCAAAGCCTTGGGACCCTGCACCCACATGGGAGACCCAAAAGAGCTCCTGGCTCCTGGCTTTGGATTGGCTTAGCTCCAGCCCATTGTGATCACCTGGGGAATGAACCACTGGATGGAAGATCTTCCTCTCTGTCTCTCCCTCTCTGTATATCTGACTTTCCAATAAAAATAAATAAATCTTTAAAAAAATGAAGAATTTCCATTGCCATTGGCTTTCTCGTATCTTACACTGCCTTTTTTCTAATTTTTTGGTTACTTTTGCATATAAAATATTTTAAGCTTTATTTAATTTTTATTGCAAAATCAGATATACACAGAGGAGGAGACACAGAGAGGAAAATCTGTCCGATGATTCACTCCCCAAGCTTCTGCAATGGCCAGAGCTGTGCTGATCCAAAGCCTGGAGCCAGGAGCCTCTTCCAGGTATCCCACATGGGTACAGGTCCCCAAGGCTTTGGGCCATCCTTGACTGCTTTCCCAGGGGACAAGTAGGGCACTGGATGGGAAGCGGGGCCAATGGTATTAAAACTGGCACCCATATGGGATCCAGGCACGTTCAAGGCAAGGACTTTAGCCTCTAAGCTACTGCGCCAGGCCCCATACAAAATATTTTTTTAAGTTTCCACGTTAACATAGGAACAATTGCTCCTGACTGTCATGTTCCACTGTAACAGTGAAACAGATTTCATAAAGTCAGTCTTCCTATGATTGGAGATACTGGTTCCGTTCAGGTCCTACTTCGACAAACAGCAAGCAGGAAGCATCCCATTTTGTGTTTGTCTATTGCTGGTTTCATAAGAGTTTCTGGCAAGTCCATGCAGAAATAAGCCATACATGTCAGCTACTACATGTTTGACACCTTATTAGTTTACTTTCCAAAAGTGATGGAAGTGATGGTTTCCTTTCCAGAGTTTAAATTCCTGACATGAATTCCTGGGCATGAATAAGAGTACTGATCCACAGGATCTGTAACCAAGCAAAAGGGCCAGAAGTAATTTACAATCCTTCTCTTTTTCCATTTTTTAATTTTTTTTGAAAGGTAGAGCAATGGAGAGAACCAGACACTGAGAGTTCCCATCCATTGGCTTATACTTCACGCACCCACGAAGGTCAGTGCTGGGCTGGTGCACGAGCTGGACACCAGGAACATGAGGCAGCTGTCTACTGCATGTGACAGAAACCCAACTCCTGGAGTCATCACCCCTGTGTCTACACTGACAGGAAGCCCTGGATTCAGGAGCAAGAGCTGGGTATAGAACCACGTACTGCAACATAGGTTATGAGCATCTTAATCAGCGTCTTATCTGCTAGGCCAAACACTTGCCCCTAATTCAATTTCTTATTCTCTATTTGCCATGTCTGACCCTCTTCTAGTTTAATTCAACTTTCTTAAGAACTCTGACAATGAACTGTATCTCCCACTAAAAACAAACCATTTATTAGCTACCATTAATACCATATTCCAAACCCCAGTTATGATTTTAAATATGACTTCATTCTGCGAGTAACTCATAATGTATAAAAGCTACTGTGCTTTGGTTTTCTATTATGTGACAACTCAAAATTAACACTGAAGGTGTAATACATTTATCCTTACAAACTTTGAGATCTGAACTCAGCCATAGTACATAGCTCAAGAAGTGCCTAAAGAAACGTCAGTCCTACTAAAAAGTGTGCTGCATTTATAAGGGTTCTGGGTGCTGAAGCAGAGAAAAAAATGAATAAAAAGAAATTATAACCAATAGTCAAACCACCAAGAATGTACTGGCAAAATTCAGATTGTTGGCAGGAAAATGTTCTTATAATTTCTTTTTCATAATTTAGCTTAGCTGCATAATTACATTTAGAGAAATAAAAGAGTCACCACAGATGTGTACGTAATAGAATTTTTTTTAATTTTATTTTTTATTGATTACATTGCATTATGTGACACAGTTTTAAAGGCACTGGGATTCCCCTCCTCCCCAACCCCCCCATGGTGGATTCCTCCACCTTGTTGCATTACCACAGTTCAAATTCAGTTGAGAGTCTTTCATTGCAAGCATCTAGCAAGCATAAAGTCCAGCATCTTATTGTCCAGATAAGTTCAATGTGGTTTCTTGGGGAGACCATCTCTGGTCTGAAGGTAGAGCCGGCAGAGTATCGTCCTGTTCAATTAAAAGCCCCGACATAACATCAGTAACTATTTATAATGTTATGGAATTAGCCGACATGGTATTGAGTAACCAAGATGTTAAAAGAGAAAAAGAAAAAAAAAAGAATGTAAGTTCTGAACCACATCCTGTGACTTCTGCATTGACATTTCAATTATTAGTTTATATACAACCAGGTTCTATACACCTTAAAATGGCTATAGATTACTATTCAGCTGTCTCATGTCTGTTTTAATTTTAGTATTTAGCAGTTTATAGTGCTGAAGCATGATTTTGCTGAACCTGGCTATTTTTCGGGTAGCCTAACTCTATAACTCTAACAAGACATATGTCAACAGTTGAGGTGCAGAACAGTTTTAGGAGGGGTGTGCAGAGAAATCTTCAATACCCCAGTGAGGAGTAACCAATCTTTGTTTACCACCCAGTGAGTTATAAGTGTATCCCCGCCGGCCGTTTCCTGTCTGATTCTAAGCTTTCCTTCTTGTTCTCTGTCTATCTATTCTAGTTTTTTTTTTTTAGTTTATTTGTTTGTTTGTTTTGAGGGGTTTCTGGAGCGATCCTGAAGTTCATTGCCAGAGAGGGTGGGGACCCAAAGTCAGAACCAGGCAAGGACCAGAGAAAGCTCCTCTCCCTAGTCCCGAAGGAAGTTTATTGTTCTTCTGTTTCTGCGGACCGCTCAGTGCTCCTGGTTGTTGTTCCAATGACCTTGGATCCTGCAGGGCAGGATTTGGGCTTCTTCCATCCCTTGTGGTAGATCCAGATGGGGGTGGGTGACCTCAGAGTTCTCGGCCTCCAAAGGCACTCCAATTTCCCATGGTCTCCTTGGCAGTTGGGATGTAGTTTTCGGTGCTCGTACTGATAGTCCTTGGTGAGGAGCTGGGAGTCTTCAGGGTTGGGATACAAACCTCCTCCTGTCCGCCTGCTCCACTCTGGGGTCCCCCCCTGCTCTATGCATATGACCTCCTGTTAAGAGGTTGTTAGGATCACTCCTGATGTTGGACTCTATGTTTAGTTTATGCTTGCAAAGAGGGACTCTCAACTGTACTTGATCAGTGGATATGCAACAAGGTGGAACATTCCACATGGGGGGAGGGCGGGGGGAGGGATGGGGTGATTCCCAGTTCCAATGAAACTGTATCACATAATACAATGTAATCAATGAATAAAAAAAAATATAAAAAAAAAATCTATCTGTTTAATGTGACCTATGAATCAACAATCAATGTGAGTCAGAAAGCTTAGGATCTACATCAAAGAACTGTAAAACCTAATATACTTTTAATACCTTATGTTATTCCGTAATAGGGAGGGAGAGCAGAGAAATCTTACATCACCCTAGAAGGTGTGAGGAAGATGGGAAGCATAACTTATCAGGATCATAACTGGAAACTCATAGGCAACAGTCTCGAATCAGCATTAGACAACAGTAAAACTACAAAGGCATATGGGACATAATAGAATTTTTAAAATGTAGATATATCGATCATGGAAATAAAAGGGGCAATAGAAAGCTATCATTTTCAACTTTAGAGCAAAAGTTGTATTCACTCCAAGCAAAAGAATAATTAAAATCAGCCACAAAGACACAGAATGCCAATCTTACCTTCTTATCATTTTAGAAAGCTACCTCGATAGCCGCACACCTCCTCTCATTGATGGTGAAACGTGTTTGTGATGACTAGCTCGGCTTCCACAGGTGTTGGTAGCAAAGTCTCTAGGCAATCCAACAGTTTTGAGGGATTTAATTCTTAATCTCTCATATACACTTGAGACAATCTGGGAAGGCAGCAGGCTGACAGTCACAAGTGAACAGACTTTGAGGGTGTCTGAATGGCAGTTGCACTCACTATAATTCTGGGGCAGCCACTTAACTGCTCCTTCTTGAGGTTGCATGGGAGAAGCTGTGTCCTGGCCTTTTCAGCTTTCAGCAGCCTGTACACATGTACACCTCTGTCCTGCCCTCTTTCAAGATCACAGTCCTCTGCCCTCTGCTGCCATCAAACCATCCCCTTCTACTCTGGTACCCTGGCTTCCACTGTGTGATTAATCAGACCTATCTCAATAAACCAATTTAATAGCCCTAGTTCAAGGCAATTAATTTAATGAAATTTTTAAATTCCTATCATGCAATGTACAATATGTATTATATTTTATATTACACATACATTCATACATCTCAGGGATGAGACTTGGATGTCTTTGGAACCACTGTTTCGCCAATGATCTTGCCTGTGCACCCACTGGCAAGGAATAAACTTGCTGGACCTCAATCTTTTTGGCTCTAAAATGAGAATCTTAGATTATTTTGAGAATTAACAATGAGGTTCAAGTATGCAGCACAGGTTCTGGTTTACAGAATCAAGTGCTCAATAACTGTAAGCTACAAGACAAACATCAAAAATGAAGTATCACAAAATGATAATCATAATAATAAAAGAAGTTTAAAAAATGAAGTAGCCTACAAAACAGTGATTCATGTACCTCGAGGACTGTGATTCAGACTCCTTCAGTTTTGCCATTGCTCGCCCTTGGCAGACATCTGTACCACCATGTATGTCACTCGATTCTATACTACAATTAGAATACATGTTATGTCATGTGACAGGAGTATTACTTAGAACTTTAGTGAAGGCTAAAGAGAGCACCTAACAGGAAAGGTTTGAATGAACCATGCCTCAGCTTGAAAGGAAACTCAAAATCTGGAATTAGAAAATGCATGAGGATTTCAAAAGTTTGTGAAAAACTGAGATGACAGGTAAGTTTACTTTGATGCAAAACATTTCCGGAAATCTACAGTTTTTTCATAACATGCATTTTTCATGAGCATTTTGAAGAACTTCAATATCAAAAGTTCTAAAATTCCAGTGAATTTTCAGGGTATGATTGAAACAGCCACATACATGCTTGCAACTACTTTTCTGTATGAAAGTGTGAAAATCAAATTGCCTTAGCAAATCAGGCTTACACAGAAAGGAAAACTGAAGGAAGGGGAAGAGCAAACTTAAATGTTGAAAATAGTGAATCACGGCAAATTATGGGTGATTTTTTTTCATTTGCTTTATGTTTCAAACTTCCTTTACTTTTCTGCTTTGTGATAGATTAAATGCAACGCATTCAGTCTGCCTGTGGGGTTTGTTGGTTTTACATTGCAACAGATTATGGGCAAGATCAGCTAAGACATGCCTACCCACTCCCCAGATGAACCAGTTGCTTAGAGAATGTGAGTCCGACAAGACAGATTCATTTTGGCCCGACACGAATGCACCCAATGACCACTGGAAAACTTCAAGAGACCTGAATTACCAAAAAGGTTATAGGAAGTAAGTCTTGGATTGGATGAAGATACACTCAAGAGGTTAAAGCTGTCAGGAATTAAGAGACATTGAGCACAAGCCTCACCTGCTTAGCCTCTGGAATGCCAGCTTTGCTATTTGCATTCGTTCTCCACACCTGTGTACTGTTCACTCTGCGCTACCCTGAAGCAGTGGCCTGAGTTTACACCAACCACATGATATCCAGAAGCACAGATGATAAAGGGAAAGACTTTTCTAATGCTATAATTCAGCACAAGAGCTACAAATAATACACTATTCCTCAAGAAAGTACACCTGGGTCCTAGGCTCTTAACTCCACTAATTAATTGTATGATCTTGAGAAGGTCAATTTTCAGAATTTATTTCCAAAGGACATCAAATCAGAATCTATGCTTTTCCTCCTATAACTCTTAGAAATGGTAGGGAGGTGGAGTAAGGAGAATGAATAGGGAAAACCACACCCCTTTTATCTCTTTTATTCACTTAAATATCCTTCTAAAATTTTGTTTAAGGAAAAGCATTCTATTCGCTTTAAAAATGGTTTGAAAATTCTTTGACTAGATTTCCCAATTGCAACCTTAAGAACCTCAGATAATAACGAAAAACTCAGTGAAAGGAGAATTTATAGGCGGGAGGCCTACAGCTAGAGCACAAGGCTGTTGACCATCTAACAAAAGCCAAATGTGAATGAACACCCATTAGGAAGCCAGGAAGCCAGTGTATCTGGTTCCACTTCCTGCCTTTCTACTTTTTCAGTAAACTCCTACCATCTTAAGTGCGGTGTTCACTTAATTGTGGCAACACAGGCCAGATTGAATGGGACAAATTGTAGACCACAGTCACACCAGCTCCACAGCTTAGATGTGAAAGAAAAGAATTAAGGCATACACATCTGTTTCCATCTATCACTTCTAGCTTGGTTGATTTTCCCAAAAGAAAGAAATAACCAAAGAAGGGCAAGCAAGAGTCAGTATTGACTCAAGGAGTAATGAGAATGAAAGCCAGAACTTAATTCTTGTTCCCCTTCTTACCTTCCAAAACCCTATACAATGAAATCTCCCTCAATCCTGGGTACTAGCAATAATGACTTTCACTGATGATTTAGGGGCATCACTAAATATTCAGCACAGCTGGCCGGTCTCAATTGGTTTTCACCCTACTTCCACTATCTGTGGTTGGCTCATCTTAAAGATGCTAAAAACACTATTCAAGAAATATAGTAGCCAGATTCCTCAGTCTGGTCAGGGAGGAGTACAAGACTCAACCCTGGACTTGGCTGATTACAAACCTGTTTTATAATGTGGGCAGACCATAGAGTTGATTGCCCAAGGCACAAGGTATATACAATGCAAAACTAGGGAGTTCACACAGTAGTCAAATAACCAGTCATTTGTTCCCACTAGCTAATTATTCTTGGTAACAAATGCATTTTGAATAATAATAGAGCACATAATTTCTTTCTTCAAAATGTCTTCTGAAGGTCATGATTTTTAGCCGTGGTAACTATTTTCTATTTTGATCTGGCTCTAATTTGGGTAATACTCTGATTGAACATAGATATTTATGACATTTATTAAAAGCTTTTATTACTAGTTTTGCCCAGAAAAAATTCTAATGGAGATGTATTAGGGAATTTCCATAAAATTAATGTCCAGACTTAATGGATATCTAAGGTATCATTATTAACGGGAATGTTCTGTATACTAAGATCCTTTGATTAGAGATTAAATACAGTTAGATCAGAACTTATTTAAAACTGGATACAGGCCAAAGTATCCAGAAATTCAATTTAAACACATTCTAGAGGCTAATGCTTTATTTAGGTTGCGTCTTTATGATGCCAAATGAAAAGCTGCAGTTATAAAACAAAATCAATTGATTTGGTCAGCTGCTGGATGATCTAAAGACCATATCATGCTCAGTTTGATTCCTGCTGATGCCTGCATGACGCCAGTCAGTTGAATCAAGATGAATTTTCCATCTGTAGAAATTGACTACCACCCATCCAGAAGAGCATTCTCACTCAATGAACATCCTAGCTCACACGCAATCCTTGATGGGCCCAGGGTGGAGTGACGGACTCAGCGGGAATGCGTGTCTTTCCCAAGACCTCAAACTCTGTAACTGTGGTTCTGGACAATGAAGTCAAATCCCATATCTCCTGCCTCTACCTGGCAAACGGTGCATCAAAAACACCTGGGTGAGGGGTGTTTCCATGCTGTAGCTTCCCCCAACCTGGAAATTCTGACAGGTCCTCCTCTCCAAACCGAGGACCCACTATTTAGAGCCAGCTTTAACGTATCTATAAAAAGTGGCACTTGGGTGTGTTAGCTTTACGTTCCTCCAAGGAGACCTATGCCATTCTCAATACCCTGAAAGTAACTAAAAATGGCCTACAAGAGGCTGAAAATGTCAAGAAAAGGGAAAGCCTCAGGACTTCTCATACAATTAGGACCAGGATTGAGTTTCAATCTTCTTACTACCCACAGCTGATTTTCTGGGTTAGGGGGCACAGTGTCACCCATTCCTAGAAATTCTGTCGGTCTCTGTAAGTATCTGATAGAGAGGGTAAATCACTTTATCAGTTCATTGTACAAGGATCCACTACATTAGAGTCACTGAAAGCCATGGCTTGAGCATGACCCCAGAATTCACATGTTGGAAAATTAATTCCCCTAACTCATACAGTACTGATCTTTTTTTAATGATTATTTATTTTTATTGGAAAACCAGATATAGAGAGGAAGAAAAACAGAGAGAAAGATCCGTCCACTGATTTGCTCCCCAAGCAGCAGCAATGGCCAGAGCTGAGCCCATCAGAACCCAGGAGCCAGGAGCCTCCTCCGGGCCTCCCATACAGGTACAGGGTCCCAAGTCTCTGGGCTGTCCTCCACTGCCTTCCCAAGCCAGAAGCAGGGAGCTAGGCAGGAAGCAGGGCTGCTGGAATTAGAACCAGTGCCCAAATGGGATCCTGGTGCATGCAAGGCAAGGACTTTTGCTATTAGGCAAACCATGCTGGGCCCACAGTAGTGATCTTTGAGACAGGATTTTGGAGAAATGACTGGGTGTTGAGGACTGTGTCCACGTGAAGGAATTAATCTATTCATAAGTCATGGATCAATGGTTTTTTTCAGGAGTGGCTTTATAAATATGCATACATGCATACACACACACACACACACACATATATATATATATATATATATGCACGCATATATTTTTATATAGGAGTAAACTCTTCCAGACACATACTTGCTCTGTGTCACCACACGATGCTTACACAGAAGCAAAAAAGTCTCACCTGGTGCCAGACACTAAGGCCACTCTCTGAGATTTTTTGGTCACCAAAGCAGTGGGCTAAAAGAACTTCTGTGCATTACAAATTACGAGGTTTGTGGTATCCTGTCATGGCAACACCAAATAAACTGATAGTACATGATTATGTTTTTGTGTTAGCTTGCCCTGAAAGCTGTCATTTTTCTAATGCTCATTCTTATTTTCCTGGATCAAATTAAAACGCAGGAAATCAGTGGCTCACAGGTACATTTTGTTTGGCTCAGAAAGTAGTGACCCAAACAGTATTGAGCAATTAGCCAAAAAAAAAAAAAAGGTGAATGACTTGACAGCTTTCAGAAACTGTGAGGATTCACAGAAATGGGGCTTCTCAGCTTCCAGATATCAGAATAGAGGGTGCACCTGACTTTCCATTCCCCACGGCAGCACTCAGTGTCAGTACTAGGTGCACTGAATTTCCACATCTCTTTATTAATCATGTATTTAAAAGTACAGTAAAAGAAGGCAAATGGAGACAGAGATCTTTCATTTATTGGTTTACTCCCCAATTGGCCACAATAGCCGGAACTGGGCTAAGCTGAAGCCAAAAGCCTGGAACTTCATCTGAGTTCCGAGATAGATGGCAGGGATCCAAGTACATGGGTCATTTTTCACTGCTTTCCCAGGATCACTAGCAAGGCAGCTGGATTAGAACCAGAGGAACCAGGACTCAAACTGGCACTACAATGTGGGTTGCCCATGTCACAAATGGCAGCATAGCTCACTGTGCCACAACACCAGCCCGTAAAGTTACGTTTTTTTCTTTACACATAGTTCACTTCTCTTATAAATATTTCTTGCAGGGAAATCTCACAGCAATCTGAGATTAGAAGATCATGTTAAACCCATTTCATGGATAAGGACACAGAGATGTGAAGGGATCACAAAATGATCTCAAGCTAGCATGGTGAGTCTGAGACCCATGACTGAAATTTCAGAGCACAATCTCTTAACCATAATACATAGTTTCATGTCCCACCATGGGCTGAGCCATCCATTCACTCAGAACATCTGTGAGTCCCTATTCTTAAGAGCTCTCATTTCTTTAAGTTCTGGAGCCCCAGCAACCAAGATCCAAAGTGGCTTCTCTTATGCAGCTTGTAGTCCAGTGACTGCTCATATAATCATCAGTCATCTAAAATCTGCCATGTAATGTTATCACGTGTCTTCTATGTGCAAAAACCTTCTGCCTGTATACTCCACTAAGTTCACAAATTGTTCTTCACTCCTATCTCTCAGAACATGAGCCAGTGCAGGGATTGGATCCTTGTAGGCATTGTATAAATATCATTGATTCAAACACAAATGGCTGCCACACAGCAAGGACAATACAGACAGAGAGCAAGGGTTTCATTATCCCACGCATTTGGTTGGAAGTCTGAGATCCACACCTATTTATTGTTCCTATCTGTTCCTGCATACAAACTTATTATTATCTAACCCACAATATTTGCTCAGAAACCTACATATACCAGCATCCCTCCTGACTGGCATTGATACCGATACCTGATTGCTGCAGAAGCTTGTCATTTTGTCCCTGAAATAAAAACAAAATCTGTTTCTATCCTTCATAGAAAACAGGCCTGCACTCTTCAATGGGAAATGCAAGTCCCTTCCCCCTGGACCTCGACCCCTCAATCTGCTGACGGATGCAAACACCAGCTCCAAGTAATTGGAGTGTGCTTTGTGCAATCTGATTAGAAGAGGGTGCATGATTATAACCTAAGCAAAGAATGGCTCCTCTCTGCCCAGGAAGTGGACAAAGCTTCAACCCTCTCCTTGTGATAAGATTATCCAACCACTTTATGATGTGAAGCCCCAAGCCCTCAGCTGCCAGCAGCTTGAGAAGCAGCTGCTGAGCCCACATGGTACATTGGCCCTGGCTATTAGTTCAGTTGATAATGGTTGCCAAAGCAAGACACAGGGAAGGAGGGTTCACAATGTTTCCTCAATCAGGTCATTGTCACCTGCACGAACCATGCATGTGCTCACCCATCTGAAATAGCTCTACAGTAAGGCCCATAATAATGCAAAGTGCATTGGACAAAGAACCTGGCCTGGCTGAGGACCTATCCTGACTGATTCATCCTGGGTTTAGCACTCAGTCCTCCAGTCACCAGGAAACAAGGAGAGAGTACTTAGCATGCTCCTGACATGTGTATAGCGCCTAAAGAGTTTAAGTATTTTAAATAAACCCCCCAAATTTACAACTTTTCAGAATTACTTGCCTGAATGGAAGGAACTTAGATGGGATTCTATAGATTTACCATGTCTGGTGCTTAGATTTACTGCTGGCAAACTCTGTATGATTTCATCTCTGAGCAATTGCATGAAGAGGTTGAATTGCAACTGTACATGCTGACATTGTAGTAAGTCAGGTCAATTATTATGTAAAAATTATTATGTAAAAAGCCTGACAAATGGTTTCAGGAGAGCACTGATTGAATGGGGTATTTGATTTTAATTCATTACTTTTTAAAATCCCTTACTTCTTAATTTTTTAATGATACAATTCCATAGGCACAGGGATTCCTCCCTCCACTCTCCCATTCCCCATCATCATTGTTTTTCCCCATATTATTACAACAGTATAGTCACCCCACAACAGTTCTTTTTAATTGACTTCAAAGTCTATCCCTAAAAGGAAAAAAGTACTCGCATTTTCCTTAAACGTACATGTTAAAAAAGAATTAGTATTAATCGGTTTCATTTAGCACTATTGTGAAAGCATGAATTAGGAGTAGAAATGCTGCACCGGATTCCATTGTTATTTCATCTTCAATGACAATTATGTCTTTGAGAAAATAGCATAACATAAGAAAGCCCTTGAAACGGAGAAATTATACATAAAACCAAGAGGCATGTGAAAATAATCTAAAAATGTTAAGATGCATATTATTGAAAACATGGAAGTAAAGATACATACAAAACAGTCAAGAACTAAAAGTTGCAATAAAGATTCACTGAGTCTAGGAAAATGACATCATAAAGAGAAGAAGAGATGAAACATAAAGAACTAAATTAACAATGGCTATAAAAGCTAAAGCCTTTAATTTACATTATTAGCAAAAATAAAAAACCATGCCCACTAAATGCGAAGAATAAAAATGTAATCTAAAATTCTTACTCTAGGTCCTATCTTAGACATCTTAAAATAATTTAAAGTAAAATATGCATTTAAATGTTTCCAAAAAGAAAACAATAGATCACACTCTGATTTGCGATTTGATTTGATAGTAGAATAGTATGACAATAAAATGAGATACGAGAGTTCTCATCTTTTTATTTCTACAAGCTTTCAAATTTCTGCATCAATAAATTCAGATATTGATTCTTCTACTTATTCAGCATTTTGTTGGATGCCTGGTGTGCATGTGTAAAATGCAAATGAAAATAGGTTCAGTATCTAAATTATTCAGACACAGATATATTTTTCCATTATTCAAAGCAATTTCCTGTTGCCTTTTCTACAACACATAGATTCAGAGTGTCTTCAGTTTGAATTAAAAACCAGTATCTACCTTTTTCCATACAAAGTACAGGGATTGATATAAAAACACCTGATAAGGAAAATCATGGCCTGAATCACTGAGCTAATCCCCTGGGTGTTTTGAACAAAACAGACTTTTTTTTTAAAGCTTTCATGAATAGGATTTTGGTTGCCAGTAACAGTATTTGTTACACATGAAGCAGTATCTCATAAAATTCAGTGACAAGCAAACAAGGAAAACAGACATACTCTGGGGATCAGCTGTGGAAATTCAGGGGATTTCGTCTATTAAAAAAAGAAGAAGAAAACGTCCTCTACAGGTGTGGTGTTGCCATCAAGAAAGAACAATTTGATTCCTGGGAGAGGGGGCAAAAATATTAGTGTTCCGCCTTAAGCATATGGTACATAAACAGATACGCAATATTTGTAAAGTGTGACGATTTCACAAAAAGCAGGAACCGCTAGGAAACATGCCCCCATGGATACTGAGAAATGCTGCTGTGGCTTCTGTCAATATTGAGACTGTGTGCAAGGAAGATCTATGTGTGTAATTCTCCACTTGATGTTCTAAATGTGCTGAAAACCCAGAGCGCGTTAATTAGCTATGGACAGAGGGTCAGGGTCTCATGTTGTAGGTAACAGTGCAGAGTAGCCACTCCTGTGTTCGGAAGGCCACTCACGTAGAAGATAGCAACAGAGCGGCTGGGCACTCGCCTCCAAAGGCGTCAAACACCAGACTTCGGTCCTTCTCTTCCCCGTACCTTTCTAGGTAAGCTACCTCCAACCACACAGCTTCCTTCTTCCTGCAGATGCGGTTTTCTTCTCTCCAAGCCCTCACTCCCGCATGACGCCTTCTCCAGCCCACAGAAAACTCCCGTTCACATGCCTTGAGACTCAGCATCGGGCTCACTTATTTCCCTCTAAAATACATGTCTTCAAAACATGCAAACTGTAAATTTTATTAAAGTTTAAGCACAAACGTAAATCTGATTTCTAGGTATTTTTACTAGTATAAAGAGAGCAGGGGTCGATATGAAAAGATCAATCTAATAAGGAAGATCACAGCCTGAATGCCCGGGTGTTTCAAACAGAAGAAAGGACTTTTTTAAAGCCTTCATGAGTAAGACATTGCTTCTCTTTTTTAAGCATATTTTGGTTGCCAGCAATAGTATTTGTTACAGATGACACAGTGCCTTACAAAACTCAATAAGTTAAACATAAAAATATGATACTTTCCTTTCTCCATCCTTCTCCCTTTCTAATTTTTGTGATAGCACATTTATAACCTACTTTATGGTCAAAGATTTAAAGCATCACTACATAGAAAGTTCAGTAACTAAAAAGTAGAAAGACCACTGTACACTGAGAAGAAGGCTATAACAATAATCAAACTCAAAAATGTCAATTTCACTCATAAACATTAAAATTTTTACACTATCTACAGATATTGGCTGCCAAAAATCAGAGAAAATGTGATATTCGTTTTGGGGGGTCTGGTTCATCTCACTAAACATAGTGATCTCCAATTGCATCCATTTTATTGCAAAAGTAGGGATTTCACTCTTTTTATGGCTGAATAGCATTCCACTGTATATTATATATGTGCTATATTTTCTTGCTCTTTACAAATCATATAACCTTAGAGAAATAACACTGATGAAAATGAACTACAAATTTCATCAAGTGAAAGTCATTCTAATATCTCCTGATCTGAGTTTACTTTTTGAAAGAGATTGTCAGTGTTACTACATACTTTTCACATTCAAGGCCTGGTTCTTTGTCAGGCTAATTTGAATCCTGACATACTCACTGCATGTCCAAACAGGAGTGACTGAGGAAAGACAAAAATCTACTTTGAAAGGACTATTAAAATTGGCATACTGCACACAGTAGAAGAAACTGAATATAGTTAATTAAGCATAACTAACTAACCATGAGTTTCAAATAGTAGTTTCCAATTTTACCTAAGTAGCTGAAACAATCCTTAAGTCGGTGTTGCTGGGAAATCATCCCTGTAGACATCCTTGTGAGCTTGGGTTGCTCGTGCGCCCTCCTCAATGAGAAAATACACCAGTATAATATATTAAGAGCTTTGTCACTATCTGTCAAAACCAAAGCTCAGCTTTAACTTATTTTAAATTCAGTTGCATAAGACCTATCATTAATTAGCTGTTCATCACCAAAGGGGGAGGGAGAAGAAGAAGAAAGGAAGAAATTGCACCTCACTCCACTTGCATGTTTCTGAAGTTTGCTGTCTTTTTCCAGCTCTCTTTCAGTGTTCCTTATTCCCCTGTGTTTCTTATTCTGCCTCTCGATAGGCATAAAACACTGCCCATTTGCTCTGTGCTTTTACAAAGAGTAACTTTTGCATCGTGATTTCAACAGCTAACTTGTTAACTGAGGGTAGTTATATGTCTTGTGCAATTCCAGTGAATAGTTGAGACTTAAACCCTAGCATCCATCTCTCCTTCTTGAAATGCCTGTGGTTTTCCTTTGAGATTTTTCCTGGTTCAATCCAGCCCACTGTGCTACAGAAACTAAATCTGGTTTACTCTGGATCACTGCTAGTTTTCCTTCTTACCAACCTTTCTCAATGCTTCAGGAATAGGAAGAAAGATTCATTTTTGCCTGTTCTTAAATTCAAGCTTGATATACATGAGTAAAGTAAACAATTGCATTATATACGTATATGTAGTGATATCATATATCATATGCAAATCTATTTTCTGATAATAAATTATTTCTAATTTACTACTACCAAAAGTAACACAATCATAAACATTCTTCTGCATGCCTTTCAATAAATGTGTATATTTTCTGTTGCAGAGTGGATTGCTGAGTCATGTTTATAGGCATTGTCAATCCATTTTATAAATTGTACTCTTAGAAGTAGCTTATGAGAGTTCCTAATACTCCACAGCTTCACCAACACTTGATATTGTCCATAGTTCTCTTTAGAGCTTAGCCACTGTACCAAGTGTATAATAATTTCTTACTATGATTTCAATTTGAATTTCCCTGATAGCCAACCATACTGAACAATTTCCACATGCATGTCAACCTTCTGGATATTCTCTTTTGCAAACTGTCTGTTCACATATTTTATCTATGATGTTCATTACATTGTGGGTCTATTTTAAAACATTTTTAGGTGTTGCTTTAATGGGCTTGCTATTTCCATTTGTTCTAGAAATTTTGTTATATTGTATTTTTATTATCACTCAGGAAAAAAAACATGTTTCTAATTTTTGTGATTTTTTTCTTTTATCTGTGGATTACTCAGAACAAGATAGGCTAATTTTTGAACATTTGAGAGTATCCTACTTAGATTTTTACCTTTATCTCTATCTTAATTCCATTGTATTTGAAGATTATACTTCACGCGAGTTCAAAATCTTCAAATTTGTTGAGCGTTGACTCAGCATCTGATCAATATTAGCACATAAATGTTCCAAGTGTGCTTAAAAGAAATTTTCATTATACAATTGATTTTATGCATGTGAATTAAAGTGACAGATATTGTTTCTGAGTTCTTCAATCTCCTTCCATATTTTTGTCTGTATATTTTACAAGTTGTACTAGAATAAACTGTTTTGGAATCATTACTTATTTCAATAGTTTAAACTGTCTAACAAATGCAATTATGATTATAGATTTGTCAATATCCCATAACTTCAGCTGGAGTTTGCTTTCTACATATTGAGATTGTGCTATGAGGTTCATAAAAATTCAGTATTGAAATACGTTTTTTTCAATTAGCCCCTTAAACATTCTTAAATGTCTTCAATTATCTTCACTAATATCTTAAAATATATATTGCTTCATAATAATATGCATATATCAACTTGCTTATGGTTAGTGTATGTATAATGTCTTCTTTTATTATTTTACTCTCAACCATCCATGACCTTATACTTGATAATCGTTTGTGTGTCCTTATTCATATTTTTGCCTTTTTTGCACTCTAATATTTAAAGTTTCATTCTTGTGAGTAACCATGTAAAACAACATTAGAATGGGAACTGCAAGTCAAAATTATGTTGATTTTTTTAAGGAAAAAAACATTTCTGACACACCTGAGCTTATGAAAATATGATCAATGTGCACTGTACCTACTTGTGGGGTGGGAGGGCAAGAATCTGGCCCCAGAACCAGGAATAGTTTAACAGAAAAGTGCCTAAGAGAACAGACCCCCTCCTGGTCCCACTAGCTGCTTGCCAGCAGGAGTCAAGACCGCTGTTTCAAAGTCTATTTGCTAACAAGAGAGAAATTTGCAGCCTTGACTAGCAAGGAGATGAGTCTAAAGATATTGGATTTCTCTAAAATGATAGAAACTTACTTCCAAAAATAATGTGCACATAATAACAAACAAATATATCGAGAAGAACAAGTGCCAATGCTACCAGTCTTCTTTTAATGGGAAAAACAAATCACATACCACTCTTTGACTTTTTTCATGTGTAGATCTTTTATCTGACTGCTGTTCGATTTTGAGCTCAACAAAATTCCATTTACAGTTATTACAATGTGAATAGTGCAACCTGGAATTAAACTCTGAACTTGTGTAACATTTTCCACACCACCTCTGGATAACCAAACCTTTTAAAACAAATTACACACAAAGTTCTGAAAATCCTTCCTCAAGATATTATTTGGTGTAGAAATCTAGAAAATGAGAAGTGTATAGATACAATCCACTTAGTTCACACGATCTGAAGAAGACTATATGGCAGATGGGTGACAAGACTTTTGTCTTTCCTTTCTTCCTCCTTGATAATAAAAAAGATTAAGCCTACCCATAGAGGGGATTTATTTTCAAAATATTACACCAAGAAATATTTGAATGCAATAAGTATGTCAATGCAGCTATATGGTTAAATGTTATAACCTCTGAAGTCAAGAAACTCAAATTTATAGTCACCACATTAGGCATAGATGTTAAGGCATTAAAGTTAACACCATATACAGTCATATAAAATACTGCATGTGCAAAGGGGCTGAGTTACATTCATTCTGGGAACCATAATTTAGAATTTCCTGACTTCTGAACATGTAACACATCATAGTAATTGATCTAGCTCCTTGGAGCTAATGTAAAATATCTTGTTAACATGTTTTCTATCCAATTCTTTCATCATTTACCTTTGGGCTCTTAGAGAAATAATTCATCATTCTCAAATGTTTTCACACACCTGCACAAAGCTAATACAGCAATGGAAAACCCCATGCCATCAGAATGAGAGAAAGGGTTTTTAAACCACATAAGAATATTGTTAGTGTGGACATATAATCTGGATCATGCAAGATGACATTTTGCCTTTGAGTTAGAACTCTGTTTGCTTGGTCTTGTCACAGTTATAGCAGCATAATTCTCCTGGATACTGTGGGTTACAGAATATGAAGACATTTAAGCATGAAGAATTTCTACAGACTGTTAATTCATAAAGGCAACATGGAAGAGAAAGAGAGGATGGCCTGTTCCATGACGCAACCTGATATGCTCATTTCCTGGCTGTTTGGAAGAATTACACTTTCGAAGGAAATTCTCTGCCAAGAATGATAGCTATGTGGCTACACCCGACAGCACTCCATGTCCTAGGATGCATTGGAAGAGCCTTCAACTCAGTGCTTAGTAAACCCACTGCCCCTTAGGGCATGGTCTCTATTGTTTTACTCCGTGCCTGTCAAGGAAAACCTTCAGCCAATAGTTCTAAAGAGATGAACATTCCTTGGGTGATGCTTTAAAGCACCTTATTAATTCATTTAATATAGCAGAGCAGCCTTAGAAAACTGGCCTCATCTAGCCTGGTGCCAGCTTTGGGTACAGAAAGGGTTTAAGTAACACATTCATACTTTTCCATAAATATTGTCTGTGGTGATGGTTTCCACATAACAGCGGTGGGGAATCATTACAGCACACACGGGGAGTAAAGGTGAAAACAGTTACTATCTGTGGTTTATGGAGAAAATTTGCCCACTTGCATTAGTATGTTCCTTTCTGCATGGATAACAGACCTAATTTTCCAGGTCCTGTGTGAGAAACAGAATCATTCTCAACTCTTCAGGAGGGTGGCGAAGTTTTAAGAACAGCAAAATTCTCCGTAACTAATATTAATACCTGGAAACCTGCTTTGATTATTGCATAGCAGACACTGGGAATCCAGCTCAGTGCACTATCCCAATCATCACATTTGCATCTTTTTTTTTTTTTACCTTCTGTTTCTGAGTCTTGTGACCCTGCATAGACTTCAGCCCTGGCAATTTCCAGCCACCGATTCTACAATAGTCGCCAACACTTGTAAGAAGGAAGACAATAACACAGAAGCAGGTGAGTTTATCAACTAAGTTCTACTCGCAGCTAAAAACAAGGAACTCCGTGCATTTCATAAGCATCCATGGACTAAAAGCTTGTGCGCAGAGTCCCCATAACCTTTTCCCAACAAGAACCATATGCTTTCCTGGCACAAAAGAGAAGGAAGCTTTTTCTGGCCCCTCCCAGAATCTTCCTCTTTGCCCAGAAGCTACTCCCTGGGACCACAATGGGACCGTTCCACAAATGCATATTGGCTACATCTTCACATTGCCAAAACATCTGGGGTGAAAAAACGCACTTAATCATTCAGATTATGCTCTCCTGAAACAATGCCAAACATCTGTCTAACTAGAAACAGCTGTGTATCAGGCAGCTCTGGCAGCCATAACAAAATACCATACGCTGGGTGGCTTAAGCAACAGACATTCATTTTTTCACAGTTGTGGGGCCTGGAAGTCTGAGGTTAGACCGTCAGCATGATTAGGTTCCAGTGAAGGCCCTCTTACACGCCTGTAGAATGTGTCTTTCCTTCAGGTCTTCTATGGCAAAAAGAGAGTAAACTCTCCAGTGTCTCCTCTATGGACACAAATCCAATCACGAGGACTGTTCTTTTATGATCTCATTTAAACCTGCTTACCTTCCAAAGGCCCCATCTCCAAACACAATCACATTGGAGGTTGAGACTTCAATATAGGAATGAATTGGGGGATGCAAGTCAGACTTTAGCAAGCTCCTTTCTGGCATTAAAGCAGATCTCTCTTGATCATAAGGGATATTTTTAGGCAGAGGGATTTTGTGACACTGACCACGGAAACACCCCTGGTGTTAACAGTGTTCTCCTACAGGCCATTCACAAAAAGGAGAGTGATGGACTATTCATCTTAAAGCCACTCATCACTTAAAGCTCCTACATTCAAATTGGATTATTCACTCTAAACCTTACCAATAAGCTACCTACGAAAGTGTGTGCTAGAGGTGAAGATATACTCTCCAGCCCCAATCAAGCTTCTTGCAGGGTAGCATTGCATAGATATTCATTGATTGATCAGTGGGTTGATTGATTATAGGCCTCTCTCAACTACTGAAATTGTGGGCTAGAAGCAATTAGATTTCAGAAAGACATCCCTGACCGGCATTTGATGACTACCACTTTTTTTGTATCGCCTAGTGCTGAATCCCCACCAGCAAGACAAGTCTCCATATTCTCACAGCCTGGAGGGTAGAATAGAGATGAACCACTGAGAAAAAGATAGCATATGTCTGTGAGCTTAGAAATGCGCCTCTCCTGTCTCCATATTCTGTTGTCTGACAGGTAGAAAATGTTTTGTTAGATAATCAACACATTGTCAAGAATGTGACTTATCGTCATATTTAAGAGGTGTGTGAGAACTACAATCTTTTCACCTGAAAATTGGAATATTGACTCTACGATGGTCATCCTAAACGTGAACTTCTTATAAAAACATTAACTTCATTTTGGATCCTCAACTTACTAAAGTTCTTCACTCTCTAGTCTGCATTACTGCACAGGAAAAGTAGTAAGTGTTTATTGAATACTTTATGAACACAGCCTAGTGGAAGATAAATGCACTTCTTACATGAAGGTTGCATTTGCCTGCTGCTAAAACATCTATTTGAAAAAATGAAAACTCTAATCATTTTGATGCCAAATTGAGCCACACATCTGGGAAACATTTGGAACATTTTGCTTTGCTCCTAAAAATTTTGGTGTCCAACAGAGGCAAGCTGCAGGAAATAACTACTGGTGTTTGTGGTGAGGGAGTGTGCAATGTGGGAGGTAGCATTTTGAAAGTGACTTCTGAGAGGGAATATGCTGGTACAGTGAAATTGGAAATAGGTTCATTCCTCTAAGCAGGTTTCCATTTAAATTTGGGCTAGGTTTTGATCACAGTAAGGCAATTAACTGAAAGAGTTCTCTCAAGGTCCATTGTCTTTCACTCAACAATCATTCCAGTAATTCAACAGGATGCAACATTAAGATCTTCCTAGAGCAACTCAGTGAAAGAACAGTTATAAAAATAGAGAGCATGAGGGCTTTGAAGTCACATGGAAAAATATTTACTGCAAATGGCTAGCTATTTTTGTCAAAAGATGGCAAAATGTCCTATGCATTAACATGAAAATGTAAATTTCATTCTTTGATCATTTTATAATTTATTTATTAATCCATTTATCTTAATTTTAAGAACTGTTTATTTACTTGAGAAGTAGAGTTGCAGAGAGGCAGAGAGAGAGAGAGAGAATCTTCCATTCACTGATTCACTCCTCAAAGGGCCACAACAGCCAGTGTTGGGCGAGCTGAGAGGCAGGAACTAGGAACTCGTCTAAGTCTCCCACAACGACCCTGGCTATGTTTTGCTGCTTTCCCAGCAGTATTAGTAAAGAGCTCGGTTTGAAGTGGAGCAGCGGAGACATGCACTGGCACCCATATTAAATGCTGGAGTCACAGGTGGCAGCTTAGCCTCTTATGCTACACAGGAGTCCCGATTTGAAAAGCAGAGACACACAGAGAGTACCCATCTATGTGCCCATGCCCCAGATGTTCCCAACAGCCAGGATGGGCCAGGCAGCAGCCATGGACTGGCAAATCAGTCCAAATCTTGCATGTGAGTGACAGGGATGCAGCTTTCACCTGCTGCTTCCTTCCATGTGAAGGAGCAGGAAGCTGGAATGGTGAGCAGAACTGGCACTTGTCCCCAGACATTCGCATATGGGATATGAATATCTCCCATTACAGGCTTAACCAAAGACCCCAACCCAAAACCACAAAATATTATTAGTAATGACTCACATCTTACAGGGATAGTCCTTGTCCAGACATACTTTACTCTGCTTATTCTGTGCACTGCCCTTTCTTCAACAAATATTTGTAACTTCACACTTGGACAATTTCATGTGACTCATGTTTTGCTTTTTTTAAACCAAGGCATTTCTTCAATCATTCGTTCAATGTTGATTGAGTTTATTCCATGCCAGGCACCAGCTCACAATATCTTCCTTTGAAGAACTCTCAGAGATTGATAGGGGTAGGGAGACACATCTATAAAAAATTCTACAGCCTGGTACAGTAGTCTAGTGGCTAAAGTCCTCTCCTTGCATACTCCAGAATCCCGTATAGATGCCAGTTCTAATCCCAATAGCCATGCTTCCCATCCAGCTCCCCCCTTGTAGCTTGGGAAAGCAGCTGAGGCCGGCCCAAGGCTTTGTGACTCTATATCCATGTGGAAGACTTGGAGGAAGCTCCAGGCTCCTGGCTACAAATTGGCTCAGCTCTGGCCATTGTTGCCACATAGGGAGTGAATCATCAGACACAAGATCTTTCTCTCTCTGTATTTCCTCCTCTCTATATATCTGACTTTCCAATAAAAATAAATAAATCTTTAAAAAATTTTCTGAAAGGTATCTCTAAAAGTTTTGATACCTTTAGATTTTTGAAAAATAACTTGACAAAATATTACAGCTTTTCAGAAATCTTGGGTGTTTCATAACACATTGTGCTCCATTCTAATCCCCTTGTGTCAGGCAATGCAATGGGAACCATGTGAAACAAAGAAACAGAAAAAGAATATAAACATAGGAGCCTTGCCCTCTAAGTAGTTGCTCTATTTGGCTAGATGCCTATTAAAGAAGATTTAGGAATATATATATATATATATGAATATGTATACGTGAGTATATACACATACACAGAATGAATTCAAGGTGCTAACTCTTTTCTTCTCCTAAACCCAAAAATGAATCCTTACATATTTTCCACTTTCAAATCCCAACCATTTTTCTCATTTGCACGTCAAGAAAACTGGACTGGTGTGCTTGTTTCTTTTCCCTATTAAAGATTATACATTTTCCAAATTAAATATTACAACTTAAAATTATTGGAGTACCTTGCTTGACTCACTCTGGTGGTCCATACTTTCATTGTTCCCTACCAAGGAAAAGTTATAAAGGACTCACAGACCTGAGAGTTAGACTTAGGGACCCTACTACCTGCTGTGTTTGGGCACTGCAATGTTTCCATGGCTGGAGATGGCACAGCATTAGCAAGGATTATCTCTACAAACCTGCCATCAGGAACATAAGTCATCCACGGGCATCCAATCTTTCATCCATTTCCCAAATGCACCAATAATTGAACTCATCCGTAGAATCCGACAATATGGGTCAACAAATTTAGAGTGTTCAGATACAAGGAATTCTCAACAGGAACTCTTTCCCCATCCACCCCCCACTCCCGTTTTGCTTTTGAAAGTATTTTTATACAAACTAGAACTAGTTAATTGCTTATTAAAGGCCACTACAAGGGGTTAGCTGGAAGAGTACGTGGGGAGATTCTAGACATTTAGGGCAGGTTACAAATAGCCTTTGGTGATTTGGATTGCACATGAGCTCAAACATTATTTATTATCATCTTTCCCTGTACTAATTCCTCCTGCTTCCTTCCAGAAACATGGGTAAGTCACTGCACAGGAGACCCCAAAAGTCAGAGTCCAGGAAATCAGCTCCATTTGTCATATCCCAAGTTGACTTGGATGGTAATTAAATAATAATTGCTTTGATGAATTTTTCAACTGGTAACTTCTTTTTTTTTTTCATTTCAAGCCATAGTAGAAAAATTATGTTAGAACTGTGTAACCATTTAAAGAGTGGAAAAGTCACTTAAGGACAAAAAGAAGGTAGAAAGAATGTGTGAGTAATCAATATATCATGGGCAGGCAAAAAGTTTGGCACATTTCACAATGGAAAACAAAATAGCGTTGAAGAAAAATAGAATTTTCCATAACTTCAACTGCACTTCCTTTTCCAAATGTGTGCCCTTTAAGTGATTAAGGTTCTTAACAATCCAGACTAAAAAGAGCAAAGAGTAAAAGAAAATAAATCTTTTCATATTTGAAATCTGCAATATTGCAATCAGCCAACAAAAACACAGGATCACTTGGAACCAACTCTTGGCCATAATTAAATTAGAATGTGTTTAAATGCTTAATGGCGTGGTATTTTACAATGAGTTGAAATATACACCTAAACACTCTAGTCATCATGAGTTATTAACACAAGGTACCCAATAACTGCAGAAGCACTGTAGCTACTCTCACTCCTCCCTGGCTGAAGAGCTCAGGTTTCTCTCCAGAGCAACTCTCCTGGCAGCTTTAAAGGATTCCAAGAACACAGAAGCAACTAACTGGCAGCACCTTTTCCAGTTAGAAGAACCTGAAATAATATGTGTGTGCACGTGTGTGTGTGCATGTTTGTGTGTGTGTGTATATTCTTTTAAGTTTTCTACAGATCCACATCTATACACTAAATAAAAATATATTCAGATTCCAAGAGACAGACGCAGTGTGGCCACAGATGACTGACTGTTATTAGAAGCCTCCACATCAAAGGGCCTTCAGTGTGGAAAGCTGGGGCAGCCCGTTTATTTATCGAGCTTATTTTGATAAGGATTTGTTGATGCATACATGTTGAACAGTCCTTGGTGATAGGTTACGGTAGTCTGCAGAATTCAAACTAGTAAGAAATCACATAGCCATCAAGTGTATGTCTACACAATCAAACTTTTAATTAAAATTAGGAATGGCTAAACCCCTTAACTAGCAGTATTCAGGGCCAGCAATGGGACTCCAGTCTTTGGCAAGAACCATGGTGTTTCCTCTCCAGACATTTTGGCATAGACCCAGGGCAATTTCGCCAAATGTATTTCAATGTGCTCTACCCTTTGGGCTAATGAGCCTCCTAATCATTAGGTCAGGCGCTGTAAAACAATTTGCATTAAAAATAGGAGCCAGAGAATCACAGAGTCAGAACAAACCGCAACTGTACAGCAGTATTGCAGGAGAGACCTAGCAGCTTTGCCACCTTGGGGATAAGCGGAACTAATCTTAGAATTCCCTTACCAGCCAAATAAAATTGAAGAGAGGCAGGGGTACAACTAAAAAGAGTAGAATTTTGTGCCTAAGTTGGAATTTGTTACCAGATAAACATTTTGAGATAATAGATAAGCAATTTGATTCATCAAGCACTTAATGGCTGAAACTCAGATCTTGGCTGGAATTTGTCCAAGTTCCCATTTGTGGAGCATGTAGCTCATCAAAGGTCAGGGGCAAGATTGGAGTAAGGTTGGAGTAAGATATGGAGTAAGGTTGGAGTAAGGTATGGAGAAGGTGAGCCATATTCAGAGAGTCTGGAAGTTAAAATGGAAGTGCTAGGCCACCTGATCCATGGTCCACAGGGATGAGCACAGAGCTGGGAGTATAAGACCAAGTCAAGAAATCAGATGCCAAGAAACAGGGAACAGAGCAGATGCAGAGGAGCCAGAGGGTGAAAACAAGCTCTAGGCAGTTGTTGTCTTTTAAGGTTGTGGGTTCAGGGCTCATTTTTATTGGGTGTCAGCAGCTTGGGAATTGATTGAGGGAGATGTCTGTCAAAGGCATGGGATGGGGAGAAGGCTTTATGTTTGGGTTTTAAAGAATTCTTGTGATAGTAAAAATAATTTTAAAAATAATAACATTGGTACTGAGCATTACCTTATACCAGACATTATCTTAGAGGCTCCTTTTTGTAATATATTAAAATCAATATTAATACTCAGAACAATATTAACTGCCTCTCACTTAATACTTGCACGTGCCCAGAACTGTGCTTAATACAGTCAATATATCTAGTAATGTTGCCATTTATGTAGTATTCTTGTTTGTACAGATGAGGAAACTGAGACTTAGAGGAAGTAAGTAATTTGCTCAAGCTAGCACAGCTTATAATAGCAGAAGTAGTAACACTTAAATAGGTTTTTGTCTGAATGCAAACAGCAAGATTCCAAAAACCATAAGGTCAAGGAGACTAATAAATTATGATATAGAAACTCAACATCAAGGTTATGAAGGCAGTTACCCTTGTAGTCATTCATTGATTCTGTGCTTTAGTTCGTACCACTCATACGCTCTTATTTATTCACTACCTAATGACACTTCAAAATCCTTTAAGAAGAGACAGCACTTTCTCTCCAGGGTTAGAGAGGTTTAAAGATGGCCCTAGGACTGATGATACAACATTTACTTGAAGATACTATATGAAAATATAAGAAGCCATCACTAAGAAGAGCTTTTGATAAAGAGATGGAAAGAAACAATAATTGGGTCCATATGATCCACTCAGTTTTTTCCATGACCAGGTATTTTAGAGATTTTACTTCTATTTTGAAGCATAGATGCAGAGGCTGAAAGATGTCGCACACTTAATAATGATTCAGCAAATATCTGAGCTCAAAGGCACGTCCCTGTTTGCCTTGCCTAGGGTGGTAGAAGCCACAACCTTTAGCCACTTTCTAGGCAACTAAATTAATGTTATCTGATGGAGTAGTGAGGTCTTGTTTACCTATGGACCTCCTCCTAGACTACAAGTTAGCCTCACCAACAACAAAGAAGAGCTCTCTAGATTCCTAGTTGGATTCCTGAAAATGTCAATTATTATCTGATTCTGATCCTCATCATGTGTGAGACAAAGAACTTTGTATAGGTTACTGCTCTATATCACATACAGGCTGCTAAATACATGAGTACCTTGTTAGTCTCCAAACTTTGTCACTAATTCATACAAAATTTATGTAGACATTTTAACATCAGAAAAATCAATTGAGTATCTTTAGCAATAGACTTCTTTCTCCATGATGGGATTGGGGGAGAGCAGGGAAAAAACCCCAGCTGCTAACCTGTGAGTTAGCCAGCAGACATGGATACAAGCTGAACGCACAGAGAGCAGGCCACTTGAAGAGCCCCATTGCTCACAAACCCGGGTCCCTCTCTCACTGCCTCTTCTCCAGAACATACTTTTTACATAACCACCAACTGCGTCCACTAATCCCTCTTGAAAAACTTGTGGTTTAGCCCCTGGTAACTTCAGTAGTGGAGGCAGTGTGTCCAACTACCATGGCCACAAAATGTAGCATGCCCATGAACTCATTCCTTCAGAAAGCATAGTGAGGCTAGAGAAAACAGAATTGCAAAATGCAGAACATCAACAATAGCTAGTGTTTGTTTTCAATGCATTTGCCCCCAAAATGTACCTGGGTGAAGAAAAGCTAAAATCCTATTCTTGAAGAAAGAGAACACAAGATGTTTGCTGTTAACAGGAGGTTGTCTCATGGCCTGACAAAAGCTTTAGTGAATATGTGAAACAATCCTTTGTGGAGGTATTTAAATCATCACAGTTGGCACTAATTATAAAAGAAAACCACAGATTTCTCTTGAAGACTAAGAAGAAATGTAACTGTATCAGCACATGCCAGGAATAAGTTAACTATATGCTGACTGTCATGACTCTACCTGATTAACCCAAAACAGAATTACAGAATGCCTCTAAGAATTTGTTATGTATCAAATTTTCCATCCCCCAATTTCATATGTTTAATTATAATCCCCAGCAACTCAAAATATGAGGGCCTTGGCAGAGCTAATCAAGTTAAAATGAGGTTGAGCCCTGATCTCATATGACAGCTATCCTTACAAGAAGAAACTAGGGTTTGGGGCAGTGATATGCCATAGGAGATTTGGCCACCACCTACAGCGCTGGCATCCCACATGGACAGAAGCTAAACTCCCAGCTACTCCACTGACAGTTCTCTGCTAATGCACCTGGGAAAGGAGCAGGGGATAGGCCCCGTGGTTATCTCTGTGATGCCATTGCTAAAATGTCATGTTCTTGAACTGCTTGCACAATTATATGACATCATAACAAACTGTTACTGCACCTGATAATTTTACATTTGATTCAATGAATAAATTCCACTTGATTTCCTGTGTTTTACATCAGATATCTGGACAACACCAAGGTAAGATTTCATTTGGAAAATTTACTCAATAAGCATTGAGGAAAGGCCCAACAAGCAAATCTTACTGAAAGTTGGAAAAGCACCTGTTGTAAGAGATACTAACACTTCTCTTCACAGGTGTAATATCAACCAAACAAGCCACCAAAGATCCTCATATATGCCTTCTGTTGTCCAGACTTGGACAAAGGAGTGTCTTATAAACACCAAAGAAAACAGAAGTATCTGCAGCAAGGATACCAACCAGAAATAGCCTTAATGATAAGAGGAATAATACTCAGCATTCAATATGTACCAGCCAGAGTTCCTTAAGGGTATGTGGATTATTCCACTCAGTCCCTTCAGCTCTCTGGTACATATTTTCATGGGACTGGTCTTAATGACCAATGAAAAGACAAATTTCCCATCAGGGCACCACACTGACCCAAAGCTTTATATGGGACTGGCAAAGACCAGGTCACAAGTCAGAGCAAGCAGGTGTAACATAGACTCATACCAAGTTTTATATGGATGGGATATAAATCAGTGTGATTAGGGAAGAATGCTTGATCAGAAGAGTAAGACTATTTCCCTGGATGAAGCCAAGAAAGTGAACAATCGACCATGGAATAGATGACATCTGTCTAATTTCGGAGCTTGCCCAAGCAGATAGTCAACCTGGAGTCTCTGCTGCAGAGACATTAAATTAAAATCTTGAGCTTAATTAAAATCTTGAATGAGAATCTAGCATCTGCTCATCTAACCCCTTTTTGTGAATAACTCCAGTGTTCTAGGTACAACACAAAGAAATATTGAATTGATATTCTTGAATAAATATAGACACTAAAATAAATAAGTATGCATATCAGTGGATGAACAGTGTTACAAAGAAGAACAAGGCAGGAGTAGGTGTACTAGCCCATTTGAGCTGAACAAAACACAAACATAATGGGTAATTTATACACAACAGAACTTTATCCGTGGCAATTTTGGAAGCTGGGAAGTCCCAGGTCAAGCACAGCTGATTTTATGACTAATGAAGGCTCCTTCCCCATTGATGGCGTCACTGAGGCATCCTGGCATAGCAGAAGGGTGAGAAGAGTGAACCTGCTCCTTTCAGCCCCTATCTTGATAGGAGCCCTGATTCCATGCGTGAGACTCTGCCTTCATTAATTCAGTGATGCCCCTCCTCTGGGCCCTAGCCTTAATGGGAGACACATTCAGACCATAGCAGTAGGACAAAAAGATGCTACTAGCAGGACACAGGAGATCAAATGAATATTCACCGTTTCTAAACTCTTAATGGGTCACAGAAGATTGAGAGTAAATGTACCAAATCATCTTGCCAGGGAGACAATAAACAGAATAAGAATAGAGTTCATAAAGAAATAAGTACTTTCACACCAAGCTTTGATGTGAAAGCCCTGATTAGTACTGTAATTACATTAATACTGTATGTGCGCTGTCTGATTTCTAAAGTGTTTAAACATTTACAGAAGTGTGATGATTTTAGTTAAATATTTAGAAATCTCAGATTTAGCTAGTAATCATTGTTTACATGTTTGGGAAGATACGACTTGCTAAATTCTTAATTTTTATTTATTTGTTGCAGAAGCAATATAAAAAGAAACAGAAGAATATTAAGCTTTTGTGTTTTTGTAAATACTCATTGATTAAAATATTTATAAGACTAATAAATTGGACACTAAAGAAAAAAGTACCAAGTGAACTGAGTGCTTCTCTCCACAAGCAGAAGATCCTCAAATGCTGAGGTTAAACAAGCCACCCACACCAGGAATTCACACGAGACCACTAAGCTGATTGCTTCCCAGCCATGACACAAAGAGTCTAAAGTTCATACTGCCAGAACCTGACACAGGTTGGACACTTGATATTCATTTGTTCCAACTTTAGCCTAAATCAAACTGCACAGGTCATCAGGGCAATCTGAAGGCATAGGTCATTCAAAAAATGTGAGCAGAGCTATCACAGCCTCATCTCCCTAACCTCCTAGAAACACCTGTCTGATTTGCTGTGCTCATTTCACTGGGTAGGATGGTATAAAGAATCAACTCTTCTGTGGTCGTGGCTAGCTGTATCCAAAGATGACCCTCTGATGAACCACCTCTCTCTGAGTAGCTGTGGGGAATCCCTTTGCACAGAATTCCAACTGTCCCTGTGACTCTCAGCCAATAGAGGCAGAAGTGACCCTGCAGGACATTCAACGGTTAGCAAAAGCCTTGCAGCTGGGGCGAGAGTGAAGTCTAGCACTTGTTCTGGGAAAAAGCAAGCGCTTGTAGGAGTGAATGATTGCCACATGGGCTTCTTCACTATGCAAGGCCGCTACACTGGGCGGAAGTCCCAACCAACCACACATGAGCACAGGGAGAGAAAAATGCCCAATCATCCCCCAACTCTTCCAAGCCAAGAGCTGGAGGTGTGAGCTCTGAAGCCTTCAGATGTCGCCTCGCCCTGCCACCTGCGGATTGCAACCCCCTGAGAGACTCCAATAAGCAGGAACTGGGAACTTGACTCATCAAACCCAAGAACTGCAGAAGATCACAGTAAGTCATTGTTTTAAACCACCATGTTTTGGAGTGGGTTTTATGCTGGAATAGATAAATGCTGATTACCCTGCAAACATTCAATTAGACATTTTCTTAATGTGTTTTTTTTTTTAGTTAATGAACACTGTTTGCCCATAAATTAACTATATATTCCTAAATGATCATCAGCCATGCTTTTTCTACTCCATCTGCACTCAGAATAGTAATAACATACACTTTATCTAATTTTTCAAAATTATCACCTATTATGATACCCAGACAAAGAATAATTTTCTTTCTCCTCTTTCAGGAAATAGCTGAAAGCTAACTTAATAATGAACACTTTCCAAGCAACGTTCCACTCTCAAACTCTCGGGAGTTATAAAGTAACCCCAAACTAACAGGGTAGTATGGCTCACCCTTTAAATTCTTTATATCTTGAGGTCTTTGATTTAATCATTTAAAAAATCAAATCACACAGTACTCTTAATAAAGCATTATTATTTCAAGGAAAAGGATAAAACTTTCCAAATGCAAATGTTTAGCTGGCGAAGGGTTGTAAAAGATTCCAAGACATTAGTCAGGAGATGGATTGCTTTGCTATTACAAGTCTGGGTTACAATATCACTGGAACCAAATTCCCATCGGATTAGGCTTTATTCAAAATGAATGTTTGCAATTATGAAATGAAATAAGTTTTAATTTGAATTGCCTAAAAAGGGGAAACCAAATATTGTGTAATTACAGGAGAAGAAATTTGAGATGGAAAACAAGATAGTGTTATTTACAAGTAAAAAGGCTTTTATGGGATTATGGGGCTTTAATGTGCATATTTGTAGGATTTGGGGTGGCAGAATTTGGAACTCAAATATTTTTCATCAGTGTTTATTTACAGAGTGCATGCAAGAAATGGAATCCCAGACACATCTGATATTGGGCTTATTTAAACCTTTTATATCCCTACTAAATCTGAAAAGACTCAATGTGAGCCACATATAATGGAAGTAATCATGGAGTGTGATAAAGTAAGTATTTGAAAACCACATGCACCTTTTAGGCTCAAATCCAGAACTGTAAAATCCACCTAGAGACATAATGAGCCTACCTCGCCTTCTTGGAGGAGTGAAAGCACAAAAGGGGAACAGGTCGCTCTCTCTCCCCAGCGCACGTGACGCCTGCAGTGGAGCCCCCAAGTGGCTTGTGAGGACTTTATTGCAAGCCTGCCTTGAGTGCCAATTTGCTCCTCTGGAGTGCAGTCTTTTCATATCTGTGGTACTGTGTAGACTCAGATAAATTTTTATCTGCATCTTACCTGTTGCCAGTTCTCTCCTAAACTCCCACTGCTCACTTCCAGGAGTTCAGGAAGGTGATCTAGGTCTGGCCAAGGCATCTTTCCCACAGCCTACACTGCTCAGCTTGAATGACTCTGAATATTTTTACCCCAAACTTTTTTGGAATAAAACCTGTTGATTTCCTTCTGGATAAAACCCGTTCCCTCTTCCAACAGAGACAAAGTGGTTTTCATTAGAGGATCTTTCCTGCTCAGAGGTATCATCTGCTTGAAGGGTGTGGCAAAAACAGCTCATCGTTCACAAAATGTTTTTGCTCCTCTTCGAATAAGGTGATTTCAGAAAGTTGCAGGGAAATGTGCATTATTCTTTAATTCCATCTTTGCATGAACTTCTCGTGGCAGCTTCATCTGTTGCACAGTTGTTTTTGGAAAGTGGTTGCCTAAACAGTGTCTCTTAAAGTTGGGTATAACCATGTGACTGAGTTTTGGCCAATAAGAAGTAGACAGAAGGGATGAAACATTACATTGCTGGTAAGATTATCACGTAGACACTCCCTGTTCAGCTCTTCTCCATGCCCTCTCCCCAGTCAACTGCCTGGCAGGGAGGCAATCCCAGGAGGATTTGGCAAATCTCCCTTAACTCCATCTCTGGATGCTAAGGTAAAAGTGCTACCTCACACTTATACGTTCCTTCCCAAAGTGGTTAAGAAACAAGAAATGCCAATGTTTGATTTTCATTTTTTTGCTTGTTTTTAAACTGCAATTATACTGCCTTAAATGCTAATCAATATCATAGAATTATTCCCTAATGCCAAAAACTCTGACAACTTGAGGCTGATTTGGGAAGGCCAAAGAAACTTTGCAGTGACAATGACCTCATTCAGACGTCACCTGCATGGAGATCTATTTTAGTAATCCCCCAGGAAGGAGCAGCCCTCAGTCAGAAACAGGAACTTTTGTGAATGGATATTGGCACCGGCAGGTTAGAGACTCAGCATTCTGGCTGTCTTTTTGCCCAAGACTTTCCTCAGCCTATTTCCACCCTGGTCATTCTCACTAGCCACTTTCCTAAATTTAAGAAAAGGTAAAGAAAAAAAGACACCTTTTATCCTCTGGTTCAGTCCCCATGTGCTGGTCACAGCCAGACCTGGACCACACTCCAGTCAGGAGTTTCAAACCCAATTGGAGTCTCCCATGCGGTTTTCAAACAGATAAGCTATATCTTGCTGCCTCCCAGGGTGCCCATTAGAAAGCAGCTGGATTGGGAGCAAAGGAGCTAGAACTTGAACCAGAAATACCAACAGGAACTTAACTGTGGTGTGAAATAACTGCTCCCACCTATTATTGAACTTCAGATAATGTCAACATTATCCAAGCTTTAAAGTTTTCCTAGCACTTCAATTTAAAACTTTTCTGATCAATAGAAATCTCTTCTGTCCTGGTCTATCAATTGTTCATTTATTGATTCACTCAAACACTTATTCAGTACACACTGCCTACTGGTATCAAGGGTGAAGGAATGGTTTTGAGACAGATACAAGATATAATACAATGAGATGGGTAACAGTACCTTTACCATCATGGTTCAATTTATTCAATACATGTAAGTGCTCAGAATTTCATATGCCTTATCTTATTTGAGCATCACAACAACCTCACTGTAATTTGAATGGCTCCACCCAAACTGTGCTGAAAATTAATTGGTATTATGAGGTATTTAGACCAGCTTGGAGCTGGTTGTGATTGGGTCATGCCAGTTCTACCCTCATGAGTGCATTAATCTTTCTTGTGGATTAATAAATGAGTGTGGGAGTGACTTTCTTATAAAGGCATACTCTCTCTGATTCACTTGAACTGTCTTGCCATGCCATGGCCCGATGTCCAAACCCTCCCCAGAGGCTAAGCAGCTGCTAGCACCATAGGCTAGGCTTCTACCACTGTGAGCTCAATCAACTTGTTCCTTTTATGAAGTAGCAATTCGGTGATATTCAGTTACAGCAGAAGAAAAAAACGACTAAGACAAACCAGCTTCATTCTACAAATACAAAAAAACAGACTTGGTGCCCTTCAACAGCATGCAGAATTTGCATAAGTAACTATTTCAGGGATGGGATTTAAACCAAGGTCTGTCTGATTCCAGAGTCACTGACAAATTGTATGACTTTGGACTAGCTAGGTAGATGCCATCAGTCATCATTTATAATATTAACTGTCACGTCAGTCCCATGGAAAATAACTTTTACTCAAAGTTAAATGGCAGGGCTGGATTATTTATACTTGCTGCCCATAAAATACTGCTATGTACATTGGGGCTAGCACCCTAGCATAGTAGGCTATGTCTCTAACTGCAGTGCCAGTATGCCAAATGGACACCAATTTGGGTCCCAGCTGCTCTACTTCTAATCCAAGATACCAAAAAGCAACACAAGATGGCCCAATTCCTTGGGACTCTGCATGGGATGGCCCAAGTCCTTGGGACTCTGCATCTGCATGGGAGACCCAGAAGAAGCCCTGGATCCTGGCTTCAGAACAGCCCAGTTCTGGTCATTGCAGCTATTTGAGGAGTGAACCAGTGAGTGGAAGACCTCTGTTTCTGTCTCTCTTTCTTTCTCTGTAACTCTGCCTTTCAAATAAAACATAAATAAGTCTCTTTTTTATAAAGACTTTTAAACTATTTTATTACATTTAAAATGGCTTTGGAAAAGGGAAAGACACTTAAATAAGTGTAAAACAGCTGTGACAAGAGGATTACCTATGATCATATGACACAAGAGGCTCCTGACCCATGAGCTCATGTTGTCATGACTGTGGTTTTTGAAGGACCCAGAAAAGGACACTTGTTGATAGATTTCTGGGCTGCAAGGTACATGCTATCAAGAGACCACTCCACGAAATCTGGCTTTGTGCCACACTGCAATGTGAGGGAATCCCTGCACTCCACAGGCAGATTGGGACTCAGCCACAGACTGGGAGCTGAGCCTACCCTGGAGAACTGAGAAATACCCATTTAGAAAAGATGTGGAGGCTGTTCAGGGAAGAAAGCCACCAGACAATCAGGGAGCAAGGCCAACCAGTGCCTGTGGATTAAGCGCTGAGGCATATAGAATGTTCTGCTCCCAGGCTGCCAGCGTTGAGTGAGTGGAGTTAGCTGTGGATCTCAGAGATCGACTGACATGGCTCTCCATGGTGGAGCAGATCATGGATTCTAACCAAATGACAAATTTTGTTTCATAAGCCAGGAATGTCATTGCTCTTTCAGGAAAGTGGAGTACACTGACATTTATTTTTCATATCTTTTTTTTTTTAGTTGAGAAAAATTCAGACTTCTGCGGTTGGTATTATGGTGCAATGAATTAGGTCACCCCTTACAATGTCAGCACCCCATATTCGATCATAAGTTCAAGTACTGGCTACCTTAATTTCATTTCAGATTGGAAAAGCAGTGAATAATGGCCCAAATTCTCGAGCCCTGCCACCAAAATAGGATACCCATGAAGCTCCTGGCTTCATGCCCAGCCCTCATCAACATGGCCATTCAGAGAGTGAACCAATAGATAGAAGATACGTGTGTGTGTGTCCCTCTATCCATGACTCTGTCTTTCAGATAAATAAATCTTTAAAATGCAAAAAGCAAGACTTACTGGGTCAGCACTGTAATACAGTGAATTAAATTGCTTCCTGGAATGCCAGCACCCTTTATTGGAATGTCTGTTTAAGTCTCGGGTACTGCTGCTTCCGATGCAGCTCTCTGCTAATACTCCTGGTAGGCAGTAGACAACACCCAAACACTTGGGCTCCTGCCACCAACTTGAGAAGCTGAAATGGAGTTCCAAGCTCCTGGCTTCAAGTTGGCCCAGGCATTGGTTCACTTTCCTGTTTGGGAGAGTGAACCAATGCCTGGAAGATCTCTCCCCTTCAGTTTCCTCGATTGTGAATAAGAAAAATTATACTCAAACCAAGGATAATGGTTAGGAAATTCCATACAATATACTTAAAGTGTCTGGAACTTAATTAGTGACTAAGAAACTTTATACCCTACGATAGGAACCAAAGAAAAATGGCTTCAAAGTGTAGTTCCTAAAAGTGTGGATCTTGGAATCTACTTAATCCTCACAACACCACATTAGAAATTAAGACTCAAAGTCTCTCTCACTGCCTTTCAAATTAAAAAAAAAACTATTTTAAAAATAAGAGATTTTAAATATTTATGGGTGAACTCATTGTAAAGCAATAATAAATTATGTGCATGTAACATTTATATGAAAAAACTATATTTCTAAAACTAATAATACTAACCAATATTTTAGTAGGATAAAAAGCATCACTTCTCAAGTCTGCAAGGCTCTTTATTGTCTACCCTAACAGGATCAGCCACATTTCTAAATTTGAATCTGATTCAATGCCAGGCAAAACTTTTTTGAAGATTTATTTACTCATTTAAAAAGCAGAGTGACACAGAGAGAGGGGGGTTCACTAGGTGATTCTCCAAATGGCCACAGTTTTCAAGCAATACTCTCTTGCTTTCAAGATCCAAGCACTTCAGGTGGCAATCAGGGTGGATGGCATCACAAGGTCATATTACCCTCAAGTGTGGGATAGGCTATTGTCTCCTCAAGCAGCCACCTCTACTACTGGGGAAAAGTCCTTTTCCTAGAGTGGAGAAACAGATGATAGCATAAAACTGAAGGCCAAGTATTTGTTGGTCAAAGAGAAGGTGGGGGAATGGGACAAAGAGAATCTATACAGAAAGTGGAAGCCAGTAACCTGAGTTGAGCCTGTCCTTGACAAAGGGAAAGTAAAATAAATGGGTCACAATAAAAGCTAAGGCAAGAGTTCTCAATGAGCAGCAGCTTCGTTCCTAGGGAAACTTGGCAGTGTCTGGAGACGCATTTGGCTATCACAGCCCAGGGGAAGAGTGATCCCAGCACCTACTGGGTAGAGACCAAGGATATACTCAAAAGTCGATGCCACAAAAAATGATCCAACTGAAATGTTGTGAAACTCTAACCTACACCAGCCATTATCTGGGGCGTTCTGGGCTGGGCCACTATGAATACTTCTCCCAATGCATTGGACAGTAGATTCCAGCATCCTTGCAGAAGTTTGTGGATCAAAGGTAACAAAGATTGTCCCATTATCCTATCAAGAGGAGACCCAGGAAGGAATTAGAGGACAGGATGGAGGATGGAACATAAACACTGATGGTGGTAAACCTGACCTTGGATAAGCTGCTTTCTGCATCCCAATCCCTTTCCTGCTTTCTCCGGTGTTCCTTCTACCATCACTCTGATACCCAAGACTCCCAAAAACCTATGATTGTTCTGCCTTACAAATCTGTTCCTGTGAACACATCCAATGTCAACATAATGTGGAGGTAAATGAGGAGAGCCCTTTAATTTTCATTGTTGGTTGTATAATGTGAACATATAGGTTTAGGTGGAAGGTTACGTTTTTAACTTACAAAAGAGAATATGAATAGCAGAGGGCTCCTGATTGGTTATCCTGAGATCCATCTTGGAAAGAAACATAGAAATAAGGATAATAATATCTTCTGCTATTGGCCTGAATGCCCCTGCCTCACTCAGATTCACATGCTGGAATCCTAAATCCCCAAGGCAATGATATTACAAGAGAAGGTCTTTGGGGGATGATTAATTCATGAAGCTAGAGCCTCATGAGTGGGCTCAGATTATTTATAAAAAGGGTCCTAAAGGAGCTTGGTTTTGCCTTTTATCACCCAAGAACACAATAAGAAAACTGCATGGGTTCTCTTATAAATCAGAAACCAGGCCTTTCCTACCCAGTGAATTGCTGGTGACTGGACCACAGACCTCTGAGGGTCTGTTGTTGACATTTCAGTTGAATTGCATTTTGTTATAGAAACTGGAGCAGACAAGGACAGCCACCTGTATGTACATGGCACTGATTGCAGGGTTCTCAGTGTTGTGCTTTTTATGTTGTAAACCCATTTAGTCTTCATGACTAGCCTCTGAAGCAGTTACTACCTCTCTACTTACTTGATTAGTGAGAGAACTGAGGCCCAGAGAAATGCAAAACTTCCTGAAAAGTCCACAAGCAGCTAAAGAAATAGGTGTCCAACCAAACTGTCTAACTGCGTTGAACTGCACAGGCTCTGGGCTGCCCTTCTTCACTGCCTTGCATGAAAGGAATGGGTCCCCATGCTGCACTACAAGTATGTTTCTGGTAAGCCAAACTCCATTCTTGGATACAGTTTCTTCATAAGTGGTAGGTTTGAACCAAGCAATCATTCAATTTCCTGTAATTGCTATCATTTAATGACTCTTAGATTCAAATACAAAATTTTGAAATATATGGAATTCATCTTCCCTTGTAGTCATTTCTGCTGTGCAATTGGGTCAGCCACAAGAATTCTATCCTGTATGGGTTCCTGCTCTTGTGCCCTGGTTCAAGAATTGGCTTGACCATTGGAGCAATCCCCATTGCCTGATTTGTTGAGTCTGTTTGGTGAGACAAAGGAAAAGAGAATAAACAAATTCAGGAAAAGATCTATAGCTTTCTCTTATTCCTTAAGATCAAGCAAAAACTGTCAAGACAATTTAGGGAAAGATCTTTAGCAATGTGACAAACCTTGATAGTGCTACTAAAATCATCAGATTTCATTTTTCCTCAGGCCTAAAACTGGATCTTCTGAACATGCCCCATATTTCTTTCATGTATAATAATGTTTAGTCAAGACCTAGACTTAGAATCTGTGCAATGCTGAGTAAGTACTTATTAACTGATGGACTATGAAAATGACAGCTAAAGTTCTCACCTTGCATGAGCTTGGATCCCATATGGGTGCCAGTTCTTACCCTGGCTGCTCCACTTCCCATCCAGCTCCCTGCTTATGGCCTAGCAAAGCAGTCAAGGATTGCCCAAAGCCTTGGGACCCTGCACCCACATGGGGGACCAGGAAGAAGCTCCTGGCTCCTGGCTTCAGATCATCTCAGCTCTGGCTATTGCAGCCATCTGTGGAATGAACCAGCAGACAGAAGATCTTTCTCTATCTCTTCTTCTTTCTGTAAATCTGCATTTCCAATAAAAATAAATACATCTTTAAAAAAGAAAGGAAAAGAAAAGAATGGCTCTATGCACACCTGTTTTACTTTATTATGTTGATCCCTATTAGAGTAAAGTGGAGCTTAAAATTAGCTCTTGAAAAACACATCTTTGCTGCTTAATGAGTCATGGACTTTTCAGAATGGTCCTGACAACATTCAGGAAAGATCTAAGGACACATTACAGCATTTTGCTACTCAGGGTAGCTTACTAAGAGAATGGGTGTCCCTACTCCAGACCTTCTGAAATGCAATCTATTTTTAACAAGACCAAATATACACATTTTTTGCATATATTGCACATTTTGCAGATGATTTGTTTGCATATTAAAGTTTGAGAAGGAAGGCCCTATTAAATTGACAAAGCATTAGACAGCCTGACCCCTTGATACATAAGTCTACTTAAGCATACACCCACAAACGCACATACCCACAAATACACAGATATTATCCTTGCCCTGCAGGATTTTCATGCCCAGGGAGGGACAAATAATTTTTAAAAGGAATCCAATCATATAGCAATGATGGTGGCTTCAGGTCTGAGAGAAGAATAAAAGAAATTCTTTGATTTAGCAGAGAGACCCAGAAAGTCTGACAAAAAAAAAAAAAGGAATATTGAGAATCATTCTGTTTTTCAGCAAGTCAGAAACCTAGTTCAAAAAGTCTTAAACAAAAAAGGAATGCACTTTTTCATATAACTAAGCATGCCAGGGAATTTGGCTTCAGGCATAGCATTCAATTTTCCTCTTTGTTGGTTTTATACTTAGAGAGGTTCCCTTTAGAAATCTATCACAGAAGTTCCAGGCTTACATTCATTCTGGGTATTCCAAGAAAAAGGGCTCTCTCTCTCCAATAATTCTGCAAGTCTTCCACTGGCCCAGCTGGTGTCAAGTGACCCTCTTCAATCACTGTAGCCAGTGGATCTGGACTTGGATCCACATGGTATCAGATTGCTTGAACATTTAATAGCAAACATTGTGTCTGAGCCTCAGTGTTTTCTATCAAATGTCAGATAGTTATTGTCCAGTGTACAGTAATAAATACATGCTCAAAACTAAGTAAGTATGATCAGCAGCAGCATTATGGGACTGAATTCTTAAGAAAGTGGCTTAATGGACTGCAACACCCCTTGGTTCACGTGGAAGACAGGGCTGGAAACAGAACTGACCCAGCAACGGCAACAAACAGCATGTGCATGAACTGATTGGCGCGACAGACTGTGCCGGACCCTGTACTGGCAAGCACACGCAAGATTCAGGCCTGGGATCACCTCAGACGTTTCTTTGGAGATCCCTCCAATGAACTGCTGATCTCAGAATCCAACCATGAAGAGACTATGTCAGCCAGTGGATTCTGAAGAGATTTCATCGTGCTTGGAATGGCGAAACCGGCAGCAACTCAGAACTGCTGAACTATAAAAAATGCTTGAGCAGGACTTTTGGAGCATGCCCCACATCGGGACCTGGGATGCGTGGGAGCCTGGGTGGGGCTTCTCCTTTTGTCTCTCCCCTTACCCAGGACACGAAAAAAAAAAAAAAAAAAAGGTGGCTTAAAGGTTCAATGTGAAGAACATCTACTTTTATTTTCCAAACCATCTCCCTCAATTATAAGTGTGTGAAGCTCGGCACACAGTTCTCTAAACACCTGTCTCTATTCCACCTGAGACCTATGAAAGAAGCATGTTTGGCTCATGAGGTGACCCAATGTGCAAGACAAGGATGACTGCAGGAAAACCGGTGAGGCACTCAGATCTGAGATAGATTTTAGATAACAGACTTTTTTTAATAAATATAAATTTAAAACCATTGGGGTCACATTTCAATATCATTTGTCTGTGACTTCCAAAAGCATTTTAGATTCATATTTGAATTCTGACTTACTCCATGGAAAAAGGTTTACATAGAATTTTTCCTTCATGAAGATCAGGATCTCAATTTCTATCACTTCCTCCAATTTCTGCCCTTTATTTGTTTAAGTGGACACCAATAACTATACCCCATTGATATCACTGTCCACATGGACACCAATGACCATATTGCCTTAATATTATTTCCACATGTGGCTGGTACTGGATAAATATGCCTCAGAGGGCCCTTTCTGCTCTCTGTGGAACGAGTCCTGGGAGGAAGGTGAGATTTCAAATGATGTCCCCTTGGTCAGCTAATGCTATACAGTTCTTGTAAATATAAATCAATCCACCACATTCTGTAGAAATGAAGTGGAACAGGGTTCAAGGTCATGACTGGCCTTAAGAACAACATCAGCCTATGTAGGACCAAGTTCAAGTCAAGGAAGACCTGCCAACCACTTGCGTCTTTGTGCTTATAACATCAGCAAAAACAGCTCATAGGAACTGAAACTGACTTTTATGACAGAAATAGCTGTCAATAGATGGTAACATGTTTGAATTTCATCTGCCTGTCATTTCTGAGCAACTGATGGGGCTCCATGAAAATTTCCAGGGTCAGCTCAAGGAAAAACAATTAACTTATGCTAAGGGAACGATATCCACAGAATCCTTGTAAATCCCTTTTTGCAAAAACAGAAAAGCTGCATGACAAAAAAGGAGTCAGTGTGCTGAGGACAGATGTCTGTGATCAGAAAATATATAAGAAGAGAAGCAAGGAAAAAAGAGGGACAAAAATGGACCTGGAGGAGAGAGACACTGCTTCCAAAAGCAGCACAAGTATGGTTTGGTTCATTAGAATTTTCTCCTCCCAGGCCCCTTCAAGGAAAAATGCGGACTAACCTTCCTATTTATGGTAAAAAAAATCAAAGGAGAAGCAGAAGAGAAGTCAAATGAATAACAATGACGACCTTCACACAGCGGAGCTTAGACATCCAACCTTCCCTTTGCTTGCAGCAATCTTGGGATAACTGATTAAAGGATTAACCACCCAATTTGCTGAAAAGAACATGAGATTTATATACTTAGAAGGTCTGGGAAGACATACACCTGAATTAGCATAACAATAACATGCACTGGAGGAATCAGATGGAAAGGTAATTCACACTTATAGTTTGAATTTTAAAACTACTTGTAAAGTAGACAAGAGGGTGCACCTTGCTACAGGCTCCAATAGCATTAAAAGAAATACATGTTAATGTTATCGGTATGTCTCAAGCAAACAGCCCTAATTAAAAATGAAAACACTGCACCAATCGAATGCATATCTAACGTCTTTCATCCAGAGATCTCAAAGAAATTCCATCTGATTCTAGCTGGAATGCACAAGAGGTGAATTTCCAGGTGCCACGGAACACAGAGGATGGTAAGCACTTAGCCATGTGTTCCAGACAAGGTGGGTCAGAGTAGCAGGGAGTTCTTAACAGCAGTGAGCTCACCCCTGGGAATAAAGTGCTTAGAGAAACAACATCATCCAGCCTTTTGTGTTTTAAGCTGGTCCCTTCTTCTAGTGTGCAGCTCTGTTTACTGGAAAAATGTCAGTGCCTGTGAAATACACCCTGAGGGAAGATTAGGTGACTTGGTTCAAGGGTGGTTATTGGTTTCTTTTGGCCCCAAAGGAAGTTCCCAGGTTAGCCAATGCAGGCAGATGTGCCCCTTAGGATCTACCAGTTGATTTCAGATCAATCTTTCAGCTTAAGTTGCACAGTCCTAAGGGAGATAAAAGGGTAGAAGGAGAAGCCAATTCCCTTCCCTACTTCCGACCTGCCACCAAACTGATCCCTGGCCGCCACTTCTAATTCCTGAGAGTTTGTTCAAGGAAATGAGGAAAAAAGACTGGTACTAGTAATCTAATAGAATGTCCACTAAAAACCACACCCATGTGCCAACAACAGGAAAATAACTAAGGTGGGTCCAGTTTCAACAGATATTGACTTTCCTTGGAGCTAGAAGTTATGTTGCCCATCTGTTTTCTACTTTCTTTGTACTTTTCACCAAGAAACAAAGTTAGTAAGTCTTGAACTTGGTCTTATATTTCATTACCTCAACTTTGTCTCCTTTACAGGATTTCATCCCCTTCAACTGCTCCTCCAAGCCATCCTTGATTGTGCTCACCTCCTCCAGGAAGCAAACTCCCTCTCCACTCAACTATGCCAAACCAGCTGTTGCTTGGCCTCACCACTTTCTCCCTGATTATCTCTCCATGACTCTGCTTCTTCTTCCAAAGCCAAACAGGAAAAAAGTCCATTCCAGAATATTCTACCATAATCTATTATAGTAACCTACCACCTTCCCTAAGAGACTACCCGCTCCTCTAAGTCTGGGCTTAGTTTTATTATGTCTTCCTTAGTGCTTGTCATTTGCCTCACCACAGGCCACCCTACACATTCCCCACTTTTATTTCCTGGTATCTCTAATTTTCTCAGTCTTTGTCATGGAACATTGACTTAGCTTAGCTCGTTATAATAAATCTACAGACACACTGCCTATGTTTCTGGACCTACATGGGCAGAGCAAGGTCACAAAGAAACATGCTAATCCAATTAGTTTCCAGCTTAACAAATGATCAAGGTCATAATCTAGTTTCAGCCACTAATCCGAAAGTGAGGAGTGAACCCAAGTGACTCTATTGTTACTGTTGGTTTGGGTTTGGCTCTGATGAAAATATGTCATGTATGTTGCTATACCACAACACTTCTTGATATTTTTATAACTCCACTTGAGTCTTCATTGTGAACTATCTGGATGTAGGCTTATCATTATTGAGATTCTCACGTCTAAAACCAAGAGCCAATGGAACAGTCTGACAGAGGAATGTTTTTTGCCAACTTACATAAAAAGCATCATTACAGCATCCTAATTCTATAAAATTAAACTCTATTTTATATTTTCAAAGCATTTGTCACATTTCTTGACAGCTTTATTGAGCAGTTTGGGAAAAGTCGAAAGCATGAAATCACCATAGGTACAGCCAGGAACTCCCATTAGATTCTAACTCTTCTGTTTGTCATCTACGCCCATGCCACCCTGAACACACCTGATCTGGGAAACTAAGCAGGGTTGGGCCTGGTTAGTACTTGGATGGGAGATTTTAACTCTTCCACAATCAGCTGGAAAACACACCTCTTCGATGGGCAATAGGATTCTGAGATTACTGAGACACATACACATAGGTTCACTTTGTGTCGCTGACCTGATCCTTTTATCACAGAAGAAAACATAGATATGTGAGAGCCTTTTGGAATTCATTCATGACAATGTTTCAAAACACACCCAGCCACCAAAGAGTCTTGGGAATGTCTAGAAGAGGACCAGAGCCAGCCAAGGGGACAACAAGGACCAGAACCAAGTTCAGGGTCAGAGCGAAAGAGAAATAATCCTTGTGGGGGGAGGGGACGAGGGGACAGCCAGGGTTGTATGCAGCAAGCAATCTCATTCTCAGACACAGTGCACCCCTGGAGTTTTACAATATAGGAATCTCCAGAAATTATGTGTGTGTGTGTGTGTGTGTGTTGTGTGTGCTAATCAAAGCAGTTTCCCAGCAGAGCTTCTTTGAAAAGTACCACAAAGTGGAAGAAAGTTTTCAAACCCGCCTCTTCTTTGTGCTTCTGAGCCTCTGAGCAATGAGCTGAAGCAGGAGACTCAGACAGCCACCTTCAACTCCAGAGTTAACTTCTTCAAAGACTTCAAAGTATTTGTTTTTTAACACCCATCCCAGGCAGAAATGGATTTGGGCCACTTAATTTTTGTATTGTAGCAGGGGAGGAGTTTCAAGGAAATATATTCATGATTTATAATGTGAAACCATTTTTCCTAATCATTTTCTACTAAAGGGAGGAAAGAGATTAATTGGCATGAAGCAATTTCCAAGGCTGGCTCAGTGACTTTTCGCTGATGGGTGAACCATATTCCTAGCGTCATAGAATTTTAAAGCTAGACAGGACCTTGGAGATCATCTCACCAATGTCTGCATTTTCCAGTTGAAGGAACCAAAATCAGAGGCAATCAGCAAATTTTCACAAGGTGACACCATGTTATTTGCAGAGCTGGAGTTAAAGCAAAGGCACCAAACTCAACACAGAAGTTCAGGGCTATCCAGCCTTCTCTGAGAAGCCGTCTCTGCATACCACCTCTAGGGAAAGATGGCCAGCCTCTCAATATCTACAAGCTGCTTGAAAGACACTCCAGTCTTACAAATGCTCCTTCAACCTTGATATTCTGTTAAATTCAGGGTTCAGCTCTTTTACTGATGCAGGCAAACACATATTAATATCCGGAGTTGCTCCTTTCTGCCAAGAACGTAGGTAAAACCATCATTATTTTATACACTAATGTTATGAGAGAATACAACTATGGACCCTTCCCCTGACTTACCAGGAAATGCTCATGAACTTCCAGAAAGCCATCTACCTTGTAGTGTCTGCCATACCACAACGATGCCAGGAGAACATATACACCTCAATTTAGGCATTGAAAATCAATTTTTATTACCATTTAGAAACCTACTCAAAATACCATTCAACACTATCTGACCATCGCAGCTCAGCTATATTATTTCTCAAATATTTAAGTAATTCAGTGAATTAAAAAAAAAGCAACTTCATAAGGAACTCTAGAGAACCATAAGACCTTTAGGAGCTTCTATTTTCCAGAATGGCCTGGCCTTTGTGCGCTCATTGGTGCTTTCCTACCCCTCTCATACATTTCTCAACCCAGGACAGGTAACAGCTGCCACTCCACATTGCAGTAAATATTGGTGGCAAGTGCTTCAATTCCAGGCCTCTCCCTTTTATATTGTCATGTGAGCAAACAGGCAGCTGCTCACCACGACACACAAGATACCCTTCATCTACATGGAGAGTATGTGGAGTCAGCCCTTCCCAGCTCTACATGGCTCCTTCTTGCATGTACTAGCCTTTGGCCTGAGTGGGTGAAAGAGCTAACATGCTACTCAGTGAACCCTGTTCCTGCAAGTCAGTCACTCTTTTCACACTCCCCACTGGTCACTAGTTCCTGTTTACCAGTCTCATTTCCCTCTAGCTTCATCGACACTTCTGTTTTATTTCTTAGGAAAAAGAGGGGAGGGGGCGGGGAGTGGTGAAAAGGAAGTTTAGCTCATGTAATGGGATTTGTGTGGCCTTGTTCTTTTGATTTTTGGTTGGCGTTAGGGTCTGATTTTCTGCTTTGGGGTGTGTGTGTGTGTGTGTGTGTGTGTGTGTGTGTGTGTGTATTTTGTATGCCTCAGGCATGCTCTGACTGCACCCAAAGACCTGACACACAGAATGTATTGGATAAAGATATATGAAATAGAATGAAATACACTATCATTGACTTTAACTTAGTTGGAGCTAAGGTGACCAGATACATCCTTCACAATTTATTTTAAAAATTCTCAGGATTTTACTATGTGATTATTACAAGAAGTCGCTTCTTGCTTGTGCATGCTCTATGAATTTAGATGGTGAGATAGGAGATAAGAAAGAATAAAATCAGAGACAAATGAAGAAACTTAGAAAAAAATAGAAGCAATAAGAAACATGCTACGTGGTAGAAAAATGATGAGCCAGAACTCAAGATGCCTGTTTTTAATAGAAGATTCTATTAATTCTTAGAGACTCAGGTTCCTTACATCTGACAATAGTGTTATGGAGTAAATGGTAGAATTTTTATAAAAATGCCTTAGAGATCATAAAATACTGCAAAATATGTGAGAGTAATTTTTACACTGAAGAATGGTTAAGAACAGCATAGTCATATTTCCGGGGTTTATCTCATAGTAGCTCTGCTTCTTATTAGCTATGTGACTTTCAACAGATGTATTAACCTATCCAGATCTAAATATCTTCATCTATAAAATGGAAGATTCAACAGTAGCCACTTCCCATAGGGTTTCATAGGGACCACATGAGATAATCCATAAACCTAGCACTGTGCTTAGTATATATAAAGCATTCAAAATGCTAAGGACACAAGAGATCCAATCACTTGGGCTGCTGCAAGCCCTACACCAGTGACATACATCACCACACATTGTATTTTTAAAATCCTCTGACTCAGACTGCATTATTGCAGCTTTCTTTCTTGGCTCCTACTTGTCCGGCCTCCTCCAGGCACAGTGCTGGGGAATAAACTGTCCTGAAGCATTCCTATGGAAAACAAGCTCCAGCCAATGAACTGCCCCAGATGCTCTGCTTCTGTTCCTATGCCCACCCCTCCATTGGCCTAAATCCCACACTCTCATTATGAAAGCATGTACCTGATTTGTATTATTGTTATTTCAGTGACCTAGTAATAACAAGCACTGACCGAGTGCTTCCCATGCTCTTGGGTCTGAATTTGCCAAGTGTGCAAGCCAGTTAATGGCAGAAACAGATTAGAATGGTTATAGATATGAAAGGATGGCGCAGATCCTTCCTCTGTGGAACTGCTTGTCCAAGCTCTGCCTTCTCATGCTAACTCACATCTCCAAAGGACACACGTACTTCATCATCACAAAATTGCTCCTCTGCTCCAACGTCCATCAAAGATCATGTCCTATGTTTTCAGGCTACAGAAAATAGTAGAAACAGAGAATATTGTGTGGCTATGGAGACCCTATGTGTCTTCCAGATGATAACTGCCATCAACGCCACACTGGTTTCCAATACCAATAACCAGTTCTCTGATTCTCCAGACACCAGCTGGGTACCCAATAATTCAGTTTATCTCTGACACTATCTACCTGGATTTCATATCAACTGTTGCTGTAGGATGGTTGGGCTAGGTTTTTGCCACCATTGCAGGAAGGAATTCAAGTCTCAGACAAAGATCTGCAAAGACATGAGAATTTATTTACTTGCAAAGTGAAAGTATAGATTCAGGAAGGAGTGCAGGAAGCTCAAGGAGGAGCTGACTTCAACACAGCTAGGGGCAGTCCCTTAAATGATCTGAAGGCATAAGGGTGGTCTGGGGTGGGGCTTAACTGAATATTCAGATGGCATGCATTTGGGGTGAGGCCACAGTAGTGCTCATCCATTGCCCTTTTGTAGAAACCTCATGTCATAGCATCAGGTGCATGATGGGAGTGAAAGGGTCAATCATGGTGATTCTATTGCATTGGCGTTAAATGATATATATGGTATTATAACGGCGTTACGGCCATCATGGGATGCAGTCTGAAGCAAAAATGAATGTTTTTTTGCCAATGTCAGTTCCAAGCAATGAAATCACCCACGTTGTAGTTTTGTGCTATTTCAAAGAGGAGGATTTGAGTGGAGTACAAAAGTGAGAGTTTGGGCAGCACAGACATGGTTTCAATTGGGCAAGGTTACAATGCAGGTATGGTTGCAGGACAGGGCTAACAACTCTCAGCTGCCCCTAACTTGCTACTCGTGGTCTGTGTCTATGCCACTATCATCAGGTTGAAGGGATTCAGTCCCACATGATAGCCCACACTTCAGATGCCAAACCCAAGCCGTGTATGTTTGAACCAACCACTTGTAGATTAAAGTTGCTCGTGATCTCTTTTTCAAATTTTAAGGTTTGCTAGAATAGCTCACTTAAACCAAGAAAATATTTTCTTAAAATTTGCTGATATATTTGACATTTGATACATACATTTGACACACGAAAAATATTTTCTTACAGTTTGCACCCTTACAGAGTGCAACTCAGGAAGAGATGCACAGAGCAGGGCCTGGAGTGTGAAGGATGATATGGACATTTTGAGGTTAAACCATCCTCCCAGTTCCTTCTGGGGGTCACCGTCTCAGAAGTGGACCACTAAACCTGCAGTCAGGCACTGCTCTGCTTGCAATGTCTGCCCTGCAGAACTCACATGTTGTAATATGATCCCCGAAGTCAATCACACACGATATTCATAGTGGAGACCTTGGGAGGGGATAGGGTCATGAGTTACATCTCTCCTGAATGGATGAGCTCATTCATGCACTAGTGGATCCATAGGTTAGCGAGAGAGGAACTTTGTTAAGAAAACAAGCTCTGTCTGGCATGCTTGTGCACTTGCTGTGTCTCGCCACGTGTTGCTGTGGGACTTCAGCACTCTCAGGGCCCCTGCCTTCCCAAGTACAACTCCAGACCTTTGAGCTGCCCAGCCTCCCAAATTCTAATAAATTAATTTCCTTGTCAATTACTCTATCAAGTATCCTGATACAGCAAAGGAAAACAGACTATGACACATGTGGTGGCAGAGGCTTGAGCATTGACCAAAGTGTGTTCTCACAAAAACATCACCCTTGGCAAGCTCCTTAAGGAAGAGAGTCTGTGCAGGAAGAAGGACTGGATGCTGTAGTGGTCTCACAGACATTCACACTGACATATTAAAAGCCTCATCAAATAAAGATGTTTCTAGAACTGTGCTTACCTAGTGATTCCCAGACTCATTTGACCCAAGGATTCTTATTTCTACTGTCACATCTCTTAAGAGAACACCATTTGGAAACTGTTAAGCCAGAGATCTCTAACCCTCCCAGCATCATTCACACAGAGCTGAGATTTTAGGGTTTTTGTTGTTGTTTTGTTTTGTTTTGTTTTGTTTTGAGTCTTTACCTACAATGTTGGACACATTCAATCTAATGATACAGATTGGAAGGGAAGACACAGAGTTGTCACAACCATAGGGCATCTAGGGACATTCAGCCTTACAGCAAGTTACTGCATGATGTGTTCACAACTGCTAACCAGATGCTGGGACCATGGTGTAACAGACTATTCCTTCCACTGTCAGTGCCAGCATCCTCTTTGGGCGCTTGTTCATGTCCCAGCTTCTCCACCTCTGATCCAGCTCCCTGCTTATGGCCTGGAAAAGTAACAGAAGATGGGTTCAAGTACGTGGGCCTCTAACCACATAAGAACCTTGGAAGACGTTCCTAATAGCTGGCGTTGGGTCAGCCCAGCTCTGGCCATTGCAGCTATTTGGGAGTGAACTGCAAATGGGAGACCTGTCTTTCTCTTAGTCTCCCTCTCTCTCTCCTCTCTGTAAATCTGCCTTTCAAATAAGATAAATCTTAACAACAACAACAACCTGCCAACCAATTTTTCTAAACACATTGTAGCATTGTATTTCTTTTCCCTTTAATGTTAAGGTGTATCACATGACTTGCTTTAACCAAGTAAAGATAAATGGAGGTGTCAGATGACTTTTCCAGAAAGTTTGAAAGCTAGTATGTGCACTCCTGCAAACTCTTCCCATTGGCAAGGAGACTATGAAACCCTGTGTGGAGAGGCATCCCCCACCTTCCACTTCATTGTGAATGAACGATAATGGGAAGAGTTCCCTTTATGATCCACAATGGACATCCAGCCTGTGAGAAAAACGAATCATCATCAAATGCCATTGAGATTCAGGTGGCATTGGTTATCAAGACGTACCTATTCTAACATATCACTGACATGCTAGTCCTCTTGTGCCTGCGTGCCAGTAGCTCTCTCCTCCCACTCCCCTTTCAGCTGGAGATGCCCCCATTACCCCAGACTGAGCTCACCCTAAAAACCTGTGCTTTTCTTGTTCAGGAATACAGATATAAGTTTGCAATGTTCAGAAACTCCCACTCCCCATTCAATGCTTCTCCCACTGTGTGGGGAGAATCAGCCTCGGTAGTTTAAAAAGATTCATGCCTAACTTTATTGAAAAGGGAAATCAGTATGTTCCCTTTGTAGCTGGTATGACTGAATAATTCATTGAAAGCTTCATTATCTATAATTGTGATAACACACATTTTAAAATAAAGTATTGCACATATCAAATATCCCTGATACATTTCCGAGCAAATATGTGCACATATGTAATCAGCTGTGGTAATCAACCGCACATCAACAAAGAAGCAGAGTGTTCCAGGGGCATAAAGATGCCGTTACAGTGAACAATCATTTGGCAGTGTGGCTTATTTTAATAGACACATCACTTTAAAATAAGTCTTTGCCATCTGCTGCAGCCTCTAATTACAAATGCAACAAGAACATAATTCACAATTGCATCATTAAAAAGTAAGACATAAGGGATTTAATACATGCCTATGTCCTTTTTTAATGCAGCAGACGTCTGTTCATCTTGTGTTTCAGGCACAAATTGGTGGTAAAACTTTCTCTCCCTCCATGGTGAGATTTCCCAGAGAGTGGAGTGCTGCAGGAGACAGCAGGAAATCATGCGAGGGTGCTTAGTTGTCATAAATATTCATGGTCCAAAATCCAATAGATGTTAGATTTACTTGTCGACACTGTTTTCATGTGAAAACAAAAATCTCTAAACAACTTACATATGGTGATTTTTAAAGGTCTATTCAGCAAGAAGCATAGATAAGACAAATTTATCTGACCAATGAAAACAGCTTAGAAATTCTCCAGGCCTGCTTTAGGTACCTGCAACACAAATTTTTGAGCTGTTCATTTTCCAGCTGCTGTATAAAACTGGCTTGCTGTTCCAGGTCTCTCTTAGAGTCATAGTTAGTATAAAAACACATAGCCCTGAAGCATCTTGTTTAAGGTCAATTTTCCTTTTTTTTCTTCCAGGTCAGCTATTAATTGTTCAGAGCACTGTGGGAAAACGTTGCTATTACTGAAACTGTCAGTTTAAATGTGGATTTTCAAGGCTATGCCTTTCAGATATTTTACCTAAAATGTAGAATTCTCTATCAGATAAACAAGAATCAGGACTTGAGTTTGAAATAATGCTTTTATTAAATAAAAAGTGTAATCTATTTAATTATCCATTTAAACTAAAAATAATAGCAATGATATTTTGGTTTTTTAAAGCATAAACCTTCAAGATCAGTACCAATCACAAGTTCATAAAAAGCACAAAAAAACAGGAGCATCATATGTGTGTGTGTACGTGTGTGACCCAAAATCACAGATGCTCAAATCCTTTATATAAAATGATGTAGCGTTTGCAAATATTCTTGCATATCCTTTTATATTTTAAATAATCTCTAAACTACTTATAATAACCAACACAGTATAAATGCTATGTAGATGGTTGTCATATTGTATTATTTAAGAAAACATGACAAAATTCTTTATGTCAAAATTCTTTATAGTATGATACATTTTTAAAAAGTTATTTTCAGGGCCCAGAATAATAGCCTAATGGCTAAATTCTTAACTTGCATGTGCCAGGACCCCATATGGGCACCAGTTCATGTCCCACCTGCTCCACATCCTATCCAGCTCCCTGCATATGTCCTGGGAAAGCAGTCGAGAATTGCTCAAAACTTTGAGACTTTACTCTCATGTGAGAGACACAGAGTAAGCTCCTGCCTCCTGGCTTTGGATTGGCTTAGTTCCGGTCATTGTGGCCACTTGGGGAGTGAACCAGCGGGTGGAAGATCTTCCTCTCTGTCTCTCTTCTCTTTGTAAATCTTCCTTTCCATGATAAATAAATAAAATTCTTTTTAAAAAATGATATTTTCAATCTACAGTTGCCTGTGTGAGTGAATAGGGTAAACCAACACAATTTGGTTAAGAATCTCTAATCTTCAGCCCAACAGCACTAATGGCTTAAAGCCCCAGTAGATCTACTTGCATACTAGCATCATTCCCCACTGTGCTTGATTTTTCAAATTTGTGACTATTTTTTAAACTAAGTAAAGGGGGGGAACGTCCATTGCCTTCCTGTGTAGCGTCATACATGTGCAAAGCTTCGTGATTCCCTCCCACATATGAGCATCCATAGTCTGTTGAATAGCACATTGACAAGAGGTATGTATTCCATTCTCCTTCGTTTCTGGAATATGTGAAATACAAGACAAAACTTGTTAGCACAAAGTTATATTAGCCAAACACATAATGCTATACGATTGGCAGCTAGTGTTAGGCCAAGAGATGCCCAACATCAGTTTGAATTCCCAGTGCGTAGATCTGAACCATGTGTTACACTATCCATATCCAGGAAGAGTTCATTATTGCTTTTCTGAAAATCTGGTTTGGAGCACACTCCGTGCCATGTATTCATTTCCCAGCATTTACTAGGGGTTCAGTGGATGTAATGACTTGATAGCAATATAGAATTAACTCTGGAGTCCTCTTGGGTTTAGTCTCCTTTCACAGCTAGAAGTCTTTGCTCTCTCTTTCTGGTCAGCCTGACCTGTTCCCCACAGTAACTGCTCCTCACCCAATGTCCACATGCTACAGGAGCTGAGAAGACAAAGTAACTCCCCCAGTCATTGTGGGAGAGCTACTCAACCCTCAGCTGACGGATGATCATTGGCACTTGTTTCCATTCATACTAACATTTTCCTGTCATCAGAGTCACTCCCTGTCTTTGGGGAAATCCAGAGAACCTTCCTTCCAACACAGTCTCCCACTTCTTCCTTTTGATGCTATTATTATCCAGATTTGTAGTAATTACAATGGAACAACTGGTATTCTAGAGTCTTCCCATACTGTGTTTTTGCATCTGGCATCAAAAAGTCCTGCCAATGCATCCTCTATGTTCCTTCCTATGCAACCAACAATAACATTTTTGCTGCCACAGAGAATCAATTATACCCCCTCAGTCTTTGGAATCTCCTCTGGAGTAAAAATTTCAGCTAATTAAAATTTTTGCATTCATTTTTAAAATTTTAAAACTATGTTTCATTTGAATGTCAGAGAGCTCTCCCACCATTTGGTTCACACTCCCAAATGCCTAAAACATCCAGAGCTAGACCAGGCCAAGCAAGTAACCTGTAAGTCCAAGTATCCTCCTACCCCCACCACCCAGGGATGGTAGAGATCTGACTACTTAGGCTTTCATTCGCAGCCTCCCAGGCTACATGTTATAAGGAAGCAGGATTGGAAGCATAGACAGGACTTACACACAGGCATCCCAATATGGGATGTGGGACTCTCAATCACTGTGCCAAACATCTGCCCAAATATAAATCAATGGCTCTAAATAGTCATCGCAGTGGTCATTTTAATCACAGAATTCTATATACATGAAAATTACCTCCTAAAGGATACTGGAGATACAAAACTTAGGGGATAAGAACACACCAGTTCTTAGAACATTTGAATAAAACCAAAACTTTCAAAAACTGAAATGTACACAGCTTTCAACAAAGCCTTATCCGTCTGCTTCCCATAGAGCACATTTTCACTTTCTTACCAAAAAGCAAAGCAGAATTTTAAAATATCACAAAATTGTAAGAAAACAGCCCCGAGGGCATCCTTGACAGGGCAGAAACTCCAAATTTATCCATGTGTCTTAAATTAGAAAAAAGCATGCTAAACCATCTCGAAATAAGAACTCTCTGGGGTGTGCGTTCTGGCACAGCTGGTGAAGCTGCTGCTTGGGACACCCACACCCCATACTGGAGTGCAGCTTGAGTCTTAATTCTGCTTCTGCTCCAGATTCCTTATACTGCCTTCCAGGAGGAAAGATCTCTCATTCTCTCTCTTCTTTCTCTCTCTCTCTCTCTCATTTTCTCTCTTTTGCTCTGTCTTTCAAGTAGACAGGAATAACAAATAAACATTTTCTAAAAGGATAAGAACTCCCCAGTAGTCTTTGTTCTACAAACTGCAAGGATGAGCACCCAGTGTGTCCAGCGTGTCCAGTGTGTCCAGCGTGTCCAGTGTGTCCAGCGTGTCCAGCGTGTCCAGTGTGTCCAGTGTGTCCAGCGTGTCCAGTGTGTCCAGCGTGTCCAGTGTGTCCAGCGTGTCCAGCGTGTCCAGCGTGTAGGGTACTACACTTGCTCAGCCCAACTTGTGGTCATCCTTCAGCGCCCACAGCCCACTTTGGACAAGTTGTTCTTCCTAAGCTCCCTGTTGCATTCTCAGACCTTTCTATCAGTAGACAAGGAAAGCAACTATCCATTCTTCAGCACAATAAATAGCCTTTTTTTTTGTACTTTAAGATGTATTGAGTTTTCCCAACCTTACCTTCTCTTGATCAAATAATGTAAAGGCTTTTATCTTGTCATTATTTTCATTTCATGGATATCATTAGGTCAGCCTCATTCCTTTGCCTCTGAAATTTTATAAACTGTATTTTAAAAATCGGGTTTTTGTAGCCATATTAAATTTGAACAGTTCTAGCTTCTGCCATTTTGAGTTTTCTTTATTTCCTCAAAGCTCAGTTTTCCCAGATCAAATATTGCCTGTCCAGATTTTGTCAAGAAGATTTAATTTCACTATCAATTTTTCAGCCAATAACAAATTCCACCACGAGCCGTTGCAGTCCTTGTCAGTTTTACTTTGCTACCATCATTTCTACTAGTAATAGCCATTATGAATTTGATAAAAGAAAGATAGCTTGATTCGTAGCTAACTCATGAGAAAATTGTCAGCAGTTTTTGGGAAGTAGAAAAAAGGGACAAAAATAAGGAGATATATATATATATATATAAAGGGAGACATACAACAGGAGGACAAACCCCAAGGACACAGAAACAAGCCCACTCTGAGAGTGCACCTGGGTGGAACGGAGATGGTTTAATTGCTCTGTATTCACAGTTTAGCTCCCAAATGCATGGTGGTGTCGAAGCGTGCTGTAGACTAAATGATAGGACCCAGATACACAGTTTTGTCTCTGTAATGGCTTCCTTATTACTGTTCAGTTTCATAAAACCATATTTTACTGGTAGGTATTGCAGTGCAGTGGGTTTAACTGGGGTGCCAGTTCGAGTCCTAGCTGCTCTGCTTTTAACTGAGCTTCAAGCTCAGTTTCACCTAGGAGGGCAATGGAAGATGGTCAATTACTTGGGGCTCCCCCATCTATGTGAGAGACCCAGATGAAGTTGCTGCTTTATAGGTTCAGCCTGTAACAGACCTGGCTATTAAAACCACCTGTGGAGTGAATCAGCAGATGGAAAATTCTCCCTCTCTTTTCCACCTTGAGTAGCTAATTAAACATTATTTAAGTTGTACTTTAAGTTATAATAATTGAGTACCACATTGTCTGGATGGTTTGATTAGTGCCTTATAAAAAAGCCATGGTTTCCTCAGTCATCCTTTGGTTCATTACTTCACTAAGTTGGAGGTGTTTAAGACATACCAATTACTGAAATACAAGGATATGGAAGGCAACCCAACTTCTTGTCTCTTCTTCTAGACTAACAGAACATATTTTATGTCAAAAAAATAAACAAAACATCTGCATATTGTAAGCAAAGCTTTGAAGGAGCACATAGAATTGATGAGGCAGATTTGAGGTGGGAGAAAGTGAACTTGGAGTTAATTAGAATTGGAAAGGTAGGACACACAGAGTTAGACAAGGATAGACAAAGCAGAAACACAAGCCCACCCTGACTCAGAGAAGAGCCTGGGGAACTTCAGGAATAGGAAAGAGGGGAATGTGCTGGGAGATGAGGGAAAGTACCTTTTGTAATGTTGATTTATAATAAGTTTAAAATCCTCATATTCCAGACTAATATTGGAATACTGAAGTCAGAAACATTCATCACACATTCAATGTCTCACCAAACAGGGCCACAATACCCTGTAAGTATTCAAACTCAAAAGGAAAAAAATAAGTATGCAAGTCATATTTCATATTAACAAGTCTAAGATTACATATTTTAATCTGCTTGAGGGATAATTGGAGGTCTGCTCTAGCTCGAAGTTCCTGAAACATAAATTTCCCTACTGGTTTAACCCAGTATGCAAAGCCCTCAGGAATATTTCAGCAACAAAGACCCTCCCCCATCAAACACAGGAAGCAAACTAACTTCATTTCCTCATGTTCCTTCCTGCCACAAATCTACCTTTATATCAGAAGATAAACTGACCCCCAAACACAGGTGTAATTCAATATTCTATTTCAAATGCCATCAGATTTGAGACCCATGCAATTAACAGCTCACTAGGGATCCTATTGAAATAAAACCAACTTTGATCCCATTCCCAAATCCCTTGCCAAATGGATGGGCAGCTCTACCCACTCTGCCTTCGTATTAATTGAAATGAATAACTATAGCAGAAGAATGCTGCGTGCAGGAGAGCCCGTTACAAGGGGGCTGTGTGTTTCAGCTGGTGTATTACAGGAGCTAATTGGAGTGTTCGGTAGGATAAATATTGATGGGTTCACATGGTCTCCACCCTGAACTAAATCAGCATCTTGAGTGTGAGACGCTGTGGACCAACACAGACATGGGCAATATGATACATTTTAACATTAAATTATTAAGCCTCTGTGTCTTCTATTACCACCCACTCCTAGAAGGGTCATATTTTATTTCTAACTTTTTAATATGCAGAGAATAGCATTCTGGTCTGGTGACTGACTGTATACAAATTAAGAGAATATAACAGAAGAGTTTCTTGTAAGTTGTTCCCCTTCCATTCAAAAGGCTTTATTACCTATGGTGGTTTACACAGTATAGTCCTACAGCAGCTTTCTTTGTAGAAACAATTTGGATGTGATCAAAGGGTCCCAGATGACAAACGACTGTGAAACCAGTGAACTCCTTGACATAGTCCGTGGTCATCTGTACCTATAATGCAATACAAATGACCATTTGTGAAACCCCTTCTTCCAGGTGCTCTTACCATTAGGATTTTTTTCTTTCCATCTGTGCTGTTAACCAGTGTTCAGGTACTGCGAGAAATCATCAGTCCCCTCTCGACCACTTAGTCTGTGACTATGCAGAAATCACTCTCCCCAGAACAAGCCTCACTTTTTTTCTCTGCTACCAAACTAAAGAGCAACAGTGAAAAACAATTGACATAAGTTCTACCTGATTATGATACCTACTTGTTACCAATTATTGCTTATTAAACATCTGAAAGTTGCCAAGCAGGAAGCTATCTCCTTAAAAACAACCTCTTGGGGCCATATTGTGGCTAAGCAAGTTAAGCTGCCTCCTGCACCACCAGCAACCTATATGGCACTAATTTGTACCACAACTGCTTCACTTCTGACCCAGTTCCCTATGAATGGTCTGGGAAAAGCAGGAGAATATGACCCAAGCACATTCTCCCATGTGGGATACCCAGAAGAACTTCCTGGTTCCAGGCTGTGACCTGGTCCAGGCACAGCTGGTGCAGTCGTCTGAGGAACGAACCAGCAGGTAGAAGATCTCTCTGTCCTGACTTCCAAGTAAACAAATCTTTCTTTTAAAAAAATTTCCGATCTCAAAACAGTCTGAATATTAGCTATCATACTCACTTTATGCAGAAGGCAACAGACATGCAGAGAAGGGAAGTGCCTTGGTGAGGTTAAGCTAGAATAAAAGTCTGTCAGTGGTGAAAAACATTCTCAGAGATTATGCCAGCAAAAGGCAAGGTCAGTTTGAAATATCTATTGTCTTCTGGTTTTTTTTTTTTTTTGAGTTCTTGGAAATAACTTGCAGATGTTTCAAACTGCGTTTCTCTAAAACCACATTTGTAATAAATAAGGTGCCAATCACACATACACAATGTAAAATTTGTGCAGAGGGAGTGAGAAGATATTAAGTTAACTTGTATTTCCCCATGCTTTTTAAAGTCCAATTAACCAAAATCAGCAGGTGTCTAGGTCGAGAAAGTGACCAACTGGGGCTGTAAATTTTCTTAAGACATCAATGGGACAGCTGCTCCTGAGTGAGATATGGCGCCTTTGCATCTGCTGGGACTATTCATTGTTTTCTGGGCTAGCTAACAACACAGCTGATCTGGGTGACTACCTCTTCCTGGTAGTTCTACGCCTCCTGCAGAGCATAACCTGCTATACCTTCTCCTTCAGCATTCTCTGCTGGTATAAGTGAGAGTGTATCTTGTAAAAAATCAAAATTACAAATTGCATCATCCTGTGAGATACATCTATAGCTATCTAGGTCTTGCTTACACTTCCGTAAATCCTTTTTTTAAAGATTTGTTTATTTTATTGGAAAGGCAGATGTACAGAGAAGAGGAGAGACAGAGAGGAAGATCGTCCGTCCGATGATTTATTCCCCAAGTGATCGCAACGGTCGGTGCTGCGCTGATCCGATGCCAGGAACCAGGAACCTCTTCCGGGTCTCCCACACGGGTACATAGTCCCAAAGCTTAGGGCTGTCCTCGACTGCTTTCCCAGGCCACAAGCAGGGAGCTGGATGGGAAGTGGAGCTGCCGGGATCAGAACTGGCGCCCATATGGGATCCTGGCACATTCAAGGCGAGGACCTTAACCATTACACTATCGCGCCGGGCCCCATAAATCTTTCTAAAGATTTATCTATCCAGACCCGGTGTGATAGCCTAGTGGCTAAAGTCCTTGCCTTTATGGATCCCGTATGGGATTCCATATGGGCACCGGTTTGTGTCCTGGCTGACCCACTTTCCTTCCAGCTTTGTGACCTGGGGAAGCAGTAGAGGATGGCCCAAAGCCTTGGGGCCCTGAATCTGTGTGGGAACCCATAAAATGCTCGTGGCTCCTAGCTTTGGATCAGCTCAGCTCAGTCCGTTGTAGCCACTTGGGGAGTGAACCAAAGAATGGAAGATCTTTCTATCTCTTCTCTCTATAAATTGGATTTCCAATAAGGATAAGTACATCTCTTTTTAAATATTTATTTTATTTTTATTGGAAAGTCAGATATACAGAGAGAGGAGATAAAAGGATATTCTATGCATTGAGTCACTCGCCAATAGGCCGCAACAGCTGGAGCTATGCCGATCTGAAACCTGGAGCCAGGAGCTTCTTCTGGGTCTTCCATGCAGGTGCAGGGTCCCAAGGCTTTGGGCTCTCCTCCAAGGCTTTCCCAGGCCACAAGCAGGGAGCTGGATGGGAAGTAGGACAGCCAGGATAAGAACCAGTGTCCATGTGGGATCCTGGCAAGGACTTTAACCGCTAGACTACCATGCTGGGCCCAAACACATATTTTTAAAAGATTTGCTTATCCATTCATGTGAAAGACCCAGTAATAATGGACACAGGGAGAGATGTTATCCACCTACTGGTTCACTCTCACAATGGCTACAACACTCCAGGTTGGATCATACTGAAGCCAGGAGCCAGGAAGTCCATTTGTGCCTCCCATATAGGTAAAAGAGACCCAAGTAATTCAGCCATCCTCTGCTGAACACTGGATAGGAAACAGAGTCCCCAGAACTTGAACAGGTGCTCAGATATAAGAAGCCAGTATCAAAAATAGCATCTTAACTGGTTACATCACAGTGTTCATCCCCTGCAATCCCATGAACTTCTGTATTCATCAAGGAAGAGAGGTGTAGATTTTAGGGTAAGCAACCCTAAAATTTCCATGGCCGAAGACACAGCAGAAGCTTATGTCCTGCATATACAAAGTCTTCAGTTTGGAGCAACTCCAAGCTGGAGGACTGGCAAAGACTTTTCCACTGTGTCAGCCTACAAGTGACACATGTCATTCTTGCTCATCTCATTAGTTCAATCCCATCATTTGACCCTGGCCGCAGGGCCAGAAGGTCCAGTGCTAACACTACTCAAGGAGGGGAGGAGAACCAGAGGAAGCATTTCCTGTCCCCTCCATAGCAAAGGCCATTGAACGACAAATTACACTCAGACCCTGCCCTTGAAGGGTGTATAGAAAAAGTAGAAATACCGTTTGCCATACAGCAAACATACTGTGATTTCTTCTATAACCCACCAGTAAATACAGAGCACTGCAACTGCAGGAAAAAAAAAAAAACAATTAATTACAACAGACTCATTAGAGCCTCTCAGAACAAGTAACTTTTGAATGGAAATATAATTTTTACCAAAATGTGTGTACTTGTTTAATCATTTAAAAGTCAGAGAGGGGCCTGGCACGATACCATAGAGGCTAAAGTCCTTGCCTCACATGCGCCAGGATCCCATATAGGCACCAGTTCTAATCCTGGAGGTCCTGCTTCCCATCCAGCTCCCTACTGTGGCCTGGGAAAGCAGTCAAGGAAGGCCCAAAGCCTTGGGACCCTGCACCAATGTGGAAGACCTGGAAGAAGCTCCTGGCTCCCAGCCTCAGGTCAGCTCAGCTCCAGCTGTAGCAGCCATTTGGGGAGTGAACCAATAGACTTAAGATCTTCCTCTAACACTCTTTCTCTCTGTAAATCTAATCTTCCTTTCAAATAAAAATAAATTTTAAAAAGGAATTCAGAGAGATAAAGAGGCAAAAAAAAAAAGAAAAGAAAAGAAAAGAAAAAACAGAGACGTTCCATCCACTGGTTTATTCCTCACAAATGAATCAACCCGTTAACCTGGATGGGCAAGGTCAAAGTCAAGAGCCTGAGACTCAATCCGGGATACCAAACAAGATGACAAAGACTCAAGTATTTGAGCTATTACCTGCTGATTCCTCTAGCTACACATTAACAGGGAGTTAGAACAGGAAACAGAGCCAGTACTCAAACCCAAGCACTCCAGTATGGAATCCTAACTGTTGTCGCAAGCAAACACCCCATATTCTTAGATGTGACCCAACAAAATAATCCCATTACAGTACATAAGACCAAAGAGTTACATTGGGTGCTACAGAACTTCTCCTTAACTTTTCAGAACTGTTTACAGCATCAGATGGGCAGGAATTGGCACTAGAAGACAGCTCGAAGCTTCCTGCCACCACCACATCCTTTGCAGCAAATCGATTTGGCTCACATACTCATGAAGGACTTTAAGCCCAAACCGTAAGTTGATGGCATTAAAAGGGTAGAATTCAAGTCCAGTTCATGTTGATTAGGAAATAGGCCTAATGGAAAGTTTTTAGGTCATTGAAAGTATGTTCCATAAGAGGTAATTATGTCCAGAGGATTGTTATAAAAGCTGAAGCTTGAGCTCGCTTGCTCTCTCTCTCTCTCTCTCTCTCTCTCCCTTTATTCTATTTTCCAATGTTCTATGTATTCCCTTTTCTGCATGTCCTCCGCACTGCCATTCACTACCCTCATCAAAGACCAAATCAATGGGGTCTCCCAACCTTGGACTCCAAAATTTCTGCGATTTCTTGTACTTAGAGACTGCAAAGAGTTGAAAATTCCACGGCAAGGAGGTCGGTTTTATTTTTCTCTTCTTCGAAAAGATCATGGAGCCCAGCACAATAGCTCAATGGCTAAATCTTTACCTAGTATGCCGGGGATCCCATGTGGGCACTAGTCTCAGCCACTCCACTTCTCATCCAACTCTGTGCTTATGGCCTGGGGAAGCAGTAGAGAACAGCCCACAGCGTTGAAAGCCTGAACTCCTTGGAACCCAGAAGAAGTTCTTGGCTCCTGGCTTGGGATCAGGTCAGCTCTGGTTGTTGCAGCCATTTGTTGAGTAAACTAGCAGATGGAAGATCTTCTCTCTGTCCCTCCTTCTCTCTGTAAATCTGCCTTCAAATAAAAATAAATAGATATATTTAAAAGACTACGTATGCATGTATTAAAAGGGCAGAGTGACAGGAAGAAAATCGAGACAGAGAAAGAAAGAGAGATCTTCCATCTTCTGGGTCGCTCTTCAAATGCCCACGATGACCATGCCAAAGCTAGAAGCCCGGATTTCCATGTGGGTCTCCCACAAGGGTGGCGGAACCAAACTACTCGGCTATCAGCCATTGTATCCCCAATTACATTAACAGAGAGGTGGATTGAAATTGCTGAGTAGCAGCGACTCAAGTCTACATTTTAATATTTATATCATCCTTGTAAGTGGCAGTTTAGCTCACTGTGTCCCAACACCAACCCTGTTTCTCTGATTCTTCTGAAAACAAACCAAGTAGCATCTGAAGGAGTCACTTCATTTCTCTGCTTCTCAGTTTGCCTGCCTGTGAAATGAGATTCTTGCATACCATGTTTTCAATGTCCTTGTGTTAAGTTTCTCTGTAACAACAGCACGAGTTTGAAAATCTGTGCAACAGTTGTACAGAAACCATGAATTAACTCCCTTGGTTCCACCATCCTTTCAGCTAGGATGTAGGCAACTCGAAACCAGAGGAGTATTTTAAAAGGCTCATGAAAGTAGAGTTAAAAGATAAGTTTATTCTGGTACAAAACAATTTTTAGATCCATAGGGAAAGGTCTACAAAAGTTCATGGAAAATTAATATTATGGGGGAAAAAGAAGCAATGCATGCACAGATTCCAAAAACTTTTGCACCAAAATCCACTTAGCTTTGAATTGTACTTTTCCAGGAATTTCTTAAAGGGCCAGCATCTGTTTTCCAGACGGGCCTGCAGTGGGGGTTCTGCCACAAGTGCAGAAGCACTCCTCTAGGATTTCAAAGGGGAAGGTGAGCTGGTGACCACCTGCCTGTTCTTCTTGGCTACTTTCCCTCTGGCAGGCACGATTTAGGAAATCTGAGACTTTCCTGCAACAGCATAGCTGGGTCCCCTCTGGGCCTCCTGGGCAGTCACACAGGAGTGGCAGTGATTTCTGCTTACCCATTCCTACACCAAATGTTGAGGTGTCTCCTTGAACAGACCAACTGTGATATCCCGAAGGTGGTAGTTTCCTTCAGGGGCTAATTTCATATTTTTCTGGCAGTCGTTCCTGAGAATCTAGCCTAGTCATGCCTTCTCAGTGGATTTTATTCCTTCTGTTATATGTCTTTCTGCTTCTAATAGCTACAGTGGCACAAAACAGTTTTCCATTCTCCTCAACTTTGTTGACTCCGAGTTCCTCCAGTCTGATAGTAAACTTAACAAAGAATCAGTTTTTGGAATGTGTCTGGACCACCCCAGGCACCAACCTCAAACTTTAGGAACCTGCTCTTGCTTCACCTAAACATATGACTAAGGAGGTGCACCACTCAGTTATGAAGAAGTGAGGACAAGAAATGGACCACTCACTCCAAAGGAAAGGAAACAGGATGTGTGCATACTACATGAGAGGTCAATCAGAAGTCCGTGGTCCCAATTGCCTTTCCTAACTCTTACCGTCTCCGTGGCAGGTCCTGGGATAGCTAGGGAGTCCCTTCCTCCTGTCTAGACCTTCAGCTACATAGAAACATACCCCTTAATGGAAAACTCCAAAACAGGCAGGTTTGGTTTCTGGCAAGAGCACTGGTTTCACCTTTCTTCTAGAACAAGAAAGCTAAGCACATCAAGGAGATGGTAAAATTGCCACCATGTGAACAATGAAGAGCTCTAAGAACCAGCGACCAGAAGAGAGCAGCACAAATTCTATCACCAGAGGGAAGCACTCAAGCAGAACACTAGTTAAAGGTCCAGCTATGGTCCTAAGGCAAAGATGTTGGAGTCCTCTGGACTATAAAACAGAACTGAGTAAATGTGGCTGCTGGCCAGAGTCCCACAGACCTGCATGGTTGGGAACAAGTATGAAGTGCTCTGTGGAGCCAACTAGGAAAGAGGGAAGAAAAATGCAGCACACTGAGTGTAGGAGACTAGGAAAGTCCCTTATCCTGGATTAGTAAAAGCAAGTGAACAGCAACAGGACCCGGAAGTCTACAGTTGTGTGAGGATTCATCTCCACACGCCAATCCCAAGGAAAATGTGAGAATGTTTCCCTCTGATTTCCTGGAACTTTGGAAGTGCAATGGATAGGAAGGGTTCTTGCTCACCCATGTACCATTGTGATGCTTCCTAAAAGATCTACCTCTAAAACAAAGCCAAGAAAGTCATGTTAGTGTGCACAGTCAGTAGCAGGGTGGGTCTTGAATGCTTCTAGAAGCTTATCGTGGTGGGGAGCTGCTGGAAAATCAGAATGTGAAGACAATCCGAAGGCCTTTGGGGTTCCCAGGCAGCCTCCTTACACCTGTGCTAGGAAGTCTGAATTCAGCAGAGGGGCAAGCTGCTGCACTCACTGCTGCAAGCTGGTGCAACCCTCACTTCTGACCCTCAAGGAGGCTTCTTTCTGGTTTTTAACCTGGCCATGGAGCACCCCTCCAGATTCCTAGTCACATATCTTTGAGGAACTTCCTAGCTCCCACAGGCACCAATTGGACTACTCAATACTGTCATTGTTCTGAACTCTCTACAGTTACCCATCAATAACCTCAAAACCAGCCATTTAGCTTCTCCTTAATGATGCAGAAATGGCTAATTTCCCAAATCCCTTGAAAAGCCTGTTCTGTGCAGAGACCATCAGGTGATTCAAAAGGACCAGTTCATGTGTAACCCATCCTGGACACCATGGCAGCAAACCTGCAATGTCACCTGGCAGGGCAGCTAAGGGACAAAGGGAGGCCTTCACAGAGCGGCAGGAAATGGGATAGGCTTGACTTGGGCAATTCCGTTTCCTCCCTGGTCCTTGGTTCCTGAACTCTGAAATCAGTTTCTTCAGTCAGGACCACAGGAACACAAATGTCCATGCTTGTGTCTTTGTATCCATGGTAGCAAAATAGGGGAGCAGGAAGAATAGGAACCTCCACATTTCCCAGAATGGTTTTTAGGAACCTAGGTACTGGATTCAAATGTCTGATGGAGCAAATGAAATATGCCCTGAAGCAGGCTAGGGAAAAAAACACAAGGGCACCTCAAAACCTTGTGGAAAATGGAATCAAATGGCAAGTTTATTTGAGTGAAAAGAAAATTGGAACCCACATTTTTTTCATACTTTTTTGAGTTTTTCATGAATGTTTTGAAAAATAAGAAAAGGTGGGCATAGGTTTTAAAAGTTTTTGCACCAAAATAAACATATCTTTTGATTCTGTTCTCCATAACAAAGTAGCAATAATAACTTATCTTTCTAAAGTACTGAGCCCCATTACAGAAACTTAGGAGTCTCACATTATGTTACACATTTAAGTATTTGCTATTCCATTCTCTGCTATTTATCTGTTTATATTTGCCATGTAATTCCACAGATTTCTCAGGAACTGGCTACTTAAAGCTCTCCTATATTCCCATTCCCTTAATGAAAGTTCAGGCCTCCTTATGTTGATAAAATTATCTTGCATGCATATGATTAGATTGTAAGCCCTGCTTCTGAAGCATCCTCAGATTTCCCTCCCTACAACCTCTTCTTAGATGTTGACTTATGTGTGAAGGAAGCTGTGCAAACAAGCACCTTATTTTTTATTTCAGAATTCTTTTGATATGAAGTCTTTTACTTAAAATCAGCTGTTCTGGAGCTGGTGTTTAAAGTCACTCACACACAAAAAAGGCAAAGAATTGCTATGTATCACAGCAGGTATTTCATCATGTGTCCCTACTATCTGAGCAGTTCCATGATGGATCTGTAGGATGAGAACCTGCGTTGAAACCTTTTCCAGATGACATTATCCCAGGGGATTTGGATATGGTTGGTTACAGATCCCCTGAAGAGACTGCATGGGAGAGCTAGTGGCCTCAACAGGAGAGGCAGTCTTCAACTGCTGGCAAAGTCAATCTCTACAGTCTTGGCAAATTCGAAAGTGATACACAATGGCACTAACGAATACCACAGAAATCACAAAGCTCCCGTTTGGGGAAGCGGGGGAGTACATGTACATGGGTAGATGACATAGAGGGCCACTTGCTCCAAAGGAAAACAGAACTGACACCCTATTTTCTCCCTTGAGAGAACTATTAAGCCCAGTTGCTTAAAGGAAATGCAATATCTACAGGTCCAACACAAGCTGAACCAACAACTCTAAATCTACCAAACAAGCAAATGAACACTAATGTTTCAATGATCTATTTATTTATTTGAAAGTCAAAGATACCGAAACAAAGGGAGAGATAACAAGAGACAGAGATTATCAATCTGCTGGTTCACTCTCAAAATAGCCATATATGTTGCTTCCAGGTCTCCCTTGTGGGTACAGAGGACCAAGGGCTTGGTCATCTTCTGCTGCTTTCCCAGGCCATGAGTGGAAAGCTGGATCAGAAGTAGAGCAGCCAGGAATCAAACAGGTGCCTTTATTGGATGCCAGTGTGATAGGCAACAGTTTAGACTCCCAGCCCCCATAAAAACTATTTCAAACAGAACGATTTCCCTTCTTATTCTGAATGCACCTGGTGGCTCAATCCATTTACCGTGCCTGTTCCACCAAACAGACATAATACATTCCATATTAAAGCTGTATTAGTGGCTGGCACTGTGGCTCAGTACTAGCACCAGCATCCCATATGGGTGCCGATTCATGTCCCAGCTGCTCCACTGCTGATCCAGCTCCCTGCTTATGGCCTTGGAAGGCAGTGGAAAATGGTTCACGTTCTTAGTCCCCTGCCTTCATGTGAGAAACCCTGAAGATGCTCCTGGCTCCTGGATTCAGACTGGTTCAGCTCTGGCAATTGTGGCCATCTGGAGAGTAAACCAGTAGATGGAAGAGCTCTCTGTATCTCTCTCTCTCTGTGTCTCTCCTTCTTTCTGTAAACAGACCTTTCAAGTTAAAACAATAGTGATTATAATAGATGCCATGCAAATAATCTGAACATCTCATCTTCTACTCCTTCAAACTGCTAGTTCCCAGTAAAAGTTAGTTTTTGTCCAAAACAGGTCTTCCACTAAGCAGAGGGCTTTTGTGTTGCAGCTTTAGAAGACACCCTTTCTAAAGTAGGGCATCTGAACAATGCCCTCTTCGGGAGCCGTATGTTAGTTTCATGGATGACTGGAATGTAGACACTCTAATTTGTTCTTTTCCTTCTCTTCCTTCCACTCCAGTTGCCCACTACTTCTCTTCATTCATTTCTTCATTTTCTCCATAAGTGAGGCTGGACTGATAAGGCAGTTAGACAAATCCACACTCCCAGAATTTCAACCAGAAACTTGAAAGGGAAGACAGGGTTCCATATAAAAATTTCATAGAAGCTTTCTCATTGACTTGGTTTGAGCCTTAAACTCATCCCTGGGCTGAAAATAATCATAACCAAAAAAAAAAAATAGATACAATGACAAAATCAGTTACTGTCAGTTACGGGTCAGATGATCACTTCTTCTGTGTGCTGCGCTTATCCAAATTATCTACACTACCAGAATCAAACACAGACCAGCCCCATCCCTAATTAAAAGACAAAACAATGATGCCAGAATGGACTTCAATGTACAAATTCAGAGAAGAGCAACCGGTATCCTTTATAAGACAGTCCAAACTTGGGACCTTCACATTTTCCAAAAGGACTGAAAAAAGTATGCAAATAGATTGAACCTGCATACAAATCTAATATGACTAATTTTCTTTATTAAAGAAAAACTCAAGATACCATCAATGAGGTGTCAGTTAAAAATTGAACAGCTGACATTTTTTGATAAATCTATTTGAATCAGATTATTCCTTAGTCTACACTGTAGCATAAAAAGCAGTGGTAGAGGCACAGGAAAAGCCCAATTCTAAATCTAACATGTCAAATGTATATTTTTGTTAGAAAATACCCATAAAAAGGGATTCCATGTAATTAAGGAAATGCCATTATTTCCTCATTCTATGGAAATAAGGTGAAAGAGTTAAGGCCTAAAACACAGAAGAAAACAGTCAGAGGATGGCATGAAACCTTGTTTGTGGGTTCCCCAGGGAACTAAAAGCCCAAGCCCTGTGTCTCAGGCCTGACCCCTGGCCTCACCTCTGCTTTTATTAAAAGCTGTTGATTCCTCTGAATGGAGCTGCTGGTGCCAGAGAAGTGAAACAGAGCATTAAGATCATTATTTGGATACTGGAAATAGAGCACATGAAGAAAAGAAAATCCAGGAAAAGTTCTATTCATATGCATTAATTGAGATGTGCATTTACTTTTTGTTTAAATTGACCCTGTAATTGTTTCCACTTCTTTCTTCAGGAGGTATGTGAAGACATAACCTCCAGGGCCAGTCCATTTGCAGCAAGAAAGAGCTCAGCACAGCTGAGATGCCCCATATCACTCACCCATGCAAGTCATACAATTGATTCTCTCTCCGAGCACAGCCATATGGATTGATTTAGCAGCATTTCACCAGCTGCCTAGAGACACGACTTGAGTCATCTGTATAAATTACTTAACTCTCCACCACAAAGAGGGGAAAAAATGTTTTCTTGCACAGCAGTAGCAATTAATGTTCAACATGTTTATGGAGTTTAATAATATACAGCCCAGCACCAATCTCTGTATGCAACACCATTATCCTCAGAGACTTAGGTGGTGTCCCCAGCATACAAGACACGGATGATTGATTCATCAATAACTGGGCCTGGCCTTATTACAAAAGACAAATTAGACGCCATAGAATGTATTGCCATATAGACAGGACTTCCTTCTCCTCAAACATATGTCATAATTGAGAGTGGTGACCTTTCAGCAACACTGGAAAACAGTTTGCAATTAACAGCCCTCTCCCCCTTGTTTCAGGGCTTGCATAGCAAGCTTGGTCCAGCTGGATGGGGTGGAGTAAGGTCCAGTCAACACGATCCCCCAGAGAATGTGTTCACCCACAAGGACAATCATTTCCTCACCCTTGTCATATTTCACTCTGCTGTCAGGCACAAAATAAAGCAGGGAGATTAATCAACAAATACTCATTGAGCCACTTCTGTGTGCCAGGCACAGTAGATAGAGAAGAAAGTAAGAAGACAAAAAAAAATGAGAGAGAGAGGTAAGAGAGAGATAAAAACAATGATTTCAGTTTCTATAAATAACATGCTCAGAATAAAATAGAATACTGTATTTTTAAAAAGCCAAATAGGGATTTTTTAAAAAAGGAGACATCCTATGTTCTGAACACCCATATGATTAAATAATCATTAGTAGAGAGCATAGTGCTTTACAGACCCACATCCTGTATTGAGTAGCTGGCTTTTGTTCCCAGCTCTAGCCCCTGAATGCTGCTTCCTGACACTGTGGCTAGAACCTGGGCAGCAACCACAATGGCTCAAGTAACTGGGTTCTTGTCCCCCACCTGGGACACCTGGATTTGTTTCCCAGCTCTAACCCCAGCCATTGCAGGAATCAACAGATGAGCATGCTTCCCCTCAGTCTCTCGCTTTCGCACTCTCTCTTTCTTAAATATCTATTTTTAAAATAATAGCAACATATGCAGATTAGGTTATTTTCATATTTTTCCTCCTCAAATCTTATTTGACTTTTAAAAATTATTTTCATTTATTTAAAAGGCAGAAATCCAGAGCGAGAGACAGCGTTCCCATTCTCTGGCTCACACCTTAAATGCCCACAATGCCATATCAAGCCAAAAGCCAAGAGTCAAGCATTCAGTCTGGGTCCCACAAATGGGTGGAAAGGACCAAAGTCTATGAACATCACTTGCTGCCTCCCAATGTGCTTTAGCAAGAAGCTAGATCAGAATCAGGAAAACTGGAACTCAAACACAAGCCCTCTAATATGGACTATGCACATGTGATGCAGCAGCTTAGTCACTGCCCCAAACACTTGTCCCATCTTCAGCAAATATAAATGTGGACGCTGAACAAGGATGAAAATGTATTTGGAACAATGTGAAACTGTGGAGAGGGATGCCATAACTATCCCCTGGTATTTGTGTGGTCCTTCAAAGCTCACTATGCAAGTCTGAGTGTATCACATGATTCTCATAAAGACCCAATGACTCAGGTTTTCAGTAGAAGATACAGTCTCAGAAGATGGTGGAAAGTGCCAAGGTCATCCAGAGAGTAGGAACTGGAGCTAGCAGTACCCTGACTGCAAATTGAATAAGATAAGTTCCTCCCTCTCGTTGCATAATAGGATAGATTGATAGACCTGAAAGTTGAATAGTCAACTGCAGAGAGACAACGTGGACCCCCACATATACATAGATCAAGCTTTTTCAGAATTGATGCATACGCTATGCCAGTTACAGGTTTATTTCAGGGCTTTCACTTGTGCTTGTCATTTGCTTATATGTTTGTTTTTGCATGCTCTCAAGTCAGAGTGTAATTCCTGAAGGAGTTGACAATAGCTGCAGATAATTAACTCAACTTCTCGGGATTGAAACTGGCAGAAGATAGAACATTTCAGCCAGTTGAAGCTCCGTGAAGATTTTAATTCCAGGATATGGCAACCTTCCCATTATCCCCCAATATAACAGAAGCAGGAAGATAGAAGACTTTGCCCCTAGGAAAATAATTGTATCCAAATCTAAAGAAAAATGGAGATCAAGTTTAGGGAAAGGCAGCACAGATTTAATTTTCACCAAGTGGACTTCCAAGCCTTCCAACAGAAGGCTGTGTGTGTCAAGAGCACATGAACTCTCAGTGCATTACACACATGACATGTGATGATGACTCGTTCCTTGTTAGTACCACACATCAGACCCGTAGAGAAGCAGTCTTGGTTCTTCCTGGTGTTCTGATTGTTTTAACTCCCTTTGCTACTACTGACGCCCTTTCCTGACAAAAGCAGGAATAATGCATATGATGTTCACTCCCCCCTTTCAAAAGGCAGTGAAAGAGAAACAGGGAGACTGGGAGGACACAGAAAAGTGAATACTGCCATGATTCTAATTCCCTTTCAAAGATCTGCCTCTCAATTCACTCCTTCCCTTTCCTAGCAATAGCCACCCCCACATGGGGAGCAGAGCACACCCAGCCCCTACACAGGTTACAGCCAGTGATTTACAGACTTATTTCCACCCCTAATGACTGCCATCAGTAACAGTGATTCATTCAGGCAGCCACAATTCTGCCCACATTTGAGAGCCACTTTTTGACTTTTATGTGTATGTATTCAGACTATACATCTTGGTCATAAATAAACTCCCTAACATCCCAGAGGGAGTGCAGTTTGGGATTGTTCCAGAAAAGTATCTTTTGCCTTTGGACTACAAATGTGTGAGCATATTCATGTAAATGAGACTCCAACTAACCACCAACTCTGGAATTATAAGAGCCTTTTGTGTGTCACTTACACTGTCTCTCCAGCATCAAGCAATTCCCTGCGCCATGATAAGCACTCAAAAATAACAACAGCTACCATTTACTGAGTATATACTTGGTGCTGACACACTGTTAGCACAGTAAGTATGTAAACTCATTAATTCTCAAAGCTACCTATGACTAGGTACTGTAGCCTATTTTGTATGATACAAACTCCAAAGAACAGAATATCTGTGTAAGTTGTATTATGAAATGAGAACACGAGGTTTGAACCCAGGTAGTGTGATTAAAGAGCTATCATTTATAACCATCAGGCTATACTGCTTTTAGTTGTTTAGGTGGCTGGGCATCCTGATCTACAAGTGAGATTAGGCTATTTCTGCTTTGGACCCACCCTCTGCTGGGCCTGAAGGGGTTAAGAGTAGCTCTTCAAATACTACATTCCATCCAGTGAAGTAAGTCTTCGGAGGGATTTCGCTCTCAGGCTTTGCCGGTGCCTGTCTACTGTGAGAATACAAAGACCTCAGTGGCTCTATGAGCTTTGCCTCCTCTTGTGTGAACCACATGGAGTTTGCTCTATCTGCAGGTGCTTTGGCTTTGCACAGCGCCCCTAAGTATACCAACATAAAACAAAGGTGCTAGATGGTAGTTCGTCACTTTCAGAAAAGTCAGCATCTTCTTTCAGGGTGGTCATATATTCTATAAGTCTCTTGGTAACAGTGTTCAAGCAAGATTCTGATGAAAAAAAAAAGTCCTTTGGATAAGCAATTTCCTCCTCTCCAAATATCTGTCCTTATTTCTCATCAGGAAAACCTGAGGAAAAAAATAAATGTTCTCGGCTTGGGCTGAAGTTACACGGAAAGTCTTACATCTCAGTAACACTGTGGTCTTTAAACGGATGTGTGTCTTTTGTAATGGTTACCCAGGTGATTTGAGTCTCTCCAGAACATTCACCTTCTGATCCAGTTTTAAAAGAGATGATACCACTAAAAAGCTGCTTTAAACTTGAAAGCAGAAGCTTGACACTCAGAGAAAATGCTTATGAGGAAGAAAGATGGCTTTGACCTATATAGGAACACGTGGGACTAAAGTGGTGATTCCTCAAGAATCCTGCAAATAGCCAGCCTTTCCAGAATTCAAGAAAAAATTCAGAGACATCATTCTTGCTGAATGCTGGATAGCTCCCTTTGTTTTCTAGCAAGTAAATGCTACCACAACGTTCAAGTATTTAACTGCTGTGTGAGTGTCATATGTCTCCCTATACTGACTAAAGCCGGAATAAGTCAGCTAGACTTGTGCATGGATACCCAACTCTAGATAAAGACGCATAGAGCAGAGCAGGTCCCCCAAACAACTGCACCTGCTGAGACTGTTTTCCTCCATGGCTCCATTCAGTCTTGCAGCTCTATCATGTAAACAGAGTAACCCAAATCACTTCTTTCCATTTCCATAACTGACCTCAGGTTCACAACTCAGGTTATCTCTAATTGCCCATTTTTAGTTGCATTGGTAATCATGCAAGAGGTGACCCATGATAACTAGACTTTTTAAGGTAATTAAGCATAGTGTTTTCTATGTCCTTCAAACTTGCAGCATGCATCGATATTTTGCTGCTTGGTATTTTTCAGTGGTATACCATAATGTAGCTGTGCCATAATTTGTTTATTATAAAGCTGATGGGAATTTAGATTGCTTTTAACTTTTGGTTACTATGAATAATACTGCTATGCACAACTATGCTTAACTCTGTGCAGATATAAGCTTTTTATTTACCTTAAGTAAATACCAAAGTGTACTTCGATATTTTTCAAAAAAATATTCATTCATTCATTTGAAAGATATGTTTCACACAGAGAGGAGAAACAGAGAGAGAAGAGTTTCATTCCAGATGGCTACACAGCCAGAGATAAGCTAATCTTCTATTTTGCCTCAAGATTTATTTATTTTTCTAAGAAAATCAGATTTACAGAGAGAAGGAGAGACAAAGAGAAAGATCTTTCATCCACTGGTTCACTCTCCAAATGACCACAACAGTCAGAGCTGAGTTGATACAAAACCAGGAGCAAGAGCTTCTTCTGGGTCTCCTATGGAAGTACAGGTTCCCAAGGCTTTGGGCCATCCTCTGCTGCTCTCCCAGGCCATAAGCAGGGAGCTAGAAAGGAAATGGAGCAGCTGAAACATGAACCAGCACTCATATGGGAACCCTGGCATGTGAGGTGAGGTTTTTAGCCACTGAGCCATCACACTGGGCTCAGAGATGAGCTAATCTAAAACTAGGAGCCAGGGGCTTTCTCAGGGTCTTCCATGTGGGTAGAGGGGCCCAAGCACTTGATGCATCCCATACTGGCTTTCAATGTTGTATTCTGAACACTGGATTGGAAGTAAAGCTGCTAGAACATGAAGCAGAGCTCACAGGGATGCCAGTCACAGGATGGAGCATAGCCTGCTGAGCCATATCAGCCCAACAACTCCATACTTATCATATTACGGAATTCCCAAACTGCTTTCCCAAATTTGCTGCACCACTTCATATTCCCAGCCACAAATGTATGGTAATTCCAATTTCTCCTTGTCCTAGCTGGCAGTTGTTACTGCCTTGTTTTGATTCTAGTCATCCCAGTGGTGTTAAGTGGTATCTTATTGTGATTCTGATTTGCATTTTCCTAATGACTAATGATGTTGAGCATCTTTGCATGTGCTTAATGGTCATTTGAGCATCTTCTTAGGAGAAATATCTCTTTGAATCCTTTATTCATTTTTGTCACATTTTTCTGTATTATGGATGCTTATCAGATACATGATTTGCAAGTATTTTCTCCCGTCCTGGAAGTTGCCATTCTACTGGTGTCATGGCAGCACAAAAGCTTTTAATTATTTCAAGTCTAACTTATCAATTTCATCTCTTGTGCTTTTGGTATTATGTCTGAAAACGTTTTGTATAAACCACGGTCACAAAGATTCATGGTTTTCTGGTAAGAGTTCATACTATTGCCTCTTCAATGCAAGGCACTGATCCATTTTGAATTACGTGTGTGTGTGTGCGCGTGTTCATTGTCATGAAAGGACCCAATTTAATCCTATTGCATTGTCTGATATTTACTTATCCCAGTACCATTGTTGAAACCGCTAGTCTTTATGGCCCTGAACTGTTTTGACAGCTTTGTTGACAATCAGCTGGTGATTGCTATTTTGTTGCATTTTCTGAATTTCTTACATATTCTCTTGATATATAAATCCTTTGTTGGATGAACAATTTGCAAATATTTTCTCCCCTTTCTGTTGGTTGCCTTCATTCTGTTAACTGTTTCTTTTGCTATGCGAAACTATTTAGCTTGATTTTATCTCATTTCTCCATTTTTGCTTTTTGTTTTCTGTCCTTTTGGGATCGTATCCAGAAAGTCATTGCCTATGTTAATTTCTTAAGGTGTTTTCTGGTTTCACTATTTCAAGTCTTAAATTTGGACCTTTGATCCATTTTCAGTTGATTTTTTGGAGAGAGTAGGGAAAAGGTGTTTGGTTGCCTAGAATGATCAATATGTTTCTTACAATCAATAAAGCTATGTTTATGTGTTGAAAAGTTGTACTTTCATCCCTTAAAACGTGCAAATATTACATAAATTCAATATTTAAAAGTAAATTCTACAGAAGAAATTTTAAAAACAGCTGACAATTATTCCTGAGCTTTACATTCTATTCGTTAATCTGTAAGTCTTCCAAAGACGTATCGTCTTGTATCTCCTTATACTAGTTCCACATTTTCCTGACTACCATTAGTTGAAGGAATTTTCAAAGTGAATCTTAAAACTTTATTCTGCCCTTTTCTGCTTCTATTTTTGCTACTCATAATAATAGTTCAAATATATCATAAAGACCTTAATAAATACTTCATTACAAAAACTTCCATATTCAATGTGGAACATGGGTTAGACATAGTGGGAATGATATGGAAAGAGATCTCTCCACCTAAGAGTGCTTATTTGGGAATCCTAGAGCCAGGCAGGAAATCACATGAACTAAGAAAGGTATGCAAAGTGCCAATCAGCAGCTGATACCTGCCTCCCATGTTGACTGTGGGATATGGAACGCACATGTTCTTTCTGAAAGAGACACATGTGCTTGGTTGTAGCTCATTATTATATCCTGGAACACAAGTTTCAGCATTGTCAGATATTCTAGTTGCTGAGAAAAAAATCAGAAATTTGAATTTCCTATGTAAAGTTTCCAATTTTTCAATGTTTGACTTTTTATTACTTTGGGCCACATGCAAAACTGGACTGCCCTGATTTTTTTTTCTGCCCTCGGTTTGAAGGCATGGGTGCACAGCTCCAATTCATACCCAAGACAGGAAACATCAGAAGTCTCCCTCCAGGTGGTTGGGACATGTTAGTTCTCCAACATGGGGTGGTTAAATGAGCAGGTGAGACTACTATAAACAACTTAAACCTCTATTTAAAGGCCTGGAATAATGTTCAGTATGAATATTATAAAATTATTTGAAGAATAATTAGTTCGATAATGAGTCTGCAGGTGAGAAGCAGCTGTTTTGCCCCAGGGCTCAGGGTCACTGTCTCTGCTGTGTGAAGAGTCAGCAATAATTAGAAAAACCCATGGTGCCAAACTAAATTAAAAATTTTCAAATCGTTATTCACTGTATGATATAATTTTGTTTCATGTTCCCAGGATGAGGAAACTCAAATTAAGCCTCTATTCATTACAAAAATAGGATAACTAATTTAAGGCTATGAACTATCTGTTTGTCAATGGCATTGAATGGCTTCTGTCTAGAATAACAGATCCTTCCACGCTAAAATAATTGGCAGTTGATTACAAGCCAATGGTTTATTTAACAACACTCAATCGTACTGAACTCAGAAAAAGTAATGGGTCTCAGTGGACTCTTCTGCCTGCTATTTTTCTGAAAATAAAATATTGATATAATTGGATTTCCCACCCACATTGATCTTCAAATGCACAGATGGATTCAGTTTAAGCAAAACTTCTTTTTAAATGAGAAAGTTATGATAGCCATCAAGTAAAGTTATTTATTTATTTCAGGACACTTGAGGTGTGTTGAATTAAGCTACTCTGCCATCTGTAACAACCTCCAGATAACATTTCAGAAGTCCTAGAAGTTGTTGTGTTAGTCTAAGGTTGGCCAAGAAGTAAATGAACATTTTTAAAGAAGAGAAGTGGTCTTCAAAAAGACTTCATGAATCATTTCCCCATGACACCAAACCAACTTGCTGATTCAAATGAGAAAAATGCTACAGAACTAGTTTTTCAGCATCATTTTGGAGGAGAGTTTATTAATTGAATCTTCTACTTCTTCAACCTGATATTTTTCTGTTGCTATTGTATGGAGCTAGCTTTAATCATACCTTATGAACAGCCAATTTCAAGGCTGTGACAGTACAAGAAAGACCATGAGTTGAGCCCTTGATAACATGGGCTTACTCTAATGAAAGCTCTTTCGGTCTTTCCTTATAATTTTCCTGTTTTCTTTTGCCACCAACCTTTAAACTAATCCTGTTAACAGAATGATCTTGTCCGACTTTTTAAAGGTCTTCTCTAATCCAATGCAACTTAAGCAATTGAAAATGTTTTCTTTCATCAGCATTCAAAAGATAGCATTAACAACAGCAAAAAAGACTCAAATCCATATTGGTTTTTCCCATCAATCTTAAGACAGGTTAAACAACTCCTTGGGGCATTGAAGTTTTCAGAGTCTGGATAATGGTGTATTTGGGGTCTTAAAATCATTATACCTTCACAGTAAAAGTATTGGTCAAATGGTGCCACCCAAAGATAATAGCAACAACACCCCCACTGCCTTTTTTGGCTTCGGAGAAAACAAAAATAGCTTCCTTTCCTTACCTGCAGCCTCCTGGTATGAACAAATCTTTGTGTTAAAGATGTATTTTCAGAATCATACGAACAGGTGACTTCTAAGCTAGATCTTACTTTGAATACATTGGACATATTGCTAGTTAAAACAATTGTATTGTGAATAATTTTGTAACTAGCTTATCTTTATACAGATTTGAATTATGTTTGCTTTAAGTAAAAATATCTAAAACTAATTTTTACCTGCCCCCATCAAGAAATGAAATATGGTCGAGACAGCAAGGCCCACAGTCAAAAGTCATGGGTCTTAACATAATTTTCTCATCTGCCAAGCAATATTGGAAAAATTGGTGAATCTCTGCGGACATGGGCTTCCCCAATTTCTACTTTCAAGACATTAAATTTTTCCAAATGTTTTCTTGTAAGAATGTTAAGGGGTATATGTTTAGCTTAACTATTAAATAACCACATCCTCTATCAGACTACTAAATTTTATACTCAGCTCCAACTCCCATCCCCTACCACAATGGTGATGGTTCAAGTAGTTTGGTTCCTTCTATCCATGTGCAAGACTTGGATTAAGTTCTGGCTCCTGAGATAAGCCCAGCCCAGCCCCAAAAACTAAAGACACTGGGAAAGTAGACCACTGAGTGAGAGCTTTGTCTGGCCCTCTCTGTCTTTCTGCCTTTCAAATATACATGTATGTACATATTTTAGATAATATATGTGGGTGCTTGGTAGACTATCATAGATTACTGGTGTTATACAACACGGATCATTAATGTTCATTATTATGGAGGAGGCGTTTGTTACAGAGGAGAAGACAGTGCTTGATGCGGTCACATTCCATGCTGGAGTGCTTAGATTCCGGTCCTACATCCACTTCCAGTTCTGGTTTCCTGTTACTGTGCATCCTAGGAGGCAGCAGATAATGATTCAAGAATTGGGTCCCTGGCTTCCACCTGAGAGGTCCTGCCTGAGTTTTTGGTTTCTAGTGTTGACCTGGTCCAACCACCGCTACAGTCAATTGGGAAGTGAATCAATGAACTGATGTTCTCCCTCTGTCATTCTCCCTCTGCCTTCATCTTTTGCTCTCTGCCTAATAAAACATATAAGTACATAAATATACTTTGTGAAAGGAATAATACTAATTATGGTCATGGTGTGAAATAAAACAGTGTGGCATGGTCATCAAAGCAACTCCACAGAGACTGATATTATCAACCTTATCCTTCGAAACACCACTGAGAATAACATTGTTGATTTGAATAGATGTGTGAATCACTCCCCTGGCCCCCAGTGTTCCTCTAAATGTCTTAGCAAGCCTATTTCCACTGGAGATTCCCTAGAAAGTGTAATGTGTTTCTAGACCAGATGCAGACAGATGCAGACTCTTATTATATTATTAAATTAGTACACGGAAGAGTCCCTTGTGTTTGCTGGAGCAAAGTAAAACAAACTTACCTTTACATTTTTAACATTTTAGTAGTTCATTTCTTCTACTCTAGGGAGACCTATACACATTTTCTGTAGTAAAGAAGTAATTGGTAAATATTTTAGATTTTATTTTTCCCTCTTGATCCACAGAAAAATATGAGTGTGGTGGGCAGGTAGGCATTCAAATGGCAACCAGGGTAGGTGAAGGAGTTTATACAAATTAATATGCTAGGAGTCTAGTATTAGTAGTAATAGGTAAGCCAAATTTATTCCTCCAATTGTATTCTTTAAAAAAGTCCCAACACCTTATAAATGTCTGAATCAAGCCAGTGTAAGGGCATTTTTTTGAAGCCACTTAACGGGAGAATAATGACTAGTAAAAATCATCTAAAATTAGTTTCTTATACCAGGCCTCCCCAAGAAGTGGTAAAACCAAGCATATGGGAGGTCTTCACCCTGCCCTCTACATTGTTCTAAAGTTGCTTAAACTATGTTTGTTTTTTTTTCTCCACAAATATAATGCAAAAGATGAGTTGGGTGTTTTAAGCCAAAACTAGGCTATAGGTGAAATGTATTAGCTTACAGAAGAAAGATTATCACACAACTATAGGAACTTAGGATAAACACTGGAATAAGCCAATGGCAATCTGGCTTACATCACTCTGAGTTTAAGCATCATGGCTCAACTCTATAGGGCTTGATTACTCTTGATTACTTGATTACTCTGAAGTCACTAATGAAAGTCAATTTCAGGATCTTTTATATGAGGGTTTTAACTTTCCCAAACTGGAAAAACCAACCTCATCCAGGTGTTGGGGTTGATGAATACATTGCCTGGGGGGCCCTATTATACCCATTATTTCCTTGACATGTTTTACTCTTCTCTTCACTGCACTAATGTTTTGCACTTTGATGGTGTATAAGCACCAAAAAAAAAAATTTGCAGACTTGGGTTTATAAAGGAAGAAGTTATTTCTAAGGGGGATGGTAATATCTCTATGGTTTCCATTAAAAGTAATGGTGGAATTTAATTTAAACGCCTTTTAAAATGGATTCCAAACAGTGGTTAAACAGAATGGTCTCTCAGAGTTCTGAAATTATGGCATTCTGTCACTTTCTCAGAGCAACCAAAAATGTGTGTCCACAGTGAGGGGTAGATAGTGTGTGTGAAGTTAACACTCTGTGCATGTCGAGAACTGTTGTCCGGAGGCTGCGGCTCAGGTGACTGGCCCAGTCCTTACAAACACTGTCCCTCTGCCTTTACTTCATCTCTGCTACTTGTTTTTCTTACTTCTTTCTTTCTTTTATTTTTATTGGAAAATCAGATATACAGAGAGGAGGAGAGACAGAGAGGAAGATCTTCCCTCCGCTGATTCACTCCCCAAGCGCCCCAAAACTGCCAGACCTGTGCCAATCCAAAGCCAGAAGCCAAGAACTTCTTCCAGGTCTCCCTTGCCAGTGCAGGGTCCAAAAGTCCTGGGCCATCCTCGATTGCTTTCCCAGGTCACAGCCAGGGAGCTGAATGGGAAATGGGGATGTTGGGGCACGAATCAGCACCCATATGGGATCCCATCACTATTAAGGCAAGGACTTAAGCCACTAGGCTACCGAGCTGGGCCCTGTTTTTCCTATTTCTAACCTGCTGCATCAATTCTACCGTTCTGTCTTGGCCCTTAGTTTTCCCAGTGCTCTTTGCTCATTCACTGATTTTGATTCTTTTCTTTATTGTTGTTTCCAGAGTGACAAAGATGCAGCATTCTGTTTTCTAAAGAGTTCTATTTTCTAGGAAGAACTGTATTTTCCATCTCAGTATTCTCACTTTTGACATCAACCCCATTGTCATTTGATGATGTTTCAAGTGTCCTATCTGCTTAATTTCTAAGAGCAGGACTGCACAAATTACAAGCTCCTTGTCTCAGCTCTTGTTGCAGTCACAGTAATGTTTAGGCAGACATCTGTGCTGGATACCTAGCAATAGGATTTTCAAATACCTGCACCCCCATGCTTCCCAATCTTCATATGCCTGTCATACCCTCATGTCTCCATCCAAATGTCAGATCATCAGAAAAGAATTCCCTCACCACTCGGAATGAACCCTACTGGGCATGCCCGCATCTAGCCATGTTTTTCTTCCACCCATTGCTGTGAGGATGAGCTTCTTATCACTGATAACTCCCTGAATTCTTGGGTTTTCTCTTGCTTATCTCCAGGACCAGAAGGTAAACTCTATGAAGACAAAGCTCCTGTCTAGCTCATTGGTTGCTGCCAGAACTCTTGGCCTAGAAAAGATTTTTGGAAAATCTTTGTTTTGATACATGATTGGAAGGATGGATGAATGAAAGGATGAGTTGGCCAGGAATGAACAAATCTTCCACTACTGGTCATTTTCTATGTGCCCAAAATATTAAATATCTTTTGTACATTATCCCACTAATTCCAAAAAAAAAACCACTATTTTTTTATTTGATTGAAGCCTAATACATCCCCCAGAAAAATAAATAGAAAGCAAGAGAGTAAGAAGTAATGAGTGCCAGATTCCCATTCCCTTCTTAAGCTTTGTAGCCTCTTGCAATGTCACTTAATTCTCTTATTTATTCATTAGATGTGAATTATCACTGTTCCCGTTTTATACAAGAATAAATGAAGGCAAAAGAAATCTAAAATCACTTGCCCGTTTTCGCTTAAGAAGCTAGTACATTAGAGGATAACATCATAAAACACCTTCGACTCTAAATTCCTCTCTCAACTGTGTCTGAAATCCTGAGGGAACTCTTTCCAGAATAAGTTAGCATTAGGCTGGTCTTTTCAGAGCTTATCTGAATAGGATTGGAATAGCTCAATGTAGTGTTTAATAATTAATCACTGCAGGTATATGAAGAATGACTTTTTCCTAATGAAAACTTTCCAGATGATATTATAATGTTAATATTCTCAGAAAGTACTCTCATGTGACATGAACTTCAATGTTAAAAAAGTATATTCACATTTTTCACACATAATTCTTGAAAGCCAAAGTACTTAACAATCTTCATTGAGGCAAATTCTATTACTTGAGAAGTAGCTGATTGGTAGTTTCTAAGAATTCAATAAATCTCTCCAGGAAAATTTGAGTTTCAAAAGCAATTCAAGAATACTTTGTTTCCTTGAGCTTGCCTCACCGGTAAAGAGCTTTATTTGGTGGATTATGAGAAGCGAGAGAAAACAACCATTTCTTTGTGTGTTATTTGGGGAGTAGACTTGTGTTACCATTTTTCCATTTAATAGGAGAGTCCCCCAATTTCATGGTGCACATTCACAGCTTCACATTTCTAGAGTATCGTTTTCACCAAAACGTAATACCAAGGACCTTTGTTTCAGGACAGAGGTCAGGGAGAAAGGATGAGGCCCCTTCTGGATCCACGGCCCGCAGGACCACTAGGAGCACTCGTCCTCAGCTGCCATGTTGACTTCCAGCTACACAGTCCCTATTCTGCAGTACAGGTTGGGAGGGGAAGATGCACTAAATTCACCATATTCGAGTGTTCAGTTCAGTGGCTTCAGGTACATTCAAATTGTTGTACAAGCATTACCACCATCCCTCCATCTAGAAGTCTCCCCATTCTCAAATATAGGCTCAATTCCCACGAAATAACTGTCGATTCCTCTCTTGCTCTCAAATTTTGATAACCTCCATTCTACTTTCTGTGTGTATGAACTTGACTGTGGATATCTCACTTAAGTACAGTAACACAGCTTTCTTCATTTTTATCGTTCCGCATTCTTGGCACTTTTGATTTATGGTTCCTTTAAAAGGAGGGACATCTTTACACACTACACAACAGAGAGGGAACACCCAAGATTTATGAAGAGCTTCAGAGTCTCAACAACAGTAAAACAAAACAACAAATTCAAAGGGCTAATAGACATATGTCAAATGCTCAGCCTCCCTAGCTATTAGGGAGATGCAAATAAAACCACACTAAGATTCCACTTAACTCCAGTGACAACGGCCCATATACAGAAATCTAACAACATGTGCTGGCACGCATGTTTGGAGAAAGTTACCCTGCTCCACTGTTGGTGGAAATGTAGGCTAGCACAGCCACTATGGAAGTCAGTATGGAGAATGCTCAGACAACTGAAAATCAATCTACCATATGACCCAGCTATCCCACTTCTGGGAATATATCCAAAGGCAAAGAAATCTTCATATAAGAAAGCAACCTGCAACCTTATATTCATAACAGCTAAATGCACAATAGCAAAGACATGCAAACAACCCACATGTCCATCAAAAGGCAAACTGTGTCACATCTACTCCATAGAATATTAGCTATTTAAACAGTGAAGTTCTAGCTGCTCAACTGGAGAAAATTATGCTCAATAAAACAAGCCAATCCCAAAAGGACAAATGTCATGTCCTCACTGATTTAAGGCAATATTATGTAAAATACAAAAAACATAGATACATAAGCATACAAGTATATACACATTCTCATAGAGGAACTGTATCATGAAAACTAGCTTACCAGGATGTGACATGTTTCAGTAGGCATCTCTATTCCAAAATCTGAAGAGGACTTCAAACGTAACAGTTAAATAGACCCTGAGAATAGGATGATAGATTTTCTACCTTTGTCTATACCTACAATGCCATGATACACTTAAACAGTGAACTTTAAACTTGCAACAGTTGCTAATGGACTATGCTAATATAATAATACAGGAGGGAAATGGTAGGAGGAGAAAAATGGGAGGGGAATGGAGAAATCCCTATACCTATAAAACTATATCATGGAAAAGAATTAAAACAATGTTTAAAAGGAGGGGCATTATCTGGTGTCCACAGTGCATTCGGACAGAGTCCTGAGACTTTGCAAACATTATTTTTTAAACATGTAATGATAATGTTAATTAGTCTACAACATTTTGTTGAGCAAATTACCATGGTTATATCATGTGAGACCAGTACTATCACATAGTTGTTCAAGTGACAGTCTGCAATGCCTCAGCCTGTTTTGAATGGTTCAGTTACAGCTTTACTCTGTTTCTGATTCCGCTCCATGCTAACACATCTGGAAAAGCAACAGGAGGTGATTCAAGTAGGTGGGCCTCTGACACCCACATGGGACACTCCATGGGAGTTACTGGCTCTTGCCCTCAAGCCTGGCTTGGCCCTGGTACTGGTGACCATTTCAGAAATGAACCTATAGAGGGAAAATTTCTTTTTCTTCCTCTGTCTCTCTCTGTCACTCTGCATGTCAAATAAATCAAAATAAGCCCTTTTTAAATATAAATAGGAAAGACATATATATATATATATAATTTCATCTGGTCTTTCCTTCCTTCAAAAACAAGGTCGGGCACTGGTACCATGGTGGCTAACCTTCCACCCCTGGTGCCAGCATCCCATACAGGTTTTGGTTCATGTCCTGGCTGTTCCACTTCTGTTCAAGCTCCCTGCTTACAGCCCAGGGAAGCAACAAAGGATGGCACCCAAAGAGGGGAACCAAGAGGAGGCTCCTGGCTTTAGATCAGCGCAGCTCCAGACATTGTAGACATTTGAGGAGTAAACCAAAGATCTCTCTCATTCCCTCTCTCTCTCTCTCTCTCTCTCTCTGTGTGTGTCTCTCTTCTTTTCTCTGTAACTCTTTCAAATAAAAATAAAATAAATCTTTTTAAAAAGAAAGTGTGAGAGATTCACAACTGATGCTCTCAGGGAAGAGAGGCTACGAGTTTGTACAAGTCAACATCTGGAACTGCCTAGAACACATTAGTCTCAGAAAATTACAATAGAAGCAAACCAAAAAGAAAAATCTCTTTCACTTCTACAATTAATTTTTGCAACTTGTATCAAGTTTCCCCTGCAATGGTTAGCAAGAGGAAAAAATTAAAAAGTGAAAGAAAATCCCTAAAAGTGGGAGTGGAGGAAAGATTTGGAAGGAAGGTCTACGGCCATACCACCCTGAACGCGCCCGATCTCGTCTGATCTCGGAAGCTAAGCAGGGTCGGACCTGGTTAGTACTTGGATGGGAGATTTGGAAGGAAGGCTCCAGGATCTTGAAGACATGGGAAGCTCAGTTCCGTTAGCTTTCCTGTGCCACTCACCTGGGGAAAGTGAGTGTGGAGAGCTATGGACAGACACAGAGGACTCCGAAGAGCATGTGGCCCAAGTCAGGTTAGCATACCAGGTGAGGGCATCTGCCCTGGTGCTTCAGGACTACCCCTAGTGCTGTGAGCAGCACAGTCATGGATGCAAATCTTAGAGCCACCTGGGCAGTGCCTGTGACTCAGGCTCTAAGGCTGCTGTCAAGTCAGCTTAGGAACTGAAGATGGCCCTAGTCCAGAGTCCACTCAGAAGATCTGTGTCAAAACAGCAGTAGCTTCAGAGTTCAGCATCCATGCGTGAGTGTTTGGGGGAAGGGAACATGTACTAAGAAATATATTCAAATACTTCTTAATTTACCACTGTGCCATAACCCAATTACATGACATCCAATCAGTTCAACCCTTCCATTTGTGTACACAAGCAGGCTGATATTGTTTTTTAGAGATTGGTTTATTTTTATTGTAATGGCAGATTAGATTTATACAGAGAAAGATCTTCTGTCCACTGCTTCACTTCCCAAGAGGCTGCAACACCCCAAGCTCCACCAATCCGAAGCCAGGAGCCAGGAGCTTCTTCCAGGTCTCCTACGTGGATACAAGTTCCCAAAGGCTTTGAGCCTTCCTCCACTACTTTCTTATGCCAGAAACAGGGAGCTGGATGGCAAGTGGAGCAGCTGGGACAGAAACTGCATGCATATAGGATCCCTGTGAGGATTTAGCCACTGAGCCAGCATGCTAGGCCTGGGATTCTTTAGATCTCTCTAGTGCTAAGTGGACTCCCTGCTTCCTTGGGCTTTATTTCTAAGAACATCCTACCCTCAAATATTCACCTCTCTGCCTCACCATTGAGATGCCATGAAATGAGGGCAAGTGTGTTAACAAGGGAAAATGGTTTACAGATTGGTTATAACGTCAAATTAATACCATGCATCCTTGGATAGCAGGAGTGCTTTGTTCACCTACGATAGCCACTCAATGGGCAGAGAAAAGTTGAGTCAATCTCTGTACCATCTATGGTCTATCAATATAAACTAGAATTCCCTGTTCCTCACTCATCATCCTGGTTTTCACTACATCAGGGTTACTAACACCACCATCTAAGGAATTAGACCTGACCACGATATCCAGGCTGCACAAGTCAGAAATGAACAAACAGACTTGCTTTAGTTTCCCAGGGCTCTCATAACAAAGCACCACAGACTGTTGGTGTTAAAACAATAGAAACTTACTGTTTTGTAGTTCAGAAAGTTGAAAGTCCAAACTCAAAGTAGCAGCAGGACAAGGTTCCTACTGAGATCTGAGTATAACCCTTCCTTTCGTCTTCCCAGCCCGTGGCTGCTGCTGTCAGTCTTTAGCTTGGAATGACATCTCTCCAGTCTCTGCCTTGGTCTTGAAATGGCATCCTTCCAATGTGTCTCTGTCTGCAAGTGACACTTCTCTCTTTTTATAAAGATACCAGTTGTACTGGGTTAAAATCTCCTCTAATATGCTCCTGTTACACTGATTCCATCACAAACACTGTTTCCATCATGGCATAGTCACAGGTACCACGCTTTAGGGCCTCAGTGATCTTTCTGGGGACAAATTCAACCCAGAACAAAATTCTAGGTTTCTATTTTTGTCTGACCTGGGAAACACCGTCTTTACTCTGATTCAGACTTGCTCATTTCCAAACCTTTCCCCAAGGCTCCAACTCTCCATTACTCAGTCTTTCTGTGTGTGTGTGTGTGTGTGTGTGTGTGTGTTGAGTGTGCATGTGAGTGTGTGTACATGTAAGAGTGTGTGTGTGTGTGTGTATGAGTGTGTGTGTGTATGCACATGCACACATTCTTGGCTGACAAATCACGCTTGTATTCACTCTCCCAAACACGGAAAACCCATTGAGGTTTTGGCATGTATCTAACCAACAAGACCTTGAGGATAGGACTTGTGATTTCAAGGAATAACTCGGGCCTGTTCCCAGTATCACATCTCCAGTTCTATCTTCGTCACTGCCCGCAAGTCTACCCCGCAGTGCCAGGCTTGAAATTGTTCAAGTAAAGCATAGATTTCCCAATAGTAACTTCTTCCAGCCTTCCCTTTTTTATCTATTTCAAAAAAAGATCATGATTATGATGCTGAAAATAATGCCCCCTACATCCGTCTTTCATGGAATTCTCAGAAAGTTTTCTACATTCAGAAATTTATCTCCAGAGCTTTTCAAACCAATCTTGTGAGTTAGACAAATTATTGCACATCATAGCAGGGCAGGAAACAAACTAAGTTAGAGAAGAAGAGGTCATTATTGAGAAATACATTAATTCTTCCCAAGAGCAAATGATTAAATCAAGTGTCTGCTAACAAAATTCTAAAGAAAAAGCTGCAGCAATTTTCCAAATGTTGGGTGTTAAAATAAATTATGGTCACAAAATAGTTGGCAAATGTTGCCTTTACTTTAACTATTGAATGAATTATGTTAATCCTCCATTTATCATGTTGATAGAGACCTGGTCTAAAGTTGGTTCCACATCCAGGAGCAGCCACAGCTAAACTAATCCCCCCACCCTCTTTCTTTGCAATAATGCTTGCTTAGCTTACTAAGATCTGAAGATCTCTCAGGCCCACAAAATGTCAGGCATTTTCTTAGAAGCCACACTGTCCATTCCTTCAGCACTAGTGAAATTAAGCAGACTAAAGTTGCCAAAATCCATGTCATCTTACAGCCACAAAATATCCCACTGCTCATAATTTATAAAAAGATTAACAGCTTGGAAGTGTTAATGGTCAGCAAACACAAACTTTATGACATCATTAGAATCTTTCAATTGACCCCAGGTGGGCCAAAGAAGGAATCGTAATTTTCTTACTACTGGTCTTTCTTGTTAGTGATATATGTGTTTGTGCATTTCTCTCATCAGCCTGATCATTTCTTGTGACGTTTTAAAATAAATCAGTGTGTTGTTTAGTGTATAACTGAACAACACACGCTTTGCTGCCACCCAAACCCTGCCAATTCTCCAGCCACCATTTCCAGTCTTGAAGCCATCAGAGACTATACAGAATACTTCCATCCCCTGCCAGAAACACATTCCAGTGTTTACTAGTACTTATGCAAAATAATTTTCCAGAATGATTTTTCAAAAGCCGAATGCTCAGTTGACTTATAAAGTCTAAAACGGATTAATAGGAAAGAAATAGACAGTCCCAGATGCACAAGTTATCGATTTTATGCACAGGATGAGTAAGTCTTACATATTTCAGCTAAGCTGGAATTACAATAACCCCTCTTCTCTTGGGAGAGGTGGTAGCTCCTGCAAGAAATGAAGATGTGCTATGTTTTATTTGCTTAACAGGAAGTATTCTTGTCTGCATTCAAATGATTGGCACAAAGTCTTGAAAGTTTTGCCTTATCAGCTGATTTGTCACCAGATCCATGTTATGTCTACATAAGCATTATGCAAGATGATCTTTGTATTCATCCACTGACTAGTTGGTTAGTTGAATAAGTTTCAACAATTATTGAGTACTTATCATGTGAGTGACATGACACTGGACTTTTATAGTCTAAGAAGGAAATGCCTTTTCTTGCAAGGAACTCATAATGTAGCCTCTTTATTCTGTTCATTTGTGTTATGTTTGCCTCAGTTAGGGAATGGGATTTACAAGCAACAGAGAGGCAGCTCACAGAATTTCAGGATAAGACCAAGAACAAAGCCTCAAAAAGGATAAGGGCCAGATCTCTTACAGAAATCTGTATTAAACAAAGTGTGCAGAACTCTCAGATTATAGCTCCCCAACTGAATCTTTTTTGACTATTTTCAGTTTTATCATACCTCTTATGGTATTAGTTAATCCATAGCATGGCATGTATCCACCCTTTCATCCTATGAGCATGGGATGCATTGACTTAGGGACTCAAAAACACGGTCTCAAAAGGAGAAGCAATTTCCCAAAGCAAATACATGTGCTCAGTCTAGAAAAAATGGAATGCGCTGAGCAAAACAGAATAACCCCAATCTAGTCTTTATCCCTCCCATCCCCCAGTGCATTCTCTACCGATGGTTAAGGGTATTTGATCCTTCACCTAAAGTCTAATCTCACCCAAGGCTTTGTGAGGGACACAGTTGAGCAGTTCAGAAAATCAGAGTCAGTTTATCCTTGCCTCAGATAACATTCATCCCTTGTACCTGATTCTAACAATAGAATCCTTTGTTGACGAAAACCTGCCTCCTAGGGACTATGCATGCATTACCTTGGTGTGCCTGGTATTCAGCAAAGTGCCTCCTCCAAGCCTACTCAAGAACTGTCTATGTTACATGCACTTCCAACAGAGAACCTTCTATGTCTTCTGCCAAACTGTCACCTGAACATGATTACCTGTACAAGTTTTCAAGTCCATCCAGAACTATAGATCTATGCCTTATTCCCAAACCTGACCTTCCTCTGTACGTGTGTACCTAAAAACAATAATTCCATGTATCAATAGGGGCTATACACATAAAAGAATGTGAAGCAACACTTTTGAGCCAGAAGAGCTATGTTATCTTAATGAAGAATATTTTCCTGAACCTCAGTTTCTTATCTGTGTAATAGAGACAGTAATATTTACTTCATTAAGTGGTTATGAAGACTAAGTATTTTGAAATTACTTAGCAATATCCCTGCAGACAATATAGCGCTCAGTGAATCACCCGTAGTCTTTCAAGTAAAAGTGTCAGAATTTACTTATCAGTGTCATATTCTTGTAATTTAACTGTGAGTTTCAAAGCCCGGATTGTACTAATCACCACGACGCAGCTCCTGTCATGTTTTAGCCCTCTATTTCCACACTTTGGATCAGCCCCTATGACTGAAAAACGAACTCTCCATTCCTGACTGTGATTCGTCCATTCATAATTCTACTCCCTTGGTCCACTTCAGCAACTTCAAACCAAGTTAGCATCACTACAGATTGATGAACTCATTTGCACATCTCTCTCAGCTTTATCCTATCTTAAAATCTGACAAGCACAACCAAGGGACTTGGCCCTTGTGATTCACTCAACCTCATTAGGGCTGCTATGAAAACAGCATGATTACTTGCAAAGAACCAAGTCTCCCAGGGACATGTAATATTCACTCATCAGCTAAACGTTTTCTGATTTTTCTGTTTTTGATATACTTATTTGGATGAATTCTTAGGTACCTAAATCCTAGAAAGACTTTTTGCCCTTTTCAGCAAATAATCGATCTAAACATGTTGAGTCATTTCTATGTACCAAGCAATAAGGTGAACACCAAAGGCGGGAAGAGCCACAGGACAGAGTCCTGCATCCTGCCTAGAGACCATACCAAGACATGATGTCACTGTCATTTATCTCCTTCACTGGACTCACAAACAGTGCTTACAGAGGCCACCTGAAAAGCAATTCTAAGCAGCAGATAATAAAAACATCCCTTAAGTTAAATTCTCTTGTCATAGCCACAGAGTTCAATCTAGAATCACATCAAGAAACAGATCATTCTCAGAACACCAGCAGCCTTCTCATGCTCACTCCCATACCCTCTCCACCATCAGGAACCAACGGCCACACACTGAATGGGTTTGTGCAGTACACACTCTTGGGTAATGGACTTGTCACTTCACCATCGTGGTCATGGGGTTCACGTCGTTTCATGTGCGGTTCAAATGGGGTTGCATGTAACTTCAGTTGCTTCACGCTCACTTATAGAGAACACACCTATATTTTCCTTGACCCCATTTCCTGGATGGACATTCTATTTCCACTTTATGATCTTCTAAATAATGTTACTATGAATATTCTAGCACATGTCTTTTGGTTGACATACACACTCTATTCTGTTGATTTTACATGTAGGAGTAGAATTGCTCAGTCATAATATATGCATACACTCAACTTTAATAGATCCTTCCATATGGTTCTCCTCCTCAGCATGTGTGGTTTCAAGATGTAGCTATTCTAGGGAACAGCAGTTCTTTCATGGAGGTCTGACTCTGTGAGAGGTAGCAAGCAGATTCCAGGACCTGCAATCCCAGTTTGGAGTTCATTTTCCACCTTTGTGTTTGCTTTTTGGGGCTCAGGGGAGACTTTTTATTACCTACTGGGCAGATGTAAAATGCTAGCATCAAACTGAGGCTCTGGCACTTTCCTAGAAAGCTGGTAAAGATTCCTCAGAGATGAGAGGATTGTTTACTCTGGGCACCCAGTGAGTGAGGATTTGATCAGAGAAAGGGGGTGAGAAGGATGGGGAAAACCAGGACATGATATCCAAAAGCAAGCCATGAAGGCCTGAGAACAGTCTAGGTACACGCCGAGGAACAAGGAGAGATTAAGCAAGCCAGAGGGAACTACTGAATGGCCAATGGGAGGGCCATTCAGCTATGTCTTCATCCATTGGTTCAGCTGAGAAAGGAAGAGATGGAGTAGACATCACTCTAATTTCCTGCTTGCTGACACTCCAAGGTGACTGTTTAAAAGACTAGATCTGGGAGGTGAATCACCAAAACCCTTCTGCACATTGCCAAGCCAATGTCTTTCAGTATAATATATCTAGAAAGCAACATAAAACTAGGTAATTTGTCTACAATACATTCATACTTCTTCATAGAGCAATCTGCTATGAAAATATTTGCAAAGCTATCATTCAAAGCAGAAATATATGCTTATATCTAACTTCCAACTCTTCAATACCCGAGCCATTTTCATGAAAATAAAGTCACATCTGAGAGTGGGACTGTTGGGCTTCCCACTTTTGTATGTCTTTAATATCTATAAAATCAAATCACATATGAAAGACATTTGTTGAGCTTCAATTAAATTCTTGTATGTAGATAAATTCTTTCCCAGACAATATTTCACTAAATATGTCCCAGAATCTAATGCCTGGGGCACTCTAGTCATTAGAAATAAGAGTGTCATCCAGTAAATGTTAAAAACACACACACACACACGTAGGTACAACACAAGACAGAAAACCTTACATGCTTCCAGAAATGAACAAAGCCACCAGTGAAAAAAAAAGAGGTGAATTATGACAAAGAATGCATGCTTTCTGCTGTGATGCAGCTAATCACAAGAAAACTTTTGCCAGAGCCTAAGCAAAGTACTACTCATCCTTGAAGCCAGATCTTCCTGCTTCCTAGCTTAGCACAGGACTGTGTTTCTCAACCACCATTGCAATCCCGTCATGCCAGAGCCTCCTGAATCCTCTGAGATTGTCAAATGGCATCAAGGCACCCAAAGTAGGGACTAGGGCACAAATGTTATAGCTGGAAAGAGATTATTCAACCTATTTCTTGTTTGTGCAGCAAACTGAAACTGTGGGAATTAAAGAGCTTCTAATAACCCTGGGAATTCAAACCTAGAAATACTTTCACTTAGGGCACAGTAGGCTTTTAACTACGTTTCAGTGGTGGGAGGTGGAGAGTAGATCGTGTGAGAGTACATATGTAGAATCACAGAAGAGTCAAGGCTACTAACTTGCTAGATGGAAGGGAAACAAAGAAAGTCAATATGGTTCCCTGTTATGGACAGAACCCAGATGCAGGCAGCATATAAAATCCTACAGGCAGACCTGCAATACATAAATCAGAACAATTGGGTATAATAATTCAGCTATCAACAGTTAGCCCGACAGAAAGACATTTCCTTGGGAGAACGGAGGAACAGAAAGAAATCTTTGTTATATGCTGCACTCAAACCTGGTGAAAACATCAAAATAATCCCATTAAAGAGTAACACACTTACTCAGAACAGACAAAAGAGTTCACAGCAGTCTTTAAAATCTGTGGAAGGAATTTCACTTAATCCTCTTCTTCAGTAACCTTTTTTTTCCAAGCTTGCCTATAGGCTAATAATTACATCATTATATTTAGGGCAAAGACCTGTTCCTGTAAATGGTTATCTAAAGAAATATTTTTCTGTGACCCAAAAGGAACAGCTGGTATTGAATTATGCTTTTCCAGTTCATCTAGTAACAATCTATTCTGGAAAAAAACCTCAAGAAATGACCTATGGTTTTATCCTTTAATAAGCAGTAGTTTCATTTAGACTAGGAGGTGACAAACAAGGTCACTTTTAACACCAAGGAAACATTTGCATAAACCAACAGCATCCCAGAATATGCAATTAAAAAGCGAATAGTTAATGAGCCCACAAAATTATATGCAACCTTTCCCAGAGCAAATCTTAGTGCATGATGAGTGATGGAGTTTTCAACGGTTGAATCTCCTCCTTAATTGAGTAAATAAGCGAGGGTAAGAAGTAAAGTATAAACTAAGGCATACAAATGCAGCCATTGTGTGGGAAAATTTGGGATAGCAGTGTTCCAGTAAAGCACTAGGAAGGCTTGTTTGTTTGGTTTTTAAAACGTTTTTAATGCCATCTTGCTTTTAACACTGCAAGTGTGTACATACATGTGGACACACACAAGGGCACAAACCAAGGAAACAAAAACAAGTGCTGGCCTTGGAACTGTACATCTTTTGCCTGCATTCCTGCATGCTCCATTTTCATATTTTCATTTTTATAATTCCTATCAGGAAAACTACATACTTCAATTTGTGAATCTATTATCCATAAAATATGAGGGGTTGCCTTATTAGAACCAATTCTTCATCCATCTTGTACTCTGTGTTCGGCCATGGGATTAGTAACCCCCTTTGGTCAGCAGAATGGAGATGTGGAAGTATACCAGCTCCAAGTCCAAGCAGTAGAATGCCTTGCAAGATTCTGCTTGCATCGTTGTACCCCTGCTAACACCATAGCAAGAACCTGCCCAGGCTAGTGTACTGGTCCAAGAGAAGGATGAGAGACACACAGAGCAGAAAAAAAAAATTGAACCAAGTCCATCCTAGAGCTTTAAGTCTATCAAAAAGATCTACAGAACCACCAGTCAATCCCAAACAAGACCTGTTGACCACAGTTGATCCAAAAGGTGCTGGTGTATAATAATACAACAATAACCTTAATTTTATATTGCACAATATCTTTAATAAAATAATACACTGCTGCTTTAAGCCTGAGTTTTAGAATGCCTAATTACATAAAATGGCCAATAGTTATACTGAATTTGTTCAGAAATACAACAGATAAAATTTCATGATAACGTACTGTCAACCATGAGTAAGACATCTCCCTCTCAGTGTTTTACTTCTCTCACTTGGTCACAAAACCTAGCACTTGTTGCTGCTACCTTCCACAAGGTTCCATAAGACTTAAACATACTTAAGTTTCTTATTCTAGAAAACTCACATCTTTGAGCATAAATATTATGCTATCATAACAGAGAGAGAGAAGGAGGGAGAGAAAAGGAGAGGAACAAATAAACAAACAAACAAAAACAGAAAATAAAGAGCAGAAGCAGGAAGAAAGGGAGGAAAAGTCCTCCACTCTAGAAGTCATCACATGGGCAGTGATTAGATACACACATCTAGGTATATAAATGAGTGATTTATTAAATTAATGGAGAAAACTCTTGTTTTTAAAAGAATTATTCATTTTTAGTTGAAAGGCAGAGTTAAAGACAAAGACAGAGATCTCTTCGATCTATTGATTCATTTCCCAAATGGTTACAACAGCCAGAGTTGAACCAATCCAAAGCCAGGATACAGAAGCTTCCTCTAGGTCACCCATGTGAGTTCAGGGACCCAACAACTTGAAGCATCTTCCACTGCTTTCCCAGGCCACAAGCATGGAACTGTATCAGAAGTGGATAAGTGGTGCTGGATTTTATCAAATGCTTTCTCTGCATCAATTGGGAAGATCATATGGTTTTTATGTTTCAATTTGTTGATGTGATGTATCACATTTATTGATTTGCGAATGTTGAACCATCCCTGCCTGCCTGGGATGAATTCCACATGGTCTGGGTGAATAATCTGCCTGATGTGTTGTTGGATCCTGTTGGCTAATATTTTATTGAGGATTTTTGCATCGATGTTCATCAAGGATATCAGTCTGTAGTTCTCTTTTTCTGTTGTTTCTCTATCTGGCTTTGATATTAAGGTGATATTAGCTTCATAGAAAGAGTTTGGAAAGATTGCCTCTCTTTCTATTGTTTAGAAAAGCTTGCGTAGGATTGGGGTAAGTTCCTCTTGAAATGTTTGGTAGAATTCAGCAGTGAAGCCATCTGGTCCAGGACTCTTCTTGGTTGGAAGGGCTTTAACTACTGATTCGATCTCAGTGCATGTTATTGGTCTATTTAGATTGTTAATTGCTTCTTGATTCAATTTTGGTGGATTGTATGTGTCAAAAATCTATCCATCTCTTCTAGTTCTTCTGATTTGTGTAGAAGGAAAATGCTACAACACAATCAAAGCAATTTATGAAAAACCCAATGCCAGCATCATACTAAATGGAGAAAGATTGGAAGCCTTCCCACTAAAATCTGGAGATGTACACTGACACCACTACTCTTCAATATAGTATTGGAAGTCCTTGCCAAAGCTATTAGGCAAGAACAAAGAATTAAAGGAATCCAAATTGGAAAAGAGAAAATGAAATTATCTCTGTTTGCAGATTACATGACTCTCTACATATGCGAACCAAAAAACTCAGACAAGAGACTACTGAAACTCATAAGAGACTTTGGCAGGGTAGCAGGATACAAAATTAAAGAACACAAATCGATGGCACTAGTGTACACAAATAATTCCATGAATGAAAAAATTGTAAGTACAGTCACTTTTAAAATAGAGGAGAGGAATCTTAAATACCTAGGAATTAAGCTAACTAAATATGTGGAAGACCTCTATGATGAAAGCTATAAAACATTCAAAAAGGAAACAGAAGAAGACCTTAAAAATGGAGAAACTGGGCCCAGCATGATAGCGTAGTGATTAAAGTCTTTGCCTTGAACATGCCAGGATCCCATATGGGCGCTGGTTCATATTCCAGTAGCTCCACTTCCCATCCAGCTCCCTGCCTGTGGCCTGGGAAAGCAGTCGAGCACAGCCCAAGCCTTGGGACCCTGCACCCATGTGGGAGACCCATAAGAGGTTCCTGGCTCCTGGCTTCGGATTGGCTTAGCTCCAGCTGTTGTGGCCACTTGGGGAGTGAACCATTGGACAGAAGATCTTCCTCTCTGTCTCTCTTCCTCTCTCAATATCCACCTTTCTAATAAAAATAAATAACTATTTTAAAGAAAGAAAATGGAGAAACTTACCATGTTCCTGGATTGGCAGGATCAACATCATCAAAATGACCATATTTATTACCAAAAGTAATATACAGATTCAATACAATCCCAACCAAAATCCCAAAAACATTCTTTTCAGAAATAGAAAAGATGATACAAAAGTTCATCTGGAATCACAAAACACCACAAATAGGCAAAGTTATCCTAAAAAATAGAAATCAAGCTGGAGGAATCACAATTCCAGACCTCAAGGCATACTACAGAACAGTGGTTATCAAACCAGTCTGGTATTGGTACATAAACAGAGAAGAAGATCAATGGAACAGAACAGAAACATCAGAAGGGAGTCCACTCATGTATAGTCAACTAATCTTTGACAAGAAAACTGAAAACAATCCATGCAAAAATCCTGGACTATTCAACAAATGCTGTTGTGACTACTGGATAGCAGCATGCAGAATTAAGATGCAAGACCCTCACCTGTCACATTATACAAAAATCAACTCTAAATGGATCAAGGACCTAAATCTACACCCAGAATCCATCAAACTGTTAAAGGAAAACATAGGAAGCACACTCCAAGATAGAGGAACAGGGAAAGACTTCTTAGAAAAGACACCAAAAGCAACGACAATCAAAGTCAAAATGAACCAATGGGACTACATCAAACTAAAAAGCTGCTGTACAGCAAAAGAAACAATTAGTAAAGTAAAGAAGCAACCAACAGAATGGGAGAAAATTTTTGCACACTACACAAGTGATAGGGGACTAATATCCAGGATTTACAAAGAGCTTCAGAAGCCCAGGGACAGCAAAAACAACAACCCTGTAATAAAATGGGCAAAGGAAAGAACAAAGGAACAATTCAAAAGAACAGATTCAAATGGCTAACAGACATATGAAAAGATGTTCAGGATCCCTAGCCATCAGAGACACAACTGAAAACCATGTTGAGGTACCACCTAACTCCAGTGAGACTGGCCTACATTCAGAACTCAACTAATAACACCTGCTGAAGTGGATGTGGGGAGATAGGCACCCTCCTTCACTGCTGGTGGGAGTATAGGCTAATACAACCACTGTGGAAATCAGTATGGAGAGTGCTTGGAGAATTGCAAATAAACCTGCCATATGACCCAGCTATCCCACTCCTAGGAATATGCCTAATAGAAATGGAATCTGCATATGAGAAGGGGCTCTGTAATCCTATATTTGCAGCAGCACAATGTACAATAGCAAAGACATGGAAACAATCCAGATGTGCGTCCAAAGGAGTGGTTAAAGAAACTGTGAAACATCTACTCCATGGAATATTATTCAGCTGTTAAGAAGAATGAATTTATACTATTTACAACTAGGTGGTACCAACTGGAGAACATTACGCTCAGTGAAATGAGTCAATCACAAAAGAACAAATAACATATGTTCTCTTAGATAAGGAAACCAGCATGGAGAGTGTAACTTTAATAATTCAATCCATACTGACTTTTTTTTTCCTTTGGCTGCCTTCCATGTGTTTTGATGTTTTTTTATTTCAGTTTTGGTTATTCCAAATGCTTTCTTTTCTCTTGTCGAATTCATTGCTGGCTAATAGATTACGCAGTGGCATCATTTTTCCCAAGAGACTTTTGTGTTTCCTTTTTGTCACCCATGTGTTCGTTACTCAGTGGCATGTTTATTCATGGTGCTGTAATTTGTTGTTGTTGTTGTTGTTGAGGCTATTGTTCTAACTCATACCAGTTGTTGACCTTGTTTCATGGCTTCTCAATTGTGGAAATGTATAGTGATGAAGTACTGGGGGTCTACCATATCCAGATGTGGGGATGTAGTGCAACAAGATGGATTCCCAATGAAACTGTTGGACATGTTTAGACAATGGGATGCTGGGCTGTCTGACATTGTCTGTACCAACAATGTTGGGGTACACTTAAATAACAGACTGATGGAATTATGATTCCTTATGAAGGACTATACCACTGTAGTAAAATGGGGAAAATCTGTTGGGAGGTGGGAATCCCAGTCTATATGAAATTGTACCACATAATTCAAAAAATTCAAAATAAAAATATATATTTTAAAAGTGAAGTGGATAAGCAGAGACATGATCTAGCACCCGTATGGGATACCAACTATGAATGTGGAAAATTACCCTACTATGCCACAGTGCCAACCCCAATGGCATCTTATTTCATAAAATGCAGACAATGCTTTTACATTAGAAGATACTACAGATATTTCTGGCTGTTCCAATGAGGTAGCACTCCCTAGGTACTGGAATGGTAGCATCAAATAAATGAAGCCAGGTTTCTTCTTTTCTTTCAAAAATACCTTAGAAGTCTTCACTAGGATTCTTCATTCAAACTTTGAATTGCAATGCGGACTGTGGTCCAGTCTAGTGAATTACTGTGGCTTCAATGCCCTTTGTTCAGATGTGACAGGTGCAGCAAAGACATCATATACTTCATATTATGCAAGTGATGTTGAGCCAAATCGTTGACTAATTATCAACCTGCCCTGCCCTCCACTTAAGGCCTTACGCTCCAAATTGCCAATGAGATAACTGTTGGCCAAGTCTACACTATTAAGAAAAATTGTTGTTCCGCTAAGCAGCCATCACCTGAACATTTAATTGATCAAGGCAAGCTCCATCAGGAAGAGTTGTGGGTGCCTCATCTGACAAATCCAACTCAGAAACAGCCAAGGTCAGACACGCCTTTATCCATCAGAAATTGGCACCAACTTCTCTGTGGTAACGGAGAAGCCAGAAGTCTGAGAGTGGGGTGGCAAACAAGTATCTAAACCGGTGTCATACACACAGACACACACACACACACACACACCATTTATGAGCCAGGCAAGCAATCTCCACCTGTATATCACTGAATTCACCACCTGCTTCTGAGATGTTACATTTGGTTTCTTTGATTCTCAGGCACTAACAGTTTATGATAGATAGATAGATGATAGATAGATAGATAGATAGATAGATAGATAGATAGAGAATCTCCCATGCAGAGGGTAACTTCTAATATTCTAATCAGGCTGGAATTCAATAAAAAACAAACAAGCTACACCTTCAACCCATGTAGAGAAAGGGTACCCAGTGCATTTTACATTATCGATGTCTTTTCCCTACACCCCACTAAGCATCCCTTATGCAACAATCCAGCAATTAAGAAAACCTAGTTGCCACTCACAGCAACTCAGATTCCAAGGTAAAATAACAAGCCCTAACCTTAGCGAGTTGCCCTTGTGTGTGGAGGAAGGAAACTGATTTCTTTATCCAACATCACTGACACTCTTGAATCTAAAAGGATCATTCCCTTTTTTTTCCTTTTTCTTAAATATTTATTTATTTTTATCGGAAAGGCAGACTTACAGAGAAAAGGAGAGACAGGAAAAAAAGCCCTTCCAGCTGCTAGTTCACTCTCCAGGTGGTCAAAATGGCTGGAGCTAAGCTGATCTGAAGCCAGGAGTCAGGAGCTTCTTCCAGGTCTCCCACACAAGTACAGGGTCCTAAGGCTTTGGGTCATCCTCTACTGCTTTCCCAGGCCACAAGAAGGGAGCTGGAAAGGAAGTGGAGCAGCTGGGATACGAACCAGCGCCCATATAGAATCCTGGCACATGCAAGGTAAATATTTAGCCATTGAGCAATCGCACAACTCCCAGATAACTCCCTTTCTTTCATTGCCCCGACTTTTACAAAGTAAATGCTCTATACCTTTTAGAATACTAGACAGAAAGGCAGCTGCTCACAACTGAAGATAAATGTAATTACATGGTTTCTGGGCTATGACTTGGCTGCTGAATGCCTCCCATGTTTGTTAGTTTTGATTCCCAGGATGGCACTCTTGGGAGATGTTAGAATCTTCAGGGGTTGAGACCAAGTGGGAGCATCCTAGATCACATGGTTCGGGCCCTTGGAAGGTTGTTCTCTAGAGAGTTGTTATGAAAGTCTGAGTTTCAGCCTTGTATCTCTCTCTGATTCTTAAAGCTCATTGTGGGTCCTTCATACAAAGTCCACCACCAATCATGGGCTTTTTGTTAGAGCCAAACCTTCTGTTCAGATTTTGCAGCTCCTAAACTATGAACTAAATGTATCCCTTTTCTTCATCAGCTTGTCTCAAGTACTTTTGTAAGGTAACAGAGCTAGTACAGTCTGTTTAACAGAAAGATTGATGGAGAAAGACCAGCCATTTGATCATGCTGGAGAAAAAAGGTCAGTTCAAAGCCCTGGGTGAATCCGTGAGCAAGAGACCCTCAGCAGTGTCTGGAAGGTATATCTGCATGGAACTGAACACCGAAGGTTACAAGTGATGGACTGCAAGGGGTGGGGGCAGGCGAAAGGGAAACAGAATGGACATCACTGAGGGAGCCAGTCACAGTGGCTCCACAGTGGCTCTTCATACTCAGGCCTTCTCTCACGTGGTTCATGCTGGAATTGTTCCCAAAGGTGCTTCACCACAAGCAGCTGCCTCCATTTAGCCTACTTTTATCCCTTACTATTGCTGTTTTCTGTATTTCTTGCGATATGAAAAAGATTAGATAACTTTACTGTAATATGATAGTTCAACAAAGCAAATAATCTTTTTTTTTTAAATCTACTTTTCCTATAGTTAAACACTGCAGTGTTTCCTGAACCGTGGGAATATGGTTAGTCATCCAGTTTTCATACCCCCACCAACACCTGGTTTCCTCGGCTATAAGATAGAAAACTCTCCTCTATGGTATTCAAGGAGTCCCCTGGCTGAAGACCTCTGTTGACTTCCCCATCACCATATTCTGGCAAGTTCCATCACCCCCATCCATGATCCCATCCCAGGAGTCAGCTTGCACACCACTTTCTTGGAGAGGCCCTCTCACACATGTATTTGGCACCTTTGCTATATTGCACTCTCCTATCGAAAAGCCCTGTTGCACTTGCAATTACTTCATTTATGCAGTAAAGATCTGTTGAGGAAGGGCTTCCCCTCCCATGTATGGGGTCAGCAACTGAGTGGATGGATTTAAATCCCAGAGCTGCAGTTTACTACCTGTGTGACCTTGGCAAAGTTGCTCAGCAAGGGAATGTTAATGATCTCAGGGTTCAGAGAGTTCGTGGTTATAAAGCACAGTGCCTGGCACAAAGTAAGCATTCGATAAATCAGCCGTGATGATTTTGATGATGGTTTCCTTACGCAGCACCATACCAGACTTCAGTCTAATGCCCTCTCCTGAGGTGTTAGCCATACTGGCTTCTGTAGCTCCTTAATCTTGAGTCTCTGCACAAAGCCCGGAACGAGGTCAAGTAACAGAAATTCAGAAGTTGGGTTGAGTGACTTAGTGGACACACATGTGGCATGTTTTATTTCCAGTCCCACCAAATATCTCCTTGTGCTGAATTTCACAACTAAAATGTTCTGCCTGTTCAGTGTGAACTGAAGCTTTCTTTGTTCTCAGCCTTAGCAGAGAGCGAGACCCAATGTACAAATGTCTCTGCGACAGAAACATTTCCACTGGGAGACGTTGTGTGAATACCTTTTCCCCGATTTCTCCCAGCTTCCCCATCTAACTGACTCAAAAGGAATAACCACTTGGGATGGTGCCTAATGCAAATGAACAGGAAAAAGAGAAAAAGAGAGAAAGAGAGGGGGGAGGAGGGGAGGAAGGAAGGAAGGAGGAAGGAAGGAAGGAAGGGAGGAAGTGAGGGAGGAAGGCAGGGAGGGAAGGAGGGAGGGAGGAAGGAAGAAGGAAGGAAGGAAATTCAAAAGCATGTGTGCGCACATACATTGGATTTCCAGATGTGGACAAGTCTTGTTTTTACCTAAGTGGTATTGACGATTTATGGTTGTCTTTGGAAAATCATTTGATAATGATCCAACTATCTAGAACTCCTGTATTTCATGCCTGTTAAAAGAAAAGAAAGTTATGACCCAGAAAAATTTCCAGACTGTCATAAAAGTAGAGCAATTGCTGCCAAGAACCACCTGCCATAAAACCTCGCCTAGCAGCTTCTTACCTTTATGCATCAGCAAAGCACCCTTCTGAAAATCAGGAAAGACCATCAATCATGTGTTGTCAGCTTAATTGCAAATGTTTAATACAGAAATTAAATATTATAAAATATGAAAGAAGATACGTGGCATTTTTAAATTAAATGTGACCCTCTCCCAGCAAGGGATTATTCCATCAGGCCTCTGAAACAACAGGACCCTAGCAAGCACTTCTTGGCCACCTTATTCCCACTACCCACATCTGTTGCAGGATGACTATTGGAGTCCTTTTGACTTTAAAGGGCTTTTATGAAAATTAGAGAATGACAGTGCTTAGAAAAATTAAATAAGATAGGAAATAAATGTGTGTTATTTGTTTAAATATATATTAGTTTAAATATATATTTTTATATTAGTTATAAATATATATATTTATACATATGTTATATATGTGTATATATATCATATATAATATATATATATAATATATATATAATATATATATAATATATATATATTAGTTCGTTAGCTGTTTGTTTATTTAAAAGTAAGAGTTACAGAAAAAGAAAAAAAACAGATCTTCCCTCTGCTGGTTCACTCCTCAAATGGCTGTAATGCCTGTGGCAGGGCCAAATCGAGTCCAAGAATCAAAAGTTTCAGCTAGGTTTCCCACGTAGATAACAGCACTTGGGCCATCTTCTACTGCCCTTCCTAGGCATAATATCAGAGAGTTGAATCAGCAGTGGAGCAGTCAGGACCAGAACTCACGCATCCATATGGGATGCTAATGCTACAGGAAAAGGCTTAACCCATTCTGTCAGTTTCTGTAATCTTCCGTAATGACAGCAAACATTGTGTGACTCATTGTACGTTTACATAACATTCAAAACTATTGCAATGACGATGCAATAAGAGAACTGGGCTCACAGTCAGTGACTGCTGAATCTCACTGAACCTGACACCCTGAAAACCTCCTTCATAAAGCAGGAGTTTAACCCCTACCACAGGCCTCTGAGTCAAACTTCCCACAGACCACTGAAACACGAATTTGTGTTTGGACCTGGGAATCTGTATGTCAGAAACATCCCTGGAAATGTAGCTGAGTGGGTTAGGGAAACGCCAGGCAAGACAATGCCTCTGCTTCTCTGTAGCAGGAGGGAAAAAATGGTGCCTATGTCATCATCTTCACAAATGTCCGCCACCGAGCCTTAACGATTCAAGAACCAGATTCTGCTTGATGGCAGTGTATCATAACTCTACCCCTGCTGGCATCCTCAATCAGAGGGATGGATTACATTGTGTCACTGGTGCCAGCATGTCCTCCTTACAACCATGGGGAGCACCCTCCCCCTCTCCCTGCACCCATGATTTCAACTTGAGTACTAGCACTCTAGGGATGGGGTGCTCTGCTTTTTTAAGAGTCAAGAAGAAGCTATACATTTACTGGGGGGGGGGGCGAAACTGAACATCTCTTACTTCCCTCTGTCACTCTCTCCTGCCTTTCCTTTCTTCGTTTTGTATCTGGGTCTGTCTACTGGGTAGGAGACCCTGTGCTCTTTACTGGGGGTGTCAGGCTAGGGCCTGCGGCAGCTCTCAGTCCAGCAGAGCAATTCAGAAAAGATGACACCCTGTGCTGATGCTAGGAGGGAAGGAGCCTCAGTTATGGAACCTGTAACTAAATGGCCTCGTCTAGAAAAGTGATCCTCAAAGTTAGTCACCTGATAAGAAAATGCAGGAAGGGTGTCCCAGAGAATAAGGGCAGAGCAAGCTGTCAGAGGTAAGAGGAGGAGGCAGACTGATGCCCTGTGGGATTTCATTAACGTTTTGGACTTCCCATGATCAATGGGAAGTTGTTTAAGAGAAAGGGATTGACAAAAGCTCCCCAAAGGCAGAGTGGGAACAAGTGTGGAATCTGGGGAGATATGATATCAAACCACATAACATGTGGCAGTGAAATAGAATCTTTTATGAAAAAAATTAATGAGAGATATAATTCAAAAATCACAACATCTCCCATTTAGCAGGAGAGCAAAACAGTGGTTGGAAGGAATCAGAGGTACCCTTGCAGTAGGAAGTTAGGGAAATTGTGATTAAATCCAGCTTCTTGCACAGAGAAGGAAGACCTGACTTTGAGAGGAGAAAGAGCACAGGCAGGTCTAGAGACAATGAGAAAGTTGGGACACTTTGTGATCCAGGTTCAGCACAGAGGATCCTCAAGGCAGAGAAACAGCCAGAAGCACATCAGGCAGATGCCAGGCTCTGCAAAGCTATTGGAAAGAAAGGATGTGTGTCCGTTGACCCTCAAGCTCAGGACTTGATAAAACTTCCCACCTCAGTACTCCCCCATGGGAGGATGGACTGGGCCTCAAAAGAAGAGGGTGATCAGCCTGCTCCTTCCTCCAAGCCTGAATCCAGCAACACCAGCCCAGGACAAAAACCAGTCAACCAGACCCTGCTCACAGTCCCTCATGACACGGGTCCCCACCCCATCCTCTCACACCTACTTCTCCAGATGTGTTCCTGGGGCTCATGAAGCACAGCTGGATGCACAAAGCCCCCACCACCTACTCCACAAAAGTCTTGGAGCTTTGCACACAATTATATAAATGGAGGAAGCAAGAAGCTTCTCCTGTTGTGCGTGACGCTCACCCTCAGCCAGCAGGATGAGCAAGGGCCAAGCAGTTAGAGACTCCGTGTGACACGTGAAACAACTTGCCTCTCACACAGGCTGATACCGTGGCTGCCACAAGATTAATTGTATTTTTCCTGGAACAAAGCTGGAAATCACTCAAAGGGCAATAAATGCTGAAATCTGTCTATGCTCTGCCAAAATCTCAGACAAAAAGCCAATAAGGCAATTTTTACCTTACATGCTTGAACGGATTTTGTTCAAACAGTCCATGCTGAATGTAATGGACTAGATCAGTCTGGGAGTTTGAAGAGACTGCTCAGTTTGGTCTGAAGACTGAGTTCCCCTAGGTCAGCTGTGCTTTAAATCATGTATTGGCATCTGCCACCCAAGGTATTCCACCAGCCCACATGTCCTTGTTAAATCCTGTGAAGAAACAAAGGCGTGCCATGTATTTGGACAACACAGTCTCCTAAGGCAACTGACCTCTTCTTGCACTACAGAAACCAAGAATGTGAAAGTCAAAACATCAGGGTAAAGGAACCTGTTCGCATAGCTACTTCCGGGTTTTCTAAGTATTATGAATATTGATCATTACAAAGCCCTATTCTGGAACCAGACCAAAGCCCTCCAGGGCTCCCTCAGCGTTAAGTAGATGGCAGTAACTACCCAAGTGTAAAGCAATTTCTATGTCATGAAGGATTTTTGTACACCATCACATTAATCCACCAACAAACCCATGAGTTGGATATCATTACTAAAAGAAAACCTAGGCTTAGGCATCTTAAATGAACTTGTAGAAATAGATTAGAAGGGATGATCAGAGAAGGATGACTAGATAGTCAAATATATAACTATTTAAATGTGTAAAGACAGGCAGAATTCCAAGCAGATATTAGATGGCAAGCAAAGACAAAATATCTCAAGAACTTGTTTTCGAAGGCAGAGGTTCAGAAAGTGCAGATATGAGTCAGTCTTCTAGGACCACGGTTGTGGCTGTTATAATCCCAAGATGAGGGAGCTTGGAGAAGCAACAGGTGCAGAACCTAGAGAGGAGGAGCTGTAAGAAAAGCCACCTTGAGCAGTGCCATGACCCTCAGTCTACGCAGGCAGTGAGCTGGGAAGTCCAAAGGAAAAAAGAACACAGGAGGAAAGAGGAAAACAAAAGAACTAAGGAGGAAACCCATCCCCAAGCAGCTGAGCCTCCCAGAGCAGAAATCACAGTGAATGTAAGGTCTGGAGGAGTTAAAGGGAGGTGTCCAGTTCAAGACTCTCCAATGCTGGGCTCCTTCCTAGCAGGAATTTCCAGAGTGCCAGAAGTTATGTCTTCCAGAAACAGTCTGCCCTTAACCACCAAGACTCAAGAACTATACCCCAACAGAAATTTTCTAGCACATCTTTATTGTTCTTAACTACCCCCACAGCCAGCAACCCAGCAAACACAAAGCATGGGTCCTAGCCTGGAGCCCACTCCTGGCACTCTCAGAATGAGGCATTTGCTGATCTCAATGACGCACAGAAGAAAAGATTCACTGCGCACAGACTACATGCCAAGCACTGAACAACACACTTTGACATCTGTCTCATTTTATCCTCCCAATCTTCTGGGGGCAAATCTGTTACTCTGTCTTAATCAGGAAGCCATCATATCCCAGAGAATTTAAGTTATTTGGTCAAGATCAAACAACTCAGTGGTAGGCTGAGGTGTGAACGTAAGATTTGCCTGACTACAAAATTCAGTTTCTCGGAGTGCAATAATTAGATGGGGAGATAAGCCATGCTTATTTGAGAAAATCAGAAGAATAAATCAGAAGTTCTCATTAGCGCTTAATAATGATGTCTCCCATGGGACCGTTTGGCTGATCATGATCTTGCCACAGGAACATCATTGCACTATGCAATTCCTGTCCCAAGGGGGAGCCTGACACTGCTCCCCAGTTCTGAGGCATGCAAACTCCCAGGATGCCCCATGGGAGGAAGTACACACAGAGAGCGGTGAGCATTCAATGCTACAATCACAACCAGAAAACCAAACCACATGACAGCAGAAGTGGGGGTTTCTAGAATTATCCAGCGATTAGACCTAAATCAGCTTCCACCCAAATCCCTCAATCTGCTCTCAACATCAAAAGGAGGCTTTTCTCTAGCTCATGCATACAAGATGATGCAAAATAAGACATTAAAACTTGTCAAACAGCCCTAGCCACAAACCATTCGGTTTTGTCTTTCACCATTTCAGGAGCTCACAAGAACGAGCGAGTAGATACCTTACTGGGCCAAGTCCACTCGAAGCCGCTCTTTGCAGTTGCTCGTGCTTATTCTGCCGTTCCAGGTCCATAGCCAGAGCTTCCTCTTCTCCCCGCCTGGGCTGCTGTACATTAAGATTCCATTTCACAGTAGGGTGAAAGGATAAGATGGATCATAATTTACCTGGGTCTGCCTACCTAGCTTATTTAGATTTTCAGCCTGCTGAGAAGGAATTGGGGCTGGCTTAATGATCAGTCTCTCACTTAACCTGTTGCTGACACTTGAATGTATTCTAACCCTGGTTAAAATTCAGGAACAGCATTTAGGCAGGTAGCCTGGGGGCTGGACATCCTCTCTGGGCCTCTTTCATTACTTAATTTTCTGCCCAGAAAAGTCAAGAAAACAAGACTTGTAAAGAGATTAAGCCTGAACTTAGAAAATGTCATTCCTTGAATTCTAGCTACTGGTTGTAATGATTTTTGGCATGGGTGAAGTCCCATATTTCTAGCCTGACACCCAAGCTCTGTGGTTCCTATAGTTTTCAGGAACTTGCTGGTTCTCTGCTGCCTACCTCCCACAAATTATTAGAAATTAATTTGACTTGGTTCAGCATTATCTGACAATTGCACTGACCCCCCCGTGAACCTTTCTAGCTAATTTACATCCCCGCCATGCGGCTTAATGTCTCCGAGGCCGGCGCACATTATTTTAAGCTCATGCCAATTATAATTTTTTAATACAGTCTGAAAATCATGCAGTTACTTAGCAACAAAGGTCACTCCAATAAATAATAATATCTCATGAGCCTATTGATAGCCTCGATTCTTTTTCATGGGGCTTGAGAATGAGTGGTGAGAACTTTCCCATGTATTGCTCATGTTTGAACTGTTGACACGTATCCACTGGCAGCTCCTTCAGCACCTGCAAGTTCAGCCTGTGCTCACCTCAAGTCCTCCTTTGCCACACATTAGCTCCTTTAGCGCAGTGATTGGTGGCAGCTCACTCAGCTCCTGCTCCCACGCCTTATCCCCAGTGTCTTTTTAAACCCGGTACCCCTACAAGGCAAGAAGTTTTAAGTACAGATCCAAAGGGGAATAGGATTCAGAAACATCAAGCTAAGGTCCCAGAACTCTTTTTGTTTCTGAAATCAAGGGTTGAATATCACCAATGATATGGAATGTCATAATTTTTTTCTCCTTCATGGGCCCGGCGGCGTGGCCTAGCGGCTAAAGTCCTCACCTTGAAAGCCCCGGGATCCCATATGGGCGCCGGTTCTAATCCCGGCAGCTCCACTTCCCATCCAGCTCCCTGCCTGTGGCCTGGGAAAGCAGTCGAGGATGGCCCAAAGCTTTGGGACCCTGCACCCGCGTGGGAGACCTGGAAGGAGTTCCTGGTCCCGGCATCGGATTGGCGCGTACCGGCCCGTTGCAGCTCACTTGGGGAGTAAAACATCGGACGGAAGATCTTCCTCTCTGTCTCTCCTCCTCTCTGTATATCCGGCTTTCCAATAATAATAAAATCTTTAAAAAAAAAAAAATTTTTTTTCTCCTTCTACACCCCCATCTTCCTCCAGGAAATCAGATTCAGTGTAGGTACATCACCTGAGTGGACTTTCCATGGACAGGCCCAGAGGCTATCAGAGATTAGAGATTCCACAGCAAGGCAGGGTCCTGGGGGTTCCCCACCTTACCGCTTCCCAGGCTTCCCTAGCACTCACAGCTTTTGTGCCCTGTGAGGGCGAATGCCTTCTGCCTCCCATGGTTATCGAGATGAAAAGCCGTGTTTGGAAGCTCACCACTCAGGCTGAGTAGAAGCTGTAAACCCTGTATACACAAGGAAATCCTAATTATGAGCACTCAAAGACCAAGCAAACCTTCCTGAAGCCTTGCAGCATCTCCAGAGATGGCAAAGTCCAGCCCTCTTTGTACCGCCGAGCATATGTTAGCCTAGGGTCGAGCTCAGATAAAAAAAAAACTGACCCCCCAGCTTATTCCTCCTTAAGGAGCCATCGCACCTTGGAGTGCCAAATGGAATTTTCTTCTTCGGGTTTCATTCAGTTCTCAGAGAGGCCTCAGTGCTCTCTGCCCCAGAGGAAGAAGTAGGCACAGAGATGGTGAACACTCGGTGCTATTGTCACAGCCAGAAAGGCAAATCAGGTGGCAGCAGAATGGATGTTTCTAGAATTATCCAGTGATTGGGGCTAAATTAGCCTCCACCCAAATCCCTCAATCTGCTTTCAACACCAAAAAGAGGCATTTTTCTAGCTCATGCACACAGGATAATGCGAAACAAGAGAGAAAGTGCTCTCATACCCCCAACCCACATTCTGTTCCATTGAGACAAAGACCCACAACATTGGTTTCCTTTAATTCATTGCCAAAACCATGCAAAACTCTTCACATATGCCACTGCTCAAGCCAAGATTACTATTATTATTTATTCCAGTCTCACAAATGAAGAACTGAGACACAGAAGAATCCTGTATTATTTGATCAGCATGTATCAGAGATAAGATTCATACACAGAGATGCAGGCTTCAAAACTCCATATGCTAACCAGTTCCCTCAATATCAGTGTGCTACAAAAGCCACTGTTGTCACTCCCTTGCTAATGATAACATTTATTTTGAGGGCCATGAAATCAAACCAGACTGGAAAACCTTGTGTGGTCTTGACTTCCGCAGCCAACTCTGAACCAACAGCACAGCAGTTCCTTCCTGTTCTGTCTTACTATCCAGCATGGATATGAACAATCTTCACGAGTTTAATTTCTTACTCCTTACCGAGCAGTCCTGGTAGCAAAATCCCTCTGCATTCTATCCACCTACAAGGCACTGAACTAGTCACTAGAAGAAAATGCAAATGTGTGAGATAGCCTGGTTATGATCTAAACCTATATGTTATGAACATGAGCGATCCTAGCAAGGTAATACATCTAATTAAGTAGGGTAATAGCATCATTTAATTTTATCTTGATTATAGTGATCATTTCAAAGCATCCCCAGGGACTAGAGGAAAGGCAGCTGTCACACAAACTGATTTCTTTGCAGAACCGCATTTCTCAAATCCAAATAGAAGGTCAGTGGCCTGCAAAGGGCTCCCATTCAATCATTTCACCAATGACAGAGTAAGGCCTTCTCACGTCCACTCTCAGTGCTAGGACAGCAGCCTCCATTTGGTTGATAACTCCAGCATATCTGGATGTGTGGAAGTACTGATGCCAGCCAGAATATTCAGGGGAATACCATTGTTCAGGAGAATTTTCTCCATTATTTCCCTCCAATTAAAACTCATTTGAGATTTGGTTCTGATGCCAGTGTAGCCCGGGGCCTCTGAAAATGACAGCTGTTCGAACCTGCTCGCCATCGCTGGGCTTCTGTGGCACGTCAGTCAGGAAGGAGGTACAGCCCCGCAGGCCTGGAACTCACGCCCTGGCAGGAGAGTGCTTCCTGCGGTGATGCACAGGACAAAAGCCAGCCGCAGCAGCAGGAAACACAAAGAGGCCAAGAGGCAAGCAGCCATCCTCTCAGATCAAACTCATTTCAGGATCTCAGCTTCCCAGGGCTGTTCTGTCACTGCCCTGTTATATCCCTACATCCAATTTCTCTTGATTTCTGAAATATGTTCATTTCATCAGACCTAGAGGTTCGTGCAATTTCTTAATCTTTATGTTGTTAACCTTGCCCACTGGTATACAAGCACATGAGCCATCCTACAACATTCTCCATATCTTCGGTTTGTCATCCATTCATTCACTCTCATGCATTAGCTATGCACAGGGTGTGTATATGTCAGATTGTGAGAGTTGCTGAGGATACAAACAAATCAGATACCAGCTTTATATGTAACAAAATGAGACAACGATTGTGATAAATGCAGTAAGGCTCTTCCAAATTCAGAGACGACACAGAGGAAATTGAGAAACTGGTGTGGAATAGAGACATGCCCCGAGAGAAGGAATCTGCAGATCCTGAGGGCACGGGAGAGGAGTGCTTCTGAAAGGGGAGTTGGCACTAAGGCAAAAGGACATGAGGCAGCCAGGTGGATTTAGAAAACCACAGGAAGTTCTCCATTCTCAGAATGCAGCATGTGCTATGTGAGACAAAGCAACATGAGGGATGAGGATTTATGGGGCACTCTGTGACTCAGTAAGGACTTGCTCAGTGCTAGTATCTTACAGTGTTGAAGGTTTACAATGAGCCAGGCCCATGCACTGTCAATGCATTGCCTGACTTGGTTCTTATCACATCCCAATCAGGTTGAATCATGAAATTCACCTATATTACACCATTTGATCTAAAGATTTAGAATCCTTAGGTCCAATCTAGTGGCATTATTATCATCACGATTTAAAAGATGAGCAAATTAAAGCATCATTCTTTCTTGCCACATAAGACATAATTACTAAGTGGAAGGGCAAAGATTCAAACTTATGCAGTTTAAGTGATGTCAGATGAGGTGCAAATGTTATTGATGTGCTTAGGAGGCAAAGAGACAGATGGACAAAACTCCGAAGTGTTTGCTCATTCCCCACATGCCCATAACAGCTCACTCTACAATGGGATGTGGGCATGTTAGCCATGATCTTAGCCACTAGACCAATTGCCTCCCTCTAAATTTTTTAGATAAAAGATCAGAAGACCTCACAGATGTAAGAGTAAGCCACACGGTCAACGAAGGCACAACATTACAGGAAGTGCAAATTTCGTCAAACGAAAGTATTCCTGGTACGCTCTAGAAATCCAAGGAGGCCAGCATGATGGCCACAGAGAGAACAAGGAGGAAAGTGATACAAGATGGACTTTAAGAGTTCATGTGAAGCAGGGTCATATCAGGCTTTACAGTCTGAATGAAGTAGAAAACTACACATCACATGCTTCAACATAATCCTGCCAAATGCCAGCTTCACAACAGACTATACATGAGACAAGAGCAAAAGCCAGCACGCTGATGAAAAAGGAAAAGGTGATGATGGTTTGGACCAGGTAGTGGCAGTGAGCAGGAAGAGACTTGAGGATATGTGAATGGCCTGAAAAATGTTGTGAAAAAGGAGAAGTCAAAAATAATGTCAATACTCACAGGATCCAAGGGCATCAGAACAACAGCCAGGAACCCTGAGCAGTCCGCAGAAACAGAAGAACAGTAAAATTCCTTCGGGACTAGGGAGGGGAGCTCTCTCTGGTCCTCGCTTGGTTCCAACTTGGGGTCCCCACCCTCTCTTGCAATGACCATCAGGTTCGCTCCGGACACCCTGCAAAACAACCAAAGAAAAAATCTAGAATAGATAGACAGAGAACAACAAGGAAAGCTTAGAATCAGACAGGAAACCGTCAGCGTGGATTCACTCATACCTTACTAGGTGGGACACAAAGATCAGTTACTCCTCATTAGGGTATTGAGGATTTCTCTGCACACCCCTCCTAAAACTGTTCTGCACCTAAACTGTTCACATATGTCTTGTTAGAGTTATAAGCCAGTCTAGAAAAAAGCCAGATTCAGCAAAATTATGCTTCAAAGCTATTTAATGCTAAATATTATAATAAAAATAGACACAAGACAGCTGAACAGTAGTCTACAGCCATTTTAAGATGTATAGAATCCGGTTGTATATAAACTAAAATTGAAATGTCAATGAAGTAGTCACAGGATGCGGTTAAGAACTTGCATTTTTTTAAAGATTTATTTATTTTATTACAAAGTCAGATATACAGAGAGGAGGAGAGACAGGTAGGAAGATCTTCCGTCCGATGATTCACTCCCCAAGTGAGTGCAACGGCCAGTGCTGTGCCGATCCGTAGCCGGGAACCAGGAACCTCTTCCGGGTCTCCCACGCCGGTGCAGGGTCCCAAAGCTTTGGGCCATCCTCAACTGCTTTCCCAGGCCACAAGCAGGGAGCTGGATGGGAAGTGGAGCTGCTAGGGTATGAACCGGTGCCCATACGGGATCCTGGCACATTCAGGGCGAGGACTTTAGCTGCTAGGCCACGCTGCTGGGCCCAAGAACTTGCATTTTTTTTTAATATATTGGTTACTCAATACTATGTCAATTAATTCCATAACGTTGTAAATTGTTGCTGATGTTATGCTGGGGCTTTTGATTGATCAGGATGATACTCTGCCGGCTCTACCCTCAGACCAGAGAAGGTTTCCCCAGCAAGCCGTTGAACTTATCTGGACAATAAGATGCTGGACTCTATGCTTGGTATATGCTTGCAATGAAAGAATCTCAACTGAACTTGAACTGTGGTTATGCAACAGGGTAGAGGAATCCACTATGTGGGGAGGGTTTGGGGAGGGGTGGGGGGAATCCCAGTAACTATGAAACGGTGTCACATAATGCAATGTAATGAATAAAAAATTTTTTTAAAGCTAAAAAAAATAATGTCAATATATTTAACAGTGTTTGAGCTAGGGAAGAAATTTATAGGAAAATTTAAAATCAGCTTGACACCAACAAAAATGGGCATACAACATATTAAAGCTTATGGGGAAAAAAACAAAAGGCATTCTAAGAAGAAAGTATGTAACAGGAAAAGATTTCAGGCAATCTAACCTCATACCTTGAGAAACTAGGACGCATCAGGAGGAAAATAAAGATGAAAGATGATAAAAGCAATAGAAAAGTCAGCAGAACTAAGGGTTAAGTTTTTAAAGTGAAGTGAAATGGACAAAAATCCTTAGCTAGAATAAGTAAGAAATAAAAAAGAGAAGATTCAACCAAATAAACTCAAAAACAAAAGATGTTACAACTGATAACAGAAATGCAAAGGACCATAACAGACCACAATGAATAGATATACATAAACAAATCTGACAAGCTAGAAAAGAAATAACCTCCCAAGACTAAATCATGGAGAAATGGGAAAGCTAAACAAACAAATAATAAGCAAAGAAATTGAATCAGTAATTAAGTTTCCCATCAAAGAAAATCCCAGAGACAGAAAAAGAAAATGACTTTTTATCTCGTTCTTTGCATAAGAATCAACTCAAAATGATTTAGAGACTGAAATGTAAGACCCAAAACCATAAAACCACTCTAAGAACACATAGGGGAAAATCTGCACGAAGTTGGTCTAGGCAGTGATTTCTCGGGTATGTCCCCAAAGCTCAGGCAAACACAGACCAATGGTATTGTTGGAAACTAAAATATCTTCTGAACAACAAAGGAAACAATTAGCAAAATGAAAAGGCAGCATACAGACTAGAGAACACTAGCAAATCCCAGGGATTGGATAAGGATGTAATACTCAAAATAAATAAGAACTGTATAATATCCCATAGCATGAAAACAAATAATCTTATTTTTAACACAAACAAAGGAGGGCCTGCATTAGGGCATAGATGACAAACATGCCTGCCTGCAACACTGGCATCCCATGTGGACCCCATCTTCCTGATAATGGCCTGGGAAAGCTGCAGAGGCTAACCCAAATGTTTAGGCCCTTGCCACTCACATGGGAGAACCAGGAGCAGCTTTTACCTCCTGGCTTTGGCCAGGTCATTAGAGGAGTGAATCAACCAATGAAAGATGTGCCTTTCTCTGTGTAACTCAGACTTTCAAATAAACAAACAATATTTCTTAAAAAGAAAACTGGCATAGTATTTGAATAGACATGTTTCAAAAGAAAACATGAAAATAATTATCAGATGTATGAAACAATTTCCATGATTAGACTATTTGTCCACTTAAACTCACTTTCCATGCCAAAGTCCTATGCTAATGGTACTAAAAGAATAGAATCTTGATCCAATGATGGTGTTTGGATGTAGAGTCTCTGGGATGTAATTACATTGCATTAGGTCATGAACATAGAGTTTCTGTGATTGAGTCCTGATGAATTTCAAGGAAAGGGAGAAAGACTGCATGAAGAGATACAGACAGACACGTGTGCTCCCTTGCCAAGTGATACAGTACCGCCTCAAAATGTGGCCAATAGACCTTACATCTCCAAAACAGTGAGCAAGAAAATATATGTTATCTTTACAAAAATGAGCTATCTCAGGTGTTCTGTTACATGAAAGTCAACTAATATGCTTATCATAAGAGAAATGCAAACTAAAGCACAGTATCATCTCACACCTGTTAGACTGGTATTAACAAAAAGATGAAAGGCAATAAATGCTGATGAGAATGTGGATAAAAGGAAATCTATATACTTTGTAGATTATGCCACACATTGGTACAGTCACTTTGGAAAATATGAAAGTTCTTCAATAAAGCTAAAACTGGAATTATCATATGATGTAACAATCCCAGTAATTGGTATAAATCCAAAGAAATTGAAATCAGTGTGCTGTAGAAACCTCTGCACTTCCATGTTCATTTCAGCTGCCTTCACAACAGCCATGATATGAGAATAACTTAGGTGTTCGTGGTTGCATCTGCAAACCCAGGAACCAGCAAAGCCAATACTCCTACACACACATGAGCATCCCTTATCCGGTGCCAATACAACAGTAAACACTCATCAACAGAGCTTCAGATTGGCAACGCCAACCCAGAGGATGCCACATCAGAGCAAAATCCTACTTCCAAAATATCCCCCTGGCTTTCCAGTGCTGGGTGAACGTTCCTGCCCGCTGTGGACGTTGCTTCCCTGATCCGTAGGTCACTTGCATAATCCTTGATCACCAGCACACTTCCATTTCCTCTCCCATTTATTATGTTCTGCTCCAAGAAACATTTCCTCTTCTGAATCAGCCGTAAAAGAAACTCTGACATTTTACTGAACACAAAGTCAAGCATCTATATGAACACACAGATTTGTGTAATACAAGCACGAATGGGTTCCATATGTTTTTTGAAAGAAAAAGGTTCTATCAGAGCAAGAGGGCATCCCAGATTAATCACACACACATGAATTTTACTTAACAGCCTGACAGCAGCTCAGATTTCCGAGAAAATTAACATTTTTGTCTATGTAAATAATCTTTGTCTCCGAAAAAAAAAAGAAGGGAAAATGAACTTTTTTTTTTTTCTTTCACACAACAGAATTTTCTCCTTCTGGTTTGTATGCACCAGCTAAGGTCAAGGGGAAACCTTCCACTGCTTCCCAACACTCACCCCTACTTGACCTCGATTAATATCTGCAACAGCTGACGAACTAAGCTTCAGCTGCCCAAGTCTTAACTCTGTACCTGAAGAAATCAGACAGCATTTCTGCACAATAGAGTGCACTCCTTGCATACCTCATAAGCAGATGCACAATGAGAACTGCCACAAACGAGCTCCCAGAGGTGGTTCTTCCTGCCAATCTCTGGAAAACATGGCTAGGCTAAGCCTTTATTTGATCTTCTGAAAGCTTAAGTACATCATTATGAGATCACATTCCCTTTTACACATGTTAACGTATGTGTTACACTTTCACATAGCAGCACTGTTGCAAATCTGCCTCCACCCTTTGACACACGGGGAAAGAATTGGAACAGTCTCTGGAACCATCCTAATGAGGCATGGTAATTCCCACTGTGATCTTCAGCAGAGTGAAAGCCCAAGGGGTGCAAGCTTCATCTGCCCACCCCTCACCTAGGAAACAGACTCAAACAAAAGTGAACTAACTTCTCTCTAAGAAATCACAAGTGGGATGCTGGACTCTGTATAGTGTAAACTTTTAATTAGGGAATCTCAACGGAACTTGAGCTGTGGTTATGCATCAAGGTGAAGGAATTCATGATGGGGGAAGGGTTTGGGGTGAAGGGGGGGGAATCCCAGTACCTATGAAATTGTGTCATGTAATGCAATGTAATTAATGAATAAATGAATATTTAAAAAAAAAAAAAAAAAAAAAAAAGAAATCACAAATGTGATTTCAGCAAAAGCTGAAAAACATGTCATTTCAGCAAAAGCTTTAGAAGTAGATTTTAATTTGCTTTGTTATTTTATGACACAGTTCCATAGGCACAGGCTCTGGGATTTCCCTTCCTTCATCTCCAAAAATGCCCTCCCCCCATGCCCACTAATTTCGCCCATGTCATTACAATAGTATAGTCCTTCATAAACAGTCTAAGTCTTGCTATTTGAGCATATCTTGACATTATAACTATAGATAATTGCAGACAGTCCAGCATCCTATTGTCAAGAAATATTTAACAGTCTCATTAGCAGTCCATCTTTGATTTGGAAGTAGAGATGCATACTGCATTGTATCTTCACATCTGGATATGAGTCTCTACTATCCCCTTAAATGAAAAGTCATAAAACAAAATCAACAAAAGGAAAAAATTATAATAACACGAAGTTAAACAACCTGCTATTGGGGCCCGGTGGTGTGGCCTAGCGGCTAAAGTCCTCGCCTTGAAAGCCCCGGGATCCCATATGGGCACCAGTTCTAATCCCGGCAGCTCCACTTCCCATCCAGCTCCCTACTTGTGGCCTGGGAAAGCAGTCGAGGACGGCCCAAAGCTTTGGGACCCTGCACCCGTGTGGGAGACCCGGAAGAGGTTCCTGGTTCCTGGCATCGGATCAGCACAGCACTGGCCCATTGCGGCTCACTTGGGGAGTGAATCATCGGACGGAAGATCTTCCTCTCTGTCTCTCCTCCTCTCTGTATATCCGGCTTTCCAATAATAATAAAATCTTTAAAAAAAAAAAAAAAACCGGCTATTGAATGACCAATGTGTCATTGAAGAAATGAAAAAAATAAAAAACCTTCTTGAAGCAAATGATGCTACTGTATGACTTATATGACTTATGAGTCAGTGAAGAAATTAATAAGAAAAAATTTTTTTGAAGAAATGAAAATAAAAAATATCAAAACCCATGAGATACAGCAAAAACAGTATTTAAAGTGCTACTGATCTTATATTTTGCATGAAGTTTGCCTTCTATCAGAGAACATCTGATAGTTGTCCTTTTGGGATTGGCTTATTTCACTGAGCATAAGGGTCTCTAGTTAGGACCATTATCATAAGTAGCTTTGTTTGTTTTAGATAAAATTGTATTCTTAGAGGCATTTTTGATTAGAGGTTTTCTGAAGTGTGGTTGGGATACTAATTAGTATTGACAGATCGAGTCATTTCAGTTGATTTCTAATTCTTTGTGGTGCACCAGGGCATGGATTCACCCAGGTTTCCCCAGCCATACTGCAGCTGGGGGAGATGGACAGGAAGACCCAGGAGTTCCAGACACAAGGCTCAGAGTCTCTGATTTTCTACTAAACTACATTTTCAACGAAGACCATCTAAACCTTGAAAAATAAAGGAGACCCTAAGCAAGCAGTGGAGCACCCAGTACAGAGAGTGCTCTGGAGATGAGGTACAATTGGAAGTTATCTATTAATGCTGCACAGAAACCTGTCCAAGTGATCCTGATCACCCTGCAAGGGAAAGAGCGGACAGATCACAGAACCAAAATGAGCAAGGTACTCCTAAATATGGAAGGAACAAATTGATGTAGAAAAGCAAACTGCGACTATTCATTTTGGATAAATATAAATATATATATTGGGAAATATATATATATATAGGGAAATGTAAATATATATATTGGGAAATATATATATATATTGGGAAAGACACATATGTGTCCTGTGTGTGCATGTCTGCCTATGCTCAGAAACAGATGTGAAATGATACTGATTCTTTATCTGTCATCATCTTCATGGAATTAGTGTAGTTGGGTTGGGTTGGTGGGGAGAGTTTTCCATATATTCTGAGGTCTTTAGCACGTTGGACAGTGCTAGGAATACATTTGTGAGTTACTTGCGTAACATAAAAATAAATGAAATAGGATCCACCATTGTGGTGCAACAAGTTAATCTGCTTCTTGCAATACTGGCATCCCATATACATGTGCTGACTGTTCCAACTTCTTATCCATCTTCCTGGTACTATGACTGGAAAGGCAATGAAAGATTAGCAAGTATTCAGATCCCAGCCACTCCATGTGGGACACCTAGGTGGAGTTCTTGGATCCTGGCTATGGCCTGGCTCAAACCCAGGTGTTGCAACCATTTGAGAAGTGAACTAACAGTCGGAAGAATTCTGTCTCTCCCCTCTCCTTCCCTTCTTCCATCTCCATCTCTCACCCTCTCCTTCTAAATCAAACAGAGCACTTATATGCCTTTAAACTAAATAAATTTTAAAATACATAAATAAGTAAGATAATCCATTCATTTATCCAACTAAAATTCAGCAAGTACTATGGCACAAGTTTGGTTACCTTTCCAATCTTTATCCCCTCCTCCTTTCATTCTTCCCTTTGTCCTTGCATAACAATGATACTGGTTTTCAGGAGTGTGATGTTCCAAGCTGAACATTTGCTTTCCCTGTCTGTCTTTTAGCTCCACATAACCAAATCACACATTCAAGACACAGAGACAGTAGAGAAGATGGTTTCCCTTCTCCCTGCCTTAAAGCGACAGGCTGCTTAGAGCAGCAACAATAAAAAGTGAAAAGGATGGCAGAGTCCAGGACAGATATTTTTAGCCACTTAATGAATATCAGCAGCTGCCTACCTTCAAATTGCTTGTTATTAAGAAATACAAATCTATATTCCTTTAATCTACTGTTAGTTAGGCTTTTGTTATTGAAAGCCAATTGCATCACAATAAACACAAATGTGAACCATGGTGCTAACCAAGTTCTAGCTAACAACTTGGTTTCACAAGGGAAAGGGGGAGTTATTGGCAGCATAATATGCCTGATATGATAGAAGAGGATGAGGCAGATCCAGCACTATAGCTCAATTAGCCAATCCTCTTCTTGAAGCATCAGTATTGCATATGGTGCCAGTTCGTGTCTTGGCTGTTCCACTTCCCATCCAGCTCCCTGCTTGTGGGCTTAAAAAACATCAAAGGATGGCCCAAGTTCTTAGGATTGGGCACCCACGTAGGAGATCTACAGGTGGCTCCTGGCTTTGGATCAGCTCAGGTCCAGCTGTTGCAGCCATTTGGGGAGTGAACCAGTGGATGAAAGATCTTTGCCTTTCCTTCTCTCTGTAAATCTGTTTTTTCAATAAAAATACAGCTTTTAAAAAGAAAAGATAGTAAGACTCAAAATGTCAATAACAGGGATAAAAATTAAAAATGCCCAATTTCTTCATTCTGGTACTGAGTAAATTAAATAAAACATTATAATGGGAGGAGTTTCTAAATGCCACAGTAGCATACAAATCAAGGGCTGATTTTGTTATATTCGGTCAGGGTGTATTGTGGACATATCTAAAATTTCACACTCTGGAGTCAAATCTCAGGGTTTGAAATCCTGGTACACCCCATATGTGAGCCACAAGACTTGAAAAATTAATTTCTATGCATCTCAGGCTCATAATACATAAAATTTTGAAGCATAATAGTAACTGCCTCCACTATGGATTGTATAAAATGACCTAGGAGAGAATTCTACATAGTCTGGCATATAGTGATTCTCACAGTGAGTCAATCTTAGCTATTATAAGATGATTTCAGCACCAGTATTATGGCTTAGTGGGTAAAGCCGCAGCGTGTATCCCAACTGCTACAATTTCAATCCGGCCCCCTGATTATGGCCTAGGAAATACAGTAGAAGATGACCCAACTCTTCTGGCCCTTCTCATTATATGGGAAACCTGGATAAAGCTCCAGGCTTTTGCCCTCAACCTGGTTCAACCTAGTGTGGCAGCCATCTGGGGAATAAATCAGTAGATGTGGGACCCCTCTCTCTTTTTCTCTCCTTCTCTCTTCATAACTTTGATTTCAAACTAAACAAAATAAATCTTTTTTAAAAGCATGATTTAAGACCTGTGAATGGTGAAGTGCCAGAGGAAAACACATTAGTAAATCTCACAGTCTTCAAGGTCTCCCTGGCACCCATGTCCAGCTTGTCTAGCAACATTTGAGGAGGAGAAGCAGGAGCAGGAGTAAGAGGAGCAGGAGTTACTCTCTGCCAAGCTCGTCGGACACGCTCTCCAACTCTCCCAAGTCGCTCTTCCTCGGAAAAGTTATCGAAGGTGGAATTGTGAAGCTACAAAACCAGTGCGGACCTTCGCCTGACCCGCGGACCTTCACCAGACCCCTGGACCTTCACCAGACCCCAGGACCTTCGCCGTGCCCACGTTGCCGGCTCTGCTGCCCGCGACAGAAGCTCATGCCACCCTTATCTTATTTGTGGGTTGCTACAACAAAACATCTTAGACTGATAACATAAAGAATGGAATTTTAAGACTCGGAGTCCCTGCGCTGGGCGGTGGTAGCAGGCGAACACCTGGCTTTCCTGGCACAAAGAGCTCTCGTGACTGACCTTGTGGCCGGCTGGGGACTCACCAGCCTTCGGTGCCGTGGGCTCCGGTGGTCCGGACTCCAGCGATTCATTTCCAGTGCCGGCTGGACATCCGCCGGTGGCCTCCGCATGGACGCTGTGACTGCCAGGTTGGAGCCTGGGTCTGTGTGGGGGGTTGGGAGGGTGAGTGTGGTCCGGGACCTGACAGTTTGAGCTTGGTGATTGGGAACAGCTGCACGTGGAGGGAGTCGGGGACTCAGGGGGGCCGCCTTGTGTGGAGAGGCGCAGGGCGGAGTTGACAGAACGGCACACGGGCCCCTTTCTGACTGTTTGTGCAGATCTGGTCTGGGGGTGGAGGGGAGCACCGGCTCTGTTCCCTGTGGGGTCGGTGTGGTCCCTGGAGCTGAAAGCTAGCAGCTGCGGTTCTCCACCTGGAGCCATATCGGGTGGCAGGATAGCAGGTGTGAACCCTGAGTGGAGATCCAGAGTGGGTGTGTTGTTGGTTGATTGCGCAGAGCTGAGCCCACGGCAATAGTCTTGCAGCCTGGGGGGTCTGTGTAGTCCCTGGAGCTGACTGCGACAGCCCCCTGATCTTTCTGGCCACCAAGTTTGCCCAGGACGACCTCAGGAGGTACTTAGACGTGTTGGCTAGCAGGGGGTAATAAGCTCAGTCCTGCCTATAAAATCAGTGCCACGCAAAGCAATTATTTAGGACAGTTGTGTTTCCTAAACCCAGGGTACTGATTGAGCATTAAAGTTAATTTATACGCCTGAGGTAACAGACCAGAGAGATGTCGTCAAACAGATTGACAATTTCAAAAGGAAAAAGACAAGAAAAAAACACTATGAATGTTAAGTCTCTCCAACAAAGGAGCAAAAGCTTTGCCCATTCTCAGAGTTAACTGAGGAAGACATTGAGAAAATGGAGGACAAAGAACTCAGAAAACTCATTGCAAAGCTCCTGGTCAACAACGAGAAGTACAAACAAGAGTTCAAAGAAGAAATAGCAGTAATACATCAAATTAAGGCTGATATATCAGAAATGAAGAACACAGTAGAGCAAATTAAAACTACAGTGGAGAGTCTCAAAAACAGAATGAATGAGGCAGAAGAAAGAATTTCAGAATTAGAAAATATTTTCTGCCATCACAAAGAAACAAACAAAAAGCTGGAAGCAGAACTAGGTCAAGCTAAAAATAATATCCAAAAATTAAAAGATATGATTAAAAAGTCTAACATAAGAGTTATGGGTGTTCCAGAAGGAGCAGAAAGAGAAGCTGGGATTAGAGGTGTATTCAATGAAATAATACAGGAAAACTTCCCTAAACTGAGTAAAGAATTAGAAAATAATATACAGGAGGGCTACAGAATTCCCAACAGAGTTGATCAAAAACGAACTTCATCACGACACATGATAATCAAGCTCTCCTCAGTTGAACAAAAAGAAAAAATCCTTAAATTTGCACGAGAAAAAAATCAAGTGTCATATAGGGGAACCCCAATTAAACTTACAGCTGACTTTTCAGAGGAAACGTTATAGGCCAGAAGAGACTGGAGTGACATATTCCAGATTCTAAAAGAGAAAAATTTTCAGCCCAGAATAACTTACCCTGCAAAGCTCTCTTTTGTCTTTGAAAATGAAATAAAATTCTTCCACAATAAAGAAAAACTTCAAGATTTTGTCTCATCTAAACCTGCCCTACAAATGATATTCAAGGAAGTTCCTATGAAAGAAAAAAGAAATAGTAACCATCAGAAACAAAGGCAAATGTGGAGAACATCCAACTAAAATGCTAACACAAGACCTAATTTAGAACAACACATCGCCAAAATGACAGGACCAAATTGTCCTTTATCTATAATAACGCTGAATGTAAATGGCTTAAACTCATCAGTTAAATGCCATAAATTGGAGGATTGGATCAAAAAACAAAATCCATCTATCTGCTGCTTACAGGAGACGCATCTCACCAATAAAGATCAGAAAAAATTGAAAGTAAAAGGATGGAAAAAGATATTTCAAGCAAATGATAAGGTAAGACAAGCAGGAGTAGCCATTCTTATATCAGATGACATAGACTTTGATGTGAAAAGCATCAAAATACATAAAGAAGGATACCATATAATGATCAAAGGATGCATCCAGCAAGAAGAGATCAGCATAATAAATGTTTATGCTCCAAATGCCAAAGCATCTAGTTACGTGAAACAAATATTAACGGGATTAAAGGGAGAGATAGACTCCAGTACGATCATAGTGGGGGACCTTAATACCCCACTAACACAAATGGACAGATCAAAAAACCAGAAACTCAGCAAAGAAACAATAGAACTCATTCAAACTCTAGAGCAAATGGACTTAGTTGACATCTATCGAACCTTTCATCCTACTGACAGAGAATACACGTTTTTTTCATCAGCACATAGAACTTTCTCTAGAATTGATCATATCATAGACCATAAATCAAGCCTTAGCAAATTTAAAAAAGTGGAAATCATATCATGCACGTTCTCAGACCACCAAGGAGTGAAGCTTGAGACCAAGAATTTGAAACACCAAGGAAGGCCTACAAACATATGGAGGCTGAACAATATATTACTAAATGAGCAATGGGTTAGAGAGGAAATCAAAGGGGAAATTAAAAAATTGCTTGAAACAAATGAAGGCATCAGCACAACTTATCAGAACTTATGGGATACAATCAAGGCGGTGCTGAGAGGAAAGTTTATTTCAATTAATGCTTATCTCAAGAAACAAGAAAAGCACCAAGTAAATCAGCTAATCTTACAGTTGAAGGAACTAGAAAAACAACAACAAAGCAACCCTAAGACTAGTAGGAAAAAAGAAATCATCAAAATAAGGGAGGAAATAAACCAAATAGAGACCAAGAGGACTATACACAAGATTAATCAATCAAAGAGTTGGTTCTTTGAGAAAATCAACAAAATAGACTCCCCACTAGCTCGACTAATTAAAAAAAGGAGAGAGAAAATACACATTAATAGTATCAGAAATGAGAATGGAGATGTAACAACAGATACCTTACAAATACAAAGAATCATCAGGAACTACTATAAGCAACTATATGCGAACAAATTAAAAAACCTAGAGGAAATGGACAGATTTTTGAACTTATACAATCCACCAAAATTGAATCAAGAAGCAATTAATCTAAATAGCCCAATAACATGCACTGAGATTGAATCAACAATTAAAGCCCTCCCAACCAAGAAAAGTCCGGGACCAGATGGCTTCACTGCTGAATTCTACCAAACGTTTAAGGAAGAACTAACCCCAATCTTACACAAGCTTTTTCAAACAATAGAAAAAGAGGCAATTCTTCCAAACTCGTTCTATGAAGCTAATATCACTTTAATACCAAAGCCAGAGAGAGAAACAACAGAAAAAGAGAACTACAGACCGATATCCTTGATGAACATAGATGCAAAGATCTTCAATAAAATATTAGCCAACAGGATACAACAATACATTAGGCAGATTATTCACCCGGACCAGGTGGGATTCATCCCAGGTATGCAAGGATGATTCAACATTCGCAAAACAATAAATGTGATACATCACATCAACAAGTTGACTCATAAAAACCATATGATCCTCTCAATAGATGCAGAGAGGCATTTGATAAAATCCAACACCACTTCATGTTAAAAACCCTAAATAAGATAGGCATAGAAGGAACATTCTACAACATAATCAAAGCAATTTATGATAAACCCAATGCCAATATCATACTAAATGGGGAAAGACTAGAAGCCTTCCCATTAAAATCTGGAACTAGACAGGGATGTCCACTCTCACCACTACTCTTCAATATAGTTTTGGAAGTTCTTGCCAGAGCTATTAGACAAGAAAAAGCAATTAAAGGAATACAAATTGGAAATGAAGAATTAAAATTATCGCTATTCGCAGATGACATGATTCTCTATATAGGAGAACCAAAAGACTCAGTCAAAAGACTATTGGAACTCATAAGAGACTTTGGCAAAGTAGCAGGATACAAAATTAATGAACACAAATCAATGGCATTCGTGTATACAAATAATTCCGCCACTGAGGAAGAAATTGTAAGTACAGTTCCCTTTAAAATAGAGGAAAGGAGGGCTCGGCAGCGTGGCCTAGTGGCTAAGTTCCTCGCCTTGATCCCATATGGCTGCTGGTTCTGATCCCGGCAGCTCCACTTCCTCTCTGTCTCTCCTCCTCTCAGTATATCTGACTTTGTAATGAAAATAAAATAAATAAATCTTTCAAAAAAAAATAGAGGAAAGGAATCTTAAATACCTAGGAATTAAGTTAACTAAAGATGTGAAAGACCTCTACGATGAAAATTATAAATCATTTAAAAAAGAAATAGAAGAAGATCTTGAAAAATGGAGAACCTTACCATGTTCTTGGATTGGTAGGACCAACATCATCAAAATGGCCATATTACCGAAAGCAATATATAGATTCAACGCAATCCCAATCAAACTCCCAGCAATATTCTTCTCAGAAATAGAAAAGATGATACAGAAGTTCATCTGGAACCACAAGAGACCACGAATAGCTAAAGCTGTCTTGAAAAATAGAAATCAAACCGGAGGAATCACAATTCCAGACCTCAAGACATACTATAGAGCAGTGGTTATCAAAACAGTCTGGTACTGGTGCAGAAACAGAGAAGAAGATCAGTGGAACAGAATAGAAACACCAGAAGGGGATCCACACATGTATAGTCAACTAATCTTTGACAAGAAAACAGAAAACAATCCAGGTAAAAAACCTGGTCTATTCAATAAAAGCTGTTGGGACAACTGGATAACAGCTTGCAGAATAAAGAAGCAGGACCCGTACCTGTCGCACTATACAAAAATCAGCTCTAATTGGCTCAAGGACTTAAATCTACACCCAGAAACCATTAAACTACTAAAGGAAAACATAGGAAGCACACTCCAAGATATAGCAACAGGGAAAGACTTTTTAGAAAAGACGCCTAAAGCAACGGCGATCAAATCCAAAATGAACAAATGGGACTATATCAAACTAAAAAGTTTCTGTACAGCAAAAGAAACAATTTAAAAAGTGAAGAAACAACCTACAGAATGGGAAAAAATTTTTGCATTCTACACAAGTGACAGGGGACTAATATCTAGGATCTACAAAGAGCTTCAGAAACCCAAGGATAGTGAAAAAATAAACCCTGTAGCAAAATGGGCAAAGGAAATGAACAGACGTTTCTCAAAAGAACAGATACAAATAGCTAATAAATATATGAAAAGATGCTCAGGCTCTCTAGCCATCAGAGAGATACAAATGAAAACCACCTTAAGGTACCACCTAACTCCTGTGAGACTGGCCTACATTCAGAATTCGAAAAACAACACATGCTGGCGTGGATGTGGGGAGAAAGGCACCCTCCTTCACTGCTGGTGGGAGTGTAGGCTAGTACAATCATTGTGGAAATCCATATGGAGAGTGCTTGGAAAATTGCAAATAAACCTGCCATATGACCCAGCAATCCCGCTCTTAGGAATATACCCAACAGAAGTGAAATCTGCATACAAGAAGGGGATCTGTAATCCTATATTCACAGCAGCACAATCCACAATAGCAATGTCATGGAAACAAACCAGATGTGCGTCTAAGGAAGAATGGTTAAAAAAACTGTGGTACATCTATTCAATGGAATATTATTCAGCTGTCAAGAAGAACGATATTATTCTATTCAAAACCAGGTGGTCCCAACTAGAAACTATTATGCTCAGCGAAATGAGTCAATCACAAAAGAATAAATACCATATATTCTCTCTCATATAAGAAAGCCAACATGGAAAGGTAGAGTTCATCAAGTGCCCATCAAGTTCTGATCTAAATATAGATTGCTGCAAGTCAGGTCCCATGGCAAGAGATGGTGAAAATTCTCTGTTCTAGGCATGTTGGCATTTCATGGATGAAGTAACAGCAGAGTATATTTAGCATGTTGTGAACATGAATATGGCAAATTGGCAGTTTCCGTCAGTTGCTGGCAATAGTTTAGAGTGATGACAAATATTATTTTGATTTTTTTGTGTGTTATTTAGTTATGAGGAAAGTGTATGGTAAGCAGTCCATTTGATGGTTTACTAATTTCCTTGTTGTTGAGAAGTCCGAGTTGATTATGTATTTAATATGCTAACCATTTGTGTGCTGTGAATTGCATTAAGAGTTATGTAGGGCAGAGATGATGCTTACTAAATGTACAAAATGGATTGATGAGATTAGCCAGTTAAATCTTTTCACCAGTAAGGCACTCAACAGCCCATGAAATATTTATTAAAAATGTCAAGTAAATCCTCTCATTTTTGTATCATAGTGTCAAATAGCAGTAAAATAAACATGTTAAGATCCTTAATCTACTGCTATGTTTCACTGTAAAATTTACCTTTGTTAAAATTTGCTTCTGTTCAGATTTGTTGAGATCGCATGTAAAAGTATCCTAATATTACTTTGGCTGGTATTTTCTAATTACTGTATAATATTTTGGGAATGCAAATTTTATTTGAATGTCAACTACAGTTAAGCATGTGCCGTTTGTTTTTCTTGCTCAGGTTTTGTAATTTGATGGAATGTTTTTATTATAGTTTAATAAATGTTTGCTTTATTAAAAAAAAAAAGCATGATTTAAGGGGCATCTGAGGAAACTAATATGCCACAAGGACCCTACATACCTACACTCTCCCCATCAACTGCATCTCTGACACTGAGGGAGCCTCCCAAAGAAGTAATCATTTGACTGAAAACCTCAGAGACAGGAAAAGAAATGTAGCCCTCACCCAGGGAAGGCAAGATCTTGATATGCCAGAAACATGAACAGGGCAAATGACAAGCTAACAGGGCACTAAGGGGAATAGAAAGGAATGCCAGAGATTTCTCTACACTTTCAAGGAACCTGAAGAGAGAAGACAGAAACACAAGGAAAGTGAAAGATAGACAAGAGATAAATAACTTAGTACTGTACAACAAATGTCACAAGCCAGTGTGTGATTAATTGCCAAACAGCAATGCAGAGAAGAATGAGAGCCTTCCTTCTGCCACTATGATGGGTGGGGAGGAAATGATCCACAACTGTTTCAAGGAGACAAGGAAATCTTCACCAAGGATGGGAAGATTTTTATACAATGGGTGGCAGGAGGCACCACAGGAGCAGCATGAACTGTGATCCAAGTCAGAAACAAGAAACCCCTGAGCATCTTTGAGCATCTTGGCATGTGGATGGGAACCATGAGTAGAGGGAGTGAGTCGGACCAAATCAGAAAAACAGTGAAGCAAGGTGAATGCATGCGTATGTGAATAGCAGGAACTCAAGAGCATCTGGTGGCTGGAACATGGAAGACTTGAGACAGAATAAGTAGTCTAGGACCAGGCACGATGGCTCAATGGCTAAATCCTTGCCTTATCAGCACCAAGATCCCATATGGGTGCCCATTCATGTCCTGGGTGCTCTACTTCCCTGCCTTTGGCTTAGAAACGCCTTGGGCCCTTGCACCCAAGTGTGAGACCTGGAAGAAACTCCTGACTCCAAATCTGCTTGGTTCTGACCATTGTGGCCACGTGAGGAGTGAATCAGTGGACAGGAGATCTTTGTCTGTTTCTCTTTCTCTCTATAAATTTGCCTTTCCAATAGAGGAAGGGTGGAGGGAGGAGGAAAGGAAAGGGAAGGAAAGGAGAGGAGAGGACAGGGGAGGGGAGGGGAGGGGAGGGGAGGGGAGGAAAGGGGAGGGGAGGGGAGAAGTTTAAAACACAGTCTGTGGACAGTGGAGTGTCTTGGAGATCCCAAATGAACATGACGATCAGCATCTCAGGCTGACACTAGATGAGAAGCAACAGGCAAAATCCAGGATTGAGAAATGGGTCAAAAAGCCAGAAGCCACGAGGCTCTACTGCAGTAACACAAATGTGTGGTAACAGTAAGCAGTCTGCATTAAGATGAATCCATGGAAATACAAACTGAACCTATAAACACACGACAAAGCCTTCCCAGTCTATTTCTAGCAACTGTTACCTCCACTCACTCTAGTTCACAAGGTTCATTCCTACCTACAGAGAGATCTTAAGGAGGGAAGTTCAAGAGCGATACATTCAGAAGAAACAAAGAAAAGGCTTAGGAGCCACCTACACTGCCTGCAGAAATTGTCAGGGAAATCCATGCACAATCTAAGGGGCATAGGACAAGGCAGATTACAGTAGTGATCCAGGGAGGGGCAGAAGGGAAGGGGATTTGTTGGGAGAGATTTGATCCATCTTGACTAATGATAGTTTGGGTTTCAGATGGACTCAAGTTAGATCAGTATTCCAAACACTGAGGTTAGTCTTCCTGTGCACACAGTCTCTGTGCTCAGAAGGTGTGAGTTTGCAAGCCAGTCTCAGGACTATATTCAGTTATCTCCACCATACAACCCAGCAACCACAGCCATAAAGAGTGACCAAGGCTTTGTGAGTTGAGAAAAAGAAACTGTTATACTTGAAGGGTTGGAAAATGAGGCCTGTACCAGTTGAGATCAAAAGAAGGAAGGAGACTTGGAAGTAAATGAACTCCTGCAGAAAAAAGCTAAAGAGAAAAATAATCTCACAGACCCACACTAGTTATGCACATGATTTTTACTTGCTTGGAAACAAAACAGCCCAGTTCCGTTGTAGTAACAGGAAGATGAGGCACAAAAGCTAAGCAGACAAGTTAAAGATGGTTGAGATTGCCAAAGTGCTTCCCTCAACCAAAGGGAGAGTCCCAAAGGACCCCCATCCAAGAAACACAGGCATAGAGGGTGTGTATGTGAAGGGTAAATCTGACAGTGGTGATGGCAGGGACAGGAGAGGTGCGTTACAACCAGACAGGAAAGTGATAATGAAGCTCGTAGCCCAATCAACAACAGCAGTCATGGAAGGCAGAGGCAGCTATGAGCAACACCTAAGAGGAAGATGCTCTCGGGCCAGAGAGATAATTGGACACAAAGTAGGGAAATACATACAGGCAAATCCATGGTGCAAGGCTTGGGTGAGTAGAAGACAAGAAAATTATTTGTTCACGTTGGGTTGAGATGCCTACAGTGTGGGCAATGAAGCAGGCAAGCAGGCAGATAAATGAATCCTGAGCTCGGGACATCCGACACAGTCAAGCTGTCACTGTTGCAGTTCTGTCTGCAGAGTTCACAGGGCAAGCTATAAATGCAGAGTCTTCAGGAGATGATATGTGGAAGAAAAGAGAAGTGAAGGCAAGAACTCCTTAACTTTCATCAGAATGGAAACAAGGTGGAGACAGCCATTAGAATCAGGAAGGAAGATGAGGGTACCTCCCTGCCCGGCTTGAAGGGACAAGGTTCTGAAGTCATAGCTGCAACATTAGTTGTCAAGGATGAGGGAAAATCTAACACGCTTGCACAAAGATCAGGCCTCAGAACAGGCAAGTTCAGTGTGTTTTCTTCAGCCGAGACTTTCCTGTTCCTGCTCTCCAAACTTTGAACTCTTTCCTCTGACTGGCCCTTCTGAAAACACAGTGGCAAGCAGAGAACCAGCCTGAGAAGCGATGGCATGTGTGGTGTAGGGAGATGTCTGGGTGGAGAGGGGAAGAGGAGGAAGGAGGAGGAGAGGGAGAGAGCCAAAAGAAGCAGAAGTAGAACTAGCGGTTGTAAAGGGGGTATGGTATGGCATGGTTAGCAGAAGAGCCCTATACTCTGCTCCGGGTTCTGTTTGGCTTAGCACTCTGAGCTGCCTTCCGGATGTGGTGCAGCATGTAAGAGCCCACATTCCAGATTACTGCTTTGTGTCCTAGAACACTTTCTATTACTTTTCTGTGCCTCAGCTTGTTTGTGTGCAAAATGGGGTTAAATCACCTGCTTTTAGAGATTTTTTGTAGAAGAAAATTGGTAATGCATATGAGGGCCAGGGTAACTTGCTATTTTTTTTAAAAAGATTTATTTTATTTTGTTGCAAAGTCAGATATACAGAGAGGAGGAGAGACAGAGAGGAAGACCCATCCATGGTTCACTCCTCAAGCAGCCACAGCTGCCAGAGCTGAGCTAATCCGAAGCCAGGAACCAGGAGCCTCTACCGGGTTTCCCACGCAGGTGCAGGGTCCCAAGGTTTTGGACTGTCCTCAACTGCTTTCCCAGGCCAGAAGCAGGGAGCTGGATGGGAGGTGGATGGGAAGTAGGGCTGCCATGATTAGAGCCGGGCCCATATGGGATCTTGGCATGTCCAAGGCGAGGACTTTAGACGCTAGGCTACCATGCCAGGCCAAACTTGCTATGTCTCTGACAACAATTATCAAAACAAGAAAAAAGGACAGGTTGGAAGAGGTTTCACATAGACCCAGACACAATCTCTGAAAGTGCCATTTACTTGGAAGATTGCACGACTTTATCTAGTCAACAAGCATTAGGAGTGCATGTACACACTCTGCATCTATGTGTTAAGTGGGAAGACTCCTCATCTTTTATTCTAAGAGTTCTTCCTTCCCCAGATATTCTCAATCAGCTAAAATTACACTGCCTAAAATTTTGGTGTTTATTAAGTGAATGTCTGTCTCTGTTTCTCTCTTTTGCATGAAGAGTCCCAAGATCTCCTATTAAAATGTTACTGTCTGGCCTGGTGCGATAGCTTAGTGCTTTAAGTCCTTGCCTTGCACGCGTGGGGATCTCATATGGTCGCCGGTTCTAATCCCAGCAGCCCTGCTTCCCCTCCAGCTCCCTGCTTGTGGCCTGGGACAGCAGTTGAGGATGGCCCAAATCCTTGGGATCCTGCACCCATGTAGGAGACCCAGAGGAGCTCCTGGCTTCTGGCTTCAGATTGGCTCAGCTCCAGCCATTGCGCTCACTGAGTGAACCATCGGACGGAAGAACTTCCTCTCTGTCTCTCCTACTCTCTGTATATCTGCCTCTCCAATAAAAATAAATAAATCTTAAAAAATGTTACTGTCATCTGAAAGACAAACAGTATTAGGCTTTCATCAATCATTAACAGCCTGGATAACATATATTTAATAGACTGGCTATTTTATAATTGTGTTAGCAAAGTAGAGTAAGTAAGGGCAACTGAAGTGTGATCTGACCTCACTGGCTTTACCCCATGCATGAGGCTGCAGGGAAGTCCCATTTGTGGGGAGCAGATGAGGCAGAGGAGACATAATCCAAATGTTGCTGAAATGAAATATTCTGACCACTGAAAATCTCCAGAAAGCTACAATGTGTTTCAGGGGATCGGCCCTTTGCCTAGAGCACAATGGAGCTTCGGGATCTAAGAAAGCTTGGTTGAGAAGAACCAAAGGAAGCAGAGCAGCCAATGGCCCCAACACAGATTTGATAAAGGTCATCACCAGAGGCAAGTCAAGTTGAAGGCCATGGATGAGGCCCCACATGGGTCTGGGTGGGTGGTTGCAACAGCCAAGCCTCTACCCAGTAGGTTAACATTCTGACAGATGAGACAGAGCTTTCTTAGTACCAGGGCTGTTACTAAATCTTCAAGAATCCATTCATGGAAGTTGGAGTAATGTTAAGAGTCTGAGATACCTACATAGTGGATGAGGAGGTGAAGGCAGCTGGAGGTTGTGTTGGAGGTGTCCTAGCAAATCAGTGCAGGTCACATGATGTGTACCCTGTCGTCTTTCACATCTCCCACTGCATCACTCTCTTCTGGGAAGTCAGGGTCTGATTTCCCTTCAGGACAAATGAGGGAATCCTCAGAAGCAGGAATATCTGACTCAGGTTCTCTCTCGGTGCTTCCATGGGCTCTGATTGAGAGAAGCAGAGAGAGAGCTGGCCCCCGGCATGTCAGTCACCCACAGAAGCCTAACAAACCCACCTCAAAAGCACAGCATAAAGCCATCACCCCTTGACTACATCCTGACTCCGAGGATGCACAATCAGCAGAGAAGGACTGGATGGCCTCCCTATGGCCATCTAACCATCTACTGGATTTCTCAGTGTTGAGCCAGCAGGTTCTCCGCATGCCTTCCTCGCATCCTGGAACCCCCAGGCTACTTAGATGTCTTATATTCCCAACCCTGAGTCCAGAGAAATAGAAATAGAGACAGCTGGACCCATCCATCCTGTTAAGGACAAACCCTAAACTTGTGGATCCTCACCACCCCTGTATTCCATTGGCCAAGGCATGGACAGTGGGAGAAAGGGGAGGCAGGGATCAGGAATTGCTGGTGGCTATCTGTCGACCAGCTCCCACACTGTGCACCCCTGTGAAGAGAGGCTGATGATCCAGGAGCACCGGAAAACCAAGATTTGTGTCTACCTGATCTACTGCCACGTAACCCATTCCAAATAACACACCAAACCAATAAACACTTATTAATCAGATATATCCAGAGGCCAGCATTGCAGCATCACTGACTAAGCCTCTTCCTGCAGTCCTGTCCTTGCCTCTGGCACCAGTTTGAGACCTAACTGCTATATTTCCAATTGGGTTCTCTGCTAATGTGCCTGGGAAAGCAGCAAAAGCTGGCTCAAGCACCCGTTTCCCTGCACCCATGTGGGAGACTCAGTTGGAGTTTCTGGCTCCTAACTTCAGCCTGGTCTAGCCCCAGCTACTGAGGCCATTTTGGGGAGTGAACCAGCAGATGAAAGGGAAATAGCTCTTTGCCCCTCCCTCCCCATCTCTCTCATTAAGTCTTTCAAATAAAATCTTTAAAAGCAAAAGTATGTGCCCAACAATAAATAAAAGACATTTGTTCAATTCACCAAACTGGTAGAGAGCAAAGCTGAGGTTTGAACATAGTCATTTGAAATCCTAGTACACTTTTCTCCCTTTCTTTTTCTGTCTGATGGTTGAGACTAAGTGGACAGAAGGAATTAGGCCCACGTTCAGAATGCAGAGTTAATGAGGAGTCAAGTTGCTTGGCCAATGATATTCTACGGGGACCCCAACTCTCTTACCTGCGTGTCAGTCTGGCTTTCCATCTCAGAGGCACCACCAATAATCAAGCCTTCTATGTAGCTGAGCAGATTCATGACGATGACACTAAATGTGCCCATGGAAGACTACGCCTTCCCTGAACGCTAACCTCTATGTAAGAAGAGGAAAATTCATCTTCCAGCCAAAAAGTCAGCCCTGGCTTCTTTTCCATCACAGTGTTTGAACAAATTCACCATGGGCTTTTTCTTTCTTCCTTGTCAGGAAGCCAAGAGTGGCGTTTCAAAGGATGCATTTACCCCCTAGCAATTTCTCTCTTCCACCATCATGTGCTTCCTTCTCATAAAATGAGACCAGACAATGAAGCTGTAAACCCAGCTGGCAAGATTGATGTCATTTCTCATCCGTCCCCCAAGTGGCAATGGCTCAGGAGCTGTGCATTATGAACATGTCAATGAAAATGCTTCAAGAGAGAGACAACTACAGTTTAACCACCACCCGTACAACTGCAACAACAACCACAAACAAAGAGCAAATGGCTTGAATGGATACTATGGAGAGGTGACTTTGAGAGAACACACAGCATACAAATAACAAGCCAGACAAAACTATGAGGGAAATATCACCACATCAGGTTCCCAAAAAGCCCTGCCTGAATGCTCCCCGACATCTGGAGCACATGCGAGAGGAAAAGACTGTCCCTGGGCAATGTAACCAAACAATTCCACTGCTCTGTTCCTTATTTCAAACACTTTCCTTTTTATGATAAATGGGAAATCTATGACAATCGCTGTTACACCATTTACGATTTTTTTTTAATCAGCAGGTAGACAGATTATAGGAAGGAAAACAGAGTTGCATAGATTCTGCAGCCCCACAGTCTCTGCCAAAAAGGAGCTGTTAGAGTAAATCCCAGAAACTTTAGACCTACATTGGGCTGTCAAAGAACTTCTGTGGGACCCAAGACAGGCTAGCTTCTCCAGCCAGGAAAGATGGCAAGTTTTAAGAGAAATTATCAGCAGATTGTGGGTTTTTCCCCCACTCTGTTTCCCACAACTGTCAGACTAGCTTTTCTATTGCCCCAATCCCAAAAGTAAAAATTATGGCATTTATAAGTATGTTGATTCTCAAAGGTTCAAAAACAGTAGCATTCCTATGGAGGTGGGCCCCTTGCCTAGCAAAAAGAGGATCTATTAGCTGCGTACAATGAAATACTAATACCTTCCGTTTTTGTTATTTTCTTTCAATTGCCCAATTGAAGTTCTACACATATCCCTGTGTTGCTGGAAGTGGGTTTCACTTTCCTCACCCATAAAATGAAATTACCACTGCCTTCTTCGAACAAATTCCATCATTTTAAATATATGCATGAATACATGAGAGTACCTCAAGAGTCTATTGTCCACGTGGCTTCTAAAGTACCCTTATCGTATGAACTGATGCTTGCATGTTTATACGTGCACATATTACATGTGTGTGATATACTTGTATATGGAAAGAGAGTAACACTGCTGACAAGTCAACATCACTGTAAAATTTTTAAAAATGTATTTTCCCTTGCATCTGACATGCATTTAGCCTCTCTGAGCCCCAGTCTCTCTGAAGCTGAAAAAAGCAAAGACTTGGAATCTGAAGTGGAAAATGGGTTTGACTTGTTTGCCAAATTGCATCTCTTGCCAGGATCTTTATGTTGAAAAGCATTGATGAAGCTATGCCCAGGCTCAACATAAAAGAGTGCTTATATTTGTAACGAGTATTTATACAGAGTGAGCATTTATAATGAGTAATTACTGTAAGTCATAACACGAGGCAGATCATACAGGATAGTTCTATTGCTCTCAATAAGCCTATTAAAGTTGAAATCCCCTTCCCTTTGTGGGAAAGTTATTGCGGGAACATAAGAGAAGTTTGGAGTTGATCTACTCATGGGATTTCTAAACTAAAGAAACCAAGGTCGAGAAATGAAAATATTTGCCTGTGGATTGAACTTGAGTTGTAGCATTCCGAGTCTATTTCCCTTATACTTCACCACACTACTTTCCTTAAACCCTATCAGACTCTGTACAGGAGTACCCACGTCGGGCCAGTGCCTCAGTTGGGATACAGCCAGGCAGGAAGAGACAGTCTTTAGGTGTTTGAAACAGACTAAATTTTATTAGCAAATTCATTACGTGGATTAGAGCTAAAAGCAAAACAGGGGAAGCAACCTGGAAATAAGAAATAGGACAGAGTCCCTCTCCTCCTCGGACTGTTAAGTACACAGGGAGATGGGAATATTTCTAGAAGCTTTTCAGAAGCTGCCTGGTGAGAACTGGAGCTAGAGAATGTAATCATGGAGAGCTTGAATCCTGGAGGAGGTGCAACCAGGGAGAAGAAGAGGGAAGAGGAGAGGTTGGAGTGGGAGAGGAGGGCGTGAGAGAGGAGAGGGAGGGAAGAGAGGGAGGGAAGGGGCAGGAGAGGAAGGAGAAAGAGAGGGAGAGGTGGGAGAGGAGGGGGGGGATGGCAGAGGGAGGAGGAGGGAGAGGGGAGAGAGGGAAGAGGGAGAAGGATGGGAGACAGAGGAGTGGGAGGGTAAGAGAGAGAGAGAAGGAGAGTAGGGGAGGGGGAGGGAGAAGGATGAGAGGGGTGGATGGGAGGGTGAGGGGGGAGATGAGGGGAAGGAAGAGGAGGAAGAGGAAGAAGAAAGAAGGAAGGAGAGGAGGGAGAGAGACAGAAGAGGGAGAAGGGGGAGGAGGGAGGAAGGAGAGAAATGGGAGGAAAAGAGGAGGAGGAGGGAGAGGGAGGAATTCCTGGCTTCTCCAACTCCCACCTCTGTCTTCCACAAACGCCTCCATTGGCAAACCTCTCAGCAGCCAATTACCAAGAGATCCTGAGAAATACAGCTGCATGTATATAAGCAATGACAAGCTCAGCTGAAATACTCTACAGGTACTGCTATAGACGTAGATAGGAATAGATGTAATTGCAGACCACAAGGAATAAACAAAAGGCTACTTAGACATCCTAGGAATAGACACAACATTACCTACTAATCCAATGACTTATTTAGATTAATATACAAAATCAAGCCCTCTGCCCCTTCAGATGGAGCAGGACTGAGCCTTCTGCAACTAGATTCAGGGTCAAGAGGCAGGTTGGTTGGTATGCAGGGATCATGATGGAATTTTCCACTGAAGTCAAATTTTTTAAAAAAAATCTCCTATCATGATCACTCCAACTCTCCAACTCATGCATGAAGGTTTAAAACATTGACAGAAGGGGCAAAATATCAGAGAAGGGATGCCCAGGGAAAAAATAGCCATCCTCAGAAACCTGTAAGTTCCATGAAAATGTTTCCAAAGAAATGGATTAGACATGGTGCAGAAGCTACAAGACCCCTAACTTCAGAGCCCAAGACAATAATTGTCAAAACATGGCCCTGGCTATGTACATCAGAACCACTTGGGGACTCCTTTATAACCTAAACTCAAGATGTGTAGAATCCATAAATCTGAACCTGGAACTTAAGTGTCATACTTTTTTGTACTTTTGGTAGAGCATCTAAGGTGCTTTGGGAATAGGAGTGCTCAGCCAAGGAAAACCTGGCATGAATCAGAAATTCAGGATGTGTTCACCAACATCTCTGCCCAAGTGAGCCAGGGACACCTTTTCAGGGCCTGTGTCATTAAGATCTGTCAAGAGTGTACTGCAAAGTTTGACAACCAACAAGAAGGTCTACCCAGTGCCCAGTCCTGTCCCTGGGAATCTCCTCCACCTCGCTGCTGTGCATTTACGGTACTTCCCTCTCCCCAGGGAAAATGTCTGGAGCCTGAGAATTCAGAAATGCCATCCCCTTCTCACGGTAGCCCTCCGCACTTCTCCTCATTCCACTTCTTTATTTTGCTGAACACTGAACTCCCAAGGAGAAGCCCTCTTCTGAAGGTGCAAGGGCTCTAGCTGCTGACGAATGTTGTTTCTCAGCCAAAGGTGGTGACAGAGGAAGTGGCTGCAGTAGATCCAGCAGCCCCAGCCATGAGCCCACGAGGCTGCCCATCGGCAATGAGCGCCCCATCTTCTCTGTGTTGACTGAGGCTGGAGGGCCCTGTGCCTGGTACATTCTCTTCTTAGATGTTAGTTTCCTTCCACAGGGAAACATCACTCAACAGATTGATGCTGTGCTTTCTTCCTCTCCACTGGGGAAGGGAGCAGGGAATAGCACTGTTATTTGTGCCTGACATAACTGCCTTTCTCTTGCCTTTAAGCAATCAACAGGGGCCACCTTTCTGGGAACGGAAGATGAAAAGGCAGTGAGCTTACCTGCCAGGACCCTTTAGGCTTTAATGATTTTCTCATGAGCACTACCAGAGCGGCCTTACAGCAACCGAGGCACAGGATGCAGTTCTAATAAAATTAAAATTACTAAAATAAACCGGCGGGCATCTGGCAAGCACTAAGAACACAACTTAGTATGTAAACTGACATCCAAATATGCTTCAGCAAAGGTTCAACACATGCTAAAACCTTATTTTTTTAATTTGAATTTCCTTGTCAGAGGATTTTAATCACTAAGTAGCCAAACCATATTTAATATCAATTTCCTTTACATTGCACAGTAGTTTATAGTTTCTTAGAAATCAACTCGCAGGTTCACATTTATGTATATCCTAGAGCTGCAAACACAAAACACAGACTATTCAAATGAAAACTGCAGGGACTTACAGATATCCAAACTTTTATCCTCCGTGTTGGAATCCAATAGAGATTCAAGATAGGATGAGAGGTGTGTGAATACTCTGTGACTCTATGAATATCAAGTTCTGTGAACCACCCTTTAAAGGAGGAGAGAACATTAAACATCAAATGACATTCGGTGTGATCATGAATATTGATAATATTATATTTATTTTAAATATAATGTATTCATCGGTACTCAACCAAAAGTAAAATTAAACTCATCAGGATCAGAATCACTGTTTGGTTTTGCAAAAGTCAAGGACCCTTGTTGGGTAGCTTAATGACTTCTTGTTTGTGTTCTGTTTGCATAAATTATCTATCAAGTGCAGCCATTACTCCGGATGCACCGTGGCAATTGCCGAGGAGAGCCACATCAGGTTCCTCATTAAAGGGAAATGCGACTGCAATGGAGTCATCATCCAGTCCCTGGCAAGGATGCTCCGTCTCCATACTCCATCCCTTTATTCCCATTCCATCTAAAGTTGGAGCTGAGCTCACAGACCTGGATTTTTAAAAAGCCACGGATGCAATCAAACAATAGACGTTAAAAGAGACAGGCACGGTGCCCATAGCCCGTTGGGATTGGAAAAAGAGGAGAAAACCAGTCTAATGGGTTTCAAAGCAATCAGATGCGCCTCTGAGAATACAGGTGCTGGGTAATGCTCATTTAGCCTTTATGCAGCAACAAAAACAATCCTTTTCACACAATCTACACACATTCCCTTGACCTCATGATGTTGCTCCCTAGTAAACGGGCTCTGGAGCAGACCCAACTTATGCTGTGTGCAGTTCTAATTAAGTAGACAGGCAGCAAAAATAATAGTATACCTGTTTCATGTTCCGGTCCGGACACATCCTACATAGCCATTCCAATGTGACTGTATTATTTAACTAAGGAAAACCTCTGAGATTGTTTTCTAGGAAAAGGCAAAGCAAAATGAATCTGATCATCAATTGCTCTGTGGAGCATGAGAGAAACCACATAATAAGAAGCGTGTGTCTTCCCAGCAGAGTAATAAGATGTTGTGTCTCCGGGATGAGCAGAGCTGAGCATATGTTGTATTGGAATTTTAAAAAAAAAAATGCAGGTGAATCCAAGGGAAGTGAGAAACACACCACTTCTTATTGCAGTCATAAACAAAATTCGCTGTGTTCCTAGAGACAGTTCTGGTTTGGTTCACAGACATTCAATTCTGGAATAAGAAACTGAAGAGCATTATCAATTGATGATCATCAACATAAACTGGCCTTGGCTACACCTGCCCTCAAGGCTGGGACACTATTACCAGCAGCTTAAACTTGTCACAGATGTTACTTGCCAGACAGCATATCTGTGCAAAATCCATACAGCTGGGGCTCAGAGTCAGGCTATAACTGGCCTCTCTTTAATACCCTGAAGTGATACTGAAAATGGCTGAGATGTGATGTGCTTAGTTATAAAGCATATCCTCAGGCCTAGCAATGCCTCATAATAAGACTTTGCAGAGAGGTTCAAGTGCATGAAAGGACACCTTACACACAGGTGACAGGAAACAGCTGTGTTCCATTTACACAGAGGACAGGAAAGCAGGGAACAAAGTTTAAATTAAAGCATGCATAAAAAGACAGAAATGAGGGCCAAATGATTAAATATGGACAACAGTGTTAGGAGAATACAAGAGGAATGGATCTTAAAAGATATAGGTCATCATTCAAATGCATGGGAAAAATTGTATACTGATTTGATCAAATAGTCTGAACACCAAAGTGGTGTTCACTAAACATTATTTTAAACAAGATGCAATGGCCATTTGGTAGTAGACCACAAATTGCCAAATATCACCAATTTCATAAGGTAAACCATAATACTTCTGCCTTAAGTCAGAACCTTAAATAGCACCTACACTCTATTAGGCTATCCATATTTACAGGATGAGTGAATAATTAAATAAATTTTCAAATTTTTAAAATGAGAATGCTAATGGAATGGGCAAGACTTGTCTGGTCCATTTTACATATAGACCAGAATTGTCATGTGTAAATTTCTTCTGCTTACCTACACAGACTACTTTTAGATCCAAGGCACCTGTTTTGGTCAACCTTTGAAGTTATGCCCACTAACCTGTCAGGGTTTGAGTCATTTGGAGACCCTGCTAGCAATCATCTCCCTCATTTTGTTAGATTTCCAATAGTGATGGTTATTGAAAATAGTCAAGTTTGCATCATTTTCTAAAAGTTTTGAATAAAAGTTGGGAAAAGAGATACCAGAGGATGACAATAATTATGATTTGCTTTTTCAGTCTTTATGCAAGCTTGAAAATGTTACAAGAAAGTTGTTCATCTTCATTAAAGAACTTTGAATGTGTTTTGAGCATCAAGCTTGTTAAGATGTATGTAATTCATTAGCATCTTATATCCTCCAGCTCCATTCTTTGTTGTGCAAGCCAAAACTCTTGCAGAGATCCTTAATTTTCGTTTGCTCCTACCTCATATTCAATCCATCATCAGATCTTGAGTCACTACCTATGATCATATCCCAAATCCAGACACTCCCTACCATATCTACTACTATTTATCTTCACATCACCCCATACCTCCTCTAGGGCCAACTCTTGCTAAACTTCTATCCAGCTCATTGGAAGAGCCCCTAATTGGTCTTGCAGCTCTTATCCTTGCTTCCTCATTCCTTATATTCCATTTAAAGAGAGCAGCACCAGAATCCTTTACTAACTCCCCATTTAATCAAAATCAAAGTTCTCATGATGATCTCCATGGATCCCCATCCATTCCACCACATCCCACCATCTCCTTCATGACCATGACCATGACACACTCTGATCCAATCACTCTGTCCTTTCTTGAAGAACAAACAGGAAAGGCATTGGTACAGCATTTAAGAAGCTGCTTCGGGCACCTACATCTTCATCACAGTGCCTGATTCAAGGCCTTGCTCCTTTGCTTCCAGTGTCAGTTTTCTTACCCTGGAAAGAGTGAGTGATGGCCCAAATGTGTGCAGCTCTGCCACCCGTGTAGGAGACCTGCGCTGAGTTCTAGATTTCTAGTTTTTGTCTGATCCATCCAGCCCACAGGATTGGGGCATCTGAGGAATGAACCAGTGGGTAGACAATCTCTGCACCACCACCTCTCTCTACCTCTTTCCCTCCCTCCCTTCCACTCCCTCTTTGTCTGCCTTTCAAATAAACAAAAATCGTATTTTAAAAAGAAAAACAAAAGGATCAGGTAAACTTCACCATGATTCTTCATATATCCTTCCTTTTTTTCCTCTAAGCTTGCATGGTAGTTTTAAAATAAATCAACAAATTCACATTTATCCCTTCAGAAGGTGGAGACTAATTCCTCTCTTGAGCATGAGTTTTATTTAATGCCTCTCTTTTACAAAACAGGAAGTGGCAGAAGTAATGGATGTGGGTTCTAAAGCCATGCAAAAGGAATGTGGCTTTCTCCTTGCTCACTCTCTCACCCTTGGATCTCTTGCTCTTTGTTAGGGAATCATTTTCCACATCATGCACACAGCCAAGCAATCCTATGGAGCAGTTCACTTACAGAGAAACGGGGGCCTCCTGTCATAGGTGTAGGATTGAATCATCATAGACGAGGAACTTCCAGTCCTGGTGAAGCTGTCAACTTGTTACAGCTCCAATCAACATTTTGACTTTAATCTCGTGGGAGGCCCTGACCCAGAAACACCAAGTTAAACCACTTTCTAATTTCTGATAATAAAAACCATAAGGATTATATCTGTGAAACATGAAATCTATTTTCTCAAAGTTGGTTTTAAAATGTCATGTAAAAAATATGAGAAGGTGCATTTTTACCATTTCAAGTTCCCAAACTTTTTTTAGGGTGGGGGCAATTAGCTATACCTAAGCAACACAGCCCCCTCATCATCATACAGATATATAACTTAGTTAAGACTATTGTTTATAGACTCTTTCCTCCAATGACACTACATTCTGTGTGGTTAGAGATATTTTTTTTTTTGTTTACCATCTTAACACACCCCCACTTAAGTGAATTAGCAAAAAAAAAAATTGTGAGTTTCAGATACATACTTACAAGGGTAGCAAATGTATGAATAGATATTACTTGGGTTCAGGTATTAGAGATAGTGATTACACTTTAATAGTACAGCAGGTTCTTATCCTAAATGTGGTACACGGATAATAACTATACAGAGGATCTTGTTTTCCCACTGAATGCTGAAGATGTTTACTAACAAGAAAATGCATCAACCATCAATGATGTGTGAGGAGCAAGTTCTTCAAGCACACCACAGAGCCATCAAAAGAGCTCTTTATAACCACAAATACTCAGATTCTACATCCCAATCTCCTGATTCATAAGACCTACAAATGAGGCTTTAGCTTCTTCAGCTGTGGAGAACATCCTCTAAATTATTCCACTACACAGCCAAGACTCAGAACAACTTTCTCTGAGTAGTTAAAAAATACATACATATGTGTGTGTGTTAGGTCATCACAGCCACAGTCCCCCAGTACTGGGAGCATATCAGTGTGGCAATGCTGCAGCTCTGTGCACATTTGTTGATCATCTGTTCAACTGTTGGCCATTGTGAGAAGCCCTGAAGCAATGAAGACCTGGCAGTTCTCAGGGCCCGCCAGGAGAGACTGCGCGTCCACCCCCTGAGACATCAACCTGTAATGTCTTTCATCAACATCCAAGTGGATACAGCTTCTCTCTCTCTCTCTCTCTCTCTCTCTCTCTCTCTCTCTCTCTCTCTCTCTCTCTCACACACACACACACACACACACACACACACACACAAGCACACTATGGCTGAAGAAAGATAGGAAGCAGCCTGGGCGAGAGAGAAGGCTGAGGACAACCATGTGGAATATGTAAAGGGCAAAGGAGAACTTCAGCGTAACGTCAAGGAGTCCCAGAATGCAAGAACTGACAAGGATAATAAAAAGCAAGTTCACTAGAGCTCAACGGAAAGCAGAAAACAAGTTCCTTAAGTCAGAGGCACGCGTACACAAACAGGAGGGTGACACAGCCTCCTGCCTATGCAGTGTGAAGCAGATGCCTTCCCAACCCATATCTGTAAACCTAACACTCTGTAAAATGAGTTTCATCTAAACCAGAAATGCCCCTATCCTAGACTGAATGCTTGACTGGCAGAGACACAGCTAAGAATCTGTTAGACTGTGGTTCCAGCCCTGGTCTCCCACTAACTGAGAACTTTAAAAAGCAAAGTGCTTAAGGGTTGCTGTTTCCTCATCTGCTAAGTAATGGTGAAGAAACAAATAATCTTTTTTCCCCTGTTTCAGTCCTAACATTCAACTAAGCATTATAAATGAGTGTGTGCGTGTGTGTGTGTGTGTGTGTGTGTGTGTAATAGCCCATTACCCAGTGTTGTTCTCTGACAAATGGAAAACACTATGTACAGGAGAGAGATTGTGGCTTGATTTTATTGGTAAGAAAACAAACACTAGCAGACATATGCTAATTTCCAGAGTAGTAGCTGACAGTGTTATCCGTCATTTGGAAAGTATTTCAATACCAATTGGGTGAGTTAAAATAATATCCCTCAGGCTCTCTAGCAGTACCAGAGAATTGTCAGAGTCAGAGATTAGAGCAGGAGTTCATTAGGGTTGCACAGTACCCTGGGCTTTGAGGTAGGTGACAACCCACAGTGCTAGCCCTCCCAGGAGCTCCTCTGGGATTCTGGGTGGGCATCTGTAGACTCTGGTCCCTGGCTGACAACACAGTTCAGTCCCTCTCCCCACCTGGGTCGGGCATAGGCAGAGACATAAGTGATACTGCAGCAGGTGGTAAACTGACAGCGTGGGAGGTTGGATCTCCTTATTCCCTCAGCCAATTAATTCTCAAGAAGGATCATTCTAAAGAGAGATTTCCATTACTCTCACTACTCCTTCTATACGAAGAAAACTGGAGATTCTGAAAAACAAATATAAGGGGAGGACCCAGAACAGTTATTTCCATCACACTCTAAAGTAAGACCTTCCAGCTGCAGCACCATTGATATTTTGGACTAGATATTTGGACTAGGTGGTTCTTTATTGTTGGGTTATCCTATGCATGGCAGGGTGGTTAGCAGCATCTCTGAGCCACATCCACAAAGCACCTGAGTTGTGATGAATAAAGACGTCTTTAGCCATGGCCAAAAGACCCCCAGATTGTCCTGCTAAGGATCTCTCCTCTAAAGAAATCCCCCACAAAAAGACCCAAACCAAGTCAGCTACAGACCACTGCCTTCTACAGTGACACTTCAGTTAACACTCTGCGTGTGAATGAATGCTCTTCATGCAGCTAAAAATAAGTAAATAACAATATTTGGGCAGATAGCTCCATCCAATTCCATTCTGAATATGGGAAGCTGCAGCTGACACCCCATTCTTAGGTGACTGCCAAGTATAAGCAAATGGAAAAATCCCCCTGGACCCAGGTTCTGCATTTTATCCCAGCATTCCACCTGATTTTCTGTATAGCTACCCCAAGAACTTCCCATGAGAGAAAGGAAGTCCTTGTAAGAAACAATAGAGAGAAGATTAACTGTCAGACTACTATTTTACTTACCAGTTACACCACCTCCACCATTTCCCTTAAGCTTTTGAAGCTGATCATCCACCTGTAAGTGGAAATACTATCTACCTTTACTTTCTTTAAGAATTGTCACGAAGCTCAAATATAAGGTACCCACCATCGGTGGAGCACCAGACACCGGTTAGGAACCAAATCCTCATTACTACTATCGAAATTATTACCATTGTTATTATAGGCATCCCATTCCTGCACTAATCCCGCAGGAATTACAGTGCAGGAACTTGAGGAAATTGTGAAATACTAGAACTCTCATTTTAGTGCTAACTTGACTCTTAGTCCTCCCTGCTTAATATCCAAAACAATGAAATATCTCCAATTTACTTGTGAAAAATTCCTTTCAGTTCCAACAAATAGCAATAAATGCCTCAAGAAGCCAAATGCCTTGCATCAGTAAACAAAATCAGTCAAAACCCTTACCCTCAAGGGATGTATTATTAAAACAGGGAACTATACACAACAAACACATATTAAATCAATTACACAGTGTGTGGGATGCTGACAAATGTTATGGGAGAAAAGGCAAGGGCAGAGTGTCCGTGCGAAGGTCATTTTCAAATACTGCAGGCTTAGGGAGTAACTAAAGCAAACACTATCTGGCTGGAATATGACTGGGGCGATCAAACATCAGCAAGTTGAGAAAGCCAGAGAAAGGGAAGTGAGAAAAATGAGGTTAATCAGCTTGGACAGAGGATATGAGGCAGTGGGAAAATGTAGGGGTTCTACCCCATGCCCGCCACTGTGCTAGATGCTGGCACCAAAATTCAGCCACTAGATACTTGCAGCAAAGAGTTGGCAAACTGCCAGGGGGCTGTACACCAGAGCAGAGTGACAAACAGCCTCTGGGTGAGCTCTGATGACTGCATGAACACTGGTTCTCGGCCTATAAGGATGAAGAGGTCAGAGGCGAGTGTCCTATGTCTTCTTTCAACTGGATAAAACTCAGCCATCCCAGTTATGGCCTATGCTGCGACGTGCTAAAGAAGCTGAGACATGGGCCAATCGGTGGTCCACTGAGAGCAGGGAATGTTCATCGCAGGTGGCTTCCCCTGCTTTGTGCTTCAGTCGGATGCCAGAGGCTCCAGTGCAAGAACAAGAAGCCTGCGCACAAGTCACTCGGATCCTGTCCACAACCCTTTCTGGCTCCTGCAGCTCCTGAAGGGGCCACGCTTTCACAGATAAAGTACAAATAAGTCGCTCTCCAAGAGTGAGCTCCTCTCACCTCTTCCCAACCCCTTCTGCCCCCACCCCCAATTCCCAGGAGAAGTTCAAGCATCCTGTTCTGTGACCTTCATGCTAGATGCAAGTGTCTCCATCCTGTCTCTTCTACCCCCAGCCTTCTGCAGCGAGGCAACTGCAGAGAGAACACATGGTTGGCTTTGTGCCTGAGGGAGAAGCAGCCTAAAACAGCAGGGGATGTGCTTCTCCCAATAAAAATTAATGGAACCAACCCCCTCCCTGAGCTCCAGGAGTTTTATCTCCCAGGGAGCTTACATCACCACTATTCTTTCACCAAGCCTCCCTTCTAGGTGCTCCCATCCCCCTGCAAGTCTTCAGGCTTAGGTCAAAGGAGCATAATTAAGGAGAAGGGGGCCAAGAGAAATAACGAGTTTGACACACATAATACGCACATGTGTGTAGACGCATGTTTACAAGCACATGCGATCACATGTACACACACTCGCATACATGTATAGGTTTCCCATTCATCTTTTTAATAGGTGACATCACAGACTATCTTATGAGGGCAAACAATGACACCTTGAGCGCAGCCCTCTAAGGGTTTCCCAAAAAGTCGCAAGCCTTTGGTTTGCCTTTGGTTTTGCTTGTCCCTCTGGTTGTGAAAGGTTCAGGACCATATGCTGCCCACAGAGCACAGACCCTTTGATGTAGCTCTCACTCCCTTCTTCACAGGCTAAGCCATGTCATGCCGGATAATTCCACTTTCAACTTGGTTACTCCGGAAATGCCATTTCCCAAGATGCTCTTCCTTGTATGATTCTCTATTATAGTCAGCCCCAAAGTGAAATTGCATGAGATTCAGGAAAGCTAAGCAGCATCACTATGGTCTCAGAGTGACTGATGTCCCTACGACCAAGAGAGACAGAGCAGAGGCACTGATCAGACCCCTTTGGTCAGTGTCCATCATCTTTCCACTTTCCTTCTCAACTGCCAGCCCCCTGATTGTGACGCCAGGTAATGCCAGGTACTTCACTCTCAGCTCTCAGAAGTGGAAGCCGTGAGCAGGGAACAGCCACCCCCACTTCCTGTGTGCAGTTGTCCACAAGCAGGTGGACACGGGCCAGCTTCCAGATTCTCCTGCATACTCTTATCCCATTCCTGCACCACAGCTGGGCAACCAGGACTCTCTGAGTCTTCAGCGCCCCATTTTGCACTTTCCTATTTGGCTTCTCACAGATTGTGTAAGGACTGATTACTACAATAAATTCCTTACTCTGTGCTATTTCCTGTCTCCAGTTCATACAATTGTCAACACCTTGCTGTGCACTGTCACTCCTTTTTCAATACAGAATCATATTCATACATCCACACATACCTCTATTATTTTACTTTAGATGTGATCAAACTATAAATATTAATGTGTGTATGTGTGTGTTTCCAAATTTAATTTCTCTATGATGTTTCTAAGGTAATACATGCAGATTTAACTTAATTCCTTTTTGTGGCTACATAGTACTTCATAATATGTATGATTTATTTAACCATTCCCATATGGGTAAACATTTACGTGGCACCCAGCTTTTCACTCCAATAAGGAAATGCTACAATGGTTGGACAGAAGCAATAACTTTTAATGTTTTGTATAGTAAAGTAGCTATCATTGACAATAGTTGAAAATTCCAAAGTAGCCCACAGAGAAAATTTTCCATATTCCTACTACAAAATGAAACATACACATATTTAAGGTGATACATGTGATAATTACATTGATATCATCATCAAACATTGTTTACACCCATTAAAGGGTGTTAAGCTATACTTATACATATTTACTACATGCTAACAATGATACATACCAGGGCCAGAATTATGGCATACCAGGTAAAGCCACCATCAGCAGCCTCTGATGAGTTCAAGAGTCATGGGCTCAACTCCTTGGGGATGCACACCAGGAGAGAAGATGCCACACTAGCTATAGTCATAATGAGGAGGCACACGGGTGACTTCTTCCTTCTACATTCAGCATCATCCCTCTGCTGATAAGACTGTTATACAATGCAGAAAGACAATGGTGTAAAAAGATTTTATGGAGTACCAGCTTATGTGAGATGAACTCAGATCTCTACCCTTGAAAGGTGTGAATTCAAAGTATGAGTGCCAGAATTCCCACATGTACATAACATGAATGTACATATCACACATGCATAATGCATACATAACACATATATAACACACAGCAGGCATATATCACATGCAACCCAGAGCCATATATACACAAACACCCGACACACCACACGGCCTGCACAGGCATACTCATCTGCTGGTATTACCATGTGCCTTCCACATAAGTTTCAGTTTTGATTGAATTTTGTTCTCAGAGATTCCAGTTAGCTGTTACGCGAGGAGTAGCCCTTCATTTTATCCTCACAGGCCACCGGAGTTTGCCATCCAACGGGGACATGCCTCAGCCAGATGAGAGCCATTGATAAGTCTCCATTCTATGGGTTCTTTTATACTTAAGACCAGTACTTCAGATATGTCAATGAGTCAGATACAGGCTGAAAGTTCTAAATGCCAGCCTCAAGAAAAGCCACTTCCTTTGTTTGGGAAAGTCTAGCTCATGCCAAAACCACTCAGGAGAACACACCTTCTCACTTCTGCATCAACTGGGCTCTTGCAGCCCATCATGGTCGCCACTCATTTACGATGCTGCTGTTGGGCTCGCTGGAGTCTCCCAGTATTCAACATTAGGCACGGTACATTGCGTGCCTATAAATCAAATTAACATACACTGTCACTGCCCAGTTGAGCAGCTGTATTCTTTGTGTTAAATTTCATAGTTAAAATGAAACACTTTCCCATTACTAGATTGCAGCTCCTCTGGGCAACTGCAACCGCACCTGCCAGAATGAAGCCTCACAGTGCCAGCCCTTTCTCTGAACAGCACATACAGACTAGATTTACACAGGGACTGAGGAGCAGCTAATGGCTTGCAGAATAAAACATTGATATTGACTACAATATGTGAGCCCAACGCTCTCATAAACTCAGAACTGTAAGTAAAGAATATGCCTGGCTCAGTGCATTAGTGCAGGATTCTCCGAAGCCCAAGACTAGCATGTAGTGTTTGGTCTAATTCATTTGCTCAATTTGTGGTCAAGTAGCCTCCATTCTTTTTCACTGGTGTGCCAAACTGACCCACATTGAACACCCACAATAGATAGTTCTCATTACAGGTATATATACCCCATGCATCAATTTGCAAAAGCAGCCATGATGTGTGTTATCCTAATACAGATGAGGAAATTGAGATGCAGGAAGAAAGAGTGTGAACCTGAAACACAACAAATAAATAACATGGCCAGAACTCAAACCTCTACTTCACTAAACCTTGCATCCTTGTTCCTTCTTGTTGGATGGAATAATACAGATCCAGATTCTCAGCAAAACCACTCACAGTGCATGCTTTGCTGGTCACGGACTGAATGCGATATCTTCCTGTCGAGGACACACCATGATTATTCTTGGCACACTGAGGGCCTGTCCTTAGGACCCCACATATGCTTTGCCCTGTGTCATGTGGTAAACATGTTCCATGTACAAGGTCCCAAGCTCACAGGAATTGAACCTGCCACTCCACTGCCCTTTTAAGCCAAGAGGCCAGGGACATCCATTGTCTTTTGCCAGCGAAGTCCTACTTGCCTGCCCCTCCCCCGCCACTTCCTGGCATCTGACCTTTCAGTGTGTACCCAGGCCTGTGTAAACATCATCCTCTCCTTCCCAACCATGCCAGTCAAAACAAGGCTTTGATCTCTGCTCAATAACTAGCATATTTTCTGTCTTTTATATTGAACCCTGACTGCCATATTCAAAGCCCCCACAGCTTCTTGAATCTACCTAAGATGTGAGCCTCAATGGACATACAAAATTCTACACATTTTAAAGTATTTGACACAGAGGAAAAAAAAACAGGCCACTGATGCAATTTTCAGGGTCCACAGTGCAGCCGAATACATGTATGAGGATGGCACACATTTCTCTCTCCAGGGCCAAAGGTTGTAAATCTCTCAAATTTCAACCCAGCTACAGAAAAACCACTGTGGGTCAGGAAGCCTAACACTGGATGGCTCTAACTATGGCGATTATCCAAATATTTTGGTAAGCCACAGAGAGAAAGAACTATGCATTCCTCTCTCTGCCAAAGAGTCATCTCACTGCAGAATCGTAGTGTGAATTTTCCACTCCAGACAGATCCATGTGGCAATTAAGTCATTTCGCAAAGCCAGTCATTTCCAGTGCAATATCACTGGGTGTCTGAACTTCATGGGGGGAGACTGGGTATTATTTGGAAAGGCTCAGGGTTTCATGTCACTGTCAGGATAACAAGCATATGGGGTGACCCAGGTCTGGACCCCTAGGACAGCTCTTTTGTAAGCTCCGTGTCAGCCTTATCTCAGCAGGATATATCGCAAGCTTGGGCACAGAGAAGTGTGGGTCCTGATACTGAACAGCTGTGTGGCTTTGGGTGCATCACTTCCTTAGAGCAGATGGTAGTCATGAGCTCTAGGCAAGGTGGAGTGGCAGCGAAGACGACAGATCCCCCAGCCCAGCACGGTGTAGTCACATCTCTACCATCACTGCCTTTCGTACTACGGGCAAGATGCCAGATATCTCCAGCATTTCCTCATCTGAAAATTGGGTTTAAATGCAATATCCATGCTTTTTTGGGGGGTGATGAAAGCATTCTGAAACTGAATACAGGTGATGGTCTTTCAACGTCACTGGACATTCACTTTGAGATGGTCAATCTCATGCTACAGGAAAATCAGTTAAAGTAGAAATTTTCAAAGCAGTATCCACATTGTAAGGCTGTGATGGGGACTGTGAGTTAGTATGCAAGGGTGAGCATTTGACGCAGCTGTTAAGAAGCCATTTAAAGTGTCCACACCTCATATCAGGGCACCAGGGTTTGAGTCTCAGCTCTGTTTCTGCTCCCAGCTTCCTGCCTGCACCCTGGGAAGAAGTACGTGATTATTTAAGTAGTTAGATCCTTATAAACTACGTGGGAGGCCTAGATTGAGCTCCTGGCTCCTGGATTCAGCCTGCCCCAGGCATGGCCGTTAGAATGATTTGGAGAGAGCACCAGCTGATGGAAGATGTCTGTCTCGCTTTACCTTCCAAATTAAGTGAAAATAAATGAATAATTTTCAAATAAGAAAAGCTAGTATATCTAAAGTTCCTAAGAGTTAGCTAAATATTAGCTGTTAAAATTTTCCAGGAAGTACACTGAGCCTTAACTTCTCACAGTCACCCATGAGATAAATACTATTGTTACTCCCAGCTCTGCAGATGAGAACACTAAACAGCAAAGAGCCTGCTGCTGTTCCAGTTACCACAGCTGTGTAGGACTTTGCCCTGACACCTATGAAGTCAGAAAGCTACTTATTAGTCTATGTATTCTGCGGCCCAGAGGAACAGACAGGGCAGAGATGTTCACATCTGCTCTGCAAGGATCTTCCTAAAGCCACCAGGTAGCAGCGATGGAGCTTGGGAAGCAAGATTGCGACTCTAGAGTCCCATTGTCCATTATGTGCTGAGCTGGAAAATGGAGAAAACAGCAAGAGTATCTACTGTGGAACACTGTGATTTCAAATTAGCAGGGCTCTGATTTTCTCACCTTCAAAATGAGGTTAGTAAGGAGTCCCCACCTCTTTGAAATGCTATGAGGATTAAGTAACTGTTAGTAAAGGGAAGTGATGAGCAGATTGGAATAGTTGTATCAGCTCATCAGTTAGGGTCTCCCAGTGGAGAAGTCTACCTGAGAAACCACATAGAGAACAGAGGTGTCAGTTCTGAAAATGATGTGGAAGGACTGTGCCTGCTAGGTGCCTAGATTTAGACCAACCAAGAGGAAGAGCACTTTTTTCAACAGCCCACACAATGGGCTATTGATAAATGCCTACTCTAATTCTCCTCTTTCAACCCTGTTGAGCCCTCATCTTGCATGACAATCGATTGCATTACAGCTTATCTTCTATTAATGATTGTATAATATTGTCTCCCAAATGAGGTTTTCAGAAACAACCTAGTCTGCAGAAAATTCTTAAGACTTTTTTTCTTTATTTTTTTTAAAACTTAGAAAAAGACTGATCTTTCATTTGTTGGGCTCCCCAATTCCCTCGGTGATGAGGCTAGGCCAGAATGAAGCCAGGGATTGGGTACTCAACCTGGTTCTCCCATGGGAGGAGGGGTGGGCAGGAACCCAATGACTTGAACTGTCACTGCTTCCTTCCAGGGTCTGCATTAGCAAGAGGCTAGAGGTAGGAGCTGGAGACATTCTGAAGTCGGATTAGGGTATCTTAATGGGCACCTTAACCCTTGGGCTAAAGGCTTTCCTCCAAAACTCCTACTAGAGAAAAACTAATTTTTAGGAAGATGTTTGCATATAACTAACCTCTCCTGTTTCAGACAGATTTTTACAACCAGAATGTTCCCAGGCTTGTCCACCAGGTCCTGCGACTCACACACAGGCTACCTTCCCCTTCAGGCAGGTCGCTAAATGAAGCAATTGAGTCACTGCCGCCCAGAGCCATAACGCATCCTGACAAAAACATGAAAGATAGTGTATCTCTGCCTTAACTCATGTGGGTATCAGTAGAGGGGAAGAAAGTAAATTCTTTTAAAATACAGACAGAATCTTTTATCAATGAAAAACTGTCATCCGGTCTTTCTTATCTCTTTGTGCAGTGACAGAGGGATTTATCTTTCTTAGGCGCCAGCCTCCGAATGAATATCATGCCTGTTTTGCCAAGGTGAGTAGTTTTTCATCTCTGGGCAAGTAGGTATGTTTTACATAGATGTTGCGGTACACATATGCCATTTGTCATCAATCCCCATGCTCTCCAAGGTGTCCCAGAGCCCTCAGCACTTGCCTGTTTTTTCTAACAAACAGGAGACCCTGCTGTGCCCAAATCCTGTGCTGCAGACCCCAGCTGAGCATCAATCTCATGATGTTGTGGCAGTAAAACTACTCGGCATGATATTACGATGCTAGGTAATTGTCACTATAAATCGGTCCCGTTGGATGCACACAATCAAGAGTTAGCCCTTAGATAAACTAAATCTTGAGTGATAATGGTGCATCATGGTCCATTCATCCTTTGTGACGAATGTTCCACTCTGGTGGTGTTGGTGAGGTGGGGCTATCACCAAGGAAGAGGCTAATCATAAAGGTAAGGTATATAATCAGCCATTACTTAATTATTAGTTTGTAAATGCCTTTATTTTCCTGTACACCTATACATGGTGAATCTCATTATGTTCAGTTTAACTGTGAATGTAAAACTGGTTTATCCAAAATAAATTTTGAGACGTAATCTGTTAGTGGCCATGGTAGTGCCATTACAGCTGCCGGCCTAACAGGTAAAAGAAATTCCTTGCATTGACTAAAACGCCTCTCGCATTGGGTGGTATCATCAAGGTTGTGATCAACATTGTCAAGAAATCTTTCTTCCGGTAAAGAGGATTGTGCTATTTGAACAGTATTTGTAGGCACCAGCAGAGAGCAGTTCATCCTTTTCATTCCTTGAATTTCAAAACTGGTTTTAAACTCTGGTGTGTGTTTTCTTACCCTGAAAATTTAGATTTATGTTTGTATTTCCCCTATGACTTTGCTGTTTTGATGATAACAGAAGAGTATTCTGTATCCAAACGATGGTAGTGGTGGTGATGATGATGCTTTCTGAACATGCTATGTATCTTGTCCCCATTTGACAGAAATATAAACTGAGGCCTCAGAGATCACATAAGTAGTAAGCAGCAGAACCAGAATATGAAGCCATAGAATCCAGTTGCACGATCAGATCTCAACCACTTCTCTATACTGCTGGGCAAGAAGCTCAAAGACAATACTGTATCTTTCCTTGAAAGTTTTCCAGACATTCCAGGGAAGTTCCAGCCTACATCCTCAGAGATGTCCCCTGTGTCACCTCTCTGTGGCTCAAAGTGGGAGGTCTTCTCAGCTCCCATCAAGGCCAAGGTGAGACCAAACCCAGTGGACCAGGAAACACATTCCCCACTTGGATCGAGTCTCAGTGATCCACAGTAGAATCCTCCTGGCTGAGCAAGCTTGTAAATCTTCCTGGTTGGGATCTGGGGCTAACTCAAGCCAAAAAGTACATTTGCTACAACAGCACCGAGCGACACACTCACATAGCTGAGAGGACAGGAGCCAGGGCAGCCCTGGTGAGCCAGCTAACGGGACTCGAAGATGGTATGTGGACAGTTCCAGAAGACCCTTGAGCTTTCACTGCCTTTGGGCTACACACAGCTGCCAAACCAGCGCCACTTCCCAGAATCCGCCGCTCGCACCACCCCCACTTTGTGCCCTGCAGAGCCAGGTGCCAATGCTGGCTGATTTTGATCTCTTCTTAGTTTCATATCTTAGGTCTTTGTTTCCTCCCTGTCTCCAGAACACACACACACACACCCCTGCAAACACACTCATACAGTGCAAGTACCCCCTCTGTAAGGAAAGGAGGAGAGGATTCACCCACTGAACGTGCCTGCCGGCTGCGTCCGTGGTGACAGACCCCAGGTGACACAGTCTGCTCTCTCTTGGCAGAGATGCTAGGGAGCCCCCGACCAGCTCCTCTGCACGTGGCTTCTGCATGTGGCTCTCCCAGGTCACACTGTGTCCATTTACCTAGAGCAGGACTGATGGGGGCAGGGAGGGGAGCAGTTTTATTAGATGCAGCAGGGTGCATGGCTCAGGGAACACTTGAGTGGTTCCCAGTCAGGCATGAACCAGGCTGCAGCTGAAGGTGCTGGAGAGGTGGGGCGAGCGGGCAGGAAGGCAGCACTCTCTCCCCTTCACATCTGGGACAGCACCTGGCTGCACCCTCTAAAATACAACGCCACAGGGAGAATGGGCTCTGATTGGAACCCCATCAGAGTTCACGAAGTAACATTCATGTATGCTAATGGGCTTCAAGGGTTAGTTCATCATCACTACTGGAGTGGGTTGGCCTCCAACAAGCCGAAGTCATAAAACACACTTAAAATCTGTCTTGAAATAGGCAGGGGAAGAGATTTATGATTACTATTCCGCAGTCACAAAAAAAGAGGGAAGCGAAAGAGACTAAAAATGAGTGAAGGTCACCATTGCCTTTACAGCTGATCGACCTCCTCCTCCATGCTCCTGTGCCCGTGGAGTAAATTGAAGTTGGAAACAGAGGGGCATTCTAGATGATTTTTCTGTTGTTACTTTCATTTTCCCCAAGAGGAAAGGGGACAGTCTATTTAAAACAACTGAGCTATTATATCACAGTGCTTCTTGTTTAAAATTCAAGTGCCACTGGAACAGGCTTCAGCAGAAGCAGCACCTAACAGGGTAAATGTAGAATGTAGAAAACTACATTCTCTCCAAAAGAGTATCCCAAAATTACATGCAATTCTCTACTTCAGAGTTTTCCAAAATGTATATATAAAATGTCAATGTACTTACATATATGGCAATACATGCATATTCTATGCAAATCCATGCTATGTGTATATTAGATGCATGTGTGTCTATTTGTATTTATATGTAAATTATTTGACCTGCACACAAACTTGAAGGTGGGATTGAAACAGCCTTGCTTTCAGCTTTGCTTTTCTGACTTCAAGACCAATGTGCTTCCCTTACGTTACTCCCTTTTATTCATGCACTAACCCAATACATATTAAGAGAGTCAGAAAAGAATTTTGGTGGCTCACGTAAAAGAGGCATGCATAGCTAAATGTATTGCTAGGATCTGTCCTCTTCTGTCACTGCGCAGTCTACGACAAAATGCCTCCAATAAAATAACATTTAAACAACCATTGGATTGATGCTGACCCTTGGAAGCAGGAAGTTCAAGGTCAATGGCTCTGGAAATATGGGTAACTATTTAAACCAACAGAGAAATTTTCCCCCTGGGAAGGTGCTTGGCCTCAAGTGGTGAGAAGCGTGCAGGACAGACGCCCAGCCTTATGCCAGGATGGACCTTGGGGCACACCCTAATTGGAGAGTAAGAGCCCAGCAGCCTAGCGGTTAACATCCTCACCTTGCATATGCCAGGATCCCATACAGGCACCGGCTCTAATTCCAGAAGCCCCGCTTCCCATCCAGCTCCCTGCTTGTGGCCTGGGAAAGCAGTCGAGGATGGCCCAAAGCCTTGGGACCCTGCACCTGTGTAGGAGACCCAGAAGAGGTTCCTGGCTCCTGGCTTAAAATCAGCTGAGCTCTGGGGCCCGGCGGCGTAGCCTAGCAGCTAAAGTCCTTGCCTTGAAAGCCCCGGGATCCCATATGGGCGCCGGTTCTAATCCTGGAAGCTCCACTTTCCATCCAGCTCCCTGCTTGTGGCCTGGGAAAGCAGTCGAGGACAGCCCAAACCTTTGGGACACTGCACCCGCATGGGAGACCTGGAAGAGGTTCCTAGTTCCCGGCTTTGGATTGGCGCGCATCGGCCCGTTGCGGCTCACTTGGGGAGTGAAACATCAGATGGAAGATTTTTCTCTCTGTCTCTCCTCCTCTCTGTATATCTGACTTTCCAATAAAAATAAAATAAATCTTTAAAAAAAAAGAGGAGGACAGTTATACAGGCCTCTCAACACTCCTGCACCTTCCCTCTGGCCACATCCAGCTCTGTCTCTTCCAATTCCAGCAGAAATTTCAAAAGGGTTAAAGTGCAAATCCCATTCAACTTGGTATTAATATGCACACTGCTGGAATTGGGAGCCCACTTCTCTCCTCACTCCATGACAGTCTTCCCGCGAACCACCCTGCCTATCCACAGGAGGCCCCAAGGTGTCTCCCACACTCCCAAATCAGGCAGCTTAGCTGCTTTTTCTTCATTCCCTCCTAGGCAGCATTTAGACCCAAGCCTATGTGGCCAGTTCTTAGAGTACCACTGGGCTCAATTCCCTCCACTGGGGACTCCCAGCACCTGGAGGCCAGGGGAAGGAAACTGAGAGGGAGGGCTCTTGTCCCCAATTCTATGTCCCTGTGTCACCAAGGTTCTACATTGCCCTGGAGTACACCTGGAGTTTCACCCAATCTCCAGGAACACAGATCTTTCAGGATCCACAAAGAGATGCTCATCTCTCTCAGAAAACATCCTCTTTCTAAGAAACCTCCTCTCTCCTCACAGCCAAACACCCACCATCCCCAAGGTCACTCTGCTGAGGGAATGCCTGTCTGGTCGAAGTGACTTCACACCATCCTGTTACATCTGCTCTGAAAAGTATGAGAAAGCTAAGACAGAAGAGATTGGGATGAAACATTCCTGGGGTAGGTTGTAATTTCTACCCTTACAGAAGTAAGACCCAGAGGAGAAGATGAGATACAACAGTTCAGCCTCAAGATCCACTTGGTCCTCACTGACTCATAGGAGGCGAATTGAACAACTAAGTTGTTGTTCAAACGCTGGCAGATCTGGGCCCACCATGATAGCTTAGTAGCTAAAGTCCTCACCTTGCATTCACCAGGATCCCATATAGGTGCAAGTTAATATCCCGGCTGCTCCATTTCCTTTCCAGCCCCCTGCTTGAGGCCTGGAAAAGCAGTCAAGGAAGGTCTAAAGCCATGGGACCCTGCATCCGTGAGGAAGACCTGGAAGAAGCTCTTGGCTTTGAATTGGCAAGGCCACCCTTGCGGCCATTTGGGGAGTGAACCAGCAGATGGAAGATCTTTCTCTGTCTCTCCTTCTCTCTGTAGATTTGACTTTCCAGTAAAAATCAATAAAATCTTAAAAAAACAAACAAACAAACAAACAAAAAACCTGACAGATCTAAGCATCAGCAAAAAAAAAAAAACTTACTACAGGAAAATCAAGACTCTCCCCACCCTCCTCCACCCCTTGCCTCCTCCACAGTTGTTTCCCTTATATTTACTGAATTCAGTTTCTGATGCAACAATACCTCTCTGCAGAAGGCAAATGCTACTCTAATTTAATACATTCTCACCCCCTTGACTTTCCCATTTTTAAGGCTGACATTGAAGTAGAGTCAGGATGGAGCGAACATGCTTTGGAAGTTGAAACTCTGGCAACCCTGCCTTTCAGAATCTGATCTGTAAATCCTCCAAGCCCTGACCCAGCAGGCGAACAATAAGTCATGGCTCCGGCTCTTCCAACTGCGGTGCAGGCTGGTGCTTCAGGGCTTGAGGTTTCCAAAGAGCCTGGCCCTTTCTCTGGGTCCCCCCCACACACCTGCATTCTTCCATGTTAAAGCTTCCAACGAGTCTAATGTGAGTTCCATGCGTGTAAGGCCTGCAGGACTGGACCCTATGGGAGTGTAAAGTGACAACATAATAGAGAAAAATCACTTTAGCAGGCAACAGTGACAGCTGGGGAGGCATTAGAAAAAAGGGAAAAGGCCTCAGTTTAGACAAATTGCTGAATGAAATGATCACATGAAAAGCACTTCTTACAGCTGCCACTAAGAAATCCAGAAAATATAAAACATGTGCAAAAGTAAATAAAGAAATTTTTTGAATGTTTTCCCCTTTAAAGGTGTGGTAAATGGTTAAAATCCCCTAACAAGATCCGGCTTGTTCTGAGTCATGGGCCCAAATGGAAAAATATGCTTATATGGGTTTTGCACATCAATTATTATATGACCAATAAAATGTAAACAACAAAAGTGCTCCAAAAATGGTGGAAAATTCCACAGCACAATTCTGAGTCCCCACGATTATCCTCTGACCCTCTCATTTCCGTGACTTTTGACATCTCATTACCCTGCATTATACTTTTACAGGCTCATTTTCCAACATATATAAAAATGACTTAATGCATCCTCAGAACCATCTCAATTACCTAATTGATGAGTTCTATTAGCCACTTAAAAATAAAACAGACATTTCCTTAATAAAACTCTGCTGGAGGAGGGGTTAGATGGAATAAAAACCATGTTGCCCAAAAAAAAATTTTTTTAAATAGAAGAGACAGCTTGAGGCAGCAGGGTGGGGCAGCCAAGTAGAAGTTTCAAGAGACTGGTTTCCAATATTAATTCTGCTGCAAATTTGCAATGTGATTTGGGGCCGATATTCAACCTCCTGGGGCCTGCGTTCCAAGATCTCTAAAAAGCAGGGAGGATGGAAGAAGGCTCTGGAGGCCGCTAACGCACTGACTGGCTATGATTTTGAAAACTTTCCAATGGAGGATCCCTTTAAGAATTTGAATGCAAAACCTATTCATTTTCAAATTTAGAGACCAAAACATTTTTAAGTTCTCCCTGCTTTATTGTCTATCCACTTTCAGAACTCAGAAGGACTCCCAGGAAAATTGAATAATAGAGCCCCCATTTTGCAAAGTAGCTCCCAGGACAATCTCAGGTGAAGTCAAAAGGAAGTCTTCTGAAAGCATCCCAGTTTTGTGAGACAGCGTCAGGCATTCCTTGGTTTTCAGGATGGAAGCACCTCACCCGAGGGACCCTAGAGCTCCTATTCAGTTTCTAGGAGAAAAACCAGAGCCACATAACCAAATACCTGCACCAGCCAATACCCTACTCAAGGACACATGCTTTAAGAGAAGAGGAAATTATGACACAAGATATGCTTATTAAAGCAAATACACAAGAAATACATTATGCAACAGCGAGGATGCTTTGAAAGCTCTTTGGAGTCTAGAGATGTGGAGGTGAAAGGAAGGATGGGCTCAAGCATAAACACCTTCTGCTTATTAATGTGCCCTCTCCCTAAGAAGGATGAGGAAACTTAGAACATTATTTGTGGGTCATAAAAACAATACATTCTAAAACTAACCTGCTAGAAATACATTGAATGTTCAGGCCAGCCTGTGGCCTTAACTGCTTTTGTAGGCCTTATAAGGCATGCAGGCAGATGCTCCCCAACTCTACTGGGATGTCACTTACTCTTTCTCTACCGTTACCAAACCTCATAAAGAGTTTTTTTAAAAATGATAGAGGGGTACTGATGTTTGGGTCCCTTCCTCAGAGATTTTAACTTAATTGCTCTGAGCTGTGGCTCTGGCAATGGGATTCCTGTCCCCTTGGATAAATCAACTCAACAGCCAACTATGAGAGTCCTATGTCTGGTCCCTGAAACCCCACAATCCAATAGGGGTGCTTGGCACAGTGGCAGAGTTGCCACTTGGGATGTCCACAGCCCATGTCAGAGGGTTTGGTTCACATTCTGGCTCCTCCAGTTCTGATTCTATTTTCCTGCTAATGCATGTTGCAGATGGTAACAGCTAAAGTTTCAGGTACTTGAGTCTTTGTCACCCATGTGGGCCACTCAGTTTGGATTTTGGGCTCCTGGCTTCAACCTGGCCCAGCCTTGGTTGTTGTGAGACTAAACCAACTTATACAAGATCTCTCCCACTCCTTCAAATAAAGTTTTAAAAAAATTGAAATATTTTTTTTGAAAACAGTAGTTTTCATACCTTACCATGCATAGAATCACTTTGAAGATATCTAAGACTGGGTAGTAGACCTCACCCCTACAATTTCTGACTAAGATGTGCTGAGGAGAAACCTCTGACTGCATTGCCCACACGGGCCAGTGATGCTGATGTGGTTGCTAACGGTCTGGAACTCACACTTAATAACTAGTCCATTTCAGAATGTAAGATGGCTAAATGGGGGCAAAGGTGTTCTACTTTCTGGCCACAGGAAGATAACAGAGGAAAAGGGGAGGAACTACATTCCCAGAAGATAGAGAGGAGTCTACAGTGGAAATTCTGACAGAGAGAGAGAGAGAGAGAGATGCCAGCATTGTGGTCTAGCACATTAAATCTCTATTTGTGAACCAGGCATTCAGTTTGGTCAACAATTCCAGTCCTGGCTGCTCCACTTCTGATCCAGCTCACTGCTAATGCATCTAGGAAAGCAACTGAAGATGGCCAAGCTCTTGGGTCCCTGTACCTGCATAGGAGAACCAGATGACATTCTGTGCTCCAGGCTCCATTCTGGCTTGCTTCTGTCCAATGCAGCAATTTGGAGCGTGAATCAGTAAATTGAAGATCACTCCCTCTATCTCCTCCTCTCTGCAACCCTGCCATTTAAATGAATGAATGAATCAATCAATCAATAAATAAATAAATAAGGAAGATGAAGAGGAGGCACAGGAGACATTGCAAGGCAGGAGGGACATTACAATCATGCAGCAGTGAGCAGGAAACCACCAGCGACTAGCACAACCAGCTTCCAGAAGGTGAAGGGGAAACCATCATCTTGGAACCCAAGAACCAACAGGAAGGAAATGTCATCTCAACAAAATAAGTACAGGCTGCTGTGGCTCACGTCCAGCTGCAAGATTTTACCAAATGGATATATCCACTGTCCAAACTGACTTTAATCTGGCCTAATGGTCGTAGGAAACACGGTACCCACTTAGGCCTATAAAGCTCTCCCTTCCTCTTCACCCTATCTTGGGTATCTGGACCCAAACCGCCAAGGTAGAGAACCAAGCAATCCCTATCACTTAGACTGTTGATTCTGGGACATCTATAGCTGTTTCTATGGACAAAGGAGGCTTTTGTGGGGCTGACAATGGGTTCTCTGCTGTGTTCATTGTGGGACAACAGTGCCCTGTGATTGTGTCCTTTGGGGCAATCACTGTATCTGACTTCAGCAGGTAAGGGTTCCATGCTCATAAGAAAGAACATGTAGATCCTTCGTGTAGTCCAGGTGCCTGCATGAGCTAGGTGCCTGGACACTATGGGTTCCCCCTGGGTGGTTGGTTCACCATGGCAGGCAAAGGCTGATGCTGTGATCATGTCAGTCAAAACGATCAAACTCTCCACACTGCTGATGATAGAGATTACCACATCCAACTTGGGTGTCACATCGGATTCTTGCTCCACCCTCAAGCACTGGCCAGAGCTTTCTGGCCCCACTCAGCATATGCCTCTGGGTATTGGCTGAAGGAACAGATACTCTGCTAAGTTACAGAAGCATATTTCAAAGGGAAAAGAAAACAGAAGAGAACGCCTACAAATGCTGCCACAGATGCCTAAACATAAATGTAGAAATACAAAAACCATGAATAATGAGGAAAATGATTCCCCAAGAGGAACACAACAAACTTCAATGTTAGAACATATGGATGAACAGACTGACAAAATCCCTGAGAAGGGATACAAAAGAATGATCGCAAGATTACTCAAAAACACAGAGAAGCAAATTATAAATTAAAGGAACCCATACACAACACAGATGAAAAACTTTGGGGATCCGGCGGCGTAGCCTAGCGGCTAAAGTCCTCGCCTTGAACGCACCGGGATCCCATATGGGTGCCGGTTCTAATCCCGGCAGCTCCACTTCCCATCCAGCTCCCTGCTTGTGGCCTGGGAAAGCAGTTCGAGGATGGCCCAAACCTTTGGGACCCTGCATCCGTGTGGGAGACCTGGAAGAGGTTCCTGGTTCCTGGCATCGGATTGGCGCGCATCGGCCCGTTGTGGCTCACTTGGGAAGTGAAACATCAGATGGAAGATCTTCCTCTCTGTCTCTCCTCCTCTCTGTATATCCGGCTTTCCAATAATAATAAATCTTTAAAAAGAAAAAAGAAAATTTTCGGAAGAAGATAAAGATAATGAAGGAAATCAGACTGAAATATTAGAAACAAAGAATTCAAAGTCAAACAAAACATACAGTGGAAATCCCTAATAGACGAGGTATGGCAAAAAAGAAGATACAAGGAAGAAGACAAATCATTGGAAATATTTCAACCAGATCAAGAAAAGAAAACTTAGAAAAACCCAAAATAGTGTTTGACATGTATAGGATGTTATCAAACCAGCAAATATAAATGTGTTAGGAATTCCTGAAGGTGTGCATAAAATGGAATAGAAGGCTTATTTGGCAAAATAATATATATAGGGAAACTGAAAGATTACATACACTAAGATATTATGGAAATTCACAGAGGATTTGGTGAAATTGCAAGATATAAAACTAAAATTAGTAGCCTTTGGATACACAAACAACACTATAATAAAGATTTTGCAAGATTAGGATCATTCACAAAGGCTAAATATAATAATAATAATAATAATAATAATAATAAATGCCTTGGAATCCATTTGCCCAGGGACCTGAGAGATCTTTATGATGAAAATTACAAAACATTAAAGAAATAGACAACAAACCAAAGAAAAAGGATTAATCTTCCATGTCCACAGATTGGAAGAATTAATATCATAAAAATATCCATACTACAAAAATGCTAAAATTCATAACAGCTAAAGCAATCTTAATCAGCAGAAGGAATGCTTGAGGCATCACAATACTAGATTTCAAAACATACTATAGGATAGTTATATTCAAAACACCCTGGTACTGTCACAAAATTAGACATATAGACCCAATGGAATAGTATAGAAATCCCAGAAATTAACTTACACATCTACAACCCACTAGTCTTTGAAAAAAGAGCTAAAGTCCATCCTTGGAGAAAGAACAGTGTCAGGAAAATTGGATCTATGCATACAAAGGTATAAAAAAAGACCCCAGTCCTATATCCTATACAATAATCAATTTACAATGGAACAATGATCTAAATCTGTAATCTTAAACAATCAAATTACTAGAAGAAAACATCAGGGAAGTCCTGCAAGACATTGGCCTAAGGAAAGGCTTCTTGGGAAAGTCCCCAGAAGCACAGGTAATAAAAGCAAGAAACAGACAAACGGGACTACATCAAGCTAAGAAGCTTCTGCACTGCACAGGAAACATTCAACAGAGAAAACCACAAGAATCAGAAAAGAATATTTGCAATTTATGCAACTGATAAAAGATTACTATCCAAGATAGATAAAGAGCTCAATAAACTCAACAATAATTAAACAAACAACCCAGCTAATAAAGGAACAAAGGACATGAACAGACATGGTTCAAAGAATTAAACACAATGGCCAACAAAAAATGAAACAAAGCACAGGATCTCTAGCACAGGATCAGAGAAATGCAAATGAAAACCACAAGAGATTTCACTTCACCCTAGTTAGAATAATTATAATAATAAATATAATAAATAATAAGGTAATTATAATAATAAAAAGTTTTAAAGGTACCCAAATACTATTGTTGGGAATGTGAACTAGTACAACCACTATGAAAGACAGCATGGAAAATCCTCAAGGAATCTCAACTAGACCCATCATCCCATGTGATCAGTCATCCCACTCCTGGGAATTTACCCAAATGAAATAAGATCAGCATTTGGAAGTTTTAACCGTTCCCTCATGTTTACTGTAGCACAAGTCACAAGAGGTAAGATATAAAATAAACACAGAAGTTCATCAGCTGATGACTGGATAAAGAAAATGTGGTTTATATGTATGATGGAATACTACTCTACAAAAGGAGAGAATAAAATCCTGTCTTATGCAAATAAAAAATGGAAACAAGTTGAATTCATTTTGCTTAGTGAGACAAACCAATCCTCAAAAGATAAATATCATGTTTTGTCCCTGATTTGTGGTAGTTCATATAGAATACCAAAAAATAATGTATAGGAACCAAATGAATACCTTGTGATTTTATTGTTGGTTTCAGCCCTTATTTATACTTCTGTGGAGCTGTGGTCTTCATACCTTTTATTTACTGAATATTACAATTCAGCTGGTTGTACATTAAGAAACCCTGCTGCCAGACGTATGGACCTCACATGGTGAGTGAGGCGGACCTGGTAATATGGAGGCCTGGGATCTGTTCTCTGTAGAATAGTCAGCTGCTTGGCCATGAGTGAAGACAAGCCTGGTCTTCTTCCACACCCTGTGTTAACCTCCACTGATTCTAAAATCGTCCATCCATTGTACGTGTGGCTTCTTCGTAACCGCTTGAGGTCTGTGCTCACACCATGATGATGCTTCCACTTTTGGTGGACTGAACCCCTTTCCCCAGCTAAGCCAGTGGTCAACACCCACCTAGGTGAGAACAAGTTTAGTGATAGGTAGAGAGAAACCTGGGTTTCCATAGAACCTGAACAAAGCAGTGAGAGACTCAGAGCTGATGGTTGTTTACCTTCCCACTGGCTCAACTTTTCCATTCATTCAACAGCCTGGCCAAGGAAAGGTCAGCAGCCAAAAGCCAAGGAGTGGTCCCCAAGAGGAAGAGTCTCTGCCAGAGAGTCCCACACATTCACTGTCTGAATGAGTCACCATTGACAGAGACTAGAGTAGGATGGGGTTTGTAGGCACTAGTTGGTAAGATGCACCTAGAGTTCAGAATAGAAGTTGGGTGTTGGCAAGACTGGGTGCTAGTAAAGATAACTCCTAGTGGTATTGGTGCTGGTATTGGTATTGGTGCTCCCACCGAACTGGGGGAGTGGGTATTTAATGTGCCAGGCTACTATAGATGGAAACTTGACTTGTATGTATATACACATCATGACAATTAAGGACCTAGAGATTTTTTATACCTGTCATGTATCTACCACTGGAAATTGGAAGCAAGGGAAAGCTAGAGAACATTCAAGAAAACAAAGACAGGAGGGAGGGACAGCGCACAAACTGGGAACATGGTGGGAGGTGATAGGCCTGCACCAGATACCAAAGCTCTATGCTGTGAGGTCAGGTGCTGACCACTTGGGAACTTCAAGACAGCCAACAGAATGACATAAAGGAAAATGAGGAGAAATGGAAAGAAGAGGAACTGAAAGGAGAGAAGAATTACAAAATAAAATATATTCTAGCAAAGACAGTCTTTTGTATACAGATGCATTCATTATTAAAGGGGAAATTTATTACAATTTTGACAACTGCACAGTGAAGGAAAAAATAACATCAAAAACATCAATTAGCCTACTAACCAGTCCTTTCAGCTACAAGCTAAAGCCCAATGGCCTCTCCATCTCTTACCTTTGTCACTGACACTGCTCATAAGTTAAGCATACTGACATGATTATTCTTTTAGAAGGCGGGAATAATTTTTCAGCTTGACCAAATTGCCTTGTCCACACAGTCATGAAAAGCAGATTTTCTTGCTCAATTCCTCCTGCCCACATTACAAAGATACATTTGTAACTCTTAGTCAAGTCTATGACAAGGCAGGTAGCATAGACAGTCCTGGGGTTGTCCTTCTACGCTCTACCTCTCATAAACTCCTTCCAAGGAAAGGACAACCTTTTTAATCCCTGGGGATAACCTAGCTCCCCATCCTTCACAAATAAGAGCCTGAGACATAAGCTCACATTTCAGTAGTTTATTTTTAGAAATGATCCCACACGGTCCGGCGCACTAGCCTAGAGGCTAAAGTCCTCGCCTTGTATGCGCCAGAATCCCACATGGACACCGGTTCTAATCCTGGCAGCCACGCTTCCCATCCTGCTCCTTGCTTGCAACCTGGGAGAGCAGTCGAGGATGGCCCAAAGCCTTGGGACCCTGCACCTACGTGGGAGACCCAGAAGAGGCTCCTGGCTTCTGGCTTTGGATCGGCTCAGCACCGGCAGTTGTAGCCACTGGGGAGTGAATCAGCAGATGGAAGATCTTCCTCTCTGTCTCTCCTGCTCTCTGTGTATCTGACTTGCAATGAACATAAATGAATCTTATGAAAAAAAAATAAAGAAATGATCCCATAGAACAGAAAACAGAGATGGAATAGCTAACTTAGAATGCTCAACAGAAGAGCATACCTGTATTTTGGGCACCACTGTGAAAATTAGGTTTGTGTGGTGTAACACACCTTCAGAATTATTCACCCGAGAGACAAAAGAAGAGAGTAACTACTCCCAAACTTCTGGATCTCCCTACTGGATGATAATTCACATTTCCAGGAAATACGTGTCCGAGAATCAGGGAAACTTCTACAGCATGCTGCATCTTGTTGTCTGAGAAGCTCCAGAGAAACAGGCAAGGAGTTCACTGTGCAGCTGGGTGATCCTATCGGAACATGTCCGTAAGAAGGGAAGGCCAGAGCAGCACCCATGGAAAAGAGCAAGAGGACGGGACGAAGCACATGAAGATTCAATACTATCCTTCACAGAAGAAATGGAGCCCATGTACTGCTTTTCCCGGTGCTTTTGCTTCTGTGTTGATTGTTGATATCAATATATCCATCTGCCATTAGACCTTGAAACCATTTAGCAAGGGAAAGGGACTTCTCAGAGTCTCTAGCATCAGGTTCCCCCTGTTCCCACCTTTGGATATAGACTTCATGGAAGCACATCATGATGATATTCACCTAGATTCGGAGTGGAGCCCCAAGTTCAATTGAAGAAGGGGGTGGCAGGGTTTCATGTGGGTGTGGCACCAGTTTACACAGCTCACGTTTGGGCAGTGGCTGTTCTCTTCGTGCCCACTGACATGTGAATTTGAATGGAGAAGCTCTTCTGATTGTGAAGTTCTTATTAACATCAATAGAAGAAAATAATTTCTATTCCAGCTCAAAAGGAAATCCCCTGATTGTGAGGTGGGTCCCCAACATTTCTGAGGCAAACTTGAGCTCAGTCGTTTGCACTGCTGATCCCTCTTGGCTTTGGAAAGACTATAGCCTCAGACTCACACTAGAAGAACCCAAAAGCAGCCCAAATGCAGGCCAAGCTATGTCCACTGCTTAACAGAGTCAACATTAAACAGAGGCTGACAATTAGGACAAACTCTGTGGGGCCTCTATTCTGCTCCTCTCACACATAGGCACATTGGAATCCTTTCACCTCATTCCTGGTCCTCTACGTCACCCTCAAAGCCGACTGTCTCCCTGTGTGTTCTCCCACATCAACCCAGAGGCAATTGCCCAATGAGTGCTTCAAAGTACCTTTTGGGCTGTGTCAATCCCCAGTGAATGCCTTCAGTATTAAGTCATTTCCAAGGTAAAATCAGAAAATGGCATTTTCCATAACAGACATTTAAGAGGTTAAACTGATGTCCCAGGTTTATTTCTCTTAACCCTCAACACAAATCTTAAGGTTCAACCTATAAGAATTAATATGTGTACTTGTATGTGAATACATACCTACCTGACCACTCACAGTCCAGCACATACTAAACTGTCATTGTCCCTTTCCTCCAAGTGGCCACCTCAAGCCTTTGACTTCTGAACAAAGTAGGTAGAAATCCATTCCTAGCCATTATCTTTGGTCCCAACATCACAGCCATGCACAAGCTTGTTTATGTAAATAACTCCTGACCACTTTTGCTATACCAAGACCTGGATAAACAGATAAAAACAAAGCACAGCTCCTGAGCTCAAACAGTGCAGCATCCAGTTGGAGGAAAAAAATTGTTAACAAGATGCCAGCCACCACGTACACTTGGTGATCTGTCCCCGGGTCTGCTTGGGCTTCGGAGGCTGCTCCCTTCGGGGTGAGTACACCGACGGGGGGAGGTCTCCATGCCTGGGCAGGTCTGGGGCCCATTGGGTGGTGAATGGGATTGGGGAGGGGCACAACCTTGGGCCTGGGGGTTTAAACATCCAGCAGCCTCCGGGCTGCTGGCGAGTCTCAGGACAGGACGTCTCATGCCTGGATCCCACATGCCAGCCACCATGTACACGTGGTGAGCTGTCCCCAGGCGATCAGTGCGCCATTTGGTGCCAGGCTCCACCTGCTGGCTGCCTGGCCAGGAACTCTGGGGTTTTAGATCTTTGAATCGCTGCTTACGTAGCTCCAGGTTGATCCCACTGTGCTTCTGGGATGTGAATCAATCCTAAAGATTCCCCATGACAGTAACTCCTCCTTTGAAGAACTTGTAATCACTGAACAATGCTGACCTCCAAACACCAGTCCATGCAAAAGGTATGGCTTGGGGCTTGTCCAGCAGAATCATATCCTGTTACCTGATGTGATGATGGATCAGGAGAAGGGTCACATTAGGCAGGGCCATAACATTAACTAGCACTCGAGAACCATATCCGGGGGTAGATTCTGTGGGGGATGTGTGGGCCAAACCCTGTGGAAATTCTAGCCCCACTGGTTAGTTCTAGAGTAGCGGTGGTGATGGACTAAGCTAGGTGTGACCAAGGAGCCTGCCATCAATCACAGGTAAAGGGACTGACAACAGTCTGGACTGATCAAGGCAGCAGCACCCAAATGTGCATCCTGAATAGGGTGTGGGGTGGGCCGGGCTGCAACACTCACCAGCTAATACACAGCCAAATGTAAGGCCAGATTTCACCAGAACCTGGCATAAAACCCAATGGCATGCATCAGAACTGGGTCTGGGAGTGAATTAAGTGGAGGAACTTGGGAAACTCCCCTGGCGAATCATAGCTCCCGCTGGTGAACACTTGGTTCCAGACCTGGGGGCTGGACAAGCTGGGCATAGTAGCTGCAACAGCTGGGTAATGTGTCAATTGGTAATGGAACAGGATGGACCGGGCAGGACTGAGCAAACCTTAGCCTACAAGAGAAACTAGAGATCAGCATGGAGCACAGGTCATGCCGAGCTAGGCTCTTGCACCTACTGGTCTGTGTGAGCCAAGAACACTAAGCCACAGTGTCTAAGGCAGAGGTCTGGACAGGTGAGGGGCTGAGCCAAACTGAGTCAGAGCAACCACTGGCATGCGCACGATCTATGGCTGGGAACAGGCCCGGTTGGAGAGCTAAGGGGATACCCTAGCTGGGTTGAAATTCCCACCAAGGGATGCATGGGCTGGAATGGGGGCTGCGTTCTGATCAGGAAACGGTTGTAGTCTCCCTTGGCACAAGTGTGGACTGGGATTGGATGCACTGAGCCGGGCCAGACTCCAACACCGTCTCGTGTCCTGGAGGACCAGGGTAGATGTGGGACGGACTAGGCTAGGTCTCAACCCCTACTGAGCCATGTGTGAGTTGTAAGTGGGTATGGACGAGCCATGACTGGGCTGAAACATCCAACAGCAAGGACCAGAATGGGTTGAAGGCCAGTCAGGAAAAGCCACTGTTCCTGCTAGGGCAGGAGGTGAACTGAGTAGGGCTAACTCATGGACCCCCTGGTATGCGTAAAATCTGGCATTGGAAGAGGTTCTGATGGAGGAACCTGGGCAACTCCTATGGCAGGACACAGACCCGGCAGGTAAGCGCAAGAAACATGATAGGAAACAGCCCAGAACAGGCCATGGAAAATTACTCACTGGCATACATTCGGCATGGGTCAGGGGCAGACCAGGCTGAATCAGTTCACATCATACACTGGCAAATTCAAGTACCAGGACAGTGTGGGTCAAGTCGAGTTGGGCTGCAACAAAAACCAGTGCACAATAAAGAATGCCAAGGTGAGGTTGCCTGTACCAGGTGTGACTGCAGCGCCCATCCAGCACGCGTGAGAACCAGGAAGGTAGGGGGCAGAGCCGGCAGGGAATAAGGCGTGGTCCCCTTGCTGGACAGCTACTCCCACTGGAGAGCGTGAGCTGGGATGGGGGCAGACCAGACTAAGCAGGGCTACAACACCTGTGCGCCGCATGTGGACTAGATCAGGGAAAAGCCAGGATGAGCTGATTATTCCTACTGGTACAACCAAAATTAGAGTGGGTAAGGGTTGTTTGAGCTTAGCTACAGCTTCAGCTGGCAGAAGCTGGCACTGGGGTCTAACTCTGTCAAGTCAAACCACAGAACTACCTGGAGAGTGCATAATCTGGGAGTGGGAGAGGCCTGGGAGGGAAATAGTGGGCTCCTCCCTCTTGGGTTACCACTTCCACGGGAGGGCACGAAAATTAGGACAGGGGCTGGAGTGGCTAGGCAGACCCAACAGCAGCTGTGTGGGTTGCATAGTGGATCTGGTTAGATGGAACTAAGCTTTAATACCCATTGACGTGTACGAGAGCCAAATGGGGTGTGGGACAGACTGGACTACTGCTACACATAATGGCAAACCAGGATAGGGGGTGGGCCTGATGGGAGTTATTGTGGGTCGCTCCAACTGGGCTGCAGCTCCCACTGGTTTATGAGAGGGCCGAGTATGTGCTGGGCAGAACCAGGCTGGACTGCAACACCCATTGGTTCCAGTGGAAGTCGGGGCTGAAAACAGAACCAACCCAGCGATTTCAACCACCAGCTGATTGGGGCAATGGACTGTGCTGGGCCCCGTACTTGCTAGTACATGCAAGAACCTGGTCTGGGAACACCTCAGAAAAGTTTCTTTGGAGATCTCCCCAATTGAAATGCTGGACTCAGAATCCTAACCAAGAAAAGACAGAAGACAGAACAGGTCAATCAACCACCTCAGCTATATGTTGGCAGCGAAATACTGGGCAGAGACTCTATGATGGACTATGTCAATCAGTGGATTCTTCAACGACCTCATCGTGCTTGGAGTGGCGATTCATAACTGGTGAACTATCCAAACCACTTGAGCAAGACCCCCCGAGCATGCCCTATATCAGGGACCTGGGGTGGGTGGGAAACTGAGTGGGCCTTCTCCGTTATTATCCCCCTTTAAACATGAAGGAAACAATATGGAAATAATAGTCTTACCCACTTTCCTATAGTCCTTGAACGTTTTTACGCTAACTATGTTTAAAAAAAAGTAAAATAAAAAAAAAATACTTAGTCCTTTAAAAAAATTGTTAACAAATTACAAAACACTGTGATGGCACATTGTGTAAGAGGGGTGGGTGACTCACAGAACTGGAAACAGTGTGATCAGCAAAAGGAGAACTCTCAATGTGAATTCTAAACAAGAGAAACCATCAGACAGGTGAGTTAAGAAAGGACATCCATCTTCCTGTTGCAGAGATGTGGCAGAGTGAAGAGGTACAAATCACAGCCGATGACGTCTGTTACACACCCCCAGGGAGATCCTAGATGGTGAGAGAGATGAGGGGGCGTGGACAGATGCCCGGTGAGCAGCCCGCTCTTGTTCTGCAGGCAGTGGGAACCATGGCTGAGCTACAGGGAAGATTGCTTTGGAAAAATCTCTTCCCAGATTCCTGCAATAGGGATGATGAACTTGAGACAAAGCTAAAAGATCAGTGAAGATACTGGGATGGTGCAAGTAACAGAGAAGCCAAGATGAGCCAGAGCAGTGGCTGAAGGAACAGCATTGCAGGGAATACCTTTGGTCACAGTTGAGTGTCAGCTGGGTTTTATAATACAAGAACAGGGGACATAGCAAATCCTAAGAAATAATGCAGAAGAGAAATTGCTTTGGGATAAGTTCTGTGAAGGCAAGGGCAAAGCTCACTCTGGTGCCCATGGTGCTAAGCAATATACCTGGCACATCACAGATCATCAATTATGTGGAGGAAGGAAAGGAGGGAAGAAGCTAGGCACATGAGCAGGAAACTGGCTCAGAAGCTGGGTAGCTGGGACTTGAACCAGCACTCTGATAACAGAATGCTGGCATCAGAGACAGCAGCTTAACCCACAACACCACAATACTGATCCCAGTGCCACTTAGGAACACACTGCTAAACTCTGTCCCCAGAATGCTCTTCCCCCAGGTCACAACTAACCTCCTTAGAATGACCTTGCCGATTCATACATCCATGGCACAAAGCCAGGAGCCACCACCTCCATACCTTTTATTCTGTTCACAGCACAGATCACACCCCCAAATTAGCCTTTTTTAAAAAAAAAACTGATTCCTTATATTTATTATGTGCTTTATTCCAGTGGAAAGTATGTTCCAAGACAGTGAATATCTTGTTTTCAAAGATCATTACTGCATCTTCCAGCTAAGAACAGTGGCTGGTACATTTTATACACTCAATGAATATTTCCCCGAATGAGTACCAAATTAAAGAGTTGAAGACATACAGCTGTAAGAACAGATCATATAGTGTAGCGTTTGGTGAATAAAAAACTCAAGGAGCAGAATGGTATCTACAAGAAAATTCCAATTACACATACAAGAAGTGCAGGCATGTGAGGCACTGATGGTTTACACGTCATTAACATCATTCACTATGCGAAGGACAGGAAAGAATGGCATAAAAGAAAACTATGCCGGGAGAAACAAGCCAAGAGAAAGAAGGCATCATGGACCAGCTTTGATCAGAGCAATGAACTTGAGGTGTAGGAAAAAGTGAGAAGAAAAATGAAAGGTACTTCATTTCAGATCAACACAGTGATTGCTTCATACACAGAGAGAGAGAAATATTAGATAACTGTTTAGTGACCTGCATATCCTGGATTTAATTCTTCACTGACTTCTTGGTTGTCGTAAATAAGGATCCCCTCCAAGAACTGTAAAGCAGACAGACGCAAATTGTTTGGACAAGGTGTCCACTGGGGGGTCAACATTCGGCCACCCAGTGTGGGCAGCCAGGGGCCTCACCCTGCTTACAAGGTGAGCAGAGTACCTTGCTGCTCAGGTTCCACCCATAAAGATCACACTCCTGGCTCACTGAATTTCCTAATGGCCTGCCTTTACTTTCCAACCTATTCCAACAGGTTGGTTTTTATGACTTCCAGCCACTGGAAAACGCGGTAGGCTCCCTGGGATACATGGGGGGAAAGCAGGTGACCAGCTGATGAGTAGACAGAGGTGCCCACAGCTGGCTGCCTGGTCTACATACACATCTCCCTAGACTCAGGAGTAGTTCAGCAAGAGGAAATTTTCAACAGTCTGGCAGACCTTTCTCCTCTCCTGGTCTCCACAGTGCAGGAGCAATGTATGTTGGCGCTGAGGAACTAAGGGCAACATGCTCAGGACTCTCTTCCCATCTCCTCAGGGCTGTTTCCTGGAACCTGAGCTTGTCACTGTGTCATTCACTTGCGGCTATTGCACAATGAGGCTGTGAAGCCAGCGTGTCTCATCTATCCCAGAACATTGCAAAGTATGCACTTCCCTTTTCCGTGTTTCTCACCTGGAGTGATTGCTTTTCCTTTTTCACCTATTAACCCCAAATTTTGGACCACCCATCCAGTTAACTTCTTGTCTGGACTGCCTTATTATCTACACTGCCTTAACAGTGACTTTCAAAATATGTTTTTGTTTGCATTTTTTTAATTCTAAAAGTTTTAACAACCACTAAATCTACATGAGGATATACACACATTCATACGCTCAAGTGTCCACATGTGTCACAGAGCAACCAGGCCTGCCTTTTTTCACAGTTGTCCTCCTATGTTGTCAACCATCCCTATTACCTCTCATATAAAAGGGAAAGTTATACAAAGGGAACAAAAAAATAAGGAAACTCGCTACTCTTAAGATAACTTGCTGGTAACCCCTAGTAAATGACAGCCAGGCAATACTTCAAGAACTCAGGATTTGGAGCTTGAATTTCAAGCAAACATCTTGCATTTCTAACGAAAAGTGGATCCTTCCCCCCTCTTCCACCCTTGCTTTTGAAGTGCTCTTTGGGAACTGTTTGAGTGTTCTTTGCAATCTTTTATACCCAGCCTAAGGAGTCTGACAAACGCTCTCCTTCCCTTCAAAGGCTTGTTAACTGTGTGATGAATACACCTGTCACTTCCAATTCTAACCTTACTTTCTGTTGTGATGGCTGTAGAATTTGGTATCTATGGCAACTTTTCAGTGGCTCAACATCGATTAAAAATGATTGGCTTATCAGAGTTCCCTGGTTGATTGATGGAAATGATCAGTTGCTCAAAATAATCATGACAGTTAGACTCTTGATTAGCTAGTCTTTACAAAATTCAGAAATTTCAGATTTCATTACTTTCTTTTTATTATTTTCATGCAAAATAACTAGGATTTAATTCTACTGAGGTAGTTAAAAGTTAATTTGGAATGGCTTGTTGAAGGAACTGTGATTCATTTCACACATCTTACTTAGAAGCTGCCAAATGATATGTTTTATCTGTTCTGGAACATCCATGCCTGAATTTTCTAATATCCCAAGGTTAAAGGTTAATTTGAATTTTTAAAAAATCAAGTTTGGTACAGTGAAACATTTTAGTCAAATTTAGAGCATCTACAAATTAATTAGAAAGATTTTCATTCTAATGCTTCCTCCAGGATGTGAAACCAGAAAAAAGAATATTATAAAGAAAAATATATTAACTGGAAATTTACCTCCCCAGGGAATTTAAAACCATTTTCTTTGAATGTAGCATTTTAAAGACTTGTCTTCCAAAGTGTACTGATGTACCAGTGAAAGCAAACAAGACAATTTCACTTTGAATACAAAATTTTCCTAGAAAGGTATTTACTTTAATCTGACATTGCTGTTGCTCAATATTTTATTAACATTTAAAAAAGGGTGGCAGCATTTAGGGTTAACATAATTCCTGGTTTTTAAAAGCAATCACAAACTGATGATTAGTTGTTAAGATTTTTTTTTTTTTGAAAGAGCTAGAAAGAAGGAGAAATAGAGATATTCCATCTGCTGACTCATTGCCCACATGGCCTCCATGGCCAGGCCTGAGCCAGGCTGCAGCTAGCAAGTAGGGCCTGCCTCCAGGTCTCCCAAGTGGGTGGTGGTATCTCAAGCATTTGAGCCATTCTCTGATGCTTTTCTTGTCCATAAGTAGTGAGCTGGATCAGAAAGACAGAAGCCAAGACATGAACTGATGCCTATAAACAATGCCTGTGTTGCAAGTGGCAGCTTTATTTGCTATGCCACAATGCAAGCATCACAAAGTGGGTGGTTAAATATATCTATCATCTCACAGACCTGAGTACTAGAAATCCGGGTATCAGCTGCTTGCTTCCTCTGACACCAGGCTGGGGCTTCTCATGTCTCTGCAAGCTCTGGTGTCTGCCGGCAGTCCTGACACTCCCTGGCTTGCAACTGCATCCCTGCATGGGATACCAACTTTGCATCCCTGTGGCCATGTGGCCATCTTTTCATGAGGATGCCAGCCTGGTGGACAGGAGCCACACACTACTTCAGTATAACCTCATTGTAACTACTTAAGTCTGCCATGACCTCCTTATGTCCAAGCAAGATCAAACTCTAAAATGCTAGTGGTTGGGAAAAACTCACACACTGCAATGACTAGCATTCTAAGACTGTAGTGGGATCCTTGATGTTGCTTAAGATGGAGTTAAGAGAGACTGCTGTTTCTGATGTTTGAAGGTGAGCATGGCTGTAAAGCTGGCCACAAATCACCCTCCTCCCTGTTTCCTTGTCCTTTTACGGGGTGACTTTGCAGCAACTCCCACAGAGTGGGAGTCTCCACCTCTTAATTCTGGCTGACCTTGTGGTTTGCTTTGGACAAATGAGCAAACCCGTCATGAGCAGAACCTTTCAAAGCCCTCAGCAGATAGGCTTTCTCCATGCCCAGGCTACTGCTGAAACATGAGAAATGGCAAAAGGCAGAATCAAGGCCAACAATGGTGACTGGGCACCCCCTGAGCTGGCCCAGCTGTCAGTCACAGACACACTCCTTACACTTACCAAACTGGTCAGCCATCGCCCACATTGAGACCAGCAGAGCACTCCAACATGTCCAGCCCAAACTGCCCATCTGCAGGATGTTTAACTTAATGCAAAAACATTGCTGCTTAAAACTACCTAAATTTTCATCATTTTTTTCTGATGATTACAAAATTTGTCCAAATTTTCTGGAGATTGCTTACACTAAAACTTCTGTTTTTATGGTCTCCACAATGATGGTTTGGAGGTGAGTGTTGTGGTGCTGTTGCTTGGGATACTGCATCTCCACTGGGAGGCACTACATAGGACTGAGCCCCATCTGTACTTCAGATCTAGCTCCTTTGTAATGTGCCTGGGAAGCTGCAGATGATAGTTCCGGTACTTGAGCCCCAACCACCCATGTAGGAGACCCAGAAGAAGTTCCTGGCTCCTGGCTTCAAAACAGTTCATTCCTAGCAAGAATCTTCGGAGTGAACCAGCAAGTAGAAGAGCAATTGTCTCCCCACATCCCTTTCAAATACACAATATTTTTATTTAAATATTTGTTTGGGATAAAATAAGCACTGACATAGTTTAGGAGCAGGTGGGAGGAGGGCTGACCGTGAAGGAACTGTGCAAGAGTTTGCTATGAAGTTCACTTACCTTCTGTCCTTTCTTCATTGGCCCGTGAGCCTTCGGGACAGAGAAAGGAGCCAGGCCCACTAAGAGTCATCATGATGAGTCATGTTCCCACTAAAGCCAAGCAGGAAACTTTCTGGTCAGTCTGATTTAAGAGGACTCAAGGAAGAGATCTCCATAACTAGTCACAATCATTGCTGGCCACAAAACCTGGAACTCTCTAGCCATATGGGACTATTTTTCCCAGAATCCACCCTGGTAGAAACTATGTCTGAGACTCAGCTTTGGACAATACCTAATAAAGAGAACTCAACTCAGAATAGGAACTCCTGGGATGTTCTCCCCCAAAGGGACCTACATCTACTCTTATCCACTCAGCCCAATCTCTACCTCATACACACCTACCCTTTGGTCTTCCACATCACAACCAGAGCACTCTTCCCAAAACACGAAGCTTATGCTACAGATTCACATTTCACATTTCTACAAATGGTGCTAGCCAAGATGCATATACAAATGTAGAAGGAAATTTTATCCATACTTCTCACCATATACAAACATCAACTTAAGGTCTTCAGCATCAAAGACCTGAATTTAAGACTGGAGGCTATGGGACCTGATGCAAAGGTTCAGTGGCTAAATCCTCACCTTGCACATGCCGGGATCCTATATGGGCACCGGTTTGTGTTCCAGCTGCTCCACTTCCCATTCAGCTCCCTGCTTGTGGCCTGGGAAAGCAGTCAAGGATTGCCCAAAGCCTGGGGACCCTGCAGCCATGTGAGACCCGGAAGAAGCTCCTGGCTCCTGGCTTCAGATCGGCTCAGCTCAGGCAGTTATGATCACTTAGGGAGTGAACCAATGGATAGAAGATTTTTCTCTGTATCTCCTTTTTGCAAATCTGCATTTCCAATAAAAATGAGTAATTTTTTAAAAGACATGAGACTATGAAGTTACTGGAAGAAAACGTAGGGAAAACACACCAAGACATTGGCATAGGGAAGGATATCCTGTGTAAGACCCACAAGGCACAGGCAACAAAAGCAGAACTAAACAGAAGCTTTTCCACAGGAAAAGAAATGACCAGTAGAGTGAAGAGACATCAAACTGAATGGGAAAAATATTTGTATACTATCTATCTGACAAAGGATTAATGTCCCAAGTATGACAGCAACTTAAAAAATTAAGCAACAAAAATCAACCAGTGCACTTGAGAAATGGGCCAAGAACTCCAATAGACAGTTCTCAAAAGACAACATGCAAACACTCAATAAATACTTGAAAAAATGCTCAACATCTCTAGCCACCAGGAAAATGCAAATCAAATTCACAATGAGATATCAACTCAGCCCTATCGGAATGGCTAAAATCCAAAACACACAGCATGACAAATGCTGGTCAGAGTGTGGAGAAAGGGGAACATTTATACACCGTAGGTGTGAATGCAAATCGGTGTGGCCACTATGGAAAACAGTGTGCAGATTTCTTGAAAAGACTAGAAAGAGACTTGCCAAGTGATCCCACAAGACTTGCACACAATGAATCAGAGATACCTGCAACACCATGCTTATAGCAGCACTGTTGAAAGAGCCACAATTTGAAATCAAAGTGTCCATCACCAGATGAACGGACAAAGGACATATGATGGGGTAGGCATAACAGGGTAGCATACTAATCCTCCACCATCTAGGGAGTGAACCCAAGGGTGGGAGAGCTCGCTCTCAATCCCTCCTTCTCTCTCTGTAAAAATCAGCCTTTCAAATAAAAGAAATAAAAATAAATAAATAAGAAATTGTGTTACATAAGTACAATGGAATATTACGCTAAAAATATAACTAAATTCCACCATTTGCAACAAAATGGACTCAACTTCATATTGACTAAGCCAGAACCAAAAAGACAAGCACTGTATGTTCTCCCTCATATGTTGGAGCTTAAATTTTTAAAAAAAGGAAAAAGAAAAAATATATCTGTATATTTGTATGTATCAGTATCACTACAAATGTAGTTTTATAAGACTTTGTTTTATACCTTTGTCAAACCAGTGGTTAAGAATGTACTTTATAATTTACTGTACATGGGTAAAAATAGCCAATTTTCCATTCAATTACTGTTTAATCTCTTTAAAGATTTCTTTCTTTACATTGAATAGGCAGATTTACAGAGACATCTCTTATCGACCGGTTCATTGCCCAAATGTCTACAATGGCTGGAGTTGGGCTGATCTAAAGCCAGGAGCTTCTTCCTGGTCTCCCTTTTAGGTGCAGTGACCCAAGAACTAGAGCCATCCTCTCATACTTTTCTAAGTCATACACAAAAAGCTGGATCAAAAGTGGAGCAGACAAAACTCATACCAGCACCCACACGGGATTCTGGAGCTGCAGGCAGAGGCCTAGCACGCTACACTACCATGCCAGACCTTCAATTATTGTTTGTAAATATTTTCTGCATTCCCACTAAACTAAGGTGTTTTTGCTTTATACTTTTAAATTTCTTGTTTGGTGAAGTATTAAGCCTTTTACTGTGGTGTAAGTCTAGAGTTTATTACACCAAAAGTTATAAAAGGGGGGAGAGAGAAAAGGAGCAAAGAAGGGAAGAATAAAGGAGGAAGGAGGAGAAGGTCATCGCATCCTTAAAATTTTATCTTATCTTCAAACTAGTAATTAAAATTTTAAATAATTTTTAAAAGAAAAAATAGTATTAAACAAAATTTCTGCAATTTCCTGTTGTTCTTGGACTAACAGTCAGACTCATTAATGCAGACTCAGTGGCTATGTTAATTTCACAAAACAGCACAGGGGCTGGGCCAGCAGACACGTTCATCCTCAGCATTGTGAGGCTGGCAGTGCAAGGTCAAGATGGCAGCAGGGTTGGTGTGTGGCAGTTCCCTTCCCGGCTTGCAGGATTGACTGTCCTCCTAGACCTGTTCTCTCTGCGTGCACAACCCAGCGTTTGTCTTAAGCACACCAATCCTATAGGATCAGCACTCGACTTTTAGGATCTCTCTTATTAAGCCCCATAGGTGGGCTTGTTAGACTTGCCCTCTGTCCCCTTTCCAGACCCCTGACATGCCATTAGCTAGCCATTAGATTCCACCCCTCCACTTTTCTGGAACTCAACCATGTTGATTTTATATGTGTCCGTGTTATGTCTCATCCTCCGGACAAAGTAAGTTTCAAGAGAGTGATGGGACCCAGTGCAACAGCTCAGGGGCTAAATCCTTGCCTTGTGTGGGCCGGGATCCCCTTTTGGCACCAGTTCATGTCCTGGCTGCTCCATTTCCCATCCAGCCCTCTCTTTATAACCTGGGAATGCAATAAAATATGGTTCAAGCCTGAGGACCATGTGGGACACGCAGAAGAAGATGCTAGCTCACACCTTTAGATCAGCTCAGCTCCAGCCTTTATGGCCATTTGAGGAGTGAACAGATGGAAGATGGAAGATCTCTCTGTCTCTCCTTCTCTCCATAAATCTGACCTGTCTTTCCAATGAAAATAAATCAATCAAAAAAGCACTGAATAATCACATCTAACTTAACTCGTCAGTTTATTACCCAAGATATTAACAATTTGCTGAATGAGTGAGGTGTTTCACAAAGGGCTGAAGATTTATTATAAGTACATAGGCCAACCTAACATGGAGATATGGAAATGATTCCATCCTATTCACGTATTTCTTTAGCACTTACTGTGGACTGGGTCCAGAGAACACAGACTAAGTAACATAGGTAAGGGCCAAAGAAACTTTTACAGGTCTTACTGAATCATAATTTTTGTGCCTTGTATATTCACTCTTCAACCTACTTTGGCCTGAGTTTTAAAAATAACCATGGACCATTTAAAACTATGTAATGTTTACTTAGCTTTGCTGTTTACATTCCTGGCACATATATTACTTGAAATTATTCATGTTAAAAATGAAACTCATCCCTCAGCATTCAAAGGTAAAAAAAGCTCTACTTTTCAGAGAGCTAATCTGGTTATGGTCTCAGGAAAATGACCACCAGTCAACACTTTCATGGTCTCAAAAGAGAAAATCTAATACAAAAATTAGTAAGAATTTTTAAATATAGACATAACTGACACATGTATACTAATTCTAAAAATCATTTTCTAGGACCAAAGTGAACGATGATCAAATGCAGTGCACATTGTTTCACTGCATTATAATAAATACTACATGAAGAGGAAGTGAAAATAAAACATGTAGACCATCTTCACACAGATGCTTCAAAAAGTCCTGCAAAGTCTAACACACGTGGAGAGAATGAGGTTTAGAACCTCAGCTTGGTGCTTCTGAAAGCCCTTGCTGCTACTTGATGTTTTCCTGCCAGGCTCCTGTCAGGGGCTTTCCAGAGGTTATCCTGATGTCCCCAACCCCCAGGAGGAGAGGAATCACCAGGCCCATTTTGCAGAAGGGAAAGTCTCAATTCAGAAAGCCTGAAATGCACAAACAATGCACAAAGTTGGATTCCCACTCCAGTTAGCCTAACTCGGGGTCCTTCTTGCTGCTTGGATTCTGCACAAAGCCATCAAGAATAGATCCTAGATGACTCCCTTTGCAGAAAACTTGGGGTCTGAGCAAGTAAATGAAGTGAGTTCACATAGGTTTTCTCTCTATTTTGAGATGGAAAATGCAATTCCTAAACGTCTTCTGGACCTGGAGAGAAAAAGCAAATATTCTAAAGGCTTTCATCTGTCTCCATGAAGCAATTTAGACTATTTCCCCTACAAGAGGCATTTTTAATCTCGACAGATCATGAAACAAATGCAGCCTAATGCAAGGCCAGGCAAGCTGCACTGGGGACACCAGCAAGAGAGAGGTCCCACAGACATCTACTCCCCAGCCACGGCAGACTCTCCAACCTCCTCCAGGGAGAGTTATTCCTGATGGGTAAATTGTTCCTCCAGGAATCCTGCTTTGAAATGCACAGGACCTTGGCACAATAATGAAGTCATCAACTCCTTGACTTGCTTGGCATACTCAAAGGCAGTTAGCCAATCAACCATCATGCTTTAACAAAAAAAAGGGGGGAGGTCTAAACAAGAAGTGGGAAGGTGTAATTGGCTTTCCCCTTTTCTCCAAGCTGTCATAGAGCAACCCTAGCTGTGGCAGAAATAGATCTTCCTTCTCTCACTCCCAGTAAATATTGTGTTTGATATTCCCATCTGTGACATGGGAATAAAGATAATAAACATTCCACAGGGTTGAAATGGCTTTGAGTGAAATGAGTCAAAGAAGCCCCAAAAACTGTTCTGACCCTAAACAGGATGCCAAAAACTGCACCTATCTCAGAGGGATCACTGAATCTATGTGAGTGTTTTACGCTCTCTAACCCACAGAAACACATTTCTAATGCAAGAATAACAATGTGCAGCATTGGAAATCTCATGCTTTGCTTGATTCTTCCCACACAGATACCTTAAGTGCCTGCAGCACAATAGGCAGGATGCAATTAAAACCGTGATGTACCCATTTCAGTATCTGTTGAGCTTACACTTTGGAAAGAGAAGCAAAGGCCAACAATAGTTCTGGACAACAATTGACAGACACTTTCAGAAGGAGTGACATTCCAAACTGAGCTGAAGAGGAGCAATTGGGCCAGTAAGAACTTAGCTGAGGGGGATCCCATCTGTGGTAAAGCCAGAAGCTTAACATAACATGTGCATGCCAGGGGTTAGCAAGAGTGGCCAAGAGTGAAAATCTCATAGAGGCAAGACCAAGTTCACATGTGACCCAAAGCCATAAGGTCATATGGAAGATTCTGGACTTTATCCTACAAGAAACAGTGTTGACCTTAGTCTCTGCTAGGCATGGAGGAAAGTGTGGACAGTCATGGTCACTAGACAACCTTGGTCACTCCCTATCCATTCAGCAGGAAGCTACACAGTGTGGATGAGGCAGAAGTAAAGCTAGCCCATGTCTTCTGGCACAGTTGTTCCTCGTGACCTTAATCCAACCCCTGCCATTCCAGAAGATAACAGTCCCCACACAACAATCCTTTTCTTCTTTCCTACTCTTCCACTCTCTACTCTTTCCTGCTCCCTCTTTAGGATCCGTTCCTAAATGTGAACAGCAAATTTTAAGGTTTTCTTGTCAGATTGGCAGAAGTTTAAAAGACTAATAATATCAAATGCTGAAGCAGGTGCCAAGAAATGCCACATTATCATTCATTTAGGGAATGTGCAACTTAGTGATTCCTTTTTGAAAAACAATTTGGCAGCATCTATAAAAGTCTTACACGCATATTTCTTATGATCGAGCAATTCCACTTTCAGGAATCAAGCTTCTAATAGTACTCGCTCACATGTTCAGAGCAGGGTGTTACAAGTTATTCATAGCTATTTATCATGGACGATACTACAAAACTGGAGTCAATGTGAATGTTCATCAATTCCCATAAATGTAGGCATATCCATGCCACAGAATATCAGATAGTCAACAAAAGAAAGAATTAAGCCTACATGATTTAGCTGGAGTTGTGGCACAGCAAGTTATGCTGCAACCTGTGACACCAGCATCCTGTATGAGCACTGTGCATGTCATGGCTGCTCCACTTAAGATCCAGCATCCTACTCATGTGCTTGAGAAAACATGTACTTGGACTGCCACCAACCTGGGGGACCCAGATGGAGTTCCAGGGTCTTGGCTTTGGCCTGGACTTGCCCCTAGCCAGCAGATGAAGGTGTGTGTGTGTGTGTGTGTGTGTGTGTGTGTGTGTGTGTAGTTTCTCTGTAATTCTGCCTTCCAAATAAAATATTTTAAAAAGAAAACCAAAATGATTTCTAAGACATGTCAAAAAAAAGCGAATTGCAGAGCAGTTTGCTGTGTGCTGTTGATACTTTTTAAAGAAACGGGTACACATTGTAGGCATGTAAATGAATAGCTAGGAAGCTGGAAGAGCATCCAATGGTACCAGCACATTACTCTGGGCCACAAAGGGGAATATCCTCAATTTCCTGGGTGAATGGAAGGCCTAGAACAGGTAGCTGCAGGTAGAAGGTAAAGAAGGGGTTGTGCGCAGCTGCAAGGAGGCACAAAAACAGAAGTTTTGTTTAAAGCGTACAAAGGTGATGTTTGGGACGATGAAAATTTTTGGGAGACAAATGATTGTGATGATTGTAAAATATGGTAATTAAATTAATGTCACTGCCCTGGGCTCTAAGAAATGGCTGAAGTGGAAGCCTTTATATTAAGCATATTTTATCAAAATAAAAGTGATCAATACAAATCATTTCTCGAGGATTTATTTTCAGAGTTAGACATCTGAGGACAGGAGGAGACGTGTCCTTGGTAAGCAATAGCACTTAACATCAGGAGGTCACCAAAGAATCAGCATCTTGATCTCCCACTCCTCAAGCCCCACATTCAGAATGTTAGCAAAAGTGTTTACACTCTGCGCTCCCAGCCTGCACACCCTTTGAAATGCTCTCCTTTATTGACACAACCTTCTAAACTTCCTACATTTGATGGTGCCAATTGAGAAGCAGACTCATAACTGTCATTTAAGGAGGGAAAAAGGAAAGAAAGGCCCCAATGATTTAGCCCAGTTCCTAAACACTCCTACCTAGAACCCATGGCTAGCTTTCTCACAGCATGCATTCACCTCATTGCTGTGGCAGAGGCGCTCTCTCTCTCTCTCTCTCTCTCTCTCTCTCTCTCTCTGTTCAATTGTCCTCTTAGAGACAAAACTCCCAACTTACCTCCACAAATGAGACTAGAATTAAACTCCCTTGTGACCAAACATCACAATTGTATCTGCACTTCATTTTGCAAAGCTCCTTCTACAAGCAAAGGGACATGGTGACATTCAGCCAGACCACTCTCTAGAGGGAATCAAATAAACACCACCAAATTCAAGTCGGACAACATCTCACTGCTCTTCTACAGGCATCTATAGACATAAGCCAGAAGAGTTGTTTACGCTGGGACAGCAAGCCAGGTTAAAGGCAGAGGGAGAAAGGCTCTCTGATAGAAAGTCCGTCATTGCCACAGGATAACCAAATATCGTCAGTCCTTGATTTTTACAGGCGGGGTGATTTATGAGTCATGACAAAACAGAAGGGATATACCTTGAGTTAATGTCCATTTAGATGAGGGGATAAAACCCTGGTGTTTATTCTCTGCACTCTTACTATCTCAGATGAATACTAATCAGAGACATTTATTGGAAGCAAGAATCATGCCATTTTCCACTGCAACTCATGTCAGTTGAATGACCTTGTACTTGAGAACTGCAGGGCAGGAGTTTATGGTGACTGTCTAAATGAGCACCTTCGAGTTACTCAAGCAACCCTTGAAAAAAATCACATAGAACAGAATACTGGGAAAGAAGCAAAAAATAGCAGTGGAGAGGAAGAGAGGTACAGCGTAAGCTTTCTCGAAAGCCTGATATTCCTTCCACACCACAGGGAAAAAAATTGTATTTTCTGTTGAAAATACAGGTTGATTTTGACTTGGGAGCTGACCACTCCCTGCCTGTCCGTGCTCTAGAACTGGGCTCAGCAGAGCAGCTGAACTGCAGCATGAAGAGCTGGAGGGGCCCTTCAAGTGTCCCTCTCTGTTTCTGCAAGAATGTGTGCTCAGCCATGGCCAACGGCCACAGCCAAGCTTCAGGACTCTCTCGGCCGCCTGAGCCGCTGTGAGCTTGGGCCCTTTAGAGCATGCATCCGCTGTTTCTTACTCTCTTCACTGCAGTGTGCCAACCCGCAAGCAGTCGCGTCTCTGTCACTGCATTAGGAGAACAGCTCTCACTCTTCCATTTATGTAAACTCTTTCCCAGTAATACATCCTGCAGTCCCTGGGGAAGTGATTTTTTTCTTTTCCAAACACTCGATCCCTGCCCAGATATCCTGATCAACACTTGCAGCCTTTTTAACCCAAGTGTTTCTTTGAAGCAAAGACTTGGAGAAAAAGAAAAGGGAAAAGCCTCCCTTACCTCTCCCTCACTAATACCACTCAAAGCTGTTAATGATCAATTACTCTTGGTATGCAGGAAAGTGCCTACAGCAGACTTGCAAAAGTTCAAGAGGAGACAACAAAGGTAATCACATACCAGGCTAGGAAAGAGAGGCAGAGAGGCAGTGGGAAGGAACATAAAGAAAGAAGACAGAAGAATGACAAGTAATACATTAACCTCAGTCACATTCTCACCTAAGATTGACAGGCACACAACACATACACCCTCCACTCACAGGAAGCCCACACTAACAGTCCAGAGCTCAGGGCCCCTCCTGCCGTCTTCTTTCTGTCCACTAATGGATCTTGCGTCTCCTCCATTTTAACAGCTTAATCACTTACCCATCATCCTCTCTCCATATGGACGTAGAGGCTATGTTTGTTTAAAGACCTTCAATCCCTTTACAAGAAGTCCAATAAAGATAAGTGGAAATATCAGAATTCTCTGTGAACTAAAACCTCAGTCTGCAGAGATTCCTCACATAGAAGACTTTCTAATGGTGACCAGGAGCCAGATAAAATAACCTAATAAAAGCTAAAACCAGGGACAAAGCAAAGCTATAATACATATGGTCAAGTGGTCTGTTCTGATATGGAAATTTCCACTGCAGTGTTTAACAGGATCTATTGGCATTTTTCAGACTTTAATCTCTTCTGACTGATTTTCCAAAGGCAAGTCTCCATCAACACGCCCTCCTCCCTAAGCCCAAATCTGTCCTTTAATCCATCAAGTAAGCTGATTTTTAAAAGTATTTTTGTTTTAACAGTATTAGCAAAAAGTAAACCCTCTTCTGACTGCAAATGTCAAACAATTCAATCACTTATTTACCTTTTTTTATCTAACATAAAATAGGGGCTGTTTTTCCCTCTCATGCTCTAAATATCTCATCCTCTAAATATCACATCTTTTCAACTGATATTCTTCTATAGCATAAGCCCCTCTCCTAAGCAAGTGGCGATAAGGACAATGAAACAAGCAGTATTGAAAAGGACAGCAGACACATTTGAGATGTGCATTCCTCCGTGGTCTCCTTTGGTGAGAAAAAAAAAATTGAATGCATTTCACTTGGAGAGCAAAGTCACAAAACACTCCCACACAATGACCTTCAGTCTCACAGAGCACGGCAGTTAACAGCGGAGTAGTTACCGTCCTGATTTGACACTCAAGAAAACTAAAGAAAAGATGTCCCAGGAAATTTTCCCTACCTCATGAGAACTTGCAAACCTAAATACACAATCCAGCCTATATGTGGGTCCCATCTGCTACTCTTTGGAAAAGCTACCAAAAGCCCTGCCTACCCGTTCCTTCCTTGCAAAATTAGATCTCCCAATCTCGAATAAAAGCAGGACTCCCAATGAAACAGTTAAATATACCTTGGTGTATGATATGTACAATATCATGAAATACTTAAATAGCAGAAAGTTAAACCTATAACCGTTAGTAAAGGACTACACTACTGTAATAATATGAGGGAACATGAGGAGGGAGAAATCCCCACACCTACAAAACTGTACCACAGAAACCAACAATAACAACAGTGATAATAATAAAAGAAATTAGAGATCCCAGGATATTTTTAAGGACTCTGGTTCTATCAAGTTCCTTGACCATGCACTTGGTGTCTTTAACTATCCAATGCCAATGTCAGCATCATCAGTATCTGTCAAATGCCTCCAATTATGCTCTGCCATCCACCTCTGCAACCAGCCCTCCTCTAGGCACATATGCTGATAAACCGTTCCTGCTGAAGATCACTGGAGCTCAAAGATACTAAGTTCACTTTCCAAGTTCCACAACTAGTCAACAACAGCTCTGAGGCTCGAATGCAAAGGGTCTTCATATTGTCATTGTGTTGGATTCAGAGTTTTCCAGAAATCCCTGATGATGCTGCTTGCAAGTTGTATCCTCTGTGTCCATCATATTGAAGTCAAGACTGGTAAGCAGGAAAGGGACTCATGCACTTCATAATCGTGCTTGCCTGTGTGTTACAAAACAGCCTGGGCAGTTCCCCAGCGGAAGGAGTTGTGTACTTGCAACAACACTTGTCACAGGCAGGAAGGGGGCCACTTCCATGATGACCTCCAGCCTCTGGCTTTGCCCAGAAAACATCTTAGAACCTCAGTGTGAATGAACTGACGCCTTTCTTCTCACATCTGTGCCCTGCCTTATACCTTGTATACTACATTCAAAGTCACTTTATCCTCCATAGTAACAGCCCTGCCATGGCCCACACTCTACTGCAGCTCAGATCCTTGCAAAGTAAGTAACTAAATGAAATTACACTTCACAAAATGCTTGCAATTGTGCCCTTGACAAAATATTCAGATAATTCTAGATTTCTCTAGAAAGTTCTTAATTTGAGCGAACATTCCATTACACACAGACATCTGCTGGGACATGTGCATGGATGCAACCTGATAGTGATGACCCTTTACTGAGCTCTGATGCTGTGCCACATTGTGATAATCCCATTATTAACATTCTTGCTTACTCCTTATTAGCCATAAATATGCATTTATTATTCTTATCATTATTAATTATTCCCATTGCAGGTAAAACAAAAAACAGCACATATAGTGATGAAGCAACATGCCCCTGGCCAGACAGCAATACAGCCAGGATTCACCTACATTCTGCATGATTAAAAGCCCCAGATTCTTACCTGCAATGCTATCATTATATCACACCTAGTCAATGAGAAAACTCAAATACCTAAGATTAGCTGGCCCAATTCCTAAAATTCTAGTCCTTGTTTCAAATCCCGTGTCTCCACAATGAATCTGGATCCTGGCAAACACTGAAAACAAACTCCTTTTCAAAGTATTTTCTGTTCTGGGGCCAATTTGAAATACCATACAACCAGACTTTTCTCTGTGTATTTTTGCAACTTTCTCAGGCATAGCAGGAATGAAAACACTCATCCACTGTAGGGGAAATGGAGATGAAGTGTGGAAGAAACGCTTAGCAAGCAGCACAGGCGCGGAGGTGGGGAGAGAAGAGGGTTGGGCTTCTCCTGGCTTGGGCAGCGTGAAACCCACTGCATCTGGCTCAGCCATGTCCCTGGACTCTCTTTCTGGCTTTTTCTGCAAACCTTCCTTAATCCTTCACTCTCTACTGCTGTCTTCTTTATGCTATTTTCTCTCCCACAGCTACTATAATACCTGGACTAGAAAGGGACTCCAGATAGGGAGAACTCCCAGAGGAAGGAAAATCGAACTCACAGGTTCCAGTTGTGGTGATCTCCACTCATTTGTAAATCTCTACTAATAAAACGACAAGAAGAGGCCAACATCTGGCCAGCTGGAAACACCTGCCTCCCATCATCAGAGGGCCTGGATGCAAGTCCCAGCTCCAGCTCCTGATTCCAGCTTCCTACTTACATGCACCCTGGGAATCAGCAGGTGACAGCTCAAGTACCCAGGAGTGAACATGAGACACAGGCTGAGTTCCTGGCTCCTGATTTCAGTCTGGCTCAGGCCTGGTGGTGCGGGCACTGGCCAAGTAAATCAGCCGGTGGCAGCTCTCTGTCTCCATGTGCATATGCCTCTGTGCTCCTTGAATTAAGTGAATAAAATAGCAAGGCAATGGCAAGGCATAGACAGTCCAACTGACACAGACACGGGTACAGCTCTGGACTGAGTTGTTGTTTCTTTTTCAGTCTGGAGGAAAATGAATCAAGTTCCTTCACAATTTTGGACCCTGGAATTTCTTTAGCTGAAACTGGGTCTGACATATTGTAAAAGAGTTGTTCCGGTTTTTAATGAAATGACTCCTAGGTGAGACCCAAATATCATTACCTTCCTTCCTCTTGTGAATTACTGATTAAGTTACATGTTTAACTCAGTCCTTACAAACTCAAAGTAACTTCAATCTTCCAAAGTGGAGGGATTTTTTTTTCTTTAGTTATCTTAATCAAATGACTCCCATAACTGCCAAATTTCTGGTTTGGTCAGGCAGGGGCACATCTAAAGATAAGGGTCTTTTTTTCATTTGAGATGTGTTTCTAAGCAACAAGTGCGAATAATCTTTTCCTTTGTGTGTGGAAAAGCCACAGCAGCCATAGTGCCAGCTCAACTTTATGTTAGTCCCAGAGTGGTGTTGATTTTGTCCGACTTCTCTGGCACAGAGAAACATAAAGACAAATAAGAATAAAGTTTAAGTGCTAGACATTTATTTTCCTTTCAATCCATCTTCAAGGTGCACAGCGGCTCTTATAGGGAAGGACAGGTCCTCTAGCCTTTGGAGCTTATTGCCAGCCCTGGGGCAAAGTTACAACCTGTTAACAAAGAACCATTGTCATCAAACGCATCTAACAGAAAGGTTTCTTTTGCTCCTTGCCTGGGAAACAAAGTTTTTCTTTCCCTAACTACTTATTAAAGTAGTTATGCTTAAACCAGGGATATTTCAGGGACATCAGAATATGAACCAACCGTTAAGTCTTTGTGAAAACTTAAATTACCACTTGAAAATGCTCTGGTAAGTTTCAATTTTTTTGCATTTTTCCATTTTTTTGTTACAGTCTCTTGGTGGCTGTCTTGACTCAGTTAACCAAAGGAGCTTTTCTTCTTCTTAACACAGCAACATAAGAACAATGATATTCTTTGAACTTGGTTGAAGGTAGCTATTTAGAGTTTGCTAAATTAGGTGGACTAAACATTTCAGTTCTATTGGGCACACTCATCTGATAAGTCTTTGATGCATATCTCTCTTGGTTTGTGGTAAGAGCAAAAATTAAAGGCAGGTGGGGAAAGCAAGCAAGGGCCTAAGAGGCAAACCTAGAACATGTTACAACATTGTTGTTATTGGCTGGGGTCAGAGCGCTGCATCTTTCCCACCCTCACTCCTCGTACCCTAGCGCTCTCTCCCTTCAGGAGATGGAGTTTGCTTGGCTACACAGAGGGAAGCCCCTTATTGGATTCAGACTGGCCTAACAGTGGACCCAAAAAGAAAAAGCGTGTATCTTGGTGGAAGGGAAAAGTATGGCTCCAGGCTTTGGGAAGTAATGACTTTCTGGTTTAGCCACTTCAAAATGTATGAATGCATGCTGTCAGGGGAAGTCATCATTATTAACAGTCCACTTCAGATGTCAGAATAATTGGGTCCCCATTATTTGGGAGAGATTTGTACTATTGTGTTCCAGGATTAGAAGGTGATTTCAGAAAATCCAAATGGTATAGAAATCACAGGTTTATACACAAAAACACACTTCCTTTCATCCTCATCCTGTCACAGGAATCAAGTGGCTGGAGGGAAAAAAAGATGGACAGAGAAGGACAGGCCAGCCCAGAGAGCAGGACTCCTTCCTCCTCTGGGCCACCGTGCCAGGACATACCAACCACTAGACTGGCTACCTTGATTTTTCTGCCCTCTGTGTAGGGCACTTGTGTATTTTATTCTTTTCAATATACCCATAGTTCCTTATCAGCTGGCTTTCCACTGATACAAATTGTTGGAAGGGCTCAGAAAGGCTTAATTCATACTTGGAGACTCAGACACCTCCTTGGGGAGAAAGGTCTTCCCTTTGTCAAAGTCAAGTTACAGGGCTTTTGCATACAGGAAAAGCACCAAGGAAATTTGTTCCATATATCTCATGCCTTTACTGTTCATGCCCAATCTTTGGTAGAAACTGGGGGAAAAAAAACTAGAGCATGCATGTCTCAAGTCTGAGCAGTGCATGGGGATGCACCACTGGTCTTCTGGAAATGACAGCCCCTTGCTTGCTGAGTCAGTCTCATAAAACCATTTTAGCAGGCAGGAACCAGCACTCCAGAATGCTTGCCACGTGAGAACAGCCTAGCACATAGCCATAGGACACCTGGCTATGCGCTCCATGAGGTACCAGGTGAAGCTCAATGCACAGCAACTCAATGCTGAGTCACCTCCATGGAGTGGATGCCAAGCTGAGGGTCACCATTCTATCCCTAAGCGCCAGACCCCATCTCACAGGACATGTGACTTTGCCAGCCACCCAGAGAGCCGGGGAGTCACAGACATGGGCACGGGATGGTAGAATGTTCTTCAGGCTCTCCCTTCTTCCCCTCTTGGTGCTTTCCACAACAGCTGCACCATTTTGCAATGCCACCACAGCACACAAGAAGTTCAAAATCTTCCCAGCCTCCCTGGCCTTATTATTACCAATTTCCAAGCTGCCCTAGAACCACACCTCTCCTCTCCTTTCTTTTTCACCCAGCTCCTACCATGCTGACCACAGCAGCCATTTGTTGACTGTTTACCTCAACCTAGAGCTTCATAAGGATAAGCTCAGTTAACCCTGTTGTGATCTCCATTTTAATAATGAGGACATTGAGCCTGGAGGGTTAGCAGCCTACTCTTCATGGTAAAGTTAGAAATAGGTTTCTGAAGACAGACTTTGAAACTGCCCCCATGTTACCCCATACACTACCACCTTACCCTATTGCTGAGGCAGTGAGCAGATCAGCACTCTCCTCAAACAGACATTGAGGGAATTGGGGGTTGGGGTGAGAGTATGTCCCAACAGTAAGGATAGCTCTAGTCAGACTTCATGTCACCTACCCAAACCTTAGCACATGAATTCTGGATGAGGACTCTCCAGCCCAGCAGTGTCACAACCACATGGCAAGCTTGTTAAAAATCAATTCTTCCAGGCCTGGTGCAGTAGCCTTGCACATGCCACGATCCCAGATGGGTACCACTTCTAATCCCGGCAGTCTCACTTCCCATAAAAATAAATAAATCTTTTTTTCTTTTTTAAATCAATGCTTCCTTCCAGAGCAGGCATTTGATACTGCAATGAAGTTGCTGCTTTGGGATGTCTGCTTCCCACATCCAAGTCCCTGGTTGGAGTCCTGTTGGAGTTCTGGTCCAGTTTCCTGTTGATGGGCACCCTGGGAGGCAGCAAAGGATAGCTCAGCTACAGGAGTCCTTGACACGTACACACTAGACCCAGAGGTTGTGCCCGATGTCTGATTTTGGCCTAGTCCAGCCCTGGCTGTTGTGGGCATTTTAGGGGATAGACTATCTCCGTCTTTCTGCTTTTCAAATAAAATGAAAATAAATAATGTTTCTAAAAGATCCAGGCCTCTGGCCCATGCCTACATATAGCCAGTGACATTGCTGAAGCTGGATCCAAGGGCCTACATTTTATGCCTGCTCCCCAGGTGAGTTTCAAGTACACTAACAATTGAAAATATCAGATGAGAGAACCACGAAATTCCTTTCAAAAAATTTATGGAACAGTTTTTGTTGGCATTAATTTTTCTTGACTGGGAGGTCTTTTTCCGTGTTAAACTTAGGAAACATATCTATGATAATACATGCATTTTACGAGAAAAAATGCAGTTCTTTGTGGCCAAATGGGCCAAACTGGAAACCATAATGCTAAGGGAAATGAGCCAATCCCAAAAGGTTAAATACCACATGTTCGCCTTAATTTAAGATGATATGATGTTATGTATAACATGTTATGTTATGTATGTTATATGTTGTGTATAAACTAAAATTGAAATGTCAATGAGGTGGTCACAGAAGGTGGTTAAGAACTAGCATTTATTTTTAACATATTGGCTACTCATTACTATGTCAATTAATTCCATAATGATGTAAATTTTTACTGATGGTATGTTGGAGCTTTTAATTGATCGGGATGATACTCTGCTGGCTCTGACTTCAAACCAGAGAGGGTATACCTAAGAAGCCGTTGAACTTGACTGGACAATAAGATGCTGGACTCTATGTTTGGTATATGCTTGCAATGAGGGACTCTCAACTGAACTTGAACTGTGGTTATGCAACAAGGTGGAGGAATCCACCATGGTGGGAGGGTTTGGGGAGGGGTGGGGAGAATCCCAGTACCTATGAAAATGTTACACATAATACAATGTAATTAATGAATAAAAAAAGAAAAAAATAAATGCATTTTAAATAGGGGACATCATCTGTTCCCAACAAACATTTTCAGGAAATGAAAAGAAAAAATTGCTTACCCTACTTTCCTACTGTTAAAAAAATGAAAGTAAGGAAATTCAGTTAGCTACAAGGCTATTTTGTTTGTTTTGGATTTTGTTAGTTTGGGTTTGGTTGGGTTGAGTTTGGGTTGGGTTTTAGCCTGCAGGGCCCACATTCTTTAAAATGTTCTCACTCTGCAAATACTGAAGAAATCTGGGCCTGGTGGTCCCACAGGAATGGTGCCAGGATGAGCCCCAGAAAGCTGCCCACAGCCCTCTGCAGCTTGTGGGAGACAAGGTAATGGCATGGCCATTGGTGAATAAACGACCAACCTCATGGGAAGAGATTATGTTTAAGAAATACTGTGCTGGAAACATACAATTTCAGACCTGGAAAGAATTTTTTTAATTATCCGATAAAAGCCTCAACTGTTATAGACACTAGGAGCCTTGCTGCACTAAGAAACTAGCAAGCAACTTCTGACTCCCAGTTCATACTCTGAAGAGAACCCATCACAGTTTCCTGAAGGTCGTTTAGTTGTGCACCCTTTACAATTTTTCTTACTATCAACCTGCTTCATTTCCCAATTGTGCTACTATTAAGATTTCTTTTAAAATCAATGCATGTTTCTACTCAATTTATTGAAGAAACAAACTTTAATTTAACGAAGATCAGTTGTTGAAAAGAGAAAGCTCCAATTCTCTCTGTCTGAAGACTCTGGGGCTTAGGGAGTAGATGGGTTTAGACAAGAAGGATATCCTACTGCTAAATTCTAGCAAGAGAGCAGAGCACCTGCCAGGGACGCAGGCCTGAGACCTTTTTCCTTAATAAAACGGGAGACTGGTAGGTGCAAAAGAGTGCTCAGCGCCATGGTGCTGAACAAATAAGCCTCACCTTGATTCAACTGGGGATTAGAGTGGAACTAGTGTGTGTCGTGGCGGGGGGACATGAAATGTGGTTTGAGACCTTCCCATCCTGAAACCATCTCTGACTACCCACAGGACCTGTCTCCTGGTAAGGATGCCACACCTTGGTCAAGACTTGACTACTCTGCCCTGCTACCTCCATTTGTGTTCCCAGCTCCTATCATATCTCCCTAGGTGGCAGATATGGACACTGTCACACCATTGAGTCAGCAATAGTCACCTTTCCAGTTAAAACAGGAGTGAAGAGGCAGTATTCTCTTTTCCTTTCTCTACCTGTGAGTGGTTATCATACTCCAAAGCAATGAAATACATACAAGTAAGATGTTTTAAATATTTCCTCTGATCAAATGTCTTTACGTTTAACCTGCTACTTACCAAACAAAGTAAAATCCCTTAGGCCAACATTTCTTGGCCTTCCCCATTGGAATTCAGACTACTTTTCCCAGACTCAGAGTCCTTCAGAGTTAAGATTAAACTTAGAGTTTTTCCATCCCATTACAGTCTCCGGCCAGAGAGCTGGCACTTCAGAATCAACCCCTGGAACCAAAACCACTAGAGATCATTAACAGCCTGAATGTTCTTAAAATCACTTTGGAATTCCCAAAGACTGACCCACTGAATCAGAACTTCCAGAATCACTTTCCCTCCCCCAGCATGTGATTCGCCCTGTGCTCTTCACCACATCTCAGACCCACGAACCATGATCTTCAGGAGGTCAGAGCTGAGGATCCGGAGTTTGTATAAACATGCAGGAGATGGTAGTGTGAAGCCAGGCTTGAGAACAAGCACTAGTTCTATAGATGAAGAAACAGAAGCCCTACATTGCTGAATCCCAGAGCTGATCAAAAGAACTGGTTAGCAACAGACCTTGACAGCCAAATCCCTATCTCCTTCGCTCCTACTCTGTATTCTCTACTGTACTTTTCTGCTTTCTAACCTTCTCACTCCAATTTTCATGTCTACCTGATACTCCAATCCATCTTGCTCTGGATCACTGAATGCATCTGGTTTTTGTTTTGTTTTGTTTTGTTTTTAATAATGATGCCACTGCCTGCTCACATACCAGCTGTACACCGTCCTTGCAACTCAACTCTGCCCTAGGCTTGGCTGTCTTTCAAGCTGGTCTCACTTCCTGTGTGAAGCTCTCTTGGCTGCCACTGCATCACATACTCCACCTTCCCCTTCTCATGACCTCAGCGGAGCCTACAGCCTCAGTACAAATCCTGGACATATTCCATAATAACACGGAACCAAAACCCAGTGGACAGACACCATGCTTTATGCTCTCAGGCCTGCCCAGCACACTCATAGTAAGCACTCAATGAAAGCCTCTCCAATTGCAGACAGAAAGGCTCAAGGCTCACTCAAGTGCACCTTGCTGAAAATCACCTTTTGTGCCCCTGGCAGAAATCTGCTGCAAGAAGAAGCAACAACAACAACCAAATGATTACATTCTGTTTCTCTTTTCCTATAAGAAGAGCCTTGAATTTCACATCACTTGCAATCAAGTGCTCATGAATTTGATGCTCACAACAGCTAAATTTTTAGGATACTGACATACCATATACAAAGATACGATACATGTCCTTTTGCATGTTTTCTGTAAATGTTAATGGGTTTTCAGAATAACAGACAATCCTGGACTGCTACCACACCTGCCTGTGTCTTGTTATAAACCACTCAGCCCCAAAAATAGGCAGAAAATCTCCCTGATGCCTTGGGAAAGAAAGAGACAAACAAACGTGGCAGCTCTCATCATTTCCCTCTTAGCTCAATCGACATGTGCAAATCAAACAGTGCCAAAGTTTGCACAGTCCAGCTTTAAGGTTTCTCATTAAGAAAACTCTCCAATTCCTAATTGATTCTGTTAGAACCCTGGTAAGCTTTATGGATAGTTCTTGTGCAAATAAGTGTCCAAAGTACAAACTGCCTTGTTAGTGTTTACCACGGAGAATTCCACGTCAGTGGAGATGTCTAATGGAGCAGTTTCTTTAGAAAATAATCATGTAGGTCCACTAAATAAATTAACACTGAGAAAGTCTGTAATCCAGCAGTTTCTCTCCTAGATATGCATATCCAAAGTAAAAATTTTTTAAAAACCAGATGCCCACACAAAGATTTGAACATAAATATTTATAGCAGATTAATTTGTAATAGGCAAAATGTAGAAACAGCATAAATGTTAATCAACTAACCAATGGCTAGGCAACATGGGGCATGTCCACTCAATGAAATATTCAGCCATAGAAAAGGAATAAAGTAATGACCAGTGTGCCCAACATGGACAGCCCTTGAAACCACTATGCTTTGCCAAAGAAGCCAGTAAAAAAGACGATGGCATGGCATAAGGATTCCATTCACATGAAAAAGGCATATCTATAGATGAGCGATTGTCTAGGGCTGAAGGGGCCAAGGAGCTAGGGCATGGCTGCCATTGGTGATGGTTGACACCTAAGTGGCCCAGTATATATACTTCACATTTGCATTGTAAATGTTTAAAAGATGAAAATTCCAATTCTTTTTAAGTTTTCATAGCAGTATTATCTTAAGCAATTCATTTTAACTTCTCTCAACTTCAGTTTCCTCATTAGTGAGACGCTAGCATTTCCCTGGAGGTTAAATAAAATATGTGTATGGAGGGTTCAAATTCAACAAATGTTGGCTAATTTTTTCTATTACTTTCTAACTCCTAAGGGCAGTTGGGGAATCTCCTCCTGTGAATCCTACTAAATGCTAGGTAAGGAACAAAGCAGCAGAAGCAGCATCAGTGTAGGTCCCCAGAAAAGAGAGATCTTTCCCAAACTCGAATGTACTTGGCACTCCAGCCCAATCTCACTCTCCTCACCTAGGCCCTCATCACCAACAAGCAAAAGAATTTAAAGGATCACTTTCTCTCTCCTCCCCACCCACCCATCTACATCATTTCTACTCTATCAATGGCCGTTTCGGCTGCTGCAAGGGCTTTTCAGAACTTCTGGAGACTTGGAGGAATTGACCGATGAAAGCAAGAGGTGTGTAATTAATGCAATGGAAAGAAGGTAAACGGGCTGCTAGACATACCTCACACATATTCCCAGACTCAGAAAAACTGTATTCTGAAGGACACAGACCCCATCGCTATCTGGAGCAGCCAGCTAGAGAGAAATTATGCTCTGGGTTTCAGCTTAGCCAGCTTTTATTACTGTTGGGAAATATCATCATATAATTCAACCCCACTGGAGTCTTACCTCCTCCCTGAAGACTTTCTGGCTGTGTCCGTCCCCGGAGATTACTCCCGCCACTGAATTCCTACAGGATTAATGGGATAGCACATGAAATCACCCAGGACCATGGCCAGCACGTTAGGGGTTGCTCAGAAACAATCTCCCAGCCATCCTGTAGCACTTATTATTGGCACTGGTCCTTCGGCTTCCAGCAAATTCCATCCTGTGTTGTCATTTATCTTTTTATATGTGAACTTTCATTTCCCCAAGCCATCTATAAGACTGGAGAAGATGGGGATCCCATGCTGCACTCTCCCACTTCCCAGTATCATGAGTTCCTCAGTAAAATGGAGCACTTGTCCCTGATGCTAGTACCCAGCCAGCCTTTTTTGCAGGACACTAAATGTTGCACAATGTAAAAGCTTACTTTCCTGCTTTGGCATTCCATCAGAGTTGCACGAATAGATGGGAGGAATGCTTCTTAAAACAGTGGAAATAATAAATTTGCACCTGAGAAAGGCCAAGCTGTATTCAAGGAAAGCTGATGACAAAAGTGGTTGACCTTCCTTCCCACCAATCCTCATCCAGTTGGCATTATGCATCTAACAATGCTACGCAGTAAGAGTAGGAAGCATGATAGAGGTCTGGTCAAAGACAGGTAATGGCATCTAAGACATAAGTTAGCATCCAACCCCATCCCCTTCTAGACAGACATATTGCAGAACAATTCTGAGCCACAGTTTTCTCTCCTGCCTTGATGGAATAATGCAATGGTACTTTAAGCAGGAATATTTTGGAAGTCCCAGGACACCCTGTACCTCAAAATCCTTCTTCTTCTTGTTCCCTGAGTTATCTTAGACTAATTATAGCTCCCTTACCTGTAAAATGGGAATAATAATTTCTACCATTTAATTTCTGTGGCAAAGATGTCTAGCTATACATCAACTATTCCAAATGCCTCTTCTGAGTACTCATCTGGGATTCATTTATGAGCCACCCTTGGAGTCCAGGGAGTGCATAAGACTCTGTTCCAGTCAACGAAATGGGTAGGAAAGTAATACTGTATAACTTGTAAGAATCATAAAAACCTCCTACACTCCCTTATTTATATTTTCACTCCCTGGATTTTGACATTGAAGCCTAACTTGGAATCCACGTGTTGCAGAAGGTAGAATACCCTCAGTCTGTGTGGGACAGAGGCCCCACCCTTTTCATGCACTCCATCCTTGAAGCTACTGTCCTGGAACCAAACTGAACTGCTTTCATAAATGACAAATAATTTATTTTGCTAAGTCACTGAAATTTGGGTGCTTATTTGTTACAGAACCTTAAGAACTAATATTAATACCATGTCTCACAGGCTATGGATAAAGACTAAACAAAATATGGTGTATGTAACCCCTAAATCAAAATAATTTCATAGTGTCCATAGTGGTTAATTTCCATTTTGAAGCCTATTGTCCATGTGAAAACACACACACACACACAATATCTCTCTCTCCCCTGCTTATTCCTCTGTACTGGAGGATTGGAAGACTAGAAAAAAAGGAGTGTGGGATTAACAGAGACAATGAGAGAAACACTAGGGTGAGGCCCACAATGGGGATACAGACTGTGAGCTTATAAGAGGAGAAATTATGGACACTCGTTCCAGGCAGACACAGGAAAAGAGATGCTGAGAAAATGATAGTATTGCTCATTGCTCATGAATTGGGAAATAACCCCAAGAACACTGGATCATACTTGCAGGAGGCAGGCTTTAGGGCCTAGAGTTCATTTTGACACAACTAAGAGGTGCTTCCCCACTCTAACCCCTGCTCCAGGCACACGGGGGCTTCTGTGGGCTATGATAGCCAGAGAAGCAGTTTGCCATGCCTAGTGCCCTGTGCCTTGAGCAGTGCCCAGACACGTGGTGCAGCAGGCAGCCCAGCACCCCAGTCTGGAGTGAATCCAAATTCAAGTTCTTAAAGCCCAACGCTTCCTTAGTGGAGGAGAGAAGGATTTTGTCTTTGAAGTTGCATGTGAGGGTGCTACTTCTCTAGTTACTTGTGAGCTAACTAGCAAGCTCTGTCCAAAAGTTCCAGTGATATCTTACCACTTCTGAGCAATTGCCTGGCGGGCCTGCCCCTTAATTAGGCTCTCCTGGGAGAGAATCTCGTTTGAGGCAATGCCAGGGCAGAAGCTGGCAAACCAGACACACCCCCTAATTTAAATCCATCCTTCTTCCTCTCCATTGGAAAGGTATTCCTCTCCAGGCCTGAGAGATTGTGCGACTGCCTGATGACTCACTCATCCACACCACCAAGTGTGGGATCCCACATGCTACTCTTCTAATGCTTCATTCTGGGAAAAGAGGAATGATAAGACAAAGAGAAATGAAATCTACATGATAGGAAGAGAAATATTGCCAACCCAAGTGTCTATTAAATTGATATTCGGTCTCATGAGAATGCTGGAACACTTCAATATTGAGCAGAGGAAGGGACAAGCAAGCATTTTATCGATGAGGCAATCTGCCTCTGGCAGCTTCCTTTGGTGTGCCTGAGTGCCTGATGAGTCTAATTCTACTTCTTTTCTTTTGCCTTCATTTTCTCAAACACTGTGTATATATGTCCTTGGGCATATGTACATGTCTGTGTGTGTGTGTGTGTGTGTGTGTCTGGGTGTGTTTGAACTGCGGTTTCAGAACTACACTGTATTTCAGCATTCTGTTTTCCCGGGCTGCACAGACCATGAATTCACATGACAGTGTTTCCATTTCAAGGTTAACTAAATCATACTGAGAGAATGAGAAAACTATATTTTTTCAGGCATTTACACCTGATCAGAAGTACTGAAATTGTACAAAATCATTGCAGTGAAAAGCATTTTTGTGACAGATCACAAAGACCCAGGAGGTAGAGAAAAACAACTTTAATTTAGAGAACTCACAAAGTCTAGACCGTTCTGTAATTTATAACTTGGAGTCTTACTATACCATCCTTCAATATTGCAATGGGTATTTCTTCCAAAGGCTGAAAAATATACATGTAATTAATAAAATTTCATTATTTACCTTCCCTCTTCCTCAAAAAAAATAAATAAATGAATTACTTGACCTTACAAAATATGTCTGTGTCTAATTTTGTTAAGGGTTGCTTTTGTTTCCTTTCAGTGGAAGACTGATGGTCTGGTCCAAGCCGTCACTCAAACTCTACAGGTTCAAAGGTCTCTATTTATTTATCCCGGTGCTCATATTAGCCAGTTAAATGGTTGAAGAGCAGGCAATGACTGAGAAAAACAGATATTTGAGAAGTAAAATATTTGGTACTTGAAAAATCACACAAGTCCTGTGGTTGAGTTTTCTATTTGCTAATTATTGACAATGCATAAGAACTACCTTTGGACAGAATAAATCATTCAAAGCTACACACATCATTTACACAGTTGATAGACATGGTGCTGCAGATCTATCAAAAGCAGAAGTTTTGAGGAGCTCTTAATTTTCCAACAACTGACATCCTGGAGACATGAAACTGACTAATAATTCACTCTTCCTCCCAAACACACGCTATCTAATAGCAGAGCCAAGTCGTACAAGTGGCAGGTCATGGTGATTCTGCGCATGCAGGAGGAGCCTTCCACACGTTAATGAGGCCGGAATCCACTCTTTAAAAGCACATTCACCAGCTGCCCTCCCAGCATGGGTCACCTTCCCGATTTCCTCACATCTGTCAATAACACTGCCAGTCACTGAAACAAGAAATCCGTCATCATCGGCCCCCCTATGGCCTTCAACCCCTAAACACAATCTGTGAGCAAGCCCTGTCATCTCCACACAGAGCCTCTCAATTCACCCCTTCTCTTCTGCTGGGAAGAGTTGACCTGTCCTTTTTTTCCAAGCCTAAACAAGTGCAGGATAATGCTGTTGTGAAGATATTTGCATCGTATCATCACCTTCACTCAAGCCTTCAGCACCTCCTACTCCAGGGTAAATGAGACGGAACATGGTCCCTCCCAATACCCCAACTGTAGTCTTCAGCCTCCATAACTGTGAAAGAATGAATTTCTGTTATTTTAAGTCACCTTGTTTGTAATAGTTGGTTACAACAGCCCACAAGAAACCAATCCAAGGGCAGAGATAATTATCCAAATAACTAACAGCTTGCCTGAAGTAGGAAACCAACGCCACTATCAGCTTGCAAAATCAGCTTCAAACTGATCTTGGTTCTCCCTTTTGCCTTGGATATTCATAAGGATAGGTAAGAGGCCCTGTGCTGTCAATGAAAATAATGTTTATTATCTTTACTATTTTCTCCACCATCCATCAGAGCCAAGCTCTAGTTATTTATGTGGGTTATCTCTGTCAGTTTCCTTCTGTTTTCACGCCAGTCCCTTAAGACTTCAGGTCATAGCAAAAGGTAACCTAAGTTCAGTGCATTGCTTTGTTTACATAGATCTTACCGTTAGAAGCATATCAGCCACACAAATTCTACTTTTCTGTCCATTTATTTTTGACACCAACACCATTTGGGAAAAGAACGGAAACATCTGTTCTTTGGGGTTGAAGTTTCTGTTCTTGTCTCTGATGTCTCCTCCAAGCACAGCACAACTACAAGATCACACACCACTGCTGTCTCCATCCCTTACAGAGCCCTCAACACCAAGCAATTATCTTTGTTCCTGGAGCCCCTCTCCAAAAAGCCATCAGAGGAGATGTCTGGTGAGGAGCATCCACACTGTCCTCGTTTGTAACCTGACCCTGCCTCCAAGAGGTGCCCTTGTGACAGAAAAGGACAAACAGATGCCCCTTGGCCTTCAATGCCCCAAGGTGACAGACGAAAGGCCAGCACGTGGCCTCCTCATTCTGGCTGAACCCAAGAAAGCCTAGGCTTTTTTTTTAACTAGCAATGTCATTTGTTACAGCTGTAATAGCTTAAAGACAGATTTTTCTCACATACAGCCTGCTGCTTTTCCTCCAATTTCTGTTATACCCGAGCCATGCAGGCAGGGAAGAAGGGAACTTGTTTAAAATGGCCAGGTAGGCAAACAAAGTGTCTTCTACAGTTCAATGGCAATAAGACATTTCATTTCTACTAAAAAAAAAAAAAAAAAAAAAAAAAAAAAGGAGACACCCAGGGACCTTCCAGGAGGAGACAAGCAGAGGTTTATCTACATCACAAACATACACTGTGCTGTTCAAAGCCAAATCTCATAGCTGAGTTTCTCCTCCACATTCCCCTGCAAATTTTCACTGGAAGAACCACAGACTGGCTAGCCCCACCATTTTGGTTTTCCCTTGAATAAACGAGACACCTGCGAAGAACAAGACCAGGCTGAAGGGGGCCACACCTGGCTTATGACAGATGCTTTTGTGTTGGATTTGGGCTGAGTATCTCTCTAAAAGGTCTGTGTGCTGCAGTCTGGGTCACAGAGTGATGACGCCGAGAAGTAGGACCTGAGCAGAAGTGCTGCATCTTTATGAGAAATGAACCTTCTTCTCACGGGAGTGTGTTCTTGAGTGAACTCTTGCAAGTGAGCCTCACATTGTCCCTGAATCCCTCTTCTGCAGTCACCACTCCTACACATGCTCCTACTACCAGTCAAGCAGAAGCCAAGCAGAGCCAAAGAGAAGCCAACCTCATGTTCCCGAACTTCAGAATGCTGAGCTAAATCACTCTCATTTTCTTTATAAATTACCCAGTTCCAGGTAATCTTAGAGCAGCAACAACAACAGCAAAAATGGACTAAAACACAAACTCAACTGCTACAACAAATGAGTCGGCTACCTTCCTGGAAGCTAGCTTGGGAGACCCAATCCTTTCTCCAGCCACAACAATGATATCCAAATTATTGTGGCACTTCTCTCCAGAGAAGCTCTTAAGAGTTTAGGTTCTGTTGTCTGGACTATGGGATGTTGGACTCTATGCTTGGCAGATTCTTGCGGGGAGGGAATTTCGGCTGGACTTGAACTATGGTTGTGCGGCGGGGTGGAGGAGCCCACCATGGGGGGAGGGTGGGGGGGAGAGTCTCAGATTCTGTGTGATTGCAGCACAATGTAATTAATGAATAAATTTAATTAAAAAAAAGAGTTTAGGTTCTGAACCACCCACATGAAAAGCAGTGAGAGTGTTCCATTCACAATGTCATTTTCTAGACCAAAACTGGTACTGTCACCTCAGTGGTGAGACTCAGTAGAACATGAGGTTTCCATGTTGATATACTGGGGGGGAGGGGCAAAGAAGAGAGGATTTTAATCTACAGAGCATATAAGTAAAGACTGAGATATTTTGGATTGTCACAGTGGGGTAGGGGTGCTACTGTCCTCTGCTGCACAGGGCAGTGCCCCCACCCCAAGGATATAAAGCCAAAAATGAGAAACCCTGCACCAGGGGAGGCATCGGGTGGCTTAGGATGGTGAGGAGTGAGACGTTATTAGAAAAAAATAGCCTGAGCCATTTGACAGTAATTTCATCAGCTAACAGCATTTTGAACAAAGGCAACATCATTAGACAAGGAATTTGCTTTCCTCAAAGGAGAATTTTTAAGAACCTCCCATTTGATCTCTCAGATCTGTCTGCTGGTTACCTACAATGTCACATGTGCTCAGGGATGCCCTCCTAAGATGTCCCAATTATATCTCCGAGTCTGGAGGTTTTCAGCTGTTTCTTATTTCAAGCTGCGATATCTTTTCTCACAGTGAAATTGTAGTGGTGTGGAACTTAATATCACAAAACAAAAATTGCAGAGCTGCTCTGCTTGCAGCTAGACAAGGAGAAGCTAGCATCTTCCTCGGTCAAAGCCATTCTTAAAACCATCACGGTTTTTCCCTATTACACCCTGAGGACTCTGAACATGACCACCTTGAAAAATCACTGGCTACCAGCTGAGCTGTAGAAAGCGCAGAACTGTACGTGTGGATCGGGAGACCATGCAGGTTGGTGTGCTGGCTCACGCCAGGATGACCTGTCTGACCCTTGGACTACAAAATACTCTGCCTCAAAACTGTCTGTCAGGGCAGATGCATAGCATAAGGGGTATGCAGGTGTGGGTTAGAGCCCTGGCTGTTCTCCTTTTGATCCAGTTCCCTGTTAATGTGCCTGGGAGAGGAGCTAATGATCCCTCAAGTGCTCGGGCCCCTGCTCTCACATGGGAGACCCAGATGGGTTCTTCAGCTCTGCCTAATCCAGCCCTAGCCGTTAGGGTCATCTGCAGAGTAAGCCAGCAAACAGAATCTCTCTCACTCCTCCCTCCCTGTAACAATAAATAAGTCTTTCAAATAAATCTTTTTAAAAGCCTCAGTCATGTCCATTTCTACTAGGTCCCAAGAAACAGCGGTATTAACTGTCGTTCCTCGATGACTTCTTTTCAAATTAGAGAATCACATATGCGGACACTACGTAAGGACCATTTGAAAGCAGTGGCAGTAAATACAATGCAGTTTGAAAAAAATCCATCAATTACACACACCGTATCCACTTCTCCGCCCTCCTGACACCCACTTTCAGTGTGCTGAAAAGAATGCCATGCTTACAAGGCACAAGTTAGAAATCAGAGTCTAATGTGCCACATGAGTCTTGGAACTGTGGTGATTTAAGGCCAGCCTTGCTTTCCCCATGCCTAGTGGAATGGGATGCTCATCTTTCTTCCAAATAGCCAAAAATGCTATCAGCTTAGATGATGCATCTAGAATTGTAAAACGTACTCATATCAAAATTCCAGACTGCCCACAAAGAAATGCATATCTTAGTCCACTGGGTCTGCTCTGATGAAATACTTTTCATTGAGCAACTTATAAAAGAATGAAAATCTATGTCTGGCAGCTCCACAGGCTGACAAGACCAAGAGTAAATGTGGTGTCTGATAAGGGTCACTTCCGCATAGCTGGCGTCTTTCCCCCACACCCACCTTCACAAGGCAGAAGGAAGGGGTGAAGAAGGCCCCTGCCAGCAGTTGGACAGTTCATAAGACATTCTACACCAGAAGCCCACAGCGGAGCCACCTCTGGATTCATGGCCCTCAGAAACCATGTGAGATCATAGATGTTTGCTAGTTGAAGCCATAAAGTGTTGGGTAATTTGTACACGGCACAGATCGTTAATACACTGACTTACTGGTATCCTGAGGCTCAAGAGAGGAGCATCACACAGCAAGGGTTCGATAAGATACCCAAAGGTAGGATGGAAGGAGGGGAAAGACTTCAGGAGTTCCACCTTGAGGAGGGCCAAACACAAGTTCCACACCACCACAGTGAAGAAGGCTGTGTGAAATGACCATCCAAGATCGCTGCGATCTTTCAGGACCAGTTTGTTCTGCTTTGCAACTATTTCCAGAAAGTGGTCAACAGATGAAACAAAAGGTCCTGTGGACTTTTCACTGGGACCAAGATCAGAGACTAAACTAAGAAAATGCACATTTTTCTATAGCCCAGAATTGAGGGGCAGAAGAACCCCAAGCCAGAAGGGCAAAGACCACATTTCTCTTGTTCTCTGATATATCTCTGCTTCCTTAAGAAAGCAGATTGAAGAACCAGGACTTCCTACATGGAAAAAGGTGAGAAAACACAATGCCTATATGAGGGGCTGAGAGCTTAGCAACCTGAATCATTCATGACACAAACATTAACAGAGCACCTGTGGTACTGGTGTTCCAGGCAGCATGGTGTTCAGATGGAGGGACACACAGGATGCCACTAGAGACCAGAGGGGAGACATTTCCATCACATCTAAGGAAGTGGTGTCAAAAAAGACTTTCAGGAATGAATCAGGCTTGGAGTTTTGATGAATCAGTCAACTCCACGAAAAAGTCGAAGAAAAGCATTCCTGGGAAAGTGTAACACACACAAAGGTGCCGGCATGTTTAAACAGCGATACACTGGGAGAACTGCAAATAACTTGAGATAGCAAGAGGGAAGAAGACATCCATGCTTTGGAAGATATGGTTACAGAGGTGACACTGAAGTGGAAACTGACCTGAAGCTGGGTGAAAACCACGCAGCAGTCACGTAGCCAGGACATTTCAAGGGAGCAGCAGAGTCAGGTAAAGACACGAATGCTGAGAATAAGAAAGGAGATAAAGAAATGCTCAGGAAGCTTCCAGGATTGTAATAGCCCCAAAGCTCACTACCATGCATTTGCCTCTGTATCTCCATGTGCTCGCCCCCACCAATGCTAAAACTATCTCCTGCAACTGCTCTATAAACGATGCAAGCAGGGGACCATCACGTCCCGGCCATTGTACCTACAGGCTCCTGCCCTCTATAATAAAATAAAGTCTCCTTCCTCTCCACAAGTGGCTATGGAGTCTCTGGTGGTCAATTTTCATAACATGAACAAAATTACAAAGCATTTCAGGGATGAAAGTCTTGAGTTTGAACACTTAAATTCAAATGTGTAATTAGCTGTGGAAAAGCTTGAAGGAAGTGTGCACGTATTCATTCAACAAATATTAATGAGACATCGGCTCTGGAAGCAGCATTATGCTGACATAATGCTAGGGCTACCTCAATGGACAAGCTAGATGCGGCCCCTGTACTGTGGCAGTTAGGGTTTCAAAGACAAGCTGTAGCACTGACTTCATACTTTAAGTAAACCCCTTTAGCAGTTGTATAAGCAAGGAGTAGGCAAGGGTGACAGAAGGAAGATGAAGCATTTCCCAAACACATTTCCAGAACCTTCTGCACACTCCATCCTCTCAACTGGCCTTGCTTACTTGCACATTTGCCAAAGACCCTTTCAAAAATCCCAATTCTAGGATTTCCTTTGTGTAGGCCACAAGTGAGGATTTTCCAAATCTATCCACTTTAAGCTCCTTCCTCTTTCTCCATGGCGGCAAGGGCTCACCAAAGGTCAGGACTAAAAAGATCCAGGGGACTCTGACCCACACAGGCACAAATCCAGCAACTGAGATCCCAAGAGGGCCCAAAGACACTCCCCGTTCTCAGCATTGCCTGCACTGAGTCCCCGGCACCTCTGGTCGCCTGGGGTCCATCCCTGTGCTTTTTCTGACATATCTCTCTCCTGTCGTCACCCTCCACCTGCTACGCCTCAGCAGCCTGGGAGAGCAGCACTGCACAAAAGCCATGAGCATGGCACAGAGTTTAGCCTCGCTGACATAGCGATGGCTTCCTTGGGCAGCCATCCAAAGTCCCCACTAAAGCTGTTTTCCTCGACTCAATTAGACAGGGCACTGGGGGAAGATCAGGCATAAAAATTCCCTGAGGTCTCATCTCTTCATTGAAGCCACTGTCAGATTTTCCACAATATGACAGATGATCAAAGATTTCTTCTCCCTTTCTTTATCACCCTCTTATTTCAAGGCAACATTAGGCCAAATTACAAGTCAGAAATGGTACAATCTATTTTAAAACGGAAATAAAACAGTCAAGAGGGAACAGATAGGCTTGATCACTTAGATATTTTCAAACTTTGATGCCAAAGAGCACCCATTTTTCAAAAGGGGAAAAAAAATCTCATTTTCTTTAATCCCATCCAACTGTGTCAACCCCGAATTGGCGCAGTCCCGCCCAACGTGTTTCAGTTCCCAGCTCCTGAAATGCATGCATGGTCTCAAGTCCTTTAGGTACTAGCTGAATCAATGACCAGAAATTAGCAGCCCATGTCTATATTAACATTCATGTTCTCAGCTTCATAGTTAATTTAGTTAATGAAGCTTCAGTCTTCATTTTAAAAAAATAGGGTGTCCAAAGTGTACTGGTCTGGGCAGTCTCATAAACAGAATGGGGAGAGGGAGGTCCCTCATTCCTAAACTTAATTGTTTTCATTTTATTCTTTAAACATTTGGTTTGGAGTATTTAAAATGTTGATACCTGGTCCCAGGCTAGAACTACAGCCTCCAGCTGAAAGATCTTTCCTCTACCCCCCAAAAGAGGTCAAGTTCAGTGAGCAAGTAATATAACCCTGTTCAGAGTCATTCAACAGTGAGATGAGCATGCTGAAACTCACTGAGCCGAGGGAAGATGCTTGAATAAATAACCATCGAGTTGAGGACAGGAATGTGGATCTGCACACAAGAGCATGAATTGGCCGACTGTTGGCAGACAATATCCCCAAAAATCGGGGACCAAAAAATGGAAGTTTATTCAACAAGGGCAGAACCAAGAACAGAGAGGACGAAAGGTCTACCTGACATGGAGAGAACCCGGAATCCACAGTTATCTCCAGGTGAGATATTTCAGTCACTAAAATCATTTTGTTTTAGGCCATATCTTTTAGATATTTTCTTCATGTATTTAAAGCCACAGATTACACTGATACATTTACAAAAACACTTCAAAATGTTCGTTGGAAAAATTGAATTTAAAAGTAAGTTTAGTGGGGGGGAGTCCTGGCCAAGTGGTTAAGATGCTGATCAAGGCGCCCACATTAGAGTGACCAGAGTTTGATGCCAGGCTCTAGTTCCTGACTCTGGCTTCCTGCTTAAGGTAGACTCTAGGAAGCAGCAGCAATAGTTCAGTTAGCTGGGCACCTGCCACTGCTGGGAAACTTGGGTTGAGTTCCTGGCTCTCAGCTTTCGCCCTCCCCCCTGCCATTGCAGGCATTGGAGTTCATCTCCCTTCCCTTCCTGTCTCTCTCTTTCTCCCGATGTGTGTATATATATATATATGCGTGTGTACATATAAATACAAATATATAGTATATATAGTAAGATTATTTTGACACAAAAATGGAAATAATCCACAGTTTTTAAATAATACTTATTTTCCACGACCTTTTTAGAGATCACTCACGTATATACATGTGTATGTATGTATATATACACAATTTCTGAAAAGTCTACTCACAAGAAAAAAGGCTCCAAGAAGATCATAATTGAGCTCATAGCCAAAGCCAGACAGACCATAGGAGGAGAAGCACGTGCAACCGGAAGCAGTTTCCCAGGAACACAGCTGCCCTCGGGTAGGGAAACAGAGCTGCACGTTTCACCTTCTCCAAAGACTTTCAGCCTGAACATACAGATGGTGCGCCTAACTTTTCAGATAGCTATTTCTAGTCTGACACTAGCAGTTCCAATGAAATGTGTCACAGAACAAACCCCACTTAATTCCACTCACAGTGACACAGCCACAGGACCGAGACCCAGCGACATAATCACTCCAGACTTACCCTCTCTGGAACCAGGACACGTCTTGGTTCTTTGTAACATCTCCTGGAGATATAGAAACCTCCCCTCTCTGACTGTTGTAGCAAATCACATGAGATAATTTATCTTCATGTAAATAACCAAAAATAATCTAAATCTTGTTCATTTATTTACATTTTCTGACTTCTGGCTGTTACCTTTGATAATGTTCTACAAGACTGTGAATTAGATTTAAAAACTTGTTGCACAAGGTCTGACGTGGTAGCCTAATGACCAAAGTCCTCGCCTTACATGTGCCAGGATCCTATTTGAGTGCCAAGATTTGTCCCAGCTGCTCCACTTCCCACCCAGCTCCCTGCCTGTGGCCTGGGAAAGCAGTAGAGGATGGCCCAAAGCCTTCTGATCCTGTACCCACATGGGAGACCCACAAAAGGCTCCTGGCTTCTGGGCTCGGGTCTGGCCATTGCAGCCACTTGTGGAGTGTGGAGTAAAGCAGCAGATGGAAGATCTTTCTGACTCCCCATCTCTCTGTCAATCTGCTTTTCCAATAAAAATAAATAAATCTTTAAAACATTATTGTACATAGGGCTGACATTTTAGCATTCCTGGCATTACAGATGGTAGTTTTCACCTAGAATGGGCACCAGTTCATCATGTTCCAATTTCTCTGCTTCCAATCCAACTTTCTGCTGATGGCCTAGGAAAAGCATCAGAAGATGGCACAGGTGTTTTGGTCCTTGCCACCCACAAGGGAGACCCAGTAAAGCTTCTGGAAGATTTGGCCTGGCTCAACTCTGATCCTTGCAGCCATCTGAAGAGTAAACCAGCAAACCAGATTTCTGTCTCTCTCTCTCTCCCTCTCTTCCTCCCTCCCTCCATCCTTCCTCCCTGGTTCTTTCCCCTCTGTGTTAACAACTTTCAAATAAGTATTTAAAAGATATTATACACAATCTAGGTCCAGCAAATTTCCAAGTTGTGTTAACTCAGAGGAAGGAGATGTTTGAAAACAGTTCTAAGTGACAAAATGCCATTTGTGGTTTTGGTCAGCAAGGAACACAAGATTTTTAATAAACTTTAAAACCTATCATTAACAATTTTTTTCCTTATCCTAAAATTTCAGGATGAGAGAAGTATAGCAAGAATCTAAGAAGAAATGCTGGAGATTTGGTGCTTTTAGTTTACCAGAAAGGCTACCTATTTGGTCTCAATCCTGAGAAGAGAATTTCCACGCTTGAAGAAAACAAGCATTGAACTATCATTCTGTACTCCACAAATATGTAGGGAGAACAGTAAAAAAAAATCATAATGTAAAAACAAAAGTAACACAAGAATAAAAAAGTGCTAATAAGGAGTGGTTTTCAAAAATAGAAAATAATCTTTTACAAGTTCAAATTCAAAACCTGAAGAATCTATGAAAATGTGCAAGAGGTTTCTGTTTATATTTTCTGAAAAGATTTTCTTCAGTTTGTAACGCCTTTTTGTGAGTTTGTAGATCACATCTTATCCGTTGTTTAGTTTAGGGACTCATGCTAATATCATTGGTGAAACTGTTGGCCAGGCTGCTTAGTACACACATCCCTTTACTGCCACCTCATGTACATATGCTGAAATTGCAGGGCAGATCTTCAAAATTTCAAAAGTGGAAGGTTACATTTGCATAACAAAGACAACTTTGTAATTTTGCAAAGAATACACTTTGACTGACAGGAATGCAAATGAGAAAAATGTAATGAATTTTTAAAACTAAATAAAAGCACAAAAGTGGCAAAATTTCCCACTCTTGATGAGATTACCACTGTAAAACCGTTATGCAAGTTCACCTTACTGTTAAATGCTTACAGAGTAAAATTTTATGCTCTTTTTCTCCTTTGGTAGAAATGCCTCAAAGATTTGAAAAATTCTTTAGACAATCATTTATATAAACTTCTTGTTCCACCACTCTTAAGAAAGAGACCTAGAATCAATAATTTCTATGAGATTGCAATTTTACTATGTTCTCATGCCAACAAAGAAAGAAAAATATGCTGCTTGATAACTTCATTTTCTTAGGTGTAATAATGGCACAGCAGTTTGGTTTGGTTTGGGATTTAATGGATTAGATTTTAGAGAGGAAAGTGGAGTGGGAGTGATGGGTAACCGAGTCAAGGACTGTTAGTTTCACAGTATCAGTCATATTGTGTTGGTCAGTCTCCTGGCTCAAGAAGCACCTTGCCAGGAGCTTCACATCCTTACCCAAACAGCAAAGATTTAGACAAGAAAAAGAAAGAAAGGGAAGCATGTTCTTCCCCTTTAAGAATTTAATCTAGAGGGGCCGATGTGGTAGTTCAATAAACTAATTCTCCACCTACAAGTGCCAGCATCCCATATGGCCACTGATTCATATCCCAGCTGCTTCATTTCTTCTCCAGGTCCAGCTTATAGCCTGGGAAGGCAGTGGAGGGTGGCCTCAAGTGCTTGAACCCTGCACCCACATGAAAGACTTGTAAGAAGCTCCAGGCTCCTGGCTTCTGGCTATGGACCAGCTTAGCTGTAGTCATTGCAGTCATTTGGGGAGTGAACCAGCAAATGGAAAAATTTTCTGTCTTTCATTCTTTGTAAATCTGCCATTCCAAAAAAATAAAATGTTTAGCAACAACAACAAAAAGAATTTCATCTGAAAATTGCACGTTACTTCCTCTCACTTTCCACAAGCTGAGATTTTAGCCACATGATCACAGCTAAAGACAGTCTGGTAATGCAGTCTTTGAGCTGTTGCGTTGATCCATTGTGCATTACTATAATGAAATGCCTGAGACTGGGTAACTATAAAGAGGTTTGGTTAGTTGCCAGTTCTTCAGGGACCCACATGTGGTGACGACTTCTTACTGGCAGAGTCCCGGGTGGCTCAAAGAGTCATCCTAATGAAAGCAAGGAACAGGTGTGCATCTTGCCTGTTCTCCTGTCCTGGCCTCTCCTGATAAAGTCAGCAGGGTCCAGCCACAATGACTCTGCCTTGAGGATTCCATCTCGTCCTGATCTCCTCCCAGAGGGTTTGCCTCCAATCACTAGAGTCAATTTCAGTTTCCACCTTTTTACTACCTCACCATGGAGATTAAATGTCAGCACACTAACTCTTGGGGGCCACACTCAGCTCACATCCAAACGGTAGCACTGGGAAGTACCACATAGCCAACCGTAAGTTTTATTCATAGGTGGATCTACTACAAAAGTTGAACGTTAATCAATGATTCAACAGTCTTCTAATCTCTCCTTTAAGCTATGTTACCTAATTTTAAATGTATTTCTTAGAGAAATAGTAAGAGACGTTTCCCAAATAAAGAGGGCTAAACAGACATGACAACTGAGAAAAAGCATCATCTGGGAGTTTATTTTGCTATAAAAAGTAGTGTTAGGACAACTGCGAAATTGTGAGTATAGTGCATAGGTCAAATAATTGCATTGCATTGCTATTAGCTTTCTGGTTTTAAGAATTGTGCTGTGGTTGAATAAGGGAATGAAAGCCCTTCATTTTAGGCAAAACATCCTGAAGGATTTATAAGAAGCAAGATGTCTGCAAGTTGCTTTTCAGCAGAACACAAATGTAGCAAAATGTTACCATCTGAGGATGTACAAGACAGTTAACTGGAAAGACTTTATCATATTCTTGCAACTTTTCTATCCATTTGAAATTATGTCAAAATAAAGAGCTAAAACAGTACTACCTTAGTTCTGACTTAAATTAACTGCTTAGACCCTTTTAAAAGTGGCTTATCTACAGTTTTGCCATCATATAACACTTCGGTTGGTCTCAAATTTCAGAATATTTAGCAGATGTAGTTTCTGGTTGGCTTGATTTAACCCCTCCCATGCTGCCACTTCCCCACACACATCTACAATAATGAATTTAAATAAAGAGAGAAATGATTTGCAGGGTTACAAATGCTGAAAGAGACCACAGACATGAACTGCTAAAGGTCTCCTGACTCACACCAGAGATCAGCGGGGCAGCGGGGAGAGGCCTGGACACAGTGTGGGTGCTCCGTCTCAGCCAGAGGTGGGAGAACTCCAGAATTCTTCCCAGTTTATGCACAAGTTCACATTGCCAGGACACTGAGACTTGATGAGGTCCAAGGCATCCCCCTTGGACCTCAAGTCCTCCTTGGTCTTTTAAAACCTAAATATCAGACAAGTCCTTGTCCTTGCCAAAGAGGATTAAACCAACTTAGTGCCAGATGTCCCTGAACCATGATTCTACCTCCCAGCATCCAGTGTTACCAAATGTCAAGCTCTCCACACAGACAATATGCAAATAGTAAGAACCCCAAAATGGTCTGATCCACTATGCATTATGCTTCTGATGGAGAAATGGCCCTTGCCTTGGGTACATCACAGACAGAATAGTTGCAGAGGGCCCTAATGGTGATCTTTGCCTTTAGCGTGAGGTAGTTCATCCTTGTCCAAAGCTAATTACATTTCTCTTCATTGTTAGGACCAAGCTATCACTTTGATTTTTAAGACGTGACTCATTCCAGTGGTTGCACTGCTCTTGCTAGCACTTCCCAAAGAAGCACTCCAAGGTGTGAGTCGGGGACCTTGCGCAGGCAGTGATGCCAGCACAGATGCCATTCATCTGTGTTGTGTCAGGATGCTGGGAACGTGAGAAGCATTTCTAGGTGTCCAGGCTTTGACAGCAAGGAGCTCTTCCCCAGGAAGCAGAGGGCATTGCCCTGCTTCCTGTACCCAAAGGGGAAAGAGGACTTACTCAATACATCAGATAATAATGCCATGCTTTGGATTTGAAGAACACATAGTCCCCAGAGAACACGTTCCCACACATTGGGAGCTGTTCGGATTCTTCAAAGCTTGCTTTATTAAGTTGTGGACTTAGTGGGTTGGTTTTTCATTGAAACATGCATCATGAGTGAGAAAAGAGGTGCTTTTTCCTTGGTTGTCTCCTAAAAGTGATGGGCAAGTAAATGGATTTAAACAACACTCACTGGCATTCCAGACTGGGAGAACAAAGGAGGTGCTGCATGTTCTACCTAGGAATGCAGGAGAGTTCTACTTGCTTTAAACGCTGCTGCTCCCATGGAATGTGTGGTTCCTGTTATGCCTCCCAAGAGCTGTACAGACACAACGACTGTGATTCCACGTCCCCTTCCCCGCGCCAGGGCTTCGGAAGCTAGCACTCCAGTGCGGGTACCTGTTTCAGCATAACTAAGGATTTCAAGCAGCTCTGATCTGCACTGAATTACGCCCTTATATAATGATACGCCCGTCTTCCCTCATTCTGTCATCTTTGTCATGAATCCCACATTATGTGATAATAATATATCCACCTCTACGTTTAAAAAATAGTATGTGTACTTATATACATAGTATGTACATATGAAGCAAATACAGCGAAAGGTAACAAATGTTATTCCTGTGTGTGCTCATTCAAGACTTCTTTAGTTCACTGTATTGTCTGACATCTTTTTAAAAAGTAACACACAAAGAAAGCTACACAGCTACAGCATATCTGAAGCTGTGGTTATTCTCTCATCACTAAACTCACATGTGGACTTACAAATGGCCCATTTCCCTGCATGACTGCTGTCTGAAGAGAGGGGAAGTTGCTTTGGCAGAGAGCCTGTGTTCCACATCCTGGCCCTGGCAGTCTGAAATCGCGATTCAATCTTGGAGCCACCATTGAGCAAATCTGTTCTTTCCACCAGTGATAAATGTGTTGAAAAGAAGGAAAGTCGCAAGAACACTGGCAGAAAAACAGCTTCTGAAATCAACAAAGGCAGATAATTTCACCCAGTCCTAATTCCTTTTTTCTTTTCTCACTGAAAGCTGACCTGATCCAAACACCTACAGATTCTGATTCTCCATCTACTGGGTTTTTTTAAAGCCCAATAACACACAACCCTCCCAATCCCAGCAACGAAGGAGAGCCTGAAAACGCTACCCGCCCCCACTCTCAAGCACACTCATGTGGAGCTGGACATGTTCTAACTCACATGCAGAACACATGTTGGTGAGGCTGTGGTTTGCCTAACCTTCACGTAAGTGATGTTCACGGTTCTGTTTGGGACCTGACATGTGGGAGGGTGGAGGGAGCAGTATGGCCCTCAGCCCTCTGCAGGTGACCTTACACGAGTTGCTCCCATGAGCACACAGTTCACAGCATGAGCACAGGACACACCAGCATGTCTGGGAGCTGAGTCAGCATCCGTAAGGCAGAAGAACCAATCCAGACCAGTCCCCTTTAGGGTCTGTGTGTCTATATGGCATGGTGGTGAATCCTGATGGCTCTGGTTTGAATCTTAACCATGTTACTTGTTCGAAGTGGCCCTGTGAAAGATGCGTCACACCTTCACACATAGAGTTTTTCCTTGATAGAAGGGAATTTCTTCATAGGGTTGTGAGAATTCATTGAGTCAGTCCACAGAGGGGATTATGAAGACTGCATGGCACTTCATAACCCTCAGTAAATGTTAGCTTTGTTATTATAAGCTTATCTTAACAGCTCTTTCTGGTTTTTATTAATTCTGGACATGTCTACTGAGATATAGAAGAAACTGAATGAAAGGTTAACTTGTTTCGGCTACTACCCTGGGCCATCCTAAATGGAGCAAAGGCATAGGCCGGTAAAGAACTGGGGAATGGAGTAGTTCTAAGAGGCAATCCAGAGTCTCCTGGCTACCTCCCACCCCCCACTCCATGAGGCCTTGATCAAATGCTAGTGGCGTGACACCTCTCTGATTCCCCCTCCAGCTTCTGTCTCCCACATCACTCTCTCCATTATTGCTCTTCTAAATGCTCACCCTCTTTCAGTCTTCCTTTAACATCCATATATGGCTTAGGACTTGGGGCTTCATTAACAGTACAGTACTACTCAACATCAGTAGGCTATGAGATTTCCAGCACCTACACAGAATGTGTGGAGTGATTATTTTTAAAATTTGCCCATTTATGTTTGAGAAGCAGAGTTTTACCTGCTTATTAACCACTCCCCACCCCCAAAATGCCCATTAGAGCCATGACTGGGCCAGGCCAGGCCAGACCAGGAGTCAGGAACTTAATCTAGGTTTCCCATGCAGGTGCCAGGGACCCAGCTACTCAAGCCACCACCACTCTGTATTAGCAGGAAGTTGGAATCAGCAGAGCCAGGACTCAAACCCAGGCACTCCAATATAGGATACAGGCATCTTCACTGATATGCCAAAGTATAGCAGTTCTTACAGAACTCTGCTGGCAGCAATTCAAGTGTGCAGCCAAACAGAGCTCGTGCCCAATACATTCATGGGAACTTCTTCAGCTGTGAGACATTGATACTTTCCAAGAATATTTACAAGGGAAACTTACAATAGGTTTTGAGCTGTAGTTACTGTTGTTGTTGCCGTTGTAAATACATCACTATTATTCCCTATTTCCCTGCATCATGGAAGAGTGTGAGAACAGTAAGCCAGAACTGGCAAGACTGTCTTTTACTAACACCTCCAATACTTGGTTAGTATTTAATATTGCACAAGTGAATTTGTGGATTTCCATCTACCTAAAATCCAGACAGAAATGCCCGAGTCTCGCTCCATGATTTGTGAGATAATACCTACGAAGGTTTTAAACTATCTGTAGAGATATTGTAATTTGTCATAGGCTTCGTCATGAGTCCTGCAAGAAGGTAGTACAAGGAAAGAATCCAAAAGGAGAAAAAGCTGGATTCCTAACTCCAAATCTATCAATCAGCCCTGCAACGTTGGACAAATAAAGCCTCCATTCTGGTTAGCAGTTTTCTGTTCCGTAAAATGAGAAATTTGGGTAAGAAGAGCTCTTGATTTTCAGATCAACAATCTAGGAGTGCTGGTCAAAGAGAAGGAAACAAATAAAAGCAAAATGGACATATATTTTTAAAAGACGAATTTTAAAGACAATAGTCACAAAGAAAATACAAAAGGTCAGACATGGTTTATCGATCAGGACATGCTTCCCCAAACCCAGACGTGGCCTCATGGCCCGCCTTGCCATTAACAGTTTTTGCAATGCATCGTCTGAAGAGGGAGGTTTTTAAGACAGATCATTTACTGAGAAAGAATCCTTATTGCACAGACTAATTTTAAAAGTCTGCCTTCAATTGCATGCCTGTAAGTGTCCCTGTGCAAGTATACACATGAACATATGAGCGTACACAGAGAATCCATTGACTTTCAAAGGGGCCAACTCCAGTGAAGGGAAATAGACCAGAGCGCTTTGATGCATGGGAAGAAATGCCTCTACGACTGCTCATTTCCATAGTATTTAAAGCCACTTTTGATAGATGAGGAGATTAAGACAGTAAGAGGATAAAACGAATTCCTCAAAGCCAATTGCTATTTAGAAAGCAGGCTGTCTGGCCTGGGGAATGGCTTGAGTGCTTGGTTGACATTCTCTGACCTTAACACTAGAATTATAAGGTCCCTCCTTCTTATTCTGTGTCTTTTTAAATTGGGGTATTTTCTGGCTTTATTACTTTTCTTAGGAGATGTCTAAGATTGCTCTGCATAGTCTGCACCATGATCGTTCTTGTAGCACATTTGTTGGTTGAGGCTGAGAGTAATTAACTTTTATGTCTAAACAGTTTCTTTGTCTCCTTGATACCAGTCATTTGTTCACAATCCTATGTTTACATTTCTTTTTAATTGAACCGTAGACATAAATCCAACCTTCAGGTTGTTATTTGAATAATAATTGTAACAATTAACCCATAACTGTTTTCATCACTCGGATAATTATTAAATAATAACTGTGTGCTCATTAACATAATCAGTCCCCTTAATTGCACGCCACCTCACAATGAGATTAACCTGTGAAGATGAGGTAGAAAACATTGCACGGAGCACTAAAAGAGGATCTCTTTGGAGCTTACTGGAAATTTTTCATAAAGTTAAACTTCATCAGGTGGGGGCAGGAAACTGCCATGTCAAAATAAGAACAACATCAAACAAAGCAATTAATGTGCTGAAAAGGGTTTAAAGCGAGACTTGGAAAAACAACATGTTAGAGAACTAATACTAACAAAGAATTTTAGTAATGATCATAAAACCCAGGCTTTGGTCTTCCAAATGGGAAAAATCTCCCCCTCTGAGCCACATATGTTCTGGGATCTATTGGTTTAGCAGCTCCCTGGTGCTGTTGGTCTGTTCAGCTGCCACAAGAAAATACCTTAGCATGGGGAGCTTATAAACAATGGAAATGTATTGTGCAATTTCTGTAGGTTCAGAAATACAGCCTAGATTCAGTGTTTGTGGAAGCTGGCTCTCTGCTTCCTGTTGCACCCTCCCAGGGCAGAGAGGCAAACAGACTCCTTCAAGCTTCTTTCCTTAGGGCTCTGATATTATTCATGACCATTTAACTCCTAAATATCTCACTTTCTAAGACTATCACTTTGGAGATAAAGTTCTTATGTATCCTGAAGTTAAACCAGCAGCCACTAACCTTTTTGTGTAGTCACTCCTGTTACTTCCTTTCTTCATTTCCATCCATTATTAATTTTCCTCCCTACTTACCATTGATTTACAAAATTTCTTTGCTGTCTCAGCCCATCAAATCTCTTGGGCTTTTGCTCTTCATGTCTCGGCCTCTTGAGGCCATGCTTACACTAATAACACACATATCAATGGGTGCCTGATACCTTTGATAGAAGGCTGGACTCACCAGTTGTACCTGTCTTTTCACTCTGCACCCCTGTTTCCATGCTTCCAACTTCTGACTCCCTCCATGTGCTCTGAAGGTCCTGACGGTATCATGAAAACAGGAGCTCCCATTAGGGCTTAGTCAAAGGTCTTCCCTCGATGCACAAAATAACTCAACATAGAAGCAGGAAAATGTGCAGTGGGACAGAATTTATTCAAAGAAAAACAAAAAGTGCAGGCAACTTTGACAGGAGAAAAGGAACCAGATGCTAAGACACAAAAAGTTCCCAAACAAGACAAATAACATCCTCCAAAAGAAAAAAGCCCCATACAGAGGTGGGGAGGAACCCTATACAAGATTCAGGCCATCTCTGAATGGTGATGTTTGGGATTGGCTTTACTTGAGTTTTCAGAGGGTGGATTTGGGGGCAGGGCTTGCCCATTTGTATTCCCTTTTTATGTAAATATCAAAGTACCATGGTGGCAGGTGCAAGATGTGAGTGGAAGTGCCCCACATAGTAATTTTATTACATTGATATTATAGTGACCTAAAGGCCATCACAGGGACACATCCTGTAGTCATCATGGGTTTTTCAACCTGTCTCTGGTTCTACCTCTGCTGCATCGCAGAACTTACTATTTGCATGACACAGAAAAAGACACAGGGGCCTTGGTAGTACAGGAGGCAAGTTAGGTCATTGCACAGAACAGAAGGTTTGGGTGATGCATAGAAAGGGAGTTGTCACTCATGTCGAGTCAGGTTGTAACACAAGGGTTGGCTGAAGTTGTCCCATGGCAGGTCTGCTACCAGAGCCATCCAACAGCAGATCACACCACAACTGTTCAACTGTAGATCACCTGCGGTAGCCAGGACAGGGTGGTGGACACTACCAAGCCCCAACAATTTCCCTGCCTTCCCATATCAATGGGACCCTGAGTCCTTCTTTGACCACCTTTGCCCATCCTGTTCAGATGTCAGGGGCCCCACACTCCTCAGCCTGTGTTTCAAAGATCTGTACAATCCAATCCAAATCTATCTTTTCTCCACCTTTACTGCCCAACTACCACAGTCATTTGATTTCCCGAAAGACCATAGAGTAGATTAAATAGAGTCTGCATGATTTTACTTAGTGAATATTTTTTATTCCTAAAAGTCATATTTCATTCTTTTCCAAATCTGAAATCATTTTGAAAGTCTTTTCTTACTCATACTTTAGAATTACTCTTTTATTTCTTTGCATTTATGAATATGACCCTTTTATATTATAGATCCAATAGTTCTTGAACTGTTTTCTATTGGTTGTTTGCTCTGACTCGCATGGTGTCGTAGTTCCTTATGTGTTTTTTACCTGTGTGTTTATGCGCATGTGAGTTGGCATTCCCTGGAACTATGTATGTGGGAATTATATAAGGCATATGTTGAGTGGTTTATTCCTCCAAGAGAAGTATTTACTGCTGCCAGGTGTGTGGGGACACAACCAGCCTGGAAGGGCTTTAACAGAAATGCTTGAGGTCTTCACACCTGCACATCATTCGAATCCAAGTTCCAAATATACACAAAGAGTTCTTGTGTTACAAATTCTCAGGGAAATACTGTTCCCCAAGGTTGAACTCAAGGCTGATTTGTCAGGCTTCCCTGTGGTCTCCCTTTGTGCATCTCTATCTCCCAAGTCATCCTTTCAGTTCAAACACTGTCTTCCAAGAATCCTGGTGCCATTGTAGCAGAGTTACGGTGCAACTTCCTTCTTTGCAGTTAGACCAAGGCTTTGTCTCTTGCTCCCCCAAGAGGTCACCAAGGATTCCAAGAATCCCTTGGGTCAGCCTCTGGTTTCAGACCCCACTTAGACATCTGGATTTGTCTCTCTGATTTGATGTCTCTGAAAATCTCTTTCTTTCTTTCCAGTTCAGCCATGAGCATAAAGAGTGGGTAATTTCTATTTCCAGGCAGCCTTTCTGTTCCTTTTGTAACAGGTTTTCAAATTCATGTTATTGCAAGAAATGGAAGACCTGTAATTTTCCAATCTCTTTTAGCACTACTTCTGGTCTTAGAACTTGGATGTTTGCCGTTGAGATGAACAAAACAAAACCTTCTAGGACTGCATTACTCTACATCCCAGAATCAAGGAAATTGGATTTTAGCTCAGTGGTCTGAACCAAGGGTCCCAACTCTTTCCTTAAAAAACCAGACACACTAGAAACATTTGGCTTTGCAGGCCATATGACCTCTGTCACAATTACCCAGCCCCCCCAACATAGCGTAAAAGCAGTCACAGATGATGTAGATACACAGGTGTGTCCCAACACCATTGTATCTATGGACATTGGTTGAATTTCATATAACTTTCACATGCTATAAAACATTCTTTTTGAACTTTTTATTCAACTATTCAAAAACATAAAAAGTCATTCTTAGTTCCAGAGCTCTACAAAAGCAGGCTGCAGACTTAGAGTCCACACGTGGTCCACACTTTGCAGCTCACACAGCATGTGAGAATCATCTGCGCATTTTTTGAAAAGCAGGGAAACAAAAGAGCAAATACTCCTATCTGCTGGCTCATTCTCCAGATGTCTGCAGCGACCAGGCCTGAGAAGTCAGCCAGACACCAAGACTCAATCCAGCCGTCCCATGTGAGCGGCCAGGCCCCAACTACGTGAGCTTTACAGATTTGCTTTGCAGAGAACTAAAGGTGGATAGTGAAGCAAGGGTGGGTACTGAACCCAGGGGCTGTGATGTGGGATGCTGGCATATTCACTGATCAAAGCCAAATACCACCCCCTAAGTAAGGTTTCTAAAAGATGCAAGACCCACATTAATACTACTACATGAAAACTGCTAGTGCTTGAACTCAAGGCTGAAGGTACTTGAAAAAGTTCATGGAAAAATTGAATTAAGAGAAATTTATTTCAGTATGTATCTATTTGAAAGCTGTGCTTAGGTGTTTTTCATAACACTAATTTTCCATGAACTTTTTTTTAGCAATCCTCCTATGTTTTAATTTCCATAACTAATTGTGATGAGCACCCCTAATTCAGAGAATTCTAGTTGTAATTTTCATGGTCTTCACATGGTTCCTCACACAACACACTCTTTAGCCCATGTTTATATTATTTCTTTGACTCAAAGTAATTCACATAAAAAGAACAAAATCAACTCACCAAAAGAAGCCAGCACCCTGTAAATTAAGTAAATAAATGCAAGTGATCTCAATAGCTTTTAGATATATCCTTATGAAAAAAATACCTAAACTATGCCTCTCTCCCCGCTCCCCCCCCCCCATACACACATTTAATGTAGGATAAAGAAAACATCACAATTTAAAAAGGAAGAAATTTAGACAACAAAATACTTTCATTGTTTGGCAACAAAAAAACAATTTATATCCATATATCCATATCTCATACTACACACCAGAATAAATACCAGATGTACCACAGAGTAAAATATAAAAAGAATTAAGCCATAGCAAGAAACAAAACATTAACTGAATTAAAATTAAATAGTCATCAAACCTCTGGAGTAAGTCTGAGTAGTAATCAAAGAAATGCAAGTTAATCCAAAATGCCATTTGTGATCTATCAAATTAGCAAATGACTTTCAAACATGAAAAAAGATTAGTCCTGGCTAGAGCATTATGAGGTACATGTCATTTATTAGAGTTCTTCAAAAAATTCATGGGATGCAGATTATAAAAAAATGCATGAATTTTAAAATATTTGCTATCAAAAATAACTTTTCCTTTTTTTTGTTGTTCAGGAACTTTTTTTGAAGTAAATGTCATTGTTGAGTTCCACACAATTTTATTATTTTTTATTTTTTTTATTATTACATTGTATTATGTGACACAGTCCCATATGCACTGGGATTCCCCCCACCTCTCCCCAAACCCTCCCCCCCATGGTGGATTCCTCCACCTTGCTGCATAACCACAGTTCAAAATCAGTTGAGATTCTTTCATTGCAAGCATTTACCAAGCATAGAGTCCAGCATCTCATTGCCCAGACAAATTCAATGGCTTGTTGGGGAGACCATCTCTGGTCTGAAGGTAGAGCCGGCAAAGCACCATTCCTATCAATTAAAAGCCCTGAAATAACATCAGCAACAATTTAGGGCCATGGCCACACAATTTTAAATTAGCAGTTTTTTGTATTTTCATGTTTTTGATAAAGCAGGAAGATGGAGAGCGAGATCTTCCATTCACTGGTTCGCTTCTCAATTGCTTGCAACAGGTAGAACGGGCCAATCTGAAGTCAAGAGCTCAGAACCCAGTCTGGTTCCCGTGAGTCGCAGGGTCACGTGCACTTGATCCGTCATCCGCTGCGTCCCAGGGTGCACACTAGTAGCTAGCTGGATTGGAAGTGGAGCAACCAGGACTTGACCCAGGAACTCCAATACTTGATGGGTTGTAAGCATCCCAAGTAACATCTTAATCAACATGCCAAACACCTGCATTTCCAAAAATTTCTTGAAGCCCCCTTACATTGCAAATTTGCAGTCTGGGATGTTATTAAAAATGTGGATTTATAGATCTCCTTCCTCTGTGACCTTTTGCCAAAAACAAAAAACAAAACAAAACAAAAAACCTGGCAACAACCACTACATACAAATGAGTAAACTGGTTGAAGGAACTGTAATACGATCACTTAATAACAGATTATCAAACCTTTATGCAGTATGTTTACAAATGTCATAAAATAACATGATTCGATGTTATATTGTATTAAGTGAGAAAGCCAGGATATAAAATTGTATAGATGCTGTGGTTATACATACATAAAACTTAACCTATGAAAGGGGAAAAGGTGGAAAGAAACATATAAAAATATTAACAATGTGTGGACTGGTGTACATTGCAGGATCTTTTTTTCAGATCTGCTTAATACATGCATTATAGTTACAGTTAAAAATATATCCTTTTAAAAGAGAAAAATCATTGTTTGAAAGTTGAAGTGTGGAAGAGCAAAGGGCAGGAAATAAAATATGTGACCCTACTCCAGACTTATGCCATTACAAAAAAAAAAAAACAAGGGAGCAGACAGTTCATGCGACAAAACCCCAGAGCACGAAGCTGAAGATTAAATACTAATTCTGCCCTGTGCTTTCTTTACACTTGTTATATCATTAAGACTACGAAGCAAATAGCTACCTACTGTTCTTACTAATAACTAAGTGAAGGCTAATTGTGTGGTTTTAGCTGCAATTAAAATGGTTGAAAATGTGAAAGCCTTCCCCAACAGCCACATAGATAAATAATCCTTGAAGCGCACAGCCTGTTTAAGATTCCCTTAGTTTTCTGGAAATGTCTGAGCCCAGATCCTCAGAGTTTTAGAATCTTTGGTGGTGCTTAAATTCACCCTTCTGCTTTTGTCTGACCTTGACATAATTTCCAGGCTTGTTAAAGGACATTTGAATTTCAAAACAATATGCAATCCTATAAATGACAATGGCATGCAATTTGAGCATCCAACACCCATCTGCCACCAATCTTTTGTCTTCAATCAAGTTCCAAAGAATGTGCTCCAGTCACAGTGATTTCTGGGAGGAACTGAAGAATCACAAACAAGATCTCCTCCCACCACTACTTCACACTAATTTAAAACAAAAAACCACTTCCTGGTTCCCATCTTCCCTCCTTCCTCCCTTCTTTCCTTCCTTCTTTTTTCCTATCTTCCCTCCCTCCTTCCTTCCCTCCCTCCTTCCTTCCTTCCCTTTTTCCTCCCTCCCTTCCTTGCTTCCGTGTTTCTGTACTTGTGTTTTCACACTTAGCCACCTGTCTGTTAGAATGTAGAATTGTGTGCCCGCTATGAAGAGCAGCTTCTTTCGTAAAGCATGGCCCTCTAATTGTCTTGTTCATGTTGCCAAGGACAGAACAGACCCTCCTAGTAATGTATGCCTTCCAGATTTCTTTTCTCCAGGTGGTCAAGAAGGAAACAGCCTTCAATTTCAGCCTGATAAACACTGTTACAAAACTCTTAAGGCTTCCTGGAGACCCCACTTCAGGGCTTTGCACAGTGAAGGACTGTCCATTACAGCTGGGCATTTATGCCCTCAAAATCCACATTTCTTCTTAAGAGACAATAAAATGTTTCCTGCAGCAACAGCAGGTGAGCACAGAAAGTGTCTTAAATATCTGACCTGAAGTGCTAAAGATGCTTAATAATCTTTAAAGTTACCAACAATATTGTTTCCTCCTGTTACCAGGATGTTGTAAAATGTCCTAATTAGTCTTTATGATAATGCCGACACCTCCATAGCACATAAAAAGGACTTTTAATTTTTAAAAGGACAGCTCTGGTTGGTTTGATTTTTATCTCTAATTGGCCTATAATGTCTATCCCTCTGGCACTCCAGACAGAGAAGCATTAATTTAACAAGCAACTCATACACCATGGGAAACCAGAGACTGTAGTGCAGAAAAGAAGGTTCCAGAATTCTGGACATGTAATTGGCTCTCTTTTCTTTTACCTCCTGGAAGGTGCTAAACAAGTCTGCTGCCTGAAGAGGCGGGTCCTTCTCCCTGGGAACTTTCTATGGCCTTCAGTCAAGCGCTCCCTGTGGCTCCAGCAGGACTTAGTAAATCTCCAAGAACCATCACAGTGAGAAAGATAGGGAGACCGAGAAGGCGCAGGTGGTGCCATGGATCAGTTTAGACACTGAAACCTGAAGGCCAAAGGTCAGTCCTTGGTTCTGCTTCCCAGTCTCCATGGTCTTGGGCTGGCCACACATCCTCCCTGGGCTTGCTTCCTCAACAAACAGAAGTCACGCCTAAAATAATCTCTGTCATCCTTTCCAGCTGGCATGAGCCAAGATTTACTTGCTATTTACATGCTATTGTGAACTTCTCTGCCAGTAGCATGACTGGGAGCATTGGCCCAGGCCTCTGGGCACAATCAACTCTTTTCTGCAGTGTCTAATCTTACATTAAACACCCTGCCTCACCACACCATCCAGAACATTCTAGAACAGCCTAGTGCAGAAGCCAACTGCAGGTCAGGTGTACTTCAGGCTTCTGGATTGATTCTCCCAACCGTGGTCTAAAGGAGTGCCTTATGGATTTCAGGAGACTGAAGCTATAACAACGGATTCTCCTAAGGGCATCACCTTTTGCACTAAGGGAAACTCAAAACGTTTCTGCCCATTGAAAACTGACTTTTCAAGTCATCCCTGTGGATATCTCTGATATCCCTGTGTATTGGAGAACTCTAGGACTCCTACCACAATGGGAACATGGCAGGGGGTGACACACATGGACCCCAGATGATTGCAGCTGCTGACTGGTGAGGCTCCAGCAGCTGCCCCACTTCCACCCTTCTGTTTTCCTAGTCCCTTCCTCCTCAAGAAGCTGCTGGCAAAGTGAGCAGAAGCAGAAGTGAACCGCATTGCTGTTGAAAGGCCCTTTTCTTCCCAGACCAAGAGCCAGGGCAATCTTTTATGTATTTATATTTCCAATGCTCCAGTTTAGAGTAATAGGTGTCATGGCTCTGCCATTTCCCAGGCTACATTCTCTCATACTGGGGTCATGGCCAATGCAAGGCAACATGCACATCGGATGAGCAAACCCAAGGGGTCAGGACCAAGCCCAGGGAAGTTGTGGCCTTGCACACTGGCTCCCCAAAACAAAACATACTCCTCAAGTCTCATGTGCTGGTCGTCTGTTAAATCAATCATACTGTTAAACACATTAACACCACACACATACATATTTTTAAGTCCGGTACCATGAAGTCTGAAACAAAAAAACAAATAAAGGAAACGTTGAGCCAAAGTTTTTCGCTCAAACCTCAATGAGGTCTCCATTCAACTTCTCGCATTTTCTACTCCTTTAATATCCACTCTCCCCCTTCCTCTACCTGTTTCATTTTCTTGGCCAAAGCCCTAGTTAATTACACAGGCATATGAATTAGGGCAGTGGTCAAGGCTAACATGTTGGTTTGTACAACTTTGGATGACACTCAAGCTTAACCTTTTCCTGCTGGAAATTACTTTTTTTCCCTTTTTCAGACCATATGGTACCCATCAAGCCTACCTCTGAATCCACTTTTTTTTGTTCCACACAGGATAGGTTCTAATGCTCGCTTTAGAATAAAATTTAGGATATGTTGATTCCACTTCGCCTCAGTCACCAGGCTTGGAAAGAAACACTCATTCTTATACAGAAATTCTGATGCTTTAGGATGGTGGAATCATTTTAGTCTTCCTTGAAAAAAAAAACCAAATTATGCTCTATTTGTATGGTTATATGGAAGTCCTTAAATGTTGAAAGACCAACTTGCTTAACCATAATCCACTAACCTCTAGCTCACCTCCTAGGAGAAGGGCTAAGAAGAATCAAATGTTCACTTTATGTCACCTCTCAGATACCATGGTCCTTTGCATAGATAGGGCTTTGGAGAACTACGGAACTGGGTTCAGCTCCCACTTCTCCTATATGCTGTCTGATCTCAGTTAACTCAGGATCTCAATTTCTTTGTAGATTCTTCTTGAGGGTTAAAAAGTAAATAGATAAAGTGTACTTGGCACAAAAATACAAGGAAATTTAAAAAATGATATTATTACAATCAAAAGCTAAAGCAAACAAATGGAAAAGTTTACTCACCTAACACAGTAAGGATATTTAGAACTTATTAAGCAAGAGTTGGGCTGTGGCATAAACAGCATTTGTTTCAGGAAAGCTGTATCTGACATCTTTCCAATAGAGATCTTATAGAGAAAGAAATTAGCTAATCCACAAGTCTCTGCATCATTATTAGTGGTAGGAAACAGAGTCTTCATTAAACACCCACAAGACACGGCCTTCTTAGTTATTAAATTCACCCAAATCCTCTGTTAAATCTATCCTGCTTAAAAAAGTCACCTGTTTTTTCCATTCCCTCGTGTGTGACATCCTCACGTGTCTAGCCCCACACTGGGGCTCTGAGATTCAATCCTTTCCATAGGACCGTCTGCCCAGTAGTCTCAGATTGTCAGGGGACTTTATTTCAAACCACAACTGTTTAGGAACAGGATTCTGTGTCTTACATTACAAACAGCCACATCTGAAATACTCACTTGGCCCCTACTGAGGGGGACTTGCTAGGGTTTATCTGTAGTTACTCCTGCAGTATTAAAATCTGAGCGTCACCTGGTACATGCACAAAGTCCTTGGGGAACCCTGAACATCTGCCATGTGTATGCTTGTTTCCTCTGCTGGCCCGTGGCAGGATCTGTATCCTGTCTGTCTGCTGGAAAAATGTCATGAACAGAGTCTGAATACTGGTGACAAGCCTGGTCCACCAATAACAGGTCCTGGAAGGGTTGTCTTAACAGAAAGAAAAAGAGCAGAGCCAAGCAGCCAGCTTAGAAAGACGTGTGTTAGAAAGGAGATCAAGATTTCTAAGCAGCCAGCTTAGAAAGGACATCAGGATTTCCCAAGATGTTAATATATGGACAAAGGAAACAAAGTGACTATATTGAAGCTGAGAAAAAGAATACTTCAAACTTCCACTGCCAGCGTCTGCAAACAGGCAGGTCCAGTACACACACACACACACACACTCTCAAACAAATTTAAGAAAAAGACTGACATCAAGGCAAGGGACAAGGAGTGTGGGTGAAGGGGCAGCCCTTCCTTAGGAGAAACCGACCACCTGTGCTACAGACATGTCATCAACCCACCCGCACAAGGCAGGAGCACCCACAGAAAAAGGGTGTTAAGAAGGCCTGTGATATCCCTCAACTCCACAACCCCTCCTCATGTCCCAGTTGTAGAATTGTGGCGGAATATCAGACCATGGCTTCTTTCCCTCTTGGATGCTGATATAATTCAGATTCTTCTGCCAAGGTGTTATAGGAACATGACAAGAATTCTCCACCAAAAAACTATAATGAAGAAACTCAATGATTTTTCTAGAACAAGCTTTTATATTAAACCTATTTAACTACACATAAGAAAAATACTTTTTCATCAATCACAACTTTGAAAAAAAAAACAGCTTCATCTTTCAGACTTGATTAGAATTCATTCCAAATCACTTAAAATTAAAATTGCCTTAGAGTCAGAGCCCCTTTGGGATTGATCTAGACTTAAAACCAACCTGGAATCTAAAACCTTATTGCTTTTCTCAACTGCCAGCTGCGGCTGCTTCAGTCTAGGGAAATGGTGATTTTTCTCCCGCATAGCTTCATTCTGAAATAACTTATCACAGCCTCAGCCCTGTTTTCTCAGAATTCTTTCTTTCCATTTGATGTAAGTGAAGGAAAATCAAGATAGTCATGTCAGAGGCTCCTACCAAGTTCCCTAGGTACCTGTTCATCTGAAAGATCTTTTAAAACTTTTCCCTTGAAAGGGAAGAGTACTTTCCCAATTCATCTCACTTTCATGCACCCCATTGTCATTCATATTGGTTTACGTTCTGTCTAGGCCTTTATTTAGAATGTGTGGCAGAGCCCAGCATTGTGGCACAACAGCTGAAGCCTCCACCTATGATGCCAGTGTCCCAGATGGGCATTGTTTCAATTTCCTGTTGCTCCACTTCTGATCTAGTTACTTGCTAATGTGCTTGAGAAAATGGCCCAATTATTTGGGCCCCTTGCTGTCTGTGTGGAAGACCCAAATGGAAATTCGGGCTTCTGGTTTTGCTTGACTTAGTCCTGGCTGTTATAACCATTGTGGAATGAACCAGTAGATGGAAGAGCTTTCTTTGTATCTCTCCTTGTACCTATGTAACTCTGACTTTCAAAATAAAGAAAAATAAATCTTTAAAAAAGTGTAGCTTTCAATAATACTCTCAGTAACTGTTTGGCAACCCAACTTTTTAAAGATTTATTGACTTATTTGGAAGGCAAAGTTACAGAGAAAGAGAGAGATGGAAAGACAAAGAGATATTTCACATACTAGTTCACTTCCCAAATGGCTGCAACGGCCATGGCTGTGCCAGAGCAAAGCCAGTAGCCCAGAGCTTCTTCAGGTATGCCATGTGAGTGCAAGACCCAAGCATTTGGACCATCTTCTGCTGCTTTCTCAGGCATATTAACAGGGAGCTGCATTGGAAATGAAGATGCTGGAACTCAAACCAGTGCCTATATGGGATGCTGAGCATTCCATCTGGCTCCACCCTTCAACATTTCTGAAAGGGATGAGTAGTAAATTCATTGGTTTGTCTACTCAACCCATTTCTGTCCCAATTTCTATCCTATCAGACCCAGATTAACCAAGGACTCCATTTCATTTGTGTCAGGTATTCATCATGGTTTTGAGAACGGCTACTCTACCCACAGATCTCAGACGTTCACCCCAATTTGTTCTCATCACATGGCAATTCTATTTTACTTTGCCAAGAATTAATCCATGAATGGACCCAGTTCCAGTCAATTATACATAAAAGTTGATCTACATGGAGCTTCAAGGGAAAGTGTTCTCACTTGTAAGCATGGATAGGAATAAACTTTCTGTCTTAGGAATAAGTCCATGCCTCATTTTGATTCTTGCAACTGCTACAGACATCTTACAAATAACATAGTGGTCAAATTAACATGTAAAGGAGGGCAGAGCCAAAACATACAAGTCACATCCAGGCCTAAATCAACTGAATCCGGAGAATGCCAACCTCTAGACTCTTCCTAGACAGGCTGTGCCAGAATTGATTGCAATATGATGAGAAGCTGTTTCAGTAGCATTGCTGAGTTTGAATTAAACTTTTGTCATTACAACTATACCAGGTTTCTTCATCTAAAAAATATATACACAGAGAGATCTCTCCTCTATGATTGTTTACTCCCAAGAGCTTACAGTGGTCAGGGGGTTTGCAAGTGGGAGCCTGGACTTCCACTCAGGTTTCCCATAAGGGTGACAGGGGACTAATTACTTGAATTATCTGCACTGTCAGGAGTTGGAAGGTGAAATCAAATCCATGTATTCTGATGTGAGATGCAAGCATCTTAATGATCGTCTTAACCTCCAGGCCATATATCCACCTTGAAACGAAATTTCTGCTTAGCTTTGCAGAATATTCAGCACAACTGGCCTGTAGCAGAATATGCCTAATTTTTTTCACCAAAATTGGTCTAGAAGCTGAAAAAAGTACTAAAAGATAAACATAAAAGCTATAGTAATAATTTTCAAGGGAAGTAGACAAAGAAGCAATTGTTCAAGGTTAGAAAGATGGTAGTGAGCAACTGTATGCACATCAAAGAATTGGGGCAGGGGGAGACTGTCACTTTCTTAGGATACAGAATCCACAGAAAAACACTCTATTGAATAGGAAATCGCATTCAGTAACCTACTTGATTCCCAGAGCTTGCATATCCGCACTTGTGATGCAAATCTGAGGTTCCTCTTGTCCTGAATTTCTTACTAGAATTTTCAAATGGCAATTAAAACCTGAATTTTATTAGGAGTGGGTTATAGGCAGTGTAACCCAGTGACAGCCATACTGGTTCCTCCACACACATTTCAACTAATAATTACTCCTTGCATGGCACTCATGATTTTCAAAATACTCACTTTCAATACCTCCCTTGATCCTCCCCACATCCTTACAAGATGAAAGTTGTTACTCTCATTTTTAGCACTGAGTAAAGAAAAGAAAGCAAATACGTTGCCCAAGATCAAATGGCTCACAAGTAGAAGAACAAAAAATCCAAGGTCTTCTAACTCCACATTCAAACATTCCACTTCCCTCTGGCCTCCCCACTCCTCGTTCTTGTAGACTGTAACAAATTCGAAGTTATGCTACTGATCAGCAGCAATTGGTTTGAAATAAGAAATCTTTGTATTCAAATATAAACATGAATATTTGAAAATTGCTAATTTGGGCCAAATGTTGGGCTTAAAATGATTGCCAACCTCTTTTGTGTGCACAAACCCCCCTAAACCACTTGTTCTCATATAACATTGAACTCAAGATGGAATACACAGTGAACATATAGTGTTTCCCACGTACAATGTTTTCCAGCTTCAAATTCACTTTAGACCATCAAAAGAGAATGTAAAATAACTCCAGAACTCTAGACTTTTGCAATTACCTTGCGGAAAGAGAAAAAGAAGAGTTGGAAGAGTTTTTGCAACTGAGAAAGCCCAGATTTCTTATTAGTCATGGTCTAAAAATGACAACGCCCTGCCTATCCAAGAGACCGTTCTCCATCTCACCCCACCTGGAAAGCCGCAACTAGTGGAGTTCGCTGGGGAACACAATCTACAGATGTGAGCAGAGAACCCATTTTTGCCCAAGTTGGCTGGAATGAAGCACTTGAGAGCATGCGAGTACAGTTCCAGCCTCTGGCCATCACACCTGGCCACACCTGTCCCTCCAATATGGGCAGCCCTTCATACTGCAAATCCCTTTCTCCTCCAAGATCTCATGGGAGACCTAATAATGTGGCTTGAATATCCCTCACACTTTCCACTTCAAGCAGGCTCTGTTTACCTCCCTCCAATATAACCATGCAAGTCTGGGAAAAGAGGTGATGGAACTCACTCTCCCAAGAGAGCTGGCAGTGGAGCAGCCAACACTCACAACTCAAAAAGAAAGGACATGCATGGGGATCTGTGCAATAGCCTAGCGGCTAAAGTCCTTGCCTTGCACGCACTGGGATCCCATATGGGTGCCAGCTCTAATCCTGGTGGCCCAACTTCCCATCCAATTCCTTGCTTGTGACCTGGGAAAGCAGTTCAGAACAGCCCAAAGCCTTGAGACCCTACACCCACGTGGGAGATCCAGAAGAGGTTCCTGGTTCCTGGCTACAGATTGGCTTAACCCTGACCATTGTGGTGACTTAGGGAGTAAACCAGCAGATGAAGATCTTCCTCTCTGTCTCTCCTCCTCTCTGTATATCTGACTTTCCAATAAAAAAATAAATCTTACAAAAAAGAAAGGAGATTCATGAAGAGATTCCTTGCTAGTAGATATATTTCTCCAACAAAATACAACAGGATAAATCCTAACTGAAGATAAAATCCAAAATAAAGGCAGCCCAGGATATCTTTGACAAGGTAACCCTTTTCCTATATCTTACTCTCTTTTACTCTGAGACCCACGTGACATGCCCCCACCTCAAAAGCTCTACTTCCCTTTAAAAGAAGTCATGGTCCAAATTTTCTTCACATTCCCTAACTCTCCTCCTCATCTCCTTCTTTCCCAATCAACTCATTTTCCCTTAGGCTTATAATCACAATTGTTCATGAGTTTAATCCTGCAATAGAAGCTTGGCCTCCAGATGCAAATAGCTCAGAGCAACACAATTAAGATATTTTTGTATACCCTTTGTCCCAGGAGGACAAATACATTCCATCCAATCAAGGTTCTATCTAGGCCTTGGCTTTACGTAAGAACACCGAAGAATTGCATTAAGTGTATGTTTCTACTTGTATATTGTCTTAAATTGGGATTCTTGGACAAAGATTATGAGATGGAAAGTTGCCTGATGAAGGTTGATTGGAAAGGGCTGTCAGGATATAGAGAAGTGAGGAAAGCAGGGATGGGCAGTGGTAAAAACTGACCCACACCATGATTACAGCAAATGCTTCTGACAATACAATGGAGGCTCCCAAACTGTTTTTCCAAGTTGAGGTTGGAGGCCAGATCTTTGAATTCCCATTGCTGCCAGTTATTGGAGAGGGGGGCATACCCCAGGTGCCCTGTGGCTAAAAGCAACTGCCACTGAGGTAGGTAGCTGTGAGCCTTACCAGCCAGCATTCTCAGAGCTGGGAAGGGATGCATCAGATCTGAAGACGACAGACTGAGTTGGAGCAGAGAAGTCCCCCTTGCAGCCCAACCTTTATGCACATGGATTCACCTGCTTTGGGTAGTAAGGCTACCCTGAAAGGACTGCTTTCTAGGATTCTGGTTTTTCTTGTTTCCAGAAAAACAAAGACTCACACAACATCAAAAACTCTTGCTTCTACAACGGATCTCAAATCTCTCACTGATAACTCACCATTCTCCTCCCCACTGCGTTGTGTTAGATCCCTCGGCTACTCTCAGTGGCATGTCCAGTGGAACCATCCAGGCCTGCCTCTCGAAGGGTGTGAGCTCCTAATTCCCATGCCAGTATCAGGCAGTAGCTCCTTTCTTTTATTTTTCCATTAAAACTAAGAAAGGTAACCCAGTGTGGCACACAGGAGTCAGATCACTTCTTCCCTTCCCTACCCTCAGGGTTTAGTAGCAACTTCTTAACAGTAAAAGCCAAGTACTTATTAAAGAACATCTTTTCTTTTCTTAATTTCTGGTCTCTAAGCATAAGAAAGACATAGTTTAAAGTTCAAAGAATAACACACACTGGTAAAGGTGTGGAGAGAAAACTCCATCTGGCAGGAATGCAAATGAGTACAAGCATTATGGAGAAAAGTATGGAGGTTCCTTGAAAAAACTAAAAACAGATTACCAAATGAACTAACAACCCTACCTGTGGGGATAGATAGATAGATAGATAGATAGATAGATAGATAGATAGGAAGGAAACTAAAATCAGGAAACCTAAATCAGCATGCAAAAGAGACACTTGTGTCCCCATATCATCGCAGCACCATTCACAGGGTCATGGTATGAAGCCAGCTTACAGGTCCAATGGCAGATGAACAAATAAAGACAATGTGGCCAAACACATAATGGAATATTATTCAGCCTTTCAAAAGAATGAAATCCTGACATTTGCAGAAAGATCTATGGATTTAGTATTGAAATAACTCAAGCACAGAAAAACAAATATCACATAATTTTCCTTATGTGTGAAAGTTAAATAATAATAATCCACAATCCAAATTTAAAATAGTATTAACCAGAGGCTAGGAAGGGCTTGGGGGAGGGAAGAATAGACGAACTTTGGGTAATGGGTACTAATACACAGTCAGATAGTAGTAATATGTTCTAGTGTCCCATAGCACAACAAGGTGACTACAATTCACAATAATATATTATCTACTGTATAAGGAACTAGAAGAGAAGAATCGATAGGCTCCCAACACAAAGAAAAGATGAAGAAATGGAAATGCTAGCTGCCTGGCTTCATGATTTGATTCATTTATCCTACAAATGTGCTGAAATACTACACTGTACTCCATGAAAATTTACAAATATCACATGCTATTCAGAAATTTTTTTTAATTAAAAAATCATGAATTAAAAAAAATAAATCCCACAGCAAGTGGCAGAAACATTCTCTGTCTGGAAGCCAGGACTTCTAAGACTCAAGGCCCTGTAACTGTGGGAAGTGGTTACATAAGGATTTCTAGACCCTGTGGTCCAAGCATCAGAGCTGCTTCCTTCATCAACTGCACCTCTAGCAGAGCCCCCCTTCTCTGGATCCACACAAATAGCTTTCCATGGCCCCATATATATAGGTACCGATAATGAAGTTGTACGCTTTCATTTTTTTTTTTTTTTTGGTTGGTTGGTTGGCTGTGTCTGTTTTCATTTGTTGGACGGTGGAAAATACAAGTTGCAATACATGATCCTTTACCTGAACGGTATATTCCAACATGACTCACATCCTTGAATTCTTGAAAACATAATTAATGTGTCAAACCCCTGAATGTTTGTTTTCTATACTCTGGAGGACATAAAATTATGTTCTTCATCATTTCCAGTCTGATTTTTTGGCATCACCAATATAGTGGATCATTATTACGTTCTAAGAATATCTGTATGGTTCCTCTGCCCAGTCTATATAAGTCAAAGATGGAAAGCTAACACAACCCTGGCACAAAATTCTAAATGATGAGTTTCTGTGGTGTGAGCTCAACCCCCACACTCACATACTGGAAATCGTTCCCAAATTCCTCTGCTCATCACATTGTTAAAAATATGGAACACTTTATGAATCTGCATGTCTTCCTTGGGCAGGCCATGCTAACCTCCTCTGTATCGTTCTAATTTTAGTGTAAATACTACCAAAGCAAGCACAGTTCATAGTATTTTAAAGATAAAACCTTTAGAGAGATGATTGGATCATAAGGTCTCTGCCCTCATAAATGGATTAATTCACTCCAGGATTAAACGGTTCATGAGTTATCATAGGTGCAACTTTATTAGGAAAGAGAACTCTCATGCCCAGCATGATGGCTCAGGGGCTAAATCCTCATCTTGCATGCACCGGGGTCCCATCTGAGTGCCAGTTTGTGTCCCAGCTGCTCCACTTCCGATCCAGCTCCCTGTCCATGGCCTGGGAAAGCAGTAGAGTATGCCTCAAAGCCTTTGCACCCTGTACTCACATGGGAAACTCAGAGAAGGCTCCTGGCTCCTGGTTTCAGATTGGCTCCACTCCGGCCATTAAGGTCATTTGGAAAGTGAAGTAGTAGATGAAAGATCTTTCTCTGGGTCTCTCTTTCTCTCTGTAAACCTGCCTTTCCAATAAAAAGAAATAAATCTTTTTATAAAAAAAAAAAGTAAAGAGAATTTTCCCTGGATATTCTCTCATCATGTGATGTCCCAGAATATCTCAACATTCTGTTACCAACAAGAAGGATATACAGATGTATCTTCTTAATCTTGGACTAATCCTAATCTTACTGTATACAAAATCATTAAAAGAAATTTCCTCTCCCTATAAATGATCTAAAATCATATAGTTTGTTATACACCGAAAGAAAATTAACTAAGAGTCATTATTCTGATCTGTAACATTGAATGCAAATTATTTTTTATTTTTTATAAAGATCAAAAGTAACCCATTTGTCAGATTAATGACTACACATCTTGCCCAACACTATATTTGTCTTTTTCAGCAAGGAAACTCCCCTCTGGTTCAGAAGTAGGGAACTTACTTGGCTAAGTTTAGAACAACTAATTGTCTCCTTCCATGATATAACTGGTTTTGCAGAGGCTAGATTAGAGTATGAAAGTGAAATTTGACCAGAATGACCAATGCTGCCTTCTCCAAGTCCTTACTACTATGAATGTGGTGTGGATTTCATTCTCTCTCCCTCAGCCAAGGTGGGGCCACAGGCTTCTACTGGCTTCCCCCCAGCCACTGTGACACTCATTATCCCTCAGGTCAAAGAAGTTTACCAGACTTCAAGCAGGTCCTTTACAGGTGCACATCCAGATATTATAGAGACCACCAACAGATGAATCTAGATCCAGAGGAACCACTGTGATCTAGGCCTGCAGCAGGATTTCTTTGTCACCTGCCTTCCACACAACTTCATTGCAAAAGCAAGACCATGTTGGTATTTTGTGTCCTTGAATCGCTACCAGTCCAGACCTTGTGTCTAATAATTTTTGAAAGAACCTAAAATTTTTCTCTCCCCACTGTACCTGAATAAGTTGGTCTTTGGAGACAGAATTGTGTGGGGAAATTACCACTAAATACACTTGTCACACTGTGCAGTTCTTTGAGGAATCTGGCCTCTCCATCCATCATTTGGGCTTAGGTCTAAGGAGTTCGGGTGGAGAAATCTAATGAGAGACCGCATTATTCCATCGGATTGGTGATCGATAGCTTCTTGGTCATTTATTATTGATAGTTTGCAAAAACTAAGTAATATCATTTCCCTACCCTCCCAACTTGTTTAAATGGACACCATGTTCCATGTTCCAATGAACCTCTCATTTTTTACTTAATAGCCATCCTCTTGGCTATTAAATAAAATGTTCAAATGTTCATTGTAATCATCTTATTTAGCCTTATTGAGTTATTTCAACTCTACCCCTTCAGGATCTAACGTTCCTATTGCTACTGGGGAAACCTATTTTAGGACAATACCTGCCATCATTCCTAGATTAGAGATTGTTACCAACGCTAACACCTATCTTAAATTTTCTATGGAGCACAGCCAAGAAATGGGATTTCCAACCCTATACACTATAGTCTTACTGACATGACCATATTTCTAGGCCTTTTGATCACTCCCTCTGTCATCTACTTCACATGGCATAGATGCATGTGGAGCTTTGTTTCCTCTAAGCTTCTGAGAATTTTCTAGCAATTAACATCACCACATAGAATCTTTGGCTAGTGTGATACAATATTGGTGAACTCTTCCTTATACAAATTTGTGCCCCAGCCATTCTTAAGAATCCAATTCCGGGCCTGGTATGGTAGCCTAGTGGCTGAATTCCTCATCCTGCATGCACCAGGATCCCATATGGGCACCAGTTCATTTCCCAGCTGCCCCACTTCTCATCCAGCTCCCTGCCTGTGGCCTGGAAAAGCAGTCCATGACGGCCCAAAGCCTTGGAACCCTGCACCTGTGCAGGAGACCTGGAAGAAGCTCCTGGCTCCTGGCTTTGGATCAGCTCAGCTCCGGCTGTTTCAGCCGCTTGGGGAGTAAACTAGAAGACAGAAGAGCTTCCTCCCTGTATCTTATTCTCTCTGTATGTCTGCCTTCCAATAAAAATGAATGAATCTTAAAAAAAAAAAAAAGAGGAAGGAAGAATCCAGTTCCAGTTCTACATAGGGTCTCCCAGCCTCCTGCTGGCACTCATTGCTGGGTCCTAAAGCTAGTTAGCTACTCTGAGATACTTTCTCGCTTCTCTTAGATGGTCTACCTCTTCCTTGGTTTGATTATAATGTAGCTTGATTCTACTTATTGGTTGAATAGTAATAAAGAAAAGTGAAGATAGATCTTGGGGAAGCAAAGCATCATCCTAAAAATTACCTGCCTCACTTGATCTTCAAGCATTGAGAGCCATTGCTATTTTCGAATAAGGGCAATGGGCTATGTCTCTGGGCCCAGGTTTTGAAGAATCTGTGAGTCCAAATTTCTCAAGTGCATACCAAGTGGTAGATCATTCCCTCTGACTAGTTAAGTCTTCAATCTTGGCCTAGGAGACCCACGAAGGCTTAAGAATTCAATCTACTCCAAAGCCTACTCTTTCAAAAGTAGGTTCTTGACTCTGTCTCCCCTTCAGGGTTTCCTGAAGGGTTGCCAAGGAGATGCTCTGACTTGCTCATCTTTTTCTTGAAATGGTGATTAACTACCCTGAGCCTGTCATTGTTGCTCTTCAGGAAATTAATGACACTTAACTGCTGTCACCCAATTCCATAGTCCTTATAGTTACCACTTTCCTCATACTTTTCCATAGCAAAGAACATTGCAACAGCCTTCCTTCCAACAGGAACTCACTCCAGTTCACACAAGTGAAAGTTTAAATAACTACATGGCCTCAATATCCTAGATGATATCCTATCAGTGATGAATTTTTGCTAGCCATCAATAAATAGTGACTCATATCTAAAAGTCCCATTTTAGAGTCAACTCTCTAGGACTGCATCCAGTACTAATTGCATTATATTGGGTTGCCTAGACATAATCTCTAAGATGGAAAGTTGCATGCTGATGGTTTATTGGATTATGCTTACAGAGGATAAACCTATAAGTAAATCATAACAAAGTTGGGACTGGGCTGAGACCTCCACCAATCCTATAGGGAGCTGAAATGGTCATTGAAAGCAAGCCTCAAATTGAATCAGGCAGCCCAGACTTTTCTATCACTACATCAGCCAGTCAGTGGACTGCCCTTAAGAAAACAGAGGAGGTCATAACCTCAATAGTTCCTTCAGCGGGGGAGAAGATTCTCAATTTCAGGAAGATTGTGAAGAGTCAGTCATACTGCCAACCTGGAGCAGGTGTAGCACCCTGAAGGCAGAATCTGAATATGGCAGGACAGTGTCTATTACACATAGATAATGCTTATATCTAAGAGCAGTACAGTGCCCCAAGTCTCTTTCGGAAATTTGTCTCATGGCTCTCTGTTCCTTTCTCAATACCTTTATGTCATTTGATCTTGTGACAACTCTAGGAATATCACAGGCGTAGCCTTTCTCTGAAATCTCTCTCTTTCCTTGGGTTCTCATATGTCATCTCCCAGAGTCAATTTTTAAAAACATCCCACTCACAGTGAGAGAGAGAGGGAGAAGAGAGGGGAGATAAATATCTCCAAATGCTGATTAACTCTCCAAATGCCCATAAGAGCCAAGACTGGGCCAGGAATTCCATCTGGCTTCCTGTGTGGGTGGCAAGAATCCAAGCACTGGGTCATCACCAGATGTTTCTCAATGTGTGCGTTAGAAGAAAGGAAGATCAGAGACAAAGGCACAACTCACTTCCAGGCACTTTGATTAGTTGCAGGTATTCCCAAGCAGAGCAGAGTCTCGGCCTACTGCACCACACAAAATTGATGCTTAGCTGTTGCTATACAGGAAGGTTTGTGCTCACACTCACTTTACATAAGTCCTACTGTGCCCTTGCCATATTCCCATATTCTGTAAATCTTTAGGATATTTGTTTCCCTACTTTCTTATTTCCTATGGTTCCCTCCAGAATGTAAGTTTGTTGGTCTGGCATCCCCTGTTACAGGAACAGAGCAAGTTGGAGCACAATAGGAATGTCTTGAAAGGATAAATTGGAGAAGAAAATAGTAACTTTGATGGACAGAAAAATTAGTTATTGCTACTACTGAGTAACATGGTTATGCAAAACAATGATCAGATTGTTGAAGCTCCCTTTGAAATAAGTAGAATTATCTATAGAGAACATTACTATACAGGCAAAGTTTGATTCTAGTTATTTTAATTCCCATTCCTATGTGTCATTTACATGGTTGGGTAGCCAAGTATCCCAGAAGAGCCTAATCTAGAAGGTCCAACCAATTCTTGAGTATGCCACGGGAAACAGGAGTCTTAAAAGCATAAGTCCCACCGTTTCTAGAATTTTGTTGTACCATTCACTGGTGGGGTTTGGGCAAACCCAGAGTAATTAGACATATGTTTGAGCCAATACTTTTCCCAAGAGAAATTTCATTCCCAACCTAATATTTAATTGTGAGTGAAAGGATGGCTGTCTACTTAAAATAAAACTTACAAGACTTCAGAATATAGATACCATCTTTAGATCATTAAATAGTTTATAGGATCCATTGGCTATTCTTACCCATTAGACTTTCACAGAAAATCGGCTACCTAACCTCACCAGGATACAGCATATTTATGGGTAAAAGCAGAGTGAATGCAGATGGGGTAGAAAGTTTTGGACTGGGACTAGACACAATCCTGATTCTGTCAAATTCTTATGTGATCATGCCTGGGTAGTACTTCATTATTCTAGGTTTCAATTTCTAATCTGTAAGCAAAGAGCTAGATATCATATCCTCTCAACACACAAATTCTTTTTCTGTTTCCCCCAAAACCTAAAGCAGAAGAGCAGAAGTCTTTCATAAGAATGGAGTAGATTTCTACAGCAATAACTCTCCTGTGGAAAGTTTCAGGTATAAAGAGAATCAGCTTGTAAAACAGATGACTGAGCATTCCTCAAAATAAACATTTGCCAAAGCTAAGCCAGACAGGGAATTGCCTGGAGTTATGAGCTTCACATGAAGCACGAAAGCTCTTAATGGACTTAGAGAATCATTTGCAGATTTAGTATTTATTAATATCCCAACTGATTCTATTTTCCGCTCTAAATTCAATGCAAATGCTATTTTTATTAGTATATTTATTGCATTCATTGAATGGCATGACAACATCTTGTAGAATTACACAGAAATGTCCTTAAGTTGCTTTTAGAAATGGTTATTTTTACTCTGTAGTTAATTGAAGCTGCTGCTATATATCTAATTTATGTAAAGCACAAAGACAGAAAGTGGCTAACCAAAAGTGTGTTTGGTGCATAATATTAGGAACCACTCCTTCTAATGTTATAGAACGTAAGCTATCAAACCGATCTTTGTTCCCTAAATGTAATAGCTGAACTTTATATATTGTTGCACATTATATACATTTAGATCCATGTAAGCCAATAAATAGAGTGAGAAGAAGCAATTTTCTCCACTAGCTTTGGCAGATAAAGTTACTTGAGTCAATATTTTGGTAATTTAAGCATTTATAACCAGCTCTTGAATATATTAATGATGATCCATTTTACTACACATCATTACCTGGATCAATTTGTCTGTTCCCTCTTTATATAGATCTAACTGGCTCAACTTCCACTTGCAGATGTAAAGTGCCATCAGTACACATGGCTTTTTTAGTACTTCTTGCTTCAAATATTGATTTTTAATTTTTTTTTGGTCAAACAGAACATGTACTCTCATTTTGTACTAGCAGGATATAAACACAAATCTGCAGGAAAACCATCATGTTATACATAATTTGCTCCTAAAATATAGGTCCTCTTAGGCATTCACATTCATATTTTGCGAAAGTTAAGTTTGCTTCAAGAAAAAGAAACTGACTCTGACTTACTTAAGGGAGAAATAAAGCAAGTTTACTGCCAGGATCTGGGATTATCATGCAGAATCAAAGGGGAAGTAGAAGTAGAATTCAGGAAGCACAGCACCCAGTACCTCCTGGTCCCCCAGCAGGGGAGAAGGAACTGCTATAGAAAAGCAACAAATGTCATACATTTCATAAATACAATTTTGAAAATATAATGATGCTTCCTACCCTACTAAAAAAAGAGAGAACAAGACTATTAAAGTTCATGTGTCAAGGATTTAATATACTTAAGGAGTTTGAGGCAGGCAGTGCAGAGAAATTTTTTTAAGATTTATTTATTTTTATTGTAAAATCAGATACACAGAGAGGAGGAGAGAAACAGAGGAAGATCCTCTATCCAATGACTCATTCCCCAAGTGGCCGCTAAGGCCAGAGCTGAACCAATCCGAAGCCAAGTGTCAGGCGCCTCCTCCAGGTCTCCCATGCAGGCGCAGGGTTCCAAGGCCTTGGATCATCCTTGACTGCTTTTCCCAGGCCACAAGCAGGGAGCCAGATGGGAAGCAGGGCCGCCGGGATTAGAACTGGCACCCATTTGGAATCCTGGCACATGCAAGGCAAGGACCTCAGCCATTAGGCTACCGCATCGGGCCTAGGTAAGTTGTTCAAAGATGTAGATTTTAGACATGAACAACTGAATGTTAAGTGTTCACCTTAATTTCCAATTTTTTTAATCCGATATAGTCAAAGTAACAAACATAGAGCCAACTCAGCCATCAAACAATTCACCATTTCCAAAGAAAGGATATTTTAAAAATTCTCTCTAGTCAACATGAACACATGCTTTTCTAGGAATTGTAGTTTTAATGGGCAGGAGAGAGGCGAGAGGCCACTAAAAACGTCAGATCCCAACCCACACAAACTGTGGCTTCTTGTGATGCAAGCAGCACACATGAGATGGTCTGAGCCTTGGTTGCTCCACTTCCCATCCAGCTGCCTGCTGATGTGCCCAGGAAGGCAGTAGAAGATGGCCCATGCACTTGGGCTCTTGCCACTCACATGACAGACCCAGCTGCAGTTGCAAGTTCATGGCTTTGGTCTGGCCTGGACTAAGCAAACAGCACTTATTTGGTAATGAACTAATGAATGGAAAATCAATCAATCAACCTCTCTTCCCCTACAACCCCCACCATAGCTCTGCCTTTCAAATAAAATAAATCATTTTAAAAACTGTTTTCTTTTTTCAAACTGTTCTCTACCAGTCAGGGGTGTGATCTTTCTACTGTTTTGTCACAGGACTCAGCTGAGGATTCTTAACAATGGTTCATGTGGTCAAAAGTATTTGTAAAATTTTCCAAAATGGTATATTATATCTGCAATGTGTTAAGCCTGGCAAACCCTTCTATTGTGATTTATCCATACCAGCCTTACCCCTTATGTGAGGTGTTGTTGGAGTTGCCACGATTATTTCAGAGTTCTAATTAAAGGGGAACTGCATTGCACCTTCAGTTTGGGTTCAGTGCAATGCATTTTGTTGATTCACAGTCACTGCTCCACAGTGAAGTTAAAGTCAACCATTCTGCTTGCAGAAACGGATTTTGCAAAGCTGCTACCACCCACTGTACCAAGTTCCCCACACAAGGTACATGATCAAAGGTCGCACCAAGCTATGCACATGCCTTATGGTAGCAAGCACAGCAGGGTGTCGGTGTTGCAGAAGAAAAACGATTCAAAATGTATGGAACCAGAAGCCAGTCAGTGGAGAATTCTTCCAATCATCAGAGATTTAAAAGTGTAAGTAGAAGATTTGGTTTTTATTAACCCCTAATAAGAACAGAAGTTCTCTCTTACTGAGGAAATGTATTCAATCATGCAACATATACAATTATAAATGCACAATTGATTTTTTATGAGAAACATGTGAAATAAATTTATCAGAACTTCTAGATCTATTGGGAGAAATCCCTTAGCAGGGCCACAAACCAAGGCCATCATCTGTAACAGTTCAGTTGCAAAAGAGACTCACATTTCCTCACATTTGATAGCCAACCTGGACATTAATGCCATCACAAGGAACAAATTGAGAAGTTCAAAGGAACTTTTACAAAGTTTTTATAATTTTAAAGATACCAAGAAACTAAAATATCTGTAACTCCTCATTATAAAAAAATGAAATCATGCTTACATGAATACATACATTATGTTTTCTGGATATTGTCATGCTTATACTATGTATCAGCTTTTTAAAACAGATTATTTCCTTTCTTGTTCTAAATAGCTATTCACCTTTGAGCAAATTTGGGGTTTTCTTTGCTTAAAGTGTACCCTACAAATTGATTACTAGAAACTTCTTTAAATGTGGAATGGCAACCCAGACAAGGTTGGTTTCTGACCTGAACTCTCCACTCCAAGCAGATCGTGGTGTTCCTCACAAGGACGTGTGGGGCTGCGGTTGTCATTCTCAGGTTTCACTTTTGACTCTGCCCTCGGTTCTCACCCTCAGCACACGCCAAGCAGCTCACCACAACACTGTCTAAAGCAGATGGGAACAGAAAAGGAAAGGGCTGCTCTACCCCACTCCACCATTCACATTTTGGTTCTATAATGGAGCTGGTTAGATGGAACTAGGCTTCAATGCCCATCGACGTGTATGAGAGCTGAATGGGGTGTGGGACAGACTGGACTAGTCTGCTGCACATACTGGCAAACCAGGGGAGGGGCGGGCCTGGTGGGGGTTATTGTGGGTCGCTCCGACTAGGCTGCAGCTCCCACTGGTTTATGTGAGGGCCAAGTATGTGCTGGGCAGAACCAGGCTGGACAGCAACACCCATTAGTTCCAGTGGAAGATGGGGCTGGAAACAGAACTGACCCAGCAATTGCAACCACTAGCTGATCAGGGCAATGGACTGTGCTGGGCCCTGTACTTGCTAGTACATACAAGAATCTGGTCTGGGAACACCTCAAAGTTTCTTTGGGAATCTCACCAATTGAACTGTGGACTCAGAAACCTAACCATGAGAAGACAGAGGATAGAAAAAGTCAATCAACCACCTCAGCTATATGTTGGCAGTGAAAGACTGTCAAACGGAGACTCTAAGATAGACTATGTCAATCAGTGGATTCTTCAATGACCTCATTGTGCTTGGAGTGGTGAGATTGGCAGCAATTCATAACTGGTGAACTATCAAAACCACTTGAGCAAGTATCTCAGAGCATGCCCCACATCCGGGACTTGTGGTGGGTGGGAAACTGGGTGGGGCTTCTTCCTTAATATCCTCCTTTACCTTAGATACATGAAGGAAGAAATGTGGAAATAATAGTCTTACCCACTTTCCTGTAGTCCTTGAATCTTCTTACCCTAATTAACTATGTAAAGATTGTCAAAAATATAATAAAAAAAATAGAGGAAAAAGAAAAAAAAAACAAATTTTGGTTCTTCCATATCCTAGTTACATAACTTTGGGTAAACTAGTTAGTCACTGTACTAAATGAATTAATATAGAGAGAGGGTTTAGATAAATACTAGCACCTGATGATCAGGTCTCACTAAAGACTGGTTCTTAACATTGTAGAGTCACCATTCCCCACTTCTAGGCCTTCTAAACAATGCTAACACCTCACTTAGTCCTCACAATCAACCATATCCTAATAGAATTGTGTGATGCAAAAGACAAAGTAGTCTCACAGAGTTCTATATTTTGCTCAAAATATTCTCACCCAGCTGGTATGAATGAAAAGAGGGAAAATGAAAATTCATAGATATGACTCCACCCCATTCTCCTATTGTAGCACAAGTCTCCAAAAATGGACATTGTCCACATTTTGCACAAATGAAAATGATAGATTACATTGAGGCAAAGAAGTTGACACAGATTTCTGTAGGAGGAAAACACTAATGGATGATTTGTTTGTGAAGAGGCCTATTTGTATTAAACAGGAAATCAAACGTGTTAAAGAAAATGTAAATATGTGTAATATTTGTCATTTCATACCCTTTACAAATCTAAAGTCAGTTTAGTTAGGAATATGAAAGCGTATTTAATATAAGTTGGTTTGCTCTTGCAATTAGCCCGTTACATTAAATTAAAAAGCATTTTTATTCCAAGAATCTGACAAATTTTTCAATTGTACTGCTTCAGAGTTGTTTTTTCATTTTTGTTGCAAATGGAGCTATAAGCTGCTAAATTTTGAGGAATCCAGCATCGTTTCTCTTTTCTTTTCTGTTTTTTTTTTTTTTTTTTTTTTGGCAATTTATAAGGGGGCGAACCATTGAAACTAGAAAAACACAACCACACTACGATGAAACAAAGGACTATTATGCTGTCTAGAGTTGGTTTTCTTTACAATGAGGGTGTAGAGACAAAAAGCACTCATTTTCAGAAAAGGAATTAAGAGGAAGAAAGGAAAAGCCCTCGCTCCTCCTTGCAGGCTCCCCAGTGTGTTGAACACAATGTTTGCCACGTAGAACGCAGTAGTCTGGTAAATTTCTAGCAATCTGTGCTTTTTATGCTTTTTGAAAGAATTCTTCATCACCTACATGGAATTCTGAAATTCTTACTAATTCTTTCAATTCTTACTGATAAATATTGCCATTATAGCCATATATGACTCCCTTCTAGCAAAGTTTTGTCAGCCTACATTCCTACTCCAGAGGCAACGTCAAGCACCCCACAGTTAGCATCAGCTCTATCAGCCCATAAGAGGTGACTAAAAATGTCTTGAACTATATTTCCCATTTGAAAACTGAGCAATTTCCCATGGAAGCCTGGAATTCTGGATTTTCTTAAAATGTCAGAATACGTAATCCATAGCAACAAGCAGTAGGCACTGAGCAGGTTGCCCAGTTTAGACACTGCACACATGCCACAGGATGCCCCACGCCCCACTACTCCCTCATTCTTTTCTGACTGGGAAATTGAGCATTATTTGCCACTTATCACCACTGTTAGGCTCTTCTGTTTCTTCCTTTCACACAGTTTTTTTTTTTTTTTAATTAAGTGGGAAAATAGCAGACAAACACAAGGACAGTCAGAAAGACAGAGGGAAGTTCTCATCTGTTGGTTTACTTCCTAGGTGCCCACATGGTCCAAGAGTGGCCCAGACTGATACAAGGAGCCGGGCACTCAATCCAGGTCTGCCACGTGAGTGACAAGGACTCAACTACCTCAGCCATCCTTCTGCTTGCCTCCCAGGATGAACACTGGCAGGCAGCTGAAACCGGGAGTGGTACCAGGATTTCTATGCAAACATTTGGATAATGGATGCAGGCTTCCCAGTCAGTATCTTAAACTCTATGCCGCATGTCCATCTCTTGCATTTCTCATAGCTTAGTTTTTGAAAATAGTCGGCACTTCACACCTGTAGGCTCTGAATCTAACAATATAGCCAACCACAGGATGAAAATATTGGGGAGAAAAACTGCATCTGATTGAACAACTTCAGTTCTTTTTGTTGTCATTGTTCTCTAAATGATGGAGTATAACAACAATTCAATAGAACAATACAGTGTAACAATTCTTTCAAGTAAAAATGCTCAGTTGGGGGGGGAAAGTGGCTAATTCAGCTTGCAACTCAAACAATCGGACAAGTGATTTTCCTTGAGAGGGTCATCATCATATTCCAATGTGCTAAAATGCTTTATGTACATCCAATCTTGCCACAAAGAATATTTTTAAAGCTGCATGCTCATCTTGGGCAGTTTTAAATGAAGCTGGCTGTTTAAATGTGAGTGGAAAGCAGTGAATGGATAGAATAATTTGATGCCACTGCCTTAGCTGGCACCCGGTTGTCAACAGTTTTACCCACCACCTGCTTTGCACCATAAGAGTAAATGTGACATACACTAGGAAAGTCAAGCATCACTTCTTTAGGATTATGAAAATAGGGTTCACCTCACCAACCCCTAAAAACCCCTCAGTCACCCTCAGGACAGGAACAAACAGACCACATTCAAGAGGTACTATAGTAAATAAATATTTCCCCATATTCATTTCTGCATCAGAAGCAAGAAAATTAAAGATGCTTCAGAAGGTGACATTGTTTTAAAAAAATGTTAGTGATGGGGCCAGTGCCATGGCTCAACTGGATAATCCTCTACCTGCAAGTGCCAGTATCCCATGTGGGTACCGGTTCATATCTCATCTCCTCTACTTCCAATCCAGCCTCCTGCTTACGGCCTGAGCAAGCAGTGGAGGATGGCCCAAAGCCTTGAGGCCCTGCACTCACATGAGAGACTTGGAAGAAGGTCTTGGCTTCAGATCAGCTCAGATCAGCTCCGGCTGTAGCAGCCATTTGGGGAGTGAACCAGCAGATGGAAGATTTTTCTCTGTGTCTTTACCTTTCCCTGTAAATCTGCCTCCCCTCCAAAACAAACAAAAATCTTAAAAACAAAAAAACACAAAGAAATTGGTGGTGGGCATCTAGCCTCAATCACTGATCTGAGCTTTTAGCTATCAAAGTTTACAATAATGGTCAAAACACACATTGCAATGGCCATTAGTCACCCGGTCCTTATACTAGAGAGATTATTCTTCAAACGGTCAATGGCCCTTCACCCCTAATGTGAATAAACATGGGAAGGAAGTGAGAAAAGGTAAAGAAGTAATTCCTATCCAGTTAGGATATAAAGGGGAAGCAAGATAAGACCCTTGCTCTCAAATCTTCTCCCTGGAGCATTAGTTAAGCAACAAATTCTTGTTTCTAACACAAATTTCCCTGAGAGGGCTAAGTGTTAATTATCTTTTTCGGAGTACTAAATCATAGTGATTACAAATTCAAGTAGATGCACCAAAATAATGAAATCTTCTGACCAAAACCAAAACTAAAAACAAAACAATGATCATGTTAATTGTTCTTATAGCCAATATTACTAAATCGTTTCAGCACTCAACGAAGTAGGTTTAACTAGCCTGTTTCACAGATGGTGATGCTGAAGACAGAATAAGTGACTCCCCACCCTGTCCCTTCTCCTGCAGAACAGGAGTTGGCAAACACAAAACACAGGAATAACCTGTCCCATTGCTGTTTTTCTTAAATAAAATTTTATTAGAATTCAGCTATGTTCATCCTTCTAATTATGGTACATGGCTACTGACATGCTGTAATGGCTTCAGTAATTGCAAGAGACCAGGTGGCCTAAAAAGATGAAACCACCTGCTTCTTGGATCTTTGCAGAATAGTTCTCCCCAGAGCCCTAGAGTGGTTGCTTCAATCAGTGAAGATTTTGCCATCTTTGCCCTTAGAGCTTTTTTTTTCAATTTTTTTTTATTGGAAAGGCAGATCAAAGGAGAGACAGACAGAAAGATCTTCCATCTGCTGGTTCACTTCTTACATAACCATAATGGCCAGAGCTGAGCCCATCTGAAACCAGAAGCCAGGAGCTTCCTCCAGGTCTCCCATGTAGGTGTAGCGTTTCAAGGCTTTGGGCCATCCTCTGCTGCTTTCCCAGGCCACAAGCAGGGAGCTGGAAGGGAAGTAGAGCAGCTGGGATGTGAACTAGTGCTCATATGGGATCCTGTCACTTGCAAGGTGAGGATTTAGCCCTTGAGCCATTGCACCAGGCGCTGTCCTTAGGGTTAATGTTTAATTAGCTCATGTAGTCTACTCTGTCTCTTAAGAGAGTCCATAAGCCAAGGCTGTGACCCCCTAAGAAAAGCCCTGGCCAAGTTGCATGTAGGCCTGTCTGTGTCAGGTGAGACACAAAGAGGAAGTGAGCCAAAAGCATTGAAGGAGAAGACATTTGTCATTCATTGGTCCCTGGGACCACAGATGTGCTGACAAAAGGTATGCAGAGAAAACAGGAAAGTCTACCAACAGGAGAGGGAGGGAAGCAGTGAGTGTTCTATGTCACAAACAAGCACACAGGGAAGGGGCATTTTAATCAACCAGAAGCCAGAACTCAGGTTAGGCCCAAATAACTACAGAAATAAAGTCAGGCCAAAGAATGGATGGCAAGTCAACCCCTATATTACACAATGACATGGCAGCTGTGCTCTCCAGTTATACCTTACCACACTCAAAAAATACCAGCATTGATAAAAAGCCAAATGCTGTTAGCACTGTAGTTTATAAAGTTAACATTATACTTTATCAATTCAAATTTATACAATGTTTACTGATTAGAAATTCAGTCAATACAATTTTTGAAAGGTAGCTTTTTTTTGTCAAGATTTATGTATTCATGTATTTGAAAGGCAGAGGAGCAGAGAAGGAAAGCCAGAGGGAGAGCAAGGTTCCTGTGCTGGCTCACTCCCTGAAAGCTCGCAAGGGCCAAGGCGGGCCAGTTTGAAGCCAGAAGTCCAAAGCTTCATTTCCATGTCCCGCAGGAGTCTCAGGGATGCCAGCACCTGCACCATCATCCTCCACTTGCCCATCAGTCAAAAGCCAGAGATCAAGCAGCCAAACTCAAACTGGCACTCCATCTTCTACAGGATGCCAGGTTCCCAAGTAGTGGTTTTACTTGCAGCACCACCCGTGAACAACACATTTTCAAAGAAGTTATTACAACTGGACTGTGGTCTGACACCAACAGCATGGGTGTACAAGTTATAATTTTGCTTATCTTTTTTCTCCCCCAGCCCCAGAATATCTTAAACTGAGCCAGAAGCTTTAAAAAAAAAGTGATTGAGGCCTGGCATTGTAGCTTAGTGGCTGAAGTCCACCCCTTACATGCACCAGGATCCCATAGAGGCGCCAGTTCTAATCCTGGTGGCCCCACTTATCATCCAGTTCCCTGCCTGGGAAAGCAGTGGAGAATGGCCCAAAGCCTTGGGACCCTACAACCATGTGGAAGACCCTGAAGAAGCTCCTGGCTTCTGGCTTCAGATCAGCTCAGCTCCAGCCATTGCAGCCATTTGGGGAGTGAATCATCAGATGGAAGCTCTTCTCTGTCTCTCCTTCTCTCTGTGTATTTGACTTTCCAATAAAAAAAAAAATGATTGGAAGCATTTGTTCTCCAAGTTAAGCTTACAGTAACATCGCCATTTCTACTCATAGCCATGAAATGCAGGCATACAGATGGCGAGCAAGCAATAAATATTTATCAAATGTCTACATGAAAGAATTATTAAGATGTGATTTGGATAGACTTCCATGTATTGCACAGTGCCATTTTTATGCCGTAAGCATCACTGCTTGCTCGCAGCATAGCTGATGCTGGCAGGGCCTGAAGGGTACAGCATGAGTCCAGTTCCCAGGTCCCTGTCTTCAGGGAGTACATAACCTAGTCAGAGAGGCAGACATGGCTCAAGTTTCCTGGCTCTAACTGAACAAACAGCACACGCGCTACAAGCATGCACTTGCTTCTGCTGCTCCCTAAAACCAAAAGTACAAACCAGGGCACTCCCAAAAGATAGCAACATGGTAAAGGGAAGAGAAATGGTGAAAGACAAGACAACCAAAATGAAGAAAGAGGAGTGAAGGCACCAGAGACAATACCTGTCAGCTTCCAGCTTCTCAACCGGGTCTGAAAGAAACTGGAAAACTACCAGGAACAGCTGCCTACTGTGTAGTACATTCTTCCAGAACTTGGTACATTATTTCACTTAAACTTCTTCATAACTCCCAAACTGAAACTATTTTTGCCCCATTGGAGAAATTACAAGAGTGACATTTTCAGACCTCTCAGAACTTGAGGGGCCATAATACAAAATACATCATTTTTGAAATTTTCTTTAACCTAGATCTTTTTTTTGTTGCCATTTATGGGGACATCCACCAGGGCCTCAAAATGTGAAAATCCCAGTATGCAAAAAACAATGGACTATAGGAAATGGCTGATCTCCATTAAGTTGGATATCAGAAGCAGGTTGGAAAATTACACATTTCAGCATGAAATAGAAAAGTCACTCAGAAAAACAAACCTAATTTCACAAAGTTCAGTTCTGATGCTCCTGCAAACTAGGGACATATCTCTCCTAATGGCAGAGAGGAATGGAGGAGAGAAAGCAGACCAAAAACACCCACAGAGAGGCTTTGCTCTTGCAAAAGGACCAGCCAGCATGAAATATCACCAGCAATAAACTGTGGTCGTATTTTAACATTTCCATGGGCTTTGCTTTTCCTTACCTCTTAACACTTTCTTGGCCTTGTCCTACCTTTATAACCAGAGTCTAATTTGCAAGAATGACGACTGGCATCAGTCCATAAAGGAACACAAAGAGATATGTAGAAAAAAAATCACAGTTTCTACCATTGAAATAAGTATTGCACAACAAGCCAATGTCTTCAATGATAGCCATTATCCCAGCTGCCTCTGTCATACAAGGGTTGATTTCAGAGACTCCAAGTTTCTGAGTTCTCTTACAGGATGGAGTCATCTCCCATATTTGTGCATGTTGCATAATGCAATGGGTGATATTTCTGGGTAATATTCACATTGTAGATCTCATAGCTCTATTATGATCATAGGCATGTTAGCAATCAGATGTCTTACTACATCAAAATCATTACTTGGCAATTTTATGATAGGCAGAAAAGAAAATATTTTGACAAAGGGCAACTTTTTTCTGATATTTCACAAACATACTCTATGGGCTAGTAACATCCCTAAATAGAGAATATTCCCTTTCTATATTTCTTGAGCTTACTATTTGCTAGCCATACCTGAAAAGATACTGTGTAACAAAAACCTCCCAACATTTTGGTAACTGGCAGCAGCAGAACTGATGTAGGTGACTGGGAAAAAGAAAAGAAACATTCATTTTTCATGGTTTGGCAGGCTCGCTGTGCTCTGCTGGCCCCAGCTGGATTTGGTCTGCCTTGCCATCAACACCTCAGGGCAGGTTTAGTTCTGCTCTCTGCTCACTCATCCTGAGACACAGATAACACTTGCTACAGTGACCTGGAACATGCTCTCCTTACGGCAGAGAGCAAAGGCTCAAGAAGGGAAGCCAAACCAGCAGGTGCATCACAACCTTTGCTCCTGTAGCATTCTCTCAGCTTCTACTCATCAAATCAGGCCATATTGTGGTACATCAGAGAGGAATGGAGTTCTTCTCCTCCCACTGAATGCCAGACACCATTGCCATAGGGAGACCGGCATTACCTATATACCATTGGGTTTTGCACACTTAAGCTTTTACACTGTGTAAAAAAAGATCAGATTGTTCATTTTTCACCTCTTTTTAGAGCAGTGTCATGGATTATGGGTTGATAGTCACTATCTATAAGGGACAGTAAATAGTTTCGGCTTCAAGAGCTACATGATCTCTGTTGCAATGACTCAACTTTGCCATTTTTGTACAAAATTCGTCACACATAATTAATAAACAAATAAACATAATCATGTTCCAATAAAACTTTACTTGAAAAAACAAATGGTGGTCTGGAGTTGGTCCCTGAATCACAGTTTGCTGATACCTATGATGGATTAAACTAGGAAAGGTATCTCTTATTTTGGCTATCTATTACTCTATAACATACCACCTCAAATTAAGTGGATTTTAAAACTACTGTGCCTTGGTCTGGTTCAGCTTCTGGATGCTAGATGTGACATGGCTGCATTGTTGAGCATCTGGCTATAACCAGAGTTTGAATTCTGAGATGGCTCAGACACCTGTCTGGCACCCTGGGAGGACTGACCAGGGGACTGGACTAAGCCAGAACATGGAAACAATCCCAGCTGCTCTGCCTCTGCTCTCACTGGGCTCCCTAAAGCTTAGACCTATAGCTCTAGTTTACACCACATTCTACTGGCAAATCAGCTCATCCCCCACCTATCATTTGTGACCCATGCCACCTATGATCCATGTTGGCAGTCTCAGAATGTCAACAACTTTATTGCTCCTGGTTCTTCAGTTGAGGTGAAATCATTTTTAATGAGTCAACTCAACCTTTTAAAATTTTTAAGTTATGTAAAATTTTTATTTGAAAAACAAAGAGACAAACATGAAGATTTTTTTTCATCTGCTGGTTCACTTTCCCAAATCCTACAAGAGCTAAATGTCAATGTTAGGGGGCTCAGAACTTAATACAAGTCTCCCACAAGAGTGTCAGTGGCCCAGGTACTTAATCTGTCACCTGTTGCTCCCAGAGTGTGCATTAGCATGAAACTAGAATTAGAAATGGAATCAGAATTCAAATCCAGGCACTCCAATATGGAATGCAGGCAGCCCAGGAAACACCTTAACCAATATGCCCAACATCTGTCAAGATTCTTATTATACAAAACAAGAGAAAACCTTCTTATTCCATAAACTTCTCTACCAAGGAGGGAAAAGTGCCTCATTCCACTTCTAGGAATATATTCAAAACCTTATTACACGAGAAAGCAACATGCATCCCAATATTCATCGCAGAATAATCAATAATCGCAAGAACATGGAAACAACCTAAATGCCCATTAACAAAGGACTGGATAAAGAAATTGTGGTTCATCTACACTATGGAATACTACTCGGCTATTAAAAAAAAAAAAAAGAAATACAATTCTTTGTAGCCAAATGGGCCAAACTAGAGACCATTATGCTAAGCAAAATGAGCCAATCCCAAAAGGCCAGATATCATATGTTTGTCCAAATATAAGGTAATATGATGGCTAATCTAGGGATATTACATGTGAATCTTACCTTTTGTCACTTCCTACTTCCCTGTATCTTCTGTAATAAGATATTGAGATGTAATTCATTAATCAACCATCCATAAGAGACTGATTGTTCATAATTACCTGAGATGGTCAATGTCCCTTTTATCACTATTATTGGTACTGCCTATAAATAATTAAGATCTAGTCCTCGTTGTACCTTCATTAGGGCCTGGGATAAAAGAATGAACTCACAATGAAATGACTGATAGTCTGCTCCATGGTTGGGAGACAGTGGCAGCATGATGAACTTGTGAAAATTCATGAAAGACACCCATTGTGAGACTGGAGGGGAGAGCAGAGTGGAGGGGAGGAAACCTGGGGGAGGGGAAGGAAGACCCAAGCACCAACTAAACTGTATCAAAAATCAATTTTAAAAAGCCTCAGTCTAGCCACAGGTGAAATTAATTAAGAAAATCTAAGGTGAAAGTCCAGGGCTACTAATGCCCAATCATGACAGGCCTGGCATCCACTAAAAGGAATCGAGTCTAAGTGAGTTTCTTCTACCAAAAGGCCAAGCTTTGTACAACAATTATGCAAAGGAGATGACTCCAAAGTCAAATTAATCAGACCTCAAGTGCAAATGTTCTAGAACATGCCTCTTTCTTTCAACGCATGAAATAGGGGCTGCCTGTTGCCTCCCCCTATCACATGGAAAGTCCAAAAGGACCGCTTCCAGATCCTGCACCTTGAATCTGGATTGTATCCTTTGTACTGTGTGCCTGCCAGACCATCTGTCTAAGCTGTTGACATCCCCAACAGAGCTCACAACAGACATCCTGGAACCAAACCCCCTAGTCCCTTCTAATCTCTGGCAACCGCCGACCCTTGGTTCTTTCTCCCATGTTGAGTCCTGTAGCTTTGACAGATGTATATATTCTCTGCCTTGCTACCTATTCTCCTATTTCCTATCTCCTGTCTCCTGTCAAATCACCCCCTGAGAGTGTGTGAGGACCCTGCCAAGCCTGGCACCTCTGTAGGATGGCAATGAGGTTCACAGAGGCCGGGCCCTTTTTCCTTGAGCACACGGTCAAATCAAGCACTTTCAAAGGATTGTTGAGTAACTGAGTGACACATACAGACCCCGACCTCATTGGCCATTGTCCTACCCAACTGAGACAATGGTCCCACAATAAGCTATTTCTGAATGAGCTTACATGAAGCACTGGGGAAAAGTGATACCCAGAGGAGGACAAGCTAGGCTGAGCTACTCAAGGAAACAAAGCATCTTTGAGAAACGAAATTAATTAACTGCTTGCAAGGAGAGCTGCAAGTGGGAGGCTGTGGGAGGCAGGGAAATTTTATATGAATTTTCAAGGGACAGGAGACTTGAAAAGTAAACTAAGGGAATTTCAAACTCTAAATTAAAAAATGCCTTCCAACATCATGGCTTAGCAATATGCAATGGGCACTCAAAATTGGGATTTGGATATGTACAAAAGAAAGTTCTGACAGAGGAAAACAATAAATTAAATGCATAAATCAAGAGGATTTGGGCCTTTTAAAAGTTCCTGTACAATATTCTCTGAGGGTGATTTTAGACTAGACCTTGACAGGGTGAGATTGTGAATATAAAAGTGAGCTTTTGTCAATCAGAAGGCACTTCTGCAGAAATAAGTTTCTAGAGAATAACCAAAGGGAATTTCAAAGATCTAGTTTACATTCTCTCTGTCTTCAGGCCCACTTCCTTGGGACTTAAGAAACCAAAAGGATTTCACGATCTTGAAACAACTATTTAAAACACTGCTTTGTATGACTCCCACAGTATACAGTGCCCCAGTCATGGACATTTTATTTCTTCTTTGTTCTACCAAATTCCTTTGTCTAACAGCACCAGCACCCCTTCCTCATCCCTCCAACCCTTGCAAGGTTTTCCAGGATCCCAAGAAAGAAGCAATGCTATCTATTTCATATCTGAGCACCACACATCTCAGGAACAAAGGAAAAGAGCAGGAACACACCACTGAGGGAGGAGGCTCTGCGACCAGGATGCATCCACGCCAGGAAGGAAAACATCTACATAGTCACATAAAAGTGGCCTTCTCACCCAGACAAGGCATGACTGCACCAGCATCTGGACCAAAACCAAGAGTCTGCTACAATTAGTAACTTTTATTTATCAAGCGGCATGAGAGGTACCACATACAACTGACTTGAATCCTGCCCCATGTACTCCAACCCCACTGTCGACTCTAACACCATCGAGGCTGCTTCATTTCTAAGCTTTGTCAGTGCACCAGAAAACCTGCTGTTCCCTTGGGATGAGGGTGTGTGTGTGTGTGTGTGTGTGTGTGTGTGTGTGTGTGTGTACATTTTCTCTGTCTTGCTCTCTCTGCATGTGATATGATGCGTTTCTGTGTTTCCTCTCTCTTCTGCTCTCCTTATGGGACTTTTTCTATAAATCCCTCACATTTTCTGAGTCTATGTCTTTGTCTTGGATTTGTCTTTAAGCATCTGTGGTATAACTGTTTAAATTATTTTATTCACAGTGCCCTTAGGAGTAAAATGGTAAGGTCAAAATATTCTGGACCCAAAACCATGAAGCCACGGGCCTGCTTGGCTATTCCAGCAACCACCAAATAGTGACTGACTCCAGAGCCACAGCAAGGGGATTTGTTGGACCCACGAGGTCATTGAGGCACACTCAGCAGCTGGCATCAGCTCTGCCGTGCCCTGGTTCAACAGGCCTCGGGAGATGGCAACTGCAAACACTGGGAGCTCTGCTAAAAGCAAGACAACACTTGGCTCAGAACTCCACGTGGCATTGCTCAGACAAGGACAATCCAAGTGGTTCTTGGCTTCCCACCATGTTCCTTCTTGTGTCAAAGGTCACCAGAGAAAGAGAATCAGTCTTCAGGAGACTTAAGTCCTACTTGGCCCTTTTCAGGATGTCCTTTACGCCTAACATCCTCTTACCCCAGCACCCTTCTCCCAGCAAATAGCAACTCAATCCCACACATACACACATACATACGTACACAACTTGCACTCATGCACATACATGTGGTTAGCTTTCTTCCTGAGAGTAACACTTGTGAAAAGCTGCCTGCATGTTTACATGCCCTGAAAATTCACAGGTTGAAATCGAATCCTCAGTGTATTAATATTAAAAGGAGGTGCTGGGCCCGGCACCGTGACCTAGCAGCTAAAGTCCTCGCCTCGAATGCCCCGGGATCCCATATGGGCGCCGGTTCTAATCCCGGTAGCTCCAATTCCCATCAGCTCAAAGCCTTGGGACCCTGCACCCAAGTGGGAGACCCGGAAGAGGTTCCTGGTTCCCAGCTTCAGATTGGCACAGCACCAGCTGTTGCAGTCACTTGGGGAGTGAATCATCGGACAGAAGATCTTCCTCTCTGTCTCTCCTCCTCTCTGTGTATCTGACTTTGTAATAAAAAATAGATAAATCTTTAAAAAAAACACACAAAGGAGGTGCTTTGGAAAGGTGATTAGGTCATGAAGGTAGAACCCTTGTGAATGGGATTAGCGTCCTCATAAGGGAGGCCCAAAGGAGCTTACTCACCGCTTCCACCATGTCAGTTCACAGCAAAATCACGCCCGCCACCACCACACACACCAGACAGGGAGCCTCCAGGCACACCAATCTAGACTTCTAAGATTTCAGAACTCTGAGCTCTACATTCCTGTCACTTACAAGTTCCCATTTTATAGTTCTGTTACAGTAGCCTGAATGAACCAAGACGAAAGCACGCAATACACCAAGCACTGCTTCTAGCACCTTACGCGTGCGTACTTCGACGTTCATAGTGGAACGAAAAGATAATCTTACTTTGGCACATGCAAAACCACCTAAATACAAGATGTCCTTGAAAAGTGCATGGGAAAAAAATTTTATGAGAAAACTATGCATGGATCTCCAAATTTTCCCACACCGAGATAAACTGATTTTATCATTTCATTTTTCTTTGAACTACCCTCAGATTTTACCTCCAACAATCTTAGGAACTAGGTACAGGCAAATGAAATCATTTAGCTAGGAGAAAGCGAGGGTTCAACGACACGATCTTGACTATGCTGCACATCCCTCACTGTCGACGGTTAACAGATATCAATAGAGGAAGCTTGGTGTCATCCTCATCTCTAATCAGCTCTCACAGAACCCAGTCTATAAAATGCTTCGTTGAGGATCAAACAGTTTTCGTTTGCTGAGCCGCACAGAAAAATCTGGGGTCATTTCGAAGGGGTCTAACTTCTTTGATTACCGGAGGAGCAAAAAAAAAAAAAATCGTGTTCTCCTGACTTTTATTTTGAGAATAATCAAGCAAAATCTCCCCTTTTCTCTCTCATGGAATACCATTTATCTTTATCAAACCAGAGAAGAATGTCGCTCCAGCTGGAAGTCTCTCTCACAAGCCCTGAGAGATGAAAGGTACAGTAATAGATACACAAAGCAGTTGCTTTTTGTCTGAAAAGAGCTGCTTCACACGATTCTTTCATAAAAGTGAAAAGTAAGACATTGTGTTTATGTGGAGCATACATTTGTCTGCGTCACAAAAAAAAAAAAAAGAAAGAAAGAAAGAAAAGAGGAGTGTGGCTGTCTACTGGGACAGCCCAAATCCTTCACTGTTGGCATTTGGTCAGGCCCAGGTGCATCAGAATAATGGAAAACCTGCTTTTGAAGCACCTGAAGTTTAGACCAAGTGGCCAATTTAGGCTCAAAGCAACCGCATTTGTTATCTGTCCTGAACAGGTACCCTCCGCATACTTTTTACTCAGCTGAAGAAAGAGAACGCTGGCAATGTAGTAAACAAGACAATTGGTGGTACCTGGCTTTGTGGCAGGTTGGAAGCCAGTGTGCGCATTGAAAAGTCCTGACCTTGAGAAACTGGTTAAAATGGATGGCGCATGCGTGGGCTGCTGGCTGGAGAGCTGGCCGAGAAGTAGGTCAGCAGAGCTGTGGGCTGGCTCCTGTCACTCCCCGCCTGCGGCAGTGTAACTCCAGGGAGAAAAAGATGTTCTCCAACAGCAGGGGAGATTGTGTGTGGTTCTGGGCAAGGTGTGCTATTGACAAGGCCATCAGCACCCAATGACATCATCCAGGGAAGCTGTCAGCCCCTGCCACATGCCGGAGGCTGTTTCTGCTCCTTTAATTAATTAGGGGTGGTCTCAATGTTTTGTTTTGTTTGCTTTCCTTCAAACCACAGAAATAAGCTTTGTTGTGCACTTTCTCTGGTCCTCACCACACTGGCAGCTCTGACAGGATGCCTGCTGGGCACTTGATGGCCTTGGCCAGTCTGATAGATAGGAATGGCTAATGAGGAGGGCCGGCTCTACAAAGGATTTGGGCAGAGGGCAGGAAACTGTATTGAAAGCCCAGATCAGAATCTCCTGTGCACCCACACGCACTTGTCATTGCTCTAGGGCAGTCTATCCTGCATCCCTTCAGGGCAAATATGCCTGGAGTCCTGGGCTCACTTTGAGCATATTCCCTGATCTTTCTCCACCTACAGGTCGAGGGAAGTAAATGTTCTGTTGGGCATCTTTCTGAACCCTTGGAGGAAATAGTACTTTATGGACTAGTCTGCTATACATACTGGCAAACCAGGGTAGGGGGCTGGCCTGGTGGGGGTTATTGTGGGTCGCCCCGACTAGGCTGCAGCTCTCACTGGTTGATGCAAGGGCCAAGTGTGTGCTGGGCAGAGCCAGGCTGGACTGCAACACCCATTGGTTCCAGTGGAAATCAGGAGTGAAAACAGAACCAACCCAGCAATTGAAACCACCAGCTGATTGTGGTGACGGACTGTGCCAGGCCCTGTGCTTGCTACAGCATACAAGAATCTGGTCTGGGAATACCTCAAAGTTTCTTTGGAGATCTCCCCAATCGAACTGCTGGACTCAGAACCCTAGCCAAGACAAGACAGAGGACAGAACAAGTCAATCAACCACCTCAGCTATATGTTGGCAGCGAAATACTGGGCAAATGAAGACTCTATGATGGACTGTGTCAATCAGTGGACGACCTCATCAAGTGAAACTGGCAGCAATTCATAACTGGAGAACTATTAAAACCATTTGAGCAAAGATCTCAGAGCATGCCCCACATCCGGGACTTGGGGTAGGTGGGAAACTGGGTGGGGCTTCTCCGTCAATATCCCCCTTTACCTCAGATACATGATGGAAACAATATGGACAAATACTATTACCCACTTCCCTCTACCCCCTGAACCTTACCGTAATTAACTATGTAAAGATTGTCAACAAAAATACAATAAAAAAAAAGATGCCAAAAAAAAAGAAATAGTACTTTAAAAAACAATCACTCCTTTTAATAAAAGAACTCATTACAAAGGACTGTGGAGAAAGCAGCCAAAGCACAAAGGAAGCTGTCACCTACCAACAGTGGTTGCCATGAGCACACGAACACCTGAGGGGCACAAGGACCACGGGGTGGGTGTCTACACTCCCACCTTCTCCCCCCCCAAGAAATTGGGAGCTCTGCCTTGGGAGTTGTGGCCTTCAACACAGGAATGCAGCCACCTGGCCACATTCCTGCAGCAAGGGGCGCATGTGAAGAAATCATTGGTCTCACTCCACTGCTTTCCTGCAACATCCTCTTACTCCCTGGAAGTGGCAACCAAAACTTGCAAGGCCAACTTTCCACCTGTCAGAGCAGAAAAAGGCACAAGGCAGGGTGATGCTGCAGGACAAAATTCAAGGAGGCAATGTCAGGGAACACTTAGCGGAGTGACTGCAATAATGAGCCTGTTGATATTCAGAGCTTCCTAGGGTAGCAGGCAGCAACACTAAATATACGTGTCTTAGCCAAGGGAAGAGGTAGGCTGGGACAGGGCTGCTCAGACTCAGCTGACTCTGGGTTCTGCAACTGGGTCTAGAACTTGATGGTTCAGGCTTCCTCAGGGATCCTCCTCCTTTTTCTGGCCCGTTGTTCCCTTGTCTGTTAAGAGTTAAGGTGTTAGGAAAAGAGATCAGCTTGAGGCTTTTGCAACCTAATGTGCCACAATTCAGGTTAATATCCAGAAGTTAAAATCATCTATGACCAGTTGGTGTATCTATTTCATCTTGTTCTTGAATGGTAAGACTTGAGCAACTTGGTGGGATTTGGCTATCCTGTATAAATAAATTTAGATACTGGGTACAGCCATTGCCCCTCTACCATTCTGTCTCAGGATTTTCCCAGATTCTTCCTGGGCTCATAGTCTCATACCCACTGTGTCCTAAAGGAAAACAAACTCCCCAGATGGGGGGAAGTTGGCCCAGGCCCTTCCAAAGCTACAAACCCCCTCCAACTGGTGAGCCCACACACTCTCACCATCCAGTTTCCAACAAAACAAAACAGGGGGCCCACATAGTGGAACAGCAAGTCAATCTTCTGCCTACAGTGCCAGCATTCCTTATGTGCACTGGTTCAAAACCCAGCTGCTCCACTACCCAACCCAGGTCCCTGCTTATGGCCGGGGAAAGCAGTGAAGGGATATCTCAACCCAGGAAAAGCACCTGACTCCTGCCTTTGGATCAGCTCAGCTCTGGCTGCTGCAGCCATCTGGGGAGAGAACCAGCTGATGGAAGACCTCTCCCTCTGTCTCTTCCCCTCTCTCTGTAACTCTCCCAAGATAAAAACAAACCCTTAAAAATAAAAAAGCAAAACTAGTTACCAAAAGACCGTTTTAGTAGCACTTAACACACCTATCTAACACGGAGAATAATTCAGATCCAGTGATGCTAGCCAAATTAGGATCAGACTCACTGGGCAGACCTCTTTAGTGTTTCTGGGAGCTTTTCCCATGGGCTCAAGAGAAGTCAGTCCGAAGGCCGCTGAGTCCCAGCATCCCTCGGCTGCTCTTCCAGTTGGTCTGGGCTTCCCCGCCCCTTCCCGTGTGCTGAACCAGATATCGTCAGCTAATCCATTGCTACATATCAGGAGTTTGGGAAGTCTTGCCCTTGCAGAGGGTGTAACTGGCTATGACAGCCTTGCCTGAAGATGATAAGCTATGTTCCTCCAAGTTCACATTAAGGTGAGCTGCACAGCCAGGCCTGGAACTCAGTTTGTTTTTACCCCAATTCCACTATCCCCGTGCCAGCAGCTACCCTAAGACCGTCATTGATTTGGATGGGTTGTCTTAAAAGTTTTTTTCTTAATGGTCATTTGTGTCGGTAGCAACCAACTTCTTTTTATCTTCACACTGTCTGACCTTTCCATTTCTGTTTACTCGTGCAACGTCTGTCTCCCTCCCAGGAATACCCTGTCAGCACCCCAAGGAGCAGCACCTGCCTTTTCCTTTCCCATCCCTGGTTGCTAAACAGATGTCTGACATTCAGCATGCACACCCTACTTACCTTACCTCCTGAATCTCTCAGTCCCATTCCTTTAGCTCATTTACCATAACTAGGTCTCAAGGCTCCCATAGCTAAAAATAACCAAGTTTTGACTCAGCAGCTGGCAAATGTCCAGGTTTTAGCTTCTGAGGGTAAAAGAGGAAAGTAGGCCAGACCTAGAAGGAACAAACTGCTTGACAATGCAACCTTGTAGAGCAGGTGTCTTGTACCCATGTCAAATGAATATTGACAAGGGCTGCCTGTACTTTTTCTTTTCCCAGGAGTCTCAACAACATCTAGAAGTCCATAATTCTCTCCCATATGATTTCAAGTTGGTTTTATTTTCTTTTTTGTATTCATTAGTTTTGGAAGGTAGAGAGAGCATAAGGGAGTGAAAGAACACTCATGCTCTGTCTCCCCAGATGCAATAGCCAGGGTTGCAACAAGCCAAAGCCAGGATCCAGGAGCTCCACCTGGCTCTCCCACTTTGGCGGCAGGGACACAAACCCTTGAAGCATCATCTACTCCTTCCCAGGGTTCACATTAGCAGGAAACTGAGTGAAAAGCAGCTGAGTTAGGACTCAAACCAGGCACACTAGCACGGATGTGGCCAAGTACCAAATTAAATGCTGCCCCAAGTGCCTGCCCCTAAATGTGAGCTCCTAAGTGACCAGCTCTCTGCTCTGCTCACCTCTGCTTCCCTAGGAATGAGAAGTGGGCCTGGCAGGCAAGGCCTTGAACTTCAGCTTGACCCTTGTTTGTAACTAACCAACAATGCAAGTCTACATGCCAGAGCATGCAGTCACAGAATTTTAGAACTCAAAGAGATTCCAGTGGCCAGCTAAAGCTGCTCCACTAAAATGGGTGTCACCAGCTGCGTGTGGCGATTTCACTATGAATCAAAATTACCTGAAATTCAATTAAATTGAGATCAGATTCCTTGATGACATGAACCAATTTTCTAGGACTCCATAGTGACTGATTAGGGTCCAGCATATTAGAAGATATAGAATCAGATTTAGAACATTCCATCATAAGAAGTCTCTCTTTACAGGAAAGGAATTCAATCTCAGAAAAAAAGAGAGCAAGAAATTTCTCCCGGTTCACAAAATGAGAGAGAAATAGAAGCATGAACAAGGCCCTGAGTCTCTCGGTCACCGCGTGGTTTCACTGTAACTCTGAAGTCGCAGATTCCAGGGCCCTCTCCATCTCTGTAACTCCTTTGAGTCAGTGTGGCTTTGGAGAGCTGCTAAGGAATCTTCGATGCACATCGCTGAGGAGAAATGCAAGACTCCACAAGCCAGTGATGAGAACCCATAGCTTCCCACAAAACGCCAGAGGCCAAGAGCTCGGATGCATGCCCAAATGTGAGCCGCCTTGTTTTTGTTTTCTTTTTTTAAGTTTTCCAAACTTGTTTTCATTTTAATGTTGGAGACTTAATACTCGAGATGGACACTCTTTTTGAAGAGTCGCTTTTGATTTTAATTTCCAAAAATCCCTCATTTGAACTCCCCCTTGTGTTTGTATTATACTCATTCCACAATTCTTCTTTCTTTCCAGGTAACTTGATCCTCGAAAATGTGCAGAATCCATTCGTGCCCACTGCTTTTAATTAAACATCAACGTGTCCTTTCAACTGGCTCTTTGAGAATTTTGCATTGTCTCTGCTAAGTGCATCTGTCTTTTCCCGAAATTACATCAAATCAAGTGCTCAGAAACATATTTCTTAATCTTTAAATAGCTTAGAATGGATTCTGGCAACATCTCAAGAAATCTTGAAAAGGGAATCAGTCAGCCTCCTGCCTCCCTCCTGGAGAGGAGCAGAGTGCAAGCCTAGTGCCAGCGCCTGCTCTCAGACCTCAAGGCCTCCAGCAGCCCACTGAGGCTGGCACATCCTAGGGTGTCAATTCCACATCACAAAGAAGTCTGTGCACTGTGTCGCAGCAACAGTGCATTTGTACTTGGGTGCTGATTAAAGCAACACTGAGCAAAGAAGGCTGCTGCAAGGGAATAAATGTTTTCTCTGGACAGCCTGGCAGCTAAAAAAACATGCCATTGCAGAGACCCCCTCAACACAAAATGACAACTCAGGTCCCAGGAGTCAGTGCTGCCAGCAGGAGGCTTGGATATCAGTATGTGTGGGGGCGCGGGGGGGTGGGCAGGGAGATCAGAAGAGTGGGTAGCTAAGCTCCCAAGGCTCTCAAGCCCCCAGATGAGGCAATAAGGCTGCAGGTGTCTTTGGCATCTATAGAGGAGACCCTCCTGATGAACAAATGAGTAGGGGGAGAGAGTACTTAGGAAAATTCCACTGATGAGTCACTTTTTCTTTCTGGTATGTCTCCTAGGGTTTCTGAAAATTTCATTATCCGCATAAATGGAATTCTTAAAATGACTGAAAGAAGGTACTTATTGAAACCTATAGCTCTCCATCCCTTGGCTGGCTTTGATTTGAAACATTCAAAACACATCCAACAGCCGCTTCTTCCCTGAAGACAGGGGCTTTAATGTTTCAAAAAAAGAGAAGAAAAGAAAAAAGCAGGTCTCCTTGCACCAGCCAGCTCCATCCTCTTAAAGAAATATGTTCCCACAAAATGAACGAATTGAAGCCAAGATATAGTAGCAACCTTTAAAAATATAATTCCCACTCTTTAATCCTAAGTGAACAAAGAAACACAATTCCCGTAACCTGGAGCCATGTGTGCACATACAGTTTCAGAGCCAGGACAGGCATTGCAATCCAGGCCTACTTCTTTATTCTACAAATGAGGAAACTGAGGCCCAGGCAGGTTGGAACATTTTAACAGTTAGCAGGTGGCTGAGTGGACACTTGGGCCAGGTGTCTAGAATTCAAAGCTTTAAAAGAAAAAAAAAAATCTGGTGTTACTTCAAGTGAGGAGAGAACCATTTAAAGGGGAATTGGCACAGGATTCTCACCCTCTACATTTTAACTGGGCATCTCTCCAGTCGGGAATGGTGTGAGACAAACATTCAGACTTACTGGAGAAGCAGCACCAAGAAGTTAGTACAGAGAGTGCTGGCCCTTTATTTTACATGGATCATGGAATAATGCTCCCTGCTCCATAGGCATTGAATCTAGCCATTTAGACACCCACTTTCCAAAGCACCTGAGTTCAGGAGCCAGCTGTGCTCCTAACTCTAGCATACTGGCTAAGGCAGACCCTGGGAGGCAGTGATGATGATTCGAGGGACTGAGCTTCTGACCCCTACATGGGATACTTGGATTGAGTTCATGGCTCTCGGTTTTGTCTCCAACCAGGGTCTATCATGGACATTTGGGAAGTGAACAGAACACACTGTTTCCCTTCTATGTTTCAAAAACTAAAGTCCCTATCCCAACACACAGGTAGATGGAATAAAATTTAATGTTGACCAGAGAGTGGGACAACTATAAATCACAACAATGTAACCTACTATCATAAAGAGATGGGAGACAGGAGCTGGCAGGCTGCAAACCTGAAGCAGGCATAGGGAGACGGAGTTGCTCAGTGCCTCTTTTGACTGCTCCATGCACTTTGCTGGGTTAGAATATTGTCCTGGGCCCTATACAGTTGAACAAGTGTTACATGTTAAAAAGTCATTTTAAATCCTATACACATCACAACATGTGAAAAGAGAAGTCAAGTTCCTTGCAAAGATGCTGAAAATATCTAGTGCCAGGAAAAAGGAAATACTCCCAATCCAACCTCCAACTCACATACAAAAGGTAGGAGAGCTGGCAGACCCCCACGCTAAGCCTAGCATCATATCAGTTTTGTCTTTGTGAGTTGCTTTGAGTGATATTGTGTGGTTTTTTGCAGTGCCTGTGCGTACCCTCTTGCCTGCACCTTTGCTTCCCATACCCACATCTGCAGCCCCATTTTAGAGGCCTTGCCTTGTGCTGGAGACTTTCCCACACATGGACAGCCAGGAATGTCTGGGAATTAACTTTTTCCATAAAGCTTTGACCAGTGGTGAGCAGGTACGGAGGTGCCCAAGCCCAGCTCCCAGACAACTCAAATATAACTTAACACTCCAGAGCTCTCCTACCAGTCTAAGTGAAGCCAGCCAGTTTTCATTCCCTGATAGTACTTCCTTAACATGTCTCTGGCAAGCAAATCCTTCTTTTAGTGTCTACTTCTAAGCACCAGACCCAGAATTCTGTCCTACTCCCTTTGCAGCCAACATTAAGAGAGACCTTCTGTTTGGGAAGGGGTGCTAGCCTGGCAAAGCCTTAGAGGTTGAAACACATATTTTGTTTCTTGTGTTTCCTTGGAGTGATTTGGCATCCAGGCTTAGAAGAAAGTTCTTATGATTGATTATTGTCTTGCATGGGAAAGGAAGGTGCCAGAAAGAACAGATTAGCTCATTTGGGGAATACTTGCCATCTCACTGGCCTACAGGGAAGGATGCAAGAAGGGCTACTTTTATTCTATACTTTCAGTTGGCTTCTAGGTCAGCCCAAAAGAGTCTGGGTGGTTCTACACAGCTTATCTCATGAGACATTCCAAGGTTTACTATCCCATTGGTAGCAAAGTATATGTTGGCCTGGAGTGGTCTCTCAGAATTTAGTGGCTGCAGCAGGCAGCTGATGGAGAAGATGAGAAAGGGGTTCCTAGGCCCATCTCAGCAGGGACACAAAGTGTTGGATTAATGGGACTGAATAGGGGGAAAGACAGGCCACACAAGAGCTTTTCAAATGTAAGCAAACCCTGGGCCCTGTGTGATGGCATAGTTGTTAAGGTCCTTGCCTTGAATGTGCCAGGATCCCATATGGGCGCCGGTTCTAATCCCAGCAGCCCCGCTTCCCATCCAGCTCCCTACTTGTGGCCTGGGAAAGCAGTCGAGGACGGCCCAAGGCCTTGGGACCCTGCACCCATGTGGGAGACCTGGAAGAGACTCCTGGCTTCGGATTGGCTCAGCTCCAGCCATTGCAGTTGCTTGGGGAGTAAATCATCGGATGGAAGATCTTCCTCTCTGTCTCTCCTCTCTGTATATCCGCCTTTCCAATAAAAATTAAAAATAAATCTTAAAAAAATGTAAGCAAATCCTGATAACATTAGAGCAACTTGAAGTTGGGCAATCTGAAGATGTGCATATTATGTACAATGTCAGAAGCTAATAATAGGCTTAGGGCAAAGTCAGCGACCTGGGACACGACACCTGACTGGCACTAGAGCCTTTCTTGCCTGAGTTCTACTGAGGTATGACAGATACCCTGTGAAGTCCACAAACCTTGTGTGAATAAATGAGTGTTTTTATGTCAATCTAACATTTTCCTCACCCAGTAGGATCCCCTCCTAGCCCAACTCCTTTCCCCAAAGGTAAGCCGGATACTTTAGGGCATCATGCATATAATGCTACAGTATGGATTCTTTGCATCATTCCTTTATAGCTGCATACAACATCTATGAGACTTAGCCATGTTGTGGCTTCTTTGCAGTCATATTCTCTTGCCACAGCTTATCTCAATTGCTTATCCACCTGGATAGTTTCTAATAGTCTGTTGTCATAAATAAAGCAGTTATGAACATCCCTGTGTATGTGTTTTGGCGAGGATGCCTACCCATTACCCTAGATGACAGAATATGATGTTTAAGTCATTGAAGATACATCTATTCACCTCCCTAAAACATCCTATCAAGTGATTCTTCTGAAATGCAGATACACGGGTATCCACCATCTATGAGTGTTCTACTTGGCCACTTCCTTGTAAATCTTAGTATAGCCACGCTTGTGGGTGAGCAATAGAATCTCACCAGGACCATTTCTTACCCCAGACTGTCCCAAATGCCCCAAAGCATCTCCTGACGCTGGAGAGTCAGTCCGATTGCACAGGCCACTTACTCCCCGGCATTCACAAACACGCTCATCCCTAGACACGAGAGACAGACAAGGACTACAACCAACTGTCGTTCATCAGGGAACCTTGAGGCAAGTGACGGCCACAGCACCCTGACACGCCACTGACCTGAGCAGCATTCTCTGCCCCAGAACCTCCTGCCCTGAGGGGAAACATCCAGATGTTTCTCCAGCTCAAACTCCAGCCAAGTGGATCTGGGGAAGCCAAAATACCACAGGAGCCTAGGGACAGAAGGCTGTAAGATGGAATGAATCAGAAAACAATGCTGGAGCATGCAGTATGCAGATCTATGTAAATCAAATATAAAAGCCAGAATGCAAGTCTTCAAGGGATAATGCTATCCAGCTGGCAAACAAGGCTGTCTCCATCCTCCGCCTCCCCAAACTCTGGGGCACCACAAACCAGCAGGCCACAGAGTTCACCAAGAAGGGTATGATTTTCCTCTTCCCTTTAATCTGGGAGCAGGAGTTCACTGAGCCCCGAGGGAGCCATAAAATATGGAAGTCAGTTGTTTTCCTAAAGGGTTGTCCTTTTGTGTTCCAGTCAATGCGGCACAGTCTCTTCTGGTTGGTTGTGAGCTTCAGAGTCAGCTGGCACAAAGATGTGACTGTCCGGGGCATCTGCAGCAGGCATAGCAAGCGCAGCAGCCCTGGCTTTCCTGAGCATTCCCCAGGACAGTCAAGTGAGTATTTCGCTCTGAAACAGAAGCCTGACAGGTGGCCCCAAGTGCTGCTTCTCTTACAACCTTGAGCAAGCTCTGTAAACCTCAGTTTTCCTTCCATGCAGTATGGGCAGCCTGAAGCAGGGTCACCTCTAAGGTCCCTGTGGAAGTCTCAAGTTCTCGGAGCCTGTGACTCTAGGTGAGGTCTCTCCCATCGAGTGTCAAATAGACTAAGTCACTCTTCCCAGACACAAATGAATCCATTCACACGTAGAGCAATTAGACCTGGGCCAGTTCCTGCCACACGTCTAAGATGATAGAAAGCCCGACCCAGATTCTGTGCTTGTAATTGAGCATTAAGACACAACAAGGGCTCCGCTGCGGCATAATCATGCATGCCTGGCTGATTTATTAAGCATCTAACTCAGAAGTGCATTGTTCCATGCTGCCTTGTAGTTTAGGCAGCGCTCCATGAAAAATACTTGCGGTGCAGACAGTTGTGTTGAGATCCTGTTACATCCCACAACTTCCAGCTTCGCTGTCATGCTGCTACAGCCTGCACCTCCCTTTCTACCCTGCTCCAAAGCTGGACCGTCCCTGCCTGCATCACACATCTTTATAAGGCCAGCTCTTCCCAGTCTGCGGCGCCCCCTGTTGGCGCTGGGATTCCGTCAGACTCCCCAGCTCTGCAACATCTGCCCCACAGCAGAGAAACCTGAAAGTGTCACCACAACTAGTTTGGGAACCCGAGCAATAGTGCCAGGCAAAAGACAAACACAGAAAGAAACAGAGGAGAGCCCCTTGCCAAGCCTCGTTATTGGCAGCATTTTTCTCCACCTGCCAAATTTAGCTTGGTCTTTTTCCACCTTTGTTATCTGTCTTGTTCATTGGAATTGAAGTCCAATGAGAGCAAAGCCCAGATCTGTTGTTCCTTACAGAATTCCAGTACCTTGAAACCTGCCTGGCAGAAGGGTGCAGGAAAACAGGCTGCGGGAAAACACTTACTCAACCTATACACAAACATGCCTGGTGGTGGCAAGGCAAAGAAAGACAATGTGACAGAGTGAAGAGAAGGGAGTGCCAAGAGAGTGAGAAGCACTGTACTTTCCTATAAGGTGGGCTCTTTGGCAGCCAGTGCTGTGCTACACTGGTTTGGGACACCGTCTGCAATGTAGTTATCGCATATAGATCCTGGTTGTGCCCCAGCTACTTCACTTGCAACCATCTCCCTGACTGTAGCCTGAGAAAAGCACTAGAAGATGATGCAAGTGTCTGGGCCCCTTCCACCCATGTGGGAGACCCAAGTGGGGTTACTGGCCTTGGCTTGTCCCAGTCCTGGTCATTGTAACTATCTGGAGAGTGAGCCAGCAAGTGAAAGATCTCTCTTTCACTCTTGCTCCATTTTCACTCTTGCTCTGATGTTCAAATAAATACACAATTCTTTTTAAGAAGAGAATGAGAGAAAGAGTGAGAGAGATGGGTTTCTAGTGGTAACCATGAAGCAGAACGCTAATGGAAATGAACCACTCAGAGATGTATGGAAAGAATGTTCTAGAGAAAGCAGCTGCTGTAGGGCTTGGTGTGTTTGTAGAGATTGCTGGGGCTGAAACAGGTGGCAAGAGCTGAAAGTTGCAAAGACCAAGAGGTATCAGGGGCCAAATCACCTAGAGCATTGGCTTGTGAATTGCAACACATGGGCCACAATCAACCTAGTGCTAGTTTTTGTCAATAAAGTTTTGTCAATAAAGTTTTACTGGGACACAGTCATGCCTATTCTCTCACTTACCCTCTGTATTTTTTTTTAAAGATTTATTCATTTTATTACAGCCAGATATACAGAGAGGAGAGACAGAGAGGAAGATCTTCCGTCCGATGTTTCACTCCCCAAGTGAGCCGCAACAGGCCGATGCGCCCCGATCCGAAGCCGGGAACCAGGAACCTCTTCCGGGTCTCCACACGGGTGCAGTGTCCCAATGGCTAGGGCCATCCTCAACTGCTTTCCCAGGCCACAAGCAGGGAGCTGGATGGAAAGTGGAGCTGCCGGGACTAGAACCGTCGCCCATATGGGATCCCGGGGCTTTCAAGGTGAGGACTCTAGCCGCTAGGCCATGCCGCCGGGCCCATACCCTCTGTTTTTATACTCCAATAGAACTGAGTAATGGACACAGATATTGATGACCCACAAAGCCAAGGACATACACTTTCGTCTTTCACAGAAAAATGAACTGGTCCCTGCCCTAGGTCACAAGAGGCCACTGTCAGGAGTTTGCTTTTTCTCTGAAGAGCAATGAGAAGCCACTAGGGGATTTCAAGTTAAGCATGGCATGATGGTGTTCACAGTTTACAAGGGTCAGGGTGGCTATTGGGTTAAAACAAAATGTAGGGCTAAAAGAAAGAAGCCAATCAGGAGGTGCGGAATGAATGTGGTTTGGACTGGAAATGTAATCAAATTCAAAGCTGCACAAAGACCAGTGTCTCTCATATGAGGACTAAGCTGGGAGTACACTTTGTCCTAATAGATTCTTGGGCTGAGTATTTGAGTTATTGGGGGAAGAGTCCCAAGATGTCAGAAAAATTGGTCTACTTTTTTTGTTGTTTTAACACCACAGCAATGATGCTGAAGGTCGTAATGGACTGTTGCCTTTTGCCAGTGATCCCCTCCTGGCTGCACATCTGAGCTTGGGTTGGGATCCAGGTAAGACCCCAGTTCACCTTCTCAAGTTTCCGGAGCCTGGAGTTTTCCTCACAAGGGCAGACACTCAGATGGTTTGGGTGGAGGGGTTGGGGAGGCTGGCAGCAGTGGGGGCAGAGAAGGGAGCTGGCCAAAGAAGTTAGTACTTGTTGCAACAACTTTTGACCCAATACTCAAGAAGCCCAAGACCAGAAATTAGGGTCCTGCCAACAGGACAAACTCCCCAAGAAAGTGTGAAGACAATGCAATTTCATTATCAGCCCAGGAGCCTTCAAGGCTGGGGATGGTGTTTGGCTGCCCATCCTCTTCCTCCTCACATCACACCCCTACACTGTCCTGTCAATGAGATGTGATTTTCCTATTAACTCTGTTTTCAGCATCCTTCCAACTAGACTTCCACCACACATGAGAACTTTAGGAGGTCTCAGGGGGTTGTGAGAAGTCCACACGATTTCAAAAAGAAAAGGAATCAAAGAGGAATTTGGGGATCTACCAATCTCAGGGTTGAACCTCCTATCTATTATTCATTAGCTGTGTGACTTAAGATAAGTTATTTAACCTATCTGTGACTCAGTTCCATCACCTGGGAAATAAAGGGGAGAAGAAGGCAGAATTATATGTAAAATAATTATGTACAAACTAATGTGTAAAAAAATCCCTGGCACATATAAGCGTTTATAATTGCCAAGACAGAGTTCTATGACAGGAGGAAACTTTGTCTTCCAGCTGTGTAATCCTGAAAAAGAAGCCATCCCCAGCTTCTCAGTTTGCCAGACAATTTGAACAAAACACTACCTGCACCATAGGAATTATAGCATATATTCAGTCTGAGCAAATAGCAGATGTGAAGGGATCAGTGGGGCTCTGGCACAGACACCGCAGAGAGTCCAGAAACCTTTGCTACTTGAGCAAGACCTTGAACTTCTGAAGTCAGACCTTCAACAGTAAAGGAGAGACTGACAAAGCAAACCAGAGGCCTTGGGCCACAGCACAGCAAAGACAAAGATGATCAAGAATGAAGCATGTCAGGCTTGGTGATGTAAAGATATAAGATATACCACCAGCACAGATTGACCATGCCCAGCTGAAACCAGGTCCAACCCAGGACACAAAAGCTCCCACAGGCTTAGGTCCTGGATTGGTTCTTCTTTCCTCTGCATAACCCAGTACTGTCAGGGTGTTAGGGAGACAATGGAGTTGTGAGTGATGAACAAGATTCCTCAGGATGCAGAAGAGAAAATCCTCCTTGCACATTTTCTCCTCCTACCTCAGGTCTTCCCACAACTCTGATGAGAGGTAAGTATTAGAAAGCTCTGGGTATCACAAAGAATGAGAAATACCATGGCATCTGACAAGTATAATGAGCTGTAAGTTTGGCCGAGATGCTAACCAAACAGTAGACAAACCCTTCTCTCTGAGCCTCTTTCCCCATCTGTCAAATGGGAGTGACCAATCCCAATCTAGCTAACCAGTATAAATTGTTAGATTTAGCTCAAGCTCTGGGAGTAAGAAACTAAAGGCCACCTCTACCCAAAATATCCCAAGTTCCATCTCAGGGATGGAACTGCTTCTACTCAGCCACTTGACCAGAGAGTCAGCGCAGCATCCCAGGCTCCTGACCCTAACGTTACACATCAGATGTTGCTTGCCCATCATCACAGGGTGCAAATTCAAGAAGGCCAACAGTTTGGACAAGCTGGAGATATCTGGCAACTCACTTGGGACTCTGAACTGCTTCAGCGCACCCTCAAAACGTGACTTAGTTGGACCCGCTGGGGTCTCTTAGAAGCTGTGAGAGGGGATTTCATTGCAGTGAATAATACAGGAGTGATAGGCAGGCTCAGACTTCGAGACCCTGAACTCCCTAGCAGCTATTTGCCACAGCCTGAACCAGTAGGCCTGCAACTATCCCAGAGTCAGTTAGCCTACCTCCCCCAACTATTTATGAAGTGTACCTAAGGCCTTCACCACTTATGGAGCAGATAATACGGACTTTGTAGGTATCATTTAAGCTAAAGGAGTGCATCCATGATGCAGAAATAAAGAAATAATGAAAAATCAAATATTTATGGTTGATTCTTACAAACCCTAATGCCTCTGCCATCTAAGTTGGACACAAGAAGGTCAAGGAGGATGGCTCAGCCTGCTCTCCATAAAATGTCAGTGGCAATGAATTCTGACTTTGTTTCACAGGATAATCAAGATGGTCAAGCATGAACAGATATGAACAGGCCTTAAAAATGACAAGGGTTACAAATATAATTGGGCAACCTAGTAGCCTGAGGCTTTTGGACATTTCGTTTGGCCTATTTGAGGTCACTGGGTGGAAGATCCAAGGACAGAGCTGTGATTCTCCATGCAGAGCCTGCTCAGGTGCATTTTCGTCCTAAGCCCCACTTCTCCATGCTGAGGACAGGGGTTAGTGAAATAACAGCAGCAGCAGTAGCAGAAAGCTCTGCTCCATTCCATGGCTCCTTACACGCCTGACTTCTTGCTAAATACCTCTCATTATCTCACGAACTCTCCAAAACATCCATTTGAGTTTGAAAATGGCAATTAGATAACTGTTCATCCAACACCCACTTCCCACCTCCCTCCACAGGAGGAATATGTGCCTATTTCTCACTCTGCAGATGTGGATGTTGGCCAGGTACCTTGCTTTGGCAATTGAAAGGACAGCGTAGAAGTTGCAAGTGTTAGAAGAAGCATGGGTGATCACACGCCATCAGGAAGCCTGGGAGACCCACTAGGAGAAGATCATGCCACAGGAGCCACTGTTCTCCAGGCCGGGCCGAGAGTCCCCACATGAAGCACACTTGCAACCCACCTGCAAGGCTCATTGCTCTGCAATCTGACCCCCAAGTTGAACAGAGACCTTCCATCCCAGGTGGGTGGTTTTGAAATGCTGCAATAGTTCACTATACCACAATAATAGATTTTATTAATTATTTATGGGAAGCCAAGACTTTGGGGGTCTAATTAAGTTACCCAAGTCCACCAATATGCAAGTGGTAGAACTAAGGCAGAACCCAGATCTTGTAGACTCTTAAGACTCAGTCAGCCTGCTAGTTGCTGTTTGAGGAGGTAGGAAGACTTTGAGTTGTACTGTATGAAGAATATGCCCAGAGTGTCAAAAGGTAAACCCAAGTCCCTGGGCATGGTCAAGGAGATGCTGCTAGTGAACGAAGAGTGATGCTCCCTACCCTCCACAGTAGAAAGTCTGATACCCCACCCCCCAAGCCCTGCCCACACCTGCTGTCTTCCTCTGAGTTTTAGTCCAATGTCATGATGGCTCTAAAGAGATCCTCACAGCCAAAGCCACAAGCAAGCACACAGCTCCCCACCATGCAGGCGTTCAGTGAGGCCAGCTGACTCTTCTAGCTCCCTACCTTGCAGAAGAAATATTTTTCTGAGACTCAGGGGGAGTAGTTAAGCACTTGAACATTCTGAAACAAATGTTTTCAGAAGAGATGATCCAGTCCAGCCACATGTCTGGTTTCTGTGAGTATGTTTGTCCTGAGCCAGAAGGATTTTTCTTTCATACAAAAGGCATCCTCAACTCCCAAAAATGTATCTGGTTCCTTTCCCAAGACACTTAGAAGTATTTAATTTTTTTCCTAAAAGTCACTAGCATATCCTTGTCTCAGTCAGAGCTTCCTGTCCTCTGAAGTAATGGAAAGTTAGTGAAGAAATGAACAAAGTGGTTGTTCATTAAATACAAAATCCAATGGGTACCAAAGACCAAAGGGACGTCATTTGATCAGTCTTTCAGAACACTAACAAAATGGGGTGGGAAGCTGCTCAATCTGAAATCTCCTGGGGAACAAGAGGGCTCTCAACTCCCTTGGGCCTTTCAGGCATGGCCCAGTTCACAGTGCCATTCCGTGCCAAACGACTCACTAACCCCAGACATTAGCACCACACTGGACTCAGAAATCCTGCCATGTTGCCCAGGGATCATAGCCCAGCTATACATAACAAAATTCTCACTTAATAGTGAAGTGGAATGAGGACCAGTTTTCCTCATGAAAGAAGAAATCCAGATATGGATGGTTCCTAGTTCTGGCTTAGTCACTAAATGCTAAGTGTATGAGAGTCAGACCTCTTCTTCTCTGCAGGACTGCAATATTGGCTGCTCCAGTTCCAGACATTTCATAGCCATCCCAAGCAGAAGGAAAGACATTGGGGCAGCACAGAGAGAATATGACTGAATAAAAGATGGAAAATTCTCCCAGAAATCCCCAGCAGATCTCCAGCTACTTGCCATAGTCCAGATGTGTGTCACATGACCATGTAGCCAAAGGATGGCTGTGATATGCAACTTTGCAGATGACAGCACTGGTGATCCCAACAAATCAGCATTTGAGAAACAGAGGTTGAGGCAGCTGGGAGTCACTGACGAACTCATGAGCCACATTTCAGGGGGTGGCGTCAGACTCAGCTGTGCATCCAGATCCAACGTGAGGGCCAGCTTCCACTTCATCTGCTGTGTTAATCATGGCCTTGTCTTCTTCCTCATGAGGTGTTGTTTCTCAAATATGGGAGAAGTGGAGGTTGGTACAAGACAGTAAATGCAAAGCTTATTTCTGAGTTGAGCCTCCAAACTCTTCCATGGATTCCAAGTTTAGAAGGAAAGGGGGCCTTGATATTGTCCTTTTGAGGTGACAGCGAGCGTTGCTAAGACCAAATGACTTTCATGTCTGGGGTAAGCCACTAATAGAATTAACCAGATGAGAACAACACATGGAATGTCAAAGGAGAGGACCCTGGCATCTGTCAGAAAAAGGTAATCAGACAAATGGGGGTCCCCAAGGTGGCGGATTTTTCTGGATTATCTGAAAGAAGTTTGCAGAAGCCAAACAAATCTCCCTGGTGCAGCTGCCCTCCAACCCCACCACCTCCCACTGCTCCCCACTGCACCAGCCCTTGCAGCAGAATAGTAATTTCACAATGCAAATGACTGTAAATGGATTATCATGAACACCATCCAGAAAAGCAGAGGAGGAGCTGCCTGCTGAGAGAGCCAGCATAACTCACTGAGGGCCAGCCTCCTTTGCCGTGGGAGAATACGAGCATTGGGCTCCCAACACAACGAGGGGGCAACAGCAACCCCCAGTGGATCTGTCTTTATCCTCCCAGAAGATGACAGATGATGGAGACATATGTCCCGCCCCCAGTAAAATGAGCTGGAGAGAATCCTTGGGCAAATGCTCACTCCTTCCCCAAAGACTGGATTTCCACATTTTTTTTCTGGATAAACTCTGGAGGAAGAACTTGCCTGATGGACTCGTTCTGCCGGCCAAGGTCCAAGGCCCAGCAATCCCAAGGGCCTGCGATGGCCCCAGTGCCTCCTGTACTGACAGAAAGAAACCCAAGAGCAGCCTATGTGCCTGTCATTAACAACATGCTCTTGGCTCTCTGCCATGCAGGCAATTTCTATTTGGTGGCTTATTTTCAGGGGAGGAACAGGTTGAGTTTATGTTGGAATCCCTGGGCCTTACTATTTCCTCTGTCCATTTCTCTGCAAGCTCATGTCATCTGGAGTATAATACAGACAGAATATTACTCCAACCAAATGGAACACGATTCATTTGCAGGGCTGCCAAGCAAGCTTCCATAAAGTGGGTGGCTGAGAACAACGGAACTTCATTTCCTCCATGTTCCGGAAACGGCAGCTCTGCTCTCGTGGGTTTCAGGGAGACCTGTGTTGTGTCCTGTTGGTTTCTAGGATCACATTATAATCCTTGGTTTGTAGCAGGATAATTCTAATACTATGCCTCTGTCTCCATGCTCACATCTCTGTTTGCAAATTTCTCTCCTATTTTAGGACACATGGGATTTAGGGCTCAGCCTAACCCAGTATGGCCTTTTTCTTTTAAGTCTAGATCACATATGTAAAGAACCAATTTCCAAACAGAGTCACACGCACAGGTGCTACTGACAGACTTTAGTATATCTGTGGTAGAGGTGAGTACAAGTCAATCAATGACATAAGACCAGCAAAAAAATTTAATATTTTTGTTCAGTTCTGTGAGATAACTTGTTGCTTATTGCTCCCATGGTGAGAAGTTAAAGATAATATAAGCTGACATAAAAACTACCTAAAACCCAACTTATCACTTTAATATGATTAAACACACCAATCCTGAAGGCAGCAAAGTGCTCTGGAAATAAACTTATTACACACGTAAGATCTGAGGTCTGGAATCATTTTTGACACTAGCTAAGTATGCAAGTCATTTCGCCTCTCTGAGTCTGCCATTGTTAAACCTGAAAGGTGGGGCCTGGACTGGGTCCATGTTTCTTGAAGGCTGGGATGTGTATATCATTGTTTGTTGACCAGATGTTTGGAATCAAAACCAACACTGAAGAATTACACTGAAAGATGATGAATTCTATGGGAATTCTTACTGTAGGGCTTAAGTTACATCTGCTGAATAAAATCCACCCTGGGAAGATTTAGTGGCACAATAATGATTTCTTCATGCTTTCGTGTCTGGGTCTGTTGGTGCCCTGGGACAAGCACACCTGATGAATCAATATCCAGTTTGAATATCAAACCATTTTATTTTCTGTATATAACATCTGATTTTCAGTATTGCTATTTTGTGGCTATTTTATTCAAGTCAAATGTTTTTTTTTTTCATTTGTAGTAGTAGCACAACGTAACTTTTAAGTAACTTTACTACTTCTCAATTGTAAAACAATCATAACACAAAAAACCATAACAGCACATTTAGGTGGCAAAATCATAACACAAAGTGACTGGAGTTTGAAAAACACCATCCATATGATGTCTATATTCCGTGCACCTGCTCTACACTCATAAAAGAGGAAAACAAGCTGTGTCTCCAGAAACATGACAGGATTTTTGACTCCAGCATGTCGCCAGTTATTAAGATAGCTTCACTGAGATTAAGGACCCTGGCTTTTCATAGACCTGGAAGCAGTAAGCTGAATAGATCAGAAGAATTGTTTGAGACCAATCCTAATCAGAGCATGCAGCTGGCCATGATGTACATGCCTATGTTGCACTCCATACAGACCCATGGTGACACTAACATGCCAGGACGGTCAAGCAAGAAGCAAGATGTAGGAAGATGAACACATTCACTGGAACCATCGGAGCTGACACTTTGGAAAGTCACAAACTTAGTCCCAAGAGACTGGCGTTTCCTGAAGAATTTCTGTAAGTTTACTTTGGGATCAATTTGCAATTCAAAAAAAAAAGAATCCAACTTATTGTTTCATATTAGCCCATTTGATCACCCACTTTACTCATAGAATTACTCCTAAATTATTTTTGGCAAATTAAGAAAAATTACAAAGAAACTTAGACTATGAGTATATCCCATCAGAAAGAACAGCAGGAAGTTTAGATCCACAAACTTAGTAATAATTTGAGATTAACACACAGTTTATCCATTTGGATCATTTCCCTACGTTCACCTAAAATAAATCCAGTTAATCATCACGTCATTCACGTATATGTGCAACAAATCAGATGTGCGCAAATTCACCCACATCTGTGCAAACTATGCATCTTCTCCAAAGTAGCTTCTTCTCTGTCAGATTTTATGATGGATGAGAAATCCCTTTAAGAAATGAAGTACCTAACCCCAACTAGGGCCAGTACAAAAGAAACACGTGTTTGGAGCTAGCATTTTAATTCTTGGGACACAAAGCATCATTGCTCGTGAGTTCCAAGTGTACAAATCCTAGTAATGGGCAGGGCATAAATGGCACACGTTCTCTAAGTGCAGTCAGATCAGGAATCCTACATTCTGAATCAGTCCAATTTCCCTTCCCTCAATGTGCAAGCTCATGGGCAGTTACTACTTTCTTCCTTCTACATATAATCAGGAGTTACACTTGAAGAACATGATGTCAGTTTAGTAGTTTCAGACATTTTGCCTCTATCTTTAAAATCTAAGCCATTGCAGCCTCTTTCTAAGACAATTGCTGTAATAGCATACCATCCCAAGCAAATAAAAGATGGCAAAAGTAAAGCAATAGATATACTTTAGGTCAACAAAGGATCAGAAACTCAAAATTCACAGATCTAGATTCAATACAAATTGAAAAAATTTCAGGTCTAGAATTGTATTTTACCCTCTACATAAGCTAATAAATTAGTGGTTTCTGTTTCGCAGATGCTGTCAGAAGACACAAAATGATTCCTGAGTCCAGGCCCAAGGACTTTTTTCCCATGGTAATAAGGAAGCTTGAGCACCACTCTCATGTGTGTCAGTTTCCTTGGCCCCCTAGACTCCCTGGAGCAGCAACGTAAGCTCGGGTGCATGCTCTGCACGCAGTGGGTTTGCAGTACATAGGCAGGTCCACTGAGTTTAGGGAACATTCTCTTTTAAAGAAAACTGAAAGAAAACCAGTTCCCTACCCCAAATAAAGATAGTACCTTTACCCCTTAAGTTCATGCAGGGTCAGTACAGCTCTGAGAAATGGCCAGATAAAGTGGTCAGAGCTTACTACTCATCGCATGATCAGGAAGCAGCACAGGAGTGCTGAATGCCCACAGCACACTTTCCCAACAATAAGCAGTCATTGGTTAAGTGAGAGAGGCATTTGTAATAAGGACAAGCCTGCAAAGGCACACTTATCCATCACACTTATGCATCACCTTCCTATCTTGATGAAGAATAGAAACCCAGTAGTACATGAGCATATTTTTCCCAGATGTATTTTTGAGACTTTGCAGGTAAACCACATTATAAATCAAATCGCTTTTTTACATAAATTCTTGAAGAGGACACCATAAGTGGAATCCTTATATAAAAGAAATCTTCATCCCATAATTCATCTGTGTATAAATTTGGGGCTTACAAATACTGCATTTACCTAAAGCAACCCATACCCATACCGGTGCAGCCCTGCTGTTTGCAATGAGTTGTGGTAAATTATAAAAATCCAATCTTTGAAGCATATCTGATTGGACCAACCCATATAAACAGTCATTTACCAAATAGGTCCCATCCCATCTTCAAAAATACATCTGTTTTCTTCCTGAAAACCTCTCCATAACAATGTTATATGCCTCAATTCCCAGGTCAAGCCACATGCTGCTGCTTTGGGTGGATGATCTCATTTCTTGGAAGTCAAAGCTGATGTACTATAGCAATCTTCCTATTCATAATCTTCCAGTGCTCCATTCAGACACAGATTAGGCGAGCTGCAGCTAAAGACCTCCAGAATTTTTATGCTTTTATTCAGTGTCATTTTCCTACATATTCTTGACCAAGATTTTCTCCTCCCAGCTTTCTCTGTTCCTACAAATAATATGTTGTTTCCTTACTGATAGAAATTTTGAAATTCCATTGCTATTGCTTAGAGCAATGTGGCACACCTACAGGGACTTTCAGGATGAAAAATGTCTACTTTACCCCTCTACTAGATTACATTTCAGAAACATATGAACCATAGTCAGCAGCAGTGAAGTCAGGTCAAAGTGACATAAAATAGTATTTCCCTGCCAAACAAGAAAAACAAAAACACTAATAATAAGAAAGAGAATTTGTAGCACCTGTCAATGTTTCTTAATAGTCCCGTAGGAATCCACAGAACAGAGCTAAGAACAGAAAATGTACAAAATCAATTCAGTATAATCCAATGCCAAGTTTTGTATTGGTATAACACTTCCTGAAAAATATTTTTGCATATATATTTTCATTAGGTACTCACTGCAAACCAATGAGGAAGGGTAGGAAGACTTCCTGGGTCAAAGCAAGTATTAAAAAAATCTTTTGTAAAACAAAAAGACTTTACTTATTTGAAAAGCAGAGCATAAGAGAAAGAGGAGGAGACAGAGCAGGAGAAAGAGAGAAAGAGAGAATCTCCACTTACTGATTTATAGCAAGGCATGGGCCAGTTCAGAGCTGGGAGCCAGGAACTCCATGTTTGCCTCGCACGTGGGTGGCAGGGACCCATGTCCTTGCACCATCGTCTGCTGCCTTTCCAGATTCATTGGCAAGGAGATGGATCAGAAGTTGGGATTTGAACTGATAATTTCCACTGGAACTGGGATCCCAGTACCACAAGTGGGGACATACCCTGCTCCATTTTCATGCAACATAAATAGACCACTAGTCCTCTGTTCTTCTCTTGCCTTGGCTCCACATTGGGCCCTGGATGGTGGCAGACATCTAGTACTACATGCACCTGGAGGTGGCACCACAGTGATCAACATGCAGTTCACTGTCTTCTACAAGAGGCTCATAGATGGCCATTCAACTGGATAAGACTAAAGGAACTATAAGAAATGAGCCAAAATTACAGGTAAATCCCTCCTTGCAAGACTACGCATTTTGCCTGAGATTAATCTGTTCCATTACTCATTGCCTAACTAGCAGTATTTTGAAATCGCATGCCTGCTCCCAGGTTTGATCTGACTTTTCCTCTCAACAACCTAATTTGCTGTCGCTTACAGATTTTTGATCCTGCATGAATTCTCCCATAATGTACTTTTGGGCCTGAGTCCGTTGTGAATGGTATTCTCTTGAAATAATATCTGGATATTGTGTTTTTCATCTATTTTCACACCTTATTTTCTTTTCTACCATACTTCCTCATTCTTTAAAATAGTCATATTGAATAGTATCAGGGTTGTTTAAGAAAACTTAGAGATACATATTTGAGAATATGCAGGTGCAATGATATGACATTTGTAATTTACCTTAAAATAATCTGGCAATCATTTCATTTGTGGGGTGGTGAAATAAGATGTTACAAGACTGGTTAATAGCATAGAAGAAATCATAGGCAACACAAACATGGCTGAGCAAGGCTGTGTTCCAACAAACGTGGCTTGTGGACCCTAACTTCTGAACCTCATACAATTTAATGTGTCACAAAATATTCTTCTTTTTTATTTTGTGTGTATTTGTAAGGTGTAGAGTCATTCTTAGTTCATATGGTGTTAGAAGTAGCCGACTGGATTTGACCCACAGGCCAGTTTGCTGACTTGGGCTCAGTGAGCTGACTTCAAACTCATTCTCCTTGACCATATCCTTGAAAAGCTCCCATTCTGTTCCCAGTAATAGCTTACTGGTACTTCTGTTACAGATTAGCCCAAATTCATGCAGTACAATTGATTAATACATCACAAATTCATTCTCTTATAGTTCAAGAATTCCAGAATCAGATGCGAGTTTTATGGGGCTAAAATCAAGGAATCATCAGGGATGATCTTTCTGGAAGAATCAGGAAAAACATCTGTTGTTTTTTCAATCTTCCAAAGGCTGCTTGTATTTGTAGCCACATCAGTCCAGTTTCTGCTACTACCATTGTAACTCCTCCTCTAGTTCTGCCTCTTCCTGCCTTTTTCTGTGACTTGCAGAAACCTTTGTGATTACATTAGACCCACCAGATAACCATCGCAATCTCTCATCCCCAAATCTATAGCTTAATCCCATCTGCAAAGTCTCTTTTGCCACAGGAAGTAACATATTCCCAGGTTGCTGGGATCAGGGTTTCATGGACATCTTGGGGGCTGTTATCCAGCCAACTACGAACCTGCTCAGACTTTCACAGTAGCAGTGGCTTTCTCAGACTAGGACACCATCACTACACAGATCCTGTATCCACAAAGAAGGTGTGGTCTTCCTCCCTCTCCTTACTCTTGTAAGAGGCTTGCTACCCATGACAGAACAAGGGGAAAGCCAAGGTGACTGTTTTCCCAATTTCACCACTCCAACCTTATGGCATTGCTCATTAATCGTTAAATCAGATGCTGTTCTAGCAAATGACGTGAGTGAGAATAACTCCTATACTCCTATTACTTAGAATACCCTCAATACTGGTCCTGTTTTGCTGTGAGTTATTTTTAAAGGAATACAAATTCTTCTCAAAGGCATGCCAGAAATTGGCTTTCAGCTTCTTATCTATGCACAGCACAGACAATTGCATTATACCTAAGAGAATTAATGTGATTTAATTATATCATATTTGGGGGTACTTTAATATCAAACTTCTTTTGTATAAAAAATTATTTCTTGGTGAAGTTAAACTCGGTTATTATGCTCATTCTTTATTCATTAAACTCATTAAGATCTGTGGGAATTGCTTATAAATAACTATACTATCGATTCAAAATATATTAGATGAGTGAAGATATTCTAAGAGTATGAGCGCAAAATGCTCCTTAGTTATTTCCTTGGGAATTCATGTATTATGAATCTGTGTGGCACACTTTTGCAGGAACAGACAGACACAACAGCTAAAAGTTCTTTGTCTCCTTGGCAGTGGAAGATGCACAGTGTACCAACTTTCATCTTTGTCAGGAACCTGCTAAAAATGATCACCACATGCTGGTTGTAGAGGTTACTCACTGCACAAAGGTACTTCCTGAATACAAAAGTGGGGCTGATATCTGGCCATGACCTACTGTCCAGGCAACCATCCTAGCAAAGCACCAATCCAAAGGAGAGGAGCCTTTTCTCAATGCACACAAAGCCACTGTGTGCCCATGAACCCATGCAGCCCAAAATAAGAAAACAGCTTTTTCTGCTTTTCAGAGGCACCCAATGGACCAGCAGAGGCCTACACTGAACCTTGGGCTGGCTCAAGTAAGGAGAAGTGACTGCATAAATACAGGTGCATTTCTTACCCAAGAACAAGAGATTTAGTAAATATTATATGAGGTAGGAATGAACAAACCTTTATCAACAGAGATAGGCAGTAGCCAAACCAGTATTACAGCTGTTATAGATAAGTATAACCAATCTCATTCATTACACTGTCTTTCAGAGTCTAAGAAACTTGTCAAATGTCACCCAGTTGTTGGCAGAACATTAAAGTCTGGGTGCATCTGTACATCCCCACACTGTCCACTGTCCCTCACAGCCCCTCTCACTCTGAATATGTGGTTGGTGTTTGTATTAGATCATGTGTGCAAATGTCAGTTCACTCTTTTTAATGACTAAGTGATATTCCATGGAATAGATGTATCACGGTTTCTTTAACCATTCCTCTTTTGATGGACATCTGGGCTTTTCCACGTCTTCACTATTGTAGATTGTGCAGCTGAATATATAAGATTACAGGACACTTTCTCATGAGCAGATTTCATTCCTTTGGAGATATTCCCAAAAGCAGAATGGCTGAGTCATATGGTAGATCGATTTTCAATTGTCTTAGCACTCTCCATAATGATTTCCGTAGTGGTTGAATAGTCTACACTGCCATCAACAATTAAGGAGGGTACCTTTCTCCCCACTTGCATGGCAGCAGGTGTTACTGGTAGAGTTCTGAATGTAAGCCAGTCTCACTGGAGTTAGGTGGAATCTCAGTGGGTTTTTATTTGTATTTCTCTGACACCTAGAGACCCTGAGCATTTTTTCATGTCCATTAGCCATTTGAATTTGTTCTTTTGAAAAGTGTCTGTTCACTTCCTTTGCCCATTTCTTCACAAGGTTGTTTGCTTTGCTGTCCCAACTAGAGACCATTATGCAACTTTCTGCAAAATACAAGATATGTTTGTACTTACATATATGTATATACTTTATATATATATATGTAAAGCATGTATATACATATACTTATCTAGAGGATCTGTATAACAGATGCAAGTATACCGTGAAGTGAAGATACATTGCAGTATGTATCTTTGCTTCTGAATAAAAGATGGACTCTCAGTGAAACTCTTAAATATATCTTAACAACAGGATGTTGGACTTTCTACCATTCTCTGTACCTACAATGTCATGATACTCTTAAATAGCAGAATGATGGACTTGTGACCATTGCTGAAGGACTAAACTTCTGTTAAATATGGGGGGAAACAGTGGGGGGAGGGTGAAAGGAGAAATCCCTGAGCCTAAGGAACTGTATCATAAAAAATAATTTTAAAAAAATCTAAAAAATGAAACAAGACCATTTGTTCAGCTATAATAAAACATCTGAGACTGGGTGATTTACAAAGAACAGTCCTGGAGACTGGGAAGTCTATGATTAAGGCCTTGACACTGGGCATCTCATGAAGGCATCATATCCACCTTCAAGATGATGCCTTGATATAGTGACCTCTGGGGAGGGAGAAACATGCAGTTCTCCTACGACAGAAGGAAAACAGAGGAAAAGCATCCCCAGCCCTTTTATGTGATGCCAATTTATGCCTGAGGACACAGCCTTCACAACGTAATCACTTCCTTAACAGTCATGCTTCTCAATATCGTCACAATGGAAATTAAATAATTAAATTCCAACACAAGCGCATGAGGGAACACATTCAGACCACAGTAATGTTCTCAGAGCGACTCGCTGATACGGTCTCTTTCTTCCAGGTACAGAGCAGGCCTGCCCTTCCCCCTGAAGTGAATCATTGGCATGCGATTTGCTTTGGCTAGTGAAATAGAAGAAGCAGCATGTATCACACTTCCCAGGTGCCTAGAGGGGCCTGAGTGTGACTTTGCTGTCTCCCCATTTCAGTGAGCAGAGATACAGCAGGTGAGGGCTGCTCTGTCAGCCTGCATCCCCGAGAGAGGACAATGTGGAGCAGAATCTGAGGCCAACCTGCCAAGGACCTGTAACACAACTGAAAAATACACGTTGGCCAGTTTAAGCCACTAAGACTTGGCCTTGTATGTCGTTGCGTCGTAAACCTGTTCATGCTGGCTGGTACGTCTGCTGACTGCCTTCCTTCTTCTATTTATGGCAGCTAATAAATTTTCTCGCCCAGTGAGTCATATAATTTCTCCTTTTTTCCAACCTTCCCAAAACCTGCCCATCTTTCACAGTCCAGATAAATTCCCCCTACATAAAAAACTGCTTACCTTCCCCAGCCAGCATTAATCCTTATTCTTGGTCATGTGATCAGACTATGGATATCAAAGAAGTTAGAACTCAATTGCATGGCACAGAACCTTTATCTCGTCAGATGCTGTTTGAACTTGTTTCTTTCTTTCGGACATGTCTTAACTCAGTCTTCTGTTACATGTTTGTGCAGCCTCCAATAGAGTGGCCGGGAAGTTGACAAGCAGAACTTGGAGATGCAGTGAATAGTTATGGCACCAAATTGTCCCGAAAAGAGTATTTTTAAAGAGGGAATACACAAAGGACGCAGCCATTCTGCAACCCTAGGCATGTTGACATTCCTCCAGAGAGAGCAGGCAAAGAGTTAAAATGGAATAGACAGTATCCTAGACAGCTAAGATCTTTGGAGGCTCTATCTCTCATTAATATAAAAGAGTTAATTATACATCTTAGAAATTCTATTCATGTCAAGTCTTCTTTTAGGGTTAAGTCATGCATGATCCATTTACATTCAGGCATGAGTCCTAACGGTGGCTTGGTCTGCAGGGCCGTCTTCTGCACCTGCCACATAGATCCACAGGGGTTGGAGGAAACAGTTCTCATCCAGGAACATTTTGCTGAGAGCAGGCCCTACGCAGCAAAATACTTTATATAACCAAAGGCAGGGCATAAATATTTTAAAGCATCGAGTCCATGAAAACACATCTTCATTTCTGTAATGTGCTATCTCAAGACATATCGCTCCAGGAATGAGACTAGCCTGCGAGATTCAACAGCTCCAATTTAACATAGCTCATTAGGATGCCCTAGAGAACCAGTACAACAGATCATGTCAGATCCCTGCTGCTCCAGGGCTAGTTAGTATAGACTGACCACGCCAAAGCAAACCTCTCCATCTTAGAAAAAAGCCACCTTATGTTTGCAAAGTACTTTCAGCCCAGAATCAGACGACGTCAGCTAGAAGGAGCTGACAGGAGACATCGTTTTTCTGCACTTGAAGAAAGGAGGCCCGGAGGAAGGAAGCGAATTCCCTAACACAGAAAAATGAGCCAGAGTTAGACTCACACTTAGTCCTTCCTGTTTCTGCCATAATTGCAAAGTAAAAGGAGAAGGGTGAGCTCATATCCTGATGAGACTTTTCACCCCTAACTTTGTAGTCAAGGATCATGTCACGATGCAGGATTCCTCAGAGATGCCACATACAAATATCTGCGTATCATTGCAGTTTCCTCATTAAAAATACATGCTTCCGACCTCATCGGCACCCTCCTGACACTCTGAACGTTAACACCTTGTACCACTAATGCATCAAGGAGAAAATTATTTCTTAAGACATGTTCGAAAGTGATGAAGTACAGGCTACAGCTGAAATTCCATGACCACATCAATTTTTCTGCACTGATCTCCCACTTTGCTCAGAATGGGCTATATGCACCCCAGTGTCTTGAGAAAAGGCTTCACAGCACTGCGTAGTTAAATCCCAAAATAAACAGCGAGACCTCAATGCAAAACTGACCCACTTTGAATTACAGAGCGTTTCAGACTCAAACAGGACAAATAGGAAAATGCGTTATGGTACGTAGCAGGTGAGACCCACAATAGCTCTGTCATCTCTCTGTTGTGCCAAAGCATTAAAGGGAAGGATGCACTTTTTCATGACCCGAGGTTTCTTTTATGTTTCCACACCAAGAACTATAGATTTGAGGAAATTGCCCTATAATGCTTCTTTCAAATGCCTCTTTCAAATGTGGGTTGGATTGTTGCAGAAGGAGAGGGTAGTCCATTCAAACTCTCACGTAGGCAGACCGGAACACGGAACACTCGGGCAATCCTATTGCTAGTTTTGGGGCCAGGACTGATTCAGTGATAAACAGCCTAGCCATCTTGGAAAACCTCACCAAGAAAACAGGCTAGCACTCCACTGAAAACTCTCCCACCCCTGTGGCCTCCGCTACCTTCCCACACAAGGACTGAAGTGGCACTGAGAAAAGTCAAAAACCAGGCCGGAGGTTATTCGCAGGGCAAAACCCAAAGTCTCCACCTGCGCGTTGTGCACACATGAAATCTGGGACCCCCAGTTCTGCTTTGTGCCACACACAGGGTCTTCCTCTATGAAATGAAAGGTGTCCACACACACAGTTCATATTTTTCCCTCTGCTCAGAAATGGGTGGCATGCATGGGCTGGAAGTCAGTGTGGGTACTGCTCCTTTGTGGGAACACTGCATGGCCTTTTCCCAATTTCCTCTCCCCGCCTCCAAAACACACACTTCCTGCAAGCTCCTCAAAACAATGAATCACACTGCATCTCTCACGCGTGTCAGACGTGGGGATCTGCATGCACCTGTGCCCCCACGCATGCCTCCACTTTAAAGAGAGGAGGAGCCCTAACCAGCAAGCAGCTGACCCAAGCTCAGGGGCGGGGACAGGCAAATGGACAGTCACTGTCATACACCAAACTCGGTGCAGAAATCTTGCCTCACTCAAAGAGGATCTGTAAGAAACATCACAGAGGCTGTGAGGAAAAGCAGCCAGCAAGAAAAGGCATGCAGCACATGAAGGACCAGGAGCTGGAACAGCTGGTGAAGATAGTTCCCCAGGGGACAGAAAGATAAGGAAAGCTGAAACTTAAGACAGGGCTGATGTTACGGCAGCATGCAGGATGGTTAGTCCTTTTCCAAATTAGGGAAACCGGGTTTGCTGCCAGGCTCCTGCTCTTAGCTCCAGCAGTACGTGATGGTTCAAGGACGTGGGAGACCTGGATTGGGTTCCCAGCTGCCACCTGGCATGACTTTGGCCATGGCAGGCATCTGGAGAGTTAACCAGCAAATGCCAGTTTTCTCTCTCTCATGTTCTCTCCCTTTTTCTCTCTCTCTCCCTCCTTTCATATAATTTATTTTTAAAAGACAGTATGCAATCATATAAAAAGAAAGCTGAAAACCAAGATCAATAATACATTAATATAAAAAAATAAAATGAAAAACAAAAAAAATCTAGTCAATGAACAAAAGGTTAGCCAGTGAGTCACAGAATGAGCTTGGGATGCTTTACAAAAATGCAGTAAGCAGAGGTGATGTCAATGACAGTTAATATAGAAGGAAAATTGTAAGGATAAAGAAAAAAGATTGGGAATATTACCATTTCTGAAGGAAAGACTCAATTGAGTAAAACAAAAATAATAATAATAAGTGATAAATAATTATCTTCAGATTAAGAAATATGAATATTCTGTATTCTGTTGGAAAGTACTCATCAAAATCAATAGCCAAGGACACTTCATCTAGATTAATCTTTACAGCTTTTAAAACAGTACAAAAATGAAGGAAAAAAACCTTCAAACACTCAAATTGGAAACAATAAATTACTTATAAAAGAAAACTAACTGGGCCCAGCATTGTGGCATAGCTGCTTAAACCACCATATGTGACATCATTTTTATGCTAGTTCAAGTTCCAGCTGCTCTATTTCCAATCCAGCTCCCTAATAATGTTCCTGGAAAGGCAGGGGGACATGCATTCATGTGGGAGACCCAGATGAAGTTCCTGACCCAGCCCTGGCTATTGCAGCCAATTTATTAGAAGATATCTCTCTCTCTCTCTCTCTCTCTCTCTCTCTCTCTCTCTCTCTCTCTCTGTGTGTGTGTGTGTGTGTGTGTGTGTGTGTGTGTGTGACTCTGTCTTTCAAATAAACAAAGCAAATATCTTAAAAATGAAAGAAATTTAACTGAGACATCCCCAAGCTTCTCCCTTATAAAACTGCCAGAAAATAATTAAGTATTCTCTGCAGTTTTAAAAGCAAAAGCTATTTGTGTTTTGGACTACAATATAAAATTACTCTCCTCTATCACTGTTCCCAAACAAAAATACAATCCATCAAGAAATTAAACAGGATTGGGGCTGGCACGGTGGCTCAGCATACTAATCCTCCACCTGCAAGCACTTGCATCCCATGTGGGCACTGGTTTGTGTCCCAGCAGTTACATTTATAATCCAGCTCCCTGTGTATAGCCTGGGAAAGCAGTGGAGAATGGCCCAGAGCCTTGGGACCCTGCACCCATACAGGAGACCTGGAAGAAGCTCCTGGCACCTGGCTACTGATTGGTTCAGCTCCACCCATTGCGGCCATTTGGGGAATGAGCCGTAAGATGAAAGATCTTTCTCTATCATTCCTTCTCTCTATCAATCTGTTTTTTAAATAAAAAACAAATCTTGGGGGGGGAAGATATTAAACAAAATTAAGATTTTTCAGAATGAAGAAGCAAAGATACAAAGTAACTGGTGATGCACACTGAAGCAAGCTATCATGGAGGAAAATCTAAATAATTGAAATAAAACTGACTATATAACCAAACACAAATGTCAAATGTATTCTTGAATGTAAAATGATATACTGTAGAAATGCCTTGGATTATGATTATCAGAATTTTTAAACCAGATCATATAAACAAGTCTAGGGAAGAGAGAGGAGATAATATAAAATTACGCGAAACTTCAAATCTGATTTTTGACTCAAGCATATTGGTTTGGCTCTATGTTTATAATTAGTGAAATTCAGGTTAAAGCACATTTCTGAAGAATGTAAACCACTCCCAAGAGAAAATGAAAGAGGATACAACTTGAGAAAAAAAATGAAAACTTAGCATTCAGCAAAAAACACAAACAATTCAACTATTTACCCATAAGATACCAGTTAAATAAATTATTATTATAAAACCAAGATAGGGCCCGGCACCATGGCCTAGCAGCTAAAGCCCTCGCCTTGAACACCCCGGGATCCCATATGGGCGCCAGTTCTAATCTCGGCAGCTCCACTTCTCATCCAGCTCCCTGCTTGTGGCCTGGGAAAGCAGTCGAAGATGGCCCAGTGCTTTGGGACCCTGCACCTGCGTGGGAGACCCAGAAGAGATTCCTGGTTCCTGGCTTCAGATTGGCACAGAACCGGCCATTGCGGCTCACTTGGGGAGTGAATCATCGGACGTAGGATCTTCCTCTCTGTCTCTCCTCCTCTCTGTATATCTGACTTTGTATAAAAATTTTTAAAAAAAGATAATAAAATATAGCCATGGAATCAGTATGTCTGATAGCTCTTGGTTAATAGCCAAACATGCTAACAACATTTTTAAATAAAATTTTAATTAATTTATTTTACATTTTATTTGAAAGGTAGAGAGACAAATACCTTCCATCTGCTCATTCACTCACTCACCCACCAACAGGTAGGACTAGGTCAGGCAGAACCTAGAGTCAGGAATTCCATCTGGGTCATCCCTGAGGGTGGCAGGAACCCAAGTACGCGAACCATCAATACTGTCTCCCAGGACGAGCATTAACAGGAAGACGGATCAGAAGGCAAGTAACCAGGACCCAAACCAAGCACTTCAGTATGAGATTTAGGCATGTCAAATAGCAACCTAATGCTTCATTAATTGTGACAAATATATCATACTAGGAGGAAATGGGTACATGGTATATGAAAATTCTTTACACTACTTCATAATTTTTTTTCTTATAATTGTACAATTATTTTGAAATTTTACAATTGTCTCATTTATTCAGAGCTGGTGAACATTTAGCTCAATAGTAAAGATACCAGATAACTGTCTTCACCTCCTGATTTCATCTTCCTGCTAATGCAGACACTGGAAAGTAGCGGTAACTCAAATAACTGGGCTCCTGCCACCAGCTTAGTCCCTACCTCCCAGCTTTGCCTAATGCAGACCTGGCCTTGTAGGGGAGCGAAAATGTGCACGTGAAAAGAATCAACTGACATATATAGGAATGGCAACCAGACTTACAGCTGAGCTCTCACAGGAAACTCCACAGACCAGAAGGAAATGGAGTGACATATTCTGGATACGTGTCAGGAAAAAAGTGTCAGCCCAGAATAACGTACTCAGCAAAGCTTGCCTTTATCTTTTAAAAATGAAATAAAAAGCTTCTACAGTAAAGAAAAGCTCAAAGAGTATGCATCTTCCAGACCTGTCCTACAAGTGATGCTTAAACATGTTCTCTTAACATAGAAAAGAAATAACACTCACAAAAACCAAAGGCAAATGTAAAGAACATCCCCAGTAAAATAACAACAGGAGACTAAAGCAAACAATGAACAACCTATGGCTAAAACGACAGGACCAAATTACCACCTATTCATATTAACCCTAAATGTAAAAGCTTAAATTGATTAATCAAACGTTATAGATTAGTAGACTGGATTTAAAAAACAAAACCTATCTGTTACCTACAGGAGATACGTCTCATTAACAAAGATCAGCAGAATCAAGGTGGAGGAATCCACCAGGGGGAGGGGAGGGGGGGTGGGGGGATTCCCAGAGCCTATGAAACAGTCACATAATGCAAAATAATTAATAAAATATATATATATATATATATATATAATAAAAAAGGATTATATACAAATTTAACAGAGAATGCTAAGTAGCTTCTAGATGTTCTTGTTTAGATTTTTAATCACTCCATCTACCTTGATAATTATGCTAAAAATTCTTGAAGTCATCTACATTTTTACTCCTCTCACTCCCTGTTCTTAAACACATTTTGCATCAAGAAATGGTTAATAAACAAATTAACATTTAAAAAAAACCAAAGATCAGCAGAAACTATATTTCATGGATTGTTATGTTTTTGTTTTCAGTTTCAACTCCTCAAAAGTTTTTTCTCATTAAATTCGTCACTGACTTACAGGTCATACAGTAGTATCATTTTCTTCAAGAAGGTTCTTGATTTCTTTTTCATTTTTTAGCAACATATTAGTAGCATGTCATTTAACTTCATGGTGTTGTAAGTTTCTATTTTTCTTCCTGATGTTGATTCTGCTTTGTGGTTTTTCATTTAAGGTGATGTATAGTAACTGTGTAATGGAGACTATCATATCCAGATGTGAGGATGCAATACAATATTCATCTCTACTTCCATATCAAAGATGGACTCCCAATGAAACTGTTAAATTTATCTTGACAATAGGATGCTGGAATCTCTGCCATTGTCCATGGCCATAATAATGGACTTATGACTATTTATGAAAGACTATACTGTTGTAGTAATAAAAGGGAAATCAGTGTGGAGGTGAGGGGGCTTGGGGAGGGAGAAAGGGGAATCACAGAGCCTATCAAACTGTATCATAAAATCACAACAACAACAATAATAATAAAGGGGAGAAAAAATAAATTTGTCATATAAAATATTTTGTCTTAGAAAAAAATGGAGATAGCATTGAAATTAGAGTGAGAATTTCATAGTATATGTCCCATGATGCTAGTTTTAAAATACACAATATCTTACGTATTATGTATTTTGCAGCATTAAACTATATATATAGTTAAAAATCATAAAGGTATATATCAACAGGTTAACAGTAATTAAGTGTTTAACAGGTTAACAGTAATTAAGTGTTTAAGTGTCAAAAGACACTTAAACACCACAAATACAAATCAGTTTCGTGCTATATATAGCAGAGGTAAGCCAAATAGTCAATATTCTAGGTTTTACAGGTCTTATAAGCTCTGTTACAACAACTTTGCTTTGCAACGTTACTGAAAAAGCAGCCAAACATATGTAAATGAGGGAATGTGGCTGTGTTCTAATAAAATTTCACCTACGCAGGCTACCACAGAGCCATTGTCAATCCCTATTATACGTTAATATCATACACTGAAGGTATGACGTTATCCAAGTTTGCTATTTCTCCATTTTCTTTTTTTTTTATTTCTCTATTTTCTGTAATAATTAATGACAAAAGTGCTTTGAACAGTGCCATCCAACAAAAGTTTCTGACACAACAGACATGTTCTATTTCTGTACCATCTCATACAGGAGCCACTAGCCATGTGTGATATTGAGCACTTGAAATGTGGCTAGGCAACTGAGAAATTATCCTTTATTTCTCTTGGTTTAAACTTAAATAGGCATATGTGAATCATATTGGACATTGCAATTCTATTTTTTATGCTTCCTACTTAGAGAGGATTACTACTTATTTTATCACTCTGATTTCTTGGCAGACAACATCATCTAATACTCCTTGCTTCTCAGTTCATACACAGGTGCACATGTACACACACACACACACACACACCCCTCCCTTGTGGAGCTTGAGCATCATGAGGATTATCTGAAGGTCACTCATTCATCTATTTTCTTACCCATGTAATCAACAATATTCATTTAGCTCCAACTATGTGCAGGCACTATGTCAGGCTCTAGGGGAACAGCAGGCAGCAGAAGAGATTCTCACATTTTCTTCCACAAATGACTTAAAGATGCTGTCCGGGTCTGTTTTCTCTTGCCATAATGAATTACTTGAGACTGGATAATTTTCTAAGAATGGAATTTATTTGGCTTACATGCTGGAGGCTGTAAATTTGAGAGCTCAACACCAGCAGCAAATGAAGGACTTCTGGCAAAATCATAACATGGGCCAGGGCATCACGTGGTAGGATAGAATAGTGTCCCAGCTTGGGTCTGACTCCTTCTTCTTATAAAAGCAGGAATACTTCACGGGGGTCCCATGTCCTCAGCTAATCCCAATCACCTCCCAAAGCCCCCACTTCTGATTGCCATTATCATATGGACTTGGGGTTTAACTTCCCAATACGTGAACTTCTGGGGGACATACTCAACCACAAAAACATTTAAAGTAAATAAGGCTAGGAAGAGTTTCAAACACTGTTTGTAAAAGAACAACTTTTAGAACAGTGAGGGGCTGACAATAAAAGCTCTTTGAAGCTAGAGAGGGTTTCTGGCAAGGGCTAGTCAATTCCAATACAGCCATATAATACTCTACATAGCGACCAAAACCTAACTGCATGCAAAAGCCAGCCACCACTGGCCAAACTGTAACTACCTAACACTCACCTTGTATAACTTCAGAAAAGAAATTTATATCTTGAAAAGCAAAGTTTTAACTAGTGGGCAGATACATACATTTGTTCATGGAAACTGTGAATCTTTTCTTAAAGGTAACTTACATTGTAAAGTATGTATACCATAATCATAAAGATTTATAGTTTTATGACTTTTACAGATGGATATATCTAGGTAATAACTATCCCATTTGAGATTTAAAATGGAAGTTGCCAAAATCCAACCTACTGCCTATTTTTATATGACTGGCCAGAAAAGAAAGCTTTTTCTATTTTTATGTGGCCAAAAAAAATAAGAATAATATTTCATTACATGTGAACTATATATGGAATTCAAATTTCAATGCCCATAAATAAAATTTTATTGGGACACAGCCCTTATTCATTCATTTGCCTACTGTCTATATTGCATATATGTGATAATGGTTGAGTATTTGTAACAATAACCACGTGATGGAGAAAAACTAAAAGATTTACTCTCAGATTCTTTAAAAAAAATGTTGGTCACTGATTTAGAATTGTGTTTTAGAATTTTGATTTAGAATACTGCCATCTAGATGAGTCTATTTTTTGTTATTTTAGCTAAAATACCTTAGCGGAGATACTTAGAAGTTGGAAGGTTTGTTTTGGCTGACAGTTTTGGAGGTTTACGATCCAAGGTCAAGTGGCCCATGTGGTTCAGGCATCTGATGGGCCCTCAGTATGGCTGAAGGACTATCACAAAGTGTGCCAGGAAGCTGAGGGAGAAGCTAGACTGCTATCAGATTAAATAACAAACCTCTTACGAAAGCGACCTTCCTAGGACAAAACTCCTAATTTCCTCTTGAATCCCCTTCCTCAATACTGTATGTAGATCAGGTACCCACTCTTAACTACTAACCATGCACATTAATCCACTAACTAGTAACATCAGATTTTAGGGACCAGCGTCCAAATACATGGGCCTTTGGACAACACTCCAACTAGTATTCAAACCATAACACCATCACATCAGAATTCCCCAATGCCCTTTTTTATTTAGAGGCTACAATCTGATTCTTGGTTTCAAAATCTTTTCATCTGCTTATTGCCCAATTTTTTCATCTACTTAATTTTTCTAGTGGTTTATCTATTATTTATTTGACATAGAGAATTGTAGATTACTGAAACTGCCAGGGCTGGAACAGGTTAAAACCAAGGAGCCAAGAATTCCACCTTGGTCACCCAGGTGGGTAGCAGAAATAAAAATACTTAGATTATTCCCACTACTTTCCCAGATCCAGAGCCAGATCAAATGTGCAACAACTGGGTCTCAAACTAGCACTCATACGGATGTCAGCTTAGCTGGCTACACCATCTACTTGATTTTTATCCTGTGGCTTTTTTTCTTATTTTTTTCAAATTTTTTTAATAGACTCAAATCCTCATCTGTAATGAGACAAATAACTTCAAAGGAGAAAGTTCTACAGCTGGTGGGCCTGCCTGTTACACACCAGAAGCTGCACTGGAAATACGAAGAGAAGTATACTCTTGTCTTCCAACGCATGGGAAAATATCCCAGTATTTGTAAAGCAATGCAACAAGTGCAGCAAGAGAGTGGTAATTAGGGACAGTGGAAAACACAGGAGGTGTTCTTGAAGATGACAGCCCTTGACTGAGTATTGATTGATCAAAAAGTAAGTTAATATTGCCCAGAAAGAGATGGAGCTTTTAGGGCCGGGAGAATGTGGGTTGCAAGCTGGAACACTGCAGCACTAGTGTGTATGTCTAATATCAGAGCACACAATAACACATCTGGAACACAAGGGGGAAAGTCAGGGAAGTGAAGCTAGGACCCGAGATGAACATCCCAATGCAAATCCCTTGGCCCAACTTGATGCCAAGGACAAGGAAATATCACTTGTCTTGAGTGACAGTATTGCCAAGTTGTAAAGCGTGTGGCCCTAGGGAGAGTGAGGAATTAGGATGACTCATGAATCACAGTAGCATCCCATGGGAGAGTGCTAAGTGCCCACAGAAAAGATTTCTGAGCTTTGTTTGCAAACAGCAGCCTGAGTAATGTGAATTCCTAGCTCTAGGACAATACAAGGAGGTACAAAACAACACGGAATGATTTGGATCATCCCAGGAATGTCCCTCTTAGTAGCTACATCAGGCACTACCAATCACACAGGACAGTTATAAACTGGGGCCTTCTCTGACAAACTGCTATCTACCAAATGATGGTAATTACCACACTGTTCTCCAGACTGGACCTCTACATTTAGAACTGAAGCAGACATTCTGCCTCAAAAGCCCACACCAACAGGCATTCCATTGCCCAGTTATCATTAACAGTGTGATTATAACCCTCAGATAATTAAACTATAACCGGCTCTAATGTGATTGCACTGTTAAAAAATATGCCTAAGCCCACCACGTTTATCCTGGTAGTAAACTTCTATGCTAATATCATTTCACATGAAACTAATAATGAAATGAATTATAGCTGTGTGTTTAGATCACATTATATTGCTTCATGTGTATCATAACATTTTATAGCTTAATGGAGAATCTAGCCAATCATTGTCCATTTAAAAAAAATCTACATTCAAAAAGGGTTTAACCATCAATAGCAATTATTCTGAAACCTTTCTACACAATGCTTAGATACTTCATATCAATAACATAAAATACATCCTCACTAATGGAGATATAGTAAGATATAGATTAGTTATGCAAGAAAGTTTATGCTTATTCCATTCCCACTAGTAATTATGAGCAGGTTATTGACTACTCCTTGAACCACATCTTTTAGTCTATTTCCCTTTCTCTGCCCCAGAGTACAAATGGATGGCAGATAATCAGCACAGACAGACATTCCTAGACAATGTGAACCATATGTGCAACCCCAGTGTAGCATTACGGGATTCCTACTAGGTGCATGATAGCTGGTTTGGGGGCTGCAGAAACACACAGTTCCTTTGCACAAGATAATTACAGTCTAGTGGGGAAACAGACACAACCACAGAGCTCAGATCAGAGCAAAACAGGATTGAGGGCATGCTAAGAGGCAGCTGAACTAACCAGGTGGAGATGTAGATCAGCAGCTAATGAGTGTAACATTAGGCAGAAGAAGCAGAGGCAGAAGCAGGAACACAGGCTCCACAGGTACAGCCTTTTCAACCTCTGTCTTACGTTACAATGTAGACAGGAGAGTTAGCAGAACCCTAACGGGAAATTTGTTGAGGAGGTCACGTCAAAGTGAGCCGTGGAAGATGCACAGAAAGGCTACAGAAGATTGGGGCCTACCTAACAAATTCACTCACCCAACCACAGTACAACCCTCTTGCCCACCTTCCCACAAGGACCACCCAGGCCCACTGACTGCTCCCTAGGGCCCAGTAATGACTCTCAAAGCAAACAGCAGTGTTATAGGACTTGGAAGCAGAACATTCATTATACTATGGGTAGGGAGGAATGTGTGGTGGGAATTCAAAAGAGGCATTTTTAAAACAGCAACTTAAAAATGATGCAAGAATGGGGAGGGGTGGGGGGAATCCCAGTGCCTATAAAACTGTGTCGCATAATACAATGTAATCAATAAAAAAAATATAAAAAAATCATGCAAGAAGCAAATGTGTTTTCATTCCTACAAACAATAACTTTTTTAAAATTGTAATTTCTTTTTTACAAAAAGAGAAGGATAGAGAGGAAGAGGGAAAAAAAGGAGAGAGAGGGGGAAGGGAAGAGAGCGAATCTTACATCTGCAACTTCATACTCAAAAAGTTACAAACGGTCAGGAATGGGTCAGGTTAAATCCAGGCAGCTACAAACCCATCCAGATCTCCTAGAGGATTGTCCAGAGTCCAAACAATTGGGCTCTTTGCTGCTGCTCCCCAAAGCACATCACCAGGGAGTTGAATTGAAAGTGGAGCAGCCTGGACTCAAACCAGTATTCATACGAGTTGCTGGCAATCCGTTGTGCACTTTGCCAGCCCCAGCTACGAGTGAGTTCTAGTTTTTTTTTTTTTCTCTTTGTCTCTGTCTCCATCGGGAACTTGTCTGTTCTACACCAATAGGAAGCATTTCCTCTCCTTGCTGGTCATGAGTCTTTGCTTCCTGAACATGTGATGATCACAGTTGACTGAAGGGCTCTCAGGATTGACCAGGAGCTGCTGTCACCACTTTATGGCCCCATATACCCTGCCCAGCAACCTCTCTGCACTCATGAGTTGCTACACCTCTTTGGACAGCAGGAAATCAAATGATGGAGGTTCCTCCTCCTCTGCTAGATGCTCCACAAAAGAAACTCATTAGCAATGCAAAACAATACAAAAAGAACATTATTTAAGTGATGGAAGACATGTGCCAATTCCCCCAGACAATGGGAAATGGCAGACTGATGGTTTGATGCTATTTCTTCATCCATTAAAAAAAATAGAAGAATTCCATTTTTCTTTCATATTCCCTCAAATTGCACAGAGGTAAATGGAGTGAGAGAAGGGAGACCCTTTTAAAATATGATCTGTTTTCTAGTGTGCAGGCTGCTTCGAATGTCAATGCCTACAGGCTATCGGGGAATTCAGATGAGAGAAGCTCCTCTATTCCAAATTAAAAAAACAAGAGAACTAGACCTCAAGGCTGTTTCTGCCTTGAATCTCTTCCTCAAACATGATGTTTCACAATTACAGTATGATTAACAAGGAATGATTTTCTTTCAACAAGTAGTTCAAATGAAACACAGACACCCTGCCAGTCACTTTCAGTGGCAACATTGCCGCAAAGCAAATAAGAAAGCATCAGCAACTTAACCATGGTTTTCCTATCAGAGCAAGTCAACAAGGGGTTTAAATGTAACAGTTTGTACAAACCTTATTTTCTACCTTGCTGCTCAGGAAGGGAGTCTCTGCCTCACTACAGGGGTTGGCATAGTACTCTCCACACACAGAATCAGACCATGGCAAGCAAAACTTGCAAACTCAACAGAGTTCCAGAACTCCTTCTACCTAAAATCGTCATAGCTCAACATGAATGCCAATGCACCTTCACATTGCTAAGCTGTGATGATCCCACTCAAAGTTTCCTTGAGTCCTTCTGACCCCTATCTAGGACCATAGGAAACCTTCAAGTAGTTGCTAAGTTTCTAAGAGCTGATTATGTCCTGTTCATCTTTCTATTCTCATCCCCTGCATCCAACTAATACATACTTATTAAGTAGCTGGTGTAGAACTTGATGCCTAGTAAGTTTTCCTCTTACCTAAGATCATAACTATTTAGCAACAGAATCAACCAAGTCTTCTAGTTTCTAGCTCTTTGTATTTCCTTCTCAATATCTAGAAAGGAGTTGAAGTTATCAACAAGAGCTTCCATTTGTTGAACACCTATTATGTGCCTAATAGTTCTCCCATTATGATCCATATTTGTTCATTTAATCTTCGTGACAGCCATAAACTAAAATCCCCATTTTTCCTGCAGTGAGCCATCGGCCCATTTGTCCAAGGTCATGGATCATGTGAATAGCTAGTGAGCTAACCTAGAGCAGCCTGGCTCCACATTCCACCTATCCAGTGCTTTCCACCTCCCAGGGCCACCTCCTCACCGAATAACAGAAACAAAAAACAAAACAAAACAAAGTTTGTTGTAATGAGTTATGAATGGCATAAACTTCTATCATGATTAAATGAAAGGCTGAAGCATTTTTGCAGATTTGAAAAATTAATCTCTTTCTTGTGCGAGTCTTATAAAAAATCAGAATCAAGTTAAAAATAGAAAGAATAATACGAGTATGAGTTTAAATAGTACAGCAGACTAAACTGGTGTGCTTTAGGCACAAAAAGCATGGGGAGGCAAACTCAGCATGAGAGCTGGAAGGACCCGGAGGATTCTGGCAGCAGCTGCCTCTGCCTTAGTCCTGTGAGGCTAACAATTTAAGGGGCTGAGAAAAATAAGCAAAAACTTAGACCTGTGTCTTTCTCCAAAACCCCAACATAGAGCTCCTAAGAGATTGTCACCCACGTACAAAGTATCATGTTACTTCCACAGCAGTCTTTTACCTACAGTTTGGAAATATGATCGTTTCTGTTCGAAATTTGTTGGGACTGGAAAATAGATTATTCTTTCCATAAGAGGGCCTGCTCACCACTCTGTGGCTACATAAACAGCTTTTATCTTCACTGATTTCAACTCCACTTGTGTCACACTACACCCTCCAAAAAATGTGTGTCTGGTTTGATTCCCTCTGTCTTATCTAAACAACTGGGATCTAGTGAGCTTTGCAGGATGCCAAATGCTGGCTCTGAGGGCTCAGAATGCAAACTACAGACAAATTAGAATACCAACTCCAGCATCATGATTATCTGAACAAAATAAAACCAGGGTGGTTTAGTCCTGGCTCTTCAATTTGCAGATGAGGAAACTGAGACCCAGAGAAAAGTAACCTATGGACCTTTGGGGCATTCAAGAAAAGGAGGCATATGGAGCCCACCTTGAGATCACAAGGCTAGTTAGTAGAATTGTCATATTCTTTGTAGTTTTTGACCCTACTGTTTTAAATTAGATTTAGTTGCAAACATTTAAAAACTAGGAAATTCAGTATGGTGGTTCCTAAACATAAAATTACCACACTCCTCCAATTCCATTTCCAGTTATACATCGCCAAAGAGGTCAGATCAAGTCAAACAGATCCATGCACAGTCTTATTTCCAGCAGCAGAAAGGCAGGGAAAACCAAAGATCTGCCAATAGATGAGTGATAAATACAGTATAGTCTACATAGAGAGTGGAATACTACTCAGCCTATAAAAGGAAGGGAATTCTAACACCTGTTGCAATCTATACCACCAAGCAAGATAAGTCAGTCTCAAAGAGATACATATTGGTTGATTTCACTTATGTGGGGTACCCAGAATAGTAACATTCATGAATGGAAAGTGGCTTGAAGGCTGGAGGGACAGGGTAAAAAGTGAGTTACTGCCTTCTGTTGGGGAAGACAAGAGAAGTTCCAGAGATGGGCGGTGGTCATGGTTGCACAATACCAGGAATGTGCTTCCTGCTATGTAATACACTAAATAGTTGAAATGATGAGTTTTATATTACATATATCTTATCATCATAAAAATGAGATTCTTCCACATAACTACCTAGACTTCCAATGTCATTTTAAAAGCAGGAAGACTGTTCATTGGGGAAAGCTGAAAGAAAGCACCATGAGGTTTCACCTCATCCCAGTTAGAATAGCTATCATACAGAAATGAGAAAACAATAAATGCTGGTAAAGATGCAAATGAGTACAGCTAGTACAGGAGACAGTATGGGGATTCCTCGGATACGTTTAGGTAGATCTGCCATATGATCCAGGCATCCCACTTCTGGGAATTTATCCAAATGAAATGAAATCAGCATATGAGGGAGTATCCCTATGTTTATCTATATGAGTGATATTAACATACTGCAATTTGATTGTTGTATGTAAACTCCTGAAGAATAGTAGGCTGCCTTTATTTTTCTATTTTTCTACTTCCTATGTGCTGATATATTTACCTAGTGGAGTGTTAAGACTTAACACACTGGCACATGTCAAGGTCAGGACTGAGGGAAGATCGTACCAAACAAGGCTACAGCAGCTCTGGCACTTTCAGATCTGGGGCTGTGAGCAGCCCTGGTAAAGGATCTTGGAGAACTCACCTTCTAGGTCACAGTTCCCACTGGGAAGCATAATAACTGGGGCAGAGGAGAGGGCAGGCCAGGCCAGACAAGGCTGTAGCACTCATCATCTATGTGGGCCAATTACAGGGGCAGGCTGGACTGGGCCAGGCCACAGTACCCACTGGCACACACAAGAACCAAGCGAGGGTGTGGGCCGTGCCCATCTAGGTCAAGCTGCAACATTCACCAGTGAGAGCTGAGACTGTGGCTGGGCCATGCCAGGCTGGTTGGAAGCACCCACCAACACAACTTAGGATCTGGGGCTAGGGGTAGGCCTTGTAGGGGAACTTCAGGAATTGCCATGCTAGGCTGCTGCTTCCACTGGTGAACACAAGAGCTGGGACTGGAGGCAGACTGGTACAGGTAAGACAGTAGCACCTAACAGCCAGAGTGGGGTTGAGTCTGGAGTGGACCAGTCTGGACTAAACTGCCACACCTGCTGGCATGGGTGAGAGCCAAAATAGGCACTGGATAGCAGGTCTAGGCCTCAGTACCCACTGGCAAGTTCTGAGATTGGGTGCGAGTCATGTCAGGCTAGACCACAGTATCCCCTGGTGGGTAGGGAACCCAGGACTTGGAGTGGGCCTCATAGGGAATCTGTGGGCACTCCCCTAGTTGGGCTGCAGCTCCCACTGGTGAGCATAAAAGCCAGTGCTGGGGGTAGGTCGAGCTGATCAAGACAACAGCACCCCATTTACATATTTGGGGTCATTTCTTGGGGCAGGGCGGGCTGAGCTAAGCTGCAACACCCATGGGTATGCATGAGAACCAGATGGGATGTGGGACAGCCACAGCATATGCTGGCAGAGGCAAAAATCAGGGCTGGAGGTCGTCCTGGTGGGGGTTATTAAGAATCACCCCAACTAGGCTGTGGCACCCACTGGTGTGCATAAAGGCCAGGCCTGTGGTAAGCTCAGCTAGGCTGGGCTAGGTCTCAGCACCCATCAGTTCTCATGAAAGATGGGGCTGGAGATAAGTCTATCAGGCAGCTACATTTATCAGTATGTGCACTGATTGGTGCAGGTGATGGACCGAATCTGACCCTGCACTGGCTGGAACGCACAAGAGTCAAATCTGAGGTTACCCCAGGCGAGGTTTCTTGAAGGATTCCCCAACTAGACCGTTGGACTCAAATCATGGCCACAGGGAAAATCACAACATATATACTTCAACTTTAGAGTGCATGCATTGAGACTGGACCTCCTCAGCTGCCGATGCCTGGACAGTATGCCCAGCAGCTGCCGATGCCTGGACAGTATGCCCAGATGCACACAAGGGACATGATAGCCAGCTAATCTTGGCCAATAGAGGGCATGGAATTCCTCATCAGAGAATGGAAAGCAGGGTAGGTTGAACAATTCTCCTAGCCAAGCTTTACAACATGTTCCTGGGTCTTTAGCTGCACTGAAGAGGACTTGGTCAGCCAATAAACCTCCGAGAGACTTTCTCATTCTTGGAGCAGTGAAGCTGACAATGTTTCAGAACTATCAAAACCACTTAAGTAACACCCTTAGAACATTCTTCCAATATCGAGGTCTTTAAGGCATCATCAAATGACTGTCTCCCATCCCCGGCTACTAATGTAGTTTGACAGCAAGGAGCAATCCCCTCCTCTCTCTTTGCCCCAAACACACGATTTAAAAAAAAATGAGACATTTGTCCCACTCACCTTCCTCCAAACCTCAGCTCTCTCCACTCTAATTAGAGACCCATATGTGTGTGTATCCCTCTCAACTAGGTAAACAATATTAAAAATAAAACACTGTGATTGCAAAGTTAAGTGAAAATGTCATAGTAAAAGTTAGGGGGAAATAAGGAAGGAAGTGGAGCATATGTGGAAGATGTGGGCATGAAGGAGGGTAGAGAGGGCAAGATTACTGTTAAATTCCTAAACCTGAATTGTGAAATACATGAAATTTGTCCACTTTATGTAAAGAACTTTTAATGAAATGAAAACAGAAGGGCTGTTGACATGAAGCCCACACTTCCTGGGGACTGCACTGCACCACCACCACCACCTACACCCTTTTAACCCCATCTTTCTTATCAAAGGGTTCCTGAGGCCCCTGGTTCCCAGAAGGGACCACACACTGGAATCCTACAGGGAGCCGCACTCCCAGATCATTGAATCACAGCTTCTGCCTGCAGAGGCCCAGGCATTCAGAGTTCCCCAGGTGATTGCAATGTGCATCCAAGGACCAACCACCCAGGGGATCAAAAAGGGAGTTTGGAGTTTGACCTTGGCGGCTCGGGTGGTAGCAGCCCTCCGCAGCGGTGGTGGCCTGCTTGCAGAGTACCAGAGCCAGGTCAGACCCAATGCCTGAGACTCAGCCCATAGACACCGTTGCCACTCGGTGACGGAGTCCTGACTGTTGGGAAGCCAGTGCCAGTGGCAAGCTCTAGGATTTTTATGGGTATGTAATTGCTGCCTAAAGACAACAATGGATAAAACCAATGTGAGTGTAGGTGAGGAATGAATCCTGTGTGATTCCCAATATGGGGTCACAGAAACTGCTGGCAAGCATGGGGACTGAGACCTGGCCATTCAGAGGGGAGAGCCCGGAAGATCGGTTTGGGTCAGACTGATTCATCAGTCCACATGGGAATCCTGAGATGGACTGTTAGCATAGAGTATCGCTGACTGCCACATGCCAGTCCAAACGAAAGCTATGGCTGGGGGCCTACATGGCAGAGTTAGATTCCAGTACATGACTGAGTGTCGGATCAGGGGTGAGTCACATTAGGAAGGGTTATGACACAAACCAGCATGCAAAAGCACCAGGTCCAGGGGTAGATTCTGCAGGGGATAAGAGGGTCCAATCCTGTGGAAATACAAGTCCTGCTGGTTAGCCTGAGTTGGGTGGAGATGGGCTGAACTGGGAACGACTATGGAACCCACTGACACTCATGGGAGCTGGGGCTGGTGACAGTATGAGCAGGTCCAGGCTACAGCACCTGCACATGCATCCTAACACAGGATATGAGGCAAGCTGGGACGCAATATCCTCCAGCTCATACAAAGGCTAAGATGTAGTGGCAGGCCAAGATGCCGGGCAAGGACCTAGCATCTGCTGGAGCATGTGAGCTCTGGGTCAGGGAGTGGGCCTAGTGGGGGAACCTGGGAAACTGCCTATTGGGATCACAGCTCCCACTGTTGAGCACGTGTTTCAGGCCTGGGTGTTGAGCAGCCTGAGCAGGGTTAACTCCAACTGTTGGGTAATGTATGTATGGGTTGGCTTTGGAAGGGGGCAACTGGGCAGGGCCAAGCCAACCTTACCTCACCGGCAATGGCAGAAATGAGGCTGCAGCACAGGTAGTTCAGCTAGGCTGTTACACATACCAGATTGCATGAGACTGGCAGGGGAGCAGATGGAGCAGGGCCAGGTTCTAGTACCTGCCAGTGAGTGGTGAGACTTGGTTTAGGCTGGGTCAGGACAGGGTACAGCATCCAAACGCAAAGGTCAGGACAGGTGAAGAGTCAGGCCAAGCTGGGTGGGAGCAACCACGGCCACATGCAAGATCTAAAGCTGGAAATACACCTAGTTGGGGAGCTAAGGGGACTCTCTGGCTGGACTGTAGTTCCTACTGGTAAGCACAGCGCTGGAATGGGAGCCGTGTTCTGGTCTAGATCAGGATGAAGCATACCTTGGCACAAGTGTGGGCTGGGGCTGGATGCACCAGACTGGGCTAGATCCCAGCGCCCACTGGTGCTCATGAGGACCAGAATAGGTGTAGGATGAGCTAGACTAGGTTTTTGCTTCTGATGAGCTGGGCATTAGTTGTGTCTGGGTGTGGACCAAGCTAGCCTGGGTTGCGATACCCAACAATAATAACTGGAATGGGTTGAAGGCTGGTCAGGAAAGGCCATTGTTCCTGCTAGATCAGGAGGTGGACTGAGTAGGGTTGGCCCATGGACCTACCCATGTGCACGAGATCTAGCATTGGAATGGTTTTGATGGAGGAACCTAGGAAACTCCTCTGTCAGGACACAGTATGTGCATGTGAGCACAAGAACCATAATAGGGAGCAGCCCAGACCAGGCCAGGGAACATACCCAGAGACATACATTTGGCGCAGGTTAGGGGCAAACCAGGCAGGGCCAGTTCACGTCACCCACTGGCGAATCTGAGCACCAGAATGGAGTGTGGTTTGGGCCAGGTTTGGCTTCAACACACACCAGTACACATTATGGCTTAGACTGGGTGCCGGCTGGGCTGGGCAAGGCTTTAACCCCCACCAACCTGAGCTAAATTTGGGGCCAGCCTGGGCCGGGCCAGGCTAGAGCAACCACTAGCAAAAGCTAAGAAGGGGCAGGCCATGTCAGACCAGGACACAGCCCCCAACCAGCACATGCAAGACCCAGGAGGGAAGGGGTAAAGTTGGCAGGGGAAATGTGGAGGACTCTCCTGCTGGAACACCACTCCTACTAGAGAGTGAGTTGGGATGGGGGTAGACTGGACCAGGCAGAGCTACAACACCTGTGGGCCTCATGTTAGCTAGATCAGGGAAAAGCCAGGCTGGATTGATGGCACATACTAGTGAAGCCTAGATCAGAGTAGGTGAGGGTTGGGTTGGGTTTGCCTCAGCATCAGCTGGCAGATACTGGCCCTAGGGGCTAATTCTGCCAAGCTACACTGCAGAACCACCTGGAAAACATATGATCCGGGAGTGGGCCCAGGAGGGAAATAGTGGGCACCTCCCTCTTGAGTTACCACTCCCACAGGAGAGCATGAAAACCAGGACTGGGGCAGTGATGGCTGGACAGAACGGCACCCACCAGCAGGTGTATGGGCTGGATAGTGGGGCTGATTGGGTTGAACTAGGCATCAATGCCCATTGACATGTAGGAGAGCTGAATGGGATGTGGGACCAATTGGACCAGTCTGCCATACATACTGGCAAGCACAGGAGCCAGGGCAGGGCTGGGCCTGGTGGGGGTTATAATGAGTCACCCCGACTAGGCTACAGATCCCACTGGTTTGTGTGAGGGCTGAGAGTGTGGTGGGCAGAATCAGGCTGGACTGCAACACCCATTGGTTCTTGCGGAAGACAGGGCTGGAAACAGAACTGACCCAGCAATTGCAACCACCAACATATGCACAAGCTGATTGGGGTGGTGGGCTATTCTGGACCATGTACTGGCATTCACACACAAGAATTAGGCCTGGGATCACCTCAGAAGAAGGTTCTTTGAGGATCCCTCCAAATGAACTGCTGGTCTCGGAGCCCCAACCATGAAGAGAAGTGCTGGTTCCATGGTCTGACCATGGAGTGCAAGTGTCAAAGCCAAGCCTCCTCAGAGGCTCAGATAGAGCAGTAGACAGCAAATCTAAGTGCACATGGAGGATGTGGCAGTCTATTAGAACCCGCAGAGGACGCCTGGTACCACAACAGAACAGAGGTCAGAACAAATCGATATCTACCTCAGCCATGTGTTGGTAGCAAAATTCTGGGCTAACGGAGACTCTAAGGTAGACTGTGTCAGCCAGTGGATTCTGGAGAGATTTAATCATGTTTAGAACAGTGAGATCGGCAGCAATGGAGAACTGTTACTATCCAAACCACTTGAGCAGGACCCTCAGAGCATGCCCCACATCGGGGACCTGGGATGGCTGGGAGGCTGGGTGGGGCTTCTCCCTTTATTCTCCCGTTATCCCAGGTCTAGAAAAATATATATAAATTGATGTAGAAACAATGGTCTTACCCACTTTCCTGTAGCCCTTGACCCTTTGTGCTCTAATCAACTATGTAAAGATTATCAAAATAAGTAATAATAAAAAGAAGGGAGCTTGGCTGAACACTGCTTTCATTCAATGTGAAATCTCTGTGGGGTCTGACTCAATCGGGTGATTGGAGACCTGGAGACCTTGGGGTGTATACTCTGCTGCACACACTTGTTCTGTCTTTACCGTGTCATCCTGCTGAAACCACATACTGTGTTCTTGTGTATATGTATTGTATGTATGTGTGCAACTCTACACTTAATCCATTTCATGTCTCTGTAACAGATTGTCTAAGACAAAGTAATTTCGAAGGGAAGAGTTTGTGGCTCTGAAGGCTGGGAAGTCTAATACCATAGCTTCCTGCTTCAGCACAGGGCAGTGAGCAGAAGGGAATACTGGCACATGCGAGGACAGAGAAGGCAAGGCGTCACCTTGACTCATCACAGACCACTCTCAGAGAGCCAGCCTCATCCTGAAGAACAAGAACTTGCAGGATAAAGGCCATTAATCTGTGTGAGAGTCCGACCCCCCATGAGCCAAACACTTTTTACTAAGTCAATCCTTCAACATGACCATCATGAGAACTTAATCCTCCATGTAAACGTTGGTGGGAACAAACCATGGCACACACATGGCACATATATACAAGTAAGTACACACAGCACACTTTAAGAGTCCTTGGAAAACTGAATTAATATATGAGCTTATCTATTGCAAAAAAAATAGGGGCTGCAAAAGGGTTTTTTTCATATAATACATAGAAAACATATTATGAAAAAACTATTCATGGATTTCCAGGTACTTCTGCATCAAAATAATACTCTTAATTCCACTTCTCCACAAAAATTTTACTCTATAGAAATAAGCCCTGGGCCTGGTGTGATAACGTAGTGGTTAAGGTCCTCACCTTGAACGCACCAGGATCACATATGGGCGCCGGTTCTAATCCCAGCAGCCCCAATCCCAGCCAGCTCCCCAAGTCGAGGACAGCCCAAGACTTTGTGACCCTGTACCCGTGTCAGAGACCCAGAAGAGGCTCCTGGCTTCGGATTGGCTCAGCTCCAGCCATTTCAGCCACTTGGGGAGTGAACCATTGGACAGATCTTCCTCTCTGTCTCTCCTCTCTGTATATCCGCCTTTCCAATAATTTTAAAAAGAAAAAAGCCTTTAACAAAAAAATTAGCCCTATGAGACAGTAACTAAAGGGACTCATAAAAAAAACATATCACAGCACAGACATACATGCACACACATGTATACACGCACACATAAACTACATCAGTTACTTTGCTGAATGGCTGACTCCAAACTCACCTGATAGACCCATGATAAATCATCACTGAAATTCAGGGAACAGCTTTCAGACTGCATGAGTGAGTTGAGTAATTGAAGCCTCCCTGGAATTGGAGGAAAAACTAGTAATTCTGGGCTTTCCTTGCACCTGTGCACCTCTGCGCCTGAGGCCTCCAGCAACATCGTCAGGAGACGCTGTCACTCTCATTTTGGTCAAGGTAAATGGAAAGGCTCCCAGGGTGCTTACTTTGAAGGCACCATCCCTTGAATTTGTAAGTTCTGTTTGGGCTTTTTTTTTTTCTTGGTTAAAATCAACCATAGTCTTTTGCAATCATGCTTTGCATGTTTCCAAAATGTTCTGTGAAACAGGATTTTTGCAACGTGATTTTCACTTTAAAGGTACTAAGACAATCTGTTATTTTTAGGCATCATGTCAGAGGACTTATTTTTTTTTCACAAATAACTGCAGTACTGTGAATTCTATCGAAACTCTTAATGTAGCTATCGTGTGTGTATGAGTAGGTGTCGTTTTGCAGAGTTGGTTTTACAACATGGCACACGATCTGAGGTTCATCTCAAAGAGTGCGTGAGCAAATATGAGAAGATTTGAGAGGATAAGTGTTTTAGGCAGCCACTGAGCTTCTGTAGTCCGCCCTGGAAAATAACAATGTGTGATCCACTATTTTAAACTTTCTTCATCATTTTAATTTTTCAGCTCAGAAATTTTGAGTCATTTTTTTCCTACAAGAATGGGTGACCCTAATAGAATATAAGATCACATCTGTCCATTCCACCTAAACAGCCTTTCTGTAATCAATTCTCTGTCACCATGGCAGATAAGCCCGTTGTCTGCTACCTGATTTGGATGCCTAAAATAATGGCCTCCACTGCCCCAGTCCCTCTGATTGTCCCGTACATCACTGTTAGCCACCATTTAAAAAAAAAACTCCAATTGCGCTGAAAATGGCCTAGTTGATGGCACCATCAGAAGACAAATAGAGGCACAGAATTTTAAAACAGCAACCCTTTTAAAAGAAGAACTGGAAGGTCACTTATTCTACAAGTTACAGCCCTAAGCCCTGACAAAGATAACCTCTTAGGAACCAGTGGTCAAAGATGACAGAACACAGGATAAACCCAGCCACAGTCTAAAACACAGGACCAGCTGCCTGCTACAGCGTGCACAGTCTTCATTCAGAAACAGACTTCTAAAGCCTCAGATCCTGAAACTTCACAGGTGCTGGTTGCATCCCGTGAAAGCAGGCATTTGCCTGTATGATCTTTCATGATCTTGGAGAACAGGTACTGGTTTACTAGGCTCTGGGACCTACAAAGAGGAGGTGACAGGCAAAGCAGAAGATGACAGAGACACAGAAAAAGAAGGAGGTGGAGATGGAGAGAGATGTCAACTTGAAACAAAATTCAACAACAAAAATATTTATGTTTGACATGTCTCTATCTCACTTTCTGAATCATTTTCCCAACAACTTCATCAAGTTAACACTCTTGGTCTACACCCTCTACACTTGGTGCTAAAAATATTTTTATCTGCTTAAATCAGAGCTCCACTGAAAATAAAGAGTCCTCTGGGAGTTAGCCTTTGCATTACTAGAATGAAATACCTGAAGCAGGATGATATGTAAACAAAGAGGTATGCTTAACTCACAGTTTGGGAGGTCAGAAGTCCAAACAACATGAGCAGAACCTGACAGGGCCTGCTCGCTTGGTACAGCACATGATGGGGGCAGGCATGTTTTTCTAGATCTGTGTGCCTTGCCTTCTTCTTACAAAGACACCAGGATTCAAACATGGAGTTCCACTGTATGTCTCATCTAAAACTAGTCACTCTCCAAAGGCCCTACTTCAAAGAGTATAGTCAGATTAAGTTCCCACCCTTTTAATATCATTCACATATAATTTGGAGATAAAACTCTGAGCTGCAAGGGACACTTCACATTTAAATCATAGTAAGCTCAGAATGACTTTTCCATAAATAACAACTGTAAACTCTTGACAAAACACAAAAAATTAAGCCAGGAAGTAACCAAATCCAGGAGAAAGTGGAGGAAGGTGGAGAGAGTCTTACTTAAAAAAAAAAATGCTAAGTGTTTTTAGATATTTTTGACTCTGGATTTCACTCAGTATTCAACCAGGCAGCTAAAACTGAGATTTAAAAAAAAAATGGCAGAATAAGAGAAGCAGAAAAATTGGAGAAGTGGTGGACTTTCAGAGGATCACAGCAGTTGGAAAGTAACAGGGAAAGTTTTGGAAAAGAGGAGGTCAAAATGAGGGAGTCCCAAGTTTTTCATGTCAACTCTGTCAAAATCTCAGGCTCACCTCTGACCGACATAGAATATAGGGCAGACTCCAGGGTGCCTGGCTGGGGACTAACAAAACAAGTTATTTTAAACCTCCAGGGTCTCAGAGTAGAGTTTGGAGTGTGAGTTCAGCTAATGCTGGTAAAATAAAACATCAAATAACCTTCAGAGGAGCAGAACTCCAGGCCTCTATAACATGGTATCTATGACGGGTGCTCAGAACACAATCTAAAAATCAAGTCCTAGCACAAGGTATGAAATGTGACCAATGAGCAAAAACAGCAGAGACTGACCCCAAGATGGTCCAAACATCAGAATTAGCAGACAAGGATTTGAAAGCAGTTACTGTGACTATTCTTCAGGACCGAAAGGACAAGCAGCTCCTAAGGAAGGAACAAGCAAGCAATTTCAGTGAAAAAATAGAAGCGAGTTTTTAAATGGGAACTCTACACTGAAAAATGGATCCATCAAAATAAAAAATTTTCACCACATTGATTTGATAGGACACTGGAGATGGTAGGGTAAAGATCCAATAAACTTAAATCGAAATGAATGGTAAATAATCTAATCCAAAAAATAAGGTATGGGGAAGCTGAGTTATTGAAAGAAAAGATATCATAGGATATTATACGCACCATAAAGACCAATTTTTTTTTGCAAATTTGAGGAAATACATTAAACTAGAAGAGTCAAGAAGCCCAAAAAACCCAAACAACATAAATACAAAGAAGACAAATAGGCCCGTTACAGCCAACCTACTAAACCAAAAACAAAGCAAAAATCTTGAGTGCAGCCAGAGAAAAGCAACACATTACATGTAGTCTTAAGAAAATCAACTGACTTTTTTTTAAGATTTATTTCTTTTTATTGGAATGACAAATCTACAGAGAGAAGGAAAAACAGAGAGAAAGCTCTTCCATGTGCTGGTTTACTCCCCAAGTGGCCACAATGGCCAGAGCTAAGCCAGTTCAAAGCCAGGAGCCGGGAGCTTCCTCTGGGTCTCCGACAAAGGTCCAGGGTCCTCAGGCTTTGGGAGCAAAGGCAGGAGTAAGGGGGGAAGGAGCGAGGGAAGATACAGTAGGGTGCATGGGAAACACAGGAAGGAAGGGTGGGATGGGAAGTATCACTAGGTTCCTAAAATCCATATTGTAAAATTTGCTCACTTTCTGTAAGTGAAAATATACATAAACCAAAAAACTGCAAACCTATGAAAGAACTTCGATAAAATGTTTACATTATTCATATGAGCCAAAAATTGGAAATAGCCTAGATGCGCCTAACACAGTAATCCACAATACAAATGGATACATTCAACACTAAAATATTTAACACTTACAGGAAAGAAGTACTGATACTTGGCAACAGCATGCATTAATCTTAAAAACACTAAATTTGGCGGATCCGGCACAGTAGCCTAGTAGCTTAAGTCCTGACCTCGCATATGCCAGGATCCCATAAACGCACCATTCATATCCTGGCTGTTTCACTTCCCATCTAGCTCCCTGCTTGAGGCCTGGGCAAGTTAGTAGAGAACGGCCCACTGTTCTGGGACCCTGCACCCACACAAAAGACCTGGAAGAAGTTTCTGGCTTTGGATAGGCTCAGCTCCAGCCACTGAGGCCACTTGGGGAGTCAATCATCAGACAGAAGATCTTCCTCTCTGTCTCTCCTCTTCTCTGTATATCTGACTTTGTAATAAAAATAAATAAATCTTTTAAAAAGGTAAATCTCTTATAAAATTACATTTGGCATTATAAGAAAAAAAACATTACTGAAAAATATAAAACTTGAGATAATAAGGTTTAATTGGGAAAACAAATGAGAGAAATCTCTGGATAAACTGTAACATCATATATGATTCTTCATTTCACAGATGTGTAAGCATTTTTCAAAATTTATTGAACACCACACTTCAGATTTGCACATTTCACAATATATAAACTTATTTCAAAAATAAATTAACTCTGGGGCCCGGCGGCGTAGCCTAGCAGCTAAAGTCCTCGCCTTGAAAGCCCCGGGATCCCACATGGGCGCCAATTCTAATCCCGGCAGCTCCACTTCCCATCCAGCTCCCTGCTTGTGGCCTGGGAAAGCAGTCGAGGACGGCCCAATGCACTGGGACCCTGCACCCGCATGGAAGACCTGGAAGAGGTTCCTGGTCCCGGCTTCAGATTGGCGCAGAACCAGCCGTTGCGGCTCACTTGGGGAATGAAACATCGGATGGAAGATCTTCCTCTCTGTCTCTCCTCCTCTCTGTATATCCGGCTTTCCAATAACAACAACAACAAAAATCTTTAAAAATAAATAAATAAATAAATAAATAAATAAATAAATATTGAAGTCTAGTTAATGATACATGCATAGAGATATTTTGAAGAAACTTATTGGTATCTTCAACTTATTTTGAAATGCATCTTTTTGATAAGAAGGAATAGACGGAAAGCTATAGAGCAAAAAAAAAGCTAACTTTAAAATATAGGTATCACATGTGGTAAACTGAGTCATGTATAAACTAAAGATATATACATCATAATCTCAGAAGCCTATAAATGAGATTTGATGCAACAAAGGGAATTTGCAGATGGGGTTAAGAAGCTTGCACTAGGAAGATGATTGAAATGGACCCAGCATAATTACAGGGTGCTTAACAACGGTGCTTGGGGCAAGCACTGTGGCACAGTGAGTTAAACTGCCTCTTTGGGATGCAGAAATATAAGATCAGTCTTTTGGCACCTGTCAACCATATGAGAGACCCAGATGGAGTTCTTGGTTCCTGGCTCTAGCCTGGTCCTGCCCTGGTTGTTGCAAGCATTGGAAGAGTGAACCAGATAATAGAGCAGCCTTTTCTCTTTCTCTGTCTCAAATAGATGAAAACAGTAAGAAATATTTTTAAAAGATGGAAGTAAGAAGCCAGAGGCAGCAAAAGTCACATGATCAACAAGGCAGGATGGTGATCAGATGGCCCCAAACCAAATCACATCCTACAGAAAAAGGGAGACATGAAACAGATTCTCTCCCTTCAACTTCCAGAAAGAACATGCTCTGTTTATCCTTGATTTTAGCCTTAATGACTTGTTTCAGAATTCCAACCACCAGAAATGTTTGGTAACACGTTTATGTTCTTAAAGGGCATTAAATGTACGCTAATGTTATCTGATATTAAAATTACTACACCAGCTTGTTTTTTTCTTTCCTTCTTTCTTTTTAAGATTTAGTTATTTTTTATTACAAAGTCAGATATACAGAGAGGAGGAGAGACAGAGAGGAAGATCTTCCGTCCAATGATTGACTCCCCAAGTGACCGCAACAGCTGGAACTGCGCCAATCCGAAGCCGAGAACCAGGAACCTCCTCCAGGTCTCCCATGCGGGTGCAGGATCCCAAGTTATGGGCCATCCTCAACTGCTTTCCCAGGCCATAAGCAGGGAACTGGATGGGAAGTGGAGCTGCTGGGATTAGAACCGGCGCCCATATGGGATCCTGGGGCACATACAAGGTGAGGACTTTAGTTACAAGGCCATGGTGCCGGGCCCTTGCTTTTTTCTTTCTATTAGCCTGGAATATCCTTTTCCATCCATTCACTTTCAATTTCCACATGTTTGTTGGTGAGATCTGCCTCCTGTAGGCAACACACAGATTTTTTTGATCCAGTCTGCTAACATGTCTTTTGATTGGTGAGTTTAAGCCATTTACATTTAGTATTACTATCATCAGGTATTGGCTTGGTCCTGTCATTTTACTGTTGGGTTTCCTCTTGCTTGATTCAGATTTCTTTTGTGGTTTTATTGAGTTGTTCTCCATGTTTGCCTTTGGATTTGGTACGTATTGCTCTTTTTCTGTGTGTAGCACATCTTCAAGCCACATTTACAGGGCAGGTTTGGTAGAGGCAAAATTCTGTTTCTGTTTGCTTTGTAAGTATTCTGTTTCATTTTCAAAGGAAAGCTTTGCTGGGTATGTTACTATGTGCTACCAATTTTTCACTTTCAGGATCTGGAACATGCCACTATATTCTCTTCTGGACTATGGAGTTTCCTCTGAGAGGTCAGCGGCAAATCTGATTGGGGTTCCTCTATAAGCTAATTGACTTTTCTCACCTGCATACTTAGGTATCTTTTCTGTATTTTCAACCCAAGAGAACTTGATTATGATGTGTCATGGCAAGGATCACTTCTGGTCAAGTCTGTCTGGGGTTCTCTGTCATTTCTGTATTTAGTTTCCTCTTTCTTTGTCTGTGTTGCCAAAGTTCTGAGTTATTATTTCATCGAATACATCTTTCAACCCAGCTTCTCTTTCTATGGCTTCAGGAACACCCATAATCCTTACGTTTGGCCTTTTGATGGTGACACTTAATTCTTGTATGGTTTTCCTAACTTTACTCTATTCCTCTCCCAGCTTTCTGACTGTTTCAGCATTGTCACATGGAGATGTCAGCCAAGCTTGGTAGTTCTCCTGGATCCTGTTTCCTTCTATGTTATAATTCTTCATTTATTCCTGTACTTCTAAACCTAGAATACTGAGGATTCATTATTACCATCATTGCCAGCACCACCAACCCTTTTATAAGAATCCAGAAATAAAAGGAAGAGAGTATGATAGCATAGGAAAAGGCAAGAACGATTTGAATGACAAGAACAATAACCTAAATGTATATAGGTTGTGTTTCCGTTGAGTACTTATGAACTAGAGAACAACTATGTAGAGAAAAATGGTGTCCTCTATACTCGGACAGTGACAGGTTTGGGTCCTGCTGTTTGAACAGGATTTGGCTACCAAAACCTTATGCAGATATTTGAGCCACAGAGTTTAATGTCAACACTGGTTGAAGGATTAAAGCAGAGATGAAGGTGGGACCTTTGAGAAGTGATTAAATTGGATTGGATTGGGTGGCTAGGATGCATTGCCACCATGCTGGCATTGTGGAGAGAGACCACATGGAGGTAGGTGAAGAGCTAGCTTTGTGTCTCTCCCTGCGACCTGGCTTCTGCTAGATCTGTACTGCACTTCTCCACCACTGCAGCCTCGATCAGCTGCCAGACCAAGGGATATTCTGAAATTGGACTGTGAACTTTCAACCATGAGCCAAAATAACCCTTCTTTCTTCAGTAGTTTCTCTCAGGTATTCCAATTGAAGGAACTAAAGCCTGACGAATGCAGGTCTTTTTCTTTTCCTTTTGTAGACCTTAATCACCCCAATCTGAAAGCTAGTCATCACTATCTCCAACCTACCTTTGAAAAGAACAGTCAAAATTCATACTACAGGGAAAACAAGAAGCAGGCAAAGCGTAAAGTTGATTTGAAAGTTTATGGTTACAAAATGGCAAACTAAAACTTAGACAAAAATTTCAAACCAAGTTTATAGCTCAAGCAGGGATTAAAAATAGAATTCATAGGCATGCATGAGAGAACTCAGGCACACTCTCAACAGAACTGTGTTCTCCGGAAGGGGGAGATTTGATTTCTCAAAATCTGTTTCTTAAGCAAAATGAATAAAATATCTCAAATATTTTATTATAAGTGCCAAATATGGCAGATGGCATTTGCATGGGGATTATATAATCATACTGAAAACCAACCATAAAATTCTAAGAATATACATGGAGTGAAAATATCTCCACCTCATCCTTTTCACTAATCAGGATGGTTCTCCTGCAGGGACAATCTCCAAAGGCTAGAAAGGAAAGTGCAATCAGGGCAGAATTCCACCTCCATGACTCAAGAGTAAAATTGAATTGGACAGTTCTATTCCTGCAGGTGTTGTGTCACTGTCACAAACCAGTGTTTGAACCTGACATGACTAATGTTTTCAAGAACCTACTTTATAAATTACTATTATTTTTATGAAATACCCAAATTTTTAATCCAATGTAGTATTTTTTTTAGTATCTATTGTATCTTCAGCCATCATGATATGGTCTGGTCAGCACTATGCTTCACTAATGGCTCCGTCTGTGCCTTAAACAAATGAATTCATGAATATGGCAAACTGTGTTTTAAGGTCCATTCTGTTCTCTAATGGGAGCAAAGAGAAAATCATTTTCCCCTCAAGAAAACCACAATTTTTTCTGACAACGGATCCAACATTCATCCCATGGCACTTAGCAAAGGTGGCTCATTTAGCCTCTTTTTTAAAAATAGCTTTACTGACCTGTAATCTTTCATAAAATAAAATCCAATTTTAAAGAGTACAATTATGTGAGCTTTAACAGATGTCGACAATTCTGTTACCACTACCACAATCAAGACAGGAAGTTGCCATCACACAACAGGGTACTTTCCTGATCCTATGCAACTCCATCTTGGTATGAGGAAAACACCCTCTATCAAATACCACATGATCTCCCTAATACCATGTGGCAGCTGAAATTTAAAAAGAAAAAGAAACAATAAATGCTTGTGTATATCAATTATACATTTTACATATGCAAATATAGTTTTGCAAACTTTGTTTCCTATCTCTATCAAACCAATGGTGACGAATGATATGCTGCTAAAGCTTTCATGATTGGTGATCATTTTAAAATTTACTGTATGTGAGTGAAATAGACATCTTTTCACTTGATTTTTGTTTCTAGGCCTTGCTTATCTTCCTGCTGAGTTATATGGTCTTTTACATGCTGAACCCCTCATTTAGTACAGCAGTAAGCTTTTGTCTATAATGTAAATTAAAAATATGTTATCTCAAAAAGGAAGTAGGGAAGGAAAAAGGGAAGGAATGGAATGTTCTATTAGAATTGTATCTATATGAACTTGTGGAGAGCAGCATGTCAGAAGGTGAAGCTACATTGCAATATGCATCTCTACTTCTGAATAAAAGGAGGACTCCCACTGAAACTGTTAAATATACCTTGACAATATGATACTAGATTTTCTACCATTGTCTAAACCTACAATGCCATGATACACTCAAACAGCAGAATGTTGGACTTGTGACTGTTGCTGAAGGATTATACTACTGTAATACTATGGGGGGAAACAGGGGGCAGTTGCAGGAGAGATTCTCTATACATATAAAACCATATCATAGAAATAATAATCCTAAAAAGAAAATGAGATTACAATAGAAAAACAGACTAGAGAAAAAGGAATTGTATGTACGAACTACATGGACTCTCCTCCCTTTTTCACATTAGCATGAGAATTGTAGTAATTATTATGCATTTGCTGTGACTCTGAGGATCTACTTTAATAATAAATTCTTTAAAAGTAAGATAAATAAAAACTCTGGGGCCCGGCACCATGGCCTAGCGGCTAAAGTCCTCGCCTTGAAAGCCCCTGGATCCCATATGGGCGCCAGTTCTAATCCCGGAAGCTCCACTTCCCATCCAGCTCCCTGCTTGTGGCCTGGGAAAGCAGTTGAGAACGGCCCTATGCATTGGGACCCTGCACGCGTGTGGGAGACCCAGAAGAGATTCCAGGTTCCCGGCTTCGGATAGTCGCGCATCGGCCCGTTGTGGCTCACTTGGGGAGTGAATCATCGGATGGAAGATCTTCCTCTCTGTCTCTCCTCCTCCTCTGTGTATATCTGGCTGTAATAAAAATGAATAAATCTTTAAAAAAAAAAAAACTCTGAAAACACTGTCACTACTGACTTGCCTTTCTTCAAATTTCATAGAAATCGAATCATCTAAACTAACACATTTTTATTTTTGAGTGGTATCTCATAGTAAGGGAACACAACAATTGATAGGTATTTGTGTTGTTTTCAGTTTTGAGCAGCATAAGTAAGAGAGCTATACATGTGCAAGGATGAGTTCTCATTTAGACAAATAGGTTATCTTTTCTTGGGTAATTTCATAGGAGTGGACTTGCTGGATCATACAGTAAATCATCAAAAAAATTGCATAAGGTGGCACTGTGATACACTGGGTTAGCCGCTGCTTGCTATGCCTGCATCCTGCCCTGGAGTGCTGGTTTGAGTCCCAATTGTTCTGGTTTCAATCCAGCTCCTGTCAATTGTGCCTGGGAAGATGACTCCTAACAGAGAGAAGGGAAATCAGGATAAAGTCCCGGCTGTTGGTTCTGGCTTGACACAAACCTTGGTTATTCTAATCCTTTCTGGAAGGAACCAAAAGCCTAAAGATCAATCTCCTCACCATCCCCACCTTCTCCTCTTTGCTGCTTTTTGAGTAAATACATCTTTTTATAAACTGCAAAACTTTTTTCTGAGATATTTTTCATTCCCACTAGCAAGGAATGAGAATGCTGTTTGTTCACATATTCATCAATATCTGGCAATGTCAGTCACTCATGGGGGTTTAGTAGTTTTTATTTGCTGTCTTAGTTTGTATTTATTTCATGGTACCATTCAAAATCTCTATTTTTATTTGAAAAGCAGAGTTACAGAGAAAGAAGGAGAAACAGACAGAGAGGGAGATCTTCTACCTGTTGGCTCATGTCCCAAGTGGCTGCAATGGCTGACGGTAGTCCTGTTTGAAGCCAGGGGCCAGGAGCTTCCTCCAGGTCCTCCACATGGGTGCAGGAGCCCAAGGACCGGGAACCATCTTCTGCTGCTTCAGTAGGCCAATCGTAGTGAGCTGAATCAGAAGTGGAGCAGCTGGGACTCAAACCGGCACCATATGGGATGCTGGTATCACAGAGAGAGGCTGAGTCTTTGATGCCATGGTGCCAGTTCCTGAGTTTCTCTCTATGTGTTTGGTAAGTTAATTCTGATTATCAGGTTTTGCTTGACCTACCACAGCCTCAGAAGTGTCAAATCTTTAAATAATCTAGGCAGTTAGGAAAGACACACCGTCAAAAGAAAATCCATACTTTGGAAAAACATTTCAAAACTGAATTTGGATGGTTTAAGACCATACTAATTACCTGTCTTTTCTTCTTTAGGGGAGTGAGAGAGAAAAAGAAAGAAAAAGTCTTATGTCACAAATGTGAGGACTTGGAAATGATACAGCAGCTCCTTCCCTCACAGTCTAACTAGACACCCCCACAGAGCATATCACTAGCGATCAGATGGCCATGTGAGAGCTGAAGGCTTCAGAAAACTAAATTTGCCTCTCAAAGGAACCAAATGTTAAACTACACCACACATGTCGTTAGTCTGTTACAGCATTCAATTTTCTCTTCATCTTATTATTTTTAGGTGGGATTCAAAACACCCACTACGGTTTTATTTTTTTTTTTTACGAGAATACTGTTTTGGTAGAAAATGCATTCAATTCCTAATCATTTGTCAAGGATTTTTTTCATATGCGATGTAGCTTTCTATCTACTTAAAGTACAGTCAGTGACTCACATTTAGGACATCAAAGTTGTCACTTCTTAGGAAATAAAGAGAATCAGGCTGCACAATTATCCTCTCCATCACTAGCAACCCTGAAAAAGAGTCCAAGGGAACTGTCTCTAGAGTTCTCCTAAATGAGCCACGATAAACTGGCCCAGATCCTAGCAGCATCTCCTTGGTTTTCCATCTTCACCCAACCCTATTTTCAGACATCTGCTCCCCACTTTTCAAGTAGCAGAACGATGCTACAGAAACACAAATTTTTTTCTAAAGCAGAACGTCTCTTCTTCTGAAGTAATGTAATCACCATCTTAACAGGAAAATAGCATGGGGGAAAAAACATTCAGTAAGAATGTATTTACGCTGAGAGCTACTCATTACATGGTTCTTTTATAACCTTCTTCTGCACTTGGATCTGGTTGGAGACCACAAATGTCATTGGCCAGTCCACATTTTGACCTTCAGATTACAGAAGCATGGCCATCATGAACCAATTGAATCTTTCTTTCACAGACACTGGATCTGTTTTCTTTCATAAGCCTTGGGTGGTGGCAATCACCTCTGTATCAATCCAGAGTTCAGTTTCCATCTGTAGCGTAAGAGGACCATTCTATTTTTATAGATATTCAATACTTGATTTATTTCCTTGACAAGCATAGTTTCCAATGTAAGACATGCCACTTTAAATCCAAACATAAGTTTAAATGCCTGAGATTTTCCCAAAGAAACAGAAACTGGGTGTTAGATGAGAACATTGTGGTATTTAACTCACTTACATGTTAATTACTCCAACAGGGATGGAGCCCCCAGAGATATTTTGCTTGACATTCACCAATCAGTCCTTTGGTGGAAATCAATGTCATCTAATCAACTGCAAAACTCTGAAAGACTGATAAACACAATTATGGCTTGCCACCCCCCACCCCAGTATATTTTCTCATCAGGTTCTTTGCCACAATCCATCTCTGTATCCCTAAGACCCCTTGACTCCTAACTCATTGCCCTGGCTGGCACCCCTGGTTGATTCTGTGATCCTCTTTCCCACATCATTGTTGAGCCAACTCTCATTCCCTTCATCTCAGTCATCACAAGAAAAAGAAAATCTGGTCTAATCCATTCCTGTAGCTGGACCCCATTGCGCCTAAAAGGCTTGATCTGCTTGCAGCCAAATTCACAACACAATGAGGAGCCACAGGAATGTGGAATCAGCATGTTTATGGCTCACAGTGTCCTTCCTAATAAGCAGAGACCTTTAAAAAAATCACCACACATGGTAATTATATAAATCACCCATTAGTAACGCTTTCCCAGTATCATATATTCATGCATATATACAATGTTGTATGTATAGAGCCAAAGCATGACTATTTCATTTAAAGTCTACCTGTGAATATAGGATGGACAGTGAAAACTCCCTGCATTCCGCCTCTGTGCAAGGAAGACGTGCCATCCTGAGAGCTGCCTGACTAAAGAGGGGTCATAGCCTGAGGCACTACCAAGCATGAGGTAGCACCCTAATATTCCCTAACCTGCCTGTGCCAACAGCTATCTTCCTCTCCCCACCACTAGAGCAGAACTGTGGCTGAGCTCTTACACCAAGCTGCGGCCAATAAGCACTTGCTGATGGGCCAGCTGATTGAACCAGCAAAGCCTTCCAAACCTGGGAGGCTCACAGAGCTTAGCTTTCTCCTGCCTGGCCACACTTGGCTCACCACAGGAGCCTCAGGGAGATTTCTGGAGTCTTCCATCTCCACTCTGTCTAACTGCCAAGTGAGACTGTCAAGTAGAAATCATCTGAAAGAAAGAAAAACAGCTCCGAACACAACACATCTGATAAGACGGCTCCTTGGCAGCTCCTCGCAGTGCATGCTCTTGCACCACAGGCGAGTCTTGCTCTCCCCTTGGCTTGGTCTCAGAGATGCAGAGTTCCCATGAACTTGGAAATGCAGCTAGAAAGCTGAAAGAGGTTAGGGAATGTGTAGGCTAGAGTCACATATTATTAGAGCCCGAGTGACCAACATGGAATTTTACAGGCAAAAACACTATGGCCAAAAGAGCGGGGTGTGGGTTTACCCACAATCTGACTCTGTAGATATAGAAAAGTGGCTAGCATGAATTTAGGAACCTTTTTCTTTCAGGGATTCTGGATAGACCTGTTGTCATTTATAAATGATGGGGGATATGGTCGGACATTGATCTAAAGCATCCCCCTACCTGGATGATCCAAAATAAACAGTGATAGACCGATAATAACAAGAACAAGGCAACTTTGGTTGAGTATGTCTGTTGCCAGGCCCTGTGAAGAGCGTCACTCACGGATTATTTCATCTAAAATTCACAGTAATCCTTACAGAGTGGAAACTCTATTCCCACACTGCAGATGAAAGGGAAGCCACAGGTTGGAGCTCACGCAGCAAAACAATGGAAAAGCCTGTGCCTTTACTCCTCACTCCACGCCCACTGACCTTCAAGGTCCCCGTGTGAGCTTCAGCACTTCCTGAATCCTCACCAGACATAAATCATCCTCAGAGCCTTTGCTTACTCAGTCATGGCCGTAGATAACCAGAATGACCCAGTTCTCAAAAATACCAGAAACATATTGACTGTAGCTGTCTTCCCATGAGTAAGATCTGATCAATCTATCCTTCCAGGTGTCTCTGTACCCCAAGGAAGCTGGATTATTTACTGAAAGATCAAGTCCACATAACGAATCTTGAGGAAACACCAACTCTGCTTTGTGGGGAAAGGGCTTCTCAGTGAGTTTTTTTGTTTGTTTGTAGTTCTGGGTTTTGGGGTTTTTTTTGTTGTTTTTTTTTTGTTTGTTTTTTGGGTTTTTTGCCTTTCTTCCCCATGAGATACCTTTTGCTGTTCTATCCATAGCAGTCATAGGTATCCAACTCTGCCTTTGAAAATCCCTCGTCAATACATCCACCTTGCTGGCAGCACCCCAGAGCCCAGCCCACGTGTGCCACCAATAGTCTGACAGTCCAGATGTAACTAAATGCAAAGATGCTCTCACTGAAACAGGATAGAGTACCAGTGAAAGAGAAAGGGCTTTACAATCAAACCTTGGTTTGAATCTTGGATCTTGCAATTTCCAGCTTAGAAATCTCTCTAAGCTTACATTTCCCATGTGTGTAAATAAGAAAGAAAGAAAGAAAGAAAGAAAGAAAGAAAGAAAGAAAGAAAGAAAGAAAGAAAGAAAGAAAGAAAGAAAGAAAGAAAGAAAGAAAGAAAGAAAAGCTTTTGGGACCAGTATAGAGAGTTCATGAAATATGGGATATATGCTTCTTGCACCACCTGGAATGTGGCAACATAAGTTAACTGCCACATTTTATACTTCTGTTGATGACCTCCACCTCTGCTCAGTGGAGAGAGAATTTCTCTACTCCAGGAAATATTTTAAAAGAAGGATGAGATGAGGTAAAGACATAGTGAGGTAAGCACTTGAAAATCTGAGTGCTTAAATTGACCAGCAAAATCTAAGGAATCTGAGTTTGGGCATGAAGAAAGAATGCAACCAATTATACCTCCTTTCCAGTAATTTTTAAGCATGTATTTATAGCACATGTTTAGGTGTTTATACTGCATACATAATTAGCCATTTTTCTTCAGCATATCTAATAATTATTTTATCAAATGCACATCTGTTTTAATTAGACATGTACACATTTTACTGCACTGTAAAATGTCAAACACACTGTAAAATAGCTCAGAGTACATTAACACATAAAAACAAAATCCATTTGACATATCACAAGCAGCTGCAAGATGCTCATGGACCTAACCAGCTGCTGTGCAACAGCTCCCGACCAACGGCTGTTCCGACAGGTTCTGCACAGCCGACTCCCACACTCGAGCTACAGCTTCTACTCTCTGTTCTCTTGCTTTGACTTGACTGTCTGATATGATGCACAGCAAAGCATGTGCGACTTGGCACCAGACGTGCCAACTGATCTTCAGTTTGCCAAGTTGAAGAATCTTAGTCCAAAGGATGACACCAAACACCTTAAACAGACAGGGGTCTCAACAGCCAACCAGCATGATTCTCTCATGGTACAGATGGGGGCAGGGGAAGGGGAGGTGGGGCACACAGAATCAGAGAGAAGAGACTTAGTGAATAAACTGGGATTCTTCCAGGCCATCTAATGCATAGCTTGAGGTTCCTTACACCCCACCAGTTCCTAAACCTGCCTGGGCATCAGATGCCCAGAGCCCAACCCGGGCAAGAGTCCCATTTAGGAGGTCTGAGGCGGGACTAAGTAGTAAACAGTTTCATAAAGGTTACTGTTAATTCCAGAGCAGCTGGTTCAAGGACCTACATTTAAGAACCATGGTGTCTACATCCCCTGGACATATCTTCATATCCTTTATTTCTGAAACTACCCATTTCTGATCGGCAAATACTGTTCAAGGTTTTAACCATCTATGCCTGTTGGTTTGCTGGACTAGTCTAATCGATTAACCCAGAAGTATTCATCATCTTTTCTGAAAGGACTAGTAAGTGCTATATTATCACTGCTTCTCAACGAGGCTGTGTTTGGTGCTTTTGCCCTTGTGCAGTGTTCGGTGGGCAGAAGCACTTGGTACCCATGTCCAGTTACTTCCCACAGAGAGGAACTCACCAGAACTCCCTCACCGTCGCTGCTGCACTACCATCTCTCCAGCAGGTTCTCTGATTGACTTATCTGCAATAGGCCAATCCACACAGAGAGATCAGAAGGAGCACATAATCATCTCAATGGGTGCAGGACTGACAAAATCCAATACCTATTTATAAGCCTCTTAGAGTTAAGTAGAGAAGGCAAGCAGAGAAAAACAAGCACATGAACAAGTCTACTGTTAGCATGTTACCTGATGCTAAAACCTTACATACTTTTCCCTTACGTGGATACAAATCAAAGATGGCTGCTTTCATCAATTTCTTTAACATGTAAAGGCCTTAATTCTAACAATAATAAAAGAAATAAAAAGTATAAGTATTTTTTAAAGATTTGCTTATTTTTATTGGAAAGGCAGATAGAGAGGAGGAGAGGCAGAAAGGAAAATCTTCCATCTGTTGATTCACTCCCCAAGTGACCGCAACAACCAGAGTTAAGCCAATCTGAAGCCAGGAGCCAGGAAATTCTTCCAGGTCTCCCAAATGGGTGCAGGGTCCCAAGGCTTTGGGCCTTCCTTGACTGCTTTCCCAGGCTGCAAGCAGGAAGCTGGATGGGAAGTGGGGCCTCCAGGATTAGAACCAGCGCCCATATGGGATCCTGGCACATACAAGGCGAGGACTTTAGCTGCTATGCTACTACAGTGGGCCCCAAAAGGCATAAGTATTAGAAATCAGTAACTATCTTCATTTGTAGATAACAGGATTGTGTATTGGGGAAATTTTTTTTTCCAAATTTTTTTGAGAATTTTTTAAATTTGCTATTAGGATTAACAGGTGAATTTACGAGAGCACGCGGCATGGCTTAGCGACTAAAGTTCTCGCCTTGTATGTACCGGGATACCATATGGGCACCAGTTCTAATCCTGGCGGCCCTGCTTCCCATCCAGCTCCCTGCTTGCGGCCAGGGAAAGCAGTTGAGGACGGCCCAAAACCTTGGGACCCTGCACCCGTGTGAGAGACCCAGAAGAGGTTCCAGGTTCCCAGCTTCAGATCAGCACAGCACCGGCCGTTGTGGCTCACTTGGGGAGTGAATCATCAGACAGACGATCTTCCTCTCTGTCTCTCCTCCTCTCTGTATATCTGACTTTGTAATAAAATAAATAAATATTTAAAAAAAACAGGTGAATTTAACAAGATTGTTGCATCAAAAGCTTAATGTAATCTCCATATATTACCAACAAGCATTTGAAAAAAATTAAATAACATATGTTATCACAGAAAACATAAAGTATTTCAGAATAAATTTACCAAAAAATATATAAGCCCACACACTGAAGTGATAAAACACAACTGAGCAAAACAAAGAAGAGCCAAATAAATGAATATACTCATTTACTGGAAGCAACTCAATATTGTTAAGCTACCAGTTTTCTAAAATTGATTTATATCTTCACTATAATACCAATAAAATCCAATAATTTTTTACAATAATTGTTTTTAACACTGACTATAAAGCTAAAATCATATATATACAAAAATATACACATATATCTGTGAAAGAATGGAAAAATATAAGGGTAACATTAGCAGGATTATGGAAAAGGAGTTTCTAGCACAGAAGCACCAATTAGAACAGCATCCATATGTAAAAATACCTTCATAGGAGCTATGGAATACAGAGGAGAGGTTGCAGCAGCCTAGCAGAGCATAAAAATAGGAAAATATGCATTCAATAGTGTCAGAAGAACCATTTCACATCATCTGTGTCACCTCTGCCCTAAGCTTACACAGCACAGAACAGAGAAGTGAAGATACCCTTCTCCTGGAAGAAAGGAAGTCAAATGGCCAGCCACCTTTGCCCCAGGCCTCAGCCCCTGGCATGCAACCACTGACTCCAGCCTCCACGGACCCAGGCTCCAGTCCCACTCCTGTAACAGAGCAGCCTCTGGAAGCAGCAGGCTGAAGGCTAACCGCACCCCGTCCTGCTCAAGTCAGGCTCAAGACCCGCCAAAACAAAACTCCCCACCAGACGTGCCCTCGTGTACTCCAGATCCAGGCCCACTCCTACAGAAGCAGGCACAAGGCAGGCCCACGCAGACTGAAGCTCTGGTACCATCTCCACTGACCCACACACAGAACAGCCTCCCTGAGGGCAGCAGCCACCGTGCTGCCCGTGAGCCCTTCCAGCAGATCCAAGAAAATCTCCTTACAGGCTGTCTAATGAGAGCTTTGCCTGCCCGAAGTCAGTCACATAGAATAAAAGAAACACCTACTTCTTCAATAGCACAGACAACAGGGCAGCCCCCAAGGACAATTGTTAGAAAGAATCTCTGTGATCTAGAGGAAAACACAGACAACAAAATGAAATCAGGAAAACAATGAGTGTTCAAGATGAGAGGCTACACAAGAGGAACCAAATGGAACTACTGGAGCTGAAGAACATAACAAACCGAAAAGTTCCACACAGAGCTCACCAAGCAGATGCAATCAGAGTGTTATCAGGCTAAAATACAATTTATTATATTTTTATGGATCACAAAGAAAAATATAGGAAATGTGGAAAGATAAAAGAAAAAATCAAAACATATATTATAAAAAATGAAGAAGCAACAAAGAAAGAGAGTAAGAAAGGAACTACAAAACTGCCACAAAACTTTTTTTTAAAGATTTTATTTATTTTTGCTGGAAAGTCATATTTACAGAAAGAAGGAGAGAAAGAGATCTTTTATTCACTGGTTCACTCCCCAGATGACTGCAATGGCTGAATGACCAAAGCCCGGAGCCAGGAGCTTCTTCCAGGTCTCCCACACAGCAACAGAGTCCCAAGGCTCTGGGCCATCCTTCACTGCTTTCCCAGGCCATAAGCAAGGAGCTAGATGGGAAAGGAAGCAGCCAGGACATGAACTAGCGCCCTCAAGGGATCCTGGCACTTGATGGGAAGGATCAGCCAATTGAGCCGTCGTGCAGGGCCCAGATACCTTCAATTATTTTAAGCAACTGTGCTTACTAGTTTTCCCAAGGGAGCAATCAGAGTGTTGGTCCTCTTTTTTGCTGCAGGTGGCTGTATACATCATTCACCCATGTACACCTACTCCTCTGTTTCCCCACACTGCCAAATAACTGCAGCTTTGTGTTTCTATATTAGCCAATTGAGTCATTGTACCGGGCCCCAGAAGATATTTTTTTAAAGGCAATAGTAATTTCTTACTTATCAATAATTAAATGAAAGTAGGTTAGATTATCCCATCAGAAGACATAGAGCAGCTGTAAGGATTGAAAGATTAAGTACGACTGCATGTGCCTACAGGGGACTCATTTACACTTGAAGGACACACATAGGTTGGAAGTGAAGGGATGAAAAAGATAGCTTATGCAAATGGAAATGAAAAGTGAACAGAAATGGCAGTACCTATCTCGGACAAAATAGGGTTCCAGTATAAAAAAATCTATTGCAGCACAAAATGAAAGTCATCCTCTAAAAGCAGAGGTATCAGTCTATCCAGAAGATACAACAACTCTAACTAGACATGTATCCAATGTCAGAGCACCTGTATATAGGATTGAAAGCAAATAATAGTAGACCAGAATGGAGAAAGAGACAGAAGCACAATACTAGAAACGGCCTCAATCTTCACTTTCCACAATGCACACACTATCCCAAAAGGAAATCAGTAAGGAAATAGATCCAATGGGCCTAACAGACATGACAGGTCACTCCACCTCAAAGTAAGACACATAGCCTCTTCGAATGTACATGAAAAAAATCCCCAGGTTACATAAAAAATAGATGCTAACAAAGTCAGGATTAAAATTATATCAAGTATTTTTTCCAACCCCAGTGGTGTGAAATTAAAGTAACAGAAGGAAAATCGAAAATTTCACAAATATGTAGTTAAATACTCCTGACCAACAAATGCTTCAAAGAAATCCAAACAGAACTCAAAACATAAAATATCAATGTACCAAAATTTTTAAAATACAGCAGAAGCATTTCTAAGAGGGAAATTTTTGGAAAATTAAGGAAAAAATAGATATCAAATAAGCAATGTAAATTTGTACTTCAAGACCCAAGAAAAAAGAATAAACTTCAGGAGGAAAGGAGTCAGAATAACCTATGGCGACGGAAGTCAGCATGCCATTGCATCTGGGGGTGGTGGAACTGACTGGGAAGAATTTTCTGAGTTCCCTCTACCCTAACAGAAACATAAATTATGTGAATTTTTTGCGTTTCTAAAGTCATCAAACTCTGCTCTTACTCTTCAGATCTGTGATTTCCTAGCATATAAATGCCTCAGGGTGGGGGAATGGCATTTTTTAAAAACTAGATGTGAGTTTCAATTTTCTTTCTCCATCAACTTTTTAAGCAACATGCACTTGAGACGCAGTTAGGATGAGGGGTTGGAGGGAGAGGCGAGAGAGATGGCAGAGAGAGAGAGATTTCGCATCTATAGTCCACTTCTTCAACAGCTGCAATGGCCAGAGCTGAACATATCCAAAGCCAAGAGCTTCTTCTGAGTCTCCCATGCGGGTGCTGGATTGGAAGTAGAGCAGCTAAGATTCCAACAAAAAAAAAAAAAAAAAAAAAAAACAGTACAAAACACAAAATGCCAAGGTGAAATGGCCTGTGCTAGCAGGGAATGCAACACCCGACCAGCACTCCTCCCACTGGTTTAGGTGAGGGACGAGAGTGTGATGGGCAGAGCCGGGGAGAGATGCGATACTCATTGGTTCCAATAGAGGTCGGGGCTCAGAAGAGAACCAACCCAGGGGTTAAAACCATCAGCTGATCGGAGTGATGGACGGTGACGGGCACTGTGCTTACTAGTAGTACATGTAGGAGCCTGGACTGGGAATGCCTCAAAGTTTTTTTTAGGGGGATTCCCCTGAACAAAATGGAGGAATCAAAGCATTAATCAAAAAAAGATGGAAAATGGAGTAGATGAATCAACCACCTCAGCTTTATGCTTGCAGCGGAAAACTGGACAAGGGGAAACCCTAAGACGGACTATGTCAATCAGTGGACTCTGCACCAGCCTCATCATACCTGGACTGTTGCTGATGATATGTTGGTGCTTCTAATTGATCGAGGTGACGCTCTGCTGGCTCTGCCTACAAACCTGAGAGGGCCTCCCTAAGAGGCGGTTGAACTTGAACTGGACAAGTGGGATGCTGGACTCTGTATGGTGTAAACTTTTAATTAGGGAATCTCAACGGAACTTGAGCTGTGGTTATGCATCAAGGTGAAGGAATTCATGATGGGGGAAGGGTTTGGGGTGAAGGGGGGGGAATCCCAGTACCTATGAAATTGTGTCATGTAATGCAATGTAATTAATGAATAAATGAATATTTTTTAAAAAAAAAAGAAAAAAAGAAAAAAAAAAAGATTCCAACCAGCACCAGAGAACATGCCGCAACAGTGGCTTTACCTACCATGGCACAGCATTGACCCCTGAGACTCAGTTTTTAAAGAGTGAATAAATAGCAAATGCTACAGGGACCCGTTTTTTACTGAATTAGTACTACCTCTGCTTCCCTGACTCAGCTGTCAACTTCCCTGTTGAATTCCCATCACCACACAGATCATCAGCTTGTACTCCAACCCACATCTCAAGCACTCCTTCTGGGAGAGTCAACCTGAGTTTCACGGTGCTGCTGAGTCGTGGAGCCGGTAGATGTCAGATTTGAGAACAAGCCGCTTTGATGACAAAGTTTTACTTCCTCATGCTGCCTCTGACACATACTAATCTATAACAAAGAATCAAAAAAATATATTTTTTGAATGTCAGTTGGCCTATATGAATGTTTCTCATACTTTATAGAAACACACAATCTTGTAAGTATTATATTTTTCAAAGACCCTGAATACACAAATGTTTTTTGAAATGCAAAGTGACAGAGAGAGCTGGAGCTCCCAGATCCTAGTTTACTACCCAAATGGCTACAACAGCCAGGGTTAGGTCAAGTTTAAGTAGGGTCCAGGTTGACCATCTGGGTGGCACGGGTCCAAGTACTTGGGACATCTTCCATTGCCTTCACAGGCACATCATGAGGAAGCTGGGTGAAAACAGGGCAGTGGGTACTTGAATCAGCTATCTGACATAGGATATCAGTACCCCAAGTGGCAGCTTAACCCACAGCACCACGATGCCAGCCCCAAACTCATAATGTATTCTGAAACTCCATAATTGTGTTAGGTCACATTCTCTGAATGTAACAAAACTGGAAATTAGTAACAAATGTCTCAGGGAAGGAACTCCTTTCTTCTGCCAAAGATCATTTGGGTATTTATAGCGTCATTGTGGGCCTAACAAAATTATCAGCTTTAAAAATTAGCCTGCTGTAGATTTATTGGATTTTGAGTCCCACCTGTGGTTACCTTCGCAGAGCCAAGCCAAGTGATTATGTGAGCCTTATACGGCCCATGGGATGGATGCTTGCCACCCCTGGAAAATAAACCTTTGCAAATCCTTGGTAATTGCAAAAAAAAAAAAAAAATTCTCTCCTACATCATGATAAGGAGGTAAAAAAAATATAGCAAATAAACATGTATTTACATATACACATATATGGGTCACAGCTAAAGTTACACTTTCATATTTTTATTTTAAATATAGCCACAAATATTTAGTATTATTTTTTAAAGTAAGATAATAAAGTTTTCGATCCAATAAACTAGAGAAAATGATAAAATGTAACTCAAGCAAGCAAGGAATGGAATGAAAATAAATAAATTGCATAAATGAATTTAAAGATAGAAGAGTAAAATTGATAAATGATACCAGGATCTGGTTCTTTGAAAATTCAATAAAACAGACAAATATCTAGATAAGCTAATCAATAAATCTAGAAATCAAATGCATAAATAAATGCATTTTGAAATGAAAAATGATAGAAGAATGGATAAATAGTTTAAGTTATAAGTAAAGCAAACTTCATTGGGCATGTAAATACGTTAGTATGTCCAACGAAACAGAAATTCTTGGTAGGTGAAAGTCTAAGGAATAAGCAATGGATCAAGAGGTAACTAATTCCTTCAGTGAATACTGTAGTGCCGTAGGTCTGACTGCTAATTCTTGGGTCTGCTGACAAGATCAGCCCTGGTTAGCATCTGGGTGCCTTGGGATTCAGGTGGGTTTCTACCTCCCTAACTGTACTGTGTTATGCTTGATGTTGAACATCAGCTTTCCTATACAGAGGCTGCAATTTTGGGGTACGCCCACCCAGACGTTTCCTACATGATCAGCCTCCAGCCAGCTCTGGCCAGTGACTCTCTGAGGAGCTTAGCTGGTAGCCATGTTTTTTTCACATGAGTTGTGACACTTGTTTATAGGAAGAGCATACTTGGTGTAAGAGCATACCCAGTGATGCCCCCAGGAGAGGACCCTTAGAAGCTTGCACCTCCTTGGTGATTTTGCTGCACATTCTTCTGCTTATAACAACTGTGGATCCACTCAAATTAGCACACCTGAAGATGATCAACATATAAGGCAGATGATCCTATATGTGGATGCTGAAATGTTAGGGTACTAATGAAACAACAGCAAATTTTCCAAAGCCAAGTTTTACTTCAGCAATATAAACATTTCAAAATCTAGTAATAGGAGCAGGTGTTGGGCTCAGTGACTTCAGTCACTATTTGGGGTGCCTGCCTGCTTTGAATCCTGGCTCTGCTGCCAACTCAGTCAACACACATCTTGGAAGGCAACTGACAGTGGTTTGAGTACATGGATTTCCCTCACCCACAATGAAATGCTGTATGGAGTCCCAGGTGGAAGACACAGATTGATGTGTGTGTGTGTGCATGCACGTGCGTGCATGTGTGTATCTTTCAAATTAAAATTAAAATACTGCAGGGGCTAGCATTGTATCATAATGGTTTAAGTTGGCATCTGCAGTGCTGACATCCCATATGGTGCAGTTCGAGTCATATCCAATTTCCTGGTGCAATTCAAGTTCCAGCTGTTCCGTTTCAGATCCAGCTCCCTACTAAAGTACCCAGGAAAGCAGTGGAAAGTACTCCAAGTCCTTGGGCCCATGCACCTACATGGGAGACCCAGACGAAGCTCCTGGCTTTGTCCTGGCTCAGCTCTAGCCATTGCAGCCACTTAGGAAATGAATTAGCAGAGAAAAGATCTCTGTTTCTGTCTGTATCCTGCTCTCTCTGTAACCCTGCCTTTCAAATAAATACAATAAATTTTAAATACAATTTATACAATTTTAAAAAGACTTATTTATGTTTTAACAATAAAATAGCTGTAAAACAATGTTAATTCCAACAAGTGATTTAGAACTAAAAATCAATGCATATTTTATTTAAAGATTTCTTTATTCTCAATATAATGAAGAATATCCTTCAACCTGCATCATCATCACACTAAACAATAATATACAATTCCTAAAATCATTATTATCCCAACTTCAGGACAAAATAACAATATTCACCATAACCTCCACAATCTACATGGTCTAGAAAACTCTTCTTGATGCAGCAAAATATGAAATGAAAATGACACTTTTTACATCTAATTTATCAGAGAAATACTGATCAGAGCCACTTCACAAAGCCACAAAAAAATGTGCGCTATTTAGAAGTAACTGCTAAAACCAATATTAGTGATCAACAACAGAAAACTGAAAACTTTATTGAATATGCAAAAAATGAAGCACTACTAGTTTTGGATCAGGTTATTGAATCATGTTAAGATTCCAGTTCTTTAGTTAATTTATAATCTTAAAATAACAAAAGCCTGATTCTATACACAATAACCAGACCCTATATAAAAACATAACTCTGACTTCAAGTTTTCAACCACCTGCCCAGAAACCTTACTCCTTTAGACTTAAGTACTCAGGACACTAGCCTGTTGCACGTCTTCGGTGTAGGATGTCACACTGATTTATCCAGTGGTAATCCAAGAAGTTGAGTCACAAATTGTGCAACAATTGGCCCAAATTTCAGGATTTAATTAATCTCTGACAACTTCCCTCATTTTTGTTCCCACTTCCAACTTAGAATCAACCAGAAAAAGCCAAACATGTCTTTCTAATCAACCACATAAAAAGTCCTTTTTTACTTGACTAGTCTATAGTCTCTCCATGTCAATAGCTGCTAACCAGGCACTCCTGGCTTTAAAACTGCCAAAACCCAAGTGATGGTGGCCAGTTCCCTAGCTTGAGCAAGCCCTAAATAAATATCGTTTGCCTATTCTCACTTGGCTGATCTCTGTTTATTTTCACATTAATATAGTCAAAAATCCCAATGAGACTTTTTTTACCTTGGCAAAATAATACTACAGCTCATCTTTAAGGACAAACATCTGAGAACAATCAAGAATTAAAAAAAGAAGTAAGGAAAAGGTATGTTTAATCTGCCAGGTTTTGAAACAATTAGTATAACAACACACATTCAATCAGTACCATATGAGTGTAAGAATTGACAAGGGAACTCAATGAAACACAATATACAGCCTTGAGCCCAACATCAGTAAACACAAATTTTCAGAACTTAATAAAAGAATAATTTCAAATCAGGAGAGAAATGAAGAACTTTTCAAACCATAAAGCTATGACAGTCAGTCATTTCTAAAGAAAACTTCACTAAAAATCTCATCTCAGAAATATTCCAAATTCTAGAGAGACTAAAAAGTTAAATGTGAGATATTAAAACAAAATTATAAGATTACATAGGCAATACCAGTTAATCTCTCAGTGCTTAAAATAAATGAAAAAGATTTTTAAAAAGAAATATTTATAATATATGTCTTTAACAACAAACAGGACCAAACAAAATGAATTTATAGTAAACACCATACCAAAACTATGATCATCTCTTAAACACACAAAAAGTTTCAGTCACTAGATCAACAGATAGGCAAGACACATGAAAAGTCTTAAGTTTGGGGGCTGGCACTGTGGCATAGTCTTCAATGCTGGCATCGATATGGGTTCCAATGTCCTTGTTATTCCACTTCCAACCCAGTTCCTTCCTAATGGCCTGGGAAAAACAAGGGCAGATGGTCCCAATGCATGGGCACCTGCTACTCACATGGAAGACCCAGATGAAGCTCCTGGCTTCAACCTGGCTCAGCCCTCACCTTTGCAGCCACTTGATTCAGTCACTTGGTGAGGGATACAGTGGATGTAAGATCTCTCACTATTCTCTGCACTTCTGACTTTCAAATAAACTTTTTTTGAAAATCTGAATGTTCATATTTTTAAAAGTTGTAAGTGAAAATATTAATGGCAAACAAGGGAAAAACTCAAGTTCAAAGATAAGATTAAGCTCAATTAAAGCTGGTGAGGATATAGTGGAAAGAAATTCTAATCCAGCATTGGTGGGAATGCAAACTAGCACAATGCTTGCAGGAGGCAGCTTGGAGTTTGCTACAAGATCTGAAAATAGATCTACCGCATGACCCAGCAAGTGGGAGTTTTCTGTCTCTCTGCCTCGCAAATAATACTAATTTTAAAAACACTAAATTAGGAGCCTGGCACAGTAACCTAGCGGCTAAAACCCTCACCTTGCACATGCCTAGATCCCATATGGGTGCCAGTTCTAATCCCGGCAACCCCATTTCCCATCAAGGTCCTTGCTTGTGGCTGGGAAAGCAGTCAAGGAAGGCCCCAAAGCCTTGAGACCCTGCATTTGCCTGGGAATCTGAGAAAACAGTTGTGGACAGCCCAAGGCCTTGGGACCCTGCACCTACATGGGAGACCTGGAGGAGGCTCCTGGCTCCTGGCTTCGAATCAGCTCAGCTGTGGTCGTTACAACCATTTGGGAAGTGAATCAGCAGACGGAAGATCTTCCTCTGTCTCTCTTCCTCTCTATCTGCGTTTCCAATAAAAATAAATCTTTTTTAAAAACTCACCAAGAAACAAAAAAGTATTCATTTGTTCATCTCCACATGATCATATTATATAAATAATTTAACAATTTACATATACAGCCATGTATAAAAGCTAATATAGATAATATTATATACACATATATGGCGTATTATTTGCATATGTGTTATAAATGCACATTTGTGTTCCAAATGTAGCTTGAGTTGGTCAGAATGTTCAGATTACTGGAAACTTTTTGATTCTGCCTTTTATCAACTTTTATGAGCTGGAGAGGAGAAAACTGTTAAAAAAAGGTAACAATTTGTCCAAATTTCTTGTACCAAATGGTCATAGGAAGATATTGTATTTGTTTCAAAGAAAACAGACTTAGGAAACCATACAATGAATGCTGGTGCCTGGGGGAAATGACCCCTGGCTTGGATACCATTGAAGAGGAAGGACTCCACAGGTAGAGGTTCCTAATGTGGCCCAAGGTGACATAATTACCCTGGCAGAGTCCCCACAGCCTTCCAGAAACTGCCTGTTCTTCCCAGGAGCAGCAAAATGTAGGCCATTACTCCCAGGGAGTGCTGGATTCCATAGCAGTCAGGAGAAGTGTTTGCAAGTGCCTGGTTTCTGACTCTTGGGGCACCATCTAAGATTTGAAACCATAAAAGCCTTTGCACACCTCCTGATTTTGCCCGCATGCTATGGAAAGCGATATTCTACAACGTAATTTCACCAGGGGGGAAAAAAAGCCTGAGCAACGCCATATAATTCAGAACAATGGATGTTTCCAATCAATAAGCTTGGCATCTTCCTAAATCTTTTCGTAATCATCCTTGTCTTGCCTTGGAATATGTGCTTGCTTCATCATCCATGGGGAGTCATACAGCACGTTTAATCATAATATAACTGCTCGGAACTTATCCACAAATGTCAAGTGCAAATTCCATTGTCTTATGTTTTTCCTCATAAATTACCTCTAATGTTCTATACTAGCAAGGAGTCTCAGACCTCCCTTTTGAAACTCTTCTCACCCGTTGTAATCCAGACTAAGAACTTTTCTCCAGATTCAGAGTCCTGGGCCACCTGCCATCCCTCTTCGGTTCATCACCCACTCCCTCACAGCACTAGCTCTCCTAAGGGAGACCCCAGGCTGGACCCCAAGGTCTGGCTCTCAGTGCTTTGGTCCACACACTTGGCCACATGCAGCTGCCACTGGTTCCAAAAAGCCTGGTGAAGGTGGGACCAAAATCCACCCGCATGGAGTCCTAAGTGGGCCCAGAACTCCTTTCCTCCCTCAGGATTCACATCCACAGGCCTGGACTTTGCTTTCTGAACCCTGCAGAGAAAAGGACACTAACTGGCCAGCATCTCCCCAGTCAATGGGCTACTCCCCTTCTGAAGTGGGGTCTAGGAGTCGTCCTCCTCACTCTGAGACCTTCCAAGGGGTTCCAGGTGCCCAAGTGCCACATGCTCTTTGAAGCAGTATCTTCACCGGGGAGTTGGCACAGGGAAAGATGCCAAACACAATTCTAAGTCTTCTCTAAGTCATTCCCTGTGCATACCCACACAGAGCTGCCCTCTTATCCTTCCACTTGCAGACAAGCAGCTGAAGCTTGAAGACTTCCATACATTTAAGCAGCTACACTTTATGTTCAATTTTCTCTCTTCCCTGCTAAAGCCTGGCACCTTTTATCTCACATCTCTAACTTTCTTCCTCTCAGTCACCTTCCTTGTCCCTGTCTTTGCACTCATCAACATTGCTTATTGAAAACAAATACTAATCCAAATGACAAGGAGATAGGATCCACGCTCTCAAAAAGTTTGTAATCTGGTTATAGAAACAAAGCTAGCAAAAGATATCACGTCATTTTGAATAATGAGACATTAACTTTATACTTACTACTCAGCTTTTGCTCTACCACAAACACTGTTCTTTCCCTGTATCTTGTTAACTTCTAAAAATGTATATGTATAGAAGAGTAGCACAACAGATGAAATGAATACTGCAGTGCATAGAATAATAATAAAGTAAACTTCATGTACTTCTTTACCCTACTTCAGCAACAAAGATTGGCAGTCCATGGTTGCCTCAGTGGGTAAAATCATTTATTTCTGTGGGTGTTTGAAAATGGGCAGCTTTTACAAGCCTGTGTATTCTTTCAGTTAGAAGTGCAAAAAATAAAAATAGAATAGAATAAAGAAAAAGCAGGGTCATCAAACATGTGCTTTCCATGAGCAGCTCTTTAACCAAGAGATAGAGTACAGAGCTGATAACTAGGAGCTCCAGGGCCTTGGCCACCACACACTGAACAAGGCTCAAAGGATCAAGTAACAAGCAATCCGCAAGAAGCTGGTCAGGGAGCCCCTTGGACAGGGCTGCGCGAGAAGAGAAAACCACCACCGTGAACTGTTGGTGAGAAGAGTGGAGGGCCAGGGACTCCCAAAAAGAAGAATGGGAGTGGGGCGCTTATGTCCAGGTGAAGCGGCTTAGCATGATGGTGGAGGATCTGTGGTCAGGAGAACTCTTCGGAGTAGTGGCAGCTTGGGTCTTAGAACCAGCATATGCCATGTTTCCATGGCCATGAAACATAAGTTTTCATGGGAAAGGCAAGCGGCCCTGTATGGCTACAAATGTTGCTATATGGGTTGCTTTTTCTAAAATAAATAATTAGATGTGTGAAAACTTGAGCTTGTCACTCATAGGTTTTTGAGCCAACAGATCTCAGTTTGTATGGAAGAAATAAACAAGCAGAGACCAAGGCACAGAGGCTATCTTCACTCGTATATAACACACACTTACTACTGGGTGTGTGGATGTTCACATGCCCAGCACTCGCCCAAGGTTGCTACCTCTATTCTAGTATCTTGCCAATGCCCAGATCCCAGTCTGCCTTTCGGCCACTGGACACTGCTGGGGAGAGAACTGGCTCTGAGGAGGCCCTTTGGCAGATGCTGAGCCTGTGAGCTGGCAATAGCAGTAGATCCACATTTTAGCTCCCAGGATATGCTGTGCAAAGGACTAGAACTGCTGCCTCTCTCTGACCACCTGGGTTTACTAACCATGGATAAGCCAACAGCACTGCCAGATGTCTCAAGGGGGCACATATCTCGGAGCATGCCCCACATCCGGGACTTGGGGTGGGCGGGAAACCGGGTGGGGCTTCTCCCTCAATGTCCCCCTTTACCTCAGATGCATGATGGAAACAATATGGACATAATGGCATTGCCCACTTTCCTATCCCCCTGAACCATTTTTTTCTTTTTTTCTTTTTTTTTCTTCTTTTTCCTTTAACTGTAATTAACTATGTAAAGATTGTCAACAACAATACAATAAAAAAAAATTGCATTGTAAAAAAAAAAAATGGACTTCTCTTTCACACACACACACACACACACACACATGCACACGCACACACTCATACACCTGTATGCAGACTCCATTTGTAAACTACAGAAGAAATAATTAAGCTAAATATCTAAAAGCTTACATTTCACTATGTCTCCCCATGTTTTCCAAGGACAAAATATAGAAATAATGGAGCATAGTTCCAAAACTTTAATTTGAAATAGATAGGGCCTCTCCATCTAAAGCCACCTGATACTAATTGGTAAGGAAAACGCCTACAGGGGTGAAACATTTAATGGAATGCTTCATAATCAAAATATGTCCTAGAAGAAGATTTCTTCTGACAGAATCAGACACAAGGATATTAAAAAACATAAGTATCAGGTCAGTCAGCTGCCCTGAAGTTTGAAGGTTACAGTAGAAGGTTATTCCTATATAATGAACTTACTAAGAGTTGGTCATCTAAAGGGCTCTCTCTGGCCCTCCTGGAGGACAATTGCATGGTTTTGTAAGGGATGCTCTCAAAAAGCTCACCCTGATAATAGCATACAAGCACCAGCTCCAAAGAAGAGCTACACAGCCAGGGCTGAGACCAATCCCCTGCACAAAGAGAACTAAATTGAAGCAATTATCTGAATAATTTCCTCTCACCTTTCCCTCTTCATCTTATCTCAAGAAAATCCAAAGGCAGTCCAGACAAAACAGTCCGTGATTTGTTTTTGGGGTTTTTTTCCTTTTTTTTTTTTTTTTTTTTTTTTTGCTTTTATTTTTATAATTGCTCAGTAGTTCTGATAAATACATCACCTGCCACTTTACCTGGTATCAGGTATTGTGATTGCATCATTACCAGTTACAAGGGAAAAGAAAATACTCTACAGGCCTACACCCAGGCAATGTGACACATTTTTGTCGGTTCTCTTTGTCCCTGTGGGTGAAATTTAACCAACACTTTGTTAGTGAAGGTCTTGTCATTCCCCAGAGCAAAATTACAGGAGTGGGATATAACCTGTGCCTTACCACAGATGAGTTTAAAAGGATAGATTTCTAGGTCTAGCCATCGTTTTGAAATTAGGTTTTAAAAGGAATAGGTTTGTTGCTATGGATTTAAGGGGCAGAAGGGCCACTATTCACTTACAGTTCTCAGAAATAACAGCAAGCAAGAATGTTTCCATTCTATTACAGCTCTGAAGAAAGATAATAATACAAAAAAGAAACCCTCCCTGTAGGATGAAAGTGAAGCAAAGACGGGCACAATTGCAACAACGCTAACTTTGCATTATTGAAATCCACACTCTCACTTCAATACCAAAACCTCCACCAGATTAAAACAGACATAACTGGTGGCTTGAAACTAATAGCAAAGGGCTGCCCAACCATCATTCTGTCAATTTCATCTCTACCGCGATTTCCCCTGACAGCCTCTTCCCGGCTCTCTCCACTGGCTGTAAAATCTGCCTACTCCCTTGAAAGGCAAAGCCTGCCACAGGAATTTGGTGCATGTGGGCTGACTTTATTAAACAACTTAATCCATCTCTGCCTGCCCAGCACGGCCTTGGGGGCCCTAATTAATCAATAAGCATTTATTGAGTGTCCTAATGGGCATAACAGTCCCAAGTCAGGTGCCGCAGAGCCCTTAAGGATCTAGTTAGCAAAATGGAGCATGCAGCCCCATCGAGGGTTTGCTGATTGGGTGAGTTAACACGCTGGGAAAGGAAGTCACAGCTGTAGAGAGTTCCTCACTACAAACACTAAGCAAGATGCCTTACACACGTTATTATTTCACTTAGTGCTGGTCTCTAGGGATGGATAACAAAGTACTGCGGACTGGGTGGCTTAAACTAACAGGGCTGAATCCAATTCTAGAGGCTACAGCCCAAGATCAAAATGTTGGCAGCATTGGCTCAGTGCCTCAGCCTCTCCCTGGCTTGCATTTGCCAGCTTCTCCCTCTAGCTTGCCCTCGGAGCATGCATGGTTATGTTCAAATTTCCTCCTCTTATGGGATCCCAGTTAGTTTGGATTAGACCTCAATTTAATTTAATTACCTTGTTAAAGGTCTTATCTGTAAATACAGTCACATTCTAAGGTATAGAGGTTTGCCTTTGACATTATGAATTTGCAGAGAAACGAAAGGCAAGTGAGGTGGGAGAATGTGGCAGATAGCTCTCATTCTATTGTAAAAACAGATTAACTGGGCAGTTAACCTAGCAGTTAAGACACAACATGCCCTCATGCCTTGCTGGGTGGGACACAAAGATTAGTCACTCCTCACCATGGTGTTGAGGATTTTCCTGCACATCCCCCCCCCAAAAAAAAAATGTTCTGCACATTAAATGTCGACAAATATCTTGTTAGAGTTACAAGCCAGTCTAGATTATCCCAAAATCGGCCAAGATCAACAAAATTATACTTCAACACAACAAATGGCTAAATACTAAAATGAAATAGACATGAGACAGCTGAATGGTACCCTATAGCCTTTTCAAGGTATATAGCAGCCGGTCCGGTCCTGTATATAAACTAAAATTGAGATGTCAATGAGCTAATCATAGGTTGTGGTTAGGACTTGTTTTTTGTTTTTGTTTTTGTTTTTGTTTTTGTTTTTTTAACATACTGGTTACTCAAAACTATGTCAATTCCATAATATTGCAAATTGCTGTTGATGTTATATTGGGACTCTTAATTGACTGTGATGATATTATACCAGCTCTGACTTCGGACCAGAAATGGTCTCCCCAAGAAACTGTTCAACCCAACCGGACAATAAGTAGCTGGACTCCAGGCTTAATATATGTTTGCAAGGAAAGAATCTTGATTGAATTTGAACTGTAATGCTGCATCAAGGTGGAGGAATCCACCAGGGGGGAGGGGAGGGGGAGGGGGATTCTCAAAGCCTATGAAACTGTCACATAATGCTAAATATTAATTAAAAATAAATAAATTTTTAAAAAAATTAAAAAAAAAAAGACACAACATGCCAGTGTCCCACACTGAAGTACCAGGTTTAAAACCCCCTTCTAGTTCCTGACAGCAGCTTCCTCATAGTGCAGACCCTGGGAGACAGCAGGTAGTAGGTAAAGTTCTTGCCACCCCAGGAAAGACCTGGCTTGATGTTTTCCAGCTCTCAGTTTTGGCCTAGCCCAATTCTGGTCAGTGCAGGCATTTGAAGGGTAAACCAATGGTAGCTGCAATGTCCTCTCACTCTCTCCTCTCTCTCTCTCTCTCTTTTCCACAAAAATAAAACAAGCAAAGCATAAAATCAGACTCAAATTATTGGTTAAGCTTAGATTTACCTATAAGTAACAACAAAAAATAATAATGTTTTAAATGTAACAGAAGTTTTACCTCTTTCTTTCAAAATGTAAGGAATAGTCCAAACTGGAGTAATGTTTCTTGGTTATAGAGACCTAAGCATCTTCTGATTCCCATTCCCAAAATGGCTGCTAAAATTGCAGCCATAAAGACTGCATTCCACTGTGTCGGATCTGTTATCAAAAGTTCCTACCTCACAGTTGTAACATCCATAGGCCTTGTATGCCATAAGCTTCAAAACCAGTAGAAAAGAACAAGAGCCTCTTTTCTAGAAATACCTGTGAGGTTACACATGTGTACCATTAGTCCTGATTAAGTTCTGTGTGATGTTCTCATTGCTACTACTTACCCCTGAGCTCATCAGTGGCTAAAATGGGTAGAGGCAATTTCACTTACAGTTTCACCAGAAAAACAAGTAGATACATACAGCACAAACCATTAAAGCCCACAGAGTATTAACCACATAATGCAGGTGAGCACAGTCAGACTCAAAAAGGCGATTACTCGCCCACGTGTTGGTGTCCCAGCCCTGGATGGCTCACAGCAAAGGTCCCCTCTTTATACTTGGCTACATTAGTGTATTCAGGCCAGGGAAAATCACTGTGGGATGGAGCAAGGAGGAAAAACTTCCTGGAAGAGGTAGGTTAATGAAGAATAGGTAAGACTTGATGTCAGGAAAACTGAAGTAAGAACACTATGGACAAAATCTTTTTGGACAGCCAGGTTCAGCGAAAACATGCTTCAATGCTAGAAACTGCTAAAGACTAAAATTAAAATAGGCATGAGACAGCTGAATAGCAATCTAAGCCATTTTAAGGTATATAGAACACGGTTGAATATAAACCAAAATTGAAATGTCTATGAAGAAGTCACAGGTTGTGGTTGAGAACCTGCATTTTCCTATTAACATATTGGTTAATCAATACCATGTCAATTAATGCCACAATGTTATAAATGGTTGGAAATATTATGTTGGGGCTTTTAATTGATTGGGATGATACTCTGCCGGCTCTACCTTCAGACCAGAGATGGTCTCACCAAGAAACCATTGAACTTACCAGGACAATAAGATGCTGGACTTTACGCTTGGTAAATACCTCCAAAGAAAGAATGTCAACTGAATTTGAACTATGGAAATGCAACAAGGTGGAGCAATCCACCGTGGGGGGAGGGTGTGGGAAAGGGCAGGGAGAATCCCAGTGCATAAAAAATATATCACATAATGCAATGTAATTAATTTTAAAAAATGAAATGCAATAAAAATATGTTTAAAAAAAATCTTTTTGGTATTGAATCAGTACCTGTAGGCAACCTGTGGAGAGATAATCCTGGAAAAGTATTAGGGCACACTCCAAATTAGCCACTGCTACTGAGAAACAGTTTGCAAACTCCTCAAATTGTTAATAAGCATTCTGGTGGGGGATATGGCATTATTTCAAAGCCAAATGACTGAGAAAAAGTGGCTATACCCTGTTGGTGAGTCATAGTAAGCACCAAAAAAATAAAGGCCATAACAAGTCCTGGGAAAACACACACCATTTGGATTAAGCAGCACTTCTCTAAATTTTGTTTGCTAGAGCTTTACTTGTTGCTTGCTTGATCTTGAACACCTATTAACATCTTAATATTATGAGAAACTAGAATTCTTTGTATTGTACTTGAAGACATTGGAATTGGTGATTTAACCTATAACTGTACTTACTGATAAGAAAATTGAAGTTCAGAGAGGTTAAAAGGATAGCTGACATTGTCAAAGAGGCAAGGGACAGCTCTGAGACCAGAACCCAGGCACCCTTGCTCCCAATCCATTTGTTCCCAATCCATTAGCAATAATATAAATATGGGTAGTACTTTTCCTAATCACATTATATTATCTAATTACATTGAACATGATTAAAATTAAACCTAACACTGTTCTCAGTTAACATTTCGGATTTCCCTGGGAGGTGGGGTGTGGCTAGGGTCATTTAAGCCAATGAACAGTTCTCACATTTGCAAGAGCTGTGTGTACAGGAACAGGAGCAGGATGCTTCTGTGGGCTCTTGCATGTACCCACACCAGAAACAAAGGCACTGACATTGTTACTTACCTATAGCCACTCAGGTCATATGTTTCTGTGCCCTCTACTTCAGCTGCTATACGAGAGTGCCGAAAACAGGTTGATTTATAAACATTAGGTGTGTTTCGTTCAGTTTTGAGGTCAGGAAGTCCAATAAGAGTATGGAACTTTATCCTAGTCCTGCATCATCCCATGGTAAAAGACTAAAGGGCAAAAGGGAGCATGGGAAAGAACGAAAGAGCAAGCAGGAAAGAAATCGCTATTTCAAAGCCAATGGAGGAAGGGAGGGAGAAAATCTCTCCCAGAATCCCACTGAACAAAGAATGTTTGTCTAGGGGAGGAGGAGCTATTTTCCTGGTCCGAAGGGGGTTGCAACACAGTGAGGTCAACACCAGCAGGGATGCAGTCGCGGTGACTGTGCAGGACTTGCCTGAGTGGCTCCAGAGGAGGCCGAGATCCCTCCTACCTGCTGCTCACCAGGCTAATGCCCTGGCCCAGCATACACTAACGGGAGAGACACACGCCCTTTGCTAATTGTTCTGTCCAGCGGGGGCCCTTTCTGTAAGCTCCCTCCCAAGAGGGAACATTTTCCACTCTGTGGGAAGGAACAGCATGTTCGCAAAAGCCCTGGTCCCACCAAAGCTTGAGTTCTCCCTTCCCCAAACATTCCTGCGGCGCAGGCCAGGCCTAAGGAGGCAGCTACTCAAAGAACACACACACACACACACACACACACACACACACACACACACTTGCTGTAGCAAGGCCACAGGAGACAAAAGGGAAGAACCCCTGCTAAGCAATGTCTGACTTGGGAAACAAAGCTGGGGACCATCCTTTAATGTTTGCAGTCATTCATGTTCTCATCAATGTTAAAAGCTGGAGTAGACTTTCCAGACTTTGCAGATCATTTAAAAGCTTAAGGGATTATCAAACCAGTCATTTAAAATGACATTTTCACTGCGCAAATATTATTCTATTAAAGAGTGCGCATGGCACAGGCCGTGATCGGCTTTGGCAGGGTTACAGGGCCTTCCTCCATTGCAAACCCCACTGCTTCCTCATAAAGCTGTCAAGTCCCCGCTTAATGAAACATATATAAATGCAATGATGTTAGCCATGTCACTGCAAGCTAATTCATTCTGGCTTTTCCCCATTGCACTGCCCTATTAAGGCTTTTATCATGGTATCCTCTCAGACTCACCCCCTGTAGATCTGCCATTGGCCCAGGGAGGTGAAATTCAAGAAAGTGTTTAATTTCCAAAAAGGCCAAACATCTCAAATAAATAAATAACCAGCAGGCCTGCTCACAGTGCCATAGAAACATGCAAGAGGCAGATGACTGGAGTTTTATTAGGAAAGAGATACTGTAAGATTAACAAACAATCCTGTTCTTTTCCTTTTCAGTTCTTGGTAGGCAGGTTGCCTTTGTTAATTAATGCAGGCGAATCCACTTGGCATGGCCAGGGCTCAGTAAAAACCTTTTCAAGCTCCATTTGCAGATTGTGTTTCAAAGACTGTTATCTGCATGGTTTTCCAGACTCTTTCATTCTGAACACACTCTGCATTGGCTACCCAAGTCAGAGAATTAGAGACCCGATCATGTGGCTTTTGCTGTGCAGCCTGGTGAGATGTGAAGCATTGAGATGGAGAAACACAGAGGCCTTCTCAGACCCACAAACTCCAGAGCTGAAACCTCTTTAAGGAAAACAAGAGAGGCACAATGATCAACCCCAGGAGAATTCCTGAAGCCAACAGGGTCATTCACCGACAGAACAGGAAGGAGCGTCTGCCCTCGTATGTTCTGAAAGACCCTGTCTCCTGTTTCCAGGGAATCAGGAGGCACAGTTCCTTAGGAAGGAATGATGTCCAATGACTTTCTTTTTGCCATAACATTATTTCCCTGAATGCACATCCCTGGGGGAAATTCGTCAATCAGCCCTAATGACCAGGTGTCATTATTTTCCACTGCAGAAATCTGCTTATGTCCATGTCAAGCCATACAGAGCAAGCCACTGGGGGATGCCTTTGACAAGTCCACTGGGACCAGTTTGAGTGCTGGGTCCTGGGGTGTCCCCAAGGTGGTCTGTTCCCCAGGAGAGGGCACAGAGTCTGATCCTTCTTCCACTTTGTCTTCTCCCATCTCCTTTCCAACTGCCAGCCTAGACACACACACACACACACACACACAGTGTTCTTCAGGAACCAGCCTCCTCTCCAGGGACGGCAGGAATATAAGGAACAGAGGCCCACTGGGCATTGCCTTCCCACATCTGCTTATCCCTGGGGCCCATCCACATTCTCAGAATATATCTAGGTAACAGAAAATTTAGGAGACATTATTATTTTGTCTTTGGAAGGAAAACCGTGATGCCTTTTTTAAAGATTTATTTATTTTTATTGCAAAAGTCAGATATACAGAGAGGAGGAGAGACAGAGAGGAAGATCTCCCATCCGATGATTCACTCCCCAAGTGACCACAATGGGCAGAGCTGCCCCAATCCAAAGCCAGGAGCCTGGAGCCTCCTCTAGTTCTCCCAAGCAGGTGCAGGTCCCAAGGCTTTGGGCCGTCCTCGACTGCTTTCCCAGGCCACAAGCAGGGAGCTGAATGGGAAGTGGGGCCACCGGGAGTAGAACGGGCGCCCATATGGGATCCCGGCATGTGCAAGGTGAGGACTTTAGTTACTAGGCTTTCGCATTGGGCCCCCTGTGATGCCTTTTTTAAGAGAAATAGATTCGCATATGGAAGGTGCTGGAAAAGTCCTAGGGTCTGGATGCTTATTTGATTTTGTTAAATCTCCCGTATGGAAACTTGACTGGCACTCATCAAGAACCTCAGATGCAGAAAGGGCACTGGTTACACACAAATCACCACCAAGGAAGAAAGTCTGAGACAGACATTTAGTGCCTTATTTAGGTTGCTGCTTGGAGGAGCACATGCCATCTCGGAGTGCTGGTTCAAATCCCAGCTTTTCCACTCCCCATCCACTCTCCTGCTGATTCTCACCTTGGTAGACAGCAGGTGATAGCATAAGTACATGAGTCCCTGCCTCCCACATAGGAGACCTAGGTGAGTTCCAGGCTCGTAGCCTTGACCTGGCCCAGCCATGGCTATTGTGGGCATAAGATTCTAACAATCAATGCATTTCTAAAATGCTTTTAAGGAAATAAAGGAAGAGGGCACCAAGTCTGTAATCCTTAGCAGTATATTTGCTGATCAGTCTGGGAGCTTCTAGAAAATGGAGCAACATGTGTGTTTATAATAATCCTGACTTTCCAAAACTCAACAACCTATTCTCTTCCCTTCATACTGCTAACTGAAGCAAACACCACATGGTGTGTGCAGCTGTGTGCAGCTGCCACACAGGCCTGTGTGTACAGACCTTCGGAGCCTTCAAGGAGGGAAATTTGCTGCTGGGAAGAGAGCTAACTGCACACTGCCAACAGCAATAGTCTTCCTCCACCGCAGAGCCCACGCCTGTGCCAAAAACCACTCTTGGTTCCCTTTCTGATTCTGCCCTCCTTTATCCACTAAGTCTGGGGAAAGATTATTTTGATTGGAATTAGACAGCCACCTGCAGCTAGATCTTTTGCTGTTATTAGTGTTCCATTTAAGCCCTTTCACAACAAGCTCATTGAAAAAGACAGTGGACTTTTGAAGTCGCCCAATACTATCTCTGGTGATTTTCTCAAGTTAACAACCTCCATTCTGGCCAATTGTGCCGACTGGGGGGAGCTGATAATCTCCTCCCCAGGGTTGTGGTCAGGTATTAGAGGGCCTGGGATAAATCACTGCAGTGATCTCTGCCAGGAACTCCCCTCTCCTTGATCTCACCCCCTGCTTCCCTAATGTAGTTTTATTTTAACACAATGTTCAGGTGCTTTTCTACCATCCCTTTCTTAAACTCTGCCCAGTCACTCAGAACTTTACGTCTTTCCCAAGCATCATAGCATTCATCATGGGTCTTGTAAATGCAATTTCCAATCTGGAGCAACCTCTCTAAACATGGCTTACTTAAAATGATTTCTATCCAGTTACCCACCACTGCTTTCTAGTGAGAGATGCAAATGGTTGCCTTTTATTTTCAAACTTCAAACGCTCCAACCCCAACACCCATTACTCTTGTAACAATAAGCTTGTGGGCCCGGCGGCGTGGCCTAGCAGTTAAAGTCCTCGCCTTGAACGCCCCGGGATCCCATATGGGCGCCGGTTCTAATCCCGGCAGCTCCACTTCCCATCCAGCTCCCTGCTTGTGGCCTGGGAAAGCAGTCGAGGACGGCCCAATGCATTGGGACACTACACCCGCGTGGGAGACCCGGAAGAGGTTCCTGGTTCCTGGCTTCGGATTGGCACAGCACCGGCCGTTGTGGCTCACTTGGGGAGTGAAACATCGGACGGAAGATCTCCCTCTCTGTCTCTCCTCTCTGTATATCTGACTTTGTAATAAAATGAATAAAATCTTTAAAAAAAAAAAAAACAAAACAATAAGCTTGTGTATTTGCGTATCCATTTAGGCCTTCCAACTACACACAGATTTCACATTGACATTCATAGGGTACTGTCCCCGTGATTTGGGAACAAACTCAGTGGTTCTTATTATCCAGCCCATTGAGCAGGCAGACAACTTCAGTGCCACTTTTCTGGATCAGTAGCTGAAGGAATTCAGCCAGGGCCAAGCCAGTCTCCACGATAAACGACAAAGACAGAGAATTCAAAGTTAGCTTCAGCAGCTCAAGGCAGAGATCACGAAGCCCAAGTCCTAAGACTGTTACTAAGTCTTTAACGCTTGGGATGAACCCCAGGGGTGGCCACAGAGAAGAGGATTTGATGCCTCCAAATGTGTCCTCCTGTCACAGCTGAGCCATGCTGTGCTGTCTTCTTTAGTGATGTGGAGGTTGGTAGGCTTCTGTTCCATTGTTTTTGCTTGATTTACTTCTAATCCAGGATTCCTCATCTTCTGCGCTGTGAACAGTTTTCATTCTACAGGTTAAAGTAGGACTTTGGGGGTTTAACCTTAGAAGAGTTAAAACAGGGAGAGAACCCAAAGTAAAAGCTCCCAAAGTAATAACTCTACCAAGATCCAAACACTGGGCTGGGCTGGGCTGGGCTGCCTTAAACCAAATAGCTTAACTTTCCTGAGCCTTAATTTCTCTCCTGAAAAATGGAGACAATAACAGTACCACTTTCATAGTACCATTGTGAAGATCAAAGGAGCAAATAGAGCTTCTAACACCTGTTACACATCAAGTGTTATTCTATCGGTTCTTTCTGAATCACCACAAAAACAATAAAAGTAAATAGGCAGTCTGTTCTCCTTAACACAGTGAGCACCCGCCAAACTGAGTGAGGCTGACACCTGTCCTATATCCCTCTTCTGTCGGGAAGGTTTCCTCCCTTCCCTTATGGCAGCTTCAGCTATTAGAAACCCCACAGAAAAGGAAAGCTATCTTTTGCAAATTACCAAAGAGCTAAGGAGGACACTTGGGTTCACTATGCTAAAACTTCAAAGCCAGGGGAGCGCCTGTTGACTTCACATCTTCTAAGCACTTCTCTGTCCTTACCACAAGCACTTGAGGAAGACACCGCCATCTCTGGTTTACTCACAACATGGACGGGTCCCAACCATGAAGAGCTTCACCAAGCCTAAACAGTCTACAAATTCCAAAGGATGATTTGAACCTACATCTCATTAACTTCAAATTCATCCTGGGACCAACACTATGGTGCAATAGTTGAAGCTGCCCTTTTGCAATGGTGGTATCCCGTGTCAGCACACTGATTCAAGTTCTAGTCGCTCTGCTTCAGATCCAGCTCCTTGCTAATGCACCTGGGAAAGCGGTGGAAGATGGCCCAAGCACTTAAGCCCATGCCACCCATAATGGGAGACCAGGATGGAGTTCCAGGCTCCTAGCTTTGACCTTGCCTAATCCCGGCCATTTGGGGAGTGAACTAGTGTATGGAAGATCGCTTTCTCTGTCTCTCCCCACCTCTCTCTCTGTTACTCCTCACTAAGGAATTGAAGATTTCTCTGCACACCCCTTCTAAAACTGTTCTGCTCCTCAGCCTGTGGATACTTGAGCACACACCATTGCAGAGGGCTATGGTCCCCAGAGAAGGGCTCTGGAAGCCTAGCAGCAGAGGCAGAAAGAGCCCTCAGGGTTGGGACACCAAGAACTGAGCCATAGATCCGGGCACTTGGCCTCACTTGGACTGGGTCCACCTACCTCTCAACACCTACTCACCTGTGAGCCAGAATGGCCTGTGAAGTCAGCACTGAGTGATTTTGTAAATGGGCTAAAAGGTGTCATCTGCCAGCTCACCCACATAGGAACTACATTTCCCCCCCTCAAATTTCAGGGTAATGGAACGGCCTCAGCCTCCAGAAACAGGCAGATAACAGCCTGAAATCTTGGCTTTACCACTTACCTGATATGAAGGGTGACAGCTATTACTTGATTTCTGACAGTAAGGGCACTAAGTCAAGCTCATGGTCACAGAACACGTTTTCCACAGACAATATTGCAACCTGGATTTCATGGTTGCACCATAGCACATGCCTCTGCCAACAGGGAGCCCCAAGGCAGCAAAATAGTGCACAGCTGACAGTCACGTAGATACCCACTGAGAAGCATGGACAGGCACCCTCTCAGAACATGTGTCTGGCTAGCTCTTTCTCAGTCAGAGGCATCCCTCTCTCCTGCAACTTCTCTGTGGTAGCCAAACATCTACCTGGAGAGAAGGCAAAGGGCAGAGTAAAGGTGCTCTCCCTACTCTGTGCCTGGGACTATTCTGCTGCGTTGTCCTTGTAGCCTTGGAAATTCAGAGCCAATTAGCAAAAAACTGACAGGATAAAAGCTGTGGGGGAAGAGTGTTGGGCAGCTCATGACCTGGTCCAGGTCACTCAGAGTCAGGAAGATGAGCAAGAACCTCCCAGGGAGCCCTCAGGAAACACAAGGTCTTGCCTAAGTGCCAAACCAAGTGTTTTCATCAACTCGAAGCACATCAAGATTCTGAACCAAGAGAAAGCCCTGCAGTATGCAAGGGGGAAGATGGCAGAACAAGGTGGTAATGAGCTTCACAATAGAGTTCCAAGTTGAAACTGAGCTGCCTCCAAATACCTTCCCCACGTCTACTCCTCTCCTGATGAGGCTCCTGGCCCTTGTGCTGCATTTCCCTTCTGCTGTCCCAGGTCACATGCCAGACACTGCATGGGTACGGCAGCAAGGCCTGCAGTCCCATGAGCCCAGACAACTGTTGTAGATTTATACACCAGGTGCCTGCCATGATGATCAAACGGGGCCTTGCCACGCAGGGCCCTGGCACTCTTTGACTCCTGTTTCAAATTAGCATAAGGGTTTCTCAAAGCATACCTCATATTAAATCGCAAAATAAAATCGAAAAACATCCACTTGATAGCCAATAAAAAGGTGGAGGCACCTTCTTCCAAAGCCAGCCTCTTTCGGCACCCAGCTTCATTTTGTAGAGCTTCTTTAGGGACAGCAAAAAAGGACACTGCGCCATCCCTTTGGCACGAGAGAAGAGTAAGCATGAGTGGAAGTGCCTGTAACTGCCTCTGCCTCGGGGCCCGGCGACCTCACTGGCAGCACTGCTGTTTTCTGGCAGGTGGAACGGGAGCTTGATTCCTGGACGAGAGAAAGCTCCATCAGCAGCTCCTTCACCTGGCAAAGATGCTGGACACAGAGCCCTGGGGCCTTGCCGCGAGTCTCTACTGCTGTTTGCAGGATGAACATCAAGTGAGAGCTGCCCCCCAAAGGGCTGAAGGTCACAGTACAGGCGATGAGATTTATGGAGTGCTTCCAACAGCTCCATTGGCTCCAAGGCAGGAAGGAATCTGTGTGTCCCAGTGGGGAGGCCTGCTTGTGTTTTCTTCCAAGGAGATGGATGAGATGACAAGCAAACACTGGACACGCTGCTAGCCCTGGCAAGAATGAATCATTCCTGCTTCTATAGCTTATAATTTCTTGGACTTCAACTGTTCAGCACCCTAAATGCTAGTTTCATGTTCCTGTCACCCCAGTCCTGGCCAGGCAATGGGAAGGAGAACCACACATTAAGGAACCTATGGAAATGTCCCCACGTGTTTCAGAAGCACTTTTATCACAAGTGGGACACCCCCCACCCCCCGACACCCTCAAGTGAGCTGTCATGCTAATTCATTAGCACCTGGAATTCAGGCACGTTGAACAAATTAAGTTAGAAGATTAACTGTGAAACAGAGCCATGTGTTTCTCTCCACACTTCCAAGATGAACTTTGAGAAGAAAAGATAGCCCCAAGGCCAGCGCATTCAACTGCCTCCCTTCTCACGCACCTCGAGGCTGCCTTTGCCGCTGAGCGCTATGTCTTTTTTTTTTTTTAAAGATTTATTTTATTTTTATTACAAAGTCAGATATACTGAGAGGAGGAGAGATAGAGAGGAAGTGGAGCCGCCGGGATTAGAACCAGCGGCCATATGGGATCAAGGCGAGGACCTGAGCACTATGTCTTGGTGAAGGCTTCCTGGGAAGAACGCTGGGCACGCAGTCATCAGATCCGGGACTATCATTTATGCAATCGGGCACTAAAGGGATCAAATTTCAAGCAACCAATAATGGCAGAATCCGAGTCTCTGAAGTCGCACCTCACTAATCTGTCCACCTCACTGCTTCTATATAGGAGATGAAATAAAAATCTTGTCAGAGATGAAGGTCTGGAAAAATGTGTTCCATTCCCTCAGAGGTCAACACAAAGTTGAAAGCCTCTGCACAGAAGAGCCTGCCACGGGGAGCTACAAACCACTGCTCTCACTGGAGGAAGCCGTTAGCTGGGATGTCAGGGGAAAAACTCACATTTTAGGACAGTCAGTGGAGCCCAGGCACCTCTCACACATTCACTTACACAGAAAACCTACCAGGTTCAGGCCTTAATGCTTTTTCTTTCCTTTTTTAAATATATATTTTACTTTTTTTGAAGAATTTCTTTTTTTATTTTTTTTTTTTTATCTGAAAGGCAGATTTAGAGAGAGAAAAAGAATCAGAGAAAGAGAAATTTTCCATCCACTTGGTTCATTCCCCCAGATGGTCACAACGACCTGAACTGAGATGATCAGAAGCCAGGAGCTTCTTCCTGGTCTTCCATATGGATGTAGGGGCCCAAGGACTTCAGCCATCCTCCGCTGCTTTTCCAAGCTACAAGTAGGGAGCTGGATCAGAAGCAAGGCAGCTGGGACATGAACAGGTGCCCATATGGAATGCCAGGATGACAGGCGAAAGCTTAGTCTATGAATGCCACAGCATTAGCCCCAAATTTTACCTTTTTATTACTTGCTTTTACCTCACTTGCTTGTTTTCTTTTTTAATTGGAAAGTCCAAGAGAAAGAGAGAGAGATCTCCCAAACAACAATAACTGCCCCAAATGCCCCATAAAGCAGAACCTGGACGAGAACATGGATGGCAGGGACCCAGCTATTCGAGCCGTTACCTGCTGCTGCCCAAGGTGCACTCAAGTAGGAAGCAGAACCAAGACTCCAACCTAAGCCCTCCAGGGAGGGATGCAGGCAGCTCAAGCAGTTCCATAACCTCTGTGTCAAAGGCCAGTCCCGAGGCTAATGCCTGTACCACCCCTGCCTACTTGGCACATGAGAAAGACAGAGGTTTCACCAGGCAGAGCAGTTGTGCAGGTGATGAGTCTATCATCTGCTTGATCCTAAAGCATGTGCTGCCTCAAATGGCGATACCTACCAAGATACCATGTTACATCAGAGAGCTTGATGAGCAGAGACAGGCACTGCAGCTCTATGGCACTGCAGCCTGAGCTGCTTTTCTGCCTATTTCCAAGACAGTGGCTGACTCTGGCTCCAAGCTTCCCTTTTGACCCTCTTCTCTCCGTTTCATGTTAAATGTTGCTGGATGTACACACTGACCAAATCACATGAGAAGTCAGGTGGCACATTTATAAACTTGGAAAACTAAAACTGGCCTAAGAGTATGGCTCAGTAAACTCTTAACCTTGTGCAGGGCCTATGTTGGTGAGATGAAGACACCTGGGCTCTGTGCTTCCCTTATACACAATACCTTGCAAGTGCACTTGCACAGGAAAGAGATCCTGCCTTAATTATCCACATATCACTCAGGGCCTGGCCAAGTATCTGTCATACAGTGGACTCTTACTATATGTTTGCTTATCGAATGAGAGGATAAATAAACAAACAAGTGTATTATAACCAGAGGGATTCTGGCTGTAAAGGAAGAATGATTGTGTGATTAACAACACTGGCCTGGGAATCTGAAGGACTGTGTCCCAGTTCAGGTTCTGCCATTAACAGCTGAGGATCTCTACAAGTCAGCAGGCTTTCCCTGAGCCCCCAGTCTCACCTATTAAAACTTCCCTCCAAAAATACTACTGCATCCATCTCATGGAAAAACTATGTAAAAGGAAACCCTACTTGCAGATAAACCTGGTTTAAATCTGTTCAAATAAGTTACAGCATTTTCTCACATGAACAACACCATATGACAGCCAAAGAGGTTGCTTTTTATAGATGGGAAAGCTGAAGCTAAAGAGAAGCAGAGTCAAGAACCTGGGACTTTCTCTTGCTGCTCTGTCTTGCAATGACATATTGGCTAAATTCACAAGTGCCCTTGCCAGAGTCAGAAAAATCTTTCTCATGTGAAACTCATAGCACCTACTTCACTGGGTGGCCCATACGTTTCTTGCAAGACATCTTGGCACACACTGGAGACGCATGTTTAGGCAGAGGAACCATCCTGCAAAACAACTGTCTGTCTTTACATGATATGTGGAGTAGCTGAGTGGAGTTCTCCAGAATATGAAAAATACAGTCCAAGCTCAGCCATGCAGCATCCTGTGATGGCTACACAATTGGTCCAGTTCCTCCCTGCAATCTCAACCTCCACCACTAGGGGATCCTTCTCTCCCTTCCAGGATGGGACCCCACACCACTTCAGAAATGCTCCCTCCTGCCAAACTCTGTGACTCCAAGGGTATATGTTCTTCGCCTTTGCCCTCCACCCACTTAGGAGACCAGCCCACCACTTCCCCATCCAATATCAGACATACTTGAAAAGGAGCTCAAATTTCGTCATAGCCAGGATGTCATCCCTACCTATATTAGTCCAGAGCATCCTTCCTCCTTCAGCCAGCCAGTTTGCACATTGATGTCTGTTACAGGTTGAACTAGGCTTCCCAAAAAACACAGGGTGAAATTCTAATGCCCTGGTACCTGTGAATATAGGGAATCTGCAGATACAATTAAGATGAAGTCATACTGGATCAGAGTGAGCCCTAAATCCAACAACTGATGCCCTTAGAGGAAAGAGATTTCAAGACAAAGGAAATTAGAGATGTATTAGCATAAGCCAGAGACACCAAGTATTTCTGGCAACTTCCAGAACTAGAAAAGACAAAGAGTCTCAGGAGGCTTCAAAGAGAATGGCCCTGCCAATACCTCGACCGTGAGCTTAGAGCTTCCAAAACCATGGCAGAATATATTTCAGTTGTCTTAAGCCATCTAGTTGGTGGCACTTTGCTATGTAGCCCTGGAGATCAAATATAGCATCTCAGGCTACCCACTGGGCTGACATACCATGTACTACTGGTCACCTTCTCATACACCTGTGAACTGCCTAAGGTTAAGAACGCATTTTCTTAAATGTCCTTGTAGCTCAGCACCTAGTAATTAGATTTAACCTCACACATGATGACTCTCAGCTTCCCATCAGGAGCGGGGGCTGCATTAGAGGGAATATTTATGTTCTACTCAGTTTCAACAAGTTCCAGCAAAGTGATGAAGTAGAATTCAATGATGATTTCTCAGAGAATAGAATTTTGTTTTCCAGCTCCAATTTAGTAGCTCTACCATTGAAACAAACCTGCCTGAATATTTTGCTTACACCCTGCTGCCACCAAACCCTGCCATGCTTTGGTTCTCTGACCCTTCCAACACCACTACCACCCACACCCACACACTCACCTCCTCAGTTGAACATGACTCTGTGCTTTGGTCCCTAGCTCAACTCTTCAGCTCCATGTGGAGTCAGCCTTTGAAATCCCATAGCACAGCCCCACAATACTGGACAGAGAGATGACCACATGTTGCATAGTGTCATCCCATTCCATGCACTCGGCCTCAGAGGAAGCAGAACTTCGAGCAGGAGCATCTACACACTCTTCAGCAGGTCTTCCTTTGGGCAGGCTTTTGGATAGCTTGAGCATCTCACCATGCTCAGTGTTCGACTAACAAACGAAGACATGCATGCTCATATAATATGGTCTGAAGTCAAGCCACCCACCTTACCTGGCCCAGCATCTGACATGCAATCTTGAGGGAAAAATTGGGGACTGTCACTGAACCCCTAAACAGTACGTGATCCAGAGTACTTTTCTCTGCCTTTTCCCCTGCAAATCCTCTCCCTCTTCTTTCTCCTCCTCCTCATCGTCCCTGTTCTACCCATCTTTGAATCTAAATCTTACCAGCCTTCAGTGTCCAGTTCAAATGTGGTCTCTTTGATCAAACTGTCTTCCATTCCTCAAAGAATCACTCCCATCTCTTAACTCCCACAACCTCTCCTTTGATATATGATTGTAGCTCTCTGATTTCATGAGTATTTGGGTTTATCTTTTATCTACTAGTTAATTGCAGATGAGAAGGCTTTTAAGAGCAAAGATCTTGTCTTATAAAGTCTCCCTTTCAAGGTTGTGAAAATCAAAGTATCATCGAAGTGCCCGCATGATGCCTGGCAAATAATATGTGCTCAACAAACATCCATTCCTCTCCCTGTCCCCACCCAACTTACATCCTTGTGTCCCTAAGAGCACCTTGGAAAACCTCTTGAACCTCAGAGCTGCCTAATATATGTTGAACACATAAATCAATGCAACACAAATAGTAGCAATACAACTGCTTTCCTTGGGTCAATGAGTATAATTTTTACATTTGCATTTTCCTCCCTCACTTTCTGAATGTGTGGGCCTCTGAAAGCAACACTGTGGTTCTGGGGACATGTGGTAGAACCTAACATTGCCACCATATAGTCAGTCCAGAAACAACCACCTAAGGTCTCAGGAGCAGGCTAAACAAAACCAGGCAGTAGCCCAACCAACCTTTAAGCCAGTTTACCAGTAAGTCTTTGTAAAGAAATAATGTGGGGCCAGTGTGATAGCTTAGTTGGTTAATTTTCCACCTGGAAGCACTGGTATCTCATATGGGTACCGTTCATGTCCCAGCTGCCCCACTCCCCATACAGCTCCCTGCTTTTGGCCTGGGCAAGCACAGGAGAGTGATCTAGAGCCTTAGGACCCTGCACTTACATGGGAGAACCAGAAGATACTCCTGGCTCCTGGCTTCAGATTAACTCAGCTCCAGCCAATGTGGCCATTTGGGGAGGGAACCAGTAGATGAAAGATCTTTCTCTATATCTCTCCTCTTTGCCTTTCTAATATAAATAAATGAATCAGTAAAGAAATCATGTGGATCAATCTCATCTTTTGCATTCCCCTCACATTCTATCACTAATTCTAACATTTTCATATTCCCATAACAGGCAGGACTATGTGCCACACAAATCATTAGTTCCTTAGCAAATATAAATCCTCAAATGACAAAAAAACCCAGGCACACCAGGAAGTCTTCGTGGAGGTTGTAACTTTGCAGAGCTATCAGTTGTTGTGAGCTGAACCAATTCTAGATGTTTCTGTGAGAGAGCAGCAGAAAACAGAAACAACAAGACTGCCCCATCACCCCTGTTCCCACCCACCACTAGATCTACATCCCTTGATTGTTGTAGTATGAAATGCCCAGTAACCCCACAGGCCAGCTATTCACTCCAGAGCCTTGCAACTAAACCTGTGGATGGAGCAGGTTTTGTCTTTAGCGTTGGGTTACCCTTGTTTACGTTAACAGAAAGAAAATCCAGCCCTGAGCCCAGGACCCCCGGCATAGGCCTGATTTCACACACATTTTCCCCAGATTCCTATTGGCTTGGCTGGAAACCACATATTAAAACCCACCAATCTTTCCACTTGAGCCTGATGAAAGCCTCAACAGAAACAGCTGCACCTCACATGTGGTTCAAGTTAATGTCTTATCCCTACGGTTTAACTCTAGCTGGCTGGGCTGCTTTTTTAATATTCACAATCTTCTTTTGCTTCACATTAAAGAATGTGTCTTTCATTATGTGCCAGAGCAGAGGAGCACAATGAAGCTGGTAGCGCTACGTGTTTGAAATGTCTGAAATAATTGCTCGTATTGTTTGTTACTCGGGAAAGCCTGAGTGAGCTGTCTCAGAAGCATGGAAAGTGTTAACCACCCTGAACACAAACGTTACCAGACCCATTGGAGTGTTTTCCTATTAAAAAGTAAGGCCGTGCACTAATGGCTCAGCTTTAGTTTCCAAACCCCGGAGCTCATTGAGTCCAGCAACGTGATAAATTCATTGTTTTCTTTCATCCAGTGGCGTTCAGAACCATCCCATCCCTCTAACCTGGAGGCAAGCTTCATCAACATGTGGCTAATTTCACACACAGGCACACCACAGCCATATGTATGCACACACACACACACACACACACACACACACCATATCCATCCATACTGGGCATGATGAATTCTCAAGCTCATAGAAATCATGCTCTCCCTGGAAAAATGCACATCAGTTTCAATTCCTCCTCACAGGATGTGATGTCACCCAGGGCGTCTGTATTGCGTGATGTCACTCATTACGCAATGGTGAGTTTGAGGTGCTGGCAAATGTTCTGCAGATTTCAGTTTGTCCTAGCACTCATCCAGGCCAGGTCAATCCTGGAAAGACTTCAACAAGCCCCTTTGTGCTCATTAGTCAGAGATGGGCTGCATTTTTCAGCCACTCTTCAATTTTTCCCATGCTTATTTCTGTGTTTCATCTGATTTTGGGAGAGGAAACACTGCTAACCATTAATGAGCTAGCATGTACAATTTCATCTCCAGCATGATTTAAGCCTCACCAGTTACCAATGAGGTATTGTTATCAACCTTCCTCTACAAAAGAAGCCAGAGCATACAGAAACTAACTTGACAAGATATCATGGTTAGTAAAATACTGTAGCAGAAACCCCCTACCAACTGTAGTACCTTTTTTTCTCCATTCTTCTCTAGCAATACATAGAACTATAGAAATCAGAATCATAATGTATTACTATTAATAGGTATATAGCCAACCAAATAAAGATTATGGGAAGGGCAGAATTCTATGAGGGTTCCCAGGATTCTTACTCCTTCATGCCTTGGCCTATATAATGTCCTCCTCTCTAGCACAGCTAGGACTTGCGACTAGGATGGCACAGTGGCTCCACGAATTAGTTTCATTACAGAAGTACAGTGAAGAAAGTTTACATGGTGAAATTAAGAGCCTAATCAATGGGCAATGGGCTTTGAGCTGATCAAAAGGAAGCTGATCTTTGGTGGGCCTGGATTCATCAGGAGAGCCCCTTAAAAAGGTTTTGCTGAAGAGATAAAGTCAAAAAGTGCCCCTGCTGAGCTTGAAGAAGCCAGAACACATGGGGGAGAAGAGCAAGCAGCCTTTAGGAGAGCAGGAGAGAGAGACCTCAGTCCCACCACCACAAGGAACAGAACTCTGCCAACAGCCAGGGAGTCCATGAAAGCATCCCTAATAGCCCTGGCCTTGACTTCAATGTCAGCTGAGCCCCCGAAGAAAGGACACAGCTAACTGCCAGCACAGGTGGCCCCTGGAAAGGGTGAGAGAGTCAACCCATGTCATTCAAGCCACAAAGTCTATGATGGCTTCACAGCAGTCGAGAACTAAAGCAGCCCTAACTTCTTCCAAGCACCTTTGCAGCTGGGTGTTGCACATGAGTAAGTTCTGGCCAAGAGGGAATGGTAAAAGGGACAGGAGCAAGTTCTCTTCCCCGGCTCCTTCCTCCCTCTCCCCGCCTTCCTCTGGCAGGGGCCTGCATGTTGTGGCAATGCACCGTGAAGCATGAGAACAACTTCCCAAGGCTGATGGAACAGCAAGGTCAGAGGAAACCTGTGTTCCTCAAGTGCAAGGTTGCCCTGTCAGGCCTAAGCTACTTACATCCACAATGTCGTCTAAGCATGAAATAAATGCCCATCTTTCTCAAGACATTAACAATTTGGCATCTGTACTACAGGAACTGCACCTATAGCCCACCTAAATGGCAGACTGAACCCCAAATGCCCTTCTTTCAGCTCTTTCACCACCCTCTGTCTCTGACTTCATGTCACACACCACAGCCAAGGTGTAATCAAATACCATTAAGGCCAAATGGACTTATAGTGGTTCAGTCAGTCATATTAGTCATACAGACAAGGCGAGATCCTAAGTGATGGGTCCTCTGGTGATGGGGATTTAGTTATAAGAATATCTGGAGAAGTGAGTTGTCACAGAAAGTTGTATCCCAGTTCTGAGACACAGAGCAATTTATGTAAACTCAGACACATCACTCAACCTCTTTGGGTGGTGCCAAGTTCAAGTGAACTGCCAAATTTCTTAACACCAACTTCTACCAGTCGAATGAGCAGATGCTCCACCAACACCTTTTGTGTTGAGCCCACACACAGCTTTCTGTGGCCTTGGCCTGTTGCCCAGTCCAAATATCTATAGCCAGAATGAAAGGCTGTTTTCCCTCCACTCATGACCTGAACCATACAAGACGTGTACATAAAGGTGGTAGAGCTCTGTCACATGAAGATGGCCCTGTGTGCTCACTGCTGCTGCCCCAAGATTAGGGTCTGACACATTTCTCAGTTTAGAGAGGAAGACCCCAGAAAAAAGACAGGTATTGGCTCAACTGGCATTAACCAGTTATTTTCCCACTCACTAGGACTAAAGCTGGTATGCAACCCCCTGCCCAGGCAGCCTTGTAGTCATGACTTTTCTGTTTCTAGAAGCTGTCTTAGGTTGCCTGATTTCACACACCTTATGATATCTCTGGCACAGCACTTTGTCTTCTATCTGTGATAACAGCTTTCATGTTCTTGTCACTTCCTGCAGAACGGCATTTCAGAACTTGAGGCATATTGCATCACAGAAAGTGAAATGGGGAATTAAGGCAGTTATCAGATTTTTTTAAAACCATTTCTTACTTCCATATCAAAATTACTCTGCAAGTCTCCATTCCATATGTGTTGCCATGTGTCGTTTGGATATAAATGTGACCCTGGTATATATGCTTCCCAATAAAGTCCAAAATCAAAAATACTCCAACAGAAAAGGTTCTCCTCCCTCAGTAACATTCCCCTTATCAGAGCTTACTGAAATCTTGCTTGATTTCTGTGCCATCCGTCAGAAACATAGAACAGCCAGCATGTGTGTGTAGAGGCAGGGTGTCGTATAATGAAAAGGTACACAGACTTCAATATGAAAGTTTCCAGTTTCCCCAGACTCTACAGGTGATTGCCTTTTGAAATCACACATGGATGGCTTCTACTGCCATGCATGTAGTTCAAGGGAAAGAAATTAAATAAAAACATAAAGGGAAACCAGCCGTGTTTTTAAGAGATTTCATTTCTATTTGATGCTTGTATTCATTTGCCGGTGGCAGGAGGAGGTTTTATATTATACAGGGTCTCTGGAAACACTTAAAGTTCACAAAGCCCCATGACCTCAATCTGAGCATCTAGACAGAATAGTGAGAGTTAAAAGCAAAACACTGACCTTAGCTTCTTCTCCATCACACTGGGGTAAGTGGTTTGCCCCCTCCAGGTCCAGCCTGCAAGGCTGACAGTTCCATCTGGCTTCTAATTGAGATCGACCAATAGGCAGTGGGGTGGTTAATTTTATGTGCTGACTTGACTAGGTCACAGAACCCAGATATTTGGTCAAACGTTGCTCTGGATGTTTCTCTGAAAGCATTTTGTGGATGCGAAATGCAATTAAATCAGCGGTCTTTGAGCAAAGCAGATTATCCCACATAAATGTGGGTGGGCTTCAAAGCAATCTGTTGAGGGACTTAATTGCACAAAGACTGATGCCTCCACCACCACCGACGTGTCCCACAAATGTCCCTCCCCCAGAGCAAGAAAGAATTTCGCCAGCACGTAACTTTTGGACTTGAACTGCAACTCTTCCCTTTGCTCCCCACACTGACAGCCTTGCTTACCAGAGCTGGATTTGCCAAGCGTCCACAGTTGCATGAGCCAGTTCCCTAAAATAAAGAAGTAGATGCATAAATTCTCTCTCATCTCTGTCTCCATGCAGGCACATGTGCGGATGCAGGTCCATACACACACACACACACACACACACACACACACACACACACACACACACACATACTCACTCACTCACTGGTTGATTCTGTTTCCCGGGGAAATCCTGACTAAAGCAGGTAGCAATGGCAAAAGTGAAAGGGAGAGAGGGACGAAAGCCCTTATTTCCCAGTCTCTCTCCTGAGGGGTCACCACAAAGGTCTTCACCCTTGACAGGCAGCTGTCACCACTCAAGCCCAGCCATCTCTGCCTGCAGTAAGCACCTCCTCTTCCAGCACAGTCAGGCCTACAGGTAACAACCTGTGCAACGTGACCAAGAGGACTGCACTAATGCTTACTGGTCTCACCACAGCCTCCTCACTTCTTCATAAACGGCATCTGTGTTAGCCTGACACACCAGGGCTGTGCCCAGCTTCGCCATATTCCCAGCTTCCTTCTAGAATGATGCAGCTTCCATCTGGTCTACCAGTCAAGGGTCCCTCAAGAGATTTCAGTTCACTTGCTGTTCTTGGTGTTTAATCCCCTCTTCCACAATGTCCCACTTGTAACCAGGTTGTTCCATTGTTTGCAAGGCTGGAAATCTATAGGAACAAATGATTGCATCTCTTGGTTTTCCCACTGAGTGTTCCAGAATACACACTTTTTGTTTTGCTTTGGTTCAATTTTAAATTCTCCAATGGTTTTGTATCTTAAAAATATAAAAATGCCAGAGGAAACACAAAGAGGATACAGGTTTCAGTAAAAAGTACACTTACACTTCCTTCTTGTCTGGGTTTTCCTAGATTGGGTTAAAAATAGCAATACACGTTTTTCCAGCCTGCCACTGTATCTACCACAGAAATAATGAAAAGCAATGAAAATTGGAAATGAGCAACATGACAAAAGCAGTCCCCTAAGGTTTTAGCTAAGACATTAAAAGGAACAAATAGATTGGGGACTGTAGCAGTACCTACAATTAGCATAATCAGCATCAAAGAAGTGTCAAGGTATCAGAATTAATGAGCCCCAGGTCAGCCACCCAGGTAATGACCACAAAGTCCAAGTACACAAAAAGGGACTCGCCAAAGAGAGGCCCGTGGTCAGACAATGGCTTCTGAATTCTACAGGAGAGCGGGGGTGGGGAGGTGCGGGAGGCACGGTAACACACCAACCAAAAGGCAAATGGCACAAATATGTGATTACACCAGGCCAAGGGGATTTTTTTTAAACTAAATCATAGCCCTGATCTCAAATCGCCTTGACAAATGCAAAGAATTGCATCCCTGATTACAAGAAAAGAATCATTCCCTTGACAAGTTTCATGAAGTCAATCCCGATCGAGGCTCCCACCTTGATCTATGGAAGATTCCTCCAAAACCAAGCTTTCAGGGGAGGACTCACTCAAGTTGCAATGGCTCAAAATGACCCAAGTCAAAGAATGCCTGTCCCCACAGCTGCAAAGGCAGCTGGCCTGATCTAGGGAGATCAGGGTTGTTCCAAAATGGCTCTTAAACATGCATACTAATGTTGGATGCCTAGCCAACTCTGTCTTGGCCAATGTTAATACAGTGTTTGCGTGGTTGTTTTTGCCACTGCATACTTTTCACCAGGTAACTGAGGCAACCTTTCTGGGGCAAGTTACTGGCCCGTATTTATCTCCATCCCTACTGATGACGGTGTCTAAGGCAAATGGAGAGGCATAGACTTAAAGAATCAACCCTCCAAAATGCCACTGCCATTTCTGTAGTAGGCTTAAAGCTGGAAAACTGGAAGGTTCAAAGGTGTGCATCTCAAATGGGTAGAAGTAGGTAGAGCAAGGATATGGTCCCTGGGCAAATACTTATTCTAGAATACCTTTCCAAAACTGAGTCTATTTCTTTCTTTCAGGCTCAGGAATGATGCATCATAAATTCCTTTTTCATGCAGAGGAAACAAAGAGACCTCCCCAACCCCACCCCAGGCCCTCATTCAACCTCCCCTGGGCTTCTCCAGGGCTTGATACCAACACAGAAGCTGGTGTAGACAGCCTTAAGAACATCTCCTTGGCTTCAACATGATCACAAGGCATAATCAACAAAGGGATTTAAGGCATTGTCAAATCCATCTCTAGAATGCACAGACCAACCTGTACAGTTCGAGGTTGGCAGAGAAGCCCTTCTGTCAGTTTATCTAACCATATCCTCATCCCTTCATCTTGATCCAAATGACAGCATCTCAACTTATAGTCACCTGTCTATCTTAAACTCGATACATCTCCCTATTTGCTTCCCTGAAAGGAGAGTAGTAAAAATTAAATAAATAAATACTTAAAGAACGAAAGGGGATAGTATTGTGCAGAACCTAGAATGATTAACTTCAACCTGAAAAAGAAACTAAGAACAGTGCCACCTCCTTCCCTGGCCACCACAAACGAATCAATTCCTTTTCAGTTAGCAGCAAATGGAAAGAGGCTCCCCTCTGCCCTCACCATCTTTTCTAAACCCTTGGCAGGAAAATGCTCCTGCCCAGGGCCTGGCAGCAGAAATGAAATCACGTTCATAATCAGGGGGCATAAGCACTCAACAGATGACAGCTCTGTAGGGCTTTTCCCGCCAGCAAGGGCCTGTCTCTAATACTCAGTCTGCAACAACACCTGCACCAACCTCAGCCAGCCCCTAACTTAGGTTCCTCTCCAAAGGAAGGGACCAGCAGGTGGCTGTCCCTGGTTAAACCTTGGCTCTTTGCAGTGCCTTCTACCACCACGTGATCCTGAGTGTTCAATTTCTGAAACAGATCCATCTCCCCTTGGCCTCTGACAGGAGAGACCCATGCCGAGGATCCCCAAGCCCTTGGACTGCAATGGGAACTTCGATCCTTCCTCTGATGGCCTGGTGTAGTCACCAGCTTACTCCCGTTTTTAAAAAAATGGAATTTAATCGGTAAACAAGAGGAAGAGAAGTCCCTGCCACAGTCAGTAACAAAATCAGCTCTGTTGAGCGAAAGCCCAGAAACAGAGAAGACTCTTACATCAATCCAATATTGTCATCAAACACCCAGAATTTCCCATCTCTGCACTCTACCGTTCCATGCAATGGCTTCAGCCTGAGGTCAGCTGCCCTGTGGTTTGTGGAATGGTTGCGAGAAGCCCTCGGGCTGCATACCTCCTTTTTCCTAACCAACAGGAAAATTGGCTTCTTGTGTTTCTCTCTAAGGGCAAGGAAGGGGCCAGTATTGTGGTATAACAGGGAAAGCCACTGCCCTCAACTCTGGCACCCCATATGGGCACCAGTTCGTATCCTGGCAGCTCCACTTCTGATCCAGCTCCCTGCTAACAGATTGGGAAAACAGCATAAGATGACCCAAGACTTTGAGGCCCTGCCACCACCATGGGAGACCTAAAGAAGCTCCTAGCTTCAGCTTGGCCCAACACTGGTAATTGTGCCACCTGGGGAGCTAGATCTCAATCTCTTTCTCTCTCTGACTTTCAAATAAAAAAAAATTCATCAAAGCATTTTAGATTCTGCCTTTGCCTCTGCCAAAAGGAATCTCACTGCCAATCACAGGCTTTCATTACAAGTTTGAGTCAAGTAAGACTGAGGTTTCTGCAGTCACTCTTCTGGATTTATCTGCAAACCTCTTCTTGCTTTGTGACATCAAGCAGGTTACTCAGCCTCTGGAGCTCAGTTGCTTTGCGAGCAGGAATGGGTAACTGATAGGATCAACTGGTGCAGACTGAATGCAAGGAATAAGTAAGAAAATACATGTAAAGTACTTGCAGGGGGCCCACAATCCAAAAAGAATTAAGTGGATTTTGGCAATTATGATTACACAAAGCATCGCACACAAAGTCCCATGTTTCACAAACACGGAAATAAATGTAAATCAGGGAGACGCTGCCCATTCTTCTTCTTTGTACTTTTACCAATATAAATGTCCACATCCTGGAAGACTCAGTGCCTGACTGGAATGCACCACTTTGGGAACAACCTGTTTCATTTATCACACTGTTGCAGGGAGCTTGAAACTCTGATCATTCATTAACACATGGACTTACCCAAAACGATATCTCCAAATTTACTACTCAACAGTTCCATTGAAGGACCCCATAATTAATCCAATTCAGTCATTATCACAGCTCTACTAAACATATCATTAAACAGCTGAAACTGTTTTTTGTTTTTCATACTCAATTTGTTTCAACAAGAATCCAAATACTAATAACCAAATCAGATAATCTATGCAATACTTCCATGAGCTGCTGTAATTGATCTTCTCATTGATAATGGTTAGCACTCAGACTCACCCCAACAAGTAAATCCACAGGATGCTTTTCAGTTTGAATGAACAGCATAAACAGAACACATAACATATTTTACAGTAAAAATAAATTGCTAATCGCTCTAACACTGATAATTGACATAATTAAACTTTTCCTCACTACAGATATCATGCTAATTGCATAAGAATATAATATTCTATAATAGAGAATTAGTCTTGCTATCCCATTTTGTAGATGTGGAAACTGAGATCACACTTCTCAAAAGCAGAATTCGAATTCAAAAGTCCAGATTTGTTCCGATTCTAGGACACAAATCTTTGAATATCAAGAATGCTGATATAAGTTTTTACCTCTTTAACAAAATCTTTGGCAGTCTCCGAAATCTCATATTTGGGTAGGAAAAACAGAGCAGGCACCAAAAGCATGGGATTTAGAATGAAACATGAATCTGAATTCACTGTCAGTTGGCATTTGTTGGCTGTATGACCTGGGCTCAAGTGTGCACACTTTCTGAACCTGTTTCCTCATCTGGATTGACTGAAGACCCAGCAAGTGCAAGCACCAGCCAGTGCCCAGCGAGAGCCTGCCAGCTCACTACCCTCAGTAAGCACTGGAATTCACTTCCTCGTTTCCTAACTAACCCTCATACTCTCCTTTGAGGAGAGCAATTATTTAGGCAAACTTCTCACTGCTTCAGGTCCTGATGCCTTGTAAGAACACATTTTCATCTTTTAAATTTCTTTGAGCTGTTACGAGTTGATCAACAGTGTGTTCTTTTCTTCCAGATAATGCCTTATTAAAAATTCTCTCAATTATGCAAAGGAAGCCCGTCCTCAGCCTTGCTCAGGACTTGTTCAGCCTCTGTGGTCCCTCAACTCAGGGTTATGTGAGTCATAAAGCCAGATGCACCAATGAGACTGAAACTAGAACAGACCCTAAAGGAGGTCAGTATCCCAGGAGGAGCTTGGAGGATAAGAACGGGAGACGCAGTCACCCGACTCAGGAATAAGTCACCCATGATAAACATTTGCAGGGCCCGGCACTATAGCTCAACTGATAAATCCTCCCCATTGCATGCCAGGGATCCCATATGGGCACGTTTGTGTCCCAACTGCTTCACTTCCCATCTAACTCCCTGCTTGTGGCCTGGGAAAGCAGCAGAGGATGCCCCAAAGCCTTGGGACTCTGCATCCACAAGGGAAATCTGGAAGAAGTTCCTGGCTCCTGGCTCCTGGCTCCTGGCTCCTGGCTCCTGGCTCCTGGCTCCTGGCTCCTGGCTTCCTGCTTCAGATCAGATCAGCTCTGGTCACTGCAGCTATCTGGGGAGTAAACCAGCAGATGGAAGGTCTTTCTCCTTCTCTCTGTGAATCTGCCTTTCCAATAAAAATAAATAAATATTTTACATAAATAAATAAATAACACCTGTCACTCTTCTGACTTACCCAGTACCACTGAACTTCTTTTATATATCTGGGAAATTCCTTCCACTGTGAAGACCCAACTTGTAAGGTATAAGTCAGATACTAAGTCAGGTTGTTACGGTGCCCATGTCCTTGTGCCCTGTTCCCTCTGTGATATGGCTTTGCTGTTCCTTTCACTGGAGTTAACAGTCTGCTTCCAACCTCATCAGTCTCAACCTAAGTAATTTTGAGGGACTTTGAAGCCAAAGTCTCAGGAGACATTGCAATTTCCACTGTCAGACTCTCAGAACTGGATGCTGCCATGTAAGAGAAGCCAATCTGGCCTCCCTGAGGGTGAAAGGTGACAGAATGAGAGGCCCACCCAGCAGGAGCAGTCCCAAGACCTGTATGTGAGTTCACACCAGAACATCCAGGCCCATCTGAATGGCCAGATGATGCAGCCACATGAGTGGGAAAGACCCATCCAGCTAAGCCCACACCAACCTGTTAATCATACCATCATGAGCAAATACAACAATGGTGTTAAGTTTTGTTTTAGCTGTTTCTTACAAAGAAATAAATTTAAAAAAACACTTGTCAATACTCCTTAGAGCTAGAAAGAAAATACACGATGAAGATCCATCAACAAAACACAAGGTTTTGCCTCATGCTTTGATTGGAAGCTGATGGCTCTGGGGAACATTTAGAGATAACCTGGTTTCCAAGGGGCAGAGCACTGGTTTCCCAGGGAAAAGCTCTAAGCCCTAGGGTGAGCAGTGACATTTCTGTGATACAAAGGAAGCCACAGCAAACCATCTCCCCAGGTGACTTTGGGCAATATTTCTTCCCCTAGGCATGGTTTGGGAAGCATCATGAGAGGACTCTCCAAGCTACCTTGGTAGGAGTTCCCTCAAAAGTGGAGCCCAAGTTGAAGATATAAGTTCAGCAATCAGGATTGAAGGGAGAGGATGAATAAGAAAGAAAAAGAGTGGGACTTGCCATGTGGCATATCAGGCTAATCTTTTGTCTTTAGTGCCAAGATACCATAAGGGTTTGAGTCCTGGCTGCTCCACTTCCAATCCAGCTTACGGTCTGGGGAAGCAGAGGAGGACAACTCAAGGCCTTGGGTCCCTGAAAACAATGGGAGACCAGGAGGAAGGTCTTGGCTCCTGGATTTTGATCAGATCAGCTCAGTTCCTGCCATTGTGGCCATTTAGGAAACTAGGGAGTGAACGAGTGGATGAAAGCTCTTCTCTCTCTCTTTCTCTCTCTCTCTCTCCCTCTCCTTCTCTCTGTAACTCTGCCTTTCAAGTGCAAATAAAATAAATCTTTATAAAAAGTATCTTATAAAGAAAGAAAAGAAAAGGGAAAAGGAGTTAAATTCAATAAAGATGATAAAGTAGGGCTCTGTCTTACTGGGTAGTCATACAGAATGGAACTCAGTTTTCTCTCCAAAGGGAACATGGCTGGGCCCTGCCCTCTGGATTCCAGCCCCCATTTGTGGAATTTAGCACCTGGAAGCATTGATTTTCTCCACACTTAAGGCTGCCCCTTGTAAGAGTTAAGCAAGCCTCCTGGCTTTAGGAGGACCCCTGAGAAGGCAAGCGGGATACTGGGGGAGTCATTTCAAGGGTCAGTAGGAATGACTGCTATTTCCATAGCTAAAATCAGGAGTGATCCAAGTGGATGCCACCTGAGGACAGAAAATATTGGCTATGCTGCCTATCATTGTCTGCAGTTTAAAGGGAAAAGGTGGACAGAGGACTGAACTGTTGGCCATTTTCATGGTGTAAACACCCCTATCACAGCCAGTTGCAAGCCATCAAGATGACATCAACCAGTTCACAAAGCTCCTGAAAATTTCACAATGGCTCTCAGGAGTCAGTAAAAGCTATTTCCTGCCCACCACTGCATAAAATTTCTTGTTAACTTCCTTTTTCTTTTTGACAATACTTTAAATTCCAACCACGAGCAACTAAAATCCATTGCCATAAGGAATATCACACAGGTTGGGGAGCAGGAATTAGGTGAGTTACGCCTTCTGGCCTCTCTTCCCCCAATACCTCAGGGCACAATTTCTGATCTTAGATCCAGGTAATTGAGATCACCCAGGAATGCCACTCCAGGCAAGGCAAGGCATTTGAGGGGAAGGATTGGACTGACACATAAAGAAAGTCTTCCCATGGCAACCCATTCTCAATGTCAAGAAATTCTTCTTTGCTTGAAAAAGCAAAGCCCCCATGTAGCTATTTCAGTGTTGTTCCACCAGTTTTATTCTTGATGGTGGCAGAACAATCATCCACAGGCTTCTGTAAAGTAGCCTTTCAGATACCGGAAGGTTTTTCTTCTCCAGAGGAAATAGTCCAAGGTCAACCTTCTGTCAGCAATTCAATTTCTTGAGGCTTTTCAACTTCCCTGGGGCTTTCTTTCTAACCTCATCCAAGTTCTACATGTCCTTATTAGCTGTAGAACCTAGACCTGGACCCAGGCTTCTTGCTGAGTTTTGACGGCAGAGAAAAAAGGGAGAAAGGAGCCTTCTTAGAGCCTGGGCATCCAACGTGTATTTATAGATTCCATAGCACCAGCCTCTTTCCAATCTGGCAAACCCCCAACACAGGGCAAGGAGGTGACTGTCAGAGCAGAAGCAGTCACTTTTCTCACCACAACCCTCTGCCCTCTGCAAATACAGAGAAACATCCTAACAAAACCCAACAGCTGGCTACCTCTGCAAGCTCCAGAAGGCCTCCATACTCCAGCCTGTCCTCCCCACCACTAGCAACACCCCAAATCCTACTGACATTGGGCACCAAGACACTGGAATATTTCCAAAGTTGCAGCTGACTCAACCAGCTGTAAGAATTGAGTAGTTCTTGGAAGAATTATTAAACCCAAGAACTCACAGAAACCTAAAACATTTTAGCCTCTTTCCCTCTCACTAACACATGGATGCCTACATTGAAAACCAGTTTAAGGCTTAAAATAATGCCATCCAATAGAAACATTAGAATGATCCCAGTTATACGACATCCAGTTAAATCACAAACAGGAGTCATATGTGCAATTTTACATCACCTGGTAACTGCATTTTAAGGAAGAAAATTTAATTTTGATAACACATTTCACTGAACTCATATACATTATAATTTTCATATGCAGTCATAATTTTTACATTTTGATGTGATATGTACCTCCTTCTTTGCACTAATTTTTCAAAATCTGGCATGCAGGTGCACTTACAGCACATCTCAGTTCCAACCATAATCCAAGGAGGAGTGGCCCCCATATCAGAAGGCACAAGTTAAAACCAGTAATACTTGGAGCTGGCATGGTGGTTCAAGAAACTTATCCTCCACTTGCAGCACCAGCATCCCATATGGGTACCAGTTCATGTCCCATTTGCTCAACTTTCAATCTAGCTCGCTGCTCATGGCCTGGGAACACAGTGGAGGGTGGCTCAAGTCCTTAGGTTTCGGCACCCACATGGAAGACACAGAAAAAACTCCCGCCTCCTGATTGGATTATCTCCACCACTGAGACCAGCTGGGGAGCTAGCCAGCAGATGGAAGATCTCTCCCTCTCTCTCTAAATCTCTAAAATTTGTTTTTCCAATAAAAACAAATAAATCTTAAAAAAAAAAAAACTAGCGATACTCAAAGCATGGTCCCAGAAGTAGCATCAGTATCACCTGGTCAACATGTTAGAAGCACAAAATCCCAGGCTGCCAGCCAACCTACAGTGCCAGAAACTCAGTGTGGGGCTCAGCGGTTTGTTTAACAAGTGCTCTAGCTGAGCCCAATGCACATTCAAGTTTGCAAACCTTTCAGCATCAGAAAATCTTCCTCTGCTTTTGCTTTGTGTCATCACCAAGTCTAATGGGGGATATGAATCTTTGAAAAACTCTCCCCATCTCCCTGTTGCTAGGGAGTCTAAAATAGCTGCATACCATGAAACAATATTTTTCATTTTTATTTTTGTGCCAATTAAATGAGTTTTCCATTGGTATGTTCTTTTGCAAAAGATCCATTTGACCTTCCTTCTCCTTGAGTTTGAATTCAGCTCCTTCATCTTCTTCTCTTCTTATAGTGACCACAAGAGCAACCACTTTTCATACCTTATTTACCTAGGGTTGCCAAATTTAACAAATAAAAATGTGAGATACCCAGCTAAATTTGAATTTCAGAGAAATAACAAATTATTTTTTTGGTAAAAATATATCCCATGCAATAGTAATGGCTTAGACGTATATGCAAAATGTTGCATGTAATGTACCTAGACTAAAAATCATTGTTTCTTTGGATTACAAAGAGAACTGGGTAGACCATGTTTTATTTGCTAAATCTATGCATACCACTACCTCCTACTGATTCCAAACTCTGGTATTTCTGCAGAGTTGCAGAGAGTTTGGCCTCTCCGGCTTGCCCCTTGCTCTGATTTCCTGTTGTTCCTTTAGCTCTCCTCCATGTCTCATCCCAGGAGGGCCTTGGGCCAGCTGGGATGGAAATCACAGAGCAGCAGGATCAACTCAGAGAAATGCAGGCCTGTGCTCTCCTTCCCCAACAACTTGACTTGAACAAAAAAAATCAGTATAAACCCAGCTGCCCAACTGTTTTTCCCGGCCTTTCCAAGGATGAGTCCTCTGGCTTCCAGTGAATGCCAGCTGCCTCTCAGGATCAAGCTTTCATTAAAAAAAAAAAAAATCAGATCAAACAAAGAGAACACTGTCAATCAGAGCGGCACAAATGCAGCCACTTAGCTCCCAGCTCCAATCGGGCCTCCAGATTTGCACTATTGAAAAGGAAATTGGCCTCACTTGCTTCGAACAGCCCCAAAGTGGGGGATTAATACGGAAAGTGCCAAGTCATAATGAAATCTGGCAACAGCAGTGGGTTGTGTGGCATCATCCAATTACAGCAAACATAGACACTGCCCCAGGGGATAAGCCAGGCTGGACACCAAGCAAAATTAGGACCCTACACGGTAATTACGAGCAGAGAGAGGAAATTTGTTAGGATGCTACAAAAGCCAGAATGTTGGATGAATGTGAACACCCCAACAAATGTCCAAGATTACCGCTCCACATAGCTCCAGGATAGATGTTCTCAGTACAGGTCAGACCATGAGCTCCTCCTGCAGATGAAGTGCTCGTGATGCCAAAGCTAGCTTCTCACGATGCCTGTTCCCTGAGCCCACTGCGAGCCGTCTCCAAACCCACACGGTCCATGAAAGAGCACCTGCCTGGAGGCAGCTTTCTTTCTCTTTGCTCACTTTTAATGCTTTTTCTCAACTTGCCAGATTCTGGAGCTAGTAGGACAGAGCTAGAAACAGCTGGCAGGACTTGACCTTGAATAATACAAAGACCCTGCCATATGAGAGAACTTGAGGCAGAATAGATGCTAGACCAGAGACAGAAAAAGACTTCAGGAGTTCATCTCATATAAATCCACATGATCTGAACATGCAGCTGATGGATAAGTACAGAAATGCTGTACCCTGTGTCTGGGCTCTCCCCAGCTTCAAGTTCAGAAAGCATTGTTGTGTTTTGCCCTACCATCTCTTCTACACTTAAGGGAGCATAAATATAGTTCTTCAAGTGAACAAAAAGGGCTATAAAACCTGGTTTTTTCAGCATATTGCTTCATCTTGACATAATTTTTTAATGTGAGTGCTGTAGATTCCAACCCAATAGTAGGATAAAAGTGACATTCATTTATTCTGTTAAATATGACACAACCCACTTGATTTTTGTAACAATAAAGCACAAAATAGAGTTGAATACCAACTGAATAAATTTGGGGTTAACATATATCACCTATTTTCAGAGACCAGCAGAAAATAAAGATATAGTGGAGATATGAATCTCATATAAATGATGTAATAGGAAGGAAGAACATTGCTGTTTTTTATAAGATATATTTTGAGCCAGAAAACCTAGAAGGAAGACAGAATTTTTTGTAGAGAGAAAACTTGGATTTTGTTCTGAAACAAAGCTATCAAAATATTTGATTTTGGAAGAGGGGCCCAAGAAAGGGTTTAGACAAAGAGAAGATACATTGATTTTAGCTAGATTGTTATAGGATTCAAGGACTGTGTTGGTGGCTGCTCACTTGTAATTGAAGGAAGAGATTTGGGAAACACGGAAAGAAGAAAGGGTTTAAGAGAGAAATGGGAAGCCCAACTGAATAAAGGAGTCTGTGAACTTTGGAAGAAAATTAGAAAGTTTTGGGGGCCAGTGCCTTGGCTCAACTGGCTAATCCTCCACCTCTAAGCACCAGCATCTGTGGAAAGCGGGACTATGCCCCAAGATGGCACTTGTTATTGTCTTCTCACGGCACAAAGGCAGTAAACAAGTTTTAGGAAGTTGCAGAAGATTGGTTCAAGGTCTCATGCAGTCTGCATGGTGTGCGCGTGATCAGAGTTGTGATTGGTGTGTGTGTGCGTGATCAAGGCTGTGATTGGTGTGTTTGATGCGTGGCCAAGCAGCCCTGTTGGAATTGGCTGTTGATAGGGTTTTAACCTAAGTTTGAGAGAGAACAAAGAGAAGAAGAACAAAGAGGAGTAGTGGTAGAGTAGTAGTAGTAGTAGTAGTAGAAGAGGAAGCCTGTAAATATGCTGTAGTTACTGTCCTTCTGTATTATACTTGGATTTCTTGTTTTGTTATGTTATGTAATTAGTTTGTCCTTCAATAAATCCTCATAAGAGCAAGCACCTGTGTCGGAGCTTCACTCGCTGGACGAGGGACCCCGTTAAGCATCCCATATGGGTACCAGTTCGTGTCCAGGCTGCTCCACTTCCCATCCACCTCCCTGCTTGCAGCCTGAGAAAGACTGGGCCCTGCACCCACATGGGAGCCAGAAGAAGCACCTGGCTCCTAGCTTCAGATCAGCTCAGCTTTGGCCATTTGAAGCCATTTGGGGAATGAACCAATAAACAGAAGATCGTTCTGTAAAACTGCTTTTCCAATTAAAAAAAAAAGTCTCATGGTAGCGACGGTCAAGAAGAATGTAAGAGACAGCAACAATATTTCCGGAAATGTGCAGTGGGAGCCCAACCTTGGCAATACATGTCTATGCAAGAGTCTTAGGTTAAAGGAACTTTGCAAAAAAGAAGTGCCTGCAATGCTCAAGATGATGTAGGGGCATGCAAGTAGAGGGCAGAACACCACACATGAAAGCAAGAACTAGAGGAACCAGAAAACAGAACAAAAGGCAAGCCCAAGAACCCAAGCCATCTGGGAATCATCGGAAGTATCAGAAAGAGCTTCACATTTCCTGCACTACCTGGGACACAGGCTGGAACCAAAGTTGTTCTATTCTAAGTAAAGCTAATACCCAAAACTGTAGATGCCTGATTTCTACTTCCAGAATTAGAGCTATTCAATATTGGGGGGGAAGAAGGAAAGAAAGGTAGAAAGAAGGATGGAAGGAAAGGGTAATGGGGGAGAAAAGAAACATGAACAAGATTTTGAAAGATAGGAATCTGGTGTCTAAAGTTTATCTGGCATCAGTTTAACCCCAAAAGATGTACATAATTTAGACATCACAGATAAGACAAGTAATATTGGTACCGATCAAGATAAGGCAAGTGAGATAAATGCAAATAAGGTTTGTTAATTACAGTGTATAGAGGCAGGTTATAGACAGGTTATAAGGAAAACTCTTAAGTCAGACTCCAGCATTTCAATTCCAAGCCCCATGACTTTCTAATACAGTAACCTTGATAATTTATCTAACCCTCTCTGAGGATATTCCTCACCTATAGAAAAAGGATAATAATATTTTTCTTGCAAAATAGTTTGCAGAACAACTGAGATAATAATGCATGCCTATTAGAATTCCATTTCTGGCATTGACAAACTGGGTTATTTCAGGCCAACATCCCCAGTGAGTTGAATCAGAAAAACTGAACAAGGGCCGATATTGTTGTTGTACTGCAGGTTAACCCTTCAACACCAGCACCCCTTATGAGAGTGCTAGCTTGAGTCCCAGCTGTCCCACTTGCAATTCAGATCCTTGCAAATGTGCCTGGGAAGACGGCACAAGGTGGTCTAAGTACTTAGGTCCTTGCCACCCACACAGGATCCCTACATGGAGTCCCAGACTCCTGGCTTCAGCCTGGTCCAGCTCCAATCACTACAACCATTTAGGGAATAAACCAGAGTATTGAAGATCTCTTTCTCTATGTGTCTCTCCATCTTTCTCTAGCTCTACCTACCAAATAAAAAAATTTAATTGTATTGACAGAGAATATTTTTACTTCTCAGACAGAAACTTAAATACTCATAAAATAAAATAGTCTAGTTAGTAGTCTCCTTAATTTCCCTTTATGAATTAATATTATATGTAAATAGAAATATTTGATCTGAGTATATATTAAGATATATAATATGTGTCTATTTTATATGCATATCTGTATATATTCAGAAAATTTTTATGTGTATTTTTGATACGACTGACATTCAAATAGCACATTTCACGAGTTATGATCTATAGTAGCTTTATCTCAAAACCCAAGATTAGAAATCAAAATAATGGTAGTTTAAAAATGTTACATTAGTGTAGAGTTCCAAACACTTAGCATCAACAATGTACACCAAGCTGCTGAGACCTCCTAAGCCTGCTGGGATCTTGGTCAGACCTTCAAGTGGGTGGCGCAGGAATTGCCCAGCCATTTTCTGGCTGGTTAAGAGACCACCAATGACGAACTTCTTACCTGGAGGTTCCTGCCCAAAAAAGGGGGTGGGGAGGGTCAGACCCTTCCTCAAACCTCCAGTGTTCTCCCTCTCTCCTTTTAAAAGACATCCCACTTCCGGGCCCTCTCCCAGGAGGTGCTTTCCCCTTCCCTCTTTTTTCCATGTTCACCTGATCACTTCGCAAATAAAACTTCTGTGCCTGCAACCAGTTCCTGGTTTTTTATGTCTATATTAAACTGAGAGAAGAACCCACCGAGCTTTTCTGGTTACAGTTATCTCAGTTCCTTCACATAGCAGGAAAAACATGCTTTTGACCTTCAGCTTCTCCTCTTTGCTCTTTCATGATTCAGCCATCAGAAAAAGACTAAAAATTAAAGCATTTCCTTCCTCAAATGCCCCTGGAGCAACACTCACTATACAGCTTTGAGCACACACACATCCTTCGTGACGTAACTTCACGGAGGTTAAAAACGTGAGTACAGTTTGCCTCCAAACCTTGTCCCAGAAAATCAGAGCTGGACTGTCACGAAAGTGGTAACAGCAGATTTCATCCAGGACTGTTACAATGGAGAAGAAAGAGACTTCAGCACAGACCTGGGCTTAATTCTGAACACAGGAGAGGCAAGTGGGAATGACAGGCAATGAGCAGGGAGAGGGCCGATGGGTAGAAAACAACAGGTGAGCAAGAGAGCCCAGCTGAAATAAACCAGCAAGATTCTCTCTGAAGACAGCCAGAGGGACTAGCCAGCAACCCCGGGGAGCTGAATGAAGAATTCCAATCTGACTTTAGATATCAAGAGTGATCAGAGATGACGAATAGAGGCACAGGTGTAGTTGAGCTGACTTAACAGAAATCTTGCTAAAACTGAACCATGCGCAGATGGCAAAGTGAAAAAGAATTTTACTAAAGCTTAGCCAAAAAGATAATATTTATCAACATCCTGTCTGCGGGTCTTTTTTCCCCCCCTTTTACAAGAACTCTACTTTATTTGAAGCCTATCTATTTATCTTCACAACTTTCTAACAACAAAGAGCCTAGTGGGTATTACTTCCTCAAAATATAGCTTCCTGATGTTCTGTTCTGCTGGAAGGGAAAAATAAAAATCAAGGAAGAATAGAGAGGCGGAACAACAAGGTAGAAGGGAGAGAGACATGGAGGGAAAAGGAGACAGAAAGAGAAGCAGGAGAGAAAAGGGCAAAAGCAGGAGAATGAAGGAGGGGAACAAACTCTGGCCAGCAGACTAAGAGATGGTGATGCCAACCACAAGGCAGACAGAGCAAAAGACGCAGCTGACCAAGGGCCAGGAGGAGCAGATGACGAGCTCAGCAACAGGGCGCTGCTCCTTGGCCAGCTCAGCAACAGGGCGCTGCTCCTTGGCCTGAGTCCTTGTGAACACTGGATCTTCAGACAAACCTAATGAAGTATTTAGTACCAGCAATGCCATTCAAAAGAATGCTCAGGATTTTCTCGATCTGTCTTTGCATTTGGCTCTTTCTACCAAGAGGTTTTTTTTAAATTTTTTATTCATTTTTACAATGACCCTGGGAGAAATATGAAATGCTTGCAATCATTTAGTTTCCGGTCTCATATTGGAACTTGCATGACTGGGTCTCCCAAGGGTTAATTCTACAGTTTAGCTTGTTTCTCAAGGGGTAACAGATGGACAATCTTGGCCTGATACATTTAGCCCCTGGCTTGAACCCAAGTTCCTCTTCCCTGCTTCCCCTTTTTTAAGATGCCCTTGGGGGAGCTTAGGAGTTGCTTGAGCATTGGGAAAATACTGGGAGGAACTAAGCAGACTATAAAAGGCAGGCCAACTTCAAATAAACGGCATTCTCTTTACAAGAATGACCCACTGCGTGTTGTCTTTTTTGTAACCCTAGTCCCTCGGCTTGGCTCGGGGTACGCGGCGATGCGGGCATTGCCTCTTCTTTTCTTCACTTAGAAAAGAAGAGGCTTTCTCCATAAACATCCTGCCAAATCTACAGTATATGATTCTAACCATGCAGTAACCCCATTCATCATAGTGTAGGTAAAGGAAAATTGCGCGTGTATGTTACAAAAACACTAAACAGTTGTACATCAACCTTATCTGTTAAGATTTGTCCAAAGTTCTAAACAACATATTAAGGTGCTTTGCACAATAAATAATAATCTTAACAACTGAATTGTTTACTTTAGTCCAGAAAAAGGTAGGAATTCTGCAAGTCAGCGCTCCAGTCAGAAACCTGGATATCTGGGACACAGAGTGTGGCTCTAGAGAGGAGTGCCATGTGAAACAGAACATAAGATAGGGCCGAAGTGCCCACTTCCAAGGGCTTTATGGGAAGTTTCCTTACCGGTTCTCAATCTTTGGGGAAGAGTGTGATCCAGTACTTGCTGGGAAAATGTATCCAAAGGACACAGTTTCAATCCTCAAAGATCTCAAGTTCAGTAAGGAAGAAATTCAAATGTGAAGAGTTCAAAAATATCACAAGACTAATTACTCAGACAACCACAAAAAATCAGGCATGAAGAATTTTTAATTTCCAGAGGAATTGCAGAACTACAGAGAATGCTTCAAGCTACCCTGGAATAAAAACTTTCGACAGAGAAGAACTCAAACTGGGCCTTAACATTAGCATTGGATTTGGACAACAATCAGAGCTCACTGTGTGCCTGGCAACAGGCTTTTATACTTCAAATAAAAGATCTTATTTAATAGTCACAAACCATTACGGTAAGTTTGACAAAACTGTCTCTATTTTGTGAGATTTTGTAATGTGGTCCAAGGTCAGGATTCAAACTCAAGTATAGCTCTGAAATCTCCGCTTCCTGCTCCCCCCAACACAGAACATGACCACCTGGTAAAAGTTCCAAGTGACTTAAGAAGTCACTTGGAAATTTCTGGAGAACAGGGACCAATACAATGGCTCAGTAGCTGAGTCCTCACCTTGCATATTCCAGGATCCCATCCAGCACCCTGCAGTGGTCTGGGAAAGAAATAGAGGATGGCCCAAAGCCTTGGTGTAAGGAGTTATTCGAATATCCCACCCTGGACCCAGCGCCATTTCCTCTTTCTCACAGCTCACAAAATTCGCGCCAGTCTAGCCATCCACCAATCAGATGTGACCTGGCATTCCACCTGAGAATCCCACCCCCAATCTTCCAGCCCCCTCCCCAACCCCACTCACTCACCAATCATCCCTAGGCATTCACCTGCAGTCGCCAATCCCCTGGGGCCTGCCCTCAATCCCTCCATATCCCCAATCCCCAACACCTTGCAGACAAAAAGGCTCCCAGGTGCTGCTCTCTCTCTTCTCCTTCCTGCCTCACTTCCCCTTCCCCTTTTCCTGCTGGTTTCCACCACCACCACCACCACCACCCTCCCCCATTTCTGCCCCACTGGAATAAACCTCCTAAGATGCCTCACTGCGTCTGGTGTTTTCAGCTCACGGTAAAGAACCAGGTTGCGGAAATTAGCTGCGTGTAATAATATCATAATATCATATTAACTAGAACTCAAACTGTTTTAAATAACTAACACTTGGGACCCTGCGCCTGCATTGAAGACCTGGAGGAAGTTCCTGCCTCCTGGCTTCAGATCAGCTCATCTCCACTTGGGGAGTGAACCAGCAAATAGAAGATCTTTCTCTATAAATCTGTTCTGCCTTACCAATAAAACTAAAAATAAATCTTTAAAATAACAAGAGCGAGAGAGAGAGAGACAGAGAGACATTCCTGGAGAACAGAGTCAAACAGAGTCAAACAGCTGGACAAGCAGACAGAGAGAGCCTACCAAACCATAAATGGCAGGTAATCACCAAGCTGAAATCAGCAAGTAATACAGTGCACTTGAACTGTGAAGGACTTAAACCCTTTCACTACAAATATTCCCATTTCTTGTTCTCTCTCATTTCAGCAGTACTGAATTCCTACTTAGGAAAAATGCCAGACCTCTAGAACTCTTCACTTTGAGCCCAGGATCATCTGCATGTGGTTTTGCATATGTTTGCATATCAAGTTCATTCTCTCCCCCTCTTTGGTTATGGGATGTTAATTAACTGACTAGTGCAAATCTTTCCTCCAGCAGTCTTATCCTCTCTGGCCTCCTCTGTCTGCTGCCCACCCGAGGTGCAGGCCATCCACCCCAGGGAGAATCAGGGGCCTTTCTGGCAGTGAGCAGCTGACAGTGCTGCTCAGCAGCCCCGGCCCTGAGGCTTTGGAGAAGAGTGCCTGCCCCACCTTGTCGGGAAGAATGACAGCAAGCACCTGCCCTTGTGATCCCTGCTGCCCTTACTGAGGCTGAGATGCAGAGAGGAGGTGTCCAGAACCAGTGGACTTTAAATAACAACTCAGGCGAGGGGAAGGGGCAGGGGGCAAGAAAAGGAGCCTGAGGTTATCTACAGAGAAGAGAGAAGAGTTCAAGATAGAAAACAGAGAAACACAGCCAGCTGTACTTTCATTATGCTCCACTGCTTTCCCTGTCTTTGTTCTTTGCTCCATTCAAAACTATGAGACACAAAGCCCCGCAAAATGAGCAGAACTAGACTTACCTGGAAGGAAACTACCAGCTCCCCTGTCTACATACAACACAGGTATAGGAGCAATCCCCAAAGCCTGCGCAAAACCCACAGTCAGCGTCCAGAAACCTTGACAAGCTGCTTAAAGCCCTGCCCAAATTTCCTTCCCTGCCTGTCCCCTGGATCTGACCACCTGCACAACCCAGTGGCAATGGTGTCCCTTTGTGCCTATTATCCAGAACTAGTCAAACCTGGATTCTTTTTTCCTAGAAAGTAAGGTATGAACATCCTTACATACGGTGTTCTTAACTCTTGACGGGGTCATCCTTTTAGTACTTGAAATGTCTCCCCCACTCAGCTGTGATAATGACATCAAAGTGTTACCTCCTCTTCAGGTTAGAAAATGGAATGCTCAGACTATTCAAAATACAGTGTGGGGACACAGGAGACAGGGTGCTCTTCCTTTGTGCCCCTAATTTCATCTTTCCTGTGGATACCATGGGACTGATCTTGAAGGCAAACCAACTTTAATGACCTTAAGATATTCTGGAAGAAACAGATATGCTTGCACAAGAATCTACAGCCTGTGTCACCAAGGATGAGCAGAAATATTATTGGAACAAATATTCTTTTTTTTTAAAGATTTATTTAAGGCGGATATACATAGAAGAGGAGAGACAGTGAGAAAGATCTTCCATCCGATGATTCACTCCTCAAACAGCTGCAACAGCTGGAGCTAAGCCAATCCGAAGCCAGGAGCCAGGAGCTCTTCCAGGTCTCCCACATGGGTGCAGGGTCCCAAGGCTTTGGGACGTCCTCGACTGCTTTCCCAGGCCACAAGCAGGGAGCTGGATGGGAAGCGGGGCTGCTGGGATTAGAACCAGTGCCCATATGGGATCCCGGGGCGTGCAAGGTGAGTACTTTAACCACTATGCTATCGTGCTGGGCCCTGGAACAAATATTTCTAAGGAATTAGATTTAAGTCTGTCTTCTGCTATGTCAATGGAGTATTTTGGTTTGGGGTCCAGGAGATGAGAACTAAACTAGATGCATGTGGCAGGCAAAGAGTTAACAGGGCAGTCATGGTTTTTGTTTGTTTGTTTGTTTGTTAACAAAAGGCAGAGATAGAAAGGGGGGCGAGGAGTCTTTCATTTGCTGATTCAGCACTCAAAGCCTGCAGTTACTAGTATAGGGACAAGCTAAAGCCAGGAGCCAAAAATTCAATCCAGATTTCCTATGTGAGCGGCAGAAACCCAACCACCTGCTGCTGCCTTGGTGAGCATTAGCAAGAAATGGAATCATATAGGATGGCACATCCTACTCACTTTGCCAAATTGTCTCAGTAGCCATGACATAACTGTGAGGAGTCAGACAGGATAGCTGGGGTCTCTGGTCCCTGGTGAAGTTACCCTTTAAAATCTAAAAACTTGCTTCTCCCCATTTCTTACCCATCCAAGAGCACATTTTCCCCTTGAGGGAGAACCAAAGGACAGAACCAACATCACTTCCCCTCTCTTAGCAATACCAGAATAAAAGGAGGGCACCCACCACCAGTGTCATGCTTCTGATGTCCTTTGGTTCTGGACGAGGTGATAGACATTGCTGTCCATTGTGAATGAGGGTTTTTTTTTCTGTCAATTGAGTGACTCATTTGGACCCCCCCTCCTTGAAGCCCCCATCCTGTCCCTACAGGGAGGAGCCCTCCTTCTCCCTTTCCTAAGTAAACCTTGCTTCGCAAACCAGCATCGTGAGCATGAAAATCCTTCTTTTGTGTGAGACAAGAAGCAAGGTTGCTGCTGTTTCATGTCAATTCTCCACAACACAACCATACTGAGAATTTCCAAAGCCAGATGAGAACAACCATAGAAACACTTTCTTACACATAAACAGTAAGTATCACTCTTTGCATACATGTTTTATCACTTATTATTGACATAATCTCTAACAAAATATTTTGTTACCTTTTTGAACATTCATTGCATACAACCCTGAAATGGTTGTATAGATATAATGGTACTAAACTATCTTTAAAACTCTCAGCCTTTCTCTTTGCCCTACTACACAAACACACCCCAGCTTCCTGGACTTTCCTGGATTTTCTCCTCTTCTTTCCTTTGCACAAGGGCTCTTGCCTTTTCCAGGTTTGCTCTGGGGAGCTTTTGTGAAGCAAAGCTGGGGAGAAGAGTAGGAAACAGCAAGAGGCAGGACCAGAGACACCAAGGCCAGGCCTGAGGGGGCTGGTTTTTCAGAAAGTTAAAAGCAAAGTCACTGGAGAGCCAAGGGGATGTGAGAGAATTAATCAAATAGAAAAGGTAACTGCTTAGAAGTGTTGCTGTGGTCTTTGTATCCAATCTTGGATGTTTGAAAAATTATGAGAACTGGGGATATTATAAAATTGTCTTTGGTTCCTGGGCTATTTCTTTGACTACAACTTTGAGACTGGGTCACATGTGGTCACAGCTTCAACAGGGTTGCATGTGCTAATCCTTCTTGGTTTGTGCTTAAAACCTAAAAAAGTAACTGAAGAAGAGAAAGTGGAAAACTGAAAAAGAAATTGGAAGAGAAATGGCTCTGTCAGTACAACTCCCACCCTCACCCTCTATCAACCAAGAACCTTGCCATGGCATCTTGCCTACAGACACTAAAATGAATATTGTGTTTGTATATGCAGCTAGTCATTCTGCAAGAACAAACTAAGTTTATAGTAATAGAGCAATGTTTCCAGGGTGACTTTGGTTTTCACATTCTCTCCCAAAGTGGCTGTAAAAACTAAGTAATACAACATCTTTAAAAACTATATAAAACTACACAAATATAACATTTCAGGCAATTGATCTTGAATCATAAACTTTGCCAAAAAAAAAATACAGGAGCAGGTGAGCATTTGGCATAGATGTTAAGCTGCTAGCTTAGATGTCCATGTCCCAGCTCATCTAATCCAGCTTCCTGTAAATGGGAACCCTAAGAGCTAGTAGGTGATGACTCATGTATATGGATCCCTGCCACCCACATGAGAGACTTGGATTGAGTTCCCAGCTTTTAGTGTCAATCTGACCCAGCCCAGACTATTGTAGGCACTCAGGAAGTAAACTAGCAACTAGGAGATATCAATGTCTCTCTTTAATTCAAAAACAATACAAAGGTCTGAAGCAACAATTATTCAGACTTCTATCAGAATATTAAGAAAACAAAAGCAAATGTATTTTGTCTCTCTAGCATCCCACTACCTTTAAATCTGCAAGAATATCTAACTTAAGTCCCCTACGATGTATTAGAAGATTTCTAGCTAGCTTCCAGGGCATCTTCATGACCTCTTGCTCAATTTCTTATTCCTGGTGTTCTCTCAAACTATTTCTTCTCACCCTCCGACGCCATACTTCCCTCTGTCCTGTACCAAGTCCAACATGGCTTTTCCTGTTGGAACTCCAAAATGCCACCCACACTAAAACCATTGCATAGTGCAAACAGATTTTTATTAAAGGATGAGCTATACACAGCTTACACTTTGATCTCCTAGGTGATTCTCAAGCCCAGGATCCTCCCCAATGGACACCTCACCTTCTCAGCATCCCAGTGACCCATCAAGAGGTTTCTCTTTCCCTATCGCTCCCCTCCTCCCATCCACTTGTCTTTGTTTTCACAATTTTATGGAGCAGAACATTTTTGATCTCCCTTAGTGTCATCTTCTCTGCAAATCATCCTTAGCATCAGGAGTGCAGAGGCTTCATCTTTCGCACCACAGAGACCATTAGAGTAGTTTTCCTATACAAAGATCCACCTCCCTCATGTGACGATGCCACTGGCCTGGCACAGTGTGTCCACCCAGCTGTGTCCTCAGTTCTTGTTTGCAGTGGAGATTTTCTTTCTTCCTGTTCTATAAGCAGATGCTGGTGAAAGAGAGGGAGGGGCTTGAAGAGCTTTTCTGGAACTAGCCAGACCATTCTTTCTACTTAGTGTTTGATTTTGCATGGCTACTGACAGCCAGCATGCTCAGTCTTCCTGCTGCTTTCCATGTCTGTGTAATGAGAGAACAGCTGATGCCTGTTTTTAACAAAGTCAAAAAAATAATAATAATAATGAAGAATTTCAGTGTGCAAATTGAAGTTATTCTACTGCCCCAACTCAAGTGAAAGGGCCAATAAGTGGGCCCATGGAGTTATACACTCTCCTAGGGTGAGGATCCTCAGTTGCATAAACAATTAGGAGGGAGCCAGTGTGGGTCAGTTCTGAAAACCTAGCCCAACCTGTTTTCTTGACAATTAACTACACGAGTCAGGGCAACTGCCCTTGGCTTGGACTTATAAGTGACTGCAGAGAATCACAGTGCATTCAGGGTGGGGTAAGCGAGGGGTTTGACAGCAGACCTGAGTTCAAACATGAACTTTGCCTCTTTCTAACATTGCGATTTTGAGGCTCTGAATATTTCACCTGAAAACTGCCTTTAATAAATTCTGAATCAAAATAGAAAATGAGTGGATGAATGTTTTGATGAACACTTGAGTGGGTGGGTGTGTGGGTGTGTGGGCGTAGAGGATGAGAGTCTGTGAAAGGAAAATGAAGAAAGCCTAAGATCTTCCTCTCTGTCTCTCCTCCTCTCTGTATATCCAGCTTTCCAATAATAATAAATCTTAAAAAAAAAAAAAAGAAAGAAAAAGAAAGCCCACCCAGCTTATTTTTCAGAAATTATTGAGCATCTAAAAGAGGTTGGTGTTACTGTGCGCTGGGTTTTGTTTTGCTCTAGAATCAGGAAAGGCGCCAACATTAGACTTTTCTGGAACTGCAGATTATGCATCTCTAAAGGGTCACCACTGACGGAAGTACAGTAGCTGCAAATGACACCTGTCAGGAACAAGGCAAAAGGACAGCAGACAAACTTCTTCCCCCAGTTTCCAGGTCTCTTCCGGGCCTCGTCCCACCCTCCCTCCCATCCCTGCTCCCATATTTCACACTGTCCACCCCTCTTTTCTCAGCCTGTTACGTTTTATCCTAAAGCAGTACTTGTTAAAGGCTTGGTGACCACTCCAGCAATTTCCTTTGAGGAGACTAACACTGCAGCCAAAGCTTCATTATTATGCTAATCAAACTTGGTCTGAGCTGTTCTCATAACTGCCACATTAAAGCATCCCACGCAGGAGAGGTCTCCAGGGCCATCTGCATTGTGTTAGGAGAATATTAACAAAGATCGAGTCTAGAAAGAATTGATTTTGAGCCTAACCACCATGCAAATGCTCCAAGTTTCACTGTCATAAATAAATAAATACATAAATAAATAAATAAATAAATAAATACAAACAAGAGAGCACAAAGCTTTAGAGGAGGGAAAAGAGAAGAGGCCTGTATGGGGAAAAAATTTTAAGACTAATTTTTATTTGAAAGATAAAATATAGAAAAAAAGAGAGACAGAGAGAAAAATCTTCCATCTGCTGGTTCACTCCCCCAAGTTGCTGCAATGGCCAGAGTTGAGCTGATCTGAAGCCAGGAGCTTTTTCTGGATCTCCCACATAGGTGCAGGGTCCCCAGGCTTTGGGCCATCCTGTACTGCTCTTCCCGGCCACAAGAAGGGAGCTGGATGGGAAGATGAATATCCAGGACACAAATCAACACCCATGTGGGATCCTGGAGTATGCAAGGCAAGGATTTAGCCACTGAGCCATCAAGCTGGGCCTGGAACATGTCTTCCACTGCCTAGCATGCTTTGCTGATACCAAGCTGAGGACAAGTGTCACTAATTTGATATACAAGGAACTCAGACCTTGGGATTGGGTCTTACCAGTTTCAAGGTCTTACCAGTTTCGAGTGACAAAGCATTAACCGCATGCAGGCCAGTCAGTGACAAAGTTGGGGAACCAAACTGAGCCAGCTTGCTGAAGTACTCACAATGTAGAGGCTCAGAAAATGGCACCACGAAGTATGGTGTGTTGACACACTGAGTTCTTGGAACAAAAGCCAGCAATCTTAGAATCAAGATCTCTGTCCTTCTCCCCACCCATCATTCCCCATTCAGTGGACATCTGAAATATAGGGTGGGGCTTTCACTGAAGTTCCCTGTTCCTTCAGAAAAGATGCAATTGTCTTGAGCCTCATCACCACAATCTCACAAAGCAGGGAAAATTAACTCAAAGAAGGCAAAAATTAAATACCATAGACAAACTTTGATTCATGTCCTTGAAAATTAATTTTCCTAGATTGCCTACAGTTTCTTATTTTCCCCTCCCCTAGGAAGCAGGGCAAACTTGTATAAGCACCTTTTTGTAAAGGTTGATTTGTTTATTTGACAGTCATAGAGTTACAGAGAGAAAGAGAGGAAGAGAGGAAGAGAAGGGAAGGGAGGGAGAAAGAGAGAGAAGATGGAGAGAGATTTTCCATCCACTAGTTCACTCCCCAAATACCTATAATGGCCAGGGATGGGCTAAGCTGAAGACAGGAGCCTAGAGCTCTATCTGGAGACCCACATGGGTGGAGGGGCAAAAGTATTTGGGTCATCCACAGTTGCTTTCCCAGGACAATACCCAAAGTAGAGCATTCATGACTTAACCTGGTGTTCATATGGAATGCCCATGTGGCACACATTGGATTAACCTACCATGTCACACTACCAGCCCCTTGTATTAGCTTCTAAATCTCATTGGATAATGGGTGTTCACTTTCTTGTGGTGCCCTGTGTGTATTATAGACATGTATGCCTCCCCTCTTCTCCTATTCCTCCACCTATTGTCAGTGCTGCTTCAGCAGACTTAAGCACCAAGCCTTCACAGGGTAAGAGGGAAGCACCCTTTGCCCCTCCAGAGGGACAGGGCAGCTCCTGAGGCAGGTTGGACACTTGGAACAGAAAAAGCACGCTTCCATCGCACATCCTACTTAGATGTGCTTGAACTGCTTTTGGGCAGCATCAGATGGGAAAGTGGGGGAGAAAAAAAGCCCACAAAGTCCAAGGAGTTGTCCCAGTGTTTCTGGACCCTGCAGGGAGAGTGAAAGCAGTGGTCCTTGTTCTGAGAGCAACAGTGAGGAGGAGATGGGTCTCCCTTCCTTCCCAGCTCAATCAGGCAGCCATGCCAAATGAGGAGGGCTGGGCCCCTCAAGTTCCCATACACACCATGACTCCACCAGCAGAACCCCATAAGCACTCATCTTTCCTAGGGACTGCATCCCCCCTCTGCTTCTAGCCCCCAAATAAAGCATCACTTGGTGCCTTGCCCATGAATGAGCGAAGATCCCCACATTCTCACATCTGTTTCTCACCAAGACATCTATAGCCCTTCCATCTCTCCCACCAAATTCTGAACACTCGCTATTTAAATTAGGTTCAGGATTTCACCCTTCTAACTAAGAGAAAAGAGACGCCCCATGCATGGCGCACTGCCTAGGAGTCGCTGTTGGCTCCTGCTTCCCTTGTTGCCAGACACCTGCATGTTCTCCAGGTGCTTGGGGAAACCATCTATTCCTGTTGAGATCTGCAGCCAGGGACATTCCCCTCATACCTCAAGGGTAAGCACTAAATATTGGTTAGTTTAAGTCAAAGGTGTTGATTCCATTCTCTCGACAATGGTAGATTTAGGCCCAGGTGTATAAGACGGAGAGCACTGTTGTAGTTATTCTAACTATGGAACACAAGCCAGGGACTTCCCTTTTCCTGTATGTGGAGGAAAGTATGTAAGTATGTACATATGAAAGTATGTAAGTCATACTACATTTACTCATGTTACAGGTAAAGTTAAAGGTTTACACAAAGCCACTGGGAGCCCAACATCTCTAATCTGTGGAACCCAGTGTTGGAACTACCTACTGTGGCTTGTAGTTATATGAGATCCTGGTATTCTCAATATTCTTGAGGTCATCTTTGTCTACATAATTTGTCACTTGGAAATAAAACTGTCCTTGCACAATCCCTCTCTCTTTTGTAATAGAATCTCATTTACTGGATGATGTGATTAGCTAAACCAACTGGTAGTTTCATTTCCTCACCAGAAACTGGTCTAAGGTGAAAATGTGACCCAAATATCCCCATGAAAAGGAAACGGATATTTTCTGGGAGTTTCCAGGAAAAGTTTAGAAGGAAAATCAAAGACTCAAGAACAAAGAGAGATTGTTCTTCCTCTACTGAACAACCTTGGGCTTGTATGTCCCATGGATGGCACTACGGCAGCCATCTTAGAGTCATGAGGGGCACAGGTCTAAGAACCAAGTTTATTTGTTGGTAAGTTGTTATTGCTAAAGGAATTTCAAATATGGTTTTCAACTACATGACCACATGATGATGAGCTTTGGCTTCATAGGTAAGCAATGGATTACTTGGGGTTTTCTGTCTAGTCACCTGTCTTCCAAAAACAAAAAGGAGGAGTAAAGCCAGGTATAGTAAACTTGCAGACACTCATAGCCTACCCTATCTAGGCCAATGAAGAATGAATGACTGACTGCATCTCCCACTGGTTTGTGTGAGGACTGAGTATGAAGTGGGCAGGATTGGGCTGGACTGCAACAACCATTGGTTCACGTGGAAGACAGGGCTGCAAACAGAACTGACCCAGCAATGCAATCACCTGCATATACATAAACTGATTGGGGTGACGGATGGTGCCAGACCCTGTATTGGCAAGCACACGCAAGAATCAGGTCTGGGATCACCTCAGACGAAGTTTCTCTGGGGATCCCTCCAACTGAACTGCCAGGCTCAGAACCCCAACCAAGAAGAGACTATGTCAGCCAGTGGATGCTGAATTGAGTTCATCACACTTGGAGCGGCGAGATTGGCAGCAATTCAGAACCGTTGAACTATCAAACCTGCTTGAGCAGGACCCTCGGAGCACGCCCCATGTCAGGGACCTGGGGTGGGTGGGAAGCTGGGTGGGGTTTTTCCCTTTATCTCTTCCCTTACCCCGGATACAGAAAAAAATAATAATATTAATGTGGAAACAATGGTTGTACCCATTTTCCTGTAGCCCTTGACCCTTTGTGCCTTAATCAACTATGTAAAGATTACCAAAATAAAATAATTTTTAAAAAAAGAATGAATGACTCTTGCAGCAAGTACAAATTATCACAGTCCAAGTTCTTATTTTATTATGACTTCATCTTTCTTTTTAATTTAACCATCTTTAAATTTTTATGAAGAAGAAAAGCAAGACTAGATTAAGAAGCCTGTAAAGTGGATGACATCTTTAAAAGATAGATTTCATTACTCACAATGCTTGTAAAATGCTTTCATGGAAATCAAGTCTCTTCACACTCCTCCTCTCCTACTCTCATCCTCCTGCCCCCAAAAAGGAAAGAGGTTATGAATCCATTTGTCCTATTTTCTTGTGACATATTTTGATATTTCTGAAAAATTGGATGGGCTCACTGATATGTGTACTGCATGTAAATATCATGTAGAGTGTTGGGGGAGGGGACGCAGCATATGCAGAGACCAGTGTCCAAAGGCCAACCTAACCTTGGTCACTACCCACCGGGCTCTATCTAACTAGAAACACCAAACGTTTCCAACTCATGAAGTTCAAGACATCAATTAATCAATGTAATTAGCCTGAGTGACTGCTGCTGATCATCAACAAATACAATTATCCCAGACAGTAAGAGTACAAGCAGCTTAGCAAGAGGTGTGCTTTGTGAATGTTTGTCTTCTTTCCCAAACAAAAAAAGCACATTTCTCTGCAAACCAGTCTGATCATCCTTTTGATTAGATCAACTAATGTGGTTGGGCCTGCAGAGGCTTGAACAATCAACTCCCAAGATGCAAAAGAGATTCTATGACAAAAAAGATACAGATGTGGAGTCATCACCTGGGAAGCCAGAGTTCATTCTTTCAAGAGACGATAGAGTTGAGTGCGTGGAGCCTTTGTGTAAGGCCAAAGGGTCTGTTTCGGCTCCAATTTAACAATGGGCAGCTTTGCATCTTGGTCAGATGACCTTGCCTCTTCAGATCTTCCCTCCCAGCTTTCCTCTGAAAAAGATAGGTCCAAGTCCTAACCCCTGGTCCCATGTACATGGCATCATTTTAAATAAAGTCAGGGTAGGCATAATGAAGTCAAGAATCTCAAGGTAAGACCAACATGGATCTAGGACAGGCCCTGAATCTAATGACTGGTGTCTTTATCAGAAAACGCAAAGAGCAACATCCACATGAGAGGAACCATGGAGACAGAGACAGGGAGACCAAGGGGATGGTCTGCAAGTCAAGGAATGTGAAAGGAATGTCAAAGCTTTCCAGCAACCACCAGCAGTCAGGAAAGCGCATGGGACAGACTTGCTGTCAGCTTCCAAAGGAACCAGCCTTTCTGATTTTGGGCTGCTCCCTCCCAAACCCGTGGAGAATGTATTTCTGCTGATCTTGGTCACCTGTTCTGCGATAATCTGTAAAGGCAGCCCTAGGGAAAACTGAAAGTCTTTGCAGTTCAGAGATAATGTTTCAAGGCCTTGATGTGATTGGAATCCACTGTCTATCCAGTGATTTCTTTTGGTGGGGATGCAGGGAAATTAAAGTATTGCTAAACAAACAACAAAAAAGGAAGATAAGACTCATTCTTGAGCTCTTTCTGAAGCTTTTGTTTTGGAATCACACTGAAGAATGATGTTCAAAATGTCAAAATACTTTTTCTGTCCTTCTTTTATCTGGATGAGGCACTAACGTACCCAAGAAAGGGCTGTTTTGAAATACCCTTACTCTATGGGCTGCTGTTGTGCTCCAGTAAGTTAAGCTGCCACTGGTGACACATCAGAGTGCTAACTGAAGTCCTAGCTGCTCTGTTTCTGACCCAGCTCCCTGCTATTGCTCCTTGGGAAGCCGTAAAGGATGGCCCAAGTGCCGAGATTCTTGACACCCACGTGGGGGAGCTGGATAGAATTCTTGACTTCTAGTCTCAGCCCTGCCCAGCCCTGGCCATTGTCACCATCTGGGGAGTGAAACCAGCAGATGGAAGAGCTCTTTCTTTTTCTGCCCCTCCCTCTGGCATGCTAGCCTTGAAATTCATGTTTTTACAAGGCACAAAGGATGCATATTTTAACAAATTGCTTTTTTTTCAAAGTTTCTCCATGTCTAAGCATAAGAAATGTGCAATGGAAAGCTACTTATATGTCTTAAAAATTTGTGTTTAAAATAAAACAAAAAAATGTACTCAAAGTTGTAGAGAGAGTACAGCACATCAGAAACGGACAGTTGTGAGCACAAGGAGATCATTAGGGGACTCTGGCTGTGGTGCAAGAAGAGTGTCAGGGCTTGGGCCAGGTGAGCCAGGAGGGCATGGTGTGGAAGGAAAGAAGGGGCTGGAGGAGAAGGCAACAGCACCAAGGGGCAACTGGGAAGACTGTTCCAGGCCACTGGGAATCAACTTTCAGGGGAGTCAATTATCCTCAGGATGAATTCACCAGACAGTCATCCCAGCAGGAAGCCCTTTGACAGGCTTTCAACCTAAATAGCCAGGCGGGAAAAGGAATGTTAACAGGAGCCAATGTTCACAACTTGTCATAGGAACTTGGATCCATCCTGGAATTTCTCAGGAAGCCCAAATTAACACCTTTGCAGGTTGAGATCATTGCCCCATTTCAGAGTCAAGGCCTTAGTATCTACCAGGAAAAAACTTGATCTGCATTCAGAGAACAAGAGTGGCAAAGCTGTCCTGGCTGGAACTTTCAAGAAAAACCACCGGCTAGGAGGCTGAAAAAGCCAAGGTAGGGAAGCAGTCAGAGCAGACGTCAAGCTCTTAGTCGGGCGTGAAGCAGGTGCCTCTAAGGTTCTTAAGAACTCTGACAAAGCAGCATCCAGTTCTGTGCAGTTGACAAACCCAGGCCTATGACCCATCGTAGAAGCTGCGGAAGGCAAGTCAGTTCAATAACTTGAGGTATGATCCGTCACAGCAGCCGCCATAGCAGGAGTCATGGCGGTGCGTTCCTCGTCTCCAGATATTTTTGGGCAGACAGGGAAACTCTGCCTTCCAGGAATTTTGTAAGATTCATAGATTTGGTGTGGGCTGGCTGGTCCCTGAGGACCTATTAATCTCTCCTTTAGCAGCTGTGCGTGTGTCAAATCACAGGCGACCACCCGCTGGACAAAGATTCCTTCCTCCGAAACATTCCACAGCCTTTTGAAAGAAGATCATCCAAGCCTAAATTCTTTCTTTCTCATCCTGAGTGGTGTACTGGCTGATGTTGTAGACTCCATCACAAACGAGGCTCCCGCCAAAGAACGTGACAATATTTAGGTCTCTCCATCATTCCTTTCAACCAGGTTCGCTGCCAAACCGAGTCAGGGCTCTCACTGGCGCCTGCCTAGCTGCTCCCCTAACCTTGCTGTGTGAGGAAGCACATCAAAAACCCATCACATTACACTGACTCACCCCGAACAATGCAAAGTTGGGCCACGCTCCCAGTACACACAAGAGGTGTTATTAAATATCATGACAGGATGTGAGCAAAACATCAGGGGCCTTCAGGGATCAAAGAAGAGCAAAACAGCTGAAAAGCAGCTCTAACAGGGAGCCAGGAGTGAGATTTCGCTTTAACTACAACCCTAATGACTTCTCCATGCTTCCCTCATAAAGGCTGCCTAATTATGTCACATATGCTTGCACCTACATTCAAGGCCCCCTCAGCCTAGGTCCCCTACTGTCAACCAGGCAGCCCCAAGGTCATAAAAGCCAGGGGAGTCTGCTGCTAGGGAGCCGAGCGTGTCTCTGGGTTTTCTGGATTCGGACATACAAACAATCCTTCATTATATTTTAGCAGCAAAAGGGGATGAGTGAAGAGTTAACTATCCTTGCTCACTCAAAGGAATCTTTGTTGGTATCCTCTTCTTTCAGTCCTATGGGACCATAACAGTGTGGCATTAAGATTAAAAGTGCCATCTCATTTCCAGAAAACTAAAGAGATCCAAACCATATCCCAGCAGTGAGCCAACAATACAGCTAATTTTTTTTAAAGATTTATTTATTTTATTACAGTCAGATAAACAGAGAGGAGGAGAGACAGAGAGGCCGGTGCGCGCCGGTCCGATGCCGGGAACCAGGAACCTCTTCCGGGTCTCCCACGCGGGTGCAGGGTCCCAATGCATTGGGCCATCTTCGACTGCTTTCCCAGGCCACAAGCAGGGAGCTGGATGGGAAGTGGAGCTGCCGGGATTAGAACCGGCGCCCATATGGGATCCCGGGGCTTTCAAGGCGAGTACGTTAGCCACTAGGCCACGCTGCCGGGCCAATACAGCTAATTTTTTAGTTCTCACTGTATCAAGACAACTTGATTGGGTTCCTGGAAGCTTCAGAGATGCCACAATGGTTCCTGAAGGCAAGCACAATGGCTAGATGAACCGCACCACACCCTCCAAACCTTCTCCTTCTAGGTCCCTGCCAATCACCCACTATCTTAACCGTTCATGTGATAATTAATTGGCCTCATCTTTGCCCTATTCCTGCATGCATTCAGCTGCCCTTGATTTGATCCAAAAATATGGGATAGGATGAGATCGGTTGGGATGGGATGGGATGGGATGGGATGGTTTGGTTTGGTTTGGTTTGGTTTGGTTTGGTTGGAGTTGATCTTGGCATACCTCCTCAGACTTTAATGGAAGTGATCCAAATAGCACATAATAAATAGATGGATGGCTTTTTGGTGGGATAGCTGGAAGGAAATGGGCACTGCCATCTTCTAAGTCATTAACTACCATTTTAAGACATGATTTCACAACTTCCCCATTGGGTTGTGTGGTTGTTCTGATGCCATCTTAATTCAGAGTCCTCGCCTTGGATTAACTTCTAGCCAAAAAAAAAAAAAAAGAAAAAAAGAAACCTTTTTCTCCTGCAGCAGTTCATGAATATTCCAACATCACAAATCTGAACTCTGCCCTTTAGAAAGGACACATAAAAAACTCCCCAGTGGAATATTTTTAACTCTTCTATTACCTACTTTTTTGGACACCCACTGCCACCAGTGTTCACCCACCTCGCAATGGGAGCCGTGCTCTGCGAGGGGCAGTGCAGTAGAGTGGGCAGCAACTAAACCAGTTTTCAAACCTGACTCTGCCACTTGCTAGTTACAGAGCTTTGAGTGATACGCATGACAATCTCTGGGCCTCACCCGGCAAACTAGCTTTCCTCCCCCTGTTGTTGTGAAGGTTTAATGAGATAATGTATATGGACTCAGCTATTTGAAATTTGCTCAGTAAACAGCCACCACAGCTCCAAGCTCCAGTGAAACAGCCTGTCCTTCAGGATCCATGGTGATGAAAGCAGGTGCCACCAACTATGAACACACTCGGTGCACAAATGCTTCATGCTAAAACCACATACATTCACGAGGACAGTAACACACACCAGCTAAGCAACCATCAGGCTGCAAGGCAAATGTTCAAGAAGTGCTCAGAGACAGGGTGTCATAGGGATTCAATCACAGGTCAAAACACACACACGCACACGCACACACACACACACCATGAAAGCTGCCATTTCTGTTTCCTAAGGGAAAGGTATGTAGGCCCCAGTTCATTCCTGCCAAACAACAAGGCAACCCACATATCTCACAGAAAGGGGATAGAAAGCCTGGCCATTCCCAACTGTTATTGTTTATGATTTTGTCTTGGTTTTCTCATCGGTGAAAGGGGATCACAGACACTGAGCATAGTCCTGGGGTTCAGAATAAGCACGGTTGCTGACCCAGAGAAGGCATAAACTATGAAGGTTTACTGAACCACTACTGGTCCCAGCCAGCTACAGACTGGCATGTTAGTTGGCATTATATAGAATTTTAAGGCTGAAGTTTGTTCCAATGTCTAAAAAGCTGTTGAAACTCCAGCTTCTTTGGGGCACAGTTGGGGCAGGGGATGGGAAAAATGAAGAAACAGGAATGGAGACACAATTATTCTGGAGAATAGTCTCATTTAGGATTTTGCCTGTTGTATCTGACAGGTTGTAATTGTTAGGCAATTGCACGGCTCCCCAGTATGTGGTCCATTTGGGAATAATAAAAGAACAACAAGGGCCAGAACCTGCTCCAAGAACATGATGAGTTTCTCCTTTGAAAGCAACATGAGATTGTTGGCACTGGAACTAAAGGCCAGAGTTGTGTTTTATCTTGAGATGTGAACTTGTCACGTAAACACGCACACAGCTCTTGCACATGGGAGCATGTCCTATGGAGCTCTGCTTCAATTGTGCACCCCCAGGTAGTGCCCAGAGCCATCTTCTTGATGTTGATTCTCCCTCTTCAGCTACACCTCCTCCTCAGCCATGGAGGAGAGAGCCTAGAGTTACCTCTCCTCCTTGGAAGGCCTGAGCAAACACTGGCCTCACCCAACTATCCACAATCAGCAGACATTTACAGGCATTTAGCCCAACTTGTTCCTCAAGGTAAGAAAACCTCTCACTATCACTCTAAGACTTCATCTAATATGAGGGACTCACTTCTTTGCAAACCAAGACCATCCCACCTCCAGGAAGCTCTAACCAGAGAATATTTTCTACCACTGAAATGGAAATATGCCAGCAAATACTTCCCACATATTGGTCTTAGTTCTGATCATTAGAAGCCCCAGGCTGGTATCGGGATCACATCCAAGGGCTGCAGGAATTGGAATACAAAGAGTTAGCCATGTCAATCCATTTGAAATATTAGGAGTCAGGTTTCTTACATATGTACAGGTTTCCTGTACCCTAGGTTTCTTACACTCAAAAGGGGAAGTACAAATACAGAGAGAAAGCTACAAGGTTACCCATGACATTGAATTGGGATTGAAAGCATGGATGTGACCTCAAGGTTTTCATTACACAGAAATAGAAGGTACCTCTAGTATTTGAAATGCACATGTGAAGTTCTATATATGCTATCATTTACCATTTCCCAGCTCTGGCCACTGATTGAGCCTGAGAGCAATCACAGGCCATTAGAAATCTTAGTTTCTAAACCTAAGTCTCCATAAAAGGGAAAGGAGGCATCTCATAGAAATAGCTGATTCCAGAGCTAGGGCAGGGAGGGATGAAGATCCAGGAACATCTTGTTCCAACTTGCTGCCAAGAAGCAAGGAAGAGCACAAAGACTGAGGGAGACACGTCAAAGGGTACAGGAGCCAATTTGGACAGACTCCCATGGGCCAAATCTGGAAATATTAAAGCACCAGAATAAATAATGATAGTAACAGATTGGAGCTATTGGTGTAAAAGGAACCCATAAATCCATACACAGATTTAAAAGTTTTAAATGAATAAATGTGCATGGAGAATGAAATTTTTTTCTTGCATTAGAAGGAGTCATAAGGCATTAGACATTCACCATGTGGTAATTACCATAGTAACGATTAATTCAGGTCAAAAACACAACGAGATGCTACAAGCAGTGGCTGAAGGAGGAGCGAGTACAGGGATTTTATGCACTATCAGAGTCGTGGTCTTTCACAACTCACTCTTGGGAGCATGAACTCATCCTGCGAGGCCAGCCCTCAGTGCTCCCTTGCTAACGACCTTTCATTAGATCCCACCTCTTAAACATTCTACCACCTCTTACCACAGCCACCTTGAGGTCCAAGCCTCCACTTTAGAACCAGTGGGGATCAAGAAACACCCAAACCACAACACAGCTCAAAGCACTGCAAACACGCTACACCTCACCAACTTTGAGAATGTTGTTGACAGAGCCCTCTCTCCCTACACATCCATCCAGACTTCCCCAGGAGCCCCAGAATTCTGCAGAGGCAGAGATCAGGTAGGACCAGATGGCTCCATTTTGCACCCCAAATCAGGGAACACAAGGAAGCATTTTCCTCTTTGCAAATAATCCTTGTCATTTTTCTCTTTGTACTGATATTCAACGGATCCCAAGTTAGCATCCCTCACTGGCCCTGCCCCCTGTCAGCCACTCCCACCTGTGACACGCAGAAAAGGGAGGGGTGGTTGGAGAGGGTGGGCCACCTGCCAAGCAGGATGACCCAAGCTGAAGCCCCAAGGCCCAGAGTCAATACGGAGGAACTGACCCCCCGTGGTTGTCAACTCACCACAGACAGGCATCACCAGCGCTTCAGAAAATGAAAAGCTTTATTAAACTTTCAAGTCTGCAACAGATGTGTCCGGACATAAATATTCAAAACAGCCCATCTGTTAGGGAAATTGTCTTCCCATGTAGGAGCGGAGGGCCCACGCTTCAGGGAGACCCCCGTTGCTGGGAGAGCCCAGGGGTGGTGGAAATCCTGCCAGCAGATGCTCCTGGCATTTCAAATAAAAGAAGCCCGAGAGAGAGAACAAGAAAACTCCAGACAAGATGGAAGCAGTGGGGCATTTCACGGCTCTGCCAATCAGGGCCTCAGCGGGAACAGGAGCCCCCCGGAGGAGTAGGTGGGCAAGAGGAGGGGGAAAAGAAAAAGCAAGCCAACTCCCGCCAAAGACATCCTCAAGCCGGATTTGAGTTAGAGACATTGAGGTTCTCCCTATGCCCCAACCACTGCAATCTGCTTATCTTCCTCCAGTTCATGCCTCCCACAAGTACCTCTCCCACTCAGCCCTCCTCATCTGAAAATGCAATTACTGGGTCCCCACTCGGTGCAAACTCTCCCAGGAGCAGCATAGACTGGAAATAGCCACCAGGATGATTCTCTCACACGCGGCAGCTTTATACTGGAAGTGGCTCATTTGCTCCTGCCAATGACCCCCAAGGAAGATAATGTTATTGTCCCCGTTTTACCAATGGGGAAACTGAGACTTAGAAAAAACAAATGACTCCGTTACTTAGCTCTTTCTATGTGCCAAGCACTGTTCCACACACATTGCCCATGTCTTCCCACTTGATCCTCACGGTGACTCCAAAGGGAGGCTGTGATCCTCCTTGTACAGCGGAGAGGCTCCAAGGTTGTTAACTGTCTGGAGTCACACACTGAATAAGGGAAAGTTCCAGGGTGTGGATCTGCATCAAACTGACCTCAAAGCTTATACGGCAGGCTCTTCTGTCTGCTAATCCGAGGGTTTATACATAATGTGGCTTTGACTTGAGTTAAATGAAATTGAAATAAGTCAGGCATAAAAAGACAAACACCACACATTCTCACTTATATGTAAAGCCTAAGAAACTGATCTCATGGAAGTAGAGAATATACAACAGTGGTTGGGCCCAGCACAGTAGCCTAGCGGCTAAAGTCCTCACCTTGCATATGCCGGGATCCCATATGGGCGCCTGTTCTAATCCCGGTGATCCCGCTTCCCATCCAGCTCCCTGCTTGTGGCCTGGGAAAGCAGTCGAAGATGGCCTAAAGCCTTGGGACCCTGTACCCGCGTGGATGACCAGGAGGAAGTTCCTGGCTCCTGGCTTCTGGCTTCAGATCAGCTCAGCTCCAGCCATTGTGGTCACTTGGGGAGTGAATCATCAGATGGAAGATCTTCCTCTATGTATATCTGACTTTGCAATAAAACAAATAAATCTTTAAAAAAAAAACAAAACAGTGATTGCCAGATCCTGTGAAGGCTGTGAGGAAGGGGGTACAAAGAAGAAGTTTAATAGATACAGGGGTGCAGGTAAGTAGGGAAAATAACCTCTAGGATAATTCTAGTTGGTAACAATTAATTGACTAGTTCAAAATAGTTGTCAGGAAAGAGTTTGAATGTCCCCAACACCAAGAAATGATAAAGTCTAATGTAATAAAGGCCAGTTAGCTGATCTACTCAGTACACACTACATGGAAAAGTGGCAGTGCGAACCGCAAATATGTGCAATGACTATGTTCCCAGCTAAAGAACTTCTAAAATAAATAACTTAATTTTTTTAAAAAGAGGAAGTGATTCCTCCAAGGGGTCAGGGCTGGTAAGTACTGGACCCAAGTTCAAACCTAGGCAGACCAACCCAGAAGCTGAGCATGAAAGTACTTTGCTCCAATAGTATGGAAGCCAAAGGGCACAAGGCAGATTCCTGCCAGCTAGGTGCTCTCATATAAAGACAGCAGAGTGAACAATGCCGTGGAACACTGAAGAAAGCACACTCGTGACACCTGCTTCACAGAGTGAAAGGTGGCACCCCAGCATGAGAGGCTATGGGGCAGGGAAGACTCCACCGCCACCTTCTACGCCATCACCCGAAGTCTACAGTGCCCAGCCCCTCCGGCTGCCTGCTCTGTGTCCTTTTGTCCCTCTGCAGTGAAGCAGCCCAGCTGATCTGCTGCCTTTGTGTTCAGTACACTTTGCATCCCTCTATCTACCTTCCTCATGGCACACCTGCCGTGCCACCTCCCTGCTTGGCCACTGTGTCCCCAGAAGGCTCAAGTTTCTTCTTTCCCAAGCAGCCACCCAGCAGTCTCCCTCTTCCTCAGGTCTAACCCACTCTTTCACTGCACTCCAAGCCTTGTGCAGTTAGTGAATACATAGGCTGCTGGCTGCCAGGGACTATGGCTTAGAGCATCACTAATATATGCAGAGCGTAACTACACACACACACACACACACACACACACACACCCCTCTGCTCCAGCTACTCTGAACTGCTCAGTCTCCCAGAAGATGCTCTGTTGCATTATAATAGTCATTTCTATTTGGGTCAAAGACTTATCATATATATTGAAAAATTCTGGTTTAAGTGGTTTAAGCCAAGTACAGATTAGGATGGGAATGCATCAGCCCAAGTAACTGCGATGCTCCCTTTGAAAGCCTTCGAGGAAGCAGGTACAGCTGGATTCAAATGCGCCAACAGAATCTACACAAACAGGTGCTCAGGATGTCGTAGCAAGACGCCCATCTGCTGCTTCCCTCACGTCCCCACCAGCAGAGAGTGGAGTTCTGCTAACAGTTTCTGCAGGCTGGGTATGGCAGCATGTCTGAGTCACTTCCTCTTGTCAGCCTACACTGCATCATGTATTCCCCTGAGGCCCTGCAGGGAGGGGTGAAGGCAGCACCCTTCCCCTCAACACGCGCAGCTAATGGGAGCTGTTTCCTTAGAGGAATTCTAGGTGCTATGACCAGAAAGGAGTGAATGAACAGCCAGCAGACTCCACAGCATCAACCACAGCAACACCCAACCTCCACTCAGTCTTTCCATTTACTACGTGCCCAGGATTGAATGAACAAGTCCTACAACTGAAGGTAAACTGGCATGTTTCTAGCACTTGGTCCAACGAGTTGGTTGCATGGGAACTGCTTTATAAATCGTGGTTCATGAAGACCAGGACAACTCTGTCATCTCCATGCCCTAGAAGGGCGAACTTGGGCTCAGGGCCTTTATCTGCAGCCACACAGCTTTCAAACATCAGCAATGAGCATCTTTAGAAGCTATTGATACCTCCCTCCCTTCCCTGTCCACCTAGGAAAGTAGATGAGACTCAGCTTAGGTCGCCTAGCCAAGATCCTTTCACTGTGTGTTACTCATCTCTCTTACAGCACCTGAGCCCCATACTGTAACACTTCACTTCTTTTTTCCCTTCTAGGATGTAAATAATTTTTGCATCTCAAAGTTTCTGAAAGCAAGGCTCAACAATCACTGCATATAATTTAAAGTGGTACCACTTCTTTTGTCTCCCAAAACTTTTAAGTTAACATCACATCTTCTAATATTATAATCAAGGAAATATGGGATATGTTTACGGGTCTAGAGAGGCAGCTTATTCATTTTGTATCCTAAACTCTCAGTTCAAAGTCTTTTATGTGTGTGTCAATTAACCCAAGGAATATTATTCAAAGAGACATGCCTTTAACATTGATTTACTCAACAAATATTTATTGAGCTCCTATTATGTCACAGGCATTGCAGGGGAGTGAAGGACATAATGTCAAACCTGCTGTCTGCATCCTTTTGTATCTTGGAAGGAGCACATGCATGACTCCAAGCATATGTATGACTCCGTGGGTTGCATCCAGGCCAGAGCTAAGAAGAGGATCTAGAGGTTGCAGGATTTGAGAGCAGTTAAGCGGAAGGATGCCAAGGTCTTCAAAAACACACTGAGAAGTTTAGATGAAACGTGGGAGGCGAACGGGAACTCCTGCAGATTGCTGAATAGACAGATGACAAAATCAGAATCACACTCCAAGAAAATTAGCCAAGCTGTTGGGTATAGAAGGCAAGGCGCAGGGCAAGTCTGCAGGTGGAGCTGCCCATGAGGAAGGAGGCGGCCACAGCCAAGGCTCCCAGGGAGGGTTGGCTGTGTCAACAGTTAGAGAACCACAGGGTGCAAAGCGTAATCACCAGCCTGTTCTGCAAGGGGCAGGCAGAAAGGCAGCTGCCCAAGGTGACTCCAAAGTTGAAGGAGGCCACGATACCTCTCACTGCCCACACCAAGGGCAAGGAAAAGCTGCCTAGGAAGTCAGGTGTCCTTGGGAGACCAGGTCAGAGTCACAGGGTGAAGGGCAAAGCTAGAGAGGCAGCGAGATCATGAGCCACATGCACTCAGTGGTGTGACCAGAGCACTCTCTGGAAACCTGCTTTGCCTTCTCCCTGCAGTGCCTGGACGGGGCAGCTCCACTTTCCAACACCAGAGAGGAGTAAGAAGGCTTTCCCTGCTGACACCCTTGTCTCCATCTGACAATCAGACAGGAGACCTAGTCCAGGAAGCAGCTGATTGACATAACCTTGAGTCGCTGCAGAAACAAGATAATCAGTAGCAGTTCATTAGGCAGCAAAATCAAAGGCACACAGCCTAGTGTTCGACAAAGACTCACTGCCCAGAGCCTCATGGAGGCTGTTCATCTCCTATCATCAACATTTTGGAAATTCATAAACATCTTCACTGTCCACCGGATGTTTTGCCCACTCTCTGTGATATTTTATGGGGATAGATGTCCAGCTACAGTGGTATTCTTTCATTTGGTGTTTTGTAGGGCATACACCTTCCGGAATGCTTAGACAACACCTGGTACATAGGAAGTGCTCAAAAAACACTAGGTCAGGCCCAGTTTAGTAGCCTAGCAGCTAACGTCCTCACCTTGCATGCGCCAGGATCCCACGATTCTAATCCCGGCGGCCCCACTTCCCCTCCAACTCGATGCTTGTGGCCTGAGAAAGCAGATGAGGCCACCCAAAGCCTTAGGACTCTGCACCCATGTGGGAGGCTCAGAAGAGGCTCCTGGTCCTGGCTTTTGATTGGCGCAGCTCCAACCATTGCAGTTGCTTGGGGGGTGAATCAACAGACAGAGTATCTTCCTCTCTGTCTATATGTATATCTCACTTTTCCATAAAAATAAAACAAATAAATCTTCAAAACAACAACAACAAAAAAAAACCACTAGGTACTGAAAATGCATTTGACTCTAACAGGAATGTAAGAGTTGAGAGAGTACCTGTGCTCAAAGAGATGCGTGCAATTGGCAAACCTTGTCACAAAGAGCCATGCATGTGCCTTCAGCCCTGGTTTTTCTTAAAATTTTTTAATATCTATTATTGGAAAGTCAGATTTACAGAGAAAAGAAGAAAGACAGAAAGAAAATTCTTCCATCCACTGATTCGCTTCCCCAATGACCACAACAGCTGCAGCTGAGCCAATCTGAAGTCACGAGCTTATTCCAGGTCTCCCATGCAGTTACAGGGTCCAAAGGCTTTGGACCATCCTCTACTGCTTTGTTAGGCTACAGTCAGGGAGTTGGATGGGAAGCGGAGCAGCTGGGATATGAACTGGAGCCCATAAGGGATCCTGTTGCAAGGCAAGGATTTAGCCACTAGGCTACCATGCTGGGCTCCACCAGTTTTTCAACTAAAAGCAAAATCTCACACCTCAGCACCTCTGGACTGCATCCTTGCTACTAAATGCTCAACGTGGTGTAGTTGCTACCTGCAATTGTCATGTTCTAAGATGATGTCTGCTCCAGCATCCTGGTATTTTAGAGAGGACCGGGCCAGCCCCAGTTTGGCACACCACTCCTGCTGGCCCAGGCAAGCACAGTGGCATGTCCCTTACAGCAGGCTTCCTCTGATGAGAACGGTGCTACTGGGCATCCTGTGTGTTGGGGTGGGAGGGAATATTAGATGTTGCAGCTGCAGAGGAAAACAGAATGGTAGCACCACAAAAAGAAAAAAAACTAACATAGGATCACCACGCAATTCCAGTTCTAGGCCTGTGCCCCAGCGAATTGAAAACAGAAAGTCATCCATTGTTGCATCACACACATGGCCAAAAAATAGGAACAATCCAAATGCCAGCAGTGGATGACTGGATGTAAAAAAAAGTGAGATGTACAAACAATGGAATACTATTTGGTCTTCAAAAAGAAGGAGATTCTGATATGCTACCAGATAGATCAAGACAAGAGAAACAAGCCAGGCACAAAAGCATGCAGAACAATTCCACTCACACAAGGCTCCCAGAGTAGTCACATGCAGAGATGGACAAAGAAACGACAGTGGCCAGAGGCTGGGCTCGGTGGAAGGAGCAGGTGTGGAATTCCAATCTGGGAAGATGAAAAAGTTGTGGAGGCAGAGAGTTGGAGAGGATTGCACAACCATGGGAAAGTGCTTAATGTCACAGAAGCGCACACTGCACATGATGAAAATGGAAAAGTTTATGTTCTGTGGATTTTACCACAGTAAGAAAGAAACAGGAGTAGAGGCCCTTATGAGAGCCCAAATCTTCACGTCCAGGAAATATTCACTTCACAGGAATAGGGGCTGAAGGAACAGCTGCCCTGCCTCCTGCATTTCAACTTTACAAGGCAATTTTGGAATCACCACAAACCCTCAGAGGACCTCTCCTCCAACCTCTGCCCAAATCCAGGAGTCACCCCTGTGCCCTTCTCTCCCCAGGAGGGGCTGCTTGGGGCCCCTGCTAGCCCACCGCCTGGACCAGGAGGCGTGGGGGGGGGGGGAGCCCACCCCCAGGCAGCCGGCCAGCTTCCCTCCAGCACTCCTTGGTGACAATCTTTCCTGCCCTCCCCCTCCTCTTTCCCACATGCTCAGCCTTCCCTTAATCATCCCTGGGAGGAAACTAATTAGTCCAACCCCCCTCTGCCAATTTCCCACAAAAAGGAGAGACTCCAACCGTTTTATAGGGGATGTGACTAGACTGGGAGGCACCTGTTTTGCTTTATATTGTCTTAAAGTGAGGACACCCGGGGAGCCTCTGGCTCAGCCTGACTGCAGAAGCTCGGAGAGGGCGAGGTGTGGGAATTTGCCTCTGGCTTGCGGGAGCTTTCTGCCACAGAGAATGGCCTCGGCTGTCTTCCTCAATGGCCATGGGAAAAGACCTGCAGAGTAAGAACATCCCCAAAATGCAAGCCTGCCCATGGCATCAGGAGCTCAGCCGAGGATAAAGGCAAAAGCCACTGGGCCATAGAGAGGCTCTGATGCCTGCAGCCACCTCCATCAGAACAAGACACCAAAGCCATGCTCATGTTCCCAGCATCCACACGCTCATCTCACACACCCTCAATGGCTCGCTCTTGTCCCCTCATGGCTGCCAGTTCTTTAAGGTTGAAAGCCAATAATTAGCCTTGGCTCCTATTCCCTGGCAGTGTTGCAGTACCAAGGCTCTACAATACCCACACCTTTCCTCCCTGTGTGTGTCCATTCACCATCATATACTGCCACATGCAACAACAGCTTTCCCGTCCTTTTTACTCTTCCAGCCTTTTCCACTTAATGCTTGAAACAAAGCTGAATCTCTCCTCCCACTGTCCTTTCAGCATTGCATCGTCCAAGTCTTACCCCTTCAAGCAAGATAAAACAGGTTTGTAGCTGGCACCAAAGCAAAGAAGGGCTGGTTGATACATGGTTGGCCCAATTGCCACATTCTACTGACGACTCCCATGTGAAACTACTGTGCTAAGCAGTGATAATGTTCCCAAAAAGTATGGGCCAGAAAATAGCCAGTCAGGCACATCCAATGCCCAGAACAAAAACAAATGCACATAGCTAGGTCTTTGGGGAGTTAAGTCGTCCAGTCACATTGTTTATTTCCAACACATTACTCATCCCCATCCTCTCCAAACATCCACATACCTCACAGGAGAGATTGCTACTCCCCTTCTAGCTCCATGACAACCTGTCAGATCCCACTCCTATTTGTCCTTGCTAATCCCAGTCCTCCATGGATGAGACCAAGAAGCATACATGCACAGTAACGAACAGCTGACTTTATTGTTTGACTTTAGAAAAAATAGGAAATTTTCAACATGCTCAATTTTTCAAGTAAGAGTAGGGAACATGGATTTGTCATTGTGGCACAGGTGCTTAAGCCTTTGCTTGCATCCCATGAGAATACCAGTTTGAGTGTCACCTGCTCCACTTCTGATTCAGCTCCTTACTAACACAGCTGGGAAAAGTAGTAGAAGATGGACCAAGTGCTTGGTCCCCTACCACCAGGAAGACTTGAAGCATGGAGTGCCAGGCTCCTGGGTCCAGCCTGGTCCAGCCTGGCTGTTGTGACTGTTTGAGGAATATACCCATGGTAGAATCAATCTCTCTCTTTGTCCCTCTCCTTCCTCTCTCTAATTTTGTCTTTCAAATAATAAACATGTTTTTTTTAAAAGAATAAGGAATGCAAAGTTTAATTGCGGACAAATAGAGCACACCTCTAGCTATCACCTAAGATCCAGTAGTATATGTTTTTGCTTTCTAGCCTATTTTTTTTTCTTCTCTCCTTTCTGATTTCTACAGCTATTTACATGACTCTGGCAAAATAAAAAAAAAATGTGAGCATCTATCTCAAATCACTTTTTAAAGTCAATATGCAAAATATACATGAATAAATTCAATTTTTGTGTCACAAATATTAAGAAAATATGGCAATCGTGGCCAGGGAAAGGACAGGAAGAGAGACAGGAAAACAAACAAGGAGTCAGAGGGTGAAGAGGAAAGGACAAGAATGATGGGAACGTTGGGATGCTAGGAACCAGGATAGTTCACCTGTGCTTCCCTGGTGGCCAGTGCAGGGGCTCACGCATACTCACCTAGCCCTGTGTGCACTCACCGCTTCCTGCAGGATAACATGCTCCCTCCCCCAGCTGGTTCTTTGCTCCTAACAATAAGATTTGCTATTAATTATTGAAGGCCTGCAATGGTGACAGGTGCTATGCATTTATTATTTATACTCTTTACAATAGGAAGTAGGAATTTACCTCTGAAGAAATTGGGACCCAGAGGCAGCAGATGACTGCTAAGGTGATGTCGCAGGGGATGGGAGTCACTTCCCTAAGCCCTACAAGACAACCCCTTCCTGGTAACAACTACCACTTTCCCCTAGGGAAAGCACCCTTCTGGCCCTTCAGCCTACTCCACACCCTCAATACAAACTTTGGTTAGGGAGCAAATAAGTGATTCCACCAGGTCAGTTCAATTCAACTCTGAGAATTTGGTTCAAAATATTCAAACTGAGGATTCCTTCCCATAGGATTGGAAAGGAAGCAGGAAGACAGAGGAGCTGAGAGGGGGCAGGGAGAAAGAGACAAAGCAGACAAACCTACATTTTCGTAGGTTCCCTTGTGATCTCACAGGCAGCCATGGTGGCACTTCCCAGGTTGGAAACCTTCTCATTTTCTTCCAGCCAGTTGGAATTCTATCACTTGACACCCAAGAAGTGCTGACCAATAGTCCTGTGGATGGGCGAGTGATGTGGACCTCGCCCATGTGGCCACAAAGGACCTGTTCTCCCTCTACCGCTGCCCTGCTGCCCTAGTGCATGGTGGGGCAGGGTTCCGGCCTCAACCCTCACCTGTGACCCACCACTACTGTGGCATCAGCACTGTCCACTCATCACCTGGAAAGTGCTGTCTCCAAGGAAAAACAAGAGTCTTCAACCAAGGGCCTAGAACAGCCCTGTCGCAGGGTTGGCACAATAGGGAACACAAGCCAGGTGACTCAGCACTTAATTACACCTGTGGGTTACAGCTGTAAAAGCAGGGATGCTGAAAATTTCATTTAGACAACTTGTGCCTCACAGAAATTAAAAGCAGACAAGAATGAGAGCCAATTCGGCATCATAGATTCCCCATTGCTCACAAGGATTTCGCAAGATGGGGAAAGCTAACATTATATGACCCCAGCACCATGGCAAACTTTAACACAGGAACAGAAAATCTTTTATTATTATTATTAGCAGTAGTAGTAGTAGCATATCTTATTTTGATGACCTTGACTTTGTTGATTAGGGTGCAAAGGGTCAAGGACTACAGAAAAGTGGGTAAGATCATTGTTTCCACATTCTCATTTTTCCTTCCTGTATCTGGAAGAAGGGAAGAGATAAAGGAAGAAGCCGCCCAGCCTCCCAACCATCCCAGTGTCCCCGATGTGGGGCATGCTCCAAGGGCGCTGCTCAAGTGGTTTTGACAGTTCAACAGTTCTGAAATGCTGCCAATCTCGCCATTCCAAGCACGATGAAATCTCTCCAGAATCCACCAGCTGACATAGTCCATCTTAAGCTATGGTCTTGGGCTTGGTGGAAGCTTATCAGTTATCAGAGACAGAATCACTCTGTACCAGATTCCCAGCACCCCTGACCTTCCCAAGAACACAAAAAGAACAGCCTTGTAAGACAGGTCATTACTGGGCTCCATCCCTGAGCAGCTCTTGTGATTAGGAAATTCCTTCTCAAATGATGAAAATGAAAATGATTGATGGAAAAGACAAGACAGAGGAGGAAAAAGTGAAAAACCCAGACAGAAGGATGATGGGGTCAATTTTGACTTTAGAATCTGAATGGAGGAGGGAAGAATTTGGTGAGATGAGTGGAATACAGAGAAAATATCAGAGATTGGGAAGCTTAAGGAGTCTTCCCGTACATTACAAATACACTTACTTCCCTTGACATTCTTCCCAGAGATGCCAGGAAAGATTTAATTTGATTTAATTGCTTTTGCTTGCTGGACTGTGCTCCCCAGAGCACAATTCTCTGCCAATGCTTGATCACATAAGTTTCAGTTTGGGGTTGAGTTATAATCACACTAATTTCAAATACCTTTGCCTGTAAATGCCACCTAGTGTACAGGGAAGGGGTAGAAGCATGAAAATACAGAGCCAATCAGGGGCCTGGAGCAGAGAATGGAAACCTGATATTAAAAAATGAAATGAAGTTGCCCTCAGAACATGTGCTGAGAAAGGGACAAGCTGAAAGAATGATGAGTCTGATGGTAAATCACCTGACCTTATCACATTTCCTATGGACACCATCAGTTTCAGCAACAGCAAGCTGAGTCAAGTTCAGAGAGAGATGGGACATGGAGACTGCAACTCGCACAGGTCATTGGAGTCCGGCTCTGTCGGAATCACTCATTACAAGCAACAGAAGCTGCCCCTGGTGAATTAAAGAGTGTTCATTAAAACGATAGGGGCTCATTAAAAAGATACAGGGTGGCTCAGAAATCTTCAAGTAGACTGAAAAAACAGCTCCAGTTAAAATATTTTTTTAAGATTTATTTATTTTTATTGGAAAGTCAGATATACAGAGAAGGAGAGACAGAAAGGAAAATCTTCCATCCACTGACTCACTCCCCAGGTGGCCACAACAGCTGGTACTGAGCTGATCTGAAGCTAGGAGCCTCTGCTGGGTCTCCCATGCAGGTGCAGAGTCCCAAGGCTTTGGGCATCCTCGACTGCTTTCTCAGGCCACAAGCAGGGAGCTGGATGGGAAGCGGAGCTACCAGTATTAGAACTGGCACCTATGTGGGATCCTGGCTCATGCAAGGTGAGGACTTTAGTCACTAGGCTACTGTGCCAGGCCCTAAGATTTTTTTTTAATGACATTTAGGGAAGGCATTTTGACACAGAGAAGATTCAGCTGTAACTTGGGATGCAATGGCATCCCATATCAAGGTAACAGTTCAAGACCAGATTACTCTGTGCTTCTAATCCAGATGCCTGCTAATGCACTGGGGAAGTAGAGGGTAATAGTAAAAGCAGACTTAAGTCTCCAATATGTATATGGAAGACCAGGATGGAATTCCTGACTTCTGGCTTTGTTCTGACCCAGCTCTAGTTAATTGTGCCAACTGGGGAGTGATCCAGAGGATGGAAGTTCCTTTCTCTCTCTCTCTCTCTCTCTCTCTCTCTCTCTCTCTCTCTCTTTCCCTCTGCATTTAGAATAAATACATCTTTTTTTAAAATTTTTAACAGGTCCCAGCACAGTAGCCTAGTGGCTAAAGTCCTTGACTTGCATGTGCCAGGATCCCATGTGGGTGCCAATTCTAATCCCAGCTGCTCTACTTTCCTTCCAGCTCCCTGCTTGTGGCCTGGGAAAGCAGTCAAAGATGGCCCAAAGCCTTGGGACCCTGCATCCAAATGGGAGACCCAGAGAAGGCTCCTGGGTCTTGGATTCCGATTGGCTCAGCTCCAGCCGTTGCAGTCACTTGGGGAATGAACCAGCAGATAAAAGATGTTTCTCTCTGCCTCTCCTCCTCTCTGTAAATCTGATTTTCCAATGAAAATAAATAATTCTTAATTTAAAAAAAAATTTAACACCCTGCACAATAACACAGATTGTGTTTGGCAAAGTAAGAAAGCCTGCATGTACCACTCTGCCAGGACTCTGCATGTACCACTCAAATGCATGCACTGTTGCAACAGAGCAGTCTCCCTGCAGCAGCAGCAGCCACTGCAGGGAAGATACCACCCACTTCTGCTTGACAGGTCTGATTTACAGCCACCACAACCCCAACACTCAGGTGCCAGGCACACAGAACCCCTGGGTGCCTGGCTCTTCATACTTCTCGCCTTGGAACCAGTCTGCTTCTGTGACTTCTAATCATTGAAACTGAGGTCACGTATCCTGCTGCCAAGGACATACGGAAATTATTTTTCAGGCTTCTACCTAGAATATATGGGGCACAGTGCTGATCTGTGTGTGGCTACCTGTGTTATGACACTGCAGAGGACGGGGGCAAAGCTATGGGACTTTCTCATGATTCCAGAGGCTAGGTAAATAAGATCAGAGTGCCTGCAAGCTAGCTTCTTCTCAGGCCACTCTCCTCAGTCTGTAGACAGCCAGCTTTCTCTGGGTCTCCACATGGTCTGAGTGGTCCATTATAGGTTTCAACTTGATTGGGTCACCAGGTGCCCAGATAGCTGGCCAAGCACGATTTCTGGGTGTGCCTAGCGGCGTATCACTGAATAGGGTTAGCATTCAAATCCATGGACTGAGGAAAGCAAGTAGCTCTTAAAGGTAGAAATCATTCCCTCTGTGGAGGGCCTGAATAGAACAAAAGTCCAGGGAAGGGAGACTGTCCCTGCTGTCTGGCTGTTGAACTGGGACATTGGTCTCTCTTGCCATGGGGCCAAGATCTACACCAGTGGCTCCCCTGGTTCTTAGGCCACCAGACTCACGCTAAAGCACACTACTGGCTCACTTGCATTTCTATAGTCATGTGAGCCAGTTCCTATAATAAGTGGTGTGCATGTGTTCAAAACAAATGGCAAAGACACATGTGCAAGAGCTATTAATAGAACATTGGCTAGAATATTTTGAATGTTTGTTAATATAGAAATGCTTGATGAATTGTAAATATTTGTATTATGAAATAAATAAAAGGATAAGGTGAAATTTGTTTTTTCACAGAAAGCCTGTCAAGATGTGTTCTTACATTGAAGAAGGAGGAATGGAAGGAGCGGAGACCAAGAGAGAGCAAGACAGAGAGAGATTATAGTATGAGCCCTTTTACACGAGTGGAAATGGCCTGTGTTGAGGTGGGTGTTTTGGACAGCAGCTTAAGCTGCCACTTGGAGTCCCTGGTTCAAGTCCAGGCTCCTCAGCTTCAGACCCAGCTTCCTGCTAATGCGCATCCTGAAAGATAACAGAAGGATGGCTCAAGTGTTTTAGCTTCCTACCACCTGTTTTGAGAGATGCAAATTGAGTCCTTGTCCCAGCCCTGGCTGCTGCAGGCATTTGAGGAGTGAACCATCAGAAGATTCTGTCTCTGTGTGTGTGTCTGCCTTTCATGCAAAATGAAAATCAGTAAAAAGTTTTATAAACAAAAAGGAAACAATCTACATGTGTATGTGTGTAAAAACAGAACTCATGAAAAACCCAGAGTACCCAGGGAAGAGGAGGAGAACTGCCCAGGAAAGGTGGTTGGTTGGAAATTCTTCCTTCTCATTTTGTTTCTAAGATGTTTGAATGGTTTACCATGAGCATGAGTCATCTCTGTAAAACAGAGAAAACTAACTTCTGTAAGGTAGATTTTACCTGCATCAATCCTTAGACCCACTGGACGTGGGAGCCAAAAGGAAGCATAGCATCATCTGGTCTGGGGCTTTGCCTAGGGCTCCCAAACACAATTCGATATAGTTGAGACCACGTGTAAACCCACTGCACGTGAGCTTATGCTTTCAGAAGCCCTGGTTGAGCAGCCTTCACAAAAGCTTCTTTAATAAAAACTCTTTTGAGCCTGCAAAACACACTATGAAATATTAAAACTGCTTATGAATGCAGAACAGAATTTTCTCATTGGTGTACCTCCAACATAATATAAATCTGGATGGTAAACATTACCCAATATCCTCAACTCAACTGTATATATTCATTCAATCACTCCCCTTGTTCTTTGTGATTGGGTTTATAATAGGCAAATCCATAAAATAAATTCATGCTGAGGCCAGCATTGCAGCAAATAGGTTAAGCCTCCACCTTCAATGCCATCATCCCATGTAGGTGCTGGTTGGAGTCCCAGATGGTCTAAATCTGTCTCTCCCTTGCTAATGCACCTGGGAAAGCAGTGGAAGACAGCCCATGTCATTGGACCCTTGCAACTACTTGAAAGAAATTCCTGGCTCGCTCCTGGCCACTGTGGAAGATCTCTGTCCCCCTGCCCCTGCCTTTCCAAATAAATAAAATAAATCTTTTGTATGTGTGTGTGTGTATATATATATATAGATATAGATATATAGATATATAGATACATCCATGCCAACTAAACATTACTTTTCTGCATTAAAGTCTATCTATGACTTTGGATTTATTTTTTTCAAACATTAAAAAAAAGTTTGAAAACCACAGCTGCAATCCAATCTGTTCATTGTTCAGGCGAAGAAACAAGAGAAGTAACAGCGAATAAAGGCCAAAATGCCGACATTCGTGGGTCAGAACCAACCAGCCAGCTCTGAGCCTGAGCTTGGACAGTATGCGCTCAATAGTAACATCCCATCACTGCTATGCGCCAAGCACTTTATACACATGTTATCTAAGATCACACAAATTGGTGGAAGTAGGGGATGTGGTGCTGTGAGCTGCATGAGGCTACAAGATGCACAATAATGTTCCCCAAGATGCATGGCTGACAGGCAGAGCAGATCAGCTTCCAAAGCGGAACATCATTGACACAGGAGACAGGTACACAGGGCGGCTACCTGATCTCTACTACAAACTCCTCAAAGTTGGGTACTTTTAAAAGTTGGTAGAAAATTGAGTTAAAAGATGAGTTTATCTTTCATGCAAAACACTTTTAAATCTTCCGTTTTTTCATAACACACATATTTCTCAACTTTTTCTAAGATACCTCATACATTACCATTTCCACAAGCTAATAATAAGGCATAGAATCATATAAAAAAGATTCTCACAATGAGATCTCCAGCACCCAAGAATCACCTCACCTCAAAAGTTCGTCATCTGTTTATGGCTAGACCACATTCAGTACAACAAACGGTTGTTCAGCCATGCAAACCCAATCAGGGTTCCTAGTTGTACAAAATGTAAACAAGATTTAGCTTAAAAAAGAAAAAGAGTAACATCTGGAACAAGGACCCAGCTAACAGGGATTACTAGGAAGCTTGGAGACAACAATGAAAGTCTAATAGGCAGAGTAACATCCAACAACATGTCGCCTCTTCAAAGTCAACTTCTTAAAAGCCAGCACCTGATCAACCCACAATAGGGTACAAGCCCTAGCAAAAAACATCCGATTGGCTCAGCTGAGGCACAGAGCCAAGCACTGACTTCTAAGAAGCTGGGAGAGAAATGTATGCCTTCTATTGTGAGCAACGGAACTTTCCTTCCTTCATATATTAGTTATCTGTTGTTGTACTTAACACGTAAAAACAGTAAGAAATCATTATAGTATTCAGGTTCTGAGAGTCAGCACTTGGAGCTGCTTAGCTGGATGAGTCTAGCTCAATGTCTCTCAAGAGGTTGCAAACAAGATGTTGGCCAGTGGGGTCAGCACGATGGCTCAGTTGGCTAATCCTCCACCTGCAAGTGCCAGCATCCCATATGGGCATTGATTCATGACTTTGCTACTCCATTTCTCACCCAGATCCCTGTTTGTAGTCTGGGAAAGCAAAGGATGACCCAAAGCCTTGAGACCCTGCACCCACATGGGGGACCTGGAAGAAGCTCCTGGCTCCAGGCTTCAATTGGCTCAACTCTGGTCATTGGGATCATTTCGGGAGTGAACCAGCAGATGGAAGATGTTCTCTCTTTAAATCTACCTTTCTAATAAAAATAAGTAAATAAATCTGAAAACACATATATATGTTGACCAAGGCTATGGTCATCTGAAAGCTTACCATAGGCTGAAGAATACATTTCCAAAGTGTCTTGTTCATTTGACCAGCCAATTATTTGCAGCAGGTCTCCCCATGAAGATCTCCCCATCCAGCCCCTGAAGTGTGCAACTAGCATAAAAACTGACTTCCCTCAGCACAAGGCATCCCAAAGGACATACCATCATTTCTGCCAAGTGCTGTTGGTCATGGAAATAAGCCTGTTGTCATTTGGAAGGATTACACAAGGGCATGCAGATAGAGGATGGGGATCAGAGAGATGGATCTGCCATGCTTGGGTTTCCCCATAACAAGGGAAGATCTTAAAATAATGTTCAAATCAGGTGTCTCCTGGCTACAAAGCTTGCCATCTAGGTTGTAGGTATTTTGACAGAGACAGAAAATAATAATGTAAAACAGGGGTTTCTCATATTAAATAAATTTCAAAGTATATGTGCTTCCAGTGATATCATGCACCTGTTTGAATTATAATGGAAGACACAAATAAAGACAGGATACATCACACCAAGGGCAACTTCACAGTTCCGCATGGACATGACCCCAGAAATCATTTTTATGCATACAAAGCTGTGCTGCAGTGGGGAAATCAATGTTCCTTGGGCCTCTTAACTCCTCTGGCAGCAATAACTCCACACCACCCATCAAAAATATTCAAACATCCAGAATCCAGCTCATTGAAGACCACTGCTTTTGTGATACACGTTTCCATTTCTGGTTGCAAATGAAAAAGAGGAAAGATGCTTGAAAAGTTGGCCAGGTACAGAACATAGAAACATAAAGCTTTATCTCCTTCCTTTCTCCCCATCATTTCCTCTTAAGCATCAAGCCACCCAGGCCCATCCTCTCTGGACTCAGTTAGCTTGACTCACTTCTGTTCTATTCCTCGTTCCTAAACCAAAATATCTGCCCCTAGCTTTTGCCTTTGTTCACAGTTATTCAAGATTCCTGCACACGTTCCCAGAAGATAAAATAAATAGAAAAAGAAACCATTTCTTATCTGTGACACTATTCTAGACAATCAACAGCATTTGTACAATGCTGAGCCAACTGCTTAGGAGAATGGAGTCAGGTTTAAATAACAGGGCATCTGGGCTGCTTGGTGAACTAGGCTAAATGACACTCCCAGCCTACTCTAAGCAGGAAACAAAATATGTCTTTACGTTTCCCAGCAAACAAATGTGCATGTGACGAGAGCTATAATCAATAAGTAACTTGATAAAGTGGATAAAAATTGACTCAGGAGGGAGTCCAACATCCTATTAAGCAAATTCAACCCAGACCTCTTTCAGTCAGCCATACCAAACTGCAAAACACAGAAACCCAAGTCTCTGTGGGAGAAGCAAGATCAATATTTTAAGCCCAAACTCCTTAACTTTGTACTCGCAACAAATCAGAGGGGGAGAAAAATAATGTTCTCTAAATTTAAAGACAGAAAAGGAGATGGAGCAAGCAAGGGAAGGGCAAGAAATATGTAGGCTGTAAGTTACACTCAACTCCCGAGAAATAAATCTGTCTTTCCTGAACTAGACAAATGCTAAAATCCACCAACCCAGCCACAAACGATCCTTCATGAATACTGAAAGAGGAGAAAGAAATATTCAGGTCACAAATTTATCTGATTGAAAGTCAGGAACTAAGTGAAGCCTGCAAAAGTTTGATTTCTTTTTCATTAATATTGGGGAAAGAAAGAAAATAAACCAAGATGCCAGGCACAAAGGAAGGGGAAGCATTTCAGGCTGCAATTTTTTTCTCCAATTGCATGAATACCATCCTATAAATATTTTCATTTGCAAGGAAAGTGTGAGTCTGTGTAACAGAGTTCTCATGAATAAGTCCCGAGCATTCAAAGATCTCCATTGGAATTCCAGAAACACTGCTACTGCTCTACCTGGGCACCAGTCTCTTCTTACCTATCCACAATAGCCAATCAAGAAAGCAATTCTCAAAATTATAGTCTGCTGGGAGAGGATATCAAAAGGATGAGTTTTGCAGTACTTCGATTGGATTCTAACATATGAGGGCTATCAAACTCCACTCACATAAGATACAGACAAAGAAATGAAAAGTAAGAAACAATGTTGGAATGATAGGCAGGATACATTATCGAACAGTCCTTTCTCCTCCACTCTTATACCCTCAAAGAGAAATTATGTCATCAAAATTACTACCAATCACTCCATTTGCAGCTCCATGTATTGGGAATTTATGAAGTCCTACTATGTGCTGAATACTGTAGGGTATATAGGAAAACACTTTCCTGAAGTTACCTCACACTATACAGTGAAGTCTGAATTAAGAGGAGACAGGTAGCAACTTCCAGAGGCCCCCTTACAGACAAGATGGGGAAGGTCAGCCAACAATCAGATGAGTGTTCTTAAATGTGGCTGAATGGAAATGTCAAGGTTTGAATCTAAGTTCAAGTCTTGATCATGCCACTGAATTTGGGCATAGTATCCAATCCACCAGTTCCTCCATAAATAAAAAAGGAGAAATTAGACTTACATCAGAGATGCAGGAAAAATTAAATGAGATGCCATCAGGAGACTGCTAGGAAAGTGCCTGAAACCAAGTAAGTGCCATGTAAATGTCACATGCTTCCCCTTTTTCATAAAGAACGTCTTTGCCCGAGGCTCAAGGCTGACATAAAGACGACATGAGCTGCATCCCCCTAACCCTCGTGTCTGGTAGCAAAGGAATCTGGACATGACAAGGAAGACAAACTCCCAGCCTAGCCTGCCACTGTCAGCTCATCTGCTCATTGCTGCAGGGATGAGTGAAAAAAAAAATTGCTTTAGATTGGGGAGAAATTGGATCCAACCCTGGAAAAGATGATTGAGGTCTTTCAGAAATTGAAAAGGTAATGGGAACAGACAGTTTTCAAAGCCATTCCTCCTCTTTTGTAACTGAACTGCACAGCCTGGCTGTCCTCTGGGGCAGGAAGAGTTCCTGGAAGGGCCCACTACTCATGCAGATGCCCTGAACTCCACTGGCAAAGAACTGTATGGGACACTTTCACAGATAAAAGGACAAATGACATAGTCCTGTCTCCCAGGGAGCCTACATGCCAGGGAGAAGAAACAGATGCAGATTAATGGTATATGTCTTGTACACGTATGTTTATAGTGGCACTAGTTACAAGCTGAAAGGGAAAGCCAGTACAAAGGCCCATTCATGGATGGATGAAAAAACAAAAGGTGCTATACACATCCAATGGAATATTCATGCTAATAAGAAATGGAATTCTGATAGGTATTACCACATGGATGAGCCTTGAGAATATGACATGGAGAGAAATAGACCAGACCCAAAAAGACAACTATTGCATGATTCCACTCATGCCATGACGTACCCAGAATACACAAAGTTATAAACAGAAAAAAAATAGCAGATATGAGGGACTGGAGGGGGCAGGTTTGGGAAGCTACTATATTCGACCCTTGAAGGGTAGAGAGCTTCCCTCTGGGATGATGAAAAGCTTCTGGAAATGGATAGTGACAATGATTGTGTAACACTCTAAATGTATTGAATGCCACTGGACTGTGGCATTTCATTAAAATGAAAAAAGGCATCCAAAAATGTGTGTAGAACAACCAATAATTGTATGGACCTGAATAACTGAAGCAAAATTTAGAAAAAATAATAAAACTGAAATCATCACACTTTCTGACTCCAAATTTATTACAAAGCTATAATATTCAAAACATGAAAACACACCTACACATTTATGGAAATGAATAGGAATTCCAGAAATAAATTCATGCATTTATGGTCAATTGATCTTCAACACAGTTTCTAAGAATGCATAGTAAGGAAAGAACATCCTCCTCCACAAAAGATGTTAGGATGGAGCGACAGCCAGGACCCCTGAGCGGTCCGCAGAAACAGGACAATAAACTTCACTCAGGACTAGGGAGAGGAGCTTTCTCTGGCCCTTGCCTGCTTCCAATTTTGGGTCCCCACCCCCTCTCGTAATGACCATCAGGAGCGCTCCAGAAACCCCTCAAAACAAACAAACAAGCAAACAAAACTAGAATAGATAGACAGAACAACAAGGAAAGCTTAGAAACAGACAGGAAACGGTCAGCAGGGATGCACTTATACCTCACTGGGTGGGACACAAAGATTAGTTACTCCTCACTGGGGTATGGAAGATTTCTCTGCACAGCCCTCCTACACATGCTCACCTAAACTGTTGACACATATCCTGTTACAATTATAGAGTTAGACCACCTGAAAAACAGCCAGTTTCAGCGAAAACATGCTTCAATACTAGAAACTGCTGAAGACTAAAATTAAAATAGGCCTGAGACAGCTGAATAACAATCTAAGCCATTTTAAGGTATATAGAACACGGTTGAATATAAACCAAAATTGAAATGTCTATGAAGAAGTCACAGGTTGTGGTTGAGAACCTGCATTTTCCTATTAACATATTGGTTAATCAATACCATGTCAATTAATGCCACATGTTGTAAATGGTTGGAAATATTATGTTGGGGCTTTTAATTGATTGGGATGATACTCTGCCAGCTCTACCTTCAGACCAGAGATGGACTCACCAAGAAACCATTGAACTTACCAGGACAATAAGATGCTGGACTTTATGCTTGGTAAATACCTCCAATGAAAGAATGTCAACTGAATTTGACATTTGGGGGGAGGGTGTGGGAAAGGGCGGGGAGAATCCCAGTGCATAAAAAATATATCACATAATGCAATGTAATTAATTTTAAAAAATGAAATGCAATAAAAATTTGTTTAAAAAAAAGATGTTAGGAAAACTCAATGTCCATGTTCAGAAGAATGAAATTGGACTGAATCTCATTCTACATACAAAAGTCAGCCCAAAACAACTTAAAGATTTAAATATAAGACCTGAAACTGTAAAACTTTAGGAAAACATAGAGGAAGGCTCCCCAAGATTGGTCTAGGTATTATTTTTCTTTGAATAGGAACCCCAAAGCACAGGTAACTAAAGCAAAAATAGACAACTAGGTTTACATCCAAATAAAAAGCTTTTGCACAGTCCAGGAAGCAATCAAGAGTGAAGAGGTAACCCATGACACGGGAGACATTTTTTTGATAAAAGTTATTTTAGTATGTTTAGAACATGTATGTGAAGAGTACACACGTGTGTATATGGTTTATCTTTTTTGTTAATAAGGATAGAAGCCACACCCAGCCTCCCAAATGCCTCTGGACCTGGGATGAAGGACAGTCACCCGACACCACCCCAGGGTCCCCAATGTGGGGCATGCTCTGAGGGTCCTGCCTATTAGGTTTTAATAGTTTAACAGTTCTGAACTACTGCCGATCTCACCACTCCAAGCATGATGAAATCTCTCCAGACTCCATTGGCTGACATAATCTACCTTAAAGGCTCCATTTGCCCAGATTTCACTGCCAACATTTGGCTGGGGTAGTTGATCAATTTGTTCTGTCCTCTGTCCTCTGTTGTGGTACCAGGTGTCCTCTGCAGACAGTGTACAGCCATATCCTCCATGTGTACCTGGATATGCTGTCCATTGCTCCATATAAGTCACTGAGGAGGTCCAGCTCTGAACATGCACTCCACAGTCAGACCATGGAACTTATAATTCTCTCCATGGCTGGGGGTCTGAGATCAGCAATTCAGTTGGAGGAAGCCCTATAGAAACTTCCTTTGAGGTGATCCCAGACCTGGTTCTTATGTGTGCTTGCCAGTACAGGGTCTGGCACAGACCGTTGTCCCAATCAATTTATGCACATGCTGGTGGTTGCAATTGCTGGGTCTGTTCTGTCTCCAGCCCTTTTACACAAACCAATGGATGTTGCAATCCAACCCAATCCTGCCCACTGCACACTCAGCCTTCATGGACACTAGTGGGAGCTTCAGCCTAGTCGAAATGACCCACAATAAACCCACCAGGCCTGTCCCCTGTCCTGGTTCCTGTGCTTGCCAGTACATATAGTAGACTGTTCCAGTCTGTCCCACATCCCATTTAGCTCTCATATATATCAATGGGCATTGGAGCTCAGTTCAACCCAACCAGCCCCACTATCCAGGCCACACACCTGCTGGTGGGTGCCACTCTCTGTGACAGAGTTTGGCCCCTGTGCCAGCATCTGCCACTGGTGCTACTGCTAAGCCCAACCAACCCACACCTACTCTGACTTATGCATGCACTAGTAGGAACAGTCAACCCAGCCTAACTTGCCCCTGATCCAGGCAACATAAGGTCAATACGTGTTGTAGCCCTGCCTGGTCTGTCCCCACCACAACTCACATTCTCCAGTGGGAGTGGTAGTCCAGCAGGTGAGCCCTCCACATTCCCCCTACCAGCTTTGTTCCCTCCTCACACATCGCCCCCCCAGTCTCACATGTGCTGGTTGGGTGCTGCGGCTCAGTCTGGCATGACCTGCCTTGCCTCAATATTTGCCAGTGGATGCTGTAGCCTGCCTGAGCCCAGCCCACCCCCAATTCCAACTCGTACTGGTGAGGGCTACATTCTTGCCCAGCCCAGCTGGCCCCCAATCCTAGCCTATATATGAATTGGCTTGTGTTGTGACCCAACCTGGCCCAACCAACACTTCATTCTGGCACTTGGGTTTGTCAGCGGGTGATGTGAACTGGCCCAGCTTGGATCACCATATGTATGCCAATGGGTACTGTTCCTTGGACTGGTCCAGACTGCTCCCTATCGTGGTTCCTGAGCTCAAGTGCATGGAATGTGTCCCAACAGATGAGTTTCCCAAGCTCCTCCATCAAAACCTCTCCCAAAGCAGGATCTTGTGCACATGGGTGGGCCCATGGGCCAGCACTACTTAATCCACCTCCTGTCCTAGCAGGAACAGTGGCCTTCACTTACTGGCCTTCACCTATTCCAATTTTTTTAAATTTTTTATTAGGGTAAAAAGTTACAAGGGCTAAAGGGAATATTGAGGAGAAGCCCCACCCAGTCTCCCACCCACCCCAGGTCCCGGATGTAGGGCATGCTCTGAGATCCTTGCTCAGTGGTCCCGGTAGTTGCTGCCAATCTCGCCACTCCAGACACGATGAGGCTGTTGAATAATCTACTGATTGACATAGTCCATCATAGGGTCTCCCTTTGTCCAGTGTTTCGCTGCCAACATATAGCTGTGGTGGTTGACTGACCTGTTATATCTCCCGTCTTATCTTGGTTAAGGTTCTAAGTCCACCATTTCGGTTGAGGGGATCCCCAAAGAAACTTTGAGGTGTTCCCAGACCAGAATCCTATATGTACTAGCAAGTACAGGACCTGGCACAGTACATCTCCCCGTTCAGCTGGTGGTTGCAATTGCTGGGTTGGTTCCGTCTTGAGCCTCAACTTCCACTGGAACCCATGGGTGTTGCAGTCTGTCCTGGTTCTGCTCATCACATACTTGGCCATCACACCAACCAGTGGGAGCTGCAGCCTAGTCAGAGCGGCCCCCAATAACCCCCACCAGGCCTGCCCCTGCCCTGATTTGCCAGCATGTGTAGCAACCTAGTTCAGTCTGCCCCATATCCCATTGGGCTCTCGTAAATGTCAAAGGGTATTGGAGCTTAGTTCCATCTAACCATCTCAACTGTCCATCCCTCACAGATGTTGTTGAGTGCCTCTCTGTCTAGCCATCCCAGTCCCTATCCTAATTATTATTGTGCCCTCCCATGGGAGTGTTAACCCAAGAGGGGGAAGCCACTATTTCCCTCCCAGGTCACTCTCACTCCTGGATTATGCTCTCTCCAGGTGGCCCTGTGGTTAGACTTGACAGTATTGGCCCCTAGTGCCAGCTTCTGCTACGGCTAAGCCCAACAGCTCTCACCTCCTCCAGTTTTGTAAACAATAGTAGGAATAGTCCACCCGTCCTGGCTCTTCCCTGATCTGGTCCACATGAGGCGCACAGGTGCTGCAGCCCTGCCTAGTCTGGTCCCAGCTCACGCTCTCCAGTGGGAGTAGCTATCCAGCAAGGGAACCACCCCTTATTCCCCTGTCGGCTCTGCCTCTCCCTTCCTGATTCTCACATGTGCTGGTTGGGTGCTGTGGTCTCATCTGGCACAGGCAGCCTCACCTTGGTAATTCTGTGTTGTATCCTGCTTTTGTCGCGACTGAACCTGGCTCGACCCACACTCTGCTCTGGCGTTCGGATTTGCCAGTGGATGACGTGAACTGACTCGGCCTGGTCCGCCCCCAACCCATGCCAAATGTATGCCAGTGGTACACTTTTTCTGGGCTAACTCCTTCCGTGCTTCTTGCACTTATTTGTAGGATCCATGTCCTGTCAGAGGAGTTGCTCAGGCTCCTCCCTCAGAACCCCTCCTGGTGCCAGGTTTCGCGCATACCAGTGGGTCCGTGGGCCAGCACCACTCGGTTCATCTCCTGTCCTAGCAGGAGCAACGGCTTTTCTTTACTGGCCTTCAACCCATTCTGGTTCTTGCTGTTGGATGTTTCAGCCCAGCCACGGCTCGTCCATACCCACATATAGCACATACATGGCTCAGTTGGGGTTGAAACCCAGCCTAGTCAGTCCCACATCTACCCTGGTCCTCCAGAACACCAGAAGGTGTTGCAGTCTGACCCGGCCCGGTGCGCCAAGTCCCAGTCCACACTTGTGCCAAGGGAGGCTACAATTGTGTCCTGACCAGAATGCTGCCCCATTCCAGCGTGTGCGCCCCTTGGTAGGAACCTTCACCTAGCCAGGGTCTTCCCCCAGCTCCCCAACTGGGCCTGTTCACAGCCAGTGATAAGCATGCCAGTGGTTGCTCTGGCTCAGCTCAGCACAGCCCGTCACCTGTCACAATTCCTGCCCTAGACACTGTGGCTAAGCTCCTTGGTCTCACCCAACTTAGACTGTCACCATCCCCACTTCTAAGCTACCCAGTGGGGTTAAAGTTTCCACAGGGTGTGGCCTACACACCCCCCATACAATCCAACCCCAGATATGGTTCTCGAGTGCTAGTTAATGTCATGGCCCTGAATGTCATGGCCCTGCCCACTGTGACCCCTCTGCTGATCCATCATTATGGCAGGTAATGGGGACATCCTGTTGGGCATGCCTGGAGTCTGAGCTTTTGAAAGAACTGTCATTCGGTGCTCAGCATTATTAAGTAATTACAGGTTCTTCAGAGGAAGATTTACTGTCATTGGGAATCTTTAGGATTGATTCACAGCTCCAAAGCACTGTGGGTTCAGCATGGAGCTACCTAAGCAGCGCATCAAAGAACCAAAACCCCAGAGCTCCCCTGCCAGGCAGCCAGCAGGCAGAGTCTGGTGCCAAATGGCGCACTGGTTGCCCGGGAGCGGCTCACCATGTGCACGTGGTAGCTGGTGTGCGCAAAGCAGGCATGAGGTGACCCGTATTACCCTGGGGGAGCCTCCGCAGCCTGGCAGCTGCAGGAAGTTAAAATCCCCGGACTCAAGGACCCGCCCCTTCCAACCCCCTCCCCAGCTCAAGCACGGAGCGAGCAGCAGGAGGGGGCAGACCTGCCTAACTAAGCTGGAGACCCACCTCCGAGAGGTCAGCTCCTGGGGCTCCATCAGGCAGATCTGGGAGCGTCTCACCATGTGCACATGGTGGCCGGTGGGCACAAAGCAGGCATGAGGTGACCCGTGTTGCCCTGGGGGGCCGCCCCACCTATTCCAATTTTTACTACTGGATGTTTCAGCCCAGCCAAGCCTGATCCACATCAGACACAGCTCACACATGGCTCAGTGAGGGCAGAGACCCAGCCTAGCCCGTCCTACACCTACCCTGGTTCTCACAAGCTCCAGTGTGTGCTGGAGTCTAGCCCAGTCTGGCACACCCCATACCCAGCCCACACTCGTGCCAAGGGACACTGCAGCCATGCCCAGACTAGACAGCAGCCCCCACTCCAGTCCCCACAATCACCAGTGGGAACCATAACCCAGCCAGGGCAACCCTTTGCTCCCCAACCAGGCCTATTCCCAGCCACAGATCATGTGTGTGCCAGTAGTTGTTCTGACCCAATTTGGTATAGTCCCTCACCTGTCTTAGCCTTTGCCTTAGATGCTGTAGCCTGGCCTGACCTGGCCTGGCCCGCCCTACACCCTGTTTTAGGATGCACATGTGGTTGCTACAGCCTGGACCTACCCAGACTATTCTTGGTCCTGATTCCCATGAGTGCTGGCAGGTTCCATGGTCACACCTAGCTCAGCCCATCACTACCCCAACTGTTGAGCTATCACTTCCTCAGGGTTTGGCCCACATATCCCCCACAGAATCTATCCCCAGACCTGGTTCTCCTATGTGTTGGTTAGTATCATGGCCCTGCTTAATGTGACCCATCCCCTGTTCCAACATTCTATCAGGTACTGGGATCTAGTCCTGCTAGACAGGTCTCCAGCCCTAGCTTTCATGTGGACTGGTGTGTGGTGACCAGCAATGTTCCATGCTAACAAGTCCTACTCAGGACTCCAATGTGGGCTAGTGTATCAGTCTGACCCATACAGATCTTCCGGTTTCTCACCTCTAAATCACCAGGTCTCCCCTGCTTACCTGCAAGTACAGTGGCCATGAAGTTGGGAGTCCCTCAAGATTCATTCCTCACCTACACACACAATAGACTTATCGATGGATGTCCCTAGGAAGTAATTCCACACCCAAAGGTCCCAGAGTTCACCACTGGGTGGCCAGCCAGTGGAGCCCGACATCAGTTGTCAATCTGGCCACCTGCAGCCCAAGATGGCAGCAGCAGGCTGAGCCAGGGACAGTCCCAAGCCCCCGACAGATCCCTTCACAGTGTACTTACTGTGAAGGGAAAAACCTCTCAGGCCTAGGCAAGCCCAGGACTTGCTCACCGCTTGGCAGTGGTGGCTGGGGCTAGGACTCCAAGTGTTGAGTCCGACCTGGCTCAGGTACCCCAAGTAGCCCACACACTACTGGGAGCTCTCTCTACCCAAGCCCCAAGGTCAAACTTGGGAGAAATATTTGCAAACCACTTGTCTAATAAGGGGTAAGCACTCAAAGTATGTAAATAACTTAATATTGAGAAAACAAATAAATCAAAAAAAATTTTAATGGGCAAATGACCTGAGCAAACATCTTGCAAAACTTAAAATGGCCAACAGGTATACAAAAAAATTGCACAGCATCACCAGTTATCAGGGAAATGCAAATGAAAACCATAAAGCATCACCTCACACCTCTTTGAATTGTTCTCATCCACCAGGCACTGGTGAGGATGTGGAGAAAAGGGAAGCTTCATATTCTATCTTTGGAAATGTAAATTGATACCACCATTCGAGAGAACCCAACAACCTAACTACCATACGTTCCAGCAACCCCATTCCTAGGTATTTATCTAAAAGAGATGAAATCAGCCTGCCAAAGAGAGACCTGCACTCCTCCAAGCTATGAGGTCAACCTAAGTGCCTCAGTGAATGAATGAATAAAGTGTGTGTGTGTGTGTGTGTGTGTGTGTGTGTGTATGTATCTCTACAGGGGTAAATGAAGCTATTCAGGGAGCATGTTGCCAGAAGCAGGTCAGTAGAAAGAGCAAACAATGAGTAGGAACAGAGTCCCTGAAAGGGAGCAGGAAAAAGCCTGCTCACACGCCCTCCTCGGGGATTGGGGTTCAAACCCCAATCCTGCTCTCTTCTGAAGGCCTGGCTTTGCTTGGACTGGCTTCCCAGGCATTTTTCTCATGAGACAGCAAGATATCCAGGACCTGTGAGGTCTCCCCACCTGCTTTGCTGGATCTTCTCTCCACCCAGGGACTTAAGTGGGCCACAGCATGAAGAGTTCTAGGCCATGGGCCATTCAGCAACTGGGATATCCCTTCTCATGGGAGTCACTGAGGAGGGGGAATGGGAAAGACTCCCTTCCATTACACTCTATCCTTCCACTCCTGCACAAAACACTCAACCAATGGGCTAGGCAGGTGTTTGGGACAAACTGCAAAAGGGAATTCAAAAGGAAATGCAGGATGGTTTCTTCTCAGCTCCATCTTTGGAACCAAACTCAAGAGGAAATGAGCCTTCCCGTCTTTTAAAGGCTGACATTTGGTTGCCATGAATGTTGCCACTACAAAGGTCAGGATTATTTTTGTTTTCTTCTCTTGCCAGGGAGAGGGCTGGAGAATGGCAAGGGTAATTAGTCCGTCTCCTCCAGTTACACGTACAGGAAGACTGGCATACATGGACAACCCAAAAGAGGTTTGGCCCTAGTTTGACCAAAAAGCCAAACCCAAACCCCAAATCCCCAAAACGGAGGAGAGATCACTGTGGGTGAGAGGGGTCCAAGCCAAAGACCTGGCTACATGTCGTGTTAAATCACCCGTCCACATCCGGGCAGCAAGCAAGGGAAATCAGTAATACAGCATGGCTGCTGCCAAAATAGAAGGCAAGGGGAGTTAATTTAAGTAGACACATGCACTATTTAATCTGCAGTTGGAAATTCTGCAGCCAAACATGTGGAAAGCAGCTCAGCCCTGTGTGCAATATTTTTCAGAGTTTTCATCAAAGAAACTCCACTGCCTGCCTCTCTTGGACACATTTCCCAGAAGAGAAGAAAGAAAATGCACGTGGGATGCCCTCCATGTCCTTGACATTGTTTGTGTGAGTGTGTGGTGTGTGTGTGTATACACAATATACAGTTGTGAATAAGAGTATGTATGAGTGTATGCACATGAGTGTGCTGTGTGTGTATAGCAGTGTGAACTGGGTAGGTGTGTATATGCATGTATTGTGTTCACATATGTGGTGCATTGGGGGGAGGGATAGCGCACACTCACATTTTGGAGCATGTGAAGGTGGGGTAACAATAAGTCCGATGGAAAAAGAGGACGCATCCAAAACATGTTGGGGAATAGAGGAGAATGACAGGAAGAAGGCGCTGGCAGTGGGGTAAGATGTACAAGCTGCTCCTTCAGGGATCTTCTCAAGGACAAAAAATCCTGTTGCCAGCAACAGTTTCACCTATCCAAGGCCAACTCCATGAATAATGTCCCTGGGGCAGGTCTAAAGTCTGGAGAAAACAGGGAGTTTTCTAGAGGGTTCCAAAGGGCCAGCATCTCCCTTAGGTTTTCTCTCTTTCACTGACCTGCTGCAGTCCCCCTGTGTTCACTCCAGGAATTTTCCCTCTGCCCATGGACAGATCCTCTGCTTAGGGCCTGTGGGAGCCTTTCTCAACCTGCAGCAGGAGCCACCTGCAGCCCTATGGAATGTGAAGATGCTGTGCCTCACCCCCAGGAGATCTGTGGTAGGGCCCGAGAAGGGTCATTGCTGCAAGCGCCCAGGTGGCACTGAGGCTGGCAGCGCCTTTGTTGAAAACCACCAGCCCACATGCACAGATGCTGATGAGTTCATGAACTGGGCATCAGGAATTTGGCAGGGAGATTCTGACAGGACACTTCAACAGAAGAGCCCAGGAAAGGTAAACCAAGGAAAGATGTGATGCCCCAGCATACCTACTCCTATTCAAGGATCCAGGCTACACCTGCACATTCTTAAGAGGAATCAGCTGGGCAGCAGGGGAAGCTTAGCCCTCCCTCCTGGTCAGGAGGGCACTCCACCATCTCCCTCCCGGGCTCCTGGGCAGTTGTAGCCTAAAGACATTCTGGGCAGGTGCAGAGTAGCCCCCCAGTGGGGCTCCAGGGCCATTGATTCCTTCTTGTTTATGTTTACCATCCACGTCCAAGGTTGTTTTTCCAGACTCAGCCGTGTTTACCCGAACACTGCAAATGAGAGCTCCGCATGTGACTTGAAGACATCTGTTTTGCCTTTGCATGTTTCTCATTCCGATGCCACTCTCCCCCTCCTGTCTTTCTCTATCACAATGCACTTGCCCAGAAATAGAATTCCAACGAGCTCCAGGAAAATCCAAAGGGTCCACTTGGTTGAAACTACAATTGAAAAGCTTTCTGCTGGATCCCTCCACTTTCATAGAGCACGTGTTCCTCAGAGTTGGAGACAAAAGGCCACCCCTTCCCCCCAAACCACACAGCTCTGCGGGATTGTTTCAAGACTGTAATTAGAAAGGGCTCTTTGGATTTTAAAAATGGGTTTCCTAAATAGTCCATATGGTAGTTGGTCTTTGTTTCTTGGAGAGAATACTTTTGAAAGGTCTGGCAAGCTACTCCTTTGTCAAATTAAGGAATTCTTTTTATCGACCCAAGGTACACTATGGATCAGGCGAGAAGCAAAGATAGAACCTTAAAAGGTCAGGGATAATCAGCTGATTGGTGAAAGATAATCACAGCTCAATATCTGTACAAAGAAGGCAGCACTGCCCTTGAATGCATAACGTGTGGCTCAGGAGACCGTGCCCCCGCAGAGCAATGGAAGAGGCTGGGAAGAAACACCAGGTAAATTTACACCTGTTTCCATCCACATCTCTTTGGACTCAGTTTCATTTGAGGCAACTAAGACTAAAGTGAGAGCGCCCACGCCCAAAGCCCAACACCTGTGGCCCCCCCCTGTGACCAGATGGTCAGTGGTTCCTGCTTTAGCACATGCAAGGATTCTGCTAGCAGCCCTTTCCCCCATCCACCAACACAGTGTCACTCCCTGCAGTGTGCACAAAGCCCATGCACCTCCCACACTTACATGCAAATACACACCCACCGCCACACTCCTTCGGCATGCCAGCTGCAGTCCTTGGGAGATGTGTTCACACAGCAAAAGCACTGTGCTGTATGTTTCCCAGCATTTACAGTAACACCTTGTCAGGTTTCTCCAAATCTATAAATCCTCTGTCACCAAGGTGCCCCCTCAGAGCCCCACGTGCAGGAACGCAGCCATCTGCCTCCAGACTCCAATCGTTTGCACCTGTCTTCCACTTGGCTTTCTGGGAGAGGATTAAGCCTGGATTTCCTCAGGTGCCCGGGGTTGTAGTCTGCTGCCTGTCAGTTACGCCATTGCTGGCCACATGTGCAGGCTGATAACCGCTGCTCAGACATGCATCCCGCCTAACAAATGGTCCTTGTGAGTGAACTTTAACCTCTTTGGTGTTACCCATTATAAAGCATATCTTTCACTCTCTCAGGGATAAGCTTTAAAAAAATTAAAATAAAACCAGGAGGAATGATGCATTCAAATGTTGCTATTCAAGGCAGCACGGTGACCAGAGAAAACCGTCACCCTAAAAGCACAGCTCCTCTTAGCCCCCAAGAGGACAGCACAACCCCTAAACCAGCAGGCATAGTGTCGCCAACTTGGGATGAGGAGGGATCAGATATGCCAGTCCCATGTGGGTGCTTGTTTGGTTAAGTCCCAGTAAGAGTTCCATAAGTGCTTAGAACAGAAGTTCTCCAAGTGTGGAACTTTCTCATCCACATCAGAATCAGCAACACCCAAGAATGAGTGAGAAATCCAGTTTTCCAATCCCACCCAAAACCTATCTTTTAGAAATTACATGTAACAAAATCTCCAGATGATTTGGAAGCCAGTCAAAGTTAGACCACTGACCCAGTGGTCAGCCTGGGCTGGTGCTGGCCCCAGGCAGCTGGGTGCCCAAGCAGCCTAATGGGGATGGGACTAAACTAATTTGAATAGTCCTAGACGAAATCCCACTTTGTTGCTACTTTTGGTAATTTTTATTGAAAAATTTCAGTAGAAATCCACCAGCAATTTAAGGAAGTTATCTTTTTATTTCTAATTTGTCAAACGTTCAGGTTTTTTAAGATTTATTTTTATTTGAAAGGTAAATTTTTACAGAGAGAGGGAGGTCTTTCATCTGCTGGTTCACTCCCCAAATGGCCAAAAACACTAGAGCAGAGCCAATCAGAAGCCAGGAGTTTACTCTGGGTCTCCCAAATGAGTGCAAGTGTCCAAAAACTTGGGTCATCCTCAGCTGCTTTCAGGAAGCTGGCTCATAAGTGGAGCAGCCAGGACTCAAACTGGTGCCTATATGGGATGCCAGCACTGCAAGAAAACGATTAGCCTCTTATGCAACCATGACAAGCAGAAAGAGGGCAGTAGAGTGAGAAGAGAAAGAGAAGTCTAGCATCTGCTACTTCACTCCTCAACTAGCGGTAGAAGTTAGGAGCCCAGAGTTCCTTCTGAGTCTCCTACATATATGGCAGGGACCCAAGAGATTGGACAATCTAGCAGGCACATTAGAGGGGATCTGGACCAGAAGCAAAACAGCCAGATCTTCAACTGGCACTCCAATAGGGGATGCTGGCATGTCAAGCAGCAACTTAATCCACTGTGCCACAATGCTGGAGCCTACATCCCACTTCCAGGACATGGATGCCCAGTTCTGATAATGCAGATTTGTCACTTCGTTTCTTGGGAAAGTTGTAGAGGAAAAATCTTGGTTTTCAAACTTAACTGTACATCAGAATCATTTGGAAATGTTTTTAAAATACAGATGCCCAGGCTCCATCCCCCGAAATTCCACCTTAGTTTGTAACAGGTGCAGCCCAGGCATTGGCCTCGTTAGAAGCTCTCAGGTGAGTGTAAGGTGTAGCCACACTTACAAACTTGCACCTGATGGTCTTTAAGGCTTACCAACTCCAAAACCCAATTATCTTGCCAATCCTATGGTTCCAGATAAGTATAAAGGGGTTACAAATTCAAAAGACATAAAGCTAGGACAATACCTAGGACTTGGTTTGTTTTATTACATCCCTATATGAATTGAATTTAAGAGGAGTAGTAACTGAAAGCTCTGATGAATTAAGTTCCAGTTAATTGAAGTCTTACACTAATCTATTTCTTTTAGTGGATTTCATATTTCATACAGGGAGATCCACAGCACGAACTCATTCTCAACAGAATCTCGGCTCCTAAATTTTATTTAAGCCACTTGATGGCTTGCCTATTTTTCCTTTGAAATCAACTTATAAAGGTACAGTCAGTGCTGTCCTCTGATACCAACTTATGATAGATTTCAAAACCACATGTTTATTTAAGTTAGTGGAAGATACTTTAAAACAAAGATGAGCTGTGTTCCATAGCCCATTGCAAACCACTGTATTGTACTGTAATGTGCTGTATTTCACTGCTTCCTACATGAATTTGTTGCTGCTTTACTTGGAAAAAATATGGTTTTGGTTCGCATTAACTGGCCTGTTTAGCTTCCCCACTTTGGATAATTTTGGCTGGGTGAATCAATTTCTATAATCTTCCCTGAGTTGTCACTTTTAGTGACAAGCAGAAAAGTGAAATTTGCAAGCCATTAGCTATTAAGATGGCATATGAGAGTTTAGGATTTGTTATTTTAAACAACTCAATTATTCAGAAATATTTTTCTTTGAAAAATAAGCTTGCTCAACATAGACAACATTTATTATAAGGGTGGCTTAATACATTTGGTAGGAAGTAATGTATCTCAGCTTTACAGAAAACCAAATTACAGACAGCAGGGCTAATGAGGAGCCAGGCTGTCCCTCCCACTTTTTTCTCAGGCCCTATAGTGTTCTCATTGAATAGACATCTGCTTCATCCTTCTCCAAGGACTAGTTTTCTCTGGTTTTCCATACTCATGACAAAAGCGTATAATACTCAAGTTCAAGCAGATGGTCCCAGGTCATTAAAACTCTCAGGAACAGTGTGACAGCCCAGACCATGTCAGGTGTTCGCACCTGTGTCAGGTTATAGTCACTGATGGGAGGGAAGACAAACACAGCTGCCACCACCCCTTAAGTTGAAGGAAAAGCCACAGAGAAAAGGGGAAATCAAGAGCTGGGCAGATGCTCCGAAAGGAGACCACTTCCTCGAGAAGCAGCAGATTCTCCAAGATGCCCCATAGTTCCCCAAGTTAAATTTCAGCATGGTTGTTAGGCACACAGTCCTACCTCACCCTTCCCATATCTCACTTGGCAGTGTGGGAATCAATAGAACAGGCTGTGTTCTACATTGTCTTATGTGAGGCTTGTATAACGAGGACTGACAGTTACCTTCAACATGTATGTGCTCCTCTCCCATGGAATTAGAGGTTGTAGTGAGGCCTGGGGACAGTCAGAATAAAGATCACATTGCATATAGGTATCACCATTTGGCCAAGTTCCAGTCAGCAGAGTTTAAGTAGAAGGGATTGGTGACACTTCTGAGTTATGTTCAAGAAGGAAAGCAGCTGTCCCTCTCCTCTGTCTCCTTCCTTCGCCCTGTTGCTTATGACATGGCCACGAGGACCAGCCCACCTCGGCCTGTGAAGATGAGGAAAAACCCCCAAGGCTGGCAGAGCAACAACACAGAAGGGGCCTGGGCCTCTGACAACATCAGAGGGCAGAGACACCATATCAACTCCACCTTTGACATGAGAAAGGAACGCAGGTGTGTCTCGTGTAATCTGTCATTTTTTTCTTTCTACAACACACCAGAAAACTACCTCCTGGTAAATATGTTGTATTCAATGACAAAGTTCCAGAATTTTAGTGTCGTAATATGGGAATCATCCAGTCAAATCGTTCGTAGTGCAAATGAGGCTTTGGTGATCCAGAAGATGGTAGTCCCTGCCTCATCACACATTTGGAACTAAATCAGGTCTGTCTTCTGGGTTTTCCCCACTAAACTCCCAATCCTAGAGCTTTTTCTACTAGCCCCTATTGATCTTTTTTTTTCACTAAATAGGTAGTAACTTGTTAAATCTTATTTATTTTTCATTTTATTTGAAATGCAGAGAGAGGGGGAAGGAGGGAGCAAGTGAGTTCTTTGGTCTATTGGTTTACTCCCCAAATGCCTGCATCAACCAGCCTGGGCCAGGCCGAAGCTAGGAACAGTACTGAGTTTCCTGCATGGGTGGCAGGGACCCAGGAACTGAAACTCCTACTGCCTCCCAGGGCAAACATGAGTAGGAACCTACGTTGGAAGTGGAGCAGCTGGGACTCAAACCAGGCACCCTTATATGGGATTTGAGCATATTACACATCTTCGCTGAACATTCTCCACCTTAGTAATGGTGATTTCACAATGCATGATCAAATTTCATCTTCAAAAACTTTTCCCACAACGTGATGTGTGAGTGAAACAATAGCAGAACCTGGCCTTAATAAGAAATCCAGAGCTCTGGTTCTGGGTCTGCCTGCTGCTATTTCTTCAGAGCTCACCCTCTGGATCCTCCCCCATCTCTACTCCCTCAAAGCCAGATTTGGCATAAGATGGGTGCAGGGGGTCACACAGGAAGACATTTAATCTCCCTGAGCCTCCCTGTCCTCTTTTGAAAAATGAAATTGGACAAGATCCATTTGACTCTGAAATTCTCAAGTTCTCTTAAGGTTGCAGGCTCTTCAGTGTGATCCTGACAAAAATGTGATTTCTTTTGAAAATGTGTCTCACTTTCAAAGGACAAAGTTAAGCTTTTTAACATAAAGGCTTCAAGCACCATGCAGCCCATACTCCTCCCCAGCCCGGCCCCAAGAAAGCCCTCCTGGGATTACAGCAAAGGGGGAATGACTGGCAGAGTGACAGGAGCCAATCACTAAGCTCTTGAACTAACCCTTTCTTTGCTTTTTCCTTTAGGTTGTCATTCTGTGGACCAGGGTAGAGACAGCTGTGACTCCCTGTGCCCCGGAATGTATCTTGAAAATTGGGACCCCCCAGAACAGAGACAGAAAGAATGATGCAGGATATGCATGTGGCTTCCATTCAGTTTGCTCTTCTTGGTGTTTGCAGTAACACAACCTGGGTTTGGAATGCTCATTTTGGTCCACTTAGTTGAGAGGGAAAAACACATATGGAATTTCTCTGTCTCTCTCTCTCTCTCTCTCTCTCTCTCTATATATATATATATATGTATATATATATATATATGTGTATGTGTATGTGTGTGTGTGTGTGTGTATCATACACACACACAACATGCCCCACCTCAGACCCATCACTTGCTCTTGCAAAAAGTACACTAAACATGCGGAGATGAAATCATAAAAAGCAGAAAGGGCCACCAGAGGTAAAACACAACGATACATGAGGAAGATCAAACCAGCACTCAATAGTATACCTATTCATCCACTTTCTGTTTTCAAAAATAATTAAAAATTAAGCCTCTAAATATTTATCTTTTGTTTGTCATTGCTATTCACACTTTCAGGTCCTGTGGCACCTCTGCTTGCCTTCATCTTGCCAGGTAGAACCTCCAAGACCCTCCTGTTGGGGGATTGATACAACAGCACGAGCAAGGAGAGGTCACGAGGCTATCACACCTCCATCAGGGAGATCTCAAAAATCCCTTAAAGTGCTAGGGCAGCAAAGCCCATCCCTCACTCAGAATTGGGGAAGATGAGACCAACAGCCCAGGGAGATTTGGAGGCATGCTCTCTCTCTGCCTGGTGCAGAAGAAGCACATGAGGGAAGCCCCAAGCCATCCCAGTAGGAAGAAGTTCAGACACAATGTGATCTCCTATGTACTTTTGTCCTCAGCATGTTTTACCTTTCTCAGCTGATCTCCCAGGAACTAGAAAGTCATGTTTGCTGGGCCATTCTCCAGCGACACGCAGAAAGAAGCCAACTGCCAAGAGCAGACACAAAGTTCAAGCCTTTTCTTGTTAAGAGTCACAAAACATGAGAGTCTGCCAAAGGGGAAGGCAAAGGACAAGCAAATCCAAGTCAAGCAGGAGGGCCTTGGAGGTGGACTGATCTGCCCCATCTCTCCCAAGAGTAAACCTCCTCTTTGACCAGTTGGGTTCCAAGTAAGAGTAAGAGGGAATCAGGAGCTATAGCCTGGACAACTTCACACACATTATTTCATTTAATCAGTAGGTACCTCTTCAGAGCCAGCCATGACTTGTCTCATTGCAGGTTTAGAACAATTAGGTGATTTGTCTCGTGTCTAGAATCCATAGGTGGTGAAGCCAGGATTCCAACCCATATCAGAGTTCTTCACCGCCAAATTATAAGAGGTCGCCCATGCAGATGGCAAGGACCCACGTATTTAGTCCATCATCTGCTCCTTCCAGGTGCTTTAGCAAGAAACTGGAACAGAAGCACAGAGCTGCTGGGACTTGAATTAGGCCTTCCAAGCAATAGCTTAAGCCACCACATCACAGCCCCTGCCTCAGAGCGAACATCTAGAAACCTACAACAGCAAAGCCATGGAAATAAACCAGATGCCTGTCGAGAGAGGAGTAAAGAAACTGGTACATCTACTTTACACACTACTACTCAGTCATCAAAAACAATAAAATGCTACCATTTGCAACAAAATGGTCCCAACTAGAGACCATTATGATCAATGAAATAATCCAATCACAAAAGGACAAATATCATATGTTCTCTCTGATATAAGACAACCTTCTGCAAAATGTAAGATATATACACACACACATATATGTAAGCATGTGTGTGTGTGTGTGTGTATATATATATATATATATATATAGGATCTGCATAATGGGGACAAGTATGCCATAAAGTGAATATACATTACAGCATGCATCTTTACTTCTGAATAAAAGATGGACTCCCAATGAAACTGTCAAATATATCTTGATGCTAGAATACTGGACCTTACACCATTCTCTATATCTACAATGTCAGAACACACTTACATAGCAGAATGATGGACTTGTAACTTTTGTTGGGAAACTAAACTACTGTTATAATATAGAGGAAAACAGGGGGGACTAGGGAGAGTTAAGAACAGAAGGGCAAATCCCTGAGCCTAAGGAACTGTATCATGAAAAATAATTTTTTAAAAAAAAAGTCAAAAATAAAGCAGCTCCTAGTGCCCAGGCTGCAGCATCTACTACCCTGTACCTTCTGCAGTACAACAGAGGCTAATGATACATGATTTTGAAAATTAAAACACCATGGGGCTGGCACCATGATATAGTAAGCTAAGCTTCCACCTAAGGCACTGGCATTCCATATCGACACTAGTGTCCCAGCTGCTCCACTTCTGACCTAGCACCCTGCTTATGGCCTGGCGAAGCAGTGGAGGATGGCCCAAGGTCTTGGGAACCTGCATCCTTGTGGGGGACCTGGAGGAGACTCCTGGCTACTGGCTTTGGATCAGTTCAACTCCTGCCATTACTACTATTTGGGGAATGAACCAGTGGACGAAAGCACGCTCTCACTCAAGCTCGCTCGCTCTCTCTCTCTCACCATCTCCCTCCCTCTGTAACTCTGCCTCCAAATAGAAATAAATCTTTTTTAAAAATTAAGATTGGAGTGACTTAAGTTTGATCTGGGTCCCTTACATGCTCTTGGATAATTTTGTTTAAAGCTGATGACACCTGATGATAATAGCAGGACCCAGCTGGCAATGGAACATCTGGGAGCCCTCACTCCAGCAATCCCCCCCCCACACACATCCATCTCTCATGATTGCAGCCATGGAGCTAAATGTGCTTCCTGTATAAACTCGGATGCACTTTTCTTTGATGGGGAAGTTGGACCTTGAGTCTTCAGCCTGCCACCTCCTGGTTTGTTAGCCTCCTAAATAAGCTTTCTTTCTCCTCTGTTTCCCAAATCCTGCGCATCAGAGACATTGATTTCTCTGGCAATGAAGCCCTGACTTCAGGTTCTTTAAGAGTAGAAGACCAGGGAGAAGGGTCCCTAAGAGACTTGGGACCACAGGGACCCCTCTGTTCTTTTCCCCTTGGGAGTTCTGCTTCTGCCAACACTTTGGCTACACAATGTTTCACATTTGGGGAAAAGGATAATCAGGCTAATGAAGTTTTCCCCAGATTTATGTTTTTCAGTATTTTCCATTCTAAAAAACATCAGTTTTAGGTTTTTTTCTGTAATTTGAGCTTCTCCCCATATTTTCAGAAATAGATTTTTTTAAAGTAGAATCCCTGGCATTGTCTCTTTCTCTTGACACACAGAATCTCTGAGATTGCCCATCGCTTTCACATCTCTCAATATTCAGACTTTCCGTTAAGACAAACAAATGCAAGGCCACTTTGTAAAGGGCAACTGGGGATTCAAAAATCTGCCAGGAAACCGCATATACTCATACATTGGATCAGCTTGGACTTCCTGAGTCTGTCCAGCCCTGTGTCTGCACCAGTGAACATTCAGGCAGCAGGTTTGAAGGACTAGGGCAGCTCCTAAAACCCTTTCCTGCCCTGAGCCTCCGCGCCAAGCTTTGGCATCTGTTCCACCAACTGACACCAATCCCAAATGACGAATGACAATCTTTCCCCAGAGAAAACTGTCTTGGCGGGGGGGGGGGGGGGGGGGGAAGGCTACTCATTATTTACTTGAGAGAGCTTCTTCATTTCAAAGCTAACAACTTAAAGAATGCTAAAGAGGCGAAAAAGCAATCACTGGGCAATGTTAATTACACTTAAATCAGCTTACTTACAAAGAAGAAAACCTAAGAAAACAAAACTTTCTCCAGCCAAATTGAAATCTTTTTTTTTTCAAATTAAAATCTATATGTGAATTACAAGCAGCATTCACAGTCTTTGGCCATGAACTCCAAATCCTAGCCCAATCTGGGAATGTGCTTGCTTACAGGTTGCCACACCTCACAGGCTGCCAAGTCCCAGCACCTTTTGGGGGCAACCTTTTAAGCAGAGAATGTATTAAAATAGCCTCCATTTTCATAAATCAGCCGTGCCAGTATTTGTGAACACTGAATCCTGAAAGCCACTTCATAAATAAAAATTTCACAAGTTACCATGTCTTCTTTAAACTCGGCCACAGACCATAAAAGAAAATTATGAAGTCGCGTGTCTCCATGATACACACAGACTCCAGGACTAAGGGAGCCCCAGCAGGTCACAGAGGAAAGCCGTGGGTCAGGGGTGGGAGACTGGCAGCCCTCTTCGGCAGCCCAGACAATTACACATAGAAGCCCCTGCAGCTTTGTCCTAAAATGAAAACGCAGAATGTGACAGACCACCACAGCTACTCAGCTCCAGTGTGAACAGGGACTTAATGACCACCCAGCCATGTTCATGGCGCTCAGGTGTCATTTTGGAGGTCCCACTCCTCCTACAGCTGTCCTCTAAGTTAGTGATGACTCCGAGGCTCGGAGGGGCACCCAAGGAGACCCTTGCATCTGAAGTTGAGTTAAAGCTTCAGTGCAGGGTACATCCATTCAGGCCCTCAACACCGACTGACCCAAATTTACAACCTTCCAGGAAATCTTACAGTGAGCATCAGGACTTCTGTGTAACCCAAAGAAACATGCAGGTTCTCGGGGGGGGGGGGGGGGCGGCATGTCCCCATGGGGGCTGTCCCCTTCCTCTGTCTGCCATGATTAACTCTCCTTGCCTCCCTGCTCACTTAAGCCTGCTTTCCGGAGAAAAGTGCATACAGATCATCCACTTCCACAGAGGAACTCTCCAGAAAGCTGACTCATTTCACACCTTCCTCCACTGTGTGCAGGAGGCAGCTCAGAGCAGCGAAGGTGGCAGGTGCTTCGGGGTTTCAACAGCCTCCACAGAGAAAGCCAGACTGAGCCTGATAGCCCCTGACCAGGGGCCATCATAACCCTCCCCTGTGACCCTGTGTGAAAACCCAGGGCTCACTGTGGCCCCACATCGCCCCATGGATGACTGGCTGCCCTGCGCATTCCCAGTCCTGCGGGGGCCCTTACGCTGTCTGTCCCCTTGCTCACTCATCCCCTCGATATCAGCCAGCTATCTCCTCACCTGCTCCATCTCTTCAGACAGGTGCATCCCTCCAAGTCTCCTGAACACACATCCAGCTCCTCCCCTACCTTATTTTTTCCATAGAAATCACCATCACCACAACATGGGTCCAGCACAGTAGCCTAGTGGCTAAAGTCCTCGCCTTGCATGCACCAGGATCCCATATGGGCACTGGTTCATATCTTGGCTGCTCCACTTCCCTTCTAACTCCCTACTTATGGCCTTGGAAAGAAGTATAGAACGTCCCAAAGCCTTGGGAACCTGCACCCATGTGGGAGACGGAAGAAGCTCCTGGCTCCTGGCTTCAGATCAGCTCAGCTCTGGCTGCTGCAGCCACTTGGGATGTGAACCAACAGATGGAAGATCTTTCACTCTGTGTCTCCTTCTCTGTGTAGATCTACCTTTCCAATAAAGATAAATAAACCTTAAACCAAAAAAGGGGGGGGAGGAACCACCATCACCTACAGTATATAATTTGTTAAATGAATTTATTTTCTCTGTCCCACCCACAGCTGTATTGAGTTGATCTTTTTTTTTTTCACTGCTATAGCATCAACCCTTAGAAAGGAATTTGAACACAGGATACCCTCAGAAAACATTACTGAATAAACAATGATATGAAGAATCTATTTAAAACACAGGCTTCGGGCCCGGCGGCGTGGCCTAGCAGCTAAAGTCCTCGCCTTGAACGCGCTGGGATCTCATGTGGGCACCGGTTCTAATCCCGGCAGCTCCACTTCCCATCCAGCTCCCTGCTTGTGGCCTGGGAAAGCAGTCGAGGATGGCCCAAAGCTTTGGGACCCTGCACCCACGTGGGAGACCCGGAGGAGATTCCAGGAAGAGGTCCCTGGTTCCTGGCTTCAGATCGGCGCAGCACTGGCCGTTGTGCTCACTTGGGAAGTGATTCATCGGATTCATCCTCTCTGTCTCTCCTCCTCTCTGTATATTTTACTTTGTAATGGAAATAAATAAATCTTTTTAAAAAACAAAATCAAAAAATAAAACACCAGCTTCCAGGCCTGGCACAGTAGCCTAGTAGCTAAAGTCCTCACCTTGCATGCACCTGGCTCCTATGTGGGTGTCAGTTCGTGTCCTGGCTGGTTCCCTTCCCTTCCAGCTCCTTGCATTATTCACAACAGCCAAGACGACATGGAAACAATGTCTTTCACAGATGAATGAAGGATGAAGAAATCATGCTATGGATAGATCTGTGCATATAACAGAATACTACTTAACTTTTAAAAGGAAGAAAGATCTGCCATTTACAGCAGTCTGAATATACCTGGAGGATATTATGCTAAGTGCAATAAGCCAGACACTGCATGATTTCATTTGTATGTGGAGTCCAGAAAAGTCCAACCCACAGAAAGAGAGCAGCATGGTGCTTACCAGAGGTTTAAAGATAGGAAAGTGTTGGCCATAGGTCTGGAAAAATCATTGTTCAGCCTTGTCACTACACATAATAATGCTGTATTATAGGCTTGGCTTTTCCAAAGAGTAGTTTTAAAGTTTAAGGACCCCTTGATTAGCTTACCTATGGAAATCACTTTATACTAAATATGTATATATGTCAAACACCACATGAGACCCTTGAATACACACAGTCTTTACTTGCCAATTACTCCTCAATGAAGACCCAACTTTCAAAAGTGGTATTTTATATGTGATCTTGGACCTCAATGACACTGTAACATTTGACTGTCATTTTATTATTTCGTGCGTCTTACTATCTTTGACTCTTCAAATCAGGCTTGCATATGACTGATGATTGATATCCACCAGGGAGAGAAACTCAGGGAGCTCCAAGAATCACTTCAAAGCTCCAAAGCTAGAAAAGGCAGAATCAGAACTCTCCTGGCTCCAAGTCTGTGTTCCTTGGACTAAACTGTACTCTGCAATTTGAATAAAATGATAATAATAAATGAATAGGAATCTAAGATTGCTGATACACCATACTCTGTAACACCTATTCACTGGGGCATATGCTAAACAAAACCTCTTGCTCCCCAAGAATTTAAGAAGTGAAGACTAGGATCCTCAAATGAAGAAAATATAATACTTTCACATATAAAACAAACAAACAAACAAACAAAAAGACTTCCGCTTACTGGGACACAGATGCAGCATCAGCAGCATTCAAGTAACAATGTTCTGGTCCCAACCCTGCCTTGATTCTGTTCATTCTGGAAATGAGCACACCGTTTCTGAAGGTGTCACACACACCTTTCAGCCAGTAGTCGCACATTTGCTTCCAAGGTCAATCCCAGGCCCAGCTGTTGCTTCACCTGCTCACCAGATCTCCACAAACCCCCAGAATGAGAAATCACCTCTTCCATCCTCTTCACTTACCTTCCAACTTGGTCACCTTCTAATCAAAAAAATCCACCACTAGCAACATATTATTTTTAATATTTACTTACTTTTATTGGAAAGTCAGATTCACAGAAAGGAGAGACAAAGATCTTCCATTCACTGGTTCACTCCCCAAGTGGCTGCAACAAGTGGAGTTAAGCTGATCCGAAGCCAGGAACCAGGAGCTTCTTCCAAGTCTCCCATGTGGGTGCAGGGTCCCAAGGCTTTGGGCCGTCCTCAACTGCTTTCCCAGGCCACAAGCAGGGAGCTGGATGGGAAATGGGGACACTGAGATATGAACTGGCACCCAGATGAGATCCCAGTGCATGCAAGGCAAGGACTTTAGCCACTAAGCACTGGGCCCCAACATATTTTTCTTTTCCTCATAATTAGAGTAATTCCATCCTGACAGTAACTCAAACTAAAGCTATGCTAATCACGAAATTTCAGCCATCAAAAAGGATGACCATCCTTTTCCTGGTTAACCGCTAGTCACCAGCTCTAACAGTGGACACTTCACCAGAGAGCCAATGAGACTGCAGTCACAGGGCCCCAAGCCCAAACTCACATGGCCATGGATTTTCATAAGGCTTTCTAAAAGGAAGCGCTTTGAACCACATTTGGTTAAGATCAGTGTCTCCAGCCATGCTAACTTTTCCTCTCCCTTAGTTCCCCTCGGACTGGGTAACCCAGGAGAGGTCACTGAGATTTTCCAAACCAGACAAGCAGCAGCTGGAGATTCATCTAGCTTGGATTTGGAGAGCTTGCTGTAGTTTGCTGTCACTTGCAAGGAAAGGTAATTTTGTGCTGGCTGTCCTGGTACAGAAATCGGTGTCACAAACACGCCCACTACCCAGGGGCCCCCTTATCCATGCTTGAAAAGGAGAAAGCCAGAGGTTATACTGTACTAAGTTGTTCATGTTGGACAAAGTGCTTAACTTGTTTGGTGCATTACTGTCCTATATTTAAAATGAAGATAATACAGGCACTTATCTGTAATTCATTGAAATTGTTCATCAGGGCCAGCATGGTAGTACAGAGGTTTAAGTTGCCACCTGCATCCCTTACAAAGTGATGGTTTGAATTCTGACTGCTCCACTTCATACTTAGTTCCCTACTAATGCACATATGGGAGACCCGGTTGGTGTTTCAGTCTGGCTTCAGCTGTGCCCAGCCCCAGCTGTTGACCATTGGGGAGTGAACTAACAGATGAAAGAGCTTTCTGTCTCTGCCTTTATCTCACTCTTCCTGTCAAATAAAAAAACAAATCTTTTTCAAGAATTATTAGGGGCCTGCCAGGTGCTCAGAGCTGGATAGGCCACCTAGCACTAGGAGCAGGGGCTTGGGTCCCAAGGCTCAGGCCCATTAGCCTGCCATGTTCCCAGAGCTAGGTGGGTCAGCTTGTCCTGGGGGCAGGGTCCCGGGCGGCCCATACACCAACGTCGCTGGGCAAAGCCCTTAGGCCACTCATCAGTGTGCTCTTAAGGGGGGAATGCAAAGTCCTTAAGGGTCAGACCTAAGCACCAGCCCATGTGGAATACCAGAGCTGGGGTAGTTAGGACCAGCCAAAGCCGAATACCACTCACTGCTACACACTAAAATTAGGGTTGAGGGCTTACCTGGCAGGGCTAGATCACAGAACTTGCTAGAGAGAGTTGGAACACATATTGGGAAATGTTAGGCTGGGCCATGGCACTAACCAGCTCAAGAAAGAACTGTGTCTGCAGGAAGATTCTATAAGGGATGTGTGGGTCCATCCCTGTGGATCTGCAGTTTCCCACAGTTTGCTTGGGAGGTGGAGGTGGTGACAGGCTGAGGTAGGCATGACCCATGGAACCCTTCAACACTCATAGTTACTGGGGTTGGATACAGGAAGGGCTGGTCCAGGTTGCTGCACCCACAGGCTCATTCAATAGCATAGTGTGTGGGGCAGGCCAGGCCACAACATTCACCACTCATAAATATGCAAGATGGAGGGGGTAGCCTGGCAGGGCTACAACACCTGTTGCCTACATGTGAACCAGGTTAGGGAGAGAGCCAGGCTGGGCTAACCAGCTGTATCCACTGGTGCAAGCATGAGCCACAGTAAGGACAAATGGGTTGGGCTTTGCCGCAGCATCAGCTAGCAAGCACTGGGAAGTACTGGGACTGGGGCCAATTCCTGTTGAGCTAGACTGCAAAACCACCTGGAGAACGCAAGATCCAGGACAGAGAGTGAGTCCAGCGGGGAGACTCTGAGCTCCTCTCTGATTTGTTGCAATTCCCATTGGTAAGAATGAGAACCAGGAGTAGGGGGAAGCAGTGGCACCCACTGGCATAGTGTGGGCTGGAGGGTGGAGTCGGTCGGGTTGAGTTAGGCTTCAATGCCCAATGATGTATACAAGAACTCAATGGGATGTGGGATTGACCGGATCAGTCCACTATAATTGCTGGCAGGTAGTAGAACCAGAGCTGGGGCGTTGGTCCAGTGACAGTTATTGGGGGTTGTTCTGACCAGGCTGCAGCTCCCCCTGGTGTACATGAGGGCAGAGTGTATGGTAGGCAGGACTGGGCTTGGCCACAGCACCCATTGGTTTGCAGGGGAAGGAGGGCAGAACAAATTAATGAACTACCTCAGCGAAGCTTAACAGCAAATTTCTGGGTGAATGGAGACTCAGAGGTGGACTATGTCATCTAATTGACCTTGGAAGAATTTTCTCATCCTTGAAGCAATGATATCAGCAGCATGTCAGAACTATCAAAACCACTTGACCAGAACCCTCAGAAAATGCTCCACAATGGGGACCCTGGATGACATCAGGTGGCCATTTCCCATCCCGGGTACTGAGGTGGTTGGGAGGCTGGGCATGGTTTCTCCCTTGTATTTCCCCCTCCCACAGATACAGGAAGAAGAAAAAGAAAACATGTAAATAATGGTCTCATTCACTTTCCCCAGATCCTCAACCTTTCCCATCCTGACCAACCATGTAAAAATCAAAAACAAATTTTTTTAAAGAATTATTAGTAGTGATACTAGTTATTCTGCATCAAGCATTGTGTTACTGTTTAACATACATTACGTCAATTACAATCAGGTTTTTAAAAATCACGTACTATATCAAAGGTCACACAACTGATAAATTATGTGCCAACAAAAGAACATAGACAATCTTTTAGCCAATATGGTATACGTTAGCTCAATCTAGATACTCAATGTTGTCCTTGGTGGCTAAGATTGTAAGAAATTGGGCAAAGCCAAGGTGAGGTATTTGGAAGAGATAAATAGAAATAAAGGTTAAGTCAGGGGTTGTGTAGGACAGGCAGAAGTTCTAGGCTATTATACAAAAATCAGGATAAGGAGCGCGAGTGACAGGGAAACACTAGCAAAAGACAACTACCATGTGCCAAGCCTGGTGCTAAACATAGTCTACAGGTACAATTGGGATCATTTTCTATTTGTTAAATCAGCAAAAGGAATTTGAAAATAAAATCATATTTAATGCTGGCAATATTTTGCCAGGCTGCTACATACATTTATTCATGTCAAGTATGCAAGTTGCTACACTCTAGTGGAAAGCAATTTGACAATATATATTAGGATACATGAAGATATTCATACCCTTTGACACATTAATCCCACTGCTGAAAATGTATCCTAAAGAAACCTTTGAGAGGAAGCAAAAAATCTATCTACACAAAGATGCTCACTACAATGCTATTTGTGATACTGAAACTCCAGAAGTCCTTCAAATATAAAAAAGGGAATAGGTGGGTAAAAGAGGGCACAAAACCTAGCATCATTAAAATGATTCATGGGGTATATATTAGAATTTGGACAGAAATGTCATATACATGAAAAAGGACTCATTGACAATCGCACATTATTTTTGACAATTTTACATCTGTATGGAAAATGGCAGACACAAAAATCAAGCAAGTGTTTTAGGGTAAGGTATTGTGGGAGATCTCATTCCCTCCACACCTTTGAATGCTCATGCTGTGATGATAAATGAACGTGGGGGAGACAGAAAAGAGTAATAAACAAAGTCCAGCATGGGTGAGAGGTACAACCTGTTGGATTTAAAAAGGGGATTAAAAAATGGTAGAGAGGCAGCAGAACTGTTCAGGAACCACAGAAAATTCCAGCAAACAGCTCATTCTTGATGCCAGCCAAAGTAGGACTCGGGCTTCCGACTCTAATATCAACAGCACTTCTGGACAGAGCAGCACCCTTAAGTACTTACTCAGAGGGCTCTTAGTCAACCTCACAGGGTCATTAAGACAGCCTATTCAGAGATTGTTACAATGCATTTAAGATTTTTTTTTCTTTGCAAGCAACCCAAAGACATTTCTAGTAAAAGACATGTAGTAAATGGTACACCTTAGTTCCTCGCTTCCACAATTTGGAGTAAAATAGGCTTAATGGTTGGCCCCTAAATCTCTCATTCCAAGTGTTTATCTGTAATAGACTGGCCATCACACACCCCACAGTAAGTCATTCTTCCCATGCACACAGGCCATCTCTTCGATCCCAACAGAATAACAAAATCCTCAATTCTCCTTCTTCAATTGCCACCAAAAGGAGAAAAGGCAATGTCATTCTTTGCAGCCACCTGTGGCTTGCACCATGGTGGGTACAGGAACCATGCAGGGCCAATGCTCAGACACCCAGGGACACCATCACAGTGAGCTGACCCTCGGAATCCACAGCTTCAAGTGTTTGTAGTCCTGCTCCTCTAGGGTCCCCGAAGTTAGTTCTAGAGTGAAACCTTCCCCGTCTGCTACCCAACAGAGTCCATGAATCTGTAAAGTCCAGCTCTAACATCACCCTAAGGCACAGTTCTTCAGCCTCGGCCCTCTTGGGACTGTATAGTCTTTTCTTGTAGGAGCCAGTCCTGGGCACTGGAGGCTGCTGGGCCGCACTCCTGATCTCTGCATGACAGTTACAAGCTCCAGCCGCTGGTTATTATGACCAAAAAAAAAAAAGGCCAGATGCTACCAAATGTTTTTGTTTTTTTTTTTTTTTTTGGTGGGCGAGGTGGACAATGGCCCTACTCCCTCCTTTCTACTTCATCTGGCAGACAGATTTTTCTCTTCCATTCATTCCTGTCTATATTCATGCATCTATAATCAACAACAACTTCTTTAGAAGCCCTTGGTATTCCATCTTAATCCTCTACCTGCCTCCCTCACAGACTGAGCTTAGTTTTTGCAAAGTCAGAGGCTGTGTCCCCAACACTGTAACCTCCCCAGTGCCTGGCAACCAATCTTCCGCAGTGTGCTGATGACTCTGGAACTCCCAGGAATTCCCAGGGGCAAACACACATGACCTTCACCTGAGGGTGTAACACTTGGTCCTCTCTAGAACTGGAGTAAGGAGGGAGAACTAGATCAAGTGCTTACTGGAGCTGCAGGTGAGGGAGCTGGGATGGGGGTGCTAACAGAGATATTGCAGAAAGCTTAAGATGTGTTGGGGAATACCTGCAATAAATTCCCAGTTTGGGGATGTCACTAGAGCATATCCACAAGGATAAGCTGGGTAACTCAAAGAGAAAAGATGAGGAAGGACATTCCTAAAGCATGGATATACAATCGATGAAACTGATGAAACCCCACGGGTCTCATCCAACATTAGTTACGAGAAGATGTCTCCTGAAACCCCAGTGGGCAGACCAACCAGAACTTGGCCAGGGCAAGGGAGGTCCAGAGGTCGTGGGTAACAGGCCACTGGGATCAGGAACACAGGCCACTGGAACCCAGAGCCAGAGTCCACTTAGCTGGATGCTGAGTTGTCTCAACTGATCTTTAAATGGAAAGGGAATAGGAGGAGGGGGTATACTGGAAAAGCGGATTTATTTTCTGTCGGATAAGCAATACCCTTCCCTCCAGCAAATTCTGTGAAAATAACCTTGACATTAAACAACTCTGAAGGAAATTGACCTTCCCATAGATACATGGAGGCTTTGAGGAATTTTCTGAAGATTTTCAATGAGCTTCGAGAGTTCCTAGAACTCCCTGCCCCACCCATGCTGCATTCAGGCCCCACCTCTTTCCTGGTGGATGCCTGACTTGCCCCTCCCGAATGGCTTCAGTGAGGCCAGGGCCAACAGTGGAAATACAAGCCCTGTTCCTGAGTTCCTGTCCTTGCTGGCAGGCTCGGGCCTCCTTCTGCCATGCTCTGGGGTAGCAGAACAGCCCAGGCCAATCCCCCTTCACTCTGACCTAGTCATCTGGAATCCCACAGACTCAGTAGGATACTTTCTCCTGTAGAGTCAGACAGCCTACATGCATGGATTAAGAGAAAGCAGGCAGTGGGGTGTGAGCTGGAACTTAACAGCTCCCAGGGACTCCCCAACCCGCAGCGACACTACCTACGAGGCACACTCTTGAGGGTCTGGGAAAAGCTGGAACCGCAACTGGACCCCTTATTGCCATAAGTAGCTGTTTTTATACCCATCTTTCTGCTGCTTTTCTCCCCGGAGGTCTTCTTGATTTTGTACCCCTCTCTGTGCCCCGTTCTTCTCCCTGTCCCTCTTATTGCTTTTAGCGGCTGCTTTTATACTGCTCTTCACCAATCACTTCTCCCTGTGGGTCCACTTGGTGCTACCTGATAGGCCAGTAGCAATGACATAATCGCTGCGAGGGCATCAGCCTATCCCTGTGACTTCCTGTTTACCTACTGGCAAGACCAACCCCACCTCCTGGCCCTGGGCCAGCCGCCATCCTGCGACACCCTTTCATGTTCATCAGGGCCTCTCCAGTGCCCTGCTGCCCAAATATACCTGCTTGCAAATGTCAGCAAAGACCCTCCTTGGTCCCCAAAAAGATACTTCCCCCTAGTTCCCTGGGCCTGGAAATATGTTTCCAGGTGCCTAGGTCCCTCATTGCCCATGAAAGTAAAGGCTGCTGGCCTCAGCCTGGCTCACTCCTGGCTGTTGCAGGCATTGAACTAGCAGGTGAGAGTTAGCCCACATGCTTGCTCTTGTGCTCTCTCTCACTCTCTCCCTTTCAAATAAAATGAAAATGAAGTTTGTGAAAACATTTACAAATGATTGAGTGTGCACCACAGACCATACATTGTTAGAGAACTTTGGTGCTACCAATCCCATGCGATTCCTACTTAGAGTTTAACTGGTGGCTAATGCAAGAACACGACACTCTTACCGTGGTCTGACCTTGTCCTCAGAGGCATAATAATAAATCCCATGGAAAGACACTAGCTTGCTAAAAGCGGTTCTTGCAATTAAACAATAAGGCTAGAATTTCAGGAAGATGTAGATGGGGGCCCAGGAATGTGTCCAGGCTTCTGCCAACTTATGGTCTCTCCGCCTGCACAGCCTAGAGGCCAAGATCATCACTGCAGCACATCTCTCCTGGTAGAGCCCAATCTGCTGACAGTTCGTATCTTTGTATGAGACCTCCATCTTTTAAGCTCAAGGTTGTGAAGCACAATTTGCACAAAACATATCCAATTGTCCATTCTTTCTCAGGGTTATTTTGTATTTGAAAATGTATTTGAAAGAGTTAGAGTGAGATTTGGAGCATCAAAGTGAGAGAGATCTTCTATCTGCTGGTTCTCTCCCTAAATGGCCATAATGGCCAGAGATGGACCACACCAAAGCTAGGAGCCTAAAACCCTATCTAGGTCTATCAGGTGGGTGCAGGAGCCCAAGGACTTTGGTCACCCTCTGATGCCTTTCCAGGCACTATCAGGGAGCTGGATTCGAAGTGGAGCAGCCAGGACTTGAACTATAATGGGATCCTGGCATTGTAGGCAGAAGCTTTATCCACTATGCCACAATACTAATCTACATTCTTATAGCCAGACTTCTAGAATAAGTATTTTATGCAGTGGTTAAGTCATTGTTAGAAACACCCACATCCCTTATAGGAGTGCCTGGGTTTGAATCCCATTCCACCTCCAGTTCTGGAAGACGGCAGCTGTTACTTCGAGTGTTTGGGTCCCTACTATCCATATGATAGACCCAGACTGAGTTCTCAGCTCCTGGCTTTGGCCTGGCCCACACAGGTCACTGTAGGCATCTGTGAAAAGAAGTAGTAGATGGAAGATCCATCTGTCTTTCTTCATCTCTCTGCCTTTCAAATAAATAAAAATAGCATTTGGGGAGAAAAAAACAGACTACTAAGAGCCAGCACCATTGGACAGCAAGGTGAGCCACCACTTGTGAGATCAGCATTACATATCAGAGGGCCTGTTTGAGTCCTACCTGCTTTGCTTCCATACCATCTCACTGATGTGCCTGGGAAGACAGAAGATGACTCAAATCACAGAGCTAATGCCAACCACGCGAGGACCCTTATGGAGCTGCAGGTCCCTGGCTTCAGCTTGACCTACTCCAGCTATTGCAACCATCTGGGCTTTAAACCAACAAGCAGAAGACTTTTTTCTGTCTCTCCCTCTCTCTCTTACCCTGCCTTCCAAATAAATTACTCCTTTATGTTAGATTTCCGTTAGACTAACCCAGAGAAATAAGGATAGGAATACAAACAACTAAAGGAAAAAGGTGCCCAGGAGTTTCTGAAAACAGTTAGAAAGCAAACCTGAAGGAAATTACCTGTTGCCTAGAATGGAAATTCTCCCACTCTGGGCAGTTCAGGAACTGAAAATTAAAAGGAATCCAATGGGGGCAGGGGAGGGTATTCTGTATTCACATCCAGCTTCCTGGCCCCATTCCCACAGCCCTGGCTTCCGGCCTCCTGTGGATTAACATGCTGGAGGACTGGTCTTCTTCAAACTACGGTGTGTCCCAGAGATGGAAGAACACGACATGGTGGATTAATCTACGACAAGCCCTAAGTCTCAACTAAGTCCAAATCCTGCAGTGCGATGACTAGGGTCCTTCCCTCCCACTGATGACCTGCTGGACAGCCTAACGTGTCCAGGCTGCCTAATTCCACAGCTGGTGAGGAGGTAGTCATAACCACGCCCCCAAACGATTCCAGATAAATCTTAAAACACATTACTCGTGGGCCTGCAGAATATTAAAGGCCAACAGTTTTTCATTAATTTTCTGAAGTGTACTTGTTTATACAAAATGGAACATAAATTCTGTGTGGGTGATAATCTGTTTGAAGTCCTAAATCCCACTTTGGGTTATCAATCTTGGGCAAAGGAAGGAAGAAAACTAAATCACTCGACTTCAAACCCCAAACATTTTGGCAGCACAGTGCTAGCTGCAGGTTTCAGGGAAGACTCTCTTTTTGTCTTCCTCCAAAATTCCAGATTCCACGCAAAGTTTCTGGATGATAAACTGAATGTGGCACAAACTCCACAGAGCACAACTCTACAGGGTCATGGCCAAGAGTTCTAAAAACAGTAATGTCGGACTCTATTAAAGAACTCCAAGATTTTACTTTCTTACTTTTTTCCTTCACATGGCAGCGGTATGTAGCATTCCTCAGGTGACTATAGCCAGCTCCCAATGACAGCAAGGCATTTTAAATCTTACTGAAAGAGCTGCCACCTCTTCTTGCAAATAACAATGACCTCACAATTTAACCCATTGACATCTGAGCCTTCCAAGGCCTAACTATTTGTGAAATGTCACAAGAAATACCAACAAGAAAACATCCAAGCAAAAACAGGAAAGCCAAGTGAGACAACTCCAAGGAATTTCACTGGAGAAAAAAAAATCACTATTCCCTCCACCAAGACCTCAGCACAAAACATTTTTGGCCAAATGTAGGGGTATTTGGTAGTGACCTAATTTTCTAATGGAATCACCATCTTCCAAAATTAATTAGCCCTAGATAATTTCCAATCAAGGCAGCAGAAAACTGGGTCTCTCATACCCTCAACCAAGGTTCATATCTTAGTTTACTATTAAAAGGCTACGCAGAGAAGCCATCTATGTGTCTATCGGGGCATAACAAAGGATCCTTATACTTAGTGATTTAAGCAAATATTAAACTCTCTTGTTCTTTGGTGGATTATGAATTGTAGAAAGGATCATGGTCAGACCTCTCGATCAACTGTGGTCAGCTAGGAGCTGGGGCTGCAGTCCTTCGCAGGCCCTGTGAAGATAAATGTCCACGCTGGCACACTCACACCCCAGCTGGCCACTGTCTGGGGGCTTAGCTGGCCACTGCATGCAGCCAGCGCCTACACAGGCCTTTCCTTGGGGTGTGACTTAGCATCGTATCTGGGTTCCCAAGTGGGACATCCCAAGACTAAGTGCTCCAAGAAACAAAAGTGGAAGCTCCATAGTCTCTCTTTTTTTGGTAAACATTTTATTTATTTTCATTATAAATGCAGATTGACAGGGAGAAGAGACAAAGATTTTCCATCTGCTGGTTCACTCCCCAAGGGGCTGCACTGCCAAAGCTGAGCTGATCCAAAGCCAGGAGTAGAGAGCTTCTTCCACTTTTCCCATGCAGGTGCTGGGTCTCAAGGCTTTGGCCCATCCTCTGTTGCTTTCCCAGGTGACAAGCAGGGAGCCGGATGGGAAGTGGAGCAGCCGGCACATGAACTGGTGTTCATAATAGGTTCCCAATGCTTGAAAGAAGAGGATTAGCCAATTGAGCCACTGCACCAGGGCTCCTGTTTCCTAAACTCAGGGTCACTTCTACTGCATTCTAATGGCTGCAGATGGGTCACTGAGGTCACAAAGACTCAAAGGGACAGGAATTTATCCCACCTCTATCAAAGGAGCACTCTCAGTGTGTGACAATGTCATCAGATGCAATGGCTCAACGCTGAGGAAGAGTTCTCCAAGACTGCCCATCTAAGACAATGCCACCCTTGCCACCAATGCTCCAGCCAATGAGTCTTGGGCAAATACACTCATATCCACCCGAAACCCCGGCAAGCACTGAGACTCCCTGTACCTGGGGGCTCTCTGTACATGTCAGCACCTCCATGTCTCCCAGCCAACCAAATGCGAAAGTGGGGAGAAGAGGCAGAAGATCGCACCTTCATTTTCCCAAGACCTCACCTGGAAAAGGCACACTTCCCTTCCTCTCATATCACCACAGAAAGGTGCCTGGTTAGAATCAGACAGGAAAAGCAGGGACTGGCTACTGAAAACTCACTTTTCCTCTTTTTGTACTCAACAATAAGTTATTGCTGTGGTAATTGTTATTTCTTTTGGGGAAGACAGTAGGTGTTTCCTGGTTGCTTGAAGAAATCAGTGGAAAGGCAAAGAATAAAGAAAACACAACAGGCAGGCTCATCCAGGGGCTTCTCACCAGGATACCAAGCAGACACACAGTGAAGTCTGGCAGAAACCCACAGCACTCAGACATCTGAGAGTCGCACTATGATCAGCCCACTCTAGAGTGACAGAAAAAAAAAAAAAAAAAAAACTCCCGTCTGAACCCTACGGTTGTTTTAAGAAGTCAATCTGAACTAATTTGAATTCTCAGCATTGAGTGGGTTAAGGGCCAGAAGTCTGCCACTCTAACTTCAGCCGAAGAGTGTACTAAATTCTCCTTGATGGTAATTAGCATCCAGCTTCTTTACCCTGCCCGTACAGTAGTTTCAAATCAATTGCTCAGCATTAGCGATTCTGCTGGGATGGATGTAATAGTCTAATATGAAGTCTCAGCCCTGCTGTACAGGTTAATTACATGTGGTCTTATACATTCTCATTTAAAATACTGCCTTTGCAATTATCATCAGCAGTAAAACAGACTGCTAGTAATGAAGCCGGGCTTGGATTTTTTTTTTTTTTTTGCAGAAGTAATGAATTGAAAAACTGAAATGCCTTTTAATTTCCTTGGCACTTACCATTTCAATCTCTCTTCCCTTCTGTGGAAAATATAAATCAGGCTCTCCTCCTTATTGCAAATTGTTTTGAAAGCAAGCAAGATTGTTTAACAAAAAAAAGCAGGAGACTTTGACTTTGAAGCAGTCAATACTTAACTGCTCAAGTCTCGACCAACCAGGAAGGCTAGTGGGGCATATACATGTGTGGATTTATGAATTTACCTAACACTTACATGGTGCTTACTATGTGGCAGGTATTGTTCTAGAGCTTCATAGATATTAACAACTGCACAGTTACTATCAGGTTACCCACATTGTATAACAAATTTCCCCCAAATACATACACTTAGAACAGCACACATTTATCATCTTACAGTTTCTTATCATCTGAGAAGTTCTCAGCCGAATGTAGTCCCACCTTCGGCAGGGGTTACAGTCATTGGGACTAGAGAGGACATTGCCACATCCACTCAGTTCTTAGTAGACTCAGTCTTCGGCAAATCAGCCCTCTCTCCAACCTGCCCCAGCATCCTCATCATCAGAGAAGGTGATGGGAGAGAGACAGACAGACAGGAGAGGGGGGTGCGAGGGACTGGAGAAAACATGGCAAAATTGAGCTTTGCAGTATCTTTTAAAACTTCATCCTGGAAGCCATGCATCACTCTTTCTGCTGCATGATTTTTTTCCCAAAGATTTATTTATCTGCAATGCAGAGTTTGGGGATAAGGGTGGGAGTGGTGTGAGAAGAACAGAGAAATCTTTCATCCACAATGGTTGGCGCTGGGCTGTTTTGAAATCAGGACACTAGAGCTCCATCCGGGCCTCGCAGTACAGTAGCAGGGAGCTGGATTGGAAGTGGAGCAACCAGGACTCCAACCTGTATGGAATGCAGCACCACAGGCAGCAGCTTTACCTGCTATCGCACACCACCAGCCACTCTGGGGCATTCTAAATTAGTTACATAGAAAACCTTTGAACACTGTAGAAAGGTACTCTATGCAGGCATGAATACCAGCAGATGGGGTTGGCTGAAAGGCGGGCTGGTTATCCTGAGTGAGTATTATGATTGTTGATTCACAGATATAGCATGGAGGCAGAAGTAAGTAAAGTCAAAACCCAGGATCACTGTTTCTAAATGTCAGACCCAAGACAAGAATCTGGCTCCAGGAACTAAGCTCTTCACAACTACTCACATGCGCGCGCACACACACACACACACACACACACACACACACAAAGATGCCCAATCAAAAGCAGCTGATGAGAAAACTCTGGTGAGGATAAAAGCTCTAAACTCCTAATCATAAAAAAGACCCTTATGCCCCGTGGCCTCTGTGTGTGTGGCATGCTACCCCCACATCCTAGGGATTCCTTACTTTCTTGGCAAATAAAACTAGCAGTCATCATTATCACTATAACCCTGGCAATGTTTTAAATATTTTACCTCACACCACCCCACTAACTCATTTCTGTTTAAATCCCTGTTGGTCAGCTCTACTCAATAAGAATGTTGTAGTAAGATCTTATGAATCACCCTCAGTCTTTAATCCAAAGGCCACATGGACCTGCTATGGGTTCTGGATGGACACCAGTACCCCTGACATGGCAAATCCAACAAAGTCATTAAACTGGGTCTTGGAAGGCTGAGCACCAGATTCTTCCAGTGAACTGTGGGATGGATTTTGCTATCCAGTTTCAGAAGCACTTTGCACATATTCAATTTAATTTGCTATATCTCATGCTGTGCATTGAATATTTTGCTCCTAAGTTCACACAGCAACTTAGACGCCAGCATCTCAAGCTGATGGCCATAAGGAGACAGAGACTTCATCCAGCTGTGGTGTTCACCCCTTGGAAAGTGGTAAAATTGCATTGGGTTCTCAGGGTACACTCCCTGTGACTGATCCTGGTGCCTTGTGAGAGAAGGAGATGACACACATGTCCCATGTCTTGCCGTGTGATGATCTATCCCACATTGGACCCTGCCAGCAAGAACACCATCATTATAGGGCAAACCAGGGAGGCCTACCCAATCTTAGACTGTGAGCCTCCAAAACTGTAAGCCAAAGTCAACTTTTCTCTTTTTAAGTTAATTTCCCCAGGAATTTTATTATGGTGATGAAAACTGATCCTGCTTGCTATAAATGGTAATGATAATTCCCAACTAGGAGAGTTTGCAAGGTTACCATGGGCCAGATTCTATGTCCTATCTACATCAGAGCATTTTACCTAGACAAAACCAGAGAGGTACCTCTAACTTTTGCTCTTATGCTACCCACAGGGAGCCTGAAGGGTAAACAAGTAGCCCAAAGTCACAAAGAGCTGGGAGGGGTCTTACTGCCTGGACAGGTCTTACTACCAGGACCATCTTCTTCCACTGTGACAGCAAGGCACAGACAGAACTCTTCAGTCTTTTCCTGCACAGAACCTGGGAGCTGCGCCCAATCCACCATTCATGCCCACGGGACCCTTCAGAAGAATCTTCTAAAGAAACAAGTTCCTCCGTTTAACAGATGCTAGTACCAGGTGTTAAGATGCTTTTTTAAACCCTTTTCTACCAGGAAACAAAGCAATATACAAGGGATTAGCAAGCCTGCTGAAAGGACCAGATAGTAAATATTGTCAGCTTTATTTCTGGGCCACATGGCCTCTATCACAACCATTCAATTCAGCTATTGTAGCAGGAACAGCCATGAACAATGCCTAAATTAATGAGCATGGCCGTGTTCCAATAAAACTTTATTTATGGACACAGAAATTGAACTTCATATAATTTTCTCACATCACAAAATATTCTCCTTTTGGTTCACTCTTTGGAAATTGGAAATCCTTTCTTAGCCCGAGGGCCATACAGAAACAGATGGCCATCATTTGCTGATCCTTGCAATGTGTGACAAATGAAGTCACAAGTCCTCCCCGGGAGCTGGGGGACTACATTCTAGCAAATCTACAAAAAGCCAGTCCTTGGGCAGCATGTTTTCTAGAGAAATTGTTCTGAACATCGATGTGTAGAAATAAATTTCAGTGAATGAAGTCATCTCTCACTTTTCAGACCTGGAAAAATGGCTGGGAAAAGTCAAAGAGCAGTGCAATGTACAACCCCTCAAATCCCATATTGATGAGACCTAGACTTTTCACCTTCTGCCTCCCTTGGACTTGTAATAGCTGTGTCCTACTATTTCTTCTGTCCACACACCTTCCTCACAGGTTCCTACAATACGTGGACATCAATGTTACCTTGGGAGAGACAGACAGGAAAGGGAGAAGCATTCGAGAAATGACAAGGAAAATAAATAGAGAAGGAGTAAAACAAGAAGTCAAGGGAAAGGCTGGGTTTAGACAATTTCCTATTCTTCCCTAAAGAAGGGACTTTGAAAGGTTCCTAGAGGGAGTGGATGCTGTGGCATAATGGACTGAGCTGCTGCCCGCAATGCTGACATCCCACATGGTGCCAGTTTAAGACCCGGCTACTCCACTTACAACCTTGAATGCACCTGGGAAAGCAGTGAGAGATGTGCCAAATGCTCAGGCCCCCGCATGCACATGGAAACATGGATGAAGCTCCTAGCTCCTGCCTTCAGCCTGGCGCAGCCTCAGCCGTTTGAGAGTGAAGCAGAGGAGGGGAGAGTCCTTCCGCTTTCTCTCTCCCTCTTTCTGTAGTCTCCCCTTTCTAACAAGCAAAAGATACATGATTTTTAAAAATCATTTCCTAGGAAGCAAAATTAAAGGGGCTGGTATGGTATACAGGAGGTTAACGCCAACATCCCATATGATCACGGATTCAAAGTATAGGTTCAAATCCTGGCTGTTCCACTTCCAACCTAACGCCCTGCTAATTCAACCTGGGAAAGCAGTGGAAGATGGTCCCTGACACTCACACGAGAGGTATGGCTGGGATTCCCGGCTGCTGATTTCAGCCTGGCCCAATCTTGAGATTCCTGTATCTCCCTCTCTCTAATCCAACCTTTCAAATGGTTTAGGAAAAAAAAAAAAAACTAAAACAGAATTAAAAAGTAACTTCATTATGACACAAAATTTTGAAAATCTGTCATGCTTTTTCAAACTATGCATTTCCCATGAATTTTGTTTTGGTGAGTTGGGCGGGGAGCTCTCATAGTTCATATCTAGTAGAAAGCTGCTATCTAATAGGTACAAGACAGTGATTCACTCATTGTTTTTTGAGTAAGGGGCTACTCTCCAGATACCGTCTTTCTTTTCTGTCCAACTCTCTTTTACAATAATCGAAATGGTTTGTATCTACGTCTATCCCTGAGAGGCAGGTTTTAGAATTTTTGTCAAAGCAAGAAACAGCCCCTGAAATGTGGGATAAGATAAGCAGGCTTCTCACAATGCAAGGTACAAGCTCCTGTGACAATGAACCAACCCACCAGACCCTGGAGTTTTGAAGGGCAGGAGCGGTCGGATTCATGCTAGGAGCCCTGGGACCTGGCACTAGAAAGCATTCAATAACGCTTTGCGGAATGAATGAAAAGCAAATGAGGGAACCATTTCAACTTCAGAGAATTAAAACCTATCTCCTCACAAAGCAGTAGCACTTGGACAAGGTGGGTGTTCCTGGAAGATAAGAAGCATCTGGGAGAGTTGAACAGCAGAAAACAAAGGCGCTTGTTGCCAGTGATCACAGAGAGCAGACCTGAGGTGAATGTTCCTACGCTTAGAACCAACACCGCCCCTCAGGGATGACTTGACAGTACTCCAACTTAAGGACCTTTTCCTCCAAACGAGGAAACAAAACCTTCAATTACCCATGGTTTACAGATTGCTGAGCTAGAATATATATATTAATACGGGTGGAAAGCAAATACCACAGTCATAGAGTTGGAGCTACTGTTGAAGTCACTTAACAAAGGTAATTAGACCAGGCCTCTAACATCAAAAACAGCAGTAACTTCTCTTTTCAAGTGGGTTGAGGCCACTCCTTCCATCAGCCCTGATGACCCAATGTCATTCCCCTCACCTACCTTTGTCTGAAGTGTCATTGGTTGGCACAAACATGGGTCAGAAATGGAAGTCATTAGGTTCTCTGTGTGTAGTAATCAGTACAGTTTCCCTCCCAGGACACCTGCAGGGCAGAACAAATGACTCTCCAAGGGAGGAGACATCCTCCCCACACAGTGGTTTAGCTAAGCACTGGTGTGACTCCCCAGCTGACCCGGGTCAGTCAAATCACCTTGGCAGGTGGGCAGCAGCTGGCCATGGGGTTCTACCATGTAGAGCTGGCAGTACAGTCTCTCCAGAGGCTTGGCTTTGGGGAAGACAACAAACAGGCCTACCTGAAGGTTTTATATTATGCAGGTCTACATTTAGTTGATTCTGTTTCTTGCCAAGCGTGTTTTGTAAAATTTCCTTTTATAAAATTACAAATATATAACCAGCTTCTACCTATATGATCTGAGACTATTTCATGTTCTCATGTTCCTGCCCTATAGCCTGGTTAACAAAAGCAAGCTGAGATTGATCTCCGAATCATGCCCTCATTTTCCCAGTCTCCTCTGCTTTAGGTGCTCCCCTATGACTGAGTGCTAACCCATGGAATGGGAGTGAAGGTGTTTTGTGCCACCTCCAGATGTGTCCCACTTCCCCTCTGTCATCTGCTTGTTGACAAGCTCAGGGGTCTTGTAAGCCATGTATGATGGTGGCAGAAACACTAATGGGAAAGACCTGATTCCCAAGGGCTCCTTGGGTGACAGCCGCCTGCCAATCAACAACTCTCATCCAGTCATTGCACAGGAGTATTAAAAAGTTAGTGATAATTGAATTAAAACACAGGTTCAGTTTGGTGTAAAGAAAAATTAGGGGTTAGTGCTGTGGCATAATGAGCCACTGCCTGCAATGCTGGCATCACATATGGGATGCCAGTTCGAGTCCCAACTGCTCCAGTCCCAATCCAGCTCCCTGCTAATACATCTGAGAAAGAAGCAGATGGTCTAAACGCTTGCGCCCCTGCCACCCATATGGGAGACCCAGAAGAGGCCCCAGCTCCTGGTGTTGAAGCCAGCTTCAGCCTAGCCAAGCCCTGGCCACTATGGCTATCTGGAGATTGAAGCCACAGGTGGAAAAATCAATCTCTCTCCCTGTCACTAAATAAAATTTTAAAAAAAACTTCCACATTTTATTTTCTGAAAATTTTAAATTCATGCACAGGAGAGGTCTTCAAAAAATTCAAGAAAATATGTACTGTGGAAAACTATGCATGAATTTTAAAATAATCTTTCATCTTATTTTTCCACATATGTTTTGAAGTCTCCTTACATTAGTTTGCTAGTGCTGCTGCAACAAAGTGCCACAAACTGAGCGGCCTAAACCACCCAGCTTATTTGTCTCACACTCTGCCAGCTGGAAACCCAAGCTCAAGCGAGTCACTGTCTTGAGCTGAGGGCCACCCCTCCCCTGGCCTCTGCAGATTCTCCTGCAGTCTTTAGCACCCCTCATTTTACAGAATATCACACAGTATCTTACCTCCCTCTGTGTGTCTGAATCTGCCCTATTTAAAATCTCACACCAGTTGTGTGAAGTTAGGGACAACCCTATCACCTCATCTTAACTCCAACAACTCTATTTCAAAAAGTCACATTTGAGGCAAGAGGGATTAGCACTCCAAAATATGAAATTTGGCAGAGATTGAAGTCATAAATGGTGAAGATTGAACTCATAAATGTAAGTCCCTGAGCCTTGGTGGCTTGTCTGTCACAGGAGCCAACAATCTGCTAACTAAAACAAACAACATAAATATAAGGCACGCAGCTCAGCACTATACAAAGAATACATACAGGTGGCAGCTATTAGTAATAGCTCTGGCAGAGGTAGATTTATGAGTTTCACATCCAGTGGCCTCCTCCAAGGGCTAATCCTTACTTTCATTCTCACACTTTGGACCCCCTGACCTCCACTCCTAAAGAGGACTTCCAAAGCAACACAAGCTTCAGACTCCATAGCATCTGCCAGCAACCCTAGGCCTACATCTTTCTGACTCCCACCCAAAACAATTATCTCTTCACGGCCCACCTCTCTCTAACCTGTTGTACAAATCATTGCCAAACTAAACTTCCCAGAAACTTGCACCATCTCACTCTCCCAAAACTCTTCAGGGATCATCCCTCTTTGTTTGAGCACCAATGCATACCAGCACCAAGCTAGGACATGCAAATACAACAGTGCTCCCTGAGACTTGCCCCCAAGGGGCTTACAGCCAAACGGAGGACTAAAGTAACCAACAATCTCTCCAAGATGCTGCCTAACAGGCAATCCCCAACCCCGAATTCAACAGTGGTGCTATTTATTGTCTTCTTCACATGTGTGTGGGAGAGCTGGGGTGACCCAGTTTTCAGCTCTAAATAGAACTGGGTCTGTTCTGCTGTGTGTGGCTCTCTTTCCAGGTCAAAGAGAGATGGGTTCTTCCAACCATGTAGATGCACCAGAAGGGTAGAAATACACAAGGGGAAGTGGAAACAGGCCATGCCTCCTATGGGCCAGTTGTACAGCTGGCTTATTGGCATTTCCATCCACACACCTTGGACCAAAGCAAGTTACAAAATAGAGTTAAGAGCCGTCTGTTGGGGCTGCAGCAACAAGCACTAGGGACTCTGAGGAGGAAGACAGCCACACCACAGAAATATATTTCTTTACAGTTCTGGAACCTACAGATCCAAATCGAAGTATTGGCAGATTGGGTCTCCTCAAAGGCCTCCTTCCTTGGCTGACACACGGCTGTCTTCTCCCTGTGCTTCTATGCGTTCTAGCCTCTGTATGCACCTGTGGCCATCTTGCCTCCTCTTAGGAAGGAAGACAGCAGGTACACTGGCTAAGGACCACCCTATTGACAGTGTTTTCACTTAACTTCCTCTTTAAAAACCCTGTCTCCAGGCCCAGCATAGTAGCCTAGCAGCTAAAGTCCTCATCTGGCACACACCGAGATCCCATATGGATGCCGGTTCACATGCTGGTGGCCTCACTTCCCATCCAGTTCCCTGCTCATGGCCTAGGAAAGCAGTCAAGGATGGCCCAAAGTCTTAGGACCCTGCGCCCGCATGGGAGACTAGGAGGAGGTTCCTGGCTTCTGGCTTCAGACCAGCTCAGCTCCTACCATTACAGCCACTTGAGGAATGAATTCGTAGATGGAAGATCTTCCTGTCTCTCCTCCTCCCTGTATATCTGACTTTCCAATAAAAATGAATAAATCTTTTTTTAAAAAGACCCTGTCTCCAAGTACAGTCATATTTTGAAGTATTAGTGGTTGGGATTTCAATATACGAACGTAAGAACAAAATTAGCCAATAACACATGGCTATATCCAGCTTCATACACCTTACGTGGCAAAAGCAACAAGAACTGTGAGGAAAGTAATACTTTATGTCTCTCAGAGACAAGGGGAATACATTGTAGTTACTGCCAAGGTGGAAGAACAGCTTTAAATCATTGAGTTCAAAAATGCCTGACATCAGAACCCCTCCTGGATCTGACCCAATTACCTGTTTTCTGCTCTCAGTGTTACTGCAAAATCACACCTGGCCCCTTCCCTCCCAGAGGTGCAAAGGGGAGGGACAGATGCAATGTGATGCAGTAGAGAGACGGATGCTGGATTCCTAAGACCAGCGTCTTCACACATGATCCATTAGGCTATCATTCGCAGTGAGCCAAAAATCATCCATGTGATCTTGGGAAAATCATTTTAGAGTCTCTAACCTGATTTCCAAGAAGAGTTTGAAAACTGACTAACATCCTTAGGATCTGCTGACCCCATTTCTTCTTCGAGTAATAAGTATTCCACAGAACATTAGTCCCAAGAGATACCATGCAAATAAGTGGTTCCAGCAGCAAATATATATATATAATATCCCTTTCCTAGAATAGCAAAGGTTATGAAATGCCCTCCCATAAAAGAAAAATCCATTTTACTTCAACTGTTTCCCAGATGTATTTGGCCTAAAAATTTCTCTTTCTGATCCTTATAACATGGCCAAGAAACAATGAACTAATGCCTGTAGCACATGTTGCCTTGTAGAGCTGGGTTTTTTGTTTGGTTGGTTTTTTGGTTTTAATGCCAATGTCCTATTTTCTCCAGATACATTGGCTACACCCAGAGGACATGGTGCTCTGTGAATTTGCATCCAACTCCCACAGGCAGTGTTACAATTCTCCCTTAGGGCTCTGCATGCCTGCAACCCAATCTTGCTCACACTCCGGAAGCTCCATGAACACAGCAACAAGAGCATCAAGCACCAGCATGCGTCCTCGCCATCGCCGCTGCAGCCGGACCTCCACTGGCACATAAAGACGCTGGGCACTCGCTCCCAGGGCCGCTCCAAAGAGTTTTTACTTTTCTTTCAGAGAAAATTCTCCCCAGCGTCTGCAACGTGTTTTCAAAATATCTTCAGTAGTGGCATATCTTTGTGCTTCGTGGGAGAGAGTCGTGTTTTGGAAACAATCAAAGTCTTTTGGAACCAAGTATAGAACGAATAACTTGGGTGATGAAGCTGAGAAATATTGTTCCGCATCAAAAACTTACAGGACAATTCGCCTCGTCTTTCAGTGAGCCCAGTTCTCATCTGGCTTCCAGCTCTCTGGAACAAGAACAGTCATTGCAAAGGAGATGCTCCCACAGCGTTCGAGACTCTCCACTCACCACACACCGAGCTGTCGGGGGCGCACTCAAATGGCAAACAGTTGTGTCCACTTGCTTGCCTTGTTTCTGGGTTTGGCCCCTGGTCTGAACAGACATGTATGATCCAGTGTTTCTCACATGGTGAGTTCTCGTAGGGCCCTTCACATTTCTGTTACCAGCTGTTGTTCTGAAGTCCGAAGACCAGCCGCATACCACACATGCACTCCCGAAGCCTTCCTCCGCCTCCTCCTCCTGCCTGTCACTCTTCCTAAGCCCTGCAAGCAGTCACGCTGTGTCTCCCTGTGTTTTAGCACTATTGTTGTTTTAGCTCTATTCCTGTTATTCAGTAGTCCATTTGTGTTTTCTCATTCCTTCAAATAGCTTCTAACTACTTTAATGCCGCTTTCTCAAGGAGCCAGAGGAGTGGTCTATGAAGATCCAAATTATTCTTCCAGCTGGACTTTGAACATGGCTGAAATTTGTGCTTTTAATAACCGGAACAGAAAACTAAAGAAGTTTGGCCCCACCTTTCTCTGTGAGCATGCTTGCTGTAGCTGCACATACCCTGGGACTGTCAGAGCCAAAAGGTCTCCCGTGCTCTGTGGGTTCCATTCCTCCTGCGCCAAGGGACTCCTTTCAGACAGAAGCTTCCAGAATCCCAGAATATTTTTTAAAAAGGCAAAGAGGAGTGCTCAGGACAGCTCCTTCTCCAGAGTGGCTTCAGATGCATTGAAGCTTTTCGTGCTTGTGTTTTGAAGGAAGTTCAAACCCATGCACAATTCACCAGAGGCAAGAGGCTCAGAGAAATTGGGGTGTCTCAGACCTTGGCCTCCTGCTGCCTCCCCAGCACCCATACATTAGAAGCTCTGGAAATTGGTTAAAATGCAGATTTGGGGGTCCTTGGCCTCAGAGAACCGGATTCAGGCAGTCTGAGTGACAAACTCCAGCATTTGTTAACTGGTCTCTGGAGGAGCCCAAGCTTTAGGAGTCTTGGCTTTTTACCATCCAGTGCCTCATGTCCAGCCACCAAAAAAGCAGAACTGATTATTCAAAAGGGAAATAAAAAAGTCACACAGAGAAGAGTCTATATTTGCTCATAAAACAATATCATCAAACATGATGGAGTTGAGATTTGGTCCAAAAATTAATCATTGGGATCAATGGGTTGTTTACAATGTAACTATTGGAAATTCAGCCAACATTTTGTATCCCTGGATACTTGCTTGTCACTTTATAGTCATAATCCGTGGAGAGTATCTAAAGATGGGTCATGCTTTGTCTTAGACAGCGGTCTCCCATGCCTTGTCTCTTTCATTCCATCCAGCAATCTAAAATAGGAGGTAGGCAAGTCTCATACGCCCTTTTGTACAGAGAATACAAATGAATGGCATGCAAGAGAAATGGCGCACAAAGGCTACATAGCTAGGAAGAATCAGGGCTCGATAATGAAACAAAATCTCAGATCCTTAATCCAGTATGCCTCCTTAATAGATCAAAAGATAATTCAGTCCACCAGAGCCCCCTCTTTTCTGCTCATTTCAGCATAATCACAAATGATATTACAAAATTCAAGAGTCTATAACCCTAATAGCCATTTAAAAAACAAACTGATGCTTTCAGAGAGGGTTTCATGATGTTCGTTCTAATATCCTCAATTACTGCTACACTATGAGGGCAAAAGGAACACCATTCAACAGAACTGTATCCTCTGACTTCTGAAATAAATTTCTACTTAGGCCAGCAAGTACAGTCGTCATTGAAAAGTAAAAAAAGTGGGGAAAAAGCAAAATCACTGTTTCTTCATTAACAACCAAAATTTAAAAGTCAGCATTTATTTGGATCTTAAAAGGAAAGAGAACTCGGACATCAAACTCAAAGGAAAATATGTGCAAGAAATATGAACATTTCACACGTGGCTTACCTTCACAGAGTCAGGCTAGCCTTGGCCTAAGGAAATGGGTGATTTGCTTCCTCCCCTCATTATCCATTCTGCTCCAGCAGAATACACTGAGGATGCTGCGATTCACATCGATTCTTACACTGGCAAAAGCCAGCGCTCTACACCAGGGACAGACCATTTCAGCCTCAGGGACATGGCTGTTTTCCAACTGATTCTTTAGACTCAAGAAGACAGCAAACTGCTCTGGGAAAACCTTGGCATGATCCAAACTTTCCATACATGGAGTCGCTGTTGCCCCTCTTGGGAGTTGGAGAGGAGGCCTAGGGACCAAGAGCTTAACCAATCACAAGAGGGGTTTTGAATCCCCCTAGCAATCCCCTAACATCTCCCTTTTCTTTTGATATTTGCTTGCCCAACATGTTTCCTTAACAACTCCAATTACATATTAAAATATAAGGTACAATAAGTAACACAGCACAACAGGAGTTTAGGAATAAACAGAGCACAGTATCTTAGCACAAGTCTCTCTCATGTTCATCGGTCTCTGAGATTCCCCCACTGAACACCCAAGCCTAGAGCAGATGTGAGCTGGTGGCACTTAGTGAGTATTTGGCGGGTAGATAAATTACAGGCTGACAACGGACCCCCACCCAGGAGAACTACAGTGTCCCTACATTCAACAAAGGAAGAGATTCCGAGAAAAAATGGAAAAGGTGCCTATGGGTTCACATCACTCCCACCAACTTGTCTACAGCACGTGTACATGTCCCAATTGGTCCAGCGTCACAGCCATGTCCTTAGCCCTTTGCCAGAGGTGCAGCCAGGGGAGCCGCTTCTCCTGCCCATCTCCAGTACCTCCCCAAAGAGAGGGAAACCAGAAGAGGCGGAGGGATGAGACTACGAGAGCTTTCCTCTTCCTGTTCCCGGGGCCAGCATCACCAGTGCCTCCTGTCTTGAGTGTAGACCAGGAAACAAATCCACATGAAATTTGTCCTTTGGTTGGAGAGTGGGAGACAAAAAAAGAAAATGAGAGTGGTAAGGAAGAAAGGGAAAGTGAAGGAGGGAGGGTAACAAGAAAGGAAAGGAAGTAGGAGGGAGGTGAAGACAGATGCCCACTCTTTTCCCCTGATACAGCGTCATGGCTGAAACTGTGTTAAGAGCAGAAATTGGCTTCACAAACACAACAGATCTGAGAAACAATATCTTCCTGAGCTCATATGTTCCACTGATTTGATGTGGTTATAAAAGTAGAATAGCCTCCGGATAAAAACCTGGTTTCTGAGATCATGGGTTCTATTACAATAAAATTTCCCTGTAACAATTCAAACCCAGGTATATGGCAAACACTTGCCATGCATAGTTTTCCCCCGTGTGGTTCTATTTTGTTCCCTGCACGTTCTCCCCCCCAAAAAATCTGAGAGACTTACTGGAGGTGCGCGGTTAGTGTTGCTATGCTGCAGTTCCTGCCCCAGCAGAAAGTTGTTCTCTCCCCCATCCCAGGGGCCAGGGACCCTGGCAGATGTGGAGAAAGTCCCCATTTGTGGGCTTCCCAGGATCGAACTCAGAACCAGTCACTGGCCCCCAAGCTTCTGTCAGAGCTAATCCCTCCCACGAGCTGCCTGTGGCCATGAGCTCTCAGGCATCCGACAAGCATGTAGGAAGTTCTAAGACCTAAAGTTCTGGAAATGCCTAGCTCACCATGGTAAGCCTCCCTGTTGCTGTGGCCTTGTCCTGCCTGCAAGCACCTATGGCCCTTCCCCAGGTAAAGCCACCTCTCAGGAAATAAACTCACATCAGTCATTTATATAAGACAACTTTGATGATTTCATGGGAAATGAACTGAAAAAAAGACATTTACTTGGAGGGCAAAAAGCTTTTGAAATCAATGCCTATGAGACCTTTAGGGGAGAACTGAAAGATCTTCTTTCCCACAGGCTTTTCCAAGGACTGCCCTTCTACTTGTGAGAAGGGATACAGCTTCTTGCAGCAATCTCAAGGATGTTTGACTAGGCTGTCTTGGAGGGATGCGAGTAAGAAGGAAGACTTCCCATCATGCCCCACTGTTTGCTGGGTGGACCTCAAGTATAAACACAGCCCCAGAAGCACCAAAGGCCACAACAACAGAGCTGCCCTATGCAGACCAAGCAAGTCCATTTCCATGCCATCTCCTGATTGGGCATCTCCTGCACACACCAAGGCCATTCCTGACCCCTCAGTGCACTGCTGGCTTCATCCATCATTCAAGCCGATGGGCCCTCGGCGGGGACACACCCCTTCCTCTCAGTGCTGCAGTGTCCCTGGCTGCAGAGTGGGGGCATCAGGACCCATGACCTGTGACTCTCCAGGCAAGGCTGCATATTTACTATGATTTTAATTACACTGGAAGGGATAGAGATCAGGAACAGATGTCAGATGTATGAATTAAAATTAATGATCATTTGTTAATGGAGCAAGGCTCCATTCATCATTTTATTAGAACTAATTCTTAAGACCATATGGAACCTTTTACAATGGAGCAAGTCTTAAGTCTCTTTAGAATATCAAGAGTGTGATTAATAAATTGCACAGAGCATGGTTGCCCAAATAGTCTCTCCTTATTAAATGTTAGCAATTACCAATTATCAAACATATCAACAACTGGATAGATCCCAACAAAGTAAGTTTACAAGTGTTGATCAACGTCAGTCTAGATCTGTCCTTCCTTCTTTCCTTTTATCTTTGAATTTATTTAACAAATGTTTATTGAGTGTTAAGCACCATACTTGGCAAAGAGGTATAATAATGAGCCAAAACAGACATGGTCCTCTCATCTAGCTCTACCAGTCTAAAGGAAACAGACATTAATCAAATGATGACACTCAGAGCTGTAAAACTGCAACTGTAATAGAGGAGAAGCATGTGCAAAGGGCCCGGGGCAAGGGGTATCCCAAGATATGCAGTGAAAGAAATCAAGGGCCTGATTGGCTAAGACAAGGGACATTGAGGAGAGAGAGAAGCAGCCTGAGGAGGTAGGGACTTGTGAGTTGCATGGGACTGTAATCTGCTTCCTAACACTAGGAAACCTTCAAAGGCTTTTAAGAGGGAGAATGTCAAAGGCAGATTTGAACTTCCAGATCACTCTGGCTGCAGTATGGAGTCTAACTCGGAGGGTCAGAGACACAGCAGGTGTACAGAGGTTGGGCAGGCAACATTTGGCAGGGCTGATGTGCAGAACGATGGAGGAGGAGGCCAGCAGAAAGGGTGGTGTCAGCAGAGCCCTAGGGGTTGATCCGGGGACAAGAATAGGAAATAGAAAGGTCTGTGGGGCTCAGTAGACATTTAGAAACTTTCTAGAACCAGGTAAGGACTAGATGGGGACAATGGTGAAGACCAACAAGGCATCAGAGACAGCTTTTGGGTTTCTGTCCTCCAGAGGTGGCTGAATGGTGATGACACTGACCAAGAGCCAAGTTCCTGGAGGATGCCCAGTTTTTATTTGAGAGTTGGCATTCCCATACCCAGATGCCTGCAACAGTCCCCAGCTGGGACCAAAACCAGATGCCAGAAACTCAACCTAGGTCTCCGGTCATCACTGCAAACTCTCAGGACATGCATTAGCAGGAAGCTAGAGGGAAGAGCCACACACAGGACTTGAACCCAAACTTTGCAGAGAGAGGCATCTTAACCAGTATCTTAAGCACAAGGCCCAATGTGTGCCCCAGGATTCTCAGGTTAACAGAGAAGATTCAGGACCTCTGGATAAAAGGCTTGGGATTACTCTCTCCTGATCACACCACAACACCCTTCCTTCCCCCGAAAACATAGCCACAGCAGGGAAGATGATGAAGTACAAAAGGAGCCAGGACTGTGGCCCTTGTCCCTGTGCTCCTTGCCTAGAGATGTCAGCATTGGAAAGAGACTCTCCAATCCCAACCTGTACCTGGACAGGTGAATGAAAGGATGCAACCCCACATCACAGAGCAGAGAAGCAGCAGCAAGTACCAGAACCAGCCCAGAGGAGGGCAGTCCAGGACCAGCCAAGGACCTCGGAGAGAAGGCACAGCTGAAGCAGCCCTCCCCCGGGTTGCCACTCAGCAAATGCAGCCTGACTTAGCCAGGCACCCTACACCAGCCCTGGGGAATACACGCAGGTCAACAGGTGACTAGAACCAAGTGTGGCAGGCTTCATGCTGGAGAGATACCCAGTGTTACAGGTGTTCCCAAGAACAAGAACAAACCTTCAAAAAGGCAGAGTCCAGGATAGGTTGCTAAGGCCACAACTGAACCGTGACCTGAGCAATAGTGAGGATCATTTGAGTATTTCCAGAAGAGGATACAGCCACCCAGCTAGTGTGAGGCGTCATGGCCCAAAGCAGAACTGACTTTCAGTGCTGCTCTGCCTCCACCCTCTCCTCTATGACCTTTCACTGCATAACCCTCTCAAGAAATGTGAGGGGTTTTTTCCTTTGGGGGTGGGGGAGGACTAAACCAATCTGAGAAGGATGCTTGCTTCTCAGTTAAGCCCCACTTTCTTCCCCCAAAACACAAACCCAACCTGGCACTGAGTGTAGATTCTGATTCATGTCTTCAGAGGCAGGCATGTGGTGTCACACAGTGACAGAGAGACAGAAAGAACACAACACCACTGAGCAGCTCCTTCATGGAAACTTCTAGAAACTTCACCTCAACTACAATATGGAGAATGAAGTGTAGATAAAAACGGAGGCTGTTGAGGAGGCAGTATTTCTGGCACAAGATAAGGAGCCCAGATGAGGGGGATATGTCACCATCCTTCCTGGGGTGGAAAACAGACAACTGAACAGGTCTATAACACTGAATCACTCCAAGTAACTGATCACCTTCTTAAAGACGGCATGGGTAAGGTAAGTGAAAAGAGTAGACTTGGTCTCCGGTGTCATATAAGCCAAGCATGTGTGTGTTGATTCTTTCTGGTCTCCAGGTTCTAAAGACCCCAAACACACTGAGACACACTTGGGAAACCAAAATCAGAATGTCAGTGTCTTGCCCTTAGCTAATCAAAGGGCTGCTGGCTTGCTCCCTGAACAATCACATCAACCCATTTTCCCGTCTCTCCCTTTCTCTTTCCCATGCAGGTGCACACACATTTTGGGAGCCTACAGACAACTCTACCTCCAATCCCTGTCTCCTTCCTCCTCCTTCTTTCCTGTACTCTCTCACACAATCAGAAAATGTTAAGATCACCCCCTCCCAAAACAGCCTGGGTCCCTCCTTTAGCAGCCTGGAAACTGCATGGGATATGTCTTCTACTACAAACTCTACTTGTAGAAGTAGAGCCGGCCAAGGGCCTTCCAATCCCTCAAGGCTCCCTGGCCACCTGCAGGATCGATGTGACCCCACGACAGGGTCCTGGAGTCCTTTGGGACCTGATGTTTTCTAACCTCCCTCCCCTCCGAGGTTTTCAGGAGTGTGTTTGCAAAGCAGTCTGTGTGTCTCCTCAAAGAAAAAGAAAAAAAAATCTGTCAAGATTGAGCTGTTGAGCCTGCAAGAAACATTCCTGGGAGGGAATACCCCAGGGCCAGAGCAATCACTCCCCTGTTGCTGGGGCTGGGCCTGGGCCTTCGCAGGCTCAAGTGTAATTTAGGGCTGTACTTATTATAGGCCCAGACCTTGTTTGATGCACTGGAGTGGAAAAAAGTTCCCTCTCTGCATGTGGCCATGTCTTATGTGTCTGTCGTATCTTTAACAATGTAAACATCAGAAACAGATGGAGAAATGCAGGCCAGTGCCAGGCCAAACAGCCATCACTTCAGACAATACGCCACGGTGCCAAGACAAACATGCTCAGCCGATAGCACTAATTTATAGCGCACTGGAACCAAGCAAAACAAATAGCCATTAAGGACTAGAAATCTTACAATGAATAACCTTTCTGTACACAAACTCAATGCCACTATTAAATGGCCATCAACTGCAACGAATATATGAAACATAACAATGAAATCCTTCTTATGTGAATAATTACTGAATAATGACCAGGAAAGGGGCATTTCTCCCGTGTGCAGGGTCTGCGGGTTTTGCAGGCTGACTTGCCTTTGCAGAACTCACAGACACTCTCAACGAACCTTCAGAGGCTGCATCACTGTGCAACGAAGGGCAAGCCTGCATATCCCCATGTTCCAGACTGACAGAGTGTGTGACTGCTCCATCACACGGCTCTATTAAGAAAAACAGGCTCTCAGGACCAGGTGTAACACCTGCTCTCCAACATCCACGCCACCATCCCAGGAGATGTTTCCTTCTCCCACCTGCAGCCTCCATGGTCCTCATGGCCATACTGCATGTCCTGCTTTGTTTTCATGTTTCATTTTTACTGCAAAATAACAAATTGGAATCACACGTATTTGTGGGGTACAAAGCGCTACTATGAGTTATCAATACAAAGTGGAATAATTAAATCAAGTTCATTAACACGTCACCTGAAATAATTATGAATTTTAGTAAGAACATTGGAAATTCTATAATTTTTTATGTTCTTTATTTACTTATCCACTTGTTTGTTTGTATTTGAAAGAGAGATTTTGCCTATGCTGGTTTACTCTCCAGCTGCCCACAATAGCCACAGCTAGGCCAGGCCAAACCCACGATCCCAGAATTCCACTTAGGGAGCCACGTACTTGAAGCATCACCTGCAGCTTTCCAGGGTACACACCAGCAGGAAGTCACATCAGAAGCAGTGACTTCTCCAATCCAGCCACTCAGTATGAACGTGAGTGCCCAACTGATGCCCTAACCACTACAGCAAATGCCTTCCGCGGCAGGTTTTGAATTTATAACACATTACCATTAACTGTATTCACCAGGCTGCACAACAGACCTCAAAAAATTGTACTGTTGTCTGAGGCTTTGTACCCTTAACTACTATCTTTCCATTTCCTTCACTCCCCACCCCCAGCTTCTGTAACCACTGCTGGCTTCCAAGCTATTTGAATGCTCCAGATAAGTAAAAACATGTGGCATTTTTCTCTCTGTGCCTGGTTTATTTGTTTCAGCCTGTTTCCCAATCCCAACTTTGTTGCTGCAAGTGACAGAATTTCTTGTTTAAGTCTGTATGGTGGTCAGCTTTTCATTCCTTTAACTAAATTACCCGAGAGGAGCTACTTAGGAGGAAGAGTCTGTGTGGCTTTGCAGCTTGGGAGGTTTGCAGTCCAAGATCGGCAGCCCTCATTGGTCTGGCGTCTGATGAGGCAGTGGGTGGCAGAGACTGCAGAGGTAGAACCGCATGGCAAGCCAGGGAGCAGGGAGAGGGTAGCCAAGGTCAACTCAGCTTACCTAACCAGCCCTTGGAGGAAAACCACCTTCCAGGAGCATGCCCCAATGACCTCAAGACCTCCGGCAGGGCCTGCCTTTGAGACACCATAATTAGATCAAGTCTCCACCCTTAATCCATCACCATTAACAAGAATCCTTCAAGGACTTTGGGGACCGAGACTCCAATGTGTAGGCCACTGGAAACACGAAAACTATTATCCAACTCACAATTGAATAGTACTCCTTTGTATACACGCACTGCACTTATTTTACCCATTTATCTGTGGCAGACCCAAGCCTGATTCCATAGCTTGCCTCTCTGCTCAGGTGAGGCCTTGGGATGGGTTCCAAGGCTAAGCAAAGTGCCAGGTAAACATCAGAAGTTCGCACAACTAGCTAAAATGCACAGCAATGGGTGTCTCTGCCTGTGGGTAGGGTGTGAGCCAGGTGGATGAGCAGTGGCGAACAGCTCTGCTTTATCCGTGGGCCATGAGATTAGCTGGTGCCTCTGATCAGGGCCACCACTGACAAGAACACAAAAAAACCCCAAAGACTGGCAGGCTAGTCACCGTGGGCCCTGCCTCCTTGCTTTGTTGTCACATGATCCCAGCCTCTCTTATCACACCTTTTTTCCTCCATGCCTTCCCCACAAGGTGAGAACAGGAAAGTTCTGCAAGGATGAGCCACCACAGAACTGCTGGTGAGGCTGTAAGGCTGAGTGTGGGGAGTGTGATGGCAGATATACGTCCAGAGCTGATGGGAATCCGGATCTGCCTTACGGCTGCCATCTCTCATGGGAGTGTGGGGTTGTGGACTCGGAGCTGGAGACGGTCAGGTAAAGCAGACAGCAGGGATGGATATGGTGGCATGGGAGGGGTAGAGGTGACAGGAAGGTGCGAGCAGGTTCCTACACAGCAAAAGGTGTTCCAGCAGAGAAGAGAGGCCCTCCAAAAAAGAGGGAAGACAAGAAAAGGAAGAGGTGGGGAGGGGAAGGGAAGGATTATGCAAATTCTTCAGAGTCAGCAAACAGCCCTCCTCTAGCTCTTGCTGGAAATGGCTTAAATGCAAATGCATCAAGCCCATTTCTCAAGTGCTTCATCCCTTTCCCAGGCCTTCCTGGGGTGGGTGGCTCCTCTACTGGCAACAGCCCCCCACTCCATCCTCAAGAGGTGTTCCTCCTTCACGGTCAGCGGGAACACCATCCCACAGAGAAGCCATTGCGCCAGCTCCAAGATGTTCCACCCAGCCTCTCTCTCCCGGCGGGCTGCTGCTTAGTGTGGACCACGTTTTGTCATTATTTACTTTTCCGTCTGCTTGTTAATCACCCTCCCGCACCATGGATCACAAACCTCACTGTGGAGAGGGGAAGATGGAGGGGACTGTTGATCCAATGGTTTTCTTTATCACACTGCCTGGTACCCCAGCGAAGTGTCTAGAACAAGTTTGAACTCAGTAACTGTTTGAAGGGGAGATGGGTGAAAAAATTAAAGAGAAGGAAGAAGGAAAGAGAGAAAGGAAGTCAGAACAGCTCCCTTCCTCTCTCTGCTACCAAGGCCATCAGTGCAAACTTTCATGAGCATTCCTTCCAGGAGCTTTTTCTCCAAACCAAGAGTCTTGGTTTCAAACCTAAACTGTAATGCTCCACTAAGCTGATTATTCACCGGTTTGGGCTGCACCCAATCTCCCCTCTGTTACTCGGGAGAGCCAAGAATTGGCTGCAAATTGCATGTTGGAATCTGCATAGGAAACAGCATGCGCTTCTGAAATATCGTTCAGTTGCCTGAGAGTTGCTAGACTACATTCATGTAGTATTTATAACTGCCAAATTAAGTTCTTTCAAAAATAAACACAGTATTTTTAGCCCATTGTTGTTGATAACCTGCTTTGTTGGAGTCAAAACCAGCAAAGCAGCAGCAGTGCCCCTCCTGGAGGCCAGTTGACTATAAACAAAGAAGCCTGGTCAGGGGCCAGCACAAAGGCTCAGTTGGTTAATCCTCCTCCCTGTAAGTGCTGACATCCCGCATATACCCTGGTTCATGTCCCAGTGCTCCATGTCCCATCCAGCTCCCTGCCTGTGGCCTGGGAAAGCAGCAGAGGACGGTCCATAGCCTTGGGACCCTGTACCCATGTGGGACATCCAGAAAACGCTCCTGGCTCCTGGCTTTGGATCAGCTCAGCTCTGGCTGTTGCAGCTACTTGGAAAGTGAACCAGTGGACAGATAACCTTTGTCTCTCCTCTCTGCAAACCTGCGTTTCCAATGAAAAAATGAATACTTAAAAACAAACAAAGAAGTCTGGCCAGATCTCCTTAGCAGCCATAGCCACCCTCTGCTCCTCTGTGGGGGCCAACAGGAAACAACCCTAGGGAAAGGGCATCAGTGAGAATGGGAAATATAGAAACAAGCAAAAAGAGGGGGAACGGGGAGGGGAGGAGCCAGAGGCCAGGTCAGCTGATAGCCAAGAGGGAGAAAGGAAAATCATGAAGACCAAGAGGAGGAACCCAAGCAGCCAGGCTCTCATGATCAGAGCAGGGCGACATGCCCCAGGGTGGAGAAGGCACTGCAAGCACTGCTGGCCCTCAACATGAAGATGCCCTTGAGACAGAGGTTTCTAAGGAGGAGGACAGGCACACGGGGAGCCCTGTTTACCCCTGCTGCTCTCCCGGGAAGGAAGTATAATGACGATGGCATCCAGAGGTGTTGGCATCAGATGAAGATAGGTTTAAATTACAGCGGGATGAGCAGGGGAAGTGTATTGGCCTCTCAGCTTTGAGACAGGGATGGAAGGAGGTCCACCCCCTGGGAAGGTTGGGAGAAGCACAACATGCCATGGAAAGTATCGCCCATGCACAAGAGGACCCCAGTCAACAGAGGCTCTTACTTGCCTAGCGCCTTGGCTTCCTGGCCCCAGTCCCTCACTCCGGGGTAACTCAGTGGCCCCTGTAAGCATAGAAAGAGAGGCAAGGTGGACGCACAATGTCTCCCGGGGTCAACAGGACAGATGATGTTGGAACTGTGGAGTCAGCCTGCCCCAGCGCCTGCCTCTGCCTTTTACAGCTTGCATGGCCTTGGGCAAGTCTGTTCCTTTCCTATGGTGGCTCTAACAGGTGACCACAAAGCACAAATGCAGTGACTTCAGCTTATTCCCCCACAGTTGTGAGGGTGAGTCCAAAAACCAAGGTGTTGGCAGGGCTGGTTCCATTTCTCGGTCTTGTCCATCCTCAGGTAGTCACCTGCCACCCTGAGCTTGTGGCTACTCCCTGTTATCATAGGCCACCCCTCCAGAATCTGCCCCTGTCATCATGTCCCCTTCTCCTGATGAAAGGCCTGTTTGACTACATTGTGCCCACGTGGGTCATCAGGACCATCTCCCCACCTCAAAAATCCTGAGTTTAATGACATCCATAAAATCTATTTTGCCTTATAAAGTCACAGGTTCTAGCAATTAGGACACAGACAATTTGGGGGACCGTTACTGCAAGCCTGTTCATTTTCCATCTTGCTTGCATCCCTCACTTGTTTTTCTTACCTGTACAAAGGAAACCGTGCCCCTCTGATGGTTAATCCTACACACAAACTCGGCTACAGCATGGTACCCAGACATTTGGCTGCGCACCAGTCTGCCAGTCACTGTGAAAGCATCTTTGTGGATGACATTAACATTGAAATCATCAGTCTCTAGAGGAGGCAGATTAGCCTTAATCATCAGACTCACTCTCTGTGGAAGGCCTTAGGAGAAAAAGACAAAAGGCGGACCCCCTGAGCAAGAAGAAATTCTGTGCCCAGGTTACCTAAGGACATGGACTGCCACATCAACTCTTCCCAGACCACGAGCCTGCCCTTCTGCCCTGCAGATTGCAAACTTACCACCCACTAACCTAACTCCTAACCACTGCAGGAGCCAATTCTCTTCTTAAAAAAAAAAAAAAAGTTGGGCCTGGTACAATAGCCTAGCGGCTAAAGTCCTCACCTTGAACATGCCATGATCCCATATAGTCACTGGTTCTAATCCCAGCAGCCCCACTTTCCATCCATTTCCCTGCTTGTGGCCTGAGAAAGCAGTCGAGGATAGCCCAAAGCATTGGGACCCTGCAGCCATGTGGGAGACCTGGAAGACGTTCCTGGTTCCTGGCTTCAGACTGGCTCAGCTCTGGCTGTTGCAGCCACCTGGGGAGTGAATCAACGGATGGAAAATCTTTCTCTTTCTCTCTTCCTCTCTGTATATCTGACTTTCCAAAAAAAATAAATCCTTAAAAAAATAATAAAACATTTTAAAAGTTACAAAATGAAGACATACCGCCTTAGTTCTGGGTCTTTGGAAAAACTTGAGTGAGACACATACCTTCCAAGCCTTGAATTCCAGTTGAAACAAGACGCGCAGCACGCAGCCCAATGCCTAGACATAAAGGTCAGTAAATAAGAACTGTGAGCGATGGGCTTTTTCCAACACTGAGCAACACGGCCTCCAGCTGTGAAGCGTTCGTATTATGGTAAGCAATGAACTTGGCGTGCGGTAGGAAGGATGAGTAAGACAAAGCCTATTTGTGACTGCCAGGAACTTGCCCACAATAGGAAACCCTCAGGCAACGTTCCTGCGCTCTCTCCTCATCCTTAAAATGTAGCCTCACTTCCCACAAATAAAAGATGGGCTGAGGGGCTGGCACAGTGGCTCATCAGGCTAATCTTCAGCCTTGCAGTACCAACATTCCCTATGGGCAATTGTTAGTGTCCCAGCTGCTCCACTTCTGATCCAGCTCCCTGCTGATGACCTGGGAAAGCAGCAGAGGATGGCTCGAGTCCTTAAGCAGCTGCACCTGCGTGGGAGACCCAGAGGAGACTACTGACTCCCAGCTTTGGATCAGCTCAGCTGCAACTGTTGCAGTCACATGGGGAGTGTACCAGAGGCTGGAAACTTCTGTCTCTCCTTCTCTCTGTAGATCTGCCTTTCAAATAAAAAATAAATATTTTTTTCAAAGAGTTAAAAAAATAATAAAATAAAAGATGAGCTGAGAGCTCTGGACAAGGCAACAATCAGCAAATTTCAACTCCAGCCACAAAAGCCAGAGCCGCCACCTCTAGGCGATGGGGCCGTTGCCCTCACTGCTGCAGGTGTAGCAGTGGGGACAGAGGCAAGAAGCCCAGAGATGTCTGCCATGGTTGACGCCCTGACACCACGCCTGTCAATCAGAGTTGAAGACGGGTCCAATTGACCAAGCATCAAGCCTGTCAACGGTAGGGGTGAAGGAACCGCCCCACAGGAGCCACCTGCTTCCTCAGTGGCCCAGCCAATGAAAAGGGAGGAAGGTGGTGGAGGACAGAAGAAAGAAAAACACAGCATCCACAATACAGTGAGGAGCCTCCAAGACAGACTCGCTGTCGCCCACACGCCAGCACAAAGCTGTTCTGCCAGGACTGGTGTTTCCAGCCGAGACCAGGCTGAAACCGGGCAGGGGAGCCTCAGGGGGCACACTTGGGGAGGGGGTGCTGTCAGCTTGGAGCAGCTCCTCTTGCCTGCAGTTGCTGGCAAGTTAAGCACGGGATTGGGGGCTGTTTAAGGTGGCTCAGCTCTGGCAGGCACTTCACGTCTTCCCCTTGAGTGGGAGTCGCAGAAGCTCAAGTTCATTGAGCTGCAGCAGGCAAAGGTGTCTGGAGTTCAAACACTGTGGCAATTTACATGGTAATTTACACTGCAACCCTTTGTCCCCCTGTCATCCCGAAGAAGCCCTCCCAAAAGTTGAGAGAAGGCAGCCCGGTGTTTACAGGCTGTTTGACACGCAATGATTTCACCGCCGCCGCCCCAGGCAGACGGAAGGGGAGGGGACGCAGCCCGCGTGGGTTTTATTGTGGCGGCTGGCGCTTCTTGACATTGGTCGGGGCGGTGGGGCTGGAAGGAAGAAGGGGTGGGGGGAAATTATCATTTGGCTGCGGGAGGAAACCTAACATCAGGGACTCCGTGATGAGCTCCAAGTTAACCTTTCAAGTAGCAATAAAAATGATTTCTGCGATTGGCATAACGCATTTCGCTTTTCAAAATGCATTTCCGTTTATTGTCTCTGGCGGGGAAAAGAACGTTCCATATTAGAGGTCAAGAGGAGGGGAAAAGTCTTTCCTGAGGTAAGAATTAGAACCAAAAACCTTCTGAAGAGTTAGTGAATGGAGAGTCCTGCGGGAGGAGGGACCAGAAGGCACAGGGCAAGTCATTTTCTGGCCTGAGGTGATGAGGTGGCCCCTGCCTGCTGGAACATTCTCTGTGACTTGTGATGGCACGGGTTGGGGAAGAGGGGTCACACTGCCCCTGTTGTAATACTCCATTAAATGCTGCTGAATGCACTCACATTCACTGCACAGATACTGCTTGCTATGTAGCACCAGGCTGTTCTAGATGTTGGGGATGTCACTACAAACAGACCAAATCAAAGCCTCTGCGTGTGGAGCTGCTATTCCAGAAAGCAGGCAGACAGTAAACCTGATGAATAAGTGCGATGTTTAGCATGTTTGATGAAGCAGTCAGGGCTGGGAGAACAGACATGAGGGAAGTGGGATACCAAATGTTTAAGGAGGGAAGTTACATGTGGTGGAGAAGGAAGGTTTCCCTGGCGGAAGTGAGAGAGCCACGCAGATGGAGAGGGGAACAGCCTTCCAGAAAAGAAAACCGCAGGTGCAGAGGTCCGGGGGTAGCCTCCAGCTTGGTGTGCCTCCACCATGAGGAGACACGGCCTAAGCCCAAGTCCTTTAGAGACAGTAACGGTCAACACCAAGTTCAGATGTCCAGGGGGCAGACTCTGGAACCCAGCACATTGAAAGCAGAGCAGATGCAGACAACGTGAAGATAGTCAAAGTCTCTCACAATGGCCATAGATTCTTTGCTAGGGTGAGGGAATGGATCAAGCCAACATACGGGTCTATCTCAATCTTGTAAGCTATTTGTTTTAAACAGTTCTTGGTGCTGAAGCTTAATCATGGCTTTTGGCCACCAGAGTAAGAAAGTAGTTAAACTTGAAATGGTGAAATATCTTACAGACCAAACCGCTCTCCTCTTGCAAACTCTTGGGGTATCTATCCTACCAGAAACCCACTAGCAAGTGATGCCACAGGGCCTCTGAGATAGCCTCGACAAGGTCAGGCCAGGGCTCAGCCAAGGACAAAGCCCCGTGGAAACAGGCCAGCAGGTGCCCAATCTGATCTGCCGTGGGATTTTCCCATCCAGCCTCCCCAGGCTCCTGCATCCCTTGGGCACCTCCAAGGGCTCCGGTGTACCTGTGACAAGGTCAATGCCAAGGCAGAAGATGCAAGAAGTGAGGACAGACCCAACAGGGGCTGGAGAGACAGAGGGAAGCACTGCTGATACCCCCAACTCACAGCAAGACCTGAGAGGACTAACAGTTCCCAGCCAAAGCAAAGTGTCTCTCCAAGGTCACCATTCTACCCTAGCTGTCCAGGCTCACTCATAGACCCCGCCCCCAGCACTCAGCCATATGTGCAGGGGAAAGGAAGAGTCCTGTATGACACACTGGGGCAGAAGTCAAACAAGAAGGGGTGATACCCATGAAGGCCACTGCTCAGCACCCCCTGGCTTGTGTGTGACCACTCTGGGGAGAACATACAACTCAGCTCCCAAGGTCAGTCAGCCCAGCTCACTGTGCACCTTCCAAGAGAAAAACCTCGTAGAAGTCACTGTAGTATTGCATATACAATGTATCTGGTATATGATGGGTATTTAATGGTTTTTTTTTAAGAAGAGGAGGAGGAGACAAAGATGCCAAAAGGTGACCAAGAGGCAAACCTGGTCCCCAGTGTTACCTAAATGAACCACGATGTCCTGTGTGTCCCAACCCCTGAGACGCATTAGCTCTGAAGCCCGCTGGTATTGAGCACAAGCTGCTATAAACCCAGCTGCTTCTGACACAGTCCCAATAAATCAGATTCTTCAAGTCTACTTGCTTTGCACCCAACTGCTGCTAGCCACAGACAAGGTGAACTCCAGGGCCACAAACAGCTCCGGCCCCTGCTGCCCTTTTGAGCTCTACAAGAAAGAGACTCCCTGCCAGGCTGTCAAGCAACAGCATCTGGTCTTCCAAGCCCCTTTCCAAGGTCCACTCCCCACCCCACCGTGAGGAATGAGCCCACGTCACCGAGCAGTGCGCTGTGTACAGCCTCCTGCTGTGAGGGGCCGCCCCATGTGCAAACCTGTCAAAGCATCCCTGAAAAAGGCTTGCAGGTGCTGCTGCCACAGGCAGGCCCTTTCCTCATCAACGCTCCGACTGGTGTCTCTGGCAATGAAATCAGCACAGGTGTGACTAACCCACACTGGGGCAAGTCAACAAAGCAGCCAATTCCCAGAGTCCAGGAGGCCCCAGCAGGCAGGCATAGGGCACCCCTCCACATTCAGGGCCTCATCTGCAACTGGACCATGAGAGCAGCCAGACCTTCTCGAGAGGGGACTAGCCAGTGCCAGGCAGGAGGTGGGGACTCCAGACCTAGCAGAGGACGCTGAAAAGGGTGAAAACAGAGGAAAGGTTGTGCACCTTCCTCGGTGGCTATAACCAAGGCTAGAGCAGAACGGGAACTTGCGACTGGCCTCAGTGCCAAATACTGGCACAGATCAGGCAACCATCTAGGACAGCAGGATATTGCTGCTACTGGCAGTGATGGTCAAGGCAGTGGTGCTGGTTAAGGTGATGGTGATGATAATATCGATTGCAGTGATGTTTGTCATGATGGTCATGATGACAACAATGGCCATGAAGCTCATGGTACTGATGATTATTAAGATGATGCTAATCAACACGTATTAACTGTTTATTATATACTAAGCAATGCATCAAGCAATGCATGTGCATTGTTTAATACAATCCTCACGATGATCTTGTCAGGTCTTTCCCCTCCACACACACCCTTCAAACATATGCAAGCTAAGACTCAGAGAGAGGCTACGAAGCTTGTCACAGAAATGTTGAAGTCAGAACTCGGCCCTACCCAGGATTCCCCAATTCCATATGACTGTTCCATACCATCAGAGAGCAAAAAGCCACCTGGGCCAGCTAAGGCAACAATCTGTTTCACGCCTCATTTTGAAAGTTTCCCAAAACCACACAATCTCTTGAGAAAGAAAAAACAAACTCTGAACATGCAGTGCCTACAGGTGCCTCGACATCAAAGGGGCCGCAAGCTCAGAAGCTGCAGCTCCCTGACCCCGGAGCATCCAGGAGCAAAGCGAGAGCTTCAGCAACTTGCGCAGGTGAGCAGACTTTTGGAAGGCTCCTGCCCTGTGGGCCGTGTCCTCCACCACCACCCCAGAAGAGGGCTGCAGAGACCAGGGCATCGTAGCTCTGTGGCTACAGCAAAGAGCATGTCAAACAGGAGCATGAGGAATTAATCCACCCAGGAGTAACGAGCTAAAAAGATGCAATTTGAAAAGGCACAGGCAGCCAGTGACAGCATCAAGCAACCTGTCACAAGTACAAGGGGATAGAAAATTCTAGCTTTCCATTAATGGCACAGTACTTTGTTTTACTTTCAAATGCCTCAAAAAAAAAAAAACCACTCAAGGTGGGTGGCAAGCCACATTTCACACTCTGTGGAAAACTGACATGAAAGATGCTCACAGCTTCGCCGAGCAGTTCCCAGTAAGAGCCAAGGACACACAGGCTCGGAACCTGGCTCGGAACTACTGCTGCTGGAGGGCTGGTGGAGACCTCCTGCAGAACCAGCCCCAGGGCAGCCAGCCGTACCAGGTCACTCGGGGCCCTGCTGCAGTCACTGCTGTCCTCAGCTAACCATTTCTCCATGCTCTTCTCAATCAGGTAAGATGCTCCTGAAAGCCAGGGATGACACCGTTTCTTGCTCAGCTCTCCCCCTCAGCTATCAGCCACATCCTGGCCAGTGATGCAGCGACCACCATCTGTTATAACCGAGAAACATCAATCCTGTGCCACCGCACACTGGAAGCCCCTGAAGTCACTTGGGGCCAACCCTGATCACTGTGGACTCTGTCTTTTCCCCTGTTGCTGAGCGGATGACTGCAGACTGAGTCATCACTTCCCTTAGCAACGATCTCATGATTGGGAGTTCTGTTGCTATTCAAGAATTCAGCATCAAATCAATCATAGACATGACTACAATCATTTAAATATAGAAACCACAATCATTCAAACGAGGAAAATTGTTCTCCACAAGGCAGAACTTTAGAGTTGGAAAGGACCCGAAAGCTACCCAGTCAGCTCCTTTCATAAGAAACGAGCTAGAGCAGAGGCCCTGGGAGGGTGAGTGGCTCAAAGTCACCGCAGAAGCCCAGGGCAGAACCTGGACTTGATCTTCAACCTGAGCTCGCCCTCCAAAACTCCCCACCAGAGTCATTTGGCTGGGCCATACCATTGGCATAAACCTCTCAGCTTCACTGGTTCCATGAGAAGTCTCCAGGTACCCATTTTAAAACCCAACTCTGGAGCCAGCACCATGACTCAACAAGCTTTAATCCTCCACCTGCAGGTGCCAGTAGCCCATAAGGGTGCCAATTCTGGTCCTGGCAGGTCCACTTCCCATCCAACTCCCTGCTTGTGGGCAGGGAGAGCCCCACATGGGAGAGCCCTAGATGAAGTTCCTGGCTCCTGGCTCCAGATTGGCCCCGCTCCAGCTGTTACAGCCATTTGGGGAAGTGAACCAGCAAGTAGATCTCTGTCTCCCCTTCTCTCTGTACATCTGCCTTTCAAATTAAAATAAATAAATATTTTTTTAAAAAAATGCTCAATGCTGGGTGGGCCTTGTGGCACAGCAAGGCGGGCTGCCACCTCAGAGGCCCTGGTTCAAGTCCCAGGTCCTCTATGCTGCCAAACGGGAGGCAGAGAATGACAGCTAGAACGCTTGGATTCTGTTAACATCATGCCCTCCCTTGAGGCTTGTACATAATCCCTTGAGTTGCCGATCTCTGGGTCACGTCACCTTTTTAAGGTCAATTTGTTTTCATGAGCAGGCAAGGACTGGTAGCATCACCACGCCACTCCAGGGCAGCAACAGCCCCAGGAGGGCCTGTGTCAAACTAACGAGTTGTTAGTTTGCCCTCCTGCAGGACTTCCCAGAGCACTGAAGATTTCAGACTAGGCGTAGCGAACATCCAAGGAGGAGAGGGCGCCTGCAGCATCAATGCTCCCCAAACATCATTTATCAGAAGAACCCTCATTTTTGTGGAGCAATTTGAGGGCCTGGTGCGTGTAGGGCTTTAAGAAACTCCAGCATCGTTGACATGTTGTGACATTCTCATGTGAGCACTCCTCAGCACTGAACGTTGGATGTATCAAACTTGCGGTTTCATTTCTGGAATTTAGAACAGCATCGGGAGTTGATTCTAACAGCCAAAGAAGTTCAACCTGATAGGTTAAATTTGTATTCACAATCAGCTTCCTAGAGCCACCTTTTCTCTGGGCTTTGAAGTTCATTACAAAAAAAAAAAATCTTCCCATAACACCATAGTGAAGGGGCTTAGGAGGCTCGGCAGTTTTCCCCTCCAGCCCTTAACTTTCAGGTCTTAACTGGCAATGTGTAAAAAGCAGACTGCTTTAGCTCCCTCTCCTGGCCACTGCCCGCATTGCCCTTCTCCCAGCCAGCCTCTCCCAGGTGGCTTCTTCCAGGTTCCCCAGGGGAAAAGCTGAAACAGCCAGAGTGGGTGTCAAGGGCAGGGTGAAAGGACAGCCCCAGCGAAGAACTCACCAAAGGCCCCATGACAAAACAAGGTTAAGTAATCTCCTCCCCCTTGATGAAGTCTTATACAGTTATTAAAAATGATAATTACGATGACTCTGCAACAACACGGAGAAAAATGCTTATGATATAATTAATGCTAAGTGGAAAAATGCAGAACACAAAATGATAGCTACACTATGATTACAACTCTTTAAATTATATGTTCACAGGCACAAAAAAAACTGGAAGAGAACATGGAAAAAAATTAAAATAGTTTAATTTGCCAGGGATGACCGCGGTATCACAGGAGAATTTTTTTTCCTTCTTTTTACTTATTAGGCTAATGGTGCTGTGATGCCCAGCGAATTTTCACAAAGGGAAGTTTAAAACTAGCCTTAAGGATGCGTGCAAGTGGGAGAGGAGAGGCAACGGCTCCTTTGCCCACGGGTGAGACGTGGACAAGGGGAGGGTTGTCTCTGTAGAAAGATAGCAGCAAAATGCAACTTAGTCCTTTGCTGCTTAGCGTTCACAGCATCACAGCCCTTGGTGGTTACTGAGGACCTGCTTGCTACTGAGCACTCCATCTCGCTCCTTCAAGACTGCTGGGACAAAGCCATGCTAAGGCAGGCTTAGGAACAACCAGCATTTCTCACAGATTTGGTAAACAGCCCTCTGGAGTCTGTGAAGGCCTGCTTCCAGCTCATAGGAGGTGAGTTCTCACTGCCTCATCACCTGGTACGGGAGGTGAGGGACCTGCCCGGGGTCTCTATTACAGGATACTACTCTCATTCTTGTGGACTCTGTCTGTGTAACCCGGTTGCTCCTTGTATCATCATTGCCGTGGGGGGTTAGGATAGCAACTCACAAATTTGGGGAGACACAGCCGATTGAAGGCTGCTGAGCGCGAACCATCCCATCTTCCAACAGGTCCTTGAGCGGCAGGATGGCAGGACAAGAGGCAGAGTGTCATACTACACCCAAGTGGGGATGGAAGAATGAGCAGGAAGGAAGCTGATGGGGCCCATTTCCAAGGTCACCACAAGTTTGTCTACAAGGGTCAGGAGAAGCCAAAGGGAAGACCATACCAGCCCCAGGTCCAGGAGCTCCAAACCCCTGGCCTCACAGCTGGGAGTCGGAGGACACCTGCCCTCAAGCCCCCCACAGTAGCAATGATGTGAATGGGAACCATCTGGGGTTCAGGTCTTAGGACCCAGTAGTCCAGAGAGACGTTGAGCACCCAGTAGACAGTCTTGGGACCCCTGGGGAAACATCAAACATGTAACACATTTGGATCCAGGTGGGAGGGACCACTGGTGGGACGAGGGAATGGAAGGATGGTTAGGGAAAAAGTTTCTGGTCTGTGAGACAGGGTGAGTCTCCAGCGGTGAGCTTGGTTGCCCTACTCGTGCCGTGGAACCTGGGGGAAGCCAGCCAGAAATTCATCCCAGGATACTCTGAAGCCAGGGAGTATGGAAGGAAGGATGAGGGAGAAGGCAACATCCAGGCCATGCAAAGGAACAGGAGGAGTGTTGGTGGGTCATGGGGGGGGAGAATTACCTTGCAGAAGGCACAGCCTGAACCCAGGGACTGAGCAACCAGGTACCATGGGGGTTTGGAGGAGGGAGGAACAGGCTGAGCCCACTCCCCAGGCATCCAAGCACTCACTCCCAAAACAAGGTTCTCTTGAGCCCAGTTGCCCCCACTTGTACCTGCTATTTGGATGTTTACCATGGTCCCAAGCAAGCATCCCAGCACTCAGACACCTGCTGGGTACACACAGAGTCTGAGCTGCCAGCAGGGTCTGGATCAATCAGGGCACTCGCCACAGGAGCACGCACAGGCAGCTGGCCAGTTGAATTGCAGCCCCCCACAAAGACATCCCATCCTAACCCCTGGAACATCTGAAGATGCCATTTGACACATAAAAGGAACCTTGCAGGTGGAATTGAGGTTACAGATGTTGAAATGGGAACATTCCCTTAGAATACCTAATGGGCCCAATGTAATGTCAAGTGCCCTTCTAAGAGTGAAGAAAGAGGGTCAATGGCAAAGATGTGACAGGTGCAGAAGACACTGGTTGGTGTTATGTGCACAACGCCAGCATCCCATATCTGAGCCCAGTTTGAGATCTGGCTCCTCTGCTTCCAGTCCAGCTCCCTGTTAGTATTCCAGGGAAGGTGGTAGAAGATGACCCAAGTACTTGGATCCCTGCCACCCATGTTGGAGACTGGGCTGCAGTTCCAGGCTCCTGGCTTTGGCTTGGGCCAGACCTAGCTGTTGCAGTCATTTGGAGACTGAACCAGCAGATGGAAGGGTCTCTTTCTCTCCCTCTCTGTCACTGCCTTTCAAATAAATAAATATGAGAGAGAGAAAGCAGCAGCTGAGATCAGAACTTCAAGGCCACACTCAAGGACGACAGACAGTCTCTAGAGGCTTGAAAAGGCAGAGAAATGGAAACTGCCTTGGGCCCACAGACGCAGGCAGCCCCACCAACATCTGGCTTTAAGCCCAGCAAAGCTGCTCTGTACCTGACCTTCATAACTAAGATTGCGAATCTGCATTGCAATAAGCCACTCAGTCAGTGACTATTTGTTACAGCAGCTATAAGGCACAGAGGCAGAGCAGCTGTAAGGGCTGGAACAAGGAGAGATCTTCCCCCCTCCAGCTGTGGCTTGGCTGGGGCCAAGACACTTGCTCACACTTATGCATAGCAAGTGCAGACATCTGGCCAATGAGAAAAGGACATGCAGGAAGCCTTCAGCTTCATGCATTCCTTCCTCCTCCGGTTCCTTCCTATCTCCATATACCGGGGCCTGGCAGATTCTTCCCTGTGAAAGCCTCAGAACAATCCCATGATGGAAGCACAACTGTTTCCCCATTTCATGAATGTGGGAACTGAGGCTTAGGTCAGTGAAGTCATGTAACCAAACAAGGGGGCTGGAATTTTTAACCTGGGCAGATTCCAGACTCCAGAGTGTGGGCTCTGAACCACTCTATTATGCTGTCACCTCAAAAGAAAAAATACAGGGATTGGCAAGATGGCTCATCAGATTAATCTTCTGCCTTCAAGTGCCAGCACCCCATATGGATGTCAGTTCATGTCCCGTCTGCTCCACTTCTGATCCAACACCCTGCTCATGGCCTGGGAAAGCAGCAGAAAATGACTCAAATCTTGGTGACCATGTGGAAGACCCGGAACAGACTCCTGGCTGCCGATCAGCTCAGTTCATGCTGTGGCAGTCATTTGAGGAGTGAACCAGAGGATAGAAGATCTTTCTCTCTGTCTCTCCTCCTTTTGTAAATGTGCCTTCCTAGTAATGAATAATAATAAAAAAAATTTCTAAGAAGAAAAACCTATCAGTGCTCCTGTCTGCCTCACACAGGGGGACAAGAAATCTGGACAGAGTGGGAGCAAGGAGTACAAGTCCCAGTGGGAGATCTACCCCCAGAAAGGGTGGGCTCCCCAAAACTGCAAATCATGGACCCACACAGTCTAAGCGAACTCTAGCAGCCTAAACAGCCAACAGCATAAGAAATTGACTGAATAAATTGTGGTTTATCCATACAGTAAAAAACCAGGCAGCTTCTTAAAATGATCATGTCGATGATGTAAATCCATATTTATTGACAAGGAGAGCTGTTCCTGATACATCACTGGGTCTAACAAGCAAGCTCTGAACAGTGCACGCAGCAGAAATATATACATATGCACAGAAAGAAAAAGTCTGGAACTTTTATAAAAGCAAACACTTACAAAAGCATAAACAGTGATCAGCTCTGAGAAATGAGAATATAGGTCATGGATTTTTCTTCTTGTTTACTTATATTCTTCCTAAGCTTCCTGCAGCAAGAAGAAATTTCTGGGATAATGTTTAGAGGTGGGAAAGTTGGACTTTGGTGGTCCCGAGCAAAGATGTGCAATGACAAAAATGTTATGAAATAGCTCCTACCTGGCAGAGCAACCACTGAAAATTTTACATAAATGTAATCCTTGCTCCACCTGTGGTCTGCAGAGTTCCAAAAGGGAAGCTTCAGGAGATTAGTTCTTCTGCCCCAAAGCCACTGAACCTGAAGCCATCAGGCTGGGATTGAACACAGCTCTGTCCAGCCCCAAAACTGGATCCTCTCCACTACAAGACAAATATTTTAGCTCCTGGCACCATGAGGGTTTCAGAGGAGCCAGGATGCAGAAGGAGTCACAGTCAACCCGAGAATGCTACGGACAAAATAAAGGAAAAGATTGGGAACATCAAACACGTGGCCAGCAGCCACCTGCAGCAGGGTCTCTCAACCTCCGCCCTGAGTTGCGGTGCATTAATGCTTTGCGATAGGAAGAATGGGAGCAGGCTGGGCCTTGCATCACAGTTTGTAGCACCCCTCATGTTCACCTGCTAACTGCAGTAGCCCAACCACCCTGGCTGGGAATCAAAAAAAGCATCTCCACACTGCCAAGTCACCCCTGCCCCAGAGAATCACTACCAGCAAAGTCCTGGCTCATTTGTTTACTCTTTGTTGTATCCATTCATGCTTGCACCAACCATGTGGCTCATTGCACAGTGTGAGCTAGGACCCCCTCAACTAATCCTTTAGGCCTCATTATTCAGAGCTAAAGCAACTCCTTCAGGCATTGTTAAAGACAAAGACCTTAATTGGAGAGCCCCGAGTGACATTGGTGGCTATTGCTGGGGTCTCCGGAAAGGACAGAAAGTGAAGTCCCTTCATTCTGAGAATGGCTTCGGAAGGGGGCCTTTCGCTGCCCTTCTTGGGGGGCACTCCTCCACGCCTCTGCACTCCGTGAATTAAAAGTAAGGGAAGCTGTTTTTTTCTTGTAAATACCAAGCTGTGCAGTCATTACAAGCTTGCTTGGAGATAATCAGGGCTGACACTCGCAGTACGTGCGGGGGTTTATTGGAGACCACCCACAAGGGCGTCTCAACCCAAAATGACACTACTAAGTAATCTAATCCTCGCATGTAGATTTCATTCCAACAAACTGCACACAAGTGGTCTCCTGTTGGGTTAACTGTTGCCTGGAAAGGCCAGCCCAAACTGCTTCAGTGGCAAGCATGTTAGCAGAAGGCATCCAAACCAGAAACGGGACGAAAATGCCAGGTCCAGCACATGAGCATTGAATGTCACAGAATGAGATGATCACTTTTTATCACCGATTTAAAACATGATTTGAAGAGGGAATTTAGGATAACCACTGTGTCCTAATTCACTTTCTCTTAAGCCAAAGGCCATGAATAGTAACACAAAAAGACATTGGCCAGTGAACTAGCAGATGGAAGATTTCTGTCTCTCCTTCTCTCTGTAAACTTGCCTTTCAAATAAATAAATAATCTTGTAAAAATTAAAAATTAAAGAAAAGGTATTTAGTACAATCTGTCTCAGCCCCCCCCCCCCCCCACATAATCAGGCATGTAAATAAAGAATTCAGAAGTCTTAAGCTTTGTTAAAGACAAAGCTTTGGGGTTTTTTGGTTGTTTTTTTTTTTTTAAAGATTTATTATTATTGGAAAGCCGGATATACAGAGAGGAGGAGAGACAGAGAGGAAGATCCTCCATCCGATGTTTCACTCCCAAAGTGAGCCGCAACCGGCCCGGTGCGCCGATCCGATGCCAGGAACCAGGAACCTCTTCCGGGTCTCCCACGCGGGTGCAGGGTCCCAAAGCTTTGGGCCGTCCTCGACTGCTTTCCCAGGCCACAAGCAGGGAGCTGGATGGGAAGTGGAGCTGCCGGGATTAGAACCGGCGCCCATATGGGATCCCGGGGCTTTCAAGGCGAGGACTTTAGCCACTAGGCCATGCCGCCGGGCCCTTTTGTTTGGTTTTATTGTCTCAGATTTTGACTACAAGTTCCACCAACAGATTGACAAGGTTTCTAAAAGGTTGATACCCCTGAGGTTGCAGACCAGAGCTTACTAAAGGAAGTGACAGACTTAGGGCAGGTGACCCAACACAGGTGGAGGACAGATGTCCTGAGAGAGACGTTAAGGTTAGCCGTCAGCAATTTTTGGCCCCTTGGCATCCAATCAACTCCTTAGGTGATAGTAAATCTTGGTGCTCGGATGTCTATGAGTCATCAAATCTGAACTACGGATTTTCTGAGACAACCCAAGTGCCTATAGCAATCCAAGCTCAACTGACATGCGCACCATCACGTCAGCCAGAGGGTAAAACTACGTCCCATTGTTCCAACGCATTCAACACTCCACAGGGCTTATACCACCTGCCTGTTGAGTCTCCATCCAAGCCTCCCTGAGACCTGACTATGCTTGAAGTCTCCCAGGCTCACAGGCTAGGACTGTAATTCCTCAACATGGCAGTGTTGGAAAGGCAGACCCCAGGGAGGTGTTTGGATTATATGAGTGGAGACTTCATGAATGTTTGCATGCCAAGAGTTAGCTACACCAAAACCCAGCCTGCTTTCACCACTCCTGGGAGCATCTCCCCAGATGTGACTGCCCGATCTTGGACCTCCGTCTCCATAACTGTAAACCAAAATAAGTCCCTTTCCTTTATAAATAATACAGTCTCCAGTATTGTTATAGCAACAGAATTTGGACTAAGACCTGTGTCTCCACTGAGAAGCAAAATAGAAAAAAAAAAAAAAAACATGAGTATGACATGAAGATGGGTGATTTCCAAGCTATAGATCACAACCCATTAATACTTTGCTCAATAAACTTGGTAATAATTCTATAGCTAATATTTTCATTTTTAAACTGGAAATAAGATTGATTATGAAAGAGAAAGCTTCAGGGCCAATGCAATGGCTCAAGTAGCTAATCCTCTACCTCCAAGCACCAGCATCCCATATGAGTGCCAGTTCATGTCCCGGCTGCTCCACTTCCCATCCAACTCCCTGCTTATGGCCAGCGAAAGCAGTAGAGGATGATTCAAAGCCATAGCACTCTACACCTGTACGGGAGACCCAGAAGAAGCTTCTGGCTTCAGATCAGCTCAGCCCCAGCCATTGCAGTCATTTGAAGAACGAACCAGCAGATGGAGGAGCTCTCTGTCTTTCCTTTTCTCCATAAATCTGATCTGCTTTTCCAATATTTATTTTTTAATTAAAAGCAAGAGAAAGATTCAGGGGTTCTTCCCTCCTGCTCTGTGGGGCTACACAGAGAAATTCTGAACTTCCTGTCTCCACTTGCTTTGTGCTTCCACAACAGAACGTGGCCAGAGCAAATCAAGCCACACCCCTCAGCCTTCCTGCCGCTCTGACCTTTAGACGTCCGGGTTCCTCATGCTGCTGCTTGTCATACCGCAGTTCTGGGCCTGTTCATCTCCTGGGCAGCCGTCACTTCACCCCTGCCTCCTCACCCAACCTCACTCACCTACACAACAGTTTGTCAGAGTTGTGACAAAGCAGCATCTGAGATTCATCTGGATGCCGGTTCAAGTCCCAGCTGCTCCACTTCTGATCCAACTCCCTGCTAACCGCCTGGGAAAAGTAGAATATGGCCGAATTGCTTGGGCCCCTGACACTTATGCAAGAGACCTGATGAAGCGCATGGCTTCTGGCTTTAGCCTGGCCCAGTGCTAGACATTGCAGCCATCTGGAGAAGCAAGCCAGCAAATGGAAGACGTGTATGTGTGTGTGTGTGTGTCCCTCTCTGTAACTCTGATTTCAAATAAATAAAAAAAATCTTTTTAAAAAAATGTTGTCAATGGGACAAGCACTGTAATGCAACTGGTTGAGTCCAAGCTACTCTGTTTCCAATCCAGCCTTCTGTCAATGCACCTGAGAGATAGACTGTGGCTCAAATCCTTCCATTGCTGCCACTGTGCGTACGTGTGTGTGTGTTAAATTAACTTTTAGAGGGGAGAGTTGTCCTCCCTCCTTGGCCAAGTCTTCCCCTCTTGTTCCCTTATATGCTCCCTCCAACCACATGATTACCCTCATGACTCCACACAAATGGCTCTTCTCAGTCACCAGCGGCCTCCATGCAGTTAAACCCAAGCATCCACACTCAGGCCTCACCTTCCTCCCTCCTCCTCCAGGACACAGCTGCTCACCTCCTCCTCCTTGGAGCACACTCTTCCAGCCTGCCCCACCCCCTCCCACCTCTGGCCATTCTTTCCTCCTCCTCGAGCATCTTTCTCTTGCTGAAGGCTAAGTCATCAGGTCAGCTTTTGTCTATCTGCCCCTGCCCTGCTGATCTCACCCTGTCCCTTACTTTTCAGTTTCACCTATCAAGGTCAGCACTGTGGCATAGCACATTAGACCTTCACTTGCACTGCTGGCATCCCAGATGGGCACCATTTCATGTCTCAACTTATCCACTTCTGATCTGGCTCCCTGCTAATGGCTTTGGAAAAGGAACAGAAGATGTCCCAATGCTTGGGCCCCTGCTACCCATGTGGGAGACGGTGGAGGAAGCTCCTGGTTTCGGTCTGGCCCATCTGGGAAGTGTACTAAAGGATGGAAGACAGATCTCTCCCTCTGAAACTCTTTCAAATAAATAAATCTTTTTGAAAATTTCTACTTTTCTGGGCCAGCACAGTGGCATAGTTGGCTAATCCTCCACCCGCGGCATCAGCATTCCATTCAAGCACTGGTTAGTGGCCCAACTGCTCCACTTCTAATCCAGCTCTCTGCTTATGGCCTGGGAAAGCAACAGAGGTTGGCTCAAGTCCTTGGCTCCTGTACTCATATGGGAAACCCAAAAGAAGCTCCTGACTCCTGGCTTCCTATCAGCTCAGCTCTGCCTAATGCATCCAATTGGGAAGTGCCAACAGATGAAGTATCTGTCTCTCCTTCTCTCTGCCTTTCGAATAAAACATGCATTTTTTTTAATTCTACCTATTCACTGAGAATTCCCAACCCTCTATCTTTTATCTGAGACATCTTCTAAATGCTAAGCTCACACATCCGGTTCCTCCCCATCCTCTTCTCCCATTGGCTGCCTAGGTGCTGGTTGGGGTGCTAGGTCACATAACAGAGTGCCTGGCTCAGGTCTAAGCTCTGCTTCCAGTGCAGATGCTGTGCTAACGTGCATCCTGCAGGGCGGCAGGTAGTGGACAGCACAAGTAGCCGGGCCCCTGCACCCCCATGCAACACGTGGCTTTTAGGTTCTAGCTCTGGGCTTCAGCCTGACCCAGGTCTGCCCAATGCAGGTACTTGAAGGAGTCAGTCAGTGAATGAGAATCCTCCCCCTTTCCCTTTCCAATACTAAATTTTATATATACCAGAATCGACCTACTTCTCAGCGCCTTCAGCAGTACCCCCACACGTCAAGCCAACATGCATTTTGAATCTCGGTTACATTACCTAACTTCCCCATTACCTATTCCCAACATCACATCCAAGTGTATTAAAACAAACCTCACATCAAATCCTCTGCTGCCAACTCTCCGGCCGCTTCCTACACAACTTCCGTGAGGACCCAGCTTTCACAGGACGCCTCCGTGTCTCTCCTCACCCTGCCCCCTTCTGCTACAGCGATTGCCACTTGCTGGTGGCTGGATGAATAGATGTCATTGACGAGTACAATCCGTTTATTGGCGACTGTTAGAGCCAGCTAATCATTGCATTCATAAATGACCAACTAACCCTCATCCTGAAATCCTTTTGACTAATTCAAGTCAGGTGTGATCCCATGACCTCCAGGTGAGCAGTGTGGTATCCAATTTGCCACCCCCAGAGCCATCCATCCCTTTGGTTTCAGGAGCCTTCTGTTGCCTGATACTCCCTTCCCTGACAAATCTCTAGTCACCCAACTCCCTGCAGGTGCACGCCTCGAGTCTGTAGCTGCAGCAGCTCCTGCTGGCGTCGGTGCAGCTGCTTCCTTTCATGATCCTCTTCTGTGCACGTATCAGAGGAGGAAAAAATAAAGGGAGGGAGCAGATTGAATTTCAGGAGATGAACCAGCTGACCTTGGCTAGAGGAGGCAGAAAAAGATGACACCCTCCATGGGATGCTTTTCATGAGAACGTATTTCCAGAAATCCAGGTCTGTGGGGGGTGCCGCACAGTGTTAATCTTGCCCCTGAGATATGGATTAAGAAGATTCTGCCCAGAAAGATGCATACTTTTCAGATGGTCCTCCCAGGCTGCCCCGCTGAGACAGCGCAGGGCCTCAGCACCCGAACTCTGTCACTAGAGCCCTCTCTCTCTGGTTTCAAATTCACTTTGCTTGCTTTCTCTTTTTAGTTTTTATTTTTTCCAGGTGTGGAGATTGGCTAAGTGGTCACAACATATTCTCACTTAACAACCTCAGTACTGACTGCTGGAGGACTCCGTAAACCTAAATTGGCATTGGGGCCAACATGTGACTTTTTGACCTGGTAATTGCAAATATGGGGCTGTTTGTTTTTGGAGAAGTGTCTAAAACATGTGAGATGGTATAAAGTTTCCACATGAGCCAATCTCATTGGTTTGTTATAATCTAAACAAACTGCTTCCCACAGCTAGCCAAGAATATTCCTTCCAGTCCCCCCCTTCTTTGGGCAGTCCCCAAGTTCATAGCTTTCCTAAGTGGAATTTTACCTTGTCTCCTCTGTGGCAGAATCCCAAACTAGCAGTACTTGGTGACAAAAAACAACACAGGCAGGCTAGCCCAGAAAGAAATCAGAGCTGCATTTCTATTAAACAAGATGATGAACATGGTAGAAGCCGAGACCATTTTGTTAATGATCAAATACACAGGCTTTAGCCAATTAAAGCGTTGAAGCAAATAATCAGAAAGAGAACCCTTCACTGGAGCTCATCATTACAGAAAATGACAGTCAAAAGTTTTTTTCCTCCAACTACAGACATGGAAAGTCAAAACATTGCGAGCACGGCATTTGATCTGCTGAGCTCAAAGTGAACTCGCTTCCCTTCCCGGAGCCTTGAACGCAAAGAGGACAACGTCTTCTGTCCAAACCAGCCAAAAGAAACTTGCAGTGCAACTCCCTAATGTCATGTCTGCTAGTGACAAAAATGGAGTCCCAACAGAACTGCAAGGCACAGGCCAGGTGCTGAAGGAAATAGAGCTGCAAGTCACCCCCCTCAGTCCTTGTCTTGGTGCCACCTGTCATTCCCTAGGCCAGCTAGTACAGCTGGTCAGCATGAGCCAAAGTGACCAAGGCTCCCTGGGTTAGTTAGCTTTGGTTCAGGTTCCAAGCCAAGGATGCATCAGTCATCTGGTCACCTGCCTTCAAAAGCAAGATCCCTTCCCTCCACAGAGCTCCCAGTCATGCAGGAGTAAGAGGGAGATTTTCTACATTCACTGAGTTCAAAGGTTGACATTGTGGACTGGGATCTTAACATCACTGAGAATATAAGACTTCTGCAGATGTTAGATTGATATATAGGCTGTGCAGTGAAAACCCAACACAAAAAAGAGGTCCCCCTGTTTATACTTTACGCAATAGGTATGCATTTTACCTAATAATTATTCATGTTTAATATCATAATAAGTGCATGCATTTTATAATACTTTACGATGTACAAAGCACTTCACATGCTAATGTGTGTGAATCCTATTAGTTGTTAAAGCAGATATTACTATCTCACCATGCCTGTTTAAAAAAAGTGAAAAAAATAAAAAGAAAGCTCAAGCAGATCTAGCCATTTGTCCTAGATGAGGCTGCGAGGTGATTAGGGCGCCCATCCCAAGCCTCCGAACCCCCAGGTGGTTACCTCAACACCATTTGCTACATATATGGACTTTGGCTCTTGTCCCTGGAAAAATAACAAAAAAGTTCAAAGTCACAGCTCTGACTAATCTCATGTGCGTAGATGAACTGAAAGGAAAATACATTTTTTTTTCTTCCCTGCCCTCCACTCCAACTCAGCACAACTGTGTCCAGATAACTACTCCAAACGAATTCAACAGTTCCTGGTCCTGGTCCTTCTCAATAGCCACTTAGGCAGCAGAGACCCAACAGCGAATCATTCTTGCTACCCCTCTCCTTACTCACCCCAGATGTCACAGATTCCCTGGAGTAGGAGCTCCTTGAGGGCCAGCCCTGGGCCGTGCTCCCTGGTGAGGATCTACTGTGCCTAACAGAGTAGGTTTCACTCAGCAACCATCTAGAATAGTAAGATTCCATTCCTGCCTAGCATGAAGAGCACAGTCCGTACAATTCTGCTCCCTAATAATGCTCACTTTCCTCAGAGAATAAGAGACCCAATGACCAAGAAAGACCAAAAATACTGGCTGCGCACAGCATGGTAGTCTAGCAGTTAAAGTCCTTGCCTTGCACGCACCAGGATCCCATGTAGGTGCCGGTTCTAATCCCAGCGGCCCCACTTCCCATCCAGATCCCTGCTGGTGGCCTGGGAAAGCAGTCGAGGACAGCCCAGGACCTTGGGAACCTGCATCCACATGAAAGACCCAGAAGAGGCTCCTGGCTTCTGTCTTCGAATTGGCTCAGCCCCAGCCGTTGCGGCTGCTTGAGGAGTAAATCAACAGATGGAATATCTTCCTCTCTATCTCTCCTCCTCTGACTTTCTGATAAAAATAAATTCATATTCCTTTAAAAGAAAGAAAAACAACTGGCTGTGACAAACACAGCCTCCTGGTTTTGAGACTGTCTCCAATTTTCTGCTAAAAAAAAGCTGTATGCATGCCATATGCTTTGCTATCAAACATAAAAGAGCAAGTGATGGGCTCCAGACCATGCAGTAAAGTCAGCCAAGCCGCTCATCCTTAGGGCAGCTCCGTGATGTGGGCAGGAAGGACAGCCTGGCACCTGCTCAGAGTCCTGAAAGACTAGATAGACAGGACACAGCAGCTGCAAGCCAAGGTTGGAAGAATGAGGCACATTAGAATGTGAGCTCTCTTTGGCCTGTCCATTAGACATCATCAAAGGATCCCAGCACCCTTCAACCCAACCAAGGGCTCTGTCCCTCCTAAACACTATACTTCACTTATTTGGGACTGGCAAACAAAATGTCACCATGTGCCACCCTTAAATGACAGACCATTTTCCTCCTGGAAATCAGCATTTCACATCATAGACTTACTTCATGGTGCTGCTTCTCCTCCGAGTTCAAGAATTGAGATCCCAGGTGGGCAACCTAATTTGGATCTCCTACATGACAGTCCTCAACTTGTGGTTGCTGTCTGCCCTTTTCCTAGATTGTCAGCCCCCACAGCCACCTCAGACCAGGCCTGGTGACCTGTCCCAACTCCTGAGTCTTGACTGGTAGCCTTTTCACCAGTATTCCCTCTGACTCAATTTACCTTCCTACCGTTCAGGCTTAGCAGAAAGTGCCTGGACCAGGGCAAGATCCCCTGTCTGGGTGACCACACAACCACATGAGGACAATGAAGGGCTGGGACATGAGCACAGACGTAAGAAAATGGAAGACACACGAAGGAGGAAAGGGAGAGCCCACTGATGGTTCCGAAAAGCTCCCTCTGCCATGGAGTGTTCCAGAAGGCGGGGCCCAGTCTTTGTATCTCCCATCAGAGAAGGCGAAAGATTCCAGGGCTGGCTTTTTCTGCTTTATGGTGGAGTTCCTGCCTTCGAGGTAAGGAGCAGATGTTTCCTAAGCTCCCAGGGATTTATCTGCCTTGTTCGCACCTTCAGCAGACAGTTCATTGCAGTTTTAATTTATACGGCTCTGTTTCACTGAGGGGACAATAACTCTCTCTCCACTTGAAGTCACAACATGGAGGCCAAAGAACAAGGCGGGCTGTGCCTCCTACCACCTAGCCTCGCGTCCCTCTCCCTCCCTGCTCACACTTCCCTGACATGTCACGTATTTCCTGAATCCAAACAATACAACCTCAGTTCTGCAGCTTGCTGCCAAGAGAGGCTCCGTGGTGAGGCAGGGAGACCAGGAGTTTGGAAGCCACATGCTGGGTTCAAGATTCAGAGCCCAGGCAGCAGATCAGACAGACCTCTTCCCTTCTCTAGGTCTCAGTTTATTCATCTGTAGCCAGAAAAGGGGGTGGAGGGTGATTTTCATGATCTATAAGGTCCCCTACAGCTCTGACATTCGATTACACTCAAGTTCATCCACAAAAGGAGGTTTCCAATCTCCATTCAGCTGGTGCCACCCCAAGCCTGGGTGAGCTTTCCCCGTGCCTCTCTGCCGCTCCCTGCCACTAAGGCTTACACCGACAGAGGGAGAATCATTCCCAGCTGCTGGCAGCCTAATCCAGCTGCCATGCGGCGAGTTTTGTTACGCCTGTTTCACAGTGGGTCATGTCAAGTCAACATGTATTTCTTAAATGCCTCTGACAAGCCCAGAAAGAAGGCGGGCCCTTCAGGGGCCCAATGACTTCATCTACAAAAATGAAAGGCTCACTCACTGGATGCCTCGGCTGCCCCTCATCCCTGCAGATATGAGATCCTCAGACTCAGGGTACCAGCAAGCAACAGGAACCGTCACCTGCTGGCCTCCCTCCTGACAGGCCCATCTTGTTTCAAATCTACACACCTGCAACCTCCCCTGGGTAGAGTGGTTCTCAAAGCCAGGTATACCCCATGCAGAGACTAGACAGCATGTCACACACTCAGGCACTCCTCCAGGAGGTATGGCCGAATCCCTATCCTGGCCCCTCCAAGCACCCAATTTCTGAGCCACTCAGGGGAGGGGAAAAAGAGGCAGGGTCCTGTGCAGATGGTGTGATCTGAAGCAAGCCCCCACAGAGCCACAAACTCCCTCTCTTGCAGACCTGCCTGAAACTCATCCCAGGCACTTGCATTCTCTGCCTCCAGGCATCTTGCTTCCAGAAGTTTCCTGTTACATGCAAACAGGTACCTATGTGTAACCTGCTCCCCAACATGTGCCTTTTCCCCCAGCGCCGCCCTCTCACCACAGAGGCACAGCAGTTCCTGTCACTCTTTCCCAGCCCCCAAGGACAGAACAAAGACCTCTGATGGAGACGGGCAGGGAGCCTACGACTGACAAAAGGGGAACCACAGCAGTAACAGGAGGAAGCAAACAGGCAAACTGTCCAGTATCCACCTGATTTGTTTCATGTCCTCCGCAACTACTGAAAGAAATAGAAATCGATGGGAAAAAAAAAAAAAGGATACGGGATAATTTAAGGGTGAGCTTCAAGTCCACTGTCTCAGGGTTTCCAGGAATAAAAATTCTCACTTTGGAGAGTTGTAAAGCCCTGTCACTGTTTGTTTGACTTGGCCAGCTGGACCTTGGCTGAAATTACTGCACATGTTTATCATTTAAAAGTGAATGACTACAAATGAATTTTGAGTGGAGAAATTTTGAGGGCAAAGTGTAGGTACACAGATGGAAACCACAGAGACACACAACTAAGGTACCTGCCCTGCCTGCCTCCCTGAGGCCGCAAGAAGGAAAAATGGGTTCACCCTGCGTGGAATACGACTGAATCCATGGGAAAGACTTCTCCAAGGGAGGGTTGTAGAATCTGAAAGAGTGAATTAAAGGAGCTTGTGAGGACATCCCCTTTCTTCCATAAGTATTTTAAAACAGAATCAGGACCCAGCACGGTAGCCTAGCAGCTAAAGTCTTCGCTATATGGACACCAGTTCTAATCCCAACAGCCCTGCTTCCCATCCAGATCCCTGCTTGTGGCCTGAGAAAGCAGTCAAGGACGGCCTATCGTGGTCCCCTGGGGTCTCCCTTACCTGCAGAAGAAATCACCGGACACTCCAGGCTCTGTTTCAAGAGCCACTTTACTTCCAACCAGTCTTTCTTCATCTTCATCGTCGTCATCTGTCCCGTCCGTCCTTCCATCTGCCTGTCCTCTGTAGCTCTCTCTCTAGCTTGCCTACAGCGGGCTGCTTATATAGCCTTTTTTCCCGTGGGTCCACTGGGTGCTACCTGATTGGCCAGGCCCTGGAGAGGAGGCAAATTTGTCTCACCTGCTGGCAAGACCAGCTCTCGTCTCTCCACTTTGCAGAGCAGCTGCCAGTCCTGGGTTATTGGCCGCAGCTGCCACCATGGGGCTTTCTTCAGCAACCCGCTCCCCACACAGCCCAAAGCCTTGGGACCGTGCACCTGAGCGGAAGACCTGGAAGAAGTTCCTGGCTTCAGATCGTCTCAGCATAAGCCATTGCAGCTACTTGGGGAGTGAATCATCAGACAGAAGATCTTCCTCTCTATCTCTCCTCTTCTCTGTATATCTGACTTTCCAATAAAAATATATAAATCTTTTAAAAAACATCAGTTGGGGCCAGCATTGTAGCACTGCAGTAAATGCTGCCTGAGTACCGACATCCAACATGGGCACTGGTTTATGTCCTGGCTGCTCCATTTCTGGTAGAGTTCCCTGCCACTGACCCAAATGCTTGGGCTTGTGCTAACCCTGTGAGGAGCCTGAATGAAGTTCCTGGCTTCAGCGTGGCCCAGGGCTGGCTGTTGAGGCTCCTGGAGAGTGAGCCAACAGGTAGAAGATCTCCGCTTCTCCCTCTCTCCAACTCTTACTTTCAAATAAATAAGTAAATAAATCTAAGCCCCCCAAATCAGTTCCTGTTTCTTAGGGATGGAATTGTGTGTGGAATTCCTCACCCACACCACTCCAGGTGTTAAGAGGTTGAAGTCCTAATCCCCACTATGAATGCATCAGGATATAGGATCTTTAGGAAAACAGTAAGGTTACATGAGGTTGTATCAGTGAAGCCCTAATCTGATAGGACCAGGATCCCCACAAGAGGCAGCAGACACACCAGAGTGCTCTCCCACCTCCCCTTCTCCGCGCATGTGCAGCAAGGGGGCCATGCAAGGACACAGCCACAGAGTCAAGAAGGGCATCCTGTCCTGGAACTGATTTGTGGCCCCCTGATGTTGGACTTCTCACCTCCAGATGTGAGAATATAAATGTCTGTTGTGTGATGAGCCAGCCAGCGTGGGGTGTTTCTGTGCAGGCTCATGCACCATTTGTGGAGTTGTCACTCAAGGCACAGCCTATGGGGCAGTGAACGTGACCATGGTCCCAGCAGGGGCAGGGCGACCATGTCACAGCACCATTAGCCCAATGGCTCTAGAATCCGCATCCTGTTCTCAAACACACTGCCTCTGGCCCTCCAAATATCAGAGCAACTGGGCCGACCCGACCCTCCCTCAAGGTTGGCTTTGGCACAAGTTCAAGGGCAATGCCAGATGTCCAGACTTGAGAAGGAAGAGAAAGAAGTAAAAGGTTGATGCTTTGGAGAAGTAGAAAGTGACCACGGCCCTCACTAGCAAACCCAAAAGGAACAGGCAGCTCGGGCGGGTCTGTGGGCCTGTCATCAGTGTTGAGCCCAAAAGGACCAGTGGAGGGGCTGATGGCCCAGGTAAGGGATGCAGTTAGGCGCAGTTACCTTCAGGAGGCCACAGGTGGCAGTCCGAGAGACTGAGGGTGTCACAAGAGGAAATGAGAGGCCAAACTCTCTAGGTTACAGGTTGGCTTCAGGGAAAGGCCTGTTTCCGAAAGTTGGGACATGCCTGTCTTTTGAACAAACTTATTAAGAGCAAAAAACGACACTCAATGTTTCAAAAACTAACACTTTAGAAAGAAGGAGATGAAAATGTAGGGGTTTGTTTTGGTTTTATGTTTTGTTTTGGTTTTGGTCTGTTTTCTTCTCAGTAAATATTTGCATCAAAATCCCGAAGTCCTCCACCACTAACAGAAGGGGTGTTGAGTATGCGTACACTAATACTGACAGGTACATGCAGGCTACCGGAGAGGGCTTGAGTACAACTTTGGCCAGTTGGTTGTCATACGTACTCCCATCGTAGCAGATTTCAAACACCTTATGGCCTAGCAACCAGCCCGAAAAATCCCCAGGTGTTTGACCCTAATCTTCAGCAAGTGAGCACCAGCTGACCTGAGCACACTCCTGCCGAGGGCTATTGGGTGGGCAAGTGATGGGTGAGTTCGCACAGAAGCCACCAAGAGGCTCATGGGCCCAGTATCCAGCACCCAGAGGAATCCGGAAGGTGACATCAGAACACAACCAGACAGCCCCCGCACCCCCGGGTGGCACCTCTCAACAGCACTGACCGAGCAAGAGCCACCAGCATGTCACTGAGCCACCCCGTGTCCCAGAAGGCAAGGTGTCTCTGTCCTTTTAAGCATCCCTATGAAAGGATAGCCTCCATGATTGTGCCAAGGGAAAAGCAGCAGGCACACAGAATCCCACAAACCCATGACATTTCTAAACCTCTAAAATGTCATCTAGAACCTTTGCCTGCAGGGGAGAAAAAAAAAGGAAAGAAAGGGAGAAAGAGTGATTTAACTGACAGAAGATGTTTACTGAGCCTTGTAAGATCAATGAGCCCAACTTGCCCAAGGACTCCTAGAAAATGCCTATTTTCCCCATAAAAGTAAAGAAGGAAAAAAGGAATTCCTAACGTCTCATTTTGGATTTGGCCAAAGCAGCACTGACTACTCCCAGCATAGACTACACACATGGGGCCAGGGCAAGTCCATCCCCTCCTCGCCACCGCCAACCCTGGCCTTTGACCTTTGGAGATCATGCTTAGGCCCCAAGTAGACCCTGAGCCCTCATGTAAGGAATTTATCTAGAACTTCATTCTGTGTCCAATGTGAGTCTTCAAAAGGAATTACAAACATGAGCTTTTGCCAGAAGTGGAGTTAATACCTCTCCACCTTATCCTTCACCGGACTTCAACTGGGCCAGTATTCAGCACCTCCTCATCCTGGTGAGTTCTTCCACTTTGCCCTGCAGATACACACCAGGGGATTTCCTCTGAGGTTTGTGCCAGTTACCACTCAGGGGTTACGAAAACCGGCTCTCCGGGCTCCCAGCCATAGCATGGCACAGAAGTTGAGGTGGCACCAGTATGCATTAAACTAATACTGGATGAAGTGGACTGGTTATCAGGATTGATAAACAGGATTATCAGACATAATCTAATGGTTCCTAGGAGTCCAGGTAGAGTAAAGCATTTAAACATTGCATAAGAAAGAAGACACAACCAGTGTGAACAATACACAATTTCCGGCAGCCTCTGACCGTGCTGCAAGCTGAAAACTACTGCATTGCTTTGAACCAAGGAATAAAAGCTGAGCCAAGTACAGGGGAACCATAGAGGAGAAAGGGTGACCTCTGCTGGTGAGCTGAGGTCTTTGCCCAACTCGGCTGAGAAGCGATCAGAGTGGGAGGGGGCAGGGATGTGTGAGAACATCCTCCTGAATAAATGATCTTTTTTCCACACTGATCGTTTTTACAATTTCACCAGCAAAGGATCATTGTTCGTTTGGCTCAAGAACTCTTTAATGATGTGTAGAAATAAAGCTTTTAGTGTGTTTAATGATCACCCTAGAAAAAAACTGCTTCCGTCTGAAACTTGATCATTTTGGTTTTTTTTCCCTGTTTTCTTTCTTGTTTTGACACACTCCATTGATGAAACAAAGAATGGACAACCAATAAAGAAATGTCCGTGCTGGCAGCCCCCGAAACTTTCATTAAGGGTCTATATTCATCCGTTGAATAAAGCACATTTTAGGGCCTGGCACAGTAGCCTAGCAGTTAAAGTCCTCGCCTTGCACACACCAGGATCCCATATGGGCACCGGCTCTAATCCTGGCAGCCCCACTTCCCATCCAGATCCCTGCTTGTGGCCTGGGGAAGCAGTTGAGGACGGTCCAAAACCTCGGGACCCTGCACCCGCGTGGGAGACCTGGGAGAGGCACCAGACTCCTGGCTTCGGGTCAGTTCAGCACTGGCCATTGTGGCCACCTGGGGAGTAAATACAGGAAGATCTTCCTCTCTGTCTCTCCTCCTCTATATATCTAACTTTACAATAAAATTTTTTAAAAAATTAATAAACCACATTTTAGAAATTTCATTTTGAAAATACTTTCAAGTAGCATATACATTTAACAATTCAGTGGGGGGGAGTGGGAGTGAGTTACTTTAAAACTCAGCAATGCTCAAGACAAAATCATTTCCATATTGCTTTCATTATGGTGTTTGATTTTGCCCCCTGAGTCTCTCTCGTGGTCTTTGGATAAGTCATGCTACCAGCTCTCCAACAGTATTCAACGATTAGCTAGGCTTTCCCGCACCACAATCAGAACTTTTATTTACCAAATTTAAAGCAAAATGTTTATTTCAACCTTTGCACAGAAGAGCTGGGCAAGGTCTTTTATTTTATGTCTGTGTAGCCAGACTTGTTACAGGAAGGGAAAGCAGAGGGGAGAGCTAGGAAAACAGACTTACTTGTCTTCCTATTTGGAGCTACAGGAGCAAGACTGCATCCGAGTGGGAACTTCTGTCTTTCAGGATTCATAACCATATAAGACATGGGTATTGGACCAGCGTGGTAGCCTAGTGGCTAAAGTCCTCGTCTTGCACACACCAGGATCCCATATGGGCACCTTATAATCCCGGCAACCCCACTTCCCATCCAACTCTCTGCTGGCGGCCTGGAAAAGCAGTCAAGGACGGCCCAGAGCCTTCAGAACCTGCACCCATGTGGGAGACCTGGAAGAGGCCCTGAGCTTCTGGCTTCAGATTGGTGCAGCTTCAGCTGTTGCAGCTACTTGGAGAGTGATTCAGTGGACAGAAGATCTTCCTCTCTATCTCTCCTCCTCTCCGTATACCTGTTTTTCCAATAAAAATGACTCTCTTTTAGTTTTTTTTTTAAAAAACATGGGTATTCAGTATACTATAACCTATACCCTATCTCAACCAACAAAATTCAATGAAATAAATTTTTCTTCTTTAAATACCTGTTTATCTGCCATGCACAATCAAAGGATTGGATTTGGGGTCAGGTGCTTCCCCCTAAGCCTGTGTATCCTTCCCTCCCATTCCTCTCAGTCTGATGAGAGGCCAGACTATTTCACAGCCAACACCTCTGGAAATCAGGCAGAAAGGACAGAAAAGAAGATGTTACTTGATATTTATGGATTGTGCTGCTTTCCTGGGCCTACACTGAGCTGGGAAAGCAGGGAAGGAGACCAGCAGTGAAAGGCAGCCAGGCAGGATCCACCCAGCATTGGTCACAGGTTCTCCAGCCCCTGGCTTGCTCATCTAGTAATGTGCTTCCCCAAGAAGACCAAGGAGAGCCAAGACTCCTTGCAGACAGTAAAATGTAGACATTGCTGTGCTCTGAGCATGACCTCTGCAGTTCAAATGTCCGAAACTTAGTCCCCAACACACCAGGGACGGGAGGTGGGACCTTGCAGAAGTGATTGCTGAGTGGATTAATGTCACTGTGGTAGAAGTGCTTCCCCCAGCCTGAAAACAAGTTTGTTATGAAATCCACTCTGGGCCCCTGTTGGTCCTCTTATGTGGGTGCGCACAACCCCTCCATCCTCCACCTTCCGCCATGGGGGGCCACAGCAACAAAGCCCCGACCGGAGGCCAGCACCTTGTTGTGGAATTTCCCGGCCTTCAGGAGTGTGAACACAACACTGCCGTTTGTCAGCAATCATTCAGACTGTAGTACTCTGTGAGAGCACCCTGAAACAGACTAGGACACGAAACTGAGAAATTAATTCTGCTATTATTTATGTAAATACCAATATTTTTTCAAGCATTTTTAAGAATTTAAGTAAGTGAAACTAATAAGAAATAGCTATGAAAGAAGAACATATTCCCAAAACTATTATGACAAATACATACACAAGTATGTATTGCTTTGCAAAAGAATGCTTTCAAGTTGTCACCATTCAAAGGGGTGGCCAGCAACCATTAACTGAGTCATTCTCTACAAATGCCTTGGTCATTTCTATCAATTCATATTTATGTAAACACCCACCCCGTACTGCACACTGGGCTAGGAATCATGGAAACAATGGCTAATAAACTCAAATAGATCTCTGTCTTGCTGGGGTTCATCATACGAGGCCAGACATCAATCAACCGCCCACACCTGTGAATATAAAACCGCCACAGTGATGAGCGCCATAGCCAAGAGGTCAACGGTGTACCAGAGCGTTGTTTTTCCTAAATGAAAGATTGTATTTTGAAAATCCACCTGTTTATTAGGCCAACCCAGCAGTGCTGAACTTGAGCCTAGGGCTAAGAAAGTGTAAATCAAAGAACCAAAATCAACATTTATAGACAACATAACCCAACAGATTCAGGCAACTGGCCAACAAAGTGCCCAGCTCCATTTAAATAGCCCTGTTCAGCATCTATGCAGTGTAAAGAAACACTTCTCAAACCTCAGTGGGAATGGCATTGACCTGGGCTCCTGTTTCATGGTAGAGTCTGATTCTGCAGGTCCGCGGAAGACCTGGGACTCTGCATTTATAAACAAGCTCTACTTCTAGTCTCACACTCTCTTAGCTCCATTTCAGGCCAGGATAGTAAAGCCAGCATGGCTCCCAAGAACCCACCAGCCTGCCCAGGCCTCACTCCCACAAACCCCCCAAGAACTAGAAAAATACAGAAGGAAAAGCATGCGACTCCTGTAAGTTGTTTGGTATTGCTGGAGGAGTTGCTTCATTCTGGGGTGCAAAGCAGCCCAAAAGGGTGATGGGAAGATTAAAAACTTCAAACATTGGTGGAATTCTACTCCCGTGTTCCCCACTAACACTTTGATGCCAACCCTCTGCACAGGCCAGCTTTGGAAAGCAGCACACTAAGCCTCTGCTTGCAATGCTGGGTATCACTGAGCCAGCATTGTGAAACCGCATGCTGAGCTGCCACTTGCAACGCTAGCACACCATTCCCTGAGTGCCAACTGGAGTCCCAGCTACTCTGCTTCTGTTACAGTTATCTGCTAATGCCCCCAGGAGGGCAACAGAAGATGGGCCCAAGTACTTGTGCTCCTGCCATCCATGTGGAAGACCAGGATGGAGTCCCTGGCACCTTGCTTTGGCCTGGCCAGGACCTGGCTGTTGCAAGCAATTGGGGTGTGAGCAAATAGTTAGAAGATTTCTCTAATTCTCTCCCCATCCCTTTCTGTCAGTCTGTCATTCAAATGAGTAAGTTTAAAAAAAAAAAAAAAACAGTGCCTGCATCTCACCTGCCAAGACTAGAGATCTGGTCCAGATGTCCTCAGAAGAAATAGAAAAACCAAGAGAACCCACTGACCTCTGGAAATTATTTCCAGAACTGGAGAATTATGGTCCAATCTTGCTGGTGGGTCTCAAACTGAGCCACACATGGAAATCACCTGGGAAGTTTGAAAGGCCCTGATGCTTAGATTCAGCCCCTAGAGATTCCAGTGAAATTGCCTTGGGGCCTGGCCTAGAAATTAGGACTTTAAAAATCTTCCCAGGTGAATGCCGTGCAGCCAAGATACAAAACCACGGAATTGCAGTGTCTCATGAATTTGCTTCTTTCAAGAGGAGGCAGGGAGGGGCAGCAAAGGATGAAGAGCTGACCTGGGGGGTTACTCTGGGAGAAGGAGTGACTGAGTACGATTTTCTAATGTCAGGGCTCTCCACCCTGAAGCTCAACAACCCCATCCCGTGAGCTCAGTGACACCAGCAGGGCTGCAGTCCACCTTCCCCCATCAGCGCTGCTTAGTAGCGCTGTCCTAGAGGAAAAAGAAAAGAATGCAATACACACAAATACTAAGATGTTTGAGCACAGCCAGTAAGAAATGAAAATGACTTCCTGCATTACAAATTCTAATAGAAGCAGAAGCACTAGAACAGATGAACAAAGTGTTTTTACTCAGATACAGTCAAGACAGAAGATGGGATGGCATTATGGCACAGATTAAGTCTCTGCGTGCAGCACTGGTATCCTACATGGGCGCTGGTTCAAATCCCGGCTGTTCCACTAGTGATCCAGCCTCCCTCCTAACGCATCTAGAAAAGCAGAAGATGGCCCAAGTGACTAGGCCGCTATATCCACACAGGAGACACAGAGGAAGACCCTGGCTCCTGGGTTGCCCCAGCCCAGCCCCAGCTGTCAAGGCCACTTGGGGAGTGAACCAGCAGATGAATGGCCTCCTTCTCTCTCTCTCTCTCTCTCTCTCAAATAAATATCACTTTAAAAATATTAACAAGAAGCAGGAAAACTTAAGAACTGACCAAAAAAAAAAAAAAGTATAAAATAAAGAGAACTGATACTGTTGAACAGCACACTAGTGATTGGGTAACCAGGTTAAAAAAAAATCAAAAAAAAAAAAAGAAAAAGAAAAGGAAATAGTATAAAAGAAAATTTGAAATAAAGGAGGTGAATACAAAAGCACAGACATTCGATAATTAGAGTTTCATTAAAAGAAAGAAAAAAGTGGAGAGAAATATTTGAGAAATAATAATTTTTGTATAAAATGTTTAATAGATAAATATGTTAATTTTAAATATCCACACACATTTGGAAACTAAGCACACAGAAAACAAAACTCAAGAATATTTTCATATAAAATAAAAGTCCTAGAAGTTATCACAAAAGGTTAATAGACCATATAAAAGAGCAAGAAACAGACTTTTATCAGCAACACCAGATGGGAAAACATTAATGTTTTCACAAAATTGAAAGAAATAAAATTTAGAACAAGGTATTCGCTGTTCAAACTATTTTTCAAATATTACAGCCATTTAAGAATATTCTCAAGCATTCAACATTTGCTTCAGAAAGATGTGCATTAAACAATTTTGGCTGAATTACTATGGCAGAGAAAATACCAGGAGATTCTGAAAAAAAAAAAATTGAGCAAGATGATCACATAAATCCCATAACAATAAATTCCCTTACTGCTTAAACAAGGAAACACTCAGGAGGAAGCCAAGACAAAGGGATGATTCAGAATTAAAAGTCCAGGTTACATTCAGGGAATGGGGCCAGAAGCCTAGTGAACCCTCAATCTCCATCTAATGGAAAAATGTAGATAAAAAGATCTGTGCCATTTTTTCAAAAGCAAGAAGAGTAAGGAGAAAGTCTTGAACACAGGGCACAAGCTGAGACAACAAAACAGAGTAAGAAACTGTTCTGTGTCAACGAGGTTGCAATGAGCTCACCACCTCAGCACAGGCAGGAGTTCGTTTTTAAATTGTGATATATGCTGTTTACAGAAGATACGTTTCAAACCTATGAACATGCCAAGGTCGAAAACAAAAGAATTGAAAATGACATATCGGGCAGTCATGAATCAGAAGAAAACTGGCCCAGGCATGCTTATTCCGGGGGCGGGGGGAAGGGGGGAGGCTACTGGAGCTACTACTGGAGCTAAAGTACCCAAAACACAGCAATCCCATGCCCAGGTATAAACTGCAGAGAAAAACACACAGGTGCAACCAAGCACTCGGAATGACCTCCAACAGTCCCCTTGTCCGTAGCTCCCCTGCCACATCCTCCAGCCCCTTCCTATACCAAGAGCCAAAGGAGAAGTCACATCACCAGAAATGTGCCGGGTGAAATGACTTCTGAGGCAGCCTTGAGTGGGGGCTTGGGAAGAGGAAAGAAAGCTTCCTCCTCCCGGGGATGGGCTATAGAAAGGAAGTCCGAGAAACTGAGGGAGGAGCATCTTTCTTGGCTTTGGGAATGGAGGACTTTATCATTATGAATCTCATTTAACTCACAGCACCTGCAGTACAAGGGAACCCCTCCCCAAGTTGGCAGCCCTATTACCTCCAGATTCACTCTGCCTCGGGACACCCTGATAAATGACCCATTAGCAGCCCACACTGAGATTAAGAAACAATTCCATTTAGAAGGATACACAGTTACCCTTGAATTGGAACAGTCTGCTTCTGCTATCTTGCGAGACCCAAAGGAGCAGGGATTTTGAGGTCACAGTCAGCCTGACCATATTTTGTTCTTATCTCCCCATTTTCTACGCAGTAATGAAATTTAAATAGCTTGCTATCGCTAAGTAAATAATTGGCGCCATAACAGCCTTCTGGAAGCTTTTAATTGTGTCAAATCAGCTCTTCAATACTAAACATTTCTTACAATCCAGTGATAGTTACAGCTTTGGGTGTTGTCTTGGCAGATGGAGAAAGAAACACAAAAGAAGATAAGAAGGCAGGAGCTTCTAATCAATCATGATAGTGCTCCAGGATTCCAGGATCAGAGAATGCCTAAGGTACTGGCTTTGACATGATGGAGAGAGGCAGGGAACCCCTGAGTAACAGAAAATCTGAAGTTAGTTCCTGCAGGGGCCCCTGCCCAGCTCTCCGACTTGGGACAAGGCGTTGAACAACCTCTTTGGATTTCATTTTCCCCTGTGCACACCAGACGCTGCAGCCTGAGTGTATACCATCCCGACTGCTTCAGGTCTAATGGGCATGAAATAAAAATTGCAGGAGGCCATTGCTTTGACTTAGGTTCCTGCACTACACCCGCACCCAACTGGGCTGAAAATCAACATAGAGTCACTCTTGCCAAAATTCCACATTGTGAAGCTTCCTCTCCTTCAAGCCTTACCAGAGCAGGTAACCTGAAGTCAACCCATCAGTTCTTTTTCTGTGGTTCTGGGTCCCTGACCCCATCTGAAAAGGAAAGTAACTTTGGGATGATCCATCTGCTTTTTGCTCTTTGTCTGCTTTCTTCAAGCCCTTCTCTGTCTACCCAACCAGGTTCCTCTGGAACCCTGATTCTAGAATCAAAAATAAAATCAATAAAGAAGGCCCAGCACGATAGCCTAATGACTAAAGTCTTCGCCTTGCATGTACCAACATCCCATATGGGCGCCAGTTCGCATCCCGGTGGCCCTGCTTCCCATCTAGCTCCCTGATTGTGGCCTGGGAAAGCAATCAAGGACAGCCCAAAGCCTTGGGACCCTGCATGGGAGACCCAGAAGAAGCTCATGGCTCCTGGCTTCTATTTGGCTTGGCTCCAGCCGTCGTGGTCACCTGGGGAGTGAATCATTGGATGGAAGATCTTCCTGTCTCTCCTCCTCTCTGTATAACTGACTTTTCAATTAAACAAATAAATAAATCTTTAGAAAAACAAAATCCATGAAGAGTTTAAATTGCCAACTGTCCTTCAACACAGGCCTAGAGTTCCAGATCCCTTCTCATACCCTTCTCTGGGGTTCCACGTCGGCTGTGCCAGTGTTCTAGGGTCCTTGCAGAGAAACATCTTTGTGAGATGCCCAAATTCCGTGACAAGCAAGAAAGACTCCAAGCACCAGCCAAATGCTGTCAAGCCCAGATAAAGGCTTGCCTGAAATGAAAGTGTCCACGCTCAGAAACTATCAGAAAAAAACAGTTGAAACAAAGCAAGCGCATGCATTGAGTGCAGGACTTTCCAGCGTCTGTTTGCTCATGTACTTGAGACTGTTCTAAAGAGAGATACAGAAGTATTTGGCCAAGAAATGCTTTTCTTTCAAAAACCAGTGCTGAGATCTGCATGCCTTGGAAGTGTTGGTCCAGAGGCAGGATCCTATTTAGTTTTCTCTCATTGTGCTCTCATCAGAAACAATTCAACATTGGTAGCAAACACAATGTAACCCTAACGCGCAGCCAGTAAGGAGTTCAGAGAGCCAGGGAAGCACGGGCTCTTCCCATGCCTTTTGGGGACTATTGAAAGGGAGGACAGCTCCATCCCTCAGCCAGTGATGCAGAGAGCAACCCAAGAAAATGTTCAACTCTCCACCCAGAGTCAAGGTGTTATGGAAATAGACTACCAGAGACTTGATAGCCACTTGGGGGAAAGGAAGAACCTTTATGTTGCTTTAGAGGGTACCTGTCTGTATCACTCCATGATGGCAGGGCCCCCATGACTACCCTCTTGCATTTTTATAGAGCAGTTACATGAGCTATTTTTAGCACTGGAGGGTGATGGGGGTGTAATTAAGTGGGAATACAGAAGAAAATACACACTGCTTAGCTTTTGTGCAATTACAATCCTGGGAACTTCCTGAGTCCTTACAGCCAGCTATTTCCTTATCTCTTTCCTTATCTTCAGCATTCTTATCTTTACCTGACTTTCATGTTCCTGGGAAACCTGGTTTCTTGCTACCACTGTGGCCTGTGGGCCACATGCAGGCCGGTTTCCACTTCAAAAGCTCAAGTTCCCCAGTCCCAGTCCACTGGGAAGACCGGAATTCCAAATGGTGAATCAGTTGGGATTCTCACCCAAGTCATTTTTTTTTTTGTAAACCCTGTGATTTTTCCTTTCCAAACATAAATGACTTTACTGATGCTCTGGTTGTAATGTAATGCCTACTCACGGTGGGGATAGGGGAGGAAGTACCCCAAATTCTTAATCCCCCACAGTGAAAATTTTCTGTTTACTTCTTGACCTTTATTGTGTGTTTAATAGTATTTTGTAACATGGCCTTTTACTTACCAACATTTGCCAAATGTCCTTCTGTTTGAATGTAAACAAAACTAAATCAGCATCCTCAATGGCCCCATCAAATTCTGCACAGACCATCACATATTTAATCAGTCTCTTTATTTAGCTATTTTAGTGTTTATAATCAATGATGGAACAGAGATCTTTGCAAGTATGTCTGATTAGCGCCTTACAATAATTTCTTGGACATGGAAATCCCTAGTAACTACTGTACCACTCATGGGGTCTCTATGTCTCTCTACCCATCAGAGGAAGTGTCCTTGCCTCTCATCTCCCCCACTGTCAGCCCATTGTCTTAGTTCATTGTGTGCCATTATTAAAGAAAGACCTGAGATGGGGGAGGTTATACAGGAAGGAGATCTATTTTGAACTTCGGTGCAGCAAAATCCAAGCCAGGCAACCGCACGTGGCTAGGGCTCCATGTTTCCTCACAGCAGGGAAGACAGCTGAGAGCAAGCATCTGGATGGCCTTGCTGTGTAACAACTCCCCTGGCAATTACTAATCCAGTCCCCAGAGGCTTGGTCCAATCTTGAAGGACAGACTGACCCACTAGCCCCTTCTGGGGGTGGTGACCAGTTGTCTAATGGGTGCCTAAAGACCTCCCACTAGATCCAACCTCCTAAAGCTTCCACCTCCTCTCGCTACCATTGCACTGGAGGCCAAGCTTCCAGTACACGGACCCCTGGAAGACAAATCATGGCCAAACCACAGCATCTTCCATTTTCTCCACTCTCTAGCTTGTTCATTTTCTAGCTGCTATAGATCCAAGCCCCCTGACCTTTATCAAACCTCCCTCAGGGTTCACTCTCCAAGTCTGGGCTCTGTGCAGGCCTCCCCTCTCCTGGCACGGACCAGTCTAGATCAGGCTGGAGTTTTCAGCCCCCAGTAGAGGTCACCAAATCCTCTTTTAAGCAAAGAGTAAGGCATCAGCAAGTTAAGGTTGCTGCTTCTGAGACGTGACCTCACACGCACCTATCCCTCTGCGGCAGCACCTGTTATTCCGTGTTCTGTTTGCACATCAATCCCCACAGGTTACCCAGGCCCCTGACTCCGGGCACCAGCACCCCCAGAGGAGGCAGTACTGCCTTCAGGGCTTCTGTCTGCCATTGAGAGGCTATGGTCTTCCAGGAAAAGCTCCAAGCTATGTCTCTAACACCAAAACTGGTAATGACAACTCAAACCCACATGTTACCACAAAAAGATGTAGCCTCGTCTTCAGCTAGGCTGGCTCGTGTGACTAGACACTTAGGCACCAAGAACAGACCTGTTTTGTTTTTTGTTTTTGTTTGGTTTTTTTTTTTTTTAAAGATTTTATTGTTATTGGAAAGCTGGATATACAGAGAGGAGGAGAGACAGAGAGGAAGATCTTCCATCCGATGATTCACTCCCCAAGTGAGCCGCAACGGGCCGGTACTGCGCCGATCCGATGCCAGGAACCAGGAACCTCTTCCGGGTCTCCCACGCGGGTGCAGGGTCCCAAAGCTTTGGGCCATCCTCGACTGCTTCCCCAGGCCACAAGCAGGGAGCTGGATGGGAAGTGGAGCTGCCAGGATTAGAACTGGCGCCCATATGGGATCCCGGGGCTTTCAAGGCGAGGACTTTAGCCGCTAGGCCACGCCGCCGGGCCCTGTTTTTTGTTTTTTTAACAGTCAGGAGTGGATAGGACCCTCTTGCCCCCACTTCACATCACACCTTCCGCCCTGGCCATCTGCAGGGGCAGGAAGCTGCTGAGACAAGTGCCAGCCTCACATGGGAGTAACCCTGCTGACAAATGGCTGTGTGTTGTGTCCCCTCCAGCTCCACTTATACACTTTACACAGTCCCCAAGAATATTTGAGTGTTTTGTGGCTGGCCACGCTATGGCAAGGCAGGTAAACCTGGTGTCTGTCTGTCTCTCTCTCTCTCTCTCTCTCTCTTTCTCCTCTCTCCCTCTCTCTGTAACTCTACCTCTCAAATAAATAAATAAATAAGTTTGTTTGTTTGCTTTTTCAAAAAGAAGCTAAAAGAAAGGAAACGGCTAATAGTGCTAGAAGCTAGAGGAGCCCATCACGCATCTGCAGAATAGCAGGAAGAGGAAACACCTTTCCAAAACAAGGAGCAGCACCTTGGGCACATTGAGATGCTTGTGGTCCTGAAGTCTGGTGAGAAGGGGGCCCAGGGCAAGATGTGAGCTACGGAAGCCTGGCAGGGTATGTTTGGGTACATGAGTTTTAGACCCTCTGACAGAATTCAGAGTCCAGTTGGTTATTATCAAAACATTACTCAGATGCTAAATTACGAAATAGTACAAGTTTTTCTGTTTCTCCCACAAACAACAAAATTTTTCATTTTGACTCTTCAGAGTATCTCAAACCAGTGCCCTGCCACGACAACTCACCTGGACAGGTTAAAACTGGGACAGTATGTTAAAGGAGAATCACAGGAAAATTCTCTGAAATGCTAACTGTAATGTGTTTGCAATTTCTTTCAAAGAAACAAAGCACATGTCATTTCAGTTTGAGTTTTGGTTTTGTTTTGGTCTCTTTTCACCCTTTGCATTAGAAGATTGTCATGGGTCCCTCAGCAGAGAAGGATGCGAGGCAGAAAAAAGCCGTTTGATACAGTTTTCAAAATAAGAATCAGGACCCTCCTTCTTCACTCCCAGTGATGATGTGCAAGCCTCCCTCTCTCTGTTCCTGCAGCTATTTCTGCTCCTATCCAGGAGGTCCCACTTCCAACCACACCAGGTGTGTTTGCCTCCAGCCCCATATTTGGCTCCAGAATTAGAATATATGCAGGCAAGAGTCCTGCAAACATGGCAACCTGAAAGGGCTGCGTAGATGGGAACCTGCGGGAAGGGCGGACCACAGGCGTCGGTCCAGGCAGGGGTTATTCTTGGAAAACAGGACAACATTCATACAAAGTCTTCCTTATGCAGAGCTGTTTGTGTATAAAGCATGCATTGAATCCTCCCATGTGCCACCTTAAATACCCTGCCACCCAGTCCAGACACCTCTAACTGCTCGGCCTCAGGAAGTTGGTGTTTCAGAATTTCCAGAAGTAACCCCAATTCTACCAGCTGGAGAAGTGGGGACAGGCAAGGTGGGTGGAGGATACAACTTGATCATGAAGGGCATGGATTGGCGTCACTCAGCTGGCATTTTTATTCTCACCCCGAAAAGTAATTCCAAAAATAAATCATCGCAAAGTGAGTGCTGGGGTGTTAGAAGGATCTTCTAAGGGGTCTTTGCAACATTGCCAGGAACCATAAGAAAATCAAAACAAGTAAAGAATAATTGGCCCTCACAAATGTTTACTGATTCAGTGTTTATAGAACTCATTTTTCTTTATCATCTAATGGTGGGGAGAGGGTAGAAGTCAAACAATACTGCAGAGTTAACTTTAAAAGTCTAACAAGCCGTCAGTTTCAAGGAATCGTCTATCCATTTGTAGGATCAGGCTTAGCTTCCTGGAGGAGTTTTCTCTAAATTCTATTCTGCTTCTTAAACCTCAGTATTGAGGCAGCTACTAAAAGAGGTAGGTTTTACCAAGGTCAACTTTCCTTGGCACTTCAACAATAAGGACATGTCATGGCATGGGCACAAGAACAGGAGTTTAGGGGGTTCTGAAACTCCAAAAATGTCTGAGATTCTAAAATTACAAGAGGAATGTGCCTACCAGTCGGACCCAGACAAGACACAGTTGGAGAGGGATAAGGTAGAGACATACCCTGCCACACCCTATATCAGTTTCTTTTGTTGCACTGGGTGGAGATATGTAAGCAAACACTGAACACATCAGTAAGGGTTCTCTGTTCCTCCCATGTCTAATAACACCACAGCCAGGCTGCCTTGTTTAGTGAGAAAGCACATAGCAAAGAAGGTGGTCTGTGGTCAATGGGGAAATGTGTTCTTTGTGACCAAACAGAACACCTGAGAATTGTTTAGACCAAGGATATCACACATGGTTGGGTTTCCTCCACATGCCATATTGCACGCAGACATCACAAATCAATCACAGCACTCCTTCAACACAAAGCCCTGATGTTACTCCAAAATCCTCTCAAACAGGACTCAGAAAGTACAACTACCAATCAGCAGAGCTGTCACAAAAGACAAAGCCCAAAGACCATCTCTGGCAGCAGCTCACTGCACGGCAGACTTGTTCCCAAGAAGGAAAAAACCATGGGGCAGGCAGAAATTAAAGTCTTGGGACTTAAAGAAACATGAAGTAAATCAGTAAGAAGATGGCCATATATCATCTCCTAAGGATTGCTAAACAAACAATTCACTTGCATTTTAGGTTTACTTGGACTTGAGTTATAAAACAGATGTAAAGAGACGAGACTCCAACTTTGAGAACATCTAACTTCGGGGGTTAAGTGAATTTTCAAGAAGGTTTACTGAAGAGTTCTTTAAACGCCAAGTTCCTCTCCATCAAATGCATTAAAGATCTTAACTACCTAACAAGAAGGAAGAGGGGGAAGAGTGTTCAATCAGTACAAATCCCACAGGCATTTGAAAAGGAATCCCAAACAGTCATGAAGAAAATGCTTTTCTGCTTACACACTTCTTGAGAAACGACTCAAGTCTTGGAAATCATCTCACCCTGGGTTTGTTACTGCCAAATGTGAACCACAGGCAAAGACAGAATAACCCCGTGGAGAGAGGTGGGAAAGAAACTGCTCGTTTATCTCTGAAAGCATGCATTAGGCTTTGTCCAAAAAAGCACGAGTGGACCACTCTGAAGTAAGTTCTGAGGTTTCCACCCGGTCACAGAGCTCTCATTCTCAGTGGCTACTAACGTCGGTTGGGCAGCGTCCAGTTCAGTTCAGAGCAGAGGTTGTCCAGCTCCATCCCTGGAGGTGCCTCGGGGCTGCCCACCTGGGAGGGGGGGAGGTAGACAGGACTGTGACCCCACCACTCCCTCAGCAAACACATGCGTGCCCATCAGAGCAGCCCTGCTACCCCTCCTACCATTTCACTTGCAGAGAGACTCGTTGCCAAAACAAATCAAGGTTGTTGATATTATCTAAGAAGTAATCAGACATCCACAGGGTTCCCAAAACCAAAACCAACAGCCAGCATGGAAGGCAGATATATGTTCCCAGACCAAAGCAGAACATGCAAAAATACTCTTTCAGGCTTGGGAGCTTTAAATTTTTATTTAGAAGTAATTTTAAGCTTATGGGGAGTGGGGAGATATGCAAGAATAAAAATAGCAAGGAAAAAAATTCCTGTTTTTCAGTTGAGATTCCTGTTTACACATTTGCTTTATTCTCTGTTCCCCCACCCTATGCACACACATTCTGTCTCAGCTTTCTTCCCTTTGCACCATTTTAGCAAAAGTTACATACATCATGACCTCTCACCTCTAAGTGCGTCAATGGGCTTTTCTCTGGATAGAACATGCTCTTGCATTACTATAATATGGATATCAATTTCAGTGAATGTAACAGATACAGCACTTCCATCTCATCCACTACCCTTATCCATTGTTTCCACTGACTTCATAAATGCAGGGCAGCATTTGTCACTCCAGTCGAGAGCCCAGGTCTGGGGACAGGGGCTGCACTGAGCTGTCACATCTCCCAGCCTTCTCCCACCTGCAACACTTCCAGCGCCTGCCTTTGTCATCCATGATGGCCCTACGCCTAGAGCTCTACCTTACCCTGTTTTGAATAGAATGTTCACACTTAAGAGTTGGTCTTATGTTTGCACCTGACACAGACCACACAATCTCAGCTAAAACACTCCATAGGTACCCTTGTCACTCGCTCAGGCCATCACCAGTGGAGGCACACAGCATCCAGTGGCCCTCATTGTGAATACAAATTTTGATGACCCAGTCAAGGTGTCACATTTCTCCATAGAATAATTGCTCCTTTTTTTTTTAACTCCTTAGATTACTCTGTAGGAAAATCAGTTAAAAGCATATAAATACACCCCTATTCATCCAAATTTTCCTCTAAACTTGGCATTGATTAATGGTCCTTGCTTGAGCTACTCTTTGTCACAACAGCTGCACAACACATTCCCACTCCAGCCCTGCCTACCAGTTTACCAGCTGGCATTCAACTTCCACTGTGGGCAAGAGTCCTGCCCCTCCCCAATAAATAAATATTTATCCATGCTACCAGAACAGAATCATAGATTCCTATTGTTAATGTTTTCTGACTCATGCTTTTATTTAGTCTCTTGAGTCTCTCAAACTGTCACCAGGAGCCCTTTCGAGTCGGCTCCTGTGTCCTTGAAGCATGCACCCATCTCTGAGTACCTCCTTCATTTCTAGCAAAACAGATGTCCAGGCTCATCTAGAACAGCCCTGTCCCAACCCCAAAATCATCTGTTTCTCCCAGGAGCCCTGATCCTTTTGGGTGAGCAGCAATACCAGAAACCAAGATTGGGGCACTTGGTGGGTTCCTGGCTACTGCAATATTACTGCTTCTTGACCTTTTTGGCCACAAAACTAAGAATGCATGCCTGTCCTATATATTTATATAACACACATACAAATATGCAAGCATATACACATATTTATTAGTATAGTATACACCAATATCTCTAACTTCAATCCTTTCCAGCAGAGCTTTCTTCTATCCCATATTATGTCTCTTCTTCCCAGTGAGAACCTTGGTTACCAACAACAACACATTTACAAGTTTTGGTTTTTTTTTTTTTTAATTGGAAAGGCAGATCAGATTTAAGGAAAGAAGGAGAGAGAGGGAGAAAGATTTCCCATCTGCTGGTTCACTCCCCAAATGGCTACAATAGCCAGAGCTAAGCTGATCCAAAGTCAGGAGCCAGAAGCTACTTCTGGGTCTCCCATGTGGATGCAGGGTCCCAGGGCTTTGGGCCATCCTCTATTGCTTTCTCAGCCCACAAGCAGAGAGCTAGATGGGAAGTGGAGCAGATGGGACACTTACCGACACCCATATGGGATCCCGACACATGCAAGATGAGGATTTAGCCATTGAGCCAATTTACCAGGCCCAACATATTTACTTTTCACTTTATTCTTTAAACTTAATGCCATCTTCTAGAAATCGTTCCATTCCAATGCCCCTTTCTTGTTTACAGTTGCATACTACTTCATTCTGTATGCCCACCAGAATTTAGCCAATTTTCTATGATCAGATAATGAAGTGGTTCCCAGTTGTTTGCTACAGTTATTTGGGGACATTTTTATTTTCATATGATTGGATATCTTCAGGAGAAATTACTGTAAGTCAAGTTGCTGGGTCAAAAGATAAATACACATATGTTTTTATGAGATGACCAAATTCCCCTGCACAGAAATTACACCATTCCTCTCTCCCACCAACAATGCATGAGGATCTCTGCCTTCCTACAGCCTTGCCAAAGAGAATATGTCAAGCTTTCAAATATTCACAAGCCTGATGGGACAAGTTTGGATTCCAAAAGAAGAAACAGAGCTATGCACATTAAAGATTTATAATGAAATAAATAGAAACAACACAGCAGAAAGAATGGGCCGGGAAGGGTGATCTAATGAGTTTCACATTGTAAAAACATAAATCAGGGATTAAGAAGTACAATGAGATGAAAGACACCAGAACTGATGAAAACCCAAATTACTTCTTAATCCCTGAAATTAAAAGGTTTGTCAACCAACATGATATGCAAACTAGGATCCACTTTTGCTAAGTGATGAATGAATTCTGGGGTTGCTCACTTACATGGCCCCCAGAGTAGTCTCCTTCTTGTTAGTTGCTGAAATGCTCTCGTCTCTTGAGTCACCACCTCTGCATCCTCTATGTATTTACCCAATGTCACATGTCTCATGGCGGTACAGTTATTTAGCCTCAAGTTTGTCCTCAGCCCCAGACTAGAAGCCTCTTGAGGACAGAACCCAGTCTATTCCCATCTGCACAAAACAGTTACAGATGAGCTTAATCTCCAGCAATTACATCACGATTCAAGGGAAAGGAGGATAATTGCAATGGAAGATGGAAACCCTCAGTCAACAACCCACATATCCAAACGCCAAGATCGTTCCAGTGTAACATTGGCTCATTGACCCGCGAATCCCCAGCTTGACCTATTGTAGCTCTTCAGCAGATCTTTCCTAAGCATATATTTAAGTGCAGATTTCCTTCAGAATAAAAAAGGAAGGTCATATCCCAGGAATGATGGTGAATGCCTAGTGGACATTAGAAAAACGAGAAACTTCACGAGTTCTGTCAAGATCAATCTATTGGTGCCTAATTACATCTCAAGCTTTGATTCCAAGTGTCAGAGCAGAATGGCACATCAGTGAGAAATCTGAGTCCATGGGATTCAGTGGGGTGTGAAATTTAAGCACAGAATCATTTACTAACAGGCCTTAATGATGGGTAAGGCATCATTATCACTCATGTAATAAATAACTCGCACAGAGAGCTTGCCAGCACTTTCACACAGTATTTCTTTGGATCCTTCAGGAAATACACTTGGGGATAGGCTTTTTACAGAAGGGGAAACCAGGAGGTTAGGTCTTACCTTATCCGAGATCAGTAGGTGCTGATTATCTGAACTCTGTAACTGCACAGTGCAAGCCAAACAGACCGAGTTAAAACCTAGCAAGTGATTAGAATTGACTGGAGAAACAGGAACCCAACGCTAATTAGGAAATTGGCTAATGAGTCTTCTCTCTACAGACATGACTCCATTCTTGGTCTTTTGCCCTGGCATGGGCTGGGCCTCCATCATGCTTTCTGTGAACCGGCAATGGCAGACAGAGAATATTATTTCCAAATTACATCTGGCCACCAAACAAGTCCCTTCTGTCCTTTCTGGAGCTCTGTCCCCTAGGCCTGAAGCACAGGGCCACCTGCTCTTCTTCCCCAGAAGCCATTTTACGAGTCCACCTCTGTAGCTCCCCATCCAGGCTTTCTTAGCAATGAGCTGCCCAAGGCCTTGGGCTCCACCAGACTCCTGATTTTCCTTCTCTTCTCTCATTTGGTCCTACTAACACCAGCTAAAAATTGTGAAATAAATCCCCCTTGGAACTCCCAGATCCCAAAAGGCATTGCCAATGCTCAGCCCCATCCCAGATCAACATTTGAAAATGATCAGTTACTGAAAAAAAGAAGTAGGCAGTCAGCATTTGGGGTGCCCTTCCAAGTCCATGTGCAAAGATCAGTTCAACAAGCTGTCACTACCACCTACCCCTGAGCACTACAGAAGTTAAATGGAATCAAGGGAAAAGGAAAAAAAAATGAGAAGAAAAGCAATGATAAGAGCTCACAGACCTAGGCACGCCCATTGCTGTAGTCAGGGTGCCACTACAGGTACAGTGATTAAGGGCACAGGTCCTGGAACCATCTATCTGGTGTCACTCAGGACAAGCAACTTACCCTTCCCAGTGCCCCATTTTCTTCATCTGCAGCACAGGTTATACTCGTAGGAGTTATCTCTTAGGGTGTTGCAAGGAACCCATGTGAAGGACATGTGAAAGCACTTAGAACAGTGCCTAGCACCTGTTAACTATCACTCCACTTTACCCAGGATCCTAACTCTTATTTTCACCTCATTTCTAACACTTGTCAAGACCAGCCTTTACAATCCCCAGGTGTCTCACACCTTCTCCCCACCCTCTCCAGCTTCCTAGTTGCTACTTGAATTCAGACTCAGAAGCAGAATCTACCAACTGCCTTCCCCCCAACCTTTCCCCCTCTACATTAGCAGGCAAGTGGTTAGCCACTAAAACATTCCATGTCCCCTGTGCTACTTCGATGAGGTGTGGCCAGGTGACTAAGTGCTAGCCAATGGATGTTAGCAAAGTGTTAAGCAGAACTCCTGGGCAGTTCCTCTTCAAAAACATGTGTTTTCTGCACCCTCCCCGCAGTTTGCTACTGGAATGATTTTGAGAGCAGCAGGCAGGACCCTAGACATGGCAGAGTGCTAACAGACAACTAGATCTCTGACAGCTTTGAGGACCCCACCCAATTCCTTACCACTTAGTGCCTCTTCCCTTCCATGAGTGAGAAATAAAGCTGTGACAGTTACTGACACAGGCAGAAGGAACGAATCCTTGCTGATTCAGATCTCATTACCTCCTTCTTTCCCAGATTCCAGTAATGGCTTCCTGATGTCTCCCGTCCCCACCCGACCTCTCCCCCCACACTGCTGTCATCTACCCAGAGCACAGCTCCTCACCCTCCCAAATCTTCAGTGACTCCCCTCATTATCCAACCACCTTAGCCGCCTTAGCTTTGTCCCCATCTGCTTCTCCATCATTACCTTCAATCCTTCCCTGCTGCCCAACCAAACCCAGTTCCTCCTTGTTCCTCACCTTATTCTTTCCTGCCCTGTATTCACGCAGACTCTTTCCCTTTAGACTTCTTGTATCCCGTCCTGGACTCCCCAACAAGGCGAGCCTCCTGTGAAACCCCAAGGCAGCTATAGCTCTCCATCCTCAAGACCGCACCAGGAGTCACCTCTCACTCCTGTCAAGGGGTCAGGGGGGCCCAGATGTCCTCTACTCTGACACAGGTCACTTGCCTGTCCATCTCGCCACACCTCCTTTGCCTCACACAGGGGCCTCAGCATTCACCTGCTCTCCTTCTCATTTGATCCTCTTGCTGCCCAGTGACCCTCGCTGTTCTTCCTTGCCTGGCCCCCTCTCTTCAGGCTCCTCCTCTTTGCCCCATGGACAGGGCTGCTGGGTCAGCTCACTGAAGACTTCATGTTGTCCCAAATCCTTTTATCCCGTAGGAGGAGTGAATTCAGATTCAGAGGCAGAATCTACCGACTGCCTTCCCCATGTGCTTGGACAGGGAGGAAGTGACAAACATGAAAAGTGGGACTATGGTTATGGTCACTGCCGCCACACGGTGAGCAAATCCTGGGCTTTCCCAGGCCGGAAAGATTTCTCCCCTCAGGGTAAGTATGCCTTGACAGAATCTCTGGGACTGGATTAAGTCCTTGACTCTGTCCTGCCACCACCACCTTGCGGCGGGAGAAGCCTAGGGGGTGTTCAGCAGTGGGGCTTGAATGAAGGGAACTCTCAGCAGCGTGGTAGCTACTGAGAGTACCTGAGACAGGTCAGACTCAATGCTTGGGACTCCGGCCATGGCCACTGCCGCCACGCAGTGAGTGAGTCCTGGGCTTTGGGTGGCCAGCATGCCAAGTGGCACCAGGCTCCGCCTGCAGGTGGCCCAGGGGCGAGCTCTAGGATTTTGGGGGTATGCAATTGCTGCCTAGGGACATCCATGAATAAGGTCAATCTGTGTGTAGGTGAGGAATGAATTCTGTGTGACTCCCAGTGACACGGTCACTGAACTTGCAGGTAAGCATGGGGACTGAGATCTGTGGTTTGGAAGGGAGAGTCCATAAGATCTGCTTGGGCCAGACTGATCCACCAGTCCACATGGGAGTCCTAAGATGGGCTGTTAGCACAGAACATCGCTGAATGCCACATGCCAGCCCGCACAAAAACTATGGCTGAGGTCTGTCTGGCAGGGCTAGATCCCAGTACCTGAGTGAGTGTCATAACAGGGGATGGGTCTCATTAGGCAGGGTCGTGACACTAACCAGCATGCAAGAGAACTAGGTCCAGTGGTAGATTTGGGGAGGCGGAGAGTGGGGGTAAATGGGCCCAACCCTATGGAAATACAAGTCCCACTGGTTAGCTTAAGAGTTGGGGTGGTGATTGGCTGAGCTAGGAGTGGTCATGGAACCTGCCAACACTCAAGGATGCTGGGGCTGGAGAAAGACTGGACAGGTCCAGGTTCTAGCACCCTCACGTGCATCCTAAAACAGGGTGTGAGGCGGGCCAGGCCACAACATCTTCCAGCTCATACAAAGGCCAAGATGGAGTGGCAGGCCAAGATGCCGGGCAAGGAGCCTAGCACCTGCTGGAGCACGTAAGATCTGGGTCAGGGAGTGGACCAAGTGGGGGAACCTGGGAAACTCCCCTATTTAGATCACAGCTCCTGCAGTGAGCACGTGTTTCAAGCCTGGACGTTGAGCAGCCTGAGTAGGGTAACTCCAACTGTTGATTAATGTATGGGTTGGTTTTGGAGGGGGGCGGACCAGGCAGGGCCAAGCCAACCTTACCTCACCAGCAAGAGCAGAAATCAGGCTGAAACACAGGTCAAACTCAGCTAGGTTATCACACCTACCAGGTTGCATGAGCCTGGGATGGGAGCAGACAGAGCAGGGCCAGGTTCCAGCACCCGCCACCAAGTGGTAAGACGTGCAGTAGGCTGGGTCAGGCTAGGCTACAGCTTCTAAGGCAAAGGCCAAAACAGGTGAGGGACTATGCTAAGCTGGGTGAGAGCAACCACTGCCATGTGCAAGATCTACAGCTGGGAAAAGACCAGGTTGGGGAAGTAAGGGGTTGCTCTGGCTGGATTGTGGTTCCCACTGGTAAGTACGGGGCTGGAATGGGAGCCGTGTTCTGGTCTGGACATGGCTGCAGCATACCTTGGCACAAGTGTGGACTGGGGCTGAGTGCACCGGACTGGGCTAGACACCAGCACTCACTGGTACTCGTGAGGACCAGGGTAGATGTAGGATGAGCTAGGCTAGGTTTTTGCCCCTGCTGAGTCAGATGTGAGCTGTTTCTGCATGTGGACCTTGCTAGACTGGGCTATAACACCCAACAATAATAACCAGAATGGATTGAAGGACAGTCAGGAAAAGCATTTGTTCCTGCTAGGTCAGGAAGTGATCTGAATAAGGCTTGCCCATGAACCCACCCATGTGTGCGAGATCTGGCATTGGGAGAGGTTCTGATGGAGGAGCCTGGAAAACTTCTCTGTCAGGTCACAGTACATGCAGGTGATCGCAAGAACCACAATCAGGAGCAGCCCAGATCAGGCCATGGAACAGTACCCAGAGACATACATTTGGCGCAGATTGGGGGCGAACCAGACAGGGCCAGTTCACATCACCCACTGGTGAATCTGAGCGCCAGAATGAAGTGTGGTCTGGGCCAGGTTTGGTTGCAAAACATAGCAGTACACATTATGGTTTGGACTGGTGCTGGCTGGGCTGGGCTGGGTTAGGCTATGGCCCCCACCAACCTGAGCTGGAATTTGGGGTGGGCCAAGCTAGACCAGGCTACAGCACCCACTGGCAAAAGCTGAGGTGAGGTAGGCCATGTCAAACTGGGCCATGGCACCCAACCAACACACGCAAGACCTGGAGGGGAGGGGACAAAGCTGGTAGGGAAATGTGGAGAGCTCCCCTGCTGGATCACCACTCCCATTGGAGAGCATGAGTTGGGATGGGGGCAGACCAGACCAAGCAGAGCTATAACACATATGGGCTTCATGTGAGCTGGACCAGGGAAAAACCAGGCTGGGTTGACTGTTCCTACTGATGCAAGTGTAAGTTAGAGTGGGTGTGGGTTGGGTGGGCTCTGCTGCAGCATCAGCTAGCAGATGCTTGCATAGGGGGCTAATTCTGTCAAGCCAAACTACAGAACCGCCTGGAGTATGCATGATCCTGGAGTGGGGGTGGGCCCAGGAAGGAAACAGTGAGCACCTCCCTCCTGGTTGCCACTCCGTCTGGTGAGCAGGAGAACCAGGACTTCGGCAGGCATGACTACACAGAGAGTGGTACCCATTGGCAGGTGGGTGGGCTGGATGGTGAGGCTGGTTGGGTTGAACTAGGCTTCGACGTCCATTGACATGTGTGTGAACTGAATGGGATGTGGGACAGACTGGACCAATCTACTGTACATACTGGCAAGCATTGCAACCAAGGCAGGGGGGCCTGATGAAAACTATTGGGAGTCGCTCCAACTAGGCTGCAGCTCCTAATGGTTTACATGGCCAAGTGTGTGGTGGGCAGGATTGGGATGAGCTCCAACACCCATTGGTTTGTATAGAAGATGGGGCTGGAAGCAGAACTGACCCAGCAATTGCAACCACCAGCATATGCATAGGCTGATAGGGGCGACAGACTGTGCCCGACCCTGTACTGGCAAGCACACCCAAGAATCTGGTCTAGGATCATTTCAGACAAAGTTTCTTTGGGGATCCCCCCCAATCAAACTGCCAGACTCCAAACCCCAACCATGAAGAAAATTGCAGGTGCCATGATCTGACCATGCAGTGCAAGTGTCAAAGCTGAACATCCTCAGAGGCTCAGACAGAGCAATGGACAGCATATCCAGGTGCACATGGAGAATATGGTAGTACATTGCAGCCTGCATAGAACACCTGGTACCACAACAGAAAACAGAACAAATTGATCAACTAGCCCAGCCAAGTGTTGGCAGTGAAAATCTGGGTAAGTGGCGACACTAAGGTGGGCTATGTCAGTCAGTAGATTCTGAAGAGATTCCATCATGCTTGGAATGGTGAGACTGGCAGCAGTTCAAAACTGTTGAACTATCAAAACCACTTCAGCAGTGCTCTTGGAGCATGCCCCACATCAGAGACCTTGGGATAGTTGAGAGAGTGAGTGTGGCTTCTCCCTTTGTCTCTCTCCTTCCCCCAGAAACAGGAAGGAAAAAAGAGAATGCGAAAACAATGGTTTGATCCACTTCCCTGTAGCCTTTGACCCTTTGAGCCCTGATCAAGTATGTAAAGATCATTAAAATAAAAATAATAATAATAATAAAATTTAAAAAACATGAAAAGTGAGGGGCAAGACCCAGGCCGAAAGAAGCTCATAGCCATCATTATTTTGTTTTTTCAATTAAAGTTTTTGCCTTGAGGCTATTGCATGTTCACACCGTTGTAGGTAATAACACCCACCTGTGAATGGCAGGAACCCAAGCTCTTATGCCTCCCCAGGATGCACATTAGCAGGAAGCTGGATAAGAAGCAGAGGGGTCAGGAGTTAAACCACACCCTCCCATATGGGATGCGGGCATCCCAAGTGATGCTCCAGCCACTGTATCTGGCACAGGCAGGAAGCCACAAACACCTCCAGACCTCCTCCTCTGATCTTATTCCTGTGGGTTGGTTCACCCATCAACATTGCCCACGAAGGCCCTCTTTCCAATAGCTAAGAAAGAAAAAGGAATGAAAATCCCAAGTAAATGTGCTGGGGTCCATGCAGTGGATGACACAAAGGTGTGAAGAGAGCAGCTCCCCTGTTTGGCAAGGCCCAGAGGAGCTTCCAGCTGTTTGGCAAGGCCAGCGGATGTCTCTCCAACCACCTTGATGCAGTCTCACCCCCTTTTGCATGGACACTCAACCACCCCACTAAGAATTCTGTAACCAGGGTCTGGCGTGGTGGGCTAGCAGCTAAAGTTCTCGCCTTGAATGCACTGGGATCCCATTCGGATGCCAGTTCTAATCCCGGCAGCCCCACTTCCCATCCAGCCCCATGCTTGTGGCTTGGGAAAGCAGTGAAGGATGGCCCAAAGCCTTGAGACCCTGTGCCCACGTGGGAGACCTTGAGGAATTTCCTGGCTCCTGGCTTCGGGTCGGCTCAGCACCAGCCATTGTAGTCACTTGGGGAGCGAATCAACAGATGCAAGACCTTCCTCTCTGTCTCTCCTCCTTTCTGTATATCTGACTTTGTAATAAAAATAAATAAATCTTTAAAAAAAAAAGAATTCTGTAACCTATTGAGGCATTGTTGTTTGCCCCTGACCTGGTCTTTGCAACTGGTTGAGCTTGGGAGTTAATGTTATTGATAATGTCTCAGTGAGTGGGCCTTTGACTACATACAGGAGTACAATTAAGCCCATGCCATTTCTGGACACCTTATTGTGTGCCTACCCATTGCCCTGGAATCTGGCCCAGACAAGTAGCATGCCTTCTGGGAAATGGCTTGATAAGAATCCTACAAACTAATGGAAGTGATGGGAGTATGACCTGAAACTTCTATAGCAATAAATATAGTTACTGTGACCTTAAAGGCTAGCCTGTCTTTGCAATTTCTTTGGAGCATAGGAAATGTATCTGATTTAGCCTCTCATATAATTTTTGGTTAGAGGAATTAAAGGATGCTTTTATTAATATTATAGAGATATGATTTTAATTATTGTTTGATTGTTTATGGGGTTACAGAAGCTGTAGTTGTAGGTGGGGTTAATATTTGAAACTTTTGTCTTGGATTTTTATGTTTTTTCCCTTGTGACATATTTCTCCCATTAAATGATGGCAAGTTGTGGAAATAGAAATGTAGTAGGAATGTATTACTGATTAGCAGGTAATCACACATGCCTTGGCCTTGGAGTCCTGGCTGTCGCTCCATTGCTACTACTGAAGAATGAACAATGGCTTGCTTTGAAGAATATGAATACAGTATTTTGCAGAATTATCTTTCTGCTTAGCCATGAAGTACAGACAGAATGACCAAATGTCTGTATATGCCCCCTTAGTCTTGAAGTAAAAATAGAACAATTAAATGTTTATGCAGAAGCTTGTGATGTGGCTGAGTAAATAGAAAAGGACAACTTCTTGAGCTGTTATGAGAAGGCACCAAGTGACAGTGTCCGTGTCTTTTCTTCTCATCCATGCCACACACCCTTCTCAAGCTCCAAACACGGCTGGAGCTGGCCTCAGCCACAAATGTCCCCTGGCTCAGGAGGAAATTATACATCTCAATGAAGCTTCTTTTTTTTTTTTTAATTAATTACATTGCATTATGTGAAACAGTTTCATAGGTTCTGGGATTCCCCCAACCCCTCCCCGTGCCCTCCCCCCATAGTGGATTCCTCCACTTTGTTGCAGTAGTACAGTTCAAATTCAGTCAAGATTCTCTGCATACATATACCAAGCATAGAGTCCAGCATCTTATTATCCAGATACATTCAACGGTTTCTTGGGGAGACCATCTCTGGTCTGAAGGTAGAGCTGGCAGAATATCATCCCAATCAATTGAAAGCCCCAACACAATATCAACAACAATTTACAACATTATGGAATTAATTGACATGGTATTGAGTAACCAATATGTTTTTTAAAATGCAAGTAAAGAAGTTTCTACAGACCTCCTCAGGGGCCCTCTACCCCTCAGAGGAAGGGGCCATATCAGACATTTCCCTATACCCTCTTTCACTGCGTTTTCTCAGCCTTAACCCTAACACTCCATAGTAACAGCCTATGGATTTGTAACCCTCCTCATCCTCACCTGTGCTGGACTTCTCTCCAAACCCACCACACACACTCTTAGGGATGGATGTATCTAATTGAATTCTTCTTGACAGCCCTACAGGACCTACTGAAGCCAATCCCTTATATGAGTAGCCGCTTACACATTAAATTGAAATGGCAGAGATTTCTTCATTTATTAAACCAATGAAGACCAGAGTAGACAGAGAGAATCTATGGAGAAGATGAAGTCCAAAACCATTATTCAAAGAATGGCTAGAACCTAGATTTTCTAAGGAAAGGAAGAAGTCATGTGAGTGTGATGGAGGTGGGATCTAGAACTCTCCATCAAAGTTCTGAAAAGTTCCCCCTTCTTCTCTCAGTCACAACTCAAGCCCCATTTAAGGGAAACTATAGCTCTAACAAGCCTCCTTAGGAGCTCAAGAACTTTCTGAAGTTGGTGTCTCAAGATTCTCAGATGTGGACTGTAACTGACTTCTTTAATTGGGCTTCTGGAAACCCAACAACCTTTGCAAAGGAAATCTCAAATCCTGGCCCCTTATCTTCCATCATCACAACTTCTGTCTAGTCATAGAAAATAAATAATAATAATAATAGTAAAATCCATGACTGGATATAATGAAGACATGGCAGGAAGAGTTAGGTTTAAATTAATTGAATACATGTGGTATTCCATAGTCTCCAAACTGCACAATTCATCTTAGTGGGAAAAGTCATTAGACTCCTATCAGGGTCACCTCTCTGCAAGCCTTTCGAGTGGAATTTTTTGGACCTGCAACCAGGAGAGAAATTCCACATTTAGAAGGAAAATAATTATTTTATAAGATGAGTTATCAGTCCCAAAATAATTTCTGATGGTTAAGAAAATATCCAAACCAAATTACATGTTTTGTTCAAGTTGATCCCATTACAGTCTCTGATACTCCTGTGAAGTCTTTATGTAACCCAGAGTGAGTCCCTCCCAACCACAAGAGGTCACAAGTAAGACAGGCAGCCTGACCCAGGCTTCATGCAGAGCAGATGTCCCCAGTACATGCCAACTAGGAGGCAGGAAGTATGCTGTTTGTGGCTTTAGCCTCTGATGGTCTGCTTATGTGAAGTTAACATGTAACTGGAACTGCTTTGAAAACTAAGCCATGTGATAGCAATTTCAAATTATTTCACTTTTAATTACTAACCAGTTAAAGCTGTTTGCGTGCAAGATGAAGAACACTTCAGAGGCTGTCAAGGTTTATAACATTCCTTGGGTGACAGGTGGTCTGAATATTTAAAGAACTTTTCTGTGCCCAAGATAACCTTGACTGGAAGAATGAACAGGGGAATTTTAATGGAAATACAACCTTTGCACACAAAGTTGGAGTTCATGAGACCTGAGCCCTGATGCAATGGACAATGGATGGAACCACTGGGCTTCCTTGAGAGGTCACATGGCAAAGCAAGGATGGGCTTGAAAGTTTTATGTTGAACAGGCCTGGACTAAGTAAGTTGAGCAAGTTGCTAAGACTCTCAGAGCTTCGAGTTATTTCTCTATGTGGGAAATATCGCCTGCTTGCAAGGTTGTCCTGCAAGCCAAATGAGATCACACATGTAAAGCGCTGTTGTCCTTAGTTGGCCACGTGGCTCTGCTACATCATGTAGAAGCAAAGGGAATTCCCCCTCTGAAGACCTCATCATCAAGCTTGCCCAAATGAGCTGACACTAAAAATATTAACAGGAAAAATGTGTGTGCAAATTTATTGCATTCAAGAACATGAATGCCACACACACCAAAAGAAAGGCCAGATGGTTAAAGCTTAGATGGTACTCAGCTGCAGGAAAGAATAAACTAAGGATTCCAGAAAGAGGTGGATATGGGTTTTGAGAGGTTGGGAGGAGATGCCCAGCCAACAAAGGCTGTCTTGCTGGATAAATAAAATCAGAAGAGCAGGAATGGCTTGTAACCAAGCTTCTCCAGATGAGAAGCCAGAACTTCAGAAGTCCCATTCTCTGCTTCGGCAGGACGCCAGGGAGGAGCACCCAGGACAGCTGCCTTGCTCCTGGAAGCTCCTCCCTCAATTCGTGAGAAACTGCAGAGACTCCTTCCTCGACTTGGGGATGCAAAGGGGGCAAGAGACAGGGAACAGCACAAGCTCAGAGAAACCGTGGAATCTCCTTTAGTTCAAAGCATTGAGGATGCCAAAGTACCATACTTTGCAGCATCACTGACTGAGGCCCAATAACCGCTACACAACAATTACTTTACTTACTGCTTTTATTCTTAAAAGTCATAATTGTGTGTTTCAAATGGGAGGTCAGGACATGTCCACTGCCTTTGACTTAAGCAAGAAGACCTACCTACCATGGCCCAGGAAAAAGCAGATGAGAGAAATTCAATCTCTGACTTCACCATAGTTACATAAATCCCGAAGATTTTTGTCTGTTCCTATCTTCTTCCCAATTTTCAACCCTTTCAGACAGAGTGGAATACCTCAGAAATTCAGTGTAGGGTACACATTTAGAAGCAAGGATTCCAAGATAATCTGGAGGTCCATTTTTTATGATCTTACACAAAATCACACGCCCAGTGCCTTAAGAACTGACCTCGGAAAGTGACTCACCACAGAGTCACAGAGGCCAACATATGTTTGGACCAGATGACTATGTGGCTAGACTGGATCCAAGGGAGAAATAGTCATAAATGAGGGCTATTGTTGACCTGGAGTCTCGAGTCTGATGAACACAGATCGGGCAGCCAACCCATTGGAAGGGTGATGGACTGTAAACAAAACAGGTATTTCAACAGTTTTCAGTTGCCTCCTCTGATGAAGGCTAAGGCTAGCACCTTATAAATCCATTGCACTTCGTCAGTTGCCCGTAAATTTCAGATGTGTCAGTTGGTGCTTACATCATGGGTGGACAACAGATGAGTATCTTAAGTTAGAGTCTGGTGATCAGAAACAGGAGAGATACAGGTCAGAATATTCAAAATAGTTTTGACAGCAAGACAGGACACTTAACCAACCAGGCAGGGACCCTACATCTGGAAGGACTGTCCCATTCCACAAAACTGGCCTGTTAGCAGCAGTGCCTGTTAGTTGAATATCCTGAGGAATTGATTTTCTTCACACTCGCGGCCAGAATGTGCATGAACCAGTTAGCATCAGCTTTGCACGAAAACTTGAATGCCAAGTTTAATCCCCTGTGATTGAAAAGAGCTGAGCTCTACCTCCCCTGAAACAGAACTCAACAGGCCTGTAATTATATGCGATGCCACCAGGAGCATGACTATAATACCATTTTACAACACAAAGGAGAACAATTGAGTTCCATTCATGAGAGGAAAGTACTACAACGATCCCTCTCTCTGTGGGACCGAAAGTGTACGTCACTGCAAATAGTTTTCCTGTAATTAATTTTTACGAAACCAACCATAAAGAATCATGCAGTTGATTTCTGCGGGTTTTTGCTTCTTCTTCTTCATGTGCCCTGAGGGAATTTTAGCAAGCCAGAGAAAGAGAAGCAGTGAATGGACCATTCTGGTTTCAGCGTGGGCAGATGAGTAAACAGATAAGAAGTCAATCTGTCTTAGCATCCCCCACTGACCTGCCTCCTGCATGTCCGCTCCCCCATGCTCCCCTCCTCAGACAAGACCCTGCAGAGCCCAATCCACTCCGAATGGATGAGACACTCCTCTTTCCAAGACCCCTAAGGAAACTCCTCTTGGGGTCTTTACCCGGTGACCCTACCTCACAGCTCAGCTTTATATGACTGAGCCGTGGTTTGCCTACATGTCCACAGGAGGAGCGATCCTGCTGCACTCTCCAAGATGCTGCCTGCTTCGTGCCTGACTGAGTGGATGGCTGCTTGCAGGGACCCCGGGGCAGCCCTGGGAGCACAGCCCACGCACGTGGGAAGGACGAGCCAAGAACATGGTGCCAACCAGAGTCCTCTGCCACAATCCTTGCCCCAGGTACTGGCAGGTGTCTGTCATCACAGCAGTGTCCCTCTGAGGGAACAAGAACCCTTCCTCTCCACCAGCCTTCACTTAGAATGTTATTAATTTTCCCTCCCAGACTCTGGTCCCAAGATGCTGTTCACATCCCCTTTTCTGTGAAAGATCCAGACCACTTGGTAGGGGAGGGGAGTGGTTGCTTTAGTTGATACAGATTTATTCTAGGACAACCAAAGTATCTTTCTGACCCTCTTACAGAACAGAGAGAAAACACAGATTTCATTTCTGGTAGGGCATGCTGCCATGCTTATGATGTACATTTATTTTCCATCTTTTAAATTCTCTGCACAGTAGACGTAGAGTGAAATGGATGTGTCCTCTCTGTGCACTCTTGGAAAATTATTGTAGAGAACATCCCCATTATTCTTTTTCCCTGAGATGAAACCCAGTTCCTTCCTGTCACGTGTCAGACAATTCAGAGAGAAAATACAATTAAGTAAATGTTCTACATAGAGCAATTGGCTTTTCATTAAAGTTTTCGTTGTAAGATCCCAATGTGAAAACAGTACATTTTTATTTCGGCAGTTTTCAATTTACACCGACGAGGAAGGCACCGCTTGTTTTTAATTGGCAGCAATTTATTCATCAATTAATTACATTAAAGAAATTACAAAGTTGGTGGCTGCTGTTAGGATAAACACGAGTCTTTCATGAAGGGCATTTGAAAGCACAAATACTCTGAGATTAACAGAACATGTGTTTGCAATACATAAATTCTGTCTAATCCATGGAGAGGGGTTCTTTTCAGTGCAGAGAACATCAGATTTGGTGCAAAGTCCTAAAACCCAGAGACACATGATACCCAAGCAGTAGCGATAAACACTTCTAAGATCTTCCCCCAGCTGCCTGAATTTGGGTGTAAACATATCAGTCCCACCTTCCTATTTGCAATTGTCCTCCACACTTGACTTTGGCATCTGCATTTCTCTCTGGAAGCACAGCCTGGTGCATTGTTGAGCCCAACCCATCGTTCTCAATACCAAGACACTTCAGACTATTTTATGGGAAAATCAAATTTAAAAATAAGTTTACTTGAGTGCAAATAAATTGGAGGGGCTGGTGTTTACGGTGTAGCAGTTTAAGCAGCCACCTGTGATGACAGCATCCCATATGGGCACCAGTTCGACTCTTAGCTCTTCCACTTCTAATCCAGCTCCCTGCCAATGTGCCTAGGATAACAGGGGAGGATGACCCAAGTGCTTGGGCCCCTGAACCCATGTGGGAGACCCAAATGAAACTCCTGGCTTCTGGCTTCAGCCTGGTCAAGTCCTGACAATTGTGGCCATCTGAGAGTGAACCAGCAGATAGAAGATTCTCTCTGTATCCTTCCCTCTCTCTGTGTAACTCTGCTTTTCAAACAAATCAATCTCTTTTTTTTTAAGAAAATCGAAATCCATTCATACAAGCAACGTTCAAAACACTCATAGAAATTTATATTCTAAAAAAGCCATGAATGATTTCAAAATGTTGTTGCACCAAGATCAACTCTTGGCTCCACTCCCTGTGAACTTCCTGGAGGAAGCCAGCCACACAAAGAACCTCCCAGCAGCCATTTGGGAGGGTCAAGGTGCATGAAAAATCAGCAGCAAAGCACCTCAGCCCTGCAGCATCGAAGTGCCAGGAGCACACCCGGCCAGCGGCACTTTGCATTTTTGCCAAAATTTTTCACATCTGTATTTATTTTCATTTTGCTTCAAAGAGAGACAGAGAAAGAGAGATAGAGACAGGTGGACAGAGACAGTCCACCCAACTCCCCAAATGTCCGTAACAGCCAGGGTTGCCCCAGACCAAAGCAAAGAGCCCAGGACTCCATCACCACAATCCTCCAGAGACAAGAAGGGTTGGAACTGGGAGTTCTGCCAGTGGGAGTTGAGGGTGTCACTAAATAAACACTGAGACGGGCCTTGAACAGTAAGGCTCAAGTTCAAAGGCCACTGAAGAGGGAAGGCAGCAGGCTCAGATTGGCACATAGCAAAAATAACTCTTGGAGCCTGGCACGGTTGCCTAGTGGCTAAAGTACTCACCTTGAAAATGCCAGGATCCAGTATGGGCGTCAGTTCTAATCCCGGTAGCTCCGCTTCCCATCCAGCTCCCTGCTTGTGGTCTGGGAAAGCAGTGAAGGACAGCACAAAGCCTTGGGATGCTGTACCCATGTGGGAGACTCAGAAGAAGCTCCTGCTTCCTGGCTTCGGATCAGCTCAGCTCTGGCCATTGTAGCCACTTGTGGAGTGAACCAGTGGATAGAAGATATTTGTATCTCTCCTTCTCTCTGTAAATCTAACTTTCCAATAAAAATAAACGAATTTGGAAATAAAGAGAGAAAGAGAGATACAGAGGAAGGAAGGAAGGAAGGAAGGAAGGAAGGAAGGAAGGAAGGAAGGAAGGAAGGAAGGACTGACTCTTGGGACCAACCTGTGGCACAGTGGGTTAAGCTATAGCACACAGTTCTAGCATCCTATATGGGCACTAGTTCAAGTCCTGGCTATTCCACTTCCAATCCAGCTCCCTAGGACTGTCCCTGGGAAAAAACAATGGAAGATAACCCAGGTGCTTGAGCCCCTGCGTCCATATAGAAGACCCAGGTGAAGCTCTTGGATCCTGGCTCGGATGTGGTCCAACTCTGGTTCTTGCGGTCATTTCAGGGGTGAACTAGCAGATGAAAAGATCATTCTCTCTCTGTCTCTCCCTCTCTGTGTAACTCTGCCTTTCAAATAAATGATCGTCAAAGAAGAAGAAGGAGAAGAAACGGCTCTGGCGGGAAGGATGTATTGCCTGCGGAAGGAGGCTGCGGAGAGGTGAGCTGGGAGGATCCTATGATCTTCCTGTCCCGCATCCCTTCTCTGGTGACCCTCATCAGGGCTCTGCCCTGTCCCCTCCCACCCAGGACATCCTCCCTATGAGATCCTTCAATATGGAGGACTGACCCAAAACCTGATAACTATTGCCTCCTCCACTTGCCCCTGGCGCCAGCTTCAGTCCTTGGGAAGTGGTGTGGTTTAAACACAATTCCATTCAGCTTTAGCTATTGGCACCTCTTGTCCCTGACAAGACAAGGGTGGCAGATGAACAGAAGCAGCCTGCTAGCTGATGCTGTCTGAGCAAATATGCTTGGCTGAGGTGCACAGACCAGCATGCGACTCAGCCATGCTGACCCCAGCAGGAAGTCATCATTCCATGCCTTACCTGCCCTCCGTTTTCACCATAACTGGTTTTCCTTTGGCAGTGGTACTTGGCTTAGTGCCGGCACTGGCTTTGTGGCTGCCATGGAAGGCACCTCCCAGACCTCCAACTCCACCCAGAGCCCCAGGTGTCACCCTCAGAAACCTAGCTCCCCCTATGCACAAGGACAGCATGATGGCAGAGCTCCCGGGGGGAGGGAGGAGTGAAAGAAAGGTCAGTGTCGAGTCAGTACCCACCAGTCCAAGCAGAGTCCTGGGCACTGCCAGCCATCCAGCATGGCTCCGCCTCAGATACAACAGGAGGGAAGCTAGAAAACCATTCCTCATACCAACTCCTCTCAGAAATGATGCAATGGCACATTGTAAGGACACCACGCCTGCTTAACTGACGGAATCCAAGTATATGGATGAGGCAGAAGAGAGGAGAGTAATAGATTAGAAATTGTGTAAGAAATCTGTCCCCAGGCCTGGGGCTGTGGCATAGTAGGCTAAGCCATCCCATAAGGGCACTAGTTTGAATCTCAACTGCTCCACTTCTGATCCAGCTTCCTGCTTATGGCGTGGAAAAACAATGAAGTAATAGTCCAAACCCTTGGTCCCCTCCACCCACAGGGGACACCCCAAAAAAACTCCTGGCTCCTGGCTTCAGGCTGACCCCGTTCAGGTAATTCCAAACATTTTGGAGTGAATCAGAATATTTCTCTTTCCATCTCTGCTTCTTTCTCTGTCTGTAAATCTGTCTTTCAAATAAAAATAAATAAATCTTGAGTCTGGTACGTGGTGGCCTAGTGACTAAGTCCTCACCTCGCAAGCACCAGGATCCGGTATGGGCACCAGTTCTATCCTGGTGGCCCCGCTTCCCATCCAGCTTTCTGCTTATGGCCTAGGAAAGCAGTCAAGGACGGCCCAAAGCCTTGGGACCCTACACCAGTGTGGGAGATCCAGAAAGAAGTTCCTGGCCCCTGGCTTCAGATCAGTTCAGCTCAGGCTGTTGTAGCCACTTGGGGAGTGAATCAGTGAATGCAAGATGTTTCTCTCTGTCTCTCCTCCCTTCTGTATATCTGACTTTCCAATAAAATACATACAAAATCTTCAAAATATAATTTAAAAATTTTTTAATAAATAAATCTTGAAGAAAAAAAATAATAGGGAGCCTGGTGCAGTTGCCTAGTGGCTAAAGTCCTCACTTTCTATGTACCGGGATCCCATATGGGCACCAGTTCATGTCCTAGCTGCTCCACTTCCCATCCAGCTCCCTGCTTGTGGCCTGGGAAAGCACAAAGCCTTGGGACCCTGTACCCACGTGGGAGACCCGGAAGAGCTCCTGGCTGGCTTTGGAGAGGTTCAGCTGCAGCTAGCTATTGTGACCATTTGGGGAGTGACTCAGCAGGTGGAAGACCTCTTTCTGTCTCTCCTCTCTGCGAATCTGCCTTTCAAATAAAAATCAATAAATCGTTAAAAATAAAGAAAGAAACACATCCCCACATGAACCCAAACGTAAAACAAAGCTGAACCTTTGCAAGGGTTTACTTGTAACAAGCTTTCGTCATGGAATCCCATAAAGGCACTGTCAATCAGGCGCTCTCGCAGAATTTTTTTTAAATCAGTTGAGACTTAATGAAAACGAATCCCAAGGCATAAAGAAATTAGACCGCATAACCATCTACGTGGTCTAATCATGACTTACAAGGATTCTCATGCTTGACAGAGGATTAAGATGCTGATGCCAAGTTTATGAGCTGAAGACATTGCAGCCGGATGACCCTGCACAGCTCTGCTCCAGGGTACACAATGGGTGGCGTTTAACTGCGAGCATTGAGTTGATGCGCCTTGGTCATCGGGTTAATCTGCCTTTTCATTAAGACCGGGGGATGCTACTAAAAGGCATTTCACCATGATGTGAAGATGACTTGGACCAGATGAGTGACAGCAGAGAATCTCTTTATCCCCCTGAGAAAATCCAGGGGCCTGAAGGTTGTTAGAAATCTCCGCATCTGTCACTAGGGGCTTAAACATCCCCAAAGAGCTTTTAGCAGGACAGGCCTGTAAGAGAGTTAACAGAGCAAAATGTGGGGTTCAGGCCAAGCTCGGAACGCCCACTTGGTGTTACAGCACAGTTGGCCTCACCAGATGTTGGAAGCCAAAGCGATCCTGAAAGATCTATATCTGTCTGGGAGATTATTACAAACACAGCCAGCTCCCCCAGCAAACTGTGAACAGGCAGTGAGCTCTCTGTAGCACTCCTCTGCCCTCTGCATGCCCTGAAATGCCCCCTCCTAACCCACCCCGCCAGACTGTCCCGCTGTTCTCACCTAAAGAAGAGAAAGGGGTCATTACCGCAGGTTCCATTTAAAGATTTGTTTATTTTTACTGGAAAATCAGATCTACAGAGTAAATGAGAGACAAAGAGAAAGATCTTCCATCTGCTAGTTCACTCCTCAAGTGACCACAATGGCAGGAGCTGAGCCAATCCAAAGCCAGGAGCCTCTTCCGGGTCTCCCACGCAGGTGCAGGGTCCCAAGGCTTTCCCCTTCTGCTTTCTCAGACCACAGTCAGGGAGCTGGAAGGGAAATTGAACAGTGGGGATATGAACCCACACCTACACGGGTCCCCAGCATATGCAAGGTGAGGACGTTAGCCACTAAACTACCATACCAGGACCTACAGTTTCCATTTTTAGACCTCTCTTCCTCCCACGACTGAAGCAATGGGGGTTTGCTGAGAAATCGCTTTGTATTTATTTACTTACTTGAAGGACAAAGTGACAGAACTACCCCCAAAAGACCGCAAGACCTGAGGCAGGCAGAAGCCAGGTGGCAGAACACGGGCACTTGGCCATCCTGCACTGCCTTCCCAGACGCATTAGCAGGAGGCTTGAACAGAAGCAGAGGAGCTGGGACTTGAACCAGCACTCCAATGTAGGATTCAGACACCACAAGCAGTGGTTTAGTTTGCTGTGCCACAGTACCACCCTTGCTGATCAGTTTCTAGCACCAGAAACATCCTTTAATGTCTCCATACACTTAGCACAGACCTGCTCAACTAGGCCGTGCCCTGGGCATTGGGAGAAATGATGGGACCCTTCTGGCTCTCCAAAAGAGGAACAGATGAGTAAGGGGTGAAGGGCCTCCCAGGAAACAGCTCAAAGGTGTGGGGAGAACAATCTTACAGACAAGGACGGTGACACGGGTCAATATAGACATTGGCCAAAGCCAATATCCTGGAGGAAGGCATCGCTACCCAAAGGAAAAAGCAGACATTTGGGAGACATGCATACACCTGGTTTTGCACCTGGTTTTCTTTGCAAGTTCAGTGCTGTAATGTCCACAGTTAAAATCAAGACTTGCTTGTGAAGGGTGGTATTTTTCCTTACATATTTTGTGTATACCTTCCAAAAACACCTGACCTTCCCAAACACCATAGTACTTGCCAAAAATCCAAAACATAAAATTTAAACAGTTTGAGGACAGCACAATGGGTCAACTGGCTAATCTTCCACCTGCAAGTGCTAGTATCCCATATGGGCACCAGTTCATGTCCCAGATGCTCCACTTCCCCTCCAGCTGCCTGCTTATGACTTGGGAAAGCAATGAGGACGGCCCAAGTCCTTGGTCCCCTGCACTTGCATGAGACACCTGAAAGAGGCTCTTGGCTTTAAATTTTCCCACCCTGCCTTGGAGGGAGAAGTTGGGAGGAGGTAAAAGCAAGCACAGTTTCCAACCAGAGATCCAGGTTCAGAGAGGTTAAAAATCTTATCAGAGGTTACACAGTAAATGAAAGAGCTCCGGGAACCAGGTCCCCATCAGGCTGACATGGGGGTCTTTCTACCATAATCTGGCCTGAAGACTCTGTCCCTGTTGGTCCTCTGGGGGAAAAAAATGGACTCACTTTTCAAGTCTTCAGTCCTTGGAGACTTGCATTTTGATAAAACAATAAAGCTTTGTTCAGTACTGGGGGAAAAAAAAAAAAAACTACAGTTTGCCTCGAGAAGCGGCTGTAGTGCTTTGCTGGGGCCCTTCCAGCTGCTTCTGGCTTTATTTAGTCGTGGTTGCCCTACAAAGAGAGGGGAGGAGCTGATGGAGGAGCATCAGTAATGAGCACAAGCCTGCAGCAGCTAAATCCTTTCCAAGAATCAAAGCTTTTGCTTTTCAGTCAAATGACAGGGCATGATGTTTTGGATGATTAAATCTGTGATGAAACTGGTTATAGAAACGATGGCAGAGCCAGTAGTGATTCGCACTTAAATCTGGACACGAAGACCTGCCACGGCTACTCCGTGGAGAACAAGTTCACCTCGTCACAGCCCTCTGCACATGGCAATATGCTCACCCTCGCACAGGGAATCAATAGCTCAAGAGAGAAAAGCAGATCTGGGTGAAAAACCATCTTATGCCATCCTTGGGTGTCCGCGGTTCTGCTCCAGGTGTGGGTCATTCAGTTGTCTGCAATGACCCTAATTAGCTGGCCTTCAGAGTCTGCCTAAGCTGACCCCTGAAGAGTCTTTGTTCTCTAACAATATTTACTTTTGAAATGAAGTTTTGCTTTCACAATAAATCATGCTTAGGATGCCAGGGTAGACAGCCCAAGCTCTCACAGCATAAAGCTGAGCTAAGATGTGATAATAACCTAGATTAGTTTGTTCCCTTGTAGAATGTCAAACCAGTTATTTACATCTCAAATACCCGTATGTGGGTCTGGGAGACAATCTGTAGCTCTAAAATTCTCTCATTTTGAATGAGTCCAACCCTAGTGCCCTGTGAACTATAGAGGCTATTAACCACGTTTTTAATAGGCATGAATTATTATCAATGAGTCATCCCAAGTGTTTATCTTAATGCATACCTTGTCCTATGAAGAATCTCCCAGAACACCTTACATGCTGCAGTGTGGATCCCAGCCACAAAATAATTGGGTTGAGTGATGCTTCGTTCCACTGTAATATCAAAGTGGTTTGTTTGTTTTTGTTTTTAATTTGCCATAGAAGGAAATCTAAAGCAGGTAGAACATTCGGGAAACAGAAATGCTTAAACCAGCTGTTTCCTTCTCCGCTTCCCCAGCTGTTGCCCCCAGGGCAGAGAGGGATGCAAAAATAATATCCTTCTTAGTGTTGGCAACTGAAATTTTTTTCTAAATGTTATTTTTAATAATTTTTACATATTTGATTAGGGTGTGAAGGGTCAAGGGCTAGAGGAAAGTGGGTGAGACCATTATTTTCACATTCTCTTTTTTCCTTCCTGTATCTAGGGGAAGGGGAGAAGCCCCACCCAGCCTCCCAACCATCCCAGGGTCCCCAGTGTGGGGCATGCTCAAGCGGTTTTGATAGTTCAACAGTTCTGAATTGCTGCTGATCTTTCCACTCCAATCACGATAAAAATTTTCTCCAGACTCCACTGGCTGACACAGTCCACCTTAGAGTCTCTGTTTGCCCAGGTATTCATCATGGGCGTCAGGTGTTTGTCTTGGCTATTAAGATTCCCACATCCATCTCAGAGTCCCATCTCTGGTCCTAGATTCCCATTTCCTGCTGCTGCACTCCCTGGAAAACAGCAGGTTATGTCTCCTGGTGCTGGGTCCTGCTTCCTACTTGGGAAACTTGGATTGAGTTCTTGGCTCCCAGCCTTCCTAGTTGTAGGCATCTGAGGGTGAACCAGAGGATGGAAGATCCTCTCTCTCTCTCTCACTATCAAATAGTTGAAAAGACAAATGTTTATGGGAAATTGATATAACAGATAATTTCATTTTGGTGCAAAAATATTTGAATTCCATGCAGCATTTTTTCATCATACACATGATCCAAGAACTCAGGGAGACTTCTCACACACTCAGATTTCAAAAACACAGCAAAATAGACTTACTTTTTAATTCCATTTTCCATGATTTTTTAAAATGTTGATATTTATTTGGAAGGTAGTTACAGAAAGAGAGACACAAAGAGAGAGAAAGGCCATCCATATCCTGGTTCATTCCCCAAATGGGTCCAAGCTCTAGGGCTGAGCCATGCTGAAACCAGAGTCCTCGAACTGCATCCACATCTCCCACCTGGATGCAGGGGCCCAAGTACTTGCACCCTCTTCTGCTGCTTGCCCAGGCACATTAGCAGGGCACTAGACAAGAAGGAGGACAGGGACCGGTACAACAGCCTAGTGGCTAAAGTCCTCACCTTGCACGTGCTGAATCCCATATGAGTACCCGTTCTGATCCTGGCAGCCTGCTTCCCATCCAGCTCCCTGCCTGTGGGCTGGAAAAGCAGTCAAGGATGGCCCAGAGCCTTGGGACCCTGTACCCACATGGGAGGCCCAGAAGAGGCTCCTGGCTCCTGGATTTGGATCAGGTCAGCTCTGACCATTGCAGCCACGTGGGGAGTGAATCAGCAGACAGAAGGTCTTCTTCTCTGTCTCTCCTTCTCTCTGTGTATCTGACTTTGCAATAAAAATAGAGATGAAGAAGGAGGAGGAGAAAAGCAGCTAGGATTCAAACCAGAATCCATTTGGGATGCCAGCATTGCATTCATCCACAGCACCACAACACAGGAGCCACAAACTTTTCTTTTCCATCTTTTTGAAAGTCAGAGAGACAGAACCCTCATCTGCCCCCTCACCCTCTAAATGCCCGTGACAACTAGGGCTGAGCAGAGGCCAGAACCAAGAAGGGGAGAGGTCGGCCCAAGTCTTCCATGTGAAGCAGAGGAAGCCAATGACTTGAACCCTCGACCACTGCCCTCCAAGGTCTGCTGTAGGGAAACAGAGCAGCAGTCAGAAATCAGAGCCAGGCACTGTTGCATGGGACATGGGCATCGCCACAGCTGGGCTGAACACACTCTCCCTCCACAGGCTTTCCGAAGTCTCCTTGCGTGTGGGGACAGACCAGCGGTACAGTGGAAAATGCCTCATAACTACTCTCTGGGGGAAAAGTGTATGCATGCATCAATAGATGCGTGTACCTGGGAAATAATACATACACTCATCGATACACTACCTATACAGCATCAACTTCACAACATGAAGGATTGTATCTTTCAATTTATAAGCAATTTAAAAAATACGCAAGGGGCCCAGCAGGGTGGCCTAGCGCTAAAGTCCTCGCCTTGAACATGCCAGGATCCCATATGTGCGCCAGTTCTAATCCTGGCAGCTCCACTTCCCATCCAGCTCCCTGCTTGTGGCCTGGGAAAGCAGTCGAGGACGGCCCAAAGCCTTGGGACCCTGCACCCCCATGGGAGACCCGGAAGAGCTCCTGGCTCCTGGCTTCAGATCGGCACAGCTCCAGCCATTACAGTCACTTTGGGAGTGAATCATCGGACAGAAGATCTTCCTCGCTGTCTCTCCTCTTCTCTCTCTCTCTCTATATATATATATATTTGATTTTGCAATAAAAATAAAATAAATCCTTAAAAGTACACAATATTCTTCATGATACAAATTTCACATAGCCAAAAGCCTCACACATGACTTTGGGGATTTTTGCCAATTTCTTGTACCAATATTGAGTTCACAGCTGACCGAAGGGAGGCTGGGGGGACCTGAATGTTTCTGTGACAACCATTTGGTGGACACTTGATCTAGGAATAAAAGGCAGGAAATCACAGATCCCCAGCTCCCGGGTGAGTGCTTGCTTGGGCTGGACTCACTGCAATCCTCTACCTTTCTGAGCAGGAACAGAGGATGTCCTACAGAAGAGGGCCCAGATCCTCCACTGAACCCTCAGCAAAATCTTGCTCCTTCCTCTTTGCCTGCACGGTGCAGGAGAAACGCAAACATCAACATTTCCAGAACTCAGAAAGTCTCTCATCTGGGATACTCAGAAGATGGCACAGCTCTTCCAAACACTCGTGTCACCCTTGAGTCAAGAAGGCAAGGCAGTAGAAACGATCATCATTTAAACACCTAACACGAGGAAGGGGTGGTGACCAGGAAAAGTCTACTCCAGGTGAGTAGAGTCCAAGAGAACAGTAGGGTTAAAACCGTGGTGAGGTTGAAAGAGGGTGGAATTATTAAGACGTGGAGCACAGTGCAAGGAATTACCATAGTTCTCCTGAGAGGGTGCTTACAAGACAGCAAAGCTTCCTATCACGACATTATCACCCCTCACCACCTGTGCTCCCTGCCACAATGACACTGTCACACACACCCTCACCAGAGCCAAGCAAATATCAGTGTCATGTTCCCGAACTTCCAAGACCATGCATAAAACAAATCTCTTTAAACTTTTAAACCTCAAACCAGATGTGATAGTTCAATGGTTAAATTCTCATCTTGAAAGTGCCAGGATCCCATATGGATGCTGGTTCATGTCCTGGCTGTTCATCTTCTCATCCAGCGCCCTGCTTGTGGTCTGGGAAAGCAGGATGGCTCAGAGCCTTGGGGCCCTGCACCCATGTGAGAGACCTGGAGGAGGTTCCTGGCTCCTGGCTCCTGGCTCCTGGCTTTGGATCAGCTCAGCCACAGCTGTTGCAGCTATTTATGGAGTCTCTCCTCTCTGTAAATCTGATCTACCATTCCAATAAAAATAAATAAACTTTAAAGAGGAAAAAAATCCTTTAAACCTCTTTATATGTTGCCCAGTCTCAGATTTTTGTAGGAGCAATAGAAAATGGGACAAGGCAGTAAATGTCCACCATATTGGCGTTTTAAAACATTGCATCAAAAAGAAGCATCTACAGTCACTTTTTTTTAAGATTTTATTCATTTTTATTACAAAGTCAGATATACAGAGAGGAGGAGAGACAGAGAGGAAGATCTTCCGTCCGATGATTCACTCCCCAAGTGAGCCGCAAAGGCCAGTGCTGCACTGATCTGAAGCTGGGAACCAGGAACCTCCTCCGGGTCTCCCACGTGGGTGCAGTGTCCCAAAGCTTTGGGCCGTCCTCGACTGCTTTCCCAGGCCACAAGCAGGGAGCTGGATGGGAAGTGGAGCTGCCGGGATTAGAACCGGCGCCCATATGGGATCCCGGGGCGTTCAAGGTGAGGACTTTAGCCGCTAGGCCATGCCACCGGGCCCAACAGTCACTTTTTAAAAAGGTGAAAATGCAAGTTTGCTTTTGTTTCCGTATTATTTTTTAAAAGTGGCCATGCTCCTCTCATCAAGTGGCAGGGTCTGTTTCTTTGCCTCTTAAATAGAGGCATAGAAGTGGTTCTAGCCAGGAGAATATTAGCAAATCTGCCACAAGCCAAGGCTGGCGAAGCGCTTGCATGCATGCTTGGTAAACTTTCTTTCTTGCCAGTAGGCGTACTTCTGCCATTGGGTATGCAGCTCATGGGTAATTAAAGGTAGGTGGCCACCATGCCACCATGCCACCTGTCCTCACATCAGCTGCCAGGCTTCAGTGGGCAGGTATAAGTCTTAGCTCAGCTGCCTGAACAGAATTACCTCCACTGACCCAGAGACTCGTGAAACAACCAGATGTAGTCTCTACATCTTAGAATCAATCATTATGCTACCAAAGTTGATTCCATGAAATTACCACTACACAAGGATTCGCATGCATAGAGACCAGATCTGAGGCAGGCCCAGGACAGAGCACGTGGTCTGGTGAAAGGTTACCAGTGACCTGAGGGGCTTTAACAATGGATGATTTGTAAATGTTCCTTTAGAGTTTTTCTTTTTTTAATAAAGACGTTTATTTTTGTTGCAAAGGCAGAGTTACAGACAGAATGACCTCCCATCTGCTGGTTCACTTCTCAAAAGGCTGCAATGGCTAGAGCTGAGCTGATCTGAACGTGAGAGCCAGGAGCTTCTTCTGGGTCTCTCACATGGGTGCAGGGTCCCAAGGCTTTGGGTCGTCCTCCACTGCTTTCCCAGGCCCAAGCAGGGGGATGGATGGGAAGTGGAACAGCCGGAACATAATATCTGAGATGCCAGCACCTATAGGATAAGTCAACTGAGCCATACACCAAACACTGAGTTTAGCCTTATAAGCTTTTTTTTTTAATTGAATTTAAAAGGAATGACCGGTGTCTGCCTGGAGTAGAGGTTCCAGGAGACAGGCCAGCTAAAAGGTCCCTCCCCGGCTCAGGAGAAAGCCCGGCTGCACACACGACTCCCATGACTTTGAACAATCCCAGAGCAAAGTCAAGATGCACGGATTTATCCAAAGTTATCTACGTTATCGCTTCAATTAAACATATGGCTGAGGGATCTAATGAAGAAGGCGTGAGTGATGGCCACGGGATCAATACAGCCTTTGTGAACTTATTGATTTAGCATTCTCCATGCAGTAGAATTGATTTATGTCCTCAGATTTATTTTGATAACTCAATGATAACTCTACTATTCCTGAATTAATGTCATCTTTTCTTCAGGCCAAAATGTTTTTTTCCTAGGCCAGGAGAAAACCTTATATCAAACCATGCTGATTTTGTTAAGCAATTCCATGCCTAACAGGATGCCATAAATCAAAGAGAACCATGTACCGCCATCATTGTAAATCATCCATGGCATGGAAAAGTACAACAGCATTCCTTTGTCAGTTTCATAATTCCATCATGTAAAACGTCCTCCCTGTCAAATCCCTGTCTCCCCATCCCTCGCCGAGGCAGCCATTTCATAGTGCAACAGATGATTGCAAAAGTACATTCATCTCCATCGCCCACAGCTTATACTTCCAAGAAGTGTGGGATCATGGGTCCCACGTCCTAATTAGCATGATCTTATTGGATGAGGCCATTGTCTTTGTGCAAGGTTATGTCTCAGGCATATCCAAGTAACTCAATTAGTTAATGCCACATAAATGGTCATATTTGAAAATGTTTTTTCAAGGGGGGGGAATAGTAATTCCCAATCAGATCTACAAATCCAAAGGGAAAAAAAAGAGAGAGATAGAGAAATCTTTCAATAAGATGACAGAATGGAACGGTCCAGCACATCAACACCTCTGGCCAAGCCACTGCGGCACAGCTCTGCCTTCTCCCCAGCTCACTGTGCCCACACTGTGCCACCATCCAGCCCAGGACAGCACCACTGCTCACTATACCTGGCCAGCCCCTCGAGCTGCCCCCTCCTACCACTGCTGCCTTTTTCAACCCATTTTCCACTTTGCAGCTAGAGAATTTTTTTTTAACGCAAATCTAATCAGGATGCTACTGCTTATTCTTTCCCATGGCTCTCAGAGAACAATCCTGGTAAATTCTCAGAATGTTCTCCAAGACCCTGCCTGCTGCTCCCTGCCTCGCTCACCCTGGCCTCTGGGCTCTGGGCTCCAGCTGAGCTGGGACTCGTCCCGGGTTCCACACATAAGCTGGCCCAGGCATCCATAGCACACCTTCCCCTTTGCCAAGCCAGTGCTTCCTCTAGGAAGAGTTCCCTGAGCCCAGACAAGGGTCAGACTCTTCCACAGCCCCTGTGACCCCTGGCCTGGTGTCTTCTCTGTTGCACTGCATCTCCTCAAGCACGGGGACCACAGGGCCTGGCGCAGACAGAGGCTCAGCACACTGATGCCAGCACATGAATAAGAGGAGCAGGGCTTTCACCATAAGATGGATGGTTAGATCTTAGGAGGCACCGAGGGGCCGTGGGGTGGGGGAAGGAGGTTACACCAAAGTCGCACCTGCCACTGAGACTTTTACAATGGAAGCAACTTCATTATTGAAAGCCTCAGATCAACAGAAGAGTTGCAAAACCATTACAAATGGGCTGCTATAGGCCTCACACCCGTCCCCCGTCATCACCCCTCACTCACCTGATGCAACATTCGCGTTTTGCCATGGCTTCCTGGTCATTCCACATGCGTGCTTAGATACACACTGGGATACACCTCCCAGACACACTCTCCTGGGGGTTTTTTCCTCTTTTTTTTCTTTACTATGAATCATTCAAAATAAGATGCCAACACCCTAACCCTTTGCCCTTCAATCTTAAACACATTCTCTTCTGCAGCCACCATGGTGACCAGCAAATCCAGGCACTGCGTCATTAGTACAATCACACTAGGTCATCATAATCCGGATTGAAACTTTATCAAATCCACGCAACTATTTAAATATTTTAAACTATTACCAGTCGTGACAGACCCTCATCTCAGAAGTCCTCTAGACATAGCAAGTTATAAAAATCCAATAAAACCCCAGCAGTGGACAAGTGTCGAGTGAAGAAAAACTCCCTAGAATTTCACTGAGCAGAAGCAAGGCATCTCTAAGCAAAATTCCAGAATAGCATAGACCCCTTGAGAAGACTCCAGAGACAGCAACCTTGGGCCTAAAAGACCTTCAGTAAGATCAAATCAACCCTACCTTTAATGCATCGCTCACAGCACTGAATGCATTGAGCCCATTTCCACGTGGAAGTCCCACTTCTCCGGACTGGCCCAGAGGGAGCTCCCCCAACAAGTTAATCAGGGAGGAGACAGGCCCGGTGAGGCCTGAGCCAAGCATAGCCGGGAGACCCATGAGAGGCCCATGGAGGCCGCTCACACTCACAAGGGTAATTTGAAGTATTTACAGCGGCCGATGGGCCTTGAATTAGTTATAGCTTCCAAAAGAAAATTTCACGGAATCCTGACAAAGCCAGCCCCACCGCCGGCTGCTCGCTGCTGGCTGGAGGTCAGGGAGGAGAACACGCTATTAGTCTGTATTAAGGAGCCAGCACCCTGGTAATGGCGTGCTGGCGTGTCATACAAATGCAGCTGGCCTGACCTTGACTGCCATTCAGCCCCCGCACTTCATCTTCAAAGGATACCGAAGAGGTTGCAGGAGGGGCCGCGGGATGATTAGCCCTTGCGGGAGGGTGCAAGCCTTCTAAATGGGGAAACAGCTAATTATACAGGAGGCCAATTAGTAAAAAGCAAGGAGGAAATGGACAGAGTGGCATATATGGAGATAAGATCATTTGGAGGTGAGTGAGGCCCCCAAAATTCTGCTTGAGACTTTGATAAGACAGCCATGTGGTTACTTTTTTATATTTTTAAATATTCATTTACTTTCACCAGAAAGTCATATTTACAAAGAGAAAGATCTTCTGTCTGCTGATTCACTCCTCAAGTGGCTGCATGGCCAATACTGGGCTGATATGACAAAAGGGCAAGGTCCCAAGGCTTTGGGCCATCCTCCAGTTTTTCCAGGCTACAAGTAGGGAGCTGGATGGGAAGTGGGGCAGCCGGGACACAAACTGGTGCCCATGCGGGATCCAGGCGCATGCAAGGTAAAGACTTTAGCCACTAGGTTACCACACCAGGCCCCCACGTGGTTACTTTTGAAAAAAAGCTCTTCAAAAGCTCAACAAACGCTCTGGGGAAAATAACAGGCAATGCTCAGCTAGGCAGTCCCAAGAACCTAGACAAATATGCACCTGCTTGAGACTGACCAAAAACATACACATTTAGCCAATTACAAAAGGTGTTTGATCCATGAAATAGAACAGGGTCCTCAGGACACCAATGCTGTGTGTGGCACAGTGCGCTAAGCCACTCACTGCCTGTAACGCTGGCATCCCATATGAGTCCCAGCTGCTCCACTTCCAATACCGCACACTGCTAATGCTCCAAGGAAGGCAATGGAAGATGCACCCAAGTGATTGGACCCAGGACCCTTGTGGAAGACCTGGATGGAGTCCAAGGTTCCCGGCATCAACCTGGCCCGGCCCTAGCCTTTGAGGCCATTTGGAGGGCGGGAGAAGGCTTAACTAGCAAATGAAAGAGCTCATGCTTGTTCGCGCTCTCTCTCTGTAATTCTATTTTTTTTAACAAATAAGTAAATCTCCTGAAAAATTATATAGAAAAGGGTCATAAGTCCAGTTGTCTATGGTGTCAGCACAAGCTGCCCTCAGTTAGGAGGCAATGGAGGGACTGCACCCCAGGATAGGGGTCAGCAGGTCATGGGATCAAAAGGTTACGGGGGCCAGCAGGTCATGGGGGTCAGCAGGTTGCAGAGGTCAGCAGGTCGCGGGGGTCAGCAGGTCACAGCCGCCAGTCACATGCAGTGCTATGAGCAACCCAAGATGCTTCTTCCTTTGTTAAATGATGGACAAGCATCACGAGCAGAAGAGTTCACAACATGTGTGCACATCACACGGAACCAGGCGTTCACAGAGTTCAGTGGGACACAGTCGCTTCCTTCCAGACCTGTAGTATCTACATCCGACCTGCACCGTGGGAGCACAACTGGATGCTGTCCTTGTGCCAGAAGATCGGATAGTTTACAAGCATAAACTATTTGCTTTCTTCCCCTTTTCAGAAAAGACCTCTCTCTCGCTTGCTCGCTGTCTCTGTCTCTGTCTTACACACACACACACACACACACACCCCTTCTGCTGTTATATATTGTCAAGGTGGCCAAGGAGCTGCACAAAACAATGGCAACAGTGTTTCTACGTCCCAAGCCGCCTGTGAACTACTCCTCTCCCACAGTCCTGAATGTGGACTGTTGGGTGGGGTGCAGGTGGACATGCTCCAAGAGGTGCCAAGTGCAAAGCCAAGCCCTGAGAAGACTCCCCAAGGGGGCTCCTCAGCACCTGCTGGCCGGCTGGAGAGGTGCCCCGGTCCCCTGGAGCCGGCTCCTGGGAGCCTCCCGCTTCACAGAGGCGTTTAGCGAATGCACCCAAGGGCCACACATGCACCAGGCCCAACGGAACACCACACTTGCCAATGTGAGGAACCACCAGGGGACCAGGGTGTACGGCACACCTCATCTCCATGGACTTCAGAGGGGGAAGAGGGGGAGTAAGAACGTGGACTGCAAAAGGAATGTTATTTTACTCATTTAGATATAACCCACAGGACTGTGAATCTATTTTTTTTAAGTTCCTTTTGAGTTTCCAAGGAGTCTATTATCTCAAAAATTAAAATGGTCATGGAGCTCAAAAGAAATATCTTGGTAACTGTGAATATTAGTGAAAATGAAAATTCTACTGTACATTTAAGTCTATAACATACAGGAAATTACCTGAATTCCAGGTTCATCTATATGGTCTCCCTCTAGTTTTGCGTTTTTGGTAAAAAGAGAACAAAACTTAAATCCGCAGCTTCTTTGCAGAGATGTGTTACCAGACTCGGCCACTAGGGGGTAGCATAACCCATTATTTTACCTCTTTCATGTCTTTTTTTTTTTTTTTTTTTTTTCGGGGTTCTAACCATTCCCTGATACTAATGTTGTACTCAAAGGAAAACCTGTGCATATAATAAAAAATTGTACATTGAATAATACAATGTGTTAGGTATAATATGTTGTATAACTAGTATTATGCCATATAATTGACAGCATTACTATATATGCTACAATATAAATTATTGAACTATATGATTACATATTGCACACATATGTAAGCTGGGAGGAGGTAGGATTGCATAGCATGCACATGTATGTAAAGTGTCACTGGAGCACAAGAAGTCAGTGGGAGTTCAGCTCTTCGTACTAAGGAAAGAGAGAGGCAGAGGCACTGCTTCGCGTTAGGGAGAACTGGGTGTAAAATAGCCAGAAAGCTCCAGACAGGCTCACGCCACCTGCAAAGCTGAGAGCTCACAGTGCAGGTGTGGACGGAGTCATGGGATGCAGAGGGTCATAGCCACGGACTCTGGGAGATGCTTGGCGGAGCTCAGAAACCAGCAGAAGGTGCTAGATGCCAGACAGAGAGCAGAGAGAGTGTGAGGGGGCTGGGGTCTGAGGTCGGGGTCTGAGGCCGAGCTCACAGCTGCAGGCCACGCCAGGTCAAGAGCCCAGGCATAAACAGCAGCAGACCAAAGCTCCAAATAGCCCAATGGCTAACACACACGGCATCTCAAAAATGTGCCTTTTCCCATTCAGTTCTAAAATAAGACCAGGTGGAGCTAAAATTCCAGCCTGCTCAGACTTTCTGGGACCTAAAAGCCCTGACTGTTTGGAGGCAGCTAATCTGGGAAGCATGTCTGTTGGCTTCCAACTTCACCTCCAGGGTGAGGATGGGGAGCCGTGCGCACAAAGGGCTTTCCCGGACCTTGATCTGTGCACCAGGATGGCCGATGCACAGCCAGAGCTGGAGCCACCTTCTGCGCAGCCCCAGCACAGGCAATACACCCGGGGCCCACTTGGAAGGGGCGCACTTGTCCTCTGAATCACTTCCTGCGCTCCCATCCAAGGCCTGGATGACATTCCTGTCAAATCCATCACGCAGAGGAAGAGGCGGAATCGGGTACCTTGCCCAAGGTCACAAGTGTGAGTGCTGGAGCTTGAGTTCCCAAATCATCTGTTCTTTCTGTTGCAGTCACTGCTCAGCAAAGTATTCCTCTAAGAGCCAGCAGGTACACCAAGGATCTTCAACAAGCTTCCAGAGGACAGTGGGTACTTAGCCCAGCACATCCCACATCTGAGCAGCAGCCAGGCTCTGTATGCACCTCCTAACCCTCCCGACTGCACCTTCCTGCTCCTGCACACCTGGGAGGCACCTGCCAACCCCAGAGGAGATGTGGACTGAGTTCCAAGCTCCCCACTTCAGCCCTGGTCCATCCCTAGCCAGCATGGGCTTTTAGAGAGCGAATCTGTGAACACTCACTCTTTCCTTTTCAAATAAGCAGATTTTAAAGCAAAAAAAAAAAATTCATAGAAGATGCATCTTATGAAAAGAACCTATGCATGAGTTTCAAGAAGAAAAGGTTATGCTAAAATAGACTCACTTTTTTACTCCATTTTCCACAGTTTAAGCATCCTGCTATAAACAGCAAGCTTTAATTTCACTTTTAAAAAAAAAATACATGTACATGAAAAGTGAAAAAAAGCACTAGTGGGCTAGTGGGGATCCAGGAGAAAGGGAGGAAGAAGATGAGGCCCAAGAATGAAGAGAGGGAAAACACAAAGTCTAAACACAAGGGCATCATGCCAGAGGCAGGGAAGAGGCGTCTGCTGCTGAGGTCATTGAGGGGTGGGCGGATAACTGCACCTGGCACACCGCACGCTGCGGGACAGATGCAGGATGAAGGCTGCTGTCCCAGCTCTTCCCCACTACAAGAGACAGGATGGGGTGAGGAGCGAGGGTGTCAGGGGTGAGGAGCGAGGGTGTCAGGGGTGAGGAGCGAGAGTGGCAGGGGTGAGGAGCGAGGGTCTCGGGACTGAGCAGAAGCAAAGCATCCCAGCACACTCATCTCTCCTGCTCTGTTCTGTGCTCTGATGAAAGAGGGAGCGAGGAGCATGTGACTAACAGGAGGAAAATGGTCCATCTCCGGCTGGAAAATGAGTGAAGTAGGTACAAGAGAAGCTGTAAATATGAGACTGGTCCCCTGAAAGGCCAGCAGTGTCCAGAGCAGAGACCCTGTGACAAGCCCTCAGGACAGATCAAGAGCCCTCCCATCCCCGATCTTGTTGCACCTGTTCATTAGCTTTGCACATCACGTCTACCTAATGCTTTGCCCCCCACCCATGGCCCCTTATGGCTGTCGAAGATGGCAGGGACATCACAGGTGAGCCCAGAAAAAACAGGGTTGTGAGCACAGAGACCAGCTCAGGGCCGCACAGTCTGCATCCACCAGGATCCACACATGCCTGAGGTGTGCATCTGTGAGCTCGCTTGCAGCTTGCTCCTGCTTAGATCAGAGAGCAAGCACCATCCTCCACCTTCCCCAGCAACAGTTCACCTCCTGCCCCTGCGTCGCTCCATATTTTTCCCTCGTGTCTTTCACTCCCAGCACAAATGCTACCATCTCCTCCAGGAAGCCTTCCCATCCCACCTCTCCCCACACAACCCACCCACCCCTCCAGAGCCAGCTGCCACCTGCCAGCTCAAGGGCCCCATGACACTTCAATGTACTTTTTAGTATCTGTTGGAGTAATACTCAGCTGCTGGAATGGAAAACCTGCTTCAGAGTAGCTCAGATAAACAGGCGTTTCTGTTTCTCACATGAGATGTCCCGAGGAAGGCAGCGATGGGGAAGGCCTGTAGTATCAGTGACAGCATCTTCACGGCAGCCTTTTGTCCTGGGCTTGTCACATGTTCCTGCAAGGCCTGGGCAGATAAAATCTCCTTCCACCCACTCCCCTTGGCATGTGGCTTCTAGAATGTGCTGAAAATGCGATGTCATGAGCCGGTAGCAGCTGTGCAGAACAGCTGTGCGGAGCCTTGCTTCCATCCCTTCTCAATAGGGCAGCCTCAGACCCTGGGGCTTGGTGCGCTTCTTCCCCAGAAACAAGGCATCCTTCAAAGCTGCACGGTGACCTAGTGCTTAAGTCCTTGCCTTGCATAGTGCTGGGCTCCCATATGGGTGCCGGTTCGTGTCCCAGCTGCTCCACTTCCCTTCCAGCTCCCTGCTTGTGGCCTGGGAAAGCAGTGAAGGATGACCCAGGATCCTGCAACAGCTTGGGAGACCCGGAAAGAAGCTCCTGGTTCCTGGCTTTGGATCGCCTCAGCTCCTGCCACTGTGGCCACCTGGAGAGTGAACTATAGGACAGAAGATCTTTGTCTATATCTCCTTCTGTTTATAAATCTACTTATCCAATAAAAAAAAGTACATCTTTTTAAAAAGACACCTCTTCCACTTAAAAAAAAAAAAAAAACCTGTGCCCAGCGAATTGTGCAGTGCCCGAGGTATGAGACCCAGGACGTGCTGCCTTTGGTGGCAGAGCAAGTGGGCTGTGAGCCACTGCATTAGTCCAGGGCAGCTTTGGAGAACCCTACACATCTTTTGCCCCTTGCTGCCACCTCCTGCACCTCATAGCTCATGCCTATACAATCTTGCTGGACGCAGACACTGGTAAGGCTGCAGCCCCAGAATGCTGTGGGCAGAAGTGTTGGCACCCCTGTGCACGGCAGTTGCCATAGTGACAATCAGCTGTCCACAGTGGGGGGCCTCCCTCAGAACTGCTTTATTAGTGAGCCCTCTTCACGGCCTCGTGGTTGCAGCCTGGCTGCCACACCGGCGGGCATCACACCTGCTGTCCAGCCAAGAAGAAAGGAGATCAGCAGACTTCTGAGAATCCATCACTGCAAACTGCTTGCAGGGCACCACCGCTGGCAGCAGCAGCTGGGAACTGAGCATTTGCCTCAGCTGGCTTCTGGATAGACAAGGAAAGGAAAGAGGTGGAGAATAGTTGGTGGGTCAGCCCAGGAACAGTGTCACCCCCACTCCTGAAGGCCCTAGTCACAGTGGTGTCTTTTGCTGCTGGGTTTGCGTGCTGTCATCTGCAAGGGGTCTGAACTGTCTGTCACTGTGCCATTCACAGAGCTGGGAACACGAGCATTTGGTGACTATGTGCTGGGTAGAAGGGATGCTGTGCCCTGCCCTGGAGCTGGAGGCCTCCTGGCAGGTGCAGCAAAGTGATGAAAGGTGCATCCTTTGTGGATCCCTGAGCTTCTCTCATTGGAAATCCATCTGCACAGCTTTGGCAAGGTGTCAGGCATGTGGTCTCATCAGCAGAAAGGGTTAAATAAACCATTCTGACCTCAGGTCTCCCGTTAAGATTCACTGGTGGGAGTTTCCATTTGGTGCCATCCAGGCAAGCAATTATGAGAATTAAGAATTCACCATCTCCCTGGCTATCCCCTTGATGTCATTAGAATAAAGACAGCAATGACATTGCCAACGACCCAGACGGTGGAGAAACCTCGGATTAAGCCACAGAGACCCTTGCCTCGAAATCCTATAACGAGGCATTAACACGCGTTCAGGCTGCAGAATTGGATTTAAACCCAGCTCTCACGTGCTCCTCCAACCTCACCCTTTCCCCACACCTAATCTCATTTTGTTCTCAGCATATTGAAAAGAATAGGAATGCAACTGCCGTGGAAAGTGACTGAGTGAGCGCTTTTCACTTGAGAAAGGTTCTTCACAAAGCAAAAGTGCATTAAAGGCAGAAGTCTCAGTCTTACCATTCCTCCTGCCCTGGGAGACAAACGCTTTTGCCACAATTCACAGCTTCAGGGACCTGCTTGGGGCAGGGTGTAGAGGAGAGGGGTGAGAGGGGCTGGGAGGGGTACAGCCACTCGACCTTCCCCTGGTCCCAGCCCTGAGAACACAGCACCAGGAAGGAGGCGGGACAGGGCCAGTCCCGCGGCCCTGTGGCCCTCGGGCTCTGCTCCGCCTTTCCCCACCCATGCCAGTGAAACAATATCTTCAGGCGCAGCAGTGACCAGTGGCGACACCTGCAACGACATGTTGAGTCTCAATACGCCTGTGCCATTGGACTTCTCGACCTCCCTGGAGGCCACAGGACTTCTGTGACTTGCCCCCACTGTACAGATGAGAACACTGAGGCTCAAAGAAATTAGATCGAGGACCACACAGCTGGAGGGACAAGCCTGGACTCAAACTCACCAAAACCTCTTGCTTCCTCAGGGCACCCCATAGCTTAGAGCAAAGCAGTGCTTCTCAGTGTCCTAGGAGAGACCCAGCTGGGGAGTTTGAGGATTCCACTGCCACCAGCAGGATTTGAATCTCTGGGCATGGAACTGGTAAGTCGCTACGATCTGGAGGTCAGCATCTCCTGAAATTCACCCACTGAAAGCCAACCCCCGGTGTGATGACCTGTGGCAGGTGAGAACTGCTCTACATTAGGGTGAAGGCCTTTGTGGCAGGCTTCCCCTGCAAGCCAGAATGTAGGCTCCCCTTACGCTCGGAATCTGTGCTGTTCTTGGCCTTGCCTGCCTCTGGCATCATGAGCAGTGCCTGTTGCCTGTAAGCTGCCCCGTCTAAGGTGGCATGGTACAGCAACAGGGAAGGGCTAAGACACACAGGCATCGGAACCTGCGAGGGGCATCCTGGTACTATGCCTCCTTGCTGCCTGACTCTGAGACACAGCCAACCCGCCCACATCCTGGTGCCCACCAGAGCCAGCGGACACCAACACACTGAGTGACTCAAAGGGACTCAACCGTGTACCACAGCCCAAACAGACCCGGGACTTCGCCCAGCAAAACCCAAAACTGGCTGGCTGCTCCAGGCCACAATTCTATGGGGGGTCATGCCACTGTTCACTTTTGCTATTCACTCAAGATGCATTGTGTAAGCGCTGTGTGCAGGGCTGTCAGCACAGGGCGGAAGCTAGCTCCTTCCACCCACGGGGCTATCCTGCAGTTCCCTGACCTCCAGCCAAGAACAGCCAAGCTGTTATGAGCACTGACAGACAAAAAGCAGCAGCCATGGGCTCCTCAAGTGCCCACTGGGTGCCCAGCGCAGGAGGGCTGCAAGAGGCCAACAGGAGTGATCCCCAAGGTCAAGGACCTTTGTGCACAGAAGGAGCTTGAGTTCCAGCAGGACAACCTTCCTGCAGGTGGCAGAGCCAGAAGCATTATCCCCATGCCAGATCCCAGGATATATGACTCAGCAGCCACCATGGCAACGGGCACTGATAGGAGTATGGAGACACAGCCAATCAGGTCATCTTTGGCAGACAAGGGCCAACAGGGTGGCCAGCATCCCATCCCCAACAAAACAGCTTCCAGTTGGTTTTATCACCTGGTAAGGTGAACTAGAGTACCTTTCTCCTAGAGTCATTGGCAAGGTCGACCATTACAATGACCCCTGGTGGAAATCCCCGCATGGCTCAGGTGCAGCAACCAACCACCACATCACCCACCTTACCATGGATCCCTCTTGACCAAGGTGGTAGCAAGGGCCCCATTAGTGTGTGCCCTGTTGTCCAGAGAAGGAAGCTGATTTTCCAGAAAGGTCAAGGGATTATTACGCAGTCACAGCCAACACATTAACACAGCCAACCTCAGTTCAGGCCTGTCTGATTCCAGCGTCCACTCCCTGTACATGAGAAACACCATACCACTGAAGTCAGTAAGCGGGAGCCTGTGACCTCCAGAGATCTATGAACTTGAATGGGGAAGGAATCACAGCAGTGTTCTGTAGCATGGGGGCGGGGGTTGGTGAGGGAGGCAGGCCGTGGGACGCCTCAGGCCCCGCAGGGATATATTTCATCACTGACATTATTGGAAGTCAATGGTGTGTGCAATAATAAAAGCAAGACTGGCTTCAATCTTGTTATTGTTTATAAATTTGCTACAGACCATGTACCCCCTTGTGCCTAATTAAGATTCAGCGTTTCTCTTGATCATGAATGTTAAGTACCCTGAAAGAATTCATAAAAGTACTGTGAACCTACCAAAGTCACAGCTATGTCATATCACATGGCAGATGGTGTGACATCCCAAGTATGTAGTTTGGAGGTAGGCGTTGTGGCACAGCACGTTAAGCTGTCATTTGGGACACCTACAGTTCCTATCAGAGTGCTGGTTTGAATGCCACCCCTGCGTCCAGTCCCTGCTCCCTGCTAAGATATCCTGGCAGGCAGCAGAAGGTGGCTCATGGGTCTAAGTCCCTTCCGGCCCATGGGAGACCTGGAGGACCAGAGATCCAGGCTGCTGGCTTCAGTCTTACAATCCTGTTTGCTGCAAGTATTTGGGAAATGAACTGACAGAGAGATTCTCTTCCTCTCTCCTTTTCTCCCTCCCTCTCTCTCTTTCTCTTCTGTTACTCTCTCTTTCAAGTAGATGAAAATAAATTTGAAAAATATTTTTAAGTATACATGTATCACTTATACCCATAACCACTGCAAAATTAAGGTGATTGCAAGGCCTGCTGGATGTCTTTATTCGGTGAGTTGATACAGGGGTGAGCTCTTACCACCGCCACAGACTGGGCTTTCTATTTTTTGGGGGATTTGGACACCCTGTGTGATCGGCTGCTTTTGTAATCGTGTGACTTGTAAAGGGGATCCCCAGGCTCCCTTAGGCTCAGGAAGAAGCTGCAAGGGTCCACTCTCCCAGATGAAGGTGCAGCCCACTTCTGGGAAAATTAGCATCATTATGCTATTTCATTTCGCATGTTTGTAACTTCTCTCCCCAGATAAATGAGCAGCTCTTGAGAGCAGGAACAGAATCATATAGTTCTCATTCCTTCCTCGGGCCCTTCAAAAGCGTGATCATTTGTCCTTGGTCTGCTGATCCCCGATGGATGCCCTTCAAACCTCCAAGGTCTAAACCTAGCCACGGGGCTCAGGGACTGGGCGACAGACGACGCGGCAGGAGCAGGCGTGGCACTCAGCTCAAGCCTTCCGGCTGGTGGGTAATCCTTGGGGATGTGCCACTGGGGCTTGCTTCCGAGAGACTAAATATAGCTGTCAGGGAACTGGTCCACAGGAATTTTCCATTCAGACTGACAGGGCAAGGCACAGTGCCCAAATGCCATGGGAACTGCAGCCATCTCCAAGCTGAGAAAATCCTCCAGGACACGATGGCATCTTTTTGTTTTGCCCTGGGAGTCAAGTTTTCAGCAAAGAATTGCATCTTCCTCAGAACTCACAGGACTCCAGACTGCGACACTAGGGAGCCAAAGAGAGTCCGGGACAAGGTTCTACTTGATACAGTGAAACTCCGACAGGTCCTCTTGTCCTGGCTGTGTAATAAGCACCCAAGGCCTCACAGAACTGAGGTGTCAACACTTCTCCGGGAGCTCAGATTCTGTGGGTCAAGATTTCAGGCACAGGCCTGGCGCCATGGCCTAGCGGCTAAAGTCCTCACCTTGAACGCGCCGGGATCCCATGTGGGCACTGGTTCTAATCCCGGCAGCTCCACTTCCCATCCAGCGCCCTGCTTGTGGTCTGGGAAAGCAGTCGAGGACGGCCCAATGCCTTGGGACCCTGCACCCATGTGGGAGACCTGGAGGAGATTCCTGGCTCCTGGCTTCGGATCGGCAGAGCACCAACTGTTGCGGTCTCTTGGGGGGTGAATCATCGGACGGAGGATTTTCCTCTCTGTCTCTCCTCCTCTTTGTGTATCTGACTTTGTAATAAAAATAAAATAAATCTTAAAAAAAAAAAATTCAGGCACAATGGGGCCAGCTCTTCCACTCTCTGTAATGTCTGGAGTTCCCAAGCTGGATTTCGCTCTTGCATATCTAGTGCGGGGGCTGGGTCCGTTGCAGGGCCAGCCAGCACACCGACACGCGGCCTGTGCTTGTGCCTTGTGTTCTTCATGACTCCACGGCTGAACTCTCAAAGGAGGCTGCCCAGCAAGGTTCTAGACAAGAAGCATTGTGAATGCACAAAGACACAGCATAGCTTCTTCAGATCCAGCCCACGCGTCCACCACCACCATCTCCAAAATGCCTACAATAGCCAGAACTGGGCCAGGACAAAGTCAGGAGCCATGAACTCCATTCCAGTCTTCTGCATGAGCGGCAGGGACCCAGGGATTTGAGCCATCCCTGCTGCCTCTCACGGCCTGCATAAGCAGGAAGCTATGTCGGGATTGAAAAAAAAGCCAGAACATGAACCAGGCACACTGACAAGAGCTGCAAGCACCCCAAGTGGCACCCTAACTGATGCTCCCAATGCCTGCCCCTGTAGCCATATTTCAAAACTACTAGACAGACCAAGAGACAGGTTACTACTCCCAGGCTTCAAGGGCCACCAGCAGGCTAGATATGAGCTGGCCACTGGCCGCTGATCTGAGTGGGAGAAGAAGAGATTGGCATGTGACCCCCTACAAGCCCGTCCTTCATGGTTGTCTCTGCACTAGAGCAGTTCCCAGGAGGACCCAGCAGCCTCTGTTTCCCAGATGAAGAGAATCCCCCAGACACGGTCCCCCACCACCCCCGCCTGCATTCCCTTTCCTCCTGAGTATCTCTTCATCACCCAAGTCCCCTCTGGCAGAAAACCTGCTCCCCCAAAGTCCCCTTCTGCATGCTGGCGTGCTTGCTGCTCCTGTATGAAGACACATCACTCATGTTTTGCTGCAGACACCCTTGGCTGTCACTGTTGCTTACATAAGAGAGCTTGGAAGAACGGATGGAACGCTGCAGAGGCGCCTTGGCTGATACCCTGGCACACGCACCTGCAGCTGCTTTGTGCCACAGGCCGTGAAGCTGGAAGCAGAGAGAAAGCTCATGGAAGGGGACTGACTGGAGGCTTGTTCCTTGGCATCTTCAGAAAACAAAGTCACTCCTCTGTGGTCCAACATTTGAAGAAATCGGAAGAGGAAGAGAGGAAGCAAGGCACTGTCTATAGGAAGTCCCGCCCACAGAAAGAAGGGACATGCCACCTGAGACACAATGGCATGCGCAGAGAAGGCAAGACGGGGCCTATTCCCTCAGCAGCGAGCCCACAGCCCAGCAGCTAGATACGGGCCACATCTGCCCCAACAACACCCTTGTCTTCTTTGATAAACAAACAATTCTTTTCCAGGTGACCCTGGTAAGCGGGGTCTGATCTAGCACGAGTCCTGTTGACATCACCCATCAGTCCAAGGATACATGGACACCAGGCCAGTCCACTCAGGAACACATCCCAACAAGGAAGCTGGGAGGAGAGGCAGTGTGGGGCCCAGAGCCCGAGCCCTTTGATGAGCATCTCTCCAACCCCAACTCTCCTTATGTCATTGGTAAAATGGAGTTGACCATATCCAGCTCGTAGGTTGGCACTAGGAGTAAGGCAAGCTTAGAACAGTGCTGGGATATACAAAGTGCTCAGCCTAGGACTGCTCTTGCTGCAAACGTGGCGGCTGCAGAACTACCTGTGCTATTGCAGAAGGCCACCCTGAGAGAACCAGGTCAAGGGTGGCAGCATGACAACAACCTGAGCACAGGAAGCCAAGCAGCAATCCAGCCTTCGGCAGTGATTAAGGAAGTCAGAAATGTACCTGTGCTAAATTGCTAAAGATGTATTTTATTTATTTGAAAAGCAGAGTGGAGAGGCAGAGAGAGCAAGGAGACTACCCCTCCTCTGGCTCACTCCCCCAGTGGCCACAATGGCTGAGGCTGCATCAGGCTGAAGGCAGGAGCCAATAGCTCCTTCCAGTCCCTCACGTGAGTGGCAGGAGCCCAGGCATGTGTGCCATCTTCCACTGCTTCTGTAGGTGCAGTAGCACGGCAGAGCAGCCAGCCAGTGGGGTTTAAGTCATCGTACCACAACCACCAGCCCCTTTGCAAAGTTCAATCTGGCTTGAGTTTGATTTCTGTTTATGTCACCTGAAGAACATCTGAGTTACGTGCTTTATTAAAAATCAGCATGATACCAAGAGTCATGGCCATAGTGCATGTCCTCAATGACAAAGTCCGCCCGTTGAAATAATGCTGAAGATATACAGGAGATATAATCTGAAGATACACAGGAAGAACAAAACCTATTTAAATAACAGTTGTTAAAAATGTCCAAAAAAAAAAAAAGGCCAGGGATAACCATATGAAGAAACATGTAGAACCTTCATGAAAACAATTTTTGAAGTTCTGATGAGGGTAGTACATACATTTTTCAAAACGAGGCAGAAGATGTGGCAGAGGGAAAGAACAGGCATGTGGTGCCTGGAAACGAGGACCAGAGAAGCAGGTAAAAGAGAAGCACCTGGGCCAGAGAAAGGCTCTGCTCGCACGTCTTCATGTGCCACAAGAGTGTGGATGCAGGTGGTCCCCCACGCCCTGAGACTCACAGTCAGGGCACGGCCAGGGAGGAGCCAGCCTGCCTCTGAGTCCCCGGGGTCAGTTGGTCTGCAGAGTGCTGGGGTGAGCAGCAGCCCTGGGGAACGGAACACGTCCCAGTGTTGGACTCTGGGCAGCATAAGCAGCACTCCCCTTAAGCCTGAAAACCTGAGCATCCCACGCCTACCGCCCCTCTTCCCACACCTGCCCATCTCAGTTCCCAGCTCACACAGCAGGTTCATTTTCTCTTTTTATTATTATTATTATTTTATTTTTGATACTTTTTATGTAGTTGAAAAGGATATATACCCATGTGGACCACTGATTAGGCAGGGGAGCATCAAGGCATGGGCAAAAGCAGGTGACACTAATGCTTCTAACTTCTTTTTTCCCCTGTACCTGTGGAGAACAGTAGAGAAGGGAAGGGGTCCACTCTCAGCAGCCAAACCACATCAGTACCCAGGGATGGGGGACAGATGCCCACTATCATCCTAGGATCCCCAATGTGGACAAGAGTGTTCCAGGAGTATTGCTTAAGTGGTTTTATACATACTGGCAAGCATGGGAACCAGGATAGGGGGCAGGCATAACGGGGGTCATGGGGAGTCGCCCCAACTAGGCTGCAGCTTCCACTGTTTTGCGTGAGGACCGAGTATGAAGTGGGCAAGATTGGGCTGGACTGCAACAACCATTGGTTTGCGTGGAAGACAGGGCTGGAAACAGAACTGTCCCAGCAATTGCAATGACCAGCATGTGCATAAGCTGACTGGGGCGACGGATGGTGCCGGACCCTGTACTGGCAATACATACAAGAATCAAGTCTGGGATCACCTCAGACGAAGTTTCTTTGTAGATCCCTCCAACTGAACTGCTGATCTCAGAACCCCAACCATAAGAGACTATGTCAGCCAGTGGATTCTGAAGAGATTTCATCGTGATTGGAATGGCAAGATTAGCAGCAATTCAGAACTATTGAACTATCAAAACTGCTTGAGCAGGACCTTTGGAGCGTGCCCCACGTTGGGGACCTGGGATGGGTGGGAGGCTGGGTGGGGCTTCTCCCTTTGTTTCTCCCCTGACCCCAGATACAGGGGAAAAGAAATGATGATATTAGTGTGGAAACAATGGTCGTACCCACTTTACTGTAGCCCTTGACCCTTTGTACCCTAATCAACTATGTAAGCTTATAAAAAAATGGAATGAAAAAAAGGTTTTAAAGGAAAAAAAAATAAGTGGCTTTGGCAATTGCTCCAAATGCTGTTGATTTCATTGCTCCAAGCTTGAGCAACTCCTTGCAAGGTCCAGTAGCTGCATCCACTGTCCACTTGCCCAGATACTCACTGTCAAAGCTTGGCCAGGAGAGTTATCCAATTTGTTCTGCCCTCCATCCTCTGACATGGTACTTGATGTCCTCTGCAAACCTCAATGAGCTGGCAATCATGTCCCCATATGCATCTGAGCATGCTGTCTGTTGCACAGGCATCAACAATTGAGGAGACCCAGTCCTGATACATATAGCCCAAGGTTGGACCACAGATACTGTGATTTTTCCCTGTGGCAGGAGTTTTGAGTCCAGCAATCCAGTTGGTGGGGTCCCCCAAGAAACCTCACCTGAGGTGACACCAAACCTGACTCCTGTATATTCCAGCCAGCCAGTGTGGAGTCTGGCTCAGTCCATCACACTTATCAGGCCACACACATGTTGATGGTTGCAGTCGCCCAATCAGTTCTGCTCCCAATCCCATCTCATATGCAAATCATTGGATGCTGCAGCCCAGCAAAACCTTGCCCACCACACACTTGGCCATCAAGCACGCCAGTGGGAACTTCAGCCTCATCGGGGTAACCCCCAGAAAGCCACACCAGGCCTACCCCAGCCCTGTTTCCTGCATATGCTGGTATGTTCAGCAGACTAGTCTAGGCGGTCCCACATCCCATCCAGTTCTCATACACACCCATGGGTGCTATAGTCTCCCTCAGCCCGAATGACTCCACTATCCAGCCCACACACTGTGGGTGCTGCCATCTTGTCCAGTCAAGCCTACTCCCACCCCTGGTTCTCATGCTCACCAGTGAGAGATGCAACCAAGAAGAGGAGTACCCAGTTTTGCTGCTATGATCCAGTCTGACATGACTTGCTCCTATTCCCAGCACTTGCCATCAGAAGCTATGGCAAAACCCAACCAGCCTGAACTTATTTTGGCTCTTGCATATGCCAGCAGATACAGTGGCCTAACACAGCCTGGCTCTCCCCCTAACCCAGCTCACACACAGATCAACAGATGTTGTAGCCCTGCCCAGCCTTGTCCAGTCCCCTACCCCAGCTCTTATACTCACCAGCAGGGGAGCCTCCGCAGCCCCCTAACAGGGTCACTCCCATCCCAAGGTCTAGTGTGCACCAAGGCATGCTGCAGCCCAGTCTGGGATAGCCTCACTGGCAAGTGTTGTGGCCTGGCTCCACTGGCAGGTACTATAACCCAGCCTCAGCTCTCAGGCTCACTGGGGCAGGCTGCATCCTGACAAAGGAATTCTCCACGTTTCTCTATTAGACCACCTCCAAGCCACAGATCTCACAAGTGCCAGTGTGAGCTTGGCCTCCTGTCCTGACGTTCACTAGGTGCCCAACTGGCCAACACCCATTCCAGCTCTTACCGATGGATGCCAAAGCCTAGCCCCACCTGGTCCATTCCCAGACATGGCTCTTATGTGGTTCAGTGGGTACTATCACCTAGGCCAGCCTGTTCATTACAGGTGCTATGACCTAGCCAATTATGGTACACACCCAGACCCAGCCCACACACATGACAAGCAATGCTGCAGTCATGTCCAGCCTGTTCCACGCTTCACCAATCCCAACTCTTTCATTCACCAGTGGGAACTGCAGCCCAGCAGGGGAGTCCCCTTAGCTCCCCAGCCAAGCTCGCTCCAGCTACAGATTTTGTGCGTGCCAGTGGTTGCTCCAACCCAGACAGGCATGGCCCACCCTTGTCTTTGCCCTTGCCATTGGATGCTGCAGCCTGGCCTGGCCTGGCCTGGCTCTCCCTGAGTCCCAACTCTCACCAGTGGGTGCTGCAGCCTAGCCCTGTACAGCCTGCCCCCATCCCTGTCTCTCACTGCAACCGGCAGGTAAAGCAGCCTAGCCCAGCATGGCCTGCACACTGTCCTGGCACCCACACATGCCAGTATGTGTTACAGCTTGGTCTGACCCTGCCCAGTCCACCTCCGAAGCCAGCCCCCACACCTGCTGACAAGTGGAACAGTCTTTCACGGTCTGGGCTGTTCCCAGCCCCAATTCTTGTGCTAACCAGAGAGAGTTGCAAGAGCAGGTTCATTGTCATGAACTTGGTTCTCTCTCTTTAGCTCCCAGAGAAGAAAGAAATCCAGGCACAAATATCCATGGTCCTGAGCACCCATCACATCATTTCAAAGCAACGATTTCATGGCTTTTAGGTGAGAGATGCAAGAATTCAAATCTGGTCCAGGTTGGTGTTTCATCCTCCACCCTTAGGAGGCAGCTTGAAAGATATGTGCCTGCTTGTTTGATGTGAAGACATAAGAGCATCGGGACAGAGACGATCCCATCTGATCCAGCTGCCTGCAAATCTCTGCCTGACTTCCTTCCTTTCGGCTGAAGGCATTGAAACCCTCCTTTAAAATGCAAATATCATCTGGGAAACTTGACACATAAATCATTGTTTGGCAGACATGCCCACAGGCCCATAATCTGAGGCAGCTTATCCATCATTGCTGCCAATCTCCACGCTATGCTACCTGGAGACGTGTCTGGACTAGACAAGGATGGGGTGGGGACACCTGGGTTCTGAACTCCATGCTTTCCCCTGCAAAGCAAGGAGGGGTATATTTGATTTTCCACACAATCCCAAGTCCCCGTGCCCCCTGCGCTTGATGGAATGTGCCCTTTCAACATTGGCTGTTCAAATGGCCACTGTGATGGCATTCTGAGATGGAGAAGGCAAAGCCCACCCTTTTAGAAAAGAGGTGGGATGGGAAGCCATGGTGACACAGCCTAAAATACCACCCCCTCAGGGTGCCTGGCTTGGGTTGTGGCTACTCTGCTTCTGATTCAGCTGCCTGCTATGAACCTGGGAAGGCAGCTGAAGATGGACCAAGTGCTTAGGCCTCTACCATCCATGAAGGAGATCCGAATGGAGTTCCTGGCTCCTGGCTTGGGCCTAGCGCAGACCTGGCTATTGTGGTCAGTAACCAGCAGATGAAGATCTCGTTCATTCTGTCTCTCCTCTTTCCCAATCTCTCTCTCTCTCCGCGTAATTCTGCCTTTCAAATAAATTAATATATTTTTAAATAAAAAAGAGGGAGACAGATGAAGAGCTATTGCTCTTTCCCCTTGGTCTTGAGCTTCCAGCACCGTGAGAAATAAATTTCTCTGTAAGTTTCCCAGGCTAGGGTATCTTGTATGACAGTCCAAACATTGGCAGGCACCTCCCACTGCCATCAGAGGGCAAGCCCAACCTTGTACACACGTCCTGGGAATCCCACTACAACAGAGAACCTGCTCTGTCCTGCCGTTCGCATTTAACCCAAGTCTCTTTGCTCTGTTTCAGCTGCTGGTTTGGGGTTTTTAAACTCATTAGGCAGGTGAATCTTTTTGAAGTTCTCGCTTAAAGCAATTTGATATTCAGGCAGTGCGTGTGCACTGGAAAGTCAGAAAATTGTTCATGTGCGAGCCTCTCACTCTATGCCCAGTACCAGCTGCTGGATGCAGCAGTGCCCCCGAGCCCAGAGCCCTGCCTGGCAAGCCTCATCCCCACTAAATTGAGTTATTCCGACAGCCTTTGATGCTCTGGCTTTTTTCTCCTAAGTGCACATATGAAAGTCGAACAGCAACATAATTTAATTCTTCAAGATTTTCTTTTTAATCACTAGGGTGACTTTTGCGGGGGGAGACACAAGGGGGAAACAAGAGTGTTGACCCCATTTTCTCAAGCTGAAATTGATTTAGCTCAAATAACTCTTGGGATTTGAATTAGGTATTTTTCTCCTGCTGGGCGTGAAATTCAGACTTGGTTTTCTGGCACCTTGGCACAGCTATACTACCCATGAATCCAACGTGAACTGGAGGAAGTTGATATGGGCTAGGACAGGACCCCACAACTCTGAGGCCCTGAATCAGTGCTGACATAAGAATGTGATCACCAGCCACATTCCTGTTCCCCAAGGAAAACAAGACGGTGACCAAGAATCAAATGACACAATCACTGTTGCCCAAGAGCTTCTTGCAAAGGCCCAGCGCAGCAGCCTAGTAGCTAAAGTCCTCACCTTGCACATGAGATCCCAAATGGGCACCAGTTCATGTCCCAGTGGCCCCATTTCCCATCCAGTTCCTTACTTGTGACCTGGGAAAGCAGTCGAGGCCGGCCCAAAGCCTTGGGACCCTGCACTCATGTGGGAGACCTGAAAGAAGCTCCTGGCTTCTGGCTTCAGATCGACTCAGCTCTGGCTGTTGCAGCCACTTGAGAAGTGAATCAACGGACAAAGATCTTCTCTGCCTCTCTTCCTCTCTGTATATCTGATTTTCCAATAAAAAATAAACAAATCTTTTAAAAAGGAAACTGTGTGCTATGAAGTAGAGCCTTCTTCCCCTTGAGCCAGATACGCACTCAGCACATTGTTGTCTGTTTACTCAATGAGCAAGGGACAAGTGTGTGCGTAACCAGCCACCTTGCTAACCTCAGCCAGGGACTGAATTTAAAACTATACATAGGGCACGGTGGTCTAGTGGCTAAAGTCCTCATCTCGCATATGCCACCGGGATCCCATATGGGCACTGGTTCTAATTTCAGCAGCCCTGCTTCCCATCCAGCTCCCTGCTTGTGGCCTAGGGAAGCAGACAAGGATGGCCCAAAGCCTTGGGACTCTGCACCCACGTGGAGACCTGGAAGAGGCTCCAGGCTCCTGACTTCGGATCGGCTCAGCTCCAGCATTTGTGGTCACTTGGGGAGTGAATCATCGGATGGAAGATCTTCCTCTCTGTCTCTCCTGCTCTCTGTGTATCTGACTTTCCAATAAAAATAAAATAAGTCTTAAACAAAACTATACATATTTCTATACAATGTGTCGATTTCTTCTAGGAACAATAATACCAAGCTGAATTCCCCTACCTAAAAGCGCTCTTGGATAAGCCAACTAAATGGAACTCCAGAGTTGCACAGCTGTGCTCTCCTACCTCCAGTTTAAGGTCCTTCAGGCCAGGGCAGGGCTGGTCTGGATTCCCAGACCCCAGACCCAGGAGATGTCACCGTCAGAGGTGCTAGAGGGAGGCAGGCTAGACCAGGGTGAACAAATCCTGCTCTCAGACTCCATCCACCTTATCTGCAAGGGTAAGGAGTCTTCAAAAAGTTCATGGAAAGTATGTCTTATGAATAAAGAGTTCCAAACATTTTGCACAAAATAACCTTATCTTGATTCCACAGCCCCACGAGACGTGTGAAGTGCGCTGGTATTTCTTTTATGATTCACTCATCGTTTCCGTTTCTAGGTGATCGCTCGCTGCTTGCAGCTCTGTTCCTTGATCAAACAACACGGACTTTCTCTCAAGGACAGGGTGTATTTCAAGAAGCGTGAACATTTAACATTTAATTTTCCAGCTTTGCTTTCTTCAGGCCTCATACTTAATCACATGTTTCCTGGAGATGGAGAGCGAGAAAATTTTTACCCAAGCCACGACCACTCACTCCCTCAGGAAACCTGGAAAGGGGTAGGAAGAAAAGCTTCCCCAGTTTGAGACATGATTAAAGAGTCAGCAACAATTCAGTCCATTTTAGAATTACTAACTGAAGTGGTGACAGTAATTGCCCCAGCCGGAGTTGGCGACTTCATATGCTCCTGTTTGGATTAGTGAATAGTTCAATTCCAAGACGTTATGACTGTAAATCCCAGCACTGCCGGCTTCTCTCTACTGAGCAGCTCAGGACTGTGTGAAGTTGCCACTCACATTCAACATCCTCTGAGGAACAGAGATAAGCAAGTGAAAGGCAGTATTTGAATAGCAAGTGAGGGTTTCCAGTGGCCTCTGCTAGGCCCCAGGTCACCAGTCACCATGAGGCTGACAGTGATCGTGCTGCCACTGGAGCCACCACCTTTGGGTGACACAGCATCATGATGGAGGACAGCAGGGAGCTTGAACCCCAGCTCCACCAGGGACACCCCACCCTACTCCTGTCCCCCACCCCCACATGTCTCTCGTGTCACCTGGTTCCTCTCTGCCTCTGCTGGTTGGATTTGTCCTGTCGCAGCCTCCCCATCAATCTCCTGATCACGTCCCTCTTGAAGGACAGGCCAGCACCATTGACGTGCATGGAGATCCGGGAAAGGACTTAGTCACAGTGGCTCACATGGGGTTGTGCTCGCTGCTAAATCGCTTACATCAGAAGCCAGGTCTTGGCTGAGGCTGCAGCCATGTCATTCCATGCTTGGAGCGTGTGTTCATAATGTATGCAGAAGGGGGCTTACCTAAATGCCATGCCAGCTAACAGTGAGCAGCCACGGTTATCTGCTGGCTGCAGCCAATGACTGCCTGTCCCCTGGGAATCCAGCCAGGAAAATGCCAGCTCCTTTTCTGGCAAGCAGTTTACATGGGGTCCTAACTTTACATCCAAACACTGCAGGGCCCTTGGCTGGCTGTTCAGTCCTTTAATAAGCCAGTGTTTTCTCCAGTGAGGCAAGATGGAGTTTTTCTGCCCTGTCTGAGCTAGAATGAAAGAAGGGCCACCCCCAGGCTTTGGTAAGGTGGGGAAGAGACTCCAGGAGCTTGCTGATGCCCTTGACCTTCACACTGATAGGCTTTGTGCTAACAGGGGAAAGACTCTTAGTTCTCCCACTTTTTACCTTGGACTCGTCCCAGGAAGCCAGGCCAGACCCAGAGGTGGGCTTCCCATGAAGTTAATGAAGCCCCCCTCTCTGAAGTTCTGAATGGGGTAAGTGGAGGGAGGCAGAGTATAACTTAAACACCAATGGTTGTGGGCCCGGCGTGATAGCGTAGTGATTAAAGTCCTCGTCTTGAACGCACAGGGATCTCACATGGGCACCGGTTCCAATCCTGGTAGCCCCGCTTCCCATCCAGCTCCCTGCCTGTGGCCTGGGAAAGCAGTTGAGGACGGCCCAAAGCTTTAGGACCCTGCACTTATGTGGGAGACCTGGAAAAAGCTCCTGGCTCCTGGCTTCGGATCGGCACAGCACTGGCCGTTGCGGTCACTTGGGGAGTGACTCATCGGACAGAAGATCTTCCTCTCCGTCTCTCCTCCTTTCTGAATATCAGCCTCTCCAATAAAAATAATACATAGGGCTCGGCAGCGTGGCCTAGTGGCTAAGGTCCTCGCCTTGATCCCATATGGCCGCTGGTTCTAATCCCGGCAGCTCCACTTCCTCTCTGTCTCTCCTCCTCTCAGTATATCTGACTTTGTAATAAAAATAAAATAAATCTTAAAAAAAAAAAAAAAAAAAAAAAATACATAAATCTTAGAAAAAATCAATGGTTTTGTAAAAATTTGCAAAAGTAAGATTTGAGGGTTTTGTCGTTCTTTGCCGAGGCTCCCAAGAAGATGTCATCTGCTAGTCTTTCACCAGACCTGGACTGTAGGTACAGTCCCCTCGCCCACTTGTGTGACATGAAGTCACCCTGCTGACACTAACTGGCCCACAGAGGAGAGGGGTGCAGGGGGCATCTGGAAAGCTGTGGAAGCCCATAGTCCCTTTCTACTCTCAGTGGTGAGATTCATAGCCACAATATTCCGTAAGCAAGCCAAGGCCACTGTAACTTGGGTCACTCCAATCACCTAGCTGAAAATTAACATCAGCTTCCCAAAAACATACCCAGAGACCAGCTCCCTTCGCCTGCTGCGTGTTCTCTACCAGCAGTAGCCACCTGCCCCAGTGGGCTGCCCCTCCCCTTCCGGGGCCGCCATCCCATGCTCCTCTCTTACAGTCAGTTCTTGTCGCCTGGTGGCCTCCTGCTCTTTCCCCTGGTCCTGTTAAACTCCTCCCAGCTTCCACGCATCACCTTCCCCTCCTTTTAAACTCAAGACTGAATTCCTGTGAGGCTCAGGTGTTTCCTTCTCTCTCATTCTCCCTCCTGCCTCCACTAGCCCCAGTGCCGGCCCACTGCTCAACAAACAAAGCCTCTTCCTATCTGTGCTAATAATTATCCAAGTATTTGCCAAACAGTGAGCCTGTAAAAAGAAAAAAAAGGCATCAAGGGGGTTTTATTCCTGTCCCTCCAATCACTCATTTGTTCATTCAACAGCTGAGGCCAGCAGAGCGACCAGTGCTAGCCATGGACATCAGAAGTGCTGTGCCGGATTTTGAAATCCCCAGATAATCATCAAGTCTGAAGTCGGTGCTAAGGCATAAAGGTGGTTTATTCAGACTAACCTAGGTCTCTCAGCCACCTCCCCCAGCCCAGCATGGCTGGGCGGGGGAGGGGCAGCCGCTGCAGGATCCGCAGAAAAGGCAAAAACCAAGCGCATGAGCCAGAGAGAGAGAGAGAGCACGAGAGCCCAAGCCCCCCAGTTTTTATACATTTTAGGCTATTAATTATACAGTCATGATTTAGCAGGCTTCTATTGGTGGGTTTGAAACAAGCAACTTTCAAAAAGTACAAATCGCTGAGCTATAGGGCAGTGGATCTTATCAAACACCAGGTACCTCCTTCCTGAGGAGTGGTCTGCCTGCGTGACCTGCCATGTGTCCTGCCGGGTGTCAAGTAGACTTGTCAGGCCTGGAGTTCACACAGCCTCCAGCCAAGCCATTAGGGGAGGAATTACAAAAGGCAGAAAATACCTAGGCTGTTCAGAAGCAGCCGGGGAGTTTGTCGCAACACAGCCCCAGGTCCAGGGCTGCCCTGTGGATTTGCAGCAGCTCCAAGGCCATCCTTGATGATGCTGCTGCTGGTTGAGGAGCAACGCAGCCCTCCGAGGAGGCCGACGGATGCTGGTGTGGGATTCACAAGCCACTGGGGAACCTTCACAGTGCATGCATTCAAGTCTGCCTCAGGGCCTCTGCACCTGCTTGCCTCTGCATCCTCTTCAATCCCCCCTACTACTCCATCCTCCCTCCATTGCTTGAGGGCTTGAGACTTCATCAAAGTCTCCCTATCCAGCCATCATTTGCACAAAGATAGAGAGAGAGTGAGTGAGAGAGAGACTTGCACGCACTGTTCTCTATTTCAACTCCATATTTCTCTATGTTACAGAACTTTCCGGAATTTACTCTGGGTATTTGTTTACTCGTCTTTCTCAGTACAATAGAAATACCCTGTATACATGCACACTTCCTATTTTATGCTCCTATATAGCCTCAACACCTAGCATGGAGCCTGGAAGACAGCAGGAACCCTATAAAAATGTCAATCCATGACTAATTCCTTTGGAAAGTATTCGGTGAGTTCCTACCCTGGTTCTGGATGCTAATGGCACATCAGTGGACAAAACTCACACACACACACATACCACACACACACACACACACACACCCCTCCTCTTCTTAGAGCATGTGTTTTCTTTTTTTTTTTTAAGATTTATTTATTTTATTACAGCCAGACATACACAGAGGAGGAGAGACAGAGAGGAAGATCTTCCGTCCGATGATTCACTCCCCAAGTGAGCCGCAACGGGCTGATGCGCGCTGATCCGATGCCGGGACCAGGAACCTCTTCCAGGTCTCCCACGCGGGTGCAGTGTCCCAAAGCTTTGGGCCGTCCTCAACTGCCCTCCCAGGCCACAAGCAGGGAGCTGGATGGGAAGTGGAGCTGCCGGGATCAGAACCGGCGCCCATATGGGATCCCGGGGCTCCCAAGGCGAGGACCCCAGCCGCTAGGCCACGCCGCCGGGCCCGAGCATGTGTTTTCACAGGAGACTGTTCATGACCAAACACTTTAATACATTACTATATTGTGTAATGTACTGTTAGATGTTAAGCACAAGAGAGAAGGATTAGCAGAGTAAAGGGAGTAAGATGCTTTGAGTGTCGGAGGCTTAGCAGAGGACTGAGATTTTAAATTTAGCGACCAAGGAGAAGACAGTGACACTTGAACAGACCTCCGAGTTGAGAAGATTTGCCATGTAGACATTTTGGCAAGAGCTCTCCAGTCAAGATGTAAACCCCTAAAGCAGCACTGAGCAATAGAACTTTTCAGAAGTGACAGCAACGCTCCACTCCAATGCTCACTAGCCACCCACGAGGGATGTGGAGTCCCGTGTAGTGGATTAAGGGGAGGGTGAAGCGAAGGAGAAACTTTATCAATATAATGGATGTGAAAACCTCTCCAGCAGTTTTCAGCTCAAACGAAGAGACACAGAAATAAGGAAACACACGTGCATAGGAACGTTCAACCAAACATCAACTACTTATGTGGTAAAGTTAAGGAGCTTGAGATTGGCTTAACCAGGGTTTGGTTTGGCTTTGTTAGTGTAATCCCTGCCTAAATGACCATGTGCTCATAATCCAAAGCAAAGGGAGATTTATAGACATGTAGAATGAAAATTTGATGTGATCACGAACCCAAACATGAAGGCACTGTCACCATTAGGAGAGCCAGAAGACAGAAGCGACAATGGGAAGACTGTTCCCTCAGGGCTGATTGGAGCACGGGACTCTCCAAACCAGCTCAAGCACAGCGAGGTTGTCGCCCCTCCAGTCGTGGCACAACTCGTTGCTCTTCTTTAAGCCCGTAAATCTGTGATCATTTCTGAAACTGACACTGGGTAATTCACTTGGTACTTGAATTCACAAGACACAAGAGCACAATCTGGTGGCACAAGACAGAAGACTGACCGAGTTTGAGGAACTTGACAGAAGCGCTGTTAGGGTCCTGATCAGGTAGTTTCCATATGAAAGTGTTAATACATGATGATTCTCTCCTCAACAGTATCATTGGAAAGTGAGCCACACGATGTGTTAGAAGCCATTCCTAGGGCCAGTGCCATGGCTCAACAGGCTGATCCTCCACCCATGTCCCGGCTACTCCACTTCCCATCCAGCTCCCTGCTAATGGTCTGTGAAAGCAAGCAGAGGATGGCCCAAGTCCTTGGGTCCCTGCACCCATGTGGGAGACCTAGAAGAAACTCTTGATTCCCAGCTTTCAGACCAGCTCAGCTCTGGTCATTGCAGCCATGTGGGGAGTAAATCGGTGGATGGAAGATCTTTCTATCTCTCCTTCTCTGTGTAAATCTGCCTTTCAAATAAAATAAATAAATCTTTAGAAGACTTAAGAAATACATTCATTATGTCTAGATGGAGTGTGTTTTTTTTTCTTTTAGATTGGCTGATCACTACGCCTTAACAAATTACTTATTTCTTTTAAAAAAATAAATAAATAAAAGTAGGAGATGAACCCAGGAAGAAGAGAAAGAACAGCATAGACAAATGCAGGAATTCCAACTTCTGCTCCAAATGAGTTACGATTTGCTCTAAGTTGTTCTGAAAACAGTGATCCAATTTATGCCTATAAAAAGATTCTTTGGGCTGCTCTTGGGGTTTGACTCTGTCCCCCAGAAATTCCTGTGTAGGAATTTAATCCCCAAATTTGGGAGTGAATGGTATTGGGAGGTGGGGCCCTTGGGAGGATGGGGTCCTGAGGATAGAGCCCACAAGAACAGAAGAGGGGCCTGAGCCAGCACACCTGCTCCATCCCCACAGGATGTGACGCAGCAGCAGCAGCAGCAGCAGCAGCAGCAGCAGCAGTAGTAAGGCCTTTCCCAGCAGGTGGCAGCTCCAGGCTCACAGACCTCCCAGCAACTGGAACAGTGAGCCAAACAAACTTGCACTCTCCATAAATTACCTGCTTGATCTTTCAGCAACAAAACACCCTCAGACAGTCGGGTGCTGACTGGGGAGGGAGGGAGACATCTCAGAAGGCTAGGGGAGGCAGCCAGGTCAAAGTGGGTCAGATCCAGACAGCAGCTGTCAGGGAGGTGCTAAGTGTCCGCTTCTGAAAATATCTTGAAGGTTGAGTCCCAAGGATTCCTGACAGGCACTGATTCAAACGTAGATTATGCTCCTAATATATGCCAGGCCTTTGCTCCCAAGCGCTTAGAAACCCGACTTGCCAGAGACATGCCAACCAACCCTTGACTGCGTGAGCCATTCCCAAGACAGATGGCTCCGCAGGGCATTCCTTCTCTCCATGTCCTACAATTTGGTCTTCAAATATTGCCTCTTCAGACCCGAGCCACTCTAGACCACTGGCACTGTGAAATCTGTTGTTATTCTCCCATTACTCACCCACCAGTACTCCAGGGGACCCACATAAAGAAAATAGATGACTTGGGTCTTCCATAAATCCTTCACTCTCCTGTTTTATTTCCCGTCCATCACCTCCTCATTTATTCTTAATATTCAGGGTTTTTTTTTTTCATTCAAGGCCAGGTCAGCTCCAGAGGACTTCCATCTTCCTGCTCCCACATCTGCCACACACCCCCATCCTCCGGAGACACACACAGCCTGAGGTTGGGGGATGGAATCATCTGTCTTCTGTAACCATACGGATAAGATGCAATCGCTACTGTGGTCGGCATTGTTGTGCTTTGGAAGCTAATTAAAACAATTAGCTATTAAATACCAAAAACAATTAAGCTAATTGAAATAAGCCATATGCAATTTGCACCCTTGTGTAGACAAAAAAAAAAATTACCATGTGGCTAGATGGTGGTACTACATTCTGATGCCAAAATAAATCAGGAAATATGGGCATTGCAGATAGACGTGTCCTAGCACCCCAACATTTTAGTGCCACAAATTGTTTCTCAAACACATTTGATTTGGGGAGCTTTTTGACTTTATTGGGAAAGAAAACAGAGTGCATTCCTGTCTAAATGTTTCTTTCAGGCTGTAAAACAGCAGCAGCATGCTGTTACCCTGCTTCTGACCCACCCCTGTAGCTCAGTGCAGCATCCAACGAGACCCAAAGGAGAACAGCAGCCGGCTCAGGGCTTGTCTGGAGTTCATCTTGGACTTCACTGGATCTCCAGGCGGAAAAGCAGTGCCCTGTGATTTTAGGCTGGGACTGGCAGCCACGGGTCATGTTTGTAATTTCCAAACAAGGGGAAGCCCATGGAGAGCCAAAGATGTTCCATAAGGAGTGTGTGTTTATCTGGAACGTGTTCAACTTCATGCATCATAACACCCAGCTAGAATGTCCGTTAGGCAAAAAATGAAGCTGGTCAGAACGACCAGGAATTCAGGGACTCAGCCCCTCGAGTGACACTGGCTGCCTGCATCTCATCATGGCCTAGCTCTGGCTGCAGGGAGGCTGCCCCACCTCTGGGTGGCAAGGACACACGGTGCCAGGGCCTGTTTGGCAACCCACGTAGATGAAGACGTATCCTCCCTAGCTGTAGGCAACTGCCTAGGTGGCCTTAACTTAGGCAAGTGCTGAACTGCTGGAAAAAGAACAGCCAGGAGCTGGCAGGCATTCTAGGCCTGGCTAATGTCAGATCTGTGTGAACTATAATAGTGGGCTGGCATAGTCGCTTATTTTTGTTTATTTGTTTGTTTATTTTTAAGATATGCAGGGAAGGTGGGGGATGCCAGGCCTGGACATGCTGTCCCTGGCTCCTGGGAGGTGGGTGCTGCAGATTGCCCAGGGACAAGGATCTGGGGACATGTTCCAGTAGGGGCCACTGAGGGCATGTTTGACTTCTGGGGGCTCCCAGGGATCAGGCCACCGTACTTGCAGGTGGCTGAGGAAGCTGAGGCAGGGTGGTTCAGGGGCAGAAGCCAGAGGGCACATCTGGATCAGACCAGGACACCTCTCATGTGGGAGACCTAGGCTGGGCTAAGTAGCATCATGTGCTCTGGCTGGCACACATGAAAGTTGGAGCTGGAGAGCATGCCTGGCTAAACTAAACCATAATATATGTCCACGAATGGGTCATGTCAGGCTGGACCATAGCACTTTCTGGAACACAAGAGAACTGGAGCTGGGGGCAGATTCTGTAGCAGATTTGTGGACTCACCTCTGAGGGACTGCAGAACCCACCAGCTTGTGCAAGACCTAAGGGCGGTGATGGGCCAAGCCAACTCACCAATCCCTGAAGGAACCTGAAACAGGAAGGAGGCCAGGTTGGGCCAGGCTACAGCACCCACCAGCACCTGCAAAGGCTGGGACTGAGAGCAGATCACACCAAGCAGGGTCACAGCACCCATCGGCACATATAAGATCCAGGGATGGGAGTGAGCCTGATAAGGTGACCTGGGAAACTCCCCTGCACAACAGCCAGGGCTGGGGGTGGGCCAGGCCAGACAACGCTGCAGCATTCATCGTCAGATCAGATCTGGGGGCAGTTCTGATTTGGCCAGGCCACAGTACCTTCTGGCACATGCAAGAGCCATGATGGGGTGTGGGCCACCCAGGGCTGGGCTAGACTGCAAGACCCTCCAGCCAGAGCTGAAACTGGGGGCAGGACAACCTGAGCTGGGCTGCAGCACCTGCCAGCAAATGTGAAGACTGGGAGCCATGCCACACGAGGCTGAAACACCTGTCAGCACATGTGGGCTGTTTGGGGATGAGCCAGGTTGGACTAGGCTATTGCACCCAATGGCACACGTGAGAACCAGAATAGGCATGGGTCAGCTGGGATAATCCCACTGGCAAGTACCAGTCCTGGGTGCAAGTCACGTCAGGTTGGACCACAGTACTCCCTGGCAAGCACAAAATCTGGGACTAGGAACAGGCCTGGTAGAGGAACTGTGGGCACTCCCCCACTAAATTACAGCTTCTACTGGAGAACAGAAAAGCCAGGGCTAGGAGGCAACCAGGCTGAACAAGGCAGTAGAACCTGTTCACATGATGTGTGGGCCAAGTCTAAAGGGCAGGAAGGGCTTACCTAATCCATAGCACCCATGGGTGTGTATGAGAGGTAGATGTGATGTAGGCTGGCCCAGGCTAGGCTGTAATGCATACCAGCACATGCAAAAACCGAGGCTGGGAATGGGCCTGGTAAGGATTATCGGGGGTCACTCCAACTATGCTGCAGCAGTCGCCAGTGTGTGTAAAGACCAGGCCTGTGGCAGGCTGGGCTGGGCTAAGCCTCAGCACCCACCAGTTCTCATCAGAGATGTGGCTGGGGCCAGAACTGACCAGTCAGCTGCATTCACCATTATATGCATTAACTGGTGTAGGTGAGAGACTGAACCTAACCCTGCACAGGCTGACACATACAAGAGTCAAGTCTGAGGTCACACCATGTGTAGCTTTGTTGGGAAGACTCTCCAACTAGATCACTTGTCTCTAACCCTGGCCACAGGGAAAATCATAAGACATGTGGGTCCAACCTGGGGGTACTTGTGGCAGGACTGGGCCTGCTCAGTTGCTGATGCCTGTGTAGTGGACAGCATGCCTTGGCACACACAGGGGACAAGACAGCCAGCTCATCTAAGTCAGCAGAACATGTCGAATGCCTCATCAGATAATGAAAAGCAGAATAGGTTGGAGAATTTCCCTGCCCAAGTGTCTCTCTGTGGACGCACTAAGGCAAACTTGGTCAGCCATACACTTCAGATATATTTTCATTCCTGGTGCAATGAAGCCAACAATGTCTCAGAACTATCAAAACTGGGGCCTGGCACAATGGCTTAGTAACTAAATCCTCACCTTACAAGCACCAGGATCTCATATGGGTGCCAGTTCATGTCCCAGCTACTCCACTTCCCATCCAGCCCTCATGCTAATGGCCCAGGAATGCAGCAGAAGATGGCCAAAAACCTCAGGACCCTGCACCCACATGGGAGACCTCAAGGAAGCTCCTGGCTCCTGGCTTTGGACATGTTCAGTTCCAGCTGGGGAGTGAACAGTGGACAGAAGATCTTTCTATCTCCTTTTCTCTCTAAATCTGCCTTTCCAATAAAAATAAATAAATCCCTACTGTTTGTAAACTCCCCACACTAAGGGATTTTGTTAGAGCAACAGAAACAGATGAAGACAGAACCCAAAGTTATCACAACTTACCCTGCTTCCTTAGTGGCCAAATAACTCCCTCAGCCAGGGTGCTCACGGTAGTCCCCTCCCCTGCCTTCCTGCCCTATCTCCCTCCAGGGGCACACTGGGTTCACTGGAGGAGTTCACTAACCAGCCTGATCTGGGGAACCAGATCATCTTACCGCTTCCCCAGGCCCCCCACTCCCTTCCCGCACGCTGGATGGCAGGCTAGAGGAAAGGGTTGTACGTCCTTGAGGATGGCGTTTATCACAGAAAAGACCACGCTGAGGCTTACCTGGGCTTTGAAAATGAGTATTTGATTTATTAAATGTATGTGTTTAGAAATTTATAGCTCCACCTTGAGCTTATAAATCAGCTTCAGAAACTTATTATCCTATTTGTAAGTCTGGCAAATATTAACATTCCCTGTGAGAGAGTTTTTGATTAATGCTCAGTCCCATTTATAGACTTAGTTAATTAAGCCCCTTTAACATCTTAAATGGCATTTGTAAATTGAATATATCCCGTTCCTTGTTAAGGTCTTTATCTGACTGACAAATCTGCCCAAGCATGAAAGTGATTCTTAAAGATGTATTACATTCAACACTCAAAAAATGGGGGGAGGGATCTTAAATACTCTTACTCATCCAAGCCAAATATAAACTTGGGAATATATCTACTTAGAAATTCCAAATCCACAAATCCCAATAGATGATTCAAGTAGAATCATTAAAGCAGACAGATATTAGGGAGCTCCAATAGGCCAAGTTCTCTTTCAGACCAAGTACCCACGAACAGTTACAGGTGCACAAACTCTTCACATGGTAAATCTTGTCATGATTTCCTTAAACATTTATGCACTTCATTCTTCATCTTCCAAATGCTACTAAAATGTCTAGCCACAAAAAAAAAGACTTCTTTTCTCAGCTGAGATGGCAAATAAACCAAGGATTCGGAGTGGGTTCCAGCTAAACCCTGGCTGGTGACTCTAAACTTACAGGGTCTAGACCAGCCCCACTTCCTGTCTCTAACGTCCTAACTAAAATGTGGAGGTGGCTGAGTGACCCAGGCCCAGAGATACGTAACTGATTACTCAGATTCACAACCCCCAGGTCGGTTACATCCTTAAGGCGAAGAACTAGAGAAGAGATGTGTCTGTCTAACCCACAGAGGATTCTGCGTCTTCTTCAGTCACTTCTGTTCTACTCTCGTGGATATTCAGGCTTGTCATTGAACTCTGCTTCTCTCTCACAGATTTGTCTGAAACCCAGAGACCATTCTCCAATCCACGGCTCAACCCCACCTGCTCCCCCAGCCCACTCTCTGGGGTCCAAGTTCCTCATTCCCTGGTAACGGAAAAGTGGATCTGCACTCTGTTCAACCTAAGCTAAAGGAAAGGTTCCTAGCCCTATTAATTTTTAAAGTTGTATTTGTTTTTATTGAAAAAGGCAGATTTACAGAGAGAAGGAGATAGAGAAAAATCTTCCATCTGCTGGTTCATGCCCCAAATGGCCACAATGGCTGGAGCTGAGCCTTTCCAAAGCCAGGAACCAGGAGCTTCTTCCAGGTCTCTCATGTGGATAAAGGATCCATCCTCCACTGCTTTCCCAGGCCATAAGCAGGGAGCTGGATGGGAAGTGGACAATTGGGACATGAACCAGCATCCATATGGGATCCTGGCACTTGCAAGGTATTAGTCAATTGAGCCATCACGCCAGATCCAGCTTACTATTTTACCAACAGGCTGTTTGGGGGTTCCCAGAGCCTTATGACCTCTGTTCCCAACACCTCCCAGCCGAGCGTGGCAGTGATCAGTGATGCCTGTGTGAACAGTAAATCCACACAGGAGGTGCTGGAGTTCAGTTCTTGTATTCTAATTATCGGCTGTGTTTGAGATAGCAGGCGCTCCCATCTGCTGGTTCACTCCCCAGATGTCCACAACAACTGGGTCTGGGCAGGTACAAAGCCAGGAGCTGGGAATTTTATCCAGATCTGACACATGGCTGGCAGGGACTCAATCATCTGAGCCACTACTGCTGCCTCCCAAGGCCTGCATTAGCAGGATGTGGGAACTGGGAGTAGAGCAAAACTGGAATTGGGAGCAGAACCCAGGCATGTCAATGCGGAAGGCGATATCCCAAGGGGTACCCTAACCACTGCACCACACCCGCCTGTGAAGTCAAGTTCTTTACCTCCCAGAAGGATGAGGCAACCTAACCAGTTACCAGCTGGTGCCTGAGCCAAGACCACAACCCAGGACTCCCAGCTTCCAGGCCCCAAGCACAGTGTCCTTAACAGCAAAATCAGCAGAGCGACAACAGAGCCCAGCCCAGGCGCTAGGATGTGCTGACCACGGCCCTTTCTGTTGCGTGGCAAACAGAATAGAAATAAGCATGGTTCTTGCCCTGGAGCTTACTTTCTAGAATAAATATGCACACTGTGTATTTGCATTTCCAGACTAAAGGAATGCAATAATAAAAATAATAACTTTCAACTAGAGTGAGGATGGGATGCAAATCGTCCATGAAAACAGAACATATTGATTTGGAACAGTGCTTCTCAACTCAGCCTTTGTATCTGATTCTCAGGCAGAGAGTGGGGGTGGGGGACTTTTTAAAAACTATCAGCCTGTGAAGCTAAGACACAGATATTGTTCAAGACCCCCAGGCGATGCCAAGACACAGCCAGAATTAAGACTCTGACTGAGAACAATGATTTCCTATCATGGTCACAATTGTGCCCTATATACCAGCTAACCACATAGATGTAAACTTAGCATTTGCTCTTTAAACCAACCCATTTATGGGGTTTTTTTAAGATTTATTGATCTTTACTGGGAAGGCAGATATACAGAGAGGAGGACAGACAGAGAGGAAGATCTTCTGTCTGATGATTCACTCCCCAAGTGACTGCAATGACCGGAGCTGAGCCAATCTGAAGCCAGGAGCCAGGAGCCTCCTCCTGGTCTTCCACGCAGGTGCAGGGTCCCAAGGCTTTGGGCCAGCCTCAACTGCTTTCCCAGGCCACAAGCAGGGAGCTGGATGGGAAGCAAGGCTGCTGGAATTAGAACCCATGCCCATATGGGATCCTGGCTCATTCAAGGCGAGGACTTTGGCTGCTAGGCCACCATGCCAGGCCTCAGCTCATTTAGTTTTAATTTATTTATCTTCTTTATTTGAGAGGTGGAGAGACTGAAAGAGAGAAAGGGAACTCTCGTGCACCGCTTCACTCCTCCAAATGCCCACAACAGCCGGGGCAGGGCTGGGCCAGGGCAAAGTCAGGAGTCTAGAACTCCATCCACGTCTCCCACATGGTGGCAAGAACTCCAGTACTTGAGCCAACACCTGCTGCCTCCCAGGGTGCACACAAACAGGAAGCAGAGAGGGGATTCGAACCCAGGCTATCGTACATGGATTGTGATATCTTAATCACCAGGCCAATCACCCATCCCTCAATTGCTTAATTTTTAAGTTATGCATTTATTTTCACCACATCCTACACAACACAGAGTAAAAAGTCATCAGTTAATATGTCCGTTCCACCGTTTGCTAATACATATGAAAAAGCCTGGTAGCTATCTTTTACTATTTATTTATTTAACTTAAAAGTCAGAATCACAGAGAGAGAGAGACAGGGAGAGGGAGGTTTTTCGTCCGCAGGTTCACTGTCTAAATGGCCAGAATGGCCAGTTCAAAGCTGGGAGCCAGGGGCTTCTCCTGGATCTCTCTTGTGCAGTAAGAGGTCCAAGGACTAGAGCCATCCTCTGCTGCTTTCACAAGTCATAAACAGGGAGCGGAATCGGAAATGGAGCAGTCAGAACACAAACCAGCACCCATATGAGATGCTGACACCACAGGCGAAGGACTAGCTGGCTATGCCACTGCACTGGGCCCACCATTAAAACTACCCCAGCGGCATCTAAAATCAGCTTCCATCCCACCACAGGTGTCCATCTCCACTTGGAGAAACACTGTGTGGGAACTCTGATTCCTAGAAGCAGCCTCATCCTACCCCAGTGCTGGATTCTTCCCAGCCATTTTAGGGATTTACCTTGTATTTGTTGGCACATTAGTTTAAAAAAAAATGTTTCCTGCATGGGCCACATTCATTATGGGACAATTCCACCTCCTTCAAAAGCCCAAAGCCCAGGGACATATGTTGCAGTGTAGCAGGTTAAGTCTACGATGCCAGCATCCCATAGGGCTGCCAGTTCAAGTCCCGGATCCTCTGCTTCTGATCCAGCTCCCTGCTAATGGCCTGGGAAAGCAGTAGAAGATGGCCCAAGTGCTTGGACCCTTGGACTCACATAGGAGAGCTGGGTGAAGCTTCTGGCTCTTGGCTTTGACCCTGCCCAGTCCTGGCCATTGCAGCCATTTGGGAGGTGAACCAGCAGATGGAAAATATCTCTTTCCCTCTCCTTCTGTCTCTCCCTCTCTGTAACTCTATCTTTTGAATAAATAAATCTTCAGTAATGGTAAAGTCTCACATCTTGACCAGCTGCTCCGGGCCTTGCAGTCCAAGCTGGAGGTCCCCAAGGGAGAAGCCATTTCCTGGGGATGTGTCCTTGCCCACCTCACTCCCAGCCACCTGTTGCTAGCCCCTGCAAAGCTGCATGATCTCCTCTGCAACATGGAGCCTGAGGACGGCCATGGTGAACTGATGTCACGGGGGACCGTGTACATTTCCACCAATCCCCATGCCCAAGCAGGAAGAAGGGGCTGCAGACCAGCACAGACATCCATGGGTCCCCCCTGCTACCATAGTGTGGTTTTCTAGCGAGACGAATAGGACTTGAAAACCTTAAGGAGAGCGGAGATCCAAGATTACACCCCTATTGAGAATCCCCTGGCCACAGACTCAGGATTCCTCAGCCAGGGAGAACCCAGTGCCCTCCAGGACCTCAATTCCTACCAAAGAACACACTCAGATCATGGTGAGAGCCGTGACCAAGAACAAAGCTCCCTGGCAACTCTTGCAGGATGTTCCCAGGGTAGCCAGGATTTGGCATTGGGGGCGGGGTGGGGTGGGGAGAGGAGGGGGAAGGAGATGTGATTATAGACCTGGTCAAAATGCAGGTTCCCAGGACCTAGCCCCCAGCATCTTAGCACAAGTTCCTTGGGTGGCTCTGACACAGCTGGGCCCCAGGACACATGAAGAAACTCCCCGCTAAGAGGCAGGGGCAGAGCTGGCCAGGACAACAGAAGTCGTAGAAAAGAAGGTGGGGGCACCAGGGCAGCCCCAGCTCCCCGAGAGACAGTGTGCCAGGAGGCAGGAGATGAGCTGAGCCCCCATCCCACCCCGCTCCCATCATCAGCACTCCAGGTAGCTGTGGGTGGAGGAGGAACCCACAACAGAGATAGGACACGGAGCCTTCCTGTTGGCTCAGGCTCCAGGCCAGCTCTTGGCTGGGCCAGCCTCCCATCCCCCAAGCGCAGCTCCTGCAGCTGTTGTAGAACAGCCTTCTCTCTCCTCTCCCTGCCCGTCCCCTCCTCATCCTATGGAATCACCACCATCTCCAACCACCCACATTCCTGTAGGCACCAGGATATTCTTACTAACAGGCATAGCGAAAACGACAGCTGTGGCCGACACAAAGACACATGAGACCCAAAACATACACCCAATTCTCTCAAAACCTTACTGGGTCCCGAATAGAGTGGCTCTGTGATCTCTGGGTCCTTCCCACCCTCGTCCTGCTCACTCCATACCCTGCGTCCAGGCACCATGGGAGGGGGCAGGACTACCAAGCCCCCTCCCTCTGGGCCTCTTCCCATCTTACACACCAGGGGAAGACAACAGGTGCAGGCAGAGGGAGCTGTGGGAGGAGGGGGGCACGGCAGGCACATTCAGGGAGCCTGGTTTTGTTTCCTCCTCAGCTCCCCCTCCCCCATGAAGCTTCCCCCAGCTCTGAGCCCTTGCTGCCAGCCCCTGCCCTGCCTCCTCTCTGTCCCTCATGCCCCAGGCTCCTACACCCTGTCCCAGAGAGACTGGGTATTAAGATGCACCCGGAAGTGCCTCTACACACCCTCCCCCACCTGCCACAAAGTTAGCACTTGATCAAATGTTGTTCAATAAAAGGAAACAGCCTCAACAAAATTAAAAAGAATCCCAGCAGCCATCTCCAATATTAAATCTTCCTCCCCGAACATAAATCCTACAAATAGCAGAGCCTTCTCTCACACAAGCGGTGAGTCACGCAACTGACCGCATCCTCTCTCCATCATTTCATTTATGCATCTGGAACTGAAATTCCTCACTTAGCATTTCCCCAGTTTGCTTCCTGGATCCAATCCACCATTCAGTGCTGGCCAGAAACCGCTTTATTGTGGTTCTCATCAGCGGCTTCGCCCCAGCTGTGTGGGCAGTGTCTGGCACAAGTGTCCTTGAGTTCTCTCTCTTTCTCACCTGTCCCTGGCTGCCCGCCCTTCCCTGGGAGAGGTCCAAGAGTCAACAGACATAGGCATGATTCGAGTCACCTGACAGGATGAGAGATGTCACAGCAGCTGCCAAACGGGACACATTGCCAGCATCTGTGCCCTGAAGAAAAGGCCCCGGGGCGATCCAGGCAGATGGCCCTGGAGCTGAGACAGCCGGAAGCTGTCACGCATGCCTCAGAAGTCTCCAGTGAAATAAGGAGATGTCAGACACCCTTTGCTCAGCGTTAGAAAGGGTGCCAGCCCTGCCACGTGCTTCAAGGGGGACTTGAACATGTCTGAGGATGACATGCTCAGCGCAGCTGCCCAGGTGGCCTAGCCCCATTCTCAGGAAGCAGAGGGGACAGGAAATGACTGAAGGGCTCCAAGTCCTTACCAGAAAGGAATTCCCGGCACCTGCCCCTCCCACTCCCTAAGCCAGGTAAAACAGCTAGCAAGGGACCAAGGTGTTCTAAAAACCACCACAGCGTCTGTGCCCTCTTTAGCTACCTGTCCTGGCACATCCCCCACAGCTGCACCTTCAGGGACAGCTAGGGCTCACCTCTGCTTCAGCCAGGTCCAGGTCCAGCGTCCCACACCTCAGGGAGGGGATGCTCAGAGGTCCCCGGAAGTAGAAGTCAGAGCACATCCAAGTGCCAGTGCTATGATGTGGCAGAGAAAGTCACTACCTGGGACACCAACATCTCATATGAGCCCCAGGTTCCAGTCCTAGCTGTACTATTTCTCACCCAGCAGTGGAGGATAGTTCAAGCATTTGGGCCTCTACACCAACGCAGGAGACCTGGATGGAGTTCCAAGCTCCTGACTTCAGCTTCTGACTTCAGTTTCTGTTGTTGGGGCCATTTGGTGAATCAACTGGCAGATGGAAAATCTATCTTTCTGTCTATGTAACTCTTGCCTTTAAAGCAAATGCATAAAAATCCTCAAAAGTAAATAAGTTGGCCAGCACAGTGGCATTCCATACAGCACCAGCATTCCATACAGATGTCAGCTGTACTCCCAGCTGCTCCACTTCCGGTCCAGGTCCTTGCTAACGGTCCAGGAAAGCAGCAGAGGATGGCTCCAGCGCCTGAGCCCCAGCATCCACATGAGGGACCCGGAAGAAGAACTGGCAGATGCAGCTCTCTTTCTAACTCTTTCAAGTAAAAATAAATCAGTCAATAAATAAATAAATGGTCCCTGAAGACAACTCTCTGGCCATCTCCACCCATCAGGTGCCCTTGTCAGGTGTGCACCTGTCTCGTTACTCCCTGGTGGCTTCCATGCCCATCCTGGCCCCCTTGGCCCTCTCTCCTATCCATCAGGGATAAAACCCCTTCCCTCCCAGGCCCAGCACGGGGGCAAAGGGGAGGAGAGATCTCTGCCCTCCCTTGGCAAGTGAGATGGGAAGAACCATCTACTCACACCTGCTCCAGTGATTGGTATGCCAGGCTCTGATGCTTCTGGGGAAGGAGGGCTCTCCTTTTATTCCTCTTTAAGATTTATTTTATTTTTATTGCAAAGTCAGATATACAGAGAGGAGGAAAGACAAAGAGGAAGATCCTCTGTCTGCTGGTTCACTCCTCAAGCGGCCGCAACTGCCAGAGCTGAACCAACCCGAAGCCAGGAGCCAGGAGCTTCCTCCAGGTCTCCCACGCAGGTGCAGGGTCCTGTGGGCTACCCCCAAATGCTTTCCCAGGCCGCAAGCAGGGAGCCACCAGGACCAGAACTGGCGCCTACATGGGATCCCGGCACGTTCAAGGTGAGGACTTTAGCCGCTAGACCACCATGCTGGGCCCCTTTTGTTCCTCTTTTAAGATTAATTGGCTGGTTGATTTGATTTGAAAGAGTTACAGAGAAAGAGATCTTCCATCTGCTGGTTAACTCCCCAAATGGCTGCAACGGCCAGCACTGGGCCAGGCTGAAACCAGGAGCCAGGAGTTTCTTATGGTCTTCCATATGGGTGCAGGCGCTCAACCCTTTGGGCCCTGCTCCGCTGCTTTCCCAGGCACATTTTAGCAGGGAGCTGGATCAAAAGTGGAGCAGCCAGCGTTCATATGAAACGCCTGCACTGGTGGTCACCTTTTAACCCGTTACACCACAGTGCTGTCCCCATCGCCATCTGGCTCACTGAAGCCTGAGCTTTCGAGTGTCCCACACCGACCCTGCACTCTTCCCCTTCCGAAAGCCTCCCACTCCGTGCAGTCGCTATTTTACGGTTGAGTTCTCAGCTAAAGGCCAGGAAGAGATGATTGACACCACCTATGCCCAAGGAAGAGTCCAGTCTCCCGGGTTCAGGTAGCCCCCTTTTCCCCTCCGAGGGTGTGGGAGAGGGCCAGTCCCTTCTTCGAAAGCCAAACCACATCAAGGCCCCAAAGGGGGAGCCGGGCTGATGCGGGAAGGATTGGATAGGAGGTTCCCACCATCTCCTTGCCTGGAATCAGCTCTGCACGCGATAGGCATGGTCGCTGGGTGCGGGTGACCTTCACCTCGATACGCAGCAAAGCTGTTTCGAAATTCCACCCTACCTTGGGAGAAAGGTTCCTGTCCTCACGTCGGCCAGGGCTAGCCAAGCGCAGTTAGAGGCCACCGCGGCGCCAGAGGCCCAGGGAGCAGGCGCCTGGAGAGAAAGGCGGCTAATCCGCGACAGCTGGGAAAGCTCAGCTCCAGACCAATACAGCAAACAGCCCACCGCGGCCTACCGTTGGGGTGCTAAGCTGTTGGCCTGAATGCATACGAGGAGAACGGCACAGCGGAATATGCAGGGAGCAGGGCCAGCTCCCAGAGAACGTGTGGGTCTGAGGGAGCCCCCGTCCCGGCTGCCCACCCCGCCGCCTCGCCCAGACGGGGGGAAACCGAAGGAACGCAGCGGATCCAGCAGGTGGCGGTGCCGCGCCTGCTCGTGACCACGGTGGCCTTGCCGTGTGCGGGAGCGGCCACCAGGGGGCAGCACGGAGGGCGGACGGCCTCCTCAAGGTGCTCGTTGCCTAGCAACTGTGCCGCACCGGGCTCCCATTTCCACCTCCTCCTCTTTCTCCTCCTCTAGGCCTCCCAGGTTATTTCTGGCAGAGCAGAGATTGTTGCACAAGGAGCGGCCTCAGGAATCCCAAAACTGCCTCTTTTAAGCCAAGAGAATCTATAACGGTCCCAGGGACCCCAAAGCCAGCCCTAAGCCCTGGAGCCGTTCTGACGTCCTCCGTGGCTGAAGTGAACCAGCCTTCCTCCCCGTCTCCGCAGCCCCATCCTTCCTAAACAGGGTTGGAGTTGCCAGCCAGGATGACCTTGGGCCTCCTGCTGCCCCTCAGCTGCATTTGAGGGGGTGCTGCAGGCAAGATAAGCACCGCCCGCCAGCTCCGACCTGCTGTGGCCCTGACTGCTCCCACCCCTGCCCTCTCCAAGGACCCTGTCCTTGTCTAAAGCTTCCCCCCAATGCCGGCCTTGATCATGGAATCCTCCCCTTGTACCCCTTCCAAATTGATAAGCACGACCCGAGAAGAAGCCAGAGGCGGGGGGGTGGGGAGAATGAGAGGCAGACGCCAGACAAGGAGTGTGGCTATAATGAACGCAAAGCCTGTGCTGGTCTATGGGGAGGCTGTCTGTGGCCAGCCCCAGGAGGAGCCCCGCGGGGAGCTGGCCATTCAGGTCCAGCTCGGGTGCAGAGGAGTCCCTTGGCTCCGGTGTCCATCATACGGGCATGTGCAGCTCATTGTACTCGTCCTGGCCGTCCTCGTCGAAGTTGGGCTCAGCGTCTTCCGAGTCCAGCTGCAGAGGCAAGAGCAGGGCAGAGTGGGAGAGGCAGGGACACAGCAGGCTGCTCCCAGCCCCGGCCACTCCTATTGCCTCTTTCTGAGGGGACTATGACCCCAAGTTGCCCAAAACCTGCAGCCCAGACACAAGGCACCTCCTGATCGTAACATTTGTCACAAGAGTGGAGCGGGTCCAGCAGGTGGCTAGACCCATGGCCACTCCTGCTCCTGCTCCCCTGGTCTGCCACATTTCAGCAAGGATGCCCTTCTTCCAGCTGCTAAAGGGCACAAGATGGACCCAACGCCCCCCTGAACCTTAGGTGCTTTTGCTAAGCCCATAGCCCGCACAGCTGTCTGCAGCAGCCCTGAACTTACTCTGTCCCAAACCATTATGCTGATGCACTACCTGGATCAGCACTTAATCTTCCCAACAGCCCAATGTGGCAGGGTCTACTCTCTCCCCTTCCACCATGTAACCTACCTAAAATCACACAGCCAGCAAGTGGCCCGGTGGAGATACAGCAGCCAGGTATCTCGCTTCAGGACCCACCTAACCCAACACTGCCCACCCCGTCAGAAGCCCCCTTCTCTTACTGCCTGTAGCTCCCTCTCCTGGAAGAGCCGGGGCAACAGGCAACGCCTCAGAGGCACTGTGAGCAGCAGCAGGAAGGGGAAGGCAAGGGAGGCCGCCGTGGACTTGACCACCCAGAGCAGCACGATGCAGGCCAGCTGGATACAGGTGAACAGGTGCATCCGCCATGTCCTCACCTGGAGGGCAGGCACAGGACCTCACCATGCAGAAGCCCAGCCTGCTCCCGCATCCCAGCCATGCCACCCTGTACATCATGTGTACCTGCAGCCCCAGGAGCTCCCCTCCCCGCCCTCACCCCATGCTTCCCGGCCTGACCTTGGTCACATAGGGCTGCTCAGGGTGGTGCTTGGCTGGCATGAAGATGAGCAACAGGCGCTGGGAGAGCTGGATGCCGGACAACGACGTGACGCCCATGTACAGGAAAATGCCAAAGAGGACAGCCAGCGGGATGCGACGCAGCACTGCCCCCATGACGATGGACAGGCCTGTGAGAGTGACACAGACCCAACCGGTCCCTCAGGCAACCCGCCAGAGCGGACACACCTGGTGTGCCGCAGCCAGCCCCGTGAGGACGGGCTGGGGGCAACAGGATACAGGGTCTCATTCCCATTTATGGGAGGCAGGGAACCAGGGAAGGGCTTGAGGAGGCTCCAGGAGCACTGGGCAGCAGGGTCAGGGCCAGAGGGGGCGCTGGGCCTGAACCTGAGCACATTCAGAAGGCAGTGGGCAGGCCTGGGACACAGTGTAGGCCAGGCTGTATGCTCCGTGGTGGAGAGGGGCTGCGGGGGCGGGGATGGGGTGCAGGGAGCAGCCGCGCTCTCACCCACGAGGCTTGCGATGAGCACCCCGGTGACCCGCTGCTCCCGCACCTCCTGAATCTGGGGCTTGTCTCCTGGTGCAATGGCAGTGCGCATGACGGTGAGCGCGTTGACGTGGGTGACGGAGCGGACAGTGGCGGCGGTGAGCCACGGCAAGCCAAAGAGGCCACAGAGCCCGCCCAGGGAGCCAATCAGTAGCAGGTCAAGGTGGAAGCCGGAACCCTTGAGCAGCCTCCTGGCCTTCTGGCTGACAATGAGCCTGCAGGGCGACATGGTGAGGCGGGGCTGGGCCGGCTCCCTCTTTCCATCCCCTCCTCCCCGCCGCCCCATTCCTCCACACTGGAGCAGAGCCACGTCCTCACACCGTCGACAGCGCGGTACTGTCACAAACACTTGATCTGGCTCTCACCCATCATTGTGGTGGGTGACACATGTGTACCTGGATAACAAAACACATTGCAGTGTCCCCAGCTCTGGGATGTGCCACCATACACACAGGGGTGGTGACACTGTCCTCAGGCCAACACACCTGCCCCAGCGGTCCCGCACTGGCCTAAGGACCGCTGCACCCCCAGACCAGCAGTATGCCCCTACCTTAACCCTGACACCAAGCCAAGGAGACAGCCCAGCCCCTGCCCCACCCAGCCGGCCCCCAACCCACTTACGCCGTGATTTGTGTCTCCATGAAGATGAGGATGAGGACCAGGAGGGCAGGGACAGCAGCTGCCACCATCATCCAGGGTGGGAAGGGCCGGGCGCTGCCCAGGGGTGGGATGAACCATGTGCGCTTGTGAGGGGAGGTCACCGAGAGGCCCGTGGGTACCGTCAACTTCTGCAAGGCAGGGAGAATGCAGGGCTCAAGGCCGCAGTGGCATCCCCGCAGCAAGAAGGCCCCTGTGAGTTCTCAGCCCTCCATAGGGGACCAGGGGGAACTAATGTGCAGACAGGTTTGGGGAAATAAATGTTGCAGCCTCTGAAGTCACCATCATGCCACAGGTGTGGTGAAAGGCAGAGAAGGGACACATTTTGCTGAGCCGAGACCCGGGCTCCAGCCCCACACCCCAACAGGTGCTTTGAAAACTCCAGGGGCTCCTCCTCGCCCCACCCACCCAACACTAAGCTGAGTTCCAGCACTGCTCCTGGTGCCCCCAAGCTGGCCGCATGCAGCCAGGGCTCACGCACCTGAGTATAGGTGTCTGTGATGGAGTAATCCACCAGGACCATCACGAGGATGGAGATGGGGATGCCAAAATCTCCAATGATGCGGCGCGCCTGCCAGGAGGGGAAGGAAGTAGAGAGGGAGGTGGAGGAGGAGAGGAGGACCGCAAATACCTGCCTGGGACCCCTCTTTCTGCCCCGACCGCTGCCAAGGGTGGCGCCCCCCGCCACTAGAGGGCGCCATAACCAGCAGCCACACACCTTGCCACCCAGGAAGCGGCTGTTCCTGAACTTTCGCAAGAAGAAGGCGATGAGGAAGGTCCCTAGCATGAGGATGAGGGAGAGCAGGGCTGTGTTGGGCTGGTTCCGGGGGCCTGGTGGGCCCTCGGTAGGCGGCAGGGCACTCCCGTTCAGCTCCAAACCGGCCTCTGGAACTCCTTCCAGGGCCCCCTCTGGGGGGTAGAAGGGCAGCAGGGGGTGCTCTGTGAAGACCTGGATGAGGATAACAAGGGACATCTCATCACCCGCCCTAGTTTCATCACCAGCAGGAACTGAAGAGATGACAACACACATTTAACCACAGCTTGCACATGCGCACACACATACAAACACCCCTCCAGTCAAAGGGACCTGAGGACCGTGGTCCCTCAGCACAGAGGCTGCATCTCTGGCCCATCACATGGGTGTGCCAGTGCATGCTCACTGCACAACCTCCTGGCGGCCACCTGCAGCCTTTAACAGGCATCCCTCCAGCTCTGACTCCCTCTCCTCCAGCTCCGACCTGGCCCAGGAGTCCCCGCGGCCCCAACAATGCCCTCCTCCCTTCTTACCCTGTCTCCTGCTCTGCTACCCAAGGCGCTGCCCACCCCAACGCCTCTCCAGTGGTCACCTTGTAGAGCTTGTGGAAGGTCTCATAGATGAAGATCAGTGAGATGAGGAAGGCAAAGATCTCCTGGGTGAACGGTGAGATATAGCGCACCAGGAAGCTGCCCTCTGCGGCCACCAGGGCCAGCACGAAGACCACCAGCCAGAGGCCGACCCACACACGGCCAGTGAGGTACTCCAGCTCCTGAGCTTGGCAGAACTAGCAGGGAGAGCAACAGGTCACCCACAGCTGGTCTGCCCTGCTGGCTGCTGCCTTGTGCGGCTGGGGGAGGGGTGCCACAGGGACCCATCCACCCCTCCACCAGGCAAGCAGGGCAGCTGCACAGGCTAGACTCTCACCTTGAAGAAAGCCTCTTCAAAGACCAGCAGGGGCCCAGAGAAGCCCACCACAAGCAGCGGCTGGGCTCCCAGCAGAGAGAAGAGGACGCCCAGCACAGCCGTGGACACAATCAGCTCTGACACGCCCATCAGCCCTTCTGTCTTCTCCCCTGGGATGGGCATGCTCAGTGGCAGGCCCTCGGCTCATCCGAAGTAAGCCGATGGCCCCAACAGCAGCAGAGTAGCAGGAGGGTCCCCTTCCCATGGCAACCCTCTTCCCCCCAAGAATGATCAGCCTCCTTACTTTATGACCAGCACCCTGGCCCAGACACCCTGCAGGTGACAGGGGCCCTTGAAGCACCCAGAGGAGCCCCTCACCTAGCAGCCCCCCAAAGGTGATGGCAGGGCTGAGTGCAGCGAAGTAGATGAAGAGCACAGCTGCCACACACTGCGAGTGCAGGGCGTCCCGCAGGTCGCTGGGGTACTGCGGGTACCGGCGCTTCACATCCCGAATCAACCCTCCAAACACAGAGCCCGTCCGCAGGAGGGGGTCGTCCTCAGGAGCCACCTCGGAGCCCCCCATCTCCAAAGCCAGCTCTGAGGGAAAAAAGGAGCTGCTGGGACTCGGATCACGCCCCCCACACCTGCCACCTACCCAAGCCCAGCCCCGCCTGGAAGGAGATGTGTGTGTGTGCGCGCGCGCGTGCGCACGCTCTAACCTTTCCCAGGAGCCAGGTAGCCGCCCCGCGTGGTCATCTCAACCTTGGTCTGCTCACGCTCCCGCCGCTTGCGCAGCAGTTCACGCTGGAAGGCAGCCACGGAGCGCAGCAGGTCCCGGCCTTCTACCTCCGACGGGGGGATCACGATACTGCCATCCAGGAACTCACTGATGGCGCTCAGCAGGTCCTGCCGGTCATCTGCCTGGTAGGCAGCCTCGTGAAACAGCTGTAGAATGGAGTGGAGGGCAAAAGGGACCGGATCAGTGAGCCAGTTAAGGCAGGGTCCACAGCCACACCATACCACCGCAGTCTACCAGCACACATTCCCCACGTGGCACAGTCCAGGCCAAGAGCCCTGACCTCCCTACATCCCAGGGCCTCCAGATGCGCCCACCAGCAACCCCTAAGGAGGTGCCACGTGGTCCACCACACAGGGGCCCCAAGAGCCATGCTGAGTGCACCCCACGGATAAACAGGGGTTTGGAACATCATCGCCCCTAGCATTGAGAAGCTATGGTAGGGAGCTACACCCGCCCCTTTAAGGCCTGCAGCCCCTCAAAAGCTCTGGCACTGGACTGCTTCAGTCACCTGCCACAGCCCCACAGCCCCACAGCCCTGCAGCCCCGCAGCCCCACAGCCTTGGTTCCCTTTTCTCCCCTGGACCAAGAGCTCACCCACTAACAGCTTCCAGAGCATAGCTCCCACCCAGGAGTGAACCTTAGCCACCCTTCCCTCCACGCAGGACCCCAGGGGAAGAGGTCTGGGGAACCCTAGCTTGGGGTGCAGCACCCACCTTGTCAGACATGAGGGTGGCAATGGAGCGCCCCAGCTCATGGTAGTCGGTGCTAATGTGGCTGGGTCCCAGCATGACAAACAGGAAGCGCACTGGCACAGGGACCTCCAACACCGACTCCAAGAGCACAGCCTCACTCAGCCGCACGAAGGCGGCCGCTGGCTGCTCCAAGAAAGGCACACAGCCTGGAGGGAGGGAGGAGAGGGAGGACAAGGAGGCATGAAGCGCTAGGCAAAAGGGAACAGTCAAAGCAGACTCAGAAGTGGGTATCAGCTGGGGTTGTCATGTACAGCTGAGCAGGTTGTACACTGCATCAAGAAACCCCCAATGGGCCTGGAGCGGTGCCCTAGCATCTAAAGTCCTCGCCTTGAATGTGCCAGGATCCCATATAGGCACTGGTTCTAATCTCTGCAGCCCTGCTTCCCATCCAGCTCCCTGCTTGTGGCCTGGGAAAGCAGTTGAGGTTGGCCAAAAGCCTTGGGACCCTGCACCCGCATGGGAGACCAGGAGGAGGCTCCTGGCTCCTGGCTCCTGGCTTCGGATCGGCGCAGCTCTGATCATTGCAGTCACTTGAGGAGTGAATCATCAGAGAGAAGATCTTCCTCTCTGTATATCTGACTTTGCAATAAAAATAAAATAAATCTTTAAAAAAAAAAAAGAAAGAAACCCCCTCTTCACTTCTATGTCATGAGACTGCACCAACAGGTGCAAATTAAGCAAATCAAAGAAGGGCCACTTCTCTCTAATCCTCACAGTGATGCTTATACAAACTAACAATCATGCAGAAAGAAAAAGAACAGAGCAGGAGCCAAGAGGGGGCCTGGCTGAACACGGAGGAGGCAGAGCTCAAGCCAAGCAGGCCGCCACTGTGGGAGGCAACACGGGCGCCCGGCCTTCTCACCCACAAGCACGACGGTGGCCTCGGCATCTTCGGGGATCTTCTGAAGCAGCTTCAGGCTCTTCCCCCGGTGGCCGTCTCCCCCAGGCATGTGGAGGGGCTTCTAAGGACGCAGAACTGGAATAGGGCTGGGACCCAGACCGCAGGCCGTGGTAGGCCCTCCCACCCACCCCCCACGCCATCCCAGGGCTGAGGCCCCCGCAACCCCCACCCTCCCAGCCTGGGGTCCGCACCCCTCCTCAACACCCCACCCCAGCCCCTCAGCCACATACTGGCACTCAGATGGCTCCCCCAGCTCGGCCATGTCGCCCGGCTACATCTCTATCCTCCAGGGACCTCAGCACGCACAGCCAATCCCGATCTGCTCAGCGACTTCACACCAGACCCAACCCCTTCCCAGGCCTGCCCAGTCCATGTCTGCTCGAGGTCACTGACCTCTCTGGAGTCTGGGTCATGAGGCCAGAGCGGGGCTGGCTCGCCCACATCATCAGCCACGGTGGGCACGGCGCCGTCGGGGCCATGACTGGGGGTCGGATGATGGTTTCCCAGGACGGAGTTCACACTGGAGCTCGATGGGTTTCGGGGGAAAAAGCCACTGTCCTTGTCATCATTGGGATGGCTGGGGGGAAGAGGAGAGGCAGGTTGATGAGGGGGTTGCATTAGATGAGAAGCAGAGGGTCGGGGCTTCCAATAGCTGCTAAAAGGAATGGGACCATCATGCACAGCCTTGGAGGGCCCTCTAGCCCCCCAGCCCACACCTGTGTTTCAGCAGCAATGTGCGCAATACACTGGCCCTGTCCTCCGGCCGGATCTGGTCTGACACAATCATGGTCTCCACCACCAGGTGCGCGATGCCAGGCAGTGTGGTTTGCTCCAAGTCCAGAAGGGCAGCTCCTAGGGGCGTGGCCAACAGAGGGGCATGGCCCCATCCACCCACCCATTCACCGCCACCTCCCACCACGCCACCTTGCTTCTCCAGGGCAGGCTGGGCAAGCCAAGTGCCTCAGCACCCAACCAGATCCACAGCTCCATGGGCCAGTACTAAAGACCTACTGTGTGCCGCATGGGTACTGAACATCTACTGGGTGCTGGGCACAGTACCAGACACCTCAGAGTTTACAGGCTGCTAAGGCATTGGGTCTCCACGGCCCCAAAGGAGCAGCCAGATCTTGCCTGGGCCCAGGAGCCTGGGAGTGGGGGGAGGCAACAGGGTCCAGGAGCCCAGCTAAGGCTGAGCTATGTGGGGATGAAGGGGCCCAGCCCAAGTCCCCACCATGGGCAATGGTCCTCCTGAGTTCCAGCAGGCTGCGGAAGGACAACGAAGCCACGTGGGGCTTCCCCCAGCGCTCTGTCTCCTCCTCCACATCCTCCTCAAACTTGATCCAGCGTGCCGTCTCCCGCCAGTGCGGCTCCTGGCTGCGATCCAGCATCAGCTCGTTCAGTTCCACGAACACCTGGATGCCAAGCACGGAGACAGCTGGGACGAGCGGGTCAGGTGCAGGACAGGGACACAGGGCTCAGGGCAGAGGGCATACAGAGGCCACAGCCCACACTCTGGGGTGCCACACCTCATGTGGCCTCCGGTCAGGCTGCTGCTTCTTCTTCTTCCGGCGCACCGAGGGGGCCAGACCAGCTCGACTGCCCCTCCCGCCCTGCACCCGGGATGGCTTCTTCACCAGATGCCGCCGCACGCCAGGATTGTCCTCCAGCCGATGGCCTGCAGGGAGGAGCAAGCGCCTGGTGAATGCAGGAGCCAGGTTCAGGGCCACCCCAGGTCCCTGCTCTGTCCAGCCAGGCTGAAGGGTGGGCACACAAGTCACTGAGGAACCAGGCTGCCAGGACCACAGCCCATAATGTGGCAGAACTCAGGAAGGGAGAAGGATCAGCCAAGTGCCAATCAAAAGGAAGACCCAAGCTATTCCTCCAGCTAGTCCCCAGCCCATCCCCAACCCTGGGTGGACCTTAAGGGCCTGCCATCGTCAGCACCCCTCGCCCAAAGTCCCTGTAACTGACAGGTGCCCCAGGCACTAAACTCCCAGCACTTCCCATGGGCTCACCCAGTAGGTACATACCCTGCACACTCAGCAGGGCTCCCCTCCATGCCACTCTTCCCCTTGTCCCAGGCCGGCAAGTAGGCCAAGGCTTACCACCCAGTTACTTACAAGCTGCTGCCCCTGCCAAGGGACTTAGCTGGCCCCCGGGCTCCCAAAGAACACAGTCCTCAAAGTCCAGCACAAACATCTCCAGGTCCTCAGAGGCCAGGGAGTCACCCGGGCTCGGAGCTCGATTGCCCGTGGGGCCCATGCCCTCAGCATCTCCTAGCCCAGGGCTCAGCATCCCATTGGGCTCTGTGGTCTCCTCCATTAGCATTGTCATTGTCCCGCACAGTGGCCAAGACCTCAGTCCCTGTTCCCTATGGCTCTCCTGGGAGGCCAGAATGGTCTCCGTCCAACTGGAGCGGCAAGTGGCCAGCCCTCCCAACCCTGACTGACACCCCGTGTTCCCAAGCCTGCTCCCTGTCCCTGTCAGCTCCCCCTGGGTCTGTAAACAGGTCCTCCCCTTGACCCTCCCATCCTGCCACCACGGCTGCTGCTACCACCGCTGCCATCGGATTGTTCCTGCCCCTGTCCTCAGGCCCTGGCAACTTTCCATGACGTATTGAGCTCAAAGCCCTACCCTTCCCTCCTCCCCCTACCCAACCCACAGCCTGAGGAGGAGGAAGAGAAGGGCAACAGGGCGGGACCAGTGATGTGATGCCCCTGGCCTCGGCACGAAGCCCTATGCACGATGACAGGTGGCACAGAAGCCAGGGTACTGATAAGATGGAAGGAATGTACCGAGATCACAGCCAGGCCTGGCCGAGGAGGGGGCTGAAGGGGTGAGGAGCGCCTGACGCAGGGAAGAACAGGGGCTGGGTGAGCAGAGCAGCCCGGCTCTAACAACCCTAGCTTGAAGGGGAGTCCGGAACTGGGGGACACAGGGAGAGGGGGTCCCTCATTCCAGGAGTGACTCAGAGGACAGAGTCAGGCCTACAAGGTGGAAGTGTCCCAAGGGCAAACCTCAGCTCTGGCAACCAGGGAGGTGGCTGTGTGGGGCAACTCTGACCGCACACCAGCAGACAGGGATGCTGACAGGGCCCTGGACAGGGGCTAGCAGACACTCTCAGAGGTCCCTGGCAGGCCAGGTGTCCCCATGGGTTGCCCCAGGAATCACTCACTCTTCATGTCATCCAGGTCCGCAGAGCCCAGCATCCGGGCCTCTGCCTCATCCGTGGGCACCTGCTGCTCCGGGCCCCCCGGGTTGCCTAGGGCACTGCCTGGACACAGTCGCTCCCTCAAGTCGTAACTGGCCGATGGGCTCCAGGGCCGGGTCTTCTCCCCGGCCACCCGGGAGGCCCGGGTTCGTGGGCTGGGAGAGCTGGGAAGGCAACAATGCAGCCTTGGACTTGACAGGCTACTGCCTTCCCAGGAGGCCTGCAGCACCAGCCAAGGCCCTCCTGGACAGAAAAGGAAGCAGACCTGGCTCCCCACCCCCACCTCCATCACTCCAGTCCTTCCCACCTCACTGGTACCCCTCCTCTGCCTTCATCCCCATCTTCTCCCTCACTCCCTCAGCTCAGCATCTCCTGCAGAGTAAGCCAGGTGGACAGAGAAGCTCCCCTCTCTTTCCCTCTCCTCTCTGGGGTGAAGAAGGGGGTGACCTTGGGTTCTGCTCAGCAGGAGCCCAGGACCAGTACCTGACCAAGTGCTGCGGGCTCTTGTCAGGGTGTGGGCCCACTGCGGGCAGCGACCTGGCGAAGGCGGCCCTCCCAGCCAGGCGTGGGCTGTCATCCTCATCACTGCCTCCGATGGAAAACTGTGGACAAACAGGTACAACCCCGGCCCTGCCTCAACTCACCTGCCAGCCACCTGCCCCCGACTCACAATATCCTCACCCCTCTCTCCAAGGCATAGATGCTACCTTTGCCTTCTTGGGGGACCCTGAGTTTGGGGGTTCCACAGGTTCTGCCTCGGACTCCCCTTCCTCTTCTTCCTCTCCCTCCTCCTCTTCCTCATCCTCTTCGTTGTCGGCCCCAGCTGCCCCTTCCTCCTGGATGGGAGGGGTGCCCTCCGAAGGGGGAGCAGAGGTCTTCTCCTTTTTCCGCTTCCTCCTGGAGTGCCGTGTGGAAGTGGCGGGCAGCCGCCGCAGTTTATGAGGTGGAGGCAGGCGCGCCGAAAGCGGGTGGTGGGTGTGGTGGGATGTGTGCCGGTGAACTGGGGGTGCAGGAGAGCCGGTTGAAGCCCTGACACAGAACGGGGGTTCCTCCCTACCCCAAGGGAACACACCCCATTCTAGCTCAAGGCTCAAACAAGAACACCCCCAGTGCTCCCCACTCCACCCCTGCCCCGCCCGACAGAGTGTCCAGGCTCCTGTCTCAGGGGAGGCCTGGTTAGCACTGGGGAGAGGAGCGATGGAGAGGGACCGTCATGAAATGGGGGTGGGGAGAGGAGGACATGAGACAGCAGGAAGGACAAGAGTCACTAGGAGGGAGATAAGGCAGGCCCAAAGACAAAGATGAAGGTCAAGAGAGGAGGCTCAGGCCCATTTCCCTACATCCGCCCTCTTCTGAGCCCCCCACCTCCCCGGCTCCCCAGCAGGTGGTCACGTGATGGGTGAAGGAGGCAGGATGACTTAACATGGCATGGTGGCCCAGCACAGAGTCCAGCACAGTGTCCGGCACAGGATGGCCCTGGGTGGCCAAGCCGGTGGTGAGCGCAGTGATGGGGGCGCGATGAAGGTGATGGTGGTGAGGGCAGCCGCACTAGGGGGGGGGTCCAGGGACTACCCACACGCAAAGTCCCGCTCGCTGAAGCTGCGGCTGGGCTTTTCCGGGTCCCAGGCCGGGGGTTTGCTGATGAGGTCCCCAAACCTGCTCACGGCCAAGGTCTTGCCCAAGTCATCGTCCTCCTCCTCCGTGTCTGGACTCAGAGGGGGCTCCTCCAAGGGTACCCGGACCTGCTGGGCCCAGATGGCCTTATCTAAGGACCCCCAACTCCAATCCGAGCTGAAGAGGTGGGGAGGTCAACAGGCTCCCTCTTCCACAGCAACCCCTTCCCCTGTACTCCCTTCCCCCACTGGCCTGGGGCAGCACCCCAACAACCAACCTCTCCCAGGCTCCTGGGAAATACCAAGCCCGTTGCTTGGAGTGCCAAGGCTGGCCAGAGGACGAACCTTGCGCTCCTCTGCACCCCCACCCCACCCCACCCCCGCGCATCGGTCACCTGGGGTAGCGGGGAGGCGCCCCCGGGCGGCGGGATCCGTCCATTGGCCATGGTCAGGGATGCGGCTTGGGAAGCTCTGGCTCACGAAGGAACCCGAGACCCGGGTGAGAAGAAGGGGGCGCTGCGGGGGCCTAGTAGGGAGTCCTGGGGAGGAGGAGGGCGGGGTCAGGATCTCCGCGCGGGGGCTCCCCCCACTCCCGGCCCCAGCGCGTCCCCGTGGCTCAGCCCCTCCCGGAGGCGGCCCGCACCCCACGTCCCGCCCCACCCCGCCGTACCTGGGGGCTCAGGAGCCTGCAGGGCCCCGGTCGGTCGCCTTGCCCCATGTCCCTCCCCGCTCGCTACCAGGCGCGGCCGCGGGGCTCCCGTCCGGCCTTTCGCAGCGCAAAGCCGAGCGGGCTCGGGCGGACGCAGGCGCCGGAGCCCGTAGCCCGGGGCTCCACCTCCTCGCGCTCGGCCCGCAGCTCTGCCGCCGCCGCCGCCGCGGGGCCGCACAATGGGAGCAGCTGGGCTGTGACTCACCCCGCCCTGGCCGGCGCGGGGCCCCAAGTGCCCACACGCTGCTGCTCCAGGGCGCCCCACACGTTGCTGGAGGCTGGAGCTTGGCCCTACATTCCCACAAACCCCCAAATTCATCCCCTGCCTCCCCCTTCTCAAGCAGCTTTATCGGAGACCCTTCCTTCCCTTTAAGCTCTGGAAGGGACCTCCTCCTCTTTCTTGGGACCTGAGAACCAAAGGAAGAAGCACCTGGAAGAAGCACTGGCCTCATCGCTCAAGGGCTGGCCTCTGCAGCCTGGCACCGCCCACCCTGCGTTTGACCTTGGCACTGTACTACCTGCATCCCTGGGCCTCAGCCTCCCCCATCCGCAGCCAAGAGGAGCTTGTGTTGGGGGTGTTATGAAGTTGCGACCACCTCTAAGATTCGAAGGCTCAGTTCCCACATTAACCCACCCCCTTGAGGTTACACCTGTTTTTCAAGGGCAGAGGTCTTTGGGAGGAGGCTGGACCCCAGGCTGACCCCAGCCCTGGACACCTAGCACAACCTCAGTTCCCAACAGTCCCTTGGGGAACACCTGCTGCAGCCTTAGGCAAGCCTTAGGGGGAGCAGCAGGAAGAAGTAAGGTTGGAGCTGCAGGTCAGGATGAGGTGGAATGGCCTGGCCTGGGAGCAGACACACACTCTGGGAAACAACAGCAGAGGATGGGGGCCAGGTGTGGAGGAAAGAAGGCAGAGGCAAGGCGCTGTGACCTTGGCATGCTCCTTATCTTCCCTGAGCATTTCGCCTGCTCAGCCCAAGAAGAGAATTTCCTCAGTGCAGAGCAATCCCAGGGGATGGAGGGACGGGAGCCAGCACAGCTGGCCACGAAGCCCTGTGCTGGCTAGGCCCTCCCCACACTCCCTGCCTCTTCCAGGCACAGGTGTGCTACTCTGCTACAGCCACCGAGTCTTTGCAGTATTGGTGTACAGAAAGCTACTGTCCGAGCCACCACCATGGCACTCATTGCTGCAGACCAAGTTCATAGCCACAGCCATACTGTCCCTGCCTGGTATCATACGTGAAACAGGACACAGAGGTGGGAGGCAGCTCCCCAGCAGGCGGTCACGTGATGGGTGAAGTAGGCAGGATGACAACATGGCATGGTGGCCCAGTACAGAGTCCAGCACAGTGTCCGGCACAGGATGGCCCTGGGTGGCCAAGCTAATGGTGAGCACAGTGATGGGGGCGCAGACATGAATGCAGAGTGGGCCCCAAACTCACAGGTGAGATCTACTGCTAGTCAGGGAAGGATTTTCCTTCCGAAACGGAAGTCTTTACACACACACACACACACACACACACACACACTGCTACCTCAGAATATGCTATTTAGAAATGTTGTCACAGACGGTAAAGAGACCAAAGGTGGGCCCTGGTCCCCTAGGCTGTGTCCTCACCCCAAGAAGGACCAAGGATGCAGGACCCTGGGAAAGTGGCCAGTCTGTAAACATTGACCACGGCTGGGTCGGAAGCTGGAAGAACAGCTCACCTAGCCCTGGGAACACTTTAATCTTGGACTTGGAGCCTCCAGAACCTGGGACAATACATATCTGTGGTTAAAGGCACTCAGTTTGGGGGTACTTCTGATATAGCCACTCTAGCAACTGATCTATTCTCCCAACCCACTATCCCTAACGCTGAGTCAGGTCACGTGACTCCCAAGACTCACTGTGACCGTGACTTTTGGCAGGGTCTCTTTGCTTCTTCCAAGATCCCTCCGGACCTTGGAGCCTTTCCCAGCTGGGCACATGGCAGAGAAGGATCTCTGGTCTTCCATCTGCCCTGGACAACTTGGTCCCAGCACCTCCCTGCTAGCTGGGGGTCTGACAGCAGTTAGAGCTGTCTGGAACTTCAGTCTTCCTTTGCCCTTGACCTGCCAGGAGTAATGGAGTGAAATTACTCCCAAAGGGCCTTGTAGAAACCCATGCTGTCCTGTGGGAACAGATGTGGGAGATGCTGACACCCTCCCATTGTTACCTGCAGACTCAGGGTTTCAGAGATAAAGGTGAAGGCTTTTCCTTTGCCAGCTCAAGTCCCCCCCCCCCCCCATCTTGCCTTGTCAGTCCCCTGCGGTGTACTCCTCATGGGGTCTTCATTCCCATGACAAAAAGAGTGCCCTTTGCATACACAGAGGATGACATCTCCTAGCTTAGAGCCTGCAGACACCTAACTGGTTACAGGAAAGGTGGCAGCAGAAGTAGAAGCTAGTTCAGGCAAGGTTGGGACTCACGTTCTGCCCTGCCTCAGCTGCTTTGACTTGACCTTCGCACCCTGCGCCTTAGCACCCCAGGATGCTTGTCTGCCATAAGTGATATGCCACCCAGGCTTGGAGAAACAAGGACATCATTGCCTATGTTCCCCACCAATGGGCCAGGAGCTCACTGGGTGGCTTCCTCTGGCGGCCAGTCCCTAGAATCACTGTCTCAAGGTCCAACATGTTGGGAACTAGACCACAATGGTATTTATGTATCATCTGTGGCATTTATATGTCATCTGTGGCGTCTACATTTTGGTCTTGCCCCATATACTGAGTCGTCTCTTGCCAAGGAAGAAGCTAAAAAACACATGCCCTGGCTCCCTTGCAGCTAAGGTTCAGCTGTGGTTCTCACCACTCAGTCTCAACTATACAAAGCCTCATACAGAAGTGAGCAGTGTACACCATGGGGCAGCAGGAGAAATTGGACCCTCTGCCAGGAAGGGAGAGATGGAGAAGGAAAGGGAAGGGAAGGGGAAGGGGAAGGGAAGGGAAGGGAAGGGAAGGGAAGGGAAGGGAAGGGAAGGGAAGGAAAGGAGAGAAAAGAAAAGAAAGCAAGCATTCACCTTCTCTGGTCTTTCTAGTTTGACTGGGACAACATTCTAAGATCCAGATCTCTGGCCTCTCCTGCTCCTTGCTGGACCCACCTGGGCAGGCAGGCTTGCTTTGACTTCTGTTGTGTGCAGGAATGGGCAAGCAGGAGAGAAGAAATTGCCCTCAAGCCTTCCTCAGATGGAAAACCTCCTCTCTTTGTCTCTCCTTATCCCTGTAGATCTGTCAAATAAAAATAAAAACTTAAAATAAATGGTAATCACACATTTCTTTCAGGCTGGCCTCAGGAACCAAGCTAAAGGCAAAGAAATGATCGGCACACAAACTGCCAACAATGCAGGTGTTTGCAACTGGTTACTGCTTGGATATCCTCTTTCTGGAATCTTCACTCCTCCTGGCTGGCTCCAAGGAAGTACCCTGAAAGCAGGAGCAAGTCTAGGGCAGCCTCAGAACCTGGCACCATGCAAGAGCTTTAATAAATGTCTGTGGCTTTGGAGACAAGTACAAGAGTAATTATAGTAACTAATAAACTGAAAAAGTTTATGTGGAAGACAGAGAAGGCATGGACCCAAAGGGATCCGATGAGAAGTGATGGCCCAAGAAACGCTCCGCCCTGGCTCGCTCCTGTCCCCTAAAGTGTCCCTCTAAAGCATGCTGGGGTAGCTGCCGCTCACAGACATGTGGCTCTGAGGCATGGCTTCCCCCACCCAGTGCCTGCCAGCAGCGTTCCTTGACCACAAAGTGGCTTGTGGCTAGCAGGCTGTTGCTTGTTTGCTTAGCCAGTACATGTGTAATGGTTTCCAATTCACTCAGCACATCCATGTCCGTGGGGTCACTCAGCTGTTCTGTACAGGTAGGTAAGCTATTGGTGAGTTTTATCCTGCCACTGTAGGATGGAAGCAAGGGAAATTGTGTGCCTGTGGTTAAATAGCCACAAAGCTATGACACTATCCTGGATCTTTAAGATCCAAATTCTCTGTGTCCTTCTCCTACGTCACACTGATACCACTGATGCCAGATACCACACAAGCCCAGAGGCAGGGAGGCAAAGTGGGGCATGGAACAATGGCTGAGCTCACAAGCGCAGCTAAGCAGCATGAGCAGCCTTCCATAGGCTCCACTAACGGTGGAGGGGATAGATGTTACCCCACCTCCAGATGAAATGTCCTTGGCAAGGACCCTGCCACACTGAAAATGTGACAGAGCTCCATCCAGCTTGTCCATTCACCTCCCAAAATCTCAGGAATCCACATCACACCACTGATAGACCACTGAGCTTCACGGGGCCTCACAAATGTTTAAATATAAATTTTGTATCTATAATAGAGCTTATGTTTAATTGGGAGCCAGCACAGTGGTATATTGGGTAAAGCTGCTACCTGTGGTACAGGCATTCCATATGGGTACCAGTTTGAGTCCCAACTGCTCCACTTCCAGTCCAACTCCCTGCTAATGCACCTAGGAAAGCAGTGGAAGATGGCCCAAGTGCTTGGGTCTGTGAACCCCTCAGAAGCTCCTGGCCCCTGACTTTGAACTGGACCAGCCCTGGCCATTGCAGCCATGAGAAGATTCTGTCTTTTCCCTCTCTCCCTGTAACCTGCCTTTCAAATAATCTTCTTTAAAAATCAATTTAGAAATCTCAATACCCTGGCGGCGTGGCCTAGCGGCTAAAGTCCTCGCCTTGAACGCCCCAGGATCCCATCTGGGCGCTGGTTCTAATCCCGGCAGCTCCACTTCCCATCCAGCTCCCTGCCTGTGGCCTGGGAAAGCAGTTGAGGACGGCCCAATGCATTGGGACCCTGCACCCGTGTGGGAGACCTGGAAGAGGTTCCTGGTTCCCAGCTTTGGATCGGCACGCACCACCCGTTGCGGTCATCGGACGGAAGATCTTCCTCTGTTTCTCCTCCTCTCTGTATATCTGACTTTGTAATAAAATAAAATAAATCTTTAAAAAAAAAAAAGAAATCTCAATACCACCTGCCCCCTTCTGCCTCACTCTTGTCTTCACTCCCTGTTCCCCACACAACCAATCTGCTCCTCCCTCTGGACTCCACCACCATAAACGTGATATTCCATCCCCTTCTGCCTCCTTTCTACAGGAGACACAGCAAAGGGTCTTGAGGGCCAGTTTTGAGTCCTCCTTCCAGGAGCCAGATGGCCTCTGCTGGGCATTCTTTGTGCCAGCCGGCCTGAGGCCAAACTATTTGAGATGTGTCTGCAATCGATAAGTGCCTGCTGGAGGGGAAAGGCCAGATTGAACGAACAGCCCAGTGGCAGTTGGGGCAAGTGTCTCCTGCCACCTGTGCCCAGCATCAGTGGCACAGCAGTTGCTGTGGCTGGGTCCCAGGAGGAAGAGTGGCTGCCCACGGTACTGTACCAGCTTGAGTCAGAGGCTCCAGCAGCAGGTGTCATGGCCTCCCCCTCCCACTCCCTGACCACTCCTCAGCCAACACCAAGTGAGTGCATCCAGCAGAGCATCTCCCCACAATGGCTGCAGAGGACTTCGTGGCATTAAGATAACCAGGGTGCACAGCAACTAGAAGCACCAGGAAATAGATTTGGCTCCTCCTCTCTCAGCTGCCTAGAGCCTCACCTGGGTCTACAAATTACTCTGTGACTGGGAGATTGTTCTAGCCTGTCTGGTTCATGACCTGACCCAGCCTCTAGGCCAGGGCTTGCACGTGGGCCTCCTAGCGCAACACAGTTTCGGGCCAGGAGCTATCTCTTGGACGAGCACTACTCACAGATGGGAGGGGTGAGGCGTGGCAAAAGCACAGACAGTGAAGGGGGCGGTGCACATCACCAAGAAAGTGGACTAATATTTTGGGAAGTTCTAATTTGCTTCAATTAAAAATTCAGGGCAGCTCGGAGCAAAACAGAAATAGGTGAGTTTACTTCCTGAGTCTCTGCCCAGGCCTTGCTGGCCCTCAGCCCCTCTGCCTGGTACCACAATCCCCTACCCTGGCCAGTGTCTCCCGACTAGCCAGCTGCACGGGGTCACACTGTTTCCTCCCCACTCTCCTGTCAGACCATGCCAGGGCCCTGCTGGGAAGAAACCAATATTAGAAACCAACCTTTGCTTAGGGAGCTTACAGATGCACAAAGATGACAAGCTCAAGCCTCGAGGGAGAATTTAGGAGTCAGGAATATAAATGCAACTCATTGTTTAAACGTTTGTCCTTGGGTACAGGACATTTTTTTCCCCTGTGTTTATTACTTTTCACTTAAATTTTAAAGTAAGAGCTGTTTCAACGACCCATTTCAATTTCCAGGCATGTTAACTGCAAGGATTTAGAGACGTGGTGGGCTGGCTAGGCCAGGGCCAGAGGACCACACCCTCTCCCAATTCTGCTATCCCACCAGGCAAGCAGTCAACACACTAGCCAAAGCCTTGGCCAGACACAAAAATGTGGGCAGGACTCCTCAGAGAGCCTCACTCAGGGACAGGAAGCAAGAGCCCAAGGGTCACACTACACAGGTCAGTGGGTGCCACTGCACCCACCGTGTTCATCCTTGGATTCAAGAAACACATTCCTGGGGGGGGGCGCTGTGACGCTGATAACCATTATGCAAGCCAGTTCAAGCTGCTCCACTTCCCACCCAGTTCCCTGCTAATGTGCCTGGGAAAGCAGCAGAAGACCGCCCAAGTGCTTGGGCCCCTGCACCCATGTGGGAGACCCGGAGGAAGCTCCAGGCTCCTGGCTTCAGATTGGTTTTGCTCCAGCAGCTGCTGCTATATGGGTAGTTAATCCTCAGATGGAAGTTTCTTCTGTCTCTCCCTGTAACTCCACCTTTGACATGAAGAAAAAATAACTCTTATATATTACAAATCTTATATATTATATATTACATAAATCTTATATATTATATATATATATATATATATATTTTTTTTTAGAAAAAATAAATCTTTAAAAACAAAACAAATTCACACTCACCCAGGCTCAAGCTGTGAGTGGCAGGTTGTTTGGCTAGGACCCTCAGGATTCATACTTGGTTCAAATCAGCTTAAGGCAAGGGGGTGGTGCTTCCTTCAGCTCACATACCCTAAAACTCAAGGGTCCCACCTTCAGGCACAACTGGGCCCAAGGGCTGTAAGACATCTTGCGCCTTCCACCTGCACTGGCTTTCTCCCTGGATGGCTCCACTTCCAGGAAAGCCATCCCCTTGTAGCCAGCAGCTTCCAGGTTGTTTCCAAGCAATCCACAAGCCAGAAACTTTATCAATAACTCCAGTAAAAGACCAGGACAGACAGGCCAAACCAGGCCACCTGACCAGTCCTGAGCCCATCACACAATGAACGTGCAAACATACGCACACACACAAGTGGAGCTGGAAGTAAAGCAATCGGGATGAGTGAGGTAAAGCAATCGGGATGAGTGAGGTAAAGCATTGGATGAGTGAGGTAGCCCAGTGAGGGGGCAGGAGGGGGCAGTGAGGGGGCAGGAGCAGAAAGTTCCGGACACCGACCTCTTCCTCCACAGCCCAACACTTCCCCAGCCACCCTTCCCAGTGGCCTGAGATCCCCACTAGTTCCCACCTGGGATTCCAGTGTGTGAATCCAACTGGCCCAGCTCACTGTAGCAGCGAGATTCATGCTGGGCCACAAGATGAGTCCCTGCCACTTGCCAATCAGATGCCTGTGGCTCACAGGCTCCACTTAATCCCAGGAGCCAGGGCCACACAGAGTACAACTGGAAGTGGGCTCTTACAGCACAAATGTGGCTGCTTGGGCTGCCTATCGGGGAAGAATTACACTCAGGGCAGTTAAAAGAGGTTGGGAAAAATGATTGGGCCATGAGTGACACATCAAAGCACCACCACAGACACCTGCGATAGAAACAACTTTATTAGTACCTGAGAAAAAGTGCAGGAGGAATGCTCCTCCCAGCCATGTGGCCGGATGCCCTGGGCCTGCTACTCCAGAGGCCAGACCACTTCTCCTCTTTCCCTTCCACCCAGTGCCACCTGGTGGCTCACTGGCCGGGGCCCAGAGGCCAGAGGGGTACACAAGCAGAGCCTGGAAGCCAGAGAAGCACCATCCATGGCATGGCATGGCTCCTGAGGTCTAAGCCACGGTCAGAGGACGAGTCTCATCGGTCAAGGTCCTCCTGGGTCACCATCCGTAGTCCAATGGAAAACAACTCCTCCCAGGGCTCTCGGATCCAAGCCAGCAGGGCTGTCAGCTGCTCCCGACACACAACACGGAGTGCCCAAAAGCTCTCCAGTCGTGACACCTAGCAGGGTGAGCAAGTGAGCTAGGTGAGACATACCAGGGAGGACTTGCGGCCCCTTTTCTGCTCAAGTCCTTTCCCTCCCCAAGCCTCTGTCAGTTCCCAGGAAAGATCTGGCCTCCCAGCTTTGTAAACTGAGCCCTAGCAACCTCCTCAGGAAGCCTCCAGAGGGCGTCCAGGATTAGTTCTAGTCCCTTTCCCCACCCCAGATCTAAAAAATGCTAAGATCCACAATCAAGTCCAAGGAAGTACATGTATTGAGTTCCTGCCTCTACCACTTGGTAATGTCCCCAAGCCTCATCTGTAAAACAGGATCAAGTCCCAGTCCTCCTCCTCCTGGGGCTATGAAGTGCAGAGGGCCGGGACAGTGAGTCCAGCTAGCAAACCCCAAGCAGCTGGGCCTAAGCAAAAGCCGCCCTGTTCATTCGTGATGGGGCTCACGTCCTGGGTGCTCCCACGGCCAGCTGCCTTGCTATCCACCTGCTCTTCATCCTCACCTGGTTGTATCCCAGATCCCCATACACTATGTTTCCTCATCAGCAGTTCATCCTGGGATGCGATCCCCACCCTCTCCAGCACCCCAGCATCATCTCCCCACCCTGTCTTCAGAACTCCCGCCCTCTGCCCTCCCTTCCTCCCTCCCACTCCCACCTTTGTGCCCCTACCTCATCATAGAAGACCAGGCGCAGGGCTTCGGGGGCTGCACGATAGAGCAGCACCGAACTCAGACTGCTTAGAGGCTGCTGGCCCCGCACGTGCAGGGAGGGCCCGAGGGCCTTCCCAGGGGCTTCGCCAGAAACTGTTGGAAGAGGGGGCTCTGCCAGGGACCCTGCAGCATCCTCATCTAACAGGTACAGTGTAGACAGAGTCAGCAGAAGAGACACAGGACATAGAGAGGGGCCTGCAGGGAGAGAGGCAGGGTGAGGCCCACAACAGAAGCCAGTGGAAGGTCTGGGTCCCAGCGCTGCCTGGGAGAAAAGGCCTGAGCCTCACAGACGGACCAACATGCACCCTGTGCCCCCAAGGGACAAGACCCACCCCACCCCCAAACACCAAACCCCAAACACTTTCCAAACACCAGGGATCTCTAGCTTCCAACCTCTGAGGCCCAAGCCGAAGGAGTCTGTGCCAGTGCCCTCCCAGCCCAAACAAACTGGGAGTCCTCTCTACCCCCACTCCTCTGCCTCACTTCAGAGACAGCCTGGACTCCCAAAGAACAAGGGTCTGACACAGGTGCCTCCTAGGACCGCCTCTAGAAGCAGGGAGCCGACCTCTGAATCCAGCCTGGGCTCAGAGGACTGGCTACAGAAGTGACAGCTGTCATGGGGCACTGCAGAGGCTGCTGGCTCCAGGGGTAGGGCAGGGCAGCGCGCAGACCTGACCTTCCACCAGGAACACCCGAAGGTAGAAGAAGCGGGGACCCTCCGAGGAACAGTCCTTCTCCAGTAGTGGCCTGGGGGGAACATGGCGGACACAGGTGGGTCAGCTGGAAGGGGGAGGGGAAGTTCAGGGGGCAATGGGAGGAAAGGGCTGGCTCAGGAGGGGGCCCAGGGTCCCCAGGGAGGTGTGGGCAGGAGGACGGGTGGCAGGACCATGTCTGGAGCTGCCCCACCTATGCCTCCCATGACCCACCAGAGCCGGTGCTGCGGGGTCACCTCCTCTTCTGTGGCGCTGACACAGCTCCTCTGGGTAGGGGGCAGAGACCCCAAGACATCTGCAGAGAGCCAGCAGGTGACAGGGAAGCCTCAGCAGGCTCTGTGCTCCCCAGCCTAGTCCTCTGCCTCTCAACCTCCTCCTGTTCTCTGCAGTTCTCAATTTCATAAACTGGCACAAGCTCTGTGACCACTGGCACCACCACAGGGTGCACTACTGAAGGGTGCCAGGCTTGGGGAGCTCAGCCCTGAGGGCCCCACCCAAACTTCCTGGCCTCTCCCTTCCCTGGCTCACCCAGCAGCTCCTCAAGGAAGATCCGGCAATGCCTGGCATCTCGGGGCAGCAGCATACAGCCGCTGGTCCCGGCTGCCCACTCCAGCCGCAGGCTCTGCCCCGCCAGGCCCAGCTCTATGCCACTCAGATCCTGCAGGGCAACAGCCAGGGTCGACTGCAGCCAGCCGGCTGGAGGCCCGCTGTGGAGAGAGATGGATCAGTGACGCACAGCGTGAGGGCTGAGACAGAGAAGGAGGCCCCGGCTATGCTTCCGGCTCACTCACCAGATCTCCCCTGTCACCTTCAACAGATAAAGCTTGTGATCGGACACAACTACAAGGCCCAGAAATTCTGTGAGACCTGCCAACACCACTGGCACCTAGAAACCACAGAAGCAGGGAGGTGGGCACGTGTTTCTCCCCCGACCTCTTCTCACTGCCCTGAGTCCACCCCATCTGACCTTGAGCTCCGCTGCCTCTCCCTCCCACAGCCACTGCCCTCACTCTGCCCCCCAGATCTTCTCTGCCAGTCATCACTGCCTCCAACCCACCCATCACACTCTGCTTCAAACCCTTCAGTGGCTCCCAGAAGCCCACAAGACCATGTCCAAGGTCTTAACAACCACACACCGTGGTTCCTCAGCCAAGGCTGCCCTCGCCGCTCGCTGCCCCCTCCCGCCTCCATGTCATGCTCCTTTCGTCACCCCCACCTTCCTTTTCCTTTTCCTTCCAACTTCTTAATTCATCTTTACCACTCAGTTCGGGCAGCACCTCCAAGGAGGACTCCTAACTCATGTGGGATCCTTCACCCAACTACAGTCCTTTCCCACTGCATGACAGTCACCAGGCCCTTTCTCCAGATGTTAAGATCAAGGGCAAGTTGGGCTTGCATTCCTTAACATCTGGTACGCATCAGGAGCTCAACAAACAGGCCGAGTAGCACTGAGCATCTGTAACGGCACCAGGAGCCCCCATATCGAGTGCCACGTGCCACATGGAGCACTTCACTGACCTCCACTCTCATGCCACTCCTGTGAGGCAGGTGTGATCCCCAAGGGAGAAGGGTGGCAACCAAGGTTCAAATACAGCCACAACAGGACACTAACTGTGGAGTGGAAACCCAGGGCCTGGCTCGACTTCCCGTGGTAGGAACAGTGGGCACCAGGCTGCAGTCTAGGGGCCCTGGGCAGTGTCTGGTGGCACAAACCTTGATGCAGCACTGGAACTCCTCCTGAGCATCACTGAACACCTCAACATCCAGGAAGAGCCGTAGTCGGTGGTCCACGGAGCGCAGGCCATGGCGCTCGAGGGCTGGGGGCAACCAGGGGACCGTTAGCCGCCTCTGGCAATGCAGACTCCATCTCCACCCAGCTTGCCCTTCCCCTCCATCAAACCCACTCCTGTCTGAGTCACCGCTACTCACGGGGACTGAGGCTCCAGCTGCTGTGGGAGTGGGAGCTGCTGGGAGCCTGATGCGAGTCGCCAGCAGTCCCAGCAGAGTGGTCGCTGTGGCCAGAGGCGTCACAGGCAGCGCTTGAGGACTCACAGGGAACTGGCGAATGCTGTCCCTGGCTCTGCTCCCTGTCATCAGGGCTTCTCCCGGACACAGCCAGAAGAACCACATGGTCGCTGCCACAGTTTGGACACACAGCAGGAGATTCTGCAGGGCAGGGGGGGATGCAGGCCCTGTGAGCCCCTCCGCCCCTTCTGCACACCGCACACAAGCCCCCCACACTCCGTGACACTCCCTGCCTGGTTGCAGGCCTCCTGCCAGTGCTGATAGCTCTGGCTTCACACACTGCACCATAACCTCCAACAGCAGTGCCCTCAGCCCCACGAGGGCCAGGCTGAACACAGCTTCTTCTTCCTCACACCCCACCTTCTGACCTCAGACTAGGCCAGACTCAACTACACCCTGCTCTGGCTCCCTCCATGCTCCCATACCCCTGTGTGCAGAATAGGAAAAGCGTTGATGATGCTACAGCCAAACGTGGAGCCAACCCCCAGCCCTGCCTAGTAGCAGCTCTATAGTCAAAGGCACAGAGATCCGGGCATGCCACTGGGGTCTGTGAGGACAGCTGAAGAGAGGAGGGCTGAAGTCAGCTGCAGGGAGGGAAGGCAGGCTCAGAGCAGTTCAAGGTGCCAGAGTCAAAACTCCCTTCTCCCACCTTCAAATAAACAGAGAGAAGACTAAACAATCCACGCCTCCCGCCCAAGGCCACACAGCTGCAGGAAGCCATGGCTACTACCAAGTTGGGGAGATCTGCTCCGTCCCAGGGATCTGCCTGTCACCAGGTCCTAAAAACATGCCATGGTGCTGATGCGGTAACTGATGTTCAAACAAAAGGAGTCCCTCACACAGGTAGCATTCACTAATAACGCCACACAGGAGAGACTCCCAAGGCCCCAGAGCTCCAGAGAGCACCACCAGGGTCCAGGGGAGGCTGGGGCTGCTGCCATCATCCGGGTTGTGCTGCTGGGTCTGCCTGCCAAGGAATGCAACCACCTGGACAGCAGAACAGGCGTCCACTCTGAACCAAGTGGACACCCCTGCTCAAGCCGCTGCCAAGAGGCAAGCAGCTAACAAAAACCAGGCATCTCAACACGGCAGGGGATCCAAAGTGTTTCTTTCTTCAAAGACATTGCTTTTTGTTTGGCCAAGGGGAACCTGCTTGGAAGAATAGACTGGAGATGTTGCAAGGCACTCCTGGGAATCAGCTAGCTTGTCAGGTCAGTCAGGAAGGACAAACCCGCGGCCAAGCAGGGGGCAGCACTACAACCCAATCCTGCAGGAAGGGCACCTCCGGGCTTGTGCTGTTTCTGCAGCACTGGCCAAAACGCCAGAAGGCGTCCAGGTTATGAAAAAGTCATGGGTGTGTCACAGCAGGCAGGAAGATGGCACTTCCTGACCAGAAGGGAAAATCGAGAAGTCCCTTCTCCTTTTTGTAGTTTCTGCTTTCGTTCTTGAAAACCCAGCAGGCGGGCAGGTTTTGGTTTCTGTTCCAGCACCCTGCCTCACCAGAGTTCCTCTGCTCCCTCCCCAGCCCAACTCTGCAGTGGAGAGGTCAAGGGCAGGGTGGGTACCAACCTGTATTTGCACACAGAGGCCTCCAACCTTCCCTGCCACAGCGCAGACACTGGAATCTGCCCCTGGGCAGCTCCTTGGCTTCCCCAGGCAGCTGCTGCTGAGCTCTGTCGGTCACTGGGGTCAGAACAGCAAGCAGCTCCTGGGAGGGGCAGGGTGAGGGGATGCAGTTCAGAGGCAGCTGGGAGCAGGAGGATTTCCCATCAGCGCCCCAGCCTTGCAAACCCCGCTCCAGGCCCCATCACCTGGATGGCTGCATGGGCATCGGGCTCCAGCACCACATAGCGACGCAAGCGCCGGTCAGGGCATATGTAGGAGAAGCGCAGCAGGAGGATGGGCGCCCCAGGGAGCAGGCCTGAGCCCTGTACAAGAAGAGGGAACCAGGTGGAAACTGTGAGGCATGGGGGTGTCAGAGCAGGAGCAGTGTTAAACCAAGGGCATGGAAAAAACACGCACTCGGAACCCCGTCCAAGACCTTGTGCTGGCATCCTAACTCTAGGGTCCAGCACAGCCCAGCCCTCACCCTCAAATGGGCTTCAGCACACCCTCGTCAACACACACACACCAGCATCACTCCTGGGATCCAAGCACCCCCAAGGACTGCAGTAGCAGCGCGTCCAGTGGCTGGCACGTACCCACAGGCCACTCCATCCTCACCTCGGGCCCCGGCTCCTCCTGGGCTGACATCTCGGGCTCCAGTTCAGCGGACTCCAGGCACTGCAGCTCCAGCCGCTCCAGAGTCCGGGCTGCCTGAAGTTCCACCTCAAACAAGTGGGCAGCAGTGACCCGGAGAAAGCACTCCTGGCCCCGCAGGCCCTCGGGGCCCTGCAGGCGACACACCAGCATGGGCCGGCAGAGCTCCGCTGAGAAGAGACAAAGAGAGGAGGCCTGGAGGGAAGGAATGTGGCCCCAAGACTCCGGTTCTGCTGCCAGGCTGGCCGGTCCCCATTTGCAGGTCATCCAGTATCACTCCTCCCAGCTCCTCCTACGGCCATGCAGTACCCACCTGCTACTTCCTTCTGTACCTGCTCCTCTTCTTCCTCCTTTGCTTCCTCCTCTTCTTCCTGCTCCTCCCTCTCCTCTGCCTCCCGTGGCTCCGGCCCCAACCTTCCCTCCTCCAACATATCTTGGGGGGAGAGCTCGGTGCCTGCAGCTTCCTCCTCTGGGGGCGGAGGGCTGGGCAGAGGCTCTGGGTCTGGGCAGTCCCGAGGAGGCGGTGGCGGTGGCATGTTGCAGGCATCAGCTTTGGAGGCAGCCGGCGTGGCACTCCCAGAGGTCTCCACATGGTTCCGGTACTGCAGCCACTCACAGCCGAACCGCTCCCGGAAGCTGTTGAGCAGCTCCAGCTCCCGGTGCTGCTGCACAAACCACTCTGGGCAGGTGGGGGAGGCAGAGGTGAGTGGGCTGCACAAGGGAGGCAGCAAGTGTCCCCCGAGCAGCATGTCCCCACGTGTGTGCTCTCACATGCTGGTCACACACAAGCCAGCAGGGCACAACCCAAGCCGCTATGGAGAGTCACGATACATAGTCATGTTATGCAAGCTGCTGCAATCCCTCAAGAAAGAGACCCCATGTTTAACCCAGCCCCCTGTAAACGCATATGCCCACAAGAGCCCCTACTTGTAGCACACTGCATAGCTGATAGTCCTTGACAACCTTTGGTCAGTGCTGCTAGGGGCAGGTACTTCTATTTCCTCTAGTGTAAACTGACCCTAAGATCTTCTGTAATGTTCCAACCCACCTGACAATAGCTCCTCCCATCACAGTGTTCAAGGGTCTAAGAGAACCAAGTGGGGTGGGAGGGTGAGTGCCTTGGGCCAACTCACCGGCCGGGGAGGGGTCCAGCGTACGCGGCTCCGGGTCTGTGTCACTGGGCTCGGAGATGCTGGCCTTCCTCACTCGCACTCGGCTCTGAGGGCAACAGCAGGACAGAGGTCCACCCAAGCCAGGGCTGCTGGCACTGCCAGCTGTGGCCACTCCAGTCTAGCGCAGCACAGCCACTGCAAGAGGGTAAGGCCTCCCCACCACTCCCACATCCAGGCATAAAAGCAGTGTTACCTTAACCTTCCGCAGTGGGGGCTGGGGCACAATGCCCCCTGAGGAGAGGCTGTCACTCAGCTCAGGGCCACCTGAGGTTTCGGTCAGACTCCCTGCTGACCAGGGTACAAGAGTGGCAGGAGGGCCCAGCCCTGAGGATGCAGGGGCCTGGTACATGACATGGAAGAGAGAAGTCAGGGTCAAGGAGCACCTGTGCCCAGCCCACACCAGCCCAGAGTGTCCCCTGGCTGCCCCCAGCTCCCTTGGCGGCACCCTCCTTTCCAGCAGCCCTGGCCACCTAGCTCCTCTGCCCCCACCACACTGACCTGGAAGTCCCTCGCTGACAGGACGCGACCATCAAGAAAGAACTGAGCAGGGACAGAGGGGAGACGGAGCGCTGGGGATGGAGCCGGCCCTGGTGGCTCGGTGCTGACAACAGAGTAACACGGGGTCCGGGCCCTGGCCCCTCCCGAGGGATGGCAAGAGGGCGCAGGGAGGCAGGACCGGGTGGGAGGAGGAAAGCAGGGGACACACAGGACAATCACTCACGCCAGAAGTTGTGTCCCTGGCCCGCGGGGACAAGTACTGCACGGTGGCCGCTCGGTGCTCAGGGTGGAACCATAAAGGATTCCCCTCCAGGAAGAGCTGAGGGAACAGGATGAGGAAACGACGGGGGTCTGGGGTCTCCCCAGGTGTTTGGGGGAGCAGGCAGCCACCTCCAGCCCAGTGGGGCGTGGGGGACATCCACAGCTCACCTTGCGGAGCTCCGTCAGCAGCAACAGAGGGGACAGCTCCCTGTGTCCTTCCAGCAGATTGTACGCCACATCCAGGTGCCTCAGGTTCCTCAGCTGCTCCAGGCCTGGAGTAGAGACAAAAAGGGAAGAAGGGCATGTGGATGCCAGCAGGCATGGTGGGGCGTGTGCCAGAGGAGGGGGCTGCGGAAAGACTAAGAGGAATAGCTCAACCCTCCCCGCTTCCGAGGCATCTCAAGGCTCACTGTCCCGCACACCCTTCCGCCTGGCCCCAGTGTACCGCGCTCACCACGCAGGCTCTGGAGCTCATTGCCTCGTAGTATCAGCATCCTCAGGGCAGCTCCCGAGGGCCCCATCCTTGGCACCAAATGCAAGCGGTTGTAGGAGATGTCCAGATAGTAGAGCTCCGACAAATCCTGGCAGGGGGGTGGGAGACAAGGACCTCACCTTAACCAAAACCCGACTGGGGACTTCTGAGCCTCTTCTTGACTCAGCCTTGACCTTGCTTAAGCAACTGTTTCCTCCACCCCTGTTCCCACTCCCATGGAAAGAGCACAACAAATGCCAGCGTGGTTCCTGAGAGCTCCAGGCCTCGGTCCTGGAACGCCACTCCAGCACCCTTAACTTCCTGACTAACAAAACTCAAGGCTGCCCAAGATTTCATTCTTGGTTCCAGGCAGTGCCTGATGTCCCAGGCTCTGTGGGAGGTCGGGCTCCCCAACTCACTCACACTTCAGGCTTCTAGGCCACACTGGGGCCATCCAGGGACACAGAGACCCCCAGAAGCAAACAACTTGAGGCTGAACACAACCTCATTTGCAACCAAACGTTCTAACCTTTGTCATTCCTGGATAGTCCCTGGATCAGCTGATGACTTTCCTAAAAGCTCCTGTAACCAGGGACAGGTCAGAGCACTTGTCTCAACAAGAAGGGACTATCCACCTCACAGCCCAAGGAAAAGGACCATGCCATGTAGCCTATGGTTGTTTCATGGCACCACTTAAATCACCATGGTCTGAGTCAGGCTTCCAAATTGGGCCATGAGAAAGCTGATAGTTCCTAAAACTGCCAGCCAAGATCTAGGAGACTAAGAACCGTGAGACAGAGCAGGCAAGGGCTGCTTCCGGTTTTCAGAATTTTTTGCTTACAACATTGTTGGTTCTTTGATGTTCTCATTTCTGGACACGAGGAACCTCTTCCCCTTTGAGGTTAGTCATGACTCACAATATGGTCCATTGTGCTTTAGTGAACAAAAATGAAACATTTCTCTTTTCCCCCCAAGAATTTGGACTCCCCAGCAGGTTGTTCCCATTTGCCTGGAATACAGTTATAGACATCAGTTTGCCAAGAATCTGTCCTCCAAGGAGCACAACCTAACTGGGAAAGCTGATGATCTAACTAGGCTGATAGGGTTTTAAGGATCTTAAGCTGAAATTTATGGAGGTTCACAAACCCTCTAGGAAAAACCAGGCATGCCAGTCTTCCCAATGAATCATAAAGGTAACTTCCTGCCAGGCATTGGGACAGAAGGCTACCCTGGGCATTTTAAAGGGGAAGATTTGGGCCTGGCAGGGTAGCCCAGTGGCTAAAGTCCTCATCTTGCATGTGCTGGGATCCCATATGGGGACCAGTTAGTGTCCAGTTAGTGTCCAGTTAGTGTCCTGCTTCCCATCCAGCTCCCTGCTTGTGGTCTGGGAAAGCAGTCGAGGACGGCCCAAAGCCTTGGGATCCTGCACCCGTGTGGGAGACCCGGAAGAAGCTCCCTGCTCCTGGCTTCGGATCAGCTCAGCTCCAGCCATTGTGGCCACTTGGGCAGCGAACTGGTGGACAGAAGATCTTCCTCTCTCTCCTTCTCCTCTCTGTATATCTGACTTTCCATTAAAAATAAATAAATCTTAAAAAAAAAAAAAAAGAAGGGGATTTACAAATCTGAAGGCTGCAGGTGAGGCCTGCTGCAAGCTCTTGCCTTGGCTCCCCAGATCTTTTCTTGTTTGTTTGTTTTTTGTTTTTTGATACAGTTTAGTTGATGACCTAAATCTTTTAAAAGTAGTCTGGGGTGGGTGCTGTGGCATAGTAGCCTAAGCCTCTACTTGCAGTGCCAGTATCCTACATGGGAAAAAGTTTGTGTCATAGCCGTTCCACTTTCAATCCAGCTCCCTGCTTCTAGCCTGGAAAAGCAGCAGGAGATTGCTCAAGTTCTTGGGCCCCGTCACCCATGTAGAAGACCTGGAAGATGCTCCTGGCTTCAGATCGGCCCAGTTCCAGCCGTTATAGCCATTTGGGGAGTGGACAGGCAATGGAAGATCCTTCTCTGTTTCTCCTCCCTGAAATTCTGCCCTTCCAATAAAAATAAAATAAACACTTTTTTTCAGTCCATTCTGAAACTGTTTTTAAAATGTTCTACCAAAGTAAACTTAAAAAGGCATGTAGTCAATTACCTATGTAATCACACCTATGTGAACAAGCAGGTCAAATCTACTGAGAACAGGCTGATTTTGTGAACACAATCTTACTTTTATTGTCTTCAATCAATCAAGGGGTAATTAAAGGTAAAACTTGTTTGTTTCAGTGAAAAAAAACTATTAACATACCCAGATTCTAGTCCTGTTCATTTTCTTTTTCCTTTTTAAGGATTTACTTACTTGAATGGCACAGTCGCAGAGATAGAAACATTCTCCCTTCACTGGATCACTGTCCAGATGGCCACAATGGCCAGGTCAGAGCCAGGAGCCTGGAGCCAGGAACTCCATCTGGGTGGTGGGAGTTCAAGCCATCTTCTGTTACCTTCCGCAGCACATTGACAGAAAGCTGGATTGGAAGTGAGCAGCCAGGACTCGAACTGCCACTCAATACGAGCTGTTGGCACTGCCAGCACTGGCCTAACCCACTTGGCCCACACAGGTCCCCCAGTCCTGTTCATTTACTGTGAGGTTTGATTATCGACTGGCCAACAGGACTGGGTCCCGCCTTACACATTTTGTCAGCCCTCAGCAAATTCTCAATTCTTCTAGTTTGTTTTAATACTTGCTACAATTCTCAAAACAAAGGTTTCATCCCTCCCTCTTGATTCGGCATCACTGAGAATGAAAATCGGACTGCGCTAAGCTCTAGGTCACCCTGTAGATGACCTGTCCCTGTCTCCACCCTCAACCAGAATCTGAAGAAAATGCCAGCGAGCTCCAACCGGACTACTGCATATGAACGTGAAGAGGCCTCATCACACAAAAGACTGTGTGTGAACCACTACATGCCCAGAGCTGCTGCGCCCGCCACTCCCACCCTAAGGGGCCCACTCACAAAGACCACAGCAACTCCTGAATCCTCAAGCTCTGCTCCAGGAAAGAACCAGGACCATGACGCTGAGGCCGGAGCAGCAGCAGAAACACTCACACCATGGCCCAAGAAATCCATCAGACTGCCCCCACCATCCTCAGGTCCCCTTGGGAGATGCTCAGAGCTCAACAGTGCGGAATCTTCCCAGCTATGTGCCTTTGGGACTCAGAAAACAGATTTATAGTCTGCTCCAGTCACTGATCTTTTTCTTTGCATTTCCATAGAAATGACCTCCATTAAATGTTCACATCATCTAGCAAATATCCTCTATTATTGAGTCTCACTACACAGTTCAGTTGGCCCTTAATGAACAAAACTTTGTCAGGCAAGAAACGGATTGATGTTGCTCACACGAAAGACAAATGTCTCTCCCTGAACAAGGACCAAAAAGATTCTCATCTTGATCAACTCTAGTTGAGCCCTTCTAAAAAGCCTCTTTTTTGACTAGGCCTCAACCTTGGCCTATAAAAACTGAAGAATACTCAACACAAATTCAACATAAATTATCTTTTTTCTGTGCCTCGCACAATGACTCAGTGGCTAAATCCTCACCTTGCTTGTGCCTAAATCCCATTTGTGTACCGCTTTGTGTCCCAGCTGCTCCACTCCCCATCCAGCTCCCTGCTTGTGACCTGGGAAAGCAGTAGAGAACGGCCCAAAGCCTTGGGACCCTGCACCCATGTGGGAGACCCAAAAGAAGTTCCTGGCTCCTGGCTTCAGATTACCTCAGCTCCAGCCATTGCAGGCACTTGGGAAGTAAACCAATGGGTAGAAGATCTTTTTTTCTGTCTCTCTTTCTCTCTATAAATTTGTCTTTCCAATAAAAAACAAATAAACCTTTAAATACATATATATATATATATAAAACAAATAATCTTTTTTCCAGGATCAATACTGTAGCACAGTGGGTTAAGTTAATACCTGTGACACTGGCAACCCATACAAGCACCATTTTCAGTCCTGACTGCTCCACTTCTGATCCAGCCCCCTGCTAACGTTCTTGAAAAAGCAGCAAAAGATAGCCCAAGTACATGGCACCCTGCAACCCATGATGGAATTTCCATGCTCCCAGCTTTCAACTGGCCCAGTCACAGCTATTGCAGCCATTCAGGGAATGAACCAGGCAATGAAAGATCTACTTTCCCGCCCCACCCCCTCTCTGCGTGTATATATACACATATATAAAATCTTAAAAAAAATTATTTCAACTTCCACAATAAAACTCATGTGAGTATTGTGGTATTTCAGGTTAAGCTGCCACTTAGGATACTCGTGTCCCAGATTAGGGTGTCTGGGTCCTAGCTCCACTTCTGACCCAGCTTCCCACTAACGCACACTCTAGGAGACAGTGGCTTAATAGCTCAAGTACTTGGGCCCCTGCCACCCATGTGGAAGACCTAGTCTGAGTTCTGAATTCCAGTTCATGAACAAACAATGGAAATTATATCTATCTCAACCTCTGTTATTCTGATTTTCAAATCTACTTCAAGAAAAAACAGACTTGAAGCAGACTGGGAGACCTCGATTGCTCCCAAGTGGCTCCCAGTTTGGGGCCACCCCAGTCCCAGCTATTGCAGGCAACTTGGGGATCAACCAGAGGATAAGCAATCTCTGCACCTCTCTGCCTCTCAAAATAAAAAAGAACTTTGGACAAAGATCCACGTGCTTCCCAGCAGCTCAAGCCCACATCCTCAGGATGGCTACCCCGGCGCCCTTAAATTCCTACCAGGGAAAACTCAGGCTGCCAAATAACTGACTACTTGTAGCAGCCAGCATAGGGCCCCTGTCCCACAGTCTCTGTGGGCTTAGGGGCCTAACAAAGATGAGGTACACAGGTCAGCAAGCCCAGAGGTGTTTCACCAAGACCAAAGCCTCCTTCTGCTCTTTGTGTCTACTTCCCTGGCTCTGCTCAGGTCCTTGCCACTTCCCCACCTAATCTCCCTTTTAAAATGCCCAGTGACCTCTGCACAGATCGAACTGGAGCTCAGTTCATGTTGGACCTTCTTTCCTATTATAATAGTTTAGTACTGATTAAAATCTGCCCATTCTTTAGCACCCAGCTTTGTTCAGTGTTGACAGGGAAATGGGAGAAAATGCAAAACAAGCGCTTTACCAGAATCTCTAAGCCTAGGCTCTGGTCTACACGTTCTTCACTCTTATTCTCTTACACAAAAGCCCCTACTTGAGGCTGGCATGAAGGCACAATTGGCTATATGTCCCAGCTGCTCCACTTCCCATCCAGCTCCCTGTTTATGGCCTTGAAAAGCAGTACAGGATGGCTCAGTCTTGGGACCCTGCACCTACATGGGATACGCAGAGAAGGCTCCTGGCTACTGGCTTCGGATCAACTCAGCTCTGGTTGTTGCAGCCATTTGGGGAATGGATCAGCAGATGGAAGATCTCTCTCTCTCTCTCTCCCCTTCTCTCTGTAAATCTGCCTTTTCAATAAATCTTTAAAAACAAACAAACAAACAAACAAAAAGTAGCTACTACTATGATTGCTACTTTAAAGGTGAAGAATACAAGAAGTTACCTTATTGGTCCCAAGTGACACAGGCTATCAGAAACTGAGATCTGAACTCCACTTTGAGCCCCCAAACAGCACCCAGATGTGATGCCACCCAGTGGGAAGGACAAGGTGGCAGATGGGGTCCACGAGAGAGTGTGAGGGTAGTCAAAGGCCCAGGCTGGTAGGGATGGTCAGTTGTCAGGCTGTGTGTACTCACCATGAGGAAGCCCTTGCAGTCCTGGATTTGATTGTGGCTCAGCTTCAAGAAGCGCAGAGCTGACAGGAGACGCTGAGCGGGTCGGGAAAAGAAATGGGAAAACACAGCCTTACTATAAGGACACCACACCAGCCCGCCTGCTCTCCTCCCAGAACGCCGTCCCCAAGGTACTCACCAGGGAGCTGTCTAAGGCCGTCAGTGCATTGTAGCTGAAGTCAGCAGAGAGCAGGGCCAGCCAGGGGAGGGCAGAGCACAGGTCCCCTCCACAGGCCGACAGCAGCTCCTGAGAGGAGAGACAGGAGCATCTTTACACGTCTGTCACTCTCCTCACCATACCAAGTCGGCGCCCTCCCATCCAGCCATTCTGGCCCTGTGCACTGGGTTCCATCTGAGGCTGCGTGCCTCAACATAACTTGGGGATTTGTCTTCAAGGGGTTTGCTGTGGGGATAGGAGAGTAGCAGCCACAAGAATATTTAATTAACTGCAAACCTCTGCACAGGGACAGAATGTTGCAGCAGCATGGGTGGCGGGGTGTGCAAGGACGCTGGAGGGAGGCAGGAGCCAGGAAGGCAGCAGAGAACAGCAATGCTTGCTCCCCTAGATCTTGCAGGAGGCATCAGGAGCCACCTCCCCCTTCTTACCTCCAAAGCTTGCATGCTCCTGCTGCAAATCAGGGTCTCCAGCTGGGAGTAGATGGCGCGGAGGCCATGCAGGCAGTGGAGGGGGACACCTCGGAGCTAGACAGGGAAAGGGAGAGAGGGAGGGAGAAAAGGGAAGGGAGAGAGGGAGCAGAACTTCAGAGAAATCAAAGCTCTCATCCCCACCTCCCCGATGATAACAGAGCCCAGCTGAGGCCAAGAGAAGCATTGAACAGGAAAATGAATGGATAGCATACACTGTGGGTTTGTACACCCAGGCCTGGTCTCCCCACCGAAAGATGCCACCTCTTTCCCCAGGGGTTGCCCCAAGTTAGGTTTCAAGCACTATCATCATGCCCCAGTGCTCCTGTACCTCCAGCTGTCGAAGGGACTTGAAAGGAAAAATCTTGATGGGTCCCGGGAGGCCAGGACCAGGGACGTAGACCAGCTAAAAGGAAAACACACTGGTCACTATGGCGTGGCTGATCTCCCTCCTCGAGCACAGGCACCTGCATCTCTGACATTAGTGCATCCTGGTCCTACAGATGTCTTGCTCTCTTGACCCACTCGCAGCCTCATCCTTCTCCTGGGCTCTTTGTCCATCCCCCATCTCCACCCTGCCTGCCCCAGCCTCAGCACCTTGAGTGACAGTGTCTTCTGCAGCACATCAAAAAGGAACTGGAGCTGGAGGATGATGGGCGAGTCGGCAGGATGGGAGGGCAGAGCCACAAAGCCCGTCTGCCCCGGGCCCCAGGGCCCCAGGTACAACTCAAACACGCGTGTCAGCTGTTGCAGCGTAGCTGTGAGCAGGCTCAGCGTGCTACAGCCAGACAGCACTGCGTCTCCTGCAGAAAGGGCAGGTCAGGAGAAGGGCTTTCCTTTTATTCTAGCACTTTGTGACCCCAAAAGACATCCCTTCCCACCCCAATCACAGATCTCCCACTACAGGATCAAAGGGCTCCCCACTGCATCTTCAAAAAAGTCCTAACTATTCAATCTAATGCATGAGACGGCTTGGCCACACAACTCTAACCACTATCTGCAAAGTTTCTTTCACCTTCTGATCAAATAAGCCTGGTCTACTCCATTTGAGTTCACAGCCCTCTCATTCATTCATTCATTCATTCATTCTCTCTCTTTCTCTTGAGATTTATTTATTTTTATTGCAAAGGAAGATTTACAGAGAGAAGGAGAGACAAGGATTTTTCCATCTGTTAGTTCGCTCCCCAAATGACTGCAATATAGCCAGAAGTGACCTAATCTGAAGCCAGGAGTCAGAAGCCTCTTCCAGGTCTCCCACACGAGTGCAGGGCCCCAAGGCTCTGGGCTGTCCTCTGCTGCTTTCCCAGGACATAAGCAGGAAGTTGGATGGGAATTGGAGCAGCCAGGACATGAACCGGTACTCATTTGGGATCCTGGAACTTGCAAGGGGAGGGTAAGCCAACTGAGCCACCATGACAGGCCCCGCCTCCCCCTGGCCCCTCATGTTCATTTTCTGATGCATCTCCTTCCGCTGCTAAGGTCACATAGGAGCTCTCTTACTTGTGCTGTTAGGATCAGCTCAAGGCCAACCTCCTCAGGGAAGCCTTCCCCATAACAGCTGAATGCTCCCACAGCCACTTTTACTGAAAGCTGGTGGGAAGACTTCTCTTTTGTTCTCTTTTCCCACATTTATGGAAACTTTTGAAGAACCCTAAAGGTCACGTGATAGGAAGAATAGTAATAATGCATTATAGCATTCAAGTGTTGTTACTGTTCTTTTTGTTAAAAGCCATCCCTCTCTCTACGTGGAAAGTCTCCTTCCTGCCAAGGGCCATCTGGGTATTTACTGAAGTCACACAAAATTATCAGTTTAAAAATCAGCATGCTACAGACTGACTGAATTTCAAGTCCCACCAGCAGTTGTGTTGGCAGGGACAGACCAAGCAACCTCAGGGCTTTAAATGGTCTGTGGAACAGACATTCACCATCCCGCAAAATAATCAGCCTGGAAGGCCTAGCTGGCCACCTCAGTATCAATGACTGACCTAAAGGAATCCGCTGTAGGTGAGGCATGGAGAATCATTCTTTGACTTTAAAGTAAAAGGCCAGAAAGGAAGGATGCTGTGGAAATATCACAGAGATGCCCACTCCTTTCAGCCAAGGATGGCATTTCATGTAAATACAGTGTGGTGTCAAAATCAGGAAATGCGAAGACACAGGCCGTGTTGTCTAGACAGACCCCTGCAAGTACTTCACAGTCCACACACAAGACGATTCCACCACCACAAAGATCTGCTGGTTACCTCTTCCATCACACACTCGCACACCCCACCAACCCTAAGCCTTGGGGCCAGCTTGGATGCTGATTGAACAAGCCCTGCAATCTCTCTCATAGAGGATCTTTATGTACCAGAGACACTGATGTGGTTCAAGCACTCGCCTTCCTTTCTGTCCTCAAAGAGGAAGTTCAGCAAGTGCACAGTATCATACAAAGTGTATTACAATCAACACAGCTACGGTATTAATACAAGCCAGAAAAGAGATTCCACCATACCACCAAGCCCAGTAGGGTGGCCAAAGTTAACCAGTAACAAGTGTCAGATGGTTCTGTAACTCTATTGAAATCTTCAGACGTTCCCAGAGAGAGACAGACCCTATTAACTGTCCTGCAGATGGGAACACGGAAGTGCAAAGGAATCCAGAGTCCTGACTGAGATCCTACACCAGGGAGGGAGTTGCTACATTTGTCTAAAAGCCAGCCCCATGAAACCCACAGGAAATGTGGCTGGCTAGAGGCTAGAGGAAAGCAGTCATCATCAACAAGGTTGCCAATCTGAGCACTCAGTGGCTAAGTGGACAATGTCCTCAATATTCACGTGCATTCAAATGAATCCCCGGCCCACACAATAGCTCAGTGCCTAGATACTTCCCTTGCACAAGCTGCGTCGGCATCCCATATGAGCCCCGATTCATGTCCCAGCTGCTCCACTTCCCATCCAGCTCCCTGCTTTGGTCTGGGAAAGCAGCAGAGGACAGCCCAAAGCCTTGGGACCCTACACCCTCAAGGGAGACCTGGAAGAACTCCTGGCTCTGGCCATTGTGACCATTTGAGGAATGAACCAGGAGAGATCTTTCTCTCTCCTGTGTGCAAATCTGCCTTTCCAATTAAAAACTATGATTAAAAAAAAAAATCCCCTCAGTAGCTCTGATGTCCTGTGAGGGTACCACACACGTCAAGTCTGAGAGTGGGTCAAGTGAGACTGACCCCAGCTCTTCCATGTCCACGTATTCTATCCAACAGTGAGGATGACCAGTCCCTGGTCTGGCAGGTATAGACCAGGTCCCTCGGACAGTATCACAGAAGGACGGCAGGCTGTTACCCTGTCAGAGACCGGACCCCGAAAGTAAAGGCGGGCGAGCAAATCGCTAGGAGTCAGGGACATGAAGGGACCCCAGCCCGCTCAACTCGGAGATGCCAGAGGGCCGGGCGCAGGCCCACTCGGTCCGAGGTCCTTCGCCACCGGAAGGCCACTCACCCGACTCCCGCAGCAGACCCGCAAGCTTCCACACCACTGAGTCCCGCGGGGCGGTCGCCATGGCCACAGGACGCCGGGGGCGGAGCCTGCGAGGAGGAAGTGGAAGAGCCCTGGGGTGGGGAGTGCCCAAACCTCAGGGCGTCCGTAAACGATCAAGAAGGACGAGCGAGAACGGGTGTCCTCTGCAGTGCCCTCTCCATGGGGCCTGAGGCCCGTCTGGCCACACCGACCTCCTGGCAGACCCTGCTACCTGATCCGCAGCCGGGGCGCCAGAATGACCAGGAAGTCCCGCCCCGGAAAAGCACGCTCCCCGAGCCGGAAAAACATGCCCCGAGTCGCGCGGACGTGTCCGGGGAGGCGGGTCTGGCTGGCTCGGGCCGCTCCTCCTTCGGCGGGGCGGCTCCTGGGGTGCGGAGCTTTGGTCTTCCCTGTTGCCCCATGGCGGCCCCTCGAGGCCACCTAGGAAACCTTGACCGCTTTGCCGAGTGAACAAGAAATCAGTGTTCAGAGAAATGGAATTTCCTGCTGGTTCAAAGCGGACCACTCCTTTTCCAATGGAGGGAGAACGTGTCTGCCATAAATGTTTTTTATTTGCTTGAGGCTTGCCTGGGTGCTACCTCTGCGCCACATTGCTGCCTTTTCCTTAGTCTCCCTCCATACTTTTTCTCTTCCGCACCATCTTGCCGTGGTCCATTGGTGAACACATCCATGCTTCCCCTTCTCCCCACTCCACCCCCACCTTGTTTTAACAGGTTTCCTCTGGTCACACACAAATCGAAAGGTTGTTTGTTCCGGATTTGAAGACTAGCCTCACCGAGGCGCGGGGTTAGTTATGAAGGTCGTTCAATCAGTAACCATCATGCCACAGGTTCTTGGTTCCCCTGTTGGATTTTTTCCAGGTGGCTGCCCCACTGCAGACTTCAGCTGCTGGGCTACATGGAGCAAAGAATTTCTGGAGTCTGGGGAGAGTTTCTCGTATGAAGCGTCCGTTTTCTACCGAGGAAAATCTCCATGAATCCCAAAAGCCAGATTAGAAAGACTATTTTGAATAGACAACATGGGGCAGGCGTTTGTCACAGAGGTTTAAGATGCTACAGTGCTTGGTCACGAAGCACCTGAGTACTGACGGGCTCTTCTTGCTGCTGCACAACCTGGTAGGCACTAGGTGATAGCTGAAGTGTTAGGTCCTCTGCCTGCCACATGGGAGACCTGGCTGAGTTTGGGGCTCCGCCCTGCTGTTAGGGCCCTGTGGGGAGTCAGCCAGCAGTGGGAGAGCTCCCTGTCTCTGTCTGCAAAGGAAGGAAGGAAGGAAGGAAGGAAGGAAGGAAGGAAGGAAGGAAGGAAGGAAAGAAGGAAAGAAATGTTTTAAAGGGACAAGTTGAGAGGCCAGTGCAATTGTTCAACAGGCTAATCCCCCACCTTCAAGTGCCAACATCCCATCTGGATGCCAGTTTGTATCCCCGCGGCTACATTTCCCTATTCAGCTCCCTACTTATGGCCTGGAAAAGCAGAAGAAGATGGCCCAAAAGCCTTGGGACCCTGCACCCTCAAGGGAGACCTGGAAGAGGCTCCTGGCTCCTGGCTTCAGATTGGCTCTGAGGCCATTTGGGGAGTGAACCATCAGATGGAAGATCATCCTGTCTCTCCTCTCTGTAAGTATACCTCTCAAAAATAATTATTTAAAAATTTTTATTTTTAATATTGTTTACATAGTTGAGAGAGATGCATGCCCATGTGGATCTTAGATTAGGATGTGGAGGATCAGATATGGAGGAAGATAGGTGGGACATACATTTGTTTTCGTTTTTTTTTTAAGATTTTTTTATTTTTATTGGAAATGCAGATATACTGAGAGGAGGAAAGACGAGAGGAAAAGCTTCTATCCATTGATTCACTCCCCAAGTGGCTGCAACGGCCAGAATTGAACTGATTCAAAGCCAGGAGCCAGGAGTTTCTTCTGGGTCTCCCACGTGGGTGCAGGAACCCAAAGCTTTGGGCCGTCCTCGACTGCTTTCCCAGGCCACAAGCAGGAAGCTAGATGGGAAGCAGGGCTGCCGGGATTAGAACCGGTGCCCATATGGGATCCTGACACGTTCAAGGCGAGGACTTTAGCTGCTACGCTATTGAGCCAGGCCCATACATTTGTTTTCTATTTTAAAGGCAGATACGCAGAAAGATTTTCTGTCCATTGGCTGATCCCCCAATTGGCTGCAATAGCCAGAGCTGATCAAAACCGAAGCCAGAAGCTTCTTACGGGTCTCCCACACGGGTACAGGATCCCAAGGCTTTGGGCCGTCCTTGACTGCTTTCCCAGGCCACAAGCAGAAAGCTCAAAAGGGAGGTGGAGCAGGTGGGATACAAGCCAGTGCCCACACGAGATCCCAGTGGATACAAGGCAAAGATTTAGCCACTAGCCTATCATGCAGGGCCCTAAGACTTTCTTTTCTTTTCTTTCTTTTTTTTTTTTTTTTTTTTTTTTTGTTGTTGTTGTTTCTGTTTTTGTTTGTTTTGGTTTGGTTTTTTCTCCTAAGTCAATAGGAGAGGATGGGGAGAAGACCTCTCTTTGCTGTCAAACCACATCAGCACCCAGGAATGGGAAATAGTCATTTTATGGCATTCTAGAGACCCTGATATGGGAAAGAGTGTTCTGAGTGTGTTGCTTGAGTGATTTTGATAGTTCTCAGAAGTTGCTGGTTTCACTGCTCCATGATTGAGAAAATCTAAGGTCTCTTTGTTGACAAAGTTCACCTTCGTACAGCCACAGACTCAGGGACATGCTGCTAGCTTGGCCAGGAGAATTGTCCAATCTGTTGTTCTGTCCCTCCTCTGACAAGGCAGTTGACATCCCCTGCTGGCCTAGATGAGCTGGCTGTCATGTCCCCTGTATACATCTAGACATGCTGTCTACTGCATAGGCATCAGCAACTCAGGAGGCCCAGTCCTGATACATGCACTCCAAAGTGAGGCTATATACCCTATGATTTCCCCTGTGGCCAGGGTGTAAGTCCAGTGGGTCAGTGGGGGAATCCTCCAAGAAACCTTACCTGGAATGACCTCAGACTTGACTTTTATGCGTGCCAGCCAGTGCAGAGTCAGATGTAGTTTGTCACCTGCACCAGTCAACACATATACCAGTGGACACAGCTTGGTCAGTTCCACCTTGCCCCCATAAATATGAACCAATCAGTGCTGTGGCTTAGCCCAACCAACCTGCCACAATCCCAGTCCTTACACATACCAGTGGGTGCCATGGCCTAGTCGGGGTAATCCCCAAAACCCCTGCCAGGCCCACCCCTAGCCCCGGGTTTGCATGAGTCAGCCTTTGCTGCAGCCTAGCCCAGCCCAGGCAGTATCTCATCTAGCTCTCGTGTACACCCAAGGGTGCTGCGGCTTAAATCAGCCCAACCTACTCCTGGACCCAATAGGTGCAGCTACCGTGTCCAGCCTGGCCCACTCCAGCCGTAGTTCTTGTTCTTACCACCAACAGGAACAGCCTAGCAGAGGAGTACCCACTCTTCCCCTGCCAGGCATGTTCCCAGCCCCAGATCTTGTGCCTGCCAAGGGACACTGTAGTGCAGCAGACATCAACTTGTACCCAGTCCCAGCATTTGCCAATGGGTGCAGCAGTGTAGCCCAACCTGGCTTGCCCTAGACTGGCCAGCCCCAGTCCTAGCTCACACATGCAGCAGCCCAGCAAAGGACTCCCTGAAGTTACCCTACCAGGCCCACTCACAGCCCTGGGTCCTGACTATACCAGCAGGTGCAGGAGCCCAATCTGAGATGGCCCACTCCCAGTCTTGGCATTCACCCGCAGGTACTATAGTCTGGCTCAGCCCAGCCCATCATCAGTCCCAGCTCTCATCAGTGGGTCCAGCAGCCTAGCTCATCCTGGCCCAACCCCAGCCCTTATATGAACTGGTGAGTGTTCTGATCCAACCTGGCCTAGCCTGCAGCCTAGCCTGGCCTACTCATGCCAGTGTGTCCTGTGGACTGACCCTATTTGGCTCACACCCAGCTGACACAATGTGCCAACACTGCAGTCCAGCCTGGTCTAACCTGCTCCCAGCCCTGGCTCTTGCACTCACCAATGAGAAATGTACCTAGCAGGAATGTTCCCCAAGTTCCCCTACCAAGCCAACTCCCAGCCCCAGATCCCATATGTGTCATCAGGTGCTGCTGCCCAGACTGACATGGCTGGCCTCCAGTCCTGACACTCACTGATGGGTACTGTAACCTAGCCCAACTGGCCTACACCCATTCTGGCTCTCACTGAAGGGTGCTATAGCATAGCCCAGCCTGGCCCACCCCCAGACTCAGCTCTCATGTGACCTGGTGGGTACCATGACTTAGCCTGTCCTGTCCCATGCCCATTCTGATTCTCACAAGCACCAGTGAGTGCTGGAGCCCACCCCCAGACCCAGCCCACACACATGCCAATGGGTGTACTATCCTTGCTTAGCCTAGCCTACTTGTAACTCCAGTTTGTGCACTCACCAGTGGAAGCTGCAGCCCAGCAGGGAAGTCCCCACAGTTCTCCATCAGACCCATTCCCAGACTGGGGTCTGCGTGTACTGGTGGGTACTTTGAACCAGCATGGCATGGTCCACCTGCAGTCTCAGCTCTCACTGGTGGGTGTTGTAGCCCAGTCCAGCCAAGCATGACCCATACCCTGTCCTGGTTCCCATTAATGCCAGCAGGTGTTGCAGCCTGGCCCAGCCTGGCCCCAGATAGGCCCACATGAACACTGAGGAGTGCTGCAGCCTTGCCTAGACTGGTCCACCCCCACCCCCCCCCCGCCATTCCTTTGCTCCCCAGAAGAAGCTACAGAGTAGTAGCGGAGTTCCCCTATCAGCCCTCCTCCCAGCCTTGCATCCGTTATGCCAGCTGGCACCTCAACCCTGCTTAGTACTGTCTGCCCTCAGTCCTGGCTCTTGCAGACACTGGGGTGAGGGTGGTGCTGCATCCTGTCCTTACCCAGTCTTCTCCCATCCCCAAACCATATGCATATCAGGTGGATTCCTATCATAAAGTTCCATCATCCAGCCTGGCTTGGCTCATCTCCATCATTAGCTCTTCACACAAACCAACAGGTGCTGCAGTCACACAGAGGTGAGCCCACAATGCCCCTATAGAATCTGCCCCCAACTCCAGTTCTCTTGTGTTCTGGTGGGTGCTGCAGTCCAGGTTGACGTGGCCCACCCCCTTCTCTGACACAGGTGGGTACTGTGGCCTAGCCCAGCCAGGTATGCCCCCTAGCCTCAGCTTTTGCAAGCAGCAGTGAATGGCAGGTGATGCTATTTAGCCCAGCCCAGGGTCTCCCACATGGGCAGGTACCTTGTCCTGACCCAGATATGCCCTCCGTTTACTTCCTCTAAACCACTCTGCCTCAGCTCCCTTACCTACCTGTGAGTGCAGTGACCTGGCTTGTGAAAGACTCTAGAAATCATCCACTGTCAAACATGTCCTCAACCATTCCCAGTCCAATACATCCCCAGACCCCTTCCCTGGGCAATCAGTAACTCCCTCACCTGGGGGCCAGGGTGGTGTGTCCCGATCTGGAGTTCCCCACCTTCACCACTTGTCTTTTTTTTAAGATTTGTTTTTTGTTAGAAAGGTAGATTTACAAAGAGAAAGAGATACAAAAAGAGAAAAATCTTCAGTCTGCTCTAAGTGTCTGCAACGGCCAAGGCTGAACCGATCCGAAGCCAGGAACCAGGAATTCCTTCCAGGTCTCCCACCCAGCTACAGGGTACCAAGGGTTTGGGCTGACCTCAACTGCTTTCTCAGGCCACAAGCAGGGAGTTGGATTGGAAGCAGAGCAGCTGGAACATGAACTGATGTCCATATATGATCCCAGCAGATGCAAGACAAGGATTTAGGCACTGTTGCACCAGGCTCCACAGAAAGAAAGAAAGAAAGAAAGAAAGAAAGAAAGAAAGAAAGAAAGAAAGAAAGAAAGAAAGAAAGAAAGAAAGAAAGAGAGAGAGAGAGAGAGAGAGAGAGAGAGAGAGAGAGAGAGAGAGAGAGAGAGAGAGAGAGAGAGAGAGAAAGAAAGAAAGAAAGAAAGAAAGAAAGACAGACAACTATGTTGGTATAGTTAACACAAATTTGACAGTAACTGGGCCCAGAATGCACTGTTGCTGTTGGCTGCTTTTTCTCCGTGCAGTGTAACACTTGCCTGGGTACAAAGCAACCTAGGCAATTGCCTACAGCAAGAAGGTACTGGAATAAGTCTTTTTAAAAAGTTGCAATGGCAGTGCTTCCTCATGAAGTAGTCATAGCATACTATGAGCCCAAAACCTAAGGTGGTTATGTGAGTTAGGTAGAGGTTCATTGTGAACTCATGCACTATGTATATTTGAATTGAACAATTCGTTCAGTAACCTGATGGCTGTCAGTTCCCTTTGAACGTGAGAAGAGCAGGTTCTGCCATGCTTTTTTTAATTTTGTTTTTGTTCATTTTAGATTTATTTTTATTAGTAAGTCAGATATACAGAGAGGAGGAGAGACAGAGAGGACGTTCTTCCATCCGCTGATTTTCTCCCCAAGTAGCCTCAACATCTGGAGCTGCACCAATCCGAAGCCAGGAGCCGAGAGCCTCTTCCAGGTCTCCCACACGGGTGCAGGATCCCAAGGCTTTGGGCCGTCCTCGACTGCTTTCCCCAGCCACAGGCAGGTAGCTGGATGGGAAGCAGGGCTGCCTGGACACTAACTGGTCCCCATATGGGATCCCAGCACATGCAAGGTGAGGACTTTAGCTGCTAGGCTACCACGTCAGGCCCAGGTTCTCCCATGTTTTATGCCTCCTCTCAGGTAGGAGACAGACTTTTCTAAAGCTTTTGACGCCACATTGTCTCCATATTGGTTTCAGCAGTGCCTTCCAGCCCACGGCTATTTTCGAAGAAACATTCCACTCACATGGCTGTAGTCTCTTGCCTTCTAGACATCTGAAAGTGGCACAAAAGAAGCAGCAAAGTAAGCTTGTTTCTGGAGGGAGAGCAAAGTAGATCTTGTAAGCCACAGGAAACTAAGAAGTTCTAGTTTCCACCCTGCCTGTGAGGCCCACTCCCTCCCTGCCCTTGGCTGCTGGAGAGGCCTTGGCTGCTTTCCAGAGAATTCTCCCTTGCTTTATTTTATTTATTTATTTGGCCTAAAAATCATTTTCTGCAAATTACTACCATAAGGACCTCGACTAAAGCCAAAATCACTTTTAAAAAGTAAAGTCTAAAGTATATATATAAAAAAAGATTCACTTAACCATAGTAGTCAAAAATACATATGTTGTGGAAGTCTACCCATATCCTTTTAAGAAACATACCAGGTCTATATGGAACCAAGAACCTTAAGGACATTAAAAATGATCTAAATACATTTTAACAACTACCAAGTTCCTGATTTGAAAAGATGTCAATTTAATGCAATTTCAATCAAAATCCCCATGGGAAGATTCTGGAACTTAACAAGTTAATTCCAAGATTTGTGTGGAAGACTAAACACATGAACGTAGCCAAGAAATTTTAAGGAGGGGGAAAAATAGGAGACATGGATAGGGAGCTTGCCCTGCGAGATAGCAAAGGCGCCTATGAACTCACAGTAACCAAAGCAGGATGTTACAGACAGAGACAGAAAAACAGATACAACAATGGAGCACATTACAGAAACAACCACTATTACTGGGTTTTTTTTGCACTGTCCATGATAAAATTGACTTTAAAATAGTGGGATAAAGAATGAGTTACTGAACAGTTTTGAGAAAGCCAGCTGTTAAGCTGGCAAGAACCAAGTCCATCCTCTTACAATCTGCACAGTAGATTCCAAATGGATTAAAGAAATGAAATTTAAAAAAAAAAGAATCTAAGCACCCTCTAAAGTTTGAAGTTCAAATTCACTTCTTCAAGAGTTAATTTCTATATTCAAAAGGTGTACAATGTCATTTTAAAACATTTAATGTTGGAGAACCCTGTGATAGATATGGGGTACTATTGTGGAATTCCATTACCACCATGAATTAAATTGTTTCTCAAAGAAGTGTGATGATGTCATGCTCTCAGCTTGTAACCCTTCTTCTGAGTTTGAGTTCCCAGGGGTAACACTCCACCTAAAAGCAGCTATGTGCAGCTGCTGCTTCCAAACACGTGACCAAGACCTCCCAGCCCAATGGTGGGTCTCGTCCTTTGGAAGGACAGCTAAGTCACCCCGGTCCCAACCCCATGGCCAGAAGGAAAGAGCTGCCACTGCCGGCTTCCTTGCCCCCCAAAGTTGTCTGAAATAGCTTCTGCAAAGGTCTCATGATAACAAGAGAGAGGAAGGAGGCCAATCATGATGGTTCAGTTGGCTGGTCCTTCCCTTGCATGTACCAGTTTATGTCCCAGCTGCTCCACTTCCCATCCATCTCCCTGCTTGTGACCTAGGAAAGCAGTAGAGGATGACCCAGATCCTTAAACACCTGTAGCCACATTTCGGAGACTCATAAGAGTTTCTCCTTCTCTCTGTAAATCTGCCATTCCAATAAAAATAAACAAATCTTTTTTCAAAAGATGTATTTATTTTATTACAAAGTCAGATATACAGAGAGGAGGAGAGACAGAGAGAAAGATCTTCCATCCGATGATTCACTCCCCAAGTGAGCCGCAACGGGCCGGTGCGCGCTGATCCGAAGCCGGGAACCAGGAACCTCTTTCAGGTCTCCCACGCGGGTGCAGTGTCCCAATGCATTGGGCCGTCCTCAACTGCCTTCCCAGGCCACAAGCAGGGAGCTGGATGGGAAGTGGAGCTTCCGGAATTAGAACCGGTGCCCATATGGGATCCCGGGGCGTTCAAGGCGAGGGCTTTAGCTGCTAGGCCATGCCGCCGGGCCCATCTTAATATCTTTATAGAGTGTGGAAAGGAAACTGAGGGAGGACAATGAAGAGGTGTGAGCCTTCCATGCAAAAGCAGTTTCTGTGAAACATATCTTAAACTAAATGAAAGTCCAAATGAGGATCACCTACAGCCCAGGGACTGAGTGATCCGAGGCTGTCCTTTCTTCAACAGTTACCATACTGTGTCTCTAGGCTCTGCCCCTGAGATTGAGCTTATCACCAAGGTTAAACACACAGGCCATGGCAGCAACCCTGCTGGCGGTCTGACAGCTGTGCTCTGCATGCAGCCTCGATTGTGCCTCATCAGAGCCTGGTTCCTGGAGAGACTGAACTTGAGGCACATACAGGGAAAGGCCAAACCCAAACCCAAGCTCAAGGTGACACCAGAGAAGACAGGGCAGCAGAATGGCTGGCTGAAGAAGAGGCAACAGAGTAGCAATATCCTAGGGACCCTAAAACAGCTCTAGTCACCTTCCTGAGAGCGCTGGGTCACTTGCCTAAAATAGAGATTTCGGTGAGTGGCTTTATGATGAACTATTTAGAAGTACCTTTTTTTTTCGTTGTCTACCCTGAGACACAGAATTCCACAGAATCACCTGAAAAGGGGGTTAAGATGGGCTTGAGAAAGCCCAAAATGTTCAACTTACTTCAGGACCCAGAAAGGAAAAGGAGAGAGGAAGACCACAGATTCCATTCAACCTGGTCTGAGAAGAAAAATATCTGGGGAGAAAATCGGGGTGGAGGCAGCCATGGAGAAGATGTGGAAGTAGACAGAATCCAGACAGGAAGGAAATGATGTTGTTTCCAGCCTAACCTCAGAAGGCCCACTGGCAGTCAGGTGTGTCTGAGACACACGTCTTCCATCACAACTGTCCCTGCACACATGGCCAGGGAGAAAAAGGGAACCACCCTTAGCAGGGAGGAAAGCTGCAAACAGAATAGCAGCAATGTGGCCCTTGTTCTCCGGGAGCCAGCAGTGTGGCCACACAGCCATCACGTGACCACCTTGCATTGGCAGCCTATAGCTGCTGCAACAAATTAAAGCAAATTCAGTTGCTGAAAACAACAAGCTTGCTGTCTCGTGGTTCTCAAGGTCAGATGCCCAAGACAGGTGTCTATAGGACTGTGCTCCTTTTTGGAGGCCCCCAGGGGAGGAATCTCTCATCTTGGCTTCCCCAGCTTCACATGGCTGCCCTGGCTATAGCCCTTCTTTGGTTTTCAAGGTAGGCTGGATCTTTCTCATACCAGGGACACTCTGACATTGCCTCCTTACTAACACATATAGATCTTTGGGATTACACTCAGCCCATGGGATCACTCAAAATGACCTTGTAATTTTACAGTTGACTGAGCAACCTTAATTCCATCTGCCATCTTGGCTTTCCCTTGTCCTGTACTACTACATACTCACAGGCATCAAGGATTAGGATGAGGGCATCTTTGGGCCACTCTTCTACCTGCCTCAAAGTGAGGCACATTAGAGTGGTGATAGCTTTGTAAGGGAGGTCCCCAGGCAAGACCACAACCTCAAAACATGCTGCAGCATTTGCCCAAATGCTCAGACGTAACGGAAAATGCAGCCTTGCCCCATACGACACTATGCTGATTAATGTCGGAGCAGTGGTCCTGCCAGATTCAAGAACACAGCAACACTATAGCTGTGTGTTGGACCCGGCGGCATGGCCTAGCGGCTAAAAGTCCTCGCCTTAAACGCCCGGGATCCCATATGGGCACCGGTTCTAATCCCGGCAGCTCCACTTCCCATCCAGCTCCCTGCTTGTGGCCTGGGAAAGCAGTTGAGGACAGCCCAAAACTTTGGGACCCTGCACCCGCGTGGGAGACCTGGAAGAGGTTCCTGGTTCCCGGCTTCGGATCGGCACGCACCGCCCGTTGCGGCTCACTTGGGGAGTGAATCATCGGGTGGAAGATCTTCCTCTCTGTCTCTCCTCCCTGTGTATATCTGACTTTCTAATAATAATAAAATCTTAAAAACAAAAACAACAACAAAAAACACTATAGCTGTGTGGTTTTATGGAAGTACACTCCATGATGTTTGAACCATGATGAAATCACCAAACAAGACACTTCTCAGAATACATCCGTGTCAACAATACCATGTCTGTAATCTAAAAATAAGTATATAAGTTGTAATCATTCTAGGCAACAGGAGAGCCCTTGAAGGGACTAGAAACCACAAGGAATCCCTGAAAGATGTATGGCAGGTACAAACTGATTGGTGAAAACCCCAGCCCAAAATGTGTATAGCGATAGTTAAGTCATCTGTTGGCACATCCATATTACATATTAGAGTGCCTGGGTCAGCCCTGGCTCCATTTATAACTCCAGCTTCCTGCTAGTGCGCAGCCTGGGAGGTAACAGGTGATGGCTCAAGTAATTGTGTGTCTGTCACCTACACAGGAGATCTGGATTGAGTCCCAGCTTCCTGGCTTTGGCCTGGCCCTGCCCTGTCTGATGAGGCATTTAGGGAGTAAACCAGCAAATGGAAGAGCTGTGCTTATCTCTATTTCTGTCGCTCTTCACAAAGTGAAGATAAATACAATGAATAATAGAGAAATGATCACCCCATTAATATACCTGCACCCTGTGTCAAAGCATATCTGGGTTTCCTTTCTGTCTCCAGCTTCTGATTTCAGCTGCCTCCTAATGCAGATCCTGGGAGGCAACAGATGATGGCTCAAGTGCTTTGGTCCCAGCCACCCACCGGAAAGACCTGGCTTGGGCACTTGGGCCAGCCTGGCTGTTATGGATATCTGGGGAATAAACCAGTGCAAGAGATCCTGTGTGTGTGTGTGTGTGTGTATTGTCATGTGCTTCTCAAGTTTAAAAATAATTTAAAAATAATGTAAAACAAAAAAAATGTAGGGAGAGAGAACAAGCTTGACTCCAGAGGTAATTGGGGGGGTGGGGGAGAAACCAATGGGTCTTGCCTCACAGTGTCTATTCTGCCTGCCTGGGCTTAGGGAATCGTGCTTTGTTTCAGCTTTTCACTTCAAACTCCTGGCTCCAACAGTAGGATACATGGCCCAGACTAAGTCACTAACTCATTCTGTTTCCCCAGATTGGAGAGGCACATGACCCTAACCAGGCCAGTCAGATCATTGAACTCCATCCTGGAACTTGTGTAAAGGAACTTACCCTGTTGGGCCAAGGGGTGAGATGAGACAGGTCTGGAGTAGCCCAGGGCTGCCGTGGACCTGAGATGGAAGCCAGGGGAAGTAGAGCCTAAGGATGGATCTTGGTAACACCTTTTTAGCAAAGAATAAAGGAAACCAGGCCCAGCACAATAGCATAGCGGTTAAGGTCCTCTCCTTGAACGCTCCGGGATCCCATATGGGTGCCAGTTCTGGTTCCAGCATCCCCGCTTTCCATCCAGTTCCCTGCCTGTGGCCTTGGAGGGCAGTCGAGGACAGCTCAAAGCCTTGGGACCCTGCATCCACATGGGAGATCCTGGAGGAAGCTCTTGGCTCCTGGCTTCGGATTGACTCGGCTCCAGCCGTTGTGGCCCCTTGGGGAGTGAACCATCAGATGGAGGACCTTCCTCTCTGTCTCTCCTCCTCTCTGTATGTCTGCCTTTCCAATAAAAATAAATAAATTTTAAAAAATGTAAAAGTGTTAACCTTAAAAATTATTTAATAGACTCCTGATGGTTTAAAAAAAATAAAATAAAGCAAACCGTAGCCAGCTGTGACTGTGGGCTCGTCATGAGCCAATAGGCCAGTGTGTTTTGTTTTGTTTTGCTTTGGGGACCTAAGCCAGTTAAAGCAAGCCTTCTGTTGGCACTGACACCTCATTTTCAGTGTCCCTGATGAGCAGCATTTGTAAAGAGGGAGCATATGTGGCATCCACAGCTCTCGAGTCAGTCCCATGAGGAGCAAGGACAAAAAGCTGTCCTTAGCAAGGATATGTGTCCTTAACACATAGCCTTCTGATGTGTTCACAGAATCCAAAGACTCAGAACAAGAGGTGGGAGGCACAGCCCTGAGCACTGGCTCCTAGAATCTGGGAGCTCACGGAACAGCAGAATCCTAAGGAACAACTCAGAAAAAAGCCTCGTGAACTCTTACCATCTCCATGATGTCATACGATGAGTAGTGCTTTCCCACAGCACACAGGCCCAAAGGTCAACCTTGCAATAAGGGACAGCCCTTGAAAATGCATACATTTGACTAGCTCTTGTGCAAGACTCGCTTTTCTGGCTTTGTCTCAGACTCGTGAAAGCTGTTCCTTGCAACACTTAATCTGCTCGCTGGTTGACTTTCCCCTCAGTCCCTGGACCCATGGGTCCCTTGGGCCCCAGCCCAGGGAGAGGGAAGTTCTAGATCACAGGGGGCCCTAAGGGTCTCAGAAGAAGAAAGAGCTTAGGCTCTGTAGGGCAAGAGCAATCTTGAAGCCTGAAGGGAGCAAGGGCCACACAGACCAGGCTTGGGCAAAGCCTCCCCCTCTCCCAACTGACTGGGCTCAGGCAACCCTCTCCTCCAATTACCCCTAGAACTCCCAACACAGAGATTGTTTTTTTGTTTTAACAACTTATTTATTTTTATTGGAAAGGCAGATTTACAGAAAGAAGGAGAGAAAAATCTTCCATCCACTGGTTCACTCCCCCAAATGAGCACAATGGCCAGAGCTGAGCTAATCTGAAGCCAGGAGCCAAGAGCTTCTTCTGGGTCTCCCATGTGGGTGCAGGGTCTCAAGGCTTTGGGCCATCTTCCACTGCTTTTCCAGACCAGAAACAGGGAGCTGGAGGGAAATGGAGCAGCCAGAACATGAACCTACACCCATATGGGATGCTGGTGTTTGCAGGCAGAGGATTAGCCAGATGAGCTGCCACACAGAAGTTCTTTTCTTTTTTTTTTTTTTTAAAAGATTTATTCATTTTATTACAGCCAGACATACACAGAGGAGGAGAGACAGAGAGGAAGATCCTCCGTCCGATGATTCACTCCCCAAGTGAGCTGCAACGGGCCGGTGCGCGACTATCCGAAGCCGGGAACCTGGAACCTCTTCCAGGTCTCCCACGCGGGTGCAGTGTCCCAATGCATTGGGCCGTCCTCGATTGCCCTCCCAGGCCACAAGCAGGGAGCTGGATGGGAAGTGGAGCTTCCGGGATTAGAACCGGCGCCCACATGGGATCCTGGGGCCCTCAAGGCGAGGACTTTCGCCGCCAGGCCACGCTGCCGGGCCCCACACAGAAGTTCTAAAGCTGAGTGGAAATGAAGATGTTAGGACTATGAACACACATGGTTCCCCTCTCCAGCATAAGGCAGCCTGCCGGGGATGAAGAGCATGGAATACTCAGGGTTCCCAGCTTTGCAGAACAGTAGCTCCTTCAGGTTAGCTAAAGTGGGGGAGGGGGTGACTCAAGTGGGGGGAAGGATGGAATTCCTTCCCCCCCACCACCACCAGAGCTGGGAGAAGGGAGCCTTTGACCAATGAGAGACTGCACACAATTGCTCAATGGAGTCTGGCAGCAATAGAAGGTGCTCTCAGGTTTCAGTCTGATGGACTGAACTGCCCAGCCCTTCTCTTCCTCCAACACACACATAGAGGAAACTGGATGGAGCCAGTCAGCCGAAAGCCAGGCCCAAGGATAAAAAGAAATAGGGGATAAAGAGGAAAGTGAAAGAGGCAAGGAGGCAGGCCAAAGAAAGGAGGCTTGCAATGCCCCATTCTGGAAGCCTCAGCAAAGAGGGCTGTCTGGCATCACACACTGCGTTCTCATCAAGTCCACTAAGTCCATCAGATTCACAGATGAACACAGGTCCCCCAGCAGTGGGCTCTGCCTTTCCCCTCCTCCAACTTCAAGGACTGAGTTCCAAACTTCCATAAACAGACCTACAGGGGACATCAAGGCAGCCAAAAAGGTCAAAAACAAGAATCCCAGGACTGTGGGGCTTCCCAGAATCTACACCAACAACTGACCTTGAGCTGGGTGACCATTAGCTAGGGTAGGGAGAGGACTGACAGCTGCCTTGCAGCCATGTGGGTGCAGCTGACTCCTTCATGTGTAGTAATAGGGAGGGCTACCTGATTCCACTTACAGGAGAGCCAGTCCTGTCCCCCAGAGCAGCTGTTTGGGAAGCAAGGAGCATCTTTGTATTATTCCCAAGCATTGTAGCTCTTGAAGGCCAAGTTTCAGGTCAAGTACAGCTGAGCAACATGAGAACCCCCCATCTCATGCTCCCAAGACCCAGATCTCCCCCACACTCAACCATACAAGCCAAAGAATGCATGCCAGGACATATGCACTGAGTTGTTTATTGTCACAAGTTACCGTAGAACGGAGGGGAACTTTCAGGCAGGCGAGTGGAGGGTGGAAATCGGGAACCATTTACGTTCTGAACACTGCCTTTGTTTCCCTTTGATGCCAGTGGGGTTTGGGCCACCAGCCCTGAAGTAAGACAGCAGGACACTTCCCCCCCCCCACACACACACAGACTTAAATGCAAGCACAATGCTGTGCGAGAAGGTTGGGCACCATCTCATACTTGAAGGAGTAACCGCCATCTGACGTGGTACGGACACGTAGAGACCTCATGGTTCCTGGAATGGCAGCACAGCAGGGCTGGGCTCCTGGCACCAAAGAAAGTGCGGGGACTGGGGTCGGGGGCACACCAGGGATGGGCAGGGGTGTGTCTGCTGGGGTGGGCAGCCCACAGCCACCATGACAGTAGTGGAAGATGAAACTGGGAGGGTGCACGATCCACCGGTCCCAGCCCAGCTCCTGGAAGGTGATGTTGAGTGCTGCTCGGTGGCAGTAGTCGTGGGCAGTGGGTTCCTCCGGAGCTCTCTGGAGCAGGCGCAAAGCTGCAGGAGACCAAGGCCAGGGCATCGGGGGAGCCGAGCGGCGGGTTCTGTCCCCTCCACCAGGTGGTTTGGCCCGTGTGTGGGCCACGAGGAAGGGCGTGGTCTCAGGCCGGGCAGAGCAGACACAGAGAGGGCAGCGCACCAGCAGCACCAGCACTGGTTGAGTCAGCAGTGGGAGAGCAGAGGCCGCCAGGTGCAGCACAGCCCAGCGAGGGGGTGCCTGGCCCAAGGACATAGGCACAGCCGTGGGCCCCCCCAAGGACAGCACCTGCAGGCCTAGCAAGGGCTCAGAGCTGTTGGAGATCACCGTGCCCTGCCCGTTTAGCCCAGTGTGGAACCACAGCTGAGCCGAAGTCACCTTGTGGCTGCGCATGTGCTCGGACGGCCTGAACATGTACATGAAGAGGCTCTGCTCGGCTTCCTGTGCCAGATGTCCGGCTGCTGGCTGGTCCTCACAACTGGCACCTGCAGAAGACAGAAGGAAGATGGTAACTGAGGAATGTGGCTGCTGTTCCAGAGCACTGAGGCTGTACCAAGTGCTCTACTCAGTGCCCTCCTTACCCAGGGCACAGATTTCCCATTTCTTCTTCCATCAGTAAAGGATTTAAAAGAAAAACATGTGACATGGCCATGTTCCCTCTCATGGCTTTTCCCACTTATAGGCCCATCAGCAACATGTTGCTGTTTCCCTCCCCTGACACGGAGAGCTGATGGACTTGAGGTGCCATTCACTGCAAAGTGTGCAGTGGTCATCTTGCAGGTGTGTATATGGGAGTGTGTTAGTTATATTTCTCTTGTCACGTCAAAGGTGTTGAAAGATGAATGAAACAGTTATTTGAATACCACACAGAGGAAGAGGAGACAGAGGAAGAAGGAAGTGGGAGAGGAGAGGTAGAAGGAGCAGTGAGTTCCCTTGCCTCTGCCTGGGGGTCTGGCCCATGTGTGGATCACCAGGAAGGGTGTGGACCCAGGCATGCCCTTAGAATAGAGGGCAGCTAGTCATCTCCCACCCCACCCCACCCCAGCAGGTGCAGCTGCCAGCCATCTGTATCCTCACAGACTAGCAGCAGTTCCAGGACTACCAGTGGGTGTCACACTATCAAATAACCACTCTTATAAATTCAGAATAACTGAGACATTTGGCAGGTAAGAAAACTGAGACTTAGAAAGGTAAAGGGATGTTTCAACTCCTAAGTGGCCAATGCCTAATGCCCAAACCATACTTTCCCCCACCTGCTACACTAGGGTTGAACTGAGGGTGTTGGGGTGGGAGGTGGGGGAGAGAGGGTCTTCTCTAAGAGAGAGCTGTGCCAGGAGATAAGAAACACCACCCAGGCCGGGTCTTACTCATTCTGTTGATGGAAGATCGGTCAAGGAGCTAAGACGGGAATCTAAGAGAAAGTAGGACTCATCTGGTAGACACTTTCCCACTGACTCTTCCATATCCCTGATGTTACCTAGGGCTGACACCACAGGATTTGGGGCAGGGAGCAGAGGCAGAAGCAGGAAGCAAAAGGGCAGGAAGAGGCCAGAGATCTGTGTCTAGAGATCGTGTGTTCACCTGACACACTATCTCCCAAACACTTCCCAGAGACCACTGTGTTGCTCCATCCTAAAAGGTAGGAGTGATCACCCCCATGTTGCAGATGACAAGACGGAGGCCTGAGCTCCTTGTTGCAAAGCCAGCTGAGAGGCAGTGCTGGGTTTGGAGTCCAGGTCCATCTGGTCCCCAAGCCCAGGCATCCATCCCCCCAGTGCCCCATCCCGGTTACCTGTGGTTGGGAAAAGGATGGCCTGGGAGACATCCTCCTCCTCTGGCTCCGAGTTCCGGCGTGAGAAACTCTCAAGAGCGTGTCTTCGGGGAAGCCGCCTGACTGCAGGAGCCTCACCTTCCCCCGTCAAAGGAGGGGGCCCCAAGGCATCCAGGAACAGAGCCCTGACCTTGGCCAAGATGAGCTCTCGGTCCACCTCTGGCCCATGGCAGCCATGCCCACCCAGTGGGCACAGCAGGAAGAGAAGCAGTAGAGGCAGCTGGGACACCATAGCTCACCTGGCGCTGCCAATGGGGGAACCCACACCCTTCCCTTGTGCCCCTTCTCTCAGGGTCTGCCCAGCGCCTCCCTGCTCTCCCCTCCCCATCTCACCACCCGCCCTCTTCTAGCCTTCTCACCCCAGTCTTGCCCAGGCCTTCCCACGCCCTGCAGTCCATCGTGCCCCTGTCTGTGGCATTGAGACCTATCTCTGACGCAGACGTCTGTGGCCCTGAGCCTTATCTCCCACTCCCGCCAAGAATGAGGAGGAGGGGGCTGGGGAGGGCTTTCACCCCAAGTGACCTGACCCCTACACAGAAGCATGCCACCTCTTTCCCCTGCCTGGGAGTAGGCACACACACACACACACACACACACACACACAGTGTGTCACGTTCCAGCACCCAGCACTGTGGCGATATCGGGTGGGACAGGAGCCTAGAGCCTGGAACCCGAGGTCAGCCAGCCCCAGAGAGTGTCATTTGTCAGGGACACAATGCACCATTCCTTCATCCTCTGGGGCCCCTTTCAACCCCAGCAGCTGGAGGGGGTGGGGGAAGCAGAGGGGGAAGGGTTGGAGCTGGAGCTGGGGCCCCGGCAGGGGGCAGGTGGTCCTGCCTGCTCTATACTTAGCCTGCAGGAGCCAGTCTGGGCTCTTGTCCTCCAGCTGTGTCATCAGAGAATATTTTTGGGATTGGCAGCTGCAGGCGCCTCTACCACTCAGGGCCAGAGTCTAGCTGGCGGGCAGCTGGGGACCTGGCGGCTGGAGGTGGGAGGGAGGAGGGGAAAGACGCCCAGGCTGTGGGAGGGGGCTGGGAAGAGAGCAGGAAGCCAGGCCGCGCAGGCCGGGCAGGCTGCGGGGCCCCTCGCTAGAAAGGCAAACAGGAAGGACTGCCCCCTGAGCTCCGGGCTCTGGCTAGGGAATCGCCGCCGCCGCCGAGCTGTAGCTGCGGGCCCAAGGGTAAGCAGGCAAGCAGGCGGGGGCGGCCGGGGCAGAGTTGGGAGGGTCCCCGCTCCCGGGGCCCCTCCAGTGCTGCCTTCGGCCTCCCGGCCTCGGGGCGTCCTCCGCCCGCTCCTCCTCCCTCGCCGCCGCCACTGCGGACAGCTTGCAACCGCCACGATGAAGGCGGGCTCGGGAGATCAGGGGAGCCCTCCATGCTTCCTGCGCTTCCCGCGGCCCGTGCGGGTGGTAAGCGGCGCCGAGGCCGAACTCAAGTGCGTGGTCCTGGGAGAGCCGCCCCCCACTGTGGTCTGGGAGAAAAGCGGCCAGCAGCTAGTGGCCTCGGAGCGCCTGAGCTTCCCGGTGGACGGCGCCGAGCACGGCCTGCTGCTGAGCAGCGCGCTCCCCACCGACGCGGGGGTCTACGTGTGCCGCGCCCGCAATGCGGCCGGCGAGGCCTACGCCGCGGCCGCCGTTACCGTGCTGGAACCGCCGGCCCCCGAGCCAGAGCCCCCGGTGGCCGAGCACCCGCTGCCGCCGCCCGGGACCGGGGAGGGCGCCCCTGTGTTCCTGACGGGGCCCCGATCGCAGTGGGTGCTGAGGGGGGCGGAGGTAGTGCTAACGTGCCAGGTGGGGGGCCTCCCCGAGCCCACGCTGTACTGGGAGAAGGACGGGATGGCCCTGGACGAAGTGTGGGACAGCAGCCACTTCGCGCTGGAGCGGGGCTGCGCCGAGGGGGCCCCGGGCGCCAGCCTGGCGCTGCGCATCCTGGCGGCGCGGCTGCCCGACTCGGGCGTCTACGTGTGCCACGCCCGCAACGCGCACGGCCACGCGCAGGCCGGCGCGCTGCTCCAGGTGCACCAGCCACCAGAGAGCCCGCCCGAGGACCCCGACGAGGCGCCCGCGCCCGTGGTAGAGCCGCTCAAGTGCGCGCCCAAGACCTTCTGGGTTAACGAAGGCAAACACGCCAAGTTCCGATGCTACGTGATGGGCAAGCCCGAGCCCGAGATCGAATGGCACTGGGAGGGCCGCCCGCTGCTCCCTGACCGCCGGCGCCTCATGTACCGCGATCGCGACGGTGGCTTTGTGCTCAAGGTGCTCTACTGCCAGGCCAAGGACCGCGGCCTCTACGTGTGCGCGGCGCGTAACTCGGCGGGCCAGACGCTCAGCGCGGTGCAGCTGCACGTCAAAGGTAGCGCCTGAGCTGGCGTCGCGGGTGGGATTGGAGATGGGGGTGGAGTGGGGGGCCGTCCCAGTGCCTCGAGCGCCCCCAGGAGGCCTTGGTCACTCCGGTACCCTCGGTGACCCGCGCCTCCCAGCGGGTTGGGGGAGGGGCTCCGCAGCAGCGTTGAAACGCTCTGGGCTGCCCGCCCCCTTCACGCTCCAAGGCCTTGGATTTGGTAGGACTGCGGAGCACTGGGGAATTCTTGGAAATTTCTCAAGTGATTCCGAGGTAGATGAACATCACGAGAGAGATGTTGAGTGCCCGACCGTGCATGTTCAGTGGTGGGCCGCCCTGGGGTGTGTTTATTCCTTACCTAACTGAACTCGCTTCCGGCGCCCCGTCATAGACAGATGAAAGGAACATTTCCTGAGTGAGGTCACCTCTCCACCTCTAGGCCCTGCACGTATGATGGCACTGGGCCACCCTAGGGGGCTGTGGTGCTGAACACACACATTCCAAGTGGAAACGGCTTTCTTAGCAGATCCAGTGTCTGGGCCCTGGTGGGGGGAAGGCAGGCTGAGAAACAACTTCACAGGGAAGGTAAAGGCGGGGGTAGAAGGGAAAACGGACAGTAACAGGGACTTTGCTTTTGTGAAACCATGCCCTGTGTTTGAAAGAGACAGGGGAAGGCTGCACGATTGATGCTGCTAAGGCTAGTCGCCAGTGATAGAGAATAAATACTGAAATGACCCACCAGCAGAAAACTCAGAGGCGGACAAAAGGCATACCAGGTCACCCTGCAAGTTGCCACTCTCCTTCGTGGCATTTCATAGCATCTTGGGGGACGACTGCCTTGCTAGGGGTTACCTCAGCTTGCTTTTTTTTTTCTTTTTCTGACTTATTCATTTTTATTTTAGAGGCAGGTTATCTCTCTTCCCTCTGTAAGAGATCTTCCATCTGCTAGTTCACTCCCCAAATGGCCGCAAGAACCAAAGCTGAGCCAATCAAGAGCCAGGAGTCTCCTCTGGGTCCCCCACGTGGGTGCAGGAGCCTGAGGACCATGGGAAAGGGAGCTGGACGGAAAATAGAGCAGCTGGGACACCAACCAGAGCCCATATAGGACAACGGTGCTGAAGTGGAAGATTAGTGGGCTGCACCACTGCGCTGGCCCCCTACTCCAGCTTTCTCACTCAGAGGAAGTTCTGTAGACTAGCCTGGAGCCCAGTCTAGTTTATCCACTACTCTCCCCTACCCCCAGGCTGCCGTGGCAGTCTTGCTGGCACACGACTGGCTGGGCTGATGCTGAGCCCCAAGTCCATCTGAAAGACAAGAGGAACTTCTGGGGGCTGCACGCCAAAACTGGCTTATCCATCAGTTACCCCTGTGGCCGTTGTTAGCACTGCATGTTTTTGACACACAATTATGGGAATGATGAAAATATTTTAAGAAGAAAATTGAGTCCAGAGCCTGACAGAATTTGCACGGTGCCTCCTTCCAGGGAAAGGGGGACTGCCGGAAACAGAGTTTGAAAATCACTGATCTCCTCTCTAGGCCCCTCCTCCCTCTCTCTCCTCATCTTACAAGCAAGGAAACTGAGGCATGGGCACATAAGCGCAGGGCAGTGGCAGGGTCAGGTGAGAACTCACGGCCCTATGACTTGCCTGCGGGTGGTTCAGCTAGGACTCCGCAATGCCTGCTGGCTGTGGGCCAAGAACATACAGCCCAGACTCAGGCTCCAGTCTTAAGTCTTCCCGGGTGGGCTCTCTCTCCAAGCAGTGTCTTCTTTGTTGGCAGAGCCCCGCCTCCGCTTCACGAGGCCCCTGCAAGACGTGGAGGGCCGGGAACATGGCATCGTTGTGCTGGAGTGTAAAGTGCCCAATTCCCGCATGCCCACGGCCTGGTTCCGGGAGGACCAGCGGCTGCTGCCCTGCCGCAAGTATGAACAAATTGAGGAGGGCGCCGTTCGGCGCCTCATCATCCACAGGCTGAAGGCGGACGATGACGGCGTGTACCTGTGCGAGATGCGAGGCCGTGTGCGCACTGTAGCCAACGTCACGGTCAAAGGTCGGCTGGCCTGCAGTGGCTGCGGGAGGAGGCAAGAGCCAGCAGGTGCCCCGAGCCCGAGTTGATGGATCTCCGTCTGCATCCCAGGCCCCATTCTCAAACGGTTGCCCCGGAAGCTCGACGTCCTGGAGGGCGAGAACGCCGTGCTGCTGGTGGAGACGAGAGAGGCCGCGGTAGAGGGGCGCTGGAGCCGCGATGGGGAGGAGCTACCAGCCACCTGCCAGAGCAGCTGTGGCCACATGCACGCCCTGGTCCTTCCCGGGGTCACCCGGGAGGATGCTGGTGAAGTCACCTTTAGTCTGGGCAACTCCCGCACCACCACTCTGCTCAGAGTCAAATGTAAGAGGAGAAGGGGTGGGCAAAGCAGGAGGGTGACCAGATACTCCAAATGAGCAGGGAGGGCCAAGTGGCAGACAGGCTGGGCAAAGCTCACCTGGGGAATCCTGACGGTGTCTTAGGCGTCAAGCACAGCCCTCCAGGACCCCCTGTCTTGGCTGAAATGTTCAAGGGCCACAAGAACACGGTCCTGCTGACCTGGAAACCTCCCGAGCCAGTCCCAGAGACCCCCTTTATCTACCGGCTGGAGAGGCAGGAGGTGGGCTCCGAAGACTGGATCCAGTGCTTCAGCATCGAGAAGGCTGGAGCCGTGGAGGTGCCAGGGGATTGCGTGCCCTCAGAGGGTGACTACCGCTTTCGGGTCTGCACAGTCAGCGAGCACGGCCGCAGTCCCCATGTTGTGTTCCACGGTTCTGCTCACCTCGGTGAGTCATACCTGCCCCTCAGCAGCCGACCCTCTTTAGCCCCTCCTTCTGTGTCTCTGCTGCCCTCAGAGCCCCCGCTCTGGTTCTGATGGCTGCCATGTGTCCTCTCCACAGTGCCCACAGCTCGCCTGGTGGCAGGTCTGGAGGATGTGCAGGTATATGATGGAGAAGATGCCGTCTTCTCCTTGGACCTCTCCACCATCATCCAGGGCACCTGGTTCCTGAATGGGGAAGAGCTCAAGGCGGACGAGCCCGAGGGCCAGGTGGAGCCTGGTTCCCTGTGTTACCGAATAGAGCAGAAGGGCCTGCAGCACAGGCTCATCCTGCGAGCCGTCACACACCAGGACAGTGGTGCCCTGGTCGGTTTTAGCTGCCCGGGTGTGCAGGACTCTGCCGCCCTCACCATCCAAGGTGGGTGCCAATGGGGACTGGGAAGGATGGAGACGTAGCCTGAGGCAGGTGGTGAGCTGTTCCTTCTTGCCTCTGGCCCAGCAGAATGCAGAGCATCTCAGATTGTGGTCAGTTTCAACCCCTATGCAATGTCCAAAGGCAGTCCTTACTATCTTTGTCAGCCTCATGGGCCCAGTTGTCTGGAATGCTTTGGGCTTTATGGAATCTGTTATCTCATTTGCAAGAGAGGCAGACTAGCTTCCTGTCCTATTAGCTAATCGCTAATGCTGTCATCACTGCTTCCCACCTGCTGCTGTCCCAGTCACTGTAAGATGGATCTTAGGCTATCCCCATTTTTAAAAAATAGATCTATTTATTTGAAAGGCAGAGACAGAGGGAGAGATATTCCAGCTCCTGGTTCATTCTCCAAAAGGCCACAATGTCAGGGCTGTGGCAAGTCAAAAACAGAATTCCAGAATTCTTTCTGAGTCTCCCATGTGGGTGCTGGGGCCAAAGCCCTGTGCCATTCTCTGATGCTTTTCCCATACACATTAGCAGGGAGCTGGGTTGGAAGTGGAAAAGCCAGAATTCAAACCAGCATCCATGTGGAATGCTGCCATTGCGGGTGGTAATTTTACCAGTTTTGCCACAGCACCAGACCTGGAGTCTATTCCTGTTTTATAGACAGGGGAACTGAGGCACAAAGCAGTTAAGTGACTTGACCAGGGTTCACAAAGCTAATGAATGGTGGGTCTAGGTTAGGAACTCAGGCAGCCTGGCACCAGAATCACGTGATGCTATTCACAGAAACCAAGAGAGAGAGATGGAGATGAGCCATCCCCAACCAGGGTTCCTGGGGGTGAGGTGGGGTTGACTATTTGCGGAGCATGCTGCTAGCGTCTGCTGTCTAATACCCTTGGAGTTTATAAGATCAGTCAAGGACCAGCAGCTCCCCCTCAATGGGGCCTGGAGGTGGGGAGCAGGCAGAGGACAGGCAAGGTCACCAGAGCAGCATTTCCATGTCAGAGGACTCGCTGGCATTGAAGTCATATGCAGGGCTAGTTGTAGGAATACAGATTCCCGGGTTCCTATTCACCTGGGTCTTGGAAATCTGTATCCTTGATAGGCTTCCCTGGGAATTCTCATGCTCATGGAAACCATTGTTCAGAAGGGTGACTGGGAGGCCCAAACCTCCCAAACCAAGATGCTGACTGCTGCCCTGGGCTTATCTGGGGCAGAGGACGCTGCCCCTGAGGGTCCTGCATGTGTCTCTGCCTTTCCCGATGCAGAGAGCCCCGTGCACATCCTGAGCCCCCGGGAGAAGGTATCATTGACCTTCACGACCTCGGAGCGGGTGGTGCTGACCTGTGAGCTCTCCAGGGCCGACTTCCCAGCAACCTGGTACAAGGAGGGGCAGAAGGTGGAGGAGAGTGAGGCGCTGCTGGTTAAGCTGGATGGGCGCAAACACCGCCTGATCCTGCCTGAGGCCAGAGTCCAGGACAGCGGCGAGTTCGAGTGCAGAACGGAAGGGGTCTCGGCCTTCTTCAGCATCACTGTGCAAGGTCAGGAGCCCTGTTGGCAGGGGCTGCTCCAGCTGGGGACGCCCATGGAGACCTTGCCCCTGGTCTGCCCTGGTTAGGGGCAGGGCAGGCGGAGGCAAGGGGTGGTGTGGCAGACATGCTTCCAGTTGCTGGCACTGCTTAACCCTTTCAGGCACCAACATCGTCTGCACCCTTGCCCCTCTCCTCCTCTCTGCTGGGTTGGGTCAGGAAGCAAACGCAATGAAGACAGAAAGAGAGTGGGGCTAGCATTCATAGCTGCTCTGTGCCAAGTACTACACCAGAGTCTTTAACAATATACTGCTGCATTTCCTCTCCACAAATAGCAAGTTCAAGGTTAAAAATATAACTGAGGTCCAAAGAGGTGTTGAGATATCCCCATTGTCCCACGAGCAACACACAGTCTGGCTAGTGTGTACCCCTGTGACTGGCAGGGGTGGGCATCTCCCCAGTGATTAGACCCACAGTTATCAGAAGGTGGGCCATGGTCTGACTGCTTCAGGAATGCTTGGGGTTCCTACTGTAAAATGCATCTGCCCAGGCTCCCTGGATTAGATCAGCTCTCCTGAGCATCTTCTCTCTTGTAATATTGGCTTCAGAAGTTGCAGCCCAGGAGCCACAGATTCTCTCTGACCCCAACCTGGCCCCTGTGCCTGCATGTACCTGGTAACCGAGAACTCTGCACCTGCAGGAGGAACTGTCCTATTACCACCCATTGGGCCTTCCTCCACCTGCTGCCATTCCAGGAGGGAGGGGTTCCTTGTAGAAGAAGCAACAAGCCCAGCTTGGGTGGCTTTCAGCTGTGACCTCCCTGGCTTAGTGGTGGGTGCTGCTGCTGTGCAGCTCTGTCCCTCTATGTCCCCGCTGAGCCACCTGGGACCCCTGAGGGACCTGCAGAGCACACCCAAGGGCTTCAGGACCACCTGCCATGCCCTTGGGATCTCACATCCCTGTCCTTGAGCTCCCACTCCACACTCAGCACGTCCTCTCAAGCAGACTTTGTCTTCCAGCTACGCAGTCCCAGGTGGGATTCGGGTCTCCAGGGTGAGGAGAGGGGGTGAGTATCTGTGACATCCGACTCTGCTCCCCTCCCCCAGACCCCCCAGTGCACTTCGTGGAACCCCGGGAGCATGTGTTCGTCCATGCCATAACCTCCGAGTGTGTCGTGTTGAGCTGTGAGGTGGACCAGGAAGAGGCCCCGGTGCGCTGGTACAAGGACGGGCAGGAGGTGGAAGAGAGTGACTTTGTACTGCTAGAGGTCGATGGTCCCCATCGCCGCCTGGTGCTGCCTGCCGCCCAGCCCCCAGACGGGGGCGAGTTCCAGTGTGTCGCTGGAGAGGAGCGGGTCTACTTCACAGTCACCATCACAGGTGGGGGGCTGGGCGGGCCACAGCGGGGCAGGAAAAGGGGGCGTGTGCCTCTGTGGAAGCAGCTGGCACTCTCTTGGCCTTCCCAGCCCTGGCCACCCTCCCCTGAGCTAATGGGACCCCCTGACCCTGTGCTGTGGTCAGGAAGTGGGCTATCATCAATACATGGGGCTCTGCTGCACATGTCATTAGGAAAACCCTGTCTTCTTCATTCTCCTGAGGAAAAGAAGAAAGTTCTGCAGGGGTGACAGGGCAAGGTCTAGGTCAGGCAGCCCGGGGCACTAGAGAGGTCAAAGACCTCAAAGAGGCTTGTGGGGGCAGGAACCCCAACTTCACATGGGGACCCAGCTGTCGCCCACTTTGGCTTTTGTCCCTTCCCTGAGGCAATCCGGAGAAGGAGAGGGTGCTACCGCAGCTCGGGCTCCCCAGCAATGGTCCCTGCTACACAGCACAAAGCCTTGTGTACTCAGTGACTTTCTGCCTGGGACAGCTGTGTGCAGGGGGCTGGCTGAGCTACTGGAGGGTGGCCCCTCTTCAGCAGGTGGCCCACCTCCCAGGAGGTAGAGCAATGGGTTTTGAACCAGAGAGGACGGCAGGGAGGAGGGGAGCCTGCCTCAGCTCCCCCTCCATGCCCAGTGGCAGCTGTCCCTGCCCTCCAGATGTTGCCTCGTGGATTGTGTACCCCAGCGGCAAGGTGTATGTGGCAGCCGTGCGCCTGGAGCGTGTGGTACTGACCTGTGAGCTGTGCCGGCCCTGGGCTGAGGTGCGCTGGACCAAGGATGGCGAGGAGGTGGTGGAGAGCCCAGCGCTGCTCCTGCAGAAGGAGGACACGGTGCGCCGCCTGGTGCTGCCCTCTGTCCAGCTCGAGGACTCTGGCGAGTACCGCTGTGAGATCGAAGACGAGGCAGCCTCCTTCACGGTCACCGTCACAGGTGTGAGCCCACCCTGGCTCGTGGAGTCCCGATCCCTGGGTGTGTTGGAGGCTGGGGGGAGGCGATGAAGACTGAGGGTGCATGCAGTAAAATCTGCCCAGGGAAGAGCCCAGGGCCCTAACGGGGGCATGCAGACTCCTCCCCAGTGCCCAACAGCACAGGAAGTGGCTGCATTCCACCTGCCTGGTTCATTCCCCTGGACGAGGGACTGGAGTCCAGGTGAGTAATGCAGATGCAAGTGCCTGTCCACAGAGAGCTGCCAGTTTATCCAGCAGGGCAGCCGTTAACCAGGGGTCGCAAACGCGCTGTCTCTGGGGCCCCATGCAGTCCACGGATGTGTTTTGTTTGGCCCACAGAGTCTTACCAAAGTCAGGAAAGTGCAAATAGCAATCCGGAGTTAAACGTCCTCTTGAAAAAGTCGAAGACCCGGCGGCTGTGGTCCCGCTTTCCCCCGTGGCGACGAACAGCTGGCACTGAGTAGCAGCTGCCCCATAGCCTGGGGCCCACATTCCTCTGCCCTCTCCCCACCCCTTCACCTTCACCCCCTTTTCCCCTAGATCTCCCCTAACCCATCCTACCTGACCCCACCAGGCATTGGAGTTTGCGACCCCTGTGTTAAACCAATAAACATGCAAATAAATGCTCAGTGACACCTCGTGTAAGTGCTGGGAGGGAAGACCAGCTGGCAGAGAGCTGAGCTGAGCAGAAGAGTTAGGGAGGACCCTGAGGGGGTCCCCAGTCCCCACATGGGAACCAGCTCTGAGTTGCCTCCTGGGTATTCTGCAGTCCCCGCAGTGCTGCCCTCCCCAGAGTACACAGCCCAGCGAGAGAGCCAGAGCAGCTGCAGGGTCTTAGCCCAAGGATCCCAGGGCTGGGGTAGCAGGTGGCACCTTCCAAGCTGGTGCTGAAACTGCAGAGGTGAGGGCGCAGGTGGAGGTGGGAGAGTATCCAAGACGGAAACAGTGCAGGACGACTATGGAAAGAGACTGAGGTAACAGCTCACAGTATCAGTCCCAGTGTGAGGGTATTGGGGTGGGGGTGGTGGTGGAGGTCCTGGGGAGCAAGCAGCTCCAGGTGGTACAGAGCCCTGTCACCCTCTTCCAGCCCAGGCTGAGCGGCTAGGGCCCCATACCCCAATGCTGTCCATACCCCCAGAGAATGCAGCCTGACACACACAAGTCCACAGTGCCAAGGAGGCCCTCGGCACCTGTTCTATCCTGTACCAAGTCACCTTGACCTCTCCCGCAACCCACCCCTCCCTAACCCTGGTGGATACAGTGCACACATTCCAGCCCCCACTAGGGCTCCCCGCAAAACACAAAGCTTTTCGCAGGGAACTTCAAGCAAACACTGCCTCCACATTAGGTCACTGAATCAAAATGACACGGAGCCAAGGGCTCATGACCAGGTGCCCCGTCCCTACACTTGCCCTCACCTCACCCCCAGGCAGCCACCCTCTGTAAGGCTCCTGGCCTGCCTCGGTCCCACACATTTGGACTGTCTCTTGGTCCGCCTCAGTCCCCACATAGTTGGACTGGATCCTCCAAATCTTAGGGCAAGGCTATTTGTGGAAGTGGGTTGTTTGGGCTTCAGGCCCATGACCCTTGGAGTGTGTGGGTGCCCTGCCCCTGCGAAGGCCCCGGGGGGTATGCAGTTCACGAGCCCAGCCACAAGGGGGCAAAGCACTGAGACTGTAGGAGAGCAAGGAGCTAGGGCCTGGCAGGCCTGGGTTCAATGCATTGGCCACTTCTCTTTTTGTTTATTTTTTTAGATTTATTTTTTAATTTATTTGGAAGGCAGAGTTACGGAAAGAAGAGGAGAGACAGAGAGAGGTTTTTCCACCCGCTGGTTCATTCTGCAAATGGCTACAACAGCTGGAGCTGGGCCATGCCAAAGCCAGCTCAGAGTTTCCTCTCGGTCTTCCATGTGGGTGCAGGAGCCCAAGCATTCAGGCCATCTTGTACCACTTTCACAGGCTGTTAGCAGGAAGCTGGGTTGAAAGTGGAATATCTGGGACTTGAACTGGTGCCCATATGCGATGTGGGCGTTGCAGATGGAGGCTTAGTCTGATACACCACAGTGCCATTTGGACATACCCCCTTTCTATGGAAGAGTGGCCAGCACTTGGATATGAGCTCTCAGAATTGGCATGCAGTGTCCTTGAGCTGGGAGTTGGAGGAGCGGTGGGGAGCATTCCTAGAGGGCTACTGGCAGCACTCACACACAGCTGCAGGACAGCATTGCTGAGTTCCTCCAAACTTCAGCTGGAAATGCGCTTGCAGAGTCCTCATCCCCACCCTGATTCCAGTGCTGCTTCCTCCTGCCTGGAGGAGGTGTGGCTAGCAAAGACCCTAGGCAAGCTGCCTATTCACTGTGGCCACTGTTCCCTCACCCAGCAAACAGGGCTGGAGCAACAGCTGCCTCCCAGGTAGATGTTCCACGTGCCTCTGACTCCAGCTGGAAGCCGTGGACAAGGGAACTTCAGAAAGTTTGGGGAAAATACAGATGATGCCACACGTAGAATGGCAGCATGGGCTCCTACAGCCCAATGATGGGCACTTGGTGATTCTTCAGATGGCACCTGCTCTCCTGACCATCAAATGGCCCAGCCTTTGTGCACCTGAAGAAATGTGTCTTTGAATTGTTTTTCCATGAAGTTTTGCAGTACCATGTATAAGTGTTTGCTGTTAGAGACCACAGTCATGAAGCCCAAAAACTCTCCAAAGGTTTTTGGCGATCCTGGTCATCTCAGTATCACCTGTGCTTGCCAGCAGTAAAGCTATTCCTTGCTCTCTAATTCTCCAACTTGGGGTGACTTTCTAGGTCTGTAAGATACACCTCTATCTTTTCATCCACTTACGGTGGATGTGATACAAACTGTACTTCAGAAATGGGGTTGCAGTTGGTTATGGAGGAATGTCCCATTGGGAGTGGAGGGAGAAATGCATCATTTCTGGTCTTTAAAGAATTCCAAATTCTCCAATATTTCCAGCATCAAAGATTTCTGACAACTGATTATGGCATATATTGCCACCTGTCATTCTTTTTGTTAGTATACTCAGACTATGGGGACTCCATGCTGCCCCACAGCTTCAAAGAGGCCGCGTCTATGACAGCCTGTGCTTGCCCCCCAACTCCCATCTGCAGAGCCGCCCGTGCGAATCCTACACCCCCGGGACGAGGTGGCCTTGATCGCCGTGAGCTTGGAGTGTGTGGTGCTCATGTGTGAGCTGTCACAGGAGGATGCCCCTGTGCGCTGGTACAAGGATGGCCTGGAGGTGGAGGAGAGCGAGGCACTGGTGCTGGAGAGCGATGGGCCCCACCGCCGCCTGGTGTTGCCTGCCGCCCAGCCAGAGGACGGGGGCGAGTTCGTGTGTGATGCGGGCGATGACTCAGCCTTCTTCACCGTTACTGTCACAGGTGGGTCATCTGCCAAGTGCAGCCCACAGCCATGCACCTGCTGGAGAGTGGGTCATGATCACTAGGTGGGCTGAGCACCCAGTGATGTCCCCTAGATGACACGGTAGCCAGCACCATACTCCAGAGCTGTGCCTGCGGGCAAGCCCATGTGTCTCCCCTCCTTGTTTTGCCCACCTGCCAGCCCCACCAGAGAGAATTGTGCACCCCGTAGCCCGCTCCCTGGATCTGCAGTTTGGGGCTCCAGGCCGTGTGGAGCTGCGCTGTGAGGTGGCCCCAGCTGGATCCCAGGTGCGCTGGTACAAGGATGGACTGGAGGTTGAGGCGTCGGACTCCCTGCAAATGGGCGCTGAGGGGCCCATCCGCACCCTGACCATGTACAATGCCCAGCCTGAGGATGCTGGCGAGTATGTGTGTGAGACCCGGGATGAAGCCGTTATCTTCAATGTCAGCCTGGCTGGTGAGTGTGCTCCTAGGGCGGGGGGTGGGGTTGTGAGGATGAGCCAGTGGGGCGGGGCGTGGAGGTAGAGGCAAGCATGCATATCTGACCCCTGGCTCTCTTTCTCTGCAGAGCCCCCAGTGCAGTTCCTTGCCCCAGAGGCAGCCCCTGGCCCACTGCGTGTGGTTCCTGGGGAGCCAGTGGTGCTGAGCTGTGAGCTCTCCCGGGCTGGTGCACCTGTGTCCTGGAGCCACAATGGGAAGCTGGTGCAGGAGGGTGAGGGCCTAGAGCTGCAAGCCGAGGGTCCCCGCCGTGCCCTCTGCATCCGCGCTGCAACCCTAGCCCATGCAGGCCTCTACACCTGCCAGTGTGGGACACAGCCAGGAGCCCCCAGCCTCAGCTTCACTGTCCAGGTAACAGGTGAGTTCCAGAGCTGCAGCCCTCAGCATGCTGCCACGTGCTAGCATTCTAGCCCACCTTATCCACCCCTTACCCTGCCCTCCTGACACCCTCCCCTTCACAGAGCCCCTCCCTCCCCAGTGACCTCCAGCTCTAACCCCCCCACAGAGCCCCCCATACGGGTGGTAGCCCCCGAGGCAGCCCAGACGAGGGTTCGAAGCAGCCCAGGTGGGGACCTAGAGCTGGTGGTGCACCTCTCCAGGCCTGGGGGCCCTGTGCGCTGGTACAAGGACGGGGAGCGCCTGGCGAGCCAGGGACGCCTGCAGCTGCAGCAGGCCGGGGCCAGGCAGGTGCTGCGGGTGCGGGGGGCACGGAGCGGGGACGCTGGGGAGTACCTGTGCGACGCACCCCAGGACAGCCGCATCTTCCTCGTCCGTGTGGAAGGTAATGGTGCACCCCTCATTCCCTTTGAGCCTTGGAACCCCAAGGACCAGCCCTCCCCCCTCCAACACACACCCTGTCTTCTCCTTGCTGTCTCTGGCTCATACCCATGCATGCATGATTGTTTCTCCTATGAGAGCACATTACTCCTCTCTCCAGGAACCCCAAAACATCAGGAGGCCCAGCCCAGCAGTTAAGAACAAGGGACTGTGGCTTCGGCCTACGCAGGTCCCAACTGGGATTCTTTGTATTGTGCAATGTTGGTCAAGTTGCCTAATGTCTCTGAGCTGCAGCTCTGTAATGAGGAGACCATGATGACAATTCAGTGCCACCAACAGGGCAGCTGGTGACAGTCTTAGGGAATCAGAGAGGTAGGGGTCAGGAGGCTACTGAGAGGAATCGGCTATAAGGAGTGACAGTGAGTTGGGCAACTGGGCCTCTGGGACATCCCTGTGGTCGCCAGCCTTGTAGAAGGGTGATGGGAGTGAATGTGAAGCATGGGATGGAGAGGAGAAAAGGGGCAGGGCCAGCCCCTAGCTCACCGGCTGGTCCCACACCCAATCTCCTCCCAGATCCACCACCTGTGAAGCTGCTGTCTGAGCTGACGCCACTCACTGTCCATGAAGGTGACGATGCCACATTCCGCTGTGAAGTGTCCCCACCAGAGGCCAATGTCACCTGGCTACACAACGGAACCCCTGTCACTCCGGGGCCGCAGCTGCAGGTGGCCCAGAACGGTTCAAGCCACATGCTGACTGTGCGAGGCTGCCGGCTCGAGGACGCGGGGACTGTGACGGCACGTGCAGGGGGCACAGCCACAAGCGCCCGGCTCCACGTCCGAGGTTTGGTGCTATGGCGGGCAAAACAGCCCTGTTCACTCATTCCTCCACCCCCCAGGCTCAGCCCCTGGCAGCCTTGCCCTCCTGTCTAAGAAAGCCCTGGGTGGGGGCCAGGTGAGCTCCAGCCCCTGCCCACACTCCTCCATGGCTCCCTTCATTCCCCCCTCCCCAACCAGAGACAGAGCTGCTCTTCCTGCGGCGGCTGCAGGACGTGCGGGCAGAGGAAGGCCAAGATGTGTGCCTGGAGGTGGAGACAGGCCGAGTGGGTGCGGCAGGGGCCGTGCGCTGGTTGCGAGGCGGCGAACCCCTACCACTCAACCCTCGCCTTTCCATGGCCCAGGATGGCCACATCCACCGCCTCTTCATCCATGGCGTCGTGCTGGCTGACCAGGGCACCTATGGCTGTGAGAGCCACCATGATCGCACCCTGGCCAGGCTCAGCGTGAGGCGTGAGTGCCCCATCCTCTCCTAACCTGCTGCTTGCCCCTCCTGGCTGACCCCAGCCCCTGCGACACCCCCTCTCCCCAACACCAGCACCAAAGTGCCCCTGGCCACTGAGTGAAGTCAGCCCTGGCCATTCCCAGTCCATGGCTGGAACCCCAAAGCAGATTGCCCAAAGCAAAAATGTGTCTTTTTCTAGTGTTTTCTACTTAGACGTCCACATGGCCTTTGCATTTCTATTTCGTATTCCCAAGACGGCTTTGCTATAAACATAAATATGATACTGCAGAAAAAAACCAAAAAACTACCACTTTGTTCATGCTTCAGTTATGCCTGCTCAAGAAGCGGGATGGGAGGGTGTGTAAGCCAGCAAAGGGCACCCTCTACCCGCGCCCCCTCAACCCAGAGCCCTCATAGCTGTATGACCTCAGGCCAGCTCCAAAACCTTTCTGACCCACAGCTTTTTTATGATGGGGCTGTGCCATCTCAAGGCTCCTTAGCTGAGACAACATGGAAAAACTCACGCAGACTTTGGTGAACAGCTGGTTCTCAATTATTGAAGGCCACTGGTCACCACAGTAAACTCTCATCTCAGTGCTGATACCCTGCCTTGTACAGCTGAGGAAACCTGGGTCCAGAGAGCTTGAGCAGTTTGCCAAAGGTCACACAGCACACGAGCTATGCAACAGAACTGGGTTCCCATCCCTGGGCTCCTGACCCCAGTTTCTGTGCTCCTCCCCCTGTTAGACTCCTCCCACCAAGTTTAGCTGGACCGCCTGCCTTCTTCCTGCACCCTGGCTCTCAACTTGTGATCAGAGGTGGTGCAGGCAGGGCCGAGGGGAGACGATGTCCCTGCTCTCCAGGCCTGCCCAGAGCCCAAGTCCTCCTCTTCCTCTCTTCCCATTCTCAGCAAAGCAGCTGAGGGCCCTGAGGCCCCTGCAGGACGTGACCGTCAGCGAGGGGGACAGTGCCACCTTCCAGCTGGAGCTGTCCCAGGAGGGTGTGACAGGGGAGTGGGCCCGCGGCGGAGTCCGCCTGCAGCCAGGGCCTAAGTGCCACATCCACACCGAAGGCCACACGCACCGTCTTGTGCTCAGTGGTCTGGGCGTGGCAGACTCAGGCTGTGTCTCCTTCACGGCGGATGCCCTGCGCTGTGCCGCCAGGCTGACTGTGAGAGGTGCGGCCCCTCTGGGTCCTGCCACCTGCCTGCTCACCTGTGTGGCTCTACTGATCGTCTGGGTGTGATGACTGACTGCACAACCTGTGTGACCCCCACTCACCATGCCTGTCCCTGTGTGGCCCTCACTTACTGTCCCCCTGCCCCTGCCAGAGTGTGACTGCCCTGAGCCCATGGCCATCTAGTGTGACCCCCTCTGACCCCACCAGCCCCAGGCTCTGCCCCACCATGAGCATGTCTGCCAGTGTGAGGTCCCTGTTATCTGCTGACTTGCACATGCCCCTCTGGCCATTCCGCATCCTCCCCCCAGCTGTCCACTGACACTGCCTCTCTTGGGGTGACCTCATTAGCAGTTCTGCTGGAGTGGCCCCCAGTTTGGCTGCCAAGCCCAGTGTGTTCTACACTGCTTGTTCCTGCTTTATGAGACCCCACTGCCCCTCTGATCCCACTGTGTCCCCCCCAAGTCAGCACCTCCCACTGCCCTCTGCAGCTGAGCCTTGCCCTCCTCCACTGGCCATGCCTACCTACAAGCAGCTCCTTCAGTGTTCCTACCTCGGTTCCCTCCACTCTTCCAGGCCACACCATGTCCCCTACTGACTCTTCAAGTGCTACCCTGTAATCCTGTTGCGTGCCCTACAGATCTTGCATACTGCCCATACTCTGGTAGCCACTAATCACCTTGACTCAATATGTCCACCACTTAGCCATTATGCCAAAGTGCCTTGTTTGTCCCTGCAAGCTGGGTCTCCATTCCAAGCTTACCCCTGTTTCCTTGGCATGGCCCTCCCTCTCCCACCCCCCAGAGATCCCAGTGACCTTTGTGCGGGGGCCACAGGACCTAGAGGTAACGGACGGTGACACAGCTACGTTGGAGTGTGAGCTCTCCCAGGCCTTGGCTGATGTGACTTGGGAGAAGGTCAGTGCCCAGTCCCAGCTCTGCCTCAGCCCAGACCACTCCGACCTAATACCCACCACCCTCACAAGGACCCTAACAGAAACAGCCAGTACAGCTCCTGTGCCTAGCGCTGCGCTCATCTAACCGTTAGCACTGCAATGGTGGGACTGACCAGCAGGCCCTGAGGGTCGCAGCTGCTTGCCCAAGGGCAGACAAAAGCGGGTACTGCCCATGTTTAAATCCAGTATTGCTACCTCCCAGAATCTGGGCTCACCTGCCCTGTGATCAAATCAGCGCCCCCTTCTGTGCTTCCAGTGCCTTCCCTCCCCACCCCGCGCTCTTCCCCGACCCCAACATCTCCAAAGGGTGACCCCTCCAAAGGAGCCCCGGCGTGCGCCCTCGCCCTGCATGGGGACAGCCAGACTCACGCCATTAAACATAGGGCACCCCTAACCGTGCCTCGAGAGTGCTTGGCGTCCATTTTCAGGGTGGAGGCCCCATCGCCCTGCTAAGCCTCGCCCCGACCGTCACTCCGCACCTCCCGCCCCTAGGACGGGCGCGTGCTCTCCGCCAGCCCGAGACTCCGGTTCCAGGCTCTGGGCCCGCGCCGCCTTCTACAGCTGCGGCACTGCAGCCCCTCGGACGCTGGCACCTACAGCTGCGTGGTGGGGACGGCTCGCACCGGGCCCGCACACCTGACCGTGCGCGGTGGGTATGGGGCAGGCGAGGACTGTGCACTTGCTTCGGGCGCCGGGTGTCCGGGCAGGGAGGAAGGGTATGACTTGGTCCCTCTTGCCCCGCTTGCTTCACGACCCGGGCTCCACCCCCAGAGCGTCAGGTGTCGGTGCTTTCCGAGCTCCAGGCGGTGCGTGCCCGCGAAGGTGATGGCGCCACATTTGAGTGCACAGTATCGGAGACCGAGACTGCGGGGAGCTGGGAGCTGGGTGGCCGTCCGCTGAAGCCCGGAGACCGCGTCCGCATCCGACAGGAAGGTCTGGCTCCTCAGCTAGTCTCCGGCGCTTAGCCCCCCGTGCCAAACTCACACAGGTCCCGCCCCATTCGGATAAGCCCCGCCTCCTAGCTCCAAGGGGTCCCGCCCCCCGCACCGGGTCCCGGACCGCGCGTCCCTGCCTTCTGCATCCCCAGTCTCCCTGCTCCAGTGCGCACTGGCCGCGGGCGGCCACAGTCACCCACCCTCACCCGTGGAGCCTGGAGCCTGCCCCAGCAGGTAATTCCGCCTTTTGAACGCCCCCCTTCGCCGGCAGGCAAGAAACACATTCTGGTTCTGAGCCAACTGCGCACGGAGGATGCAGGCGAAGTCCGTTTCCAGGCGGGACCCGCCCAGTCCTTGACTCAGCTGGAGGTGGAGGGTGAGCAGCTGGAGTGGGAGCGACCGGGAAGGGATGCTGTCCGCTGTTCTGAGACCGACAGCTGCCTAGCTCTCCTCCCGGCACTGTCCTGGGGCGAGTCAGAGCGAGCGGCACGTACCCCGGGAGGAGGAGCTTTTGGAGTGTGGGGCACAGAGGGCTGGGGTCAGGCAGGGAAGGGACATCTCTTGCTGAGGGGTGGGCGTGTGTCTCTGAACTTCCGCCCCGCCCCCAGCTTTGCCTCTTCAGATGTGCCGCCGGCCGCCGCGCGAGAAGACGGTTCTGGTGGGCCGCCGGGCGGTGCTGGAGGTGACTGTGTCTCGCAGCGGAGCCCACGTGTGCTGGTTGCGGGAGGGAGCTGAGCTGTGCCCGGGGGACAAGTATGAGATGCGCAGCCACGGTTCCATCCACGGCCTGGTCATCCACAACGTACAACCCGAGGACCAGGGCACCTATTGCTGCCAGGCTGGCCAGGAAAGCGCGCACACGCGACTGCTGGTGGAAGGGTGAGTGACACTCTGGGCCCGGAGGTCAGAGGGGCTGCCCGACCTACACACACCTGTACAGAAGGTTGTGTAGGACTTGGGGTGGCAGGTGGTTCTTTGATGTGTTGGAGGTGAAGGATGGGGTATGACGTGGAGGGTGCCCTGAGATTGCTTCAGATCAGCAGTCCTCGCCTTTTTCATCCTGGATGAACATCCTGTTCCTGCCAGTTCTTCTTCCCACCTACCCACCACCATTAGCACCTGCCCCTTTTCCCCTCAGCGTCATGCCCAGTTACCTTCTGCCCCTCTCAGCAAGTTCAACATCAGCCTAGGCAGACGCTGCTGGGCCAGTCCAGTTCGCTATTACCTACCCCCCACCTCTTCTGCTACAAACATTTTCATTTGAATCAGGGGTGGCCCAGGCAACGTGGGCAAATACCTGGGGCCCAGCTCTTTCTGTATGTCTACCTGAGCTCTGCGGGGGTGTGGGGGGGCGGAGGGAGGTGGAGGAAGGGAGACAGGTGGTGCTCGCTCTCTCCCCAGCCCCACGCGGCGCCATTCCTCTGCAGGTAATTAGGAGGACGGACACCAAGGCCGGGCAGGTGCCCTTGGACAACTTGCAAGCCGTGTGCTCTCCCTCGGGGACCCTCAGGGGCAGTGGGGTGGAGGGGCTACACAGGGAAAACAGAGGTATGCAGTAAACAATAAAGTGCTATAGTTGCTTGCCCTGCATCTCTGTGTAGTATGCAAAATCAGACTTTGCCGAGCACCACTGGTTGGGTGCTGAGTGACCCGGGGGTTGGAGGGCTGCACTCCACACAAGTGCCAGTCACTGGAGACCATCACTCCTGGCAGAGGCCATGTAGTTTGGCACATTTATAAAAGATGTCAGAGAGGGCATGGGGAGGGGTCAGAAGCATGAGGTGTCTCAGGTGGCATGATGGACACCAGACATGCATCATGCATTCAGAGCCCACCCCTGGCCCTCCACCCTTCCCCCACCAAGCCCAAGGCAGTAGCACTACCCCCCACCCCCGCCCACCCCTCCCTGTCCCTTGCCACTGCCCCAGGGCTGGTGGCTTTACAGAGGTCAGGGGACCAGAGAGGCCTGCAACTATTTGCAAAACCCTCAGATGTGGCTGGCCGGAAGGCTGAGCAGTGAGGAGGCCATGGGCCACCTCACCGTGGACATGCAGGAGAATGGCCCGCAGGGCCAGCCCTGACGAAGCCTTACCTATCCAAAACCTGAGGCAAGGCTCCCAGCAACCCCTCCAAGCCCACCCCTGCACCCACACACACACACAGGCGACACACACAACCCTGAGCACACCCCCTGCGGGACTCATACCCGGGGGTCCCCAGGAGCCCCTCTGGGAGCCTGGGAGAGGCCTTCTGTCATGCCTGACTGAGCCCCCAATAGAGCCTTCTTCTACAGGCTGGGTGGGCGGCCCTCTCCCGAGAGCCCGCAGGGCCAGGCAGGTCGGGTGCTGGCCTCAGGGCTCTCCCAGGCCGGCTGAGCTGGTGACTGCAGAGTCTTGATGGGCAGGATGTGGCTATACCCGCACTGGAGGCCCTGAGCAGGCTGTCAGCGGCCCCCGGGAGCCGAACTCATTGTCCGTGTCTGTAGGTGAGGCCAGGAAAGAGCTCAGGGAGCTGCCAGTCTGCCGGTCCCGGAAGCTCTGGATGTAGCTCTGTGGAGGAGGCAATACAGGCATAAGAGCCCCACTGCAGACGCCTGCCCTGAAAGTCCCCTTTCCTTGCAACCATCAAGCCTGGCACTCCTCAGGCCCTCCCCTTCCTGCCCCGCAGTGGCTATCCATAGGGAGCGCTCTAGAGCTGTGTCCGGCATGCCAAGGCATAAAAGCTCTGATGGATGCATGGACACGCCCTATGCCTTCTGGATGACCACCTGCCCCTAGGGAAAGCCCCATCCTGCCACCACAGCTGCCACACTTTCCCTTGCTCCCTTTGGGTTTCGGGGGGCTCAGAGTACTCACTGGTGAGAGGACATCTCCGTTGAAGCGCTTGATGGGCACTGGCCTGCGCCGGTAGGCAGGATCCAGTGGACCAGGCCTCGCAGGGGCACGGGTGCCTCTGGGCGGAGCCCGCGGGGGTCGCTTCTTCCGCCGCTTCTCCTTGCGTTCCTCTTGCTGCCGAATCCTCATGAGCTGCACACGCCGTCGCTGCCGGCTGATGACCACTGCAGTAGGATGGGCAGAGGGTCTCAGGGCCCTTCCTCCGCCCTCCCACCATCCCCTTGTCCATATCCCATTTCCACCGGGCACGTTCTTTCCCAGTCCTTCATCCCCCAGATGGGACTCCCATCTTTGCCAGGGATTCCCAGATGGTCTCAGCTGTCAGCCGGCTCCCAATCCTGACACATGCATGACTCACCTAGGCCAGCTGCTATCCTATCCCGTGGGACAGCCCCAGCTGCTTCTTCCCTGGCTCCCTGCTATACCTGCCTCCCTTGGGTGCTTTCTACACTCTTGAGCAGAAGGAGTGCCCCAAAACAGTGGCTCAGATCATGGCCTCCCTTCCTGCAAACCCTCCAATGGCATCGCATCAGCCCTCTAAGACCCGAATAGTCTGATGCCTGGATCTCACCTTCTCCCCTTTGAACTAGCCAACCTCATTTCTTCCCAGGACCTTTTCCCCTGCTGTTCCCTCCTCGCTAGTTCTTGGCACGGCTGGGCTCCTATCCTTCAGGTCTTTGTTGAACATGTTGCCTCCTCCTCCTGGCAGCCCTCCTTGGTCACCCTAACTATAAGGTCACTAATTCCTAGACTCCTGTGCACCTCTCTCATGGCACTCTGCATAACTGAAACCATCTGACCTGCTTGCCTGCCTGTTCTCTGATCTCACCTACCCCAGAAGGACAGCCTTAGGACGGGGTCTTGGCTGTGTCCCCAGGGCCTGCAACAGGGTTGGCCCAGAGCTGATGGCACACGCATTGTTGTGGGGTGAAAGCTGGCACACAGGGCTTGTCTTCACAGACCTTCTGCTGCTGGCATGTACAGCTTTTACCCCTTACTGCTCAGTCATTCAGCATCCCCTCCCAGCACCCGCTCCCCACCATTCGTCAACCCCATCCACCCCACCATCTCTTTCTCTCATGCCCACGTTGGCCCGTACCCTCTCACCTTCAGTGTGCGAGTCCCTCTCAGCCGTTACCCGCCACTGTACCACCACACCCATGAAGCTGAGCAAGGGCCACAGGGCTAGCAGGGCCCAGCTGCGCCAGCAGAGTGGGGGTACAGGGGCGGCCCGCAGCCGCTCCACCACGTAGCGCCCCAACAGCAGCAGCTCGGCAAAGTAGTCAGCGGCAGTGGCGATGAGTGCCGCCCCGGTCACGGCAGTGGCCAGGGTGGTGAGTGGCCGTGGCCAGCGCAGTGTGAGCAGGGCGCAGAGCAGGCCGCCTCCCAGCAGCAGCCCCAGGGGCCCCCACACAGAGCCCGGCTGGTAGTAGTGTGCAGAGCCCAGCAGGGCGGCAGCGGCGAGCAGCAGGCCCAGCAGCAGACCCACCAAGAAGAGGCCCACGCTGCGCACCAGCATGGCCACCAGCCCGCAGAGCAGCCCGATGCCCAGAGCGATGCCTGCACTCGCCCCAGCACTCAGCTGCGTCTCCAGCACACGCTCTCGGTAGCACAGCAGGAAGATGATGACCGAGCCGAACAGCAGCCCCGTGAGGAAGAGCACTGCCTTGAAGCAGCGGTAACCTGCAGGGGAACAGAGGCTTGTGACAGGGGCAGCAGGGGGACGTGAGGGCTTGGGGACTGGAGATCAAGATGCCAAGGTCAGGGAAGCAGGAAGCTCCCCAGGCCAAACAGGAGGAATCACTGAGAGAATGATTTGGGGCTTCCTGTGATCTGAGATGGCTCAGGGATGTAAGAAGGGAACCAGTAATGGGACACTGGGCATCTGTGAGATCCTAGGAGTCAGGGGAGCAGGGCACTGGGGTCCCTGGGGCGGTAGGGCGAGCACTGCTGAGAGCAGAGCGGACACAGACTCATGGAGAGCGGACCTTCCTGGGGTGGCAGGGTTTCAGAAATCAGGCATTGCTGGAAGGGCCCAGGGAAGGTAGCTTGTCAGGGAATAGTTCTAGGATGGGGGGATAAAGGCCCTTTAGGTCCCAGGGGAAGGATGGAGGTCGTTGGGAGTGTTCAAGGGGCTCTGAGGAACAGTCTCACTGAGGCCAGATAAATGGGATCATCAGGATGGCAGCAAGCAGGTAACGGGGACCAGAGCTGGGATCACAGAGGGGCTTGGGCCATGGTGGGTGGGGGTAGTGATGGAAAAGAATGAGACAGCTGGAAGTCACAAGGGTTTATAAACTATTGTGAGAAACCAGGATTACAGGGAAAACAGCAGAGATTATAAGACCTTCAGGCCCCACTCACAGGGCCTGCAAGAGTAAGGGAGGTGTGTCCCCGCAAAATTGGGAAGATGGAAGCCAGGCATGGGGGCCGAGGGGTCAGAAAGAACCAAAGGATAAGATAATGAAGAGATTTGGTTCCTGGAATGAAGGAGAGAACAAATCCAGGAGGTGCTGGGGCAGCAGAGAGGAGGAGGAGGTCAAGAACTCTGAGTCCAAGAGCTTGGCAGTGGAGGCATCCCCGAGGGGCCGGTGCCAGGGAGGCCCGGAACAGGGAGGGAAGACTAACCCAAACGCTGTGCAGAGCGGCTGCCCATGGCTGGCAGACGAGACAGACTCCCTGAAGGTCCAAACTTGTCCCGAAGCTGTGTGTGGGCATGGCCTCCTGCCCACTCTGCAGCTCGTCAGCCCGGAGGCTGGGGGTGGAGAGACCGGCTGCTCCTAACCCTGTCTACTCACCCATTCTAGGAGGAGGTGTGGAGGTGGAAGCACACCAGTCCTGCCCCAATCCTGCCCAGCCTAAAACCCCACACCTGCAGCCTCCTGAGCCTGCACTGGCTGCCATCAACAATTCTCCTACCACGCAGTTCACAGTACCCACTTTTGAAGTTCTGTCAACTCTTTTCTCCAGAGTCACTGAACACGTACTCAGGCTCCCACTAGTCGCTATGACACCTCTGTGCAAGTTAGAAAAGGGAAGGTGGCTGTGGCAGAGCATGCTGGATGGCAGCCCCTCACTCGGACAGGTGTTACTTTCAGGAGTCGCTCTGACATCCAGTGGGAAGGACCCAGGCTCAGTCACCCTCCCGAGAGATCCCAGTGCCTTCTGACAGGAGAGACCCAAAGGCACATTCACCATAATAGCTACTACTTACACAGCGCCTACTCATTCTTGTAACAACCCCTCCTAAGACCAAAGCCAGGGTTCCACTGCTCAGATAAGCTTTAGCTCAGTGAGGTTAATATACCCAGGCATCACCATCAGCTTTCAAATATGGACTCTGGGAGGTCTACAAACATTGTGGGATGAAAGACAGAGAAGCAAGTTTTCCATGGCAGTGCTGGTGGGCTCTGAAGAAAATTGTAAAGCGAGGGCAGAAAAAAAAAAAAAAAACAGTGAAACAGGTGAGGGACAGAGGTCAGGGGATCTCACCGAAGAAGCAGTAGACGACTCCGAATAAGCAGCTCATGATGCACACAAGGGCAGGCAGCGCCTGGTACCTGCGCTCCAGGGGCTGTTCACAAGGTGCACCCCAGAAAGCATCATCCGGCTCAGGGGGCAGCAGCTGGAACCGCAGTGTTGCCACTGTGCCCGGCATAGCGCCGGGAATGTGAGGAGGTCAGCCTTCCAGGTCCACCTGCCCGACAAGGGAGCCAGGGTCAAGCAGGAGTCCCCCCAGGATGGGAGTGGGAGAACTCAGCAAGGATGCTGTGGACAAAGGAGTGCTGGTGCCCACACCACGCAGCTCTGGGAGCTCCCTAGAGGGGGTTGGTGGTGGTGGGGTAAAGACAAAGAGAAACAGGGCGCCGGGCTGGAGGGGCTGGCACGAAGTTAAAAAGGGGGACCTGGGGGGGCGGGCGCTGTGGTGGGCAGGAGGCAGCCAGGGGACCGGGCAGTGGGAGGCTGGGTCTGGCATTGTCCAAGATGTACCTGCGCTGGAGGTGATCTGAGCTTCGGAGCCCAGGAGGCTGAGCCGGCGCCGGAGGGGCCGGGGTGGCGGGGAGCTAGGGGCTCCAAGTGACTGGAGTCCGGGCAAAGTCCGTCGTGCTGCGGGGAAGGGGTCTGCTGGGCCGCAGAGAACGGTCTCTGCGCGGCGCCGTCACCGCTCCACCTCCAGCAGCGCCTGGCACTCCAGGCCCGCGGCGTCTGGAGACCGGGCCCGGGCCTGGAGAAGGAAGAGGAGCAGGAGCAGGGGCTCGGGCCGCCCCGGAGCTGCGGCCCCATGCCCTGAGCCCGCCCGAGGCCTTTGGTGCTGATGGACAGCTCCGGCCGCGGCTCCTGACGTCACTCAGGGCGCACCATCGGCAGGGGAGGGCTGCCTCTGACGTCATCCGGGACGCACCAACCGGCCGGGGGGAGGCGGGAGACTCCGCCCCCGGCGTCTCGCTCGCGCGCGCTGAGGAGGGGGCACTTCCGGAGGTCCTTCCCCTTTAACCTCCCTCCGCCTCTCGGGTGACTGGAGCCCGAGACCCCGCCCCCGGGGGCGGGGCCCTCGCAGTGACACGTCGGACAGCGGCGGCCGAGCTCCGGCGCCGAACGCAGCCGGAGGGTGGGAAGCCGGGACTCGGCGCGCGGGATACGGCTCCGGCCGCGGGCTCCGCTCGGCGGGGCGGGAGCGGGCCCGCCCGCTGGGGCCCGGGCCCTCCGGATCCGCCCCCTCCGCGGGCCCGCCCCCTCGGAGCCTCCTCGGGCTGCTGTGGGGCTGCGCGGGTGGCCAGGGGCCCGCGGTCCGGGCGCCATGCGGGCATCGCTGCTGCTGTCGGTGCTGCGGCCCGCGGGGCCCGTGGCCGTGGGCATCTCGCTGGGCTTCACCCTGAGCCTGCTCAGCGTCACCTGGGTGGAGGAGCCGTGCGGCCCCGGGCCGCCCCAACCCGGAGACTCGGAGCTGCCGCCGCGCGGCAACACCAACGCGGCTCGCCGGCCCAACTCGGTGCAGCCCGGAGCGGAGCGCGACAGGCCCGGGGCCGCCGGCGGCGCGGGGGAGAACTGGGAACCGCGAGTCCTGCCTTACCGCCCCGCACAGCCCGGCCAGGCCGCCAAAAAGGCCGTCAGGTTAGAGATGGGCTCCGCCAGCCTCAGGCCCCTGGGCAGCAGCCGCGGCGCGCACGGGAGAGGCCCCGGGGCCGGGTTAGGCTCCGGAAGGAAGGGGCTGGCCGGCCAGGAAGTCTTTGGGCCCTGATAACTTCCTATGGCCCGACTTTCCCGGGAGCGGTGGGGCCACTCCGAGGCCCCAGGGCAGCCTGGACTGAACTTGCCCCCAAACCCTTCCGCTCCAAGGGACCCCAGAGATCCTCTTAGCCCCTCAGCTGGGTGTTTGGGAGGCCGCGGAAATGGCAGTACCTAGAGAGAGGGACAGAGCAGGGAGAGAATGAAAATCTGCCCGTCCCTGGATCTCCGCACCCGGGTGGGTGACCAGGACTGCCTCGGAGTGAGATGCAAGGGGCGGGGTTAGTGGCTCCTAAGTAGCACTCAGTTCCAGTTCTGGCCCCATCCCCCCTAGTCCCAGCCTGCCCCTCCTCCAGATACACTGGACACACTCTAGGCCATCTACTGCTCTACCTCCTGTGGGATGTATCTGTAGCACAAAGGCGCATAGGCGTAGGAAACATAGCCGCTCTGTGCTTTAAATAGATGCGAACAGTCCCATTTTACAGATGGCAACATAATGCCCTCAAGGGCACATTCCTACTAAGCAGTAAAACCAGGAATCTGGCCCACAACCCATCTCTCCACTGCTGCATGACTCCCTGGGAGAAAGAGGCCCTTCTTGCTCTGCTTCCAGGCCAGGAACAAGCCCGGGGGGGCGGGGGAGATGGGACCTGCTGCGGCCTGCATGTGAGCTGCCTTCCACATGCCGCAGGGGTCCGTTTGGTAACCTTGTACCATGTCCTCCCGCAGGACCCGCTACATCAGCACGGAGCTGGGCATCAGGCAGAGGCTGCTGGTGGCAGTGCTGACCTCACAGGCCACGTTGCCCACACTGGGCGTGGCTGTGAACCGCACCCTAGGGCACCGGCTGGAGCGTGTGGTGTTCCTGACGGGCGCACGGGGCCGCCGGACCCCGCCGGGCATGGCCGTGGTGACCCTGGGTGAGGAGCGGCCCATCGGGCACCTGCACCTGGCACTGCGCCACCTGCTGGAGCAGCACGGCGACGACTTTGACTGGTTCTTCCTGGTACCTGACTCCACTTACACCGAGGCGCACGGCCTGGCACGCCTCGCCGGCCGCCTCAGCCTGGCCGCCGCCGCCCACCTCTACCTGGGCCGGCCCCAGGAGTTCATCGGCGGAGAGCCCACGCCGGGCCGCTACTGCCACGGCGGCTTCGGAGTGATGCTGTCGCGCACGCTGCTGCAGCAGTTGCGCCCTCACCTGGAAGGCTGTCGCAACGACATCGTCAGCGCCCGCCCGGATGAGTGGCTGGGACGCTGTATCCTGGATGCCACTGGGGTGGGCTGCTCCAGCGACCAGGAGGTGGGAACGTGAGCCGCCCCGGGGCGTCTCCTGTTTGGGCCTTGGCGCTGCACTCTAGAAGGAGGCCAAGGGGTAGTGGGGCTTGCCAGTCCTGTTGTGGTCCAGCCTCCCCCTCCCCATGATCTTGGATCACTTGCTGAATCTCCAGAGACTTCTGTCTTCATCCGGCCTGGTGGAAATCATGATGCTCAGGGTGGTTGTAGGGATTGGAGAACAAGCAGGCAGTCAGTGTCGGGTACTGGGCAGCTCACAGCTGAGTTAGCAGAAGCCTGCCCAGGGCTCACACAGACTCAGCGCTAGACAAGGTAGTCTCATGCAGACAGAGTCTGACCCTGCATCCCTAGGGTAACTGAGGGGAGGGCCTGGGGGGAGAGGCAGGAACCTGTCACAGACCCAATTCTTCTCTCCCCAGGGGTCACGCTACAGCTACCTAGAGCTGAGCCCTGGGGAGCCAGTCCAGGAAGGGGATCCCCGCTTCCGCAGTGCCCTGACAGCCCATCCTGTGCGGGACCCCATACACATGTACCAGCTGCACAAGGCCTTTGCCAGGGCTGAGCTGGAACGCACATACCAAGAGATCCGTGAGCTGCAGGTATGTTGTGGGCCTCGGGAGGGACGTGGGGGGGCTGGGAGGGGTCTTAGAGACCCCTGGGGACATAGTGCTGCTGGAGTCCAAGAAACAAACCCGCCTCCCAACTGATCTTTTGGGCTTATGGGAAGGCCAGTGACGGGCTGGGTGGGCCAAATGGCCCCTGTTGCCTTGCCTCAGCCACTCACTGCACCCCGCCCGCCTGTGTGCTGACCCCTGTGGGCCCTGCCTTGCTCACACCACCCGTTTTCTGCATCTAGTGGGAAATCCTGAACACCAGCCGCCTGGCAGCTGACGGTGAGCGGGCGGCTTCCTGGCCCGTGGGCATCCCTGCGCCCTCGCGCCCAGCTTCCCGCTTTGAGGTGCTGCGCTGGGACTACTTCACGGAGCAGCACGCCTTCTCCTGCGCCGACGGCTCGCCCCGCTGTCCACTTCGCGGGGCCGATCAGGCGGATGTGGCGGACGTCCTGGGTGCCGCCCTGGAGGAACTCAACCGGCGCTACCACCCGGCGCTGCGGCTGCAGAAGCAACAGCTGCTGAACGGCTACCGGCGCTTCGACCCGGCACGCGGGATGGAGTATACGCTGGACCTGCGCCTCGAGGCGCTGACCCCGCAGGGCGGCCGCCGGCCCCTCACCCACCGGGTGCAGCTGCTGCGGCCGCTGAGCCGCGTGGAGATCCTGCCGGTGCCCTATGTCACCGAGGCCTCCCGGCTCACGGTCCTGCTGCCTCTGGCAGCGGCCGAGCGCGACCTGGCGCCAGGCTTCCTGGAGGCGTTCGCCGCCGCGGCCCTGGAGCCCGGGGACGCAGCGGCCCTGACCCTGCTGCTGCTGTACGAGCCGCGCCAGGCACAGCGGGCCGCGCACGCCGACGTCTTCGCCCCAGTCAAGGCCCACGTGGCGGAGCTGGAGCGCCGCTTCCCAGGCGCCCGCGTGCCCTGGCTCAGTGTGCAGACAGCCGCGCCCGCCCCGCTGCGCCTCATGGATCTGCTCTCTAAGAAGCACCCTCTGGACACGCTGTTTCTCCTGGCCGGGCCAGACACAGTGCTCACCCCTGACTTCATGAACCGCTGCCGCATGCACGCCATCTCTGGCTGGCAGGCCTTCTTCCCCATGCACTTCCAGGCCTTCCACCCGGCTGTGGCGCCACCCCAGGGGCCCGGGCCACCTGAGCTGGGCCGCGACTCGGGGCGCTTCGACCGCCAGGCGGCCAGTGAGGCCTGCTTCTACAACTCCGACTATGTGGCGGCCCGCGGGCGCCTGGCAGCCGCCTCCGAACAAGAAGAGGAGCTGCTGGAGAGCCTGGACGTGTACGAGTTGTTCCTGCGCTACTCCAGCCTGCACGTGCTGCGCGCCGTGGAGCCGGCCCTGCTGCAGCACTACCGGGCCCAGATGTGCAGTGCCCGGCTCAGCGAGGGCCTGTACCACCGCTGCCGCCAGAGCGTGCTCGAGGGCCTCGGCTCCCGAACCCAGCTTGCCATGCTGCTCTTCGAGCAAGAGCAAGGCAACAGCACCTGATCCGCCCTGGGCCCCCTGAGCCCTAGGCCTAGCCACACCCTGCCCACCCCCTCTCCCCACCAGGGGCCGCCTGCTAGCCTCCCCGACAGTGATTTTCCAGGGGCCTGGAAATCACTGGGCCCTGTGACTTTGCAGGTGGTAGGGGGAGGCTCTGGACAAGGCCTGGAGAGGAGCTACGCCCAGAGCACCCCCTCCCCTTTCTGCCCCAAGTCCACCCTCCCCATCCCCCAACCACCCGTTGTGACGCTGCTGATTCGGCCTGTGGCCTCGGTGTATTTATGCAGTACTGTCTAGTTGACTCCAGCCCTGCTGCCTCGGGGGCAAGCCCTGGGGACTGGGCTGCAGCGAGGAGCAGGGGAGCTGACACAGGAGGGGGGAATCCCGCAATTACTTGCTTCTGGATCCCAATGAAGCTCCCCTCCACTCCTCTTTAATAAATTGGCTCAGTGTGGACTAGGAATTCTGAATTGTTGAAAGGTAGGTGTTGGTGGGGGAGGGGAGGGTGTGAGGATGAAGTCCCCCTCCCCCACAGCTTGCCCCCCTTGCTGGTGCCCTGCTTTTCTTTCTAACCCCAGAATAAGTCATGCATATGCCCAGCAGCCCTCCCCATCCCAGCCGGCGCTTGGTTACACACACACAGAGCCTACTGTATGCTTCTTTATTCCCACTTTCGTCAACACTTTATAAAAACAGCCCAGAAGGGGGAAGGGCTGAGAAGGCTCCCCCCACCCCCAACAAGCTCAGCCAAGGCAGGCAGGAGCTCCTGCCCCCTCCCAGTGCAGGGGCAGTTGGGAGCTGAGCCAGGCCTGCTGGGTCCCCCAGTCTCCCTGCCCAGAGAGGAGCTGGTCTTGGAGAAGCCGCCCCCGCCCAACCCCAGGGGAAGAGCAGCCCAGCACTCCTGGGTCCTGGGGGCTCACCATCTTCTGTTAATGCCTCGGCTGGGGACCCTGACTTTCTGGGAATGGCCCACCCCATAGCCCCACCCACCACCTTCTAATGGGTAGCCCCACCCCAGCCCCGGGCTCCCCTAAGTATATACAAATGTACAGAGGGCTTAACGCCTGGTAGGGCAGGCTGAGTCCTCTACCTCTTCATTTCTCCTTCCCCCCCACAGGGGCCCCGGTCTTCTTCCAGCCCTCCCTGGGCACCAGCCTGAGGGTGGGGGCTGTGCACCAGAGGGACAGAGCTGTTGACGCAAGCCTGGGGGCTGGGTGAGAGCAGGCTCAGAGTCCTGGTCCCCTGGACAAGCTCCGCACCTCCCCTTTCCCTGCTAGGAGCTGGAGGAGGAGACCAGGCTGGGATCAGAGGAGGGGGAGGTCCCAGATGCCCAGGTTCTTTGCACAGCACCAGCCTAGCAGGCAAAGTCTTCAAAGAGGCTGCCTGGAGTGCTGTGGGGGTGGTGGTGGTTGGGAAGCAGGCTGCTGGCACCCCCGCCCTCAGTACAGCCTCGGCTCTGGCAGGGGCTCTGCAAGAGGAAAGTAAGTGTGTGTGTATGTCTGTGTGGCCTTGCACGGCCAGCCCAGGGACCCCCTCCCCCAGCACAAGGCTCTGTGGTCTTACCTGCTCCTTCAGCTCCTGCAGCCCCAAGGTGGAGATGCCCCCAGCAGAGGTTCGCAGCGGGGTCTTGGGCCGCCGCCATGCCCGTTTCAGTCGGTCCCAGGACACCTTGAGGCAGGATGCAGCAGAGGGCTCTAAGCCCCTAGCCCTCCTGACTCTTCAGTGCCCTCCGGCAGCCTGGCCAGGGAGGGCTCCAGCCAGTCCAAGTCTAGCTCCGTCAGGGCCTTTCCCGACCCCACCCCAACTCTCAGGGCCCTTACTTCATAGATGTAGTCGAGAATCTCCAGCAGGGTGAGGATGCTGGCACCAATGAACAGGCTCATCTGGCCCCCAAGATCTCCTGGGGATCATAGTGGCAGGATCAGAAAGGGCTGGGCTGGACCCAGCCTCCCCCACCACTGGGGCAGGGGCAGGGGCCAGCCTCACCCAGCAGGGCTGACAGCCCGTAGGCTGCTCGCTGCTCCACAGCTTCAGAGGTGAGAGCCTCAAAAAAGACATCCAGCACCAGGAAGTTCTCCCTGTGGGGAGAGGAAGCAAGGCACCCTTGGGGACCCCCTCCTCAAGGGGGTACCAGGAGGGTCTTAACAGCCCAGCAGATCCTGATGCAGACCCCCTGAACTGAGGAGCTGGGGAGCAGCCTCTGGGCCTGAAGGCAGCCCTCCTGCCTCCTGGAAATAGTGTTCACTCTGCATCAGCCTTGGGCCACTCTAGAACCTTCAGTGGCTCCCTGCTACACATCTGTCCACACTCAGCGTAGAGAAGTGGTCCACGTCTCCACCGCCGTGCCTTCCGATCCACACCACTGTCTGCTCTGCTCTTCTCCATGCAGGCTCACCTCGACATCACATCTCACAGCTCTCTACCCAGCTGCTTCTCACACCCCTCCTTCTCCTCCAGCCCCAAGCCCAGGTCCTAAGAGGCCTGGCTGTTGTCCGTCCCAGGGCCTGGGACTCAGCACTATGCCAGCAGACCCAGGCTCACTCACAAACTGCCCCAGGGATTTGTGTCATCATAATCTGTCCCTGTGGGACCCAGCCTTGAGCCTGGCACCTGGATCAGGCCCTGCACTTCCTCAGCTGCTGTTGCCTGGCCCAAAGTTCAGGGTAGCCCCTCCTGCAGGCCCTTTCGTCCCTGTCCCTTCCTGCCTGGCCTTGTTCCCTCAGCACTGTATTCATGTGACATGCATTTCATAGTCCGCAGGTTGCTGAGAGATGAGAAACTCTGAAACCAAGGGTGTCCGTGATGACAGGGCCATGGAACTCAGACATGAGGTGTCGGAGGCCCATCCTGGAGGCAGGGACATACACAGCACCTGAAGAATGGGCAGCTGGTTGGCAGCTGTGGGGTGGGCATTTGGCCCTACAGTGAAGACGCTGCTTGGTAAGCCTGCATCTCTTATCAGAGGGTGTGGGTTCAAGTTTTCCTTCTGCTTCTGTCAGCTTCCTGCTAATGCAACCTTGAGAAGACAGCAGCAGGTGGCCCAAGTGCCACCCATGTGGGAAACCCAGATGGAGTTCCTGGCTCTTGGCTTCAGCCTGGCCCAACTCTGGCTGTTATGGGCATTTAGGGAGTGAACCAGCAAATGGAAGAACTCCCTCTCTCTGTTTTTGTTTCTGCTCTCAAATAAATAAAATTAATAAAGAAATAAAAGGATTGGGAGTTGTACACCTGGCAGGAGACTCACCATGCACAAGCATGCAGCCCAGTCACACACACACACACACACACATGCTCCATGCAGCTACATGCATGCACACATACAGGCACAAGCACCTACCGTATGTAGGTCTCGTTGCGGTTGTATTTCCTTGCCAGGTAGCGGGCTGAGCCCCTGTTAGGGATCCTCACCATGGAGATCTCCTTCCCGTAGCGGGTCAGGTTGCAGGGAGTAGGGCAGAAACACGGGCCCCCGGATCCCCCACCCAGCGAGTCTGCAACACAGACGCACCCACTGCAGTGGGGGGAGGAGCCTGCTCCGAGGCAGGCAGGTCCGCAAGGCAGGTCCAAACCAGCTCTCCCCCAACCAGACATTCCTGGAGGACAGCAGGTGGAGAACCGCTCCCCCGCATCAGACTCCCCAGGAAAGTAGGGGATTGGCAGGCCCTCTTCCACAGGAGTAGCTCTTTGCCCCCTCCAGAAGAAAGAGAGGGTCTTGCAGCCCGGAGGGAGTTGCTAAAGCACATCAACTCCACAGAACCTCAGACACGTGAAGACACTAGGAGGGGTGGACAGATGGATATGCTGACAGACAGAAGGGCAGATAGGACGCGCATGCCTAGTACACTGCGTTGCCTCTGCTCGCTCCTCCTCATCCTCCTGTGTGTCCCAGGGCTGACCTCTGGCCTTGGGCTAGATTGGGTCAATGGGAGGCCCCAACAGCATCAGAGGGCAGGAATGCCTAGCAAGTGTCAGCGTACTTCTTTCCCCAGCACCCTCCCTGCCAGCCCTCAGGGCACACCACAGGCCTCTGGGTGGGCCCCCCAGTGTTCCCTGCCTGCCCACCACCTCAGGCCTGGAGCAGGAAGGCTCCCTGTGTGGTTGCTGCCTTGGGCTGTCCCCACTCCTCCTGTTCACCCAGTTGTTCCTTCACCCAGCACTCTTCACCTGTCCCTTGGTAGGTGACCTGGGGGTATGGCTTCTCCAAGGTGCCATGCTGCTGCCCCAGAATCACAGATCGTCCCTAAGGCCCTGTCACATCTGGAGAACTACCCTGAGACCTGGCATGCACCCCACTTCAAGTGCTAGTCCCCTATGGCTCACCAGAATATCCCTTGGCCTTCTCGCACTGCCTGACGCCCCTGTGGGTGACTCAGAGCCTGCTCCATGGCTCTCACCCCTCCCTGTTCTCTGCCTTGATGCTCAGCTACACTGTCTGTCCAGCACCGCAGACACAGGCACAAGCTTTGGCTACAAAATCTGCCACACACGCTGTCTGCACCACCTAGAACGTGTCCTCCACTGTGCCTGGCTGGCTCCAAGTTGCCCCAGGAGCCTCAGTCCTAGAAGACTTCCTCCAGAAGTTCTCCCTGTCTCCCTTGCACATCCTTCCTTGGGATGCGCCTTGTAGCACCCCTGAGGCCACCCTGTTACGGCCACATGGTGTGGCAAGCCCTGACTGCAACCTGGCCGTGCAGTAAGCTCCACAAGGCAGGGCTCTCGCCCTCACTCTCACCTCCAGCAGCTGGCACAGGCTGTAGCGGTTTGGAGAATGAATGCATCTATAAATGAAGGGATGGGTGGGTGGATAGATGGAGGGTGGATGAGCTGTAGATGAGGAGGACCTGTGGACAGAGGGGCTGCCTCACCCACACTGCCAGCCACTTGGGCGTTCTCCCTGAGACCAAGGAGTTGGGCGTTTCACTTGGTTGAACTGGGGCAAGAAGCCCAGGTTTTTGGATGCAGTCCTGGATTCTGCTACCCCCTACTCTCCTGACTCCACTTACCCAAGTGTCTGGAGTCTGGGATAAGGCCCAACCCTCCAGAAAGAACCCTCCCCCCAGGAAGGGATCAGGAGGAGAGAAGCAAGACATTGGGAGGAAGATAGACACGGGGTGGGGGGCAGGGGCGGGCAGCACGGACCCAGGGTGTGGTCGGCACACTCGATGTAGATATTTGGCGGACAGATGGTCTCGTTGCCTAAAAGAAGAAAGACAATCAGTGCTGGAGCCTGTGGTCCCTTCTCCACACCAAGCACACGTCTAGATGGGAACACACACACACACGTGTGTGTACACAAATGTTCGTGGATGCAAGTACACCCAGAGAGGCACACAGAACACCTGCTCAAGTTGTAAGCATGAATGCATGTGTAAACACAAGCAGGCGCACACTGGCACACACACACATACTAACACTTGCATACATGGATCTGCGCACACAACTCCCACTGACACACATGTGCACACATGATCATGCTCACAAGCATGCATGGAGACATGCCAACACTGGAAAAAGCCCACGCTCCCTCCCACAGGTGTGGATGTGCACATATGTTGTACACATGCCCTTGTCTGTGCACATGAGGGTGTTCTGCCCTGAGACTCCGGAGCCCTGCAGGGTGGCACACACCTGGCATGTGCACCATCCGGCAGTGGCAGCGCTGGAGCACAGCTTCCTTCTCACAGCGCAGGCGGCAGGCAGACACGCTGTAGGCAGAGTAGCCCTGAAGCTCCGGGTCCCTGAGGTCACTCTCAGCCCGGCAGTTGCCCCAGGGCTGTGGCAGGTAGGTCAGCTGCAAGAGGTGGAGGACAGTGAGGTGCCCTGGAGTTGGGGGCGTCCCAACGGGTGAACCGGGAACTTCTGGAGGGCAGATCTAGGCTCGAAGGCCTATAGGTCTCCTGTCCCACCCCTGGCCCAGCTAGCAGCACTCACCCGCTGTTCCTGGCAGGACACAAAAGTCTGGAAGCCGGGAGACACGCCGAATCCCAGCTCGTGGATGTAGGGCGGCTCCTCCTGGCTATGGATCTGCACCCGGATGCCGGCCTCAAACGATGTCTCGTCTGCCGGCAGAGATGGACACTTCTGCATTTCAGCGCCATGAGCAGGGCCCCACCCCCTACCCAGCTCGCATGCCCAGGTCTGCGCCCCCTGCCCCTGCCCTGCGTACTTGTCTCCCGCCAGATGGGCAGGTACTCCTCCTGCTGGATGTCCAGCATGATCTCCAGGCCACTGCCCATGCCTCCTGCCCGGCTGGGCAGCGAGCTCTGCGGATCTGCGTTGAAGGTATAACATTTTCCATAGCGGGTATAGACCTGGGGGTCGGGGAAGGAGAGTGGAGATAGAGCTGACACCACACGCCAAGGTTGCCAGCCTCTGCTGTGGACCACAAGATATGGCTGTCTCCCAGCATGGCATTACAGCCCAGCCTCTCCCCTGAGCTCCACCTTCTCCATGCAAGATGAGAAGGCAGTAAGAACTGTCACTGGCTCCCCAACTTCCACCAGCCACCACCTTTACTCCAATTCCCAAGTCAGAATCCTCCAAACCACCCCTCTGGCCTCAATTCAGTTCTGCAGCGGGTCCTGGAAAATTCTAATCTGAAGCCCACCCATTTTCACAATCAAATCTCCCCCTAACAGCCTCCATTTATCCACACCCGCCCCTCCCCCTCCTCCACTTTGGAATGCTCTTTCCAAAGTTCTCACAGCCAATCACATCACCCGCCAGCGCCTGAAGCTGCTGAAATAACACAACACAACTTATATAAAGAAAGACAGCCAATACCAGCCTCTGCTGGCATTCCATATAGGTGCTGGTTTGAGTTCTGGCTGCTCCTCTTCCCACCCAGCTCCCTGCTTGTGGCCTGGGAAGGCAGTGGAGGACGGCGCAAGGGTTTGGGACCCTGCACCCGCGTGGGAGACCTGAAAGAGGTTCCTGGTTCCCAGCTTCGGATCGGCGTAGCACTGGCCGTTGCGCTCACTTGGGGAGTGAATCATTGGACGGAAGATCTTCCTCTCTGTCTCTCTTCCTCTCTGTATAGCTGACTTTGTAATAAAAATAAATAAATCTTAAAAAAAAAAAAAAAAAAAGAATGGTCCAGCTCTAGCCAGTGCAGTCATTGGGGGAGTGAACCAGTGGATGGAAGATCTCTTTCTCTCTCCTCTCTCTCTCTTTCTCTCCGTAACGCTGCCTTTCAAATACAAAATAAATAAATCTTTAAAAAGGAAGGAAGAAAACCAACCAGAATGGCTTCTCTCTTCGTGGAGAATGAAATCAAATTCCCCCTCTCCCATCTACAGTCTCCTGCCTGTCTCCCCTGCCACTCCACCCCTGTGACAAAAGTCTACACATGGTGCCCTTGCCTCATTTGGCCCCCGTGTTGTTCCCTAGCCAAGCTTGATGTCACGCTCATATCCACCTGCGATTATATGTAGCAGCACCTGCCATACCCCCAAGTTTGTGGCTCATTGTTCGTTGCCTGACCTGAGATGGGCTGGCTCATCTACTTGTCTCCTTGCGCACGGTGTATGCCTCTCTCCCCATCAGAATCGTGCTGCACCGCAACCCTGATTCTGCCCGGCATTGCCCCCTCCAGGACGGGGCCCACAGAACGCATTCACGGGGCGTGAGGACTCAGCTCCCTTGTCCTCCGCCGGTTGTTCTCCCGTGTGGACGCCAGGTGGCGCCGGCACCCAGGAGATGTTTGATGAGGCTGGAGCCGCAGGAATGGGAAAGAGGTTGCGGGAGAAAAGCCGATTGTAGTTTCCGCCTGCCAGGTTCACCCCACAGAGACGAGCCCCTGGGTCAAACCCATCACAGGCAGCACCTTCCCTGGGGCCAGGGGTCGGCGCCCTCAATCACTCGCGCGCTCCCCCTCCCCTCTCCTTGGGAACGGCTTCACACACTCCAAGAAGTTGGAGCAGTGGCACCAGCTGGCTAGGAGAGGAAGGTGCGCTTCCAAGGGGGCAGGGAGACGTCGTGGGGGTGGTCTAGGCACTTGCAGGGCAGCATCAGGATCCCGCCCTGCCCGTCCCCGGTCCTACTAAAGCACCTGAGATCCCCATTCCCTGCAGGCCTTCTGTCCCTCTGCTACCCCAGCTTGGATAACTGAGACTGGGTGCAGTCAACACTGACTGCTTCCTCCACTCTGCACACAGCTATGGGTGGGTCTGATCATTTCTGGGGTGCAAACGGCGGTCCAAGAGCACCAGCTAGGGAACAGACACCAAGAACTTGGCCTACCTGAAGGCTTCCTCTCACACCCTAGGGCTGGTATCCATCCCAGCCCATCCAGGTGAGATGGGGAAGGATGGCTCCACCTGACACCTGCGTTTTCATCCTCTCTCCTACTCCTTCCTTCTGCACCTCCTCAGTGCACCTACTTGCTCATTCCCTCTCCATATCTGCTGCCTCCATATCTTCTGCTGCCCATTTTCCAGCTGCTTCCACACTGCCCCTACTCCGTCATGTCCAGGGAGAGTGGGGCTGGGGAGTGGCAGGGACAGTGGGAGTAGCCAAGTACTCCAGGCCCTGCTCTCAATCCTCTGATCAAATCCTCACAACTACCTTCTGACTTTGATGTTATTATCTCCCCATTCTACGGGTGAGGAAACTGAGACTTGGAGAATTAGGCTGATCTGCCAGTTTCCCAAGACTAGGGCATCTTTAAAGTACAGATTATGATGTCACGGACTAGGAGCAGGCAGATGGGACAGAGCTGAGACTCTGCCTTGATTCTGTGTTGTCACAACCTGCTGGCCCACAGCCCTAAACAGAAAGGTGTTATCTTAATGGGGCAAGGATCCAGCAGGACAGCCTGCTGCTGGACATGGGGCTGGGTGCCAGGTCCCCGGGGCTGTGTCAGCATGGGCAGATGTAGTGACTATGTTAAAAATTGGCTTAATGGAGACTCAACACGATAGCCTAAGGGCTAAAGTCCTTGCTTTGCATGTGCCTGGATCTCATATGGACATCAGTTGGTATCCCAGCTGCTCCATTTCCCTTCCAGTTCCCTGCTTGTGGCCTGGGAAAGCAGTAGAAGATGGCCCAAAGCCTTGGGACCCTGCATCCATGTCAGAGACCTGGAAGGAACTCCTCACTCCTGGCTTTGGGTTGGCAAAGCAGCTGTTGTAGTCACTTGGGGAGTGAACCACAGAATGAAAGATCTTTCTCTCTGTTTTGTTCTCTCTGTAGATATGCCTTTCCAACAAAAAATAAATAAGTAAATCTTTTTTGTTATTGTTTAAAGAATTGGCTTACGGCCCAGCGGCGTGGCCTAGCGGCTAAAGTCCTTGCCTTGAATGCCCCAGGATCCCATATGGACTCCGGTTCTAATCCCAGCAGCTCCACTTCCCATCCAGTTCCCTGCTTGTGGCCTGGGAAAGCAGTTGAGGACGGCCCAAAGCTTTGGGACCCTGCACCCGCGTGGGAGACCTGGAGGAATTTCCTGGTTCCCGGCTTCAGATAGGCAAGCACCGGCTGTTGCGGCTCACTTGGGGAGTGAATCATCGGACAGAAGATCTTCCCCTCTGTCTCTCTTCCTCTCTGTATATCTGACTTTGTAATGAAAAATAAATAAATCTTTAAAAAAAAAAAGAATTGGCTTAATAAGCAGGTTAAGCCTCTACCTACGGCACTGGAATCCGATATAGACACTGATTCAAGTCCCGGCTGTTCCATTTCCCATCCAGCTCCCTGCTTAGCACCTGGGAAGACAGTAGAGGATCCACCTGGGAAGACAGTAGATCCTCTTTGGGACAGTAGAGGGTCCCAAAGCCTTGGGACCCTGTACCTGCATGGTAGGCCTGGAGGAGACTCCTGCCTTCGGATCAGCTCAGCTCTGGCCACTGTGATCATTTGGGGAATGAACCAGATGGGACACCTCTTTCTCTCTCTACTCTCTGTGAATCTACCTTTCAAATAAAAATAAATACATCTTTTAAAAAATAACACAAGGGGGAAAAAAGGAACTGACTCAAATCTCAAAGAATCCCACTTCTTCATATCTGGGCCTAAGGAAATGCTGGGTTCAGCTGGTGCTGACATAGCCAGCTCTGCACACATGTGGCAGGGTAGAGGCCAAAGCATGAGTCATGTGGGGGACCCTAAAGAGAAGAAGCTGCTTGCTGGTGTCCCCCAGCAGCTGGCACCACCTCGACACAGCCCTGATGCCATGCAATGTCATGGTTCTGCCACATCTTGGCCTCCCGCTTGAGAGCCCAGGGATGCCATCAGAAGTAGTGGGAATGAGGCCTCCTCCCTCCAGTAGCTCCACGGTGGTCCAGGCCCAGGGAAAGGCTCCTTTGATCCGCTTTCTCCTTTGAGCCGCTAAGGAAGCCACATGGAGTAAGTTCCTCCCTGGTTAGGAGAAGAAAAGTGGCTTTGTCAGGGATGGCAGGGGGGTGAGGGAGGCGGGGGGGGGGGGCATACACAGCATGGGGTGATGGCCCAGTCACAAGCTGACCTGAGTGCGGCAAAGTGCAGTGTGCAGGGAAGGGGCTTCCTGGAGGACCGCGGTGAACTTGGCTGGGTCTTGGGGCAGCCTCCCTAGCCCTTACACCTGCCGTACCCACAAGATGCTGAGCCCTGTTAGGGGCTGCACGAGCTGGGTTCCTGGCACATGAGGTTAGGAGGTAGGGGGAGCAGCCCAGACCTGCAGGGGCTTCCCTGGAGGGAATGGCCCGGGCTGACAGGCAGGATGGAGACCCCCTGCACAGTCCAGGTCGAGCCCACTGCTGGGCAGAGCACTGCGTTGCCGCGGAGACAGTCCCCGGGCCAGGCGCTGGCAGCAGCAGTGGCGTTGGAGCCGCCAGCTCCTAAGTGGCAGAACTCTGGTGGCAGCACAGCCCCCAGCTTCTGCCATGGAGACGGCACGGCCACTCGGCCACAAGGTCCCAGTGGCGGGTCGCGGCCGCCTGCCTGCGCTGGCTCGAGTGACCTGGGTGTATGAGAGAGTGGGGAGCCTGGGGCTCAGGCCCAGAAAGGGCAAGGTTCTAGACCTAGGAATGTCCACCCAGGTGCAGACCACCACCTCGGGGCTCTTAGCACCCAGGGGCTCTGTCCCCTCACCTCCTGCTTCCTTACTTGTTGCCTTTACTCCCGGGCCCACCTGCCCAGCCCCAGCCAGGGCACATGGCTCCCCAGAGCAGACTGGAGGCAGGACCACGTGACACAGGATACAGGTACTCCTATATCCCCATCCTCCTCTGGCCTGCTCTGACCACCTCCCCGCCAGGACTGGCCTGAACCTCAGCCTGGAGCTGTCTTCCCTAGCTTCTGTTTACGGGCCTCAATCTGTTTCTCAAGAGCTTCTTTTATCCCCTTGGCCCATGTCTCCTAGCACCTGATGCACTGTCCATCTGGGTGCTCTCTGCCCCGGCCCTCTGTGACGCTCTCATGTTGGCCTTCCTTGTGCTTCATCCATCCCCAGTCTGTGTCTCTGGGTTTCCTCCAAGACTTGACCCCTGGGACTGAGGTTCTCCAGTAATCCCTCCCCATCCAGTCTGCCCTCCTCTCAGCCTGGGGTCTGCCTGAGATCAGAGCTCAGGACAGAACAGTACAGAGTCTGTTCCCCCTCCCTCAGCCTGGCGAGCTCCAGCCACCCACAGCTCCCTCTTCTCCAGACAGTACTCCCCCAGCCGACTGGCCCTCTTCCTGGCCCGCCCCTGTCCCCTGCCCCCGCCACCCCCATCCCACCCCAGCCCACAGGGTTAACAGGCAATTAGCAAGGCCAGAGCTCAGCACCCGTGAGCCGAGGGCCCTGGGCCGCCAAGAGATAAGAAGCAGCCAGGAGCAACCCCAGGCCAGGCTGCTCTAATCCCAGAGCTAATCTGCAGCCTGGCCTTTATCTCCACCTCCTTCTGGGCACGCTGCCTCTGCCAAGGCCCTGGCATCTCCTGTGCACCCCACATTTCCATGGTAGCTTCTGCTCCCCTCCTTTAAATGTCCTCAGCCCTCCCCGATGAGATCCACCTGCATGCCCCTCCCTTCACCCCCTGGAATAACTGCCTTCCTGCAGCAGTGTTCGCGCATCAAGGGGGCAGTGGAAGCGGTACATCTTCGTCAGCCTGGTACTGTGACTAGCTCCCCAGGGTCAGACAGCTCACAGTCCTTGACCTCCACTCGGACACACAGCCTCCCCTGTGCTGGGTGGGTGGGGAGGCATTAGAAGCCAAGGCCCAGCACCTAGGTGTCTGTACCACCCAGAAGTCGGTCACTCAGCCCCACCCCACACTGTACAGGGTGGAAACAAGGACAACCACAGCCAGATGCATGTCCAAGGGCCCTCAGGGCTGGGGACAAATTCAGAAGCGGAACCTGGTCCCCCTCCCCAGCTAGTGGCAGCACTTGTCACTAATGTTCCTCCGAGGGAATCACGGGTCCTGGGCCACCGATGGCCTGCCAGGCTTAACAACCTCGCTGCACCCCAGTTTCCTCACCTGCCAAGTGGGGGCAGAGACATAAGATTGATGTTTCCATTGAAAAGCAGAATTAGAAAGAGAGGTCTTCTATCCTGGTTCAGTCCCTAAATGCCTGTAGCATCCAAGGCTGGGCCAGGCTGAAGCCAGGAGCCAGGAGTTTCATCCCCATGTCTCAGCTGGATGATGGCTTAAACCCACATCCTTACCTCCCAGGGGCCTTAGTAGGGAGCTGGGTTGGTGGGTACTCTGATAGGGGGTGTGGAAGCTCCGAGAGACAGATGAATGTGCTATACCACAGCGCCAGTCCCATGGGGCATAGGATTCTAAACCTAGCAGAACAAAGTCCAAAATCCATCTCTTCCTGCCACTTCAGGTGTGTGATTCAACCCCACTGCTGGGCTTGCTTGTCTGCAATAGAGAACCAGTGATTCCCTCTTGGAAGGGGAAGCATGAGGGGGGCAGGGATAGTCAGAAGGACACACAGCAGGTGCTCTAGAGCTCAGAGTCCACTTGATAGCAGAGTTTCCTGCCTCTTTGGCTTTGGATGCTTGCTCACCCATTCTCTTAGTGCATCACAGCCAGGGTCAAGATTCTCCATTCTGTTTTTGGAGCTGCTGAGGTGATGGAGCCCGCTCAGGGCAGAAGCTCCCCCATCACTCTAAGATGTGCTGTCCTGCCAGGTGGGAAGCTTGACCTTGTTCACGGGGATGGGAGGGCTAGTCTGTAGCATTCACATTTTGTCACGGAAGCTCTCTGGTCCTAACCACAGGCACTCCTCGGGGTGCTCTGGGGAAAGAACGTCCATCTGTAATCGCAATGGCTGGCATTCCCAGCCATTGGTGCCAGTATCAGTTCCAAGGGTACAATAGAGATGAACTCCTGGAGCCTCACAAAAACCCTTAGAGAGACACTTGCCATCTCCAGTCCCCATTTGACAGTCAAGACAATGGAAACACAGGGAGGGTAAGGAGCCTGACCCATCCACATCATGCCCACCAGTGTTTTTGGCCTCAAGTCCCTACTCATATCCACTGCCCACCCAGCACACACCTGCAATGGCAGGTGCCTGGAAATGGTGTAGATGTCAGACAACCCTAACATGTGCGACACCAGCCACTGAGCCTGTGCCATATGCCAGGCACTGTGCTGGGTGCTCAAAAAGCCTCAGAGAACAAGAGCCTGGGCTTGAGGAGTCGGCTGCTTGGCTGCCAAGATGTTTATTCATTCAGCAGGTGTTTGTTGGGGCAGGTATGCGGTGTGGTGGTTAAGATACTGCTCAGTATGCCTTTATTTTAGAATGCTTGTGTTAAAGTCCCAGCTCCCACAGCACCTGCTAATGCATACCCTGGCAGATAGCAAATGACGACTCAGGGAGCTGGATCCTTTGCCACCACGTGGGAGACCAGGAAGGAGTGCCTGGCTTCTGATTTCTTCCTGGCCTAGCCTCACCTGTTGCAAGCATTTGGGAAGTCAATCTTTTTCTATTTTTTAAATAAAAAGCATATTTTTACAATGTGTACAGTGCTTGTTGTGCATCTCCGCCTCTTGGCAGGCAGGTCCGAAATGCTGAGCCGACTGCAGAGAGCAAAAACAGATGAGCCCAACAGCCAGGTGAATGGTCACACACTACCAGAGATGGCCCAGCTGGGAAACAATGCTCACCCAAGGCCTGCAACAGCAACAGGAATCCAACTCGGATTCCGGGAAAGTCTCTCTGAGCAAGTCAACAGGTCCCTTCTCAGGAAGAGCAGCAGATAGACCATGCCCCAGTCAAGCCACAGGGAGAAACCTGGCCCCTTCTCCAGCATAGCTGCTTCTGCAGGTGCACCTGGCGGCCTCCAGCCCCAAATCAGCAAAACTCCAGGATCACAGGTTTTGGAAGGCAGCATCCTCCCCTAGGTGAGACCAGGAGGCTGAGTTCTCAGTGCTGGCTCAGATGTAAATGTGGGAGCCCTTGGACCCCACCAAGGCACCCCATCAAGATGTCAGTGACCCAGGTAGGAAAAGCCAGGCAAAGCACCACATTTCATGGAAGAGGAGACCGCAGGCCTCCAGGACCTATCAACAGTCAGACCCCATTCTCCAAAGGGCTGCCGTTTTAAACCCCACAAAATCAATTTAGCAGGCTGTTGTTACAATATGTGTAAGTGCTAACCGAGGGCTCCCCAGCCATTCCTAGCCCCTGCTGCAAAGTTGTTGGTTACTAGTTCAGCTTCCATCTTGGAGCAACGCGCCCTCCTACAGCTGAGAAGGTGGCGGTGCGCGGAGTGGGTGTATGGATGTGCGCCCGCCAGGGACCCCAGCGGCCACAGTCCGCGCGTACTCCTGCACCGTCCTCTGCTCCCGCAGCACAGACCTGGCCCGTACCCAGAGTGCGGCCCCCACGGGCCGCGCCGCGCTCCCTCCTGCGGGGCAGGCATCCATCAAGGCGCCCGGGCGCCCTCTCTCCAGTCTCCTCCAGGCTCCTCGGCTCTCCTCCACGGGTTTGCCTCATTTGCATTCCCTCGGCTCCCAGGCTCCTCGGCAAAGTGACCTCCGCGCACACAGCAGCGCCAGAGGCTTCCACTGCCGAGGGAGACTCCGCCGCCCGCCGCCCCCGGGAGAGGGCCGAGAGGAACGACAGCCCCGAGGATCGGGCAGGGGTCTTGAACGGAATGGTGGTGGTGGTGGTGGTGGTGGTGGTGGTGGTCTGGGAGTGCTGCACACGACGGTGGTTGGCAGGTAGAAGCCCGGAAGAAGCTGTAAACCGGATGCAGCAGGGACGCTGCAGGACGCAGTGGGATTTGAACTCGCGACCCCAGGTCCCCAGCCTGAGGGAGTGAGCTTTAGAGCTCGGCTTCCGGATTTTCTGCAAGCTGTGCCCAGAATCGGTACCCTTTGCTTGCTTTGAACCCTGCTCCTCCAAACGCTCCTCCTCGGTGCCCCGAGACCCCGCAGGTCCCCCTCCTCCTCCACGGAGGGCCCAGCACAGCCCCCCGCCGCGCCGCCTCCCGTCCCCTCCCCCTCCTTGGTATTTACACCTTTCACACATTTGTAAGCTATTATCCTGTCCACGCTTAGTCACCGCTGAGCCAAGCGCCACGGATTTAGCTCCTTTAATCTTTCCTCCTAAATCAATCCTCCATTTCCCCTTAATCATCCCGTGGCTCCTCTCTGAACTCTGTCGCTGCTGCCTGGCTGCGGCAGCCTCTGCCCCACTCTGCGACTGCTCCCCCCACTCCACTCCACACCCCAGCCCCAAACTGGTGTCCCCAAGGGCACAGAGAAGGAGCATTTGGGGGGTGGGAAGGATTTCCAGAGCCAGTCCCCAGCCTGCTGGCCACCTTCCCCCGCTCCGAGGGCGGAGGAGGGGTGTGGGGAGCTGGAAGGTCCCCTCCCCCTTAAATTCTGGACCTTCCACTCCCCACCCTCTGACCTCTGACCTCTTCCTCCTGACGTCGCTTCCCCTCCCACTCCAGCCCCCTCTCTAGGATGGCTCTGAAAGACCCCAAGTCTCCAGCTGGAGCTGCCAAAAACAAAACAAAGCAAAAATCCCTCTGCATGTCTTCTTCCCTCTGGGCCTCCCATCTTCTCTGTCCAGCTGTGGGGGCGGCAAGACCCGGGAGGATAGGGGCTGCGGATGAGTCACCTTCACCCCCTCCTCCCGGGGGACTGTCATCGCTCCTGCCCACCCCACCCCCTTTGCCACCACGCAGCCCAGCCGTAACCACGGCCTCGCTCGAGTGGCAGAGAGGGTCGAGGGTGCCGGCTGCTTCCGGCAGGCACTTGTTCCCATCCCTTCCACACTCCCCAAAAGGCCAGGACCTGCCATCCACCACAAGGGGGAGCAAAATCCTCCCAGGAAGACCCCCACCACACCGGTTGGGGAGCGTGGGGCAGAGCTCCCAGGAAGGTGCTGGGGCAGGGTTAAGAAAGAAGGAAGATGGGAGGGGCCCCAGCCAGGCCAGGCTGAGGGGGCCATTTCTCCAAATGCTAATCAGCATCTTCCGGCAGGGCAGGGAGCCGCTGAGCTGGTAATGAGCCCAGCTCGGGTTGATTCCTGATTAATGAAGAGGCCACGGGGCTGCAGAGGGGGGAGGGTGGGGCACTTCCTTTGCAGCACCCAGTGGGTCACCTGAGCAGTCACGGTCTCTGTCCTGCCATTGCTGGACCACACGGCTCCACAGCCTAAGCAGCCGGGCCGGCGAGCGCCCCCTCCAGGAGAGCCCTAGAGGCCGCAGCTGAAGGAGCTGGGGTGACAGCAGGCAGGGGGAACCTAAGGCAGCTCCCGTCAGCAGTTTACAGTCCGAAGGAGTTTGATTAAGATCATCAAACTCTGGAGCTGCTTTTGATAAAAGTGCGTGAGAGCTGCCAAGCTGTTTCTTGGTACAGGGGGTGACAGCCAGAGCCCAGGACAGCTCATTTATCTGAAGACCCCACACTTCCCTGCTGTGCACCTTCCAGGACAGGCCAACCCTGGAATCAGTTTTAAACTCAGTGTCCTCTGGGTTTGTGCCTTGGGAATAGACGGGCCTAGTGGGGGCAGAGGGCTGCACGGGGGTCAGTGTGAGGCTCATCTGATAGATGAGTGGTTGGATGGACTGTCGAGAGTCCTCTCTCTTGCAGAGCCAAGGCAAGGGTCAGCCCTTAGATACCATGGTCCTCACCTGAAAGCCAAACTTTGGGATGGTGATGGAATCTAAGGTTGCCCCTTCCATGACCAAGGAAAGGAGTTGAGGGGCAGACTTCAGTACTGGCCTGGCCACACCAGGGCTAAGCCAAGCTCTGGGATAGGAGAGGGTTACTGCCAGGTTCCCCAGCCTGAGGGCTGGGATAGCCAGAGAGTGACTGCCGGGCTGCCTGCTGTTCCCCTTGCCTCAGTGCCATACCGGGTAGCGGCTGGGTGGGGCTGGGAGAGGAGGGGGGAGGGCGGTGAGGGGGACTGCCCAGCTGGAAGAGGCCTTGTCTAATTGTGCCTGATTAGTAGAGAGGAAGAGAACAGGGCGAGTGATTAATAGTCATGGCACTCAGCAGCCTGTGGGGGAGGAGGGTTGGGAGGGGGAGGACAGCCTGGGCTCTAAAGGGGACCGAGACAGCGAGGCACCCACAGGCCCTGGTCTCCTGTCCCTCTTGGGGGCAGCCTGGGCCCCTGAAGTCTACTCTGCTGCACTCCCTCGGACTCTCCACCTCGCCCCCACCCCATGCCTCAATCTTCCAGAGGAATGGAGAAGAGCAAGGTTGGGTATTACACCTGCCTTTGCCCACACAGGGTCTGCAAGCACCCCACGTGCCCTACCTCCAGCTCAGCCTGGGACCTCAGCCCAGAGAGTCAATCACAGCCCCAATCCAGCCTCAGACATCCTTTGTGAGTTGCACTCCAGCCCTCAGAACCCCATCTTCCAGCACCACTGTGAGCCGCGCTATCCGAGATGGCAGCCACTGGGCACACGCGGCTTCTCTGAAATGGAAAACTCATCTTCCACATCACACTCATGGTATTGCCAATGTTCAGCAGCCGAGTGCTGCCAGGGATGGCCAGACCCAGGACATCTGCATCTGCGAGAGCTGTTTTGTTGCTGGCGCTGACTGGGAAGGTGCACACACACGTTGCATATGTGTGTGGAAGGATGGTGGCCAGTGGGGGTGCTGCCACAGAGCAGAGGCGGGTGCTCGTGGAGGGGGGAGACGTGGTAAAGGAAGGTAGCCACAATGCCACTGTTTGGGTCAGGAACCGGTGGGCAGGGTTGAGAGTAGCAAGGTTAAGCATCGGCAGGTGCCAGAAGGGTGGCAGCACAGCTGACCCTAACAGGGTGCATACTGTGTGCTCCAGGCAGGGTGTGAAGCTCTTGGCCAGCATTTTCCTAATCTTCAGGACAAACCCCAGGTGTTTAGACTCCAATTCCCAGCTGACAAATACAGAAACGTGCTCATGGAAAGCTTTGTGGCTTCCTCCAGGACTCACTGCTTAAAGGATAGAGCTGAAGTTGGACAAGGAAAGCTCCAGAAGAGAAAAGGAAGGCTCCAGACCCTACCCACCGTACCTCTGCGGTGTTCTGCCCCAGCTTGGAGGAGACACTGCACGGCGGCAGGGGCGTGGAGGGACACCCTTGTATTTTACAGCTAAGGAAAGGAAGCCAAGGGAGAAAGAGTGGGTTGTGCCCTCTGGGAAACATGCAGCTACAAGGAGGGAGCGCCCTCAGATGGAGGAGAGCAGAGATGGTCTGGGCGAGAGCACACATAGGTAGTGGTGGAAGCAGCAGACATGGCTGCGAGTGTGTTGGCATGAATGTGCAAGAGAAAGACAAGAGCTGTGGAGCCCAGCTGGGGGTGGGCAGAGATGGGAGGGAGGGGGCACAGCCTCTGCTCTGTCTTTCACTTCCCTCACCTCCTCTCTAAATCGTGCCCTCCTGCCTCATCTCTTCAGCCTCCCCAGCCCGTGCAGTCTGGAAAGGCCCACCAATAGCTTGAACTCAGACCCTCCACTGTGTGCACCTGCCTCACCTATCTGTCCTGGCCCCCTGAGATTAATTTCTGCATGCTTGCTTACACCCTGAGGGTCCCTGTCCCTGCTCCAGGCAGCAGGCCTGCTATCACCTGCTCCCACTACCACAGTTCCCAGAAGGGAGCCCAGCACACAGTAGGTAGGCAGAAACAGGGCAAGAGGTAGGGGTTTGTGTGGAATACATGGATGGACTGGCTGGCTGAATGGGTGTAGATAAAGGGATGTTGGGGAGAGCGGGGTGAGAGCTGTGACCGCGGTAACAGAAGCAGGAGTGGCAGCTTAGGGGACTGGGGGAGGGCGCATTACCGGGAGTAAAAATAGGCTGGAAAATGTGACATTTATTAACTTGGATTCCGGACGAAAGGTCACAGCAGAATGGGGAGTGGGAACATGGAAACAAGGAAGGCAACAGAAAACACACACCAGCCCCTTTCCGAAGCCCATGGCTGTCACCCACCATTTCGCCACCCACAGCCTGGCAGCTGCCCTGCCGACCAGCTCACGTGCCCATCATGGGCTCTCTGGCCTCACCAGGCAGTTCGTGGTGGACCCTATGTCCCCAGTGGACCTGAGGCCGTTGGCCACAGGCTCCTCCTCCACCCTTGCCCCAGGAACACCTGGACTCCCTTCTCTTCCCCACAGCCTATACCAGGCATTCCCATCCCATCTACAATTCCACCCCAGCCCCGGGCCTCGGACTTCAGGAGGTTCCACGAGAAGCCACTCTCCTGGCTGTGGCCAGGATTCCAGAGGCACTCACCATCCTCCTCAGGGGATTCCCTGTCCCTGTGTCCTCCTGGCACCCCCTCCTTTCCAGGAGGCTGGGCAGGAATCCTCTGCCTCCCTCCCCCCACTTCCTCAGTCCTCTGCTTCCCTTCCTCCCCTGCCCTCCCACTGACATTTCATTCCCCTTCCATGCCTGTGCACAACCCCCTCCCCAACTCTCACTCAGGGACACAAAGACCCCATTGATTTCTGCCCCAAGAGCACCTGCTGAGACTGGGCTCAGAGGAGACCATGAATCCTAAAGGCCACACATGCACTGCACACCCTGCCACCTCCTTGGCAGCCCTCCCAGCCCCAGTATGGTGGAGCAGCGATGTGCCCTGGATGAGGAGGTGTGCAGCTAAGCAACAGGCAGTGTCCCTGACTCTTCTTGCAATGCCATCCTCTCTTCCCATCCCTTGCTTCTGCCCCCTCCCTGCCCCAGCCCATGGCAGGAAGCCTCAGACCCTGTACATGTATTGGGGACCAGGAATCTGGTTGGAGCAGTGAGCAAGTGAGGACCTGGTGGGGGTCAGGTGCTGGGCTGTGATCAGGGAATGTCCACTTTGCTGCTGGAGGCTGGGCAGTGCTGGGCACCATGTCGATGCCATACATTTGCATATGCACAGGGCAGTGGAGGTGGCCAGGATGAGAATACATGAATCCACAGTGCTGGGTGTCCGAAGACAGAGCCCTGACAGACAACCTGCAAGACACACACACACATGCCTAGGGGACAGGGTGGGTGGCAGGGGGAGATACATGAGACTAGCTCTAGCTCAAGCTGACTCCACTCCTGGCCAGGATGCATATGTCTGTGACCATGCACACGTGAGAGATGGCACCAGCAGCCCCTTGCATGGCAAGTGATGCTCGGGCTACCTGGGGGTCAGGGGGAGGATGTTAGGAGAAGGGCTGGCATCCACAGCATGACCTATGCCCCACAGCTAAGCAAGGGCTGGGATCTAGAGCCAAGCATCTCTCTGGGTGTGTATGAGGGTGTGGGTGTGCAGCTGTGCACGTGGCTGTAGTGACAGGGACACGGAGTGGCAGTGTGCAGGAACCCATATCTGTGAGCAGCAGCACACATGTGTGTGTGTGTGTACACCAACAGAGAGGGTGACTTAAGCCCATCAAAGGGAATGAGTGAGTCCCGGCAAAACAGCCAGATTGGGCAGGGGAATAGCAAGAATGGGAGATGGAGGGGGGACTGGCCAGTGGGAGAGGCTGCAGGGGGCAGCATGAAAGAGGGATGTGTGTGGAAGCCTGCAAAGGGGGGCGAAGACCCAGAGGCAGAGAAGGGACACTGGCTCCCAGTGTAACCGGAGCCCCACTCCCTCTAGCACGCTTGCAGGGCCAGATCCCCAAGAGGCAGCCCCTCAGTCTGGCTATAGTCAGAGACCCCCCCCAACACCCCCTCCCCATCACCTACATCTTCTGGGAAGGAGCACCCCTCCACCACTACAAAGAAAGAGGGAACAAGAGCCAAGTGGTGTGAAAGGGGGCCCAACCCCGAGATGGCACATCCCCAACCCTGCAAGCTGACCACCAGCTCCAAGACTGTTGGGCCCATCCCCAGGGTATGTCCCACCTCCCTCTTGGTCCCCAGCCCTGCCGAAGACACAGGACCAAGAAGAGAGCATCGGCGGCAGCTCCAGGGTAAGCGCGTAGGAGCGGCCGCTGCTCCACACGGCTGGGAAGCTGGAGGGAAACTCCTGGCGTGGGGGAGACACGAGGCCAGCCTCCGGTGGCGGAAGGCAGGGAAGCCCTGTGGAGGATGCCCGCCCCTCTCCAACACACACACACACACACACACACACACACACACACACACACACGCTGGCAGCACTCACCACAGAGAAGTTGCTGGCAGAGCAGTGGTGCCCACTGAAGTTGCAGCTCTTGAGCATGTCGGCTAGCTGGTGGCCAGTACGGTTAAGGATGTCGACCATGTCTGGTTCCGGGTACCGCAGGCCAGCAGCACGGTGCCCATCCCGGTCTTTGGGGGGCAGCCCTGTCAGGTTGGCCAGGTGAAAGATGTCGGCATCGCTGAGGGCTGAGTGCCGGAAGCGGTTGATATTGCAGAGGGTGACGGCCGGAAAGCCTGCCACCGGGGCTGGGACAGCCGGGTCCATTGCCACCAGGTGAGGCCGGGTCAGGTAGCCCCAGGCCAGGCCAGCAGCCTGGTACAGAAAGGCTGCCAGTGAGGTGAGTAGGGCAAGTGCCCACAGGGCTCTCCGTGGTCCGTGGGGGCCTGGGCCACAGGCCCGGCCCAGCCCATGCAGGGTGCTAGTGCTGGCAAAGGTGGCCAGGTCGCGGGGGGCTGCTGCCCCTGGGGCAGCCCCCAGGAGGCTTTGCTCATCCCCTGCCTCTTTCTCCTTGGGTTTCGCATCTTCCTCAGCGAATTTGATTTTGCACACAATCTCAATCGGCATCTGTCCCCGGCTGCTGGGACCTGCCTCTCTCCTGCCCTCCCTCCCTAGCAGGCAGCCCGTGCCCTCCGGAGTGGCGGCGGCGGTGGTGGTGGTGGTGCTAGTGGTGGTGGTGGTGGTGGCGTTGGTGACGGCGGCGGCAGCGGCTGCTCTTCTAAACTCAGGGCAAAGCGGGAGGAGGACTGGGACGGGGTGAGGGCCCGAGGTGGGGGAGTCACTCCCACTCCCAGCGGCTCTGCAGCCCTGGTGCGCGGCCGCCTCTGCTGCCTCTGCTTGTCTCTCTTCTCGATCGTCTCCTTGTGGCTTCCCTTATCAGCACCAGCACAGCTGTCAGCCCCTGCGTGTGTCCCTGCGAGCGAGTGAGCGAGTGAGCGAGGGAGCGAGCGCTGCTCCGCCACGCCGCGCAGCCCCAGTCGCTCGGCTCAGCATGTGCTCGGGAGCCCACCCCATGCTTAATAATTCAGGACATGTCAACAGCGTTTCACCGGCGGCACTGGCAGCAGGAGCCAGGCCAGGGACCTGGGTGGCCCCCAGCTCAGGACAGCAATCTTGGGATTGGGACTGCCTGTCACACCCTAGCCATTCACGGGGAGGATGGGGGAGTGCCCCATATGGCCACCCAAGGCACCCATGGCAGGGCATGCTGCCCAGGGTGCCTGGCTTATGCTGCTGCTCTCCTAGCTCAGAGCTGGGCAGGGTCAGTTAACTCTGTCCCCCACGTCCTGGCCTCCCTGACTCCAGCCCCTGGCCACCACCTGATCCCACTACCCCACTCATGCAGCAGCTTCCAGAAACTCCTTTACAGAGAGCCACTTGTTTGAATGAGGGAGAGGAGGGGAACAGAGAGAGGAGGGCAGGCAAGAGAGACCAGGGGACCACGGGGACCACGGGGACTCCACTGAGATCTTTGGCCTTCTGGGGCTTTACTCCAGCACCCACTGTAACCTTGGCCCCCCCCTCCCAGAGGCTGGCTGTGCTGTTTGCCAGCCGCGTGCTCACTTGTGGCTGGGATGGAGGGCATGCTGGCTGACTGGCACATCTGTGGCCACTTTGCTTCCTCAGATTTCTTGTCACACTGGTTTGGAGGCAGGGTGCTGAGTGAACTGGCTAAGCATCAAAGAAAAGGGGAGGTGGGTGTGTGCTAGAGGAAGGAGAAGAACCCCAAGGCAGGAGTTGCGGGGAGGGTACAGGGACAGTTCTGGGCTTTGGTGGGAAGGGTGCTAACCTAAGGAGACTTGGGAGGGTGAGGGGACTGGAGAGTGGGTTGGGGGAGCCCCTTGGCAGCTGCTGTCTACTGCGGGGGGGAGCAGACATGTGGCTGCATCACAGGCAGAAATGGGGATGCATCGACGCCCTTGGGAGGTGGGAAAGACAAGAAGGAGCCGCTTGTGCTCTGGGGAGCCATGTAAAAGCTTGAACCCTGATGGGGGAGCAAGCATTTGCCCCGCCAGAGGCAGAGGCAAGGGTGGGGGGCTGATTAATCGGGGCGCTAATGAGCAGCCAAGAGAGAGGAAACTTGGAGGGGCGGGGGAGTCGGCTCCATCGATCCGAGCCGCGGAACCAGCAGCAGGGAAAAAAAAAAAGTGAGAAGAGAATCGATCTGAGGGAAACGGCAGCTGCCGGGGATTACAACCCGAGGTCCACCCGCTGCCCAGCGGCCGGCCCTCCCTCCCCTGCGTCCGGCCTGGCCCCGGGGGAAGGACCGGGCCAGCTGCCCCACGGATCAGGGAGCCACGCACGCAGGCACGCACACATGATGTCTGTCCTGGTGTCTGTCCTGGCTGCACAGGAGGCCAGCTTGGGGTCTCTGTAGGATGGAGCCCACCAGGCTACACAGAGTGCCCTGCCTGCCTAGCTTGTCCCTAGCCTCCTCAGCAAAGTGGCTTCCCCACCAGGATGTCACGGACCTGGGTTGGCTGGTGCCCTGAGGTGGAAAGTCCAGACCCCTGGGCTAAAGGATGCCTCTCCTCTGACTGGGGGCATGGCCTCCAGGAAGGTGGACATGGGGTTGGTGCCGGCAACAGCTGCTGAGTTAGCATCAGTCGGTCCGGGTGGCCACACATGGTCCTCTCCTGTGTCCTTCGAACCTGGGAGACTTCTAGGCCCTCTCCGGCCCCCCAAGCCCCACCCACCAGCATTCCTCCCATTCAGCTTGCTCTTTTCCCCTTTATCCCAATATTGATTTTTCCTTTACTGGGTGTGTTTTTTTTCCTCTTTCTTAAAAAAAAGTGATTTAATTGCTTTTTTAAGGTTACTTCAGTCTGGGGCTCTGCCAAGAAAGTGGGAGCTGCCCCCTAGGCTCTGCCCAATGCTTGTTGCTGCCCTGGCATCGGTGCGGTGTGTCTCTCAATCCCCTGGCTGCTCACTGAGATCTCCGGGTCACACCCTCCCCCACCACACACTCTGTCCTCCTGCTGGCCTGCAGGTGTCTTTAGCCACTAGGGAATGGAGGTGGCAATGGGGATGCAGGCAGTGGGGGAGGGGATTGTGGGGAGGCCAGGCCACAGAGCAGGAGTGAGCTGGGTGGCTGGCAGTGCTAGCAGTGAGCCACACATGTACTTCTCCACTGCCCTGTTGCCGCCAGCCCGAGTCCTCACCATCCAGACTCCCAGAGCCCCAGGAATTCAGTAAGGAGCCCTGGGAGCACCGCCTCCGTCCCATCCTTCCAGCCCATCTCTTGGTCTTGGCCTTTCCCTAGTCCTCTCCAGTGCCCTGCTGCTCCCCCCTACAAGTCCCTACACACCCCCCTCGCCCCTGGCCCTGGGCCCCTTTCCTCTCCCTCTCCTGCTTCCCTGCCTGCCTCCCTCTCTGCCCGGCTGCAGTTGGGTGATAATCTCCCTCATTTAGCCTCCCGGCTGCTTCCCCGGCTCATTGCCCAGCTGGTCCCTGGGGCCCGGCCCAGCTTCTTCCCCACCCCCACCCCACAGACCTGCGTCCTGACTCCCCCAGCCCCTCCCTGGCTATCCCCCACCCACTCCCTGGGGACCAGCTGCCCTGGCAGTGAAGCATCAGGGCCAAGGATGGGCAGCCAGGATTGGAGCTGGCTTTGAGCAAAGGGAGGTGGGCTGCAAGAGCCCAGGGGCGGGGGGAGCAGCTGGTGCACAGAGAGGAGGGGAGTTGTTGTATGGTCAGGATGCGGAGCTTCGGCAGAGGCATCCTTGTCCTCCAACTGTCCCCATTGCTCAGATTTGTCCCTAGTCCAATCCCTCCCCTCAGGATGAGGCAGGCTTCTTGATGGTGAGAAAGGATGGGAGATGGACTGAGGGTTAGGAGATGAGAGTAACACCTGCACAGCTGACATGGCAGGGCTAGGAGTGGGGGCCAGCAAGGGCAACATGGCACAGTATCCTAACAGGAGGTCCAGAGATCACCCATGCACCCCAAGTTGGGGGATGCCCAGATACCCTCCATGGAGCAACAGGCACCCCTTTCCATCATGTGGGGGGTCTGGATTGATGCCCAGCTGGTACCACTCATGACCCTCAAACTTCTAGTGTTCTCCACTCAGACAGGCTCCTACCCCAGGAGACACCCCCTTGTCAGCCCTGAAGGACCAGTCACCTGACACTGGTGTGGACCAGAAGAGCCAGTGTGGGACAGATGTGGGTGGGAAGGGACAAGGATGGGGGAGAGGAGGGCTGGGGCCGGGCCGGGACTGGCTGGTGAGCGAGCAGCGGTGACAAACGGGCTGTGCGGGGGCCGAGGGGCGGGGGGCGGACGGCGGCTGATTTATCTGGGTTATTTATGCCGCGGACGAGGCAGCAGAAGCGGTTAATGAGAGTCCTGGTGAAGGGGGGTAGGGAGGCCTGGACGTGATCTGAGGCGATTGAAGAGGGTTAGCATCCCATCACCAGGCCCTGCCCCCACTGTCCACTGGCACTTTTTTTTTGTACCCCCCCAAGTCCCAGTCATCCCAGGGCAAGCTCACTCCCAGTGTTGCCGAGGCAATGGGTCACCAGTGTGGAAAGGGACTATTCTAAGATGGGTGGAATCTGGAGGGACCAGAAAAAAGAGGGCAGAAGAAAGATGATACCTCCTGGCTGGCCAGAAACTGACCTGTGGCCTGCTAGGAGGGCCGGGAGGGGAGAGACCCGCATGGAAACAGGTGAGCACCCCACAAGCTTGGAGTTCAGGCTGAGCACAGGGCGTGGAGGTAGGGCGGGTGCCAGATCTGGTGCCAGCCAGGAGCCATGGAGGGGGGACCTGGGTGGCAGTGGCAGACTGGGAGGGAGAGGCTGGTCAGAGAGCAGAGAGCCTGGAAGGAGGGGGAAGAAGATTCAGAGGAGGAGGGGGAGAGGGCTCTGCAGCAGCGAAAGCTGCTGGGAGCAGATAAGGCAGCACAGCAGCCGGAGGGATTAAAGCTCGGAGGGGCATGGGGGGGGGGCTGTGTGGGATGGGGTGGGGGGGCAGGGAGGACAGGGTTGAGGGCAAGACATCAGGGCCAAGGAGATGAGTGGGAAAAATGAGAGCCATGATGGGGTGGCAGCTAGTCAGGTGGCTGTGGACTGGGAGAGAAGGAACTCTTCATCCTCTGTCCTGGGGAAGAGGACCCCTCTGGCCTTGACAGAGAGCCCCTCTGCACTCTGCGCAGGTCCCGGGTCATAGGGCTAAGGGATGGCCACCCTGAGGGGCACAGGGGCTGGTGGGTGGAGCAGCCAGGACTGGCTGGCTCTGGGGGCCACGGAGAAGAGGGCCACACAGCGCCTCCCTGAGGTGGCCCCTGGGAGCCACCACCCAGGCTTGCAGACCCTACCAGGCTGTGCGGCAGGACCAGCTTTTCTGCAGGGGTGTCTGTGGGAAGGGGTGTGAGCTTGGAAGCATGGTAGCTGGCTTTTCCAGGGGCTGCATGCCCCTGAACCACCTTTCTGTTCTCCCAGAAGCGTGAGCATGGGACAGGCAGAGTTCCGGATTTCAGCCCAGGGCAGCTTAGGGGTGGAGGAGGGAAAGCCAGAGGAGGAGGGGAGCGAGGAGGAGGGGCTGGAGGAGGGGAGCGGGGGTGGCAGGCGGGGCTGGGTAATTGCGTGTTTGCCAGTTCTCCCGTCTTTGCGCGCGAGGGAGCGTGTGTTGGTGGGTGTAACTTCGCTTGAAGAGTGTGTGTCTGTTGGCAGAGGTGTCAGTGTGTCTGTCTCAGGGGTCTGGGCTCTTCTTGTCCCCCCCACCTCTCCGCTTTATGTTTTGGGGAGCGCAGCTCTAGGCACACCCAGCTGTGCTCCGCGCTGATGCAGCAGATGTAGCGGGGCCCCAGCTGTGCCTGCTTCCCAGAGAGGGGGAGGGGGCTACAATCTGCTCCCCCATAATGGCTGCTAAGTGTCAGGGGGGTTGGGAATCAAAGCAGAGCTGGGTCCCTGGGCCCGTGGCAGCCCCCAGGAAGGGACATCAGGGAGGTGAGGGCCTTACCACCCTCACCTTGCCCCATCCTACCCTGGCTTGGCCACCCTTCCCCACCAACCCCCAATCTGTGTTCTTGGCTCAGCCTCTTCTCCTTTCCTGAAGCCCATCCAAATTTCTCTCCACCCTCAGTCCCTGTCCCTGTCCCCAGCTTTCCCCGTCGCCCCAGCCAGCGTGGTGTCAGGGACCCACCCCCATACTCCCCCTAAAGCCCCGGCCCCCAGCTTGCTCCCCCTCACTGATCTTACAGAATAATCTTTTTATGGAAACCGAAAAAAGCGCTAATGGCAGGAGCACACCCCTCCCCCGCATTCCTCCCCCTGCGCATCCCCCACTTCCCACCCCAGTTCCTTCTTGGTTCTCCCTTCTTACCCTCTCCCTAGGGCCGAGGAAGATTGGGCGCGGGCAAAGCCCAGAGGTGGTTGGGCAGGGGACTCCCCCGCATCGTGGGCCCTGAGGTGACCCCTCAAAGATGGATGGGCCAGAGCTTCTCCCAGCACAGCAGAGGGCTGGTGAGGGGAGGGGTAGGCACTGGGTCCTCTATCCTTAGACACTCCCACCCAGCAGCGGCTGCCTCAGCCTAGGAAAGGGGCTGTGAACAAAGATCTCAGGTGCACCCCCTCCAAATACTGACCCTTTCCCCCTTCAGTGCCTCTCCCCATCCTGTCCCCACCCCCACTAGGTCTAGGAGGGGGTGTCCCGGGGGCCAGGGCCTGACACAGACTTATTGGATTTCACGCTGTTTTGCTGAGAAAATAATTAAATTATCATATTTATGATGGAGCTGCCATGGCCTCTGCCAACCACTTGGAACAGAAGGGTCAGGACTGGGGGAGGGGACGGATGGCACCCTGCCTGCCCACCCACCCCCAGCCCCTTCCTCCAGGAGGAGATGACCCCAGGCCAAGTGGGCACCTGCAGCCTCCTTCTGGCCCCAAGATGGCAGCAGGGCTGGGCTGAAGGCAGGGACTGTGGAACGGGAGATGGTTGAGCAGAGGCGGGTCAGGGTCAGGACTGTTAAAATCTGGGTCACTTCCCATAGGCTCTGCTGAGCCTGCAGGGTCTAAGGGACCTGGAGGTCACGTCCAGCCCAGTGCTGGGCATCTGCCAGCCAAAGACCTCAGCCTGGTCCTGGAGAACACATCTTTCTAACTGCCTGCCTGTGAAGTGATGAGATGTGGGGCCCATCCCAGCCCTTGTGCCAAGCACAAGCACCCGGCCCCCTACCGCCTGCCAGTCTAGCCTGCTGCCAGGACCCCCTCCTCCTGTGCACCCACGCCCTGCTCCCCCCATTCTCTTCGGGTAATTAGATTCCTCTCAATTAGCAGATTACGATCATTACCAGCTCATCTGGCAACTTAGCTCTGCACCACAGCTGGGGAAAGAGGGGACCAAAAGGGACACACAAGGGTCACAGGGCAACAGGAGAGGGTGGGAGCTTGAGCCACAGGGCAACACCACAGTGATGGGATGGGGCAAGCATACCCCCCACTGTGCTTCCGGACAGAATGCAGAGTTCAGGCCTACCCTGCCTGCCAGGGGAGCAGAAGAGAGACACACATACACATGAGGCCTTGGGCGCAGGCGAAACCCCCAGCCAGCTGAAAGCCAGGCTGGGAGCAGATGGAGCTGGCAAAGCAGGGACCAGGTCAGGGCTGGGCAGGAACTGACAGCCAACGGCTGTGGGTGATCAGCTCCGGGCCCAGGGCCCCCCAGTTGGTCCCTGTGCCCACGGGAGAAGGATGGAAACCCTAAATCCTTCACTCTTCCTTTGGAACCTTGATGCTTAGGAGCCTGAGTCAATAAGGAACAACTGGGAGGTGAGCAAGCTGGGGCAAAGGTGGGGGTCCACAGGGTAGGCCAGGCAGCCTGGGGGTGGGGTGATGGTGGGGTGGGGGGGGTTGCTCAGAGCTGTGCGGGAGGCTGAGGCAGCAGGAGGGGGAGGTTTACCAGGACTCTAGATTCATTATTCATGAGCCTGCAGCAATGACTCCAATTTAAATGCTAATGTGGGGGGGCCTGACTCAGCCATCACCCTCCTCAGGCCCCCACCCCACCAGCCCAGGAACAAACAGGAGTCCGTACTGGCTCCAGGTTCACAGGGGTTTATTAGGGAGTGAGGACAGAGGCCAGGAGCCCTGGCCAACCATACAGCTCCCCTTCTGGGAAGATGCTGCCTAGCTCCCTCACATCAGCCTTCTAGAAGGACACAGGCCAAGCAGGCAGCATCCTCAAAGCAGGGGTCCTCCTGGCAGCCTGCCCCCACCTCCCGCCCCACACTCAGAGGATGATCTGGTTGGTGAAGCTGCGGCTCAGCTCCTTGTGTGGCAGGACGATGGAGTTCAGGATGAGCACCTCGGCAGGGATCCGGACGCGGCAGCCTGCAGTGTGGACAGGGACCAGGGGACTTGGGGAGGCCCAGGGGGGGTGGGGCTTCCTGCCCTGGGGGCCTCCCCCAGGGCCCCACCCACAGGAGGAGCAGGGTCAATGTACCAGACAACACACACCTACACACCCACCCATAGGGATCTGTGCTCCCAGCAGCCTGTGGGTCCCCACATGCAGCAGATTCTCCAGCCCCCAATGCCCCCTGGGGGCTGTACCCAGTATGGTGATGGCGGGCAGCAGCTTGCCATCCTTGAAGAGGCTCTCACTGTCCATGCGGGCTCGGGGGTCATTGGGGTTGGGGTCATTGGGGGTTCCCTCCACACGGGCCCAACGCCCCACGGTGCTCCCCCAGCCGACGATGCTGTGCAGCACACACGTGTGCTCCTGCCAACCGGACAGGGGTGAGATGAAAGGCAGGGAGGGAGGTGATGGCTGGAGCAGGGTGGCCTTCACTCTGCTCTGTTCTGAGGCGGGAGTGGGGATGGCTGGACCCTCCCTCCCAGCTCCGGGGTGCACACCTGCAACGTGGCTCCATGCAAGACGATGCTCTCCCGGAGCCGCACGCCCTCGCCCACGGTCACCCCCTTCCCGATGGAAACATTGGGGCCCAGCTGTGGAGAAGAGTGCAAGCCAGGAGCCTGGGACATGCCCACGTGCAACCCCCCTCCCGGAAGAGACAGGACAGAGGCCCAAGCTGCACAGCCAGCCCTGTGCCACCCACCAGTCTGGACAGCCCCCATTTTTCTCCCCAGGCTGGGCTTGCCTACTGCTTACCACAGCTGATGGGGCCACCTTAGCTGTGGGGTGGATGTAAACATTTCCTAGAAGCAGAAAAGAGGACCTAGTCCCAGGATCCCAAGCTCTGTCTGGATTGGGGGTGGGGTGGGTGGGGACAGAAATGGACCCCTCCTTTGGACCTCAGCTCAGGGCTGGGGAATCAAGGCTCAGAGGGTGGGGAGTGGGGGCATTTGGCAAGGAGACCAAGGTTAAGAAAGGGGACAGGTGGGTACCTCGGATTCGTGGTCCCCCTGGGCTGTGCTTGGCTAGCCTTTCTGGGTGCGTGATTTGGTAGCGGCCCAGATAGAGGCGTGAGGCATACAGGGCTGAGCTGGGGGTCAAGGGGGATAGAGGGCTCAGAGTCAAGCAGGGAGGACCTGTGTCCTTACCCCAAGGTCTCAGTCCCCCATCCCCAGCCGCCTGTCTCTCCTCACCACTCCCCTACACACCCTGCAGACTTGATCTGGCTCCAGATGCCCTCTGTGAGGTGCACGTAGATCTGGCCCTGCCCGGCCAGGGCTGAGAATACGTCCTGCTCCAGGCGGATGGTGCCTGCCCCCGGCCACGAGCCTGGGGAATCCTCCCTGTGAAGCATCAGGGTGCCTGCCATCAGATACCCAGCAGAGCCGCAACTCCCAGGGTCAGGAGGCTGAGGGTGGCCCCCACCTGTACAAGGGGGCCACTCCAGAGGGCTGCTCACATCCCTAGCATTCTACCCCCTCATCCCCAGCTTGGAGCGGTGGGCTTTCCCAGGGACATCTCAAGTTAGACCAACTTCCCATTCTGGCCTCCAATTCCACACATTCCCACCACCTCCAGCCACCCGCCCCTGCTTGGATGGAATGAAACACACAGACTCACCCCAAAGCAAGGCAGCTGGTGAGGGCAGAGACAGTCACAGAAAGAGAGGGCGAGAGAGGAAAAGGAAGAGAGAGAGAGAGAGAGAGATGGTAGAGATGCCAGCTCAGCAGAAACAGAAAAGCCAGGAGAGACGGAGAGAGCAGAGACGGGTGGAGTGAGACGTGTCTATGAGCGAATGAGGCGTGAGATGGGAGGGCGGGGGCTCCAGGGAAGGGACTGAGCAGGGTTCTAGGACTCTGCCTTGCATGGACGCCTCAGCCCAAGTGTGTGTGTGTGTGTGTGTGTGTGTGTGTGTATGAGCGTGCATGTGTGTGTGTCTGCACTCGGGAGTGTGTGCACCCAAGTGTGTGCGGCCGTCTGCTCTGCAAGACGTCTCTGGGCGGCACAGGGCTTGAGAGAAATGGACCAGAAGGGGAGTGGGCAGGCGGTGGCAGAAAAGGAACTGGGATGGATAAAGAAGAGGGACAGAATGAGGTTAGAAGGGGAGGGGCATTGGCAGCTGGGCTGGAGAAGCTGAGGAGGAGAGGGGGAAGGCAGCAGGGTGGGAGCAGGTTGGATGGAGTCTGCAGGGATGGGGCAGGTGGAGGGGAGATGGTTTGTGCCTGGGACTTCTGGGGTTACAGGGCCATGCGGCCTGCCTCACAGTTGCCCATCCTGCTGATTACGCTGGAACACATCCCCAAGTGGCTTCAGGGCTTCCGGGGAGAAGAGATAGATGCCGCAGTTGATGATGTCACTAATAAATGTGCTGGGTTTCTCCACATAGTGCAGTACCTGAGGACAGAACAGGCCGACCGGCCAGGGTGTACTTCCTAACCTGCCACAGCCTGGCTCTGAAGCCTCAGCCGACTGCCCTTCACCTTCACCTTCAAGACTAGCACCCCACGCTTTGCCCTGCTCCCCACCTCCTGGTATGCCCAGGACTCACCTGCTGCATGCCTGTGTCCATTTCTGTGCCCGGAAAACCCAGCTAACAGTGTCATTTCCCTATGGGTCCTCTCCTGCGCCCTTGGCCTCTGGCCACACCTTGCCCGTGGCAATGTCACTTGTAAGGCTGAACTTTGGATGTGGTCTCTCCCACTCAACCGAGGGTTCCTGGGAGACAGGACTTGTTCCTTGGTCCTGTCTACCTCCATAGCTGAGGCTACCTTATGTCACTTCCTGCTCTATACCATGGTATGTGCTGTCTCCTCTTTCTAACTCAGCTCAGACCTGGCTTTCCTGAGGAAGCTCTCCTCATCCCCACCTGGGCAAGGCTGGTTGGCCCCCTCTAGTGTCCCTATAGACCCTCCCCGCCATGTATGAGAGCCTCACATCTGCATACATGGTCTCTTCCCCTAGCCCATCTCTTAAAGAGACATGACAAATGGGGGCCAGCTGGGGCCCATCCCTCATGTATAGTTGCAGTCTGCTCTAGAGGCATGGGGTGAGGGAGTGACAACACCCAGAGAGGGCCTACCCAGCCCCTCTCTGCCCCTACCTCATGTGTCTGTGGGTTCTCAACGATGCAGCCATAGTTGAGGGACTGTGTCCTGTTAGCCTGAAAGACAGACACGGTGAGACTATGACCCGCCCGCTCCAGGGCAGCCAGATTTTGCCTGTTCTGTCTCTCTCCGCATCTCAGCCACTGACTGCGCTCGGTGGGGCTGAGAACTGACAGATGCCCTCCCCTCTCTTAGCTCCAGAACTGCTGAGGCGTTGGGCTCACCAGCGACACCTTTGTGTCTGCCTGCCAGTGCCACTCTTCCCGCCTCCATGGCCAAGACAACTCCTCCCTGCCTGGCACCTGCATCCCAGAAACCACTCTGGATCGCCTTTCACTCCTACCACACCCTGACCCCTCACCGTGGTGCCAAGGAGCAGGAAAGGAGGGCGCTGGCGTCTGTGGGCTTCCAACATAGCATTCAGGGGGAAGTCGGAGCAGACATCAGCATTGAGCACGAAGAACGCCTCAGGGCCTCCAGCCAGGATCTGGTCCCGGAAATGGTAGAGACCACCCCCGGTGCCCAGGGGAGCAAACTCCTGCAGGTACCTGTCCCCAAAGACCCCACAAGGTTGCAGGAGTCAGGAGCCAGGCCCCACCCTTCCCCCCAGGAGCCCAAGGGATCAGTCCATGGAAGAATCCTCCCAGTCCAGCTCTGGCCAGTGTTGGCTCAATCACTTTTGGGAGCTCAGGGCATATTTGCACACCTGACTGGAAGGTGAAACTCTTGCTGGGCGGCTTCGAGGAACTGGGTCAGGGCCTCATCAGGCTGGTAGAAGCCAATGAGCAGGATCTCTTGCATCCCAGGTACCTGGGGTCAAGGGAAGAAGCGGAGGGGAGGGATCACTGGGGCGATCCCTGGGGAGAACACAGTACCAGCTGAGGGGTCCCTGGACACACTTTGGCCCTCTGGCCCATTTCTTCCTCTGGACAATGTGGCTGTCTGAGGAAGTTCTGGCCCTGATTATTCAAGCTTTCATTATTCCCACCACTTACCCCAATCCATTGGGGTTCAATGTAGGAAAGACCTTGCCTACTAAACTGCATTCAAAGATGATCCATTTCTGTTTTCCTCCCATTTTCATGACCTGCCAGTCTAACCTTGAGACTGTGAGCTAAGGGGACACCCTTTATCAGGGTCACTGAACATGAGGGGTCAGGGACTAGGGTCCGGGAAGGACTCTGCCAACAGCATCTCTAGCATCGCCTAACCTGCACACATACCCATTTCACAGATAGGCAAACCAAGGCTCAAAGTGGGTGTGGAATCAGTTCCAGAGTTCACAGTGGAGATTGGCTCCAAAGCAAAACATGCTTGTCCCAACAGCAACGGCAATAAAGAAACAAGCAAGAGCGCAAATTCTGCATTTTGTTATCACAAATTATGCCCTTTAGGAGGGTTTCATTTATTTTTTTAACTTAGTATTTATTATTTTCCATGCTGTCTTTAAACAAGGTCACTAAGAGCTGACAGGAAGCAGGTAGGTCATCAGTTGGGAGGCCTGAATCCTGTACCAGAGTGCCTGGTTTGAGTCCTGGCTCTGTTTCTGATCCAGCTTCCTGCTCATGCGCACCCTGGGTGGCAGTAGGTGCTGGTGGTACCCATGTGGGAGGTCTAAGTTCTAGACTTCTGGCTTCATCCTAGGCCAGCCCTGGCTATTGTAGACATGTGATGGTGGTAGGGTGGAGGGGAGTGAGCAGATGAAAGAGCTCTCTATATTCCTGTCTTTTAAAGGAATATGAAAATAAATATAATTGTAAAAAATGGTCTCTATGATTCCTGTCTGATCTCACATTGCATGCTTTAAGAGTTTAAACTGGAGGAAGAAGGGGCCAAACAGAGTGCCTTGGTAAGGACAACTGCACCACGCAACTTGAGGGGGTGACACTCACAAGCACCTACACGGAGCAGCCCTTGGAGTTCCACCTGCTGTTGGCCAAAGGCGAAACAGCAGAGAAGAAGGAGCTGTGAAGGAGGGAAGCCAGGTCAGCAAGGGGCGCTGGCAGTGTTACCTGGGCACAGGCCTCAATGTGGTGCTGAATCATAGGGACCCCAGCCACAGGAAAAAGCGGCTTGGGCACCTCAAAGGACAAAGGCCGGAAACGAGTCCCTAGGGGAGGAGAGAGGAACACAGCTGAGCCTCCAGCAGCCTGCCACCCTAGCCTACCTCCTCCTCCAGGTCCAGGGCCCAGCCCACCTCCTCCTCCTCCAGGCCCATGGTCCAACCTACCTCCTCCTCCACCAAGCCCCAACCCACCTCCTCCAAGTGGTTCCTCCTCCTCCACCCACAAGTCCCTGCCCACCTCCTCAGCCTCCACCCCCAGGCTTCTCACCCTTCTGCGGGCCTCCAATCAGGATCACGGCTTTGAGCATGGTGGCGCTTGCTGCTACCTAAATTTCAAGTCCCAACAGAGAACTCAGCCTCAGATGGCATACCCCGCTCAAACCCTGATCCCCAAATGCTAAGACTAGCCCTTCCCCAAGATGTGATCCCGGATAGCCTCCCACACCCTACACCCTTCCCACCAGCTTCGGCTAACCCTTCAGACCTCCTGAAAGCCACACTCTACAAAGTGACTTCTAAAAGCCTTCCACAAATTCAGGGACTCAGCGGACTTCCCGAACTGGGACTCCAAACCTTAAACCCACAAATGACCAAATGTCCCACCTTCCTTCTAAGTAGGAACCCCTGAACCCCAGTGAACTGCGAATTTTGAACCGCAATTGCGGAGTCCCAGACACTTTAACTTCAAACCGAACCCTAAGTCCTAAGGAACGCGGATCAGCACTCGAAGAGCCCCCCTATCCTAGCAAAACGTCTCCTCACGCGTGTGCTGAACGTGAACCCTCCCATGCCGAACCCAAAATCCAGAAGGTGCCCCTGGCATCCCAGACACGGGACCTACCAACCCCTCGCGTGCCAACGCTGACGACCGATGCGCGATCCCTGGACTGTGCCCCTCTGAACCCCACAGCTGACAGTAAACTTGAGTCTGTCGTAGCGAAGTTTTGGGGAGAGGAACACAGGAGCGGACGCGCAGAGAACCAGGCGGGACCTCCGAGCGAGCCCGTCCTCCTCTTGAGGGGGTGTCAGCTGCTCCCTTCCCCTCCCGCTGCCCCTCCGCAGCTCCCTTTGCCCCTAGCACTCCCGTATTCCACCTCTGCCGCCAGCTACCGCTGGCTCCTTCCGCGCACGTGTCTTCTCGCTTCTCGCGAGACTTCCTCCACAGGGTCTGCCGGGAATTGTAGTTCTGAAGCTACTTCCCAGCTCCGTCTCACTTCATAAGGGAGCATCTCTGTGCAATGGGCCAAGCGATGGAGGGAGTTGGGTCTGAATGAGAAGGGCGGAGCCTGAGAAGCGGAGGCTAGAATCCTGAAACTGGGATCCTAGGGGTCCGAGAATGGGCCCGGGATGGCGACAGACTGGGACACTCGATGCAGGACAAATCCGACTACAGGGGGCGTGGCTAGACAGGGAGAGCGGGACCTCCAGGGGCGTGCTTTCAGGTCTCCTAGGAGTGGGGACCACAGTGGGTGTGGCCAGGCGCAGAGGGGCGGGGCTCCAGGGGAGAGGCTTCAGGTGTCGGAGCGGAAACGACAGGAGGCGTGGCCTCCAGGGGGCGTGGCCTCCGGGCAGGGCTTGAGGACCGCAGGCGGAGTCACAGGTTCCCGGCCGGGCCCTCTTAGAAAAGAAGTGTCCCACCAAACGAGAAGGGTCTGCAAAACACCGCCCTGGCCTGGGCGGTCTCCAGACGTCCCTCTGATCCAACATTCAGGGACTTCTGTATGACCCGCAATAAGAGTGCTGGTAGTACCCGCCACTGAGTGTGGGGTGTCAGGACAAAGGGGGTTCCTTTCAGGCCTCGTCCCCACAGGCAAAATGCTGATCCGTGGCCAAGCTGTGCTCCGTGTGCACCTCGTACTGGCAGGCTTGACCCAGCGGACGCTCAGCGTCCTGGTGCCGCAGCCGACCTCGAAGAGCTCCCCGGAGGGCAGGGGCACTCGCTGGTCAGCCGGGTCCCCGAGACCCTCAGCGCCCCAGCCAACCCTCGTGCAGTTCCTGGGCCCGGGCCTGAGCCCCGCCCCGGCCGCAGAGCCCAACGCTCCACTGTGGTCCTGCTCCGTGTCCTCCCTGTTCTTGGTCCAGGCCGGGTCCGGCGCCCGCTGTCTCTTATTCTCCGCATAGTTGTCCCCACCGTGCCTTTGCGTGCCCTAACATTGCCGGGGCTGTTTGCTGGGACTAGAGGAAGAGGAGGGGAACGCGACGCAGGGAGGGTAGGACTTTCGCCCTACCAGCTGAGGTTCGACCCTGCGGAGGGTGTGGCTCTAGGCGAGTCCTTCAAATCTGTTTTTTTTTTAAAGATTTTATTATTATTGGAAAGCCGGATATATACAGAGAGGAGGAAAGACAGGGAGGAAGATCTTCCATCCGATGTTTCACTCCCCAAGTGAGCCGCAACGGGCCGGTGCGCGCCGATCCGAAGCCGGAACCAGGAACCTCTTCCAGGTCTCCCACGCGGGTGCAGGGTCCCAAATCTTTGGGCTGTCCTCGACTGCTTTCCCAGGCCACAAGCAGGGAGCTGGATGGGAAGTGGAGCCGCCTGGATAAGAACCGGCGCCCATATGGGATCCCGGGGCATTCAAGGCGAAGACTTTAGCCGCTAGGCCACGCTGCCGGGCCCAGAAATCTGTTTTTATCTTACCATTTACTCCGGCTTTGCGCTGTCGGGGAGGGGAGGGAGGATCCAAGGGGTGGGGCAGCGGTCTGGGCCAGAGGCCCCAGCTGATTTCTCCAGCTGAGTGGGGCCGGATGACATGGTCGGGAGGGAGGAACACACCGGGTCAGCACGGCTGTGTGTCCCAGGCAGCGCTGTGGGTGAGATTGCGGGGGTCCAGTTCCCACTGGCTGCGCCCAGTGGCGATTGCCCCGGGCTGGTTAGGGCCATCCACGCTCGGGGGATTCTGCTGCTGCTTTGTGCCCTGCGCTGGCACGGGGAGCTGATATCCTCTACAAGGGCGGGCGCTGAGTTGGAGGGCTGGCCAAATGGGTTGGTGACATCGATGCTGCCCAGGCCTAGGTTTGCCCTGTCGCCATCTCGTGCCACTTGAGCCTCCACGTCAGGGTCCTGGGTCCATCACTGCCTTTACTTCAGCCAATAAACCTAGCTGAAAAACCCAGACAGCAGCATGCCAGTGTGGCCGTTCTGCCATGGATCAGCGAGGCATTGGGCCCAACCATCACATCTTGGATGTGGACATGGTCAGGAAAGACAAGCATGGCAGTTCCAACTGGGGCCCCCTGGGAGGCCTGGATGCAAGTGGTCACACCCAGTACCTGGGGATGGGGGATGCCCAACACACATTCTGGAGGTGGGATGGCTGGTTTTGTTTCTTCATTTTTTGGCAGGGGCTGCTTTGGACAGCAAACAGGATGGAGGACACACTGGGGTCTGGTGGGTGGGGTCCGGACTGTGCAGGGGGGTTCCCAGCTTCTGCTCTTCCCTATCAGGACCTCCCAGGGGATACAGACAATTCCAGAGTTTCTTTGAGGACGGGACACACCCTGGACGATGACCAGCTGGCTGGCAGGTGGCACAGGCCCCTTTCCAGTAACACAGCAGGGGCATGGCTAGGTGTATGGTTTTAATACATCTCTTTCCCCACAAGCCCTGTGAGACCCAGCCACATACCACACTCCTTGCTCCCGACCCAAGTGGACTCCTGATTTATGTAGTCTGAGAATGGTTGGGATGCTGGCTCAGCCTCAGGGGCTGGCTCAGTGAGCAAAACCCAAACGGCCCTTGGTCAGCTCACATCAGTGCCTGGACAGGTGGCTGAGGCCTGGCCCCTTCCAGGTCAGGTGGTATCCATAGCCCCAGACTTCAAGATCCTTAAGGCCAATACCTCCAGTGTGCCACGTGGCTGTTAACGCCAGCCTGGCAAGTCCTCCCCACTCCCAGTTTTACTCCACCTAGGATTGCCAGTTCTGCACTGTGCCCCCTGGTGGTCAAACGGAGATAAACCAAGAAGAAAAGGAAAGGATCATTAGAGCAGCAGCCCTTCCATCCTGACTCGTGTCTTCTCCATCGATGGAGTGGGGCTGGTCTGCACTGTCCTCATAGGTGATCAGACCAGGGGCTCCCCAGACAATCCTGGATCTGCTCTGAGCACTTATGGGGACATAAACTGGCATGTAGCAGATACAGACTGCTTGGGGTGGGGGTTGAGGTGGGATTCAGGGCACCCTCTGATCCATGCTTGGAGTCCCTGCTCGGCTCCCTAGCCCAGACACTGGAGGGGACGGGGAGGGGAGAGGTGCCTGCAGTACTGTGCCTTCCCACCCGCCCGGTGCGAGGCACTGTCACCTTTTGATCGGAGCAATTGTGACACAGCATTGCTGCCATAAATTACCTTTGCTACTGCAGCTTTGGAACAAGCAGTTCACATGCCATTTCCAATGGAGATGGGAAGGGAGCTCAAGACAGAGCAGGGTGGTGGAGGGGGAGCAGCAGAGGAACTTTACCATTTATCAAGATATGAGTTCAGGCAACTCGTTTTTATACGAAAACACTGGCAGGGTGTAGGGCCTTGGAGATGCATGTAGGCACACTGTAGATCTTCATCAGTAAAATGACAGGTGGGCAAGGTGTCTCCCTCATCCCTCCCAGCTGGCTGTATCCTCCTGTTAACTTTATGATGATAGGAAATGCCTCTCCACTGGCATTTGGAGAAGCCAGAGAGGCTGGGCTGGGCTGGGCTAAGGGTTGTTCAAGCTGGAGACAGCTGAACAACCTTAAGCTGGCAGCCTTATGGCTTCTGGTGAAAGGTTTTGTTGGCAGGGAGCGTGTCATGTGTGGAGCAGCCAGTGCCCCTGGAGACTTGGATCACCCTTACCCCAGCTGCCCTAGGGCATAATAGTTCAAATCTATGACCTCAGGGACCATTTGGTGGCACTACAGGAGAGTGAGCAAAGTTAGGATGCCTCAGTATACCACACATTCTGTGGGGACAAGAAGGTCCAGGGCCCAGTGTGATGGCTCAATTACCTAACCCACCACTCGCAAGTGCTAACATCCCATATGGGCACCTGTTCATGTCCTGGCTGTTTCACTTCCAATCCAGCTCCCTGCTTATGGCCTGGGAAAGCAGTTGAGGATGGCTCAAAGCCTTGGGTACCTGTATCCATGTGGGGGAGCTAGAAGAAGCTCCTGGCTCCTGGCTTCAGATCAGCTCATCTCTGGCCATTATGAGCCAATGGGGAATGAAGATTTTTCTCTCTCTTTCTCCTTCTCTCTGTAAATCTTTCAAATAAATAAGCAATTAAATAAATCTTAAGAAAAAGTGTGGCCTGGCGTGATAATGTAGCAGTTAAAGTCCTCGCCTTGAACACTCCAGAATCCCATATGGGCGCTGGTCTAATCCTGGCGGCTCCACTTCCCATCCAGCTCCCTGCTTGTGGCCTGGGAAAGCAGGGGAGGATGGCCCAAAGCTTTGGGACCCTGCACCCTTGTGGGCGACCCGGGTGAGGCGCCTGGCTTCGGATGGCTCAGCTCTAGCCATTGCAGCCACTTGGGGAGTGAACCATTGGACCTATCTTCCTCCCTGTCTCTCCCCTCTGTACATCTGCCTTTCCAATAAAAGCAAATAAATCTTTAAAAAAATGGCTTTCAGCCCTGTAACACACCAGATGCAGCTGGCCTGGGCACACACAGCCCCTTCTCTGGTGGGCTTGGACCTGTGCTGGGGCTCCAAGGGGTTGAGGCTCAGCCCGTCCTGGCTTCTCTTGCAGTTCTCTGCCCCACCAGGGGTCTTTGGCTGCTGTGTCTGACTGTGTGTTCACAGGCTCTCAGGTTCTTACCAGCTCAGAGAGGACTGAATGATCTTAGACCGGGGCTCACTCCCAATCACTATTCCCCCAACCCGCCACGGTCCCTCCACCCACTCCAGGCCACCAGAGACCACTCAGGACTTGCTGCTTGCCGTTTTTATTCCTGGTGACAGACAGACAGAGAGCTGCACAAACAGCTGGATGGCAGGGGTTGAGGAGGGTGGTGGGGATGGGCAGAACAACATGGGCCACAGGGGTTGGATGGAAAGGAAAATTTCACAAAAGTCAATAAATAAATAAATATGATTGGGAAGATGGGCAAAGGCCATACACAGATGGCAGGGGCATCCTTGGGCTGGCAGAAGGCCCAGAGCTGTATCCAATGGCCCACAAGGCAGGATCAGCTGGAGGGGCGGGGCTTGACTTCTGGGATGCCTGCCGTAGGCCCATCTAGATCCCACTTGGCTGTGAGTCCCCACCTTCTCTCATGTTCTGGTTCTGGCGTCCTGTCGCCATCTTTGTGTTCTGTTCCTACTTCACCCACATTTGCTGCCAGTCTGCTGTGCTGCTACCTAAGCTTCTTCCTCTTACGGCTTCCCCCCCAACCTCACCCACCCTCCTTGACCCTCCCTGAGCTGCACCACCGGTCTCTTCACCTGCAACAACTATCCTAGAGTCTTCCCTCCCTCTTCCTCAGTTGTCTTTCTCTTCACTTGCCCATTTCCTTCTTGTTCTTCTTCCCGATTCTGCCCTTGCCCAACCTGGCCAGTGAGTGGCTGCGATGGTTCTGGCCAGGGGTGGTAGCATCAGGCCAGAGCCCTGGGGCCTGTGTCCGCTCCCCTCCCTCCCCTCCCCCCGCAGGCCCGTGAGGTATGGCCCTAGCCAGAGGTTGTTGCTGGTGGTAACCGGAGCCCCAGCCCACCCAGCTCGCTGTAGGCCCTGGAACATCCCACTGCGTGGGTGGAGAAGTCCGGAGAGGAAGCCCCAGGCTGGGCTGTGGTCCGTGCCCATTACTCTCTAGGGGCTGCCAGGGTAGGAGCGGAGCAGCACCTTGTGGCGGGTGGCGGCCTCGGCCCGGCGGCGTCTCTGCTCGCCCAGGAACTCCTTGAGCCGGTTGGTGGTGAAGGTGAGCGTCTGGCGGCGCAGCTTCATCAGGTAGGCGTCCTGAAGCCAAGGGTGGGCCAGGCAGTCCTGCAAGGAGGGCCGACTCCTGCCAGAGTACAGCAGGACAGTGAGCCTGGAGCAGGTGGGCTCCTGTTGCCCAATCCACCCCTGCAATGTCATCTCTGGCAACATGCTTTCTGTGGCAGGAAGCAGGACCAACCAAGCAGAAGTGGCAGCAATGTTATGACTAGGGGTAGGGGAGGAGTTGGGGACTACTGGGCACGGGCTGGATCCAGGCTGTGTCAGCCAGGGGCAAGGTCATGCTGGGAGGTTGGCTGGTGTGGTGTGGGTGGGGGACACTCACCAGGGATGTACTGAGAGGACCTTTCGCAGGAAGAGAGTGGCACTCTGGGATGTATTGGGGTACAACTGGAAGGCATCAAAACGCCCCCCTACAATCCGAGCCTCTGTCTCTTGGGGGTCTAGCTCATAGAATGGCGAGTGTCCACTGAGCCTGTGGTGCACAAGACAGTTCAGGCAGCTGAGACTTCATCTCCAAGCATGGGGGACATCAGCATGGGGGACTCCATGGGATAGTGCTACCCAGGGAGGAGGTGGAGGTATGTAGGCAGGCAAGGTCACAGGGTACTCACATGATGTAGGCGAGCACACCTGCTCCCCAGATATCTGTGGCAGAGCCAATGGGGTCTCCCTTCACCATCTCAGGAGCTGATGAGAGACAGGGTCGTGTTGATCCACCAGAGCATGGGGAGAGGCAAGGAATTCCCCAGGAGGTCTTGGGGACACTAGACCAAGGATAGAGCACACAGCAGGCCCTGGGGGCCAGCAGACGGGACAGAGAAGGAGAAAGTGCTCAGCAGACATGCAAGGCACCAGAGGGATGAACTATGTAGTGGGGAGTGCCTGGAACTCCTGAGGGGCTGAGAGTCTGGGGGCACCAGCTCCTACTCACAAAAGCTGCAGCCACCCAAGACAGACTTAGTCCATGCCCTTGTATTCAGTAGGCACTCAAAGTGACGTGGACCCTGGGTGCTGATTCTTTGGCTGTGCCTCGCCTCCACTCCTCTTTTCCCCACTATGGTTGGCAGCTGGCTGTCTCACCCATGAATTCCAGTGTGCCCGTGCGGTGACCGAGGGGCCGCAGAGCCTGCGGATTGTAGGGTTGGGCGCTGCCAAAGTCCACAATCTTGAGAGCATTGTCAGGGGCCAGCAGCAGGTTGTCCGGCTTGATGTCCAGATGGAGCACATGGCGGCCATGTAGGTAGTCCAGGCCTTGAAGCAGCTGTACCACATAGGTGGCCACATCATCTTCTGAATACCGGAACCTGTTGTGGGATGTGGTGGGGGAACAGGGTAGGTGAAGCCCAAGGTCCAGCTCAGCCCTCTCTGCCCTCACTTTCTGCTTGCCCTGGGTTCCCTGCTACTACCTGTCGCTGAGGCCACACAGGAGTTCCCGGTTGCCACAGCTTTCGGCAATGAGCACAAGGTACCGAGGGGTGATGTAGGCCTCATGCAGGGCCATGAGCCGCTCGTGGTGCAGTGTCCGCAGCACCTCGTACTCCTGCAGGACCCGCCGCTTGCCCTCAGCTGCGTAGGGCACAATCTTGGCCACGAACGTCCGACCTGTGGCATTCTCTCGGCAGGCTCGCACAACGCCAAAGCGACCCCTGAGTGTGGGTTGGGGTAGCGGGGAAGGAACACAGCACAGACTCAGAGGAAATAGGGGGACACTCCCATTGTGAAAGCTAACGGGGATGTAGAGACCTTTAGGGGCAAAAACATAGTGGTTTACTGGGGGCAGTGGTGTGGTGTAGTGAGTAAAGCTACTGCCTTTGGTGCCAGCCACACCTCCCATAGAGGTACAGGTTTGATTTCTGGCTGCTCCACTTCCAATCCAGCTCCTTATTAATGTGTCTGGAAAATCAGCAGCAATAGTGCAGGTGCTTGGGCCCCTATATCCACATGAGAGACCCAGAAGAAGTTCCTGGTTTTGAACTGGCTCAGTTCTGGCCATTGTGGCCATTTGGAAAATGAAATAGTGGATGGAATTCTCTCTCCCTTTCTCTCTCCCTCCCTCCTGTAAGTTTGCTTATATCTTAAAATTCTAGTATGGGCTCCAGAATGCAATCCTAGGAACCAGGGTTCAAGTCTCCCCTCTGCACCTTAGGCCAACCCATTACTTTTTCTGTCTTCCCGTTTACAAAATGGTGGTGATGATGAAGGGTCCCCCTCTCAGGGTCATTGAGCTGGGATCCTGTGGCTGCCAAGTTCAGGGCAGTGTTGACCATGTCCAAGCTTGTTCTTCCTGAGGCCCACAGCTCAGATCCCTCCCCATAGTCTGGCCCTTACAGTGTGTGTGAGGGGTCTTCCCTTTCATCCTCTGAGTGCCTCCATTCCCCTCCCCGTCCCCACCCGTTCCCAGTCCCTGCTTGCCTGGCCTTCTCCTCCAGAAAGGTGTAAGGCTTCTGGGGGAGGCCCTGTCGGAGGGTGGTGGTCTCCAGCCTGGGAGAGTTGGGCAGACCTCCCCCTGGGGAGCCCACCACCTCCTTGGCTGGGCTGAGGCTTTGCACGGTCACCTTGGTGGACTCGGGAGGGGGCTCGGGGGCTGGAGGCTGGGGAGCTGGAGGTGCAGATACGAAGGAAGTCACCATATAGAGCGGAGTAGGGGAAGACATCGGCTTAGCCCCTTGAAGGGTGGGGACTGGGGTGGGAGTCCCAGTGGCGGGAACGAAAGACTTGGGCTCACTGGGGGTGACCTGGATGCTGGGTGAGGTGGGCTCTGCTTGCTGTGTGGCCTGCAGGCCTCTGTGCTTGCGTGGAGGGGTTTGGGGCAGTGGACCCACAGCCTTGAGGGAGGACAAGGCCTGGTTGGCAGGGTTGGGGACAAATGAGGGGCTGAGAGGGGCAGATGGGGGTGCTGGGGTAGGAGCCAGTGAGGTAGGAGAGTCAGGAGGTGGGGCCCTGGCTGGCCCTGAGGTAACAGGGGCATCTTGGTGGACGGCAGACGGCGGAGCTGAAGAATCTAGGAGGAAATGAAATGGTCATCGAGAAGGCCTGGGGGCAAAGCCACAGCGTGCCCGGTATGGGGTGGTCCTGGGCTTGGTCAGGGTCACCTTCCTCCTCCTTCCCCTGCTGTCTTGTTAGTCCACTGACCTTGAGTGCCCCTGATGAAGACCTTCTCAGAAGGGTTGCTGAAGGGCCCCTGCCCTGCACGGTTGGCACAGGCCACACGGAACCTCACGGTCATGCCAATGGGCAGGTGGGTGACATTGTAGTAACAGTCAGGGATGCCTGAACTCACGGGGTGCCAGACAGACTCCCCTGCAGGCAACACAGGGTGAGAGGCTGAGGCCACAGACGCTAAAGAAGCGGGTGACCCAAGCCCTCAGAGGCTAGCTGGGGTGGGGGCCCTTGCCTTCCCACATGCCTCTTCTGCCACCTGCTAGCCATGCCTCCTCAATCTTGCCCTGTCTCTCACCATCCACCCGCCGCTCCAATGTGTATGTGCAAGGGGCCCCGCTGTCTCCTGGCTTCCACAGCACCAGTGCCGTATCCTCGTAGGTCTGGGGTATCTCTGGAGGGGCTAGCTTCCCTGGGATACCTGCCAAGAGAAGAACAATCCCAAGTGAGCACCCCCTACCCCCAGCTCCAGTCAAGGTCTACCACACCCTGTCCCACCTCCACACTGCTAGCTGGGGCCCTTCTCCAGGCTCACTCACGGGCCACAGTGACGGTGCAAGAGCTGGTGATGCTGCCGAGGACGTTGGTGGCCGAGCACTCGTAGAGCCCCGCATGCCACTTGCCCGCCCGAGGGATGCTCAGCAGCTGACGCCCATCTTTGCAGGACACGATGACCACCGAGGGCTCCGACTTCAGGGACTGCTTGTCTGTGGGTGGTAAAAGTGCCAGAGAGGCTGCTGGGCAAGGTGGTGCTCATGAAGTACCCCCATTGGCCCTCCATCCCACCAGCCCTTCACATGCTCTGGGTCTGGGGCTGCTGGCCAATTGCTTTACCCTTCATCCAGGAGATGCGGGGTGCAGGGCAGGCAGCTGGTAGGCAGAGCAGGGTGGCTGCCTCCCCCTCCAGCAGCACCTGGTCCTTGAGTTTGATGTGGAAGACTGGGGGGAAGTCTGGAAGGAGAGTAAAGACTGTCATGTGTCTGCAGGGACCCTGGCTCACCTGCAGGGACTCTTGGCTCCCTGAAGCCCACCCACTGGCGGCGGGGGAGAGGGGCAGGATGCAGGTGCACACTGGTGCAACTGGTAGGGAGCAGGGGCTGTTTCCTCCCAGCCATATGCAGGATATGGAACCCCACGGCATGTCTTCGAGAACTTTCTTTCGTGCAAGCATAGCCTTCCTCTAAGCCCTCACCATGGGTGGAAGTTTTTTTTTTTCTTGCACCATCAAGGTTGCCTGGTAACTCTCTCACCTGTTTATAAACCACCTAGGGCAGAGTGTGGCATTCAGTAAGCGCTCTATAAATATTTGCTACATAAACTAGATACTAATCTCCAATGCCAAGAATGGTTAGGATCCTGCAGTGTCTACTCCCACTGGCGCACCATCGGGCAAGGAAACAGAAGAGCTGGTAGCTTTGAGCTCCCACCCCCTACCCAGTCTAGGCAGGGTCTCCCAGACCTCCCACATATTCCTTTAGGTCCACTAGGTGGCACAAGTTCTCTACATGGGGGCTGGAGGTAGTACCTGTGTGACCTTGGGCAAGTCATCCACAGTCCTCATTGAGGACAGTAACAATCATCCCAAGCTCAGAGGGTTGTGCTTAGCACATGTCTGACACCTATTAGCTGCTCATAAACATAAGCATGTATCGTTTATCTTGATGTTGCTAACATGGTCTGCAGGCAAAGCCAGGCGCAGACCCCAGAGGCGCATGCTGTTCAGGAAGGCAGAGAAGGGGTCTCTAGAACTGGGGACATGGCAGGGCCCAGCATAGGGCTCCTCAGCGCCATGAACTTTGGAGCTTGTGACCCTGGAGACTGTGCTTCAGGAAAAGCCCAACAGGAATCTGGCTACTTTAGCTGGCAGCTGGGGTGGGGAATGATTTTCATCCAGAGAGACCCTACAGAATGGAATGAGAGTGGGATGAGCCAGCCAGGATAGGAACACTTGGTAGGAGTGAGTGACCAGGGTAGTAACATGTCCCCCCAGCTGCCCTCTGTGGTCCATTGCTCCCCAAGGAGGGGTTCCCCACTGAGACTCTGTCCATAGACAACGTGAACCATGGCTACTTCCAGATGGAGTGACACTCCAGATCGGGGGACAGGGAGGGAAGCCAGAGGGAGAGGGGAAGGGTGGGCAGGGCTAGCTCCACCAGCCTTAGCCCTGCTTGTACAGGGCTGGTCCCAGCTGGTCACGTGGCCTCCTGGGGTGGGGGTGGGGAGGGAAGTCAGGAGCCACTGCTCTGGCAGGGAATCAGCTGCACAAGCAAAACGGACCTGGGCGGGAGGCCCCAGGTGGCAAGGATCAGCTGTTCCAGGCCTCTCTGCAGGCTGCCTGCTCTTCCCCGCCCCCTATCAGCCGGCCCCCCACCATGACTGGCCAGGGACACCCTCAAGGCCAGCTGGGCACAGCTGGAGCCCTTCTGAGGAGTTTCAGCAGGAGACTGTAGAAGACCGGCCAGTGAGGAGGAAGATGGCATGTATAGTCTGGCAGGGTGGCCCAATTCACAGCTTTTGCATGGGGTCCTTTCCAGGTTGGAGGGGCAGGGGGGTGGTCCAAGACATTCGGGTAAGAAGCAGACTAAGGCAAATCTCCTCTCCCCACCCAAGCCTTCCTAGCAATTAGCCTTGAAGGCTGTTTTTTTCCATGCTGATGTGCCTCCATGGGGAAAGGGAGCCTGGGAGTGGTGGCTGGTGGTCCGCTCTACAGAGCCATGAAGAACTGAATCCACAATCCACACTGGTTACTGCAGGCTGGGAGCGAAAGTGGGGAGGAGAGGGGCTTGGGATACACACACACACACACACACACACACACACAGCAGGGATCCCCACCCTAAACCCTTTCAAAACCCTTTCAAAACCCAGCCCAGTTGCACAAACCAGCTGGGGCATGCCGCCAAAGAGGAGGCCAGACAAAGCCAGGCTCAGGTACGGTGCCCTGAAGCACCCCGGGCCCAGGCTGCCCGGCTGTTCTACTTCCTAGCTCTGGAGGCTTGGACAAGCGCCTCAGCATCTTATCACTTCACCTGTTTCCTCACCTGGAAAATAGGAATGATGATAATAATGGGCCCTAAACAAGGCTGCAGAATTGTACGCGGCTGTGATTGGACAGTGCTTAATGGGACCCTTGGCTTTGCTAATGAATGGCGGCGGCTGCTATTATTCGCCACCGTGTTGACTGCCTGACTCCAGGCCCTTTCCAAGGCAGCCCAGGCGCCTCAAGGCGGCCCATCTCCACTCAGCCATGACTGCTCCGTGGTGACTGGAGGGGGAGGCGCCTGCCCAGCAGCAGGCCTCTTACCTGACTCACTGCGCACGTACTGGTGGCCCAAGTCCTCCTGGATGCTGGCGGACAGGTTGGGCTGGGAGGAACCTTTGTCCTTCCGCAGCCGAGAGAGGCCCCAGCGGCGCCTGCTGCGGCTTTCCCCCGGAGCTGCAAAGACCCATTGCCCAGCCAAAATCAGCAAAGCGGAACTGTCCTGCTCCCAGCCCAGCCTTGCACCTTCAGAGCCTCTAGCCGCATCTCTCTGGTGGGTGTCCCCAGCCTCCACTCTCCCGTCCCGCAACCCCTTCCTGGAAGCTCCCTCCATCACCCCAACACCCGCGCCCCCTCCCTATACCTGCCATTTCTCCTCACCTGAGGAGCCTGACGTGGCGCTGGCCTCAGAGCCCAGAGACTCTGCTGAAGGTGTGGTGGCCCCAGTTTGGGTGGCCAGTTGGTTGTGCGGTAGACCCAGGCGCCGCAGACTCTCGCCCTCGGACGTGGCCCTACGCAGCCGTCCGAAGAGCGGCGTGCTGCGGCCGGACGCACCTCCGGAGTCCTCACTGCTGCCGCTGCGCTGCAGGCGGCTCGATAGCCGCTCCAGCGTGGAGCTCAGCCTCCTGCGCATCGCCAGCACCGGGGACCCCCGCGCCGAGCTACCGCCTTCGGAGCTTTCTCCATCCCCGCCGCGGGCCTCCCAGGCCGGGTGGCGCTGCGCAGGCGGGGTCCGCCGCAGCCGCTGCGACAGAGACAGCGACAGGCGGCGCACAAGGCCGGGCTCCCCGACAGCCCTGAGGTCCTGCACGGAGCGCGAGCGCTCGGGTCGTCGCACCAGCTCCAGCGGGGTGCCCGCCGGACTGGGCCGGTAGATGCCATCTTCCTCCTCGCCCCCGCGGAAGGGGCCGCGCTCCTCGGAGCGCGAGCGGCTCAGCAACCGCAGCCCCCGTGACAGGGGTGACTCACGGCTGCGCTTGAACTTGGCCTCGAACACAGCCTCTGACTCCAGGTTCTCGATACTGCTGCCGAGGCTGCTGCCCGGTCTAGGGGGCACCTTGGTGACCCGCGCTTTCTCGGCAAGCACCTGGGGAGCCCCGACAGGAGGCACACGCTTCTCGATGGCTCCCGGGGGCGGGGAGGCCACCCTGGCGAACACGGCTGGGTGCGGCTTGGACTCGGCCAAGGCCGAAGACGGCTGTGGGGCCGGGTCCTGTGGGAGAGCCTTCTCGTGGCCGGACAGCTGGAGCGACTGCATGATCTGGGCATAGGGCGTGAGGGGCGGTGCTGGGATTTGCGGGGCCACCGTGGGTTGTGCTGGCTTGGAGGCCCGGGCTGGTTCGGGCTTGGGTTCTGGGACCTTCTGTGTACGGTGGGGTGCTGAGGGCTGTGGCGCATCCTTGGGCGAGGAGGCGGGAAGTTCTGCAGTCTGGGGGACACTGGACTTAGGGGTACTGGGCCGTGCAGGGCTGGACGGCTGAGCCTCGCTGAGGGCAGACAGGGAGGGGGACTCTTGCAGTTTGCGGGCCCCGAGCCTTGCCACGGGGATTTCAAGCGGCGCCCCAGCGCGGCGGTGCCGACCTCGGGGCTCTGCCTCTCCCTGCGAGAAGCTGCTACTCTTTTGCAAGCCCCGGGTCTCGGGTGGGGGCTGGTGGTGGGGCGCTGCTTCGCTGGAGGCGGCTCGCGCCATCCGCGGATCCCGGGCACGGGTCCCCAAGCTCTCCAGCAGGGGCCCACGGAGGCCGCTGACCTTGCCGTCGTCGGGGCCTCCGCGCAGCAGCCGCTGGCGCAGAGCCTGCAGCCTCTGGGCGTACTCACCCTCGCCCAGGCCGACCCGGGCCAGACGGGTGGCCCCCGGGCTGGGGCTGCGGCGCTGGGGCAATTCCACAGACGCCGCCTTGTGCAGGCCCCGGCCCGGCTCCCGCGGCCCGGCCCGGGGCAGGGCGCTCTCAGCCGAGCTGCCTCTGCGGAGCTCTCCCCGCCTGGGGCTGGACCCCGCAGCAGCGGCTGTGGCGGCGACAGGGGGCTCTTGGCCTGGGGAGGGGAGGGCCTCAGAGCTGCAGGCCTCCTGGTCCTGAGAGGGAGCCCTTCCCTGTTCTTGCCAGTCCATGGGGGTGGCAGTTACCCCAGTCTCCGGGGTCCCCAAGACCTCATCCTCAGTAGGAATGTCGGTGAGGGACACCCGCGAGCCCGAGAACTCGGGCTGCAGGGGGCGGGGTACCGAGGGCAGTTCTTCCAGATCCTCCTCTTCCGAGTCGGAGGAGGAGGACAGGCCGCCGCTGGGGGGCGCCCTTCGCGGCATGGCCACCCACACGCGCTCAGGGGGTGCCCTCAGCAGCTCCGGGATGGGGCGCAGCACCAGGTGGCACTTGTAGCTGATCTGCGAGCGCTGGAGACAGGGAACTAGAGTCAGATCCCAGGAGCGCCCAGACCCACAGCAGAACAGCTGGGGGAGGGCCAGGGGTCAGGGCGAAAGCTAGGAATTCAGCGAAACCCCACAGGAAGATGGACAAGCAGCATGGGGTAAAGGCATAGCCTGGGACAGGCGAGGTTAGAGAGAGGGAGAAGGTGGGAAGGTCGGGGCACTGCCGAGCTCTACTCACCTGCCACCTCCGGCGGGAGAGGAAGAGCTTTAGGTGGTCTGTGCTCACCTCAGCACCCTTTGCCTGGGTCTGCACCCCGGAGTGGGGGGGGGGAGGAGGGAAGAAGGAAATAGTCACCCTAGGAAAGCTTGGCAATGGAGAGACAGGACCCAGAGGACAGAGCAGGCAGAGCTGGGTTCCTGGTAGCATTTCCTTCCCCTGGACACAGTCCTGGCCAGCACATTGACCCTCTGCAGAGACACCAGAGCTGGTGGCTTGCAAGGGTACCGCTGCCTCTGCCCCAGCTCATCCCCTGGTTCCTCTCTGCAGGACCAACACCCCTTTGCACTTTGGTAGTCTGGACTGAGTCAGATGTGGCTCTCAGCCACCTGCCCAGGCTGTCTGGCTTTGACCTTGTTCTGGGTGGGGAGGTGGGAGCAGGGCACTTCAAGGACAGACCCCAGAAGGAGCTCAACTTTCTGCCAACCCAGTGTGGTAGTCAACAGGTACTTTATCTGCAGGCTGTCTTTCTGGGCTTACTCGACTACCCATCTCACTTCCAGCCTGTGCCTGGCATTGTGCTCCTGAGGTGCCCAGGTTAGCACCCTGCCCACAAGGAGTGCCTAAGTGAGGGCCTAAGCCAACCAGCCCACTCCAACCTAGGACACCAGTGTGTCAGACTGGACTGGGCTGCAGCACGGGGAGGAGCCCAGGGAGGATGCTTGGTGGGATCACGGATTTGAGCCTTGGTCTTCTGGGAGTAAGAGGGCTCTCATCTGCCGAGCCATTGGACAGAGCTGACAGCTCTCCATCTACACAATTCCCATGGCATGTAGGTCCTCATTAAGGGGTTCCTGTAGCTACGCCGTGCAGGGAGGGTAGGACTCACTTTGAACCAGGGATGGTCCAGGGTTTCCTCCGCAGTAGGTCTCCTGGAAAGGATAAAGAAGCAATTATCATTCATTCATTCATTCATTCAGTGCTTCAGGAAATGGGACCTCTTTGGAGTTAGGGGCTTGTGTGTCTGAGGGCAGAGGCTGGCTCAGAGGAGGGGAGGCAAGGCTTGCACTCACAGCCGGTCCTGCACCAGCACTTTGATGAGAAAGGCCCGGGCCTCCCGGCTCAGGCTCAAGAACGTGTTCTCCTCGAAGGCCACATTGTAGTTCCGGATGTTCATCAGGGTCGTGCGGTCATTTTCGCCCACAAACGGGGAAATTCCTGTCAGACTGCGGGGGTGGATGGGACAGTCAGTGGAGATGGGCAGCGTCCAGGGGGACTGAGGCAGAGACCATGGGGGATGCTCTTGTGGGGGCCAGGACAAAGACCGCAGAGGCTGGGCACACCTGGGCAAGAAGCCAAGGCTTTCTGCCTCGGGCCTGTCCCACCCCTGAGGACCCAGTGTTTCCTGCCTCAGAGGGACCAAGCCAGCCCTGGCCTCTCTCCCCATGCAGGGCAGGAAGGAGCAAGGGTGAGTGGTAGTGGCAGAGAGGGTGTGGCTGCTGAGCCTGCAAAGGTCAGTGGTGGGCCTGCAGGGGTCCTTACCAGAGAAAGGCCACAACACCCACAGGCCTGCAGGGAGAGGAGAGGGGGTGGGTGAGAAAACAGCACACCTCCCATTCGCAGCCTGCTGTGCTAGTCCGGGGCCATGTGTCCTCCCTGGGGAGAGTGGACCCTCCCAGACTGCCTCCTTCCCTCCTTCATGGCAGACCCTGCACTTGGGAACCCAGACAGACCTGGAAAAGTGAGAGGGTATGGGAGGACTGGCGCACGGGAGTCTGGGGACCAACGAAACCACATTGGCCTTGCTGCAGAGGGGAAAGTGCAGACCCCCTGGGGAGCCAAGGAGTCAAGGACTGGCAGGTGTGCGTTTGAGTGATGGGGCCAGGCCTGGGTGAGGAGGGAACCCAGGCTCCGTCCCCAACACCATAGTGCTCAGCCCCCCGGCATTACCAGATGTCCGTGACTCCAGACACGGGGCTCTGGTTGACAATCTCAGGTGCCACAAACTCTGGGGTGCCATAATGGCAGTACTGGGGCTCCCCTGGGGTCAGCTCCTGGGCGTTGCCGAAGTCGCAGATGCGCACCTGCTCTTCTCCCTCAGCCCCATCCCACACCAACAGGTTTTCAGGCTGCAAGACCCAAGTGGGACAGGGAGGTGATGGGCTGCGTCCTGCCCCAGGACCCTGCCCCAGGACCCTGCCCTCTGCCCCCTGTACCTCACCTTGACATCAAGGTGCAACACATGGCTCTGGTGCAGGTAGCAGATTCCCTCCAGCACCTGCCGCATGTAGGCCCGGATCTGTGGAGACATGGAACCTAGAGTCCTTGGGAATACAAGATGGTACTACATTTGTTCAAGAGGTCAGGCCATGCCTGGGAGTGACCTACAGGTGGCTGGGGGTGGGGGGCCGAGGCTGGGGCACAGATTTGGAACTGCCAGAAGCCAGGGTACCTTGTACAAATGCAGCTGCATAGGCTGGGCCTAGCAACTTCATAGATGGAAGCTTCTTCACAAAACTTCACAAATGGAGCCATTTCTATTACAATACAATTGTGCAGTACACAACTCATACAACCCTCCATGGTACGACTGCAGTGAGATCAATGGGGTCTGGGTGGGATGCCTTCCCAAAGGGAGTGCTGATACAAGTTATGGGAGAGGGATTCAGAGGGGGTCTGCTGAGATCTGGAGGGGATTGGCACAAGTCCCCAAGAAATAGGGGTCTGGCCCCAGGCTGCCACTCTCACAGTGCATCCCCTTCTTCCCCCACCAACCCGACACCTTTGTGGCACATATGGCATGCCCAGGACCCACCTGCCAGTTCTCAGAGGCCAGGTGAAGGTCAGCTGGTGCCCCACCTAGCTCATGCCACCCACGGCCCTCACCTCTGACTCACAGACGGTGGGTTTCCTGGCCATTCGCTCCAGTAGCTCCTCTGTGCAGCTACATCCAGGGTCAAGGAGAATGAGGACAGTACCAGGGCTCAGGGCTGGCCCTAGTGCCACTGAGCATAGGGCTGTCCGTACCCTGAGAACCGTTCTGACACCGGAGGGGGGGGAGGGGCGGGTGCCTTGGCCCACCCTCAGCAGGTGGCAACACTGAGGGATGGACCACCCTGCAAGCCCTGTCTTGCTGTGGAGTTTGGGCAAATCACATTCGCTCTCTCTGAGCCTAGGCACTCTCACCTGTGCCCTGGAGCTCATCATTCCTTGCCCAGTCCCTGCACAGTACAGACAGGGCTAGCAGAGATAGCAGAATGCATTGGCTAGGGCCGGAACTGCCTGCTTCCACTTGCAAATGACCCAGAAGGTCACACATGATACAGGGTAATTGGACATTTTGCTGAGAGGCGGTTTCAAACAATGCAGCCTGGGTGGCTGGTATGCAGGTCACGGCCGCCCTGCCACACGGTGGGCGTGCAGCCAAACACCCCATATCCTTCCCTCCACCTGCCTTTGTGCAGCCACAGCTTTTACAAAAGGGTAAGGCCTGTCCTTCATTCAGCACAGCATCCAGAACGAAGGGAGGGCCTGCTGCTCCCCCACGAATGGGTGGGACAGACACTGTGCATTGCATGTTATAAGACAAGGCCTGTGCCACTTACTGGGCCATGACCTCAGAAAGTCATTTGATCTTTGGATGCCTGTCCCATCATCTATCAGATGGGGATAATACAATCCCCTCAGGTGGGTAAGGATTAAGTAAATTCCTGTCAAACCCTTAGAAGACTGCCAGGCACATGTTAAATGTTATGTAAATTTAGGAGCTGGCACCCTGGCAGAGTAGGGTGTTGGCACCCCTTATTGTGGTGTTAGCATCCCTATGGATACTGATTTGAGTCCCAGCTGTCTCACTTCCAATCCAGCTTCCTGCTAATGCACCTGGGAAAGCAGCAGAGGATGGCCCAAGTGCTTGGGCCTCTGTACCCAAGTGGGAGATCTGGAAAAAGTTCTTGGGTCCTGGCTTAGGGCCAGCCCAACTCCAGCTGTTGTGGCCTTTTGGGGAATAAGACAGGGGATGGAGGATCTTTGTCTCTCTTTGTCTCTCCTCTATCTGTAACTCTGCCTTTCAAATAAAAATTAAAAATGTTATATAGGCTTAAGCTAAAAACATGATGGTTTTCACAGGAGTTTCCAGTCTGATCCTGCCTGTCAATGGTACCACTTTGCACAGCTATATGGTTCCTGATGGGCAGTTAAAGGGAGCTGACATTCAGGCACGACCCTTGCCCGGTCCCTCCAACACACACATACTCCCCAACCAGTCCTAGGATACAGCTCGGTGACAATGACCAGTCCCCGGCGCCTTTCGAAGGCCTCATGGAAGTACAGGACGCAGTCATGCTGGAGCCGGGCCAGCAGCCGGGCCTCCCGCCGGGCTGACGCCTTGGGTTTGGCCTGGCTGGGGATGAATTTAGCAGCAAACTCCAGGCCAGAGCTGCGTTCCACCACGCGTCGCAGGTAGGAGAAGGCGCCCCTGGTGGCACAGGTTGGGTTTGGGGCTCAGCACTGAACCTTTCCACTTCTGCCTGACCCTGGGGGATCTCCAATAGCAGCAGCCCCCTGCCTGGTGCCCCCTCCTTCCCACCCCGCACCTGCCAATCTCTTGATGGATGTCATAGAAGTCGCTGAGTCTCCGCCCCCGATGCTCCTCGTCTTCCCCAACCCCCTCAACCTCCATGGCTGTCTGAGCTGAGGAAGAGATGGCCTGGTGTTAGGTGGAAGGTAAAGAGAGAGCCTAGGGCAGTTGGGCCAGGTGGGGGAGAGGAGGGAAGAGGAACATAGAGTGGGGCCCAAGACAAGTAGTCAGAGGGAAGGGCTGGCCCATCACATCCATGGGGGAGGCCACTTGGCCCTTTCCACCCAACCCTTGGAACTCCAGCCCACCTGACTGCACAGCCAGCTCTGCTTTGCAGGATACTTCCCCGGCCAGATTCCGGGCCGTGCAGGTGTACACACCTCCGTCCTGAGCCCCTGTGCTGAGCACCACCAAGGAGCACTCATTTTCCTCGTACACAAAGCTCACGTGGCTGCTCTCGGCCAGCAGAGCCTCATCCTGCAGAGCCACATGTGGTGCTGTTGCATCACCTCCAACCCAGCCCTAGCCCCATGCCTCTACCAAGGGCCTGCTGTACTCCATGCCAGGTCCCACCCTCACTCCAGACCTCAGAGCAGCCCCTCCATGCCTCCCCACGAGTAGCCCTGCACCCTTCAGTTAGACCCTGGCCTTCTTTTTTCCCCTCCCTTCTGCACCTGTTCCCACATCCTGAGACATCCCCAGACCCCCTGGTACACCCTGGTACAGCCTACAAGGTCAACCTCTGACCTTGTACCACATGATATCCGGCAGGGGCTTCCCATCAACCACCACTGCGAAGCGTGCCGTTTCCCCGGCTGCCACCTCCACATCCTCCATGATGGACTCAAAGCGAGGCGCCTCTGCAACACACAGGCATGGGGAAACATGGCTGTTTGTCAAAGTTCCCAGGGCCCGCCTCTCCCCAGCCCCTCTCCAAATCCCTCATCTGAAAGCTGGACTCCGCTGCTCCCAGCCCCCTTCAGAACATGCAAGTCCCTGCCTGGACCAAGGCCCTCCTTGTAATCCCAATGTGATGTTCTGTGAATTTCAGAGAAACTGCTGCAAGGCACAGGCTTGCTGGGTTTGACCCTCATTGTTCGCTTGCCAGCTTTGAAATGAGCAGATTTCTATGCACAAAAGAAATCTGGATTTCCTGCCGCTTCTGAAAAATCAGGACCTGCCATTCTGTGCCGCTTCTATCCCTGCCTGAACCAACTGGCAGATGCAGAGCGACTCGACGGTGCCACCCTGCCCACAGTCCCAGCCTGCACTTCTGGGGGCTCATGAATGAGTGGCCCCTGCAGGCTGCCCAGACTGTGACCCTGCACAGTACCACCTTGGAGTGGGGGGAGACACCTCGATGGGGCCAATATGGAGGCGTGGGCACCATGGTCCAGCTTTCCCTGCCTGGGGAGTGAGGGAACAGGGTCTGGCAGAAGGCCGTGGCCAGCCGTGCAAGTGCTCAGCTCATTTTAGCTTGGGCAAGCCGACTGCTTGGGACACAGCCTTCCTTACCCAGCCAGGCTGGGTTACAGGACTCTTGGGGCCAGGGCTGCCCCAAGTCCCCAAGCTCTTCCTACACCTGGGAAAATGGCCATCTTGCAAGTGGCACTGTCAGAGCTAGGCACTGACTAGGTAGGAAGTGATGGGGTGGGACAGGGCCAGGGGCAAGAGGCAGACAATAAAAGGCAGAGCAGAGGCCCACCCTCCAGCGGCCCTTCCTCCCACTCTCAGCTGCCTCCCCTCTTCCCTCTCCTCTGGGAATCTGGTCTCTATACTCAAGCTCCAGAAGGCTTCAAGTGCATGAACTTCAATGATTTTTTTTTTCAAGTCCCAGAAAATGCCCCTTCGCTTTTACTAACTAAAATGTCACATTTTCTGCTTTTCATTGGACTTGTACCGACTCAGCAGGTACTGCTGTTCAGCTCATGTGGATCTTTCGTTCTGAGTGGCAGGTACACGTGTCTAGAGTTAATTAACAAGCAGGCAAACAAAACAATTAGTACTGACTGCCTGCTACAGGGAGAGCCCTGTGCCAGAGGAGGGGTTCCAAAGAGGGGGCCTGTGTCAAAGTGGCTGGTTCAACAAGGCAGCCAGGATCTTGGAGCCTGGCAACATGATGCCCTCATGAGCTCTCAAGATTTCTACATCAACTTGACCTTCCTCAGCTGGCTGCATTTCAGAGGCTCCTCCCTGTTGTGTCTGGCACAGAAGCGGCAAGCACTCAGTGGCTTTGGAGCTAGACATCCAGAATTGAAACTTGCTGCTATGTGACCTAGGGCTGGTTACTTGGTATGCTCTAGGAGCCTCACTTTCCCCATTCATAAAATGGAGATAATGATCAACCCCCATCTTGCAAAGTTAATGCAAACCTAAAAGGTGCCTAGCCTTGAAGCTGTACCACTCTAGGTACGCGGTATTTGATTAGCAGGGTTATGTTCACTAGTATCACCATTGCATCTCACGGGTCGGCTGAGAGACAGCACAGGACTGCCTTCCCAGCAGTGGCAGGTGGCTGTGTGCAGTTAGGGATGGAGGCCCCTGCTGACCCATTGTCACTCACCTGCCAGCTCTAGGGTGACAGAGCAGGCCTGTGTGCCATGGCGGTTGCGGGCGGTGCAGGTGAGTGGCCCCAGGTCCCGGCGGCTCACACGGCAGATCCGAAGGCAGTACTGGTCGTCATCCGGCTGGCTTAGCTCATACACACCGGCCCTTGCTTCCAGGAGGGCCCCTCGGCAGCTGGGGACATGTCAAAGGGAGGTCACCCCTCCAGAGAGGTGTGGCTAGGATAGGTCATGCATGGCTGGGCTACCCCGCATCAGGGAGCAGGGTGGGCAGGGCGTCCCTACCTCCTCCAGACGACCTGGGCCTCCACATGGTTGAAAGTGACCGTAACCCTAGCTGGCTGGCCTTCTACCACATACACAGTGTCTGGTCTGTCCACCACGGCAGGGGCCTCCTCCAGGGGCGGGCCTGGAAAGAGGAAATTGTAGGCTCTGTGCTGGGCTGCACACCTACTGCTCCTCCAACACACCCAGCCACCACCTGAGGCTCATTTTTATAAGTGAGGATGCTGGGGCTCAGAGAGGGTTAGCCGTTGGTCTAGGCAACACAGCCAGGAAGCAGCAGCCAGAGTTGCAACCAAGCCTGTCTGACTCCAAAGCTTTAGCTGGGCGTCTGAGCCTCCACTGCAAGGCCTGGGCCTGATCCTGGCCCAGCAGCAGCTCCCAGTGCCCCGCCTCCCTGGGGCGGGGGGTGGCCCAGGCTCACCTCGCTCAAGTAATTGCACAGGCTCAGAGGGTGGGGACGGTTTGCTACTGCTCTTGCCAGCAGTGCTGAGAACCCGGAAGACGTGCTGCAGTCCTTTCCGCAGCCCTGTGGCTGCCCAGCCCGGCTCCCGCAGGCCCATGGCTAGTGCTGTCCACTGGTCAGAGCCCAGCACCTGGTGCTGCACCGTGTACGTCAGGGAGTCCGGGTCTGGCCAGGAGATGGGAGGAGAGAGGAGAGGCACCTGTTAGAAGCTGATATGTGGAGTAACCTCCCTCTGGCCCCCCACCAACTACATCCAGTTGGCTCAGGATCCCAGGACTCGCTGGTCTGCCCCTCCCATTGCTCTCTGCCTCCCTGCATCTGTTCTGGCCAAGCCACCATTGGCCAGTCTCAGAGCCCAACCGTGTCCCAGGTACAGGCTGGAGGGAGCCAGAGCACGTGTATTACAACTGTTTGCTCCTTGTGGAGGGGAAGCTAAGGCCTAGCATAGGAATAGATGCTGGACAAGGAACTCCACAGCCTTGTCCACAGCTGTTCCTGGCCACACCCTCTCTGCTTCATTCACCCTTATTGCCACCGCCCTCCCCTCATACATACCACAAATTCTGGGATAATGCTCCTTTGGGACCCCTGGCTGCAGCTGTCCTGGTCATATCCTATCCCCACCCCTAGCCCTGCATGGCCCTGACCCACCGATGGCCAGGTCCAGACTCCTGGGCGGGTTCCACGCAAGCGTAATCATCCTCCCGGTCACAGCCACCACCTGCGGGGCACCATCTGGAGGGCCTGGAACCACATCTGAAAGGTGTGGGTTTGGGGTCCATGAGTCTTTCAGGGCCCCACCAGCTCCCCAGGGAGCCAGCTACCTTGGGAGCAGAGGCTGGGGACCACGGGCTCAAATGCAGGGACAAGGGCCAACATGGTCCCCAGGGGATGGAGGGAAAGGAAGTTGGTGTGGCAGCCCCTCCCTTGCCCAGCCCCTGAGCAGGAGCAGAGACAGACTGCCCAGGTAGGTGCCTGCTCACCTGTGACATAGAGGTGGGCATAGCAAGCAGCTTTGCCCAGCTTGTTGGCAATGACGCTCTTATAGACACCAGCGTGCTGCGGCCCCACAGCAGGGAATACCAAGCGATGCACATCCCTGTCTGGGGGTAGAATGGGGGTGACAGTGATAGTGGGGCTGAGCTAAGAAGCTATGAGAGGGGTAGCAGACCCTTGCCACCCCAGGCCTGATGCCTCACCACTCCCTCAGCCAAGGAGGAGGTGAAGACGAAAGGATGGGACAGGCAGCAAACTATGAATGGGTCCACTCTGCAGTCACCCTAGGGCCAGAGTCACATGGCAGGCCCAGCCATTTGGCAGCTTCCATCCATACTGCATCACCTCTGAGGTCCACAGTCCTGTTGAGTGTCCCCTCAGTTCCATACAGGCTCATGGTCTCTACAGAACGTTCTGGTAAGTCTTTGTTCTTCAGGCACCTCCAACCCTGTCCCTAGGTCCCTCACCTCCAGCCCTGCATCCCCAAGACAGCTGCCTGCCCTCCATCCCCTGGTCTCCAGCAGCAGAACCCCTTCATAAAGCCAGTCACAGCCCACAGCCCAGGTACCCTTCCAGTCATACCTGCTGTACTACCTTTCAGCCTGACCAGGCTAATCACCAGCTCTCCCAAGCAGCTGCTTGGGTTCTATCTCCAGGGCCTGATCCTAAAAACCCTCTTTTCTGGAATGTTCTCCTCCCATGGCTCACCAGTTCATGAATGGACAGCACTGGGAAACTTCCCCATTTCCATCCTTGGGCCCACTCCACCTTTCCTGAGTCCCTGGGTACCAGGCTCCTTCTTCTCCTTGGCCAGGTGTGTGTATTGTGGGGCAGGGTCTTTTCTCTTCATCAGTAGAAATTGTAGCTCCTGACCTGGCCTGAGATATCCTCAAAAACCTAGCTGCCTCTGTCCAGGTCTGTCCCCAGCAGCCCCAGAACCCGATGCTAGGATGCATGAAGTACCAGGTACCCTAAGGTCTATGATGAGCTGTCAGCTCTGGGCCCTGCCTGCACGGGCACAGGGCCCACTTGTTCCCACCTCCTGCTCCTTTCAACCACCCTACACAATTACTTCTACATTACCAGGAAGGTCAGAGGCATTTAGGGACTTGTCCAAGATCACACAGCTACTAAATAAAGAAGGCAGGCTGCACTGAGCTCCAGGTTGCTCCAAAGCTCCCTTTTTGAAAAGCCTGCTTCCCTACAGACAAGGAAGCCCGTCCTTGGAGAGGACAGGAAGTGGAAGGCATCTGCTCTGTCCTTTCTCCCATCAGGGCTTGTCCCCCAACACCTCTGCCTTCTCCCAGTGGTTATCTGCATGCGTGACAGTCACTCATACATTTATCTCTGCCAATGCGCTTTATAAGGAAGAGAAGCCAGGAGCGGCTGACAACCCCAGCCATGGACAGAACACAGGCACCAGCAGGGACAGATGCCCATCTGGGGCCCCTGGACGGGGCAGGGGTCAGAGCCCTGCAGGTAGTGCTGGAGCAGGCTAGGGTAGAGGGAGGAAGAATGTGACATGGGTGGCAGGCAGCACCCAGGTCAGGAGCTGGGCACCAAAATCAGATGGACCTGACTCGTCTTTGGGGAAGTCCCTCTATCTGTCTGAGCCTCAGTATGCCTGTCTGTATGCAGCGCTAACAGTGCCTGCACTTCAGGTTTGGCAGTAAAGTAAGAGTGTGCACATCTGGCCTTCAGTACTCTGAGGACACTTATTAAAGATGACTTTGTGGGGTTGGCACTGTGGCATAGTATGCTAAGCCTCTGCCTGAGGCACCAGCTTCCCATGTGGTCACCGGTTTGAGTCCTGGATGCTCCACTTCTGATCCAGCACCCTACTTGTGGCCTGGGAAAGCAGTAGAGGATGGCCCAAAGCCTTGGACCCTGCACCTATCTGGAAGACCTGGAAAAATCTCCTGGCTTCTGGCTTCAAATTGCATGGGTTCAGCTCTAGCCACTGTAGCCATCTAGGGAGCAAACCGGCAGATAGAAAATCCTTCTCTGGGCCCAGCAGCATGGCCTAGCGGCTAAAATTCTTGCCTTGAACGCCCCGGGATCCCATATGGGCGCCGGTTCTGATCCCAGCAGCTCCACTTCCCATCCAGCTCCCTGCTTGTGGCCTAGGAAAGCAGTTGAGGATGGCCCAAAGCCTTGGGACCCTGCACCCATGTGGCAGACCTGGAAGAGGTTTCTGGTTCCCAGCTTCGGATCAGCACAGCACCGGCTGTTGCACTCACTTGGGGAGTGAAACAGGACGGAAGATCTTCCTCTCTGTCTCTCCTCCACTCTGTGTATCTGACTTTGTAATAAAATAAATAAATCTTAAAAAAGAAAGAAAATCCTTCTCTGTCGCTTTTTCTCTCTCTGCAACTCCGCCTTTTCAAAAAAAAAAAGTTCTCCTGGGAGGTGCCCTGTCCTATCACATCAGACCGGACTCCTTCAGCACAGCTCAGAAATGCTCCCACGAGAACGTCAACCCAAACACAGTCCCTTCTATGGCTGGCCCCTCCTGACACAGCCCTGGGCTGGGCAGCTTTTCTCTGTGGGACACTGCCACCCTGGCCTCCTCATTATTTCATCAGCATGCCAAGGCAACAGCAACAGTAACATAGAGCATATATAACCCAACCACTTGCTGTTTGTTGGGGGGCCCTGCTCTAAGCACGTCACATGGGATGCCAACTTCACAACAACCCAATTCTAGAAGCAGACACAGAGGCCCAGGGAGGGGGGTGCTTCTAGAACCTGCTCCCACCCCTGATGCTGCTCAGAAAGCAGCGTGCTGCCCAAGTGCTAACAGCCATGATGGAGGGACCCAGATGACCAATACTATATAGGCTGAGAAGCTAGGCCACCCTTCTTTTACCCTGGAGATGGGGGATGGGGCAACACAGCCCTGACCAGACCAGAGAAGGGAAGGGAGGCCGGGGAGTCAGGAGGGCAGAGTGAGCAAGAGGGGCTGCAGGGGATGTCGCTGGGGACCCTCCGGGACGCATACACTGTGTCATGCGCCGGTCGTCACAGCTCTGGATGCGGTGGCCATTGTGGAACCAGCTGATGGTGGGGTAGGGCAGGCCCGTCACTTGGCACTCCAAGACGGCCTCCTTGGCCAGCCCCACCTCCAGGTCCTGCAGTGGCCGCAGGAAGTCGGGAATGGACAGCCGCTCCAGCTCGCCCTGCTCTGGCTCCTCTGGGATGGAAGGCATCTTTTCCAGCTTTGAACTGCAAGAAGCCCACAGCAGCTCAGAGGTAGCTCCATCGCACCCCTGCACCTGCACTGCATCCGACACCCCCACCCCACCACCTCAGGGTCAGAGCAGGGAGGTTCTGAGCCTACCTGGGGCCTGAGGCAGGGGTCCGAGGCTCCTCCACATAGAGCTGGGCCGAGCAGTGGGCCTGGCCGTGGGTATTGGTAGCACTGACTGCATACAATCCCTCGTCCTCGGTGCCCACGTGGGCAATGTGCAGTGAGTGCAGGCCCCCGTCTTGGTGGAGTCGTAGGTTCTCACTCTCCTCCACAGGGCGGCCTGCAATCAGGAATACAGGGTGGGTGGGTGGGTGCTGCACCCCTGCTCGCCTGGCCCCAGTCTTGGCTCTACTGAGCAGCCTTACCGAAGTGAGTCCAGGTCACGGCAGGTGGCGGGGTGCCGCTAACCTTGCAGTCGAAGCGGGCAGCACGGCCCTCCAGCACCTCCATGTCTTCCAACAGCCGTGTGAACAGGGGCGCAAGGGAGGGCTGCACAGTCAGCCGGGCACTGCAGGTCAGCTCATCTGTGGGGAGGGCACAGTTTTGGGGCAGAGAAAGCTGTGGAGGCCCTGGCATCCCTACCCCACGGCAGAGAGCAGGAGTCTGGGCACAGCCTTGCCAGGCAATGGGCAAAGCCCCAAGGATGGGACCTTCTTAGGAGGGTGGACATGGGCAGGGTTGAGGCAGGCTCTGATAAAGCCCAGGGCCATAGCCCAGCTCTCTCCTCCTCATCTCTGCAAGACAGTAAAGCCAAGAAGACCCCTTTCCACACCTGATCTTAAACAAAAGGTCAAGTGGTGATCAAGACCCCCTTCCTCACCCTACCTACTCTGTCCCTGACCCGAGTGGATGCCCCCTTGAACCCCGTCATCCACCACGGAAGACTCTTCCAGAGAAGCCTGCTGATACACACGCTTACTTGAACCTTCTTGCCGCTAAGTCCAGGCTCAAAACCCACACCACCTGGCCAGGCAGATGCTACCCTCTCTTGTTTGTCACATGAGGTTGGAGGTGTCATTCATGAGGAGAACGGCTGGCATGGACCACTCCTCAGCAGGTATGGTGCTTCACTGATTCCTTCATCCTACTAGGCACCACCCCATCTCCAACCTAATGCCCTGTGGACAGTCTGCCGCTCTGTGACTTGTCCAAAGTCATGCGGTAGTGGGAAGTCCAACCAACTTTGCTGGCTGCCCTGGGCACGCTCGATCCCTTCAAAGACCAGCTAACCCATAACTACAGTGCCCTTGAGCCAGGCACTGCTTGCTAAACACCCACCATATTGAGGCAGGGGTCCTGTACGGTGCGGTCTCCCCAGCAGATGGAGTCCCCTCTTGTGGATGGCTGTTCAGTTCTTCTCTCTCTAGCCCCCGCCTCCTACAGCCCCTGGACTCACCTTTGGCTGTGCTGAGTTTGCAGGTATACACACCGCTGTCATCCTCATGCACGGAGGTGAGCAGCAGCTTGCACTTGCGGCCGTCGAAGTGCATCTTGCATTTGAGGAGTGCGGGCTGCAGCAGGCGGCCCCGGCACAGCCAGTCTACCTCGACGTCGGTGGGACCCGCCACCAGGCACTCAAACAGCGCCATCTCGCCAGCCCCCACGTCCACGTCCTGCAGGGGTGCCAGCACGGCCAGGGACCGGCTTTCAGGGTGTGCTGGGGATGGGGTGTGGGGGGAGGCAGCCACGGGGGGGGTGGGGAGCACGCAAGGAGCAGAGACACACAGGGCAAGGGAGACACACATACACACACGCACACACAGAGAGACAGACACAGAGAGAGAGATGCATTTGGTTCCTCTGGATGCAGGGAAAGCCCACCCACCCGGCCAGGATGGCAAGGAGCTCCTGACCCTGGCCATGCCGGCCCAGGGAGGGGGAACCCACGCGAGATGAAGAGGGAACTAAGAGAACAGGAATGGCGTGGACCCTGCAGAGGCCTTGACCGCGGCAGAAAAGAAAACGCAGCACACCAGCTGGGTACAAATTGGACTTTATTTGTGCTAGGAAAACAGGTGCTTCCAAAGGCCCCCACTTCTGCTCCTGTGCCAAGTCTGGCCGACTCCCTCATCCTATCCAAGGTACCCTCATCCCTGACCTGGGAGGACAGGAGCCCCAAAACTGGACCCTAAACCCTGCCACGGCTCATGCCAAGGCCTCTGGCTCTTAGTCTCTGTGGAATAGGAAGTATTGTGTCATTTGAAGTTCATTTCCAGACTGGTCCATGTGCCCTGCCCCACCCTACCAGCCCCAGGCCTGCACCACTCACGGTGGCCCCATCCTACTGATGCCAAGACCCTCTCCCACTCTGTCTTTCACTGCCCCAGCTGAGTTCCCTGACTGTCGCAGACACACAGACAGACAAACAGATGGACAGACAGTGATCAGCAGCAGAAGCAACAGCAGCAGCCCATGTGTGTGCATGGCACCTGCCCCACCCTCTGCCCCCACCCGGTGCAAGGAGAAACTGATAGGTATGGGACCTCTCATGGCCACCCCTTCCAAGCACCCAGTTCATCTGGGCAGGTTTCCGGCCTGCACAGTCACATGTCCACTTGGGGAGCAGGGTCCACAGGAGCCCCAGGGGGCTATCCCAGGGTGCTGCCTGGCAGGGGTGGGGAGGCTGGGATGGGTCCGGGCCGGCAGGCCGGCTGGGTCTGTGGGCACGAGGCAGTGAAACACAGCGAGGTCCGAGAAGTGCCTGAGACAGGGGCGTGGCTCGGAGGGCAGCAGGGGGAGCACGGGTGGCCCCCTGAGCTCACTCGCCTGTGTACAGACAAAAACCGCAGTCAGCAAGCGGCAGGTTAGTGCAGCACACGCCCGCACGCACGCACACACATGTGCACACGCACACACAGGCATCACCCAGACCTGGCTAGGGCCCTTTCTACTTGGAGGGCTAGCTATCCAGCAGGGCTGCACTGCCCATTCCAGCTCCCCCAGGTTGCCCAGCAGTCAGGGGAGAGGCCTTCACAGGCATTAGAAACACTCCCAGGCGGGGGTTTGCTGGGCGAAATCCCAAAAAAAGAAGCACTAAGACATGGGTTAATACAGAGAAGCAAAGCCTAGCCAGACCCTGGAGGAGAAAGAGCAGGCCAGAGATGGGTTTTCAAGTTCAGAGACCCAGGGACAACTTCAGGGAAGGGAGATAGAGGCCCGTGGGGCTCACAAGGGCAACCATAACTGCTAGGGGTCCAGGTACCAGCAGGTACCCCTGGCGGGGCCTTAGGAAGTCCCCATAGCTGGCCTCTGTGCTGAGGCTCATGTTGATGGCTGAGTGGGCAGCAGAGTCCTTGCCAACCCTGGGAGGCCAGGTCTCCTGGAAAAGCCCACCAGCCCTCCCAGGGGTAGTCCCCCAGGTCCTGTCAACCGCACTGCCCTTCTGTCCCGTACTCCAGGCATCCACCCCCTCTACACGTCAGGTCTCTTTCCATGCCTGGAATATCTGTCATGCTCCATGCCCAAGTCACCCCGTGGGTCCCTCCGAACGGGTCCAGGCACCAGACTCCCCCCACAGCAATTCTTGCCCAACTATAGGATGCGATGGGTTGGGTGTGTGTGTGTGTGGATAAGAGGGAAGGAAGAAATGGGTGTGAGGGAGGGGTCTGGGCAGGTCAGGGTGACAAAGGCTTGGAAAAGTGTGGGGGCAAGATGGCTGGGTGGCAGGAAGCAGGATTTCTGGCCGATGTTACCTGAAGCTTGGCGATTAAACACAGGGGAGAGGGGAATGTGTTCTGAGCACAGAACCACCTGCTGTGTGGCCTGAGGTAAGTCGCTTGCCCTCTCTGGTTTATTCAATGACAAAAGCAGCCCCTCTAGCCGTGACAGCCTGTCTGTGAGGTGTGTGAGAACTGTCAGCAGGGCAGGGCAGGGAGGGGCGGCCGGAGTGAAGGAGGCTACAGGAAGAGAACGTAGAGTAACTCACCTCGAACCTCCAGGCGGGCTTCACACTGCCGGGCGCCATACTCATTGACGGCTTTGCAGGTATAGAAGCCGGCGTCGCCGCGCTCAGCGGCCAGGATCCGCAGCCGACACAGCCCACCTTCGGCCTCCTCAGCAAAGCGCCGCTGGTCTGGGCGCACGGGCTGGCGGTTTCTCAGCCTGTGAGGGACGGCCAAGGATTCAGTCACCAGGGCCCAGGGTAGGGCTGCAGGATCAGTCAGGCCTCTCTTGCCCCCAAATCTGCACCCCCACCCCGCCCAGGTGGAGGCAAGCCTGGGACCCAAGGCCTGCTCCTGCCTCACCCCTGCACACCTGGACTGCGCCTTCTCAGGCTGCTAACCATTCTGAAATGTCCCCGTGTGCTGGTTTTATTTCTCACAGACACATAGTTTTGCCTCTTCCCCAAAGGGACATGAGAGCTCACAAAGCTGACAAAAATCTCAGCGGGGACCAGACGAATCATTAAACATGAAAAACAGAACTGAAACCAACAAAAGCATTGCAAGCTGAGCATATCCGGGCATCTGGGACTGAGCAAGACAGACAAATTACTCTTCACTGTTGGATACACAGTGGACCTTCCAAGTCTCCCCATCAACAATTGGGGGTCCTCCCAGGGTGACAGTCTCCCTGGCCAGTCACCCCAAGGGGACCGGCACCAAGTTGTTTATTACCCGTATACCCAGAGTGGGCACAGGGCAAGGGGCAGAGGGAGTGTTCTGCAGGATACAGCCTCCAGGCCAGGTCCACTGCTTTCCTCCTTGGTGCCCCCCCCATTCGGCACGTGCATGTGCAGGGTGGTGAATGGCTAAGTGGCTGCTACTCACCAGGACACCACGGGCTTGGGTTCACCCTGCACACGGATGCTCATGATGACGTCCTGGCCTTCTCTCACTGACTGGTCCATGAGCGAGACCTGAAGTAGGGGGGACACCCCAAAGTGTCAGAGCAGCACATCGGTTCCTGTACAAGGTGAGGAGGGTGGGCACACACGTGGGGAACAGAGCAGGGAGGGTCTGACCTTGAAGGTGGGCGGTGCCTTGGAGCAGGCGTCCGAAGATCTGCGGTTCTGACTGGGGCTGAGCTTCATGGTGGGGGTACGTGGCCAGGTCTCCCCAGGCTCTGGGAACTCCTCAGGGGGACTCAGGTACTCCTCATCGGAAGTGATGGGGCTGCTGAAAGGGGAGGAGGACCCACCTGGAGGAGAGACAGAGATACACTGGGGAGACGGGGCAGCAAGAGAGGATCCTCCTGCAGGCAGGCCTCCCTGACTACACTTCTGGGACTGGCATGTTGTGTCCTTGCCCAGGTACCTGAGGTCCCAGAATGCCTGGGTGGAGCCCCCTCTGACACAGCCCCTGTCAACACTGACCCTGCTGGCTGGCCTAGGAATGGAGGCGGGTAGAGGTAGGCGAACTCCCTAAGGAACATCCCGGGGCTAAGCACACAGGCAGCAGGTGGCTGCTCCCACATTCCTACTGAAGTGGGAACCTGAACTGCCAGCCACAGGCTCCCAAAGTGGGGGGTTATACATTTCGGGGACTCCAGAATAGCAGAGCCAAGACACCTGTTTCTTGAACGAGCAGGGCCTGGTATAGCCAAAAACAAATAGGCACCACAGACAAGTCCTGTCCTGACCTCAATCCAAAGCCAATGAGGCAGCGTGTCCAGCCTGCCCTCCCTCTTCTCAGCTTCCTGGCCCAGAAGCCCGAGGGACACCTGTTGGCTCCAGCCCTAGGGCAGGGACCCCTAAACTCTCTGGGGCCCAGAAGACAGTGTTGAACTGCAAAGTAAAGGGCACCTCACCCTGGGGAAGAAGGGGAGGGGTGCCAGAGTCAGCCTCGGGACTTGGGGCATCCCCAGGGCCCCGTCACCCTCCCTCGCCACTGGCTAGGGGCCCAGCCTTGCTGAGCTGGCTCCTATCCGACTGCCAAATACAGACACGAATCTGCCACAGCCCCCGGCCCCTCCTCCTGGTTTCCTGGTTCCCGCACCCCAAGCCCCCGCCCCCCAGGCACAGGGATGCACCCCAACTCACCCCAAGGCTCTCTGCACACGGACCCAAGCCTGCACCTTGCTCTGCCCTGGCCCAGGCTCGCCTGTCACTTGTCCCCACTGCCCACCCACCTTGGTTCCCCAGGGAATGAGAACCCAGCTAGCCCAGCCCCACTCACTGAGCTGACCCAGTGGAGGCCCCGCACTGGCAACCCAGCAGCAGGGGGAGGGTAAGGTGGGGTGGGGAGGCTGGGAATTAAGGGGGGAAGGAGAGAGGGAGGGGGAGGCAGCCAGGGGCTGGGTAGCAGGCAGGAGGGCAGGGAGGCAGGCGGGCAGCTGGCTGGGAAGGAGGTGGCTGTGAAACCACGGGAAGCCAGGCCTGGAGTGGAGGGGGAGGAGAGGGGAGGGGCAGAGACTGGCTGAATTTAGCCACCCTGCCCATTCCCAGGCAGCCAGATCTGCTTCTCCTCTCCTCACAGCTTCAGGGCCCTCAAAGGCACACAGGCCCCTCTGTGGCGCCTGCTCTCTGGCTGCAAGAGCTTCAGTCCCCAGAGGAATCTGGGGTGGAAGGATACTACACCGTGTGACACTCTCCCCGGCCCCATTCCTCGCAGTCGGTGGACCACAACTCCTGTGCTATTTGTGGCCCCGACCCAGTCACCATCATCCCCAGTGCAGGGAACGTGCCAACCAAGGCCACCCCTGCCTCGCCTAATGCCCAGAAGCAGAGGAGCCCCAAGGTCCACTTTTGCCTCCCCCTAGCAGTCCTAGCGGCCAGGCCAGGCAGGGCCTGAGGCCTGCTCCCCACCCTCTCAGGGGCCCTGCCAAGGCATCCACCAGCAGCTGGCCTCTAACCTACCCATTGCTCTTACCAGGGTCAGCACTGAGTCCAACTGAAGCTGCTTTCCCTGGGCCACTCCCCACATCACATCCATCTGTACCCGAGTTAGGGCAGGGGCTTGGAAATACGGTGAGAGGGGAGGGGGTGCTGAGTAGGGTCACATGTCTTTCTCTCGGCTCTGGGTCCCTTCACCTCTGCCCAAGGCCACATTCCCAAGCTATGACCTGTGTTTCCCAGCATTGCCAATGATGAGGGTCCCCCTCCCCCATTCAGGCCAGCTGTCTGGAGGTTAGAGGGCGGACAGGGAGGCAAATGGACATTTCGGGCTGGAAACCTGGCCCCAGCAAATGCTGGGATCAAAGGCCTGGTCTGTGCTCAACCCCCACCCACATCCCTGGAGCCTAGCTAGCCTGTCCTGGCTCCAGGTTCACCTCCAGGTTCACCTCCAGGTTCAGTGTTCAGCTATGATTCATGTGGGCACACAGGCAAGCTCAGAGACCCCAAGTGGTGGCTTCCGGGATAGCACCCTAGGGCATCCAGGCATTCACCAAGCCCAGGGTCTCAAGCCCTGGAGAAAAGGGGCGGGGGTGGGGGGTAGGGGGTGGTTTCAGGCTTCAGAAGGGTGGAATCTGGCATCTTGCAGTCGAGACAACGTCTCCCTCCTGTCGCCCCCATAATCTCAAGGCCAAGGAAGCGTGTCAGGGATTGTCAGCACTCCACACCAGGGCCTGGGGCTACCTTTACATTTACTGCATTTCACTGGCCCCTGGCCTTCAACACCTTTGCAACCAGTCCTGTTGCACTCACATCCACCAGCAAGACAGAAGGCAACCCATCAGCAAGAGAGACCCTCCCCAGCCCTGAACAAGCCCTGTCCTTACGTCTGTCTGTGTGCACCCACTCAGGTCCAAGGCACTTCATAAGGACTGGCTTTAAGGAAGCTACACTTCCCCCCATCCAGACTGGCCCAAGGCCCAAGAGGTTTTAATGCCTCCAAATGTTTGACAAGGCAGGTGCACCTACAGCCAGCACCATAAGTGTCCACTACACAGGAGGTATCACGGCCAGCCCTGAGGCATCTGCCCCGGGACTTCAAGGGCACTTACTTCCAAGACAGCTTCTGAACCCTGACCCTGGCCTGTGAAACCAGAGTTCCTGAAACAGGAGGTTAGGAAACAACCGTTTCCAGAAGCCCCCATCATAAACAGTGATTCTTGAGCATATGGTAGTTTGATGCAACCAGTGGACATCCCTGTGGGAGGAGAACCACTTTAAGAGGTGGCACTGTGACGAAGGGCACTGTGAGAGGGCTAATGATCTGGAACGGTTTGCCTCCACCGCCCACATACTCACACTATCCTGTGGTCCACACACTATCCTGTGGTCCACACACTATCCTGTGGTCCACACAGCCCTCTGCATGTCCAGGAGAGTCTCCACTGACAGAGGTGAGGGTTGAGAGTGTTAATGGCCCTGTCCATTAACACTGGATGCAGATGTCTGTAAGAGCCAGCCGGAGTGTTCAGGTAGCAAACAAACAAAATAAAACCATGAGCGATGAGGGCCAGCAGCGTACTGAAAGCAGATGACTTTCGGTTTGGGGAACCAGAGGAGGTGTTGCAATTAGAATCATGCCTAAGCAGGATAAAGGGGGGAAGCGTTCCAGGCGTGGCTGAAGTTCAGGGGCAAAAAAGCAGGTGCACAGGTCAACCCTCTGGGTGCAGTGCTGGGTGAAGATGTGCGTCCACAGAGGCCAGTGAAGGCATGTGGCCTTTACTGTAAAGGCATGGGGTCAGTGTGTGTATGTGTGTGCGGGGATTCCTGACTACTGAGGAGGGGAGGCACATGCTGACAGCTACACAGCACCTCAGCAAGGATGCCCCCCACAACAATCCTACCTTAGTGGGAGAGAGGATACCCTGCCCCACCCCCCAGAGCTGGAATTTCCACAACATGCTGACGCAAATTGCTGCCCTCGGACAAGGAGAAGTCCTGTGCTGGGAATGTTTTTGATTTGATTGAAAATGCATGAGGCGTCAGAGAGATACTCACAAACAGGGTCAGCTTGACCTAGCCACTCAAGTGCTCAATCTCTTACGGTAGGATTACATTGCAGCGCTCCAGGTTAAATAAAGCTGCTTGCACCAAAAGTAAGTTAGGTTTCCATTCTTCTGCTAGCTGCTAGTGATCTCCGTCCTCCCATTACAGCAACCCCATCACAACCATTCTAGGGAACCACCTGGGGGAGATGACCCATGGGACAGAGCTGCTAACTGCAGGCAGCCCCTGGGAGGGCTGATGTTGCATAGATGGCCTCCAAGGGCCTGATGGTGGCATTCCCAGGTGCCCTCTGGCGGTTGTTCCTGTAACTACACCAGTGGGCTGGACACCAGGGGCAAGCCAAGAGAGGGCCCACGTGGCTGTCTGTGGTAGCCACAATTTTCTCACACCCCTTTCAAACACAGAACCACCCAATAGCAATCTCTGTTCTGTTATGACACTGCTGATCAAGTGAGTGGGACCAGAACAAGCTCACATGAGCCACGACCTTGGGCTCAAATATCTTCCACCAGCTCATATTCTACAGAGTTGCACAAGTCCTACAGGGTCAGTAGTCCAGAAGTAATGACAACCATCATCCTACAGACAAGAAAATTATAGACAGCTAAGGTTCAATAAAGTGGCTGGAAAGTGCTAGAATCTTAGACTTCAGGATATGACACTTGTGTTTAGTGGGGGAGGCCTAAGGCTGGAACCTCCCCACACTTTCCCACACCCATCACCGTCTCATGACCAACATTCAGAGGGACTCCAGCAGAACCTGCAGCAGTGGGGGAACCAAGTGTGTGCACAACAGCCAGTCAAGGATGCAGATAGGATCACAGAGGAAGGGGAGACCCTGCCCCTATAAACCTGCCCCAAGGGCATCTGCACAGCCTTTCCCATATGCTCCTGATCACAGCCACGCCTGAGACTTGCACCTTTTCAGAATAGCTGGAAACAAGCCAGGCAGTGCAGTGGTTAGAGCCCAGGTCAGGGAGGCCTGACCCAGGACTTCAGATCCTGCCTCCAGCCAGCCTCAACCAGGTTTGCCTAACCTCCAAGAGTGGAGCATCCCTTCCAGGGGAGCCCCTCTCCCCTCCTCAGCTGTCTGAGGCAACAGACAGGCACAGGAACCAGAATGGCACAGGATGCAAAATTCAGTTCCTCAAAGTTACTGTGGCCACATTTCAGGTGGGGTCTTCTAGGATATTTCCACTAATTGTAGAAACTTCTAGAGAACAATGCTGCTCTACAGAACCTGGTGGGGGCTTTCCCAGGCTCAGTTTGCTCATCTGTGAAACGGACCAACCTCATATGGCCAGGGGCAATGTGATCCTCCACACCAGGCTGAGTGCAGGCAAAGCACTTGGTAAAGACTAAATTAGTAGCACTGTCTTTATCTGTTACCCATGCTTCAAGGGTAAGTTGTGATCTTTGTAGATAACATTCCTAGGCAGACCACACAGGTGGGTAGTAAGGCTGCTGGCCTGATGCCAGCTCAATGTCACTATTTTCTTGCACTTTATTTATTTACTTATGGAAAGGAAGATTTATAGACAGAAGGAGAGATAGAAAAATCTTCCAGCTGCTGGTTCACTCCTCAAATGGCTACAAAGGCCGGAGATGAGCCGAGCCAATCTGAACCCAGGAGCCAGGAGCTTCTTCTAGGTCTCCCACAGGGGTGGAGGGTTCCAAGGCTTTCCCAGGCCAAAAGCAGCAAGGGAAGTGGAGTAGCCAGGATGCAAACTGGCACCCATATGGGAACCTGGTGCTTGCAAGGGGAGGATTAGCCAATTGAGCCATCATGCTTGGCCCTTTCCCATTTTTGTGGAGCAGTGTTATGATATAGCACTGGGCTCTCATGTTGGAGCACCAGATCGAGTCCTGGTTGCTCTGCTCTCATCCAGCTTCCTGCTGATAAACCTAGGAAAGCAGAGAAAGACAGCCTGTGACCCTGATGTAAGACAGCAGATGGAGTTCTCAGCTCCTGGATCTGACCTGAGCCATCATCATTGTGGCCCTTTAGGGAGTAAACCAGAGAGGGTAGATCTCTTCCTCTGTGTTTTTCTCCCTCACTATTGCTCTGCCTTTAGAAAGAAATAAAAATTAGGCCTGGGACAGTAGCCTAGTGGTTAAACTCCTGGCCTCACACGTGCAGGTATCCTGGGTGCCAGTTCTAATCCCGGTGGCCCCGCTTCCCATCCAGTTCCCTGCTTGTGGCCTGGGAAAGCAGCTGAGGACAGCCCAATGCCTTGGGACCCTGTACCCGCATGGGAGATCCAGAAGAGGTTCTGGGCTCCTGGCTTCAGATCAGCACAGCTCTGGCCGCTGCAGTCACTTGGGAAGTGAACCTGTCTCTCCTCCTCTCTGTATATCTGACTTTCCAATAAAAAAATTAAAAAGATATATATATAAAATAAAAACAAATGAAAATCTTGGAGCTAGTACTGTGGTGTAGCGGGTAAGGCTGTCACCTGCAATGCTGACATCCCTCATGGGCATTGGTTTGAGTCCACTTTTGACCCAGCTCCCTGCTAATGTGCCTGGGAAAATAGAAGATAGCCCAAGTCTTATACTCATGTAGAGACCAGAATGAAGTTGTGGGCTCCTGCTTTCAGCCTGGCACAGTCCTGGCCATTGTAGCCATCTCTCTTTCTCTCTCTCTCTCTCTCTCTCTCTCTCTCTCTGTTTGCCTCTACATATCTCCCTCTGTAGCTCTTTCAAAAAAAATAATAAAAAGACAGATAGGTATATCACTCCCTGTCATTAGTCCCCTGGAGGGCTAAACATAATGTAACTAACTTAGTTCAAGGGCAGAGCTGTGTAAGGGTGTAGGAAAGTACATGGCAGCTGCAAGCAGAAGAAAGTGCTTGAGATGCGGCACTTGGCAGCAGGTGTGAGCTTGGTACACATCTGTGGGGTGGAGGCAGGCAGCAGCCGGAGAGCTTCCCTGGAGAAGGCTTGCTTCTCTCACTGTCTGACCAACCCCTGGGAACAGGGCTGTGGGTTCAGCAGTTACTCAGCAGGGTGGGAGGGACCTGGACCTAGATGGGACTATAGGAACCTGGTTCTGCCACCATTCCTTGGCAATAACAGTTCCCAACTAGGAAGCAAGATCCACAGTTCTCAAAAGCTAGTCTTGCTGGGGTGGGCACCCAAGAAAACATGGGTGGTTCCCATGGCATCGGACACGGGAGGAGGAACCAGAAATGGGGTGAGGGTGCCATGCAGGTCTCTTCCCGTAAGCCACTACCCACTCCCTCCCTCCACCTGCTGCGCACAACCCGACGCAGGTATGTCACCAGGTCTTTACTGGAACCCCACCCTTGCCAAAGGTCTGTGTCACGCTCTTGTTCCTGTTCCGCCTACTCAGGCTGCTCTCTGGGTCCACTGGCCCCTGTCCAGCCATTCTGGACCAAACAGTGCCTTGTAGGGTAAGAAAGTCAGCTTACTTCCCAACAGCCAGACAGCCAGTGCCGGGCCTGGGCCTGCCCCCTTGGGGCCCTGGGGTGCTGGAGCCTGTCTGACTCTCTTGCTGTAATGCCTGCAACTACAGATGGCAGCTCTCAGAAGGGCTGTGGATGGGGGAGCTGGGAAACAAGGAGGGCCTTGGGGGGCTGTGGCCTCATAAGTGCAGGAGCCGGGTGGGGGGCCCTTCCTTAGCCCCCTACCAGGCACAGTCTGGAGGGAGGGCAAAAGAGGGGAAAGGCAGCCCTTGCCAAGCTGAGCTCCTGTGCACGCATACACTGCCCCCACCCGCTAACAACTAACATTTGTCTACAGCTTCACAGCCCATAAAGCTCGTTCACACGTCTGTCCGTTCCCATTCTGAGCGTGCGAGAGAAAGCTTGTGGTATCATCATCTCTGCTTTACAAATGAGGAAGCTGAGGCACCTACAGGTGTTCCCCATGGCAGGCAGGCCTCCCAGTCCAGGATGAGCAGTGGCTTTGCCCCCAGCCACCCTCGTAGTCTACCCAAAGGCTCTGTGAGCCAGGAGTGACCACAGCAACCCCACTCAGGCCCTTGCCAAATCTCGGTACCAGCCAGGTATTGACCAAAGTCCTGGAGGCAGGCTTGGGCCCCTGGAAAGGGAACTGGGAGCTGAGTCAGACCCCAGAGGGTGATGGAAGAGGGCAAACATGCAGCAGAGGGGAGGGGTAGGACCCAGTGGGGACAGATGGGTAGGAAAGGGAGAAGGCCCCAAATGTGGGCTCTCGAGTATGGGGAGGGTAGATGCGAAACCCAGGACAGACACTAACAAGATCTCTCTCAGGGCCAGGGGAAGAAAGGGGGCACGAGAGCAGATGCCCCTCCCAGATCTGGCCTGGCCCGCCCCCTCCTCAGCCTGTCTCAGCCCCAGGCTCTTTCAGCTCCCACCCCTACCCCCACAGCATGTGCATCCCAGAGCACTGAGCAGCTGCTTCCAACTCTTCCAGGCTCTGTGCTGCTGTGGCCACCCAGTGGTAAACCCCCTGAAGGGCTGAGGCTGTGTCTTTGCCTTCTGTAAGATGTCCCAGCCCCCAAACCCAGCAACCACCCTGCCCCAGTGGCTGGCAGCAGCACAGCATCAGGGTCTAGCTTTCCTGAATGAGCTGAGCTGGCTGGGCACACTGACCAGAAGGCAGCTGGGCACCAACCCAAGGGAAGGAGCGCGACACCAAGTAAGGGCATGCGCAGAAACACAAGGCAGGGCGGCTGGGGCGCTGCCTGCTCCCAATCCCATCGACCCCATCAGTGCTCTCAGACGGGAGCCTATGGAGGCCTGGAGTGCAGGCCAGGACCGTGGGGGCTGGGGTTGGCCTCTGGAGGAAGCAGGGAGGGGCGATGGGCTCCTGGCAGCTCTGAGCCCCCTGGAGCTGGTAGATTCTGATTCTCCAGAGACTCAGGGACAATTTGCTTTTTCACATGGGAGCTTTCACAGACACACCGTGGCGGGTGGCATCCACATGATGTCTAAACACAGATTCCACCAACGGTGTGGACCGACCGGTCAGCCTGCTCTGGGTTCTGGGAACCAGGCCCCTTCTCGGCGGCTAAGGGCATTTCACATGCTTTCTGAGCTGCAGCAGAAACCTTGGCCCTCGGTCTCAGAGCTCCCGGTGGGAGGGGGAGGTCACAGCTTGCACTGCTGCTCTCCTCTCCTCTGCCCAGCCCCAGCCCCAGCAGGCTCCCTACCAGGTCTCACGGCCAGTGCGGCTGCACAGGTGGCCTGGCCCAGCTCGTTGGTGGCGGTGGCTGTGTAGCTCCCGGCGTCAGCAGCTCGGGCTTCCCTGAGCAGGAGCGTGTGCCGCTCGCCTTCGGCCCGGATGAGAAAGCGGCCCTCGCTGCGCAGTGCCAACCCATCCTTGTGCCAGGACACTGTTGCGTTGTGGGAGACAGCAAAAAACTGGCCATCTGGGAAACCGTACCCCACGCTCTACCCATCCCTCTTGGCCCCAGGGTGTCCCAGGAAATCTCTCACAAGAGTCAAGGTGCCCCCTACCCCGGCCATGCAGTGAGTGACTCTGGGGGACCCCTTCCAGCTGGTTTTCCACACCTGGACTGCAGGCTCAAGTTCTCTGCGCCCCCACCCCAATCAAACTGCCACAGCTTACCTTGGGGTGGGGGGTTGGCTGTGACAATGCACTTGAGCAGCACGTCCACCCCCGGGGCCACCACCGCGTCCTGCAGGGGGATCTCAAACAGCGGGGCCTCCAGCGGCTCTTCTCCGGCAGACACATAGGAATCATCTGAAGACTCTGCTTACACAACATGGTGAATAGTGGGGGACTCCCATGGGGGCAACTTGGTTTGGGGGACAGGTATGAGGACATTGCTAACACTGCAGCCTAGGAAGGTACTCCTGGAAGGCAGGGATGGGGTGCTTCAACAGGACAGGACAACCAGGGCAACCCCGTAGCTAGTCTGCTCCAGCCACGGCCATGGTTAGCGGCCAGAGAAGCAGGGACTGTGTATGTGTGTCTTCTCACACAGCAGCAGCATCGCTATGCACAGCTCTTGGAAGACCTTGGATGACTGCACAAGTCTCCAAATGGACACAGAACAAGTGAATGGTAACCCAAACCCAGAGCAATTAACAATGGTGTCACAGTAACCTGTGGCAACTTGTTACTGTCTGACTCAAAATAGAGAGCAGCACGGGGGGTCTGCAGGGCCTAGGAAGACCAGTATCGATTCTGTCCATTCACTAAACAGTCACACTGTGCTTTCTACCCCCTGGACACTTCTATGGACATCAGGAACACACAGGAAATTGGACATGGGCCACACACACAGGAAGCTCCTCTACATAAAGGGCTAACATGATTCCATTGTGGATCTCTCTGGGTATGTTCTAATTTGAGGGGCCAGTGTTGTAGCATAATGATGGTTCAAGTTCTAGCTACTTCACTTCTGTCCAACCACCGTTTCATGGTCTGGGAAAGCAGCAGAAGACAGCCCAAGTGCTTGAGCTCCTGCCACCCACAAGAGAGACCCAAAGGGAGTTCCAGGCTCTTGCTTTGGCCTGGCCCAGTCCCCACCACTGCAGCCACTTGGGGAGTGAACCAGCTGATGGGAGACTGATCTCTCTCTCTCTCTCTCACTCTCTGTAACTCTGCCCTTTTTTCCTATACAGATAACTTCTGGGGCAGGAATTTGGTTTGGTGGTTAAGATACTGCTTAGGACATTTGTATCTTACGTTGGGTTTGGATTCTAATTCCTGATTACAACTCCCAACTAATTCATAACCTGGGAGGTGGTAGGCATTGTTCAAGTGACTGGGTGCCTGCCACTCCCATGGGAAACCTGGGATGAGTCCCCAACTCCTGCCTTCAGCCCCTGCCCAGCTCTGGTCGCTGAGGGCATTTGGAGAGTGAACCAGAAGATGGGAGAATTCTCCCCCAACATCCTGAACAAAGGGTTTATTTGAAAAGCTTACTTTGGTATCATTTTTTTTTAAATCAGGAGATTCTTTCATAATATATATCCCTCATGAGCTTATTTACTTATTTAAAAAGGCAGCATGAAAAAGAGATAGGGAGGAACAAAGAGAGAGAATGAGAAAAGAGATCTTCATCCACTCCCCATAATGGCCAGGACTTCCAGGACAAAACCAGGAGCCAGAAACTACATGGAGGGCACTCCCACTTGGGTGGCAGTGGCCTAGTACTTGGGTCATCGTCCTCTGCTGTCCCAGGCACATTAGCAGGGAGCTGGACTGAAAGCAAATGAGACTCAATCCAGCATTCCTATCAGGGCTCCCAGCATTGCACGTGGCAGCTTACCCTGCTATGACTTGCTATGCCACAACACCTGCTGCTGCATGAGCTTTTTGAAGACCCCTCACACTCCTGGTTTTCAAAAATTTTGTACCTAATAAACTATTTCAGAATGTTGTATCCAGGAACCAACCTTTCTTTTCTTTTGTTTTTTCTTTTCTTTTCTTTCTCTCTTTCTTTTCTAATATCCTCACATGAGCTAAGCACAGGGCAACATCCAAAGAAACCACAGGAGTCCCAATTCTGTTGTTTTCTAGCTACATAACCCTGGCAAACACTTAGCCTCCCATGTGCTGCCTGTAAGATGAAGGAGAGAACAGCCAGCACCTGGCAGAGCAGCATGCAGACAGAAATGAGAGGGTATCGGTACACGGTTGGGGGGATGCAGTAACGGTGGTTAGGAGGGGGATCTGATCTATGCTTAAGACCTTGAGGGAGCAAGACTGAGACACAAACTGACTGTGAGAAGAACATCATAGTGTGGTAAGGGCAATGACAGGGCCTATCAGCAGTCCTGGCTTAGAGAGACATCCAGCCCATGGGCGTGGATTCCTCCACCTTCCTAGAAGTGAACTTGCCAGGGATGGGGCATTCTCCTGTTAGGTCAGGAGATGACACAGGCTGGCATGTGTAGCCCCATGGGCCCTTTGCTGTGCCAGAATCCGAGGATGGAGAGAGGAGGCTGAGGCAGAGCATTCTGGCCACAGAGGGGTCAGGATTCCCTGCTGGCATGTAAAGTGCAAGAAGAGTTGGCCAAAGTTTGCCTGTGACAGCGACAGGACTAGCTATTGCCGGTCCCTCCCAGAGGGATGGAGAGGCCAAAGGGCTCCCTGGGCTCCCACCTGTCTACCCACCCGCCCCTGCCCCCTGCAGCCCAGTCTCACAATCGCTCTTTGACCTTGTTATGTAGTGGGCCACCAGCTTAGGGGTGACCAAAGTCCAGGGGACCTAAGGCATCTGGGTACCAGTCTCTGCTCATACCTTCCATCCAACCATCCTCATGAAAACACTCTGCCTCACCTTCAGCAGTTCTAGACAAGGACCCCCATGGGTCCTGCACCTGCCTGGAGCTGTCTCCTTTAGTAGATTGCAGCGTTAGAGCCATCTAGCAGCCCCAAGCTGCTGGCATTTTGTTCTCCCCAAACCCCACCCCCTGGGGCCCGGGCACCCACCCATTAAGTCTTACCGAGTTCAGGGGACATAGGCCGGGCACGGCGGCCTTTGCCTTGGCTGCGGACCCCTCTGCGGTCCCAGGGTCCCCATGGCCCGTCCTCCTCCGGCCCTCGGCGCAGTCTCTTCTCAGCCTCGGGCCCTACCCTGTTCTTCTCTAGAGTCTGGGGCACCGCAGCGCCCTCCTGGCCTGGCGTGGCCCAGGGCAGGAAGCGCACAGCCTGCGCCGGGGGTTCTCGCTTCCGACCCCCAGACACTTTCGTCCTGATTTCCGGCGTGTCGATGGTAGGGGGAGGCACGGGGCTCCTGCACTCCTGGATGGCTCTGCTTCGGGTCAGCGGGAACTGGTCCCGCCGTCTCACTTCCTGTTGCCGGCCTTCCCCCGGCTCCGTCCTGCCCACCGGCCCTCGGCTCCGTGTCTTCTCTGGCTCATCCCCGGGCTTTGCCGTGGCGCTCGGAGGAGGGGGCGACTGTGCAGCTACTGGGCTCACGGCCCGTGGGGTCTTGGGGGTGGAGGGCCGGGAGAAGAGTGGGGGCTCGCCGGGTTCTCTAGGGGATGGCGCGCGTTGCAACGTGGCGCGCAAAGACTCATGCGAGCGCACCAGCTCCTCACGCGACGTGGAGCGACGGATGCGGCCCAGCTCCTGGGCGAAGCGCAGCTCGAGGTCAGTGGCCGGGCTGCGCTGCCGCGTGCGCTCGTCCAATGAGGCGGCCTTTTGCTGGAACAAGCGGCGCCGCTCCGCCACGCTGCCCCGGGGCCCACGCAACTCCTCCTGCGAGGCCCCGGGCGTGCCCCACTGTGCGTCGCCCTCGGACTTGGGTTGATCCAGCGAGCGGGCCTTGCGTAGAGGCACCCAGGGCCGCAGGGGCGCCGGCGGCGAATCGCTGCGCTCCAGGCTGCGCCGTCGCTCCTCAAAGAACTGCAGCTTGTCCAGGATGCGGGAGCCAGCGCGCACCAGCCTGGGCGAGCGGCCCAGCGCCGACAGGCGGCCCGAGGTCTCGCTCAGGGGCGTCTGAGGCCTTGATTCTGCCGTCCCCGCAAGGGAGGATCCTGACGATTTATATTTTTTCCCTCGCTTCTCTTCGGAGGCGGAGGCTTCCTCCGGTGGTGCGGGCTCCTGGGTGCGCCGGTGGGGAGATGTAGGAGTGGCCGGGGGTTGGGCGCTGGGTCCCGTTGGAGACCGCTTACCCACCCGCGGGGACGGCGGGGGGAGCAGCGCTGATTTGGATGGGGGCGGAGGGGTCGGGCGAGGACGTGGGACTTCGCTGGCCGGCTGCGGCTGAAGGTCAGGTTCGTCCCTGTGTAATCCGCTCTGAGGAACGCTGCTGGGGGACCAAGAGGGGCAGAAGGTTCAGGGAGCCTCCCTTCCAAGGTCTCAGCTTAGGACAACAATTGGGCGGTGGATCATGCTGTGCAGGCTTGGGAGTGACATGGGTCAGACCCTCCTGGCCCCGCCCACATCCCCCCAAGAGGAGGGCACAGCCAGAACAGGTGCTGGGGAGAGGCCAGCGGCTCAGGCACCAGGAGACTGGGGCCGGTGGCTGGGGTCCAAGTGCAGACTCAGCCCAAGGGGCTCTGGCCAGCCCCCTCCCCCCAGCCCTCCAGAAGCTGGGAAACAGCAAAACTGAGCATGAGGGAGAGAAAAAGAATAAAGCTTAGAGAACTCAAAGGATGGAATGGTGTGGGCAGGCAGGAGGGTAGGATGGGAAGGGGGCCCTCTTGGGACAGTGACCTGCCACTCATTCCTGCCCCAGCAGGCTCCTGTTCATCCTCGACAGGACACACCCCCTTTCCAGTGCCTCCTTGCCAGGCACAAAGTCCCCACTGTTGGCACTGAAGGTGACAGCTAAGGGGTCCTAGATAACGGACACTGAGGAGGTTCGCACTCCCTGGCTCCACCTTAGGCTTTGTTCTGCCCCCTGGGAAATGGGATCTGAAGTCCTTGAGAACCCTTAGGAAACGCACAGAACCCCAGCCACCCCCGCACACGCCACCCGAAGGATCTGTTCAGAAATAACTCTGCTCCGAAATAACTCGCAAGTGGGCCTGAACAAGGGGGTGTGGAAGAAGAGGAAGGAGGATGGAGTCAGCCAGTACCCCAGTACCCCTGTCAGTAGCAAAGCTGTGAGTCCCAAGAAGTGGGCCTCAGTTTACCCCTTCTGGACCCTTGTGGGGGTGGATACCAAATATAAAAATCAGTAGGAAGGGGGAAATCTGTCAAAAGGAATTTAATAAAAATGTATGAAAGGGCTCATTAGAGGCTGTGTGCCGGGCGTGTACCCAGCACTTAAAAGGCACTAAGTCACTCAATTCTCGATGCAGTCCCTCCAGATGGGGGCTGAAGCACCCCCATTTACAGGCAGAGAAAACAGGTTTTAAGGAGCTTCAGCGTCCTACAGCTAGGAAATAGCTGATGCCAGGTAGTGCAAGCCAAGCCCTTGTTCCCCAGAGTGCCCAATGGACACCGAAGGGAGGAGAAAGATGAGGTACTAGCCAGGAACTTAAGTTCCAGGGGTGTCTGAGTGAAGATGTCCTAACCTACCCCAATCACCTCTGGCAGGGAGAATGGGACCTCCATGGGCATCCAGAGTTGCCTCAGGGTGGTAAAGAGCCTTAGCTCCACCCACCTCCTACTTGGGTAGGGCAGGTGACACAGAGAAATGGCCTGAGGCCTGCCAAGAACCTGGGGACAGCCCTGGAGGCCTCCTGCTGCCCATGCTGCCAGCCTCAGCTCCAGGCCAGACTCTGTACCGTAGCCATCACTAAGGAAATAGGTTCCTCCGAAGTTACCATAGCAACCCCAGGCTCTGGCTGCTGGGGCCTGGTGAGAAACAGGCGGGGAAGGAGAGGCGAGTCCAGGGCACAGGAGTGCCCAGTGATGCCAACAAGATCAGTCTGGGAGCCTTTGCCTGCTCCTGTCTGGGACCTAGCCCTCTCCCCATGCCCACCTCTGGTCACTACAAAGCATGCTCAAAATAAGCATCCCATCCCCGCATCAGAGCCCCTTCTCTGTTCTTCATGATGCTGCCACCCCAGCCTTATCTATCACCAGCCAGGCCCCTCTCTACTCCCCAAATGCCCCCATACCTCCATCAGCAGCCACTCCCCTCTTCTGCTCTCTGTATCTGCTAGCCCCCAAATTTCCAAACATGGCTCCCATGCATCTCAATCGAACACCTCCTCCACTCTGGGCCACCCCCTCCCAGGACACCCCTGAGCCCCACCCTCAGGGCGTTCCCCGCAACATCATCAGGAGCCCCCTGTGGCTGTCACTCTCAGCTCTCCACCTCAGCCCCTCCCTCTCCCAGCCCCAGCCTCCCCGCACAGCCCACATCCTGCTTCCCAGGCCACGCGCCCATCTGCCCCTGACCACCTCACTTTCTTCTCTCTCCGGGTTGCTTGCTCGCTTGCTCGCTCCCCTGGTCTCTCTCTCCCACTCTCCAGGGAGCTGCCGTGTGGAAAGGTTCTGTTCCTCCCAGAAAAAGGCCCACATGGGATCAGGAATGTGCAGGGAGACGAAAAGGCAGCAGCTGCTGAGACAGCAGGCACGGAGGGGGCCCGGGTTGGGGGAGAGGGAGGGAGGAGAATCCTGGGGACAACTGGGACTGGAATGGGCGAGGCAGGAGAGGGCCCCGGAGGAGGAGCTGGAGCTGCTGGAGAAGAAGAGGAAGGGACAGAGGGGTCCACAAGACCATGGAGATGGCACGCTGAGCCAGGCCAGGTGGGCGCAAGAGGATGTGGGCGGTGATGGTGCTGGAGCAGGTGGGAGGAGAGAGAATGGGGAGCCGGGCCAACGTTGGAAGCAGTGCTGGGAATGAAGTGCAAAAAACTGAGATGGATGGGACCCGGGGAGGTGGCATAGGGGTGGATGGAGCAGTGAGGGAGCAGCATGAAACAGCCATGGTGAGATGGGGCAGGACAGGCCCAGGCGAGGCCATTACTTACACGTGGATTGAGAGCGCTCGTCCTCTGTACAGGCTGAACGCGCTGCCGTACAGGTCACTGGCCACCGAAAGGCTATCCTCTGACCCCCAGCTTGCGCCCACCAGATTAGCTCGAGACGCCCGCACCAGCGGCTCCACCCCCAGGTGCCGTGGCCCGGCCCCGGTTGCCTGTGCTTGCCTTGGGCTGCCTGGGAGATGGCAGATGCCACCCCCGCTGCCCGCTTCCTGCTCCACGACCGTCTGCCCGCTGCCCCACCAGCTCACTTGCTCCTCTGAGGTGCCTGTCACGGAGGTCGGGGGTGTGTCCAAGGAGGTGCCCACCAGGGTGTCAGAGCCCCCTAGAGAAAGGAACGCAATGAGATGGAACCCACTCCTCCAATACCCACATTGTGATGGGAAGCCCGCCTCTCCCACCCCCTGCCAGCTCTGGGAGCACCCAGGGGTCTCACCCGTGGGTGTGCTGAGGGCCCCGTCATCCTGCAACTCCAGGCGCTGGGTCCCTTGTGTATCACTGATGTCATCGTCAGCCGTCTCCGAGTCTGCAGAAGGGGTCTGTGTGGGTGGGGCCCGCCTCCCTCTGCCTCCCCCAGAGCAGGCTCCACGGGCTCCTAGCACCTAGCCTTCTTCCCTCTTCTGCACCCCATGTCTCCTTCCTTGCCTAGCCCATGCCTCTCAGGGTAACCCCTCCCATGCCACCTCCGGACCCCTGGTTACTCACCCTCTGCTCCATGGGGCCCTCAAAACTTTCCTCCCCCTCCCTCTCAGAGGCTCTCATCCCTCCCCTTCCCTTACCAGTGAGAGTTCAGTCCCGTGCAGTGTGCCTCCCCCTAAAGCCAATAGACCCTAGCTTCTGAGGCTCTCAAGTCAGGATTCTAGAGGCCCCCAGGAACAAAGGGGCGTCACCTCTGAGCTGCATTGCAGGGCACTCAGCCCACCGCAGGGCCAGCCTGTCCTCCACCCCAAACCAGCCGGAAGGCCTCGAGGGTCAGCTGAGGCAAGGTGAGGAGAGGCCAGGACCAAATCAAGGGGAAGCCGGGGTTGTGGGGCTAGGGCAGGAGCCAGTTTCCTACCGTAACTTTGCTTTCTGCAGGAGCGGAAAACTTCGCTTCCATAGGAGCAGCAGGAGAGAGACATGGACAGACTGTTATCAGAGCGTTTGTGGGACAGGGCGTAGAGGGCAGGGGGCACGGAGGGGCGTGAGGGTGCCCGGTGCCCAGCGATGCCCTGTGGGGATGGCCTGGGAGAGACAGCTCAGATGTGCCCAGCTCTGGGCACATCTCTGCCAGCTCTGTTGATTGGTAATCCCACGTTCCTCCAAGATTCTGGTCCCCTTGGCATTGCTTGGTGCGCCCACGGACCACACACACACACACACACACACACATATCCCTGCTAGTGCTCAACTCAGCCACACGCCTGGCCTCTCATTATGGGTCTTGCCAGCCCTCTGTGACAATATTTGCAATGCATTTGCCCCCTCCTGGCTCCCACACCAACCCTCTTCACTTGTCTACACCCTGATGTGACAGACACCTTCCTCAAATGGTCTTCTCTTGGTCTAACACCCAGCAGTTAAATGAGGGGGGAGATGAGAAAACAAAGGGGGTTCCTGGGCTTATTTTCTATATCCCCAGACTCCAGCAGGTTCTGTGCCTCAGTTTTCCTCTGGGTACCACGACAGGCAGAAGCTATGGATCTATGACATTCGCTTGGCTCCATAGGTGAACAGAGTCCCAGGGGGTGGTGGCAGTGGGGTACGCTAGGAATCACCTCCCTGCTGGCCAGGTCCCTCTCTGAGCTGCAAAGCACAGTGAGGAGGAGGGAACCTTCTTGCATGGACAGAAGTGAGTGTGGGGGTGGAGAGGGGCAAATCACTTGGCTGTCTTCCAGGCCTTGATGCCTCCCGAGGGGACACAGCCCAGTGAGAGCACAGACATGCAGCTAAAGTCAGCACGCCCTAGTCCACGCACCATGGGTGAGGCGGCCAAAGGCCCGGCGGGAATGGCCGGTTTTCTGAAAGACAAAAGCCAGAATGAGTTGCTGAGGGGGGCACAGCTGGCTCCTGAAGTCCCCCTGCACCTCTCAGTTATACCTGCTTGCCCAGGCCCAGCTGATTCCAGGGCCCAGCCAGTGTGTCTTGTGTTTGGGGAGGGGCGGTTGGGGTTGGGAGGAGGGGGAGGTGCTGGAAGTGGAGGAAGGAGAGGGAAGGCAGCAAGGCTGGACTTGGGTACCTTCTTGCTGGACCAGGACCCAGCAAGGACTCCAAAACAGGAGGCCCGGGGGCCAGTAGTCGGGATGACCCGGAGGGAGGCTGGTGGGGGAGGGGCGCTGTGGTAACCGGGAGGATGGAGATCCTGGCCACTGGGGAGAGGACAGACACCTGGGCTAGGTGTCAAGCAGGCGGGGAGAGGGGTGGAGAAGCTGATGGAGGACATAGGTCTCCCAAGGGCCAGGGCTCCAGGGACGCAGGCAGGAGGCCCCAGTACGCAGGCGACAGGGACAGGGACAGGGTGTGGAGATTTATTCAGTGGAGCTCTCAGGAGCTCCGGAAGATGGAAGGCTCCGGGCTGGGTGGTGATGGTGGTGGGGACGCCGAGGAAAGCCAGGCGGGGATCCAAAGGGTGGGACAGAGGCTGGCGAAGCAGCAAGAGGGCGCCCCGCACCGCACGCTGCAGCGGGGCGGGGGGCCTGCCCCGGTGGTCGCGGGCATATGGGGCTGTGTGTGTGCGGTGTGGGGGGTGGTTCTTGGAGGGAGGTCTGTCCTTCAGCGCAGGGAGGGGCCCGCGCACCCCGCCCGCAGGCCGGGGCGTCCTCCCGCCTCCCGGGGATCGCGGAGCCGGGGTGGGGCAGGTGCAGCGCTCGCGCCCCTTCCCCGGGGCCAGCCGCGGCGAGCCGCCCTCCCTCCGGGGCGCCCTGCCCTCCCGGCCCCTCCCGGCGCCGCCCGCCCCCGGAGCCCTCACCTGGAAACGCTTCTTCACCCACAGCTTCTTCATGGCGGGGGAGGGGGCCGGGCCGGCGGCCGGGCGAGGAGGGGACGGCCGGGGGCGGGGCGGAGTCGGAGGCGGGGCCGGGGGCGAGGCGGGGAGCGGGCGGGAGCGGCGCTGGTGGCGGGAGGACGCGCGGGGCCTCGGCAGCCCGGGTGGGGGTAAAGGAGGCGGCGGCAAAGACGGCGGCGGCAGCAGAGCCCCTCCCCCGCCAGCCTGCACCCCCGCCGGCACCCCTTCCCTCTCTTGCCCACAGTCCTGGTGTCCTTCACCTGCCTCCCACCCCAAGCACCCGGTCCCTTCCGGAGCACTCCCACTCTGCATTTGCCTCCCGAGCCATGGGCACGCGGGGAAACTGAGGCACATAAAGGGGTGCAGTGGTCTCTCCCCCAGGCCGCTCTCCTTGGCAGCCCAATGCCATGCGGCCTCTTCGCCATGTCTCCTCACCCTACCCCCCTTTTCTCCTTCCGCGAGGCCTCTCTGGAAGGTCAGCGCACAGCATCTCCACTTGCTCACTCCACAAACATGCGCACAGGGCCTGTGTGCCAGGCAGGACTGAGCCGGCTGCGGGAACCGCGCCGGATGGAGACGCCTAGGTCATATGCGCAAGGGTAAGCAGGACCCCTAAGGGTTGGGGCTGAGTACTGACGTGGAAGCAGCCTACAAAAGCCCTCCCATGATCCCCAGGAAGGCCAGAAGAGGGCTTTTACCTGTTAGCCAGTTTCCAGCCTCCATGAGCACACACAGGTGCACAAGCTAAAGTGCCCCCAGGTCAAGTGCCCCCAGGTGCCCCTAGTGAGCCACGTCCTCGCACACAGATGGCCACTGTCATCAGATTTGTGTTCCTCCCCACACCACTCCGCCTGCGCCTCTTGCAGCGTCATGCGTGCCTTGCATATGCAAGCCCCCTTCCCCCACTAGTCATCATTATTTCTAGGTTTCTTTAACATTTACTGAGTGCCAGGTACCTTACAAATAGAACCTCATTTGCAACAACCCTGAATGCTTGAAATGCATGGCAGCACGCCCATGCCCATTGAACATGACAAACAGCCGAGGCCAGAGGAGTACTTTCCTGGAGCCAGAGTCCCACAAGTTCCAAGATTTCACCTGGATCCGAGACCAGAATGCCCATCCCTGCACACACAGGCACTGCCCTCTGAGCTGTGACCACAGTCCGGAGCTATGATGAACACTTGTCATACTTGGGATGTACCATTGGGCTAAGGTTTTTTTTTTGGGGGGGGGGTGCTAAGCACTTTGTAAGCATAAACTCTTCTAAACCTCACAGCAAGGTGGGAGACAGGCACAGAGTATAATTTGCCCAAGGTCACACAGCCAGTAAATTGAGGGATCCAGATTCTATGATTGGATTATTGATCACTCCATCATAAAGCTTCAAGTGCTGATTGGTAATGAGTCCCTTAACCTTGTTTCTTTAAAGCCTGTGTCTAAAAAAAAAAAAAAAAAAAAAAAAAAAAATACAGGGACAGACCAATGTGTTGTGTTCAGCTGTATCATGTTTGGGGTGGGGCCAGCAAGCTCAAGTTCAGTCACCCACAACAGCTTCTGCCTCTCTCTCTCTCATTGGGTTTCTGCTCAACTCCAAAAGTGATACGACTCTGTGATCCCTTTGTTGCAGAGTTTAAAGTTGTGTTTTGCACTTTCTGGACACACATGGATGTTCTTGTTTTCCAGATGCCAGAGGCCAAGTTAACACATCCAAAGGCATGTGCATTGAGTACATGTGTGTGCCCACCCCATTCCAGCCAGAGGGAACCAGCTACCTGCAGGCACTCTCCCTGTCCACCCTCAAAGACACCCACTCACAGAGAGGGGAGCCATGTGTGAAGAGGAGGAGGGAGTAACTTGAGCCTCTCTTCTCCAGGAGAATCCGAGGGACTGGCACATTCCGTAGCAAAAATAACCAATGGGCAGCAGGCGTGAGTGACGGGACAGCTGGGCCCAGGAGGGGCCAGCAGGATTCTGTGTTCCTGCCCTGGGCCTGTGTTGCTTAGCCCTAGAGGACTGGTCTGGCCTGACTGGCACACACTCTCAGGGTGGGCCTTTGCAGCTGCCTGCACCCTCCCATCCCCTGGTCATTGTTGTGTTCCCCCATCACTTTCCCAAACCCCAATTTCCTGCTTGCCCTGCTGACATTTCCCCTCAGCCAGATGTGCTCCAATCCCCATGCCATACCCTATCTCTTCCTCTTCCCTTAGTCACCTCTCTTTCCTGCCTCAGTTTCTCTCTTGTTTTCTTCTGCATATCTGACATCCTGTAGTACTGGCTTCTTTTCTATGCTTGTCTCCCCTGCCCCAGAAAGCCAGAATAGTGGACATGCAAGCACTAAATCTTCCTGGGATAGTTCCCTTCACCCTGTCCTCCCCTCTTTTCTGCCCTGACCCACACCCTTCCCCAAGAGGCAGCTGGTGGAACAAGCATGTCCCGTTCTGCCCAGGATCTGCCCGGGAGGCCCTGCCCTGTGTCTGCAAAGTCTCCTGCAGAACATGGGCAGATTCCTCTGGCTTTTCTGCTCCCACTTGGGTGCTTCCTCTTCTCCCCATGATTGGCACTACACATGAAGGGACAGCTACACTCTCAAGACCTCACCCTTGCTGTAGAGATCCTTCATCCAAACATGCCAGGATCCAGGTGAGAACTGGTACCTCTGCCACCTTTCCCTCCCTCATCCGCATTTACCTTCTCTTCCAGTATCTCTAACTGTTCCTTTCCATGCTTTCAAATCCCCAGGATGGTTCACTGTTGTCTGTTGGTCTTTGGCCCCTCTGACTGACACCAAACCCTGGCCATCAAGTCCCATCTCACATCCCCTGGGAGCATCTTCAGCTCGCCTGCCCCTCCCGCTGGCTGCGCCCTCTGCTTCTTATTCCCTGTGCACCAGTGCAGGCCTCCTTTTCCCGCCTCATGTGACCCAAGCTAAGAGTGAAGTGCTTGGCTCTGCTCAGCTGATTTGCACATGGCTCCTTGACTGTGCAGGTAGGGGAACCTGAAGTTTGGAAAGAGGAAAACACCTGCCCATCCTCTCACAGAGACTAAGCCACAGGTGGATTTGTGGCCATGGATGGGAGAAAGATGGCTGGTGATGAGAAATCCTTCATATTCTCCTAGGAAAGGTAATGTAGACCTAAGCCCGGAGACCCAGACTGCAGACCCAGTCCTGTCACCTCACCAGTCACATGGCCTTGGGCAGAGTTCCTGCTCTGGACCCCAGGATGCTCAAACACAGTCCTAGTAGTAACCTAACACATGTTAAGGCTTCTATAGGTACCCTGTACCTGTCATCTTCATCTCTTTCATGCCCTAGTCTTTCCTCTATATCCCCAAGCTCCCCTACTCCAGTCACCCATCCTCCTGCCTATGTGCTCGAGGCCCAGCCCTTCTGGGCCAGGCCAACAGCCCTCCATCCTTGAGCTGGCATCTCGGGCTGTAGGTGTGCCAGGAACCTCAGCATTGCTCTGTCTCACTGAGCCAGGGAGCCATTCCAGCCAGGAAATGGCTTGTTTCCCCTCTGGAGCCAGGTCCTTGTTTGGCTTCCTCGAGTGCCCTAAAGTCCTGCTGCTGCCTCTTCCAACCAAGCACATGTACCATGAGTGAGTGTGTACCATACTGAGCTGCTCTGGGCCAGGAGCTGCCCCTGGGCAGGGGGTGAAAGAAAAGAGAGGAAGACAGACCCACATAGTCTATCCCTAATGCTACCAAAGCTGTGCCCTTGTCCCAGATCACATGGGAAGGACCTCACAATTCTGGGAGAAGGTTTTGTACTGGGGCAAGTTGTCTGTGGGAAGCCTGTCCCGCCACATCCTATCTGTGCAGGCAGGACGAACTGGCAAACAGGGCTGGCTGTAGGACCCAATGCGATGCCTCAATTGATTAATCCTCTACCTTTAAGCACCAGCATCCCAAATGGGCACCAGTTCATGTCTCAGCTACTCCATTTCCCATCCAGCTCTCTGCTTATGGCCTGGGGAGGCAGTAGAGGATCACCAAAAGCTTTGGGATCCTGCACCTGTGTGGGAGACTTGGAAGAAGCTCCTGGCTTCAGATCAGCTCAGCTCTGGCCATTACATCCAATTGGAGAGTCTCTCTTTCTCTGTAAATCTGCCTTTCCAATTAAAAAAGAAAGAAAGAAAGAAAAAAGAAAAAGAAAAAGAAAAAGACTCACTGCAGCCCAATCACTTTCCTGTTTTCCTGCTCTAAGACACATGGCAAAAGCCCTTCCACCACAACCTAATCCTATGCCCCTCAAGCGTGCCAGCCAAGAGCAGCCCAGGCTAGACACTGGCCCTTGTTGCTCTTGTCCTGGGTACACTCAGCTTTACCCACCAGAACAGACCCAGACTGCAGAAGGGTGAAGGAGACAGCCCCCATGGAGTGCACTCTTCCGACAGGCATGAGGGCCCGGGTCAGTCCAGGTAGCTCCCAGCTTTAGAGATGCCAGGCTTGGACTCACCCTGCAGCAGCCCCTCCCCAAACACTGGGCAGTGCCTCACTCGCTCTCTCTCTTCTCTAGAAACTCTTAAGTAGTAACAAGCCCCCCAGGAGCCCAAATCAGGAAGACCAGGGTATGTTCTCAGATAACCATGACTGGCTGCATGTCCAAGGCAGCACTCGCTGCCTCCCTTCTGAGTCACAGGGTCCCCTCTTCCCCTCCTTCTGACCCACTGTGCTCCTTCCCAACTGTGAACAGGTACATCCACCACACTCCTTCTCAGGGCTTCCCTTTTCTTCCCTAACATCTCACCCCTGGTGCTTTCTCATGCTGAGTCTTATGTCCTGGTGGTCTAAGATAAACAAGGAGTCTGTCCATTTTCCATCTCGGCGTTCCACCAGCACCTCAGGCTGCCCCTGGCCAGGTGCTGGGGGAACCGGCGGAAACCAACCTTGACCTTCAGTGGGTTTGCTATGACTCCACAGCCAGTAGAGAGCCAGTGGCTGGAGAGTGGAGCAGGGTGGACATGGTGGGGCTGGGCGGAGGGGCCAGCCCTGCTCTGTTGCCAGCCTTTTTGCTGTTGAGGACCAGCATGCTCATGTCTGCTCCCTAGGTCCTAAAGGTTCACTTCTGCCCACCACACGTCCCTGGAGGACAGGTGCCTTTGGCAGATGCCCGGGACTACTCCTCCCTCCACCCTACCTCCCTGCCAGCATGCCAGCCAGAGCCTACTCATTCCGAGGCATGTCTGCCGAACAGGCACACCTTGGCCAAGATGAGAACCATTTGACCAAGTCAAGGACTAGGGAAACCAAAAAGGAAGCCCCAGAATTGAACCCAGGAGAACCTGGCCTTGCCTGGCCTGGCTGAACCACCACCCCGCAGTCCTACCGGACCATGAGCATACAGCCTGGGTTCTAGAACCTTCCTTCTGCTTCACTCCATCCCCCCAGACTCCAGGTCTGGGGCAGGGCCCAAGCTTTGGCTTGGAGGGTCCCCCTTTCCACAACTTCTGACCACACCTGGATCCTCAGGTACACACTGCTCAGTATCCTGCTTGTGTTTGCCCACACACACACACATACACCGGGAGTCCAGAGACCCCACAGTTTGCCTGCATACACACATGTACGGACATATACATGCATGCACAGGCACACATATACACACATGTGTGTACACAAGCACATGTACACACAATCACACATGTATGTGAATTCTCATGTACACACCTATGTCATGTCCACAGGGCCCTAGCCGTCACTCCAGCTCCTGTCATTCTGGGCCCTCTTCCTATATGTTCACCCACTGGCCTCTTTTATCCTGCCCAGTGCTTAGCCCACGCCCACTGTGCTGCTACAATGGCCTGCCAGGGGTCCAGCCATCCTGTCAGCTGTGCAGCTTGGACCAACGTAGCTTCCCCCTACTTTAGATTTGTACCACACAGGGGGCCCAGGCTGATTATGGGATCACTGACAAACTCCATTGACTGCCCTCCCACCCGGGCAGGAGAGGGGCAAGAGTTCCCCAAGAGACTCAGGAGTGTCTCAGGCTTGGCTGTTCACCTGCCGACCCTTGACCTCTGTTCTGGCCCTAGGGAGCCTCTCTCCTCCCAGTACCCAGTTCCCTGCACTTTTCTGATGTGCAATTGGAGGCCTGAGATGCTGGCCCGCAAGGGAAGCTGGAAAGAGGGAAGAGGAAAAGGGTGCTTCCCAGCCTGATTCTGGCAACCTTTGACCACCCTGGCCAGTGGTGGCCCCTCCCCAGTCCGGAATTACCTGCTACCTCCAGTACGGTGAGCACAGCTTCGCAGGAGGCCCGGCCGCGCTCGTTCTGGGCCCTGCAACTGTACACGCCAGCGTCCTGCACCCCGCAGCTCCGCAGCCACAGGCAGCTGGGCTCCGGGGCCGGCACCGGCAGGAGCTGCCCGTCCCGGAACCAGCTGAGGCTGGGCTGGGGCGTCCCGCTCACCACCACCCGCAGCCGCACGTCGCTTCCCGCACACACGGCCGCGTTCCGAAGGGGCCGCAGGAAGACCGGCGCCCCGGCCCCTCCGCCAGCTCCCACCTTGGCCCTCTTCGGGGGCACCCCGGGGCTGGGGGGTGCCCTCGTACCCGCGTCCTCGCTTCGCGCGCCCCGGGCTCTTTGCATGGCCTCTGCTGCTGTTGGTGGTGGTGGGGGATGGGGACGCTGGAAGGGGGCGGCCACGGGCACGCAGGGGCTGGTGCCCAGGGAGACCGTGGTGGGGGGCCGGCGGCTGGCCTTCCTGCTGCCCGCCCGCCTTCGGCCTGTGAGACCAGAAGGTCACCGGGGCGGCTGCCCGTTGCGCCTCGGGGGCTATTTTTAGGCCCCCCGGCTCAGGTTGCGAGGGAGCTGTGCAGGGAGGGGGCAGCCGAGGAGGGGACTTAGCCTTCACTCGGCTCCTTCTTTCGCCCCCATCGTCAGCCCGACTACAGAAGTCCCTGAGGCCTGATTCCAGGTCCCCCTCCCCGATGGTGTGCCTGTACCCCCAGCCCACTCCGCCCCCATTTGCATTGCATAGGAGGGAGTCGGGTTACCCTGGCTCAATCCCAAGTGCCTCCTTTGCCCCCTCCCCTTGGGCCCGGGTCCCCAGTCTCCGTGGACTGGGGTAGAGGAAGAGGAGCGAGGTGTGAGCTGGCCCATGTGGAGATCAGAGAACCGGCAAGAGAGGCCCGGGACTGGCCTGGCACCTCCATGACAGCGCGTGAGTAGTAAGACCAGGAGCTTGGCAGGTGGATTCAAGCTTCCAGTTGGTCCACCCCCACTTGCTCTCTCAACCTCCAACGATAGCATTAGGCAAGAAAAGAAAGGGGAGGATATTACCAGCAGGACAAAACAAGAACCTGACGCAAGTGGAGAAAGTGCTGGGAGCCAGAAGAGGTGCGCAGGGGATGAAGGCAGGTGGGTGGATGAGGAAGGAAAGAGAAGTGGGGCTGAAGGAGGAAGCGCTGGTGCTGAAATCTCTATCCTGTGGGCAGGGGGTGCTTTAAGCGGTAATGGAGAGGGGTTCTATTTCCCTTCATCACCTGTGTGAGGGGTGGACCAGAGGTGGGAGGTGGGCCAGAGGGGTGCTTCTCAAAGCACAGGGCCTGCCTCTTGAAGTACAGATTTGCAAGCCCCACCCCCAGAGATGCTTGAAGGAAATGACTGGGGAGGAGCCAGGAATCTGCTTATTTAATAAGTGACCCAGGTGTCCAAGGTGGCACTTTGAGAAGCAATGACATTGGATATCTGTATCTATATATCACTGTCACTATATCACTATCACTATGTCTATGTCTATGTCTATATCTATATCACTACCTGAAATATGGGGAGAACCTCCCATCTACTAGCTCAGTTCAGACACCCACACCAGTAAAGGCTGGAATGGACCAAAACCAGAAGGCTGGAACTCTGCATCTCTCACGTGGATGGCAAGGACACAGCTCCTGGAGCCATCCCTTGCTGACTGCTAGGGTGTGTATTCACAGGAAGCTGGGATGAAGAGCAGAGCTGGGACTCAAACCCAGGTCCTATGAATGAGATGTGGGCATTCCAAGGAGTGGCTCACTGCTGTATCAAGCACTTGTGCCTACTGTGTTTTAGCTATTTCTTAAGAAAGATTTGTTTTATTTCATTTATTTTACTTAAGAGGCAGAGTGGCAAAGAGAAAGGGAGAGACGGAGGTAGAGACCTTGCATACCCTAATTCATTCCTCTTGCATGGCCATAATGATGAGGGCTGGGCCAGGCCAAAGCCAGGAACCAGGAATTTCACTTGAGTCTCCCACCTTGATAGCAGGGGTTCAAGGACATGGGCCATTTTCTGCTGTCTTCCCAGGCACATCAGCAGGGATGTGGGTCAGAAGCTGAGCAGCTGAGATTTCAACTGTTTCTCCAATAGGGAATGCTGTGTTGCTGGCTTAACTCACTGTTGTTACACTATCCCTGGTCCCCAGGACCAGATTTATTTATTTTTATTTGAAAGTCAGATTTACAAAGAGAAGGAGAAACACAGAGAAAGAGCTTCCATCCACTGGTTTACTCCCTAAATGGCTGCAATGGCCAGGGCTGAGCCAATCTGAAGCCAGGAGATAGGAGCTTTTCCAGGTCACCCACGCAGGTGCAGTGTCACAAGGCTTTGGGGCCGTCCTTTACTGCTTTCCCAGGCCACAAGCAGGGAGCTGAAAGGGAAATAAAGATGCTGGGATATGAACCAGAGCCTGGATGGGATCCCAGTGCAGGCAAAGCAAGGACTTTAGCCATTAGGCTACTGCACTAGGCCCAGGACCTGTTTATATATATGATCTTTATATAGTTTATTAGGGTGAGAAGGGTCAAAGGCTACAGGAAAGTGGATCAAACCATTGTTTTCACATTCTCTTTTTTTTCTTCCTGTATCTGGGGGATGGGGAGAGACAAAGGGAGAAACCACACCCACCCTCCCAACCATCCCAGGGTCCCCAATGTGGGGCATACTCCGAGGGCATTGCTCAAGTGTTTTCGATAGTTCAGTTGTTCTAAATTGAGGCTGATCTCGCCATTCCAAGCATGATGAAATCTCTTCAGAATCTACTGGCTGACATAGTCCACCTTAGCATCTCCACTTGCCCAGGTTTTCACTGCCAACCCTTGGCTGGGCTACTTGATCAATTTGTTCTGTCTCCTGTTGTGGTACCAGGTGTCCTATGCAGGCTCCGATGTACTGCCATATCCTCCATGTGCACCTGGATATGCTGTCCATTGCCCTCTGTCTGAGTCACAGAGGAGGCTCAGCTCTGACACAAGCACTCCACGGTCAGACCATGGAACCTGCACTTCACTTTATGGTTGGGGACCTGATTCCGGCCGTTCGATTGGGGGAGATCCCCAAAGAAACTTCATCTGAAGTGATCTCAGACCAGATTCTTGGGTGTGCTTGCCAGTACAGTGTCCCATACAGTCTCTATCAGCCTATACATATTCTGGTTGTTGCAATTGCTGGGTCAGTTCTGCCTTCAGCCCCATCTTCTACACAAACCAATGGGTGTTGGAGTCCATCCCAATCCTGCCCGCCATACACTTGATCATGTAAACCAGTGGGAACTGCAGCCTAGATGGGGTGACTCCCAATAGTCCTCACCAGACCCGCCCCCACCCTGGTTCCCATGCTTGCCAGTATGTACAGTAGATTGGTCCAGTCTGTCCCACATCCCATTCAACTCTCACACTTGTCGATGGGCATTGAAGCCTAGTTCATCCCAACCAGCCCCACTATCCTGCCCACTCACCTGCCAATGGGTGCTACTCTCTGTCTAGCCATGCCTGCCTGAGTCCTGGTTCTCATGCTCACCAGACAGAGTGGGATCCCAGGAGGGAGGTGCCCACTGTTTCCTTCCTGGGCTCACTCCCATTCCCTGATCATGCACTCTCCAGATGGTTCTGCAGTTTAACTTGACAGAATTAACCCCCATACCAGCATCTGCTAGCTGATACTGCGGCAGAGCCCAACCAACCCACACCCAATCTGACCTAAGATTGCACCAGTAGGAACAGTCAACCCAGCCTGGATTTTCCCTGGTCCAGCTTACATGAGGCCTACAGGTGTTGTAGCCTTGCCCGGTCTGGTCTGTCCCCATCCCAGCTCACGCTTTCCAGTGGGAATGGTGCCAGGACCAGTTTTTAAAGTGCAAATGAGGACTTAGTGATAAACCAGTTCTATGTCTTGAGTATGGTGGTGATCACAGGCACAGACCCAAATAGTAAAATTGCACAGGACTAAAAGTGCATACCTACATACATACCACTCACTGGTGCTCATGAGAGACAGACTGAGTGTAGAATGGGCTGGGCTATGTTTTGGCTCCCATTGGGCCACATAAGAGCTATATCAGGGAGTGGACTAGATGTGGCTGGGCTGTAACCCTCAACAGTAAGAACTGGATTAGGTATGGGCCAGTTGGGCAAGGCTACTGTTCCTACCAGGACAGGAAGTGGACCAAGTCAGTCCGGACCAAGGACCCACTGGTGTGTGCAAGATCTGCCACTGAAAGGAGACCCCATAGAGAAGCTTGGGGAAGTTCTTTGTCAGGGTACAGTTCCTGCAGGTAAGCACAAGAACCAAAGAAGGAGCAACCCAGAGCAGACCAGGTTACAGTACCTGCCAGCACACATGTGGCTCAGGTATGGACGCGAATCAGGCTGCACCAGTTCATAGCACCCACTGGCAGATCTGAGAATCAGAATTGGCTACAAGACAGGTTGGGTCTGGCCACATCACCAGCCAGTTCACGTTAAAGCCAGGACTAGGGGCTAACTGTGCTGGGTTGGGTGGCAGCTCCAGCCAATGTGAGCTGTAACCAGGGCAGACTGGGCCCAGACAGGCTAGAGCACCTGCCAGCAAATGTCAAGGTAAGATGGGTCATACCAGACTGGGCCACAGCATGCCACCAGCATGCATAATACCAGGACAGGGGGTGAGCCTACTAGGCCAGTAGGGGGAACTCCACTGCTAGGCTACAACTCATGCTGGTGTACATGAGAGCTGGAACTGAGAGCAGACCAGGGTTGGCAGGGCTATAACACCTGTTGGCCTACATGTGAACTACGTTAGAGGGAGAGCCAAACTGGGGATTGTATCTACTGGTATAGGCATGAACCAGAATAACGGTAGGTAGGTGGGGCTTTGCTGGGGGCAAGTCCTGCCAAACTAGGCTGAAGAACCACCTGGAGAGTGTGAGATCTGGGGTAGGAAGTGGGTCCAATGGAGAAGTTGTGGGTTCCTCTCTGATGGGCTGAACTCCCACTGGTGAGCATAAGAACCAGGACTGAGGATGGGCCTGGATGGACAGGCACTGGCATCGGCTGGCATGAGTGTGTGCTGGAAGGTAGAGTCAATTGGGTGGAGTTAGCCTTCAGTGCCCAATGATGTGTATAAGATTTCAATGGGATATGGGGCAGACCAAACCAGTCCACTGCACATGCTGACAGGAACAGGAACCAGAGCTGCGGAATCAGTTCAGTGGGGGTTATTGGAGGTCTCTCTGACTGGGCTGCATTTCCCCCTGTGGTACGTGGGGGTCAAGTGTGTGTTAGGCAGGGCTGGGCTGGGCCACAGCACCCATTGGTTTGCTGAAGATGGAGGGTAGAACAAATTGGTCAACCCCCAGTGAAGCTTGATGGCAAATTTCTGGGCCAATGAAACTCAAATGTGGACTATGACAGCCAATCGCCTTGCAAGGATTTCCTCATCTGTGGAGCAGCGCTATTGGTAGCATCTCAGAACTATCAAAAACACATGAGCAGAACCCTCAGAAAATGCTCCATCATGGGGAACTTGGGATGGTATTGGGTGGCAGTTCCCCATCCCCCAGGTAATGCAGAGATTGGGAGGCTGGATATAGCTTCTCCTCTTGTATCCCCCTCTCCCCCATATACAGGAAGAAAAAGAAAATGTGTAAAAAGGAAAAGATTTTAATTTATTTTTAGTGGAAAGGCAGATAAGATTTACAGAGACAAAGAGAAAGATCCACTGGCTCACTCCCCAAATGGCCACAACAATCAGAGATGAGCCGATCTGAAGCCAGAAACCAGGAGCTTCTTCTAGATCTCCCACATGGGTGCAGAGAAGCAAGGCTTTGCGCCAGCCTCTGCTGTCTTCTCAGGTGATAAACAGGGAGCTGAAAGGGAAGTGGAGCAGCTTGGACATGAACCGGCCCTCCATTTGGGATTGTGGTGTTTGCAAAGTGAGAATTCAGCCATTAAGCTATCACTCCGGGCCCTAGTTAGTTATTTACTAAGATGGATCTGGCTTTTAAAAGTTTCGTTTCATGGTCTGGCATCTGAGCCAGCTTCTGCCACTTTTCCAGGTCATTAGCAGGGGCTGGATTGGAAGTGGAACTTCAGGGACCTGAACTGGTGCCCATATGGGCTATAGGCACCACAGGCAGAGGCTTATTTGGCTATACCACAGCATCAGCCCCAAAGAAGCAATTTACCCCAGCTGTAGGCAACTGCCTAAGTTGCCTTGTACCTAGGCAAATGTTACACTGCTGGGAGAAAACTAGCTAATACCTGGTGGGTATTCCGGGTCTGGTTAGTGTCAAATTTGTGTTAACTATACCAGTGTGCCAGCAAACTTGCCTATTCTGTTTTATCTTTTTTTTTTTTTTTTTTTTTTTTTTTTAAGGCATGTGGGGAATGCAGAAACGCTGAGCCAAGACACACTGCTTGGGTCCCCAGAATGACTGCACAACTGTTGAGGGCAGGGAGCTGCAGATTGCTCAGGGAAGGGGGTCTGTGGACATGTTAGGCTGGGGTTTGCTAAGGAAATGTTTGACAGGTGAGGAGTGACTTCTGGAGGTTTCCACGAACCACTGCACTTGCAGCTAGGCAAGGGAGCTGAGATGGGATGGCTTAGAGGGGGGAAACCAGAGCACATGCCTAGGTGAGGCTAAAGCATTACTCACATGGAAGACCTGAATTAGGCTGAGTAGGATCACCTGCTGCCTGCAGACATGTGAAAGCTGGGACTAGGAGCATGCTTGGCTGGGCTAGGCTGCAGTACCTGCCCACAAGCATAGGAGCAAGAAGTGGGCTGCATCAGCTAACTGCTAATGCAGCTGGGAAAAAGCAGTGAAGGATGGTCCCCAGGGCCCCTGCCACCTAAATGCAAGCCATGGGTGGAACTCCACATTCCTGGTTTGGACCAGTCACAACCTTTGTAGTCATCTGGGGGAATGAATCCAAAATGCAAAATCTCTTTCACTTTCTTACTGTAGCTTTCAATTAAAGTAAATCTTTTTTTTTTTTAATCAAATGGGGGTAGCCCAACTCAGTTCCATGTATTCATTCACTCAAAAGCAAGTTTAAGTTTCTTCTATGGGTCGTGCCCTCTTTTGGAGCACAAGGCTATGACAGTGAAGAAAAGAAACAAGGATTCCTGCCTCTGTGTGATTTTTACATGAGCCTAAAGAAAAGACAAAGTTTATTAGGGGAGATGGATACTGCAGGAAAGCTTCACAGGGGGTGGTGTGAGTGTGGTGGGGAATGGACTAAAAAAAAGAAGAAAAAGAATAAAAAACAAATATTGAGTTGTTTATTTGACAACTTGAAAGACTGAGTCACAGAGAAAGATCTTCCATGTGCTGGTTCACTTCCTGAATGAACACAACAGCCAGAGTTGGACCGATATGAAGCCTGGAGTCTGGACCTTCCTCTGGATCTCCCACATGGATGTAGGCGCCCAAGCACTTGAGCCGTCTTCTGCTGTTTTCCCAGGCATATTAGCAGGGAGCTGGACGGGGAGCAGAGCAGCTGGGACTCAAGCAGGTGTCCATATGGGATGTGGCAGCTTTGCCAGCCACACTACAGCGCCGGCCCCCAGAACTGGACTTTCTCACTGAGAGATTGAAGGTGGCCTTGGTGGGAGCATTGGCAGTGGTCTCAGTCTCTCGAAGGGGTTTTGCCAATGTTGAAGGAAGCGTGCTCAAGGTAGAGGTGGAAATGCGCTCCTAGTGGGCTTGGAGAAGAGCCAGAAGCCCAGCAAGATGGGAAGAATGAGAGAGAGAGTGGAGGGAAACAGATCTGACAGCTTTGTGGGGCAGGGGCTGGCAGATGGTCTGGCATGGCGCAGGCCCCAGCACTTCTGGGTAGAACAGCAAGCCTTCTCTTGATTCTGAGAGGAATAATTATTCCATCTGACTTTGGTTGTTGTGGTGGCATTAAATTATGACATTAAATATTAAAGTGAACATGAACTATTTAGAAGGGCCTGGCACGGAGCCTGGAGCCCAGCTTGCCTCTTGCCTGCCTTTGTCACCCATTGATTTCCATTCAGGGGTCTGCGGTGGGAAGGGCGCGCGTTGCTGGGGCCCTCTAGTGGAGGAGCGGGCGCTAGCTGTGGCAGCTAGGAGCTGTCAGGCTTCCGCACCAGGTCCGTTTCCCCCTAGGGTACTGGACTGGCGGCCCCATAGTGCCCTGCAGCCTGGCGCCACACTGCCAGTCTACCCTGCAATTCCATCACAAGCCTGTGATGTCATGGAAAGGGATCCTGGCTCCAGAGGCCAAGGAGCTGGCGGCTTGATTGTCCTTTGCTATCTATCAGTATGTGACCTACTAGGTCACCCCACTTCTCTGCATTTTCTCTGTATCAGAAGGAGGAACCATGGACCTGACCTGGGAAAAAATCTTTGTGAATGTCCGTTGGATAAGTGAATGAATTTGAGCAAAGGGGTATCAGCCTTTCCTGGTGAATAGTTAATTCAGAAAAAATTAAGTGGTCGTGCTCAGTAGGTGCTTATTCAACAAACATGTAAGTATCAAGTGAGTGCCTACTATGCACTAAGCATGCTTCCAAGTGTGCAGTGAATAAATGAAAGAAGCATCTCCCCTTGGGTAGCTGACATTTTGGGTATTAAATCCAAGATCTTGGTGCATGTGTGTATATCCTGGGCATGTTCATGTTGAGAGGGAGGGGGTGATCATTTAGAACCTGAAGGATCTCAGGGATCCCAGGTGGGAGTGTAGCCACAGTGGATACATCAGACAAGAAAGGGCCCATTGGGACCAGTGCTGTGGACTAAGGGTTAAACTGCTGTCTGTGGCACCATCGTATCATTTGGGCACTGGTTTGAGTCCCAGCTACTTCACTTCTTTATTTTTTAATTATTATTTTTGTTAAGATTTATTTATTTTTTATTGGAAAGGCAGATACACAGAGAGTAGCTGCTTCGCTTCTGATCCAACTCCTTACTAATGTGCCTGGGAAAGCAGTGGAAGGTGACCCACATGCTTGGGCCCCTTCAGCCACATGGGAAATCTGGACGGAGCCCTCTGGCTCCCAGCTTCAGTCTAGCTCTGGCTGTTTCAGTCATTTGGAGAGTGAACCAGCAAATAGATCTCTCTCTCTCTCTCTCTCTCTCTGCCTCCCCTGTTCTGTAACTCTACTTTTCAGGTCCACAGCAGGCTTAGGGAGAAGACGCCCTTTGTTGAGAAGATTCTAGAAGTTACTCCTGGTTTCACTGCTGTGAGAGTCGTGGGGGCTTCTCTATACTGCAGGTTCACTGATGTGGTTCAGAGGTCTGTTAGCACACCAGGGGAAAGGAAATGACCATAGGCCATGGCGGGGGTGGGGACAGAAGGAGGGTATGTGGGACCCTCCTACGGCAAGTGTCAAGAACAGTACCATGGGGAGCCCAGTGCAACGGCTCAATGGAAAACGCTGGAATCCTATGTGGGTGCTGGTTCAGTTCCTAGCTGCTCCACTTTCCATATAGCTCCACATTAATATGGAGGATGGCCCAAATCTTTGGGACCCAGCTACAGGGGTACCCAGCCATGGGGAGACACAGGAAGAAGCTCCTGGCTCCCAGCTTTGGATTGGCCCAACTCCAGCCATTGTGACTGTATGGCAAGGGAATCAGTGAATGTAAGCTCTCTCTTTTTCTCAATAACTGCCTTTCAAATAAAAATAAACAAACATTAAAAGAGCGCCGTGGAACAGCAGCCTTCTCAGGAGAAGGGGAGACCTGTGAGCCAGGGCTACACTAAGGAGATGGAGAAAGAAGAGCTGGAAAGACTTCTGGAAGTTTCTGGAAAAGCCAGTTAAGAGCCTTAAGACTAAACCTTATTAGATTTTGCCTTCCACTGTATTTTTAATGATTTTTAAATTATTTTTATTGGAAAGGCAGATTTACAGAGAGAAGGAGAGATAAAAATCTTCCATCTGCTGGCCCACTCCCCAATAGCTACAAGGCCCAGAGCTGAGCTGAGCTGAAGCCAGGAGCCAGGAGGTTCTGGGTCTCCCATGCAGGTACAGGGTCCCAAGGCTCTGGGCCATTCTCTACTGCTTTCCCAGGCTACAAGCAAGGAAATGGATGGGAAGAGGAGAAGTTAGGACATGAACTGGCGCCCATATGGGATCCTGATGGATACAAGGCAAAAAGTTAGCCACTAGGCTATCACACTGGGCCCACTGTGTTACTGTTCTTGTGATTAGCATGAAGACTGGGGCACACACAGACTCCTCAGATCTCCCAAGTCTTGGACCCACCTGGAATCTATTTTTCAGAAGCATTCAAAGAAAAACAGCTTTCTGGGGGCTAGATTCTGTGGGGGATGGATGGGCCAAGCCCCGTGGAAATACTAGTTCCACTGGTTAGCTCCAGAGTTGAGGTGGTGATGGACTAAGCTAGGTGTGACCAAGGAGCCTGCCATCACTCACAGGTAAAGGGACTAACAGTCTGGACTGGTAAAGGCAGCAGCACCCGAATGTGCATCCTGAATAATGTGTGGGGTGGGCTGGGCTGCAACGTTCACCAGCTCATACAAAGTCAAATGGAAGGCCAGACTATGCTGGGCACTGGCCTAAAACCCAATAGCATGTATAAGAACTGGGTCTTGGAGTGGGTCAAGTGGAGGAACTTTGGAAACTCCTCTGGAGAATCTTAGCTTCCGCTGGTGAACACATGGTCCAGACCTAGGGGTCAGACAAACTGGGCAAAGTAGCTCCAATGGCTGGCTAATGTGTGACTTGGTAATGGAACAGGGTGGATGGAGCAGGACTGAGCAAACCTTAGCCCACAAGCAAAATTAGAAACCAGGATGGAGCACAGGTCATGCCGAGCTAGGCTCTTGCATCTACTGGTCTGTGTGGCCAGGGACACTAAGCCACAGTGTCTAAGGCAGAGGCCAGGACAGGTAAGGGGCTATGCCAAGCTTAGTCAGAGCAACCACTGGCATGTGTGCGATCTATGGCTCTGGGAACAGGCCCGGTTGGGGAGCTAAGGAGACACCCTAGCTGGGTTGAGGTTCCCACCAAGGAGCACGGGGCTGGAATGGGGGCTGCGTTCTGATCAGGATACAGTTGTAGTCTCACTTAGCACAAGTGTGGACTGGGATTGGATGCACCAAGCCGGGCTAGACTCCAACATCATCTGGTGTTCTCGAGGGTAAATGTGGGACGGACTAGGCTAGGTCTCTGCCCCTACTGAGCCATGTGTGAGCTGTATGTGGGTAAGGACAAGCTGTGGCTGGACTGAAACATTCAACAGTGAGAACCAGATTGGGTTGAAGGCCAATCAGGAAAAGCCACTGTTTCTGCTAGGACAGGAGGTGAACTGAGTAGGGCTGGCTCATGGACCCCTGGTATGCGTGAATTTTTGCATTGGGAGAGGTTCTGATGGAGAAGTCTGGACAACTCCTCTGGCAGGACACAGACCCGGCAGGTAAGCGCAAGAAGCATCATGGGAAACAGCCCAGAATAGGCCATGGAAAGTTTCTCACTGGCATACATTTGGCATGGGTCGGGGGCAGACCAGGCTGAACCAGGTCACATCACCCACTGGTGAATCTGAGCACCAGAACAGAGTGTGGGTCGAGCCAGATTCAGTCGCGACAAAAACCAGTGCACATTATGGAATGCCAAGGTGAGATTACCTGTACCGGATGTGACCGCTGCGCCCAAGCAGCACATGTGAGAACCAGGAACGGAGTGGGTGGAGCTGGCAGGGAGAATATGGGGGTGCTCCCCTGCTAGACAGCTACTCCCACTGGAGAGCGTGAGCTGGGAGGGGGGCAGACCAGATTAAGCAGGGCTACAACACCTGTGCGCCTCATGTGGCCTAGATCAGGGAAAAGCCAGGCTGGGCTGATTGTTCCTACTGGTGCAAACAAAAATTAGAATGGGTGAGGATTGTTTGGGCTTGGCTGCAGCGTCAGCTGGCAGAAGCTGGCACTGGGGTCTAATTCTGTCAAGTTAAACCACAGAACCACCTGGAGAGTGCATAATTTGGGAGTGAGAGAGACCTGGGAGGGAAATAGTGGGCTCCTCCCTCTTGGGTTACCACTACCATGGGAGAGCACAAAAATTCGGACAGGGGCTGGGGTTTATGAGCACTGAATGGGAGGTGGGACAGACTGGACTAGTCTGCTGCACATAATGGCAAGCATGGGAAACAGGATAGGGGGCGGGCCTGGTGGGGGTTATTGTGGGTCGCTCCAACTAGGCTGCAACTCCCACTGGTTTATGTGAGGGCCGAGTATGTGCTGGGTAGAACCAGGCTGGACTGCAACACCCATTGGTTTCAGTGGAAGACAGGGCTGAAAACAGAACCAACCCAGCAATTGCAACCACCAGCTGATCAGGGCAATGGACTGTGCCGGGCCCTGTACTTGCTAGTACAGACAAGAATCTGGACTGGGAACACCTCAGACAAAATTTCTTTTGAGATGTCCCCAATCAAACTGCTGGACTCAGAACCCTAACCATGAAAAGACGGAGGACAGAACAAGTCAATCAATCACCTCAGCCATATGTTGGCAGTGAAAAACTGGGCAAATGGAGACTCTATGATGGACTGTGTCAATCAGTGGGTTCTTCAATGACCTCATCGTACTTGGAGTGGCGAGATTGGCAGCAATTCATGACTGTTGATCTATCAAAGTCACTTGAGCAGGGCCCTTGGAGCATGCCTCACATTAGGGACCTGGGGTGGGTGGGAGACTGGGTGGGGCTTCTTCCTTAATTAGCCCCCTTTGCCCCAGACACATGAAGGAAGCAATGTAGAAATAATAGTCTTACCCCTTTTCCTGTAGCTCTTGAACCTTTATAACTATGTAACGATTATCAAAACTGTAACAAAAAATGGGAAAAAAATAAAATAAAAAGAAAAGCAGCTTTCATTTCCACACTTCTTCAACACCCCTCTTCCACTTGGGGCTCCCAGCTTCCCCCCGGCCCTGTGTTGAATTAATCAAGGCGTCCCCAGATGGGAAAAATGCCCACCAAACTCTCGCTAGAATACTGTGCGTACTTGGGATCATTTCCTAAGCGCTTTGCCTTATTTTGTTAATATTTGCGCACTTCTTGTTCGTATCCAAATCTGCCATACTTGCCAGAACCTCCCCATGTATTCTCCTGTTGGGTTCTATGACACCCCAGTCCCTTTTTCATGTCCTCCCTCACCTCCCTGCCACTCCCCTCTTCCCCAGCTTCCCCTCAGGTAACGACACTCTGTAATTGTTTTGGGGTCAGTAATGGTGGGGATGGTTGAGTGTCTGGAGCCAAATACAGGAGCAATCTTAGGCTTCTTTTCTGAACTCTGGCATTTTGGTGGGCTGGGCTCCTGTGCAGAAGACATGTCTAGCAGGGTTCATGAAAGGAACCCAGGCTTCTTTGGGGGAGGGATAGAGATGGGTCTTCTTCCGAGGTATCTGGGGGAAGTGCCAAGTGTCTCTGCATGGACCCCAGAGTGAAGAGGGGGCCAAAAGCGGCTGTCCAGGGGATTGGAGTCTAGCGGGAAGCATTTGTGGCTCCCCTTGGCCAGCCCTCCTTGCCCATGTGGCTGGGTAGGAGCAGGACACAGTGCATCTCGGGGTCATGGTGAGGTGACAGGGCCCAGGGGTCCCCACCCCTCGGAGAGCCAGCAGTCCAAACAGGTGCAGTTTGTGCTTATGTCTTTATTGTTTCTGTCCGTCGCCCTGCAGCGAGAGGGGCGGGCATGGGGGGAGGTGGGCACCCCGGGCGCCGGCCTGAGACCACTCTCTGCCTCTCTCCTCTGCAGCATCTCACCCACCCTCTCTCCTTCGGAATCTCCTGCTCCCACATGCGGCACCTGCGGGGGTTCCCTCTTGCAGCCCCTGCTTTCTATGTCCTCCCTGAGCTGGGGAGAGGAAGGGAAGGGGACTGTGTTTGACAGTCCCCCCTTGTCTCCAACAGGGGGCCAGTCCCCTTGCCACCTGCCCAAGGCTGTCCTCATGCTCTCCAGCCCAGGCTCAAGGATGGTGAGAGCCCCAGGGCTCCACCCTGACCCTGCTGGGTCTCAATACTGCACTCTGGGGCTTCTCTCCAAAGCCACAGACTGGAGCCTGCACTTTAGGAGGCGAGAGAGGCAGGGTCACGGCCCCAGGTCACGTTCATCCACTTTTAACAGCCAGGACTCGAGGCAGGTGTCTGGGATGCCCCCTGTAGGCTGGACAGAGCCATGCCATGTTCCCTGTTGGGGAATCACGAGGGAGGGTTGGTGAGGCAGGGTCAGGGGCTGTGATGGGGACAGGTGGCTCGGGTGCGGTGTCCTGGATAGAAGGAGGCAGGCTTCGGGAGGCAGTGAGGACAGGGGCGAGGACGGTCTCCGGGGCTCTCTGGCTTTACAGCACCTCGTGCTGCTGCTGTGTGGCCTCGCTAACAACCTGGGGAGTAAGAGAAGCCCAGTCCAATGAGTGCTCACCTGAGAAGGGGGCCTCAGCCCTGTGACACCCCCTACCCCTGGGGACAGCAGGCCTCCTCCTGCCCCGCGCCCAACCAAAGGCCTGAACCAGCCCACCTGGGGAGAGGCAACTGCAGACACGCCCACAGCCCCATGCCAGGGAAGGACATCAGAGGGCTCACCTCTCCATCCCGGGTCTCAATGGTCTTGATCATCACAGTCTTCTTGGTATGGATCTCAGAGCCTCTTTGCTCCGGGCTAGTTTCTGTGACAGATGTGTGGCATGTTCAGCGTATCCAGCCTAGGCAGGCCGGGGCTGCACTGGGGACTGGGACTCCACAGCGAGCACCTCAGGCCTGAGCTTTGGCACGTGCGCGCCCCCCTGAGGCAGACTTGTTAACTTCTTCAAGCCTTCTGCAGCTCATCCCTGAGCCCAGTGCCCAGCAAGTGGCTCTGCAGGCTTGTTGTGGGGGGCAGCCTTGGGCCTGAAATGGACTCAGGGAGCCTACATATCTGCCCCTCAAATGGGCTGTGCAGCACACCCAGGCTTCCCAGCATTCACTATTACACCCCCATACTTGCTTTCCACCCCTGGACCCTGGGAGAGCCCTGTGTGCGTGTGTTTCTGGGACTCCCCTCCTCCCAGATCATGAGAATCACAAAGTTAAGTGCTACACATGTGCTGAAGGATCTCATAGAACCTGGCCGTCTTTGAGGCTTGGATGAACCACCTGATATCTTCATGGGGGTGAGACGGAGCCGGCGTCAGGCCCTGATTCACCTGCCCTGCCATTCCTCAATTCCCTCACTGTGAACAGGTCACAGCAATGCTGGCCCTATTATGGCCACAGGACTATTGATCTGCAAACACATTAAGCAGTTTTCAACGCAAGGTTCACATGGGGTGTCCTTCTAAACAACTAATGGAAAAGAGCGCTTTGGTTTTAGAGGGAGGGTCAAGTCAAGGTCCCTGGCGTTATGAGTGTGGCATTCCTGAATCTCCTTAGCAAGCAGCTAGTGTGTGATGAACGCCGTGGCTTGGCGCAGCACAGCGTGTATTTTCTCCTGATGGAAACGCACATCAACGACGTAAAAGGTTTGATCTAGGAAAGGTGAGGCTGCCAAGAACTCGGACTCGCCTTCCTAATGCATCATTAGAGCGTGTTTTGCTGCAATCCTGGGTTGGAAAGCCACTTGATCTGCATATTATTAATGGCACAATGCCCTAAGAGCTCCTTTCCATTGCTTGGCTTTGCTGAGATCTGGATTTTTTTTTTTCAACTTCCCAGCCAGCAACTTGTCCCAGCTATTGGAGGTGCTGGAAAAGCAGCCGTGGGGCTGGGGTGCTTGGCTGAACGGATTGTTAACAGGGGTGGGGGTGGGGGCTGCCGTCCAGCTCAGAGAGAAGATGCCCCTGCTGCCAGGCCCCCCACGACATCCCTGGTGCTTTCAGCATTGGGAGTGCAGGCCAGAGGCTATTTCCTGAGTGTCTGGCTCGTCCAGACAGTACAGGAGATATGGGAAATATGAAATGCAAATCTGAAATTCCAGCCTTTAGAACTGGACTCACCTGCTTCTACCTAAACAGGCCCTCACACTCTCAGCAGCCTGCAGCCCTCAGGCCTGTCCCTGCTCCCCTGTTCCATCCCCTACTCGAGGGGATCCCTGCCTTCCCCCCATCTCTACCCCCAGAACACACTCACCTCGGAAGTTGAGAGCAGAGTACGTCTGAATGGGAAGGTTGATCCTGAAAGGGGACAGTGTAAGCCCCAGAAGGTTAAGGACCCTCCCATCTCTCCCTGTGACTCCCTCAGCATCATCAAGGCGTGCCCTGGTCCTCCTCAAACACCATCCTGAGCTGTCCTGATCTGCTCACCCCAAAACTCCCGCTGCCCTCGACTGCCCAGGGAATGCGGTTCAAGGGCAACTTAACTATCCCAGGCATTGTCCCTTCTGGAAGGATCCCTGACCCCGTTGGGTGGTACTAAGATGCCCAACCCCACAAATTCTCCCTTTCACCAGGACGTCCCCTGTGTTCCTGACACTGCCAGAGGTCAGGAACACTGGCAGCCACAGTGCCACCCATGGTCTGCATGCCCGTCTTCCAGCCAGGCCAGTACCGTGTAGTGTGGATGAAATGCAATGTGACTGCAGTGCCTTTATAAAGCTGTCAGGTAGCCTTCTGTACAACTTGAACTGTGCATGCCTAAGTCCACATCTAAACACGTCTGCTGCTTTCCTGAAACCTCAGATATTCACATTTGCATGCCATAGATACTACTGGCAGGGGCAGAAATTGACCCGTTTTAAATTGAGGTTAAATTTACATTTGGTGCAATGCACACATCTTCAGAGTGCAGTTTGGGTCTTTGGTCAATGTCTACTTCCAGGTAACAAACTAGGAAACAGCACACCATCATCATCCCAGCAGGTGCTCTCTTGTCCACTCCAGTTGCGGGTGGTTTTCTGTGTTTGCAGGTGGGTAGCTTGGCCTTTCTGAGTTTCTCTCTTTAGGTGTGTGGTTGTGTGTGTGTGCGTGTGTGTGTGTGCAGGTTTCTGTTCACCTACTCTAAGCCCTTCCACAGGTGGGGCTCCCTGTCACTCCCCGTCTCTGTCCTTCCCTTTCCTTCCTCATCATTGCCCACTCTGCTCCCATGCCTCCCCTAACTGGCAGCTTTCTTTTATGGCTGCTTGTTGCATATTTCATTCTAAAAGTGAATAGGAGAATACTTAATTTTCTCATGTTATAAAAGCTGCTCATTAAGTCATTTTTTTTTTAAGCCAGGTGGCCTTGGTTCATTGTTTGCAAAGAGAACAGAGGTGGCTTCTGTTTTCCAGGTTTGGTTGAGTTGGTCTTGAGCCTGCTGCCCTCTCTCTGCCCCCACCCCTGCCAGAGCAGAACTGGGCTGCTCAACATCCTCCTCTCCCCGCCCCAGCTCTGCCCTGCCCCTCACCGGCTCTCCTCGCCCTCCAGCAGCTTCCTGTAGGTTGCAATCTCCACATCCAGGGCCATCTTGACATTGAGCAGGTCCTGGTACTCGCGCAGGTGGCGAGCCATCTCATCCTTGAGGTGCCGGATCTCCTCCTCCAGGCGAGCGATGTTGTCCTGGTAGCCGCTGGCCTCGCTGGCAAAGCGGTCCTCCATCTCCCGCATCTGCCGCATCAGGGAGTCGTTCTGCAAAAAACAGGGTGGAGGAGCCCAGAAATAAAGACCAGTGTGCCGACAGGAGGCCACTGGGGGCACTGGGAAACAGAGAGACACACACAGCCTCAGGTGGGGAAGGTGGTCCAAGGGGCTGCCTAAGACCTCTTAGCTAGGGAAAACTGAACAAAAAGGAAGCCTTCTGTGGACAGATATAGACAGCCCCTATAGTCAGCCTCCCCACACCCATCTGGGGAGACCTTTGATTCCCTAGTGAGACCCCCTACTGGAGGCGCAGGGACTGTGATGGGCCCAAGGTCACAGGGTGAGGGCATGGGCTGCAGGCAGAAGTGGCTGGAGTGGAGACTCACAGTGCCCTTAAGGGCATCGATCTCGCAGGTGTAGGACTGGATCTGGTGCCGGTACTCCATCATCTCCTGCTTGGCCTGGCGCAGGGCGTCGTTGTTCTTGTTGGCAGCCTGGGTCAGGTCGGACACCTAAGAGCAGAGAGCGAAGGGGGGATATACCCTGGGCAAAGGGAAGAGCAGAGTACAGGCAGGCAGAGGAGCAGGGAGGCGTCAGGCTTCCCCTTTCTCCCTACCCCCAAAGGCAGTACCTGCAGATCGGGGCTAATGAGGATAGAGGGGCCGCAGTCCCTGGGCCGGATCACTCACCTTGGACTTGTACCACTCCTCGGCTTCAGAAATGTTCTTAGCCGCGATGCTCTCGTACTGAGCCCGGATATCTCTGAGGGCAGCTGTGAGGTCCGGCTTGGACATGTCCATCTCCACCTGCACCTGCTGTTCCTGAAGCTGGGCCTGCAACTCGCGGATCTCCTGTGTGGTGTGGCTGGGCTTCAGTTCCCGCCCAAACCCAGTCCCTGCCCACCACAGCACCCTCCCACGCCCATCCCTGGGTCCCACACCTCCCCCTACTTTCCAGCTGCTTTTCACCGCCCTGAGGCTCAGGGACCCAGGCGTACCTCCTCGTGTACTTTCTTAAGGAACGCGATCTCCTCGTTGAGGGATTCGATTCTGCGCTCCAGGTCAATGCGAGCTAGTGTGGCTGCGTCTACATCCTGGCCGAGGACAAGCGAGAAGTAGGGCATCACTGGCCGTCCAGGCGAAGGACTGGGGGCCCAGGGGCCATGCAGGGGCATGGGAAACCAGGGGGAAGGAAGGCAGCTAATACAGCTATGGAAGAGGGCTCACCGCTCGGAAGGCAGCCAGGTTGTTCTCAGCCTCTTCTTTCAGCTGGATCTCCTCCTGCAGCCTGGTTGGGACAGAGAGATGGACAGAGCCTTGTGGGCGGGAGGGATAAAGTGGGCAGCAGGGGGAGGAGGCCTGGCTTCCTGTGTGGAGTCAGGAGGCCCAGAGAGGGAGTGGCAGAGGCCCCGCCCAGGCAGGGAGGGGACAGGAAGTGGCCCAATCACTACTCTGAAGCTACCCTCTCCCAAATCTCTGTGCCCACGAGCCTGTGACCTCCACAGGGTCAGGACTCGTGTCTATTTAGTCCACTCTGTGCTCCCAGACCTCAGCCCTAGCCTGGCCCACAGGGTTGCTTGGTTCATGTTTGTGACTTTTGGTGGCAGAAGGGTGACCCTAGTCGCTTGGGCCATCTGAAGCAGAGCCTGCCTGCCCTCTCAGGCTGCCGCGGGGCTCTCCAGCTTCCTGAGGTCACAGCCCTTCCCAACATTGTCCCCTTTCCTCCAGCTGCCAGATCTGCCTTGTGAAACAGCAGCCTGGGCTCTGTCCATGGGCCATAGTCCCCCTGTGTACCCCTCTTTCTAGAGCCTCACCAGCCAACTGTGGCTTAGCCTGCTGGCCCTGTCCCTCCTGGCCTGGCCTGCGTGTACCTGCTTCTCTGATCTACCTTACGATCACCCCAGCATCTTAGCAAGGGGGTTTCCCATTTCCATTCCCAATGTAGGGCCCCCAAACTCCCGTGTAGGCTGGGGACACAAGGGAGAGACCTACGCGGATCTCCCTGTGGCGGGAGAGCCCAGTGAACGAGCCTCTCAGGGCCTAGAGGGGCCCTGGGCCTGGAGCAGAAGGAGGGTGTTAATAGAAGGGGGACTGGTAAGGAGGGGATCCGGCCCCGCACGCCTCACTTGGCCTTGAGCCGTTGCAGGTCGTCGAGGAGGTTGTCACGCTCCACGTCGACGCGTGCCCGCTGGTTGGTGAGCACCTCCACCTGGCGCCGCAACTCACGCAGCTCCTCCTCGTACAGCTCGGCGACACGCGTGGGCTCCCGGCCCTTGAGCCGGTTCACCTCGGCAGCGAGCGCCGCGTTCTGCTGCTCCAGGAAGCGCACCTTCTCGATGTAGTTGGCAAAGCGGTCATTGAGCTCCTGTAGTTCTACCTTCTCGTTGGTACGGGTGGCCAGGAACTCCTGGTTCACGGCGTCGGCCAGCGAGAAGTCCAGCAGCTCGCCTGCGCCGTACGAGGGCGCCCTCGTGGTTCCCAGCCGGCTGGCCCGCAGCGACCCCAGGCCCCCAGCCCCGCCCGACGTGCGCGACACTTGGTACACACGCGACGTCACCGAGCTCGAAGAGCCCTTGGAACCGAAGCCCGCGCGCGGGAACACGGGTGAGCTGAGCGGGGAGCCCAGCGAGAAGCCCGGAGCCCCGCCGAAGGTGCGGCGGTAGGAGGACACGCGCTGGCTGGACGAGTAGGCCTGGCTCATGGTGGCGGCGGCGACGGCGACACGGGCGAGGCTGGGTGGGCGCACGGAGGAGGCGGCGGGCGCGCGGGCGGCCGGCTGGAGTGGTGGAGACGACGAAGGAGACTGCCCGGGCCCCCGGCCGGCGGCACTATTTGTAGGGCTCCTGACATCAGCCCCCGCGGCCCCTCCTCCGACAGCTGCAGGATCCTGCTGTCCTGCCAGGAAAGGACTGCCGGGCCGCGGGGGCGGGGCAGGTGGGTGGGCGGACAGGGGGCCTGCGAGGGGGCTGACGGCCTCGGGAAGGCCAAACACAGGCCGGTCTGCCAACTGCCATCGCAGAGCCAGTCAGCACTGTGGTGGGAGCCCCCTCGGGTGGTAGATGTGGGGGTCCCTTTTAACTTTGGATGCCTGCCTGACTTTCAGAGGGTGGGGATGGGGGCAGCAATCAGAGAAGGGAGCGGCTAGGGGATTTTGCGATGGCAAGTGTGAGGGTGCCTTTTTTTTTTTGGCCCAAGAAGACATCTGGGCTTCTTTGAAAGCGACCAAGACCTGGTCCCAAGAAGGTCCTAAGACACCTCACTTCTAAGATTGTCTGGCAAGTGCATTGGTTGATTTGGGTGGGATCGCCAGGTAGATGGGGGAAGGGGGAGACAGCTGGTGGGCAGTGGTGTGGGCTGGAGCCCACCTGCCCACGTATGTCCTCTGGCATAAGGGTCTTACTCTCAGCCTCAGTTTCCCTCTGGGTCATGTTGGTATTCTCCCTCCCACCCCCACTAGCAGTGAAGGCAGTCCTTTAGTTTATAAACTGTAAGCTGATTTCTGAGATTGATGTACCCTGGGTCCAGTGGCTCTGTGTGGTCACACCCACACACCCACCCACTCTTCTGGCTCCCAACACCCATGCTTCCCACCCCCACCTGCCTCCAGCCCCCCACACCCACTCACACCCGGGCTTTGTGTTTTGTCAGGAGCCGAGTGTCAACCCAGCCATCTCCAGGCAGCAGCTGCCAGCCCAAAATACCAGAGCTGGTATTTATAGAGAAGAGTTGGGCCCGGGGAAACAAGGCCCAGGAGAGGTGTGGGGTGGGGAGTGGGGGGAGGGAGTACCTGAGGAGTCCCAGGCATCGGATGGTGGTGACAGCCACACACATACCCCCAGTTGCTCTCCAGACCCACAGTGCTCCGGGCCTAGCCAGGACAGCCTGTCCCAGAGCTGCACAGAGGGCCGACCCTTCACAGCTCCCTCCTCAACCCAAGGCACTTAAGGACACTTCTCCATGAGCGTCCACTATGTCAGTGTGACACCTCTACCCATCATGCCACAAGCTTGTCTTAGCAACCCCCCTTTCAGAATTTGAACCCTGGAAATAAAGCACTGGCCCTGCTAGGTCCTGCCATCAGCAACAGTAGCATTTGCTAGCATAGGTATCCATCACCTCTTAGTTCCAAAGGCCTCAGCTAGCCCATGGAGTTGCTCAGCCTTGCATGGGTACCTCTGCCAGGGCTGAGGCAGCCTCAGCGGCCATGGTAGTAACAATAGCAATAACAATGTCTTCTGGGCATCGGCCACCTAGTGTCCATCTGCTGAACACTTACCTCATAGGACCCCCAATTCTCTAACTGTCCTAGCAGCAGGGTTTACCATTATTCCCATTTTACAGCTCAGCAAACTGAGGTCGTCCAATTGTAGGGCCAGGCTTTGGCCCAGGTCAGGAAGGTGTGAATGTGCCAGGTAAACTACACGGAGCTTCGTTACTGCTGTATCATCAAAGCTAATTTTTACTCAGGAGTCAAGCTTTCACAGCGGATTGAGTGTTGCAGGTATTCTTATCCAGCCTTTGAGTCAGTGCAAGCTGTTGTGTCATGGTGATTTTGTGTTTCAGCTCCCTAACTGGACCATATGAGCATGCAAGCATTTCAATTTTATTTTGCACCAAAATAAACTTACTTTTAATTGCACCTCCCGTGAGCTCTGGGAAGCACCTTGTGTAGTTCCGGGTGGATGTGGGTGGTCCTGTGGTATCATAACACACCCCTGGTGCAGCTGCATGGTCGCTGTCATTCAAAGCCGCCTAAGAGCGACTTCTGATGATAGATGCAGCACCTCCTCCTTGCCCTCAAACCCCCAGACTACAGGTGAGATTCCAATCCCAGCCAGTCTTACTCTAGCACCCCTTGGCTCCATTTATTGGCTTAAAGGATGGGCATTGGTGGTAGCCACAGACATTTATGCACCCACTGAGAGTTTGTAAACTGAGCTGGGGTTACTGAACTTTGGTGACCCAATAGAAGAGATTCAGGTCAATACACTGAAGATGCAGGTAGGAGAGGGGATACGGGCCAGGGCAGGCAGCCCCAAGCCCAGCCCAGCCCAGCCCAGCCCAGCCTAGCCAGCCCAGCCCAGACCCAGTCCCCAGCCGCTCTAGCTTTGTGAACTCCCCACTGGCCTTCTGGGTTTTGAGCCAATAAGCTTTGGTGTCAGTTGTCACTGAAGCCATTTGGTGTTGGCTCTGGTCACTTACAGCTCAAACAACCTGACTGATCTACCACAAGAAACTTGAAACCTTTTCTTCCTCTTTTCTTTTCTTTTCTTTTCTTTCTTTCTTTCTTTCTTTCTTTCTTTCTTTCTTTCTTTCTTTCTTTCTTTCTTTCTTTCTTTCTTTCTTTCCCTCTTTGTTTCTTTCATCTTTTCTTTCTTTCATTCTTTCTCTTTCTCTCTGTCTCTTTTTTTCTCTCCTCTTTTTCTCTCTCTGCCTCTTTCTTTTGAATTATTTAAATTTCTAGGAGGGAAATAATACAGATAGAGATAGAACTTCCATCTTTTGGTTCACTTCTCCAGTTGATTGCACATCCAGGTCTGGGCCAATCCAGGAGCTGCATCCTGATCTCCCGTGGACCCATGTGTTGAGGCCATCACCCACTGCCTTCCTAGGTGCACCAATCGCAAGCTGAATCAGAAAGGGAAGAGCAAGGACTTGAACTGGCACTAGATGTGGGATGCTGACTTCATAGGTGGCAGCTTAATTGCTGTGCCATAACTCTAGCCCCATGGAGACCCGTTGCTATGATGCTACTTAGGCTACATGGCAGAGGCTCCTCTTGCATGCCACCCTAGGAAATGGACTCAGAGACCAGCCCTGGGCCTCCATTCCTTGGGGGATATGAGACAGCAAACAAATACGTAGGTCACACCACCAATTCTATAGTCAGAACCAGCCAGTACTAGACTTGGCTCCAAACGGCTTGGGCTTGCTTCCAAAATTCAGTTCCACCCCGAAGGATTTGCTGCCATGGAGGGTGGCAAAACAACAGCCTGTGGTTCGGCAGACAGGTGAAAGAGGAGCTCCAAAGCACACTCCCAGCAAGCAGGGCCCTGGCAGTGTATCAGGGACACAGGAACCCCGAGAGCGGCCATGAAGGGAAGGGGACGCAGCAGGATAGCAATGGGATTGGTGCCTGAAAGGGGAGCAGCAAGAAGGGAGGCAGCGGCAAGGCTGTCTCCCTCCCACTTGGAGACCCACAGGCCCCCATATCCACTTCAGTGACATCAGTGTTGGGCTGCTGTGTCTGTGGTCTCCTTGCAGAAATATGCCAAGCACACAGGCATGCTCATACACGGAACCCTCCCCTTTTCGAGCACTTTGCCTAGAGTTCTGAATCGAGCTTTTTTCAAGGCATGGCTAACTAAGTCACTTGCTGTTTATATGTTTCTATTAGAAATGGCTGAAATGGGCCCAGGGTGATAGCATAGTGGCTAAAGTCCTCGCCTTGAATGTGCTGGAATCCCATATGGGCACTGGTTCTAATCCTGGCAGCCCCATTTCCCATCCAGCTCCCTGCCTGAGGCCTGGGATTGCAGTTGAGGACGGCCCGAAGCTTTAGAACCCTGCACCTGCGTGGAAGACCCAGAGGAAGCTCCTGGCTCCTGGCTCTGGATTGGCTCTGCTCCAGCCATTGCAGCTGCTTGGGGAGCGACTCATCGGACAGAAGATATTCCTCTCTGTCTCTCCTCCTCTGTGTGTATCTGCCTTTCCAATAAAAATAAATAAATCTTAAAAAAAAAGAGAAAGAAATGGCTGAAATGGAGGCCAGTGTTTATGCTGCGGCCAGTTAAGCTTCTGCCTGAGATGTTGGCATTCTTTATGGGTGCCGGTTCAGGGGTCCTGGCTGCTCCACTTCTGATACAGCCCCTTGTTAATGCAAATGGGAAAGTGGCCAAAGACGGTCCAAGTGCTTGGGCTCCTGTCACCCACATGGAAGACCCAATGGAGTTCTTGGATTTGACCTGGCCCCAGTCACTGTGGTTATTTGAGGAGTGAACCAATGGACAAAACATACGTAACATAAAATTCACTAATTTAGACACTGCTTTAAAAAAGGATTTTCTTATATATTAAAAGAGAGAGAGAGAGAATCTGCTGCTTCACTCTTCAAATGATGTACAACAGCTAAGGCTGACCGGGACCAAAGCTAAGAGTTTGGCGCTCCAACTGGGCCTCCCACATAGACAGGAGAGGACCGTTCTACATTCCCAGGCACTTTGACAGGAAGTAGGTTTGAAAGCAGAATAACTGAAACTCAAACCACCACCACAAAATACAGGATGCCACTGTCCCAAACAGTAGCTTAACATGTTTGCCTCAACACCAGCCCCATTTTAGCTATTTTTTTTAAATAAAAGATTCAGTAAGTTAGTTTGAAAGACAGAGAGTAAGAAATAAAGAGATCTTCCATCAACTGGCTCACTCTCCAAATGGCCTCAGCGGCCAGGTCCAGGGCAGGCTGAAGCCGGCAGCCAGGAACTCCGTCTTGTTCTCCCACATGGCTGGCTAGGGCACAAGGCCTTGAGCCGTCTTTCACTTTTTTTCAGCACATGAACAGGAAGCTGGATAGGAAGCAGGATAGCTGGGACTCCAGCCAGCTTTCTGCTGTAGGATGCCAGCATCCCAAGTGGCAGCCTGATTACAGCACCACAGCGCCAGTCTCCATTTTAGCCGTTTTTGAAGAGATTTATTTATTTGAAAGACAAAATTGCAGAGAAGCAGGCAGAAAAAGAGATCTTCCATCCATTGGTTCATTTCCCCACAGTGACTGGGGCCAGGTCAAATCCAAGAACTCCATTGGGTCTTCCATGTGGGTGACAGGAGCCCAAGCACTTGGACCGTCTTTGGCCACTTTCCCATTTGCATTAACAAGGGGCTGTATCAGAAGTGGAGCAGCCAGGACCCCCGAACTGGCACCCATAAAGAATGCCAACATCTCAGGCAGAAGTTTAACTGTGACACAACTCTGGCCACCATTTCAGCCATTTCTAAGGAGTCAGATAGCAGCATTAGATAGCTTCACCTTGTGCAACCATTCTCACCATTCTTCTCTAGAGCATTTCATTTACTCACAATGAAACTCTGTTCGCAATAAAAACAACTTCCCAGTCTCGGTACCATGGCTTGATTGGCTAATCCTCCACTTTGCAATCACCAGCATTCCATATGGGCAACCAGCTCATGTTCCGGCTTCTCCACTTCCCATCCAGCTCCCTGCCTGTGGCCTGGGAAAACAACAGTGGTTGGTCCAAAACCTTAGGACCCTGCATCCATGTGGAAGATCTAGAAAAAGCTCCTGGCTCCTAGCTTTGGATCAGGTCAGCTCTGGCTGTTGTGGCTACTTGAGAGTGAACCAGCGGGTGGAAGATCTTTCTCTCCTTTACTGTGTATCTGACTTTCCAATAAAAATAAATAAATCTTTTTAAAAAAAATTTTTAGTTGCTGCTGTATTCATTTGAAAGGGGGAGAGTCAGAACTCCCCTTTGTTGTTCCTTTCCCCAAATGCCCACAGCAGCTGAAGCAAGAGCAGGCCAAGGCCAGAAGCTGGGAACTCAACCCTGGTCTCCCATGTGTTGGCAGAGACCCAGCGACTGCAGCCACCATCACCTGCTGGCTCCCAGGCTACCCACTGGCAGCTGTCTGGATTCTGAAGTAGAGCCAGGACTTGAACCCAGCCACTCTGAGATGGGAGATAGTGTATGGTGTCCAAACAATCCTGCCCCTGGGGAAGGCTTTTATAGTGGAGACACAGAAGTAAGGCAAAGTGAACGTTTCACTGGTTGCAGTTACACTGTTGCCTTATTTGTCCTAACCCACTGGAAAGTTCTTTACTGCAGAAGTCAGCTGACTGCTTCTGATTGGTTGAGCTTAAGTTGTTTTTCTTTCATGTCAGCGTTTACAAGAAACAGCTCTAGTTGAGTTCACTTATGTTTGTAAATCAAACAAGATCAGGGTTACGCACGAGGCCTCCCTGGTTATGTGTGCTGCTCTTTAGGCCTGGTCTCTATGTTAATCAGTTAATCAGACCATCAGTCTACTTTCTGTCCCTATGAATTTCATGATGACAGGTGTCTTATATAAGTGGCATTATATAAGATTTTTCCTTTTGTGTTTGGTTTATTTTACTTTGCATAATGTCTTCTGACATGTTAAAGCATATGTAAGAATTTTCTTCCTTTTAAAGGCTGAATACTATTCCACTGCATGGAATATCACACTTTGTTCATCAGTTTATCTGTTGACCATAAATATGGTTAAATAGTTTTCCACCAGAGTGTCCAGGTCACACAACAGTGAAGGGACAGCTTTCAACAAATGCGGTCTGGGAAATAAGATGTCCACATGCAGAAAAACGAGACTGAAGTCTTACGTTACATCAGAAATAGAAATGGGTCAAATGCCTGGACATAAGAGCTAAAACTACATAACCCTTCGAAGAAAACACAGAGGAAAAACTTCATGACATTGGTTTTGGCAATGATTCCTTGCATGTAATGGCTTATATGATAAACGATAAGAGAGACATAGGCAAATTAAACTTCATAACAATTTAAAAACTTTTGTATATCAAAAGACACTGTTAGCAGAGTGAAAGGCAACACACAGAATGGGAGAATATATTTTCATATATCTGGTAAGAGACCGATAGCCACAATATTCAAAGATAACATCTATATCTAAACAACAATTTGTTTAAATGGCTGGAGGATTTGCATAGACATTTATCCAAGCAAGACGTACAGATGACCCATCAGCAAATGGAAAGATGTTTGACATCCCTGGTCATTAAGGAAACACAACTCAAAACCACACCGAGGTACCACAACCTATTAGGGTGTATAGAACACGGTTGAATATAAACCAAAATGGAAATGTCTATGAAGAAGTCACAGGTTGTGGTTGAGAACTTGCATTTTCCTATTAACGTATTGGTTAATCAATACCATGTCAATTAATGCCATAATGTTGTAATTGGTTGTAAATATTAAGTTGGGGCTTTTAATTGATTGGGATGATACTCTGCTGGCTCTACCTTCAGACCAGAGATGGACTCACCAAGAAACTATTGAACTTACCAGAACAATAAGATGCTGGACTATATGCTTGGTAAATACCTCCAATGAAAGAATCTCAACTGAATTTGAACTATGGAAATGCAACAAGGTGGAGCAATCCACCGTGGGGGGAGGGTTTGGGGAGGGGCGGGGGGAATCCCAGTGCATATAAAAATGTGCCACATATTGCAATGTAATTAATAAAAAAAATTAAATTATATAAAAAAGAAGCAAACAAGGAAAAATCACAAAATCACATGTGTGAGTGATGACTTGGAGAAATGGTGACCGTGTACATTGCTGGTGGAAGTAAAAACTGATGGTCACTGAGTAAAATGGCAGCTCCTCAAAAGGTTAGGCAGAATTACCACAGGGCATGTATGTGATATAGTATATGTAACTGCCATATCATATGCATATATATAATAATGTTCAGATATTCACAAAAAGGCATCAATAGCAGGAATTTAAGCAGGTGTTTGCTCACCATATTCTACAACTGTCTCCTTGTTCCTGGGCCCTCTGTTCCGCTATATTGGTCCTGATCACATTATTTTGATAACCAACCACACTTTTACAGTAAGTTTTGAAATCAGGAAATGTGAGTGGCCAACTCTGTTCTCCTTTTTCAGGTTTTCGTTTTTTGCTTCTTTGCTGTTTGAGGTCCTCTGAAATTCCATTTGAATTTTAAGATGGAGGTCTTGGTCCTGGCGTGGTGGCCTAGTAACCAAAGTCCTTTCCTTGAACGCACTGGGATCCCATATGGGCACCAGTTCTAATCCTGGCAGCTCCACTTCCCATCCAGCTCCCTGCTTGTGGCCTGGGAAAGCAGTCGAGGATGGCCCAAAGCCTTGGGACCCTGCACCTGCGTGGGAGACCTGGAGGAAGTTCCTGGCTCCTGGCTTCGGATCAGCTCAGCACCAGCCACTGCAGTCACTTGGGGAGTGAATTATCGGACGGAAGATCTTCCTCTGTCTCTCCTCCTCTGTGTGTATCTGCCTTTCCAACAAAAATAAATAAATCTTAAAAAAAAAAAAGATGGAGATCCCTATTTCCGCAAACAGCAACAACAAACACTGGTGGGATTTTATCAGGGTCCGTGCTGAGTCCACTGGTCCCATAAGGTAGCACTGACATTTTAACAGCGTTAACTCTTCCACTCCTTGTGCGCACGACATCCGTTCATTTGCTTCTCCTTCATTGCAGCACTCCTTTGTGGTTTTCAGCATACAAATCTAATGCCTCCCTGGCTATGTTTGTTAACAAGCATTTTATTCCTTTTTTTTTCGTTTTGTGAATGCAAAATTTGTCATTAATTTAGAAGACAATGGATAATGTTTCCCCCCTTCATCGGGTTAGTGTGGTGTATTAAACTGATTGGTGTTCTTATGTTGAATCATCTTGCACTCCAAGAAAAATTTGCCACTACAATCTATTCACTAGTATTTTATTGAGAATTTAAGGGATATTGATCTATTGTTTTCTTGTAAGGTCTTGGGCTTTGGTATCAGAGTTCTGCTGCCCTCATAGCACAAGTTAGGACGTATTCTTTTATTCTTTGGAAGTTACTGAGAAATATGGTGTTTTTTTTTAAAAAAAAGATTTTATTTTTATTGGAAAGATAGACCAGATCTATGGAGAGATACACAGAGAAAAAGATCTTCCACCCGCTGGTTCACTCCCCCAATGGCCACAATGGCCTGAGCTGAGTCAATCCGAAGCCAGGGGCCAGGAATCTCTTCCGGGCCTCCCACATGGCTGCAGGGTCCCAAGGCTTTGGGCCATCCTCTATGCTTTCCTAGGCCACAGGCAGGGAGCTGGATGCAAAGGGGAGCAGCTGGGATACAAACCAGTGATGATATGGGATCCCAGTGTTTGCAAGGTGAGGATTTAGCCAATTGAGCCATCCTGCTGGGCCATGGTGTTAGTTCTTCAAATGTTTGGCAGACCTTGCCAATGAAGTCATCTGGACCCATGGTTTCCTCTGTTGTGAGACTTTCAACTATTCCTTAGTATCTTCATTTGTATTTTACTACATGGACTTAACAAATTTTGGGCCATTTTCATATTGATGGGCATTTCTATTGTTCCTAATATTTTGCTATTGAAACAATGCCACTGCAAACATCTTCAGGATACATTTTCCTTTTCAGATCCCCCCCCCCTCTTTTTCTCCAAATAAAGAATTGGCTTTTAAAGGAAGAGAGACAGAAAGAGAGAGAGAGAGAGATCTTCCATCCCCTCACTCACTCTTGAAATGCCTGCAGTGCTTGGGGCTAGGTCATGCTGAAGCCAAGAGCTGGGAATTCAACCAGACTTCTCCACATAGGTGGCAAGGACCCAAGCATTTGACGCAACACCTGCTGTCTCCCAGGATGCATATGAGCAGGAAGCTGGAATTAGAAATGGAGCTGGACTCAATCCCAGGCACTCTGAAATGGGATGCAAACATCCCAAGTACCATCTTCACATGCCACCAAGCACCCATCCCCATTTTGGGAATACATACATTTTGGGTTTTTGTTGTTGTTGTTTAGCATAACAGCCATTATATTTTATCCATGTGTCTCTTCCTTTAGGTAACTGGCGTTATAAGTAGGTAGGTCTACTAAAACAGATTGTTTCATTCAACATTTGCCAAAACGGGAACAGTTGATCAATTTGTGCACATGACATCATGCCTTGCACAACGGAGGCTCTAGCAATAGATTTTGTTGAAGGAAGGAAGGGAGTCCTATCCTCTATCTAAAATCTTCCCAGTTGGGGTCTGGCACGGTAGTCTAGTGGCTGAAGTCCTCACCTTGCATGTGCTGGGATCCCACATTGGTGCTGGTTCATCTCCTAGCTACTCCACTTCCCATCCAGCTCCCTCCACCTGTGGCCTGGCAAAGCAGTCAAGGATGGCCCAAAGCCATGGGACCTTTCACCCATATGGGAGACCCGGAAGAAGCTTCTGGTTCCTGCCTTTGGATCAGCTCAACTCCGACCATTGTAGCTACTTGGGGAGTGAACCAGCAAATGAAGATCTTCTTCTGTGTCTCTCTTTCTCTCTGTAAAGAGGACTTTCCAATGAAAATATATATATATATATATATATATATATATATATATTTTTTTTTTTTTTTTTTTTTTTTTTTAAATCTTCCCAAATAGCTAAAGCCAGTGTTAGAAACTTAGGTTTGGCCCTCACAGGTGTCAAGGGTTGCCAGTCCTGAGATCTTCTCATTCAAGACCTGAGTTTTCTCTCCTGCACTGGGGCAAGCATGGCTCAGGTCCTCCCAGTGCCTGGGGCCCAATGTCTCCAGGTCACCGAGTGTCCCAGCATGCCCGATGTATGTCCGCTGTGGGCCAACGGCAAGCACCACAGCCCTGCAGTTAGCAAACATGTCCATCTTTGAAGACTCTTGTCTGCCTTCCATCCAGTGGGGGTCTAGGCGGGTCTTTAGAATGCCTGGAGTGTTCCCTGTAAGATGAGGGCCCTGGCCACCCTGAAAGTCCACACCCCGACTACCCAGACTCCACATGTGCATGGATGGAGACCAGGAGGGTAGCATGAGTGGATAGTCAGGGTGCCCCTGACAAGGCATCTGAATGAGGCCAGCAAGGAAAGAAGTGGCCCTTGACCTGCCTGGGGGCGCTTCACTTAGCCACAGGACCTCATTTGGGATACAGGGCCTTCTCCTTTCCCTTCTACGTCCCAGAAGGAGCTCTGGTTTCTAATCCTTGGCAGCAGTGGGGCAGATGCGAGCTTTGGGACCCTGACTCTTGGCAATGGTTTTAGCATTTGTCTTGGGGTGGGGGCCCTGCCTAGGATCAGGTGTGGTCAGCCGGAGGCCGTTCCATGGTCGCCTCCAGAGGTGAGAGAGGCTACCTCTCAGACCAGACCAGCTTGTCTCTTTCTAGGGTACCTTGAAGCTTAGGACAGAAACCCTGCTTCTCGGGGAGTGAGCAATGCTTCTCCAAGCCCCTGGGCCCCGGCAGCTTCTCACACGCAGCCCCTCTCCTCCTCCTGGTCCTAGCAGCTGGGAGCCTGCCTAGGCTGCAGAGAGGGGAGCCTGGAGGAGCGGGGCGTGCCTGTAAAAGGGAAGGAATGTCCGAGGTGATTGTTTCTTCCTGATGTCACTGCCATGCCGCTGCAGGCACAACTGGGGGGCCCAGCACCAGGGAGGACTGGCGCCAAAAGTCTCCCAGACACTTGCCCAAGCCCTGCTCCTCTGCCCCTCCCCGACCTGTCACCCTGCCCCTCTGACTGGCTTGAAGCCCCTGGACCGCACACTTTCTCACCTCCTCTCTCCTCCCCCTTCTCCTCCCTCCACTGCCTCATCCTCATCCCTCCATGCCTTTGACCTTGCTCCTTCTCGGGGGCGGGGCCTGCAGCCCCCCTCCTGTTCCTCCGCCCTCCTTTTACAGACCTCTGGGGTTTTCTGCCAAAGTAGGAGAAGTCCGCAGCTCCGCTCACCTTCTGCCCAGCCCCCAGCTTCTACCGAATAGGACATCTCTCTGCCGAGGAGGCGAGGAGGCGAGGAGGAGGAGGCGGCTGGGCCTGCAAGGGCCAGCAGGTCCCGAGACGGCCAAGGTGGAAGCGCTGCCCCGCATGTGTTCTGTTCTCGGGGCCACGTGAACTGTATCGGAAACAGCCTGGGTAGACAGCCAGTGGGAAGCTGGAGGGATGGGAGGCAACCTGGGCAGCATGAGGGGCAGGCAAGACTTCCTGCTACACTAAAGGCCCGTGGCAGAGGAGGGCAGAGTGGGGAGTGAGGGCAGAGACCTGGGACCCAAGGGGTGATCCCCTTGCTGGGGTGCAGTTTCTCCTTGCCCCAGTGAGGCATCCTTACCCTAACCCTAAAGAGAGTCAGAAGGGAAGCCAGCTTCTCCCTGGAGCCTACAAGTCTCCAAGGGCAGCTTGCCTTGAACCCCCTGGACTCCCCACAGTCTCACATAAAGCAGGGTCCAGGAGTGACCCAGCCCTGTTCCTTACTGCTGATGGACAGCAGCCACTCTGGTCAGCAGAAATGCAATCAGTTCCTCCGTAGATACACCAACTCTTTTTTCCTTCCTTATTGTTTTGAATTTTTGCTCTAACAACTGGTTTACTGGCAACCCTTCACTCCGAGCAACTGGTCTACCATCAATCTTTTGCTCTGGGCAACACCATGTCATGCACCATCTGCAGCCTGAGCAGCCTGAGCAGGATACCCCTGAATCTCTCCTCTCTCCGGCACAGCATGCCTGAAGAGCAGAGCTGAGTGGAGGGGGCCCCCTTCCGAACACAGCAACCACCCCAACAAGAGGCAATGGCAGACTTGAGGGTGGAAGGAAGAAAGGCTGGCAGCAGGGTTGGGGGGAATGTTGGTGAGCAGCAGCCAGACAAGGGCTGCCTGGACTCTGCCACCCTCCAGAGGCTCCTGCCCCAGGCTCCGCCTTGGTCTCCTACACCTTAACCCAGGGAAGAAGGCAAGATGGAGGGGGTCCTTGTGGGGAATGCTCTCAGCATCCTGTGCCTCCACCCAGCTTGATCCTCAGCCTGAATCCTCCCCATTCCTTTCATCTCTCCTCATGGGCTTTTTTGGTCTTGGCCCCTCCAGTTTGGTCATCTCCCTGCTCTCCTGGGCCCTGTCCAGGTTTCCTACAAACCTCCTCGGAGGCTGCGGGGTCTGAGCAGGCTGGCAATGACCTCAGAGCGCCACTATGCTCAGCCGCTATTTATAGCCTCAGAGGATCATCCTGCGCCTCCGAGTCAGCTGGCCAGCTGAGTCATGGCTTGGGGTCCACTCAGACCCCAGGCCCTTGCTGCCACTGCAGCCCTTCCGTGCACCCTAAACTGCTCTGATTGCTGAGTGGAGCACTCCTTAGTAGGATAGGGGGCGGTGACAGGGAATGTGAGTTTTGGGATTCCAAAGGATACCTCCTCTGGGACCCTCAGCATTGTCTATATACTGTCACCCCCACAACCTCAGCCCCTCCTCCTTCTGCCTTCCCATGCCAGCCAGTCAGCCATGGGAGCCACACTCCCCGGGAGTGTGGACAAGAAGTGAAGTCTAGGGAGTGACTGGTGGGCTGAGTTCAAATCCTGGACAGCCCCTCCAAGACTAGTCCTGACCCCTCTCAGAGCCCTCCCTTCTCACCTGCAGAGGGCTGCTGGGAGCCCAGGAGAGGCAGGGAGGACCACCCGGTGAGCCCCAACTACCACTTGTCATTTCCGCAGGGAGGGACCGGCTCACAGAGGGGAGCAGGCTTGCTTGAATCCTCGCTCAGAGTAAACAGATACAGGGCCAAGATTCACAGCCAGAACTACCTGTCTCGCTATTCTTCCCTCCTGCCTCTGAGAATACAACCAGCACTCTCCAGTACCTACTGTATACCAGGCACAGTATTAGGGACCACTGCCATATCTAATCACTGTTTCGGGATTCTTATAACACAGTGAGGTAGCTATTATTATCCTCTTTCCTAACTCAGAGAGGTTGAGGAAGTTACCTAAGGCTGCCCAGGGAAAGGAGGGAGGTGGTGGTGAGGAGAAAGCCAGAGGTTAGATTTGAACCCTGGCCAGTGGGGGTCTCCTAGCCACCCTGCTCATTTCTCCGTGTGGCCACTCGGGCCTTCCACCCCACAGCCTTAGGCTCTCCTGCTTTGAGTTGGCCCTGTCCAGGACTGTCAGCAGAAAATAGCCCCATTTCTAGCACTGGGCAGGCCACTCCTACCACTGGGCCCTGTCCTCCCAGGGTCCGGAAATGGAGTAGGCCTACATCCCTCAGTGTGGGGCAGCAGCTCTGGAAGTTTCCTTCCTGGGGAATGAGAGCCCCTCATTTTACGTCCTGCCCTGCCTAGGTGAAGGCTGGGCTCCCCTAATGTACCCTGGCCCCAGTCTGCCCCCATTCGGCCTCCATACCACCATGCTTGGGAAGCAGCAGCCCCACGAGCAGAAGTGGATTGGGGGCCAGGCTTGGTCCCACAGCCTCCAGGTCTCACGTGGGACTCCAGACTGCCCCTCGCCCCCCGCCGCCACGCCAGTTGTGAGGGATTCCCATGATCCCATCAGGGGTGTCCGGGGTACAACTTTTTTCCCATGAAAGACCCCCAGGAGCCACAGATTGCTGAAAGCTGAGCTTGGACCAGGGGCCGGGGGTGAGGTTGCTCTCCCTCCCACAGGCACTGAACCCCAATGGTTTCCAAGAGCCCTGGACGCCCCTCCTTTCCCATCCAGTGGCAGAGAGAGGAAGCAGGCTCCCCTGCCCCCAGCACCAGAATAGACCACTGCCTACCAGTTCTTGGTCCTGGGCAGGGCCACAGCCAGTGCTGCCACTCAAGTTAGGGGAGGGGCCGGGAGCCAGAGGCCCCAGGCTCTCACTAACTGCTCCCAATCCAACAGCAGGGTCTCCCCCGACCCCCCACCCCCCGCCAGCCTGCAGCTCCAAGCATGGTCTCAGCAGGGGTCCGAACCAGTACTCGCTCCCCACACCCAGATTCTCCCCTGTGGGTCTGTACCCACAAGGCAGCCCCAGCTTTACCTTGCTGGGGCACCCTGTATTCCGACCCTACTGGGGACCTGGGGTCTGGTAGGGGGATCACCCCCTAACACCACTCCCGCTCCCCACCATCTCCCCACCACTCTCGGTCAGGTCTCTTCCCAGGTCCTCCACCTTGGGCCTCTGCCCATCCCCTCCTCCAGGCCCAATTTAGCTAGCTCCGTTAATCCCTGTAACCCAACCTGGCCCACTTCCGGAGCACAAGCTGCTCTTCCCAGCAGCCGGACTTTGGAAAGGAGCCCCAGCGTGGTGGCCTCAGCTTTGCCCAGCAGAGAAGCGCCCTGGCCCCATCCGCTAGGCCATCCTCTTCCTCTCCCCACTCCAGGGGTTCCCAGGGGCTGAGGCTGTGCAGGACTGCTGTTTCTTGCTGGCTCCACCTGTATGTGACCTCTCAGGCAGGTCGTTTCCTTCTTGGGGTCTTCTGTACACTGTTGCCCTGTGGTCGGGGGCAATGGTGATGCATTCCTCAGAAGGTGAAAACTCACTGAGAACTTCACAGGAAGCGTTTGGAACAGCCTTGAGTAAGTGCTATTTGAATGCTGAATGAAAACATTTTCCTGCCTTGTATCCCTCAGATTTTATTTCCTGCATGAATTGTGAGACACTTCATTTATTTAATGACATCATTTCAGGGACAAAAACAGGGGCCATTACTCTCAGAAATGCGCAAATTGTCTGTAAACCATCTTCCCAGAAGGGACCCGCGGGAACTGTAATGTTTGTGTAGGGTCCACAGAGCCCTGCTTCCATCCCGACTACTGGTCAACCACGGGTGCGTTCACTGTTACATAGTTGGTGTCCAGAGGCCTGGGTTCAAGTCCTTATTCCACATTTTCTTCAGCTGACAGGCCATAGGGTCAAGTTCTTTGGCTTCTTTGAGCCTGGGTTTTCTCCCTCAATGCCAAACTATCCCACATAATCATAGTGAACAGGGAACAAGATCAAACGCCATATTGGATATGCGACACACGAGAGCTGTCATTTCTGTGATGATTTTCAAACGTTTCTTGAATTAAATTATAGCTCTCCCAGCACTGCGAGGTGGCGCTCTGGTATATCGTGGTCCAAGTGCCCTCCAGTGGCTATAATGCGGAACTGCAGGCCCATGAGGAACCCTTTGAGCTGGCCCAGGAAAAAACAGCCAGGTTTATCCAACCTCCAGGAATTCATCACAAAAGCCTTACAAGGTCTTCTAAAAGGCATGCCAGGTGTAGAGGACCAGAGGCCAGGGCTTTAGCCCAGAGAAGGCTGCCGCCTGACCCTCTGTCCTCCTGAAATGTGGGGTCCCAGAACTGCTGGGTGGGAGCTCAGATGGTGGAACACAGAAAACTGTCAGTTTTCTTCTGATCTTACTTACTCACACATCCAAAAGTCTAGAGTATGTTTAGCCCAGCCAAGATCCTGCACTGCGCTTTGCCAGCCACTCTGCCATTTCAGTGCACTGTGTGCTCACTCCTGTCTAGCTTGCTATACTTCTTCATCCATCCATGGATGTTTATTGAACACTGGCTGTGCACCCAGACTCCTGTCTGATGTACTGGGGGTTAAAGGATCGATTGAACACAGCCACCAACATGGCCACTGCCGCCAACACTCGCTCACAACGTCCCAGACACCACATGCAGAGTTAATCCTTGTAGTCGAGTGTTTACAGCTGCTTCGTGTGGTGCAGCCGAGCAAACGTCCTGTGAGGGCCGCCTGGTTTTCCCATGTCTGCCCTGGAAGCTTTGTCTGGCCCCTGCTGAGTCTCACTGCTCCTCAAACATTGACTAAACCCCCAGCTCCACCTAACCTCTCTCTTTACCTGGGTGGAGGGATGTGTTTCTAATACACCCTTGCAAAAAAAGGCTTAATGGTATAGCACTCAAATCCAGCCAACTGTTCAATCCTGGCTGATTGAACAAAGGAACTGTGCCCCTTTGCTGGTTTCTGAAAAACCCATTGCCTTAATTGATCTCCCCCACAGTGGCCCAGGATATACGTAGCCTGCTGATCCTCTCAGTTCCTGGATCCATAGAAACACATCACAGAGGCTACAGCTCTCCATGGGAGTGGGAGAGCCAGGACTAGGCACAGACTGGGCTGCACAAGACTGCAGCACTCCTAGGCATGTGTGTGGGCTTGGTTTGGGGGTGGGTCTGACTGGGCTAGGCTGTAGCACCCATTGGTGGTCCTGAGAGTCAGAATGGATGTGGGACAGGCTGGGCTAGGTCTCACACGAGATCTGGGTTTGGGGGTTAGACCAGGGTGACTAGACTGTGAGAGCCAAAATGGGTGCAGGCTAGTCGAACTAGGCCAAAGTATTGCTGGTGAGTGCCAGGACTGGGGGCCAGATCATGTCAGGCTGGGCTGCATTACCCTCCAATATACATGTGATCCTATGAGTGAGTGTCCACAAGAGCCAGATGGGATGCAGTACAGATCAGGGTATGCTGCAGCCTATACCAGCACATGCAAAGACCTGGACTGAGGGCAGGTCTGGTGGGGTTTATTGGGTGTCACCCTGACTAGGCCACACCACCCAGTGATGTGCATGAAGACCATGCCTGTGGTAGGCTGTGCTAGGTTCTCAGCAGCCATCAGTTCACGTGAGAGATGGAGCTGGGGATGAAACTGACCAGGCAGCTGCATCTACCCACCAGTATGTGCTTGGCTGGTACAGGTGATAGATCAAACTTGACCCCGCACTTGTTGGTGCACAGAAAAGTCAAGTCCGAGGTCACCCCAGGCAAGGTTTCTTAGGGGACTCCCCAAAAAGACCACTAGACTCAAACCCTGGCCACAAGGAAAAATCATAATATGTGTGGTTCAACCTCAGAAGGCACATATCTGGACTGGACCTCCTCACCTGCTGATGGCTGTGAAGTGGAGAGCATACCCAGATATACATGGGGGACGTGATAGCCAACTCATCTACGCCAACAGGGGACACTGAGTGCCTTGTCATAGGATGGAAAGCAGAACAGGTTGGACCACTCTCCTGGCTAAGCTTTGCAGCATTTTCCTGGGCCTGTGGATGCACTAAAGTAGACCTGGTCAACCAACAGAGCTTGTAAAGATTTTCTCAACCCTGGTGCAACAAAGCCGATGATGTCTCAGAACTATCCAAACCACTCAAGTAACACCCTCGGAACACTCTTCCCCACACTGGGGTCTCTAAGGCATCATCAAATGTCTGTCCCCCATCCCCAGGTGCTGATGCAGTTTGACAGCAAGGAATTGCCCCCTTCCCTTTCTGCTTTGTGAACCCAAGAGAAAAACAATTGTTCTAGCCACCTTCCTGCTTGCCTTGACCGTCCACACCCTAATTGGAGAGCATGCATCCCTCTCAATTATGTAAACAATATTCAAAATAAAATTCATTAAAAAAAAAAAAGAACAAATGCAATGCAGGGACTGGCATTGGATATAGTGGGTTAAGGTACCTCGTGAGACTCGAGCTTTCTGAATAAGCACCAGCTCCTATCTTCACTTCCAATCAGCTCCCTGTGAATCTGCCTGCAAAAGCAGTGGGGAATGACCCATGGGTTTGGGCCCCTGCTCCCCACCTTGGAGACCCAGATGAAGCCCCTGGCTCCTGGTTGTGGTCTGGCCTGGCACTGCTGGTTGCCATCATCTGGGGACAAGCCAGGAGACAAATTAATCTGCATCTCTCTATAGCTCTGACTTCCAAGTAAATAAATACATGTTTGGGTGTTTCTTCTTAATACAACAAGAATCACACATGTCATTTTAACTGTTCTAGATACCATATTTTAAAGTTTTTTTTTCTTTGAAAAGCAGAGAGAGATTTCAAATTTCAACAAATGCCTACCAAAACCAGGAGCTAGGAACTCAATCCAGTTCTCCCTTGTGAATGGCAGGGACTCAAGTACTTGGCCTGTCACCTGTGGTCTCCCTGGGTTTTCCTTAGAAGGAAACTACATGAAAAGCAGAGGTGAGACTCAACTTACCCCAAGCACTTTGCAATGGGATGCCAGTGTCCCTGGTATGCCACAACACCCTCTGGATGCTTCATTTAAAAAATGTAAGCATGTAGTATATTTAACCTAATGTATCTAGTAAAAATTATCATTTTGGCATGAAATCAATTTATTTTAAAAAATTTATTTTAAAATCTGGCTGATAAAGAGAAAGAACTCTCCCAGCCTTTTGTTCATTCCTCAGATGATTTCCACAGCCAGGGCAGGGTCAGGTCAAAGCCAGAAACCAGGAACTTCCCCTGGGTCTATATGGGTGCAGGAACCCAAGTTCTTGGGCCATCCTACACTGCTTTTCAGTATGCATTAGCAGGGCACCTGGATAGGAAGCAGGACACCGGGGATCCGAACCATCAGCCAAATGGAATGCCAGTGTTGCAGACAGCAGCTTTACCTACTCCGTCACAACACCTGCTCCCAAATCAGTATTTCTTTCTTTCTTTATTTTTTCTTCAGCACCCAAGCAACACACCCCAAGAAGCACCTGTCCAGAAGGGAGGCACCGGAAGGTGTAGCCACATTTCAAGCTCTAAAACGCTCAGCATCTGCGGCCACTGTGGCCGCTACGTTGGGACCTCGCCTCTCCAAGCCTTCATTTGCATCTAAGCTGACTTACTGTCCTCTACTTCGTAGACTCTCAGCCCACACCTGGTGTTTCCACCAAGCCGGCTGGAAACCCCTGGGACCAAGCCCGGCTTTTTATCTATTCCCAGCACCCAAACCCGTGTCCTTGCCCTGGGAGGCCCTCGGCGCCAGCTAGTTGATGGGGCGGACGTGGGGATTGATTTCCGAGGCTCAGCTGCGGTGGCGGTGGTAAATGGGGTTTTATAGATCGCCCTGCTACAATCTGAGCAGAAATAAAGCGCGGCCAGGGATGGCAACGGCAGAGGCCTCGGGGCAGATGGGGCTCCCTGAATCAGGCGGGGAGGAAATCCTGCCAGACAAAATAGCATTTCTCTGGCTTAAGAGGCTGTCATGGCCATAGCCAGATCTGTGCACCGCGCCGGCGTCGTTTACAGCTCAGCTCCAGTTCTTGTCAAGGCGCATTACGCAAAGGATGTGTCTCCCGCACACACCCCACTGCTTGCTGCGGAGGAGGTGGGGTAGGATCAGGAGCTAGCTACTCCAGGCAGCAGACGGAGTTATTCAGGCCCCCACGAGCCTGGCCTTCAACAGATGTGTCTGGCTAGCCTTCCCCGTGGGGATCGCACGAGGGATGGGTGGCTGAGCAGGGGATTCCCGCATCCACCAGGCCCTGCCCCGACACTCAGCGTTGCTACAGTGCTAGCAGCCCCAGGCCCGCAGGGCATAGGCTGGGAGTCTGTTGCAGAGACAATAAACAAACATGCAGGAGCACACACACACACACACACACACACACACACACACACACACACACACACGAGATGTGAGTGCCTTGTCTGGCCAGAAAAAAGCACAGGAACTAGGAGCAAAAAGGAGGAAGGAGGTTCTTCAAGCACTCAACCTTCCCGGAGCCAGGCATATGTCATGGGCAAAGCAGTTGAGCAAAGCAATTGAAGACGGGTCAAGACTTTGGAACCCTGCACCCGCGTGGGAGACCCAGAGAATGCTCCTGGCTCCTGGCTTTGGATTGGCTCAGTTCCAGCCATTGCGGCCACTTGGGGAGTGAACCATCAGACAGAAGATCTTCTCTGTATATCCACCTTTCCAATAAATAAATAAATCTGTGAAAAAGAAGAAGAAGAAGAAGAAGAAGAAGAAGAAGAAGAAGAAGAAGAAGAAGAAGAAGAAGAAGAGGAGGAGGAGGAGGAGGAGGAGGAGGAGGAGGAGGAAAGCAGTTTAGGGATTTAGTGCAATAGCCTATGGCTAAAGTCCTTGCCTTGCATGCACAGGGATCCCGTATGGGCACCAGTTTGTGGCCTATAAAAGCAGTCAAGGACAGTCCAAGCCTTGGGACCCTACACCTGTGCAGGAGGCCTGGAAGAAGCTCCTGGCTCCTGGCTTCAGATCAGTTCAGCTCCGGCTGTTACTTGGGGAGTGAACCAGTGGATGGAAGATCTTTCTCCCTGTCTCTCTTTCTCTCTGTAAATTGCCTTTCCAATGAAAATAAATGCCAATTCCCTCACTCTCAACCATGCTACCTGGCTGGGTCCCCAGTTGCTGTCTGAGTAGCAAATCTCTTGGACAACAGGGCCCAGCATGGCCCACCCACCAGCATAATTTGAGCTAGCATTGTAGTACAGCTGGTTAAGCCCCCAGCTGCAACAGCAGCTTTGCATATGGGTACCAGTTTAAGCTCCAGATGCTCAACTTCCTATCCAGTTCCCTGCTAAGGTACCAGGGATGCAGAGGATGCCCAAGGATTGCATGTGGGAGAGCTTGATGGAGTTCCTGCCTGCTGGCTTTGGCCAAGGTCCTGGCGTTGCAGCCATTTGGGGGAGGAAGCCACTGGATGAAAGATCTTGTCTCTCTGTATCTGCCTTTCTCTGTACCTCTGCCTTCTAAGTAAAAAAGGAACAAAAAAGAAATTCTTTTAAAGAAAAAAAGTAGATTCATGGATCTCAGCTTAAATCTTGCAAGTAAGAATTTTTGGGTGGAGTGGTGGCTCAATGGGCGCATCCTTCACCTTGCAGCACCAGCACCCCACATGATGCGTACTCTATTTCTGGCTGTTCCACTGCCAATGCAGCCTCCCTGCTATGGCCTGGGAAAGCAGTCGAAAATGGCCAAGTCCTTAGGTCCCTGCACCCACATGGGAGACCCAGAAGAAACTCCTGGCTCCTGGCTTCAGATTGGCTCAGCTCTGGCCATTGTGGCCATTTGGGGAGTGAACCAGCAGATGGAAAAAAATCTCTTTCTGTCTCTCCTCTCTCTGTAAATCTGCCTTTCAAAAAGTAATAAATAAATAAGTCTTTCTTAAAAAAATTTTTTTTCAGGTGTAGGGTGTATGAATCTGCATTTTTTTTACAAACACTCCAGGGGCTGCATGTCCAGAAGACTGCCCTGGAGTGTAAACCACTACAGTTTCTAAGCCCCAGTGGGCACCTGGCTGCACAGGGTGGGTCGGTTTCGCCATTGGAGATGGGTTTTGGCTTTTGATATTTTTATTACTGACTCAAATCTGTGACTCACCGACTGCTTGAACCCCATGGTCAGCTAGGAAGGAGGCAAAAGCCTGGGAGAACCAAACTCCCTAACTTCCCCCCATCTATACAACACTTCCCTGAGCAGACACTGTTTAGAAGCCATTAAAACACCAGACAGAATAAGCCAGTGCCTGGGACTTTATAGACATATTTACTCAACGCCAAGAGCTTGCGAAGAGTAAATAAGAGCAAAGCAAATGATAAGCACCCCCTAGCAATACAAATGGCAAGTCAACAGCCCCATCACTAAAATAAACAGGACAAATCCAGCCAGGATTAAATGACCTGTCGCCAGACAGCCTCAGAGCCGGAAGTGCACCACCCCGGCTCCTGGAGGCAGGAGGTGAGGGTCTGGGTCTCCTCTGGCCCCTGGAGAGGGCACCACAGGAACATCGGGCGGTCAGGGCCAGGCCTGCAAGGGCAGACATAATCCTTGGGTGCTGGGGGTGGTCATAGGCCTTCCTGGCAGCTTGGAAATCTCCAGATTGTTCCAGAAGGCCTCTGAGGTGTGTGACTCCCAATTACTATTATTTGGCACTTAGGCATTAATGAACGAATGTTTAGCTAGCAGCTGCTGTGTGTCAGACCCTGCGCCAGTTACTAAAGATATCAAGATGAAGCAATGAGATTTTGGCACAACAGTCAAGGCACTGCTTGGAACTCCTGTAGCCCGTAAAAGATCACCTGGTTCAAGTCCCACTTTGCCTTTCAAATCCAGCTCCCCGCTAATGGACACCTTGGGGATGCAGGTGATTGCTCAGGCAGTTGGCTCCCTGCCACCCACGTGGGAAATCTAAATTGAATTACCAGCTTTCAACTTCAACCTGGCTCTTGTGGGTGTTTGGGTAATAAACGGGAATGGGAGAGACGCTCCAGTCTCTTTTTTTACACCCTGAAAAACTTTTTCAAAGTATCACTGAAGAAATAAAGATATCAAGATGGGCAGGGCATTAAAGAAACCAACTATTTTTTTTTTAAGTGGCAGCTAGGATCTTTTTTTTTAATTTTTTACTTTAGATTTATTTATTTTTTTATTACAAAGTCAGGTATACAGAGAGGAGGAGAGACAGAGAGGAAGATCTTCCATCCAAAGATTCACTCACTCCCCAAATGACCTCAACGGCCGGTGCTGCGTCTATCCAAAGCCGGGAATCAGGAACTTCTTCCGGGTCTCCCACACGGGTGCAGGGTCCCAATGCATTGGGCCGTCCTCGACTGCTTTCCCAGGCCACAAGCAGGGAGCTGGACAGGAAGTGGAGCTTCTGGGATTAGAACCGGCGCCCACATGGGATCCCGGTGCATTCAAGGCGAGGACTTTAGCTGCTAAGCCATGCTGCCGGGCCCGAAACCAACTATTTTTTAAAAATGCTTTCTGATTGCTCAGAGTTGCTAACATGTGTTGCTCACTCGCTATTTAAAAATGTTGGGGATCAGTGATCTCTACCCATATCTACTTTTAAAAGATGTATTTATTTTTGTTGTAAAAGTTTGTTTACAGAGAGACGGAGAAAGAGAAAGATCTTCTATCCCCTGGTTCACTTCCCAAATGACTACAACAGGCAGAGCTAAGCTGATCTGAAACCTGGAGCCAGGAGCTTCTTCCGGGTCTCCCATGTGGCTGTAGGGTCCCAAGGCTTTGGGCCACCCTCTGTTGCTTTCCCTAGCAGTGATCAGAGAGCTGAATGGGAAGTGGAGCAGCCAGAACATAAAACGGTGCCTACATGGGATGTTGGTGCTTACAGGTGGAGATAAGCTAGTTTAGACACCATGCTGCATGCCCCCTTTTTAATATATATAATATATTGTGTATTTTAATATGTTATATGTTATATACATATCTTATATATTAAATCATACATATTATATATCACATATTGTGTATATTATATGTTATGTATATATTATATGTTATACATAATATATTAAATATAATTACAGTTTAGACCTGACAACATTATGAGGTTATTCCTGACATCATCTTCCACATTTTAGAAAAGAAAACAGAGGCTTCAAATTCATGGCGTGACGGGAACTGTTTAACGACTAGCTCTCTACATGGAAACAAGCAAACAAAGATATCACACATCTCAGTGTGTGCCAGTCTCCACAGTGTACATGCTGCCAGGTCTGAGGTCACTGAGTGTGTAGCAGGAAGACACAGGAGTGGGCAGGCTTGGGCACACCTTGGCAAATCCGACCTACGACTCACTCAGCCTCTTTGTGCTGGTGTCAGTAATGCCTGAGATGGTCACCTGCATTGACATCGGGGGAAGCCTCTGAAGCTCTAGGGTGGGGCAGGGTGGGGTGCAGCACCTGTTTTACAGGGTTCCTTTATGTGGTAGCCAGGCGCACTTGGCTTTGTTTTGAGGGCCACTCAAAAGGCCCTCTATGACGCAGCAAGTTAGGCCCCCACCTGCACAGAACCCCATCTGGGTGCTGGGTTAGGTCCCAACCAGATTCCTGCTAATGTGCTTGGGAAAGCAGCAGAAGATGAGCAAGTTCTTGGGCCCCTACACCCCTGTGGGAGACCTGGAGGAATCTCCTGGCGCCTGGCTTCAGCCTGGCCCAGCCATGACTGTTGTAGCCGCCTGGGGAGTGAATGAGTGGATGGATCTCCCTGTCTCTGTCTCTTCCTCCCTCTGCTTTTTAAATAAATAAATAAATACTTTTTTCTTTTTTTTTAAAGGCCCATTTGAAAGAATTATACATCTTCAGGGAGTTGCAAAAATAGTGTGGAGAAATCCTGTGTCCACTCAGTTTTCCACAGTGGTGACAGCAGGATCACAACCAGCAAAGTGACCGGTGAAATATGCATGCAGAGCCGCTGTGATGGTACAGCCAGCCAAGCTTCCACTGCGGCATCCCATGTGGGAGCTCTGGTTCAAGTCCCAGCTGTACCACTTCCAAATCCACTCCTTACTAATGTGCCCAGGGAAGCAGCAGGGGATGGCTAAAGCACCTGGTCCCTCCCACCCATGTGCTCAATTCAAAATGCCAGCACTGTGCGAGGTAGTGCAACCCACTGCACCACCATGCCCAGGCCTCAGGGGAGAACTGCGCGTGTGCTGATCAGCAAGACCTGCTTTGGAGAATGACAATGCAAAAGGAAGGAGAGAGAGTGCTTGACATGGAGTCAGAGAGGCAAGAGGGATGGAACCTTGGGCAAGAGGGATGGGCTGAGGTGGCCTTGGCAGCTGCACCAGCTGTGGAAACAAGGCCAGCAGAATGCAGAGCACAGGTGCTCAGAACTTGCACAAGTTTTCTTTAGAAGACTCCTGATTTCGCAGAAAATGGAAACCACAGTCTTTAGTGGAGGCCAAGGCAGGACACAGGACTGCAGTGTCCTCCGGGTGGGTGGAAGAATGAATGGTCCAGGAGAGGCCACAGTACCACAATACCCAGAGCTCTGGGCAATACCAAGAAGTTGTGAAGGTTAGTGGCTCTGGATGGAGCGTGAGACCGGTGTGTGTGGCTGCAGGGTCCCCCAGCCAGGGATGCAGTGAGGGGCAGGCTGAAGTCAGGTCTGGCAAGCAAGCAAATCAGAGCCAAAGGCCCTTCTCCAGAAGAAACTTTAAAAAACCAGCTGTGTTTATTTATTTGAAAGGCAAGGGGGACAGAGCTCGGTCTATTTTTCACCCTTGGTTCTCTGCCCTAATGGCTGCAATAGTCAGAGCTGGACAAATCCGAAAGCCTGGAACTCTACCTGGGTCTCCCACATCAGTGGCAGGGGTCCAAGTACTTGGGCCATCATGCGCTGCCTTCCCAGGAGTGTTGGTAGGGAGCTGAACTGGAAGTGGAGCAGGTGGGACTTGAACTGGCACTCTGATATGGGATGCCGGCAACAAAAGTGGCAACTTAACTCATCGTGCCACAGTACTGGCCCCAGCCAAGGGTTTCCAAAGGTGTGTGCAAGAGAGTGACTGTTTGGCCAATGACACACAGGACTTACCTGGGGTAGCAGGATGTTCAGTCAGGAGGAGTGAGGACCAGGGAAAGGATGCGCTCAATAGCTGCATTTCTAGTGTAGGTGAAGATGACATGGGGCTGGGCCCCTCCTGTCTGAAGGTCCTGCTATCTCATCCCCAGTTGCTTAAGTTGCTTTTTCTCAAACTATCAATATCCCAAAGAAACATTCTATCTGCCTCCCTCTCGAAAGGGGATGGAAATACAGCCTTAGGTGCGCAGTTTCCCAAAAACATTATTTCTTTTCACTTCATTTGAAAAGCAGAAAGAGGGTCCAGTGCAGTAGTCTAGCAGCTAAAGTCCTCACCTTGCATGTGTTAGGATTCCATATGGGTACTGTTTCATATCCCAGTGGCTCCACTTCCCTTCCAGCTCGCTGCTTGTGGCCTGGGAAAGCAGTCAAGGATGGCCAAAGCCTTGAGACCCTGGGAATCCAGAAGCAGCTCCTGGCTTCAAATCAGCTCAGCTCCAGTCGTTGCAGTCACTTGCGGAGTGAACCAGCGGATGGAAGATCTTTACCTCTGCCTCTACTTCTCTCTGTACATCTGCCTTTTCAATAAAAATAAATAAATCTTAAAAAAGAAAAGCAGCAAGACAGATATCAGGGAGATTTTTCATCTGTTGGTTCAGTCTTCAAATGCCACAACAACCAGCGCTGGGCCAGGCTGAAGTCAGGAGCCAGGAACTCAATTCGGGCCTCTCATGGGGGTAGCAGGGACCCAACTTTAGCCAATAAGGATGCCTCCCATATGTGTACCAGAGTCTCTCTTCTTCCCTCCCTCCCCTTCCCGCCCCCGCCCCGCCCCCAGCACACTGTAACTGCTGTTCTGAACCTGTGTTTTTCGTCTTATACACTTTTCTGTACAGGTGCTCAAAAAATGCTTTTGAATCTCCCTCCTAGAACACAGTTCATTGGAGTTAATCTCTTCCTGAAAGCTACTTACCCCCAAGGCACTCTGGGATTTGTGGTTATCAGTTGAGTCCTGTGTAGGAAGCATGGACTGGGCACAAGACACGCGCTGGAAAATAAAGTGGTCCTCCAGCAGCCTTGTGAGAGGACAAATTGTACCATGTTATGCAAATTCCTATCATGAATCCATCATAACCAATTACTAATTCACTTAAATAACTAAGATTTCTATCAGCAGTGATAGATTCAGAGCTGTCTTGGCATCAGGAAATCAAAATCAACCAATGTGCCCTCAAGTGATCCATTTGAGCAGAAAGAGACATCACACACACACACACACACACCCCATCTCTGTCTCTCAGTCCTCCCATATTTAAAATAAATAAAATGAATAAATTTTGTCAAAAGAGTACAAGACCAGTATTAAGCTATTTGTGATGTTAGCAACCCACATCCAAGTACTAGTCCAGTACCAGCTGCTCCACTTGCAGACCAGTTTCCTGATGTGCTGGGAAAATGGCAGAAGGTGGTCCAAGTGCTTGGGTCCCTCCGCCAATAGTCTTGCCAACATGCAGATTGTGCTTCTGTGGTTCTGGGGCAAGCTCAGAGCTTCTGTAGTTCCACAACATTTCTGGCATTACCCATGTTGCTGGTGAATAGACCTCATTGGAAGTAGCAAAGATGTGACATTTAAGTGTAATTTTTTTTTTAAGTTTAGTTTAATTTTGATGATGTTTACATATTTGGCCCATTTGGACCAGTGATTAGAGCGGGAAAGGTTGAGGAATGGGGGAATGGGTGTGAGACAACTGCCTCCTAACTCCATTTTCCTAATTTATGTATCTGGGAAAAGTCAGAGGAGGGTTTACTCCCAGGAGCCCAACTACAGCAGTACTCGGGAATGGGGGATGGCCACCCAACGTCATCCCAGGGTTCCCAGTGTGGAGCATGCTCCGAGGATATTGCTTAAATGGTTTCAATAGTTCTGAAATGTTGTTGATTTCTTTTTATATATATATATATATATATATATATATATATATATATATATATTCATTTATTCATTAATTACATTGTATTACATGACACAATTTCATAGGTACTGGGATTCCCCCCACCCCCTTCACCCCAAACCCTTCCCCCATGGTGAATTCCTTCACCTTGATGCATAATCGCAGCTCAAGTTCCGTTGAGATTCCCTAATTAAAAGTTCACACCATACAGAGTCCAGCATCCCACTTGTCCAGTTCAAGTTCGACGGCCTCTTAGGGAGGCCCTCTTAGGTTTGAAGGCAGAGCCAGCAGAGCGTCACCTCGATCAATTAGAAGCTCCAACATATCATCAGCAACAGTCCAGGTATGATGAGGCTGGTGCAGAGTCCACTGATTGACATAGTCCATCTTAGAGTTTCCCCTTGTCCAGTTTTCCGCTGGAAGCATCTAGCTGAGGTGGTTGATTCATCTACTCCATTTTCCATCTTTTCTTGGTTGATGCTTTGATTCCTCCATTTTGTTCAGGGGAATCCCCTAAAAAAACTTTGAGGCATTCCCAGTCCAGGCTCCTACATGTACTACTAGTAAGCACAGTGCCCGCCACCGTCCATCACTCCAATCAGCTGGTGGTTTTACCCCCTGGGTTGGTTCCATTCTGAGCCCCAACCTCCATTGGAACCAGCGAGTGTCGCAGCTCTCCCCGGCTCTGCCCATCACACTCTCGTCCCTCACCTAAACCAGTGGGAGGTGTGCTGGTTGGGTGTTGCATTCCCTACTGGCACAGGCCATTTCACCTTGGCATTTTGTGTTTTGTACTGTTTTTTTTTTTTTTTTTTTTTTTTTTTTTTTTTTTTTTATCGCGACCAAACCCGGCCAGGCCCCCACACAGTTTCAGCGCTTGGGCTTGCCAGTGGATGACGTGAACTGACTCAGCCTGCTCTGCCCGAACCCGAGCCAAGTGTGTTCCAGTGGGTCACATTCCAAAGCCTCTTCTGGGTTGTTTACCTCCATGCTTCCTGCGTTTATTTGTAGGGTCAGTGTCCTGTCAGAGGAACTGTTCAGATTCCTCCCTCCGACTCCTTCCTGGTGTCGGGCTTCACGCATACCAGCAGGTCCTTTGGCCAACTCCACTCTTCAATCCATTCTGGTTCCTGCTGTTGAGAGTTTCAGCCCAGCCACGGCTCGTCCATACCCACGTATATCTCATACAAGGCTCAGTTGGGGTTGAGGCCTAGCCGAGCCATCCCACATCTATCCATACTTGAGGCTAGAATGTGTGAGGCCTGCGTGGACCAATCCCCTGGAAACTCTGACCCCATTGGACGGTTTAGAAGGGCCGGTGGAGTCTATGCAGGAGGCATGACAGTCTATGGGGCGCGCTGGGCTGACCCAGAGCAACCTCTGCCATACTTAACGCTGGCTGGCAACAGGCCTGGTTGGGGAGCGTGGAGGAGGCCTTGACTGCGTGGAGCCTACCACCAAGGGGCGCAGGAACTGGAAGGGGGCTGAGTTCTGGTCGGGTCACAGTTGTAATCCCTTGGCACAAATATCGATTCGGACTTGATGCACCATGCCGGATTAGACCGCAGCACAGTTTGGTGCTCCGGAGGACCAGGGTAGAAATGTTGTTGATTTCATTGCTCCAAAGTTGAGGAAATCCTTCCAAGGTCCATTGGCTGAGATAGTCCAATTCACTCAGTCTTGATTTGCTCAGTACTCACTGTCAAAGCTTGACAGGGAGAGGTGTCCAGTTTATTCTACCTTCCATGGTACTAGTTGCTCTCTGCAGGACTCAATGATCTGTCATGTACCCCGTGTTCCTCTGGGCATGCCGTCCACTACACAGGCCTCAGCAACCATGGAGGCCTAGTTCTGACACACACATACTTCATGGCCTGACCACAGTTCCTGTGATTTTCTCTGTGATTGGAGTTTTGAAACTAGTGGTCTATTTGGGGGTCCCCAAGGAAACCTCTGCAGAGGTGACCCTAACCTGGCTCTTGTGTGTGCCAGCCAGTGTCTGGTCCAGCTCAGTCCTTCACCCACTTCAGTCTACACACACACCAGTGGCTGCAGTCATGTGATTAGCTCTATCCCCAGCCCCATCTCATATGCAAACCAATGGATGCTGCAGCCCAGCCCAACCCTGCCCACCACACGCTAAACCCTCACACGCACACCAGAGGGAACTGCAGCCTAGTCGAGTGAGTCCAATAAACCCCACCAGGTCTGATCCCAGCCTTGTTTTGTGTGCATACTGGGATGTGCAGCAGACTGATTCAGTCAATCCTACATCCCATTTGGTTCTGGTATACACCAATGGGTGCTACAGCTTGGCTCAGCCAACCAATCCCACTATCCAGCACATACTCATGCTGGTAGGAGCTACCTCCTGTCCAGCCAGGCCCACCCCCAGCCCTGGTTCTTATGTTCACCAGTAGGAATTATAGCTCATCAGAGGGGTGCCCGCAAGTTCCCTAATCCACTCCCAGCCCTGGATCTTACACTTCCTAGGTGATTCTATGGTCTAGCCTGACAGGACATACCCCTAGTCCCAGCACCTGCTAGTCGATGTTGTGGCAATGTCCAAGCAACCTGTGCTTACTCTGGCTCCTGCATGCTCAAGTTGATATGGTCACTTAGCACAGCATGGCTCTCCCCTAACCAAGCTCACTTAATGTTTCCTTGGGGACCCCCAACTGGACCACTGGTCTCAAAACACCAACCACAGGGAAAATCAAGGATCTATGGTCTGGCCGTGAAGTACGTGTGTCAGAACTGGGCCTCCATGGTTGCTGAGGCCTGTGCAGTGGATGGCAAGCCCAGCGGTACTGTTAGGGTCCATTTTTGTCAATCCCCCAGGAACGACAAAGAGCCTCACTGGTAATGCGAAAGCAAGCAGAGTTTATTGTTCCAGCATGCTGGGGTCAGACCGTTCTTGGGGCACACAAGCCAGCCAAGGAGGGGTCTGACCCCAAACCAGAAAAAAGCCAGTGATTATATAGGCCCTTTTGGCTGTTACATGCATCATAGCCCACGCAAATCCAAACACAGCAATCAGCTTAAAGAGTAACATACTTCAAACACATCATCTTTATGGGCTCTGGGTATCAGCAGCTCATCCTGTTTGCTGGAACTGGCGATGCCACCTTCCACCTGCACCCAGGTGTATTCTATAGATAGGGCTTGGGACACCGGTCAGGATAGATAGGGCTTGTGACACTGGTCACAAGTCACAGAAGACATGTTTATCACTAAGGTGGAATTTTCCAGTGGTCTTGACTCAGTAAAGTAGCAGTTTCTTGGCACAAAGGGGCCTAACAGTACATGGGGACATGATAGACCATTGAGTCCTGCAGATAACATGAAATCTCTTTTCTATTTTCTAGCTGGTTGTTGTGTAAGAAAGTCATGTTTAGCCAGCAACCCCACCTGCCAGTCCCAGTAACTTGACCACAAAATCTACATAAAATGATCACCTTTCCTCCTTCATGTTGTGGATTTTGTGTTGTGATACTGGCTCTACCTCGGTGACAATGCAGATGCAAACAGGAACATGTTTGATTTCCTCCACTGCTTGCTGGTATATGTCCTTTATCATGTCTCTTCTGCTTTCTTAGAGGAATTTTTATTTTTTTTTAGATCAAGAACGGGGATTCAATTTATTAAGTACTGGCTTCACTTTCTATGTTCTGCATCTTGGTGGTCTCAGAATTTCTCGCCTGAGCATCTACTGCTTTTGTGATCAGAAAGAACACTGTAGACCCTTCTCTGAGTCTTCTCCCCTCACCCAGTGTGGCTGGTTGTTCCGCTCTGGGCACTGTCCTCTCCCACGACACTTCCCCAGCAGCCAAGGCTATCTGCAGCTCCAGCTTGACATTGACCTTTAGACATAATAAAATTCCCAGGAGTGGTTAGGAAATTTCATGAATTTTACCAGGATGCAAACATTCTTGAAAGCTCCTCATTCACACTGGGGCAGCAGGACCTTCCTGCCTTCACTCCCACCCCAGTGCATCCATCTGCGATTGCTAGAATGTTCTTTGCACCTCTAGGAGCCAGCCTAGGGGCTCCCAGGAGTAGTAACCAGTAGCTATAGCTAGGCAGATACCTGGGTTTTAAATCTCTACTCACTCCTTTATAACGCGATATTTATGGCCCAGATTTAAATCCCCCCCTTTTAAAATAAGATTTACTTATTTTTATTGGAAAATCAGATGTACAGAGAGGAGGAGAGACAAAGAGGAAGATCTTCCATTCACTGGTTCACTCCCCAAGCGGCTGCGATGATCGGAGTTGAGTCAATCTGAAGCCAGGAGCAGGGAGCTTCTTCCAGGTCTCCCACGTGGTCGCAGGTTCCCAAAGCTTTGGGTCATCCTCCACTGCTTTCCCAAGTCACAAGCGGGGAGCTGGATGGGAAGCAGGGCTGCCTGGATTGGAAATGGCGCCCATACGGGATCCTGGTGCATGAAGGCCAGGATTTGAGCCATTAGACTACCGCGCAGCGCCCTCCCCTGTGGTTTTAAGAAAAGGAGACAGAGGGCCCGACGGCGTGGCCTAGCGGCTAAAGTCCTCGCCTTGGACGCGCCAAGATACCATATGGGCGCCGGTTCTAGTCCCGGCAGCTCCACTTCACATCCAGCTCCCTGCTTGTGGCCTGGGAAAGCAGTCTAGGACGGCCCAGTGCATTGGGACACTGCACCCGCGTGGGAGACCCGGAAGATGTTCCTGGTTCCTGGCTTCAGATCAGCGCGCACCGGCCCGTTGTGGCTCACTTGGGGAGTGAATCACCGGACGGAAGATCTTCCTCTCTGTCTCTCCTCCTCTGTGTATATCTGGCTGTAATAAAATGAATAAATCTTAAAAAAAAAAAAAGAAAGAAAGAAAAGGAGACAGAAATCAGAGGCAAATTCAAATCCACCCAAAATTGTGATCTCCGGGAAGTCCCGCTGGAACTCGTGGGTTATCCATCAAGGCTCAGAAGAGCCCCGAGGGCTGCTCGGGCCTCTGCAACCACACCTCCCCTCTTCAGAAGTTCTCTGCTTGGTACTGGTTTGCTTGTGAGGACAGCGAAAGCACAACGCGCCCAAGTGCAGCTGCGAAGGTTCATCACGGGCTAACTCTCATCCAGAGCACCGCGTAGCACCGGCCACGCTGCTTTTCCTATCAAAGGTGCTTAGAGGACAGCGAGGGAGAGCACTTCGTACTGCGCAGGTCGGACCAGGTGAACCGGCTGTGCTGGATCTTGGACGATTCGTGGGCTGTGCCAGCACCTCTGCACCGGCAGGGGGCTCTGTCCGCAGTCGCCCGCACCGCGGTGAGGGCGTGACCTGACGGGGGCGGGGCGCAGGGCACAGGGGCGGGGCCTGGCGAGGGGCGGAGCAGGTCACTGGGGCGGGGCCTGGCGAGGGGCGGGGCGGGGCTCACGGCATTGGGGCGGGGCCTGACCAGCGGCAGCCTTGAGCCTGGGCCGGGTGAACCGACACGGCCGTCACCGCGGGGCCTTGCAGGTAGTCGGCGGCGTTCGGCCCGGCTTGAATTTCGATCTCAGATCCTCTCGGGCCTGTTTAACGCCGCGTCGGGGTTGCGGAAGCGCCTGACCCAAAGCGAAACCGGAAGCCCCGCCGCGGTGATTTGACCCTTCCCGGATTGGCGGGGTAGGTGGAGGCGGAGGTTGGCCCTGGGGACAGGGCCTTTGCCGGGCTAGGGTCGCATACGTGGGGCAGGCCGGATCCAGGTAGGGGCCTGTCTGGGGTGCTGAAATTTGGGGTGCTGGGAGTTTGAAATTTCCCAGTTGGGCGGGGTCGTGGGGTGGGACTTCGGGACCTGGATTTAAATCGGATTTGGGGACGGGAGCTTTTGAACCCGCTAGACTCGGTGCCGGCTGGGGACCTTGGGTGGAGGAAGATTCCCTCCGGGGTGTGGGAACAGGAAGAAGCACCTGGGGGCCGGGGAGTCCCCCGAGCTCCGATGCGAAAGGCCAGGGTCTCCGATCTTGCAGAGAGCTGAGCATTCCCCTCCTCTAGCTGTCCATGGCTGGCAGGGCCCGCAGAGAGGCGGTGCAGGCCGCGGCCCGGGAGCTCCTCAAGTTTGTAAACCGGAGCCCCTCTCCTTACCACGGTAAGTGACCAGGGCAAAGGGGGTCAGGGGCATGTCCCCACCAGGTTCCCTGGCGGTGAGAGGGTTCTTCTCCCGCAGTCGTGGCCGAGTGCCGCAGCCGCCTCCTCCAGGCTGGCTTCCACGAGCTCAAGGAGACGGAGAGCTGGGATATCAAGCCGGAAAGCAAGGTACTGGGGGCGCAGCGGCGGGAAGGCCTGAGCGCCAAGGCCCTCGGGCACCCGCGTCTCACTGAACCCCTGCCTGTCCTCTATCTCTCCCCAGTACTTCCTCACCAGGAACTCTTCCACCATCATCGCTTTTGCTGTGGGGGGCCAGTATGTTCCCGGCAATGGCTTCAGCCTCATCGGGGCCCACACGGACAGCCCGTGCCTCCGGGTGAGGGGACCGCTTGGGAGAGTATGGCTGGAGCAGGGGTGCGGGAGGACTCTTTGGCCCCTGCCTCCACTCTGCAGCCCTACACCCGGCTCTGAAATTCCCTGCCTTGGAAATGGCCTACCTCTCATCCCCACCCTTCCTTGGTTGCACTCAGGTGAAGCGTCGCTCTCGCCGCAGCCAGGTGGGCTACCATCAGGTCGGCGTGGAGACCTACGGTGGAGGGATCTGGAGCACCTGGTTTGACCGTGACCTGACCTTGGCTGGGCGCGTCATCGTCAAGGTGGGAACTGGGGGTGACAATTCGATGTGGCGATTCCCCAGCCCAAGGAAGGGCAGTGTGGGTTGGAGGATGCCTTGCTTACTCCGGATGAAGTGAGAGCTTTAGGTAGCCAGGGTCAAGATGCAGCCTGGGCTGACCTGGCCTGGGCATCTGCAGTGCCCTTCCTCAGGGCGGCTGGAGCAGCGGCTGGTGCACGTGGAGCGGCCCATTCTGCGCATCCCACATCTGGCCATCCACCTGCAGCGAAATGTCAACGAGAACTTCGGGCCCAACACGGAGACACACCTGTGAGACTTGGGTGGGGGTTCCGGGGGCTGGGAGGGGTGGGACAAGCCACCAGGTGATGGTAGGGGTTCCTAAATGGGACCTGAGTGAGAAACCACTGCCCAGTGGGCAAGGACTCTGTCCTCTTCTACAGAGGACCCTCACATCTGCACCACCAGGGAACTGAAGGGCCCACCAGGAGACACCTGCGCCCATGGTTGCCCCACTCTGCCAAGTGCCCCAGCCCTCCCCACACCCCCACTTTGTGCCTCTCCCCACAGTGTCCCTATCCTTGCCACAGCAGTCCAGGAGGAACTAGAGAAGGGAACTCCTGAGCCAGGGCCTCCCAGTGCTACCGTAAGAGGGGCCCCTGCTCATGGGAGATGGTGGGCAGAGGGGAACAGCCCTGACCCCTGGGAGGGGGTAAGGACAGGCAGCCGACACCCACCCTCCTGCCAGCAACTTCTGCCCCACAGGACGAGAGGCACCACCCAGTCCTCATGTCCCTGCTTTGCGCCCATCTGGGCCTGAGCCCTGAGGAGATCTTGGAGATGGAGCTGTGCCTGGCAGACACGCAGCCGGCGGTGAGCAGTGGTGGCTGCCCTTAGCCAACTGGGGTGGGGGATGAGGGGTTCCCAGCCAGCCCCAGCTGAAGCACTGATGCTGCCCCTGCTCCTGCCATTGCTATCATCGTCCCTGTGCTGTCTGCTTCTGGGGGCGGTGGTTCTCAAAAAGACACCCACCCAACAGGACTATCTGGGGGACAGGGGACAGTCTGTCCTGGCCCTTTTTGCAGGTTTCCCAGGGAGTCTGCTACAGGTGGTTCCTGTGAGTGTGAGAGAAGCCAGTGCAGCCCTGTCTCATTCCCAGTAGTTGGCTGAAGGAGCCTGAGATGGGCCTGATTGTCCTCAGGCATCCTGTCCTGCTGGAATGTCCACTGGTCCTCTCTGTTTCCTTTCCCACCCATGCCTTGTCCCTTGTCCTACCGGAAGCCGTCAGGACTGGAGGGCTGCCCCTCATGCGACTCTGCCCCAGCCTAGCCCTTTGTGCCCAGCCAGCGCCAGGGAGAGGGTGCACACCAGCTCAGGCCCCAGGAGGCCTGGAGCAAGGCTGGGGTTCAAGGTCAGGCCGGCGGATCTGTCTGTGCAGGTGCTGGGTGGAGCCTATGATGAATTCATCTTTGCCCCTCGGCTGGATAATCTGCATAGCTGCTTCTGTGCCCTGCAGGTGAGGAGCTGCTCCCCTCCCCCACCCGGGGCCCAGGAGAAGTGGAGGGTGGGGGAGGTGCTGCAGCTCCATGGGGAGCTCCTGCAGGCTGCTGAGGAAGCACCTCTGGCCTTAGCCCTGACCTGGGCACAGGTCCCGGAAGCTGGTGCCTGTGTGTCTTACTCTCTCCATTTTCCTGTGGCAGCTTCCTAAGTTACCCATCTCCATCTCACGGGGAGGAGTGACCTCACAGTCCTCCAAGGTGGCAGCATGCCCCTCCCACCATTTCCCCCACCCTGGCCCTGGGTGAAGCCAGCCAGCCTTCTCCCTGTGCTGGGGTATTGAGGCACCGTCTTTTCCTCCTCGTCACCTGCTGTTGCCTGTTCCTTTACCCCAGCTCCCTTGCTTTCTGTGTTGCCCTCCTTACCTTTCCTCCCGTGCTCGGCCTTTGAGCTGTGACTATGACTGCACCTGCTCGCGCCACCAGCCAGCCAGCCACTCCAGTCACAGGCCGATTCCTTCATGCCGTCTGGCTTTCCCAGAGTCTCAGCTCCTCCCCATCTTGACCCTCCTCCTGCCTAGGGAAACTACCCAAAAACAGTCCCTCCCATCCCAGTTGGTCCTCACCATACTCTCTGCCACGAGAGCACACTGGATATGCCCAGAGCATACCACTCTAAGGGACTGGAGCAAGAGGGGTGAGGATGATGCTCTTGTCTCCCTCCCCAAACTAGGCCTTGATCGACTCCTGTGCGACCCCTACCTCACTGGCTAAGGAGCCACACGTGCGCATGATCACACTCTATGACAACGAAGAGGTATGTGGAGGGCTCGCCAAACCATGCAATCTCACGCAGCCAGCTCGTGCCAGACCCCACCTCCACCTTGTCCTGCCTCAGCACAGCTCTTACTCTGCTGTAACCTCGTCATCTATATCTCTATGCCCTGTTTGAGCAGCTCCTTCTCCAAGGACGCAGACTGACCCCAATTTGGCCTGGCAACCCCAGAGTTCAGCATGTTGGAGTAGGGCCTCCTGAGACATGTGCGCCTTAGGGAGCAGCCTTCGCTGCTGTGACAGAGCTGGCAATCGCTCACGTGACTACCCAGGGCAGAGTCTGTGGCTCTGGACCGATCGCCACCACCCTGAACCTGGGGCTTGCTGCTGTAGAGCCGGGCTGCCTATTCCAAGTTCAGGGAGAGGGTGTAGGGGGTGGGCCTTTCAGGGCATGATCTAGAGGTGACCAGCTTCCGTAGAACTTGGCATTGCCATGCCTAGCTGCAAAGGAGGCTGGGAGTGTCATCTCGAGCTGGGTAGCCATGTGCTTAGTGGCACATAACTTTAGTGTTCTGTTATAAATGGTGTCCCAGACAATTAGCAGCCCCTGTCATAGGCATGAGCAATTGACCCAGACTCCTTGGGCACCCCGTCTGGTCTCAGATGTGAGGGAGGAAGGAACACCAGTAAGTGCTACTTGTACCCCAGAAAAATTAATTTGAGCTCAAGCCCAATGTTGGGTGTTCAGGGATGACTCGGGATCAGGAGTATTGCTGAGAACACTCCCTATTCCACCCAGTGGGGTGACCCTGTCGGGTTCCGGCCAGCCTGGGCTTTGGGCCCCTTCTGGCTCAGGCCGCAAGTTCATGTGTCTGCCGCCCCCAGGTGGGGTCCGAGAGTGCCCAGGGCGCCCAGTCGCTGCTGACGGAGCTGGTGCTGCGCCGGATCTCTGCCTCGTCACAGCACGTGACAGCCTTTGAGGAAGCCATCCCCAAATCCTTCATGATCAGCGCTGACATGGCCCACGCCGTGCACCCCAATTATGTGTAAGTCTCCTGTGCCAGAGGCATAGCCGGGAACCCAGGCTCAGCCCCACTCAGGACCCACCTCCCCAACCCCATTCTTCCATCCACTGCTGGGAGTTTTCGAACGCTCCTAGGCTCAACTCTGTCAAGGTCACAGAATGCCTGAGTGGCTGTATTGAGCATCAGATTCGCCTCTGGTTGTGTGCAGCCTGGACCTCTTGTGTTTAGGATGTGCCTTTCCCCGGGCTGGGCAGGAGAGGGTGCTGTGATCCATTAGTGCTGTCTGCCTGGGGAGAGCATGGCTTGTCCATCCCAGACCTCTGACTCCCTCCTACAGGGACAAGCACGAGGAGAACCACCGGCCCCTATTCCACAAGGTGAGATGCTCTGTTTGTCCTTGGGATGGACTTGGGGGCCTTCCTTTTCCCCAGGCCTGTCACCATTTCCACCTTTCCCCAGGGCCCTGTGATCAAGGTGAACAGCAAGCAACGCTATGCCTCCAACGCCATTTCCGAAGCCCTGATCCGAGAGGTGGCCAGCCATGTCGGGGTGCCCCTGCAGGTGAGGGGATGCTGCCTGGTGGCAGCTGGCTGGGAACATCAAGCAGCTGAGACCCCAGGGGCAGGGGACTTGGGTGGAGGGGGTTTTGATGGGGTGGGAGCAGGACTTTGGGATAAAGACAGAACTGGCTTCTGTGGTGACCTGGGGTTGGTCTCCTCATTGGAGTATGTTTTCACATCCATAATATGGGACAATAGCAATGCCCACTTCGCTGCATTTCTGTGAAGGTTAAAGATGCCATGTGCTCCTGAACATGGTGGGTAAGTCCTGCTTTTTCTCTCACTTCCCCTGGGCTTGTTTCTTCTATACACTAGTGGCTCCTACAAGGCAAGTTCAAGGCAGGAGAGTCCAGAGTCCCAACTCTGCATTTTCCCTTTCACTTTGGACATTACCTGTCTAGTCCTTTCCCCTCTGCACGTGTGTACCCACATGTGATTTTGTGTGTATGTGTGTGTATACACGTGTATTTCTATCAGACTGGGAAAGCAGGTTGGCCCTGTGACACACACAGCAAGCGATCAGATATGGTCAGCACAGGGTCCGTGGCGTCCCGACTCCCGGCTTGGCTCCCCTCACAGTCTGCTCTGCCCTACTTGGGGCTGAGCTATGCCATGTTCAGGAAGGCTTCTGGAAGGAGCCTTGACCTTTGAACCAAGAGCTCACTGCTGGGCAAGTGGCAGCTATGAGAGGACCTGAGGAAGAACATTCCAGCCAGAGGAACAGGTGGAAAGAGGACAGGAATAAACCTGGTTGGTTAGGAGGATGACAGGAGATGTCTACCCAGGCCAGTTGCACAGGCTCAACATTGATTCAATAAAGAACCCACTTGATCACCCCCTGGCCACTTCTGTCCAGTTGCTTCCTCAGGCCATCCGTAGCCTACACGTTTAGCCCTTGCATTTCCCTGTCTCGTGAAACCGGGACCTGGATGCTTAATGGCTCAGAGTTCAACATTCCTGGCCTGTGCTGCTGCTGTGTCACTGCATCCTGCTGGCGTTCCTGCTGCAGGGCTAGGAAGCCTCCCAGCAGGCGCTGCTGGCCCTGCCCCACGCGTTCCCCTCTCACCTGCACAGGCGATGGTTTGTACCCTGGATGATAACCCTTGCCTACCTCAGTCATCTCATTACACGTTACTGGGGGGAACACAGCCTCTCCTCCCTATTCATTCATCCCTTTCCATCTGTTGCCTCTGTGATGTGGAACATCCCTCCCCTCATCGATCAAGGCTGTTCAGTTATGAAATAGAATCCCTCTTGGAAAGGCAAGATAAATGTGAATTCTTTTTCTTTTAATAAAAACCACTTTTCAGGGTGAACTGTCATCTCAGATGGTAATAAATAAGGATTTTTTTTGTCCTCTCTTTTGAAAAATATTCTTTGAAACATACTGAGACAGAGAGTACAATTGATCTGTCTTCTGTTTGCTGTTTCACTTTTTGAATGGCTGCGATGGCCAGGGCGGGGCCAGGCTAATGCCAGGACCCAGGAGATTCATCCAGTTGTCATATGCAGGTTCAGGGCCCAAGCACTTACGCCATCTTCTGCAGCTTTTCCTAGACCATTAGCAGGGAGCTGGATGGAAGTGGAACATCTGAGACATGAACTAGCACACATGTGGGCTGCTAGCATCTTTGACTGCAGGTTAACTTGCTGTGTCACAAAGCTGGTCCCTCCTCTTTTTGACTGTGGTAGAACTGGGTAATCCTATCTACTTAACAAACCTTAGTTGTTGCTTAAATTGTTCTGACCTGGCCAGTAGGGGAAGCCCTTCCAGTGGCACTCCCATGCCCCTTGACTCTTGAGCGCCCCCTGCTGTTTTGCACAAGATGGCCAGTTCACCTTCATTTCTCTCCTACACTTGAGATCAAGCTTTGGGTGAGCAGTGGAATTAGGAACCATGGTTTGAACAGAACTGTTTGTCGAATTGGGGAGCAGTGCTTGGGAGCCATGCTCATGGATATTGCCAGGGAAAGTACAAACATTTAAAAAATCTTGTGTTGAGGGGGCAGCGTGGTGGTTCTGTAGGCTAACCCTCTGCAAATAAACGCCAACATCCCTGGTTACTGGTTCATATCCTGGCTGCTCCACTTCCAATCCAGGAAAGCAGCAGAGGAGGGCTCAAGTGCTTGGGCCGCTGCACCCACAAGGACAATGTGGAGGAAGCTCTTTGAAGCACTAAAACTACTGATTCATGCACGTTTGTGTGTGTATGTGTGTGTGTTTAGGGGACAGTAATTATGCCTAAGGGTGACAGAGAGGACAAATGTAGAAGCTCCCTGCTTGCTAGTGGAGAGCGGATTGCTTGCAGGAGGTGGAGTGACAGTAGCTGGAGGATGCTGGCCCTGTGGATGGGGACACTGGGACCAGTTCACTCCCATCACTTCCCACTCATGTCCCAGGCACGGGCGCAGCAATTGGAGCTTCCTCCCAGCCATCTGGGGCCCACTGTGGAAGTGTGTTTGGGGGTGCGGGCATGCTCCTGAGTCTGCCCCTTTTTGCAGGACCTCATGGTCAGGAACGACTCCCCCTGTGGTACCACCATAGGACCCATCTTGGCTTCGAGGCTGGGGCTACGGGTGCTGGACTTGGGCAGCCCCCAGCTGGCCATGCACTCCATCCGGGAGACGGCCTGCACCACGGGAGTGCTCCAGACCCTCACCCTCTTCAAGGTAACGCCCGGTCCCTCCTCCCGCTCTGGCCAGGATTGGTTGCTCAGGCAGCATTGCCATCACCGAGTGGCTGGTCTTGCTGCTGGGGGCTACTGGTTACAAGGCCACTGCATGGGAAGACAGAGGTTTGTCCCAAGGCTCAGGTCCCCCAGGAGGACCTCCATTCTGGGGCTGATGGTGGTGTGAGGTGAGAGGGGGCACCGCTTCCATCTGACCCACATTGCCTCCTACTTCAGGGCTTCTTTGAGCTGTTTCCTTCTCTGAGCCGTAAACTCATGGTGGACTGAGGCCTTGTGGGAAGACTGCTCCCCCATTCCTGGGCTCCCGGACCCAGGAGGAGCTCAGCCGAGCTGAAGCTGGATGATTAAAGAAGGTTTTGCACTCACACGCTCTCCTGTGCTTATTTGGGCACTTGGAGGGGTGGAAGTTGAGCCAGGCTGGAACGTGTGGGCCAAGATCCCAGCAGGTGGCTGCTAGGCCCAATGCCTGCCCCCAATATTTTTTGTCTATTCAAAAGTTAGTTTGAAACTCAGTGTGATGTGGAGAGATTTCCATGTAAAATGCATACAAATTTAATTTAACAATGGCAAAAGATCTGAATCCACCTGCAGGTTTGTTAGCAAAGGCAAGGCCAAAAGCATGATGAAAGGTCCCTCGACTGTAACTGTCTAGTTTGTAGAAGAAACAAGACTGGGCACTAAGGCGATGACAAAGACAGGATTGAATAAGAAAGGTTGCAGAACCGAATGGAGTATGTTGCAATTGTGTAAAACTCATGATACATATTTTTGTGGATCTGTAAATCTGCACATAGATATGTAGAACACAAGTCTGAAAAGAACAGAGAAGAAACAGCCATCTCTAAAGACCCAGCAGGAATGAGGTTGAAACCCCTTGTTTAGTTTGGATGAAAATCTGCTGTGGCACTTTCCTTCTGGAAGCCCTCTGTGTACCTGCTGTGTCGTGGACAGAGTCCAGATACTTTGTCTAGACCGTGGGACCTTCAGAATCATCTTCTGCCAGCTGCCCAGCTCTTTGGGTACCTTCCCGCATTGGCCCACCTTCCAAGGTCTCTGACAGCACCACCCTGTCGAGGGTCACACCCATGTCTCGTCTCCTGCTACTATGGCCCAGTTGGTCCAGCCATCCGGGCAACTCGTTGACAACTCCTGGAAATGAGTAGAAATAGGTGGAGGAAGATATGTTTCTTGTTTTAAAAATGTATTTCTTTTATTTGAAAGGCAGAGTTGTTGTGGGGTGGGGAAAAGCAGGGGGAGATGTTCCAAGGAGAGGATGAGAGAAATGATTAAAAACAGAAAAAACGGTAGAATGACAAGAGACTCAATAACTGCCAAAATATGAAGCCCTAGATAGAACAAATACTTTCTAAAACCTAACATCTTCAAACATTGAACTTGCTGGTGATAGACAGCATAAACCCTCCAGTGTCCATACAATGAATAGAGAAACTTAAGAAAGAACAACTCAACAAAACAGCATCAAATCCACCTCAGGTAATCTGTTATTCAAATTTTCCAGTACATTAAAAACTAAAAAGTTCCAGGTTCTTTTTCAAAGAAAGTCTTATGAAAATTTGTTAAATTTATTGGAATGGCAGAGTTGTAGAAACAGAGGGAGAGAGAGACACTTTGGTTTTCTATCTAATGGCTCACTCCCCTAAAAACTGCCAACAGCTGGGCTGGGCCAGGCCAAAGCCAGGAGCCAGGAAGTCGGTTAGGGTCTCCCATGTGGGTGCTTAGAGCCCAAGCACTTGGATCATCTAAAGCCTTGCTAGGTACATAAGCAGGGAGCTAGATTACAAGCAGAGCAGGTAGCATTTCAGCAGATGCTCTGCTATAAGATGCTAGTGTCACAAGTGGCAGCTTAATCCATTGTACTACAGCAGCTGCTCAGCATTTTCACCTGCTTGTGCTCCATGTGATGGTGATACGCCTTGGTATGCTGTGGTATCACAGTGGCTAAGGCTGTCACTGCAAGGTGCCTGTCCTGGAAGGCCAGCCTCGCTCAGAGGGAACCCAGCACTGGTGGTGCGAGCAGAGATACGGATGGAGGTTTGGGCAGCGGCTTAACAACTAGGCATGCAGCATTTGGCTCCTTCCTCTGCTGCAAGCACTGCTTCTACATATTCTTCCTTCTCCCTGGGTGATTGTTGAGATGGTGTAGAAGAACTCTGACTGGAACAGCTGTTATGACCCCGTGGGGACTGTTGGTAACAACGCAATGTTAAAGGTGCCCACAAGAAGACATTGGTCGGAGGTAACCTGCCATGTCGCTCACCATTGTCCTTCAGGGACACAGTCCCACTAAAAACTGAGGGCTTTATTTTACTGCCTGACTTGTCTTCCATTCACAGGGCAGTGGAAGTGCCAGGAAATGCACACTCCCGATCCCAGAGCAGCTGTAAGCAGCGGCGGGCAAGGCTCAGGGTCCGCGCCCTGGCACATGTGGGGTGACAGAGCTCTGGGTGTGCTTTGTGCCAGCTCACAGGGTCTTGCCAGCAGCACAAAGCCTGGCTACTCATGGGCCACCTGCTCCTCCCTGTCTCATCCCTTCACCCCACCAAGGATTTCTTTCTTCACCTCCCCAATGAATTCCTTGCACTTGGAGACTGTCCCTGGGGAAATTTTGTGAGAGTGAGACTTAGGCAAGGAACTAACTGCTATTTTACTGCTTCACTGTCCTGTGGTTCCCAGCTACACAGTAACGTGAGAAAAAGCCACAGATGGAAGGGTTGGAAAGGGAGGAGCAAACTTGCCTGTTGTATGATTTGTTGTGTTAGCAGACCCCAAAGATACACTATCCAGTTAGCTGACTGCAAAATCAATATAAAGAAATCAATTCTATTTACAATGAATGGTTAGAAAATGAAATGCTAAAAAGATTTACTTCCACAAAGCATGAAAATCAAGTGCTTTAGGAATAAATGGAAAAGATACTTAAGATTACCATGGAGAAAATGATCGGGGAGAAGGTAAAAACTACTTGAAATATATATGCTCTGTGTGGACATAAAACTCAATATTGTAAAAGTGCCAATTATCCTCCAAACTGCTACATAGCTTCAATGTCACCCTAATAAGAATGTCAACATGTTCTTTCCTCTTGGATTTTCTTCTCGTTTTATGGGAATTGACAAGGTGATTCTACAATATGTAGATATTTGTAAATAGTCAAGACACTTTTGAAGGAATAAAACTGCCCAAGTGGTTATTAAAACTTATTATAGAGCTCTAGGAATGAAGACAAACAGTGCATTCTCTGGACCAGTGTGGTGGCATAACAGGCTAATCCTCTGCTTGCAGCACTGGCAACCCATAGGGGCACCAGTTTGAGTCCTGGCTATTCCATGTCTGATCCAGCTCCTTGCTTATGACCTGGAAAGGCAGCCGAGGATGGCTCAAGTCCTTGGACCCCTGCACCCCATGTGGGAGACCCCTCAAGGCCCTCAGGGATGCCTCTGATGATCTGGTTTTTGCTGCTGAACTGTTGCCTGCGGCTGGGACACTGTGAGTTCCTGTGATCAGGAGGGGGCCAGAGGAGGGCAGGGGAGGGTGGGAAAGCTGGAGAATACAGGCAGTGGTTCTAAAGTAGGGAGATAAAAATGGGAAGAGGATCCTGATGCGGTAACCTAGTGGCTAAAGTCCTCGCCTTACACACACCAGGATCCCATATGGCCTCTAGTTCATATCCCAGCTGCTCAACTTCCCATCTAACTCCCTGCCTGTGGCCTAGGAAAGCAGTTGAGGATGGGCCAAAGCCTTGGGACCCTGCACCCGCGTGGGAGACCCAGAAGAAGCTCCTGGCTTCAGATTGGCTTAGCTCTGGCCGTTGCGGCCACTTGGAGGGTGATCATCGGACAGATTTTTGTGCTTCTCCTCTCTGTATATCTGCCTTTCCAATGAAAATAAATAAGTCTTAAAGAAAAAATAAGTGGGAAGAGATATGGGTTCCTGCAAAGACTGGGGGTGCAACAGGAGGGAGGGAGGTGACCTTGGGGCCACCTTGGGAACAGGGAGTGATGACAGGAAAAGATCTCTGACCCCTTCCAGTCTAGCCTGGAGGCATTTGCAGGTGGACTGCCTGGGGCCTTCCCAGTGCCCACCCTGCTCCACTCCACCCGGACTCGGGGCTCAGAAGCCAACACCAAGTCTTCCTCCTGTGAAGGAGGTTCCTCAAGTGCTGTGAGAGTGAGGTGGGGGGAGGGGCACAGCCAGTAACAATGCCCACGCACTGGGCCTTCTCTGCCCAAAAGCAATTGGAGACCACAGCCCACAGTGTGGCACCAGACTCAGGCCTGGTGACTGGAGCATCCAGGGTCCCTTCTGTTGCTATGAGCTCCAGAGACCCCACTCCCCTCCTAAGCCTCTTCCAAACGGCAGGATGCTGGGTGGGGCAGGAAGTCCCCTGCTGTGATTTTTAAAATGTTTTGCTTTTGTATAATTAGCTTCTATTTTTTTTATATATATATTTATTATTTAACTTCAGTAATTACATTGTATTATGTGACACAATTACATAGATACTTGGGTTCTCCCCACCGCTCCCCAAACCCTCCCACCATGGTGGATTCCTCCACCTTGTTGCATAACCACAGCTCAAGTTCAGTTGAGATTCCCCCATTGCAAGCGTATACCAAACATAGAGTCCAGCATCTTATTGTCCAGTCAAGTCCAACGGCTTCTTAGGTATACCCTCTCTGGTCTGAAGACAGAGCCAGCAGAGCATCATCCCAGTCAATTGAAAGCTCCAACATACCATCAGCACAAATTTACATCATTATGTAATTAATTGACATAGTAATGAGTAACCAATATGGTAAAAGTAAATGCGAGTTCTTAACCACCTTCTGTGACCACCTCATTGACATTTCAATTTTAGTTTATACACAACATATAACATACATAACATAACATGTTATACGTAACATCATATCATCTTAAATTAAGGCAAACATGTGGTATTTAACCTTTTGGGATTGGCTCATTTCCCTTAGCATTATGGTTTCCAGTTTGGCCCATTTGGCCACAAAGAACTGCATTTTGTTTTTTTTAATAGCTGAGTAGTATTCCATGGAGTAGATGAACCATAGCTTTCTTATCCAATCCTCTGTTGATGGGCATTTTGGTTGCTTCCATGTTTTTGCAATTACTGATTGTGCTGCTATGAGCATAGGAGTGCATGTTGGTTTCTCATAAAACAAGTGTTCTGGATATATTCCTAGGAGTGCTATTGCTGGATCATACGGTATGTTGAATTTGAGTTGTTTGAATATTCTCCATACTGATTTCCATAGAGGCTGTACCAGCCTGCAGCCCCACCAGCAGTGGAGTAGGGTTCCCTTTTCCCCGCAACCTCGCCAACAAGTGTCGTTGGTGCTTTTATTCATGTGGGCCAGTCTTACTGGTGTTAGGTGGTACCTCATTGATGTTTTAATTTGGATTTCCCTTATTGCCAGGGAACTTGAGCATTTTTTCATATGTTTATTTGCCATTTGGGTTTGTTCCTTTGTGAAGTGTTTGCCCATTTCCCGTGCCCATTTCTTGAGTGGCTTGTTTGTTTTGACATTTTGGTTGTTTTGTAGCTCTTTGTATATTCTGGAGATCAGCCCTCTATCACCTATGTCGTGTGCGAAGATCTTCTCCCATTCTGTGGGTTGCCTTTTTACTTTGTTGATTGTTTCTCTAGCTGTACAGAAGCTTCTTAGTTTGATGAGGTCCCAATTGTTTATTTTGGTCTCGATTTCTACTGCATTTGGAGTCTTTTTTAGGAAGTGAGGGCCTACCCCTAAGTGTTCCAGTGTGTTTCCAACATTTTCTTCCAAAAGTTTGAAGGTTTCTGGATGTAGGTTTAGATCTGTTATCCATTTAGATCTGATCTTAGTGTATGGTGAGAGATGTGGATCTATTTTTTTGTTTCTGCAGGCTATCAACCAGTTGTCCCAACAGCATTTATTGAACAGACCTTCCCATTTGCCTGGATTGTCGTTTGTCTTTTTGTCAAAGATTATTTGGCTGTATCTGTGTGGGTTTCCTTCTGGTGTTTCTATTCTGCTCCATTGATCTTCCTCTCTATCTTTGTGCCAGTACCACGCTGTTTTGATAACCACTGCCCTATAGTATGTCCAGAGGTCCGGAACTGTGATTCCCCCTGCTAACTTTCTGTTCTTCAGGATGGTTCTAGCTATCCGTGGTTTTTTGTGCTTCCAGATGAACCTTTGGATCATTGTTTCCAGTTCCATGAAGAATGTTTTGGGCAATTTGATTGGGATTGCGCTGAATGTATATATTGCTTTTGGCAGTATAGACATTTTAATGATATTGATTTTACCTATCCAGGAGCATGGGATGTTACTCCATCTTTTGAGGTCTTGTTCAATTTCTTTTTTAAGTAGTTTGTAGTTTTCTTCAAATAAGTCTCCTACATTTTTGGTTAGATTTATTCCCAGATATTTCATACTTTTCTCTGTTATTTTGAATGGTATCTTGCTGGTTAAGTCTTTTTCCATCTTGGGGCTGTTCGCATACACTATGGCTGTTGATTTTTGTTCATTAATTTTGTACCCTGCCACTCTACCAAACTCTCGTACAAGTTCTAGCAGTCTCTGTATTGAGTCTCTTGGCTCTTCTACATAAAGAATCATATCATCTGCATATAGTGAGAGTTTAACTTCTTCGTTTCCCATTTGGATTCCTCTGATTTCTTTTTCTTGTCTTATGGCCTCAGCGAGTACCTCTAGGACTATGTTGAATAGTAGTGGAGAAAGTGGACATCCCTGTCTTGTTCCAGATCTCAGTGGGAAGGGTTCCAGTTTTTCTCCATTCAGTATGATGCTGGCGTTGGGTTTTTCATATATGGCTTTAATTATGTTGTGGATTTTTCCATCTATGCCTACCTTGGTTAGGGTTTTTAGTAGGAAGTGGTGTTGGATTTTGTCGAAAGCTTTTTCTGCATCTATTGATACTATCATGTGATTCTTGTTTTTCAGTTTTTGGATGTGGTGTATCACATTTATGGATTTGCGAATGTTGAACCATCCCTGCATTCCAGGGATGAATCCTACTTGATCTGGATGAACGATCTGTCTGATGTGTTTTTGAATTCTGTTGGCTAGGATTTTGTTGAGAATCTTAGCATCAATGTTCATCAAAGAGATAGGTCTGTAGTTTCCCTTCTCTGTTAGTTCTCTGTCTGGTTTTGGGATTAAGGTAATGTTGGCTTCATAGAATGAGTTTGGAAGGGTTGCCTCTTCTTCTATTGTTTTGAAGAGTTTGTAGAGGATTGGGGTCAGTTCTGTTCGGAATGTTTTGTAGAATTCTGGAGTGAAGCCGTCTGGGCCTGGGCTTTTCTTTGTTGGGAGGTCTTTAATCACTGATTCAATCTCTACTTCAGTTATGGGTTTGTTCAGGTCGTTTGTTGCCTCTGGGCTAAGTTTTGGCAGGTGGTAGAAGTCTAAGAACTTTTCCATTTCTTGGTGATCTTCTGATTTGTTGGAGTACAGTGCTTTGTAGTAATTTCTAATTATGGCCTTAATGGATGCGGTGTCTGTTGTTATGTTGCCTTTTTCATCTTTGATGCTGTTAATTCTTGCCTTCTCTTGTTTTTTCCTTGTCAGTCGGGCCAGTGGGGTGTCTATCTTGTTTATCTTCTCAAAAAACCAGCTTTTTGATTCATTGATTTTGTGTATGGTTTTTTTTATTTCTATCTGGTTGATTTCCTCCCTTGTTTTGATGATTTCTTGTTTCCTATTGTGTGTGGGGCTCTTCTGCTGTTGTTTTTCCAGTTCCTGGAGGTGTGTGTTTAGTTCCTGTATTTGGCGCCTCTCTTGGGCCTTGACATGAGCTCCAATTGCGATGAGTTTACCCCGTAGCACTGCTTTGGCAGTGTCCCACAAATTTTGGAATGTTGTGTCAGAGTTTTCATTGGTTTCCATAAATTTTTTGATCTCATCTTTAATTTCTTCTCTGATCCATTGTTCGTTTAATAGCATATTGTTCAGCCTCCATGAGTTTCTGTATTTCCTGGGACATTTTGAATTGCTGATTTCCAGCTTCATTCCGTGGTGGTCTGAGAGGGTACATGGTATGATTCCTATCTTTTTGAAGTTATTTAGGTTTGCTTTGTGTCCTATCATGTGGTCGATCCTGGAGAAGGTGCCATGCACTGCTGAAAAAAATGTATAATCTGTGGCCTTAGGGTAAAAAATTCTATAGATGTCAACCAAGTCCAGTTGTTCTATTGTTTGTATGAGCTCTGTTATTTCTTTGTTGAGTTTTTGTTTTGTTGATCTGTCTATAGTTGTTAGTGGGGTGTTAAGATCACCCACTATTATTGTGTGCATATCTATGTCTCCCCTTAAGTCCGTGAGTAATTGCTTCACGTAGCTAGGTGCGGTTGAATTTGGTGCATATATGTTCACAATGGTAATTACTTCCTGATGGATCAGTCCCTTCACCAATATATAATGTCCTTCCCTGTCCTTTTTGATGTGTGTCAGATTGAAGTCCACATCATCTGAAATTAAGACAGCTACCCCAGCCTTTTTTTCTCGTCCATTGGCATGAAATATTTGTTTCCAACCTTTCACTTTCAGCTTCTTCGAATCTCTTCTGGTTAGATGTGTCTCTTGTAGGCAACAGATAGTTGGGTGCTGTTTGATAATCCATTCTGTTAATCTATGCCTTTTGATTGGTGAGTTCAGGCCATTTGTGTTAAGAGTTAAAATTGAGAGGTTGTGATTTTGCCCTGCCATACTTGTTTTTGTGGGTGTTGATATCTGTGTAATTGCCCTTCCTTGTGTGGACTTTAGTGGGAAGATCTTCCTGTTTGCCATCTTTGCTTATGATTCACCTCCTTTTTTTCTGGATTTAGTGCATTTCTAAGGAGATTTTGTAGAGCTGGTTTTGTGCTGGCATATTCTTCTAATTTCTCTTTGCTGTGGAAGTATTTGATTTCGTTCTCAAATACGAATGAGATCTTTGCTGGGTACAATATTCTTGGTTGACAGTTGTTCTGATTCAGGATTTGGAAGATCTTTGTCCATTCTCTTCTTGCTTGTAAAGTCTCTTCAGAGAAGTCAGCAGTGATCCTGATTGGTTTTCCCCGGTATGTGATCTTTTCTCTGCTTCGTACTTGTCTTAGGATTCTTTCTTTGTCTTCGTTGGAGTGGAACTTGAGCACCATATGTCTGGGTGAAGATCGCTTTGGGTCATATCTGCTGGGAGTCCTCTGACCGTCCTGGATTTGGGCTGGGTTCATGTTCCAAGTGTTTTGAAAGTTTTCCTGTATAATTTCGTCGAGCACCATTTGCATTCCTGACTCTTTTTCCGCTCCTTCAGGAAGGCCAATAATCCTAATATTTGATTTTCTGAAGTTGTCTTTCATTTCTTGTATGGTCTTATTGGCTTTGTTCAGACTTGTCTCCAGCTGTTTAATGAACTGGGTGTGTTCGTTTTGTGTGTCTTCTGTTTCAGAGATCCTCTCTTCTGCTGTATTTGTTCTGTTGGTTAGGCTCTCAATTTTGTGCTCTAAGTCAAGGATTTTATTTTTCATTTGTTGTATTTCTGAGGCTATGTGGTTCTTGAATTCCTTGAAGTCCTCCCAATTCTTCTCATTGTCTCTGACATATTTTAACATTATTTTTTTGAATTCCTTGTCTGGTAGATCTTCTATGTCTTCATCTCGCATCTCCGAAATAGACATTGGCTTTCGATCCTGTATTGGTAGGGTGTTGGCACTCTCATCTGGATCATTACCTTTTCTGGTATTTCTTCCCATTGTGTTAGTGTTTCTTTTTTGAGAGACCTAGGCACCAGTGTGCTGAGGGGTCTCCAAGCACTATCCTCTAGAGATCGGAGTCTGCAGGCGTGGAGTAGCAGGGTGTGGGAATTTTCAAGGCACTTTTGGTGCGTCTCCAGAACACTGGACCTCAGGGCGCCACTTCCAGGGCCCAGTGGATTCAAAGCGCACTCTCAGCTCGTCCCCTACAGGTATGCTACCACAGGGCGTGGGGGAGTGAAGGCACTCTCTGTGCGCACCCACTGTGCGCGGGATCACAGGGCTCGGAGCACTGGACTATAGGGCGTGGGGTGTTCCAGGTGTTCTCTGGAAGCGCCTCCTGTGCAGGCCCGCCCACCCCAGCGCTTGCAGGGGACCGACCGCCCCAGCGCTAGCACGGGACTGCCCAGCCCAGATGGCGTGCTTGGGTTCCTGTGGTATAGCACCGCCCAGCTGAGTGCCAGACCGCAAAGGCACGGGGGAATATCCAATGTGCCTTTTGCCTTTCTCCCAGACACAGTTTTGGCAATTTCAAGGCACTCGCCCTGTGTCTCTAGACGCAGGAGTCTGGGGGTGGGGGAGGGGCGGGGAGAGGAGCACCAATTGTGTTCAGGCTTTGTGCATGCCCCTGGGGGGCCAACTCCCGAAGCCTCCAACCCACCACTGTCCCCACCCAACTCTCTCAAACCTCAGGTTCTTGCAGTCTGCCTCTTCCTCTGGTCGGAATTCTCGCCGCAGGTGTGTCTCCCAGTGACTGCTGTGTCCGTTGCTGGTCTCGGCGGGTGCAGGCGGCTGGAACCTGGAGGCTGCGGCTGGGGCAGGTCCCGGCGGGGCTTGGCGACCAGGGTGGGCGGATGCCGGCGGGTCCCGGTGATTCAGGGTCCTGGTGACCAGGGTGAGCAGATGCCAGCGGGTCCCAATCACCGCTGGTCCTCACGGCCACTGCGTCTGTGGGTCGGTCTCCGGATCGGTCGGCGGCTTTCAGTGTCTGCACTCAGAGGTGACTCAGCAGGTCAGGAGCGGAAAGTCGTCTCCCCTGCTCTTTCTTTTGTTTTTTCCCTGGTTGCTCTTCCGAGTTGTGTGGATTTTTTTGGTTCCACACTGTCCAGGGAACTTCACGTTCTTCTCCCTGTAGTTCTATGCTGCTCCACTTACTCTTTTGTCACGTTCTAGCCCTCTCTGTCTGTGAGCTCTCTCACAGTCTTCCTCCTATGTCGGCCATCTTGCGAGTCTCATAATTAGCTTCTATTTATGTATAGAGACATTAGTTTTCCACTTAAAGCGGCAATGTTTTCATTCAAGTAATTCTTCTTAAATACATTTTTTAAAAATGCATGAATCAACTTAAGGAGTCAGGAACAGTGGTAGAAAAATATGCCTCAATTCTGTTGGTGTTTCTCTAATAACCGGATTTTGGGAAAATTATGTGAAAGCTGTAATGCTTGCATTTTGTGAAACTAAATCTAACAGTGATTACTGGCAACTTTGGTACAATCCACAGATGTAATTCACCCATTTAAAATTATTTGGGGTGGGGATAGATAGCATGGCAGCATGGCAGGGCAATCCTGTGCCTGTGATGCCACCATCCCATATGGGCACTGGTTCAAGTCCTAGATGCTTCACTTTGATCTAGCTCCCTGTTCATGGCGGAGGGTGACCCAAGTCTTTGGGCCCCTGCATCCACATGGGAGACTGAAAGGAAGCTCCTGGCTCCTGATTTCAGACCAGCTCACATCCAGCCATTGCAACTATTTGGGATGGAAGATCTCTCCTTTCTGTAATTCTACCTTTCAAATAAAAATTAATTTTAACAAAATGATTTGGTATACTTCCAGTGTGCCCATGACTGCCATCACTTTGGTAACATTTTCTTCATCTTATGCTCCCAGGTGGTCGTCCTCCATTCTTCCCTCAGTCACCCCAGTCAGCCTGGGCCGGTCACTATGTCACCCTGCAGGTGCCTGTTCAGAACGTTTTGCAAAATTGGAATCATGCAGCAGGCACTCTTTTGTGTTCAAGGTTGTCTATGTTGGAGCATGATGGGTCAGCACTTCATTTGTTGTTGCTGATGAATAATTTATTGTACGGATAGAGCATGGCTGTTTTACCCATTGCTCAGTGAATGGGTCCTTGAATTGTTTTCAGTTGTTGGCTATTGTGCATAACACAGCTGCAAGCATTCAAGAGCGAGTTTTTATGTGGACGGATGTTTTCAGTCCTCAGACAGTGAATCTGGGTGTAACCCTTTGAGGAACTGTTGGACTGTTCTTGGCAGCAGGTGCACCATTTTTTTTTTAAAGATTGTTTACATAATTGAGAGGGATGCATGCCCATATGGCCTCAGCTTAGGGTGGAGAGAGTTGAGAGGTATGGAGGAAGGTAGGTGGGATAAGTGTTTCAACTTTTTTCTTTCTCTCCTGTATCTGCAGAATGTGGGGATGGGAGAGGGAGGAGAAAAGGGTCACTCCTTGCTATCAAACTACATCAGCACCCTGGGATGGGAGGTGGCCCTTTGATGATGCCTTAAAGACCCCGATGGTGGGGAAGCATGTTCTCAACATGTTACTTGAGTGGTTTTGATAGTTCTAACACATTATTGGTTTCATTGCTCCAGGGTTGAGAAATGTTTTCAAAGTATTGGTTGACAATGTCCGCCTTTGTGAATCCACAGACCCAGACACTTGCTGCAAAGCTTGGCCAGGAGAGCCGTCTGTCCTGCTCTGCTTCCCCTCCTCTGATGAGACACTCGATATCTGCTGCTGGCCTAGATGAGCTGGCTGCCATGTCCTTTGTGCGCATCTGTGTATGTTTTTCCACTGCATGGGCATCAGGAACTGAGGGGTCCCAGACCTGATATGTGCACTCCAAGGTCGGACCACAGATCCTGTGGATTTCCCTGTTGCCAGGGTCTGAGTCCAATGGTCTAGTGTCCTTTGCCTGGGACAACCTCAAACTTGACTTGTGTGCATGAGCCAGTGCAAGGTCAGGCTCTATCTGCCACCTGCACCAGCCAATGCGCATACCAGTGGATGCAGTTGCCTAGTCAGATCCACCGCTAATACCATCTCTCATGCAAACCAACAGGTGCTATGGCCTAGCCCAACCCAGTCCACCACAAATTCAGCCTTTATACACACCAGCAAGAACTTCAGCCTAGTTGGGGCAACTCCTAGTAATCCCTACCAGGCCTGTCCCAAACCCCATTCCTGCATGTACTGATATGTGCTGTGGCTTAGCCTGGTCCATTCCATATCCCACTCAGCTTTCGTACATATCCACCATTGTTGTAGCTTAGCTCAATCCACCCCTCCTCTAGGCCTAGCCCACATAGATGCCAATGGGTTCTGCTGTCTTGTCCAGCCTGGCCCAACCTACCCACAGCTCTGGCTCTCATGCTCACCAGTGGGAGCTGCAATCTAGCAAGGGAGTGCCCACAGCTCCCCAATCAGGACTGCTCCTAGCCCTGGATCCTGAGTCTGCCAGTGAGTATTGCAGCCCAGCCTGACATGGCTTGCACCCACTCCTGGCTCGTGCCAACAAATGCTGTGTGGTAAAGCCCAGTTGACCTGCACCTATTCTGGCTCATGTGTGGCCAGCTGGTGTGAATGCCCAACCCAGCCCAGTCCTCCCCCAGGTCCAGCCCACATGCCAGTCAATGGGTATTGCAGCTCTGCCCAGCCCAGCTTGCCCCAAGTCCAAGCCCTCATGCTCTCCAGTGGAAGCAGCAGCTTAGCAGGAAAATCACTGAACTCCCCTGTCAGGCCTGCTCCCAGCTCCAGATCTTATGCATGCTGGTAGATGCCACAGCCCAGTCTGGCATAGCCCACCCCATTTCAACATTTGATGCTGGGTGTTGCAGCCTATAGGGGTCTGCCTGGCCTGCCCTTGCCCCAGCTCACACTGAGGAGTGCTACAGCCTAACCCAACCTGGCCAGTACCTAGCCATGGCCTTCATGTGAAGTGGCAGGTGTTGTGGCCCAAGCTGGCCCAGGCTGTACCCTGTCCTGGCTCTTGCACATCTCAGCAGGTTCTGTGGACTGGCCCAACCTGGTCCACCTCCAGACCCGGTCTACACACATAGGTACTATAGTCCTGCCTTGACTGGGCTGCCCCCTAACCCTGGGCTCTTGCACTCACCAGCAGGAGCTGTGGCCTAGCAAAGGAGTTTCCAAGTTGCCTTCCAGGCCTGCTCCCAGTCAAGGATCTCCTAAGTGCTGATGTATGTGCAGCCCAGCCTGATATGGCCTACCCTGTCTGTCACTCACCAGCAAGTACGGAGGTCCTCCCCAATAGATCTGCATCCATTCCAGTTCTTGCTAACAGTGCAACAGGCCCAGCCATGCCTGGCCCACTCCCAGACCCAACTCTCATGTAGACTGTGGATGCTGTGGCATAGCCTAGTCCATCCTGCACCCACTCTGGCTCTTGTGAGTGCCAGTGGAATACTGGGACCTAGCCCAGTCCAGCCTGTCCCTGAACCCATATTACATGCATGTTGAGGGGTGCTGCAGCCACCTTCAGTCCAGTCTGTCCCCCACCTTGGCTCTCATCCTCACCAATGGGAGCTGCAGCCTGGCAGGGGACTTCCCCTAGTTCTGCCTCACAGCCCCAGTCTTTCCACCTTTAAGTGCCCTTAGCCTGGTGTGGCCCATCCACAGTCTTAGCATTTGCCAGCAGATATTGTAACCTGGCAGACCCTTACTCACCCCCAGGCCCAACTCTTGCTGGTGGGTGCTGCAGCCCAGCCCAGCCTAACCCAGCCTGCCCCCAGCCCTGGTCTTAGCAGGTGCTAAGACCAAGCCAAGTCTGGCCCACTCCCACATATAGCCCATATAGTTGTTGCAGCCTTGCTTGGCCTGGCCCGGCCCACCCTCAATTCAAGTGCTCACCAGTACCTGGGGCTGGGCCTGCTTTACGGCATGGGCCCTGGCTGGCACACCATATTATTCTCCTTCAGAAACACCTGTGCTTCCAGTTTCCCCACATTCTCACCCCCTTGGCTTTTTTTTTCTTATAGTCTTCCTAAGAAGATTCACTTCCTAAGGCATTTCACTGTGACTTTGATTTGTATTTTTCCAATAGCTACTGGTGGTAGCTTAGTGGCCATTTGTATGTATTTTTGGAAAAATACCTGTTCACATTTTTCCTCATTTTATCATTTTAAATTTATTTATTTGAGAAGGAGGAGAGAGAGAATCTCACATATTAGTTCACTGCACACTCTGGGCTGGAGACAGAACCTGGAGCCAGGAACTTGGTGCAGGTCTCCTGCAGGGTGACAGGGGCACAACCACCAGAGCCATCACCTGCTGCCTCCTAGGATCTGCCTTAGCAGGAAGCTGGAGTCAGGAATTGAACCCAGGCCCACTGATGGGGGATGCAAGCATCCAACCAGCACTTAACCACTAGGCCTAATGCTGACTCACTTCCCCTTTTTTAAAAAAGATTTATTTCATTTTTATTTGAAAGGCAGAATTACAGAGAGAAAGAATATTCTGTCCCTGGTTTACTTCCCCATATGGCTGCAGTGGTTGAAGCTGGGCTAGTCTGGAGCCAGGAGCTTCTTCTGTGTCTCCCATTTGGGTGCAGCGTGCTGGATCACAAGTAGAGCATCTGGGATTCTAGCCAGTGCCCACATGGGATGCTGGTGCTGCAAGTAGCAGCTTGACCTGTGCCAAGGTGAAGGTCACCCACTTTTCCTGTTTTTAAGTGAAATGATTTGGTTTTCTTAGCGGGGCCTTCACCTTTTCAGAACCAAATTTGATTGTGAAGTCGGAAAGAGAGATCATGAGAGAAATACACACACACACAGCACCCTGGGTCTCTCCCACCTCCCGCACCTATCTGGATTGAGGCTCTGTGTCACAGAAGGGTGCATGCCCCAGCCCATGGTGTCACTGGGTGTATTTTTGCTTTCAGGGACAGAATCTGGACTCATCAGCCTTGTCTGAGGTAAGGTGCGTTAGGCTTTCGCACTTCCAGAGATTCTAGCACCCCTCTGAGGGAGCAGCTGAACTTGAACCCATTCCCAGTCTGTCCACCATCTGTCCATTCAATTGTCATGGTCATTTGAGGCTCTGCGTACCTGTCCCTCCACAGGCTGCCCCTACAGCCGAAGACTCTGCTGTTGTCTAGAAATTTGTACTAACAGTGACCGAGGGACCCGGCATTGGCTCAACTAGCTGATCTGCTTGCAAACACTGGAATCCCATAAGGACGCCAGTTCATATCCCAGCTGCCTCACTTCCCATCCAGCTCCCTGCTTGTGGCCTGGGAAAGCAGCAGAGGATGGACCAAAAAAACCTTGGGACCTGCACCTACATGGGAAACCTGGAAGAAGCTCCTGGCTCCTGGCTTTGGATTGGCTCAGCTCTGGCCATTGCAGCCACTCAGTGGGTGAACCAGCGGATGCAAGATCTTTCTCTCTGTGTCTATCCTTCTCTCTATAAGTCTGCTTTTGCAATAAAAATAAATGTTAAAAATTTTAAAAAGAGTGACTGAAACCTGAAGCAAAAGAGGCAAAGAATGGAGGTGAAGGGAGAGAGGCTGGCCAGGAATAGGCGAGGGGGAAGGTCTGGCACTCTCCTAATGACAAGGGAGAGGTCCCTGCCCCCAGAAGCTGGGGCCTGTTGAAGACGCTGGCCCAGGGCTCCTCCTGAGGCCCTTCTCCTGCCCGGAGAGGGGCGGACCCAGGTGGGAGAGTGACAGGCAGGTCCCTGCAGGAGCTCATCTACTTGGTCTCACAATCCTGGCAAGGGGTCCCCCAGCAGCTCCTGCCCCCAGTGAGGCCCAGGAGAGCTGCAGGTGCCAAGGCCGGGCTCAGGCAGAAGATAGGGGACACTGAGATCCAGGAAGGGCCCCCAGAAAGCACCCTCTCCTTGCTTCCCACCAGAAGTTTTCTCATGCCCACCTTGGGAGCCTCTACCACACGTAAGGCAAGACAGGTGTCACAGGCGGCCTCAGTTGCTCCCACCTGGGGCTCTCTGGAGGAGCCTGGGAGAGGGCACCAGGAGGCCCTGAAAGAGAGCAGCAGCCATTTTGCTGGGACTGGATCCCCCGCAAGTGCTGCTGTAGAGCCAGGAGTCGGGGGTCCTCAGTTAGAACGCCTCTACTGCTGTTGCCCTGCCAACACACACACACACACACACACACACACACACACACACACACACACAGCTTTGAACTGGAGCTGCAACTAGGTCTGAGGGGGGTGACCGGTAAAAGGATCAATGAGAGTGGATAGTACAAGTTGATTCCTCAGAAGTACTCCTTCCAGAAAGCACAAATGCTAGGACTTTAGGCTATAGAAAGCAAATCTGCTTTGAGTTCAGGTTACCACTGAGAACCAAAGGGTCCCATACCTAAAAAGAGAGATAGATTGTCTTCTCTGCTGGTTTGTTCCCTAAATGACTACAATAGACAGGTCTGGGCCAGTCTGAGGCCAACGGTACTGGTTCACTCCCCAGGTGGCAACAATCGCTAGAGATGAGCCAATTCTTAGCAACAAACCAGGAGCTTCCTCTGGAATCTCCCACATGGGTGCAGGGTCCCAAGGCTTTGGGTCATTCTCTGCTGCTTCCTCAGGCTACAAACAGGGAGCCGGATGGGAAGGGGGGCAGCCAGGACATGGACTGGCACCCATATGCAATCCTAGCACTTGGAGGTTGAGGATTAGCCAGTTGACTCAATGCACTGGCCCCAGGGGTGCCATTTTTAAACTCCCCCTTCCCACCTGCTGCACATCAAGCACTTTGCTTTGCAACATATGCATGTCATCTTTAATCACTCAATAATCCAAGGAGTCACTCATTTTACGTGTATCTCTCAGGTCAAAGAGCTGCCTCACAGAGATGCTGTGGCACAGCACATTAAACCTCCCACATATTCTCAACTGCTCCATTTGTGATCTAGCTCCCTGTTAATGTCCCTGGGACAACAGCACAGGATGGCCCAAGTGCTTGGGCCCCTGCACTCACATGGAACACCAGGATGAAGCTCCTGGCTATAGCTATTGTGGCCATATGGGGAGTGAACCAGTGCATGGAAGATTTCTCTCTATATAATTGCTTTTCAAATAAATACTTAAATATTATTTAAAAGCAGAGCTGCCTCCATGAAGGAATTCACCCTTACCCCCCAGGAGTCTTTAGACCCCTTCCCCGATCCTCCGCTCTGTGGCCCTTATGAGGTTTCTGGAAAGAATAAATTCTCATCACATTCTAGTTTCTGGAAGGGATTGAAAGGATCAATGAGGCTGCGACAAGGTCAACTCGGCGCTTTCACCCTGACCTTGCAGGACTGTTTTGGAAGGCTGGTTCCCAGGTGCCTCATACCCCAGGCTTGCCTGCGGGAGGAGGGAAGACTTTCCCACCAAGCCTCCCAGGGAATGAGGCGTGTGAGGCCAACACTCTGCCATGCTGCACAGGTCTGGCAGACTGAGTGAGTGGGAGGGCTGCTGGCTGAAGTCCAGTCAATGGGACACTGATGGCGTCCGTCTGATGGTGACCAAGGCATTTGCGAGCCATTAGTGATGTCTGGGACAAATCTGAGGAGAAGCGAGGCATCTTGCTCCCCAAGGTGATTTCAAAACTCCACACGTGAGCGCCATCTCTCTCCTCTCGTGGGTCCAGTGGCCATTTTCTCCTCACCCTTGATTGACTCCTGGCTTCCCTCCCTCAGAGCCCAGGGACCAGGATGGACCTGCAGGGGCTCTTCAGCTCTGACATAGTTCCTAAGGCCCAGAAAGAGGAGGTGACCCACAGGGAGGAGGCTCTGATACAGGTGAGGGCTGACCTTGGCCAGGCACACAGAGTCAAGCCCCAGGGTGACAGAGGGGGCCAGGGTGGCTGAGAGAAACGTCTGGAAGCTTGGCCCTGCAAGGAGATTCCTCATATGGCCACTGGAGGGTGCTCCCACTTCCTCTCACAGACCCTTTTTGATATTCAAAGTACAGCCGTAATGTGATAGGCATTTGATTAACATACAGTGGTGCTGGCAGACAGTGGCTTGAGAAGTGGACAGGTGTGGAAGCAGGGGCACTGCCTGGGGCTGAGATGTGCAGGAGGGATCCGGTGATGCCTTGGACCCCAGGCAGTGATGGAAGGGTCGCTGGGCCCTGTCCTTGGAGGTACCCCAGCCTTTTCTCCATTCAAAGCCCCTGTCACCATGGCAGCTGTGCTCCTCCAGAGCTGGGATTGGTTGCTAAGCCACGTCCTTCGTCCTATGGCTGACCTCACAGCAAGGCCTGGTTGCCATGGTTCTCTCACATAGGCAAACAAGGAGCTGCTATCCTCTCCCATCTCAAGGGACCTGACTAACCTCCTCATATGTCTCATGGAAAATTCTAGAGTGGGGATGGCATTAGAGCTAGAGGACCATGGAAGGGCCAGAGTCGGCTGGCTCGGGACTTATTGGGATGGAGCCGGGTATTGAGACTGTTTTCCAGGAGGGGAATGAGGCGGGGGGCCAGTGGCAACCCCCACCTCAGCACTGGAGTGCAAAGTCCCATTTTAGAACTTTACCCCTCCTCCTCTGAGCTGCAATAATTTCCCACAACTTCTCTGATTGTTTCAAGAAAGGCTTTGACCCAACTTTGGATTTACTCAAGTCTGTTTCCGAGCAACCTCTTTCCACAGACTTAACTGGAGGCAGAGTAGGACTGGACCAGATGAGAACCGCAGAAACAAGAGCAGGAGCTGAATGTAGGGGTTGCAGGGGGTGGTATGGGGGGCAGAGGACACAGGACCAGCTGCCTGAGGTCCTGGTCCCTGAGCCCTCCTGTCATCGTGGGTCATGTCTAAAGCAGGTGATAGCAGGTGGATCAGAGTCAACCTGTCGTGGCCTTCCAGTGCATCCAGCTGGTCTCCCTTCCTCCTTCTCCCACCCCCGATCCTGGGTCAAGTAGGACTGTGACATGCTCTGCCTTCTGTCGTCTCTCAGCGTTGGGTCTCTCAGACTGCAGTCCTGCCAGCGCCACAGGAGGATCTTGCAGCGGAGGGCTGGGCATGTGGGACGTGGTGTGGGCCATTGCCCTAGGAAGTGGGAGCCCATCCAGGCACCCAGCCCAACCAATCCCCAGTTGTCCCCTGCTTGCATGCTCTCTCAGCACCTCTAAACCCAGATCATTTGATTTTCACAAATGGGTGCACCTGGGCAGGTGTCAAGACTATCCACTATGGGATTCAGAGGAATGAAGACACTCTTGCATTGAGGTGTTGATGCTATCAACATTTGTCCTCTGCTTGTATGACATAGCTAAACATGACACAGTCCTGTACTTATTTATACATAGTTATTAGCTAAGTTGATCTTTTACATGAACCCTCCTTTTTCTCAACACACCTTTTTTCCTTTGTTGTTCAACTCACATTTGTAAAGGTCTGAGCTTCACTTGGCCAGTGCACTCAACAGGGAAGTATGACCTGCAACATACAAGGAATTGGGAACTCAGTTGCAACGGGACCAACAGGTATCTGGCTTTGTGTCCTATGGCTCTTCTGAGATGCCCAGAAGATAGCAGCAAGTGGGCAGAGTCCGCAGGTGGACAGCTTCATCCTGCAGGCCCTGGAAGTCTCTGCTGCTTGTCCTGTGAGTTTTCTGGAAGCCAGAAGAAACCATACAACTGTGCTCCAGGCAGCTGTGGAGCACCTAGGATGGAATCACCTCAGAGCTCATCTTCCGTGTCTTCAGGACTGAGCTGGTGCTGAAGTACTTCAGCATCGCCTTCAGTTGGTGCAAGCAGGCTGAGGCAGGTCCCGTATGAACACCCTAGGGCTGACTCCCAGTAGCCCTGGCAGTGACCTGCTCACCAACATTCTTCTCATTTGCTTTCTGCTTCCCTTTTCTCGCCTTCCCCTTCCATCATTTTTGCTTTTAGTTATAACCAGCCACTAAGCCACCTGCATCCAATCTTGACCTCAAGTTTCCTTTGGATGAATCCAAACTAAAACGTGTTTTGGACTCAACCCTAGGCTTAGGATACAGTGGGGAACAAGACAAAGTCCCTGCTTCCATGAACTTGGAATTACTTCATGACATTACAAGTGACAGGAAAAGTCCCAGCTTCTCACCTGGTCCATATGACCATCAGCACCTTGTCCCCTGCCACGCTGTCTCTTCTGAAGGTATTTCATATTTCCAGCCTAATGTGTGTGCTCACAAATCAGTCTCCTCTGTTGTTGTCAAGTTCAGCTAAGCTGGTTCACATTGCCCAGCCCTATTTATGCAGTTCTCTCTACCCATAAGAACCCCCAATATACCTTGTCCATCTTAGGCTGACAAATCATCTCAGTATCCCTCTTCTTACTGTGTCTTCTCCGACCCTCTCAGCACCTCTTATACCTGATTTTATGCCCCCCTTTCCCTGTGCAAACACAAGGTTTAGCTCTATACCTTGTAGATAACTACATAGCTGCTTTTGTTTCTCTTTTGGGTCAGGGCATTGTGATGTAACTCATTTCTGTATCTCAAGTTCATAGGATAGTACCTAGACACAGGACAGCTTCTCAGCAAATATTGATCTAACTGCAGTTGAATACATATGGTAGAGGGGGAGAAAAAGGCTACATCTGAGAGGATGTTAGTGGTCTCCTTGTCAAACTGGTATAAAGTTTTGTTTTCACTAAAGTATCTTCTAGGGTGCAGTGCGTTGGGTCAACTGGCTAATCCTCCCCCTGCATGCACCAGGATCCCATATGGCCTAGTATCTGTCCTGGCGACTTCATTCCATCCAGCTCCCTGCTAGTGGCCTGGGAAAGCAGCAGAGGATAGTCCAAAGCCTTGGGGCCTTGCATCTGCATGAGAGACCTGGAAGAAACTCCTGGCTCCTGGCTTCAGATTGGCTCAGCTTTGGTCATTGCAGCCATTTCTTAAGTGAACTAGCTGATTGGAGATCTTTCTCTCTGTCTCTCCTTCTCTCTGTAAATCTGACTTGCCGATAAATTAGACAAATATTGAAGAAGAAGGAGGAGGAGAAAGAATAGGAGGAGGAGGAGGAAGAAAAGGAAGAGGGAAAGGAAAAGAAGAACCTGCCTACCAGTTTGACAGCCTGTGATCTTGATTGACTTCAGAGGTAGGGACGTGAGAAGGTCTCAGTAATGGAGCAACTTAGGCACTGGCCCTTGAGGCCTGGGCTGGATTTCATTAGAAAGTGAAGATGTATGAGTAATGTGGAAAAAGATTAAGACATTGGAAATCAGGAAGACTTGGTGACTGGGTAGTTCTGGGACAGGTGGAGGTAAAGCTGCAAACGTTAGGTCAGGTTTGATTGCAGAAGGAGAGGCTGCATGATTTAGACCTGATTTTTAGGAAGCACTGAGAAACCACTGAAATGTTGTAGTCAAGGAAATAACACAATTACAGGATAGCTTGGAGAACAGGGATAGAGAGGAAACAGGTGAAAAAACAAACAAACAAACAAAAACCCAGTTAGGATAGTGAGGCAATGGGTTACATGTGCTAGCTTGAAATTGAGCAGAGATGGGGCAGATAGACAGGAAACACCTTTGAGACATGGATTGTAAAGTATGTTGGTAGACCTTGACAACTGTCTGGGTTTTTGGTGGAGAAACAGAAGCCATACCAACATTTTGAGAGCTGTTGATTGGGAAAATAATTATGCTTCTCCAAGAAAAAAAGGATGACTAGAGAAAGACTGACCTGGGGGGAGCCTTGTTGGAAAGCCAGATGCCTCTCAGGAACAATATTCCAGCAAGTATCTCCTCTCTCCTCTGGTTTAATGTTCCCTCTTTAACTGCAAAACAACTCTTCAGAACAAATATACTAGTATAGCTCCTATGTGAAAAGCATAAGTGTAAAAAAAAAGAAAGAAAGAAAAACTTGATTTCTGCTCCTGTTAATGTAGGGCATTCTGTGCGATGATACTGGAGAGCAGGTGAGGGGAGTGTGGCAAATTAGAACCAGAAAAGGGGAGGACGGCTGGAACCAGTCCTCACCTCTATGGACAACAAAGGCTCAAGCTCACCAGAGACTTGAGGAGCTGTGCAGAATATGCCTGCAGCTGCTTGCCGGAAATCTGCAGGGGAACTCGGCTTCCTGACCAGCTTCTCGGCCTTTTTGGTTTGCGATAGCTCAGGCCAATGAGACCTGCGTGGAGAGGTTTACGCATGCGTCAGGATGGCTGCATGGCTTGGGCGGATGGGGAGAGGGCAGGCCCTCACTGAAGGGACAGCTAAGTCCCAGGGGTAGAAAGCTGGAGAGATGGCAGACGTTTGGGATGACAATTAGGAGCTCTTGCAATACCCCACGTCTGTCAGTGGAGTGCCTGTTTGCTGCCTGGCTCCTTGCCTTTCGCTCAGCTTCCTGCTAATGTACCCCCTGGAAGGAGCAGGTGAGCATACTTTAAATAATTGAGTTCCTGCCATCCACAGATGGGCATTTGGAGAGTGAAGCGGTAGATGGAAAACCTCTTTCTTTCTCTCCCCTCCCTGCCTTGTAAATAACATGAGGATAAGTATGTCAAAAGTAAACAAAGATGCTTAGAGCTGAGCTGGGCAGCGGAGGCAAGGTGCTGCTCCCTGGCTCTGTGGCTCCTGTTTGGGTCCCATGCAGTAGAGGCTGAAGTGGAGAGATGGCCTTGGAGGAGGAAGTGAGACAGGCTGCCAGCTGTGGCGACAACAACACGTCAAAGCCAGATTAGCTGGAGTCCACACCTTCCCAAGGCACTGGGAACGCTGCAGCCAGCCAGCAAGAAAGTTGGGGATACCAGGCAACTCCCAGGAGGGCACAGAATCCGGGCTGTCTGAAAGATCCCTGTTGAGAATTACACATGCATGGAGACATTTACTGACAGTGGAAGCCGCTGAGTGTGCGCTGGAGTTGCTGGAGTTGTGACTACGGTTGGGACTGGGGAGGGTAGGCAACAGAGTCTGGGAAGAGTAAAGTCTCTGGTTTAAAGCAAACAACCACAGAGACTTCTCATTTTTGCCTGGAGTGCCATGACTTTGAAGGGGGGAATGGCAGCATATCAGTTCTTGTTCATGGAACAGTCAAGCCTCATGCCATCTGAGGAATCCTAAATTAAAATGGATTAAAATGATCTTAGATTTCTAAAGAAAAAAGAAAGAAAGAAAGAAAGGTAGGGCACAGTACAATGGCTCAACTGACTAATCCTCCACCTCCAAGGGTCAACATCTCATATGGGTGCTAGTTTCATGTTCCTCTACTGTACTTCCCATACGGCTCCCTGCTACAGCCTGCAAAAGCTGGAGGGAATGGCTTAAAACCTATGGACCCTGCACCTCCAAGGGAAATCCGGAAGAGGCTCCTGGCTTCAGATCAGTTTGACTCTGGCCATCGTGGCCATTTGAAAATGTAAATTTGTCTTACCAATAAAAATAAATAACTCTTAAAGACAAGAAAAGAAAAGGAAAGAAAAAAGGCAAAGACCGCATGAAAGAGAGAGACATACAAAGATACAAATCCATCCACTGCTCCACTTCCCAGATAATCACAGCAATCTGGGGCCGGGCCAGGCCTGAGCCAAGATCCAGGAACTCCATCTGGGACTCCCAGCTGGGGGTACGCATCCAAGCATCTTAGCCCTCATCCGCTACTCCCTGGAAGCTGGGATCCAAGCCCTGGAACTCCACTAGGAGAGGTGGGTGGGCCACACTGCTAATACCCAGAAGAAATAAGGAAAAATCCTCCCTAGCGGAATGCATTAAGGTATGTCTCAAATTATAGCTGAGTTTTTAAGAACACCATGTGCAGTACCTAATTAAATAGTCACAAGAGGCAATAAGACAGTTGGAGTGAAAAGCAGTGGAAATGACAAAGTCAGAAACAGAACCAGGGGTGCAAATGGAGCATCTTGCTGCTTACTCTGATCAAGGCAACAGAAGGCAAATTGGGAAATGTTTAGCAGAGAAACAAAAGGGCATTAACACTTCCCAGATAAGAGAGCTTCTAGAATTTTAAAACACACTTTTCAAGTTAAAACTTTATGGGATTGGAGGCTAATACAATCAAACAGCTGAACAGAGAATTCTCAAAATTACAGCCTAGGACAAAGACAGTACCTGGATGAAGCTCGGAGAAGCAAAGGATGATAACGCAGAAGTGAGAACAAAAACAACATGAGGACGGTGTTGTGGCACGTGGGTAAAGCAGCTACCTGTGATGCCTGCATCCCACGTGAGAATGCTCCTGGCTGCTCCACTTTGATCCAGCTCCCTACTACTGTGCCTGGGAAACCAGCAGAACATGATCCAAGTGCTTAGGCTCCTGAATCCCCACCATGGGAGATCCGCATGGTTGAACTTCTGGCTCCTGATTTCGGCCTGGCAGATCCCAGGCTGTGGCAGCCATCTGAGGAGTGAACCAGCAAACGAAAGATCTATCTATGGCCTGGCACAGTAACCTAGTGGCTAAAGTCCTTGCCTTGAACATCCAGGGATCCCATATGGGCACCGGTTCTAATCCCAACAGCCCCACTTCCCATCCAGCTCCCTGCTTGTGGCCTGGGAAAGCAGTGGAGGATGACCCAAAGCCTTGGGACCCTGTATCTGCGTGGGAGACCCAGAAGAGTTCCTGGCTCCTGGCTTTGAATCGGCGCAGCTCTAGTCATTGCGATCACTTGGGGAGTGAATCATCGGATGGAAGATCTTCCTCTCTGTCTCTCCTCCTTTCTGATATCTGACTTTGCAATAAAAATAAAATAAATATTTTTAAAAATCTATCTATCTCTAGTTGTGCATTTCTTTTTCCTTTTTAAGATTTATTTATTTTTATTTGAAAGGCAGATTTTACAGAGGAGAGATAAAGAGAAGGTCTTCCATCTGCTGGTTCACTTCCCAGATGACTGCAATGGCCAGAGCTGATCTGACCCAAAGCTGGAATCCAGGAGCCTCTTCAGGATCTTCCACATGGGTGCAGGGGCCCTAGAACCTAGGCAGTCCTCTGCTGTTTTCCCAGGTCATAAGCAGATGATTGGATCAGAAGTGGAGCAGCCAGGATACAAACCAGTGCCCATATGAAATGCCAATGCCATAAGGTAGAGGATTAGCTTGATGTACCACAGCACTAGCCCTTTGTTCTGAATTTCAAGGAAAAAATACACACACACACACACTCACTCTCATACATAGGACCAGGACAATGGTATAGTACGTTAAGCTTCTGTTTGCGGTGCTGGCATCCCACATAGGCATAGGTTCAAGTCCCAGATGTTCCACTTCCAATTCAGCTACCTGCTGATGGTCTGAGGAAACACTAGACAATGGCCCAAGTCCTTGGGCCTCTGCAACCAAGTGGCAGACCTAGAAGAAGCTTCTAGTAAAGTCAGATATACATACAGAGAAGAAGAGACAGAGGAAGATCTTCCGTCCACTAATTCACTCCCCAAGTGACCACAATGGTCAGAGCTGTGCCGATCTGAAGTCAGAAGTCAGGAACTCTTCTGGGTCTCCCATGTGGGTGCAGGGTCCCAAGTCTTTGGGCTGTCTTCCACTGCTTTCCCAGGCCACAAGCAGGGAGCTGGATGGGGAGCGGGGCTGCCGGGATTAGAACTAGTGTCCATATGGGATTCCAGCACATGCAAGGCGAGGACTTTAGCCACTAGGCCACCATGCTGGGCCCTAAAAATATTGGAAAAAAAAAACCACATATGATACTGTAATCGTGTTCAACACATGTTTCACTGAAGACCTAAAAAGAGAGGATGAGAAGATGCAATACTTAGAATTTGTGGCTTAGAATTTTCTTTGTTTTTCAAAGATTTATTTGTTTGAAGGGCAGAGTCACACAGAGAGGAGGAGAGACAGAGAGAAGGAAACAGAATCTTCATCCGCTGGTTCACTCCCCCAATGACCACAAAGTCAGGTCAAAGTCAGCAGCCAGGAGCTTCTTCTGGATCTTCCACATGGGAGCTGGGGAACAAGGACTTGAGCCATCCTCTGTTGCTTTCCCAGGCCACAAACATGGAGCTGGATCAGACGTAGAGCAGCTAGGACATGAATAGGCACACATATGGGATGGCGACAATGCAGGATGAGGCTTAGCTCACTATGCCATGGCACCAGCCCCTAAAGGGAGTTATTTAAAGCAGATAAAGCATGACAACCTTCCTGGAAAAATTTAGCATTGCGAGGTAGAGCAGGAGCCAGTGAGAGTAGGTGCTTTGTTCCTGCTCATAGGGACAGATTTTCTTCGCTATGTGTGCTGCCTGCCATCAGCAAGCAGGCGTCTTTCCCGTGGGCCTCACGGTGCTGCTCTGCTCCCTGTGACCTCATGGTGGCTCACTGTGGCTGGTTTGCAGATGGCCTTCGTCAGCGTGAGGTCCCTTCTTTTGCTGCTTTGCTCATAGATATGTTTCTTTTTAAAAGATTGATTTATTTATTTTCGTTGGAAAGTCAGATATACAGAGAAAAGGAGAGACAGAGAGGAAGAGCTTCCATCCAATGATTCACTCCCTAAGTGACCGCATGGCCGGAGCTGTGCCAATTTGAAGCCAGGAGCCAGGAATTTCTTTTAGATCTCCCAGGCAGGTACAGAGTCCCAAAGCTTTGGCCCGTCCTGGACTGCTATCCCAGACCACAAGCAGGAAGCTTGATGGGAAGCAGGGCAGCTGGGATTAGAACTAGCACTTATATGGGATCCCGGCACATGCAAGGTGAGAACTTTAGCCACTAGACTACTGTGCCGGGCCCCAGAGGTATGTTTTAAGCATGAGTGGAAATTTGATTTCATCGAACACTTTGTCTACATCCGTTCTTTCGCTCGTGTGGTTTCTCCTCTTAAACTGTTAAGATGATAGATTCTAGACATGGATTAGAGTGAGAGAGAGAGAGAGAAAGAGAGAGAGAAATAGAGTGTGGTTGAGAGAGATATCTTCCATCCTCTGATTCCCTGCCTAGATGGGCATAACAAACAGTGGACTCATGTTGGAGACCCAGAAGAAGCTCCTGGCTTCGGATTGGCTCAGCTTTGGCTCCTGTGGCCATTTGAAGAGTGAACCAACAGATGAAAGATCTCTCTCTCTCTCTCTCTCTCTTTCTTTGTGTCTCTTCTCTCTGTAAATCTGCCTCTCAGATAAAAAGAAAAATTCATCTTTAAAAAAATGGAGAGAAAAGAAGATGTTACAGTTCTGCTTTCAACAAACAATTTTTAATAACTCACAAGGGGAAGAAGAGCTTAAAATACTTGCTCAGATATTGTCTATTTCCTTTTTTATAAGATATATTTATTTATTCAACAGGAAGACTGACAGTTCACCTCCCAAATGCCCTGAACTGCCAGGGCTGGGCCAGGCTCAAGCCAAGAGCCAGTAACTCCATTCAGAACTCCTATATGGGTACAAAAACCCTGTCACTTAATGATTTACAACAGCCAGGTTGGACTGAGCCTGAAGTCCATAGCTTCAATCCAGACCTCCCATATGGGTGGTAGCAGGAACCCAGCTACTTGAGCCATCACCCCTGCCTCTCAGGATCTGCATGATCAGGAAGCTGGTCTCAAGATCTGGAACCAGGATTTGAACCCAGGCCCTCTGATGTAGAACATACATGTCTTAGGGGCTAGATCAATTGCACGCACCCTAATTGGGTAATGTGTATGGATCCATTTTCAAGTTAAGTGATTCTTCCGTCATTCCTTACCATGCTGTTGGCCCCTGCAGGAGATTTTTCTTGTGTTTAGCCTATTTGTCTGTCCTTGAGTGTCACATTAGAGAAACAGAACAGCCAGAGCTCAGAACTGATCCCAGGGGAACTCACCGATAATAACAAAGGGCACATATGTATGCAAATGCACAGCAAACCCACTGAGTCATCTAAGGGAGAGAATGTCAATGTCCAATTTTAAAAGGCCGCAGGGAACTGTTGGAGAATGTATTGAATGGGGCAAGGCTAGAACCCGTAGATCTGTAAAGATATATTTGTCTTGGTCTAGGGATTGAACTAGACAGTGGCAGTGGAGCTGAGCGCCTGGCTGTTCATGCTACCCAAATTTCACCTGAGCCTCAGGGTGCTGCAGAGCCCCCAGCCTTCCCAGGAAGCTGCTGCAGACTGCTGTCACCATGGCAGCGGTGCCTCTTGGCCTGGATGGATCACTGGAGTGACATCATTACAGAAGCAACCCCCCCATCCCTGCAATGAGAGAGCTGGTTGCCATGGTGCCACTAAGTAGGCAAACAAGAATCTTCCATTCTTATCCAGGCTCTGTGTCCTTGCACCCACAGGCAGGGGCTCTGTACCCAAGGGGAAACTAGGGAGGGAGAGTGGATCACGATACAGGAGCCAGAAGGAGGCTGCCAGGCAGGTGGTTGTGAATCACCATAACTTAAGACTTACCTAGCTCAAGGTTGCTGGTACAGCCTGTGATGCATTGGAGGAGGCAGGGGAGCTGACATGGAGTGGGGAGAGCACACAGCAAGGAGGTTCATGAACTCCAAACCCCATCTTCCTCTCTCTTCAGAGGGCATCTTCATGCTGTTTCCTCCTCTGAGCAAAGCACTGTAGCAGGTTGAGGCCTCCTACCCTCTCCCCATTGCCCTAGGAGAACCTGTGGGTAGACTTCAAGAGTGGGTTTTGTGAAATTTTAAAATATATATTTATTTATTTATATTATTTTAGATTATAGTATTTGTGTCATTTATATTTATATTCTATTATATTTATATTATTATTTTCATATTATTTTATTTATTTTATATTTATTTTTACAGATTTTTTTTTAAAGATTTTATTGTTATTGGAAAGCCGGATATACAGAGAGGAGGAGAGACAGAGAGGAAGAGCTTCCATCCGATGCCTCACTCCCCAAGTGAGCCGCAACGGGCCGATGCACGCCAATCCGATGCCGGGAACCAGGAACCTCTTCCAGGTCTCCCACACGGGTGCAGGGTCCCAAAGCTTTGGGCCGTCCTCGACTGCCTTCCCAGGCCACAAACAGGGAGCTGGATGGGAAGTGGAGCTGCCGGGACTAAAATCGGCGCCCATATGGGATCCCCGGGCTTTCAAGGCGAGGACTTTAGCCGCTAGGCCACGCCGCCGGGCCCTATTTTTTTTTTTTCAATGTATTTTTTTTTATTGTATTTTTGTTGACAATCTTTACATAGTTAATTACGGTAAAAAAAAAAAAAGGTTCAAGGGGTATAAGGAAGCGGGTAATAGTATTATGTAAATATTGTTTCCATCATGTATCTGAGGTAAAGGGGGTATTGAGGGAGAAGCCCCATCCAGTTTCCCACCCACCCCAAGTCCCGGATGTGGGGCATGCTCTGAGATCTTTGCTCAAATGGTTTTAATAGTTCTCCAGTTATGAATCGCTGCCAGTTTCACTCGATGAGGTCGTCCACTGATTGACACAGTCCATCATAGAGCCTTCATTTGCCCAGTATTTCGCTGTCAACATATAGCTGAGGTGGTTGATTGACTTGCTCTGTCCTCTGTCTTGTCTTGGCTAGGGTTCTGAGTCCAGCAGTTTGATTGGGGAGATCTCCAAAGAAACTTTGAGGTATTCCCAGACCAGATTCTTGTATGCTCTAGCAAGCATAGGGCCGCCGGGCCCTATTTTTACAGATTTACAGAGAGAAGGAGAAACAGATAAAAGATCTTTCTGTTCTGCTGGTTCACTTCCCAAGTGACCACAACAACCAGAACTGAGCTGATCCAAAGCCAGGAGCCAGGAGTTCCTTCAAGGTCTCCCATAACGGTGCAGGGTCCCAAGGCTTTGGGCCATCCTCGATTGCTTTCCCAAGCCACAAGCACGGAACTGGATTGGAAGTGGAGCAACCAGGACACAAACTGGTGCCCATATAGGATTCTGGCACATTCAAGGCAAGGTTTTAGCCATTAGGCTATCATTCAAGGCCCTAGATTTGTGAAATTTTTTACTTGGGCTTGTCTGGAAGCAGGGCTGTGGGTCTCAGCCAAAGCACAAATGCAAGGCAGGCTAGGACAAGGCGGCATCCCAGGCTTTCTTCATCCTCCGCCCTCCAGCCACGCTCTGCAAGGGTCTTCATCCCCTTGGGAAAGGAAGTTCCTCTCCAGGAGCCCTGAGAACCTGCTTGGCCCTCAGAGGGCATTGCTGTATGTATCAGAATCCCTCTCCCCGTCCCCACCCCCAGCAATGAGCAGTAGAAAGAAGCGCAGCATCAAGGCTGGGGTTCTTCATCCTTTTGTCAGCGAAGCCCCAAATGGCCTGAAATCTGAAAGGGGAGAGAGGATCGCCTTGGCTTAGCCCACTCCAAGGCCATATGGCCCTCTTTCTCACAGTACGTTCTTCTCTCAATTACTCCTTGACTTCAAATGATTTCTATAACTCACTTAAAAATGACATGTCCTGCACAAGGTGATAACCCAATAGCCCTCTACTTCCTAACATGACCAAGCACCTTGAAGCAGAGTCACCTAATGAAACTGGAGGTATGTATTATCTCCTAACTAAACCAAATACAAAAATAACTGCCAACCAATGGCAAGATAAACTAAAGGGATTAGAATCCTTGGAAAAGGGGGAGCCCCCGGGGGAAGAGAGGGGCTCCCATTAGCAGCTCACCCCAGCACAGAGACCGAGGCCTCATGGAGACACAGAGGTCCTTCTGGCTGGGAGAGCAGCGCTGTGAGGATGGGGTTGCCAGGGCAGCTGGAATGGAGCAGGAAATCTGAGAAATGCAGGAGTGACAAAGAGGAGAACCCACAGTGCCCATACACACAGCCCCCAAACCTTCAACTCTCAATTACACGTATACAGGATGAGAGTTCAAGGAACTAAATGGGAGAGTCATTAAAGATCTGGATTTTGGAAGCTGCCACAGTGTTGTGGAGGCTGAGACTGGTGTTCAGGACTCATAAACACAGAAGGCCTGGGTCAACCTTGAGGTTTGCAATGCAACCTCCAAAGGAACACAGATCAGGTGTGAGTGCCACATTCCAGGACTAGGGGATACAGCAAAGGGTTAGTGGCACAGATGAGGGGCTGGTGTGGTGGGACAGCTTGCTAAGCTGCCACCCGTGACAGTGGCATCGCATGTGGGAACACCAGGTCAAGTTGTGACTGCTCCTCCTCTGATTCATCTCCAGGCTCAGGTGCTCAGAAGGGCAGCAGATGATGTTCCTTGGGCCCCTGCCATCCACATGGTAGACCTGGATGAAGCTCCTGGCTCCTGGCTTCAGCCTGGCCTGGCCATTGTGGCCATTTGGGAATTAAACCAGCAGATGGACGATCTCTCTCTCTCTTTCTTTCTCCCTCTCTCTCCATCTACTCCCTCTCTCCCACTCTTCGTAACTCTGCCTTTCAAATAAATAAAATAAATAAGTTTTTAAAAAGGAGCATAACCGAAATATTCCTACCCTAACCAGGCTTCTTCAGGATTCAGATTTTCTGGCCAAAGTGTAATTTCCTGCCAAAACAAACTGAACAGCCTTTAAGGGAAGATAATATAATTTAGAATTTCCATAATATGTCAGCCCAAAATGTCTAGCAAACAACAGAGTAACATGTAAGTGGCAGGGCTTGGAAAGCTCACACACAAGTCTATAAGTAGACAGGGGAGGTAAGCAGTCCCTTAGAGAGTCAGGTATTACAATAACTGTGCTTAAGAGGCTGGCCTTGAGGTCAGGGTGGGCGTAGTGGATTAAGCTGCTGCCTGTGATGTTGGTATCCTATATGCCCCAGGTTATGTCCCTACTGTTTCACTTCTGAGTCAACTCTTCAGTAATGGCCTGGGAAAAGCAACAAAAGATGACCCAGCCCTTTGGGCCTCTGCCACCCATGTATAAGACCTGGAAGAAGCTTTTGGCTGCAGCCTGAACCAGTGCTGGCTGTTGCAGTCCTCTGATAATGGTCATCTGGCTGGAGGAAGATGACCCTTCTCTCTGTCACTCCTTCTGTCTGTAACTCCTTCAAAGAAAGGATTCTTTACAATATATATGCATAATAGTACAAAAGTACCTATCATTTAAAAGAAGAAGAAGAAACTGGCCTTGTAGTAGAGTGGGTTAAGACACCTGTTGTGGGGCCCGGCGGTGTGGTCTAGCTGCTAAAGTCCTCGCCTTGAAAGCCCCGGGATCCCATATGGGCGCCGGTTCTAATCCCGGCAGCTCCACTTCCCATCCAGCTCCCTGTTTGTGGCCTGGGAAAGCAGTTGAGGACGGCCCAATGCATTGGGACCCTGCACCCGTGTGGGAGACCTGGAAGAGGTTCCAGGTTCCCGGCTTCAGATCGGCGTGTACCGGCCTTTGTGGCTCACTTGGAGAGTGAATCATCGGACGGAAGATCTTCCTCTCTGTCTCTCCTCCTCTGTGTATATCTGGCTGTAATAAAAAAAAAAAATGACTAAATCTTAAAAAAAAGAGACACCTGTTGTGACTTTGGCATCATATAAGTGCTAGTTTCAGTCCCTTGCTATTCAATTTCTGATCTAATTTCCTGGTAATGTACAAGGTGGAGTTCCAGGTTCCTGGCTGCAGATAGCCCCAGCCCTTGGCCCTTACTGGCATTGGGGGAGTTAACCAGTGGATGGAAGCGATCTCTCTGCCTTTCAAATAACATGAAACCTAATTAATTAATTAATTAAAATGGCTCGATGGTCTGGACCTAGGGCGACAGCAATAATGCTTGTGGAGTAAAGACAGAATCCACACGATTGCTAAAGATCTTTGAGAGGGTGAGGATCAGGTAAGCAACAGGAATAATAAAATTGGAGTGTCTTTTCCTTACAACAAGCCCAGGAGGTAGGTACCATTCGTGCCTATGGTCCACGTGAATTTGCTTATATAATCTGGGGCCTGCAGGTAGTGGGCCTCTGTGGCCTTGCTGACGTCAAAAAGGCTTGGGCTAGAAACTGCTAGAGGTGCTGGATGCGGGAGGGGAGACGATAAGGAGAAGGAGGGGTTGGTTGGGTAGGAGTCCGCAGGAGCGAGGCCGGTCGCGATTGGCCCGCTGGCAGGTGGGAAGTGACCGCCCGGTTCAGTCCCTCCGGCCGCTGTCGCCACCTGCATTGCGACTCTGGTGGAGGTGAGGGCGGCCAGAACCGGGAGGATGCGGCGCCCGCCGAGGCTTGGGGGCTCCGGTGGTCTGCGGCTGCTTGTTGGCCTCCTCCTGCTAAACAGCAGCCCTGGGGACTGCGGCGACGTTGGTACCCACGGTCAGGAGGAACTTGGGGGTGTGAAGGGGTGGAGAGGGGAGATGGCGGGTTCTGGCAGGGTCGGGGCGTGATTCTGAGATAAGTGGGTCGGTGGCCTGGAGGCTGGGCAACTCGAGAGGAGAAGAAAGTTTGGGGCGGTGAGAAGAGGTGGGTATGGAGAGCGTCCCGCCCAAAGAGGCGGAGGCTTGCGAAGGGGCTTGACCCAGGGAACCTGGACCCACGCAACGGGTTCCCAAAGAGACTGGGGATTTAGGAAGGGGACGGGGAGACAAATGCACACAGATACAACCAGCCTACGCGACCAGGGGAGAAGTGAGAGATCCCGCGGGAATAAAGAAGCTGGTACCAGGGCCGGAGGTAGGCAAGGGATGTGGTCTGCAAGGTGCCAGCATCCTGGCCCCAGGGAGAAGGCTGGGCCGGGTGTTACGATTTCCAATAAGAAAAGAAAAACACCCCTCCCCCGCCCCGGCTTGGGGTAAACATCCCCATCTCGACTCCCGCCTCCTCATTGAGGTAAGAGGCGACGCTGACTCACGTCTCGGCCGTTCGAGTGCGCAGACGCTGCAATTACCAATTGCACGAAGGGAGGAGCTCATCCTCCTTGTCACACGTCGAGTCTCCCCCTCTTGATCCCCGGGTTCAGGGGCACCAGCAGAGATTTCGTGGGTGCAGAGGGGAGATGAAAGATGGGGAGCAGAGGACGAGCGTACCTTCCGGAGAGGTTACTGCACCACGGCATGGCCACGTCTCAGCACCACGAACAGCGCTAGCCAAGCCGCATGTTGCCTGCAGGGCGGTTTCCTTGCCCTGGGTGCATATTTCTCTTTCAGCTCTTTTCCTTATGGGTAGGGTGCTGGAGGCTTCACTACTAGGTCTCTTCTTCTTCTTTTTTTTTTTAAATTAAATTTATTCATTGATTACATTGTGTTGTAATTACATAGAACCTGGGATTCTCCCCCCACCCTCCCCCCATGGTGGGTTCCTCCACCTTGTTGCATAACCACAGTTCAAGTTCAGTTGAAATTCCCGCTTTGCAAGTATATGCCAAGCATAGAGTCCAACATCTTATAGTCCAGTCAAGTCCAACTACTTATTGGGTAGACCCTCTCTGGTCCGAGGGCAGAGACAGCAGAGTATCATCCCGGTCAAATAAAAGCACCAATATACCATCTGCAGCACTTAACATCGTTATGGAATTAATTGACATGGTATTGAGCAGTCAACATGTTAAAAATAAATGCGAGTTCTTAACCACTTTCTGTGACCCCCCATTCACAGTTCAATTTTAGTTTATATACTACATATGACATAATATCCATACCATAACATGTTATGCTTAACATCATATCATCTTAAATTAAGGCAAACATGTGGTATCTAACCTTTAGGTCTCTTCTTAAAACCAGTCCAGAATGCCTCTACAATTCTGTGACAAAAGAGTTGACTCTTTGGTAGCTATCCTCAAGTTCCACATTAAGGAATTCAAAAAACTGCGGATGAAAAATGTTTAAGAAAAAAAAAGTGTGTTAAACCAGATGTATGTCTTATAGTTACTCCCTAAACAAGAGAGTAAAACAGCTATTTACATACCATTTACATGTTACTTAGATGTTAGAAGCAAGCAAGAGATGATTTAAAGTGTATGAGTTAGGAACATTGCATAGGTGATATGCAATGCCATTTTCCATTATAGACTTGAGCATACATGGATTTTGGTGTCAGCTGGGAGGAGGCTCTGGAAGCAATTCACTGAAGATACTGAGAAACCCAGAAGAGGTCTTGGAACATAGGATTAAAAGATAACCTCATTTTAGTGGAAAGCTTTGTAAAAATCTGCTCATGGGTTTATCATAATGTACATTTTCTATTAAGTATTCCTTTCTAAACATTTCAAGCCTCCCCTTTAACCCCTCCAGGCTCCAAAGCCTTCCTTAAGATTCAACTCACCTGCTTCCCAGACCCCACCTAGCCACCTAGGTACCCATTCCATGTGGTAGCTTTCTGAATCTCTGTTCCCCTGACCCTACACAGGCTGCCTTTCGTAAGTTTGGATCTTCCTTGGCCTTTGGTCCAAAGGATGAGTGAGGCCCAGGGCTGAAGGACAGGCAAGGTGATAAATGGGAGAAGAGAAGATGAAATGGATACATGAGGACTGGAAAATGGGAAAGAAGCCTGGTGCAATGGGGTGGGGTGGGTAGAGAAACAACCAGGGGTTCCCGCAGTGACCCTGGAGGTCAACTGCTTCTCTTTAAATGGGATATGGAAGGCTTTTGGGATCCATGCTGACGCTACCATCTTATCTTTAGATGGCCAGGGCCAAGTGGCAGTGGGGCAGCTCTGGTCTCTCCAAGGGCTCACTGCTCCAGTCTTCCGGCACCTGCAAGTTGTACTCCAGCAGATCATACCCCATGGTAAGTGAAAGCTAGATACCAGAGGTTGGAGCCTGGAAAGATGAGAAGGGTGTGATGGGCTTTGTGAACTAACAATAGGATTTCTTTTTTCTGAATGTCTCTACTAGAAACTTTGTCAGCTACACCTCATGGAGGGAAGGGTAAGGCAGGAACTAGATGGGTGGGCTGTTTGCAAGAGAGCCCAGTGAGAGACTTCTAGAAGGAGCCCCTAGAAAAGGCCAGCTTGCAACTACATGAGACTAATCTTAGTCCCTGCCCTGACTCAATTCTCAGTGGGAGGCCACACCTCACTCTCTAAGTAGGAAGCAGGGAAAATTATATGAGGACATAGAGGAGAGGCTGTGAGAGAGTGGAGACTCCATTGAGACAGATGGCTTATCCTTCCCTGGAGAAATTTATGAATGAGAGAGGGAGTGGGATAGTCATATAGAAAATCTGCTTTGATTTCATATTGCTATAGGGATGTCTAGTATGTGTGTAGTGCCTTAAAGCAGTAGTTTCCTAAGTGAATTCTGGGCCAGCAGCATCAGCATCCTTGGGGATATTATTGGAAGTGGTAAAGCTTGATTTCACCCCAGATCTCCTACACCAGAAACCCTGGATGTGACAAACAGTAACCTGTGTTTTGAGAAATCTTGCAAGAATTCAGATGAGAGACACAACCTTAGTGTGTTCTAAGCACTGTTTACATTTGTAAGTTCATTTGATCTTCACATAGTAACTCCAGTGAATCAATAAGAGACTATCATTATAATCCCAGTTCAATATGGCATGTCCAGAACTGTGGTAAACAAACTTTATGTCACTTCATTCTCACCACAAAATGTAAATCTGACATTTACTTGAGGTAGAGGTCACTCTGGTCCCTAATGTGGGTAAAATAGTGCCCCTAGTGTCAATTCAACCCATCCTTTGTTCTGCAGGTCTGTTCTGGAAGAATGACATCACCCAGGATGTGATGACCCAAAAGATGGGACACATCAGCAGACTCTACCCCCAAGATTCATGCATGAGAGATGGGAAGGCAGTCTTCCCCGCTAAAACCAGCGGGGTGAGGTGGGTAAGGCTGATGGCTAACCCATGCTGGGTGGTGGACAGAAACTGGAGTCTCTGTGTGGATCCTGAAACTGGAGTTAGGAGCCAGTTGGAGTGGCAGGAGGAGAATGAGGCAGAGGTCCCATGTGGAGTCTGTGACCCATTGGTGGTATCAGCAAAAGGATGGGAGGTGGGTGGTAGCAAGCCTGGGTCTTGTTTGTCTTCTTGTCTCCTCCAGAGGCAAGAAAGAGGATAAACTTCAACTCCTATTCCCCAAGGTGAGATGCATGCATCGTCCCAACAGTTGTGAATCCCTGATTTTGTGACCCATTACTTGTCGTCCTGGGCACCCTCATCCTTCCTATCTCCTTGACTACTAGCTTCTCTCCTCACAGAGCCCAGTAGCCAAGATGAACAAAGATCAATGCTTTACCTCCAATGTAGTTTCAAAGACCCTGAAAAGAGAGGCAGCGCACCCTGCCAAGGTGAGGGACTCACTTTCAATATGGACGCCAACATATCTGAGTGAGGGGGGCAAGCATGTGGGGGGTAATCTGAAGCAAAGCACCAATCTAAAGGGATCCCCACTTCCCTGTATCTCCTAGAGTCTTCCTGTGGAGGATAAAGCATGATGCAGGTGCTGGGAGCAGCTAAGGAAGAAATGCTTCCTAAGATCATGCATGGATATCAAGCTTAAAATAGGCCTTGAAAGGCAGGTGTTTGACCCAACAGTTAAAGTGCTGGTGAAGACACCCATTTTCCATATCAGAGAGCCTGAGTCTAAAGCCTGGTTCCAGCTTCTGAGTCTAGATTCCTGCTAATGAATACCCTGGGAGGCAGCAGTGATAATACAAGTGATTGGATTCCTGCTATCTGGGTGGGAGACCTGGACTGGGTTCCTGGTCCTGGCTTCATTCCCCTTCCTGTCCCATTGTTGGCATTTGGAGAATGAGCCAGTAGATGGAGGTGAGGAGTTTGCTGTCCCAAACAGCCTCCTCCGTGTTCAAAAAAGTCTTTTTTGTTTTGACATGAAACTTACGTTGCAAGAAGAGGACAATCAGAGGCAGCTTGAAAGGACATCCTGTGTAGAAAGCATTGCAGCCACCAATTCCCTGAGCCCGGGATGTCACAGGCAGAAAAACCAGTGTAGAAGAAACAGGCTCAAGGTCAAGAACTTGGCTTTTATGCCAAGGATAGAAAGAGATTAATCAGGAAGCTTTCTGGAAGAGAGATCACAGTGTGAGACATAATTTTTAAAGGCTGTCCTATGGGTGTTGGCAGATGACAGATGAGAAGAGCCAAAATGGAGGCTGAGGGGCCTGTAAGGAGCTCACATCCTCTCCTGGGAGATGAGGGTGGCTTGGTCTTGGGTGGTGGTGGTGGAGCTGAGTGGAGCTGAGCATCCCACTCCATCCAGAGGCAGCACGAACCTTGGGGTTCCAGGCCCTCCTGCTCTTCAAAGAATCGTCCGTCTGCCATACCCATAATGTAGCAGCTAGGCTTTCTAAGGCTGGGATGGTTGCTGAGGCAACCTGATCAGTTCTAAGTAGCAGAGCCTACCTGTGTGGACTGGCTGCCTTGGCACTTCTGGGAATGCAAACGTGATATTCCAGAACAATACTCCCATTTTTCTTTAGCTCCAACCTTAGGGAAGATTAAGGAGAGGGTAGAGCCTGATGTGGAAGCCAAGGGACCGAGTCACTGCACTGCAGTCTCATCCTAATTGGGCTGCTGTTAAAGCACTGGGGGAGAAAGGGCAGGGGACACATCCTTGTTCAAATTCCTTGTTTCTTCTTGTAACACAGGGCTTCTTCGAGCCACTCCCCACTCTGGGCCACAACCTGGTAGCTGACTGAGACCTCGTGAGACATCTCCCCACTCCAGGCCTTCCCAGGGAACAGTTCTCAGCCAACCAACATCTGGATCATTAAAGTGAACTTTCATGCAAAACATTTCTGCTTGCTTGTGCTTGTCTTGAGGCAGGATGGGAGGGAACTGAACTTGGCCAGAGCCTCCTAAGGTGGAGCGCTGGAATGCGAGAACAGCTCTTGGTGCTGATGGAGAGCAGCTCTCTGCCATTTCCACACACCCCCCTCATTGACCCTTCCTGAAGTGAAGTGGAAAGCGAGGGAGGGTCTTCCCTGCCCATTCCCCAGCCATACCTTGTTGTCTGTCTGCCCATATCCTTGCGAGTCATGGAGGACAGAATACTATTTGTAGTCAATCATTCTTCCACTTTGAAACCAAACAGGCCTGAGTCATATTGTGTTCTGAGGGTCTCTACCTCCAGCTGTATGAGCCTTGCTGGGGCTGCCCTCAATGATCAAACATAGCAGTGTCAGGGTCAAAGTGTGCACACGCTTAACACTTTTGTGGCTCTTCTAGTATTATTTCTGGTAGCATGAAATCTTGAAAGACAGTGGGTAATCTGCCCAGCCAAACAGCAGAATGTTGTATTTGCAAAGCACTTTCTCTCTTTCTGGAAACACTTTTAAAATTCATTGGATAGTGCTCAGTGCGGAGGCCTAGTGGCTAAAGTCCTTGCCTTGCATGTGCTGGGATCCCATATGGATGCCGGTTCTAATCCCAGCAGCCCTGCTTCCCATCCAGCTCCCTGCTTGTGGCCTGGGAAAGCAGTAGAGAACGGCCCAAAGCCTTGGGATCCTGACCAGCATGGGAGACCTTGAAGAAGTTCCTGGCTCCTGGCTTTGGAACGGCACAGCTCTGACCGTTGCGGTTACTTGGAGAGTGAATCAATGGCTGGAAGAGTTTTCATCTCTCTCTCTTCTCTGTATATCTGACTTTCCAATAAACAATAATATAAATCTTCTAAAACATAAAAAATAAAATTCACTGGATACTGACAAGTGTAAACCAGTGGGCTGGTGTCAGAATTGTGCTTCTTCAAGACATCAGGATTTGGCCACACCATATCTCATCCACTTAAGCAATCTAGAAAAATAAAGCAACTGGTTCATGGTAATAGAGATGCCCAATCATGCAGCTGTGTTTGCTCTCTCCCCGCTACTGGTTGTGTTCTAGGACATAGCTAACTCAATACCAGGTCAGTAGTACTCACTGGTACTCAGGTCTCATCAAATCAGTTTATCACTGCCAGTCACCCATTATTTCCTCTATTTTTCTCATTCATTCTCAAACTCTAGACTTCATTATGCCTATCTCCTGTGAGCATGTTATATTCCACAGGGAGTGTCCCCCGCCTTCTTTCTTGGCTCACGTCTCCTCTCACCTGCAGCTGCAAGTAGACAGTCCCTGCAAGTGGGCTTCCCCACTTCAAGCCCTGGCACTCATCCTAGGAGTTTTCTGGAAAGCAGAAGCTTTCACAAAGCCCTTAAGTACCTGGGATTTGACATCACCAGAGAAAACCCTCAACTAGTGTATGACTGAATAGAGTGCAGGAATTCCATTCCTTAGTTTACAATGTTGAGAAATGTTTAGTACTATTCTCCAAAGGGTGCCCAAAGAGTCAGCTTCTGTCCAAAGCTCCGCAATGACAACCATTTAACAAGATACCTGCCTTGATTGACTCATCTCTCATTATTTTTTTTTAAAGATTTATTTATTTTATTGGAAAGCCAGATATACAGAGAGGAGGAGAGACAGAGAGGAAGATCTTCCATCCGATGATTCATTCCCCAAGTGAGCCGCAGCAGGCCGGTGTGCGCTGACCCGAAGCCAGGAACCAGGAACCTCTTCCAGGTCTGCCACACGGGTGCAGTGTCCCAAAGCTTTGGGCCATCCTGGACTGCCTTCCCAGGCCACAAGCAGGGAGCTGGATGGGAAGTGGAGTTGCCGGGATTAGAACCGGCGCCCATATGGGATCCCGGGGATTTCAAGGCGAGGACTTTAGCCGTTAGGCCACACCGCCGGGCCCTCATCTCTCATTATTGGTCCGCCTCTGCTGGCCCTCATTTGTGCTACCTGGGCTCATCTCCCACACAAGCTAGGTGCACTCAAGTTCTTGTCTCAGTTTGCTTTTGAATCAACCCACACTAAACCTCCTATGTGCTGGACACCCTTGTATGGGATGCAGCTGTAAATAAGGCAAAGTACTCACTGTCTTGAATTAAATCATTTATTAACCATAATGCTCAGTGGAGAAAGCCCAATACATTGACCTGGCCTACAGAAAACTCAAGTTTTTGCCTCATCCACATCTTCAGTGCTGGAGTCTTCCCTTACTCTGCCACCTGTTTGCTCCAGTTGGCCAGACCTGCTTATATTTTCAAAATGTCCTCAGATGGTCCATGCTTCTAGGCCCCTGTGTATGCAGTCTCCAACACACTCTATCATTCTCATCTTAAAAATCTATTCTTAGGACCAGCAGGTGGTATAACACCTTAAGATACTGCCAACATTGCTGGCATCCCCACCTGGAGTCCTGGCCACTCAACTTTTAGTGCAGCTTTCTGCTAATGTGCCTAGGAAAGCATCAGAGGATACCCAAGTACTTGGGTCCCTACATTCATGTGGGAAACCTGGAAAAAGCTCCTGGCTCCTGGCTTTGTCCTGGCTTAGCACTGGCTGCTGTGGCCATTTGCACAGTGAACCAGTGGATGGAAGATTTCTCTCCCTTTCTCTCTTCTATCTCTTTCAAATAAATAAAAAAATAAATGCCTTTGGGTCCAGCACAGTGGCCTAGTGGCTAAAGTCCTCATCTTGAACGTGCCAGGATCCCATATGGATGCCGGTTTTAATCCCAGCAGCCCCACTTCCCATCCAGTTCCCTACTTGTGACCTGGGGAAGCAGTTGAGAACGGCCCAAAGCTTTGGGACCCTGCACCCAAGTGGAAGACCTGGAGAAAGTTCCTGGCTCCTGGCTACGGATCGGTACAGCTCTGGCCATTGCAGTCACTTGGGGAGTGAATCACCCTCCTCTCTATATATATCTGACTTTGCAATAAAAATAAAACAAATCTTTAAAATAAACAAATAAATAAATGCCTTTAAAACACTAAATTTCCTCTGTACTCTACTCCCTGACCGGTCTAAGATCTGCAGATTCTGGAAAAATAAAGTTGATAGGGGAAGTGAAGTAATGTGATAATTCTGACTGAGAAAGTGAGTAGAAAAGACGGGAAAGTAAAATGAATTTTATTTATTTATTTATCTTAGGAGGTTTATTCCAGTGGGGCAGGAATGCGGTGGGGGGGGGAAGGTGTGGAGATCAGCGGGAAAAGGGGAAGGGGAAGGGAGGCCGGAAGGAGAAGAGCGTAAAATGAACTTTAAAGGCAGGCAGGTCTAGTTCTGACTGAAAAGGACTAGGATTTTAGGATTTTAGGATTTAGATCTGATTTGATAGACAATGAGGAGCCCCAAAGGGTTTTTGGTTGTTTTTGTTTTTGCTTTTATTTTTTCATTTCAAGCAAAAGAATCACACCATAAAATGCCGAGGCCTGCTCCGGCTGGCTCGAGAGCTTGCAAAGGATGTGTGGATCGGCAAGACAATAAGAAGAGAAGGAAGGGAGAGGCAGAGGAGGCATGGACCATTACGGCATGATGCTCACAATGGACAACTCAGAAACATTGCCTTCTTTATACACAAATCATCACAAGCTTTTGCACAACATCCAATTGTTTCATTTTTACTTCATGGTTAAAAAGAATGATTACAAAAACAATTGTAAAAAACATTATTATTTTACTTCAAAGAAAATATATTCAGAAAATCATTACTCATTCAAACATGCAGTCACCCAGGTGAAGCCAGGAACTAACTCCACGGTTGGCAGCACATGCGGTTACATAGTGACAACTGGTTTAAATATATTCAAATTCAATTTTTACTAAGCACAAACTAACTAACATTGCTTAAGATCTTAAGAGTACAGAATTAAAAGATCATAAATGAAAGGATTTTATAAAAGTATATAACAGATTCTTTGCTAAATTTTATAATCAAATCATGCATTAGTTACCGTCACCTTCACCTAGTACTGATTCAATTGTTTTTGTTCTTAGTGTTGATTTAATTTTTTTTTTATTCTTTTGTTAAAGGGCAGTGAAAGAGATCAAGGCAACTGAGCCAATCTATAAACAGAGGGCCTTTTCAAGAAACTTCCTTTTATCTTTATAAACTGTTTTCTTTTCCTAAATATGAGTGCCAATATAAGATAGAAGTTTTTGTAAATTGTTTTCTTTCCCTAAATATAAGTGCCAGTATAAGGTTGAGATTTTAAGCCATTGGGGAGGGTTCACATTTGTTTCCCTTTAGAAGATGCCCCATATACTTTTTGCTTTCTGTGGTGAGAAACTAAAATGCGTCATATCATGTGTTGTAACAGTTGGAGGCATATGGTAAACAAACCCTTTGTACCTCCATGATCACCATCTGTTCCAAGATATTATCAAGCCTTTTCTTAAGGAAAACATTACTTATATTAGGGCAAACTTCAGGACAAAAATGGGCACATAACAGGATGTTTGGAGACATTGTGGGCTCAATTGTACTAATGTATACTTTTAGCTGTGTGCCATAGCCTGACGTCGCTAAAGATGTTTTTATCATAACATGATTGATCAATTTGAGGTGTTATACCAGTTACGGGAATCATTTCACATTAGCAGAAAAACATTAGCAGGAAAAGTCTATGAAACATCAGAGAGGCGACTGAGTGTTGATACAATGGAGTGAGGCAGCAATGAGGTGACCAGAGACATTCTGCCAGGCCTTGCCACGCAGCCAGAAACTCCTCGTAGCCTTGCTAACCGAGGAGCAGTGCTCATCACACACCCATGCCATCTGACCCAACTGCATGGCTCGCCACAATAAAAGATGTATTTAAGAATAATCTGTAGGGCCCAGAGTGGTAGCCTAGCAGCTAAAGTCATCATCTTGCGTGTGTGCCAGGATCCCAGATGGATGCTGGTTCTAATCCCGGAGGACCCCGCTTCCCATCCAGCTCCCTGTTTGTGGCCTGGGAAAGCAGTTGAGAATGGCCCAAAGTCTTGGGACCCTGCACCTGTGTGGCAGACCCAGAAGAGGTTCCTGGCTCCTGGCTTCAGATTGGCTCAGCTCCAGCCATTGCAGCTGCTTGGAGAACGAATTGTAGAACAGAAGATCTTCCTCTCTGTCTTTCCTCTTCTCTGTATATCTGTCTTTCTAATAAAGATAGAATAAATCTTAGAAAAAAATCTATGGGCCTGGCACAAGAACCTAGTGGGTAAATCCTCACGTTGCATGTGCCAGGATCCCATAATGGCGCTGGTTCATGTCCCAGCTACTACCCTTCCAGCACCCTATTTTCAGCCTGGGAAAACAGTAGAGGATGGCCCAAAGACTTGGTACCCTGCACCCACGCAGGAGGAAGAAGCTCCTAGCTTCAATGGTTGTGGCTATTTGCGGAGTGAACCAGCGGAGGAAGGATCTTTCTCTCTGTCTCTCATTAACTCTATAAATCTGACTTTCCAATAAAAATAATAAATAAATCTTAAAAAAAAAGAAAAAGAAAAAATTAGAGAGCAGAAGAGAAGAAACATTAGAAAAGCAGTTAGAGGAGTGTGGGTAAGCCACAAGGGGACCTGGCTGTGAGGACATTATGAGAGATAGTTTAAGTAACAAGATTTCAGGTCTAGGAATGCATTGCAGATTAAATTCTATCCCCTCCAGTTTTTTTTTAAAGATTTATTTATTTTATTGGAATGGCAGATGTACAGAGAGGAGGAGAAGCAGAGAGGAAGATCTTCCATCCAATGGTTCACTCCCCAAGTGAGAGCAACGGCCGGTGCTGCGCCGATCCGAAGCCAGGAGCCAAGACCTTCTTTCTGGGTGTCCCACGCGGGTGTGGGGTCCCAAGGCTTTGGGCCATCCTCAACTGCTTCCCCAGGCCACAAGCAGGGAGCTGGATGGAAAGTGGAGCAGCCGGGATTAGAACCGGCGCCCATATGGGATGCTGGCGCGTGCAAGGCAAGGACCTTAACAATTGCGCTATTGCACCGGGCCCTCCCCTTCAGTTTTTTTATTAAATTTATTCATTAATTACATTGTGTTGTAATTTCATAGGAACTGGGATTCTCCCCACACTTCCCCACACCCTCCCCCCATGGTCCTCCCCTTCAGTTTTGACTGTTGAAGTCCTAAGTGCCAGGGGCTCAGAATGTAGCCTTATTTGTAAACAGCTGTTGCAGGCATTACTTAAGTTAGGGTGGACTCATTAGGATAGACACTCATCCAATATGACTAGTGTCTTTGTTAAGAAGAGAAAGTTGGAGACAGACCCAGTGAGGGAAGACAGCGTGAGGAGATGAGGGCTGTGCACACAGCAAGGACAGCGGCCTCAGCGGATTCTCGCTCACGGCCCTCAGAACACATCACCCTGCTAACACCTGGGCTGCAGATGGGGGACACGGAACCCTAATTTTCTATTGCTCAACCAATGAGGCCTGGGATACTTTGTTTTGGTAGCAAAACAAGTAAATTTGGACAACTCAGTGTTGTCAGCAAGAGGAGCCATTCCTGAATTTAGAGCTACTCTAAGACAATAACAGTAGCACTCACAGAATAGCAATGTTTGTAGAATTGGTTGAGGAAGGAAAATGGATATCACTATTAATGGTTAAAGCAAGGAGTTTATTCAAGGGTTCTGTTACAGATTTTTCGAGACCTACAGATGCTAAATCTCACCCTTCTGTTTCTGCCCCTTCATCTATTGCAGCTTGTCAACCACCTGCTAGCCTTCCTCATGCCTGGGACCACATTAATTCCTACACAGGCTACCCAACCTGGTATCAGTGTGTGTTTCCTGACAAAAGTACTTCTTTTCAGGTACCAAATGACACCAACCTCATATATGAATGGTCCACCTCCACTCCTCATGATAATTTCCTTCCATATTTTAATTCGTTGACAAATCATTTTAATTGGTCTAATAACTTTCTTCCACCTTCCACAGTCATTAATCACTGGTATAACCCTGGATGGATAACTCCTATTTTTTTACTTCTTCCTTCTAATCATTCTATTCCTCAGCCCCATCTATACAAATTATTTGCAGCAACAGATTCAGTCATTTTTCGACGCCCCTTTAAATCACCAGTTTCCAAAAATGTACGTGCTTGCCTTCCCTCCCCTTTCCTTATCCTCACAAAGGGACCCTTAGGTTCCCTCTCCATTACCAGAAATGGTTCTGTGTACACTGTAATTTGTACTAAGTGTATTGTTACTAATTGTCTTAATTCTTCCCTGACGCCTGGTACTTTTGTTATCTTAAGAAGGCCCTCATATGTAATGTTACCTGTAAACTTGACTGAACCATGGTATGATGATGCCGCTCTTTATGCATTGGAATCAATTTCTACAGCTTTATCCCGTCCTAAATGCTTTGTGGTTTCCTTATTTCTAGGTCTTACTGCCTTTATTACTCTTATTGGGTCTCTTGCAGCTTCAACGACTGCCTTGACACAACAAGTGCATACAGCTCATCATGTTAATACTCTTTCTCGTAATGTTAGCCTTGCCTTATTTACCCAAGAAAGTATTGATAAAAATTTAGAAGCTAAGATTAATGCATTAGAAGAGGCAGTGATTTATATTGGCAATGAAATTCAACACTTAAAAACCAGATTTGGTGCCACTTGTCACAGTATTTACAAGTGGATCTGTGTCACTCCTCTCCCTTATAATGACTCACACGTCTCTTGGGATGATGTTAAAACTCATCTCCAAGGTTTATGGAATAGTACTTCTACTACTCTTAGCATCCAGGAGTTACATGCCCAGATTTCTGCCATCTCTCACTCTCAACTTCAGGCCATTTCCACGAGAGGCATTGCTAATCAATTTTTACAATCTCTTTCATCTTTTATTTCTAATAAGACATTTTCTTCATTCTTTACTAATTTGGGAATCACGCTAATTGTTCTCCTTTTTGTGTTGTTTCTTGGCCCAGTCATCTTCCGACGTTTGAACTCCATGATTCAAGCCACTCGCAGAGAACTGCGCATCCTTCAGCTTAATACTAAAAAAGGGGGAAATGCCAGGGTCCGTGCAGTAGGTGTGAATGACACGAAGGTGTGAAGAGAACAGCTCCCCTGCTTGGCAGGGCCCAGGGAGCTTCCAGCTGTTTGGCAGGGCCCGGCGGATTTCTCTCTGACCACCTTGATGCAGTCTCACCACCCTTTTGCATGGACACTCAAGCACCCCACTAAGAATCCTGTAATCTATTGAGGCATTGTTTGCCCCTGTGAGATGGCTTTGGCAAATAATATCAGCTTGAGAGTTAATGTTACTGATAATGTCCTGGTGAGTGGGCCTTTAACTGCACACAGGAGTACAATCAAGCCCATGCTGTTTCCAGACACCTTATTGTGTACCTACCCATTGCCATAAAATCTGGCCTGGACATTTAGCATGCTTTCTGGGAAATGGCTTGATAAGAATTTTACAAACTAATGGAAATGATGGGAGTATGGGTTAAAACTGCCATGACAAAAAATACAGCTACTGGGACCCTAAAAGCTATCTTGTTACTGGGACCATAAAAGTTATTTTGTTACTGTGACCCTAAAGGCTATCGTGTTACTGGGACCCTAAAGGCAATCCTGCTAAAGCAAAAAATATAGTTACTGTGACCTTAAGGGTTAGCCTGTCCTTGCAACTCTTTAGAACATAGAAACTGTAGTTGCTTTAGCTGCTTTCATAATTTCTAACTAGAGGAAATATAAGCTGATTTCACTAACATCACAAAGATATACTTTTGATTATTGTTTAATCACTTATGAGGTTGTAGAACCTGCAGTTGTAGAGGAACTTAATGTTTGGAACCTTTTGTCTTAGATCTTTGTTTTTTCTCTTTTGATGTATTTCTCCCATTAAGTGATGGATAAGTTGTAGAATAAGAATTGTAGTAAGAGTGTATTACTGAATAAGATGTGTTGTCTACTGAGAAATTCTTGGCTGCAACATTGGAATGGATAATGCCCTGTCTTGAAGTGAAACAATTTGTAGAATTATCTTTGGAAACACTCACTTGTCAATTGTAGAATTGAAACATAAATGGAGTAAACTTGGCTCATTGCTAATTACAATTCTTTCCGCCGTTATAACTCTTGCTTTACTTGTTCAGATAACAAACTGTGTGAGCTTGCTGACCTAATGGCCTTTAGTGCCAATGGCCCGTAATCCCCATACACCAAGACCCCGGACTTACTAACCCATACATAATTCAAGGTAGGGGCCTGGTTGTCACAGGTGGTGCCAAGGTTAGAGCCCAGACCTGAGGAGAGTGGATGAAGACTGGCAAACCAAGATAAGCAAGGAATGTGGGACCCTTCCTCAATCATTTCTCAAGAAGTTGTAAGTTGTGCCCCCCTGAAGCTATGTCAAAATGCCCCTAAAAGAAAACTTTGTACTGCTTCTGTATAAATAAAGCGGACAGCTTTCTCGCAATGTCCACAATCATCAAGGAATCCTAGTGGTCCGTCTCTCCTTTCTTTCTCTCTTCTTCTTTTTACGCCTATCTCACGCACCCTTCTCGAGCTCCGAACTCTCGGCTGGAGCTGGACTCCGGCACAAGGGCATCACATTGCAATTTCCTCTCCTCCCTTTCTCTCTTTCTTACCTTTTTTTTTTTTTTTATCTCTTGGCTTATTAGTTTTTCCATGAATGCCTGACTACTTCCATCAACATGGAGTTGTGCTATAACGTTACCTAGACTGAAAGCTGCTTCTCACTTTCTGTTTCTGGTAATGGTGCATTAAATAATTCATTTTGCTCAACAGCCTGCTTAGGACAATTCTCCCCTGTGGAAGACAACATGGCTTATTCTGATTCCTCCCCAAATCAAAGCCTGAGATAAAGGCATACTTAGTGATCACTTAATTTAGGAACTCACAGATTGAAAGTGGAGAGGGGCCAGCATGATGGCTCAGTTAGTCCATCCTCCCTTTACAAGTGCCAAATCCTTTTCAGGAGCTAGTTCACATCATACCTGCTCCACTTCCCATCAGGCTCCCTGTTTGTGGCCTGGGAAAGCAGTAGAGAAGGGCCCAAAGCCTTGGGACCCACACCCACATGGGAGATTCAAAAGAAGTTCCTGGCCCCTGGCTTCAAATCATTTCAGTTCTGGCTGTTGTGGCTTTTGAGGGAGTGAACCAGTAAATGGAAGATCTTTCTCTCTGCGTCTCCTTCTCCCAGTAAATCTGCCTCTTCAATCAAAATATATTTTTTAAAAAGTGAGTGGAAAGACTGAAAGTGGGAGAATGGAAAGAATCAAACAAGAGCAACTTGTAAAGCCAACTGGAGAGCACATCAATGAATTGTGGGCAACCAGGCACCTGTTATTTTCACAAAGATGTACTTTAGAATTGTCCTGCTATAGAAAAGTGTGTATCCTCTGGTTCACATACTGCATTGGATCAAAAGTTTCACTACAAAATGATAATTTCCTCATACTCACCAGTTTTCATGGATGTGAATGACTTAACAGATTCCCAGAGATGTCTCTGGCTGTTGCAGCAGGGAAGACCCAAACCAAAAACCAGAGATATACATTCCAAGTGATGTCAGATTGTTAACAGAAAAAGCAGGAAGATTAGCAGCAATACACATGTCCTAAACAGAACTGTCAGTCAACTTGATCTGACATTGAGAAGATACCATCCAAAAGCAGAGAAAAGAGAAAGCTAGAATTAAGCTGCATAGCCCGTTTTCCTATCCTTATTCATGTTCCACTTTTCTGTACCTGGTCTGTGTTCTTGAGCTGATACATATGGACCAAATCCACCAGAGGTCATTGTCACTGATTTGTCCAATAGTAGGTACTCATGAGAGATCAGAAGCCAGAAAGAGATATAGATCAGAGTAGACATGTCTCTGACTCCCTTCATGGCTACCTGGGAGTTGGCAAGGTCTGTATTCCTTTGCTTGCCCACAATAGTTCCTTCACTATACTCTTCTCATCTACTCTGATTGAGTGTGACATTTGTTTCCAGTCAAGTTAAAATCTGATACTTGGTTTTAATATCCAAGAATGTATATAACTGAAGAAAAAATTAGCTAACTGGAACGCAGTTCAAAGGGAAGTCTCTAGAATGAAATGTAGAGAGACATGAGAATGAAAAATAAGGGAAAAAAATGGAAAATAGGGCTTGGTGTGGTGGCCTAGAGGCTCAAATTCTCACCTTGAACACGCCGGGATCCTATATGGGTGCCGGTTCTAATCCAGGCAGCCCCACTTCCCATCCAGCTCCCTGTTTGTGGCCTGGGAAAGCAGTTGAGAACGGCCCAAAGCTTTGGGACTCTGCACTTGCGTGGGAAACCTGGAAGAAGCTCCTGGCTCTTGGCTTCAGATCGGTACAGCTCTGGCCATTGCAGTCACTTGGGGAGTGAATCATCGGATAGAAGATCTTCCTCTCTGTCTCTCCTCCTCTCTGATATCTGATGCTGCAATAAAAATAAATAAATCTTGGGCCCGGCGGCGTGGCCTAGTGGCTAAAGTCCTCGCCTTGAACGCGCCAAGATCCCATATGGGTGCCGGTTCTGATCCCGGCAGCTCCACTTCCCATCCAGCTCCCTGCTTGTGGCCTGGGAAAGCAATTGAGGACGGCCCAATGCATTGGGACACTGCACCAGTGTGGGAGACCCGGAAGAGGCTCCTGCTTCCCGGCTTCGGATCGGCACAGCACCGGCCGTTCGGCTCACTTGGGGAGTGAATCATCGGACGGAGGATCTTCTTCTCTGTCTCTCCTCCTCTCTCTGTGTGTCTGACTTTGTAATAAAAATAAATAAATCTAAAATAAATAAATAAATAAATAAATCTTTAAAAAAAGAATAGAAAATACAAAAGTTAAGATAAAACCAGAGATGATACCACATAAAAGTCTAACATACAATTGTTCAGAGTCTCAGAAAAAAAGGAACAAGAAAATGGGAAAGAATTACTATTTAAGGAGACGGTGACTAAGAACATTTCAAAATTGATGAAAGATACCACACCACATATTCAACAAGCCTGTTGACTCCTAAAGAGAATACACAAAAAGAAATCTCTAAGTTGTTACATTCTAGTAAAACTGTTGGTGATCAAAGACAGGTTGCTGACACAAGCTCAGAAATTACACTTACAGGTGACCTCTGAAATAGAGTTGGGGAAAGGGAGACTCAGTAAATGGATCCTAATTAGCTCCTATCCACTCTGCTGCTATCTGCACCATGTCTCCTGTTCCAGCAGGCTGACTTTGAATGAATTCCTTCTTCCCCTGGATTCTGATTAGCTCAGGACTATGGGAATATTGAAAAGGGAGGAGAATGAGAATAGTATATTTATTTCCCTAACTACCTTTGTGTGCGACTGTTTCAGGCTAGCTGCTTCCCTGAGATGCCCATGTGCAACAGAAAATTAAACCCCATGCATGATAACCCAAGACTAGAAATAATACAAAATCCATCAACAGGTAAGAATGCATGCTTAGGTTATAAAATTGTAAGAAAAATCAAAGAAACATGATTAACCAAAAAAATCAGAAAACGCTGACCTTTGGGAAGCAATAATGACTAGGGAACACAGCAGGCAGCTTTTGACCTCAGGTTCCTGCTAATGCACACCCTGGGAGGTAGCAGATAACGGCTCAAGTATTTGGGTCCCTATCCTGCCCCCACATGGGAGATCTAGATGGAGTCCTAAACTCAGATTGTGGTCTCTGAAATCAGTCCTTACCAAAGGCCACCAAGTCTCTCCAGAGAGATGTCCAGCTTCCAGTCTGCGGTGAAGAATACACAGAGACCAGTAGGTCCTGAAGTGATGGAGAGCGATGGAAGTTACACTGATTAATGGTGTATTTCGAAAGGACATCTGAGCCAGGTTACAGGAGCTTTCACTGACATATCTGTGACAATTTCAGTGTCCAAAAATAATTACTGTGATAGACTAATGCCTATTGAGTAAATGAACAAAGAAGAGTCTGTGTTTTTACACTAACAATTAAAATTGGCCACTGAAACAAATAACTATTACAACTTAGTACTCTGCAAATGACTAAAGGGAGAAAACAAAGAATACATTTTATCTTTACAGTTAAAACTGCCTGGTAGGGAAACTAAAACCAGTTAATGAGAAAAATTCTTCTTTTATAATATAAACTAATAAACAAAAAAACTGAATTATAGAAGAAGAAAATTTATTATTTTGCAACCATTAACGAAGTAATTTAGTCAAGTTGGCAAAACTATTGGGTGAAAAACTGATGTGGAACTGGATTTTCTCACTGTGCCCAATATTCAGCCCATTGATTCCATGCTGGTCCCCTTAGGAAAAGATAAGTTTGTACCCAAAGGTTTGGCTTTACCTTAAAGCTTGGTCAATTTTAGCTTTACTAATAGTAAGATGGCCGGACATCATGCATTTTCTGAAGTGCTTTGCTTAAATAAAAAAAAGAAAAGCCCCACTTGCTCCAATCAGGACTTCAGGTACAGTTTCTTTTTTTTTTTTTTTTTTTTTTTATTGTATTGTTGTTGACAATCTTTACATAGTTAACTATAGTTGAAGGAAAATCAAGAAAGAGAAGAAAAAAAAAAAAAAGGTTCAGGGGGATAGGGAGGTGCGCAATGCTATTATGTCCATATTGTTTCCATCATGTATCTGAGGTAAAATGGGATATTGAGGGAGAAGCCCCACCCGGTTTCCCGCCCACCCCAAGTCCCGGATGTGGGGCATGCTCTGAGATATGTGCTCAAGTGGAGTTAATAGTTCTCCAGTTATGAGTCACTGCCAGTTTCGCTCGATGAGGTGGTCCACTGATTGATATGGTCCATCATGAAGTCTCCATTTGTCCCATATTTCGCTGCCAACATGAGCTGAGATAAATGATTGTCCTATTCTGTCTTCTGTCTTTTCTTGGTTAGAATTCTGAGTCCAGCAGTTCAAGTGGGGAGATCTCCAAAGATACTTTGAGGTATTCCAGACCAGATTCTTGTATGTTCTAGCAAGCACAGGGCCCGGCACAGTCCATCACCCTGATCAGCTGGTGGTTGCAATTGCTGTGTTGGTTCTGTTTTCAGTCCCGAGTTGCACTGGAACCAATGGGTGTTGCAGTCCAGTCTGGTTCGGCCCTTACATCAACCAGTGGGAGCTGTAGCCTAGTTGGGGCGACCCACAATAACCCCCACCAGACCGCCCCCTACCCTGGTTTGCCAGTATGTGTAGCAGAAGACCAATCTGTCCCCCATCCCATTTGGCTCTGGTACTTGTCAATGGGTATTAAAGCTTGGTTTTATCTAACCAACTCAACCATCCAGCCCTCACAGATATTGTTGAGTACCTCTCTATCTAGCCATCCCAGCCCCCGTCCTAGTTTTCATGCCCTCCCACGGGAATAGTGACCCAAGAAGGGGGAACCCACTTTTTCCCTCCCAGGTCTCTCTGTCCCGGTTTATGCACTCTTTAGGTGGTCCTGTGATTTGACTCGACAGAATTAGTCCCCAGTGCCAGCTTCTGCCAGCTGATGCTGTGGCCCTGATCTTGTCCACATGCAGCGCACAGGTGTTGTAGCCTTGCTTAGTCGTGTCTGTCTCTATCCCAGCCAACACTCTCCAGTGGGAGTGGTTGTCCAGCGAGGGGACCAGCCCCTTAACCCCCCCGCCAGCTCTGCCCCTCCCTTCCTGGATCTCACGTGTGCTGGATGGGTGTTGCATTCATATCCAGTACAGGCAACCACGCCCTGGCGTTCCATAATGTGTACTGGTTTTGTCGCAACCAAACCCGGCCCATTCCACACTCTGTTCTGGTGATCGGATTTGCCAGAGGATGACATGAACTGATTCAGCCTGGTCTGCTCCTGACCCATGCCGAATGCATGCCAGTGGGAAACTTTCCATGGCCTATTCTGGGCTGTTTCCAATCATGCTTCTCGCGCTTACCTGCAGGGACTGTGTCCTGCCAGAGGAGTTGCCCAGGCTCCTCCATCAGAACCCCTCCCAATGCCAGATTTTGCGCTTGCCAGGGGGTTCTTGAGCCAGCCCTACTCAGTTCACCTCCTGTCCTAGCAGGAACAGTGGCTTTTCCTGGCTGGCTTTCACCCCATTCTGACTCTTGTTGTTGGATGTTTCAGCCCAGCCATGGCTCGTCCATACCCACATACAGCTCACACATGGCTCAGAAGGGGATTGAGACCCAGCCTAGTCAGTCCCACATCTACCCTGTTTCTCCATAACACCAGATGGTGCTGGGATCTGAACCGGCCTGGTGCATCCAATCCCAGCCCACACTAGTGCCTCGGGTGACTGCAACTGTTTCCTAGATAGAACGCAGCCCCCATTCCAGCACATACACCCCTTGGTGGGAACCTCATCCCAGCTGTGGCATCCCAGATTGGGACCGTTCCTAGCCGTAAATCACGCACCTGCACGTGGTTGCTCCGAGGACCATTAGGTGCCAGCCTGCTACTCAAGCCGGAGCTTATCTTTTACTTGATAGGTGTTCAAAGCTCAGCATTATTAAGGGATTGGAAGTTCTTCAAAGGAAGAGTTACTGGCATTGGGAATCTTTAGGATTGACTCAGATCCCAGAAACAGTGGGGTCACTCTAGAGCTATCTCAGCAGCGATTCAGATGTCCAATACCCCAGAGCTCCCCGGCCGGGCGGCCAGCAGGCACAGCCTGGCGCCAGTGCCCGCCATGAGCCATGGGCACATGGCGGACTGGGTTCGGGATCCGAGCTAGACGTCCTCTCCCGCAGCCCTCGGCTCGCCTCTGGCAGCCGGAGGTTAAATCCTGCAGGCCCGAGGTTGCACCCCTCCCCAATCCCGTTCACCACCCAATGAGGGTGGCGGGTGGGCCCCGGACATGCCCAGTCACGGAGGCCTCCCCCCTCGGCGTACTCACCCCGGAAGGAAGCAGGCCGCACCCAGGCATGTCCGGGCCCAGCCCGCCATGAGCCATGGGCACATGGCGGACTGGGTTCGGGATCCGAGCTAGACGTCCTCTCCCGCAGCCCTCAAGGTACAGTTTCTAGTTTACAATAAACAGGGGGACTACATAGATACTGGGAAACACACTGCCAGGAGACAGACATATGCAGAAAGCAGGATTTTTGAAAGACAAATTGATCTGATCTCTTCAACGGCAAAAATGAGAGGGGAGGGGACCCAGCGTCCAAGGACCTCGACTGGCTCCTGCTTTGAACACAACAATTGAGGAAAGGACATTTGGAGAAAATCTGAGAAGTGTGAATATGAACTGAGCATTAAATGGCTAAGGGAATTACTGAACATCTTACTAGGCATCCTAAAGATGTTTTGGTTAGGTAGGAAACTATCCTTGCTTCTTAGCAATGCTATTGATATATTTGTAAGGGAAATATGCTTATCATTTCTTCTGCTTTAATACTACAAAGCAAATATGGCATAATCTCCGGTATTGTTAACTCTAGATGATGAATATATGAGTATTCATAAAGCATTCCCACTTCTACTTTTGTATTTTAGTAGAAAGTAGAGAGTAAAAGCATTAAATTTGACCTTTAAAAAACACAGTTCCTGGCTTCTCGGGGCGGGGGCAGTGAGGGGGAGAAAAAGAATGAAGGCAAAAGTCAAGTTAGGATAGAATGCCTGCGGCGGTGCCTACAGCACAATGGTTTAAGTGGAGCGGGGAGGATGCAGTGAGATCGCCGGTGGGAGCTGGGGTTGTGGAGAGAACCTACAAGGCTGCCGGAAGGCCAGGGATGGGCCAGGATGCGGTGCAGTAGGTGCCAATCCAGCCACGGTCTGCAGTGCCGCACCAAAGCCTCGAAGCCACCTGAAGACGTGAGTCCAGCCAGCACATGCACTTTGCAGGAAGGGAACTTGGGTGCAAACAGGTTGTGCGACTTGCCCACGGTGCTTCCCTTCGTCGGCAGCCCTTATGAACGGGAATTCAGGCGAGCTCAGGAGGATAGCAGCGAACTTGTCACTTTTGAAGGTACAGGAGGGGGCGTATTCTACTTGCTCTGGACTCATCCTGGGGTGTGCACCTGCCGCCCACGCGTCTTTCTTGCCCCTCCTCCCCAACTCCTGCTACCCTCCTGCCAACTCTAGGACCGGGGGACAGAGGCTGTAGTCCTTGGACAGGGAATACAGGTCAAAAGAAGGTGGGCCCAGCTGGGTGTTCTGGCGAGGCGCCCACTACTTGGCAGAGGAGGAACCGGTTGGGTAGCGGCCCCCGGGTAAGACGCGGCTCTTACGCCATCTGTGACGCAAACGAGCGTAAGAGCTGGGGGTGGAGGTGTCGTCAGCACCGCTCGCAGTTGGCGGAGTAGCCGCGAGAGGGGCTGTAGATCCCGCCTCTAGGTGGGTGGGGAGTGCCAGGCCCCGCCTCGACCCCCCGCTCGCCCGAGCCCGCCAGAGTCGCTGTGGTCCGCCGGGGAAGCGAGTGCGCCGAGCCCGGGAGGATGCGTCGCCTGCGGCGGCCCGGGAGTCCTGGCGGCTCTGGGGGTCTCCGGCTGCTCCTCTGCCTCCTGCTGCTGAGCACTCGCCCGGGGGGCTGCAGAGCCATTAGTGCCCACGGTCAGGAGGAAACTTGGGGGGTGGGTGGAGGATGCCATTTGGGCCCGAAGAAAACTCGGGGGTCGGGGGCGGGGAAGAGATGGAGGAAGTTCTGCGAAGGTAGGAAGCGCAGATAGAATTGGGGCGGGGGTTGGGGAGGGAGCACCTTGCGAGGAGACAGAAGAGAGGTGCCTGGGAGGAAAGGGGCGTAGGCCTGGGGGTGGGGCCGGAGAGACGGGGGCGGGACCTAAGAAGTGGCCTGGGGAAAGATTGTGGGTTCCGGAGGAGCCCTGGGGTTGCATGTGTTCAGGGGGACCCGCTGAGAGGCCAGGGGAGAAGCAGTTCTCCACCGAGGCGCCGGCGAGGTGATGACCCGCGCCCCGGAGGGCGAGGAAGAGCATCTGCTCGCAATGGGAGCTGGGGTTTAAGCCTAGAGAGGTGGATTGCTGCGATCTGATCTCCTATAAGAGGGAGGGAGAGTTGGGTGGGAGGGCAGAGAAGAATGAAGAACGGAATATCCGCTCCTGTCCCCCTCCCCACGGCCCTGCCTGGTGCTGATTCACATCTGTGTGGACACAGTCAGCGCTGACTCACTGGCCGGGAGTGGGGGTGGGAAGGTGACGCGCGGGGGAAGGGGCGCAGCCTTGCCATCTGGCGCCCCCTTTCCCCACCCGGGAAGACCGACGCGGGGTACTTCCTGTGACGTTGTGGGCTGGCAGGATGGAACGGAGGGTCGGTCCGTGAAGACTCTTCGCCCTGTCACCCCTTCTCCCGCCACCTCCTGACTCCACGCCAGCCCTCGGCCGCACCGGGCTCGGGGTTTCAGCACCGCGGACAGTGCCCGCAACCCAGGGCTTGGGGTAGTGCTGCACACTGCCTTAGAAGATAGCCCACCCTTCCCTCATGCCCTCATACTCTTCATACCCCCACAGAGAGGTGTGCTAGGGTTCCCACTTTTTATGACTTCCAGGCTATCATAGTTAGGATGCTTTGGGAGGCTTAGAACGAAGAATGCTCTCCTTACAGAATTTGACCTCAAACTCTCATAGTAGCAAGTGTGTGAGATGGGAGCATGTGATCCTCCCCCTCGGCCACAAACGTGGAAGGTGTCTTCTCGTCACTCAGTTAAGCACAGTCTTGTATAGATCAGACTCACAGATCTAAGTCCAAGGCTGTGTCTCATTCCTCCTCCTTTGAAGAATGCTAGACCACTTCTCTACTCTTTCTTTAGCTTGAAGACTCCCTAGAATGAAGGAACGGCTCCCTGTCTTCTTTACCCTGCTTCTCTCCCCTTGACCTTAATGATCATTCTCTGTGTGTGACTGTCTGAGCTTCTGCTGTCCCCCTATAGGTTGTCTGTTTGACCGCAGACTCTGTTCCCACCTGGAAGTCTGTATTCAGGGTGAGTGAGACTCAGAAGAAAGGGGGAAATATGAAAATAAGTAGGTGGGTGGATGGAGCTGAGAAGGGAGGAGGGTTACTGGGCTTGGGGGAGCAGGGGGACAGACCTGGAGGATCAGAGCTCTCTGGAGCCATGAGGAAGTAGAAAAATGCCACACGTTGTTACCTGAACTTTGGAAGTCCTTGTCCCCTGCTAACACCACTTTTGTGCTCGTAGATGGCTTGTTTGGACAATGCCAGGTGGGAGTGGGGCAGGCCCGGCCCCTTTTGCAAGTTACTTCCCCAGTGCTCCAACGTTTGCAAGGTGTACTCCGACAACTCATGTCCCAAGGTGAGGTCAGGTGCACTGGGAGAAGAAAGACCGGAGCTTGGTTAGATACTGGTGGGGAAGCGAGGGGGGGTTGACTCAAGGATTGTCATGAAATACACTCATTTCCCAGATGTCACTGGAGAAGAGGGCAAGACCAGAGAGAAAGTGAGACCCTAAACATGGAATACTCACTGTGGAGCTCTTGAGAGGAGTCCAGAGGGAGTTTGTAGAATAAGTCACTGGAAGAGGCCAGTAGCCACATCCTGAGGATAAGTTCCACTCACTGGTCTGAATGTCCCAGCAGCATGAATCCTGGAGTCTTCAGCAAGGAGAACCCCCCCCCCCATCTCACTCAGTTCACTCCAACAGAAAGTGTATTTATTGAATATTTAATATGAGAGAGGGATAGTTGTATATGTTTAGGATGTATCTGAAAATGGAACAAAGATCTCTGCTTGATGGGGTTTCTGATTGTCACACAAGGGGAGGGACATACTGTGTAAATTATGAAATATACAATATGTTAGGCGGTAAGTGCCATATAAAATCAGAAGATAAAGGCACCAGAAATGGTAAGGTCTGAAGCTGCAGTGTTAAGTTGGGTGGTTAAGGTAGACATTATTGAGACTTTGAAATCTGAGCATACTGTAAGGAGGTGGAGGAGGAGTTTGTTGGAGCATTCCGGAACAGTATTTTTTTGGGGGGGAAGTTGTCTTAGGAAAGAGTGTTTTCAGGGAGGTCAAGCAGCTAGGTCAAAAGCCACAGGCAGAAACTTGAGGAACATTGTAAAGGCCAGTGTGATTGTCAGAAGTGATGGAGAGGAACAGGGAAGGTGCAGTCAGATAGGTAATGGGAGAAGGGGCTCAATTCATTGTGAGCCCGTAGAGGAGACTGTGTGTGAACACTGTCTCTATTCTGAGCAAAAGAGGAAACCACTACACCTGCTTGAAAAGAATCACTCTCATTGCTGGATTGAGAATGGGAGACCATTCAAAGCTACCACAATAATTCAAGATGACTGTAGATTGGACCAGGGATGCAGAAAAGTCCTGATGAATGATAGAATTCTTCATATATTTTTGAGAGAGTCAGCATGATTTCCTGAAATATTGGAAATGGTTACAAAGAGGGCCATTAAGAATGACACCCAGGTCTTATTATCTAAATGACTGGGGCAGTGAAAATATCATTAATTATCATGTAGAAAATGCACAAGAATCAGCTTTGGGGTGGTATTTGTCCACTTTTGAACATAGTGACTTCAAGATATCTATTCAAGTGCAGCGAGAATTTGAGTACTGGGTATGAGATTTGATTGAGAGAAAGGTCGAGAGTGGATATACAAAGATGGAATTCTTTGGCTTACAGATAATTAAATCCTTGAGGGGGTTAATAGACTTCAATGTAGATAAAGAAGCAAACTCTAGAAAATTCTAATATTAAGCCAAGATTCCTACAGAATTGTAGTAATAGAAAGCTCAGGGAAAGGTGAAGAACTATCAGTGGAGATTTGCAGGCAGAAGTTAGCAAGGTGGGAGAAAAAGTAAAAGTGTTTGGAATTATGGGCGCCACATGGAAGTGTCTCAAGAGGGAGGGAGGCGTGGACAGTGAGGGTCCAGTGATGACAAAAGGTTAGGAGACCTGGGGATTGACCACTGGATTTGAATGCACAGAAGTCACTGGTGACTTTGATTCAAATAGCCTTGGTAGACTAATTATGAATAAAATCCAAGCAGAGGATTAAAAGAGAATGGGAGGGAAATAAGTAGGAACAGCTAATACAGGGAGCTCTTGCAAGGATCTCATTGAAAAAGAAAAATCCAAGAAATAGAGGGGAAAGGAGGGTCGAGCAGTATTTTTTCAAGATGGAAGAAACTGTGGCATGTGTGCACACTAATAAACATAATTCAGTGTCATCAGACAACAGGATGATGTAAGGAACATAGGAGGAGTGTAGGGGGAATGTTCTTAGTCATTGAAAGAGTAAAATTTAGTGCCCAAGTGGAGGGTCTGACTTTAAATAGCAACAAAATAGTTCATTTAACATTGATAGGTGAAAAGGTAGGTGTGTGCGTATTGATCAGATCTATATCAATATCAATAGATTGTGAATTAAGAACAACACAGGTTATAAATCCAAAAAGGGAAGGAGAAGAATAAGGGGTGGAGAGTGAGAGATTATGTCTTTAGAATGCGTGACTGACCTTCCCTAAGGGCAAAGTTCACGGGCAAAGAGTCAACCAGGAGCACTTCCTCAAGAGATGATCATGATACTGACCCAACAGCAGTGAGGACAATCTGGGTATCTTTTTGAGCATTTTCATTTCCACACTTGATCTTCATAATAGCCTCACAAAATAGGTAGTATTATTATTCCCACTTTGTGAATCAGGAAAACTGAACCTCAGGATCAACAAAAAGAATGATAGTAATAATAATACTGGAAATTATAGCATTTGAGGAAAGTTCACTGTGTGACAGGCACTGTGTGACAGGCACTGTGCTAGCCATGTTGATAGATGTTTATCAGTTACTACACCGGTTTTGGGAAGTGTCAGTCTCCATTTGACAGATGGCAGAATCGCAAATCATAGGGAATTGAGGCTCAGCAGTTTGAGTGCAGTCAAGATAATTCATCAGTAGCTGGGACAGGACCAGAATACAGTCTGACTGCTCTAAGAGCCATCCCTGAAAGCAGGAAGAGAACAGATAGGATCACCCACTTAGCCCCACGGCCCCTCCACTGCCCCCTCTGGGCTGCCAAAGCCGATGCAATGCAGGAACATGCGGCTGGGATGCCCTCTGGCCCCTGATCCTGGGCTCTCTGACTCGTAAGCCCACCTCCCTCTGTCCTTTGCCCAACAGGACTGTCCTGGCACGATGACCTCACCCAGTATGTGATCTCCCAGGAGATGGAACGCATCCCCCGGCTTCGCCCCCCAGAGCCCTTTCCAAGGGACAGGTAGGCAGCCCTTCTCAACAACCACAGTGTGGTGAGGTTGGTGGTCTGCAGTCCTCCACATGGGATAAGGGGAATGAGGGGACCCCAAGGTCTCTGGACTGGAGCACAGAGAATGGTAATTCCAGCTTACTTACATGCTCAGAGGAACTGAGCCCATTCCTGAAAATCCAACAAAATATGGAAACTTTAAAAAAAGAGTTTTGGAAAACACTGACATTTACTATCTTAAAGGAAGCATCAAAGCAATCATCAAGGACAGGTTGGGCTTTTATTTTGCCCTCAAGTTGCACGATGCCCCATTTCATTACCACGTGGGATTACATGTGGTGGGAGGTGCCATCACCTTTTGGAGGTTAGGGCAAATTGAGGCCCCACAAAGTGGAGGAAAGGAAATGAGGTCCACAAGGCTCAGATGATGGTGCTGGGATGAAGAAGGCAGAGTGGCAGGGAGCAGAGGGAGGGGCAGTCCTGACCATTTGAACATACACTCGGAGAGCCAGGGATGGGGACGAAGCATGGAGGGCCAGCTGGGCCAGGTGCAGTCACAGCTTCCTCAGACAGGTTATTGGCTCCTATTCTCCCCTCCATCCCTAGCCTTATGGTTTCCCCAGCCTCTGCAGCTGTATGTCAGGGACCTCCTAAGTGGGGAGGCAGGTGCTTCTGCACAAGGCTTGGCCCTTGGCCTCACCTATCTGGGCTGTCTCTCTTGCCCATAAGGCCACTTAAAGGTCAGACCTGCTCTACACTGCTGAGCTTGACAATATCTGTCAACACACACACACACACACACACACTGCTGTCTTCCCCAGATCTGGTGTACCCAGGCGACCTGCTCCAGCTGGGGAACAGCTCTCACAGGACATCCCGACTGGTTCCATCCCTGCTACCCAGCTCCGGCTTCCTCGACCTTCAGTGGGAGGGGGTGGAGCTGCGGGGGGCTCCTCCCTGACTCCTCTGCAGGCTGAGCTGCTGCCACCGCTCTTGGAGCATCTGCTACTGCCCCCGCAGCCTCCCCACCCTGCTCTGAGCTATGAGCCTGCCCTGCTGCAGCCCTACCTGTTCCACCAGGTAAGCCCTGAACTCTGCCTCTACCCCTACTGGTCCCCTAGCCCTGACTGCTGCATCTTCTTACCTGTATCCCTGGTTTCCCACAGTTCGGCTCTCGCGATGGCTCACGGAGCTCCGAGATCTCCCCAGGCATGGGCAGTGAGGGCCCCCCACCCAAGGCTGAAGCCCCCGCCCTCTTCAGCAGAACCACCTCCAAGGGCATGTTTGGGGCCCACTCTGGCCACTCCTTTGGGGACCTTCCTGGACCACCGCCTGCCCAGCTTTTCCAGGATGCAGGGCTGCTCTACCTGGCCCAGGAAATGCCAGTGCCCAGCAGGGCCAGAGCGCCACGGTTGCCAGAGCAAGGGGACAGCAGCCGGGCACAGGACTCCTCAGAGGGCTATGAAGAGAAGGAACTAGGGGGTCATGGGGAGAAGCCTCCTTCCCTGGCAGTGCAGCCAGGTAACTAAATCCCCAGCATCCGCCCCTCTGCCTGCAGGGGAAATCATAGAATGCATTTGTCTGGGGCTGAGCTGACCCTGCAGAGCATTAACGTGAATGGGGATAGAATGGGCTTGGAAAAGTTATTTTCTTCAAAACCATCCTTGGTGGGCCTGGAGCTTAGTCTTGGGTCCATGAGAGTGAAGGGGAGGGGAGGGCTTGGAGTTTAAGCAGCATCTCTGACGTGTGCAGGCCACACCCACCCAGACTCCCACCTCTCTCTCTCTCTCTCTCTCTCTCTCACACACACACACACACACACATACACACACACACACAACTTGCCATCTGCCCTAAGCTCTCTGCCTGCTTCCCCACAGATGGGCCGCTGCTGAGACTGGCCGCTGTGCTGGCAGGCTATGGGGTGGAGCTGCGTCAGCTGACCTCCGAGCAGCTCTCCACTCTCCTGACCCTCTTGCAACTGCTGCCCAAGGGCACAGGAAAGAATCTCGGTGAGTGTCCTTGCAGAAGGCACTCTCCCAGCTCTCAGCACCCCACGGAGTAGCTTGGAGGGGGAAGCTTAGGCTCAAGGTTAAGGGAAGAGAGTAAGGACATTGCCAGCAAAGGGCAAAGGGGCCAAGTGTACCAGGTTTTCAAGGTGTTCCAGGTGGTGAACTGAGGAGTTAGACCAGAGGAAGACTAGAAGGTGCAAGTAGAAGGTGGTGTGAGCAAGGAAAAGCAGGCATGAGGGACGCTATAGAGGACCTGCGGAGGACATGGCCAGGGCTAAGGGGAAACCCCCAACTGATGAGCAAAGAGGGTAAGGAAGGGAAAACGAGACCCCCTTAGGGTGAGCCCATTACCTGGGTTTGGCAGCTGACTGCAGAGAACAGGCTCTGGGTTCTGGTCCTTCCTCCCCCACCATGTTGTGCTTTCTCCCAGATTTTGTTTTTTCCTGTCTCCTCAGGAGAGGCAGTCAACCTCGGAGCTGATGTCAAGAAGGTGAGTTCCCAGCCCTTCCCCATGGCCATGTACTCCCTTGCCCAAGCCCGATTCTCAGGACCAAAACCCAGAGTCAGCTTCCTGGGATCTGCCTGATGGGCAAGCATGGGTCATTGCCCATCAAGTTCACAGCAGAGCTAGGGCCAGAAACCAGAATTCTTTTTTCTTTTTAAAGATTTATTTATTTTTATTGGGAAGGCAGATTTACAGAGAGGAGAAACAGAGAGAAAAATCTTCCATCCACTGGTTTATTCCTCAAGTGAGCCAATCCAAAGCCAGGAGCTTCTTCCAGGTCTCCCACGCCTGGGTGCAGGGTTCCAAGGCTTTGGGCCATCCTCAACTGCTTTCCCGGGCCACAAGCAGGGAGCTGGATGGGAAACGGAGCTGTCGGGGCACGAATCAGTGCCCATATGGATCCCGGCACATGCAAGGCGAGGGAGGATTTTAGCCACTAGACTACCACGCCAAACCCAGGAACCAGAATGTGACCGTCTGCTTCTGCTGTGAATCATTCAGACCATGCCCTGAGGGTACTTAGGGGAAAGGGAGCTGCTAGCATGTGGCCTCTGGACCCTGGAGCTGGAGGGCCTCAGCTTCAGTTTTAACCCCAGGGACTTCTGAGATTCTGAGGTTAGACAGTCTAGACTACAGCCTGTCTATTCCCCATCCCACCTCACTCTAGCTTCCCTCCCAGCCCTAACCTGTGGCATATTAGAGACTAAATTTCCTTCATTCAGTCCTGCATGCATCTGTTCACCCACTGGCTTACATTTTGTCAGTGCCCTCTGCATAGCCAGCAGTGCCCTGGCCCCTGGGAGTAGCCGCTATGGAGAAGGGATACAGCCCCAGTCCCCCAAACCCATCTGCTGCCAGATGCTACAGCTACGCCTCCATCCTTCCTTCTCAATAGGCCACAGAGGAGCAGGTTCAGGGCAGAGAGGTGGCTGAGCCTCCAGCCCCCACACCTTCCCTGCCCGGACACCCCACTGTCAGCCCCACCTCCAGCAAAGTCCAGCAGGTGGTGAGCCCTGGATCCTCTGAGCCCCCCAAGTCCTCCAGCCCCCCTGCTATACCTCTCCTGCTGGAGAAGAAAAGTCCCCTGGGCCAGAGCCAAGCCCCCGTGGCGGAACAGCCCTCCGCACAGCCAGCAGCAGAAGAGTATGGCTACATTGTAACTGACCGAAAGTAAGGGCTACAGCCTGGGAAAAGTTTCCAGTCCCTGGGAGGTGGGGAGAAGGGAGGGGAGAAATTGGGGGTGCACGACAGGAAAGGGGCTTGTCTGCCTGGCAGAGATGGCTAAAATAGGTCCCCCATTTGCCTCCGCCCTCCCCAGGCCCCTGAGCTTGGCTGCAGGAGTGAAGTTGCTGGAGATCCTAGCTGAGCACGTGCACCTGTCCTCCGCCAGCTTCATCAACATCAGGTGGGTGGATATGTGGCTGGGGTGACAGCGGGGAGCTGGAAGGCAGCCCGGAGAGGAGGCAGTGGCTGCAGGGTCTCGGGGCGTGGGGTGGTGGGGCCCCCCGGGGAGGAAAGGAAAGCGCTCCCAGCCCTATGCAAGTTTCACCCACACCTAGCCCCGCAGCCGGCCCCACCCTCGGCGGCCACTAGAGGGCACCCTCGGCCTACTGCAGCGTCTGCTGAAGCGAGGCAAGAGGCAAGAGGCCTCTCTGGAGTCTAGGGGTGCAGGTGGCCGAGGCAGTAACTTTTACTTTTCTTTTTTAAAAAAGATTTATTCAGTTTATTACAAAGTCAGATATACAGAGAGGAGGAGAGACAGAGAGGAAGATCTTCCGTTCGATGATTCACTCCCCAAGTGAGCCGCAACGGGCCGGTGCGCGCCGATCCGAAGCCAGGAACCTGGAACCTGGAACCTCTTCCGGGTCTCCCACGCGGGTGCAGTGTCCCAATGCATTGGGCCGTCCTCGACTGCTTTCCCAGGACAAAAGCAGGGAGCTGGATGGGAAGTGGGGCTGTTGGGATTAGAACCAGCGCCCATATGGGATCCTGGGGCTTTGAAGGCGAGGACTTTAGCCACTAGGCCACGCCACTGGGTCTGAGGCAGTAACTTTTCTATTCCGCAGTGTTGTGGGACCAGCCCTCACCTTTCGGATCCGGCACAATGAGCAGAACCTGTCCCTCGCAGATGTGACTCAGCAAGCCGGTAAATAGTGCCCCAACCTCATCCCAGGCTCATCCCCAGCTCTGACCTTAATAGGATCTATCCAAGCCTGTGACATACATTGGGATGTAACCAGCCCACATGGCTGCCTGGCATGGCATGGCATGGAGCGTAGCCCAGCTGGGGCTGCGGAGAGTTTGCCGGGCGTTCTCCCTGCAGGACTGGTGAAGTCTGAACTGGAAGCACAGACGGGGCTGCAGATCCTGCAAACAGGAGTGGGGCAGGTAGGCACCAGCTGCAGAAGCAGGCAAAACCCCAGAAGACTGACCCAGAGTCAGGGAGATGTGGAGCTGAAAACCTCCTCTGCTTGTCTGCCCCCCTCCCAGCCAACCTGCCCAGGCAAGAGCGGCCCCTCCTCACCACGCAGCGGGCAGGCTTCTCCCAATGAGACCAATCTGTAGTTAGTTCCATGCTTGGCAAGAAGCAGCTGAGATTCCTTAGCCTTCTGGAGCCCAGTCTACATTCTGAGAGAAAACTTTGCAGAGGAAGGACCAGATCCCCCAACATGCTTCCAGTCTGCAGCCACACAATGCCTTGAATTCTACCTTTCACTTCTTTGGGCTCTGTCTGCACTGCTCCATGCCCTGGCATACGTCACCCACAAGGCCTCGGGTGCTTGAGTTGCTCCCATGGGGACTGAACAATGAGTACCTGAGCCCTTGGACCCCTGGACTCCCTCTCCCCCCCAGCTTTGCTCCTTGCCCCAGAAAAGTCCTCACAGCTGTTACATGCACTGATTCTAGCCTTGTGCCCACAGAGGGAGGAGGCAGCGGCAGCCCTTCCTCGAGCAGCCCACAGCGCCTCTCCCATGCGCTCCGTGCTCCTTACTCTGGTGGCCCTGGCCGGGGTGGCCGGGCTGCTGGTGGCTCTGGCGGTGGCTCTGTGCGTGCGGCAGCATGCGCGGCAGCGGGACAAGGAGCGCCTGGCAGCCCTGGGGCCCGAGGGGGCCCACGGTGACACTACCTTTGAGTACCAGGTGTGCAGCCCCCAGTGGGCTGGGGGGAGGTGGGTAGGGGAGGGAAGTGGGGGAGAAACTGGATTTTGCATGTAAATAAGGGTGGGAGTTGAGTGAATGGTGGCGGAGGGGCAATGCGAAGACTTTATCCCTGGGAGTGTTCGGGCAGATGCCATAGGACATCTCAAACAGATGGCATTGGAAGTAGATGGTTCTAAGGTAATGTGATGCTGGGGCTCTGGGATTTCATCTGTGATGCCCTAAATCGTTGCCAGAGGCACTTGCTGAACAGAACAACCCTCAGCAGGATGGAGGCCCCAAGCAGATTCCATTTAAAATCAAGGTCACGTCTAGAGGGCCCAACCGGAAACCCAGGACCCTGCTGAAAGGCATCACCACTGCTCCCTCCCTCCACAGGACCTGTGTCGCCAGCACATGGCCACAAAGTCCCTCTTCAATCGGGCCGAGGGTCCCCCAGAGCCCTCCCGGGTGAGCAGCGTATCCTCTCAGTTCAGCGATGCGGCCCAGGCCAGCCCCAGCTCCCACAGCAGCACACCGTCCTGGTGCGAGGAGCCTGCCCAGGCTAACATGGACATCTCTACAGGCCACATGATCCTGGTCAGGACAGAGATGGGGAGAGGACAGGATGGAGGGAGAGGCAGGGCAGGTGGGGAGTGGGGGCGGGCCAGAGCCAGGCTGTGGTGCCCTTGTAGGCCTACATGGAGGACCACCTGCGGAACCGGGACCGCCTGGCCAAGGAGTGGCAGGCACTGTGTGCCTACCAGGCAGAGCCGAATGTCTGCGCCACTGCCCAGGGGGAGGGCAACGCCAAGAAGAACCGTCATCCCGACTTCTTGCCCTGTGAGTAAGCTCCGCACGGAGCCTGGCCCTTTGCACACCAGCTGCACAGACACACTTGGAGAGGGGGGCCGGTGTCCACTACCACAGCAGCCCAGCCCTGCCCATCTTGGCTGGGGGTGCTGGATGGAGGGAGGGAGGAAGGGTGCAGAGAGGAGCTGGGTTCCTGACTCAGTGACCACTGGGGCCAATGGGGGGGGGTCTGTGCAGATGACCACGCCCGTATCAAGCTGAAGGTGGAAAGCAGCCCTTCACGCAGCGACTACATCAATGCCAGCCCCATAGTGAGTGGCCTTGACTCCAGTCCCCACCTCCACTCTGCCTCTACATGTACCATTTCCCTGTGCTCACACCCCACAGCCTGACCAAGGCCTTGGACCCCCTAGCACAGAAATTGGGGTGCTACTTCTCTCTTTGACCAAGCTCCTCCATCACATTATTTCCCATCCAGACTCACCATGTGTTTCCTCTGCCCACCCCCAGATCGAACACGACCCTCGGATGCCAGCCTACATAGCCACCCAGGGACCACTGTCCCATACCATCGCTGACTTCTGGCAGGTGGGTTCTGGGAGGGAGGGCTGCTCTCAGAAACAGAAGCCTTCATAGGCAAACTGTTATCCCAGTGCCCAAGAGGTCACAGTGGAGCTGACCCCCCCAGTGTCTGTCTCCAGATGGTTTGGGAGAGCGGCTGCACCGTCATCGTTATGCTGACCCCATTGGTGGAGGATGGCATCAAGCAGTGTGACCGTTACTGGCCAGATGAGGGCTCCTCCCTTTACCATGTGTATGAGGTCAGCAGGTGCCCTTGGGCGAGGGGACATTGGCAGAGGGGAAGTAGATGTGGTGCGCATATGCAGATAAATATATACACACACATACACTTGCATGGGTATGTGTACTATATAGGATCAAAGCATTCAAGAATCAAAACTTTATAAGAGGAGAAAGGTACATGCAAGTACTGAATTTAAGATTGGACTTTAAGCTAGCTTAGCTCAGAGCTCCCTGGTGGCCAAAGAAAGAAATGCTACCAGTCACAATTCGCATAGGCTGCTTATGTCAGAAACAGTTTTTCTTGAGATGAGAGAAGACAGAGACTAACTAGCACAGGCAAAGCAGGAGAATAAAGAAATTCCAAACAAATGAGAGAAAGTGACCCAGCAGTCAAATGAGAGACCTTGAGATTACAGCAAAAGATGCTCGTTCCCAGATAAAAGTGCATCATTTCCCATCACGAAATGAGTACTTGATAATCTTATTGAAGTTTTTTTTTAAATTGGTGATGCTCATGGTTAAAGGAAAATATCAAAACAAAATATGACAGAAGTTCATCACAATTTGTGGTATGTGTGACAGACACTGGGGTAGACCCAGTGAGGAAGAGGAGGGAGACACTCCCTCCAGGTATCTCTAGCAGTGGACTAGTGAGTGACACAGTGGCCAGGGGTTCTGGGGGCCAGCTGGTTCAGGTGGGCGGCTCCCTTCCTGGAGGATTTGGAGAGCCGCCGGAGCTCAAGCTCCAGCCCGGCTCCGCAGGTGAACCTGGTGTCGGAGCACATCTGGTGCGAGGACTTCCTGGTGCGGAGCTTCTACCTGAAGAACGTGCAGACCCAGGAGACGCGCACGCTCACGCAGTTCCACTTCCTCAGCTGGCCGGCAGAGGGCACCCCGGCCTCCACGCGGCCGCTGCTGGACTTTCGCAGGTGCGCTAGGCGGGTGGGACCCACGCCTGATCCGCTCTGTGGGAGGGGCCACGTGGAGGAGACTAAGAGGGTCAGGACGATGTGAACGGCTAGCTGGATTCTCCCGGAAGCCTCGGAGCCAAGGGCAGAAGCCGAGGGACTCATTATGTTCGTACGTGAAATCTGGAGCAGCTCAGACCTCCCGCCCCCTCTGCCTTTCCCCGCAAGAGACTCAGACGGGTGGCTGAAGAGCGGGCTCCCAGCAGGGAGTGCCGCACTGAGACGTCTGTTTCTCTACCTCTTGCCCTGCTGGCCTAGGGGCTCCAGATGCAGGGCTGAGGGTGAAGCCTGGGCATGCTGGGATGCCCCCCAACCTCTGGATGAGGCCTCTAACTGGGATCCTTAAGGCCGTGGGCACTGACCCCTGAAAATGAGGAGGTCTTGAGCTATTGTCTATCTTCCACATCTTCAAGTTCCCATAGAGCTAGTGCACACAGATCTGCTTCCAGGTCTTACGGGTCAGCTCAACTATTCATGTGGTCTACACTGAGACCCTGTAGACTTCAGATATCTGGTATAAACTGTCGCTTTGTAAGTGCAGTTTGGCGACAGTCCTCCAGAGGGAAGGCCAATGACCCGATGGATGTCCTTACAGGACACCTCTTACAGCAGTCTGTAAGAGATGGACCAGATTACCAGGGGGCCTCTGATGTAGGGAGACACCCCCACTCCTGGCCAAGTCGTGGTCAGGGTCAGTATAGGAATATCATTATTACCACCACTCCATTTGTTCAGATCAGAAAACAGAGGCTTGAAGCTACAGGCACATGGCTCTAAAGGGACTAGGCTGGCCCAGTGCCGGCCACGCCAGCTCTGGGCTTTGCCTGTAGCCCTGTAGCCCTTTTCCCCTGGGTATGGGGAAAGCAAAGGAAGCAAAGGGGTCCCCCGCCCCCACCCGTCATGGATTCCACTCCTCCTTCCTGGGCTGCTGGTGCCCACTGGCCCTCACCGCCATTTCTTTTGCAGGAAAGTGAACAAGTGCTACCGCGGCCGCTCCTGCCCCATCATCGTGCACTGCAGGTGGGTGGGGAGGCTGGGGGTGAGGCGACAAGGAGGCTTTAGGCCACAGGATGCTGGTGTGGGGCCTGGTTGGTCTGCACCTTGCTTCCTGTTTCCTGTGCATGCTGCTCACCCAGCCCCTTGAGGCTGGTAAACTGCAGCCCACAGGCCCACAAAGTACACCATACATGAGGTGGGCGTGGTTGAAGGAGCAAAGGGAGAATGTGATTAAGACTGTTCAACAAAACATGGAAGAGTTCTTGAAAAATGGAATCAAAAGTTTATTTGGGTGCAAGTAATCATACACACAATGATGTCTTAAAAAGTTGATGGAGATGCTTTTTTTTTTTTTAGATTTTTTTTTTTTTTTTTTATTACAAAGTCAGATTTACAGAGAGGAGGAGAGACAGAGAGGAAGATCTTCCGTCCGATGATTCACTCCCCAACTGAGCCGCAGCGGGCCGGTGCTGTGCCGACCTGAAGCCGGGAACCAGGAACCTCTTCCAGGTCTCCCACGCGGGTGCAGTGTCCCAATGCATTGGGCCATCCTCGACTGCTTTCCCAGGCCACAAGCAGGGAGCTGGATGGAAGTGGAGCTGCCGGGATTAGAACCAGCGCCCATATGGGATCCCGGCGCATTCAAGGCGAGGACTTTGGCCGCTAGGCCGCACGGCCGGGCCTGGAGATGCATTTTTTAAAGATTTATTTTATGTATTTGAAAGGCAGAGTTAGAGATCTTCCATCTGCTTGTTCATTCCATACATGGTTGTAACAGCCAGGGGCTTGGCAAGGCCAAAGCCAGGAGCTTCATCTGGGTCTCTCACATGGATGCAGGGGCCCAAACACTTGGGCCATATGCCACTGCTTTCCCAGGCACATAGGCAAGGGGCTGGCTCAGAAGTGGAGCAGCCAGAACTCAAACCAGCACCTTTATGGGATGCTGGTAGTGGGTTAACCAGTTATGCCACACTCACAATGCCACAAAAAAGTGTACAGATTCCAGATGTTTTGCACCAGAATAATAGTATCTTGTAATTCACTTTCCAGAAACTTTTTGAAGGATTCTCAGAGTGGCCAAGAAAGTAGAAACTATTATTGTGTAGCAGTAAGCTGGCCCCAGGAAGAGATGGCTGGTCCTGCTCCCTCCTGCTGCCTCCTCCTCACAGCTGGGCCCCACCCTCCTTTTCACTTATGTCCAGTGATGCCTCACAAGCCACCAGCTCCCCACCCACCTTCCTTGCCTCACTCCTGGCCTTCCTAATCCATCAGCCAGTAACCTCCCTGGTCTAGACTTCTGTGTCCCCTCTGCCCTTCCTGCTGACCCCTAGCTTAACCTGTCCCGATTCCTGTTTCAGCGATGGTGCAGGGAGGACTGGCACCTACATCCTCATTGATATGGTCCTGAACCGCATGGCCAAGGGTAAGGATTGTCCCCTCGGGGCGTGCAGCCGTAGGTCCTGGAGAGCTGGCAAAGGAACAGGCTGCCACACCTCCAGGCCTTGCTCCGTCCTCTAAGCCTCCCACCCCAGGAGCCACCCCCAACATCCCCTCCCCGCAGGAGTGAAGGAGATTGACATTGCCGCTACCCTGGAGCACGTCCGGGACCAGAGACCTGGCCTTGTCCGCTCCAAGGTGACTATGCATGCCTATGACTTCTCCCCCCTTTCCAAGGCAGGCAGCACCACCAGCTACCCCACATCTGCCTGGGCACCTCCTAAGAGGATTCCTCCTGGGGCGGGTGGCCTGGGTAGCCTGATCCTGCTGGAACTGCTCTTCTACAGGACCAGTTTGAATTTGCCCTGACTGCAGTGGCGGAGGAGGTCAACGCCATCCTCAAGGCCCTGCCCCAGTGAGGCCCCCATCCCTGCCCCAAGGCCCCTCTGTGGGCAGCCCGACCCATTGCTCTGCGCTTGAGTGAGCAGCTGTCTGCATAGCCACACTTGGCCTCCTCGTACCCCACCACTGGGCCCCTCTGTGGTTCACACAGTCCTTCCAGAAGGCGCTGGCAAAGAAGGGGGATTTGGGGATGAGGGGAGAGTGGCAGCTCACAAGGAGCTGGCAAGCAGCCAATAGGAAAGGCGAGCATGTGCCCAGAGCTTTCCTTGCCAGAGTTCCCCAGCCCCTGTTGAGTTGCCTGTGGTTCTGGATGCTTCCAACATGTCTGTGTGCTCCCCCAGCCTCCACTGTAGACAAAGCAGGGTGGGGTGGCTAGTCCCAGCTTCTATACTCCCTCCCACCCCCCACTACGGCTTTTCCAGCCCAGCTGCCACTGGCCTGCGGCCTTGGTCCACATGTTGGCATCTACCCTCCTTGCCCCAACCCACCCTCCTGCTGTTGGCCCATGCGTGCCTCTCAACCTATTCCCTCTGGTGTGAGAGAACATTTCTAGAAAAATCTACTTTTATATCTGTGTGAATAAAGTTAGTGTGTTGTCTGTGCAACAGCAACCCAGACTTATATGTATGTGCTCACGCTATGCCCACCTGCGGTGGGCCATGCTCTGGGCCAGGAGACAGGGGGCAGCGGGCAAGCCCCCACAGTGGGTAGTCCTGAGCTGTCTCACATGTTTCATCCTCCTAAAAATGCTACCGATGAACCCATTTTCGAGAGGAGACTGAGGCACAGGGAACCACAGTAACAAGGCTTGAGTTGGGATTTGCACCCTGGGCATCCAATCCTCTACACTGCCTCTGCCCTCAGTTCTCAGGCAGCTGCCAGCTGCCTTGGGATAAAGGCACATTGTGGGGCCTTGGCAGAGTGCCTGCCACACCTTGGGTAAAACTAGCACAAGGCCCTGACAGTCCCTGGGGGCCCCAGCTCCCAGAACCTTCCCTGCTGCATGGCCCCACAAGGAACCATCCCCTGCCTGTCTAGGAGCCGGCGTCCTGGAACAAACATGGTGGGTGGGGCAATAAGAGCAAAATGGCTCTGGCACTGAGGCAAGCAGAGCTCGGGCAGCGAAGGGGGGCACAAGCAGCCCTTCCTGCTTCACCTGGGTCCTGCTCAGGCTCAGCTCCGCTGTCCTCAACAGCATCCCTCCCTCCCTGGAACGGAGAGGGCACCAGCTGTTTTTGCAAAGTTCCTGTAGATTTTCCCATCTCAGGATCGGGAGACTGGATATCCCTCTTTCCGAGCAGGTGACTTTTTTGCTTGGAGAAAAATACATCCTGTGCCTTTGGCTTTGGAAGGTGGAGCAAAGGGCTGGCCCACAGGCGGTGGAGGCAGTGGGAACCCCATGTCCCACTTGACGACAGCTGCTAGTGTCCTGGCCAGAGACACGGGGGGCGGGCGGCACCTAGAGGTTTCCTCCCTGGGCCCTGGCTGGGGTGCACACAGGTCACTCCACGTGCCCCAGGTTCACACCTCTGGCTGTGAACTAAGCTGCCTAGGGTTTGGAGACATGACGATGTGTGCTGATGAGCTTTTTGTGAAGCCTGTGCTTTCTGTTAAGTCTAAACTCGGCCTGGTCTCAACCGTACTGCAGAGTTCTGGGTCATGGATAGGGCAGCAGCTGCTGGGGAAGCTGGGTGTGGCTCCCTCCATGCCCAGTGTCCAGAGAAGTGAAGGCAAAGAAGCAGGCCTTCTCAGGATTCCATCGTATGTAGGGACGGATACTGCCAGCTGGCACGACGGGCACCTCCAGCTATTTGGGTATAAGGCAGTGTGAAGTCAGACATGTTTCCTGCCAGCCCCACTGGGCCACCCTGGAAAGCAGGAAGCTGGGAACACGGTGCACCAGTGAGCTGTCAAAACTCAACTTTATTGACATCCAGTGTTTCCCTCTGGGTCTGAGCTCAGCCCAGCTGGCTTTAATAGGTCTCTGAGGCTCAATGTGATAAGTGAGTCCCCAGTTCCCCACTCCCCCACCCTGGCCGCTGGGCACTCTAGGCAGGGAAGAGAGACGGTTTTGCTGTGACGTTAGAGAAGAAAAATGGGCAGCAGGGTCAGAGGCCAAAGAAAGCCATACAAGCAGCAGCATGCCTGCGGCCTGCGTCTCAGGCCAGCTCTGGCCACACACCTGTGGGGCAGCCTACCCTACCCAGCTCTGCCAGGCCCTTGCTCAGCACCAACTCAGCCACGCCCTGCACAGCCAGTCTCACTGTGTGACCTGGCTTGACCCTTGGATCCCCGAGGCTATCCCCAGGAAGAAAACCTCTCCCAGACGCTGAGTGTACCCACTCCAACCAACCCTGGAGCTAAGCAAGAGATGTCAGGGGAACTGACGCTTGCTGTCATTCCCTGTTCATCCACGTTCTTGCCAGGGACTAATCAAAAGACAAGATGTCCCCCATCTTACAGCCTGTGACAGGCTAGCCAGGGCTGGAAATACATGTCCCAAGATGCACAGCTCCAGAACCATGTGTCAACACACCACTGCTTCCCCCAAGTGCAACTTATCAGAAATGAGGCTGGGCGCCTGGCATTCTGGGACTTGTAGTCCCCCAAGAAACAGCAGGAAAAAAGAGTTCACAGGCTAAGACTACTGATGCCTCCTCTTCCAGTGCCCACCTGCCACCCAGGTCCCAACTCTATGCTCAGCATGGGTGAGGGAGAGGAATGGAGTGTCCCCTCCCAGCACATGGGGGAGGGCGCTGTCCTGCTGGAGCTGTGCTGCGGCTCAGGATCCCGGACATCCAGCTCAGAACACATCTGGGGAGAGAGCGGGGGCGGGGTGACAGGAGAGAGGGTCAGCTGCAAGCTGTGGAGGAGGGAGCCGAGCATGCAGCCCTGGGCTGGCCACACAGCCTCTGCCTGATGATGCACGGAGGCGAAGCAGGCCTGGGCACAGCTCCCACCGAGCACCCTCCCACCCCTGGTCCCCACCTCTCCCAGGTCAGCCAGCCTCACCTCGGCCTGGTCCCACGGCCAGGGCAGGCTGAGGCAGCAAGAGGAAGGGAGGAGGAGTGGACTCCGGTTCCAACCTGGACAGCTGAGAAACTCCCACCCCAGCACCCCACCATCACCACCACCACCACTGCCGCCAGCCTCCCTAGATGAGCTCACGGCCCCAACCGGCCCCAGCATCTTCCTCTTGGCACACTGAGGCCTTCTCCAGGAGGGAAGGAGAAGGGAGTCCTAGCCAGGTGGCAATGAAAGCAAGCGATGTGGCCCGCAGGGAGTTGCAGAGAACAGAGCGGGAAGGAGAAGCAGCAGCAGAAGGGAAGCAACAGAGACAGTCAGAGCTCAACACTGCACAGCAGACCAAGGAGTATCTGCAGGTGGATGAGGACAGCAAGAGGAAAGCCTGCCCTGCTCCAGGGGCAGTTCCCTCCCATCGGGTGCAGAGGCCACGCCTCCCTCCTTTGGCACTATCAGACACAGGCATCAGAGGACCCAGGGCACAAAAGGCCCATCCCAAGCCACTAGGCTCCTCAGAAGTGCCATCCCCCCACCCCCAATCTGATGAGAGCCTCCAGGCTCCTTAGGCGCTTTCCCAAGTTCCCACCCTGAGCGCCACCCCAGGGACCTATCAGCTCCAGGCTGAGCACAGCAAATCCCAAATCCACATGGCAGTGCAGGAGGGGAGGGCCTGGGAGAGAAACTTTGACAGGAGCCTGGAGAAAGAATGACACTCCTCTCAGATCTCCTGGCAGTGCGCCGGACCCCCTGACAATGGGATTAAGACCCCACTCAGCTTCCCTGGGCCTGGTGGTCACAGGAGGTGGCAGCGAGAAGCTCTGTCCTCTGGGGATGGGCTGCGGCCAGCTGCGTCCCCCCGAGCGCCTCCCACACCTGGATCTTGGTGCTGCGTCTTGAGCCGCCCCTGCCGTGCTGGCTGCTCCCCCCGCCCACCTGCCGGCTTCTTCCCAGCTGCCTCCATCTCAGACAGGCTATAGGCCATGGCAAGCTGCAGGTCCTCATCGTCCTCAGAGAGGTCACTATCGGAGGGCCGGGAAGCAGGGGCCTGCCGCACGTGCAGGTCCCCGGCCCTGGAGGTGACGGAAGGCTGCTGCTCGCGCCGGCTCAGCTCCAGACCCAGGGCCAGGTCATCAGGGACACCTGCAAGAATTCATGGGCCCCTTGAGACCCTCCAGCCAGGTCAGAGCTTCCTGCCAGGCTGCCTGCCTCCAGCAATGGCAGCTCTGACCATGTACAGCCTGTCCAGTGGAATTGGATGGCAGGTGTGGTGGCTCCTGTGGCAGGGTTGATGTGTGTAGGGAGGTCTCGGGACTCCATCAGAAAGGAGCTGTCTCCTTGGACAGCCTGGTTCAACCTCCTCCTCGCCTGTGAAATGGCTATGATGGCAGTGCCCACATCCTGATACTATCGCTGTGATTAAATCAGACAACCCAGGCCCAGGGCTGGGCCCACGGTGTGTGCAACATCAGCAGGCACGTAAGATCCTCCCAGTAACTCCCATGTGACATGCTGCTGTGGGAAGAAGGCCACTTGACTTGGGTGTCCCAAGTCTAATTCCTGGCCCTGCCCCCCCCTTTCTGGGAAATAGCTTTGGACTGGGCAGTCCTTGAAAGCTGGGGCCAGTAAATTGCACCACAGCTCAGTCTTGCCAGAAAGAAACTAAGCAAATACCATCTGCCTGCTTATTTAAGAATACACTGGGGCTGGCATTGTGGCATAGCATGTTAAGCTGCTGCCTGTAATGCTGGCATCCTATATGGACACAAGTTCAAGTCCCAGCTGCTCCATTTCTGATCCAGCTTCCTGCTGAGGTTCCTGGGAAAGTAGCAGCAGATGACCCAAATGCTTGGGTCCCTGCCACCTTGTTGGAGACCTGGCTGAAGCTCCTGGTTCCTGGCTTCAGCCTGACCCATCCCTGGCCATTGTGGCCATTTACAGAGTAAACCAACAGAAGACCACTCCCACTGTCTCTTTCACCATTTCTCTGTAATTCTGCCTTTTAAGTAGATTAACTAAATAAACTCTTTTTAAGAAAAAAAGTCTATAGGAGATACCATATAAATTCAAGTGCTTTAAAAACAATCAAGTGTGGGGCAGGTATTCAGGGAAGCAGTTAAGAGGACTTGTGCTGCCCACATCCCAAGTTCAAGTCCAGGTTCCCTTCCAGTTCTAGCCTCCTGCTCCTAGTAGGCCCTGGAAGGCACAGGTCATGACCCAAATACTTGGGTCTCTGCAACCCAGTGGGAAACCTGGATTAAGTTCCAGCCTTCTGACTTCAGCCGAACCCAACTCCAGCTATAGTAGGCATTTGGAGAGTGAACCAGTGACTGGAAAATCTGTCTCTTTCAAATAAATGAGAACAAATCAATATTAAGTCAACCAACAGGGATAAAACATTTGCAAACAGCAGGCACTGCATCGAGGAGGCCAGCCATCAGCCTGCCCTGGGGACCCTGTGTCCTTGCTCAGGACTGGCCATCTCTGGTCCTGCCACTCTGACCCACAACAGACATTCCCTCGCAGCTCTGATCAAGCCCATGGAGGGGCATCTGGGGACGGGGCTGCAGGGGGATGGGTGGCAGAGCAGCTCCTCACCATTGATTGTGACCGACTTCAGCTGTCCGTCCTCCTCCACTTCTACCCGCTCCTGCCCGTTCTCCATGATTCTGTGGGAGGCAGCACAGGACAGTCAACAAACCACAAGCAAAGGCTTCAGGTACGTGGGGCCAGAAACCAGGCATCAGCATGCACAGGGCAGACCTGGTGGACGCACAAGGCTCCCACCCTTGCCCCCATCCCTCCTCCTCCCTGTGCAGCCCCCGAGGGAAGCCCCAACCTGCGGGTGGTAATGCGGCGTCCTTGCACAAAGGTCGTGGATGTGGACACAGAGCGGAAGGCACCAGCCCCAGGACTGAAGGAGAAGGACGAGGAGGAGAAGTCTGGCATGGGGACAGAGGGGCATGGGAGGAAAGGCTGTCAGTCAGGGAACCATGCTCTCTGCCACAATCACCCGTCGCCAGGGGCCTCAGTAGCTACAGAGCTATCTATAGGCAGATCACTCACACACACACACACCCCCATACACACATGACAGGCCCAGGGATGCCAGCTGCCTATAGACCCACAGACAGATCACACACACACGGGCCCAGGGACACCTCAGCTGCTGCTTACACAGACACACTCAGAGCCTGTGAGGCTATGAGGAGCGAACGCTTACCTGAGTGCCCAGGGAAAGAGGAGGAGAAGGTAAAGAAGGGGCCTGAGGGTCGGGAACTCCGGTTCTGAAGCTCAGCAAAGGGACCCAGGTCATCTGAAACAGCAACAACAACAACAACAAAACGGGTCAACAGTCACTCGTGGAAGACTCCAACCAAAAGATGTATGGTCTGGACTGGGCTCTCCAAGAATAGAAGCCAGGGACCAGTGCTATGGTTCATCTGGCTAATCCTCTGCCTGCAAGCACCAGCATCCCCTATGGACAACAGTTCATGTCCCAGCTGCTCTACTTCCTGTCCAGCTCCTTGCTTGGGACCTGGGAAAGAGGATAGCCCAAAACCTTGATATCCTGAACTTATATGGCAGACCTGGAAGAGGTTCCTAGCTCCTGGTTCCTGGCTTGGGACTGGCACAGCTCCAGATGTTGTGGCCATTTGAGGAGTGAACCCGTAGATGGAAGATGCTACTCTGTCTCTTTTTCACTCTCTAAATGTGCCTATCCAATAAAAATAAATGCAAAAAAAAAAAAAAAAAAGCAGCAGCAGCAGCAAGGCAACCATGAACATTTTCAGTTTTTACGCATTTTTCTTTAATGAGAAAAACAGAGAGAACTAGGTCTTCTATCTGCTGGTTCACTCCCCAAACACCTGCAACAGCCAGGGTTGGGCCAGGCTGAAGCCAGGAGCTGTGACCTCAGGCCAGGCCTCCTACATGAGCGGCAGGGACCCAGCTACTTGAGCTGTCAGTGCACCTCATGGAGCGCACATTCACAGGAAGCTGGAATTTGAAGGGGAGCCAGGACTCCAACATAGAACGTGGCATCTGAAGTGGTGTCTTTCTAAGCTGTTGCACCAAATGCTTGCCCTTAGGACTGAGCAAACCTTAGCCTACAGCGAAACTAGAAACCAGGATGGAGCACAGGTCATGCTGAGCTAGGCTCTTGCACCTACTGGTCTGCGTGAGTCAGGGACACTAAGCCACAGTGTCTAAGGCAGAGGCCGGGACAGGTGAGGGGCTATGCCAAGCTGAGTCAGAGCAACCACTGGCATGTGTGTGATCTATGGCTGGGAACAGGCCCAGTTGGGGAGCTAAGGAGACACCCTAACTGGGCTGAAGTTCTCACCAAGGGGCGCGTGGGCTGGAATGGGGGCTGCGTTCTGATCAGGAAACAGTTGTAGTCTCCCTTGGCACAAGTGTGGACTGGGACTGGATGCACCAAGCCAGGCCAGACTGCAACACTGTCTGGTGTCCTGGAGGACCAGGGTAAATGTGGGACAGACTAGGCTAGGTCTCAGCCCCTACTGAACCATGTGTGAGCTCTATGTGGGTATGGACGAGCCGTGGCTGGGCTGCTACATCCAACAGCAAGAACCAGTTTGGACCCAAGTATCTATGTAACTGTGTCACATAATACAATGTAATTAATGAAGTTAAATAATTAAAAAAAAAAAAAAAAAAAAAGAACCAGTTTGGGTTGAAGGCCAGTCAGGAAAAGCCACTGTCCCTGCTAGGACAGGAGGTGAACTGAGTAGGGATGGCCCATTGACCCACTGGTATGCGCAAAATCTGGCATTGGGAGGGGTTCTGATGGAGGAGCCTGGGCAACTCCTCTGGCAGGACACAGACCCGGCAGGTAAGCGCAAGAAGCATGATAGGAAACAGCCCAGAATAGGCCATGGAAAGTTTCCCACTGGCATACAGTTGGCATGGGTCGGGGGCAGACCAGGCTGAATCAGTTCACGTCATCCATTGGCAAATCCGAGCACCAGAACAGAGTGTGGGTTGAGCCAGGTTTGGTCGCGACAAAAACCAGTGCACAATATGGAATGCCAAGGTGAGGTTACCTGTACCAGATGTGACTGCTGCACCCAAGCAGCACACATGAGAACCAGGAAGGGAGGGGGCAGAGCCAGCAGGGGGAATAAAGGGGGGTTCCCTTGCTGGTCAGCTACTCCCACTGGACAGCGTGAGCTGGGATGGGGGTAGACCAGACTAAACAAGGCTATAACACCTGTGTGCCTCATGTGGACTAGATCAGGGAAAAGCCAGGCTGGGCTGATTGTTCCTACTGGTGCAAACAAAATTAGAGTGGGTGAGGGTTGTTTGGGCTTGGCCACAGCCTCAGCTGGCAGAAGCTGGCACTAGGGTCTAATTCTGTCAAGTTAAACCACAGAACCACCTGGAGAGTGCATAATCCAGGAGTGAGAGAGACCTGGGAGGGAAATAGTGGGCTCCTCCCTCTTGGGTTACCACTACCATGGGAGGGCACAAAAACTAGGACAGGGGCTGGGGTGGCTAGACAGAAAGGCACTCAACAGCATCCATGAGGGCTGGATAGTTGAGCTGGTTAGATGGAACTAAGCTTCAATACCCATCGACATGTACGAGAGCCAAATGGAATGTGGGACAGACTGGACTAGTCTGCTACACATACTGGCAAACCAGGGTAGGGGGCGGGCCTGGTGGGGGTTATTGTGGGTTGCTCTGACTGGGCTGCAGCTCCCACTGGTTTATGTGAGGGCTGAGCATGTGCTGGGCAGAACCAGGCTGGACTGCAACACCCATTGGTGCCAGTGGAAGTCAGGGCTGAAAACAGAACCAACCCAGCAATTGCAACCAGCTGATCAGGGCGATGGACTGTGCTGGGCCCTGTACTTGCTAGAAAATACAAGAATCTGGTCTGGGAATACCTCAGACAAAATTTCTTTGGGGATCCCCCCAATCGAAATGCCGGACTCAGAACCCTAACCAAGAAGAGACTAAAGACAGAACAAGTCAATCAACCACCTCAGTTATATGTTGGCAGCGAAATACTGGGCAAATGGAGACTCTATGATGGACTATGTCAATCAGTGGGTTCTTCAACGACCTCATCGTGCTTGGGGTGGCGAGACTGGCAGTGATTCATAACTGGTGAACTATCTAAACCACTTGAGCAAGTATCTCAGAGCATGCCCCACATCCGGGATCTGGGGTGGGTGGGAAACTGGGTGGGGCTTCTCCCTCAATATCCCCGTTTGCCTCAGATACATGAAAGAAACAATATGGAAATAATAGTCTTACCCACTTTCCCACAGCCCTTGAACCTTTTTACCCTAATTCACTATGTAAAGATTGTCAAAAATATAATAATAATAATAATAACAATAATAATAATGAAACAAATGCCTGCCCTTTTTTTTCCCATTTTTGCCTGCGCTTACTTACCAGGCAAGTTTCTTTTGCAAAATGTTTTCTAAAAAGCCAGAGTGACAGAGGGGAAAGAGAGATTTGCCATCTTCTGGTTCAATCCCCAAACGCCCTCAACAATAAGAGCTAGGTCAAAGAGAAGCAAGGAGCCTGAACTTCATGCAGGAAGCACAGTACTTGGGCCACCACCTGCTGCCTCCCAAGCACGTCAGCAAAAGCTGGATCAGAAGGGCAGAGGAGCCAAGACCCAAAGCAAGTGCTCCAATATGAAACACGGGCATGCCATGTGGCAGCTAATCTACTGCACATGACAATGCACTCACCCCTCTGAATGCCTCTTGGATACTACACATTAAAATGCTCATTGGTTAATCCCATCCACAATAAAGAATACGGGAAGGAAGAGGAGGGAGGGAAAGAGAGAGGGAGGGCAGACAGCTCCCTCAGACAGATCAGTCGGATGTGATGACAGGCAGGTACCACTAGGTGTCCGTCTGCTTTGCAACTCCAAGCAAGTCATCTGCGCCTCAGTTTTCTCATCTCTGAATGGGGCCTAAATGATCCAGGGTGCACTGGAAGATCAGGGGAAGATAGAAGTCTAGACATGAATTAATGATTCCCCCAATGGGATATGCTTTGGTTGGGAGGTATCATTATCATCCCAGGAAGTTCCTCGGCTTTCAGGGCTGCCCCTGTAGCAGCCTAACAATGTGTCACTGTCAGTCAGGCCATCTGCGAAGTCTCAAGGTTAAGTCACGTGACTGCTGGCCTGCGAGAGTGTCACAGTGCTGCTCTCAGTGCTCCACCCCCACCACACAGACTCTCCAGGCCTCCCCCTTCCCCCTCCACACCCCATGCAATTCTGCTTCCCTCCAATTGTTGCCTGAGGTCCTCCCAGCAGTGAGAGAGCTGGAGCTGTTCCCAGGCTGCCCATCCTACTCACCAAAGAGCTCAGCAAAAGGGTCCCCGCTCCCGAAGAACTCCCGGAAGACCTCCTCGGGGCTGCGGAAGGTGAAGGTGAAGCCAGGTCCACCACCACCAGCACTACCAGCTTCTGCCCGGGAGGGGCCAGTTCCTGGAGGAGAGGCAGGACAAAAAGGGAGCTTAAGGCATGCAACCCGCCCTGAACAGGGGACCTGCTGCCTGGTGCCTCAAAGGGAGCATCCTATTGCAAAAAGCTGCCCTCCCCCTGCCACCACCTCCTCCTCCCTGACCCACTTCCATCCCTGGCCCCGCCCCTCCACCTACCTGCCCCAGCCAGCCCTTCCCGGCCATAGCGGTCGTAGATTTCCCTTTTATGCTCTGCAAAGAGAGGCCACGTCATTCCTCCTCCCTCCAGTCTTCCCTGTGGCGGCCTCCCCTCATGGGTCAGGACTCTCCAAGGACTATCTAGAAGCTGACACTGGAGCAGGGCGGGACAGGTAGCATGTGCCCCAGGGAGCATGAACAAGGGGCCTCAGCAGCAGCTCAGCCTCCTCCTCATCTGGGTGCTGGACACAATAACATCCCCCATCTGACTGGGCTGCTGCGGGAACTACATGAGACGATAGCTCAGCCCGCTGAGTGGCACACAGTAAGCACCTGCTAGTCATCAGCATGCTGTTTACCGGTGCTCAGCCTAAACGTTTCTGTGGCCACCATCACTCCCTCACCACACTGCCCTGCTCCCCGCTGTCTGCAGCCCTTTCTCCGTGTTTGCATCTCTGACCAGGATATGATAAGCCCCACCGGACTGGGCCATAGCCTGTCTTCCTGCCCTCCACTGTTCCCCAGGTCCCCAACAAGGGCCTGGCCCCATCAGCATCCGGTGACTACTTGTGTGTGAATGAGTTAAACACAGGCAGGGACTCCTAGTCCAGCTCTAGGTTATCCTGAACAAGTCATCTCTCACCGGCCCATTTCTCTGCCTGTAAGGTGAGAGGCACATAGCCACCTTGCAGCACACCTGGGAGGGCTCACGGAAATGAGACCCTCAACACCTGGCCCAACACAGGGGTCACCTGTCCTGCTGCTTACTCCATCCCACTAAATCAGGACCCCTGTTGCTCTCACCACACTGGGTGATGGACTCCCAAGCTATGCCGCTGAAAGGAGCCTGCAAGGCATGGCTTTGGGTAGCAGTGAGACTGGGCATGGAGGTGGGGGCCATGCTGGGACTTCCTCCCCCGTCCTGCCCCAGGGCCTTACTGTCAGACAGCACTTCATAAGCTTCGGCCACCTCCTTGAACTTCTTCTCGGCAAACTCTTTATTATCTGGGTTTTTGTCTGGGTGCCACTGCAGGGCCTTCCGCCGATAGCTGCAGGAAGAGGATGCAGACAGTTCCCACCTGGGACCTGAACCCAGTGATCGCCCATTAGCCGGAGCCTGCTACTGCCCTTCTGACTTGCATCGCGGCTGCAAATGCTGCCTCTCCAACAAGCAGGTCCCAGAGTTCTTCCAGGCCAAGGCTACAACTTACATGGAGGTACTGATGACAACACAAGGGTGACAAAGTCCCTTGGCCCTAAGCCCTCCCTTAGGGCTAGCTGTACCTGGGAAGTCAAACCAGGGGCAGGCGTAGGCCCGCCCTCCCCCTCCGTGCACTGCCCCGGCATCTGGGCACAGCACGCTCAGAGCCCAGGCCTGGCAGCTGGAGGTGGGGGGGAGGCGAGCAGCGCACTGCAAGACCGAGCACAACTTCATACTCCGGACTCCCTGCTACTTTTCAGGGGTCTCCTCCCTCCCAACAGTTGTCCTTCTGGGACTGTGCCCCCAAGGCTTTCCGAGGGCGCCAGTTTCCTGAGATGCCAACAGGTGCCACTCGGAAGGTACCCGGGGAGGCGCGGAGGCGGAGGACAGCAATACCCAGGCACTTACGCCTTCTTGATGTCGTCAGCTGTCGCACTCCGCGGCACGTCTAGAATCTCGTAGTAGGATGCCATGGCAACTCGGCAAGCGTCAGGCGGGCCTCCTCAGGGCTGCGGGAGAGAAGCCGTCAGACAGACCCCAAAGGCCCTCCGAGCGACTGGAGCCCCCTGGGGGCAAGAAGCGCCCCGAGACGGGGTTGGGCGTGCGGCCGGCGACCGGGTTCCCTCCGGCAATCTTATCTGAGCCCGCAGGCCGGTGCCCGGGGCTATCTGGGTGCGCAGGCTTGGGGTGCCCGGCGGCACCCCCTAACTCCGGCAGGCCGCACCTACTCCGCCGGGACTCCCCGGCCTCCGGCGGCGCCCCCCCACCCCTGCCCCGCACCAGGAACCGTTTGGCAGCGGCGGCCCGGCTCGCGCCCGCAGCGGAGGACGCGCTGGCCCAGCTGTGCGCGCCAGCATGCGTCAGCGGCACGGAAACTACTAGAGCCCGGGAGGGCCGGCCCGGCCCGTCCCCCCTGGGTGGGGGGAGGGCGGTGCAGGGGCTGCCGGGAGATGGGGCGGAGCCGGCTATTTTGGGCCAGCACCGGGGCGACGTCATGCCCAGAGGGCAGCCAGCCGGCTGTGACGCACTCGTACAAACAACGACGCAGGGGCGGCCCACCGGCCAGCCGCCTGGACTCGGGCCTTCTGTTCATTCCTTCTCAACGCGCCCCCAAGATCCCCGGTTGCTGGCCCCCAAGGCCATCGCCACTTCCAAGACTCTCCCAACCCTCCCAACTGCCCCCCTCCGGAGGCCCCAGATCCTCAAAAGAGGACGCCCTGGCTTCCCGGAGTAGGTCAGACCTGCCTTTTATAGTCTCTCGTGGCATTTCCTTCCTCGTGCTTGTCAGAGCCACAAATTAACACTCAGGGGCTTCTTGGCATGCCACTCACCTGCCCACTAGGATGCGAAGGGTGAAAATCGTGTCTTCTTAAGGAGGAACCCAGATGACTAAGTGATAAACAGCTATACCAGCCTCTTGACGTGTGGGGGAAGGGGACTAGTGAAGTGTAAGGGGCCTGTAAAAGGAAATGCCCCAGATCTAAGCTTTTGCTTCCTATACTGGTCCTGAATAGGCCTATACCACTCCAAAATGATCCCTGAATTCAGGACTTACAGGAGAGCTACGGGAACCTTCCAGGACGGGCTGCTGTTTGCAACCATCAAAGGAAATTGACAGCATTAGTTGAACACCTTCTACATGGTAGGTACTGCCAGGGTGTAGAAAGAGGAATGTGGCCCCATCCCTGCCAGCAGAAAGCTTGGCCTTGCTAAGATACCAGCCCAAGGCTTTGCACACAGATCTAGATGTGCAACCTGGCACTGCCAGGACGTCAGATGGCGTGTGTGTGTGTGTATTCCTAAATAGAAATCACATCTGAGGGTTTCAGGCTGAGGGTTGAAAGTCAAGTGGTGCAGGGTGCAGAGTGGACATCACTAAGTAAAAAATGACATGCCTTGGTCCAGGCCTGCTGACTGTCACCATCTGAACCTGCAGGTTGAGAAGTATCCACCCATTGGGATATTCTGCCATCACGTGGACCCTTTGTAGGAGACAGGTCACCCACCACTTGCTCTCCCAGGCTTCTCAGCGCTAAGACGGCTGCCGAAACACATAGCTCTGCCAATCTGAGGCTGCAACTGGGACCCCAAATCTGGAGCGGGTCACGGAAAAGCCCTGGCAAGCCGCGCTGCGGTCAATCCATGCCTATCTTGGTGGTGGCCGTGGAGCCTGCAGCGACCTCTAGTGTCGTGAGGGGGAAATGTCAGCCTCTATGCCTAGGCAGGGGAGGTGGTCACTATAGGTGGTTGGAGGGCACAGAGGTCTCTTGCAGAGGGTGCCTCTGTGCCCTGATCTTGACCACAGTTTGGTTGCTCGGCTTCCCTTGGTGCCTGTTTCCTGCTTGATGACCTTTACATTGATTCTGTGCACTATATAACCTCTCATTAATTGAGGGGTGAGGTAGGGAGCAAAAGGATAGGTTATTTTTGCTTTTATAACCTTGTTGGAAGTACTTGTGTTCATTACAACAAGTCTTCTTTGACCCGAGACCTTATATAAAAAGGAGTAGGACTCGTCTTGATGGCTCAACGGCTAAATCCTCACCTTGCATCTGCCATGATTCCATATGGATCATAATTTGTGTCCCAGTCACTTCACTTCCCATCCAGCTGCCTGCTTGTGGCCTGGGAAAGCAGTACAGGGTGGCCCAAAGCCCTGGGACCCTGCACCTGCATGGGAGACCTAGAAGAAGCTCCTGCCTCCTGGCTTCAGATCAGCTCAGCTCCAGCTATTGTGGCCACTTTGGGAGTGAATCAGTGGATGGAAGATCTTTCTCTCTGTATCTGCCTCTCTTTGTAAATCTGACTTTCCAATAAAATAAATCTTTTTTATAAGATTTATTTATTTTTTATTACAAACTCAGATGTACAGAGAAGAGGAGAGATAGAGAGGAAGATCTTCCATCCGGTGATTCATTCACCAAGTGACCGCCACAGCCGGTGCTGCGCCGAGCCAAAGCTGGGAACCAGAAACCTCTTCCAGGTCTCCCACGCGGGTGCAGGGTTTCAAGGCTTTGGGCCATCCTCGACTGCTTTTCCAGGCTACAGGCAGGGAGCTGGATGGGAAGTGGAGCTGCCGGGATTAGAACCGGCGCCCATATGGGATCCTGGCGCATTCAAGGCAAGGACTTTAGCTGCTAGGCCAGGCCGCCAGGCTGCCAGGCCCCAATAAAAATAAATCTTAAAAAAAGAGAAAGGAGTAAGTTAGATTAGGTCACTTCAAACTCTTCAGATCTCTGTCTTTTCTTCTTCACGTCTCCTATATCCATATATTTTCTAGCCCCTAACATGTGTGCCATATGATACTAAGAATAAGAACACAAAGACACTTAAATGCCTTTTCCTGTGTCCAAGGAGATGAAAATCTGTGGAATATAGACAAATGACAACCTAGGGAAGTTATGCAGAGCATATCCTATAGAGAAAATGTTAAGTTTCCTTACTCTCAAAGAAATCGAATAAATTAATAAGACTAATGACACAATGTTTGAAAGATTGCTCATTTATTTGAGAGGAAGGATGACATACAGGCGGCATCTTCCATCCTCCAGTTCACTCCCCAGGTAGCTGCAACAGCTAGGGCTGGGCAGCCTTAAAGGGAGGAGTCAGGAACTGCATGTGCACATGCTAGGACATCTGTGGCCATCCTTGGATGGAAGCATCAAGAAAAAAGTTAACAGCGGTAGTTGCCAGGAGGAGAACAAGGGGACCAGCCCATCTGAGACAGAGTGAATTGAGCCGCCCCCTGTAGCATCAGGGCCCTATATGGGCAGCGGTTCAAGACCTAGCTGTTCTGTTTCCCATTCAGTTCCTTGCTAGTGCGCCTGGGAAAGTAGTGGTGGACAGTCCAAGGGTTTGGACCTTTGTATCTGTGTGGGGGACCAGGAGGAAGCCCTGGCCATTGCAGATATTTGGGTAGTGAGTCAGAAGATAGGAGAGTCTCTCTCTCACTCTCTCTGACTGCCTGTAATATTAAAAAAATCTACTTTAACAACAGAACAAGATGAAAAGACTTATTTTTTTCTTGAGGTACTGCTGTTCTTATTCATTTCTAAATTGTACATATCCATGATGTACCATGTGGCATTTCAATACCTGTACACAGTGTATAATAATTAGGTTGCGATAATTGACGCATCTGTCACTTCTAACGGATATCTTTTCTTTGGGTTGGGGCCATTCAACAGCCCCTCATCAACCATTTTGAAATATTCAATTGTTGACACGTGCTATAGAATATTAGAAGCTAGTTCTCTTACTTAATCGTACCCCTGTACCTATGAACCATCCTTTCTGTACCCTCATTTCTCACCTGGGAAACCTATTTCGCCATCAGCGCATCGATTAATACCTTTTGAATTCTGAAGCCCATGTACCTGACAACTGTTTTAAAACACCCATGACTTAGAAACGAACCAGTTGGGAAAATGGGACCCTGACAAGTAGCCATATGCTACTACACGAGGCAGCCCACGCCAAGCGCAGAGTGAGACACAGAAGGTAAGTGCTGGAGAAGCCAGAGGAGGGAGTGTGGTGCCTGGGGCTCGATGGGTTTTGGATGGCCATGACCATGACCTCAGCTGGAAGGAATGGCAACACTAAGACTGGTAGGGGGTGAGGTAGCCTTCCAGATGCAGGAAATGGTGAGAACTTGGCTTTGGAGGCAGGCATCGTTCTGACACATCAGAGGCGAGAGAATTAAGTTGCTGGGTAGGATCCAAGGTCATGTCTGTCTGCAGGGGGTAATTGTACCCTGCCTTTAGAAGTGGCAGGGATGAAAGCATTCTTCTATACAGAAGGAGTCCTAGGAGCCAGTTTGGGTGAGGCTACCTGGCTGCTCCAGGTCTAGGCTGCCAGCTCCCCACACCCACACCCAATTCAACCCAGGCCTACTATTGCTGCCAGCGGGGTGCCTTGTAGGGTCTGAAAGGAGGTGACCAAGGAGCAGCATGGGTGGCCTAGTGGACACAGTGCACAGGAAGAGAAGCCAGCAGCCTCTTGGCACATCCAGCCATCTTTTTTTTTTAAAGATTTATTTATTTTTATTACAAAGATTTACAGAGAGGAGAGACACAGAGGAAGATCCTCCATCCGATGATTCACTCCCCAAGTGACCGCAATGGCTGGTGCTGCGCCGATCCGAAGCCGGGGACCTCTTCCGGGTCTCCCACGCAGGTGCAGGGTCCCAAATCTTTGGGCCATCCTCAACCGCTTTCCCATGCCACAAGTAGGGAGCTGGATGGGAAGTGGGGCTGCTGGGATTAGAGCCAGCGCCCACATGGGATCCCGGGGCGTTCAAGGCAAGGACTCTAGCCGCTAGGCCACGCCACCGGGCCCAAAGCCATCTTGACAGGTAAAGAGCCCCCTCCCTCTCAGCCCTTCCCAGGCTTTCACCCTACCTCCTGCTAGGAGCAAGGGAACCCTTTCCAGAGGGCAAAGAGCCCCTAAGCAGCCTCTGCCCCAGTTCTGCCCCAGAACGCATGACCCTGTCCCCAGTTCTGGTAGCACCCACTCCAGAGCCCAGGCAGAGGCGTACCAAGCGTCACCCACACCCTGCCCTTGAGGAACCTGAGTCACCATCTGGGCATTGGTGTCTGGAGGGGTGCCTAGAACCATCTGTGTGGGCAGGAATGAGGAGAGCAGCACAAGCATTAGCTCTGACTTACCTAGGCTTGGATCCTGGCTCGTCCATGTCCTAGCAAGGAAGTTTTGTGCAAGCTACAACTTTTCTGAGCCTTGGTCTGACTTTTGCAAAGCAAGCATTCAGTTAACCAGTACCAGGGCAGGCAGCATTCAGGAGGCTAATGTGAGAAGAGGAAACATGGGTGCAGGCCTTCCGTCCACAGAGCTTTCATTCCAGTGGATATGCTAACTGTGCTCAGCACAAGTCAACAAAGTAATACAGGTGTCAGGCTTTGCCTGTCGCAGGTGCACAATAAACAACAGTAGTTTCTTGGGGTTTAAATGGTTCGCAGGAAAAAAGACTAGAAGGAAGGTGTGGCTCCCCCATGCTGTCACGGCCCCCCCATCTTCCACTTACTACGAGGTGATTATTAGGAGCCGAGTGACAGAGACTGGCAGCGGGGGCTGGATGGAGAAGGAAAGGAGTCCCTCCAGGCCCTGGGAGGCAAGCTGGTGTGAGGCCTCATCGGGGGAGGGGTTGGAGGTGTGCCCCCTCTCTCTGAACTCCACTCCCCACCGTCCCTCTCTACAGTACCCTGGGTTGGGATCACCCACTGCACCCCCCAAAAAAAAGCATACACCAAGGCCATCCAGGGTTCTGTCCAGACTCAGCCAATGGGAAGAAAGTGGTTAGAGACTGAAGGTGGTTAGAAGGGAGATGCTAGGGTTTTCCTCTCCCTCTCAGCAAACCAGGGGGCCTCTCACGTGGTAATGGTGTCCCCTCCATGACTTGGATTCCTACCACCCAATGTCCTTTCATCCCTCTGGCTTCCACTGGGTGGTTCCAGCTTCAAGGCTGCAGTGTGATATCACATCTCAGCCCTCAGAAGTCAGGCCTCGGGTAGCTTTCCCGGCATGCAGTCTTGGGAAAGGACTGCAGGAAAAACCATGCTGAAGGCAATACTGAGAACTGAGCGACCTCTAGGGTGGAATTGAGACTGCTCCGGTTCCCCCACCGACAAGGGTCAGGGATCACAGGAAGCCCTTAGGAATGGATTTAAGGGCAGCTTTTTTTTTCCACTGTGCTGCACTGTGTGGTATAGGAATTAAGAAACTAGATCAACCTTCTTCATCAGCAAGTGATGAGTGGGGGTGGGCCTTGTGGCAGAGCGAGTTAAACCACCGCTTGGCACGCCCGCGTTCCATAAAAGAGTGCCAGGATGCTGTTTAGCTGCTCCGCATCTGATACGGCTTTCGGGGAAAGCAGCAGATAATTGTCCAAGTACTTGGGTCCCTGCCATCTATGTGGGAGACCAGGATGGAGTAGCTGGTACTTGAACAGGCACCCATATAGGATTCTGGCACCACAGATGGCAGCTTTATCCAGGATGCTACAGCACTGGATGCCTAATCCCACTTTTTACTCAAGTTTCTCACTAATGTGCAGCTTGGGAAGCTGCCAGTGATAAGTGATAGCTCAAAATAGTTGGACTCCTGCTACTGGTGTGGGAGACTTGAGTTGAGATCCTGGCTTCTGGCTTCATAGTAGCTATTGCAGACAACTGGGGAGTGGACCAGTTGAAGGAAGATCTCTCTATGTCTGTCAAAGAATTGTTTTTGAAAAAGTGAATAAATTTGATCCGACGCGATGACTCAATTGGTTAATCCTCCTCCTTTAAGCACCAGCATCCCATATGGGTGCCAGTTCATGTCCTAGCTGCTCCACTTCCCATCCAGCTCCCTGCTTGTGGCCTGGGAAAGCAGCGGAGGACGGCCCAAAGCCTTAGAACACTGCACCTGTGTGGGAGACCTAGAAGAAGCTTTTGGCTCCTGGCTTCAACTCAGCTCAGCTCTAGCTGCTGTGGCCATTTAGGGAGTGAACTATTGTGGATGGAAGATCTTTCTCTTTGTTTCTTTCTCTCTGTAAATCTGATGTGCCTTTCCAATAAAATAAATAAATCATTTTTTACAAAGTGACTAAGCCAACCCTCCCTTGCCTGCCCAGTCACCCATGGGAGTGCTCTTTCAAATTCCCCTAAAGTTTCATGTAATCTCTGGAAGACTTCTTCCAGAGCACAGAGATTCACATAGAAAGGGTCTCTTTTTCCTCCTGCTCCTACTCACTCTTGCTGTCTTCAGTTTCCTGGGCTGTTTAACAGAATTCTCTTAGCGCTTACTGCCAACTCATTTTTGTCCCCACACCTTGCCAACTTCCTCCTCACTCCCCTTCCCCACCTCCCCAGCCCAGAAGTCTCCTACCGCTTCCCACCCCCAGTGTGTTTCTGGAAGGTTTCTGTCACTGAGATCAATAATCCAGGAATCAGATCCCCATCCTTGGCAGTAGCCAACATCAGCCACAGAACTTGGGGCTAGTATGATTCCCATCCCTGAATCTCACAGGGCCTTCTGTTGGCATCCCTGCCATCACAGCTGCTGTTTAGGGGGATGTTTGTTAACTTGGCCAGGTAGTTCCTTTTCCCACCAATACTAGAGGTCATTCTGCTCAACACCAGGACAGCGACTGTATAAGATCCAAAAGACACTGTACACTGGGGTCCAATCGACCACCCCTGAGCCAAATATAGTAACGTCCTTGCCTCCCTAGAGCTGATCCTGTGTCCCAAGACCTACTCAGGAACTCCTCCTCAGCCCTTCCCTCACCAGTTGCCAGATCTGGTCCAGCACCAGATCAGTGAGCCCCTTGCCAACGGCATGGTGACCTCAGACATAGCTGTTCAAACATCATCCTTACCTGTGAAGAGCCAGTGCTGTAAACTTCCCCTGCCATGGGCAGAGGTCTGGATCCTGGCTCCCCTTTCAGTCTGGCTCTCCTGGACACTCAGGGTTCTCAGAGGGCGTGGGATCACTAGGCCCCTAAAGGAGTTGAATCCAGGCAGCTCTGGGTATATACCTGGCTATGGAGTTAACAAGAAGGATATGGTAGGGTTAGCCCAGGGACTCCAGAACTGAGTGATAGTGGTTTTCTATGTCAGGAGTTCCAATTTGGCTACAGCAACTGAGAGACAGATGCCTCAAGCTCCAGTGCTCTCCAGTGGTATGACAGGACCAGTGGTGACTCTTGGGGCCAATGCCATGGTAGGGCCATACACCACTCACCAGCCATGGTGGAATCTAGGTCCACCAACACTTCTCTGAAACACACATCTTCCAGCTTCAGTTTTGCTAAAGAAGCTATTGAAGGGGATTAGTATGGAATCCTGCATCCAAGTGGGAGACCCAGAAAAAACCTTTGGCTTCGAAATGTCCCAGCTCTGACCATTGCAGCCATTGGAAGAGTAGGCCAACAGATGGAAGAATATCTGTATCTCTCCTTCTCTCTGTAACTCTACCTTTCAGATAAAAGTAAAATAAATAAATAAAAAAGGTATTAAAGAAGTTGTCCTGTCCCACAATGGTCTTGTCATTGAACGTCTGCCCTTTTGGTGAGATCCCCTGTTCCCAAGCAGAAGCACATACAACAGGCACTGCCGACCTACATGCCTGCCTGCCCCACATGGCCCAAGATGCATACATGCTGAACGGGAAAAGGGTGGTTGAACAGTCTTAGAAGAGAGAAGCGTATCGTGCCCAGACATGCTTCCTTCCTGCCTACCTTCCCTGGTCCTCTGGTGGAGGGCCAAGTTCCTGTTCTGCTCTCCTTGCCCCACCTCCTTTATCCAAGCCATGACTGGCAAACTAAAGACCGGTGGCCAGAACCCAAGGGGGAAACAGATGCGGCCAGTTCTGTGATGACAAAGTCTTTCTCTGTGACTAAGCAGCTCAAGTGAGCCTGCCCATGTCCATTGGTAAGGGGAGCAAAGAAAAGATTGCAAAGATAAAGCAAACCTGAGAAATGGACGCAAAAACAGAACGCTGTTCTAGGACATCATGAGGATTGGATGGAATGAAGCATGCGCAGCACCCATTGCCTGACTTGTATACTACATTGGGTCTCCTGCCAATTCCTTATTGCCCAATCCCTGGTGTCAGGCGAAGGGAGGTACTGAGTGGGTCCGGGAGGGATTTAGAGATTCAAGAACACCCCCACAGCCAGGGTAGGGAAGTGTGGAGTGGGGCACAGTGGGCAGGCTGACTGAGCCCACCAATCACTTGACAGGGCCAGCAACAGCTGTGACACCTGAGAGCCAGCCCAGCTCCTGGCCAGGAGAGCAGCCCCCGCCCCCTCCCCCATCCCTGGAACTGCTGACCCCTACAGGTGCTTCTGATCTTGCAGGGACTGTTGCCTCTTTCCTGTGGGGCAGCGGCTTTGGAGCAAAGACGTAGGCCTCTAGAGACATGGCACCTGGCCCTCTGTTCCTGTATAACCTCAGACAAGTCCTTAACTCCTCTGGATCCTCTTACTATAACCTCACACCCTGAGGCTGTTGTGTTGTTCAGTTCCCATTGAGTAACAAGTACTAATTAAGGACCTGACGTGGGTCACCACCACAACACTCTCCTTAGGGAGGAACTTCTGATTCCCATTTTACAGATGAACAAACCGACCCTCAGAAAGGTTAAGCAACTTGTTCAGGGTCAGGAGTGAAAGCAGACATACCCAGAGCATGGACAGCACTGTTCCAACCAGACCCTTCACTACCCTCCTCCCCTGCCTGCAGAGGAGACGATTAAAGATATCAAGTGCACCCCCCACATACAGCTGGCTGTCACAGATGACAGCACTTCCCTCCCCACAGCTCTGTAACGGAAATGAAGGGTTATTCACAGGTGTACTAGGAAGCCAGGCCTAGCGGAGAAACCCAAGGGCAGCCTCTCATGTTCCCACAGCTGCTGCTGCAAGGTGGGCACAGGCCCCAGGCCTGGAGCTTCTATCTGGGGAGCCAAGTGCTCACATGTTTTGCTCAAATCCTGGTTATCTCTCACTTACCACCCCTAAATTCAGAGCCCCTTGACAGCCGTGCTCCTGAGTCTAGGCTCAAACCCAGCCTGGGCCACTGAGCCCTTTCCTTCCCCAATCCTTTGGCCTGTCACCTGCTCCCCAATACAAGCACACTTGGGGTCACTCACATCTGAAAGTCTCTATTCGCTTCCTCACCTCACCATACACTATAAGCCCCTAACATCTGGACACCTGCCATCTGGCCGCGTCCCCATCGCTCCCCGACACACACACTTGGGAGCACAGGCCCCTTGCCCTGCTCACCATGCTGCCTGGCTGGGGCCCTCTGTCTGTCTGCAGCTTGAAGGAAGTGGGGACGAGTCCGTGAGAGACCATCTCTGCTGGCTTCCTCCCTGTGTGCTCTGGCCAACTCTCAGGGGAGAGGTTATTAGTGACAGCCCCAGGAGGAGGACAGGCCTGTTGACTTGGTTACAGGGTAGCAGGTAAGCATCACCTGGCCCCAACAGGTAAGCCAGGTTGGGGAATGGGGCTGGTGACCCACACAGGTGTGTAGGCACCTGGGGACACGGTGTCTGCTGCTCACATGGTCCCCTTTCTTGGTGACACTGCTGGGCTAGAAATCAAACCTCTGGGCTCCAACACGACTCTCACTCGTGAGGGCTACAGTGGAAGGATGGGAGCGTGGGGTCTTCAGTAAGCCAGAAATAATGAGTCCTTGGGCAGATGAACATGCTTCAGGGCATTCTGGGTGGAAACCAGAATATCACAGCATACAGGAAGCTGGAATCTGAGTTTAACCCCTCCTCTAATAGGTACCTTAGCACTACTGCTTCCATTTTCTCATCTGTAGAATGGGGAGAGATAGCACAGTGAGGCTCAAACAAGATAAGCTTGCTTTCTTTTCTTAAGATTATTTCTGGGGCAAGCACAATGGCAGACTAACCCCCTGTCTGTGGTGCTGGCATCCTATATGGGCACTGGTTCATGTCCCAGCTTCTCTACTTCCAATTCAGCTCCCTGCTTATGACCTGGGAAAGTATGATGGCTCAAAGCCTTGGGACACTGCACCCATGTGGGAGACTCAGAAGAAGCTCTTGGTTCCAAGCTTCAGATCAATTCAGCTCCAGCTGTTGTGGCCATTTGGGGAGTAATACAGTGGTTGGAAGATCTTTTCTCTCTATTGATCCTGTCTCTGTAAAATATGCCTTACAAATAAAAATAAACTTTTTTTAAAAGATAATTTATTTCTATTTGGTTGAGAAGCAGAGAGACATACACATATAGACATTGGGAGGATGAGAGAGAGCGAGGGGATGAGAGAGAGAGAGAGCAAGAGAAGGATTCATTTCCCAAGTGCCTGTAACAGCCGGGGTTGCATCAGGCAGAACTCGGAGCTGGACCCTCTCTTAGGATCGTCCACGTGGGTGGCAGCCTCTTGATCCATCCCTGCTCCCTCCCTGGGTATGCATTAGCAGAAAGTTGGAACTGAAAGTGGAGCCAAGACTTGAACCTAGGCCCCTTGATAGGGGATGCAGGCATCTCAAGAGGAATCTTGATCACTGTACCAAATGGCCACCCCTGAGATGAACTTTTGGTAGTTAGGCAAGATTGCGGTCAATCTGTCTGGGCTACCAAGATGGTGAGCAAGGGCTCTGGGCTATTCTTCAATGGCTCCCCTTTGTCCACTGCAAGTCCTGGTCCCCTGTGATCTTGGCCAAAATTCCAAATTCAGAACGTGCATTTCTAGCACTTGTACCCTGTTTTGCAGTGGTGTCATTACTATTTATTTTTGTTTTGTGGTTATTTCTTTGTGCTTTTATTCTCTTTTGACTTCTTATTATTTATTTGTTTGTTTATTTTTTTACTTTTATTGCAAAGTCAGATTTACAGAGAGAAGGAGAGACAGAGTTTTGTATCTTCCATCTGCTGCTTCACTCCTAAGTGACCACAATGGCCAGAATTAAGCTGATCTGAAGTAAGGAGCCAGGAGCTTCTTCTAGGTCTCCCACACATGGGTACAGGGTCCCAAGGATTTGGACCATCCTCTGGTGCTTTCCCAGGCCACAAGCAGGCAGCTGGATGGGAAGTGAAGCAGCCAGGACACAAACCAGCTCCTGGCTTGTGCAAGGCAAGGACTTTAGCCACTAGGCTACTGCATCAGGCCCTCTTTAAACTTGCTTTGACAGCTTGTGTTTACTTGTGCATTACAGTTCTTAAGGCAGCTTTACCTCTTATCTTTGAGTCCCTCAGCAATGTGGCAAGGTAGACAAGATGGTCCTCCCTCTCCCATGACGAAAACATGGAAATTGAGGTCTCTAGTGTTTTGTTCAGGATCACATGGGGGATCATTAGTGGTGGAATTAAGATTCGTCAGGGATCGGGCTCTGCTTCATGACTTCCCTCGTGGCAGAGTGCTCACAGCCCACAACCTCTTCCTTTGTCTTCACCTGCACCTTCCAGTGTCATGACCAGCTAACAACACTCCTTGCAGACCCCTCATCTACCCTGCCTCCTCCTAGTTTCATTCTCTTGTTTAACTAATACATTCCTAGTCACACCAGGCTCCTCACCAATTCTGAAATAGTGGCTGTAGAAATACCTGGGTGGGGCTCAGCACCATGGCTCAATTGGCTAATCTTCCCCCTTGAAAGGACCAGCACGATATGGGCACCAGTTCATGTCCCCAGCTACTCTACTTCCTATCCAACTCCCTGCCTGTGGCCTGGGAAAACAGCAGAGAATGGCCCAAAGCCTGGGGACCTTGCACCCATGTGGAAGGCCCAGAAGAGGATCCTGGCTTCAGAATGGCTCAGCTCTGGCCACTGCAGCCCTTTGGGTTGTGACATCTTTCTCTGTCTCTTCTTCTCCCTGTAAATTTTTCTTTTACAAAAAGAAATACCCAGAGGGCCTGTGTTGTTGCATACTGTTTGGAGCAATTGGCTGCAACACCAGCATCCCATCTGGGTACCGGGATTCAAGTCCTGGCTGTTCCACTTCCATTCCAGCTCCCTGATAACGTACCTGGGAAAGTGCTTGAGCCTCTGCACATAAGCGGGAGACCCAGAAGAAGCTCCAGGCTCCTGATTTTGGCCTGGACCAGCCGCAGCCTTTTTAGCCATTGGGAAGTGCATCAAGGAATAGAAGATCTCTCTGTCTTCTCTCATCATATAACTTTACCTTTATAATCTTAGAAAGAAAGAAAGGAAAGAGAGGGGGAGAGAGAGAGAGAAAGAAAGAAAAGAAAAGAAATCAAAGCTCCATCAGGAAACTGTATTTCTGCTACTCCTGCTAATAGCAATTTGAGCCTTAAAGTGTTGCCAGAATTGGCACACAGACCTGTCTTATCTAGTAACCACATCCAGGAAGTAGTTGCTAATTTAGAATCTCAGTCACTTTGGCAAATGATGGAAGTACTATTTGGAGGGTTTTTCTGGGGCCCATCTCATCCTGGTATGCTCAAGAACACCCTAGAATCTCGAGTTGGCTAACTCTCACTTTGGCTGTGAATTGGGATTAGCAAAGCCAGAACACTTTTTCTCTACCACATGGAACCAACCAGAAAACCCAGGGAAGACTCAGTTCACCAGCCACGTGCTGGCTTGGCCGAATTGCCTAAAGTTCAGCAAATATCATTCACATGGAGGAATTTGGGGCGCACTGGGAAGCACTTAAATATTTGCTAGCACTTAAATATGGCCTGGTCATCAGCAATGCTGGGAATTCTTCTCATGGCAGGTGAGTATCTTGTGTTAACGGTAAAAAAAAAAAAAAAAAGGTATTTTAAATGCATTTTAGTACATGAAAAAAATCAGTTGACGTATAGAGGAACAATAATGGGACTCACAGCTGACCTCTCAGAGGAAACGACAGGCCAGAAGATAATGAAGCAATATATTCCAGATTATAAAAGGAGAAAAACTATCAACCCAGAATAATGTACCTAGCAAAGCTTTCCTTTGTCTTTGGAAATGAAATAAATTTTTTTTTATTATTATTATTGGAAAGCCGGATATACAGAGAGGAAGAAAGACAGAGAGGAAGATCTTCCATCCGATGATTCACTTCCCAAGTGAGCCGCAATGGGCCGGTGCGCGCCAATCCAAAGCCGGGAACCTGGAACCTCTTCCGGGTCTCCCACGCGGGTGCAGAGTCCCAATGCATTGGGCCGTCCTCGACTGCTTTCCCAGGCCACAAGCAGGGAGCTGGATGAGAAGTGGAGCTGCCGGGATCAGAACCGGCGCCCATATGGGAACTTGGGGCATTCAAGGCGAGGACTTTAGCTGCTAGGCCACGCCGCCGGGCCCTAAAATTCTTTTTTTAAAAGATTTATTTATTTTTATTATGAAGTCAGATATATAGAGAGGAGGAGAGACAGAGAGAAAGATCTTCCATCCGATGATTCACTCCCCAAGTGATCGCAACGGCCGGTGCTGTGCTGATTCGAAGCCCGGGAACCAGAAACCTCTTTTGGGTCTCCCACGCTGGTGCAGGGTCCCAAAGCTTTGGGCCGTCCTCAACTGCCTTCCCAGGCCACAAGCAGGGAGCTGGATAGGAAGTGGAGTTGCCAGGATTAGAACTGGTGCCCATATGGGATCCCGGGGCATTCAAGACGAGGACCTTAGCTGCTAGGCCATGCCGCCAGGCCCTGACTGTACTTTCAATCCCAGCTTCTAGTTGGTGCACACCTGAGTGGCAGCAGGGATGGCTAATGCAATTTGATTCCCGCACCTGTGTGAGAAAGTTCTGGGTAGAATTCTAGGGTCCTGACTTTGGCCTGGTGTAGCCCCGGAAATTGCAACTTTTGGGGAGTGAACCGTGGATGAAGGATCTATTTTTGCTTCTGTCTCCCTCTTTCAAATGATTAAAAACAATTTCTAAAGTATGTGTAGCAATATAAGAAGCATTCAACACTCTCTATTTTAAAAGATTTATTTATTTACTTCTTTGAAAGGCAGAGTTTAGACAGAGGGGAAGAAACAGAGAAAGATCTTCCATCTGTGAAATTACTCCCCAAATGGCTGTATCAGCTGGAGTTGAGTTGATTCAAAGCCAGGAGCCAGGAGCTTATTCTGGGTCTCCCACATGAGTTGCAGGGGTCCAAGGACTTAAACCATCCTCTGCTCAGGCACATTTTTTTCCCAGGCACATTAGTGGGGAGCCAATTGGAAGTGGGACAGCCAAGCAGCACCTATATGGGATGCCAGTCCTGCAGGCAGCTGCTTTCTCTGCCATGCCACAGTGCTGTCCCCCAGTCCACGCTCTTAGCTCCTTCAGTACTAGTGAGGGCCTGCTCTGTGCCCAGCACCATTGCAAATTTCAGGGGTGCCATGGTGGACTGAAAACCTATGATCCTGCGGAGCACACGCTTTTGTGGGGTAGACAGCCTGCCAACAGCCAAGAACGTTTGAGAGGGCAACTAGCATGAGAAGAAAACAAAGCAGGATATTAGGGTAGAGAGAGCTGGGAGGGCTGCCCTTTCATGCTGAACATGGAGTGTGCCAAGAAGGTGACATTTTCATGGGCTAATGATGTGTCAGCCCAGCCATGATGTGGAAAGCAGTGCTCTGGGCAGAGGGAAGGGCAAGTGTAAAAATTCACAGGGAGGGGCAAATCCTGCTCATTCAAGTAAAGAGATGTATCAGAGCCAATGGTCCTTGGAAGGGCAATGGTGTGATTAGGTGCAGTGGAGGCACTTCAACAAGTGTTGTTGCTCAGTTTGTGTGTTAGAGCAACTACTGCAGCTGCTGTCTGGAGGACGCGCTGTAGAGGTTCCAAGCTAGAAACAGTAAGCTGGCTGAGAGGCTGTAACTGGGGGCCGGCATTGTGGGACAGCAGCTTAAGCCACCACTTAAGACCCTGGCATTCTAGACCTGAGTGCCTGCTTCAAGTCCTGGTTGCTCCACATGCAATTGAGTTTCCTGCTAATATGCATAGGAAGGCAGCAGAAGCTATACTCGGTACTTGCAACCCTGCCACTCATGTGGGAGACCAGGATAAAGTTGCTGGCTCCTGGGCTTTGGCCTGGCCCATCTGAGAAGGGAACCAGTAGCTAGAAGATTCATCTTTCTCTCCACAACCCAGTCTTTTGCCTTTCATGTAAATAAATAGATACATCTTTTAAAAAGAATAACTGGATGGGGCAGTCTGTGTCATTTTAACTTGTGTGTGGTGGGTGCCAGGTCTGTGAGCACCAAGGGCTAGGAGTCTGGTGGGGACAGGTCAGACAGCTCTGGGCAGTAATGGCTCAGTGGCATGCTTGTGGGGGCTCAGTAGGTGGACTTGCAGGAGGGTCTGAGGTATGGCAAGGTGAGAGCATGTGGGGAATGAGGGCTCACATGCAGGATTGGTGGTCTGACTGTATAGTGCAAGTGTCAGAACTGGGCTTTCTCAGTGGAAAGGACAGAACAGTGGATGGCAGTCCCAGATGCCCGTGGAGGATATTGAAGCCCATTGGGGTCTACAGAGGACATCTGGTACCATAGGAGAGGAAGAAGGGCAGAAAAATTGGACAACTACCCCAATCAAGAGATGATAGCAAATATCTGGGCAAACGGAGACTCTAAGATCTACAGTGTCAGCCAATGGATGTTAGAAGGATTTCTTCATCATTGGATCAACAAGACTGACAGCATTTCAGTGGTCAGAAGCAGCCAGGGTGAGAGATAGAAGCAAAGAAGGGAAAATTGTAAGGAAGAAGGGATCAGCTGTGTTAAAACATGCCATGAGAGGGCGAGGAAGATGAAAACAGAGATTTGGCCTTGAGTTGCAAGATGGACCTCAACACTGGCATCCCATATGGGCTCTAGTTTGAGTTCCACCTGATCCATTTCTATTTTTTTACACCTTTTTTTTAAAAAAAAGGATTTATTTATTTTTATTGGAAAGTCAAATATACAGAGAGAAGGAGAGAGAGAGGAAGATCTTCCGTCTGGTAGTTTACTTCCCAAGTGGTCACAATCAGTAGAGCTGTACCGATCCGAAGCCAGGAGCCTGGAGCCTCTTCCAGGTCTCCCATGCAGGTGCAGGGTTCCAAGGCTTTGGGCCATCCTCCACTGCTTTTCCAGGCCACAAGCAGGGAACTGGATGGGAAGTGGGGTGGCCATGATTAGGACTGATGCACATATGGGATCCCAGTGCATGTAAGGTGAGGACTTCAGCCGCTAGGCTGCTGTGCCGGGCTTAGTGCTCCATTTCTGATTCAGCTCCCTGCTAATGCACCTGGGCAAGTTGCAAAAGATGGTCCAATGGTCAGTGTGATGGCTCAACTGCCTAATCCTTCACCTACAAGCACCAGCATCCCATATGGGTGCCCCTTTGTATCCTGGCTGCTCCACTTCTCATCCAGCTCCCTCCTTGCAGCCTGGGAAAGCAGTAGAGGATGGCTCAAATCCTTGGTCACTTGCACTACATGGATACCTGGAAGAAGCTCCTGGCTTCTGGCTTCAAATCAGCTCGACTTTGGCCACTGTGGCCACTTGGGAGGTGAACCAGCAGACGGAAGATCTTTTTCTTTGTCTCTCTGTAAATCTGCCTTTCTAAGAAATAAATAAATCTTAAAAAAAAGAAAAAAGAAGGATGACTTAAGTGCTTAGCCCGCCATTGCATTTGTGGAGTGAATCATTTATGGAGTGAATTAGAGCACAGATGAAAGCTCTCTTTCTCTAACTCTGCATTTCAAAAGACACATATATCCCTTTTTTTTTTTTTTTAAAGAACATCTCAATGAGCATGCTCCATCTCAACAGAACCCAGCTTGCCAAATGGCATGGAGTGCAGACCCAGAGACAATGACAACAGGGCCAGCCCTGTGTAAAGGCTGTGCTCTGAGGACAGCTGCCCCGTGCTCTAGTCTAGGAAAGCTAGACTGGACCACAGCTCTGCTTTACCCATATGGGGACATTTTTTAAAAGATTTATTCATTTTTATTGGAAAGGCAGATATACAGAGAGGAGGAGAGACAGAGAGGAAGATCTTCTGTCCATTGATTCACTCCTCAAGTGGCCACAATGGCTGGAGCTGCGCCGATCTGAAGCCAGAAGCCAGGAGCTTGTTCCAGGTCTCCCACGCGGGTGCAGGGTCCCAAGGCTTTGGGCCGTCCTCAATTGCTTTCCCAGGCCACAGCAAGGAGCTGGATGGGAAAGAAAGCTGCCGGGATTAAAACTGGCACCCATAGAGGATTCCAGCATGATCAAGGTGAGGACTCTAGCCACTAGGCTATTGTACCAGGCCATCACACCAGGTCCACATGGGGACTCTAAATCTTGAGGACTTTGCTTTCCTGCCCCAAAAGGAAGGTGAGTCTCTGAAACAGGCTGGGAAAGATGGGATAACAATGAATAAAGAGGGTCAGAGAATAATCCAAACAGAGGGCAGCCCAGCAGACAGCCACATACTACAGGGTGGGCAGCCCGGAGGGCGATGCTGTCGGCTGGAGTAAGGAAGGCTGACATCATTTTTTTAAGTCTACAGTTAGATGAATGTCTAAGAGCTTTTGATCTGAAATTGTAGATCATTATTGATACACTCATCCAGAACTTATGGCTGTAATTTGTAGGATCTCTGTATATTCTGAAGTGCTGCCTAAACACACACACACACACACACACACACACACAGGCAGATGCACAAACTCTATTTCACTAAAAACATACCTGGCACATCTCTCCCAGCACGCTTGTCTTCTCCACTCTCTTTCTCATTCATTCTTTTTTTTTTTAAGATTTATTTATTTTATTGGAAAGTCAGATATACAGAGAAGAGGAGAGACAGAGAGGAAGATCTTCCGTCTGATGATTCACTTTCCAAGTGACCACATCAGCCAGTGTTGTGCCGATCCAAAGCCAGGAGCCAGGAATTTCTTCCAGGTCTCCCATGTGTGTGTAAGTTCCCAAGGCTTTGGGCTGTCCTTGACTGCTTTCCCAGGCCACAAGCAGGGAGCTGGTTGGGAAGTGGAGCTGCCGGGATTAGAACCGGCACCCATATGGGATCCCAGCATGTTCAAGGCGAGGACTTTTAGCCATTAAGCCACTGTGCCAGGCTTGCTTTCTTTCTTTTCCTTCCTTCCTTCCTTCCTTCCTTCCTTCCTTCCTTCCTTCCTTCCATCCTTCCACATTTTATTCATTTTACTTGACACAGTTACACAGCCAGGGAGAGATAGAGAAAAGCAATCTTCCGTCTTCTGGTTCCACTGGTTTATTCCCCAGATGGCTGCAAGGACCAGAGCTAGGCCAGCCTAAAGCTGGGAGCCAGGAGCTTTTCCCAAATCTCTCACATGGGTAGAAGAACCCAAGTACTTGGGCCATCTTCTGCTGCTTATCCATGCACACAGGAGGCTGGATCAGAAGTGAAACAGCCAGAACACGAGCCAGTGCCCATATGTGATGCCAACACCACAGACTGAAGCTTAACTTGCTATGCCACCTCACTATCCCCTGTCTTCTCCAGTCTTCCCAGCAAGGGAGCCTTCCCAGGGTTAACAACCTCTGAGCACCCAGGGTACCACGAATGGGTGACAAGGGCTGAGCATAGGAGGTCAAAGGGTCATGAGCAGGACTGTGATGAATCAGAGGAAGCCAGTTGCCCATCTGAAGGAGGAGCTTCCTGCCAGCTCCATCTGAAGCTGCTGTGTGAGTTTCCTGTTATTGCCCTAACAACCTGCTGCAACCTAAGCCCAAACAGGGGGCATTCTCTTGTTAGGAGCTGAATGTTGCAGGCAGGCTACCAACTTCCTGGAGAACCTGGGGCAGCATGCGTTCCTTACAGTCTTCCTCTTCCTCCTCCTTTTTCTTCTAAGATTTATTTGTATTTTAAAGGTAGATTTACAAGGAGAAAGGTCTTCTATCCACTGGTTCACTCCCCAAATGGCCACAATAGCTAGAGCTGAGCCGATCTAAAGACAGGAACCAAGAGGTTCCTCTAGGCCTCCCATGCAGGTGCAGGGCCCCAAGGCTTTGAGCCATCCTCCACTGCTTTCAAAACCACAAGCAGGGAGCTGGATGGGAAGCTGAGCATCCAGACAATGAACCATATGTTCATACGGGATGCTGGCTATTGGAGGTGGAAAATTAGCCCATTGAGCCATTGCACTGGCCCAGTCTGTTCTGATCAGACCCTCTTGCCCATATGTACACTTGTTACATGGAAATGTGAGTCTGATAGGGCCAGTTTTTCAAGGTAGGTAGGTAAGAAACCTGGAATGACACCTGACTATGTGGAAGAGGATTAAATGCCACAGGCCAACCAGAGCGTGCCATCGCCGTGAAAGCGGCTCCCAAGGCTGGCTCTGGGCTGCAATCCAGGAATTTGATGTTCAATCACCAGCTGGAAAGGATGCCTCATTTTGCCTAGACTGTGTAAACCAGATGGCTTATGTGCAACACCTGCTTCTCTCCCAGGCAGTTAACCTTTAGCTTTGTGCTCAGCAGGGTTGCCCACAGGTCAGCCCCAGTAAAAGTCCAGAGGAGTTGCTAAGGGGCCTCTTCTGGCAGCAGCTTCCTTGCAAGAACTTGTTGTCTCATCTGAGAATGCTGGAGAAGCAACACCCTCAGGGGGAGCCCTATGGGAAGGTGAGGGCATGGGCACCTCCAGATGCCTCATGGGGTGACCCACTGTGCCTCGTTACTACCTCTGGGTAACCAGTTGAAGCTGTGAGTGCATGGCATGCCAGGTCCCAGGAATCCTCCTGGTCAATCTTCCAACGTGGGCGTGGTTTCGGGAATACTCTGATATGAAGACAAATCCTGACATTTTCACAGTCGATATATTATGAGGATCAAAACGAAACAGGGGGCTTCTGAAGAGGACATGTGGCCTCCAGTCTGCCAAGTTGCAACTTTACTCTTCTTACTATTCTCCCCTAAACGCAGGCAGTGAAACCATCCCTCTGACATGCACCTGCATGCCATGCGTGCCAAGCACCATGCGACCAATTAGATGGATAAGGTTCAGTCCTTACTGTCAACAGCTTGCCATGTAGGCAGATGGCCATACAAAAAAATCTAACTGCAGAGCCTAGCGCAATGGCTCAATGGCTAATTCCTCACTTTGCAAATGCTGGTATCCCATATGGGTGTCAGCTCATGTTGTGGCTGCTCCACTTTCCTTCCAGTTCCCTGCCTATGGCCTGGGAAAGCAAACAGAAGATGACCCAAAAGCCTTGGGACCCTGCACCCATGTGGGAAGCCTGGAATAAGTTCCTGGCTCCTGTTTTTAGATTGGCTCAGTTCTGGTCGTTGCAGCCCCTTAGGGAGTGAACCAGTGGATGGAAGCTCTTTATCTCTGTACAATCTTTTTTTTTTTTTTAAAGATTTATTTATTTTATTACAGTCAGATATACAGAGAGAAGGAGAGACAGAGAGGAAGATCTTCCATCCGATAATTCACTCCCCAAGTGAGCCGCAACGGGCCGGTGCTGTGCCGATCCGAAGCCGGAAACCAGGAACCTCTTCCAGGTCTCCCACACGGGTGCAGGGTCCCAAAGCATTGGGCCGTCCTCGACTGCTTTCCCAGGCCACAAGCAGGGAGCTGGATGGGAAGTGGAGCAGCCGGGATTAGAACCGGCGCCCATCTGGGATCCCGGGGCTTTCAAGGCGATGACTTTAGCCGCTAGGCCACGCTGTCGGGCCCGATCTCTGTACAATCTTACCTTGATCTGCCTTTCCAATAAAAATAAATAAATCACTTTTTTAAAATCTAACTTTAGCACAGAGTGAACCAAGTGCTCTAAGGACCCAGACAGCCACTTACACAGGGCTATTCAGGGCACACACATGTCCTTAAATTCCTGAGGTCTTCACACCAGAAGTTGTTATAGCAGTTTTACAACAAAGGGCCAAGAGGGATGGGCATTTACCTAAGCTAGCTCAGGCCTCTAACTATATCCATTCTACTCAGGGTTGGGGGAGCCCAAGAGAGAAATCAATGGGAAAGAAGGTGTGCCAGCCACCATGTGTCCTGAAATGACCATGGCTTCTGCCTACAGGTAGGCCCCAACCTCCTTTCCCCTCAAGAAGCCTCACTGGATGCCCCTGTCAGTTTTGATTTTATGAATGAATCATGTTTTCCCAACCAAATGGCAAGTTTCCCCCTGGGGGTGGAGAGACCTTATCAGATTTCACTGCATTCATCTCTTATGCCTTTCCTTTCTTAAATGCCAACTAGCTACTTTGTTGGTAGAAAACTGCCATGCACCAGTGCTGATATGGAATGGTGCCAAGTTGTCAGGTAGCCCTGGCCTGGGGCGGGCAGAGAGGCAGGCAAAGCCTTTCCAAGTGATGACTAGCCTGGGAGACAGGTTTCTCAAACACTCAGGGCACCGCCTGGTGGATTTCCCCAGCAGAGGGAGGTGGTTAGAAAGTGTTAAACAAGTTGGACTACACAGAAGCAGCCAGACTTGTAAAAAATAGGAATGAAAGCAGATAAAAAGAGTCGATGTGTGGCTTAGCAAGTTAAACCTCAGTATGCAGTGCCAGCACCTGATATGGGCATGAGCTGGGTCCTGGCTGTTCCACTTCCAATCCAGCTCCGTGCAAATGCACCTGGGAAAGCAGCAGAGGAAGACTCAAGCTCTTGGGCCCCTGCTCCAGCTGTTGCTGCCATTGGGAGAGTGAATCAGCAGCTGGAAGATCTCTCTCTGTGCCTCTCCTCTTCCTGAAACTCCACGTTTCAAAGAAAAACATTTTTTAATGAAAAGCAGAAAGGAGTTGCGATGTGGCTTGCACCTTCATACATCTCAGATAGAAAGAGAAAGGCCACGTTAGCCGTGATACTAACACATTTGACTTTCTTTTGAGTCAATAAACATCGTGTCAACTCACCAGTCTACTCCTAGGATTGAAAAACTCTCCTCTTAGTGGGTGAAAACGCCAAGGACTCAGTTACTAGTTACTTTCTCAAGGTCAAACAGGGCAGTCTGGATGAGAAGCCCGGTCCTGAGGGCTCTGGGGGCAGCGCGCCTCGCGGGCCAGGCGGCCGGAGGAGATGGCTGGTGGCCGGGCGAGGCTAATAGTGACGCCGGCGGTGACGGGCCCCCTGGCCGGTGGGCCGGCAAGGAGCAGCAGCTTCCCGGCCTCGGCCCTCGCAGACGGGTTGCGGAGCTTAGTCTGTGGGAAAATCCAAGAGGGACGGGCACCCTGGGGCTCAGGCTGTGCAGCGCCCGGTCCTCGGTCGCCCTCAGGTGGGGGCGAAGGCCTGTTGAGTCGACCGGGGACCCGCAGGCAGCGTGTGGCGGGCAGGGGCTCCCCGGAGGCCGGCCGGAGCCTCCAGGGAGCGAGGGCGGACAGAGCCCCGGCGAAAGCCAGCTGCCGCCGTCTCGAAAAGTCGACCTCAACCGCAGTCGGCCTAGATCAGAACACCTGGAAGATCGGCGTCCCCATGGATCAGGTGCCGGCGAGGTGCGCCCCTTCACCGCACCCTACGTGCCAGCTGCGGACCTCTGGGACCCGGAGTGTCGACCCAAAACGGGCAACAAAGGGTTAAAGTCCGGGTCGCAGCTCGGAACCCCAACACGACAGGTGAGGCCCCCCTACCCGGCGCGGCGGGGAGGAGGAGCCCCGGCCCAGCTTATTTAGGGAGAAGGCGCGGTTAACAGGATGCCAAGCCCCGGCAGGGGAGTGGCGCACATGGGCCCGCCCCTTGAGTATAAGAGCGGTGCGGCACTGCAGCTAGCGCAGTTCTCACCGAGATCCGTCACCCCGACTCTACGTGAGACACAAAGCTCGGACTCACCATGGTGAGTGCGGCCCAGTCGGCTTCCTGTCCGACCCCGGATTGCTCCAGTCCTTCGGGGGACTCTCTTCTGTGGGGATGCTCGGGGCCTGTACCTGGCGCTCCCGATCTGGAGGGGGTGCAAGGGTGTCTCACCTTGCCCCAACCCCCGCTCCTGGCGACTTTGGCTGCGCTAGGATGGTCGCCTTCACGGGGTAGGGGGCCGGGATGGTCACTAGCAAAGAGGGGTCCTCCTAGCCACCCCCTCCGGCTTCACCCAGCATGTGTGCCCCAATCGGGGTCACGCGGCCCCGTGCCCTGTCCTCTCTGTGGGCCATGATCTGCTTGGCTGCCCACCCCCGCTCCCTGGGACTGCCCGAACCTGTGCTTGGCGCCAGAAGACAGAAAGGGGTCAGGGTCCTTAGAGGCGGGGCGCATCCCCTTTTCCTCTGACTGTGGGAGCATCCCTCCTCCCCAGAGCGGGGCCCCCATACCCCTCGCGCGCTTGGTGACTCAGCACCCCGCTTCTGGGCCGGGAGGGATGGCGGGAATGGGGTTCGCCCTCGTGAGGCGCGCGGGCCCCTCTCCAGTGCTCCAGCCGGAGCGCAGAGTGCGCGGACAGACGGGCAGGGACAGTTGGCGCAGGAGCGACAGCCAGGTTGGGGGAAGGGAGGAGAGGTGTGTGTAGTGGGGGAGGGAGGTATTTATAGCTCGAGAGCGGGGGCTGAAACCCAATCCCTACTTTTGGCTGGGATTTAACTGGAATGGCTCCGGAGGGAGAGCGGATGTAGGGGCCCCCAGAGTGCAGGATGGCGCTCACTCTGCCCCGGGGCCAAGGCAGGTTACCTCTGGGGCCTTTCCGCAGGTTCCGCTTCCTTTTCTGGGCATTTAGAAACCGTCATCGGGGCCATTTCGTTGTGGGTTGGAGGAGCGAGGGAGGCTGGCGGGTCCTGCAGACTTGGTGCTTCGCGAGTGAACTGGGACACTAAGCAGGAGAGCCTAAGGCAGGAGCAGTGGCTCTGGGTGCCCACGCAACCCGCTGCTGCCCAACCCCTGCTTAACAGTAGGATGGTTGCTATTTCCGTGGGCGCTGCCTGTGCAGTGGATGAAGAGGGTGAAGCCACCCCGGGGGCGGAGGCGGAGGTGAGGAGAGCAGCCAGATGGGACTGATTCCTCCCATGAACCAGATGGGTTTTAAGGGGGGGAGCACCCTGGTGGCCAGTGTTGGGGGAGAGCAGTGCTGATGCCAGATGGAAAGACTGACACTTCAGCAGCCTGTGGGTAGAAAGGGTTGTAGGGAAACCTAGTTATTCACCTACAGAAGGATCCAGGAGAAGGGAGGCCATGAACTCCAAGCTCTGGAAGAGCTCCTGCCCCTCGCCAGGCTCCAGAGAAGCCCCGTGTCTTTGGACAGCTGTGTCATGCCTGCAGCGCCTGCTTGTCGTTGCACGTGCCCTCTCCGTCGTCCTCCCCTGTGTCCTGTGAATGCAGCAGGGGTCATGTGGAGCCATGGCTCTTACTTGATAAGGAGGCTAACGAAAGGATTGGCCAGGCCTACTGGCTGCCTGCCATTGGGGTGTTCTGTGTGTAGGCGATCATGGGTAGGTTGCCAACCTCTGGAAGGGCGTCAGCCAGCCTACCCTAAGATTCCATTCTTGCCAGCAGTCATTTTGGCTGGTAGGTAACCGGGTGAGAGAGGGGCCTGTGAGCTGAGAGCTTGTGAAAGTGGGAACTTATTACTGTCTCCTCTCTCTCCTTCAGCGCGAATGCATCTCAGTGCATGTGGGGCAGGCAGGTGTCCAGATGGGCAATGCCTGCTGGGAGCTCTACTGTCTGGAGCATGGGATTCAGCCTGATGGGCAGATGCCCAGTGACAAGACCATTGGTGGAGGGGATGACTCCTTTACCACCTTCTTCTGTGAAACCGGCGCTGGCAAGCATGTGCCCCGGGCAGTCTTTGTGGACCTGGAGCCCACTGTCATTGGTGAGAAGCAGCGGAGTAGAGGGGAGGGAATAGAACCAAGCTGGGGGTGAGGAGTCACTCAAAGCTTCTCTGGAAAGAATGTCTAGAGTCTCCTAGCCTCCCCCCAAACCCCTGTAAATTCCTAACCCTGTTGGAAGCTGACCTCCGGGTTACTCCCTCCCCCGCCCCACCCCCACTCTACTACCTCAGACTGGCAGGAGGATGAACCTTCCCATTCATCTGACCACAGCTGCCAGCCAGGGAAGGGAGGTCCTTGTGGGTTTTGACCCAACAGTGTGTGGTTTGTGCCCTGCCAGATGAGATCCGCAATGGCCCATACCGCCAGCTCTTCCACCCAGAGCAGCTCATCACTGGCAAAGAGGACGCAGCGAACAACTATGCCCGTGGGCACTACACCATCGGCAAGGAGATCATCGACCCTGTGCTGGATCGTATTCGCAAGCTGGTAAGAATTTGGCATGGGAGGGAGGGAGACAACACTAGAGGTCAAGAACATTTTCAGATCAACGACAGGGTATGATGCCCCTACAAGAGACTCCTCAGCTTTTGCTCTAATGTCTGAGATATCTTAGGCTTTATGGAGCCAGAGGGAGAGCTCAACAGCTACCCCACCCACAATCTCACATTGTTTTCCTTCTTGCCTTTCAGTCCGACCAGTGCACGGGACTTCAGGGCTTCCTGGTGTTCCACAGCTTTGGAGGCGGCACTGGCTCTGGCTTCACCTCACTGCTCATGGAGAGGCTTTCCGTTGACTACGGCAAGAAATCCAAGCTGGAGTTCTCCATCTATCCAGCCCCACAGGTGTCCACCGCAGTGGTTGAGCCCTACAACTCCATTCTGACCACGCATACCACCCTGGAACACTCAGACTGCGCCTTCATGGTGGACAACGAGGCCATCTATGACATCTGTCGCCGCAACCTGGACATAGAACGCCCTACATACACCAACCTCAACCGGCTCATCAGCCAAATCGTCTCCTCCATCACAGCTTCCCTGCGCTTCGACGGGGCCCTCAATGTGGACCTGACGGAGTTCCAGACCAACCTGGTGCCCTACCCCCGCATCCACTTCCCCTTGGCCACCTATGCGCCAGTCATCTCTGCTGAGAAGGCCTATCATGAGCAGCTGTCTGTGGCAGAGATCACCAACGCCTGCTTCGAGCCGGCCAATCAGATGGTGAAGTGTGACCCCCGGCACGGAAAGTACATGGCCTGCTGCCTACTGTACCGTGGAGATGTCGTGCCCAAGGATGTCAACGCCGCCATCGCCGCCATCAAGACCAAGCGCAGCATTCAGTTTGTAGACTGGTGCCCCACAGGCTTCAAGGTTGGCATCAATTACCAACCACCCACTGTGGTGCCTGGGGGTGACCTAGCTAAGGTGCAGCGTGCCGTGTGCATGCTGAGCAACACAACTGCCATCGCGGAGGCCTGGGCCCGCCTGGACCACAAGTTCGACCTGATGTATGCCAAGAGGGCATTTGTGCACTGGTATGTGGGTGAGGGCATGGAGGAGGGTGAGTTCTCTGAGGCCCGGGAGGATATGGCTGCCCTGGAGAAGGATTACGAGGAGGTGGGCATCGACTCCTATGAGGACGAGGATGAGGGTGAAGAATAGACAGCTGCCCGAAGCCTGTTCATTTATTACAAAATACTTTCAAAATAAAGTCTCCTTGCACGGTTTGGTGTCCGTGTGTGTGTGTTTAGCTTCTGCTGCTACTTTCTCCTGTTGTCCTTATCATTTGCTTCTCGTGACCCTTTTCCATCATACGGCTGAAGGTGAGACCTGCGGATGGGCCCTCACAGGGCCCTGTAAGTATGACCCTACGGACCTTGAGGTAAGGTCTTATGAGCACTCAAGACAGGGAAAAAAATTAGGCCCAAATCCTGCACCTGCCAGTGTTGCCAATCACTGAAAGACACCATCTTCACCCTAAGCAGGAGTTCTGTCTGAAAGTTGTATTGCTACTGTTTCCTGAGGCTTCTGCATTCACCAGCTCTGGAGGCAAAGGTTGGCTCAAGCTCCTCTGCCCATTAGAGGGATTTGGGATTGGGGCTGGGCAGGCCAGTGTTCCTGGGCATACCGCCAGTCATAAGCTTTGGGGGAAGGGGATGAGAAGGAACAAGGGCCACCTCCTGGAGTTGTTTGTGCAACTACAATTCACAGCAGCTCTGCAGAGCTCACTGGCTGGCCGGCTGCTTTGCTCAGGCTGTGCCATTAAGTCAGGCTGTGTGCCTCTGTGCTTTCCTTCAGGCTTCAGATTCCAGGCTAGCTGGTGGAAGCCTTCTGCCAGGGCCCCCCAGGGAAAATTTCAACCTAGCTAATAGGCACCCCAGGACCCACCTGACGTCAGTGTGTGGAGGGGGCTGGGAGGCATGGCTTAGGGGAGGAAGTCTCCCTCACTAGAATTAGATATATCAACCCTACCCTTGGCTCTCCCTCCCTGGTGACTTGGGGACAGGGACGCAGTGCCCTTCCCGGAGGAACAAGTTCCAAGCTCAGCTAAGACCAGGCCCCTGTTTACTTATCAGAGAAGGCAGGAAGTGGCTGCTGGATTCTGCCATGCCACACTGGCCTCATTAATCATTAACCATGTGTGAGCCAGAACCTGGGGGAGGGGGAGTGGAATGGGGCAACCGCTCCACACACACCCCTGCCCCCAGGCTGAGGATGGGAGACCTGTTGTGTAGCTCCAGAGCTTCCTCAGGTGTCCCCACCCAAATGCTCTTACCTGGCAAACCGGCTGGGCTGCTTTGACTAAGCTACCCATCCCGGGAGTAAAGGAAAGAAGGAACTGGCTGAGAACTTTCATGGCGCCCTGGCCCCAATTCTTGGCATAGATGACAGACAGCAAAAGCCACAGCAGCTTTCAGCTTTTGACTATGATGAGATAGAAAAAATGCCCATAGCCAACTAGTCAGATCTAAGGTAAGAACACCTGCCCCCTTACTAGGAATGTAAAGTCACACCAACTGCTGACTCTAAGGCTTCTCTTGGAACCTTCTCTCCAGGAACACAGAGACTAACAGCCACTCCGACCTGCTTCACTTTATTCTTCTGTTGATACATTCTCCTGCTCCCAGACTTGGAGGCAGAACATGATGTGAATTAAGCAGTCATGCTTAGACCCAAGTAGCACATTCTCTCGGCTTCCCTTCTCCTTCCTCCATGCCCACCCCTGAAGAAGTCAGGCCCCTTGATTGGGCTGGGGAATTAGGAACCCTGGGTGTTAAGAGAGCAGAGGAAAAGATGTGAGATTGAGATGACTGTCCCCACCCCAGCTCCTAACTATAGAAGAGTGATCCTGAATAGAACAGATGGAGATTCCATTGCAGGATAGGAGCCTCTTCCCAAGGCACGAGAGGGGCCACCTTCTCAATGCAGACACTGGGCTGTTCAGATCTGGGTAGTGTGCTGGCCAAGCGCTGTGGGCTGCAATGCCTCCAACTGACTGAGGAGGAGAGGGACATGAGGGCGCTGCTGTGGGTCCACAGTCATCATGGAAGCCAGCAGCTGCCGCAATGCTGATGAATGCCTGTGGGGGAAGAGGCTCAGGGTGAGTAGAAGACACCTATAATGTGGCTAAGGGTAGCTGAGTAGGCGAATGCCATGGAGGCCTCTGAAAGGCTCAGGCCCCTCTTCTTGTTTTCACCTGGGGCTCTGTGGAATGCTGAGTTGGTTCTGCACAGCAAGGGCCACGCTGTCACCCTTCTGGAACACCATGTCATACGGACCTTCCCCAAACATCATGGCATAAAGCACACAGCCTAGGGACTAAACATGAACTTGATTAGTCCCTGAGAGAGGATCAATGGAAATGATTTTCCCTTTTGTGGTGAGAGGAGCCTACACAAGCTAAAAAGAACACATGGCACTCCCAGGACTCGGGGAAGCTAGAGGCTTCTGCAGCCCTTACCGGATGGGAGTTGGACCACTTCCTGAATTGAGTACAGTGTCAGTAACAGTTCCCAGGAAGGAAGTTGAAAGGGATGGCAACACACTGGTTCCTGAGGCTTCTTGCAACAGAAACCAAAGACCTACTTACAGAGTCACACCCCTCCCCATGCAGATCACCCCACCCCCCCATGCTCCTCACCCAGACATCAGTGCGCTCATCAATAACACAGTGACTCTGCACGGAGAAGAGCTCTGGGGCCCGGTAGGAGATGGTGCACCGCTGGGCTGCCCAGTCCTACAATAGGAACCGAGCTCAAAAAATAGGGCACAGGCCACAATCAAGGGGCCAAATGTGGCTGTGTGACATTAGAGGCAGGGATGCAGAACAGGTGGGTACAGGGACTCAAAGGCTCTTACTTGCAGGGTCAGCGCCTGGCGGGATCCCTCCACATGGATGCACGCTTGGTTCATGGAACCCAAGTCCATTAAAACTGGCTGCCCTTCATCTCCAAGCAAGATGTTGGTGGGTTTCAGGTCTCTTGCAGGGAAGTAGAAAGGACACATAAGCCAGAATCCCAGGGAACCAAAGAATAAAACAAAAATTCCAGGGGCTGTCTCTTGGAAGAAACACAGAGACGCACCCTGTTTCTCGTGAGGCTCTTGCTCTTGGCCCCACAAGAACATGGGGCCCTGCCACTGACCTGTGGGCATAACCCTTGGCATGAATGGCCTCGAGGCCTCTGCAGATGCCCAGCAGTAGCTGAAGAATTTGATCCTCAGTCAGGAAGTTGCCTTTGTCCTTGAGCCTTTCAATCTCAGTCCACAGTGTACCCCTCTGCAATACAAGTTTTCCCACAGCAAGGGTGGGATGAGGTGGATGTTTCTGGAACTTCTCGTCTCTGGGTTCTGCTCCTTTCCCTCTGACCCTCCCCCTCCAAACACACACACTGACCCCAAACCCCAGTCACATGGACTTCCTCTAAAGCTCAAAGCCCAAGTGGCCAAATCAGGGCATGGCCCCTGCTTCCCAACTTGCTGGAGTGTTCACACAGGCCCCCTGGTAGGCAGCTCTCTCCATAGCCAGGAATATTTCTGACCTTAAAGAAGGGCAGCAGCAGCCAGGCCTCATGCTTGGCATCCCGCTCCCTCAGACAGTAGGCCACAAGGCGCAGGATGTTGGGGTGATGGAAGAGGCGATGCATGTCTGCTTCTCGCTGGGCGTCCTCTCGGTCTTGCTGCTCATGACACAGGATTCGCTTCAGGGCGTAGAAGTGTCCATCATGTAACCCCTCCACTAGGTCCACATAGCTGAACCCGCTGTGGGCCAAAGGGTCAGGGAAGGGCCATGGTCATCCCCCACCTGTCTCTGATGTGGGGGGTAGACGGCAAGGAGGTGGCTCTTCCATTCAGTCAAAACCCTCCCAAAGACGTGGCTGTAAAAGAAGCTTGAAGCTCCTCAAGAGGGGGCATAGGAATCCCTGAGGTCCCGTGGCCCTAAGGTAGGGCTGTGGACATGCACGCAGTGCTTAGGAACCAGGCACCACACAGGACATTCAAAATTCATTATCTCATCCACTCCTCCCAACTCCATCAGCTGGGTGTGATAAGCATCTCCATCAAGCAGACAGTTGAGGGCTCATCAAGATCACATCGCATGGTTCTAGGAGGTTCCAGAACCTGCTTTCTAAACTACCAAGCAGCTAGGAAGGGTCAGGTGAGCTAAATGACTGGGTGAAAAAAAAATCCTGAGCCCCCGAGTCTGTGCTGGACGTTGCTGTCTGGGGCTTCGGTGATTTCCAAAAACTCACCCTTCCCCCAGCTTCTGGATGAAGAGGTAGCGCTTATTGTCAATGAGGACAGTTCCCCGGGAGCAGATACAAAGCGCGTGGCCCATGATGTCTCCAACATCCTCCTCAAGGACGAGCTGAAGCTGCTAAGGGACGTGTCCAGGGTGAGAGAGCTCTTCTTCCAGGCCAGGCGCGGCGGGCCCAGAGGTTCATGCTGGAAGGAAAACAACGGCAGGGTCGCGGCTCCAGCTCGATCCTTCCAACCGCTGAAGGATCAAGGCGGAGCGTTCAGACCCAGGTCTCAGACCCTAGATTTCCGTCTAAAGAAAAAGGGTCCTGGCCACGCCAGCTCCGAAAAGCCTGGAGTCAGGTGCCTCAAAGCCTCACGCAGCTTCCTCCAATCCCAGCCCGCCTTTGGGCGGCCCCTTTTCCCGAGCCCGTGGGGCCGCGCACAGGAGGGAGGGAACAGGGTAGTTCCCGAGGACGCGCGGGCTTCCGGCCCACCGCTTGTAGAACCCAGTCCCAGCCTCGGAACACAGAGTCAGCAGTCCACTAGCCGGACCTCCTCACACTGACCTGGCTAGGGAAGGAACGCAGCCAGAAACCGGAAACAGTGATTACATCATCAATCCGCGCCAATGTAACGGCCCGTGGTATCCTAGCAACTGCTGGGCTTCGAGAGGATGTCGGGGTGTGGAACTAAGAGGCCGGAGGCGGGCTAGACCTGCCGGTGGACGGGTCGCAAGACCTGGGTGAGGGTTTCCTCTACCTGGGCTTCAGTGGGGGTCAAAACGCAGGCTCTTACAAATCCGGGCTCGGCCCGAGGCCCCCAGGATCTCCATCTCCCAATGTCGGAGGTAGGAGGACTCTCACTGCCCGTGCCCTGGAGCCAGAAAGTGCCTAACCACAGTCCAGCCCCTAACGGGGGATCCAGGGAGGCGGCAGGCTGGGGACAACCTAGTCCAATATCCCACCACCCTTGTCTCAATGGTTAAAAGCTCAGGAACCTGACAGTTTCTAAATGGGGTCTGTGTGTGCTGGGGCAGGCTGTTTAACTTCTTGGATCCTAGCTTTTTGTGGCTGCAAAGTACATGAAATAAATAGTACCTCAGACTAAGGGCATCCATCGTGAGGCCAGACTACTTACTGACTCTACTAAGCTAGTAGTGTGAGCTCAGATGGGCAGCTTAATATTTATGTCCTTCATGGTTGTTGCTTCGTGGCATCGCTTGAAGATTGGGATGTCATGTGTTTAGCACAGTGTCTGGTGCATAACCCTCAGTGTCACCACCGCCCTGATCCTCACAGTCCAGGTCTTGGACTCTGAGGGCGGCCTCATTGGGAATCCCCGGATTCTCCAGCCTTGGCATCAAGGAATTGCCTCAGACATCTCTTGCCTAAATGGGGGGCAGGGACGTAAGTGTAAAAGGGGTGCACTTCCAGAGAGGAGGGAGTGGTCAGGATTGGCTTTTGAAGCAGGGTTTTCTAGGGAAAGGGCTCATCTTGTGACTTTTGCTGCTAAGGTCCTGATCACCATGAGGGTTTGCTTTGGATTTTCCTGGACTGTGAACCCATATGTTCGTTTGTTCATCCTTCCTTCTTCCTTTTTCTTTTGTCATTGTTGTTAAGATTTATTTATTTTCACTGGAAAGGCTGATTTACAGAGAGGAGAGACATAGAAAGCTCTTCCATCTACTGGTTCACTCCCCAAATGGACACAATGGCCAGAGCTGAACCAATCTTAAGTCAGGAACTTCTGGGTTTCCCATATGGGTATAGGATCCCAAGGCTTTGGACCATCCTGTGCTGCTTTCCCAGGCCACAAACAGGGAGCTAGATGGGAAATGTTGCAGCCGGGACATGAATCAGTGCCCATGTAATATGCCAGTACTTGGAGGTGGAAGATTATCCAGTTGAGCCACTGTACCAGCCCTCCCCTGCCCCAACCATTTTCTTACAGATTTAACCTGCTATGTGGAGGGCCCTGTGCTTGATGCTGAGGGTCCCAGGTAGACAAGGCATTCCTGATCTTCAAGGAGTCTAGTTTAGTTAAGACCCTGCTTCTTTGTCTCCAGTGTCCCTGGGAAATCTTAAAAACACACATTCTGGGTCCAGTGAGGGTTCGATTGGCTAATCTTCCCCCTTCAAGCACCAGAACTCCATATATGTGCTGACTCTTGTCCTGGCTACTCTACTTCCCATCCAGCCTCCTGCTTGTAGCCTGGGAAAGCAGTAGAGGATGACTCAAAGCCTTGGGACCCTGCACCCATGTGGGAGACCTGGAAAAAGCCCCTAGCTCCTGGCTCCTGGCTTTGGATCGGCTCAGCACCAGCTGCTGTGGCCACTAGGGAGCGAACCAGTGGATAGAAGATCTTTCTCTCTGTGTCTCCTTCTCTATACGTCTGCCTTACCAATAAAAATAAATCTTTAAACACACACATACATACATTCTGCTTCTGTAAAGTGTGAGGTAGGACCTGAGAGTGCATTTCTTTTTTTTTAAGATTTATTTATTTTATTACAAAGTCAGATATACAGAAAGGAGGAGAGACAGAGAGAGAGGAAGATCTTCCGTCCGATGATTCACTCCCCAAGTGAGCCGCAACGGCCGGTGCGCGCCGATCCGAAGTCAGGAACCTGGAACCTCTTCCAGGTCTCCCACGCGGGTGCAGGGTCCCAAATCTTTGGGCCATCCTCTACTGCTTTCCCAGGCTACAAGCAGGAGGCTGGATGGGAAGTGGAGCTGCCGGGATTAGAACCGGCGCCCATATGGGATCCCGGGGCTTTCAAGGCGAGGACTTTAGCCGCTAGGCCACGCCGCTGGGCCCCTAAGAGTGCATTTCTAACCAGCTCCCAGTTAATGTTAAGGAAGCTGGCTCCAGGCTGCACTCAGAATGGCAAGATGTAGAGGATTTTTACAAGTTAGTGGGGTCTTGGGCGGGCTGCAGGCTGCAGTCCTGGCAGACTGCCTGGCAGCCAGAGGTGGTCTCCGCCCCCTTGCTCGCTGAGGTTCCCTCCCAGGAATCTGACACGTGACCGTCAGACCTCTGACTAGGAGAGAGGAGCCTTGAAAGCGCCATGGCTCGGAAGAAGGCTCCCTGTTTTCCCTCTCTGCTCCTGTCGCTCCTGTCGCTGCTGTTGTCCCAGGTAAGAAGAAAGGGTGGAACCAGCTGGCCCGGGTGCGGTGAGGCGGGGTCAGTTCCGGCAGATGAGAGAAAGTCAAAGCCACTGCAAAGCAACTCAGGGCTGGTTCCTCCTCCCAGACCTCTGCTGAGCCCCGTCTCTTGGCCTTGGCAGGCAGACGCTCGGTCGTTTGTGGTGGATCGGGAACACGACAGATTCCTCTTGGACGGGGCCCCATTCCGCTACGTGTCCGGCAGCCTGCACTACTTTCGGGTCCCTCGCGTGCTTTGGGCAGACCGGCTGTACAAGATGCGACTGAGCGGTCTCAATGCTGTCCAGTTGTAAGAGGGGCTCTCTAGAGCCACGGAGGGACAGGGCAAACCATCACCACCTCCTGGTTAGAATGGGGCTCTGCAGCGCAAGCATGGCTGGGTTTGAAAAGGACCCGTTTTAGAGTTCCGGGGCTCCATGGCCAAGGGGTGGGAAAGAGAGGGCCAGGAACTCATTCCAGCTGCTTCCTGAAGTTTCCTTTGGTCCTCCCCAGCTTCTCCATACCCCGGGCCTCCTTAACCTCTTCTTTTCTCAGTTACGTGCCCTGGAACTACCATGAGCCAGAGCCAGGGGTCTATAACTTTAATGGCAGCCGGGACCTCGTTGCCTTTCTGAATGAGGCATCTAAAGCGAAACTGCTGGTCATCCTGAGACCAGGACCTTACATCTGTGCGGAGTGGGAGATGGTGAGTTAGCTGGAAAAGGCCCTGTGGAGTTTCTAGACTACTCTCATTTGCCCACACTCCAGAGCTATTTCCTGCACTGTACTCTACTCCTTCCCTTTCAACATCCCCCACCCACCCCAAAATAACATGATCTGCATGCTTCTTTGTTGTCAGGGAGGTCTCCCATCATGGTTGCTTCGAAAACCTAAAATTCATCTGAGAACCTCAGATCCAGGTGAGTTGAAACAAAAGATGCAACAAGGAAAACGAGCCAACAATAACAAAAATCGGGTCCTTTGGGTGCCAGAACCAGGACAGAGCATCCCCAAATCGGGGGCCATTCCTTAAAACTATTGATTGTTTCCTGTATCATCAGTAGGTTACTAAAAGCTGGGACTTCACAGATCCAGTCCCTATGCCACGCAGTTTGTAACATAGTGAAAGAAATAATTTAAAGAGAAAAACCTTACATGTGAAAGTATGGCAAACTGTAATAATACTATGCAAAAATTAGTAATATAATGAGTTGAGATAGTGACAGATAGGACCTCTTCTAGGTGTAGCATAAGGGTAAACTCTGAGGTGAACCTTCAGGTGACTGCTAGATCTTGTTAAGAGTGAAGCAAGAACCTTCTTGGTAGAAGGAACAATACATTTTAAGGTTCAGAGATGAGAAATAAACTGGCATGATTGAGGAGTTCACAGAAGAGGGAGGTAACTGGAGTAAAGCAGGTAAGGGAGATAGGAAAATCAAAGATGACATGAGACAGTTGGTTCTGGGTCTTATAGACCATTGTAAGATGTTTATGTTATATTGCTAGTAAAAGTCATAACAAAATCTAACCAGAGGTATGACATGATCTGACTTGGTATTGATATCACTTTAGCTGAGGGATAGAAACTAGATTCAGGGAGTATAGGTGGAAAGGAAGAAATCAATTGGGAGACCATCACTGTAGTTAAGGATAGAGATGATGGTGCCTGCAAAGGGCCACCCCCATCCTGTATGCTGATGTAGTTTAACAGCAAGAAATAGTCCTCTAACCTTCCTGCCCTGCCAGCACAGGAGAGGAGAAGAGAGGAGAGGAGAGGAGAGGGGAGGACAGGACAGGAGAGGAGAGGGGAGGGGAGGGGAGGAGAGGGGATGGGAGGAGAGGAGAGGGGAGGGGAGGGGAGGGGAGGAGAGGGGAGGGAAGGGGAGAGGGAAAAGAAACATAAGTTCTACCCACCTTTCTCTATACCTGACCTTCCCCACCCTAATCAGAGGCCTACATGGCTGTATATCCCTCTCAACTATGAAACAATATTAAAAGTAAAATTAATTTTTAAAAAGAAGAGATGATGGTGCTTGGACTAAGGCAATGGTGATGGAAAGAGGGAAGAACTGAGATATGGTTCAGGAGTTAAAGCCAGCAGGATTTTTTTTTTTTTTAAATGGAAGAGGAGGAATGGGGCTATGTGGGTAAGGTTGGGAAAGGAATAGTTTCTGGTGAGCCAAGAGGGTGATGATGGTATATAGATGTATGGAGAAGGTAGAGAAGAGTATGTGGCAGGTGAGCAGCTCTGGAGAGAAAAGTTTTATTCTGGTCATATTAAATTTCTAGCCTATCTCACTCAGGTAAAGATATTAAAGAGGCATTTGAATGTGTAGTGTGGAACTTCCCAGAGTGGTCTGAGCTAAATACCACAAATATGAAAGCCAAGAGTCTAAAGATGTTTTTCAGTCATTGACACTGAGACATGCATCACTTGGGGAACCAATGGGGAGAAAGAAAAGATGGTACCTCACAATAGCCTAGTGCCTAAATTCTTGCCTTGCATCTGCCAGGACCCCATATGGATGCCAGTTCGTATCCTGCTGTACCACTTCCCATACATCTCCCTGCTTGTGGCCTGGAAAGCAGCAGAGTATGGCCAAAGGCCTTAGGACCCTGCACCTGCATGGGAGACCCAGAGGAAGCTCCTGGCTCCTGATCAGCTCAGCTCTGGCTGTTGTGACCACTTGGGGAGTGAATCAGTGAACAGAAGATCTTTCTCTGTGTGTCTCCTTCTCTCTGTGTATCTCTTTCCAATGAATAAATTTTTTAAAGATTTATTTATTCTTTTTATTACAAAGTCAGATATACAGGGAGGAGAGACAGAGAGGAAGATCTTCTGTCCTATGATTCACTCCCCAAGTGAGCCGCAACGGCCGGTGCTGCACTGATCCAATGCCAGGAAGCAGGAACCTCTTCTAGGTCTCCCATGCGGGTGCAGGGTCCCAAAGCTTTGGGCCGTTCTTGACTGCTTTCCCAGGCTACAAGCAGGGAGCTGGGTGGGAAGTGGAGCTGCCAGGATTAGAACCGGCACCCACATGGGATCCCGGCGTGTTCAAGGCGAGGACTTTAGCCGCTAGGCCACGCCACTGGGCCCCCAATGAATAAATATGTAAAAAAAATTCATCTTGGAGAATGCCCCATATGTCAGTGTTTAGATTTCATCTCTGGTGCAAATAACAAGTCATTAGAGAAAGGGGATGATTTTATAAGATTTATTCCTCTTAAAATGATCATTCTGGGGCCCGGTGCAGTAGTCTAGTGGCTGGGGTCCTCGCCTTGCCCATGCTTGGAACCCATGTGGGTGCTGGTTCTGGTCCTGGTGGCCCTGCTTCCTGTCTGGCTCTCCTTTGAAATACACACACTTCTCCCAGCTTTCATGATAGCCTCACTTATCAGTCACTGCCCCTGAACCACCCCCACCCACCCACCCAGTCTTCCTGACCACTTCTCCTCAGTCTCTTAGCTGTTCTTTTCTTTCTGTTAAGTGCTGGGGTGGGAGGGTGGAGTTACCAGGGTTCAGTCCTTGGATGTTTGTGTTTATTCTCATGCCTTAGGTAATCGCATCCATTTCCATTAGGGAATTAAAGTCCATCTAACAGCTAATGATCCCAAAATATTTTATCATAAGCATGTAGCTTGATTACATAGGAGCTTTATATTCTGGGCCTTTTTGTTTGCTTTTAAAGAATTTGAAAAGCAGAGTAAGGAGAGTGGGAGAAAGACAGAAAATCTTCCATCTATATGGGTGCTAGGGGTGCAAGCACTTGGGCCTTCTGCTGCTTTCCAAGGCACATTTCCAGGGAGCTGGATTAGAAGTAGAACAGCCAGGACTCAGACAAGCACACATATGGAATGTGTCTCAATGAGTTAACTCCCTGCACCACTTCACTGGCCCTTACATACAAGGTCTTCTGTGTTCAAATTCCATTGATATGCAGATGTGCATGTGCTTAGGGTTCAAAGTTCCTCTGTGTCACTGCTTCCCAAGTTTAGATGTGGGCGGGTGGGTTGGAAATTACAGCCCAGGATCTAGGTAGCACTGAAATATCTAGTAAGGATGCTGGGGCAGAGGGTTGTGGAGGTGGTGCTGGCCACTAATGAGCAGAGTCATGCTTCTTCCTTTAGATTTCCTTGCTGCCGTGGATTCCTGGTTCAAGGTCTTGCTGCCCAAGATATATCCATTTCTCTACCACAATGGGGGCAACATCATTAGCATTCAGGTATAAATGGGAAGTTGATTGGGCAAGCAGAAGGAAATACAAGGGACCTTTGACCTTATACGTCTCCTGACTGGGCTCCACTTTCTTTTCCCTTGACAGGTGGAGAATGAATATGGTAGCTACAAGGCCTGTGACTTGCACTACATGAGGCACTTGGCTGGACTCTTCCGTGCATTGCTTGGAGACGATATCTTGCTCTTCACTACAGATGGACCAGAAGGACTCAAATGTGGCTCCCTCCAGGGACTCTATAGCACTGTAGATTTTGGCCCAGGTCCCCTGAACAAGGGTTAGGAGTGGAGTCTGGGGCAGGGCACCCCCTCTGTGCTACTTATCTTTTGCCTTTGCTCCTTTCTGCAGCTGACAACATGACCAGAATCTTTAATTTGCTTCGGAAGTATGAACCCCGTGGCCCATTGGTGAGGAACTAGAGAGGAAGGAAGTCTAACTGAGAACTGGGACTGGGAGTGGGTCAGTGGATCATCTTCCTCACAGTTCTCATTTCACACCCTAGGTCAACTCTGAGTACTACACAGGTTGGCTGGATTACTGGGGCCAGAATCATTCCACGCGGTCTATTCAAGCTGTAACCAAAGGACTGGAGAACATGCTCAAATTGGGAGCCAGTGTGAACATGTAACTTGTGCTGCTGGGGCCAGCATGAACCTGCAATGGAAGCTGGGGCTGAAAGTTAAGATTCAGGATTCAGTGTGTCAGTTTATACCTTTCCCCCTTACTCTCCCCTCAGGTACATGTTCCATGGAGGTACCAACTTTGGTTACTGGAATGGTGAGTCTAGAAGGTCTCTGGTGTCAAAGCAGGGCTGCACATGATCAGCACTGTCCATTCTGCTGGCACTTTCCCATATGATGCTCTTTGCTTAGTACCAGTTATCTGAAAGCTGTCTTAATTGGTTCAACTCCAGGTGCTGATGACAAGGGACGCTTCCTCCCAATTACTACCAGCTATGATTATGATGCACCCATATCTGAAGCAGGAGACCCCACACCTAAACTTCTTGCTATCCGAAATGTCATCAGCAAGGTGCCCTACTACTTCCTGAAATTCCAGTCTTATTAATTTGGGCGTTAGGGGAAGGGTGAGGCAGGGAGGAGTGCCCCAATTTGGTGGTGGTCAAACATTTCCCACTCCCCCGTGGGAGAGGCACACTTAAGCAAGTGCAAAATTGTAGGATCTTCATGCCCTCTAAAGCCCTTTCCGGGCCCTACTCTAGAGCCTTGGGGTTGTTCCTGTGGTGACCCCATTGCTCCTGAGAGAATGCGGGCTTAGTTCCAGGAAGTTCCCTTGGGACCGTTACCTCCTCCAAGCCCCAAGATGACACTGGGACCTTTGACTCTGTACCTGGTAAGTTGCATGTCTTTTCAGATTCTGTTCTTTGTAAATACCCCAGCCTGCCCTATCCAGAAACTTCCTTCCTTCTCTGATTCTTTACTCTTCTCCTAAAAGGATGGAGATTTGCTGGCTTTCCTAGATTTTCTCTGCCCTGAAGGACCCATCCATTCAGTCTTTCCACTGAGCTTCGAGGCTGTCAAGCAGGTAAGTTAGGTAAGCCTCTAACTGGCAGGGATGGCAACTGCCCTCCAGAGCTGTACCTGAACGCTGCTTCTGGCTACCCATTTGCATCATGATTTCCTTTCTTACCACCTCGAAGTTTATTTTAAAGTGCTCATTCTTCCATATCCAGGACCGCGGTTTCATGTTGTATCGGACCTATCTGACCCATTCCGTTTTTGAGCCAACACCACTGTGGGTACCAAATAATGGAATCCATGACCGTGCCTATGTTATGGTGGATGGGGTGAGAACCTAATTGTCGGCCCCAATTCCTTCCTCTCCCCAGCACCCTTTCCTACTTGCTTGTTCACATTTGCAGAGTTGAGCATAGGCTAGGGTTAATCTGGGATGACAAAGTTTAGGAATAAAGAAAACTGATAGGTGGCTACATTTTTTTCTGCCCTCCAAATTAAACTTCCTGTGCTATGACCAAAAATTGAATGCTGAGTCTATTCTAAAAAAGAAAGAAAGAAAAAGAATAACAGAGATCGTCTACCTGCTAGTTCATTTTCCAAATGGCCACAACAGCTAGGCCTGGGCCAGGCCAAAGACAGAAGCCAAGAATTCCATCCTGGCCTCCCAGGGTGGCAGAGGCCTAAGTACCCATACCATCCTCTGCTGCCTTCCCAAGCACATTAGCAGGGAGTTGGATCAAAAGCAGAGCAGCCAGGACTCAAACCAACACTTCAATGTGGGATGCTGTTGTTGTAACCTGTGGCTTACTGCCAATCTGAGCCCTTCCTTTCATAAAGTACATCTCTCACTCATAGGTGTTCCAAGGTGTTTTAGAACGAAATATAAAACACCAACTGTTTTTGATGGGGGGATTGGGAGCTAAATTGGACATCCTGTTGGAAAACATGGGGAGACTCAGTTTCGGATCTAATAGCAGCGACTTCAAGGTGAGCTTTGTCTTTCCCCTCCCTTTAGTAGTCTTATTGCATAACTCCCCTGGAAAACTAGAGGCCTAATGTAAGTTGAACAAGAGCCATGTCATTTAAGAGTTAAGCAGAAAACAGTGGCTTGCTGGGGATCTCAAGATGGCTACCAATCATATACAAGGTTGCTGCGGGATAGTAGGCCCAAGAGTCCAGTGAGTGATGACTCTTCATTTGCCTTCTCCACAGGGCCTATTACAGCCACCCATTCTGGGGCAAGTAATCCTTACTGAGTGGATGATGTTCCCTCTGAATGTCGATAAGCTTGTAAAGTGGTGGTTTCCCCTCCACTTACGGAAAGGGACAAAACCTCAAACTCCCTCTGGCCCCATCTTCTACTCTACAACATTCCCAGCTGCAGGTCCAATTGGGGACACATTTCTCTATCTACCTGGATGGACCAAGGTATTGCGGTATTGCTCATGGTTGTAGTGGTAGTGGGAGGTGTTATAAGAGAACTATCATGGAAGGAGCAGGAGAGAAGCAATGACTCCTCAGATTCGATTCCCTCCCCTGAAGAACTGACTTTTCTTCCTCTCTCTTCCCGCCTCTCAGGGCCAAGTCTGGATCAACGGGTTTAACTTGGGCCGGTACTGGACAAAGCAGGGGCCACAAGAGACCCTCTATGTGCCAAGACCCCTGCTTTTTCCTAGGGGAGGCATCAACAAAATCACAGTGCTGGAGTTAGAAAACGTGCCTCCCGAACCTCTGATCGAATTTCTGGATAAACCCATCCTCAATAGCACAACACATACAACATACATCTATTCTCTCTCTGTTGAGGCCCAAAGCGCCTCAGAACCAATGCAGTTAAGTGGGCACTGAAAGCAAAGGTGACCCTTGGACCTTGGACATGGAGTGAGCAGGACCCTTTCTTGGCCACAGTGACCCTAAGGAACCAAAGGCCAAAATGCCTCTGAATGTAAGTCTGAGTGCAGTCTCTTTGCCAGCCTTTATTGTGATTAAAGTTCCAGAGACAGTACCAGCTCCAGCACACTCTGTAGCTCTGTCTTTGCCCTGGTTCCTGAGTCCCTGCCCCTGATTTTCCATATACTCTCTGTCTTGGGGAGGAGATGACACCTTGGGCTGCTGTAGGTAGGCCCCTTTCAGGATGTAGAGTTGGCCCCACTTGGAAGTTGTAAGAACTCAGGAAGATGGCTTCCCAGCCTGACAGCGATGATGCTGGAGGCAACGAGTGGAGCAGAAAGAAAAGTCGAGGTAGTGAAAGGGAATGAGGCCTTGGAGGGATGCCCCACAATTCCAACAGCGTCTGCACAAGAGGAAGAAGAATGGTTGCACAGGTACTCTAGAACATTCCAGGGCAGTCCAGCTCTTTTCTCCATCCCCTGCCATCTCTGAACCCCACAGATTCCAGAACATCTCTAAGTCCTTCAACAACTCTTCTGCATACTGTATGGGCACTCATTTCACTTCCCCCAGATGGTCCCTGCATTCGAGTCCACCCCATCACTCAGTCCCTTGCCTCATACCGAACATTGCCAGCTGTAGAGTCAGGAGTCAGAGGGCTGGGGACTCCCAACTGGGCAGCGAGGCGGCGCTCTGCAGCTAGAGCTCTCTAGAGAAAGAGAAGTTAGGTTAAAGATAGGGCCGCAGCAGTGAACGGGGACTGCAAGAAGTGTCAGCTGCACATTGGGGCAGGGATCACACCTGCAATGTGGCCTTGCTGTGGAACTGTCCATGCAGCCTCACCTTCTCCCGGTCACTGAGGGCAGCAAATTGCATCCGCGCTTCCTGTTCCCGCTGCTCCTGCTCCCGCTGCTCCCGCCGCTGGTCCTCCCGTTGCCGCCGGGCTGCCTTCTGCTCCTTCTTTCGGGAAGCCCGGCGAGCCTCCATTTCCGCAGTCAGTGGCCCTGGCACCTAGAAGATCGCCAGAAGAGCTAGCTGAGACCCCCATGAGCCATCCTTTGTGAAACTGCAAGGAGCAGCAACTCTAGCTGGGCTCTGCAATGCCTTCCCACACAGCACTTCCCCCTATCTTCCCAGCTAACCTGAGCCTTACGGTAATCACAGGCTTCTGGATTCTTCTCCATGAACCTTCGGAACTCATTACGTGTCGATTTGTCAGCAGCTACAGTATAAGGTGGCCGGCCACATGAGTCTCTGTGTGCAAAAACCCAAAGCGACAGGTTCAGCTTGCCTTCTGCCTTTCCTGACATTGCCCAACCAGATCAAGGGAATACCGCCAAGTAGCCAATGCAACATTAGCCTTCAGCTTCTCTTCTCTAGTCCCAGATGGTTCAGGACGAGGACCCCCACTTACTGCACGGTGGGGTCAGCACCTGCCTCCAACAGCAGACGGACCACCAAGCCTCTTCCAGCTGCAGCTGCGGCGTGCAAAAGAGTAGAACCACCAGGGCCAGAGGGGACATTAAGTAGAGACCTAATTCCTGGGTCTGTAGGGCTGGCGGCTAAGTGCAGCGTCAGCACTCCAACATCTCCAGCTCGACAAGCAGCTAACAGCACTTCCCAGAGGCTTGGCTGACTGTGGGCTTCAGCTTCATCCTGCGAAGGCTCTGAGGGGGCTACCATGGTCTGTGCTGACTGCGAGGTGGGCTCATCTTGAGGGAGCTGCTGGAGAAGAGCCTCCTGGCCTCGACTTCCCTCCTTTTTCCTTTTTCGCCGCCTCTGCTTGGGCAATACCTCGAACTCACGAAGATCCAAGGTCCCCAGAGTCAACTCCACTAGCTCCAGCTCTACCTGGGAGCTGTCTTCTTCCTCTGACCCTGAACCTAGAAAAAGGCCTGACATGTCAGATCCATCTAACGAACAATAAGCAAACCATCTAGATCACTCTGAAATGAAGTTGTTTTTATTTTGTCCCTGAACTCTTCCGATGAGCATCCTTTGGATTCTGTATGATAGAGGAAAACATAAAAGCACCTGTCAGCCCACATCCACAGCATCCGCTAAGACAGATAAGTGATGGGGGATTCAGGCTACACACATAAGCATTTAGTGCAGGCTAAGACTTTTCACAGAACTGTGAACAGAAGAGGTAACAGACTTGGAAAGGTTATAAACCATGTCTCAGAAATTGCCATTTGAGGAGCAGGCCCTGAGGTGGGGGTGGGTATATGTGTTGTGTGATAGCCCATCTATAAACTGGGAGGTGGGTTAATTATGACCCATTCACCACTACGTTACAAGGACAATTGCCAAATGGTGCTCAAACCCTCATTCATTCTGCCCGAGGGCCTCACCTTCATCCCTGGGAGCCTCGCTTTCTTTCTCAGCAGCCTCCTTTCTCTCTGCTCTTGCCGTTTTCCAATGTGCTGGAGTTGAGGGCAGCCTGACTAGCTCCCGAGGGTCTTCTCCTATCATACAACAAAAGACCTTTCTAGAACATAACTGAAGAGCATCCTGCCCAGGCTTCTCAAGGAAGTGAATACAGAGCTACCGTCTGTGGGCTACAGAATCCCGTGAGAACACGGCTAAGGTTGAACAGTACAGCAAGGCCCAGGGGGACTGGGGATCTACATCAAAAGACTCACCATGGACATGCAAGGTGGTCAGCTTCTGGAATGTACGCTGTACCTCTCCAAAGGTGGGTCTGCGTGTGGCCAACGGGATAGCCCAAAGTCTGGGATCACCCTTTCGCAAGGGCGCCCCCTGGCCTCCAAAGAACAAGGAGCCACCAGAGGAAGGCGCACGGAGCAGTATGGTGTCAGTCTCCTCCAGGGCCTTCGCCCAGTCTGGCCCTGCCAGCAGCTCACGAACCTCCTGGAGAAGACAGCTTCTCAGCCCTGCATATCTTCACTAGATAATTTTAGACTGTAGCCAGACATAAGAGGAGCTGGGAAGGTACAGGAGTCAAAAACCTCTTGGACTGTAATATTGAGTGAACTGAAATGACAATCACAAAGGGAGGAACAGCAAGATCTGGGCACCTCACTCACCTGTCTCAATGTGGCTTCATTGTAGCGCCGCAGGCTGGCTCCTGCTGAGCGGGGGGCTGCACCACGGGCATCCCGGAGGCCCTGGGCTGTGCCACGCTTAGCCCGCACTGTGTAGCGATGAAAGGTTTTATGTGTCACCACTTCTCTTCTGTAAACAGTACAGACTCAGTGCTGGAGCCCAGGTACACTCCCAAACCAACAGGATCCTTTTTACCCTCACCCCAGGCAGGCAGCATCCCCTTACCCTCGGAAAATGGCACCAGCAAAATGCCCTGCTGCGGCCATGAGGACCACGCAATGTGGGGGACCTCCACCTTGCAGGTTTTTAAGCAGCAGTTCCTCCTCTGCTGGGGGCACCTGGATAACAAAGAAGCAGCAGAATATCTCTGTCACATTCTGTTACAGCAAGAAACCACCTGCAAGCACTAAGTGCTCCATATGTGCTCCTTTGTTTAACACAAGCACCCCAAGGCTTCTTTAAACTGTATGAATGGGAAATGTGAGGCTAGGAGAAGACATAGCCAGGACCACAGTTCAAACACAGACAGATTTTCCACACTTAACTGCATGACAGCTAGTCACTCCTAAGATTTAAACCAGTTTCACACCACGACTGCACTGTCAAGTGTGATATCCACACCCAATAGGAGAGAAGGCTGGGATTGAGTGACTTACCTGGCGAGGGCCTAGGACACAGCGGTAGGCAAGCAGAAACTGGCCCTGGGCATTTTGAAAAAGAACCCGGTGTGAAGGGAATCCTCGGGGTCGGTTCTGCTTCTTGGATTTAGCTCTCTCCTCCTCTGGTGCCTGGCAGTCCTCTTCGCTGGCAGAGTCCGATTCTTCAGATCCTGAGATGCTGGAAAGATCTCCTGAGAACAGTCAGCAGGACATACACACATTTGATGCCCTAACTCTGATCTTTCTTCAAACTCCTACATTTTCTTCCACCCTCCACTCACCCCCCATCAATCCTAATCCCACTCTGGTCTGCCATCAGTCATCACCTGTGGAACTCCACTTTTCAAAGTCCAAGGCAGACAGGACAGGTTTGTTCCTGAGACGCTGCTTTAGGTTAAACCGGTGCCAGTCAAGCTTATAATGTTCTCTCTGGGATAAAAAGAAGAGGGCAACAGACTACAGCCTGGCCTGTATATTAGCCACGACAGGTGACACCGACCACCTGAGCCAAAGCATAGAACTTCAGACCACTGTCTGCCTCCTCCCCACCACTGTTATACTTTTGCTTCTAACATTAATCCTGGCAACCTTGGCCTTTTACCTGTTCCTGCTGGTTCTGGAAGGTCTGGTTACAGGTTACACAAAATAACTTCTCCGAAACATCCTGGGGAGCATGGAGTGTTTTTTTTTGTTCAGGGCGTGTACTCTCCCCTAAACCTAAACAAGGATAACCGGAGGTAGAAAGCAAGGCTGTCCCACAGGCCTAGAGTTGCACTGCGTGTCCGATATACAGGGATGAGATAACATGCCCCCTGCCTTTCAGGGACTTACAATCTAGTAAAGCAATTGATGGCCTGATAGCTACTTCATACAAGAAACATGCTTATCTCCACATGATCATACATGCAAAGATGTTTGGAGGAGTATACATCAAATAGTGTACCTAAATTAGCCAAAGTAAAATCATTTCTGGTAAGGTCTATTTTTAAAACTTTTTAACTGTACAAAATTTACCTTTCGGCTTTTTAAGCTTACATTTCCAAGTATCCTGGGCAGTTTAAAAAGAGGTGCCACAGAACACATCTATATGTTGTAAAAAAAAATGATAAAGGTAGTAATATATAGTTATAGTCAGCAAAAAGGAATGATTTGGAGTCCAGTTCAATTTCAAATATTATCAAGGAATTTGAAAATGATGTCTTTTTCCCCAAGTGTAAAATAAAAAAGGTTAACGTGAAGAGACATAAGCAATGTCCAAAGAGCTCCAGCAGCATCTGAGGGGGCTGGAAACTCACCCAGAGAACACACTTCTGACAGTTTACTCAGTAGAGAAAAGTCAACGTGGATATCTAGGCTGGGGGTGGGGGAAAATGCCAGGAAGCACGTGTCCCCTCCCCCCCCCGTTGGAGGAGGAGCCCCATCACGTTCCCCAGGAGTCCACCCCAACCTTCCAAGATACCTGGGCAGGAGGTGCGCGGAGCTGTGTCCAGAGCATCCCCTGCCGCGCGGCTCAAAAGGTTCACTCCTCGCAGGACAGGAGCGTCGGCGCTGAGGTCAAACAGGGAGACCCATGCGGGAGCCGGGGCTGCAGCCAGAGCTGGCGACATGACTGAGCAGGGATCACTGAGAAGCGGAATATGGGACAGACAGAGGAAATGAAGCAAGAGTTCTCCAGGGTGCGAAGAACTTGATCCCTTCCGGTTCCCCTCCACCTGCTAACATAAGTTGGCTCGGCATTAATTACCGGACCCTCTTCCTCCCAAACTATTGGTATCCAATCCCAAAAGTGAAATATAGGAGTACCCGGCTCCCTCTTAAATCGAATCCAGCAAAGTTGCCTAGCCGATCGCGTTTCGTTACCCGTGCTCCAAAGCCCCGGCAAAAACTGACCACATAGACGTGTCCGCGCCCTCAGGAGCCGCACCAGATGTCCCGGGAACCGAGCGCGTGTGCTCCTGGAGTTCGAAACCTGGATTCTGTTAACACCACAAGGCCGGCACTACGGAACAGCGAAGAGGACAAAACGCCGCGCCCGCACCTGCGCCCCGCCCCACGTAGAGCACAGAATTGGTCCTCCCAAGGCCCAAGAACCGCCTCGAACCTTTTAGTCCCACCCCCGGAGCCGACAATTGGCCGTTGTGTCTCCACCCCTCATGCTCATTGGTCAGGCTGGCTGCGGGTGACAGTGAGTGGCAGAAGCCGGGGCCTAGCGCTCCGGATCAAGCCGAGCCCGGCTGAGCAGACCCCAGGAATCGCTCGAGTCGCGGTTCAGGAGGTGACACGCGAGACCGATTTTAGAAATTCCAAGGCCAGGGCTGAGTCTGGCCGGGAGTGCCTGAAGAATCCGTAGGTGAGCTCGTGGCGAGCAACGGGGAAAGGGGGTGCAGCGGGCCGGCGGGGGCGCGCAGCCGGAATGTTTTGATAGCGGGCGCGCGCGCTGGGGGGCGCGCGTGGGTGGCGGGGCCGCGCTCGAGGGTGGCCGCTGTTGAGAGCTGAGCCCTTGGCCCCGGGGCCGGGCGACCCTGGGGCGCGCTGGGCTCGGGTCTCGGCGGCTGGGTGTAGGGAGCCCAGCCCAGCCGGGGTACCTGGCTCGAACCCCCCACCACGACCAACAACATCTGCAGGAAGTCCCAAACCTAGACCCTGCCTAATCAATGGGCCTTGGGTCTACACTGACCCCGTGAATGGTGAGTTTCCAGAAGGGCTGGGTTCCTACCAACCCAGGGAATCCCACCGGGCCCAGGCTGAGCCAAGATCCCTAATCCCCAGGGCCCACGCTGCCTGGGTGAGTACCACAGAGACCCTGCCTGGCTCCAGGAACCCATGAACCCACGGATTCACGCATGATTTGGGGTGTACACGGACCCAGACAGGACTTTCCATCCCAGAGCTCTGCCTGCCTGCGTTGTCTAATGTTGCTGGGGAAAGAAATGCCCTCCAAGAGGTCCTCTTCATTAAAGACTCTGAAGGGGGCCTTATAGGGCCCCAAGAAGCAGGTCTTCATTGCTGAAGCCAAGGTCAGGCTCTGGACAAACAGTGGGCTGCTTGACCTCAGACCCATAATGGCTCAGTCCCTACAGAATCAGGAACTTAACTTGCTGTGATCATGGAACTGAGTTGAGTGCTCCCAGACCTGGGGGCAGGGAAGTTTACCTTTTCCCCTACTTGAGCCTTTGGGAGCATTGGCCTCCTTTTTGTGGGGCTGGGGTGGGTGGCACTGTTGGGTTCCTCCCCAGCCCCTCTTCCCCATTCCCCTACCCCGGTGCCTGACAACTTCTCCTCCAGCAGCTGCCGAGCCAGGGCACCGAGGGCTGGAGTGGAGCAGAACCCTGTCCATGGAACTGGTAGGGCCATGTGCTTATCTCAAACCTCTGTTGAGAGAATGCTTCCAAACTGCTGGTGTCTCAGGGAGACCAGGGCTCTCAGAAGGGAAGCCAAGGGGAAGGGACCCTGCTCTCCATGAACTGAAGATTAAACAAACAGCTCCTTTCCCCCCCACACTCACCCAACAGGGTCAGATTCTGAATTCAGGTCAGAAAGGCATTGGAGGCAGCCCTAAGCAAACCATTTCCTGGGGTTTCTCCTCTTTGAGCCAATGAGAGGGACAGGGACTCTGTGCTCAAGGATTCACTTCTTGCCTAGGAGGTGGGGCAGCAGGTGCATAGCAGCTGGGTCTAAATCAGGGGTTTTTTTCTTCCTTGTCCACTGGCAGGTGGACAAGGTGGACAGGGGGCTGTGGTGATGGCGCAGTTTGACACAGAATACCAGCGCCTGGAGGCCTCCTACAGCGACTCGCCCCCCGGGGAGGAGGACTTGCTAGTACACGTTGCGGAGGGGAGCAAGTGTGAGTCCTTAGTTGGGACCGCCAGAATTAGCAGTGGGAGGAAGCTGGGAGAGAGTTGGAGGTGCCCTGGGAGAATGAGGGTCTGACATTTCTGTTCCTGTGCCCACAGCCCCCTGGCACCACATAGAAAACCTTGACCTCTTCTTCTCTCGAATATCCTTTGTGTCTCTCTCTGGGAGGCCTGGGACCTTTAGCCTCTCCCTAAGTCAGGTCCCTGATGAGAAGCAGGTGCAAGAAGCATGGCGGGGGCCGGGAGGGGGGTCTGACTCTTATCTTGGAAGAAGGATCAGAGCTTGTCTTGAGGCTGAAAGAGTCTGCTGAAATTACGATTGTTAAAAATAATGATGCCCCACATTCGCCAAGAGAGCCACTGCCTGCACGTACTTGGCAGCATTCATTTATAAGGAAACTTTCTAAGGGTGACCCTCCTGTTTGATGAGATGTTAATAATCATGATAATTAATGCCTTTTGACTCATTCGCTGTTACTTCTGTGTTAAAGATTTTACACGCAGTATTTCAGACCTCATAATCTGGTGGTGAGGCAGGTATTATTATTTCTAACTTACTCCGATGGACAAAAGCTAAGGAACCAGGGCAAAGCCACACACCTGAGAGGTTGCCAGGTCAGGACTTGAGCTCTGATGTCTGATATAAAAGCCTGTACCCTTAACTACTGCGTTTGCTGACCGCTTTTTCTTAACAATGACACGTTTACAATCTACACCAGAAGAATGGCTTCACATGTATGCTCATCGGGGAAGTCTTCGAGCTTATGTAAGTAGCAGGCACATGGTGTGGACTATGACAGCACTCCTTTACTGTCACCTCTGACCCTACTCACCAACACAGCTCAATCCTAGGCCCAAAACTCTGGTGGTTTTAGAACTCCATGTGACACTAAAATTTTCATGTTAGAAAAGCCTTCCAGAATCATAACTGGTTATGAACTGTACTACTGTAACAATATGGAGGAATTCAATATGGGGGGAGAGCTTGGGAAGGGGCTGAGGGAATCCCAGAGCCTATGAAACTGTGTCATAAAATGATATAAAATAAAAAATAATAATAATTTAAAAAAAGAGAAAAGCCTTCCAAATATTCTCCCATGAAGAGAACTCGGTCTTTGACCCCTCCATCCAAGCTCCAGGAGAATGTCCCTGGTTCAGTCGGGTGGTCCCCAAGATGCTAGCCACTGACTGGACGGAGCGTGAGTGGTCCCCAAGATGCCAGCCACTGACTGGACGGAGTGTGCGCCTTGCCTTCCAAGGGGGAAGGAGTGATAGGGTCTTGCCAAGGGATTGTGGGGTTGGAGAAGCCTTCCCTCAATACAGATCACCAGAAGTTGGGGCAGGGGGACATTCTCAAAAGACAGTTGGAGGCTGTAGACTAGAGACCACACTCATAAGACCTTTGAAAGAGTACAGGTGGCAGAGATGACTATAAAGTGAGGAAAAGAGGTGCTGTGGCTAACCACAAAAAAAGTCAATTAGGGTCTGAGAAGGTCCCATGGGTTTCAGCGGTAGCAAGAGCCATGGAGAGAAATCTTTGGCCCCTTCTATTTCCCCACCCAGCTTCCAGACTCTTCTCTTGCCCTGCTTTATTGCACTAGTATGCTTCTGTGTCTCAGGCCATACCCTCTCTTCCCAAATCCCCAGGCAGTTCCTCTTTGTGGTTGCCTTCACTACCTTCCTGGTTAGCTGTGTGGACTATGACATCCTATTTGCCAACAAGATGGTGAACCACAGCCTTCACCCTACCGAGCCTATCAAAGTCACGCTGCCAGATGCTTTTTTACCTGCCCAAGTCTGTAGTGCCAGGTAAGGGCTCCAGGTAGGAGGACACCCACCCCTGTGATTCTCCTCACAGGTGGTGAAGCAAATGTGGCATGAGGCAGTAAATCCTTCTTTTCCCACACCAGGATCCAGGAAAATGGCTCCCTGATCACCATCCTCGTCATCGCTGGTGTCTTCTGGATCCACCGACTTATCAAGTTCATCTATAACATTTGCTGCTACTGGGAGATCCATTCCTTCTACCTGCATGCTCTACGTATCCCCATGGTAAGACATAAGTTGGTGCAGCCTCAGGTGTCTTGGGTGCATTCCTGGGCCTCAGATGTCCTTACTATCATCTGTTAAGCCAGGCAACATCTGCTTAATGACTCTATCTCCCACACTTTGTCTCTCTCCCCCTCCCCCCACCACTGCAGTCTGCCCTCCCATATTGCACATGGCAGGAAGTGCAGGCTCGGATTGTACAGACCCAGAAAGAGCACCAGATCTGCATCCACAAGCGGGAGCTCACCGAGCTGGACATCTACCACCGCATTCTCCGTTTCCAAAATTATATGGTGGCGTTGGTGAACAAATCTCTGCTGCCACTGCGCTTCCGCCTGCCAGGACTTGGAGAGGTTGTGTTCTTTACCCGTGGCCTCAAGTACAACTTCGAGCTGATCCTCTTCTGGGGACCCGGCTCCCTGTTTCTCAATGAATGGAGCCTCAAGGCTGAATACAAACGTGGAGGGCAAAGGCTGGAGCTGGCCCAGCGCCTCAGCAACCGCATCCTGTGGATCGGCATCGCCAACTTCCTGCTGTGCCCCCTCATCCTCATCTGGCAGATCCTCTATGCCTTCTTCAGCTATGCCGAGGTGCTGAAGCGGGAGCCTGGGGCCCTGGGTGCACGCTGCTGGTCCCTCTATGGCCGCTGCTACCTGCGCCACTTCAACGAGCTAGAACATGAGCTGCAGTCCCGCCTCAACCGTGGCTACAAGCCTGCCTCCAAGTACATGAACTGCTTCCTGTCACCACTGCTGACCCTGCTGGCCAAGAATGGCGCCTTCTTTGCTGGCTCCATCCTGGCTGTACTCATTGCCCTTACGATCTACGATGAAGACGTGCTGGCCGTGGAACACGTCCTCACCACCGTCACGCTCCTGGGGGTCACAGTGACCGTGTGCAGGTGGGCAGGGCAGGAGAGCAGGTAGATTCCCAGGGCCAGGAAGGAGGCCTACATGTCTCGTCACCATGGCCTTTCTCACTGCACCAGGTCCTTTATCCCGGACCAGCACATGGTGTTCTGCCCCGAACAGCTGCTTCGTGTGATCCTCGCTCACATCCACTATATGCCCGACCACTGGCAGGGTAATGCCCACCGCTCGCAGACCCGGGACGAGTTTGCCCAGCTCTTCCAGTACAAGGCAGTGAGTGGAGTTGGAGTTAGGGCCTGCTAGAGACCAGCTGGGAGCTCGCTTGGTGGTGAGGGATATACTCGCTGTGCTCTCTCATGACCTGGGTTTCTCCCTCCCCCTTATTCGCTCCTCTCCCGATCCCCACACCCCACTCCTTTTAGGTGTTCATCCTGGAGGAGCTGCTGAGCCCCATAGTCACCCCCCTCATCCTCATCTTCTGTCTGCGCCCGCGAGCCCTGGAGATCATAGATTTCTTCCGCAACTTCACTGTGGAGGTAGTCGGCGTGGGAGACACCTGCTCATTTGCTCAGATGGATGTTCGCCAGCACGGGCATCCCCAGGTACAGGCAGAGAAGGGAGACCAGCAACCAGGGCTGCTGCTGCCCTCCACGGCACCTCCAGGCAGAGTGCAAAAAGGGTACCTTCTTTTGAGCCAACAGGCTACAGTGAAGGTAGCCCTGTACTGGGGACACACTGCTGCTGAATTTCAGCCCCAAACTCCCTGGCATATGATTTATTCCTGGGGTGGGTGCCTGGGGACCCTAGACAACTAGGGTGATGCTGCATTGCAATCTGTGTCCTCCAGGACACACAGCTACACCCACACACTGCAGGAAAGGTACAGGGAGGGTCCCTGGAAGAGGACAGGTCCTGCAAACTGCCACCTCCCTTGTGCAGTGGCTGTCCGGCGGGCAGACAGAAGCCTCCGTGTACCAGCAAGCTGAGGATGGGAAGACAGAGTTGTCCCTCATGCACTTTGCTATCACCAACCCTGGCTGGCAGCCCCCGCGCGAGAGCACCGCCTTCCTCGGCTTCCTCAAGGAACAGGTGCAGCGGGATGGGGCAGCTGCCAGCCTGGCCCAAGGGGGTATGCTCCCCGAAAATGCCCTCTTCACATCCATCCAGTCCTTGCAGTCGGAATCCGAGGTATGTCACAGGGTGGGTCAGGGAGCTGATGGGAAGAGAGGACATGTGGAGTAGAAGGAATCTTCCTGTTTGTCCCATCTGTGCCATTGAGTCCGGCGGCCCCTCTCTTGCCTTGAACTTTCTATGCATCCCTTTGTTTACACAGCCCCTGAGCCTTATTGCCAATGTGGTGGCTGGCTCATCCTGCCGAGGGCCCCCGCTGGCCCGAGACCTGCAGGGCTCCAGGCACCGGGCTGAAGTTGCCTCTGCCCTGCGCTCCTTCTCCCCACTGCAACCTGGGCAGGGCCCCACAGGCCGAGCTGCCAGCACCATGACAGGCTCTGGGTGAGTCGAGGTGGACCAGGACGGGAGGGCACGGCAGGACTTCCCCTCCCCCTCCTGCCTGCCAGCTGCAGCTCACCTGGGTCTCAGAAGTGCTGACGCTGGCTGGCTATCTGTGCCGGGAGGGACAGGGTGGATGCCAGGACTGCTAGCTCCGGGAGCAGCGTGTGGGAAGGACAACTGCAGAGTCTGGTGCTGTCGGAGTACGCGTCCACTGAGATGAGCCTGCATGCCCTCTACATGCACCAGGTGAGCCAGCAGCTGGGGCTCCCACACTGAACAGAGAGGTTTTATGGGGGTTTTGATGCAAACCAGCAGAGCATGGTTTCCAGTCCCTTCTCTGCCGTGTGCCTGCCCTGTGCTCCCCATTTGTGTCAACACTCTCATCATGCCTGGATGTCCTCTCTCGCCAAGTGTACTCCTGACCAGGGCCTCCACGCCTGTGCCATCTTCCCTGCTGTGAGTCCCCTCTCCCTAAGCTAGCCAAATAACTCCATCATCTTCATCCTCAGCTCTCTACTGTGACCTTTGCCCAGAAACTTCACTCTCACCTCCCTTGGCAGTGGCCTCCCTCGCCCACCTGAATCATCTTATTCTGGTTCTCGCCAGCTGACATCATCTGAAGTGCTGCCATTGTTCCCTCATTGAATTGTTTTTGGCCTGCCCCTCCTGTCCCACCCTCAGCCACCAGCAACAGCCTATGAGCCCCACAGGGATCAGCCTGGTGGGCTCTCTTGGTCTCTGTAACATTCCCAGCCCCAGCAGTGCCTGGCACTTGGCCTTTGGCATGTTCCTGAGTCATGTGAGTAGATCAGATATGAGCCCCCCTGCCGCAGCCCTGCACACAAGTCTTTCTGGGGATCAGCTGAGCTTGTCACCCACAGTAAGTCACATCTGTGGCACACCAAGAACATCACAGGGATCTGGGTCAGAAGTTTCCAGGTGAGGCAGGATAGCAGTGGCAACTGGCTGACTCTAGCGCAGGGGGCATGAACAGGTGTCTCAGACAAAACTCCCATCTGCTTTTCTCCCCCAGCTCCACAAGCAGCAGACTCAGGCCGAGCCTGAGCGGCACGTGTGGCACCGCCGGGAGAGTGATGAGAGTGGGGAGAGTGCCCCTGAGGAAGGGGCAGAAGGGGCCCGGGCCCCCCAACCCCTCCCCCGCTCAGCCAGCTACCCCTGCGCCACCCCCCGACCTGGGCCCCCTGAGACCACTGCCCTGCACGGGGGCTTCCAGAGGCGCTATGGAGGCATCACAGGTAGGCAGCATGCCCGGAGGCAGGAACCTGCAGAGAAGGATGGAGGCCAGCCCCACCCCCGCAGCTCCTGCCACCCCTCACAAACCCTCCTCATGTCTGTTTTCCTTGTCTCTCAAGATCCTGGCACGGTGCCCCGGGCTCCTTCCCACTTCTCTCGTCTGCCCCTTGGTGGCTGGGCTGAAGATGGGCAGTCAGCATCAAGGCACCCAGAGCCCGTGCCTGAGGAGGGCTCTGAGGATGAGCTTCCACCTCAAGTACACAAGGTAAGGTTTCTTGTGGGCCTGGGAAGAACTGCAAAGAACCATCAGAGTGGTGGCTCGCAGGCTGAGCGGAGGCAGGTGTCCCCCCCCAACCCATCCTGGGTATGCACAGTGCTCTCCCCTGCAGTACACACACACCCCATTCTTGCCTCCACAACGCTCCTGTCCCCTCCTTCACTCACATCCGTAGGAATCACTCTCCGTCTCCTGGATCTCTAGACTTCCACGGGCACAAAGGTAGCCAAGGCCCAATCTCCATGACCAACTGTTCTTTCTCTCCCCAGGTCTAGACGAAGCTGAGAAGGGTACCCGTGCCCCAAGGATGGAGGCCACTGCCGCCCATCGCGTGCCATGGGAGGGCCTTTGAGCATTGCCTGGCTCCCGTGTGTGGTGTGTGTGTGTCCGTGCCTGGCCAAGGGAGGAGGTGCCAATGGTGGACTTGCCACAACCCCAACAGACGAATCTGGGGGCACGCAGGCCTCTCACCTCATCCCCAGAACCCCCTTGGCTCAGAGTGTGGTGCTAGAAAACCAGTCCCCAGCCCAGCCCCAGGACTGCCAGTTTGGCACTGAGAGAAGCTGCCACACTGGGAGAACCTGTGCCAACTGTGGAGTAGGTGGGGCCTGGGCCTGGACCCTTGACCCCTGTAGCCCACCATCTTCCCAGCCCCACCTTGAACAGATGAGCACCTGTGGCTGTGGCCCTTACCTCACCTAAGTTCTTGCCCACTGCTACAGCCAGCTCACCTCTCTTCCACCCTGTCCCCCTGCGCGCATCACTGGCATGTGTGTGCTGTTTGTTCCTGTTCTGTTTGCTCTTGGCCTCCTCTGTTGGGGTGGAGGCCCTAGCTCCCAGCTTCCCATACCCCAATGCCATCATTTGACACTAAGAAGGAAAGTTTCTGAATTGCCAGACCAGGATGGAAACTACTGGCCTCTCCAACTTTTGAGGTCCAGTCCTTGGGAGACCGTACCCCCACCCCTTCCATTGCTGCTTATTGGGCCCCCTCACCACCCACAGGTGGGACGGACAGGGCTAGAGCATGACTTCGGCTGTCTACAACCCAGCAAGAAAAGCTGCAGCCCACTTCTGGCTGCCACCTAGCAGGGTAGAAGGGCGTTGCCCTGGGCTTGGGCTACCGCATTGCATGCTGGGACTCAACTCCTACCCCGTGGAGCACCCTACGCCCAGCCCTGGTGCACTGAGGGGACAGGAAACTGCAAACCGGGTGGGAATCGTGTACAGCTTGATTACCCTTAATAAAGAAGGGACTTTGACCAGGTTGCTGCTTTTTCTGTGTCACTCAGCTAGGAACTGGGGAGGCAAGAGCGAGGGTGTATATGAGTTCCTCCAGGTGCCTGGGGATGGGGACAAGAATCTAGAAGAAAGCAGGAGCACACCAGCCCTCGGGCATAACCTGTGGCCAGCTAGTGAAGGACTTGACTTTGACCAGCTGCGACCTCGCCCCCCCCCCTGTGCCCCATTTCTGTGTAGGTGACTGTGTCCAGCCGCGCGGTTGGATTTCCCGCCCCAGCACGTGATCAGGCTGGTCCAGCCCCTCCAGCTTTCCTTCCTCACGTGCACGATTCTCCCGCCCCCTTTGGAGACATTTGGCCAATGGGGACCTTGAAGAGGGGCTGGGGGCGGGGCTGTTGCCGTAGAGGACAGTGAGAGACTGAAGCCCGGCATTCCTGCGGGGCCTGGATTCGGCAGGAGGGTCCCCAGGCTGAGAGCGAGCGGCGTACGCACCGTGCGTGAGTGCGTGAGGGCGGTGCGTGCGTGAAGCGAGTGGGCGGTGTGGCCCGGTCCACGTGCGTGCCTCCTCGCGACCCTCCCTCCGAGCGTCTTAGGGCCCTGCGGATCCATGCCCCGAGGCACGCTGGCATCCACACCCTTCTGTGAGCCGCTGGTGCTGGTGTCCCGTCCCGCAGTGCCCGCCGCCCGCCACGCATGACCATGGTGACTGTAGGCAACTACTGCGCTGCCGAAGGGCCCGCGGGGCCGGCCTGGGAGCAGGGTGGCTTGAGTCCCTGCTTTTTCTTCACGTTGGTCCCCTCTACGCTGATGGCACTTGCGACCCTCGCCTTGGTGCTAGCCCTTCCCTGCAAGCGCCAGGAGCGGCACGCAGGCACCGATGCGCTGTCCTGGGGCGCCGGCCCTCGAGTGGCTCCTTACGTCGTACAGCTGCTTCTCGCCACGCTGCAAGTGGTGCTGCCCCTGGCCAGTCTTTTCGGCCGCGTGGGTACTGCCAAGGGGGCCCCACTGCCGGGCTACGTGCTGCTAGCCTCCGTACTGCAGAGTCTGGCCAGCGCCTGTGGCCTGTGGCTGCTCGTGACGGAGCGGAGCCAAGCCCGGCACAGTCTGGCGATGGGCATCTGGATCAAGTTCAGGCACAGCCCGGGGCTCCTGCTCCTCTGGTCTGTGGCGTTTGCCTCTGAGAACTTGGCACTGGTGTCCTGGAACAGCCCACAGTGGTGGTGGGCAAGGGAGAACTTGAGCCAGCAGGTGAGGAGGTGTGGGGGGGGCGGTTGAGGGGAGGTCTTGAGGGCGGGGCTGGGGAAGCGTGCTGCTTGCTTGTCTGCCTGTGGTGGCTCCCGCTTGGCGACTTCTCTGGGAAGAGGAAGAAGGGTGGGGCTAGCACTGATAGCCACTTGGTGGGGCGGGTGTGTGCTGAGTCACAGTAGGAGATGGTTTGTTTGTTTGGTTTTTTTTTTTTTTTCCTCTTCTCTAAGCCTACTAGGAGCTGGGCCAGGAGGAGGACCTGGGTGTGTTGCCTCCTGGAGTCCTTGAGTCTGTGCAACAGGAAATCCTATCTTAGGCCCACCTATGATAGCCTGCCCACATTGTGTTCCCATCCTAGGTTCAGTTTGGCCTGTGGGTACTGCGATATGTGGTGTCCGGAGGGCTGTTTGTCCTGGGGCTCTGGGCCCCCGGACTTCGTCCCCTGTCCTACACCTTGCAAGTTCAGGATGAGGACCACGACGTGGAAAGGAGCCAGGTACTGCTCAGTTTCTGAATCCTGGACTCTGAATTGCATGGCCCATCATTCTGCCATCCCTCCACTGTGATGCCTTCCTGCACCAAGCACCATGTGTATGACCTGTTAGTTTGGCTGCCCCCCGCCAGGGGCTCTCGTGGGGGAGGGCTCAGAGTGTCACAGAGGAGCCACAGCACCTCCACGATCTTCCCTAGAGGTGGGTCCTGGCTGCTTACTGCACTTCTTTTGCATGCCTGAGCTCCCTTCTGTTCTGTTTTACCATCCCAGACTCGGTCAGCAAGCCAGCAATCCACCTGGCGGGACCTCGGCAGGAAGCTCCACCTGTTGAGTGGCTACTTGTGGCCTCGAGGGAATCTGGCCCTGCAGCTGGTGGTGTTCATCTGCCTGGGACTCATGGGGCTGGACCGGGCACTCAATGTGTTGGTCCCCATCTTCTATAGGGATATTGGTGAGGGGCATCCTGCAATGGCCCAGAGGTTGCAGCCGCCTTTCCCTAGGGGGAGGTGGGATGGAAATGAGAGCGGGGGGGGGGGGGGGCGGTGGCAGGGCTGCCACTGTGGGCTCTTGTGTTCTCTGCAGTGAACTTGCTGACCAGCAAGGCCCCTTGGAGCTCCCTGACCTGGACTGTTACCACCTATGTTTTTCTCAAGTTCCTCCAGGGGGGTGGCACTGGCAGTACAGGTAGGCAGGCCCCAGCAGTCTCCCTGACTGGCCTTAGCCCCATCACAGGCATCGTCTTGACTGAGGGCTGGGCTCCTGGTGCCCAAGCCCTGCTTACTGAGGTCTCCCCCAACTCCCCACCCCTGCCACCCCCAGGCTTCGTGAGCAACCTGCGCACCTTCCTGTGGATCCGTGTGCAGCAGTTCACGTCGCGGCGAGTGGAGCTGCGCCTGTTCTCCCACCTGCATGAGCTCTCGCTACGCTGGCACCTGGGGCGCCGCACGGGGGAGGTGCTGCGCATTGTGGACCGCGGCACATCCAGTGTCACGGGGCTGCTCAGGTGCCATGCCAAGGGCATGTGAGGGACACTGTCAGAGCAGCAGACAGACCTGGCTTGGGCAGCTGCCCCCAGTCCTCTGTGGCATTGCTTTAATTATGGGATTACTGCCCATCTGCTGCCATTGTAACTCAGATGTCACAGGCGCTGAATCTTTCTTGAATTCATCTCACCTGAGCTGCCCACTCTACTTTGTGTATAGTGTGGTGCTTTTTTTGTTTTTTGTTTTTCTGTGGAATCTTTGTGATATCGGGACCAAATGATCCCCTGTCTTAGGAGTCAGCCCCAGAGTTGCCTGAGGAGTCAGCCATGGTGGGGAGAGGTTTTTACCCAGGGGTGGGGAGTCCCTTCCTTTGTTACACTGGCTGCGAAAGCGAAGAAGTCTGTGGTTTATTTAGCCCTCTATTTTTGAGTAGCATTTGGATTGATTCCAACTTGCTGCTTGTTCTTTACCAAAGACCAAACACCACACTGAAGTTTCCAAAGGGTGGGATAGTTGGGAGCTAAACCACACCCTCCCACCCTTATAAAAACCTTCTTGGTCCCTTACCCCCTTAGCTACCTGGTGTTCAACATCCTGCCCACGCTGGCTGACATCATTATTGGCATCATCTACTTCAGCATGTTCTTCAATGCCTGGTTTGGCCTCATTGTGTTCCTGTGCATGAGCCTATACCTCTGTGAGTGCTGGGGCCCTGGGGGCAGGTTCCACCCCACCTTGGGTGACCCACCTTTCAGAGGCTGCTGAGGGAGCTGATGTCAGGTTGGACCTTAGCTTAACCTGGATGGAAGACCAGGGTCGAGCATTCTGGTCCTGTGACATTCCTGCTACAGATGAAGGTTAAGAGGAAACCGCATTTGTCTAGCCAGATGTTGTTCCCCTGCAGCCAGGAGTGTTCTGTACATCGCAGGCTACCAAGGTTGTCTTTGCCACAGCCTGTTCTCTCAAGAGAGCTTAATAAAGCTCTGCCCCCAGGAATCTGGCTCCCTGGGCTCCAGATGGGACAGGCAGTGGCAGGTAGTGGGACATTGCCCCGATCTCTGTTGGGAATGCTGTCTTACCCTGCACCCCACCTCCTCCTTTCATTATTTTTTTCAGTCCTGACCATTCTTGTCACTGAGTGGAGAGCCAAGTTTCGCCGTAGCATGAACACACAGGAAAATGCGACCCGCGCACGAGCGGTGGACTCACTACTCAACTTTGAGACGGTAATGGAGGCCATGGGGCCACCATGTGCAGCGCAGAGGCAGTAGGAGTGTGGCTTAGGCTGCCAGGCTAAGGGAACATAAGTGATGTTTGTGTGTATAGCTTAAAATCCAGGAGTGGTTAGGGCTTTCAGTGCTGTGTGCTCCTGCCCCACCCGTAGCCCAACATTGAGTTTGAATGCCTTAGGTGAAGTATTATAATGCTGAAAGCTACGAAGTGGGGCGCTACCAGGAAGCCATCATCAAGTACCAGGTAAGGGCACCAGTTAGAGGGAAAGGTAGGAGCTAGCAGGCCCGGGGGTGTTGCCTGCATCCGGGAACAGTGGGTATGTGTATGACATTCCTCCCTTTCTGTGTCCTGTCCCCAGGATTTAGAGTGGAAGTCCAATGCCTCACTGGTTTTACTGAATCAGACCCAGAACCTGGTGATTGGACTTGGGCTGCTGGCGGGCTCCTTGCTGTGTGCATACTTTGTCAGTGAGCAGAAGCTGCAGGTGAGGCAGAATTGTGGAGGGGGGGGCAGGTGGGTAAGCAGCAAAGAGGAGCCCAGTATCTCCAGGGCGGTAAGTGGGCAGGACTGTGGGAAGTACAGGTTGTAGGTCTCCCTGTAGAGCCATTGGCTTCCCTGGATCCCCACAGGTTGGAGACTTTGTGCTCTTCGGAACCTATATCATCCAGCTGTACATGCCCCTCAACTGGTTTGGCACCTATTACAGGTAACCTCCTCCCTCGGCCCTCACTTGTGTAGGTGCATGGGAATAGCCTGGCTGCTCACACCCGCCCACCTGCCCCGTTTCTTGCAGGATGATCCAGACCAACTTCATTGACATGGAAAACATGTTCGACCTGCTAAAAGAGGAGCCCGAAGTGAGTGAAGGGAAAGGGAGAGTATGGGGGAGTGTAGGAGATGTTTCTGGTGTCTGGAACATTCCAGGCCAGTAATTCCAGACCTCTGGGTGGCCCCCTTCCAGGTGAAGGACCTTCCTGGAGCGGGACCCCTTCGCTTCCACAAGGGCCGGATTGAGTTTGAAAACGTGCACTTCAGCTACGCTGACGGGTAAGCCCTCTCCTATTCTCAGCTCCAGCTGCCTGCTGCCTCGTCTGCTCCAGAATGCCTGCTGCTCCTATGCCCGCCCATGCCCAGCTGAGCACTTGGGCAGGAGAAGGGCAGAGTCCACCAATGGTTCTGCTGACCTCGCCCACCCTTCCTTGCAGGCGGGAGACCTTACAGGATGTGTCCTTCACCGTGATGCCTGGACAGACCCTGGCCCTGGTGAGAGGAAACCCAACCACTTGGCGCCAGACCCCACACACTTCCCTCATACAGTGTTTGTGGCTATGCTGGCTCATAGCCCAGGCCGGCTAGTAGAGCCACAGCCCCAGCTGACAAAAAGATTGAATGGACACTGGGCTGGGAGAAGCCTTTGAAGCCCATGGGCCTGAGAATGTCCTCCTCTGCTTCCCATGCTAATGCCACAGGTGGGCCCATCTGGTGCAGGCAAAAGCACCATTCTGCGCCTTTTGTTCCGTTTCTATGACATCACCTCTGGCTGCATCCGGATCGATGGGCAGGACATCTCGCAGGTAGGGTTGCTGGGGATAAGACTAATTCAGGGGATGTGGGTATGGCAGAATGGCAAAGGCAGGACATCTTGAAAGTAGCAGGAGTTGTCACCCCTACAAAAGTAGGGGGCATCTGCAGCTCTCTGGGACCCCCAACCATATGTGCAGCATAGCCTTGAGAAAGATTTGTGCGTTGCCACTCAAAGGGTGAGGATTTCCTGTAGCACTCAGCTAAAACACGTAGAGGAAGTATATTTTATTTGTCTCTCTTTTTTTTAAGATTTATTTATCTGTTTGAAACAGTGGCAAATAGACACAGAGAGATCTTCCATCCAGCTGTCCTACATGGGTGGAGGGACCCAAGGACCAGGGTCATCTCCCACTGCTTTCCCAGGTGCATTAGCAGGGAGCTGCCCTGGAAGCAGAGCAGCTGCGATGCCAACCAGCATGCCAATATAGGATGTCTGCATTGCAGGAGGTGGCTTAACTCGCTGCACCATGTGTGGCTGTGCCCCGCCAATTTTCTTTATGCAGATGCCAAAATAGAGCAGTTGATTGATTTGTGCCCGTGAGTTGGGATCCGCAGTAGTGTTGGCAGAGTCCTTCCCCCAGGGCCTGGCCTGCCATCCAGGCCTGAGGGGACCTTACAGACACACACGATCTTTGGGTCCCAGGTGACCCAGAACTCTCTACGGTCGCACATCGGAGTTGTGCCCCAGGACACTGTCCTCTTTAACGACACTATTGCCAATAACATCCGCTACGGCCGCGTCACTGCCGACAACGACGAGGTGGAAGCCGCTGCCCAGGCTGCAGGTATCCATGATGCCATCCTGGGATTCCCAGAAGGTGAGCTCCGCTGCAGATGCTACTTCCTTGTCTGTCTGGTCCCAGAAGCCCAGTTTGTCCCTCGTGACTGAGGAAGGCGGGCACTATCTACAGGGTATGAGACACAGGTGGGCGAGCGGGGCCTGAAGCTGAGTGGGGGTGAGAAGCAGCGTGTTGCCATCGCCCGCACCATCCTCAAGGCTCCGGATATCATCCTGCTAGATGAGGTAAGGCCTCGACCTGCCTGTTTCCCACCCTCCCTCAGCCCATGGATGCACCAAGCAATTCCCGCTGGGCACCCATTGCCACTTAGACAATCCATATTAATCGCTCAGCTGCTGCCAGGCCCAGCAAGGTGCCTTTCTAGTCCCAAGGCTCAGCTGGCAGCCTGCATCCTCCTTCCCCTGGCCAGGGAGGTATCAAGGTGGGCACTGGTAGTTTCACCCAGGCCTTCTCTATAGGCAACATCAGCACTGGATACATCCAACGAGAGGGCCATCCAGGCTTCTCTGGCCAAGGTCTGCGCCAACCGCACCACCATCGTGGTGGCCCATAGGTATGCGACTACAGGAAGGGGGCGGCTGGCAGTGTGTACCCGTACCCATGGGGTAACGGGACACCAATATCCGACTCCACAGGCTCTCAACTGTCATCCATGCTGACCAAATCCTTGTCATCAAGGACGGCTGCATCGTGGAGAGAGGACGGTAAGGGCGCACAGGACAGGGTCTCTGAATAGCGGGCTGGGGGGTGGGAGCTCACCCTTGCCCCACTGCCAGCCGTCTGCAGGTTGGTTCTGGGCCTCCCGGGCCAGGCTGCACACCTCCCTCCTTGCACAGGCATGAGGCTCTGCTGACCCAAGGCGGGGTGTATGCCAACATGTGGCAGCTGCAGCAGCAGGGACAAGAGAATGCCTCGGAAGACAGCAAGCCCGAGACCACGGCACAATGACAGAAGGGAGCCCCCTCTCTCCCAAAGGCTACCTCAGAGGGCAGCGTGATGCGCCCCTTTTGCCCAGGGTTATTTCATCTTGGTTTCAAGGTTTGCTGTGAGCATCAGCAAGAGATTGGGACCTTTCAGAAAAGCACTTTTGGGGGAAATAAAAGGTGTGGACTGTGTGAGGATGACTGGCTTTGTGATGGGAGCTGCTGAGGTGGGATTCTACCTCGCAGCCAGGTGGACATTCTGCACGGATTGCAGGAGAGAAAGGTACATGACACTGGAATGCCACATTCTTTATTCATTGCGGACTCTTCCCTGCCCGCTACACATCGGGGAAGCCCCAGGGTTGGGGGGTTAACATTCAGTGGGGGGGCCCAGAGCAACACCTCTCAGCACCCACTGCCACCTCAACCAGGGAATGCTTCCTTGCACGCTGTCCATCCCCCCACACCTCCAGAGAGCTGGCAGGGCCCTCTACAGGCTCAGCTGGACCAGCTCCTCCTGGTGCCCCCCCGGTGGAGGCCTCCGCATCACTCTTGCTTCTCCGTGTGCTCCAGGCCGCTCTGGGCCTTGTCCTCTCCCTGTGGACCCTAGAGATGTGAGGGTCACAGTCCTCCTCAGCCGAGCCTCCCTCCCCAAGCCCAAGGCCCTAGCACAGGCTGCAGTTGGATGGCTTCAAGCTGCGGCTCTGCGCCTGGAGCAGGGAGAAGGGAAGACAGGGGGCGCCGTCAAGGAGATGAGGGCACAGCCCTAGGTTCAGAGCTTAGCACGGGCTAGAGTCATATGGCAGGTAACAGAGAACCCCCTCCCCACCACCATCCCCAGCCAGCACACTCATGCACACATAGTTCATACTCTCTCATCTCAGGACCCTGTCTTCACTCCATGCTCATACCTGCTGCTGCTGGTATTCAGCTTCGCTGGCTGACAGTGCTTGTGCTAGTGCCAAGTCTTCTTCCTCCTGAGAGCTGGGGGGAGGGGATGACACATGAAACCCAAGCTTCTGGTTCATGCTAAGCAATGGTGCTGTGGGCGTGAGTGGTCTAACCCCACAGGGGCAGCCCTGGCCCATGTCCCACCCCTTGCACCAGGGAGCACAGCTACCTGGGCACCTGGGGTTTGGCCTCTGCCAGGGACAAGGCCAAGGCCTGCTGCAGGGCTTCATCCTCGGTCTGCAAAGAGAAAAAGGAGACCAGTGAGCTCATGGCTCAGGCCCCATGGGGTTTTGCTTCCAGCGGTCCAATTTATGCTCCACTCACCAAGCCATTCTGCAAAGTGATCACTGGGGGAGGGGCCGCCCGGGATGGAGACTGAGTCGTTGTAGCTCTAGGGCAAAAACAGTCTAAGAGGTTGAGGTCAGAGATGAGAAGGGGGTGGGCGAGGAAAGAAGACAGTGGATAGGCCTACCTGCTGAGTGCAGAGGAAGACAAGGTCCTGCTGGGGCTGGAGATGGCACTGGTGGCAGAAGCAGCCAGGCTCTGCGCTCTGGAGATGGCAGCCAGTCTGTAAGGAAGGGACAATCTTGGCACATACTGCCCCCACCAACCCTGCTCCTACCAAGAACAGGCCTTCCCCAGGAAGGGAAGGAAAGAGAGTGGTGCAGTCTGGAAGCACTCAATCTGCAACTCCAGAACCCACCCCACCTCCTCAGGGCCCCAGGGGACAGACAGGGTGGAAAGCTCCCAGTTCATCAAGACCCAGGTCAAGTCTGCTTCCAAAGGACAGAGCAGTCACCAAGGCAAGCTGAGGGCTTGGTGGCCATTACCCCGCCCGGCTGGTCGGATGGCTCTGCCCTGAGCAGTCATGGTCCAGTGGGTGCCGGTGCTTGATGCAGAAGTTACGACCACAGCGTTCACAGGTGAGTTTCATCATCTCGCGCTGCCGGCAGCCAGGCCGCTCGCATTTATTGGTGAAAATCTGAGAGGGAAACAGGAAAGAGTGTGTCTGTTGAGACACCAGCCTAGCAAGCAAAGGAAGCACAGGAGGTGGGCCCCCCAGGAGGACACGGAGCCCCCTCCCTGCGACAACCTGCTTACCTTCCGTTTCTGCTGCGCTGGATCGGAGCGACAGTCCCTGTCAATGTGCTCCCCCACAGCGCGGTCTGGGGGCTCCCCTCTGGCCACAGGCACCGGGACATTACAGAGGGGGCACACGGGGACCTGGATATCCTACAAGCAAGGGGGAAGAATCAGTCTGTGAGGGACCTTCTCCAAGGCCAACGATTCGATTCTCTTGTCTTGCAAGAATCTGAGTTGCCCCAGCCCACCCCCCAACACACACCCCGAATGCACAAATGTTCCCCAGCACTGAGTGAGCCCCGGAAAGAAAGGTGTGGTAAGGACAAGCAAAGCAGACAGATGGGGTGGGATGGGACTTCTGGGTTCAGGCTCCCTCCGCCCCCCAACATACACACACACCTTCTGGTAAGCGGAGCCACAGTGGTGCTGGGCGTAGGCCACATGGTCTGCACAGAAGATGCCTGAGCAGGCATCACACTTGAGCGGCAGGAAATCTGCAGCGAATGGAGTCAGACTGCAGAGCTCGCAGGCACCTCAGCGTTCTTCCCTCTCAGGGGGCCGCCCGGTTGCCAACTCGCCGAACCCCGCACTACTCCCCAATCGATCTCCTTAGCCACGCCCCTCCGGCCGCGAGCCCCGCCCTTTTTCTGGTACTTCCAAACACTCCACTCGTCTCCCCTGGAGCCCACTGTCCAAGCCCCACCTGCAGTTCCGAGCCCTCTCCCCTCTCGGCCCTGCCCCTTACCCAAGCGCTGACAGCTTGGCTCGGAACAGTGAGCCCCGAGGTCCGGAAACTCCATTGCCGGGCCCGGCGAGGCCTGCAGGAAGAAGCAGCGAGCGCTAAGCGTGTCTAGGGATACCCCGTTCCGGTCCGACCGCGACTCGACGCTCCGAGGGGCTCCCGCCCCGCCCAGCCCGGGTTACCGGAGTCCTCAGCACCTGCCGGCCCCGCGGCTCCCACTCCTCCCTCGGCGCCGGCGCCGGCGCGTGACGTCACCACGCAGGGCGGGCGCATGCCGCGCAGTCTCCGGGCAGCGGGGGGCGCGGCTCTGTCTCCTCCCGGCTCGGCCCAGGAGCGGGCTTAGCCTGCCAAAAGGTCTCTAATACCTGAGTGTGGAGCGGAAAGGCTGCCAAGGCCGGGGGAGGTGATGTCTTGGGGTTGGGGCGCTGAGGCCGGCTGGAGTCTCCCAATTCGCGCTTTGGCCGGCTCCTCTCCCTGCATCCACTCCTGGCCGGATGTGTTTACTCTCCAGGAGTTGACAACTTCCTTGTTTCTCGGTAATACAGGTGTGTCTCCGGAGTTTCAGCTCCCCCGCAGGTTCCAGCTTTGATGCGCTTCCTGTAAGACTTCCTGAGTCTCCTAAGTCTAGGGTAGGTGCACTTGCTATGCGACCTCCCTACCACTGTTCCAGCAGCTCGCATTTTCACCTGGTTGTAGTCGCTGACACATGCACACACACATAAATACACTTGGCAGGCTGTGACCACATCTACCGCCTCTGTCGAATTCCAGCACCTGACGGTGCCTAGAGTAGTGTTGCTCTCAGACTCCAGTGTGAATGAAGGCACCTACAGGCTTTACTTAAAATGCAGATTCCTGAGCTCTAGGACTCCGGGGTCGGTGTGTGTGGAATTTTAACAAGTTGCCCATATAACATATTATGACCAAACAAACAAACAATAGACAACTAACCAAAATATTCTCAGTACATGTTGTTTCTCGGATTAGCCCTGAGAACCCAGCTTTGCCCAAGTAGCTCTGGGGGGAGGCCTTCCAGGCTCAGCACATTTTAGTGCTCCTGTGTCTCAGACCCCTCATGCCCAGCGTTGGTCACACTCCATCTTCATATGAGTCTGGTGATAGGGTCAGATAAACAGGTGAACTGTGTTTGGGGAGTTAAACAGTGTCCTCCAAAATGGAGAGGAAGCCAAGCCACAGTGGGCAAGCGGAGCCAGTCTCCCCCTGTCTTTCTGTCTCTTCCTCCATCTCCAACTTCTGACTCTTTGCCCCTATGCTAAGTTGACTTCTTCCCCCCTCACAATTCTGAAATCTGTTGCTCTTGGCTGCTCAAATGGGGGCCCCACCTCCAGCTTGTCCAGGGTCATGGCTAAGCCCTGCCTGGGTTTTCCTGGTGCCTGATGCACCTGGGTGCGAGGTGGCTGAGTGACAGAAACTTGAGGAGAAACCCTAAGACACACAGGCCAGCACCTGGTGTTGGAGATAAGATGCCTGCGGGGGTAGCTGAGGTCAGGGATGGTCCTGGCAGATGTGGTGTAGGGCACCAGGTGCAACCCGCTGCACTTGCCTGATCATATTCTTTCCTGGGAGTGAAAACAGCTGGGCTGATAATGTATGCACTGCAGAATGGCCACCAGCCTCCCTGCCCTCCTCTCTGTGGGGGCATTCGGGGGTTCTTTTCAGTATTCTCGCTGAGGGGACACAGTATGCTCCATAGAAAGAGACTGAGGGTAAGCACTTGGCAAAGAGCACCACTTGCGATGCTCTGTTTCCCATCCAGCTTCCTGCTAATGCAGATCCTGGCAGGCCTCAGGTGACAGCTCAAATGTTTATGTCTCTGCCACCCCTGTGGGAAGTGAACCAGCCAACAGAAGACCTCTCTCTTTCAAAAAAAAAAAAAAAAAGAGAGAGAGAGATGCTAGTCTTGTAGCATAGATTTAAAACCGTAAAAGTGTTTCATTTTCTCCCAAAGTCTATAATTCCAAGGAAAACTCTTATCCTTTTTTCATGTTTTATTATATTTTTGACAATTTTTACATAGTTAATTAGGGTAAAAAGGTTCAAGGGCTATAGGAAAGTGGGAAAGACTATTATGTCCATATTGTTTCCTTCATGTATCTGAGGCAAACGGGGATATTGAGGGAGAAGCCCCACCCAGTTTCCCACCCACCCCAGGTCCCAGATGTGGGGCATGCTCTGAGATACTTGCTCAAGTGGTTTAGATAGTTCACCAGTTATGAATCGCTGCCAGTCTCGCCACCCCAAGCACGATGAGGTCGTTGAAGAACCCACTGATTAACATAGTCCATCATAGAGTCTCCATTTGCCCAGTATTTCGCTGCCAACATATAACTGAGGTGGTTGATTGACTTGTTCTGTCTTCAATCTCTTCTTGGTTAGGGTTCTGAGTCCGGCATTTCGATTGGGGGGATCCCCAAAGAAATTTTGTCTGAGGTATTCCCAGACCAGATTCTTGTATGTTCTAGCAAGCACAGGGCCCAGCACAGTCCATCGCCCTGATCAGCTGGTGGTTGCAATTGCTGGGTTGGTTCTGTTTTCAGCCCCGACTTCCACTGGCACCAATGGGTGTTGCAGTCCAGCCTGGTTCTGCCCAGCACATGCTCAGCCCTCACATAAACCAGTGGGAGCTGCAGCCCAGTCAGAGCAACCCACAATAACCCCCACCAGGCCCGCCCCCTACCCTGGTTTGCCAGTATGTGTAGCAGACTAGTCCAGTCTGTCCCACATTCCATTTGGCTCTCGTACATGTCGATGGGTATTGAAGCTTAGTTCCATCTAACCAGCTCAACTATCCAGCCCTCATGGATGCTGTTGAGTGCCTTTCTGTCTAGCCACCCCAGCCCCTGTCCTAGTTTTTGTGCCCTCCCATGGTAGTGGTAACCCAAGAGGGAAGAGCCCACTATTTCCCTCCCAGGTCTCTCTCACTCCCAGATTATGCACTCTCCAGGTGGTTCTGTGGTTTAACTTGACAGAATTAGACCCTAGTGCCAGCTTCTGCCAGCTGAGGCTGTGGCCAAGCCCAAACAACCCTCACCCACTCTAATTTTGTTTGCACCAGTAGGAACAATCAGCCCAGCCTGGCTTTTCCCTGATCTAGTCCACATGAGGCACACAGGTGTTATAGCCATGTTTAGTCTGGTCTGCCACGCTTTCCGGTGGGAGTAGCTGACCAGCAAGGGAACCCCGCTTTATTCCCCCTGCTGGCTCTGCCCCCTCCCTTTCTGGTTCTCATGTGTGCTGCTTGAGCGCAGCAGTCACATCTGGTACAGTAACCTCACCTTGGCATTCCATATTGTGCACTGGTTTTTGTCGCGACCAAACCTGGCTCAACCCACACTCTGTTCTGGTGCTCGGATTTGCCAGTGGATGACATGAACTGATTCAGCCTGGTCTGCCCCCGACCCATGCCAACTGTATGCCAGTGGGAAACTTTTCATGGCCTATTCTGGGCTGTTTCCTATCATGCTTCTTGCGCTTACCTGCCGGGTCTGTGTCCTGCCAGAGGAGTTGCCCAGGCTCCTCCATCAGAACCCCTCCCAATGCCAGATTTTGCGCATACCAGTGGGTCAATGGGTCAGCCCTACTCAGTTCACCTCCTGTCCTAGCAGGGACAGTGGCTTTTCCTGACTGGCCTTCAACCCAAACTGGTTCTTGCTGTTGGATGTAGCAGCCCAGCCATGGCTCGTCCATACCCACATGCAGCTCACAGTAGGGGTTGAGACCTAGCCTAGTCTGTCCCACATCTACCCTGGTCCTCCAAGACACCAGATAGTGTTGGAGTCTGGCCTGGCTTGGTGCATCCAGTCCCAGTCCACACTTGTGCCAAGGGAGACTATAACTGTTTCCTGATCAGAACGCAGCCCCCATTCCAGCCCACGCGCCCCTTGGTGGGAACCTCAACCCAGCTAGGGTGTCCCCCTGCTCCCCAGCCAGGCCTGTTCCCAGCCATAGATTGCGCGCATACCAGTGGTTGCTCTGACTCAACTTGGCTTAGCCCCTCACCTGTCCCGGCCTCTGCCTTAGACACTGTGGCTTAGTGTCCCTGACTCACGCAGACCAGTAGGTGCAAGAGCCTAGCTCGGCATGACCTGTGCTCCATCCTGGTTTCTAGTTTCGCTTGTAGGCTAAGGTTTGCTCAGCCCTGCCCAGTACATCCCGTTCCATTACCAATTCACACATTAACCAGCTGTTGGAGCTGCTTTGCCCAGCTTGTCCAATCCCCAGGTCTGGACCACATGTTCACTAGCGGGAGCTATGACTCGCCAGGGGAGTTTCCCAAGTTTCTCCACTTGATCCACTCCCAGACCCAGTTCTCATACATTCTATTGGGTTTTAGGCCAGTGCCCGGCATAGTCTGGCCTTCCATTTGGCCTTGTATGAGCTGGTGAATGTTGCAGCCCAACCCACCCCACACCCTATTTAGGATGCATATTTGGGTGCTGCTGCCTTGATCAGTCCAGACTGTTGTGGGTTCCTTTACCTGTGATTGATGGCATGCTCCTTGGTCACACCTAGCTTAGTCCATCACCACCCCAAGCCTCGAGCTAACCAGTGGGGCTAGAATTTCTACAGGGTTTGGCCCACACATTCCCCACAGAATCTACCCCCGGATATGGTTCTCGAATGCTAGTTAATGTCATTGCCCTGCCTAAAGTGACCCCTCTGCTGATCCATCATCATGTCAGGTAATAGGATATCCTGCTGGACAAGCTGCGAGCCTTAGCTTTTGCATGAACTGGTGTTTGTTGCTCAGCATTGTTAAGTAATTACAAGTTCTTCAGAGGAAGAGTTACTGCCATTGGGAATCTTTAGGATTAATTCACATCCAGAAGCACTGTGGGTTCAACCTAGAGCTACCTAAGCAGCAATTCAAAGAACCAAAACCCTAGAGCTCCCTGGCCGGGCGGCCAGCAGGCAAAGCCTGGTGCCAAATGGTGTACTGGCCCGGGGACAGCTCACCACGTGCATGTGGTGGCTGGCGTCTGGGATCCGGGCATGAGCCGCCCCTTCCTGAGACCTACCCACACCCGAGAGGCTGCAGGAAGTTTAAACCCCCAGGCCCAAGGTTGCGCCCCTCCCCAGTCCCATCCACCACTCAATGAAAGCGGTGGATGGGCCGCAGGCCCCAGGGCCTGTCCAGCCCAGCCCCAGAGACTTCCCCCTCAGCTTACTTACCCCGAAGGGAGCAGCCCCCAGAGCCCAGGCAGACTCGGGGACAGCTCACCACGTGTACATTGTGGCTGGCATCTGGGATCCAGGCATGAGATGTCCCATCTTGAGACCCCAAAAACTCTTATCCTTTAAGGGAACTACAAATCGTTCCTTGGAATTCAGCACATTGTTGTAGGTTTGTCAAACTCTGTGGTCACCACCTAAGTCAGCTAGTAATATGCAGGTGGCTTTCTCTTGGCATGCCCTAAGGGTCTTTGTCAAGGGAATTCAGCTTTTGACACAGTCCCCTTTAGAGAGGTCAAGCATTGACGAGTTTATCCATCATGAACCCTGAGACACCGTTATCTATGAAACTCGCACTAGTTCTGTTCGCTTGGGACACTTGAAATTGCTACCAGTTGACTTTTTTTTTTAATAAAAGCATTTTCATACAGCTTAATCTAATCTGAACAGCACATGTCACTGGCAAGAATTATTTTTCTCTGACCTTTTCCTGCCTGTTTCCTGGCCTGTTGGGTTTGGGATCTCAGACACAAGACAAACACATCCTGTGTGGGAGTAGAGTTTAAAGTCCATACACCTAAAATCAGATTGCCAATGTCCACCTACATTAGTCCTTCAAGCACCTGCCATTTTCTTTTTAAAATATTTACTTATTTATTTATTTATGTCTATTGGAAAGTCATATACAGAGAGGAAGATCTTCCATCCAATGATTCATTCCCCAAGCGGCTGCAGTGGCTGGAACCCAGGAGCCAGGAACTTCTTCTGGGTCTCCAGTGCCAGTGCAAGGGCACAGTGCTTTGGGCCATCCTCGACTGCTTGCCCAGGCCACAGGCAGGGAGCTCTGCTGCTTTCTAGGCTGTAGGTGGGGAGCTAGATTGGAAGTGGAGCAGCTAGGATTGGAACCAGCATCCATATGAAATGATGGCATGGCAGTCACTGAACTAGCCTGCCATGCTACTGCACCAACCCTAATATCTACCATTTTCTACCAGTGAGGTAGAAGAGGGTATCAGATACATTATGGGTTAACTCAAAATAGCAGTGGCATATAAGCGTGAAATGATCGGATGCCTACATGCAATAACCCAGGGCTGATAGGACAGGGAACCTCTGCCATCCCTAAGGTGTTGCCTTTACCCATGTGGATCTAAATGACTCTATGTTTCAGACAGTGGAATATAGGAAAGGAAAAACAGGGCATGCTGTGTTAGAAGGCATGAACCTGAATGTATAGATAGGGCTACTGGACAAATTACAGCAGCTGACCCTTAGTCACATGATCATACTTAGTACCAGGAAAACTGGGAAATATAGTCTTTTTTTTTTTAAAGATTTTATTATTATTGGAAAGCCGGATATACAGAGAAGAGGAGAGACAGAGAGGAAGATCCTCCATCCGATGCCTCACTCCCCAAGTGAGCCGCAACGGGCCGGTGCTGCGCCAATCTGATGCCGGGAACCAGGAACCTCTCCCGGGTCTGCCACGCGGGTGCAGGATCCCAAAGCCTTGGGCCGTCCTCGACTGCCTTCCCGGGCCACAAGCAGGGAGCTGGATGGGAAGTGGAGCTGCCGGGATGAGAACCGGCGCCCATATGGGATCCCGGAGCTTTCAAGGCGAGGACTTTAGCCGCTAGGCCACGCTGCCGGGCCCCCAATCCTGGTTTTCATGCTCTCCAGTGTGAGTGGTAACCCAAAAGGGAGGCACCTACTATTTCTCTCCTTGGCCACTCCTACTCCCAGATTATGCACTATCCAGGTGGTTCCGTGGTTTGACTTGAGAGAATTAGCCTGAAGTGCCAGCTTCTGCCAGCTGATGCTGTGGCCAAGCCCAACCAACCCTCATCCAATCTATTTTATGCTTGCACCAGCAGGAATAATCAGCCCAGCCTGGCTTTTCCCTGATCTAGCTCACATGAGGCCCACAGGTGTTGCAGCCCTGCCTAGTCGGGTCTGCCTCTATCCCAACTCATACTCTCCAGTGGGAGTGACTGCCCCAGCAGGAGAGCCCTCCATATTTTCCCCTACAGACTTTGTCCCCTCCCTCCCTGGTTCTCACATGTGCTGGTTGGGCACTGCGGCCCAGTCTGGTACAGCCCACCTCACCCTGGCATTTGCTAGTGGGAGTTGTAGCCTGGCCTGGCCCAGTCCACCCCCAATTCCAGCTGACGCTGGTGAGGGTTATAACCTAGCCCAGCTCAGCAGGCATCCAATTCCAGCCATAATGTGCACTGGTATGTGTTGCGACCATACCTAACCTGACCCACACGCTGTTCTGGTGCTCGGATTCACCAGCAGGTGATGTGAACTGGTTCAACCTGGGCTGTCCTGACCTGTGCCAAATGTATGCTGGTGGGTACCTTTCCCTGGCCTGGTCTGGGTTGCTGCCTATCGTGGTTCTTGCACTCACGTGCAGGGACTGTGTCTTGCAAGAGGAATTGCCCAGGCTCCTCCATCAGAACCTCTCCCAGTGCCAGACCTTGCACATACCGGTGGGTCCATGGGCCAGGGTCAGGGCCAGCCCTACCTCCTGTCCTAGCAGGAACAGTGGCCTTTCCTGACTGGCCTTCAACCCATTCCGCTTCTTACTGTTGGATGTTTCTGTAGGAGGACATTGTGGTCCTAGAAGGTCAGTGAACACAGGATTACAGTTGATTGGACAATATTTGTATGAAAACAACTGAATAGGTGTCTTGTGTGTGACTGATTGGATAACCTTTGCATGAGAACAACTGAATGGCTACCTTTGTATACCTGATGGGATATCATTTGTATAAGAACAGTTGAGTGGAAAGAATGTGTATGAGAACACTTGGTGAAATATACAAGAATAAAGGAGTTCCAAACAAAAGCATAGAAGCAGTCAATGGGCTTGTTGATAAGCTCAATACTTCCACCCTTATCCTATATGACCCTTGTTGTATGAAGTCTGTTGCCCCAAATAAATTTCGGCTGTTGATCATCAGTCAGTAGTCCATGTCTGTTATTATCGTACACCAAGTCCATTGCTGCAGGACAGGGACATGTTTCAGCCCAGCCAAGGCTCCTCCAAACCCAGACACAGCTCACAATTGGCTCAGTAGGGGCAGAGACCTAGCTTAGTCCATCCTCCATCTATCCAGTTAGGGTGTCTTCTTAGCTCTCCAATCGGGCCTATTTCCAGCCATAGATCGCATGCATGCCAGTAGTTGCTCTGACCCAGCTTGGCATAGCCCCTCACCTGTCTTGGCCTTTGCCTTTGATACTGTGGCCTAGCGTCCCTGCCTCATGCAGAGCAATAGGTGTAAGAGCCTAGCTCCGCATACCTGTTCTCCATCCTAATTTCTGTTCTTTCTTGTGAGTTGAGGTTTGTTCGGCCCTGCCCAGTACACCCCCCTTCCAGTTGCAGCTCAGCCCATCCCACATCCTGTTTTAGATGCACATTCGGGTGCTGCTGCCTTGAATTGACCAAACTGTTGTCGGTTCCTTTACCTGTAAGTGATGACAGGTTCCCTGGTCACACGTAGCTCAGCCCATCACCACCCCAACTCCTGAGCTAACCAGAGGGACTTGTATTTCCACAGGGCTGGACCCACACTTCCCCCAGAGAGTCTACCTCAGGATCTGGTTCTCTTGCATGTTAGTTAGTGTCTTGGCCCTGCCATCTGTGACCCCATCCCCTGTTCCACCACTCAGTCAAGTACTGGCACCTAGCCCTGCCAGACAGATCCCCATCCATAGCTTTTGTGTAGACTGATGTGTGGCAGTCAGTGATGCTCTATGCTACCAGCCCATCTCAGGATTCCCATGCGGGTTGGTGAATCAGTCTGGCCCAAACAAAACTTATGGACTCTCCCCTTCAAACCCTCAGATTTCAGTCCCCATGCTGGCAAGCAAGTTCTGTGACCCCATCGCTGCAAATCACACAGAATTCATCCCTCACCTACACTCACACTAGCCTTATCCCTGAATGTCCCTAGGCAGGGGGACATACCCTAAAAATCCTAGAGCTCATTGCCAGGCGGCCAGCAGGCAGAGCCTGCCATCACATTAATGCTTTTAATAAAACATATTACATCCTGGGCCCAACGGCATGGCCTAGCGGCTCACCCTGAATGTGCCTGGATCCCATATGGGTACTGGTTCTAATCCCAGCAGCTCCACTTCCCACCCAGCTTCCTGCTTATGGCCTGGGAAAGCAGTTGAGGACAGCTCGATGCTTTGGGATCCTGCACCCATGTGGGAGACCTGGAGGAAGCTCCTCGCTCCAGGCTTCGGATCGGTGCAGCACCGGCCATTGTGGTCACTTGCGGAGTTAATCATTGGACAGAAGATCTTCCTCTCTATCTTTCCTCTCTACACATCTGACTTTGTAATAAAAATAAATAAAATCTTTTTTTAAAAAAAAAGTATTACATCCTATTTTTGGATGAAAATTCAATGTCTATTTGGACAACATTTATTTTTTTCTAGCTCACAGGTAGCCGGTGTGTGACTCTGAGTGGGAAAAGGTAGAGAGGACAAGGTAAGACGCTGATGTTGGAGGAGCCAGTATTGTTGTGCAGGAGGCTGAACCACTGCCTGCAAAGACAGCATTCTGTATTGGCACCTTGTGTCAAGTCCCAGCTGCTCTGCTTCTCATCCAGCTTCCTCCTAATGTGCCTAAAAAGGCAGCAGATGATGCTGAGGCCCAATACACTACACTAGGATGGATTTCCAGGCTCCTGGCTTTGGCCTAACACAATCCCTGTCATTACAGCTATTTAGAGATTGGACCAGAAGCACGTACACATGTGAGCGCACACACACCACATACAAAACACACACTCTGCCTCTTCTTCTCTTCCCTTATCAAATACCTCTTAATATACCTCCTTTCAAGTACCTCTTCCCTACTTTTTAAATAAGTAAATAAATCAATAATCCTTACAAAAAAAAACACCAAAAACCAGTCTTAGGTCACCATTTGCAATGCCAGCATCCCCAGTAGGCACAGGTTCAAATCCTGACCATTCTCCTTCCCATCTATTTCCTTGCTGTGCACCTGGAAAAACAGAATATGGCCCAAATCCCTGGGCCTCTGTCACCATGGAGACCCATATGGAACCCTCTAGACTTCTGGTTTTAGCTTAGACCATCCCTGGTTATTGTGACCATTTAGGGACTGAACCAGCTGATGGAAGATTTCTCTCTCCTTTCCCCATCACTTTGCCTTTCAGATAAATTAATAAATCCCTTTTTAAAATCATGTATATGTGCTTTTATTTATTCAACTTTTACCTTTTATTAAATATTTATTTGTTTGCTTGTTTGTTTTTGAAAGGCAGATTTACAGAGAGAGAAGGGAGTGAATAGTTCTTCTATCCATTGGTTCACTACCCAAATGGACCCAAAGGCCAGAGCTGGGCTAGTCTAAAACCAGGAGCCTGAAGCTTCTTCTGAGTCTCCCACGTGGGTGCAAGAATCTAAGTACTTGAGCCATTCTCCGCTGCTTTTCCAGGCACATTAGCAAGGAGCTGCATCAGAAGTGAAGCAGGGGCCCAGTGCGATAGTGTAGTGGTTAAGCTCCTCACCTTGCACTCCCAGTATCCCATATGGGCACAAGTTCTAATCCCTGCAGCCCTGCTTCCCATCCAGCTCTCTGCTTGTGGCCTGGGAAAGCAGTTGAGGACGGCCCAAAGCCTTGGGTCCCTGCACCTGTGTGGGAGACCTGGAACAAGTTCCTGGCTCCTGGCTTCGGATTGGTTCAGCTCCAGCCATTGCGGCTCACTTGGGGAGTGAATCATCGGATGGAAGATCTTTCTCTCTGTCTCTCCTCCTCTCTATATATCTGACTTTCCAATAAAAATAAATCTTAAAAAAAAAAAAAGAAGTAAAGCAGCTTGGACTCAAACCAGTGTCCATATGGGTTTCCAGCTCCTACCCTCACCCAAACAGAGGCTTAACCTTCTATGCCAGAGCACCAGTCCCTTGATTTTTGCTTTCTTAAAGTTTGAGAAGTAATCAGAGACATTCAGGCAGAGATTTTCCACTTATTGGTTCATTCCCCATATGTCTCAACAGCAAGTTCTGGAGTAGGTCAAAGCTAGGTGTCAGGAATTCAATCAAGCGGATTGACGTGATTCCACCTGGGATGCCGATACTGCATATGAGCTCCTGTTTGAGATCCAACTGCTCCACTTCCAATCCAGCTACCTGCTAATACACCTAGGAAAGCAAGTGCTTGAGTCCCTGCACACATGGGGAAAACCCTGAAGAAGCTCTGGCTGCTGGCTTCAGCCTGACATAGCCTTAGCTCTTGCAGCTCCTTGGGAAGGGAAGAAGAGAATGACAGATTCCTTCTTTGTAATTCTGTCTTTGAAATAGATAAACTCAGTCTCCCACATGGATTTCAGCAACCCAAAACTCACCTGCTGCCTCCCAGTGTGTGCATTATCAGGAAATTGTACTGGAAGTAGAGCTGGAACTCAAGCCTAGGCACAGTAGGAGCATCAAAATAGTATTGTAGTGTTGTGGGCTGTGGAGCTGATTTACATTGCTTTAGCTGAGCACTCAGGAATCAGGCCTAAGGCAGTAGCACCTGGCCTTTGCAGACTCATTGGCGTCCTATTGTCCTGTTAATGGACTTGGGGGGAAGAGGAGATAATATGTAACAAGGAGGCTTAGGAGCAGCCGGCTCCCAGCAATTCTACCACCACCATGGTCTCTGTGTGTCAGTGCTTTTCACTTGGACATTCGCCGTGCCTACTATGCCGGCTCAGCGGAAGAATTCTAATCTGTCCAGGCATTTTTGCTACTGTGAGACTGGCTTTTTACACAATGTGAGCTTGGAGGTTAATGTCAATAATAATGTCTTACGAAAGGGCCTTCTATTATTTCTACTGTTTTGGCTGTCCCCATTGACCTTATGCTAATCAAGGGACCTGTGTTTAGGGTTCATCCTCTCCTTAATCTTTAGGTTCTTCTTTTCTTTGTGATACAAGATAGGATTGTAGCAGGAATTTCTGTTGTTTTTGGATAAAGCAGATGGCATGATTGTCCTTAGAAACACCCACTTGACCATGACGTGGAAAGTCTGAGCCAGAGTTTAACTGATTCTGTATAAATAAAGCGGACGGCTTTATTGCTGTGTCCACTATCATCATGGAATCCTAGTGGTCTGTCTCTTTCTTTCTGCGCCTCATCCACGCACCCTTCCCGAGTTCCGAAACCCAGGCTGGAGCTGGACTCTGGCATTGTAGGGCTGGTAATGTGGCTCAACAGGCTAATCCTCCAGTTTCAAGTGCAAGCATCCCATATGGGTGTCAATTTGTGTCCCGACTACATTTCCAATTCAGCTCCCTACTTATGGTCTGGGAAAGCAGTGAAGGAAGGCCCAAAGCCTTGGGACTCTGCACCCATGTAGGAGATCTGGACAAGACTCCTGGCTCCTGGCTTCAGATTGGCTCAACTTCAGCTGTTGCTGCTATTTGGAGAGTAAACCAGTGAATGGAAGATCTTTACCTCTCTGTCTCTCTTTCTTTCTGTAAAATTATGCCTTTAATATATTGGCACATAAAAATATGCCTTTAGAATCCAGCATGGGGGGAGGATTTACGGAGGAGTGGGGGGAATCCCAGTGCCTACAAAACTGTGTCACATAATGCAATGTAATTAATAATAATTAAAAATATGCCTTTAAAAATAAAATAAATAGGGCCCGACATGGTGGCCTAGTGACTGAAGTCCTCACCTTGAACGTGCTGGGATCCCATATGGGCACCAGTTCTAATCCTGGCAGCTTCACTTCCCATCCAGCTCCCTGCCTGTGGACTGGGAAAGCAGTCGAGGACGGCCCAAAGCCTTGGGACCCTGCACCTGTGTGGGAGACCCGAAAGAGGCTCCTGGCTCTTGGCTTTGGATTGGCTCAGCTCCGACCCTGGTGGCCACTTGGGGAATGAATTATTGGACAGAAGATCTTCCTCTCTGTCTCTCCTTCTCTCTGTATATCTGACTTTGTAATGAAAATAAAATAAATCTTAAAAATAAATAAATAAAATAGATAAATCTTTTTTAAAAATAATGAAATGGTGCCAAACGTTTTACCCATGCTGAGCTAAAATTTCTGCATATATGTGTGTGTGCGTGTGTACACAAATCCTTGTCTTCCAACCTGTTAGGCAATTTAGCTTTTTTAGAATGCTGAACATTTTGCTTTAAAAATAAGTTACTGGGGCAGGTGTTTTGCATGGCAGCTTAGACAGCACTTGGGAATGATACAGAACAACTCCCCAAAACTAGCTGGAGGGATTACTATAGAAACCTCAAAATAGGTCTGTCCAGTGACACTGAGGTGGTGAAAGCACCATGGTATTTATTGCAGAGAACCCTACAAGGAGCCTGGCAGTGATCACTGAATTTCTTGCCGCCTGAACAATTAACAGGCAAAGTTTCTTAAAGACTGAGATTGGATGTGGGATGCAAGTGTATAGTTTATGCACAAATTCCTGATCTTTCACTGATCTATAATATGTCTTTAAGGAATTTTAGTGATGACAAAATGGACTTTGGTCAGTCTGGGGACTATGTGCTAGTGGTGTTTACTTTTTGCTCCAGGAGTTCTTGGCGGAAGGGAGAGGTAGCAAGGAGGAATGCCTTGAAACAAACCATTAATCTATTGTGAAAACTATAGTGTAGCACACCCATAATAATTTGGGGAAGTTGATGTGTTAAGCTACAGGAGGGAGACTGAGAGATTGGGACCTGCTTGTATTCAACACCACATGCTAGGCAATCAGCTTCCAGATGCTCTTGCCCTATCTCCAAGTGATTAGTTCATATCCCACTTGCTCATTTTCTGATTCCAAATTTGGGTAAGGAGCATCCTGGAAGGCAGCAAATGACAACCTAAGTGCTTGAGTGTCTGCCACTCAGGTGGCAGACCCTGGCTGAGTTCCAGGCTCCTGGCTTTGGCCTAGACCTGCCCTGGCATTTTAGGCATTTGGAGAATGAACTAGCAGATGGAGGATTCTCTTTTGCTTTCTCTCTGTTATTATCTTTCCCTCTTGCCTCTCTGCCTTTCAAATAAAAAGAAAATAAATAAAGGAAAGATTTTTAAATGAGTTTTTATTGGCAAAATAGGGAACTTGGAACAGCCCTACTTTCACTCTTCCTTTGAATTAGTTTCTCGGGGACAGGTCCATTGATGTTCTCAGTAGTGACTTCTTTGAGGAATGAAGACTATCCTGTTTTTTGTAGAATTTGGCAGGCATGGCATGATGGCTCAATGGTTAAATCCTCACCTTGCCACCAAGTGCCAGGATCTTACATGGGTGCTGGTTTGTGTCCTGGCTGCTCTACATCTCTTCCAGCTCCCTGTTTATGGCCTGGAAAAGCAATAAAGGATGACCCTAAGCATTGGGACCTGCACTGAAGAAGCTAGGTGTTTTCTGCCTTTTGTGATTCCTGCCTTCATTGCTTGGCTAGGGGCTGTGTGAACTCCAGGCCTGACAGTTTACTGACACCGGCAGGACACCTGGCAGGTCACATAGGCAGACCACTCCTCAGGAAGGAGGGCAGGACACCTGGCAGGTCACATAGGCAGACCACTCCTCAGGAAGGAGGTCCCTGGTGTTAGATAAGATTCACCACCCTATAGCCCATTAGTTTGTATCTTCTGAAAGTTGCTTCCTTCAAACCCACCAATAGAAGCCTGCCTACTTGTTCTTTTTGAAAGTGAACAGTTAGGGCCCAGCGGGTTGGCCTAGGGGCTAAAGTCCTCGCCTTGAACGCCCTGGGATCCCATATGGGCACCAGTTCTAATCCCGGCAGCCCCGCTTCCCATTCAGCTCCCTGCTTGTGGCCTGGGAAAGCAGTCGAGGATGGCCCAAAGCCTTGGGACTCTGCACCCGCGTGGGAGACCCGGAAGAAGTTCCTGGGTCCTGGCTTCGGATCGGCATAGCACCAACCGTTGCGCTCACTTGGGGAGTGAATGATCAGATGGAAGATCTTTCTCACTGTCTCTCCTCCTCTCTGTATATCTGACTTTCCAATAAAAATTTTAAAAAAAATCTTAAAAAAAAAAAGAAAGTGAACAGTTAAAACTGACCAATTATGACTGTATAATTATATGGAATTGTGCTGAAATGGATAAGAACCCTGTGCTGTTCTACCTCGCCCTTCTGCCTTCTCTTCCCGCTCCATCCACCCACCCCACCCGCCCCAGCCCACCCTGCAGATCCTGCTCCATCCTTGGCTGCAGCTGCCCCTCCCCCTGGGGAGGTGGCTGGGAGACCTAGGCTAACCTGAATAAACCACCTTTATGCATTAGCACCCACTTCAGACTCGATGATTTTCTGGGATTTCAAAATCCAGCACAACACACACCTACGTGAAAGACCTGGAAGAAACTCCTGGCTTCGGATCAGCTCAGCTCCAGCCGTTGAAGTCCCTTGGGGAGTGAACTAGCATGTAGAAGATCTTTTCTTTCTGTCTTTCTTTCTCTCTGTAGATCTCACTTTCCAACAAAAATAAATAAATATTTTTAAAAAGAATTTAGCAGCATTTTTTGGCTACTTGTGATCATTGAATGATAGTACCCTCTACCCCACCTTACTCTCTGGAAACTGATTATGACAACTAAAATGTCTCCACACATTGGCAAATGTCCCTTGAAGGCACAGTATTCCTGGTCATTGACATACATCAACCTGCTCTCTGGCTATGTTAAAAGAACACTAAAAAAAGAATCAAAGGTGAGTTTGAATCCTCACTACCCACTCCCTGCATAGAGATTTTTTAAATATGTGTTTCCAAATAATACAATTGCTTGGCTGTTCAGTTTTCTATCTCTCCTCATGTGCCCCACCTAATTTGATATGACAACTACAGAATTACAAGTGTCATTCTCTTTTTTTAAAAGATTATCTTAATTTTTTTTAAAGATTTATTCATTTTATTACAGCCAGATATACAGAGAGGAGAGACAGAGAGGAAGATCCTCCGTCCGATGATTCACTCCCCAAGTGAGCCGCAACGGGCCGGTGCACGCCGATCCGAAGCCAGGAACCTGGAACCTCTTCCATGTCTCCTACACGGGTGCAGGGTCCCAATGCATTGGGCCATCCTCGACTGCTTTCCCAGGCCACAAGCAGGGAGCTGAATGGGAAGTGGAGCTGTCGGGATTAGAACCGGTGCCCATATGGGATCCTGAGATGCCTTCAAGGCGAGGATCTTAGCCGCTAGGCCACGCCACTGGGCCCACAAGTGTCATTCTCCATGCTCTTTCTCTCTGTATTTGCGTCTGTCTCCAATATGGTTCTCTACTTTTCACTTGGCCAACTCTGACTAACTCTTCAAGATCAATGTCAAGCAAACTGAGAGCAGGTCCCAGAAAGACGGCTAGGTCCAGAGCAGGGACAGCCTCCCGTGGTTTGGTTTATGTCAAGACACTGCATCAGCTTCACTTTGAGCGAGTCTCATAATGATGGGACAACAAAGGCAATCGCAAAGGCTCTCAGCAAGTGAGAGCAAGAAAGACCTTGCACCTGACTCTGGCAAGCAGGAGCACCAACCTCTAGAAACCAACCTGTTTTCTAAGGTAAGAACAATGTTATGTGAATATCTATCTACCTTTAAAAGGCTTACAGGGGTGGTGCGGGTTGTGTAAGCTAACTTTATGAGGAAGAGCAGGACACCTTAACGAACAGGAGTTATGCTCTCTGTTTGTGCACATACCTTTTCTCCAAAGGTTCAAAAGGTGGAGGAACACCCAGACAGATGAGATTGAATTGACATTGGAGGAGAAATGGGGCAGTGGCAGTCCTGCTGGCGGCTCTCACTTTAACCTTGTCTGGCGGAAATCTGCTGAAGCTGAAATGAGAGGCATCTGGCCAAAACTAAGTCCCAGTTGCAGCGTGGCTGACATTTGCTGTTCCAATGATAGGTTGCAACCCAGAGTCGCCTCTAGCAGAAGCCTAAAGTGGCTTTACATGTCTGCGCGTGCTTTGTTTGGCCCAAAATAAAAGGACTTAAGTGATGCTCACTTGTTCATTGATGGTTTCTGAAGTGCTTTATTCAAGTTGCCAAATGTTACTGGGTTGCCCTGTGTTCCCCTTTTGTCTTTTATTCAGAAGGCAGCTGTGTCCCCACTCTGCACTGGGGAATGGTGACTTGGGCTGGCCCATGATCCTTTTTTAGATCTTGGAAGAAGAGTCTCTTAGGAAAGTGCAGTGGTGTCTGGAGCATGACATAAAGTAAGGCTTAGCTGCATGACTGGGGGCAGTCTTCAGCCATGGTGATTGGCATGGGAGGTGATGGGATTTGGGCAACACACACAGCTTGGCTGTTGATGGTGCTTAGTTTTTTATCCCTTCCTAAGTGCCTTCCTCAACCACCTCTGCTCCTGCTCAAGACAGAGTAACTTCGGTTGTCCAAACCTTCAGCCATGTGGTGGTGGATGGAGTAATAATGTTTCTATCTGTGTGGTCTTCTCCATACAAGATTCCCCAAACCACAAGCCCCCAGTCTCAAAGCCACTGATGCATGAAGAGAGAAGAAGTGAATAAAATAGGCTACAATAGAATGTTGATATGGAATTTGGGGGCTTGCAAAGTGACAATTTAACCACTGAGCCATCACACTGGGCCCACAATAATGCTTTCTAAACAGATTGTCTTGTACTCACATTTTTTATTTTGTTATATCTCAGGTATAAATGCTCCAGAATTCAGGCCTGGTACAGTGGCCTAGTGGTTAAGATCCTCACCTTGTTGGGGCCTGGCGGCGTGGCCTAGCGGCTAAAGTCCTCGCCTTGAATGCCCTGTGATCCCATATGGGCACCGGTTCTAATCCTGGCAGTTTCACTTCCCATCCAGATCCCTGCTCGTGGCCTGGGAAAGCAGTTGAGCATGGCCCAAAGCCTTGGGACCCTGCACCCATGCATGGGAGACATGGGTTCCTGGCTCCTGGCTTCTGCTAGGCTCAGCTCCGACCCTGGTGGCTACTTGGGGAATGAATCAGCGGACAGAAATCTTCCTCTCTGTCTCTCTTCCTCTCTGTATATCTGACTTTGCAATAAAAATAAATACATATTTTAAAAAGAAATTAGAATTCTGTATTATTTATTTAAAGATGTATTTATTTTTATTGAAAAGGCAGATATACAGAAAAAAGGAGAGACAGAGAGGAAGATCTTACGTTTGATGATTCACTCCCCAAGTGACCGCAACGGGCCGGTGCTGCGCTGATCCGAAGCCAGGAACCAGAAACTTCTTCCAGGTCTCCCATGTGGGTGTAGGATCCCAAGGCTTTGGGCCATCCTCGACTGCTTTTCCAGGCCACAAGCAGGGATCTTGATGAGAAGTGGAGCTGTCGGGATTAGAACCGGCGTCCATATGGGATCCCGGGCGCGTTCAAGGCGAGGACCTTAACCATTATGCTATTGCGCCAGGACATGATTCAAGATAAAGTTGTAGAATGAGGATTGTAGTAGGAATATGTTGCTGATTGATATGTGCGTCAATAGAGAACTTCCTGACCACAGGATTCCGATGGCTGATATACTGCCTCAATGAAACAATTGGCAGAATTATCCTTAGGAATGTCCACTTGACCAGGTGTGAAAAGTCTGTGTCAGAGTTGTGAGGGCTTCTGTATAAAACAAGAGGACACTTTCTTGCATTGTCCTCTGTTATCATAAAATCGTCGCTTTCCATTTCTTTTCTCTTTACATCCACTCCATGCACCCTTGTCAACTTCCGAATTCAGCTGGAGCTGGACTCCAGCAATGAGGCTTTCTTTCTAAGATGTATTAATTTTTATTGGAAAGGCAGACATACAGAGAGGAGGAAAGAGAGACAGAAAGATCTTTTATCTGTTGGTTCAATCCCCAGGTGGCTGCCAAAGCCAGGAGCCAGGAGCTCCTTTAAGGTCTCTCATGGGGGTGCAGGGTCCCAAGGCTTTGGGCCATTCTCTACTGCTTTCCCAGACCACAAGCAAGGGAGCTGGATGGGAAGTGGAGCATCCAGGACATGAACCAGTGTCCATACAGAATTCCATAGTGGCAAGGCAAGGATTTAGCCAGCAGGCTATCACACTGGGCCCCCATGAGGCTTTCAAGGAGAGATGCCTCATTGGAGATTTTGGAAAAGAAACTGAACTGAGTCTTAAAACAGCACAAGTGGAAATTAAATGAGGAAATACCAGAAATTTCCTAGGATAGGTGAAGACAATACAAAGAAAAGCAAGCCAGTAACGCCCAACAAAATACCAACATTTAAGGTAGCAGATGGAAGAAGTGATCCCTGACAGACGTTAGTTGAACAAAAGCAAAATGTAATACATACAAGAATTAGCAGATTTCAGAAACACCGCCCTTAGCCAATGTGCTTTTTTTTTTTTTTTAAAGATTTATTCATTTTATTACAGCCAGATATATACAGAGGAGAGACAGAGAGGAAGATCTTCCGTCCGATGATTCACTCCCCAAGTGAGCCGCAACGGGCCGATGCGCGCCGATCCGAAGCCGGGAACCTGGAACCTCTTCCAGGTCTCCCACGCGGGTGCAGTGTCCTAATGCATTGGGCCGTCCTCAACTGCCTTCCCAGGCCACAAGCAGGGAGCTGGATGGGAAGTGGAGCTGCCGGGATTAGAACCGGCGCCCATATGGGATCCCGGGGCTTTCAAGGCGAGGACTTTAGCCGCTAGGCCACGCCGCCGGGCCCAGCCAATGTGCTTTTAAAAAAGATTTATTTTGAAAGGTTTACACAGAGAGAGGGAGTGACAGAGAAAGGTGAGATATCTTCCATCCACTGGTACACTCTCCAGATGGCTCCAAAGGCTAGCACTAGGCATGGCTGAAGTCAGGAGCCAAAAGTTTTACCCAGACCTCCCACGTTGGAGACAAGGGGCCTAAGCACTTAGGCCATCTTCTGTTCCTTTTCCCAGGCCGTTAATGATAGGGAGACGAATTGGAAGTGGAGCAGCTGGGACAAGAACTGGTGCCTAAATGGGGGTGCTGGCACTGCAGACGGCAGCTTTACAAGCTACACCATAGCACTGTCTCTGGTCAATCTTTTTAAAGATCATCTAACTCTGTTTATGTCATATCCCTTTACTAAGTCCTATCCACCACTATTTTCAACCAATCTCTCCTCCAGTAACTCATTTTAGCCCTCTGAAGTCCTACAGACTCTCAAAGTTGAGGGTCAGCTGACATGAGTGGACCCAGCTCTCCTTGGATGAAGTCCCCAGCCCCCTCAACAGTTTCTCATGTGATAGTTTTCAGTCAACTCCAGTGGTCTCCTGGCCACAAGGCAGTCTGTTTATCCAAAAACACAACAAACCATTTTCAGGCAGGATTCTTTATGCATCATGCACAGTCCATGAGAATATTACCTAACTTGTTTTGAAAATGATGTAATGGGGCCCAGTGGCGTGGCCTAGCGGCTAAGGTCCTCGCCTTGAAAGCCCCGGGATCCCATATGGGCGCCGGTTCTAGTCCTGGCAGCTCCGCTTCCCATCCAGTTCCCTGCTTGTGGCCTGGGAAAGCAGTCGGGGACGGCCCAATGCATTGGGACCCTGCACCTGCGTGGGAGACCCGGAAGAGGTTCCTGGTTCCCGGCTTCGGATCAGTGCGCACCGGCCCGTTGCAGCTCACTTGGGGAGTGGATCATCGGACGGAAGATCTTCCTCTCTGTCTCTCCTCCTCTCTGTATATCTGGTTGTAATAAAAAAAAAAAAAAAAAAAAATCTTTAAAAAAAAAAAAAGAAAATGATGTAATGCATTGAAGTTGAGTCTACGAGTGGGGACATTACACTCAGCTGACTACAGTTAACTCTAGGCACTGTCCCTTCTCCCAACATGCATATACAGCCAACTTTTCTTCCCCTGCCTGGATTTCTGCAGTGGAATTTTACTTAGCTTAACTGTAGGTTTCACATTCCTGCCCTTTATTCATTCCAATGAAAAGCTTTCTTTGGATCTCTCTCATTACACAGCACAAAAAGACAAGAACACCCCATAATGGGAAGAAAATCACGAGCAGCTATGTAGCAATTATCAGGCCAGGGGGAGGGTTAAGGCAAGCTCATCACAGAACTCCACACTGGTGAGGAGTCTCTCAACCTAGGGATAGGCTTCTGCCTCTGTCCTCAAACTCCCAGCTCAACAAGGAAAACAAAGTGGGGCACATGGCAGCTGTTGTCCGATTATTCACTGTGCATGAATGCCTACTTGTTGATCAGAACTGCTTTTCCATTCTCTGAAACCTCTAGCTGATTAAAAACTCCTGTTCCTTCAGTGGCACAGGACAGAGCCTCAGGTAGTCCTGAAAGATGGTCTCAGGCAAATGCTTAACAAATGGAAGATTCTGACAGACAAAGTACATGGCATTAGAATCTGACCTGGAAGACAGGTAGCACTGCCATATGGTGCCTGCAGCTGAAGGCTGAGAACATCTCTGGAGGAAACCATCTGCACTTTTGGGCTTTGTTCCCCACACAGGAAGGACTGCCAGGAATCCACGCCAGTTTACATATCTTTGAGCATTTCATGTTTTGTCCTATTACCAGACAGGGGCTTGCCATATACTTGCTGGAACCCAACTGCTTGGGTTTGAATCCTGGCTTTTTAGGCCTCATGGCCTCTGGGTAGGCTAATCTGCCTGTAAAGAGGAGTTAATAACATCATGCATCTCAAGAGTCGTGAGACGAATCCTATTAATATACACAAAACACTCCGAACAGAGCCAGGTGTATTACGTATTCAGTGTTAGATACCATTTCTTTCAGTGTTCCTTGGCCTGAATTTAGTTTGGATATGGGTCTAAGAGCTCCACCATCTGTCTGATTTCCCTAGCATAGCTAAACCAGAGCTGAGCAAGTCAACTGTGAGCATCTATAAAACTGCTGAGAGGACAGGGTTAGGATTGTGGGCCACATGGTATGAAACAACTGTTAGGACCCCAAGTTTCTATTGAGTGGGAAGACCAAGCATTTTCCTCCTGCATAAACTTTATTCACACATGCTAAATCTCACTAAACAGATCAGGCTGCCAGAGCAGATGGTGAAAAGGTGAAGTTAAGGTTGTCTGGATTAAGCCTTTGCCTCTGGACTTGTTTTGCACCAAGGTAAATAAACAGCCAGGAGCAAGACTGGGGTGGGAGAGGGCAGGGTGAGGACCGGACAAAGCGCAGAGTGTGGAAAGCAGAGCCATAAGGAGGCAGGCAGTGCTTCTAGCCAATGGACACTTTATTTTCCCAAGTGACACCCGCACAGATGTTACTACTGCCTGCCCCGAGGACAAGGGTTCCACCACACTTTGACCACCCGTGGCCCAGAGGAGCAGGCTGCCTTCTTCACTCCTGGGACATGTTCCCTGTCCCCAGCACAAGTGCCTATGCTGCAGGAGCCCTGCTCTTCTGCATCAGTAGAGGCTTGCATGAACAAGGGCAAGGGGGCAGTGCAGCTTCCAGAGCTACCAGTGACCTAAGTGCAAAACTACTGGTCGGACCCACTGCCCCCAGCCTGGGAGCCTCCCTAAAGCTTCATAGTGCCTGCTGGGAAAACGGAGGTGGCAAAGGTGGGGCTGAGTTGCTAAAGACATGACACAGCAGGGAGGTAAAGCAGAGAGGAATAAGGTACAGGAAAGGAAAACAATAAAGTGCCTGAACTAAACAACCCAGTGGGACACGAGGGCAGAGCAGTGCAGGTCCCTGAGGATAGGAGGGAGAACAGAGGGCTGGACCACCAGGGCTTGGGACACAGTGGAATGAGAATACAGATGAGGCAGGGAGCCAAGTGCAGGCTGTGGGAAAGACTTCCCTGGCCCTGTTCACATCCACAGATCCAACTGGAAAAGTATTTACAAACTTAAAACCAATCCTAGGCACAGGTGCACCATGAGGCCCAGGATAGCAGGCAGGCAGGCAGGCAGGCAGAGGGGTGGACTGGCTACCATCTGACAGCCAGTTGCCCTATACATGGCCCCTTATTGGGTCTGGAGGGGCAGGAGGAAACAGTAACACCTGCAGCCAGGAAGCCCTGGCGTGCCTGCAGCTCCTCCCCTGAGGGCTCATGGCTCTGCCCCAGCCTGGGCCTCTTGGTCTGACTGTACCAGAGAACGGGCATCCAGCCCTGCTGATAGAGGAGGAGGAGCATCCGGGGGCTCTGGGGGTGTCTCTGGCCCCAAGCCCGGCTCCGTGGTCAGCTGCTCCAGCTCCCCCTGATCCAGCAACTCAAAGTCCTCAGTGGTGAGTGCCTCTTCTTCCTCAGGGGCTGGCAGGGTCTGGGGGAAGTCCTGGCAAGGAGGGGGGAGCATGGAAGGGGATGGGACCAGGTTGCTTGCAGCAAGGCCAAGTGGGGGTGACAGGGTGCTGGGTGCATCAGTGAGGTCACCACTCACTGCCTTGGGGATCAGCGTCTCCACTGGTCCTCCAGAGGAGCACGGCCCCGCACCTGAGGAAGACCCTGCCCCATTGAAGTGCGTGTTCACAAAGTGGAGGGGGGATGAAAGCCGGAGCAGGGTTTCTTGGGTGGCCATGTCTTCCTCCTCCTCCTCCTCCTCTGAGTCCAGGGCTTGCCTCGAGAGGGTCTGGGGGGTGCCCAGCACAACTTCCGGAGGGGCCAGCTCTGCTTCTTCTCCTTCTCCCTCTCCTAGCTCCCGGCTCAGGGCCTCCTCTGGCTCACTTGGCAGGCTCTGTTGGTCCAAATCTATATGGAAAACAAAGGGTTCAGAATGGGTGCGCTGCTCTGATTGGCTGTAGTGGCTGATCAACTCAAGGAGGCACACTCAAGCCCTGGAACTGGGCCAAGCACCAGGTGTTAAGGTTGTATATATTTAAGAGTAGAATCAGTTACAAAAACAGAACAACAAAAAAAAGAACAGTAGAATCAATTGTTCATATAAGACGTTTATGGGGAACCAAAGAGCTTATGACAACCAATGTTGTCTAACATGGAGCAGAAATATCAAGAACGGCAGTGTGTCCCCTATACCTTCGGAGACATCGGTCAGCTGTGGAGTTGTTGCCCGGGACACGGAGAAACCGCCACTCTCCAAGATAGAAGCCTCTTCATCCGAAAGCTCTGAGTCTGTAATGGCCAAGGCCAGTGCTGTTTTCTTCACATCCACCTGCAGAACATAGATGAACAAACAGGGGACAAGAGAACCAATTTCCCAGGAGTACCACTTCCCTCTAAACTTCCGGCTCCTCCTATCCCCCACCCCACCCCAGAGGGGAGGCAGCGGTGAAGCAGACGAATCTTCCCCCTCCCCACTCTGGGGACCTCACCACTGGGGGGAAGCCAGCCAGCTCTGCCTCACTTTCGCTCTCGGTCTCTGCCAGTGGCTCATCACCTCCTGGGGGAGTGCACTTCCCCTGGCGCTCTGGGGAAGCAAGAACAGCGGGGGTACTGAGTCAGCAGGCATCCATGGTGGCGACACACAGGGCCAAGGAACTGGACTTTGGATCCCAGGGCAGTTCATGATTCAAATCCCCCTCCACACCACCTCCCGCCTGTGCCCCTTACTCCTCTTGTCGTGTTTGTGGTGCAGGGCATCAGCTTCTGCCTTCATGCTGTAGTCCAGCTGCATGAGCAGGGGCTCAAGGCGAGTATACATTCTCTGGATCAGCTCATGATATACCACCAGGGGCCACAGCAGGATACTTAGCACTACAGGGTAGAGTCCACTCAGTTCCCTACTCCCACTTCCCAGGAGCCCTCATCCAATGGTCTCTAAGTAGCAGGGCTGAACAGGCAGACAAGGCCTTCTCCCAAGGCTGTGCCAGTCTCTCCCCTTCCATGCCTGCTGCCCTCCTCCCTGAGGACTCGCCCACTGTGAATACTACTATAGCATCCCTGGAGGCCTCACAAACTAGAAGCTGAGTGGTGCACAGTGTGGGGCAAAACAAAACGAACGAATGGGAAATGGGCGGACTCTGGGCAGGGCAGAACTGGTGCTACTCACAGACAATGTAGGAAATCATGATCCCGGGCACATAGTGTCCCAGCACGGCCAGCACGGCACAGCCAGAGCAGACTCGAGCACAGAACTGCAGGGGAGAACACACAGGCACCACCGTCCACTCACCTGGCTGGGAAACCAGTGCTCGGCAGGTGGGGGAGGGGAATGTTCACTAGGGATGCAGAGACCTGCTCTAGCCCAGAGGAGGCCTGGCACCACCAGTTCAGGGAGTCTGCCAGGAAAACCAGCAAACACCCATAATTCTCAATGGTTTGCCTTGGTAGGAGAGTGTCAACAGATCACAAAGTTATCCTCCATTCCCCAGCCTCTATTTCCCCACAACGCAGAAACCCACTGCATCAACCACGATGGAGGAGGGACAGATTACCTGAGCTGGATTCTGCCTCTTGTACTGCAGCAGCTCCTGTAGGTGAATCTGGAAGGTGAGCCAGCTCTCAGCCAGGTATCTGCACAACTCGGGCACACTCAGCAGGTGAGGCCGGGCGCCTGACCCCGCACCCTCACTGGGGAAACAGGACACAAGCCCTGGAGGCCTCAGACCCAGGCTTCCCGGGTACTCACACTCCTCCAAGAACATCAGTGAGACCCTGAAGGCAGCAGACAATCCCACCTTCCACAGGGAGGCTGGCTGGGCTCAGGAATGCCAGACACAGAGAGCCCAACCCTCTGCCCAGAGAGGACCACCTCAGGGAGCCTAGCACCCAGCAGTCCCCAGATTCCGACCAGTCCACTCGTTATGCTAGGACTGTGACTACTGGGGCTGCAGCACTGCCCCATGTGAATCCTAGCAAGAAAGACAGGATTTGAGGGTGGTCTTCAAGAGGTATTCCTCTGCTCACCTGTCAGAGTGTGGCTCTTCTGGGGAGGATGCTAGAGAGACAGAGAAAGGGGACAAATCACTGAGTGGTGGGATCCTCTCACCTGTAGTCGTCACCGATCACAGAGGATTTCATGTGTTATGGTCTGTCTCCTTTAGACTTCACCTTCTTCATTTTACTCAGGTATACACCCAAAGTACACCACACTCAGCCTAGTACCTAATTGCTCCAAAATATCTATCTGCAGATACACAGATAGCAACAACAACAATGGGCTAACATTACCCCTGACATCCATCTTATATGATGCAATACCATGAGTAAGGTGTGTTATCTCATTTAATCTTCATCTGCCTAGGAAGCAAGTTCTATGCTCCCTGCTTCACAGATAAGGAGAGGGAGTAAAATAAGGATCCAGAAACAATGTTTCACATACAATAAGTGGTAGATCCAAGCAACTTTGTTGCAAACTCTACAGTCTTAACCCACTCACTATCCGCCCTTCCCCGCCCCCGCTAACCTCACTTTTGGGAAAGGGACAATTCTCATCTAAGACAGCTGTCCTAAGATGAGAAGCATAAACCCCTCACTATCCAACTCCACCCAGGAGGCGAATGAGCGAGCACACAATGGCTGTTTGTTGATTGCATAAAGGAATACTCACCTGCAACCTCGGGGAGAACGCGTGGCTGCCAAAGATCCAGGAGAAAATAGGCCAAAAGTGAGACGCTGAGCAGGAAAAAGGGCCGGAGGGACGACGAAGACAGCAACCTTAGGGACAGACCGGCACCTCAGCGGTGAGTGGGTGACACAGGCTCCCGTGCCCAAGGCCAATGGCGGAGAGGCACCAAGTGATGGGGGAACTGCACCTGCAGGCCTAACTCACCACCCAGAGACAAGAGAACTGGGTCTATCTAGTCGGACGTCAGCTTCCCATAACTGGAGGGGGGTATGACAGAAATGGGCCATTCCCCTCGGGGACCCAGCGGCACCCCAGCCCAGGGGACAGCTCCGCCAGCCTCTCCCGCCCCCGCACTCCCGCGCAGCCCGGCCCCGGCCCCGCCCCCGCCTCCGCGGCCGTTACCAGAAGAGGCCGTTGAGCGCCGCCGCAGTGACCAGGCTGTGCAGCGGCTTCTCCCACACCAGCAGTCGCTGCGCCGCCGCCAGCACCGCTTCCCAGCCCCGGAGCCGCAGCCACAGCGCCGTAGCTAGGCGTCCTACCGCCTCGGCCGTGGCAGCCTCCTCCTCCGCCTCGCCAGGGGCCTCCCCCATGCCAAGGCTTAGACCCAGGCCCAGGCCGAGGCTCAGGCCCAGCCCCTGGACTCCCACCGCGCCGGTGTTACCACCTCCGCCTCCGCTCGCCATAGCCCCGCCGCAGCCGCCGCCCGAGCCCGCGAGGAGCCAGGGCTGCTGCGCGGCCGCCGCCGGGGGCGCGTCAGGCGGAAGGGGGCGCACGCCCAGGAGGCCAGAAGCTGCGGACGGCCGTCACGTGACGGCGGCGCGACGAGGCGTCACGTGACGTAGGCTAACCGACGCGGTAGGGCGACCCGCGCCTGCGCACGGCGGGTGCTTATGACCCCGGCGCCGACGCGGGCGAACGGAAAGGGTGTTTGGCTGCCGGGAGTCCTGAGGCGGCGGGGTCAGGGTCCGGACGGTGGGGGCGGCCTCCAGGGACTCTGGTGCTCGCTCCAGCGTCCCAGGTGTCATTCCTGACTGCGGGCCAGGAAGTGGGCGTCCAGGCACCCAGAATCCCCTGGCCGGCAGGATCCGCTTGTGTTCGTTCGGGAAGGGCGGCGGCGACCCTTCCTATTCAGCTAAACGCTCGGGTCCTCCCGGTCCCCTCCCCTCAGCGGGTAAACAAGGAGCGCGTGACTCGGCAGCCTCGCCAAGAGCTTGGCCCACTCGGAAAAGTTGCTTCCTTTTCCTATTATTTCCGTAAACTTTAGAAGCTTCTTCCTTCTCTGTCCCCACCATTCTTCACTCGGAGTAAAATTGGGAGCGGGAGGTGGATTTAAAAAATAAAAGCTTGTTTAGTTGTTTTCTTCTGAGGGTGGTGGTGGAAGTGTTAGGATTGTTCTGAACCTTGCTAGTTCTTTGAGATCTTCCTCTCCACAATGATCCTGCAAAAATAGTGTTTAAGGTTTAAAGTTGCACACGGCATGAAGAGGCAGGTAGTAGGTTTCCCTTGTGCCCTTTTCGCGGTTCGTGTGCCCCTTCTGTAAGTTTCTGGGGTGCGCTTTCCCCCACTTGGCAGGTGCAGTGCTGGGTGTGTTTGTATCTTGCCTGGCACAAAACAAATAGGAGGGACTGGCTGCTCCGCCTCTGCTCTGATCCCCGCCTAGCTTCTCCATTCTCGCCTAGGCACCGTCCCCATTTCTCTGACGAGGACCGCAGGAGTGCTCGGCTGACCTGGAGTTGGGGCAGGGAGGCTAAGGCTGGGCGGGGCTGGGCCGGCAGGAAGTGCCGACGCGCTGACTGGCTGAGGACGGCAACACCCTGCGGCTTGTAAACGCGGGCGGGCGCGGCAGTCAGCCAGGCCTCCTCTGACACAGGAGAGGTGAGCACCGCGTCCGGGCGGAACAGGAAGAGTCGCCCTTCTGCCGGGGCTCCGCCTGTCGCTGCTGCTGCTGCTGCAGGAGGAGCCGCTGAGGGAGGGGGCTGCGCGGGCCGAGGCGGTCGGCACCGGGGAGGCTTCGCTGCAGGTGGACCTGGGGCGAGGGCCACTCCGAGTCCCTCACAACTCCTTCCGTTCCGCCTTTGGCAGGGCGGTGGTTGGCGGCACGCGATGGACCTGGCCGGACTTCTCCTGGATGAGGAAGGCACCTTCTCCCTTACCGGCTTCCAAGACTTCACGGTGAGCACGCGGCCCGCCTCCAAACCTCCCAGAGCTCATTCTCTGGGCTGTGGTGCTCTGGACTGGGAGGAAGTGCCTGCTCCCGGCCCAGGCCACTTGGGCCCCGAAGGAGAAACGCGGGTGTCGGAATAGGGGGATAGGGCTGGTGACAAGGAGCCGTTCTTGTTGAACCTCTCTCCAGGAACCCTGTGGTGTGCGTGGGTGAGTGTCTGTCTCTCTGGGTGTCAGGCTGCTATTGGCAAAGGGCACGAAGCTTCCTTCTGTGCCCTTTGCCCTCCCCATGCTACTTCATCACTGTGTTTCAGTTCCTCCCTGGACACCAGAAGCTGAGTGCCAGGATTCGAAGGAGACTCTATTATGGCTGGGACTGGGAGACCGACTGCAGCCTGGAGGAGCTCTCCAGCCCCGTGGCAGGTGAGGAGGTGGTGTGGTGTGTCCCAGCAGGTGGAAATGGGGTTCTCAGGAGCTACTGAAGTTTTTCTTGGGGAGACACCCTTAGAAGATAGTTTGCTTCATATTTTTTTAGCCCAAGTGAATTAAAAAAAAAAAAACTTGTGAGAACAGATCTGTATCATTCTCAATTTTATATAAACACTTGATTTTCCCAGAATAACCATCATGCTTCCCAAGTAAACAAAGTGTTTACTTCTGAGATGGATGACAGTGTGAGACAGGTATGAAAACATTCCAGTGTCAGGGACGTAAACTTGGCTGATGCAAGGAATTGCAATTCAAGCCTGGAATGGTCTTTCTGACCCCCCAGCCTGGAAAGGTGTGACTTCTGTTTGGCTAGTTAGGGTCCTGCCTGCGAGGTCTCAGGTCATGTGGCCCTGGTCTTCGCTGAGAGCATGTGGGCTGGTTGGGGGCTGAATGCTCATGGCAGCTGCCTTGTATTCTTCACAGACATTGCGGTGGAGCTGCTCCAGAAGGCAGCCCCTAGCCCTGTTCGCCGACTCCAGAAGAAATATGTGGCTCATGTGTCACGGTGAGCCTGGAAGGGAAGCGGGAGAGGTTGAGAGGGTCAGCCCCCTGTGAGAGAGGGGAATGTTTGTCTCCCGAAAGAGAGAGCTATACAGACAGGGCTGTGCATCTTTCAAACTACAAGAACAGGACCCTGGGGTTTAATTATCAGGTCTTTCTGCCCCCCAGGGAGGCTTGCATCTCCCCATGTGCCATGATGCTGGCCCTGGTGTACATCGAGCGCCTCCGGCACCGAAACCCAGACTACCTGCAACACGTGTCATCCTCCGACTTGTTCCTGATCTCCATGGTGAGATGCCCCCTTCCCTTCATCGCCTAGCGAGACCAAAGCACCAAGTGTGCGAGCTCTCATGCCATCTCCTCTGGTTCCTCTGCAGATGGTGGCCAGTAAGTACCTCTATGACGAAGGCGAGGAGGAGGAGGTCTTCAATGATGAATGGGGAGCTGCTGGGGGTGTGGCAGTATCCACTCTGAATGCCCTGGAGCGGAGCTTCCTGCGTGCCATGGTGAGATGCTGTCTCTTCTCTTGCTCTGGTTCTTGGCCCGTCACTGCTTCCCTTTCTTCCTGGTCTCATTGTATTCTATTTCTTTTTCATGTCTCTTCCTGCCCATCCTTCCACCCTACTTTGTCAGTGTTTCTTTTTTTGTTCCTATTCACTATCCACAACTTCTGGTGATTCCTGGATGGTGAGCCCAGGAGTCAGGGTTTATCCAATCAGACTCTGATTATTTGCTTTCAGACTTTCTCTGACCTCCCTGTGGGCACTCTCAGAGTTCATTTTCTCTCTTCACCCTTGGTGGAGGGGGTATTGGGGAACCAGGGAAGTGGTGATTAAGTGAGGTAACCCATGGAAACGTTCACAACAGTTTCCGGGTTGTAGTAAGTTCCGCAGGAGTGTGGAAGTGCTGGTGGTAGTTGTAGTCACTGCTGCAGCCCTGCTGAATGTCTGTAGTTCACGTCCAAGTCTTGTCTCTCACCCACAGGACTGGCGTCTCTACACAGATCCCCGGGAGATCTTTGAGGTGCTGAGCTGGCTGGAGGGCTGGTACGTTCCAGGGATTGGGAAGAGGGCTGAGGATATTTGGGGTCAGAGACCTAAGGCATAGGAGCTAGAGATGAAGGATTATAGGGGAGGGGAGAGACAGTAAAGAGGATTCCCTGATATCATGGTTCCCAAATTTGTCTGCCCTTCTTTGGGAGAGTAGGAGCAACTTCAATAAAAATACAGGTATTTGGGGGTGTGTGTGGAGTTCCCACATTGGAGTTCCTAGATGTAACCTGCTTCTTCCTGCTGACTCCAGCTTCCTGCCACTGCAGACCCTGGGAGCCAGTGGGGATGACTCATGTAGTTGGGTTCCTGCTACCCATGCTGGACACCCGGATTAAGTTCCTGAACCCTAACATTGGTCCCAGTTCAGTCCAGCCCTGGCCACTGGGACATTTGAGTACTGAACCAGTGTCCAGGAACTCTTTTGTGCCCCTCTCCTTGTCTCTCAAAACAAACAAACAAATGAGCGCGGGTTTGATTATCTTCATTATCTACAGTGGCAGCAGCATCACCAAGTTCCCCAGTGTTTTTTGCTGGGTCCTGTGGGAGGGGAGCAGGCTGCTAGGCTGCCTGGGGGAGAGTTTGCAGAATCCCTGTGTCTTCTCACTTCCTGCCAGTGTGGCTGAGCAGCAGGGACGGCGGCGGGGCTGGTACACCTACACAGACCTGTGTGTGCTGCTGGAGCAGCCAACCTGGCAGCTAGCCCTGGGCTCCCTCTGCCAGCGGCTGGTAAAGGTGAGGTGGGGGCACGAAGAGGCCAGAGCACAGGGTGGTATAGGCTCAGGGGTGGGGGTTGAAAGTAGTTGGGTAGGGTGGGCTATAAAAGGCTATAAAGGAGAGCCCAGCCTGAATAGACTGGAGTAGGATGATTGTGTTCAAAACAGTCAGAAACCTTCTTTTGTACTTTCTCCCCTGCAGCTGTCCTGCTTGTTGGCAATGGCATACGTGAGCAGTGTGGCCTTGGCCGTGGCATCAGTGGCGGTCATGCACCAGTCCTTAGTACTGTCTTGCAGCCCTGCACCTGGTCCTCCCAACCTTGGATTGACCTCCAGGTGCCTTTTGGAGCCCTGTACTCCTTCTCCTTTGCCGCAGTGCCTACCGCCTCCTTCTAACATCTCCAACTGCCTCGGAGGTGACATGGGACTGTGTTTTCTCTGGGGCAGTCTTCTGGCCCCCCTGGCTCCTCCTCCGCTGCCTCCCCCAGAACCTCCTGCCCCTCCCACTGTTCTTTATAACTGCCTCCTTTGCCAGAAGCTCCAGAGAGACTCCCCAGTTTGCCAGGCCTGCCACCATCCCAATCACACGCTTGCCACCAGACCTCTGATCACTGGGTACCATGCGCCTGGCCCAGCCCTGGCCTGGCCCTGGAGCCCAGAACCTCCACCACTTGCCCAGTCCCAGCAGTGTTCATTGTACAGTGTCATGGAGCTGTCCCGCCTCAAGTCTTTTATTTTTCCAGGCTAGGTAGGTCTCCAAGGAATGCCTTATGAGGATTTGGGAGTCTCTTAAGAACCTGGAGGAGCAAAGCTTGACTTCGAGCCTCCCTACCTCTTTGGGTCCTTGGCTGGTCCCCTGTCCTCCTGGGGAGGAGCTAACATGATTATGGGGCAGATGGACTTAAGGTCATTAGGTGGGTCACCCCTGCACCTCAGAGGCTGGCTGGCTGCCTGGCCAGGCAGTGATGATGCCAAGGAAAGCTCCAGCGCGGTGACCACCAGCATGCCACAGATGAACAGAGGAAAGACTCCAGCTTGACCTCCCCTGGGCTCTTCTAAACTTCTGCTTTTGAGTTCCCTAGGTGGGAGGTAGGGGCTTTGGGGTAAGAGGAGAAAGCAGCCACTGGCCTGGGCCTGTGTGAGGTCCCAAAGGCAGGAGAGCCAGGGACTGATGGGATCAAGGTCAGAGCTGCTGGAGGAAGTGTGAGTGAGTGAGGTTGGCACCATCTCCCTACCCAGCCCCTGCCTGCAGTCTGATGGAGCCACGGACTGCCAGGACCTTTAGTCTTAACCTTTGTGTTCCAACCATACTGCCCCACTCCTGGGCTTCCCCCTCTTGTAGTTCTTCTCTGGGATGATCTATCCACAGCCCTCTTCGGCTGCCGCTTTGTATCTGGGTTTTTCACGCTTTTGTAGAACTGAAGTTTCAATAAACAGTTTCAGTTGCATGGCCTGGCCTTTTCCTTCTGCAGCAGTTCTTGAAGATAATCCCTACTCTTACCTGCTTTCCCAGCCCCTCCCTCTACTCTCTAATCTGGTCACCTTGCATGTCCTTTTCTATGAGCCTCATTCCAGAACTTCCCAGATGTCTGGTATCTATCACAGGTTCCCATTTCAAACTGCCCCTCCTCTCTGCTCCTGCATCCTAGGGCCTTGGTCCTCTTTCATTTGGAATGCTGTTTATATAAGTACTTGGTGCCTGTCCCATGCTTGGAGCTGGCCTTGTTGAATGTTCTGTATGAGCACCATCCTTGGATCCTTAGCCCAGCCCTGTATCCAGCAGAGCCCCCTCAGCTCTAAAGGGACAATCCCCCAAGAACCTCTCTGCTGACCTGATACATGGAGGAAGTCAGTGATGTTACAGAAACTCCAAAACTGACTCACTGGAAGGATGGAAAACAGCTCCTGGACGAGGGTATTTGGGACTGCTGAAGGTCATCCACAGCAGATGTGGTACCGCCCCCTTGGGGACATTTTGGAAATCAGAGGCCATTTCTTGATTGTTGCAAGGATTTGTGGGGGTGCTACTGGCATGTAGGCGGCCTGAGCAGGATGTTACAGTCCAGGACCTCCCTTTCTATGGAGACAACTTTCAAACCATTGGTCACCATGTGTGTGAAAATCCTGTGCAGATGTATCTGAGCCTAGAATTTTCACATGGTAGAATCAAATCATCTTGGGCCTGGTGGCGTGGCCTAGCAGCTGAAGTCCTCACCTGAACGCCCCGGGATCCCATATGGGCGCTGGTTCTAATCCCAGCAGCTCCACTCCCCATCCAGCTTCCTGCTTGTGGCCTGGGAAAGCAGTCTAGGACGGCCCAATGCTTTGGGACCCTGCACCTGTGTGGAAGACCCGGAAGGAAGTTTCTGGCTCCTGGCTTCGGATAGGCGCAGCACCGGTCCTTGCGCTCACTTAGGGAGTGAATGATCGGATGGATGGAAGATCTTCCTCTCTATCTCTTCTCCTCTCTGTATATCTGACTTTGTAATAAAAATAAAATAAATCTTGAAACAAAAAAGAATCAAGTCATCTTTGCATATTCTGAAAAGTTTACTACATATACACCTCCCCAGAAAATAAAACTGTTTTGATCAGTACTTTTCCAAGAGTTTGTTCACTGTTTTGGAAAAAATCAGTTCACTGATGTCAGCCCTGCTGATAGTATCTGAATTGCCAGTAAAGCACCAGTGTGTCCGCTGGCCTTGCTGCCTTCATGGCCATGGTCATTCTGCATATGGTCGTGGGGATGGCATTTAACACATTGTCTACTGATTTGGTTGTGCTCAAACTTCCAGTTTGGAATGCAAGTTACTGAAAACTTTCTCTTTTTTTTGGCAATCCTTACATGGTTAATTAGGGCACAAAGGTTCAAGGGCTACAGGAAAACTGTTATTTCCACGTTCTTTTTTTTTTAATCTGAGGTAAATGGGGAGACAAAGGGAGAAATCCCACCCAGCCTCCCATCCATCCCAGGTCCCCGATGTGGGGCATGCTCCGAAGGTCCTTCTCATGCAGTTTTGATAGTTCAACAATTCTGAATTGCTGCCAATTGTCGCTGTCGCGCAGCAGTGGACTTGGTGCATGGAGCCAATAATAATACTCATGGACTCTGACTGATGGTCAAAGCCGAAGTTTATTAGTGGTCATATGGGATAAGGGAGGAAGTATTGAGCTTATCAACAAACCCATCCACTGTTCCATACTTTTGTTTGGAACTCCTTTTGTTTTGTATATTCTACCAAGTGTTCTCATTCACATGCTGTCTACTCAGCTGTTCTCATACAAATGATACCCAGTTATGCAAAAGGTATCCATTTAGTTGTTCTCATACAAATACTGTCCAATCAACTGTAATCCTGTGCTTGCTGACCTTTAGGATCACAATGTCCTCCTACAGCCAATCTTGCCATTTCAAGCACGAAGAAGTCACTGCAGAATCCACTGATTGACATAGTCCACCTTAGAGTCTCGGTTTGCCCAGTTTTTCACTGCCAATATATGGCTAGAGTAGTTGATTGATTAATTCTGTCCTCTGTTGTGGTGCCAGGTATCCTCTGCAGGTTCCGATAGACCTCCATGCGCACCTGATTGTGTTGTCCACTGCTCCGTCTGAGCCTCTGAAGAGACTCGGCTCTGGCAATCGTACTCCATGGCAGACCATGGAACCTGCACTTCCCTTCATAGTTGGGGTTCTGATCCGGCAGTTCAACTTGGGAAATCCCCAAAGAAACTTCATCTGAAGTGATCCCAGACCTGATTTTTGTGTGTACTTGCAAGTACAGGGCCCAGCACAGTCCATCGCCCCAAATCAACTGGTGGCTGCAATTGCTGGGTCGGTTCTGTTTCCAGCTCTGTCTTCCACTGGAACCAATGGGTTATGTAGTCCAGCCTGATTCTGCCCAGCACACACTTGGGCCTCACATTAACCAGTGGGAGCTGCAGCCTAGTTGGAGCGACCTACAATAACCCCACCAGGCCTGCCCCCTACCCTGGTTCCCGTGCTTGCCAGTATGTGTAACAGATTAGTCCAGTCTGTCTCACATCCCATTCAGCTCTCATACATGTCAATGGGAGTTGAAGCCTAGTTAAACCCAACTAGATCCACTGTCCAGCCCACACACATTCTGGTGGGTGCCATTCTGTCTAGCCATCCCCTCCCCAATCCTGATTTTCATGTTCTCCAGTGTGAGTGGTAACCCAAGAGGGAGGTGCCCACTATTTCCCTCCTGGACCACTCCCTGGAGGTCAGTTTCAACTCCTTCAACCCCTTCAATTCACATTCCTGCTTTCCGGCTCCTCTTGCTAGATGGGGGTCTGGGCAGACGAAGGCCTGGTAATGAGGGCTCACTTGGGCCTTCCACTTTTTGCATTCTGCCTGCTCTTCCAAGGCTGGCACTCAAGGTTTTGGGGGAGTCGTTTTTCTGTCTCAGTCTTGCTGCTCAGGTGCTTGGAGCTTGGAGGGCATGGGCAGCATGTTGGCTGGGCTGCTGGGATATGAATTCCAGCTTCCCCAGTGTAGGCCCAGAGAGTCTTTTCCAGGTATACCACCCTGGGGTAGGGGAGCTGGAGGTGAGGGAGGAAAAAAGGAATTGACACTGATAGTTTCCAGCTGTACCTAACCCTAGGTCAGCACTTCACATAGGTGATCTCACTTAGGGGAAGACAGGAAAGGAGTGTGACAGACAACCAATCACCGCTAAAGCATTTCTGTGCACTGGGCACGTACCAAGGTTGGGCTGTGAGAATAAGTCACATAAATCCTTGTAGTCTTGGAGACTTCATAGAGGGAGAGGCAGACCACTGCAAGTGGGGGGAAGAAAGTGATTTCAGAGAGTGACCAGTGCTAATAAGAAAGCAAAGTAGGACAAAATGCGGTGGCCTAGTGCCTAAAGTCCTCACCTTGAATGTGCCAGGATCGCATAGGGGCGCCAATTCTAATCCCGGCAGCTCCACTTGCCATCCAGCTCCCTGCTTGTGGCCTGGGAAAGCAGTTGAGGACAGCCAATAGCCTTGGGACGCTGCACCTGCATGGGAGACCTGGAAGAGCTCTAGGCTCCTGGCTTTGGACCAGCACAACTCTGGCTGTTGCGATCACTTGGGGAGTGAATCATCGGACAGAAGATCTTCCTCTCTGTCTTTCCTCCTCTCTGTATATATTCAATAAAAATAAAATAAGTCTTTAAAAAAAAAGAAAACAAAGAAAAGTGATGGGGTGCAACAGGAGATGCCTTTGGATAGAATGGTCATGATGCTTCTTGAAAAGCTAACATCTGAGTTGGGATTGAAACGAGAGGGAACCAGCCGGATACAGCATCAGACAGTCCCAGGAAATGGCTGTACTGCCCAGCATCTCTTCTTCATGCAGGCTGGATCTTGGAGAGTGTCCCACTTAGTGGGACTGCTCTGTGTGGGGCTTGGTTTCTTTGAGGCTGGTTCAGCCCCTTACTGCCTTCCCATCGCCCATGCTTGGCGAGTAGACACATCAGCTGGACTCATATTGGAGCAAGTACCCCCTACTTCAGTTGTTTAGGCTGGTACCTCTCTTTCTGCTTTTCTAGATAGGAGGCTGTGAACATGTGTCAGCTGCCCTCATTTTTTTAGCCCAACATCTGAGGAGTCAGGCGCTGCCATCTAGCAGAGAGAGATGCTTAAGTCTCCAACACCTTGGAAGAAGGGTGTGTGTGTGCGTGTGTGTGTGACCACCTAAAGGTTACACTTTTCAATGCGGCAGGTTGCCTTTCCTTCTCTTAACTTTGTTGTGTTCCATAGCAGGGGCCAGGGTTTAGTGAGCCATGAAGGAGATTTTGCCTGTGAAATTTTACTTCTTTTTATTATTATCATTTTATGATACAGTTCCATAGGCCCTGGAATTTCCCTTATCCCCTCACCAATTCCCTTGAAGGGGAACATTTGGGATTGGAAGGACAGAAGGATTTAATTTGCTTTTTCTTTGCTTTCTGTATTTCGCTTGCAGTAGAAAACAGTGAATAGCTGAAGGAATATTTCATGATTAAGTTTAGATAGAGCCTGTGAGCCTGAGAGATAAGGGGCACCTGCAACTAGCCCCCACCTCTAATTGCATGGCCCCCTCCCTGTTTATGTTTAGGGTTCCCCCTCCCTGTTTATATTTAGGGTTCCCCTTCCCTGTTCATGGTTATGGTTTTATGGTTTTGTGATTTTAGCCTTGGTTTAGCCTTTAAAAAGGATGCTATACCATGACTCGGGGGCGATGCCTAGCCTCCTGCATGAGGAACTGGCCCTGGCCCCAGCGCTGGTGATCGAATAAAGCCTTTTGCTTTTGCATCAAGCCTCATCTTCGGTGGTCATTGGGGAAGCTCTCTTGAGATAGATGGTAAGGTGTTCCCTGTTGGGGGGCCTTACACTCTCCCCCCTCACTGAGTTCCTCTATATCATTGCTATAGTATAGTTCTTCATACATAGTCATATGTCTATCATTGCAGCCATGGACAATGGCAGAGAGTCCAGCATCCATATGCCAAGATATAGTAAACAGTTTCATTGGGAGTTCATTTTTGCCTGGAAGTAGAGATGCATACTGCATTGTATCTGGATATGATAATTTCCATTACATAGTTACTATACATCCCCTTAAATGAAAAGCCATAATGCAAAATCAGCAATAGGAAGAAAAATAAAAATTTACAGTGCCATAAAGATAAATAACATGCTGCTAGATATGATAGTCTTCATTATATAGTTACTATACACTCCTTAAGTGAAAAGCCACGAAACAAAATAAACAGGAAGAAAAAAAAAGAAATTAACAACAGCTTGAAGTTAAATAACATGCTACTGAATGACTAATGTGTCGCTGAAGAAATGAAAAGAAAAGAACCTCTAGAAGGACATTATGACCCTAGAAGGTCAGCGAGCACAGGATTACAAGTGATTGGGTAACATTTGTATGAGAACAACCAAATGGATACCTTTTGTATAACTGATTGGATACCATTTGTATGAGAACAGCTGAGTGGACAGCATGTGAATGAGAATACTTGGTGGAATATACAAAACAAAAGGAGTTCCAAACAAAAGTATAGAAACAGTGGATGGGTTTTGTTGATAAGCTCAATACTTCCTCCCTTATCCCATATGACCCTCAGTGTGTAAGGTCTGATGCCACTAATAAACTTCAGCTATTGACCATCAGTCAGTAGTCCACGTGTGTTGTTAGCAGCTCCGTGAACCAAGTCCACCGCTGCAGGACAGCGACAAGAACCTTCTTGAAGAAAATTATGCTTCTGTGGGATCTATGAGTCATTGAAGAATTTAATTAGAAGAAAGTGTTTTGAAGAGATGAAAATAACAAAAAACATCAAAATCCATGAGATACAGTTTCTGCTGATTTTTGTTGGTGAAATGTGTCTCCTGTAGAAAGCAAATATATGGGTTTTGTTTTTTAATCCAGTCTACTAATCTATGACATTTGATTGATTTGCATGCAGGGTTAGTACAAATAGGTAGTAATTTGGTTCTGTCACTTTAGCAATAGGTTGTTCATTGACTTAGTTTTCTGTTGTTATTTTACTGGGTTGTTGTTTGCATTTGCCTTTGGTTTTGGTGGGCGTTATTCCTTTTCTCTGTCAAGAGAACATCTTTAAATATCATTTATAAAGCAGGCTTGGAAGAGGCATATTCTTTTAACTTTTCTTAACTGTGGAAGAATTTTATTTCATTTTTTTTTTATTACAAAGTCAGATATACAGAGAGGAGGAGAAACAGAGAGGAAGATCTTCCGTCCGATGATTCACTCCACAAGTGGCTGCAATGGCCGGTACTGCGCTGATCCAAAGCCGGGAACCAGGAACCTCTTCCAGGTCTCCCACGCTGGTACAGGGTCCCAAGGCTTTGGGCCGTCCTCCACTGCCTTCCCAGGCTACAAGCAGGGAGCGTATGGGAAGTGGAGCAGCTGGGATTAGAGCCAGCGCCCATATGGGATCCTGGGGCGCTCAAGGTGAGGACTTTAGCTGCTAGGCCATGCTGCCGAGCCTGAATTTTATTTCATTTTCAAAGACAAAGGAAAGTGTTGTTGGTTACGTTATCCTTGGCTGACAGTTTTTGCTTTTAGGAGCTGGAATATGTTGCTTCATTCTCTTCTGGCCTGTAGAGTTTCCTGTGAGAAGTCTCATGAGAATTTGACTGGCATTCCTTTATATGTCAGTTGATTTTTTTCATGTGCACATTTAAGGATCTTTTGCTTATGTTCGATTGAAGAGAGCTTGATTATCATGTGTTGTGGTGAAGACTGCTTTTGGTCAAGCCTGTTGGGAGTTCTTTACCCCATCCTGGGTGCTGTTTCCCAATTCTTTCTCTATATTGGGGAAATTTTCCCTTATGATTTCATTAAATCCATTTGTAAACCCAACTTCTCTTTCTGCACCTTCTGAGACTCCCATAACTCTTATATTTGGCCTTAATTAATTAATAATGTCTTTCAATTCTTGAATACTTTTGGCCTGATCCAGCTGTGCTTCCAGCTTTTTGTGTTTCTCCCGGTGACTGGAAATATCTTCTAATTTTGAGATTCTTTCTTCTGCCTCTTCATTCTGTTTTGGAGACTCCTCACTGTACTTTTAATTTACTCCACTGTATTCTTCATTTTTGATATATCAGCTTTCATTTGATTCATTTCCAGTGTGACATATTCCTTAAATTCCTTGAATGCCTGCTTTATGTGCTTCTTGTTGTTGATAACAAGTTTTATAACAAGTGTTTTGAATTCGGTATCCCACATTTTCTCGATGTCTTCCTCAATTAATTCTGAAGTTGGCAAAGGATTTTGCTCCTTTGCAGGGGAGTCTTCAGTAATATTGATTGTGCCTCTGTCTCTTCTTTTGCTCTTGGTCATTGTACTTCTGGTGAGCAGAAAAACCTCCTTGCGGCAAGTTTTTAAAGCTGTGGCACCCACAGGGCTACCGTTCAGTTTTACTTACTGCAGTTGGTACATGGCTCTTTGTTTGCAGTCACTTGTGCCACTCCTTCCCGCGAGTTCCAGGTCTGGGTTCTTATGTTAGATTTCCGCCATGGTCTCCACAGCCCCAGCTCCTGGCTCACCATTCTTCACCTCCTGTGATACCATGCTGAGCCTGCATGGTTATCTGTACAACTTTTCTCCCACTTGAGGTTGGAGTAGGTCCCAGGATTAGGGAAACACCAGCTGTCCTATATAGTTAGGCTGTTGGTGGTGCAGATCTTGCCAGAACCTGTTGGCTGTCAGGTCTCAGGACGACTTGGACCTATTTTGACGTGCACGATGCCATAGTCAGCAGTGTTTCCATGTGGGACCAGTGCAATGCACTGAGCTTGGTGAGTTCTTGCCAAGCTCAGTGCATGTGCAGTTCACTGTTGTCCCCTGCAGTCTGAAATTCTTTGCCCAACTGCAAGAAATGGTGTCTGATGCGCCACTACTAGAGTTCTTGATCTGCTGGCCATCAGGTCTGAGGGCTACTTGGACCTGTCTTGGGTAGAACATGTAGGATGCCACTTTGTTACAGTTCACTGAGTCAGAAATGAGTTCACTCACAGCTCCGTGCATGTGCAGGTGCAGTACTGTCCATAGTCTTTGCCTGTTTAAACAAAATAGTGCCCATTAGGGCTCTAGGAGGCAGACTGGGCTGTGAAATCCACCCTATTCCCGCACAGCCTGTCTGGGACCTGCTGCTCTGTCTCTGCTCCTGGTCAAATCAGACTAGCAGGACGAGCAGTTCACCTCCTGAGCTCCCGGTAAATGTCCCTTCCCACCTTGTTGCTGCTGGAGTCCAGATCACTGTTTGCTGAATGCTGGCTTGGTATCAGTCACTGCAACACCACACTATTGTTTTTGCTGCTTCCCTGTGTCTATCAGTCTCCAGGTACCCCTCTGCTGTTGTTCTGACTTCTCCTATTTCCTGGAATGTGCCCTCTCTGCTTCACACTGGCTAATGTTTCTCTGTCTGTTTAAACGTGTCCTTACCCTATTCTGCCATCGTGATCCTCGCCTGTGAACTTTCAATGCCATTGAACCCTAGCATTTACTTACCTTTTATTGAGTGATGCCTCTATACCATATGCAAGAACCTAGCATTAAAGATACAAATATGACTGGGTTCCTACATTTTTCAAAAAAGATTTTTTATTGGAAAGTCAGATATACAGAGAGGAGGACAAATAAGAGAGGAAGATCTTCCATCCGATGATTCATTCCCCAAGTGGCTCAGACGGCCAGAGCTGTGCCAATCTGAAGCCAGGAGGCAGGAGCCTCTTCCAGGTCCCCCATGCGGGTGCAGGGTCCCAAAGCTTTGGGCCGTCCTTGACTGCTTTCCCAGGCCACAAGCAGGGAGCTGGATGGGAAGCAGGGCTGCCGGGATTAGAACTGGCACCCATATGGGATCTTGGCGCATGCAATGTAAAGGCTTCAGCCGCTAGGCTACTGCGCCAGGCCCAAAGGTTCCTGCACTCTTAAGGCATTTTATTCTAAAAGGATTACATAATTCTTACTCAGATGTAAAGCAGAAGGTCCTTTGTGATGAATAAAATAATGTGCATTCAAAGAGGAAGGGATAACATTCTGATTGGAGACTTGTGGGAGCAGCTAGGGCCTGCACAGTTAAGAGAATGTAACATAACATAACATAACATAACATAACATAACATAACATAACAACATAACAAAACAACAGATGGGGAACATTTTTTAGGCTTTGAGTCCCAGCTGGAGCAAAAGCACCAATTAGACAAAGTAGATGGTGATGGAGGGCTTTCCAGTAGAATCGGGCAAGGAGATTCCTCTCAAACAATGCCAGTTGATGGTAAGAACGTGGGAGGTTACAAGGTAGTTCAATTGTATTATTTTAAATTTTAGATAGAGCCTGGCCATGTAGGGTGAGGCAAGAGAAGTAACTGGAGCTTGACACATTCCAACTTGGATGCCCTCCACCTGCACTTTGGTGTTCTTTCTACTCTTCCAGTCTGACCCCAAATGGGGCCACGACTCTTCAGCCCAGCCAGGCCTATCCCAGTTTTCTTGGGCACAAGGGGGCATGCAGCAACGAAGGGCAGCTGCTGAGACTAGTCCAGCCAAAGGGGGCTTCTTCCACAACAGCCGCGGGCCCCGCCCCTGAGCCGGAGCCCCCGCCCACGACGTCCCTGGCCCCGCCCCTGGTCGCTGAGTCCCCGCCTCTCTGCAGGGTGGGGGGGCATCTGCCGTTCCTCTAAGCTTTTCGGTTTGCGCGGGCTGGCCAGCTTCGAGGACGGTGTAAGCTGTGCCGGCAGCTGACGGTAGGTAAGATCTGCCTCTGGCTAGGGACGGGGTCGGTCCGGCCGGTGACCGGTGACTGGCGGCCTAAAAACTGAGAGCTGGGCCTGGCACGGTGGTTTTCCCAGCAGGGACCGCGCGCTGCCCCGAGCCTAGGGCAGGCCGGGGGGCGGAGCCGCGCGTGCGCGGTCTGCCTGCCGCCGCAGGGCTTGCAGTGGCGCTGGGGCTAGGGGGGTTCTTGGGGTTGTAATGAGGGACGCAGCACGAAGGTTCGGCTTTGCAGAGGAGTCCCAGTCTGCGGGGTCTCAGCAGCAGTGCTGTAGAAGCGGGAGGGCGGATGGAAACTGGGCAGCGCTGTGGTCAGGCGGGGCCCGGCTTGAGTGCTCTCTGAGGCTTTGTTGCCCTCTACAGGCTCCGGAGGGGCCCATGGCCGGGGTTGGAACTTGAGGGGCAAACCTGTTCTGAGGAGAGAAACCTCATTCCCGCTGCCTCCTTGCGGCACCCTTCCCTTCTCGTGCGAGATGGGAGAAGCTGGCTTTTGTGACTGGGAAAGGTTTCGTGGAAGGAAGAAGAGGATGTTTAGAGAGACCTCAGGCTTAGAAGGGGACTCACGGCGGCCATGCCAAGCGAGGTCGCGTTCAGTGTGTTAGACGTTTTTATGGAGCCACATTTTAGCGTCGCCTCTCCTGAGCAACAAGCCATCAAATAGAGAGTCGCTGGCTGGCTGGGATAACAAAAAGAATTCCAGTTAAGCTTCCCTCCACGGGGAGTGCCTAGAAAGGAGCTAGGTGGCCTCATTTGCATTTGCGACCTTTGGCAGCTCGGGAGCTCGACTTAGCTGAGTCATGTCTGCCTCTAGGGACATAGGAGAAATGTGATAACTACCATTCTCCCACCAGATTGAGACCTTCTGCAAATCAGTGACAGCATACAAGGGCACTTCAATAATTGGTGGAAACGTGGAAATGAAAGATAAAAATGTGAACCCTTTTTTTTTTCCCTCAGTGTAAAAAGCTTGGTCACGTTAAAGAAATTGCTGTGATGATATCAGACATTTAGTACATCCCTGAATAACTGGGCGTTTTGGAAGTCTAACCGTGTCAATGCAGTATTTACTACAAGTTACTGCCCTTTAGAGAATTTTAAAAAAGATTTCTTTGTATTTTTATTTGAAAGGCAGATTAAGAGACAGAGCAAGATCTTTCATCTGCTTGTGCACTCGCCAAATGGCTTCAGTGGCTAGATCTGAGCTGATGTGAAGCTGGGAGCCAGGAACCTCTAAAGGATCTCCCATGTGGGTGCAGAGGCCCCAGGACTTGGACCATCCTTCACTGCATTTTCAGGCCACAAGCAGAAAACTGGATGGGTGAGAAGTGGAGCAAACTGGACACAAAGCAGCACCCGAATGGGATGCCAGCACTGCTGGCTGAGGATTGGCTTTCTTAACAACTGCCTTTCCCTAGAAATTTTTTTGTTTTAAGATTAGAAAACAAGGGCCCAGCGGCGTGGCCTAGCGGCTAAAGTCCTCGCCTTGAATGCCCCAAGTTCCCATATGGGCGCCGGTTCTAATCCCGGCAGCTCCACTTCCCATCCAGCTCCCTGCTTGTGGCCTGGGAAAGCAGTTGAGGACGGCCCAATGCATTGGGACACTGCACCCGCGTGGGAGACCCGGAAGAGGTTCCAGGTTCCCGGCTTTGGATCGGCGCGCACCAGCCCGTTGCGGCTCACTTGGGGAGTGAATCATCGGACGGAAGATCTTCCTCTCTGTCTCTCCTCTTCTCTGTATATCTGACTTTGTAATCAAATAAATAAATCTTAAAAAAAAAAAAGATTAGAAAACAAAATCAGAAGCAGCCAGATTGAGGCTAAGGTGGATGTTTAATGATTTCCCACTGAAACCCTTGCAACTTTTTCCTTGTGTGATGAGAGGAAAACAAGAACATTTTTAGAGTGGTGAAGAACACTCATGAAACCTTTCCTGTTATTTGTCTTCTAAGGTTTTGGCAAACTTTTTATTTTCTTGTTGTTAAAGATTTATTGATTTTTGTTGGAGAGGCAGATCAGATTTATGGAGTGAAGGAGAGACAGAAATATCTTCCACCCGCTGGTTAAATCCCAAATGGCCACGACTTTCGAGTTGAGCTGATCTGAAGCCAGGTGCTTCTTCCTTATCTCCCACGCAGGTGGGAGTTCAGAATTGTGGCTTTGACCTGGCCTATCCCTGGTCATCGCAGCCATTTGGGGAGTAAAATAGTAGCTGGAAGAGCTGTCTCTATCTCTGTAACTCCGACTCTAAAATACATAGAAATAAAATTTTAACAAAAATATTTTGTCTATTTTGTTTATTTGAGAGCCAGAAACAAGAGAACTAGACAGGGAGTTTCCATCCTCTGGTTTACCCTCCAAGAAACTGCAATTGCTAGGGCTAGGTGGCTGAGACCATGAACCAGGAACAAAGCCAGGCTTCCTATGTGGATAGATAGGAACCCAACTCCCTGAACCATCAGAGAGTGTGTAGCAGCAAGAAGCTGGAACTGCAAGACGATCTAAGATGGGAGACCAGGCATTCTGATTTGGAATGTGAGTTTCCCACTAGTGAAACTTTCGGGGGCTTGCTGTAATTCTGGAAACTTCCAGAGGTTTGGTTTTTCTGTAATTCTGGGAACTTCAGAAGCTTGTTGTTATTTTTAAAAATTATTTGAAAGGGAGAGAAACAGGAAAGAGAGAGAATAAGCTCTCTATTGGTTCTCTCCCCAAATGCCCACTACAGCAGGGGCTGGATCAGGCAGATGCTAGGAGTCCCAAGGGTTTTCCACATGGCCCCGATCTACTAGACCCAGCATTTGCTGTCTAGGCACATTAGCAGGAAGCTGGAATTGGGAGCAGAATTAGAACTCAAACCTGGGTACTCAAAGATGGGATGGTGGCCTCTCAAGTGGTATCTTAATGGTGGCACCAAATGCCTGAGCCAAGAGCTTTGTAGAAATTCTAGATAATGATCAAATAATTTGAATTTTGTGTCTTAGGCATGTGTGATTGATGATGTTTTATAAAATAAAAGCTGTTCATTCCCTTCTAAACAACCTGGGGAAGAACAGCATTGGTTTATTAGGAATGATAAAGATGCAACAAGTATGGTGTGGCTTTCACATTGAATTATATTATTAGAAGGCAGAAATACAAACACCAATATGTTGAGGCTTAATCACTGTGGTAGAAAGATATTTTTGATCTTGTAGGAGCTTAGTATGAATGCAAACCTCGGAAGATTCTAAATAGATTTTTAGTGGCCAAGGAGTAGTTAGGTTGGTGTTTTGCTGGTTGTATATAGAGATAGGATATAAATGTGTGCCTTCTGTCTTATCTGGGATGATTTTCACATGCTACCCTCCCTAGACCAGACTACCCTGGGAGCCCTTTGCTAAATTAGGATTTTCCTACAGATGGAGGAATTGGAGCAAGGCCTGTTGACACAGCCGTGGGCATGGCTACAGCTTGCTGAGAACTCCCTCTTGGCCAAGGCCTGTATTACCAGGCAGGGTTATGCCTTACTGGTTTCAGATCTGCACCAGGTGTGGCATGAACAGGTGGACACCACTGTGGTCATCCAGAGGGCCAAGGTAGGTGTAAAGAGAGGGACTGCCGCGAGGTGGTGGGAGATACTGTTCCATGGGACGTTCACATCAACCGGCTCACCTGTCTACAGGTTGCCACGGGAGGTTGAGTTGATTAAAGGTGATTCCAGTTGATGTTCTACATCTCTGCTAGTAGCCTGGGTTCTTTCTGTCTCTTTGTACTGTGAGCTGGGAGTAGGTAGTGAATGAAAAGAAAAAGATTCTGTTCTGTGTGCGTGATGTTCTGCATGCATGCTTTTATCTTCCCTGCTCTTTTTCTCCTACCCCTTGTCTTCACGTTATCCAGAGTTTTCCTTTGCTTATGAGGGAGTCAGTTTCCTCTGAATACTTCCACTCTGCCATGACTTGTGTCTCTAGGAGTTGAACAAGCGCCTGACGGCACCTCCTGCAGCTTTCCTCTGTCATTTGGAGGATTTGCTCCGCCCACTGTTGAAAGACACCTCCTGCCCTAATGCAGCTACCTTCTCCTGTGACCAGACCACAGAAGCACTGATTCTGCAGGTGCGGAGTGAGCTCTCTGGTCTCCCATTCTGTTGGAATTTCCACTGCACCCCAGCTAGTCCTTTCTTGGTAAGTGTGATTCAACTGTAGGATCAGGAGGGCCAGCTGTTTAAATGGAAGTTTTAGGTGCTGCTGTTTTTCTGCCAACTCCATGTGAAATTCTCCTCTTGGGAAATAACCCTTGGATGGATGTCTGGCCTGTATCCCACATCTTCGTGTCTGGATTTGATCCCCAGACTCCGCTTCTGAGGCCTGGAGTAACAACAAAAACCATTTCTTGACTGTAGACAAAAACAAAACAAAATAAAACAAAACAAACAAAAAAACAAATCCTTGACTGCAATAGCCTTTGCTTGCAAAGGGAGCAGAATTTAAATCTACATCTTTATTGGGTGTCTTCTTAAATTTTTCTTTCATGAAGCATCTACTCTGTGCTAGTTTTGGAATATCCAGACTTGAAACAATATAGCCTTTTCCTTGAGTTTATAACCTGGTGAGATGACAAGTAGGCAGGAAATTATAAAGTGTGGTCAGTTCTTCAATTGAGGGAAGTCCAGGAAGGCTTGAGAATCAGAGACAAATTCTTTGAGGAGAGAGTTTCTGAACTGAATTTATTTATTTATTTTGAAAATTTTTAGAGAGTTATTTATTTTTATTGGAAAGTCAGATTTACACAGGGAAGGTGAGACAGAAAGAGCTCCATTGGCTGGTTCACTCCCCAAGTGGCCGCAACTGCTAGAGCTGAGCTGATCTGAGGCCAGGATCCAGGAACTTCTTCCAGGTCTCCTACATGGGTGCAGAGTCCCAAGGCATTGGGCTGTCTTCGACTGCTTTCCCAGGCCACAAGCAGGGAGCTGGATGGGAAGTGGAGCTACTGGGACTAGAACCGGGGCCCATATGGGATCCTGGGGCGATCAAGGCGAGGACTTTAGCCCCTAAGCCATGCCTCCCGGCCCGTATCTTATCTTCTAATCCTCATGCACTCTCCTGTGAGATAAGTAGCAGTATTCTCATTCTCCTTTTTTTTTTTTTTGCTGTTGTTGTTGTAAGATTTATTTACTTTTTATTTGGAAGGTAAAATTATATAGAGAGGATATGGGCTGGGCCAAAACCAAGAGTCAGGAATTAGGAGCTTCTTCTGGGTTTCCCAAATGTGGGTTCAGGAGCCCAAGGACTTGAGCCATCTCCTGCTACTTTTACAGTAAACAGGGAGCTGAATCAGAAGTGGAGTAGCTGGAACATGAACTGGTGCTCTTATGGAATGCCAGCACTGCAAGCAGTGGATTAGCCTAATATGCCACCAAGCTAGCCCCTAGTATTCCCATTCTTTAGAGAGGGAAATGAGATCGAAGGTATTTTGCCCGAAGTCTTTCAGCTTAAAAATGAATGAGTGAGGGCCCGGCAGCATGGCCTAGTGGCTTAAGTCCTTGCATTGATCACCCCAGGATCCCATATGGGCGCTGGCTCTAATCCCGGCTGCTCCACTTCCCATCCAGCTCCCTGCTTGTGGCCTGGGAAAGCAGTCGAGGACGGCCCAATGCCTTGGGACACTGTACCCGCGTGGGAGACCTGGAAGAGGTTCCTGGTTCCCGGCTTCAGATCGGCGCAGCACCGGCCGTTGCGGCTCACTTGTGGAGTGAATCATCGGACGGAAGATCTTCCTCTCTCTCCCCTCCTCTCTGTATATCTGACTTTGTAACAAAATAAATAAATCTTTAAAAAAAAATGAATGAGTGAGCTGAAATTGGCATCTAGATTGGTTGGATCTGAAAGCCCATTTTCAGAGAAAAGGGTCATGGTGTCCTCTTCTCACTTGTAGTTTTTATGTACCCTAAGAGCACCTATTAAAAATTAAAGGCATTAACCTAGTGGTTAAAGTCCTTGCATAGCATGCACTGATATCTCATATGGATGCCAGTTAGAGTCCCAGCAGCCCTACTTTACATCCAGCTCCCTGTTGATGGCCTGGGAAAGCAGTGGAGGACGGCCCAAAACCTTAGCGCTCTGCACTAAGAGCAGAGCTCTTTGCTCCTTGCTCCTCACTTCAGATTGGCTCAGCTCCGACTGTTGTGGTCATTTGGGTAGTGAATCAGTGTACAGGAAGATCTTCCTCTCTGTCTTTTCTCTTGTTATCTGACTTTCCAATAAAAATAAATAAATTTTTTTTTAAGATGATCCAACTTTTTTTTTAAAGATTTATTTATTTTCATTACAAAGTCAGATATACAGCGAGGAGGAGAGACAGAGAGGAAGATCTTCTGTCTGATGATTCACTCTCTAAGTGACCGCAATGGCCGGTACTGTGCAGATCCGAAGGCGGGAACCAGGAACCTCTTCCAGGTCTCCCACGCAGGTGCAGGGTCCCAAAGCTTTGGGCCGTCCTCGACTGCTTTCCCAGGCCACGAGCAGGGAGCTGGATGGGAAGTGGAGCAGCCGGGATTAGAGCCAGCGCCCATATGGGATCCTGGGGTGTTCAAGGTGAGGACTTAAGCCACTAGGCCACGCCACCGGGCCCTAAATAAGTAACTCTTAAAAAAAAAATTAAAGGTGGATAGTGGGCTTGCATTAATCTACTGTTTTTGACACCGGATTGAGTGCTAGCTGCTTTGCTTTCAGTCCAGTTGCCTGTGCAGAAAAGCAGTGGAAGATGTCCCAAGTACTTGGGGCCTCTGATACCTTCTTGGGAGACCTGAATACAACCCTGGCCTCCTGGCTTTAGCCTGGCCCAGCCTTGTTGTGGCCATTTTGGGAGTGAACCAGTAGATGGAGGATTGTATGAGTGTATCTGTGTGTGTCTTTCCTTTTTTTTTTTTTGCCTTTAAAATAAATAAATTAAGGGTGGGCATTGAAAATTGGTTTGCAAGAATAACAAGCAGGATTTGTTTCAGTTAGCAGGACTCAGAGGACAGGGTGTTTTTGGGGAGACTCGATGGTGGCTCTGGTAGAAGATCTGAAGATCACTGAGAATTATTTCCATCATCCTTGTTTAGCTTTCCATGTGATGCATTAGCATCCCCAGATGATTACATAGATGTAAGAAGTTTTTGAAAATCTGCTTGCTGATATTTACTTTAAATCTGGAACTCCCCAGTATAACTAGACTTATGTGCTAGAAGAACTATTTCTGCTTCATTTTTGAACTTCTAAAGTCTAAAAATAGGGCTTACCATATAGTAGTCCCTCCTACTTGTTGATTTTCAATGAATTTCTTGTATAATTTTCCATCCACCTTTAGGTAAATAATGTGCCTTGATTCAAAACCCCTGTAGCTTTTTCTGAGTGACACCAGGGGGCACTGTTCCCTTAGAAATGATTGTTCTGTGTCCCGAACATTTTGGACAGTCTTTTGGAATCCCAAGTTCATAGTCTCACTTTATAGTACAAACCCTGGAAGTTCAGAATGATGTGACTTGGGCAGCAGGCAGTTTTCCTGAGAGGCTAATGGACTCTAGTATTTTACTCTTCTAAAAAGAATACAGTACAGAACACTTGCTTAAGATGATATTATAACTGAAAAACATATAAACTAAACCCAGCTATTCTGGGCACACTCCTCAAATTGAGGACAGCCCTGAAGGTGAGAGGCAACAGTGTTGCGAGAGGGGTGAGCGTGGTTGGCCTTGAGGAAAAGTTAGCCTTGAAGATCTCATTAACAATTAATTATGCCTGAAGTGAAAAGAAAATACTTCCCATTCAAAAATAGAAGAATGCCATGGTGGGGAAACCCCTGAACCTCAGGGAGCTTTATAGGGAAAAAGTTCCAGCCAGCAGACACTGGCAGGGATGGAGGTGGATGCTATTTCAGGCTTGTGTGTGAGTCTGTGAGGTCACACAGTTCTAATTTTTGTTTGTTACTCATTCTTGTGATAGGTTTTTGAATGGGCAATTCATGCAAAAGGCAAACATTTCAAACAACGTTGGAGGGTGTACGGTGAAAAATAGGTCCCCTTTCTGTCCACTTCTCCAGTGCCTCATTTTTCTCCTCTGAAGCAACTACTGTTAGCAGCTGCTTGTGAATTCTGAAAGAAATATATATATATGTGTGTATATATATATATATGACTGGATTCACACAATCCAGTACATTCCATGTGTATGTATGTTATCACAAATGGTGTCATGATGTCCATGCTGTTTAGACCTTACTTTTTTTTTTTCGCTTAATTATTGAGTTTCAAGATCATTCATATGAAAACAATTCACTGCCTTAATATTTTTAATGACCACACAGCATTTTATTTAATGGAGGTATCAACCTGTATTGAATTGATTTTATACTAGTAAACTTTGAGTTGTTTGTAATCTTTTCTTTTTCTATATAGCAAATATCCTTGAATTTCCTACTGTGTGTAAAGGAGTGAATAAATTTGTGGATAAATGTGGAATACTCAAATCAAGAAATATTTTATTATTTTTTAAAAAAGATTTATATACTTGAAAGGTAGGATTACAGAGAGAAGGGAAGAAGGGGGAGGTTTTTGGGGCGAGAGAGAGAGAAAGAGAGAGAGAAAGCTCTTTAATTAACTGATTCACGCCCCAAATGGCCACAATGGCTAGAGCTGGGTCAGTCCAAAGCCAGGAGCCAATAGTTTCTTCTGGATCTTCCATGTGGGTGCAGGGGTCCAGATACTTGGGCCATCTTCTGCTGCTTTCCTGGGTGCATTGGCAGGGAGCTGGGTGAAAAGTGGAGCAGGCAGCACCCATATGTGGTATGCCAGCATTGCAGGCGGCAGCTTTACTTGTGCCACAATGCTGCCCCCTCCCCTGTGTTTATGGGGGAGTTTCTGATGCAAACCGGAGAACCTGCTATGCAAATTTTTAAAAGAGCCGTGACACTGGTGTTTTATGTTTTTTTTTTTTTTTTTTTTTAAGATTTATTTATTTTATTACAAAGTCAGATATACAGAGAGGAGGAGAAACAGAGAGGAAGATCTTCCGTCTGATGAATCACTCCCCAAGTGAGCGCAACAGGCCGATGCCTGCCGATCCAAAGCCGGGAACCAGTAACCTCCTCCGGGTCTCCCACGCGGGTGCAGTGTCCCAATGCATCGGGCCGTCCTCAACTGCTTTCCCAGGCCACAAGCAGGGAGCTGGATGGGAAGTGGAGCTGCCGGGATTAGAACCGGCGCCCATATGGGATCCCGGGGCGTCCAAGGTGAGGACTTTAGCTGCTAGGCCATGCTGCCGGGCCCACTGGTGTTTTATGTTTAATCTTGCTGACATTATGTCAAATTTTCCTCCATGGACATTGTATAGTCTCCTATGAGTCAGGGAGTGGAGGCTACCTGTTTCCCCATCTCCTCTTGAATATAATATACTCATATGATGAATTTAATGGTCCTGAAATTTATGGAGGATATTATGATATACATATGGCTTTGGATATTTGCTTTCTGACACTGAAACCACCTCTACTTATGGAATACTTCATGCTGCCTCTATCCTATTACCAATTTTTTTCTGGAAACAAATATCATTTTCTTTAAAGATTTATTTATTTATTTGAAAGGCACAGTGACAGAGAATCTTCTATCCTCTGATTTACTCCCCTTAGTCAAGCCAGGAACTCGAACTCCATGTGGGTCTCCCACGTGGTTTGCAGGTGCTCAAGTACTTGGGTCTCTTTCTGCGCTTTCCCAGGGGCATTGGTAGGAAACTGAATTGGAAACAGAGTGGCCGGGATTCCAAACAGCATTCTGATATGGAATGCTAGCATTGTAAGAGGTGCTTAACCTATTGTGCTGCAGTGCTGGCCCTAATAATGCTTAATCTTTCATATTTTGACTTTCTAATTTGTTACCTCTTTGACTATTTTATGATTTCTAGAAATCACATCTAAAGGTTGTTTAGTGGTAGAAAGAACATAGGCTTTGGGACCAGTGGGCTTGAATTTGTTATTCTATTCTATCACTTCAGACTACTTATATATGACCTTGGATAAATTCTGAATTCTAAAAACTATTTATTTATTTATTTAAGATTTATGTATTTTTATTGGAAAGGCAGATTAAAACAAATATCTGAGAAAGAGAGATCTTCCATCTGTTGGTTCACTTCCCAAATGGCCACAATGGCCTAAGTTAGACCAGTCCAAAGCCAGGAGCCAGGAGCTTCTTCCTGGTCTCCTGCATGGTGACAGGAACCCAAAGACTTGGGCCAACTTTCACTGCTTCTCAGGCCATAAGCAGAAGTGCAGCCAGGACACGCCCATATGGCATGCCAGTGCCATCGGTGGAGGCTTAGTGTACTATACCACAGCACTTAGTTGGCTACCTCACCACACTGCCTCCTATTTTTTTTTTTGAAAGGCAGAAAGACAGAGACAGAAAGGCAAATTTATAAAGAGAGCTTCTGTGCTGCTTTACTCCCCAAATGCATACAATCACTAGGGTTGTGCCAATTTGAAGCTAGAAGGTCAGGGAGTCGAGAACTTGAGTCATCACCTGTGCCTTCCAGGGTGTGCATTAGCAGGAAGCTAGATCAGAAGAGTCAGGTACTCCAAAACGGGTCCCAAGTGACATTTCTTAACTGCTGAGTCAAACACTTGCTCTAAGTTCTGAATTTGTATGGTTTAGTTCTTTTTCAGCTGTGAATTAGAGATACCAATTTCAACTTCACCATGGAGAAGTGTGGATTACATAAAATGTACATATGACTTTAACATTAGAGTTGACCTGTGAGAGTAACTATTCCAGCTCCATAATTTTTCTTTTCTTTTCTTTTTCCTTTTCTTTCCTTTTCTTTTCTTTCTTTTTTTAAACATATATATATATATTTTTAAAGATTTATTAATTTCATTGCAGCCAGATATACACAGAGGAGGAGAGACAGAGAGGAAGATCTTCCATCCGATGATTCACTCCCCAAGTGAGCCGCAACGGGCCGGTGAGCGCCGATCCAAAGCCGGGAACCAGGAACCTCCCCAGGGTCTCCCACACGGGTGCAGGGTCCCAATGCATCGGGCCGTCCTCAACTGCTTTCCCAGGCCACAAGCAGGGAGCTGGATGGGAAGTGGAGCTGCAGGGTCTAGAACCGGCGCCCATATGGGATCCTGGGGCTTTCAAGGAGAGGACTTTAGCCGCTAGGCCATGCTGCCGGGCCCTAAACATATATTTTTATTGCATTTCCTTTTTTTTTAATTAATTACATTGCATTATGTGGTACATTTTTTTATGCACTGGGATTCTCCTCGCCCCTCCCCAAACCCTCCCCCTACGGTGGATTGCTCCACCTTGTTGCATTTCTGTAGTTCAAATTCAGTTGACATTCTTTCATTGGAGGTATTTACCAAGCTTAAAGTCCAGCATCTTATTGTCCTGGTAAGTTCAATGGTTTCTTGGTGAGACCATCTCTGGTCTGAAGGTAGAGCTGGCAGAGTATCATCCCAATCAATTAAAAGCCCCAACATAGTATTTCCAACCATTTACAACATTATGGCATTAATTGACATGGTATTGATTAACTAATATGTTAATAGGAAAGTGCAGGTTCTCAACCACAACCTGTGACTTCTTCATAGACATTTCAATTTTGGTTTACATTTAACCGTGTTCTATACACCTTAAAATGGCTTAGATTGCTATTCAGCTGTCTCATGCCTATTTTAATTTTAGTCTTTAGCAGTTTATAGCATTGAAGCATGATTTCGCTGAACCTGGCTGTTTTTCGGGTGGTCTAACTCTAGAATTCTAACAGGATATATGGCAACAGTTTAGGTGAGCATGTTTAGCAGGGGTATGCAGAGAAATCTTCCATACCCCAGTGAGGAGTAACTAATCTTTGTGTCCCACCCAGTGAGGTATAAGTGCATCCCCGCTGACTGTTTCCTGTCTATTTCTAAGCTTTCCTTGTTGTTATCTGTCTATCTATTCTAGTTTTGTTTGTTTGTTTGTTTGTTTTGAGGGGTTTCTGGAGCGCTCCTGATGGTTATTACGAGAGGGAGTGGGGACCCAAAGTTGGAATCAGGCAAGGATCAGAGAAAACTCCTCTCCCTAGTCCCGAAGGAAGTTTACTGTTCTGTTTCTGCGGACCGCTCAGGGATCCTGGTTGTTGTTCCGATGACCTTGGATCCTGCAAGGCAGGACTTGAGCTTCTTCCATCCCATGTGGTAGATCCAAATGGGGGTGGGTGACCTCAGAGTTCTTGGTCTCTGAAGGCACTCCATTTCCCCGTGGTCTCCTTGGCAGTAGGGATGTAGTCCTCGGTGCTCGTACTGATAGTCTTTGGTGAGGATCTGAGAGTCTTCAGGGTTGGGATAAAAGCCTCCTCCTGTCCGCCTGCTCCACTCTGGGGTCCCCCCCTGCTCTATGCGTATGACCTCCTATTAAGAGGTTGTTAGGATTTTTCCTGATTCCCCCATATGCCTTTGTAGTTTTACTATTGTCTAATGCTAATTCGAATCTCTTTTCTTTTCTTTTCTTTTTTCTTTTCTTTTCTTGTCTTGTCTTTTTTCTTTTCTTTTCTTTTCTCTTCTTTTCCTTTCTTTTCTTTCTCTCTCCCTCCCTCTCTTTCTTTCTTTTATGTGCTTCAGTTACAGGGACAGAGGTATCTTCTATCTGCTGGTTCATTCCCTAAATGGCCACAACGATCAGTTTGGACGGAGCTGAAGTCAGGAACCAGGAATTTTTTCTAGGTTACCCATGTGGGTGAAGGGGGTCCAAGCATTTGGGCTGTGTTCCACTGCTTTCCCAGGCACATTAGCAGGGTGCTGGATTGGAAATGGAACAGTCAGGCCTTGAATCAACACCCACATGGGGTGCTGATGTTGTAGGTAGCAGCTTTAGCTGCCATTTTTGTTTGTTTGTTTTTGATTTTTTTTAGGGTTAGGATTTTTTTGGTTCTCATTGCTGCACTCCTGTGATGCCCATGCTGTTTGTGGCTTTCCTTGGTGGGCATTGCTGGTTACTGCTTGTCCCACCTTTCTGGTGTCTCCACTTGAGTTCCATCCCTGTGTTTCCACTGAACATCACCCCATTGGGAGCTCCCTGCAGAGGATCCAACTGGTCAGCAAATTTGAGTCCCTCCCGGGCTTTCCCTTTGAAAGCTTAATGGAAGCTGCTATGACTCTGTGATTCTTGTTTTCTTAAGTGTTTGCAAAACCAGGCTTATGTGACGACTGACCCTAATAGGCTGCTGCCACCATGAGCCATACCTGAGACCCCAGGACCCATGGTTGTGGCCTTGGAGTGCTTCGCTGGCCAAGAGACAGATCCCAAGGTGGTAGTCAACAGCAAGCCTGTGGCAAGTGCGGTGTGGTTTCCAGAGCCAATTTTGTCCTTGCTCTGGGTCCTTGAAGGGAAGGCTGGCTCCAAGATTTCTGAGATACCCTCCAGGCCTTTTTCCCGTTGTCTTGCTGAGTAGCACAATGCTTCTTTTTATCTGAGGTAATCTCTTTTACACACGGTTTCTCCCCCTCAGCCTTGTACCCAGAATATACTTTTCACTTTTCCTTTCTGTTTCTGTGACCAGGCTATGAATTTTGAAAGTCATTTCTTTCCCTTTTCATTATGCTTGTTACTATAGATCATGCTCCTAAGTCCTACTGTATGAATTAAAAGCAGCCAAGTAACAATTGTTGTTTTTCTTTTTTTTTTTTTTTTTTTAGATTTATTTAATTTTATTGGAAAGTCAGAATGAAGGAGAGACAGAAAGATCCTCCCTCCACTGGTTCACTCCCCAAGTGGTCGCAATAGCTGGAACTGAGCTGATCCAAAGCCAGCGCCAAGAGCTTCTTTTCGGGTCTCCCCGAATGTGGGTGCAGGTCCCAAGGCTTTGGACTGTTTTCTGCTGCTTTCCTAGGCCACAAGCAGGGAGCTGGAATGGAAATGAAGCAGCTAGGATTAGAACCAGCACCCACCATCGCTTCTCGGCCTTTTGGCTAAGATCAAGTGTTGAACCAGCACCCATGTGGGATCCCAGGTGTACAAGGCAAGGACTTCAGCCACTAGACAACCGCGCCGGGTCCCCAAGCAATAGTTTTAATGTTTTGTTGTTTAGTTATTTCGTTTATTAGAGACCCCAGCTTATTACTTTTAAATTCCGCCTTCCATGGAGCAGGTATTAAGCTTAGTGATTAAGATACCTGCATCCCATATCAGAGTACCTGGATTTGAATCTCAGTTTTTTTAAAAAGGTTTATTTATTTCACTGGAAAGGCAGATGTACAGAGAGGAGGAGAGACAGAGAGGAAGATCTTCCATCCAATGATTCACTCCCCAAGTGACTGCCATGGCCAGTGCCATGCCAATCCGAAGCCAGGATCCAGGAGCTTCTTCCAGGTCTCCCACGCGGGTGCAGGATCCCAAGGCTTTGGGCCGTCCTCTACTACCTTCCCAGGCCACGAGCTGGGAGCTGGATGGAAAGTGGAGCAGCTGGGATTAGAACCAGTGCCATATGGGATCCCGGGCACGCTCAAGGCGAGGACCTTAACCATTACGCTATTGTGCCAGGCCCTGAATCTCAATTTTGTCTTCTGAATCTAGCCTCTTGTCAGTACACATCCAGGAAGGTACCAGTGAGGGCTCAATTGGGTTCTTAATACCCATTTGGGAGACCTGGCTTGCATTTTCAGCTCCTGGTGTTGGCCCTGACCCAACCCCAACCATTGCAGGAATTTGGAGATTGGACTAGTCTGAGGGCATGGGCATATACCGTCAAATAATATGCAACCATGTAACAATGGTGGCTTTTGGTCCTATTTCTAATAGATCACTTGTTTGCATTCCCTACTAGCTCTCTGGTCTCATGGTCTCATCTTTTTTTTTTTTATTTTCTAAAGATTTATTTTTATTGCAAAGCCAGATATACAGAGAGGAGGAGACATAGATTGGAAGATTCCCAAGTGGCTGCAACGGCCGGAGCCACACCCATCCGAAGCCAGGAGCCAGGAACCTCTTCCAGGTCTCTCACATGGGTGCTGGATTCAAGGCCCTGGGCTGTTCTTGACTGCTTTCCCAGACCGCAAGCAGGGAGCTGAATGGGATGTGGGACTGCTGGAACTAGAACCAGCCCCCATATGGGATGCCAGTGCATTCAAGGCGAGGACTTTAGCCACTAGGCCACAGTACTGGGCCCTGGTCTCATCTAAACTGTCAGGAGAATCGCAGGCCCATAAAGCTAATCTACGACTTCAGGTTATCTATTTATAGGTGTTCTCTTCTGTTTTTTCCTCTTTACCTCTTTAATGTATTTATTTAATACATATGTGTTTATATTCATGTAAACTGATTGCTTGCCTATGAAACTGTGAGTGCCTAGGAAATTCTGGTACCTAATTTCAATTTTTAGGGAGCACTCTGTTAAGTATCTATTGGTGAATTGATCTCTTCTCCATTAAAGGTCTCCCAGCATTTGATTCGTCCTCTGATGGGCATGAGTCTGGCATTGCAGAGCCAAGTGAGGGAGCTAGCAATGTTGCTTCGCATGAAAGATATCGAGATCCAGGAGTACCAGGAGAGTGGGGCCGTGCTGAGCCGAGGTAAGAGGACATTCTTGAAGGAGTTAGATGGAGAGTGGTACAGATAGTCTAAGGCCATAGGAAAGGGCGAGGACCGTTTGCATCAGATAAGTGTTTTCCCTGGTGAATGCTGGGTACTGACCTGGAACCAAGTGACATTTTTCTCTGCCTTGAGTACAGCCAAGTGGCCAAAAGAAGCCATGAGTACCCCCAAGTCCAGATGTGTCCTAGGCGATGACAACGAAAGACTGCAAAGAAGCCAACAGCTAAGCAAAATTGTACCAGGGCAACATGAACTTGGGAGTTGAGGAAGCTATATTGCTCCAACTTCAGAGTAAAAGTTCCACTTGACCTTTCTTTCTGGTGGGAACAACTCCTAGGGTAGGTGTTGCCCTGAACCTGCCATTTGCTGTTTATCACCCCTTCTCCTGTGGCCGGCCTACTCTCAGCCCTGCTGTTTCCTTGGGACCAAGTGTCTCTGGATGCTGCGTTTTTCTTTTCTGAGGAATTTTGTGCTCTGTGTTCTTTCCATCTCACAGGAGGGGAGCTCATTCTTTATTTTTTTTTAAAAGATTTTTAAAAAGTTTTTTATTGGAAAGTCAGATATACAGAGAGGAGGAGAGACAGAGAGGAAGATCTTCCATCCAATGATTCACTCCCCAAGTGACCACAACAGCCGGTGCTACGCCAATCCAAAGCTAGGAACCACGAGCTTCTTCCAGGTCTCCCACGCGGGTGCAGGGTCCCAAGGCTTTGGGCCGTCCTCAACTGCTTTCCCAGGCTACAAGCAGGGAACTGGATGGGAAATGGAGCAGCTGGGGTTAGAACCGGCACCTATGTGGGATCCTGGCGCATTCAAGGCAAGGACTTTAGCCGCTAGGCCTCCGTGCTGGGCCCGGAAGCTCATTCTAATATTCACATTTCATTTCTATATCCATTCTTATTACAGATCGACTGAAGACAGAGCCATTTGAAGAAAATTCCTTCTTAGAACATTTCATGGTAGAGGTAGGGTGTTCATTAAGTCCTTTTTCCTGTGCAACTTTGCTTTACTTCCTGTTTCTAGGTGCTTGAATGACAGCTTACATTTTGGGCATTAGGCAGTGTGTGTGGCTGGAAAGTCGTTTCTCTGAAACACTTGCCCCTAGAAAGTCTGATAAAACTAGAGATTCAGAGGGAAGATGCAGGGTAGAAGGGGAAAACAATGTAAAACGTGAGAATGGGCTGTTAAGCTAATTTTTTAAAGATTTATTTATTTTTATTGCAAAGTCAGATATACAGAGAGAAGGAGAGGAAGAGAGAAGCTCTTCCGTCCGATGATTCACTCCCCAAGTGACCAGAATGGCCAGCGTTGTGCTGATCTGAAGCCAGGAGCCAGGAACTTCCTCCAGGTCTTCTATGCGGGTACAGGAAGCCAAGGCTTTTGGCCATCCTGGACTGCTATCCCAGGCCACAAGCAGGGAGCTGGATGGGAAGTGGAGCAGCCAGGATTAGAACCGGCGCCCATATGGGATCCCGGAGCGTTCAAGGTGAGGACTTTAGTTGCTAGGCTACTGTACTGGGCCCTGTTTAGCTATTTATTTATTTATTTATTTTAATTGGAAAGACAGATTTACAGAGAGAATGAGAGACACAGAGAAAGATATCCTGTCCACTGGTTCACTCCCAGAGTGGAGTCGATCCGAAGCCAGGATCCAGGAGCTTCTTCCAGGTCTCCCACTTAGGTGCAGGATTTCAAGGCTTTGGGCCATCCTCTACTGCTTTCCCAGGCCACAAGCAGGGAGCTGGATGGGAAGTGGAACAGCCAGGACATGAACCAGTGCCATATGAGATCCTGGTGCTTGCAAGGTGAGTATTAGTCAATCAAGCCATTGTGCTGGGCCCTGTTTAGCTTTTTTTCTTTAAGATTTATTTATTTGAAAGACATAGTTACAGAAAAAGAGAGGGAGAGACAGAGAAAGAGAGAGAGAGAGATCTTTTGTCTGTTGGCTCACTCCCCATATGGTCACAACTATCAGGACGTGTCCATCCCAGTCAGGAGCCTGAAACTCCATCCAGTTTTCCAGGTGGATGGTAGGGACTCAAGTACTTGGGCCATCTTAATCTGATGTTATAGGCACCTTTGTAGGGATCTGATCTGGATTGGCAATGGAGCAGCCAGAATTTGAACTGTTGTTCATATGGGATGCCAGCATTGCAGGTGTCAGCAAGTAGTGTCACAATATCAGCCCTATGATTAATGTTTCTAAAATACATCTCTCTGAAAGTACCCAGGGACTTGACTTAGAATTCTCTAACCTTGGAAAGTTTGGTTGACAAGCTGTTAAACTATTGCTTGCTGAGAGCTAGTTACAAGTCTAGATATAGAGTGAAGGGTAGTGGTTATTATTTGTCCAGCCCCCTTCAGGATCCAGCAGTAGAAGAAGGTGAAAAGCGCAGGGCTACCATTTGGGGACTGTCTTGTGGGCACAGTAGGCTATGGAAAATCACAGTGTTTATACAAGAGGACTGGCAAAGGAATGAATGGGGAGTAGATAATTGTGGCCTGTCAGAGGCTCATGCCTAGGTTTCCCTTCTAAGGATTGAGCTTGGCCAAGAGAAACAACTATTAAATGCCAAACAGGGGCAGTATTAATAATAGTGACCTTTGATAATACCAGTCAATATTGCTCTTCTGCTTTCCTAACTCTTTTGGGACTTGTTGGTTGTACAGTTGGCACCTTATTGCTCCATTTTCTAATTATACACGTTACCGAAGTTGGTACTGTGTTATGAAAGTAAATCATACTATTATAGTACATGTTGAGTGTCCTTTATCTGAAATGCCTGGTACCAGAAGTATTTGACTTTGGGTTCTTTCAGATCTGGGGAAACTGGCAATAATAGATGTCTTAGGGATAGGACTCAAGTCTAAACATGAAATGCATTTATGTTTCATATATGTTTTGTACACTTAGCCTGAAGCTAATTTTATACAATATTTTTAGTGCACCTGCACTTTGACTGTGACTCATCACATGAGGTCAGGTATGGAATTTTCCACTTGTGGTGGCACGGTTGGTGCTGAAAAAATTTTGGGCTTTAGAGCATTTAGATGTTCAAATTAGGGATGCTCAACTTGAATTATGTAGAGATTATTCATATTCCTGTCATATCTTCTAGGCTAATTGGTAAGCTCTTTGTGGACAAGGTTGGTGACTGACAGCTCTTTTGAACCTCAAATTAGCATTTTTCTTAGGGCTTGAGCTAGACTTGGAACCATCTGTTCTGTTTGTATATATTTGCCTGGGTAATGGCCTGGGGTTGATTCTCATAGAAGTGATTATAACTCTGGAGAGGAAGAAGAGTCTTGAGGCAGAAGAGATGTCAAGTTTCTACGGAGAAAGAACGACCATAGAGATATGGAAAGAAATATCCTAGGTTATCTGTCTCTCAGACGATCTCTATGTATCTGCATTTGGATATAAGGAGATTGACATAGGTTGAGGATGACGTAAGAGCTGCCTGCTTCAGTGGGGTTGTTAAACAATGCAAAGCTTATTCTTAGACCAGCAGGGAGGCCGCTTCCTGATCCAGTGCCTGCCTACCTATCCAGCTTGACTTTTTGACATTTTCCTCTGTGTCCTTTATGCTTCAGTCACATGGAATGATTTCTAATTTCCCCAGTGCCATTTTTATCCTGGAATGCTCGGTGCCTTGATCTAAACTGCCTTGTAAACTTCTATTAATCTTTATAGTGTCAGCTTCAGTTTCTTTAGGAGATCTTTTCTGGACTCTCTTTGTAAAGACAGTATTTCTTTGTTACTATAGTGCTGCGCATTATGCCTCTATTTTATAACTTATAATATTGCAGAATTACTGTTGGTGTCTATGGCTATCAGCTAAACTGTGGCTTTCTCTTCTACTAACAAGGTCTCTGAAGGCAGAGACCTTGTTGAAAGCATTTTTGTATCCTTAGCACTACTTGCCTGGAAGTAGTGGATTCTCAACAAATTTCTGGATGAATATATTTTTTTTAATATTCATTTATTCATTAATTACATTGTATTACATGACACAATTTCATAGGTACTGGGATTCCCCCCCCCTTCACCCCAAACCCTTCCCCCATGGTGAATTCCTTCACCCTGATGCTGGATGAATATTTTGACAAATCTCTGCCAAGAGGATTTTTTGAAAATAGTGGCAGTGTGGTAACCTGTGGATACGGTTTGCTTGGTGGAGAGCTCCAGTTGATGTCTTCATTTATTCTCACAGGGAAGAACTTAATTGGAGGTTTCTTTCTTTTATAGTATTGGAGAGAGGGGAGCCCTGTGAAATTGAATAAGAAAACAGAACATGCAGGTGCTAGCCTCGGAAGGATATTGGTGTTTTGGAATCAATGTTTTATATTTTTAAATTTCCTTTTGATGATGTTTACATAATTGAGAAGGATGGATGCCCACATGGACGACTGATTAGGGTGAGAAGGGTCGAAGAATGGGAAAAAGTAGATGAGACAATTATTTCCAATTTTTTTTTCTTCTTCTTTTTTCCTGTTTCTGGAGAAAGGAAGAAGAAGATGGGAGGGGCCTGGCATGATAGCATAGCGGTTGTGGTCCTCGCCTTGTACACGCCGGGATCCTGTATAGGCACTGGTTCTAATCCCAGCCACCATGCTTCCCATCCAGCTCCCTGCTTGTGGCCTGGGGAAGCAGTTGAGGACAGCCCAAAACCCTGCACCTGCATGGGAGACCCGGAAGAGGCTCCTGGCTTTGGATTGGCTCAGCTCCAGCTGTTGCAGCCACTTGGGGCGTGGACCATCAGACGGATGGCCTTCTTCTGTGTCTCCTCCTCTCTGTATGTCTGCATTCCAATAAAAATTAATAAATTAAAAAAAAAAAAGAAGATGGGAGAGGGTTGCTCCTAGCAGCCTAACTGCATCAATACCCGAAGATGTGGGACGACCACTCAGTGTCATTCTCGGGTCCCCATGTGGAACAACTGCTTTTAAGAGTATTGATCCTATAGGGTCTAGATGGAATATAACTAAACCTTATAGATGTATAGATTTTTATTATATGTGGAAACGATTTGAGAGATGGGTCATTGTAGAATTCCTCTATTTTGTTTACTTGCTTATTAATTTATTTGAAAGGCAGAGAGAGGGAAGAGCTCTCATCTGCTGGTTTATTCCCCCAACTATCTGCATTGGCTAGGACTGAGCCAGGGCAAAGCTGGAAACTGGGACCTTAATATAGCTTCCTTACAGTGGTGGCAGGAGTCTGATCACTTGGGCCATCCATGCTGCTTCTGAAGATATTCATTAGCAGGAAGCTGGAGGTGGGTTCTGCACTGCATACCTGTTGTGAATGCTGTTCTTAACAGTCACCATGATAGCAAGGCTAGATGTCTGACCCTACCTTACTATAGCTGAAGAAATTGAGTCCCAGAGAGGTGAAGTAACTTGCCTATGGTTTTGCCTGTAGTTGTACACTTAGAACCACACAGTTCTTTTTATGTTTTTAATTTTAAAAATTCATGCATGATTGAAAAAAATGTTTATTTAATCATTCTATTTATTTGAAAGGAAAGAGAAAGATCTTTGGTCCTCCAGTTCACTCTCTAAATGCTCTTAATAGCTAGGGCTGGGCAAGGCCAAGGAGTCAGAAACTCCATCCCAGCCTTCTATGTGTATGGCAGAGACTTGGTACTTGAGCTATCATCTGTTGTCTCTTAGCAGGAGTTAGATTAGAAGCAGGAGTAGTGGTAGGATTCAATCCCAGGGGCTCAGACATGAAAGATGGGCATCCCAAGTGATGGTTTATTGTGTTGCCCAACATCTCCTGGACATGTGAATTTTTAAATAGTCTGCATTTTCTTCGTTTATCTTTATTTGAAAGGCAGAGATAGATGAGTCTTCTGTCAAATGCCTGTAATAGTCAGGACAGGACCAGCCAGAAGCCAGGAGCCAGGTACTCAGTTTAGGTCTCTTACATGAGTGGCAGAGACCCAAGTACCTCCCAGAGCATACATTGTCAGGAAGCTGGACTTGGAAATGGAACCAGGACTCAAACCCAGGTGTCTGAAAGAGAATGTGGGCATCTTAAGCAGTGTCTTAACTGTTGGGCCAAATACCTGCCTACGAAGCTCTCTACTCCATGATTCACAGTTTAGGATGATGTCCTTTAGCTAGCTGTCCTTACTAGTTGGGAGACATATGGATCAGGGTCATATGGAATCCTTGTGACCTCTGAGGCCACTGCACTGTCCTCAGAATGTCTTGCATAGCTGCTAGAACTGAAAGATTCCCCCCTCCCCAGGGCTGTAGAGCTTCTTACAGCTACTGCATCTTTTCAGTTATTCTGCTTGCCTGAGATCTTACAAAACAGGACACAGAAGGGTCATGAGGTCACCCAAGACCGAACTGAAAGGATGTGCCATCAAAATAAGCAATGTGAAATAGGAAGATAAACAAACCAGGGAGAGAGCTTGGGATGAAGGTGCAGGGGGGCCACAGCCAATGTCAGAAGGCCATGCGGTCAGTGCCTGGGGTCAACTTGTATGCTCCGCTGGAAATATTGCTAGGCAAGAGGCCATAGACTTAGGGCACACAGAGTAGTAGCACAAGGAAGTTTCTGGAGTCCTAAGGCTAGGAAAAACAATTAAGGATTGGACAGAGATTATATCCCTCTATGCAGTCCTTTTATTTATTTATATTCTCCCCTAACAGCCTCTGATATTTCAGTTAGAAAGAATGCAAGGGGACCTGCTGGTAGTGACCTAACTATTGGGAGAATGCTGGCAATCTTCATTCTAGTCAGGGCTGAGTGGGCTAGCTGTTGTCATGATCCTCTTACAGGTAGCAGTCCCCCAAAAGGCAATTACTAAAACTGAAAGGCACCTAACATTGAGAGGCACCTCTAGGAGTGGGAGAAGAGTTGCAGGCTATAATTGCATGACTGTAGGAACCCCATTATAGAGGAAGTTTAGAATGCCTGGCTGGCATAGCCCATTCTTTGGTCTACTCCACTGGAGGGAGTTGCTTCCCCGGGGCCCTATCCTTGCTTCTCTCTCTCTCTCTCTCTCTCTCTCTCTCTCTCTCTCCATCTGGTTGCTATCAGGCTGTGTGGCTGCTGGCGGACTTTTTATTTATTTATCCCAGTGTAATGAGGTGAGGAGGGAGCTGGCCTAAGGCTGGCATTCCGAGGCCATGCCACTGAGCCACAGGCGGTTTGCATGGGTGTGTGAGTCACTGGGGCTGCATGCTGCTCAAACCAGACACGGCCAGGCTTGGGGATAGCAGGCTGCCCAAAATAGAGCCCCGCCCTCTGCAGCTGGCAACTCCTGGCCAAGAATCAGCCCTTGACACCAAAACCTGGGTAGTTGTGTGCAGTTGTCTTCCTTTGGGAGAAGGCCCTTAGCAGAGATGGGGATTCTGTAATTCTCTCCTTTTCTGTTTTCATAGGAGGGTGTTCAGCATAGTGGTCACTACCATTGCTATGTTCTAAATGCCTTAAGAGACTTAAACAGTCTGCTCAGTATAATACCATAACTAAGGGATTTGGGGGGGGCTGTAGTTAACATTGATTTGATTCAGCATCCTAAGTGGAGCCATGGTTGCTGTATCCCATCTAGTTTGAGTTACTATCCTCATCCCCTGTCTGACTGCAGCCTGATTCTAGAGCAGACAGTTCAAACTCTGAAGAAGTACGTTACTGATCCTGTAAAACTAGAAGTTATACCAAAGATACAGGGGCAGAATGGGAAGACCTTTAACCTGAAAGTTGCTGTTTTGTTAAGTTGGTTAATGGAATGCTGTACTTGATTTCCTTAGCTGGCTCTCTATCCCCTACCTGCCACTTAAATGCTAGCGTCTCCTGCGATTGTGACCTTGATCCTTTCACCCTTTACTCTCTTCTCTGGCCCAGGGTCAGTCTTTCTGACAGTTTTACTGCCATAAAAATCTGCATTGTTTCCAGCCCCCATATTTCTTTCTGCATACTTGTCTTTTATACCATATCCCACATATGCCATACCTAATACCTGTCAATAAATTACCCTTCCAAATCTATTTTTTTCCTTATATTCCTTCCCGGGAATTGTACTATTATCCATTCAGTTTTCTAAGCTAAAAACATGAGAGTCACCTACTTTCCTCTTAGTCCTCACCTCCAAAACAGTTAATTGATTAAATGTCTTCTGAATCTGCCCTTCTGTTTTCCAGCTTCCGTTGCTGTCACTAAAAGAGGGAATGCCTGCTTCCCTCTTTTGACATGTCATATGATAGCTTTCTACCTTGTTTTCTTGGCAATCATAGTTCTCCAGTTGAATTTACAGTTAGGTCAAAGCAATCTCTCTGAAGCAGAAACCTGATTTTGGCACTTTCTTGCTGCAAGTCCCCTAGTGATTCCCAGTTGCATACAGTGACCTGTAGGATAAAGCTCAAACATGCCACATAAGATCATTCATCATTTCCTGCTGACTTTCCTTTATACTCCTTCATAGCAACTACATTCTCCTCACCCTGTGCTACTGATCATTTCCTACTTGATCTGTTTGTCTGTTATATGTTTCTCGCTTGTCTTCATAGCAAATCCTATCTAGCATTCCTAACTCTGCATGTGCATCATCCCTTTTGTTAAACTTTCATGCCAAGTTTTTCTTCCATATCTGCTCTTTTTCTAGGAACAAGTGCACTATCCTATTATAACTTAGCTCCTTGTCCCACTACATAGTTGGGCTCTAGGTTCTGGGCCAGGAGACCCAGGCCCCGCTGGAACCCCCCAGCCCCGGGGCTCATGGACCTAACGCCCACCATGTGGGTGATCTCTTGATCCTGATCAGGAGATCCAGGAGCCTCCGGATGCCCCATCCCTGGGGTTCACGGACCTGATCCCTACCATCCTCAAACTAGCATGGCTTGTCTTTCCTTGGCATCCACCAGCAGGTACTTTAGTCTAGTTTGATCTAGTCTGCCCCCAGTTCCAGCTTGTGCTGATTGGTGCTACAGCATAGCCTTGGTCAGTCAGTCCCCAGTCTTGGCTTGAGTGTTAACTGGATGGTATTGCGGCACAACCTGGACCCTCCAGCACCCCATCCTGGTTCTTGGATCTGCCAGTGGATGTAATGAACTGGCCCGGCCTGGCCTATCCCCGACCTGACCCATATGTATGCTGGCAGATACTGTAACCTGGTCTGGTTTGGGCTGCTGCTTGCCTTGGTTCTTTTTTTTTTTTTTTTAAAGATTTATTTGTTTTCATTACAAAGTCAGATATACAGAGAGGAGGAGAGACAGTGAGGAAGATCTTCTGTCCAAGGATTCACTCCCCAAGTGAGCGCAACAACAGGTGCTGCGACTATCTGAAGCCGGAACCAGGAACCTCTTCCGGGTCTCCCACACGGGCACAGGGTCCCAAGCTTTGGGCCGTTCTGGACTGCTTTCCCAGGCCACAAGCAGGGAGCTGTATGGGAAGTGGAGCTACTGGGACTAGAACCGGGGCCCATATGGGATCCTGGGGCGATCAAGGCGAAGACTTTAGCTGCTAGGCCACACCGCCGGGCCCCTTGCCTTGGTTCTTATGCTTACTTGTAGGGACTGCATCCAACCTGACAAAGGCATTCATCTAGCTCCTCTATCCAGTCTCCTCCCAGTGGCAGATCTTGTGTACACTGGTGAGTCTTTGGCCCAGGTTGACTTTGTCCAACTATTGTCGTGGCAGGAACGGTGTCCTTGCCCAATTGGCCCATACCCTTTCTAGTTCTTACTGTTGGGTGTTGCAGCCCAGCCACATCTGGTCCATGCCCAGACACAGCTCTCACATGGTTCAGTGGAAGCTTAGACCTAGCCCAGTCCTTTCTACACCCACCCTGATTCTCATGAGTACCAGTGGGTGCTGGAGTCTAACCCAGTCTTGCCCTCACCAGACCCAATCCACACCTGTGCCAAGGGAGATTGCAGCCATGTTCATCCCAGCACAATGTCCCAATTCTGGCCCTTGTGTTCACCAGTAGGAATTCCAACCCACCTGGGTTTCTTCTTAGCTTCCCAACCAAGCCTATTCTCAGACACAGTTATTGCCTGTGCCAATACAGTTTGCTGTTCCACATGGGTGAACTTACATACTCCCCCGCAGATTCTACTCCCAGACCTGATTCACTCATGTATTTGATGACTTGATGACCCAGCATCACAGTACCCATTCGCTTTTCTGATGCTAGTTGGTGGGTTCCATGTTGTAGCCCTTCAAGTAGAGTGGCTTTGTCCGTGGAAGTCTCAGAGAAATCATTCCTGATTTGAGCTCCACCGGAGAAACTCACTGTGACATGGCTGTTTTTGTTTTTTTTAATTGTTACAATTTAGGTTTTCTTTTTTTTTTTTTTTTTAAGATTTATTTATTTCCACTACAAAGTCAGATATACAGAGAGGAGGAGAGAGAGGAAGATCCTCCATCTGATGAATCACTCCCCAAGTGAGCGCAACAGCCAGTGCTGCGCCAATCCGAAGCCAGGAACCAGGAACCTCTTCCAGGTCTTCCACGCGGGCGCAGGGTACCAAGGCATGGGGCTGTCCTCTACTGCCTTCCCAGGCCACAAGCAGGGAGCTGTATGGGAAGTGGAGCAGCCGGGATTAGAGCCAGCGCCAATATGGGAACTTGGGGCGATCAAGGCGAGGACTTAAGCCACTAGGCCACGCCGCCAGGCCCGGTTTTCTTTTATTTTTTTAAGATTTATTTTATTTTTATTGGAAAGACAGATTTATAGAGAGAAGGAGAGACACAGAGAAAGACATTCTGTCCACTGGTTCATTCCCCAAGTGGCTGCAATGGCCAGAGCTGAGCCGATCCAAAGCCAGGAACCAGGAGTTTCTTCTGGGTCTCCCATACAAGTGCAGGGTCCCAATGCTTTTGGGTCATCCTCTACTGCTTTTCCAGGTCCTTACCTGCCTTATTTCTTTGACACTTACGTTCTCTGGGAAGTAGTCACAATTTTGAATCTTCTATTATTTAGAAATCTCAGAGCCTGTTTCCTATAGCCGGTTAAGTGGTTAATAGGTCAGAAGCTTAAGGAATAAGAGCCTAACAAAATCCTGGAAGGAAAATTAGTTGTAAAGCTAAAAAGACTATACTTTACAGTTAGACAGGTTGCCCTTTTATCATATACCTGTTGTTTGGCATGTTGGGAAAGGCATACATTTCAGAGGGTAATTTTTTCAATATCCTTTGTGTACAGTTTGGGTCCAGGACAATTTACTTCCTACCATTATGTGTGTTCAGTTCTCTGACCTGGAGAATCTCACAGTTAAATCTTTCTTTGAATATTCATGAGTGTTATACATGAGCCAAACCAGGTTCTGTGAGCATATAGGAATTAATAATGTCATCATTAAAGTACTCCCAGTCCTTAGTGCGTGATGTAAGAGCCGCAATGGTGAGGTCATCCATAGAAGTGTCCTATAAAAAGCAGGACTTGATTGGTTGGTTCTAGTTTCCATGGTGAGCTATGTGGAAGGCATTTTGTGTGCGAAACATGTGGACAAAGCAGGCAAAGTAAGAATGAATAGGAGTTGGTGAGGATGAGTAGAGAATGCAAATAGCAAGATAATAACTTGAGGCTTAACAGGTAATGGCCAAGACTGGTGCCCTGGCATAGTGGGTTAAATTTCTGCCTGTGGTAGTGGTATCCCATATGGGCACTGGTTTGAGTCACAGCTGCTCTACTTCTAGTCCAACTCCCTGCTGATTGCCTGGGAAGGCAGCAAAATATGGCCCAGGTACATGGACCCCTGTAACCACATGGGAGACCAGGAAGAAGGTCCTGGCTCCTGGCTTAGGACTGATTCAGCTACGGTGGCTGTGGCCAGTTGGGGAGTGAACCAGCAGGCAGGTCTGTCTGTCTCTCCTTCTCTCTGTTGTAATTCTGCCTTTCAAATAAAAATAAATTATAGGACCTGGCACGATGGCCTAGTAGCTAAGGTCCTCGCCTTGAATACACTGGGATCCCATATGGGTGCCGGTTCTGATCCCGGCAGCCCTGCTTCCCATCCAGCTCCCTGCTTGTGGCCTGGGAAAGCAGTAGAGGATGGCCTAATGCATTGGGACCCTGCACCCGCGTGGGAGACCTGGAAGAGGTTCCAGGTTCCTGGCTTTGGATCGGCGCGCACCGGCCCGTTGCAGCTCACTTGGGGAGTGAAACATCGGATGGAAAATCTTCCTCTCTGTCTCTCCTCCTCTCTGTATATCTGGCTTTCTGTAAAAATACATAAATCTTTAAAAAATAAATTGTAAAAAGAGAGATTTGTTTGTTTGTGTAAGAAAAGGAAAAAGACAGGTGAAGGCCCTAAAATTTCTGGACTAGAGGATCGATGTGTTATTTTGAAGGTGCTTGCAGTTTTTCCTTCCTGTAACACGTGGAGGAAATACTCATCTCAGTGCAGTTATTGACAGTTGTCATTATGTGCAGTGATTCTCGGCATGGGAGCACATCTCACAGGAAGAAGATAGGACACTTCCCCCTTGCAGTTATTAACTAGTGTTGTGGATCATGGGAAGCCATTCAGAGTTTTGGCTGGAGAATTGACACATGAAGGTGGTCTTTAGAAAGATCAAGCTGTTGGTGGTATGCTTGTGGAATCTGAAGAATAATGGTGCCATTGACAGACTGAGAAAATCATGGGTGGGGCTCCACTAAATCTAATCTTGGGCATGTAAAGGAATGGTTTTCCTTGCTGAAAACACAAATCCCCCACTATTTGCTGTCTGGAATGAAAATTTTCAAGGAGAGGGGAAAGCCACATGTTTCTCAGTTACACAAGTACTTTTTTCTTTTTCTTTTTTTTTTAAACATTTATTTATTTTCACTACAAAGTCAGATATAGAGAGGAGGTGAGACAGAGAGGAAGATCTTCCATCCGATGATTCACACCCCAAGTGAGCGCAACGGCCGCTGCTGCACCAGTCCGAAGCCGGGAACCAGGAACCTCTTCAAGGTCTCCCACGCGGGTGCAGGGTACCAAGGCATGGGGCTGTCCTGGACTGCTTTCCCAGGCCACAAGCAGGGAGCTGTATGGGAAGTGGAGCAGCTGGGATTAGAACCGGCGCCCATCTGGGATCTCAGGGCGTTAAAGGTGAGGACTTTAGCTGTTAGGCCATGCCGCCGGGCCCACAAGTACTTTTTTCTAACTCAGCTTTTTTACTTTTTTTTTTTTTTAAAGATTTATTTATTTTTATTTGAAACATAGATCTACAGAGAAGAGAGAAAGAGAAAATCTTCCATCCACTGGCTCACTCCCCAGATGGCCACAATGGCTGGAGTTGGGCTGGTCCAACTCCAAGAGTCAGGAGCTTCCTTTAGGTCTCCCACATGGGGTTTAAGGACTTGAGCTATCCTTCACTATTTTCCCAGGCCATAAGCAGGACGCTGGATGGGAAGTGTGGCAGTTGGGACACTAACCAGTGCCCATATGGGATGTCAGCACTAGCAGGTAGAGGATTAGTCTGTTGGGCCACAGTTCTGCTCGCCCCCTTATTTGAAAGATAGATTTACAGAAAGAGAGGGAGAGACAGAGATATTTACTGGTTCACTCCTCAAATGGCCACAGTGGCTGGGGCTGGGTCAGGATGAAGCCAGGAACCTGTAAGTGGCAGGAGGCTAAGTATGTGGACCATCATTTGCTGCATTCATAGCCATATATGTGGGAGCTGGATCAGAAGGGAAGCAGCTGGAAGGCGCTAATATGGCATGTTAGGCTCTATAGGAGGCGACTTAACATGCTATACCAAAATACTGGTTCCTGACTTTTGCCTTCTTATTGGGTTTTCTCAGTGTGAGAAAAACCAGTGAGCTGTTGTTACCATTTTCTTCATCTTGGCCCAAGAACAGATAAAAAGCTTCATTATTTTACTATTGTTCTTTCTTTTTCTTTCTGGATTTATTTATTTTGAAAGGCAGAGTTACAATGAGAGAGGGAGAGACAAAGGGAGAAACATGATCCCCAAATGGTTACAACTGCCAGAGGCTAGTCTAGGTCTAAACCAGGAATTCCATCCTGGTCTTCCATATGGATGGCAGGAGCCCAAACTTTTGGGCTATCCCTACTAGTTTGTTAGGTGTATCAACAGGGACCTGGATCTGTGGAGCAGCTGGGACTGAAATGGGATGCCAGCATTGCAGGTGGCAGCCTAATTTGCTGTGCTACAATGCTGGTCCCAGAGGGCCTCATTTTTCACCTTTCTTTTACAAAGCTTTATAAAGGCTAATACCTTTTTTTTTTTTTTTTAAATTTCTGTATTTATTTTGAAATGCAAAATTATAGAGAGAAAGAGGGGGCCAGCACTGATCAGTCAAAAGACAGAAACCAGGAAATTCATGTGGGTCTCTCACATGAGAAGAAGGGATCCAAATACTTGGGCCATTTTCCACTTTTTTTTTTTTTTTTAAAGATCTATTTTGTTTTTATTGGAAATTCAGACATACGGAGAGGAGGAGAGACAGAGAGGAAGATCTTCCATCTGATGATTCACTCCCCAAGCAGCCACAATGGCTAGAGCTGAGCTGATCTGAAGCCTCTTCCAGGTCTCCCACACGTTTGCAGGGTCCCAAGGCTTTCCCAGGCCACAAGCAGGGAGCTGGTTGGGAAGCAGAGCTGCTGGGATTAGAACCTGTACCCATATGGGATCGGGAGTGCAAGCCAAGGACTTCAGCCACTAGGCTACTGCGCCAGGCCCTTCTGCTTTTTTCAAGGCTATGGGAAATGGAGCAGCAGGACCTGAACTGACACTTATAAAAACCAGTTTTGTAGGCAGTAACTTTACTTGCCACACACAACACTGCCCCAAAGCTTATACTTTTAAAAATATATGTGGAAAGTGAAATTGCTCATGCCTCTGTGTTCAGACCTAGATAGACTGGCACAATTTAAGATACTACTCCAGCAGGCTGTGTATCTTACTTAGTTCAAAGGGAGTTACCAATTCTCCTAAAATGAAAACTAGGGTTTTTTATTTATTTGTTTGTTTTCATGTCTGATTCCATGGAATTCACTGTTGGGCTCTTATTTAAATCTCCAGTCTTAGAAATCCATTTAGTCCAAATTTGATTTTTTTGGGAAGCTTTGTTTATTTATTTATTTATTTATTTGAGGAGTTACAGGGAGAGAGAAAAATGAAGAGAAAAAGAGAGATCTTCCATCTGCTGGTTCACTCCCCACATGACAGCAACGGCCAGAGGTGCGCCAAGCCAAAGCCAGGAGACAGGAGCTTCATCCAGATCTCTCCTGTGACTGCAGGGGCCCAAGCACTCAGGCCCTCCTCCACGGCTTTTTCTAGGTGCATCAACCAGGAGCTGGATTGGAAGTGAAACAGCTAGGACATAAAGTGGCACCCAGATGTGATGCTGGCATTGTAGGGGTGACTTACCTGCTGTGTGTCAACACCAGAACCCTAGATTTTGATTTTTGAGGCAGTGATTACTGATGTCTTATTTTGGGTAGACATTCTGCTCTTTTCAGGCCTAACCTCCAAGCGTCATGTATGTCTGGGGCACTTCATGACACACACAGTTGAGTCTCCTTCCACTTTCCCTTTATAGAGGAAGGGTTTCATAAATTCCACTCATTATGGAATGGCCACTTAACAATGCCTTAGCCTATTCAAAGAAAATCAGTGGCTTATTTATAATTAGAGTTCACTGAAAACCAAAAGAGGAAGATCTTTTTCATAGACATGTTGACTTTAAGTTGATTATAGGACAGGCATGTGGGAATGCTCAGGGAAAAGTTGAAATATTGGGACTGACACTTAACAATGTGAAATTATTTGCTTTAATTTTTTAACTGATCATAGGGTTTTTTTTCTGTGCCACTTCAGCAATTCGTAAATGACCCCCCTTTTTCCCCCTGCATTTTAAAAGTTATTATATTCATAAGAGTTTTGTAAATAAATACTCAAATACCTCTTCACCCCCAAAAAGAAAACATTGGGATTGAATAAAGCAGAGGTTGAAAAAATAGGATCTATAGAAACGGATTTGGGGATCTTCTGCAAAGGAGTGAAATTTGAAGCCTGAGAATTGGATCCACTTTTGGCTGAGAAAAATGTGGAAAAAGAAGAAAGGCTCAGTGGTTGAGATTTGGGAACTGATCATTATTGGAAGGAGCAGAAGGAGCCAATAGAGCACTGAAGGAAATGCAGACAGAAAGAGAATCAGGATACAGTGGATTAGTCAAGAAAAGGTAACTAACCAGATATGAGATGAACATTGTGTGTGTGCCAGACACAGTGCTGGGTGATTTATCTGTATTACAACTGAACGCTTACAGCCTACTTAGGAGCCAGGTGATATATTCTCCATTTTAAAGATAAAAAAAAAAAAAAAGGAAAAGAAGAAAAGCAGAGGCTCAGGGGTAAAGTAAATCTCTTAAAATTACTCAATTGATTTACCCATATTTGTCTTGTCTAAAATCCTGTGTTCTTTCCATCACCGAGGAGGGTGATCCACTGTGTCACATGCAGGAGAGAGAGCCAAGAGAATGGGTGATGGGAAGAGGCAATTAGTCATCTTGGGCAGTATCAGCAGATCAAATATCAGACAGTTAAAGAAGGATCAATTGATAAGACAGGAAACAATGAGTACATGTTTCTAAGGAGAGAAGTTTCACAAAGACAAGGAAATGAGAGATAGCTGGAGAGCCTTCTTAAGGAAAACAAGATGGGAAGACTCAACACTTGTGTGTTTGAAGGCAGTGGAGAAGATGAAGTTCCTGTTGGTGAAAGTAAAAGAGACGTGTAAAGGCAAGAACCATGGGGTTGTCACTGCTTAGGATGTCTGTGTCTCATGACCAAGAGGTTGCATTCAGGTCTCAACTCCACTCCTGACTCCAACTTCCTGTGCATACACACCCTGGGAGACAGCAAGTGATGGCTCAGGTAGTTGGTTGTCCACTACCCACACAAGAAACCCCCTAGTTGGGTTCCTGGCCCTTGGTGAGAAGTTATTGTTGATATTTGGGGAATGCACCAGCAGATGAGAACTCTCTCTCTCTCTCTCTCTCTCTCTCTCTCTCTCTCTGTGCTTTTCAAATAAATAAAATACATTTTTTAAAAAAGAGGGGCCAATGATTATAAAATTCTTCTGCCATTACAGAAATAATGAAACAGAAATAAAATACAAACTACATTCTTTCCCTCTTCTGAATTCGTACAATGCTTTGTCTCTTTCTTGTGTCACTTACTACTTTTATTTTGTATGATGAAAATTTCTGTCTTTAGCATCCCTGATCGATTATTCAATTCTGAAGGGCAGCCTTGCTCATTTTGTCTCCTCTTATTAACCTGCTACAGCGCCTTGTAGATCAAGAAACACAGAAAGTATAGCTCAGAGGTCTTGTCTTTTGGGGTTCTCTAACATTGGTACCTGTCTCTGGTTATAAAAATGAAAAGAGAAAATAAAAGTATCAAGAAATTTGCCTTCCTGCTTTACCTGGTATATTGCTTGCATAAGCATAATCTTATAGGCTTCTGCCTTTCTTGGACCCTTCATTTGTAGATAATGGTTTTTTGGATATCGAGCTACCTTTCAAAGTGAGGGTTCTATAGAGACTGTGTCCTGTAGGTTGGTAGGTTATCTGTTCTGTGTTGGAGAGTGCAGGATTAATAGGTATTCTAGATATCTCTCAGAAACGAATGGTCAAGGGAAGAAACTGCTGGAAGTCTCAGAGTATTTTTCATTTTAAGTGGGATATCTTCTGTCTATTTGTTTTTGTATTTAGAAGTTTAAACTCTGTGGACAGTGCTTATTATGCACCCCCGAAAATATTAAGTGTGGAGGAATCCCACTGAAAAGTTAAAACAAGTTTCCTGCCCTTGGAAGATGAACTTTTAAGTGAGGTTATAGCTCTAGAATTTATGTCTACAGAGTATTCTAAATATATAAAATAGGAGAATAGTTTTAAGAGTTTGTAGGAAATGTAATGTTTAAAAGTCTATGTATGCATTCAGTATTTTTTACATCAGAGTATCTTTTAATTCTATTTTTATGTGACCTCTTTGAAGCAGTCTAGTGTATTTACTGAGAGGAGGGGAAGCAGATCCCCCTGGAGAGGGCCTGGAGGTCATACCAGGCTAGTTTGAATATGGGATCGTGGTGTTCAGAGGGATTTTTTGTGGTGAATTTGCTGAGGCAGAAGACACACTAGGTATTCTCTTCAGTTGCACGGTCTGAGGGGCTGTCCCTGGGTGTGGTTTCAGGGAATCCTTCAAAAGCTCTTTGGCCTCTCTTATTCTTAGGCTTGAAGCTTGAGCAATTCTGATGCTGTCCATCTTCCTCTACACATCTTTTGCTGCTAAGAGCTACTTGCAGTTTATTGTGGATAAACTTGGGAAGAAGGCAGCACTTGGAGACACGATGATAGCACTGCCTGGTTTAGAGGAAGAGGGGTTGATGGGAATTGCATTTTTCTTTCCCCAGAAAACTGGGAACAAGCTGAGTGAAAGTGCCAAATGGCATGATTTTAGAGTGAGAGGCCAGCCTGAAGCAGTCTTCTCCCATAATCCCAGCCTCTCTTTTTGACTAAGGTGATTAAGCATCAAAATAAAATGGAAGAAACTAGCTATCTACAGAAGTAACCTGCCCCATGCTTTCTAAATATATTGTTTAATGAGCCTAGGTTATAAATCCCTGAGGCCTGGGCTGATACCTTAATGAAACAAGTCATGGTGTGTCAAAGATCTTTTTTTTTTTAGAGATTTATTCATTTTATTACAGCCAGATATACAGAGAGGAGGAGAGACAGAGAGGAAGATCCTCCGTCTGATGATTCACTCCCCAAGTGAGCCGCACGGGCCAATGCGCGCCGATCCGAAGCCGGGAACCTGGAACCTCCTCCAAGTCTCCCACGCGGGTGCAGTGTCCCAGTGCATTGGGCCGTCCTCAGCTGCTTTCCCAGGCCACAAGCAGGGAGCTGGATGGGAAGTGGAGCTGCCGGGACCAGATCCGGCGCCCATATGGGATCCCGGGGCTTTCAAGGCGAGGACTTTAGCCACTAGGCCACGCCGCCGGGCCCGTGTCAAAGATCTTGCACTAAAGATTGGAACCATAGAACTCCATGAGCTGAAGGATTTTTAAAGCCTTTTTGCTTTACTTATGAAGCCAAAAAAGGATGTAAGAGGAAAAAAAAATACCCTCATGTAAACAGTTGTAGAATTTGGCACCAAAACTCAGAGTTCTGAATGGCTGGCCTAGTGTTCTCCCATTGCCTTGCCACATGTTACACAGGTTTGTGTAGAACTTTATGTGCACAAGACTAGGACAAATCTGTGAGTAGAACTAGACTAAATTAAAAGGTAGAAAAATGATCTAAGGTTAAAGAACCCTGCTCTCAGTACTGCCTCACTCCACATCCTTTTCCCCACGTCTAGTCTTACATACCTCTCGGCTCTTGTTAGCAGTTTAAGAACAATTATTGAGTCCGGCATGATGGCCCAGTGGCTAAATCCTTGCCTTGCACGCACTGGGATTCCATATAGGTGCTGGTTTGTGTCCTGGCTGCTCCACTTCCCATCTAGCTTCCTGCTTGTGGCCTAGGAAGGCAGTAGAGGATGGTCCAAAGCCTTAGAACCCCGCACCTATATGGGAGACCTGGAAGAAACTCCTGGCTCCTGGTTTTGGATTGGCTCAGCTCTGGCTATTGCAGCCACTTGATTCATGGTGGACAGATCTTTGTCTCTCTTCCTCTCTGTAAATCTGCCTTTCTAATAAAAATAAATAAATCTTTAAAACAAAACAAAACAAAACAAAACAAAAGAACAGTTATTATGTGATGTCTGAAGAAATGTGCTAACAGAGCACCAGAGGTATGTAGAACCCAACAAAAGGAAAGCCAGGGAGTTTGTTAACTTAATAGCTCAGTGTTAAAGCAGTAGTATGGTAGAACAAGAGTCACTTGTTGGTTTTTGCCTTTTTTTGTTCCCTTGTGTCTAATAGATAGTACTTTCAGTCTTTGTTCTGTTTTCTGAGGGGGAAAAAAAGCAGCTAAAAATATTACAGTCATTGGGATGCTATAACATATAATAGGCTAATTTCTAAATTAGCTGATTGTGACTTTTATTTAGTATCAGTTGATTCTCTGGAGTCTGATCATCCCTAAATGAGCTAATGAAAACGAAGTTGGAAACTCCAGGCCATTGCCTTCTGCATAGTATCTACTCCAAATGGGGCGCTGCCTGAGAGCCTCACAGGGTCTTTCCATCCAGGTGTCCTCACTATTCCCACTCCCCCAGCATTTCTTATTGCAAACACTGACCCGTGGGGCTCATCTATCACCATCTTTGAGGAATAATCTGGGCCTGAAAGCACCACGGACAAATACTTAGAGATTGATTGTTGGATGCTGTATCTTTTTGCCATTGGCAAACTTGACCATATAACTCTCATTCGTGGATCCAACATGCACAGTAAGCAATCCTTTTGCACTTTGGAGGCTTTGTGTCTGGAGAAACCCTTGGATGGTGAGTGCATGGTGTAGAGGTTCTACTTGGAAAGGATGTCTCTAGGCTGCTCTTAACCCCTAGCCTACTTTCTTTAACCTCGTTAGCTATTAGAGAAGGGAAATTTAGTGTGGTAAGCCTTCCCAGAGTTTTGTTCCCACCACCAGGCCAGTACTGAAGCCTTAGAGCCCATAGACTGATTCTAGCTGTACTTTCCTGGTCAAAACCTCCTGGATGCTCCACGCAGTGATACACAGGTTCCTGGCCTCTCATTCCTGAAACTGCCTCTGAGCCCTCAATGTCCAAAATAAATGACCATTGTACTAGCCTCTTATTGGGGCTCAGTATGTCAGTTTTCAGTTTGTGTTCATATATAAGTATAGGTCTCTCTAGATATAAAAAGTGACACAATCTGTAAGTTGCTTTTTTTTTTTTCTATACCTTCTTTCATGGGCCAAACTAATGAGATGTGTATCATTAAAGGCGTAATGTTTTGTGGGATGAAGACTTTCAAACTGGATGTGCCTGGCTCAGTTATGGCAAATATTTACCAAAAAAAAAAAAAAAAAAGAGGGACATACCATATAAAATTAGAGTTCTGAAAATAGTACTAAGAGAGGGAGAAAGAAAAAAAAAAAAACAGGACAGAAAATACAGGCCAGTCTGTTTGGGGAAAAGGGAAAAAGAGATAAAATGAGAGAAACCTCGGCAGTAAAAACAGCATCTTGGTAAACAGACTATAAAAAAATTGTGACCTGCTTTCTGGCAGCCCTGGCGGCTTTCGAGCGGGTGAAGGTGGCGGAGCTGGCGTCTGTGTGGACACACGGTGCCCCGGGCGTACGGCTCTCCTGGCTGTGCGGGGCGTTAAATTTAGCCACATAATGATGGGCCTGAGGAGCAGCCTCTTGTTGACCACACCATAATTACTGCTTCGCTTTATGAATTTTATTTTGCTTATTCTGTTTCCTCCTTCTTTGGCATGAAGGAAGCCTGGAGTGGGGTGGGGGGTGTCCTGCCCCCACTTCCCTCCCCTTCCTGGACAAATGAGTCTTCATAGAAACTTAGGCTTGTGGGGCCATCAGGGCAGAAGTAAAGCTCCCTTGATTAATCAGAGAGGGAGGAAGGTGTGCTGGTCCCCAAGGCTCTTAATTTATAGGAGTAAAGTTGTAAGTGGAGCTTGCTAGCCTTACTTTTCAAAGATGTTGTAGAGAATGTCCTGCATCTTTGGGTCTACATGGCACTGTCACATGAGTCTGAGTGGTTGAGTCTCTTACTCAATTTATGCTCCTAGTAATGAGGCATCCTGGCCCTGGGTATTGTTGGATGTTTTTGGTCTTTATTCCTAAGCTCCCTGACTAACTTTTTGGAAGTTTGCTTTTTCACATCATTCTGCATCATGAAGATGTGCCTCAGTTTATTTTAATCTTGATGATAACTGGGTTCTTGAAAAATGAGGATCTAATGTTTAGGTAACATACTTGCTCAGAATACCGAACTGTTCTTTTAGGGCAGTTGGATAGAAGCAGATCTCCCTGGGGGTAGATGGCAAGAGCACACCATGGCCTTGGTCAGAGTGGTATCCAGAAGCTTGGTTTTGCCTACAGCTCTAGGGAGAGGACCAGAAGTACCCTCCTAAGGAGAGAAAAGGACCACAGAGGCTGTTGAAAGGGCATTGGAAGAGTGGTGTGGATGAAGTATTGGGTCACTGGGGGTGAAGTTTCTTGATGGTGACCTAGGCTGGCAGCTACCTGTGGCCCCACAGTGGCCCTCCAAGTGAGGAAGTGGTGGAAAAGGAAAAGTAAACAGGGGCTGTGGTTAGGGTACTGGCTTGTCCATCATTGACCAGGATTGTCCTGTTTTTGTGTTGGGGATGGTATGCTTCTCCTGAGACCAGGCAAGAACGTGTCAAGGAGAAGCTTCTTGCAGCTATTGTTTTCCTAAAACAAAGGAAGCTCCTTGCATTGCTGGAAGTCGTGTGCTTGGATGCCGAGTTTGTTATTGCCTGATAACCTGGCCGCCAACTCCTGCCCTCCTCTTCACCCCACACAGCCAGTGGTTCAGAGGGAGCAGCTTCCTGTTCCTCATTCTAGGCAGCAGATTCACTCTTTATTGAATCCAGAAGGCGGGAAAAAGAGAAATATTACCTTTCCTACCTCAGGACCTGTTCACTTCTCTTTCCATGAACCTTAGAACAGTGCTTTTTAAAGTTAATCTGACATATGATCTTACTGCCTGTATCACATACAGCTTACCATACTTATAGTACTCAAACTGTTTTATACTCTGTTCATTGATATGGATCCTCTGAATAAGTTTAGGATGTCATGCCAATGTGTATTACTGTCTAGGTTTTTAAGTGCCTGCACTCAACTCTATGTGTACCATGGGCTAATTATAAACAGTACAAGGAGCAGCACCAGTTTGCTGATCCTACTTGGAATAGCATTATCCTAGGACACTAAGACCCAATGAGTTGATACAGATTTGTGAGTCTCTATTAGATATAGAGGAGCTACTCTAAATTTGCTTGTTGAATGAATAAAAAAAGGAATTTTGAAGAAAATACTATGCTGTGAGACATAACCTGATCTTAGTCACCAAGTCATATCAAAGAACTCTAACAATAATGTGGAAGTTTGGACTGAAGGTTATTTTCCCAGTTTCAAGGTTCTGTGACTCCTAGGTTAAAATGATGAGGCTAAAAGATCAAGTAAATGACCAATAAAGATTTTGCTAAACCTTAGACTGCAACATTAAATGACATAGTGAGGCAAGAAATTCAGGAAAAGAGTGAATGTTTTCATAGAGTTTACTAGTCTGTCACTGTCATCTGATAGGATGTCTTTCTTATGTAGATTGATTGCATGTTTGGTCAGCCTTCTCTTAGGAAGGCACCAAATAGTTTCTAGAGGTTGAGAGATCTAGGATTGAGGAGAAAAGTAAATATTGGCAGAGTTGGTGGCATTCAAATAACAGATAAGAAATGGGCCTTGGATTAGAAATGTGGATTATTGGCAGGGTTATTTGACAGCCCTGTTGGGAGGGTGATAACAGTTGTGGAGAATATTCAAGAAAGGAGGTAAAAGCCCAGATTAGAGAGGATTGGCCATACAGTCAAAGGTTTTTACTTTGAAGGAGGGTGGGTGTGGGGAGGTGGTAGACAGAGAGTAGAAGAGGAGGAGTAAGGGGACTGAGGTGGAAGACTGGAAAGTAATCCATGAATTTAAAGGACTGGAGAATCTCGTGAGGAATAGAGTGGGCACTTGATGAGTTCTCTCCTTGCTAAAGAATGGAGAGAAAAGAAATAGGCCCAGCCTTAACCTCTGCCTCTTTTTTTCCCTAATATTTCAGTAACTCCAGGGATCTGTAATCAAGAAAACAAACCAGATAGAAGCTTCTGATCAAAGCCATGCTGGTCATGTGTCCCTGCTTCAAACTTTGATGGCTCTCTAATGATCTGGGATAAAGGCCAAACTCCGTAATAAAATCATTACGGTATTTTATGATCTGACTTTCATTTGTCTCTCCTTTTTCATCTCCAACTTTTTGGTGAACTACCTTAAACCCCTAGCCCTCCTTAATCTGTGAACTGCTGTCAGTTCCTATAGCCATCGTTTTCTCACCTCTAGTCCTTGGCACATGCTGTTCCCTGCAGAAATTCCCTCCCACCAACAACCAACCCTTCCTGTTCCTTTTGCGGTCCCGCTCCAGGCAATGTCCCTGCCCCACAGAGACAGAGAGATCTTCCATCTACTGATTTATTCCCCAGAAGACCACAATAGCCAAAACTGGGTGACTGGGTAAGGCCAAAGCCAGGAGCTTCATCTGGGTCTCTTATATGGATAACAGGAGCCTAAGTACTTGGGCCATCTTCCACTGATTACCCCAGGCCATTAGCAGGAAGTTAGATCGGAATTGGAGCCGTTGAGACATGAACTGGTGCCCATATGTTCAGATGGCAGTGTCAAAGGCACTGGCTTTACCCACTACACTGCAGTGCTGGCCTGTTTTTTTTTTCAAGTCTGCTGGGGCCACTTAAGGATAAAGAGATGGGGTGGGATGGGATGGGTTGGCTCAGAGAAATTGAATGACCCCAAGTCCCACAAGTAATTGTGGTGGAACCTTTGACTTTCTAGTACAGAGCTTTTTTCCACTGTCTCACACTGTCTCCGAGGCTCTGTCCTCGTGACATGTGTCTGAGAGGAAGAAAACTCAAACAAAAGTGTTCCTCTAATTCATCTTAAATCTTCCGATCGAAACACAGGCTCTGAAAACAGAGAAACATGACCAAGCACCATAGTGGAGCACCATCATCACACAAGTCAAGGGAAAAGTGCTAGGACCATGAGACGTGGAAATGAGTTGAGACAGAGTTGGAGGGAACCCTCTGCCTTGGAGAAAGATCTGAGAAACACTGACATTTTTAGCTGCCAAAGTCTTTTTTTTCCCCCCCTTGGGACTACCCTAAGAACAGAATAACCAAGGCATGGGAATTGACCTGTGGGAAGACTTGCTGGCCCTCTTCCATCTGAGCAATTTCTCGGCCACTGAGTAAGAAAGGTGAAAGAGCTAGTACCTTTAGAGCTCCCTGTCAGCCTGCATTATCTCTCAGTTCTTAGGAGTTGAAGTGAGCTGGTGTCACCCCAATCAGCAGAAAGCTCATCTGTAGGCAGGGCTAGCTATAAGATCAGGTTGAAAATCAAGATTTCAACTCTTTGGGCAGGGAAGAGCATGGCCCAGGTTTCCCTCACTAGGAAGCATCAGTCAATTCTAACCATTCAGGATCCAGACACCCTTTGTCCAGCTGTGTTTTCCCAGTGTCTCCTAGGGAGTGATTCAGGGCCAAGGTGACAGTGGGTTTGGAGCTCAGATGAAAGGATTGCAGGGACCACAAGACAAGATCCCTTGTGTGGTGGCCGGCTGGAAAGCAGAGGGAGGGAGTGTGTGTGGAGGTCAGTGACGCAGTTGCTCTGGCTTACAGGCGTGGCGCAGGAGAAGGCTGGTCGTGTGTCTTCCTATAAAGCAGCCCTCACCACATGAAGCAGGGGGTGAAGGTGAGCCCACTGTGAGTCACCCAGGAAGGGACGCTGTGTGCCCTGAGCCCAGCAGAGATGATTTGTGGATTCCCCACTCTTGCCTTCTATGAGTTCCTGCGTAATACCGGTTGCCTTAGTCACTCCAGCTGTGCTGCTTCTCTGCCTTGTCTTCTAGTCGGTTCTTTTCCTTACTCTGCGCTATCCCTGAGGCATATGTGCTTTCAATCTATTGATTTGTTTTGGATATTTCCATCCCCTCTCCCCAAAAGTTTGGAATCCATTGATTTAAAAAACCCAGAGCATACTAACTTGTGTTTGCCTTTGAGAGGATGGCCTAGTGGCTTTTTGCCAGGCGGGATCATTTGTAGAATGTATTTGCTTTCTTCTTCATCTTCATTCGAGGCAGGTATCGTATCCTGGACTGGAATCTGAAGGGATTCTTGGGGGCCCTTGGCTGCAGGCAGTTCGAGTCTGGCCTTTATTGAGGACTGGGATGGCAGAGAGCTCTCGGGAGTGTCCCTGTAATCAGTCAGCCACCAACTCCACACCGCCTTGTAATAAAGCTGCTCTATATTTGTTCTGTTTATAGTCTTCTCTGTAATAATGCCACAGCCCTCACTCCTCTCTGTTTCTTTGGGGGAGACTTTCTGGGTAATAGAAAATTTTGAAATGCTAAAGAGGGTTGTAGATGCAGAAAATGTTTTTGTCTTGGATGTGTCTCCATTTGGGAAGACAGCCAGGAAATGCAGCAGCCGGCACTTTAGGAAGGAGCGTGCTGTGGCTAGTGTATTGGGTGCATGCTGTGGTGGCGACGGCTGTGGGCAGAGGAGCTGTGTTGGGGGAAGCTGGGGGAATGTGCTGTGTGGTTGGAGTATGGGGTGCACTGGTCTGTGGTGGGGTGCATAGTGCACAGAGTATGATTCTTACGGAGAATGTGAGAGGTGTGCATAGAAATTTGCCTGTTTTGGTAAATTTCAGATCTGTCTAGTGTGTTGGACAGTGAGAATTAGTTTAGCTTCAGAGTGGAACCTTTGCAAATTCAAATTCCATTGACTTTTTTGAGGATGCCCCTTTACTCTGAGACAGCACAGTGCTGATGGCATCCCTTGTTCCTCAAGCCTGTTCCTCCTAGTTCCTTATCACTTTCTTTATAGGTCAGAGACAGACTGTTATGGAGGGGAGTGGACAGTAAGCCATGCTGATTTAGGTTAGTGAGTTGAGCCTGATGTCCCAGACACGTCACTCTCAAGTTTGCTTGCAGTGGTCACTGCTGGGAGTTGCTGCTGACAAGTCTGATTCTTCCTGTTCCCCCGCCACATCCCCCTTCTCTCTACCTCTGCCTGTCCCCCGTCCAGGATTCTATAAATACTTTATTATATGGCACCAGTAAAACTTCAAGTATTTCTTTTTATTAGAGCTACATAATATGGTAATTGTGTGACAGAACACAGCTCCCGTGAGCAGCCCCTCCCTCTTCCTAGGTGTGGCCTCTCACCACCTCAGCTTGGGCTAAGCCCACAGGCCTCTCTGTTCCCCTGAAGTGTGGGTGAAGGGGGTTGGGCCAGTTTGTCAAGCAGAGCTAAGGGGTCAAGACCTTTGTGTAGGATCAAGTGAGAGGAGAAAAGCAAGCCTTTCTAGTTTTGAGTGTAGTCTGTACTATTGTGTGAGTAGTAGTCACAGTAGGACAGTAGTCTTATCACTATTAATTCCAACCACTGCAGAAGGCTACTCAGTTTGCCTTCTGTGTGAATAGTACAAGGTTTGAGCCCATATTCAAAGCTAGGGCACGTGATATTCTTGGGTGGCTGGGTTTTGATGGTGGTGGCTTGTTTGTTCTAATAAGGGTCATCATTTTTTTTTCTGTCTTCTGCATTCAGAATCTACAGATGCGGGAAAGAACCCAGCCCCTTCTATCTCTCATGGCTTTGACCCCAGAATATTGTCCTTCATAGACCCAAGGTGCTGGCCCCTGTGTCTACTAGTCTTGTGGACGGGATGGGGCTGGAAACCCCAGTCCTGAGAGTTCTCATTGCTGGTAACGTGTGATCTGCAGAATATGTATTTTGTTGCTTAAGTGGGTCGTATGTCTTGATTCTGGCTTTTGTTCAATGTGATGTGATTTTTAGCCTCCCTCCGTCTCTGCCTTAGCAGTTGAACTAGGTTAGTGTATCTCTGCCAGTGTTTACTAAATTGAGTTATAATTTAGTTTCTACATCCTAACTTCTGCAAAGCTTAAGAATGGGGGATTCCTGCCTGGGCAATAGGTAGCAGAGCCCCCAGTGCCAGGGATGTGGGGCAGCACGCTGAGTCCTTTCTTAGCTGCTCACATGCCTGATATTTGCATAGGGGCCAATCTCCACACTACACTCTGCTGTCCACTCTTCACTCCCATGGCAATGCATGGGCATATGCTCTTTCCACCTTTTGGGCCTGGCCAAGGGTAATATTAGACCTTCTGGCTAGGTTGCTATTCCTGAAAGCCACAGGGTGTTGTTAATATTCATATGACCGCAGGGGCTCATCAATATTCATGAGATATCTGCAGTCTTCCTTCAGGCCCTTAGCCTGGAGAAAACAGGAATGATTAGAGTTTCTAGAACTTAAAACTAACCATATTTCCTGGAGTCTCTTAAGAAGGAGGCAGGGCCAGGTGCAGTGGCTCAGTGGCTAAATCCTTACCTTGCATGCACTGGGATCCCATTGGGACAAGACACCAGTTTGTGTCCCAGCTGCTCAACTTCCCATCCATCTCCCTCCTTGTGGTATGGCAAAGCAGTGGAGAATGGCGTAAAGCCTTGGGACCCTGCACCTGTGTGGGAGACCTGGAAGAAGCTCCTAGCTCTCAGCTTGGCTCAGTTCTGGCTGCTGTGATCATTTGGGGAGTGAATCAGCAGATGGAAGATCTTTCTCTCTTTTCTTCTCTCTGTAAATCTGCCTTTCCAAAAAAAAAAAAAAATGGACCTTAAAAAAAAACGAGGAGGCAAATATTATGAGTGAATGATCTGGGTCAAGAGAAAAATACCCCAAACTTGTCTGATGATACAGTGGGGTTGTGGTGGGGGCTATTAGCCAGTGTTTATTGATACCTCTGGGTTTGAGTTTTAGCATTAGTGTAGATAGGCATTTTCTAGGGATGTGACGATGACACCTGATTCTTCCTCCATGAAACTCATGCCTCAGAAGGGGAGACAGGTGTGTACACACTTAGAACCCAAAGTCAGAGTGTTCTAATAGAGGAAAATGAAGTGCTGAACTAGGACAAATGAAGAAGTCATTCTCTGCAGGGAAATTAGTGAAATATTTTCAGAGAGGGTTCTTTTTAAAGAATTATTTATTTTTATTTGAAAGGCAGAACTACAGAGAGAAGGAGAGCAGCCAGAACTAAAACCAGTGCCCATAGGGGATGCTGATGCTGTTGTGTAGCAGGCTAACTTGCTGTGCCATGGTGCTTGCCCCAGAGAGCTCTCAAACAGTGAGTGGACTGAGGAAGTAAAGTCAGGATGGTGGCAGGCAATTAACACTGGTTAAGCCACTGCTTGGGACACACCATTCCATGTCAGAGTGCCTGGAGTCTCGTTCTAGACTAGTTTTCTACCCCAATTTATTGCTAATACATTATCTGAAAGGCAGCAAAAGGAAGGCTCCAGTGCTTGGGATGCTGCCATCCAAATGGGAAGCATGGATTGAGTTTCTGTCACCTAGCTTCAGGTTGGCTATTGTGGGCATTTGGGGAATAAACCAGAAGGTGGGACATTCTTACTCTCAAAGAGATAAAATAAATAAAAATTTGAAATGAAAGAAAAAAAATACCAGTAAAGTCAGGACAATAATAAAAAGGATAAACATAGAATAAAAAAGAAAAATCCAAAGATAATGAAATTATTTAATTCAAAGAGTGATTGGTAACTCCTGGTTTTAAAATGTGCAAATTAACATGTATAAGGTGGTAAACAGCTTTTCTGCATTTCTTTTAAGATAGTGCATAAACTTCAGTTATAGCAATGTGGTATAGCTGAAGTAGAGAGAATACTTTTGTACCTGAGTGGATATTACCAGGGAATTTCCTACTTTTCCAGAACTTTCCAAAATTCTTTCCTTGATGGCCGGAGTGGTACAGTCTTACTTGGGAACCATGGGACAGTAAGAGTAGGAGAGAGCATGACTCGTGTAAAACTATTAGTGGACCCTGTTTCCTTTGGTTTACAGGCTCCGTTGCAGAGTTCGTGCAGCAGCTTCACACAGTGACAGTACATTTGATGGTGCCTCATATTTTTCCTCTGGGAAAACAGTTCCACATAATTTATGCTCTTGATTCCAAGTATTGAATCAGTATCACCTCTCCTTCATCTTTCCTACCAAATACCTGTGAGTCTTGAGGTCTCAGGGAGCTGACCTTGGAGGCTGCCATGCCTAGAGTTATTTCCAAGAATCAGCTTAGGTAATAAACTTGAATAGAAAGAATATCACTAGCAATTATTTTTCATTTACCTACTCACTGACTGCAACTCTTTCTTCTTACTTTTTTTTTTTTCATTTTAGCTCCTTACAAAATCTATTGATGTTTTTGTCTTGAGCTTTGCGGCGCATGCAGGAGTAACCCTTTGAATCAGAAAATCATGCTACAATTCAGCCTCCCTGAGGGTAGGGATCTCATGTGTAATCTTCCAAAATCTATGGCTTTCATCCCAAGAAATTAAAGGTCGATGAGAAGGTTCTGGCTACTTGATGTTCTACTCCTGTCCCTGGAAATGGGATAAGACTGGAGCCCTATGGAAAATGTTACGGTTTCTGTTCTGTTGGATTCTCCTCCTTTAGGGCTTGAGATGGATTACAGAAGGAACATTAGAGATCCATCCAGTTCAGGGATCTAGTCTGGTGAGCTGTCAGTAAAGGACAGGAGGTGGCGCCAAAACATTGTCCTACACCTGCTGGTTAGGCAAAGCTCCAGGCTTGAGAGGGGGAGGGATTCCCTTTTGAAGTGGGGAGGGGAAGGGGCATGGATACCTTAGCTATTGCTGGGGTTGAGAAGCATTTGTGTGCTTTGTGTCTTCTGGTTCCCCAGCACCTAGCATCCGGACCTCAAGATCCCACTATGGCAGGAAGAGGTGTTGTGAAGAGACCCCAGTCAATCAGGGCTGATTCATTTCTGTTCCCAGCATGACTGTTAGGGCCCTGTTTTCTGAGGTTCTTGCCTCAATCTGTGGGCTTCTTTTTCTTTTCTGTGAACTTATTTCTGTCCTTTGCCAGATTTTCATCTTGGGATTCTTTTCTGCTTTCAGGGCATTATTTATGCATAGATATTTGTGTCTCGCCGGCCCCTCTCCCCGTCTGTCCCCAACACTGGGTTTTCTGGGAGGCTGGGAGTGGGCTTATCCAGCCCCTGGAATAACTGTAAGCCGAGGTGCTATTTGGGAGAGAGGAGGAAGCTAGGGAAAGCCTCTTTATCGGAGGTCCTTGGATCTGAGAAGGAAGCAGGCCACTATCTAGAGCCTGGGATACCAAGGCTGCAGCTGCGGCCCTCTCATTGCTGCGCGGCTGGCTCATCAGCTCCTTAAGAGTCTTTGTGCTACAGTGGTCTGTGCCATGCCCCTCAGCCCTCAGCCATTCCCGCAGCCCAGCCGGCAGCCCTCTTCTAAGCATTGTCCCTGACGCCCCTAATTTCCCCCACTCCCTTCGTCAACCCGCCGGGCTGTCTCCAACCTTCATTCCTTAAGCTTGTTCCCTGGGCCTCCCCCCTTCCCGGGGCGGGTTTAAGGATTGGGCGGAGCTGTCCGCCCGAATCCCCTGTGGCCCCTTTGGTTCCTGGTTCTATATATATCCCTGTCCTTCTCTGCCCAGGGTTTGATATGGCTTTATGGGCTTTACAGACACAGGCATCACAGAGGCGTGTTTCACCCGAGAAACCTCAGTGGAGCCTGGCCCATAGCGCATTCGGTCTGGCCCCCTGAATCAAGGCTCTCTTCTCTTCCTGCCCTCCTTTGCCCTCCCCCTCCATCTCCCTGCTGTCTACCCCCAAGTGAATCACAGAGCCCTGGGTAGCCTGCCACTTCATGGGAAGAGCATTCTGGAACCCTAGAGACACGTGGAGGACTACCTAGTGTTTGTTCTCCCCTAAATTAATTGGGAGAAGGTGTTGCACAGGATAGCCCAGCATTTTGTGAAAGGCAAGGGTACACCTTGAATGCTGGCAGGTTCTCTCAGAGATATGCAAAGAAAAAGAATAGCTGAGGCTGGAGTAGCTAGTGGGGAGCTAGTGAGGAGGGTCAGGAGAGAAACTGGGTTTCATGTGAGTTCCAAATGATAGACGGTGGGTGAGGAAGTATTGTTGCCTAGAGAGCTCTCTTTGACTCTATTTGTGGTCCCCAGATCAAGTCGTGAAATCTAGCTTAGAGTCAGGAAAGTTTTGTATAAGTTAAAGGGAGGACGTCATTGCTTCTTCCCTGATTTTAGGATGGCAAACATCTCACCTCATCCCAATAGCTACTGTTGTTGACACCCACAAGTGCCAGGCACTCTGGCTGTAAATTGTGTCCATCTTTATACTGTCTTTATGAGCTGGCATTTTCCCATAGTAGAGAAGGTGAACCTGAGATTGAGAAAATCTAAACTGCCCACAGTTGCATGGCTAATCTAGAACTGGGAAAGCCAGTTTCAGAGCCTGTCAACAGACTCTAGAGCCACGCCCTGTCCACTGTGCCATCCACCTCTGTGGAATCCGGGGGAAGCTGACAGAGCTGACTCTTGGATTGTGTTCTTTCTGTTATTTAAAGTTTTATATATATTTTTTTAAAGATTTATTTATTTTTATTAGAAAGGCAGATGTACAGAGAGGAGGAGGGTCAGAGAGGAAGATCTTCCATCCAATGATTCACTCCCCAAGTGGCTGCAATGGCCAGTGCTGCGCCAATCCGAAGCCAGGATCCAGGAACTTCTTTCCAGGTCTCCCACACAGGTGCAGAGTCCCAAGGCTTTGGGCCGTCCTCACCTGCTTTCCCAGGCCACCAGCTGGGAGCTGGATGGGAAGTGGAGCAGCCGGGATTAGAACCGGCATCCATCTGGGATCCTAGCATGTTCAAGGTGAGGATTTTAACCACTACACTATTGCGCCGAGCCCAAAGTTTTATATTTTCATGACATTCTCTAAATCTGATACCTGTATTGACTTGTGAATTTCTCTGACATTTCCCTGACATGGTTGGTTCTTTGAGCCTGGGCATTCCCAGGGCACTAGGATGCTTGGCAGAGGCACCATAAAGGATGGCCACATCTGTGTGTGCTTGGCTTTGCTATTGTCCAGCTGAGCCCAAGCAAGAAGGCCTAGAGGCCTTCACCCCTCGCCAAGAGACATCAGCCTGTTTGTGACTTTGCTGTCCAGAATGGCCCTGGCAAAGTATTTTCTTTCCCCGGCAATGTTTACTGTTCTTTCGTGGGATTTCAGATTTCCATGATGGTGGAAGACTTGTAAAATGCAGGGGTGGGGAAGGGTTACCGTGGCAGGAGCCTGGGCCAGTCCAGGTCGAGCCAGCAGCACAGACAGCTTTTATAATGGTGTGTAGGGCTGGGAGGCTTGTAAAGGCGATGCAGGCAGATAGGGGGATAAATCATGCAGGCAGCGGGCAGGGTGGTGAAGCCGAGGTTAGGAATTAACTTTGTGTTGGATGGAGCCCAGGTTGTGGGATGGGAAGAGAGGCCTCCCCTCTTTTCCTCTCCTGGTAGCTCTGTTCTTTCCCTCTCCTTTCTGTTGGCCCTATTCACTGCAGACTGTGACATGTTTGCGCTAGCCCTTCCTGTCCCTCCTCCAAGTTGCCTGAACTAAATCAACAAGGGGGAGGGTACCCCAGAACTTGGGGAGAACATATTCTGGACCTCTATTGATTACATTGGAATTCTTTTTTTTTTTTTTTTTTTTAATCACAGATGGGGAAAGAAACCAGCTGATCCCTTCATTCCCATCACCATATGTGAGGGTGTCCATTCCTGGCTTCTTTTCCACTTGTCCTTATATTTATAGTGTCCACCTGAATCCTTTGGACCGTACAGAAAGCAGAAAATGCCCTTCAGGCATTCTAGGTGTTTCCATAATGATGCCACGTCTCACCCTGCTTGAGCCAGGGTTTATGCCTTCAATGACTTCTTTTTGAGGTAAACCCAGACTACCTCACTGAGGAACTATATGAGAGGATAATGTCTTTTTCATAGGATCTCTGTGGGACGCGTATGGGAGAAATGGAGCCCGGGGGGGCGGGCAATGGCTCAATTGGCTAATCCTCTGCCTGCAAGCACCAACATCCCATATGAGTGCCAGTTTGTGTCCTGGCTGATCCATTTCCCATCCAGCTCCCTGCTTATGGCCTGGGAAACCAGCAGAGGATGGCCCAAGTCCTTGGGACCATGTACCCATGTGGGATACCCAGAAGAAGCTCCTGGCTCATGGCTTCAGATCAGCTCAGCTCCAGCCTTTGTGGTCACTTGGGGGGTGAACCAACAGATGAAAGATATTTCCCTCATGTCTTCTCTGTAAATCTGCCTTTCCGATAAAAATGAGTAAATCTTAATAAATAAATCTTAAAGAACTAGAGAGAGGAGGCATTTGTGATGCCAGAGTGTACTTTGTGATTTGTGCATATGTACATAGTGGCTGAGTGTTGAGAGATGGCTGTTTTAAATGGGGACAGTGTTCTGAGACTCTTGCAGTCAGAGTTATATCTGTCAAGATCTTCTGTCTTCATCCCTGCTCTTTGTGTAATGTTTTGCAAATGGCAGCCAATCCATGTCTGCCTTTGACGATCTGCTTTGGCCCTGGAACTGCAATATCAGCCAGCCACCAGGCTGTCATTGGTTCCTCCCTGCTCCCCTCCACCATCTCTCACCAGAAATTGTCCCTCTAATCATCACAACTTTCAAGTGGACGGCTCAGCCCAAATGCAAGTCATTGACTGTGTTTCTTCCTTCCCAGCTCTGTAATAGCACTGCCACTTTTCTTTCTAATTAGGCCCTAATTGAAAACTGGTTGCATTTGGACTTTTCTTCTTCTTTTTAGCTTTTTAGTTCCAGTGGTGGAAAAACATTAAGTTGAGGTTTGGGTTTTTCCTTTCGCCTCACCCCACCCCCACACCCTTTGCTGCCTTTTTTTTTCCCTTTTTAAATATGGTGGGATTCTTTTGGAAAAGCTGTCCCCAGCCTGTTGGAGCCCCGCTCACAAACCCCAGCCTCTCTGAGAAGACCAGGTCTTTTCAAGTGGTTTGCGCTGAACACGTCGGAGGCCCCCAATGCCTGTGACAGTTTCTGTTAATTATAGAGGTTCTTCCCCCCCCCACATTAGTCAAAGGAGTTTTGTGTGTTTTAACAGCGTTTTCCCTTGGCTTGAATAAGACTCTGTTCAGACGTTTCCTAGGGCTGGTGAGCCGGCAGCACTCTCTGGGACCCGGTAGCAGCACTTCCTTCTTAGCTTCTCTAGGGGCTTCAGAAATGACTGTGGAAGGATGCTTGGTGCAGTGCTGTTTCTAGGCTTGGAATTACTCATGCACAGTCAGAAACTCCTGAAGGGTCTGGGCCACAGACGTAAAACTGACTGGGCTTCACGTGGGATGGTGTCCTCCAGGTCTGAGGAGATCTGAGCTCTGTGACTGCATTCTCTGCCAGTCTCATCTATCTTCCATGTGGGCACCCCTTTTTGTCCATATCATGGAGCTGCAACAGAGCATCCTCCTGGGACCCTGGCTCCCACTGTCTGTTTCTCCAGCCAATGTAAATATCACCTCATGGAGTATTCATTTTGCTGTCACCTTCGGTGTTAAAAGTACCCTTCTGTCTTGAAGCCTCTAAGAATGACATTTTGATTACTTACTAAGACTGTCTAAGCAGGAATCAGCACATGATCTGCCTAGGGACTTCTTTGAGGGACCAATTTACCAGCTTGGTTAAGACAGAATGGGAAATGGCTGAAACAAATAATGTTCAACTAGAAATTCCATGTGGGGTTGCATTTTGCTGAACTGTGTGCATCTCAGACCAGCCTGAGTCTAGTCTGAGGGTGGTCATCAGGGATTCACAGCTGGAACTATGAGTGGAATCAAGAGGCATCTATCTGTCAGGCAAAGTGTCCTGCAACCTGTTGCCTCTTATAGCTTGGTAATAATCACTTGTCCCATTGTGAGCCTTTTTTGCTTTTTTGGTGTGATTTACTTAGTTTGCACAAAGCTTTGATTCTCTTCTTAAGAGTATTTTGCTTTTGAAGGTGCTTGTTTTCAGTCCCTAGCCTAGAAACATCTTTTTCTTTGTTGCTTTATTTTTGAAGATTTATCAATTTTTATTGGAAAAAACAAATTTGCAATGAGAAGGAGAGACAGAAAGATCTTCCATGTCTGCTCTACTTCCAAGATGGCTGCAAAAGCTGGAGCTAAACCAATCCAGAGCCAAAGACCAGGAGCTTCTTTTGGGTCTCCCATGTGGATGCAGGGTCCCAAGGCTTTGGGCCATCCTCCACTGCTTTCCCAGGCCCCAAGCAGGGAACTGGATAGGAAGTGGAGCAGATGGGACACAAACCAGCACCCGTATGGGGTGCTGGTGCTTGGAGGTGAAGGATTAGTCGGTTGACACATCATACTAGACCTTCTTTCTAATGTGGAAAACAGGTATTATAAGCAGTAGCATAACCTAGTGTGCCACAACACCAGCCCCAGATACATCCCTTTCCTGTGTCATTGATTTTCCTTGAAAGAAAACTCTGTGAGAAGAGGACCCTAAAATATAACCCTTTGGGGCTTCTCCTTTGAGCTTGGTGCTAAGAATGAGAGGAGTGAATTTTATTGGGAATATTTAAGTGGGTGCCATTCTTAATTGTGGGGACACTGCTTCTCCTTCTCTGGAAGTGTGGAATACCTTGATTATAGCTATAGTGTAATAGACCCAGCAAAGGATCTTAGTCTCACATTGCAGAATCAGCAAGTTGTACTTTTCCAGAGTTATGGACAAGGAAATAAAAGCCTGCAAAGGGCCATTGTTTGCTCCTGAACATGGGGAGGAAGTGAGGAAAGGAACTCTTCTAAGTAGACTGATAAATGCTTCAGTGGCTCTCAGTGATCGAATCTGGAGGCTTAACCATGCCTAAAGCCCTGAAGAAGCCATAGAAAGAAGCTCCTTGACATGAATAATGATTACACTTTGATATAAGTCCTTGAGTCAGAATTCAAGAAAGCTGGTGCCCCCACCTGGAATATAATAACCCCTTTCCTTCCCCTATCTTCCATTCCTTTCCATTTCCCTTGGCCAAATTTGTGTTTTTTGGGGGGGCATCAGCACCTATTGGATGCACCAAATGCAAAACATTTTCCTGCCTCATGACCACAGAGATTACAGCGTTGGGAATTCTTTCTGAATTGCTGACATGGTTCTGCTGTACATTGTTTATGTTTTATGACACACGTTTAACAATATAAACTGTGATATATTAAGGTAAAATATTGAACAAGTGAGCAGAGTCAAGAGATGCTGGTGAGCTGTGTTGGGCTGCACCACAGAAACAGAGGACTGCACTTGAGTTACTGTTTTTGTCCTGCACCAGGAGCGCTAGTTGTGTGTCTGCCCCATGACTTTAGGATGTACGAAATAAACAGCACATCAGATGAAGACACAGGAACCTGTTGTAAAACTGGCAACTACTTTCGGCAAGATCTTTTCATGAGTTGTTATTGTCTTATTGAAATACTTTCAGGATTGTGAATCTTGGTGGCACAATGGAGGGGGAGTTATATGCCTTGCCCCACCCCGTGGAAATAGACTCAGATTATCTATGTTTATAATTCTTTTTAAAATTATTTATATATTTTTGGGCCTGGTGTGATGGCTCAATGGCTAAATCCTCACCTTGCATGTGCCAGTATTCCATACAGGCACTGGTTCATGTCCTAGCTGCTCCACTTCCCATCTAGTTCCCTGCTTATGGGCTGAGAAAGCAGTAGAGGATGGCCCAAAGCCTTGGAGCTGAGCCAATCTGAAGCCAGGAGCTAGGAGCTTCTTCTGAATCTCCTACATTGGTGCAGGGTCCCAAGGTGTTGGGTCATTCTCTGCTGTTTTTCCAGCCAGTAAGCAGGGAACTGGATAGAAAGTGGAGCAGCCAGGACATGAACCAGTGCCCATATGGGATACTAGCACTTGTAGGTAGAGGATTAGCTATTTGACCCATCGTGCTGGCCCCTTATAATTATTTTATTTTATTTTATGTACTTTTTTTTTTTTACTTGAAAGGTAGAGAGACAAACCAATTAAGAAAGAGACTGATGGACAAAAAGAAAGATCTCCCATCTGCCAGTCCATTCCCCAAATGCCCACAACAACAAGGGCTGGCAAGGCCAGAGCCAGGAGCCTGGAACTCAATTCATATCTCCCATGCAGGTGATCCAAATGCTTGAGCCATCCCCAGCTGCCTTTGGGAGTGTGCATTAACAGGAAGTTGGAACTGGAAGCAGAGACACAGCCCGAACTCGGGGACTCTGATGTGTGATGTGGATGTTCCAATTGGCCTCTTAACTGCTATCCAAATACCTACCCCATGCTTATTATTATTAATTATGAAAGTCACGAGTATAAAAAGGACATCAGAGAAGCTTTAGAGGTTGCTAGACATTAAATTTTAGGGAAATAGTGTTGATGAGTCCTTTTTCCTCCTTCATAGCTGGATCATTTGGAGCCCATTTCAGCAGAATAACTCCTTGTTATTCTGAAGCAAGGGTAGGATGGAGGTGTGCCTCTGGTAGGCCTTCCTTAAAAAAAAAAAAAAAACACGATCCAGGGGGCCTGGCACAGTAGCCTAATAGCTAAAGTCCTCACCTTGAATGTGTCAGGATTCCATATGAGAACCAGTTTTAATCCTGGCAGCCCCACTTCCCATCCAACTCCCTGTTTGTGGCCTGGGAAAGCAGTCAAGGATGGCCCAAAGCCTTGGGATCCTGTACCCGCTTGGGGAACTCAGAAAAGACTTTAGGCTCCTGGCTTCAGATCAGTGTAGCTTTGACCACTTGGGGGAATGAATCAATGGACGGGAGATCCTCCTCTCTATCTCTCCTGATCTCTGTATACCTGACTTTCCAGTAAGAATAAATCTTAAAAAAAATAACATGATCCAGGTCTCCTATGCAGGTGGCAAAAATCCAGTACCTTGAAGCCATCACTACTATGTCTTAGGGTATGCTCGAACAGGAAGCTGGAGTTAGGAGCCAGCACTGGGAATTGAATTCAGGCACTCTGATGTGAGGCACACATACTTTTCTGGGTGCCCTAACCAACAGGCCAAATGCCTGCTTCTATAGGATGCTTTTAATGAGTTCGGGACAAACTGAAGTTCCCCGTCTAGTGTTTGCCTATGCTGCTTGGGAAACAGCCATTTGTTGACCGGTTTGGAGGGGACATAGTGCATAGTTAGCTGGGACAGAATTAATAATATTACTGATCTGTATCTGTGTGGTCTTTGAGGTTGACAAAGTACTTTCACGTGAATTGTCTCATTTTGATTCTGGTTTTTGTAAGATAAGGCCATTTTTTTTTTGCATGAGTATTCCTGGTTTATGGCTGAGGAAAGTAGGGGTTCCTGAGTTTTCCCAGCAAGTGAGCAGCAGAGCCAAGACTCAAACCAGGTCAATTTAGATTATTCCATTAGGCTACTTAGGTTGGTCACCTGGTCTTTTACCTTATGACTCTTGGTTTGACCAAGGGTCAGGGTTCAAAAGGGTAAAACTCCCCAGCGTTCTCTTCATTCAGTTTCAATCTAAGTTATAGTTCTCATTCTTTTCATCAATTTTTTCCCTTTATGATGCTTTCTTTCCCCTCTCCTTTTCTTTTTTTCTGACCTCCCCCTCTACTTCTACAGACAGCCTTATTTGCTTTCCTAGAAATTCCTCTTTTAAGGCTGTTGGGAACTTTGACCTACCAGTAGTGACTACATTTTAGAAAGTGTTTAAAATGTCTTCTGCCCCTCTCATTCATCTCCCACCCCCAAAATGTGGCCTCGCCCCATCCTGCCATCATGCTGGCCAAGCGCGTGGGGCAGCTGTGGTCAGTCCCATTTATAAAGCTGGTAAATATGGGACCAGTTTCTGTCCCCTCCAAAGGTCAATATTTGTGCAGAGTTTAATTTTAACTTAACAAGCAGTTGTTTTCTGCAGCTGCCCTGGTGTGTTGTGTTGTGTGTTCTTTCCTTTCTCCTTCTCCCTACTGATCGTGTATATCTCTGTGTGTGTGTGTGTGTGTGTGTGTGTGTGTATACACACTGCAGACTTAACTCTGGTGTTTAGAACCTGTAACCCACTGGCTTGGCCAGACTCTGCCTCCCGAAGGACAAAAGAAAGAAAGCTAGGTAAAGGCTGTGGGCCTACTGTGTAGAACTAGCTTGACTTTCTTCTGGGGGCGCAGGGGTGTCAGGTAATAGAGAATACAGTTTGATCTCCATATCTGTCCCTTGCAGGATACTTTCTAGAATGTGGGATTCAAAATTTTTTTTAAAGATTTATTTATTTTCCACTACAAAGTCAGATACACAGAGAGGAGGAGAGACAGAGAGGAAGATCTTCCGTCCAATGATTCACTCCCCAAATGACCGCAACAGTCGGTGCTGTGCCAATTCGAAGCCCGGGAACCAGGAACCTCTTCCGGGTCTCCCACATGGATGCAGGGTCCCAGTGCTCTGAGCCGTCCTGGACTGCTTTCCCAGGCCACAAGCAGGGAGCTGGATGGGAAGTGGAGCTTCCGGGATTAGAACTGGCGCCCATTTGGGATCCCGGGGCGTTCAAGGCGAGTACTTTAGCTGCTAGGCCACGCCGCCGAGCCCGGGATTCAAAATATTTTAAAAGCTGTACCATCTTTCCCTCTACTTTGCTTTCTAAGGAATTTTAACCTCTTAACCAGGAAACCTGGGTTCTAATTGGCCAGCTCTTTAATATGAGGGTACTGGACAAGATAATCTGTCTTCCCATTTTGAATATTCTATGATTTTTTTTTTTTTAATGAATAGCAGAGCCTTGGGCTGAATTCAGGAGTAGACCTGCTATGGTCCTTGCTTAAGGGATGTGGCTTGTGTTCCTAACTGTTTGGGAGGATGGGTGAGATCTTGTTTAAAGGAAATCTGAGCTATTTAACTAAGGAGAAATACTCTGATACTTAATTCCTCTTACTTAGCCATGCCTCTCTTCACCAAGCGATGGAAATTCTTTCAGCCTGGGAGTGTGTCCTGGCGCAGACAGTTCTGTCTGCTAGGCACTCAGCTCCAATTTGTCAGAACATCCCCTCTCAAAGTGTGGAGGAGCCCTGTGTTGGCCAATTGCATAGGGGCTCTCTGACAGTGGCCACCCCCTTGCTGTTTCCTGGGCATTCTAGATGACTGCCCCTCCTTGGGACCTCTGTGCTTGGCTATTCCTCTGCCAAGGAGCCCCTCCTCAGGTATCTGCAGGGCTTTTTGCACATAGTACCTTCTACTTGAGGACTTCCCAACCATCCTTTCTGATAACATCAGCTTCTCCCCTCACCCCAACCACACCAGGGCTGTCTGTCACCTTGGTCGGGCTTCTCCTTGGTGTTTATTGTGACTTTTATACCACAGAGTCTGCTTTTCGCATGTGTGCTTTGCCTTCCCCCATGTTGGTATAGATTCTCCATGACAGCTGGGCTTTCTGTCTGTGTGTTCATCGCTGTCTCCCCAGTGCCTCTAGAACAATGCCTGGCACACGTAAGCTCTCAAAATGCATTTGTTGAATACATGGAAGGAAGGAAGGGAGGGAAGGAGAAGTAGGTTCCCTTAACTCGTGAACTCATGATTCTTCCTAGGGGTATAGACGCCTTAGGGGAGGAACAGCGATTTGGAGGCCTTTTCAAACACTTCATACTTTCACAAAAAAAAAAAAAAAAAAAAAAAGTAAAGAAAATTCTGATGTGTGCCCCCTTGACCCCAAGATAGTTAAGAATCTCTGCATAATGAACCAAAGTTGATGAGAATCTGTGGTATGCATCATGTGAGTTGTGTGGGAGAGAAAAAAAAAAGTTAAGAACCACTGTCCTTACCAGTTTGTCAGGGCACATTTACTCTTCACCTGTGACACAGCCCTCGTTGCTAGCAACATTTTTGTCCCCCTCCCCTCCCCACCTTTCCCTATGTTCACCCCACGGTACCAGCCTCCTTGTCTCTTCCTTTGCTTTATTCTCAGCCAGACACTCAGAGAGGCTGCCTACATTGGGAGTGGCTGCCAACGGGACACAGAGAACCCTTGATGGCAACACGCACTCCTTGTGACATCAGCTCTGTGGCTTTCGGGGGAAGGCTGTGGCTCTAGGTCTCCAAGGGGGGGGGGCGCTGTTTTTCTCTTCTTGGTTGCTCATGTTGGTGCCCGTCTGACTTATAAACTTTAATGGCCAGTTTTAAAGGTTACTGCCATGGGGCACCTTTGTTGCCAGTTTTAGTTTTTAATTTGGAAACTTTTTTTCCCTTGTGGTCTTAGGAGGAAAGATTTGGGACCATTTGGGGCCAGGAATTGGTATTTGTGGGTGATGATGAGATAACCCGGCAGCATTCTGGTTCTGGCTCCAATAACCGGAATCTTTGGCCTATTATCCAGTGGCCCAAACGAACCCCAAAATGAGAAGGAGAAGACTGGCACTGGGTTGTGTATGAGGTCTTGGCCCACATCAGTCAAGGTTATAGAGGGTTGTAAGTATCTTGAATCTGTCTGAGAAGATGGTAGAAAAAAAGGTTGGGTGCTAGGGCACGAGAACATCTCACTCTGTTAATCTTTACCTATATCTTTAGTCCCAGCCCTCTGTTCTGAATATGAGCATTGTCAATAATGTCAAGTCTAATTGGGATGGAAACATAAAGTTCAGAATTTACAGTGGAGAATGTAGCCCAGTGGTGGTTGCCACAGTCTAGCACAGGTACAGAACTAACAGAGAGAGCCTCATAGAAATCTTTTTGCCACATCCTTTTGCTGTTAACTCTTGTGCCTTATAATTTTTTCCCCCACTCAGGATAGCTTCATAAAACCTCATATGCCAAGAAACAATGATGGCCCATCTCAGTAATCTGTAGAATCTGAGAAAACAGCATTCTAGAATGTTAGTCAAATACTAGCAACTGTGAACCAGAAAGAATCACTTATATCAGAAACTAAGATTATGGAATATTTAAGATATTCAGTGGGCTCTAGAAGATAATTGTTTGCAGTTTAGTTCTGAGCATGTTCCCTCCCTGGCACTTTACTTGCTATGGATGACTGAAGTAGAAATATGAGTAGATTGATGGTCTAATAAATAGACCCTGAGGGGAGGCAAACAAAAAGTGTCACAGCCACAGAGATGTGCTGTTTCCTGAGCTCGATTGATACCCTTCATGGCTAGAACCCATATCTCCCTGTCTGGTATGTGAGTTTGTTAGAGTGAAATCGGGACCCAACTTTGATTGAACGTAGAGGATCCAGGAAAGGAGCCTGTATAGAAGAAGAGGACAATCTCAGCTCTCTGAGATGTGTAATATGAGAGCAGACCCTTCTGGACCGTTTTCTGCAAGGTATATAACACAGGGTTTTGGATTCAGATCTCACATCTTCCTGTTCTTTCTGAACTGGACAGAATTGCATTTGCTTCTTGTTCCTGTGTTGCAGGGCGAGGGAGGAGGTGAGGGGGTTGGCTCAGGGTAGGGCCACAATTAGTGACCTGGAAGCTGGGCTGGGTACCCAGAGGCTATAAATAGCAGTCATGGAGCCGTCGCTGAGAGGACTCAAAGCCCAGCCAGCCCAGCTGTGTTTCAAGTGGTCCGGGTGGGATTTTTTTCTTTTTCTCTGTTAACCATTTGCACATCTGGTTTCCTCCATGTTGGTGGGGGCACAGGAGAAGGGTGGAGTTGTGAGCAGAACCAAAAGTTCCTATGTGGAGTAACTTCTGGGTTGGCTTTGCCATATGTACATCTTGTCATTTCTAGGGTCCTAGGACCAGCCAGGCATCTGGGAGTGAGAATCATAGCCCCCAGAGGAGAATGGGCCCCAGAACAGGGCTTGTAGCATGAAAACACAGAGGTCCTACAAGTTCTTGTCACTATTTAGGTGTTCCTGAAGAGAGGGAAAGAAGTAAAGCCAAAGAGACTACTTGCGAGTAGATTGGACTTAGTTGTCTGCTCCTGTTCCCATATCTGCCCAGGATTTGAAGTCAGAATACTTTGATCTGAATTCTAGTTTTTCTAATTTGTTTGATTTGTCAATTACACATATTATTTAAGCACTCTGAGCTTCTGTTAAATGCATCTGTCATTAAATGAGCTATTTTAACATAATAGGACTCCTCTAGCCTTTGTAAATCATCAGTTGATTTCAACCAATTGATTTCTACTTTTCTTCTTCAGGAAGAAAATTCTCCTGTGCCAGGAAGTCCTTCCTAAATTATCAGTTTGGTCTTCCTCTCATTTCACAGATCATTAGCAGTTATGGAATTAGCTAATCCTACTTTCTTTTTTCATGTGACACATATTTCCATACTTTTTAAATTTCTTATTATTTTCACCTACTTATATTTTGTCTTATTGAGTGACTAGATTACAAGTATTTTGAAGCACCATATCTTCTGTGTGTCTCTCACAGCACTTAGTATCAATGGTCCAGGCACCATTAGAGTCTACTAAAACTTACTATAAGGCAGACAGGCATACTTGCAGTGCAGTGGGAAATGGAATGGAGTGGATACATTTTTAGCAAACTCTAGTTTGAGAAATGTCTTTGTTAAATTAAACAAAATTCTAAAGGGAAATGTCTTTGTTAGCAAATGACAACACAGATGGGAGATCTCATGCAATTTACTGAACCCTGGGATTCCAGTTGCATGTCCTCTTTCTACTCTTTCTACCTCTTCTCTCACCTTCTCTTAAAGGTGCTTTTGCTTATGGTGCAGTCTGAGCCAGTGGGTCTTTGGACACTGCTTTAATAATGCTGGCTGTGGAGCTATGTTTTACATAAATGGTAAAAGAATTTCACCGTTCCAAGTGCGACTTCTTTGTATTCAGGTTCAGTTTTTCTAGTTTCCATAATTCATCTGTTTGTAAACTTCCTAATGACACTTTCTGCTATCTATGAAAATGCATATGACGTTGTTTACTGGGTCCAAGGAGAGCAATGTCTCTCTTGGTTGGCTTTCTGTCTCAGGACTTTGATCTGCCGCCTCTGGTCTCCTCCTTTCTCCCGCTTGGAGCTCAGTGGACCAGGCTAAACAATGCCTCCCCTCTTGGATGTTTACACTCTGCCTGCCACAGAAGGCTATCATGTCTAGTCACGCACGTCACTTTGGCCATGTGCCTAGCTTGGGTCCCCTGATTGCTCCTTTTCCACCCTTCCCTCCTCAACCCCTAGACAGTTATTTTACTCTTACTGGGACTCCTTCAAACTTATCTACATTTTTGCTGCCAAAGTGCACAACTCTGGACCCAGGAAGTGGCAAGGTCTTCCCTAGAACCAAAAGGAAGAGACATTTATCTTCCAGGATGGGGCCTCCCAGCCCTGGGATTGGAGGCAACTCAGTTATGTTGGTATTATCATCTTTCTGTTCATTTATATAATCAACATTTACTGAGCACCTCATGTATGCTAGCTTCTTACTAGACATCAAGATTTATTAATTCTATTTTCTAAGACTTAGCAGACATTTAAGTAATCATGATTTGGTATGACATTTTGTTAGAAGATGAAATTCCAGGTGAACTGAAACTAGAACCTTGCCCTAAAAGAGGTTATAACCCAGTGAAGGAATCAGTAAATTATCATGCAGAATGCAATGAAACGAGAGCAGATATGGGTCCAGGCAATGTGTTATGATGAAAAGAATAAAGAAAGGCTTAATTATGGCTTCTTAAAGGAGGCAGAGTTGTAGGAAGCAGGAACAAATAAAGAAAGATTTTGAAGAAGAGACTTGGTGAGAATTTTCCAAATTAGAGAATAAGAAAGAAGGAAGCTCAGAGAGAACACTGCTCATTTTTTATTTCAAAAAATATTTTCATAAAGGGCATATGAAATAGAACAACACTCATTCCTCGTTTGAATAGATATTTTGAGAGCCTACTATGTACCAGTCAGTGTTCTAAAGCAGTGACATGGCAGTGAGCTCAACAAAGTCCTTGCTCTTTTATAGCTGGCAGTCTCATGAATTGTCAAACTGGGTGTAGTGTAGCTTTCTGTTTCCTCTCAGTGTTAATATCATTTACCAGACTTCTTATTGGACAAAATCCTCTGCACTGCAAGAATGTCTCATTGCCGTCTGGGCATTGTCATCTCCTAACTTGGTGCCATCTGCATCTTTCTAGATATTTTTTCTTAGCCAGACCTTTGACAAGTCAATAACAGACCAAATTCTGTATAAACCTTAGACAATAGTGATGATTAGAGATGACTGATACTTAGAGTGTTATTTTTATTTTATGGCATGCTTTCCAATTCTTTGTAAACTGGCAATCTTTATAAGAAACAAATGGTAAATATTAAACTAGAAAATATGATTAACCAGAATCTCCCCTTCTCAATCAAGCAGCGACCAGCATTCAGCTATAATCGTGTTTACCTTGGCTGAATCTTCTCCTTTTCCCTCAGTTTCTGCTCTGATTCTCGGTGTCTATCTTCTGTCCCGGCTGATGTATGTTTCTGCTTTACCCATGGTCTCTTCATGGCTTTAGGCCATTTTAATTTGGTCAACTTAAGCCTTTCTTCCCAAGTCTGCAATTGCCTTTGCCTCAATTCTAAGAGAGGCTGACAGTAGGAATGAATCCAAAATTCCATTCATTTTATATTCGCCACATCTGGGTTTCTTTTAGCATCATTTTCTCCCTTGAGAACATTTTCAAGGTTCTCCTAATTTTCTAGTGTTGTGCGTGTGGGTATGGAGGAGGGGTAGCTTGGGGAAGATCACTAAGACGCTTCCAGGGCTGATTACCCAGGCTTGAGTTAGTCTGTGTATACCACCCCCTCTCCACCAATTCCTCTCATTTAACAAAAATCATTTTTCTATCCTCTCTTCATTTACCCTGAAGCCATCTTATTCTTTGGATGATCCTTATCTCTGTTCCCCTTCCTATCCTCTGGAACCTTTGGTTTTCCTAGAGTAATCTTAATCAGTCTTTAATCACTTCCTTACAAGGGGACACCATGGATAGAGCAACAACTAAAGTTTTCAGGTTTTCTGGCCTTGCTTCAGCAACTATCTTCATTCTTTCAGTTCTGGAGATTTCTAGACTTTTAATATTGTTGGTACTACTTTCAACCACTAGGGGACGCTCTGTTTTTGCTAGCTCTTTCTGCCTAGTTGTGGGTCCTGGGGCTCTTTTTCCGGCTCTGCAGGTTGTGTAACTCACAACTCCAGTGAGCTGGTATGCTCCTGGAGTGATGCAATGCAGTGGTCCTTCCGTTAGTTCAACCGAGGCAATGTTGGTATTTTTTTTTTAAACCTTTGGCAAAACAAAACCAAAAATACTAAAACCAGAACCAAAGAAAATGTTTGGATAGGAATAAATGCTTCCCAACACTATCATTACATTATTCATACAGATAATATAAATTCTATTAATCAAACAAATTACATATGTGTGCCCTAGAGCTGGGCAGCCCTGGGTTTGGAGACTATGCCTCTTCTAGGCTAGGTTGCTTTGGTTGAACAGGTTATTTCAATTGTCTAAATGTGGCCTCAAGGTCAAGTGGTCTGACTCTAAAACCCAGGTCTACTTAGTTACAAGCTGTGTGACTTTAAAAATGCTACTGAACCTATCTGGCTTCAGGTTTTTTTAGTAAAAAATGAGGAAAGTACTCTCTCTTTTATGGAGTTGGTGAGAATTCAATAATAGAATTTACTTCAGCATTTTTCAGTCTATATAATGAAAATGGCCTCCTCTTGATTCAATGCTTATACATATAAGCAAGTTTGACAGAGATTTCCATTATTCTTGAACTGACAAATCCTCCTTTCAAAACAAACAAAACCCAAAAGGAACTCACATTAAAACAAGAATGAGATTCTCTTCTCACAAATTGGCAAACGGTATTATAGCTTTGACAAGAGAATGAGGAATTGGGTACTCTGTAATTTTAGTAAGAAAATAAATTGGTACATTTTTGGAGGGCAATTTTTTGGCATTATCAGATACATCCTTTAACCCATTGGGTAGGACTGTAATCTATAAAATTATTAATATACAAAGACAAAGATTTTGGCACAAGTATGTTCAAAGCAGCATTATTTATTACAGGAAAAATTGGAAACAGTCTAAAATGTCCATCGTTATGGAAATTGAAATAAATTATAATTTATTCATACAATATAAATTATAATTTATTCTTACAATGTAAGACACAAAACCGTTAAAAAGAATGAAATTGACTTATGCATACCTTGAAAAGATAACCATACTACACTGTTGAATGCGAAAAACAAGATGTAGTATGATCCCTGTGGGTGAAAAATGAATAGAAAAACAATCTAGGAGGATACACATCAAATTGTTCATAGTGGCTTCCTCTAAAGAATAAATTGGAGGTAAAAAGGAGAAGAGGTCTTTTACTGATATACTTGTATAGTGTTTAGATTAAACTAAGTGTCTTTTTTGAATTTTCTAAAATACCTGTGAAGGAAGAAGTATAAATGGATGAGTTTACCCAGAATCAGATCCTTATCTTGCCTTATTTTAGCTCAGTTTTCTTTGCTTCTTGGGTTTATTAATCCAGGTTACTTTCTTTGTTCGTCTGGGAATTTACATCCTAATTTTCTTCAAGAGTTTATAAACACTTGGTAAGATTCCCCAGATCCTCAGCCATACTTCATTGCTTCTGTAGAGTTCCTCTGCCTCTCTCAGGTTGGCCTCATTTCTCATCCTTTAAGGAAGAAGGGAACTTCCTAACCAGCCCCCAAAAGTTCTCCTGAGGTGAGTAGGCATTTGGCACAGCAGTTAGGAGACTGCTTGGGATGCCTGCATCCTGTATCAGAGTGCCTCGGGTTTGAGTCCTTGCTCCACTTCTTTTTTTTTTTTTTTAAGATTTGTTTATTTTTATTGGAAAGGCAGATCAGATTTTACACAGAGGAGAAACAGAGAGAAAGATCTTCCATCTACTGGTTCACTCCCTAAATGGCTGCAATGGCCATAGCTGAGCCAATCCTAAGCCAGGAGCCAGAAGCCAGGCGCTTCTTCCGGGTCTCCTACACGGGTGCAGGGTCCCATGTGGAATTCAGGTGTCCATGTGGGATCCCAGCACTTACAAGGTGAGAATTTAGTCGTTGAGCCATCATGCCGGGCCCTTGCTTCACTTCTAATCCGCACCCTGGGAGGCAGCAGATGATGGCTGAAATACTTGGATCCCAGCCATCTGTGTGGAAAACTGGATGGAGTTCCAGACTCCTGGTTTCAACCTGGCCCAGCCCTGTCTGTTCCAAGCATTTGGGGAGTGAACCAGCAGATCAAACACTCTGCTACTCTTTCTCTCCATCACCACCTCTCTGCCCATCATCTCTCTGTCTCCCTATTGTTCTTTCAAGTAAATAAATAAAACTTTAACAAAAGAATTCTAATTACTGCTTTAGGCCTATCTTCACTAACCCCACACAGGTTTTACCTTGCTTGAAGGTTTTCTTAACTCCTAGATTCTTGAAAAAACCTTTTCATATCCTGATAGAGTTGTGTCTGTGTAGCTGACTTTTTTTTTTTTTTTCTGAGTTTATAATGCTAAAGCTAATGAAACTTTAAACAATTATCCATTAGGTCTAGTCTAGTTCTAGCTTTGGGTTGGAAATTAGAATAAGATTTCCAGTTGATATGTGCCATATTTCTGGCAGATTCTGATATTAGGTCTCTATTTTTTAGGTTTGCTTTATTTGAAAGATACAATTACAGAGACAGAGAAATGGAGGGACACAGAGACACTCTGTACACTGGTTCACGCCTCAATGGCTGCAATGGCTATGGCTGTGCTAGGCCAGAGCCAGGAGCAAGGAGCTTCTTCCAGATCTTCCATGTGAGTGCAGAGTCATCCTCTACTGCTTTCCCAGGCACATTAGCAGGGAGCTACATGAAGTGGAGCAGCCAGGACTTGAACTGGGCCCATATGAGATGCCAACCTTGCAAGTTGTAACTTTACCCACTATACTATAACATAGATCCCCAGGCTCCCTCCTGAGGAAGTTTCAAGGAAGTTGTGCTCTGATTAATTTTTAAGGATTTATGTATTTATTTGAAAATCAGAGTTACACAGAGATATCTCCTATCTGTTAACTCACTCCACAAGAGCTGCAATAGCCAGGACTAGACCAGGCTGAAGTCAGGGACCAGGAGCTTTTTCCAGGTCTTCTTTGTGGGTACAGGGGCCCAAACAGTTGAGCCATCTTCCGCTATTTTCCCAAATGCATTATCAGGGAGCTGGATAAGAAGTAGAGTAGCTAGGACTTGAACCATCACCCATATGGAATGCCAGTATCACAGACAGTGGCTTAACTCACTCTGGCCCACTCTGCCCCCACCTTGTCTTGTTTTAAACGTCTGTCTCTCCAAGCTACCCCTCTGCTGTCCTCGAGGGGCCTCCTACTTGCTTCCAGTTTGAGTGGTATGTCTTACATGTTTTCTTCTTTTCTAACCCTTTGCCAATTCCTAAGCCCTTCCACTGTACCTTCTAGAATTAATAGTCTGGTGAATTGTTTTCCTTTAGCTTCTTCTATAAGCATTCCTTTCTCTTTGGTTCAAAACCTGGTTTTTCCTTAGCGACACCTTTATCTGTTGCCCTCTCAAATTCTTTATTCTTTCATGGACTTATCACTGAGATGGAAATGAGATCCATATCCTTGTTTTTCATTGTGACTTTCTGATCATTTTCCCCTGCCATACAAGGAAAACAAAGCAAAACAAACAAGAAAACCCAAAAAACCACCAGCTCAGAGTTTCATGTCATCAGAATATTTCGTTAAGCAGCCTTCCCTGTTGCTGAAATGTACTGCCTCTGAGTCATCCTCACTCATTCCTGGAGGACTTTAGCTCCTGACTCACTGAAACTTTCCCCAGTACTGCTCTGTCTCTTTCACTGACTTTTCTGCACCTGCTGTTGAGCAATGGTTTTCAGTAATGGGAAATTTTGTTCACAGTGAACATTGGCAGTGTCTGAAGACACTTGTGGTGGTCATAATTTCTCAGAAAGGCCAGTTCTTCTCAGATGGGCTACTGGCATCTCACAGCATCCAGGGATGTTGCTCAATGTCCTAGAATACATAGGACAGAGGAAGAAGTTGTCTAGCCCCAAATGTCACTAGTTGCCACTGTTAAGAAACCCTGCTCCAAGGTCTTCTCTAGACCTTGTCATCACCAATAATTGCAATTCCCTCTGTAATCCAACCCTTATCCATCATACTGTGGTCACCTTCTACCATCTTTTCAGTTCTCCTTCTGTACCTTGACTTACTTTCCTTTAATCCTACCTAGAGCTCCAGTCCATTGATCTTACCTTCCTTTTCATTGTTCCAACTCCTTTGATGTTTTGCATTCCTTTCTGACCCAGCATCCATGGTCAGTCATGCTCACTCCCTTGTGTACTCTGTAGAGTCTATTATCCGTCTCTCATGTTATGCACAGTTTAACTCAACTTGTCTACCGTCTCCATCCCTACATTTGCAGCCAAAGGTAGCCAAAAGGAGAATGGGCAGCACTGTAACATAGCGATTAACAACCCCCTACACATACACCTGCAACACTGGCATTCAACATGAACACCAGTTTGCATCCCAGCTGCTCCACCTCTGATCCAGCTTCCTACTAATGCACTTGGGAAAGCAGCAGAAGATAGCCCAAGTGCTTGTGACTTTGCCACCTGTGTGGGAGCTGTGGATAAAGTTCCAAGTTTCTGGCTTTGGCTTGACCAGCTCTGGTTGTTGTGGCCATTTGGAGAGTGAACCAATCTGTCTCTCTGTAATTTTGCCTTTCAAATAAATAAATAAATCTTTAAAAATAAAAAATTTAGAAAATCCTGAACAAACATACATCCATACCGACTAGTTTCAATTTAAAATCTTGATTGAATCTCTCAAATCATCCTATACCAAGCAATCATACTGTATTTCTGTAACCAATCATTCTAAATTACTGTATTATATACTTCTTTTTCCTTAAGAATGTATCACTATAATCTTGCCTCCTGTTTTTCCCAGGTGTAGGGGGAGAAGAATCAGTCAGAACAATTTTTTTCATAAACTTAACCTACCACTTCTATTTGCTGCTAGCATGTGTACCCTTAGACTCCACCTTTCTGCCTATTTGCATCAGTATGTTAGCTGTGCCATCCCTGTATTTGTGCAGTAGTCTTTCTCTCCTATCAAGGAAATGTTTCCGTAATTCTCCTTTCTCAACTATGTGTTTCTATCAATTTATCCTGTTCACATATGTGCTATTGTTTTTCCCATATTAAAAATCATCCTCTTTGACCATCAGTTAACATCTTACTTCTTTGTTGCCTTTTGCTATAAAATTCCTTGTAAGATCTGTCTTTTTATGCTATCCTAGTCAAGTAGGCATCTTGCAGGAACTGATAGAACTATTAGTTAGCTGTAAATATTATGTGAATGTCAAAGTTATAGTGTAAATTATTAGACTATTGAATTACCTTAAAATTTTTTTCTCAGATGCTATTTACAGGTGCTGCTATGGGAAATAGATTAATAAGCATTTCTGTGAGAATTCTAATAAACTGCCTTGCTATAAAAAAAAACGATGTTAATGGGATTTTGGTTCCCATCACCCTGTTAAAATTGTTCTTGAAGAGACCACTACTTTTTTTTAAAAGGCCACTACTGATTTTTACATATTTATATTTACTTACTTTCATTTTATTTGGAAGGATGTATATGTATGAAAGGGAGGAAGGAAGGATGGAAGAGAGAAGGAGAGACAGAGAGAGAATTTTTCTACTGGTTTACTCCCCATATCTGTATCAGCTGGGGCTGGGCTAGGCTGAAACAGGAACCAAGAACTCAATTCAGGTCTCCTCCAGGGTGGCAGGAACCTAGTTAGTTGAGCCATTATCTGCTGCCTCCTACAATTTGCTTTAGCAGAAAGTTGGATGAAAAATTGAAAACCCAGAACTCAAACTAGGCCCTCTGAGGTTGGATGCAGGTGTTCCAAGCAGCAACAACTACTGCACCAAACCTTCACTCTGCCATCAAGGATTTCCCCGTTGCAAGAATCCATTTCTCATTTCCTAATTTTCATTTCCCACCTTACTTAGTTTACAAGTAGCATTTGATGCAGCTGGTCACCTAGTGCTTCTTGACTCACCTTCATTTGGCTGCCATAGATTGCACGCATGCCAGTGGTTGCTCTGACTAAGCTTGGCACAGCCCCTCATCTGTCCCGGCCTCTGCCTTAGACGCTCTGGCTTAATGTCCCTGGCTCACGCAGACCAGTAGGTGCAAGAGCCTAGCTCGGCATGACTTGTGCTCCATCCTGATTTCTAATTTTGCTTGTGGGCTAAGGATTGCTCAGTTCTGTCCTGTCTACCCAGTTCCATTACCAACTCACACATTTATGCTAAGGGTTTTCATGAACCAGGGGAGTCTTCTGCACAAGAAATTGGCAGAGGTTATAGAGTCTTATTGAAGTTTAGGGTGTATGTGAGATGAGATGGGGAGGGGACAAGTACTAAGTGATGATTAGATATATGGCATCCTACTGTATCATTTACAAACACATGCTAACAACAGGTGATGAGACATTTTAATAGATACATTTTAACGGTAACCAGTAATAGATCATTTCTCAATAAAAGATACATCCCTTGAAACTAGAGACCTGATGTCCTGGGCTGGACTCAATCTATTGGTTTCTTTTTATCACTGTAGGCTTTTTTCCCCCATACACTTCCCTGCTTCATTCTCCCACAGATGTTACAGATGCTGCCTTGCTAGTCAGGCTGAGTGGAAGAAGGAAGGATGAAAGCTGACCTGGCTACATGCTTCTTCAGCCTTTCTCCCAAATTCACTGCCACTTTCCCTTACCTTTCTAAGAAGGGTGATACAGTTTTTCACACCTGGATCAGCCCTTGCTCAAGGCCCTTCCTCAAGGGTTCTTCTGCTTTGGCTTGTGGCCTTTTGGGGCACAACAGAGGGTGATTGTTATCTGGAGTAGAAATCAGAGGGAAAAAAATTCCTCTCCCACCCTCTTCCTCTGTTTGCATAGGTTGAAGCCCAAAACCATGACAGATAATGTTTTATTATCAGCAGGTGTCCAAGATGCCCTGTAAGCAGAGCCTAGATTCGGTCTTTCCCTCATCCCCTCACCTGGAGATGACCCCTGGAGGAGCTGCTCTGTTGTTGACTAGGGTCAGCCTAGTGTCAGGGATGCTTGCTGTGGCCTCTTCAGTGAGTCTTGACCTCGGAGTTAGCAAGCCTAGTGGGAATGCTATACCCACAAGCTATGGCTTCCTGCGAGGAAATGCAGAGCTTATTGGCTAGGAAATGCTAAATCAAGTAACCGGGACATTCTCTCCTCCCCAGTGAAACTTAGATCCATAAGAATATGAGATGTGTTGTACCTGGAAATGGCTGGCATTTAGAGCTCCAGAATTATGTTCCGAAGTGGGTAATGGGGATGCAGAAGTTCTAAACTGAACAACTGGAAATCTCAGGAAGTAGCTGTCAGCTTCAAACTTAGTCACATCCACTTATGAAAATGTCTTGTAATCAGACTTGGCTTCATTCTGTTGAAAATGCCAATTTTCTCCATTAGCCTGATCCTAGCACCCACCCAGAACTTCCCAGGAGTACCACCACACCCCCACATTCCTGTGTGAGTCCAGGTCAAAATTGAAGTACAGTCATAAGTTGCATAACCATGTTTCACGCCACAACAGATAACAAATTGCGATGGTGGTCTCATAAGATTAAATTGCCTAGTTGTAGCTGTAGTTTGGTCTACTCTGTGATGTTTACACAATGAAGCCATGTCTTAAATGTCTTACACTGTATCCTTGTCATTACACATTGTGTAATTAGATCTCTTTTGACCTCACTTCTTTTCTTCCTGTATGACATCATTTTCTTAAATCTCTGATACCTAGTTAGACCTGCTAAATTTTTCTAAGGCGTTGAATTTTAGGGTCATCACTGAATAAATCCAGGCCAATTCTCAATATCATCTACCAGCCCTGGAAGGTCCCCTGTTGAGAATGAGTATTTTGGCATTCAACTGGTGGTAGATAAGTTAGGCCTTATAGGAAACCATTTGGGATGCCTGCAGTCTATGTCCGTATCTGGCTTCCAGCCCCCACTCTGCTTCCCAGCACACACCCTGGGATGTTCCAGCTTTATGTTCCCTCCTCTTCCTGAGCTGTGCCCCCTTCAACTTCCTGCCTCACAGCCTACCAGTCATCTTGATTTTCTAGACATTGATTTTGTATTCAGAAAAAGTTTTTTTCTCAAACCTCAGACTCCTAGGGATGCTCACTCACCTTTACCAGTCTTGAGAGTGTGTTCCTCCATGGACTTTTTCCCACTTGGACTTTGAGCATCACTGTTAATACCGTGTCAAATACTGTTTACTCTTCCATTTGGGTATTTGACTTAGTTTGGTCTTCGCCATGTCTTATGAAGTATTTTTACTCTAAGATATTTAATAAATGTAAAATAAGATGCATCACATATATAAAGAATAAAAAAGCAGGGGACAGTACAATGACTCAATTGGCTAATCCTCTTTTGCATAGTGTCTAGATCCCATATGGGTGCTGGTTCGTGTCCCAGCTGCTCCACTTCCCATCTAGCTCCCTGCTTGTGGCCTGAGAAAGTAGTAGAGGATGACCCAAAGCCTTGGGACCCTGCACCCATGTAGGAGACCTGGAAGAGGCTCCGGGTTCCTGGCTTCAGATCAGCACAGCTTGGGCGTTGCGGTCACTTGGGGAGTGAGCCAGCAGATGAAAAATCTTTCTCTCCGTCTCTCCTTCTCTCTGTAAATCTACCTTTCCAATTAAAAAAAAAAAACTTTAAAAATATTAAAGCAAATACCATATAACCACCACTGGTTCCATTTTTAAGCACTTAATTTTTTTGAAGATTTATTTATTTGAAAGGCAGATTTACAGAAAAGGAGCAGAAGAGTCAAGAAATTTTCCTTACACTGTTTCATTCCACAAGTGGACCCAAACTGATCTGATGCCAGGAGCCAGAGCCTCTTCCAGGTCTCCTCACATGGGTGCAGGAGCCCAAGGGGCCATCTTCTGCTGTTTTCCAGGGCACATTAGCAGGGAGCTGGATTGGAAGTGGAGAAGCCAGAACATGAACTAATGCCTATATGGGATTTTTGGTCCACTATGCCACAACACTGGCCCTAGCATTTAACTTTAACAGTAATATACATGCTCGCTTCGGCAGCACGTGTACTAAAAACAGTAATATTCATGGTTTGTCCCTTCTCTTTTACTTTCCTGTTTGCCCTTAGTGGGGTTAAAAACACTGGAAAGACCAGTGGAAGAATCTTTAAGGATCATTGAACTCTCTTCTCTGTGAAAGTGGCCCCAAGTCAGCATCTGCCTAGTAGGAGTTTATGCATTGGCCACATATGTTATCTTATATTTTTATTCAAGATTTATTTATTTGAAAGGCAGAGAGTCATCATTTATTCTCTGGTCCACTCCTGAAATGCCTGCAATACTTGTGCCTTGGCCAAGCTGAAGCCAGGAGCCTAGAATTCCATCCAGGTCTTCTCATGAGTGGCAGAAACCCATACAGTTAAGCCATCAATTTCTGCCTCCTAGGCACATTAGCAGGAAACTGGATCAGACACAAAGTTGCCAGAATTTGAATCAGGCACTCTGATATAGGATGCACGTGTCCAAAAAGTGGATTAACTCATTGCACCATAATGCCTACTTTCTACTTGTGTTACTTTTATCATGAGAAAGCTGTTCAGGGCTCAGTTTATTCTAACCCTTAGTTTTTCTCCCATCAGCAAAACGGAGAATCTGTGTCAGACTCATTTTCCAAGAGAACTTCTGCTATCTTTGGTTTCTTCTCCTGGCCTGTCACATCTTCTGCTTGCCCTTGCTTTGCCTGCACATAAAGTCTATGGGAATTCAGATGGTGCTATGACATCTGCATTAGGTATTCTTGCCCAGTTCTGTCTGACTCCTAGGAACTCACTAGCTATCTGTGGATACACTGCCCTACCTGTCAGGTGTAACCACAGAAGCAGAGGAACAGCAGGTTTTTCTGTTAGTGGCACTGGATATTACAGGTTGAGTATCCCTTATCTGAAATGCTTGGGACTAGAAATGTTTTGGATTTTGGAATATTTCCATATGCATAATAAGATATCTTGAGGGATATAGAACTGAAGCCCAAACACAAAATTCATATATGTTTGCCAAATACTTTAAACACATAATCTGAAAGTAATAGTGTACAATATTTTTAATGCACTTGTGATTTGGTTGTGGTGTGTCACATGAGGTGAGGTATGGGATTGTCTCCTCATATGTGTCAATGTTCAGAAAGTTTCAGATTTTTAGATTAGGGGTACTGTGTTTCACGAACTGCATGGAGTAGAGAGGAGAGATTCCATCTTTATTTTCATTAACCTGTAACTGAAACAGCGTTCCTTCTGTCACTAATGTTAGCAAAAATCTACTGTGTCTTAGCAATATTTATGATTTTGTCAGCACTGATATCGCAAATATTTTCAGGTCATTTTATATTTGTGCAGATATCTTGAAATCTACTTGAAATGATGATAGTTTATTAGGGTCACCTCTAGGCCTTGTAATTTGATGTGTTGATAAGACGCAAATCTATTATGAATTCAAATATGTTTTGAATATTTGAATGATAGCATTCTAATTAATTGATTTCTTTTGTGATCCTATGTATTTTGATGTAGAAAACAGTTTCCCTCTGCACTCATGTTGTATAATCCATCTAGAAAATATATGGAATTGGTCATGAGAGGAATCAGGCAGTAATGTGTGATTAGCTCAAAATAAATTAGCGCAAAATAAGCCCTAAAAAGCATTATGTTAGTATTGGGAAGAAAATACTGTTAGGAATTGGAATAACAGGGCCTGGTGCAATGGCTCAATTGGCTAATCTTCCACCTGCAAGTGCCAGGATTCCATATGGGTGCTGGTTTGTGTCCTGGCTGCTCCACTTCATGTCCAACTCCCTGCTTGTGGCCTGAGAGGGCAGCAGAGGATGGCCCAGAGTTTTAGGACCTTGCACCTGTGTGGGAGACTAGTCAGAAGCTCCTGGCTCCTGGCTTCGGATCAGCTCAGCTCCAGGTCTTATAGCTGTCTGTGGAGTGAACCAGTGGGTGGAAGATCTTTCTATTTCCCCTCCTTTTTGTAAAACTTGCTTTCCAATAAAAATAAATGAATCGGGGAAAAGTTGGAATAACAAAGTTTTGTCATTGAATGACCCCTTACCCTCAGGATCACAGAGTTCTGGAAGAGCTAGCATTCTTAAATACCCATTTTTTCCAAATTTCAGATTGTTCCATGACAAACTTGCCATGGATATGTTTAGTATATTTATCTGGAATGTACAAATTCTTTATACATGGTAAACAACATGAAACTCAACTTCTGTTCAAAGAGGACAAGGGAGCACTAATGGTTAGAAATGCATTCTTCAAAAAAAAAAAATGCATTCTTCTAACCTGGGTTTGGGTTAGGAATTTGAGGGCAGAGATTTCCAGAGAATCTCGTTTTCCTAGGACAGCCCCATGTAGCTTTAGTGGCAAACATCATTCTCCCCGTGGTGCAGTAGCTCCTTGCCAGCTCTCTTATAGCTGCTTCATTAATTCTGAGATCCTTGGTGGCCATGCTTGCGACCAGGGTGATTAGCTGGCTGGGGCCTGTGGTTTTCCCTCCTATTTTCAGCTCAGTGTGCTGTTTTGATTTTGTGGCCATACCTTGCCCTAGCCTCACCCTCTAGGTCTAGCTCAAAGGCCTTGCTTGCCTTATCCTTTGTCCAGGTTAAGAGCAGAAAGTTAGGGGCAGAACCAAAATGCCTTCTGCTCTTCTTTCACAGCAGACTGCACACAGACCTGTATCATAGAGCCAAATATATTTTGTTGAACTTGCACTCGTTCTTTGATTTAGTTGTACCCAGAGCAGTCTGGTTCACTGAAAAAACCAAATAAGTGATTCTGAAGTGAATACATGTATTTGCTTTTGTGGCTTGAGGCATTGTCCTCAATTCTGCTTTCAGAGCATTATCTCCTGCTATTAGGAATCTATTAATTTCACTTCTGATCCAGCTCCCTGCTGAAGATGGTTCAAGTGCTTGGACCCCTGCCAGCACATGTGAGATAGCCAGGAGTTTCAGGCTCCTGATTTCAATCTGGACCAGCCTCGGCCATTGTGACCATTTAGAGAGTGAACAAGTGGATGTAAGACCTCACTCAGTCTCTTCTTCCCTCTCTTTACCACTTTTCTTGCCAAATAAATACATATATTTGAGCTACAAAAAAACTAAGAATCTATTAATTTTATATATACATACACACACACATCCTTCTTCATTTAATAAAGAATTCAAAACAGTTTTTTCCAACTGTCTTTTGTATTTTATTATCTCTTAGTCTTGGAAACCAGTGTTCCCTTGACCTCTGCCCAAAGGGTTTGAAGCAGAAAATTTTTACCAGAGTCTAAGTTAGCACCCCTAGACCTCAGGCTGACTTAATAGGAAGCAACCTTAAGGATGAAATCAGACTGAATACAGAGAAGCTCACTCTAAGGTGAGCAACCATCTGAGAAGCTTGAGCTATCAAAATTGAAATGTGCTGAGTGCCCAGCAACTCCATGTTCAGTTATTTCCTCTTTATATGACTTAGGGAGTCTCTTGCCTTCCAACTCATAACACCCTCCACCTCAACCAAAATGTCCCTTGCCTAATACCAGCCATAACTACCCTTTGGATGCTGGTAATGAATCATATTATTGAAAAAAGAATCCTCAGGAATGGCCTGTGAGATTGTGTTTTTTGTCCCAGCTTAAACTGGGACAGTGTATCAGCATGAGGAGCCGGGATTATATCAGGAAAAACAGATTCCCGCAAGTGCAGCCTCCAGCTTTTTGGACTTACGAGAAATTGCCAGTCAAGAGCTTATATCTAACTAGCTAGTCAGAAGAGAGTCTGGGGCTGGCACAGTGGCTCAACTGCTAATCCTCAGCCTTACAATGCTGACAGCTCATCTGGGAGCTGGTTCTGGTCCTGATTGCTCAACTTCCTGTCCAGCTCCCTGTTTATGACTTGGAAAAGCAACAGAGAATGGCCCAAGTCCTTAGGTTCCTTCACCTAGGTGGGAGACCTGGAGGAAGCTCCTGGCTCTTGGATGTTAGATCAACTCAGCTCTTGCCATAATGACCGTTTGGGGAGTGAACCAGTGGATTGAAGACCTCTCAATCTCTCTGTAAATCTGCCTTTCAAATAAAAATAAATAAATCTGAAAAAAAGAGACTCTTTAGCCAAGATGGATAAACTTCATCCCAAAGCTTCTCCCCAACTATAGACCATAAGGTCTGTGAGGTGATGACCCTGTGTATCCCACACTCCAGATGAATTCCCAGCGTACACTGCAGGGCCTGCACATAGTAGACAGCCAGTGCATATTTGCTGATGAATGGCTGCAGGCTCAAGGAGCTCACAGCCTGGTGTAAGAGATAGGAACCAAGTCAAGAAAAAGTAATTGAAAATTAGGATAATTGTTTTGAGGAAGAAGGACAGAATGTTGCAAGAGCAAATGCCTTAGATTATATGGTTGGGGGCTGGAAGAACTGAGGTTAAAACTGAGACCCGATGGGCCCGGTGGCGTGGCCTAGTGGCTGAGGTCCTTGCCTTGAACGCTCTGGGATCCCATTTGGGCGCCGGTTCTAATCCCGGAAGCCCCGCTTCCCATCCAGCTCCCTACTTGTGGCCTGGGAGGGCAGTCGAGGACGGCCCAAAGCTTTGGGACCCTGCACCCATGTGGGAGACCCAGTGGAGGTTCCTGGTTCCCGGCTTCAGATCGGTGCAGTACCAGCCGTTGCGGCTCACTTGGGGAGTGAATCATCAGATAGAAGATCTTCCTCTCTGTCACTCCTCCTCTCTCTATATCTGACTTTGTGATAAAAATAGGGAAATCTTTAAAAAACAAACAAACAAACAAAAAAACTGAGACCTGAAGGGTAGGTAGGGTAGGCAGAAATGTAGGAGATGATTCCTTAAGGTGCTGGCCAGCTACTGTATTGCCTAGGTGGATATCTATCTGCCTGCCTACTCATTTAGATTTCTGTAGGCTGTTTGTGGAAAGAGAAGGGCCTACTGTTGAATCAGGGTTAGTCTGTTCCCTACACATCCAGCTTTGTTTCCTAACACTTCCAACCTGGTGGTATTGACTGGGAATCAAAGGCTCCAGTGTGGGGAGAACAATTGTTTGTTTATGTGTCTAACTCCCAAGTCAGACTGTGAACTCCTTGAGGGCAGTGAACCCTCCCTCACCTTAGCACAGACACTCTCTGGCTTTGTGGGCAGTTAAGAGTTAACATGTATTAATCACCTCCTATGTTCCAGTGTGTGCCAGACAATGTAAAGGACATTTTACATGAGCCTTATCTCATCTAATCTTCATAAGAAGTCTATAATGCACCTAAATTGTTAATATTCCCATGATACAGTTGGAAAAATTAAAGTTTAGAAAAAAGTGAAGTGTGCACCTGGGATCCCAGCGTAAGCAGCAAGTGCTTTTCCTTGTTGTCAACTAGCTGAGATTCAATTGGGACTCTCAAGGGAAGAGAACTAGATGTTACATACATTATGTCATTTAATAATCATTAGAGCAACCTTCATGGGTAAGAATTCTTTCACTTAACTAGTGCGAAAATTGAGGCTCAAAAGAGTTAAGTCACTTTGCAGGATCATAGAAGTATTGTGTAAGTGGGGAACTTCTTTTCAAAGCCACCTGTCTGGCTCTAGATTCCATGCGTTTGAGCATCCCATGACACTGGCAGTCACTCTGCCACTGAGCCAGCATCTGCCACGCTGAGAGTGTTCACATCCTTTTAAAGTTGTCCAGGCCCTTTGGGAGCCTGAAAGTCTGTTCCTGAGAGAACAGATTAGAGGATAGACAGCAGAATGGAGAATAAAGATTTTATCTTTTTTTTTTTTTTTGCATCCTTTAAACAAACTGAGCTATGACTTTCATCCCACAAAATTTTATTGAAAAATGTATACCAAAAGTGTGCGATATTTGGAATGGTGTGGTAATATAGACAATTAAGCTGCCACCTATGACACAAGATCCCATATAGAGCACAGATTTGAATCCTGGATTTTCTGCTTCTAGTCCAGCCCCTTGCTAAATGCACCTGGGAAAGTAGTGGAAAACAGCTTAAATGCTTTAATCCTGCCACCCCTGTGGGAGACCTGGATGGAATTGCTTACTTCAGTCAGTCCTTATCCCAGTTGCTGTTTAGCCAATAAACCAACAGAGGGAACATCTCGTTTTCTATGTCACTGTGCTTTTCAAGTAAATACAAATAAAATAATTTTAAAAAATATATCCAATTTAGGGCCCAGCATGGTTGCCTTGAGGCTAAAGTCCTCGCCTTGTATACTCTGGGATCCTATATGGGTGCCAATTATAATCCTGGCAGCTCCACTTCCCATACAGCTCCCTGATTGTAGCTTGGGAAGGCAGTCGAGGACGGCCCAAAGCCTTGGGACTCTGCACCAGCGTAGGAGACCTGGAAGAGGTTCCTGGCTCCTGACTTCTGATTGGCTCAGCTCAGGCCGTTGCAGTCACTTGGGGAGTAAATCATTAAACAAAAGATCTTCCTCACTGTCTCTCCTCATCTCATATATCTGACTTTGCAATAAAAATAAATGAATCTTTAGAAGTAAAATAAGATATATCCAATTCAGTATATTTGCAAGTTGTACAGCCATAACCATTATCTAATTCCGGAACATTTTCATCACCCCAGAAAGAAACCCTATACTCATTTGCAGTCATTTTCTGTTTACCCCTTTTGTTCCAGTCACTAGAAAAGAACCAATCTACTTTCTGTCTCTATGGGTTTGTCTTTTCTGCATATTTCACACAGAGGGAATCATACAGTATGTGGTCTCTTATGTAACCACTATCACTTAACATAATGTTTATTTTTTAAAATATTTATTTGTTTTTATTGGAAAGTCAGATATACAGAGGGGAGGAGAGACAGTGAGGAAGATCTTTCGTCTGATGATTCACTCCCCAAGTGACCACAATGGCTGGTGCTGCGCCAATCCGAAGCCAGGAGCCAGGAACCTCTTCCAGGTCTCCTACACTGGTGCAGAGTCCCAAGGCTTTGGGCCGTCCTCGACTGCCTCTTCTAGCGACTGCCTCTTCTAGGCCGTCCTCTTCTAGGTCTCCCATGCGGGTACAGGATTCCAAGGCTTTGGGCTGTCTTTGACTGCTTTCCCAGGCCACAAGCAGGGAGCTGGATGGGAAGTGGAACTGTCACGATTAGAACTGGCACCCATATGGGATTCCAACACGTTCAAGGTGAGGACTTTAGCCTCAAGGCCACCGCGCTGGGCCCAACATAATGTTTATAAAGTTCACCTATTGAAGCAAGTATTAATATGTAATTTCTTTTAATGGCAGAACAAGATACCATTGTATGGTGATCTCACATTTTGTTCATTCGTCAGTTGACATTTGGATTGTTCCTACTTTTTGGCTATTAAGTATACTGTTGCTATGAACATTCTTATACACATTTTTATGTGAACATATGATTTTAGTTCTCTAAGGCATATATCTAAGAGTAGAATTTCTGGATCACATAGTACTCTGTGTTTAAATCTTTCAGGAACACAAGAGTTTTTGAGGAAAATACTGTTTTCCACAGTGATTGTATTTTATTAATAAAATTTTAAAATTAAATTACAAGTTACTGGGAATGGGTGTTTGTGGCAGTAGATTAGCTGTCAATTAGAATGCCCACATCTTGTTGAGGAAGGACCTAGGTGTGAGTCCTGGTTCCACTCTCATTTCTGGCTTCCTGCTCTTGCACACTCGGGCAAGTGGCATGTAAGGGCGGGAGTGTTTGGGTCTCAGCTTCCCACATAGGAGACCTGGACTGAGTTCTAGGCTCCTGGCTGCAGCCTCATCCAGCCCTGGATGTTATAGCCATTTGTGGGATGAACGACTAGATGGAAGGTGTATCTCCCTCTCTCTCTTGCCCTCTTCCTTTCTCTCTCTCTCTGTCCCTCTGTCAAATAAAATAAAAATAAACAAAGTATTTGAAAGTACAAGGATACTTCAAAACATTTCTGGAAACTGGAATTAAGATTTGTTTATTTTGGTAACATAGAAATTTAAAATCCATGTTTTTTGTTAAGTACAAATATATGTGTATATATATATATATATATATATATATTTATTTATTTATTTATTTTAAAGATTTATTTATTTTTATTACAAAGTCACATATACAGAGAGGAGAGACAGAGAGGAATATCTTCCATCCGATGACTTACTCCCCAAGTGACCACAATGGCTGGTGCTGTGCCGATCCAAAGCCGGGAACCAGGAACCTCTTCTAGGTCTCCCACGCGGGTGCAGGGTCCCAAAGCCTTGGGCCGTCCTCGACTGCTTTCCCAGGCCACAAGCAGGGAGCTGGATGGGAAGTGGAGCTGCCGGGATTAGAACCGGTACCCACATGGGATCCCAGGGCGTTCAAGGCGAGGACTTTAGCCACTAGGCCAGGCCGCCGGGCCCAAGTACAAATATATTTTTTAAAGATTTATTTATTTCTATTGCAAAGTCAGAAGTACAGAGAGGAAGAGAGACAGAGAGGAAGATCTTCCGTCTGATGAATCACTCCCCAAGTGACCGCAACGTTCAAGGTGAGGACTTTAGCCACTAAGCTATCACTCCGGGCCCTACAAATGTTTTTTTAAGATTTATTTATTTTGGGCCAGGTGTGGTGGGCTAGTGACTAAAATCCTCACCTTGAGCGTGCCAGGATCCCATATGGGCACCAGTTCTAATCCCAGTGGCCCTGCTTCCCATCCAGCTCCCTGATTGTGGCCTGGGAAGGCAGTCATGGATGGCCCAAAACCTTGGGACCCTGCACCCACGTGGGAGACCCGGATGAAGCTCTTGGCTCTTGGCTTTGGATCAGCTCAGCTTTGGCTGTTGTGGTCACTTGGGGAGTGAATCATCAGATGGAGGATATTCCTCTCTGTCTGTCCTCCTCTCTGTATATCTGACTTTGTAGTAAAAAATAAATAAATCTTTAAATATATATAACATATAAGAGACTTATTTATTTTTATTGGAAAGGCAGATCTACAATTTACATAGACAGAGACAAAAATTTTCTATCAGCTGGTTTACTCCCGAACTGGCTGCAACAGCCAGAGCTGAGCTGATCCAAAGCCAGGAGCTAGGAGCTTCTGTGTTTCCCGCATAGGTGCATGGTCCCAAGGCTTTGGATCATCCTAGACTGCTTTCCCAGGCCACAAGCAGGGAGCTGGATGGGAAGTGGAGCAGTCAGGACACAAACTGGTGCCCATATAGGATCTCAGCACATGCAAGACGAGGATTTTAGCCACTGGGCTATTGTGCTGAGCCCAGTTCAAGCATTTTTTAAAGATTTATTTATTTATTTTTTAAAGATTTATTTTTGTTTTCATTACAAAGTCAGATACACAGAGAGGAGGAGAGACAGAGAGGTAGATCTTCCGTCCAATGATTCACTCCCCAAGTGACTGCAACGGCCGGTGCTGTGCCGATCTGAAGCTGGAAGCCAGGAGCCAGGAGCTCCTCCAGGTCTCCCATGCAGGTGCAGGGTCCCAAGGCTTTGGGCCTTCCTTGACTGCTTTCCCAGGCCACAAGCAGGGAGCTGGATGGGAAGTGGAGCTGCCCAGGATTAGAACTGGCACCCATATGGGAGCCCGGGGCGTTCAAGGCGAGGACTTTAGCCTCAAGGTCACGCCACTGGGCCCTAAAGATTTATTTATTTTTATTTTAAAAGAAGATTTACAGGGAGTAAAGAGAGAGCGGGAAAGAGAGAGAAATCTTCCATTCGCTGGCCTGCTCCATAAATGGCCTCTATGGCTGGAGCTGACGCATCCAAAGCCAGGAGTTTTCTTCAGATCACCCCCTTGGATGCAGGGGCTCAAGGACCTGTGCCATCCTCCACTGCTTTTCCAGACCAAAGCAGAGAGCTGGATTGGAAGTAGAACAGCCAGTACTAGAACTAGTAGCCAAATGGGATGCTGGCATTGCAAAGCAGAGGAGTAGCCTGTTGAGCCACCATACCAGCCCCACATGCATAGTATTTTGTAATATATATTTTATGAATGTTTTGAAAATCCCTAGCATGCACAAGTATCATACTTTTTGCACCAAAATAAGCTTATTTTTGGGTTTGGTTTTATTTCCCATAACCCTTTTGAAGTCCCCTCATATATAAGATACATACAGACAAGTGCCCATTTCATAGGCATCCAACTGGTAGAAGTATTCAAAAATAAAAATAGGTGTGTAACCATCACCTAAATCAACACTTAAAATTTTTCCAGTATGCACATTAAAAGCGTAATCTGGCTCCCACCTATTGTGGTTCTAATTTCTCCGACAACTAGATATGTTCTGTACATTTTCTGTTTTCTAAGATTTATTTATATATAAAAGTCAGATATACCTAGAGGAGAGACAGAGAGGAAGATCTCCCACCTGCTGATTCATTCGCTAAGTGGTTGCAATAGTCAGAGCTGAGCCAATCTGAAGCTAGGATTGAGCCAGGAACTTTGCCAGGTCTCACATGCGGGCTCAGAGTCTCAAGGCTTTGGCCCATCCACTCCTGCTTTCCCAGGCCACAATCAGGGAGCTGGATGGGAAGCAGGGCTGCCGGAATTAGAACCAGTGCCCTATGAGATCCCATCGTGTGCTAGGTGAGGAATTTAGCCACTAGGCTATCATGCTGGGCCCATATTTTCATATAATCATTGACGATTTAGGTATGACATAGCTCTTTTCCAATTTTATATTGGATTGTTTTCTTAATAGAAGTTTTTCATATGTTTTAGAGTTTGGTCCTTTGTTAGTTATGTAATGCAAATATTTTCTCGCACCCTGCAGCTTACTTTGTTACTAATTGGATTGTTCAATGAATAGAAATCCCTAATTTTAATGTCCAATTTGTCAACCTTTTTTTTTGTGATTTGTGTGATTAAGTCTTCATGTTTCGAAGGACATGAAGATCAGATCCTAACGTGTGTGTGTGTGTGTGTGGTGTGTGTGTGTGTGTGTGAGAGAGAGAGAGAGCCTGTGAGTGAATGTTTATGTATGTGTGAATGTGTATGGGAGTGTGTGAATGTGTATGTATATGTGTGTGAGCATATGAGTGAATATGTAAGTGTGAATGTGAGAGACTGAGGATGGGTGTACATATGTGAGCATGTGAGTGTTCAAGAGTGTGTGAATGTGTGCATGTGTCTACGTATCAGAGTGTGTGTGTGTGTATGTGTGTGTGTAAGGAGATGCTGTATTACTCTGCTAAGTAAAGTTTCTTAGGGCAGAGAGGACACTGTCTCCCTAAGAGAGAGAGAGCTGGCAGGAGAGAGACTGTGGAGGCAGGGCACCCCCAGAAGGCAGCGCCTTGGGCTGTGTTCCCAGCTGTCAAGCGTGTAATCTGGAGTGAAAGAGAATCCAAGAGAATGCCACTGATCTCTTACTCACCTCTGCACTTGCAGACCGCACCAACCGTTCTTTCCTCACCACTTGAACATAGGAGGCAGAGACAAAATGTGCACCCTGCACAGTGCCGTGGCACAAGGCAGGAATGAACTGTCCTGGCCCAACCGCCTCCTTAGAGCCCTTAGGTTGGCTTTTAACCTGGTGCTCCTTTTCTTTCTGATTTCCCCCCAAATTGTTTTGTTTCTACTTAGGAAAAGGATGATGAGCTGGCTGCAGTATCAAAGTAAAGTTCAGACTGCTAGCCCCCTGCCAGGCTGCATAGATAGAGCCCCTTCCTCGAATCAGGACGGACAGGAGCTGCTTGTTCTTGGAGAAGGAGTGGGAGCAGAGAAAAGAATTAATGAGAAGGGCTCCTGAACTTTCGGAGGGGCTCTGTGGCCCCGGCCCCCCCGGAAACCACTGTCGTCCCCCGAGCCCCTTGGCCGCTCGTTAGTTGCTCTCCAGACTAGAAAGCCTTGGTTTGTGCTGTGGCTGGGTGGGGCTCTAGCTGCAGTTTAGGCTCTGACCCTCCAAAGGGGAGGTGGGGGAGGGAGCAGAGGGTCACAGCTCAGTCTGTACCATTTGCTTGTCACCTTGAGAAGTCCCACCTTGTCTGGTAAAACCTCCTTTCAGAGGCAGCCACCACAAAGGGCTCTTATGAGAGCGGCTGCCCCTGCCCCCACCTCCACTTCCACTCCTTCACCATTATTTTTCTTTGGGGGCAGAGCTGAGAGGCCTTCTTGCTATGACTCTAAGGGGCTGTACTTACATTAAAAGGATATTCAGGATCTAGAGCCTTTCGCCCCCACAGCCCTCTGCCCCAGGCCCAAAGTCAAAGATTCGTTTATCTGAGTTTCTGGTACCTTCAGAGGACACACAAAGGGATAGGTAAGACTTTCCTTCCCCAAAGAGCATCCTGTCTTTTCCTCTGTCAGCTTCTTGGCCTATCTGGAGATTGGACAGAGGAAGAAAGAGTTTCTATTCCTAGCAGACCTCAGAACGGTAACCAGATCCTTGATGAGGGTAGGGTGGGAAGGAGAAGCTGAATCCCACTGGGTGCTTTTAAGAGACTTTATCATGCCGTACTTCAAGGGTAGGTTCTAGAGTTCAACTTCTAAGATCGTTGTTTTCTTCTCTTAAGGATTTACTTATTTACTTGAAAGTCAGTCACAGAGAGACAGAGAGCTTCCATCAAGTGGCTCTTTCCGCAAATGGCCACTTTTGCCAGGGCTGGACCAAGCCAAAGCCAGGAGGAGCCTGGAATTCCATCCAGGTCTCCCATGTGGGTACTTGGGCCATCTTCCTTTGTTTTCTCAGATGCATTAGTCGAGAGCTGGATCAGAAGTGGAGCAGCCAAGACTCAAACTTGGTGTTCATATGTGATGTAACATTACAGGTAGCAACCTAACCTACTGTTCCCTGCAACCCCAGCCCTTTCATGGGTTTTCTGCTTCTCCATTTGCTGTGACCTTAGTCAAGTTATTTAATCCCTTTGAGCCTTTGCTTTCTCATCTATAAAATGATGCCTAGTCAATAAGGTAACTATGCAGCTTGAGATAATGTGTTTAAATATTTAGCCAGTATGTAACACATTGAAAGCATTCAGAAAGTTGGTTAATCTTACCTACTGACTGATGTTATTCAAGTCATCGGTTTGGACCTCTCTTTACAGTATTTCTTCTCTCTCCCTCAGGGACTGTGCCAGGCCTCAAACTAAACCAGGGGAGTCTAAGAATATAGTATGACCTGAACTTTCTCTCTACCTGTTTTGTATTTGTAACTATCTTACCTCTTCTGTGTTCCCTACATTAGGAGAAAGCATGAGGTAGCGAGATTCTCACATATTGAAGGGAAGCCACACATACACACACGCACACAGAGTAGTTTCTTAACTTGACTAAGTGATGTACATGTATGCTTGCTTGGGTGAAGCTTGCGTGCATCCATTCTCTGGCCTTGTTTTAAAAGGTAGGAGATAGGAAGCAACATGTTGGCATAGCTTGTTAAATGATCACTTGTGGTGCCAGCATCCCATATGGGCAATTCAAGACCTAACTGTTCCACTTTTGATCCATCTCCCTGCTAATACACCTGAGAAAGGCTACCTAGGACAACCTCAGTGGGATCAACGCGATGACTCAATTGACTAGTCCTCAACCTGTGAGTACTAGCATCCCAAATAGGCACTGGTTTGTGTCCCAACTCATCCATTTCCCAATACAACTCTATACTAAAAGCCTGGGAAAGCAGCAGAGAATGTCTGAAAGCCTTTGGTTCTTGCACCCACATGGGATACCTGGAAGAAGTGCCTGGGTTCAAGTCGGCTTAGCTCTGGCCGTTATGGCTATGTGGGGAGTGAACCAGCAATTGAAAGAATCTCACTCTTACTCACTTGCTCTTTTCTTCCTCTTCCTCTCTCTGTAATTCTGCCTTTTTAAGTAAATAAAAATAAGTCTTAAAAACAAATGGGGGCTGGCATCATGGTGTATTAGGCTAAGCCTCAGCCTGTGGCTCTGACATCCCATTTAGGTGCCAGTTCGTGTCCTGGCTTCTCCACTTCTGATCCGGCTACCTGCTAGAGGCCTGGGAAAGTAGCAGAAGATGGCTCAAGTCTTTAGGCCCCTGTACCCACATGGAAGACACAGAAGAAGCTCCTGGCTTCAAACTAGCCCAGCTTCAGCCATTGTGGCTTTTTAAGAAGTGAGCCAGCAGATGGATGATCTGTGTGTGTGTGTGTGTGTGTGTGTGTGTGTGTTTCTCTGTGTAACTCTGCCTTCCAAAAAAAGAAAGAAATATTTTAAAATTAATACATACAAACAACAACAAAAACCTCAAAAACAAAAAAGAGAGGAGGACTGAGTTGTACTATAATTAACTCCCAAGATCCCTACATCCAAGGTAAAGTTCAGGCCCCCCTGTGCTCTTTTTGTTTCTAGTCCAGCTCTGAATAGATGCTCTGAAGTCAGCAGTGCAGGACAGAATGGACAAACAAGGTCTTATTGGAGGCACAGACCCAAACAAAGCCAACTCAGACCAAACACAGGAGCCATGTCGGCTGTCTCATTGATTCCACATACGGCCCTTCAAGGGCAGCAGGCCTTGTGTACCTAAAGGGTCTACCTTCTCTCCCATATCAGCAAGGTTTCTGTTCAGTGACTGGTAGGTGAATGCTTGGTGAGAGACAAAAAGCAGCCTCAAGGTTGGATCTTGCCTGAAACTCAGGAACAGCTCATCCGGGGAGCTGCTGTGGAGGATGATGTGACAAGAAGGGAGCATGAGATGGTCTTTCCAAAACCTGAACATCACCACGATCTCTTTCCTCTTTTTCTGTTATCAATATTATTTTTTCCTTACTGTCTCAGACTTTAAGGAAACTGTGAGATTAATCCCATCAGGAATCATTTGTGAGCTGTTTGGATGACATAGCTGCAGGTCATGTTTTTTTAATTTTCCAAAGAGAGCTTATTGAGAGTATTGCCTTAAAACAGAAACAGTCTAGCTGAGCCTGTTGGACAAGGCATACTTAGAAGCAGGAAGTGGCAGTGAGAAAGAGTTCCTGGTAGAAGCATTGCTGGACCCATTAGGCTGTGCAGAACAGTTTGGATGACATGTTGTGGGAAGCAAGCTGTTTATGCTTGGTGGCGTCTGGGCAAAGTCATAGCTCTACTCTCCACTGTTGCACCTGCCCTCCATTCCCACCCCACAGGAAAACAGGGTGAAAGCCTGGCCTCTTGGGAACCTCCTGAAGAGCTGGGTGAATAAAGGACAAGGCCAGAAGGCTGTGTTGGAAGGTCAGGAGGCTTGAGGCATACCGGGCAGATACCATTCCACATTTTATCTTGTGTGTCCTTCATCTGTCCAATAGGGATTGCACTGTGTGTTCTTCTGGAGTGGGAACAGAGACTGAAAGAGATTAGGAACATACTTGGTCACTGGCAAAGCCAGGCTCTGAACAGGACCTGCTAAAGCAAGAGCTGTGTTGCCCTGCTGTATATTAGAGAGGGGAAAGCAGGCTAGTAAGATGTTTGGGGGAGGTAAGGCAAACTCCTTGCAGGTTACTAGCTGGGCTTCCGTGCCACTCTCCATTCCTGATCTGGACCTTAACTAGTCACTGAATTCTTAGAAGATCATTTTCTTTGGGATACCAGTTGGGGAAAAGTTAATAATTGGTTCAGATCCAGGTTTTTCTATGTACTTTATCATTCTTGAGTCCACTTGACACTGGAATAGGGCCAGGTAAGAAGCGTCTCGGTGTGCCTCACAAAGGGAGGAAACGGACATTACTTGGCTACATATTCTGCTCTCTCATTTAATCCTTTCATAAGTTCTGCAGTATAGATGTTGTTAGTCTCAGCCCCCTTCTCAATACAAGATGATGACTAAATAGAATAACCTGCCCAAAGTGTCACAACTGGCAAGTAGAAGATCTTAGATACAAATCCAAGTCCTTAAGACTCTGCAGCCAGAACTTAAAGCTTGTTTCCATTTTCTCTCTCTCTCCCGCTCTTTTATCCTAGGAATTTCTTTCCTAATTCCTGAGCAGTCTTACTTCTTCTACTGAAAAGCATTTGAGGCTTTCTGTTTCTAACTGATGCTTTCCTTGGACATTGAGTTGCCTTTCCTTCTGATTCTCACTTTTTTACTGCCAAAGTAGGGTCTGTTTTATGCACCTAGGGGCTCTGTTAGTTCATCTTTGTTTTGGGAATTTCCTGTTAGGTTTTGGGATCTTCCTTATTCTCTTGAGTGAGGTCATCCTTACCCCCTCACACGCAGTCCATCAGTCTGAAGTTACGTCGGTTATATCTTCAAGTGTACCCATCATTATCATTACTTCTCACCATCTCCATTGCTGCCTCCTCACAGGGCTGTCTGCTTCTTTCCTGGCCCTTTCATACTCAAAGTGATCTTTTAAAAATATAACTCATATCATTTCATCATCTGCTGCTAAGATCTAGTGGCCTCATAACCTACAGAATAAGAGTTTGCCACATGAGCTCATGATTACAAATAAACTGTAGGTACATCCATTTATCTGCCAATGTTCTTTCTCTAGTGGAGGACAGCTATTTAATTTAGCCTACAAGTTGAGACACTTCTAAGAAAGAAAGGGAATCCTTGATGAAACTGGGCAAATCAACGTAAAAAGGGACTGTTCAAGGCCAACTGGGGTTCTGGTTTCTTGATTCCAATGGCCTCAGAGGTCATTCTCTCTCTCTTTCATGCAGTTCTTTGAGATGTCACTCTGTCTCAGTGATGCGTTTCTTGGCCTGTGTTGAACACTGCACATATTTTTACCCTCATTCCATGGCACCTTTGTGGATCTGGTACTGTCCTCATCTAACGGAGTATGCTTTAACTACCTGTGTGTTTGTGCTGATCTCCCTAGAACATAAACTTCAAGAGATTTTAATTTCTTTTGTTTACCACACTATATCCTCCATGTCTATGCTGTACTGAACACCATAGCAGATAGTAACTTCTGTTAAATATGAATGGATTGGCAGAGGAGTGTTGAATTTCTTGGTATTTTTAAGTTTTTAAAAATATATATATATATTTATACATATATTATATATACTATATATTATACATAATATATATTATATATATATATATTTCATTTTATTTGACATGAAGAGCGACAGAGAGGGAGATAGATTGCTCCAATCTAATGATTCACTCTCCAAATGCCTAGAATAGCCAGAGGTAGGCCAAGCCAAAACCAGGACCCTGGAACTCAATCTAGGTCTCACACGTGGGTGACAGCAACCTAGGTACTTGTCCCATCAACACTGTCTCTCAGGATATGCATTGGCAGGAAGCTAGATTGAAGAGCTTGGACTTGAACCAGATACTCTTACAGGATGCAGGCACCCCGAGTGGAGTCTTAACCGTTGAACCAAACACCTGCCTCAGAGGTGCGTCTCTTATAGTCTTCCTCACTAGAGTCCTCTCATATATCATGTTTCTTGTTTCTTTATACTTATTTTAGCAAAATCTCTGGCAACCTGAGATCCTAGACAAATCCCTAATATGCTCTTGTGCCTGAGAGAAGCTAATGACAGACATTGCCATGATTCCCTACACTGAGACTTGGACTTAGGGGGAAGGAAAACTATGTCCAGACAAGCAGAGTTCTCTGGATTGCAAGAGGTGGGAAACGATTTCTTACCTGTGGAGAAGTCAAATGTCAGGGCCTCTGCCCTGGTAGTTATGATACGGTAAGAGTCGGTGCCAGGACTTTGGACTACACCAGCTTCTGTGGTTGCTGCCAGAACCCATGACTTGCTCAAAGACAGATGCTGGAGAGCTCCAGGTAGCTTGCTTTCTGGTCTTTTTTTCTCTGTCACACTTGTAGCTGCAGAAATGGGCCTGTATTTGCAGGGTAAGCTGTATATTAGGGTTAAGCCTTTCTTTCCCCAGGACGGTAAAGGTTCCTTTTCTGAAAGTCTCAGAGAAAAGGAGCGAGAGGCAGACCACTTGTTTCTCACTGAAAATGGCAGTTGGAATCTCTCCAGCAAATGCAGAGGGAATGTTAGAATTTCTAGGGCCCCTCAGAGTGAGTTTTAGATTTGATGAAGATGGGAATTACTGTGAAAAAAGGGCCAGGGAAGGTGCAGGAGTTGGATCCCTCGGACCCAAATGGACAACAGGAGGCACAGGAGAAGTACAATCCTTGTGGCTTTCTACAGTGTTGCTCGTCCTGGAGCTTCTGATAGGACTGTGCAGCAGCAGTGGTGATAGGGAATCAGAACAGCTTATTGCAAAGTCACAGTACTCGAAGTAAGTACTAAAAATTAGTAAGTACTAAAGAAGTACTAAAAGAGTTCAAGTAACTGTAGCAGAGAGCCTAGAAATGGAAACTAGGGCAGGAGTTGGGGGTGGGTGGGGGGCTTCTGATTCCTCATAGTTTCAATATCAGTTTGGAGCCAAAGAGGCTTGGCAAACAGTTTTGTAGCAGAGGAAGTCATTTTGTGAGACAGAAGGAAATTCCCGTGGGCATTACCCTTAATTCAGAAAACCAAGTCCTTTGCTGTCTGCTCTGTGAACTTAGCCCTCTGTCCCTCCCCCAAGATCTGTCCACATAGCCTGTCTTCTGACACCTGTGCCTCACGTACTAACATCACGTTCAAAGTCTAACTTGCAAGGCTTACCTTGAAGTCACCACCTCTTGAGCTATTTACTCTCAGTCAGAACACGTCCCTTTTTTTACTATCACCACCCCCTTTTTGTTGTAATTCTGTTGCAGCTAATCTCTTGAAAAGTAAAACAAAAGAAGTTCTATGTGCCCATCTCGCGCACATGAATATGAACCCATTGAGGCAGAGACCCTGACTTACTTCACTTTACCTGAGGTTAGCCCTGTTAAGAGGAAAGAAGGATTGATGCATCCATTTCCCCTGCTGCCAGCCCTGAAGTGCTTGGCACACAGTAGAACCCCCACAGCAGTTTGCTGGCTAAAATTGATTCTGGGTTAATCAGATGAACGTGTTATACAGTAGGCTGACCTGCCTCTTCCCCTCCCACTCTGGGCAGTGACCCGCTTTGTGGCTGGTACATCATGATCCTGGCTCAGTTGTACTTCTAACGGGGGCACTATTTGCTTTGCTTAGTCCTTATTCAGATTCTCCCTTTGATCTCTGCTGCCTGCCCCAGCTGGATCCTACCATTGTTCTGCCCAGGGAGCCAGCATTCTCCCTCCCAAATGCAGGCCTTTCCCTGCCCTGTGTTCTGAGAATGGCACCTAAGGAATCTGTGGCAATGGGGACTGCCAGAATCGGACTGTGAGTGTGGCCTGTCAGTCCTTATGGGGTCCAGTCTGGACCAGCTACCTCCTTTCTGTCTGCTCACTCATTTCTTGTCATCTTGGAGAGCTTGTTCCTCAGCTGGATGGCAGGTGCCATGGACTGTGGATTGTAATCATGAGAGAGTCTGGATTAACCTTTTGACTAAAAATCTTCTATTCCAAGAAGTAAGGAGAGCAGTGATAATGTGCATGGGCCCTAGAGCCAGACTTCTGTGACCTTTTCTCTCTCTCTCTCTCTTTTTCTCTTTCTCTCTTTAAAGATTTATTTAGTTGAAATGTAAGAATGAGAGGAGAGAGAGAGAGAAGGAGAGAAAGAGATCTTCTGTCTACTGGTTGACTCCCCAAAAGCCCACAAACAGCCAGGGCTGGGTTAGGTCCGAGTCAGGAGCCATGAATTCCATTTTGATCTCCCACATGGGTGTCAGGGGCTCAAGTCCTTGGACCCAGATTGCATGGAATCTAATCTTGCTCTACCACTTGTCTGCTCTGATTAATGACCTCAGGCAAACAGGAATATTTTAGTGCCTCTTATACTTTAAAAATATATATATTTATTTACTTATTTTTTTATTGGAAAGACAGAGAGGAAGATTTTCCATCCTCTGGTTTACTCCCCAAGTGGCCACAATAGCCAGAGCTGAGCTGATCCAAAGCCAAGAGCCAGGAGCTTCCTCTAGGTCTCCCATGTGGGTGCAGGGTCCCAAGACTTTAGGTCGTCCTCTGCTGCTCTCCTAGATCACAGGCAGGGAGCTGGATGGGAAGTGGAGCCACCAGGGTACAAACTCGTGCCCATATGGGATCCAGGAGCCTGGAGTCTCCTCTAGGTCTCCCACATGGGTGCAGGGTCCCAAGGCTTAGGGCCATCCTTGACTGCTTTCCCAGGCTACAGGCAGGGAGCTGGATGGGAAGTGGAGCTGCAAGGATACAAACTGGCACCCATATGGGATCCAGGTGTGTGCAAGGTGAGGACTTAGCCACTAGGTTACTGCGCTGGGCTCCTCTCATGCTCTTGATGTCATTGAATTCCTATCATAGACTAGGGGCAATTCTAGAATGCCACAGAGGTAGCAGTCAATAAAACAAGAACGGGCTAATACACTTGAAATACTTAAAGCACTAACTAACGTATAATAAATACTGAGCAAAAATATGAATAGTCTGTTCCTCAAAATACAGCCATCCCGCTTTCCTGAGAGCATGCATTCTCAGGGATCACCTCTAGCAGCACCTGAAGGACCAGATCTTTCTGAGAGAGGAAGAGCTAACATCAGGTTCCAGATATGGCCTTAGATACAGGGCAGCACTGGTGGCAATGGCCTTTCATTTCTGGCGTTTTATTTTTGAGGTTGAATACATGAGCTGGGTAAAGATCACTCTGGAAAATTTATGAGTGTTTAGTTCCATAGAAAGCGAAGGAGGAAATGACCCTGGACTGCCTTGATTCTGCCCAACCCATTTGTACTGACAGCACAGCACCTACCCAGCTGTGTAAGAAGGATACTTAGGAAGGCTACAAGGTTTGAGCAGTATGAGCAGACAGCCTAGAGACATGAGCTGTAAGGAGGGAGATAAGTCTGTTTGCCTCCCCACTGCCAGGGCTCTCTGGCTATAGTGTAGAGGACCTTCTTTTCAGGGAAGAGGTGGCTTGGGAGTTGGAGAACTGAACCCAGGAAGGAGGGTGAGGGAGGGTGGATGTGGTGTGGCCTGAGAGTTTTACCTTCGCTGTCTCAGGTCATTCCTCATGGGGCATGCTGCCAAAGGGCTGTTGAGACTCCTAGCCTGATTCCTGGCAGGAGGTAAAGTCTCAGCTCAAGGCTCGTGAGTCATTGCCTGTGGTTTACAGTGAAAGTCCAAGCATGATATGGTCTTTATGGGGGGTAGGGTTGGATGTATGTTGTAACATACATTTCCTGGGCAACAGTAAGTTCTCCGGCTATCACAACACTTAGGGAAGGATAGCTGTAATTCTGTCTGAGGCTCAGCACCTCCCTTCTAGTGTCTCCCACCTTCTCTCTGCTGCCCTCTCCCACAGGGGGTTCTCAGGAATGAATGCCCTGTTGCACAGAGAGGTGCCCTTGACATGAGCTGCAGGATTCTTGGGTTGTTTCCCGTGGGAGTTGTTCTTGGGGACCTGCTAACTTGGCTGGGACAGTGACAGTTGGCAGTGCATGCCAGGCTGCATAGGGACAGGGGAAGTCATTCCAGGCCTTTCCCAAGATTCTGAAGTGCAGCCAGGTTTGGGACTGCTGGACACCACATTCTGTCATTTCTAGTGCACTCTGTTCAGTCTTCAACCATGATTTCAGCTTGGTTCAGGCAAGTATATAAAACTAGACATAGCATTCTGTGTACTTTTAAAGTCATGGTTCATCCTTTGGTGAGGGGAACATGTAATATCATGCAATTGTAGCAGGGATTGTCAACCTTTTTCTCACTGCCATCTCCCTAAGGAAACTTCTAAGACATTTATTTTCCCTAGTGACTCTTGCTCAGGAAATTGTAAGCTGTATACACAGCTATATACCAAAAGTCTATTTTTGTATTATTTGTATAGCTAGCTAAGTGTGTTTATCCCTCAAGAATCAGTTTCCAGCCTCTTGGGGGAAGCATCATTCCCATGATAAGTGTTTGAATCAGCACAATACAATAGAACCACAGTGGGGAGTCGGGAATGGCAGGTGAGCCTCCAGAGCTTTGTCACCCTTGTTTCCTCTGACTGTGATCACAGTGTCATGATTTGCCTTTTGGGTCTCTCCACCTGGCACCTCCATTTTGTTCTTTCTCTATCCTAGATTTTTTGGGGCTTTTTTTCATCTAGAGTATGGAAATTAGGGAGTAGTTTTCATTAAAACTAGTCTTCTGTGCAACTTAGGGAAGATGATGTTGTACACCAGCCCCCCTAGATGTCATTCCTTTGGAAGAAAGAGCCTGTAAACCTATGGAATATTCACAGCAAGACATTAAGGACCCAAAGACCAAGAGGGAGTAAGGATGTATGCTGGAGCTGCTGATCAGAGTTGAGCCGAGGAAGTCTGGTTTTTTTTTAAAGATTTATTCATTTTATTACAGCCAGATATACACAGAGGAGGAGAGACAGAGAGGAAGATCTTCCGTCCGATGATTCACTCCCCAAGTGAGCCGCAACGGGCCGATGCGCGCCAATCCGAAGCCGGGAACCTGGAACCTCTTCCGGGTCTCCCACGCGGGTGCAGGGTCCCAATGCATTGGGCTGTCCTCAACTGCTTTCCCAGGCCACCAGCAGGGAGCTGGATGGGAAGTGGAGCTGCCGGGATTAGAACCGGCGCCCATATGGGATCCCGGGGCGTTCAAGGCGAGGACTTTAGCCACTAGGCCACGCCGCCGGGCCCAAGGAAGTCTTGATGTTAATCCCAGGAGGCTTGGCTGTGATCTTCTCTCTTAGCTGTAACCCAGTTGGGAACCATTAGAGTTCTGATGGCAGGCTATCAGAGCCCTTTTCTTTGGTCAGACAGAATAAGCAAAGACTGGGTCTCCTCTCTCTGTAGAAACTGTCAGAGGCCTGCAGTGTTGGTGATGGAAGGTCCTTTGTCCTGAGTCTGCAGAGTCTTTACCTGGCAGTCACCAAGCAAGAGGTACAGAGGGGACAGAAGCCTCAAGGCACAGGTGAGTAGTCCCTGAGGTCTCTGAGAAGTGTTGATGAATGAAAGCAAAGTAACATTTTCCATTTATTTCTCATTGGCACTAGCTACTTTTCAAAGGTATGGATTTTTAGCCTGGTAACTATCAAATGTGACAGTGCAGATATGGAACATTTTTATCATGGCCAGGAGTTCTAAGTACTCAGAAGATTTAGCAAGAGGGGTAGATATTATAGTGTAGCTGGTCAAGCTACTACATAGGATGGCCACATCTCACATTGGAATGCCTGGTTTAAGTCCTGGCTCCTCTACATTTGATCCAATTCCTGTTAATGCCACACCCTAGAGGGCAGCAGGTGATTGCTCACATACTTGGGTCTCTGCCACCCACATGGGAGACCCAGATGAAGCATTCAGCTTTTACCTGGTTCATCCCCAGCTCTACTGTGTGCATTTGGGGAGTGAACCAGTGGGTGAAAGGTCAAGAATACTCTCTCTCTCACTCTTTTGCTCTTGCTCTTGCTCTTGTTCTTGTTGTCTCACTCTCGCTGTTGCTCTGCCTTTCAAATAGCTGGATGGGAAAAAGGAAGAGGAAGAAGGTTAGCAAGAGGACTAGGAGAAAGTTGAATTTCCATACTCAAGACATGTCAGGGAATGAAGTATAGGAGAACAGTTGGTTATTTTCAGTCAAGGAAACTCTTACCCTGGTTGCTGAAAGTGGGCCAGGGCAGTCTTTGTGGTAGAAACAGGACTTTCTGGAAGCCAGCTGAAGATTGAACTGGGGGCTCCTTCTGGCTGTTTATGTGTTGATACCAAAGCCTGATCCTTAGCAGCTGCTTAGGGAATCCAAATGTCTCCCTGATAGGAAGAAGGCATTCATCACTATCTTCTCTTGATCTTTTTTATTTTAGCAGATCTGCTGACCTCAAGCAGTGCCACCATACAAACTGCTGACAACCAACTTGTGGATCAGCCAGAACAGCCAGTCGTCTCAGCAGCAGCCCTTTCAGGGCCTGAGAAAGAGCCCGCTGTGAGTCCCGAGCAGCTTCCTGAGTGATGTTCTGGGCAATGGAAGAGTGGGCACCCATCATCCCAAGCTGGAAGCCCCTGGCACTGCCCCCCATGGACAGTCTCAGCCATGTTGAGGGCTGTGTATAACCAGGCTTCCCATCCGGGCCTGTGTGGAGGGAGAGTCCTCCTTGCCGTCTGCTTTCAGCAGCCCTCATCCTTGGCTCCTAAGTCACCTTGTCCCATCTCCAGTGACAGTGTGTGAGGAGGAGGGGTACACACATCACTCCTCAGAGTCTTATATTCACTGCATGACACAAAGCTCAAAACACATGTCCGCCACCTGCAGAGGCCTCTTCTTCTCAGCAGTGGCCCTGAGAAGTGGAAGGTTCCTTTCCTGAATTAAGTGGTGCTGATTCAAAACCCCTCTTGGGATAGGCATGTGGCATGGCAGTTAAAACTCCACTTGGGACACCTGTTCAAGTCCTGGCTCCTTTGCCTCAGATCCAGTTTCCTGCCCACATGCACGCTGGGAGGCAGCAAATGACAGCTCAGGTGCCACCTATGTGGAAAACCCAACTTAAGTTCCTGGTCCCTGGTTGTGGCTTGACTCAGCCCAGGCTATTATAGGCATTTGGGCAGTGAACTAGCAAAAAATCTTTTTCTGACTGAAAATAATTTAAAAAATTGTTAAACTCCGTTCACTTAAGTTTGTTTGATTGGTTTTCCCTAGGTTATTTCAACCTCTTCTCAGAGACCTCAGCTATCAAAAGCCAAGAGGAAGAAGCCAAGGGGACTCTTCGATTAACCTGTCCCAACTGCTGGGGATGGCCTTAGAAAGGAGCTAGCCTGGCAGCAGAATCCCTGAGACAGAGTCCTGGACAAGCAAGCTGAAATCCATGGCCCCTAGCTACTTGATGGGAGGGGCTGCAAAGGCAACAGGAGCATGGCTCTCACCCATGGGGCACTGTCCTTGCCTGGTCTAGTGGAGACCAGTCTCTGGGCATCTTGCATTTGCTTTTGATGGAGTTTCTCTACCAGGACCCAGCTAGAGAACGAAGCAGTAGAAAGGCACAGAAAGTCTGCCTTGCCAGGTTCTCCCCAGGGACCCACCTGACTTCTTGGCAGAGAATAAAGCACACTCTCTTGGACTGCCCTGCCTTTGCCAGGACCTGTCTCTGTGGCCATACACCTTACCTGGCCTCCCTGGGTCCCCCACCTCATGGCTGCCCCTGGGTGCAGTTGGCATCCTCTGTCCAGCTCCAAAGCCTGCATCTGGACATTTTGATCTCAGGATCCTTGTCTGTGGTGGGCATAGGACAAGAAACTAAGCTGGTGTTCTCCTGGGCCAAGCCTGGGTGTTTCTCTGTGACCAAGACACAGACAACATGTGAAGCCACAAGGAGGGACTGAAATAACAAAGAGCTTCGAGGTCTGGGGCCGTGGGAGGTTCCAGCTGGGGGCGGGTGGTGGGGGGCAGCAGGAGGCAGGGGGAGAAAGAGGCAGGGGAGGTAGGCTGCTTCCTCCTTCTCCACTGTACTTTAAATAACCCTGTAACTACCCAGCTAGGAAAGCTAGGATGACAGAGAACAGGAAATGACTGGGGGGTTCCCTGGGACGACAGAATTGGTCCATAGAACTCAGAGCGTCAAGCAGGAAAAAGGGTGCAGATTAAGGGCAATCAGTAGAGTCTGAGGCAAGTAGAAAGTTCTTCATCACTCCACAATTGGCCAAGTCCCAGGCTTCACTGCCAGGTTTTCCTTTCTTTTTTTTTAAAGATTTATTCATTTTATTACAGCCAGATATATACAGAGGAGAGACAGAGAGGAAGATCTTCCGTCCGATGATTCACTCCCCAAGTGAGCCGCAACGGGCCGATGCGCGCCGATCCGAAGCCGGGAACCTGGAACCTCTTCCGGGTCTCCCACGCGGGTGCAGTGTCCCAAAGCATTGGGCCGTCCTCAACTGCTTTCCCAGGCCACAAGCAGGGAGCTGGATGGGAAGTGGAGCAGCCGGGATTAGAACCGGCGCCCATATGGGATCCCGGGGCTTTCAAGGCGAGGACTTTAGCCGCTAGGCCACGCCGCCGGGCCCAGGTTTTCCTTTCTTGATAAGACCACCTGAAGAGCCGTTTGTTGCCCAGCAAGTTAAGCTGCCATCTGTGCCAGTGACATTCCCGTATAGATGCTGATTTGAATCCTGGCTGCTATTCTGCTGATCCAGTTCCCTGCTTCTTAGTCTGGGAAAGCAGCAAAAATGGCCCAAGTACTTGGATCTCTGCCACCTGTGTGGAATACCCATGTGGAGTTCCCAGCTCCCAGCTCTGCCTGGCTCAGCCCTGGCCGTATGACTAGGAAGTGAACCAGCAGTTAGGAGCACATTTTTGCTCGCTCTGTCTCTGTCTTCCTCAATCTGTGTCACTCCACCTTTCAAATCAATCAGTAAGAATATCACTTAAAAAAAAAAAAAACACTGAAATTGTCCATTGATGAGAACAGAACAAAAGTAGAGTTCAGAGGTTCACTAAGAGCTGTCAGGTGCCTCTGATGATTCTGTCCCCTCCAGTGGGAGCTGTTTCTGTCCTAATGTCAAGTCACAGTGAGATCACTATCCAAGCCACAATGAAAACATTTTATAATAATGTGACACTTACTGAGCAGCTTCTGTAGAGCAGGCCCTCTGGTTGGAGCCTGGTGTTGAATCCTCACAGCATGACATGTAGAAGATACTGTTAACTCCCCTGGCAGTGAAGTCTTTGGTTCTGGGACTTATCAAAGGTCCCATAGTAATAACAGCCAGGATTCAAACCTAGTTGGCCTAGTACTCTACAACAGTGTTCTCCACCTAACCTGGGAATACTTTCTTTTTGTTCCTTTTTTAAATTTTTTTTTAATTTTTGAAAGATTTATTTATATTCTTATTGGGAAGGCAGATTTAGAGAGACAGAGGACAGCTAGAGTGAGATCTTCCATCTGCTGGTTCATTCCCCTAATGGCCCCAACAGTAGGAGCTGAGTTGACCTGAAACCAAGAGCCAGGGGCTTCCTCTGGGTCTCCCACGTGGGTTCAGGGGCCCAAGAACTAGGGCCATCCCATACAGTTCCCAGACACACTAGCAGGGAGCTCAGTCAGAAGCGAAACATCCAGGACTCACACCAGCATCCATGTGGGATGCTGGCCCTGCAGACCGAAGCTTAGCTGACAGGGAACACTCGCCAGGAGAGATGTTAAATCCCTCTTTCTGGTCTGCCACTGTAACCATCCTTTTCCTCCTACCCTGCACCTTACCATGGTTGCTCAGCTCACTATGAACTCCCTGAGGCTCCTAGGATTTCCTTTCGACCATTTCCTGCCTCCCCCTTGAGTGTTTTACCTCGGGCCACAGAGCCCCCGCCCCCGGGGCGCTCACAGTTGGTGGTTCAGTCCACTCAGATTGTTTTTAGTTTCCTTGAGACCTGATGCCCACTGCCGTGTTTCCACATCTCCAAGGCATGGGACCAGAACGGCTTCTCCAGGAAGCTGGGAGATAACATAGCCCTTCACCGAGGAGGGTCCTTCCTGAGTTGTCAGAGCATGGTCTTGAGGGCACATCTCATTGGGGGACCAGAGAGATGCCTGTAAACCCTCCAAGGCTGTAAGGAAAAATCCAAAGAGTGCAACTTTGGATAGTGTGTAACTTTGGAGAAAAAGTTAAGCCCCAGCATGCCTGGTAACCAGCATGGCCCCTTTATTCCCAGAGGTTGCTGCTTCTGTGGGGGAGTTGTTGAAATGCAGCCTTAGAGACTCTGCAGCCGTGGCCCTGACTGGGGTACCCGTGCCCTTGAGCCCTCACCACCCCCCCAGAGCCCGGGGTGATGGCAGAGACACATGCATCTCAGGCCACACTGAGGAAATCCCCACATTGACAAATTGGCCTGATCAGGCTGTATTCCAGCCCTGCCCCTTGGCTTGGGCCCCTCCCTGAGGCCCCCAGCCTGGCCCAACCCCCTTCCCCCCCAGTCCTCAGGCACATAAAAGGGTCGAATTCTCGTGGCTGCTCCATAAATTTTATTCCGTAAATATTAGTTTTCCCTGTGTTTAATAAAGCAGTGGCCCACCTCCCCGCCTACCCACCCGCTCCCCGGGGCCGGGGCTGGGGCCAGGGCTGGCTGGTGGGAGAAGGGACTCTTTCAATTGCTTTGGAGTATTTTTAGCAAAAAAAATAATATAAGGTGGTTTACACGAGCAAGCCAGCAAACCAGGAGCAGAGGTCTTGGGACCTCGAGGAAGTTCCTGCAGGAACTCGACCTAAAAAGTAGAGAAATAGCGCCACCTAGGTTGCAAGACCTACTTGGCCCTACAGGCCGCTCTGCCAGCTGGCAGGCAACACAAGCACGCTCTAGGCTATGGGAGGAATCCCTCATTGCTGGGCCGCCTCATGCCTCATGTGGGGTATAAATGGGGTGAGAGCACCTCACAGCAATCCTGGAACCTCGGAAATCCCACCAGGACCATTCTCTTCCCATCATCAAGCAGTTAGTTCTCTGGGTCAAGCAGTTTCCCCAAAAAAGCAGTGAAATTTCAGAAAAGGGAAGGGAGAAGGATGCTTTTCACTATGCCTTCCCTGAGTACAAAATTCTTAGGATACCCTTGTGCCCTGGACTGCAGAAGAATCTGGCCCAATAAGAGCTGCACCCTGGCCCACACCCCTGCCATCCCCACCCAGCCTGCTGCAATGTGCCCACAGGGAGCCCTAGGGGATGGAGCTGCTGCGAGCCTGTCCCTGGCTCATACAGTCTGCTTTTGCACCCTTCTCTGCCCCAGTTCTCACCTTCCCCTCTTAGCACCTGCATTCTCTCTATGAAGCAGTAGGGTAAGTGGGGGACTGGCTGTGCTTCTAGTGCTCCTGGAAGTGGTCACCTTCTGGACACTCAGTTAGGGACATTTTCTTCTCACCACTTTTACCTTTCCCTCATTTTCTCCTCCTTATAAGAGTAGAAGGATTTGTGGCAAAAGAATTCAGAAGAAGCCTAACTCTTTTTAATCAACTCCTCCTCGTGACTTGGCAAGCACAGATCACCTGTGCTGCCCAGCCCTCACTGTGCTGTGTGAATGTAATCGGTGTTAACAGACACGTGTCCTGTGCACTTGTTGGTAGCCATCCCTCCATCGATTTGATTATGTTGTTTGAGGCCACTGATTTGAGTCCATATCACAGTCGTGGTATTACACTACTAAAGAAGAGTTGGCTTTATCTTAACTGGGTTTTGATAACAACCAGGCTAGGTTTTTCCAAGTTGTGTGCTGAAGGAGACACTAAAAAGACCTCAGGCCCTGGGTACCCTAATTCCCATGTGTGGAACCCACAAGTCCTGAATGTACGCTGGCAAACTTCTAATAGATTATAGGAGACCCTATAGACACAGGAAAAAAAATACAGAAAGAGAAGAGAGCTCATGTTGTGGGGAGGGCACAGCAAAGGAGGGGCTTCCTTTGATTGCTAGCACCCTTGAGAGATGCTGTAGGATTGACCAAAGTTCCTTCCTGACTTGTTGGCTGGAGCCCCAGAGGGTCTTGTGTTGGGTAAGTTGGGGGGGAGCACCTGAGGTAGTCTGTCCATGTGTAGGGACAAGGGAACCTGCATTTGAGGCACTTGGAAGTGGGTTCCCCCATCTTTGGTTGCAGAACACTTTCAGGGAGGGCACTTTTCCCTCTCCTGTGCCATTGTTCTTGGGGGGTCCCCAATGTGGCTGCTAAGCTCTAGGGCTTCATTTCTGCCCCCTGGCCTATGGAAAGCCCACTGGCAGCACCAAGGAATTGCAGCCAAGGCCCAATCACTCTTTCTGAGCTGTTCCTCACACTACCCACTGAGTGTCTCCTAGGAGCTTCATCCATAGCCCAGGCCCTCCAGGTGTGGGCCAGCTTCCCGGCACCCAGCTTTCAGAATCTGGGCCAGCCAACCAGGGGGAACCCGGAAATGACACTGGCCACATTCCAGGGTGTGGGGAGCACAGGGCCATTGACTCACCTGAGAAGATTGTGCCAGGGTGACTTGTCTCGCTGGGCCAAGGGCCAGCAGTTAAAGGAGCATGCCGTGCCACACTCTTCCTCCCTCCCCTTGCTTGGGGCCAAACACAGTAGCAGGCTTGGAATTGGGGAGTGGGCCTCAGGGGCTGCTGGGAGTCCCTTCTGAAATCTGGGTGTTGTATTTACTTTTTCATATTGGCAGCTGCAAGGGGAAGCCCATCCCAGCTTGGCATTGTTGTCTAACATGGTTAATCAGATCCTATAATCCCACTGTGGAAATATTGGGCCTCACTCAAAACAATAGAGACTGAGAATATTGTGGTTAAATTTCAACCAACTGCCTCCCTGGTGTGTTTGCCTAACCCCTACCCCCCTCTCCCCGGGCCAGAGTCCTCCCAGCTTTATGGACCCCTGATAGGATCCAGAGCCAGTCAGAAATCAGTGACAAGAGAGGGGAGAATGGAGTAGGGGAAGGGTGATCCTTTTGACTGGCACTCCATCCTGCCTTCCCTCTCCTACCCACCCCAGGCCTTGAAAGGTGAGCAAAAGAGGGTTGGAGCTGCTGGGAAACCCCACAGGGTGCGGGTTCCATTCAGGGACTGACCCTGAGACACAGCTGCTGAGAATCACGGGTGGGAATAAGATTCACTCATTCAAGACAGATAAACTCGCCCCACACGACAAGGAAAAGCCACCAACTTCATTTGCTGTTTCTACCTGGGGCTTCCAGGTCATGGCAGTGCCACTTGGTTCTATGTTACCTTTGGGAGGAAGGGGAAGGCAGCAGTGCGGGAAGCAGAGCTGGGAACAAAGGTTTTCTGTTACATTAGTAACCTATGATAGCAATATTAAAATTGATACTCTGAGAGTCCATGAAGGTTATCCGTGTGACCAAAGTTGTGGGGTTCTCTGGTGAAGAGGTAGTGTTCTTTGTGAATTCAATGTGGCAGGCTGATTTACATAATTAGGATGACAGATCCTGAAAGGAGGAGAAGCCACACAACCAACAGTGAACCAAAAAGAACAGAAGATGCAGCTTTGGGGACATTTAACACAGAGATCTGTTCAGCCAGGTTTCTCTGGCAGACACGAGCGCACCCAGCTCAGGAACATGCTTGGTGGTTCTGTACCCAGCATGCACTGGGTGCAGGTGGCAGCCACTGCCCTGAAAGGGTCACTGGTCAGTCAGATAAGTACCCTGAGGCCCCGGTCCCAGGACCGTGGACTGTTGAACCATCAGTGTTTGTGCTTTTTTTTTTTTTCTTCTCCCTAAGGATTTGAAGAATGAAAACTAGCAGGACTGTGCCAAACAAAACCTTATTTCCTTAATCCGTGCAAATAGGGTGGGGGCGGAGCAAGAGCAAGGAACACTGGGCCACGTTTCTCGTGGAAAGGTGCAATGTGCTGACTCAGGGATTAGCAGGGCTCCTGCAGGTCATTCCTCAAAGCCGTTCTGAAGCTGAGGTTGCGTGACGGCACTTGTGCTTCACATCAAAAGCAGCTCCTAGAAGCTGCTGTTTGGGCTGCTCAGAAATACCGCGAGTCATCAAATGGGACACCGCTATGAATGGGATCTGAAGGTGATGGGAAGCATCTTGGCTAACTTGCAATACAGCATGTGGAAAGCATTCCGTGGGATGGAAGAACCACATCAGAAGCCCCAGAGAATGGGCTATATTCCTGAACAGGTAGAAGTAAGAAGCAAAGGTAGTCAGTTAAACCTCATGTTATTCACAGCCTTGAGCTGCAAATGGAAAAATATTCCTGATCACTACAAAGAAGTTTGAAGGAATGGGACAAGTTTCTAGGAAATATGTTGGGAATGAGACAGGAAAACTTGTGTCCAACCAGAAACAGGAATCAGACAAGTGTGGAGTGCTCCCTAGCATCCAGTCCATCAAGGGTATGAAGCTCCTTACCAAACAGCTACACACACACAACAACAACAACAACAAAACCCTCTCTGCTTACAGTAAGCTGGCGGTGAGCCAGCATTGATGTTTAAAGGATGTTTAAAGGATGGTGTTTTCAAGTGTCTGGAATAGAAAGGGCTCTCCCTTTACAAGAAGCTTGTGTATTAAGGTCATCGTCTTACCTACTTTCACTGGGCTATGTTGTATCTTAATGTACCTGCCAATGGCTACATAAATATCTTAAAAATGCACATTATCTTTACTCTGAACTCTGTAAAAAATTAAAAAACAAAAAAACACCCATGTGGTCAGTAGGCAGAAAATCAAGCTCTCCCCTTCCATTTCTTCTAGCTTTATCTTCCTCCCAAGGGCCTCCTGGCTGTTTCTCCCAGCATGCCTTGCCTGGAGGGGCCTTTGCTCTGTGCAATTCCCCCTGCCCGGAGTGCCCTATCCCTACATAGGCGCTGCCAGATTTCTGTGGGATCTTCTCATACCTTCTTAATACCCCAGCCGTTCCTTACTGGAGCAGAGCCGTGGGCCTTCTCAGCTGGCACCCATGCTCTCAATCCTTTCACCCAGTCTTAACCTATTTTGTTCCTAGTCCTTATTTCTAAAGCCCTGTAATAAATCCTAGTCCTTCCTTAGGCCCTTCCAGCATATTGCATACATTATAATGTCTGCTTTTAGTACTTTGTTTCCCCCATTAGAACACACCTCTAGGAGAACAAGGATGTCTGGGGTGTTTTGTTGTTGTTGTCTCACATCCCGGGTACTTAGAATCATGTCTGGCACTTAAGAGGAGCTAAAAATTGTTTTGCTTCTCAGTGAATACACGAAAAAGCACACGCACACACACACACACCTGCTTGCAGTATTTGGGGGTGGCTTTAGCCCTCTGAGGGGACAACATGTTGTGGGGTAGGAATGGGGTTGAAAACCTTTTTGCTGGCTGTAGCTGCAGTGGAATGCATTCAGCATTTTACAGCGTCTAAGACCGTGTGTTTAGAAGCAAGTAATGGAGTGTGTTCTTACTTTCTTTGGCTAGAAATCCTCAGCCTCTATAGGATACCATCTCTCTACCAAGAGAGACCAGGCAAGAGAGAGTGGGTGGACAGAAAACTAACAGCGCGTCAGGAGGATAATCCCAGTTTTGGAACAGTAGTATCTCTTCAGGGAACATTCAGATTCTCTAGAAAGTAACTATGCCTCCTCAAATAGACACATTGGAACAGGATAGCTGGTAAACTTGTTACAATCTGTAAACAGAAGTGTGTTTGTCCCCATGCCGTTCCATCTGCAAATGTCTGTCTACAAAGATAAGAGTTTCCCACAACCTTTAGTTTTCCGACAGAGGAAAAACACTCTTTTTGAAAGTAATTCTACTGCCTTTTCCTACCTTTTCAAAGTCATCAAAGCAAGGTCTTTAATGCCCAAATCTCTCTGAAGTGCCTTGTAATGAGCTTATTGTCTGGGCAAAGGTAACTTGACATTCTCAATAGCTAGCTTTTAAGGCATTGTTAGTTTTGAGTGTCTCTAATTACATCTCACCACATGTTTTGGACTGATCCATGGTTTGGAAAGACAAGCATTTCTGCATATAGGTCAAACTTCATGGAGTCACTAACCTCTTCAAATCAAAACTGGAAGTCAGGATGATCCCAAACAGGGAACTGGTCAAACAGAATATGAGAGCTTAAAAGCCCCAACAAAAGGCAATGACTCTTGAAAGAGGAAAAACAGTCCCTTAGCTTTAGAAGTGAAAATGATTGACTTGGACCCAGGTCAACAACCTAGCATGCTTGCCCTGGGAGTCACTCTCTGAGAAACAGTGTTATTGCCGAGTCAAACCGGCCTGGATTTCAGCTCCCACTTCCTCACATATGAGCCCTGGGCCTCAGGGTCCTCATGACAAACCCAAGATGAAAGTGCCCCCTTAGTAGGGTTTGTGTGATGGCTTCATGGAGTGACAGGAGGGCTTCCACCTTCACCAGATCCCTTCTCCTGGCTCTTCACTAGGAGGGGCCATCCGCCTGGCTTGCACCCTTCTTTTTTTCTGTGGCTCCTCCTCCTCCTTGTCTATCATTCCTTTTGCTCCTTCAAAACTGATTCAATTCCAAGAAATCTAACCTCAGGTTAGTCATTTAACAACCCCACATTTTCCTGGGCCGAATTTGCCTCTTCTATCAACCTATCTGACTTATAAACATTATTCCACACTCATTCACGAACAGCTCTTGTTCTTTTGGAATTGTGCTTCACTTTCCAGATTTGTCTTAAGGAAGAGCAGTGAATGCCTTGGACTCAGCTGCTTGCATTTGCTATCCTTCCATATCTTGGTCCTGGATGCTCCCTACTGGATGAGGGACCTCCTGATTACCACTGCCATCCAGGGGCACACAGTGAGCATCCTGATGAATGGAAGGAATCACAGGACCATCACTACCCTGAGTCAGCTCAGCAGAGGACAGGATTGAACGACACACTCAGCTATTGCACTTGAACACTTGGGTTTTGAACCCTCTCAACAACCCTATGAAATAGCTGTTATTATTTTCCTAGTACAGGTGAGAAAACAAATTCAGAGAAGTGAAATGACTTTCCCAAAGTCACATGAGTAGAAGGTAGCAAAAACCGTGCTCAGGCATGGGTCTGTCCCCTCCAGACTCTACGGCTTCCACTGAACCAGGACTGCTGAACAATGACTCCCAAGTGGACATTTGACCAACTGCATTCCTCAAACATGCCTGACTGTGGCTCAGCACTCTTGGATTTAGAACTGGATTGATCTAGTCAAGTGGTAGGATTAGGAGAAAACAGACTAGGTGACTAAAGAAGTATAGATCTATGCAGAATGCAGTGGAAAAGAAAATGGGACCACAAGATAGGTTCAATTTTTTTTTTTTTGTATTTGAAATAAAGCATATGAAGGATCTTCAAAAAGTACATAAAAATGTATATTCTGAAAAAAACACGGCATGGTTTCAAAATTCTTTGCACCAAAATAAACCTATCTTTTAGTTCCATTTTTGAAAACCTTTTTGAAGAATTCATATGCACGTGAGTTTACATTACATGCTATGGATATAATATATATGATGTGCTTACTATGTACTATAAGGGCTACGTGGTTATACTTTAGTGTTAAGCTAAGATTGACTCTATATACTCATATGGTAGTCTACCAAACAAATGGTTCCATGATCACATTTCATGGTTGTATTTTCTTCCCTTTTCAACTTTCATTTTTATAAGTGGGAAAACAAGAATCACTTTATCCAAAGAAATAGGATATTCCTTGTTCTTTGTAAAACAATTATTTGAGGAGTGGAAAGGATCTAAAGGCTATAGAAGAAGATGATTCCATCTGCAGGCCAGGACTGACCTAAGAGGCACCTGATGAGGATTTGTCTCTGCTGCTCTGTCCTATTGCTGAGCCCAGGGCACACCCGGGCCCTTCATGCCTCCAGGGTGGCACACTTCAGTTCCCCCATTTTGCGGCTTGTAGAACTCATCAGCAACCTGGAAAAGAGTCAGGCTTTCCCTTAATGGGTCTAAGGTACTGGCCCCATGTGTACTGAACAGCTAAAAACCTAGGCACCCCAGGAATGATCAAGGGTCTTGGCACCTAAACTGGTTAAAGTTGCTCAAGTGGCCCTTGTGGTTCAGTGAGTTAAGCTTCCACTTGGGACACACACATTCCTATTTCTACAGAACTGGTTCAAGTCCTGGCTCTTGTGGGCTTCCAGCCCAGCTTCCTGCTAATGCACCTGGGAGGTAGTGGATGATGGCTCAAGTCCTGGGGTTCCTGCTACCCACAGCAGAAAATCACACAGAGCTCCTAGTTTCTACCTTTTGGCTTCAGCCTGGCTTACCCCGGTAGCTGCTGGCATCCAGAAGTGAACCAAAGGTGGAAGATATTTGCTTCTCACTTTCTTTGCCACTTTGAAATCAATATTTTTTTGAAGTGCTCTACTCACTGCTATAAAACTGTGCCCTAATCTCTGCCTACTGCTCCCTCTCCCTCCACCGCAGGAGCCTGAACTGAGGCTGAGCTCTGAGACTTGGGTTCTGCAGTACCCTTGCGTCATGAAAAAAGAATAGCTTTGGAGCATAAAAACTCCAGGATTGAGGCAAACACGGTGGCTCACCCGGGTAATCATCAATCCACAGAACTGGCATTCCATAGGAATACAGGTTCGAGCTCCAGCTACTCCATTTCCAATCCAGCTCCCTGCTTATGGCTTGGGAAAGCAGCAGAGGATGGCTCAAGTCCTTAACCTCTCTCTTGGAGACCCAGAGGAAGCTCCTGGCTTCATATTAGCTCAGCTCTGATCATTGATGGAAGATCTCTCTCTCTCTCTCCCTCTCTCTGTAAATCTACCTTTCTAATAAAAATAAATAAATCTTTTAAAAAAAAGGGGGGGGATGGTGCTCAGTGTGGTAGCCTAGTGGCTAAAGCCCTTGCCTTGCATGTGCCAGGATCCCAATATAGGCACTGGTTCATGTCCCGGCTGCTCCCTGCCTGTGGCCTGGGAAAGCAATAGAGAATGGCCCAAAGCTTTGGGACCCTGCACGCATGGAAGAAGCTCCTGGCTGCTGGCTTCAGATTGGCTCACTCTGTCCATTGTGGATACCTGGGGAGTGAACCAGTGGATAGATGATCCTTCTCTTTGTATCTCCTTTTCTCTGTATATGACTTTCCAGTAAAAACAAACAAACAAATAAATAAATAAATAAATAAATAACTTAAAAAAACACTCTAGAGGTTCAAATTTTAGCTGTGAGGCTACAGGCATATGATACCACTTCTAATGTTGAAAGCTGGGATTTGTCAAATGAGAATAATAGCTGCTACTCACGGAGTGGCATTGTGGGAATTTTATTAATTGTGTCAAGCACCTGGCAGAGATGAAAGATGTGGTGCATGTTGACCTGCATCTGCTTCTGCCAGAATGTACACTGACCACTGCCTGGCAGAGCGGAGTCTCAGTGAAGATCAGGGAGGGAGGTGACACTGCGCCAGCCATTCTGCTTTGACGCTGCTCAGACCTTCACTGGACTTGTATTTGACACTAAGGAGTGGCAAGGAAAATGGCAGAGATCATAAATGGCTACCAAGGAGAATCGGAATCTTACAGTTTTCTCTCAGAGAAAAGCAGATTGAAAGTGAACTGTACGTGGGACATCAGGCAAGACAATGGCCCTAATTGTTGAGGTCAAGAGAAAAAGGGGGTGATAGTGGTGGTTGAATTTGCATTAAAGAGGAGGGCCCGGCGGCATGGCCTAGCGGCTAAAGTCCTCGCCTTGAACGCCCCGGGATCCCATATGGGCGCTGATTCTAATCCTGGCAGCTCCACTTCCCATCCAGCTCCCTGCTTGTGGCCTGGAAAAGCAGTCGAGGACGGCCCAATGCATTGGGACCCTGCACCCGTGTGGGAGACCTGGAAGAGGTCCCTGGTTCCCGGCTTTGGATTGGCGCGCACCGGCCCGTTGCGGCTCACTTCGGGAATGAAACATCGGATGGAAGATCTTCCTCTCTCTCTCTCCTCCTCTCTGTATATCTGGCTTTCCAATAATAATAAATCTTTTTTTAAAAAAAGAATTTGCATTAAAGAGGAAAGGAGGAAGACGGCACCCCTGTTTGGTCTGGACTTGCCAGAAGGGTCTGCCCTAGACACCTGAAGCGGGTCGGGAGCAGAGGTAGAGTGGTCGATGAGAAGCATGCAAGGAGAGTTCTGAAACCTTGGAAAACACCACTGGTAGCACCTTGGAAATACTAATCTATGACTAGGAAACAAGGGAGCCAAATGCTAAGGGAGGGCAGAAGGGTAGCGAGACAGCGAGCTTCAGCCAGGAGTGGAGGCCATCCCACCACTCCACACCACCAGAGAGTTGAGGGGAGCCATCCAAAATCTCCTCCGGTGAGCCCCATCTCCTTTTCAGCAGCCAGGACTGCAACTGAACCGTCCTGCTTGCCCCTTCTAGTCTTATTTGTGGTGACAAAACTAATCCAGTCTGGGAAAAGCTGCCTCAGTCCAAATCCAGGGATGCTGAATGGCTGAGCCCTGTGCAGACCAAAGGTCTCTGCACCTGCACATGGGAAAGTCAGGCCCAGGGCAGACCACCCATGTATGCGTGTGTGTGTGTGTAGGGGGCGGGCTCCTGGCTTCTCAGCCAGCAGCAAGTTAACAGCTCTCAGCTTCAACGTCTTCCTGTGTAAAATGGGGATCTTGATAGCTCATGCAACTGTTGTGAGTATAAATTGGACAAAGTGAGTGGGACTCTAAGTATCATAGTATCTAAAAGCTGCCTCAGGCCAAATACATAAGCACTAATACAGTGGCACCTGTTAATACCGGAACAATGAGAGTTTTCCCAGCCTCATGATTTCTCATACTTTTGTTCCTGACTTTACTGAATATGTAGAATCCGTTTCAACCAAAGTGGATGGCGTGCCATGGTGAGGGTGGTGGTTTTTGTCTGCTGTCTTTTTCCTGTTTGGGTCGATTGGATCCTAATTCGCTCAGCGTTCTTGATTGTCCTGAATTAGGATTTTCCTTTATCGAAATGAATAGCCAATGGTTTCTTCTCTGACTGCCTTCCCATATTCTCTACCTTAGCTTTTTACCTGAGAAGATTCCCTGTAAGAGTGATTATTTGGCACTTCGGGTGCTGGTGGTTTTGCGTCACTTTGACTTTCTTAGCAAGTCCGGCTAAGTGGGGGAGATCTGGACTGTTCCCGTGTCAATGGGTTGTCCCGGCGGCTCCTCCACGTTCCGTGGATACTCCCTGCATTATTAGCCCTGCTGGCCTGCCTCTTGGCCTTGTCTTGCCTGTGCAGCTTCTTCCCTCTGGTTTCCATGCCTATTGCCCACTCAGATCCCTTGTCTGACTCTTAGGAAGGTTGCTTTACCCACTCCCAGTTTCACACCGCGCGGGCCGTGGGATGCGAAACGGGCTGACACGAAACTGAGTCCCGCCAAACTGAGGGCACGTTGCCCTGCAGGGTGGGGCACCAGGTTACCAGCGGCCTCCTGCCTTTTGGGCTTGCTACCCCTCAGGGGACACCGTGGGCGGTTGTGCGGTCCAGCCACTGTTCTCCGCCCCCCAACCCTTTCCTTGCATCCGGCCGCGCCGTGGGTTGCGGTCTCTGTGGGGGTGGCAGCTCCTGTCCAGGAGGTTTGCGCCTGACGGGGCACCCCCGGAGCCACGAGAAGCGGGGACGTGGGGGTGAAGCTCGTCCGATCTGGGAGGGAGACCTCAGGCAGCGCGTGGGGGCGCAGAGGGCAGCGGGCGGGCGGATGCGCGGCTGAGACGCGAGCTGGACCAGCGGCGGGGCCGCCCGCCCGAGGGGGAGGAGGCTGGGCTGCCCTTGCCGCAGGTTCGCTGTCGGGCGCACAGGAGGCAGGGACATGGGTAGGGTGCGGTCTGCGCGGGGCTGGAGCCCGGATCTCTTCCATTTCCCCTCTCACTCGGCCCCGAGCTGCGCCACGAACGGCAGCAGCTCCTGCTCCGCCCGAGCCGCCTGACCGCCGGGCCGGGGTGCTAACCGCGGAGCCCTCCAGCCCGCCGGCCCGGCCAGCCCAGCCCAGCCCGGCGGCCCGCAGCCCCGCCGCCCGCCGCCCCCCGCCGCTGCCGCGTTGCCAAAACAAACGGGCCGGCCTATTTATTGGCGGCCGGCGAGCCGGGCAGCTCACAGTCGAGGCGCCGAGGGGGACAGCGCACCGCCACCAGCCTGGGCCCCGGGCCCCTGCCCCGCACCTGAGTCCCACCGGCCGTGCGCCGCGCCCCGCCGCCCATGGCGCCCCAGCCAGGAGCCCTCCGGAGCCACCCGGACGTCTGAGTTCCCCCCAGCAGAGCGCGCCCGTCGACCCGCCTACCCATTAGCCCTCTTAGGCGCTCGAGCCCCCCGTCGCTTTCCCGGGCTCTTTCCGGCCATGTCTCCCGCCCGGCTCCGGCCCCGGCCCCGATTGCGGTTCTGCCTTCTCCTGCTGCTGCTGCTGGTGCCGGCGGCGCGGGGCTGCGGGCCGGGCCGGGTGGTGGGTAGCCGCCGGCGGCCGCCGCGCAAACTTGTGCCACTCGCTTACAAGCAGTTCAGCCCCAACGTGCCTGAGAAGACGCTGGGCGCCAGCGGTCGCTATGAAGGCAAGATCGCGCGCAGCTCGGAGCGCTTCAAGGAGCTCACTCCCAATTACAACCCCGACATCATCTTCAAAGACGAGGAAAACACCGGCGCCGACCGCCTCATGACCCAGGTGAGCGCGATCCGCCCTACCGGCGCGCCGCCGCCGGAGCACCGCCACCTGCCCAGCCCTACCCGCCCCCCTGGCACCTTCTCTCCGCTGCCAGGCACGCCCCCTGGCACCTGCCCCCTCTCGCCAAACCCGGCCGCCTCCTATCCGAGACACTTAGGGGAGCTGGGCCAAGGGTCCGGGCGGGAAGGTCGGGCATCCCTGAGTCGGCCTGGGTGCGTGAGAAGAGAGGCCACAGCTCTGCGAGTTGGCGGCCGCACCTCGGCCCCAGAGTGCTGGCGGCTCAGGCCAGACGCTGCGCCCGGAGCTACCTCGACCCGGCTGACTTCTATGCCCTCGGAGCCCAAAGCTGGCGCTCCCAGCTTAACCCTCCTCGAGGCTGCGTCCGTTTCAGATCGAAGCCCTACGGCACCCTGGAGGTCGAACGGCCCCCACGCGCGCTGTTGATCCTGCCTGGGGGTGGGATTAGGGAATAGTCGAGAACTGAGCCAGAGGCGGAGGTGGAGAGGAAACCCCGCCGGGCGAGCCCACGTGTCTGTCCCCAAGCAGAGCGGCGCGGTTGCGGTTGAAGGGTGGGGCTCTGGGACCAAACCTGGGGCACCCCTGGTTTTAGCGATGGGTCGGGAAGCACTGGAAGAGGAGGCAGGGGTGGCGAAAAAAGCAGTTAGGCAGAGCCGCGATTCTGGGCCCTGCGCTCTGGGTGGGCAGGACTCAGCGCTGCGCCAGTCGCAGGGACACACACTCGCTTCCCACAACGCGGTGCGCGACCAGTGAGACCCGCACGGATTCCTTCGTCTGGGGCCTCCCGCGGCTCTCTAGGTGCCTTCGGAAGAGCGGCTAGATCACGACCTTCAGCTTGCGCCCTGGCGCCGGGGCTGGCCTGCGGCTGGTGTCTCGGGGCCGAAGGTTGGCTGGTGGCCGGGCCGGGCCGGGCGCCTAGGAATGCAGATAAGGATCCGGGCCACGGGCTGGGCAATCATTGACAGCCAGTGAGCGCCCAGGCTGTGGACCCGGGGAGGGTAGCGGTGGGGGAAATGAAGTGGAGAATAGGGCAGGCAGGGCAGACGGAGGTGGGGGCTGCACGCCGCGCCACAAAGCCTCGGAAAAAGCACGCGGAGCTCCCTCCCTGGGCCAGGAGCTCTCCTGGCCAGGCCATGGGGCCTGCCTGGGGAAGGACCTACCGGCTTCGGGTGGAAGGCGCTGTGGACTCCCGGGAAGCCGAGTCCAAGGGTTTTGTGGGGCCCGCGCTGCACGGGTGTGGGGGTGAGACAAGGACTACGCACATTTGGCAGGGGCCATCACGGAGGATGCGTGAGATCCCCTGCTGACCCAAAACATAGCCTTTGCGTGCCTCTTTCTGCAGTTAGCTGCATGGTCCCTTAGTTGCTCGGACCCAGGCGACACGAGGTGGCAATGACGAGGGTCCTCTCTGGTCTTTGCCTTTGCCGTTATCTCTAACCCCACTCCCAGTGAGGAAGATCGTGGAGACCTGAGGGAAACTCGGTTTACCGAGTCAGGGCGCTCTCCTACCGGCGCTGCGCACTGGCGGAGAGGGACATTATGAGCGGGCTACCTCCATCCCAAGAAACACACCTTGGAGATAGCCCAGGCACTAGCCCACAAGCTTCTGTGCATCTTGCTTGCTGCGAGTGCTGGTGCAGGAGGGCTTGGGATCATGAGATAGTTCCAGCAGAAATGCTCCCCAGGTCGCTACCCTCCTCCAACACGTGCTCGCCCGCCGCCCAGGCGCCCTGCACCTGCCGTGCCTCCGGGGTCCACGGCCCTCGGACCTCAGCCCTGAGGCTGCGGTGACACCTACTGGGCACCGCGGGCTTTGCATGCCTCTTAGGCCAGCCGCAGGCGTTTGGCCGGGCGAACATGGCTTCACGCCCAGTCTCTGGGAAGTCTTGATTCCTGGCAAGAGTCAAGGACCAAGCCCCGGGAGGGTTAGCCTCACTGTGAGATGGAGTGGCCGATACCTGGAGGGAGAGCTAGAAAGCATGGGAGGGAAAGGATGTTCCACCTAATAGAGAAGGCTGCCCTGAGGTTGCACTATGTGCGCCCTACGCGCAGCACCACTGTGCGCCGCGGGTCAGGAGGCGGGGAGGCACCTGGATGCTAGAACCCCTAAGTTCCTAAGGAGACGGGAAAGAGTACCCCTCTGTCACGGCCATACGTGCGGATGGGGAGTGCGGGTGAAGCTCAGTCGGTCCCTTCCCTTTAACTTCCCTCCCGCAGCGCTGCAAGGACCGCCTGAATTCACTGGCCATCTCAGTGATGAACCAGTGGCCTGGCGTGAAATTGCGGGTGACAGAAGGCTGGGACGAGGATGGCCACCACTCGGAGGAGTCCTTGCATTACGAGGGCCGCGCCGTGGACATCACCACGTCGGACCGCGACCGCAATAAGTACGGACTGCTTGCGCGCTTGGCGGTGGAGGCCGGCTTCGATTGGGTGTATTACGAATCCAAGGCCCACGTGCATTGCTCGGTCAAGTCCGGTGAGCTGCCGCCAGGGGGCTGGACCCGGGGTCGGGGCCGCAGGGCGTGGGCAGGCAGCGCAGCACTCGCTGGGGGCCGGAACGTGAAGAGGCCTGCCGGGAGAAGGAGGAGGGGACCTGGGGGAAGAGGACACCGGAGGCAGCGCTCCCTGAGGCTGCTGGTGACCGCCTGCTCCTCCTGGTAGTGTCAGGGAGGGAGCCTAGGGAGACAGAGCCCTGAGTCAGTGCCAATAGCAATCTTCGGTCCTGAGCCTGCCGCAGCAGGTGCACCACAGAGCAAGCTGGAGATGGATGGAAGAAGCCAGGCTAAACAGACACCACCACTTCCCTCCCTCCCCCAGCCCGCAGCCCGGTGCAGGACAAGGCTGGGGGTGGGATCAGGGGCCAGAAGCCTAGCGATTCAGAGCACACTACACAGCTGCAGGTCAGAGGGGGCGCAGGCGTCCCCACATGTCTTCACCAGAGCCCCCAAAGCTGGACATTCTGGGGCAAAGCCAGCCACGCGAGCCAGAACAAAAATGGACTCAATAAAGTGGATTTTTTTCTAGATTGGCCGCCTTGTTGATCAGAATTGGCAGGTGTTTAGGGGCCTCGCCTCCTCCCTCCTACCCTGAGCCCAGCCGTGGGTGCCTCAGCGTGGAGCACAAATTGCACCCACAGGTGGGGCACACAGAGACCTGGAATGCCCAGTTCTTGCTGGCCTTCCAGTGGAGGTCCCACACCAGCTCACAGCCTCAGTTCTGCTCAGCACCAATTATGTTTACGTCAAGTCACACGACCCTTGACCCTGGCCCCTGCCCAGCCCCTGGGTAGCCAGTGCTGACCCACAAACACTGTTCTCCAGCTGCCACTAATGCCACTGTGTCCTGTCCTGCACAAGACCCTGCATGGGAACCAAAGACGACAATTGTGTCCTTGGCTCAGCCTGCCCCTGTCTGTCACTCTGAATGGTCCCTGAGCTGGCCCCACCCTCCCTCCTGTAGATTGAGGGGTCTGCTCTTCCACACAACTTAGGGTGCCAGCCTAAGGATGATTTGCATCTGAGCAAAGGCTGGGAAATGTCAGCCCCCCGAGGCGCTGAGGGACATGTCCTGGTGCAGGTGTCAGGCAACCAGGGCCTGGCTGCAGTAGCCCTGGACCTCTGTCAGGATGGGAACAGCTCCTGACACCAGGAGTCTCCTGGGTTCGAGAGGGCACTTCTGCTCTCACCCTCTGGGTCTCAAGGCCCAGTTTGTCCTCTCATTGGCAAAGGGTCAGGCTAGTGAGGAGGTGGGCAGAAGATCACAGGGCAGGTTGGGGTTTGGAGCCTTGTTAAGAAGTGAGAGGAAGGGGCTATAATGCAGAAAGGGCTGGGCATTCCCCAGGAGCAGAAGTGCATGTGGTTGGCTGGGGGTGTCTGGGACAGAGATACTGAGCCTGGAGGTGGTACTGAGCCCCCCCAGCAGTAACTCCATTATGTCCCTTCTTCCTGCAGAGCACTCAGCAGCTGCCAAAACCGGTGGCTGCTTCCCAGCTGGAGCACAAGTGCGCCTAGAGAGTGGGGCTCGTGTGGCCTTGTCTGCCGTGAGGCCCGGGGACCGGGTACTAGCCATGGGGGAGGATGGAAATCCCACCTTCAGCGATGTGCTCATCTTCCTGGACCGTGAGCCAGACAGGCTGAGGGCCTTCCAGGTCATCGAGACCCAGGACCCTCCACGGCGCCTGGAGCTCACCCCTGCGCATCTGCTCTTCACCGCTGACAATCACACAGAGACGGCGGCCCAATTCCGGGCCACGTTTGCCAGCCACGTGCAACCTGGCCAGTATGTGCTGGTGGCCGGAGTGCCCGGCCTGCAGCCTGCCAAGGTGGCCTCTGTCTCCACACATGTGGCCCTCGGGGCTTATGCCCCGCTCACGAGGCATGGGACGCTAGTGGTAGAAGATGTGGTGGCTTCCTGCTTCGCGGCTGTGGCAGACCACCGCTTGGCTCAGCTGGCCTTCTGGCCCCTGCGACTGTTCCACAGCTTGGCATGGGGGAGCTGGACCTTGGGGGAGGGTGTGCACTGGTATCCTCAGCTGCTCTACCGCCTGGGACGCCTCCTGCTGGAAGACGGCAGCTTCCACCCACTGGGCATGTCCGGGGTCGGGAGTTGAAAGGACCCCAGTCCTCCACTCTGGAACTGCAGTGCTGGGTGCAAAAACCTTCCTTGCCAGGGGAGCCCTGGCTCTAAAAGAGACCCCGCTGGGGGCACTGGTCTCTGCCACCTCCTGCCTCATTGAGACTGGACACTGCCAGTATCCCTGCCCCCACCAGGGTGCAGCCATGGAGCTGGTATGGGGTGGGGGAGGGGTCTGCCTAGTATACACACCTGGAGGCTGGCACAGGGGTTCACTCAGCCATCAGTTCTTGTTCTGGTTTTCTATACCCCACCTCTCTCTGTGGGAAGGACTACATCATATATGTGTTGGGGACTATTTTCTCTGGTTTCCTTTGGGGACTAGTGTCTGCCTCTTCACTATTGGTGATGGACCGCACGCAGGAGGAAGAGGTGCTGCCCTCCCATGGACTTGCCCCTCACTTGTTGCTGCTAGATGCCCTGGACCCAGCAGGGAGCTGTCTGGACTCACAGTCACCCAGAACCAAGGTGGCCCACAGAGGGCAGGCAGCCCTCCTGGCCATCTCTGGGATGGGGCGTGGCCTTCCTGCCTGGCTACACTCCTCCCAGCACCACCTGAGACAGTCTCTGGCAGTGTGCTGTGTTCTGGCCAGCATGACCAAAGTGGCTGCAGAAGGGGCTGGGGCTGCACCCCTTCCCAGGCTAAGCTCCCTCTTCTGCTGAACCATGCTCCTCACCCCCACCTCCAGCCAGTCTCTCCCCCCCCACCTTATTTATTGGCATGGAGGGAGGAAGCCCATGGGGAAAACTTGGGGGGAGATGTATTGGTCTTTTGTTTTCTTCCTTTTGTAATAAAAGTTATTTAAGTTGGTAGAGCCACAGAGTGCAGGATGCTGGGTGAGGGATAGGGGCCGGGGCCCTGTTCCCTCCATGATGAAGCTCTGCCCACCTTCCTCCTAACACAAACCTCGCAACTCCCACCTTCTCTATAGGCCCCTTTCCACTCAGGAGCTCTGCAAAGTCTACAAAGAAATCTGTGCTCCGCACTGGCCAGGCCTTTCGCATGCTGACCCTAAGTTTTGCCTTGACTCGGTTTCTAGAGAATGGAGGTGACTAACCTATAGGGATTTTGTTGATCTGGAAGCATCTCCACTGTGCCCAGTGCCAGGGACTTTCCTTGTTGACTCTGGGCACTCTCTCAGAGCCTGAGTTGCTGGCTCTCACTGCTGGCCAGGGCCTACAATAGGAAAAGCTTCTGTAGAATTTATATGGGTCTTGTAGCCCATTCTGACTTCTTGGACAAATCTGAGAGGTCCCTAACCTTACAGTCCTCAAACTTGCACATCATCTGGGGGACCGGCTGACAGGTGTTGCCTGACCCTTCTTGCAGGACTCTACTTCAATGGCTAAGTGTCAGGCCCAGGAAAGCTCTGACGTGGCAGGTGGTCTGTGGACCACACTTTTTGAGAAACACTGCTTGATCTGGAGAAAGTGTAGTGCATGACAATACAAGACAGGATGACCTTCACTTTCTACTTCACAAGAGGTTATCTGTCCTATTGTGTCTGAGCCCAGATTGCAGGTCTGGCCTGTCACAACAGGTGTCCAAGGAATATTGTAAAAATTACAAATCGCAAAGGTCACCCCACCATACAGTGGCAGTTGTGAAAGCATGCCTTTGCCCAGGTTCTTACCTCCTACAGAGATGACCTCCATGGAGGAAAACTTCAGAGAAAACCTTGCTGCTCTGGGGTCTGTGTGTTCTGTGAAACAAAGGTCCCCATGGGTTAGGATGATGCCTGTTGTCATTGGCAGAAGACTAACCCCCGCCAGGCATCCTTTTGCGTCTTACAATTAGTGGCCCACTCTATTTTCAGAACAACCTTGTGTAGTGGATCCTTTAAATATTACCATTTGCCAGGTGAATTAACTTGCCCAGGACTGTACAGCAAGCAGTGAGAGCAGGATTCAAATCTATCAAATCTGTTTTTCAGGAACACAAGACTTTTCATTTGGTTGAACTTGGGAGTCATGAGAAATTCACTCCCTGTACTTCTGGGTATGCAAATCTGCTTGCATGGCGCCTCTAGAGTAGTCCCACCTCTCCCAGGCAGACTCTGCACAGGATCCAAAGTGTCCTTGTACTCATTTGTAATACGAACAATGAGGCCAATGTCAAGTGATTCTTGCTCATTCATTCACACATTCTCCCCCTGCAGACATATTGATGATATTTGTTGGTGAGCATGGATGCACAGAGTGGATGGATGCCCAGGACACAGAACCAGAGGTTGGGACCGGGGGCACACATACCAAACCTGGGTATACTTGGTCCAGCAGGGGCACTGGGTGGAGCCTTTAGTTCTCCATAAGCATGTCATGGAACACATTCACTCTTTTTTTTTTTTTAAGATTTATTTTATTTTTATTACAAAGTCAGATATACTGAGAGGAGGAGAGACAGAGAGGAACTGGAGCTGCCGGGATTAGAACCAGCGGCCCTATGGGATCAAGGCAAGGACCCTAGCCACTAGGCCACGCTGCCGAGCCCACACATTCACTCTTTAAACAGAGATTCAAGACACAAAGGTTGCAGACTGAGCAAACATGGGGCCTCAAAAAACCAATCCTGGGGTTAGGCTTTTCTGCTTTCTGGGGGATCCTGGGCCCAGATCTGAGGGGACACGGGTCAAGGAAGACAAGAGAGATCATGCAAAGTCATATTTCGTGTCTTTCATGTGAAAGCTCTGACTCTTCCCATCTTTGTCCAGTGTCAAGGTCTAGAGGGATGATCAAACCACACTATGCAGGCACCTAGCACCCCAGTGCCTGCCCCTCCTCTTAGACCTCAGCTCAGCCCCAAGAGTGCTGCATCCACAGCTGTGAGTTTCACTCCCACTCAGCGTTTCCTGAGTGGCCCAGTATTAGGTGCTGTGTCCGGGCCTGCCTGCAGTACTCTGCTAGGGAAGGAAAGAGGAGAAAGCATACAGGACAAGGATTGCACACCACAGGTTCAATGCATCCACTGACATCCTCACTGGGGCTGCAATGGTACCAGGCATTGGCTCGCAGCGTGGGAGACTTCCTAAAGGCCAGTATGTTATGTTAAAACTGGGGGTAAAGGACCTTGTGTGGTAGCCTAGCAGCTAACATCCTCGCCTTGCACACACTGGGATCCCATATGGGAGCCAATTTTATTCCTGGCAGCCCTGCTTCCCATCCAGCTCCCTGCTTGTGGCCTGGGAAAGCAGATGAGGATGACCCAAAGCCTTGGGACACTGCACCTGCTTGGGAGACCTAGATGAGGTTCTTGGCTCCTGGGTTTGGACTGGCACAGCTCCAGCCGTTGCATTCATTTGGGGAGTGAATCATCGGGCAGACGATCTTCCTCTCTGTTTCTCCTCCTGTCTGTATATCTGACTTTCCAATAAAATAAATACATCTTTAAAAAAAACTGGGACAAGAAAGAATCTGTCTAGCATGCTGGATGACAGAGGGAATCTGGGGCAAGGGCACAGTACGTCAAGGGCTCAGGGACTGCAGTGAGACCAGTGGGGTTGGAGGAGTTGCCCACAGGTCAGCACTACCAAGTTAAGTGGGCTTGACCAAAGCCAAGTTGGAGAGATGGTAAGAGTCAAATGACCCTGGACCTGGGTTCCCAGCATTTGGCCTCAGTTCTGAGGACCTGAGGAGCACCTGAGAGGCCTTGGGTGTAGAGGAGGCTTTGGAGCAGATTGCTTCAGAAATTCACCTGCTACAGGATGGATGCTAGACTACAGAGAATGATGGGGTCTATTTACTATGGCGGAAAAAGGAGAGCGGATGACCTGGACTGGGGAGGGCGTTATGGGTGACAGAAAGAATGTGATGTATAGTAGGCATTCACTTGATAGAATGAACAGGATCGAAACCAATGTTGGGTGGACAGTGGGGCTTGAAGCATGAAGTCCCCATGCTCTGCACCTTGCCTGTGCCCTCCTTTGGCCCAAGTGGCTGCACTTGTCAAGGTGATATCTACTGCTTTTCCATATATGCAGGTTATTCAGAAAGTTGTTGGAGGAGTGGAATTAAAAGACAAGTTTATTTTGGTGCAAAGAATGTTAAATCCAGGCATTATTTTTACATAATATGCATTTTCCACGAATAAAAAATATTTATTTGACTTATTTGAGAGGCAAAGTTACAGAGAAAGACAGAAAGAGAGAGTCTTACATCTGTTGATTTATTTCCCAGATGGGCACAAGTGTCAAAGTTGGGCCAGGCCAAAGCCAGGAGTCTAGAACTCCATTCAGAATTGCCCATGAAGGTGATAGAAGGACTTAAGTACTTGGGCCATTTTCCACTGCTTTCCCAAGTGTATTAGCAAAGAGCTGGATGGAAAGTGGAGCAACTGGGACTTGAATTGACACTGGGGTGGGATGCCAGCATTTGCAGGTAGTGGCTTAACCCACCATGCCACCTCATCAACCCCTTCTATGCACTTCTGAAGACCCCTCGTAAATGGCTTGTGCAAGACCTTGCCCCCGATGCAAACCTGCAGGTCCCCAGGGGTGCCTAGAGAAAATGAGATTGAGAGACAAAGTGGGGAGACCCCTTGGCTGCAAGGTCAACTGCCTCTGACCCAGGAGCCCACTGGAGAGTGCCAACGCCTCTCTGCAGAGACCCTGCCCCAGGCTGTGCCCGCAGTCTCTCAGATTAGGAAAGGCCCACTCACTGCTAGGCTTGGCTCTTGGGTAACCGAGAGCCCTTCTCCTACAAAACATGGGCCTCAAGGCTTCAGTCAGCAAGGGGCCCTATGTTAGAAAGGGAACAGGATGTATGTGGCCTCCACTGAAAAAGTACTTAAAGAATTTCAAGATGGCGTACCCCATGGCCAATAGTTGATGCTTGGGGCTCATGGAGGCCATGAATTCAAATCCCTATGTGCAGCCAGCAGGGTAGGCTGACCCAGATAGGACCTGTATAGCCATTTCTGAGCTGATTCAAAACACACCTCTTTGTGGGGGCGGGAAGGGGTGGGAGGGGTCACAGAATTCACAAACATATTTTCCCCACCCAACATCCTTGCTGGGTTCCCCTCACAGCAGCTACAATATTCCTCCAAGGATCACCTTCTCTGGTAGGGATTTGGCCACTCTCAGCTCTATCAGCTCCTTTAGGTTGTGGTGGTGGTGACCTCACCACCCCCTGGGAGGTGGACTCAACAGCTGCCCTCTACCCCATACTCAGGGTTTTGCAGCTATAGTGGACCTGGGCTCTGGTGTGGACATTGCTGACAATGCGTGCTCTTGTTTCTTTGGGCATCGGTTTCTCAGGAACCTGCAAGGGAGGCCTTAGGGACCACCTTACTGCACAGGTGTTAGAATTTTTTTTAAATTTATTTTTATTGCAAAGTCAGGAATACAGAGAGGAGGATCTTCAGTCCAATGATTCACTCCCCAAGTGACCACAATGGTTGGAGCTGAGCCAATCCAAAGCCAGGAGCCAGGAACTTCCTCCAGGTCTCCCACACGGGTGCAGGATCCCAAAACTTTGGGTCGTCTTCTACTGCTTTCCCAGGCCACAAGCAGGGAGCTGGATGGGAAGTGGGGCTGCTGAGATTAGACCCGGTGCCCATATGGGATCCTGGCACATTCAAGGCGAGGATTTTAGCAGTTAGGCCACTGCGCCATGCCTAGGTGTTAGGATTCTAAGTAGACGGTGTCAACAGCTCAGCAGGCTGGTGCAGGAGCCTGGGAGTCAGAAGTGCCAGGACTGGAAACCGAGAACCGGGAAGGCAGCAGCGCTGAAGTGTTTGGCGGTGCAGCTCCCCCAACCCCAACCCAGCAGGTGCCCTGTGGCCCCCGGGGCAGCTGCACCTCCCCAGCTTTGGCCCCCCAACGTCCCACACCCCACCGTGCTTTTCAAAGCCTCTTTGTTTTGCACACCGGGACTAGCCAGCCAGGATCTGATAAGGCCCTCCTTGGGGAGATAGCAGCCCCACCCTGCGGCCCATGTTGCCCTGAGCCTCACCCAGTCTCCTCGCACGCACACATGCACACACAGGTACCCAGCCCACCTGACAGACACCTGACCTGCCCCCAGCTGCCACAGAACTTGACCTCTGGGCTGGTCCGACAGTCCATTTCAGAACTTCTCCTTTTGCACCCACAGAACAAGCCCCAGGGAAGCAACATGCCCAGCCAAGGGAAGCAGGGCCTGGTGCTTCTGCTAGAGGCTTCCATGGCTGTACTCCAGCCTCCGGGGCCTTCCTGCTGGGGGTGTTTGACACCAGGCTTTCAGTTCCGCTCCTGCTGGGGGGCACAGTTTTCCCTTTCACCTCCCAGTTCCACTGCTGGTACTTCCACCTGCAGCTGCACAGGTTCCCAATTCCTGAACATGCCATGAACTTGCCCTCCATTCTTCCACTCCTGGCAGATCATGCACCTGCCATTGACCATGTCACACATCTAAAAACCCAGAAGTCACCTCCAGAAAGTCTGCTGCTTAAACATCCTTCCCTGCCCTGTCCCTCACTCAGCTCTTCCTCCAGGGTCAAACTCTACCCAGCCTCCTTCCCAATGGAATCAGAAGGCTGCCAGAGTGGCCGCACCCCGCCCCCTTCATCCATCTTTCTTTCTTTCTTTCTTTCTTTCTTTCTTTCTTTCTTTCTTTCTTTCTTTCTTTCTTTCTTTCTTTCTTTCTCTCTCTCTTTCTTCCTTCCTTCCTTCCTTCCTTCCTTCCTTCCTTCCTTCCTTCCTTCCTTCCTTCCTTCCTTCCTTTCTTCTTTCTTTCTTTGCTATCACACACATTTCACCCTGCACACAATCTCTGGGATGGGCAGGCTGGAGATGCTGCACTAGGCTCTCTTCTAAACAGACTTCCTGTTTCCAGTGTCAGACCAGGGTAGCATTTGGGCAAGTTTTCCCATGAAGGACATCTGCTTCTCAGTCAAGTCTTCAGACGGTTGCAGCCTGTCAATGCAGCTGTGTGAGGAATCCCCAGGTAGAATCCGCCTGGTCAAGCTCTTCCTGGATTCCTGACTCACAAAACCGTGAAAATAAAACCCTTCTGGAGTCACTGCTTACTTGGCAGTGGTAACAAGAACAAAGGGCAGGAAGGAACTTGGCACTGATGAATCCATTTCCCGGGAGTCTCCACAGACCTTTAACATAATTTAATGCAATGGCTTTAAAAGTGGATCCTGCATGCAGCCTCATGGTGCAGCAGATTAAGCCGGCATTTCAGACACACACGTCCCACATTGCAGTGCCAAGGTCCAAGTTCCACCTCTGCTTCTAACCCAGCCTCCTGTTAATGTACATTATGGGAGGCAACAAATGCTGATTCAAGTACTCAGGTTCCTGCCACCCATGTGGGAAACCTGGACGTAGTTTCTGGCTCCCAGCTTTGGCCTGATCAAGCCTTGGGTTTTGTGGGCATTTGGGGGAATGAACCACCTAATGGAAGATCCCTTTTTCAGTGGCTTTTTAACAAGTAAATAAGAAGACACAGAAGACACTAAAATGACATACATTTGGAGTAGGTGGACCAGGAGACAAAGGGAAGGGTGGGAGAGCACATGCCTCCATATTCAAATTAGCAGAATACAGTGTGCACCTGCTCTTCTGGCAGATTCTTTGATGAGAGCAGACTCTTGTGGCAGTTCTGGAAGGCAGCTGGGAGATTTGGGTGGTGGATTGTACATGGGTAAGTGGAGAGAAGTGGTATTGGAGGTTAAAAACCCTACTGTTAGAGGCTGAAGAAAATGCGCAAAGGTCAGTGCCAGGCCCAAGGAGGGGGTCAGAGATTCCTGTGGACAGTTGCTGGCCGTATTTGTACAGAGGGCCCCTGTAGGCAGAAATTGCAGGGCCTCAGCAAGGAATCATAAAGATGAATCAGAAAACACCTGGTTACACTAATAAACTCCAGGTGCACCTGCATCTGGCTTCTGCACACTCCTCTGAATGCCCAACATAGGGAAACTCAGAGGAAAGCAACCAGGTACACAATAGGCAAAGGGTGTGGATTGGAGGAGTGGTTGGGAGTGCAGAGGTAGAAAGGTGAGTGTGAGGACAAGTTTCTTGTATTCAGTCTCCTAACTTACAGAAGCAATAAATGTGCCTGATCAGAGGGAAACAGCAAGTTTTCAGTGGAAAATCCTTCCAGACACCACTTCAGCCAAGCAGTCAGTTAATTAATGTCATCAAAAACATTACTGATACCATAGATTCCATAGTCTGATACTCTGGGAAGGGTGTAAGACCTCTGTGTTGTCTTTCCCAATATGAAAAGCTTGTCCCAACCTTGAGAGATGGCTAAACAAACCTAGGTTAAAGAGTGGCTTTACAAAATTGCTGAAAGTTCTCTTCAAAAGAGGCAGGGTCATGAAGGCCAGGAAGGACTCAGGAACTGCCCCCAAGTGGAGGACACTAGAAGGCATAACAGTGAACTGCCCTTTGGGGGGTCGGGATTAGGTACTGGAGCAGGAAAAGGATGTTCATGCACAAACTTGGAAAAATCTAAACTCTGTTCTTTTGTTACTAGGGCTTCATTATCCAAATTAGATTTTTGGTTTTGGTGAATTATTGCATGTTCATGTAAGATGTCAATCCAGGCAGTAGCTAGGAGAAGAGTTCACAAGAATTCTCAGCACTCTTTTTGTGACTCCTAAGTCCATCCACTGTTAATTCAAAAATCTAGTAACAGAAAAAGATCTCAAAGGAGTGGACCCCTCTACCACACCTGAGTCCAAGGCAACTTCCACATTCACCAGACAGATGCAAAGGGTTTGACACCCTTAGTGAGGAGGGGCCTCTGGTCAGAAATGGATTGGAAAGGGTATGAGAAGTGAGATAAGATATGAAGTAATTTTTAAAAAGCGATGTTTACTTATTTGGGACTTAATGAGCCAGCTGCCATGCAAAATTCTTGGAGTGTTCTAGCTCATTTGAAGTTCACCATCTTTGAGATGGGTAAGGAAGTTCTTCCTGTTTACAGATGTGAAGCCTGGCTGTTACAGGAGGGAAGAAATTAAAGCACACTGCCCATAGTTGTTGGGGTTCTATCTAGCAACAGAGCTCTTTCCTAACCATTCCATTATACTGAGGGATGGCTTCATTCAGTTCATAATTCAGGCTTTCTGGACTGGGATAGGTAAGGGAATTAGGTAAGGGATCGGGAGGCAGAGGTGGAGGCGGGAAGAAAGAAGGGGATGGCCCAAGATGGGGGCCCAAAACTGGTGCTGTCCATGGTGCTAGTTGGAGAGAGGGCAGTGGAGCCGGAGAGCTGGCAGGAAATGGCGACGCAGAAACCAGTAGGGGAGAGCTTCCACAGGGAAGGAGCGCTGGTCAGACTAGAAGAAAATGAACAGTTAGATGGGGTGACAGTTCTTCAACCAATGAGGACAAATCAAGAGATGGAGAAACTTCTAGTTTGGGAGATTGGAGTTGAAGTAAGAAATTGCATGTAATAGCCAGTGAGGGAGAGATTTGTCCTCGTGTCTGCCTTGCCACACTAGTAGAGTGTAGCCATACTGCCTGCCATCAATTGGCAGTCATTGAGTTCTCTACTGTTTTGTTGGCTCTGCCAGTCTACTCTATCTGCTTCCTTATGACCCAAAAACTAAAGGTTCAGGCCTGGTGCAATGCAAGCATCCAGGAACCTCCTTCAACTCGAAGGCTGGAGATGTTGATTCTCTTAGATCAGCACCCAGACCTTACTAGTTATTGTGTATTTTAGACACCATCTTCTTTTTTTTTTAATTATTTATTATTTAACTTCAGTAATTACATTGTATTATGTGACACAATTACATAGATACTTGGGTTCTCCCCACCCCTCCCCAAACCCTCCCACCATGGTGGATTCCTCCACCTAGTTGCATAACCACAGCTCAAGTTCAGTTGAGATTCCCCCATTGCAAGCGTATACCAAACATAGAGTCCAGCATCTTATTGTCCCGTCAAGTTCAACGGCTTCTTAGGTATACCCTCTCTGGTCTGAAGACAGAGCCAGCAGAGTATTATCCCAGTCAATTGAAAGCTCCAACATACCATCAGCAAAAATTGACATCATTATGGAATTAATTGACATAGTAATGAGTAACCAATATGTTAAAAGTAAATGCGAGTTCCCAGTCACCTTCTGTGACCACCTCACCTATACTTCAATTTTAGTTTATACACAACATATAACATTCAAAACATAACATGTTATACATAACATCATATCATCTTAAATTAAGGCAAACATGTGGTATTTAACCTTTTGGGATTGGCTCATTTCCCTTAGCATTATGGTTTCCAGTTTGGCCCATTTGGCCACAAAGAACTGCATTTTGTTTTTTTTAATAGCTGAGTAGTATTCCATGGAGTAGGTGAACCATAGCTTTCTTATCCAATCCTCTGTTGATGGGCATTTTGGTGACACCATCTTCTTTTATGTCCATTTCACAAGTGAGGAATGTGAGATTTTGGGAGTTTTAACAATGGGCAGATATTGCTCAGCAATTAAACGTTGGAATTGAAAATGGGTTTTAAGAACAAACTTCATGTTCTTTTCTTTCCATTCCGCTACTATTAGCCTGAATGTCTTTCTCCCCTGCGATGGGGGCAATGAATAGAGGAAGTCAGTTATTTAGGTGACTTAGGTTGGCATTTGGGGTGTTAGAAATCCTATTAGGGGATCCAAAAAGAACTGAGTTTTCCCCCTTTGAATTCTCTTGCCATCTGGCAGTCTACTCCAAAATTTCCATCAGTTTTGTGACTTTGGAAACCCCTTTAGGCTGGAGATACCCCCCTCATCTGTCATACCCTCTAGCTCCAATAGTTTCTGGGAACCATACCTTTTGATGTAGACACTGCTCCATGCCTGTGCCCCAGATTTAGTCCTGAACTAACCAAGGGACTTAGCTGTAGCCTTTCCCTTTCCAGTCTCTAGGCTGAGCTGAGCTGACCTATCCCATGTACTCTTGAGGTCAAGGACTTTAATGAGGAGCCTCACCTCTCACCTCCTTCCCCCAGGGATGTCTTGGATGCAGACCTAACTCTAGAGCCAGCCCTCAATACGGTCCATCTCCGAGCACAGGCTGGTGGCAGGGTGCTCTCTCACCGGTCTGAGACTGCAGGACATCTCCCATCTGTCTCTACCCCAGAAAAGCAGAGCAGGCTCCTCCTTGGATAAACAAAGGAGAAGGACATGAAGAAAAGGATTTCCCACTTCTTCGAGGGGGTGCGTGCAGCAGAGGGGTGGGGAGCCGGTGGGAGGAGCAGGTGCACAGGAGCTGATGGGAGGGGTAGGAGCACAGGAGGCTGAGCAGCTTATTTGCAGGGATCACCTGCTTAGCAGGTGACGTACTTGGATTGTGTATCTGACTGGTGATTGCTTTGCACCATGTCTGATCATTCAATCTTCATACCCGCTTAATGAACATTATCCCAGGCCACGGATGAGGAGACCAAAGTTCAAAGTGGTCACATGACTTCCCCAAGGTCGGAAAACCAGTAAGCAAGAACTCAGGATTAATCTCAGGGTTGTCTGAGTTCCCAGCCCAGAGTCTCCTGTACGCTGTGAGGTGCATGGGAAGACACTTAACGGGGGGAGGCTTAGGAAAGGTATTTTTTTGGGGGGGTGTCAGGTGCTGAAGCCAAAATCACTGAGCATGCTTTACTTTTATCATTCCCCAGTCTCATTTTCCAGCCTGGGGGCAACTGACGCTGTTCTCTGCTGCACCCCCATTGTTTTTCCTTTGATCCATATCCCGGCCTTTCCCTATTTCCAAAGTCAACACCCACCTTTCTCACAGCCTTTAACCAGATGGCATCTTCCCTTATTGTCTATTTGGGGTCTAGGGAGGCTGTGCTCACCCAGGATTCAGCATCTGTTGTGCCCTGTGGGTTCTGGGATCCTGACAAGGGAACTTCCAAAGCAATCCTGTTTCCTCCTGCCCCTCATTAGACCCAGTTCCTTGCCATGCCTCATTCCACATGGTTCCACACCCTGAGCGAAGTCCAGTTGGCAGTCCTTTCCTGGGGACTCCCCTATGTCAGCCGAGGTCATTAGCTCACAGGCCTCTAGGGGAAAGCTGGGGTTTCACTGCAACAGAGCCCACTGGAGTCCTGCTAAGAGGAAACACCATTTTTATCCAAGCCCAGACTCTTTCAAGGATTGAGCAGCTGAGACACTCCTTAGTGGCCAGACACAAGGACACAAGGAGTTTCTCCTACTTTGGGATTTTCTTGCTGAGATTTCTGAGGCTGCTACCAAACCCTCCCTCAGAGTTGCTGTTTCCTGTCTCTTTGCAGCTCAGAAAAGACAGGTCCTTGAGATCCAGCTGAATCAGGGGGACCATTTCAAAAAGAAGTTTGGAAAGAACAACAAAAAAAATCATCCAAGAAAATAGAAAGCATGAAAAAAAAAATATGTCCAAAGCACAGCTTTCAGATTCTGAGAGTCCTGGTTAAACTTCAGAGGTGCCTGCTGAGCTCCAAGTTCTTTGATTCCAAGAAAACCCCAGGCCAATTTGTGCTGATGTCACCTAGCAAAGGCCCCTTGGCCTGCCCCTGCCCCTAGTCCTGTCCGCCTCGGGCCGTGTGATTTACAAGGCCAACTGAGAACACTCTGTCCTCTCGGGCTGTTTTGCACAGATCAGAGGTCAATGCCAACTCTTCCGCAATGATACCTTATTTTCTAGGTTTACCTTAGGCTTCCGTAAGCTTGCTCTTCCTAATTATGCTTCATGACCCTCCAACCTGAGGGGGTCAAAACTCACTTCCTGACAACAAAGCATCTTGAGCTGCTCTAAGTGAGCTTTGAGATGTCTTCACCTGTAACACACACACGCACACACACGCACGCACACACACACACACTTGGCAAATGAACAAGTGGGCTTCCTCCCAGCTCATGTTACATTATTTTTCCTTCCTACATTAACCTTCAGATCCCTTCACTACAGCCATTCACCTTGATGTTCGCCATGAAGAATTGCTCAACACAAAATGCCAGCCTCCTTTCCCTAGAGCAAAGAATCAATTTGCAAAGCAACAAGCAAGTTAGAAGTTACCAAGTCTGCTACTTTTTTAAAAAGATTCATTTTATTTATTTAAAAGGCAGCGTTAGAGAAAAAAAAGAGAGAGATCTGGAGAGAGAAAGATAGATCTAACATCTGTGGGTTTATTCCCCTAATGACCGCAAACTGCCAGGGTTGGGCCAGGCTGAAACCGGGAGCCAGAGCTTTATATCAGTCTGCCACGTGGGGCAGGGGCCGAACACTTGGGCCATCTTCTGTTGCTTCCCTGAAGGGGCTATACTGGATGTAGAGAATCAGGGACTGCAATCAGTGCCCAAGTGGGATGCCAGATGGTGGCTGGCTGCACCACCGTGCTCAACCTTACCTTCCCCAATGACTGATTTTAAGTAGACCAGTGTAATCAGAAAGAATGAGGCTGTGGCTGAAGATCTGACGGTACTAGAAAGTATCCCAAAAGGCTCCCATTTGGGGCATCACTCTGTCAAGTAACTTTCTGTGAGTCTGATCGTGAACTAAAGTCATAATTCCTGGAGCCTCAGACAACTAGGGAAGTGTTTACACCAAGTCGCGATTGGTAGAAGTTCACAGTTGCTACCAGCAGGGAGAAACAGAGAATCCAAACTGCAGGCTCCGAGCGTAGGTGGTGCAATTGCAGTCTCTGAGCCTTGACTCTTTCGGGCTGCCGTCGTTGTCCTGGGATACCAGGAGACGCCGAGTCCGGTGTGTCTTGTATCTAGGGAGACAGCAATATGGTGGTGTGAGTGCCGAGCGTTGATCCTAGGATCCCAGGGAGCTGCGCAAGTAGCCAGGGAAGGTATCTGTCCCGGGAAACAGGCTGTTCCAGGAACTAAGACCAGAGGGTCCCCTCGGGCGCTACCGAGAGACCTGTGGGACTGAGACCCAAACGAGAGTAATCAGATGGAGGGGGAAAAAAGAGGGAGGGAGGGCACGCGGCTCCCAGTGTATTTTCTCTTGCTTCTTCTCACCTTTTTCTTTCTCCCTCAACTTTACAAGACTCTACCAAAAAACAAACAAACAAAACAAAAAACACCTTTAGGTTTTCCGTCGATCGGTTTGGGGATTTTGTTTTGTTTAGTTTTTGTCGGAGAGTAGGCAGATAAAGGAAGTTTGGGGCGGGGGGGGGAGGGAAACTAAAGCTCGAGGTAAAAGAAAGAACTGCGGAAGTGTCTTTTGGAAGAGCGGCATGCCTCTGTGCACGTTGTTGGTGACCCGAGTCTGTTCAGAGCTTGTGGTGCACACCTGGGGGACTAAGGGTGTGCAAAGGGAGTCACTGGTCTGTCCCCAAACGCCTCTGAGCCGTGCTGGGCCAGCTTGGTACCCCATCGTCCCCCGTCTCTCTGGTCTCTCTGGCATCGTTTCATGTGCCCAGTGGAGATCACAAGGGGTGGTTGTTTGCAGCCTAGCAAGGCTGTGAAACCAACAATGGCTGAAAAGTCCTGACTGCTCCTCCCTGCCTTCCCAGCTTTCATTTCTTTAATCCCACCTGAACATCCACCTCGCACTCATCCTTCCAAGGTGGGAGCTTTTCCTCTCTTGTCCAGTGCCCAGCACAACACCTGGTCTCTACTGGGCACTCAGTGCTCTGGAGTGAACACGTGAATGAATGAATGAATCTAGGAAAAACCTAAATCCACACAATCTCTCTCCCACTAGGGAGTCAGGGGCACAGGAGGGGGCAGGATGTGGGTGAGAGAAAGCATCTGATGGGAGTGTATGAATTCCCCACCATCCAGTCCGTGACTAAGCCATCAGTAGAACCAGCAGCTGAAGCACAAGCTAGAAAAGATCATTTTAGGCCAAGCAGCAGGCAGGTCATATGAAACCATAAACTGATGCAAGGGCTACAGTCTCTATAAAGGTTTCACAATGGTACCTGGCACAAGAGTTCTCGGCAACCGTCACGAGATAGTGTCATGATTTTTTTAGATGGTACTCCAAAGAAATGAGGGAGGATACTGAGCAATCGTGTGTGTGTGTGTGTGTGTGTGTGTGTGTTTAGGATGGCTCCAAAGGGAGCGTAAAGGAAAATGAGAGCAGAATCTTTGAAGGTGGCTCGTGGGGCAGAGCTGCATGTATGTCCCTTCCATGTGTGCATGTGCAGAACTGGCCTTCGAGTGTCTGAGGCTGGAAACTGCTGTCCCTACTGCAGGCTGCCAAGACACTCTTGAGAGGGATGCCAGCAGGGGGCCAGCTAAAGCAAGAGGGGTCTTGAAGGTGAGGGAACCAGAGGCAGTCTGAGCCATTTGGGGTCTCTTAATGCGAGGCCACGCCCCCTTTGAAGCATTTGGTGAAAGCTGTGGATGCTCTTCTGGGAACACAGGGTATGATTTGTATTCTTGACACCAGCATGTAATTTGCACATGCAGATCCCAATAAGTGTGCCTACACTTCTCAGCTGCAGGCATTCCTTTCTGCTTTTTTGTCCTTCAAGCAATGTGATGTTTACTCTGAACCTGGATTACAGGTGGTGGGTGCTCTGGTCGAAGAACCCAGGAAACCCAGTCAGTCTCCTGTGCCTCTTCCTTGCTTCTTACCTTCTCCTCCAAGGAGGCAGGACGCATTCAGAGGAAACAAGAGCAAATAAAGGTAACCCCTGTGCTGCCAGCCATGTGCTTGCTGGGTAAAGGCCACGGAGAGGCGTGGTGGTGCAAGTCTTACCCCAAGTCCAGAGCTCTCCCTCTGGCAGAGCTCCAGATCCATATCTTGTCTCATGGCTCCTGGTGCCAGGGCTGGGAACAGACCCCCTCCCTGATAACAGTGATGCCCACAGCGAGTATCTCCCCTTTTTCTTGCGTCCTTCCTCTCTCCCCTGCACTCTCCTCTCGACTACACGCTCAGACCTGGGTCAGGCAGGAACTCCAAACTGCTCCCCACCCACTCTGCTTGTGGCCTTGATCTTGTGTTGCAGGTGTGCAATGTTTGTCCAGGCACCGCCAAGCTCTGTCATAAGGACCAGAGACAGCAGAGACTGCCCCCGAAACTTGGATGGGTCCTGCCTGAGTACCAGCACAGTGCCTATCCCCAACCTCAATGGCAGCAGTGTTGCCATGAGCGCCTGCAGCAGTGGTGGCAGCACCCAGGTGAGGTGGGCATGGCAATGAGGGCAGGAGCACCTGTATTCACAACAGGACTAGATGCTGCAGAGAGATGGGGCTCCACACACACTTGTGGGCTGGGAGCAGTGAGCATGAGTGAGGGGCTGTGGGGCATAGGAGAGCTCCTGAGAAGGGTCCCTGGGATGCTGGCCAAGTAGTCAGGGTTTCTCTCTGCCCTCAGACAGCTCTTGTGGCCTTGATGCCTGGGACTTTGTGATTTATCATCAAACAACGTAATGAAGTTGTTGACATTGTGCAGTTCTTCCAGTTCTCTCCCTGGTGGTGTGTGGGGGTGATGTGGCATAGGATGCAGAGTGAGTCTGTGTCACAGTGTGTGTCTCCTCAGTTGTGACGACGGTGGCCTGTGCCTCTTTGTGCACAGGGGGACTGTATCTGGGGAGGCATGCAACCCCTCCCTCAGTGCTGCCCAGGCTGGTTGGCCTTTGGATTCACTCACTGCCCTTCCCTTGCTGCTCCGTGGTGATAGAAGATTGGCGGGTGGTGGAAGGGAGAAACAGGAAACTTTTTCTTCCTCTCTCTGCTCTGAAAGCATCTCCATCAGCCCCTCTCCCTTAGCTCTGCATTCTGTCTGACAGATCTAAGGGCGCCAGCCACCCCTTCATCAAGGCGTTCAGTCACATCTTGGTGCCGCTAACTCAGTTATTGTATTACCCTCTTGGTCATGCATGAGAATTCTTTGCCTTAAAACACAGAGTGACTTCTGTTCTCTTGGTTGGACCTTAACTAATGCATCAAGTGATATCACAATAAATCCCCTTCCCACATCCCTGTCACCTTCCCTCCATGTGTGAATTGGAAAAGACATGCTCCTGTTGCCCATCCCATACTGTTTAGATGACCCAAAATCCAAGTGCCCTAAGTGGGAGGATTGGCTGTTTTGCTCACCATTGTGGTTCCAGCATCTAGTACTGTATCTGGTGCTTGACAGGTTGCCAGTTGATATTTGTTGAATAGATGGCCACACCTTTGCATTATATAACAATGCAAAAGCAACACTTAGTCAAATGGAAAGCAAGAAAGCAATGCATTAAGCCATGATAGTGGTGATGGTGGAAGGAAAAGGCATCCTCTGCCTTCCTGTGCTTGTGTGGGTTTCCATTCCTCTCCAAAGTTCCCTCCTGGGAAAGAGATGGCCACGGATCTGCCTCTGGAAACACTTTGCACTGGACACAGGAAGCATTGGCATACTGCCCCCTGGCATTGCCAGGAGCGTCTTGGAGTGGCTCCAGATGTCAGGACATGTGGGGGAGGTGGATTGCAGGCAAATTAGCTCCTTCTGCTCTGCCAGCCAAGTACAGGGTGCAGAGGGGACAGTGAAGCGAACCTGTGGTCTGGAAAAGAACCAGGGATGGACCAGTTCCACTAGGAGAGGATTCAGGAGAGAGAAAGTGAAGAAGAGGAGGAATAGGCACCTGTGGGAGAAGTGGCTAGGGATGCTCTGAGGCTCTGCACAGGCCAACCAAGGCTGCATTCGGGTGCCAGATGTGATGACCCAGTGTGGTGGTCTGAGGAAGGCTTTGGGGTAGCAGGAACTATAGCTGGCAAATAGTTCCAATGATCTTAGAAGAAATAATGCCCATCAAGTGCTTTGCTTTCTCTCTCCAGACCACACCCCACCCCAGGGGTGGATCTCTGGCCATCCTGCAAGCATCTGCATCCTAACCTTCAGCATCTCCTTTCTTCTCCCCTTCTCTTCACCACCTTAACAGCCTGTCAACTGCACGAACACTCAGGTGTGCGTCTTGAGGAAACAGAATAGAGTGAGGAAGAGGATCATCTGGGGCATCGAGGTGGCCGAGGAGCTGCAATGGAAGGACTGGGAACTGGGCAAGGAGATCACCCGGAACCTGGTTCTGAAAAACCTCTCCTTGAAAATCCAGAAGATGAAATACAGGTAGCAGGGGCCTGGCCCCTCAAGCTCCCTAAAACAGGCTCTGCTTCAAAGCACTTTTAACATTCTGGGGGGAAATCAGGGGACTCTTAAGTGCATGTGGCCAGAGGAAGTCATGAATAATGAGAGAGTTTGGAGCTCGCCTTTCTCTTCTGGCCCATCCCTCCTGCGTGGAAACCTCCCCACCCCAGAGACCCAGTGTCCTGGCATTTCTACGCATGGTTTGCTTGCTTTTCTCACCACCAATGTTTGCACCCTTAGATGATACAGTTTAGTTCTGTCTCCTGTGCCCAACACCCGCCCCAGTGATTCTGTTCCTTTGATCAATTCCGTTGGTTAAGCAGAATCATCTGAATGCAGCATGGTTCACTATGGTCTCGTGTTCCACCACGTGCCTGGGCTGCACCGGATCTATCTAGTCAGTTGTCAAAAGGCCTGTGCATTTGCTCCCAGTTTGGGATTACAGCAACCTTCGTGGGCACAGGTACAGGAGTTTCTCTGAGGCTGACACGTAGGAATCCGGTCACTAAGGCTTGGGTGACCGAGCTGTTTGCCTGCATCCCTGAGTCTGTGTTCCCACCCACGGTAGAGGAGAGTGCTCGTCTCTCACTATTCTTGCCAATGGTAGCTGGTGTTAGCATTCACAGTTTCTGCCAAGAGCGAGAACTTGTGTTCCCACGATTACTGATTCTCCTGATCGTATTAATGAGGTTGGGTGCTTCTTCATAGGTCAATGGCTATTGAGAAATTCGTGTTCAAATCTAGGCCTGTTTGTTCTTCTGTATGTGTGATGTGAAATTGGCTTTCCTTCCTTCCTTCCTTTTAAAGTAAAAACTCTCCTCCTGGATTCTAATGCTCCACTCACCTGTGACTTAGTTTTCCTCTTTTTATTGTGTCTTTTGAAGAATAGAAGTTCTTAATTTCAAAGGAATCAAATTTATCCATATTTTCCTTTTATGGTTGGTGCCTTTTTGTGTCTTGTTTAAAGAACTCCTTTTTTACTCCTAGATCATGAAGGTATTTTTCTATGGCATCTTATAGAGACTTTAAAAAATTAATTGTGCCTTTCATATTTGTCTTTTATCTGTATGGAATTGATCTGGGGGAATGGTTTAAAGTAGAGATCTGAGGATGTATTTTTCCTCAGTCGAATGTCCAGTGGTCTCTACATCGTTATTGAAAAGTTCGTATTCTCTGATGATCTCCCACACCACAGACATGTATCAAGGGCCCAGACAGAGGCAGGTCCATTTCTGGACTCTGTTTTGATCTACTTAAATGAACCAATAACAGTCTTAGTTCATTATTAGAGCTTATGGGCCCTCTTATTATATGGCAGTGTAAGTTCTCCAAACTCATGCTTCTTCAAGATGGCCTTGGTTATTTGTGGACCTTTGAATTTACAAATCAATTAGCAAATCAGTTCCTTTAAAAAATGAAATCTGTGCATATGAGGAATTTTTAAGAATTTATTAAAAATGTGTCTTATGGAAAAACAATGCTTAGATTTAAATTTTGTTTTGCACCAAAATAAACTTACCTTTCTTTTAAAAAAAAGTAATCTGTTGGGGTCAGTGCCATGGCACAGCAGACTAAAGCCTCTGCTGTCAGCACCAGCATCCCATATGGGCCCCTGTTCACGTCTTAGCTACTCCATTTCCTATCCAGCAGCCTGGGAAAACAGCAGAGCATGGTACAAGTCCTTGGGCCCTGCTCCCACATGGGAGACCCCTGTGGGCCCCAGCTTCGGACCAGCCCAGCTCCAGCTGTGTGGTCATTTGGGGAGTGAATCAGCAAATGGACAATCTCTCTTTCCCTCTCCATCTTTCCTCTGTCTGTAATTCTGCTTTTCAAATAAAAACAAATGAATAATTTTGAAAATCTGTTATGCAGCAAGAGAAGAACACAGATCAGCTGATTCATTCCGTAAATGCCCACAACGACCAGGAGCCCAGAACACAACCCAAGTCTCCCACCTGTGTAGGAGGACTCACCTCGTGAGCCATCACCATTGCCTCCAAGGAATCAGGAACCAGGGCGAGGGATTAAACGCCAGAGCTCCACTGCGGGGGACAGGCAAACCACCTGGCATCTTAACCGCTAGTCCAAACAATCATCCCTACATTTATCTTTTATCTCTATTTTTCCACGAGCCTTTATAAAATATGTTTATTTTTATTTGAAAGATAGAGTTGCAGAGAGAGAGAGAAGGAGAGACAGACAGAAAGAGAGGGAAAGAGATCGTCTATCCACTGGTTTATTCTCCAGTCAGCTGCAATGGCAGGAGCTGGTCTGGTCTGAAGCCAGGAGCCTGGGGTTTCTTGTGGTTTCCCACTTGGCTGTCAGGACCCAAGGACTTGGACCGTCCTCTGGTGCTTTCCTAGGCCATTAGCAAGAATTTGAATTAGAAGTGGAGCAACCGGAACCAGTGCTGCAGGCAGAGGCTTAACATACTATACCACAGCAGGGGTCCTTCCATGAGCCTTTTTAAGTACCTTCATACACATACATAAAATACTTTTTGACATTTTTATTCTGGTTTAATTGAGCCTAAAGATCAATTTAGGAAGAACTGGCCTCATTACAATGTTGAGTCTTTCCTATTTGGTCATGATGTATCTCTACACATACCTAATAGTGTTTCTTTTCTGTCAGTGAAGTGTATATCTTTAATTAGATTTATTCCTGCATTTTTTAATGTTTTTGATGATGTTATAGGATAGATTTAATGAGGTCAGATGAGATCAGGCTTGTTTACTGCAATATGGCCATGGATAATATAGAATTTTTTTTTAAGATTTATTCATTTTATTACAAAATCAGATATACAGAGAGGAGGAGAGACAGAGAGGAAGATTTTCCATCCGATGTTTCACTCCCCAAGTGAGCCGCAACGGGCCGGTGCGCGCCGATCCGAAGCCAGGAACCTGGAACCTCTTCCGGGTCTCCCACGCAGGTGCAGGGTCCCAATGCATTGGGCCATCCTCTACTGCTTTCCCAGGCCACAAGCAGGGAGCTGGATGGGAAGTGGAGCTGCTGGGATTAGAACCGGCGCCCCCTATGGGATCCCGGGGCTTTCAAGGCGAGGACTTTTAGCCGCTAGGCCACACTGCCGGGCCCATATATTTTAAAGTTGCTTTCACTCTGTGTCTGTTAATATTTTTTAATGTCATTTATTTTTATATGACTATCAATATCCAGTGACCTTGGTAAGTCCCCGTATTAATGATACTAACTTGTTTGGATTGCTCCGTGTTAGACCTTCCTCTTTTACGGAGACAATGGCCCTTTCTTCCTTTCCAACTCGTAGGCCTCTTCTTCCTCTGACTTTCCTTTCTAAAAGTGTTGAGCAGAAGTGGCTACAAAGGGTGTCCTGGTTTTGCTTACAGTCTTAGAGTAACAAACAGCAACAACAGACTTGGCTGGGCTTTACTGTTTTGCTAGGTGTTTCCTGTCAGGTTCTCTTGGTTTTGTGAAAACTTTCTGAACCTGCAAAGTCATTTTCCACTCCTACTGTGCTGAGAAATTTTTCTCCTAAACAGCCACTGAAGTTTATCTAATATTCTTCCCTTCGACCTGATCATTTGGCTTTTCCTCCTTGATTTGTTACAACGGGCAACTGCGATATTGATTTTTATATGTTAAATTACCCGCATTTTTCTGGCCATTATTGAGTGTTCTTTCCATGCATTGCCAAGTTCATTTGCTAATGTATTGTTTATGAGGGAGATGGGCTTGTCCATTTTCCTTTCTCCTCCTGCGCCTGCCAGGTTTTGGAAATGACATGATGATGATGATGATGATGGTGTCAGAGAGTATGGGAAGGGCTGTTTTCTCACCTCACATTGGAAGAGTTTTCAACACAAAAATTAATTTTCCTCAATCGCTTGCTAGGACTTGTTCCGAAGCCTTCAGTCTTCATTTTGGAGAGAAGACTACACACCACATATTCTGTTTCTAATGCTTATAACTACAGCGGCCATCACATTCGTTGTATAATTTTTTTTTTGAAAGCATAATCTTATTTATTGGAGAGGCAGAGTTAAATAGAACAAGAGTATCCACCTGCTTATTCACTCCTCAGACACCTGCAGTGGCCAGGGCTGGGTCAGGACTGGAGGCAGGAGTTGGGAATGCAACACAGGTCTCCCATGGGGGTAGCCATCATTTGAGCTACCTCACGGGTAGGGTGTGCATTGACGGCAGTCAGAGCCAGGCGCTGGAGGTGGACATATCACGCCCTCTGCTGCAGAGAGTAGATGTCTTACAGCCATGCTAAATGCTTGCGTCTAGTACAGTGGTTTTGGGTCAGTTTGGGTAAGTTACAGTGTTCTAGGAGTATGTTCTCAGCTCACAGCGAGCATGAGCACAGAATTGGCATGATCTTCTTGCTCTTTGAAGAGTCTGCTGCTTGTGTGGTTCTGACCTCCCTGGTCTCCACATCCCTGGTCCCACCCTTCTCAGCGGCTTCCTAGTGACTTCCCCTGGCTCAGTGCCCAAGGATTCTGTCATCTCACGGCAGCCCTTCCCCATCCCTGTCTCCTCTGACCGCACCTTCCACAGAGGCACAAACGCTTCCAGGAACAGGAGAAGCAAGGACACACGCCCCCTCTCACGTTTCCCTCTCCGTGGACACTCCCCAGATCTCTCTCGGGGGACCGTCTCTGCTCTTCTCACCTCTTCCAGTAGCTCTAAGCCCTGATCCGAGGTGCTCATCACCCCCCACCCCTGGGCTGTCTCCCGCAGACCTCCCAAGAGCAAGTTCTTCTTCACCGTCATCCCCCAGCCCATCTTGCTGAGCCCAGGCATCAGCTTCACGCTCCCCATCGTCTTCCGGCCCCTGGAGGAGGTGAGGTCCCGGGACCAGCGAGGAGCAAGGGTTACTCCAACAGGGACCTCAGCTCAGGGAACAGAAGAGAGAGAGAGAGAGAGAGAGAGAGAGAGAGAGAGAGAGAGAGAGAGAGAGAGAGAAAGAGAGAGAGAGAAAGAGAGAGAGAGTAGCAGGTGGCTCCCCCAGCATCTGCCCTCCTGCTGGCCAGCTCGGGAAGGGAATCCCCCTTGGAAAGTGGAAGGCCAAGGCTGTGAGGCCACTTCAACAAGTGCAGGATCAATAAAACTAGAAGTGAAGTGTATTTTGGCCCCCAGACACTTCAAAATCCATGCTGCACAAGGAATCTTCCAGAAGCTTGTGGGAAGTATATAGATAGAAAAAAATGATCTGTGGACTTGAAAGTTTATACCAAAATAAATTTAACTATTTTTAATTCCATTTTTTTCATAAACTTTTGGAAGACTCTTCAATTTGTCACTGGATTCCTTGGTTTCTTCTTGCTTCTCCAAATCCCCTTCAAGAAACTTAAAAAAAAAATTGGGTGGCTTGACAGGCTAATTCTCTCCCTTGCATTGCCAGCAATCCCAGACGGGCACTGGTTCGCGTCCCACTACTCCACTTCTAATCCCATCTAGCTCCCTATTTATCACCTGGGAAAGCAGCAGAGAATGACTGAAGTGCCCATGTAGGATGCCAGCATCACAACTAGCAGCTTAACCTGCTCTGCCATCACACCAGCCCCCCCATCCCTGAAGATACTTTTATTATTTCCAAAAGAGTGCCTGTTATTTCTAAGACCAAAAACCATGTGGGTGTACAGGTGGCTGACTCCCTCCTAGGAGGCTGGGAAGGGATTGTATCAGAGGTGCAGCTAAGGGTGGGAGGGGTAGGTGTTCCTTGGGGCAGAGGTATCCTTCCCTGACCCACTGACCTGTGGCTGCCTCCACTCACTACCTCCCACCCCCTGTCCCACTATGCTGCAGAAGGAGTACTTGGACAGGCTGTGGTTTGAGAAAGCCGAGGGCACATTCTGTGTGGACCTGCGGGCCATCCTGCCTCGCCACAGACTGGCCTGCCCGGCAGCCCTGCAGCTGCCCTTGTGCGCGGTGGGGGACACGGTGGAGGCCGGGTTCTCCCTGGACAATGTGGGGTGAGACTGAGAACTGGGGAAAAAGTGGCCCCAGGAGGGAAGGTGGGCTGGGAAGGGAGTGGAAGAGGCCAGAGGCAGGGGGACAGGGAGGCAGGCTGGGGTCTCCTCTATCTGTGGCAGGAGCCCAGAATCCTGAGACATCCCCTATCCCCACCCCTCTCCCTCTGCCCCTGCCAGGGACCTGCCCACCTTCTTCACCTGGGAGTTCCCCAGCCCTTTCCAGATGTTTCCCACCACGGGGTTCTTGGAGCCAGGCCAGACCTTCCAGATCAAAGTGACTTTCCAGCCCCTTGGGGCTGTCATCTACAATGCTGAGGCCACGTGCTGGTACGGCGAGGGGAGCCAGCACAAGTGCAACACCAGGCTGCAGGCTGTGGGTGAGGCCCGCCCTTCTATCTGTCCCCCAAGGGCTGCCACCCTCCTCACCTTAGCCTGGCCCCTGAGGGCCTCTAGCACCCTCCCACCTTCCCCACCTGTCCCCAAGCTTTGCCCCTTCTCTGCCCCCACCCCTCCCCACCCCATGACAGCACAGGCTCCTCTCCCTGGGGACTTCTCAGCTGGGCCACAGCCCCTCCCATCTCTGCCCCAGCCAAATGCCCCCAGCTGCTGGTGAGTATCAGGCACAAGCAGCCAGAGGACCAGGATGCTCCAGGCTTCCAGAAAGTTCTGCACTTTGGCTGCGTTGCTGTGGGCTGCATCAGTGAGAGGCAAATCAAGCTGCACAATCCATCTGTGGTGCGTGCGGGTGTGTGTGTGGCGTGGGAAGGGTGCAGACAGATGGCAAGGACAGAGCATGGGCTCTGGGACCCCAGCACCCTGTGCTGCTATAATCCATACCCATTTCAGAACACCCCCTCTCCACGCCTTTGGCCCAAAGCCTCCTAGGAACCACTTGGCCCCGACAGTCGTCAATGGGTATCCTGGCTCTCCCAAAACAGCCCCTACAGTAGGCCTTAACTGTTCTGACCCCAGAACACAACTAGTGCCAGTGGGCACCTCTGACCTACCCCACTAGGCAGTCCAGCGCAGGGCTTGCCCGCCCCCTGGTGGCAGTAGGCTTACCAACACCCACAGCTGGATTTAGCCAGCTGCCTCCACTGTGGAGTCCCCTTCACTGGGCACCTCAGTGCCAGGCACAGGCTTGCCAGCCTTGTCACCTGACCCGCTCCTCGACAGGTGAACGCCCCTTTCAGGATTGAAATCGCCCCGGACCTGCAGTCCAAAGAGCAGGCCTTCTCGTGCCCCACAACCGAGGGCGTGGTGCGCCCGGGAGAGATGACATACGTGTCAGTGTTCTTCCACCCCGAGGCCCTGGACAGCAGGACCGTGGACTATTTCTCCATCACGCCTGCCGGCTCTGCCTCCCAAACCCTGCTCAAAGTTGTGGGTTTCTGCCGAGGTACTGTCCACCCCAGGATCCCAACACTATTTCCATCTCGGTGCCCAAGTGCGTGCACCGTCTGTTCCTTACCTGGGTGTCTGCTGCCCCCTGGCGGTCCAGTGCGGAATCGTTTGCAGCCCCCGGAGCGCTTGTCCTGTCCGGTTATCCTGGACTTGATCACAGCCCAGAATGCAGGCCTATGGGCCTCCCATTAATGGGAATCCGCTGGGGAAGGCTGCTGCTCCAGCCCGTTCACAGGGAACCCGTCTCCCGTGTCCAGGTCCCGCTGTGTCCCTCCAGCAGTACTGTGTCAACTTCAGCTGGGTCAACCTCGGGGAGCGTTCTGAACAGTCTCTGTGGATTGAGAACCAGGAAGACTGCACCGCCTTCTTCCAGTTCAACATCGACTGCCAGGAGAGTGTTTTCAGCATCAGGCCTGCCTTCGGGACCCTGCATGGCAAGGCCCGTGTGACGCTGCACTGCACCTTCCAACCCACTCACCCCATCGTCTACTTCCGGCGGGTGGCCTGTCTCATCCACCACCAGGTAGTGCGGGGGGGCAGGGCTAAAGGAGAAGAGTGGCTCTCCCTGATGCTAACCCAGGGACTTTGCTGCTGCTGTGGCTAGCAGATATGGCTCCACGTGCCAGGTGAAAGGCCAAGAGCTTTGGAGGTGCCCCTCCAAAGGTCATATACATTGTGCCCAGGCCAGTGGGTGCCTGGTGGTGATGTCACTTGGGGGGCAGGGCTGACATGCAGGCAAGAGTGTAGGCTGTAGGCTCAGTCTACCTGAAGAAATGTACCTGCTAATTCTTGTACAGGTGCAGGATGTGCTGGGGAGGCCTTGTGTGCATGTGTGTGTGGCAGGGTGAAGGCAGAGGGGAAAACAAGAAAGAACGGAAGGATGGGGGCTGGGCTTGAGGGGTCGCCCTTTGTTCTGCTGAGGTTCTGAGGGTTGCTGCTGCAAGTCACCTTACCCGGCACACCACCTGCCAGGGTGGCCCGCATGGCTGAGCATCCTAATCCTTCAGCACTCCAGCTGGCCCTGCAGCTTCAGCTCCTCTCTCTTTGCTGCCCTCTCTGCCCAGCTGCTGCCCACCCCCCAGCGGATCCCATCCACCCCACCCCATGCACTGACCTCACAGGACCCATTGTTCTTGGACCTGATTGGGACCTGCCACTCAGACAGCATCAAACCGCCCATCCTGAAACCTCGGCACCTCGCCTGGTACCGCACGCACTTGGCACGGGGCCTGACACTCTACCCTCCTCACATCCTGAGCACCATGCTCAAGGAGAAGAAGCTGCAGCAAGACCAGAATGGGGCCCTCATGCTTCCCATGGAGGTACCACAGCTATGAGCCTCAGACACTCCATCCCCCTGCCCAGCTGCCTTCCCGGGTTCCTGCCTGCTCCCCTGGGTGAGGCAGAGGGACAGTGGCAGACACAACATCAGTTTCCCCCGCCCCTCTGTGCACCTGTCTCTTCCCCCTGGACAGGACCTGGAGGATATGCCAGCGCCTCAGTATCCCAGCATCCCCCCCATGACTGAGTACTTCCTCGATGGCACAGGCAATGTGGCCATCTTCCCCCCACCCGTCACCATCGAGCCAGCTGAAGTGGATTTTGGTGCCTGTTCTGGAGCTGAGGCCCCCAACCCTGTTCCCCTGTATCTGATGAACCACACCAAGGGCAAGATCACTGTGGTCTGGACGCACAGGCCTGACTGTCCCTTCTGGGTGACTCCGGACACCTGTGATGTGCCCCCACTCAAGTCCATGGCCATGCGTCTACACTTCCAGCCACTGCATTCCAACTGCCTCTACTCTGTGGAGCTTGAAGCCTTTGCTGTCTATAAGGTGTGTGTGTGTGTGTGTGTGTGTGTGTGTGTGTGTGTGTGTGTATACATGCACTCAAGGTGGGAGGTGGCTTCTGTGTGTCTGGATGCTGGGAAGGGTGACTGGAGGGTGACCCAGGGCACTGAATTGCCCGACCTGTTTGTGCCAAACTTCTCCTACCTTCTCTGCCAGCTGGGATCAAGCCCTTTGGGAACATGGGCTACATCTCCTGGCTTATCTTCTAGCCCTTTTTGCTGGTTTTTTTTTATATTCATTTTTATTGGAAAGGCAGATTTACAGGCAGAAGGAGAGACAGAAAGATCATCCATCTATTGGTTCATTCCCCAAAACGCTGCGATGGCCAGAGCTGAGCTGATCTGAAGCCAGGGGCCAGGAGCTTTTTCCAGGTCTCCCACATGGGTGCAGGGTCCCAAGGATTTGGGCCATCCTGCACTGCTTTCCTAAGCACCTCGACCGAGCAGGAGCTGGATGGGAAGTGGAGCAGCTGGGGCACAAACCAGTGCCCATGTGGGATGCCAGTGCTTGGAGGTGGAGGATTAACCAGTTGAGCCCACACACAAGCCCCTATCTTCTAGTCCTTGAAGGAAGCAATGTCCCTTTTAAAGGAGCCATAGCCATTAGTGGTGCTGGATGACTGTGCCAGGACGCACCCTTTCCTTGTTTGGGGACCCCAGCACACAGCCATCCCAGCCCTGCAGCTCCATTCCAGGCTTCCTGGCCCCAGATGCATGCTGCTCCCTCCATGTCCCGGCTCAGCCCTACCCACCTCTCTCCTCTTTCTTGGCTCCTTCCATCTGCTGGAGTATAGGAGTCTGGGCAGGTGTGGAGTCCTGCAGTCAAGGTCAGAGTCACCTGCTGGCTGTGTGACCCTAGGCAGGCACCTGCATGTCTCTGAGCCCTGGTCATCCATGAACTTGGGGGCCATGTCTGGACTTTCCAGGAGGCTTTGCCAAAGGGAGTTTTGAATCACCTCCAGGCCCATGTTTTGGTCTTGGAGGAAATTGTGAGTACTTTGCTGAGGTTGTACCTCTCATAAGCATAGGCTCCAGGTTCTAGACCTGCAGTGCCTGTAAGGCAGTCACCTACCACATGTGTTCCTATCACCTGAAATGGGACTGCAATGCTGGCATCCCATATTGGTCCCAGATTTGTCCCAGCTACCCCACTTCCAATCCAACTCCTTGCTAATGTCCCTGGGGAAAGCAGCAGAGGATGGCCCAAGTGCTTGGTCCCCTGCTACCCATGTGGGAGACCTGAAAGAAGCCCCTGGCTCCTGGCTTTAAACCTAGTTTAGACATCACTGTTGAGACCATTTGGGGTAGGTGCTGCGCAGCTACAACAACATCGAGGAGGACTGTACCGTGTGCCCATCCTGGTGCCTGACTGTGCATGCCCAGGGCCACACCTACCATGCTGCCTACGAGCACCACATCCCCCACTACTCCCTGGATGTCCCTAAGGTAAGTGTGATTCCACAGCATGGAGCAGGGTTCTAGGACAGCCTGTCTTCTTCTGCCTTGGGGTATAGGTCCCTCTGCCTCTCTGATGACCTCAGGAACACAGTGCATTGTCTCTCCCTACACACACACCCCCCCATGCACACTAGCTCCCCTGGCCCACAGCACAGAGACTGGGGACTGTGGGAGCTGGATGGCAGCCCCTCCTCGCTCCTTCATAAATACCCACCTGAGCCTAACCTGCAGGCTCTAAACTGCAGTACCTACAGCATTGTTGGGGGGTCCTGTTTACTGAGTGCCCGGCTGGGCCCCAAAGTCTTTGGAACGCCCCTCCCCACAGCTTGTCCTGACTTGCTGTGCTCCTGGTGTACTTCCTTGTCCCCTCTTCCCACCCAGCATCCCTCTTGCTATGGTCTGCTATGGGTCCTGGGTACTTGGACCCACACATACACCTGCTGCCCAACTGAATGGGGGTTTAGGTCCAGGACCCAGGAGTCTTGCATCTGGTAGGCTGCTCAGCATTCAAGCTCATACAGGCTATACTCTCTACACCCCCAGGATTAACCTGGTTGCTTTTCCCTCTACTGCTTGTGTGGGCAAGAGTCTGAAAGATCTACACCACGTGGGCTGGGATCTCTGAGAGTGAGCTGCCCATGATGCCCCAAGTCTCGCTCTCCCCTCCAGGAGAGGCCCTGGTGGCCATGGCCTGGGGTGGCCATCAGAGCCAGAGGCCTTCCCTCCTCTTGTCTCCCTCACCCTGCCTGCCCACAGCTCTTTCCTGCTGTGCCCTCTGGCGAGCCATCCTACCGCAGCCTGCTCCTGGTCAACAAGGGCCTCATGTTGCTGACCTTCAACTTAGCCCCCAGCAGCAGCTCCTCGGACATCGCCTTGCGGCCCACCTCAGGCCTTGTGGCGCCCGGGGCCCACCAAATATCCCTGATCTGTGCCTACCCCAAGGGCACTTCATGGAAACAGCACAACTTCTACCTGCAGCTCAACTCTTGCCTCCAGTATCTCAGGGTAGGTGGTGGAGGGGGGACACCGAGGCCTTGCCAGCAGCTGGCAACTCCTCCCCAAGAAGTCACCTTGCATGGAGAAGACTTCTTGTCTCTCCCACCTCATTGGGGACCAAGGAGAAGGGGTGCAGTGGTTCCTCGAAGAGGACTGAGTGGGGGCAAGAAAAAGCTCAGTCTGCAGGAGATAGTGAGTCCACCTGCAATGCTATGATAACATACTTGCGATTGGGCGCTTCATTAGGGTTCATGGTGTGAAGTCAGGCTCCGCCCTCTTTCCCCTGGATGCAGGAGGTGACCTTGGAGAGCCGGGAGGAACCTGTGCACCTACAGCTGGACACCTCTCAAAGTGTATTCTTCACGCCCACCTGGGTGGGCTGCACCTCCACCAGCACCTTCACCTTCCACAACCCCACACGCCTACCCCTGGAGTTTGAATGGAGGGTCTCCCAGCAGCACCGAAAGATGCTGGCAGTCCAGCCCAGCAAAGGGCTCATCCAGCCCAACGAGAGCATTGTGAGTGCCCCCCTCAACCTGCAAAGGGTGAGGCTTACCCCCTTCTCACCTGCATCTTTTTCTGGAGTGCCTACCCATTCGGCCCTCATCACTCTCCTCACCCCCACCAGAGCACGCATCATTATGACCACCTTCACCACCCCCTTTTTACAAAAAGAAGAAGCTTGCGGGGATGGGAGGCACATTTACTGAGATCTCAAGGCAGCAGAATTGTGCTAGCATACCTGGTGTTGCCAAAACATGTGGTGGGGCCCTGCTATGTCGTGTATGGTCCCCAAAGTTGTGGGGCTATTGGCAACATCTGGAGTTGGAGCTGAGTGGGTGACTTGGAGAAGGAAGAGGACACCAGAGGTCCCAGCTGTAGTGTGCAAGGGAGTGGGGTATGGGCTGGGACCCAAAACAGCAGATCCTATACCCAGTCACCCAGCCTTGAGCCTCTCAGACTAAACTGAGGAGGTCAGACTCAGGACAGGAGCACAGGGGACATTAAGGGGGAGGTGGGAGATGGCACGCACTGGTGTCCCAGGTCTCTTGTGCGCCTTAGGTAATGTTACCCAAACTTCTCTGAAGTTCCACTTTCTTATCAGAAAGCAAGCCCGAACCCAAAACTGCTGGTCACTCCTGGGGCTGCGAGGCCTCAGGGCAGTGAACACAGGCTGTGAACTTCAGACAGTGCTCCTGGAGCAAAATGGATGGGGGAGAAGGACACCTCTAGCGGCCAGGTCCTCCAGAGAAGGGGGCTTCTGGAAGTCTCACATGGGTGTCGTTTCTGGAACTCCAGACGCTAACGTGGGTCTTCAGTCCTTTGGAGGAGACCAAGTACTTGTTCCAAGTAGGAATGTGGGCTTGGGAAGCCGGCCTGCCCCTCAGTGCCAAGCCCCCCAGCACTCACTACCTGCTGCGACTGGTGGGCATGGGCATCTCCAGCAGCATCTCTGTGAGTAACAGGACTCTGGGAGAGGAGGGCGGGGCCTAGTGGGCAGGGATCCAGGGACCCAGGGCTCAGGTGGGAGGGGAAGGTAGGGTCCAGGGGACAGGGGTCCAGGACACAGGTGAGAGGGGAGGGTGGGGCCCAGGGGTCAGGGATCCAGGGCTCAGGTGGGAGCGGAGGGCCCAGGTTGGGCAACTCCAAGAGGGCACAAGTCAGGCATCCTCTGGCTTCCCCTGGACCCAGGCCTCCTTGGCGGGGGGTGGCAGCGGGAAGACTGGGCTGTGACCTCTGGGGGGAATCCCCTCCTGCAATTGGGTGACTGGTCTCAGGCCAAGGAGAAGGAGCTAGACTTTGGGAATCTTCTGGTGGACAGCAAGGAGAGCAGGTTCCTGACACTGCACAATGAGGGCGACTGTACCCTCTACTACCGCCTGCACCTGGAGCAGCACAGCCCTGAGGCCGACGACCAAAGTCTTCCTGGTATGCGGAGCTGGAGCCTAGGAAAGAGAGGGCCCCAGGGTTAAGATTGGGGTGACCACACTGTGGCTTGTGTCCAGCCAAGACAGCAGGAACCCTGGTGCTTCCACCCATATGCTGTGTGGCATCAGATAGATGAATGTTGTCTCTGAACTCCTGCCTCCTCCCCTGGCAAGTGGCTACCCCCTGCCAGGGATCCAGGGCTCCAGGGCAGAGAGAAGGACTTCAGAGGTGCCAGTGACTCAAAGAAACATGGGAAGAATGGCTGTGCCCACATGGGCCACCCCTGCTTTGTGAGGTAGCATCCGGGGAAGGTATCTGCTCGGGCCTCTTCTGCCCGCTGACCTCACTCATGCCATCCCTGAGCAGCTCTGCAGTTGGACCGGACAGATGGCAGCCTGCCACCCCACTCTCAGGACACCATCTGCCTGACCGCCTGCCCCAAGCGCCGATCCTCATACTCCTGGACTCTCAGCTACTCTCTGCTCTCACACAGAGGTGCCGGGCCACCTGGCAGGGAGGGCTGTGGCTGGGGAGGAGCTGCGCCAGCAGGGCTGAGTAGGGCAAAGGCACACTGGCTGTTGAGGGCATTTGGCAGTGAACTAAGTAAATACTCTGTGTCTCTCAAATTTTTTAAAGATTTATTTGTTTGAAGAGTTATAGAGAGAAAGAAGACAGGGAGGTCTTCCATCAACTGGTTCACTCCCCAAATGACTACAGTGACCAGGGCTGGGCCGAACTGGAACTAGAAGCTTCACCAGGGTCTCCCATATGAGTTCAAAGACTCAAACACTGGAGCCTTCCTCTTAGGCGCATCAGCAGGGAACTGAGTTAGAAGTGGAGCATCCAGGGTTTCAACTGACACCCATGTAGGATTCCCAGTTATAGGTGGTGGCTTAAACTGCTGTGCCACAACACCTCTCTAATAAATATATTGTTAAAATCATTTTGGAACCAAATCCTGATGCACATGATGTATATAAAGCAGCCAGCAGTCAGTCAGCAGTGCTTGGGCAAGGGTTGGTGTGGTTGGATGTGGCTCAGAGTCAGGGCAGCCACTGCCACCGCCAGTGTCCTCCCCCCTCCGCCTGCACCCCGCTCTTCCTCTGTCCTCCAGACAACAAGGTAGGGGAGAAGCAGGAGCTGAGCCGGGTCACCCTGGAGGCTGTGTACCCCTTCCTCTCCATCCTGGATGCCTGCTCCATGGGCAGTGCTGAGGGCATCACCCGCAAGCACCTGTGGCGCCTCTTCTCCCTGGACATGCTCAATAGCTACTTGGAGCGTGACCCCACTCCCCAGGAACTCACCTACAAGGTGCCTACTCGGCACAGGTGAGCTGGGTGGCAGGTCTGTGTGTGTATGTGTGTGTGTGCACATAGGGCAGGATGTATGTGCATCAGGGTGGGTATGTGTGTGTAACAGGGCAGTGTATGGGTATGTATGTGCAGTTGGGGGGGAAATATGTGTGTGCAGTGAGGCAGTGTGTGTGTGCACAGTAGGATGGGGTGTATATGTGTGTGCATGGTCGTGTGTGTGTGTGTGTGTGTGTGCAGTGGAGTGGGGGGTGTGTGTGCAGCAGGGTGGGGGTATGTATGTGTGTGTGCAGCAGGGCGAGGAGCCAGGGCTAGCTGGGAGTCTATGGAACTTCTGCCCACAGCCCCAGTCCCATCTGCCAAGCTACTTCCCACCTGCCCCCAGTTGCTGTTCAGCCCTGAAGGAGCCTGGGGAAGGCAGGGATTGGCTTGAAGCCAGTGCAGCCAGCCTATCTCTACCCCTCTAGTATAGAGTGACCAAGCGAGAAGCTGTGGGAGGCAAGCCAGCTGCCGTGGGGGGACCCCTTGTGCTGTCCTCAGCTCTGAGTTCATTTCTCTGCTCTCTGACAGCACAAGCCAGACACCCCCAGTCCTCACCCCTTTGAAGCTTGACTTCAATTTTGGGGCTGCGCCCATCAATGCGCCCCCATCTGTGGTGCTTCTGACCATGAAGAACAGTGGCGTGGTACCTGTGGACTGGTATGGTGGACCCTGGGTGCTGCAAGGGTGTCGGGGTGGGTATCCTGGGTGACTGGTGTCTGGGAAGAGGAGTGGGCCCAGTATGAGGGGGTGCTCATCAGGACTCGGTGCTGGCTGGACTATGTGCTCAGGCTTAGCGATGGTGGAGCATCTGCAGGCTGGACACCAGCATCTCAATAGCTCAGTGCACAGGAGCATTTGCTGTGCACCTGCTACATGCCAGGCACCATGGTCTACAAGACTCAAGTGCTCCCAGAAACCCCAGGAAGACAGTGCTTCTGACACATAGATGGGAAAGCTGGGGTCAGTGCAGCCAAAGACCCAGCTAAGGCTACTCAGCTCTGAATGAGTGGAGCCAGGCTCAGCCAGACCTGAATCTGTCTCCAACCCCAGGGTCCACACCTCTTAGGTGGCAAGAAAGCTCCCAGCCAGTTGCTACTCACATCCCAGAACTGTGCAGGTACCAGGGCCTGCCCAGGAGATTCGCATGCAGCAGCCAAGCCATGGCAAGAAAGGACAGAGTGTGTTGGCAGGGGCATCTACTGCCAGGCAGCTGCCAGCTGAAGACATTCGGAATGTGTAGGATGAAGGCGGGGTGGGCAGTGCATCTTCAGGCACACCGTGGTCACCTCTTATCCTCTAATTGTTGCGCCATCTCCATGGGGGATAGGAATGTGAAGGTGGCTTGTTAGCTGGTCCCTGTCCAGGTAGGGCTGGACCCAAAGCCCGTGGAGGAGGCCCCAGAAGGTGGGAAGCCATCTAGTTGCCCCTGCCCCTGCTGCCCCACAAGCCTGCTCCTCTTAACACCTCTTCCCTGCTTGACCCTGGGTTGTTTATTTATTTATTTCCTTTTTCATTTTGTCAGAAAGGCAGAAACAAACAGATGGAGATCTGTGGTCTACCAGTTCACTCCCCAAATGCCTACAACACCCAAGGCTGGCCAGCTTGAAGCCAGGAGCCAGTAGCTCAGGCTACGTCTCCCATACAGACAACAGGGACCCAAGCAGTTACTTGGACCGTTATCTGCCACTCTGTACCCTGGAGTGCACATTGGCAAGAAGCTGGACTGGAAGTGATGTAGCCGCAACTCAAATTGGGCACTTGCTATGGGATACAGGAGTCCCAGCTGGCTACCTACCACCAATGCAAACTCCACCCTGGTCTCCCAGGCCTGGATACTTGCAAAGTCTTCCCTTTAAAGGGAGAACTCCCTCACAAGTGTCATAAGTTCTGGGTCATGTCATTGGTTCACTCAGGTGTTCTCTAAGCTGTTGGCTACACTTTATCCAGAAATAGGCTCTGGGCTGGTCTCAGAATAGAAACAGCTTTTGCACTGCAGGGGCAGAGACGTGTGGCTCCTGAGTCCCAGGGCAGTGAGGGACTGTGGAGGACAGCAACTTCCTGCAGCGGCTGCGGGTATGGCCTTCGTTTGGTGGGGTGGTTAGGGGGAGCATCAGAAAGACCTACCCCCCACCAGGGTAGGGGTTGGGTGTAGCTGTTGAGCCATCACTTAAAACAGCTGCATCCCTATTGGAGGACCTGGTTCAGCTTCCTGCTCATGTGTGCTTGAAGGCATCAGTGACAGCTCAAGTCCTTGGCTGCCTGCCTCCATGTTGGGTACCTGGATTAAAATGCTGGGACCAGTACAATGGTTCAGTGGCTAAATCCTTGCTTATCAAGTGCGAGGATCCCATATGGGTGCCGGTTCATGCCCCGGCTGCTCCACTTTCCATCCAGATCCCTGCTTGTGGCCTGGGAAAGCAATAGAGGATGGCTCAAAGCCTTGGGACCCTGTGCCTGTGTAGGAGACTAGGAAGAAACTCTTGGATCCTGACTTCAGATGGGCTCAGCTCCAGCCATTGTGGCTACTTGGGGAGTGAACCAGTGGATGGAAGATCTTTCTCTCTGTATCTCCTTCTCTCAGTATAATCTGCCTTTCCAATAAAAATAAATCTTAAAACAAAATCCTGGTTCCTGACTTCAGCCTGACTCTCAGCCCTGATCGATGAGTGGGCATTTGAAGAGTGAACCAGGTGGCTGTGGCTAGGGGAAAGTGAATGGTTTTACTCAGAGGGCTCTGTACCACCTTTCTCTGCTGGCACTGGTGCTGCTTCCTGCTCCTCTGGTCCAACCACGGCATCCATGTTCGTGGCCTTCTGCTACATGCTGGCGCTGCTGCTCACCGTCATGTTCATCTTCTTTGCCATCTCGCACATTGTAGCATTTGATAAGCTGAAGATCGATTACAAGAATCCTATAGACCAGTGCAATGCCCTGAATCCTCTTGTACTGCCCGAGTACCTCATCCATGCTTTCTTCTGTGTCATGCTTCTTGGTGCAGCAGAATGGCTTACGCTGGGTCTCAATATACCCCTGTTGGCATACCATATTTAGAGGTGTATGAATAGACCAGTGATGAGCAGACCAGGACTCTATAACTCCACAACCATCATGAATGCAGATATTCTAGCATATTGTCAGAAAGAAGAACGGTACAAGTTAGCTTTTTATCTTCTAGCAGGTTTTTTTTTTTACTACTTATGTGGCATGATCTATGTGTTGATGAGCTATTAGAACAACACATGGAAGAATTGGTCCAGTTAAGAGCATGCAAAAAGCCACCACATGAAGGGATTCGTTCCAGCAAGATCCTGTTTGCAAGAGTAGCCTATGGGAGCTGATAAGTTACTTTAAAAATGACTCCTTATTTTTAAAAATGTTTTCACATTTTTGGATTGTGGAAAGACTGTTTGCATACGTTACACTCGGATGCAAAATTAAATGGAATTAAGTGTAAATATAACATGATTACCTCTGGTGGCAACAGGTTGAACTTGCACTCTTTAAGGAACAGCTATAATCCTCTGATTGCGTCAGTTACTGACTGTCCTTGGTCCACTGAAACTTTTCTTTATTAGAAGAACTTTGTAGGGCTTATTTTGGTTTTATTGAAATGCCATCTGGTTATAAATTAGCTGTAGATATCAGGTGCTTCTGCTGAACTGAAAATGTATATTGGACTTGTGGGAAACTTCACAGGTTTCCTCATCATGTAGATTATTGTGGATACATTTACAAAAATAAGAGTGGGATAATTTCGCTGTCTATTGCATGAATGAGAGATTTTCCCATAGTTCCACCAGAGTAATATACTTGCTTTAATTCTTAAGCATAAGTGAACATGATATAAAAAATACATGCTGAATTATTTTTGAAGAATGTATTTAAAGCTATTTTAAATGTGCTTTTATTTGTAAAACATTAGTAAGAAATTGGTTATGCTTACTGTACTAATCCGTTGGTAAAGGTATTCTTAAGAATTTGCAAGTGTATTAGCTGTCCAAAATGGAGTGAAAGAGAAAGTTGTGTAACCATTTTGCTGTTTCTTTAGTGCAATACAATAAAACTCTGAAATTTAAAAAAACAAAAAAAAGAGTGAACCAGTCGCGGGAGATGGGTCTGTCTGTCTTTGCCTTACAAAAAAAAATGAAAGAAGTAATCATTTGGTTTTTTGTTGTTGTTGTTGTTTGTTTGTTTGTTTGTTTAAAAAAAAGGCTTCTTGGAAACAGCTGCAGCCTGGGCTAGGAGGTGGAAGAGATGCCCAGAGCTTCCACAGAAGGGCCTGGCCCAAGCAGACTGGGGGCATGGTGGTGGCCAGAGCACAGGGCACGCAGGGCCCTGGAGCACACCTTCAGGCAGTTTGGGGGATGTGGATGGGATGTGAGCTGGGGCTGGGGGCAAAAGCATAATCCCCTTCAAGACCCCCACTGTGGTCTCTGGGGGTCAACAAGAAGAGGAGGAGGCACCCTGGAGACCTGGTAGGGGAAAGGGGCTGCAGTGATACTGAGAGGCGGCTGGACAAGGCAGTGAGGGCAAAGGGCATGCCAGGCCCACGCGGAGGACCTACAGGCAGCAGCGTTGCCAACAATGGTCCTGCTCTACAGTGTCTCCCCAATACAATGACAAAAGATAATCACAGCGTTGCGGGAGGGTGGAGGACAGTAAGAAATGCCCTGGGTGGTGCTGGCCACAGTGTGGAAACCACTAACACAGTTTGCACACTTTGATTTCTTAGCAGTAACAACACAATTCTAAAAACAGCATTATCTCAATATGCATATATCTAGCTCTCTCTTTTCAGTAGATGCGTAATATTCCCTAAGATGGGTGGACCTCGAGCTGCTAAACTGCTCCTTTTCTTGAAGGCTTTAATTGTAGCCAGTTGCTTTTTCTCTTCCCCCTGCTGTGCCTTGTTATGGAGACTTGTCATAAACATCTGTGTCGTGTGTGTGTGTGTGTGTGTGTGTGTGTGTGTGTGTGTGTGTGCCTGTTTTTTATCTGCAGGAGAGTTCTCCAAAACGGAATTTTTGCATCAAAGAGCATATGCATGTATTAAAAAAAATACTTACTTGAAAGGCAGAGCAATAGAGAGAGAGAGGGAGCTGGAGCCTGGAACTCCATCCCACAGGGATAGCAGGGACCTAAGTCCCCTGGCCACCCTCCGGGCACATAAGCAGGAGGCTGTGATGCTGGCATCCCCACCATGAGGCCCCTGTGCATTTTTCCTTCTAGTAGCTGCAACCAAAACTCCTTCGAGAAGGAGGAGCAGCTCCCTCTCTTCTGGTGTGGTGAGGTCTGCTCTTTCCAAGTTGACCTGCCTTGGCAGGAGCTCTCACAGGCGTGGGAAGCTCTGAGACCCCCGCTTCCTAAGAGCTGCATTTCCCTGGTTCTGCCAGCACCAGCCATGCAATGGCTGGCAGCCTTTCCCTTTGGCAGAGCTCCCTGTTCCCACCCTATGCTGCTGGGCTATGTGCCTTCCTGTCGGATTGGGAGGATCCGTTTGTCACTTGTTGTGTTATGTCCCGTCAGTGATCCCAGGACAACATTTGCTCTACAACAGCATGAGGCCACCCGGTGTGGACTCATTGCCCGACTTTGCTTCCGTTTCAAGAACCAGTCTTAAAAAAAAAAAAAAAAAAGGACCAGTCTTGCTCTCCACCCTGTGCCCAAGCTGGCCTGGTCCCAGGTAGGGGCCGCTGCTGGTGCTGCCAACTATCCTAGGAGCCTCAAGTGGAAGAGCTTCCACTCCTGGCAGGTGTCACTAGGAGCCGACTCTGCTTCTTCCTAGGTCACAGCAGTTCTGCTCCTCTTCTCAGTTTTGGGGGGATGAGGGAACATTGTGAAAGGAGAATCAGTAACAGCTGCATTGAAAGGATGCAGTGCATGCGGCCAGGGGTCCAGAGTTCCGCCTCCTCTGTTCTGACAGGTTCTTTGTCCAGCCTCAGTTCCCTGACTTTGCACTCCTTTTCCCAGGTCCTTCCTCTTTCCAAGCGACCAGCAGATAGACCTGGAGCTGTGGGCAGAGCAAGCTGAGTTTGATAGCACAGAGCTCCATCAGATGCGTGCACAGGACAACTGCATCTTCTCTATTAGCCCCAAAGCTGGGAGCCTGAGCCCTGGGCAGGAGGAGATGGTGGAGTTGAAGTACAGGTGCTCCCCCAACCATCACCACCCTGCACTTCTTGGAGCCCCCATGCTCCTGTGTGCCTCCTGTACTCCAATATCCATGGCCCTGGGAGGGACCACGTTCCTTTGTGTCCTCACCACACCTCCAGGGGGTGGCTTTCAAGTGGATCTCAAAGCTACAGGCGTACCACCACTTGCTGCTCACCTGCTTGTACAAACACTCACTGCTGGCCATATCCCCTCCCTTCCAGCCACGTCTTCACTGGCACTGACCGTCTTCCGGTGCTCTTCAAGGTGTCCTATGGCCGGGAGATCCTGGTATGGCCCCAGCACCCTGGGTCTCAGGCTGGAGGCTGTGTTGGGGATCAGGGGGACACAGCACTCACTGGACAGCCAAGAAAGAAATGGGGAACAGTGACCACCCCCTCCCCAGCTGGGAGGGGGTTGTGGGACTAGGGTTCAGATCTCTCTGCTGGGTGTGTATCCTCCTCCCAGGGAAGGACACCTCCCCACTCCTGCTGCCATGAGCTTTTTCTTTTCAGCTCAATTTCATAGGGGTGACAGTGAGGCCGCAGCAGAAGTACGTGCACTTCACCTCCACCAGCCATCAGTTTGTCCCTGTGCCCATCGGAGACATGATGCCTCCACGACAGGTCAGTCCGAGTTGTTGCGGTCACCTAGAGGCATAGGCTATGATCTCAACATGTGGGTATCAGCCCTTGACAGGGTGGCCATGACCCTGCGCTCCAGAAATACTTAAGAGGTGGGACTGGTTCATGGAAAGCTCCAGGCTAGGCCCAGGGGATACAAGGGCACAAGACTTTAGTCCCCTGGGGCCGGGTGCTGGGTCCTGTGCTAGAACCATTTCCCACAAAAAAGTGGGCTATTACCCAGATTCTAGTAGAAGCTCCTTCCAACATTTTTTACCATGAACCATACTAATCTATTTCATATTACATTTGCCCACACGCCAGCATTATGCATTTGAACACAACTGGGACTGAAGTGCCACAAATCTACACTCATGCTGCTACATGCAAAGCACGTTGGTATCTTCCCTTTTGTCTCATTCTGCTTCACGTCTTAAATCCTGGGCACCCCCACTCAGTCAACTTAGAACTGACCACTCACAGATCTCAGCCACAGCGTAGAATCATTTACTCCCAGAAGTATCTTTCTGGTTTTTGTTGTTGTTGTTGTCGTTTGTTTTGTTTTGTTTTTAAAGGATGTATTTGTTTTTATTGGAAAGACAGATTTTCACAGAGAAAGAGAGACAGAGTGAAAGATCTTCCATCTGCTGCTTCACTCCCCAAATGGCTGCAATAGCTAGAGCTGAGTCAATCTAAGTCAGGAGACAGGAGACAGAAACTTCTTCTGGGTCTTCCATGTGGGTGCAGGGTCCAAAGTCTTTGGGCCATCCTCCACTGCTTTCCCAGGCCCCCAGCAGGGAGCTGGATGGGAAGTGGAGCAGCTGGGACACAAACTGATGCCCATAAGGTATCCCTGCACTTGCAGGGGGAGGGTTAGTCAACTGAGCCATCATGCCAGTCCCTCCCCTGCCTGCACTCTTCCTAAAGGGTCTTTCCGGAGTGTGGAGAGCTGGGATGGGATTCCTCAGCAAGTTGTAGACTTTGCTTGCTTTTTTGATGCGAGGGAATTTGGTTCCTTTGCCCTGAAGACAAGCATTGGAAATCTCCCAGGGGGCACATAATGTTAAGCTTTCACAGCCGTGACGTGCCAAGCCCGTGCAGGCCCCTTGTGCTTCTGGGCGGGGGTCTCCATCTGCTCAGCCTTCAGCCAGGGGCCTTGCTCCTGGCTTGGTTACCCTCCATGCAACACCCCTGCACTCTCCCAAGTCCCAGTGACCCAGCTAGGGGCTGTGACTGAGCTGACTTTGACTACTGATGACAGCCCATGCTGTCTGAAGAAAGAAGATAAACTGGGAGGCAAGAAATAGATTTTTGAGTGATGAGTTTGCCTTTGGCAAAGTTTGAGGTGTCTTTGAGACAAGAAAGGCAGAGGTTGATGCCAGGTCCGTTCTAACTGCTCTAATCAGTTTCTCCACACTGGGTAGCTTATAAAGAACAGACATTTATTTCTGGCTTAAAGATCTATTTATTTATTGGAAAGACAAAGTTATGGAGGGAGGAGAGGTAGAGAGATTTTCTGTCTGTGGCTTACTCCCCCAAATGGCTGCAGTGGTCAAGGTTGGGCCAGGCCCCAAAGCCAGGACCCCAGAGTTTCTTCTAGGTCTCTCATGTGAGTAGCAGAGACCAACAGATTTGCCCTCCTCTGCTGCTTTCCCAGACCATTAGCAGGAAGTTGGATAAGAAGTGCAGCAGCCAGGACAAAACTAATTGAGTGATAATCCATATGGGATGCCAGTGTCACAGGAAGCAAGTTAACCCATTACAACACAATGCTGGCCCTCAGAAATTTATTCCTTATTGCTCTTCTGGAAATTATTTTTACTGAGACCACCATTACGGTGTATCAGGTTGAGCCTCTGTCTGCAGTGCCAACATCCCATATGGACAGCAGTTTGAGACCCAGCTACTTCAGTTTTGATCTGGTCCCCTGCTAATGTGCCTGGGAAAACAGCAGCCCAAGTGCTTGGGTCCCTGCATCCATGTGGAAGACCCAGAAGTGCCAAGATCCTGGTTTTGGCCTGGCCAAGCCCCAGCCATTATGGCCATTTGGGAGCAGGGTGAACAAACCATGTGGAAGATTAATCTCTCTCTGTAATTCTTTCAAATAGATTTTTAAAAATCAGTATTTAAAAATTATTTTTATTTATTGGAAAGACAGAGAGAAAGACAAATAAGCAAAATTCTGCTTTTGCCCGGTTCACTTCCCAAATCCCAGACCAAAACCAGCAGGCAGAAACTCAATCCAGGTCTCAAACACTGCAGGCAGAGACCCAGGCACTTAAGCCATCACCTGCTAACTCTTAGAGTGTGCATTAGCAGGAAGCTGTTACTACGAGCTGAGCCAAATCTCAAACCCAGGCACTCTGGTATGGTTGTGTGCATCCCAAGTGCTAATATGAATACTAGTTCTTGTAACTCCAGTTGGTGGAAGTCCCAGACCTAGGTGTGGCAGATTCAGTGCCCTCCCCCATGACCGGGCCACCTCCTAAATGTCCCAACTCTCAACACCATTGCTTCTGGGAGTGGGATGGGGGTGTGTGGCAGAGAGGGGCACAAATACTCAGTCCATAGCACCAGGCCTAGAGCTCAGCAGAGTGGGCCAGGATTGAGAAGGAAAGTCAGCCTGCTCAGTGCCCTAACTCCAGGTGAATCCTCCTTCTGGCTTCAGTTGTCACATCTCTGAAAGGAAGGAAGGGGCAGATCTTGGATTATTTTTCAGAATATTCTGAGCTGCGCAACTTTCACAGTTAATCGTGAGGACCTCAGGTCTCCCTTCTTCTGTCCTCTTACCCACCTCTCTCTAGTGGGGGGGACATGGAAGGTGGCCACCCCACAGTGATTAGAATGACAGTCCATAAAATGACAAGGGGTCTGGGTGGCACACACATCAATATAGCTTGGATATTGAATGTCCCTTAGTGGTCCCCAGGGTTGGAGTGCTGCTGGAAAGAGGTGGGACATTCAAGACATGAGGCTTAGTGGGAGGTCCTTAGGATGCTTGGAGGCAGCGTGCCTTCTAAAAATGATTCTTGCAAAAGGATTGCTATGAGGGACTGGCACCTTGGCTCAACAGGTTAACGCTCACCTTGCAAGTACCAGCATCCCAAATGGGAGCTTATCCAATTCTAGTCTAGCTCCATGTTATGGCCTGGGACAGCAGCAGAAGATGGCTTCAGATCTGTTCAGTCTAACTGTTGCAGCCATTTGGGGAGTGAATCAGCAGATGGAAGATCTTTCTCTGTGTGTCTATCCTTGTCACTCCACAAATCTTCCCTTTTTCCTGTGTGTAAGTTAGCCTCTTCAGGTATTCTGCCCTGTCATGAAAAGCTGACCAGGACACCCTAAATCCTAACACATACACAAGTTCCCTTAGAACTCTTAGGCTCAGAGAAAAACAAACTGCTCCTTAGCAAGCAGGATGGCAGAGCATCCTGACATGGTCCAGACTGCTAACCCAGTTGCGTACTTCTCAGGGGTCGGCTTCTATAAGGAAAGTCAGAGGCTTGTCATCCCGAGCTAGGAAAGAGCTTGCTCTGTTTGTGTTCCCTGGCAGATTTATGAGCTGTATAATGGGGGCTCACTGCCCGTGACATATGAGGTCCAAACCAACATCCTGTCCCAAGTTCAGGAGAAGAATTTTGACCACCCCATCTTCTGCTGCCTCAACCCCAAAGGGGAGATTCAGCCGGGCACCACTGCTCACACTCTGTGGATATTCTCACCTCTCGAGGCCAAGACCTACACGGTGGGTAGCAACTGGACACTGCAGGGATGGGGATGGAGGTGGGGAGGGTGGAGCTGGCTGCCCCCGCAGGCCTTGCCTTGAACCAGTCCCTCCTCCTACCCCCTGCCTGTTCAGGTAGATGTGCCCATACACATCCTAGGATGGAACTCTGCTCTCATCCGCTTCCAGGGGGTGGGCTATGACCCCCACGTCATGGGTGATACAGCTCCATTCTATACCCGCTCCTCGTGGGACAGCGGTTCTACACACTCTAGACTGCTGGTTCCTGGCCAGGTGAGGAGGAAAGAAAGCCAGAAAGCCTTAGACCTCAGAGGGGAGGCTTGGTTCCCAGTGTGCTCGGTGGAGAGGCTAGAGAAGCAGAAAACAGTGGGGGGTGGAAGTGTGCAGGCACCCACACAGAGGAGAGGCCCAGAGCCAGCCCTCCTCCAGGTCTAAGCACCAAGTGCTGCCTCCTAGTACCCATTACTTTTCCCGCTCAAGCCACTTGCCTGCTGCCCAGGCCTCCACCCCACTCCACTGCTCTGGGAAGTCGGAAGGTGGGATGATGGTTTCCCATTGCAGGTGTGATCTAGGACACTCTCCCCTAGACCTGGGTGGACTTTGATGAAAGATATCCATCTACAGCCAATAACACTTTGTTAGATCATATACTCCTCATCATTTGGATGATTGATTTACTCACCCACCCCCACCCCCACTCATGTACTCATCCATCTATCCATTCAATCATCAGCGTATCCATCCAACTACCCATCCATCAATCTGTGTACCCGATTCACCCAGCCAGGTACTCCTCTAGCCAAACACCAACTACCAACAATATATATCCACCTGTTCCTCCTACTCCCTGGATGAACAGCCTGGAAGCCCTAAGGACATGGAGACGAGCCAGTGTCCTACCTTGGAAGCAAACAGGGTGCAGGAGGAAACGCTCCTTCCTCAGGTCTCCTGGACATCCCCACACCTGCTCCTGACAGGTGGTGATGGCTATCCACCTGTTTGCGTGCAAGTATCCACCAGAGGCCCCAGTCAAGCTGGCTTTAGCTCTGGCATCCCTAAGCTGATTCTAAACCAGGTATTATACACCTATTTTAGTTGTTGACATCATCTAGGTTTCGGGTGGAGATTGTCTGAGTTGATCCCAGCTGCACACCTGGCAGATGGTGGAGAAAGCATTCTCACCCTTGAGGCCTCAGCAGAGTAACTGTAAAATGGGCACAAAGCATAGTGCCTGGGCCTCCATTGTGAGGACCAAGTGCATGTAACGCACCTACCATAGGGCACGGTCCTGAGAAAGTCCTCAATGGCTGTAGTGGCTGTGTGGGTATATCATTTCCTCACCTCCCAGGGTTTCCACTCAACAGCACGTCATCCTGTCCCAGCCTCATATCTCCTTGGGAAACATCCCTGTGCAGAGCAAGTGCAGCCGCCTGCTCTTCCTCAACAACATCTCCAAGAATGAGACAATTGTCTTTGCCTGGCAGCCAAATCCTCTGGACTTTGGGGAGGTTAGTTCCCAGTGCCCACAGCATCAGAACCTGCAGCAGCACTCCTCCCACCCCACTCAGTCCCATCCCATCCCATTCTATCATCCCATCCCATCCCATCCTCCACAAAACCCCTGAGTCTCCCACTTCAAATTGACAGGTGTCTGTGAGTCCCATGGAAGGTGAAGTGGCTCCTGAAGACACGATCCCATTCTTGGTGACTTTCAAAGCCTCTGAACATGCCAGCTTCTACAGCGTGGACTTGGTGTGCAAGGTGGGAGGCAGCCCAAAGGTCAGGGGCTCTGAGTCCTGGGGGTAAGGTCTGTTTTGAGGTCCCTATACCCCCAGAGAGAGGCAGGAGGCAGTCCTGGGGAGCATGGAGAGCCCCAGCATAGGTACCAGAGCAGGCCTAACCTAGACTAGATCTGGACTTTCTCTCTCCCCATCCTGGGCTGCAGGTGTACAGGCAGGAGCTCATGAGGCAGTACCACAAGGAGTTGCAGGAGTGGAAGAATGAGAAGCTGCGGCAGGAGGTGGAATTTACTATCACAGACAAAGAAGTAAAGGTGAAGTGGGCCAAGTAGGCCATGGGCGTGTCAATCAGAGGGGCTAGACTGGTGGGCTGAGGTAGCCCTCCATGCAAAACAAACAAACAAACAAACACCAGCCTGTCCCTAAAGGATCCTCTTCCACTCATAGGACTCAGTAGGGGGTCTGTACAGCTATTCCAAGGCTCTGGGGGAGGGAAGGCTGGCTGATCATTGCCAGCATCATGCAGCCTGCTTTTAAGGAACACACCACATGCCTGGCCCTGGGGACGCAGGGCCACCTGTGGCAGGCAGAGTCCCTCGGGGTGAGGGGAGGCGGTCGCCTCCAGTACAGGCTCTGGAAGCACATCACTGGGTTTGCTTCTGGCTCCTGAGGATTCCCAGCTCTCTGACCTCAGACCACTTATCTGACTTGGTCTCTGCTCCCTTGTGGGTCACGTGAGGACCACAGTGACACCTGGGAGGGATTTGCTTCATGCTAACTCAGAAGTAAGGCACAGAGGAGACAAGACCACCTCGAGGTGCTGAAGCTGGGTGCCAGGCAATGGAGGAGGCCTTGCAGCATCCTCTCCCTTTGGGTATATACCCCATATTTCCCATACTGTTAACATGGCTTAAAATATTTTGCTGGGCCCGGCGCGGTGGCATAGTGGTTAGGGTCCTCACCTTGAATGCGCCAGGATCCCATGTGGGCACTGGTTCTAATCCTGGCAGTCCTGCGTCCCAACCAGCTCCCTGGTCTGGGAGGGCAGTCAAGGAAGGCCCGGAGCCTTGAGACCTTGCACTCACGCAGTAGACTCGGAGTAGGCTCCTGGCTCCTGGCTTCAGATTGGCTCAGCTCCGGTCGTTGCAGCCGCTTGGGGAGTGGACCATCCGACGGAGGATCTTCCTCTCTGTCTCTCCTCCTCTCTGTATATCTGCCTTTCCAATAAAGATAAATAAATCTTAAAAAAAAAACACAATAGAAATATTTTGCTAGTGTAAGGAAAGGAACAGCTTGGCACCATCACGGTGAGGACTGAATGAGCTCCTGAATGCACAATGCCAGCACCAACAAGTGGGTAAAGGCATTTGTTGGGACTACCAGTGATGAACATAAGACAAAACTCCTCACTGCGGCCTCAGTTAAGTTCAGCGTCCCCGCCCCTGCAGGACTCCACAGTGCTCCTCCATCACCTCGAGCTGACCACACTGAACCCTCAGAGAACTGCTGCTCCCCTCTGCTTGAGGGATGCCAATGGCTTGCTTGGGGGTGTGGGACAGAGGACCTTCCAAATGAAGTCTTCACAGTGCAAACCACTTCCTCATGCCACTTGACCCCTTGGGGTGGCCCACCCAAGTCTCATGTCTTCTCTGCCTTCTGAAGACCAGGTCATCAGATTGTCCTTGTCTGCAAGCAGCACTTCCTCTTCCCAAACCTTACACCAGGGAAGGTTCTAGAAGAGGGTGTGAGGAGCAGGTGGGAGGCAGGCCTGGTCTTGGTTTCAGGCCCTCTGGAGGTCAGCAAGAAGAACTGGAAGGAGAAACTCTAGGCTTCCACCATCCTCACCCAGCTCCTTCCTCCTCAGAGAAGGTCCCGGTGCACAGCCTGTGAACCTGCCAGGAAGTACAAGGTGAGGCCGTTGGTCCCAGGCCCACCTTGGTAGGGTCCCAGTGATACCTAGAGCTGCAGGGGCAGCCTCTCAGAAAGGAGGTTTGAAAGTGCCAGTGGGCAGGACCCCAGGGGTCTGGTTGGGAGATGCAGTCAAGGGACCTGTCTGTGTTCCCTGGAGATGCCTGTCACCCACAACACCTTCCTTGTTCCCCAAGACACTGCCACCCATCAGGAACCAGCCTGCTCCAAGTCGACCCGCCAGCTGGGACCTACAGATCCCGATGGAGCAGTCATCCTGGTTGTGCCCCAAGCCACCACCACCGGGCATGCTGTGCTTGGGCCTCACTGCTCGAGCCCATGGCACGGACTACTTTCTGGCCAACTTCTTCTCAGACTTTTCCTGCCACTTCTTGCACCGGTGAACAATTGGGGAAGCAGGGGTGTTTTTCCCATGCCCTTGGTCCCCTCTCCCACCCCAGAGGTGATGGCTGGGGCAAGTATAGGGACAGCAATCCCCTCTCTGCTTAGGCCTTGAGGAGGAGGAAGAGCAGGGAGACAGAGCAGACAAGACCCTGCCCAGAGATCTCCCTGCTCCCTCCTCATTTCTTATTTTCCAACTCAGAGCATCTCTGGGTCCTCCACTGTCCCTGAAGTTGACCTTGGCGCTCAGTGCCTTTGGGCTAAGACTGGGGTGAGAGTGGGGGGCACAAATTCTTTTATGTCTTCCCATCTGGGAAGCTACCACTGTCACTTGTGCCTCCAACCCCAGCACGTCCACTCACAATGTTCTGGATTCTACTCCCCCACCCCCACCAGGGAGCTGCCGAAGAGGAGGGTCCCCAAGCAAGAGTCGGCAGTGTTCTGGGAAGAACCCTCCGAAGGCAGGTGGGGCCCCGTCTCTAAGCAGAAGCGCCAGCTCTTGGTTGACTGTCTTACCACCATCATCAGGTGCCACTCACCCTCCCTGTGCCAGAGCTCACTTTTGATGGTGCTGGGGTGGAAGTTAGGGGCAGGCCAGCACAGGTCTATCTAATGGAGTTGGCTGGAGGGCCCCCATGGCTGGGCCCCGAAATTTGCCCCATCCTGCAGCTGGCTGATGGATGAGGCAGGAGTCAGTTGACCATCCTCCCCAGAAACCCTGCTCTTCACCTGTGCAACTCCTACCTGTGGGGTCCACCCCCACCACATCTTGGGCACCTGTAAGAATCCATACTGCTCCAAGATGCCTTCCCCAGAAGGGATTAAGAACTGCTCCCCCACCTCCCACTGCGGAACCCTTGCTGGGGAAAGTAGACAACATAAGTGGCTCTTCAGGGAGCCTGAAGCTGGGGCTGTTCTGGGAGTGGGTAGGGGGAGGGTGTCTACAAGAGGCTCTTCCACATGATCTGCTGCTTCTTGCCACCCAGGGGCCTGCTGGAAGACAAGAACTTCCATGAAGCCATGGACCAGAGCTTGGTGGAGCAGGTGCCATATTTCTGCCAGTTCTGGAGCGAGCAGTCGGCCAGGTTTGCAGCCAAGATGAGCAGCCAGCACTTAATGCCAGTCCTGTCTTTCTCCTCCTCCGTTGGGCAGGGAGGGAAAGACAAGGAGCAGAAGGACGACAAATTGGGGTGGGGGAGGAAGGACAGAGGAGAAGAAGAGGAGAAGGAGGAGGAGGAAGAGGAAGAGGAGGTGGAAGAGGAAGAGGGGGAGGAGGAGGAGCTGCGGGAGGAGGAGGAGTTAAGCAAAGAGGACATGGAGGAAGAGAATTTGACATCCCTGGAGAATGAGTCTGCGCAGCAACCCGAGTCCATGCAGCAGGACTTGAAGCTCATCCTGAAAGAGGAGCAAGAGCGGGATGAGAAGCAGGCCATCAGCAGGTGAGAGCCAGGCCTGGGGCTAGAGTCAGCAGGGATTATGGGCAAGTGAACCAGGTCCAGGGTGGGGGTCAGCGTAGGGCTGACTGTGGATTTCCAGGAGTGGAGTATGGAGGCTGGCCCAGAACCCTGCATGTATGGGTCTCTTCCCCTACTCAGCATTCAGTGACCTCATGTTAGTAGCATGAGGCCTTGGTGGGAGTCAACCCCTGGCGCCACCCCCTACCACTACCTAGACAGTCCTTCGTTTTCACAGACAACTCCGGAGGGTTTCTAGAGCCAGAAGCACAGCAGCTGCTGTTTGTACTCTCCCCCTGCCCTGTGGGGTGGTGAGGTTGCACGGTGGATACATTTTGACTTTGATTCCAAGTTCCCTGCGCAGCCTCTCAGCCCTTCCTTTGCTCCAGACCTAGCCCCACGTGGAGCCAGGCCTACAGTTGGCTCGGGTTTGCATCCCATCTGCCTTTCACCAGCAGGTGATTGGGCATTTTCAACCAAATTTTGAAGCATTTGCCCAATCGGAGCAAGGTTGACCCACACAGCGTTGGAGGTGTGGGTGGGTGAGGTGAGAAGCGAAGTGGAAGCACGTGGACACTGCACCAGCGGAGAAGATGGGGGCAGAACCCTCCTGCGGGAGGAGGCTGACGCGGGCGCGCGGTCTCTGGCAGGCTTCAGGCCTTCGCCAACCTACAGGAGGCGCTGCTGGAGAACATGATCCTCAATGTGCTGGTGGAGGCGAGCCGCGGAGAAGTGGTGCTCACCTCGCGGCCGCGCATCATCGCCCTGCCGCCGTTCAGCGCGCCCAGGTGGAGCCCGCCGCGCACCCGGAGCGGGAGGGACGCGAGGGGCAGGCTCAGCCCAGAGCACGCCGCCCCCCCCCCCCCCCCCACACACACACAGACACACAGCTAGCTGGGGCTTTTCTGGCTCGCAGGTTGCTGAACCCAGAACAGGTGTTGCCGATGCAGAAAACGGAGGGTCGACGCCAGGGGGCGCCACCTCCTACGGACTCCATGCCTGTGTGCAATGCCAGCCCCTCCAACCTGCCGTCCTAGGTGCTCTCCAGCCCTCTCTAAGTAAAGCGTTCAGCTTGGCCTTCTGTATCTTCCTGTCCTTTATTTCTCCCACATGGGGAAGTGCGCGTGGGCTCTGAGCGTGCCGCGTCGTGGGAAGGACCAGGGCCGACCGCCGTGGCAGACAGCTACCAGACAGGACTGGTAGGATGAGGCGCCTCTCCACCGCGCCCCTGAGTGAGAGTTCTCGCCGCTCTGCTGCCCGGCCCTGGGCCCAGCCTTGCCGCTGGGGGACACTCCCGGAGCGGCCTGGAGTCATTCGCCCCGTGTGGCCTGGAGTACAGGAACAGAGCGCCCGGTGGGGCCAGCGGGGCAGGCGCGCACTCCCACCGGGTCCCCTGCACCTGCCGGACCAGCCTTGCAGCACGCATTCGGCTCCCAGAACTTCTGTTAAGCGGTTGGGAAGGGAGGAAAAGTTAGGCACATAGTGGTGGACCAGGAACCAAGCGATGGGGTGGAGGGTGGGGAGCTGTCTGGGGGGGCGGGGGTCGAAGTCGCCAATGGACAGCTGGCCACACTACCCAGTCTGCGAGGCTCCCGCGGTGATGCGGATCCCTCCTAGCCTAGGACACTCGGCAGCCTCTGTGCTCGGCTCCTCCCCACCCCCTCCCCGGTCCCGCAGGTGGGTGGAAAAGTGACATCTGGTGTTGTTCCAGAGGCGCCCAGGTCCCCAGCACCCTCCCCTCCAGCCCCCGCTGCCAAGGCCTCAGTCGCAGTGCCTGAGCGGGGGGGAGGGGACGCTCCGCCTCCTGGAGTCAATATTTGCCCCGAGCAAACGGGCGCCGGGACAGGTGTGAGTGTGTGTGTGTGTGTGTGTGTGTGTGTGTGTGTGTGTGTGTTTAGGGGCGGAGACTGAGCCGGCCGTATAAGGGTGCGCAGAGCCCGGCTCCGGCACAAACTCTGGGGCGTGGGCTGGGGACCGAGCCAAACAGGGCCGGCGAGGGCACAGGGAGGCGGGAAGGCCGGGTGGAGGGCGCCCCGGAGGCAGGGGCGGGCCCCTAGCGCACCTGCGGCGGCCGCCGACGTGTCAGCCTCACCGGCGCGCCAGGTGAGGGCAGAGGCATAGCGGAGCGCCCAGCGGACTGTGCTCGCTCGCGGAAGATCCAGCACCCGGAGATCTCCGGCGGGGCCCTCGCCGGGTACCCCCACCCGGGCCGTCCGCTCCCGCCCCGCGACGAGCCCCTCGCACAAACCGGATCTGAGCGTTTTGTTCGTTCGGCTCGCGTGAGGCAGGGGCGGCCTCTCAGCACTGGTCCTGGGAGATCACGGGCCCGTCGCCACGCAGGCACCTGCCACCGCCGCCGACACTGCGACCATCTGGGTCGGGGAGGCTGTGGCCGCTCTCTGAGGGAGATCCGGTCGTTGCCATTCGGCCTGCAGCTCCCGTGCTGCCTGGCGCCTGGCTGGGGCCTGGGTGATACCGGATGGCAGTGTGGATGGGGGGACGAGGGAGGGCGCTGGGGGCCGAAGAGAAACAGGAACCGCTGGGGTGTGGAGAGGGAGTGTAGACACTTGGTTCTAGTCGGGCTCAGGACGCTTTAGTCACCTCCTGGCCCCAGGGGATCTGGCCGCTTGGAGGGCCAGGGCCTGCCCAGATCCATATCCTGGTTCCTGGGCTCCTAGCCATGCTCGGAAGTTCCCCAGAGGGCTTGGAGCTCCAGCTGGGAGGTGTGGAAAATCCAGATGGGGCCAACCCCAAATTCACTCCTCCCATCTTTTGGGTGCTGCTGCCAGCATCCTGGGTACTTCACTCCCTGCCACCTTCTTTGGTCCTCAACTGACTGATTGACAATGACAAACACAGGGTACCAGGTGTAGCCTCTCACCCCTTTTCCCAAACTCCATGACCCCATGTTGAGTCAGCTGGGGCCGCCTAGGGGGTGCACCCACCTACCCCCTCCTGCTGAGTAGGAGGCTAAGAATATTGAAGGCACAGCCCAGCAGGGACAAATCCCTCCTGGTCACCCCCTAACCCTGCCATCCAGTGACTCTGCTGTGGCAGAGGAGGACATAGGGGTGTACCACACTCCCCCCAAAGTTCGCTGGCCTCTTGCTTGGAGAGCTCAAAATGGGGGGGGGGGGTGTTCCATGTAAGCCTTGAAGTAGGCTGAGCCTAAGCTGGGTGGCAGTCTTCTAAAAACAAACAAACAAAAAGTAGGGATGCTGAGCCAGCCCCAGTGAGGGGGCCCATCTAGGCCCGGGCTGGAGGAAGATTCATCAGACACCAAAAGAATCCCCATTTTTTCTCCCTTGGGTGGGGGAGCTTGGTGGGTGCCTCCCTGACCCACAACCAAGCTGAGGCAGCCCCGGGGGAGACAGGAACAAGTAAACATGCCTTGAAATTAAATGTTCTTGGGGGTGCTGGCCTGTTGCCCCTGTGCTACCACTCACTCTGCTGCTCTTGCTCCGCTAGCTCCTCTCCAAGGCTGCCTCACCCCTGCCCAGAGGCCCCAGGGATGGGCTGAGTCCCTAGCCTGGAGAAAAGGGAGGGGTTGAGATGGGGTCTGACAGATGCCAGGCAGGTCTGGGGAGAGTGGACTGCCCCAGGACCAGGGCAGACCTGTGGGCTCCCAGCAGGGAGCAGGGATGGTTGGGGGGCAGGAGAAGCATGTGCAGCCCCAGCCCGGCCTCCCCCACCAGGTTTCTGATCCTGGCAGGTGGTGGGGTCTGCTGACCCTCACACCACACACACACACACACACACACACACACACACAGGCCCTCAGAGGGAGGGGCAAAGGGAAGACTAAAGCCAGCGTTGGAGCTGGGGTCTGTCCCTGCCGCAGAGAGACAAGGCCCCTTCCCCCTCACGGCCTAATCTCCTCAGCCCCCACCCAGCCCCTAGGCCCACATTTCCCGGCCAATTACCCAGAGATCTGGCCTTTCTGCCCCCTCTCCACCAGGCCCCCTCCTTGCAGGGGCGGAGTCTCTTGGGTGCCTGGCAGGCCTGCAGGTGCTGGGCTGGATAGGGGTGCTCAGCAGCTGCTGGGCGAGGAGCTCCCCTCCCCCTCCTGCCTGCTTCCTGTCGTCCCTGTCAGCACCCTGGGTGGGGGGAGGGAGCAGGTAGGGGGGAAATGGAAAAAGGGTTGGAGCAGGTGGAGGGCAGCAGGCACAGAGAAGTGGGGAGGGAGGAAGAGGGAAAAGAGGCTGGGCCAGAAGGCAGAAGGACACCCTGGGTAGACAGAAGTGCAGGCCAGAGCCACGGGGTGAGGATGGGGGCAGTGGGAAAGCCCAAGACCCCCCCCCCCCCAGGAGGCCACAGGGAGAAACTGGAGAGAAGCCAGAGAAGAGGGACTCTCCCTTTTCCTCCCCCTGCCCCATCACCCGGAGAGAACAGGGGAAAGGGAATTGCAAAAAGGCAGAGGACAGGGCAGCCAGAGGGATGTGGAGGAAGGTTAAACTGCCCACCAGGGGCAGGAGGTCACCTCAGCAGAGGATACAGAGGCGGCTCCTGGCTCCTAAATAGGTAGCAAATGAGGGACAGCCAGGACTGGGAGAGGGGGAGGGGGCAGTGATCCCCCTGTCATGAGAGATCCCTTTCCTCTTCCCCATCAGAAGACAGGTGCAAAAGGGAAGGGGAGGTGCAGAGATCGGACCCCATCTCTCTCCCTTATCCTTTCCCTCGTGGTCAAGGCTGGACAGCCCAAGTGCTGTGCCTGCTGCTCTGCCTCCGCCCACTCAGCCCAGCCTTGGCCATGCTGGGCTTGGAGGCCATCCAGGGTCCTTGTGAAAGTGCGGAGGCTGGAAGGGGGCCTCAACCCCAGGTGCTAATCCCCATCCGGCCAAGGCAGCACCACAGCCTCGCTGACCTTCGTGGAGATTAATCCCCATGGAGACGGCAACTCGCCCCTCACTCTGGCTAGGCCAGGGGGTGGTGGAGGCGGTGATGGCAGAATCAGTGTGGCAAGCAGTGGGAGCCCTGCCAAAGGCACCCCAGGGTCCCAGAACACAGCTGAGACCCTCTCCCCTCCCCTCACCCCCTGCCAAGAGGGAAAACAACTGGCCAATGGCTGAATAGGGTGCCAGGACCAACACTGCCAGAAACCAGGCCTTGGCTGTATCCCCAAATACAGGCCTTCCTGGGCAAGAACAAGCCTGGGTTACACCCCATACCTCTCTGCCCAGATCTTCCCAAGTTGGAGCAGAGTGGCACCATGTCTCCCAGTGCTCAGCCAGAGTGAGCTATACTTGTTGCCTTGGGCACTCCACCTGGCCAGGCCAGTCTTGCCCTAGGGGTGTTGGACAGAACAGTACAACAAAGTCAGTTAAAAACAAAGCCATGGACAGTCATTGTGCCCAGCAATTAACACACCCACATCTCACATGGGGTTGCGGGAGGCGAGTGGGGGGCAGGTCTTGGGGATCAGAGATTCCAGCTTCTTGCTGTTGTGCACCTAGGAGATCCAAATAGGCACCCAAATATTTGAGCCCTTGTCACCCATGGGAAAAACCTGGACTGAGTTCTGCCTGACCCAGCCCAGTACTTGGGAAGGGGGAGTATTGGTGGGTATTTTGGCAGGGGAGCCACAAGGAGAGGGCCTCCATCTCTCACATACAAAAGGGAAGGGGGCCAGCAAGCAGCACAACACTGTACCACCCAGGAGAGCAGTGGTTTGAGTCCCTGCTACTCGTCCAACTCCCCGCCAATGCATCAGAGGAGGCAGGAGCAGGTTTAAACCTCCTGGAGCTCCTGCCGTCCAGAAGGGAGATTCAGATGGAGCTTCAGGCCCAGCCCAGCCCTGGCCATGATGACCATTTGAGCAGTGAACCATCACATGGAAGCTCATTCGCTCTTGTGCGCACCCCTCCTCCACCCCTTTATATCTCTGTGTTACTCTGCCTTTCAAAAAGAAGGAAAAGAAAAATAGCCACAACAGGAATAGCCAGGGAGCAGATATTGTGGTACAGCAAGTTAAGCCCCTGCCTGCAGTGCTGGCATCCCACATGGGCTTCATTTGGAGTCCAGACTGTTCTGCTGCCAATCCACATCCTTGTTGGTGCCTGGGAAAGCCTCAGAGGATGACACATGTGCTTAGGCCCCTGCCATCCATGTGGGAAACCCAAAGGAAGCTCCAGGTTCCTGGCTTCAGCCTGGCCCAGCTCAGGCTCTTGTGGCCTTTAGAGGGAGTGAACCAGTGGATGGGAGATGTTTCTCCCTCTCTCTGTAACTCTGCCTTTCAAATAAACTTAAAAATGTTTAAAAGCTAGTTCATCCAATTTATAAAGGTGGAACACACAAGCTCGCTCGTGCATGGGCCCAATGCACACATGACATATGGTATGTAGCACAGAATATATCAGGAGGAAAAAGTGAGGTGCCATCTGCCCATAAAGGAGGGAGGAGATGGAGGTGTATACTGAACCCCAAAAGCAGACCGGCAGGTGTGTAGTGTGTGGGACGTCGCCTGTATGCCTGCAGCTGTGGGTGACAGCTTTCAGCTGATAGAACATCTGTGTACCAGTGCCTCCTTTCTATGTTCTATGCAAGAGTGGGGCCTTTGTGTCCCAGGGATTGAGTGGCAACAAGCCCTGGACACTGGCCAGTTCTCCAGTCCCACTGAGCAAGCAGCAGGCAAGAGGGACCCTGCTGTTTTCAGCGGGCAGGAGATTGTGCTGGTGGGCGGGGCACTGTCCCTGGCCTGCCTGCGTCAGGCTGGTCTCTGCCAGGAGTTATCTCTGTTTCCCAGGAGACCAGCCCAGCACCCACTGCCCCCAGGGGAAGTGCTCATCTGCCCGTTGCAGACCTGGCATGGGGGTGGGGTTGCAGGAGGCCCGCTGATGGTGCCAGGGTGGAGGAAGGCACCATGCATGGCATTTGCATCTGGAGTCACCAAAGCCCTGCATGATTTCCCAGGGAAATGAGGGGGAGAGGACTGACAGGCGGCCAGGGCATTGGCCAGCAGCCCCTCTGAGATGCCCAATGGTATTGAGAAGCAGGGTGGTAGGGACAACGGACTCCTATGGTGAAGGGAGGGGGTGTGAAAGGGAGGGGATCCTGGGAGGCTGTTCCTGGCATAGAGTCAAGGGGTCCCAGATGATTGGGTGGGGTCTTTCTATCTAGTATCTGGGGGGAGGGTTTCTCTGTGGATCTTACTGGTGTGCATGGGATGCATATTTTGGAGAAACCCTGGGAGAAGGGGGAGAGGGCAGGACGAGGTCCTGAGTCTGTCTGTGAAGGCGCTAAAGTCCCCTTGAAGATGTGCAGAATTGCATGAGGTCAGGGTTGGGGTTCTCTGAACATGATGAAATCCCAGAGAGATCATCAGGCCCTTATAGGTGGACATCAGGAGATGGTGTGTGTGTGTCCACCTAACTTTCAGCCCCGTGCCTGGAAGCGGGGACCCGTCATGTGGAGGGGGTGGGGGTGACAGTGCTGAGCCGGCAAACAAAGCCACCTGGGCATCCATCCTTCCGGAAGCTTCTGAGCACCACTGATCTGGGAAAACAAACAGGAACAGCTGCCGGGGTGGGAGGGAGCCACGGTGTAGGGATGCGGGGAAAGTGGGACTGAGCTGCACCAGCCAGGGTGGGGTGGAGGTGGAGGAACAGCAGCCTGAAACTCAGGCAGGGATCTAGCCCGCTCCACCGGGGCCCCTTCCCCTCAGGGCCTCTGTCTTCCCTTTCAGGGTGACTTTGAGCCCGCATGTGAGAGATCGACTCAAGGGTGTGCCCACGGACAAGGGCTGGGCTCCAGCAGCTGGAACTGAACGCCTGGGTGAGGGCCCATCATGGGAGGAAACGAGGACATGGAAAAGGGGTGGGGCCATCTGGTGCCTGGATCAGAACCTGCGACCGGGACTGGGGAGCGGGCCTTTTCTCACCCGTGAGATCGTCATCGAAATCCCAGCTGGACTCGGTTCTAACCTGGAGCCCTGGAAGCTGAAGCCCTGCCCCCAACACCACATAGCACCCGCTAGTCCCCATCCACCACAGACACCTCACACACACAAACCCACACACACCCACACCAAACACACACCCCACATCCACACACACACCCCTCCTCACACACATACCCATCCCCATCCCCACCCACACCCCCTTCCACATATACACACCCCCCGCACGCCTCCCAAGGGAACACGGACTTCTGACAAGCACGTGGCCAGCTCCAGAGCCGGATGGGCACACACACACCCCGCGCCTCGGGGCTAACCCACGGGGTCAGCCTCACAGGCACGCAGACACACAGGCCGACGCATTCGCCCCGGCGCCCACCCCAGCCTCCCACTGGCCGCCAAGCTTCCACGCGCCTCAGCCTCAGCCTCCGGCCAGCCCGGTCTGCTCGCGCCCCCTGGTGGCTGCCATGTGCCACTGAGAGATACAGATGTGGAGAAAGAATGGAGGGAAGCTGAGATTCAACTCCTCCTAGCCGCCATAGCCCCGTTTGTGAAATTCAGGGCAGGGGCGCTCCTCGGATTCCGCTCTTGTGATGTGGGGAGAAACAATGCCCTATTTGTGTTTGTTCAAATCCCTGTGAGGCAGATGCACGGCACTGGCCAGAGTTTTGGCCCTACCCCAGCCAAGTCTGGGCCAATTCCTCCTGAACACGTGGGAGCTCAAGCCTTTGTCCTTCAGTACCTGTTCAAAGCAGGCCAGAACGTCAGGGCTGGGGGGCTGGCAGGGAAGGCACCCCAAGGTCCTCCACCCCTAGAGACACTCCTGTGCACCCCTTCCCTGCCAACATCTGGCACACACCTGACCACCTTGTTAGGCCACTCAAAAAGTTTTATTGAGTGTGTGTGGTATACCCAGCTTGGTGCCAGGCTTGAGGACAAATAGAGACAGAAACAGAGGCAGCCCCTGTCCCTTGACATGGAGCTAACACTAGTGTAAAAGAGAGCAATTTAGATGTCTTTCACAAGAGATGGAGAGGCCATTGCAGTGTGACCCCAGCGCGAGGCATCATACAATAGGTCAGTGGGATATGTAGTGACAGCATTCCAGGAAGTGACCTAGGAGTGGCCAGCCTTCCTAACTCTTGTGTTGCCACACTGCAGGTAACGGGAACCCATGTGGAAAGCCTGGCCAGCAAGCAGGTCTGGCTGGCCCTGATGAGCTGCGTAGAGCTGGCCTAGGAGCCCTTTCAGATGGGCAATATCAGACCCTGGCTGGAAGGTCTGAGTTCTGCCCTTGCTGGGACTTGCCTAGCCCTGTGTTTGGACAAGGCCCTGCTTCTGCTTCTGTATTATTCACTGGCCTGGCTCAGAGAAGAAACCAAACATGAACTCCCTTCTCTGCCCTCTCAGTTCTGCTAGAATACATGCCCCAGCCCCCACCCCACTCTCCACCATGAAGCAAAACTCGCAGCTTTACAAGAAACCTTTGTGTCTTTGGATATCTGCAAGGGTTAGGAAATCCTGTTGCAAATAAACTTAATCTTTAGCCTGCAAACGCCGGGATCCCTATAGGCACTGGTTTGTGTCCTGGCTGTTCAATTTTCCTTTCAGGTCTCTGCTTATGGTCTGAGAAAGCAGCGATGATAGCCCAAAGCCTTGGGACCCTGTACCTGTGTGGGAGAGCTGGAAGAAGCTCCTGGCTTTGGATTGGCTCAGCTCCAGCTGTGTGGCAGTGTGGGGAGTAAATCAGTGGATAGAAAATCCTTCTCTGTCTCTTCTCTCTGTAAACCTGCCTTTCCGATAATTTTTTCTATAAGTGCTGAGGCCATTTCCTTCTGGCCACAACTCCCTGCACCTCTAAGCCTTCCTTTTCTTCTTCTCCTCCCCATCCCTAGCCTAGGGATTGAGGGAGAGGGAGAGTTCAGGACCTTTTAACAGTAGCCCAGCTTGACCACTTGTCGGTGGTGACACTTACACCACGTTGCAGAATATTCCAGAGTTTTCGTTTCTGACAGGGTAGACCCAATGCCGATGCCTGGCGCCTGGCGCACCCGTCGGTTGTTAGAATGAGTCGAGCTGGGGCACGCGAGAGCTTGCGCAGATGGACCTGAGCCCCCGTACCTCGGCGCTAGGGTATGTGAGCTGGGGACCTGGCAACGTCGTGGGTCCAGGGTGGGGCCGAGGTGGATCCGTTCCTCCCGCGTCGGGCAGGGAGCCGCGGCCTTGGACCTGGTTCCGGTTCCTTCCACCTGCTCTGCTCCCTCCGTGCTGTCCTTCGTGGCGCCGCCACCTGGCGAGTCCTACTTACTGCCTCCTCTCGGCTCCGGGGCGAGCGGGAATCCCGGAACCCCGAGCAAACTCTGGGAATGCAGCCTTGGGAGGAAGATGTCAACGCTGGAACGCTCCTGCGGGAGGAAAGGAGGATAGGAGGGCGTGGCGAGGCGGCGGCCGCCGGTGCATAACCTCTTCCACCCCAGCTAGAAGAAGGGCCTCCACTTGGGGCTGTACAAGTGATGGGTGGAGTTTAGCTAACCCTGGGAAAATCTTTAGGGAACGCACAGTCTTAGCACGAGACCGCAAGGAAGCGTCGGAGCTCCAGTCTTGGCTGCCAGGGAAGGGCCGGCCTGCACCCGGAAGCCCTGCTTGCCCCGCAAGGCTCAGACGCCAAAGAAAGAAAAAAAAAGAAAGCGCCGAGTCAGCCAGGGCCTGGACGGGCGCTGGACACGCGGCTCAGCACTTTCCGTTGTAATTCCCATGCGCTGGGGCCAGATCGGCGGCTCCCAAGCCGAAAGCGCTCAGCAGCTGGGGGAGCCAGAGCGGACTGCAGCCCATCCGCTGACTCAGCTACCTCCCGGGGTCCTCCCACCCCGGGCCAGCAGGAGAGGGCACGGGGCGCCAGACCAGGCCTACGTATAAAGCTCCGCACGGCCGACCCGCGCGCAGCCTCTCGGTTTTCCTGGTGCGCTGCTCTCACCCACCCGGTGACTACCTGGTTCTGGGCCCGGGAAGAGAAGGGTGGGATGAAGGGGGAGCCCCTGAGTAGACAAGGTCCCGTACCTCGCTCCCTCCTTGAGAAGAGAGTTGCAGGCGAGACACTGACGGTGCATCCGCGCTCTTTCTGTGCGCAGTGCCATGAGCAGCGCCTCCACGCCGGGTCCCGCGCCCGCCTGCCTCACCCTGTGGGAGGAGGAGGACTTCCAGGGCCGCCGCTGCCGGCTGCTGAGCGACTGCACGAACGTGGGCGAGCGCGGAGGGCTGCGCAGGGTGCGCTCCGTCAAGGTGGAAAACGGCGCGTGAGTGGTGACTCGGCCGCGGCAGGGCCGGAGAGGAGGGTGCGAGGCTGCTGGCTCCTCAGGCACCAGTTTGGTGCCCTTCAGCCCTGAGAGCCCCGAGGGAGACCGCTTCTGGTCCCCGTGGAGCAAACTGGGACCTGGATCCCAAGGGGTTTCCAATGCAATTATGATCCTTTCCAAGCTCTTCTCTGTGCGAAGGTAGACAGTTGGCAACCCCCCCCCCCACCTCCATCGCGCGCCTTAACCTTTGCGGTATTAGAGCTCAGTAAAGCGATTTTTCTAGCCTGGAAAGTTCCTTCCCACCTGAGGTGTACGTGTGTGTGGAGGGGTGCCCGGAGTGCACTGTCAATGAAAGGGCTGCGTTTTGAGGAAAACACTGGGCTGAACACAGGGGGGCGACTGGAGCAGATGCCGCTCAGCTTCCTGTCTCCTCTTGCAGTTGGGTAGCCTTCGAGTACCCCGACTGCCAGGGACAGCAGTTCATCCTGGAGAAGGGCGACTACCCGCGTTGGAGCGCCTGGAGCGGCAGCAGCGGCCATCACAGCAACCAGCTGCTGTCCTTCAGGCCGGTGCTTTGCGCAGTGAGCACAGCTCATTCCCTTTCCTCCTAGGTCTCCTAGCTCCCAGCCCCGGCCCGATCGCCCCCTGCCCGGGAGAGTGTAAACAAACTCCTCCTGAACGGGCAGTTGCGGCCCCGGTTCCTAGCGTCTGAAAGGGTCTCCAAAAGTTAGCTTTGAAGGTGTGGGCCAAGCACGCTGATATCAGCACCGCGGACAGTTCTGAGGCCTTCCAGGTGTTGCACCCGTTAGGTCCTGGGTGAGGCTGGGCAGCTGCTGTTAATACAGGTACCATGACTCCTGCGGGATAGCAAGAGTTAATATGCAGACTAGAACTGAGCACAGGATGGAGGCTGAGAATAGGGAATAGGGTGTGTGTGTTTGTGTGTGTGTGTGAGTGTGTTGGGGGTAGTAATGAATAAAAGACACAGAAGAGAAGATTCTCACATTCTGTTCATGTTAAGTTTGGTACAGATGAGGCCTGGGGGTGCACAGCAGAAGATCCAGCCCAGCCCAGTCCAGCTCAGTGTTTCCATTTCAAGAGACAGAGGAACCCTAAAGGGGAAGCTGGGGCTGGGGAAGCCAGGACTTAGGCCCTGACCACCCAGCATCCTACACCCCTTGGCTCTAGCCTGGGAGATGTCCTGCCCTGGGTGCTGGGCAGGCGCTGTATAGTTACTAATGCCCTTAAGAAAACTCCTGGTTAATGGTTTCTCTCTAGACCTCTGATTTTCCTCTTGCAAAACAGTCCCATGCCGAGTGAGAGAGACCTGGGAGGGAAATAGTGGGCTTCTCCCTCTTGGGTTACCACTCCCCTGGGAGGGTACAAAAAACTAGGACAGGGGCTGGGGTGACTATACAGAGAGGCACTCAACACTCAGCGAAATACTGGACAAAGGGAGACTCTATGATGGACTATGTCAATCAGTGGATTCTTCAACAACCTCATCATGCCTGTGGTGGTGAGATTGGCAGCGATTCATAACTGGTGAACTATCCAAACCACTTGAGCAAGGATCTCAGAGCATGCCCCACATCGGGGACCTGGGATGGGTGGGAGACTGGGTGGGGCTTCTCCCTCAATATTCCCTTTACCTCAGATATATGAAGGAAACAATAGGGAAATAATAGTCTAACCCACTTCCCTATAGCCCTTGTACCTTTTTACCCTAATTAACAATGTAAAGATTGTCAAAATATAATAATAATAATATAATAAACAGTCCCATGCCACAAGATGCCCTCTAGCTCTGTCCTGAAAATCAGAGTCGCCCCCCCCGCCACCCCTGTCCCACTCCTCACTCCCTCACTCCCTGGTCTTATCATCTCAGCCCAAATGCCTCTGAGTTTCCCAACTGTCAGGGAGCAGAGGGTAAGCTCCTGGGTGCTTGAGGGGCCCAAGTGGCTGCACAGCTTCTGGGGGCAGTTGGGTGGGAGAACAGATCCAAGGGTGGGGCCATTGACACACTTTTGTGGGGCATTACTGCTCCACGCCCCCCCAACAAACCTTCCTGTGTCACAGAACCACAGTGACAGTCGCGTGACACTGTTTGAAGGGGAGAACTTCCAAGGCTGCAAGTTCGAACTCAGCGATGATTACCCATCCCTACCCTCCATGGGATGGGCCAGTAAGGAGGTGGGCTCCCTCAAAGTCAGCTCTGGAGCGTGAGTACTGGACCTGGAACCTGGGAGGTGGGAGGAGCTTGGAAGCCATAGTGGGTAGAGCTAAAGGACAGAGTAAAGAGAGGGGCTGGGGATTTGGAATCTAAAGCAAGGAAGACTGGGTAGGAAGGAAGAAAAGGAATGGGTGCGGGGAGGAAGAGTGGGGGGCAGAGAAAGGCATTGAAAAGCAGGGGAGGGTGGAGAGGGGACCCAAGATGAGGCAGGTGGCAGGAAGATGGGGCAGTAGGTAGGCTAGGGAGAGATCCATCTATGGGGTGTGGAAGCTGGGATTTGGCAGCTGAGACAGGGAGAGTAGAGGGATGTGAGGGGCTTACTCACCACCCCTGTACCATCCCTGGCCCCTAGTTGGGTGGCCTACCAGTATCCTGGCTACCGAGGCTACCAGTACGTACTGGAGCGGGACCGGCACAGCGGCGAGTTCCGGAACTATGGCGAGTTTGGCACACAAGCCCACACAGGACAGCTGCAGTCCATCCGGAGAGTCCAGCACTAGGTTGGCCAGCCACAGATGCCACCTGCTTTAGGGACCCTCAATAAAGACTTCCAAACCTGCCTGACCCTCACTTTGTGGTGCATCATCATCATCCTCTGAGGGGCCCCTCTGAACCAATCAGACCCTTGCCTCAGGTTCCAGGACCTGCAACTCTTAGGCATAAGCTGGCCTGGGTGGGAGCTGGTGGGGTTGGGAAGGATCCCATAGATCTTGTGAAGGATAATTAGCCACCTCACTTCTCCTTGGGAAAGACCAGCTGGGACCCTGGGTACTGTTAGCACAGATGGCATCTTTGCCTTCCTCCAGGTAAGGCAGACAGCCCTGGACCAGGGCACAGAGGTGGATTTCAACCGCCATGAATCCAGGGGCCGGGGACTGTCAAGAAGGATGGAATTTTCTAACCCCTGTTTTTTTAGGCTCCTAACTCCCAGCCTCACTCTTCACCACCTCTCCCAACCAAGGAGGCCTCTCCATTCTCAGAAGAATTAGTGGGTGGTCCCACTGCCTCCCAGGGTCTCCTATCTGGGAGACTTCCTTTCCGTGAGCCCAGTCCCCAGAGCCTTCTAAATGCAGTCCCCTGCATGGGCCTTGAAGTCTAGCACTTGCAGCAGCGACATATTGAGCCTTCTTGCTCTCTCCCTCTGCTTTAGAGGGTTCACATGCCAAAGGGGTCACTCCCCTGCTCCAGCCACTGGGTTATGGGGCAAGTGGTGGCTGAAGGCCACAAGGTATACAGCAGCAGCCTGGTGCCCTGGCACTGGCATCAGGGTGCATTTTCCTTGGTTTCTTCCTTAGCTCATTTAAAGATCTCCTTGGTGCCCCATAGGCAGAGTCTTCCAAGACCCATGGGATTCCAGTTCTCTTGTCCTTCAGGGCTACTTTCAAGTCCCCAGGGTGGGCATGAATTGTCCAGATTGCCCTAGCATAGGTGAAAAAAGTTTTCCAGAATTTGAACAGTTGTTGTCAAAACTAACCTGAGCAGTTGCCCCAGGGTCCAGCTGTGTGAAGTTGGGCATGTGTTCTTTCGGGAAGAACACTGGTGTTGGACCAGACATCCCACCACCTGGCACCTCGGAGCCTCCACGTCCTGTTTGGTGGAATTGAGCACCTGTATTATCTCACAGGATTGCTTCAAGGAACCTCTGGTGCTTCTAGTGCCAGGGAAAGTCAGTGCCAAGGAAGGTCAGTGTAGCGTCTTCCCCATCACCACGTTCTTTTCCGGTCCACCCATATCACAACCTGTCCCCCTCTCCATAGATCATAGAATTAGAACTTTAAGTAGGGTACCAATTTTGCACTTCAATAGACTCTGGAGTTCACAGACCCTGTTGGTTTTGGTCCTCCTGATATACCCTCCCACCACTACCACTCAATTCTCCATCAATCTCATCAATGAAGGAACCAGGGCTCCAGGAAGTAGGAGCTGCACTGTCGGCAAGAGACAGAATCTGAACACAGGGCACCTGACCTCCAAATCCAGGTTAAGCAGAGCAGACTGGAGCTGTAGATAAAAGCCTCAAGCTTCAGCAGAGCCCCAGCTTTTCTGAGGGTCCCCAAAGAGACTGAGGTTCCTGGCTGGGCACCAGAGATTTCCTGTTCCCTGAGGGAGGCTGATCATGACCAGAGCTTGACCTAGAGGACCGTCCAAGCCCTCCATGTGTCTGCTTCAGTAAAGCTCAGAACGCTGGATGTCAGGTCCCAGCCTCCCTGTTTCACAGGCAAGGAGACAAAAGTCAGAGGTTATGTACACCTCTACCCCCCAACAACAAATTTTCACAACTAGGACATCGCTGAACTCAGAACCCAAAGGAGTCTAGCAGCCTGTGTCTCAGTTGCCTGCTTTGAAATGATCAGGCAATGAATGGAGATCTGGTGCCTGTCCCACCAGGTGGGTCTGTGGTCTCCAGGAGAGGTCTGCAAAGATGGCTTCAGGCAGTGGTAGCATGGCTCCTCAGGGGTCGGGAGTCTCAGAACCTTAGTTTCCCCAACAGTACAATGAAAGAGTTGGGGTGCTGCAGCCCTGGCCACCACGACCACTTCCTAGATCGGGGGAAGGCGTGGTTCAGGCTGTGCTTGCCACACCTATCAGCAGCTGGAAGGAGAGTGGATCCCAGAGGCCAGGCAGGCAGTGAGAATTCTCACCTCATGTCCTCCTGCCCCTCCTGCCTTTCTGGACTGGACCAGGGTTGCCTGCGGGATACTAAGGGGGCAGCACCCAGCCAGGCCAGAGGGGATGAGGGAGAAACTGCCCAAGACTTCATCTATTGGCCTCCTCCACCTTGGCAGGAAGGGAGAACAAGGGAGGATGAAGAGACACACATGCCGGTGGAGAGACACCTTCTCCACACTCCAACTTCCCCAGCACCCCCACCCCTTGAGCACCTGGCTCCTGGTGGAGGGTGGGAGAGCACCAAGCCTGGGTTGCTGGACATCTGGGAGGACCCTCTCTCTGGGCAGTTACCCTTAGGCCTCAGCCTCCTGCTGAGAGAGCACTCGGTGGAGACTCTCCCACATGGCTCCCCCAGCTCTGACACTCTGCTCCTTCTGTTTTTCTGTCCACAGAGGTTTGGGAGGGATAAAACAGCATCAGAAGACTGGCATTCCAGCCCCACCTTCAACATCCTCCCCTCTGGCATAGCCCTGAGTTTGGTCCCCAAGGTACAGCCAGGCCTCTTGGCTTCCATGTCCAGACCTGGCAGTTGCTCTGAGACTCTCTGGGGTCTGGGATCCTCCATTCCTCCCCGCCACTACCTCACTTCATGATCCTCTCTGGCCCGATGCACCTTTCACCCCGCCATAAGCACTTCAGCAGCTACTGCACACAAGGATGGATGGGTTGAGGGGTTGCCCCAGCCTCCCTTGGGGACCCTTGGACTCTGCTCACTCTCAGGCTTCTCCAGTCCCTGGGCTCAAGTAGAGACTGAGGCCTGGAGAACATGGATTCTGACAGCTTCATGGGCTCCTGGCTGTAGGGGTTTTAGTCAGCCAGTGACCCTTCTTAACCTGCCCTTCCCCTAAGTCCCCGGGACCCAGGGACTCCAGAGCCCAGAGCAGCCACCTGGGCATCTCCACAAGAGTTAGAAAAAGGTGCAGCTGGCCTTGTGCTGTAGCAGCTGCCAGCTGCTCTTCCAATTCAGCTCTTGCAAATGTGCCTGGGACAGCAGTGGAGGATGGCCCAAGTGTGTGGAACCCTGCCACCCATGTAGGAGACTGGGATGAAGCTTCTGCCTTTGGCCTGGCCCAGGCCTGGCCATCAGAGCCATCTGGGAAGTTAACCAGCAGTTGGAAGATCTCTCTCCTTGCATCTCTCTGAACTCTGAATTTCAAACAAATGTTTAAAACAAGATAAGATGCCATTTTCTTGGAATGGGCTTTCAGCTTTGTAACCATACATAACTTCTCCCGGTGCTTCAGCGCTGAGGGATAACAGCCAGGGAGCGGTAGGGAGGGTGGAAGGAAGGCTAGGAGGAAGGGGTTGGGGGGGAGGGTGGGGTGGAAGGTGGGGACAGGAGCTCGCCAGGAAAAGCCAACAGGGATGATGTCTGGGGGAGATGGCACAGATGAAAAGAGGCGGGGAGGGAGAGGAACGTGAGAGGCCCAGGGAAGAAAAGGCAGCTGGGGAGAGCAGAGGCCAGACCCAAGGGGGAGGCCCAGCAAAGATGCAGAGAACCAGGAAATGGGAGCTGCCAGGGGAGCTGCCCAGAGCGGGGAGTGAGGCCTGGGGGCTGGACAAAGTGGGGAAATGGGGCGAAAGCCAGAAAGCTGGGGCGGGGGGAGACGGGGAAAGGGCTAGAGTCTCTAGGGGAGAGCCAGGAGGAGAGGTGGGCGAAGGCGCGGGGGTGGGTAGAGATAGAGGGAGCCACTGCTGCGGGGACCAGAGCGCAGCGACAGGCGAGAGGGAGGGAAGCGGAAATTTAAAAGTGAAGATGCAGATAACGCAGCCTGGAGACGGAGCTCGGGTGGGATGGGGGCAGGGGAGGGAGGAGGAGGAGGGGGAACGGCAACGGGGCGGGAGCAGGTGGGGAAGAGGTCGCTGGCGGAGAGGGGTCCAAGGTGGGACCGTGTATACACCGAAACACACACCCCGCCCCATCCCTGTTTGCCGAAAACCAAGGAGGCAGAAAATAATGGCGCCCTCTGTCCCCTATGGGAGACAGCCCGGCCCAGGAGGGAGGGGGGCCATCTCCCGCGTCTCCCGGGTTGCGGGGCGCGAGGAGGGGGGCTGCCGAGTGCGCTTGGCTGCCACGCGGCGAGCTGGAGACTTTATTGCGATGGGCCGATAAGAGGGGCGGGGGCGGAGTCCGGGGGGCCAAGGCGACCGCACTTTAATTAAAACGGAAATTGCGGCCCCTGCCCGCACGGGGGCCCGAAGGTTCCGAGCGCGCCCCTAGTACCGCGAGCGCAGCTCCAGGACCCCCGCCCCCATCTCCATCAGACCTCGCTACCTCCTTCCTCATCCCACCCCACCCCGCCACACCCGGACTGCCCCCTCCCGCCAGGCCCTGGCTGGACCCGGCGACGTCTTTTTTCCCTCCTTGTCACCCGCGGTCGCGCCTCGGGCGGGGACCGGTGCCCTGGAGCGAAAAGTCTGACGCTCCCCGGTCCCCCGCCCCAACCCACCCCCTAATCTCCCACCGCCCAGTCCCCCGGCAGCGATGAGACAGAGCGGCGCCTCCCAGCCCCTGCTGATCAACATGTACCTGCCAGGTACCAGGGAGCAGCCCGGGGCTGGAGGCGCCCGAACCCCGGGCTCAGGCGTGGGAAGGGGGTGCCGGGGTCCGAAGGAAGGGGACGCGGTCTGGAGACTCGGATTGTTGGGAGATTTAACTCCAATGTAGGGCATTGGGGGCGCCTGAAAGGGACAGGCAGGGTACAGAGAAGGGAGGGGGAGTGTAGGGTCCAAAGGACTCGAGGTGATCTGATGGGGAGCCCGGCGAAGCAAGCGGCAAGGATTCCCGGCTCCTGCGCCGTGCGGGGAAGCGGTGGTCGGCGGGGCGTTGTCCCTGCGCTCTCGCCGCTGCTCACCTGGGCGCGCCGAGCCTTCGCCTCGAGCCGGCCCTCCAGGCGCCCGGTTCTTCACCCCGTTCTCCGCCCCTCGTAGGGTTCACCGTGCTGCGGCTCGGCTCGCACGAAAACCGCTCGGCTTTATAAGGCTACCGCCGGCCCCTTCGGAAAGCGGATTTCCTCTTTCCTGGACGCGTTTCCTGACTTGGGCTCCACTGAGGGGCTCGGCGCGGCGCGGCGCGCGCTCCGGGGCCGGCTCCCGAGAGGAGGAGCCCGGGGACCCGGGGCCCTCTAAGCTCGAGCCTGGGGGCTAGGACACCTCTCCTACAGACTTGGCCGCAGGTTCAGTCGGTCCGAATCGTAGCCTTCGCCCTCCGTGAACCTGACTTTTTTTTTTTTTTTTAATTCTGCTGCATCAGATCCATTGGGAGAAAGTCTCTTCAAGGAAGGCAAGAGCCCAGGCTGGGGGCCGCTGAGCCCCGCGGTGCAGAAAGGTGAGCCGGTGGTACCCTGGGAACGCGCGGAGGCGGGGCGGAGGGCAAGGGATAGGGTCCCACAGGGTGGGCGACACCGCCACCCTGCCACCCCACCCCTCACCAGAGAGGATACAAGCTGCTGAGCACCCTGGGCTCAGGAAAGTGCAGGGTCCTGGGCTAATGGTGGAGTCCCACTTGGCAGGCCAGAACAGGTGAAGAGGACACTGTGGCCCCAACTTTTATTTTGCCAAGTTCAGTTTTCCAGGCTTAGGTGGCCAGAGATGAGGCCACTGGCTCCTGATCCTACCAGTGGCAACAGCAGGATTGTGTGTGGCCCTAGCAGCGGCTGCAAAGAGATCCTCAGAAAATGCCTTCCCCACCTCATGGGGCAGCCCATGCTGGCCAGTGCTTCCTGCTGCATTGGCCTGTGTGCACACTGCCCAGCAACGCAATTGCGCTAGATTGCTGGGCTTGCCTCTAGCACACTGCAGGTGGCCAAATTACCCAGTGGCAGGCTGCTGGGTCTCCAAGCAGTGTCTCAACACAGGTGGCACCCCTGCCCTTGCTGAGATACCCCACATTTCACTGTTACAGTAACCCCCAAAGACCGAGACTGGGGACTGCTTTATCTAGAAGGAATTACAGTGTCATAAGAATGCCTTCCCAAGCCACCACTGTCACTCCGCCATGAATGCCAGCTGCCCAGTTTTATCTGAATTCTCACTTGCTTCTGATTCTAAAACTAAATTTTCTCACTGGGTTGCCGCTTGGGCAGAATCAAGGTTGAAATTTACAGGGGCAAGCGGCAGGCAGCATCTGGTTTTGGAAAGTGTGTGTGAAAAGGAGAGAGGTTTGCATGATCTGAAGCAGTGGTCGGCCAGCTTCAAGGAAAACCCGATTTATTTGTAAAGGGGGAGTGTGCCAAGACTTTCCTCTGCTTGTCTTACCCTAGCTAAGGGAACAGGAATTTGGGGTGCCCCCTGGCCTAGCCAGGAAAAGTCTCCTTGCCCTGAAACCCCACAGGAGTGGAGGCAGGGAGTCAGGCCCTATCACCTCCCTGCCTGGTTTCTCCATTGCAATTCATCAGGCCCCTAACCATCCATGAAAAGTCCTGCCTGTTCTGTTTAAGGAGATTAAATCCAAGCATCATCAGTGCAGAGTCTACACTCCCCCCCCCCCCAGGAAGACACTTCTTATGGATCAGGGATCACTGCCCCCATTCCTATCTGACCTGGCATCCCTGGGCAAGCTGTGCCCCAACCCCACCCTGGGTTCAGCCCTGTGCCTTTGGGGTGTACAGGTCCTGGTCCAAGAGTGGCCAGGGTATTGCAGGTGCTCAGCACCTGTGGTCCTGGTGCAGCTGGGTTGGGACAGGACAGGCACCTGCAGGTGCAGGTCCTGTCCTAAGGGTGGGAGGCCACACTCCGATGACAGCGGGTGGGGGGCTGACAGCTAGTCGTCTTCTCACGGGTGATGCAGCGCTGTTCACTACGGTGCTTCTCTACTCCCCAAAGCCCACAAAGCCCTGAGCTCCCAGAGCCAGTGGCCTGCTAAAAGTCGGGAATGTGTGTCCTGACTGCTGAAGTGCGAAGTGGCTTAGAGACCCGCTTGCCCCAGTTCTCACCGCTGGTTCTGCTTGCCCAGTTGCTCCAGCTGTGGCTGCCCAGATGGAGGTGTCAGTTCTTGTCTATTGCCGGTTGCCGCCGGACCGGGTCAGGCTCCTGGCACCTGTTCCGTGTCCCCCACCCCAACTTCTCCGACCCACCAGTGGATGACCACTCTCTCCACCCCCCATCCCCACAGGCAGCGGGCAGATCCAGCTGTGGCAATTTCTGCTAGAGCTGTTGGCTGACCGCGCCAATGCCGGCTGCATCGCATGGGAGGGAGGCCACGGCGAGTTCAAGCTCACCGACCCCGACGAGGTGGCACGGCGCTGGGGCGAGCGCAAGAGCAAGCCCAACATGAACTACGACAAGCTGAGCCGCGCGCTACGCTACTACTACGACAAAAACATCATGAGTAAGGTGCACGGCAAGCGCTATGCCTACCGCTTCGACTTCCAGGGCCTTGCGCAGGCCTGCCAGCCGCCACCCGCGCACGCCCACGCCGCGGCCGCTGCTGCAGCCGCCGCGGCCGCGGCTCAGGATGGTGCGCTCTACAAGCTGCCCGCCGGCCTCGCGCCCCTGCCCTTCCCCAGCCTCTCCAAACTCAACCTCATGGCCGCCTCGTCCGGAGTGGCGCCCGCCGGTTTCTCCTACTGGCCGGGCCCGGGCTCCACCGCCGCCGCTGCCACTGCCGCCGCCGCTACGGCCGCCGCGCTCTACCCCAGCCCCGGCTTGCAGCCACCGCCCGGTCCCTTCGGCGCCGTGGCCGCCGCCTCGCACTTGGGGGGCCATTATCACTAGACGGGGAGGACGGGTACGGGTGAGAGTGGCGATCGGTCTCTTCCCGCGTTCCCAACCCACCCAGGTCCTGGTGGGGTGCTAGTTTGTCAACAATCCTTTAGCGCAGACTTGGCTCGCTGGGCAGCACCCAGTTCCAGGGACGGGCCTGGCGTCTCCCCCAAACTTTCCTTTACTGTTAGATTCGCCCCCTTCCTCGGGAAAGGCGACTGACTCCCCCCATCTCTAACTTTTCTGGGGTCTCCAGCTCTTGGGAGGGGACTCCTGGACCCCGGTCTGCCTCCCACCCACCCCTGGCCTGGCTTCTAGAAGCCCCTCCCTCGTGACCCAGTGTTGTCTGCTCCTGCCCCCTACCCCATCCCAGCGCATGGAGGCCTTGCCCTGTCCTGCGTCCCGGGATCCAGCAGGTTCGGTAAAGGCCACCTCTCCCCGCCCCTGTCCCCCCGCCCCCCCCCCCCCGCGCCTGCCTGGTGACACGAGACCTCCCACCCCATCCCATGCAGCAGGAGGACCCGGAGTGTTTCTATCCCTTGCCAGGCCCCATTAAAGAGATCACCACCGCCTTCTGTGTTCTTGGCTGTTCAGGGGGGAAGAAGGAAGGGGCTGAGCTCGGGCCAAGGCAGAAAAAGCCTCTCTCCCTGCGAAGGAGGAGGTGGGCAGAGCAGGCCCAGGGATTAAAGACCCGTGGGTACGCCCAGCCTCCGTGGGAGATGCAGTTACATCCTGCACCCAGCCCCTCGCGCCACGCTTCCACCTGCCCCTTTCCCTCCCCGTGGACTCCAGCCCATCTGTTTCTCTGCTCCCACACCTCCCCCACAGGATGGTCAGTCCCTCCGTCACTGTCAGCCGACCCTCCCCCCCACCCCCGCGCCAGCAACCATCCCTTGCTTTCATCCTAATTCTCCCTTTTCATTTTCCCGAGGGCGCACCCTGCTTTGCCTCCCGGCAGCGCCAGCAGCTCCCGGCCCTAGCTCCACGGGGCACCTGTCTCCCGCGGGTGGTGCGCGCCCTCTGCTGGCCGGCATAGGGGATGCCAGGGCTCAGTTTTACACCTAAATCCAGACAGGCTTTGGCGTCGCGAGGTGCGACTCTAGTTTGAGGCGGGGAGGAGACCCCAGTGGCCCCCCCCCCCGGAGAAGAGGGAGAAAAAAGGGGACCCCTGGAGCGGCATCCCAGACCTGGCTTGGGGAAGTCCTGGAAGCAGACCGAGTGGATCCACACCTTGGGGCCCCTCTGAATACCACAACCTCCTCCCTGATAGTTCTTCCGCACCTTTATCAAAACTTGTGAGAATGGCTGCAAACGCCTCCCCTTAGACACAAGCAATCCCCTCCCTACCCCGCCACGCCGGAGCAAGGTGCCAGAAGTGAGAGCGGTTCCTCCCCCCCCCCCCCCGCCCGCATTTCTTTCCCAAGCGAGTGTTTTGAGCCCTTACAGGGAAAGCTGAACATTTCTCTCACGCACCTGGGAACTAAGAAGGTGCCAAGCAGTGGAGCTGCTGTGCTGAGCAGTCCAGGAGCCTTTGAATTTGTAACTTGTTTTCACTCTCCCGCCCCGGCTGCCCAAATAGTACATACTTGGACTAGAAAACTTGGAAAACACACAGAAGCCTTGCCCTCAGTATTGGTTGTACGAAGAGCATACAGGGGCGGGGTTGGGCTTCACTTGCAGTAAGGTTGCACAGAGGCAGCTGCTGGTAACTGCAGGTCAGGATCCTTTTTCTGGAGTGCACAGGAACTGTGGGGAGGGTGCAGGGCCTTACCTGGGCACCCAAGGAGCCTCTTCCCAGTGGTGCTCCCAGCAGGGATCAGAAGCTGTGGTGGGGTGTGGGGTGGTGGAGCAGAAGGAACACAACATGCTGGGGAGACACAGCCAAGTTCCAGAAAGATCTGGCCCATGTGTGGTAAACGGAAGTTCCTAGTCAGGCATGTGGGATCTTTAAGCAGAACGGTAATAGGCTGGCGTATGAGGTGTGGCTCGGCCAAGCCAATACAGTGCTACGTGGCATGTGGAGGCAACAGGTGGAAAACTTGGGTCCCAGGAGCCACCGCCCCCAGGATGAAGGCAAAGTCTCATTTGCAGTAACAGTTGAAGTGTGAGATGACACCAGAGGCCAAGCTGGGCAGCCACCCCACTCCCTGCAGCACAGCCGGACCCAAGGAGGCTGAGAGGAAGGGCGCTGGAGATCCAGCAGCACTGCAAGCGGTTGTCTGCAGAGGCACCTGGTGGCTGTCCTGGGGGTGCTGTGATCAAGGACAGTACCAGGACGAGTGTCTGGGGTGCATCAGCATGTCACCAAGGGAGTCCCCACCATGCATAGCTGACTAATGGCGAGTGAGCTGTCCATCACCAGCTTTGGCCAGATGGCCAATGGCCCCTCTGAAAACAGCCAGGAGAGGCCTTGAGTTCAGATGACATTGACCTTGAGACTTTTGAAACTTGTGAGTTGCTGGAATGACTTCAGTAGTTTACAGGCCCCTGGAGGAGAACTTAAATTAGGAGTTTTCTAGCCTAGGAGATCACACATTTTTTAAGGCCTCCCCTTTTCCATCTTTCCTCTGAATTTTTTCCCCCTACATGCATGTCTTGTTTGGGAAATTGAGTTACAGCCTTGGTGATCAGAAAACTGGACTAGCAGTCACCTTGGCAGGTCACTTGCTATGTGACGCTTGGAGGGTCACATTCCTTTTCTGGGATTCCTTCACCAGAAAAATTTTAAAATGTTGAGGCTAAGGGCTGGTGCCAACAACTAGTGGGCTGAGACTTTTTGGCACTGGCATCCCTTGTGGGCACAAGTTCAAGTCCCTACTGCTCCATTTCCCATCCAGCTAATGGCCTAGGAAAACAGCAGCGGCCCAAATCCTTGCACCCCTGCACCCACATGGAGACCTAGAAGAAGCACCTGGCTCCTGGCTTCAGACTGAGCCAACTCTGGCTGTTGTGGTCATTTGAGGAGTGAACCAACAAATGGAAGATCTCCAGATGTCCCTCTCTGACTCTCTTGCTTTTTCTCTGTAATTCTGCCTTTCAAACTAGAAAGAGAAAATTTGAGGCTGAAACAGGGGCTTTCTCACTCAGATGGTGGCTTTCTGTCCCCCAACACCAGGAACTAGGTGATGCCCATCACGTATGATTTGTAAGGTGGAGTCTGGCCTATGAACCCTGTGAGTGCACTTTCTCTTCTGCAGCCCAGCTCAGCCCTGGTGCCCCCACCATCCCCTGCATGTTCGATCCCCTGAGAAACCCACTCTGACCCACACCCAGCTTCCGAATGATCCAGGCCTGTTCTCAGTGACCCTTAACCCCTGCCCTCTGCCAGCTATTCTTCCCAGGCTTGCTCTCCTCTCCCACTCCAGGATCAGCCCCTTTTGCCTTCCCTGAAGTCCTGAGCCCTTATTGCCCTGTTCCTGTCACTGATGAAAATGCAGCTCACTTCCCCTGCCCATAACTGTATGCACTATAGAGTTTACAAATGCTTTCAGCTCCATAGTATGCTTGGCATCATCTGCTTGTAAGAGAAATAAGCCAGGACGTTCAGTGGTTTGGCCAAAGTCTCGGGGCTGCTTCCAGGTGACGTGTCTGCTCTGAGTGGCTTTGCAGCCTCTGGGCTCCTCTCTCTTAGGCTGACTCTCATGCAGGAATGAAAGGACCCAGGTCTCTTCCAGCAAGGGTGCTCCGGGTACCCCAAGCTCCACCTGCCATCACTTGCAGGTACATCCCGAAGTCCTGCTAACACGCAGTGTGGGAGCATCTTTGTCCATGTTGTCTAACACTTGAGAAAATCCCAGCTTTGTTCCCAGTTCCAGCTTTCTGCTAACATGCACTGCAGGGGGTGGCAGTGATTATTCAATGGTTGGATCCCTGCCACCCACTGGAGAACTGGGTTGAGTTTCTGGCTGTTGGCTTTGGGTTGATTCAGCTCGAATCGTCCTGAACATCTGAAAGTGAACTAGCAGGTGGGGGATTGCTGTCTTCTCTGTCTCTGGCTTCTATATATATATATTTAAAAAGCACAACCAAGATGCTTAGCAATAATTTTAAGTATGTGCCTAGCCATCCAGTGAACTCAACTGTGTCCCAGGCTCACAAATGCTGATGTCTTGCCGGTGATCTTTCCTTTGACCTTGTTGGGCAGGGATGGTCACCTCTATTTTCATCTGAAAATAGAGGCTTGATATCCAGAGGCCGGCATCCCTAGTGATGCCAGAGCCCAGGTCTTCCACTTGCCACCAGAATCCCTGGTGCTGGGCATGCTGAAAAACTTTTTCTGCTAGAATCATGACCCAGGGCTTGCCTGGGACAGGTGCACACACTTCATCATCTAATCACAGAAGACAATCGATTATCAAGGACAAATGACAGCCTGTCTGGCAAGGGTCCTTGGCTTAATCCGTGTCTCATGAGGATGTGTATTTGCTTTTTTTTTTTTAGAAACAAATCAGTGTTGGATCTTGTGGCATAGCCAGTTAAACAGCTGCCTGGCACACCCACATTCCATGTCAGAGTTCTAGTTGGAGTCTTGGTTGCTCTGCCTCCTTTCCTTTTTCCTATTAATGCATCCCAGGAGGCAACAGGTGATGACCCAGGAACTAGGCTCCTGCCACGAACAGGAAAACCCGAGTGGAGTTTCTAGGCACCTGGATTCAGCCATGCCCAGAGCTGGCTGGCTGTGGAGGGCATTTAGGGAGCTGATGAAAGAATGATTCTCTCCCTGCCTTTCTAAATAAAAACCAGCAAATCTATACCCAGAAACCATCGCACTATTAAAGGAAAACATAGGAAATACTCTCCAAGAAATAGGAACAGGGAAAGTCTTCTTAGAAAAAGATGCCAAAAGTACAGGCAGTCAAAGACAAAATAAACCAATGGATCTACATCAAACTAAAAAGCCTCTGTACAGAAAAGGAAACTATTAACAAAATGAAGAAGCAACCAACAGAATGGGAGGAAATTTTTGCATACTGCAAAAGTGATAGGGGACTAATATCTAGGATTTACAAAGAGCTTCAGAAACTCATGGGAGAGAAAAAAACCTGTGAAAAAACGGGCATACGAAATGAACAAACATTTTTCAAAAGAACATATTCAAATGGCTAACAGACATATGAAAAGATTCTCAGACTCCCTAGCCATTAGGGAGATACAAATGAAAACCACATTGAGGTACCACCTAACTCCAGTGAGACTGGCCTACATTCAGAACTCTACTAACAACACCTGATGTGGGGAGAAAGATACCCTCCTTCACTGCTGGTGGGAGTGCAGGCTAGTACAACCACTATGGAAATCAGTATGGAGAGTGCTTGGAAAATTGCAAATAAACCTGCAATATGACCTAGCTATCCTGTTCCTAGGAATATATCCAAAGTAAATGAAACTTGCATATAAGGGGATCTGTAATCCTATATTTACAGCAGCACAATCTACAATAGCAAAGATATGGAAACAACCCAGATACCCATCCAAAGAGGAGTGGTTAAAGAAACTGTGGTACATCTACTCCATGGAATATTACTCAGCCATTAAAACGAATGAAATCATACCATCTGCAACTAGATGGTCCCAACTAGAGACCATTATGGTCAGTGAAATAAGTTAATCCCCAAAAGACAAATAGCATTTGTTCTCTCTGATATAAGGAAATCATCACGCAAATTGGAATGTGTAATACTGAAGTAATGGAGACTACCATATCCAGAGGTGGGGACATAATGCAACATGCATCCCTACTTCCAAGTCAGGGATGGACTCCCAGTGAAAGTGCTGGACATGTCTAGACAATGGGATGATGGATTATCTGACATTGTCTGTACAAGCAATGTCAGGGCACACTTAAATAACAGACTGATGGAATTATGACTCCTTATGGAGGACTATGCTATTGTGATGAAAGGGGAATATCAGTCAGTGGGTGGGAACTGGCAGGAGTGCAGGGAATCCCAGACTCTACAGAATTGTATCATAAAATTCAAAATTTAAAAAAAATTTTTTTAAAAGCAGCAAGGGCTCAATGGCTCCGAGTTGGAGTTTCTGTATATTAGAGCTGGCTTTGTGGCTTACTCACAATGTGAGACCTCAAGAAATTTACTTTATTTCTTTGTCCCTCAATTGTCACATCTGTGAAATGGATGTGATAATAGTAAAACCTGTCTCATATAGCCACTACAAAAATTAAAATTTATGGGGCCTGGCGCAGTAGCCTAGCTGCTAAATCCTTGCCTTGAATGCACCGGGATCCTATATGTGTGCCAGTTTTAATCTCAGCAGCCCCACTTCCCATTCAGCTCCCTGTTGTGGCCTGAGAAAGCAGTCAAGGATGACCCAAGGTTTTGGGGCCCTGCACCTGCGTGGGCGACCCAGAAGAGGTTCCTGGCTTCTGGCTTCGGACCGGCTCAGCTCCAGCTATTGTGGTCAGTTGGGTAGTGAATCATCGGACAGAAGATCTTCCTCTTTGTGTCTCCTCCTCTCTGTATATCTAACTTTGCTGTAAAAATAAACTAAAAAATTTTTTAAAAGATTAAACAGTTTTGTGAGTACCTTGGTGCATGTGTTAATACTTTATATATTTAATTAAGATTAAAATTTATTTTTATATATTTGAAGGACAGGCAGCAATCTTCCAGCCTCTGTATGGTTCACTCCCTGAATGCCCACAACAGGTGGCTTTGACCATGACCTCAACCAGGAGCCCAGAACTCAATCCGCACATCCCACATGCCTTATACGCCCACCCCATTCCGAGACTTAATTTCCCTTTCTAAAATATGAGTAGCAGTAATGCTTGCTTTGCATGGCTTTTGTGTGGACTATTGTATGAAATCTGGAGGTAGGAGGGTTTTATTATTACAGCAACAAGCATTGTCTAAAATAATTTCCAAATTACATTCAAATTTTCAAATTTTTAAAATTTACTTCAAAGTGAGAGGGAGAGAGAAAGAGAGAGAAAGAGACCTTCCTTCCATTGGTTCATTCCCCAAATGCCCTCACAATTGGGATTGAACCAGGCTGAAAATAGGGGCCCAGAACTCAAGCAGCAAAGAGCCGAGTCTCCCAGGGTGCATGTGAGCAGGGAACTGAAATTGGAAGCAGTGCTGGGACTTGACCTCTGGCACTCCAGCCATGGGACATGGGACATGGGACATAGGTGTGCAAGCAGTGCCTTACTGTGCCAAACACCCCTCAAATCACATTTGATCTTTACAATATGCTTTATAAAGGTGGAAACTGAGGCACTTAACATGGATAAGGGCAGTGCAAATCTGGACCCAGCAGGATTTCAGAGGCTGCAGCTTCTGACATGACCCAACACATTTCCTGTGGGACCCAGAAGGCTATTGAATCTCTCTGGGCCTCTATGACCTCAGCATAAAAGAGAAAGGCTGCTGTACCCAGCTCCTCCTTGAACAAAACGTGTGCCTGAAGAGCCCAGCTTGGAGAGCTGCTCCACAGTGTCCCGTCGCCTCAGCCGCTCCCTGCCAGCTCTTACCTTTCCCAGCCCCTCCAGTCCTTCAGCTCTGTGTCCCAGTGCCCCATCTTGCCTGCAGAGATCACAGGAGGGAGTAGCCAAAGGAGACTGGGAAGCCAGGCCCTAAGCACTTGAGTTCCTTTTCCTGCAAGAGGAGCCCAAGTTGCCTAGCAACAGCAGAAAGTTTCCAGGGAGGCTTGAGACAGGACTGTTCCTGTTGATGCTGCAGTGCAGGGAGATACAGTGAGACACCAGATGGGGAGGTGAATGGCAAGTGTGGGCAGGGTCCAGTTTGTTAGTAACCACTGGAACCCGTCCTCCTTTCCTAGAACCACCCTCCTGATGCCCCAGCCTTCCCCCAGCCCCAGTTCCCAACTTTGAACCCAGTTTAGGTGTTTGCCTTGCATTCATATCTGGGCCACAGTTGTGTCTGGGACGGTGCGCCCTTAGGCTTAGAGTGGCCTCCTGTCTCTTCTGTAGCTCAGGAGACTAAAACTCAAGGTCTGACAGTGAGGTGTGCTGCCAGTCTTGGGATATTTCCAATCCATCACTACATGCACCCTGTAGCATGGGTCTTAGCACACAAGCACTGTTCTTAGGGCCATTGTAGGGTCCCAACAAGCCATTTCTCCTTGCTCAGGTCTCCAAATAGGTAAGGAAAGCAGGCAGGGATCAGCCATCTTTCCCTAATGGTCCCAACCAGCCTGAGGGAGACCCCGTGGGGGTGAGGAACCCACCTGGGAAAAGTCTGGCCTGCTGGTCCAAAGGTCTAGGCTCAGGTAGGCTGGGCCAGGCTGGCTCTGGGATGTGCACAGCAGCAGCTGAAACAAGTCCCCTGGCTGGCATTCCACAGAGAGGCACGTGAGTCCCGCTGGGGCCCAAGCATGGCACCAGAAGTAAACACATGTCACCCAGGTCACAGGAGCATGTGAGGGAGGCTCGGGCCTTCAGGGGTGGCCCCTGCCTCAGCTGGCATGACTGCTCATGTCATCCCAGAGCCCCATTCAAGGTCCTGTCCTTTTGTCCTGTCAGTCTTCCTGAACAATACTCATTACCATGGCAACAGTTATTGCCCTAATAAGAGTCTCATTGTCATTCCTGTGATAGGCATTTGATAGACACAACAAATCTGAGAATCTTGTAGATGGAAAGGTGGAAATTCAGATATTGAATGACTGCCTTAAACAAACAAAAAAACCAAACAAAACCCAGCAAGAGCCCACTGCAATGGCTCAGTGGCTAAATCATCTTTCACATACTGTGATTCCATATGTGTGCCAGTTTGTGTCCCAGCTGCCCCGCTTCCCATCCAGCTCCCTGCTTGTGGCCTGGGAAAGCAGTCAAAGACAGCCCAAGGCCTTGGGACCCTACACCCGAATGGGAGACTCAGAAGAAGTTTCTGACTCCTAGCTTCAGATTGGCTCAACTCTGACCTTTGTGGCCATTTGGGGAGTGGACAAGCAGATGAAAGATCTCTTTCACTCTCTATCTCTTCTCCCTTGTTAATCTGCCTTTCAAATAAAAATAGTTTTATAAAAGTGAGCTAGGAAGCAATAGAGATAAAAATACCTGACTGTAGTTCTGTATATCATATACCATCTATTGCTTTTCTATTTAAAAGATTTATTTTTCTACTTATTTATTTAAAAGGTAAAATTATGGAGAGGTAGAGATAGAAAGAACTTTTCCATCTGCTAGTTCACTCTCCCAAGTGGCTGCAACAGCTGGAGCCAGGAGCTAGGAATTCCATCCCTGTCTCTTCCATGGGTAGTGGAAACCCAACTACTCAGGCCATTCTCCCACCATATGGGTGGCAGGGATCCAAAGTTGGGCTGTGTTCTGCTGCTTTCCCAGGCACATTAGCAGGGAGAAGGATCAGAGGCAAAATAGCCAGGACTTGAATCAGCACTCTAGCATGGGATGTCAGTGTCACAGCAGGGACTTAATAACTGCACCACTACAGCAGCCCCCACACTGCCTTTAAACATCAGGGAACAACAACAACAAGAGTCCCAGGAAGGCATCCAAGAGATTTAACTAGAAGATTGAACTAACCAAAAAGACAAATCATCACAACCTGCAGGAGTCAGATTGTGTTGCAACAAGGTAAGCCACCATTTGCAGTGCTGGCCTCCCATATTAAAGTGTTGTTGGTTCTAGTCCAGGCTGTTCTACTTCCATCAGCTCCCTGCCAATGCACCTAGGAAGGCAGCGAAGCACAACCCTCATATACAATTCTTCTTTGTCATGAGTGTCATCCATAAAGGGGGGAGGTTTTTGTCTTCATGTTAACATGCTTATGTCCTTTAGCAGTGGGAACCGGAATAGTGCCCATAGGTCATCACCTGTCAGCAGACAGCTGATGCTCTCTTTGGTTCTATCTAGCCTCTTGGTGCAAGCTTTGGTACCAGAGGGATCCAGGGATCAAATCCTTTCCTGCTGCCTTGGAGTGATGAGTAAACAGTGTAAGTTTCCATATTTTTGCTACCTTGCTAGCTACTATCCCTTAAGTTTTTTTTTTTTTATTTTTCTCTTTGCAAATGTTCTTGCTCTATGTTGGCTTTGGGGGATAGGTATTTTGAATTTTTTTACATCAACTGAAAAATTATTCCAGAACTTTAAAAAAAAGATTGATTTTATTTATGTGAAAGGCAGAATTACAGAAAGAGAGGGGAAAGAGAGAGATTTTTCTTTTGTTGGTTTACTCTTGAAATGGCCACAATAGTTAGGACTGGGCCAAGCAATTCCAGGTTGAAGTCAGGAACCAAGAACTCCTTCTGGGTCTCCTTCATGGGTGGCAGAGGTCCAAGTCCCTGGGCAGTCTTCTACTGTTTCCCTAGGCATATTAGTAGGCAGTTGGAACACAAGTGAAGCAGCCAGGCAGATGCACACAGAGGACAATGGTCAGCTCATTTGGGCCAGTGTGGGACATTGATGGGCTCATCAGAGGAAAGAAAGCAGAACAGGCTGGACAATTCTCCCAGCCAAGCTTCACAACATGTTCCTGGGTCTGTGGATGCACTAAGGTGAACTCTGTCAAACAACAGACCTTGGAAATGTGTTCTCAATCCTGGAGCAACAAAACCAACAACTTCTCAGAACTGTCAACACCACTCAAGTGACATCCTCTGAACACTCTTTCCCCATATCGGGGTCATTTCAAAGGTGTCACCAAATGACTAATGCAGTTTGACAACAAGGAGCAGTTCCCCCCGACCCCGCTTCCCTGAAGACAGAGGAAAAAAAATTGAAATATTGTCCCATCCACCTTCCTTCATACTTGACCTTCCTCACCCTAATCAGAGGCCCACATGGGCATGTGTCCTTCTCAACTGTATAAATATTAAAAAGAAATAATATTAAAAAGGGAATTTTTTAAAGATTTGTTTATTTTTTTTTTGAAAAGGCAGACATACAGAGAGAAGAAGAGAGAGAGGAAGATCTTCCGTCCGATGGTTCATTCCCCAAGTGACCACAACAGCTGGAACTGAGCCAATCCAAAGCCAGGAGCCAGGATCCTCCTCTGGGTTGCCCACACAGATGCAGGGTCCTAAGGCTTTGGGTCATCCTTGACGGCTTTCCTAGGCCACATGCAAGGAGCTGGATGGGAAGCAGGAACGCAGGAATTAGAACTGGCGCCCATATGGGATCCCATTGTGTTCAAGGTGAGGACTTTAGCTGCTAAGCTATCACACTGGGCCCTAGAAAGAATTATTTTTTTTTTTTAAAAAAAGAAGTGTAGCAGCAGGGACTTGAACCAGTGCATATGGGTTACAAGTGTCACAGCTAAACTCACTATGCCACGATGCAGGCCCCTAATTTTTCCCTAGTACTTTATTAGTATATTTGTTTCATTCCTTAATTTGTCAGGGATTTACTTTTCAATGTGGTTATAAATAAAGATATAAGCATTTTCCCAAGTGAATAGCAAATTATGTCAACCTTCGAACAGTCTGTTTGTCTGCAAATGCCATCTTGTTCTTTGTGAAATATCCAACATACATAGATCTATTTCAAGGTTTGATTTTGCTCCATTGCTCTATGAGACTAGTGTGGTGCCACACCACCTTTAATCATTAATCTTGCAGCAAGCTCATAAATGTTTTTCTAAAATTATTTTTTTCTATCTTTCTTATACTCTAGAGCTTTAGTTCTGGAGCTTTAGCTCAAGTTCTATGAAATTCCTTTGGTGTTTGGATAAGGACTGCATCTCTACTATGGCCAAGTGTCGGTGGATTTGATAGTTTTACAATCTTGAGTCAATCCACTCAAGGACATGTTGTCTCTCTTATTCAGGACTTTGATGCTCCTTAGTGAGGATTTATAGTGTTTTCCATAGCTTCCATTAGGTTCATCTGGGAGCTTTTTTTTTTAACTGCTATAAATCTGTTAGTCCTGATTAAAAAAAAATAATTTCCTTTTTAATATTATTTACATTGTTAAGAGGGAAGCATGTTTATGTGGACTTCCAATTTGGGTGGAAAAGATCAAGGAGGAAGGTGGGTGAAGCAAATGTTTCAACTTTTCTTTTTCTCTAGGAGAGGAGAGGAAAGGGGCCTGCTCATTGGTGTCAAACCACATCAGCACTCAGGGATGGGAAATCAGTGATTTGATGACTCCTTAGGAAACCCAGATGTGGGGAAGAGTGTTCCATGGGTGTTACCCGAATAGTTTTGACAATTCTGAGAGGGTGTTCGTTTTTGTTGCTCAAGGGTTGAGAAAGTCTTTCCAAGACAAAGTTTACTTTAGTGCATTTACACACTCAGGAACATGTTGCAAAGCTTGGCTAGGAGAATTGTCCAACCTGCTCTGCTTTCCATCCTCTAAACAGGAAGTCCCCTGCTGTCCTAAATGAGTTGGCCATCATGTCGTCCTATTCATCTGGGTATGTTGTCCACTGCATAGGCATCAGCAATTGAAGCCCAGTCCTAATACATGCACTCTGAGGTCTGACTATATATCTTGTGAATTTCCCTGTAGCCAGGGTCTGAGTCCAGCAGACCAGCAGGGGAGAACCCCAAGAAACCTCACCAGGGGTGACCTCAGACTTGACTTCTGTGTGCCATCCAATGCAGGGTCAGGTTTGGTCTGTCACCTGCACCAGCTGATGCATATACTGGTGGATGCAGCTGCCTGGTCAATCCCATATCTTAGGTAAATGAACAGGTGTTGTGGTCCAGCCCAGCCAATCTGCCACAGACCTGGTCCTCACACATTCCAGTGAGTTATACAGCCTAGTTAGGATGATCCGCAATTAACTCCATCTGCTCCATCCTCAGCCCTGGATTTTGAGCATGTCAGTCTCTGCTGCAGCCTAGTCTGGCCCAGCCTACATTCCATATAGCTCTCATGCGTACCCATGGGTGCTACAGCTTAGCTCAACCTGACCTGCCCCCAGACCTAGCCCTTGCATAAGCCATCAGATGCTACCACCTTGTTCAGCCTGGCTTGCTCCCAACCCTGGTTCTCTTGCTCTCTAGTGGTAGGCACAGCGGTAGGTACAGCCAAGCAGGGGAGTGCCCACAGTTCCCCTGCCAGACATGCTACCAGATCTGGATCTTGTACCTGCCAGGGGGTACTGCAGTCCAGCCTGACATGACTCACACCCAGTTCTGGTGCTTGCCAGCTGGTGCTGCAGCCTAGCCTGGTTGGCCTGCTCCCATTCTGGTTCTTGTGTGTTCCAGTGGGTACAGTAGCCTAACCCATTCTGGCCCATCCCCAAACCCAGCTTTCACACTAACGATGGAAGCAGTAGCCCAACAAGGGAGTCTCCAGGTTCTCTCATATTCTGGTGGGTGCTGCAGCCCATCCTAATGTGGCCTACCCCTTGCCCTGACACTCACAAGTGGATACTGCAGCCTAACCCAACCAGGCATGCCCCTTAGTTCCAGCTTCTGTATGTACCAGCAGGCAGTGGGCAATACTATTTAGTCCATCCCAGGTCTCCTACATGGCAGGTGCCTTGGTCTGAGCCAAGCATGCCTTCTGGATCCACCCCGGCCCACCACCACCCAAATCACTCCATCTTAGTTTCCTTGCCTACTTGCGAGTATAGTGGCCCAGTCCTTGGAAGACCCCAGGAATTAATCCTCCCCTCAAAGATACCTTCAGCTACTCCCACTTCAAGACGTCCCTAGACCCCCTGCCCCAGTCAATCTGCAATTCCCTTCCTGGAGACCAGGGTGTCATGTCCTGGCCTAGCATTCTCTGCCTTCTCCACTTACCTTAAAAGAAAAAAACAGAAAGCAACCATGCTGGCATACTGGTAAAGTTAATAAAAATTTGTCATTAATCAGCCCAGAATGCCTGCCAGCTGATGGGTGCTTTTATCCCTGTAGTATACCACTTGCCTCAGTACAAGTGTAACCTTGGAATTTGCCTACAGGTGGGGCCACTTCTTATGTTTTTTTTTAAAAGATTCATTTTTTTGTTTATTTGAAAGACAGGACTATGGCAAGTGGGTTAAGTATCTAACATGCTGGCATCCAGTATGGCCACTGGTTTAAGCCCCAGCTCTTCTGTTTCCTATCCAGCTCTCTGCTAATGGCCTGAAAAAGGCAGCAGAAGGGGGGTTGCTTGGACCTCTGCACTCAGGTGGGAGACCTGGAAGAAGCTTCAGGCTCCTGGCTTTGGATAGACCTGGCTCCCACTGTTGCAGGCACTGGGGAATGACCCAGTGTATGGAAGATGTCTCTTTCTCTGTCTGCTTTTCTTTGTAACTCTACTTCTCAAATAAATAAAATAAGTCTTAAAAATAAAGAGAAACATAGAGATAGGGATTATGTGTGTGTGTGTGTGTGTATAATATGTATTCATATAGAGTATGAGAGAGAGTTTCCACTTTCTGATTTACTCCCCACATGGTCACAATGACCAGGACTGGGCCAGACCTAAACCTAGGAGCAGGGAACCCCATTCAGATCTCCCACATGGGAGTGAGGTTCCCAAACTGCTTTTCCCAGGCGACTAACAGGAACTGCATCAGAAGTGGAACAGACAGGACACAAAACGGCGCCTATTTGGGATGCCATCATTGCAGGTGAAGGCAGCCCCCTCAATCTTTTTTTTTTTTTTTGAGACAATGCAAAATTAAAATGTAACAAAAAATGATTTGGTGGGTGTGGGTATTGTGGGTTAAGCTGCCATTTGTCATGCCTGGTCCTATATCATTGTACCTACTAATGCATCCTAGGAGGCAGCTGGTAATAGTCCAAAGCTTGAGGCCACTCACATGGGATACCTGGATGGATTTCAGGCTCCTAGCTTTGGCCTGATCCATTCCTTTTGGCTGTTGTGGCACTTGGGGAGTGAACTAGTAGAGAAAAGACAAGGAATGCAATGAAGAGTGGCTCTTTTTCTTCTCTATTTGTATGATAGTCAAAAGCTTAAATGAAGACTGACATGGGCATAGTGGATAAAGCTGCTGTCTGCAGTGCCAGCATCCTATGTGGGCACCTGGTGAAGTCCCAGCAGCTCCATTTCTTTCCTTTTTTAAAAAAAGATCTATTGGGCTCGGCGGCGTGGCCCAGTGGCTAAAGTCCTCGCCTTGAATGCGCCCAGGATCCCATATGGGCGCTGGTTCTAATCCTGGCAGCTCCGCTTCCCATCCAGCTCTCTGCTTGTGGCCTGGGAAAGCAGTTGAGGATGGCCCAATGCTTTGGGACCCTGCACCCGCGTGGGAGACCTGGAAGAGGTTCCAGGTTCCTGGCTTCGGATCGGCGCAGCACCGGCCATTGCGGCTCACTTGGGGAGTGAATCATTGGACAGAAGATCTTCCTCTCTGTCTCTCCTCCTGCCTGTATATCTGACTTTGCAATAACAAATAAATAGATCTTTTCTTTTTAAAGATTTATTTACTTTTATTACAAAGTCAGACATACAGAGAGGAGGAGAGACAGAGAGGAAGATCTTCCGTCCAATGATTCACTCTCCAGGAAACCACAATGGCTGGTGCTGCGCCAATCCGAGCCAGGAGCTAGGAACTTCTTCCAGATCTCCCACATGGGTGCAGGGTAGAGGATTAGCTGATTGAACCGTTGTGCTGGGCCCATCAACACATTTTACAATAGAAATTCAAACTACACCAATAAAGTTAATGTCCTCTCAACAACATCAATCCCAGGTTCCTTCCCTGAAGTCATTTGCAGAGTGATGCAATGTGTGTTTTTTCCAAGCTTACACACTCACACACACTCACACAGAGTCACTCATTCCCTGGAATTACAGTTCAGCTTGATTTGTCTTGCTTTCTCATAAATGCTATTGTATCAGGTGATTGTTCTACAATTAGCTACATGCGGGGTGCTCTCTCATGTCGATGCTGCATCTAACTCATTCCTTTGAACAGAATATCGCAGTATTCAATCATTTAGGTGTATAGAAGTTTATTTCCTCACCTACTAATAGATACTTAAATTGATTCTAATTTTTTTCTCTCTAAATAATAATACAACAAAAATGTCAGATCCCTGAACACATTTTCCACTATTTCTCTCTGTCTCTGTCTCTCTCTTTTTAAAGATTTATTTGAAATGCAGAGTTATGGGGGGTGAGATAAAGAGAGATTTTCCATCTGCTGGTTAACTCCTCAAGTGGCCCCAATAGCCAGGGCAGAGCCAGGCAGAAGGCAGGAACCAGGAACTTCTTTTGGGGCTCCCATTTGGGTGCTGGGGCCCAAGCACCTGGGTCATCTTCTGTTTTTCAAAACACGTTCGCTGGAGGCTGGGCTGGAAGTGAAACATCCAGCATTCTAAACGACCCTCATACTAGGGATGTTGGTTTCACAGATATAAGCTTTACCCACTGTGCCGTAGAACTGGTCCCCAAGTATGCTTTTTAAAAATGATCTATGGGGCCCGGCGGCGTGGCCTAGCGGCTAAAGTCCTCGCCTTGGATGTCCCAGGATCCCATATGGGCGCCAGTTCTAATCCCGGCAGCTCCACTTCCCATCCAGCTCCCTGCTTGTGGCCTGGGAAAGCAGTCGAGGATGGCCCAATGCATTGGGACCCTGCACCCGCGTGGGAGACCCGGAGGAGGTTCCTGGTTCCCGGCTTCGGATTGGCGCACTGGCCGTTGCGGCTCACTTGGGGAGTGAATCATTGGACGGAAGATCTTCCTCTCTGTCTCTCCTCCTCTCTGTATATCTGACTTTGTAATAAAATTAATAAATCTTTAAAAAAATGATCTATGGGATTATGTTTACTATGTTGTGGCATAGTGAACGTAACTACCACCAGTAGTCTGAGTATCCCATATGGGAGACAGTTCCTGTCCCAGCTGCTCGACTTCAGATTCAGCTCCCTAAAAATGGCGTAAGAAAGCAGCAGAAGTTGATCCAAGTGTTTAGGCCTCTAACATCCGCATGGGAGACCATAAGAAGCTCCTGGATCCTGGTTTTGGTCTAGTTCAAACCCTGGCCAATGAGGCCATCTAGGAAATAACCAGAGAATGGAAGATTTCTGTCTCTGTTTCTCTGACTTTTATAAATGAACTTTAACAGGACCCAGTGCAGTAGCCTAGTGACTAAAGTCCTTACCCTGCATATACCGTGATCCTATGTGGGTGCCAATTCATATCCTGGCTGCTCTACTTCCCCTCCAGCTCCCTACTTGTGGCTGAGAAAAGCAGTAGAGGATGGTACAAAGCCTTGGGACCCTGCACCCGTGTGGGAGACCCAGGAATTGTTGCTGGCTCCAGGCTTTGGATCAGCTCAGCTCTGGCCATTGCGGCTACTTGAATCATTACCTGAATCACTGGACGAAAGATCTTCCTCTCTGTAAAAATCTGCCTTTCCAATAAAAATGAATAAAATATCTTTAAAAAAAACCCTTAAGATAAATAAATAAATGTATGTAAAGGAGCCACCTTCTGCTTTCCCAGGTAGATTACTAGGGAACTGGATTCAAAGCAGAGCTACCAAAACAAAGCAACACTCAAATATGAGATGCTGGCATTACAAGCAGCAACTTAACAGGCTCTACCACAATGCCAGCCCCCTCAAATATTTCTTCAGTGTCAATATCAGAAGTTGGAATTCCTGAGTAAAAAGATGAAAATATTAATAGATAACTTTCATGTCATGTTATAGGGTGCTGAACTACTGCCTGACTGAAAGCATTTTGTATGAGCACGGGTTCAAGTCCAGCTGCTTCACTTTTGCTCCCGCTCCCTGCTGATGCACCTGGGAAAACAATGGAAGATGACCCAAGTGGTTGAGCCACTGCCATCCATGCAGGAGACCAGATGGAGTTCCAGGCTCCTCGCTTAAATCTGGCCTAGCTCCTGCCTTTGCAGCTATTCTGTGAAATAAACTAGTGGGTGAAAGACCTCTCTCTTTCTCTCTCTCTGTAACTCTGCCTTTCAGTAAATGCATAATAAAAGAGGCAATAGGTGCTTTTAAATCATACCCTCCTAAGGGTTTTTTTTTCCTATTTTCTCTAACTTAGAGTGTATTTAAGGGTAAAGAATGAAAAAAGATTTTTTAAAAAAATATATAAACCAGTACCCAGTGGTGCCAAAGCCATGTACTGACTAACCCATCTTTTCCCAAAAGATTTGAAATGGCGCTTTTGTTACACAGTGAATGGCCAACTGTGCTGGATCTTAGATCTGAATTATTCATTCTGTTCTATTGATATGTCTATTTCTGTACCACTGTTATATATTTTAACTACCATAGCGCTATAATACAGCTTATTTCATTTTAAATATGTTATTTGTTTATTCAAGGGGCAGAATGAGAGAGACAGAAAGAGAAGAGCTCCTATGCAATCATCCACTCCCCAGATGTCAGCAGCAGGACAGAGCCAGGACCCAGGAAGGCCACCGGATGGGTGGCAGGAATCCAACTCTACAAACTCAAGTCCATTACCTCTACTTGCTCAAGTCCACAGGAGCAGAAATCTGGAGCCAAGAGTCAGAGAAGGGACTCGAACCCAAGCACAATGATGTGGGACATAAGTGTCTTAACTGGCAAATAAACCACTAGGCCAAACTCCTGCCCCTATAACATTTTAACATATGACTGGGTAAACCCTCCACCATTACTCTGATTTATTAAGTTTTTCTTAGCAATCTCTTTTCTAGAATAACATTTAAATTAATTTTTATTAATAATTTATTATTATTTGGAAGATATTTACAAAGAGTAGAGACAGAGATATCTCCCACCCTCTTGTTTACCCTCCAAATAATCATAAAGGCATAGAAGCTGAGCTGACCTGGAAGCCAGGAGCCAGGAGCTTCTTCCAGGTCTTCCATGTGGATACAGAAGCCCAAAAATTTGAGCCATCTTCTGCCCCTTTCAAGGTCATAAGCAATGGGATTAGATTAGAAGTAGAGCAGCTAGGAGTGGAATTGGTGTTCATATGGGATGCCAAGATCACAAGCAGGAGCTCAGCCTACTATGCCATGGTGCCAACCCCTAAATTATTCTTTTTAAAGAATAACACATGAATGGGCCAGTATGTGGTACAGGGGTTAAGCCACTACTTAAGATAGCAGCAACTTATATCAGGAAGGTCAGTTAGCTGCTCTATGTCCAATCCAGCACCCTGTTAATGCACCTGGAAAGGCAGAGGATGAATTCCCAAGTACTCGGGCCCCTGCCACCCTCATGGGAGACGCACATGGAGTTCCAAGCTCATGGCTTCATTCTGGCCAGCCTTAGCCATTTCAGCCATTTAAGAAGTGAACCAGCAGGTGAAAGATACTCTACTCCTACTCCTTTCTCTCCATAACTCTACTTCCCTCTCCATCCTTTTGCCTTCCAAATAAATTAATTAAAAAAGAAAAAAGGGGGCCAGCACTATGGCACATAGGTAAAGCTATACCCAGCTTCCCACATGGACACTGGTTCTAGCCTTGGCTGCTCCACTTTCAATCCAGTTCCCTGCTAATGTATCTGGGAAAGCAGTAGAGGATGGTCCAGCTGCTTGGGTACCTGCAACCTACACAAGAGACCTGGAAGAAGCTCCTCATTCTTGGCTTCAGGCTGGACCAGGTCCTACAGCCATTTGAGAAGTGAACCAGGAGATGAAAAACTTCTACCTCTCCCATTCTGTAACTCTGCCTTCAAAATGAATGAATAAACAAATGAATGAACACGTCCCCTTAAAAAGGAAAGAACAGGCCTAGCGCGGTGGTCTAGTGGCTAAAGTCCTCACCTTGAACGTGCTGGGATCCCATATGGGTGCCAGTTCTAATCCTGGCAGCTCCGCTTCCCATCCAGCTCTCTGCTTGTGGCCTGGGAAAGCAGTAGAGGACGGCCCAAAGCTTTGGGACCCTGCACCCGCGTGGGAGACCCAGAAGAGGTTCCTGGTTCCTGGCATTGGATCGGCGCAGCACCGGCCCGTTGCGGCTCACTTGGGGAGTGAATCATTGGACAGAAGATCTTCCTCTCTGTCTCTCCTCCTCTCTGTATATCCGGTCTTCCAATAATAATAAAATCTTTTAAAAAAAATGAATAAATGTGGGGTTTTTTTAAAGGAAAGAACAAGAAAAAAAAAAAAAAAAAGAATGTCAGGGGCCAGCATCTGACAGCATACTGAGTTCATCAACATCTTGCAGCACCAGAGTCCCATATTGTCTTTGGCTCATGACCCGGCTTCTCCTGACGCAGATCCTTGCTAACGGTGGAAGATAGCACAAGTGTTTGGGCCCTTGCTCTCTACATGGGAGACCCAGATGGAATTCCTGGCTCCTGGCTTCCGCCGGCCCAGCGTGGCCATCTAGGGAGTGAAACAACGGATGAAAGACCTTTCTCTGTCACTCTGCCTTCACATAAATAAATCTTTTTTTTGGGAAGCTGTACTTGCGAAGGCTCATACTTGTCTCCATTTGTATTATTATGCCCTCTTTCCTTTTAAGTTGCCACATGTAAGAATACAAACAAATGTGCTCACTTCGGCAGCACATTTATGCTCACTTCAACAGCACGTTTACTAACATTGGAACAAAAAATACATACTTTACGACTTACAGGATTGAAGCTAAATATTGATCACAGAAAACTATGACTAGCTGTTTCTAAAAGGGAGTAAAGGGACAGGGGTTCTTAAGAGAAGGAAGTAACTTATGGATAATATTTCCAAACAGAAACAAACCTTGAGAGCAGCTAATTTCTTTTCTTTTTAAGATTTATTTATTTTTATTGCAAAGTCAGATATACAAAGAGGAGAGACAGAGGAAGGTCTTCCAACCTATGACTCATTCCCCAAGTGACCACAACAACTGGAGCCAAGCCAGTCTGACGCCAGGAGCCAGGAACCTCTTCCAGGTCTCGCACATGGGTGCAGGGCCCCAGAGCTTTGGGCCATCCTCGACTGCTTTCCCAGGCCACAAGCAGGGAACCGGATGGGAAGCAGGGCTGCCAGGATTAGAACTGGCACCCATATGAGATCCCAGCACGTTCAAGGTGAGGACTTTAGGTGCTAGGCCACCACACCAAGCTCGAGAGCAGCTAATTTCTAGAGAGATCCAGGAACACAAGACAAAACCATGAAATCTGGGCCGACACTGGCACAGCAAGTTAAGTTGCTGTCTGCAGGCCAGCATCCCACATGGGCATCAGTTCAAGTCCCAGTTGCTCCACTTCCAATCCAGCTGCTTGCTAAATGGCCTCAGAAAGCAGTAGAAGATGACACAAATGCGTGGGCTTCTGTATGCATGAGGGAAAATTGGATGCAGCTCCTGGCTTCTGGCTTTGACCTGGTCTAGCCCCAGTAGTTGTGGCCATGTGGGGAGTGAACCAGCAGATGGAAGGTCTCTCTCTTTCTCTCTCCTCTCTCTCTCTGTCTATGTAACTCAAATAAATAAGTGAATATATATTTTTTAAAGCTACGGAATCAGCCCCAGCATGATGGCTCAATGGCTAAATCCTCACCTTACAAGCACCAAGATCCCATATGGGTGCTGGTTTGTGTCCCAGCTGCTCCACTTCCCAACCAGCTCCATACATATGGCCTGGGAAAGCAGTAGATGATGTTCCAAAGCCTTGGGACTCTGCACCTTTGTGGGAGAACTGAAAGAAGCTCCTGACTTCTGCTTTGGATTGACTCAGCTCTGGTCATTGCAACAATTTAGGAAGTGAGCCAGAGAATGGAAGATCTTTTTCTTTGTCTCACCCACTCTTTGTAAATCTGACCTGACTTTTCAATTAAAAAAATAATAAATCTTAGGAAAAAAAGAACTATGGCATCCCAGATAGACTGGAGAGATTTGGGGCCAGAAATTAAGAGGTTAGGTCTGATTCCTAAGGGGAAGGTGGGGCTGTGACCAGGTTTAGAGGTCAGCAAGCAGGGAAGCGGAGCAGAATCTGCCTGTGAAAAGAGCAAATACGGAGAGTTAATGTAAGGTCAAGAGAGCTGAGTCTGGAGACTCAGACTCCAGTGGTTTATGTCTTGCGTCCGATCTTCACCACACTGAACTAACCATTCTCTGCTCCCTCATCTACACCCCTCTACTGTGGGAGCACTGATGACCCTCCTACATAAGCTTAGGGAAAGGTTCTGAGAGGGAAGGTCATGGTTTTAAACGAAAGTATCGGGAGTGTTCATTCCAGCTGCCTAAAAGCCACTTACCGCAAACATTGCCTACGGTGTATAAAAGGTTCAGGAATGATACTTAAAAGGACGAGGTACTATATGCTCTGTGAGGCGGGACTGACCTCTGTACGTGGTTTCCATGTTGTAGAAATCTTCTGGAAGTCCCCATCTGGATGCTTAAGGCAGGGTCCCAGTGGGTGGAGGCCACAGGATGTTCTAGGCACCGCCAGATGCTCTGGTTGCTGGGCATCCTGTCTGGCAGGCAAGCAGTCACCATGACAACCCCCCATCAGTGCTTTTTTTTTTTTTTTTTTTAATTTCTCCTCTTCCAATAAGTTCCAAGGTATTCTAGGGACAGGGGAAGATGCTGTCAGGACACAATGTGCTCTGCCCCAGAAACAGGGGCAGGAAATGGGAAATGGGGCAGGGGGAGCAAAGGGCTTTGTTTGTTATTGCTGAGGGAACCTTTCTCAGGATCAGTGCATATTGCCTGCTTCTGACCTGAAACGTGTGCCTTGGGTTGTGTGCCAATGCACGTCCCCTGCAAAGGGGTGAATCACAGTTGATCTGCCTGTTTGTCTTCCTGCTTCTCTCCCATTTCCACTGCCCTGTGCTGGGAAAGCTTTGCAAAAGGAGTGCTGAGTCACACAGCTCCAGCTCAGTTTCCCTCTCCCATCCTCCTTCTCCCTTCTTCCCTGCATCCATCCTTGGACCTGCTGGACCCTCTGAACCAGCTTTTCACGCGTGGGACACACTTCCCACAGGTTTATTCCCTGGCAGTCACGGGAAGGCACACTGAAGTTTCTGCATCAATTCCCTCACCCCGCCCCCTCACAAGACTACTCCAGATCCAGCTTCTCTTCCCTGTAGTCCTCCCTAAGAAAACAGGGCTCCGACCAAATGTAACCTAGAGGCTAATGCTTCCACGTACTCCTGCTGATGATCCTCCAGTTGCTCTGTCCCTAATCGGATTATGGCAGGGGCTCGTGCCTTGTCGCAGGGCGAGGAAAGTGAGATTCAACTTGACACTGAGGCTTTTTCTCTCCTTGTAGGTCTCCAGTACCAGACCTGATGCTGCCGGAAGTGCGTGTAGGCTTGAATGTGGGGCTAGTAGAGATGGAGAGTGCCCTGTCTAGGGGCAGCATCCAAGGACTTCCCAGGGTCCGGATGTTTGGAGGTCTCTGTTGACTCTGGGGTTTCTTTCCCATCCCCCTAACCCCTCCCGCGGCCACCCAGCTCCCGCCCCGTACGTAGACTCCTCTAACTCAGAAAGCTCAATCAAGTAGTTAGTCTCTCTATCGAGTGCCAAGCAAGGCGGACCGAGACTGTTTACCCAGCCAGAGGTGGAAAAAGGGAGAGACAGCTCCGCCCGCTCGGTCTGGTTACTATGGCGACAGCCGCGGGGTGACCCAAGTGATCCTCACTCCCTCCTCCCAAACTCGGTGACGGCACCGCGCTGACTGCGCCAAATTCTAGCCAATGGGCGACTGCTCCCGCCTTCCCTTCCGCCAGCTCTTCCCCTCCCCCGCGGGAACTCGATTCACAAATCTGGACAGGGATTTCCGGCGTCGGGCCGGGTGCTAGAGCTCTGGGCCCTGGCCAGGGGAGAGTTGAATCCTGTCCTTCCAGCACCAGTGGAAGCCCAGATTCCTGGGTCTTCGGACCAGATTTCTGGCACTCGCTGCCAAATTAGAGAGCTCACTTCTTTGCTAGATTATCTGGAAGACCTAATGGAGGCCGAGTCCGCAATCGTTCCTGCACCTGCCATCCCCCACGCTGCCCGAGCCCATCCGTCAGCACCACGGACAGCGAACGCGGGGCCTGGACAGCGCCGGCCCCTCCGGGTTCTCCCCAGGACCTGCGCCACCATCACCGCCAATGGGGTCGGAGCCTCGAGCGTCCTGTTAACGCCAGGCGTCTTTGGGCCAGTGAAACAGAAAGGGGCGCTTGGCCATGTGGCAGAGACGGCAATGGAGACCTAGTGCGGACCTCATTTTTCCTCTTCCTCCAAACCCACCCCTAGCCACCTACGTCCAGAAAGGGCTAGGGTCTGAGTCTCAAGCAGGGTTGGGTCTCCCAGGATTGCCCCAGATGGGTGTGTAACCAAACAGGCCAGTGCTGGTGGCGGTTGGTTGCTTGGGAGCCCACTGGGAGTGATGGTCACAGACAGCCAGGCTTGAGGGGAAGACAGGTGAGGACTAGAAAAACAGCAACAATGATTAACTAGTCCTGTTGCATGTGGTCACTCCACAGAATAGGGACAACCAGTGTCCATAAGTGGCCTGAGTGCTAATGAAGCGCTAGGTCAGACAAAAGGGTGGCAGGGTGGGGTGGGATTCAGCCTTGGAAGGGATAGGGGTAGCAGTTCTCTGGGCCCTGGCCTCCCCTACCACACCCCCATCTCTTGCTCTTCTCTGTCCAGCTGGTGATCATTCCACCCGCATTCCCTCCCTCCCGGGACCCAAAGAAATGCCGCGCAAAACCATCTGCAGGCGCTTCCAGCGCTTTATAGTTCTCTCCTGGGCAGACCGACGGACAGACAAGGGCGTCCCACACCGTCGGCCCAGCCATTGGCACCTTGGACATGGCCCCAGGCCCAACCCAGCCCCTGGTACTCTCCAGGGAGGATTCCGGTCCCGCCCAGCTCAGCACCTCGGACAGTTCCCTGCCCACCCTCCCACCCCTCCCCCCTCCCTCCGGAAACAAGGAAATAAATTAAAGGGGGTTGTGGGGTAGGGGTGGGGGAGTGGGGACAGAAAAACCTAGGGATAGTAAGAAGGCCACCCCTCCGCCAGGGCAAGGATATTTTTTCTCTCTCTCTCTCCTCCTGTGGCGCCTTGGCCGGGGTGGTATCCAAGATGGATTTTGCCCCCCAAAACCTTAGGCTCCTGGTTGAAGCCGCAGCCTATACCTCCCCTCCCCCGCCCCGACTCCCAGCATGCAACACGTTGGAAAAGGTGGGGAGAGCGGTGGGGGTGGGGCGAGGTGGTTGGTGTCGGGGCGCCTGGGGCTGCAGTATATCCTGGCACCTCAATTAAAAACTGATGTTCCTTGTGATTTGGGGAGGGGGGCTATAGGGACCCTGTCAGGGGAAGAGAAACGGGGTAACACAAGCAGAGGAGGAAGGGAGACAGGAGGAGGGGTGAGGCTGACACATGGCAAGGAGAGGGCGCACGAACGGGAGGTGGGGGTCGCAGGGGCGACAGGAGAAATGGACCATAAGGTCCGGGTCAGTCAGGGGGTCAGCTGGAGGTGGACGGGACCGGAAGGGCAGAGAGGGGAGTTGGGAAAGCAGGCAGGAGGAATAACAGAGACAGAGGAGAGGCAAGAAAATGGGCAGCGAAGGGGAGATGAACGCAGAGACGCGCAGAGCAGGGCGGGTGGCGACAAGCAGAAATGGAGAGATGGAGGCACAGACAAGGACAGGATGAGGTGGGGGTGCCCTTCCCGCGCCCACCCCACCCCACGCCCAGCAAAATTCAGATGCCACGGCCCCCAGCGTCCTGGCCTCCACCTGCGCTGCGGAGCAGGGGCGGTTCCTCTGGCGCCTAGCCCCCGCGCGGAGCGGCAGTGACAGCGGCGGTGGCTGGAGGGTCCAGGGGCTCCGAGTGTGTGTGTGTACTGGGGGCGGGGGCGGGGCGGGGGACAGGCGCGGTCCCTGGGGCATGCCCTAACGGTCCAGGTTCATAGTCCAGTGCTTGGATCCGACCGCGCAGCTGTCCCTGGCGGCCGAAGGAGCGGCGGGCGCACCTCCGCCGGGGGGACCCCCGGCGCCCGCGGCGACCTCGCCCTCGTTCTTGAGGTCTTGGAAGACCTGCGTGAAGAAGTGCGGGTCGGCGTTGAGCCGCAGCATCTGGGGGCTGAGACGCTGGATGAGGCGCAGGCAGCGCTGCCAGAAGCGCTCCTTATCGGGCTCCACCAGGAAGGGCTTGAGCGGGTAGGAGATCTCGTTGCCCATGTAGGAGTAGGCGAGGTAGAGGCAGGTGAGGAAGGCGGCCTGCAGCTCGGCGGCCGACGCCAGCTCGTCCCCGCGCAGCGACTCTCGGCACAGCAGGTACACGAACACCAGGTTGGCGGGCGTAATGAAGGCCTGGTCTTGCCAGCCCTGGAGCAGCAGCGAGCGGTCCACGCCTCGGAACCAGCCCACCAGCTCGCCGGGGCTCAGCTCCTTGAGGCGGTAGCAGCGTCGGCACACGAAGTCGCCCAGGCAGCGCAGCAGCTCGCCTGTGGACGCCTGCACGATGACCCGCCGCGGCGATCCGCCAGGCCCCGGCGGCCCGGCCGCCTGCGGGGCTGGGGGCGGAGGTGGCGGCGGCGGCGGCTTCCCTCCGCCCGAGCCTGGCGGCGGGGCGGCCGCGCTGCCCCCCGACGGCGGCTCGCAGGTGGCGGCAGCAGCGGGCACGGTGGGCACCGGCACAGCCAGGGGCTTGGCTGCGCCCCCACCGCCGTCGGGGGGATCCCGGCCCTTGCGAAGAAGGTTCTCGCGGTTGCGCTGTTGGACCAGGGGATCGGGGCCCGTGGACGCCGGCTTGGGCGTCACCTTCTTGCTGCCTTTCTTCTTCTTAGCGGACGCGGCCACTAGGCGCTTCCAGGTGAGCGCCGAGATGAGCACTGACGGCCGCTTGAGCCGGCTCTCGCCTTTGCCGCCCTTGCCCAGCGGCGGCGCCCCGTAGCCCCCCAGCGCCTCGTCCCCCACGGGCGGCGCCTTCTTCTTCTCCTCGGGCAGCCCGCCGGGCCTCCGGCCTTTGGCCGAGGAGGCAGGGGACAGCGATAGCACCGTGCCCATCGTGCAGAGCTGGGCCGGCGCCCGGCTCCCCGCGGCAACCGCGGGCCGCGCCGCTGCTGCTGCAGCCCCGGGGGGGACCCGGCGATGGGGGGCCTCGCCCCGGCCCCTGGGGCGCGCGGAGCGGCGGCGGCGGCGGAGCGAGGATGCTCGGCCGCGGCGGCGGCGGCGGCTCCCGGTCTGAGCTGCGCCAGCTGCAGCGTCAGCCCCACCCCTCCGGCCCCTGCTTTCGCTGCGCCACGCCCCGGCTCGCGCAGCCAATCGTCGCCCGAGATGCCCTCCTGATCGGCAGCTTCTGTGTCCTATAGCATCTCACAGACCTCTCCGAAATCCCACCCGATCTCTCACCCCCATCCCTGTTTGGGGGTCCTTTCCCTTCACCCGAAGGGGAAAAGGGAGGAAGGAAGGGAAAGGGCGTGTACTCCCGGGATTCCGCTGTGGGTCAGAATAGTGGGAGACGGACGTAGCTGCCCGCATCCTATCCTCTGGGACCCGGGACTCTGGATCAGCTTGTTTTGATGTTCTGAGTCGCCATAGCAAAGAAGTCATGGAAACTGCATCCTCCCCTCCCCTCCAGTCCGAGCGCAGGGTTAGCGTGGGCAGCGAGGGCCTTGATCCTCTGGACGCCCCCAGTCCAGCTGGGTGACACTGCTCTTATCTGGCCAGGGATTGCTTTCTCGAACCTTCCATTCCCTTTCCCAGCTAGCCACTATGGGGATGGGGGAAAGATGAGGGGAGGAGGGCCACTAGACCCCCAGACACATGGCTGAGGCCCCTGCTTGCCGGCCTGATTCTTATAAGGCAAGCCTGTGGCAGCAGACCCTGGGCTCAATGGGTTGTCCCCTCCCACACACATGGATCCCACACTTGGGTGGTATGATGGCGGGCCATGGGCTCAGTTGGCCTTTGCCGGCTAGGAGAGTGGGTGGTATGTTTCTGTGGAGCGAGGCTGGAGGAGGTGGGCCCAACTTCCAGTCCATGCCTGAGTCTAGGTTGAATGCTTCTATATGTAAGGTTGTCTCAGCTGTTCCCATTCCTAGCTCCAAGCTGCTGGGCTGGATCTGGCTGATTTCTCTCTGGCTCTGCCTGTTGCTTCCTGACCACCCACAAAGTATAGGTCTTTGTCCTGGGTCTGGGACCAAGATCTTGCCCTGGGCTTCACCTCTGGGTCCTGAGCCCAGCTGGATCTGGGCCTGTTCTGCATGCCTCAGAGGATAACATGGGCCCTTCTTGGGGTTCTTTCAACACAGGCATCTTCTGGTTCCTTCTGTGGACTGTGGTCCTGGCTTTGGTGGGGATTGAGGTTCCTGCCTGTGGATCCTGAAAGGTCCTCAGAATTGCCTCCATTCACTCACACAGTCTGCAGGGTCTGCTTCTGGGAGAGTAGTCTGCGATTCCAAATAGGCTGACCTAGAATGCCCTAGGGCTGTAGTTCCCACTCCTGAGGTCCCAAATTTTCCTGACAATCCCACTGTGCCAGCTCACTTTCGCCCTCCTGGAGCCTGCACTTGGGCTGTCCTAGTTCTGGCCATATGCAGACCTGTGCCTTCTACCTAACTCAACATCCAACGTAGAACCCAGTAGGCACTCTCCTACCCTCCTTGGATACAATCTTGGTTTCCCTTCATCCCAAGCTGACCTGCCCAGCCTCCTATTCTCCCTGTAGCTTCAGGGAAATGTTATGTCCTTTCAGTTCCCATCACAGGCCCCACAGTCTCCTACGAGGCTGTGCGGGGCAGCCTTTGTCTGACACCCTGGCAGCAGTCGGTGCACTGTGGTTAAGTACAGGTGCATGGAGACTGGGTTGTGCAGGCAGAAACCCTGGGTATGTGTGGTTCTGAATGGTCCATGGGTCGTCCTGGCTCTATTTCTGGGAGTCTCTTTTTTACCAAAGGCCTATTGCAAGAGTCATTTGGGACAACTTCCATATAACTCATGGATATTGCCAAATGGGTACCCTTATGAGAGACACTGCCATGACCTCCTGTTGACATTTTGGTCAGAATTAACATCCCCTCCTCCACTTTAGGATCCCTAAACCGGGTGCCTTTCAGGGTCTATCTGTCCTTGCCACTCTTTTTGCCTCCAACCCTCTTTTGGTCTCTCCTCCTGCTCTGAGCTTCTATCTGCTGAGTGACAACCTGAAGGACTGCGTTGGCTGAGGCTGGGCCAGGCCAAACCCAGGAGCCTGAAAATCCGCCCTCCAGGGCTCCCATGTGGGTGGCAGGAGTCCTAAAACTTGGCTGATCTTGGTGCTCCTATTTGTTGTTGTTAAGATGTGTTTGTTTAGGGCCCGGCAGCGTGGCCTAGCGGCTAAAAGTCCTTGCCTTGAACCGGCGCCCTGGGAACCCATATGGGCGCCGGTTCTAATCCCGGCAGCTCCACTTTCCACCCAGCTCCCTGCTTGTGGCCTGGGAAAGCAGTTGAGGACAGCCCAATGCATTGGGACCCTGCACCCGCGTGGGAGACCTGGAAGAGGTTCCTGGTTCCTGGCTTTGGATCGGCGCAACACCGGCCTGTTGCGGCTCACTTGGGGAGTGAATCATCGGATGGAAGATCTTCCTCTCTGTCTCTCCTCCTCTCTCTGTATATCTGACTTTGTAATAAAAATAAAATCTTTTAAAAAAAAGATGTGTTTGTTTAAAAATGAAAATAGACACGAGACAGCTAAATAGTATCCTATAGCCATTTTAAGGTGGATAGAAGCTGGTTGTATATAAACTAAAATTGAAATGTCAATGAAGTAGTCACAGGATGTGGTTAAGAACTTGTATTTTCTAACATATCAGTCACTCAATACCATGTCAATTAATTCCATAATGTTGTAAACTGTTGGTGTTATGTTATGGCTTTTAATTTGGTCAGAATGATATTCTGCCAGCTCTGCTTTTAGACCAGAGATGGTCTCCGCAAGAAACTGTTGAATTGATCTGGACAATAAGATGCTGGACTCCACGCATGGTACATGCTTGCAATGAAAGAAGCATGACTGGATTTGAACTGTAATACTGCAACAAGGTGGAGTAATCCACCATGGGGGGAGGGTATGGGGAGGGGTTGGGAGAACCTCAGAGCCTATGAAATGATGTCATAAAATGAAATGCAATTAAAAAAAAAGATGTGCTTGTTTGTTTATTTGAAAGAGTTATGAGAGAGAGAGAGAGAGAGAGAGAGAGAGAGAGAGAGAGAGCACACAAGAGAGAAAATCTTCCATCTTCCTGGCTCACTCCCCAAATGTCTGTAACAGCTAAAGCTAGGCTAGTCTAAAAGCAGGAGCCAGGAGCGTCTTCTGGGTCTCTACATCGGTATAGGGGTCCAAGCACTTGGGCCTTTCTCTACTGCTTTCTCATGCACATTAGTAGGGATCTGGATTGAAATCAGGCCATGCAGGATTCAAAGCAGCACCTATATGGGATGTCACAGACTGTAGATTTACCTATTATGTCATAGCACCAGACCAGTACTCTTTGTGTCGTCAGCTTTTTTGTTCCCTTCTCCTCAGCTGTTGCAATTAGAAGCTGGGCTCTGGGTTGAGGGCCAAAATAAAAAGGTGGGTGTGGATGGAATTTTAAGGTGCCGGCAGGTAAAGCAATCAAAGAATCTATTCATGAAGAGTGACAGTTTTGTTGCTGTATATAAGCAGGAGGCATAGGATTGGTGAGAAAGGGACATTACCTTTCTATGAAGTGAAGACTAACAGGGATAAATGCAATGAAATTAAGACTTTAGGGGATGGGCCCTGCGGCGTGGCCTAGCGGCTAAAGTCCTCGCCTTGAACGCCCCGGGATCCCATATGGGTGCCGGTTCTAATCCCGGCAGCTCCACTTCCCATCCAGCTCCCTGCTTGTGGCCTGGGAAAGCAGGAGAGGACGGCCCAATGCATTGGGACCCTGCACCCATGAGGGAGACCTGGAAGAGGTTCCTGGTTCCCGGCTTCGGATCGGCGCGCACCCGCCCGTTGCGGCTCACTTGGGGAGTGAAACATCAGATGGAAGATCTTCCTCTCTGTCTCTCCTCCTCTCTGTATATCCGACTTTCCAATAATAATAAAATCTTTAAAAAAAAAAAGACTTTAGGGGATGGGTGGGGAGAATCCCAGTACCTGTGCAACTGTGTCACATAATACAATGTAATTAATGAATAAATTAAAAAAAATTAAGACTTTGAAGAGGAGATGGGCTTCACAGTGGGTGCTGCTTAGGGTCTCTGTTCTCTGTTTTATGTTCTGTATCAGTTTTTTCCCCCCTGTCTGTTTCCAGTATGCTCCTCGGGGGTAATGCTGACTATCTAAGACATCTTGCATGGGAAGCCCCCTGAGGCCAGGATCCTTGACTGTCTGTCATTCTGCAGGCTTTGTCTAAAGTAGCATATTGTCAAGACAGCTGGTTATTCCTTCTCTTTTTTCCATTAATTATTTTCATTTTTTGATGATTTTTACGTAGTTGATTAGGATGATAAGGGTCAAAGGCTATAGGAAGGTAGATGAGATCACCATTTTCACATTCTGTTTTTTTCCCTTCCTGTATCTGGGGAAAGGGAAGAGATAAGGAGAGAAACCACACCCAGCCTCCCAAATGCCTCTGCATCCCGGGATGGAAGACAGCCACCTAACACCACCCCAGGGTCCCCAGTGTGGGACATACTCTGAGGGTCCTGCTCAAGAAGTTTCGATAGGGGCCCGGTGGCGCAGCCTAGTGGCTAAAGTCCTTGCATTGAATGCCCTGGGATCCTTTATGGGCGCCGGTTCTAATCCCGGCTGCTCCACTTCCCATCCAGCTCCCTGTTTGTGGCCTGGGAACGCAGTTGAGGATGGCCCAATGCATTGGGACCCTGCACCCGCGTGGGAGACCCGGAAGAGGTTCCTGGTTCCTGGCTTCGGATCGGCGCAACACCGGCCGTTGCGGCTCACTTGGGGAGTGAATCATTGGATGGAAGATCTTCCTCTCTGTCTTTCCTCCTCTCTGTATATCTGACTTTGTAATAAAATAAATAAATCTTTAAAAAAGAAGAAGTTTCGATAGTGCAACAGTTCTGAATTACTGCCGGTCTCACCACTCAAGCATGATGAATTTTCTCCAGAATTCACTGGTTGACCTAGTCCATCTTAAAATCTCTATTTATCCAGACATTCACTGCCCACACTTGGCTGGGGTAGTTGATCAATTTGTTCTAGCCTCCATCTTCTGTTGTGGTACCAGGTGTCCTCTACAGACTCCAGGGTACTGTCATGTTGTCCATGTGCTCCTTGATATACTGTCCACTGCTCCATCTAGGCCATTGAAGAGGCCCAGCTCTGACACAAGCACTCCATGGTCAGACCATGGAACCTGTAGTTCTCTCCATGGTTGGGGTTCTGAGTCCAGCAATTCAGTTGGAGCGATCCCTATAGAAACATCTGAAGTGATCCCGGACCTGATACGTGTGTGCCTGCCAATACAGGGTCCCGCACAATCCGTTGCCCCAATCGATTTATGCACACACCGGTGCTTGCAATTGCTGGGTCAGTTCTACTTTCAGCCCTGTCTTCTACATAAACCAATGGGTGTTGCAGCCTAGCCTGATCTTGCCCACCACACACTCGGTCTTCACATAAACCAGTGGGAGCAGATACTTAGAGCGATCCCTGATATCCCCTACCAAGCCTGCACCCTGCCCTGGTTCCCATGCATGTCAGTATGTCCAGCAAACTGGTCCAGTATGTCCCACATCCCATTCAGCTCTCAATGGGCATTGAAACCTAGTTCAACCCAACCAACCTCACTATCCAGCCTACACATGTGCCATTGGGTGCCACTCTGTCTAGCTATGCCTGTCCCAGTCTTGGTTCTCATGCTCACCAATGGGAGTGGCAACCCAAGAGGGATTTCCTACTGGGCCCACTCCCACTCCTGGATCTTGCACTCTCCAGGTGTCTCTGTAGTTTAACTTGATAGAATTTGCCTCCTCCCGTGCCAGCTGATGCTGCGATAAAGCCCAACCAACCCACACCCACTCTGACTTACACATGCACGAGAAGGAACAATCAACCCAGCCTGGCATTTCCAGAATTCAGCTCACATGATGCCAACAGGTATTGTAACCCTGCTGGATCTGGTCTGTCCCCATCCCAACTCACAGTTCCCATGGAAGTGGTGGTCCAGCAGGGGAGCCTCTCACAGCCCTCCTACCAGCTTCACTTCTTCCTCTCTTGGCCTCACGTGGGCTGGTTGGGTGTTGTGGCCCAGTCTGGCATGGCCCGTCTCACCTCACTTCAGCATTTGCCAGTGAGTGCTGTAGCCTGGCCAGGCCCGGTCCACCACCAATTCCAGCTCACACTGGTAGGGGCTACAGCCTAATCTAGCCCAGCTGGACCCCAGTCCTGGCCCTCATGTCAACTGGGTTGTGTTATGACTCAACCTAGCCTGACTTACACTCCGTTCTGGTGCTCAGATTCACCAACGGGTGATATGAACTGGCCCAGCCTGGTTCACCCCCAACCTGTGCCAAATCTTTGCTGGTAGGTACCATTCCTTGGGCTAGTCTGGGTTGCTCCCTATCGTGGTTCTTGTGCTCACCTGTAGGGACTGTGTCCTGACAGAGGAGTTCCCCAAGCTCCTCCATCAGAATCTCTTGCACACAAATCTTGCACACACTGATGGATCCATGAGCCAGCCCTACTTACTCTACCTCCTGTCCTAGTAGGAATAGTGCCCTTTCCTGACTGGCCTTCATTTGTTCTGATTTTTACTATTGGGTTTTACAGCCCAGCCAAGCCTGGCCCACACCCAGACACAGCTCACACATGGCTCAGCAGGGGTAGAGACCTAACCTAGCCTGTCCTACACCTATCCTGGTTCTCACAAGCATCAGTGGGTGCTGAAATCTAGCCCAGCCTGGTGTACTCCAGATCCCAGTCCACACTTGTGCCAAGGAACACTGCAGCCATCTCCAGACCAGATAGCAGCCCCTACTCTGGCCTTCATACTAGCCAGTGGGAACCACAACCTAGTCAGAGCGTCCCCTTTGGTCCCCAACCAAATCTATTCCCAGCCACAGATCTTGTGTGTGCCAGCCAGCTTAGTATAGTCCCTCATCTGTCATGACCTTTGCCTTGGATGCTGTAACCTGGTTTGACCTGGCTTGCTCCCAGTCCCAACTCTCACTGATGGGTGCTGGAACCTGACCCTGCTCAGTCTGCTCTCATCCCTGGCTCATGCAAAGTGGTAGCTGTGACAGCCTAGCCTGGCATGACCTGCACGCCAGCCTGGTTTCTGTACTTGCTGGTGAGCTAAGTTTTGCTCAGCCCTTCCTGGTCTGCCCCTTTCCAAATCCAACCCACATATTAGCCATCAGTTGGAGCTACCTTGCCTAGCTTGCCCAATCCCCAATCCTGGGCCACATGCTGACCAGCTATGACCCAATAGGGGAGTTTTCCATGTTCCCCCACTTGGCCCACTCCCAGACCCAGATCTCACACATGCCAGCAGGTGCTAGGACCTTGCCCGGCAAAGCCTGCCCATCCATTTTGGCCTTGTATGATCTGGTGAATGTTGTGGCCTGGCCTGCCTAAAACCCTGATTTAGGATGCACATTTGGGTGCTGCAGCCTGGACCTGCCCAGACTATTCTTGGTCCCTGTACCCATGAGTGTGGCAGATTCCATGGTCACACCTAGCTCGGCCCATCATCAGCCCAACTCTTGAACTAACCAGCGGGACTTGTATTTTCCACAGAGTTTTGGTCCACATATCCCCCACAGAATCTATCCCTGGACCTGGTTCTCTCATGTGCTGGTTAGTGACATGATACTGTCTAATGTGACCTGTCCCCTGTTCTGACATTCAGTCTGGTACTAGGATCTAGCCCTGATAGACAGGCTCCCAGCTCTAGATTTCACATGGACTGGCGTGTGGTGGTCAGCAATGTTCCATGTTAACAAGCCCTACTCAGGACTCCCATGTGGGCTAGTGAAAGTCTGACCAATACAGATCTTCTGGTCTCTCCCCTCCAAACCACCAGTTCTCAATCCCCTTGCTTACCTGCAAGTAGAGTGGCCCTGTTGTTGGGAGTCCCTCAGGATGTATTCATCACCTACACATACAGTGGCCTTATCCATGGATGTCCCTAGGCAGTAATTCCACCCCCTCAAGACCCCAGAGCTTGCTGTCAGGTGACCAGTGGGTGAAGCCTGGTGCTGGTGGGGCTCAGGCTACCTGCAAGCCCTGGATTCGGCCACTGCTTGGCAGTGGTGGCTGTGGCTAGGGCCCCAAGCACTGAGTCTGACCTGGCTCAAATGCTCCCAGCAGCTGCCACGCTGTCGGGAGGTCCATCCATCCATCCAAGCCCGAGGTCAAACTCTCCTGAAGGCTCTTTAAGTAAGGAATTTCAGGATCCATCAGAGATCATGGAATGAGGATTAACCAGGATAGGATTATACTCTTTTAAGATCTCATTCATTTGTTGGGTTGCAAAGAGAAAGGGATATCCAGAGAAAAAGAGATCTTCCATCCACTGGTTCACTTCCTTAATGGCCACTGTGGCTGGGGCTGGGGCTGGTGCTAGGCCAGGCCAAAACCAGGAGCCTGGAACTCCATCTAAGTCTCCCACCTGGGTGGCAGGAACCCAGGCACTTAGTTCATCTTCTACTGCTTTCCCAGATGCATTAGCAGGAAAATGGAACAAAAGTGGTACAACCAGTACCAGCATTGCAGACAACAGCTTAATTCACTGTGCCACAAAGGATTAGATACTTATTGATGAAGATCATCAACAGTTTCAGCTTGGGTGAACTCCTAACTCCTCCCACCTGGGCAGGTGAGTCACAGTAGTGCCCCCAGTTTCTTCTTCCTCTCTGGCGTTGTTCTCATCACCGTTGATGAGAAGTCACAGCCTAGGAGAAAGGAGACAAGAGGTCTAGTCCACAGCCAGCCAGGGTATGACCTTGAGGAAGTCATTTTATTTCTCTTAAGCCTCTGACTCTGCTCATTTAGATGCAGTGGCTCTGCACACTTCACTGCTATGTTCAGGTTAAAGATGAAGATTTCAATCAGGAGGTAAAGTTTTCAGAGTTGGACCCAGGCCACTTTCAGTGCCACAGTTTTGATTTGGAGTCTAATTTGGCCTGTGGATGTGCTCTGCTCCCTAGCTGCAGCCCCATCGATGCTCCCTCATCTCCAGCTAGGCGTCAGAGGGTCTGTTCTCTGCTGCCTGCCCCACCCCCCACACCAGCCCTGTCACCAACCTAACACCTTCACTCAACTCCCGAGGTATATGTGCAAAGGGCAAAGGCATGCATCAGCCCATCCCTCCCTCCCTCTCCTGAGGTCATCACTTCAGGGCACTGAGATGGGGAGGGATGAGGAAGAAAGTGGTGAGAGGCGGGGAAGGGGGAGGCTCTGGGGAGGTTGCAGAGGAGAGCAGAGCTCTGACTCCATCCAGCAGTGAGGAGGGAGGGAAGGAGAGAGGGAGCTTGAGGAAGAGAGAAAGCTGACTGAAGAGGGACTCCCCGCTGTCATCTCCCTTCTTCCTGGTATTGGCAGACTCCTTGTTAGGACCTCATTAGGTATGCCCAAGGAAGGTGCAGTGCCTAAAGAAGAATAGGATGCCTGGGTTGGAAGAGATGAGAGAGGGCCACGTGAAGGGGGTGAAGGACAGGCTGCATTTCCTGCTCTGCATCCCTCATTGGTGAAAGAGGGGGCCATATCTCCCTCCCAAGTCACTCAGGCCAGCCCTTCTATCCCCAATCCATCCTTGCCCACCCTCCCCCAGCCTCATGGCTGATCTTCCTGGGCTGCCTGTCTGCTGCCTTCACCTCCCTGGGCCACCCCCTGAGAATATCTCTGTCTTGCTTAGTGCCTCCTGACACTCCCCAGCAGCTTCAATGCTCTGTTCACTTCCTCCTATCTCCATTGAGTCTTTTATTTTATTTTATTTTGCCTCTTCCTTTTCTCCCTGCACCCCAAGTGTTACCCCTCACCCCATTTCCTCCCTGGCTCTGCTGGTGCCCAGCATAGCACTACAGATGTAGGAGCAGATCAAGAAGGCCGGGGGTGGCGGCTGCTGTTCTGCTGGGATATTCTTAGCCTGTCTGGGGGCTGGTGCTGGAATCAGCGTTTCCATCTCAACCATGCAGGTGGCTGCCAGAAGCCATCACAGTGACTGGGTCTCCATCTAGTTCTGCATCTCTCACCCCATGCCTGTGCCCCTGTACCCAAGGCACTCTGGGAACTCAGCTCTCTGAGAGTTCTACCTCCCACCCCTGAACCTTGGGCTAGGAGTCTGCTCTGCCACTGGCCTACCTTCCCCGCTCCCCATACCCCTGCCTGCACTGAGAACATTGGCTGTGATGTTCCTGGGGCAGCACACATCTAGCCACCCCCTATGCAGTCCTTGGTGTCTGTATTCCAGCCATACTGGGAGATTCTTTCTCACCTTTACTAACTGTGCTAGTTCCTGGGGTTCTGTGCTCTGGGAGCTGACTCTCGACAGAGGCAGAAGGCTGGGGTCCCTGGGGTCCTGGCCTCCTTGGGGACTGCACAAGGGGCTTCAGTGGACCAGATTCCTTCCTTAGCAGAGGGAGGGCCCAGGAAGAGAGCTGACTCCCTCACAAGTAGTACAGAAAACGCCCTCGTCTTAACAGAGTGTGGGGGTGCTTGCGTGGGTCCTGCAATGCGTGACAATGCTTGTGCCTTTTGTAGACAGGGTACTTGGTGCAAAAAGAAAAAAGTTAATTACAAAATTACATTGTTCTGGGGCCAGCATGGTGGCATAGCACACTGGTCCTTTGTGGAGCTAATGGCCGAGGAAAGCAACAGAGGATGGTGCAAGTCTATGAGCCCCTTTCATCAATATGGGAGATGGAAGAAACTCCTGGCGCCCAGCTTTAGATCAGCCCAGCTCTGGCTATTGTGATCATTTGGGGAGAGAGCCAGTGGGCAGAATCTCTCTCTCTCTCTCTCTCTCTCTCTCTCTCTCTCTCTCTCTCTCTCCCCCTCTCTCTGTATCTCTATCTCTATCTCTTCTCTGTGTAACTCTGACTTCCAAATAAAATAAATAAATCTTTGTAAAATTTAAGTTATTTTATTTTTTACATGTGAGTCTCCAATTAGGGAGAGTTGAGGTATGGAGAAAGGTGGGTGAGACAAATGCTTTCATTTTTTTTTCTTCTGTGTCTGAAGCATGGGAAAGGAAGGAGGCCACTCCTTGCTGCCAAACTACATTAGCACCCCGGGATAGGGGACAGTCATTTGATGATGTCTTAGAGATCCCAGTGTGGGGAAGAATGTCCTGAGTGTGTTATTTGAGTGGTTCTGATAGTTCTGAAACATCATCGCCTTCATTGTACCAGGGTTGAGAAAAATCTCTCCAATTTCTATTGTTTAACAAAGTCCACCTTAGTACATCCACAGGTGTAGGAGCTGTTGCAAAGGCGAATTCTCTAACCTGTTCTGCTTTCCATCCTCTGATGAGGCAGTTGACATCCTCTGCTGGCCTAGATGAGCTGGCCATCATGTCCCCTATGTGCATCTGGTCATGCTATCCTCTGCACAGGCATTAGCAACTGAGGAGGTCCAGTCGCGACATATACACTCCAGGGTCATACCACATATATTGTGATTTTCTGTGTGGCCTGAGTTTTAGTCCAGCCATTGACTTGCGGAGTCACTCAAGAAACCTTGCCTGGGGTGACTTGACTTGTCTGTCACCTGCAACAGCCAATGCGCATACCAGCAGGTGCAGTTGTCTGGTCAGTTCTGCCCCTAGCCACATCTCTTACGTGAAGTGATGAGTACTGTGGGCTAACCCAGCCCAGCCCGCCACAGGTCCTGTCTTTATGCACATCAGTGGGTTCCACAGTCTAGTTAGGGCAATTCCCAATAACTCCCACCAGGTTTCCCGCCTCCAGCCCCAGTTTCCATGCTTGCCAGCATGTCTGTGGCCTAGCCCAGTTTGTCCTGGATCCCATCTCTCTCTCATGCACACCCATAGGTGCTGCAGCTTACCTCAGCCCAATGCCCCTCAGACCTGGCCCACACACCTATGCTGATGGGTGCAGCTGCCTTGACCAGCCTGGTCTGCCACCTGCCCTGACTATCATGCTGACCAGCAGGAGCTGCAGCCCAGGTGGGAAATGAAAATAAATAAAGCTTTTTAAAAAATTACATTGTCCCAATTTTTTTTATAATGGGAAATATTTACATCATTAATATGTTGTTGTTTTAAATTCGTTAGAACACCTTTAATTAAAGGGCAACAGTGTGGGGGCTGCCGATGTGGCACAGCAAGTTGCCACTCTCATGATGCCAAGATTCCATATCTGAGTACCAATAGGATTCCTGGATGCTCTGCTTCCAGTCCAGCTCCCTGCTAATGTGTCTGGGAAGGCAGTAGAAGAAGGCCTAAGTACTTGGGCTTCTTGTCACTCAAGTGGAAGACCCAGATGGAATGCAAGAATCCTTGTTTCAGCCTGGTCTAGCTCTCTCTTTCTGAATCTGTCACTCTGGACTTTCAAACATCAAACCTTTTATTTAAAAATAGGGCTAGGGTGACGCTTTCATTTCTTTTCATTTGGCTTCTAACTTCCAGGGGCTGCTGTGTTGAAAGCCACTGCTCCTAGACTATTCTGAGGTTGTTGGATTTTCTTCCTGACATCCTGAAGTCTGACAAAGTGTTGGGAGGGTTGAGGTATGGAGAAAAGTCGATGAGACAACTGTTTCCATTTGTTCCATTTGTTTCCCTGTAATGGCCTCACTCATTTTGTGAACCTCTGGGTACCTGGGGTCACGCCAGGCCCTGTGCTGGCCCCACACTCAGCAGCCACCTCTGGCTACTCATTCCATACCCTACCATCTCCCCAAAGCTCCAGAGACTTTGTGCTGTGAGACATGTTCTGGAAAGTTCCAAAATTTATATGAGAAAATGCTATTGGAGAAACTGCAGTCACCATGGTGCCACAGTAGGGGTTGGGAGCACCCAAACGTGTATGGTGCCACAGTAGCGGTTGGGAGCACCCAAACATGTAGGCTCCAACCTTCAGAGTAGCAAGGAGTGGTGAAATGGTCAGGGCCCCAGGATCAGTTACAGAGAATAGGATTTGACAGCTCTGCTAATCCCACCCAGCCTCCTCTGCCTTCCCCCACCACGGCTAATCCAGCTTCAGCTTGTCCTAAATTCTCCCATGCACAGAGCTAGGAATCAATTTTCATATGAGATCCAGGTCCTCCAGCTGGTCCTGGACCTCTCCAGCCCCTGGCCTGTTCTGTCCAATGCCAAGTAGTCAGCGCATTTCCCAAGGCAGTACCAGGCCTCAGCATCCTCCTGCTCTCAGCGACAGGGATGAATAAGCAAACCCTGTGTGAAGAGCTGGTTGGTCTGCCTTGGCACCAGCTTCTTACTGTGGTGGGAGCTACTTTTGGCTTCCTTCTGCCTGTCTAAGATTTTTTTTAAAGATTTATTTATTTTATTACAAAGTCAGATATACAGAGAGAAGGAGTGACAGAGAGGAAGATCTTCCGTCCGATGATTCACTCCCCAAGTGAGCCGCAACAGGCCGGTGCGCCAATCCGATGCCGGGAACCTGGAACCTCTTCCAGGTCTTCCACGCGGGTGCAGGGTCCCAAAGCATTGGGCCGTCCTCGACTGCTTTCCCAAGCCACAAGCAGGGAGCTGGATGGGAAGTGGAGCTGCCGGGATTAGAACCGGCGCCCATATGGGATCCCGGGGCGTTCAAGGCGAGGACTTTAGCCGCTAGGCCATGCTGCCGGGCCCGTGCCTGTCTAAGATTAGGGCCAGGTGGGGGCTGAGCTTAGGAACAATTCATTCAGCTGTATTTGCTTCTTGCTGGTTCCAAAATATCAAGATGATTCTTTAGTTTTTGTATGTTTTTTTTGAAAGGGAGATGATGATGAAGATAGATATGAGATGATAGGTAGTAGAGATGTATAAGCAGAGAGTTCCTATCTGTTGGTTCACAACGCATCCCTCTCCCCCAACATGCATACCAAGTGCCTGGGATTTGAGCATACAATCCAGGTCTCGCACAGAAGTGGCAGACACTCAGCTACTTAAGCCACCACCTGCTGCCTCCCAGTGACTGGGCTGGACTCAGGAGGGAAGGAACTTGAACCTAGCCACTATGATTCCTGTATCCCTGGTGCTTTCATTTCTATGCCAAGCACCCACCCCTACAGATAAATGCTTTCTACTGACCTCCTTGTGTAGAAAGGCACCCTCAGTTGTATAAGCCAGACCTGGGGAGCGTGGAAAGTGAAAGGATTAGCCACTAGTTTATTGGCTCCCAAATTACTCATCCCAGCCAATCCACCTGGAGGAATTTTGCAAATTTGTTGTCTCTGGGCTTTATCAGACCTACAGAATCATCATTTTTCTGCAGATGAGCTCAAGATGAAATAGTTGGAAGAAAGAACTGGAAGGAAATGATGGAGGTGGCTGGACCTTAGCTGTTCTTTCTGGAGGGAGGATGTCCGTTTTGCTGCAGTTGGCCAAGCGTGGTCCCTGACTTCATGATAAGAAAATCTTCATTTTCTTTTGGGGTTTCTCCCATCATATGCATCGATGTGGTTTTCATGGGCTAATCCCTTTCTAGGTCCCAAGGAGCGGTTCGAGACATGGACCTGAAGAATTCCCGTCCTGCTCTCCAGTGTTTCAGCGATGGGCTGGTGCCCCCAGTCTCAGTTCCTGCAAGTTTCCTACAACCATTGGAAAACAAATGCCTTCCTTCCTCTGAAGTTCCTGAGCTTGTTGGCCTTGAGCTGTTGACGACTGTTTTGTCCCCACCCAAAAAGAGGTGACTTGAAGTAACACACTGGAAAGCAGAGACTGCAGATGGAGGGACAGATTGCTAACATAATTTTAGCTCCTAGATCCAACTAGACCTGATGGAGTTTTATAAGCCCAATACATCCTTTCCATTGCCTTTTTATTATCTTAAGGTAACTAATACTTCAAGCAAGAAGAATCTGACTTGGAGAGCTTTTTGTTGCCAAATTTTCCTTCTGGACATGTGTAACTTCAGAGAAGTGTTTGTTAATCTTCATGGCTGAGGAAGGGTGTCAGTGAATGACTGAACTAGAGATGACCCTGGTAGCCACAACCTGGATTTAGCCCTATTCCTGCTGGGTTCTTCAAATCTCCCTGTCCCAACCATAGCTTGTGTTGGGAATTCTTCACCAGATCCCATGGGCCCTTCCTACAAGTTGAAATTTTGAGGGTGGAAAAATCATCTCCCTACAGTAAGTGAAGGAATCCAGTCCCCTTCTACCTACCACAACAACTTCCTGCTTCATCTTTCATCGTGTGTCTGAACTGTGTTTACCCTGGCCAGTGCAAGAGGCAGTTGTGACCACACAGAGCCCCAGGTCACCACCAGGGTTGTCAGCACAGTGTCCCTGAGGGGTAATGAGTGGGAGGGGCCAGGGCTATTCGTTAAGCTGTCCCAGGATTCTTGCCTGAGACTCCAGGACTCTATTTGGCCTGCCTTGTGGGGATTGTTTTTCAATCAAGTCATGATGACTTGCTTACAATGTGATCATACTTGTCTTTTTGTTTTAGTTTGGTTTAAATAAACACTAAGCAGTTTGTAGATTATTCTGCAATGGGATGATATTTCCCTGTCCCTCTCTGTGCAGTGCTCTGGGTAGGTAGCGGGGCCTGTGTTGTGCCGGATTTTGAAATCCCCAGCCACCCCTCAATTTAAATACTAAAATATTATCTATGTAATGAAATCCCCCTCATCTTCCCTTTTCAATCTTTCCTACCACCAATCCCACTCAACAGCAATAACCAATATTTAAGTGCAGTGTTTATCCTTTGTACAGATTTCTTTATTCTCTGACAACTTAGATAACTGTGTAAGCAAACATGTATATGTATCTGTGGTAATTGCTATATAGCAAACACACACGTGAGAGACTTACAACATTACTGCTCACTAGTTCCCTTGTGCCACTCAGAAATGCAAGTGGCTTGACTCTGTCCTCTGCTTACACAGGGTTGAAGGTCCAGTGTGGCCTTGCGTCTTGGGAAGAGACAGTTCCTGAGCTCATGGGGATTGTGGGCAATTCCTGGCAGTACTCGGGTCCTTGTTTCCTTGCTAGCTATCAGGTGGGGAGCTACCTGTGGTTCTCAGGACTCAACCCCTCCAGCTTCCAAGTAACTGTGCATCAAACTCTGTTCATGTATAGTTCCACTCTGCAAACAGTTGGAGGAAATTATTCAGTGGTTTGTAAAGAGCTCATGCAATGTTAGGGCCCTCCAGCTAATCTCACCACGTTAAGGTCTGTTGATCAATAACTTGAAGTCCAACTGTAAATAATCCCTTTTGCTGTATAATGTACCCAAATCATGAGGGAAGAAAGTCCTTGGCTTTTTCAGTCCATATGGGTGTTACCTCTGCTATGAATTGTCAGCTCATCTGTCTGTCTTATTTTTAACAGATTTATTTATTTATCTGGGAGAGAGAGAGAGCTCCCATCCACTGATCACTCCCGAGATGTCTGCTATATCAATAAAGGAGGAGCCAGGTCTCCCACTTGTAATGCAGGAACTCAATTACTGAGCCATCATTGCTGCCTCTCAGGATCTGCACTGGCAGGAAGTTAGTGTCAGGAGCCAGAGCCAAGAATCCTACTCAATCACTCCAATATGGGATGCAGGCATGCCAATTCCTCCCTCATACCCAATATAAATATCAGACCTAAATATGAGCAGAAAAGCTCAAACTCAAACTTTTTGATGCTTTGGATTTAAGGAGTCTCAGTTAGAAGCTTGCATTCATCAAAAGACACTTTCGTTTTTAAAGATGCATTTATTTTAATTGGAAAGTCAGTGAACCACTGGTTCACTCCCCAAATAGCTGCAATGGCTGGGGCACAAACTGGTGCCCATATGGGATCCTGGTGCTTGCAAGGTGAGGATGTAGCCACTGAGCCATGATACTGGACCCTTAAAATGTATTTTTTTAGAGTGAAGTCAAAGGGTAGATTAGGAGATGATAAAAACCACATGTAATTAACAATAGATTAGTATGAAGAATTTGCAAAGAAATTTTAAAAAATAAAGAGCAGATGTACTGTTCAGTAGTTAAGATGCATGCCCACATTAGGGGCTGGCATTGTGCAGCAGCAGGTTAAGCTGCCACTTGCAACACTGGCATCCCACTTCAGCTTATTAAGAAAAAATAACAACTACATGGTACTGAAAAAATTTCTAAATGGGTTCTAGACAGAACAGTTCTTACATTTTAAAAAGCTTATTTGTTTTTATTGCAAAGTCAGATATATATGGAGAGGAGGGAGACAGAGGGAAAGATCTTCCATCCGATGATTCACTCCCCAAGTGAACACAATGACCGGTGCTGCACAAATCCGAAGCCAGGAGTCCAGAGCTTCTGGGTGCCCCAAGCGGGTGCAAGGTCCCAAATCTTTGGGCCATCCTCAATTGTTTTCCCAGGCCACAAGCAGGGAACTGGATGGGAAGCAGGGCTGCCAGGATTAGAACTGGCATCAACACGGGATCCTGGCACGTTTAAGGCGAGGACTTTCGCTGCTAGGCCATGGCACCTGGTCCAAGGCTTGTTATTTTAAATACATAATTATCCATTTGAAAGGCAGTTACTTAACAAGGAAAAATCATTTAAGACTTGAGTAGACAAAGATTTCTTAGGTAGAATGTAAAATGGCAAGCTCAAAATGATTAATAAAAATTGGACTATACTAAAATTAAAAAACTTATGTTCATCAAAGGTCAAAACTGACAGAGTAAAGGAAAAAGAATGGAAACATAAACATTATCAATTGACAAAAGGACTGCTTCATAATATAGAAAGAATTCCACAATGATAAAATCAGGCCTGGCACCATGACAAAGCAAGTTAGTCTTCTACCTGTGGCACCAGCGTCTGGCTGCTCCGCTTCCCAGCCAGCTCCCCACTAAAGTGTGTGGGAAGGCAGTAGAGGATGGTTCAAGTCCTTGGGCTCTCATACCCACGTCGAACACCTGGAAGAAGCTCCTGGCTTCAGGCTTCAGATTGGCCCAACTCCTGCTGTTATGGCCATTTGGGGGAGTGAACCAGCAATGGAACAACTTCCTCTCTGTCTTTCCTTCTCTCTGTAAATCTCCCTGTCAAATAAAATAGCTAAATCTTTAAAATAATAATAATAATAAATCAATACAACTCAGTTGTAGCAATGGGTTAAAGAGTTGAACAAGTGTTTTATAAGCTGAGATGCCTAACTTCTGAAACAATATTAATCTTCATTAGACATTAGGAAAATGGAAATTAAGGCCACAATGAGATTCTGCAACAATCCATCAGAATGGCTAATATAAAAAAGAATATCAGGTGTGGGTGAAAATATAAGCAAAAGGATTCCTATATACTGCTGGTAAGGGCAGAAATTGCTATCAGCATTGTGGGAAATTATTCGATACCTACCAAACCACAAGTATCCTGTGACCCAGCATTTCTACTCCTAGGTCATGTACAACAGAAATGCACACATACTCACTGTAGGATGCATATCAGGATATCCATAGCAGCTATATTTAAAGTAGCCCCATATGGAACTTTCCCTAATGTTAGTTATGTTAGTTACCTATTGCAGCATTAAAAACTCACTCCAGGGGGTGGATATATGGCTTTGTCCCATGTCAGAGTTCCTGGGGTTAGTTTGATATTCAACTCTGCTATGATTATAGCTTGCTGCCCAGGCAGGTCTTAGGAGACAGGAGTGATGGTTCAAATGACTGAGTTCTTGCGACTTGCATGTGGGATGGAGTTTTGGGCTTCCAGCCAGACTTGGCCATAGCTAGCTGGCATTTGAGGAGTGAACAAGCAGATAGGAGCCCTTTCTTTTCTTTTCTTTTTTTTTTTTTTAAAAAAAACATTTACTTGAAAGACACAGTTACAGAGAGAGGGAAGGGTTTCAGAGAGAGATTTTTTTATCCACTGGTTCACTCCCCAAATGAGAGCATTGGCTAGGGAGGACCCAGACCAAAGCCAGGAACAAGAAGCCAGGAGCTTCTTCCAGGTCTCTCATGTGGATACAGGGGCCCAAGACTTGGCTCATCCTCCACTGCTTTTCCAGACACCAGTGGAGTAGCCCAGACTCGAATCAACAGCCATATGGGATGCTGGCGCTGCAGTGCCATTCAGTACACCAGAGCAAAGCCCCTATCTATCCATCCTTCCTTCCTTCCTCTCTTTCTCGCTTCCTTCCTTCCTCCTTCCCTCTTCCCCTCAATCCCTCTCTCCTTCCTTTCTTTCTTCCTACTTTCCATCCTTCTTGTGTTTTCTTCCTCTGTTATCTCTGTGTGTGTCCACCTCTCAAATAAATGAATATATAAAATTTCAAAAATTACTACCAAACTAGAGCCAGGCACTGTGGCTCATGCTCATGCTCTAGTAGTATGCTGCTCCAAGTGCCTGCTGCTGGGCATCAGGTCCAGCTTCCTGCTGACGCATCTTGGGAGGCAGCAGACGAAGGCCCCAGGGTTTGGGCCCTGGCTGCCCACATGGGAAACCTAGATGGAGTTCTGGGCTCCCGGTCTCAGCTTGCTCAGTTCTGCCATGAAGGGCATTTGAAGAATAAATCAGTGGATAAAAGCTCTCTCTGTCTCTCTCTTGATGCATCTCTCTGTGTGGTTTGGCCTTTCAAGTAGACGATAATAAATAAACATTTTTTTTAAGTCACTCTGAAATCTAATGGCTTAAAGTGGTAAGTACTGATTATTTGACAGCTTCTGAGATCAGGACTTAGTGAGTGACCTGACTTCCCGGCTCTGGCTCAGCCTCCCACAAGGTCACAGTGGAGGTGACAATGCAGGGACTCTTCTCATTCCTCATGGAAGACCAAACTGGGTCTCATGCCAATGACTGTTGGCAGGAGGCTTTGTTCCTTGCTGCTGGTGGGTCTGAAGCTTCAGTGCTCTACCACAGGGCCTTCCTCTCCCATTCCTTCTCTTCCTTTGTCTTGATTTTCTCCTTTAGGGATCCCCAGTCACACTATTTTGAGTTTCGCATGCTATCTTCAATATTTGTAATTTTCTCTTGGAATTCCTTTTTCAAATTTCAATTTTTAATATTGTCTTCTTTTTCTACCCTATACTTATTAAGGCATTATCTGCCATGTTAATTTCCTCCAGTGCTTTTTCCAATTTAGTCTTCTTTTAAAAAATGATTTATCCACTTAAAAGGCAGAGTTATGGAGATAAAGAGAGGCAGGGAGAGACAGAGAGACACAAAGATATCTTTCATCTGCTACTTCACTCCCCAAGTGAGTGGCTGAAACAGCCATGATTGGGCCAGAATGAAGTCAGGAGCCAAGCTTCTTCCAGGCCTCTTATGTGGATGTAGGGACCCAAGCACTTGCGCCAATCTCTGCTGCTTTCTCTGGAGCATTAGCAGGGAGCTGGATGGGAAGTGGAGCAGCTAGGACTCAAATCAGTGCCCATATGGTATGACAGTGTAGCAGGCAGATATTTAACTCACTGTGCACAGCACTAGCCCATGATTTCCTTTGATTTTTGATTTTGCTCTAATTTCTACTGCTGCATTTCAGAGTTTTTCTAAATCTAATTTATATTGTTCTTTCATGTCATGTGCTATTTTTAATATCTTTTCGATTGAAATCAGGTTAAAGTTTTTGTTCCTTCTGTGGGCCTCTCTTTTGGCCATGCTTCGTTTTTCTGTGGGTATTATTATTATATTTTATTCTCTTAAAATAACTGTATGTGTACTTTGAACTCAAAGTTTTTCTAATTTTTTTAGATTAATTTAATTTATTTGAAGGTAGCGAGAGAGAGAGAATATCCACCCATTGGTTTACTTCCCAAATACCCACAGAGCCAGGGCTGAGTCAGGCTAATGCTGGGAGTCAGACTCAATCCAGGTCTCCCAGCTGGGTGGCAGGGACTCAGCCAGATGAGCCATAACCTGCTGCCTCCAAGGCTGTGTGTCAACAGAAAGCTGGAGCCAGGAGCAGACCTGGGATCCAATCTCAACATTCAGTTGCTGGACACAGCATCCCAAGGGGTATCTTCAATGCTATACCAAATACATGATGGTTACTTATTTTCACATGAAGTTAATTTTCCTGAACTTTCACAGGGAGCTGTGGTTCAGGGTAACCCTTCTCGCTCACTTCAGGAAATCCCCTCTACTGTCACTTCCACATGGTAATAAGCACGCCAGCAAGCTCTCGGAATCGTCTCAGTTCGATTTTATTTGCCTGTTCTCATCCCACAAGCAGCTTTCTGTTGCTCTGATAACAATACTTTCCCAACCCCGTAGGGAGGTTGTGGAGGAGGGGGGTTGGGGAAGGGTTTCCCTGTTCGGCCACTAATTCCACTGGTGGGTGTGAGGGCTGGGAAGGGGGCAAACCAGGCCCGGCAGGGTTACAACACCTATTGGCCTGGATTGCGTGGGGGTGACTATACCTTTTCGTGCATATATAAGTCAGAGTGGGTATTGGCTGGTAGTGCTTTGCCACAGCATCAGCTGGCAGATGCTGGCATGGGGGACAAATTCTGTCAAGATGAACTGCAGAACCACCTGGAGAGTACAAGATGCAGGAGTGAGAGTGGGCCCAGTAGGGAAATAGTGGGCACCTCCCTCTTGGGTTGCCACTCCCATTGGTGAGCATGAGAACCAAGACTGGGACAGGCATGGCTAGACAGAGAGTGGCGCCCAGTGGCACATGTGTGAACTGGATAGTGGGGCTGGTTGGGTTGAACTAGGCTTCAATGCCCATTGACACGTACAAGAGCTGAATGGGATGTGGGACAAACTGTACCAGTCTGCTGTACATACTGGCAAGCACGGGAACCAAGGCAGGGGCAGGCCTGGTAGGGGTTATTTAGAGTCACTCAGGCTAGGCTACAGCTCCCCTGCTTGTGACCTGGGGAAAGCAGATGAGGACGGCCCAAAGCCTTGGGACCCTGCCACCTACATGGGAGACCAGGAAGAGGTTCCAGGCTCCTGGCTTCGGATCAGCATGGTTCTAGTCATTGTGGCAGCTTGGGGAGTGAATCATTGGACAGAAGATTTTCCTCTCTGTCTCTTCTCCTCTCTATATATCTGACTTTGCAATAATAATAATAATAATTAAAAAAAGATTCAGGTCTGGGATCACTTCAGATGACGTTTCTTTGGGGATCCTCCCAACTGAATCACTGGACTCAGAACCCCAACCATGGAGAGAATTACAGGTTCCATGGTCTGACCATGGAGTGATTGCATCAGAGCTGGGCCTCTTCAATGGCTGAGATGGAGCAGTGGACAGCATATCCAGGTGCATCTGAAAAACATGGCAGTACATTGGAGCCTGCAAAAGACAACTGGTACCATAACAGAGGATGGAGGACAGAACAAATTGATCAACCACCTCAGCCAAGTATTGGCAGTGAATATCTGGCCAAATAGAGACTTTAAGGTAGAGTAGGTCAACCAATGGATTCTGAAGAGATTTCATCATGATTGGAGTGGTGAGACTGACAGAAATTCAGAACTGTTAAGTATCAAAACCACGTGAGCAGGACCCTCGGAGCATGTCCCACAGTGGAGAACCTAGGATGGTTGGGAGGCTGGGTGTGGCTTCTCCCCTTTTCTCCTCTTTTCCTCCAAATACAGAAAGAAGGAAAGAGGGCCCTGCGTGATGGCATAGTGGTTAAGCTCCTCGCCTTGCATGTGCCCAAATCCCATATGGGTGCTGGTTCTAATCCCAGCAGCCCTGCTTCCCATCCAGCTCGTTGCTTGTGACCTGGGAAAGCAGTTGAGGATGGCCCAAAGCCTTAGGACCCTGCACCCACATGGGAAACCTGGAAGAAGTTCCTGGCTCCTGACTTCGGATTGGCGCAGCACCGGCCATTGCGCTCATTTGGGGAGTGAATCATTGGACGGAGGATCTTCCTCTCTATCTCTCCTCTTCTTTGTATATCTGATTTTACAATAAAAATAAATAAATCTTTTTTAAAAAGAGAAAGAAACACATCAGAACCACTCAAATATGAGATTTGGGCATCACTGGCGAAAGTCTTCAGGAAAAAAAAAAAAAAAAAGAGGGTCCAGTGTGATGGCCCAATTGGCTAATCCTCCCCCTTGCAAGTCCTGGGATACTGTATAGGTACCAGTTAGTGTTCTGGCTGCTCCACTTCCCATCCAGCTCCCTGCTGTGGTCCGGGAAAGCAGTGGAGGATGGTTCAAAGCATTCAGACCTTGCACCCACATGTGAGATTTGAAAGAAGCTCCTGGATCCTGGCTTTCAGAGCAGCTCAGCTCTGATCTTCGTGGCTAGTTGGGGAAGTGAACCAGTGGATGGAAGATCTTTCTTCCAGGTCTCCGATGTGGGTATAGGGTCCCAAGGTGTTGGGCCATCCTCTACTGTTTTCCCAAGTCATAAACACGGAGGTGAATGGGAAGTGGAGCCAGGAAATAAACCAGCATCCATATGGGATCCTGGTGCTTAAAGGGGGGGGGGGGGATTAGCTAATTAAGTCATTGTGCCGGGCCCTGAAATTATTTTTTAAAGATTTGTTTATTTATATGAAAGATAGATTTGCAGAAAGAGAGGGAGAGACAGAGAGCAGTTTCCCATCCTCTGGTTCACTTCCCGAATGCCAGCAATAGCCAGATCTGGGCTGTTCCAAAGCCAGGAGCCAGGAGCTTCTTCTACACAGGTCTCCTACATGATTTCAGGAGTCCAAGAACTTAGGTCCCCTTTCCTTGCTTTCCCAGGTCCATTAGCTGGGAGCTGAACTGGAAAGTGGAGCTGAACGTGGCACCCATATGTAGGCGGTGACTTTTCCCAGTGCGCCATAGAGCTAGACCCTGACATTATTATTTTTTAAAGATTTATTTATTATTTTTTTATTGCAAAGTCAGATCTACAGAGATGAGGAGAGACAGAAGGTAAGATCTTCCGTCTGATGATTCACTCCCCAAGTGATCACAACGGCCGGTGCTATGCCGATCCGAAGCCAGGAACCAGGAACTTCTTCCTGGTCTCCCACGCGGGTGCAGGGTCCCAAAGCTTTGGGCCATCCTCGTCTTTCCCAGGCCACAAGCAGGGAGCTGGATGGGAAGTGGAGCTGCCGGGACTAGAACCGGCGCCCATATGGAATCCCAGCACGTTCAAGCCGAGGACCTTAGCCGCTAGGCCATGCCGCCGGGCCCGATATTATTATTTTTTAAAGCTAGAAGAATAAAAACAAAAATACATAGAAGATGAAGGGGGGATCTCTATGGAGAAGGAGCTAGATGCATTTGCATAGGACTCATAGGAGTATATGACACGTCCATATTTGTTTCTTTTAAAAAACAAGTCGGGCCCGGCGGCGTGGTCTAGCGGCTAAAGTCCTCGCCTTGAAAGCCCCGGGATCCCATATGGGCGCCGGTTCTAATCCCGGCAGCTCCACTTCCCATCCAGCTCCCTGCTTGTGGCCTGGGAAAGCAGTTGAGGACGGCCCAATGCATTGGGACACTGCACCCACGTGGGAGACCCGGAAGAGGTTCCAGGTTCCCGGCTTCGGACTGGCGCGCATCGGCCCGTTGCGGCTCACTTGGGGAGTGAATCATCGGGTGGAAGATCTTCCTCTCTGTCTCTCCTCCTCTGTGTATATCTGGCTGTAATAAAATGAATAAATCTTTAAAAAAAAAAAAAAAAAAAAAAAAAAAAAAAAAAAAACAAGTTAATTATTGTATTTATTTGAAAAGTAGAGAGAGAAAGAGAAATCTTCCATCTGTTGGTTTACTTCCCAAACCAGAGCTGGACCAGGCTGAAGCCAGGAGCCTGGACCTCCATTTGGATAGCCAGCACTCTCTCCTGAGCTAGCACCTCCTACCATCTAGGTCACGAGGCTGGATTGGAAGCATAGCTGGGACTTGAACCCAGGGACTGGATGTGGCATTCCAAGTGGTGATTTAACCCCTGTGCAAAACACCAAATCCAGTATTTATTTCTTCACCTGAGTAATGGGAACACAGATGTTTGTTGAACTATGATTCTTTACATCATGCACACTTCATAGACTTTTATGTTCATGATACATCTCATAATTTCTCTTAAAAAAGGATGGAAGGGAAGGAAAGTGAGATGGAGGGAAAGAGAGAAAAAAAGAGGAAGGGCGGGAGGGGGAGAGAGAGAGAGAGAGAGAGAAGAGAATCTGGATCAGTTAATAGCAGATTATATCAATATGAAATCCCATGTGTAGCTGCTACTATTTAGCATCCAGAATAATCACCTGAGCAATTACTCAGTGACTCTGATGACTTAATGTGCTCTTAACTCATGGTCAAAATCAAACATTATAAGCTACTTTCTCATGAATCCCTCCCAAACCCAGATTATGCACATCGGTTATAGGGCACAGACTTTTCCAGGGAATCCTGGCCCTCTTATTGACATTTCTGTAGCAGAGGTGGGACAAGCATGGGTCAGACTAGGATCCAAGTCAGTGCTTTAGTTTCATCTTAAAATCCACTTTATCAAAATAAAAAAGGGTGGGTGGAGGGAGGCATTGTGGTACAGTGGGTTAAACTGCTGACCTGGTATGCCCACAACCCATCTCAGAATTTAAGTTCCAGTTACTTAGCTTCTGATCCAGTTTCCTGCTAATGTATTTAGGAGGTAGCAGAAGATGGCTCAAACACTTGGTTCCTGCCACCTCCGTGGGAGACCTGGATGCATACGTGGCTTTGTTTATAGCCTGGCCAACAGGCCAGCCTGGCTATTGTAGGCATTTGGTGAGTGAACAAGAAGATGGATGATCTTTCTCTCTCCTCTTTCTTTAATACTCAGAAAGAGAAAGAAAACAATTAACTCAACCACCTTCAAGTAACAGACTGTCTTACTGAGCAGTAATACAAACCATCACCCCCTTAGCACCACAAGTTTCTAGTCTAGATTGCTTTTAACCATAAAAAGCCTTGTAGAAACAAATGGTTTCTCTCCCCTCCATCCACCCTTTGAATGGACAAAGCTTAGAATCCCTAGTGTGTTCACAGCTCCTTCCCAAGCTCATCTCTCAAGCACAGATCTCTATCACAGTGCTGCTCCATATTTCATGACCTTGTCTTTACACCCCTCTCCAGTCACAACCACAGTAGACTGTTGTATTGGACATCCACCTATTGGAGACAATCTAGCAGGCAGCCAGCAGCCGGTGCATAGTTACTAAGTTCACAAGGAGAGAAGTGGATGACATGAGATGAACCCACAGAAGAGCATCGCCTGGGGCCCGGCATGGTAGCCTAGCAACTAAAGTCCCTACTTTGCACATGCCGGGATCCCTTATGGGTGCTGGTTCATATCCCAGCTGATCTACTTCCCATCCAGCTCCCTGCCTGTGGCCTGGGAAGGCAGTAGAGGATGGCCCAAGCTTTGGGACCCTGCACCCACGTGGGAGATCTGGCAGAAACTCTTGGATCCTGGCTTTGGATTGGCTCAGCTCTGGCCACCAGTGGCTACTTGGGGAATAAACCAGAGGATGGAAGATTTTTCCTCTCTGTCTCTCCTTCTCTCTGTATACCTGACTTTCCAATAAATTAATTTTAAAAAGAGCTTCACCCCTACCAAAAATCATATCTGAACTGAACCCCTCAGACTCCCTCTCCTGTGGAGCTGGAATTGGGATGAAAGGTAGGAAGTTAATAACAGGTGACTAACTAAGGAACACACCAAGAGGTGGCAGGTGGAAGAGGCTTTGAGGCCAAGACAACACAGAAGCCTTGAGTAATCAAAACCAACTAACAAACAAATGATATTCAGAGAAAAACTGGAATGGGCTGGGGAACATAGTCTCCCATTAAGAAAAGTAAGAGACCTCAGTGATGCATAGCTATCATGGTGAGCACCCAAATGCTTCTGGAGCGGAAAGGATGACCACGTGGCTCCATCACCACAAGTTTTACCTCTACCCTATACCACCCTTCAACTTGCTAATTACATCCCAGGCTTGCCTCTCTATTAGCTGTTCTGTGTCACTTAGGAAATGTCTGCTATCTCTTTGCCTTAAAATAAACTTCTACCATCACAACAAACTTATGGGGTTCGGGTGGGGGCAGGTAGGGAGAACGAGAAGATGGTTCAAGAGCTTGGGTCCCTGCTATCCACAGGCAAGACCCAGATGGAGTTCCAGGCTCCTGGCTTCAGCCAACCTCAACCATTGTGGCCATGCAGGGAGAGGAACTATTGGATGGAAGATCTCTCTCTCTCTCTCTTTCTCCCTCTCCGTCTGCTACTCTTTCAAATAAAAAAATTAATAAATCTTTCAAATAAAAATAAAGAAAGAAGGGTCATTAAAAGGTTATGCCTGATTAACCAATATGTTAATAGGAAAATGCAGGTTCTCAACCACAACCTGTAACTTCTTCATAGACATTTCCATTTTGGTTTATAGTCAACCGTGTTCTATACACCTTAAAATGGCTTAGATTGCTATTCAGCTGTCTCATGTCAATGTAGGCTGTGCTGCATTGGCATGGAAATCTCTGGAAGTCTGGCCCAGAAGGTGGAAACAGGTTACTGAGCAAGGAGATTACCGAGGTCGCAGAGGATGCAGGAGTGTGGGTAGATACATATCAGAGAGTGGACAGGAGCTGGGACCAGGCCATGGGTGGCTGTGCACAGGGAACCAACCTAGCTTCTAAATCCTGGCTTCCAGTCAGCTCAGCTCTGGCCGTTGCAGCCATCTGGACAGTGAATCAGCAGACGGAGATGTTTTTGTTTCTCCTTCTCTCCTTCTGTCTGTAAATCTGATCTGCCTTTCCAATAAAAATGAAATAAATCTAAAAAGAAAGGGAGAAAGAAAGAGAGAAAGAAAGAAAGAAAGGAAGGAAGGAAGAAAGAAAGAAAACTCAAGCACGTGAACTTCAATCCTGGCTCCCAGCTCCAGCTTCCCACTAAGCCAAATTTGAGAGGCAGCAGGGGATGGCTCACATAGTTGGGTCCCTGCCACCAGCCACCTGGGAGACTTGGACTGAGTTACTAGCTCCCAGCTTCCCAGATCAGCACAGCCCAGTCACAGTCGTGGGGGGACACTTAGAAAGTGAACAAGCAAACAGGAACTCTTTCCTTCCTATAAAAAAAAGGGGGGACAGAGGGTACCTAGCACAATAGCCTAGTGGCTAAATCCTTGCCTTGTATGTGCCGAGATCCCATATGGGCACTGGTTCGTATCCCAGTTGTTCCACTTCGCTTCCAGCTTCCTGCTTGTGGCCTGGGACAGTGGTAGTTGACAGCCCAAAGCCTTGGGATCCTGCACCTACATGCTCCTGGCTCCAGACCAGCTCAGCTCCAGCTACTGTGGCCACCAGCAGATGGAAGATCTTTTTGTCTCTCCTTCTCTGTAAATCTGCCTTTCCAATAAAAATAAATAAATCTTTAAAAAAAAAACGGGATATATCATTCTACAATGGAAGAATTTTTGGAACCAGCATTTTGGCACAGCAAGTTTAGCCATTGCCCAAGGATGCTGGCATTCCATATCAGAGTATCAGCTTGGTTCAGGTCCTGGTAGCTCCATTTCTAATCCAGTTTTCCTGCTCACATGTCTGGGAAGGCAATGAAAGATGGCCCAAGTGGCTGGCTCCTACACGCACATTGGAAACCATGATTTGTGTGGCTGTCACCTGTTAACCTCTACCATACAACCTAACTCAGCTCTGCACATGGCCTCTTCCCCTGCGTGCATGTCCGCATCTGAATTACTCCCCTTTACAAAGGACTCTGGCCATGTCAGAGAGTCCACCCCATTCCAGGATGACTTCCTCTTAATGTAAAAATTACATCATCAGTGGCTATATTTCCACGTTCAAGAGTTAGCAGTTAGCACTTAGGCATTCAAATTGGGGAGGAAGACAGCAAGAACTGGAGGAGTAGAACCCTCCTAGAAAGCTGGGGACAGCGCGAAACAGCTCGGGCACTTTGAGAAGTAGCCTGTCACTCCTCAGGTACCCACAAGAGCCAGCAACTCCACTCTGAGGGATGTATGTGCCCAGGAAAGCAAAACCTAAAGCGGCATAATTCATAACAGCTAAAAAGGTGAAACAACGGCCCAATGTGGTGGCCTAGCGGATAAAGTCCTCGCCTTGAACGCACCGGGATCCCATATGGGTACCAGTTCTAATCCTGGCAGCTCCGCTTCCCATCCAGCTCCCTGCTTGTGGCCTGGGAAAGCAGTCAAGAACAGTCCAAAGCCTTGAGAACCCTGCATCCATGTGGGGCACCCAGAAGAAGCTTCTGGCTCCTGACTTCGGATCAACGCAGTACCAGCCATTGCAGTCACTTGGGGAGTGAATCATCGGGCGGAAGGTCTTCCTCTTTGTCTCCCTCCTCTCTATATATCTGACTTCACAATAAAACTAAATAAATCTTAAAAAAAAAAAAAAAAGGTGAAACAAGCCCATATGTCCTTCCGTGGACCAGCCAAATGTGGTAGGCCATCTGTGAGATATTATTTGACAATATAATGCAGTACATGGCAGCAGTATATGTAAACCATGCATAAATCATGCTAAATAAAAGAAGCTCATCACAAAAGAACACTGATGCATGTTCGCACATATTTAAAGTGTCTAGACAGATACATTCACAGAGACAGAGAGCAGATCAATTGCCTAGGGATGGTAGAATTGAAAGTGACTGCTGGTTGGTACAAAGCTCTTTCCAGGATAATGAGAAATATTCTAAATTGTATTGTGATGGTTGTACAACTCAACATTCTACATAAAACTCAACACTTAGAAAAAATAATTTATTTTTTTTTTGGAACGGCAGAGAGAAGGAGAGACAGAAAGGTCTTCCATTTGCTGGTTTATTCCCCAAGGCCGCAATGGCCAGAGCTGAGTCGACCCAAAACTAGGAGCCAGAAATTTCTTCCTGGTTTCCCATGCAGGTACAGGGTCCCAAGGCTCTGAGTCATCCTCTGCAGCTTTCCCATGCCACAGGCAGGGAGCTGAATAGGAAGTAGAGCAGCCAAGACATGAACCAGCACCCTATGGGATCTGCACATGCAAGGTGAGGTTTTAGCCTCTGAGCCATCATGCTGGGACCATACATGTGATAAATTTTGAGGGGTAGAAATTACAGTTCAATGGTGCCAGTATTTATGGGAAAAAAAGGACAAAACCAAACTAAGAAGAGAGTACTAGTCCAGGAAAAGCAAAATAAAAACAAAACAAAGCAAAGACAAACAAACAACAACAAAAACAGCTCCCAAAAGTGAGCCACAGAAGGGCAGGAATTTTTGCCTGCTTTGTTTGTTGTTGTGTTCTCAGTATCAAAGCAATATCTAAATAAAATCAGGGTGATGTGACACCTGCAAAAGGCTCATCAGAAAAGAGCACTGACCGTGGCAGAAGGGAAAGACCAGCGTATGTGGCTGTAAGGACTCGCTGGGACCCACTGCTACAGCCAGGAGCAGCAGCCAAAGGGTTTAAGTAGCGGTGGGTCAGGTTTACATTTGAAAAGACCCCTGGCATCTGGGGGAGCTTCCACACAGAGAACTGACCAACTAGATGGATTTACCAACAAAGAAGTTGCTAGTGACCTTGGGCAAGTCAGTCCAGGTGAAAGGCTGGGGAACTAACTTGGGCAATTGGAAAGGAAGTAGAGCTGGCAAAATAATACTACACTTGGTAAGGCCTTTCCCTATTCCCTGTAAGTCTCCAGGGAAACAAGACCAAAAATACACTTGACTTGAGAAGTAACAAAAGACATGTTCCCATGCATATTCACACACAGCCGGCTCACCAGCAGCTTCCGTGTGTGTTGGAACACAGTACATTTTGCAGCTGACATGGACAGAGGCCCTGGGGCTGCAGTCCCTCTGGGGTTATTGTCACTTCTGCCTGGTCCTGTTTGACCGCTGGCTGAGCAGTGGGTGGGAGGACACCAAGAAGCCTTTGCCAAGCCTGTTACCTGGACCATGTACAACCCAGAACCCAAAGTTGGCCAACTTGGCATACCTGAGCCCTTGGTGAAATGCTTAGGAATAGGACTCCTGCCCCTGGTATAATAATGTCTGAACTAAGAACCAGAATAGCTGGCTCTACTTCTCTCTGTCTCTCTGATTGTGGCAGTAGCAAGGGTATAGGCCAGTCACTTCACTTCTCCGGATTTCCATCTCCTTAACTCAAAGTGTAGAGAGTCAGTATGGTGACACAGCACATTAAACCCCCACTTGTCACAGCAACATCCCCCTGCCCCTCACACACACACACAAGTGCACACACACACATACACACACACACACTGCCACCCACTATGAGCCTCTGCTGCTCTGCCTCTGATCCTGCTCCCTGCCAATGTGCCTGGGAAACTAGCAGAAGATTGTACTTGAGCCCTGACCCCCACTGGGTGGAATTCTAGGTCCTGGCTTCAGCCTGACACAGTTCCCAGCATTGTGGCCATTTGGAGAGTGACCCAACAGAAGGAAGATCTCCTTCTCTCTGTGTCTATCTAGAACTCTGCCTTTCGAATAAATAAACCATTTAAAAATTAAAGACAATGGAAGCACACCTTGCCCTGCTCAGAGGGCAAAGAGGAGACTGTAGTGATACAATGGCAGGTTTGAATTCTTCAGGCCTGCACTTCTACAAGTGTAATTTCATGGAATCCCTTAAGGAAAAGATTACAACACTTCAAATTTGTAATGAGGTACAAATGTGGAAAGGAATTACATCAAACTACAACATATCAAAAACTAATACTTACCAAAACATCACAGAATGCTTTAAAAATAGCCTGTTTGCTAAATTAACTACTTAGCAGCATGATGCTGTATATTTCCATTCACTACATTTTTGGCACCTTCTTTTTAATAGCCCCCTAACGATACTTTTGTGATACTTCCTGTATACAGACCAGGAAGTAAAAACAACATTTTCCTCCCTTATAGTTGATCAAAATTTGCTTTTATTGCTAGTAGTTAGTTTCTTGGCTCTGTTTTAGGATGGTTGTCAAATTTGGGAAAATCTTAATCAAGGTTCTTTCCTTTAAGAGCTTTAAGATACTGCAGCATTTCCCAGGGTCTGGGGCAGAGATTAATTTGTAAAATCTTTCTGTCTTGATAGGGGACTCTCTGAGGATGTTGTTTTACTTCCTAAATGGCCACAATGGCCACAATGGTCAGGCTGAGCCAAGAGCCTAGAATTTCACCTGTGCCTCCCATGTAAGTGCAAGTGCAGGGGCCCTAACCCTTGGCCCATCATCATCGGCTACCTTCCAAGGCACATTAACAAGGAGCTAGATGAGAAGCAGAGCAACTGGAATCAAATCAGCTGAGGAGCTAATATTGCAGGTAATCTTAAATCAATCAGGGGGTTCCCGAAAGCCACTGCTGCCCTGGGAAGGCTGGCAATAATGACAGATACAGGCCCGGCGTGGTGGCCTAGCGGATAAAGTTCTTGCCTTGAATGCACCGGGATCCCATATAGGCACCAGTGCTAATCCTGGCAGCTCCGCTTCCCATCCAGCTCCCTGCTTGTGGCCTGGAAAAGCAGTCAAGGACAGCCCAAAGCCTTGGGAACCCTGCACTTGCAGGGTGGGGGATCCAGAAGAAGCTTCTGGCTCCTGGCTTCAGATCGGCGCAGTACCGGCCATTGCAATTACGTGGGGAGTGAATCAGCAGATGGAAGATCTTCCTCTCTGTCTCTCCTCCTCTCTGTATATGTGACTTTGCAATAAAAATAAATAAATCTTAAAAAAATAATTACAGATACACATGAGTCTGTAACACCATGCGGATATAGCCCACTGAGCCCCAATTCTGAGAATCCAAAATGCTTAAAAAAAAAAAAAGTTCGGCCTGGCTCAGTGCTCAATTGGCTAGTTCTCTCCTTGTAAGTATCAGGATCCCATATGGGCACCGGTTCCCATGCTAGCTGCTCCACTTCCCATCCAGCTCCCAGCCTGTGACCTGGGAAAGCAATACAGACTGACCCAGAGCTTTGGGACCCTGCACCTGCATGGGAGACCCAGAAAAAATTCCTGGCTCCTGGCTTTGGATCAGCTCACCTCCAGACACTGGCCATTTGAAGAGTGAACCAGTGGATGGGAGATCTCCTTATCTCTGTAAATCTGTCTTTCAAACTTTAAAAAAAAAAAAAGAAAAGGCACAGCCACCCCAGACAGGAAAAGCTGCAAGGAAAACAAGACAGCGAGCTTAGCAGATACAGGGGAAATAGCTTTGCTTTGTTAATTTTATTCAAAACCTGCCCATGTTTCCAGTCTGGCCCGCCTATGGTAAGTAGCCAAAAACTTACCAGGGGTTCCTGCTGACCGAATTCTGCCCTCCTGAGACCCCATTCGCTCTCCAGAGGCCCCAAGCCCTTCAGCCCAGCGTCGGCCAAGGACTTTAAAAGCTCGGGTTTTGAAACGGCTGCCCTCCCTCTGCCTACCCCACACCTGCAGGCCCGAGCTTTCGCAAAATCTCACATTGGGCGATTACCCCTCACACCCCACCCAGCCGGCCCCGGAAGACGGTCCGCCCCACTGTTGGTGCTGTGTGGTCTCGCCTTATTGCCGGCATGGAGCCTGGTCACCTGGCTCATTTGGTGGCGCAAGTCCCAGTTATTAATAGACTTGCTGTGGGTGTCTAAAGGGTAGGGAACCAGTTGAAGGTGATGTTTGCACACGTAGGGCTTAGTTCTAGGCTTTTGCTGGGGTCTGACCACTCTCGTGTCATTAACCCCTACAGGAACCTCCAGACAAACGGGGAAGCAGGCTCACTGGAGTGGAGGAGCCTGTAAGGTGGGATGAGATGTCACAGAAGAGGATGTAGCTCAAACTCAATCTGACATCACTGGAAGAGACAGAACAGTTTGTAAAAGGTGCTTCCACCCCTAGATTCTGGGACTCAATAAAAATTTCCCTGGGCTTCAGCTTCACACAGACAAGTGTATATGAAAAAGCTGGACATTTTCCTTGCTGTGTGACTTTAGGAGATTTAATAGCCTTTCTGAGACTCATTTTCTCCAAAGATGATGGATGAGGATAATAATAGGATTATTGTGAAGGTTAGGGGGTGTTCAGTGCCTATTCCACACTTAGCTCTCACTAAATGGCAGCTACGGCTATTAATAGTAGTCCTTATCCTCCTCTGAGTACAGTGTTCAGTATGCAGGAAGGCTGTAAATGGTAACTGAATGGATGAATGAAGGCAGGAAGAAATTAAATATCTGGCCAGGCACCAGACAGTCCTTACCTCTAACCCACTAATTTCTTACCTGTGTTCCCAACAGAGATGCCATTTCACAGGACTTGAAGTGGGAAATAACCAATCACCCTCTTTTTCCCAAGTGCCAACTGGTTAAGGGGTGTGTGTGTGTGTGTGTGTGCGTGTGTGTTGTATGTATTTCTTTATTCGAAAGGCAGAGTGATGGGGAATGGTGGTGGGGGGAGAAGTGGAGAAAGAGATCTTCCATCCACTGACTCGCTTCCCAAATGGCTGCAATAACCAGGGCTGGACCAGGCCAAAGCCAGGAGCCAGGAGCTCCACCCTGGCTCCTCATGAATAGCAGAAGTCTAACTTCTTGGGCTGTCCTTCCCGGCTTTCCCAGTATTAGCAATGGGCTAGTGCCTGGTGCGATGCCTCAATTGGCTAAATCCTCACCTTGCAAGCGCCAAGACCCTATATGGGTACTACTTCATGACCTGGATGCTCCACTTCCCACCAACTCCCTATTAATGGCCTGGAAAAGCAGTGGAAGATGGCCCAAAGCCTTGGGACCCTGCACCCACGTGAGAGACACAGAAGAAGCTCCTGTCTCCTGGCTTTGGATCAACCCAGCTCTTGCCATTGCAACAATTTAGGGAGTGAATCAGCAGATGAAGGACCTTTCTCTCTGTTTATCCTTCTCTCTGAAAATCTGATATGCCTTTCAAAAAAATTAAAAAGAAGAAGAAGCAATAAGCTGGGCCAGAAGTGAGGCAGTCAGGGTTTGAACAGGTACTTGAGGATGGCATGCCAGTGTCACAAATAGCACTGCACCACAGCACTGGCCTCAAGTGTGTTTTATTAACTTGTGATTGACACACAGGTGTGCACATATTAAATTCATGTGGATTATGACAGATGAGCACAGTGGCAGGGCCAGGTGCTGGTGAAGACATGAATCGTTGTCCACTTCCAGTATCTACTTGTGTTTCCTTCCAGCCACTGCATCCCCTGCCAACCGTGTTCCTTCATGTTGCCTGCTGTACTCCAGAGGCCACTGGAACCACACAACTGTACCTTGCCGATCCCTATGTGTCCTCACCTTCAGTGGGGTTCTGAGGAGAAGCCTCATCAGGGCTGCCACCTGCAGGCAACCATGTCACCATTGCCTGCTGCCTCTTGGCTTATCCACTGGCCCATGGGCCCCAGGAGTTCCCACAGCACAGATGCCTGGGTCCTCGGTGACTTTGCTCTTTCAATACTCCAGATCTTTCCTTTTCCATTGGGCAAGCCCTGAGAGCCAAGGAAAGCAGATGCCCTGGGGAACAAGATGGCCATACCCAGCCTCGCATCAGTTCAAATTATACTCCACCGTCTGTTTTGTTCTGTACTCTCAAGGACTCTGCTGTTCCATCTGCCATCTGTCACCATGGTCCCCCCGTCCCAGTAGATTTGTCTGTTCATGCTTAAGCCCTTATTGTGGACATTCTCAGGATTCCTGGTGCCAGGCCAGTTAGGGGACATGACCTAAAGATCTGAACTTTCTGCCCAGAGGGGCTAGTGTTACCTACCTCACAAGCCCTCCCAGTCCAAGCCCCAATACACATGTCACCTAAGGGGCCAGCAAGGCCCAGAGAAGATGAAAGAACTTGTCCAAACCCATATGGTTCCAAAGTGGTAAGCACCTTGACAAATACCCTCCGATGCAGGCCTCGATGCTGGGTATTTGCTGAAAGCCATTGCCCTCCAATGAGACTAACACAGACCAGCCATATAAATGTTTGATGTATGTCAGATTTGGTCTCAAAATAACCTTGGAAAAATTAATGACTTATTTCCAATTATCAGATGCTGAGAGTGAGGCCCAGAGAAATTAATTTGCTCAAATCACAAGGATGGTGAGACTCAACTAGGATTCAGCCTCTCCCCTAAACCCAGGCTGACTCCAGAGAGAACAAAGCAGGAGCTACAAAGGAACTGTTTGGGTTCTGTATTACTGAACAATAAAGCATTCCCTGCCTCCCCCAAGATTGGTGGCTGTGTCCCAGGGTGGCTGCACATTGGGAGGCTGTCAATCAAAGTGTCTACAGGCTGGTGTCCTCTGTAGGCTCAGCTGGTCTGGAAGTCCAAGATGACTTTCCCATTGCATGTCTGACACTTAATCTGAACTGCTTGGGACAGATAGGGCTGGTCAAGCAATGGCCTTCCCATGTGGCTTGCTAAGGCTTCCCCACATCACGGTGGTCACAGGATAGATGGAGAGCTCCAACATGGTGGCCAGCTTGTCCCCAGGGGAAAGCATGACAACAGACTGAGCTACAAAACTCCTCTGGTCCGTCCTTGCAAGTCATGGGGCACCATCTCCACAGTACACTCCTCAGTGAAGATAAATTGTGGGAGCAGCCCAGTGCCAAGCGAAGGGGAACACACTTGGAGGACAGCCAAGGTGGGAACAGGCAGCACAGGAAAGTGTCTGCAATTGTGCTTCAGGATAGCATGGGTGGCAAACTAGACATGACATGTTGTGGCAGGTGGCAGAAGCCCTTGAGGACATGCTCAGGAACCCATATGTGGAGCTGCATGGGGGTCTTCAGTTCCCCTGTCTATGCCGGTAGATCCTCCTGGAGCAGTCTTAGTGGGAAGTCAAAAGGCTGTTCCCCTGGCCTCTGGCAAGGTCAAGTCCAAATCAATGCTCCCACTGTTAACCTGCAGTAAGTGAGCCAAGGGAAAGAGGAATATTTGGAATTCATTCCAAACAAAGCATCAGTAGGTGCTCAGGATGACAGCCCCTAGAGCCAGAGCAGCATCCCCTAAACAGGCTGCCCTCAGACAGAGATTGGAGGCAGTTCTGACTCCCTCACTCTTCCTGGTTCTGGCCTCCTTCCCAAGTCTGTCCCGAGGCTTTCTAAGCTGCTCAATATCGTTCCAATCAAACCCTCTTCTACCTAAGTAAACAGAGTTTGCTTCTGTTGTTGACAATTTAAAAAGCCGAACTGGTACCAATTGAAAGTTTTAGTCAGAGGGAATGACATAGTCAGAGAAAGTTGTGGGAGAAAAAACTTTTAAAAACTGATGGAGATGGATTCACAAGGGAGAAAGAGACTGACATGTGGCATAGCAGTAAAGCATCCACCTGTTACTGGCAATTTATATGGATCCAGGCTGCTCCATTTCCAATTCAGTTCCCTGCTAATGGCCTGGAAAAACATTGGAAGACAGTCCAAGTATTTGGGCCTGAAACATCCATGTGGGAAAGATGGATGAAGCTCCTATCTCCAGACTTTGGCCTTGCCTAGATCTGACCCTTATGGATATCTGGAGAGTGACCTGTCAGATGGAGGGTCTCTGTGTCTCTCCCGTTCTCTCTCTTTCTCTCTCTCTCTCTCTCTCTGTGTAGATCTAACTTTCAAGTACATAAAATATCCTTTTTACTATATTTTTATTATGAATTTTAAATTATGTGGTACAATTTCATATAGGCTAGGATTCCCCCCAAACTCCCACCCCCAACAAATTTTTCCCATTTTACTACAGTGGTGTAGTCCTTCATAAGAAATCATGATTCTATCAGTCTGTTATTTAAGTGTACCCCGACATTGTTGGTACAGGTGATGTCAGACAGTCCAGCATCCCATTGAATACACATGTCCAACAGTTACATTGGGAATTCATCTTTCATCTGGAAGCAGGGAACAAGTAAGTAAAATATCTTAAGAAAGAGGGAAAAAGAGGAATGAGACACCAAATGGGAGGCCATTGTGACATATGAGGTAGTTGGTGAATTAGGAGACTAAATATGCGAATGGAGTGTGAAAATGGACAGTTGTTGGTTATTGCTATGGAAAAGATATCGAAGGAAGAGTTTAAACTGATGACCATTTTCACTTGGTAGCTAGGAAAACAATAATGTCACAATGAGAAACAAATCGGGGAGAAGTGACTTGTCATTGATTCATTTATTTAACAAATATTAAATACCTGCTGTACGCCAGGCACTGTACTAGGCAATGAAAAAGTAGCAATGAGCTCAGCAGAGACACAATGCTGAAACTAGCATTTCCACACTGTAAGTCAATCAGCTTAGGTTTGTGGTGCACAAACACACAGCAAAGCATGTCTAGTCGGCAGCCAGAGTGCCAAGACAGGTCACGGGAAGGAAGGCTGAACCTGAAGACAGAGATTGGTAATCATTCCTATAGACCATCACTCATCCATCCATTTATAGCTGTTTAGTGCTTACAGTATACTCACTGCCATTTTTGGCATTGGAAAGACAGTGCAGAACAGTCTCAGTTCTCATGCAGCAACATAGGCAGGTGGTAAACAAATACACAGATATGGTCTATATCACATAGTTAACGTGAAGAAAAACTTAAGGAGAGAATTGCTATTTTATGTGGGATTTTCTATAAAGATCTCTCTAGGAGAAAATAGTCTAGCAAGGTCTAAATGAAGAGGGGCAGCATTTGTGTGGTTAGCTGAAAGAGATCTGTTTCAAGCGGAAGAAATCAGACATGCAAAAGTCCTGGGGCAAGACCATGTTTAGCTTATTCGAAGAACTTCCACAAGGCTAGTGTGGCTAGAGCAAAACAGATGAAGACATGAATAGGAAGACCTCAGAGAAGTTTGGGAGAAGGTAGCTTCATGGATGGCACTTTAGAAGAGTCATTCACACTGCTGTAAGTAGAGGGGTTGAGTGTGAAGGCAAAAGCAAGGGAGACCTACTAGCACGTGACTATAGTCAATCAAGGCAAGAGAAGATGGTGGCTTGGGCCAAAACACTAATGAAAGGGGTGATACATGATCAGATTCTAGATATAAACAGACAGGAAACCAGTATGATCTGCTGATGGATTTGGCTTATTCTATCAGAGAAATACTGGAGTCTGAGGATGACAACAGCTGGAAAGAGCTACTGCCATTTACTGGGTAAAGAGTATTGAGAAGTGTATTTTAAATACCAAGAGTGAGTGAAATTGTTTCTAACCTTCCCACCTGAATTTCTGAATGATGTTGTTCAAAAACCATCGTGTGGGGTCAAGCAAGGTGAAACATCCCTATTGGGCGCAGAGGAGCATTAGGCTGCCACGGGCTATCAGAGGCAACATGGAAGAAGACCCTGTGTGCAAACAGAGTGCAAGAAGTAGCAGCATTTGCAGAAATGGATTGTATACAGACTAATCCAAAACAAAGGGAGAGGTACTGTGGCAGTGGCATTTCAAGTACAGTAAACACATCGGCTCACATCTTGGTTTCTACGGCTCATTCTCCATCCAAAGATGCCAGGGTCCCTCAGTGCTCCAGCCAGCAGAGCCAGTAACGTGGACAGGGAGAAGGCCTGGGGATGAAGCACCAACAGGAGACCAGTGATGGTAGAAGTCTCTGCGAAGTCTCTCTTTATTGCTCCTTCACCTCTCCTTATATACTCCTCCCGCGCCCCACGTCCTAATTTAGCTAGGATATTGGATACAGATGAGTCCCATTAGTCTAGGTGTTTTTAGCCACAAGCCCAGCTCCTGTTCCTGCCCATTCCAACGAGGGCTAATCAACTCCTTAGCCCACAACACCTCAGAGAAACAGCTGATGCCAGGGCGGGGACAAGGAATGCACATCAGCCTGAAATGTCTCTCTGCCAGATAGTGATAAACTGCTCAAAAAATTAGACTGACAGAGGCCAGCTTGACAGCTGGAACAAATTTAGGAAATTTTGAGCATCATGATCAATAATGCAACAATGAGAGAAACATCTGTAAAATGGCTGCTAAAAAAAATAACAAAAATCTGTTCATGAGGATTGAAAACTAAGCACAAGTTGAGGGACTTTCTACCATACCACTGGTTTGTTGTGTTCTAAATTTTCCTGGTTATTAAAGTAAAAGCTTAGGGAACATGTCATGTGGAAGGAGACTGGAAAGACTGATAACTGGGCATATGGATAATTCTGAACTGGATCCAATTGTTAAACAGACAACTTTGATCCATTGATGGAAATCCAATAAGAATTCTGAGTTAGACTCATGAGGCAATGGTTGTGTCCCATTGTGAACATTGTGTTAGGTTATAATGGAGAATGCCCTGATTTGTAGGAAACCCATAGTGAAGTATTAACGACTGATGGAGCATCCTGTAGGCAAGGAACCCAAGTGGTTCAGAGGAAAATGGAGTTCTTGGTATTGCTCTGTGTCTCTGAAATTATTTCAAAAAGAAAAGGCAAGGAACAAGTGAATGAAGTAGTGCTGAATGAGAAGAGGATCAGGCGGAGCATTGTCAGCTATCACCCCAGGACAGCACCTGCCTGGAGGGGAGGTCAGTTAATCAGATGTAGTGTTGCAAAGAGATGGGGGAAGGTGAAAACTAAGCAAAAGGCAGTAACCTCTTTATAGGTTTTCTGTGTGTTAAGATGGCAGTATCCTCAATGCAGTGGGAAATAAATTACTGAAATAACACTGGAGCACACGAGGCTTTCAGGACCCTATTAACCGCTGTGTGGTTTCCCTGGTTGCTGAGATTCAGAGACTGGAGACCTGATCTCCATGCAAGCCCCTAGGATTTCAACCAGAAATTTGTCCATAACAGATCCGCGCTTGTCAGGACAGATGCCCCCAATTCTTCATTTGAAGAGTATTGTTTGTAAAATGTGGTATGTTCTGGGCCCAGTGCGATGGCCTAGCAGCTAAAGTCCTCGCCTTGAACTCACCAGGATCCCATACAGGCACCGGTTCTAATCCCAGTGGCTCCACTTCTCATCCAGCTCCCTGCTTGTGGCCTGGGAAAGCAATCGAGGATGGCCCAATGCATTGGACCCTGCACCAGCGTGGGAGACCTGGAAGAGGTTCCTGGTTCCCGGCATCGGATTGGCGCAGTACTGGCAGTTGCACTCACTTGGGGAGTGAAACATCGGACGGAAGATCTTCCTCTCTGTCTCTCCTCCTCTCTGTATATCTGGCTTTATAATAAAGTAAATATTTATTTTTATTGGAAAATCAGATATACAGAGAGGAGGAGAGACAGAGAGGAAGGTCTTACATCTGCTGATTCACTCCCCAAGTGGCCACAATGGCCAGAGCTGCACCAATCCGAAGCCAGGAGCCTGGAGCCTCTTCCAGATCTCCCAAGTGGGTGCAGGGTCCTAAGGCTTTGGGCTGTTCTCAACTGCTTTCTCAGGCCACAAGCAAGGAGCTGGATGGGAAGTGGAGCTGCCAGGATTAGAACTGGCGCCCATATGGGATCCCAGGGCGTTCAAGGCGAGGACTTTAGCTGCTAGGCCACGCCGCAGGGCCCAAATTAATCTTTTTTTTTTTAAAGGAAGCAGCGAGGGCCCAGAGCGATGGCTAAGTGGCTAAATCCTTGCCTTGCATCCACAGGCTCCTGGCCTCAGCTCTGGCCATTGCAACCACTTGGGGAGTGAATCAGTGGATGGAAGAGCTTTCTCTCTGTCTCTCTGTAAACATGTCTTTGCAATAAAAATAATTCTTAAAAAAAGAAAAGTGTAGCAGCTGAGGTTTGAACTGGCACCTCCTCATGGGAAGCCAGCGTTGCAGACAACAGCTTTACCTACCTGCTACAGATCCAGTTCCATTTATAAAGAAAAAAAAAAGAATCTAGCATATTCTTATTATATAACTCAGTGCTAATACCTGGGGCCAAAATGCTCCACATACTGAGTTATTACCATGTTGAATATATATGTCCATGATAGAAAAATGAAAACCGCAGAGAACAAATTGGGAACCACCTGTAATCCTCCCCACCGCCATTCAAAAACAACGTGTTAGCACTTAGGTGCCTGCTTCAGACCTTTGAAAACCCAAATCACGTCCGCAAATGTCTGTGGCAGTACCGCAGGGGCCCTTCCCTGTTCTGTTTAGCAGCTTTCCGGGCCCCTCCCCCGCAGAACAAATACTGTCTCAGTCGCTAAATATACTTCAACCACCTCATTTTTAAGGACGCGGCGAGGAATTCCATTGAGCAAATGGGCGGTGATTTATGTAACCATGTTCCTTATTTAGGGCTTTTTACATTGGGCGCTGAGACATGGCGCCGCAGAACCAGCCTACTGGAGCTGAGGGAAGGCTGGGTGGCAGCTAGGTGCTTTAAAAACACAGTGACAGAGGAAGAGCGGTCCAGCAAGGCCTCTGCCGGCGGAGACCAGAAAGCTTGGGGGCGTGAGGTCTGGGAGCGAAGAGTCAGAGGACGCACCCGGCTGAGAGTGACCCCAACCCCTCGGCTGGGGCTGGCGGGACCCCAAAGTCGGCGTTGGGCGGCTCCGCGCCAACAGAGGGCGCTGTGTCCCCAGCAGTTGGCGGTGGGCGGTGCCCAGCTGCGGGCCAGATGCGGGCAGCTGGACTGCGGGAGGCGAGAAGCGCTGCCGGAGCTCGGTAGAGCAGCCGACCTCCCGGGAAAGGGCGAAGGGACAGCCGGGGTCAGGAACGCGGACAGGACACTGCACACTCGCACATCGCTTGCCCTTGTGGGGGCAAAAGGGGGTCGGGAGGCTCCTCCCACGCGGAGGGGGAGCCGTTTCCGAGTCCCACCGAAATGCGCAGCAGCGGTAGGCTCAGCCACAACACAGACCCAGGTCCAGCGGGTGGGGCCCGAGGCCAGCAGAGCCAGCCTTGCGGGCCTCGAACTTAGCGTGCTCGGGTGTCCACTCCAGACACCGTAACCCACGCGCACATCCTTCTGCAGTCTCTTGGCCCCTGGCGCAGTGTGGGAAACCGAGGCACAAAACGGGAAGGATTGGAGAGCTGCATAAGACACCATCACCTCCCCCTTCCCCCATAAGTCCAGAGCCCGAGGAAGCTCCGGTTAAGGACCCTGGGGCCAGGGACATCCCATGACCCGGCGGCGCTGTCCCCACCCGCGGCTGCTGCCCGGGCCCCGGGTTAATCAGCTGCTGCGCGCGGCTGTAATTGGCGGTGCAGACCCGCCTGGCGGAGGACCGGCGGGCGGCGCAGGGGACGGCTGAGGGGCTTAATTGTAGGGCTTCAGCCGGCAGTCTGGCCTGCAGCTTCCTTGAAGGCGGGTGGTGTGGGGGAGGAGAGAAGGGCGCGCCCCTTGAAGTTCCGTAGGCCTGGCCTTGGAGAAAGAAGTCAAAAGCCCTTCAGGTCAGCAGTCAAGGGTCGCCAACCCGGCATACTGGGCGAGGGTGGGGGCCGAGCCCCGGGAGAATGGTGGAGCGCGAGCCTTTGGAGACTAAAGGGGAAGCAGGAGGCAGATTTTTAAACTGCCCACACCAGCTCCAGAAGCCATGGTTGATCTTGTCCGAAATTCCTCCCTTGTTCCGACCAGCCCCCTCCCCACCCCGCTCCCCTGTCGGCCGCCCCCGTCACCTCCTCCCCCCCACCCACTTCTCCTATCCTCAGGGCGCTTCCACCCTGGAGAAGAATGTACCCCTTGCCATGGTAACGGCACACCCCCACCCCCGCGCACCGCAGCGGCCGAGCCCGGCCCCGCGGGCGGCAAAAAGGAGGTTCGCAGTGGGGGGGTGGGGGGCAGGGGTGGGGAAGAAGGCCGGTGTGCCTCCCTGCCCCGCGGACACACCTCTGCTGCCCTGGTTGCCACAGCAACCGGGCGTCTCCGAGTGCGCAGCCGCGAAGCGACCCAGAAGGACTCCTCGCCATCCCTTGCTCCCACTTCACCCCACCCCTGGAAGCCACCAGCGGAGGACCATTCCTGGTCTCGGCAAGAGTGGCCCCCTCCCCCGGCCCGCGCGCCGACTTCAAGGACAAGGGCTAGAGAAGGATACCCGGGGTATCTCAGCTTCCACGTGGGCCAGCCCTAGGGAAGCAAGCGGGAGGGGTGGGGGTAGGCCCAGAGATGGCCGATCCTGAGAAGGGATCCCCTGTCGCCAGCCCGTCCCCCTCTCCAGGCAGAGCCCAAGGGGGGGCCACTGGCAGCAGGAAGCCGGGGAAGGGCCCGGGGGCGCGCAGGCCCCACAGCGGTGCGGTGATTACAGGGACCTGTCCCTCCCGCCCCCGGCTCCCACTCTCATTAAGTCATTTTTTCCCCTGTTGGAAAGTCCCCGTGCCTTGAGCACAGGGGCTGGGGCGACCGCAGGCAGCTGCCGGCAACCACATGAGAAGGTGGGGGACCGACGGCATGAGGAGAGGCGGTTACTGCGATGAGGGGCTGGCCACTCTCCAACGTGGAAGGCCCCCTGCCGGCGGCTAGCTGGGGGCGCGTTCTTTTGGGGGAAGGAGGAGGAGTGCCCGGCTGGCCCTGACCCTGCTTCTGGTCCCCATCCCAGTCTGGTCGCTGCTGCCCGTCCCTGAACCTGGCTCCTGCCTGCCGCTCCACCCAATGTCCTCACCCTGCTCGCTCTGCTTGTGGGACCTTTGGAGGCTCCATCACAACAGGGCTTCCTCCTCCCAGGACACCTGGTGACCCTATGGGTGACAGCCAGTGGAGAAGACGCCTCCTCCCAGCGGTCTCTGAGTACCTTCTGTTCCCTCAGTCCCCGTTCTCCCGGAGTCCCTTTTCTTCCACTTGCTTACTAACAATTCCCACCCCACTCCCCCTTTCCAATCAGGGTGCCACTGCCTTCTGCTTGCCCTCCAGCCAGTGCGCCTCCTAGGGCATCCTGCATCCAGCTCCTTATCATGTCCTCATCTCCACGTAGGTAGTAGGGTCCTTAGTTCCCCTGCCTTCTTTTTCATCATGGAGGCCACCTTTGGTCCCAGGACTCTGGTCTGTTTTCTGGCCCAAGGAGAGGGTAGTGGGTAGGCAGTCCCCTATATGTTCCTTTCCCTGAGCTTTCCCACTGCTCCTGTACAGGCCACATAACCAGGCCTGGATCAGTAGAATGTGTCCCCCTCTGCTACAGCTCTGGGTCCAGCCTCAGGGCCCCACCAGCTCTGCTGTTTGTGTGATGAAGTGATGCTGTTTGTGATGGAATGTTTAGGCTCTGTCCTGTAATGCCCCTCTCTCCTGGCTCCTTCCTTCCTGAGCCTTGGAAGCTGAGGAGGCTGGGCTGAAGCTGGTGAAGCAGTGGGCAGCGCTGGGGGGGGGGGGGAGCAGAGGTTGGGTGGTGGAGGGTGGAGAGTGTACCCCTGCATTTCCCCCCACCCACATCTCCTCCTCACTGGAATGGATGGGAGGGGGAAAAGAGGGAAGGGAACCCAGCCCCCACCCCAGCACAGGCTCTCTCCTGAGTGAACAAGAGGAAAGGAATGAGGCAGGTGTGTCTAGCTGCTCCAGCCTCCCCCCTCCTCCCCAGGGACACTCACCCGCCTGCCTGTGGGGCTGTGTTTTTTTGGGGGGGTGGGGAGAAAAACCCTATGTAGGAAGCAGCTGGGCATTTTGAGGTCCCACTGTCCTGGGCAAGTCGGCCAGTGGCTGGACTGCAGGCACTTTGAAGGAGGGAGCTGAAAGCCAGCCCATGGGGACAAATCTCCCCACTGGATGGGAGGGGAGGTGGCAACAGGGGTACCAGTCTCCTCTTGGACTCAGTCCCTTCCAGGGGTAGAGGAACAAACACAGAACAAGGGCAGAAAAATCAGGTGTTTGTGCAGGTGGGCAATGGGGGACGGGAAAAAGATTGGTTTATAAACCTTGTCTGGTTTATCCAGAGGGGTACCATGCTGGGGTAAACTAGCGTAGCCCGCAGGGTCCCCAACTGTGAGCAGCCAGTGGGCTGGGTGACCTAGGTGGAATATTCTTTTGCCCAGATTCTGACCCCACTTTCATCTCCCCAGCTTACTCCTGGAGGGTCTGTCCCAGAAAAACAGCCATGAGGAATGCAATCCTAGGCCCAAAGTGCCAGCTCAGTCCAAAGTGTCCTCGTGAGGGGCGGGAGGTATACTCACCTGCAAAGGGGCACCCTGAGCCTGGGCACCTGGGGGCACCAGAAGCACCGAAGGCTGCCTGTCCCTCTCCCTGCCTCCCCCCTCCTGGACTCAGAGCCCAGAACCCAGACAGTGAGTCTCCTGGCCTCCTCCCCCGCCACCCTCCTCCCAGCCGCACCTCCAGCCCCTCCTGCTCCCCGAGGCGCTGGGCTGGGCTGAGCTGGGTCTTGCCCAGGATTACTCTTCTCAGAGTGCCTCCTGTCTCTGCCTACGGTTGCTGCTGGGCACGGCCACTCGTCCTGGCTTGTGGCAGAGGGCTCAGGCACAGGGTGGGCGGTTAGAGTGCTGGCACCAAACGCTGGGCAGCCAGCCCCTTCTAGAATTCTCCATTGCCTCTGCCCTCCAGTTCAGGTTTTGTCTTTGATTTGGGGGGAGGGTGATAGCCCCCTAGCCAGCCTTCCAACTGTCACCTTGTCCTCTTGCAGCAGTGGCCACCTACCTGTCCAGCTTCTTCTGTAGATTGCTATCTGCCTGGAAAAGCTACTACCCTTATGCCCTCCTGCTCAAGTGGCGGGCCTCAGTATGACTGTTCCTGCTCAATGAGGCCTTCCCTGACCAGTGGCTCTATCCAAAGGGGCCCTCTCTCCTCCTCCCACTCATCTCCCAGGATGTACACTCCCTGCTGTATCACATCGCTGGAAATGACCTTGTATGTATGTGTGTGTTTACTTGTTTATTGTCCATCTTCCTCAGCAAGAAAATCAACCCCGAGAGAGCAGGCACCACGTCCCCAGAACAGAGGACCGCAGGGGTGTAAAATAAATATTTGTCAAATGAACCAGGAGGGGGTGGCAATGATTCAGAAGGCCAGAGCGGAGGGTGTCTGGGGCCTTTAGAGAATCACTTCAGCCCAGCTATGTCCACTTCTCTTTAATCTTCCCGCTGCTTATCAGCGACCAACTGGTTCCCTCCTACTCTTGGGGAAAGAGGGCTGGGAGAGAGGAGACACCTGCCTGACCCAGGTCTTGGGGGGAGTTGGGGGACCAGCGCTGACCCAGATGAACCGAACCGTTGGCTCTTAAGGCAACGAGACGGGGAGGAGGGAGAAGTGGCAGGGATGGGCTCAGGCTGTCCTGGACTGTCGTCGCAGAGGGTGGCTCCAATCTCCTCTTCAGGCTGCCGGGCCAGCCGGCTGAGGTCCGAGCTGGCTGCGGGAGAGGCCTGGCTCACTTGCAGACGCTGACCCACTCGGTGACGCGGCACTCCTCGCAGACCACGAAGCAGCACCAGTGGAAGCGGCAGTGGCAGCGCTCGCTGCGCGTCTGGCGCAGGATGTTGTGGCCTCGGCCGCAGCACATGCTGCCGCAGCCGTCGGGACCCGCGCTGCTCTTGTTGCACAGGCGGCCCACGGTACCCGCTGAGTCCAGGCGCGGCTCGCGCTCGCAGAAATCTGGCGACTTCTCGAAGTAGACCAAGTCGGCGGGGCTGGCCCGGCGGCGTGGCCCGGGGCTGCCTGGAGCCGGCGACGGCGCCCCCGCGGGACCCGGCTCCAGCTGGCCGCCGTTGCGGTTGTGCGGCCGGATGAGCGTGGCGCGGTGGAAGCGGTTCCGCAGCAGCGCCCCCACGGCGCGAAACTCGGGCGTCACCTGCCAGCACGTCTTGAGCTGACAGCTGCCCGACGTGCCGTGGCACTTGCACTTCCGCCGCATGTTCTCCATCACCGCCTGAGGAGGGAGGCACCGTGAGGGGTTGATGCTGGCAGTCACGGACCCCAGTCCATTGCCCCCACGCTGAGGCAGGCCTGCAAGCCACCCCTCGGAGGCCCCAGGAGGAGCAAGCCGGGGACTGTTGCTCTCTTCCTTGGCTCACTCTCCGGCTACATCCCTTCCTCTTCCCCCTCTCTCCTGAGTAGACCCTAGGGGAATTCCCTCCTTCCGGGCTCCCCTCCTTCGGGCTGGTCTTTCCCGCAGCTGCTGGGGGCTCTTAGGGCTGGAGGCGCATTGCTTCCTGAGGGGGATCCCAGCTTTTCTGGGGGAAATTCCCTTCCCCCCATGCCTCCCAGTGGCGCTGAGGAGGAGGAGTTACACCCACCTCTACAGCAGTCCCAAAGCCCCCCAAAGCAGGGGGAGCAGTTCCCCACCCCTCCCACCAGGTCTTTCTCTCCTTTATAGGGTGACAGGGACTAAGGGGGGCAGGTTGCCTCCAAGGAAGGGAACCCCCCAACCCCCCGGCACCAAGACCGAAGCTCTACCTAAAGAGAGAAGAGAGCCCAGAGAAAGAGGAAGTGGGGTCTCCCAGGCCTCCTCTGCAGCCCCCTCCCTGGCTCCCAGCCTCCCCTTGGGACTGCCCATCATAGATCTCATAAGCCTGGACTCACCAGGCACCCCAAAGGAGGTGGCTTGCAGCCTCTTCCCCCACCGCTTCCAACTTCACACCCTTGGACTGGGAGACCAAGGCTGGGGTTCTCAAAGCTGGACTGCAGAACCCCAAGGGAGCCACCTTGCCCCCACCTCAGGGGTCTTAGAGGGCTCCCTGGCTCCCACACACAGCCCATGGTGACAGCATCACGTGGGAAGCAGCCAGAGCCTTCCCAGGCCAACAGCTTCAGAACATCTGCTTCCCACAAGCAGCAGCCATTAATTAACCAATTTAACGAGGAAGAGGAGGAGGAGCAGGGACACAGGAAGAGGCACTATGGGTTACCGGGGTCGGAATAGGTATCTTCAAGTTGGGGGTGGGGGAGAAGAGTTGCACAGACAGGGCCGGGCTGGGTGGGAGTTGGACATGGCCTGAGGGCAGGTGTGCCTCAGTTTACCCCATCTCTACATCGCAAAGAGGGCTGCTGAGTCAGTCTTTGTGGAGGAAGGAGATGAAACAGCTTGAGCCAAGAGGCCAACAAAAAGGGAAGGGGGGTGAGATGGAGGGGAGGCGAGATGGAGATGGTGCCAGCAAGGCAGGCCCAGCACAGTGGGCAGTGTCCAGGGCAGGGATGTGAAGAGAACAGGCAGGCCTCAGGAGCCTGGGCTGCTATGTGAACGATGGAACATCACCTCATCGAACAGACTGGGTGTTATAGGTCCTGGGGAAAGTGGACAAGGGGCGGTGAAAGCCAAAATTGCTCAGGCGCCAGCCCCAGCGCCTGGGGGTGGATCCTGCCTCTACTACTTTCTCCCAGTCACACACGGCTTGGGTAAGCTTCTTAGTCAACCTGTGCCTCAGTTTCCACATCTGAGTAGCAGAGTTGTAAGGACTAAATAGGGCAGTGGCTAGGTTAGAGCTGAAGGTGAAGTTAAGCCAGTTCAGACTGCTCTCTTTCGCCTTACCTTCACAGGCATTTAGTAATTTTGGATGAATAGCCTTAGAGGCCATATTGGCTTTGAGAAGAAGGCCAATGGAACACAGTTCGCTGCAGGAGACAGCACAGGAAACCCATGAGATAGAGATAAGAACTCCAGGAAGAGCAGAACCTTCTCGCTTTAAATGGGAGGCTCTGACTGCCAGATCCCAGAGACTAAGCAAGGAGCAGGTGGCTCTGCAAGACTACATCTGGGCCAGTGCCCTTTCACTCTTGTGTCCCTGGACTCAATCTACTCCCTGGTGCACAGTAGGTACTGTGTTGACCCAGTTCTGAGAAGAGGGAACCGCTCATGTGCACTGTGTGTGCGCCCCAGAAGAGAAGAGGGGCCTGGAGAAGCAGCAGGCCCAGGGGGCTGAGACGCTCACCTGCCTTCCGACCCGGTTGTTGTGCAGCCTCATGCGCGCGTGGATGTCTCTGTGAGGCTCCCGGGAGTCCAGGAAGTCCTTAGAGAAGCGCTCTCCAAAGCCCACGTCTGGGCTGCAGCCGCCCCACTCCCAGGAGTCCTGCAGGCCCTGGCTGGCTGGGGGCAGGGCGGGATGCTCAGGGACCCCGTGGCTCAGGCCCTTTCCACGCTGCAGCGCATCCAGTTGCAGGCGGTGCAGCTTCCTTCGAAAGGCCTCCTCGTCCCCGCGCCGTGTAGCGTCGCAACCGCAGGCCCGCAGCTTGCCCAGGGCGCACGCGTTGGACACGGCGTGCACCACACCAGCTGCCGCGATGGCGTAGGCGAAGGCGCTCTCTCGGAAACCTGCAGTGAGAGAGACCCAGAAAACACGGACCCTCATCGCCCTGCCTTGCCCTGCCTTGCCCTGCCCAGCCTTCTCAGCACATGAAAGGTCTGGCTCAAGGTTCTGTTCTTAGCAATGTTGCGGGGGCGGGGGGGGGGGGGTCCTCCCGCCAGTCTCTTTCTTTAAGTTCCCTTTCACCCACTGCATTTTGCTGACAGCATCCGCAGCCAGCTTGGTTTTTCCAGCAAACATCCATTAAGTATGTTCCCCTTAGATATCTCACCAGTTCTCCTTTGCAGTGATGCCTGCAGATTTCAAAGTCTAGAAAGCAGGCACCCTTTGACCTAAAGAGTAAATTCCCTGGGGATGGAATTCCAGGCTGCTGGAGCTGTCTGTCCCACGTGGGGCAGAAGGTGGGAGTTGGCTCCTAAAGCCCTCTACCCTAAGGTCACCTGTCTGTTCTATGTGCCACCACAAGCCTCCATGCTGGCCAGGCTCCAGCAGCAATCAGCAGCAAGTCCCTGTTAACCTCCCATGCCTGGAAGTTACTCAGAATTGGACAATCTGTCTGCAATCCATCTGAATTAGCCCAAGAATTGCGTGAGGGATGCCAAAGGCAGGTGCAGGGATTTGCAGAAGATCTAATATGGAAAATTGAGAGGGAAGGACCGGGAGGGAGACCCCTAGACTCTCAAGGAAGCTCTAAACCTCATACGGACACCCACTTATCTGCCCTGCCGTCCATCAGGGTGCTCACACCTGAGCTATCCTTGGGGTATGCCCTAGGCCTGTGACAGGGGAGGTCTTTGTGCATTGGAAGGTCCAGTTTTGGGATCTGCAGGCTACTGCAGGCTTTCTGTATCTCAGAAAGGACCAGCCAGCCAGAGATTCTAGTACATGCCTCTAAGCAGCCTCTGGATCTCAGAAGAGAGAAAGAGATAGAGAGAGAGATAGAGACAGAGAGAGAGAGAGAGAGAGAGAGAGAGAGAGAGAGAGAGAGAGGTAGTAAGAGAAGCCAACAGCAAAAAGAGCCCCCACACAGAGAGGAGAATTCATCTGTGCCATGAACCCCATGGGTGAAGCCCAGACTTGGCAGGCAGCAAGCTGACGGCCATGAAGATGCTAGAGAATCAGCGCAAAGGTTGGAGCCTTCCACTCCAGTATCAGCAACAACTCCCAGGAGTGCACACTGGACAGGGACTCCAACCCAGTCCTAGCTGCACACCCTCACTCCCTACATCCCAGACCCCTGTCCTCCTCTTCCTGCCTGGACAAAATCATAATATGAGGAGTAGGAGGAAGTGATCTGCGGAGCCAGGCTGCCTCTGTCCAGATTTTGGCTCTTCTCTTTATGGGCTGTTAATAGCCATGTGGCCAAGTGACCTTGACCTCATCATGCCTCAGTTTCCTCATCTGCAAACCAGGGTTACTATTATCTGCCTTGTTGCGGTTTCATGAAGAAAATGAGTCGCAAGCTTAAAGTGAATAGCAGCAGTCACCGTGTGATCCCCAGCTGCTGCGGAGTGCTTCCTGCTGACTGCCCTCACTCTTTCCTGCAGGATTTTCAGGCCATGGCTTTCCATTTCACTCCAACTAGGGGACAACCCAGGTCATGACTCATTCTGAACAGACCCCTGTGGCCTCAGGAAGTCCATGAAGCCAACTGTCTCTCCCCCTCATAGCATCTCAGCATCTGTGGTTAGAAGACAAGAGAGCATGGGTCCTCCAAGGGGATGATGGGAATTGTCAGGAGACTGCCTTGGGGTGATGGGGCCCTGGAGAGGTATAGGGTAGGAAGGAAAACTGACCCAGTCCCTGGGATGTGCACCTGCATTTATTGGTTGCCTTTTATCTTTGTCACTCCGAGCCCTTCTGTTAGTGCCGATGGAGCCTTCAGCCTGCTGCTGTTAGGCCATGTGGCAGTACTCAGCCCTGCAGAGGCAGCCCAAGACTCAGACATCAGACACCCCCTACACACACACACACACACACACACACACACACACACACGCACACATTATGCAAATGTGGGAAGCCCAAGTTCCCAGAGGTTACAGACCTGGGCCCAGACCCAGCTGTCCCAGCTCCCAGGCCTAGCGACTTTCTGTTGAAGGTAGTCTTTGCAACTGAGAAAAATTCCCACAGGCAATCCAATCTCCAGTTCCCTGGGTCCTGTCTGCACTCGATATGGGGAATGAGCATCAAGGGGCTGGTCCAGAAGGGGTGTACAAGACCAACCACCACCTTCCTGGTTATGCAAGCATGAATCTGGAGCCTATGGAAAACCCCCCTCCCCCACAACCCCATGCAGCTAAAGATGCCTGCCGCTAGTGCCCCCATCCCCATCACGGGCTCTGACAGTTGTCACAGCCATGTGTAGGAAAGACTGAGCAGGGACAGTGTATCCACCCTCTACTCCAAGTATCCAGTCCTCAGAGAGAAGTCCAACACCCCCTGGGTCTGCCCTTTCTCTGGTACAGGGCCCCAGATTCAGTCCTGGCCCCAACTGTCTAGGGTAATGCAGGCACTGCGCCATCTGGCCAGCTGGAAGGGGAGTAGGGTGGGGCCATGGCCAGCTGGGCTGCCCCGGAGCAAGGCGGGGGGGGGGGGGTGGCTCGTTAAGACACACAATTAGCCACTCTGCCTTTGATCTGGGACAGGGACTGCCAGGCTCTAAGTGGAGTCAGCTGCTGCTACAGGCCGCAGCCAACGGCCAGGAAGGGGCTGGGGAGGAGGCTGGGAGGGCAAGACAGTGTGGAGGGGAGAAGATGGAAGAGCTGGGAAGGCTTAGAGAGGCCTGAACCCCCTCTACTCAAGTCAAGAGAGAGGGAAGGAGGGAGGCCTGGCTTCCCTTTGTGATGCAAGTCATCTGTGTGCCTGGGCACAGAGACCCTGGTGCATATGGGAGCCCGCTGGCAAGACACTGAATGGGGCTACGCATTTGCACAAGCACATGCAGGGGTGTGTGAGCGTGCAAGTCAGTTTCGCCTCCTGGAAGACACCACCCAGTGCACTGGCTCCCCTCTGGCTGTTCGGTGGGAGCTGCTGCTGGACTAGCAGCTTGGCAGGCAGGCCGGGGGTGGCAGGGTTGGGTGCAGGCTCTGAAGTCAGCAGGCACTGTTTAATGCCTGGCTCTCCTACTTCCTGGGAAGCTGCGTGACTAATGGTGAGTTACCCAACCTCTCAGCTTCATCTATAAAATGAGGATAATAATAGGACCTACTGCATGAGGACCCTTCAAGGACCCTCAAGTGTAGGGAAAGTGCTGGAGAACAGCACCCAATACACAGCAAGCATTTGCTACATGTTGCCTGATGCATTGGGTGTCATCAGAATAATGGGCTCTGAGTTGATCCTAGGATCAACTATCTACAGTTTCTCCGTTTGAATGCCACCACATACTCCAAGCCCTGGGGGCCTAGATATAAAACCTAGACATACACACATACCCTCCCATGGGGTGAGGGTGGCATAGTAGGTTAAGCCTTTGTCTGTGGTGTTGGCATTCCATATGGGCACAGTTTGAATCCCAACTATTCCACTTCTGGGCCAGCTTGCTGTTAATGTGCCTAGGAAAGCAGCAAAAGTTGGCTCAAGTGCTTGGGCCCCTATAACCCACGTAGGGGACCAGGAAGAAGCTTCTGGCTTCAGATTGGATGAGCTCCAATCTTAAAATGCATACATACATACCTACATATAATAACCAAGACCCCAAGGATGAAGGCACAAGCAAGGTGGGGGAAGAAACCAGGGCTGCCTTGGAGAGTGGAGGCAGAACCTGGAAGCCCTTCTTGCCCTCCACTCCGACCTGGGCCTTTGGAAGCATAGCAATGCCCCCCCCCCCCGACCCCTGGGTCAGGCTCCTAGGTTTTGCTCCATGCCACTCCATCAAATCTTTCACTCCAGATAGCACCCAGCAGGGGCTATGTGTTAAACGCCCCCTCCCATCCTATATCCAGAGAGTCTGCCCAGCCCACAGCCCAGGCTCCAATTATGTGAGCAAGCTGGGGATCTCACTGCCCTAGGCACTCAGGTCACAGCTGCCCTTGTGCTGTGCTGCCTGGGCAGGGCATCAAGCCTGTGTTTCTTCTGGGGCTTCCTGCCCTACCCCTCTGTACCCACCTGTCTCAGCTCCCACCCCCTGCCCCACCAGGTGGTCCAGCAGCCCCAGGCTTTCTCTCTGGCTGGGTGAAGCTTCTCCTGGCTCAGCCAGGGTTCAAGCATTAGCCCTCCCTCCTGCATGAGAACCCAACCCTGCCAACAAAGTCACCTGGTGGAAGATATTAGGACAGTGAGAAACAGAAGGATTAAAGGAGGTCCAAGGGGCAGTGCCTCCCCTTCCCCCCACCTGGGGCAGAGGAGGGGTCATTCCCTGAGGGTCCATTTGGGACAGCTGGAAGTGGCCGACCACATGAATGTGTGGGGAGAGGCAGAGGGCATACAATTAGGGGCTGACTAGCACCAGGAATGGCTTCATGAAATTCCAATGCAGCTAGTCTTGGAGGAGATGGGTCAAGATGGACCAGGAAATGACCCTAGAGAAGGATGGACCCGGCTGTGAGTGGAGGGGCTCCGGAGTGGTCACCCGCAGAAGGAAGTGGGGAACCATGACTTTCCCTCAGCAGTCCAGAGTCCCCTCCGGAGAGAGGGAAAAATCAGGTGTCACGACGGAGGGGCGGAGTTGGGAGCAGAAGCCGCAGAGGTAAGGCGGCGTGCCCAGGCTGGGGCGCGAGCCCCGCCCCCGGCACCGCCCCTCGAACCTCGGTCCCGCCCCCTGCCCGCTCCGGGCGCCGCCCCGGCCCGGCTAGCCCCGGCAAGCCTCCCCCTCCACCCCTCACCTCTCCCCCACTCGTCCCCCCAGCTCACCTCCCGCTTATTAAACTGCAGGTGAACCCTGGAGCTCCTGGCGTCACGCCAAACCTGCGCCCTGCCCCGCTCCCCTCCTCACCCCTCCGCCCCGCCGAGCTGTCAAGACCCCCAGATCCTTCCCCTGGCCGGCCGCGGGCGCCTGACCCTGGAGAGTGATCGGGACGCCTGGCTGCCTTCGCTCAACCTGCAGGGCTCAGGCGGATCGGAGGGGAACGCTGGGGCCGGGAAGCGCGTTGCAGGACTCGCTCAGCTTGGCTGCACCCGAAGCGCTGGGGTGGGGTTGGGGGAATGGAAACACCCCCTTTTCTTCCCCCGTCCAGCGAGGACTCCGGGCCCGCCAGCCACCCGAGGGTGGGAGCAGGCGCGCGCGCGCGCGGCGGGGAGCACCGGCCCGACCCGGCCGGGGCCTGTCACTTGGTGTCGCGGAGCGTGCGGCGGGGCGGGAGGGACGGGCGGGCCGGCGCGCGGGCGGCGGGGGGCCGGGAGGCGGCTGGCGGCCCGCGGGGATTAGCTGGGGCTGCAAGCCGCCACACGCGCGGGCTGCGCTCGGCGGGCAGAAACGGCGCCCCGGGCCGGCGCGCGGGGGAGGCGGGAGAGAGCGCGTGGGCGGGGCGGGCGGCCGAGGGAGACTGCCTTGGCCCCTGATTTGGGGGGCTCCTTGTGGCCCCAGTCTTGGGGGACTCCTTCTCCCGCCCCCCTCCCAGTCTGGGATCCTGGTGCCAAGGAAGAAGCCCTTAGTAGAGGAAGGGGCGCCTTGAAGCCTGGCTCCCCCCCAGAAGCCACAGTCCCTCCCAGCCCCAAGTGAAGTGCCTTATGAGGACCCCTCCTGGAGTGCTGAGAATTGGAGGTGACCCAAGGAGCCAGACCTCGGGCTTCCCACACTGTCCCCAAGCGGCAAAGAAGAGGGGGAAGACACCCAGAGAGGCCAATCTAGGTGGCAGGAACCCTTAGGCCTAAAACAGCAGACCAGGGAGATGGATGTGAGCAGAAGTGAGCAGCGTAAGCCCACCTTTGACTTCAGCCCAAATCACTTCAGGGCTTGTCAGGGTGGGCCCTGGGGTCATTCAGAAATGGGGTGCAACTTCTCTGAGCTGTGCGGGGTGAGATGGTAAGTCGTTGGAGAGTGGGTTGGAAGGCAGGCAGGCCTGTTGAGCCTGAGCCTCCCTGCCCAGGTACCCACACTCCCAGTGTCTCTGTTTCAGAGGGGAGTTGGGGGAAGGTGGGTGCAGGAGGGATGACATAGAACCTAGTGATGCACCCCAAGGGTTTCTGCAGATGTGACCATGGTTTACCTTGCCGGTGGGGAAGGCAAACCTTGCTGGGATCACTTAGCACAGTCCCCAAGCTCTCTTAGTGCTGATGCTGGGTACTCTCAAGGCCTCTGCATCCTAGATGTGGCTTGCTAATAACAGGCTACATTGAAGCAGGTGACCAACATGGGTGTTTCCTGGGCCAGAGGTAGGTGGTGCCCCGGTTGAGGTGCACTAAGCTAAGCACAGAACCTGCCACACACCCCATCCCCACCCCCTGCAGCAGCCACATCCAATCCATTTTCCCGTGCCCCTTGCCTGGTGGTGTGCCTGGCAGGTGGGGAAGTGGGTGGCTGGAGGGGCAGGAGGCCGCAGGGGCCAGCAGCAGCTACCTCTGCTGAAGATGGGATTCTCGTAGGGGATCTTGCTGCGCGTCTCGAGACTGGAGCAGTTCCAGCGCTGGTCCCGGAACTGGTGCTGGCACTCGTGGATGCCAATCTGGATGCCCTGGATGGCCGAGGCAGCCACATCCGGGTGGCGCACGCACACCTCCATCTGCCGCCGGCTCAGGCCGGGCAGCGTCAAGCACACCGTGTTGGCGTTGAGCACGGGTTCAGGGGGCAGACGGAGGCCCAGGATGTCGTTGGGTGCCGACCTGCGGGCATGTGAGGTGGGGTGGGTGAGGCATATGCACTGCTGGGTCCTCAGAGGTTAGGCCCATCAGTAGCCCCCTAAAGTATCTGCTTTTCCTGATCTCACTATCAACTTCTCCAACACACACAGGCACGCATGCGCCCACACAGGTCCGCTAGGCCTCTGCACACAGTGGTAGCTCATTAGCACCTCTATGGCACACAGGGTCCACCAAGACCCCTTGGCCAAGGTCTGTTTCAAGCCATCAGCTCCCCGCAGACACACTTGTGCACACAGAGTGGTGGACACACAGCCCCAGCCCCAGCCTCAGCAGCCACGTGGGCCCGCCGTGATAGGTGTAGACACACCAGCCGTCAGACACTTACAGGTACCCTGTATTTGTCTTAACACGCATGGACCCAGACGCTCTCACACTCACGCACACAAACACACCAACGCTGCTGGTTACAGCTGCTAGCCAGCTCTCTCCCAGACCTCACTTAGGCTCCCCACTCCCCTCCAGGTACTCCCTGCCCCCTCCTGCCATGGGGGGCGGGGAGGCCTTAAAGATGGAGGACTGTGGTCACTATGCGCTTTCCCCTGGGGCCAGGTGTCTGCGCACTTTCTTCAAGGCGCCCAGGTGGCCGCTGCTCCCTCCACATTCACCTCCACTCCAGGCTGCCAGCTCTCTCCCCTGGGCATTGCCCTGCCTTCCAGGACTGCCCAGTTTCGTTACCGCCTAACTCCCTCCCAGGAGGGAGCGCCTGAGGGTCTGTTCTTGGGCATCAGTCCTTCCCTGTGACTCTGTCCCTCCCTCCCTCCCCATCCCAGGTCCCCCTAGTCCCAGCAGAAGAAGCAGAAGTCCCAGCGCGTGCCCCGGGGGTCCCAGCGGCTCCCAGAGGGCGGAGCGTAAAGTGTGGGCTCACCTGGGCACTGCAGCAGCCAGCAGCAGAAGGAAGAACAGGAGCGCCCAAAGCGTGGGCCGCGGCTGGGGCCGGGGTCGGAGCCGCAGCCAGGGGCGAGGGTGGGCGCTGCCCATGGCGCGCGGGCCGCGACGGGTGGGGAATGGGGGGGGGGCTCACAGTCCGGTGGGACTGGCAAGCCCGGGGCGGCGGCGCATGATCGGCTGGGGGGGTCGGGGTGGCTGCGACACGCGGCTCCGACTCGGGTCACGGCTCCGGGAGCAGACGGCGCCCGCCTCCCCGCTCCATGGGGCAGCGCCCCCGGGCACCGCCCTCGGGGGGTGGGGTGGGGAGCGGGCGAACCGGGCACCTCCTGGCACAGGGGTCCGGGGAATTTCCCAAGGCCGCCCCCTCCTGAGACAACTCCTGGGTGCCTCTCGAGGGTAAAGGGGGGCCCCGGAGGTGCAGCGGGCCCGGGGTGGGGGGGGCTCGAGACGCAGTGGGGGTGTGTGCCGGGAAGCCCTCCCTTCCCTGCGCTGCGCTGGGAGCCTGTGCTTCCGAGGGCGTGCGAGACGGGCGAGGGGGGGTGGCGCTGTCTGTACCCGTGCTAGGTCTCACACGCCCGGAAAGCGAGTGACTGTCCCGGCTTGGGGAGCTCCGCCGCCTCCCTTTTCCTCCACCCCCCCCCCCATTTGGTGTCTCAGGGCTCTACTCCACGTGACGTCATGACAGGGGTGTGGAGGCGTGTACGCTCCGGACTGGGTGGGAGCGGCTGTGGCAAGGGCACGAAGAAGGTAGGAGAGGCAAGGGGGCCACGGGAGGAAAGGAGAGAAGGTGGGGGGGGTGAGATATGTGAATCTAGCTGGGCACATGTAGGCGGGGCACCTCCACCCCAACACACACACACACACACACACACACACACACACACACACACACACACACCTGCAGGGGAGGCCAGGGACACTCCCCTGTCTTGTGAAGAAACAGATATGGGGTCCAGCAAAGAGCCTCTGGCTCTCTCTGGTCTTTGCTGTGGGGCCTTCAGCAGGTGCCTCCTGCTTAAAGAGCCAGCTGTGCCCCTTGTGCAGTGAGGTTAAGGAGACTCCAGTAGCCAGGGAGTTACTGAAGGCCCAAGTGCCCCGACTATGAGGGTAAAGCTTGCTGGGAAGCTGGGCACCCTAGGGCAGCCCTCCTGGGATGAGTGAAGGGCATCCTACAGGAGGGTTTTGAGGTCATCTTACTTTAGCCCCTTTTATTTCTCACACACACACACACACACAAAATTGAGGGATACACAAGAGGGCCACCACTGACTGAAGGTCGGACGTAGGGTACCACTGGCCTGTGCCCATGGGTGTTCTGAGTCCTACCCTGGCTCTGCTGGTTGGGGAGAAGGGCTGTAAGGTGCTCAGCCCTAGTAGAGAGTTGAGAGTCTGAGAACCAACGGATGGGGACAAGGGGATCTGGCTGGCTTCGGATTGTGGTTTTAACCTGGGTGCTAAGAGCAAATCCTAGTCTGCAGGGGCCTCAGCATTCCCCTCTGGAAAATGGGCACATGCCTGTGACACTGAGGCGGCACACACATCCCTCACTCCTCTCTTTCAGAAGAGTGTCTCTGTGGTGCCTCTGGGCTCAGAAACAAAAGGGGCCCATCCCTGGAATCGCCTATTCCCAGGGAGCTGGGGAAGAGGGGCAGGACCTTCCCTGTCCCCAGACTGTAAGGTGGGGGGAAAGGGGTGCTGCTGGCTGATGGCATAGCCCCCCCACACCCTCTTTCCTTCCCCCATCTCCACCCGGACAGCCACCGCAGCTGTCAGGAATTAAGGGCTTGAGGCTGCTGGAGGTGGGGGTGGGGCAGTGGGGGGAGAGCAGTCGGGCTGGACAGCAGGGAAACAGCCGGAGGCAGGAAGCTGCCTGCCTGCGTCAGCCGCCAGCCAGAGCCTTGGGTGACCCCAGCCACCCCGGCCCTCCCCACTCGCTTTCTCCGCTGTGCGCAAGAAAGCGGGCAACACGGAGTAGGGGTCAGACGTAGTATGTAGTTCAGGTGTGAGGATGGGGGGAGAGGCAGCCGCTGGGTCCCAGGGATGGAGAGGGCACTGACAGGCTCCCCACTGGCTTGGGGGGAAACTGAGGCTTAGCCCCCAACACCAGAAGTGGGTTCCCACTCAGGTTCAAGGGGGTCTCCTCTGCTCCCCGCCCTAGGGCTCGCTCACATGCAGGGGTTCCCACACCGGCAAGATCACATGGATGCCCTGGGGTAAGCTTGCAGTGGGAAATGCCGATTCCAGGCTCTGCACAGCTGAATCAGCCTTTCCGGAACAAGGCCTGGGAGTCTACATTTGCAGCCAGTCAGTGCAGCCCAGTGCTACTGGCACTCTGTGAAAAGCTATGGGCGTGCTGGGGTAACTGGCAGCTTCCTCCACAGGGAGGATTCTCTGCTCCTCATGTCCACTCTGATGAGATACAAAAGGGGGTCAGGAAGGGACCCCCCCAAAAGCCCAGGACGCAAGTGGTGATTCTGCACACTGGCCCTCCCTGTATTGTATGGGCCTCCGAGCACCCCAGCCTGGGACCCCTCCACCACTGGCCTCAGTCAGTGGAAGGGGAAGGGGCTGGACACAGGCATTGGATGGCATTGAGAATGAGCATCTGCAGCTGCAGTGTCAGCCCCCTAGGACTCAGGCCAGCACCAAGCCCCTATCAGCAGCCCCCAGCCCCACCCTGGTCCCGCCCTGGGCCCTGGCCTTCAGCCCAGCCCCAGCCCCCACAGCCGCTCCAGACCACAATTACAGGGGCCACTGGGGCTGAGTTGGTGGGGGCGGGGGAGGGGGACAGCAGCAAGCTTGAAAGGCAGTTTGGAGAATGGTTCCAGCTGTGGCAGCTCTGGAGGTCACAGGGGAGAGGGCCAGAGGAGACACTAGGGTGAGAACAGGTGGGACCCTCATGGCTCAGTTTTGTCCAGGCAAGATCCTGATGCTCAATGGGCGGGGGGGGGGGGTGCTTGGTGCAGAAGAGGGGGAAGGAGTCCCTGGCCAATAAGGGGGCTCCTGGCACTGCTGTGCAGGTGTTGGGATCAGCAGCCCTCAACCAGGTGAGGGCAACTGCTTGCTGCCCCAGGCTTCCCAAATGCCTGCTGCGCATTGGGTGCTTGAGAGGCAGGCCTCCTTCCCCATTTGCCTGCTTGCCGCCTGCTGTCCCTGAGGTGGTCATGCACACATCTGGATGCGTCTGTGCTCCGCCTCCATCTCCCCACTTCCACATGTCTCCTGCCACTCAGCCAGTGGGGAAGCTCAATGGCTCAGACTGTGCTTGGGGCTAAGCAGCTGGGCACAGGGAGAAGTGGTGGGGCCAGGGGTGGGGGGGACCCTGTGATTTTTTCCCACCCGCTCCCAAATAGCAGTGCCAGGGCCCAGAGCCATCATGGGCCATCAGTTTCCTGGGTTGTCATGGTCACCCCCTATACAGAAGGCGGCTCCTAGACCTCTGCAAGGCTTGACCACAGAAGCTATGCCTCCAGCATATGAGTAGCATTTTATAAGATGAACTTCACTCCCACCCTGGACCAAGAAGCTACTGGACATCCCAGACCGAGCACCAGAGAGGCTGACTGATTTGACCAAGGTCAAGCTCACAAACGAGGTTTTTCACTGCAGGCACTTCCCATGAGCTCCTTGTAGCCTGCCTGCTGGGGTAATGACCATGCCACTAGCCTCAGTTTCTCTGTCTGGCACCAGGCATCTCCCTACCCCATTTCGGCCCCACAGGACCTGGAAGTAGTGGAGATGAGTTGCTGGTATCTCTGTCTAGGCTGACCCAGAGGATCCAGAGCAGTCTGTCAGCTTGACCCAAGTTGCACAGTGGTCTCCTGGCTCCTTGGTTCCACCCTTTCCTACCCTCTGCTCACTCCTGACCCCAGATGTTAGCAGAGCCTGTGATGGGGAAGTTGGGCTCCATGCGCCCTCTGGTGGTCTCGTTGAAAAGTGCAGGTCATGGGCCCAGAGTGGTGGCCTTGCGGCTGAAGTCCTCACTTAGCACATCCAGGATCCAAAACGGGCTGCGGGTTCTAACCCTGGTGGCCCCGCTTTCCATCCAGCTCCTGCTTGTGGCATGGGAAAGCAGTCAAGGACGGCCCAAGGCCTTGGGACCTTGCACCACGTAGGAGAACCGGACGAAGCTCCTGGCTCCTGGATTTGGATGGGCTCAGCTCTGGCCGTCGTGCTGCTTGGGGAGTGAAACATCAGATGAAAGATCTTCCTCTCTGTCCCTCCTCCTCTCTGTGTATCTGACTTTCCAATTTAAAAAGTCTTAAAAAAAAAAAAAAAAAAAAGAAAAAAGTGCAGGTCACTTTGTAAAAATTTCCTCCCATAGGTGAAGAATCTAAAGGTAGGTTGGTGCTTATAAACCCTGCCTTCTAGAAGCTTCGCTTCTCTACTGTGTGACCCACAAATTCCACTTCCACTCTCCTCCTTGATGAGTTGCTGGGGCCTCCTTCGGCCTAGGGGCTCTGGGTCCAAATGGTCCATGGCCCTTCGTTGAAGCTCAGGTGTTACACTCCAAAGGAGCCAGGAGCAAGCAGGTGGAAAGCCCAGCTGCCCTGCCTTCCCCCTGCATCCTGCTGGGCACCTCCTCCCTGCCGTGATCCTTGAGGACTGTGCTAGGCCATAGGGTGGACGTAGGCTGGGAGGACGGATGGCCTGGAAGCCAGGCTTGGGGTCTGTCCTTTGAAGAGCTCTTCTCCCTCCCTGCCATATATGCCAACCCCCATCCCATTCCCTGTGCTTTGTGATTCTGGAGGCTGCTCTCCCAGTCATGCTAAGACATCATTCTGGCTCAGGGCTTGGCACATACCCAAGCTGAGCAAACCGGCATGGTTTTGTAGAAACAACTCTGCAATGAGGAGAGGAGACCAGTGTGCAAAGAGGCAGAGATTGGGCTAAATCCTCACCTTGCAAGTGCTGGCTTCCCATATGGGCGCCAATTCATGTCCCATCTCATTCAGCTCTCTGCTAACGGCCTCGGAAAGCAGTAGAGGATGAGTCAAACCTTTGGGACCCTGCACCTGTGTGGGAAATCTGGTTTTGGATCAGTTTGGCTCTGGCTGTTACAGCCATTTGGGGAGTAAACTAGTGGATAGAAGATTTTTGTCTCTCCTTCTCTGTAAATCTGATCTGTCTTTCCAATAATAAATAAATCTTTTTTAAAAAGACAGAGATTGTTGTTGGCAGGGGCGCAGTGGAGACCTGTGACATCATTTAGACCCTGGGTTCAACTGTGCCTGAATTGACACTTGACCCTGGGCCTCCTGGGTGGTTGTTCAGTTCCCTTACCCTAACCTGCCAGGTAAGTATCTCCACTAGAAGTCAGAGCTTGCCCACCAAGCTTCACGTCCTTATCTCCATGCTCATAGCCACTACCTTTATTAAGCAAACTATTATTGTGCCAATGCTGGGCTGAGTTTTTCCTCCCCATCCTCAAGGATGTCAGGTCTGTCTTATGCTCTGCATTTGTGTTTACAGACTTGTTTATTTATTTGAAAGGCAGAGGTGTAGGGAGGAAGAGGTAGAGGGAGGAAGAGACAGTGAGAGAACATCCATCTACTGATTCAGGCCCCAAATGCCCTATAAGAGCCACGTCTGAGACAGGTGGCAACCAGAAACCACAGCTCCATGTAGGTGTCTCCCATGGGTGGCATGGACTCAAGTACTTGATCTATCCTCTGCTGCTTCCCAGATACTAGCAGGAAGCTGAATCAGAAGTGGAACGGGGATGGGGGCAGTACTGGGTATATTGGGTGAAGCCACCACCATGTCAGTATCCAATTTGAGTGTCAGTTTTTGTCTGGCTGCTCCACTTCCCATCCAGCTCTCTGCTAATGTGCCTGGGAAAGCAGTGGGAGATGGCCCAGTTGTTTGGGTTCCTGCCACCCACGTGGGAGACCCAGATAAAGATCCTGACTCCCACCTGGCCCAGTGCTGGCTGTTGTGGTCATCTGGGAGAGTGAACCAGCAGATGGAAGATCTTTCTCTCTTTCTCTGAAAGCTGACTTTCAAAATAAATAAACCTTAAAAAGAAAAAGTGGAGCAGCCAGGACTCAAATTGGCCCTTTGATGTAGGATGTGAGTGTCCCAAGCAGTGATTTGAATCACTGTGACCCAAGGCCCACTCCAAGTGGTGCTTTTTCATACCTCAAAAGTAAACCCCACCCCCTCCAATCATGCTATAGAGGCAGGAAGCTGACTGTGCCATTCCTCGTCGCTTTGAGGGATTGTCCTATTTTGCCTCCCTTTGAGTGTGGGCTGACTCTGTGACCTGTTTCGACTGACAGTGGCAGTGATGCCTTGTCTCTGGAAAGCTGGAAGCCCAAACCCCCTCACAGGAACGGGAGCAGTCAGACATTCACCTCCATGTGGACAGAATGAGACCCATGGGACTCAGGTCCTGCAGCCTCCCGGGCCATCCAGCTCAGCCCAGCCCAGCCTAGCCCAGCCCAGCCCAACCCAGCCTAGGCTAAACCCTGGCCTAGCAGAACACAGCATGGGAATGACCCCAGCCCATGGGGAGCAGATGGACCAGCTGGCTGAGTTCAGACCAATTCCTGACTCAAATCATCCCTAGCATTATTATCTGGGGAATGTTTCTAAGGCAGCAGTGGATGGCCATAGCTAGGAGATACTCCCATTGTACAGGGGTGGCGGAAACTGAGGCTAGGCCAGCCCTACATTGTAAACCAAGCAGCAGCCCCAGTGTCAACTCGGAGGGGTCGAATCCAAAGCTCACTCCTTGGCCGGCTTCCCTGGGTGGGGAGGTGGTGGGTGATGGTGGTGGGGAAATTCCCCATTGCGGTTTGTGGATGCTGGCAGCAGGAGCTCTGAGTCCCAGGTCTGTGACTGTCCTCCCTGCCACCCTCCCCCTCATCCTCTCTGTGGGAAGACAGAGGCAGGAGCTTGGAGCTGTCTATGTTGCTCCACCTTTATCAGCAGCTTCCCATGAGGAACCATGAGGCTGGGGAGCCTCGGGGCAGCCTGGCCTTCTCTGTCAGTATGAACAGAAAAAAACTGCTGATCAAAAAATAAAGGCTGATCTCCACCTGCTGGAGGCCCAGGGGGAGGAGTGCTGCGCGGAGCGCACTTACCCTGAGCTGCTGGTCAACCTAAACCCATTACACAGCCCCTGGCTTCCCGCCGCCTCGCACAGAAGCTTTACAAGTACTTCAAGAAAGAGGTGAGGCAGAAGCAGGCTCTGCGCAGGGTGAAGGAGGTGCACAAGTTTGTCAACCAAGATGAGAAGGGGATCATGGTTTTGGCAGGAGACACGTTGCTCGTTGAGGTATACTGCCACCTCCCAGTTATGTGTGAGGACTGGAATCTACCTTATGTGTATATCCCCTGGAAGACAGACCTGGGTTCAGCTGCAGGTTCCAAGCACCCCACTTGAGTGATCATAGTCAAGCCCCACGAAGAATACCAGGAAGCCTACAATGAGGACCTGGAAGAGGTGCAGGCCCTGCCCTCCCCCGACTGAAGGACTTAGCAACCTGGGTACTACTGCACCTTCCTGCTGCCAGCTTGCCCTGAGCGGTGGAATCTTCCCAGGCAGCCCCACCAGCTGTGTGTGATGTAAGTGGAGCTGGTGCCCTCTCCATCAGGGCTGTTTAGTATTAAACTTAAATGGAGACAGTTCCAAGAGAGTGGGCTGGGGGAAGTAAATGCTTAGACTACAAAAGAGAAAGAAAAGAAAAACTGCTGGTGGTGGGCGAGCTGCTTCACTCCCATCCAGCTCCCTGCTAACACACCTGGGAAAGCAGCAGAGGATGGCCCATGATGGGTCTCTGCACCCATGTGGGAGACCCAGAAGAAGCTCCTGGTTCCAAGTTTTGGCCTGCTCCTGGCCTAGTCATTGTGTCCATTTGGGGACTGAACCAGTGGATGGCTCTCGCTGCCTCTCTGTAACTCTTCCCTTTCAATTAATCAATCAACAAATAAATAAATAATTTTTAAAAATCTTTTGATCCTATGTATTTGGTCGGCCCTGAAGTTTCTTTATTCTAAAGATTTATTTATTTTATTGGAAAGGTATATTTACAGAAAGAACAAGTGACAGAAAGAAAGATCTTCTGTCTACTGGTTCACTGCCCAACTAGCCACAACAGCTGGAGATGAGCTGATCCAAAGCCAGGAGCCAGGAGCTTCTTCTGGATCTCCCACACAGGTCCAGAATCCCAAAGTTCTGGGCCATCCTCTGCTGCTTTACTAGGCCACAGGCAGGGAGCTGGATGGGAAATGGAGCAGCTGGAACATGAAGCCGTGCCCACATGGAATGTTGGCACTTGCAAGGAGAGCACTTAGCCACTGAGCCATCACGCTGGGCAGGCCCTGAAGTTTTTAAGCTCCTAAACATCCAGAGAATGGCAAGTTGGAGGGTTGAGCCTTTTCCTGGGCCCCTCACTGTGCCTCTCAAGAGGAGTTGCTGGTCCTTTCCCTGCTTGCAGACCCAGGCACTCAGTGTGGACAGGACGGAGAAGGAGAACGCTAAGGGAGAGAGGCAGGGATTCCAGAAGAGCCCAGCCTGGAGGTGGTGTGAGAAGCTTGCTGACGGGTGCTAGCTCTGCCAAAGCCACCTCTCTCTCGTGTGCTGGGGCGGGGCCAGCAGGCCAAGCCCTCTCAACCCATGGGCCCAGCGCTGCTGCTTTAAATATCTTTATTGATGCTTAACTCATGCCCCTCTCCCCAACCCCGCCAGCGCCCCACCTGCTAGGGCTGGCCTTCCGGTTTCCATCTGGGGCTAAGGAGAAGGGGGCCGCCACAGTCTGACCCAGCAAGGCCCAGGATACCCTTTCAGAGTCAAGGAGTGAGGCGGGGAGGATACCCGGCTCCCCGGGTCCTGCGTGAGTGTGGGTACATCCAAGACCCAGGGCCTCATTGTTTCAAGAGGCCGGCCGCACCACGAGGACTTTTTTTTCCTTTTGGGGTCAGGGAGCGGCTTGACCGGGACAGCGCCCCCTGGCCAAGCGCAGAGGTGCGGCAGGTGCGCGGGAGGCAACTCCAGCACAGTCCGGATCAGAGGCAGAGGCTGAGTTCTTTGCGCACGCGGCAGCGGTGGCACTGCACCACGCAGCACCAGTGGAAGCGACACAGGCAGTTTTCCTCGAGCTGCACGCTCTCCTGACGGTGGCCGCGGCCGCAGCACAGCAGGTCGCAGCCGCTGAGGTCCGGGGCACTGCTGTTGCAGGCACGGCCGCGAGTGCCCGGCGAGCCGGTACGCCTGTTGGGGGCGCAGAAATCAGGCGAGTCGGCGGCGTAGAGGAGGTCGGCGCGGCCGGGTGGCTTGAGTGTGCGCACGGCGGGCAACAGGGCCTTGCCATCGTTGGTGCCCATGACTCTCGAGGCGCCATGGAAGCGCTCCAGCAGCCGCGCGCCTACCTCGCGGAACGGTGGCAGCTTCTGCCAGCAGGTGCGCAAGGCGCAGGAGCCCGACAGCCCGTGGCACTTGCACTCCGTACGCGTGTGGCTCCGCACGGCCTGCGGGGATCAGATGAGACAGAGCGAATGAAGACGCCGTAGAACTCGGCGGGGCGCAGTGGGGAGGGGGGACCGGGTTAGGGGGGCGGGGCAGGGTCATGGGGGAACAGCCATCCTGCCAGCCCGGCCTCCCCCAGACCCCAGGACCCCAGGGCGGGCTGAGCGGAGACAGAACCGCAGAACTAGCCGCCTGGGCGTCTGTGTCGGCCACCCCTCCCCAACCTTCCCGACAGATATGTGTGTCTGTCCGGATATTCGAGTGTGGGCCCCTTCCTCCCTGCCTGCCCCATTCCTCAGGTCCAAACCCTGGAGGACACAGGCTGTGGATGGGGACGTAGGGGAAGGAGGCTGGAGGTTGTCCCTAGAGCACCCAGGAACCGTGGCACAGGGTGCAAGAGAGTGCTGTAGCGAGGACAGAGCCTGCAAAGGAGGCAACTTGATCTTCAGACTAACGTGCGCTTTCTACTCCTTGGGGTGGTCCCTGCCTGCCACCTGTGCTTCTAGGGGACCCCTTCTTGCAAAGGAGGAGGGGACAGGAGGCCAGGGCTCTGGGTAGGTGACACCTGATCTGGAGTTGCCAGGCAGAATCACTCCCAGCTTTCCTGGCTTCAGTGTGACCCCCTGGTACCTGGTGACGGGGCAGGGGATGGGAGTAAGCAGCGATGGGCTCTAACCCTTTGCTCCTGTACCTGCCCGTGGGCATGTTCTAGCCTCTTTACAGGCCTCCCCCTGTCTTTGCTGTGCCAGACCCCATAGCTTAGCCCCAGTCTCCTCTCCCTGCCACCTTCCTGCCTCCCTCCCCTGCCCCGGCACAAACCCGTGCTTCAGCTGTCCTTTGTCACAGTTCCAGGGCCCCTCCCCCAGGGGCCCTCAGTCCTGTTCCCAGAGTGTCCTTGTCGTACCTTAACACTCAGCATCAAGCCCTCCCTGACCCCAAAGTGACCACTCCTTCCAGGCTGGCCACCTGCCCACGCGCCTCTGCCCCAGCTAGCCTTTGCGAACTCCGGTCCTCTGGGCCAGATTCACTAGCGTGCGCCCTCCAAGCACCATAGCCACCACCACCACCACCGCCGCCGCCCCCCTTCCCCGCCCAGCGCACTCCCCGCACGCACCAGGCGGCCCGCCTCATTGTTGTGTAGCTGCACCAGTGCGCGGATGTCCCCGCGCCCTCGCTTGTGCTGCGCGTCCATGAAGAGCCTCGATTTCTCGTCGCCGAAGTCCACATCATCGCCGCAGCCTCCCCACTCCCAGGCAGCGCTGGCGTCTGCCGGGCCCGCGGGGTTCGGGGGTCCCGGGGTGCCTGGAGGCGGCAGGCCGGAGGGTCGGGGCGGGGTCCGCCCGCGGGGAGCCTGGCAGCCACACTGCAGCAGCTCACCCATGGAGCAGGCCTGCGTGACTGCGTGACTGGCACCCGCCGCGGTAATCGCGAACACGAAGGCCGTTTCTCGGATATCTGCAGTTGCGGGGAGGGGCAGTCAGCGAGTGCTGGGGGGTGGAGGGGAGGAAGAGGATGCTGGCAGCTGGGAGGGGTGGAGAGTGCAGGGGGGCAGAAGGAAAAGGGAGGGCAGAAGGCTCCTGGATGGACAGGGAAGTGACACCCTGCCTCTCTCCAGACCAGATTTGCTCTCCTCCAGCTGCCACTTGCCGAAGAAAGCTGCCCACCCCCACCTTCACCCCCCATCCCCCCAACCCCACGCAGGTCCCAGGCGGGCGGCACACACTGACCCTGCTGCAGGATGCGCCCAAAGGCCTTGCTGTGACTGGAACAGTTCCAGCGGCGGAAGCGGAACTGGAACTGGCATTCTCGCACCCCAAGCCGGGCGCCCCGGGCTAACTCTGCCACCACTTCCGGCTCAGCCTGGCACAGCTCCGCCTGCCGCCCGGCCAGCCGCCGGGCCTTCCTGCAGATGCTGGTGGGGTCCATGACCAAGGGGCTGCCCACAGCCCTGGGAAGCAGAGAAGGGCAAGGGAGGGGTATAACTCAGCCAGGAGCTTAGAGAGAGAGGAGAGCCAGGCCAGGGCACATTCTTTGGCTAGGAGCTGGGACCTGCTTCCCCAGCCCAGCCCCCAAATGAGACTGAATCAGATTGTCCCTGTATCTCTTACTATTCCCACCCATGCCCCTCCTAACTATATTCCAGATGGAAAATTGCTACAGTAGGAGGCCTTCTGTGCATTCTTCCTTCAAAAATCCCTATGGCTGGTGTGCTGGCATATTAGGTTAAACCTATGCAAATGGGTGCCACCAATTCAAATCCTAGCCACTCCGCTTCTGTTCCAGCGCCCTGCTAAAGCACCTGGGAAAGCAGTACGAGATGGTCCAGGTGTGGGGGACCCTGCAACCATGTGGGACACCTGGAGGAAGCATCAGGCTCCTGACTTTGGATTGGCTCAGCTCCATTGCAGCCATTTGGGGAGTGAACCAGTAGATGGAAAAATCTCTCTCCCTCCTTTTCAAATAAATATGCATTTTTAAACCCCTATAGGAATTTAACAGAAGGTGAATGCAACTGGCATTAAGTAGGCCTAAGGTGAAAATCCTTTAGGTTGAGCCCAATGTAGAGATGCTAGATCACTTGGGAATGGCGTATCTTAGGAGTCCCACTCCCTCTCTGGCTCAAGCTTCTCCTGTAGCATGGCAGGGTTGTGCCTATATCTTTCTGATGAGTCCTCCCACCCTGATATAATTCCCTTGAACTTGGACAGCAGGAGAAAGGAGCTGGGGTTCAATTCCCCAAACACTGGAGGGATATAGGTAAGACCGGTCCTTCTCTGGCTCCAAGATTTGCTGAGTCAGGTCCTGTTGCAATGTCACAGATTGGCAGAGGTGGTCATTCGGTTTCCCTATACTGTACTCTTGATGGGAAAAGCAGTGAGGCATTTACAGCCAGGGGCAACCACTATCAGCAGACTGCTCAGCTCTGAGGATTGGGCTGTCCTGGAGGAGTGAGTGGGCAGGGCAACTTGAAGCTAAACTATTCCAAGCCAACCTCAGATCCCTTCTGCAGGGGACAGGAAAGATGCTGGGTGGGAGAAGGGCAGGAGAGAGAAATGTAGGGCAAGATGGCAGGTAAGTGCAAAAGGTTCAGATGGCGTCCTTCTTGGTTTTGCTTCAGCGCATATCTACCCCCACTGTCCCCATTTGTTCCACAAGAACAAGCTGCCCAGGCATGCTCTGGCTGCACAACAATGAGATGGAATGCTCTGGAATAGCAACAAAACGAATTCAGGTCTGAAGGCACAGCTCTCCACACTGGGGAGAGAGACGCTTGAAGATGTGTAGGCTCAGACACTCAAGGTCAGCTAACACACAAAGACACACACACACACAGGGTCACAGACACAGACAGACACACACACAGGGTCACAGACGCAGTGCTGGCATCACCCCCACTCAAGCAGCTATGGATCCAGACATCCTGAAGGAAAGACAGTCCAGATCTTCTTCCCAGCAGCTTTAGGGACTGCCTAGCCTCAGCCTGACCCTCTGAGAACTGATGGACAGAGCAGTGGGAAGTGGGTTTAGAGAAGGGGTTCACAATGGCCTAGGACCTTTGAGAGTTGACCTGCCTCTGTCTTTCCATCCATCCATCTCTAGGCCCCCTTCACCCACCTAGCCCACCTTGTTGTATAAAGGATTTGAGGCAGTTTCTGGCACAGCTGCACAGGTTTGGTCAACATAACCATGAACGCTGGAGCGTTAAGCCTATCTTACGCTGCAACGCTGCTTCTTCTCCCAGATCCATAGTTCTCCCCATGCTTATTATGAAAACGTGTTTGTTGTGAGACCTCTGTGTAGGAACATGAGACAACACATGTCTTTGAATGCATGAGTGAGCCACTTAGAGAGAAGACCCTCTCTCAAGTTCAGGCCCCTGTCCACCTGTCCTCTGGTGACTCCTCATTCATGTCCATGAGCAGCTGCTTTCCCACAAGGAGACAGGCAGGAGCTCCACTCTCAGCACCTGTGCACCTCAATTTTATCTGGGAGCCCGGGTATCCACCCACTCATCTCCCTCACCCTACTACTGCTGCCAAGTTTCCCAGTGCCGCCCCACTCCATCCTCTGCTAACCTCCCTACTTCCCTAAGGTTGGCTGGCCTCATCCTCCCAAGGTCACTCTGTCCCCACCCCTCTCCTCCTCTCTCCTTCTCCCTGCCACCCCCCAGAAAGCAGGGCAATGGTGGAAACCTCCTGACCTTGTCTGCTTCCCAGGAACTGGAGAGGAGTGGGCTCGTGGGGAGCAGAAAGGGCAGGTCCCTATGGGTGAGGGTATGCTGGTCCTTATGAGAGTTAAGCCTAGCCTGGGTCTGGCTTCCCAGGCTGGCTGGCTGTCTGGGAACCAGCCTTGTTTACAAAAACTGGTGGAGAGAAGGGATGGGCAATGGTAGCAGCGAGGATCCCAAGGGAGTAGCCAACCCGCCTGGCCTCTTGTCCTTGCTCCCATCCTAACTACATGGAAACAAAACTGTAGCAGGGGAGTGGCTGAGGCGGCTGGGGAAGGGAGGCATGCAGCCTCTCTTTGGGGCCCTGGTGTCCATGGGCTCTGAGTGAGCTGAGCCACTCCAGGGCAGCTTTCCTGTTGGGCCTTCAGAAAACCCAGATGTTTGCACAAAAGGTTCACCCACCTGCTCTAGAGCTAACCTCAAGGAATAACCCCTGTGTCTCCCCTCACCCTGCCCCCCTGGCCTGACCTCTACTTTCCTTCCTTCCTTTCTGCTCCTTTAGGGAATCAGCTCCTGGCCTGAGCTCAACAGGGTTAGAGGAGCCACGTGGGAGGAATTTGCTTGGTGGTGGTAAGGAGTGTAAGATACCTAGGGTCTCAGGTGCTAATCAGAGAGTCCTTCCCGGATAAAGTCAAGCTGAGCACAGCTCTTAAAGAATTGAGGATGCATGGGGCCACTTTGATGGCCCAATTGGCTAATCTTCCACCTGCAGGTGCCAGTGTGCAATACAGGTACCAAACCCTGGCTGCTCTACTTCCCATCCAATTCTGTTTTTAGCCTGGGAAACTTAGTAGAGAATGGACCAAAGCCTTGGGACCCTGTACCAATGTTGGAGACCTGAAAGAGGCTCCTGGCTCCTGACTCCTAGCTTCAGATTGGCAGTTTTAGCTGTTTCAGCCATTTGGGAAGTGAATCAGTGGATGTAACATCTTTCTCTCTGTCTCTCCTCTGCAAATCTGCCTTTCCAATTAAAATAAATAAATGCAAACGAGAAAGGAAAAGCCTCAGGACGGCTATTCTAACTAGCCCGGCCCACACCAAGATCTCCCTCCACTGGTCCATAGATGGTGGGACCAATATGAGGTGGCTTCAGGAACTGGCCAGTTCCTAGTGACCATGCTTGTAGACAAAACTCTGATGGCCCCACGGTTCTGGACTAACCCACATGTTGTTCTCTGGTTCAGAGACTCAAAGAGTTCAGGAGTTCATGCAGGGTGGCCCCATGGCTCATCCCCTAGGGGCCACTGTTGCGCACAGGTTAGTCAGTGAGAGGAGAGGTGACAACCCTCAGCCATTCAGTAGCGACAAGTTAGAGACAAAGGTAGTCAAAATGGAATAGCACTGGCTGGATATGGTGCATCAGGTATAGAAAGATCTCAGGTTGCTTCTTCTGCCCTTCTCCACCCTAGTGGGGCTATCTAGCTCTGAATCCATCCCTGACCACACCCCCTACACGTCTGGATGCAGAGCTATCCCCTTTGCATTTCTAAGTCACCAAGATCTTAGCCGGCATCTCTCCAAGCTCACATCAGGGTTCTCAGATCCAAGGGAGCAGGAGCACAGAATCGGAGCACCCACTGACTTGGGGCTGGAGCTGGCTTTGCCTTGGTTTGCCCTGGTATGCTGGTGAGTCCCCAGGCAGGTAGAGTCACCACGTAGCACTTGTTGAATGGACAATGAGACAGAAAGCCTTCTGCATCTCAATTTCCCAACTGGCAGGTGCAAAACATGCCCACCTGCTAGCCACTGAAACATTTTTGGTCTCCCTGGGATTCAGGCCCCCAATTCTATGCTTACTTCACATTCAGGATCCCTGCCTGTGCCACCAGCCCTGCCCAGGACCCCGAAACACCCTCTATCCCTTTCTCCTTCCCCAGCAACCACTGCAATGTGCTGTTGACCCCCCAGCATCACAGACCCTCTAGGATGTCCAGACTCCAGTCTACTGGGTCTCCTCCCTGGCCTCCCTCTTTCCCACTCCCCAACCCCCACTCTCAAGGTCCCTAACTGACCCCACCTCCCAAGAACCGGCAGAGGGAGCCCTGAGCCCTGGGGCTGTGGGTGGGGGCTGTACGGGGGTGGGGGAGGTGGGTGGCGGAGAAGGGGCAGAAAAATGCTGCCTGACGGCTGTTGAGGCTGCGGGCCTGTGCTCGCCCGCCTGTCCTGTCCTGCTCTGTCTAACTCCATAATTACTGCTCCCCCTCCCCCAGCCCCCACCCCAACCACCACATCAAAGTCAGTGATGCCCCAGCTCTGGCTCTATTAACTCCTGCCTCCCCACTGCCCACCAGCCCTCATCCCACCCCCACCTCTCCCCTACTCCATCCTATCACCTTCCCTGTGCCCCTTGTCACTCTTCTTGACACATGTCGCAACTGTTCCAAAGGACTTCCCAATGGTAGGGCCTCAGGAGGCAAAGCAATCGATAGCATGGTTGTCCACTGGACACCTGGAGGACATTTGTCAGATGCTTTCTAACTTCCTCCGTGGGGTGGGAGTGCCCACTCAAGCAAGGCATGGTAAATGTGGGGGAGGCCCTGGACCCTTTTGATGGGCCCCCGACCCCCACTGCACTAAAAAGCACTGCCAGTTTTCAGCTCCCAGCATTCTGATCTGAGTAGTATTGGGCAAGTCACCTCCTGTCCCTTGGACCTGGCTGTCTTCCTTGGCTCTGTGAGAATTTGGGGCCAGATGAGCTGTGATTCCTTTCTAGATCCACTATGAGGATGTAACAGCCAGCTCAGAGCTAGGGGAGCAGCTGTCTAGTGGGGAAGGTGAGGTCACACCTGGAGAGGGCTGACAGGGAACTACGGAGAGATCTCATCTCTGCAGCCTAGGGGACGCTCTCATGGTCCACAGTACCCTGGCCAGGCACCCTACTGTCAGCATGACCCGCTCCTCATTGCCTCCAGGGCTGCATTCCTCCATCTAAGTGAGCATTCTAGAGCTCCCTCCCCCCTCTCTGGGCCATGGGGAGAGGCTTCCCTGTGGCCTCCCCCCACCAGCTCCTGATTTAGGAGGGACTGTATGCCCAGGATGTATCACAGTGCCAGCACTCTGGAGGGCTCAGGGCATGCACTGGCCTGGATAGAAACAGCTTCCTTCTGCCCCTGCCATTTTCTGCTCACAGCCTCATTGTCTTCCTGCATGGGAAGCTGCCAAGCTGAGAGACCTGGGGGAGGGCTGTTGGGGGTTGGAGGGGGCAGAAGGATGGACACTCCACCCCATCCCATGCCCCTCGGACTTGGTGAGGGCCAGATCAGGGCCAGGGGCCACAGATAAAGGTGGCAACTGGCAAGTCTGGGTGTTGAGCAGCAGCTGGGGTCCCTCCCCACCCTCCTATGGGTTCAAACTGAGGTTGTCCCTGGACTCTGGGTGCTATCTGCTTTCCACAGGTGAGGGGCAAAAGGCAAACTGGGTTGGATGAGGGAAGGGATCTGGGGCTGTTCTTCCAGTGGAACAAGGGGCAGGGTTAGTTTTCTTCCTTGGAAATCTAAAACAGAGAAGAAGGAAGAGAGGAGAAGGGAGAGGGACTTGTCTGTTCTAGGATAATGAGTTCTTTTCTATGTCCCCAATGGAGATCAAGATGGGTCAGACACTGGGAAGGACTTCCTAGGGGAGTGGTGGGGAGCTGGAGGCTGGGAAGTCATGGCTTCTGGCTCTGTGTGCTTCCCTCTCCAGACAGGACTGTGAGGGCCCTATCGCAGGCTGTATGGCCTAGAGGCAGGGGACCCCATGACCTCCAGAGAGCCTGGCCAGGCTGCTGGAATCTGGAATCCTGTGATGCACAAAGATACAGTCACAGATGGGAGAGGCACTGACTGCAGGGGAGGGGAGGGGAATGGGGGGTGGGGTCGGGCAGAAAGGTGGGAGACCCTCCATGGGTGGGATGGGTAGGGGGATCCTTTCCTTATCAGGTCAGGGTCTGTCAGACAACTGAGTGTTCCTAGGCCCATGGAGGGCGACAAAAGGGGGCAAGTGAAATAGGAGTGGAAGCAAAGATCAAGGAATGAAGTGTCAAAAATAGCCACAGGCAAGCGAGAGGCCAGAGCAGGTGGGAGAGGCAAGACACATCTGAGTAAGGCGGTCAGCAGGCACCTTATCGCCCCAGCCGCTCTCTCTTCACCCTGCCAGCCCTGCAGCTGTGGCCATGAAGGTCTCTGTGTTCTCCCACACCTGCCCACCTCCCCTCCTCCCCCTACTCCCCCTACTCCTGGCTTCCCAGCTTCAGGGTCAGCCTCCAAGGGTCCAGGTCACTCTACTCCCCCACCCTCAGACTCCCTGCCTGGCATGGTTCCCATCCAGCCCCTCTGAAGAAAGGGACAGCCCCCAACCCCCAGGCAGACACAAGCTCCAAACAGGTAAGTCAGCCAGCTCCAAGCCACCCCACACCCCCCATCTCCACCACTTATCGTGTGTCTCAGGACCTCAGCCCCAAAAGCTCTGCTGGGAGGAGACAAGGGTTAGTTAGGTGAAGTGACTCCTTGCCTGGTTGCCCAGAACAAGGCATGCTGTGAGAGTGCAGAGACAGCAAAGAAATGGGGACACAGAGACAGGTCCATGGAGGAAGTGGCATCTTGACTGTAAGAATGATAACCAGGTGGACAGATGGAAAGAGGACAGACTGACCTCAGGCTCTCAGAGAGGACCAAGTTAGGAAAAAGGTGTGTTGGGGGGGGGACCAAGAGATCCCTTTACAAGGTCATGTTGGAACCCTGGATTTTTACATTGAAATTTTTATTAAAAAAAAAAAGATTCATTTGAAAGGCAGAGTTAGAGAGATCTTCCATCTGTTGGTTCACTACCCAGATGGCCACAAAGGCTAGGGCTGAACCAGGATGAAACCAGGAGCCAGGAGCTTCTTCCAGGTCTCTCACGTAGGTGCAGAGGCCCAATGATTTGGACTGTCTTCCACTGCTCTCCTAGGCACGTTAGCAAGAAGTTGAATCAAGTGGAGAAGCCAGGACTCAAACTGGCAGCCATATGGCATGCCGGTATTGCAGGCAGCAGCTTAACCCATTATACCACAATGCTGGCCCCTAAATTTATAAATGCATTTCCACCCCTGGGAAGCCTGGCCAAAAGAAGCTGGACCATGAAGACTACTTCCTAGTGTCTGGTCATGTTGTAAACGTCCTCTCCCAATCCTCCCAGCAGTAGGCCTGCCACGGAGGAAAAATAATTGTTTGAGACAAGGTGTGTGGAGACAGGGAAGGGAAGTGACTTGCCTAAGGTCTCAGATTTAATGGTGCACATCAGAGCTCAGATCTGCCTGTCAGAGCTGCTGCACCATTCTAGGGAGCCAGAGGGAAAGGACGCATGCCCCCTAGCCAGGACCAGGGTTGACCTCCAATTGCCCCTTTCCTGACATCCGCCCAAGGATGGCTTTGCCACCCCAGGGATAGTGGCCAGCAGCTAGCTCCCTGTGTGGGCATCTCACTCCTAGGCCGCCTGCCCCACCCCTCCTTCCAAACCCGGGGATAGAAGAGGAGGGGAGTGGAGGGTAGGAATCCAGCCAATGACGTGGCGCTATGCAAATAGACAGGCCCCTGCCTCCTTTGGATTGGCTAAGTCAGCCGCGTTGGTGGCCAAGTCCGGCCTTGCGCCGCTCCGAGCTATTCCGGGCGGGCGGGTGTTGGCGGCAGCGCAGGGGGAGCGTCGGCGGGATCGGGCTCCCGGAGGAGCGGGCAGTGCCTGCCGCCAGGGCACCCACGCCCGCCGCCGGGCCCCGGGCACCCACGCCCGCCGCTCGGATGTCAGCCTGAGCTAGCTCCAGGTGCGCAGGTCCGCTTGCATCCCTGAGCCGGCCTGCCCCTTGGTCCTCACATCTCCCAGGGGTGCCCGCACGTTTCGTTGGGCATCCGGCACCCCGCGCCATCCAAGAGCTCCGCGTCTGCAAGGGTCCTGCGCCTGGGTCACGAGGAAGTTGAAAAAGCCAGGCCCCGACTCAGTTTCCCCTTTCTCGCCACCACCCACTCTGCAGGGAACCCCGAGAAGGCGGCTGTTTTGTGGCTTCCCACCTTGCTGTCTTTCTCCCCCAAATCCATTCCCCTCCTGCGCCCCATCCCGGGGTCCTCTTTGTCGTCCGCTCCTTCCTGGGCACATCTGACCAAGGATCTTCTCCCTGCTTCCCTGCTGGCCGGGTTGTCTACCCACCGCCAATCCCCTGGTGAGCTGGCTTGAGCGAAGAATTGGTGGGGGGCCGGAGGAGAGGGGACACACCGGAGGAGGACACTCAAGAACAAGTGGACCGTCTAAAGTGGCACCTAGGAAGACTTCCCTTAGTAAAGGCCAGGGGGAGAACCCCCCGCGCTTCCCTCCCAACATCCCCTGGCCAAGCTGCCCCGCGGATGTGGGTGTGCCGCCTGCAGGTAGAGCGCTCTGGGGCTAGCGGAGCGCGGCGCGCGGCTCCCCCGAAGCGGCCCGGGACATACTCACCACCACAGTCCGCCGACGTGCGCCGGACACAGCAGCAGCAGCAGCAGCAACCCGAGTCGGGAGGGCGCGGGCGGCAGCATCGTGACCGCTCCACCGCCGGCGGGCGCGGGCAGGGGGCAAGGCTGCGGGCGGACCGGTGCGCGCGAGGCCCCGGGCGTCAGCGCGAGCGTGGCAACCCAGGCGGTGGCTGGGAGGTGATGGCTCCGGCGGCGGTGGTGGCTGCGGCAGCGGCGGCAGCGGCAGCGGGGGGGCCCATCCCGGGCGAGGAGGGCGCGGCGGAGGCGGAGAGCGGACGGGGCAGCCAGCGAGTGCCTGTGTCTCCCGCCGAGCTCGCTCGGGAGAAGAAATCAAAGCCGGGGGCGGTGGTGGGAGGGGAGCAGGGCCGGGGGCGGGGGGGTAGGGCAGGGGAGTTGTGGAGGGGGGTGGCAGTTGCGACAGTCAGGCGGCGGGACTCTGGGGAGGGAACCGTGCGCCCCGGGGCGGCAGGCGTGGAGGGGCGGGCGCGGGGTGCCGGGGCGGGCGCGGGGTGCCGGGGCGGGGCCCCCAGTGCGCGCTGCTGCCTTCGGGACGCGCCTGCCTTGCCTCGCCCCCTCACCTCGCCTCTCCCGGACTACCGCCCCCTGGTCTTGGGGAATCCGGGGCAAGGAGGGGCGGGGAAGAGGAGAGGTGGGTGGGGTGGAATGGGGTGTTGGGGGGAGGAAGAGGAGCTGAGGAATGGGGGCCGGGCTGGAAGGAAGACGTTTGACAGGTTTGTTGACTGTAAAGAGAGAAAACTTCCCAGGAATGAGGGAGTTTAGGGGGGTAGGGTGGGGTGGGGGTAATGGTGCGCTAGGAGATGCAAGCGTGGAGGGTGGGGGACGGCCTGGGGTGCTCCGCGGGAGGGTGTCGGACCCTGGAGGGCCGCCTCCACGCTGCCCACAACGTGGCCTGGAAAGAAGGGAGGACACCCTTGGCTTCAGCTCCCCAGTCGTCCCACCTCCTCAAGCCCAAGATCGCGGGGGCGGTGTGCGTGGGGGCGGGAGATGAGACCACGAGAGGAGCCGGTGGAGCTGGGGCGGGGGGGGGGGGCTGCGCTCCAGCGCGCGCATGTGTGAGCTGGCTCTACCTGCGGTGAAGCGGGGTCAGAGCTCGCTGCAGCCAGCAGGGCCTCGCGTGTGCGCGGGTTCCTCCCCCAGCTTGGTCTGGCCAGAAGGGGTGGGTGAGCCAGCTGCAGGTGAGATGGCATTTTATCTGATTCTCTAAGGCCACAAAAATGTCTTTGATGCCCTGGCCCCCTCCCCGTGGGGGCAGGGGGAGGACATCAAAGGCCCCCGTGGGGAGGAAGGACAGCTTCATTCATCACGCCCAGCACTGGCAGCTCCTCCGGCCCAGGGCAGATGCCCCCCTCCCCGCCGTCGTGCCCCAGAAGTGCCGAGGGACAGGTGGTGTGGGACATTCCAAACCAGGGGCCCCCATCTCCCTTCTCTCACCATCTGGAGCTGCCAGAACTCTTTTAAGACTCTTCTGGGGTCCAACAGGGGAGTAGCTGGAGGACCTACATTCACGTGGCAGAAACTTAAAGCACCCTAAGAAAAGCTATTGACCACTGGCGGGGGTGGGGGGTGTGCATCTGGAAGTGAGGCCTGAGGCCACTGTTAGAAAACACAGACCCCCCCCCCCCCGTGAATGGGGAAAGACAAAACCTTGAGGGACTCCCCCTCTCTGAGAGTGGGGACAAGTGGATTCATATGAAACTGGGGTTGTCCCCCCTACAGAGGAGACCACCAAAGAGTACAGATACCTGCCCCCAACGCCACCCCTCCCACTGACCCCTGGGAAGTAACAGCTCTTCTAGGACAGATGAGCAACCAGGGAAGAGAGGAGAAACGGGAAGAATTGGCCCAAGCCCTAGGTTTTGTGGCAGCCCCACCCCGGGGCCCTGGTGTCGGGGCAATGTCAGCTCATTCTTTGAACTGAGTACAGAGAGTTCTGCTGGAGGAGCTGAGGCACTCCAGAGAAGAGGAAGGGGTGTGGAGGAGGGGGGGAGCTGAGGGAGACAAGGAGGGGGCCTGCTCCCCTGGGGCTGCCTCCTTCCGGTGGAGCCTGCTGCAGCATCCCCAAACCACGCACAGCTCCCCGCACAAGTGACTCTCTGTGCCAGAGCAGTGACGACAGCCAGGTTGGGCAGGCACATAGCGAGGCCAGATGGTGACAAAACGGGCAGCTCCAGGGCTCCGGGGTTCCTGGAGGCTGCAGGTGGCCAATGACCACCCCCCTGGGAGCCACTTGCCTGGGTTCTGAACCCCCTTCCCCCTCACGCCCCCACCCTGCTACTGTTATTACAGAGTATGAAACCTTCTCCCTATCCTGCATTCTTCTCTGAGGCAAGAATTTTAATGTATTTGTCTTTGTCATCAGGGGACCCAGACTCCGGGACCGCCCTGCCTCTGCCTGAGCAGGGAGCGCCCCAAATCTAGTCCCCTCTGCCTCCAGACCCCCAGCATCTCTCCATTAGCACCCCTCCCCCTTGCCCTAGCCCTACCCCTCGCCTCCGCCTCCACCGCCCCCTCTCCGTGGGGTGGATAAAAATGATGTTATTGAAACAACAGAATTGGGAGCAGTGGCAGGGAGCAGGGATCAGTTCAGGAAACTGGGGCGTTTGCCAAGAGGCTTGCTCCCCCGCAGGCGGCCTTTCTGCCCCCACCCCCCCACCTTGCCTACAAACACACAGAGCTCGCCCCACCCCTCGTGCAGTGCTGACTCGCTAGATGCTGTGGGAGCAGCTTCAGCCTTGTCCCAAGCCCTGGCCTTCTTTGCAGGGTGCTTGTCTTGCAGGGGCCTCGGGCCAGGAGAGGGGTGTGGCAGGCAGGCTGGGCTTCCAGCCTGGACCCCCTACCCACTCCCCTTTGCGTGCCTCACATAGTGGTCGCCTGGCATCTGGGCAGAGCCAGGACAGTGGTTTTCTATCTTTATGCCCCCAAATGGCCAGGAGATGAGCTGTGAGGTTTCCACTCACCACCCACTACTGTCTTAAAAGCAAAGCTGGGCACTGGAAGATGCAGAGAACATTTGCACAACCCCTTTCCCCACACTCCCTCCCCGCTCCATGTACACAGCCCCCTCCCCCACACTCCCTCCTCCCACCCACTCCACAGACAACACAACGTCTGGGCACAGACTCACAGATGACCCATGCCAGACCCCCTCCCCTGCCTTAGATGATGCCATGTAACTTGCATTCAGTGCTACAGGCAGACACACAGGTGAGTTGGCTGGGGGGCTGAGATTGGCGCCTGTCTTGTCCACCCCATGTGTATGTACACGAGTGTGTGTGCATGCACACACACACCACCTCTGCATGTTCACAAGTGTCTGGAATGTAAAGACGGCGACCCAGAAACAGGCAGCCCACATGGGGCAGGCCAGCTGGGCCCCTCTCTCCAGCCCCCCTGCCCCAGCCTCCTCCACTGCTTCCCCCTTCCTGAGAAACATGTCAGCTCTGGCTCACAGGCCCTGCCGCCTGCAGCCGCCGAGAGACAGGGGAGGAGAGATCTGGGTGTCTGGCTGTGGAGCTGGAGGGGATGGCGGAGGGGGATCGCGCAGTTGGGGAGAGGCAGCTGGAGACAGATAACATCAGCTTCGCTGCAGGCCAAAGCAGAAGACTTCTCCAGCAAGTGAGCAAGCAAGCGTGCCTGCCGCCAGCCCGCCCATCTTTCTGGGTCTTTTCACATTCTCTCTCCTGAGTCCAGAGTTCGGTTTCCATTTGCGTCTGTCTCTAAATCACTTTCTCTGTTGTCTTTTTTTTTTCCCCCTCCCCTTCCTTTCTCAGAATGCCCGGAGCCACAGGCGCCCAGGAATTTGGGCGGGTGACCCTTCGTTCTCCATCACCTCCCCACTCTTTCCTGCCTTCTGCCTATCCTCCCTCCCCAGCCAGGGGACCTAACGCCTATCCCTCCAGGGAACTGAGCAGGGCTGGAGAATTCCTGAGAGTCCTGCGTTTCTGGGTCCCAGGAAGGCAGAGCAAGGAAAGGCCCCTAGGGTGATGAGGGCAGTGGGGGAGGAGATGGGGAAGGACAGCTCATTCCCTTTGCCCGGAGTGTCCCAGATAATTCTGCAGTTTCTAGCAGCCCACCTGAGGTCAGAACCTTCCCAGATTGAAGTCCTGATTCTTCGCAAACATCTCATCCCTACCTGCCAGGCCACATTCCCTCTGAGACTCCTGCATCTTCTCCAGGGATCCTCTATCCAGCTCAGCACGGAGCCCACCTGCCTCACACCCTCCCCGTCCCTCAACCTCAGTCCTGCTCCCAACGCATCATCCCCATTTGTCAAGCGAGGCAGAAAGCTGGGAGGAAAGGGGGGGAGTGTTTGAAAGATGGGGCGGGTGTGGGGGAGCAGCAAAGGCTGGCAAGAGGAGGGGCACTGCTAGTCTACCAGGGCTGGGCTGGAGGAAAGCCAAGGGATGTTGGTTTCCACTTAGCTCAGCTGGAGCCGAGGGGGAGTGGCCGCCCTGCAGTTTCTCCAGCCAGGCAGCCCAGGCTGGCCCAGCACTAACTACTATTGGATAGGCAGAAGGATCTGGCATGGTCTCAGCTTCCAGGGAGGGGCCGCTACCCTCAGCTTTGTTCTTCCCCAGATGATGCCGCTGGTCAGCTCTGAGTCCAGGTATCCAGTCTCTTTCCTGGCTGTGCTATCCTGAGCTGTGCTCTCACTGACTCTCTCTGACTCTCTCTCTCTCTCTCTCTCTCTCTCTCTCTCTCTCTCTCTCTCTCTCCCTCTCTCTCTCTGACTCTCTCTCTCTCTCTCTCTCTCTCTCCCTCTCTCTCTCTTCCTCTCTCCCTCTCTCTCTCCTCCCTGGGGCAACAGGCAGCAAACCTGTCATCAAACACCTGCTATGTACTGTGCCCCCAGCTAGATTGTAGGGAGACAGGGGTGGGCAAAGGCAGACCAAGCCTCCAGCTTCCTGGGGCTAACAGCCATCCATCATATCATTTCTCCCACAACAACAACACCCTGAAACCTTCACCTGTGTGGGGTGGCAGGAACAGTGGGAAAGGCATTTGGTAGAAATGAAGGATCTGAGATGGGGGGTCTGGCACTGTGGCGTAGCCAAGAAAACCTCTGCCTGCAGCACTGGCGTCTCTTACGAGCGTAGTTCCAGTCCCAGCTGCTGCACTTCCCATCTAGCTCCCTGCTAATGTGCAGAAGCAGTGGAGGATGGCCCAAGCGCTTGGGTTCCTGCATCCACGTGAGAGACCCAGAAGAAACTCTAGACTCCTGGCTTCAGCCTGGTCCAGCCCCTGCTCTTGCTACTATCTGCAGAGTGGAACAGCATATGAAACATTTTTGTCTCTCTATGTCCTCTCTGTCTCCCTCTCTCTTTATAATTCTGCCTTTCTAATACATAAAATAAATTTTCCAAATAAAAGTAAACTGGGGGGCCAGCATTGTGGCACAGTAGTGCCATCTGCAACATTGGCATCCCATATCAAGCTGCTTGCTGGTTCAAATCCCAGCTAGTCACCCCACTTCCAATCTAGCTTTCTCCTGATGTACGTGGGAAAGCAGCAGAAGATGGTTCAAGTGTTTCGGCCTTGCATCTATGTAGGAGACCCAGATGGAGTTCTAGGTTCATGGCTTCGACCTGGCCCAGCCCCAGCCATTGCTGCTATTTGTGAAGTGAAACAGCATATGGAAGATCTCTCAGTCTAATTCTCCCTCTGTCACTGTACTTTTCAACTAAACACAGAGATGAGAGAGAGAAAGAGAGAGAGAGAGAGAGAGAGAGAGAGAGAGAGAAAGAGGTGAAAAAGATTGGAGAGTCAGGCAGGGTGAGGCCTTACAGGCACAGAAGGGAATCACGTTTTCTCGCTTGGTTTCTAAAAAAGACTGGTTTATTTCTTTATTTGCCAAAGTTACAGAAAGATTTTGCATCTGCTGGGTTAGTCTCCAGATGGCTGCCATGGCCCCTGGGGCTTGGTGAGGCTAATACCAGCAGCCAGGAACTACAGCCAGGTCTCCCTCCTGGGTTCAGGGGTCCAAGTGCATGGCCCACCTTCTGCTGCTTTCCCAAGGGCATCGGCAGTGATCTGGCTCAGAAGCACAACAGCTGGCGCTTGAACCGGTCGGTGCTCATATGTGATGCCGGCAACACAGGCAGTGGCTTCACCAGCTGCACGACAGTGCCAGAGCCATTTTCTCATTTCAGAAGCATCTGGAACACTGGACAGGACAAATACATAGCAAAAGAGGAGGAAAAGAGACGGAAGGGAATCTCTGTACTAAAGAAGGCCTGATGCACATATAAAGAGAACAAAACAAAACAGGCAAAGCTGGATTACAGTGTTCAGGGCAGCACGACAACCTAAAGGACAGGTACCCTTGAGTTACCGTGAAGTTACATTTGAATAAATCCACCCCTCCTGAGTGGAGAGAATATCAAGTCAAAACTGTCTTGACTACACCTTCCCTACTCAGACCCAGCAGCCTGGGCCACCTTAAATGTGCTCAGGACACTAGCCTCAGTTTAGGGCATGGTCATGGAGGGAGAACCTGTTTCACAGCATGGTGCTGAGTGGCTCCTGTAATTTAGTTCTGTACAGAATGGGTGCGTGGGGACAGGAGACGCAGAGGGGCAGGGTAGGCATGACGGGTTGTAGAAACACAGATGGTAACACACCCTAATCGCTGGCTATCCCAGGGTGTCACAGGACCTCGCCCCCTCCCTACAGGCTGAAGGCAGAGACCATGGGGTGTTGGGCTCACTGCTGCCACCCAGCATCTTTCACAAGTACTTCACCCAACCTAGGGAAGACTTGATATTCAAAGTTCAGCCTGGAGCTTCGACTGGACACGTACCCACTTCTGCCCCCTGGGGAAGGCTGAAATTTGTAAGCTGAGCTCCAGAGAGATGCTGGCCATAAAAGGGGGCCATGCCTAAAAGGGGAATGGGGCAGAAAGCCAGTTCTACTTTGAGACACCCTAGGAGGGCTGTTCCTCTCATGGCAGTTCATTGTTGTAGGTGTTCCATTGTGCGTTTGTGTTATGTTCTTGTCTGATTTTCTCTCTTTTATTGCTGTCTGTGTGAGAGAGAGATTTTTCAATCACTGGTTCACTCTCCAAATGCCTGCACCAGCAGGGACTGGGTCCCAAGCTGAAGCAGAGCGGCCAGAACTCCATCAAGACCATCACCTGCTACCTCCTAGTGTGTGCATCAGCAGGAAACTGGAGCCAGGACGTACTCTGGCACCGGATGTGTGGGCAGACCCTCCAGGGTCTATCTTAACCGTCTGCCTCTCTGCACTCATTATTTAAGAACAAGAGGCTAAATTTTGAAAAGTAATAGGCCACCTGAGAAATTTCACGGGAACATTTGCTGACATGGTCAGTTGGATGTTTTGTAAAACTGGCTCAGGCCCAGATGTGGAGGAGAAAGGATCGCAGAGGATCTAGAGGGGAGGCAGGAAGACCAGCCAGGAGGCCCTGTGGCAGTGCAGGTGCAAAACAGGGTGGCCTTGGTGGGGTGACAGAGACTTGGGGATGGGTTGGGAATGGAGGTGAGCAGAAGGCAGGTGCTGGGATGCCTCCGTGTGTACAGGATGGCCACTAGCTGATGTCCTTCGCCTGGAGCACTGGAAGAGCCCCGGCAGCAGGAGGAGTTGAGGACATGAATGAAAGGTGTTTCGGAAGCAGTCAAGTGGAGCTGTCAAGCAGACAGTTGGATATATGGGTCTGGAGCAGTAAGGGGAGGCCTGGCCTGACTCATCTCCATGTAGGGTATAATTAAACCAAGATCGCCCAGGGGAGGGTGCGGATGGAGAGAAGGCTGATGAAGTACAGTCAGGAAATGCTGGGAAGAGGGTAGGGGGTGAGGAGACAGGGCAGAGGAGACAGGGGCGGGGCGGAGCAGTGGCTTCTTGGGAGCCCAGGAAAGAGCACTTGGAGATGAGCAAAGCCATCAGGTGTGGAGGGACCCAAGCTGGCAGATCACAAGAGGAAAACCACCGAATTCGCTAAACCTCAGGTTAATTTCTCCTAAGCACAAACATGATTCCACCATCCGTTGCCTGTCAAATTTCCATCATCCACTCATTCTTGCAAAATAAAATCCACACTGCCTGACCTTGTCGCAGTGTGGCTCCTGCCCTTATTCTCAACCTCAGCTCCCACCTGCTATTCTGGGAAGCTCCAGCCTTGAGGGGGCTCTGGGTCAGCCTCCAAGCCCTGGACTGCCTCCCTCCTGCGGCACTCTGTTCTCCCCTGACTCCCCAGCCAGTCCAGCTCCGCCCCCCTCCTCCAGCATCTCAAGGCCCGGGGCTGGAGGCAAAAGCCCTCAACTCCTGCCCTATTCCTGGAAAGCTCACAGCACTTGGAGCCCGTTGGACACCTACAGCATCCACAGTGGGCAGTGTTTATGTATTTTTCCTCCACTTGCTGGTGAGTACTGGGGAGAAAGCACACATGTGAACCCTGTCTAGCCAGAGGTGAATGCTTAGTAAACTTCGGTCCCACTGAACTTGTGAAAGTGCGGCAGGATAGAGCAGGGCAGGTGAGGGCACGGCCTCAGGTGGAAAATTGGAGCTACAGGGGGCTCACACTATTTCTTTGCTTCCTCTCTTCCGATGCATGAATCCCCCCCACCCCCACCCCCTGGCTTTCTCAGGGAGCCTAAGCACAGAGTCACAGCGCCATCTCCTGGCTTTATGGGACATTGCTCCCCAAGAGAAAACACTTTAAAGTTACCTCTCAGGTAAATGCTGGGAAGAGGGGGAAGGGGAGAGAAGGAAGGGGAACAGAAGAGAGAGCAGGAGAGAAGGGAAGGGGAGAAAAAAGAAGGGGAGGAGATGTACACCGAAACCTGGAACCAGGGAGTGAGACTAACAACATTTTAGAAGGTGCTGGCAGAAGTGCAAAAAAACCCTAGTATATTGAAGGTGCATCTAGGCGTTTCGTTTTTTTCTTTCTTTCTTTCTTTCCTTCCTTCTTTCTTTCTTTCTTTCTTTCTTTCTTCCTTTCTTTCTTTCTTTCTTTCTTTCTTTCTTTCTTTCTTTCTTTCTTAGATCTTAAAAAATTTTTATTGGAAAGTCACATATACAGATAGTAGGAGAGACAGAGAGGAAGGTCTTCCTTTTAATGATTTACTCTTCAAGTGGCCACACAGCCAGAGCTAAGCCGAATTGAAGCCAGGAGCCAGGAGCTTCTTTGGGTCTCCCATGCAGGTGCAGAGTCCCAAGGCTTTGGGCCGTCCTTGTCTGCTTTCCCAGGTCAGAAGCAGGGAGTTTAATGGGAAGTGGGGCCGCCGGGATTAGAACCAGCACCCATATAGGATCTGGTGCAAGCAAGGTAAGGACTTTAGCTGCTAGGCTACTGCGCCGGGACCCAGGCATTTCTTTTCTAAAGAACATGCCCAAGAAGTTTATTGCACACACTTGGCGGGATGTTGGCCTTGCTATCCAAAAGAAGTTATTCAAGAGAAAAAGCAAATCTGCTCTCTACATGAAAATATAAACATAAATGTATTTTCTATATCTGTGAGCTACAAATGTGAACCATGCCCAGTGACAGGTGAGTATGAATCAATCACGTGATAGAATACCGTGCAAGTGTTAAAACAGCCAACGTTGGGACCAGTATCGTGGTACTGCAGGATAAGCCACAGCCTATAATGCCAGCATCTCACATGGGCAATGATCAAAGTCTGCCCGCTCCACTTTTAGCATCTGGGAAAGCAGCCGGTTTGGCTCAAGTGCCATCCAGCTGGGAGACTGGAGAGAGTTCCTGGCTCCTGGCGTCAGCCATTTGGGGAATGGAGCAGAAGACGAAATCTTTTTCTGTCTCCCCCTCTCTTTCTCTGTAACTCTGCCTTTCAAGTAAATCGATACATCTTTTAACACACACACATACATGCACACACATAAAATGACCAATTCACATCACCTAGAAACAAGGGGCAATCACTATCAAATAACAGCAAGTAACCAAAAAGAGCACCTAGAATATTATTTTCACAATAAGCACTAAGAACTAGACACTGGGGCCAGCTCATGGTGAAGCAGAGCAAGTTTCTGTCTGTGGCACCAACATTCCTTACAGGTGTTGGTTTGAGTCCCAGCTGCTCCACTTCTTATCCAGCTCCCTGCTAATGTGCCCAGGAAGGCAGCAGAAGATGACCCGAGTCCTTGGGCACTTGGGCACTTGCACCCTTGTGGGAGACCTAGAAGCTCCTGGCTTTCCATTCTATCTACTAGGGAGTGACCCAGTAGGTAGAAAAATCTCTGTGTGTGTCTCCTCCTCCTCTCTCTTTAACTCTACCTTTCTAATAAATAATGCATCATTAAAGAAAGAAAGAAGTAGAAACTGAGCAGCCGTAAAGACCAGGGGAAGATTAAGCATCACAAGCAGCTGATGTCATTGACTCAACCAGTGATTCAGACCGTTACATCAGTGAAGAACTTGGAGCTTGTGTTTACTGTAGACACATCAGCTATTCAGTGCAAAGAAAGCAAGAAAGAGGGGGGTGAATTATGAGGCTCCAAAGCACCAGGGCTTGGGACAGGACTACAGGCCTTCTGCAAAACCTTTATCCAAAGCACTGCCTGCTCCCGGCACAAGGCCTGGCCCGGAGGCAAGTGGGGCCTGTGGAACCAACAGCAGGGCCATGGCTGGACCCCCACTTCACCCCACCCCATTCAGATTAACCCATGCGACCCACCTTAGTGTCGCCACCAAAAAACAAATGTAAGCCCAACTGGAGGAAAAGTCTTGGGCGAGCAAAGTATAGCTCACATTCTTGCATTCATCTCCAGACTCGTCTCATCAACAGCGGGTGCTCGCTGTGTCCTAGAAGTGGCTGCATCCCTGCAGAAGCAGGTGCTAAGGGGGAAGGCCGGAGGGTAGCTCCTGTGACAGGAAGGGGAAGAACGCAGGATGGAGTAGACCCAGGTTTGGCTGGGGCTCAGCGGGGGGTTGGCCCATGCTGTAAAAGCCAGGCTCCTGCAGCTCCACATGCTGTGTCCTGTGCAGCAGGTACAGGTCCAAGGGTGGAAACCCGCGCCACTGACCATGGTCTCCACACCTCGCTAGCAATTCTCCCCTTGTGGGCGGGGGTCTTGGCTAGAGACAACTTTGTGTTCACCATGACTCTTCTGGCAGATGAGGAAGCCGAAGCCAAGCTTGTGGTGCCCCAGCAGGTGCTACTGACTGCCTCAAATGATCCATGGGGGCCACTGGGTAACCCCCAGCAACAGCAATGTCACAGGCAAGGAGGACTCCTTTTTACCCATCCCTCCTCGCCCCATCTTTAAAAGTTACAACCCGATTTATTCCACCTGTTGGCGCCCTACAATAAGCATCTCTCTTCCCTCTCTAAAAGATTTATTTATTGGGAACAAGGCTGTGATGGTGTGAGTTCAGCCTGCAGTACCAGCATTCCGTGTGGGCACTAGTTTGAGTCCCAGCTGTTCCACTTCTGATCCAGCTCTCTGCTAATGTGCCTGGGAAGGCAGTAGAAGACGACTTGGGCCCCTGCATCATCATGAGAAATTCCATGGCCCAGCCAGCCATTGAGGCGATTTGGGAAGTAAACCAGCAGATGGCAAATCACTATCTCTCCCTTTTTTGTGTGTAACTGTCTTTCAAGTATATTAATAATAATGATAATAATAATAAATTAATAATAGCAACAGGCCTAGTGCTGTGGTGCAATAGACTAAACCCCACCCGTAGCATCAGCGTTCCATAATGGGAGCCTATTTGTGTTCTGATTGCTCTACCTCTGAGCTACTTGCCTGCCAATGCACCTGGAAAAACATGACAGGATGGCTCCAGCTCTTGGGTTCCCGCACGTATGTGGGAGGCCTGGAAGAAGCTCCTGGCTCCTGGTTTTGGATCAGTTCAGCTCTGGCCCTTGTGCCCCTTTGGGGAGTGAACCAGGAGATGGGCTCTCTCTCTCCTTTTCTCTCTATAAATCTGCCTGTCAAATAAAAAGAATAGGTAGATAGATAATATAGATAGATAATATACCTACCTCCCCCAGGGAACTGCATTCAAGCTGGGATCCTTACAGGGTGCTGGCACTGTAGGTGGCAGCTTAATCACCTTACACAATGATAGCCCCTAAACTTATCTTTGGATTCCATTTCCATGAGTTTTCAGAAGCATTTACATACTGCACCTTGCCCGTGCTTCCACAGCCCACCCCCACAGTCCCCATGTGACCATTGCCTGCCCCTCCTGTCCTGGGAGTCCTGTTCCCATTCCTTTACCATTGCTTTGCCTGGCTTTACTTTTAGTTTCAGAAGGCCATCACGATCTTATTTCTTGGCTTTGAAATTTGAGCACAGGGCCTGGTGCCCTGGCCTAGCAGCTAAAGTCCTCGCCTTGAACGCCAGGATCCCATATGGGTGGCCCCATTTCCCATCCAGCTCCCTGCTTGTGGCCTGGGAAAGCAGTCAGACGGCCCAAAGTCTTGGGACTCTGCACCCGTGTGGGAGACCTGGAAGAAGTTCCTGGCTTCTGGCTTCAGATAGGCCCAGCACCGGCCGTTGCGGTCACTTGGGGAGTGAATTATCGGACAGAAGATCTTTGTCTCTCCTCTTCTCTGTATATCTGACTTTTCAATAAAAATAAAATAAATCTTAAAAAAAAAAAAAAGAAAGAAAGAAATTTGACCACCGGCTCAGTCAGCTTAAGTAGTCACCCACTATGGAGCCTTGGGCAAGCAGCTTGGCTGTGGAGCCTCCATTTTCCCCCACCCTCCATCAGAATGTCAGCCCCTCCCCACCCCCAGGTGCTGGAGAGAGGTGGGGGTCAGTTCTGAATGAAGCTGGGTTCCCCCTTTGTGAGGAATGGTTACTTCCTTCCTTGGACAATTCCCAGTAAAGATCAAGTTTTCTTCCTCTAAATGAGGACAACAGGGGCACAACGACAATTCCCAGGATCTGGATAGCCATGGATCATCACCAGGGTGAGGAGGAAGCATTTCCTAAATTAAAAATAAAACCAAGAGCTGGCGTGTTGTGCAGAGGGTTAGGCTGCTGCTTGCAATGTGTGCATCTCACATTGGAACAAGGTCCCAGCTTCTGCTCCAGCTCCCTGCTACTGCTACCCGAGAAGCAGCAAAAGATGACCCAAGTGCTTGGAATCCTGCACCCACGTGAGAGACCCGGAAGAGGCTCCTGGCTCCCAACTTTGGATTGTCTTACTCTGACCATTACAGACACTTGGGAAGTGAACCAGAGAGAGGATGGAAGATCTTTCTCTCTGTCGCCTCTCTGTAGATCTGCCTTTCCAATAAAAACAAATAAATCTTTAACAATTTAAATTTTTTTTAAGAAGTGGAAGCATTTAAACATGATGTGATCAGTGGAACGAAGCTGTCTCAAAATATATGCAGGCACGTACAAATGAGAGTTTGGTAAAGGACCGTCTAAGCATCAAACTCACCCGTTCTCTGAGTAGAACAGTGAGGTGTCCCAGAGAGGTTCGGCAGGGCCCACTACGTGACCAGTCTCCTCTCCACAGGCCCTCTGCCTGACGAGCGCCCAGGCTCACGATCCTGTCTAGCATCTCCTGCAGCTTTCCTGTTCCTCTCCGAAGGCACAACGCGTAAATGGTGCTGCGGAAAGCGTCTGGCGGTCTGAGTTCTGATCCTAGGAGCTGGTTCGTCTCCTTGAGTAAGTCACGTTACCACTTGCTGCCTCTGTGTTCCCCTTTTCCCTAAGAGGGTGGAGAGTGGGAAGGCGCAAACCCTAAACCCCTGTGGGTCCCAGTCCTTGGAGTGTTGCAGTGAGCCCAAGCAGCCAGCAGAGGGCGCGCGGCCTTCAGGAGCCGAAATGAATCCTGTGGCGGGTGGACACGTGGGACTGAGTGACCTGCTCCTCCATAGGAGTTGAGTTTAGGGACAGGGGCAGCAGGGTGCAGGACGGTGTCCCAGGCCTGGTCCCTTTTTGTGGCATTGCAGACTAACCCAGATGTATATACAAATAACCTTGCCTTCTATACTTTCTTGTCCTTGGGGAATCCCATCATGGTGCAGGTATTGTTGGGTTGAAGTTGCCTCAAATGTGGCTTGGGTCACTCCCACCCCCCGATATTTATGTATTTGAAATGCAGAGGAGAAAGAGAGAGATCTTCCATTCATTTGTTCATTCCCCCAAATGCCCACAGTAGCCAAGCTACATCCAGGCCAAAGCAGAGCCAGGCATTCCCTCCAGGTCTCCCAAGTGGGTGGCAGGGATCCAGTTACTTGGGCCATCTTCCCCTGGGGTGTAGGCATATCAGCAGGGAGTTGTAACAGATGCAGAACACCCATGACTTGACCCAGGGTTCCAATATGGGATACCAGCATAGCAGGAGGCAACTTTTTTTTTTTTTTTTTAAGATTTATTTATTTTTATCACAAAGTCAGATATACAGAAAGGAGGAGAGACAGCGAGGAAGATCTTCCGTCCAATGATTCACTCCCCAAATGACCACAACGGCTGGTGTTCCACATCCTCTGGACCCGACTGTGCCCTTTGTCACCCTTCCTAATCCCTTGACACCTCTGTTGAGTAGATACTGTTGCTCCCATTTAGGAGTGAGGAAATCAAGATCCAAACTGCAGTTTGTTGAACATTCCCTAACAGGTGTGGCAGCATTCCCTGGTTGAACAGAGCAAATGTGCAGCCCAGGCCCCAGTGCAATGGGCATCTTCCCAAGGGCCCTCTGGGTAGATAGGGATGAACTTGAACCCTGAACTCTTCGATCTATATACCCAGAAGCTCTGGAAAAGAACTTGAACTTGGCCTGTTGTTAACATTTAAACAGGAGCAGCTGGTATTTTCTGGAAGTCATACCATGGGGGTGGGGAGAGTAGAAGGATTAAAAGAGAAAGGAGTGGAAGAGAAAGGACCCCTGAAACAAAGTCAGAGTCCAATAGAGGGTGGAGCACTAGACGTGTGAAGGAGAAGAGAATCCTCAAGGGGGCAGGAGGGTGACTGGTTTGTCATCCAGTCCCCTCTCCCTGACCCAGGTGCCCGAGACTCTGGGACATAAAGGGCTGTGACATAGGGCTACCGCTGCCAGAGCAGTGGAGACTGGCAGTTCAGCTGGAACGGTGTGAGAAAAAGAGGCAGAAGCTCCTGAGGCCTTTGGTCAGAGGAGCAAGGAATGGCAGAGGCGGTAATGCAGAAGAAAGATGGCACCTGCAGAGGGTACTGTGACTCCCTGGGGAGAATAAAGCTTGTGAATCCAAGGGGCACACCAGTGAGCACCAGGGTTTCGGTAAATCCACTGCAAATGCTCCACTCTGGTTGGCCACAGGTTGAGCTACATTACCCAGGCAAGTGTGGTCTCTTTTGGACAATGTCCACTTGATTCTGAGTCAATATCTCCAACCTGAATAGAAGCTACTCTTGTTCTCCTTTGATCCACAAGAAATCAGAGGCTTAGAACCCACCAGGCTCACCTAGCAGGAAACATCTCATGCCCTGTCCTGGGTTGATTGGGAATGCAAGTGTAATGTGGAAGAGACCTAGTGGCAAGATTCATCTGTCTCACAGAGACCCTGGGTCTGCCACTGCTTGGCTGGCACTAAAACAAAGGGCGTGCACTTTAGCAGCCGTGGGCATGGCTGAAGGTATGAGTGCCATTCCATGGTGGGGTGGGTGAGTATGTGAAGATCATACATCTAGTCAGTTGAGCTTATGTTCTCAGCATCCTTTCCATTCCTGCTTATTTTGCACAGGCTGTGTGGCTAGGACAATTGGTCCCAGGCCAGACGAGTTCTGATGGTGAGTCCAATGTGACCCTCTTGCAGGGGTGTGAGCAGGGCCTGGAAAGGACCCACAGTGCCCAGAAGGCTTTAGAAAGAGGCTTCCTATTCTCAAAGAAAATGCAGGGGAAGACAGCCTGTTTTCTCCTGGGAATTGTGGGCCTAGATAAGGGAAGCAAGCTGCGGTTGGCATCCACACCTGCAAAGCTGGCACCAGCAGAAAGCAGAGCAGAGACATCAAGGGAAGTCATGTCAAAGTCCTTGTTACAGTGTCAAGAGGCCTGCCATGGTGGCCCAAGGCCTGCTGCAGTGGACCAGTACATGGCCAAATAGGTCAGCCAGGTGGTGGTGAGCTTGCTGGGACTTATAATTGTGATTCCCCTTGCTGGTGCAGCCTGCCTTTGAAGAAAGTGAATCCCAATTGATTCAGAAACTTTTCAAGCGTCCTGGTGACTGCTTCTAACCCGTAGTTCAATCCATCTACTGGGTTTTGCTTTCACCTCTTTTTCGTTTCTAGACATTCTAGTCCCTCCTCTTTTTTTTTTTTTTTCAAATTGGTTATGCCGCTTTACATTGTTTCCTATTTAGTCTAGACTTTTCCAAACTTGCCTGATTTCTCTCTCCCACGTGGTTGCTGGCTCCAGTCCTGCCAAGGAAGCGGGTCTGTCCCTGCTGCCTGTCTGTGCTCCTGGTGCTCACTGGTTCTTCATTGTGTGTGTACCCCCGTTACCTCCAACTACAAACTGCATAGTGCTGGAATCATCTGTGGCTCCAGCAGAAGCAAGCTTTCTCCAGGGAGTGTGGATGTTTGCTTCTGCCAGGCATGTGGGATCATTGTTGACTTGGTACCCCACTGATGTCAAAGTTAAGGTTGGACATTCCCTACACATTCCACAGAGGTGTGCTTCAACTGTAGACATGCTGCTGAGAGCTGCTCTGGGTTGTGATTCTTGTTTCCAGACTTGCTTTCCAAGAAAGCCTTCCTTTTTTTTTTTTTTTAAGGATTTATTTTTATTGGAAAGACAGATTTACGGAGAGAAGGAGAGAGAGAAAAATCTTCCATCCACTGTTTCAGTTCCCAAGTGGCCACAATGGCTGGAGTTGACCCACTCCAAAGCCAGAAGCCAGGAGTTTCTTTTAGGTCTCGCGTGCGGGTGCAGGGTCCCAAGGCTTTGGGCCGTCCTCCACTGCTTTCCCAGGCCACAAGCAGGGAGCTGGAAGAAAACTGGAGCAGCCAGGACATGAACCAGCAACCATATGGGATGCTGGTGCTCAGAGGTGAAGGGTTATCCAGCTGAGCCAACATGCCAGCCCCAAGGAAGCCTTTCTTAATGACCTTGGATCATGGCTGTCTTCTATGCCATTTCCACTCACTACTTTGGGACTCCCATAGATTTACTCAAATTATTTTTTCTTTTATAATTTTCATTTATTTGAAAGGTGGAAAAACATCTTCAATGAAACTTTCCAGTTGCTGCTTCATTTCTCAAATGCCTGCCACAAGCACAGGGCTGTGCCATGTCAAAGCCGAGAGCCTAGAACTCCATCCAGGTCTCTCAAATGGGTGGCAGGGCGCAAGGACTTGGGGCTTCCCCTCCTGTCATCCCAGCTGCATTAGGAGGGAACTGGACAGGAAACAGAGCTGGGACTCAAACCTGGGCACTCTGATTTGAGAAGTGGCCTTCTCAAACTGTGTCTTAACTGCTAATCAAAATGCTCACCTTTCTCCTTCCTTTCTTGTAAAATTTATTTACTTTTACTGGAAAGGCAGATTTACAGAGAGGAGAGACAGCAAGAAAGATCTTCCATCTGTTGGTTCACTCCGCAAGTGGCCACAACAATCAGAGCTGAGCCGATTCAAAGCAAGGAGCCAGGAGATTCTTTCAGGTCTCCCATGCAGGTGCAGGGTCACAAGGCTTTGGGTCATCCTCCATTGCTTTCCCAGGCCACAAGCAGGGAACTGGATGGGAAATGCAGCAGCCAGGCCATATGGGATCCTGGTGCTTGCAAAGGGAGGATTTAGCCACTGAGCCATCCTGCCAAACACCCTCCTTGATTTTTCTAATGCAGCTGTTTTCTCAAAACTTTGTTGAGACTGAGTAACTCCCCAGAAGCCTTTGCAATCAGCCTACTTTTATGTTAATTTCAGTATCAATGAAAACTTGGTCAGCTGCAGGTGGCAGAAGACTCAATCCTAATTGTATTAAGCAAAATTCTGTGGGTTTGTATACCTGAGAAACCCAGTGGGAGGCCTTCAGATGCAGTGTGATCCAGGGCTACAAAGACTGTCCCAGGACTGGCCTTTTTTTTTTTTTTTTTTTTCCACTCTTCTTTTCCCTCTGTTTTGGCTCTGGTTACCCACTCTGTGTGGTAACCACTAGCCCCTCCACATCTACCTATACCCTCACAGCTCCGGCAGGAGTGGAAAAGAGTTCCTGGTAACTCCAACAGATGGCAGACATCTCAGAACCTGCCAGAGTGGACTGATTCCACCAGTGCCCCATTCCTTGTCCCCAGGGGCATTTGCTGTGTGCTGCTTGGTTCAGTCTGACCTGCAGGGATACTTCCATGGCACCAAAGAGCCCCTTCGCAAACCACATGCTCTGAGCCTGGGGGACTTGTGGTTTCCCCTAGAAGCTTGCCCAGGGAGGAGCTACCGTCCTGGGGTGAGCAGAAGCGCTCTCAGCAGGGATCACGTCACCTCCCCTTCCTTTCATCGCCCCCCAAAGCCCACAGCGGAAGATAGTGGAGCAGGACCTGGGGTCAGACAAAGATGCATGGACCAGATGTGTGTTCTGTCCCGGTCTTGAAATGCTAGCGCAGATGCTGTCCTGTGTGGCTGCACACAGAAGGGACAGCAGCCGGAGTGTGAGGGTGGCAGACCCGAAGACTACGCTCAGCCCACCCCCGCTCCTCTGGCACCCGAGACCCACCCTGAGATCCCTCAGGACCGCGTCTTATCCAGCCTCGGCAAGCTATTTTTCTCCATCTGCTATAAACATAACACGGACACAGGCTCCCCAGCCCCACGTCCTTAGGCAAATCAGGTCTCCGGAGGGCGGCAACCAAACTCACCCTGGGGTCAGGATGCAGGGTCTTGATTACACAGCCAGTCTGCGAGGGGAACCGAGACGAAAGTCTTCCAGAAATATGATCACCCAGGCCAGAAGCTAAACTCAATCACCGCAGGAGGATTGGTTACCCAGCCGAGGCCAAGAGCGTCTGCTGATTGGCTTTGCCAAAGGGGCTGGTTGGGGGCTGGGCTGATAGCAAGAATAGCAGGGGAATTCCAAGAACCGAAAGGTAGCACGGGGCAGAGCAGAGTCCTCCTCCTCAGAGCTGCAGTACTCACCGGGGGTCTCAGCGTGAAGCAAGCACCGCAGGCTGCCCCCAGCCTCGTCCCTGAACTTGACGGCAGTCTGCCTGCAGACCCTCGCAGCTAGAGCTGGAGTGACATGGGAGGCAGGTGGCAAGGTAATAATAATAGTAACCACTTACCGAGTATATACATATATAATTTTTTTTGTCTGACCCTGCGCTTTCCATAAAGCTGAGTGGTTAAGTTGTGGGCACTCACAGGCAGCCTGGGGTTAATTCTTGCTCCATCTAGCTTTGAGATTTTGCTCAAATTACTGACACTATTTATTACCTTGATCTTCTCATCTGTAAAGCTGTAATAATAAACACATTTATCTCATAGGGTTGCCAGGCATGGCATGGAACACGAGCACGTACCATGTGGGCCAGCACCTGGTAAACATAAGGGGTGCATACATGTGAAGGGCCATCATCTCCATGTGGAATTTCTAATCCTACTCTGATTGTGCAAAACGATGAAATGAAGAGGGAGTTTTGGCTGCTGGTGCAAAAGCTTAAAATTAGAACAGAAGTTGATTTCTCTGAAACCTAAAGTTTGGATGGGCAAACCAGGAGGACAAGGTTTGAATGGACCCCCTTCCCAAAGTTCTCCTATTGAAAGACTTGTCTCCAAAGCCACAATATTGGGGGACTCTTTCAGAGGTGACTGAGGTATGAGTCTCTCTGTCCTCACAAATGGGCTAAAGTGGGCTCGGTGTGGTGGGTCAACTGGTTAATCCTCCTTTGCAAGCACCAGGATCCCATATGGTTGCCAGTTCATATCCCGGCTACTCCATTTCAAATCCAGCTTCCTTCTTGTGTCCTGGGAAAGCAGTGGAGGATGGCCCAAAGCCCTCCTTAGGATCCATGTGGGAGACCCAGAAGAAACTCCTGGCTTCTGGCTTCTACCTGGCCCAGCCTTGACCATTGTGGCCATTTGAGAAGTGAACCAGCAGATAGAAGATTTTTCCCTCTGTAAAGATAGAAGATTTTTCTCCTTTCTGTAAATCTGCATTTCCAGTAAAAATAAATAAATCTTAAAAAAATGGATCAAAGTTACTCTTTGAGGCAGGTGCATTATAGCAGAAGCAGATTCAAGAAATGGAGCATTTCACCCAGCTGCTGTCTGGCCCATATTCTGCAGTGGGAGGACCTGGGTTTCAACCACGGGTACTGTCTGGACTCCTGTTTCCTGTTCATGCGGGCTCCGGGAGGCTCTGGTCCCAGCTCAGCAGGTGGGGCTCCTGTTACCCAGGCAGGAGATCCCAACTAAGTTCCTGGCCCTGGGCACTGTGGGCATTTGTGGGCATGAACTGGTGGATGAGTTCACCTTGCCCGTGTCTCTCTGTGTCTCAAATTTGGGGGAAAAAATTGAATTGGGCTGTCTTGTATGTTTTTGCCTGCTCTCCCCCACATGTGGGGTTTGCTGTTCCAGCTAACGCCTTGGGAAGACACAGCAAAGAGGGCCTCACCAGATACAGCTCTCGGCCATGACTTCTTCAGCCTCCAGAAGTACAAATTAAGTTCCTGTTCCTTCTGTGTTCTCTAGCCCAGGGTTTTCTGTCACAGGTGGGCAGACCAGCCCAGGACTGGGAGACACTATCCCTTTAACCTGAATCTTCCACTGCAGCATCCAAACAGCTGCCCCAGCTCTGGCTACCACATCACAATTCTAGTCAGACTGAACAAGGGGTCCCAATATCCCATATGAGAACCCGTTCCAGGTCCAGCTGCTCCACTTCCAGTCAAGCTCCCTGCTAATGTACCAGAGAAGCAGCAGAAAATGGTCCAGGTCTTTGTGTCCCTGCCACCCACATGCAAGACCCAGATGGCGTTCTAGCCTCTTGGCCCTGCTCCAGCTCAGTGCCAGCCATTGTAGCCACTGTGGAAGTGAACCAGCAGATGGAAGATCTCTCTTACTCCCTCTCTTCTTCTCTTTCTGCTATTCTGCCTTTCAAGTAAATAAATCTTAAAAAAAAAAAGAAAGAAAGAAAGAAAAGCAACCTTCTAAGTGTCATGTGGCATTGCTGTTCAGATCTCATGGGTCACACTTAGTCACATGGCCATTATCACCTTCAAAGAAAACTTAGACCTAAACCCTTACCCCTTACCCCCCGCCAACTCCACAGGGGCACACCCAGAAACTCTGGAAAGGGGAGTAAATTAGGACTGTGACAGGTGTAGTGCCCAAGCCCAGAGGCTGGTGTCTGTGCAGGATGGGCAGTTCTGGGGAGCAATGGACTTATGGCAGGTGGTCTGTCCCTCCACTCCCCACCAACAGCTGTTCTCACTCATTGCCTTGGCTGCCCCCACCCCTACAGCTCAGCCCCCTGCACTGAGAGTGCAATCTCCCCATCCACTCTCCAGTGTAGCTTCTGGCCTTGTCTCTCAGGACAAAATTGCCCCTCACCCACCACCTGCAGAGGCTGCACCATGAGCACATGCTTCCTGCCAGCACAGGCTGGGGGAGAGGAAGTGGGGCAACGGTGACCAGAGAGGGTGCTAAGCCAGACTTTGCCTGAGGGTTAGGGTTTCTCTGCCAACACAGTGCTCTCCCCAGTCCTAGACCATCCTGACCAGCTCCATGGTGAGGACCTTCAGGTTCCCATAAACCTTGTTTTGACTTTGGGCTTGGTGTTCTTGCTATTGTTCTTTTTAAAAAAGATTTATTTTATTTTTATTGGAAAGTCAGATATACAGAGAGGAGAAGAGACAGAGGAAATTCTTCTGTCTGTTGATTCACTCCCCAGATGACCACAATGGCCGGTGCTGTGCCAATTCGATGCCAGGAGCTAGGAGCCAGGTTCTCCCGCATGGGTGCAGAGTCCCAATGCTTTGGACTCAAATACTTGGCCTGTCTTTTGCTAATACTTTTCCAGGAATATTAGCAAGAAGCTGGATCAGAAGTGGAATATCCAAGACTCTAACAGGTGCCCATATGAGATGCTAGTGCCATAGGCAGCAGCTTAATGCACTGTACCATCAGGCCAGTGCCCTCCTCTCAAACTAGAGGTGGCCACCTGAGGGCATCTGCAAAGCAACATTGGTGTCTGGGAAGGGACTCTGATGTTGATTGCAGCCCATTGCGCTGGCTCCCACTGACCGCTGACCAGGACCACAGCTGGCTCTTCCAAAACACTTCTATTGCTATAAACAATATTAGTATTAGTATTTGAAAGGCAGAGTTACAGAAAGAGAGACAGAGGAGACCTTTTATCCACTGGTTTACTTGCCAAATGGCCACAATAGCCAAGTTCTAGACCAGGCCAAAGTCAGTAACCTGAAACTTCATCCAACCCTCCCACATGGGCATAGGGGCCCAAGCCCTTGGACCACCTGTCACTGCTGTCCCAGGTACATTAGCAGGGAGCTGGATTGGACATGAATCATGAGGGATGCTGGTGAGTAGCACTGCCATACCACTGGTCCCTAAGCTGCCTCCTCTAACTGGCTGGTGTATATCTCTTGTAGTATGTTTGCCAGTAGCAACAAGCAGAAGCCAACACAAGCAACGCCTGAATGTCTCCAGCCAGGTTCTGCAAGCTTTGATATCTGTCAGAATGTGACCAACTTCCAAGGCATCACAGAGGTCAGCCAGAGTCCTGGTTTTGCCGAAACAGACCAACAGTTCGCCTCTCACCAGGGCATGCCATTTTTTCCTGGCTCTCTGCTGTCCAACTATAAACAGCGTCACTGATTGAGGCTTTTCACATAGCACCACTTCCAGATGCCAAATTCTGCATTTGTTACAAGATAAGGTTGGTTGCTATAGCAAAGAATGTTTTAAAGGAGGCAGGCTCTGTGACACAGCGGGTAAAGCCACCACCTGTGGCACATGCATCCCATATGGATACCATTTTGAGTACTGAGTTCCAGCCACTGCACTTCCAGTACAGTTCTCTGCTACTGTTCCTGGGAATGCAGTGGAGAATGGCTTAAGTCCTTGGGCTCTTCTACCCACATGGAAGACAAGACAAAGCTCCTGCTTCCTGGATACAGCCTGGCTCTGTCCGGCAGTTCTGGCTATTTGGGAAGTGAAGCAGCAGAAGGAAGTTGTCTCTCTTCTTTCTCTCTGTAACTCTGACTTTCAAACAAATAATAAATATTTTAAAAATGCTTTCACACCACAGTCCAAGTGGTGGACCTGCTGCTGCCCACAGGGCGGAGTGAAGGGGATTGAGTGCAGTAGGGAAAGGTGATGTGTGAGTCAGACAGCTGTGTATCCGGTGTGACTCTGGAGGTGGCCCAGGGCCTAAGGGGTGGGGTCAGTAGTTGGGAGAAGGGACTTTCCAGGTCTTCTCCATCATATCCTCCAGGGGTGGTTCCCTGACCTTTCCCATCCCCTGTTAACTGTACCTTGGAAAGTTCCATCCTGTGGGACCAATCAGGGCCTGGCCCCCCAGGAGCCTGTACCATCCAGAAAAAAGCATGAAAAGGTCCAGCCCCTCCCTGGTCAGCTTTCCTCCTCATCCCCCTTACTCCCGAAGCAGACCAGGCACTTGGAAGGATGATAGGAAATCTGCCCTCTCAATTGAGCAAATAACCCAGTCAGCCATTGCTGAGTGACCACTCCAGAGCCAGGGACTGGGATGGAAGAGGCTGGAAGAAGAAGAAGGGTGGGGTGGGGAGAGGGAAGCCGCAGCAGCTGGGTCAGCATTCCCTATGTGGAGAGTGACTCAAGCCCCAGGAATGCCAAGGAAGGGGGTGGGCAGCCACCAGAACCAGGCTGGGATCCCGCTGGCAACAACAGATGTGGGATCTGGAGGTGCTGGACCATGGGGTGAGGGGCTGGGGCTCCTAGCCACAGGGACACAAGCAGGTGTTCCTGCCACTCTGGACAGGTGCAGGCCCAGGGTCTTCACACCGAACCACTCCTCCCCTCTGAAGCCCTCGTGGAAGTTCAACTTCCTTGTCCTCTGGCTGAGATAGAAGCCTGGACAGCAAAGCAGACATGACCAGCTCTCCCAGGACCACCCATCAAGCCCCTGCCTGGACTTGTCCCCACTTAGCCCTCCAAGTGTCCTCTTAGTACAGGCTTCCGCATGGGGTAAAAAACAGGGCTCAACCACCCTCCACTGCCCCTCTCGCCTTCCCCACAGCGCGCCAAGACACCTGCCGCTCCGTGGCAAGGTCTCTAGCCCGGGAACCAGGAGCCAGGCAATCTGGATCGCGAGGTGTGCCCCTTCCCTAGGCGCCAGCGGGATTGCAGCAGCTGAGCTGGCTGACCCCTCCCTCGGCGCAGTCGGACACCCAATCAGAGAGAAACCGATCCGCTGCTGGGCCAGGGGCCAAAGGCTGGGCCCAGAATAGTGCTGCCCAGCTACAGTGTCGTGCAGCCAGTTGCTCTGCGCACTGGGGCCGGCCGCATGGAACCCGAGCTGGAGCTGGAGCTGGAGAACCTTCTGCTCAGGGTACGGGGTCCCAGGAGGCCGCGGACACTGGGGCAGCTGAGGCCGGAGGAGGGCCGTGCTCTGCGCTGGGCCGCCTGTTGCCGGCCTGTGTGTGTGTGTGTGTGTGTGCGCGTATGCCTGCGTGTATGTGCGTGTCCACGGGTATCTGGCTTGGCTTTGATCTCTGCGCCCCTAAGTGGGCCAGAGGCTGTCTTTTGGAAGTGCTTGTTGGGTGTCCAGGAGCAGCCGGCTCTGCATGTGACTGTGTGTTATCTGTGAGTGTTTGTGGGGTGCCACGGTTGGAGGGGGAGGCTGCAGGTCTGACTGGGATGCGGGGATCTCCCCAGTCCTCAGACATTCCTTCTTTTGGTAGGTCCCATCCTGGAGCACACTTGGAGGCCCTGAGCATCAAGGTGGGTGGGCTGCCCCTGGCTGCGGGCTCAGTCTCCTCTCAGGCATCCCTTGTCCCCCACTCTCCTGACACCTGAGTCCTGATCCATCTGGATTTCATCTTGCCTTCCCTTTCCCTCATTTCTCTCCATTTTTGCTTCCCTCTGTCTCTTGGCAGGTGCCCTGACCCTCCCCACCCCTTCTTTCTAGAGGGGGACATGTGAAGGCTGAAGACTCAGATCCCAATCCTGAGCTGGGTGAACTGCAACAAGTTGGTGAACCCCTCTGAATTTCTGGCGCTGGCCAGTAACACAGGGGCCATGATACTTCCCTTCTAAAGCTGCTAGGAGTTTGAGATGAGAAATTCCTGGCAGAAGAGCTCTCTGGAAGCTTGCAGATCATCAATGCAGCTGTTAATAGCATCTTGATGGATTAGATCATCTTGCTTGCTCCCTATCAACCAACAGACCCATTTCCTTTTCCAGAAATAAGCTTCCTAGAACGTGAAGACAGCGCCCCATGGTCATCACCAGCCGTGACCACCAGCTCTGAAAGGGTCCATGGGAAACGGGGTGCCAACGCCTCAAGATGGATGAGACAGGAAGCTGTGGAGGAAGGGGATCTGTCAGGTGGGGGCCAAGGTGAGACCAAGGCTAGTTCTGGGGAAATGAGAGCCTGAGCCTTGGCAGTGCCTCAGAGCCCTCCATTTCACAGTTAGCCATTGTGGTCTTGGTCTCCCCACATGAGAGAGCACATATTGTAGAATAGAGGACACAGCATGGCTAACTCAGAAAGATGGGACCAAGCTACCCCCTGGTGTGATTTAAAGAGTCAGCTGTCGACCTGCAAACCTGGGTCACAGCATCTGGGCTAGGCATAGCCACTGAGATGAAATCAACTGAGACAACAGATGAGAAAATTACAGTTCTGCCTTCTCCCCCTCCTCCTCCACTCCAACAGGTCCCCAGGTCAGGCCAGCTGCTGAGTCTGCCACCGGGCAGGAAGCCACATTCCCTCAGGCCACGCCCTTGGCTGAGGTGGGCACCCCTGCAACAGGGTGGGACTCCCTCTCGCCCAACAGTGCAGCCTCAGCTGTGGACTCTGGCATGGATGACATGGAGTTGGCCATGGCCATTCCGGCCACGGAAGCCTGGGGCTGCGAGCTGGAGGACCTGGCAGAAGAGGGGCCAGCCCAATGCCCGTCCCCACAGGCACAGCCCCTCAGCCTCGGCTGGGATGATGAGTTGCAGAAGCCTGGAGCCCAAGCCTACATGCACTTCATGCAGGAACATACCTGCTACGATGCCATGGCAACCAGCTCCAAGCTGGTCATCTTTGACACCACCCTGGAGGTGAGACCACAGCTCCACCCTGCCCTCTCTGGCTCTGGCTCCCACCTCAAGGCCCCTCCAAGATCTCCTTCTTAGCAACAGAAGGATGGGAAAGGGATAGTTCCTGCTCTCTAGAAGTATGTCCTAGTCACCATTCTTGCTTCGCATCTGTGGACGAATAGAATGAGCTCTGGCGGTCTTGCCTGGAGCTTGGGAGAGGTATTGTCCACAGGAGTGGGTTTGAGTGGGGTGACTTCTGAGCACATATATTTATCTCAGTAGCTGAAAAATATAGCCAACATGTAGAATGGGGAGGTTTAGGGTAAGGTACGCACAACTCAATATCCCATCTATTTAGGAAAAAATAAGTAAACAGATGTGCAAATATGAGCTAAATATTCATAGCTTCAAGACTTAAGAGTAGTGAAAATTAATCTGTACACTTCTGAGAAGCTCAGTGCTCCTGACCCCTCAGTACCTTTGGCCACAAGCTGACTTACCCATGGGCAAATAGACCCCAGCATGACCATGTCCAGTGACGTGGGCAGGGCAGGCCAGCTACGTCTGACATTGCCTAGGACATTAAAGGGTCAGCAGGCAGGTAAGGTGGAGTGAGGGAGGAGGGTAAGGCTTCGCACTGCTCACCCCCCTCTGACCTGCTCTGCCCCTCAGATCAAGAAGGCCTTCTTTGCCCTGGTGGCCAACGGCGTGCGGGCGGCCCCACTGTGGGACAGCAAGAAGCAGAGCTTTGTGGGTGAGTAAGGGTTGGAGTGGGACATGGGAAGCAGAAGGCGCTGGCACCACCTGTAAGAAAGCTAGGTCCGGGGTCTCCTGGCTTTAGGCAGAGAGGCCCTTTGGCTCCGTCTCCTCCTGTCAGAGTTGGTATCAGCTGTTCTCTTTTAGCTCCACCCTACTGGAATTCAAGTCCATAGGTGCTAAGTAGCAAAAGAGGAAAGGAGAGGCAGGAATGAGGAGCTCATTTTTCAGGCACAAGTGGGTTCCCCCACTGCTCACTCTGCATCTTGGGACAAGGACACTGGCAGGGCAGGTGCAGCCCTCTGCCTCCCCAAGTCACCTGTCACCAAAAGGCTTCAAGCCAACCTTGCCTCTGACTGCCCTCCTTCACTTCCAGGGATGTTGACCATCACAGACTTCATCTTGGTGCTGCATCGCTACTATCGGTCCCCGTTGGTGAGGAAGGAACTTAGGGAGAGGCTCCCCCAGATGCCCACAAGCGCTGGGAGTGGGGCTGCCAAGGCAGGAAGGGCACCCACCTGATTCCAGGAGTCTTTTGGTGCCTCTAGGTCCAGATTTACGAGATCGAAGAGCACAAGATTGAGACCTGGAGGGGTAAGGAGAGCATGGGGACCCCAAGGGGACTAGGGGATTGTGTGGCTAGTAGGGTCTTGGGGGGCAGTACAGGGGAGAGATGTGGTGTGGAGCAGCCCAGTGAGATGGAGTAGCATCCCAGTGTCCGAGGTTGATTCAAGCTCTTCTGCAGAGATCTACCTACAAGGCTGCTTCAAGCCCCTGGTCTCCATCTCTCCCAATGACAGGTAGGCAATCCCCTCCACCCACCTGAGCCCGTTCTTTGCCCCCTCCCTTCCCCTGTCCCACTTAGCCCTGAACTCACGGCAACAGGTGAAAGAGGCAGTCTAGGGGGCTGACTCCCCATTCCTGGGGTTGAGTGCAGCTGGGATATAGGGCATTTCCCCTGGCTGCCCTCAGACTCACCTTTCTACTTCGGCAGCCTGTTCGAAGCCGTCTACACTCTCATCAAGAACCGGATCCACCGCCTGCCTGTGCTGGACCCGGCCTCGGGCACAGTGCTCTACATCCTCACGCACAAGCGCCTGCTCAAGTTCCTGCACATCTTTGTGAGCCTACATGGGGCTTGAGCCCACATGGGGGCCCTGGCGAGGGCACCAGAGGGGCTTAGGGCTGGGAGGAGCAGGAGTCCTCCAGGAGTGGACCGGCCTTTGCTCAACACCCTGAACCTACCCTCCATCCAGGGTGCCCTGCTGCCCCGGCCCTCCTTCCTCAACCGCACCATCCAAGACTTGGGCATTGGCACATTCCGAGACTTGGCTGTGGTGCTGGAAACGGCACCTGTGCTCACAGCGCTGGACATCTTTGTGGACCGACGTGTGTCTGCACTTCCGGTGGTCAATGAATCTGGTACTCACATTCTAGACAGGAGAATATGGCTGGCGGGGGCAGGGGAAGAGCAAGGAAGAACCTGGTGGGGAGAAGTCAGGATGTTTGTGGGGGACGAATAGGGGGCAGCAGTCTATGTGGAGTGAGGGTTAGGAGTCTGTTTACTTTGAGCCTTGGTCCATGACTTGGCCTGTCTATGCCTCAGTCACCCCACCAAGGAGATAGGAGCCCTCACAACAGCAGCCCTACTGACCCTCCAATGGAGGGTTTACAAGGTTGGGAGGGATAAAATGATCGCAGTGAGAGAGCAGCTGGAGCCAGGCTTCTAGTAGCAGATCATCCTCAAATGGGCCACAGAAGTGTGGGCCGCACACCAGAGCTCAATTTCCTGTTTTGAAAAGGGTTAGAGAAGGGGATTATTTCTTTGGATGGAGGATGGCCATACACTGTTTCAAAGTTAAAATCACCAGAGTGAAGCAGGGTATCAAAAGTGTTTTTAGCTTATGTTCAATTGTGAGAAATTTCAAATATATACAAAGGATGTAAAAACGTCATATAATGAACTCCATAGAGTGGTTGGCTGGATTAACTACTGCTTAACAAATTGTCATCAATCGGTTAGCCTTATTTATTTATTTAAAAGATTTTTTTTTTTTATTGGAAAGTCAGGTATACAGAGAGGAGGAAAGACAGAAAAGAATGTCTTCTGTCTAATGATTCACTCCCCAAGTGACCATAATGGCTGTAGCTGAGCTGAACTGAAGCCAGGTGCCAGGAGCTTCCTGCAGGTCTCCCACATGGGTGCAGGGTCCCAAGGCTTTGGGCTGTCCTCGACTGCTTTCCCAGGTCACAAGCAAGGAGCTGGATGGGAAGTGGGGCTGCCAGGATTAGAACCGGCACCTACATGGGATCCTCGCGTATGCAAGGCAAGGACTTTAACCACTAGGCTACCGTGCCAAGCCCCTACCTTTCTTATTTTTCCTGAAGCAATTTAAAGTGAACTACAGAAATCACATCATTCCATCCCTAAATGTTTCAGTCTGCTTCTCTCAAAGTAAGCAGACTCGCCCCCCCTCCCCCGCCTTGTGTTAACATAACAAAAGGTTGAGTAATTATTAAATACAACCCAAGACCAAATCATTTTCCCCAATAGAATCCTTCTTTAACCACCAGTGCATTCAGACCAGGATCCAGTTAAGATCCATAGCTTGCATTTGTGTCTTTTGCCCCGTAAAGTCCCTTTCCTCCTTAATTTTCATGACACTGGCACCTTGAGCTTGATGGATCTGCTTGCCTCCCTGAGGTGGCCCTTGTCCCCTCCCCTCTAACCATGTGCTTCCAAAGACAGTCTAGATGGGGTCCAGATTGCACAGCTGCCATGCCCTGGAGCTACCCTGTCTCATTTTCTGGATGCTGAGCCTGGTCCATGGGTTCAGAAAGTGGCAGCTTGCTGCCTGGTTAGGAAGCTAGGGACCTGGGAGAATGGTAAGGAATCCACTCCGGAGTTTGTCCCAGGCCCTTTGCATAGCACCGGGGTTCTGATGTGAGCCTCTCCCCTTTCCCTCCTCACCCCTCCCTCATTTTCACTGTCCACTGCAGGTCAGGTCGTGGGCCTCTACTCCCGCTTTGATGTGATTGTAAGTGTATGGGGGAGCCAGGGGCGGGATGGGAGGTGGGGAATGTTGGTAGGCTTGGGGACATTTTTGAGGGCATGGGAAATACTTGATTAAGAGCCCTCCTTCTCACCCTGCTGCAGCACCTGGCTGCCCAGCAAACTTACAACCACCTGGACATGAGTGTGGGGGAAGCCCTGAGGCAGAGGACAGTGTGTCTGGAGGGAGTCCTCTCTTGCCAGCCCCATGAGACCTTGGGGGAAGTCATCGACAGGATTGCACGGGAGCAGGTACCCCATGCCCCATGGGCACCAGCCCTGTTTTGCCATGCACTGCTCCAGCTATTCCTGAACCTTGTGCCCTTGCTCTGTCCTCTTGTTTTATGACCCCTTGTTCCTGTCAAAGGAGCCCTGGTGTCCAAGGCCATAACCAGCTGAGTGCCTGCTGCTTGCCAAGAAACCCGCTCTGGTCCCTGTCCCTAGTTCTGTCCAGTGATATGCCCTGATTCTGACTTCTTTGGCAGCCACTGTCCCCTAACTCTGTGCCTTCCCTAAGCACTCACTGTGCACCTGCAGGTGCACCGGCTGGTGCTCGTGGATGAGACTCAGCATCTCCTGGGCGTGGTCTCCCTCTCCGACATCCTTCAGGCACTGGTGCTCAGCCCTGCTGGCATAGATGCCCTCGGGGCCTGAGAACGCCCGAGTCTTCCCTCCTGGGCCACCTATGGCAGCTGGAAGCCAGCAAAGGGAACTGGGGCACTTGGCCTGCATCTTCTCTACCCCTGTTTGCTGGTTCAGCTTTGTCTGGCTCAGGTAGGCTATATTCTGGGTCTTTCTGGGCTCCCAGATCTCAGACTGGTGGGTTACCCTGAGGGTGGGAGTGACCCCCAGTCATGGCTGAGCAGCCTCCCTCCATGGAAATCACAAGTGTGAGGGCTGCCCAGCCTTGCCCCATGCTTAGCTAAAGTCCTAGAGACCCTCCTGGGAGAGATGGACAGAGGCCCAACTAAGGGACAAATCAGTGCTCCTCTGCTGGAAATCCCATGAGATGGGAGAAAACTCATCAAGCTGTGCTGAGTGGAATTTTCTTGCACAAATTTCATCTCCCTAAGGGGATTCAGCTCCCCTTCCCTGCTTGGTCACCATCATCCCCTCTGCTCTTCCTTGCAGGTGTCTCCAGCCCTTCCTAGCTGCTCTCACCTGCCTGTGCTCCCAAAAACCCTCGGGCGTGGCCACTGCACCCTGGGATGCTGAGATGAAGCAGAACTGCTTAGCCAAGCCTCAAGGCCCCTGCATGCCGGCTCTGGGATGAGCCCAGGTCATCCATGTTCCATGGCTGCCCAAATTCTTTCCCCAGCCTGGGTCAGAACTGGTCCTGGCAGGGAGCAGTGAACCTGCAGCCCATGGGGTTAGTCAGGGGCTCCAGGCTTCTCATCTTTAGGTCACACCCAGCTACTGGGAAGGCCAGCTGTTCCTCTTTCAGGCCACCACCCTCCTCCTTCTCTAATGTCACTTTAGGGATGTTGGAGGTCATGAGACGGACACACTTACCCTTAGAGCTGTCTGTTGGAGTGGAGTCTTCCCTCTGTTCTCTTCCAGATAACTTGTTAGCGCTCCTCAGGGAGCAGTACTGTCAGTCCATGCTGGTGGATGGCCTTGTATTTGGGTCCATGAGAACAAGCCATGGCAAACACAAAAAGGACAACTTTCTTAGGGTTCACTCAAAATGGTACAGTCATTTACCCTGAACTTGTAGCCAGGATCCTAGCGCTTTCTGAATTCAAAGGCTCCAAGGAAATTCTACAGTTAGCAAAAAGCCCCAAGTGGCATTTCTTTTGCATCCACTGTGTTTTCCATTGAAATTTCTTTTTTACCTTTTGTTTGTAACAAAACCACAAAGACGATGTCCATTACTTATATATATAGCAGGAACCACCTATCAACAAACTCTCTGTGAGAAATGTAACTCATCCAATACCAAAAGCAATTTTTACTGTGAACCTTTCAATTTGAGGTCTCCCCCACCTTTTCCTGAGGTTAAGATAGGTAGGGAGGGGGATGCTTTAACTGGTGTGTTAGACTTTGCTCCTTCGACATCAGCACCATCCATGCTAGCACCTGCCCAAGAATCCTGATTTCCCACCGGGCAGCCAGTTGTCAGTCATTGGCATGTATGGTCATTGCCAGTTGCTGCCTCACTCCTGCAGAGTCTCCTGCACTTGTGACATGCAGAACAGGGCAGCTTTGGCTACCTGAAGTCCCATGAGGCCATTCCAGAGCTAGATGCTCAGATGTACAGCTGGCAGCGTGTGTTGCTCTGCCTCCTGCTATTAGTTTGCCTAAGTTCACCACAGAAAGAGTGGGACTTTAGGATCTTCTACTCCCCAAACGTACATAGGGTCCTTTCTTGGGGCTCTTTGCTTGAGGACCCCAGAAAATATCTACATTCTCTTCGTTCCTTAATGCCCTACCAGTCTTGGAATCTTTTTATTTAAATTGATTAATTTATTTGAAAGTCAGAAAGAAAGAGGAAAGGAGAGAGATCTTCTACCCATTGGTTCACTTTCCAAATGACTACAGTGGCCAAAACTGGGCCAGGCTAAGGCCAGGAACTAGAAGCTTCTTCCAGGTACCCCCTGTAGGTGCAGGGGCCCAAGCACTTTGGTCATCTAATGCTTTCCCAGGTGCATTAGCAGGGAGCTGGATCAGTAGTGGGGTAGTCAAGACTCAAACCAATGCTCATATGGGATGCCAGTGCTGCAGGTGGCTGCTTTCTACTTGCTATGCCACAACACCCACATCTTTGCCAGTGGGAAGGGGGGTTTGTTCTCTAACCCAGATATTCTTTCAAGTCCTTGGTATACATCCTAAATTCTGGCCATCCACTTTGGACATTGGGCTTTTGAAATTCCAAAGCTAAAGCCTCTGCATGACCTCAGACACTGCAGGTCTGCTTGGCTGAGTGGAGTCACAGCACTGCTGGGCAGTGGATGATGGGATTTTCTCATTGGACACTTAGCCCACAGTGCTGGCTCTGCTTCGGTTCCTCCCCAGAAGGTCTGGGATTATGGTCTAAGTGGGAGGATGCCATAGGGTGAGGTTGGCTCAGAGGGAAGAGAGGCTCTCACAAGAGGTGGGTATTTATCCTAATGGGTAAGATGCCCATGTCCTGTATCAGAGGGCCTGTGTTCAAGTCCCAGCTGATGCACCATCTGGGAGGCAGCAGGTGATGTCCAAGTCCTTGAGTCCCTGCCACCTCTGTGGACAACACAGATTGAGTTCCCAACTCCTTACGTTCTGCCTGGCATCGCCCCAGCTCTTGTAGGCAGGTGTAGGGGCCAAAGTGAGGAGCGTGGAGACAGGGAGTGAGTCAAAGGATTGGAGATCTCTCAATACCTCTCAAATAAAAACAAATAAATATTTTACAAAACTGATGTCTCGTGTGACAGTATGGGGGAGTGACTGGGGCAGGCTATTTCCAGCTATGACTGGCTCTGGGAGAGCGAATCAAACCAGTCTTTGGAGCTGTGTCTCTGGATGGCCATGCCTGGGGACCCTCAGGGTTGAGAGCCCAGGAAGTGCAGAACAGCCTGAGGGGGTGCCATGCTCCCCTTGGGTACCCCTTCTACCTCCCAGAGGGCAGATTCCTCTCTACCTGTCAGTATTCTGGCTACCCTCAATCCTGATCTAACAATTCTCCCTTGGGCTCTGTTTTTGATCAAGCCAGGGCTTAATCAGGCCAAAGACGACATCCATGGGTAGCAAGGAGCAAAGGACTTCAAAGCATCCCCTACTGCCTTCCCAGGTGCCTTAGCAGGGAGCTGGATGGGAAGTAGAACAGTTGAGCTCAAATCAACACTCTGATCATGGAATGTGGGCATAGCAAGCCACAGCTTAACCCATTGAGCCAACAGCACCCCTCACCCACTGTGTTGTTCTGTGGGGAACCACTGCACCCCTGCACACCCACCTCAGGCTCCCTTGTCACCTCCCCCTGCCACCCCACCCCAGCCTTGTCCCAACCTTTGCCAGGCGGCTGGCTGTAACAGCTTCCAATCCAGATCAGAACAAATAAATTCCAGGCATGCAGGTCACCTGTTGCCCCTCTGTTTCCAGGTGAACCCAGGCTGGTCCCTAGCTCCTTCTCAGCCCTCCAGGGACTCTGAAGGAACATAACCTCTGAGGCCGACTCCCACAACTTTCTATACTTCCTGTCACAACAGTCCCTCCCTTAGTGGGTCTCTTACCACAGCTCACTACAAAAACTTTATAAAATGCAGATTGCAGGGCCCCATTCCTAGAGATGCCACTTTCCTAATTTGGGGTTGGATTCCGGGCACCTACATGTATTTTCCATCAACACTACAGAGTTGTGACTAATAACACAGGCTGAGCTGAGACCCTGCTCACTCTCAAAGTAAAATTATTCATCCTATTATGGGGTCTAACCTTATTATTTAACAATGACTAACAGTGTACAAGAAACATTGACTAACAGCAGGGGCACCACTTTGCTCCCAAACATTCCTGCAGTCTGACGTCACATGTGTCCATTCTATAGGGACAACTGTCTACAGTGTCATTGGATACACAAAGAAACTGGAGTCATAAATGATGACTTGAAAATAAATTGTTATTACCGAGCTCCAATGTACTCAGAGCTCAGCCCTCTACAGGATATGAGCATGTAGACACCAGACAACACTGGGCACTTGACATGCTTCACAAGAGTGTTGCCTCACTATTTGCGAAGACAGCTGGATCAGGACCAGTGCACTGACTCAACAGGCTAGTCCTCCGTCTGCCAGCACCAGCATCCTATGTGGGAACCAGTTTGTGTCCTGGTTGCTCCACTTCTGATCCAGCTCACTGCTTGTAGACTGGAAAAGCACTGGAGGCTAGCACTAGGTCTCTGTGCCTCTGCACCCATGTGAGAGACCCAGAAGAAACTTCAGGCTCTCAGTTGTTGCAGCCTTTTTATCTGCCTTTCAGATAAAAATAAATAAATTTTTAAAAAGTAACTGTTAAAAAGAAAACAGCTGGGGTGGGTATTGCTGCACAATCAGTTAAGCTATGACTTGCAACAGCTGCATTTCCAACACCAGCATTCCTATCTGAGTGCCACTCCGATGGTTACTCCACTTTCAATCCAGTTCCCTGCCAGTGTGTCCTGGGAGATAAATGACAATAGTTCAAGTACTTGAGCACCTGTTTCCCACCTGGGAGACCTTAATGGAGTTCTGAGCTCCTGGCTTTGCCTAGCTCAGTCCTGGCTGCCACAGGCATTTAAGAAGTGAACATGTGGATGGAAGATCTCTGTCTCCACCTATCTCTCTTTTCCTCTGTTACTCTGCCTTTCAAGCAGATGAAAAATAAATTTAAAAATCAACTTATACAAAAGAAAAGAAGACAAGCTTTTCATCTTGAAGTCTTATTAAAAAAATTGTAGATCATAACTTGGCTAAGGAATTCAAGTGAACTTGGACAGGCGTAACAAGATTCCTTCATTCTTTGTAGTTGCAGGTGTATTTGTTCTATTTGCTTTTCTAAAATCGTTCCAAATAGAGTATTGTTCCTCTTTCCTCTATAAAGGTAGGTCAGAGTTGGCCAACAGGAAATCCCTCTGTGACACCCTTTCATTGGGAGCCTTGGGGACCCCAATCCTGTGACTCTCCAACCCTAGAAGAGTGGCCCATCAGTGACTACTGATGGGCTTTGCTTCTTATCCTCACACACAACTGATGCTTTTCACCCTGCAGAGAACAAAATTTGCCAGGAATGGGACCTACCCCATGACGTCACATCTGTTCTCTAGCAAGTCCATGTGTTTGAATAAACCACTGGCTAAGTAACCATCTGAGCTAATTTTTTTTTTAAGATTTATTGATTTTATTACAAAGTCAGATATACAGAGAGGAGGAGAGACAGAGAGGAAGATCTTCCATCCGATGATTCACTCCCCAAGTGAGCCGCAACAGGCCGGTGCGCCAATCCAAAGCCGGGAACCAGGAACCTCTTCCAGGTCTCCCACACGGGTGCAGGGTCCCAAGGCACTGGGCCGTCCTCTGCTGCTTTCCCAGGCCACAAGCAGGGAGCTGTATGGGAAGTGGAGCTGCCGGGATTAGAACCAGCGCCCATATGGGATCCCAGGGTGCGTTCAAGGCGAGGACTTTAGCTGCTAGGCCACGCTGCCGGGCCCCTGAGCTATTTTTGCAATGGGTTGAATGTGGCTTGTCCGTAGAGACAGATGTACTGGAGGCTTAGTCCTCAGCGTGACCATGTTAAGATGGTGGAAGATTTGGGGCCTGGTGGCGTGGCCTAGTGGCTAAAGTCCTCACCTTGAACGCCCCGGGATCCCATATGGGCGCCGGTTCTAATCCCGGCAGCTCCATTTCCCATCCAGTTGGGACCCTGCACCCATGTGAGGAACCTGGAAGAGGTTCCTGGTTCCTGGCTTCGGATCGGCGCAGCACCAGCCGTTGCACTCACTTGGGGAGTGAATCATCAGACGGAAGATCTTTCTCTCTGTCTCGCCTCCTCTCTGTATATCTGACTTTCCAATAAAAATAAATAAATCTTTAAAAAAAAAAAGATGGTGGAAGCTTTAAGAAGGCAGTCTGATCGGAGGTCACTGGCTCCCTTAGGCTCTTGGAAGGGATCAATGCTGGCCTTAATGGGTTGGAATTTTTCTCCCTGGAAGGCTGTTGCAAAGCAGAGCTACCCTACATAGGTTGGTTCCTGTGCATGTTGTATCAATTGTCACGTTGTATCACAGCAAGGGAACTCTCACCAGAGGGCAAACAGATGGGGTTGCTCCATCTTAAACTCTCTAAGTTATGAGTTTTAAAATTTTTCTTTTAAGCACCTAGTCTTGGATGTTTTTCTATAGTCACAGAAAATGTACAAGACAGCATGAAATAAGTCTTATCCAGGCATTGGAATGGAACAAAAAAAAGATGGAGGTCATTTTTGATTCCCAAGACAAAAGAATTTCATGAACATTTACAGGAGTTCTATTTTTCTGTGTATATCAATAAACATCTTTTTAAGTTATTATTATTGGAAAGTCAGATATACAGAGAGGAGGAGAGACAGTGAGGAAGATCTTCCATCCAATGGTTCATTCCCCAAGCAGCTCCAATGGCTGGAGCTGAGCCCATCCGAAGCCAGGAGCCTCCTCCGGGACTACCGCGCAGGTGCAGGGTCCCAAGGCTTTGGGCCATCTTCGACTGCCCTTCCAGGCCATGGGCAGGGAGCTGGATGGGAAGCAGGGCTGCCAGGAGATCTCGGCGCCCATATGAGATCCCGGGCATATTCAAGGCAAGGACTTTAACCGCTACGCAATCGTGCCAGGCCCCAATAAATACCTCTTTAAAAAGATAGGGGCCTGGGTGGGGAGAACCCAAGTATCTATGTAACTGTGTCACATAATACAATGTAATTACTGAAGTTAAATAATAAATAATTAAAAAAAAAAAACAAAAAAAACAAAAACAAAAAAAATAAAAATAAAAATAAAAAGATAGGGGCCTGGCGCCATGACCTAGCAGCAAAAGTTCTTGCCTTGGACGCTCTGGGACAGCCCAAAACCTTGGGACCCTGCACCCGCGTGGGAGACCCGGAAAGAAGTTCCTGGCTCCTGGCTCCAGATCGGCACAGTACCGGCCGTTGTACTCTCTTGCAGAGTCAATCATCGGACGGAACATCTTCCTCTCTGTCTCTCCTCCTCTCTGTATATCTGACTTTGTAATAAAAAACAAATAAATCTTTTTAAAAAATTAAAAAGATAAAGCTGGCATGCCACATCTAGTTAAGCCACCATCTGCAATATTGCATATCGGAGCACCAGTTTGTGTCCCAGCTGCTCTGCTTCTTCCATTCCAGCTTGTCAATGCACCTGGGAAAGTAGTGAAAGATGGCACAAGTTCTTGGGCCGTGGCATCCATGTGGGACACCTAGATAGAGTTGTAGGCTTTATACATTGTCCTGGCCTAGCCCTGGCCATTGCAATCATTTGAGGAGTGAACTACTGGATGGAAGTTTTGAGGAGTAAACCACTGGATGGAAGCTTTTTATCTGTCTATCTCAATCTATCGCTCTACTTTTCAAATAAATAAAGTCTTCTAATAAAATGAGTGAAAGGGATGGACTTGAGTGCAAGGAGCAAAATTCTTCAGCCAGATGCGCAAAACCTGACACCAGGAGGGGTCTGATGGAGGAACCTGAACAGTTCCTCTGACAGGACACTGACCCTACAAATAAGCGCAGGAAGCATGGAGGTAAACAACCCAGAAGAGGCTATGGAAAGTGTCCCACTGGCATACATTTGGCTCGGGTTGGGGGCGGACCAGGCTGAGTCAGTTCGCATCATCCACTGGCAAGTCCGAGCGCTGGAGCTGGGTGGGGGGCGGGCCAGGTTCGGTTGTGATAAAAACAGTACACAACACAAAATGCCAAGGCGAGGCTGCCTGTGCCTGTTAGGAACGCAGCACCCAACCAGCACACTTCCCACTGGTTTAGGTGAGGGTCGAGTGTGTGATGGGCAGAGCCGGGATGGACTGCAATACTCATTGGTTCCAGTGGAGGTCGGGGCTGAGGATAGAACCAACCCAGCGGTTGCAACCACCAGCTGATTGGGGTGATGGACTGAGGCGGGCACTGTGCTTGCTAATACATATAGGAACCTGATCTGGGAACACCTCAAAGTTTCTTTGGGGATCCCTTCAATCAAAATGGAGGAATCAGAACATTAACCAAGAAAAGATGAAGATGGAGTAGATCAACCAACCACCTCAGCTATACGTTGACAGCGAAATACTGGACAAGGGGAGACTCTATGATGGACTATGTCAATCAGTGGACTCTGCACCAGCCTCATTGTACCTGGATTGTTGCTGATGGTATGTTGGAGCTTTTAATTGATTGGGATGATACTCTGCTGGCTTTGCCTTCAGACCAGAGGGAGTCTCCCTAAGAAGCTGTTGAACTTGACTGGACAATAGGATGCTGGACTCTATGTCTGGTATATGCATGCAATGAGGGAATCCCAAATGAACTTGAGCTGTGGTTATGCAACAAGGTGGAGGAATCCACCATGGGGGTGGGGTTTGGGGAGAGGTGGGGAGAATCCCAGTACCTATGAAACTGTGTCACATAATACAATGTAATTAATGAATAAATTAATTAAAAAAAATTCTTCGGCCAGGCTGAGTTCTGTTGTGTATGGGACTCTTTGATTCTCTTCCTCCCAGTGACGTATATGTGAACTTCTGCTGGGGTCCATGCAGTGCATGTGGAGGGACACAAAGGTGTGAAGAGTATTGTTCCATTGCAGGCAGGGCCGCAAGGAACTTCCCGCTGTATGGCAGGGCCCAGCGGATGTCTCTACAACCACCTGAATGCAGCTCCACCTTCCTTTGCAGGGACACCAGACCACCCTGCAGAAGAATTCTAATCCATTTATGCATTGTTTGCTACTGTGGAGTTGGCTTTTTATTCAATGTGCGTTTGGAGGTTAATGTCAATAATAACGTCTTGCAAAAGGGCCTTTTATTATTCATACTGTCTTGGTTGTCCCCATTGACCTTACACTAATCAAGGGACCTGTATTTAGGGTTTCGTTCTTTCCTTGATCTTTAGGTTCTCCTTTTCTTTGTGATACAAGATTGAGTTGTAGAATAAGAATTGTAGTAGGAACTTCTATTGTTTTTAGGTGAAATAGATGGTAGAATTATTCTTGGATATACCCATTTGATCATTACATCAAAAGTCTGTGCCAAGGGCTTGTGACTGCTTCTGTATAAATAAAGCGACAGCTTTCTTTTATGATACTGGAATTGTAGTGGTCCATTTCGTTCGTCTTTGCGTCTCATGCATGCACCCTTCTTGAGTTTTTCAATTTCAGCTGGAGCTGGACTCCAGCAGACTTCCTGATAATTGCCTTAGTGGCCAAGGTTTCGCATTTATATTAATCCCTCAGTTCCTCTGCCTGGGTTCTAGCACAAATGGTAAACCCTTATTGGGGGAGCCACTGAAATTATGCCTTCCCCTCATCAGCAAGTGATGAAACAGAGCCTGCTCTCTACTTACCCAACACAACGACCCCATCTTTTGGCTAATCTGCTTTGCTCTTGTTTTTCCTCTGCATTTTCAGTTGCCTGATGTGAAGGTTGAGCTTTAGGACCAGGGGTTGCACAAGAGGACAGCGTTGCCTCCGAATACTTGGTGACATTCCCATGAATCCCTTGGCAGGGACCTGCCAGGGTATGGACATTCACTGAAGTGGTTCAGAAGCTACCTGGGACACCTGCTTCTCATAACCAGGTCCCTAGGTTTGAGCTCCAGCTCCACTTCCAATCCAACTTCTTCCTGAATCACAGCCTGGAAGGCAACAGGCAATGGCTCAAGTATTTTTGTCCCTGCCACCCACATGGGAGACTAGGATCGAGTTCTTGGCCCCTGAATTTAGCCAGGCCCTGCTCCAGCTGTTGTAGGTATTCAGGGAGTAAACACTTGATTGCAACTTTCTCTCTCTCTCTCCCTCTCTGTCTCTCTTCCTTTCAAATAAAACGTTGGCTCATTCTCAAGGTGTTGAATACATTTGAATCTATTTCTGCAATAACATCATCACACTTGTCTTCATAGATTTTGTTTTCCGTAGAGACATAATTCACATATCATCAAATTTATCTTTTCTTATTAAAAATGAAAGATTCAATTGCTTTTATTTGAAAGGCAGATTTCCAGAGAAAGAGAAGGAGATAGAGCTTCTTTTCCTTGGTTCCTCCTCTAAATGCCCACAAAAGCTGAATCTGGGGCCAGTCTGAAGCCAGGAGCCAGGAGCTTCGTCCAGATCTCCCACATGGGTATAAGGGCCCAAGGACTTGGGTCATCTTCTGCTGCTTTCTCAGGCCCTTTAACAAGAAGCTGGATTGGAAGTGGTGTAGCCAGGCCTCGAACCAGCACCCAATAAGGAATGTCAGCACCACAAGCAGATGCTTAACCTACTACATCATGGTGCCAGCCCCCAATTTATCCTTTCAAAGCATACAGTTAGATGTTATCTGGGTATACTCACGAATTTATGCTATCATCGCTAGTATCTAATTCCAGATCATATGCATCACCTCAGAAAGAGCATGGTCCACCCACATGCTCCCTTTCCCCAGTCTGACAATCACTCTCACCTACTTTCTGCTTCTAATTGGTTGTCTGTCCTGAATACCTAATATACCCGAACTCAGGAAGCATGTGGCATTTTGCATCTGGCTTTCACTCAGCATGTTTTCAGGGTTCATCCATGTGGTAGCATGAATGTGCATATTGCTATCTTCCTGGTTGAGCAATATTTCATTGTATATAAATGATCTTCATAAATATAAACTCTTTTTCACATATTTTCGTGAATATTTTTCAATACTTTCAAGTGCATATATTTATGGTTTACACAGTTTGGGTGCATACATTATGGAATGGCTAACCTGAGTTATTTAACATAAGCTCGACCTCACACACCTATTTGTGTGTGTGTCTATGTGCTGAGGATATCTGAAGTATACCTCTTTATAGTTCCTAATTACTCAGATGTAGTATTATTAGCTATAGTCACCATGATGTCCAATGGAGTTCTTGAATGTATTCCCCTCATCAAACTGAGATTCTGTGACCCTTGAACAATAACTCCCCAGGCCCCTAAGCCCTGCCTCATTCCCTAGCAACCTCCATATTAATCAATTTGTCTGAGTTAGACTTTTTTAGATGAGGCACACAAGGGCATGAGATACAGAATCAGGGGCTGTTTGTCTTTCTGTGCCAGACTTTTTACAGTTCATGTCCTCCAGTTTTACCTGTGTCACAGATGACAGGATTTGTGTGAGACAGTGGGGTATCTTCCATCCTCTGGTTTACTTCACAAATGTCCACAACAAGCTGCAGCCAGCCAAAGCCAGGAGCCAGGAACTGTCAAGAGTCTCCCACGTAAGTGACAGGGACCTCTGGACTTGAGCTGTCGGCTGCTACTTCCCAGGAAATGAATTAGCAGGAAGTTGGATTGTCAGATTGGAAGCCAGAATAAGTGGAATTTTATCAATTACTCCAATATGGGATATGGGCATCCCAGACAGTAACTTAAGCTGCTATAGCAAATGCTCACCCTATTTACTACTACTACTACTATTAGAAAGACAGAGTCACAAGACAGATATCTTTATCACTGGCTGGTTCATTCTCTCAATGCTGTGGTTGACTTTGTGACACAAACGCTGGTCCAACTCCTATTCTCTGCATCTTTCATGAGCTCTCACAGGTGAATCCACTGCACAGATGCAATGGGAAGCCACGCCTTAGAGGAGGAATTCCAGGGCCCAGCATGGTAGCCTAGCGGCTCAAGCCCTTGCCTTGCATGCGCTGGGATCCCATATGGGCCCTGGTTCTAATCCTGGCTACCCCACTTTCCATCCAGCTTCTTGCTTGTGACCTGGGAAATCAGTCGAGGCCAGCCCAAAGGCTTGTGACCCTGCACCCATGTGGGAGACCTGGAAGAAGCTCCAAGTTTCTCACTCAGATTGGCACAGCTCTGACAATTGCAGCCACTTGAGGAATGAATCAATGGATGGAAGGTTTTCTCTGTCTCTCCTCCCCTCCGTATATCCGACTTTGCAATAAAAATAATAAATGAATCTTAAAAAAAAAAAGAAGAGGAATTCCATCCAGTTCTCAGTGTAGAGAACACTGTCTTCTACTCTCCTCCCCTTCCTTTCCTCCTATTCCAGAGCTTTCTCACTCAACAAACATTATCAGGCACATACTGGGGGTCAGACTCAGTGAGGCCAAGTGAAAGACGCTTGATCTGGGCTAACAACCAGGCAGGGAGAGACAACGGGGTGGCAAGGTAGGCCGGACAGGCAGGCGTGCTGAAGGCTTGAGAGCAGAAAGTGTTCACCAGAGTTCAAAGAGATCAGGGCAGGCTTTACGGAGGCAATGACATTTGAGCTGAGTCCCAAAACAGAGCAAGTTCTCTGATGTGACAGTTGGTGAAGAGGCTGTTCCAAGAGACGGACAGGAAGTACAAGATGCGGAAGTTACAAGGAGAATGCAAGCAAGTCTGCTCAGCTGCCCAAAGGGGCAGAAAGTGCTAGAACACATGAGTCTCTGTAGGCCCCGGTCTCCCAAGGGTTAACTCCACAGCTTAGCTTGTTTCTCTAGGGGTAACAGGATGGACAATTTTGGCCTAATACATTTAGCCCCTGGCTTGACCGCAAGTTCCTCTTTCCTGCTTCCCCTTTTTTAAGATGCCCTCGGGGGAGCTTAGGAGTTGCTTGAGCATTGGGATAATACTGGGAGGAACTGGGCAGACTATAAAAGAGGCAGGCTAACCTCAAATAAATGGCATTCTCTTTACAAGAATGACCCACTGTGTGTTGTCTCGTGTTGTCTTATGTGTTGTCTTTTTGTAACCCCAGTCCCTCCACTCGGGGTACACGGTGATGCGGGCGTTGCCGACAAGTCTCTGAAACCTGACAGGAAGATTTTACACTTGGCCTTGGGGACCCAGAGGAGCCACTGAAAGATTTTAATCAGAGCAATGAGACAGTCTATTTTACTTATTTTTCCATGACTCAGCAAAAATTCACACTGGCAAAGGGGTGATGGCAGTTGGGACTTGCTGAGTTTCCAAGCTGGGGTTGTGGAGCACTGGAGGTCAAGGCCCCACCCCCTTTCTCCTGGGAGCTTTCTGTACTACAGTCAGGGCACTGGGCTGAGCCTGCAAATGTCCAGAAAAGATCTGGAAGGTGAGAGAAGCAGAGGCCAGGCTGGTGCTGCCCCTGCTCTTTCTGCTCTGGGGCAGCTGGGAGGCACCAGCACAGGTCCAAGGGCAGTGGCTGCCTACCTTTGGAGTACTGAGAGCCAGCAGGAACCTAGGTGACCTAGAGCAGCTCTGGACCATTACAGAATTAATGTGACAGCTATTCTGCTCCTCACTCAGACCAGGGTCCCCAGCCTGGTCCAAGGTCACCTCCAGCCCAGGCTTCCACTCTTGGACACCACCACCTGCAGCTCTGCACTTTCTGTTGAGATGCACGTGGTCCCTGCCTTGGGCCACTCAGTGGCTCCTGCTTAGTGCCGTGTGAGCTGGGGAACCGTATGATGTTCTTGGTGGCCAGCAGCTGGGCCTCCCATCACCGTGCCCAGGTGGGAGAGTGCATCTTCAAACATAGAAGGGGGTCAGATACTAGCTAGTCAAAACTAACAACACTGCTTTCTTCAGTCATAAATGGTTTTCCAACTGTTTTTTTTTTTTTTTTAACAAACTGTAGAACTGCTCAGTGTGAGCAAAGCAAAGCGCCACTGCTGTCAATGGAGGTTCAAGAACCTTCCATACTCCAATACATTTTGCAATGTCCTATTATTTTTTTATGTGTTTAGAAAGCACAAATGTTTTTGAAGTTAAATATCCAGTCATGAGTAAAAGTCCTTTATTTTATATGGGGCCCAAGGACAGTAAGTTGATGTGGGAGGGACCTTGGATCTGAGTGACAGCTACTGACAACCACTGTTGTGGCCAATGCTCAGGTTTCTGTGCGAAGGGACACGGTCCCTTCTCTCTCTCCTCACCTGAGACATGGCAGGCACTGCAGTGCCAGGTCCTGGAGCAAGGCCCAGCACACAGGGCCCAGGTCAGCACTGCCTAGGCAGGAAGCGCAGGCCCACCTTCTTGTTGGGAACCAGGATGATGCGAGCCTGGCTGTGCACCTCCCCAATCTTGGGAGCTAGCATCAGCTTGTACCGCTGGACCAGCTGGGAAGCAAAGCACAGACAGGCCAGTTGGAGTCTGCAATGTCCACCCGCAGGCCCTCCACCCAGCTCTGCACACTCCCACCTGACCCTCCTTGGGCCCTTCAGCCTTTCCCTGCAGCTCACCCTGGCCAACAGCAGTTCCATCTCCAGCTCAGCAATCCTGCGGCCCAGGCAGCCCCGTACCCCATAGCCAAAGGGCACAGAGCCAAATGGGTGCTGAATCCTAGAGATCTCAGGCTGGCCTTTCCTCAGCCAGCGATGGGGTTGGAAGGTGTCTGGCTCAGAGAAGATGCTGGGATCTCGGGACGTGACATAGTGGCAGAACACAAACATGGTCTATGGAAGCAGAGCAAGGAAACGTGACTCCATCAACAGGAGTCAATGCTCCCAGGCCCAGGGAGTCTCAGGCCCCACTCACGTTCTTTGGGAAGAGGAAGTCACCGACTCGAGTCTCCTTGTCCACCATGACACGGGAGTTGGCAGGGACCACGGGGTAGAGGCTGCAAGGAAAAGGCAGTCGTGAGTCCCTAGGCTCTATCCTGCCTCTGTAGGTCCAGCACCTACTTTCTACTGACCCCTCCCACTTACCTTCACGCTGCCGCTTCCTCCTCCCCACATCCCCTACCCTGCAGCCGCTTACCGTAGGGTCTCTTTCAGTATCGCCTTGAGCAGGGGCATGTGAGCAAAGTCCTTATGCTGGGGCACCTGTCCAGCTGCCACCACACTCACCACCTCCTTGTGCAAGGCCTCCTGGATCTCTGGATTCTTTGAAAGGTGGTACAGGGCCCACAAGAGTGTGTTGGATGTCTAGGAGTAGAACAGGAGGTGGAATGAGGGGAGGAGGCTTCAGGAGAAAGGCCAGTGTGGTGCAATGGGCAGCTGTATGAGTGGGGTCATGCAAAATGGTGGGGGGAGCACTGCCCATTAGCCACAGGAGAAGACTATAACAAAGAGAAACTTCCCCCAGGACAGCAGGTGCTTGGGAACATGCTTTCAATTGTCCCCTTAAACTGCAGGAAGTCAGAGATGCAGTTGACGTGAGATGAGACTTCCCAGCCATCAGAGACGGCAAGGAGATCCCACGACTCATAGAGTACTTCCATACACACAAGAATCAGTCCCCGCTCCCCTCGGCAGGGCTGCACAACCCACATGTTTTCCTTCTAGCATCACATCTGAGTCACAGAAAGAGAAGCAGATAGCAGTCATGGTCATTTGGAGGGTAATGAGGAAAGAAGCCAGGGATGGGAGCTGGGAGCTACAGGGTTTCCTCTTATACACACCGTGTCCATTCCGGCCAAGACAAGCTCAGGCAGGCTGCCCAGGACCTCCTGGGGACTGAGTTGTCCATTGGTCAGCAGGGAGTAGAGGTAGCCAGAGACCTGGACCCCACCTGGTCCCGCTACGTGGAGCTGGGCCTTCACCTCCTCAAGTTTCTGATCCACCAGCTTCTTCCCTGAAGGTGCAAGAAAGAATGTGGTCAGAAGTCCTGACCTGCCAGGAGCCGCAGGCACCCCACTGACAGCTGACAGCACAACAGAGAAGGTCCTGAGAGGGGTTGGCTCCAACTTCCACCCTTGGCTCCAGCGTAGGACATCTCACCAAAGAAAAAGATGCTGTCCCAGCCATCCAAGTATCGCTTCCAGAAGGGCAACAGGGGACGGGTCCACGTGGGGAGGAAAGTGGCATAGAGTAAGTTCTTGAACATGAGCCCCACAGATCTGATGAAGTTCACTGTCTCCTCCGGGATGGATGCTTCCAAGCAGCCGATACGTTTTTCAAACAGGATGTAGCAGATAGCTGGGTTGTGCAAGGGAGGTCATCACAGGAGGCCAAGAGGACCTCCAGACAGGGAGCAGGGTCCACCCCAGGCCCCTCTCCCAGCAAGGATACCTTCTAAGGCAAAGTAGCAGAGAAATTCAGCCATGTCAGCCACCTGGTCCCCAGAGGCGCTCTCAGCCCGCACCTGGTCCAATCGCACTATAAAGCTGTCCACCACTTCATTTAAGGCATTGGCATAGAGTGCAGCATCAGCTGGCTTCAACAAATGCTGGTTCAGAGCCTGGCGCTTGCGGTACCAATTGTGACCTTCTCTGTGGGCACATGGAAGAACAACACATACCTAAGTCCCCAAAAGGGTACTGAGTCAATGACCTCCACCCCCAGTCATCCACTGACAGGTGGGTGACCTCTTAGGTAGGTGTCTTAACAGCTGTGTGCCTTCCTCCCCATCTGTGAAATGGGGCAGTAAGAATGTCTTGCTGAAAGCATAGTTCGATTCACTGAATGAAGCACTTAAATCATTGCCTGACACATGGGGGAAACACTAAATGAAAACTGACCACGACCATCCTAGAATCTGCTGCATATGATGAAGCAAAAGGCAGCTTTGATGGTTCCAGACCCCGTAAGAGGAGGTGGACACAGAGCAAATCAGATTCCTGAGGTGCTATGTTCTGCCTCTTTGACTCTGCTTAGCTTCATTGGTCAATGACACAGGGAATCCCCCTTCCCCCCAAGGTTGAGGCCTGGCCATGCAGAACATGGTGAACTCCCTCACTGATTAGGCAGGGATGCTCAGGTGGTGGGGGTGGGGCCGTGCTTCCTCTATGGGGTTTTATTTTATTTTTTTTATTTTATTACAAAGTCAGATATACAGAGAGGAGGAGAGACAGAGAGAAAGATCTTCCATCCGATGATTCACTCCCCAAGTGACCGCAACGGCCGGCGCTGTGCCGATCTGAAGCCGGGAACCAGGAACCTCTTCCGGGTCTCCCACGAGGGCACAGAGTCCCAGTGCTCTGGGCCATCCCCGACTGCCTTCCCAGGCCACAAGCAGGGAGCTGTATGGGAAGTAGGGCTGCCAGGATTAGAACCGGCGCCCATATGGGATCCCAGGGTGCGTTCAAGGCGAGGACTTTAGCCACTAGGCCACGCCACCGGGCCCATCTATGGGGTTTTATATTCTGGAGCTGTCTATCCTCACCTCCAGCTCTCCTTCAAGCCTGCTGCCTTTCCTACCCAAGCTAAGGATGAGTCCATGTTTTACAGCTGCTTGTAGAGCAGGAAGTATACTATGGCCCAATTTTCAGAGAAAGAGAAGTCTGATACATTCACACAGCTCTTAGCACACTTCCAGATAAAGCAAGAAAGGACACACAGCAACGGGTGGGCCTTGTGGCACTGCAGGTGAAGCTACTGCTTGCTTGAGACACCCACACCTTTCCTTGGGAGTCCTGGACTGAGTTGTGGGTGCCTAGCTTCAGCCTGGCTGAGTGTGGCACATGGAGGATGAATGGTGGATGAGTGGAAGAATGTTCTTTCTCTCTCTCTCTGCCTTTCAAATAAAATGGGAAATAACTAAATGTATGTGTATGCATGTATATTTATAATATCTTTGGAAACTTGAAATAAACAATTGGTCACAAAAAGGTCTACATCATATTCAGCTAAAATTCCAGATCTGAGCTGTTAAACCATCTGACCTGACTACAATGTGGTACCCAACTCTTGCCTTTAGAATCACACATCACATGAAATGGCAGAAATCCTCCGCTCTGCTCCCAGACTTCTAAAGAAAGGAGCCAAGAATTGTTTTAATCCAGAAGCCACTAACCTGGGAAGCAATAACATAAAGGAAGGGGAGACTCACAACAGGAGAATGGATGTGTGGACATGAAGATAGGTGGGACAGGCCCTCTGACGTGTCCAGCTCCTCTCCAACAGTGCTAAGCCTGAAGTCCCAGAGTGCCAGAGTCAGAGTGATCTGTTCCACTACTTGCTTGACGGGCCACCTGACAAGTGATGGAAAAACCTTTGTAGGGGTGGGGTGATGATGCTGTGATGTAGCATGGTAAGCCTCCAGATGCAGCACTGGCATCCCATATGGGCATGGGTTTGCATCCTGACTGCTCCACTTCCAAGCCAGTTCCCTACTAATGTGCGTGAGAAAGCAACAGATGATGGCCCAAGTACTTGAGCAATTGCATGCACTGGGAGACCCAGAGGAAGCTCCTGGCTCTTGTCTTTGAACCAGTCCAGTTCTGGTCATTGTTGTCCTGTGGAGAGTGAAACAGAAGATGGAACATTTCTGTCTCTCCTCTCTCTGTAACTCTGTCTTTAAAATAAAATTAAATTAAAAAAATTTCTGGCTCAGTGTCTTCTCTCTAAAATGGGAATACTAATCGCGTCCACTGCTCAAGTTTATTGAGAGGATCAAATGGAACACTAACTCTCAAAAGCTCACCTGGTGCCTGGCCTGTCCTAAACACAAAGGACATGATCACTGTTGCGGTGGTGACTGCTACTGCCTCTGTTGTCAACTTTAATTTTGTAAGTTGCTAAAATATGGATGTCAAACAGCTAGGGTGGGGCAAAGCCATTTGCTACTTCCAGAATTCTATTAACACAGACAGAAGGCTGTAATATGTAACTATTACCTGCTTACAAAGCAAGTTACCTCACCTTTCCCTGCCAAAAACTTGCCAACTTTCTTAGGTATATCAACGTTGACATGTGTGTGTGTCTCTCTCCTCTGTAAGAAGCAGCTATGAAAGTTACATCCAGCAATAAGCATGAATTGGGGAAATTATTGAAAAAACTAAACTGAGCCTTCCCAAGTAACACAGTCGTGATTTTTCCCGATGATAAGCAGACATACTGCATTATGACTTGACTTTTTCTTCAACCACAATATAGAAAGATGGATCTATAAAAGCCGGAGTGATACTTTGGGGATACTCTGGTCCAAGCCTCCTGTTTCACAGGTGAGAGACACAAGGGTGAAAGGCTAATTAGCATGCCTGGGCTTCAGCGGGCCTCAGCTGGAGCTTCTAGACGGAGCACTGATCTCAGCGCAAGCAGGAAGGCCCTACCCCCTGTCAGTCACTGACTCCACCCTACCCCTTCCGGCCCAGCTCACGTGGTGAAGAGCCCATAACTGAAGCCACGCTGGTCCCGGTGCTCCTTCCACAGCCGCATGTCGGCCCGCATAGGATGCTTGCTCTCCTGCCGCATCACCATCTCCACGAGCGGGGCACTGGCCAAGTTCACCATCTTCTGAGTCCCCGTGGAAGTTATCCACATTGGACCAAACCTGGCCTTGTGGAGTATCTGAGGGGATTCAGTGAAGCCGAATTACTGAGGTCTGCCTGGGCAGGTACTTCTGGGGAGGAGATGCCATAGTGGGGTGTGGGATTGCCACACCAGGGCGAGGAGGCAAGCCCTGGATGGCCAAGGGAGGGCCTTGAGAAAATGAGCACATGAGAAAGTGGTCAATTGGCAGCAAAGAATTATCTGGTGGCACTGGGGGAGGTGAGCCCCCTGGAGGATGGAGGTGGGAAAACCAGCAGACGTGGTGAGCTGGGTATGCCCAGCTAGTAGCAGTCTAGCAATTTAGAAAAACTAAATTCTTTAGTTAAATGAGGTAGCAAACTCTGTCTGCTCAGCACTAAATTCTACCGTAGTTGGCTGTCAATGGGATGAAGGCAACATCTAGATAATCAACAGGAAAAAAGAAAGGCAATGAGACATTCCAGGAAAAACAAGAAGCTGGGTGATAAAATCAGAATCCATGTATGAATTAAACTATGTGGTATGATGTTTGAAATAACATAGTTATCAAAGCCTTTATCTCAGAATTTCCTAAGCACCTCATAGTTGATACCCACAGCACCTACGAAGTTGACATGGCTACTGAAAAATGACAAAGAAAAAACAATATATTTTGATTCCTAAAAAGACAAATATCATTATGTTCTCCTGACATAAGGCAACCTTCATGCAAAACACAAGGTAACTAGATATATAGATAAATATTTATATACCTATATTCTCATAGATGAACTGTATAATGGAGATTAGCAAACTGGGAAGTGAAGATAAATTGAAGTATATAGTTCTACTCCTAAATAGAAGGAAGACTCCCACTGCAACTGTTAAATATATCTTGACAAGGTCCAGCATGATAGCCTAGCAGCTAAAGTCCTTGCGTTGCATGCACCAGCATCCCATATGAGTCAGTTCATATCCTGGCAGTCTTGCTTCCCGTCCAGCTCCCTGTTTGTGGCCTGGAAAAGCAGTAGAAAATGGTCCAAAGCCTTGCACCCACACGTGGGAGACCCAGAAGAAGCTTTTGGCTCCCAGCTATGGATCACCTCAGCTCAAGCCATTGTAGCTACTTGGGGAGTGAATCAGCGGATGGGAGATCTTCTTTGTCCTTCTCTCAGTATAGCTGACTTTCCAATGACTTTCCAATGTGTATATAAATTTTAAGATGTATGTATCTTGACAATGGGATGCTGGACTTTCTACCATTGTCTATACCTACAATGCCATGATACACTTAAATAGCAGAATGTTGGACTTGTGACTGTTGCTGAAGGACTACATTGTTGTAATAAATCAGTGGGTGGTGGAGGGAGGTGTTAGGGGGAATCAGTATGCCTATGGAACCATATCATGAAAAAATAATAGTAAAAAATGAAAAAAATATGCTTTGGCTTAGGGAAGGTAAAAAGGATCTGCATTCCTGCTGAACTAGGGCCTTTTTACTTGTTGAACTCTTCAGTTAGTGGAGCATTAAGCCCTGAGCTGCAATGTAAGTTAAAAACTGTGTCACATAATACAATGTAATTAATGAAGTTAAATAATAAAAAAAAAAAAGAAAGTGAAAAAAAAAATATGTTATGTCATTTGTCTCACCCTCCTTCCTCCATACCTGACCCTCCCCACCCTAATCAGAGACCTACATGAGTAGCATCCTTCTCAACCATGTAAACAATATTAGAAAATAAGAAAATGTTTGAATAATAAAATATGCTATCTCAAAAACTGAAAAAGAAGGAAGGTAGGGTAGAAGGAAAGGTCATATATTCCTAAAACTGAATATGTGAACTACATCAAAACTGTTCTTTTTATTCACATCATATTAACATAAAAAATAAAGTATCAGATGGTTATAAAAAATAGAGAAAGATAAAAGGCATCTTATAAAATAAGATCAATGTTGAAAAAGTAATAAGAAGACAGTCCACAAAGGCAAGGCTCGGGGCTGGGTAACGCTAGTGTCGAGTCCGTCCTATGTGTCACTGGGTACTTAGCAGCATTCTTGGCCTCCAACCACCAGGACTCCAGACTCAGCTGGGATAACCAAAAATGTTCCCAGAAGTAAGCAAAGTAATTCCTAGCATTTTTCCAACAAATCTCACCTCTTAATGTGACCTTCAGCTGTTTTCAAGGTATGGGTTCTTTAAGGAAGAATGTATTACTCTGAAGAAATACTGATCTACTAGATTTCATATCTCCCAAGTTCAAATCAAATTGCTTTAACATTTTTCTCAGAATGTGGACAACAGGTCTCTTGGAAGTGATAAACAGCCACTTCCAGGCAAATTTTCTTCACTCTTTACACCAACATTTGCTCTTCGAATGTTTGCCATGGGGGGCCAGCACAGTGGCTCAGCAAGCTAATCCTCTACCTGCAAGCACTAGCATCCCTTAAGGGCATTGGTTTGTGTCCCAGCTGCTCCACTTCTGATCCAGCTCCTTGATTAGGGCCTGGGAAAACATCAGAGGATGGCTCAGGTCCTTGGGCCTCTGCACCCACTTGGGAGACCCAGAAAAAGACTCTTGGTTCTTGGCTTCAGGTTGGTTCAGCTCCAGCCATTGCAGCCACTTGGGGAGTGAACTAGCAGATAGAAGATCTCTCTGTTTCTCCTTCTCTCTCTGTAAATCTGTCTTTCAAATAAATAAATAAATCTTCTTTAAAAAAGTTTGCCATTGTCTCAGAGCTGGCAGGGGAGGGGCCAACTTCCAGCTGAAGAGACTGGTAAACAGTCACTCACTCAGGTGCCAGCACTTTCTCAGGACCCACAGCTCAAATGAGGGCATTTCCTCTGTGTTTCTGGAACATTTCCTCTTCTACCTATCCTTGCCCCTCTTCCTGACCCCTCTTTCGCCAAACTCTTCTGTTAGCATGCTTGGTGGAAGTCCCCAAAGCCCTGCTTATGTAAGAAGCTATTTTCGAAAGACACCAGGGGACTTGCTGAGAGATGTGTGCTGGGTCTGTGAGACAGACCATTAGGCTGTAACCCGACCTGGTGAGAAAGTTCTCAGATGAGCACTGCGGAAGAGCCCTCTGGTGGATCACCTTGCAGGACGACCAAGCCTGCCAGCTCTCACCTTGAGGGGACTCCAGCAAGGCAAGGTGCTAACTCATCCAGCATTCATTTACTCTTAAGCTCATGTGCTGATGCTCCCTGGGGACAAAAGGTCCAGAAACACAGCAGGGAAGGACTTCTCAGCGTGTGCTCCCAGCTGTTGAGAACTTAATCACACAAGCTCCAAAACTGTTTGCTTAACTCTGTGGATGTCTTGTCTCTCCAAGGGGTATGGAGAAACCCCTGGGCAGGATCATGTTGTACTTCTTGATTACCTCCCACATTGCTAGACACGATGCAAAGCACATGACAGAGAGGGCAGGGAAGAAATGCTGATTGCCTTTCCCAACAGCCTGGCTACATTAGGCCAAAGCCGGAGCCTGGAAAACCACCTGGCTCTCCCTTGTAGCTGGCAGGGAGCCAGGTACTTGAACCATCATCTACTGCCTCCTAGAGTGTGCGTAGCAGGTAGTTGGATCAGAAGCAGAGCAGGGACCTGGCCTAGGCTTTCCAATACATGATTCAGGTGTCCCAAGCAGTGTCTTGACCACTGTACCCAACACATACCCCTCAGTGAGGTAAGTAAGAAATCGATCCCATTTACAGGCGACTCTGCTATGGACCGAATGTTGATTCTGACCCCAGTCCCTGGTGTGGCTGTATTTGGAAATGGGGCCACGAATGGAGTAAGCAGGGTTATACAAGGTCACCGGGGTAGAGCCCTGATGGGATCAGATTAGATCCTAATAAAAGGAGCAGAGGGACTGCTCGCTCCCTCCACAGGCAGACACAGTGAGAAGAGGCCATGTGAGTTCACCAGGAAAAGGTGACTGCCAACAGCAGCATGTCCGGCAGGCGAGCCCTCACCAGGAACCACAGCACCAGCACACTGACTGGCACCTCCAGCCTCCAGCCTCCAGCCCTGACAACAGACGTTTCTGGTACTGGAAGCCATCAAGTCAGTGGCGTTTTTATGCTGGCAGTCCAAGCAGACTGAGAGGCAGTGTCACCTTCAGCTGTCCCCAGGTAAACATGACTGGCCTCACCCAGCCTCCCAACAACCTCAGCACGGGGGAATGGGGCACACCCACCCGATGTTATCCCAGTGTCCATGATATGGAACATGCTCTGAGGGTTCTACACAAGTGGTTTTTTTTTTATTAATTATTTTGCATTATGTGACAGTTTCATAGGCTCTGGGAATCCCCCCACCCCTCCCCACACCCTTCCCCCCTAGTGTATTCCTCCACCTTGTTGCAGTATTACAGTTCAAATTCAATCAAGATTCTTTCTTTGCAAACATATACCAAGCATAGAGTCCAGCTACTTATTGTCCAGATGGGTTGAACAGTTTCTTGGGGAGACTATTTCTGGTCTGAAGTTAAAGCTGGTAGAATATCATCCCAGTCAATTAAGAGTCCATATATAACATCAACAGCAATTTGCAACATTATGGAATTGACATGGTTTTGAGTAACCAGTATGTTAAAAAAATGCAAGTTCTTAACCACATCCTATGATTAGTTCATTGACATTTCAATTTTAGTCTATATACAGGACCGGCTGCTATATACCTTAAAATGGCTATAGGGTACTATTAAGCTGTCTCATGTCTATTTCATTTTAGTATTTAACCATTTGTTGTGTTGAAGTATGATTTGCTGATCTTGGCAGATTTTAGGATAATCTAGACTGGCTTGTAACTCTAACAAGACATTTGTCGACAATTAAGGTGCAGAACATTTTTTTGGGGGGGGGTGCAGGAAAATCCTCAACACCATGATGAGGAGTGACTAATCTTTGTGTCCCACCCAGCGAGGCATGAGCAGATCCACTCCAGCTCTTTCCTGTCAGATTCCAAGCTCTACTTTTTGTTGTTTGTCTATTTATTTTAGTTTTTTTTTAGTTTGCATGATTGTTTGTTTGCTATGAGGGGTTTTCGGAGCGATCCCGATGGTCATTGCGAGGGAGAGTGGGGATCCAGAGCCGGAACCAGGCTAGGACCAGAGAAAGCTCTCCTCCCTGGTCCCGGGGTACGTTTATTGTTCTTCTGTTTCTGTGGACCGCTCAGGGCTTCTGGTTATCTTTCCGATGATGTTGGTTTCTGCACGGTAGTGTCTGGACTTCTTCCATCCCCTGCGGAAGCTCCGGTTGGGGGTGGGTGACCTCAGAGTTCTCGGCAAGTGGTTTTAATAGTTCTAAAATGCTGTTGATCTCGCTAATCTAAGAATGAGAAAATCTTTCCAAGTTCCATTGACATGGTCCACCTTAGAGTCTTCATTCACCCAGATATGTGCTGTCAATGTTTGGCTGGGGTAGTTTACCAATTTGTTCTGCCCTCCTTCCTCTGCTTTGGTACCAGATGTCCTGCACCACTTTAAATGATTCATTGGAGGCAGTGTGAGTTTCAGCCCCGAAATTATTTTTAAAACCCAGAAGTGTGGGGGGAATCCCAGTACCTATGAAATTGTGTCATGTAAAGCAATGTAATTAATGAATAAATGAATATTTAAAAAAAAAATAAAATAAAAAAATAAACCTAAAAAAAAAAAAAAAAAAAAAAAAAACCAGAAGTGTGTTGTCTTTCAAAACCTCCAGAGCCCCATTAAGAACCTGGCTGTGGACGAGAGAGAGAGAAGCCTGAGAAGAAACTAGAAAGGAGCCAGGCGATCATGCTTGTCTCATAAATCAAGGGGCGGGCAGCATGGGCCGTGTGTGTCTCTCGCCCTCTGAGAAGCACGCCGGCAGAGCCTCTTTCTCCTGCACTGCCTGGAGTAGCATTTTCCTCCACAGCACGCTGGTGCTAAGCAGTTTCTCTCTCTCTCTCCTCTCTCCTCTCTCTCTCTCTCTCTCTCTCTCTCTCTCTCTCTCTCTCTCTCTCTGATTTATTGTGTTTGTTTGAAGGGCAGAATGACAGAGAGGGAGAAACAGATCTTCCAGCTCCTGGTTCACTGGCTCACTCCCCAAATGGCTAAAACAGCTGGAGCTGAGTCAGGCTGAAGCCAAGAGCCAAGAACTCCATCCGGGTCTCCTATGTGGGTCACAGGAATCCAACTACCTGGGCCATCACCTGCTGCTTTCTCAGGCATATTACAGGGAGCTAGGTCAGAAGTGGAGCAGCTGGAGATTTGAACCAGTGCTCTAGCTTGGGAAGCCAGCACCACAAGCAACAGCTTCGTGCACTGTACCACCATGTCAGCAGTCCATCTACCCCTCCAGCAGCTTTCTAAAAGAATTAGGAGAGAAACAGGAGGGCTTCCTGGCTTTTGACAAGGTGCCAGCATAGGGTTCCCAAAGCAGCAGCAGAAACCTGTGCCTGCTGAGACTCAGGCAGAAACTCTACAAACTAGCAAGAACTGAAAATAGGCTACAGTACACACATAATGATCACTGGGCAGAGAGAATAAGTGTTGGAAGAACAGTTAGTTGTTTCTCAGTATCTCAGCCTGACTTTAAATGAGAGAACAGATGGACAAATGTCACAAAGTAACTAGCTGATTCTGCAGAAAAATAGAACCTGCTTCTAGGGCCACAGTGGCCTAAACAGTGCCTCAGGGGGCTAGTGTTGTGGTATAGTAGGCTAAGCTTCTACCTGTAACGCCAGCATCCCATATGGGCACTGGTTCAAGTCCTACTTGTCTCACTTCCGATCTAGCTCCCTGTGTTTGGCCTGAGAAAGCAGCAGAGGATGAGTCAAGTCCTTGGGCCTCTGTGCCCACATGGGAGACATAGAAGCAGTTCCTGACTTCTCATTTCAGATCAGCTGAGCTCCAGCTACTGTGGCCATTTGGGGAATGAACCGGGGGGGTGGGTGGAAGATCTCTCTTTCTCTCCCCTTCTCTCTGTAACTCTTTCAAATAAAAATAAATCTTTTTTAAAAAGGAGTGCCTTAAGTGGGAATTAGTAAGAGTCCCTATGCAGACGGGTGAACTGTGGGTAGAGCACAACCAGGTCCACAGTGTGGGACGTAGCAGGCACCCCTTCCTGCTTCCCAGGTCAGGCACCTGTGCCCTGCAGCCCTCACACCATACACAGAAATTAACCCCAGATGGGCTCAAGATTTCAACAGAAACCACAGAAAAATAGGATTCGGACGAATAGATTATTTATACAGTCTTGCTATAGGGTTTTGTAATGCTCCACCCAAACTCAAGGAGCACATGATAAAAACTGATTTGATGACTCAAAATTATAAAAAGAACATGTCAGAACAGTTGTGTGCCATAGAAAGATGCTTTAGTCCAGGAGAGACTGCATATGTGGCGCCGGCCCCAGGAGGTCTGCACAATAAGGAAACCTCCTAAAGACAGTCTCTCAGAATGCGTTCCATTGGTAAATGACCACAGTCTGCACCCTGTAGGATCGACAGTGAATGATTTTGCTATATAGTCAGGAAGCTAGGGCCCGGCATGATAACCTAGCAGCTAAAGTCCTCGCCTTGCATGTGCTTGCATCCTATGTGGGCGCTGGTTTGTGTCCTGGCTGCTCCACTTCCCATACAGCTCCCTGCTTGTGGCCTGGGAAAGCAGTTAAAGAAAGCCTTGGGACCCTTCACTCACATGGGAGACCCAAAAGAGGCTCCTGCGCCTTTTGGGGAGTGAATAGCAGATGAAAGATCTTCCTTTCTCTATCACCTTCTCTCTGTAAATCTAACTCCAAGAAAAATAAATAAATCTTCAAAAAATATCAGAAAGCTAAAAGTCATATGAAAAGAAGTGTCTGTTAATGGGGCAAGTGAAGCACCGTGGTACAGAGGGTTAAGCCACTGCCTGAGACCTACAGCCCATACTGGAGTGCCTAAGACACTAGTTTCTGCCAGAGAGGCAGCAGATGACCATTGAAGTACTTGGATTCCTGCCACCCACCTGGAAAACCCAGATGGAATTTCTGATGCCTATCTATACCCTGGCCAAGCCTGGGGGAGTAAATCAGGAGATGGAAGCACACACGCTCTCTCTCTCTCTCTCTCTCTCTCTCTCTCTCTCTCTCTCATATAATGTTTTAAATATAAAAATATTACGGGAAGGGGTGAGGGGAACCCCAGAGCCTATGTAACGGTGTCATAAAATGAAATGTAATAAAAATAAATAAATAAATAAATAAATAAATAAATATTTTTGAGATTTATTTTTTTTACTTATTTGAAAGGTGAGGTTACAGAGAAGAGAGAGACAGAGAGATTCCATCCCTTGGGTCACTCCCCATTGCCCATAGCAGCCATGGCTGGGCTAAGCCAAAGCTAACAGCCCAGAGTTTTTTCCAGGTCCCCCACGTGGGTGCAGGGCCCCAGACACTCAGGCCATCTCCTGCTGCTTTTTCCAGGCACATTATCAGGGAGCTGGATTGAAAGTGGAGCAGCTGGGGATCAAACCAGTTGGATACCTGTATCACAGGCTGAGGCTTAACTTGTTACGTCACAACATCAGCTCCAACAAAAAACATTTTCCTTTTTTTTTTTTTTTAAGATTTATTTATACAGAAAGGAGGAGAGACAGAGGGGAAGATCTTCCATCCGATGATTCACTCCCCAAGTGAGCTGCAGTGGGCCGGTGCGTGCCGATCTGAAGCTGGGAACCAGGAACCTCCTCCGGGTCCTCCCACGTGGGTGCAGTGTCCCAATGCATCCAGGTCCCCCACATGGATGCAAGGTCCCAAGGCTTTGGGCCATCCTCTACTGCTTTCCCAGGCCACACACAGGATGCTGGATAGGAAGTGGAGCAGCCAGCACACAAACCAGTGCCCTATGAGGTCCTAGTGCATGCAAGACTTTGCACTGGGCCCAAGAAAAAACATTTTTAAGGTGATTTTAATAGAAAAAAAGAGTCTGTGTCCTTGTGATGTGTTTCATCTCAGCTCAGAGCTGTCATTCACAACAGGCGGCATCAGATGAGGGGTCAGAAACTGCTTAGCAGGGGATTTTCTCCTGGTTGCAGCCTCCAGCAGGCTGTGTGACTTTGCCATGGCACCCTGATGATCTTCACCAAGGCCTGGATCCAGGCTTCCCTGGGCCTCAATGACTGAATGCCCTAGGAGCCTTCCAGAACATGAAAGATCAGGAGACCTGTGAGAGGAGCTGCCAGGAGGCCACCTTCCACTGCCCCTCGCCCCATCTTCCCTGGGAGCTGTCTCGAAGCAGCTTCTCACCATCCCCTAGTTCTGACGAGATGTAGGCTGTCTGCCTCGTTTCCCAAGGAGAGAGGCAGGAGCTGAAGCCCTGCAGCTGGGGAGGACCAGGAGAGGACTCTCAGTGATTGGGGTAACCTGTAACTCATGCTGCAGTCAGCTGTCCCATTGTGTTTGGGGCTGTGCTTTCCAGAGTGTGAGACAAGCATTGTGGGAGCCGGTACCCCTGACTAATCTCCCCTTTGTATTGTCAGCAAGCTTGTCGTAATCATTCTAAGTTGTAATGGCTTGTGGTATCTTCAGCAGCAGAATCTGTCAGGCTGAGCCTTGGGCTGGTCTACCACGTGTGAATTTGACACACTTAAGGCTCAATGTGCAGCTGGTAAAGTTACAATGCCCTTTTTGAAGGCACATGGCCACATGGGCCAGTTTAGAAAGTGAAAGATTCTTGGTATCTGGCAGCACCTCATGTTCTTGTTTAGATAGTGTGGGCAGTGGACTCCTCCCACTGGGAACTTGGCCCTGGCCAGAAGAGAAGACAGTAATCTCCCACCATCTTGTAGGCTGAGGGAGCAAGGATGTTCCAATAGGGCCACTCATTCTGCCACTGAGGTGTGAAACCAACCACACAGTTGGACTGCTGCCTCAGATGGTGGTGAAAAGCGCACTTGTTGACAGAGTGAACAACCATTTAAAAGCCAAAGTAGCTAATGCTGCACCTGCTGAAGGTGGGGCTCCTCTGACCTGCCCCTCCTTCCAACCCCAGCCTGGGGGTTCCCACAGTATCTCCTGAAGTGTCTGTGGTTGTGTAAGCCCCATGTGTCTCTGGAACTTTGTTTAAACCTTAGCCTGCTAAGTTGAGGCAAGAACTTGCAGTGAAGCAAGAACAGCAGGGAAGGTGTTTCTGTGACAGGCATGTGAGTGACACCTTCTGGGTACTGTTTTCAGAGTAGACCCTGAGGGCAACACAGTCACAGTGTCCCTTTGGAAAGCAGACAGTGAAACCCTCAAGGCTGACCAGTGAGGTACGGAACAGCATCTGGGCAGGCAATGGCAGATCTGGATGGTAGGGAAATCCAATGACAAGAAGGAGAGGTAAGCTTTAACCATTGTCCCTGAGAGTTCCAATGACTTGTGCTGCTTCTAGTTAAAAGGGAGAGAGTGCCATAAAGTCAGTATTACATGGTCCTCACCTATCTTGATTGGCCTTGACCATGAGTAGGATACACAATACTCCCTGGTCATTAGGACAGTCAGTTCCCTAGAAATGGACAAAGGTCTCCTCTCATACCCTGGTGATGACTCAAGCAAACAGGAAAAATATGTCAACAGTGACTCCTGTGAGAGTCCACTTTCAAGCACTGGCATCCCAAATGGGCAGTGGTTCATGCCTGGCTGCTCCACTTCCCATCTAGGTCCCTGCTTGTGGTCTGGGAAGACAGTGGAGGGTGGCCCTTGAACCAGACCACCGGATGCCCAAGGGACCTGAGTCTCATACATTCTTAGCAGACCGAGAGTACTGACAGGAAGCAGTCTTCCTGATGAGACTGCAGTGGCCTCATCCAGACAAGCGTGACTGGGGACATGTGGCGACTCACCATATCTCCTTCCTTTTTTAGTGCTTGTGGCCTAAGCATGTCTGAGTACAGTTTTGTTATGTTCCTTTTTTGTTGTTGTTAAATCTGTTTGTTTACTGGTATCAGTTCCTTTAACTCATGTTTGTAATGCTGTTACCATAAAACCTGGTGGTTGTTATCCGAATTCCTTGTGATCTGTCTTTAAGATTTATTTAATTTTATTGGAAAGGCAGATATACAGAAAGAAGGAGATACAGAATGATTTTCAGTCTGCTGACTCACCCCCAAAGTGGCTGTAATGGCTGGAGCTGAGCCGATCTGAAGCCAAGAGCCAAGAGCTTCCTCTGGGTCCCCCACGCAAATTGCACAGTCCCAAGCTTTGGTCCGTCCTCAACTGCTTTCCCAGGCCACAAGCAGGGAGCCGCATGGCAAGTGGAGTAGCAGGGACATGAACCAGTGCCCATACGGAATCCCAACCACTAGACCATCATTGCAGGCCCATGATCTATCTTTAGAGGGGCTTATGTGCTATTGCTTAGTTAACCTGCCTGCCTTGCTAAAGTTTTCATCTAAAGTGCCCAGAAAAACTCAATAAAGCATGCATTGGTTCATTTGCCTTTGCATCTCCTGTGTCCTGATTCTTCTCAGTGCAGTTGTCACACCTTGAGTCCAGGTCCCCCCAGAAGGACCTCCCCCCCAAAGTGATCAAGGTGGGGGAGGGGTGCTGTGGCATAGTGGGTTAAGCCATATCGTTTGACACAAGAATCCCATATGAATGTTGACACAACACCCAGCTGCGCCACTTCCAATCCATCTCCCTGTTAACACATCTGGGAAAATAGCAGATGAGTGGCCAAGTACTTGGGCCCCTGCTGTTCACACAGAAGATCTGGATGGAGTTTCAGGTTCCTAGCTTCAGCCTGGCTCAGCCTCAGCCATTGTGACCACTTAGGGAGTGAACCAGCAGGTGGGAGATTTTTCTCTCTCTCTCTGTTAAACAAACAAAATAGTGACGAGGGATTGCTGCGTGGGTCTGACATACTGTAGCCTTCCACAGAGCTAAGCTTCCATCCTTTGAATACCACCACCAGGGAAAACAAGAAGGGCAGCAATAACCCCCTTGTGGGCAGTGTGATCTGACCTGGATTTATAATGGACAATGTAAGACCCAAGTCATGAGCTAGTCACTCACGGTCACTAACTTGCTCAATGGGTACTAGCAGGCTTCTGGGTTGTCCAATCCTAGGGCAGGCATTTAACCCAGCAGCTAAGATGCCAGTTAGGATGCCTGCATTCCATAGCAAAGTGCTGGGTTTAATGCCTGGTTCTAGCTCCTGACTCCAACCTTCTGCTAATGCAGTCCTGGCAGGCAGCGGTGATATCTCGAACACCCACGCAGGAGACGTGGCTTGAGTTCCTCACTCCCAGATTGGGCCTGGCACAGCCTAGTTATTGTGGGCACCCTGTAAGGCACTCACTTTCTGTGGCAGTCCCTCAGTCTGTAGCACTTTTTCAGGGCTACCAATGCCACTGAATACTTAGACTAAAGATCCATTGATAGCCCGGGTCGACCCTGGTCATCTTACACTGCTATGGCAAAACATCATAGACTGGGAACAGGGAAGGGGCAGAGGGGACTCACGAACAACAGAGATTTATGTCTTGCTCTTCTTGAGGCTGAAAGTCCAAGATCAATGCACGAGCAGACTCAATGTTAGAGCCAGCTTTCTGGTCCCTAGGCAAAGCCTTCTGGCTTAGGGTGGAAGGGAAAAGGGCACTGTCGGGGCCTCCTGGTTGAGGGTATGCAGACTCAGCTTTCACAACCTAGTGGCCTCCCAGAGACCCCCCCACCTGCTAACAGTACCACCTTGTGGATTGGGTTCCAGGAGGGAGATTTGGGGGGTCACATGGCATTCAGTCTAAAGTAAGACTACAGGATCTTATGGACCTCTGGTGCCAGGACTCCTCAAAGAGAAATGCTGCAAAGAAGTGAGCGAAACAGGGAATGGAGTAGTCACCCCCTAGAAGAGCTGATTCAGATCCAGGGGCTGAGTCAGCAACTTGGGTCTCTTAGGGGTTTCAGTACATGGAGGGCCTTGACCATGCCTCGGCCTGGTTCATGTGTGGTTCAGCTAAACAGAAGGCCTGTGCTGTACACTGATGCTGTTTAGACTAGCATAGAGGGGCTGACACTGAGGCTCAACAAGCTAATCCTCCACCTTCAAGCACTGGCATCCCATATGGGCAGTGGTTCATGCCTGGCTGCTCCACTTCCCATCTAGGTCCCTGCTTGTGGTCTGGGAAGACAGTGGAGGATGGCCCAATGCCTTGGGACCCTGTACCCATGTGGGAGACGTGGATAAAACTCCTGGCCCTGGACTACAATTCTTCAGTTGTGCACAATTTTTAGTGCTAAGATCAGGGAGGTGGGATTGGTTGCCAAAGTCCCAAACCACATAATTAGCTCTTCTCATTCTTTTCTTTTCCACACCTCAGACAAGCAGGTCATCAGCATTTGCAAGTAGCAAAAACAGAAAAGATATGAACAACTAGGACTTGGTATTGCCTTTGTTATCAGTGATGTTGTGTTGGTCTTGGGCAATCAGGATTAGTGATGACAATGATCATGGACATAAAGTGATAACTCCAAGGACACATCGGGGGAGGAAGATGTTCTCCATTCCTATATAAAGTGTACAAGAAAGAAGCTACCAAGTCATCTTGGGACAAACCAGGGCACACAAGTGGACAAGATGTGAGGAGGACAGGTTAGAGTTGGGGCATACAGTGACTGCTTAGGGACTGCTCACACTGGTGCCATGCCTGAGGAAAGAGACCCACTCTGGCTCAGGCAACATCAAATACCAACCCCAGGAAGTCAGGAGTGAAGGGAGATACTACCCATTTCTGTGTCTCATCTCTTGTCTACCAGAGATGACCCAGACAGCTGCTACTACTCTCAGCTTCACTGCCTGCTACAAGATAATGTGAACCTAAGAATTCTGGAGACATCCCATCAGCCTCTGGCTTCACGGAGGTTCGGCCTCCACACAGATGACCCAAGATCAGCTTTCTGGATACTGATTTGTTCTCTCTGGTCTCTCCCCATTCCTGTTGGGCCTTTTTTGTTATGTATGTCACAAGTTGTCCCAAAGCTGTCAGCATGTTCCTACAGGCCAAAAAAGGAGGCTTGGCTGCCCGCCACACTCCATGGAGGCCTGCCCAACCTACAGAGAGTTGTGGTTGGACACACTGTCCTCCAGTCCTGCCCAAGACAAACAGAACACAACTCCACAGTCAGCTGCAGTCAGTCTGATACAGGTGACCTATGCTCCTGAGAAGTCCTAGTAGAACAGATTAAAGGGGATAGAATTGAAGGGAACCAACTCTGCCAACCTTGTAAATGTGCATGCGTGAGAATATTTGAGCCACACTGGCCTGGTCTTGGCAGTGTGCTGTGGTCCTCCTGGACTGGAAAGAGAGGGAGATCGGTAAGCAGCTGTGATGAAGCCACCTCCCATTTCCTCCTTGTCTCACCGGGAGTGGGGGACTACCATAAGCCAGTACCTCATGAACTCCTTCCCACATTGTAACCAGGACTTTCTGCTCCAGGCCCCTTGGCACATGGTGTTGCTTCACTCCCTGAATGACTGCAACATCTGGGGCAGAGCCAGGCCAATGCCAGAAGCTACACCATCTGGGTCTCCCATGTGGGTGGCAGGAAGTCCCATGGCTGAGACACCATCTGCTCTCTCTCAAGGAGCAGTAATAGGAAGCTGGATCTGAAGCAGAGTTGCCAAGTTGAACTTGAACCCAGGTGATCTGAGATAGAATACAGGTGTCCCAAGCAAGGAGTATAACTTATTGTGCTACAACACCCCCTACCCATCAGTCTTCCCTCTTGGCTAAATATGGTCTTTTTGGATGTGTGCGATAAGGATCATAGAAACTTAGAACCTTTAGCTTATTCTGCTTTTCATTTTTTAAGATTTTATTTTTATTAGAAAGGCAATGTACAGAGAGAAGGACAGGAAGAAAAATTTTGCATCCACTGTTCACTTCCCCAAGTTATCACAATGGCCAGAGCCAAGCTAATCTGAAGCCAGGAGGCTCTTTCAAGTTTCCCATATGGCGCTGGGTGCCAAGGACTTGGGCCATCATCTTCTGCTTTCCCAGGCCACAAGCAGGGAGCTGGATGGGAAGTGGAGCAACCAAGACACAGACTGATGCCCATATGGGATCCCAGCACATACAAAGGAGGATTAGCCAGCTGAGCTATCACTCTGGGCCCTGTTTTTCACAGTCTATTTAAATAATAAAGCTGTTTAAATCTAAAAGACACCTGTGGTATCTTTCGGTTGAATCTGTTGGGCCTTAGCCCATGACTTTATATCCTCATCAGTTAAAAGAAGAAATTATGCATTATTGGTCCCAAAGGTACACAGTGGTGAGCCCTTATGTTAAGGGTAGATAATCTGGGACCAGTGATGTAATGTAATGAGTAAAGCAACAGCCTGCAGTGTTGGCATCCCATATGGTCAATGGTTTGAGTCCTGGCTGCTCCACTTCCCACAGGAGATCCAAAATCTCCTGGTTCCCACCTATTGTTGGCCACCAGTTGTTTCAGCTGCTTCAGCCATCTGGATAGTAAACCAGAAGATGAAAGCGCTCTCTCTCTCTCTCTCTCTCTCTCTCTCTCTCTGACTGCCTTTCAAGTAAATAATAAAATCTTTGAAAAAAAAATGGATACATCGGGGGACCCTAGGATGACATCGGGTGGCTGTCCCCAAACCCTGGTACTAATGTGTTTATAGGATGCTGGGTGTGCCTTCCCCCTTCTCTCTCCCCTCCCTCAGATACAGAAACAAGAAAAAGAAAACTAGAAATAATAGTCTCAATCCACCTTCCCCTATTCCTTGATGCTAATCAGTGGTCCACATGGGCATATACCCTTCTCAACTACATAGTCATCATCAAAAATAAATTTGTTCAAAAGTGGATAAACCAAGGCAGGCCCTGATGGCCACCAACTATATTAATGAAGTCTCTCGGCCTCCCAGGCCAGAAGTCATGCAGCAACTGTGAGCCAGAGGAAGACAGGAAGCTTCTGCACCATGCAGTGCATCAACTCCCTCCAGAGCTGAGTACCCAAAACAAGCTTAGGAAATTCTGAGTCACATGTGCCTCAAAACCTCAAAAAGCTGATCCTGAGCCAGAAAGTGGAAACAGTCCAGACAGCCACTGGTGCATGAATGGATAAACAAAGTACGGTGCATCCTTCCGAGGGATTGGTACTCAGTTGTAACATTTGGGACAAAGGGCTGATGCTGCAATGTTAGGCCGAGCGAGAGGGTGGATGGAATGGCCCTACATACGTGTAATATCCATAGAGGTAAAGGTAGATTTGTGGTTGCTAAGGGCTGGTGGGTGAATGAGGGGTGACTGTCACAGAGTCCCAGGTTTCTCTCTAGGGTGGTGACTGCATAATTCTTTGGATATACTCTACACTATGCTTTTCATAGACAGACTACATAATTCAGTTATGTTTCAATAAAACTGCTATTTAAAAATAGCACATTAAAATCATCTGAAATCTACCTCCTCCATCCCCTGCCCCAAATGACACTGCATTTTAATGTTCTGACTAGTGGGCTCCTTAGGACACAAGAATACAACACCAGAAGAGCAAGTCAATAACCCTGACCATTCAAGTGAATTCAACAAACTTTAAGCAGTTTTGCCAGAATCAACAAACGAGGCCTCCCAAGCTGGCAGCCATCTGCCAAGTAAACAGAAGGCTCTCCAGGAACCCCTCTGCCTCAGCTGACAGATGTGAGAAAGAGGGACCATTGTTAGTCAAAGGCCAAGAGTGCAGCCAGGACAGTGCTCCATGCTGACATAGAATGTTGATGACAGTTAACCCCAATTCCCTCACACAAGGGGAATTCACATTTCTAAGTGGCAGGAGGTGCTAAATGATTCACAGCATTCCTGGGTTCTCCTAGCCCTGCACTTGACCTTGAATGTTCCCTCCAGGAGCAGTCCAAGAGAGTGGCACCACTGGGATTCATGATGAACGAGATCACTGTATACTCTCATGTTGAAAAATCAAGCAAATAATGCTATGAACTCCCATGAACTTACCCTTCCAGGATTAAGAGATGTTCATATCTTTTCATATTTGCTTCACACATTTCTCAAATACAAATGTTCAGATACAAAAATCTCCTCCTTAGTTTTCTCTGGTATCTTTGTGCTCCCTCCCCAGGGCAACTGCTGTGGTGTATCCTTGCCAATGTGCATCACATTTTACTGTGCACTCCGGAGGTCTTCAAAAATTTCAAGAAAAATGCAGATTATGCAAAGATTATGTTTGGATTCCACAGCGTTTTCTATACCAAATACAGAAAATGTATTTGAAAGCCTGAGACTGGGCCCGGCGGTGTGGCATAGCGGCTAAAGTCTTCGCCTTGAACGTGCCAGGATCCCATATGGGCACCGGTTCTAATCCCGGCAGCTCCACTTCCCATCCAGCTCCCTGCTTGTGCCCTGTGAAAGCAGTGGAGGACCAGCTCCACTTCCCATCCAGCTCCCTGCTTGTGCCCTGGGAAAGCAGTGGAGGACGGCCCAAAGCCTTGGTACCCTGCACCCGTGTGGGAGACCTGGAAGAGGTTCCTGGATCCTGGCTTCGGATCAGCACAGCTCTGGCTGTTGTGTTCACTTGGGGAGTGAATCATTGGATGGAAGATCTTCCTATCTGTCTCTCCTCCTCTCTGCATATCTGACTTTCCCATTAAAAAAAAAAAAAAAAAAAAAGGCTGAGACAGAGAAACACACACACACACAAAAAGATCTTCCACCCTCTGGTTCATTGCTCCAATGCCCATGATAGCTGGGTATGGACCAGGTTGAATTTAATTCAGTTCTCCATGTAGATAGCAGGGACCCAAGTGCTTGAGCCATTACATGCAGCCTCCCAGGATATACAGAAATAGAGAGCTGGAAGCTGGAATCAGGACTTGAACTCAGAACTTTCAACATGGGACATGAGCATCACAAACAGGGTCTGTCCTAACCACTGTGTCATACACCCACCCTGATTTATCTTATGATTTCCCTTTTTTAAAGATTTATTTTATTTTTATTGGAAAGGCAGATATACAGAGAGGAGGAGAGACAGAGAGAAAGATCTTCCATTCGTTGATTCATTCCCCAAGTGGCTGCAATGGCCGGAGTTCAGTTGATCCAAATCCAGGGGCCAAGAGCCTTTTCCTCCGGGTCTCCCACATGGGTGCAGGGTCCCAAGGCCTTGATCCATCCTCAACTGATTTCCCAGGCCACAAACAGGGAGCTGGATGAGAAGTGGGGCCGCCCAGGTTAGAACCAGCAGACATATGCGATCCCGGCGTGTTCAAGGTGAGGACTTTAACTGATAGGCTACTGTGCCAGGCCCATGATTTCACTTTTTTTTTTTTTTTTTTTTAAAGATTTTATTATTATTGGAAAGCCGGATATACAGAGAGGAGGAGAGACAGACAGGAAGATCTTCCATCCGATGTTTCACTCCCCAAGTGAGCCGCAACGGGCCGGTACGCGCTGATCCGAAGCCGGGAACCAGGAACCTCTTCCGGGTCTCCCACGCAGGTGCAGTGTCCCAAAGCTTTGGGCCGTCCTCGACTGCTTTCCTTGGCCACAAGCAGGGAGCTGGATGGGAAGTGGAGCTGCCGGGATTAGAACCGGCACCCATATGGGATCCCGGGGCTTTCAAGGCGAGGACTTTTAGCCGCTAGGCCAAGCCGCCGGGCCCGATTTCACTTTTAAAAAGAGGTTGGGCAGGGGAAGGCAGAGAGGAAGAGATTGTCACCTGCTGGTTCACTCCCCAAGTGGCTAAAATAGCCAGGCTGAAACCAGGAACGTAGAACTCCCACCAGGCCTCTATGTGGATGGCAGGGGCCAAAGTATCTGGGCCATCTTCTGCTGCTTTCACAGATGTGCTGGCAGGAAGCCAGTTCAAAAGCAGAGCAGCTGGGCCTCCAACTGGTATTCTGATATGGGATGCTGGCATTTGCAGGTGGTGGCTTAACTCCCTGAACTACAACTCTAGCCCCTTTTCATTCCATTTTGTACCACATATGTTTCAAACAGTAGCCAACAGCATTTTCATGTGCCTATAAGGTACAGGAATGGAAAGTGACTGTACATTTGCTGTACACAACTTTTCTTCTGAGTTATCCCTATTGACACAAGGAACTTGAGTCTTCATTGTGATTGCTGGGGAGTAGTCCATTGCATCACTACATCACATGCTAACTATTTTTTCATAGGCACTTACGTTTCTGAAGTTTGGATTTTACAAACCACAGGTCTGTGACTGTTGCTTCCATAATCAGAAAAATAGCCATTTTTATGCAAGAAGGCAGAATTGTCTTGCATGTTACAAAGACATCTTCCTGGCATATACAGTAGGGCAGCCCTGCACATGCTTTCTGCATAACAGGCTCCTGGGAGTCTGGGCGTAGTAGGCATATGAGGGGGTCAAGGGGATGAAGCCCGTGGGGCCATACAGGGACCTGGGGACTCACATCCAGGCAGTCCGAGCAAGCCTGGGGATTTCCCCACGTGCTTGGTCCCAGACAGGGTTACAGGGAGAAGTGGGGAAAGCCCTGGGTTAGAATGCTGGTCTGGGGTGCTGATGGACTGAGCTTGGGGAACTAGGAATGAGCCTGGATCTTGTGTGTGTGCAGACATAAGGTCCAAGGCTAGCACATGTGCCAGGAGCTTGGACCCCAATTGGGTGGTCAGAGCTCCAGGCCAGCACACCACCCCACTGGAAGACTGAGCTCCAGGAGGATGGGCTGTGGAACCCATGCGGTCCTGGGTGCAGGGACTGTGGATTGATCAGGGAAAGGGGCAAGGGAATATATGGGCGGGAAGACCACTGGGGGAATATGTTGCAGGAAAGGAATGACTTCCCAATCACCTCCATCGAAAATCTCACTGTGCTTTCAAGTAAGCAAGGATGTAGAGATGGAATGGTTTAGAAGAGAGATGCTGGAGAACCTTTACTGGTCAGACCAATATACCAACCCAAGTGGGAGACCTAAGCTGAGCTAGTTCATAGGGTACACCGCCAACCACCAATCCCTAGTGCACACTAAAACCAGGGCTGGAGGCTTACCTGGTAGGGCTAGATCATAGTTCCCACCACCAAGAGTCAGAACAGATGCTGGGTAATGTTAGGCTGGGCCATGAAACTAACCAGCACATGAGAGAACTGGGTCTGGGCACAGATTTAGGAGCAGAGTGATATGTGGACTCACCCCTGTGGAACTGTAATTTCTGCTGGTTTGTTCAAGAGCTGGGGATAGTGATGGGATGAGCTAGGCAGGACCACCGAACCCTGCAACACTCATGTGGGTGCTAAGATTGAGGACAAGACAGGCTGGTCCAGGCTGCAGTACTCACAAGCAAACCCAAGAAGAGGTGTGGGGCAGGCCACAAAATCCACCAGCTCATACAAAGGCCAAGATGGAAGGGGTAGACTATGATGGGTAAAGACCTAGCACCCACTGGCACACATGAAATCTGGGTCTGGCAGTGTGCCTGGTGGAGAACTTGGGAAACTTTCCTGGTGAGCTGTAGCTCTCGCTGGTGAGCATGATTCGGGCATGCGTGTTGGTCAGGCCAGGCATGGTAGCTCCACCCATTGGCAAATGGGTTGGTTCTGGAGGAGGGTGAACCAGGAAGGGCCAGGTCAAACCTTAGCCCACTGGAAAGTGCAGGAGCCAAACTGGAGTGCAAGGCATGACACGCTAGGCTATCATACCTACCAGTTTGCATGAGCCAGGCATGGGAGCAAACTGGGCAGGGCTAGGCTGCAATACCTGCCAGCAAGTTGGGACTGGGGGCAGGACAGGGGAGGGGCCATGCCAAGATGGGTCAGAGCAAACACTGGCACATTCAAGATCTACAGCAGGGAATAGGCCTGGTTGGAGAGCTAACCCCAGCTGGGTTGTGGTTCCCTCTGGTGAGCACAAGAGCCAGAATGGGGGCAGCAATCTGGGGTGGATATGACTGCAATGTCCCTTAACATGGATGTGGACTGGGTCTAGGGTGTGCCAGATTGGGCTAGACCCCAGCACCAACTAGTGCTCATGAGAGCCAGGGTTAGTATCAGATGGGTTGGGCTAAGTCTCAACACCACTGAACCACATGAGAGCTGTGTCTACAGGCATAGACCAGGTGTGGCTGGACTGTAACAACCAACAGTAAGGACTGGAATGAATGAGGGCTGGAAAGGCAAGGCCACCATTTCTCCTGCCAGGACAGGAAGTGACTAAGTTAGACTGGACCAAGAACCCATCGGTGTGCGTAAGATCTGCCACTGGGAGGAGAGACATGATAGAGGAGCTTGGGGAACACCTTTGTCAGGGTGCAAGAACAAAGGCTTGGAGCAGCCTAGACCAGGCCCGGTTACAGTACCCACTGGCATAAGTGTGGGTCAGGTCTGGGGGCAGGCCAGGCTGAGCCAATCTATAACACCAACAAGCAGATCTGAGAGTCAGGACGGGTTACAGGACAGGCCATGTCAGGTCACAACACCACCAGTCCACATTAGGGCTGGCACTCACGGATAGCTGGGCTGAATTTGGCAGCAGCACCCACCAGCATGAGCTGGAGCTGGGGACAGATTGGGCTGGGCCAGGCTTCAGCACCCACCAGAAAAATGCCAAGGTGAAGAGGGCCATGCCAGACTAGGCTGCAGCACACACAGCACATGCAAGACCCAGGCGGAAGGGTATGAACATGGTAGGGAAGTTGTGGGGATTCCCCTACTGAGCCACTGCTCCTGCTGGTGAGAGCTGGGACTGGGGGCAGACCAGGACAGGCAGAGCTACAACACCCATTGGCCTGCATGTGAACTGGGTTAGGGGGAAAGCCAGGCTGAGCTAACCGACTGTACCCACTGATGCAGGCATGAGCCATAGTAAGGGCATTCTACTTGGGCCTTGCTGCAGCATCAGCTGCCAAGTGCTAGGACTCGGGGCAAGTCTTGTCAAGCTAGACTGCAGAACCACCTGGACAGTACAAGATTCGGGGCAGGGAGTGGGTCCAATAGGGAAACTGTGGGCATCTTTCTGACAGGCTACAACTCCCATTGGTGAGCATGAGAACCAGGGCTATGAGTGGACCTGGCTAGACAGGCAGTAGCACCCACTGGCATGAGTGTAGGCTGGAAGGTGGAGTTGGTTGGGTTGAGTTAGGCTTCAACGCCCAATGATGTGTACAAGATCTGAATGGGATATGGGACAGACAGGACCAATCTGCTGCACATGCTGGCAGAGAAAGGAACCAGGGCTGGGGGCAGACCCAATGAAGCTTACTGGCGGTCGCTCTGACTGGGCTGCAGCTCCCACTAGTTAATGTGAGTGCCCAGTGTGTGGTGGGCAGGGTTACGCTGGGCCACAGCACCCACTGGTTTGCATAAGAGATGGGGCAGAAATCAGTTCTGACCTAGCAACTGCAAATACCAGTGTGTGGGTAGGTTGATGTGGATGACAGAATGATCCAGACCCCATAGTGGCAGGTGCACATAAGAGTCAGGCCTAGGACCACCTCAGACAAGATTTCTTTGAGGATCTCCCCATCTGGACTCAGGATTCCAACCATGGGGAAAGAAGCAGAACCTGGAGTCTGACTGTGGAGGGCATGTGTCCTTAGCTTCCTCAATGGCTAAGACAGAGCAGTGAACGGCATACCTAGATGCACATGGAGGATATGGGAGCACACTGTGATCTGCAGAAGACATCCAGTACCATAGCAGAGGAAGGAAAGTACAAATTAGTTAACTACCCCAAGCATTGACAGCAAATATTTGAGTGAATGCAAATTCTGGGGTGGACTATGCCAACAAACAGACCTTGAAAGGATTTCCTCATCATTGGATTGATGAGATTGATAGCATTTTTAAAAAATTATTTATTTTTTATAGGTAAGTCAAATATACAGAAAGGAGAAGAAACAGAGGAAGATCTTCCATTCGATGATTCACACACCAAGTGGCCGCAACGGCTGGAGCTGAGCCAATCTGAAGCCAGGAGCCTCTTTTGGGCATCCCAGCACCCCAGGCACCCAGGGGCAAACCTCAATAAGCTGAGTAAAACTGGGTTCATGAACTGGGCCAAGCTGGATTCAACAGTGGGAATGTTTTAGGAGGAGGAATGGATGATCAGCAATAAATGCAGGATCAAGAATAGGATAGGGCAGGGCCAGCACAATGGTTCACTGGCTAATCCTTCAACTGCAAGTGTCAGCATCTCATATGGACACCAGTTTGTATTCCGGCTGTTCCACTTCCCATCCAGCTTCCTGCTTGTGGACTAGGAAAGTAGTAGAGGATGGCTCAAAGCCTTGGACCCTGAACCCATGAGGGGGCCCTGGAAGAAGTTCCTGGCTCTGGCCTTGGCCGGGTCCAGCTTTGGCCATTGTGATCATTTGGGGAGTGAACCAGCAAATGGAAAATCTCCCTGTCTCTCCTTCTTTCTGTAAATCTCTTTCCAATAAAAATAAATAAATCTTTTTAAAAGAACAAGAAGAGGATGTCTACATACAGCCACATGTTAGAAGTAATGTTCCAGAACCAGGAGTACAAGACAGGAAGAGTTTCCCTCAAACCCCAAAATATTATCCTGGAAAAGGATGCACTTAGCCAGCCATCCTTTTATTTCTTGTTCTTCAGATTTTTTGTTATCTTTTCAAATTGTAGAAGGTAATAAATACATGTACATTATTAAAATTTAAGCAGCCTATGGAACTGTACCATAGGATAACAAAATCAATTTTTTAAAAGAATTAAAAAATAAAATCAAGCAATGTAAGAAAATATGAAATATGGACCTACACTGTAGCAGAGTAGGTTGAGCTCCAGTTTGCAGTGCTGGTATCCCAACAGGTGCCAATTTGAGTTCTGACTGCTCTATTTTGTATCCAACTCTCCACTAATGTTCCTGGGAAAACAGTAGAACATGGCCCAAGGACCTGCATCCATGGGGGAGATCCAGAAGAAGTTCTTGGCTCCTGGCCTGGGCCTGGTCCAGCCCTAGCCATTGCAGTCACTTGGGGAGTGAACCAGCAAATGGAAGATATCTCTTTCTGACTCTCTCTTTCTCTCTCTTTCAAACCCTGTCTTTCAAATAAGTGAAATAAATCTTTTAAAAAGAGTATGCAAACAAAATTAAAAAAAAAAAAAAAAAGAACATGCAGGGCCCGGCATGGTAGCTTAGTGGCTGAAGTTCTCACCTCACACACACTGGGATCCCATATGTGCTCCAGTTCTAATCCCGGCAGCTCCACTACCCTTCCAGCTCCCTGCTTGTGGCCTGGGAAAGCAATCAAGGACAGCCCAAAACCTTGGGACCCTGCACCCATGTGGGAGACCCGGAAGAAGTTCCAGGCTCCTGGCTTCGGATCGGCTGAACTCCGACCATTGCGGCCACTTGGGGAATGAATCAATGGATGGAGGATCTTCCTCTCTGTCTCTCCTCCTATCTGTATATCTTCCTTTGCAATAAAAATTAATAAATAACAAATAAATATTTTTTAAAAAATTAGATTAGGGCCCAGTGTGGTGGCCTAGCAGCTAAAGTCCTCACCTTGAATGTGCCAGGATCCCATATGGGCACTGGTTCTAATCCTGGCAGCCCCCTTTCCATCCAGCTCCCTGCTTGTGGCCTGAGAAAGCAGTGGAAGACGGCCCAAAGCCTTGGGACCCTGTACCCACATGGGAGACCCAGAAGAGGCTCCGGGCTCCTGGCCTTGGATCGGCTCAGCTCTGGCCATTGTGGGTGCTTGGAGAATGAATCAGCAGATGGAAGATCTTCCTCTCTGTCTCTCCCTTTCTCTGTATATCTGCCCTCGCAATTTAAAAAATTACTTAAAAAAATTTTTACCATATGTATATAGGGGACTAATTAAATTAGTCATCAGAATCTTTCCCAACCACAAATACTTTCCCTTTGTATAATTTATCTGTGAAATAAAATCCTGGTAATAAAATCCTAATTGTACGATTCCCACATTCTTTACATTAATACTTAGTTTCAAATTTCCCATCCCAAAGGCTTAAAAGCAGGGCACCCAGTTCTGCCACAGTGTCACAGGCAATCCAGAAATGTCTGCCAAGGAATTAAAAAAAAAAAAAGCTTGGTCAAGGTAACTGGAGGATAATTTTGAAAAGACTTGATGGTAATATGAGTGCTGTGCAAGGAAAGCCATCCAATTATTGGATGGAGCTCAACTGAGGAAAGAATGTGCTAACAGGAGGGTAGTGGTCTTCACAGAATCCAGAAGAAGGGAGTCAAGCAACAGGAATCTGGCAGTATTTCTCTGGCACCATCCAAGGGAGAGACACTTAACCCCACAGAGAGGCTTCAGCGAAGGGCATTCAACCAGGCTTCTCTGAGGTACGGATGAAATTTCCTCCCGTGCAAATCCATTCTCCAGTCCTAGGTTTGGCACATTACACAAGCCACGAATGTAGTTACTGTCTGTCTCTGGGACCTGGATCCTTGGTAAAGTGTTCGGTGGACCGAACACACCTTGGAAATCCCTCCCATGAAAAAGTCTACATCTTCTATGGAATTTCAGTAGATTCTAATGAGGGAAATGCAGTAGAGATAATCCTATACCAGTTTCCACAACTTAAGTAACTATAAGAAGGGAGATAAAGACTCACCCAATCCAGCCAGGCCCACGCACCAAACAGGTACTTGAAAAAGCCATGTTGGCTATTGTTAGCACCAGCAGCACAGACATGTAACTCCTCTTTCACCATCCTTGACCATTTGAGTTGAAACTTCATTCCATCACGCAGCAGAGATAAATCATTTTGACAGTGCCCTGACCAAATTCCTAGCTCACGTGGTCATGACCAGACAAGCTTGGAGCTGAAAGCAACCAGGTTCTAGCTCAGTCTGTTAGGCAGCAGCAGCTACCTGGAGCATTGAAGGCTCCTGCATAGGGGACTGCTCTGCAGCCCAGGAAGGTTAACCTGCTCCATAAGCACTTGGGCACTCACAGCCACACAGTGGCTTCTGTAGGTTTGGTCCCCAGAATCTGTCTACCTGGAACATGTTAAAATGGTGCTCCTGCACTAAAAACACCAAGAACTCAGTGGGGAGGCGGGATCAACACACCTCCTGTCCTTACTGTCCCACCTTTACTCTCTCTTGTGGCAAACAACCTAGATCAGGGAGCCGGATGGACTAAGTGTTGCAAAGACTACTGCAGGTGTACCAGATGTGATCACCAAATGTACCTCCCTTGTTCCTAAGATTGTGCCTGGTGCTGGAGGGACAAAAGGAAGAGAGAGGCCTCTGTGCACTGTGGCTCCATCTCTAAGCCTTATAAATAGGTGGAGATAGGAAACATGATGTATGAAGTGACATACATGAACATGGAGTATTGGGGGGCACAGGAGGGAACCCAATCCAGATATCTACAGTAAGAGCTACAGCATTATTAGCATCCAGAGCTTTGAGAGATACAAGCTTACTCTAATTTTCCAAGTATACACCTACAGCTCATCTTCCCAGAACTCTGGAATGGCTTTTGTTAAGAGAGAGAAAGGCATTGGCATTTATGAAGCAGCATGACATGACGCACTTCCTGCCCAGCACTCTTAATTCCTGCAAATGCTGCCCTAAGCTGCTATAATTAATTGCATGTGAGATGATGCTGTTTTTGGTTTGTTTTTAAATCAACTGAGGGTCTAGGGAATATTGTGGTCGGCTCTTCCTCCGGTTTTGTGTGCAACCACCTGGTTTGGGTGGGAGGGACCTTAGTCACAGCTTTTGGGGGTGAGCTTGTGTGGGCCTAATTAGACTGTACCTATCTCCTACCACCACTATGAGTGTCTTTAGGAGGGCCACTAGCCCAGGCCACAAAAGCCAAACAACTTCTTCAAGAATTTCAGGGGCAAAAAAATAAATAAATAAATAATAAATTAAAAAAAAAAAAAAAGGAACTTCAGGGACTTCATGAATCTTGTTATTGTTTGACCTCATCCTTCCCTGCCTTAAAAAAAAAAGTTTCTGGATAGATTCTGACCTCCAAGGAAATGACATTGAAAAGTAGTTAAATCTTAAGGAGGTGGAGCTCGAGGCCTGGTGGAAGGTTGTTTAGGTCCCTGAGCCCTGCTGGGATGGGATTATTGCTGGGTTGGCCACCAAGGAGTAGATTATCTCCCAAGAGCCTGGGTTGTTATATACCCTAAAATCTGGTGGCTCCTGGGTCTCTTGCTTTCTCTCTTGCAAAAGACTTCTCTCTCGTGCACATGCACCTGCCATGTGATGCCACTCATCATGTTGGGATCCAGCCAAAAGCTCCTCACCCGAGGCCAACTAGATGGGGCCACATGGCCTTGGGCTTTCAACCTCCCAAACAGTGAGCTAAATAAACCAGCCTGGGACATTGGGTCACAGCTGCACAAGTGGACCAGGACAAGCCTCCAGAGCAACTTATACCTGAAGGACACTGGGCAACTAAAGTTTTCAGTTCCCCAAGCCTATAGAGCCACTTTATAGTTTAAGCCACTTTGAGTAGTGACCAAATTCTAGTTGGACAAAAGTGGTTCATGGAAGTCCACCTCCTTTTCGTCAATCAGGCTATTAACTGGTTTTTACAGATGCGCAACTTTCTGCTCTGGATCACATCTTGTCAACCACGAATAGCAGCAAAAACTACCATACTTCCCAAGGGATCATCTAAGCTCACATGACCCAAGGTCTCTGATTCATTCTCTAAGACCCAAGGACTGAAACCAGAGGACTCTCCTTGAAGAAATCCTATGTTCTTTGCCTTATGCTGCTGAAGAACCTGAGTGTTTTCTGCTTTTGTGATTTCTGCCTTGCTTACTTGGCTTGGGGGCTTTGTGAACTCCAGGTCTGACAGTCTATGTGATACCTGGCAGATCACGTAGGCAGAGCCCTCCTCAGGAAGGAGACTGCTGATGTGCTTCTTAGATAAGTCACTCACTGCCCTATAGCCCACCAATTTGTACTTTTTGAGTTGCTTGCTTCAAACTCACCAATAGAGGCCTGCCAACTTGCTCTTTTTAAAAGTCAACAGATAAACTGATCAATCATAACTGTATAATTATATGGAATTGGCCTGAAATGTATAAAAACCCTGTGCTGTTGAACCTCATCCCTTTTTTCTTCTGGACCTTCTGCTGCAGTTTTTCCTGCTTCAGCCACTGCTGTGGTGGTTGCTACTGCTCCCCCGTCCTGCTGGGCTGGAAGGCTAGGTTGGTTTGAATAAATCACCTTTTATGCATTTGCATTGACTTCAGACTCCTGATGATTTTCTGGGGATCGCAAAATCTGGGCACAACACTGGCCCTTATTTCTCCTCCTCAAGTTTTTGAGTGTGCAGGTTCTGAAGTAAATGAGATCAGCCCCAGTAAATCCCCATCCCACCCAGGGGGAGTCCTCAGTCCCCACCACTGGAGTATTTGCCTTTTCCAGTTCTAGAGGGCCAATGAAGCAGGTTGCTGGGTCCATTTCCCAGGACTGTGTGACCTGCCCTCAAGTCCTCCAGGAAACATGAATCCAACAAGGAAGGTCCCAGGGGAGATAGCAGCTCCTCGGGGCAGGTGGACTGCAGGCAGTTCCTGACTGGTCAGGTCCACCGTTTAAGCCCTCAGTCTCTCTTGTGCTTGACTCCAAGTATACTTGTTGCAGAGCACGGCTCAGATCCACTGCTCTACCACCCCCGCTTCCTCAAGTTCTGCCATATCTCAGCCTTCATCACCTGAGGTTTCCTTACACCTCTACTGTCTAACCCAGCCCACTGCCCACATCACAAACTGGGCACTCGTCCTCAGAGGTCACCTTCTATCCCCCCACACTGTCACCCCAAGCCTGCTCAAGAGCCTATTGCAATCCATTTCAAAGACCAGGGTCTTTAGCCTTTCTTTCTTTCTTTTTTAAGATTTATTTTCTTTTTATTGAAAAGTCAGATATACAGAGAAGAGACAGAGAAAAATTTTCCATCCGGTGATTCACACTCCAAGCAACTGCAATGGCCACAGCTGAGCCGATCCAAGGTCAGGAGCCTGGAACCTCTTCCAGGTCTCCCACATGGGTCCAGGGTCCCAAGGGTTTGGGCCATCCTCCACTGTTTTCCCAGGCCACAAGCAGGGAGCTGGATGGGAAGTGGTGCACTGAGATTAGAACTGGTGCCCATATGGGATCCCAGTGCATGCAAGGTGAGGACTTTAGTCACTAGGCTACCATGCCTGGCCCTAGCCTGGCTTTCTTTCTTTCTTTCTTTCTTTTTTTTTTAAAGATTTATTTATTTTATTACAAAGTCAGATATACAGAGAGGAGAGACAGAGAGGAAGATCTTCCGTCCGATGTTTCACTCCCCAAGTGAGCCGTAACAGCCGGTGCGCGCCGATCTGAAGCCGGGAACCAGGAACCTCCTCCGGGTCTCCCACGCGGGTGCAGTGTCCCAAAGCTTTGGGCCGTCCTCGACTGCTTCCCCAGGCCACAAGCAGGGAGCTGGATGGGAAGTGGAGCTGCCGGGATTAGAACCGGCGCCCATATGGGATCCTAGGGCGTTCAAGGCGAGGACTTTAGCCACTAGGCCACGCCGCTAGGCCCTAGCCTGGCTTTCAAGGTTGTCCTCAAAGGCCTGCCTGCCACCAGTCCCCACAGCATGAACACATGGCAAAGAGATGGCTGCCGCCCTTCCTTCCCAGACCCAGCTCTGCCTATTCCTCCTGTGAATCACTGACAAGCAAACACCTCACCGATGGCACATGGGAACCAAGGCCCAAATCACCTTAGAACAGTTCCTGCTCCCTCAATTCTGTCTACCTCTATGAAATTTGCCATTGGTTTCATGACATCATCCATCTTTCCCTCATAGGAACATAGAAGGTCGGCGAGGGCAGGGATCTTACTGCACTGAAACCCAGGAGCTGGAGCCACATCTGAGACTTTGTAGGAGCTTTGGAACGTAGTAACAATCATTAGGAACACAGGTCCCACCTGATTCCCTCTGGTTTGTTTCCCAAACTCTCCAACTTCACCACATGTTGGTAATTACGGGTTGGGTCTTCAGTCTGTGTCAACTTCTGGTGCCAGTTGGCGCTCTCTCCCTGAATCCCTGCCTCATCTCCACATTCTATGCCCCTGAGAACCCTTGCCCTCTGAGATGCGATGTGTTTGTTGTTGTTCCTAAAGGGAAATTTACCTTGCAAATCGCTAGGAAGCTTCTGCAGCCCTGAAGAGGTTATTTCCTCAGGAAAAAGTCCGAGGTGGCTAATGTTGCCATAGAATCCCATGCTTACTCGGAACACTTGCAGTTTATACACCTGCTTTGTCTGTCTCTTCCCAAACCAGCTCCCAACCTCGGCGCAAAGAGGCTTGATTTGTTGCACCCTGATTTGTTTCAGTTTCACATCCTGTTTTATTTCAGCTCAAGAGAGATTTCCAAAGCACCTAGCCCAGCTAAATTCCGGGGTTCAGTCCAGTTCAGAGTCTCCCAAGTCGCCACTCACTCCTCCGCCCCCACCCCCATTTCCTCCAGACCTGTTACCTGGAGCTTGTGCATTTGCAGAACGTATCCTTGCACGAACATCTGGAATAAGAAGCGCAGCTGCCCTAACTTCGGAATCTCTTCCAGGCTGCGCCACTGCCCAGCTCTCGGACCCGGGGCGCCTTCGTGCGATTGCGGTCTTAGCTCTGGCCCCGTGTGGGCAACGCGGTTTTGGATCGCGGTCTTGGCTCTGGCCCTGTGTGGGCAGAGACCACAGCCGACCACCCGCTTCCCCAACGGCACCCATCTCAGCCTCGCGCAGCCCAGCACAGCCATGGATGGAGTGCGCGGCAGCTGGGACAGCCCCACAAGGCCGCAGTGGCGGGGAGGGCTCTGTGGCTCAGGTGTCAGGGAAGGGCGAAGCGAATGGCGGCCTGGACCTTTAGCACCGCCGCCCAGCTCAGTGATGGCTAAGCAGGACCTCTCGAACTGCTGCTGCCGCTAGCTGCGCCTCTCAGCCCCCAGCTCCAGAAAGGCCGCAGAGGGACCGGGGAACTTCTGGAGGTCCGCGAAAGCCCGGAAACTCTGCTCTGAGTTCTGGGAAGACGGGGTCGCCTCCTGGCCCACAGGCTCCTCCCAGCGGCAGCGGTCCCCAAGTGCCAGTGGACAGCAGCCCTCATTGCCTCCAGCTGAAGGCGGCCGCTGAGTTGTCTGAAGGAATTTGAGCGCTGGGAGATCGACCCGGGAGCAGAACCAACCTAGCGGCCAAGGCAGAGGGGAAACTGAACAAATTAAAATATTAGTGATTTTTTTTCCAATAATGCCATTCTGGGCCCGGCGCAATAGTGTAGTGGTTGAGGTCCTCGCCTTGCATGTGCCGGGATCCCGTATGGGCGCCGGTTCTAATCCCGGCAGTTCCACTTCCCATCCAGCTCCCTGCTTGTGGCTGGGAAAGTAGTCGAGGACGGCCCAAGCCCTGCACCCACGTGGGAGACCCAAAGGAGCTCCTGGCTCCTGGCTTCGGATTGGCTCAGCTCCAGCCGTTGCAGTCACTTGGGGAGTGAACCATCGGAGGGAAGATCTTCCTCTCTGTCTCTCCTCCTCCTCTCCGTATGTCTGACTTTCCAGTAAAAATAAATAAATATTTTTAAAAAATAATAATGACATTCTCCTACACAACTTCTGCTAAGTTGCTGAGAGTTTCAAACTACAGGTTAAAAGAGATCTGGCGGGTTGTGACCAGAGTTTTTCTAATTAAAAAAAAATTAAAGATTAATGTTTGGGTCCAGCACGATAGCCTAGCGGCTTAACTCCTCTCCTTGAATGCGCAGGGATCCCTGGCTTCGGGTTGGCTCAGCTCCAGATGTTGCGGCCCCTTGGGGATTGAATCAACAGACGGAGGATCTTCTTCTCTGTCCTCATCTCTATATATCTGACTTTGCAATAAAAATAAATCTTTTTTTAAAGATTTATTTATTTTTTTTATTGGAAAGGCAGATATACAGAGAGGACGAGAGACAGAGAGGAAGATCTTCTGTCCAATGGTTCACTTTTCAAGCGGCCTCAACGGCTAGAGCTGAGCCAATCCGAAGCCAAGGCCAGGAGTTTCTTCTGGGTCTCCCAAGTAGGTGTAAGGTCCCAAAGCTTTGGGCTGTCCTCGACTACTTTCCCAGGCCACAAGCAGGGAGCTGGATTGGAAGCAGGTCTGCCGGGATTAGAACTGGTGACCATATGGGATCCCGGCGTGTTCAAGGCGGGGACTTTAGCCACTATACTATCGCACCAGGCCCTAGATTTATTTTTATTTTTTGTTGGAAAGGCAGAGTTATGTAGAGAGAAGGACAGTGAACCATCCACTGGTTCACTCCCCAGATGGCCACAACAGCCAATTCGAAGCCAGGAACCATGAGCTTCCTCCAGGCGTCCCACATGGGCCATCCTCCTCTGCTTTCCCAGGCCATTAGCAGGGAGCTGGATCCCAACGGCAGAGCAATCCCGACTTGAACCAGCATCCATATGGGATACAGACAGAGAGTTAGCTTGCTATGTCACCATACAGAGCCCAGCAACTTGAAATTATTTATTTATTTATTTTACTTATTTGGAAGACAGAGCTCTCCCATCCACTGATTCTCTCTCCAAATACCAGCAACAGTCAGGCAAAAATGAAGTCAAGGCTGGTCTCTCTGGTGGGTGGCAGGGACCCAAACACATAAGCATCAGCTGCCACCTGCCAGGGTACACCTTAACAGGAACCTGGGTTGGAAGCAAAGCCAGTATTGGAACCCAGATACCGAGGTGGGATGCAGGGTTCCCCAGCAGTATCTTATGCTATGCCAAACACCTGCGCCCAGAACGTTTTTTCTACATTTCCCCTTTTTTATTTTTAAAATATTCTTTGTTTTTAAACTTTCAGTATTTTTTAACAAAATAAAAAAATAATGCAGAAAACATTGTAAGAGCAAAGGGTGTTAATACATGAATCTTTCGTTTCACATATTCAGGCTAGAGTTTTGAAAGAGTTAAGAAAATTACTTATCCAGGGACTGGCATATGGCCTAAGCCTCTGCCTGTGGTGCTGGCATCCTGTATGTGTGCCAGTTTGTGGCCTGGGAAAGCAGCGCAGGATGGTTTGAGTTCTTTGGCCCCTATGGAAGAAGCTCTTGTCTTCCAGTGGGCTCAGCTCCAGCCACTGCAGTTGTTTGAGGGAATGAACCAATGAATAAAAGATTCTAACTGCATTTCAAATAAAAATATTTAAAATGCCTAAAAAATAAAATGACTCATATAAGTATGCAGATGTACCCAGGGTCAAAGATTCTTGAAACTGTGAGTGAAGGAAAGCTGGTTCAAAGGGTTTTTGAAGAATTGGCTCTCTGCAGGCAGTTGAAGGGGAAAGGTGTGTCAAGTTCACCAATTAGACTGATAGCTCATGGGGTTGGGTGTGGATTTCTTTTCATTTATCCTAGAGTCAGAGTTGTTCGAACATGTGGCTTGGGGGTGAGGGAGTCTTCCATCTGTCCGGAGAGTTTTACCAATCATTGTCTGTTCAAGCATTGCTTTTACCCTTTCTTCTCTCTCCACGGACTTCAAACTACATTAGATCTTCCCATTGTCTTCTTCCTGTCTCTTACCATGTCTTTTCTGTTTCTCTCTTGTAGTTCATTAATTCTCTGTTTCAGCTGGGTCTAATATGCTGTGAAATCTATCCACTGTACTTTAGTTTCTTTTTTTTTTTTAAAAAAAAGGTTCATTTCTGTATTTAAGAGGCAGAGAGAACTTCATTCCTTGGCTCCCCAACTGTCTGCAACAACTGGGGCTTTGTCAGCTGTTAGCCAAGCCCACCATCTGCAAAGCCCATGCGAGTGTCAGGAACCCAGGCACTTGAGCCATCATCCACTGCTCCCCGGGTGCAGGGAGTCGGATCAGAAGTGGAGGAACTGGGATTTGATCCTAACTTCCATATAGGATGCAGATATCCCAAGCAGCAGCCTAACGTGCTGGACCATAGCATCTGCCCTTGTTAATTTCTATTGTTTCATTTTTCAGTTTTCAATTTGGGTGAAATTAAAATTTATGTCTTTTTCATAGTTACCACTTTTGTGTCCAAATTTGTAACTTTATAGTCCCCTTAATTACATAAGCATAGTCTTACTAAAGAATTGAACCATTAAAACTTCAATATCTGGACCCTATGGAAGACAAGCTGTATTGCTTGTTGTTGCCTGGAGTTTTATTGTTGCTACATTTCTTCCTGGACCTGGGCACTTTTGTCACCAGCTTTTGAGAGAAAAGAGAGGCTTTAGTGCAGGAGATGACTTGGCCAGGAAACAGGAGCCAAGGCTCATACCCATCCCCATGGTCTGGGAGTCTGGTCGGGACAGACACATCAACGGGGCGACTTCCGATGGGTGAGACTGCACATTTGCACCGTGTGTGGACCAGTACCAGGACAGGTCCAGGCCGGTCAGTGGCAGTTCTGATTTTCAACCCCCTCAGTTCCTAAGCTGCCTGCCTCTTCTGTTTCTGTTCATTCTCTGACTCCGTGGTGGATCCTGACTTTGATTCTTGGGTCATCTATAGTTCACGGTCCTCCATTCTGCACACATGCAGCTCAGCTGGTCAGTCTTGTTGTAGCTGAAATGTTTTCTTAAAAGATTTATTTGAAAGGTGGAGTTGCGGTGAGAGAGGGAGAGAAAGAATCTTCCAGACACTGGATCACTCTCCCAAATGGCACAGTGGGTATGGGGCCAGACTGAAGCCATGGGAAACTCCATCCAGGTCTCTCCATGAGTGGCAGGTCAAGCATTTGGGGCCATCTTCCACTGCTCTCCTAAGTGCATTAACAAGGAACTGGATCAGAAGCAGAGCATCTGGGATTCAAAGGAAACCAACAAACAACACAGGCAGAAGCTTAACCCGCCACAGCACCACAATACTGGTCGTGAGCTAGTTGAAAGTAATTTAAGCCATCTGAGTAAAGAAGCCAGAAAACAAATAGTGATTTAGTAACCTGATCTTTAGGAACCTACTGCTAAAGAATGATGTTTTAGGAACTGGACCAGGAAACACAGCAGGGGGATTTGGAGCTTGGATGCATCATGAAATTTCATTACCTGGCTTCAGCGAATCCCAACCTCAATACACAACTTCTCAGCTTTGAAAATGGGAATTTCTGGGCCCAGTACAATAGCCTAATGGCTAAATCTTACCTTGCATGCAGCAGGATCCCTAGCAGTTCATGTTCTGCCTGCTCCACTTTCCTTCCAACTCCGTTTGTGGCCTGGGACAGCAGTCAAGGGCGGCCCAAAGCCTTGGGACCCTGCACCTGCCTGGAAGACCTGGATGAAGCTCCTGGCTTTGGATCAGCTTACCTCTGGCTGTTGCAGCCATTTGGGGAGTTACCCAACAGATAGATCTTTGCCTCTCTTTCTCTTTGTAAATCTGCCTTTCTAATAAAAGCAGGAAATTCCATCAACAGGAAAGGGATCCCAACTGCACAATTTACCTCTGAATTTTGGGGTTCTTTCATCTGGTAATTCTTCCTTATCCCACTGTTTGTCCTCTGATGCTGATGACTTCAAATCAATAATTTTCCCACTTTATTCAGCTTTGTGAGTCCCTAGAGAGTTGGTTCTAGCATTTATAAACCAATTTCTGCTTTCATCTTAGTTTATTTCTTCTCCCCCTGGACCTCCTCCCTAAAGATTCATGTTCATAGTATTTTATTTTAAAGATTCATTTATTTTTTTTATTGGAAAGGCAGATTTACACAGAGAAAGATTCTCTGTTTCCTCCCCAAATGGCCACAGTAGCCAGAGCTGAGCCAATTCAAAGCCAGGAGCCAGGAGCTCCCACGCAGGTGCAGGGTCCCAAGGCTTTGGGTCGCCCTTAACTGCTGTCCCAGGCCACAGACAGGGAGCTGGGACAGGGAAGTGGAGCAGCTGGGACATGAATGGCATAACGGATGCTCATATGGGATGCTGGTGCTTGAAAGTTAAGGATTAACCAATCAAACCGTTGCACTGGTCCATCATTCCTTTAAAAACAACTTATAACTTTCATTAACTTTTTTCCTAATCTTTGGGTCCTGTAGAAAGGCATTTTTATTTACATGGGAATAGAACTTTGTTTGGAAAACAACCATTGCTAATAATGTAGATGCTGTTACATTGTGACATGAGTGTATATATTTTGGTTTTCAGTTACTAAAACATTTTTGGTGGTCTAGAACTTGTTAATTTTCTGAATAATCCATTTATACTTTTGGAAAATGTGTAGTCTATTAATTTACTGATTGTTTTTAAATTCTTTATAGTCTCATCTGTTTTTGTCTACTGGATATGAGAAAGGTACTTTCAAATATCTCAAAAATATTATCAATTTATGAATTTTCCAAATTTTCATCTATGCACAATGGGTTTTGTTTTACATTTTATTATGATTCATGACCGTTACATATTCTTGCCAAATGGCACTTTTTAGGAATTAGAAATATTTAATTGCCTTACATCAATTTTATTTTAGTATTAATTGCTGTTTTTAATTTCATTTTTTATTATATTTTTGACAATCTTTACATAGTTAATTAGGGTAAAAAGGTTCAAGGGCTACAGGAAGGTGGGTATGACTATTATTTCCACACTGTTTCCTTCATGTATCTGAGCTAAAGGGGGATATTAAGGGAGAAGCCCCACCTAGTCTCCCACCCACCCCAGGTCCCTGATATATATATTTATTTATTTTTATTACAAAGTCAGACAGAGAGGAAGATCTTCCGTCCGATGATTCACTCCCCAAGTGAGCACAATGGCCGGTGCTGTGCCGATCCGAAGCTGGGAACCTGGAATCTCTTCCGGGTCTCCCACGTGGGTGCAGGGTCCCAAAGCTTGGGGTCATCCTCGACTGCTTTCCCAGGCCACAAGCAGGGAGCTGTATGGGAAGTGGAGCTGCCGGGATTAGAACTGGTGCCCATATGGGATCCCGGGGCGTTCAAGGCGAGGACTTTAGCCATTAGGCCACGCCACCAGGCCCGGTCCCCGATATATTAATTGCTGTTTTATGCGTATACTTGATATCTTCATTCACCTTCCTATTTTTCATTCACTGTTATTTTGATTTAAAAATATCTCCAATATCACCTAGCTTGATTTTTTTTAACACAAGAAGAGAATCTCTTTTTTTTTCAAGGATATTTATTTTATTTATATGAAACACAGAGTTACAGACAGAAAGGGAAAGAGATCTTCCACCTATTTGTTCACTCTAGATGGCTTGAGCAACAAGCCAAAGCCAGGAACCTGGAACTCCATCCAGGCCTTTTACAGAGGAGGCAGGGGCCTAAGCACGCCAACCATTTTCCACTGCTTTTCCAGGCACATTAGGCAGGAGCTGGATCAGAAGTGAAGAAGCTGGCACCCAATTAGGATGACAGCATTGCAAGAGGCCACTGAACCTGCTCTGTGACAACACTAGCTTTTTTATTATTATTTTTTTTAATCATTAGTTGTTTTATTAATGTATTTGAGAGAGAGAAATCTTCCACCTGCTTGTTCAGTCCTCAAATGCTCCTAACAGTTATAGCTGGGCCAGGCCGAAGCCAGAATCCCAGAAGTTATTCAAGGTTTCCTGGGTGGCAGGGCCTCTTCCATCTGAGCCAATCCTGCTACCTGGAAGTGTGTGCATTAGCAAGGAGCTGGAACAGGAGTAGTGCTGGGACTCAAACACATGTGCTCTGAGAGGAGGTGCAGGGGTCCCAAGCAGCATCTTGACTGCCACGCCAACACTTGCACCAACATAGTGAGAACATAATGAACGATCCAAAGAAGTGAAAATGGCTCACGCCCGGCGCCGTAGCCTAGTGCCTAAAGTCCTTGCCTTGCATGCACCAGGATCCCATATAGACACTGTTTCTAATCCTGGAGGCCCCATTTCCCATCTAGTTCCCTGTCTGTGGCCTGGGAAAGCAGTGGAGGACGGCTCAAAGCCTTGGGACCCTGCACCTGCGTGGGAGACCTGGAGTAAGTTCCAGGTTCCTGGCTTCGGGATTGGCTCAGCTCTGGCCGTTGCAGCCGCTTGGAAAGTGAATCAGCAGACAGATCTTCCTCTCTTTTCCTCTCAGTATAGCTGACTTTCCAATAAAAATAAATAAATCTTTAAAAAGTGAAAATTGTTCTTAAGATTTATTTTTATTGCAAAGTCGGATATTTCACTGTAGTTTGTTTCACTTCTCTGATAAGGGCCCTAATCTTTGTAATTATTTTATTAAATCCTTAGCTTTAGTCTCCCATCCAGAATCAAAAAAATATTTAACATAGTTTTGCAAAATAGCAACATGGTAGTCTGACAGTATTCTAATACTACCATATGCTACGTTATTGCCACTTTAGGAAAGAAACATTTTTGGTGGAAGTGTTTTGGTTTTTGTTTTGAGAGGTAGAGACCGAGAGCCCAGGCTCACCTGGATTCACTTCCCAGAGGCTCACAACAGCCAGGGCTGGCCAGAGCCAGGGCCAGGAGTTCCATCCATATCCCCCTTGCAGGAGACAGGGGGCAGGAGTCAGGAATTGAACCCTGGCACGCCAATGTGGGATGTGGGCATCTTAACCCCCCAGGCTAGACATTTGCTGCTGGATGACAGATTTTGAACTGTTTTAGAGTCTAATTTAGAGCCTGGTGTGAGGGTTCATGGCTAATCCTTTCCCCTTCAAATGCCAGGATCCCATACAGGCACTGGTTTCTGTCTTGGCTGCTCCACTTCCCTTCCAGCTCTCTGCTTGTGGCCTGGGAAAGCAATGCAGAATGGCCCAAAGCCTTGGGACTCTGCAACCACATGGGAGATCTGGAAGCTCCTAGCTTCAAATCAGCTTGGTTCTGGCCATTACAGCCACTTCAGGAGTGCGTCAGTGGATAGATTTTTCTATCTCTCCTTTTCTCTCTGTAAATTTGCCTTTCCAATGAAAATAAATTTTTAAATAATAATATAAATTTGTTCCATCCAGGTATGAAGAACTTTTCAGGTGATTTATGCCTTGTTTTCTATTTAGTTTCCATTTCAACCTGTTAGGTAAATTTTGATATCCCTAATTTACCTAACTGAAACTTTCAAAAGTTAAACATTTTTTCAAAATCGTGCCATCTTTTCCTGCAGCATTTTCTCACAGTCCGCCATTATTAAGACACAAATGGGCTTAAAAAACAATTGTTCAGCAGTCTGTTTTGGATTATCCCACCCACATGAAAACTCTAAGATTAGCCTAAGAATGCTTGCGTGGGCAGTGTTTGGCATCCTCTACCAGAGGGGTTACTTCACTTCTGATCCAGCATCCTGATCAGGTGTCTGGGAAGACAGTGGCAGACAGCCCAAGTATTTGGGTCCCTGACACCTATGTGGAAACAAGGATGCAGTTCCTGGTTCTGGTCTTTAGCCTGGCCTAGTTCCAGCTTGTTGCAGATATTTGGGGAGTGAACCGGTGAATGAAACTTTTTTGTCATTTTGCCTTTCAAATAAGTCCTGCAAGAAATTAGTTGCAGTCATCTAGGTCTGGAAAAGGGGCAAGTCCAAAGCACCAGCACCAACCCCAAGTAAAGGTAGGTGCATATGGAGTTTCCACAGGCCCAGAACGTTTGGCTGAGAAGCTGAGCCTGAGTCTTGAATTTTGTGAACTGTAGTTCGCAGCCACACTCCTGGCAAACCATCATTCCCAAAGCATTTGGGCTTTCTACAGCACCAAAGAGCAGGTTCAGGGCAAACAGACTGGGGCACCTCTGATAATCAGAAGGGCAGTCACCCTTAGTGAAACAGCCAGAAGCCAGAGGATGTACCTGTGTGGACCACAGTGCCTCCCCACACCTGTTCTTTGCCCACTGCTCTAGATTGAGGGCTCTGTACCTGCTTCTCCCTTTTCCAGCCACCAGGCACCCTTGCTGCTCTCTGGACCTCCTCTACTCCCACTTCTGTATTTTTATTGGAAAGGCAAATTTATAGAGGAAACAGCTCTTCCACCCGCTGGTTTATTCCCCAAAGAGTCAGAATGCCAGAGCAGAGCAGATGCGAAGCAGCTGGGACACAAACTAGAAGCCACAGGAGATTCTAAAACTTGCAGGTGGAGAATTAGTTTATTGAATTACCACACCAGCCCCCTCTCCCCTTCCCATCAAAGGTTGTCTTCTTAAGACAATTGGTCTCATTTGACTGACACATTGCTAATGCTGAGCATACTCCTAGCCCAGGGAACATACCCTCCTGGGCTTGTAACTAGAGTGGTAACAGCAAGATGGAAACTCATGGTGTTTTTGTGCACACTCATGTGCAGACAGAGTGACATACTTAACCACGTTCTGGATGCTTCACTTTTTTTTTTTTAATATTTATTTATTTTTATTGGAAAGACACATTTACAGAGATAAGGACAGACAAAAATATCTTCCATCTGTGGTCCACGCTCCAAATAGCCACAACAGCCAGAGCTGAACTAATCAGAAATCAGGAATCACATGCTTCTTCCAGGTCTCCCACATGGGTACAGGGTCCCAAAGCTTTGAGCCATCCTTCACTGCTTTCCCAGGCCACAGAAGGGATCTTGATGGGAAGCAGAACAGCCAGGACACAAACCAGCACCCATATGGTTATGGAATATTAACCAGTTAAGCCAACACACTACCCCAGCAATCTTGTTTTGGATGTTTCACTTCTGTAGCATCTCAAGCATGTCCCCTGGGAAAGGGCTGTGACATTCCTTGCCACTTAAGGACACTCAGACAAGAGGAGTGACCACATGTAAGTGCCCTCTGTGTCCCAAGCACTTCTACTAGATATGGTTTCCATTTCCATAATCCCTGCCAGCTAGGGATTGAGTTCATATTATGAAGAAACAGAGATAGCAAGTTCGTTGACAAGTTCAAGGTCACAGTGTCAGGTCACTGGAAGGCCCACAAGCTCTTTTCCTGACACAAAGCCACTTCCTGAGTGATATTCATTCTAGGGAAAAGTAGCTTCTGATCAATGCCAAGTGGATTTGAAGCACATGGGAAGAGTGACCACCCCACCTTTTACTCTGGTTGCCCCACAAACACCCTGAACTGTACCCCATTCTCAGGAGCACTGCCTGTTCTTCCTGCAAACAGTGACTGGGTAAGTTATCAAGTTAGAACAGTGACTAAAAGATTGTGAGGACTGGAGAGGTGGCCTGTAGCCACAGGAAGCTGGGCTAAGGACAAACATGATCCAAGTGCAAACCACTTTTCTGACCCACTCTTAAGATTTGTGCTTCCCCCAGGAGAGAACTTCTGGCTCAGACGCTTTCCTTTGAGATCTCTGTAGGTACAGTTCACTCAGTCAACATTTATTGAGCACTCACTGTTTACTTAGGCTTGGGGAGGGAGGTAGATTCATTTCAGTTCAACAGTCCAAGCATCTGACTGGAAGGCCAGCCTACAATAGAGAACCCCTTGAACCCACCTGCTTAGCCAACGGCCCACATGGTGGGAAAGCCACGGCTCCTCCCACCCTCCACCCAGCCCCAACGCACACTGGCTCATGTCCTGCAACGTAGGACCACAGTTCGTGGCAACTGGGATTAGCCAGGCTTCCATGCTGGGGCTGGGGGACATTCACAAAGTACACAGAACCTCACACCTCACACAGAGCCAGGAGCTAAAGAGGTAACCACTGTGAGGGAGGTCGAGGAGGCTCAATGAGGAGGGAGGGAAGGAGATGCAGCCAGAATGAAAAGACTTAGGGCCTCTGGCAGGGGGTGCGGAGGCCTGAAAGAACGGTCACCACTAGGGTGACCGGGCATGGGTTGAGCATGCCCTCACCTCTTCTGCCCCCTACTGAGGAAGTCAGGATCTTGCTGGAAGCAGTCAGGGGTTAAGGCTGGGGAGGACAGGACGCTCCTTGACTGGAGAACAAAGGGCTTCCTGCCCACAGCCAGGCTCCATTCAACCACTGCATCCAGGTCTAACACAAAGCACGTGTACATGGGGCTCTCCAGAGGTAGACACTGAACCCTGCTTTATAAGGCTGCGTGGCCACCCCCACCACAGCTCTGCACAGCCACCACAGACTGCTCAGCCAAAGCAGGAGGGGCCAGCCCCACCACTGCTCTCCATCACCACTCCAGACTGTTCAGCTGAGCAGGAGGGGCCAGCTCCACCACCACTCTGCACAGCCACCCTGGAGCTGCTCAGCCGAGGCAGGAGGGGCCAGCCCCAATGCAGCAACTCCAAACGCCAATCTCTACAACACAACTGACTCAAAAAAATACTCTGCTAGGGGGTGAGGCGGAGGGGTGGTGCTCAGGTGGACGAGCAGGTGGGTTCCCCTGAGGTAGCTGATGCTGGTGCTCCTGGGCAGGGAGGGGGCTCGTGCACTGGCCAGTTATGGGCTCACGTCAGCCAGGAGGGAAGCCCTGGTGGACTGGGAAGTGGAGGAAGGAAAGTATTGGGGTCCAGCCATGGCACCTCATCACAGGCAATGCTGGGGTAAGGAGGCTGGGCTCTTTGCTGGTTTCCCCACTGTCTTCCGAGGAACAGGGTTTCCTGGGGTAAGGCCTGTTGGGATGGTCCTGGCTTCTGATGTGGACCCATCTTCAGATGACGGTGGGCTTCCCTCAGAGCAGCTGAGTTTTCTGAAGGCAACAGGTGGGGAAAGAAATAGCTGAGATACTGCATGGCTGAAATTATCTTAAAAAAATAATTTTGATTACTAATATTCAATCTTTCACATCTTCTGTTTATCTAGTTTTATTTTTTATTCAAAAGGCAGAGTGACAGAGAGAGACCCTCCCTCCACTAATGCAGCCTTCCAAATGCCTGTGACAGCTGGTGCTGACCAGGCTGAAGCCAGGAGCACCCAAGTCAGCTCGAGTCTCCTGAGTGAGGGCAGGGCCCCATGTACTTGGGCCATCACCTGCTGTCTTGCAGCCCTTGCTTCCACCTGCTAGCTGTGAGCAGGATGGACAGAGCCTGGCCTCTATCCCCAGTGCTCTCATACTGGACCTGGGTATCTCAAGCGGTGGCTTAACTGCTGTACCACACACACCCTCCAACTGCGATCTGCTTCAGAGTCTGAAGCAGGCATGTACATGATTGCACGACAGACCTTACTTATATTGATATGAAGCCCATAAAACACGTCTTATGTACTCGAAGGCTTAAGAGTGTAAGCGTACAGGGCAGCACTTTGCTGGAAGAGGGCACGGTGGTGTGGGGGGGGCAGGAGGAAGGGCAAAGGGGCACACATGGCTGAGGAGGGGGGTAGCACCTGGGCTTGAATAAAGATTTTATATATATATATACATATGTGTATATATATATATATATATATATATATGAAGAGTATAAGTGTAGGAGCATGTGGTAAGGCTGGAGGGCCAAAACCTCTCCAAAGGTGAGTTCAAGTGGCTATTACAGCTGCATATCCTCACACCTGCCAAACCCACTGGAGTCTCATGATTCCGTTGTCACAGAAGGAAAACTCAAACTCACAGCGAATGCCCCGCCCCCTTTTTTGGCCAGGTAGGCAGTACTCACTCAAGCTTGTCCATCTCCAACTGGTGTAAGGCATTGAGTGTCCTCTCATCCTTTGGGACAGTCAGAAGTGACACTGGGAGAGACCACTAAGAAGAAAGGAAGCAGTGAGGCCCACAGGGATAGGCAGAGGCCAGGCAGCAGGGCTTGGGGTCTCGGGCCTTTGTCCCCAGCCTGCCCACTAAATGATCATGGGCCCACTGGTAAACACCTTGATTCTTCAATCAGATTAGAAGCTGAGAACCAGCACTACCTTGAAAGGGAAGGTCCCAAAGATGAAGAGGCAGGGTCTGGGGAGAAACAAGGTGCGTACCTGCAACCCAACCACAGTGCCCTTCCGGGCAAAGAAATGTCCCTCCCGCAACACACACTGATACCACTCACCACTGGGGCAGAATCAGAGATGACACCTATGTGGAGCCCCTTGTAGCACCAACTCCGGAGCAGATCCACACCTAGCACAAGATCAGCAGAGGCTGAGACTTATAAGGGTGAAACCCACTGGTCTATTCTTCCCAAAGAGGCCATGTCTAGGCCTATCAGAATTTCTTCTCTGCCTGAATATGGCTCCCTGTGGCCAGAGAGGGCGTCTCACCTTTGAGTTTGTTGCCATGGTACTTCTGTTCCCACTGGGTGGTAAGAATGTTGAAATAGCGTGGCTGCTCAAAAAAGCGGAGATAGCGAGAGGAGATTCGAGAAGGAAAAATTCGTTCAAATTGACCACGGCGAGAAAACTCATCCTCCATTTCAACTAGCACTCGGACGTCTTCTGGCGTCAGGACATCCAGCACGGATGCATAGAAGTCCTGTGACCCAAAGAACAGCAAGCATGAGAGTATGATGGGGTGTGGGGAGAGCCAGAGGCAGAGAATCAAATCAAATCGCTGGAAGCCAGGGAGGATCATGATGGAGTCCTGGGGCTCCAGGAATCATCTGCTACTACCAAGCCCCAGGCTACTAGGCCAGCTCTGTACCTTGTCTATCCCCGAGTACTAACTTAGCCAGAGAAGGAAGACACTCTGGTCGGGGTCAGGGGAACTGGGAGGGTTCTAAGTGGTTTGTTGTATGGAGTCAAGATCTGGATCTACAACTTAAGATTTAGCACCAGCTTTATGGGGTCCCTGTTAAATGTATCTGGTCTGCAAAGGACAAACATCCCATAGCTTCACTGTACCTCTCAAGGAAGGAAGCCCACAGGGGAAAGGCTGACAGCTGGGACAGGAAGAGAGGGCCATCACAGCATCTCACTATGAGGAGTAGTTCTTACAAATTTGATAAAGACCACCAGCTAACTCTCTCCCACAATGAAGCACATTCCAACACATCACTATACCCCAGGGGTCGCAGAGCTGGGGTGAAAAATCCCACTTGGAAAGAGGGATTATTTGGGTTGCCCTGGACTCCTGAATGGCTGAACACACACGCTTTGTGCCGGGACAAGGGGAGGCGACCAGTCTCCTACCTGATCAGGAATTTTCTGGGTCAGGTAATAGGCTTCCTTCATCTTCTGTGCGGTGAGATGTTGTGGGGTCATTCGTCGCTTGTCCCTGGGAGAGCCAGACAGGCTATGGCACAGGAGAAAAGCAAGCCAAGCCAGGGTCAGCAGCTTCCCCACTGAGCACACACTCAGGAAAGGGCCAGCCTAGGGGGAGTACCCTCTCACAAGAGGACCACCATGCAAGCAGGCACACATGCTCACAGAGTGCCTCACACCAGATGGTGCTACACAGGAGCAGCCTGAGAGTCCCCAACAGTGTGTGCCATGGCCATATGGGAAGAGCATGAGACACTGTCTGAATCAGCCCAGCTTCCGCACACTTCAGCTTTACTAAATTCAATTGCCACTTACTACACACCCGGCTGGTGGCTTTGACTTCATTGGCCTGCACCCCCCAGTTTCTTCACCCATGCCACTATGATGACTATAGCCACTTTTGAGTGAAACAGAGCTGTGCTCCTAACCTCCTTTTGTGAGAGGTGTAACTACAATTGTGGGGAGGATTAATGACAGGCTTCTCCTTATATATCAAAGACATTGACCACATTTCAGTTCCCTCTCCTTGGGAGTGGCAGAAGATGTGCTCTAGAGGTGGGCTAAATGGATAGCAAAGGTTACACCAGGGAGGTCTGGCTCTGGGGCACTTTGAGAGTAGAGGAGAGGACGCTGGAGGGGAACAGCAAGAGGACATGAAGGCTTCCGAGAGGAAATGGGACTCACTGACCCTTAAAGAGCCTTCCAAGTGGAGGTTCGTGAAGGATCCGTTTGGCCAGAGCAAAGGGGCCATGAAGAGGAGTAAAGAGAGATGAGTCTGGGAAAAGGAGACTGGGGCCTTGAATGTCCAGACCAGGAGTTTAAATCTGACGCCTAGGCCCTGTGGCGGTTCCTGAGCAGAGGAGCAATAAAACCAGACAGGCTTTTAGAAGTACTTGCAATGGCAGTGGCAGCTGAGTGGGCTTGAAGGGGCAGATGGAGAAGCAAGGGGGCCAAGCAGGTGACGGCGCCCAGAACTCTGTCCTTCCCAGAGCCACAGCAGGCTATGCGTGCTGCCAGCTGAGTCCAGGGCAGCAGGGAGGCTAACCTGGTGCTGGAGCTGCTGGAGCTGCTGGACCCAGAAATGACATCCTCCGGGTTGGGCAGGACAAACCCTGCCAGGTTCAGCAGGTCCCGGATCATCTGGCCTTTGATGCTGATGTCCAGCGGGGAGTTGGAGTGGAGGCTGCGGGCGAAGGATGCAGAATGATCAAAGCAGCCCTCACGGTCTCTTGCCCTACGCCCATGTCACAGCCAGTCCCACTATCCCTGGCATCCCTGGGATGAAAAGGGTTCAAACATCCAAACGCATGACTACAACCATGAGAGTCTTGTCCCGGAAAGAGTGAATTAGCTTGCTAGGAAGGGGAAGGGGAGAAGTAGGAATCAAACTGAAAAGAACAACAGTTAACAACCTGCCTCTAGTCTCAGAGAACTTTGAGAAAACATCAAAGAATGAGTGAACGAGCAAGTACACAGATGTTTGGCCTAGCAGTTAAGATGTCCACATTCTACATCAAGTGCCTACCATCAACACCTGATTCCAGCTCCTAGCTCCAGCTTCTCACTGACACAAGTCCTAGAGGCAGTGCTGATGGCTCAAATAATTGGGTTCCTGCCACGCATGCAGGAGAAACTGCACTGAGTTCCCAACTTCTGGCTCTGGCCCTGACCCAGCCCTGACCATTCCAGACAGCTGGCATTTGGAAAATGAATGAGTAGAAAGGAATCACATATCTACAATGAATAAAACCTATTTCAAGTAAAACTAAACAAGTCTTAAGCAACAACACGCAGATCTTGAAAGTTCAACCAAAATTCTAGCGAAAGACAGGAGCTTCCATAGTTGGTAAGTTTCAATTGCCACTGGGATCCTGACAGAGCAGAAACACATTGGGCAGGGCCTGGGAATATCACCCACCTCGGGGAAATGTTCACTTCCAGGACCCAGGGCTTAAGGTTTTCGTCCAGCATGATGTCAAAACCGAAGAGTTCATGGCAGCTGTACGGCCGCCGCACATACATCTTGAGCAGGTTGGTCACGTAGGGCTCCGACCTAATCACAGGACAAGGATGGATTCAGCTCAGTTATCCCCAGAGGACCCTACCGAGAGCTGCCCAGCCAGCGGAGCTACTGGAGGCAGAGAGGCCAGCAGCAGGCAACCCTGGAAAGGCAGCACCTCTGACTCAGGGCCAGCTCCTGGGAAGGAAGCTCTGGGAACAGGCAGAATCTAACTCTACCCACTCCTTCCTGGCCCCTGTCCTCCAAGCTGGACTGCAGTGCTGCCAGAGTTTGGGCGCAGCCACATAAAGCTAACAAGAGAGGCGGGGTAGGCGGGGGGCCCCACCCCCAGGCTGGTGCTTTCACTCACGAGATGATGGTTTTGACCACAGCATCCTTTATCTTCTCCCAGATGGCATCGCTGTTGACTCCCTTCTGGCTCAGGTAGGTCCACAAGGCCTTCAGTGCCCTGCACGGGGAGCAGGAGGAAGAATCAGGGCTATATTTTAGGAATGAGAAGTGAAATAGAATGAAAAGGAAACAAGAGGCCCACAAATATTTTCTTCATCTCTTCCCCCTGATATTTCACATTTACAGAGATGAACATGCAGGCAAACAGTACAACTCTGAATTAACAAGTGCTTCCATAACCTTCAGGTGTTTTATTCATCTTTCATCTCCCCTCAAGTCTCCCCAAATCCCATGACCCTGCTGCACGCCTCCAAGCCTTGCACTTGGTACCATTTGTGCCCCTGGCAGGCAGTTTCATCTGCATTGGCCTGGTACTCAGCATTCTTTTTATTGACACTGTAGTTAGTCAGGTGCATGAACTTATTGCCAAGGCTCTTCATGGAAGGGGAATACCTGGAAGTGAGCAAAAGAGAAGCAGAGGTAAGATGACAAGACAGCAAATGGGGTACGGGCTGCTCTCTCCCCAGCCCTGAGGAAGTAAAGAAAAACGGTACAGATCTTCTCAGCTCCATGAAAGCCTGAGAAGGATCTTTGCTGGCAGGGTTCTATAAGGCCATGGCCCACTCCCTCTGACATCACCTCAACCCTGCAAGATTTCCCCAGCTAAGCAAAGTGGAAACCATTCCCCCTCACTAACTACAAAAACATCTGTTATACTTCCATTTGGTGTCCTCCAGCTGCCCTTCCAACTGGCAGTGGGACATGGACCCACCATCACCTACTTGCAACTGGCAAAGCGGACAAGTCCATCTGAGAAGAGGTAAACTCGAAGAGGGTAGTAGGATGTGACGTAAACATAGATGCGCAGATCAAACTTGCTGCCGCTGATGAGGTAGGGTTTGTGGAGATACCTATGGAGGGCAAAGGCCACTTCTCATCCAGCCAGATGAGATGGGGCTCCCAGGGTGACCAAGCCACGGCAAAAGCAAAAACAGTTTCTGAGTCAAACAATTTAAACCAGCTGGGGAAGGAAGGTGTCTGGCTGGCATGATGAAGGGTAGAATGCTGCAAAACAGGAAGTTCAAGGCGAGGCAGCTGGGAAGATGAACAGAGGGCTGTGGGCTAGAGAGAGGCTCACCTCTGCACCAGGAGGGGCCTCCGCTTGGGGAGCTGGCTCCATTTGTGAATGACCTGGATGCCAATGCCACGGGCTGAAGCTGGCTGCAAGTCAAATGGAAGGAGATGAGATCTGCTTTCTGCCCAGAACGCTGCTATCCTCCCACCTTGGCCCCTACTTACTGGCTTCACAATCCACTTCTGGCGGCTGCCACTCTCCCATGCTTTGCGCAGGAGCTTAGCATCCTGGGGCAAGATAAAGGACTGGGGAAAGAAACTGAACTCCTTTTTGCCGAAGCGGCTCTGCATGCGAGACAGGTTCCGCCACAATCGGTCCTTCCGCCCAATCTGGAATGAGCCTGGGAAGTGGTTCAGCTACAGAAAGAACACAGTGGGAGGGAAGGTAGGAGACAGTAGAGGTGAGTTCAGGAGAAGGAAGTGACGCATCACTCCATCCCAACTTCATAATACTGCAAGTGCCTGCTCCTCTTACTGTCACCATGTAACGGGCCTTACAAACACAATTGCTAGGTACTCACAGAAAGATGAGTAAGACACCATATTCATAATGACCTTTTCTTTCCTTTTTTTAAAAAGATTTATTTATTTTTATTGTAAAGGCTGATATACAGAGAGGAGAGACAGAGAGGAAGATCTTCCATCCGATGATTCACTCCCTAAGTGGCTACAACGGCCAGTGCTGTGCCAATCCCAAAGCAAGGAACCTGGAACTTATTCCAGGTCTCCCACGTGGGTGCAGGGTCCCAAGGCTTTGGGCCATCCTCAACTGCTTTCCCAGGCCACAAGCAGGGAGCTGGATGGGAAGTGGAGCTGTGGGGATTAGCACTGGCGCCCATATGGGATCCCAGCGTGTTCAAGGTGAGGATTTAAGCCACTAGACCAACCCGCCGGGCCCAACCTTTTCTTTTTAAAGATTTTTTTTTTTTCAGAAAGTCAGATCTACAGAGAGGAGAGAAATATCTTCTGTTCACTGGTTCACTCCCCAAGTGGCCACAACAACGAGAATGAGCTGATCCAAAGCCAGGAGCCAGAAGCCCCTTGGGGTCTCCTATGCAGGTGCAGGTCCCAAGGCCTTGGGCCATCCTTGACTGTTTTCCCAAGCCACAGGTAGGGAGCTGGATGAGGAGTGAAGCATATAGGACATTAACCGGTGCTCATATGGGATCCTGGAGCATGCAAGGTGAAGACTTTAGCCACTAGGCTACCTGGTAGGGCCCCAAAACATCTTAAGCACAAAGCAAAGCATTTAACATCATTTTCTGTTAGGGCACAAGGATGAGAAGAACTTGGTCTTTAGCTAGGTTTGAGACTAAGGAACTCATTCAGTCCAATTTGAGACTAGAAGTTATTACATGCATTCCAAGGTCATGTGCAGTGGCTATACAGGAAATTTAAAACAGTGTTGCACTGGTGCAACTGCTCAATAGCCTTGCCCAAACAAGCATTGGTTCTTGTCCCAGCTGCTCCACTTCCCATGCAGCTTCCTGCTTGTGGCTTGGGAAAGCAGCTGAGGATGGTCCAAAGCATTGGGACCCTGCATCTGCTTCACCCTGCACCTTCTGGGAAACCCAGAAGCTCCTGGCTCCTGGCTTCAGATAGGTTTGGCTACAGCCATTGCAGCCACTGGGAGAGTGAACCAACAAATGGAAGATCTTTCTCTCAATCTCTCCTTCTCTTTGTAAATCTGATCTGCCTTTCCAATCAAAATAAATAAATCATACACACACACACACAACAACAGCATGAGGCCAGCTCCATAGCCTAGTGGCTAAATCCTCGCCTTGCATGCACCAGGATCCCATACAGATGCTGGTTCGTATCCCAGCTGGAGCAGCTCTCCACTTCCCTTCCAACTTCCTGCTTGTGGCCTGGGAAAGCAGTGGAGGATGGCCCAAAGCCTTGTGATCGGATCAGCTCTGGCCATTGCAGCCACTTGGGGAGTGAACCAGAGGATGGAGGATTTTTCTGTAAATCTGACTTCCGATAAAAATATATAAATCTTAGGAAAAAACAAACAAACAAACAATGTCTTTCAGAGGCAGTGACTGCCCAAGATACAGCAGCGAAGCAGAGGCTACCCATGAACCATTACGGCCTCAGTTTGCACCCCTCCTTGACCTTCTTGGTGGTCATCCTCCTCCTGCCACATCTGATACCACCCTCCGCAGACCTCAACCGCCCAAAGTCCAGAACATGAAAAGGGCCCTTACCTTCTGATGTTCTCGTATGGTCCGGAAACTGGGAGACTTCATGTGGTGGCCCCAACAGCCTAGCCAGTCATCATTTCCTGCAGCAGGCACATTAGGGAGTCAGTCCTGCTATTAGCTCAGTCACTGGGACAGAGAGAAGCCCAGCAGTCCTAGAAACACCACTGAGCCTCAGCCCTGCTCCCAGACATCAATTTTGACACGTTGCCATGGAGCAGTCCCACATTAGGCCCCAAGGCCAGACAGAACAATGGCTTTCTGTTTTCTAGTTTGGAACAACAGGCTTAGCCCAGGGTGGGGAATTTAAAGCTATGCAAGCCTTTTGAATTTGGAAACTTCAAGACAGGGTCCTTGGCCGCCCCAGGCTAGCCAGGGTTACTGAGGGCACTCCTCCCACTTAAGGCCTGTCCTAAGGCAAGGACAGGCCTGCACTGAGGCAAACGACTCACTCTTGCTGATTTTGAAGTGGGATCGTCCAATGGTCTGTTTGACAATGTTGGGGGTCACTGTGCTCATCTTCCACCGCAGCAGCTTCCTCTGTTCCCAGGGAAGTTTCTCCACTGCAAGGAAGACAGGAGGAGGGGCATGGAAAAGAGCAGCAGAGTCCCAGTAAGATAATGGAAAAGATGGCACAGGCTGCCCATCCTCCCCCGGCCAGGCAGGCCAGTCCACACTGTCCCAAGAGGGAAAGGGACCATGCAGGGATCAATAGTGACAAGGGTAGCTGAAAGAAGGAAATGAAGCTGGAGGGTAGGAACTGAGCAGGAGATGAGGCTGATGAGGGTGGGCTACAGAACAGACCCATCAGACTGTAAGAAAAGGGGAACTGGGCAGTCAGCAGGCTTTCTGTTAAAACCCTCTCCCACCCTATGGTTACCTCCCCTCAACCCAGCCAGGCCTGTTCTGCTGGGGGCTCTTCTGGGCACCTGGTCAATTTACCTTTCTCATCCCGGGTGCCAAAATAGATGGTAGGGGGCATGTTAGGGAAGAGACTGTAGATGAACGCCGGCCGGACAACTTTCTCATGATTGGAAAGGGGTTTGGACAGAGCTTCGAGGCAGCTCCTAAGATGAAAAATGGACACGTGATAAAGGGAAAGAAACAGCTCTCACGTTCATGTCACTTCTGCCCAGAGGCTGTCTTGGAAACAGTGATCTCTCTGAAAGACGAGGGCTCAGTAATGACTTTGACAACATGAATTCACAGATGCTAACCTACCTAGAACCTCACCACTAACTGCTCCCCAGGGGCAAAGTCTTCCAACACTTCACTCTTTAAGATCCGAAAGCCCTCCTATGACAATCCAGACTGGGGAAGCCCCGAAAAAAGTGGTTCTGACAGGAGAAATGAATCTAGTGGATACTGATGGAAGATCATGTCACAAAAAAACAAAATGAGGGCCCGGCATGGTGGCCTTGTGGCTAAAGTCCTCGCCTTTAAAAAATAGATAAATAAAATGAGTAAGAGGAAAGGGAATGATAGAAATAATGAAAATGAAAGGAAAAGCACATAAGATTTGAGAAGTAGAGATATTCTATTCTTGTTTTATTTTTTTTTTAAGATTTATTTATTTATTTATTTATTTTTTTTTTTTTTTTAAAGATTTATTCATTTTATTACAAAGTCAGATATATACAGAGGAGAGACAGAGAGGAAGATCTTCCGTCCGATGATTCACTCCCCAAGTGAGCCGCAACGGGCCTATGCGCGCCGATCCGAAGCTGGGAACCTGGAACCTCTTCCGGGTCTCCCACGCGGGTGCAGGGTCCCAATGCATTGGGCCGTCCTCGCCTGCTTTCCCAGGCCACAAGCAGGGAGCTGGATGGGAAGTGGAGCTGCCGGGATTAGAACCGGCGCCCATATGGGATCCCGGGGCTTTCAAGGAGAGGACTTTAGCCGCTAGGCCACGCCGCCGGGCCCTAGATTTATTTATTTTTATTGGAAAGACAGATATACAGAGAGGAAGATCTTCTGTCGGATGGTTCATTCCCCAAGTGACCGCAATGGCTGGAGCTGAGCCAATCCGATGCCAGGAGCCCAGAGATTCATCTGGGTCTCCCATACAGGTGCAGGGTACCAAGGTTTGGGCCTTCCTCGACTGCTTTTCCGGGCCACAAGCAGGGAGCTGGATGGGAAGTGGGGCTGCCAGGATTAGAACCAGTGCCCAAATAGGATCCTGGGGTGCGTTCAAGGTAAGGACTTTAGCTGGTAGGCTATTGTGCTGGGCCCAAAGTAGAGACACTCTTTTTTTTTTAATTTAATTTTATTTATTTTTATTGGAAAGGTATATATACAGAGACGAGGAGAATAAGAAAGGAAGATCTTCATCCAATGATTCACTCCACAAGCAGTTGCTACGGCTGGAGCTGAGCCAGTCCAAAGTCAGGAGCCAGGAGCTTTTTCTGGGCCTCCCATATGGGTGCAGGGTCCCAAAGCTTTGGGTCGTCCTTAACTGCATTCCCAGGCCACAGACAGGGAACTGGATGGGAAGCGGGGCTGCTGGGATTAGAACCAGCACCTATACAGGATCCCGGCACAGCGCGTTCAAGGTGAGGACTTTAACCGCTACGCTATCGCGCAGGGCCCCAAGACATTCTTTTTTTTTTTTTTTTTAAAGATTTATTTTATTTTTATTACAAAGTCAGATATACTGAGAGGAGGAGAGATAGAGAGAGGAAGTGGAGCTGCCGGGATTAGAACCAGCGGCCATATGGGATCAAGGCGAGGACCTTAGCCACTAGGCCACGCTGCCAAGCCCGCCCCAAGACATTCTTAAGAGAGCTAGAGAAGACAGAAGAGGAACAGAACTTCCAACTCATTTCATATTTAGATTTATCTGAAATACACAGATGGAGTTAATCTTTTTTTTATTTAGAAAGGGATTTGTGACACAGATCTGGATCTGAAACTCTATTTCCCATCACTAATTTGTTCTTCAAAAACATTAATGTACTATGTATCAAAGCTTAAGATTATTGGAGCTGGTGTTGTGGCAGTGCATGTTAAGCTTCTGCCTGTGATGCTGGCATCCCATATGAGTACTGGTTTGAATCCCAAAGGCCAGTGCCATGGCACAGTAAGTGAAGTTTCTGCCTGCAGCACTGGCATCCCACTTGGGTGCCAGTTCAAGTCCCAGCTATTCCACTTCTAATCTAGTTCCCTGCTAATGCACCCAGGAAAGTAGCAGAGAATGGCCAGGTCCTTGGCCCCTGCACTCATGTGGGAGCCTTGGAGGAAGCTCCTGGCTTTGGATCAGCCAGCTCAGCCGTTGTGGTTATTTAGGGAGTGAAACAGCAGATGGAAGCTTGAGCTCTCTCTTTTTAACTCTACCTTTCAAATAAAAATAAATAAATCTTAAAAGATTAAAAAAAAAAATCCTGACTGATCTACTTCTGATCTAGCTCCATACTAATGTGTCTAGCACATTCCTCCAATCGCATGGGAAACACAAATGGAATTCCAGGCTTCTGGCTTCAGCCAGTTGGACCCATTTGGAGAGTAAATCAGTGGATAGAACACCTCTCTTTCGTTGTTCCTCTCTGTAATACTTTTAAATATAAGAATCTTCTTTTATTTCCTAAAAGGAGAAATTAAGATTGCTGAAAATCAAAGTAAGATTTTAAGCACACATTGGAGTGCCTGGGTTTGAGTCCCTCCTCTGCTTCCAAACCAGTTTCCTACTGATGTATGTCTTGGGCAGCAGCAAGTGATGGCTCCATCCACATGGGACATGAAGATGGAGCTATGGGCCCAGTCCTGGCTATTGTAAGTATCTGAGCAAGTGAACCAGTGGAGAGAAGATCTAACTCTGTCTTCCTCTGCTCTTCAGATCAACAAACGAAAAACAAAGACAGGAATAAAAAACAGTATAGACACTTTGGAAAAGTTTTGTCAGTTTCTTAAAACAACCAAACATGTAACTACTATGTAACCAGAAATTCTACTCGTGGGCATCTATTTGAGAGAAGACTATGGCTCACAGCCACAAAATCATGTATGTGATCACCACCTGCAGCTGCTTTGCTCCTACAATAGCTGAAGTGGGAAGCCATCCAAACATCCTCCAACAGATGAGTGGCTGAACAAACAGGAGGGCATTCATCCCAGCAAAAGAAGGAGCAAACTGATACACAAGGGCACCTGGGTCGATCTCTAGAGAATATGCCGAGTGAGGGGAAAAAAGTCAACCACAAAAGGTTTCATATTGTATCATTCCATCTGTAGAGGAGATTTTTTTTTTTGAGAAGACAAAAATTATGTGAATGGATAACAAACCTTTGGTGCTGGGGGTCAAGGAAGGAGGTGCAGAGGGCAGGCGGCAGGGGTGGCTGCGAGGACAACAGGAAGGAGCATGCGGCACCAGGAATGTTCTGTACCTGGACACCACAGAGGCTGCGACCCAGCTCAGACTGTGTGACACTGTGCTACTGTAAGACATTATCTTTGAGGTCAACTGGGCACATAGTTCAGGTGATCTCTGTACTATTTCTCAAAACTGCTGCAAATCTACACTTATCTCACAATCAAAAGCTTGATTAACAAACACATCAAAGAAAAACCTTGCTAGCTGCTCTGACAACACTGACCTTATACTCAGAGCTAAGGAGTCTAACCTAGCACTGATTTATACGCTCACCTAAGAACACTTCTCTGATCCCCAATTTGCACACTGGACTTGAGGACTCCTATCTTTACAATGAAAAGTTTCTTGGAATACAGACAAAGCAGCAGGAAATGCAATGAAACTATTGCTGGGGAAAAGGAACTGAAGTAGTCATTCTCAAAAATGTAACGTGATGGGCCCAGCGTGGTGGTCCAGTGGCTAAATCCTTGCCTTTCATGTGCCAGGATGGCACAAAAATGCCAGTTTGTGTTCTGGATGTTCCACTTCCTATCCAGCTCCCACCTGTAGCCTGGGAAAGCAGTAGAGGATGACCTAAAAGCCTTTGGACCCTGCACCTGTGTGGGAGACCAGGCGGAAGCTCCTGGCTCCTGGCTTTGAATCAATCAGCTCAGCTCCAGCTATTGCAGCCACTTAAGGAGTGAACCACTGGATGGAAGATCTTCTGTCTCTCCTTCTCTCTGTAAAACTGCCTTTCTAATAAAAGTAAATAAATCTTTAAAAACATACATAATGCGATTTGGAATTCATCAATCTCTTGAAAACCATGATTAAAGACTTATCCAGATATGCAGGTGTGCACAACTTGCAGGAATTAGAGAGTAGATGATTAAACACTTCTAGAGAATTCCAAGTGGGCCCGGCGGCGTGGCCTAGCGGCTAAAGTCCTCGCCTTGAACACCCCGGGATCCCATATGGGCGCCGGTTCTAATCCCGGCAGCTCCACTTCCCATCCAGCTCCCTGCTTGTGGCCTGGGAAAGCAGTTGAGGATGGCCCAATGCTTTGGGACACTGCACCCGCGTGGGAGTCCCGGAAGAGGTTCCTGGTTCCCGGCTTCGGATCCGCGCACACCGGCCCGTTGCGGCTCACTTGGGGAGTGAATCATCGGATGGAAGATCTTCCTCTCTGTCTCTCCTCCTCTGTGTATATCTGACTTTGTAATAAAATAAATAAATCTTTAAAAAAAAAAAAAAAAAAGAATTCCAAGTAACAGGAAGGCTGGTAAAAGAGTGGTATAGTTGATCTGAAGTGGACCTCAAGATAAACACAGTGTAAAGAAGACCCTTGGGGCCCAGCACGGTGGCCTAGCAGCTAAAGTCCTCACCTTAAACGTGCCTGTTCTAATCTCAGCAGCTCCACTTCCCATCTAGCTCCCTGCCTGTGGCCTGGGAAAGCAGCTGAGGATGGCCCAAAGCCTTGGGACCCTGCACCTGTATGAGACCCAGAAAAAGCCCCTGGCTCCTGGCTTTGGGATCGGCACAGTACCAGTTGTTGCGGACACTTGGGGAGTGAATCATCGGACAGAAGATCTTCCTCTCTGTCTCTCCTCCTCTCTGTATATCTGACTTTGTAAAAAAAATAAATAAATCTTAAAAAAAAAAAAAAAGAAGAAGAGGAGACCCTTAAGTGTAAAGAAGACCTTTTGTTCAGGAAAGGGGAACCAATCTGCAAGACCACAAAGAGCACAGCTGTTGCGAAGAAGAGGGGCAGTGAGGTAGGGTGCAGGGCAGTGAGGCGGGGTGCAGGGCAACGAGGTGGGTTGCAGGGGGAGCACAAAGTGACAATTTATGCACAGGACTCAGGATGCTTGTGATGAGACTTTCACATACTAATTCTGTAATTCTGACATGGCAAGTCTTAACTCAGCCTTTCCCACTTTCCAAATGGCTCTGTGTCCCCTGTGTGGGATAAGGACTCTGCGAGTGACACAGATGCTGCCACAGCATCATATTCATGGGGACATGCCTTGCCCCTGCTACCCAAGGCCTTCCTTTCTCTCTTGGCTGATGCAAGCACAAGTAATGAGAGTCTGGGGGCTCCTGATGCTGGGCAAGTCCTGAGCCATAGCAGCTGCATTCTAGTTAAAATCTGGACCAGAAATTTACATTAAGAGCAAAACTCCAATTTTCTACACCTTAATTTTGCTTCTTTAAAATTTTCAATAGCAACTAGGTTTTAAAAGGAAAGCCTAGTGTTCATTCCTGTCACAGACTCTTTAATTCTCAAGATTAATGATGTGGAAGAATGTTAAAGGTAGTTCTAACAATCCATTTGCAAGTTCTAAAAATCTAACACGATAGGATAACATGATAATTTTTGAGTCCTGCACCCCATACTTCTCCACATATTCCTCCTTCAATCAGATAGCTCCCTATCATTATATTATCTGCCTGTTCAAAGACTGACTTTATTGGTTCCCTAGTTAAAGAAGAACATCACTCAGACTTCACCAAGGCAGTTAATGGAGTAACCTAGATGAAAGCCAGGGCATTTTAAGTTTAACTTCTTATCACTAAGATTATCATCAGTCTCATTTCCCAATGGGAAGTAAATCTCAGAAGGGAGCAAAAGAATATCTTTAAAAGCTCCCACTAGGGTCCAACACAGTAGCATAGTGGCTAAATCCTCACCTTGCATGCACTGGGATCCCATATGGGCACCAGTTCGTGACCTGGCTGCCCCACTTCCCATCCAGCTCCCCTGCTTGTGGCCTGGGAAAGCAGTGGAGGACAGCCCAAATCCTTGGGACCCTGTATCCATGTGGGAGATCCAGAAGAGGCTCCTGGTTTCTGGCTTCAGATCAGCTCACTTCCAGCTGTTGCAGCCACTTGGAGTGTGAACCAGCAGACAAAAGATCTTTCTCTGTCTTTTCTTCTCTCTGTAAATCTGTCTTTCCAACGAAAACATACCTTCCAAAAAAGGAAAAAAAAAAAAAAAAACCCACAAAAAACTCACTGATGGTACATCTCAGAACTGTTTCCTATTTTTTTTTAAAGATTTATTTATTTTTATTGGAAAGGCAGATATACAGAGAGGAGAGACAGAGAGGAAGATCTTCGTATAATGATTCATTCCCCAAGTGACTGCAATGGCTGGAGCTGAGCCAATCCGAAGCCAGGAGCCCAGAGATTCTTCTGGGTCTCTCATAAGGGTGCAGGGTCCCAAGGCTTTGGACTGTCCTCTACTGCTTTCCCAGGCCACAAGCAGGGAGCTGAATGGGAAGCGGGGCTGCCGGGATTAGAACCAGTGCCCATATGGGACCCAGCGCGTTCAAGGCGAGGACTTTAGCCACTAGACCACTGTGCCGGGCCCAGAATTGTTTCTGATACTGGGACAAATTTCACAGTAAAAAGTCTACAATTACTGTTACACAGGTGGCCTAAAGAATTTACCTCAAATATAGGTTTCTCCATTAATCAGTTATTAATTTTCTAAACACTCCTTGAACTTCTTTGCCTTTTATTTGAATAGTTTCTTAGAGCCTATAGACCAAACTGAACTCATAAGATAGGCTTCTGGTTCCCCAATACACCCTGTTCAAAACCTAAACTGATCAACAATTGCCCCCCTCAAAAAAAGTGAGTTAGAGTTCTGGGAGGGGGGAGGGAATTAACAACTGGAGTGGTTCATCTCTTTCTAATCTTGGAAGAGACAGAAAATGAGCATCTGCCAGTGACCAAAGCAGCCAACACTCACCGAGAGATCACTGCCACGGACTCGCCAGGGGAGATAGCACTTACTGAGGAACACTCTGACTCTCCTGGGGGGAGGAAGAGCAGAGACGTCGGAACTGGAAGAGGCTGCCCCACGCTCACCGAGCTTGGGCAGCCCTTTTGGGCAGAGGCCTGCTGGGCTCAGGCCTTCTCGAGCAGCTATGAGCCCCACCCTGCCACAGCAGCCTACACGAGGCCTCATGCAGCCTCCCTGGAGCTCACCAGCGGCAGAGAGGAGCCAAGACCAGTGGGGCAGGAAGACTAGAGACATAAACCCCCTAGAAGCCATTCCCCACCGCCCTGAAGCCCCCAAAGCACAAGACGGATGCAGATGCCAATGTGAGCTTAGCACCTGCTATAAAACTGTTAACCACTTCTCCAGCTGGTCAGGACCAAGACCTGGCAGGAGGCAAAAGGTGTCCTACTCACCCTCCTCTTCTTCATTCTCATCGTGGCTGCAGCAATCTTCCAAACGATCCACTAGTTCTTCTTCTATGTCTTCAGCCTCAGCTTGTTCTGACTGGAGGTCACTAGCTGAACTAAAAGAAAGAAATTACAGGCCCCCGGCCCCAGACAATCTAATAAGAGGTGACAGCTACTCGTTCCTCCATCATTCCCCACTATGTGTCTGTTCCCTGTCACCTATCTGCTATTCCCTTGTCTAAACCTCCCAATCCACTTCTCCTGCCCTCAAGGTAGGTCTAACCATGAGTCTAGACATCAACCATATACCTTCACTCCACACAGATGTATTAAGTTATCTCAAAAGTTCCTTCGTAGTCCCAAAGTACAGAATCTTGCATGCAGGGCCTGGCAGCGTGGCCTAGCGGCTAAAGTTCTCGCCTTGAATGCCCCGGGATCCCATATGAGTGCCGGTTCTAATCCCGGCAGCTCCATTTCCCATCCAGCTCCCTGCTTGTGGCCTGGGGAAGCTTCGAGGATGGCCCGAGGCTTTGGGACCCTGCACCCACGAGGAAGACCCTGGAGGAGGTTCCAGGTTCCCAGCATCGGGATCGGCGCAGCACTGGCCATTGCGCTCACCTGGGGGGTGAATCATTGGACGGAAGATCTTCCTGCCTCTCCTCTCTGTATATCTGACTTTGTAATAAAAATAAATATATCTTTTATTAAAAAAAAAAAGAATCTTGCATGCAAACAGCCATCAGGGAGTACTGGGCAAGTGACTGCGAATGTCCTACAGCTGTACTCGGAATGGGGACTTGATGGACTAGGTCCCCAGAAAAAATAACCAGGCACAAAAGAAGAAACCAGCTACAAACATGTGCTAATTCTAAACAGCCATCATGCCAGGAACGCTCAGGAATGTGATTTGGTTTTGAAATCAGTAGGAAAGTTGTAGGCAATAACACCTGATGTTCAGTTTCTTCTCCAGCTATAACTTAAGACAGGGCTGGAAAATTCTTTCTCAGAAGGACTAAGTACTGTCAGTTTTGCAAGCTATCCAGTCTGCCACAATTCCTTCACTCCACCATGAGCTATCACAAAGCAGCCAGGACCAACAGCTCATTGGCAAAGCTGCTTTTCAATAAAACTTTATTTACAAAAGCAGGCTACAAGCAGGATTTGGCCTATAAGCTAGTTTCCTAACCCCTATCCTAATGTGAGAGTTCCAAACTCTAGGCCAACCAAAACTAACTAAATAAATAAATAAAGCCAACCCTCAGAGGTACAGGGTCAGCATCACCAAATTATAAGGCCTGCATCCCAGTGTTCTAAATGAACCTAAACATCCTCTAGCTTACCCAGTATCCCTGGTGGGTAAATCCAGCTCTGTGACTTCCTCAGGACCTTCCTTCTCAGGCTGGTCCAGATGGATGGAAGAGAGGCAGGAGGTCATACCAGCCATGCTGAGGGCCTCAGGGGGCAGAGGAGGAGGCAGCGCTTTGTCCTCCTCAGCTGGTGAGAGGCTGTCAGATCTGCTGGTGGTGCTGCGCCTGAGGCTGTTCGTGTGCGAGGCGAGGAGGTGAATGCTGATGCGTTTGGTGCAGAACACGGTACTGTCCAAGCCCAAGGTGTCTGAGGCGCCAGGGGAGACCCTGCTGTCTGGCGTGGCATCCTCTTGGGCAAGCTGTTGGTCTGTCGTGGGAGGAGGTTCCCACCGCCTGCCCCTGCTGAGAAGACTCCACTGGCAGTGGGAATTCATAAAACATGACTGTTCCAGTGGGCTGCCTTGCCTCCGCATCCTCTCGCAGCTTTTGGCAGTCAACCTCCTCACAGCCTCCGTGAGCTGAACCTCTTTAGAACGCGCCTGGGAGTCAGAGTTGTCCTCCAGGGCACAGCGAGGCGGCTCTGCCCTAGGGGCTAAGCCACACCGGTTATTCTGGCAACAGGCAACACTGGTGGCGGATGTTTGGAGGGACTGTGGAGTAGATGGGGCGACGCGGGCAGGGGTGTCATCTAAGACGGCTCCAAAGCCCCTGGGTACCTTACAGTCAAGAGGGCGGGGTGCACAGTCTCCAGTGCCCCCCAGGTGATGCCAGGAGACAGCCTGGGTCTTCGGGGAGGACACAGGCTGCAGGCCTTCGGTGGCCTGTGCTAAAGGCACTCTAGTGCTGTTTGGCCGCATGAAGGAGTTATTGTTCAGCGTAGGCTTGAAGGAGGAGGAGAACGTGGCGGGGATCTTCCCTGAGAAGGCACAGGCAAGGCTCTTCCTCGCAGGGGTTTCCTTAGCTGCCGCCGCCGAAAGGTACAATTCTGCAGACGGGGATGCCACCGGCTGAGCCATTGGAAAGGCCACGGAAGAGGTGGCTTTACTGGCAGTGAAACTGACAGGGAGGCTCTTTCGAGGAGCAGGAAAAGGTGGTTTTTCTGACGAGTTGGAATGCAAGCACAAAGACTCTGGCGGCTGGGTTGCTTTGTGCCAGGTGGCTGAGCGGCGGCACAGCAGGGGACTGCTGAACAGGTACGGGAGAGAGTGCAGACAATAGGCGCCGCTGGTGCCGCCAGCGAGGACGGCTATGGTTCCAGAGCTACATAAAGAACTGGGGCAAAAGAAATATGCAGGCTGGCCTTGGAGCTCCAGTGGATCTGGGGCTAGGCTTGTAGGCACCGTGCCCACGGGGCTCTCCAGTTTCCAGACTGGCTTCACCTGCTGATGGGCCCGGGGCTGGACCCTGCCCTCAGAGAGGTTCTTCAAGAAGCGGCGGGGCAGGCTGCAGTGCTGCGGGCCCAGGCTGCTGGCAGCTGGCTCCCTGACAGAGGATGACACTGTAGTGCCCTGTTCATGCTGAGGCCACGAGAGGCCCACGTCATGGCCACATGGCCTCATGGCCTGGCTCAGAGAAGACGTCACACCCCTCAAGTAGTACCAGCTGCATCTTTGAAGTCCGTCAGCCTGCGGGGTAACAGAAATTACTGGAGTGAGTCCACCTTCAGTGGCCCTCAAGTTAGCAACAGAGAGCCACTTCTGTGCTGCTATGGCCAGTCAGGCTTGTCACCATCTGAGGCCAGAGGAGAGAACGTGATCTCCAGGAAGGAAAGAAGGGAGGGAGGGAGGGGGTGGGTGGGGATGTTTGTGTGTGTGTGTGTGTGTGTTTTAAATCTAACTGAAACAAAGCTAAACTCATTGGTGATTATGTTAATTGCAAAGAATTGCCCATAAGTTACACCACTTATGTTCCATTTACACACATTTCTTAGTCACAGATACACACCTCAATAAACCAGAAAGAGCCATTTGTACTTACTCTCTCTGACTAAGGTCCAAGGATCCACCACCAGCTGATCCTCCACTTGGCAGCCTGCAGGAACTTACTTTAGGAGCCAATAAGCTGACCTTCCCTGGAAAACAAGATTTTCAATGGCCTGACATTTACAGAATCAAACCTAACGTGTTTCTTGTACTTATACTGGATCCCAGGGAAGAGGAGGTCCTACAAAGTCCAACAGGAAGCCACAGCCTGCAGAGTTCAGATTGACAAGACAAGCCTGGCTGGCACTACAGCGCAGTGGGTTCAGCCGCCACCTGCAACTGCAGCACCCATTCCATCTCAGAGTGTCAGAGCGTCGCTTCCCATCCAGCTCCCTGGTAACGGGCCTGGGAAAGCAGTGGATGTGTTGCCTATGTGGGAGGACAGAGAAGGAGGTCCTGGTTCCTGGTTTCAGCCAAAGCAGCTCCAGGCCTTGTGGAGAGTTAAGCAGTGGAGAGAAGACTGCTGGTTATCTCCTTCTCCTTCTCTCTTCCAGTCACTGTCTTTCAGATAAATAAATCTTTGTTCAAAAAAAAAAGAAAGAAAGACAAGAAGCCTGTTTCAGTGGCTCAGTTCTTCCATCTGCGACCAGGAAACGGCTCAGCTGAAAAGCAAGCGGATGCTAGCTGAAAGCAGAGTCCTTGTAGGACCAATCTCCAACAGTTCTCAGGACACCCAAGCACATCCGTGCAAAAACTGAGTTTCAGAAGCACACACACTCACCTGCTGTGCTGTTATCCTGGCAGAGGGATGGGGTGAAAGACTGGACAAGGATTGGGAGAAGGAAGGGGGCATTTTATAGTTGACTTCATGGCATCATTTGGTCTTTAACACAAAAACATGCTTGGCTGGTGTGAGGCCTCCCAGTCTCAGGGCGCACCCATCCCTACAGCCCTGCTGTGGCGGCAGTGGCCACCTCCTCGTGACTCATGCCAAGCCCAGCCCAGCCCCGTTTACAGATGAGTCATACTCAGGGCTCAAATCACACCACTGAAATATGTGGGGAGAGACAAGGGAGATTCCATGACCCTCCTTCAGTAGTAGTGAAATCGAATCAGAAAATTCAAGTGAAGCCCATCAAAGCACAGGGCCAGGCTGACAGCAAACCTTCCCAAACCGGTAGCTACACCTCTAGCACTCCTCCTGGTACCAGACAATCTGGTCTTCTCCTCTTAGCCTTTTCATAACTGCCATGGAAGGGAAATATGCAAGGAGCAGGCAATAATTACCACGATATACCAGCTATGACAAGCAATGTTCCGTTACAAAAGACCTGTCTTATTATTTGGAAGCCTTGGGGAGATTATCACAAGAATGATAATTAGAATTTTAGGGGCAGGTGAGGCTTGGTACTGATGAGCAACTAAAGGACTGAGATCTACCTGGAGAAAGTTTGTGGGAACAAACCTCTTTCTATTCACCTGCTTCTAATAACCTATTTGAAAAAAAGGAATGGGAGACAGGGGACACAGAGCAATTCTCAACACACTGGCTCACAACACAAATGACCCACAAAAGCCACATCTGGAGTGGGCTGAAGCCAAGGCTAAAACTTTCATCCAGGTCTCTCATGTGCAGTGGCAGAAACCCAAGTACACAGGCCAGCTCCACTACTCCCCCAGGTACACTAAAAAGAAGCTGGATTGGAAACAGCAGCATGACTCACAGTAAGTTCTGATACTACATGTTCATGACACAGACAGCGGCTTAACGGCTTAACCCTCTGTGTCCCAAGATCAGCTCCAGTTTTGGCATCTCTGAAAATGCTGGCTAAAGACTTAAAAAGTAAATTATTCAGGGCTCGGTGCAATAGCTCAGTGGTTAAATCCTCACCTTACATGCACAAGAATCCCATATAGGCACCAGTTCATGTCCCAGCTGTTCCACTTCCCATCCAGCTTCCTGCTTGTGGCCTGGAAAGTAGTCGAGGATGGCCCAGAGCCGTAGGAGACCTGGAAGAAGCTCCTGGCTCCTGGCTTCAGATCAGCTCAGCTCAGCTCAGCTCTGGCCATTGTGGTCACTTGGGGAGTGAACCAGCAGATGGAAGACCTTTCTGTCTCCTCTCTGTAAATCTGCCTTTCCAATAAAAATAAATCAATCCATGGGCCCAGCGGCGTGGCCTAGCGGCTAAAGTCCTCACCTTGAAAGCCCCAGGAGCCCATATGGGCGCCGGTTCTAATCCCGGCAGCTCCACTTCCCATCCAGCTCCCTGCCTGTGGCCTGGGAAAGCAGTCGAGGACGGCCCAATGCATTGGGACCCTGCACCCGCGTGGGAGACCCGGAAGAGGTTCCAGGTTCCCGGCTTCGGATCGGCACGCATCAGCCCGTTGCGGCTCACTTGGGGAGTGAATCATCGGACAGAAGATCTTCCTTTCTGTCTCTCCTCCTCTCTGTATATCTGGCTGTAATAAAATGAATAAATCTTAATAAATAAATAAATAAATAAATAAATAAATAAATAAATAAATCAATCCTAAAGCAACAATATTAAAAAAACTAACTTATGGGCCTGGCACGATAGCGTAGTGGTTAAAGTCCTCACCTTGCACGCGCCAGGATCCCATATGGTCACCGGTTCTAATCCCAGCGGCCCCACTTCCCATCCAGCTCCCTGCTTGTGGCCTAGGAAAGCAGTTGAGGACAGCCGAAAGCCTTGGGACCCTGCACCCACGTGGGAGACCCGGAAGAGTTCCAGGTTCCTGGCTTCGGATTGGCTCAGCTCCAGCCATTGTGGCCACCTGGGGAATGAACCATCTCCTCCTCTCTGTATATCTGGCTTTCCAATAAAATAAATAAAGCTTAAAAAAAAAAAAAAACTAACTTATTCACCAGTGCCCAGACCCCAGTTTTGTTTCTTTCCTTTTCTCTTAAAGATTCATTTATTTTTATTGGAAAGGCAGATTTCAAAGAAAATACTTCCATTTCTGGTTCACTCCCTAAATGGCTACAATGTCTAGAGCTGAGCTTATCCAAACGCAGGAGTTTCATCTGGTCTCCCACGTGGGTGCAGGTTCCCAAGGACTTGAGCCATCCACTACTGCTTTCCCAGGCCATAAGCAGGGAGCTGGATTGAAGCAGAGCAGCTGGGACACAAACTGGTGCTCACATGGGATGTTGGCACTTGCAGGCAGAGGATGAAGCCAATTGAGCCATCGCATTGGCCCCAGGCCCTGGTTTCTAAGTACTAATAAATACTAATGAAAAGAGCCAGGGCACTCTGAAAAACGGCTTATTGTAGGGCTGAGGCAGGGAGAGTAGGAGCAGGGACTGGAATACTTTGCAGTGCCAGAAAGTAAAGCAGCACTCCAAGGTCCCAAACAAAGCAAGACTCATCAGTGGGCTCTAAAAGAACATTCTGATTTTAGCAAGCATGTAGTAAGTTTTTAATATTTAGGTGCCTAATATCATGACGCAGCAAGCAAAGCCTCCACCTGTGGTGCCAGCATCCAATATGGGCGTTGGTTTAAGTACTAGCTAATACATTGTCAACCCAGCTTCCAGCTAATGTGCCTGGGGAGCAGTTAAAGATGGCCCAAAGTCCTTGTGCCCTGCACCCACATGAAAGGCCCAGAGGGGGCCCGGTGGCATGGCCTAGCGGCTAAAGTCCTTGCCTTGAACGCCCGGGATCCCATATGGGCACCGGTTCTAGTCCCGGCAGCTCCACTTCCCATACAGCTCCCTGCTTGTGGCCTGGGAAAGCAGTCGAGGACGGCCCAAAGACTTGGGACCCTGCACCCGTGTGGGAGACCTGAAGAGGTTCCTGGTTCCCGGCTTCGGATTGGCGCAGCACCGGCCATTGCGGCTCACTTGGGGAGTGAATCATCAAACGGAAGATCTGCCTCTCTGTCTCTCCTCCTCTCTGTATATCTGACTTTGTAATAAAGTAAATAAATCTTTAAAAAAAAAAAAAAAAGAAAGGCCCAGAAGAAACTCCTGGCTCCTGGCTTCGGAATGCATCAGCTCCAGCTACTGGAGCAATCTGTAAATCAATCAGCAAACCAGTGGATGGAAGATCTTTCTATCTTTCCTTCTCTCTGTGAAATCTGCCTTTCAAATAAAAAAATAAATACATCTCTTTTTAAAATTACACTGGCAGGACCTAGCACAATGGCTAAATGGCTAAATCCTTGCCTTGCATACACTGGGATCCCATATGGACACAAAAGAGTTTGTGTCCAAGTTACTCCACTTCCCATCCTGCTCCCTGCTCATAGCCTGGAAAAGTAGTACAAGATGGCCTAAAGCCTTGGCACCCTGCTTCTGGGTGGGAGACCCAAAAGAAGCTCCTGGCTCCAGGCTTTTGATTGGTTCAGCTCTAGCTGTTGTGGCCATTTGAGGAGTGAACCAGCAAACAAAAAGATCTTTGTCTCTCCATAAATCTGCCTTCCCAATAAAACAAAAAAATCTTAAAATATACATATAAATATGTATGTATGTGTATATATATATGTGTATACACACACACACACACACACACACTGGAAGAAATGGATTTTACCACCGAACATTAAACAACAAACTTACTGCTTGCTCTATTATCTAAAGCAGGCTTAACTGCGGACTCTGTCACACTTAATGTGCAAGATCTGAGGTCACAAGACTTAGGGAAGACCCCCATTGAGGAAGTCTTGAACTAAAAGCAGCCTAGACTAATGCCATCCCCCAGCTGCTGGTAACACTTATTAATGACAGGAGCCAGGCTTTGATAAAAACAAAGGAGAAAAGGTTCATTAAGACTGTCCCCGGCCCTGCGCAACAGCATAGTGGTTAAAGTCCTTGCCTTGAATGCGCCGGAATCCAATATGGGTGCCAGTTCTAATCCCAATGGCTCCGCTTCCCTTTTGGCTCCCTGCTGTGGCCTGGGAAAGCAGTCGAGGATGGCCCAAAGCCTTGGGACCCTGCACCCGTGTGGGAGACCTGGAAGACGCTCCTGGCTCCCAGCACCAGCTGTTGCAGCCACTTGGGGAGTGAACCATTGAACGGTTCTCTGTCTCTCCTCTTCTCTGTGTATCTGCCTTTCCCATAAAAATAAATAAATCCTAAAAAAAAAAAAAAAAAGACTGTCCCACCTGATAGACTGGAAGAGTCTGCTATACATACTGGCAAGCACAGGAGCAGGCCTGGTGGGGGTTATTGTAGGCTGCTCCGACTAGGCTACAGCTCCCACTGGCTTGCATGAGGGCCAAATGTGTAGTCGACAGGATTGGGCTGGACTGCAACACCCATTGGTTTGTGTAGAAGACAGGGCTGGAAACAGAACTGACCCAGCAGTTTAAAATCACCAGCATATGCATAAGCTGATTTGGGTGACGGACTGTGCCAGGAAGATCAAGGGTCATTCAAGGAGGGGACAGGCTGTCTTTCAACCTTCTTGAAACTCCTTGAAACTACTGGACTCAGAACCCCAATCATGAAGAGAAAAGAACCCGTGACCATGGAGTGCATGTGTCAAAGCTGAACCTCTTTAGTGGCTCAGACGGAGCAGTGGACAGCCTATCCAGATGCACATGGAGGATATGGCAGTACACTGGAGCCTGCAGAAGACACCTGGTACCGTAACAGAGGATGGAGGACAGAAGAAATCGATCAACAACCCCAGCCAAGTGTTGGCAGTGAAAATCTGGTCAAAACCAGACTAAGGTGGACTATGTCAGCCAGTGGATTCCAGAGAAATTTCATCATGCTTAGAATGGCAAGACTGGTAAAAATTCAGAACTGTTGAACTATTAAAACCACTTGAGCAGTGCCCTCAGAGCATGCCCGACATCCGGGACACTGGGATGTTTGAGAGGCTGGGTGGGGCTTCTCCCTTTTTCTCCCCCTTTCCCCCACATACAGGAAGAAAAAAAGAGAACGTGAAAATAATGGTCTTACCCATTTTCCTGTAGCCCTTGACCCTTTGCGCCCTAACCAACTATGTAAAAATCATCAGAATAAAATAATAATAAACTGCCCCCACCCAACTTTTTAGCAACTAGTGTGTGACCACTCTTTGTTCCTTGAAGATAATGTGATAAAGTGATAAATACCTTCTAGACTGCAACACCTCAGCCGCCATCTCTCCTCTCACCAGCCCCTCCCATCTTCACTTCTACTTTCACTGCTGTGTCCAGTCTCATAAAATCATCACACATCAGGACATAAACCTACAACACCATCACATGGGTCTCAACTTTTTTGATAAGATTATTTAAGATTATTTAAGATTATTATTATTTATTTAAGATTATTTTTATTTGAAAAGCAGTTACAGGGAGCCAGTGCAATGGCTCAACTGGCTAATCCACTTTCAAGTGCCAGAATCCCATATGAAAGCCAGCTAATGTCCCACATGCTCCACTTCCCATCCAGCTGCCTGCTTGTATCCTGGAAAAGTAGAAGAGAATGGCTCAAAGCCTACAACTATGTGGGAGACTCAGGGGAGGATTTTGGCTCCTAGCTTCGGATCAACTCAGCTCTGGCCACTGCAGAGGAGTGAACACGTTTGAGGAGTGAACCAGCAGATGGATGTTTTTCTCTGTCTCTCCTTCTCTGTAAATCTCCCTTTCCAATAAAAATAAATAAATCTTAAAAAAAAAACAGAAAAAGGGCTCAATGCGATAGCCTAGTGGCTAAATCCTCGCTTTGCATGTGCCAAGATTCCATATGAGCACCAGTTCTAATCCTGACAGCCCCGCTTCCCATCCAGTTCCCTGCCTGTGGCCAGGGAAAGCAGTGGAGACTCTGTCCAAAACAAACAAACAAACAAACAAACAAAAAAACACCTTGGGACCCTGTACCTGCATGGGAGACCTGGAGAAAGTTCCAGGCTGCTGGCTTCAGATCGGCTTTGCTCCAGCCGTTGTGGCCACTTGGGGAGTGAATTAGCCATGGGAGATCTTCCTTTCTGTCTCTCCTCCTCTCCATATATTTGACTTTCCAATAAAAATAAATAAATCTTTAAAAAAAAAAATCAGCGTTACAAAAGGGACAGAGACTGAGATCTTCCGTCCCTTGGTCCACAATGGCAGGAACTGGGCCAGTCCAAAATAGGAAGCCAGATTTTTCAGGGTCTCCCACATTATGTGCTGAGGCCTTTCGGCCATCTTCTGCTGCTTTTCCAAGCAGAGAGCTGGATCAGAAGTGGAGCAGGCTGGGACTTGAACCAACAACCCCAGGGTATGCTAGCACCACAGGTAGAGCCTTAACCTGATATGCCATGGCACCGGCCTCAAAGGTCTTTATAAATATGCTCCCCTTCATACTAACTTGTCAAGTCATCCAGCACACACCACTCTGGTCTGCCTGTGAATTTGTGAACTCTGACTCAAAGAGAATTCCAAGCAGAATTCTGAGCCTGGCAGAAGAAGTTAAAATAAAAGTAGTTTTTCCGGGGACCACTAACACACAATAAAGGGGCTTGAAAAAAAAATAAAAATAAAAAAAAGGGGCTTGAAAAAGAGGTAGGTCTCAAATATAATTCTTCTGCACTAGCAAACAAGGAGACACACAAGTCCTTATGTTGTCCTCAGCTGAGAAGGCAGTTGCTGTCAACCGGGCTGGAGGTTGAGATAAGAACTTCAGGGCTGGAGGCAAGGAAACAAGGGGGCATTATAGGAAGATCAAGGTCATTCAAGGAGGGGACAGGCTGTCTTTCAACCTCCTTGAAACTCCACAGGAATGGCAGATTTCAGTGGAGTCATGCCAGGGCAGGAGAGAATCGATTGCATTCCTTCCCTGCGCAATCCATCTTTCAGAGTCAAGACTGAAAACAGGCTGCAATTTCACAGACTTCAATTAAAAAATAAAAAAATCCAGGCAGAAGGGGCTTGGTCCCTGGAGACAGGCACTGAGAGACACAAACCCTGACAGGACAACGACGACTTCACCTTGGCACTCAGTCAATCTTCACTTCCACTCAACCAATTAAGTCTTCCCAGCTCCAAACATATGGCCTCCTTTCACTGGCATTATCTTAGGTAAGCCACCGTACCTCTCATCACCGATTTCCCTGCTTCTACTTGGAAAAAAAAAGAAAGAAAGAAAACAGGGCCCAGCAAGGTATCCTAGTGGCTAAATCCTTGCCTTACATGCACTGGGACTGAAATGGGCACTGGTTTGTGTTCTGGCAAAGCAGTGTAGAGAAGTGCCCCTGCACCCATGTGGTAGATCGGGTAGAAGCTCCTGGCTCCTCGTTTCAGATTGGCCCAGCTCCAGCCATTATAGCCATTTGGGAAAGTGAGCCAGGCAGGTGGAAGATCTCTATCTCTCTTTTCTCTTATAAATCTGCCTTTCCAATAAAAATAAAATAAATATATATTTTTAAAGATTTATTTTATTTTTATTGGAAAGTCAGATATACAGAGAGGAGAGACAGAGAGAAGATCTTCCGTTCGATGGTTCACTCCCCAAGTGGCCGCAACAGCCAGAGCAGCACCAATCCGAAGCCAAGAGCCCAGAGCCTCTTTCGGGTCTCTCACGCTGGCACAGGGTCCCAAGGCTTTGGGCCATCCTCGACTGCTTTCCCAGGCCACTAGCAGGGAGCTGGAGGGAAAGCAGGGCCCACGGGATTAGAACTGGCACCCATATTGGATCCTCGTGTGTGCAAGGTGAGGACTTTAGTCGCTAGGCTACAGGGCCCTAAATACACTTTTTTTTTTTTAAAGCTAAAGAGAGTAATTTGTTTTGAAAGTGCAACAAAGGGAAAAACAGAAAGGAAGAGAGAAATCTTCCATTCACTGGTTCACCTCCCAGAAGGTCACAACAGCCAGCCATGGGCCATTTTCTGCTGCTTTCGCAGGCCATCAGCAGAGAACTGGATCAGAAATGGAGCCACTGGGGATCAAATCATCAACCTATGAGACACCAGCACTGCAGGCTGAGGTTTAGCCTACTACACCATGGTGCCAGCCCCACGTATTACATTTTAAAATAAAAACTAAAAAATAAAACAGAACAAAACAAACTAAACTCTTATGCATCTCTTTGTTGTCTATCTTCTCTTCTGAAATGAAAACTCTTTGGGAATAGGGGTCTAGATCATGCTGTTCGTTATCTGGCCCTAAATTGTAATCAGGGAACATAAGACACTGACTGAATAAACTGATGCATCTGCCACACATAGAACTAAACAGTGCCCATATATACTGCCTCAAGTGAAGGCACTATCCCACCAGGCCCCAGTCTGCCTCTTTTAACTTGGTTTATTTACAAATTAATCTCTTACTAAAAGTAACCAAATTTAAGGGAATGGTCATTTATCTTTTCTACAGATAACATCTTAATGTTTGGCTTTGTTTCACTTTCTAAGAATTCCCAAGCAAAAAAGCAAATACCAGAGTCCAGGTGGTACAACAGGTTAATTCTCTAACTTGCGGAGTCAGCATCCTGTACGGACACTGGTTCAGGTTCCCGCTGCTCCACTTCCTATCAAGATTTCTGCATATGGCTTGGGAAAGCAGCAGAGGATGGCCCAAACCTTGGGACCCTGCAGCCATGTGGGAGACCCAGAAGAAGCTCCTGGCTTCCAACTCTGGATCAGCTCAGCTCTGGCTGTTGCAGTCATTTGGGGAGTGAACCAGTGGATAGAGGATTTTTTCTCTCTCTCCTTCTCTCTATAAACCTGCCTTTCAAATAAAAGTAGACAAAACTTTAAAAAAAAAAATACCATTTCACTGACAGAAACCTATTTTGCCATCACCAATTCCCAAATGAACATTATGTCACCACTAGAGGAGGGCCACAGCACTGCAAATCAATCAGAGACCAGGGAAGTTTAAGCTGGACACAGTCCTCTCAAGCCCACCTCCAACCTATTGAGATTGAGATTCCTCATCCTAACCTCAGAAGCTTGGGGAATATGCTGTGACTGCCTGGCACTGTGTTCTGCATATAAACACCTCCTTTCTTCCACCTCCCTGATGTCAGTAGCTCTCTGAGTGTTGGCAGGCAGACCCAGTTTTGGAGAATGCTATTACATAAGCAATTAAAGGAAGAAAGCCTTTTACTCTCTAACACTGTCGCTTACAACACAGCACAGACTACTTCACCTTTAGTCACCAAAATGTGTGTTGGGGGAAGGGTGCACACACAAAGGATTCTCCAAAGGCACTAGCTGGGGATCTTAATTCTGTTCTGACACTACTTAAAGACAGCATCAGATCTCACAGGCTAAGGGGTCAGTCCCACAGGCTGTACCTGCTTCAGAATGCCTGTCCAATGAACTGCCCATGAGCCTCTCTGGGTCCAACCAGCTTGCTAGAGAAGTTCACATACCCCAGGGAAACACTTTACTCCCTTGTATTATAAAGGACATCACAGAGGCTACATGTGAACAGCCAGAAGGAGGAGACGCTATGGCTAGGTTTCTGGGAAGTGGCCCAGAGTTCACGCCTTCCCTGGCAATGCCTCTCCACATAAACCCTCAAGTGCCCAGCAACCTAGAAGCTATTTTATAGATGTGGTCCTCTGGGAGAGTTTTTGGTGACTTCATTATGCAGACATGGTTGATTTAATACTGGCCTGTGGTGATCAGCTTGACAAAGTTAAGAAGCAAACTCCCATCAGAGGCTGCTGGGTGGTAGGATCGAAAGTTTCAACTTTTTATAACCCTTTAATCACTTAATTAGTTCCCATGGCAGCCAGTCCTCCTCCATAAATGAACACACTTACCGCACTGTAGAGTCCATGCATTTTAGAAGCTTTGTTACAGGAGCCAGGGGCAGAAACCAAATAGATACTGCATGCTTCTGTCTTCTGTTACAGTACCACAAGAGCAGAGCCACAGGCTGGAGTTCCTTATGCTTAAATAGGTGTGTCCCATCACCATCTTCTATGGCTACTTTCCAACTCAGTGCACAAGTCCAACCATGGCAACACCTGATTCCTTCTCCAGCACCCTCTCCTCTGGAAGCCCTCATCAGCACTGAGGCCCTCCACAGTTCCTCTCCAGGTCCCCCACCATGGCAATCTGCTCTTCACATGTCAATTATTATCTGCAGTTACTCTACAGACTTGATCTGTCTCAAGCTTCATTCCTGCATTGCCAACAGCCAGTTCCAGCTTTTCCAAATGCAACTCCAGCCACTGCAACCCAGTGTATCAAACCTGCTCTCTACTCCTGACCTACCTCCTTCCGTGGAGTCTTCTTCCTCCTAGTCACCTTCAGGGCACACCCAACACACTTGTGATTTTGTCCTTTAGTCCCCCAATGCCAAACAAGTTGTGAAGTTTAAGAGACGGTCCATCTTTCTAGCATTCTGCTTCTACTCCATCCACCAGAGCCCCATCTGCAGCAACCAGACCGAAGCTTGTGACTCCAGGGTCCCTCCCTCCTCCTTCACTCTGCAATTTCCACATTAACTCTGCTCAAAAACTGGTCACTGGTCACTCACTCTCTTATCAAGAATGGTCACAGCCGGGCAGCTGCATCCATCCATATCTGCGCTGCCTGGTGTGGATGACAGACCACACGTGACCCTGCACTGGCTGGCATACACAAGAGTCAGGTCTGAGATCACCCAAAGTGAGGTATCTTCAGGGACTCCCCAGATAGACCACTAGACTCAGACTTGGGCACAGGGAAAAATCACAGGATGTGTGGTCCAATCCAACCTTGGATGCATGTATCGGGACTGGCCCTCCCCAGTTGCTGATACCTGTGCAGTAGACAGTATGTCCAGATGCACACACCAGCCCATCTAGGCCATCAGAGGACAACAACTGCCTCATCAGAGGTTAGAAAACAGAAGAGGTTGGACAATTCTGGCTAAGCTTAGTAGCATGTTCCTGGGACTGTAGATGCACTAAAGTAGACTTGGTCAGCCAATAAGCCTTGAAAAGATTTTTTCAATTCTGGATTAATGAAGGCTACAACTTCTCAAAACTATCAAAACCACTCAAAGTAACACCCTCGGAACACTATTCCCCACACTGGGGTCTCCAAGGTGTCATGAAATGACTGTCCCCCATCCCCTGGTGCTGACGTAGTTTGACAGCAAGGAACAACTCCCACTACCTCCGCAGACACAAGAGAGAAAAAAATCTGTCCTATCCATCTTCTTCCATACCTGACCCTCTCTACCCTCCCTCTCAACTATGTAAACATTAAAAAGAAAAATTTTTAAATTAAAAAAAATCCTGCCATGTGCCCTCATGAAGCTTTATGGTGGCCAACCAACCGCATCGGAATAACCTAGGGGTGCAGATTCCTGAACCCCTCTGTCAAAAAGGATTCATCCAGCCTGGTGTGAGGTCAGCTGTCTGCATTTTTAACATGCATTCCGGATGACTGCCACTGAGTCAACAAATAAAACACAGATTTCCCAGCTTGGATGGAAAGACTTCATAGTTTGCCTTTAGCCTTTAAGGCCTAGGTCTTTGGCTGGCCTGACACCACAGTTCAGAATAAACCTTTAGAATGTAGGCCTGGGCCCTGCACAATAGCATAGTGGTTAAAATCCTCGCCTTGCACGTGCCAGGATCGCATATGGGCGCTGGTTCTAATCCCGGCAGCCCCGCTTCCCATCCAGTTTCCTGCTTGTGGCCTGGGAAAGCAGTCAAGGATGGCCCAAAGCCTTGGGACCCTGCAACCACGTGAGAGACTCAGAAGAGCTCCTGGCTCCTGGCTCCAGATTGGCTCAGCTCCAGCCGTTACAGCCACTTGGGGAATGAACCATTGAATGGAAGATCTTCCTCTCTGTCTCTCCTCCTCTGTATATCTACCTTTGCAATAAAAATAAGTAAATCTTACCAAAAAAAGAATGTAGGTCTGCAGGGTTTTACTCTTTTAAGCTTCCTTCTCCTAAAACCTTACCATAGTTTATCCCTTTCCAGACCCAGTTCAAGTACTGCCCTCCCCCTGAGTACCTACTGTCAGGGCTATTTCTACTACTGCATCCCTTCCATAAGGATATGCTCCAGAAATTCTATGATGGTTTTCATAGGAAACTTTTCCCTATACCTCTGTAACAGACAGATGTCGAGCTACTCTGGTAAAAGGAGCTGGGTAAGGGGGAAAGCCCTTTATGTCTCTGACCCCCTCCTCAACTACGGCAGGTGAAACAGGCAGGAAGTTAGGAATCAATGAGCCAGAAGATTTTCCTACATCTTCTGTCTCTACAGCCCTATACCATAATCGCACCCCCCTACACACCAATCCAGGATACCCATTTTCCTAGGATGCACCTGCACTTCATCTGACACTAGGAAGATGTCAGGAATGCCATGCCTGGACCAGCATGTCATAGTGCTGGGACATGATGCCTAGTTGTTACATTTCCAACTCCGCTCTCTGCTGAAATGCCTGGCAAAGCAGCAATACTTGGATCCCTATGACCCATGTGGGAGACCTGGATGAAGCTCCTGGCTTTGGACTGGCACAGCTCCAGCCATTACAGTCATTTGGAGAGTGAAACTCCAAATGAAGATTTTTCTGTCTTGTCTTCTCTCTATCTGTAAATCTACCTCTCAAATAGAAACCTAGTTACATTTAATTCTATCCTAACATTGTTTGAGAACAGGGTGACTTAGGCAGAAGCTCTGATAAGCTACTAAGTGCTTGTGACACAAGGTAGTGTTTAATATTCATATATGCTGAGCCCAATGCAGAAGCTTAGTGGCTGAAGTCCTAGCCTTGTATTCGCTGGGATCCCATAGGGGTACCAGTTCATGTTCCAGCTGCTCCACTTCCCATCCAGCTCCCTGTTTGTGGCCTACAAAAACAGTCAAGTAAATGGAAGATCTTTCTCTCCTTCTCTCTATAAATCTGCCTTTCAAATAAAAATAAATAAATAAATATTTAAAAAACAAAAGGGAGGATATGAATGACAGATAAAGAACTGAGAAAGTTCTGTAAATAATGACCTCCCACATCTCTTTCTATTTGCATGGCTAGCTCATCCCCGTCCCTATCTTTTCGGTTCCACCCCACCCAGAACTAGGCACAGGACTGTTGACGTGGCGTCCAGACCACATCCTTGGCTCCAAGGCCTCCAGTCTCTGGGAACGTACTATGCTGTCATCTCTACCCAGCCTTTGGAGCCTGCCTACCCTGTTCTGCCCTCTGAACTCTATGGAGTATGGCCTCAAGTTTCCTTGATTAGTAGCTTATACCAGAAAACTTACTACTAACATCAATATCATTCTGCCTCACAAACTCAAACCACCCAAGGTACAGAGGCCAGCTCCTGACCAAGGTGGACACAGCCTCTACCTCTATAGAAAGCAGTCATTTACCACCCACTGCTAAAAGTCACCCTCCTGGATCACAGCAGCAAAGTGGGTAGCACCTGAGGTTTGCAACATTCTTTTCCACCCCCATTTAGGTGGTCCCCTCAGTCACCTGGTGAGCCCAGGGCACTAGAAATGGTTCAGGGTCTACGATCCACAAGATGGCTTTAACTGTTCCCTAGTTGGGTTAAAGGAGAGAACTGATTCAAGTGGGGGCCAGCACCACGGCTCAGCACATTAAGCTTCTGGCTGCAGTGCCAGCATCCTATATGGATGCCAGTCTGTGTCTCAGCTGCTCCACTTCCAATCCAGTTCCCTGTAATGTGCCTGGGAAAGCAGCGGAAGATGGCTCAAGTGCCTGGGCCCCTGCACCCATGTTGGAGATACAGAAGAAACTATTGGCTCCTAACTTCAGCCTGGCCGAATTCCAGTTGTTGCAGTCATTAGAGGAGTGACCTAGCAAATGAAAGTTTTCTCTGTCTTCTCTTCTCTGTCTGCAACTCTGCCTTTCAAATAAAAATAAATACTAAACACATACACACACAGCTGACTCACCTGCAACAAAGTAGAAAGGAGAGGAGTATAGGAACTGGACCCATTTTCTCATGAGATAAATTCCAAGCTGGGCCTCCCTAAAGAAAGCTGGGGGAGGGCCCAGCATGGTAGCCTAGTGGCTGAAGTCCTCACCTTGCATGCGTTACGATTCCTTACGGGCGCCGGTTTTAATCCCTGCGGCTCGCCCCACTTCCCATCAAGCTCCCTGCTTGTGGCCTGGGAAAGCAGTCGAGATGAACCAAAGCCTTGGGATCCTGCACGCTTGTGGGAGATCTGGAAGTTTCCAGGCTCCTGGTTTCGGCTTGGCTCAGCTCCAACCATTGCGGCTGCTTGCGGAGTGAATCATCGGACGGAAGCTCTTCTTTTCTGTCTCTCCTCTTCTCTGTATATCTGACTTTCTAATAAAAATAAAGCAATTCTTAGAAAGAAAGAAAAAAAAGAAAGAAAGAAAGAAAGAGAAACAGAAAGAGAGAAAGGAAGAAATAAATCATTCTGGGGGAGCAGTCAGCATAGAGATAGGAGATAGGTCAGTATTACAGATCCAAGGAGAAGGGGAGGGTCAGTGCTGCTAACACAACACACATGCGAAGACCTTGAGCCTGATACAGGTTTCAGCAGCTACAGCTGACAGGTAAACTACAAATTACTGCAAAGTGACACCAAGGAAAAGTTTCGTATAACTGGATGCCCGCTCTCTTGAAGCTTTGGGAAAGGAACACCGTACCCCACTCCCCCAGCTCCTTTCCTCCTCGCTGTCTCAGGTAAGTTTAGCCCACAGACCCTGTCAGAAGCCCTGTTGGGATGAAACTACCCATATGGCAAAACTAAGATGTTAACCACATTTTACACTGTACTGACACTTCCTCTGATTATACAACAGCAATGGTAAAAACAGCTGGTGGAGCGTTGGGGCGGGGAGTTGGCGAGGGGGCAGCGCTATGGTCTAGCGGGTAAAGCCACTGCCTGCAGTACTAGCATTCCGTATGGGCTCTGATTTCAGTCATGGCTGCTCCCGTCATAATCCATCTCCCTGCATTTTATTATGCCTTGGAAAGCAGGAGGAGATGGCCCAAGTGCTTGGGCCCCTGCACCCATGTGGACGACCTGGGAGTTTCTGGCTTCTGGCTTCAGATCAGCTCAGTTTTGGCCGTTGTGGCCACTGGGAAGTGAAATCAGTGAATAGAAGATCTTTCTCGGTGTCTCTCCCTCCCCTTTCAAGAGGCACCCCACCTCCAGCTTTCTCTCCGGAGGTGCTTCCCTTCCCTCTCTCTTCCCTGTTCACCTGGTCCCTTCGCAAATAAACTTTTCTGTCTGCAAAAAAATAAAGAAAGAAGATCTTTCTCTCTCTGTCTCTCCATCCCTGTAATTCTGCCTTCCAAGTAAATAAATAAATGAAAGAAAGAAACAAAGGGGGCCCAGCACGATAGCCTAGCAGCTCAAGTCTTCACCTCGCACGCACTAGGATCCCATATGGGATCGTGTCCCAGCAGCTCCACTTCCCATTCAGCTCCCTGCTTGTAGCCTGGGAAAGCAGTTGAAGAAGGCCCAAAGCCTTGGAACCCTGTACCTGCATGGGAGATCTGGAGGAGGCTCAGCTCCGGATTGGCTCAGCTCCGGCTGTCAGGATCACTTGGGGAGTGAATCAGCAGACAGATCTTCCTCTCTGTCTCACCTCCTCTTTGTATATCTTTCCAATAAAAATTTTAAAAAATAAATCTTAAAAAAAAAAAGGAAGGAAGGAAAAAAGAAAGAAAACAAACAAGTGGCAACTCATCGAGATAGCCCACAGGTCAGACTCATCACCTTTGCTTAATTCTTTATCGCCCAGGGAAGAACAAATGCCAATTCTACTTGATGACATACTAAAAATTGTATGAAATCTCAATCCTTGAGCATGCACCTTTTTCATATTTTGAGTGATCAGATGGGAGGTACTCATGAAACACTGACGCTGAGCCGGAAGATGCAACCATCTAAGGGAAGCATTTGTTTTACAAGGCTTTTCAGTGCAACACCATGTTTACTGAAAAGAGAGACTGACACATAAGAGGTACTTATCAGACTTTGGTATCTGGCACACACGTTGTGCAGAGTGCAACAAAGCGAGCCTGTCGCTTCAAAGAAAACAACTGGCAGTATTTGTTGCCACTGAAAAATTCTGAATTTCCAAGAGAAAAATTGGAATCTTGGCAAACTTGTATTTGCTACCGTGAACTTGACACTTCCCAGTACTTTCTGCCTTTATGAAGAGTTTGTACCAAGAATATGAATGTGATTTTTACAAACTGCATAACAAATATGACAACATTTAGAAGAGGTGGGTAACTCCATGAAGCAGTAGTCCTCACCATTACATGAGGTCACAGTATCAGTTTGGGTGTAACACTCAATGTGAAAGATACATTTTCACATAACAAAGTATTAAAATTTCAGAATATCATTTCAGATTCCACATTATTAGTAACCTTTACAATAGTAGCTTTTGCTTTGGGTAACATCTACAGTTCTCTGAAAAGGCGTTTAAATACTCCTCTCCTTTCCAACTATTTGCAAGGCATGGTTGCTTTCATAATTTAGCAAAACAATAGACCACAATAGCCTGAATGCAGAAATAGATAGGAAAATCCTGCTGTCTTTTAAGCCAGACATCCAGAGAACTGCTAAAACAACCATTCTATTGTTTTGGAAGCAATAGCATTTTTCTTTTTCTTTTTTTTATTTTATTGCAACAGCATCTTTCATTCAAAAAATTCTACTAACTTTTGTTAATCGAAACATTTTAAAAGTGTCATTAGTGGGCTCATTATTACTTCTAAACACATATCCGAGTTATTAATATTGAGATATGGCACATTTAAAAACAGAAGATCCCAAAGATCTTTTAGAAGCCCTGAGTCTGCAAGGCGGTGAATTTGAGAACCACGGGTCTAGAGCAGCACTGCTGGCCAGGCTTTTCCACCAGGGCCTCAGAAGGACAGCACTCTCCCTGCTTGTCCCCAGCTCAGCCAGAAGAGAGGCGGACAAGTACACTTTGCTCTGCATTTCACTGGCAGCCCAAAGCACCTGCTCTCCTGTGGGAGACCATCATCAGATAGCTCCAAGGTCATAAAGAATCTGGCAGAGGCCAGCACAATTGCTTAACAATTGCACCTCCAAGTGCAGCATCCCATATGGACACTGGTTCATGTCCCGGTTGGTCCACTTCCCTTCCAGTTTCCTGCTTGTGGCCTGAGAGCATCTACGTGAGAGATCCAGAAGAAGCTTCTGGCTCCTGGCTTCAGATCGGCTCAGCTCCAGCCATTCCAACCATTTGGGGAGTGCACCAGAAGGATGGAAGATCTTTCTTGCTTTCTCTCTGTAAATCTGCCTTTCCTATAAACATAAATAAATCTCAAAAAAAAAAAAAAAATCAAATATGTAAAAATCATCAAAAATAAAAATTAAAAAGAGAGAAAGAAAGAAATAGGAATCCAGCAGGAAAACTAAACCCAGAAAGTTCAGATCACGAATAGCGAATAGATTTTGGGATTGAGGTTTCAGCTAGATGGTCTGACAGCTAGCAACAGTTTTCCATTCACCTGCTCACTTCTCCTCTGCCCTAGAACTGGCCTGAAGGCCATAGGCAACTCAACACATGGCAGCTGCAATTGTAGTCACACACACTCCCACTCCCCTGACTTCAACCACCTCATCCAGGGCTCCACAATCACCTCCTGGGTCTACATCTGGTGGAGCTGCAGGAACCTTAACCCAGCAAGCCTAACAGGTAACCCCTTCATCCTCCTCCTCCTCTGCAGCCTGCTGGTCTTTGTAACACATTCCCTCCAGTATCACCACCTGCAGTCGCTAGAGTCAGGAAGCTAGAATCATTCCACACTGCTCCTTTTTCCACTTTCACCATGTCTATTCCACCACTAGGCCCTGCCAATAGTAGATATCTATTCCTATTGCAGCAGCCACCAAATCTTCCTGTCACTTTTCTCACTGGCTCTCTACCCGTACCCTAATATCCTTCCTATTAAGCCTGCACATTGACACCATGATAACCTCAAACACAAATCCCATGCCTCTGTACTGCTAATTTCTACATTCCTTCTGGAACACACTCTTCAAATAATTTTAGTCAGATAGCCCCAAAAGCATTTTTTAAACCATACTCATGTATTCTTCACACATCTTGAACTTAACAACTATAACCTTAAAAACAAGTGGGTTTTTTTTTAAGATTTTTTTTTAATTTTTATTGCAAAGTCAGATATACAGAGAGGAGGAGAGACAGAAAGGAAGATCTTCTGTCCAGTGATTCACTCCCCAAGTGACTGTAACGGCCTGTGCTACGTCAATCCTCAGCCAGGAGCCAGGAACTTCCTCCAGGTCTCCCACGCGGGTGCAGGAACCCAAGGCTTTGGACTGTCCCCGACTGCTTTCCCAGGCCACAAGCTGGATGGGCAGTGGGGCCACCGGGATTAGAACTGGAGCCCATATGGGATCCCGGTGCGTTTAAGGCGAGGACTTTAGCCATTAGGCCACAGTGCCGTGCCCAAAAACAAGTTTAAAGTTTGGGATTTTGTTAGGAGAAAGAAAATGGTAGTCACTTTACTTACAAAATAAGGAACTGAAGAGTAACTATAAATACATAAATGATGTAACTAAATATATACATAAACGATGTGGTAAAATGGGTTTTAAATATCTTAAGCAATGTCACACACACCTAAACTAAATCTCTAAAAGAATCTTCTTGCAAGATTTATCTAATTCAATTTTGAAAACACACCATCTGGGCCCAGAGCAATGGATCAATCCTACTTCTTCAAGCACCAGGATCCCATATGGGCACCAGTTCGAGTCCTGGCTGTTTTCACTCCCCATCAAGCTCCCTGCTTGTGGTGTGAGAGAGCTGCGGAGGGTGCCCAAAGCCTTGGGAACCTGCACCCACACGGGAGACCTGGAAGAAGCTCCTGGCTTTGGATCAGCTTAGCTCTGGCCATTGCAGCCATTTGAAAAGTAAAACAGCGGACAGAAGATCTTTTCTCTCTATATCTCCTCTCTGTAAATCTGCTTTTCCAAAAAAAGTAAATAATTCTCATATTAAGAAAGAAAAGATCCAAAAAAACCCTGTTAAGTAGAATTTTAACTGTTGTATTCTGAACTCAGGATGCCCTAGCCAGGACCAAACTTCGCATTGACAGCTACATGTAAGATGTGCAGAAAGACTGGGTTTGGGAGGTAGTTTAACCACTGAAGGATGTTTCCCTGATCTGGGAAATGGGAGGGATAGCAGTCCCTCCATCCCACTCCTCCCTTTTTTTTTTCTTTTCATTAAGGCCGTTTTAGAAGAGTTCACGCCAAAGCTGAGGGCCTGAAAATGTGTTCATCTGCAGCTACACACGCAGGTGCATCTGCAGGAAACCTGGGCCCTCAGTACCAGTTTGAAAACCACAGCTCCAGAGGGATCCACTTTTAACCGAGCCCATCATCCAAGCCCCTTTGTGATCTTACCTATCACGGTCCTGCTGCCTAGTGGTCATCTGATGGCTCCCTCCCCATGACAGTTTGGGGTCTGTAAAACTATTTCCAGTTCTCTCTGAAGTTCTCTCTGTATCTTTCCTAAAGTTACTTTGTATCTGCAATGCACTCACACCTCTGCATCCCGATCAAGCAACTGTTCCTTTTTCCAGGCTGATTCAGTGCAACAAATAAGTAGCTGGTGCATTTATAGACAATAATGTAGGAGGCTTTTAACCCAGTCTCGCTATATATTGCAAGAAATGAGAAGGCTGGAAGGAATACTATTCCAAACGGTCTCCCAAGGTGCTTGTTGATTGGCTGAATCCACAGGTGCCCAAGTTAAAGACCACGTGATTGGTAGGATCTGAGAAAGCAGGGCTACAATATTTTCCAGCTCCAAAAAGTGAACGCAAACACAAAATATCTTGTCAAGGAAATCCAGGTTAAGCATCTCTCCTCCACCATAGTATACACCACGGGTTTGGCGAACGCTTGCTACTGGCTAACAGCTTCCGCTAGAGTATCGACTCCCTGAAACACACTTGCCTTGTTTGCCAGGGTTAAACCCCGCCAGCCCTCAGCCCGTTTCACAGCACCCGCCGCGAGCTTTAGCGGAGCATCGTAAGAAGGAATGAATGGATGGGTGGATAAGATCCGTCTCCATCTGCAGCTTCGGAAAGCGTTTCTCTATAAACACTCAGCGTGGGGGAGTGGGGAAAAAAAAAGTAGGGATCCATGTTCCATTCGGCCTTGAAGCCTGTGAGGAGCTGGGGCTCTCGCCCAAGCGGAGTTTCCACCGGGTAAGAGGCGGGACGGGATGGGACAAGGGGATGCAGCAGGGTTCACGCCCCCAGAACGAGGTCAACCAAGTTCCCGGGGGCGGGCGGAGCGGGAGAAGCCCCACCCGCGGGGAGGCCGCGGCCCCTCGCCTCCGGGGCTTGGAGAGAAGGAGTGGAGATGGAGAACTGGCGGGCTGGGGTGGAAGCAGTCGGGGAGCTGCGGGGACCAGAGCGAAAGGGCCCTCCCGGCAGAGGGTTGGACAAGTCGGACCCCGCGGAAGGGTCGGGATCTGTGCTGCCGGCTCCATCGCCACACTCACCTAGGGGATCCAGCTTCGCCTCGGCTCGGCGCCGGCTCCGCGCTGCTCCTCCCTCGGCCTGCAGGGCAAGCCGGCGGCCTCAGGCGCCCCTAGCAACCACGCATCGCCACGCGACCCGCGCGCTCGGCCGCCGCCCGCCACGCACTTCGCGCGCCCCCAGTGGGCGGACCGAGGCCTGGGCGGGGCGGGCACGAGGCGAGCGCGCGGAATCTCGGGGGGTTGTGGGGCCCGGGAGGGCAGGGAGGCCTCTGCGGTGAGCAGGCGCAGTCCATCCCGGACTCGGCGGGGAGAATTCTGGGAGTTGTAGTCCCGCGGTTAAAGCTCTGCAAGACTCTGTTCTACGAATCCGGAATTCTCCCGTGCCATCATGATTCCACTTTATTCCCTGAACTTTTCTTTTGACCGTGCCTCAGTTCACTCTTCTGCCGTGCTCTCTCTAAGATTTATTTTATTTTTAATTACAAAGTCAGATATACAAAGAGGAGGAGAAACAGAGAGGAAGATATTCCGTCCAATGATTCACTCTCCCAACCGGGATTAGAACCGCGATGGCTTTGGTCTGGCCATTGCGGCCATTTGGGGAATGAACCAGGAGACGGAAGAACTCTCATCCAGCTCCCTACTTGTGGCCTGGGAAAGCAGTGGAGGAAAGCCCAAAGCCCTGGGACCCTGCACCTGCGTGGGAAACACGGAAGAGCTCCTGGCTCCCAGCTTCGGATCGGCTCAGCTCCGGCCATTTGCGGTCACTTGGGGAGTGAATCATCAGACGGAAGATCTTCCTCTCTGTTTCTCCTCCTCTCTGTATATCTGACTTTGCAATTACAAAAATGAATAAATCTTATTTAAAAACTGAGCTAGAATCTTCTTACCATTACCACTCTATCGGTGGCATTCTCCATTTCAGTCAATGGTAATTCCAGCCTTCTAATTGCTCAGGCCAAAAATCTTAGGGTCATGTTTGACCTGCTTCTTTGATCACACAAGGTAGGCCATAACTCTTATTTGCTCCACGTTCAAAGCACATTCAAGATACAACTACTGGTGGCCCAATACAATGGCTCAATTGGCTAATCTCCCTTTGCAAGTGCCAGAGTCCCATATGGGCAACGGTTCCTGTCCCAGCTGCTCCACTTCCCTTTTAGCTCCCTGCTTGTGGCCTGGGAAAGCAGTAGAGAACAGCCTTAAGCCTTGGGACCCTGTCCACCCATGTGGAGGACCTGGAGGAAGCACCTGACTTTGGATCAGCTTAGCTACAGCTGTTGTGGCCACTCGGGAGTGAACCAACAGATGGAAGATCTTTCTCTCTCTCCTTCCCTCTGTAAATCTGCCTCTCCAATAAAAATAAATACTTTTAAAACACGCTGAATAAATATTTAAACATATATGTGTGTGTGTGTTTTGGAAATACAATGGTTTTTCATGATATATGCACTTTCCATGAATTGTTTGAAGTTCCTGAGTATGTTTCCAGCTAAGATAATGATTCTAGCTAATGGGTCTGCCAAGCACCCCTTTCTGGAAACATCTCCATAAACAGCTGTCCTCCTAAAGCAATGAAATTCCACCAAATACTTATAACTAGTCTCTAACATTGAGGTCTCAAAGCAACCCAACAGACTTCTTGTTTAATCTGGCCCTTTCCTATTTCAGCTCCATTGTTGATCTTGGCTTAGAAGTTGGGGACCACATGTAGCTCCACAAGGCAGGAAAAGACAGAAATGAGGATCTTAGGCGAATAGGACATGTGTTTCCAGTATCACACCGAAACTAAACCAGGGGCTGACACTCCCAGCCCCTTGCTCTGGGAGTTCCCCATAAGGTAAGGCACACTGTTTATTAAAAAGAATTCACAAACACAGCTGTAAAAAAAAAAAAAGATACATTCCCCACCACCCACCCATGGATAAGAATATGGGTCCAGGGCTGAAGAAACTCGCCAGCGACAGGGATTGATCGCATGTAGCCCTGCGGCCCCTCACTGTCCTAGGGCCAGTGCACCAAAAGCAAAACTTGCTGACAAGAAGATAAAAGGCACTCCACAAGGGATAAGAACCCTCAGGGAGTGGACATTTTTCCCTAAAGTCTGAAGGTGCATTCCTGGTGCTAAAGGCATGTGTTCCTGGAGAAAGGGCCTCTGGGTATACACAAGGCAGGAATCGCCTCTGGTACCACCAGTGGTGAAATTTACTGGTTGCAATCATACTGAATTTGGGGGGGGGGGGGAAGGGAAAGGGAGGAGCTTTATACATAAATCTTTTCTAATTTCTCCTTCTCAGTTGAGTTGGCAGCTTAGCACTTTTTTCCAGTCTCTAGCTCTTGGCTCAGTTGTTGGCTTGTGTGGTAGAAGAATAAGGAAGACTTGGCAATAACATAGGTCAGTGAAGGTTGGCAGCTGGCCCCGGGGAAGCTGGCATCACGTGCTGTGCGTGGGCCTCAGGAGGTGAATGAGTTTCCTGCAGTGCCTGGCAGAGGTAGGCCTGGGACTGCCATGTGGCAGTAGCTGATTCCCCAGAGACAGCAAGGCTAATTTCTCACTAGCACCCAGGGACACCAGCACCTGCAGAACAGAATAGGATGTAGGACATGAACTCACAAACAGGTGAGGGTGGGAGGTCTTGGGCAGATGCCGGGAACTCTCATTTAGCCCAGCAATTCCCACTCCAGGAAAATCAGGAAGAAGGAAAGGGGCTCTTGGGGTCTCAAAACAGAATGAATGGGAGAGGGCCTGGTGCCATACCCAGTGGTTAAATCCTCGCCTTGTGTGCGCCAGGATCTTATACGGGTGCTGGTACATATCCCAGCTGCTTCACTTCCCATTCTGCTCCTTGCTTGTGGCCTGGGAAAGCAGTCAAGGACGGCCTGAAGCCTTGGGATCCTGTGCCCTAGTGGGAGATCCAGAGGAAGCTCCCCACTCCTGGCTTTGGGTTGGCTCGGTTCCAGCCACTGCAGCCATTTGGACAGTGGAACAAGCAGATAGAGGATTGTTCTGTAAATCTGACTTTCCAATAAAAATAAATAAATATTTTTTACAAATGAGTAGGACAAAAGCCAGTCTAGAGGCTGGAATCACAGGAACTAGAGGGTTCTTTCCACTCTCTCTAGCAACAGATGATAAAACCCAGGCACCCAAGAGACCCACATGTCTGTTCCCAGCAAGAGGGGATGAATGTGGCCGGGACTGACAGTAAATCCCAAGGTCTGGCTGCCAGCCTTGATCTGGCTGGAACAGTGGGTCCCAGCTGTATCACAACCATGAATCACTTTTATTTTTCCCCCACCTGGATTGTCAGAAATCCCCATGCCATTATTATCGTTCTGGCACATTGCTGGTGCATATGAATTACTCAGGGCTCTCAGCTGAAACTAGCACAACTTGCACTATCCTCAGAAGATGTGTGAAGATCTCTGTCTACAGCAAATTGAGTAGCAGAGGCCAAGTGAAACAGTGGCTAAGAGTACAGGCCCTGCCCTCAGACATGTGACCTCAACAGCCCAGTCCTACATACCAGCTCTATAACCTGGACACATTACTAAATTATCTGTGCCCCAGTTCTCACCTGCAAAAGTGAAAATGGCTTAACCCAGATAATAAAAACCCAGGTAATAATAAAAGCAAATTGCTCAGTGTGCTGACTCTCCCATGGGTGAGTGGAAAAAAAAAAAAGATAACAAGTCCTTGCACACTCCCACAAGGAAACCACCCTGCATTTCAGTATCTTCCAGTCTCTCTTCAGCTGGCCTCCAGAGGAGTGAGGCTGTGGTCCTAGAGACCCTCGGCATTTCCTGACCTGAAGGAACCCTCAGGCGGAAATCTCCCTTCTCCAGGTGGGAGACAGTCAACCGAAGCCTGTTCTCCCAGGGTTTAATGCACACGAGAAGGAATGCTGCTTGGGTTGCTGGGCATCCCAGCTGACCACAGCTCTCAAGAGGCCTGTAGTTACCTGGTGGATGGAGGGTTCCTGGCGGAGGCTCCGGAGAGCAATGAGGGCGGCCTCTTTCACGCTTGCCTGGGGGTCTCCACACGCAGTCTCCAGGAGCCGCTGTGGGGCTTGGTACTGTAACAGCTCCTCCCCAAGTCCCTCAGGTCCCAGGTTGCCCAGGGCTGATGCCGCATTGCGTCGGATACTAGCCTGAGGGTCTCCAAGCAGCTGTGTCAGACTGGGCACTGCAGCTGCCAGGGCAGGTCCCAGGGGACCAGCCTGGTAGGCTGCATTGCCCACTGCGAAGCTGGCATCACGCCGCACAGCTGGGTCCTGGTCTCCGAGTCCCAGCAGCAGGAGGTTGAGCAGTCCTGCCTGGCTCTGTACCGCCCCCCGCAGGGCCATGCTGTGTTGCAGCAAATGTCCCAGGAGCCTATAGGTGCGGGCCCGCACCAGGTTCTCTGGGTGGCCCAGAAGGCTACGCAGGGGCCGATAGGATTCCTCAGAGCCAGCCAGGAGCTCCTGGATGAAGGACGGGTGGCTGGGAGACTGCACCCGGGCTGTATGGGCCAGCAGGGACAGAAGGTCGGAGCTTAGCAGTGCCTGGTCGCTTAGGAGGGCCGCAGACAGGAACGAAGGGACAGTTCTAGGACAGGCAGCCACTGCGTTCACAAATTGGTTAAGAGAGGTGAGGTCTGTGAGAGCCAGGCGCGTGAGGAGGCTGATGGGAAGCTCAGCTTGTGACAGCGGAAGATGTTGACAACAGACCTGGGAGAATGGGATGGAGGAGGAAGGAGGTCAGGACGAGGGAGGGCACCTGGCGGCTGGATGTGCTTTGGTGACAAATGCCACAGAAACCCATGAGTCCTGCCCCACAGTATCTCATGTGAACTGTGTGTTATCCTGCAAGCAAGTTCCTTCTGTGTTCATTCCTTGCTAAGTCTCTCTGCCAGCATAGTTTCCCCCCCTCCCCCTGGCCTGTGAGGCCGCACACACAGCCAAGCAACTCAGTCTCCAGTGGCTGGCCCAGCATGTTCTCCCAAAGAACTGGCCAAGAGAGTGCTGGAGACAAGGAGGCGTAAGCTGGCTCCAGCTGTTGTGGGGCTGGATTAGGGACAGAGGGTTGGCAACTTTCCTCTCACACCTTCATGCCTGGGTGAGCTCCCCAAGTACCTGCAGCAGGTGGGCTGCAACTTCGGAGTCTCTGAGGTCAGCCAAGATACCTACAAGGAGGCTGGCGTCCACATCCAGGGCGAAGGGGAAGCAGAAGAGCTGGCAGACAGAGAGCACCACGACAGGGAGAAACTCAGGCCCGTGAGGCCTATGGAGGGGAGCGCAGGAGAAGTCTTGCTCACCTCCCCTCTGCCAGCATGCTCTCCTCCCACCATTAGGCTTCCTCCCCCAGCTCCCCTTCCCAAGCTCAGCTCAGAGTCTCTTTAGGCTGCAAACTTAATCCTTAGTCCTGTTCCTCGCCTCAGACCTCAAGCTGGCATTGACTTCTCTTACCTCCCCCTCTCCCTCTCCCTCCCTGTCGCTGACCCTAGCTCTTCCATTCTTTCCTTCCTCTAGCTCAAACTCACGCCTGGCCCAGGTGATACAGGAAGCTGGGGGAAAGCAGGTGCTTCAGAGTAGACATGAGAAGGCTCCCCCGCTGGGCCAGGTGACTCAGGCATAACTGGGGCTCCTGGGTGAAGGTGGCTATAGCCAAACTCAGCAAGGCTGCCATGCCTGGAAACACCGAGAAAAGGGATCCAGTGAAGCAGGCAAGATGCGCAGATGGCCCCTGCTTCCCCAGGGCTGCCAGGCCACCATCTGAGCAGGTCTTTCCCCACCCGCAGGCGGGCGGCAGCAGCAGCAACATCTGTGGCCTCCCCCAGTTCCAGGTAGACTCCTCTTAAAAGACGGTCAGTCCGTGAGCCCCAGAGAGGAAGAAGATACCTTGGGGAGAGATTAGTGTCCAGTCTGGCTCTGGGCTTGGTGGAACGGACAGCAACAGCTCCTCTTCCAGAGTGGGTACTTCCTCAGGCAGTCTCAGGGCCATGGAGAAGCGGTGCCATAAGATAGTCCACATCTCGGAGCTAGCCACATCCCTGATCGGGCTAGCCTTCCCCTGCTGGAGATGAAGCAGAAAAGAGTGAGAACAAGAAGGCAGCAGTCCAGAATCCAAGCACCCTTTTTCATTCCTGTCCTCTAACCCACAAAGAAAGGCAATCCTATATCTAATTCCCTCTGTTTTTCTATCACATCCCTGGTTCATATTTCCCTTGCTCATTACACATTAACCTCACTCCCCAAAAGAACCTATGTGTGTGCCTGCTAAAAACCAGAATCTGTTTTTCACTCCACTGGAGGCTCAGGATCCTTCAAACAGATCCACACTGGCAGCTTGTGGTCCATTTCTTTTTTTTTTTTTAAAGATTTTATTATTATTGGAAAGCCGGATATACAGAGAGGAGGAGAGACAGAGAGGAAGATCTTCCATCCGATGTTTCACTCCCCAAGTGAGCCGCAACAGGCCGGTACGCGCCAATCCGATGCCGGGACCAGGAACCTCTTCCGGGTCCCCCACGCGGGTGCAGTGTCCCAAAGCTTTGGGCCGTCCTCGACTGCTTTCCCAGGCCACAAGCAGGGAGCTGGATGGGAAGTGGAGCTGCCGGGACTAGAACCGGAGCCCATATGGGATCCCGGGGCTTTCAAGGCGAGGACTTTAGCCGCTAGGCCACGCCGCCGGGCCCCTTGTGGTCCATTTCTAAGACTACCCTGGCACAGCAGTTTGAGAAGACAAGAAGTGGGCACAGGGCACTTCTTTCCTATTGACTGGTGCCTTCTCCCAAGGTGCCCAATTGCTTCCTTCTTATTTTTCATCCAGCCCAAGATGCATCTGTACCTGAGTGAGAAGCTGCAATAGGAGGATGATGAGGCCATCATAGAATCCACAGCCTCCTGGGGGGGTCAGCCGCACCTGTCAGAGAGAGGCAGGAAGTGGCCACTGAGCAAGAACAGGTCAGTGAGTGTGTCGCTGAGGGCACATGACTGGGAACAGGAGCAGCCTCTGAGCATTCCTGGCATTCTGACATGGGGTCTTAGGTGAATGGCAGCATTATTGCTGCTGCTCAACTGCTCTGAAGGTCAGTTTTGTCTAGAGAAAGCACATCACTCTGACCATGTGGGGTGTGCCTCGCTTTCTAGTGTGCTGTGGGATAGTGCAGGTCACAGTGTTGCAGAGCTAAGAGGTCTCTATGTACGAGATGGAAATAATGTGAATCTGAAATCTACCCTTCTTTTCACAAAACGAGGGTAACTATACATTCCCAAGAGCCGAGGAAGGAAAGAGGGGTAGCCTGGAACGGGAGACAGCAGGAAGGCAACCACACAGCACTCCTGCAGAATCTGCAGGGCCCAGTTCCTTCTGCAGCTCAGGCTGGAAGTAGAACAGGTACTGTAGGGCAGGGGCAGCCCAGCCTCAGGATGCCCTTTCCCAGCGAGAGCAGAAGTGCATACGAAAGCGGCCTGAAAGGGCAGGAAGGTCTCACTCTGCAGATAATGTCACTCCATCCCTTTCTTCCTTTCCCTGTATCCATCTCTAGAAGCCCTGAGTGAGGAATCGGAAGGCCTGACCAGGCTGGGTTCAAGGAGGTCACTAATCAAGGGGCAAAGGGACAGGAAAGAAAGATCCCTTGAGCCTTCTCCATCCCTCTACTTCTATCTTCTCCCCTGAACAGAGCCTCAGGGTTTGAGTTAGAGGGAGCACATCTTCCCTGGGAGGCCTCACCTCTGCAGGGGCAGACAGGGCGTGCGTGGCTGCAGCGATCCACTCCACGGGCTGGAGTTCAAACGCCATACCATGCTGACAAAGCTGTCCCAGCAGGCAGGCTGCGGCACTCTGTGGGAGAGGGAGAGGAAGAGGAGGAAGGTTTGAATATGAATGCTATTCAGGACGAACAGAAAGAGGGTTTCTTTGTTTGCCCTGGCACAGAAAAGCAACCCCCAGAAACGGCTGCAAGTGAGTGGGACAGTGACTGGCCCGCTACTGGAAGGGCAGCATGATGGAGAAAGAAGACAGGGGAGGAAGGCTGAGAACTCACCACAAGAGAGACGACATGTGAACGGGTGAAGACAGGCGTGACCTCACTGCCCAGCTTCTCCATTCTGAAACAGGGAGACACAGCCAGGGAGGCAGCAGTGCTAAAGGAGGTGCCCAGTGGCTTCCCTCTCCCTTGCACTGTGCCCTCCTGCCATGCTCCAAGGTCACCTCCCAGGCACAACAGTGATGGGAACCCAGGTTCTGTTCTTCTCCCCCTCTGCCCTGGTCCCTCCTGAGGAAAGGCTTCAGGGAGACACTCCCCACACTCTGTCAAGTTAGCCGCATGGGTGAATGACCTTGTTGGAGAGGCCCTACTCTCCAACTCACCCACAGGGCAGGTCTTGAAGCTGAAAGACAAGAAGCGCAAGGAGGTAGAGTGCAACTTCGGTTGACTCTTCCTGATCCACTGCGTTTACCTGTAAAGGCAATGTGAGCTATTGGAACAAGACCTGGTTGGCATGGCGGAGCTGCCAGGAGATGCCCACCTGTGTGGCTGGCCCACCTTGCCCTGGACTAACAGCAACAGCGACTCCAAGGCCAGAGGCTCCTGCCCGAGGAGATGGCACAAGCGCTCGCTGACATGGCAGCAGGCGTAGAGGACCTGTGAGAGTAAGGAAGGAGTCTGTCCATGGGTATTGCACCTGCTGGGCTCCTGGCATGCAAGGCTCAGCTGAAGAGCAGGCGAGCCTCATGGCAGATCCACTCTCCACACCGGAGGCGCTGTGAGGACTCCTGCCTTTGGCTATGAGACAGCAAGATGGAGACCTGTGTCAGTGCCAGGCAACTGCAGTCACCTCAGTTGAAGAGACTTAAAGGCACACAGTTGGCCTCTTGGGACTGTCTTGTTTGACTTCTCTGGATCCCTCTGTCTGTACTGTTCCTCCCACCACCTTGGGAGCCAGAAGGCACTTTAGGTGCTGAGAGCTCTGGGAAGAATGTACCTTGAGAAGGGACAGGCATAGGACTGGGTGCTGCAGGCCAGAGATGAGGGACGGCCTCAGTTTGCTGCTGTCTTCAATCAGCTGGGTTGCCACATGCCAAGAGACCTATGAAGACCTATGTGAAGACTCAGGCCTATTCTCCCCGCCTCCTTTCACTCCAGTTCCTCACATATCTCTGGTTAATCAAGAGTTCCAGTTGCCTTTGCTAGTCACCAGGCAGCCCAGACCCCCTTCTCTCATTGCGCATCCTGGCTAGTGAAGAACCCAAAGCCACTCACTGGCTGACCCAGAGTGCCGGATCTCTGATCACATCATGTTCCACACCTTTTTGGGGGAGCTAAGCATTTGTTTCTGGGAGTACTCAGTAAAGGGGGGCATCTAAGTTTGATGCCTGAGAAACAGGGGCCAACTTCTCTGGTAGCAGGGCAGAGGGCAACAAGCAGGTGCAGCTCAGACCTGCTCCTTGGCTTCCCAGCAGCTGGGCAGTCCCACGGGAGCAGTACAGATGGCCGCCAGGGCAGAGAAGACGGCTCCGGGCAGGTCCTCACTCTGATCCCGCAGCGGCTGGCTTACCTGCGGCGCCCCTAGGGAGAAAGACAAGGCATGCAGGGACTGAGCTCCAGCTGTGTCTCTCAGGCACCCACCCCCAAATCTCTCCATTTACTGAGGGCCCACTAAACACCAGGAGGCATTCCTGGTGATGGTAGGGCAAAGAGCAGAGCCAGATTAATGCGAGATACAAACCAAAAAAAGCCTTCTCTCGGCCTGCGTGCTTACCTGGGGGGCTGTGGAAGGGGAGCTGCGGCACTGTGAAGCCATGAAGCAGCCCATCCAACACCACTCGCTGTGTGCTCAGCAGGCTGGAGTAAAAGGCTTTGGAGATGGCCTGGCTGTTCCCATCCATGGCTTCACAAAGCGTGGTAAAGCACTAATGCAAACAAGGGCAGAGAAAGCATCAGGGCCTTGGAAGACTGACCGGGCTTAGTACAAGAACCAAGACTGGGGGCGGGTGCCACGGCTTAGGATGATAAGCCTCAGCCTATGGTGCTGACATCCCATGTGGGAAAGCAGTACAGGATGGCCTAAAAGCCTTGGGACCCTGCACCCACATGGGAAACCTGGAAGAAGCTGCTGGCTTCAGATTGGCTCACCTTCGGCCATTGTGGCCATTTGGGAAATGAACCAGTGGAAGTAAGATCTTTGTCTCTCCTCTCTATAAATCTGACTTTCCAATAAAAATAAATAAATCTTTTAAAAATAACATGGGAATAAAAGAGACATGAGAAAGAGACAGACAAAAATCTGAAGTGGGAGTGGATTACCATGAGGCTGTCCCTCCGCAAGCTCTGCTCAGAATCATCTGGTTGAGCTAATAGCTTCCCCAGCAGGTCCAGAAAGACGCTGGCAGCCTCCTGAAACACCTGTAGGCTGGGAAGAAAGGAGCCCATAGTTTCTTCTCATTGCTCCACTCACAGCCCTGAGGGTGGATCAGCCTCAGGCATACAGAAGGTACATATACAATGAACTGCTTCACACACACACACACACTAAGCCACATTTCTGTCAGTTTTTCTAAGTCATTCACAACTTGACTCCTCTATTGAGGGCCACACTGACTGCTGAGCCTGAATGTGAAAGTTGTGGGGCAAACATGAGATGACTCAGGTCCTCAAGGAGACAGGCTGTCCTCCAAGGACCACGCAGCTGATCCCTACACTTATCACAAATTACAGCTGCTCCAGCCGGGGCCTTTTCCTGAGGATGACGGGTGGGGAAAGACACGGGGCACAAACTGATGCCAAGCTGGCCAACAGCAAAAATGCTTCGTATCCCACCTGTCACCTGTCTGGCTTCGGTCCAGATTGAAGGTACAGGCAAAGTAGGCCTGGATCACAGCCATCAGGTCCCGTAAGAAGGCCCCATACCAGGGTTGCTGCCAGCAAGAGGGGAGAAAATGACAACGTGGGGTTTGCAGACAAAGAACAAAAAAGGAACAGCGAAAGCAATATAAAGCAGCACACACAGAGATTCTGGAGGTCACCACGTGTTGGCAAGTGGGCTGGAAAGAACTTTGAAACAGTGTCTGCTTTGGACTGAACAGCCTTCCCTAGTAAGAGAGCCTGTTCTTCAAAACTGTTTTTCCCCTAAATTTCTAAAAGTCACCTAAGCTGAATACTCACATGCATTTGGTTCTGGAAGGATCCCCTGTCCTTTCAGCTACCCAGTGAAGGGACACAGCGTGGGGACTCAAATGCCTTGAGTCTGAATCCTAGCTCTCTATATACTGTTTCTGGGACTGTCTACAATCTGGGGTTCACATGGGTTCATCTCCAAACTTCAGTGCCGTGCTCTGCACAGTCAGGTGAGGAATGTACAGGATCCATCAATCCAAAGTGCCTCACTCGAATTATGGGCAAATGCACAAAACTCTGGGTTTCCACATTCTCTTGGAAAAGTGGATGGTATAGGGGTCCGGCGCAAAGGCTCAGTGACTAAATCCTTGCCTTGCAACTGCCAGGATCCCATATAGGCACTGGTTTGTGTCCCAGCTGCTCCACTTCCCTTCTAGCTCTCTGCTTGTGGTTTGAGAAAGAAGTAGAGGATGACTCAAAGCCTTGGGACCTGCACCCACATGGAAGACTCAAAGAAGCTCCTGGCTTCAGATCGACTCAGCTCCAGCCACTGCAGCCACTTGGGAAGTGAACTAAGCGGACAGAAGATCATTCTCTCTGTAAATCTGCTTTTCCAATAAAATAAATAAAACTAAAAAAAAAGAAACAAATGAAGGAAGGAAGGAAAGACAGAGAAAGAAAGGAAGGAAAGAGAGAAAGAAAAAGGAAGAAAGGAAGGAGGACATCTGGCAACACTGGGCCAGAATTGAAGAGAGGACACCCTATGTAGACTTTCCAGTTGATTGAATGACATGACCAACCTTGCCACAGGGGGCGCCAGAGTTCACAATCAATATTCTAACCAGCTGGAGGAAGAAAAGGCAGTTGTATTGAGGCAACTCCGGGTGAGGTCTCTGGCCTAGTACTTACCTTCTGGATGCTGTTGGTCTCCTGGCTGTGTTTGAGCAGGCTGAGCAGCAGCCCAGGCAGCCCAGCCTCCCGGCAGAAAGAGTACAAGGGAGCAGACTCACGGCAGCTGGACAGGAGACAGCTGAGGACCCGCAGTGCAGGGAGGATGTGGGAAGCCCCCTCTGGGCTGCCCTTCAGGATCTGAGACGGGAGGGAGAGAGACAGCAGGCAATATCGTCATAGGTGAAGGAAGCAGAGCCACAGACGACAAGGGTCCACAAGGGGTTGGAGAAGTGGATTAGATGTTTGCATCCCACACTTTGGGGATCTAAAAGCCGGAGCAGGGGAGCAGGAAAGCAGGGGAACTCCACCAGGGAAGACTATGGAGGCCGGGTCACCTGGCACAGAACACCAGTCGTGAGGGACAGGGGACCTCTTCTTAGGAGTTGTCAGACTCAGTAATTCTACTCCCAAACAGCCACCAAAGAGAAAAAAAGATCACAGGTCCATTCATAGACTTTGCTTGTGAATATCCAGAAAGCATTGTTCACAAAAGCTAAAAAGGGAAAACCACTGATGAGTACACAAGATGTGACAGATCTGTGTAATGGACTACTAATCGGCAAAGACAGGAAGGAAATACATACACTTGCAACATCATGAATAAACCTTACGAGCATCAGGCTAACCAAAAATGACTGTGTGCCATGGATTCCAATTATATGAAATGTACAACGAAGACAAACCTAAGAGACAGAAAGCAGGGTAGTGGCTGCCCAGGACTGCACGGTGATGAGGAATCTACTGGTGTGATAAAAATGTTCTAAAACAGACTGTGGCTTCATAACTTGGTAAATTTACTGAAAATCACTGACTATATACCAAAAATCAGCAATTTTATGGCACATAAATTACACCTCAGCAGAGGCTAGCATTGTTAAACAACAGGTTGAGCCACTGCCTGTGATGCCAGCACTCACATGAGTGCCAGTTTGAGTCCTGGCTTCTCTACTACTTCCAGCTCAGCTCCCAGTGAATGCGCCTGTGAAGGCAGCAGATGGCGACCCAAGAGCGTGGCTCCCTGCCACATGTGTGGGAAATCTGGATGGAGTTCCGGGCTTCTAGCTTCAGACTGGCCCAGCCCTGATGCAACATCTCTCTTTCTCGCTCTCACTTAGTAACCCTGCCTTCAAATAAATAAATAAACCTCGAAAACAAAAGTATACCACAGGGGGAGCTATGGCATAGTGAGAAAAACCAATGCCTGCAATGCTGGCATCCCATATGGGCACCAGTTCTTGTCCCAGCTACTCCACTTCTGATCCAGCTCCCTGCTAATGGCTGGAAAAAGCAACAGAAGATGACCAAAGTGCTTGGGCCCCCGCACCCACATGGGAGATCTGGAAGAAATTCCTACTTCCTGGCTTCTGGTTTCAGCCAAGGAGCTTCAGTCTAACCCAGGGTGTTGCATTCATCTGGGGAATTAAACAGTGGATTGAAGATCTCTCTCTGTAACTCTGACTTTCAAATGATATGTGTATGTGTGTGTATAAAACAGTAAAGTTTTTGCCAAAAAAAAAGAACTCAAGAAAAATAAGGGGAAACAAAAGAAAGGAAAAGATAAAAACAACATCTTTTGGTGAGTTTACAGAAAACAGCACTGTATTTCAAAGCAACAAAGAAAGGCTTTAGACGCCAATCAAATGAGTTACACCCCAGAAAATGAATCCCACTCTTAGGGAGGGTGTTTGGCATAGATATTTTGAAGAGGAAGGCTGGGATGCTAACATCTGTATCAGAATGCCTGGTCTGAACCCTAGTTTCTTTGTTTCTGATTCAGCTTCTTGCTAACCTGCATCCTAGGAGGCAGTAGTAATGTCTCAACTACTGGGATCTAGGCCACCCTAGCGGCAGACCTAGACTGAGTTCTGGGCTCCTGGCTTCAGGTCGCCCAGTCCAGCTGTGGCCAGCTCTTGAGACAGATCCATCTCTTTGTATCTCTCTCTATGTCTTTCTGCCTTTCATATAAAGTTGGGGGGAAAAAAAATCTCATTCTTTTCAATAGTATATGAAATACTCAATTGTTACATATATTTTTAATGTGCCAATAAAATTTTTTGTAAAAATGTGTTTTCCTTCATTATAGAGGTGCTTAGTAATGTTTTGGCCCATGACACCTAAAATATTTATCATAAGAAAGTTTACTGAGGGGCCAGTGATAGCTTAACTGGTTAATCCTCCATACCTCACAAATGGGTACTAATTCGTGTCCCAGATACTCCATTTCCCATCCAGCTCCCTGATATGACCTGGGAAAGCAGTAGAGGATGGTCCAAGGTCTCAGGACCCTGCACTCATGTGGCAGCTCCTGGCTCCCAGCTTCAGATCAGTTCAGTTCCAGCCATTGTGGCCATTTGGGGAGTGAGCCAGTGGATCAAAGACTTTCTCTCTATACAAATCTACATTTCCAATAGAAATAAAAAGCCTACTGAGAGGCCAGAATCATGGTGCAGTGGCTTATGCTGCTGCCTGCAGTGCTGGCATCCCCTGGGGTTGCCAGTTCCCGTCCCGGCTACTCCACTTCCAATCCAGTTCCCTGTTGATAGCCTGGGAAGGCAGGAGCAGATGATTCCAGTTCTTGGGTCCCTGCACCCATGTAAGATATTCAGACAAGCTCCTGGCTCCTAGTTTCAGCCTGGCCCAGTCAATTCTGTTGCAGCCATTTGGGGAGTAAAGCAGTGGATGGAAGATCTCCCTCTGTATCTCACTTTGTTTCTTTGAGTCTGCCTTTCAAATTAATAATAATAATAAGGATAAGGGGAAGGAGAGGAAGAGGAGGAAGAAGGAGGAGGAGGAACAGGAGGAAGAGGAAGAGAAAAGAAAAAGTTTGTAAACAAACTGACGTCTGTTCTTTCTAGTTAGCAAGCCTGATCAAACTCAGCAGGTAGATGGAAAGAACTGGAAAGGGACAAGCTTCTTTTTCTCCTTTTGTCAGTGGCTGTTTTTTAATGCTTCCTCTCTGAGAACAGTCTCGGACCCCATCCAAGGATTCTTCTACCCGTTACCTGCCCTCCAGCCTCATGCAGCTGGCTCTGGATGTGCTGACAGAAGTCAGGATTGCACAGCAAGGTGAGCGGGGCTTTCAGCTGAATGGGCACAGGCTCCAGAGTCTCCAGCAGGTGCTGCCACTCTTCGTCGCTGTCTGGCTCCTGAGGCACAAGCAGTGAAAGTGGTTAGGAGGGACATGTAAGTCTAAGGACAGGCACTCCCAACCTGGATCGAGGAACCCTGGGCATGCCTGAAACTACTGAAGGCAGCCAATGATTGCTTTGGCAGAGCTGTAGCTCTTCAGTTGCCCGTTTCAAAAAATCCCACTGCGGTGCAGTCACATGGCATAGCAGTTAAATCCCCACTTTGGCCTCTGCATCCCCCACCACGCTGCCTGGATTTGAGTCCCTGCAATGCTTCCAAGCCAGTATTCCTGCTCCTGTGCATCATGCAAAGCAAAAGGTGATGGCTCAAGTATTTGTGCCCCTGCTATCCAACTGGGGTAGCATTCTGGACTTTGTGCTTCGGTTTGCCTCAGCCTTCGCTGTGGGCATCTGGGAAGTAAACCAATGAACAGAAGATCTCTGTCTCTGTCTCTTTCTGTACCTCTGCCTTTCAAATAAAAATAAAGATTTATTTTATTATTATTTTTGTTGGAAAGACAGATACACAGAAAGAAGGAGAGAAAGATACTCCCTCCATCTGCTGGTTCAATCTCCAAGTGACTACAATGGCTGAAGCTGAGGCAATCCAAAGCCAGGAGCCTGAAGCCTCACCCAGTATCCCACGTGGGTGCAGGGTCCCAATGCCTCAGGTCACCCTCCACTGCAATCCCAGGCCACAGGCAGGGAGCTGGATGGGAAGTGGAGCATCTGGGACACGAACCAGTGCCCACATGGGATCCTGGCAGATGAAAGGCAAGGATTCAGCCACTAGATCATCACGTCAGGTTCCAGAAATATTTTTTAAAAAATCAGAGTGAAGGGCCTGGCATGGTAGCTTAGAAGCTAAATTCCTCGCCTTGCATGCACCAGGATCCCATATAGTCATGGGTTCTAATCCCGGCAGCTCCACTTCCCATCCAGCTCCCTGTGTGTGACCTGGGAAAGCAGTCGAGGACGGCCCAAAGCCTTAGGACCCTGCACCTGCATGGCAGACCTGAAAGAAGCTCCTGGCTCCTGGCTTCGGATTGGCACAGCTCCAGCCGTTGCGCTCACTTGGGGAGTGAATCATCAGACCGAAGATCTTCCTATCTCTCCTCCTTTCTGTATATCTGACTTTGCAATAAAAATAAATAAATCTTAAAAAAAAAAAAAAAAGAAACAAACACATCAGAACCACTCAAATATGCGATGTGGACATTACTGGCAAGAGTCTTCAGGGAAAAAAAAAAAAGAGGGTCCAGTGTGATGGCCCAATGGGCTAATCCTCCCCCTTGCAGATGCTGGGATACTATATAGGTATCAGTTAGTGTTCTGGCTGTTCCACTTCCCATCCAGGTCCCTTTTGTGGCCTGGGAAAGCAGTGGAGGATGGTCAAAGGCTCTGGGACTCTGCACATGCGTGGGAGATCCGCAGGCGGCTCTAGACTCCTGGCTTCAGATCGGCGCAGCTCCGGCCGTTGTGACCACTTGAGTGAATCATCACATGGAACATCTTCTTCTCTGTCTCTCCTCCTCTCTGTATTTCTGACTTTTCAATAAAAAACAAATAAAATAAATCTTAAAAAAAAAAAAATGGGGCTGCTGCCGCATGTTAAGCTGCTGCCTGTGAAGCCAGCATCCCTTGTAAGTCCTGGCTGCTCCACTTCCCATCTAGCTCTCTGCTAATACACCTGCAAAAGCAGCAGAAGATGGTCCAAGTGCTTACAACTACGCCACTGAGGTGGAAGACCCAGATGGAATTCTAGGTTCCTGGTTCAACCCAACCCAACTCAGCCCAGTCCCGGTCATGGCAGCCTTTTCTGGCAGGAAGCCAGCAGATAGCAGAGATCTCTCTCTCTGTCTCTCCCCTTCTCTGTAACTCTGCTTTTCAAATAATGAAAATAAATCTTTACAAAACAAAAGACACCAACAAGGGACTATTTCAGATTAAAGGAGACTAGTGAAGTTTAACAACTAAATGCAATGTGTGATACTAGATTGGATCACAGACCAGAAAAACATTGTATAGTCTATTATTGAACGATCAGCGAAATTTGAACATGAATTATAGATTCATTCATTCATTGATTTACTGTTATGGAATAACAGTATGATCAATACTAAATTTCTTACCTTTCTCACTGGGCTATGTAAATGCCAGTGAATGACCATTTTCTCGGTAAATATACACTAAAAAATGTTGAGGAAGAGGGGCAAGTCTATAACTTACCCTAAAGTGACCCAGGAAAATGACATGTGCACATATAGACAATCATAAAGAAAATGTGACAAAACTGGTAACAACGGTTGACTGTGATGAAACGGATGAAAGAGAGCACTGCCACGATTTGAACAGCTTTTGTCCTCTCCCCCTCCATGTGAACAACTCAAGTCTCACCTCATTAGTCTCCTTTAATCTGGGGGCCAATGGGGGGGTATGTCTGGGTCTGGAGGGCGACACCATCACAACTGGATTACCACGAGAAGAAAGGGCTTGTGGGAGCAGATTCTTTCTCTTCTGCTCTCTCTCAGAAAGGACCCAGCACGCCTCCCCTGCATTCCCAGCAGCCATCCTGGAGGCAGAGTTCGTGCATTAACCCCTGCAGGCATGCTGACTGAGGACTCCCCAGCCTCCAGAACCAGAAAAAATAAACTTGTTCCTTACAAATGATCCAGTGCTGGACACACAAAGCACACCAAGACAAAGGCATGTGGGCAGTCTCTGCAGTAGTCTTACAGTTAATCTTGGTATAGTGTCCAAATAGAAACTTAAAATATTAAAAAAAAAAAAAAAAGAAAGAACACAAAAGACTGAGGTAGGACTGTTTGTCTGAAAGACTCCCCAAAAGTGACCATGTGGTAAAAGCAGCAGTTCATGCTTGTACTCACAAGCATGAACTGGCAATACACAAAGCACCAAATCGTCTCTTCTCCTGATTTATAAACACAAAGCACAAAAGCACAAAGTCTCGGAAGAGACAGACTAGAAAACAGTAATTGCCTCAATCTAAGACTGAGGTAGGGTCAAGGAGAGGGGGGACTTTCTGTTTTCCCTCTGCATTGCAGTGTTCTGAGAGTTGCACATTCAAGCAGTGTGTCATTCAAATGTATAGCATGGCAATTTTAGAGGAGCACACACTTCAGAGGGTCAGGGATTATTGTTCCAGAAAAGTATCTCTCAAAACGCTACTTCCCGTGGCAAAAGGACGCTATCAAGGTTCGGCTCTGGGGCTCACCTCATTTCCCGAGTTCGTGGCATCCTTGCTGTTGATGTTGTTGATGTTATGCTGGCTCACTGCCGGCTTCAACTCTGCCAATCCTGGTTCGCCAACTGAGCTGCTCTGGTTTTCATTGCTGGAGGAAGCCGGGGAGGGGGATGAGTCCCAGACCTGCAGCACTTGGGATCCAATAACCTGTCCCTACCTCTGGGCCCACAGCATCAAAGAGGAACAGACAGTACTGAGCAGATCAGCCCTGCTCCTGAGATAGGGTGCATGGGTGGTAGAGGGTATGCTGACCACCCCACACATATCCTTGACTCCTCTCGCTTAAACTGTAGTCTCAAGTCTACTTTCGTAATCCCCACCTAGTCCTCTCAATTCAATATCCTTTGGTTGGACAGGCCCTTTTCCCCTTTAGTCAATGTACACTGACAATGTACATAAAGACGAGAAAGTTCCCAAATTTCCTGAGGAATCAAAAAAGGTCTGCAATTAGAACCCAGGGTCTGAACTCCTAGTGTAGGCAGTGGCTAATGACAAGAATCATTTCTGATTTGTAGTCAAGAGACCCCACCTGCAAGAGATCCCACCCTCCAAATTCCTAGCCATTTCCTCCTCACCACTGCACAGTGGGGGCTTCTCCGGGACCCCACTCAGCCCAGCTGTTCTTTTCTGAAGCCAGGATACCAGCCAAGAGGCTCACTTCCTGAGGAGGTCCCCTGAGTTTGGGCAGAGGAGCTGGGTCAGGTGCTCCCTGACTGATCCTGTCCTCCGGCACTGGAGCAGGTCCTGTGTTTTGGTGTTTCTGTGGGAGGCAGATAGCAGGCATAATTTGGTTGCCAGCAGGGAGCAGTAGGGATCCAAATCTCGTCCCTTTCCCAACCCCAGACTGTCATCCTTCAACTCTCCCAGTCCCTCACCGGCTCACGTTACATACTGTTCTCTGCCATCACATACCTTCTGCTTGGCCTCCTCAGCCATGCGCTTATAGGCTTGGCGCAAGATCCGGGAATGACCACCCTTGGGGGCTAGCCGATGGGCCTGTTCTTCCTTTAGGACTTGGAGTTCTGGGGGCAGGCGACTGGTGAATGGGGTACCCAAATCTATGCTTGCTGGTTCAGTTACTACTGCAGGGTGAGAAGAGGGGGAAGGCATGTTTGTAGTAGGACAGTAATATTGACTTAGCCAGGGACAGCCTCAGCATCTCTGGGCTTCTGGGGAAGGACTGGAGACGGGAGGAGGATACAAGGCAAAGGGGCTAGCAAGGAAGTTCAAGTTGGTGAACAAAGAAAGCAGGTGGATCCAGATGTTGAGGGAGATAGACAGGGCACCCTGGAGAGAGCCCTGGGAGCCCCGAGGACTCACTGGTGACGCGTCCAGCAATGAAGGGGTGATGCAGCAGGTCTGGCCAGGACAGACGCTGCCGGGGGTCCTTGGTGAGGAGCCCCTGGAGGAAGTTCTGTGGAGAGAAAAAAGGAAGCTATTGCTCTTCTCTCAACCTATCAACAGACAAACCAAAATTCCTGCACCCATTCTTCTATAAAAATGAGCTGCTCTTGGGCACACCCCTGGGGCCCTTTCCTGAGGCCTCCTCTTCCGGGGTGCAATCATGGACAGACTGGAACCTCACATCCAAGTAAGCCCCCAACCCCTGTTGGAACTCCAGAAGTAGCAACAGGAATCTCAAAGTCATCAGCTTTGCGAATTAGGAAGATTTGAAAGGAAGGAGGGATGTCACTTTCACCCTCATTCTCAGAAGCTAACATCGCAGGGGGCCCAAGCTGCTCCCTCATCCTTTCCTTGGAGGAAGGTTCGCTTATGGCTGGGAAGGGACAGATATTTTTTTTTTTTTTGTTAGAAGCACACTCCTGTGCAACAGTTAAATGGGTACAGATGTATTTTAGCACACTCAAAGTTTCAGCAAGTCATTGGGGGACAGAGGGGCAAGGAAACTGGCTTTGACATATGAAGTCTCCTTGGAAAAATGTGGCCTGAAATAGGAACGAAGGTACTAGCGGGCTACGACCACTGTTCTACCCAAGGAGACTTGTATAACTTTGGCTCATTCTATAGATACCCACATATTTGCCCTAAGGAAGAATGAACGTCTTTATGCTTTCCCTGTTTGAGGTTCTTGGTTTAGATTCTTTTTGATCACTACCTAGGCCTCTCTAACTGAACGGGTGTGATAGGAACACATCCCTTCTTATCTCAGAGAAAGCAAAGGGGAAGAGAAATAAAATTTCACTCCAGGGCCCAGCGGCGTGGCCTAGTGGCTAAAGTCTTCGCCTTGAACGCCCCGGGATCCCATATGGGCGCCGGTTCTAATTCCAGCAGCTCCACTTCCCATCCAGCTCCCTGCTTGTGGTCTGGAAAAGCAGTCGAGGATGGCCCAGTGCTTTGGGACCCTGCACCCGTGTGGGAGACTCGGAAGAGGTTCCTGGTTCCCGGCTTCGGACTGGCACAGCACCGGCCATTGCGGCTCACTTGGGGAGTGAATCATCGGATGGAACATCTTCCTCTCTGTCTCTCCTCCTCTCTGTATATCTGACTTTGTAATAAAAATCAATAAATCTTTAAAAAAAAAAGAGATTTCACTCCAGGGTAAAGTACATTTATATTCCATTAAAGGAATCATCATCTTGTTCTAGGCAAAAAATCCTTTTCCCCTCTCCCTCCATCACCCAACCTACTGAGGCCTGTCACGAGCAGCTGCTGCCATTCTCTCTAATCACTGAGCCAGCACCCTTTCCCACTGCCCCCCACCAGTCTCATGCCACTCAGCTCTACCCATTCCAATGTCTGAAGACAACTAAATGCTGTGTAGGCAACATCCAGCCATCATGTGGACTTTGAATCTGACAGGACATGGAGTAGAGGACCTCTAAAGGGACCAATATCTACCTGTAGTATCTTGAAGTTCCCTTTCCCTTGTGACTAACAACTGCCTGACTCAGGCAGGGTCTCTCACAGCTGAGTTGGCAGACCTTAGAAACTTATAGAATAAAAGCTTGCAACCAAAAACCAAGGCTGTCTCCATGCCTGCCTTCACCCAGTCCCGTCTCAGCTCTGGGAAAGGATTTTATGGCTATAGTTCAGAAGAAAAAAAGACCAATGTTTCTGCTGTCCAAGTGCTCCCTCAATCTTCACTACCTTGAGGCATGGACTGATTGTGGAGGGCCAGCGCACAGGGTCCTTGAGAATGAGGCTGACCAGCTGAAAGATACTTGTGGTATAGAAAGGAGGAGTGCCCACAGCCAGCTCATACAGGATGCATCCCACGGACCACAGGTCGGCTGTGTGGTCATACGGTCGCTCCTCCACCAGCTCCGGGGACATGTAGAGTGGTGTGCCTTTGATGGATGTCAGCACCATCGTGTTGGTGCTCATGGCTCGGGCAAAACTGCAAGGGATGGAAGCAGAATATCTTGTCAGTTCTGGTCACTACTACAAAAGTTGGCTAAGGCACTCAGTTCTTTGCTGGGGTGCCTGCCTAGCCTTTCGGGTGTAAACTTTGCTACTTTATCATAAACAAAATAAAATTAAGTAAAAACAAAAAAATCTAGACTTAGTCACTACTACCTATCACAGTATCAGAGATCCCAGACAGGAGCACAAAGCACTTTTGATTAAGTCCAAAAGACCCAGCAAGAGCCCCAGCATCCAGTTCAGTGAGACTCAAGGAAGTCATGAAGAGGTCAAGTCTCCCCACAGAACTGCAAGCAGAGCTAGAAGCTCAGAATCCTCACCCAAAGTCACAGAGCTTGACGCCACCCCCCTTGGCCAAGAGGATGTTCTGAGGCTTCATGTCGCGGTGCAGAATGCGGTGGGAGTGCAGATAGTACAGGGCTGACACCAACTGGGCAGCAATGGCCTGGACCTTGGAGTCAAACAGGTAGGAAGAAGAAAGAAAACATCAGAGGAAGAAGCCAGCTCATTAGCCCTAGGACTTTTCCTAATACCGCTGCTGGTGGGAGCTTGGCTTCCTCCACTTTCTTCACACCAAGCCTCCCTCAGTTCTTGTTCTCCTTGTTCATTCTTTCATTTGTTCATTTATTCATTCGTTCATAGAAGATGTGCCGAATCTCATGTCTCAGCTGGAAGGTCATGCGCAAATTAATTTGAGGCACTCAGAGTCGTAACCCATAACTGATAGAAAAGACTCCATCTTCTAGGAGTCTTGTGAGGATTCAATGAGTATGACAAGTAAAGCTTACAATGTTGCTCGGCATTTAGTAAGCATTCAATACACACGAGCTGTAATCTGTAAGACAAAATCCCTTTTTTGGGCCCGGCGGCGTGGCCTAGCGGCTAAAGTCCTTGTCTTGAATGCGCCGGAATCCCATGGGGCACTGGTTCTAATCCCAGCAGCTCCACTTCCCACCCAGCTCCCTGCTTATGGTCTGGAAAAGCAGTCGAGGATGGCCCAATGCTTTGGGACTCTGCAACCGTGTTGGAGACCTGGAGGAGGTTCCTGGCTTCGGATCGGCACAGAACCGGCCGTTGCGCTCACTTGGGGAGTGAATCATCGGACGGAAGATCTTCCTCTCTGTCTCTCCTCCTCTCTGTATATCTGACTTTCCAATAAAAATAAATAAAATCTTTAAAAAAAAAAAGACAAAATCCCTTTTCTCAAAAGTAGTCAAACAAATAAGATAAACAAACTGAATGAGACGAGTCTCAGAAATTGCCACGAGTGCTCAGAAGGACAGAGTACTACATCAAGGAGTCCTGAGACCAGCCTACTTGGGCCAGTACAGACACACCCCATGCTGAACATGGTCAAGGGAGTGTGTTCAACCAAGCCCCATTGCTAACCACCACATCCTGCCTGACCACACTCTTTTGGCCCAGACCATTATGGTGGCTCTTTTTCACTAAAGATACCTAATAACAACAATATTACTCGGGCTTGGCAGCGTGGCCTAGTGGCTAAGGTCTTCGCCTTGATCCCATATGGCCGCTGGTTCTAATCCCGGCAGCTCCACTTCCTCTCTATCTCTCCTCCTCTCAGTATATCTGACTTTGTAATAAAAATAAAATAAATCCTTAAAAAAAAAAAAATTTAAAAAAAAAAAAAAAAAAACAATATTACTCATGGCCAACTGCTTAAAACACTTTGCATGAATTAACTCCATAATCATCACAAAGGCGTCATAAGGCAGATGTTATCAACATCCACCATTTTAAGCACTAAGGAATTAGGTTGGCTTACCCAAGAAGTCTCAGCTACTAAGGGGCAGAAACTAGCTTTACACCCGGATATTTTGGCTCCAATTTTCACACACTTTCCTCCCCCATCACATCACCTCTATAGACACCTGGCTTCCCCTGATTCTCTCAGGAATCTTCAAAAGGGAGACTCCTGGGGTTCTGAGCTTGCTCTTTTGAGTCCTTCATCATATGGACAGGATGGGAGGGGGCCAGAAGCAATGTACCTGGCAGGAAATGTACCTGGTCTTCAGGAAGCTTTCCGTCATCTTCCAGGATCTGAAAGAGCTCTCCCTCGGCATAGTCTGTCACCACCACCACCTGCGAGGAAGAAACCCTGGCTGCAGAGTCAGGCATCAGGAGACTGTGACATTCCTAGGAACCCCCAGGTTCAGGGAGAGGTGACCTGAAACCATCCAATCACACCTCTTTGTCTGTCTCAAAGCTGTCGAGCAGGTGCACAATGTTGGGATGCCGCAGGCCGCGCATAATTTCAATCTCTCGTTGCAGGTTCTTCAGCTCCTTCTCTGAGCGGCCCAATTTGGGGATGAACTTCAGGGCCACAACCTGTGAGATGTAAAGTGACCAGTTAGGATCTAGCCACACTATGGCGAAGGGCTAGAATTTCAACCTTCACTTCAGAGCTCCAGAATCCGGACTTCAGACTGAGTAACTCTCATTGCACCTGTCGCTCTCCTACCTCCAACATCCATGGATGGTACCCTGGCCTTACCCAGGACTCCCCAAGCCTTGTCCCAGGAGGAAACAGTCTCTGCTAAAAAAATGCCTGTCATGGATTCTGGGAGAGGTATTCCTCTCCAACCAAAAGATTCAAGATTAGATTGAGTGGAAAAGGAAGAACCAAGTAAAAGAGAGGAAAATACAGAGGTCAGGTGGCTTCTCTCTTACTCTATAGTATCAACATGACAAAAATAGCATTTACTTGTTTCCTAAGTGCCAAGCACTGTCCTAAGTAATTTAACATGATTAATTCTCAAAATGCATCAGTTGGCCCCTCTTCTCCCTCTTCAGATGAGGAGCTTAAGACACATAATAAGCTACTTTGTTCACAGTTTTAACACCAGAAAGTGGTGCTGGATTTTGCACCCAAGCAATTTACCTTCAAGGCACATACTCCCTAACAAGTGTGAAGCAGACAGTATCATAAAAATACAGGTTGGGGAGATTCAAGATGGCGGAATAGGTTCAATTGCAGGGCCCGGCAGCGTGGCCTAGCGGCTAAAGTCCTCGCCTTGAACGCCACAGGATCCCATATGGACGCCGGTTCTAATCCCGGCAGCTCCACTTCCCATCCAGCTCCCTGCTTGTGGCCTGGGAAAGCAGTCGAGGACGGCCCAATGCATTGGGACACTGCACCCACGTGGGAGACCTGGAAGAGGTTCCTGGTTCCCGGCATCGGATCGGCGGGCACCGGCCTGTTGCGGCTCACTTGGGGAGTGAATCATCAGACCGAAGATCTTCTTCTCTGTCTCTCCTCCTCTCTCTGTATATCTGATTTTGTAATAAAAATAAATAAATCTTTCAAAAAAAAAATACAGGTTGGTATAAACACATCCCTCCTGGCCCCCGTCTTCCATTGAAGAATCCTACCTAAAAGAAACCCCTCTTTGTTCCTCACCTGAGTACTATATTTTTTCCGACCCTTGTACACTCTCCCAAAAGAGCCTTCTCCAATCATCTCCAGCACGTGGTACTTCTCCATGACCAGGAGTGCAGAATCCCTCGAAGGAAGAAATTACAGATGGTGCTGCAGAGCTACGGATCCAGAGCCAGCTCGGGACATTTGGGAGCCTGGGTACGGGAGAAATTAATGTTTGACGCCTCTCCCTTTGTCCCAATAACCCGGGTCTCAAAAGCATGGTAAGGTGGGGTGGACAACAGGCGATGAGCTCTTGGAGCAACCAGGGAGTCTCCTTGGAATTCCCAGCCTCCTCCTGCCAACCTTCCCAGCCACCAGCCCACCCAACGTCGCTTCTCCTCTCTCCTTACAACACCCAGCCTGGCCCAGGTCTCATCTCTGCTCAAAATGGCCTCGCCCCCAACCCCGCCCCGTTCAGGGGCCCCCAATTCCTGCCACTCCCAACTTGCTCTGCAGCAGAGCTCAGACCCTCACCCACGCGCTTCGCTGGCCAGGGGCTCTTGTCTCACCCCTCAGCTTCGGAGCTCGAAGCTCCTCAGGCCGAGGGATGCTGGCCCTGGGCTTCAAGCCCCGTCCCTTTTCTGGCTGCCTGCCTACTTCGCCTAGCAAGGTTTTTCTCCACACTCCACCCGACCCCCATTTCTGACCTCTTTAGGGTCCCGTTCTCACCAATTTCATGCTGTAGAACTGATCAGAAGTTCAGACGACAAAGGCGCTCCGAGGTGGCGGGAGGGATGGTGGGCCGTCCCTAGGCACTTCTTGGGACACTTCCGAACTGTCCTCTTGGCCATTAGACCCCACGAAGGACCCGGAGTCTGCGGTTGCTTAGAAACAGCCCTGCGTCCTCCCACCCCCTTAGTTTTTCCGCCTCCGACTTCCCCAAGAGTATTTCCGGTTCCGGCTGCTGGCCGGAGACGACATGGCGGCGTCAGCGTCGGCAGCTGCTGGAGAAGAGGATTGGTAACTCTGGGGGCATGAGCTTCGGTTGGTCCCCTGGCTCTGGGCTGGGGGACTCGCGGCGGCTGCAGACCCTCCGTGCGGCTGGCGTGCGGGGTGGAGCAGGGGATGAGGCGGGGAGCGGAGACGCTGACATGTTTTTTAAAGGTTGCTTCGGGACTTGGGAGCCGCAGGGTGGAGGGGCGCCGGCCCGGCCAGTTTGAGCCGCCTGCTCTCCGATTCGATACCCTCTCCCATACCCTTAACCCTGTCCCATCCCATCCTCTTGCATGTGCTCAGGGCCCCCAGGGACGCCTGCTCATGAGGCCTCCCCGCCTCCCTGTCCCTGTTCTCTCCCCGGGTTCTGTCCTCCTTCGCCCCTGGGATCACCCGTGACAGCCTACACTCTGCCACCTTCACCAGCCCCAGCCGCTCTCGTGAGGACTATTGTGTGGATAAAGCTTTAGGCCACACAAAACACCCTTCTAGTTCTTAACAAGAAACCAGGACCTATAAAGACCCTGGGATTTGGAAACAGGATGACTATGAGGGTTCGGTGCACCTAGAAGCTTGGGATGCTAACGAGGCCACTTACTGTGTGTGAGTCAGTGTCCTCGGCTGCATGTGTATCTGGGGGCGTGTGTGTTGAAGTGGGTGTGGCATCTGCGTCCTAGAATGGTGGAGATGGTCGGGATGAATTTGTAAGCTGCACAGCATCCTTTACTGTGATCACTGTGACATGCGGAGAACCTGTAGAGACAAGCCCAGCCCAGAAGTGAAGTGCTTTGGCAGACGGTACAGAGCTTCACTGGGGAGCCAAGTCTGACTCCAGAACTTATTATGGTCCTAGAATAGTCGGCAATAGTCCTTCCCCCCCTTTTTATTATTATTATTATTGTTATCACTCTTAATTACCAGGCCATCCTGTATGTCACATCCAGGACTCAAATCATAGCTATGTGGGCAAAAGATTGAAAGGCCCCGAACTGAGGCTACACCCCATTGTCACATTGGTCCAGCGCTGACCTTCATGAAGACCACCTGAGATTAGTGAGGGAACTGCTACAGAGGCACCTTGAGATTAGAGTAGATTCTGTGGTCTGAGACTCCCTATCTAGTGTTTTGAAGTTTCTGCCTGAGATATTTAAAAAAAAAAAAAGGAAAGAAAAAAAAAACCCACTGATACTGATTCGTGTTAGAGCAGCATGATGACAAGGAACCAATGAAGGAAAGCAAAGAGTGCCTCTGTGTACAGTCAGTCCTCCGTATCCATAGGTCCTGCATCCAGGGATTCATGCAACTGCCGATCACAAATACTGGGGAAATCTGCATCTGTAGCAAACACACACAGACCTTTTCTTGTCGTTATTCCCTAAACAATGTAGTAAGGCAACTGTTTGCCTATCATTTACATTGTAATGTAGTCTGCGTAGGCTAGATTAAAAACATATGGGAGAGGGCCTGGCACGATAGCGTAGTGGTTAGTCCTCGCATTACATGCACCAGGATCCCATATGCGCACCGATTTCTTTTCTTTTCTTTTCTTTTTTTTTATTGGAAAGGCAGATGTACAGAGAGGAGGACAGACGGAGAGAAAGATCTTCCCTCCGATGATTCTCCCCAAGTGGCTGCAATGGCCAGTGCTGCGCCAATCCGAAGCCAGGAACCAGGAACTTCTTTCCAGATCTCCCACGCGGGTGCAGGGTCCCAAGGCTTTGGACTATCCTCTACTGCTCTCCCAGGCTACGAGCAGGGAGCTGGATGGAAAGTGGAGCTGCCGGATTAGAACCGGCGACCATATGGGGTCCCGGCACGTTTAAGGCGAGGACCTTAACCATTACACTATCATGCCGGGCCCAGGCACCAGTTCTAATCCCGGTGGCCCTGCTTCCCATCCAGCTCCCTGCTTTTGGCCCGAGAAAGCAGTTGAGGATGGCCCAAAGCCTTAGGACCCTGCACCCGCATGGGAGACCTGAAAGAAGCTCCTGGCTCCTGGCTCCAGATTGGCTCAGCTCCAGTCGTTGCAGCCGCTTGGGGAGTGAATCATCAGATGAAAGATCTTCTTCTCTGTCTCTCCTCCTCTCTGTGTATCTGCCTTTCCAATAAAAATAAATAAATCTTTTAAAAGTATATGGGAGGATGTGCACAGGTTGTATGTAAATATAAGGGACTTGAGCATCTCTGGATTTGGTATCTGTGGAGGCTCATGGAAGCAATCTCCCACAGATGCCATGGGATGCTGTCACCTGGGCAGTGCTGTGGATACCAACCAGTCGTGTTCAGTGTCATTACAATAGCTATCCCAATGTTTACAAGTGTGTGTCCTCTAATTGACCGCAGGACCACGGCCCCTCCCCTGGACAGGCTGAACTAGATCCACCAGCCTGCCAGGGTCATAAATACATCCAGCGTACTCTATTAATAGCATCCTTCTCACTTCCCTTTGAAAGGTGAAGATTCATGCAAATAGGATAAAAGAGAACACAGTCTAGTTTTTCCTTTAAAAAAAAAATTGTTTTAATTTGAAAGGCAGATTTATAGAGAAAGACAAAGAGAAAGGTCTTCATTCACTAGTTCATTCTCCAAACGACTATAACCACTGGAGCTGAGCCATTCTGAAGCCAGGAGCCTGGAGCTCCCTCTGGGTCTCCCACATGGGTGCAGGGTTCTAAGGACTTGGGCCGTCCTCGACTGCTTTTCCAGACCACAAGCAGGATAGGAAGTGGAGTAGCCAGGACATGAGCCAACCCCCGTAAGGGATGCTGCATTTGTGCTGCCAGTTAAGCCATTGTGCCGGGCACCCAAGAATTGCTTCTATGGCCCAGACCTTCTAAGGTATTTGACATAAGCACATTACCTTTAATCCTCACAGTCTCCGTTAAAGTAGGTAGTGTTAGCTCCTTGTGGTAGACAATTAACAGGCTGAGTAGAGGTTAACCACAGATGACATGGCTGGTAAGCAGTTGGAACCTGTGACTCTAAGGCTAATGGCTCTCCACCACAGCCAGAGCACTCGCTCGGCTTGTGTTCAGGGTGGTGTGTTCTTGAGAAGGCATAATGGGAATGGTGTTGGCAGTGCTTTGGCATCTGGATCCATAAGTACACAGGAAGATAGGAGCAGTGGTGGGAGGCTTGATGCCAATAAATGGCTGCCCTTTCTGGATCACAGAGATAACCACCAGTCAGGAACTCTGACTCAGCCCTAAGTTTAAACCTTAGTTTGTCTTTTCACTTCTGGAAATCTGTTTCCTCAGCCATTGGCAGAAGTGATGTGTAAGCTGCTGATTCCTGTGCTTCCTTACCAGGCCACTTTGGCAACTAAAAAAGCAGCTTTCCCTCAGGTTTAAGGAGTTTCACAAGAGAGTGTATTGTGGGCCTTAGGCAGGAGAGCTGTGATGTTGAGTCAGTCTCTCTCCCTGTCTCTCCAGGGTCCTGCCCTCTGAAGTCGAAGTGTTAGAATCAATCTATTTGGATGAACTACAAGTAATTAAAGGAAGCAGCAGGTACGTATTCAACTAGGGGCAGGCAGGAGGACTCGGTAATGAGTAGATTGTGCACAGATGAGCCCCCATTCATAGAAGCTGTTTCTCCTGTGCAGAAAAAGGCTTTTCCTTTAATCCTCTGAAAAGCAAGTGTTCCCAGTGCTTACTGCCTCAGGCCACTTTTCTGTCTCCCAACTGTCTTCCCAAGCCCTTAGCCCTTGCCCCATCACCCTCTGGGGTCTCCACTTGCTCCGCCCCTGCAGATCTTCACCATGGGAGATCCTTATCACGCTGCACCCCGCCACCGCAGAGGACCAGGGCTCACAGTATGTGTGCTTCACACTGGTGCTGCAGGTCCCAGCACAGGTGAGGCTCTGCTGGGAGGGAGCTGGGAATCCCTGGGGTGGACCCCTTTCGCCACAACGTGCCACAACATGTCACTTTCCTCATCAGTATCCCTATGAAGTGCCACAGATCTCCATTCGTAACCCCCGAGGGCTCTCAGATGAACAGATCCACAAGTAAGTTGGGCTGGTCAGAGTAGGGAAACCTTGAGCTACAGCTCTGCCTGGAGAGGGAGGCAGGCTTAATGTTGGGTTTGCCCTCTTCTTCCAGGATCTCCCAGGCACTGGGCCACGTGGCCAAGGCTGGGCTAGGCACGGCCATGCTTTATGAGCTCATTGAGGTAAGAGGTATGCTAGCCTGGGAAAATTAGTTTTCCCATCAAGCTAGACTAGTTTTCTCTCAAGGGAAACCACGGGCCTAGAATTCTTTTTTATTTTTTTAACATCTGTTTATTTTTTATTGGAAAGGCAGATCAGATTTACAGAGAGAAAGAGAGACATAGAAAGATCTCCCATTTGCTGGTTCACTCCCCAAAAGGCCACAATGACTGGAGCTGAGCCGATTGAACCTCTTCCAGGTCTCCCACATGGGTACAGGGTCCCAAGGCTTTGGGCTGTCCTCTTCTGCTTTCCCAGGCCACACGCAGAGAGCTGGACGGGAAGTGGAGATGCCAGAACATGAACTCGTTCCCTTATGGGATCCTAGCACATGCAAAGCGAGGATTTAGCCATTGAGTCATCATGCTGGACCCAAGGATCTTAAAATATATTTGGAGTCATTCATTTAATCCTTGTTTAGGTGAGGCTTACATTAATCCAGAAGGATAGAACTCTTAAATTTCAAACAAAGTTTCCCATGTCAGTTCAGTAACTCAGGTTACCTAGTCCAGCCTCTTGACAAAAAAAAAAATTCCTTTCCTCTTTAACTGCCATTTTACTTCTGTTTTAGTACATTTCTTGTTCTGTTGGCACTGGCAACTGAAAGTGGCAAAATATAGGGCTCTTGCCATGGTGAGGGCAGTCTTAAGCCATAAATGAACATGTGAAGACTAGCCTGGCATTGGGACTGACTAGACAAAGTCATGACTGCTTTCCTCTTGAGTTTATATCCTGACTGTGGAGTAACCCAATTAAAGTGACACACAAAGAAATTTTGTTTACAATTTTAAACATACAAGTTCGGCCTTGTTTTCTTCTACTTAGAATTTTTAAGAGAAAGGGCCAGAATAGAATGCAGGCGAGTGCTTGGAGTCAGAGCGGATAGGCATTGTAGACCAACTGTGGCACTGCTAGGTCAGGCCTCCACAAGGCAGCTTTGAACTTGGCATAACTCGAGAGTATTAGCTAGACCAGTGTGTACTTCACAAACTTACTTGATGCCTTTGGAATTTCCATCCATTGGATGGGCTATGCCTTGACTTTATCTCAGTGCCAACCCCAGAGCAAAGCTGGATTCCAAAAGGGTTAATAAGGCCTCTCAAGAGACGATCTTTAAGCAAATTTTTTTTCTCTCCAAGGTGTATTTTCATCTCCAGGATACAATAAAAGGGACTTAAAAAGAGGGGAACCAATTAAGTTGGATTTTGAAAGCCAGCAGATCTGGGCCCGGCGGCGTGGCTAGCAGCTAAAGTCCTCGCCTTGAACGCTCCGGGATCCCATATGGGCGCCGGTTCTAATCCTGGTAGCTCCACTTCCCATCCAGCTCCCTGCTTGTGGCCTGGGAAAGCAGTGGAGGACGGCCCAATGCATTGGGACCCTGCACCCACGTGGGAGACCCGGAAGAGGTTCCAGGTTCCTGGCTTCAGATAGGCGTGCACCAGCCCGTTGCGGCTCACTTGGGGAGTGAATCATCGGATGGAAGATCTTCCTTTCTGTCTCTCCTCCTCTCTGTATATCTGACTTTGTAATAAAAAATAAATAAATCTTTAAAAAAAAAAAAAAAAAGAAAGCCAGCAGATCTCAGGGAAGGAGGTGGGACATGGAAAAGGGCTGATTCCTCAAGTTAGAGCATCTTCAAGACGGAACCGCTTGAAGACAAGGAAGCAAAGTGGCTTGCTGGGAGCCAAGTGTAGCCAGTGGTTCCTGGGTGATAGATCAACTGGGCTCCCAGTTTCTGCCTGCACCTCCCTGTCTGAAAAGTGTTTTCTCTCCTCCCAGAAAGGGAAGGACATTCTCACAGATAACAACATCCCGCATGGCCAGTGCGTCATCTGCCTCTATGGTTTCCAGGTGGGTCTCTCAGTTGAAAGCCGAGGGCAGATGAGGGTCCCAGAGGTAGAGCTCAGAGGCGCAGGGCCCTTTCCGCTCCTCCTCCCCGCAGGAAAAGGAGGCCTTCACCAAGACAGCCTGTTACCACTACTTCCACTGCCACTGCCTCGCCCGCTACATCCAGCACATGGAACAAGAACTGAAGACACAAGGCCAGGAGCAGGAGCGGCAGCATGCTGTGGCCAAGCAGGTGGGCCTCCCCGGCCCCTATGCACCTGGGGATTTGCAGTCTTTCTCACTCCTCCCCTCGCAGTAGCTCTTCCCTTTAGACATCCTAGCCACCTTTGAGATGAATGAAATTTACCTCTGCCCCAAAGCCACATCCATGAAACTTGAAGTTGTGAGGAGTTCCCAAGCCTTCAGTTAGGAGACTCCTGCTCTGTCCCCACTCCCTGCTGAACACGTTTTCCTTACGCTTCAGACTCAGCCCTGTGCAGACAAGACTGGCTTGTGGCGTGGCACCCAGGGTGCCAGGCCATGAAGCACTTCTGTAATTCCTCTTCTTTCAGAAGGCAGTCGGTGTGCAGTGTCCGGTGTGCAGAGAGCCCCTTGTGTATGACCTTGCCGCACTGCAAGCAGCCCCTGAACCCCAACAGCCCATGGTAAGGGGGTTTCCTTCTACTGAAAGCCAGGCATAAGGGCGTTCTCTCAAGAGGGGAAAATGGCTTCTCAGTTAAATGGGGTCACTGGAACTGAACTTGAACTGCCTAGGCCCTGTGTGCAAAGCCATAGCTCCTACTGGGAGCCTGGATGTCTGAGGCCAAAACCAAGAACACTGTGTGTGGGTCTCCTGAGGCAGCTGGGGACAAGCGGGGGTTGCAGTGTGCTGCCCCCTGCTCGCTCTCCTCCCTCCAGGAGTTGTACCAGCCCAGTACAGAGAGCTTACGGCAGCAGGAAGAGCTCAAACGCCTCTATCAGAGGCAGCAGGAGCGGGGTGGCATAATTGACCTTGAGGCCGAGCGGAACCGCTACTTCATCAGCCTGCAGCAGGTGAGAGAGGTCAGCCACTTGTCCTCCAGGCAGTGCCACCTTTCCTATAGATGCTGCTGTGTTGTAGCACTCGGGTGAGCAGTGTCCTCCCCGGGGGGGTCACCAGCCAATGGCAGGCGGCTGCTGGTGGCAGGAACAGCCTGCAGTCCCTACTTCCAGGGCCTGTATCTCACTGCTTCTCTCTAGCCTCCTGCCCCCTTGGAACCAGAGTCAACTGAAGTCTCTGGAGGATCCCACCCAACTGGTGCCCTGGCCACAGAACAGCCTGCCTCACCAGCTGCCCCACCCCTCCTACCAGCGGCCACAGAGTACGTGTGTGAGAAGATTCCAGGGGCCAAGCCAAACCAGAGGTTGGGTGAGATGCAGAAAGCCATGCTAGATGTTCCCCGGCCCAGTCGAGGCCCCTGGCGACAGCAGGATCGGAAACACCTGAAGGGAGGGGAGTGCTGTGTCCCCAAAGGTACCAAAGACACACAGGAACTATCACTTCCTAAAGGGGCCCTCAAGGAGCCCATGGACCTAAAGCCAGAACCCCATAGCCAAGGGGTTCAAGGTCCTCCCCAGGAGAAGGGGCCTGGCAGCTGGCAAGGCGCTACATCCTGCAGGACTCGGGACTGTGCCCGCTGGGAGCGCTCCAAAGGCCGGACACCAAGCTCTTCCTACCCTCGCCCACCGCGGGGCCAAGGCGCACACCGTGCTAGTTCTCGAAGGGAACCCGTGAGCCTGGAATCCGAGCACGGTTCCTAGCAGTACTGGAGGGGGACAGGGACTTGGGGATGGGAGGGATACAATAAAGAGATTGGGCTTTGTTTGGCTCTCTTTGCTCAGCAGTGCCTAGCCTATGGAATATGACTCTTTTCCACGTTCTTAGCAAGCCTGGGCTGTGGCAAGTAGCTCCCAACTTTGCTCTAAAGTCTGTCCTGCCAAGAGTTTCTGGGTAGAAAGTTCAACATTCCACCACCTAGAACAGCAGGTTTTAGGAAATACCTACTAGTGAGGTTGATACGTCACTAGTGATCAACACATGGGAAGAGACCACTCACATAAATTAACTGTTACATGTGTATTTAATCTGAATGCCCTTGGATCACGCGGTGTGTCTCCATATGAGCCTGAGTCTCCGTCATTTGTCCGTGCAGCGGCCTGATTGATCCCTGTAGGCATCTCTGACTACAGCTGCTGCTTTCACAGGAAACAATCCAACGAAGGAGCAGGGGAGGTCACAGACCAGAGGGAACATGGCACCATGGCACGTGTTTATTGAGATCCTGGGGGCTGCACACAGCCCGGGCCATCACCTCCTCAGAGTCTCAGTACTGTGGAGTGCCCCTGTAGGATCATTTTTATACAGCATGAAGTAACCCTGCACCTGGGCAGGACTGATCTGGTTTGTCACTTTGAGGACACGTTCTGCAAAGGTCTCAGCCAAGGAAGGTGCCTGCCCTGGATAGAACCTCTGGAACATCTGGGTCAGCTGCCAGTGAGAACAGTAGCCCACATATTCCTTCAGGTCCACTCTTCCAGGGCGGATGAGCGCAGGATCCAGTCTAAGAGAAGGCAGGGGAAGCATGGTCACGGGCTATTCCATCTCCTGCCTTCAAATGGTCTACCTGCTGACCCGAAGAACTAAAGGTAGAGTCATGGCGCCCAGGCTCAGTGTCTCCTGCCCCCATACCTGTCCACGTGGTTGGTGGTCATGAACACAATGCGGGCCTCCGTGGAAGCCACACCGTCCAGGGCATTGAGAAGTCCACTGAAGGTGAGGCGGCCGAGGCCCTGGTACTTGACTGGGTCTGGAGGAAGGAAGAAATCAAGAAACAAGTGATTGTAGCTCTGCTCAGTGTCAGAATTGCTTCCTCTTGGTGCACATTCCCCCACAGAGCTAGACCTCCAGGAGGGGGTCCCCATGGCAAGCATGCTCATCCTCCGCTGGCCCTCTCTGGGCATCCATCCACCTTGTCCCACTGAACCGCAGTTCCTTTGGTACCTCACGCAGCCCAGTTCCTGCCCTGCAGCGGCCTGCACTCACTCTCTGCAGCCAGATCTCGACTGAGGAAGGCAGCATCCACATCCTCCAGGAGCACCAGGCTCTGCTGTGGGGCCACGCTCAGCAGGTAGTTGAGCCGGTCATCTGAGAGGCTAGGGTCAGTGAGACTCAGCAGGCAGATGCTGTACTCCAGCTCCCCAGCCAGGGCTGTGCTGCAGGGAAGGGGCATGCATGACATGAGGGGTGGGTCACCCTAGAACTCTCCCTGGGACCCAAGGCTCTTGGCACAGTCCTGGGAGGAGCGTCTCCTTAGAGATCTAACTCTTCCACCACCCACCATGGTGATCTATGTCTCAGGCTGGTTTTGAAAGATTACTTTACTTGAAAGCGTAACAGGCAGAGACAAAATGATTTCCCCCATCCACTGGCTCACTCCCCAAATGACTACAGTGGCGAAAGCTGAGCTGATTCTAAGCTGGGAGTAAGGAGCTTTTCCTCCAGGTCTTCCAGGTGGGTGCAGGGACCCAAGGGCCTAAGCTAGCACCCATAAGGGACAAGCACAGCAGGTCCCTTATGAGAGTGGCCCAGCCTGCCATGCCTCTGTGCCAGCCCCTCATATCTCAAGTTTATCCTGGCCCCTGGACACCAGGTTCATTACCCTCCTTACCCCTCCCACCTTCAGCCCAGCTTTTCCCCACAAAGGCAAAGTTCTGTGGAGTATAGAGAAAATTTTGACTGTACTCACATAAAACTGCTCTTTCCACAACCAGGGGGGCCATGAAGCAGGTAGCCGCGTCTATAGGGAATGCCTAGGGATACAGCCATGAGGGTCAGGACCTAAAATGCGGTCATCCTTTGCCCTAGATGTCCTTTCATTCCCAGCCCTGACCCCAGCCTTGCTGTGGGACAACCTCGACCCATGCAAACAACACTGCTTTCCCCTTCACCTGAGGATCAGAATACAGTCTTATCCCATTGGGCAAGAGCCCAGCCACTTCTCACCTCTGTCAATGTACCACTGGGGGTTATCAATGAATTCCCGCACGTCTCTCACAATTCGGTCTGCCAGACCTTGTTGGAGAACCACAGAATTCAGTGGCCGGCGGCGGCGTGGGTAGCCAAAGGCACGCCATTCAGAACCCACAGCTGTGTACATGACTGTCTTGCCTTCCTCCTGTTGCAGGGCAAGTTCTCGGGCTGGGAGTGAAGAGACAAGGCAAAACCAGGAATTCCCTTCATGACTGTAGACTGTTCAGTTAGAACTACAGAGAGCTGCCAAAATGCACTCAGACCTTGCTCTCTTCTTAAACCTTACTCTCATCTCCAAATTGCCCCAGCTGATGTCAAATGTCCCCACCCATGCAATCTCCTTGTGAAGGTCACCTGTACCATCCCACACCTTCCTCCAGGATGTTGAAGAAAACCTTGCGGTCAGTGCCCAGGGCTGTGAAGGTGACAGACTCCCACGGAGTCCCCGTCTGCAGGTCTATCATCTGCATCTCCCGGCTCCTTTCCACGCGGATCCATTTCCCCTGATACCTGAAGGAAAAACAGAGGTGAGGAAGTGGGCCGAATGCCGCTCTCCAACAACCCTCCTCCAAAACCAGCACCCTTACCAGATGAAATGGTTTCCAGGGCTGGGGACAAATTCAAATTTGGTGGAGATGCGTCCACTCTCGTGCTGGAGGTACGACGTCTCAACACTGAGGTGCTGGGTGCGGGTACTGTGACGGGTGAGCCAGCTGAGCAGCCAGCCATAGCTCCTGTCTCGGGCAGGAACTTCCAGTGTGATCATGTAATGGCGTCGGAATGCCACCAGGCCCAGCTGAGCACCCTTCCGGGCCAGGGCCAGGGCTGTGCCCACGCCCACCAAACCAAACCCAGCCCCAAAGTAGGGATTGTCCTTCAGGGCCAGGATGAAGTCCGAGAGTGGCATCTTGGAAGAGCAACAGTGAACCTTATGGGCTTTGAGGCATGATCAAAACCTAGAGGTGCGAGGGGAGAGGAGCGGGAGCAGGGCGGGACAGAGCACAAGATGAGGCAGAAGCTGACCCTGGAGTCCCCAGCCACCCAAAGGGAAGCAGGAAGGATGGGTCAGCACTACAGGGGGTTTCAACACTCCCTTTCGTGGCTGAAATTCCAAGCCACTCTCTCAGTCTTCTGGCTAGAAGACTTTGCCTGGGACCAGCTGGTTTAGAAAGGGGTTCCACTGGCAGAACTCTGCCACTGATCCACAGCACCCCTTGTAATCAAGGGTCATGTTCAAGTATCGTCCCCCTTAAAATGCCCACTTTCCAAGTGTCCGGCTTAACCTTTTATCATCTCCCACCCAAACTGTCCCTTTTAAAATGAAAGTTCTTGAGATGTCATCTCAAGGCACCAACAAATACCGGCACAGGCGTCCGCTCCTACTGCACCACCTCCAATGGTTGGCTGCACTGGGAAGTTCCTCGGCCTGTATCCGAGACTAGCTACGACACCTGGCGCCCACCTACCTTTTACGTCTTAGCTCTTAATACTGCGGGGTCAACACGCATGCAGTCCAACTCCCACCGCCTTATCCCTGCAGCTCTCACCTCGGAATGCCCATTCTCTGTTCCCTCCACCCTCTGCCACTGAAAATTCAGCCCATCTTCTAATACCTCCGGGAACCTTTCAACCACCACCCGTTTCCCCTGTAAGGCGTACCCGGTTCCCACTGTACACAGCAAGATCCCAAGGCACACACACAGGCCAACTTCTATGTAGCGTCTCTCTCTCCACCGATCCTTCTGGCCTCTCCCTAGAGCGCAACCTGGCCCACGCCGGACGCGCAGGGGGTGAGCTGAGGGTAATGGCCTCGGCCGAGGGCCTAGAGCGGAATCCACAAAGCCCCAAAATACCTATGCGTGCAAGGCCACAGACAACGCTCTTCCCGCTCCCGGTCCTTGCCTGACACCCAAAAGTCCCCTTCCAGAACGCCTGCACACCCCAGCAGCGTGGTTTGGAATAGTTCTTCACTCCGCCCCCTTACCGCCAGTACTCTCTGGCCTTCCGTCTCGATGGTAGTGCCCCTCGGTGCTGGAGGGCGGTGCGGCCCCGCCCCCTCGAGCGCGTTCAAGGACTTCCCGCCACACCCACCAAGCTCGTGCCACTCTGCCCCACAACTCTCGATGATTTGCCTGGGGCTTGCGGGTTGGGGGGACCATAGAGACAACCATAGAGTCCCCAGCCAGCCGCCCAGGGGGAGACAGAGAGGTGCCTCCACAGGCTCCAGTCCCAGAGACTGCTGGGCCGGAGGCGGTCATACCAAGGGCGCCCAGGGAAGCCGTCTCAGCCGCGGTCCACCTTAGAGATGAGGCTCCCACCGGCCATAGGCCGGCAGGTGAGTGAGAGGCTGCCGGGTGGGAGCTGAGAGGGAGTGTGCGGGTGGAGCAAGCCCAGAGATGGGCGTGGGCCTGGGCGGTGGGACCTCAGGAGGAGGTGCTGGGAGCAGCGGCGTCACGGCTTGGACCCCTGCCGGGGTACCTGCTGCAGCCTCCGTTTCTGCGATCCGTCCGTATTCGCCCCGGTGCTCCACCCCAAGCCTTGCAGGTTACAAGCCGCCTCCGGCGTCCGCCGGCTCCTGCGATCGAGCTCTAGCCCGGCGGTGAAGACGCTGTCACCGCCTCCACATCACAGATAGGAAGGCGGAGGCCCAGAGGAGCGAGGCGGCGGGGTCGGTCCCCGGCCATGCGGTGAGTCAGCTGGGGACAGGTGACAGCCGGAGGCGGGGCGGAAGGCTCGCGTGGTCCGGACCTTCCCTCCGTCGTAATTTGACCTTTCCGTCCCTCAGGGCCCGGCCCGAAAACTAAGCCGGCTTCCGATGAGCTCCCGCCCACCTGGCGCCCACCTCACCCCGCCAGGTGAAGGTTCTCCAAGCAAGGGGGCGCCGCATCCTCCTTGGCCCCCACCTGAAGCCGTCCCTGGAGGGCGGCCCCACCGGGAGCCTCCGTGGCTGAGTCTGGGGAGAGTCGCCCTGACCCCGCGGGTGGGTGCTGCCTGCCCTTGAGCGGCTGTCATTTCTAACTATTGTATTCTAACTATTGTGCCTGCTGTCGTTTCTAACTGTTGGCTCACATTCCTTTTGACCATTCAGTGAATTTAGCGGCGGAATGTGCCCTTGAATTGCCATTCATTTCCCTGTTGAGGCTATAGGACAGTAATAAGTGTGAAATTTGGGCAGTTGCGTTGCTTTAACTGCAAGGAACCCCTGATTTGATCATCTTGGTACAAAGTCACCAGTTTTCCTCAGATGCAGCCATGTGTCTGTTTTTTTTCTTTGTTGAGATTTATTTATTTTTATTGGAAAGGCAGATTTGCAAAGAGGCTCGGTAACTTAGTGGCTAAAGTCTTCGCCTTGAATGCACCGGGATCCCACATGGGCCCCGATTCTAATCCCGGCAGCTCCACTTCCCATCCAGCTACCTTCTTGTGGCCTGGGAAAACAGGGTGGCCAAAAGCCTTGGTACCCTGCACCCGCGTGGGAGTCCTGGAAGAAGTTCTTGGCTCCTGGCTTTAGATCAGCGCAGCACCAGCCATTGCGCTCACTTGGAGAGTGAATCATCGGACGGAAGATCTTCCTCTCTGTCTCTCCTCCTCTCTGTATATCTGACTTAGTAATAAAAAATAAATTAAAAAAAATAAAAATAAAGAACAATATTATCTTTAAACAAAAATATTAATCTGCTGGTTCACTCCCTTAGTCACTGCAACAACCAGTGATGAGCCAATTCAAAGCCAGGAACTGCTTCTGTTCAAAGCCAGAAGCCAGGAGCTTCTTCTGGGTCTCCCACATGGGTGCAGGGTCCCAAGGCTTTGAACCATCCTCTACTGTTTTCCCAGGCCACAAGCAGAAAGGTGAATTAGAAGTGGAGCAACCAGGATACAAACCAAGTCCCACAAGGGATCCTGGAGCATGCAAAGCAAGAATTTAGCCACTGAGCCATCACACCAGGCCCAAGATTTATTTATTTTTAATGGAAAGGCAGATTTACAAAGAGGAGAGACAGAGATAAAGATCTCTCATCCACTGGTTCACTCCCCAAATGACCTCAGTGGCTAGAGCTGAGCAGATCCGAAACCAGCAGCTTTTTCCAAGTTTCCCTTGTCGGTGCAGGGTCCCAAGGCTTTGGGCCATCCTCTACTGCTTTCCCAGGCCATAAGCAGGGAGAAAGATGAGAAGTGGAGTAGCTGGGACACGAACCGGTGCCCATATGGTGCTTGAAGGGAGAGGGTTTAGCCATTAAGCCATTGCCCGGGGCTCCTGTGTTGTTTTTGTTTGTTTGTTTTGTAACATTTATTCTTTTTTTAAGGATTTATTTATTCTTATAAAGAGATATACAGATATATATATATATATACATATATGCAGGTATACAGAGAGGAAGATCTTCTGTCTGTTCACTCCCCAAGTGACTGCAATGGCTGGGGCCGAGCCATTCCGGAGCTAGGAGCTCTTCCGGGCCTCCCACATGGGTGCAGGATCCCAAGGCCTTGGGCCGTCCTCGACTGCTTTCCCAGGCCACAAGCAGGGAGCTGGATGGGAAGCGTGGCTGTCAGGATTAGAACTGGCGCCCATATGGGATCCCAGCGGGTTCAAGGCGAGGACTTTAACCGCTATGCTATCACGCCAGGCCAGATTCATTCATTTTTTTTAATTGGAAAATCAAATATATAGAGGAGGAGAGACAGGAAGACCTTCTGTTCGCCAGTCCACTCCCCAAACAGCCCCAACAGCTGGAGCTGAGCTGATCCGAAGCCTAGAGCTTCTTTTGAGTCTCCCACACAGGTGCAGGATCCCAAGGCCTTGGGCTGCCCTCGACCACCTTCCCAGGCCACAAGCAGGGAGCTGGATGGGAAGCGGGGCCACCAGATTAGAACCAGCGCCCACATGGGATCCCAGTGTGCTCAAGGCGAGGACTTCAGGCACTAGACTACCGCATCGAGCCTCTGTTGCACAGCTTCTTAAAGGATAATTAAGAGTTGATTAGACAAGAGATTGAGAAGGCAAGAGAGAGGCAGAAGGGTGTGTATGTTGAAGAGAATGTGGTGGGGATGACGTGGTGGTGCATCAGGCTAACCCTGTGCCTAGGGCACTGACATCACCGAGTTCTAGTCTAGGCTGCTCCACTTCCTTTTAGCTCCCTACTTGTGGTCTGGGAAAGCAGCAAAGATCCCAAGGCCTTGAGATTCCTGCACCCACATGGGTGACCCAGAAGAAGCTATTGGCTTCCAGCCTCAGCTTAGCTCAACTCAGCACTGGCTATTGTGGCCAGTGTAAACCAGATGGAAGATCTCTCTTTCCGTCTCTCCTCTCTCTGTAACTCTGACTCACAAGTAAAAATAAAGAGAGAGAATGTAGTCGGCAGAGAATGTCTGCGGGTCATCTGGCATTGAGGTCTGTTGAGAGGGACTGTGGAAGTTGAGTTGCGGAGGCCAGCAGGAGCCAGATGGTGGAGGAAGGAGCCATACCGGTGCCAAGAAGGAGTGAGACCATCAGCTCTTAGGAGAGAAAGGGACTTGGGATTCTATGGCCACGTCTGATCTTTTTGTGCATTGGAAACTGAGAGCCAGATTGCTTTATGATCTGACCACTGACATGTCACTAGGAAAGACATGAACCTGCAGGAGGCAGCATCAGCCTCCACTTGGGTCTCCTGCCTCCCGTATGGGAGTGCCTCCTGAGTCCTGGCTCCTCTGCTGCCCCACCAGCTTCCTGCTAACGCACCTGGGAGGCAGCAGCTGAATGGTCGAGGACTTGAGCCCTTACCTTCAGCCTGACTCAACCCTGGCTTTTGTTGCTAGTTGAGAAGAGAACCAGAGGACAGAAAATTAGTTTCTCTGTGTCACGGTCTTTCAAATAAATAAGTTTAAAAACAAATCAATAAATAACCTGCCGTTTTTAATATGTTGGCCAAAACTTGTTGGATCTCTCCTTGGTATTAATCCTAATATCATTTTCATTATTTTGGTTCCACACATTGTCATAAAGAGAGAGGACCCTATTTAGGCTGATTGGATGTGGCCTACTGCCAGGCAAGGAAAGGCCCAGATGGGTGGGCACTGTGCCTGGTACTCATACCTCCTGGGAAGGAAAAGTTAACCATGTATTTTTCCTTTTTTTTTTTTTTTCTCCTGGATGTTTTGTCAGCATCTAGGCAGCCACAGCCTGCACACTGCGGACGATGTCTGATTCTGCATTGGCCTCTCTGCCAGACAGTAACCCCAGGGAGATGGATGGGCTGTGCCCCGAACTATTGCTGATCCCCCCACCTCTTTCTGGCCGTGGAATCCTGGAGGGACCCTCCCCAAGCACCTGTCCTGGGGAGCCTGTGCCTTTGCCTGTTGGCCCAGGCTGTCTACTGGTAGAGGCCACCTCCACGAACGAGAACCCCCGGAACACGGAGGTCGTCGTAGAAGCAGTCACGGGAACCCTGTCCCCAGGTGCGCCTGAAGAGAACCCAGGTACCGACAGCTGCTGGCAGACCCATGGGACACGCAGCCCCAAGGCTTGGTCGGGGCTATTTTTGATCCTCCAGTGTTAGTATGCTGAGGATGCCAGGGATCGTTCTATTTTTATGCTCTGAGATGTGGTCGTTGGTTTTGCGGTTGATGTGTATTGATAGAAAGTTGCCCACAGTGGCTCATGGCTGACTACGCTCCTACAAGCACTGCCTTCTGTCTCCTCCATGGGGATCCCAAGGGCAGGCCTTGGTGACACCTGCCCAATCCTGCCCGGTTCTTCCTCTTGATTCATCAAGAATTCTTTCCTTCATATCAAACCTGCCACCCAGGAGCTGCAGCCAAAAATTAGGCCCAAGTCCCAGCCTGTCACTGTCACCCTCAGCTTGGCACAGCTTCCCAGGGCTGCCCTGGGGACTCCCCACCTTGGTTCTTTGTGTGTCACACACTTCATTCACCCAAGGTACACTGAGACCAAGCATTGAGTGCTTGTGTTTATCCAGAAGAAAGATCTCCTCTTTATTCTTCCTTTCTCTACAACCTCTGATTTTCATGAAATGTTCTTGTTTGTTAACTACGGTCCTTCAGGTGCAGTTGTCACCATTCTTCCTGGCAGTGTAGCATATGGACAGAACACTGGGCAAGAGCTACTAATTTGACTAGATCATATTTCTGAACTTTTGTGTGTTGTGAGGGGGGAAAAAAACCCTGGGTAAAAGCATTTGTAATGTATAAGACAAAGCCAATATCTTTAAAATCCAGAGTTCTACAGTAAGAAAAAAAGACAGTAGACACAAAAGCAAAATGGTCAGTTTGAGGTTGGGAAGTCATCTTCATGTTATTCATTGAAGAGGAATTAAAAAGTAAATAACCATCAGGAAGGATGCTTAACATCACTAACACAAAGATAAATCCCACTCCAACCATTGCTGTCTCTCAACTTTGGCAAAAAAATATTTTTGAGACTCCCCAGGACCAGCGAGAATGTGAGGAAACACTATCCTCACAGCTTACTCTTCCGAAGGTCAGGTCCACTGGATGGCAAGTTCAACAGTGTGCATTCTCTAGGACTTGGTCTGACAGACACATGCGCACATGAGGAGCAAGAACATGTCACAGTTTATTTGTTATGGTTGGAAACATCTTATATGTCCACGATTAAGGGCAGGATTTCATATTGCTGTATCTATGCTCTGAAATACCAAGCATGAGCTGAACCAAAAAGGAGGAGGGGTGGTAGCTTTAATGTACTCATAGATTTAAAAGAAATGTCCCTGATTTATAATAACCGTAACGGTAGATTTCACAGAACCACAACCAAAGTTCTGACACGAGTATGTCACAGACCACAGTGTGTGAGAGTGGGCAGTTATTTTTGTTTTAAGTTTTTTTGTTTTTCGGTTGTTTTTTGTTTGTTTGGTTTTTTTTTTTTTTTTTTTTTTTTGGAAAGTCAGAGTTACAAAAGAAGGAGAGACAGGAAGGAAGATCTGTCCGCTGGTTCATTCCCCAAGTGGCTGGAGCTGAGCTGATCCAAAGCCAGAAGCAAGGAACCAGGAGCTTCTTCTGGGTCTCCCATGCGGGTCTAGGGTCCCAAGGCTTTGGGCCATCCTCTATTGCTTTCCCAGGCCACAAGCCAGGAACTGGAAGGGAAGTGGAGCAGCTGGATACAAACCAGTACCCATATGGGATTCCGACGCGTTCAAGGCGAAGAGGACTTTAGCCACTAGGCTGCCGCACTGGGCCCAGGAGTTATTCTTTGTGACCCTCAGCATCATCTGAATTGTTACATTGGACTTCTTCTAAACAAGCAAGAAAAACAAGAAAAGGATGAGCAGAATTAAAAACCTCTGTTTGAGTTGTGGCTCCGCTATTAAGACACATTGGGCAGTGGCCTAACCTTGTAGAATCCCAGTCTCCTTTCTCATAGGTCTGTCGGAGGACCAGACAGGGACATTTCCTACGTCCTTCACCAAGGTCCTGCCAGCAATTCCTGCAGAGGTCATTTTGCACTTTCCAAAGAGAATGCTCTTCCTCGATGCACTCCTATGCCTTGGAAAAGTTCTTTCCAGAATTTAAAAGTTAACATTTTGTAGTGCAGGGACTCTGCCTCATTTGTCATTTTTGATCTTTTGGGAATTTCAGGTTTTTTATTTGGACAACATATATTACCTTTGCCTAATGCTCTCCATTTTTCTTTTTCATTTCATTTAGTCACAATGTATTATTAAGTACCTGTCTTGTGGCAGGGGCTATGCTAGATACCGAGCACCCAAAAGCAGGCTGCCAATTATACTGTCCCAGTGCAGAGCCAGACTCAAGTCCATCTGCACCTCACCAATAGGAACAGTCTCCCCTGTATTTTGCCCAGTAACTGTGGACCTCTTTCTATCTGATTCTGTGCCTTTCTCTGTCGGTCCTCTGCGAGTGTCCTGATAAAGATGGTGGAGGTGTACTGTGACTGCTGGAACAGAGCTTCACACAGCCTGGTCAGCTGGCTCTGCACCAGTGCTCTAAGACCCACAATCAGTCCAGGCAGGGCCTCTCTAGCCCCCCATGCTCTCTAGAACTGCCCACCAGCGATCTAACCCTCTGGGGGCCTCTGCAGGGCCATAGCCCCCCCAGAAATCCCCCTGCCATGCCTTGTATGCAAACAGGAATTTGCTCAAGCCCCAGCCCTGAAGCACCATGTCAAGCTTCACCGGGTCCCGCCTGGCACCTTCTCGTGCCCAGGGGCCAGCTGCATATTATCTGCAGAAGATTGCAAGGTGCCGCGGCAGCACTTGAGGCAGAGCTATGGAGCAGTTCTGTGTCCTGTTCTTTCCAGGGCTGCCCCTGCTTTTCGGGAGCCAGCAGGCCATGGAGCTGCACTGGCAGGCCCACTGCCCTTTCCGCTGCAGCTTCCTGGGCTGCAACATCAAACTCTTCTGGCAGCATCAGCCGAGCCATGGGGCAGGGTCATGGGGAGAACAGTCTTGAGCCGCTGCTCGGGGCCTTCCATCCTCGGAGCTGCTGTCAGGTAGGAGGCTGGCGCTGGAGGCCCACATAGCCCCCTCCTGCCGTGTGACCACAGTCAGCCTTCAACAAGAGGTGTTTACTCTCAGTGCTGTGGAATTGAAGATAATGGCTCCGGAGGACAGGACCACCGGGAGGCATGGGAAGGCACCTAGAAACCAGTCAAAATAAGTGGGAAAAGGAGGGAATCTTTGTCTGTGACAGTGAGTGACTTTTGCCTCAGGCTGCATGTGGCCTAATTCTTTCTTTCTTTTTTTAAAGAAGAGCATAGAGTTTACAGGTGAAGTTGACATCTTGACTTTTTTTTTAAAAAAAAAAAACTATTTGTTTATTTGAAAGGCAGAGTTACAGACACATGGAGAGACAGATCTTCCATTCTCTGGTTTATTCCCCCAGTAGCCAAAATGGCCAAGGTTAGGCTAGGCTGAAGTCTTGAGCCAGAAGCTGCTGGGCCACCCACATGGACACATAGGCTGGAGCACTGGGGCCATCTTCTGCTGCTTTCGCAAGCTGTAAGCAGGAAGCTGGGTCAGAAGGGGACAGCCGGATCTCCAATGGGCAGTCATATGGAAGGCCAGCATCACAGGCAGCAGCTTAACGTGCTAAGCCACAGTGTTGACCTCTGATTGATTTCTTCCTGAGGGCAAATGCAAAACTGGGAACTGGTGTCATGGCATACCAGGTTAAAATACCACTTGTGACACCAGCATTCCATATCAGGTTTAAAACCCAGCTGTTCTGCTTCCAGTCAAGCTCCCTGTTAATGCACTAGGGAAAGCAGCAGAAGGTGGCTCAAGTACGTGGGCCCCTGTACCCATGTAGGAGACACTGAAAGAGCTCCAAGCTCCTGGCTGCTTCTTGTCTCAGCCCAACCACTGCAGTCATTTAGGGAATGAAGCAGGAGATGAAAGATCTCTGTCTCTCCATCTCTCTGTGTAACTCCACCTTTCGAATAAACAAATCTTTTGAGAAAACACACACACACACAAACACTCATTCGTAGCCATAGCCAATGGCAGAGTGCCTGTTGACTGTTTTAGAGTGCATGGGTCTGGGAGGTTGAGCAGTCACTGGGTCTGTCTGAAAAAGAAACCTTCCAGGAGTTGGTGTTGCTTTACTGATTCTTAACTCTTTGTTCTCAGGAAGGATGGATGGATAGGTGGGTGGTGGATGAATAGATACATAGATAGTAGATGGAAGAGGTCCCGGCATGCTAGCTTAGTGGCCAAAGTCTTCGCCTTGCACATGCCAGAATCCCATATGGATGCCAGTTCATATCCTGGCTGCTCAACTTCCTCTCCGGCTCCCTGCCTGGGAAAGCAGTAGAGGACGGCCCAAAGCCTTGGGATCCTGCACCCATGTGGGAGACCTGGAAGAAGCTCCTGGTTTCGGATTGGCTCAGCTCCAACCATTGCAGCCACTTGGGGAGTGAACCAGTGGATGGAAGATCTTTTTGTCTCTCCTTCTGTCTGTATCTGACTTTCCAATAGGAATAAGTAAAATCTTACAAAAAAAAAAAAAGATGGAAGAAGAGAGGGGAATAAAGGAAAGGTATAGAACAGGAGAAAGTAGATGCCAGGAGAGCGCAGATCCTGACGAGAACTGGCCTTACTAAGCTTTCTGTCATCCAGTTCCTGGAGAGAAGATCTTTTTTCTGGGAGTTAGATGCCTTGTCTACCCCTTCTCTGCCTCTCAGCCCCAACCCTTGCATCTTATAGCTCTTCCCTCCCTTCCAGGGACCCGAGGTTGGTGCTGTTTATCTCCATCATGAGTGGGAGTAGATTTGTTTACTTAAAACTAAGAGTCCTTCTGTTGAGAGTGGAGGAGATTCTTGCAGCTAGGAAGCGGGGAAGTATAAGCAGTCAGTGCTGTCATGGGTTCCTGGAGTGTAGACCTCACTCCTCACTGAAATTTCTGTGTCTCCAGCTCCCACACTACTTCCAGGACAGGAAGAACCTTCCGAGGCAACAGGTGTAGCCTTGCCGGGCCAAGAGGAAAAAGAGGAGAGTGGCTCCCTGAAGGACTCCCAGCAAGCCCTGAATAAAGTGCAGGTGGCTCAGCAGGTAGAAGGTAATGGCGTTGTTCGGCTTGATTCTTTCTCTGACAGGGAGGAACCTGGTAGGGAGGCTGTGGAGCTTGGTTTTCTGGTTTCCAGGCCCTCCCACCCTGTCCATTCCTCCTTAACTCAGAAGTCAAGGTCTAGTGGGAAATAACTTTATGCTCAGCAGCTAAACAGCAGCACAAGGCAAGGGTGCATAGAGTTTGCTCTTGTACAGAGGCTGGTGCTCATAGAATAAAGATGCCAGGGCTCCAAATGATCACTAGCCTGTTCTGTCTAGCATTGAACACCCTAAGATTTTTTTTCCTGACACTCTTGGTTTCCAGTTTTCAAACTTAATGAAACATCAGAAGCATCCTACAGAGATTGTGTGTGTGTGTGTGTGTGCGTGTGTGTGTGTGTGTGTGTTTATAGGAAAAACAGATTGCATCTCTTGCCAACTCCATATCCAGAACCCAGGGAGCCAGTGTTGGAAAGTAAGGGTGCTTGGCTTTCACTTCTGCTCCCTCCTTTGGGCTGCTTTGCTTCACAGTGACCTTGCTAGTCCTTCTGCCTGTCTCCATAGAACAAGGTTCAAGGGAGCAAGAATGTTCCATTCAGATGGTTCAGATGGTTCTTTTGAGCATCACTTATGCAATGGCTCAGCAATGGTGGACAGCTGGTTAAAGCACTTCAACCAGACCGCCACCACAAGAGCTGAGAAGCCCCTTATTTTTATTTATTTATTTTTAAAGATTTATTTATTTTTATTGGAAAGAGATTTACAAAGAGAAGGAGAGACAGAAAGATCTTCCATCCACTGGCTCACTCCCCCAAGTGGCTGCAATGCCTGGGGCTGAGCCGATCCAAAGCCAGGTGCTAGGAGTTTCCTCTGGGTCTCCCACATGGTTGCAGGGTCCCAAGGACCTGGGCCATCTTCTACTGCTTTTCCAGGCCACAAGCAGGGAGCTGGATAGAAAGTGGAGCAGCCTTGACATAAACCAGTGCCCATATATTATCGCAGCATTTGGAGATGGAGAATTAGCCAAATGAGCCGTTAATACTGGAGTCTCGTCTCTTTGAGACTACAGTGTTTGAGACCCTATTGTTTGGTTTTGTGGAGAGAAAGGCCACACAATGTTTATGCCTGGGCATGTTGGCTTTGATGGTGGGAGAGGGTTCTTCTGCCAAGTGACCCGCCCCTGACCTGTTGAAGAGTCTGTCTCCCTCCTTCTCTGCTTTCCTCCCACAGGTGATGCGGTTCCTTGCCCTGAGGCTCTCTTCAAGACCCACATGTGTCCAGAGTGCAAGCGCTGCTTTAAGAAGCGCACGCACCTGGTGGAACACCTGCACCTCCACTTCCCCGACCCCAGCCTGCAGTGCCCCAACTGTCAGAAGTTCTTCACCAGCAAGAGCAAGCTCAAGACCCACCTGCTGCGGGAGCTGGGCGAGAAGGCCCACCGCTGCCCGCTGTGCCACTACAGTGCAGTGGAGAGGAATGCGCTCAACCGCCACATGGCCAGCATGCATGAGGATATCTCCAACTTCTACTCCGACACCTATGCCTGCCCTGTGTGCCGGGAGGAATTCCGCCTCAGCCAGGCCCTCAAGGAGCACCTCAAGAGGCATACGGCGGCCGAGCCACCACCCCTCCGCTGCTTCCAGGGAGACTGTGGCTACACCAGCCCCGATCGCAAGGCTTTCGTCAAGCACCTGAAGGAGAGCCACGGGCTGCGGGCTGTGGAGTGCCGCCACCACGCATGCCCCCTGCTCTTTGCCACAACAGAGGCCATGGAGGCCCACCACAAGAGCCACTTCGCCTTCCACTGCCCCCACTGCGACTTTGCCTGCTCCAACAAGCACGTGTTCCGCAAGCACAAGAAGCAGGGTCACCCTGGCAGTGAAGAGCTGCGCTGCACCTTCTGCCCTTTTGCCACCTTCAACCCAGTGGCCTACCAGGACCACGTGGGCAAGATGCATGCACATGAGAAGATCCACCAGTGCCCCGAGTGCAGCTTCGCCACTGCCCACAAGAGGGTGCTCATCCGCCACATGCTGCTGCACACCGGTGAGGTGGTCAGGGTAGCAGCCGCGGGAGCAGGAGCGCCTTGGGGGGAACCTTGCAGGCTTTGTCCCATTTGCCTGGGGATTCCTAAACACAGATCAGGCATTTCACATTTACAAAGCAGCTGGGGCTTGAGAATCATTCACCTAGTCAAGCGGCAGAGCTGAGGGCTGAACCCTTATCCTGTGCTTCCTCACCCCTCGCCAGATGTTGGGGACCACCCCTATCCTTTTTTTTTTTTTTTCCTTATCTTTATTGGACCTAAACTGTTGAGGTGAGGAAACCCAGGCTAGAGCAGGTAACTTTAATTAAAAAAATAAATTTTTGTTTATTTGTTAAGATTTACTGTTATCAGGCCCAGAGCGGTGACCTAGCTGCTAAAGTCCTTGCCTTGAATGTACTGGAATCCCATATGGGCGCTGGTTCTAGTCCTGGCAGCTCTGCTTCCCATCCAACTCTGCCCGTGGCTGGGAAAGCAGTCGAGGATGGCCCAAAGCCTTGGGACCCTCACCCACATAAAGCTCCTGGCTCCTGGCTTCAGATGGGCTTAGCTCTGGCTATTGCAGCCACTTGGGGAGTGAGTCAGTGGATGGAAGATCTTCCTCTCTGTATATCTGACTTTGCAATAATAATAATAACAATAATAATAAAAAGATTTATTGTTTACACTTGAAAGGCAGAGTTACAGAGAGAAAGAGAAGAGACAGAGAGAGATCTTCGATCCACTGGTTCACTTCCCAAAATGTTGCAATGCCAGAGCTGGGCTGATCTGAAGCCAGAAGCCATGACCGTCTGAGTCTCCAGGGGCCCAAGGATTTGAGCCATTCTCTACTGCTTTCCCAGGGCATACAGGGAACTGGGTCAGAAGTGAAGCAGTCCAGACTCAAACTGGCACCCATAATAGGATACCAGTGCTGCAGGCAGATTAGTCTGATATTCCACCAGGTCGGTCCCTAGATAACCTTTGGCAATTCAAGTGTTGGGGTGTGTTGTAAAACAAAGAAGGCAGGGAAACTGATCCAGCCAGATATATTATGGCCCTCGCTAGCTTGGGCATCCGTGTCACAGAGATGGGGTAACTTGGCAGTGACATGGACATTGTACATGTTTCAGCTCAAAATCCTTTTGTCTGTTTTTATTTTCAAAGGCATAGCAACAGGGAGAAACTGCTACTTTCCATTGCCTCATTCCCCAGGTGTCCACACAGCTGGGACCAGGCCAGGCCAAAGCCAGGAGCTCCATCCAGGCTAGCAGGACTCCACTACTTGAGCCCTTTCACCCACCACCTCCCAAGGTGTGCATGAGCAGGAAGTTGGAATTGAAAGTGAAGCTAGGACTCAAACCCAAGAATTCACATATGGGACACAGACCTCCAAATGAAAGCTTATACTGTATCTGACATCTAATTGAATAATGACAGCTTGCACTGCCCCTGCCATCTAGTTGGACATTAGCATTCCTGATGCTTTAGGTGACAGCCAGGGAGGTTCCCTGCTCCACTACCATCCCATTTGTAATTGTCATGTAAGTGCCAGTGGATTGCTGGAACATGAGCACATTTTTGTCCAAGACTTTAGGCAGCTTGAGACAAAGTCATTCTTGTTGCCATTGAATGGTTCATTTGGATGTCATATTTCTGGGGCCTCTCCCAAAACCATGCATCTGTATGGTGCTTAATAGTGTACAGAACTCTGTCATGTATATTATACCATTCATCTCTAATAGGAATCTTATAAGGAAGACAGAGAGAGAAAAGAGGCTTTGGGAAATTAAACTCGGATCTGCTTTAAGATCACATAGCTAGGGGCCAGCATTTTGACACAACAGATTAAGCCAGTGACTGAGACACCAGCATCCCTTATGGGCACCAGTTTGATCCAGTTCCTTGCTGACACGCCTGGGAAAGTAGCAGAGATGGCACAAGTGCTGGGGCCCCTGCACGCTTGCAGGAGACCTGCAGAGTTTCATGCCTGCCTCATTTTGGTTTGGCCCAGCACCAGCTGTTTATAACCGTTTACAGAGTGAACCAAGGGTGGAAGAGCTCTATATCTCCTCTCTGTAACTCTCTTTCAAAAAAATTTTTCTTAATAAGGATCACATTACTAGGTATCAGATCCAGACCACAGCATTGCTTTCCTTTCACCACAGGGAACAGATGGGTCAGCAGAGATAATGGGGAGCGGTCCTGAAGGGACATGTGTCCCAAACTCTTAGTGTCAGGTCCCAGACAATGGATGACATGCACAGGTCAGCCACAGGGTGACTCTTCCACCAGCTCTGTGCAGACAGATTTTATTGTTGCCCTCTTAATAGGTGTGTGTGTGTGTGTAGGTATATAAAATATGGCTCTTCTTTTTTTTTTTTTTTTTTTTTTTTTTTTTTCGGCCAACACGATGGCCTTGCAGCTGAAATCCTTGCCTTGAACTTACCAGGCACTTGCTCTAGTACCGGCAGCCCCACTTCCTATCCAGCTCCCTGCTTGTGACCTAGGAAAGCAGTTGAGGAAGGCCCAAAGCCTTGGGACCCTGCACCTGCGTGAGAGACCCAGAAGAGGTTTCAGGCTCCTGGCTTCAAATGGGCTCAGCTCCAGCCACTGCGGCCGCTTGAGGAGTGATCCACCAGATGGAAGATCTTCCTCTCTCTCCTCCTCCTCTCTGTATATCTGCCTTTTCAATAAAGATAAATAAATCTTTCAAAAAAAATTTTTTTTAATTTATTTATTGGAAAGGCAGTTATACAGAGAGGAGAGAGATGGTTTACTCTCCAAATGGCTGCAGTGGCCGGAGCTGAGCTGTTCCAAAGTCAGGGCCGAGGAGCTTCTTTCAGGTCACCCACGTGGGTGCAGAGTCCCAAGACCTTGGACCAAACTCTACAGCTTTCCCAGGGCTCAAGCAGAGCACTGGAAAGGAAGTAGAGCAGCTTGGACACAAACTGCTGCCATTTAGAATCCCAGCCTATACAAGGTGAGCATTTAGCCACTAGGCTGTTGCGCTGGGCCTAACAGTTCTTTTGTTTATTTATTTGTTTGTTTTATACAGAGAGGAGGAGAGACAGATCTTCTGTACATTGACTCACTCACCAAGTAGCCACAACGGCTAGAGCTGAGCCTATCTGAAGCCAGGAGCCTGGAACTCTTACAGGTCTCCCATGTGGGTGCAAGGTCCCAAGTCTTTGGGCCATCCTCGACTGCTTTCCCAGGCCACGGCAGGAAGCTGGATGGGAAGCAAGGCTGCCAGGACTAGAACCAGCGTCCATATGGGATTCCAGCACATTCAAGGCAAGGAGGACTTTAGCCACTAGGTTACCGTGCTGGGGCCCCCCTTTTTTTTAAGATCTATTTATTTTTATTGCAAAGGCAGATTTGCAGATATGAGAGACAGAGAGAACAGAAAGAAAGTTCTTCTGTCCTCTGGTTTCCCTCCTCCTCCCCAAGTGACCACAATGGCCGGAGCTGAGCCGATTCAAAGCCAGGATCCAGGAGCCTCTTCTGTTCTCACACATGGATACAGGTTCCCAAGGCTCTGGGTCATCTTCTACTGCTTTCCTAGGCCACAAGCAGGGAGCCAAAGGGAAGTGGATCAGCCAGGACATGAGTCGGCATCCATATGAGATCCCGGCGCTAGCAAGGCAAGGACTTGGGCACTGAGACATTGTGCCTCAACCCTTAGCACCTCCATTCATAAAGCACTCAGAAAGGTGCCTGGCATACAGTGAGTACTATACTTATATTGGGATTAACTGGCAATAGTTTTATTCTGCATAGAACCCAGTCAGAGGTATTTGTTTTATTTGAAAGGCAGAGTGACAGAGAAACAGAGCAAGCTCTTCTCTCTGCTAGCTCATTCCCCAAATAGCTGCAACAGCCTGAACTAAGCCAGCCTACAGCCAGGAGCCAGGAACTCTATCCTGGTCTCCCACCTGGGTGGCTGGGGGTGGTGGCCTTGGCCGTGATGGACTGCCTTCCCAGGTGCATCAGAAGCTGGATTGGAAGAAAAATAGGCAGGACTCAAACCTGCATTCCATTGTGGACTTCAGTGACTTCAGACAGTGGAGCACAGTCTACTGTTCCCGAGTCCCAATTTTTAAGCGGCATTCTGATGCCTGATAGAAACTGGAAGGGAGCCCAGTGAGATGGCTTAGTGGTTAAAGTCCTTGCCTTGCACGCGCCGGGATCCCATATGGACACCAGTTCTAATCCCGGCAACTCCGCTTCCCATTCAGCTCCCTGCTTGTGGCCTGGGAAAGCAGGAGAGGACGGCCCAAAGCTTTGGGACCCTGCACCCACGTGGGAGACCCGGAAGAGCTCCTGGTTCCTGGCTTCGGATGGGCTCAGCTCCAGCCGTTGCAGCCACTTGGGAAGTGAACCATCAGACAGAAGATCTTCCTCTCTGTCTCTCCTCTTTTCTGTATATCTTCCTTTCCGATAAAAATAAATAAATCTTTTTTTAAAAAAAAAAAGAACAGAAACTAGAAGGGATTGTGGCAAAGGGAATAGTTGGCTGTAAGTGCCAACAAGCTGAGTGACAAAGTAAGAGCAAACTAAAGGGCTGGTATGCAAATGCTCCATCTCTCCACTTCCCACCTCTGCTATGGTATTGGAGCCAAGGGAGTGCTTGTGTGGGAGGGCTGTGGGATGGCCTGGAGGCTGAACTGCTCCACCTCCCAGCCACCTGTGAGGCCGGTGCTCCCACCCGCCTCAGGGCATGCTTGCCCAAGGGATGGTCTGGCCACTCTTCTAACCTGGCTTCTCTTCCCACTTCATGCCACCTCCCCCCCCAGGCGAGAAACCCCATAAGTGTGAGCTGTGTGACTTCACCTGCCGTGACGTGAGCTACCTGTCCAAGCACATGCTGACCCACTCCAACACCAAGGACTATATGTGCACCGAGTGTGGCTACGTCACCAAGTGGAAGCACTACCTCAGTGTGCACATGCGCAAGCATGCAGGCGACCTCAGGTACGGGCACACGTGGGCACCTCATGCTGAGCAGGCATCCTCCTGGACTTACCTGCTGGAACTACTGCTTTCTTGAGTCGTCTTCCCCGACACCCTTATGTGCTCCTCCACCTCAGCCCCGCTGCCTTGGCTGGATGCTGACTGTCACTTGAATTCTCAGAGTCCAGTCCCCAGAAAGTGCATTAGGCACCACACTTAGGCCCCCAGCCACAGCCACTTGCACATCCAGGCCGTCCTCTGGCCTGTGAGCATAGCTCACTGTCTGGCTTCTCGGGCCTGCAAGGGGAGAATAGGATGGAAACATGATGGAAGTGTACCCTGTGGGTCTGGAGTCCTATCAGTGCCTTACACATCCACACGGTGAGGCATCCTGTTCTCGTTTAGGAAAGAGGCAGAGGCTGAGCAGACCTTGACACTTGGCAGCCTCTGCCCCTCACCAACTCAGCCCCAGGCAGGTCACCAACTCAGCCCCAGGCAGGTCATCAACTCTGCCTTGGTCTCCTTGTTTGTAAAATAGCTGCCGACCTCCCAGAGGAGTAGTGAGGAGGACTGAACTAAAGCACGCATGTGTGATAGTGAGTGGAGAGCCCCAGCCCTAGAGAGTATGTGTGGGGTGACTGTTAGCTACTGGGCTTGATTGATCGCAGTGACGTCCCTTTCTCCCCACCTACCCCGTCCTCAACAGGTATCAATGCAACCAGTGCTCTTACCGCTGCCACCGAGCGGACCAGCTCAGCAGCCACAAGCTGCGGCACCAGGGTAAGTCCCTGATGTGTGAGGTGTGTGCCTTCGCCTGCAAGCGCAAGTACGAGCTGCAGAAGCACATGGCTTCCCAGCACCACCCAGGCCCGCCAGCCCCGCTCTACCCGTGCCGCTACTGCAGCTACCAGAGCCGCCACAAGCAGGCGCTGCTGAGCCACGAGAACTGCAAGCACACCCGCCTGCGGGAGTTTCGCTGCGCCCTCTGCGACTACCGTACTTTCAGCAACACCACCCTCTTCTTCCACAAGCGCAAAGCCCACGGCTACGTGCCAGGGGATCAAGTCTGGCAGCTCCGTTACGCCAGCCAAGAGCCAGAGGGAGCCAAGCAATGCCCGACACCCCCGCCAGACTCGCAACCTTCGAGCCAGCACTCGGCCCAGCCTGAGGGGCTAGGCCTCCAGCCAGGGGCTGGAGCCAACCCCAGTTTGAACCAGGCTCTGCCAGAGACCAATGAGGAACACAACACCAGGAGACAAGACGAGGCTCCCCATCAGGACGACTTGGTGGACAGCCTCAGCCCTGCCGAGGTAGAGGAGGGCGGCTGCACCCTGCACCTGGAGGCCCTGACTGTAGAGCTGGGCCCTGTGGCCATGCGCCCTCTGGAGGAGGTGACTGAAACAGCCCCAGGCCAGTTAAGATCCCTAGATGCTTCTGAGCCACTGACAATGGGAGAGCCAGAGCTGCCCAGCTTTGAAGGCGTTGGCGCTTCTGGCTTGGCTGCCGAGGAACGACCTGTTCTGGAGAAGGCAAGCCCTGAACCCCCAAGAAACCCTCCGTCCCCAGGGGAAGCTCCTCCTAGCTGGACAGAAAGCTACAAGGCAAGTGTGCCCACTGAGCCAGCAACCTCAGCCCAGCTGCCCGAGAGTGAGGCGGTGCTCAAAGCTCTCCGGAGGCAGGACAAGGAGCAAGCAGAGGCGCTGGTGCTGGAGGGGCGGGTGCAGATGGTGGTGATCCAGGGAGAGGGCCCAGCCTTCCGCTGCCCACACTGCCCGTTCATCACTCGCCGCGAGAAGGCCCTGGCCCTGCACTCCAGGACCGGCTGCCAGGGCCGCCGGGAGGCCCTGCTGTGTCCTCAGTGTGGGGCCAGCTTTAAGCAGCAGCGTGGCCTCACCACACACCTGCTGAAGAAGTGCCCAGTTCTGATCAAGAAACACAAGGCCGTGCCTACGTCAGACTGTCCCAGCCCTGGGCCCACCACGCTCCCAGGCCCACAGGCATCTGAGGACACTCAAGTGGAGAAGCTTGGCCCCACGGCCTTGGAGGTGGAACACCTGCTTCTGCAAGACACCTCTCCCAATCCTCCCCAAGAAACACTGGAAGATCTGGCCCCTCCCTCAGGATCCCCAGGGCTTCCTGCAGGCAAGCCTTCCTCCCCCGAAGTCCCTGACAAGTTCTACTTCCAGCAGGGCAAGTTTCACTGCACCTCATGCACCTTCCTCTGCTCCAGGCTCTCCTCCATCAGCTCTCATGTGGCTGAGGGCTGCCGCGGAGGCCGTGGCGGGAGTGGAAAACGGGGGCTGGCACAGGTGGCCCAGCCTGCAGTGTCTCCTGTGAGCAACGGGGACTCTGCTCCCCTGCCCACCAGCAGCTCGGAGCCTGGCCCTGGGGATGGGGACACAGCTGTGACTCCAAAACAAAAGAGGTCCCGTTTCTCCTGCCCCACATGTCCCTTTAGCTGCCGACAAGAACGAGCCCTGAGAACTCACCAAACCCGGGGCTGTCCCCTCGACAAATCCAGAGAGCTGCACTGCAGCCTCTGCCCCTTCACTGCTGCCGCCGCCGGCGCCCTACGGCTCCACCAGAAGCGGAAACACCCATTGGCAGCTCCAGCCCATGGGCCCCGGCCCCCTCTGCAGTGTGCAGACTGCGGCTTCACGTGCAAGCAGAGCCGCTGCCTGCAGCAGCACCGGCGCCTCAAGCACGAGGGTGTGAAGCCACATCAGTGTCCCTTCTGTGACTTCTCCACCACCCGGCGGTACCGCTTAGAGGCGCACCAGTCCCGACACACAGGTGTCGGCCGCATCCCCTGCAGTTCCTGTCCCCAGACCTTCGGCACCAACTCCAAGCTCCGCTTGCACCAGCTCAGGGTCCATGACAAGACACCCACCCACTTCTGTCCACTCTGTGACTACAGTGGCTACCTCCGCCACGACATCACCCGCCATGTCAATAGCTGCCACCAGGGCACTCCCGCCTTTGCCTGCTCCCAATGTGAGGCCCAGTTCAGCTCAGAGACAGCGCTAAAGCAGCATGCCCTGCGCCGGCACCCAGAGCCTACCCACCCTGCCCCCGGGTCTCCCGCTGAGGCCACTGAGGGGCCCCTGCACTGCTCTCGCTGTGGGCTACTGTGCCCCAGCCCTGCCAGCCTGCGGGGACACACACGGAAGCAGCACCCCCAGCTCCAATGTGGGGCCTGCCAGGAGGTCTTCTCCAGCCGGCCGGCCCTAGAGGAGCACCGGAAGCAGCAGCACTTTAGCCACCGCTGCCAGCTCTGCAACTTTGCTGCCCGTGAGCGGGCGGGCCTGGTAAAGCACTACCTGGAACAGCATGAGGAGACCTCAGAGGGCAGCGGGGACACCGGCCAGCCCCCTCTGCGCTGTCCCTTTTGTGACTTCACATGCCGCCATCAGCTGGTATTAGACCACCATGTGAAAGGGCATGGGGGCACACGGCTCTACAAGTGCACTGACTGTGCTTACAGCACCAAAAACCGGCAGAAGATCACCTGGCACAGCCGCATCCACACAGGGGAGAAGCCTTACCACTGTCACCTCTGCTCCTATGCCTGTGCCGACCCCTCCCGCCTCAAGGTAAGCTCAGGCTGGGCTACAGAGAACGACAGGGGTGCGGGCCTCGAGGCAAGCTACCCCATTTTTCTCTCATCTTGACTTCCAAGATAGCTTTGGGCAACTTCCTGATTTCTCCAAGGCCGAGCTACCTCACCCCGTACAAAGGATTGTTATACAATTCCATATATGTACTTGCCATGTAATAAGGTTTATAATAAGGTTTATAGCACTACACCGGCATTGTGGTATAGCAGGTAGAGCTACCACCTACAATTCTAGCATCCCATATGGGTACTGGTTCATATCCTGGCTACTCCACTTCCAAATCCAGCTTGCTGCTGATGGCCTGGGAGAGCAGCGGCATGTAGTCCAAGTGCTAGGGCCCTTGCACCCACATGGGAGACCCCAATGAAGCTCCTGGCTCCCCCAAATGGCCACAAGAGCCAGGGCTAGACCAGACCAAAGCTGGACCCGGGAACTTCATCCCCTCTCCCACACAGGCAACCGAAGCCCAAATACCTGGAAAATCTGCTGCCTTCCCAGGTGCATTAGCAGGCATCTGGATCTGAAGCAGAGCAGCCAGGACTTGAACTGGCACTGACATGGGAGGCCAGTGTCACACGCTGAAGGATTCACCTGCTATGTGACAACAGCCACCCCAAGATGTGGACACTTTTACCATTCCCCATTGTCATAGTAAATGGAGAAGTCCGTGCTTTGTTATACATGTACACAGCAAGTGGCATTGCCAAGCTAGTCAGGACAGACATAAGGTGAGATCAGATGAGTTAGGTTGGTGTCCCAGGGACCAGCTGGGCAGGCCTGGTTGGTGAGGGAGCATGGAATAGACCCCAACTTGCCCATGCAGTGAGTGTTAAGGGGTGCCTGCTCTCTGCCCACTGCGCTTCCCTCTTTCAGTACCACATGAGAATCCACAAGGAGGAACGCAAGTACCTGTGCCCTGAGTGTGGCTACAAGTGCAAGTGGGTCAACCAGCTCAAGTACCACATGACCAAGCACACGGGTGAGTGCTCGGCTTTGGCAGGCTGCATTGAGGTGGAGGATGCTCTGGGGACAATGGGCAGACCAGAGGTGGGAGGGGTGCTGATTGGAAGGGGGTGGCCTAAGGGCCTGCACATGGGTACTTAGCGGAAGCTGCCCCAGGGGGGATTATGGCACAAGGTCACTAGCCAGCACTGAGACCCTCAACCTTGCCGGCAGGTCACCTGGTTCCTACACAGACAGGGTGGAGCTGGGATGGGTGAGAAGGAGTGAGTGGAGTTGCTCTCTTCAGAGCATCCTTTCACCCTCCTGGGTGTGGCTGCCACCCACTGCCTGCAACCTCAGCCAGGGGTCCCTGGTCCTGCACCTGGGACTGTCACATGTGGAGAACTGATCTGATGCACTTCAGGGCCCTCTGCTTCTCTGAATGCTGCTTCGTTTGCTTCCACTTCTTCCCTGTAAGCATTTTCTTTTACTTTGTGAGTTAAACAAGCAGTTGTGTTTGAATGGATTCTCAAATCCCTGAGTACCCCATAGCCAAAAGAAGGTAAGAATTTCCTGTTTGGAAACCTTGCAATACTTGGATATTCACCAGGGGTGACTAATTGGTGACAGTACCCAGTGAGCTGGGAGAGAGGTGCCAACATGTCAGATAGGACCGGAACGTTCCAGAGGCGCTTGTCAGTCAGCTTGCTTCCTGCCTTATGTGTAGCCTGGGATCCCAATGACTCTAATGGCCCACTGGACCGCATTCTAGCCCCTTCCATGGTGGTTTGTTCTCTGTCCTGTAGGCCTGAAGCCATACCAGTGCCCTGAGTGTGACTACTGCACCAACCGGGCTGATGCACTGCGCGTGCACCGAGAGACACGGCACCGCGAGGCTCGGGCCTTCATGTGTGAGCAGTGTGGCAAAGCGTTCAAGACTCGTTTCCTGCTGCGGACCCACCTCCGCAAGCACAGCGAAGCCAAGCCCTACGTGTGCAACGTGTGCCGCCGAGCTTTCCGCTGGGCCGCTGGCCTGCGCCACCACGCCCTCACCCACACTGACCGCTACCCCTTCTTCTGTCTCCTCTGCAGCTACAAGGCCAAGCAGAAATTCCAGGTGGTCAAGCACGTACGCAGGCACCACCCTGACCAGGCTGACCCAAACCAGGGTGTGGGCAAGGACCCTACGACCCCCACAGTGCACCTGCAGGACATGAAACTGGAGGAGCCCCAACCACATGCTCCTGCCGCCCTGCCCACTGGGCCCGAGGGCTGAGTCGGCCCTCCCTCCTGGAGGACTGTGACCTGAGCTGTGCAGACAGAAGTCGAAACTGGCCTGGGGTACTCGGGGCTCTTGAGGGACTGGCTTTGGGGTGTCGAAATGACTGAGAGTCTGGCTGTGATACACTGAAATTAACAGCTATGTGAAAGGTCAACCCAGGCCCCCACAGGGATGTCTTGCTGAGGCCCACTGTGTGGTCAGCCTGGAGTGGCCAGCATCTCTCCACCAAAGGTCCTAACAATAAGATCTTGCTTTCATTCACCCTCTCTTTCCTTCTTACTGGATCAAGTCCTGTTTTCTCGCAGTGGCTTCCAAGCCGTTGGAGCTGCCTGCATGCACCACTGTGCCCAGGGTGCTGTGAAGTTGGTCAGGTAATGATCGTCCCCAGCTCACAGCTTAGCCAGATCCCTGGGTCAGCCTCTCCAGGCTCTCAGCCCAGGGTAGACCTCTGCCCCCACTCTTTCTTCTCCCAGCCCCACCCAGTGGTTGATGCTGAAACACACCCAGGTCAGCTTCGCTCTGCCCTTGAACCTGTCCCAGCCCTTGCCTTGCTCTCTACTCCGAGCGCCTTTGTCTATCTGCAGAGCGGGGCATTGCCCCCCACAAAGTCTCATTCTGCATCAGTCCATGGCCAAGCTTGGCCACAGCACCAGGGACACAGTAAATGGTGGATGCCCATGGCAGGCAGTCTCTAGGCAAGGATTCCATGAGTGCCTCGCTGTGTCATTCCTGGAATGCTCCAGGAAAGTTAAATAGGGTGCTCCTGATCATTGTGCGAGACCAGCAGACACAAACCACAACTCTTCCAGGCCGACTAGGACCACGTGACACTGGCTCCTCTTTCACTCCTTAGAAGCCACAGAGCAGTCCCTATAATGTAGCAGGTGCAGGAGACACTCCAGAAACCTCTTTCTCCCCATCTCTCCACCCTTCTTGCCCAAGAATGACAGACTATATATTCCATGCCAGAGAATCTCTGTTCGTTCCAGGGGAGCTAAGGAGGCATCTTCCTGTGGGGACATTCTCTTGAGAGTCACAGCATAGTCCTGGGCTGGGGGTTCCTCAGCCTTTGTGTGCGAACTCTGGAGCCTTGATCTGTCTTGCCTTTGATGCCAAGCTCTGAGAAGGTTGGCTGGGGGGACAGTGGGTCTCTCGGCTTCTCTGCTGCAGGGCCCTCTCTGACTTGCTAGCTGCAGTCTGACTTTGCACCGAATACTTGCCGTAGATCTGGGTGTGGGTCTGAGCCTATGGCAAGAGGAAGGAGGGAATTAGGGTAGAGCACGCAGAAAGGGGAGAGGCCAAAGGCTTGTAAAAACAAGGGAAGGGAAAAGCAAGATGGTGAAACATGGCATCCTAGATTTGCTTGTTAGGAAGGACAAGGGTGTTCATCGCCTCTCTTTAGTCTCACGAGCTTCCTTGCAGGTCTGGGTCACCACCTAAAGCTAGTGCACCCACCCTGGCCACGAAGTAGCCCGCTCAGGATTCCAGGTCTTCCCGGATACAGATATACACAAAGATGGAAGCTGGGCGAATACTAGTGCCGTCCTTGGAGAGCAGGTGGATGTGGCGGTAGCCTGGAGAGGGACAGGGGACAGCAGTAGGAAGGTAGCCAGAGCCTAGGTACTGACCAGGGCACCGAGGGCTGGCTCACCTTGCTGCATACAGCTCCAAGGTAGGGTGTACTGACCAATAAAGTCATGCCGGGATTTCCAGTTGTAATCCTTGACCACAAAACGCACCATGGCAAGTTCAGGCACCAGGATCCTGAAGCACAGCGTCTGCCCCCAATACGGATTGAAACCTGAAGAGGGGGCAGGAGGGAACGTGTGACCAGAACCCTCCTGTCTTTAGGCCCATGCCGGGTTGCCTTCCTCCTGTTTCTAGTCAATTTAGGTAGCAACTAGTAGTTTATAGGTAAGTAAGCTGGGGCTCAGAATGGCAAGCATTGGCCTTCCTGCAAGCAGGAAGCTAGAGCTCTGTCCAGTTCCCTACTGCCTACCATGGGGACAGAGACCATGCCCACTGGAGAGGTCAGAAGGCCACAGTGGGTGTGTTCTCACCAGTTCCTGGGCACTGCCAGCCTCTCACCATTGTTCTCCACATAGTTGGTCTCCTGCCGGGTTGTGTCGGGCCGGACGCCAAAGATCTCCACTTTGACAAATGGATCCACAATGGACTTCTCTTTGGTCTCATTCACTTTGGGGAGTTTTTGACCACTAATCACCTGCAAGCAAGGCCCTGGAAGCTCACAAGTCCCTGCCCAGCCCAGCTCCCCCACCCCACCACAACCTAGAAATCACAGGGCTCTGCACTGGGGATTTCAGGTTTGCAAAGCTAATCCTCTGTGGGAAATGTATTTCCTTTGGGTAATTCCATCTGTGATTGCAAACGCATCCAAGTAGAAAGGCAGCAGGGTTTGCAAGCAAGCATGCTGACGGCAGCAGCCTTCCCAAGCACCTACTGTGCACCAGGAGTTGTCAGCATTTCCCTACACAATCCTGGAAGAGCTGTGTTATCCCCTGCTTCGCACGTGAGCCTCCAGAGGAGGCTTGCCCAGCTAAAGCTAGGACGCTGGCTCCAAGGTCTATGCCCTTTAGCAATTAGTGCCTCTCATACAGACCTTTGATTCAGGACCCCCTGGCAAAGCCTTGTCACCTGCCTCTTCCTCCCACTGCTGTCGTCAGTGGCCCAATCTCCTTCCAGGGGTTTCACTTCCTATCCTACCTGGACCAGGAGCATCTGGGCCTTGAAAGGGCTGAGGGGCTTCTCCGGGTGGAAGGAGCTCTGCGGATCACACAGGAACTGGGGCTTTAGCACGTAGCCGCAGGCACCATTCTGCTGGAAGAGCCCGTCACAGATATCCATTTCCAGCCCTGCGGTCTGCATGTTCATAGCCACTGAGGGCCCCGGGAGAAGAGAAGAGAGACACTAGTCCTGAAGGCCTTCTAGCCCCATTTTTTGGGAACTGAAGAAGGCAGGGACTCAGGGCTGGCATCGTGGTGCAACAGATCAAGCACCACTTGCAACCCAGGCTTCCCATACTGCAGTGGTGGCAGCCCTGCCTCTGCTCCGGCTCCCTACTTCTGTGTCTGCAAAGGGAGGGTAGATGGCCCAAGTGCTTGGGCTCTTGCCCCTCAAATGAGAGATCCGGGTGAAATTCCTGGCTTTGGCCTGGCCAAGCCTTGCCTGCTGTGGCCACTTGGGGAGATTGACAAGATTTTCTTTCTGTGTATAGCTCCCTCCTCTGTCACTTTTGCTTTCAAGTAAGTAAATATAAAATCATAATAGTCAAAGAAGACAGGTGCCAAGTGGAAGCATGTCTCAGGGACCACCCTGCATAGAGCATCTTTCTCAGCCCAGCATTTAGGGTATGGATTCCCCTGGTGCTTCTCCCAACCCATGCCCCGAGTGTGCTGCCCCCTCACCCATCTGACAGCCAGCATTCCAGAGTTCCTGGGGATTATAGTTGGAAGAGTCTGTTCTCAGGCCGCTGGGGTACACCCGGCTTAAATGCGTGGCGTTGTGCTGTACAAACTCATTTCCTGTAAGAGAGATAGGGTTGGAGCCTCCCCCAACCTTCGCCCCCAGGACCCTGTCCAGCCCCTCCTCCCCAACCTCTGAGCTGCTGCAGGAAGTCACAACATGCCCCTCCAGTCCGCCCGTGCTGAGCAGTTTCCTCTGTCTCTTCCGCCCTGAGGAGTTCCTTAGCTCTTCTGTCTCTCTAGCTCCTTGCCGTCTTAGACTTACCTGCCTGCCCATCATACCTAAACCTACCAATCCTACCCTCCCTGCCCTCCCTTTCAATCCTGACCAGCCTCCTTGACCAGGTTCTTGGCCTTGGTCTCCGAGAAGGACGACATCTCGTAGAAGTGGTAGTTCTCCCTTGAGTGCGTGAAGCTGTGGAATGAGACAGACTGCAGGTAGATCACCAGGGCAGAGAGATCCGGACACAGGATGGGCTTGGATCTCTGAAGGAAACAGTGGAAAGGCAGATGGACTTGAACCCTTGGCAGTCTGAAAGGGACAGAGCTAATGCCCAGCCGACCTAAGCCTCTGCCCACAGCCTCCCGCTGTATTCTCCCTCCTGCCTCACCTGGTCACCTGCGCTGACACTGGGAAGGGGCACAGGATGGGTAACAGTCTGGGCCACACTCTGACAACAGATAGGCGGCCAAAACGGTGGACACAGCGCAACCTGGCGGTGGGAGTGGGAATAAAGGCAGTCTGTGTCTACTGCTGGGATCTGTTTCACCTCCCGGCTTGGGGGTTCTATTAGGTCACCCCCTGGGTAGCAGGCTTTCAATTTGTGACTCTTTTTCAATAGAGCAGACAAACCTCATCCTTCCTACTACTCTTCTTTCAAAACAACTGAACAAGAATCAGGTCAAAACGAATTGCGGTAGATAAGGTATGTAAGATAGTCACAGAAGCCACAGCCAGCGACAGTGTGGGTCCCAGCGAGCATCTTTGGATTTGTCTCCTGATTTTCCATTTCCAGTCCTGGATACTGCAGCAGGTTGGACACCACAACCCCAAGGCAGGACCAGCTAAGCTACAAGTCAGTTGGCTGGGTGAGCCAAACAAGTGCACAAGAAAGCCATGTGGGCTTCACGTCAGGATGAGGACGGGAATCACCAGTTCCACCTCTTCTCCCACTCCTGCCCTGCCTGTAAGGAGACCTTCCCTCTACGCCCTTGCACAGCCTTCCCAGACCCTTCACCTCCCATACCTCAAACATCTCTCCCTCCTCTTCCTTTCTCTCTTCTAATTCATCTTTTCCAATAAACTTTCTCTAATTAAATCATTTTTAGTCGAGCTCACTGTCAGTGTTTACATATCCCTACTTCATGTAACAAGGCTACACACACACTCCCACATCAGTTTTTCAAACTGGGACTAAGGAGTATAAAGATGTCTCAGGAGTCAGCTGGGGTGCCCAGGAGAGAGCTAAACAGGAGCTTCAATGAAGAGGATTGTGAATCTACCTATCTTGTTTAGTGCTCAAGTGTCCATGTTTAAAATTACACTTAAAGAAAAGGCTCTCGTGTGCCTGGTGCAATGGCCTAACGGCTAAGCCCTCACCCTGCATTCACTGGGATCCCATATGGGTGCTGGTTCATGTCCTGGCTGCTCCTTCCCATACAGTTCCCTGTTTGTAGCCTAGGAAAGCAATAGAGCATAGCCCAAAATCTTGAGACCCTGCACTCATGTGGGAGACCTAGAAGAATCTCCTGGCTCCTGGCTTCGTATTGGCTCAGCTTCTGGCTGTGGCAGCCACTTAGGGAATGATCCAGCATTCTGTCTCTCCTTTTCTTTATAAATCTAACTTTCCTGTAAAAAATAAATCTTTTCAAAAAAAAAAAAAAAAGAAAGAAAATGCTCTTAAGTCTCTCAAAATTGAAAAATCATGGCAATATAGCTCTATACATGTATAGTAATAATATAATACATAATAATGCCATGTATGTATCCTTTTTTAAATATTTATATATTTTTATTGGAAAGTCAGATTTACAGAGAGAAGAAGAAACAGAGAAAGATCTTCTGTCTGCAGGTTCAGCCCCCAATTGGTTGCAATGGCTGGAGCTGAACCAATCTGAAGCCAGACGGGGAGGGGTGGGGGGATTCCCAGAGCCTATGAAACTGTATCACATAATGCAATGTAATTAATAAAACATATATATATATTTTAAAATCTGAAGCCAGGAGCTTCTTCTGAGTCTCCCACGTGGGTACAGGGTCCCAAGACTTTGGGCCATCGTCTACTGCTTTCCCAGACTACAAGCAGGGAGCTGGATGGGAAGTGGAGCAGCTGGGTATAAATCAGCACCCATATGAGATCCCAGCATATGGAAGGTGAGGACTTTAGCCACTAGGCTACCACACCAGACCTGCAACATATGCATTATTATACCTGTCAAAGGATGGAAGGCCCATCTTGCCCCTGGCCCTCTACCCTGCAGCACTCTAATCTCTATTGGCTTCCAGCCAGGTAGGCTGACCACATAACACACTACACACAGCACGCCCACTCCCAGCCTGACAGGTAGGCCATGTAGCACCTAGCCCATCTACTCTCAGTCTGGCAGGCAGGCCACACTGCACACAGCACACCCATTTGCAGCCTGGTAGGTAGGCCATGCTGCACACTGCACACTCACGCCCGGCCTACCTTCCCCTTCTTGTTCTTTCTGGGATGCAGCTCAGTCTCTGAGTGGTACTTGGGCTCCAGCTCCGCCTCTGTCCCCAGCTCACTCTCTAACTCCTCTTCCTTGTCCTCCATCTCCACCTCCAGTGTTAACTTTTTCCCCTTCACCAGGATTTTCCTTCGAAGCTCCTAGGGAACAAAAGTGAAGGGACCCATCTATCCATCTGCTCTGGGACCCTCTTGGCCATCCTGCAGAAGCCAGTGCTCTCAAAGACAGAGGATGTGTGCAGCAGAGATTTCCCAAGGAAGAGACGTACTGCCTGATAGATGTACCAGGAATAACTGACTGGTAGGAAAGTCAGAGTGAAACAGAGATCTTCCATCTGCTGGTTTGTTCCCCAGATCCTACTCCATGGGATTCCCTTGTTGTTAAATAAAATTAAGACAGCTCTATTCATATGGAAAACAAAATAATGTAAACATTTACCTAATGTTTGGCACACCAAAAATGTCTTTAGGGACCAGACTTGTGATGTGGTTGGTTAAACCTCCTGTGATACTGACATCCACATGAACATTGGTTTCAGTCCCTGCCACTCCACGTGTCGTCCAGCTCCTTGCTAATGCTCCTGGGAAACCAGTGCAAGAGAGCCCCAGTTCTTGGGTCCCCTGCCACCTGTGTGAAGTACATGTATGAGATCTGGATTAAATTCCTAACTCTGGGTTTTGGCTTAGCCCTGCACCAGCTGTTGTAACAAGTTTGGGAGTGAATTAGCAGATGGAACATCTCTTTCTCTCCTTCTCTCTCTGTAACTCTTTCAAATAAATAAATCAATCTTAAAAAAAAAAAAAAGATTCACAGGTAGGGGCAGGCATCTAGTGTGGCACCTTAAGTCACCACATGGGGGCGCCAGCACCCTGTAGCAGAGCTCCTGGATACACGGCTCAGCTCCGTTTCTGGTTCCAGCTTCCTGCTAACACACATCCTGGGATGTAGCATGAGCTGGGAATTAGTGTCCCTGCCACCCATGTGGATAGCTGGATTAAATTTCAGGATCCTGGCTTTGGCCTGGCACAATCAACCCTAGTTGTTGTGGACATTTGAAGAGTGAGACAGCAGGTAGATCTTTCTCTGTGTGTCCCTATCCATGTCTTTGTGCTTCTCAAACAAATCAAAATGTAAGGGCCAGCACTGTGCTATTGAGGGTTGGGCTGCCACCTGCAGCGCCAGCATCACATGTGGGGGTACCAGTTCAATCCCGGTTGCTCTGCTTTGGATCTGGCCACCTGCTGGTGAGCCTGGGAAAGCAGCAGTGGCCAAAGAATTAGGGTCCCTGAACTCATGTGGGAAACCTGGATGGAGCTCCAGGCTTCTGGCTTCAGCCTGGCCCCACTCCAGCCACTGAGGCCACTTGGGACATGAACTAACAAATAAAAGATCTCTCTCTGTATCCCTAAGTCTACCTCTCCAATAAACAAATCTTTAAAAAAAAAAAAAAAAAGAATGAATGAATGAATGAAAGAAAAGAAAGAAAGAAAAGAAAACCCTTTCTTCAGTGCCTGCTACTATGAGTCATCTCACAACTGGAGTTTTGGGGATTCACCCTCTGTTAGTCACAGGTTATTTGACTAATTTGACTCCTTCCCCCAACCCCAGTGGGTAACTTGGCAATTAACTCAGAATTCAAAGTCCTCAACCCAGCAGTCCTGCTCCTAGGAACCTATTTCAAAGAAAAAAACGAATGAACAAAGTGGTGCATACAAGTGAAAAATCACAATCTAAATGTCTGCCAAATGCACCACAAGTAATTCATGGCCCATGACATTTAATGAAACAACACAGAGCTATTAAAAACAACAATTGGATGCGAAGATATCCATGATATATATGCAATGTGAGATAGATAGAAAAGGGACATAGAGGGTAAACACTTAGCCTGTCACGTAAGACACTGGTGGAATTACCCATTCCCTACTTTGGAGTGCCTGGATTGAATACCCGGCTCCGCTCCTGATTCCAGCTTCCTGCTAATGTAGACCCTGGGAAGCAGTGGGTGGGCTCCAGTAACTGGGTTTCTGCTACAGAAACGGGAGACTTGCATTGGGTTTCCAGGTCCTGGATTCAGTCTCACCTAATCTGGGCCATTGTGGGGATTTAGGGAGTGGATGGGACCTCTCTCTCTCCCCTCTTCTTTTTTTCTCTCTATCTCAAATAAATAATTTTTATTTAAAAAGGTATATGGAGGATGATGCCACTCATAGTTTTAAAAACAATGAAAATGTTTATATAAGCATTTTAAAAACCCACTGAGAGATGCTAATATGGTCAGGATTACAATGGAGGGATTTCCCTTTCTCTGTGTTGTTTTGTCATGTAATCTACAATTATGAACTATTAGGAAAAAATAAGATGCATTGTGAAAAAAGAAATATAGCTCACTAAAAATGCAGAGAACTGGGGCCAGCACTGTGGCAGGGTGGTTTATAACACTACTTGCAATGCCAGCATCCTAGATGGGCACCAGTTCGAGTCCTGGCTGCTCCACCTCTGATCCAGCTCCTTGGATTCACCTAAGGAAACAGAGGCACCATCGGTAGACTCAGATGGAGTCCCAGACTTTTGAATTGGGCGTGGCCCAACCCTAGTCATCATTGTGGCCATTTGGCGGCATGAACTAACAGATGGAAGAGACTGTCTCTCTCTCCCTCTCTCTCTCTGTAGCTCTTTCAAAAAAAAAAAAATTAAAAAATTAAAAGAGGCTGATTAAGGGTCTAGCATCATGATGCATAAGGTTAAACTGCCACACAACTTAGCATTAAAAATTTTTTTGAGCACTACAAACAGGAGTCCATGCTCAGTTGTGTTTTTTAAAAGTAAAGAGCAAAAAAATTAAAAAACAAACAAAAAAACAAACACAAAACGCACACACAAAAAAAATCAAAAAACAAACAAACAAACAAAAATAAATAAAAGTAAAGAGCAGCATGATGCCAGGTGAGGATAGAAGGGTAGAGGCTGCCACAGGGCCCAGCTGGGGAGTGGGTCCTCACCTCGGGCGATGGCAGCTCTGTGGACAGCATGGGGTCCAGCGTGGCGCTGAGCAGGTGCTCACCCAGGATCTCAGTGAGGTGGCGCGCCATGGTGTGCTGCTGTTCCCAGCTGCAGTGGTTCTCCAGGGACAAGATGACTGGGTAGTCCGAAGCCTGGTGGGCAGCAGAGGACCAGCAGGTCAAGGATCCGGGAGCACTTGTTTTGCCTCCTTCCCCAAACACCTGTTCCCAGGCCCTCCCTCTTCACCTCATCTCCTCAGACCCCACTGCTTGGGTTCTGGGCCTCACACCTGGGGCTACTGTCCTCAGCTAAGGTCACTTGTGGGATCCCAGATCTCATGGATACACCAAACCTGACCCAGTTTACTCTGGAACATTGAAAGCAGGTTACTCCCTGGTCTCAGACTTCCATTACCCTCCCGGGCTTCCACCTCCAGACTACTGGGGCCCTCAGCAGCAATCACTTTGGTCTCTGACTCCTTACCTACCCTCTCCTAGATGGGCAAGAAGTCTTACAATTAACCATTACTAACTGCTAGTAACTGTCTCTGGGACTGTCAACTACGGTCCCATACCAGCCATTTATTCCTCCTAAGCCCATAAGTTTACACTTGATCTTAGCCAAAAGGCCAAGAAGTGATCTAAGCCCATAAGTTTAGCCTGGTGCTTTATAGCTCTGATACCATGCTACCTGATGTGGCCTCCCCCATGACCCTCTCCAAGCCCCTCCCTAAGCCCAGAGCCACACAACATGTGTCCTGCCTCCTACCTGGAAGGCATACTGTGCCACAGTGGTCAAGACGTCTTTGAATAGAATGCGGGAGGTAAGGGTGTGGCCATGGTAAACAATGGGCTCTCCATTAGGTCCATCCCAGACATCAACCTCCACACAGCGGCATCCCCGCTTCAGGGCCCTGCAGGAGTCACCAAGCCCCCAAGACACAACACATCAAGGGATCTTCTTCCACTGGATGCTCTTGCTAGTACCTATCTGTCCAGACCCCATTAAGCTACATCTGCATGGAATCACCCCTGACCCTAGGATCCTGCTGCAGCTCACATGGATCTTCTCCCTACCCGTCCCTCCCAACTCACTTCACAGTCTGGGCAGCTTGCTGGCCCTGCAACTTGTGGCCCTTCCCTATGGCAGTTGAATGGCCTCACGCCACACTTGGGTTATGCCCATTCTTGGTCAATGTGGTCTCCACTAGACTTCCTGAGCCAGAAGCTTGAGAAGTGCCACTCATTTCGGAGTAAAATTTCCACTCATTCTGTATTCTCAGAAGCAGCCACTTCAGTTATTGGCATTACAAGGCATCCTGACTATTCAAGCTAATACGTGATTAATCATGCTAACAGTGGATACTGCTTATTAAGGATCAGACCACTTAACCAATATCACAATCCAGACACAACAGGTTCACACACAGGAGGACTGTCTGTACTTGATAGGTGGGAAACTGAGGCAGACAGAGACTTGAACACCTGGCCCCAGAGGAGCTAGCATTTGACCTTGGTGGTCTGACTCTAGAATCCTCACTTTATAACCATTACTGCTATCCATTTAGCATTTGGTTTATTTAGTTGTTCAGAATAAATCTGCCAAGGACTCTGAACTCCCATAGGTTACCAAAGGAAGAGAACTTCCATCTACTCTTAGGATCTCATTACTGTCCCTCTCAGTCACCAGTCCCTCCTCCAAGAACAGAGGCACATCAGCCCCTCCCCCAACCCCATGCCTCCCTGATCTTAGCTATCCCCTCTTTCAGTGGCCCCCACCATGGTTCCCCTCCTAAACCGGCTCCTCCCCAACCCCCACAGCACCATATATATCCCTCGACGCTACTCTGGCCGCAGAGCTGGTCTTTGACTAGGTAGGTGTTGTGAGAGGAGTGGATGAAGTAGTGGCTCAGGGGTTGGGTCATGTCCTGGTAGATGGGGAGGTAGTCCGGGTTGAAGATGTCTCCGTCCCTTGAGCAGAGGTAGCTGAGGAAGCCATCCATGCTCAGCACATGCCTCAGTTTGCCTAGGGTATGGAGTGCAAAGTGCTACCATGAGCTGCTGGGAGGGGGGAAATGCCCCAGCAAGCCCATGGCCCCTCCCTCCAGCAATCCTTCCAAGATCAGACTTTCCATGTGGTGGCCACTCCCAGACCCCAGACAGCTCCACCCTACATCTGTTGTCTCAGTTGTTCTCCTCAGAGGATAGTAAAGGGCATTTTTCAGCAAGATCATTCTAGTCCAGGGATTCCCAGTGAAACTTTTAGCAATGACAGTAGCACCCTGTTGTACAGTGCTCAGTAGGGTGGCCTCCACTCAGGTATAGCTATGAGCATTAAAATGTGGCTTATGCACTGTTCCTGCTAGGACAGGAGGTGAACTGAGTGGGGCTGGCTCATGGACTCTCTGGTGTGCGTGAAATCTGACATTGGGAGAGGTTCTGATGGAGGAGCCTGGACAACTCCTCTGGCAGGACACAGACCCTGAAGGTAAGTGCAAGAAACATGATAGGAAACAGGCCAGAACAGGCCATGGTAAGTTTCCCACTGGCATACAGTTGGCATGGGTCGGGGGCAGACCAAGCTGAATCAGTTCATGTCATCCACTGGCGAATCCGAGCACCAGAACAGAGTGTGGACCGAGCCAGGTTCAGTCGCGACAAAAACCAGTGCACAATACGGAATGCCAAGGTGAGATTGCCTGTACCGGATGTGACCACAGCGCCCAACCAGCATGCGTGAGAACCAGGAAAGGAGGGGGCGGAGCCAGTAGGGGGTAATGGGGGAGTTCCCTTGCTCGACAGCTACTCCCACTGGAGTGCGTGAGCTGGGATGGGGGTAGATCAGACTAAGCAGGGCTACAACACCTGTGCACCTCATGTGGACTAGATCAGGGAAAAGCCAGTCTTGGCTGATTATTCCTATTGGTGCAAACAAAATTAGAGTGGGTGAGGGTTGTTTGGGATTAGCCGCAGCATCAGCTGGCAGCAGCTGGCACTGGGAGCTAATTGTGTCAAGTCAAACCACAGAACCACCTGGAGCATGCATAATCCGGGAGTGGGAGAGGCCTGGGAGGGAAAGAGTGGGCTCCTCCCTCTTGGGTTACCACTTCCACGGGAGGGCACAAAAACTAGGACAGGGGCTGGGGTGGCTAGACAGACACCCAACAGCATCTCTGTGGGCTGGATAGTGGAGCTGGTTAGATGGAACTAAGCTTTAATACCCATTGACATGTACAAGAGCCGAATGGAATGTGGGACAGACTGAACTAGTCTGCTACACATACTGGCAAACCAGGGTAGGGGGCAGGCCTGGCGGGGGTTATTGTGGGTCTCTCTGACTAGGCTGCAGCTCCCACTGGTTTATGCAAAGGCCGAGTGTGTGCTGGGCAGAATCAGGCTGGACTGCCCAGCACCCATTGGTTCCAGTGGAGGTCGGGGCTCAAAACAGAACCAACCCAGCAATTGCAACCACCAGCTGATTGGGGCGACGGACTGTGCCGGACCCTGTGCTCGCTAGTACATACAAGAATCTGGTCTGGGAACACCTCAGACAAAGTTTCTTTGGGGATCTCCCCAATCAAACTGCTGAACTCAGCCCTAAGCAAGGAAAGACAGAAGACAGAACGGGTCAATCAACCACCTCAGTTATATGTTGGCAGCAAAATACTGGGCAAACGGAGACTCTAAGATGGACTATGTCAATCAGTGGATTCTTCAACGACCTCATTGTGCTTGGAGTGGCAAGATTGGCAGCGATTCATAACTGGTGAACTATCCAAACCACTTGAGCAAGACCCTCAGAGCATGCCCCACATCCAGGACCCGGGATGGGTGGGAAACTGGGTGGGGCTTCTCCCTCAATATCCCCCTTTACCTCAGATATATTAAGAAAACAATATGGAAATGATAGTCTTACCCACTTTCCTATAGCCCTTGAACCTTTTTATCCTGGTTAACTATGTAAAGATTGTAAAAAAAAAAAAAAAGAAAGAAAGGAAGAAAGAAAGAAAGGAAGAAAGGAAGAAAGAAAGAAAGAAAGAAAGAAAGAAAGAAAGAAAGAAAGAAAGAAAGAAAGAAAGAAAGACCAAGAAGAAAAAAATGTGGCTTATGTCACTGAGGAGCTAAGCTTTAAGTTTTAAATTTTAGTTGATTTGACATCATTTCCATTTAGTCACTTGGTGCTCACAGTTATTATGGACAGTGCTGTCCAGTATACAATGCAAAGGGATACACTTCCAAATAGAAGCCAAAGGGCCTGGTGCAATGGCTCAAATGGTTAAATCTTCTCTTTGTAAGCACTAGGATCCCATATGGGCACTGATTTGTGTCCCAGGTGCTCCACTTCCCATCCAGCTTTCTGTTTATGACCTGGGAAAGCAATAGAGGATGGCCCAAAGCCTTGGGATCCTGCACCCATGTGGGAGACCTGGAGGAAACTCTGGGCACCTGGCTTTGGCAGGCTAGGGAGTGAACTCAGCAGATGGAAGATCTTCTTCTCTGTCTCCTTCTCTCCATAAATCTGATCTGCCTTTGCAATAAAGATAAATAAGTCTTTTAAAAAGAGAGAGAGAAAAAGTCAGAGACTGCTTAAGGATATGACCAGGGGACCTGGCTTTTCCTGTTTGGGCTCTGAGGCTGCCACCACCTATGTAAGGGCTTCTTCCTACTGCCTATGCTCTTACTGGAGAAGCATCTATCCACACCTGTTTAGACTACTCTCCATGGAGGGAAGGGTCTTGTTACTTCTTCATAGCTACCACCCAGCTCCACGTGGACTTCGTATCTTAACAGTGATGATTTACAGTCACTGGACACCTGCTCTACACCAAGGACACTGCATGTAGCATTACACTTCATGCCTTCACCATCACAGGAGATGTCAGGAAGCTGGCCCCAGGTCATGGAATCAGCAAATGCAGGAGCTGAGGTTTGAACCCAGGTAGCCAGGTGTCAAAGCCATGCCCTGCCCAGCTGGACTGCACAGCATCACTGAGAACAATGTTGCCGCTGAGAGAGACTCCTCTAGGGGTTGGAACAACTCCACACCCAGCACCTTTCCTCCATGCCTGGCTTGGCCTGAAGTTGGTGAAGAAGGGCAGGACACTAGGCGGGAATTTTCACTCTTGACAGTAATAACTCAGTTCACTCAGGTAAACCCATAGCCAGCAGATACTTTGGATGTGAAGTATTTTACCATCAATTAATTAACAGGCTTAGTCTCAGAGTGGTTAGATGACTTTTCCAAGGACTCTCAGTTCATAAGCAAAGGGGAGATCAGCTCTTTTGATTGATACCACCATCTGATTGTCAAGCATAAGGGAAGAGAAGTCAAGATGGAGGAGGAGTTCAGCAAAGGTTGTCTTAGTTTGTTACATGAATACATGGAACACCACAGCCTTGTTCATTTACAAAGGACAGGGATTTGTTTCCTGTCATTCTGAAGGTTGACAACTCCAAGCTGAGGGACCCCCACCTGATCAGGATCTTCTTGATGCCACAAGCCATGGCAGAAGGCAAAAGGGCAAGAGGAGTGAAGGGAGCTGAAGTTATCTTCTCATTAGGAACTCACTCCCCTGATAACCACCACTCCTACAATGGCATTAGGGTAGAGCTCTTGTCAGCTAATCACCTTCCAGAGGTGTATTCTTTGGGGGACAAATCTGATCTATAGATTTTTGCCTCTGATACCCAAAACTCAAAGCATCTTCATATATACTAAATACATTCACTTTATACTAATGGTCCCACAGCCTTAACTCTTTCCCAAACCAATTCAAAGGTCCAGCCAGTATTGCCCAAATCAGATACAGGTGAGATTCAAACACAATTCATTCCAAGGCAAATTCCTTTCCAGCTGTGAATCTGGAAAATTAATAAGTTACATGTTGGGCCCAGTGTGATGCTTCTCTTGGTTAATTCTTGCCTTGCAAGCACCAGGGTACCATGTGTGTACTGGTTCATGTCCTGGTTGCCTTGCTTCCCATCCAGCTCTCTGCTTGTGGCCTGGGAAAGCAGTAGAGGATGACCCAAAGCCTTGGAACCCTGCATCCGTGTGGGAGACCCAGAGGAGGCTCCTGGCTCCTGGCTTTGGATCGGATTAGCTCCATCCATTGTGGCCACTTGGGGAGTGAACCATCAAATGAAAGATCTTTCTCTCCGTTTCTCCTGCTCCATAAATCTGATTTGCCTTTCCAATAAAAATAAATAAATCTTTCCCCGGAGGCGTGGCCTAGCGGCTAAAGTCCTCACCTTGAAAGCCCCAGGATCCCATATGGACGCTGGTTCTAATCCCGGCAGTTCCACTTCCCGTCCGGCTCCCTGCTTGTGGCCTGGGAAAGCAGTCGAGGACGGCCCAATGCATTGGGACCCTGCACCCATGTGGGAGACCCGGAAGAGGTTCCTGGTTCCCGGCTTCGGATCGGCGCGCACCGGCCCATTGCTGCCACCTGGGGAGTGAATCATCGGATGGAAGATCTTCCTCTCTGTCTCTCCTCCTCTGTGTATATCTGACTGTAATAAAATAAATAAATCTTTAAAAAAATAAATAAATAAATAAATAAATCTTTTAAAAAAATTACGTGCCTCAAAAATACGATGATGGAGCAGGTATCAGATAGACATCCTTATTCCAAAAGGAAGTAGGTAAGAATAAAGGGGTAACTGATCCCAAGTAACTTCAAAATCTAACAGGGATAACATCATTAAGCCTTAAAGTTGGAGAACACTCTCCTTTGACTCCACGTCCCACATTCTGGGCCAACTAGGGAAGCAAAGCACCACCTCTATGGCTCTGCTGGACAGTGCACCCAGCAGCTCTCATGGTTTGAGTCTCATGCCTTTTTACTGCTTCCCCAGGCTGAAGTCACCTGCTGATGGTTCTTTAGTTATGGGGTCTTAGATGCTGCCTCACTCCCATGACTCCACCAAGTTTTGCTCTGATGAGAACGCTCTACAGTGGCCTTGCCTCTCTGACAAGTCTCTGCCTGGGCCCCCAGGCCATCCCTGACATCCTTTTGAGTCTAGGTGGAAACCATGGCCCCACAGTTCTTGCATTCTGTGCACATGCAGAATCAGTGCTCTATGGACACCACCGGGTCCAATTGAGCATGGCTGGGACAGCAGAAGGGCACTGTACCAGATAGCAAGCAGCAGAGTCTCCAGGCAGCCCTTGGCAGCAAATCTTGAGCCCTTGTGGATCCCTGACATTCAGGATGCCAACCTGCCTAAAGAGCTCTCAAATACCTTCAGGGTAATTCTCTATCATCTCAGTGAATAGAATCTGCCTTGCCTCTGTAGTATTCTGTCACAAACACACTTTTTCATTCTTTCTATGGCAAGATTGAGTTTCTCAAATCTCTCTGTTCTGCTTCCCTTTTAATTATAAAGTCTTTCATTAAATCATTTCTGTCTTCTGATTTGACTGCAAATGGCTAAAAAAGGCAGGAAACATCTGACACTTTGCTGTTTAAACATTTCTTCTGTCAGACTTCCTAATTCATCACTCTTAAGTCCTGTCTTCCTCCAAGTGAAACCCTTGGCACATAGTCCCACCAAACTCTTCACAATTGTTTGATGAGGATGGCCTTGACCCCCAATCTCCAACACCTTATTCTTCATTTTCATCTGGGATGCCATCAGAGTGGTCTTCACTATTTATAGTTCTGCTAGCCTGTCATCACAACCGCTTAAGCAAGCCCCCAGAAAATTTAGATCCTGTCTTCTGAGATCTCAGCAAAACTGACCTCACTTTTCCATTCACAACCATCTAGGCTTTTCCTAACCTGCTCCTCCCAATTGTTCCAGCTGCTATCAGCCAGTTCCAAAGCTGCTTCCACAGCTTAGGATGTTGGTTGGAGGCACAGCAGCAGTTTTTGGTACTGATTATCTGCCTCAGTCTGTTTTATGCTGCCCCAAGACCACAGACTGGGTAACGTATAAAGAACAGAGATTTTCTTTCTTACAATCCTGGAAGCTGGACTGTCCATGGTCAAGGGGTCCACTCCTGGTGAGAGCCTTCTTGTGGCAAGTGAAAGAGCAAGGAAGCACAGGGAAGAGTGAGAGAAGAGGGGGACCAGCTCATCTTTTCATTAGGAACTCATGCCCAGGATAATGAAGCTACTCCTACACTAATGGCACTAAAGCATCCACAAGGGGCTCAGAAAGCCCCTGTATCTCAACACTATCATACTGGGGACTACCTTTTCAACACATGAACTTGGGGGTCACATGAACACCACAACAAATTTATATGACGTGGCCCCAGCATGATAGCATGGCAGTTAAAGTCCTAGCCTTGAATGCGCCAGGATCCCATATGGGTGCCAGTTCTAATCCCAGCTGCTCCACTTCCCATCCAGCCCCATGTGTGTGGCCTGGGAAAGCAATTGAGGATGACCCAAAGCTTTGGGGCCCTGGACCCGTGTGAGAGACCCTGAAGAAGCTCCTGGCTTCTGGCTTCGGATTGGCTCAGCTCCAGCTGTTGCAGCTTCTTAGGGAGTGAACCGTCGGATGGAAGATCTCCCTGTCTCTCCTCCTCTCTGTATATCAGCCTTTCCAATAAAAATCAATAAATCTTAAAAAAAAAAAACAAATTTATTTGACGTATCCTGTATTTTAACACTCTGACTTGCCTCTGCAACTCTGCTTTCTGCAATGATTGCTTCACAGCCCAATCTCTCAACAACCACACAGATCATGGATCCACTGATTACAAACTTTTCTATTTGACTCCGGGTTTAATGAGGACAGTGTCCTTATCTGACCTTGCCACTATTGTACCTCTGGTGCCCCACAAAGGTCCTGACACATTAAAGTCACTAAGCAAGCATCAGCTGAAGTCATGGATGAATGAATGAGTGGCATGAATGAATGAATGAGTCCAGCTCTCAAGTATACCCCTTTTGTCCTCATTTTCAGGATAAGTACCAATTAAGAAGTGACCTAGGTCTGAATCCCAATTCCATTTCACAATGGCTGTTTGCTTTGGGCAGGTCACTTAATCTTTCTAAACCTCAGTCTTCTGCTTTAATACATCTGACTTAATAACAGGACTCATTTTAATGGTCATTGGAAAGATTAAAAGGAAAAATAAAGGTATATAGAGATTGAGAGATAAGCATTACAGAATATTTAGCAAAGATCCAATAACAATTATTGCTGTTGATTTACAAGATGGTAGTGAGAATTAAATTAAGTGAAAAATGGGAAAGTACCTAGTAAACCCTTTATTGTTCATGTAAATTTCTTATAGCCTGAAATGTTTGGAAGGCAGCAAACAAGTCTGTTATAAGAGCAAAGCAAAGGGAAATTTGAGGACTAAGAGCACCTATTTTATTCTATTTTTAAAATTCTTAAAAAATTAAACTCAGGCCCAGCGCAATAGCATAGCGGCAAAAGTCCTCAGCTTGAACGTGCCAGGATCCCATATGGGCACTGGTTCTAATCCTGGCAACCCCACTTCCCATCCAGCTCCCTGCCTGGGAAAGCAGTCGAGGACTGCCCAAAGCTTTGGGACCCTGCACCTGTGTGGGAGACCTGGAGGAAGTTTCTGGCTCTTGGCTTCGGATTGGTTCAGCTCCAGTCCTTGCGGTCACTTGGGGAGTGAACCATCAGATGGAAGATCTTCCTCTCTGTCTCTCCTTCTCTCTGTATATATGACTTTCCAATAAAAATAAATAAATCTTTAAAAAAATTAAATTCAGAGCTAGAGAGAGAGAGAGAAATAGAGAGAGAGAGAGATTCCATCTGTTGTTTCATTCCCTAGATTGCTGCAACAGCTAGGATTGAACCTGGTGAAGCAAACAGCTGGGGGCTTCTTCCAGCTCTCCCATGTTTGTGGCAGGAGCCCAAGCACTTGGGCCATCTGCCACTGCTTTTCCGGGTGTGTTAGCAGGGAGCTGGACTGGAAGTAGAGCAGTGAGGACTAGAGCCAGCACCTGTAAGGGATGCTGGTATCACAAATGGTGGTTTTGTCCACTTTGCCACAAGGTTGACCCCAAAAGCACCTATTTCAGCTGCCCTTGTTTAGTTTTTTGTTTGTTTTTGAAGATTTATTTATTTTCATTGGAAAGTCAGATTTACAGAGAGGAGATATAGAGAAAGATCCTCTATCTGCTGGTTCATTCCCCAAGTGGCCGCAATAACCAGAGTCGAGCTGATCCAAAGCCAGGAGCCAGGAGCTTCTTCCAGGGTGCAAGGTGCCAAGAGTTTGGGCCATCCTCTACAGCTTTCCTAGCCCACAAGCAGGGAGCTGCAAGGGTAGTGGAACAGCCGAGACATGAACCAGTGCCCATATGGGATCCTGGTACACGAAAGGCAAGGACTTTAGCCACAATGCTAGCCCTTAGGCTGCCCTTGTTAAACATTAGTTGACTGGCTTTTCAGATCAGGGAAAAGCCAGGCTTGGTTGACTATCCCTACTGGTACAAACATAAAGCATAAAGAATGGGTAAGAGTTGGTCGGGCTTTGCCACAGCATCAGATAGCAGATGCTGGCACCGGTGGTTAATCTGTCAAAGTAAACTACAGAACCATCTGGAAAGTTCATGGTCTGGAAGTGGCAGTGGCTTAGGAGGGAAATAGTGGGCACCTCCCTCTTGGGTTACCACTCCTACTGGAGAGCATGAAAATCAGGACTGGGGCAGGGGTGACTGGACAGAATGGCACCCACCAGCATGTGTGTGGGCTGGACAGTGGAGCTAGTTGGGTTGAACTAGGCTTCAATGCCCATTGACATGTATGAGAGCCGAATGGGATATGGGACAGACTGGAGTAGCGTGCTGTACATACTGGCAAGCATGGGAACTAGGGCAGAGGGTGGGCCTGGTGGGGGTTATTGTGGGTCACTCCGACTAGGCTGCAGCTCCCACTGGTTTATGCAAAGGCCGAGTGTGTGCTGGGCAGAATCAGGCTGGACTGCCCAGCACCCATTGGTTCCAGTGGAGGTCGGGGCTCAAAACAGAACCAACCCAGCAATTGCAACCACCAGCTGATTGGGGCTATGGACTGTGCCGGTCCCTGGGTTTTCCAAGTACATACAAGAATCTGGTGTGGGATCACCTCAGACAAAGTTTCTTTGGGGATCTCCCCAATCGAACTGCTGGACTCAGAACCCTAACCATGAAGAGAAGTAAAGGTTCAATGGTCTGCCACGGAGTGCAAATGCCATAGCCGAGCCTCCTCAGAGGGTCAGACAGAGCAGTGAACAACACAATCAGGTGCACATGGAGGTCTATCGGAACCTGCAGAGGATACCTGGCACCACAACAGAGGATGGAATAAATCAATCAACTACCCCAGCCATATATTGGCAGTGAAAAACTGGGCAAACCGAGATGCTAAGATGGACTATGTCAATCAGTGGATTCTGCAGTGGCTTCATCATGTTTGGAATGGCGAGATTGGCAGCAATTCATAAGTGTTGAACTATCAAAAGCACTTGAGCAAGACCCTTGGAGCATGCCCCACATCAGGGACCTGGGATGGGTGGGGTGGGAGGCTGAGTGGGGCTTCTCCTTTTATCTCCCCCTTTATCCCAGCTTCAGAAAAAAAGAGAATGTGGAAATAATAATCTTACCCACTTTCCTGTAGCCCTTGAACCTTTGTGTCATAACTAACCATGTAAAGATTGTCAAAAATAAAGAAATTTTAAAAAATTAATTGACTGGTTTGCAACCAGTGCTGTAGCATAGCAGTGTTAGCAGCTCATATGGGTGCCAGTTGGATTCCTGAATGCTTCATTTCCGATTAAGCTCCCTGCTGGCCCACTTGCTTGGATCCTTGATACCCCTTGGGAGATTCAGATGAAGCTCCTGGCTCCTGGTTTCAGCCTAATCCAACCTAGCTGTTGCAGCCACTTGGGAGTCAACAAGCAGATGGAAGATTCTCTCTCTCCTTCTCACCCTGGTTTTCAAATAAATATACAAATCTATTAAAAAGTCATAATAATTGGCTTCCTCCTCATCTCTGCTAGCCAGGGACTGACCACCTTCCTGCTCTGCGGATTGGAGACTCCCAGAGCCACTTGCAGGGTTTGCTGACAGCCTGGGCAGGCACAGAGAGCCAGTACCTAAGCAAACAGGCCAAGAAGGGGAGCCAGAGGATAGGGAATGCTTTGTCCAAAAGAGCCCAAAGCAAGAGCACCACGAGTTTTGTTTCCATGGAGGACAAAGTTGCTATCAGGGAGAATTTCCTGAAAGTGAAGGTTATGGTGCATTGTAGGAGGACATTGTGACCCTAGAAGGTCAGCGAGCACAGGATTACAAGTGATTGGGTGGTATTTGTATGATAACAAGCAAATGGATACCTTTTGTATAACTGATTGGATATCATTTGTATGAGAACAGTTGAGTGGACAACAAATGGATGAGAACACTTGATAGAACATACAAAACAAAAGGAGTTCCAAACAAGAGTATAGAAACAGTGGATGGGGCCCGGCGGCGTGGCCTAGCAGCTAAAGTCCTCGCTTTGAAAGCCCCGGGATCCTATATGGGTGCCGGTTCTAATCCCGGCAGCTCCACTTCAGATCCAGTTCCTTGCTGTTGGCCTGGGAAAGCAGTCGAGGATGGCCCAATGCATTGGGACACTGCACCCTCGTGGGAGACCCGGAAGAGGTTCCTGGTTCCCGGCTTCGGATCGGTGCATCGGCCTGTTGCGGCTCACTTGGGGAGTGAATCATCGGACGGAAGATCTTCCTCTCTGTCTCTCCTCCTCTCTGTATATCTGACTTTGTAATAAAAATAAATCTTAAAAAAAAAAAAAGAAACAGTGGATGGGTTTTGTTGATAAGCTCGATACTTTCCCTCTTATCCCCTATGACCCTCAGTGTATAAAGTCTGATGCCACTAATAAACTTTGGGTATTGACCATCAGTCAGTAGTCCACGCATGTTATTTTTGGCTCCGTGCACCAAGTCCATCGCTGCAGAACAGTGACAGAGCATGAGCACAGGGGAGAAGGGTTCTATGGAATCCTTTCTTCCACGAGATTTAGCAACACAGAGGAGGCCCCAGTCCTGTTTGGGCAGAGAATAGCTGCTCTCCTCTGGGAGAAGTGGTTAAATGAGATGATTGGGCAGGAGACCAGGGCCAGGGTACAAAGCTTTGTTTGGACTTTTACTCTTTGGGTACATAGCTGCTTGTTTGGACTTTTACAGTCATGGCTGTTTCCTCCACAAGATGCCTTTCCAACAGTTTCCCTTACCACTGTCTGAAGGCTCATAGCGGTCGATGAGTTTCAGGGCAAGGTCAGTGGCATGGTCTCTTTCTTTCTGGTCCTCCCGGAGGAAATCCACAAATTCCAGCAGCGTCAGCTTCTGCCCATCAGCTGAAAAGTTTTCAAACAGTTCCTGCACTTCAGAACGTTTAGTCAATGCTTTATAAAACTCTACAAATTCTTCTCCTTCCAGGGTCCCAGAGCGGGATGTGTCTGCTGCCTGTAAGACAAGGTTTAGAGCAGGGTGGACAAATATTTTACTGAGAAATGTCACAACTTTGACTTGCTCCATGAGAGTGATCTTACTGATAATCAAAATAACTTCTACCCAACTCCAAAGATATAACATTTAATATTCATTAAAGAAACCACTTCAGTAAGTCAAAGAGAAAAATATCAGCCAGATTGTTGCTAGTAAAGATTCTCAACCCAGAAGGATGGGACCTCCCAAGGAGAGGGGCAGGTGTTTGGCACAGTAGTTAAAATGCTGATCCCACGGCCTGTGTTGAGTCCTGACTCCACTGCTTCTATTCCAGTTTCCTGCTAATGAACTTCCTGGGAGGCAGCAGGTGGCTCGAGTCCTTGGTCCTTGTCACCACAGTGGAAGTTCCAGATGGAACTCCAGGCTCTTAGCTTTGGCTTAGCCTAGTTCTGGCTGTTGGCAGCATTAGGGAAACAGACCAGTGGATGATCTCTCTCTCTCTCTCTCTCTCTCTCTCTCTCTCTCTCTCTCTCTCTCTCTCTCTCTCTATATATATATATATATATATATATATATATATATATATAATCTTTCCCTCTCTGCCTCTAAAATGAAATGAAAATAAATTAAACCTTTAAAAAGTGCCCCAGGGATGTGTGTGGTAGTGCAGAAGGTTAAGCCATCCATCATTTGGGATGCCCCCATTCCATCTCAGAGTGCGATTCCAGTTCTAGCTACTCCACTTCTAATCTAGCTTCCTGTTAATGTAACCTGGGAGGCATCAGATGATGGCTCAAGTGCTGGGAACCCTGCCACCCACATGGGCAACCCAGAGAAAGTTGTGGGCCTGACACAGGATATCTAGGGAATGAGACTCTGGATAGAGGATATCTCCACGTGTGTGTGTGTATGTGTGTGTGTGTGTGTGTACCTTTAAGGTAAATTAATGGGTCTTTGAATAAGCAAATAATAAATACTTCCAAAAATTTTCCCAAATGTCCTCAAATGATAAGAAGATCCTTCACATTCCAGATGGTTTTTGTACTAGACACATGTGACATTCTGACTAAGGACAGGTAAGTCCTTCTGGTCCAATATAGTGACATTGTGGTAAGTTACCGTCAATGGAATTTCACCTCATCTTCCCCACAAGTCAAAGGAGCAAGAATTATGTCCTGTATTTTTTACTGAGTTGTACAGGGTTTTAGGGAACAAGGCAGGAATTTGACAAATGTGTGCTGCTGACTGATTTCTGCTCAACTGAATATGTACCTGGGTGCAGATCCTGACCCAGATGACTCACCTCAAAAAGACTGAGGGCATATTCTTGGTCCATTTCCACATTCATCAGGTGCAGCAAGCGTTGGACTTCTTGGAAAGTCATTCTACCATCCTGGTTTTTGTCTCCACGCTGGAACCAGTCATTCAGCCATCTGGATCTGAGTTAAGGCAAAAGCTATGTGTGTGCACGTGTATGTGTGTGTGTGTGTGTGTCTATACATGTGTGTGCACATTTATCAATGTACGTCTCTCCTGTTTTGGCTGCCAGTCTCCCCACCATACCAACTCATTCTCTAAAGAGCTTCTAGAATAATCTCTCCAGAGCATAAGTCTATCTTGTCATGACATTGTTCCAGTGCCTGCAGGAAATCCACTTCTATGGTCTTATTTGCATAGTTGCTCTCCTCTCCGGGAAGTAGTATCCAAGTCTTATGCGCCTTTGCGACCTGAAAGCCAGGTACGCTGCCTGATCCATTCTGCATAATGCATGAGGAATGAATGAGTCAGCCAGTGTACAATCTTCGAATCTTGAAGTGAGCAAACCATTGAGCCCTCCAAGGGGTTGCTTCCAATCTCTGTGATCATCAGCATTCCCTGGCATCTTCTGTTCAGCTATCGGGAGACGTATCTTGTTGGTCTCTTACCTTGACTGTCCCTTCTTCCTGTCTGGGAGCTCCTGATTCGTGCCCAGTGCTACCTGGCCACATCACTGCCCTTGCTAATCTCCACTCCTCCCTTTCAGAATGCTTAGTCACACATCGGCCTTTGGAAAGTCCTTCATCTCTTCCCACCTTCTCTAATGCTACAGCATTTGGTTCTTTCAGTGACAGCCCAATCCCATTCATTCCAAGCCCATACCCGGCTCCCATCCTGCTGATACTGATCAAGGCGCTCCTGTTGGTCCATGCTGGTGATGATGTCCACCAACAGCTGCAGCCCTTGTATCCAGACCTGGGCCTCCTCTGGACTGCTGGCCACCATGTCCAGGTTGGAGCGGCGGCCACGGAAGACAATGGTGAAGCCTTGCTCCAGCGGGTAGTCCTCTGCCAGGCTGCGTAGCAGTTCTGAGTCATGGCCCTTGCGCACCGTCTCCACATCCGAGATGGAGACTGCAGAGAGGAAGCATGTGGAAGTGTGGAGGGAGTCTTCTGTGGGGCAGGAGTCAAGGACTGAGGATAAACACCCCTTCTCCACAAAGCCACAGGGAGGAGGAACCTTAGCCTCTGCAAGTTAGATCCCAAAAAGGATGAGTTGAAGGCAACATGCTGCCTTTCTAAACAACATAGCAAAGGGTCTATGGCAAGACCTGTATTCTAGCTACACCTAAGCAGTGTGACACAGACTGAATCAACTTCTCCTTTTAGTGTCCTCATCATAAATAATGGATGGTCCTTTTCTATAACCAGTCCTGGCGGTCCTCACAGGATAATAGGTAGAAAATCACTGGAAGGCCAGAAGCAATTGCACCAAAGCAGCACACACCCAATTGCAATTCTTCCTCCCGAGCTTTGCAGGCTTCCTCTTTTCAGGCATCTAGGCAGGAGCCATAACAATCAATTTCTCTGCTGACCTTAGTCAGAAGGCATGTGAGTTGGGAGCTTTGATTATGGCCCTGAGATGAATCTTGTGGCCAGACTTCTAGGAGTATTGTCATCTGGCCACTAGGATGTACATTGTCATGAGGTATTTTGGTAATCAACAATACTCAGGATGATGGCTAACAGTTGCTAAGTGCAGCCTGGCTTCAGATCCCATGCTATGTGCTTTATACATGTACCCACTGAGACTCTATGGTCTACTGGATAGGCAGTGTTCTACCCTCCATCTGCAAATGAGAAAACAAGCTTAAGTAGGTAACTTGTTGAAAGCCTCTCAGCTAGAAAGTAGCAGAGCCAAGGCTGGCACTGTGGTGTAGTAAGGAAAGCCACTGACTAGAGGGCTGGCATTATATTTGAGCACCAGTTTTTGTCCTGACAGCTCCACTTCCCATCCAGTTCAGTTAATGAGCCCTGGAAAGCCGTAAAGGATGGCTCAATTCCTTGGGCCCTTGTTCCCACATAGGAAACACAGATGAAGCTCCTGGCTGCGGCCTGGCCTGGCCCTGGCTGTTACTGCAATTTGGGGAGTGAACCAGCAATATGGTAGATAGACTGCCTCTCTTTTAAATAAATAAATAAATAAATAAATAAATAAATAAATAAATAAATAAATAAATAAATCTTAAAAAGAAAAAGGAAAAGAAGAATGAAAAAAAGTGGTAGAGTTGGGGCTATAAGCACACTGATGCCTGTGATCATGAATTTACTATAAAAGGAATATGCTGGGCCTGGAAGCATGGCCTAGTGGCTAAAGTCCTCGTCTTGAACGCCCCGGGATCCCATATGGGTGCCGGTTCTAATCCCGGCAGCTCCACTTCCCAACCAGCTCCCTGCTTGTGGCCTGGGAAAGCAGTCGAGGATGGCCCAAAGCCCTGGTACCCTGCACCTGCGTGGGAGACCTGGAAGAGGTTCCTGGCTCCCGGCTTTGGTTCGGCGCAGCACCAGCCATTGCGCTCACTTGGGGAGTGAATCATCGGATGGAAGATCTTCCTCTCTGTCTCTCCTCCTCTCTGTATATCTGACTTTCCAATAAAAATAAAAATAAATCTTTTTTAAAAAGGAATAAGCTATCACTTGTGATTTCCTGAGAATTATTGTGTGCCAGACTGTCCTAGGCCCTACATATGCAATGACTAGCGTGATCTTCACAACAGTCTCCCTGTTCGGATCCAGTCACAAGGGGGACAACCCCAGAACACACCATCAGAAGACCCTGAGCCACAGATTTCGGGATTCCTCGGGACTCTACCCACCCACAGGCTCACTCCTAGCCATCCACGTCACTCACAGCTGGGCTTAGCGTTGCCACCACACTGCCGTGTGTGCCAGACTGTCATGCCATCATTCTGGAGTTTGAAGTGTCTTAGCTTCTTCCAGCTTTTGGACCTCACCTTGCGCATCGTCATGCCTTCCTGCATCATTAGCAGATACTGATCGGTGCACAGCCCTGGGCAGAGAGAGCAGCAGCTAGGTAGCCAGCGGGGTTGCTGACGGACCCGGGGGAGCTCAAGACCACCGAAGGAAGGTCTGACCTCATGCACTTCCCAGGGCTGTCCCCCAGGCCCCCTTGCCCCGCAGTGGTACTCACGGTCTTGCAGCACAGACGACATCCCTCCTTCACTAGCAGGTGCCTGAGTCACCTAAAAAAAAAAAAAAAAAATCCAAGAAGAAGCAAAGAACTTGGGGCACATCTTGGAGATGTAGGGAGGTAGAGAAGGACAGGAAGGTGACCTGAGAGCCATCTATGCTTCAGGCACTTCATCTATACAGGTAGCTATTTTGCATCTACTTTGAGTTTGATGGCTCTAAGGCTTAGCTAGGCTAAGAAACCTACCTCTAACTACATAAGGGGGAGAATTTCAAGCCAGATATGTCTGCTGCTGGAGCCTCTGCTATCTCCCATGGCTATTTCCAGAGAGAGCCAAAGCAGGCATCAGCCAAAACACCCAGTACCTCTCTACCCACTGAGTAACCTCATTTTGCACGTTGCTCTCTGTCACCCCCTTCCTTGTTAGGAGCTGCCATCTAGCTGACCACACTGTTCAGAACCTGCATCTCCTAGCCCCCAACCTTCTCATCTCCAGTTGGAGTCACCCCAGTCTGGGAGCTCTCTCCATTCTCCCAGGCAGGCTGTCTGCTCCCTCAAAGTAGAGCACAGTATTTCTTTGATCTCTTCCACAGCACTTCATTGTCTCCTGTTTGCACACAGCAAGATGTATTTTGGACTTTTTTCTCAACAGTTCTCATATAGTCTTAATGGCCCGATTACATAACAAATCTCAGAACTGAATTTTGAAGTTTATTCCACCTACTAAAAAAGATATGTGGTGTCTGATTCAGGACCTGGTTCAATCATCCTGGTGGCTGACAAGAAATCCTGGACAATTTGGCACGCTGCCACTTCATTGAGCTCTGCCACTATGGAGATATGCCAGGGTCCATGCAGTAGGTGTGAATGACACAAAGGTGTGAAGAGAACAGCTCCCTGCATGGCAGGGCCCAGGGAGCTTCCAGCTGTTTGGCAGGGCCCGGCGGATTTCTCTCTGACCACCTTGATGCAGTCTCACCACCCTTTTGCATGGACACTCAAGCACCCCACTAAGAATCCTGTAATCTATTGAGGCATTGTTTGCCCCTGTGAGATGGCTTTGGCAAATAATATCAGCTTGAGAGTTAATGTTACTGATAATGTCTTGGTGAGTGGGCCTTTAACTGCACACAGGAGTACAATCAAGCCCATGCTGTTTCCAGACACCTTATTGTGTACCTACCCATTGCCATAAAATCTGGCCCGGACATTTAGCATGCTTTCTGGGAAATGGCTTGATAAGAATTTTACAAACTAATGGAAATGATGGGAGTATGGGTTAAAACTGCCATGACAAAAAATATAGCTACTGGGACCCTAAAAGCTATCTTGTTACTGGGACCCTAAAAGTTATCTTGTTACTGTGACCCTAAAGGCTATCGTGTTACTGGGACCCTAAAGGCTATCCTGCTAAGGCAAAAAATATAGTTACTGTGACCTTAAGGGTTAGCCTGTCCTTGCAACTCTTTAGAACATAGAAAATGTAGTTGCTTCAGCTGCTTTCATAATTTCTAACTAGAGGAAATATAGGCTGATTTCACTAACATCACAAAGATATACTTTTGATTATTGTTTGATCACTTATGAGGTTGTAGAACCTGCAGTTGTAGAGGAACTTAATGTTTGAAACCTTTTGTCTCAGATCTTTGTGTTTTTTTCTCTTTTGATGTATTCCTCACATTAAGTGATGGTTAAGTTGTAGAATAAGAATTGTAGCAAGAATGTATTACTGAATAAGATGTGTTGCCTACTGAGAAATTCTTGGCTGCAATGTTGGAATGGATAATGCCCTGTCTTAAGGTGAAACAATTTGTAGAATTATCTTTGGAAACACTCACTTGTCCATTGTAGAATTGAAACTTAAATGGAGTAAACTTGGCTCATTGCTAATTACAATTCTTTCCGCCGTTATAACTCTTGCTTTACTTGTTCAGATAACAAACTGTGTGAGCTTGCTGACCTAATGGCCTTTAGTGCCAATGGCCCGTAATCCCCATACACCAAGACCCCGGACTTACTAACCCATACATAATTCAAGGTAGGGGCCTGGTTGTCACAGGTGGCGCCAAGGTTAGAGCCCAGACCTGAGGAGAGCGGATGAAGACTGGCAAACCAAGATAAGCAAGGAATGTGGGACCCTTCCTCAATCATTTCTCAAGAAGTTGTAAATTGTGCCCCCCTGAAGCTATGTCAAAATGCCCCTAAAAGAAAACTTTGTACTGCTTCTGTATAAATAAAGCGGACAGCTTTCTCGCAATGTCCACAATCATCAAGGAATCCTAGTGGTCCGTCTCTCCTTTCTTTCTCTCTTCTTCTTTCTACGCCTATCTCACGCACCCTTCTCGAGCTCCGAACTCTCGGCTGGAGCTGGACTCCGGCAGAGATACTTGGCTCTAGGGAGCTGGGATTCAACTCTAAACGTCTGTGTCCTGCAATGGAGAACCTGGGTTCAGTCCCTGGCTCTGGTTTCTCATTCTGTCTTTCCACAAATGCAGACACTGGGAGGCAGTGATTATGGCTCTCATACTTGGGTTCCTGTCACCAACATGGGAGACCCAGACTGAGTTGCCAGCTCCCAACTCTGGCCTGATCCAGCCCCACCCTTTGAGGGTATTTGGGGAATGAGCCAGTAGATGGGAGTGTGCTTTCTCTCTTTCTCCCACTCCAATTTAAAAAATAAAAAAAGTTAGTTACCTGTTAAGAAAAAGAAAACAGGAAAGTAAAACTCCTGACCGATTATGCTGAAACTGACATAGCTCACAAAGCAGAAAACACTATGCTTTCACACAAGCAAACGATCCACATTTGAACAAAATCTATTAGGCTTTTTGATGAAAACAGTTTAAAAGTTTGACAGGATGAACACAAATACACACACACACACACACACACACACCAAAAACCTTTAAAAATGCATAAAGAGGGCCCAGCGGCGTGGCCTAGCGGCTAAAGTCCTCGCCTTGAAAGCCCCGGGATCCCACATGGGCGCCGGTTCTAATCCTGGCAGCTCCACTTCCCATCCAGATCCCTGCTTGTGGCCTGGGAAAGCAGTCGAGGATGGCCCAATGCATTGGGACCCTGCACCTGTGTGGGAGACCTAGAGAAGGGTCCTGGTTCCCAGCTTCGGATCGGCGCGCATCGGCCTGTTGTGGCTCACTTGGGGAGTGAATCATCGGACGGAAGATCTTCCTCTCTGTCTCTCCTCCTCTGTACATATATATCTGGCTGCAATAAAAATGAATAAATCTTTTTTAAAAAAATGCATAAAGAAAACATTCAGGTGGTGTTCCATTAAAGCATCATGTGGTTCAACTCTCACTGCACTAAAGTCTAAAAATGTGAGAACATATTATATAGAGCCTCAGGTCTCATTAATGGAAGTGACTAAGAACTTGAGGCTCACCGAGAACCTAGAGAAGGTTCAGGCCTCTTGCATTTCTTGGACTCTCAGAACCCGGCAGGGGCAAGGTCAGCCTGGGGCTAACGTGTAATCTCCCTCACTGACACCTTATCTTTTCTCTGAACTTCGGCATCCTCCTCAGGGGGACAGGGACCCTGGGATGAGAGATGGACCTTGGCGCTGTCCTAACATCTAGGAAGCCCACATGCCTGGAGACTCCTATTTTGGAGGCAATTTTGTCTCTAGCTAGATTAGATTATTTTTCCCTCCTTTTTTACACTCTTCCAATCCCAGGTCTTGATCTTGCTCTTCCAATACTGCTCTCATCCCTGAATCTCAATTTTCTGTTGGTTTGCTTTTACATACCACAAGAAGTCATTCTGAAACACTGACTTTCTGTTTGAAGCTTGCATCCATGCAGAAGTCAGGTGGCCATGAGCAATAGTTTCAGCTCAGAGAGCCCCAAGGTGTCAGAGCTGCTCCTTCTCATTTTTATAGAGAAGAGGACTGGGGGACCAGAAAGGTTCACTGGATCGCTAGAGTCCCTGAAAGAGTGGCAGAACTAGAACTAGAACCCTGGTCTCCATGCAACCAGCTCAGAGATCTCAGCAGGACTCTGTTCCTCCGAAGTGCCTTCTCCAGGCCGCTGGTGGGCTCCGAGGTAGGAATGAGGAACAGAGGTCAACATTTCGTCTCTGCCCTCCATGCTTTGCCAATTCTCCTCAGTCCCACCAAGCAGTCTTTCCTCATCCTGTGCCTCACCAGTCCTTTTCTCTTTCTCCCCAGTTTACTCTTTTCTCTCCTGATCTTCTCTTCTTTCCTCTTGTCTCCTCTCTTCCTGTTCTCCTTCTCCCTTTCCCACATTACCACTTCCTGAATCTTTTCTCTTTCATCTTCATTAGTGTCCCAAAGCTTTGATTTTCATTCCTTTTGATGATTCTGACTCCGGTGCAGTTGGGAGGGACAATCGGGTTCAGACACTTAATGGCATGTTCCTCTGCTCAGCCTCACTTTCTCCTGTATCCTAGGAAACAGACTAAACAAACTACACAGGAAACTGCATCCAGGACGTAGGTGCTCAAGATCTTGACACTTCCTTGGGTGTAGGATGGGCATGGTGGTCACGGCTGATGCAGGTGTGGTGGGGAGAGAGGAATGAAGTGTCTAGGAGGTGGGGACACTGATAAGGGCACAGAGGATGAAGAGGAAGAGTTGAAGAAATGCGGCCTTAAAAATTAACTCCTAGATCCATTTACGGAAAGCTTTGAGAACACAATTTCCTCTAAACACAGATGGGAACATAACACAAAATAAGATAAGAAATGGCCCATGGCTGCAAACTAGGATTTGGTCCTCAACTTCCAAAAGACTCCATGCCAACTAGAGCTGGATTCTACCAGAATTGCCAAAGGCAGCAACGAATTTACAGCAGGACTCAAGATGTCTAAAGCCCCTTTGAAGGGCAGAAAGGAAAAAAAAAATCATTTTGCCTACTCCTTTGCTTCTGAGAAGAATTATGTCTCATTCAATCTATATAAAAGCACAGGAAGGTCCTGGTCACAGGTTACAGATCACAGCCCTCAGAATGTTAGTTTGGACTCTTTTATATGGCACGCTTAATCCAGAGCTCCTGACAATATCAATGACCCTGGGAAGGGTCTCAAAAATATGGATTCTTTTTTTTAAGATTTATTTCTCTTTATTGCAAAGTCAGATATACAGAGAGGAGGAGAGACAGAGAGGAAGATCTTCCCTCTCATGGTTCACTCCCTAAGTGACTGCAATGGCCAGTGCTGTGTCAATCTGGAGCCAGGAGCCAGGCACTTGTACCAGGTCTCCCACGCAGGTGCAGGGTCCCAAAGCATTGGGCCGTCCTCGACTGCTTTCCCAGGACAAAAGCAGGGAGCTGGATGGGAAGTGGAGCTGCCGGGATTAGAACCGGCACCCATATGGGATCCTGGTGGGTTTAAGGAAAGGACTTAATCCACTAGGCCACAGCGCCGGGCCCTAAAATACAGATTCTTCAACCTCATCCAGAATCTTCCAGATCAGATGGGGCTCAAGAGTGTTTATTTTCACCAAGCACACCTGGTATACAGTTTCATCTTTGCAAAATCCTAAACTCTATCCTACAACAGATCAGAAGTTGGGGTCTGAAGTCCCATAGCTAAAAACAGCAGTCAGAGCCAGCAGTAAGTACTCTCCTCAGCAGAGCACGCTGGGGCACCAAGAAACTTCTCCGATCTTTGAGCAGGCAAAGTGAGGCAAAAACTCAAATTTGGGCTCTTTCTAAGAAGACCTACAGGTCTTGCTAACCTGCATTTGGTAACACCATTAACAATCTGTTAATAAACCTAACTCTACAGTTTGGTCTCTTTTATTTTACCCTCTTCTTTACTGGAGCAGGCTTAGCTCCAAAAAGTAGCTAGGGACAACATTCCTGGTCCTGGGGAGCAAAGAGGCTCTTTTCAAGAGGTAATTGACACAGCCGGGGGAAAGCTGACAGATGATAAATGAGAGAGCGGCCAGATGAAAAAGAGATTCCGGTTGGGCCACTGGGGTGGGAATCGGGGGTCCAGGCTGCAATGTCTCAGGAAGGAGCAGCAGGTGGAGATCAGAATTAGAGATTCAGGCAAGGAAAGGGTCGGGAGCAGAGGCTGGGGCTTCCTGCCCTTACCGTGGACAGGTGAACAGTCCTGTGTCTGCAAATTATGTCCCCAGTTCTGCGATGCTCTCCACAGTAGGATGAGACAGTCCAGCAAGCGTCCTCTGCTCCTTCTTTCCTCTGCTGCTGCAGGCTTCTTTATCCTTCCTTTTGCCGCTGTGACTGGCATGGTGACTGACAGTGAGGGGAAGGAGTAGGGTGGGGGAGAGGTGTGAGCGCTTTCCTCAGTCCAGCCCATCCAACTCTTAAAGGCCCAGGACACTTGGTTCAGTGGAAGGTAGTGAGGGGGTAGGGTGAGAAGAGGATTAAAGCACAGATTGACCTGACAGATTGATCAGAATACATCCTAGCTGCCCTTCACCTTGATGCTCCCCACACTGCCTCTCCCCCTCCCCCATGCCCCTTTAATGACTCCAATCCCCCAGTGACATTCAAGGAGAAATCCAAGCAGTGGCTGAGTAGCAATACTCCCTGAATCACTGCTTTTCATTCTGGTCAGGCCTTGTGCGCAAACAGGCTGTGTGTCTTGCCCTCATTTCAGCTGGCTCCTTTCCATAGTGTCTATTTTAACCGACTTGCTCCTGGATCTCTGCCTGCTGCCTTGTGAGGCACTGCATCTAACTCTGGGATACAGGAGAAGGAAGAATGAAAGGATTTGGGAAAGAAGGAAGGAAAGGAGAAGGAATGATGGCTTGAAGTGGTGTAGAGGGAGAGGTGGCATCCATGTGTATTTTAAGGCACTTGCCAAAGATTGAAGGAAGGTTACAAGTGTGAGTACGTGAAACAAATTATATCTTTTTCTGAAAATTTTTATTTGACAGCAAGAGTGAGCAACAGAGAGAAAGAGAGAGAGAATCAGCTTCTATTTTCTGGTTCACTCCCTAAATGCCTACACAGCATCCAGAGTTCGGCTATGCTGTGCTGAAGCCAAGAGCTGGACACTCCTCCCAGGTTTCCCACGAGAGTGGCATGAACCCAACCACTTGAACCATCATCCCTGTTACCTGGAGTTTGCATAAACAGGAACCTGGGAGCAGGAGCTGAGCCAAACCAGGCATGCAGACACAGCACATGGGCATCATACCTGGCAGCTTACCTAACTTCTAGGCCAAACACTTGCTCCTGTGCTTCCTTTTTTCAATTTTTTTAAAATCTTTATTGGAAAGGCATATTTACATAGAGAAGGGGAGCGACAGAAGAAAACATCTTCTATCTGCTGGTTCACTCCCCAAGTGGCCAGCTGCATCAGCCAAAACAGAGCCTATCCGAAGCCAGGAGCCAGGAGCTTCTTCCGGGTCTCCCATGAGGGTGCAGGGTCCCAAGGCTTTGGACCATCCTCTACTGCTTTCCCAGGCCACAAACAGGGAGCTGGAAGGGAAGTGGAGCAACTGGGACACAAACTGGCACCCATGTGGGACCCCAGCACCTGGAGGATTAGCCTGTTGAGCCACTGCCAGCCTGCTTTTGTCCTTTGCTTACATTCATTCATTCTGGCAACTCAGTCCATGCTTCTGAGGGTGTGTGTAGAGATGAACAGAGTCATGGTGTCAAAGAGTTCAGAGAGGTGCACAGCCAAGACTGGACAACCACTCAAAGAGGAAACGAATACGCTGCTTCCAGGGAAAACAGGACAGGCAGCTGCCTCAGAAGGCAAGACTGTGGAAAGGGGATCACATTGGGAGAGGGAGAAGGCACTGGAAAGGACTTCATTAGAATTCTCCTTCTCAGGGAGAAGCTGAGGCTCATGGAGATCCAGGTAGTTTTCTGGGCTTGCTCGGGTAGCCAGCTGCTTGTCCACTCCCAAACACTGTGTGGGGCTCGATGTGTGCTCTGGCTTGGGCAGACTGTAGGGTATGGCTTTTTCTGGATCAGTGGATGACACCCTAAGTAACACACAATAAGGGTGCTCAGGACAGAGAGCACAGCCCTGTTGTGTATGTTTTAATGTTTACTTATTTTATTTTTTTAAATTGGAAAGTCAGATTTACATAGAGAAGGAGAGACACAGAGAAAAATCTTTTATCTGCAGGTTTACTCCCCAAGTGACCACAACGGCTGGGGCTAAGCCAATCTGAAGCCAGGAGCCAGGAGCTTCTTCCAGATCTCCCATATGGGTGCAGGGTCCCCAGGCTTTGATCCTTCCTCTACTGCTATCCCAGGCCACAGGCAGGGAGCTGGAAGGGAAGTGAAGCAGCTGGGGCATGAACCAACACCCATATAGTATCCTGGTGCTTGCAAGGAGAGGACTTAGCCATTAGGCTACCACACTGGGCCCAGCCCTTATCTTTATCTTCTGTGGACTCTTCTTCCAGTGAGGTGTGTTTTAATCCCAGGCAGAGGAAACCAACGGTGTGAAAGGGTGTGGTTTATAGTGCTGAAGCCTAGCTGCCTCTACCATTTCCTCCAAATGTCCTTTAATGTCCCATTGTTTTATCATTAACGGTTATTTATAGCTAAATGTTTCTTTCCCCATTAAAACCCTTCTAAGTGATGATCAGAAAGTCTGGTTAGTGGTTATTTCTGAGAGGAGGGAGTTGTGATGGAATAGCGCCTTCTGGAGTGGCTAGCCATGGTGTTCCTAGTCCTGAATGCTAACAGTCTATCAAAATTTAAGCTATATGGATTGTTGTGTTTCTTAGTGGGCATGAAATGCCACATCTTTACTTTATGTACCCTTTGTATCTGTTACATTTTACAATAAAAGGGTTTCAAACTTTTGCAACTGGTAATTTTTGAAGCCTTAGTAGTCTGAAGCCCCTTCTACCTGGTTTGCAATGCCCGTCCTGTTGAACTGAGCACAGGTTGAGAGAGGAGAGGAGTACGCAGGGTAGGGAAGCCTTAGAAGGAAGGCCATTCACAGAGAATAAGAAGACTAGGGAGCATCACAATGCAAGCTATGTTGATTTGAGATTTTTGAGTTTAATGCTACTGCCCATGTTTGTCTTACTCTCCCATTTCTATTTTTTGACACACTCCTCTCCCATTTTTTCCAGTTTACCCTCATGCTCCCCAGCTCTCCTCTGCATTCAAGTACTACGTAGCACCTGCCTTTGTCCAGGTCACTGTTGGCATCTGCCACTGATTTCCCTCTGGGTAATCTCTAAGGCATTATTATCACTCATCCTGTGTTTTCTGGGAGAATCCAGATCTCAAACATTCTATTTCATCATTTTCATAAATACATCAGTGGGCTCGGCAGCGTGACCTGGTGGCTAAGGTCCTCGCCTTGATCCCATATGGCCGCTGGTTCTAATCCTGGCAGCTCCACTTCCTCTCTATCTCTCCTCCTCTCAGTATATCTGACTTTGTAATAAAAATAAAATAAATCTAAAAAAAAAAATAAATACATCAGTGTTTCGCGACCTATATATTGAGTTTGGGGGTGGGAATTCAGAGACCTTCAGAAGTCCCAAAGAGTGCTTATCAGGCACATCCTTGAAGGCATACAGAACTCTTGGTTAGATTCAGAGAAGGAGAAAACAGGGCCTCAGGTACGGGAACTGTCCTTGTGCTGTGGTAATTCCTATTTCTGCCCCTTCCCTCATGGTTGTCTATTATTAACAGATTCAGAAACCTGATCACGGCAGCAGCAGCAGCAGAATGACTTTCTGGGAACAATGCCCGGAAAAGGCCTGGAAGCCCTAAGGTGAAATGAAGTGGCAGTTATTAAAGAGGAAGACCTAAACAGAGTACTCTCCTCCTGCCCCACAGCTTGGCTTCGACCTGCCTCCTGCTGCCCAGAGCCTGGGCCACTGCATTGAAGTCTGCTTCTCAACATAGTCAGGCTGGAAAAACTGAGCTCTGCCCAGCCCTATTCAGCTGACTGTTCCAGTGTCTCAAAGAAAGCTCACCTTCTGGGTGGTCCAGAAGGAACTCAAAAATACTAGATTCTGGGCCAGCATGGCAGTGTATCAGGCTAGTGCTCAGCCCACTCCACTTTTTTTTTTTTTTAATTTTTACTGAAAAGGCAGATTTACAGAGAAAAGAAGACACAAACATCTTCTGTCTGCTGGTAAGTAGCCCCAACTGTTAGAGATGAGTCGATCCAAAGCCAGGAGCCAGGAGCTTCCAGATCTCCCACATGGATACAGGGTCCCAAGGGTTTGGGCTGTCCTCTACTGCTGGGGAGGCTATAGGCAGAGAGCTGGAAGGGAAGTGCAGCAGGCCTGGGATATGAACTGGTCCCCATATGGGATCCTGGCACGTGAAAGGTAAGGACTTTTAACTACTAGGCCATTGTGCCAGTTCCACCATGCCTCCCTCCCCCCTTAAAAAATTATTTCTTTTTATTGGAAAGGCAGACATATAGTGACAAGGACAGACAAAAAGATCTTCCACCCCTTGGTTCACTTCCCAAATGGTCGCAACAGCTGGAGCTAGCCGATTTGAAGCCAGGAGCCATGAGCTCAGAGCAATCTGGATCTCCTACAGGGTGCAGCATTCCAAGACTTCAATCTTCTACTTCCTTCTTAGGCACGAAACAGGGAGCTGGATGGGAATTGGAGCAGCTGTGACAAGAACCAGCACCCATATGGGGTCCCGGCATGTGTAAGCAGAGGAGTTAGCCACTGAATCAGCCCAGCCTGGTCCACTTCTGATTCAATTCCCTGCTTAAGGCCTGGGAAAGCAGGGGAGGATGGCCCAAGGCTTTGGGCTGCTAAACCCACATGGGCAACTGAGGCTCTTGGCTCCAGCTTTGGACCAGTCCAGCTGTAGCTGTTGCAGCCATCTGTGGAGTCAGCAGACGGAAGCCCTCCATCTAAAACCATAAGGGTCTAGTCTTATGGTGTATCAGCTTAAATTACAACTTGCAACATCAGCACCCCTTACTGGAATGTCAGCTCAAGGCTCAACTGCTCTACTCAAATTTGGCTTACTACTAATGCACCTGGGAAGGTAGCGGACAATGTCCCAAACACCAGGGAACTTGCCATCCTGCGTAGCAAACCAGGATGGAGTTCTTGGCTTCACCCTAGCTATTCTGAACATTTAGGGAGTGAAGCAGCCAATGAAAAACCCTCTGTTTCTTTCCCTCTGGCACCCTTTAATTTTTTTGTATTGTTTTGTTTTAAATCATGGATGAGACCATCTGTACAATTAAGACAAGATATCTAATGTCAAAGAGATAAGAAAGAGATGAACAATATTTGGCTTAGCAGTTAAAATGCCATTTGGGACATTCTATACCAGAATGACTGGTTCAAGTTCCTGCTGTGCTTCCAAACTCGGTCCTTGCCAATGTGTATTAGGGAGGTAGCAGTGCTTGAGTCCTTGCCACCCATGGAGGACCTAGATAGAGTATCGGGCACCTGGTACTGGCTTGGCCTGTCCCTGGTTGTTGTGGACATTTGGGAATGAACTGGCACAAAGATCTCTGTCTCTGCTATTCAAAAAGTAAAAACTGACAGGGCCCGGCGGCGTGGCCTAGCGGCTAAAGTCCTTGCCTTGAAAGCCCCAGGATCCCATATGGGTGTCGGTTCTAATCCCGGCAGCTCCACTTCCCATCCAGCTCCCTGCTTGTGGCCTGGGAAAGCAGTCGAAGACGGCCCAAAGCTTTGGGACCCTGCACCCGCATGGGAGACCCGGAAGAGGTTCCTGGTTCCTGGCATCGGATTGGCGTGTACCGGCCCGTTGCGGCTCACTTGGGGAGTGAAACATCGGATGGAAGATCTTCCTCTCTGTCTCTCCTCCTCTCTGTATATCCGGCTTTCCAATAATAATAAAATCTTAAAAAAAAAAAAAAAAGTAAAAATTGACAGAAAAAATGGGAGAATATATAGCTATTTTTCTAGCAAAATTTAATAGTCCCAATTATGCTTCTTAACTCATTGATTGAGAGGCAGACAATAGGATGTTTTCAAATTTTATTTTACTGAAAGGGCAGATCAGATTTATGAAGAGGAAAGTCAAAGATCTTCCATCCTCTGGTTCACTTACAAAATGGCCGCATCAGCTGAAGCTAAGCTGATTGGGAGGCAGGAGCCAGGAGCTTCCTCCAGGTCTCCCATGCATCCATGTGCAGGGTTCCCAGGCTGTGGGTCTTCCTCTACTGCTTTCACAAGACATAAGAAGGGAGCTTAATGGAAGTGGAGCAGTTGGGACACAAACCAGCACCCACATGAGATCCCAGTGCTTGTAAGGTGAGGATTTAGCCACTGAGCCATCCTGCTGGGTGCTAATAAGGAGGTAGGTAAAAACAAACCAACCCACCCAATACTCCGGAGAACAAGATAAAATCATGAAGATTATCATATTCCTCCATCTAGCTCTCCTTCTCAACATTTATTCTCCTTTTTTTTTCTTTTTAGGTCAGATATATATATATTAATACATTAAATTTATTTTTTATTATGTCCTTATTGTTTCCTTCTTGTATCTGAGGTAAAGGGGGATATTGAGGGAGAAGCCCCACCCAGTTTCCCACCCACCCCAAGCATGTGGGGCATGCTCTGAGATCCTTGCTCAAGTGGTTTTAATAGTTCACCAGTTATGAATCGCTGCCATTTTCGCCACTCCCAGCTCGGTGAGGTCGTTGAAGAATCCACCGACTGACATAGTACATCTTAGAGTCTCCATTTCTCCAGTATTTCACTGCCAACATATAGCTTCAACATTTATTTTCAATGCAAAGGCTGTGTCGTGTATATATCTCCTCACATTTCTACGACTTTTCCTTATGCTATTATAAACTATGTATTTTTCAAAACTCCTTTTCTATATAGTAGATTAACAGGTAACTGATTTTTAAATGTATTTTGACTTTTTATTCTGTGATTTTCATAAGTTTACTCATTAGTTCTTAGAAAGTAGGGTTGTTTTTTAGGCTTGTTCCTGTACACCACTACATTGCCTGCAAGTATTGCAGCTTTCCCCCAGCGTAATCCTTCTGTTTTCTTGGCTTATCAGACTGGCTGGGTTGCTAAGTCGAGGTGCGATAGTGAACATTCATCTTAGGAAGAATGACATAACCATTTCATTGAGGTTTACTGCAGCTTCTGTTGATATTTTTAGATAAAGAATATTTCTTTTAATCCTAATGTTCAAAGTTGTTTTAAACATCTAAGTAGCGTGACTGCTTTGCATAGGTTGGCTCTCAATTATTTTATCAATCTTGTGCCTTTTTCTTTTTGTTATTTTTTAAGATTTATTTTTATTGGAAAGTCAGATATACAGAGAGGAGGAGAGACAGAGAGGAAGATCTTCCATCCAATGATTCACCCCCCCCAAGCGGCTGTAGCTGGAGCTGAGCCAATCCAAAGCCAGGAGCTTTTTCTGGGTCTCCTACATAGGTGCAGAGTCCCAAGGCTTCAGCTGTCCTCAACTGCTTTCCCAGGCCACAAGTAGGGAGCAGGATGGGAAGCAGGGCTGCCAGCAATAGAATCGTCACTCATATGGGATCCCGGACATGCAAGGCGGGGACTTTTGCCACTATGCTATTGCGCTGGGCCTTTGTGCCTTTTTCAATAAGGTCAATTGAGATGCACTGCCATTTTTATATTGAGTTGATTTGCTTATTTAGGTTGCAGAATTATTTATGGGACCCAGGATTTTCCTATCTAAAAATGCTGCAGAACAGTGTATTGAAGGTGAAGAAAACCTAATTATAGTCTGGATCTTTTTCTGCCGTAAGACAGCTACAGAAATTAAATTTCTCATGTGTTCAAAATTCAGTCAGGTGTGTGTATGGCCCATTGGTGTTCAGTTTCAACACTTGCCGGTTCCTGTAAGTGCCATGTTTCACCACAACCCCGGCTTCAGCACACTTGCTGTTGGCAGCTCTTTTTCACACAGGCACTAACTGGGTGTAAAGTTCTGAGCCTTCTTTCCCAGAGTTAGAGCGATACTGCATGCTTCTTCCTTTCCCTCCCCAAGTGAGCACAACGGCTGGTGCTGCACCGAACCAAAACCAGGAGCCAGGAATTTTCTTCAAGTCTCCCACATGGGTGCAGGGTCCCAAGGCTTCAGCCGTCCTCGACTGCCTTCCTAGGCCACAAGCAGGGAGCTGAATGGGAAGTGGAGCTGCCAGGACTAGAACCGGCGCCCACATGGGATTCCGGCACATTCATGGTGAGGACTTTAGCTGCTAGGCCACCGTGCTGGGCCCAGGGCCATATTCTACTGCTTTCCTATGCAACAAGCAAGGAGCTGGATGGGAAGTCGAGCAGTTGGGATATGAACTGACACCTATGTGCGATTCTGGTGCTCGCAAGGTGAGAATTTAGCATTGAACCATAGTACCAGGCCCAGGCTGGGAATTTTCACATTAATGGAAGAAGTTTTCCTTTTCTGTGATTTTTAATTTTTTTTTTAAAGATTTTTTTATTATTATTGGAAAGCCGGATATACAGAGAGGAGGAGAGACAGAGAGGAAGAATCTTCCATCCGATGTTTCACTCCCCAAGTGAGCCGCAACGGGCTGGTGCGCGCCAATCCGATGCCGGGAACCAGGAACCTCTTCCAGGTCTCCCATGCGGGTGCAGTGTCCCAGTGCATTGGGCCGTCCTCGACTGCTTTCCCAGGCCACAAGCAGGGAGCTGGATGGGAAGTGGAGCTGCCGGGATTAGAACCGGCGCCCATATGGGATCCCGGGGCTTTCAAGGCGAGGACTTTAGCCGCTAGGCCACACCGCCGGGCCCTGTGATTTATTTTTTAAAAAGATTTATTTATTTAAAAGGCTCTATGCATATGAAAGAATCTTTCATCCACTGACTCTCTCTCCAAATGGTCACAACTGCAGGAGCCAGGCTGGTCCAAAGTCAGGAGCCAGGTGCTACATCCTGGATTTCCCATGTAGGTGCAAGGGACCCCAATTTTTTAAAAAATAAATGTTTCTACTTTTCTTTTAAAATATTTATTTTTATTGGAAAGTGATATACAGAGAGGAGAGACAGAGAGAAAGCTCCTCCATCTGTTGATTCACTCCTCAAGTTGTTGCAATGGCCAGAGTTGATCCGAAGCCAGGAGCTTCTTCAGGGTCTCCTGTGTGCGAGGCCCACTACGGTAAGAACTGGCACCCATATGGGATCCAGGCTCATATAAGGTGAGGACTTTAGCCATTAGGCTACTGTGCTGGGCTTTGGTCCAAACTCTTGGGACAGTGTCCACTGCTTTTCCAGGAACATCAATAGAAGTTGGATTGAAAACAGAGCAGCCAGAACTCAAATCAGCAGCCATATGAGACCCAATACCAAAGGCAGGCAGTGGTTTTACCCTGTATGTCACAGTGCCAAACCTTCTTGTGACGTTGACAGGTTGTAGTGGCTGGCTTATACACACCTTCCAAAGTGAATTGGGTGGGACTTATTTTATTCACTGGAACTTTAAGACTGATGACCCTACAGAGCAATGTACCTTTTTCCACTTCTAATGTTACATGCAGTTCTTCCAATCAGCTAGGAGGTTATCAAGTTTTTTTTCAAGGGACTGACAACTTTGATTTTACTGCACATCTGCTTCCCTTTTTAACTTTAAATTGTTTGGACTTTCTAAATGTTATTATTCAGGTTGCGACAAGAAAGATTACTTTCAGCTTCTTGTTCTTGATGGGCAGATTTTAAAGTTATCTATTTCCTTAAAATTTTATTTACATGAGGGGCAGAGACATATAGTTTCCATTCACTGGTTCGCTCCACAAATGACTGTAATGGCTAAACATGGCCAAGTCAAAGCTGTGAGCTGGTCTGCAGTTCAATCCAGGTCTTCCTCAAGAATGGTGGTAATCTAATTATCATTCCCATTTCTGCTGTTTCCCATGTGTGCACTTGCAGGAAGCTGGAGTCAGGATATGCAGCCAGGCACTGAACACAGGTACTATATAGGCAATGTGGCCATCCTAACAGCTAGGCCGAATGTCAGCCCCTTGTCTTTTAAGATTCATTTATTTTTTATTGAAAAGTCAGATAAACAGAAGTATGATTCACCCCCTAAGCAGCCACAATGGCTGGTGCTGCGCTAATCCAAACCCAGAGTTCTCTTCCAGGTTTCTCACGTGGGTGCAGGGTCCCAAGGCCTTAAACTGTCCTTGACTGCTTTCCCAGGCCGCAAGCAGGGAGCTGGATGGGAACCGGGGCTGCTGGGGTTAGAACCGGCACCCGTATGGGATCCTGGCGCATGCAAGGCAAGGACTTCAGCAGCTAGACTACTGCGCCACAGCCCCATTTTTTTAAAGCACTTGAGAGCTCTATACCACAGGTTCTAACATTCTGTATCTTCACCGTTATCCAACTCAAAACATTTTCTACTTTCCTTTGTGACTTCTTGGTTGACCCATGGGTTACTTACAACTCTTAATGTTCCTTTTCTTTGCTTAAATCCGTGGAGGTTAGAACATTCTACTAATGTTTTTGAAAAATATTGAGGCTTTGCTTGATGCATCAATTCTGGAAAATGCTTCAGGGGCAATTAAAAACAATCAGTAGAGGAATTTGGCACAATGATTAAGACACTATCTGGTACACCTGCTTCCCGTATGGGGAGTCATGACTCGACTTCTGATTCCAGCTTCCTTTGGAGGCAGTGGATGATGGCTTAAAGGATTTAGGTCCCTGATATTCACACTAGAGACCTAGAATGAATTTCAGACTCCTGGCCTAGTCCCTCCCAGCTGCTATAGGTATCTGGGGAGTCAACCAGTGAATGGGTTAGGTATTTGTTTCCCAAATAAAAAATCTTTTTTGTTTTAGAAAGAACATGTATACTACTGGTTACGAGTGCAGTGTTTTACATGATAAATAAACTAGGTAGACTGTGTTGTTCACATTTTCTACTTGTTAACATCTGTTCTGGAAACAAATGCACTAAAAATATTTTTGCAAAAATTAAACTGTGTAACATATTAGTGGAACAAAAAGAAAGCCCCCACTTCACTCTACGGCACCTATTCCAAATGTTTTCCTTGGGTTTTTGACAGCCAAGCCACTGAGTAGCAGACACAGTGGACAGATGGCCAGTAATGTGTATTCTGAAAATTACCCACACACTTCTTGCCCTGCACCCCACTGCAACAGTCACAGCCATTTAACACCCTTAAAGAAGCCAAAAAGCAGGCCCGGCAACGTGGCCTAGCAGCTAAAGTCCTCGCCTTGAACGCCCCGGGGATCCCATATGGGCGCCGGTTCTAATCCCGGAAGCTCCACTTCTCATCCAGCTCCCTGCTTGTGGCCTGGGAAGCAGTCGAGGATGGCCCAAAGTCTTGGGACCCTGCACCCATGTGGGAGACCTGGAAGAGGTTCCTGGTCCCGGCTTCGGCTCGGCGCAGCACCAACCGTTGCACTCACTTGGGGAGTGAATCATTGGACGGAAGATCTTCCTCTTTGTCTGTCCTCCTCTCTGTATATCTGACTTTGTAATGAAAATAAATAAATCTTAAAAAAAAAAAAAGCCAAAAAGCAAGAATTAGGTGTGTCCCATTGGCAATCAAGCTCAGAAACTCTGGAGATAATGCTCGGAACCTTGAACTCCATTGAAGAGCAAAATGCTTCAAGCACTACCTCTTTACTTCTAGAAGTTTCTCCCACCCTCCGGAATGACAGCCCAGAAGTGAGGACCCTTTTGGCAAGAGATTAACGATCAGGTGAGGGGGAACTACTTTAGCCTCCCCAGCAGCTTCACACACAGCTAGTATTTCTCAAAAGATCAGCCTGCAAAAGAACCATCACTGCCCTCTTAGCAGCACGGGCCGCACGTGTGAGTGAGACAAGTTCATTGGACTGAAATAACTAGAAATCTCTGTGACACAAAAAAATCTCCAGCTGAAGAAGAACTTTTTTTTTTTTTTTTTTTTTTACAAAAAACAAAGAAGCAAGTTTTTATTTCAATCCTGTTGAGGGTGTGCGAGGGATGAAAAACACAAAATAAGGAGAGGGGTTTCTTCATATAATACAACATCAAGGTCAACTACAAGGAGTAACACTCATTCCACCCCACCCCCCACCAACTCATCAATAGGTTCTGAGGCCAGCTGAGCATAGATGGGACAAGAGTTAAGACACTATTGGCACAGGCACATGGCCAATGCACCGAGAGATGGAGAGAGAAGTTTCTCAGGGAGCAAGGCCCTGGGCCTCAGTTGCTTCCTAAGTGGAAGGAGGACAAGAAAACTTTGGCTGATCTGAAAAACAGACAAAAGCAGCAGGAAGGTAGCTGTCAAAAATCAGGGTTACACTAGTTGGACTCTCCAGATCACAGACTGCGGTGAAGGGAGTCAGGATGGCTACGCTGTGCTCTTCTTCCCTTTCGCCTAGATTCTTCCTCTGCAGGCTGCTGAGAGCTGGCCTGATTTCATTTTTGGAAGGCAGGGGAGTAAGTGCTTATTCTGCCCTTGCTGCATCTAGGTTCTTGAAGGACTGGTTTCTTGGCTCTAAAGAGACAGAAGCCAACAAACAGGGCCGGCTCCTTTTGTGAAAGTCGGCTTGAAAGAGCCCTTGTGTTGGCAAAACTGCCTCTGCAAAGGTTTCTGAGCCTGCGCTGGACACTCTCCCAAAATTGTTCAGACACTTGCAATTGTGTAACATGTGGACAGCTCTTTCTAGAGCTGGATTAGCGACCCATCTTTGGAGATGGGATGAGAGAGAGAGAGAGAGAGAGAGACAGAGAGAAAGAGAAGTACTAGCAGGAGCGAGAACTGGGGGACAGCAAGGCAGATTATGTTACAGGTTCAAGTCTGTGGATTGTGACCAGAGCTACCTAAAGCTCCATAGAAAGGGAATTCTCTGGCACAACATGAACCAGTGAAAAATTTTAGTGGCAACCCTGTAGTTCGCAAAAATCACAAGACAAATATATCAAAAAAAAAAAAAAAAAAAAAAAAAAGGCCAAACTGAGTGAGTTGAGTCCAGCCCTCCATCTTAAATCTGAATAAAATGAACTCATTTAGTTAATACTGTTGCAAATACAATCATGAAGATAGATGGAGCTACTGAAATGCACACTCAGAGTGGGATCAAGTTGCCTATAATTGTAAATCCCAGGCACCTCCCTTTTAAAAGTCACCCAAAAGACATCTTTGAAGACTTGGACTGATAGTGAGGGCCGCCGCCACCCCTCTTGCCCAGTACAGGACGGCCTAAAGAATCAAGACACCCATTTTAAACCTAATATGAGCAAGTGGCAAAAGAAAAAGTACTAATTTGGAAAAGCTAGCAGCTAAAGCCAGAAAGCCGGGTGAGGTCCGTGGGATCCAGGCCTGGGGGAGAAGCAAGAGAAGGAAGGGGAGCAGGCGGTGGGGCCTGCTGTCCTTTGGCTTTACAACTTGCCCCTGCCATCCACTCCTCCCAACTGCTCAATGCATTATTGGCCTGTCAGAGGGGATGTAATGCCCAGACCAACTTTTTATTGAGCTTATGCAGCTAACAGTCTTGTAAACAGTGCCAATTGACAAAGTTTAGCTGAATTTTACAGCTTATGCCCATTAAAAACACCTCTCTCTGAGATTAAAAACAAAACAAAATAAAATAAAACAAAGTAAACAAATAGAGAATGAAGAGACACATCTTGAGTCTTCCAGGAAGGCAAAACAAAACGCCCCGTGGCTTGGTCCCAGGCATTCACCATGCCTAGAGTGCCGCTGCTGCCACCAGTCTCCTGTCCCTCGGCTAGGTAAGGGTGAGGAGAAGGGTCATCTTGGGCATGCTGCAAACACAGCATTTGCTGGTGTTGACACCCTCCTGGGGCTGTGGTGGCAGACTGCTGTGTCAGGAGCCCACTTCCTGGGCGTAGCTGAGGGGCCCAGGTCCTCAAGACAGCCTGAGATGGCAGCCCATACACCTCAGCAGGGGGACCGTGCCCCTCTCTCCAGTGCGGTTCAGCATTGAGGTTGTCTATTACCGGTCGGCGAGAAAACCTGAGCTGTTTTCCTCGTGGCTGTCCCTCCGTTCCCCAACTTGGGGAGTAGTGGAAGGGGACAGGGGAGGATCACTGAGGGGGTAGGGGAATACCCCGGGGATCGGTGACTTGGCCCTCTTGCAGGTTCTTCACCAGTTGTGCAAGCCAGCGTTTCGTGGTGGTGTCATCTTTTAGCACCTGGGCGAAGGTTGTATCCTTCAGCTGGTCAGGGAGGCACTGCCTGAGTGCTTCACGTGCCCTACATCAGAAACAAACAGACCAACCAGGGAGACCAACACATCAACCCACATTTTGGGGAGAAGGAAAAACCCCCTTCTTAGATATATACAGTATCCTGGGAATCTATGGTTCTGTCAAGTTACATTAAGGAGTGCTTTAAAATTCTCTAACATTTCTATTATAAAGACGCTCAGACATCTTCAAGATTTGTACCTGTAAGAATTCTTAAAATAATACCCCCAACATAGAATATCAAGCAAAAGCAAAATGGAATAAGATATGCAACAGTTGACTTCGATTCAAACTGCTTTCTGATTTATTACAGTAAATGTTGATAAAATACTTATGTTAGAAATATATGGGTCATAGTAAATGAAAGAGTTCAAAAATCAGCACAGTAACAGGGGATAGGACCTCACTTATAATATGAAAAATTCTATGCTAAATTAACAATTATTATTATCACAGAAAATTCTTGTCTCCTATTTTAAAACCTTAATGAGATACGCAATAAAAACATTAACTATGGTAACAGCATTATCAGATGAACTTTTAAATGTTTCATTTTCTTTGAAAAGATGACCAGCAGAAAGTCAAATCTGAAAATCTAAAAAAGGCAAATGTTAACTATTTAAAAGTCTACTTATAGGGTTATTCTACACACAATTATATAGCTTTTGTACTCCGATTTGTTTTCATTGCACAAGTAGAATTTTAAATACATCTTCAGGTTTGGTGAACACAGGAACTACTGAAGAACAGAACAAAATGGTTAAAAAGCAGGCGGGGCTTATATAACCTCAGTGATGGGAGAGTGTGTTCACATTCAATCAAGTTATCCCTTTTCCTAGGAATACAGAAATTACTTCACAATGTGGTTTAGCAGAATCTGAGCAAGTGGCTTTCAGCATAAATTATAGATTTGCAAGCAAAAGGTCAAACATTTCTAAAGTGCATTATATCTACAATGTATGCTTTCTGGCAGAAAGTTTATGAACACAGGAAAACAATTAGCTCCAAAGACTTACAGGAATCAAGGAGAGAATTAGAAACAATTTTAAAAGTCCTCTGGGTTGTGTTTCTTTCTAAGAGATCTTTGAAAGTATACCTCTCTTTCTGATCAAGTGGAGTTACAATAGAAAGCTGAAACCACAGGAGTAATACATTTGAAGGTTTCCCTTGAAATTGTCTGGACTCTGGAATTTTAGAGTAGCATACAAAGTTAGAGTGCAAGATACAAGTCTGATGGATTTTTAAACTTAGTACTTCATATTTTAAAAGGAACTTAAGTTCTGTCCTAGATAAACTATAGCTTTATAATTTCCCTGTCCTAAAGATGCAGAAGCTACACCAGGAGAAGGGAATACCACTCAACAGAATATTTCCCTAAGAACTTCTACAAATCCTATAAATGTTTACCTGGGGTTATCTGAGAGACGAAGATAACATCTTACTACATGCTTCAGCAGACGGGCAGAAGGCTCTTTGGACAGCTGCAGGACCATTTTACCCTGTTTCCCCCCAATATGGGGAGGGATAGGAAAAAATACACAAAAACAATGTGAATTGACATCAGATCAGACAGTCTGAGAGTCATTCCACAAGGTTCCAGACTGTTATTTCTAGTTAGAAAACTGAGGTGAGGCTGTTTACTGCCAGTTACAAAGGGATTAAGTTTTATGGTCAGATGTAGTTGCAAAAGGGAAGAATGAAAGAACTCACCAAGATCATGGCAACATGGGAGAACCGCTCATAAGTCTGACATATGTAAGCCAACCCAGTGTCATCCAAGAGAATCTTCTGGAGGATAAATGTGGCAACCTGAAGGAAACAAAATGAAAGGAATGACTATCAATCAGAAAATTGAACAAGTTAGAAACTTTAGTACATTATACACAATTTATCACTCAAATATATATATACTCATTTTAAAAAAGAATTTTGTGTTCACATCCTTTTTATTTTTAATTTATTTTCATCTACGTGAAAGGTAGAGTGGCACAGAGAAACCTTCCATCTGCTGGTATACTCTCTAAATGCCTGAAACAGCCAGGGCTGGAACAAGCTGAAACCTACAATTTCATCCAGGTCTCCCACATAGGTGTAGGATGGATACACGTTATTATAGCTATAGATTTACACATTAACTATTATGTCCTTAGTATTTCTAGTGGTAGAAGCACTGAAAAGAAACAGAGCATCTTATGATTTCAAATTTCCAAAAGTGGCATATGAGGATGTTAGGTGCTCAAATGCTCGTAAAAATTGGTTACAGAAGCTCTCCTATCTATGAATACAGAATATCTTTTTTTTTTTAAAGATTTATTTTTATTACAAAGTCAGATATACACAGAGGAGGAGAGACAGAGAGGAAGATCTTCCGTCCGATGATTCACTCCCCAAGTGAGTGCAACGGCCGGTGCACGCCGATCCGAAGCCAGGAACCTGGAACCTCCTCCGGGTCTCCCACGCGGGTGCAGGGTCCCAAGGCTTTGGGCCGTCCTCCACTGCTTTCCCAGGCCACAAGCAGGGAGCTGGATGAGAAGTGGAGCTTCCGGGATTAGAACTGGTGCCCATATGGGATCCTGGGCGTTCAAGGCGAGGACTTTAGCCACTAGGCCACGTTGCCAGGCCCAATACAGAATATCTTAATATTCTTAGGCACAAACAAAGCTATACCCTAGAGCAACAACTTCAATGCTACCAACAACTGAGCTTCCTCTGGAGGCTTAAACCACCACTCCCCCAAAAAACAAACACCAAAGCCAAAACCACTCTCCACAATGAATCCCACCCTGCCTGATAAATGAAATGTAGCAAGAGGTTAAAAGCTGTTGTAGGGTGTGGTCATCAGGGGTGTGAATCAGCAGAAAGATTTCTGTTTTTCCCTTTCTTTGTAACTTCAAAATAAGAAAAAAGTGACTGTCAAAATCAGAAATGCCTTTGAATGTGTAATTAAGAGATCAGAATTAATGAAGAGAAGGACAGATTCTTGTTTATTATCAGACAAGGAACTCACACATTCCTTTAGGCATCTAAAGAGAGCTATAAACTCAATGCTCAGAAAAATGCCACCAAGAAACTAATTCAAGGAACTCAGGTTAAGAACATTTGTTCTCCAGGTAATACAAAACCCTCTGAATATTTGAAATAAGTTTTGAAAACTCAGAGCTTGAAGAATATATTTTAGCACATTCAATAACAGAGAATAGCCAATTATGATGTAAGATTTAGTATTCTGTTTATATATGGAAAATCTTTTATTTAAAAAAAATTTATAAATTCATTTATTTTTGGAGGGCCGATTTACACAGATGGAGAGATAAAGAGCTCTTCCATTCACTTGTTCATTTCCCAGAAGGCCAAAACAGAATAAGATGAAGCCACAAAGGGGTTAATGTTGGGGTATAGCGTAAAGGGACATTGTGACCCTAGGTCAGCAAGCACAGGATTACAACTGAAAGGATAATATTTGTATGAGAACAACTGAGTGGGTACCATTCCTACAGTTAAATGGATATCATTTGTATGAAAACAGTTGAGTGGACAGCATGTGAATGAGAACACTTGGAATATACAAAACAAAAGAGTTCCAAACAAAAGTATAGAAACAGTTGATGGGCTTTGTTGATAAGCTCCATACCTCCTCCCTTATCCTATATGACACTCAGTGTATAAAGTTTGATGCCACTAATAAAGTTCAGCTTTTGACCATCAGTCAGTAGTCCACAGTGTTATTATTGGCTCTGTGCACCAAGTCCACTGCTGCAGGACAGTGAGCATAGTGGGTTAAGTCTCTTCTTGGGGACTCCTGCATCCTATACTGAAGTGTCTGGGTTCAAGTTCTGCCTCTGCACTTTGTGGGAGGATTTAGGTGATGGCTCAAATACTTGGGTCCCTGCCATACCAATGAGACTTGGATGGAGTTAACGGCTCCAGTCTGGCCTAGCCCATACTGACTGTTGTGGATATTCGGGGACTGAACCAGGAGACAGAAGACTTCTCCTTCTGTTCCTAAGCTTTTCAAATATGTATAAATAAATAGATGAATTTAAAAACTTTTAAAAGCTAAAAATAAACAACACACACAAAATCGAAACAAAAATCTTAAAACTCTAAAGTTAAGCCCCACTTTTATTTGCAGCAAGACTGACACTCAGACATTCTCGGGCATTTCTATTTTTTTTTTTTTAGCTTTCTATATCGGGAGAACATGTAACATCTGTGTATTTATATCTGCCTTATTTCATTCAAGATCATGTCCCCAATTGTAACCATTTTGCAGTAAATGACAGAATTTCATTCTTTTCTAACACACACACACACACACACACACACACACACACACACTTTACTTACTCATCTGTTAATGAATAACTTCAGTTCCATATATCTCGGGTTTTGGCCATTTAGATATTTATAACAATATTTGCAGGCCACATAAAACTGTCAACTTTGTAAATCTACTGAGTTTCAAGTCTTCCCTGTGGTTGCCTTGTTAGGGTCATGCTCCATGATTTGTGGGCCTTATACGGCCCAGAAGCCAGGTATTCCCCAGCTCGAATAGCAATCCTCAAAACAAACAAAAATGCTACATATAGAAAACTGTGCAGACAAATCCCAAGAAGAGGGAACAAATGATAATTATCAACACATTCAAAGAAACTGAAATTTGAATTCAGAAAACATTTAAAAAGGGAGAAAAATTTCATAAAAGAGATATAGTCATAACAGCAGAAACTAACGGGGGGGGAGACTGAATATAAAGTTAAATTGGGAGTGAGTGGTTTGGCCTAGCAGTTAAAGACACCTGCACACCACATCAGTACCTAGGTTAAGTTGTAGTTGTGCTCCAGACTGTGACTTCCTGCTAGTAAGTCCCCTGCCCGGCAGCAGATGAGGGATGAAGTGGTCAGGCTTCTGCGAGGCCTTCAGAAAACCCAGACTGAGTTTTCGGCTCCTGGCTTTGCTCTGACATAGCTCTGGCCTTTATGGGTATTTGGGGAATGAATCAGCAGATGGGAGCTTGCTCTAATTAATAATAATAAATCCTAAATAAAACTAGCTATAATCTGAGATTAAACAACACAGACTAGTTTTAGAAGGACACTAAAAAGTAGTAACAGTGGGTTACCACTGAGACTAGGGTATGAAGAGGCATTTTTAAAGTTGTATACATGTTGGTACTATTTGAAATTTTTACAGTATATATCTATTGCATATTAAAAAAAAAACTTATTTATCTGAAAAACAGTTACAGAGAAGGGAGGGAGGGGAGAGAGAAAAACAGACACAGAGAGATCTTCCATCCATTGGTTTACTCCCTGGATTACTGTAATCACTGAGGCTGAGTTGAGCCAACAGCCTCCTTCAGATTGCCAAGGAGGTACAAAAGCCTAAAGACTGGAGCCATCCTCCACTGCTTTCCCATAAGTAGAAGGTAGATCAGCAGTGGAGCAGCCAGGACACGAATCAGTGCTCATATGGGGTTCGGGCACGATAGGTGGAAAACTTAGCTTCCTATGCCACAGAACCCACCACATAAAATACTCAATGCCAAGTTAAAATCATTTCAATGTGGGCCCAGTGCAATAGCCTGCTGAATAAAGTTCTCACCTTGCATGCACTGGGGATCCCACATGGGTACCAGTTTTAATACTGGCTGCTCTACTTCCCCATCTAGTTTCCTGCTTGTGGCTTGGGAAAACAGTGGAGGATGGCCCAAACCCTTGGGACCATGCATCCACATGGGAGACTTGAAAGAAGCTCCTGGTTCCTGGCTTTGGATCTGCTCAGCTCTGGCCACTTGGGGAGTGAATCAGTGGATAGATCTTTCTGTCTATCCTCTCTATAAATCTGATCTGCCTTTACAATAAAAATAAACAAATCTTTAAAATATTCAACAACAAGAAACACACAGAAGAGCTACTTTAGAAAGACAAATTCACCTACAAGAGGAAAAATCAGGGTGACTAAGTTTTCAATGCAGTATTTTTTAGAAAGATCTTTTTATTTTTTATTGCAAAGTCAGATATACAGAGAGAAGGAGAGACAGAGAAGATCTTTCATCGATGGTTCACTCCCCAAGTGACTGCAACGGCTGGAGCTATGCCAATCCAAAGCCAGGAGCCAGGAGCTCTTCTGGGTCTCCCATGTAGGTGCAGGGTTCCAAGGCTTTGTGCCATCCTCTACTGCTTTCCCAGGCCATGGGCAGGGAACTGGATGGGAAGTGGAGCAACTGGGATTAGAACTGGCGCCATATGGGATCCTGCTGGGTTCAAGGTAAGGACTTTAGCTGCTAGGCCTCCGTGCCGGGCCCTTCAATGCAATATTTTCTATGAGAAGCCCACAGAGCTGACAGGGTAAATGAAGTAAGAATTTAGCAGCTAGTAGTGTTCAAGGTTAAAGTGCACAGTAAACAGAAGCTCAAGTGCATGAACCTTATTAAACAAAACAAAACAAAAAAACCCTTTGGAATTCTACACTTATATTGTGCCTGTGGAATGAGAAGTGGTTTAAATAGGAAAGGAATACATTTTTAGTGTTTAACTTGATATCCTTTGGAATCATCTGGGGTGTTTAAACGATCAGTTTATAACAATTTATGTTCAAGAGATAAAATACATTCACACAAGATTCAAAACTCTAGAGAGGCACAAAATGATGCTGCAACCACAAAAGAGCAGCTTGAGACTCAACACAATGGAGACTCTAAGTAAAGCACATACCGTTTTAGAGAGTTCACTTCCAGATTCCATAATGCGCAAACACAAAGGGATAATTTCCGTTGTCAACAAAAAGTTGATTACTTCTTGCTCATCTGTTTTTACTAGGGCCCCTACAGAAAACAAACAAAATTGTTACAGGGTTGGGGTTTCCGGTTAAAATTAATTTTGTTCACCAAATGGGTTGTGGGATTCAAACTAACACACACAAACTGTGGCCTTTACACCAGAATCCCATGCCAATTAAAAATAAATAAATAAAATAACATGCTTTGATTTCATCAGCTCCACTGAATGATACCAAGTTTGCCTATCATGTAGGTGAGCTGCAGTCAATCATTTACATATTTCTATCCCACTTAGAAGACAATGTTGTAATATTAACAGTCCATTCTTTGCCTACATTATTTAGGAGACGTCTTCATCAGTATTAAAATACATTCAAGAGAAAAGCAATTATAAATAAGAACTAAGGTCACACTTGAATAGTAGTCCTGACGCCACAACTTTCTTCCCTTTAAAAAACACCTCGTGGGCCCGGCGGCGTGGCCTAGTGGCTAAAGTCCTCGCCTTGAAAGCCCCGGGATCCCATATGGGTGCCGGTTCTAATCCCGGAAGCTCCACTTCCCATCTAGCTCCCTGTGTGTGGCCTGGGAAAGCAGCTGAGGATGGCCCAATGCATTGGGACCCTGCACCCGCGTGGGAGACCCGGAAGAGGTTCCAGGTTCCCGGCTTCGGATCGGCGTGCACCGGCTGTTGCGGCTCACTTGGGGAGTGAATCATCGGAGGGAAGATCTTCCTCTCTGTCTCTCCTCCTCTCTGTATATCTGGCTGTAATAAAATGAATAAATCTTTAAAAAAAAAAAAAAAAAAACTTGTTTTTTTTTTTAAGATTTATTTATTCTTATTGGAAAGACAGATATTCAGAGGAGGAAAGATAGAGAGGAAGATTTTCCGTCTGATAGTTCACTCCCCAAGTGACCGCAATGGCCAGAGCCGAGCCAATCTGAAGCCCGGAGCTTCTTATGGGTCTCCCATGCGGGTGCAGAGTCCCAAGGCCCTGGGCCGTCCTCAACTGCTTCCCCAGGCCACAAGCAGGGAACTGGATGGGAAGCAGGGCCGCCAGGATTAGAACTAGCGACCATATGGGATCCTGCCGTGTGCAAGGTGAGGACTTTAACCACTATACTATCGTGCTGGGCCCCAAAAGACCCGTTTTTTTTTTTATCTTATAAGAACACAACAGATGATTCCCAGCATTCATTCCAATTCTTCCGTGGGTTTCTAACAACTGACACAATTAAATGACATCACTGACCAGGTGATAGAAACAGTATGGCACTAACTTCTTCATTCTAGGAAGCACTGCTCTACTGAAACATGGATCTCAGTAACCAAAACTCTACTATTAATAAGGAATGTTATTTGCTTTACACAGAACAGGTAACCTACAAATACATCTAAACTCCACAGCAACCAGTATGAACCCAATATGGCCTAAGGTGGATTCAAATTATTATTTAGCTTTTTAAAAAAGATTTACTTATTTTTATTATAAAGTCAGATATACAGAGAGCAGAAGAGACAGAGAGGAAGATTTTCCATCCCCTGATTGATTCCCCAAGAGGCTGCACTGGCTGGTGCTAAGCCAATCCAAAGCCAGGAGCCAGGAGCTTCCTCCAGGTCTCCTACATGGGTGCTGGTTCTAAAGGCTTTGGGGCCGTCCCCAACTGCTTTCCCAGGCCACAAGCAGGGAGCTGGAAGGGAAGTGCAGCAGCCAGAACAGGAACTGGCATTCATATGGGATCCTGGAGTGTGTGCAAGGCAAGGACTTCAGCCATTAGGCTACCGCACTGGACACTTTATTTAGGTTTTATATAGATTTATAATCCATTGAAGTTTTGCATGGAGCTAATGGTGTGGACTGTGGGTTTTTTTTTTTAGACATCCAGTTGATCTTGTACTATTTACTGAAAAAACTATCCTTTCTGTACTAAATTGTGTTTGCACCTTATAAAAACTCCATTTACCATGAATGTGTGAGTCTACTTCCAGACTCTAATCCTATTCCATTAATGTATAAATCTCTCTCTACACTAATACCACACTGTTTTTACTACTGTAGTTTTCTGGTAGTGAATTTTGCTTTTTTTTTTTTAAGATTGATTTTACATATTTGAAAGGCAGAATTATAGAGAAACAGGGAGATAGACAGAATTGTCCACCTGATGGTGCATTCCCCAGATGACCACAATGGCCTAGTAGAGTCAGGAGCCAAGCACCCCAACTAAGTTTCCCAAGCAGATGGCAGGGAGCTGGATCAGAGGCAGAACAGTTGTGACTGGTGCTCATTTAGGATAATGGCACTGCACGTAACAGTATAATCTGTTGGGTCAAAATGCCAGCCCCATTCTTTACTACTCAAGAGAATGAGATGTGAAACAGGGGATATCTTATTTTCTTAAGTAAAAGGCATTTATACATCCTTGTATGCATAAACATTTGCTTCAGGACAGAAAAATTTAACTTTGTGAAGTAAACTTGTATAGCAGAACAACTGAGAAAATCACAATAACAGTAAGTCCAAATTCAAACTCTTATTCCTATAATACTTGTTGCACTGTTAAGCCTTTTTACACCTTAAAATTCTAGGAGCCTGCTGTGATAGACTAGTGGCTAAAAGTCCTTGCCTCACATGTGCCGGGATCCCATTTGGTCGCCGGTTCTAATCCTGGCGGCCCTGTTTCCCATCCAGCTCCCTGCTTGTGGCCTGGGAAAGCAGTTGAGGATGGCCCAAAGCCTTGGAGCCCTGTACCCATGTGGGAGATATTCAGAAGAGGCTCCTTGCTCCTTGTTTTGGATCAGTGCAACTTCAGCCATTGCGGCTCATTTGGGGAGTGAATCATCGGACGGAAGATCTTCCTGTCTGTCACTCCTCCTCTCTGTATATCTGATTGTCCAATTAAAAAAAACTTAAAAAAAAGTTCTAGTAAATGTTTCTACGTATTCTACTGAATTGAATCCTAAATGTTACATCTCATAGCTGATCAGAAATTCTTAGAATAATTCCTGCAGAGTCATTATGTTCCTGACACTAATAATTTATTAATGAATGAGACAATCCCCTAGGCAGAAGTGAACACAAGCCCAGGAAGCAAGATTAAAACACCCAACAGAGACAGCAGAATAAGGACACTAGGCTTGCCTAACTTACCAATAACTCCCAGGCTGGTGAGCCGAAGATATTCAAACGGACGTGTTTTGCTGACAGTGTGCAAAAAGGGGTACAAAAAAAGTGGGATGTGTGCTGCGAGAAATGCTGACCTGGAAGAAAAACAATTCACGTTCAGAGTCAAGAGTAGACTTCTGAGGTTATTCAACATTCAAATTCCAGGTGGTTACAGAACATGCAAGAGCAAGGAATATTTAAAAGTTGAATGTACCTCGACAATGAGATGCTGGACTCTTTGTCTGGTATATGCTTGCAATGAAAAAGAATCTTAACTGAACTTGATCTGTAATACTGCAACAAGATGGAGGAATCCACCATGGGGGGAGGGTAGGGAGAGGGGTTGGGGGAATCCCAGAGCCTATGAAACTGTGTAATTAATGTAATTAATAATAATTAAAAAAAAAACCAGAGAGAGAATGGCAAAAGTCATCATTATAACTACTGGTTCTTTTTTTTTTATGATTACATTTCGTTTTGTGACAGTTTCATAGGCTCTGGGATTCCCCCAACCCCTCCCTGTACCCTCCCCCATGGTGGATTCCTCCACCTTATTGCAGTATTACAGCTCAAATCCAGTCAAGATTCTTTAATTGCAGGCATATACCAAGCATAGAGTCCGGCGTCTTATTGTCCAGATACATTCAACGGTCTCTTGGGGAGACCATCTCTGGTCTGAAGGTTGAGCTGGCAGAGTATCATCCTGACCACTTATAAGTCCCAACATAACATCAACAACAATTTACAACATTATGGAGATAACTGACATGGTACTGAGTAACCAATATTATAACTACTGGTTCTTAAATGGAGCAGCTTTGCCTCTAATGAAACATGTACTATTATCCGGAAACATTTTGGGCTATCATACCTGAGGATTACTGAAAGCTACTGGGTGGAGGCCAGAGATGATGCTATACATACCACAATGCACAGGACAGCACTCTCCCTTGTCTCCCTCCTCCTACCACAAAGACTTACTTAGCTCAAAACATCAATGGTGGGCCCGGTGGCGTGGCCTAGCGGCTAAAGTCCTCGCCTTGAAAGCCCGGGGATCCCATATGGGCGCCAGTTCTAATCCCGGCAGCTCCACTTCCCATCCAGCTCCCTGCTTGTGGCCTGGGAAAGCAGTCGATGCTTTGGGACCCTGCACCCGCGTGCGAGACCCGGAAGAGGTTCCAGGTTCCCGGCATCAGCTCGGCGCAGCACCAGCTGTCATGGGCACTTGGGGAGTGAATCATCGGAGGGAAGATCTTCCTCTCTGTCTCTCCTCCTCTCTATATATCTGACTTTGTAATAAAAATAAATAAATCTTCAAAAAAAAAAAGTCAATGCTATCATCACTGGGGCCTAGTAAGATGGCTTGATTGGCTAATCTGCCTTGAAAGTGCCAGGATCCAAAATGGGCACCAGTTTTGACCCAGCTGCTCCACTTCCCATCCAGCTTCTGGTTTGTGGCCTGGAAAAGCAGTGGACGATGGCCCAAAGCCTTGGGACCCTGTGCCCACATGGGAGACCTGGAAGAAGCTCCTGACTTATACCTTCAGATAGGCCATTTGAGGAGTGAACCAGTGGGCAGAAAATCTTTCTCTGTCCCTCGTCTGCATAAATCTGCCCTTCAAATAAAAACAAATATTACTAAAATATTATTTATTTGAAACACACAGAATAGAGATATGACATCTACCAGTTCACTCCCCAAGTAATGAGCACAAGAGATGAGAGTAGACCAGGGTGAAGCCTATGGCTGGGAAATCAATCTAAGTTTCCCATCTGGATGAGGGCTGCAAATACGTGAGTCACAATGTATACATTAGCAGGAAGCTGGAACTGGCAGTAGAGTTGATTTTCAGATCCAAGTGTCTTAACCACTGTGAATTCTGCACATGCTTTAAAAAAAAAAGTTATTTATTTTACTTGAAAAAGTTATAGACAGATAGAGATCTTTCCATTGGTTTATACCTCAAATGGTTGCAATGGTTGTAGTTGGGCTGATGCAGCTGATCTGAAGCTGGTAGTCAAGCACCTCCCCTAAGTCTTTCACATGGCCACAGGATCCAAGGCCATTGGCCACCTTCTGCTGCTTTCCCAGGTCATAAGCAGGAAGCTAGACTGGAAGCAGAGCAGACAGAACTCGAACCAACACCCTTATGGGATGCCAGTGTTATAGGTGGAGGGCTACACTACTGTGCCAACCACTGTGTGCCAACCACTGTGCCAAGCCTTTTAAAATTTGAAAGGCAGGGCCTGGCGCAGTAGTCTAGTGGCTAAAGTTCTCGTCTTGCATCCCAGGATCCCATATAGGCGCTGGTTCCTATCCCGGGAGCCCTGCTTCCCATTCAGCTTCCTGCCTGTGGCCTGGTAAAGCAGTTGAGGATGGCCCAAAAACTTTGGAATCTGTACCAGTGTGGGAGACTCAATAAGAGCTCCTGGCTTCTGGCTCTGGATCAGCTCAGCACCAGCTGTTGCGGCCACTTGGGGACTGAATCAGCGGATGGAAAATATTTGTCTCTCCTCCTGTCTCTCTATATATATATCTGACTTTGCAATAAAAATAAAAAATAAATAAAATTTGAAAGGCAGAAGAAGGGTTGGGAAGATGATTATTCTATTCACTGGTCCAATTCTCAAATGCCCACATCAGCAGCAACTGGGTCAGGTCAAAGCCAGGAAACCTAAAACTCAGTTCAAGTTATGACTGTGGGTGGCACAAACTCAAATACTCAAGGTATCATGTGCTGTTTCCGGGATGCACATTAGCAAGAAGCTGGATCAAAAGTGTAGCTGGAACTGGAACTAGGCACTCTGATAAGGCACCAAGGAGTCCCACCTGGGACCTTAACTACTGTGTGAAATGGCTGCCTCATCAAAGCTGCTATTTTTAGTTCATTGCTACATTTATTGGGTAAAAAGTAAGTTAGCATCCTAAAGATTCATACCCACACACAACCCCACTGCCTGACCTTCTCTCATCATTCAGCAAAAGGTTAAGGATATATTCAGTATACACCTCCTCTAATGACTTGCTTTAAGCCCTTACCTGGTTTCTGGGTGTGAAGCCACACATTGCAGCAATGCCAGCGCATTGCAAACTCTGTTAGACTGGTGTGCTGTCAAGGTAGGGGGGTTGATAGATGGGTAGATATTTACAATTTCCTAAAAACAAAACAAACAAAGCTGGAAATGAGTACAGGTAAGAAATAACTATATATAGCCCGATTCCCATATAATTAAGGGGTAAAAAAAAACAACACAGAAACTCCAATACTCCCAAATCTCTTAATTCTGCAGATGCCAGTAGAACTGAACCAAGAAAGAAACAAACAACGTTCCTATCCTTCCACTGCAGACACACTTGACTAAGTAGTTCACACAGTTCTGTTACTATGGCTCTATAGGTTTTTCTACGAGGAATTCTGTGGTGGCAACTATGGCTTTCCATACTTTCTTCTTGTATCTTACAGCTACTGAATCTTTTACTTGAAGGATCCCTGGATTTTTATAGTTCTTGTTGCCAGAAACTTACTTTTAACCATTTAAAAGTTGTTAACAATGCAACCATGAGCAGAAATTGTTATTAAATCAATGTCATACCTCACAAAGAGGTCTGAGTTCAGTTAGGTAGCAAATTAAAAAAAAAGGGGGCTACAGGAACATTAGCCTATGAATGAGGATATGTGCACAAAACAGACTGTATCAAAAAGATCTGTTGACCCTAATTTACTTTTATTTATTTAATACAGAGAGACAGACGATTCCCATCTGTTGATTCATTGTCAAAATGTCTGCAATGCTAGGACTGGGCAAAGCTGGAGCAGCCTACAATGCAATCCAGACCTACACACATGGCAGGAAGCTAGTCAGGCCCTGGAGCTGGATATTGAATCGAGGCACGTCAAAAGATGTGCAATATTAGCATCTTCACTGTTATACTAACTTCCATTTATTTATTAATTAAAAATGCAGAGTTATAAACAAAGGAGGGAGGGAGGGAGAGATTTCTTCTGTCTGTAGATTCAACACCCTAAAAGGTTACAATGGCCAGGGTATGGCCAAGCCAAAGCTAGGAGTTTCACCTGGAAGAAACATATTCTGCTGCTTTCCAGGGCTCCGTACAGGGAAAAGTGCAGCAACTGGGACTGAAATTGGAGCTCATAACCCACTGTGTCACAACAATGCCCCCTCCTTCTGTGTATTTATTTAAGGTCTTGGGTCCCAGTATTTTTTTTTTTTAAGATTTATTTCCTTTTATTGAATAGTTAGATTTACAGCAAGAAGGAAAGACAGAGAGAAAGATCTTTTATCCGCTGGTTCACTCCCCAAGTAGCTGCAATGGCTGAGCCAATCCCAAAGCCATGAGTCCTGAGCTTCTTCAAGATCTCCCACGCGGGTGCAGGGTCCCAAGGCTTTGAGTCATCCTCTACTGCCTTTCCAGGCCACAAGCAGGGAGCTGGATGGGAAGAGGGTTACCCATATGGGATCCTGGCACATACAAGGTGAGGACTTTAGCTACTAAGCTACCACACCGGTCCCCCTTCTAGTTATTTTAATTGTAAAACCTTACATAGAAAATTTTCCCTTAATGATAATTTCTTGGTTGTATGCAGTAGGAATTGGAATGCAAATCTATACTTCACAGATTTGGAAAGTTAATTATCAGAAATTTGAGAGGGGCCTGGCATGGTAGCCAGGACTGAAAATCTTGTGGATGTATAAATATTTGAAAACAGATTTCTGGACCTACATCTGACTGACTTAAATGAATTTCTTGGAAAGAATCTGAGAATCTGCATCTTAACACTTTAGACTTCTCTAAAACAGGTTCTTACAAAACCAATGTTTGAAGAATCACCTTAATGTCTTCAGAATGATCAGCAAAAGCAGAGAAATCCACTAGTGTAAGAACAGGACTGGGGCCCGGCGGCGTGGCCTAGTACCTAAGGTCCTCGCCTTGAACACGCCCGGATCCCATATGGACGCCGGTTCTAATCCCAGCAGCTCCACTTCCCATCCAGCTCCCTGCTTGTGGCCTGGAAAGGCAGTCAAGAATGGCCCAGCACCTGTGTGGGAGACCTGGAGGAAGTTCCTGGCTCCGTTGTGCTCACTTAGGGAGTGATTCATCAGATGGAAGATCTTCCTCTCTATCTCTCCGCCTCTTGGTATATCTGACTTTGTAATAAAAACAAAATAAATCTTAAAAAAAAAAAAAAAAAAAAAAAAAGAACAGGAGTGTAATGCCAGGCATGTACATAGACTCACCTGTAAAAGTGCTGCAATAGTACCAAATGAATGCCACAGCATGGGTGCAAGGTCCGGGACAGATTCTCGTTTTTTACTCAACTCCAGCAAAGCATTTTCTCTTGTCTCAGGACTGGACAACTCGTTGATCCACTGATAGATCTTCTCTCTATCCACCTGAGCCAGTGCAGTAGGCACGGGCTTTAGATAAAAATAAGAAAGTAAAAATGCGCTTATTAGAGTCAATGTCTCACATTGAAATAGTGCTTTGAAGGAAATGTTTCAAATAAATACGAGCCTAAAAATACACATCTGATATAAACTCATCCAACCTCTTTGGCAATTATTGATGAAAACCTAAAATGCACACACGCTTTAATAATTTCATATTTAGAAATCCATCCTGTAGATTAACTGGATTGTATTAAAGTATGCAAATGTTTATTGTTAGACTTTTTCCCTTTGTTTTTATTGGAAAGGCAGATTTATACAGAAAAGGTAATAGAGATTTTCTGTCTGCTGTTTTTTTTTTTTTAAAGATTTATTTATTTTTACTGCAAAGTCACATATACAGAGAGGAGAAGAGACAGAGAGGAAGATCTTCTGTCCAATGATTCACTCCCCAAGTGCCCATGACAGCTGGTGTTGCACCAATCCGAAGCCAGGAGCCATGAAATTCCTTCAGGTTTCCCAAGTGGGTGTACGGTCCCAAGGCTTTGGGCTGTCCTCAATTGCTTTCCCAGGCCACAAGCAGGGAATAGGATGGGAAGCAGGGCTGCTGGGACCAGAACTGGCGCTATCATGGAATCCCGGGGCGTTCAAGGCGAGGACTTAAGCCGCTAGGCCATGACGCCGGGCCCTTTTTTGTGCTTTTTCTATTTGTTTGTTTGCTTTTTTAAAGATTTATTTATTTTTATTGCAAAGTCAGATATACAGAAATGAGGAGCGGCAGAGAGGAAGACGCTGGTTCAATTCTAAAGAGGTCACATGGGCCCGGCGGCATGGCCTAGCGGCTAAAGTCCTCGCCTTGAAAGCCCGGGGATCCCATATGGGCGCCGGTTCTAATCCCGGCAGCTCCACTTCCCATCCAGCTCCCTGCTTGTGGCCTGGGAAAGCAGTCGAGGACGGCCCAATGCATTGGGACCCTGCACCCGAGTGGGAGACCCGGAAGAGGTGCCAGGTTCCCGGCTTCGGATCAGCTTGCACCAGCCCATTGCGGCTCATTTGGGGAGTGAATCATCAGACAAAAGATCTTCCTCTCTGTCTCTCCTCCTCTCTGTATATCTGGCTGTAATAAAATGAATAAATCTTTTTTTTTTAAAAAAAAAGAGGCCATAACGGCCAGAGATGAGTCGATGTGAAGGCAGATGCTTCCTCTAGTCATGTGGGTGCAGGGTTCCAAGACTTTGGGCCATCCTCTACTGCTTTCCCAGACCACAAACTGGAAGTTGGATGGGAAATGGAGCAGCTGGGATACAAATCAGCACCTGTATGGGACTCTTGTGTCCACAAGGTGAATATTTAGCCATTGAGCCATTGCACTGTTTTTGTTGTCTGTTTGTTTAATGTCACAGATGAAGCAGTACCATGGCACAGTAGGCTAACTTCAATCAGAACACAAGTACTTTAGTCATGATTCGCTGTTTCTCAAGACAGGTATCAGCAAGAACTTGGATAAGAAACAGAGGTGGGTTTGGTCATGAAGACACTAGTAAGTGGTGTGGCTGCCCTAAGTGGCAGCTTAATGGGCAGTACCATACCACTCGACTGGTACGGATTAAAAAAAAAAGAAAAAGTACTTGGCCCAGTGCAATGGCTAAATTGGTTAACTTCCCCTTACTGCTGGGACCCCATACGAATGCCAGATTCATGTCCCATCTGTTCCACTTCCCATCCAGCTCTCTGCTTATGGCCTGGGAAAACAGTAGAGGATGACCCAAGTCTTTGGGACCCTGCAGGCCCATGGGGGAGATCCAGAAGGGTTCCTGGCTTCAGATCGGCTCAGCTCTGGTCATGGTAGCTACTTGGGGAGTGAATCATCAAATGGAACATCTTTCTGACTCTGTAAATCTGCCTTTCCAATAAAAATAAATATTTTTGAAAAATCCCTATGCCCGTTACAGTTCTTTTAGATTATTTATTTATTTGAAAGGCAGAAAAAGGGGGCCAGCCAAGTGGCACATATTGCTTATCCTCTACCTTGCGGCACTGGTTTCCCATATGGGTGTGGTTCATGTCCCAACTGCTCCATTTCTAATTTGCTCCTTGCTTATTAACTGGGAAAGTAATGGAGGAAGACTCCAGTCTTTGGGCTCCTGCATCCACATGGGAGACCCAGAAGCTGAAGCTGCTCCTGGTCTTGATCGATTCACTCCACTCATGTGGCCAACTGGGGAATGAACCAGCAAACAGAAGATCTCTGTCTTTCCTTCTTTGTTAAAATCTTTGTTAAAAATCTTTCAAATAAAAAGAATGCAAATTTTAATAAAAAGAGAGAGAGAGGGAAAAGGAAGAAAGGAAGGAAGGGAGGGCTCACCCATCTACTGGGTCACACACCAACTGCCTACAACAGTCAATACTGGTCTAGACTAGAAGTCAGAACCTGGAACTCAATTGACTTTCCATGGGCATGGCAGGGACTCAGTTACTCAATCCACTACCAGCTGCTTCCCAGGGTGTGAATCCAAGCACTCCAAAATGAATTGTAGATGCCCCAAGCAGCATCACAGCTATTATGCCAAAAGGTCACTCCTATAACCTGGGAGAGAAAGTTATGTTTTCCCCACCAATTACAAGTTCCACCCTATTTAACATCCTTCTCCACCAAGCAGAATACCTATAGAATTTAGGAAAGTCCTATCTTCTAATGATTTGTATATATACCCTAATTCCATCCCTTTGAGAACCATTACTTCGTGTAAGAGCTATTCATAGATTCAGAAAACAATTTCACTGTAGTAAAGACTGCAATATTGTGCCCGTTACAGTGGTTCAGTGGCTGAAGTCCTCACCCTGCCCACACTGGGACCCCATATGGGCACCAGTTTATATTCCAGCCGTCCCATTTCCCATCCAGCTCTCTGCTATGGCCTGGGAAAGCAGTTAAGCAAGGCTCAAAGCCTTGAGACCATGTGCCCGCAAGGGAGACATGGAAAAAGCTCCTGGTTCCTGGCTTCAAATTGACTTATCTCTGGCAGTTACAGCTACTTGGGGAGTGAACCAGTAGATGGAAGATCTTCTTCTCTGTCTCCTTCTCTCTGTATATCTTTCCAATAAAAAAATAATAAATCCTAAAAGAGCTGCAATATTCTCCCCCAATTTGTGTATTTCTATGATTCTACACACTTGTCAAACAGCCTTGTGATTGGTTAAGTTCCTTAACTTAGTTGGAAAATGGGCAGATTAGAAAAATGACTATGCTACCTCAGCTCTAAATTTCTAACAAATTCAAAGTGATTCCTATCTCTATGCCCAGTATTTTCCATTTCACTTCCCAAAACCATAAGGAATAAGAGATTAGGTAAAAAAAAAAATTGAGATTGGTAATGGTAATGGTCATCGGACTTAATCTACTGATATCCCCTAGAATGAAACTGAAATACACTACAGCATGTCACAGGACTTACAAAGTTCTCCCTACAGGTAGATGTGACAGAACGATGGCCTAACTAACCTTTGCACAGACAAGGAACAGAATAAAGTGTATGACGGACTTTGCTGAACAGAATAAAGTGTATGACGGACTTTCAGGGGGCTCAAATTTATACTGTGCAACCTGAATAATGGATTGCTATAAATGGAAGCTTGATTACAAGCTTTTGGCTTGATGTGTATCATTTCAATTGTCTGAAAGAATGGAGCACAAGAGGTTCTGCTAAATGCACTAAAATAGCACACATCTGAAGCCTTCTTAAAGTGTCTTGCCATGATTTGCTAAAAGCTGTTTCATCACCCCCATCAGTGATGCTCCTCAAGGAATTCTAGGCTTCTAAAGTACCACTGATAGAAGGCAGGAGATGGCTTCCCACCTGCTCCCAATAGCAAAAGAAGTACTATCAGCGCATCTACCCTTTCCATCCTGTTAAAAGATTGGACCTTAGGAACTAGTGATTTTAGAAAATATTATCCCTATCAGACGATGGAAAATACTGATTTACAGTACTCTATCACTTGAAAAGCATGGGGCAAACAATGACCACATTTTACCTTTAGGTCCCCTGTCTGCAGTCTTTTGGATAACCTCACAACCCAGTAACTAAAGGAGGCCTCAGAAACACTGCTTCAGCAACTCAGATCTATCCTGGTAGTACCCACTGATCGGTGAATTCCCAATACTCCCACTACAGCCAATCTGATTTGGGTGTGGCATCCTCTTAACTCTCCCGTGGCCCAGGAGCCACTGGTTAATTTACAATGAGTCCCAAACACCAGGCCCCATTCCCAGCTACAAACTGATCTGATGCCAGCAGAACACGGTGTCTGGCACCCTGGAAGGCCAACACTCAGCACTTTTTTGTGCTCCTACGGCTGTGGTCACCCACTGCAAAAAAAGACTCCAAATTGTGAGGCTATTTAGATAATTTTTTTTCCATCAGAAAATCAGATATACAGAAGTAAGGAGATAGATACAGAGACAGATATTCCATTCACTGGTTTACTTTCCAAGAAGTTGCTGTGGCCAGAGCTGAGCCCATCCAAAGCCAGGAGCCAGGAGCTTCTTCCAGGTTTCCCACGTGGGTGCAGGGTCCCAAACTTCTGGGACATTCTCTATTGTTTTCCCAAAGCAGGAAACTGGATACAAACCAATGCCCAAATGGGATCCTGGTGGATGCAAGGGGAGGATTTAGCCACTAGGCTATTGTGCTGGGTCCAATAAATACATCTTTAAACACACGCAGAGGAACTAAACTGCTTGGGAGAGTAAAAGGAAATATTCTTACATTTTTAATTACTAATTTGTAGGACTAGCTATTAGTGAAAATATTCTGGACATCTTTCCTAGATAAAACATTGGTGCACCATTGCAGTGCCTCACTAGACTGATGCTAACCAGTGAAAAATGCTATCTTACTTGCCTTCTGAATCCTGCAAGTTTAGAAGCACCTTTACAAAAACTGAACAAGTTGAAAAATTAATGTCTTTTTTTTTTTTAAAAGATTTTATTATTATTGGAAAGCCGGATATACAGAGAGGAGGAGAGACAGAGAGGAAGATCTTCCATCCGATGGTTCACTGCCCAGGTGAACCGCAACAGGCCGGCACGCGCCAATCTGATGCCAGGACCAGGAACCTCTTCCGGGTCTCCCATGCGGGTGCAGGGTCCCAAAGCTCTGGGCCGTCCTCTCCTGCTTTCCCAGGCCACAAGCAGGGAGCTGGATGGGAAGTGGAGCTGCCGGGATTAGAACCGGCGCCCATATGGGATCCCGGGGCTTTCAAGGTGAGGACTTTAGCCGCTAGGCCACGCCGCCGGGCCCGAAAAATTAATGTCTTTTTAAACAGAGGATGGGAAATGAAAGAAGGGCTAGAGCAGGTGAGAAAAAATGGTGTTGGGCCTGGCACAGTACCCAAGTGCCTAAGTTCCCTGTCTTGCACACAATGGGATTACATATGGGAGCTGATTCTAATCCTGATGGCCTAGCGGCTAAAGTCCTCACCTTGAAAGCCCCGGGATCCCATATGGGCGCCGGTTCTAATCCCGGCAGCACCACTTCCCATCCAGCTCCCTGCTTGTGGCCTGGGAAAGCAGTCGAAGACTGCCCAAAGCTTTGGGACCCTGCACCCACGTGGGAAACTCCCAGAAGGGGCTCCTGGCTTCCGATCAGCTCTGGGCATTGCAGCCGCTTGGGGAGTGAATCATTAGATGGAAGATCTTCCTCTCTGTCTCTCCTCTCTATATATCTGCCTTTCCAATTAAAAAAAAAAATCTTTAAAAAAAAAATAAATGCTGGGGCCCGGTGGTGTGGCCTAGCAGCTAAAGTCCTCGCCTTGAACGCCCCGGGATCCCATATGGGCGCCGGTTCTAATCCCGGCAGCTCCACTTCCCATCCAGCTCCCTGCTTGTGGCCTGGGAAAGCAGTCAAGGACGGCCCAAAGCCTTGGGACCCTGCACCCGCATGGGAGACCCGGAGGAGGTTCCAGGTTCCCGGCTTTGGATCGGTGCATCGGCCAGTTGCGGCTCACTTGGGGAGTGAATCATCGGACGGAAGATCTTCCTCTCTGTCTCTCCTCCTCTGTGTATATCTGGCTGTAATAAAATGAATAAATCTCTTTAAAAAAAATGCTGTTGCACTTTAAAAAAAACAAATGCGTGCATTTAAAAACATTTATTTGAAGGCAGAGTGACGGAGGGAGAGAGCCATGGGTCACTTCCAAATGGCAGTTAACAGGCAGGGATGGGCCAGTCAGGAGCCCAGGATCTCCATCTGGGTCTCACACATAGGTGCAAGAGCTTGACTATTTGGCTATCGTCTATTACTTTCGCAGCTGTATTAGCAGGGAGCTTGGTCACAGCAGAGCAGTGGTTCAACCTATACCATCACAAAACCAAGTAAATCTTAAAAATGGTTCAGTCAAGAATTACAGGGAGAGGAAAGAAGGATAGTAAGGTTTCTATTTCCTTTACCCTTCAAGTGGCTACTATGGCCAGGGCTGAGCCATGGACCCAAGCACTGGAGCCATCTTCCACTGCTTCTCTAGGGACATGAGCAGGGAGTGGGATCAAGTAGAGCAGCAGGGATACAAATCAGGGTCCGTATGGGATACTGCCATTTTAGGTAGCAGCTTTACTCACTAAGCCATTATGCAGGCTCTTGTATGTACTTTTAAAAAAACATAATTGAATAATTAGAAGATACTTATAATTTATTTTTTTATGATACAGTTTCATACGCTCAGGGATTTCCCCTCCCTTCAACTGATTTTCCCTATATTATTAAAATAGTATAATCCTGCAATAACAGCCACAAATCATTCTGACATTTACGTGCATCATGACACTGTAGGTATCAGCAATGACAGAAAGTCTAGCATCCTATTGTCAAGATGTATTTGACAGTTCCGTTGGGAGTCCATCTTTTATTCGGAAACAGAGATGCATACTGCAAAATATTTTTATTTCTCAGCATGCTAGTCTACATTATGCAGTTTGAGTATGTGTACATAAAATGTTTATATATACATATTGGTCTTGTATTTGGATAAAGGTTGCTTTATATCAGAGAGATTATATGATATTTGTCCTTTTTTTTTTTTTTTTTTTTTTTTAAAGATTTATTCATTTTATTACAGCCAGATATACACAGAGGAGGAGAGACAGAGAGGAAGATCTTCCGTCCGATGATTCACTCCCCAAGTGAGCCGCAACGGGCCGATGCGCGCCGATCCGAAGCCAGGAACCTGGAACCTCTTCCAGGTCTCCCACGCAGGTGCAGGGTCCCAATGCATTGGGCCGTCCTCAACTGCTTTCCCAGGCCACAAGCAGGGAGCTGGATGGGAAGTGGAGCTGCCGGGATTAGAACCGGCGCCCATATGGGATCCCGGGGCTTTCAAGGCGAGGACTTTAGCCGCTAGGCCACGCCGCCGGGCCCCGATATTTGTCCTTTTGGGATTAACTGAATTCACTTAGTGTAACAGTATCTAGTAGGGACCATTTTGTTGCAAATGGTAGAACTTCATTCTTTTTAATGACTGAATAGTATCCCACATAATAGATGTGACACAACTTATTTATCCATTCCTCTTTTGATGGGCATCAGGGTTGTCTCCATGTCTTCATTATTATAGATTACACTGCTGTAATACAGCATTACAGTTTACTTTCTCATATGCAGATTTTATTTCCTTTGGATATAATCACAGAAGTAGGATAGCTGGGTCATATGGCAAATTAATTTTCTGTTGTCTTAGCACTCTCCATTGTGACTTACACAGCGGTTACATCAGCCTACAATCACCAACAGTGAAGTAGGGTACCTTTTCTCCCCACATATACGCCAGCAGGTGTTGTTAAGCAGAGTTCTGAATGTAGAGCAATCTCACTGAAGTTGGGTGGAACGTCAATGAGGTTTTTAATTGTATTGTCCTGAGAGCTAGGGAGCCTGAGTTTGTTTTTTTTTAAGATTTATTTATTTTTATCACAAAGTCAGATGTACAGAGAGGAAGATCTTCCGTCCAATGATTCACTCCCCAACTGCCTACAAAGGCTGGAGCTGCACAGATCTGAAGCCAAGAGTTTCTTCCAGGTCTCCCACGCGGGAGCAGCGGCCCAAAGCATTGGGCCGTCCTCGACTGCTTTTCCAGGCCACAAGCAGGGAACTGGATGGGAAGCAGAGCTGCCGGGATTAGAATTGGCGCCCATATGGGATCCTGGTGTGTGCAAGGTGAGGACTTCGGCTGCTAGGCTATTGCACCAGACCCAGCTTTACTTTTATTTTCAGGATACATTTGGCTATTTGTGGTTTTTTGTGTTTCTATCTTTTCTATTTCTGAGAAGAACGTTGCTGAAATTTTGACTGGGATTGCATTAAATCTGTATAATACTGTCCTAGAGTTCAAACAATACCTTGATTCTTTTATCATTTAAAAACTGGTGAAACTAGGGGCCCGGCGGCGTGGCCTAGCGGCTAAAGTTCTTGCCTTGAAAGCTCCGGGATCCCATATGGGCGCCGGTTCTAATCCCGGCGGCTCCACTTTCTATCCAGCTCCCTGCTTGTGGCCTGGGAAAGCAGTCGAGGACGGCCCAATGCATTGGGACACTGCACCCGCGTGGGAGACCCAGAGGAGGTTCCAGGTTCCCTGCTTCGGATCGGCGCAGCACCGGCTGTTGCGGCTCACTTGGGGAGTGAATCATCGGACAAAAGATCTTCCTCTCTGTCTCTCCTCCTCTGTGTATATCTGGCTGTGATAAAATGAATAAATCTTTAAAAAAAAAAAAACTGGTGAAACTATCAGTAGACAAGAATGGGAAGATTTCCTCCTTATCCCATTCTGTATTTAAAGATACTTCTCAATCTTCCTTGTTCACCACTAATGCATAAGTGTTGTAGTGCAGCAAACCAAGCTTCTGTTTAGGACTCCCACACCTTGTGTCTCAGTGCCAGCCTGAGTCCTGGCTATTTTGCTTTCAATTCAGCTTCCTTCTAATGCTCCCACGAAGGCACTGGATGATGGTCCAAGTATTTGGATTCATGCCACTTACATGGGAAACCAGACAGCATCCCTGGCTTTGGTCTGCCATAGCCCTGGCTGTTAAGGGTATTTGGGGAGTCAACCAGAGGATACATCTCTTTGTCTCTCATTCCTGTCTCCCCTTGTATCATTTCACCTTTCAATAAATAAATCTAAAAAACAAAACCCTAGACAATAATAGCAGGATGCTAATAAGGACAGCAGGGGCCAACAAGTTTGAAAAACTATAAAAAACCACTATCTTTTTCTGCAGATACAAATATCTCCACATTTCACGGAATTAACAGATTTCCTGCAATGTATCTATAGGTTCAATAAGAATCTGATTATTGTGCTTGGCACGGTAGCCTAGTGAGTGAAGGTCCTCACCTTGCACGTGCCAGGATCCCATATGGATGCCAGGTCATGTCTTGGCTCCTCCAAGGATTCCCATACACCTCCCTGCCTGTGGTCTGAGAAAGCAGAAGAGGACAGCACAAAGCCCGGGGACCCTGCATACATGTGGGACAAACTCCTGGCTCAGCATTGGTTCAGTTCCTGCTGTTGCAGCCACTTGGGGATTGAACCAGCAGATGCAAGATATTTCTCTGTATCTTCTTCTCTCTGTATGTCCGCCTCTCCAATAACAATAAATCTTTTTAAAAATATCAGATCATCAAATTACAAAGCAAAGTTCCTGGCTATGGACCGGCTTAACTCCAGCCATTGCAGTCATCTGGGGAGTGAATCAGTGGACAAAAGATTTATCTCTATCTGTCCGCTACTTATGATTTATTGGTATACTAGGTTCCAGGCACTGTAGACTACTTCACATCATTCTCAATCTTCTAAGGGGAAGCAGGTAATGGTAAGTTTAACATGATTGAAGTGGACAATAAATATATGGTAGAATCACATTTGAACTCCAGTTTACTTCTCTCTGGAATCACCAAATCTGGCATGGCCTACCATTAAAATCACAAATACTCTTCTGAGTTGAAGAACTTACTTCTTGGGGCCCGGTGTGGTGGCCTAGCAGCTGAAGTCCTCACCTTGCACACACTGGGATCCCATGTGAATGCCAGTTCTAATCCCGGCAGCCCCGCTTCCCATCCAGCTCCCTGCTTGTGTCCTGAGAAGGCAGTCGAGGATGGCCCAAAGCCTTGGGAGCCTGTACCCACACGTGGGAGACCCAGAAGAGCTCCTCGTTCCTGGCTTAGGATCTGCACAGCTCCACCCTTTGTGGTCACTTGGGGAGTGAATCATTGGACAGAGGATTTTCCTCTCTGTACATCTGACTTTGCAATAAAAATTAATTTTTTAAAAAATTAAAAAAAGAAAAATTACTTTTAAGATGCTACCAGCGTCTTTCATTTAATACTCTCATAACAGCCCTTTAACAATGGGATTTGCATAGAGTATCATTCATTACCTATCTTGACAACAGTCATTTATCTAACATTTGATTTAGAGTATCAGATATCCTCTTCAATTCTTTCAAAATCAGAAAAATGTTCTGCTGTACATTAATAATAATCATACAGTAACTTGTCACTTTACTAGATATGGTAAAAGGTTTATTTTAGCAACATTTAGGAGGGAACTTTTCTGCTTAATGTTTCACATACAGAAAAAGATTACAAATATTTCTTTTAAAAATGCTCAACAGGGCCCGGCGGCGTGGCCTAGCGGCTAAAGTCCTCGCCTTGAAAGCCCTGGGATCCCATATGGGCGCCGGTTCTAATCCCGGCAGCTCCACTTCCCATCCAGCTCCCTGCTTGTGGCCTGGGAAAGCAGGAGAGGACGGCCCAAAGCTTTGGGACCCTGCACATGCGTGGGAGACCTGGAAGAGGTTCCAGGTTCCCGGCATTGGATCGGCACGCACCGGCCAGTTGTGGCTCACCTGGGCAGTGAAACATCGGATGGAAGATCTTCCTCTCTGTCTCTCCTCCTCTCTGTATATCCGGCTTTCCAATAATAAAATCTTTAAAAAAAAAAAATTTAAAAAAAAAATGCTCAACAGAGGCAAGACCTTCACCAAATGAGTCATCACTAGCTAATTCCAAGCATCATAAACCCAGGGTTTCTACTAATAGTTGATCTGGCATCTCTTTGAAAGGGTTCAATATTTAATGTGATAAGTAGAAAGACACTCAAAAGTTAAATAAAACACACCCATATTTGCTCAAATACTGCAAACAAAATGATTTATCGGTGAATCATCACTTTATTAAACAGAAAATAGCTAAACTGTACCATAACTTATTTAAGTTGCAGAGACACAATAGTTGTTTTTCTATCATCTTTATCTGGAAATGAATAAATGGGACTACTCTGCTAACGTGAAACAGGTTTATCCACAGAGTTGTTTTCCCAAGTGTGCTATTGAAATAATGACGGAATTCAAAGAAACCACACTCAAAAGATACATAGGTCTGGCAGTGTAATATAGTGGGTAAAGTTGCCACCTCTTACACTGACATCTCATATGGGCACCAGTTCAAGTTCAGGCTGCTCCTCTTCTGATGTAGCTCTCTGCTAACGCACATGGGAAAGCAGCAGCAGATCACCCAAGCACTCTACACCCACGTAAGAGATCCAGAAGGAGCTGCTGCTTCCTGGCTTTGGTCTGGCCCAGCCATGGCTACTGCAGCCATTTGGGGAGTCAATCAGCAGATGAAAGATCTCTCCAACCAAGCCTTTCAAATAACTAAAATAAATAACAATAAACTTATTTTCCTTCCATTTGAAAGGTAGGGAGATAGAGACAGAGTTCAAGTCTCCCACATGATGGCAGGGGCCCCAGCACCACACTCATTATCTGTTATCCAGCTGGATACACATTAGCACAAAGCTGAACTAGAAGCAGAGTAGCCAGGACTTGAACCAGACACTCAAATAAATATGTTCCAAGTCATAGCTTAACTGCTGCACCACATTCTCATTCCTAGACATTTTCTTGTTTTTTAAAGCACATGAAGGGGCTGGCAGAGTGGTGTAGCAGGTTAATGTTCCACCTATGGCACTGGCATCCCATATGGATACCAGTTTGACTCCTGGCTGCTACACTCTCAATCCAGCTCCCAGCATTTAATGGCCTGGGATGACTCAAAGTATTTAGGTCTCTGTACCCACGTGGCAGACCTGGCTCCCAGGATTTGGATCAGCCCAGCTCTGTCCATTGTGACCATTTGGGGAGTGAACTATGGATGGAGAGGTCTCTCCTCACTGCCCCCAGCTCTTTCAAGTAAAACAAATTAGTCATATGTGTATCTCCCCAATAGTTTCGCAGCCATATGGAAAACACGAGCTTCATCTGGCCTTGGGTGCAGGGGGCCAAGCACTTGAACCATCCTCTACTGCTTTCTCAGCTTTAGCAGAAGCTGGATCAAAGAATGCAACAGCCAGGACTCAAACCAGTGTCCACATGGGATACCAGTGTCACAGGTGACCACTTTACCTGATAGGCCACAACACTGGCCTAAGACATACTTTCTAATCATTCCAGAAGTTTTAGCTTAACTAGTATCATAAACTTATAAGAGCCAGATGGCATTTTCAAACTTATTTTTAAAAATTCAGTGGGGCCAGGGCAACAGGTTAAGCCACTGCTTGCAACACTGGCATCCCACACTGGAGGGACAGTTCTAGTACTAGCTACTCCGTTTCCAATCTAGGTCAATGTTAACATGCCCCCAAAAGCAGAGGATGGTCTAAGGATTCAGGTCCCTGCCAACCATGTGGGAGACACCAACAGAGTTCCAGGCTCCTGGGTTTATACTGACCCAGCCCCAGCTGTTGGGGCCACTTGGGGAGTGAGTCAGTAGATGATGTAAGATTGCTCTGCCTCAGGGCCTGGCCTAACAGCTCAAGTCCTCACCTTGAACGCTCAGGGATCCCACATGGGGCACCGGTTCTAATCCCGGCAGCTCCACTTCCCATCCAGCTCCCTGCTTGTGGCCTGGGAAAGCAGTAGAGGACGGCCCAAAGCTCTGGGACCCTGCACCCGCGTGGGAGACCCGGAAGAAGCTTCTGGTTCCCGGCTTCGGATTGGCATAGCACCGGCTGTTGCGGCTCACTTGGGGAGTCAATCATCGGATGGAAGATCTTCCCCTCTCTACTCCTCTCTATATATCTGACTTTGTAATAAAATAAATAAATCTTTTAAAAAAAAGATTGCTCTGCCTCTCTCTCTCCTTTTCTACACTTGATCTTAGCCAAAAGGCCGAGAAGCGATATAAAAAAAAGGCTTTTACAAAATAAATGTTAGAAAAGTTGGGCATTTTCCCTAAAGTTTCCACAGGAGGTTCAAATGGAAACAGTCAATTAGATAATTTAGAACTGCAATGAGGAACCAATTTTCTGCCAAAGGCCACTAGAATATTTATTTATTTTTTTTATTTAAATTTATTCATTAATTACATTGTGTTGTAATTACCCACTAGAATATTTATAACACCATTCACAAGCCATACAAAACTATGAACTGAAGAACTATGGGGCTGGAAAAAAAGAATTTATGGGCTAGTGCTGTGGCTCAGTGAGTCAAGCTGCCCCGCTGTGGCAACAGCATCTCATTTAGGTGCTGGTTCAAACCACAGCTTCTCTACTTCCAATCCAGCTCCCTGAGGAAGTGGCAGTGCTTGGGCTTCTGTACCCCTTTGGGAGTCATGCATAAAGTCTCTGGCTCCTGGCTTTGGACCTGACCAGTTCTAGCCATTATGGCTAGAATCAGACTGACTGATCTTCACAGGCCTTCTTCTGCTTTAGAATGTACGTGTTCTATTGCCCATGAGGATGATTCTGGGAGTCCATCACAACTGCAAGGAAGAGTGATTAAATAAAGTGAAAAGAACACAAGAGTTCAGGGATAGTAGAACTGACAGCAGGAATTGCTATAAATTTTCTAAAATTTTATTCAAAATTTTTTAAAGATTTATTTTCTTTTATTGCAAAGTCAGATATACAGAGAGGAGGAGAGACAGAGAAGATCTTCCATCCAATGATTCACTACCCAAGTGACTGCAACGGCCGGTGCTGTGCTGATCCGAAGCCAGGAGCAGGCAACCTTCTTCAGGTCTCCCACATGGGTGCAGGGTCCCAAGGCTTTGGGCCATCCTTGACTGCCTTCCCAGGCCAAAAGCAGGGAGCTGGATGGGAAGTGGAGCCGCTGGGATTAGAACCAGAGCCAACACGGGATCCCAGCGCGTTCAAGGTGAGGACTTTTAGCCGCTAGGCCACGGCGCCAGTCCCAAATTTTATTTAATTTTTAAAAAAGACTTGAACATTTAGTTAATTCATTATTTGAAAGGTAGAATAACAGAGATGGGGGGGAAGAGAGAGAGGGAGGGGGAGGAGGAGAGAGAAATTGATTGATTTCTCTCCACTGGTTCACTCCCCAAAAAGCCACAGCAGCCAGAGTTCACCTGACCCAAAGCTGGTAGCCAGCGGCTTCCTTTGGGTCTCTCACATGGGTGCAGGGGCCCAAGGACTCGGGTCATTTTCTGTTGCTTTTCCCAGCCACTAGCAGGGAGGTAGATCAGAAGGGAAGCATCTAGGGCCTTGAACCAGCATCCACAAGTGTTGCCAGTGATATTGACAGAGGAATAGCCTGCTGTGTCACAGTGCTCGCCCTGAAATTTTGTATCTTTATTTGGAAGTTAGAGTGACAAAGAGAGCTTCTTTTTGCTGATTCACTCAGTGGCCACAACCTGCAGGGGTGGGAGTTGGCAGGGGCGGGTCCCAGCCAAACTAGGAACCCAGAATTTCACCCTGGTCTCCAATGTTGGTGGCAGGGTCCCCAGCACATGGACCTTCTGCTGCTGCTTTCCCAGGCACACTGCATTATCAGGGAGCTGGAGTAGCTGAGAAAGGAACCAGGACTCAAATGAGATGCTAGCACTGCAGGTGGACAGCTTAACCTGCCATCCCACTAGGCTGCAACACAGGCCCCAGGAATTTTTTTTTTTTTGAAAAAAATGTGTATCAAATGCATCTTCCTAAGGCATCCCTAGGTTTCATCAGCTTAACATTAAAAAAAAAAATTGATAGCTCTGTTAAACCAAAACAGTCTCCATAGTTCTTTACTGAGGCAGGAATTAAAGAGCAGCTGAGGCTGAAATCTAGGAGCAAGGTATTAAAAGAGGGAGTAAACCCTGTCACACACTTACGCACTGCTATTATTTCTCTAGCTAGCTAGCTAGTTAGCTAGCTGAAAGCGAATCATATGGCTACAGCGTTTTAGGAGTCACAAAGGTATAAACAGGGAGGAAGACCTGGTCCAATTTGGAAGACTGGGCCAGCCAACCCTAGAAGTCCCTCATTTCTCCTGCTTCTTCTCTACCAGCAGCACCCTCATCTTGCAATTGCTTCTTGCTAAATTCTATGCATAATTCAGAAGAAACAAAAGAGCCAGGAAATGACAACTGCCTAACAGAGATGAAAGATCTCCACTGTGAACAGCTACAGACACATGGTGACAGGGGACAGTGATGGTACCGACCCTGGAAATGACAGAGATCACATCTCACTAAGCAACATCTCACTGCCAAGGCACCTTCACCTCAAATTTCTCACTTTCTACAAAGTTAAGGCAAATTTTTGGTGTTTCCCCACACACTGCCCTCTCAGTCCCTTACTATCCTTAAATCGCATCTCCCTGCTGAAACAAAGTGAACTTGGCCTTCAGAGGAGTGTGTTCCCATTGGATCTCAGTGAGCAAACCCACACAACTAAATTCTTTGAACCAGCAATGGCCTTGAGTTCTTACCCTGTATCAGATAATGTGCTAACTCCTAAAGAGACAAGGAGACAATAACCATACATCAGGATCTGTAAAGGGTGTTGTAGTCAAAGCGATTACAAACGGCGTTGAGGCAGATGAAAGGTGGGAGTCTGGGGGACGATGAACCCGCTAAATTCACATCGTGTGTGTGTAAGAGTGTGAAGCAGGACGGTCCAGGTACAGAGATCAGCAAGCGCACCTGCTGAAGAGCCGGCCAGCGGAGCAGGTGCCACGAAGTTTAGCTGTCAACGTGGGGCAAGGACCAGCTCCCTCGAGGCCTCGGGGGCCATAGCGAGGTACCTGGACTTAAAAGCTAGATGCTGGGGTTCCTTCGGACACGCTCCGCCTTTCTCGCTACAAGATGCGCGACAAAGGTTTGAAATGTGAGCTCAGCGGCAGCCACGGTGCCCTTCTCGAGGCCAGCGGTGTGAGCCTCTCCTCCCCGCGGCGAGCTCGGCACCCGAGCGCCCCCGAAACCGCCGGCCGGGGCCCTCCATCACTGACCGGCCCGCCAGGGCCGCGAGAGAGGCGCTCGGAGCTCGGCGCGCGACGCAGGCCCCGCCGCCCAGCAGGAACGCGCCGCGCCGCGCCGCGCAGGAGGCCGCGGGCTCCGAGACGCCAGGCCGGGCTCGCCCACGGCGAAGGGCAGCCGGGGCCTCGCGGGCCGAGGGCACCAGGACCGGGCCTCCTCGGGCCGCGCGGCCCAGCCACTCACCGCAGCCGTCGCCAGGCTGTGCATGTTGGGAGCGCCCACCGCTCGCCTTGCTCCGCCAGACGCGCCGGACCGCGTCGCGATCTCAACGCCTCAGCCGCTGAAGATGGGGAGCCGCCGCCATCCGCCTCCGGCTCGCTCCGCCCCCCGCCGCGGCCTTCTGACCTCTCACCCCTGACCCCGCCCACACAGCTTCTTCCCGCCTCCTAGCCCTCGGCCGAGTTCACAGTCCCCGGGAAAGTGCGGTCCTTTGCCCCTTTCGTTTGGGACTAGCAGGGCGTCGGTGGCCGACTAGTCCTCGCCTCCTCGGCATACAGAGGCGTGAACTCTGCCCCTCCACCAAGACCAGGGAAGGGCGGGAAAAGCAAGACAGGAGCGCTAGGACGAGTACCGCGCATGCCCGGTTGGCCTGAGGAGGGAATGGTGGGAGGACGAAAGGAAGCGAGGTGAAAGTGCGCTTGCGTACTACGGTCACGGCTATTGGTCCGGGCCTCGTTGTGTGCTGGGCGGGGCGAAGGCGAATGGGGTGTGCGTAGGGGCGGAGTTTGCGGGCTATCGCGCAGGCGCCGACCTTGGGGCGCGGCGAGTGTGCGTGCGTACGTGCTTGCGTACGTGTTTGCGTGTGGTCATAGTTCCCGCCATCAGCTGCTCTCCCTGCCCAGGGGGAGCGAGCGGCCTGGCGCCTTCGGGCCCGGAGTTTTTTTTTTGGTCTTTTCTGCCGGCTCTCGCCGTTCCGCGTGGCCTCCGTGCTCTCGGCAGGCCAGTCGGGAGCTCCGGCCTCTGGCACAGGTAAGAAGCGGGGGCGGCTCCTCGGTGGGGCCGTTGTCTGTCCCTGCCTGCCTGGTGCGGTCCGCCCACCCACTCGGCGTTCCCGCTCGTGAAGTTCGCCCGGCTGGCGCTGGGGTCGCCGCGCCGGCGACTCTGGGGGCTCCCTCGGGTGTCCCCCTGCCGGCCTCCCCGCGCCTTTGACCCGCCTGGACTGTCACCGGCTCCCTGTACCCCAACCCGGGCCCTCTTCATCTCTGTCTCGGACTGTCGGCGTTCTCCGCTCGTCCCTCACCTCCAGGGAGGCCTTCCGTCTCTCTGGCTGACTTGTGTGGCCGTGTGGACATGCCCCTCACTCTGATGATCATTCTTGACCGTTCTCCACCCAGTCATCCTTCACTCACTTCACTCACAGGCATCAGTGTTGGTTTTGGTAGTGTCTGGTTGCTTCCTTTCTCTAGCCGGCAGATCGAACCTGTCATTCGGGAAAGGAGGATGTCATTGGCGCCCGAGCCCTGTGTTCTGAAGTGGTTTCCGGATAATCCTTTTCCCATTGCCATGTGGTGTAAACGCCTTCGGCGGGGCAGCGGAGGCTCCTTGACTTGAAGTGCTAAGGGGGAGTGGCGAGAATGCTGTGGTTGTTCCGGGCTGGAGACCTAGTCTATGCTTGAATGTTATCTGCCGTGTTGATAGTCCTTGGAGCTGTGGATGTGGGTGCAGTTGCGTAAAGTTCAGTGCTAGATTGGAGCCCAGAGGGACTCTTGACATTTCCAAACTGGGTACAAGAGATCTAATCTCGCCAGAGGCAGAAGCTCATAAGTAGTGTTGCACTGTGCGGAAAGTTGGAGGAGAACTGGAAAACCCTGCGATACAAAGTAATCCTTTCTCTTAGGTATCCATCAAGTAAAATGGATATTTGGCCTCTGGTTCTAAGTTCTCTTTTGCGTTTCCATTTCTCCCTAAGCTTTACATTTCACGTATTTGTGGATGTCTTAAGACTTTATTTCTGATCTCTTACGTTTTCAATTCGTATTTAAATATCCAACCATCTGTTTGACATCTGGACAAACTCTTGTCCTTCCTCTCCAGACCCCTATTCTACGTTTTCCATTTCCGTCAATGGCATCATCCATTTGGCTACTTACACAAGACAGGAAATTTAGCATTCTTGACTTGGTCTTTGTCCCACATGTCCTGTTCTTTTCAAGTTTTGTTTTACTTCTAATATATCTGTTTCTTTACCAGTTTCACAATCACTGTCACTTTATAGCTCAAGCCACAGCCCTTTTCCATTTGATGTCTGACTCAGTATTCTCACTTGTCCAATGGGAGTGTACTAGGAATCCTCACCTTATTGGGTCGTGAGGATTCAATGAAATAGCCTAGTTAAGCACATGGAACATAGTGAATGGCCAAAAGGCAGTAATTATTGTTGAAAGATGAGCAACTTCAACATGCTCCTCTTTGGTTGCCCTATTTTCTTCATTCTCTTTGCCAGTTATTATTTTACCCAGTTACTCAATGTCAGTTTGTTGACTTGAAACCCTTCAGTGGATAGCCTGTTGCTAACGTATTGAATTTCAGATAACATGTCAAGATCCTCACTGTGGTCCACAGGACTGCATCCCTGGGTTCTTGCCTGTTTCCTTAGCTTTTCCTTGCATTCTCCTCACTACACATGAGCCACATTGCTCTTGGTTTCCCTGGCCACACCAACTTTCAGGGCCTCTATGTGTGCTGTTGTGTTTGCCTGACCTGTTCCAGCACCACTATGTTCCAGCTCCAGTTTTTGGCATAAGTGGCCATTGGTTCTTTTTCAGAGTTTTTTTTTTCTGCTGTTCCCTGCTGTCTATCCCACTCCCCCACCTGATGTTCCACTATTGACTTGCATTTTGCTTTTTATCATTTTTCATAACTTGTAGTTGTGTATTTAACCTGAGTGATTCTTTAAGTTTGTCTCCTACTAGAATATATGCTAGTGCTTATTCCATTTTTATTTCTCAAGAATAAATTAACTGAATAGCAAGACTGGAACTTGTAAGAACCATTGTGCCTTCGACAAACACCAGCTTCTATTCTTAACATTTGACAAATATTTTCGTTGTGCAGACAGATTAAGGCACATGTAAGATAAAAAGGGTTTTCTGACTTTGGATAATGTTAACATTCTTATAAAATCATTCAGCTTTTAAACTCTCAGTTAGAAATAAACTTTATCTAGATCAACTTCCTTCTTTCAGTCATAACACCAACTTGCTTTTACTTTTTTAATTACTGCTGTATCACTGATTTTATGTCCTTTGTACATTTGCTTTATGGGGGTCTTTAAGAAAAAAAGTCCTTGAAAAATCAGCGTAGTGGTTTGTCTATTCTAACAACAGATTGAACTTTGAGACCAACGTAAATAAATAGATAATGCAGCACATTTCATGCTTAGATTATCAAGGCGATATTGCAATTGTATTTTTTGTATATTGTATAGTATTAGGGTTGAAAAATAGGAAGTAGGAAATAGTAAGCAGGTATTTGAACTTATTTTCTAGGTAGTGATAAGCTATTTAAAAATGTTGGGAAGGGAATTAGCATTGGTAGCAAGTACTTGGCATTATCAAATGTTTTTATTCTGTTGGAGTACACAAGTTCTGTGTCTGTATCATGCCTTCCCCCTCTTTTTAGGGCGGGGAGACCAGTAGCAAGTGCAGGTTGGTGGAGTAGTTGTTTGGAAAGGACATTGTAATGTAAAGGATTGGTTGGTGGGAAAATCCTGACACCAGAGAATAGAAAGTGATGACCATGATTTAGTGAAGAGGGTGAACTGTGGTAGTGGTTAAAAATGTAGGTTCTTGGGCCTGGTTAAGGTCCTCGCCTTGAATGCACGGGGATGCCATACAGACAGAAGCCTGTTCTGATTCCTGTGGCCCTGCTTCCCATCCAGCTCCCTGCTTGTGGCCTGGGAAAGCAATTTAGGGTGGTCCAAAGCCTTGGGACCCTAGACCTGTGTGGGAGTCTCAGAAGAGGCTCTGGGCTCCTGGCTTCGGATAGGCACCGCTCTGGCTATTGCTGTTACTTGGGGAGTGAATCAGTGGGCGGAGAATCTTCCTCTCTGTCCTCTCTGTGTGTCTGCCTTTCAAATCAAAATAAATAAATCTTTTTATAATTTTTTTTTAATAATCTATTTTATTGTGTTGTTGACAATCTTTACATAGTTAATTACAGTTAAAGAAAGAAAAAGAAAAGAAAAAAAAAAGGTTCAGGGGGATAGGGAAGTGGGTAATACTATTATGTCCACATTGTTTCCATCTTGTATCTGAGGTAAAGGGGGATATTGAGGGGGAAGCCCCACCCGGTTTCCCGCCCACCCCGAGTCCCGGATGTGGGGCATGCTCTGAGATATGTGCTCGAGTGGTGTTAATAGTTCTCCGGTTATGAATCGCTGCCAGTTTCGCTCGATGAGGTTGTCCACTGATTGATATGGTCCATCATAAAGTCTCCGTTTGCCCCATATTTCGCTGCCAACATATAGCTGAGATGAATGATTGATCTGCTCTGTCTTCTGTCTTTTCCTGATTAGAGTTCTGAGTCCAGCATATAATTTTTTTTATTTTTGACAATCTTTACATCGTTAATTAGGGCACAGAGGTTCAAGGGCTACAGGAAAGTGGGTAAGAGAATTATTTCCACATTTTTTTCCCTGTATCTGGGGAAAAAGGGGAGATAAAAGGAGAAGCTCCACCCAGCCTCCCACCCATCCCAGGTCCCTGATGTGGTTCATGCTCCAAGGGTCTTGCTCAAGTGGTTTTGGTAGTTTAACAATTCTGAATTGCTGCCTGTCTCACCATTCCAAGCACGATGAGGTCGCTGAAGAATCCACTGATCGACATAGTTCATCTTAGAGTCTCGGTTTCCCAGTTTTTCACTGCCAATATATGGGTGGGGGTAGTTGATTCATTTGTTCTGTCCTCTGTCTTTTCATGGTTCGGGTTCTGAGTCCAGCAGTTCGAATGGGGAGATCCCCAAAGAAACTTTTCTGAAGTGATCCCAGACCTGATTTTGTATGTGCTTGGCAAGTATAGGGCCTGGTACAGTCCATCGCCCCAATCAGCTGGTGGTTGCAATTGCTGGGTGGGTTCTGTTTCCAGCTCTGTCTTCCACTGGAACCAATGGGTGTTGCAGTCCAACCTGATTCTGCCCAGCACACACTCGGCCCTCACACAAATCAGTGGGAGCTGCAGCCCAGTCAGAGTGACCCACAATAACCCCCACAAGGCCTGCCCTCTGAAAATAAATAAATCTTTAACAAAAATTTAGGTTCTTGTATTAGATGTAACTTGGTCTTTGGCTGATGCTGTCTGAATAAATTAATCTCACTAATCTTCAGTTTCCTCACCTCTAACATAGAGATAACAGTAATCCATATCTCTTGAGATTGTTGTGAAAATTACATGGAATAACCCATATGGTCACAGTGCAGTAGTAGGTGTTCGATAGTAAATATTTGGTGAGATAATAGCTGCAGTGATGAATTTGAGTAATAGGAATGAAAAAACTGGATTTGGGGTGGATGAGAATGAAGTTACTGTTAGTGTGAAGATTCCTTACCTGAAAATGGTGGCAGAACATAAATTTGAAAGTCTGGGAACCTCATTCTCACATATCCATCTCCACCAATGCTGCCTTCAGTCTGGATTAGTTCAGTAGGGGATTTTGTTTGTTTGTTTATTAAGTGAGCAAAAGAATTTAAAGTAGATATTGAAGAATTTAATAGGCAGTAAGAGGAATTTAGGACCTGAAAGAAACAAAGTTTCAAGAAGCTTCAAAAGAAAAGTCAAAGTACTAAGTTTATCTGCCTTTTTAAATTTGTATCAACAACTCATGAAAGTGGGTGTTTTAAGACTTAAGGTGTCACTATCTAACAGTGCTTATAAAGTCAACAAAAGATATACTCTTTTACATTGATTGACTTGTTAATTTCAGAATGTAGCAGGAATAAACCTAGACCCAAATAGATCAAGATGCAAGTTCCGGTAGTCCTCATTTTACACTGCAAATGTATCCGTAAAGTTCTTTCTGTGTGCTGTTTTTTAAAAGATTTATTTATTTTTTTCATTACAAAATCAGATATACAGAGAGGAGGAGAGACAGAGAGAAAGATCTTCCATCCGATGATTCACTCTCCAAGTGAGCACAATGGCCGGTGCTGCGCCAATCTGAAGCTGGGAACCAGGAACCTCCTCCGGGTCTCCCACATGGCACAGGGTCCCAAAGCTTTGGGCTGTCCTCGACTGCTTTCCCAGGCCACAAGCAGGGAGCTAGATGGGAATTGGAGCTGCCGGGACTAGAACCAGCGCCCATATGGGATCCTGGCGCATGCAAGGTGAGGACTTTAGACTCTAGGTCACGCCGCAGGACCCCATGTTTTAAATACTTTTAGCAAGTGGTTTTTATTTTTTTAAAGATTTATTTATTTTTATTACAAAGTTAGATATACAGAGAGGAAGATCTTCCGTCCGATGATTCACTGCCCAAGTGAGCGCAACAGCCGGTGCTGTGCCCATCCGAAGCCGGGAACCAGGAACCTCTTCCAGGTCTCCCACATGGGTGCAGGGTCCCAAAGCCTTGGGCCATCCTCGACTGCTTTCCCAGGCCACAAGCAGGGAGCTGGATGGGAAGTGGTGCTGCCGGGATTAGAACTGGCACCCATATGGGATCCCGGGACGTTCAAGGCGAGGACTTTAACCACTAGGCCATGCCACCGGGCCCCAGCAAATGGTTTTTAAATAGTAAAGTAGTTATTATTATACAGCTGATCACATTCCTTTTTTTTTTTACATTGTAATTTTGTGTATTGGAATCTTTTAAAAAGGAACGCTTATATTTTCTTTAGCTGAATTGATGGCTCCTGGAGAACTGGCTTAACCGCAAAATATCAGTAGTTTCCCAGGAAGAGTCCATAGTGTTTGTTATTATTTTTAAAGACTTATGTATTTTATTGGAAGGCAGATATACAGAGAGGAGGAGAGACAGAGAGAAAGATCTTCTCTCTGATGGTTCACTTCCCAAGAGGTCGCAGAGGCTGGAGCTGAGCAAATCGGAAGCCAGGAGCCAGGAGCTTCCGCCGTGTCTCCCACGCAGCTGCAGGGTCCCAAGGCTAGGCTGTCAAGCCAGGCCGGACTCCATTGCCTTTGGCACAGGATCAGAATAAAGGTGAATGGTTATTACATAGGGTTATAGGGTTTTTCAGTAAAAGTCACCAAAAAGTAAGTAATAGTTTTATTTTGAATGGGTTTCCAACAAGAGCATGCAAATTAGAAAGAGTTGCTGGTTTTCCGTGTTTATTTTGTAGAAGTAGTTTTATGCATTAGCATGCCTTCTCCACCAAGAAATGTTCTCTGGATAAGGATGTTTCCAGTTTGGGTACCCAAACCGTGAGCATTTAAACAAATAGGTAAGGGTTAGAAGCATTTTTACCTCATATGATTGATTGAACTTTCATGGAACGCTTACCATTGAACATAATTTTTAGTAACTGATTAGATTTAAGGGAAGGAGGAATAATTTCATGTTAATTATCCTTCATTTTCCTCTTGATGCTTTGATAAGAGAATTAGCATTACAAAGTTTGAGAAAACCTTAGTCGTCTTGGATCCATTGAAAGCTTGACAATTCCCGGATCATACTTCTTACTGAAAAAGAAACTTGGCTTTTTTTCTCTCTACTAAGTAGGGCAAGTCCTGATAACATGATGAGCATACAGCAGTGACAATCCACTTAGTACAAAATCAGAGAAAGGACTCAGCAGAGACACAGAGAGAAAGTTTTATGATATAGTTTCTGCCAATTTTGTGTACTGAATCCTTTGGGTTTTTTCCCTACAGGAAGGAGAGTGCTGGTAGAAAAGATTAAGAAAATGTTCAGTATCTGAAGTAAAATTTTATGATTAACCAAAACTTTGTCAAAATGATTAGGAGTCATAGAGAATTAGGGAGAAAAAACAGAAGTACCCAGTATTAAGTTTATCATACATTATATTCTGAAATCTTTATCTCTAAGTTTTATTAAATAATATGTTCAACAAATATAAGGTCACTGATTTTTACATTTGTATGGAAGGCAAATACTATGGTGATGGCGTTTTATATTCCTGTTTATTCTGACACCTTAACCAGTAATGACACAGAAGGAGAAATGAAGAGCTACGACTCTTCATAGGGAATTTCTTCATTGAGCAGTAACAACAGGAATCTCAGTCTGGGCAGGTCTACTGATTTTTAGATAGTGTTTTCTGTAACTTATGTATAAATGATGTTTTTTTCCCATTGAGTTCTTAATGCATGAAAGCAACTTTGCATTTAGTGGAGTTGAAATACACATGGGAAAAACTGTGGTATCTTCAAAAGATGAGCTATTTGCAATGTAGTAGTGGCAGTCCTCTTGTGAAGGATTTAGTAGTTATAACCCTATGTTTACCATACAAAGGAAGGCTCTTTTTCTTTTAAGATTTATTTATTTTCATCAGAAAGGCAGATATATATAGAGAAAGATTTTCTGTCCCCAAGTGGCCACAATGACCGAAGCTGTGCCCATCCAAAGCCAGGAGCTAGGAGCCTCCTCCGGTTCTCCTGCATGGGTGTAGGGTACCAAGGCTTTGAGCCATCCTCTACTGCCTTCCCCCGGCCACAAGCAGAGAGCTGGGTGAGAAGTGGAGCCGCTAGGTCGGGAGCACCCATAAGGGATCCCAGCGCATGCAAGGTGAGGTTTTAGCCACTGAGCCATCATGCCAGGCCCACAAAGGAAGTTTTGTAACAGCTTCTGTGTATTTTAACAGCAAATTGAATAAAATTGATAGTGCTGATTTGTTCATTATTCTTGGATAATATGTTTTTGTTTGCAGGGTGTCAGACACTGTCCTGGTGAGGAATGCAGAGATTAAAGAGAATCTTTGTGTTATAATTAAAGAGAATTTTGTGTTTTCTATTTTCAGATAGCAAAGTCTAGAGAGACAAAGAAATAAACACTTTATAATACAGTGTGCTACAATTGATGTAACTGAGCACAGAGAACAATGGGAGGCTAGAAAAGGACTTAAACATTCTCATGAATGGGGGAGAGAACAAGTGAAGGGAAGCGAATAAAGGTTTCTTAAAGAGGGTTATAGCGGAAATTGACCTTGATTTTAGAGCTTGGGAATAAATTAAAGATTACAGGTGGGGAAACACACAGAAATCTTCTACATGTAACCTCAGTGTGTACAAAGATATAGTGAGTGTCATAGGAACATGTGGGTCTTGGGTATTGCGCAATAGCATTTTGTCCGCACCGGGATCCCATATGGGTGTCATTTCTAGTCCCAGCTGCTACACTTCCCATCCAGCTCCCTGCTTGTGGCCTAGGAAGGCAGTCGAGGACAGCCGAAGCCTTGGGACCCTGCACCCGTGCAGGAGGCCTGGAGGAGGTTCCTGACTCCTGCCTTTGGATTGGCTTAGCTTTGGCCATTGTGGCCATTTGGGGAGTGAACCAGTGGACAGAAGATCTTTCTGTCTCTCCTTCTCTCTGTATCTATCTGCCTTTCCAATTTAAGATAAATAAATAAAAAGAAGAACATCCGGGTCTTGGGAGAGATTAGAATCATTAAAGTGGCTAGGCTTGAGGATCTTCTTGGCTGTGGGAAGCAGGGCCTGGATGAGGTAGGGTTTCATTGTGAGGATGGTGGGGAGTTGTTAAATGGCATGATGGAGGAGAGTGATGTGATTTGGTCTGTATTCGGTATCAAGCTATCTGAAAGGTTTGTGGGAGTAGAACTGACAGGCCTCTGCTGACCTTCCCTTCTCCTGTCCAATATCCATAGTTCAAGAGGGAAGGTAAAGACAAGGTGTAGAAAAAGAACATTGTAGCTTTTGCAGTACTGAGAGGCAGCCTGCAGAAAAATTCAAGGACATACCCAGTCAATGAAACCACATTATTAATTACGGAAAAAGGGTACACTTGTGCATTGTTAGCCTCAGTTTGTGTAGTTCTTAGATTGAGCAAAATGTCATATTAACAGACCATCTATAAATTGTAATGATTTTTGTTACTTTGGTAGATTTTTTTTTTTTTAAGATTTATTCATTTTATTACAGCCAGATATACACAGAGGAGGAGAGACAGAGAGGAAGCTCTTCCATCTGATGATTCACTCCCCAAGTGAGCCGCAACGGACCGGTGCGCGCCGATCCGCCGATCCGAAGCCGGGAACCAGGAATCTCCTCCGGGTCTCCCACGCGGATGCAGTGTCCCAATGCATTGGGCCGTCCTCAACTGCTTTCCCAGGCCACAAGCAGGGAGCTGGATGGGAAGTGGTGCTGCCGGGATTAGAACCGGCGCCCATATGGGATCCCCGGGCTTTCAAGGCGAGGACTTTAGCCGCTAGGCCACGCCGCTGGGCCCGGTAGATTTTTTTTTTAAAGATTTATTTGTTTTTATTGGAAAGGCAGATTTTGAAGTAGTGACAGAGAAAAAGCTTTCATCTGCTGGTTCACTCCCCAAGTGGTGACACGGGCTAGAGCTGAGCAGATCCAAAGCCAGGAGCTTCTTCCAGGTCTCCCTCGTGGGTGCCGTGTCCTAAGGACTTGAGCCATCCTCTTTTCCTTTTCCAGATTGTACTCATGGAGCTGGGTCTGAAGTGGAGCAGCTGGGACATGAACTGGCGTCCATATGGGATGCTGGTGCCACAAGCAGAGGATTAGCTTGCTGTACCACAGTGCTCGTTCTGAAAAATAGACATTTTTGAATAATAGCTTGTATGTCTTTATTTCTCTTCTTAGGAATCTGTTTGGCAGTATGAGGTTCACCATTTCTACATAGTAACGATCAGAACAATTGTTCATATTTTGCCTAAGTCATTTCTGTAATCAGCCTAGCCCTGTAGGCAACTGAGTTGATAACCATTGTTAACATTTATTAAGGTCTAGGGCCAGTGTTGTGGTACAGCGGCTAAGCTGCTGCCTGCAATGCCTGTTTTCCTTGTGTCCCAGCTGTTTCACTTCCAATCCAGCTCCCTAAAATGTGTCTGGGAAAACAGTGGAATCCTCTAGGCCCCTGGCTTCTGTATGAGAGATTGAAGTGAAGTTCAAGCTCCTGGCTCCTGTGTTTTTTGTTTTTTTAAGTCTTTATATATTAAAAAAAAAAAAAAAAAAAAACTGGGCCTGGTGCAGTAGCCTAACTGTTTAAGTCCTTGCCTTGCATGCGCCAGGACCCATATGGGTGCTGGTTTTCGTCCCAGCAGCCCCGCTTCCCATCCAGCTCCCTGCTTGTGGCCTGGGAAAGCAGTCGAGGACGGCCCAAAGCCTTGGGGCTAAGAAGCTCCTAGCTCCTGGCTTCAGATTGGTGCAGTTCCGACTGATGTGGCTGCTTGGGGAATAAATCATTGGACGGAAGATCTTCCTCTCTGTCTCGCCTCCTCTCTGTATATCTGACTTTCCAATTAAAAACAAAAAATAGGGAGCTCAGCGTGGTAGCCTAGTGGCTAGGGTCCTTGCCTTGCATGCGCCAGGATCCTGTATGGGTGCAAGTTCTGTCCCAGCTGCTCCACTTCCTTTCCAGCTCCCTGCTTGTGGCCTGGGAAATCTGTAGAGTCTGGCTCAAGGCCTTGGGACTCTGTACCCACGTGGGAGACCGGGAAGAAGCTCCTGGCTCCTGGCTTGAATCTGCTCAGCTGTTGTGGCCACTTGGGGAGTGAACTAGCAGATGGAAGGTTTTTCTGCCTTTCTGTTCTTTATTTCCAATAAAAATAAATAAATCTTTAAATGGAAAAAACCTGCCAGGATTAAGGCAGTTTTTACTGAAATTTTTGCAGGAAAAATTACAGATAAGGATTAAAATTTAGAAAATTGATGCTAGCTCATTAATATTAATAACTGCTACCTGCTGAGTATCTCATGTGACCTCATTTCATTCTGCAGACACACAGCATTTGCTTTTACTGTTCTGTGCGCGAGTAATGATTAGAGAAGGTAAGATACAAATTAGTGACATCGCTGCCTCCTAATTTCTTTTTTTTTTTTTTTAAGATTTATTTTATTTTTATTACAAAGTCAGATATACTGAGAGGAGGAGAGATAGAGAGGAAGTGGAGCTGCCGGGATCAGAACCAGCGGCCATATGGGATCAAGGCGAGGACCTTAGCCACTAGGCCACGCTGCCAAGCCTGCTGCCTCCTAATTTCAAGACCTAGAATTCTGTCCTTTAGCAGATTACCTTTTCTAATTCAGCTGTTTGCACAGAAGTAGATTTTTTTTTTTTAAAGATTTATTTATTTTATTACAAAGTCAGATATACAGAGAGGAGAAGAGACAGAGAGGAAGATCTTCCCTCCGATGATTCACTCCCTAAGTGAGCTGCAACAGGCCGATGCGCGCCAGTCCGATGCCGGGAACCTGGAACCTTTTCCAGGTCTCCCACGCGGGTGCAGGGTCCCAAATCCTTGGGCTGTCCTCGACTGCTTTCCCAGGCCACAAGCAGGGAGCTGGATGGGAAGTGGAGCTGCCGGGATAAGAACCGGCGCCCATATGGGATCCCGGAGCGTTCAAGGCGAGGACTTTAGCCGCTAGGCCACACTGCCGGGCCCCAGAAGTAGAATTTAACTATTTAAGCTATAAGCCAGAATTTGTTTCAGAAGTTTGAAAGCGATATAAATAAAATTTGGTTTGGCAGTTTTAGATAACTGCTTGTGTGTGTGTGTGTGCGTGTGTGTGTGTGTATGGCAGCCTTTGGTAAAATTCTCTCCTATTACTATTAGTTTTTAATACACCATCTTTTGATAAAGCTGGTTTGAAAAGCCTTAGTCATGTCATTATAGCTGTAAGTAATTTTTAGGTATTAGAGGTTCAGTCAGGGCCTCGGCACAATGGCTCAATGGCTAAGTCTTCACCTTGCAAGCACCCGAATCTCATTTGGGTGCTGGTTCAGTTCTTGTCCCAGCTGTTCCACCTCCCATCCAGCTCCCTGCTTGTGGCCTGGGAAAACAGTAGAGGGTGGCCCAAAGCCTTGGAACACTGCACCCACGTGGAATACCTGGAGGAGACTCCTGGCTTCTGATTGGCTCTGCTTGACTGTTGTGACCATTTGGGGATTGAACCTGTGGACAGAAGATCTTTCTGTCTCCTGTCTGTAAATCTGAAATGCCCTTCCAAAAAAATAATAGTAGTAATAATAAATAGATCTTTTTTAAAAAAAGCAGAAGTTCAGTCAGGGCCGATGGTGTGCCTTAGTGGGTAAAGCTGCCACTAGTGGGTAAAGCTGTGCACTAACATGTGGGTACTGGCTTGTGTCCTGGCTATTAAACTTTTGATCTAGCTCTCTGCTGGTGGCCTGGGAAAATAGTGTAAAATGTCCCAAGTATTTGGACCCTTGGCACCTTTGTGGGAGACCTGGATGAAGCTCCTGGGGAGTGACCTAGTAGATGGAAGGCCAAGATGTCTGTCTCTTGTTCTTTATTTCTGTGTAACTCTGCCTTAAAAAAAAAAAAAGTCCAGGAGCCTGAGTATTTCTGAAAGGTAAGGTAAGATTGGTAAAGATTATTTCTAGGAGTGGTAATGTTCAACATACAAAAGGGGTGACAGACTTTGTTTTCCATAGAGATTAAATGGTTTTTCCTCAAATAATGTAATTTTGAGGGATAGTCCAACTTCATTCTTTGAAAAGTTTTATGCATTTGATTCTTCTGTACATGTGGCTCTGCTCACACTGCTGATCGTTGGATTATTAGGAAACTTTGCTTTTGGGGAGGAGCACCACTGTAAGAAATGGGGTCAATAATAAAACTTTTATTCATAATTCAAAACCCATTATCATTCATGAGAGAACAGAAGAATCATTGCTGCAGCGGAATCTTATTTCTGGTTGACATGTCTTTAGTGACAGCAATGGAGCAAAATTTATATGTTCATTGACGCAGGTATTAGGCATATATGTGATAAAGAAAGGAACTCATGGAGAGAGAAGTACACGTGGCGAGATGCCATCACTGAGTTGTCAGTGCCTGCTTTGGTTTTCCTTTTCCATTTGCTATCCAGATGCACGGGATACTTTCTAAAAGTGGTTTACTCAAATGGGAAAGGGGTCAGATTTGATTCACTAGGCAATTTTTATACTTTATTTTAATCACTAGTAGATTGTAACTTTTTACTTTATTTTTCTTCCCTTAGAACCTGTCAGGTGAAGGTGTATTTTTGCGTTTTATTTTGGCTAGAAGCAAATTTATTTTTAAAGGAAGTATGTCTCCTCTGAAGATACATGGTCCTATCCGAATTCCCTGAAGTCACGGGGATGAGTCAGGGAGATGAATTGGCGGATAATCTGAGTGGCACATGCCACTGCAGCGTCAACATTGACCCTCTTGGCTAATGACCTAGGCCAATCTCATGTGCTTACATTCTGGTTCGGATGATTTTTTTTCAGAATCCTATGAACTATAAGGAGATGTACCTGAAAAGCCTTCCAAGACATCACTCAACATGCCAACACCATCACAAGCGTAAATGGATCCTTTATTTGGTCTATATTTATTTCAAGCATATGCACCCCCACCATGTATGTGCCATCTACATGGAAATCACACTTAAATGATCACACCCCATATCATTCATCTGGTCTTCAATTCATATAATTCATATCTACAATATAACTCCATGTGCATCAGACAGATGAATTTTGAGATGAAAAATGAAATCATTGTCTCATTGCAGATACAGATCTTCTGTACATAAAACTGAAAAAGAATCTACTAGATCGCACAATCATGAACTCGGTCTCTAAAATCACTTCTTGGGCCCGGCGGCGTGGCCTAGCGGCTAAAGTCCTCGCCTTGAATGCCCCAGGATCCCATATGGGCACCGGTTCTAATCCCGGCAGCTCTACTTCCCATCCAGCTCCCTGCTTGTGGCCTGGGAAAGCAGTCGAGGACGGCCCAAAGCTTTGGGACCCTGCACCCGCGTGGGAGACCTGGAAGAGGTTCCAGGTTCCCGACTTCGGATCGGTGCAGCTCCGGCCCGTTGTGGCTCACTTGGGGAGTGAAACATCGGATGGAAGATCTTCCTGTCTCTTCTCCTCTCTGTATATCCGGCTTTCCAGTAATAATAAATCTTTAAAAAAAATTATTACTATAAGTAAAGAATATTTATATCTTCTAAAAGCCAGTGAGACTGCTAATTACTCATCGTAATAAAAGAAAGGGTTTTCAGACAGAAACTTCGGTTTTTGTTGTTGTTGTTAATTGTTTTAATTCTCAGCTCACATAGACACTGAGTAGGTATTCAGATATTCAGCAAATGTCAATCCTAAGGAGCATGACGAGCATGCCACAGTGCCAGTCAGCTCGCTTCTGGATCAGGTCACAGGCAGTGTTAATTTGTCAAACACCTACATATAACTGTGAGGGTTACTGTGCTAAGGGCTAAGAATATCAGACTTAACAGTAACCAAATGCAGTGTCAGCTGTAAACATATTTCAGAGATACCAAGGCAATATAAATAAGCATGTAATTTTTGCTCTCAAGATTCAGAGGATAAATAAGATTTTGCAGTACATGGTGGAAGTAAGAAGAAAGTGATTTCTGTACATGGACAGACATATGCATGTGTGAATCAATGCTCAGTCAGGAAGTTATTTTAAGGTAAATAAGCAATGGAGAGTCAGTGCCAAGAGTATAAGCTGAAGAACTAGGTAGGAATCAGATCCTTTTAATGTTTTCAAGATTTATTGAGGTGGTGGTGGTGGAGAGAAAGAGAGAGAGAGATCTTCCGTCCACTGATTCACTCCCCAAATGGCCACAACAGCCACAGCTGGACTGATCCCAAGCTAGGAGCCAGGGGCTTCTTCCCGGCCTCCCACATGGGTGCAGGGGCCCAAGCACTTGAGCCATCGTCCACTGCTTTTCCAGATACACTACAGGGAATTGGAGCAGTGAATGGGGTGCTGGCACCACAGGCGGTGGCTTCACGCACTGCACCATACCCCCAGCCCCCAAACCAGATCTTGATTTTTTTTTATTGATCGTAAGGGGATCTCATGTTCTAAGGAGCAAACATCTCAAATCATATTCCATTGGAGGCTAAGCAAATGGTTTATTTATTTATTCGTTTATTTATTTATTTATTTAAGATTTATTTTATTTTTATTCCAAAGTCAGATATACTGAGAGGAGGAGAGACAGAGAGGAAGTGGGGCTGCCGGGATTAGAACCAGCGGCCATATGGGATCATGGCGAGGACCTTAGCCACTAGGCCACGCTGCCAAGCCCAAGCAAATGGTTTTATTTCAAAATATAGTAGGGGAATGAGAGCATATACGAGATTGAGTTCATATGAGGAATGAAAGTTCTGAAGGAAGAAAGAAGAAAGATTTGAAAAGATTTCAAGAAGACTTAACCCATTAAATTTAGGAGGTGAAGGAGAAAAGAATTAAGAGTCCTAAGTTTTTCATGCATGGCCGTTCCTTTCATGTCCTCTGTTAATGTCAATAGAGGGAAAGGAGCAGTGTGTGAGGATTGGGAAAGTTGAGTTGTCTGAGATGTCAGACCTTCAGAGAGTAAGAAGGACTGCAGCTTTAACAAAGAGGCCTAAGACTTAGGATAGAGGAGTTGGACTCCTTACTGTGTGGGTGCTTGCAAAAATCACGGATGCTAGAAGGTGACCAAGTGACCAAGTTCAAGATTATTGTTTGTTTGTGAATACGGGTTTTAATAGTTGATTTTTTTAAAGTGGTAAACCAAGCAACTCTCTTTTTTTTGTGTGTGTGAATGTTTTACTAGAGTTTCTTCTCAAGAACATGAATCTAGAAGCTTCCTTGGAGCTACAAAAATGTCACTTAAAATTTGGATATAAATTGTAAAGTTTTTTCATTCCCATGTATAAATGGAAAGAGATTGATTCTCTCTTATTTTAGAAAAAGTGTAACTATGTTATTACTTCATTACCCTGTTTAGAAATTGTGTCTCAGCAAAGGGCACCTTTAGAAACCTAAGTGCATGCCTGCCAAGGGATGGAAATAAGGAATAAGGCTGCCAGACTTTATTAAAGTAATCACATGATTTTATTTAGTCTTTAAAAATTTCATTCAAGGGCCCAGAGTGTAGCCTAGTAGCTAAAGTCCTCACCTTGCACGCGCTGGGCTCCCATATGGGTGCTGGCTCTAATCCCAACAGCCCCGCTTCCCATCAGCTCCTTGCTTGTGGCCTGGGAAAGCAGTCCAGGACAGCCCAGGACCTTGGAACTGTGCACCTGTGTGGGAGACCTGGAGGAACCTCCTGCCTCCTGGCTTCAGATCGACTCAGCTCTGGCCTTTGTGGCCACTTGGGGAGTGAGCCATTGGATGGGAGATCTTCTTTTCTGTGTCGCCTCCTCTGTGTATATCTGACTTTCCAATTAAAAAAGCAAATAAAAAATCTTTTAAAAAATTGCATTCAGGAGAAAATGAAAATTATTGCTTTTTTAACACATTTCTGAAATCTCGGAGAAGCTAAAATGAGTTACCAGTTGTGGGGAAAAGCATCGTTAAAATAACAGTTTTTTGATGTGCTCATGGTCTTTGTAACTTGGTGAAAGCTAACTGAGTCTGCTTAGACAGTTGCAAAAGGAACATATTCTTATATTGGGAAAGTTAAATTTTTTATATTTTATTGGGAGTTTTAAATTATTTCCTGAATTGCAACTTGGGTTATTAATATATGCTTTACATTGCAGCCATCTAAACAGTTTTGTCAGTATTCTAGCAGCTATTGCCTTTAAAAGGAAATGGACACAATTGTTAATTAACTAGTTTTTATTTTTTGTAACTTTATAACTATATGTGAAAATGTAGAATTCCCTACCATAAAATAAAGAATGCTAGGATTACTGTATGAAATGGTTTTTAATAGGATGTGTTTGTGTTTCTTACCAGGCAAATCTTTGATATAAATGTTTCAAGAAATCACTTCTCTTGGTTGAAAAAGAAATGACTAGAAAAAAATGAGAGATGTTACTTAGAAAATGTAAACTTTAGTATTCATTATACAACTTAACTTTGTTACATGTTTTTCATAAGAGACTCTTGCTTTTGTCTTGCTTAGCTAAGTCATAACATTAAAAATGTGGTGCTGCGACCCAGTGGAGCAAAACAAAGTCGCCTGATGTTAACTCTTCAAGATAACAGCTTCTTGTCCATTGACAAAGTACCAAGTAAGGATGCAGAGGAGATGAGGTTGTTTCTAGATGCAGTTCATCAAAACAGACTTCATGCAGGTGAGCACTAATTAGCCAAGCTGTTGACATTAGAACAATTTTTTTTTTTAAGATTTACTTTAACTATTTGAAAGGTTGCTCAGTAAAGAGAGAAAGAGAAGGAATATATTCATTCCATCTGCTGGTTCACTGCCCAAATGCTTGAAGCCAGGCCAAAACCAGGAACCCAGACCTCCATCTGGGTCCCATATCTTCTGCCACTTTTTTTTTTTTTTTTTTTAATCTATTTTATTGCATTGTTGTTGACAATCTTTACATAGTTAATTACAGTTAAAGAAAGAAAAAGAAAAGAAAAAAAAAGAAAAAAAAAAGGTTCAGGGGGATAGGGAAGTGGATAATACCATTATGTCCATATTGTTTCCATCATGTATCTGAGAAGCCCCACCCGGTTTCCCGCCCACCCCGAGTCCCGGATATGGGGCATGCTCTGAGATATGTGCTCCAGTGGTGTTAATAGTTCTCCGGTTATGAATCGCTGCCAGTTTCGCTCGATGAGGTCGTCCACTGATTGATATGGTCCATTATAAAGTCTCCGTTTGCCCCATATTTCGCTGCCAACATATAGCTGAGATGAATGATTGATCTGCTCTGTCTTCTGTCTTTTCCTGATTAGAGTTCTGAGTCCAGCAGTTCGACTGGGGAGATCTCCAAAGAAACTTTGAGGTATTCCCAGACTAGTTTCTTGTATGTTCTAGCAAGCACAGGGCCTGGCACAGTCCATCACCCCGATCAGCTGGTGGTTGCAATTGCTGGGTTGTTTCTGTTTTCAGTCCCAAGTTGCACTGGAACCAATGGGTGTTGCAGTCCAGTTTGGTTCGGCCCTTACATCAACCAGTGGGAGCTGCAGCCTAGTCAGAGAGACCCACAATAAACCCCGCCAGGCCCGCCCCCTACCCTGGTTTGCCAGTATGTGTAGCAGACTAGTTCAGTCTGTCCCACATTCCATTCGGCTCTTGTACTTGTCAATGGGTATTAAAGCTTAGTTCTATCTAACCAACTCAACCATCCAGCCCTCACGGGTGTTGTTGAGTGCCTCTCTATCTAGCCATCCCGGCTCCCGTCCTAGTTTTCATGCCCTCCCACGGGAATAGTGACCCAAGAAGGGGGAACCCACTTTTTCCCTCCCAGGTCTCTCTGTCCCGGTTTATGCACTCTTTATGTGGTTCTGTGATTTGACCTGACAGAATCAGTCCCCAGCGCCAGCCTCTGCGGCTATGCCCAAACATCCCTCACCCACTCTAATTTATTCTTGCACCAGCAGAAATAATCAGCCCAGCCTGGCTTTTCCCTGGTCTAGTCCACATGAGACGCACAGGTGATGTAGCCTTGCCTAGTCTGGTCTGTCTCTATCCCAGCCCACGCTCTCCAGTGGGAGTAGCTGTCCAGCGAGGGGACCAGCCCCTTAATCCCCCTGCCGGTTCTGCCCCTCCCTTCCTGGATCTCACGTGTGCTGGTTGGGTGCTGCATTCATATCCAGTACAGGCAACCACGCCCTGGCATTCCATAATGTGTACTTGTTTTGTCTCGACCAAACCCGGCTCATCCCACACTCTGTTCTGGTGATCGGATTTGCCAGTGGGTGACATGAACTGATTGAGCCTGGTCTGCTCCTGACCCATGCTGAATGTGTGCCAGTGGGAAACTTTCCATGGCCTATTCTGGGCTGTTTCCTATCATGCTTCTTGTGCTTACCTGCAGGGACTGTGTCCTGCCAGAGGAGTTGCCCAGGCTCCTCCATCAGAACCCCTCCCAATGGCAGGTTTTGCACATGCCAGGGGGTCCTTGAGCCAACCCTACCCAGTTCACCTCCTGTCCTAGCAGGAACAGTGGCTTTTCCTGGCTGGCTTTCACCCCATTCTGGTTCTTGTTGTTGGATGTTTCAGCCCGGCCATGGCTCGTCCATACCCACATACAGCTCACGCATGGTTCAAGAGGGGTGTGAGACCCAGCCTAATCAGTCCCACATCTACCCTATGGTTCTCCATGCCACCAGATGGTGTTGGGATCTGAACTGGCCTGGTGCATGCAGTCCCAGCCCACACTAGTGCCTCGGGTGACTACAACTGTTTCCTAGATAGAATGCAGCCCCCATTCCAGCACACGTGCCCCTTGGTGGGAACCTCAACCCAGTTAGGGTGTCCACAAGCTTCCCCAACTGGGCCTGTTCCTAGCCGTAGATCATGCGCCTGCCAGTGGTTGCTCTGACTCAGCTTATCTCAGTCCCTCACTTGCCCTGGCCTCTGCCTTAGACAGTGTGACTTAGCGTCCTTGACTCAAGTAGCTACCTAAGCAGCGATTCAGACAATCAATACCCCAGAGCTCCCTGGCTGGGCGGCCACCAGGCAGAGCCTGGCACCACGTGGTGCCCTGGCCGCCCTGGGGGAGGCCAAGGACTCGTTCACTGCCTTGCGGCAGTGTCTTTGGCGTGAGCCCCCAGCATTGGGTCCGACCTGGCAGGGGCACCCCCCACAGCCGCCACACTGTGAGGAGCGGCACTTGTCCCCGATCCCAAGGCCCTAACCTTCTGCCACTTTCCTAAACAGCTGGGAGCATGGTCGGAAGTGGATCAGCTGAGATTTGATGAGAACTTTTGCTAGCATTTAAGGTAGAGGCTGACATGAGCAATGTTCAAAGAACAAGACCAAGGATAGAAATGTGACAGAACACATAAGGTACCTTTGTTGAGGTGCCTGGCCGCAGTGCTCTGCTTTGGCTCCTGACTCCAACTTTCTGCTAATGCGTTTCCTGGGAGACAATGCTGATGGCTCAAGTGATAGGGTTCCTACCAGCTTTGTGGGAAACCTAGAATTAGTTCCTGTCACCCAACTTTGGTGTGACTCATCTGTGGCCACTACAGGAACCAGTGATTTGGAGCACATTCATGCTATCCCTCCCTCCATCTCTCTCAAGTGTTATTGATTAGGGAGTAAAGCTACCACCTGCAGTACTGGCAACTCCAGTGGGCAATGGTTTGCATGCTAGTTGTTCCGTATCTTATTTAGCTGCCTGCTAATGGCCTTACCAAAGCAAAGGGACCCTCTGCCCACATACATGATAGACTTGGAAAACACTCTCAACTTCAGCTTGGCTGGGACCTGGCCTTTGCTGCCATCTGGGGAGTAGATGGAACATTCCTCCCTCTTTCTGTAACTCTGACTTTCAAATAAATAAATAAGTCTTTACTCCCCCCCCCCCAAAAAAAACCCAGAAAACATAATAACTAGACTATAGATGATATTCCAATAAATACTGATTCACATGTTCTCAGCAGAGTACAAATAAACTGAGTTCAACAGCACAACAAAATGTGTACATGCACTACAACCAAGTAGGATTTATTTCTGGGGTATAAGATGGTTCAGTATAAAACCATTTGACAGAATTCAACAAACGAGCAAAATCAAATTCAGCATAATAAAGGCCATAGTTATATATTTCATACCCAAGTGTTACAGGACATTTCATGTGAAAATACTGCAAACTAGGCCAAGTGCAATAGCCTAGTAGTTAAATCCTCACTGGGATCCCATATGGACGTGTCCTGGCGGCTCCGCTTCCCATCCAGTTCCCTGCTTGTGACCTGGGAGAGCAGTTGAGGATGGCCCAAGGCTTTGGGACCCTGCACCCATGTGGGAGACCTGGAGGAAGCTCCTGGCTCCTGGCTTCGGATGGGCTCAGCTCCAGCTGTTGCAGACACTTGGGGAGTGGACCAGCAGAAGAAAGATCTTTTTCTCTGTATCTTCTTCTCTGTAGATTTGCCTTTCCAATGAAAATAAATAAATCTTAAAGAAAAAAAACGAAAAGACTAAAAGCCACCTAAATTCTTGTCTCACACCAAAGAATATTTATGTGGACAATTTCAGTGTGCAAAAGCAAGATTTATTGATTTTTAAATTTTCATTTTAAATTTTGAACTTTATGGTACAATTCTGTAGAGTCTGGAATTGCCCCCACCCAAAACGGAAGGTTTGTTAAAGATGGAAGCCTCCTACACAGCATTAGGAGTGGGGAACCAAGGGCAGAAAGACCCAAGAAGATGGTGGAAGTGATGTCTTTAGTAGCAGAACAATGGTTTACAATGAACAAAAAGGGACAAAACCTATCAGCAGGCTACAGTTGTAATCTTATCTAGCTTGCTCTTGATGAAACAAAACCCATCAGCTATCCAGAAGCATGTGACTTCTTTCCATTCCCAGGATTAGCTAAAAACTAAGGGTGGAATGCAGTTTTTGTTTTGCTAAAAGAACCTTCTGGACAGGAACCAGCATTTTGTAAACTTTAGAGACTTTTCCTTCTCTCATTCCAACAGAGATGTGACCCTGACTACCCATTAACGCATCTCACTGTCATACCATGAATGAAAAACTGACAGCGTTTCCTCTAAGACCAGTAACAGTGCAGGATGTCTGCTCTTGCCAGGCATCTTGAAGTGTTAGCCAGAGCAGTTAGGCAATCAGGAACACCTGCACCCAGGGGAGTTTACTAGCTGTGGCACAACACTGGCCCGGGGTCACTTGACCCCATATGTAGAAAACTAGAGAACTGGACTGACAAAAAAGGAGGAGGGTTTATATTACAATTGAGAGAAGCCACTTTGTTATATAAACCTTAAGTGCTTTTATATAATAATTATTCTGAGGTTTTGTTATTTGTATAAATTTTTAAAGATTTATTTATTTATTTAAAAGCAGAATTAGAGGAAGATCTTCCATCTGCTAGTTATAAAACTTCTGTGGTTGTCTGGCATTTAGCACCTATGTATTATGTATCCATGACATGAAATTTGAGCTATTCTGGGTTTTTTAGAATATGTCAGGGACTTTGTTTACAGGCAGGCACTTTTATAAGCGCGAGTTTAATAACTTATAGGCAAAAATTTTGCACCATGTATCTAAGGCTATGGACATACCGAAACACAGACACCTGGCAAGTATGGGAAGGAGTATCTAATACCTGGTCCAGCAAAGCCAACACCATCTCAGAACAATCGAGACTACTCAAATAACACCCTCAGGACATTTCTCCTCATTGTGGTCCTTAGGACAAAACCAGGGAACCATCTGTCCCCTTGCACTGAAGTGATCTAGTAGCAAAGAGTGGCGCAACAGCTCTCTCCTTTCCTCCAGTTATAGGAGGGAGGGCAGGGTCTTTCCTCATCACCTCCCCCTGGATTCCTTGCCATCCCACTCAAAGACCTGCATCAGTCTACAATTGCCTCACCTATGTAACAAATATTTAAGAATAAATTAAAACTAAAAGTAAAAAAATCAATAAGGTACTTTAAAAAATTTCTGGGAAGTGGAGTTGAAATGCTAGCTTATTTGGTACAAAATTTTGAATTCTGTAAATAGTGTTGCATGATACACACTTGGCCATGAACTTTTTGAAGATCCCCTCATTTCTGTTATTGTTTTGTTCTATCATATTGAGACACTGCATTAAAAAGTTGATATGTGCCAGAAAAGCATGTCTTTTTTTTTTAAGATTTATTTTATTTTTATTACAAAGTCAGACATACTGAGAGGAGGAGAGACAGAGAGGAAGTGGAGCTGCCGGGATTAGAACCAGCGGCCATATGGGATCAAGGCGAGGACCTTAGCCACCAGGCCACGCTGCCAAGCCCCAGAAAAGCATGTCTTAAAAAATAGTAAATAGAAAGTACAGTAGACTTGGGACTCAATGAGAACAGAATGGCATGATGGAAAACCCTGGGCTTAAAAAGCTCTGAGTGTGAAACTTAGCTTTGCTTGTTGGTTTTGGGCAAGTCACTTCATGTCTGAATTTCAGTTTCTTCATCCCTAAAATAAAGTTTACGCCCTTGATTTCAGGGCTTTTTTTTAGCTTAAAGATTTATTTATTTAAAGGAGTTACAGAGAGAGGTTGAGACGGGGAGACAGAGATCTTTTATCTGCTAGCACTCTACCAGGTGATTGCAATGACCAGGGCTGGACCAAACTGAAGCTAGAAACCAGGAGCTTCTTCCAGTTCTCCCATGTGAATAGTGGAGGCCCAAACACTTGAAACATTTTTTTGTTACTTCTCTATGCCATTAGCAGTTGGAGCAGAAGTGGAGCTGCTGGGACACAAGCTGGTACCCATATAGTATACCAGTGTGGATGACAACAGCTTTATGCATTATGTTACATCATGTGCCTCCAGGGCTTTTTTTAAGAGTAACTGCTTACTTTTCCAAGTGTTGAGTTCAGTTCAGGGCCTCTTCCCTGTTCTGTTAATTAAACTTTGGGACATTGAAAGGGACTAGGAGATAGAACTGGAGAGAGATATGGTGGATCAACAGGCTAATCTACCTGCTAAAATCAGCATTCCATATGGGCACTAGTTTGCATCCTGGCATGCTCCACTTCCTAACCAATTCCCTGCTTGTAGCCTGGGAAAGCAGTGAAGGATGACTCAAATTCTGGGTGCCTGCGCTCATGTGGGAGACCTAGAAGAAGCTCCTGATTCTTAATCAGGTCAGCTTCTGCCACTGTAGCTATTTAGGGAGTGAACCAGCAGATGGAAGGCTTCTCTCGGGTCTTTCCATAAATGTGACTTTCAAATAAGATAAATCTTTTAAAAAAAAAATCAAGTGCTCATGAATGAATGTAGGCATTTATGTTACTACAGTAGCTGCTTATGTGTTTGGCTCTGATTTGATGATCTTAGGCAACTTGCTTAAATCGTGTGGATTAATTTCCTTAGTTTACCAAAGTGTTGTGATGATACATAATGCGTGATATGATGTCTTATGCTTTACACGGACTAGCATAAAATAAGGAATATGAAGATAACAAACAGTGGTAAGCTATGAGCAAGATAACCAGCTGACCATTTAGGGGAAGATGATGAAACTAGTTCCTTACTTCACAGCCTTTTTCTAAATAGACTTCTCACTGATCATAGATTTGGGTATTAATACAATGATAGAAACACTGTTAAGGGATTGAATTTTAATGTAATCTCTGGCTGGAAAAGACATTCTTCCATAAAAGTTACATTCATTAAAGGAGAAATCTGATCGTTCATGTAAAAAATTTAAATAACTGTGGCAATTAAAAATGGACAAAGAAAGAAATACTGGTCAGCATGACAATATTGCTAATACAGAAATATCTGTTCTTGTAAATCAGTAAGAAATGTACAACCCCGTAGACAAGTGGACAAAACTGCATATAGGAAATTTGGGAAAAAAGCAGATATCCCTTGGATAGCAAAAATTCTCAACACACACAAACTCTGAATTACATGTTTAACATCCCTAAACAAAAGCCAACATAATCCAAAATTTGAAAACTGTTGGATGCTGACATGATGCTACAAATGGAAAATCCTTACCTGACCTCATGTAACGGGTTGTAGTCAAAACACACGCACACTAAAAATTTTATATAAAATGCTCCCTGGATAAATGTATGACATGTGTGAGAGAGAGCGTGGGGGGAGGTGGAACATGAATGAAATTTGTATCTAGGTTTGGGTTCTATCTCATTCTATATATAGAAATAGTTCAAAATCTGAAAAACTATGAGATTGAACATTGTGGTGCCAAACATTTCAAGTAAGGCATGCTCAGTCTGTCACATTGACAAAAGTGTTGACAGAAAACAAAATGTTCTCACTATTTTGTAAGCACTTAGAGATATATTTGAGAAGATTATCTATTAAAGTTGTTTTAGATGTAATATCCTTTACTAGACGTTTGGCACAACAGGTGTAGCTCCACTTGGGAAGCACATGTCCTTCACCAGAGTGCCTGTTTGAATCCTGGCTCCTCTGCTGCTTCCCAGTGTGCACCTCAGCAGAAAAAAGAATCTAAAGGAGAGACAAGAACTAAACGTGGCATTCAGAAATGAGATATCAATGTCCTAAGTAGATTCTTAACTGTTATTCTAATGACTGCCACTGTTTGCAATTTTGAAAAACATTCCAGATAATCATCAGGAAATTGCTAACCAAATTAATGTGTACTTATAAAATACTTTCTGAATGTAAATTGACATTTATACAGTATCTTGAATGGTTTTTTAATTAATGATTATTTCTTTGCAGTAGAAGACATATATTCTATGTGATAAACTTCTACTAGTAGAGAATGCTTGAAGAGTGTATTTTACGGACTTGGCACAGTAGCCTAGTGTCTAAAGTCCTCTCCTTGCATGGGTTGGGATTCCATATGGATGCCATTTCATATCTTGGCTGCTCAACTTCCCTTCTAGCTCCCTGCTTGTGGCCTGGAAAAGCAGTAGAGGACAGCCCAAAGCCTTGGGACCCTGCATCCTCATGGGAGACTCATAAGAGGCTCCTGGCTTTGGATCAACTTAGCTTCAGCCATTGTAGCCACTTAGGGAGTGAACCAGCGCATGGAAGATCTTTTACTCTGTATCTCCGTCTCTCTGAGAATCGAAATTTCCAATAAAAAAATAAATCTTTTTTTTAAGAAGTGTTATTATGGGCTTGGCGCCATAGCATAGTGGTTAAAGTCCTTGCCTTGGACGTGCTAGGATCTCCTGTGAGCGCCGGTTCTAATCCCGGCAGCCCTGCTTCTCATCCAGCTCCCTGCTTGTCGCCTGGGAAAGCAGTTGAGGACAGCCCAAAGCCTTGGGACCCTGCACCCGCGTGGGAGACCCGGAAGAGCTGGCTCTTGGGTTTGGATTGGCACAGCTCCAGCAGTTGTGGCCTCTTGGGGGAGTGAACCATCAGATGGAAGATCTTCCTCTCTGTCTCTCTTCTCTATATATCCACTTTTCCAATAAAGAAAAAAAAGTGTTATTAGAGGCATACCTGTCACTTCTGCATGTTTTCTTGGCATCTAGTGTCACTAAGTATTTCTATAGTGTTAATTATCAAGTATTTGTATGGGAAACTAACATTTTTTTCCTTATAGATTTTACCATTTTTCATGTTTCTTTTTTAAAGATTCATTTATTATTTTTTTTTAATTGCAAAGTCAGATATACAGAGAGAAGGAGAGACAGAGAGGAAAATCTTCAATCCAATGATTCACTCCCCAAGCGACTGCAATGGCCAGTGCTGCGCCGATCCGAAGCCAGGATTCAGGAGCTCTTCCAGGCCTCTCACAAAGGTGCCAGGGTCCCAAGGCTTTGGGCTGTCCTCAACTGCTTTTCCAAGTCACAAGCAGGGAGCTAGTTGGGAAGCATGTCTGCCAGGGTTAGAACCGGCCCCCATATGGGATCCCAGTGCATTCAAGGTGAGGACTTTAGCCACCTGGGCCACTGCGCCTGGCCCGCTATTTCATGTTCTTTCCAGTTTTTGTTTTTTGGTTTTTTTTGCCTGAGATTTTAGCTCTGCATTTTCAATACTATACTGTATGTTCTTTGAGAAAGGGTTGATAGGCAGTTTGATGTGTAACTGATTTCTGTTTTTGTTACCAGCCATTAAACCTTCTCAGGGATCTGGGAGTTTTGGAGCCATCCTGGGTAGCAGAGCCAGCAGAGCCTCACAGAAGGAGACAAGCAGACAACTTTCTTACTTAGATACCCAGGTTTGTTGGCGTTTTTTAGCATTTCAAAAAATGGTAATTATGAAAATTCTTGTAAGATAATTTCAAGAAATAGAGTTTAAATGGTAATCTTGACAGTTCTAGTACTGTCACAAGGATGTTTACCAAATATTTGAAATTTATTGTTGTAATTTTAAACTAACTGGACTTATGAATTTTTGAGAATTTATCACTCATTTGATGATAAATTTATGCTCTTCTAAAGCACTCAGTTAGATGGCCTTGGAAACTTCAGATTTCCTTTGCTGCTTGTAATTCTGTCATAAGAAAGTCATTGAACATCTTCAGTCTTGTAGGAATCTTGTAGGTCTTACCATATACATGAAACTTAACTGGCAAAGTGTTCATCTGAAGCGTTATTTTGCTAAAATGTTTACAACTCCAAATGCTCTTGCTGTGTCAGTAGAGTAAAATCTGATTAATCTGTCAGTATATTCTGTATCTCAATTTGCTTGTCCCTGTCATTTCAAATGTTCTGGAAAATGGAATTTAAAAGTAAATTCATTTTAATGCCAAAAGCATCTTTGAAATCCATACACAGTTGTTTCATAAATATACATTTACCACAATATTTTTAAAACTATTTAAATTTAGATTTTTTTTTTAAGATTTATTTATTTTTATTGGAAAGTCAGATATACAGAGAGGAGGAGAGACAGGGAAGATCTTCCATCCAATGATTCACTACCCAAGTGAGCGCAATGGCCAGTGCTGTGTCAATCTGGAGCCAGGAGCCAGGCACTTGTACCAGGTCTCCCACACAGGTGCAGGGTCCCAAAGCATTGGGCCATCCTTGACTGCCTTCCCAGGCCACACACAGGGAGCTGGATGGGAAGTGGAGCTGCTGGGATTAGAAACAGCACCCATATGGGATCCTGGCGTGTTCAAGGCAAGGACTTTAGCCGCTAGGCCACGCCGCAGGACCCTAAATTTAGATTTTTTTAAAGCTATTTGTATTGTTTCAAGAGTATTAACTATTGAGTACAAATAGGTTGGTGATAGCAACCAGTGTCTGCAAGAGTCAGTTCTTCTTCTCTCTCTCTCTCTCTCTCTCTCTCTCTCTCTCTCTCTCTCTCTCTCTTTTTTTTTTTTTTTTTTAATTTATTTTTGTTGGAAAGGCAGATTTTCAGAGAGGGAAGAGAAAGGATCTTATATCTACTGATTCACTGCCCAAATGACCACAGCAGCCAGAGCCGACACAGTCCAAAACCAGGAGCTTGTTCTGAGTCTCCTGCATGGGTGCAAGGGCCCACGCATTTGAGCCATCCTCCTCTGCTTTCACAGGTGATTAGCAAGGAGCTGGATGAGAAGTAGATCAGCCTGGATCCAAACAGGCACCCATATGAGATGCCAGTGCTGGCAGACAGAGGATTAGCCAGTTAAACCATCATGCCAGGACCCCTCCCCACCCCAAGGGTCAGTTCTTATGGTGATCCCTAGAACCGTGTGTTTGTCATTTTAAGTTAATAAATAAAAGCCTACTCTTGCCTTCTGCCTCCAAGTATGTGATGAAATTTTTGTGTTTTTAAGAATGCTATAGGAAAGGATCAAGTCCATTTTCTCATGCCAATGACTATATGTTAGAGCTACCTGGAATGCTTTAAAAAATAATACTTATAAATGGACCTTCCCCCAGACTGATGAGGCTAGAATCTCTAAATTTAGGGCCCAGCGGTATGGCCTAGAGGCTAAAGTCCTCGCCTTGAACGCACTAGGATCCCATATGGGTGCCGGTTCTAATCCCGGCAGCTCCACTTCCCATCCAGCTCCCTGTTAGTGGCCTGGGAAGGCAGTTGAGGACCACCCAAAGCCTTGGGACTCTGCACCCGTGTGGGAGACCTGGAAGAGGTTCCTGGCTCCTGGCTTCGGATCGGCATAGCATCGGCCATTGCACTCACTTGGGGAGTGAATCATCGGACGGAAGATCTTCCTCTCTGTCTCTCCTCCTCTCTGTATATCTGACTTTCCAATAAAAATAAATAAATCTTTTAAAAAAAAGAATCTCTAAAAGATGTGTCTCCAGTTAATATTTTTTAAAGTTGTTCCCATGATGATCAGCTGGTCTGAAAGTATTCCAATTTGGGCCAGCGCCATGGTGGAATCAGCTAAGCTGCTTGTGGCACCCACGCCATATCCTGTATATGCTCTGGTACATGTCCTGGCTTGCTCCATTTCTGATCCAGCTTCCTACTGATGACATGGAGAAGCATCAGGAGTTGGCTCATGTCCTTAAACCCTTGAACCTGTGTAAGAGACCCAGGAGAAGCTCCTGGTCCCTGGCTTTGGATCGGCTCAGCTGTTGCCATTACAGGTATTTGTAGAGTGATATCTTATACGGGAGATATCTCTCTGTCTCTGTTTCTCTTAGTAACTTTGCTTATCAAATAACAAACAAACCTTTTAAAGAATTCTAATTTAAAGATTTAACTGTTGCTTTATTCTTACAGGTTTCTTCAAAAAGAGGAAGTTTTGAAGCTAGAGATGATATTCCATTTAGAAAAGTTCTTGGTAGTCCAAGTAGAGGATCGGTTAAGGCTGTTCCTGGAAGTGGAATGGCTGTCCCTCGTTCAGTTCCTTCTTTGACATCTACATCATCTCCACTTAGAGCAGGATTATTAGAAAACCGGTAAGAATGATTGATTTGTCTTACCTGTATTTGTTTATAAATGTGTTTTGGGTCCTTTAGATAGATGAATTATTTAAAAAAGAAAAAGGAAAGAAATATAGATCACATTTTAGTAGATAAAAATTTGTCTTACAGTTTGTTCACGCTATATATTAACAATATAATAAAAGCTATACATTAACAAGAATATTAATTCAAATAAAGTATGGTTATTTAAGTTACCAATTAACACGTCATACATTGGAGTTCCTGGGTTTGTTTCCCAGTTCTGTTTGTTTTAGCTTCCAGCCAGTGCTGACTCTGAGCAGCAGTGGTCATGGCTCAAGTCGTTGGATTCCCGCTAAATTATATCTGAGACCTGAATGCATTCCCAGCTCCTGGCGCTGGCCCTGTCCGTTGTGGCCATTTTGGAGTGAGCCAGTAGTTAGGCACTCCTTCTCTCCCCCTTTCTCTCAAAGAAAGAAATTAATTTTATGTATTATATAAAGAATTAGGTAATAGTCATCAAATATTCTGTGTGTTATTTTTAATGATATGAATAAGTTTTAGACCTTATCTCTTTTTCCTCTGTTCTTGATAGGACTGAGAAGAGGAAAAGAATGCTATCGTCTGGCTCAGAGCTGAATGAAGATTACCCTAAGGAAAATGACTCCTCATCGTAAGTTTCTTTAAGAGTTTTTGTGGTACAGGCTCACTGTTTCCTCTGCCATTGCTAACAGAGAAGTTTGGTTGAATGGTATTCAGTTTGTGAGAATTCCAGAGATAAATGTGCAAAATTTTACATGCTTTTATCATAGTACATTGCATGCTCAACCAAGAGGCCATTTGGCTGTTACTTTGTCATTTTATTGCATTTCTATTGCCTCTTTAAATTTACACTGCTTATAGAAAACATAGAATTGAACCACTCTAAGTAGGTGCTTCTTCCTGTCTGCTTTGCTTTGTTTTGTTTTAGATTTATTTATTTTTATTTGAAGACTTAGAGAGAAAGAGACAGTTCTTTCCATCTATTGATTCATTTCCAGATGATTGCAACAGCCAGGACTGGACCAGGCTGAAGTCAAGAACTTCATCCAGGTCTCCCACATGGGTGACAGGACCCAAACACTTGGGCCTTCTGCTTTTCTCAGGCCATTAGCAGGAAGCAGATTTGCAAGTGGAGCAGCCAGAACATGAACTGACACCCACGTGGGCAGTGATTTTACCTTTCATACCACATTGCTGGTCACCTAGCTGCTGTTTTAATGTGCATTCTTTTCTTATTTTGTTCGTGTTAACATTACTCATAAAAAATCAGCCTATGTACAGGTATGGAATTCCTGTGTAACGCAAAGAGTGTAGTTTTTCCAGATTTATGTTTGTTGGTATTGAACAAGTGGAATACTGCTACAGCAGGGCAGTCATCAGTTCATAATCCTTCCTGATCATGTGAGAATGTTTTAGTTTTAATCTTCTGTAAGTAAAAACTCATTACACAGTTGACAATTGATGTCTCAGTTGCTCAACAAAAGTAACAATTGAAAGTTAACCAGTAAACCAGTGTTTGAATTTAGTGGAGTCATCAGAAAGGAACTGGGGAGAAGCATATAAAATAGTGTTGTGTTAATTGGTTTTGTTTATGTAACAGATACAGAAAGTCTGGGTGGGTAGTAGAACTATTATCTGAAAGTGCCAACTCCCTGGACTTGGATTCCTTCTACTTTATTGATCTGCCATTCTTCCATTTTGTAGGCCAAGATGGCTGCTTTACTCCTCCACTTTAATGTCTCCATTCCTGTTAACAGGAAAAAGGAGTGGCATACTATTTTCCTTCAGGCTAAAAATGTATATTCTGCTTTGGTGCATATCACATTGGACAGAAGAAGGTCAGTCACATGATTATATCAAAATATGGAAAAGTCTTGAGAAGTGTACTTACCCAAAAGTTAACTGGTGTGACATGTAATGATTAGTTTCCTCCTCTGGCCACCAAAACTCACCATTCCTCCCAAACACAGCGTACCCTTACCCTCATCCTAATGTAGACAGCTTCCAAGCCTATTGTAAACACTGTGTCCAGCTCAGAGTCTAGGATCTTTATGGATGATATGCAGTTCTTCTTCTCTAGTCCAAATGTGTTTTGGTCCATACTTTTCATGGTATGGTACCTAAAAAAAGGGCAAGTTAATCTCTATTCCCCACTGTCTCAACCCCATGCATATAGAAATTACTGGAACAGAAATGAGATAACTACTACAAAATTTTCTCTTTAGCAAAGAATAGGAAAATGGAGGATTCTGTGGTCTACAGCAGTGATAAAATCTTGCTAGGCAGAAATTGTGGCAACAGATCAGGTAGTGGGGTAAGTTCTTGACTAGCCTGTCCAACAATTTGGTCTGTTCTCTGTGAGGAACACTCTTGCTGGTATATTTTCTTTGTGTCTTTTCTTTGAGGATCATTATTGAGTTAATTTTAGACTGCGCTTGCAAACTTTAGTCTGCTTCACGAAGTATTCAGAAATCCAGAATTTTAGTAATCTAAAACTTCTTTAAAGGTAAAACAAGTAGGCTTTTATAGACTTGAGAAAGAATTGAGTCAATGTTTTTGTTTGAATAAGGTTTTCTTTTGAAATAATCTTAGATTTACAGAACATTTGTGGAGGTAATATATAATATTGCTGTATGCCTGTCCCTCAGATTTCCTTTGTAATAAATTGGTGTTTTTCTTTTTTAAACAAAACTGCCCCATTTAGTTTCCTTAGCATTGACTAAGTTTGAGAATCAAAAGCAATTGGATTTTTTGATCCAAATGGTTCCAGATTATAAGGCAGGTTTGATTGTAGGACATTGGCACGCAACAATTTTGTGTTGGCTTTTCGTTGGTAATTGCAAGCTGACTAGCCTGGATGTATCCATCTCCAATAGAACCTTGTTACAAGCAGTAAAAGGCACCGCCGTAGCTATGGTTCTTCTTACTCATCTTAAATATTTTCCCTCAGGTTGTAGGTACAGGGGCTATAAGGCCTGCTTTCCAGGAAGTTATACAGATGATAGTCTTAGTTTTAGGGACAGTGTGGGAGGCCTGCCTTTACAGGACGTTGTGGATAACTCTTCAACGTTGTGGTGAAGCGTAGTGATGATAAACAGCTTGCCAGTCTGTAATGTGCTACATATTTCAGAAGGTGGCTCTGTACTTTGAGTAACAAGATTTGTGTTTCAGGGTCCATTTGTGGGGACCAAATTTCATCCTAGCTAGTTTAAACAGAAGGCATTCGCACATAGTGTGCATTAAATGGCTTATAGAATCCCTGCTTTCTCAGGCCACTAACAGGGAGCTGGATGCGAAGGAGAGTAGCCAGGACATGAACAGGCTCCTTTATGGAATCCCAGTGCTTGAAAGGGGAGGATTAGCCAGTTGAACCATTGCTCCAGGCCCAAATTCATTGCATCTTATCACAGATTCCTCACATTAATGCTTCCCAATTTGTAGAGGGAGACTCTTAGAAAAGAAGGCTTAGCAGGGTGAGGTACTGTGCATGGATGCAGATGTCTTTAGGCCTTAACTGATATTGTCATCTTCTTCTGTTCGTTCTCAATTACTTGCATGCTCTTCTAATACTACTGCTGGTCTTAAATGTGTGTCTAGTGTTGTTAAGTTTGATCTTCGTCTCTGAGGGAGGTGAGCCTCTACTCACCAAGTGCTTACTAGTTGGTCATAATTACTATTAATCGTAATTCCCTAAAGGAGCATGCTGCTGCTCAGTGTTCAGAGCATTAAGGTGATTTTTTGAGTTCCCTTAATTCTGAACAACCCTGTCCTCATTGTGTAACAGAACCTCTTTAAAATACCTGAAGTTCTTTAGCCTGAAGTTCATTACCCTTGTGTGGTAATTCCTATCTTTGTCAGCCAGCATGAGGAACCTGGAATGACAAGATAGTGACTATTAATATAATTGCTCTCTTCCTATGCCTCCCTCGTCAAAGAATTCCTGCTCTGGGAACCACTCATGCAAGGTCTATGTTGGAGGGACAAAAAGCACAAATTCCCCATGTGAGTTACTAAAAATAGTGGTGAGTGAGGCTTTCTCCTACCGCTTAATTTCTGAATCCATGTATGAATAATAGTTTGCAGGGCTGGGGAATGGCCTGTAGGGCATGGCAAATTCACTTTTTAAAAAAATTTTATTTAACATATTTTATTATTATACCTCAAATACCAAAAATGATAAAAGCAACATACAAAGTAAAATTATAAAGCAGCTTAACACATAAATAAAGATAGAAAGATTCTTGACAAAATGTTGTTAAGTCTTGTGTGGCAAAACTTAAAATGATAATACATCAAGACAATATATTTTATATCCCTTAAATGGAAGGTTAGTTCATCTTCTAATACCTATCTAGTGATCAATGTGGCTGTTATGAAATGATGTCAATCCGAAAAATAGTTAAAAAAAAAAGTAATTTTCTTTGATGGTTTTAATCATATTATGTCCCGTTAATAGGAGTATTTTCTTTTTAAAAAAATGTGTTCAGATTGTGGAAAGGCCCTTTCTTTGATAATGATGGTCATGGTTTTTATTTGCCAATTTGTTATGATAATATTTTTTGTTGATTAGATATGTATCACTTTTTTTTTTTTAAGATAGATTTTACTTACTTGAAAGGTATCGTTAATGGAGAAAGAGGGACAGACAGGGATCTTCTGTCTGCTGCTTCACTGTCCAAATGGCTGCGACAGCCAGGGCTGAAGCCAGAAGCAGCTTCTGTGCCTCCCACATATGTACCAAGGTCCAAAGACCCTGCTGCTGCTTTCCCAGGCCTATTAGCAGGAAGCTGGATGGCAAATGGAGCACTAATACTCAAACTGGTACCCTGTGAGATCCTGGTGTTGCAGGTGGTGGCAATGAAATTATCTTTTTTTTTTTTTTAAAGATTTATTTATTTTCATTACAAAGTCAGATATATATAGAGGAGGAGAGACAGAGAGGAAGATCTTCCGTCTGATGATTCACTCCTCAAGTGAGCCGCAGCGGGCCGGTACGCAATGCCGATCCGAAGCCGGGAACCAGGAACCTCTTCCAGGTCTCCCACGCAGGTGCAGGGTCCCAAAGCCTTGGGCCATCCTCGACTGCCTTCCCAGGCCACAAGCAGGGAGCTGGATGGGAAGTGGAGCTGCCGGGATTAGAACCGGCGCCCATATGGGATCCTAGGGCATTCAAGGCGAGGACTTTAGCCGCTAGGCCACGCCGCCAGGCCCAATGAAATTATCTTTAAGTTGCCCTTTTACATTGTATTTATTTATTTACTTACTTATTTGTAAGGCAGCAAGAGCAGGATTCTGTGAATTTTCCTGTTAGTAGATGAAACACTCTTAGGAGCACCCAGATAGTAATGCTAGTCAAGGCCCTGAGAGCAAGAAAGACAAATGCATACTTGGAGTATTCTTCATTCTAATCAGATTTAATTGCTGTGTTATCAGGTGGAAGGGCTATGATGAATTTGCTAGTAAAAGACTGCTTTCCATAAGGTTGTGATGTTCAATCCGAGGCTCAGCATCAGTCTGTGACTGAACACTTGGCAGTCAGCACCTGTGGCAGCTAAACCATGATGAGGAGGAACCCCTACTGTTGCTTCTGTCTCTGCCACCATGACTTACTCATGGGCCTTTTGTGGTCCATGGAATGATTAAGGACACAAATTGACTAGCATCCACAGATCAGCAGTTCCACTTGATTGTTTACTCGTAGTGGATTTCTCATACTTAATATGTAAACCATACCTTTACCCTTTATACTTATTACCTTAAGCCTCCGCATATTCCTCTTTCATAAATCATTTCTCCAGATCTTCTAAGCTTGTTTCCAAACATAGATCCAAACCATTTGCAGACATGCACTTTTTTCTCCACACTAAGTGGATGATGAGATGGACCTCGCAAAGCTCTGAGCAGTGGAGAATTTCCCTATACTGCTGTCTTTCAAAGGCATCCCTTAATGCGGCTATAGTGCAGCATTTCATTTTCTTCTAACATCCGTGTGCCAAGGTGACCCAGCTAGGAATGAGGCCCAGGTTTATAACTTACTTCATCTGATCTTGGGGAAAGCCTGTAAGATCTACTCTTTTTATCTATTACTGCTTACTTGGGCACATTCCTACTATACCCACCTCTGGTTTATAATATATTGATAGTATACATCTTCCCCGCCCCTGACTTCCTACCAAACCTGGACCTTATGATTTCATTAGTATGATAGCACCCAACTCATGGTGGTTGAATTCCTTATTGACAATGATCATATGCCCATTCTTTTTCATGCTTAGTCATACGCCAAAGGTAGTGTTACATGATTTATAGGTAATGTTTTATTTTCAATTGCAGATAACAGGATCTAATATTCCTAATATTCCAGAGTATAACTCTCCTGTGAGTGAATGACTGTATGTGATAACCCTGTTTTTAGGTTGATAATTGGCTCAAGGACTTTGGCTATCCTCCACTATTTTCCCAGGTCATCAGTAGGGAGCTGGATTGGAAGTAAAACAGCCTGGGCACTAACCGATGTCAGGGCTGCACACGGAGAATTAACATGCTACACCACCATCACACAGCCATGAGATTGCCATTTTCTTTATTGAACAAACCAGCACTCTTAGCAACAACCAGCCAGTTCTCTAACCTTTATGACTACAAATATAATCTGCCTCATATGATGTGTATCTGTTATGTTAGTTTTCCATTACTATGTAAAAATAGAAATCTATGTGACAAAAATGCTGCGTAACAACTGAAAATCTGGTGATTTAAAATAGTAACAATATTTATTTATTTATTTATTTGTTTGTTTGTTTGTTTATTTTTATTACGAAGTCAGATATACAGAGAGGAAGAGAGAGAGGGGAAGATCTTCCGTCCGATGATTCACTCCCCAAGTGAGCGCAACGGCCGGTAGTGCTGTGCCGATCCAAAGCCAGGATCCAGGAACTTCCTCCAGGTCTCCCACATGGGTGCAGGGTCCCAAAGCCTTGGGCCGTCCTCAACTGCTTTCCCAGGCCACTAACAGGGAGCTGGATGGGAAGTGGAGCTACCAGGATTAGAACCGGCACCCATAAGGGATCCTGGCACGTTCCAGGCGAGGACTTTAGCTGCTAGGCCACCATGCCGGACCCATAAACTCTACTTTTAAAAAGTAGATTTGTTATTTAATTATTCACAATGCAGAGGTAAAGAGATGCCTTCATCTGCTGGTTCATTCCCGTGGATGTTTGCAACAGCTGGGGCCAGACCAGACAGAAGCCAGAAGCCCACAGCTCAGTCGAGGTCTTCCATGTATTGTAAGGGACCTATGAAATTTGGACCATCACCTGTTGCCTCCTTGGTGCATGGTACCAGGAAACTGGAATCAGAAATAGAACCAGTATTCTATCCCTAGTCCTCCAGTATGGGATATGGGCATTCCAAGTGGTAATCTAACTGCTATGCCAAATGCCTGTCCCAAACATGTTCTTTGTGGGAGGCTTAATTATACAAAGGAAATTTCAGATGTAGGTAAGATTTTATGATATTGTACATATAAAAATCACCTATTTTAAGTAACATCAGTGATTTTTAAGCGATTTTGAATAAGTACACTAAGTTATGTTTCATCATCACTATCCAGTTTTAGTACGTCTATTCTCTCGATAAGAAGTATCCCGCAGTCATTCTACTGTTTCTTTTTCTTTGTTTTCCCTTTTCTTTTATTTATTTATTTATTTATTTATTATTGGAAAGACAGATTTACAGGGAGAAGGAAAGACAGAGAGAAAGATCTTTCATCCGCTGATTCCTCCCCAAGTGGCAGCAACGGCCAGAGCTGAGCTGATCCAAAGCCAGAAGCCAGGAACCTCTTCCAGGTCTCCCACACGGGTGCAGGGTCCCAAGACTTTGGGCCATCCTCAACTGCTTTCCCAGGCCACAAGCAGGGAGCTGAATGGGAAGCAGGGCTGTTGGGATTAGAATCAGTGCTCATATGGGATCCCAGTACGTTCAAGGCAAGGGACTTTAGCCACTAGGCTACCGTATCTGGCCCATACTCCTTTATTTTTGCTGAATAACCATCATCATGGACTGGATTGGTTCTTGAGTTGGTAATTAAAATTTTTTTGATAATTTTTACTTGCAGTAGTTACTGATCTCTTGAGGCTGTACTAAGCTTATGGCATTGCCTTCGGACATCTCAATGAATTTTCCACTAGATATCAGTATATTTAGTGGTAATTATTCAAAACTAAGAACAGTATCTTTACAAATATTCTATGTTGACTTTTAATTGGCTTTAGAAACAACAAGGCTATGGCAGATCCCTCGAGAAAATATTTAACCAGCAGTAGAGAAAAGCAGTTGAGTTTGAAGCAGTCAGAAGAGAATCGGTCACCAGGTAAGTTTATATAAGATACTTATTAATTGTATGATGTATTGTGCTACACTGTAAATAAACACCTAAACTGCTTTGTGTCTTTCTACATTATTCGGAAATACTGCATAATGTGGGACTGGCTATTGGGCACCAGTCTGTAACCAATATTGGCTAGAATATTTTGAGGCATAGAAATATAAAGAGTTTACATTGTTCATAACACATTTTGGCTTTGCCTTCTTCCTTACTTCTATGTGGAATTAAACTCTTTCATGATCAAAGTACCTGCTCCATAGAATGGAGAAGATGAAGTGGTTCAAATTAAAATTTATTATAAGCTTCAAAAATCTTGATAGCATTGCCTATGATCCTTCTGCTTATCTGTATTAAGGAGCCAACAGTGGCTAAGGTTCCTACATCCCACACTGCAATGCCTAGCTTTGAGGCCTGGCTCAGCCTTCTCATTCCAGCTTTCTAAGCATGCTGATGGCTCAATGTTGTGGAGACTGAGTTTCCAGTTCTAGGCTTTGCCCTTCACGTGCCCTTGTTTATCTTTTTTTTTTTTTTTTTTAAGATTTTATTATTATTGGAAAGCTGGATATACAGAGAGGAGGAGAGACAGAGAGGAAGATCTTCCATCCGATGTTTCACTCCCCAAGTGAGCTGCAATGGGCCGGTACGCTATGCCGATCCAAAGCCGGGAACCAGGAACCTCTTCCAGGTCTCCCACACAGGTGCAGGGTCCCAAGGCCTTGGGCCATCCTCAACTGCTTTCCCAGGCCACAAGCAGGGAGCTGGATGGGAAGTGGAGCTGCCAGGATTAGAACCGGCGCCCATATGGGATCCCGGGGCGTTCAAGGCGAGGACTTTAGCTGCTAGGCCACGCTGCCGGGCCCGCCCTTGCTTATCTTGGTGAACAGTGGGTGGGAGCATGAGCATCCCCTCTGTGTTTCTCTGATGTCAAATAAGGGGAAAAATTTTTTTAAGATATATTTATTTATTCATTATTGGAAAGGCAGATTTAAAGAGAGAAGGAGATGTACAGAAAAAGATCATCTATGTACTGGTTTATTCCCCAAATGGCTGCAATGACAGGAACTAATCCAGTCTGAATCTAAGAACTAAGTGCTTCTTCTGGGTCTCCCATGTGAATGCAGGGTCTCTAGGCTTTGGGCCATCGTCTGCTGCTCTCCCAGACCACAAGTAGGGAGGTGAAAGGAGGTGGAGTAGTTAGGACACAAACCAGTGTCTGTATAAAATCCCAGCACTTGCGAGGGAAGATTAGTTAATTGAGCCATCATGCTGGACCCAATAAGGAATTCTTTTTTTAGAGATTTATGTATTTATTTTGAATGAACAGTAGAGACGAGGATATTGCCCATCCATTTACTGGTCCATACTGAATCGTACAGCCGAGAATTCCATTTGGGTCTCCCATGTTGTTGTAGAGGCAGTCCAAGTACTTAGGCTGTTCTCTGTTGCTTTCCTAGACACATTAGCAGGGAATTGGATTGGAAGTGGAGCAGCCAGGACTTCAGCAATCACTCAGAGGAAGTGGCATCACAAAAAGCAATAGCTTAAGCTGTTATACACCACTGACTCTAATTTTTTTTTTTTAATTGGAAAGTCAGATTTAGAGAGGAAGAGATTCCATCTCCTGGTTCACTCCCCAAATGGCCACAATGGCTGGAACTGAGCCGATCGAAGCCAGGAGCCAGGAGCTTCTTTTGGGTCTCCCACACGGGTGCAGGGTCCCAAAGCTTTGGGCCATCCTTGACTGCTTTCCTAAGCCATAAGCAGGGAGCTATATAGGAGGGAAGTGGAGCTGCCAGGTACAAACCGGTGCCCATAAGGGATCCAGACGTGTACAAGGTGAAGACTTTGGCCAGTAGGCTACCACACAGGGCCCTGTAAATATTCTTTAAAAAGGGGGGGTTCTGGCATGGTAGCCTAGTGGCTAAAGTCTTTGCCTTGCACGCTTCTGGATCCCATATGGGTGCTAGTTCATATCCTGGCTGCTTCACTTCCCTTGCAGCTCTCTGCTTATGTCCTAGGGAAGCAGTAGGGGACAGCCCAAAGCGTTTGGGACCCTGCACCTGCGAGAGAGACCCAAGAGAAGCTCCTGGCTGCTGGCTTTGGATCAGCTCAGCACCAGCTGTTGTGGCCACTTGGGGAGTAAACTAGCAGATCAAACATCTTTCTCTCTGTAATTCTGACATTCCAATTAAAATAAATCTTATAAATTTTTTCAAAAGTCAGAAAATTTACAGAAATTTGCTGCAGAGGAACACTTCTTTACTATTGTAACTTTTCCCATAGTATTTGTGAATATTTTACTTAAGAAAGAAAACGTTGAGTATAAACACGCCCAATGTATAATTTTGTTATAAGTGAGCTTGAGCAAATGACTTGAAAATTAAATTCTTCCTTTGTCATTTTAAGGGCTTTTACCATTGCAGTCGTCATCATTTTATGGTAGCAGAGCTGGATCTAAGGACAACACTGTTGCTGGTACTAACCTAGACAGGTATGAATTAGTTACATGCCTTGTGATAAAGTTGAAAAGCTCTTTTTTTAGGAATATTGAATGATGTGGTAAGTTAGGCATTAGGCCTAAGTGAATGCTCTAACCTAAAGTTGATGAGAAACATAAAATCATGAAATTTTAGTTAGAAATTGCTAAAGAAGAATGTTTTCAGATTATTTTTAAAATTTTGCACTGAATGAATAAATTGTGATATGTGGTGGTTTGTACTGATAGCATAGTTTATGACTACCAGTGTTACTTGATTCTAAACAAACAGATTTGCATGAACCCTGCTAATGAATATATTTTAGATCTTTCCTCTTAGTTATTTTTCAATTGTTTTTGTTTCCTATAAGTTATATTGTCTTCCAGAGATTAACATGTTTTCTTTCTCAAAATCATAAACATATCATTGAGTATCTTGTATTGAAAAAATTGCTGGGGCAGGCATTTGATACAACAGTAAAGATACCATTTAAGATCCCCACAGCCGGGCCCAGCGCCATGGCCTAGCGGCAAAAGTCCTCACCTTGAGCATGCCGGGGTCCCATATGGTCACCAGTTCTAATACCAACAGCCTTACTTCCCTTCCAGCTCCCTGCTTGTGGCCTGGGAAAGCAGGCAAGGATGGCCCAAAACCTTGGGACCCTGCACCCGCATGGGAGACCTGGAAAAGGATCTGGGCTCCTGGCTTTGGATCAGCGCAGCAGCAACTGTTGCAGTCACTTGGGGAGTGAATCATCAGATGGAGGATATTTCTCACTGTCTCTCCTCCTCTCTGTATATATCTGGCTTTGCAATAAAAATAAGTGAAATCTTATTTAAAAAATCCCCACAACCCATTATCAGAGTGCCTGGGTTCGAGTCTTCACTCCTGTTCCATTTCTAGCTTCCTGAAGTATATATTCTGTGAGGCAGCAGATACTTGGGTCCCTGCCACCCATATGAGAGACCAGATTAAATTCCAGGCTCTTGGCTTCAGCCTGGACCAGCTCCTATCATTGTAGACATTAATCTGCAGACAGAATATCTCCCTCTGCCATGTCTCTCTCCATTTCAAATTAGGAAAGTAAATAAATGTTCTTTTTAAAATTAATTGTTAACTCAAAAGGTATAACTAGTTTTTTAAATTTGTTGAGTATAAATATACAAGATAGTAACTAAGTGCTTGTGACATAAGGTAGTGTTTAATATTTGTATATACTGAGCCCAATGCAGTAGCTTAGTGGCTAAAGTCCTAGCCTTTTGTTCGCTGGGATCCCATAAGGGCACCAGTTCATGTTCCAGCTGCTCCACTTCCCATCCAGCTCCCTTCCTGTGACTTGGGAAAGCAGTTGAGGACAGCTCAAAGCCTGGGCCTGTGTGGGAGACCCGGAGGAGGCTCCTGGCTTTGGGTGGGCTCAGCTCCAGCTGTTGTGACCACTTGGGAAGTGAGCCAGCGAATAGAGAATCTTTGTCTCTGTTTTTCCTTCTCCCTGTAAATCTGGATTTCCAGTAGTAAATAAATCTTTTTTTTTTAAATACTCATATATACTATACATGTCCTATTAAGTCATATTTGGGGGGGGTAGTTTATATTTATGTAGGTATGAGGCAGAAAGATCTCATGAGTACTGGTTCACTCCCTAAACATTCGCAGTAACCAGAGCTTGGGAGTATAGAGGTCAGGAGGTTCAAAGTGGAGGAATTTCACTCAGTGGGGTGGGAATTGTCTCTTCAAGTAATGGTTCCAGGAAACTGGTTGTTCACATATAAAAATCGATACAATTGGAACCCCTTTCTCCACATGTAATAAATTGACCAAGTTTATCACTGCTCTGGATATATGAACTAGAACCGGTAAACTGTCAAAGAAAACTTAAAAGGATAATTCTTCTTGCCCTGGAACTTGGCCGTGAAATCTTAGATATCACATCAAAAGCATGAATGAAAAAGCTAAATTGGACTTCAGAACTTGAAGTCATAAAATGAATAGACATCCGCCAGAAGGAAGGAAAATGTCAGTCATAGCAATAAGCCTCCATGAAAACGATGTGGCATTTCCTTAAAGGAAAGTAGAGAAGGTAGCTGGCATTGTGTCCACCATCTGCAGTGCTGACATCTCCAATAGGTGCCGATGCAAGTTCCAGCTGCTCTGTTTATGATCCAGCTCCCTGCTTATGCACTTGGGAAGCAGGAAATGGCCGAAGTGCTTAGATCCCTGCCAACCATGTGGGAGACCCAGGTGAAGCTCCTGACTTAGGCCTGTCCCTGCCCTGACTATTGTGGCTGTGTGAGGAGTGAATCAGAACACGGGAAAGATCTCCATTTCTTTTTTTTTTTTTTTTTTTAAGATTTATTTTATTTTTATTACAAAGTCAGATATACTGAGAGGAGGAGAGACAGAGAGGAAGTAGAGCTGCCGGGATTAGAACCAGCGGCCATATGGGATCAAGGCGAGGACCTTAGCCACTAGGCCACGCTGCCGAGCCCCAAGATCTCCTTTTCTGTCTCCATGCTATGCCCATGTGGGGTCCCAGTACATGCAAGATGAGGACTTTAGCCAGTAGGCTACTGTGCCAGACTCAGGATTTTGTAATATCAAAAATTCTTCCTCCCTTCTAACCCAATAAGAGTACCAAGCTGTGAAGATACTGTAAGTTAGTGTTACCCAAGTTAACACAGGAAAACAGAAAAGCTGCATAACTAATTTAGAATTTCATAAAACATAAAATACAGCAGTACAAGAAAGGTATAGATCATTTTTCTACTGTGAACATGGAAAAGGGCAAAATAAAGTACTGGCAGTTGAATCCAGTAGTCTGTTTAACATGATAGTTAAAATTCAGTAGTACATATTCTAGAAATACAAAGGTGAGTAAATATTTTCAAATCATTTGAGAATTGTAATGGATTAAAATAAGCTTTTAATATGGTACCTGCCTTTTAGATAGGAGGAACAGAGTATTATTCCCTTAGTTTAATAAAGTATCTACAAAAACTTCAGTAGTGTAAACAATTAATAAAAGCTTTGAGAAGTATTTCCAGTGAAGTCAAGAACAGAATGGCATTGCCCTAAATGTTATAGCTGATGCAATAAGAAAATAAAATGAAGTACATTACAAGTTTTGGGATTGGAAAGTGGAAAAATTGCTGTATTTTTTAATTCAGTATGATTTGTCAAATGTGAAATAGTAAAAGAATCTCCTCAAATTATTCAGATAACTACATAGGATTCCCGTAATGCAAGATCAGCTTTGTATACAACACTGATGACAACAAAAGCTAGGTTTGTGTGGTCACAGCAAGAAAGGAGTAAGGACAGGGATCAGACTAGTATCAACCCTGGATGTTTGACTGGAATGAGCTATCAGTATGAACTCAAAGTTTTGTTTTTAAGATTTATTTATTTTTATTGGAAAGGTAGATTTAAAGAAAGAAGAAACAGAGAGATAGATCTTCCTTGCACTGGTTCATTCTCCAAATAGCTGCAGTGGCCAGAGCTCGGCTGATATGAAGCCAGGAGCCTGAAGCTTCTTCCAGGCCTCCCTTGTGGGTGAAGAGGCCCAAGGACTTGGGCCATCTTCAACTGCTCTCCAAAGTTATTAGCAAGGAGCCAGGTTAAACATAGAGCAACTGCAGAGCAAACTAGCACCCATGTGGGTTACTGGTACCTCAAGTGGAGGCTTAACTTACTAAATCAGCGCGTATTCAGCTTTATGTATATAAATATGTAGAGTGATTATCAGTGGGGGGAATGCTGTGCTTACTTGTGTTGCTTTATCTATATACATATTATGTCCTTTACTAGGGAAGGCCTTGAACCAGTGAGCCCAGACCTTTGTTCCTAAATATAGATTAAATATTGCATATTCAAAATGCCTGGGACCCCTACCAGACCCCTCAGTTTTGCCTTTTTTTGATGTGTTTTGTGTCTTTTTCTTAGATATTTGAGACTCCCCCAAATTTGTCACATGTGTTATAATTTTGCTAGTTTTAAGTGCTGAGTAGTATTCTGTCATTTGGGTCTACTACAACTGTTCATCTATTTGCCAGTTTCTTGGCTATTATGAGTAAAACCTCTGTAAATATTTTTTAAAAATTGGGACCATAAGTGTTTTGAGATAGAATATTTTTTAATTAGAATATACATGCATGCATGTGAGATAATTTGGAGATTAACCCAAATCTAAACACAGAACTCATTTAAGTTTTATATATACTTTATATACAAAGTCTGAAGGTAATTTTATATAATGTTCTAGTAAACCTGCATTTTGACTGGAACTTGGTGCTAGAAGTCAGATGTGCCTTCATGTCAGCTCTCAAAGTCCAATTTTGGAGTGCCTCAGATTACGAACGAACAACGTACACCATTCTCCAGTACGAGAAACCAGGGCTTCTTGGAAGTAGTGATTGATTCCAGGTTGGCAGGAAAATGTAAAATGAATGAGTAACATCTTGTGAAGCCAGAAAATAAGGATGTTTCTGCAAAAGAATAGGAACATACCCAAGGGCACAGGAAGCAACCTGGAGAAGCTACCAGTGAAGAAAGTAGAAGAATTCTAGTAACAAAATAATGATAGTACTGGATGAAATCCATGGCGGGGAATATTTTTGTATATGAATCCATACTGAAATGAATAGAGAATGGGCAGTTCTGTCTTACAGAAGAATTCCAATGAGTAGTGCAAAAGGAAGGTGAGAATAAAAAGTGATCATTAAACAAGTACTACAGTAATAATTGTCTTCCCTGAATCTTCCAGGGAAAAATAAATAGTACTCAAAAATTTATTTTGCTTCTTTCTTTTTTAATAGGTCTAATGTTTCGGGCCAAAGTCCTTCTGCCAAAAGAAGTTTGGGATTTCTTCCTCAGCCAGCTCCTCTTTCTGTTAAAAAACTGAGGTCTAACCAGGATTATACTGGCTGGAACAAACCCAGGATGCCCCTTTCTTCTCACCAGCAGCAGCAACTGCAAGGGTAGGTAGATGGTTACAAAATGTAAATATACATGCACTTTATTTTTTATAAATTGTTCCAGCTAAAGTATGTTTTGCTTGTCCAAAAATACAATAAGGAAAGGAGTCACATTAACTTTAATTCTGAAATGTTTACAAAGTAGAAAATAAAAATTTATCACCTCCGAGGCAAGTGTTTGATATTGCCTGGGGCGTGACAGTTCCAGCTTCCTGCTAATGTGCTCTCTGGAAAGTAACAGGTGAAGGTTTAATAGGTTTTCTCTACCTCCCACACAGGAGTCTCAGAATGAGTTCCAGGTTCTGGTTTTGGCGTGGCCCAGCCTCAAACATTGCAGGATTTTGGGGAGTGAACTAGCAGATCAAAGGTCTAGCTATATCTATCTTTTCTCTTTCTTTTTGGTTTTCAAATAAATAAAAATAAATAAAAATGTACTTTAAAATTTTAAACTTTTAGGACTTTTAAAAATTCATCACATCCATATAAATAATGTCAAACCCATTATCTTTCTGCTAGTCAATTTTTGAACTAGAAATATATACTAAGTAATATTTGGAAGCAAAGAAATGAGTATTCTTCAATCTTACTTGTTTGTTTGAAAAAGCAGAGTTGCGGAGGGAGAAAGAAAGGCACAGAGATGCTGGTTTCCTCCTGAAAAAACAGTGGCCCTGGCTAGCCCAGGCCAAACCCACAAGCCTGGAACTACATTCGGATTTCCCATGGGGGTGCAGGACTTCTAAAGTCCTTACAGTTGTTGTATATATTGGATATATTTTTTAAATCTTACATGTAAAACTAGGCTTAGAGAAATTAATGAACATAAAGCAATACAGTCAGTAGCATAGCAGTAGAAATCCAAGAGGTTGTACTCCAGTTACATTTTTTTTAATTATTTTTTTAAAGATTTATTTATTTTTATTACAAGGTCAGATATACAGAGAGGAGGAGAGACAGAGAGGAAATCGTCTGTCTGATGACTCACTCCACAAGTGAGCCACACGGGCCGGTAATGCTGTGCCGATCTGAAGCCAGGAGCCAGGAACCTCTTCCAGGTCTCCCACGCGGGTACAGGGACCCAAATCATTGGGCCGTCCTCAGCTGCTTTCCCAGGCCACTAACAGGGAGCTGGATGGGAAGTAGAGCTTCCGGGATTAGAACCGGCACCCATAAGGGATCCCGGTGCGTTCAAGGCAAGGACTTTAGCCACTAGGCCACACCACTGGGCCCTCCAATTACATTTTAACTCTGTGTTGTATTGCTTCTCTGTTTCACTACACATTAATTATGGGCATCCTTATATATTGTCGCAAAATTTTCAGTCATATTAATGAGCAGTTATGTTCCCATTTTTCACTACGCATTAATCATGGACATCCTTATATATTATCACAAAATTTTCAATCATATTAATGTGCAGTTATGTTCCCATTTTATGATGCAATCCAGGCTAGACTGAGCTTTCTTAGGAATGTATGCATATATGTTTTTAATAGCAATAGATGTGGAATTGCTAAATTGAGGGTAGGCATTTGAAAAAGGGGGACAGAAGGTATTCCAAGAAGATTCTCAGGTCATTTGACAACTGTAGTAAAGTAAGAATATTGTTATCAGTGTTAAATTTGTTGATCCTGATAACTGTACTCAGTTTATTTAATAGGAAGTATTTAGTGTTAATGGTTTGCTCACTTCTGGCTTTTCCAGCTGCTTGTGGAGTAAACCAGTGTAAATCTACCTTTCAAATAAAATTAAATATATTTTTTAAATGCACATGTCTGTACCCTCTGTGCCCAGACCTGCTGGATCAGAGACTTGGTGTTAGGGCCAGCAGTATGTGTTTTTATGAACCCTCCTGGTGACTCTGATGCATGCTGAAGAGGAGCCTGCTATATTGACCAGACTTAAAGAACTATTGTAGTCTTCTAATGTGCTGTTTCTTTCATTTTCAGCTTCTCCAACTTGGGAAATACCTGCTATATGAATGCTATTTTACAGTCTCTATTTTCACTCCAATCATTTGCAAATGACTTGCTTAAGCAAGGTATACCATGGAAGAAAATTCCACTCAATGCGCTTCTCAGGTAATTGTTTTGTATTTCTAACCTTTTACCTCAGGAATATAGAATAATGAGATTTCAGATGTTGATACTGTAGCATTATTGGTAGTCTGAAACATCCTGCCATCCAGAGGCAAGCATTTGTGACGTAGCACGTGAAGCTCCCACCTGTAACATTGGTACCCAAATGGATACCACTTCCTGTCCCACTGTAACACTTCCAATCCAGTAGCCTGCTAATAGCCTGGGATAAGAAAAGTAGCCCAAGCGTTTGTGTCTCTCTTACCCACAAAGGAGATCTGGCTGAAGCTCCTGGTTCCGGGCTTCAGGCTGGCCCAGTCCTGGCCATTGCAGCCATCTAGGGAATGAATCAGTGGAAGGAGGGTCTTTCTGTTTCTCTATGTGTGTGTAACTCTGTCTCTCAAATAGATAAATACATCTTTAAAGGAAAATCCTGTCATCTTGTGGTTTTTAAAACACGCTTCGTCTTTTGTTTTACCAGACGCTTTGCACACTTACTCATTAAAAAAGATATCTGTAATTCAGAAACCAAAAAAGATTTACTTAAGAAGGTTAAAAACGCCATTTCAACTACAGCGGAGAGGTTCTCTGGTTATATGCAAAATGTAAGTACTGATTATTTTTTAATATTTAGAGATGAGAAATTGAAATGATTTTTAGTGTGTGACCTAATAAAATGTAATTTGTGTAGTTTGTTCATCATGCATTAAAAAGCCTGGGGATCCACATTAAACTTAAGTATGACTCTTCTGTTCATTTTATTCCTATTTTAATGTATTGATGTGATCTCCATTGAAAGAACCTGGGCTGTGTTAGTCGCAAAAATTATTTTAGAAAAATAAAGGATTTTTTTTGTTTTGCTTTTTAAATGAAGAACTCAATTCATTCATGCTGATACAGCTGATAGTTAAGCATATAAAATCTAGCATCTGGCAATGTATGCACTGGATTAAGCTGCACTTGCATCCCCCACGTCCCATATTAAAATATGGGTTAAATCCCGGCTACTCTGCTTCCAAAGCCTTTTTCCTACTAATGCGCCTGGGAAATCAAAAGAAGATGACGCACATATTCAACCTTTGGTTATCCATATGGGAGACAAAGAAGGAGTTCCTGGATCCTGTCTTTTTCTGTTGATTTTTATTTGAAAAGCAGATTTACAGAGGGGAGAGACTAAGGGAAAGATCTTCCTTCATCTGCTTCACTCCCCAAATGGCCACAACAGCTGGAGCTAGGCTGAAAACAGGAGCTTCTTCCAGGTCTTCCATGCAGCTGCAGGATCCCAAGGCTTTGTACCATCCTCTACTGTTTTCCCAGGCCAAAGGCTGGGAGATGGGAAGTGGACCAGCTGGGACATTAACTGGTACCCATTTAGGATGGTGGCAACCCGCAGTTTCAGGATTAACCAGTTGAGCCATCACACTGCACACTGCCCCCTTTCTCACCCCCAGGGAATGAACTAGTGAAGGGAGGGAAGAGCTCTGTGTGTGTCGCTGCCACTCCTGTACCCTCTTTCTCCTCTGTCTTTCAAATGAAGAAATAAGTAAATTTTAAAAAAGCATTTTAAAAAATCTGCTGTTTTTGATGCACAAAATATGGACCCCAAATCCTTATTAAAATAAATATGAGCTCATTCATATGTCATTGACTTCCAAGTGCTTAAGTTAATGTAGATTATAGTGTTGATAAGCTATAATGGTGATAAGAAGTGTTTCCATGTGATTAAGGATATCATTGTCATCTTAGGATGCTCATGAGTTTTTAAGTCAGTGCTTAGACCAGCTGAAGGAAGATATGGAAAAATTAAATAAAACATGGAAGACTGAATCTGTTCCTGGAGAAGAAAATTCACCGGATATTACAGCTACCAGAGTTTACACGTGCCCTGTTATTAATAATTTGGAATTTGAGGTTCAGCACTCCATTATTTGTAAAGCGTAAGTTGTAATTAAGAATACTTCTCCCCATTTTTAAATTTATTTGTGACTAGTTAATAAAACATACCTATAACATACCAAATGTTATAAATTCTTACCTTCTATGTGAAGGAGATATAGTGTGACAGACTTGAATATGTAGATTTGAGTCCCATTTCTGTCACCAGCTTCCTACTTATGTGTCCCCTGGGAAGTGGCAAAGGTTGACTCAAGTATTTGCATTCCTGCCACCCACATAGGAGACCCTAATGGCGTTCTGGGCTGGTTTGATCCAGCCTTAAGTGTTGCAGGCATTTGGGGAATGAACCAAACGATGGAAAGTACTTTTCTGGCATTCTTAAATGCTGTCCCCTCCTCTCTCTCTCCTTTTTTTTTAAAGATAAATCTTATTTTTTATAATTATTACATGGAGGATCAGGGTGGGAAGGATCAAGGTTTAGGGAAAATTGGGTGAATTCATTGCTTCCAAATTTGCTGTTTCTTGTTGTTTCTGGGGGAAGGGGAGAGACAAAGGGGGAAAACCACTCACGACATTCCACACATCCCAGTACCCAGGGATGAGGAACCGCCACTTCATATCAACCCAGAGTCACATTCCGAGGGTTCTGTCCAAGTGGTTTGGATAGTTTTGAAATGCTTTCGAGTTCACCAATCCAAGGATGATATCACCCTCTCAGTGTCCATTGCTTCCATTCACCAAGATTTCTTGCTGTCATCATTTGTTTGGGGTAGTTGTTCAGTTAGTTCTGTTCTGCTATAGCACCAAATGTGTTGCCATATTCTTCTTTTACAACAGGGTCTGTTTCCATTGCTCCAGGACCCAGGCCAGGAGAACCAAGTCCTGCCAGAGTCCCCCACCCCTGGGGCTTACAAACCCCACACCCACCTAGTAGGCATTCCCCAGAACCCAGGCCAAGAGACCCAAGTCCCATTGGATTCCCCACTCCTGGGGCTCATAAACCCAGCACCCACCTCACAAGCCAGGTCCCAAGACTCGGGACAGTCGATCCGAGCCCCACCAGATCCCCCGCTCCCCCCCTCACTCTATTACTTTTTCACTGTTAGGTAATTTAAAAAAAGAGGAGGGGAAGGCTATCTCTTTATCTCAAATTCCCTCTCCCTGAGTCTTCCCATAACTAATGCCTTCTTGAAAACTTTGTGCACCATTTGCTAGCTACCTTGTCCAAAATTCTAACCTTCGCTTCCCTTTTCCTTGCTGTTTTTCTGTTGAAATGTGTGTTAGTCTGATTTCTATTTGCTGTTACAAAATACCCAAGACTGGGTAATTTAGAAAGAATATAGAGGTTTACTTAGTTCATGGTTCTGGAGGTTAGAAGTCTGAGAGCACGGCACCAGCCCCTGGTGAAGACTTGGGAATGTCCCATGATGCAACAGCAAACCTGACAGTATGGGCCTCTTCAGCTTCTTTAAAGCCAGTAATAACATTATGGGGGCCTTAAACTTCTGACCTTAATAGTCCCAATGCCTCCCCAAGACCCTACCTCCATTACCATGAATTTGGAGGTACCTTTCCAGCATGCATGAACTTTCTAGCAATACATTCAGCTCATGACAGTGTTTGTCACTATCTAACATACTCTAAGTGTTTTGTGTTTTGTGTCTTTCTCCTTTTCTTTTCCCTCCCATAGGCTGAAAGCTTCACAAGGGGACATAATTTTGTCCTACTTCTTACTTATAGCAGTTTCTAGGATATAGGAGACTTTTCATTTATTAGTTGCTGCAAATCAAATTGCCTTAAGCTTAATGTCTTAAAACAACACCCATTCATTAACTCACAGCTCTAAAGATCTGAAATCCAGGCATAGTGCAGCCAATTTCTGTGCTCATAGAGACTGAATTCGAGGTATTACTACCTGTGTTCTCATCTGTAGCCCAGGCCCTTTTCTAAGGTCATGAAGGTGATAGAATTCACATCCATACACCTGTAGGATTGAGGTCTCCATTTCTTTTGGCTCATCATTGCGATTTTTTCAGTTTTCTGTTTGTTCTGTTTTTTTTTTTTTTTTTAAGATTTATTTATTTTTATTTGAAAGGTAGATTTTATAGAGTTAAGGAGAGATGGAGTGAAGGTCTTTATCCACTCTTTCACCCCCCAAGTGGCCGCAGTGGTCAGAGCAAAGCCAGTCTGAAGCCAGGAGCCTCTTCCAGGTCTCGTGTGGGTGCAAGACCCAAGGACTTGAGCCATCCTCCAGTGCTTTCCCAGAGCAGGGATACAGCAGAGAGCTGTATCGAAAGTAGAGCAACTGGAACATGAAATGGCATCCGTGTAGAATGTCTTCCCTCGCTGACAGAGTCGACTTGTATGCCACCAAGCCAACCCCTAGTGTTTGTTTCTTATGCCAGCCATAGAGTGTCAGTGTCATGAATTCTGTAGAACAGTGTTCCTCAAGTATACATGAACTTGATATAATCTGTGGAAGATGGAATTAAAGGATAAATTAATTTTGTTGCAAAAGACTAAATCCACATATAATTTTTTTTCATGATACATATTTTCCTTGCGCATTTTGAAGTGCCCTTGTTTTTGTATTTCTTCAGTATTTTTCTAAATGCTTTCACTTGTCTCCTTACAGATGTGGAGAGATTATTCCCAAAAGAGAACAGTTTAATGACCTTTCCATTGACCTTCCTCGAAGGAAAAAGCCACTCCCTCCTCGTTCAATTCAGGATTCTCTTGACCTCTTCTTTAGGGTGGGTAATATCTTGAGTATTTCTACATTCTAGATTTTATATATCACAGATCAGTGAATTTAAAGTTGGCCTTCAAGGCAAAGTGTCAGAGAAATTGTTTATGTGCACTGTAAATGAGAAATATTTATAAATTATATAAAAAGATTATATGTTTATTTATTTGAAAGAGTTACAGAGAGGGGGGAGGCAGCAGAAAAAGATCTTCCACTTGCCATTTGCTCTGCAAATGTCTACAACCGCTTGGCTGGGCCTGGGAAGTCCAACGTCAGGAGCCTGAAAATCTATCCATGTTTCCCCGTGGGTGCTGGGACCCAAATGCTTCTCCCGTGTTTTGGTGCTTTCTCAGCAGTAGGGAGCTGGATCAGAACTTTGCTTATATGGGATGTCGGTGTTGTAGACAGTAGCTCAACTTGCTGCACCACAGTGTCAACCCCCATGGTTTTAAGTTTTAGAAAAAGGGGTATAATTCATTGAAAAAGCAAAATGATTGCTTAAGTTGATTATATATTTTATATATTTAATAGTATTTTAGACAACCTTACCAAACTCACTATTTTAAATAAATATTAATTTAAATTATTTGAAATTGCATGTTGGAATTTTGGTAACACAAATTCAAATTGTAGATACATTTTTTTTAAAGATTTATTTTCTTTTTTATCAGCAAGTCAGATATACAGAGAGAAGGAGAGACAGAAAGATCTTCTTTCCGTTGAGTCACTCCCCAAGTGGATGCAACAGCCAGAGCTGTGCTGATCTGAAGCCAGGAGCTAGGAGCCTCTTCCGGGTCTCCCACAGGGGCGCAGAATCCCAAGGCTTTGGGCTTTCCTTGACTGCTTTCTCAGGCCACAGGCAGGGAGCTGGATGGGAAGCGAGGCAACCGGGATTAGAACTGGTGCCCATACGAGATCCTGGTGCTTTCAAGGCGAAGACTTTAGCTGCTAAGGTACCATGCCAGGCCCGAGATAACATATACATTTATATACTAAGAACTTAAAAAAATATTCTTTGCTTTTTCTTGGGTTATATGTGCCCTGTTAGAAACTTGAAGGAAAAATCCTGTTTATCCAAAGCTGTAGATAAATACCTGTGTCTGTGATATGGTGGTAATGACATTCAGAAAGCATTGAGGGCTTAGTTAGACCTATACTGCAGTAATCCTTAGAACTGGTATACAATTGCCAGGATCTCCCTTCATCTGTAAAATAGTAATGGTTTTTGTATTGGTAGAGTTGCATTCTAAGTTTAAAAAATCTTTTTTCTATTTTTTAAATAGAATTTTTTTTAATGAAAAAACATTTAACATCATCTAGAATACTCTTGGTGGGTTTTTTGTTTGTTTTTGTTTTATTAGACCGTTTTTACTTTTCCTATTGTTAGCATGGACTTTGAAGAATTTCCTTTGTATCTTCACCCCTATTTTTTTCTTTTTAAGATTTATTTTGATTTGTTTTGGAAAGGCTGATAAACACAGAGGAGAGACAGAGAGGAAGATTTGTCTGCTAATTCTCTCCCCAAGTGGCCGCAATGGCCACAAGCTGGGGCCGTCTGAAGCCAGGAACCAAGAGCCTGGAGCCTTCTCCAGGTCTTCCACATGAGTGCAGGGTTCCAAGGGCCTGTACCATCCTCAACTGCTTTCCCAGGCCACAAGCAGGGAGCTGGATGAAAAGCAGGGCCGCTGGACACAAACTGGCGTGCATATGGAATCCCTGTGCATGCAAGGCCAAAACTTCAGTCGCTAGGCTACCGCGCCAGGCCTAACCCCTCCTATTTTTTAAGGATTTCTTTTTTCAATGTTGTAGGTAATGATATCCAACCTAAATTTGATTCTTTTAGAGCAGTTACTTTTTCTTAGTGGGCTGTCACCAGATTATTGAACAAGTTCCATTGTAAGAAAGGGATAGAGTTACGCCTAACAGACCAAGAACCCTGCCTGACCTGAAGGTGATCTTACCTCTGTCAGAATGGTAAAATCTGGATGTACTTTGCCAGTGATTCATGCACATCCATGGGGAAAAGGTTGAGCGTCTGCTTTCACTGTCCCATTACTATTATAAATTGAGATATTTCCTAGGTAAAGGAGAAAATAGGAATTCTGAAATAGAACATAAGAATTTGTCCTAGCTAGGAAGGTTTGCAGTTTCAGACACAAAATTTAAGCTGGTTCAAGACTTCCTGCCCCTGAGCCAGTGAAAATAGAGAGGCTTATTTGCATTTCAATAAGTTAAGACTGATTCAGTGTTTACCAAAACCAGTGGACTATTGTATAAAATGTTGATTGGTAACAAGATCTTATCACAGTTTCAATTTTTTTAAAAATAGAAAAATAGGCTTTAAAAAGAAACAGGTGATTCAACTTCATGCTTCTTTATTTTTCCTTTTCATAGGCAGAAGAACTTGAGTATTCTTGTGAGAAGTGTGGTGGGAAGTGTGCTCTTGTCAGGCACAAATTTAACAGGCTTCCCAGGTAAATTTAATAATCAGCTAATCTTCACCTTTTCCTTTTTAAAGTACATACAAATATTACTAAGTAAAGCTTACCAGAAGGCATTGGTCAGGGAGGTTATTAAAGCTGAGCTGTGAAGACTTAGAATGCTCTTACGTAAGAAGTGAAGAGAGGGGGAGAGTGTTGAAGAGGAAAAGGGCCCAGAGTGCCCCAAGATGGCAGCAATCAAAGGATGTAGCTGGTGAGAATTTGGGCTAATGGTAGAAATGGCTAGTAGCTTCAAATTTAATAATGTGTAATACTTAGCTATAATTGTTGTATCAGTGTCTTCCTCCTTATCCCAGCTCCCCAGTAAAAATCTGCTACAGATACATGCAAATGTATTTATGGAAATAAAATACGAAGAGTAATTTTTTTGTAGTATTCATTCCCTTTTGTGGAGTATCTTTATCAGTAAGTTTTCTATAATCATACTAAACATTTTCTGACATAGGTATCCAATTAATTTATATTGGTACTATTACCTCTTTGAAACAAATATAAAACCAAGATAGTTACCAAAAAAAGTTATGATACAGTTAAAAGGCAACTCCAAGTTCTTCCCAGGAATAGATCACCACAAACAAGGTTACCATTAACATTAATGTGGCACTTTGCAAAGTATTTACTTTCTTTTATTAACTTCAGTTTTCTTAGTATGAAGTTTTAGAAACCTAGTCCCTATAGAATAGTTTATTTGCCATAATCTTCTTTCCAAAAAAATAAGTTGTCTTGTCCCTTTCCTGTTTTCTAACTACTTGGTCTTTCAGGTGAAGGAGAAAATGGTAGGTGGAATTCTCTCTCTCTTTTTTTTTTTTTTTTTCTGGGATGGCACTTGTATTTTGTTAATTTATATTCCAAACTTACAGGAAATAAAAGCATCCATATTTGAAATCCTAGTGATTAGTCTTACTCTGTTTTTTGGTTTTGTTTTTGTTTTTTAAGATTTATTTTTATTAGACAGTGAGATATACAGAGGAGGAGAGACAGAGAGGAATGATTCACTCCCCAAGTGGCCACAACAGCTGGAGCTGAGCCAATCTGAAGCCAGGAGCCAGGAGCCAGGAGATTCTTCCAGGTCTCCCACGCAGGTGCAGGGTCCCAAAGCTTTGGGCTGTCCTCGACTGCATTCCCAGGCCACAAGCAGGGAGCTGAATGGGAAGTGGGGCCGCTGGCATTAGAACTGGCTCCCATATGGAATCCTGCTGCGTGCAAGGCAAGGGCTTTAACTGCTAGGCTACCACACCCGGCCTCTATTTTTGTTCAGTTATCAAAGCCCCTCTACTTCCTGCTTAAAGGGACTGCTGTTTTTATCGAGTCTTTTTACCTTAGTCTTACTCATCTTTGCAGATCAGTGAGTTTCACTGTCACCTTGTTTCATAAAGTTGGAATTGTTTGACATCTAAGTGAAAATTTTGATTTTTATGTTGTTTCTAGTCTTCATGTCAGTTGGCTCCATGTTTCTCTGAAGTTGTGGATTGAAAAGGTCATGAACTCTAGCATTCTTTTAATGAAAAACTTCAATTTGCTAATTTTTGATTTTGTGGCCTGTGTGATGAAAGCTTATACTGTAGAAAGGAAGCAGTTTTCCATTGATCAGACATTTTTTGTTTACTGACCTGTTTAGGTTGTGTGTTATGTTTTTTGTTTTTGCCTCAAACTATAGTTTACTTCCATAAGATTTTTGAAATGTCATTTTTAAAGTGTTCTTGTGGTTTAAGATATATTTGATACATTGAGTAGAGATTATGTTGTGTATGATAAGTGGGAAGTTTACAGTAGTAGCCAAAAAGAATGAAGTATTTCTGGTAAGTTACAAGCCTTTCAGACCCATACACCAGATTCAGCATACAATTTTTATATGATTTTTTTTTTCTCCAAGTGGAAAAATGTGTTCTATTTCTTTGAGCTTTCTCAAGCAAAATACTGTTTTTTAAATTAAGACAGCAGGACATTTCCATTGTAGCACAGATAGGTAAGGCATTGCAGGTTAAACCACTGCTTGGAATGTTCACATTCTGTATTTGAAAGCTGGTTCAAGTCCTACCAGCTCTGCTTCCAATCCAGCTTCTGCTGATGCATCCTGAGAAGCAGCAACTGATGACTCATACACTTGGGTGCCTGCCCCCTGTGTAGGGGACTTGAATGAAGTACTAGGTTCCTGGCCTCCCCCCGCCCAGCCCAGCTGTTAAAGGCATCTGACGAATATACTAGCAAGCAGATCTTCTTTCTCCCTGTCTCCCACTCTGCCTTTCAAAGAGATAAAAATAAATAAGCATTAGAAGAAAATAAAGAGTAATTCTTGTTGAAAATAATCTTGTAATTATTTTCATCATTATATTATGGGCCATGTAAAAATTTAATATATATTATTTTACTATTATTGGTTATATAACACTACTTTTTCAAACTATGTTTATGATGTAATAAATAATTATTGAACTTTATACCAACATTTAAAGCATTCATGTTCTTCTTTCCTGTGTTTTGGTGGGATTTCCACGATTTAAGGGAATACTGTATTTTACCCAAACTTCATTAATCAGCCAGTATCCATGTTTCATTTTTGTTTTTTATGCTTAGTGTCTAGCCCAGTGCCTGCCTAGCACATGGACAGTGTTCAGTTAGTATTCTTTGAAATATTTTAGGTTTGCCATATGTATTCTCTAAATCAGAAGTTATCCAATGTAGTTAAAGCGGTCTCTTTTCATCTGTAAGAGAGCTACCTATATGATATATGCGTTAGTAAGACGGTTTGCTGTTTTTCAGAGTCCTCATTCTTCATTTGAAACGGTATAGCTTCAATGTGACTCTCTCGCTTAACAACAAGATCGGGCAGCAAGTCATCATTCCGAGATATCTAACTCTGTCATCTCATTGCACTGAAAACACAAAGCCACCTTTTGCTCTTAGTTGGAATGCACACTTGGCCATGTAAGTCCTTAAGAGAGAATGTCTACCTTCCTGTGGAGATTGGAGGCAGTTGTCGCATCTACTCTCTCCTAATCTTGATCTTCCTCCCTAATCAGTGGTCCACATGGGCATGCATCCCTCTCAACTATGTAAACATCACCAAAAATAAAATTTTTTAAATCTTAAAAATAAATAAATAAATGTTTAAAAAGTCACAAAAAAAGGAAAAAATATGAAATAAAACATTTTGGCATGTGATCAAAAGATTGACTGAGAAAGGTACATGATGCCCTGGTAAAATCAGACCAAGAATGAGGTTTTACTGTTACTTTATTTTGTGAATAAATGATTACCTGTTTGACATAGTTGAAAAAAATGCTTAAGCAAAATTCTTCCAAGGTCATTATCTGCTATTTGTAAGATACTTCTGGAGGGAGTACTGTTTTTAGACGGCTAGAAGATAGTTTGATACAGGGAATATAAATCAACCTTGGGCAATCATAAGAATCAGCTGGATTCTAAAAATGCCAATTTCTGTGTTCTGTTCCTGGAGGTTCTGCTTCATTAGATCTAAGATAGCTTGGAAGTGAATGTTTTCTTTCTTTAAAAAAAAATTTCACTTACTTGAAAGGTGGGCGGAGCTGTTAGAAAGGGATCTTCTGTCTGTCGGTTCAAATCCCAAGTGGATGCAACAGCATGGAGTGATACGGTCTGAAATTTCCTCCAGATCTCCCACATGGATGCAGAGGCTCAAACACTGAAGAATACCAGTTGAATAGAATCATAAAGTTCTAGATGTAGAGATGAAGAATGACCTAGATGTTTTGTCCAAATCCTGAATTTTTCCATTTTAAATGCAGAGAGATTAGTGATTCATCACGGCAGCTAAGGTCATATACTTAGTACCAGAAAGAGCCAGATCTCTTGGCAAAAATAGGCATTTCAGACAGTGAATTAACATTGCTAACTTGAATGATTGAACTTTAGTAAATGTGTTTCTTTTTGGCTTTCTAAGTTACATAAGTTTACACTAAAATCCTCAGAAGATATTAATATGCCCAGATTGTCTTCGTGTTTTTTTGTTTTGTTTTGTTTTTTTCTCTCGTGGCTTTTCTTTGAAATGATTATTTTTGTTCCGTGCAAACTTCCCTCTGTTCGTCTCAGTATTGAGTCTTTGTGATCAGTGCTGAAACCATGCTGATGCCACAGTTTAGTAGATTTAAGGCTTTGGGCAAATCCTTGACTTATCTGTCAAAGTAAGAGGGTAGTTTTGAATGTTCAATGAGATTGTACATTAAAGTTCTACTTTTTTTTTAAAGATTCATTTATACAGAGAGGAGGAGAGACAGAGAGGAGAACTTTCCGTCCAATAACTCACTCCCCAAGCGGCCACAACAGCTGGAGCTGAGCCAATCCGAAGCCAGGAGCCAGGAACTTCTTCCAGGTCTCCCACACGGGTGCAGGGTCCCAAGGCCCTGAGCCATCCTCGACTGCTTTCCCAGGCCACAAGCAGGGAGCTGGATGGGAACTGGGGCTGCCGGGATTAGAACCAGCGCCCATATGGGATCCTGGTGTGTTCAAGGCAAGGACTTTAGCAACTATGCTATTGCACCAGGCCCTGTACATTAAATGTCATAGTACTGTGTCAGACATTCAGTAAGTCTTCAATAAATGAGAGCTATTCTTGTATTATTGTTTCAAAATAAAGAATTGAGACAACTTAATTTTCCCCAGGTGTTTTCAGGTACATTACACTTAATTTCCAGTAATGTTTATTTCAGTTAACTGGATCAGAAGATTTCATTTTCATTTCATTGCATTTTCTTTTGGCCTCTTTTGCCTATAATTTTTAAAGTGTTGTAATTACTTGCCTTTCGAGAGGATATATGATATTATAGTATAAATTAATTTATTTTGTAAGTTAAATTCTCTCTTTAATAATGTAATTGTATACATTATCTCTATCTTCTAATTCTCTCATAGTTCTAGACCGTTGAAAGCCTCCCAAATGGTGAATTCCTGCATCACCAGCCCTTCTACACCTTCAAAGTGAGTTATAGTGCTTATGTACTCCACGTTTTTATTTTTAAGGATTTGGCTTGCCCTATTTTCTAAGATTCAAATTTCCCACCTTTTCTTTACTGGTTCTCTCTTTGCATGATAATTCTCCATCACCCATACTATGAAATTCTTTTGATCTAGGTTGTAATGGAGTCTACAGTATAATAAGTTTTAACATGAAACCAGTTCAGTTGAGCCTGTCAGTATCTTACTTTATTCTACCATTTGTTGCTATGTTATTTTCATCCTGAAACACTTTAGAGTTTGCTAAATGGTGAGCAGGTTTAGAAATTGAATGGATAAAACACATATTAATCTAAAGCCCTCTTCTTGAGATTAGGCATGGGATCGCAACTCCTCTTTTCACTTGTCGCTAGTCTGTCAGACCATTTCTGAAACTGTGAACAGAAGCTATCCCGTAGGGAGATGGGAAAACACACACACACTAGAGTATAAGTTGTTATTTAAGATGAAAAGTTTATCTAAGGAGAAAGGCTAAGATTTTTTTAAAGCTATACTTCCTCTAACATCTTACTAAAAATTACAGTTCCTGATTAGACAGTCATTTGAGTTTAAAATTTTCTTCTTTCTAAACAATTGATGTACCATCATATTTTAAAAAAAAATTAACTCGTTCGTTATTTAGGAACTTTGAGGGAGGGGTTTATATAATCATAAAATGACATTTGGGAACTGCTGTTTTCTTTTCCTCCTGTTAATTATTTTTCAGTGCAATTAAAACCAGATGACTAACTTGGCTAGAATTCTGAAATGGTACCGATATGAATACTCTTATCCGTTCTCAAGATACAAATGAACAATACCACTTGGCTGCTTAGAAAGTGAGCAAGTGATGCATTTACAGGATGAATATTTTTCATTGCTACAGGCAAGCTGCCTTCTGTGGATGTAGTAATTATTAATGGAATGCACTCTTTATGTACCAAATCACCATATTTGCAAGCAAGTGGCGGTTTCATTGGGCTTCATTTTACCTTGGCATGGTCATCCGTTCTCCGGGGTCTACTGGTATGAGAATGAGAGGTGGTTAATAAAAGGTGATTAGACCCTCGAAGACCTGTCATGCCGATCAAACTTAAAAGAGGCTGAGCTATGAACCAGAATACCATTGATACTTTTGCAGTTTCTTTTGTAACATTTGACCCTGGTACAGGCAGTAGCCAGATGTCACCCTCCAGCAACAAAATATTTATCTGGATAAGCTGATTCATATGTTCAGGTTTGCAAGAACATAAAATCAGAAATAAGGATCTAGGATCCCTGATTGGCAAATGCTAGGCTACTGCTCTGGGCCCAAAAAAAGGAGCTCTTGAGAGCGTGATGGGAGGCTCTGAAGTGTTCAGGCTGCCGTGCGGTGACTTCTGGCTGCTGTTGGCCACAGACTGCTTGGGCTCCTTGTGGACCACTTGCCTCTTTTCTTTGCTCTCCATTGTGCAGTTCTGATCTCCATTGTGGCCTCTTAATCCTTAGTGCCATCTTTCTTTATGTTTATTTACAGCTTTCCCATTTGGATCAATTGCATTGTTCTAATTTCTTTTTAAAATAAAGCGTGTGAATGTTGTCTTTCATGAAAATTCTTGTTTCTGACTTTTGCCACTTGTTCGTTTAGTTTATTTTCAGTTCACCTAGAAAAAACACACAGTAACACCTTACTTATCTGATATCACTGAGGAGTAATGTTTGATATTCCACGTAAATGAATTTCTATATAATTGAAACTTGCCTTTCTAAGCTTTTAGATTTTAAACATTTTAGCCATTTTAGATGAAAATCTTTCTAAAATGTTAACACTACTCTGTTTTTTGAAATAAAATGCACTGGAGGCAACAATTGTATTTTAATGACATGGAATAGTATTATATCAGTTATTGCACTGTATTTTAGAATGTTATTGCCCTCAAAGGCTCTTAATTAATGCAAGACAGTTTTAATTTACATTAAATGACTTTATAACTTTTTGCCCTTTTGTTATAGTTATTCTATCTCATTTCTTGGCTCTCATTTCTTGATAAACTTGCTGTACTATTTTATACACCATTTCGTGGGCGAGAAAGGGTCTCTAAATGCTTGAGCTTTGGAACTGCTTTCCTCAGAAGTCTTTTTTTTCTTATTTTGGATTCTCTGTGTTCTAGAACATAGAGATTGCCAGAAGTCTGACCTACAGATAAGTAAATAAGTGGAATGTTACTGTTCTTTTTAAAGTGCATGGAATATAATTTAAAAGATCAATAATTAGTCCTCATGCACTCGCTGTCAAAAACAGGTACTCATTGCTATGCCTGCATGAATTCAATAGGGTACTTTATAAAGACAAGAGCAAACTTCATTGGGGTTGATCATCAAGGAAAAAAAATAGGCATAAAGTGATGAGTTTACCCTGATGCTGTGTATTGGCGTGAGAGTTGTCTAGTTTTCAAAGCAAAGCATGGCTCTTTTAAAGTGGGACAAAAATAATGCTTTAGTATTCTAAGAGCTCTTTTGTTCAATGCTTTTCTATAATGAAAAAGCTTTTTGCTTTGGAATTTGTACATGAAAATCATAGCAAAAACAAATGTTTATCATACTTAACATGATTTCTTTCTCCATAAATTACAGGAAATTTACCTTCAAATCCAAGAGCTCTTTGCCTTTATGCCTTGATTCAGACAGTGAGGATGAGCTAAAGCGCTCTGTGGCCTTCAGCCAAAGACTTTGTGAACTATCAGGCAATGAACAGCAGCAGGAAGACCTGGAAAAAGTAGGTAGCTTTTCCTCTAAACATGTAACCAGGGGGGGTTGTGTAACTTTTTCTGTCCTTTTATATATCCATCATCAGCAAATAAATATGTTAGACTATAAAATCAGTCTATTTACTGCTACATCAGGACTGTGGAGAACTTAGTCATTCTAGACAAATTCCTTTCTCCCATTCCCTTCACACATATTGGTCCTCAAATAGTTACTTGCTTTATTTTGATAGTACTTCATTTTGTGAAAGGAACAATAGTAAATGCTCACAGTGACAAAAACAACCAATTAATCAAATCATTTGAATGATGAATGTGAACACATAGCTGCATCATCTCTGTTATGATATTTAAGGGTAGTTAATAGTCTAAAAGCTGAAGCTTTTTTTTTTTTCATTTTATTTGAAAGACAGACGGATAGAGCCCCTCCATCTCCTGCTTTACTCTCCAGATGCCTGAAACAGCCTGGGCTGAGCCAGGTCAAAATCGGGTGATGTGCTGTATTTGTAGGCATCCTTGTGAGATCTAAAAGTAATTATCTTCTTCAGGATCCAAAATTATGCAGAATAGAGCCTGGTAAGCCTGAATTGGAAAATACAGGATTTGACAGGATGAATGAAGAAGAGCTAATAGCAGCCGTCCTAGAGATAAGTAAGAGAGAAGCTTCTCCATCTCCAAATCATGAGGATGATGACAAGCCAACCAGCAGTCCAGATACTGGGTTTGCAGATGATGACATTCAAGAAATGCCTGAAAATCCTGACCCTGTGGAAACTGAGAAACCCAAAACAATCACAGAGCCAGGTAGGTTTCATGAAAACAAATGTCTGGTATCCAAAACATACTTTTTAAAGCCTAATGTTATAAAATGTACGTACTTTATTTTTATTTTTTAATATTTATTTATTCATTCCCAAATGACCACAACAGCCAGAGCTGAAGCAGTCTGAAGCCCAGAGCCTGGAACCTCTTCCAGCTCCCAGATGGGTGCAGGATCCTGAGACCTTGGGCCATTCTCCAGTGCTTTCCCAGGCCACGAGCAGGGAGCTGGATGAGGAGTGGAGTAACCAAGACACAAATCATTGCTGTATGGCATCCTGGTGCTAACAAGGAGAGGATTAACCAAAAACAAAACAAAACAACAACAAAAACTTAGATTGAAACACATTTTTTTGTTCCATTTTTCCATAGACTTTTAGCTGCCCTAATATACAGGTTGTTGTAGACTTGTGTAGTATTTATTTTGAACTTAACTCTTTTCATTTAGAATGCATACATTTTGTTTATTAATGCAAAAATATGCTCAGTTGACATGTAATATGTAGAAAAATATCTTTTTAGCTTGATTGGTTTTATATGTTTTTTAGATTTTTAGATTTATTTGTTTGTTTATTTGAAAGGCTGAGAAACAGAGGAAGAGACCAATAAAGATCTTCCATTCACTGGCTTATTCCCCAGATAGCCACAACTTTCCAGCCAGGAATGGACTAGGTGGAAGCCAGGAGCTATAAACTCCATCCTTTTCTCCCGCATTGGTGGCAGAGGCCCAAGTCCTTGGGCCATCATCCCCTGCTTTCCCAGGTACAATAGTAGAAAGCCAGATCAGAAGCAGAGCATCCATGACTCCCAGTGGCATTCATTGTGGGATGCTAGCATTGGAAACTGCAGCTTAACCCACTGTATGCCTCAGTACCAGTCATGCCCTAATTTTTTCACTTACTCTAAATGTTGTATTTCTAGCAGTTGATCCCATGACATTATGGATACTTCCTATGAATACGGAAGTTTGTTCTTTCCTGTCCTCAACCCTAGCTTCTGATGATGACCTAATTTCACAATAAATCAGTGGTTCTCAGCCAAGGGCAGTGTTGTCCCCACAGAACCTGTAGCATTGTCTGTCATTTTTAGTTGTCATAGCTGGAGAGGCGTGTTTTTGGTATCTAATAGGAAGAGACCAAGGATGCAGTTACACATGCTACAAAATGTACAACAAATCCCCCCACACACAAAATCTTGTCCTTGCCAAAATGGCAGCAGTGCTGAGGAAGCTGAGACCCTGACATGCTTGAAACCAGTTACAGATGAGATTAAGGTAAATTGCTTTCCAAACAGTAAATGTCACTCTAGTCCAGAAACTTCAATTTGTTAGAAAGGATTTTCGAAGATCCTGTCATGTTGTGTTTCCACAGATCCTGCCAGTTTTGCTGAGATAACTAAAGACTGTGATGAGAATAAAGAAAACAAGACTCCAGAGGGATCTCAGGGAGATGTTGATTGGCTCCAGCAGTACGACGTGGAGCGGGAACGGGAAGAGCAAGAGCTTCAGCAGGCGCTGGCTCAGAGCCTGCAAGAGCAAGTAAGAGAGTCATGGAACGGAGCTCTCTGTACCTGTCTTCCCCCGCAAAGTAGAATAATAGTGACTAACGGGTTTTGAGTGCTTAACTGGGTATCACATGTTGTTTTAAATAATTTACCTGTGATGTGTCTTTGATCCAAAAAAGAAAAAGAAAATTTTGGGGGTACTTTAGCAAGGCTTACTTAGTTATGAAACAGGTATATTGCTCATTGTACTTATTTCTGAAATCCAAATCTATTTGGAAACAAAATGTATTTTTGGTTGCTCTCCGTTACCATAGTATGCAACAGGAAATCACGCTAGAAGAAGGCATGCTAGAGATTATTCTGGTCCAACTTTTATTTTGTAGGTTGTAAAAATAGCCAGTGTGTGCTGGTGTTTTGTCTCTGCAGGTTAAACTGCTGTTTGCAGTGCTTTCATCTCATTTTAGCATGGCCAGTTGGAGTCCCAGGTGCACTGTTTTCAGTCCAGCTTCCTGCTAAAATTCCTGGGAAGGCAGATGATGCTTGAGCCTTGGCCATCCATATGGGAGACCTACATGGAATTTCCAGCTCCTGGCTTTAGCTTGACCCAGTCGCTGCTATTAGAGCCATTGAGAAGTAAACAATCAGTCTGCCTTTTTTTTTTTTTTTAAGCCAGTTGACACAGAGATCTTCCAGCAACTGGGTTACTGCCCAAAATGACCACAATAGCCAGTGTTGGGGTAGGTCAAAGCCAGGAGGTTGAATCTCCATCTGAATCTCCCACATGGATGCCAGAGGTCCAGCCATTTGGGCCATCTTCCATTACTTTCCAGACACATTAGCAGGGACTGGATCAGAATTGGAGCAGCCAGGTCTAGAACCGGTGGCCATATGAAGCATCAGTGATGCAGGCAGTGGCTTAGCCTACTGTGCCAGAACACCAGCACCAATTTGCCTTTCATATAAACTAGTGAATTTTGAATGGCAAAGTTACAGGAAAGGGAGAACCAGGTAGTCTTACTGAGAGCCCAGAATTCCATTCAGGTCTCCCATTTGGAGGACAGGTGCCCAAGCACTTGAGCCATCATCCACTGGCTTCCCAGATGTACTAGTGGGCAGCTAGATTGGAAGCCTTGATTGGGACAGCTTCCCCAGGGCAGACATTCGATGCAACAGATGTCACTTTCAGTGCCTGTGTCTCATATCCAAATTCCTGGATTCCAGTCTCAGAGTCATGCCAACTTCCTGATAAAGCACAAGCTTTAAGGCAACAGGTGATGGTGGTTCAATTAAGAAACTAGAACCTGGGCCCAGCAGCGTGGCCTAGTGGCTAAAGTCCTCGCCTTGAACGCGCTGGGATCCCATATGAGCGCTGGTTCTAATCCCGGCAGCTCCACTTCCCATCCAGCTCCGTGCTTGTGGCCTGGGAAAGCAGTCGAGGACTGCCCAATGCTTTGGGATCCTGCACCTGTGTGGGCGACTGGAGGAAGTTCCTGGCTCCTGGCTTCGGATCGGATTGGCACAGCACCAGCCATTGTGCTCACTTGGGGAGTGAGTCATCGGATGGAAGATCTTCCTCTCTATCTCCTCCTCTATGTGTATCTGACTTTGTAATAAAAATAAATAAATCTTAAAAAAAAAAAAAGAAACCAGAACCTGTCAATCATAATCTTGCATTATTCATCTTTGTCTCATAGGGTGAAGGGTATGCTAGAGGCAGCTCACTGTCAGCTCAGGAAACAAAACCCCCTTCTGCCTAGCTCTACGTGCAGAATCATGTGGGTAGTTTTGTATGGCCCGTTGTGGGAGTAATTATATCATGGAAATCAACAAATGCCATTAAGTCAGGAGAAAGGAGAAGCAGCAATTTAAAGAGTATTTACAATGTGCTGGGCATCTGCGCATGTAAGAACAAAAGAAATTACAATGTAAATTTCACATTGAGTGGTTATTGGTTAATAAACCAAATGTCACTGGTGAGAAAATTTAACATTTCAATCATTTTAACCCCCAACATTGCAGCTGGCATGATGATACAATTTAAACTGCCATCTCTGACACCAGCTTTCCTTATGAATACCAGCTTGAGTCCTGATGCTCCAATTGCCATCTGGCTCCCTGCTGATGTGCCTAAGAAAATAGTATAAGATGGCCCACGTACTGGGTCCTTCCTGTATGGAAAATCTTGAATGAGGAGTTCCAGGCTCCTGGCTTCAGTCTAGCCCAAGCCTGGCTGTTGGGATCAGATGGAGAATGAACCAGCAGATGGCTCTGATAGTGTCTGTCTCTCTGTCTTTGCCTTTCAAATAAGAAATAAATCTTTAAAACAAAATTTTTAGGAACCAGTATTTTTTATATGTGTGTGTATTTAGGTATTATTTATTTTTGTTGGAAAGATATACAGAGAGGAGGAGAGACAAAGAGGAAGGTCTTCCATCTTGTAATTCATTCCTCAAGTGGCCGCAATTGCCAGAGCTGAGCCTATCCAAAGCCAGGAGCCAGGAGCTCTTCCAGGTCTCCCACATGGGTGCAGCGTCCCAAGGCCGGGGGCCATCCTCGACTGCTTTCCCAGGCCACAATCAGGGAGCTGAAAGAAAAGTGGAGCGGCCAGGGTACAAACTGGCGCCCATATGGGATCCTGGTGCTTACAAGGCAAGAACCTCAGCCCACTAGGCTGCTGTACCGAGACCCAACATTATGTTGTAAGGGGCCAGTAAGTAACTTTTTTTCTTTGTGAGCCCAAAGATTGTATTCCAGACCTCCATAAGGTTACAGAAAGTATTATTAGCAGTTACTTCAAAAGAAGCTGAAAAATAAGCCTAAACAGTACCTCTTAAATATCTTGTCTTTGTTCTTGTCTTTTTAGGAGGCTTGGAAAGAGAAAGAAGATGATGACCTCAAAAAAGCCACTGAGCTAAGTCTTCAAGGTATGAAGGGCATTTCAGTTATATATATATATATTTTTAAAGATTTTATTGTTATTGGAAAGCCGGATATACAGAGAGGAGGAGAGACAGAGAGGAAGATCTTCCGTCCGATGTTTCACTCCCCAAGTGAGCCGCAATGGGCCGGTACGCGCCAATCCGATGCCAGGAGCCAGGAACCTCTTCCGGGTCTCCCATGCGGGTGCAGGGTCCCAAGGTTTTGGCCATCCTCAACTGTTTTGGATGGGAAATGGAGCAGCTGGGACATGAACTGGCGCCCATATGAGATCCCAGCACTTGCAAAGTAAGGATTTAGCCATTGAGCCATCATGGTGGACCCATCAGCTGCCCTGCTTCTAATCGGTCTCCCTGCTAATGTGCCTGAGAAAGAAGTGGAAGATGGCCCAAGTATATCCAAGTATATGACCACTTGTCACCCACCTGAGAAACCCAGAAGAAATTCCTGGATCCTGGCTTCAGATCTGTGCAGGTCCAGTCTTTGTGAGGCTTTTTCAGGAGTGAACCAGCAGAAAAATTCGGTTTCTTTCCCTCTCCCTAACTCTGTCTTTCAAATAAATAAATAAATCTGGTTTTAAAAAAATAAGTAAAGATGGATTCTTCCAGTACAGGCATACTGCTTTTTTAGAATGGATCTTTTATTTATTTTATAGTCTCTTCTGTGACTTCTAATCTACATGAAGTTTACTTCATATAGAATTTAGTGCATCTGGATTATCTGTAGGATTACATTCTATTTTCACCTTTATTTTATGAGGGTTAGATTTCTTTAGCATAGAGATATATTTAAAAGAAAAAACATTTGGGGCCCGGCAGCGTGGCCTAGCGGCTAAAGTCCTCGCCTTGAACGCCCTGGGATCCCATATGGGCACCGGTTCTGATCCCAGCAGCTCCACTTCCCGTCCAGCTCCCTGCTTGTGGCCTGGGAAAGCAGTCGAGGACGGCCCAACGCATTGGGACCCTGCACCTGTGTGGGAGACCCGGAAGAGGTTCCAGGTTCGTGGCTTCAGATTGGCGCGCAGCAGCCGTTGCGGCTCACTTGGGGAGTGAATCATCGGATGGAAGATCTTCCTCTCCTTCTCTCCTCCTCTATGTATATCTGACTTTGTAATAAAGTAAATAAATCTTTAAAAAAAGAAAAAACATTTGGAGGGACAAGTCTTGTGGCATTGCTGGTTAAGCCTGCAGTTGCAACACCAGTATCACATTTTATTTTATTTATTCATTTATTTTTAAAGATTTATTTATTTTTATTGGAAAATCAGATATACATAGAAGAGGAGAGACAGAGAGGAAGGTCTTCCGTCTGATGATTCACTCCCCAAGCTGCCACAAAGGCTGGAGCTGAGCCAATCCAAAGCCAGGAGCCAGGAGCTTCTTCTGGGTCTCCCACGTGGGTGCAGGGTCCCAAGGCTTTGGGCCGTGTTCGACTGCTTTCCCAGGCCACAAGCAGGCAGCTGAATGGGAAGTAGGGCTGCCAGGATTAGAACCGGCGCCCATATGCGATTCTGGGCATGCAATGCAAGGCCAGGACTTTAACCACTACGCTATCGTGCCAGGTCCCAGTATCGCATTTTAGCTGCTGTTTCTGATGCAGCCTCCTACTGATGCATCTAGGAAGGTAGGAGATCTGACTGTGTCATCCTCGTGGGACACCTGAATGGCGTTCCTGGCTCCTGGCTTCAGCCTGGCCCAGACATGACTATTCAGACTACCAGTAAGAAATGATGAAGGAATCTAAACCTCATAAAAAATAAAGCTGGGGCGCCCGACGGTGTGGCCTAGTGGCTAAAGTCCTTGCCTTGAAGGCACTGGTTCTAATCCTGGCAGCCCCATTTCCCACCCAGCTCCATGCTTGTGGCCTGGGAAAGCAGTCGAGGACAGCCCAAAACCTTGGGACCCTGCACCTGTGTAAGAGACCTAGAAAGCTCCTGGCTGCTTGCTTCAGATTGGCACAGCACCAGCCGTTGTGTCCGCTTGGGGAATGAACCGTCGGACGAAAGAGCTTCCTTAATGTCTCTCCTCCTCTGTGTGTAGCTGATTTTGCAATAAAAATAAATGGAATTGGGCTTGGCGGTGTGGCCTGGTGGCTAAGGTCCTCGCCTTGATCCCATGTGGCCGCTGGTTCTGGTCTCGGCAGCTCCACTTCCTCTCTATCTCTCCTCCTCTCAGTATATCTGACTTTGTAATGAAAATGAAATAAATCTTTAAAAAAAAAATTTTTTTTTAAAAATGGAATCTTTAAAATAAATAAATAAATAACAAAGCTGGGGCCCAGCGTGATAGCTAGTGGCTAAAGTCCTCACCATGCATGTACTGGGATACCATGTGGGCACCAATTTGTGTCCCAGCTGTTCCACTTCCCTCCCAGCTCCCTACTTGTGGCCTAGGAACGCAGTCAAGGATGGGAGACCCATAAGAGGCTCCTGGCTCCTGGTTCAGATCAGCTCAGCTATAGCTGCTACAGCTACTTGGGGAGTGAATCAGCAAATGGAAGATCTTTCTCTCTGTATCTCCTTCTCTGTATATCAGCTTTTCTGATAAAAATAACTAAATAAATGAAATAAATCTAAAATAAATAAATAAAGCTGAACAGTGCGGCACAATGGCTCAGTTGGCTAATCCTCCACTTGCAGAAACTGGGATCTCATATGGGCACCAGTTCATGTCCTGGCTGCTCTGCTTCCCATTCAGGTTCCTACTTATGGTCTGTGAAAGCAGTGGAGAATGGCACAAGTCCTTGGGATCCTGCACCCATGTGGGAGACCCAAAAGAAGTTCCCGGTTTGCAGTCATCTCAGTGCTGCTTTTGTGGTCGTTTGGGTAGTGAACCAGCACGTGAAAGACCTTTCTGTCTTTCCTTTTCTCTGTAAATCTGCATTTCCAATAATAGATTTTTTTTTTTTCAGAAAGATGAAAAATATAATTCTACAGATAATCCGAATTCACTAAATTCTATATTGTGGGTGAAGTCAACACTAATAATGTATTGTTTTCTTAGAGTAATTAAAATATATGTACCTGACACAATTTTATCTTGCTAATCGTATCTCTGTGTCTATCCTAAGATCTTGTGTGAAAACTTATCTTTGTATTCTCCAGAGTTTAACAACTCTTTCATGGACTCCTTGGGTTCTGATGAGGACTCTGGAAATGAGGATGTTTTTGATATGGAGTACACAGAGGCTGAAGCTGAAGAATTGAAAAGAAACGCCGAGGTAAGGCTCATTCCACGTGGACTGGATCCGATGGCCAGAATTCCTCCTGGTTTTTGTCTGCAGAGGCCCCATGGCAGTGTCCAGAGCAGCCATCAGTGCACTCTTTTTTCTCCTAGGCTTTGCTTTGCCTTACATGTAAAATTCAAAAAAATAAAATAGAAATTCATCCTAAACACTTTATGTTCATATAGAGAGAAATTGAATGATGGCATATAAATACAAAAACACCTTTAGTTCTACCCAGTAGCAGTATTATCTTTATAGCTTGATTCCAAACTCAGTTATTTATTATTCAGTGAAAACTGTTGAATAATATTAACTAGACCACTCTGGACTCTTGCGCTGCTATTCATTTTAGTTTGAAAGGATTACAGAGGGAGAAAGATTCAGTCCTCTTATTCATTCCCAAATGGCTGAGCCAGGAGCTCTCCCATGTAGGTCCAAGGGCACAGAGACTTGTGACATCCTCTGCTGCTTTCCCAGACCAGCAGGGAGCTGGATTGTAAGTAGGACGGCTGGTATTCAAACCAGTGTCTATGTGGGATGCTGGCACAGCAGAGAAGATTAACTTATAAACCCATGGCACTGGCCACAAGCATTTTGTTTTAAACACTCGTTTAAAGTATTTCTTTTTTTTTTTTTTAAAGATTTATTTATTTTCATTACAAAGTCAGATATACAGAGAGGAGGAGAGACAGAGAGGAAGATCTTCCGTCTGATGATTCACTCCCCAAGTGAGCCGCAACGGGCCGGCTCGTGCCAATCCGAAGCCGGGAACCAGGAACCTCTTCCGGGTCTCCCACGCGGGTGCAGGGTCCCAATGCATTGGGGCCGTCCTCGACTGCTTTCCCAGGCCACAAGCAGGGAGCTGGATGGGAAGTGGAGCTGCCGGGATTAGAACCAGCGCCCATATGGGATCCCAGGGCGTTCAAGGCGAGGACTTTAGCCGCTAGGCCACGCCACCGGGCCCTAAAGTATTTCTTAATACCTTAAACATGTTTAAGGTACTGTACATCAAGAAAAACTGTATGATTATTATGTTTCCGTATTTCAAGTTTTGGTTAAGGTAAATTCCGGGGGAGGGGGAAAGGATGAGTTTTGGTGCAGCCATTCAGATATCACTTGGGATACCCATGTCCTGGATCAGAGTGCCTGGGTTCAAGTTCAGCTCTGCTGCAAAGTCTGCCTTCCTGCTAGGTGTATATTCACCCTGGAGAGCAGCAAATAAAGACTCAAGAACTTGGGCCTGTGCCACCCATATGGCAGATCGGAATTGAGTTCCTGGCTCCCAAGTGTTGGCCTTGCCCAACTCTGCCTTTTATAGGCATTTGGGAAATCAGGAGCATACTCCCAATCTTTCTGTCTTTGCTATTCAAATAAAGAGATATGTAAATAGGGAGTTTAAAAAGCATATGACAAATCTGTAAAAGTATTTTACTGTATCATACCTAATGGGCATTTTGGTAGTGTATGATTTACATAGACCTAAATTCTTGGCCAAAATTTAACCTTGCACTGCTGCTGGAATGGGTGAATATCACTTTTTAGATGTTTTTGTTGTTTTTACTCACTTATAATATTTCAATATAGATTTAAAAAAACAAAACAGGGAGCTGGCATTTGTGGCATAGCACATTACACTCCCACCTGTGGCACCAGGATCCATTATGAACACTGGTTTGGGTTCTTTACTGCTCCACTTCCAAGCTATTCCCTGCAAATGCACTTGGCAAAGCAGTGGAAGATAGCCCCTGCCACCTCCATGGCAGCCCTGGGTGAAGTCTCTGGCTGCTGGTTTTGCCCTGGCTAAGCCCCAGTCTGGCAGCCAATCAGGAAGTGAACCAGCAGATGGAAGATCTCTGTGTGCATGCGTGTGTGTGTGTCCCTTTCTGTACTCCCGCCTTCCACATAAAAGTGTTAAGATGTTTTTAAAAATAACCCAAAATGTGAAAAGCTGTTTATAATCTCTTAGCAACACAGCAACCTTCTCTTGCTTTTTCTCTTTAAAGAAAAAATGGAATCTGTTGTTGGTGTGATTTGCATGGCTAGCATCTCATATGGGTAGCAGTTTAAGTCCTGGCAGCTCTTTCTTTTTTTTTTGATTTTGTTAAGGTTTATTTTATTCTTATTTGAAAGGCAGATTTACAGAGAGGAGGAGAGACACAAAGAGAGAGGATCTTCAAACCACTGGTTTGCCCCCCAGATGCCTACATTGGCTGGCTAAATTTAAAGCTAAGACCTAGGAGCTTCTTTTGGGTCTCCCATATGGATATAGGAGCCCAAGGACTTGAACCATCCTTCAATGCTTTCCCGGGGCCATTAGCAGGGAGCTAGGTTGCAAATGGAGCAGGTGGGACTCAAACCAGCACCCTTTTGTGGGATGCCAGCCTCCAGTGCTTTGTTTTTGTACAAACAAAGTAACGTGCATTTCTGTTTCCCAGACAGGAAATCTTCCTCATTCCTATCGACTCATCAGCGTTGTCAGTCACATTGGCAGCACCTCTTCTTCAGGTAAATGCACATCAAACTCACTGTGCATGGAAGCGTGGTAGCCAGCAGTAACTACTCTCACATTGTTCCTGACCCACCATTAAGAAGTCAAAAATGAATGCAAAGAAAAGCTCTCAAGTCTTTATTGATCATCTCAGTGTGGATTGTTAATAGATATGACTATTTTGATTTTTCTGTTCTTAAATGACCCAAATTCCTCAGAACAAACTATATTTATCAAAAAAAGCTACCCGATTGTAGTCCTATTCCTGTCTTAATTCTTCATACCTGTTTTGGAATGGCTTTTTATGAGCATTATTGCTGACAGATAGACAGGACTCCAATTACATTCTACCCCAAACTCCTTACAGCTGAGAAGAATCTAGTATGTTTCTTAAAAACCTCTGTCTTAAGATGTTATTTGTTTCAGGTCATTACATTAGTGATGTGTATGACATTAAGAAACAGTCTTGGTTTACTTACAATGACCTGGAAGTCTCGAAAATCCAGGAGGCTGCTGTGCAGAATAATCGGGATCGGAGCGGTTACATCTTCTTTTATATGCACAAGTGAGAAACTGCTGGGGCTAAGGTCATGGACTAAAGAGCACCCACATACCTTCTGCTTCCTGCCACTTGATTGGTTGAGTTTGGGGTTTTGTTTTCTGTAGTTGGGGCTCATCTTTGATATTTCCTTAAACAGAGTATTTTCTCCTTTAATCCAACATTAATTATTTACCATATTGTATCTAGGTATGGAACTTTAAAACTTTTTATGATAGAAGCTATCCTATCATAAAGGTTTTTTTTTTTTTTCTTTTAATTGGAGAGGTGGATTACAGAGGAAAGAAAAAGACGTCCATTGGTTCACTCCCCAAATGGCCACGTCAGCCAGACCTGAGCCGACCTGAATCCAGGAGTCAGGAGCTTTCCCTGGGTTTCCCACATGATTGCAAGGACCCAAGGACTTGGGCCATCCTTCTCTGCTTTCCCATGCCTGAAGAAGGGAGCTGAATAGGAAGTGGGGTACCCAGGACACAAACCAGTACCCATAAGGGGACTGATGCTTGCTGTAGAGGATTAGCCATTTGGGCCATCATGCCAGCCGCTCATAAATTCTTTTTATCCTCCAGTTTTATCAGCTAGAGAATCTGCTTTATATAGATGGGGAAACTTTGTAGTTTTTGTTTGTTTGTTTGTTTGACAAATGCAGAGAGAGCTCCCATTTGCTGGATTCCTGCCCAGTTGCCTGCAGTGCCTGGGGTTCAGATAGAATTGAAGCCTGGAGCCAGAAGCTCAGTCCAGGTGCCCTAGATAGGTGGCAGGGGCTAAGTTACTTGACCTGTTGCCCCTGCTGTCTGGGAGCTAGAGCCAGAGCTGGAAATGAAATCCAGGTTCTCTGCTATGGGAAGCAGGTGTCCTAACCAGCATCCAGCATTTCAATTATTAGGCTAGACGCCAGCCCTCAGATAGCATATTTGTTAGGACTGTTACCAGTTCTTGCCAGTCAGCAGCACCCAGTAGGATATTGAACAAAGAAGTGAGCTGCCTTTTTTTTTAGTTTTATTTATTTGAAAGAGTTCTTTCATCCACTGGTTCACTACTCAGATGTAGTAGCCAACACTGAGCCAGACTGAAGCCAGGAACTCCATTAGGATCTTCTGCTTGGATGGCAGGGGGCCCAGCCCAGGTGTTTAGGTCATTTTCCACTGCTTTCCCAGGTACATTAGCAGGAAGCTAAATAGGAAACAGAGCAACCAAGATTCAACCCAGCACTCATATGAAATGCTGGTGTCACAGGCCACAGATTAACCACCACGTCACAGTGTCAGCCTCAGAAATTTTTTTCAGTATTTTTTTGAAAGACAGGGCTTCTGAATAAAAGAAAAAGATCTCTTCCTTTTGTTGATTTACTACCAATTTGACCACAGTAGCCAGAGCTGGGCCAGGCCAAAACCAGCAGTGCCTGAGCTATCATCTTGCTGTCTTCCCACACATACTCTCAAAAAGCTGGACCAGAAGGAGGGTAGCCAAGACTAGAATCACCCCTCTGACAGCTTAACCCTTTGTGCCATAATACCTACTCTTTTTAAAAATTTAGTGACAGAGAAAAAAGATGGAAATCTGGTTCTTTGATGAAATTTAGGCACCAAATGGGATTGTGTGGGCTTTATCATTACCTTCTGTCTGTCCACTGCATTCCTTGTTTAATTGTTTGTTTCATTTTAAGGGAGATCTTTGATGAGCTGCTGGAAACAGAAAAGAACTCCCAGGCACCCAGCATGGACGTGGGGAAGACAACTCGGCAGGCCTTGTGAGGAGCACACCTGGGCTGGCAGTGTGCACTGCGGCTTCTCCTTCTGCTACCCACCTCACCCCTCCTCTACTTGATGTGGGAGGAACAAACAGCTCAGGGCCAAACCAAAAGACAAAAATTGTAGTTAGATGGAATGTTCCATGCTAATTGTTTTATGGAAACCTTGGTCTCACATCTGTAACTGATTATCATCTTTTTTTTTCCTCCTGCAAGAGTGGCACTTCCTTTTGTCTTAGAAATGTGTGTTGTAAATATATATGTGTATACATGTGTGTGTGTACATGCACACACAGAATGAATGTAGCCTTAAAGAGTTAGGATGAGCCACCGAAGTTTGCCTGGTCAAAATTAATAGCACAACAGTTTGGAGAAGAAATGAGGTTGTCCCAAGAGTCTGCCCGCCTGAGAAATGTGTGAGGATGCACACAGCAGTTGATACTGCACTTTTGTGTTCTTTGAGCAGCTACACTCAAGTCTGTCACCTTTTGGATGTGTGTCTGTCTAGTACAGTTCACTGGAAAACCAGCTGTCCATGTTACACTAATGACGGTTTAAGTTCATGAATCAGTAATACCTTTGCTGTTTACATGCAGTCCCATTTGGATTGTTGGTGCTTTGGAATGTATTATGATCTCACATTTGGCATTTATGATATATTTGGTTTCCTCTAGAAAGATTCCTACATTATTTTGATAATGAAAATAGAGTCTTTTCATCTGTATCATTCTTCGAAGGAGCATACATTAACCTAAAAGACAGTAATCAAAATTGCAAAACCTAGAAGAGTAGTATTGCGCTAATTAGCATCCAGCAGCGGGTATTCCTGGAGGTTAGGCCAACACTTGCTTTTCTGTCTGTCTCTCAGAGAGCAGTCATGAGAAGTGTTCTTGTGTCAGAACTGAAACTCTGAGCCACTAAAGCTAAAACCCCATCAGCATGAAATTAAACACACCAGCTGTAGGATGCAACTTGATCATTTAATCATTTGCTTTCTGACTTTACCCTTAAACAGAATAAAAATTCAAAAGTGATTGATTAGGTAATCCCAGGAACTAGCCAGTTGCACGGACGTATAACACAGTGACTCTGACTTTCCAGGTGCTGTGATTTGAGGCCCAGTGGGTATGCAGCATCAGTACCACTTTCATCACTGAATTGACAGAACTTGCAAAACTAGCTTGGTCAAGCAGCTTAGGAAACCCTGTAAAGAACTGAGTTTGACTGGGACTTAAGTCTACAGAATGGTTGTCTGAGCTCCAATTTATCATTAGGATCAACCAGAGTTAACTATAACAAAAGGAAACCTTCATTATTTCCTCTCATGCTTTTCCAGTTTTCTTCAGTTTTGAGGTAGAAATTCAGCTAAATGCAATTATCTCTGGAGGACTTATAAAATCCATTCTCATGGAGGGTACAATGTCATTTTTGGGTAATTACCTTCCAAGAACTCCCACCTCACTCTTAGAACTTGGAAGGGCTCTAACGGTTCCACCTCTACTAAAGTTGTCATTGAATTGTGAAGGGCCTCGGCACATGGGCCTAACTGCTTATAAATGCTTTGCCTCCACCATCTCCCTGCAGATGTTGCAGTGATAGGAAGTCCAGGTGCAGTAGTTCAGGACAGTGGAAAATACTAGCTTTTGAGATTTTGCTTCACTTCTTTCCCATTTAAGTATATGTGCTTCAGAAGCCAGGCCTAGAGATTTTATTTCATTTCTAGCAGGAGTCTCATTTTATTTTGTGCTTGAAGAGAATTGGTTTTCTAATCAACAGGTGAAGTGGTTAGGAAATGCCTTAGCTGATTATTACTTCTCTTCCCTGTCACCTTAGTGAATTTTGAGAAGCACTGTTAAAAATGGAAATGCTTTAAAGTAAGGGCTGCACTAAGACATAGAGAAAACGAGAAATGATGCATCCGCCTAGATTGCCTTGGGAGGCAGGTTCATTTGGATTGCTCCCCTAGCTTGCATGTGTGTGTGGTTTAAATGTGCACTTGACTCAAGCACCTGCTTCCATGTGAGCGTCACATCTTGGACAGGCCTTGTTAGTTGAGAACTGGTTACTGGGTGGAAGAGTTCCCTTGGTGTTCATATACTGGCAGGTCTAGGACTTGGACTTGGGATCTGTTTGATCATTGTGGCCTTGGTAGCCTTTTCATTCTCTCTTCACTCTGTCAGCTTTCCACTTTGACTTTTAAAACAGATGCAGTTGGATTTTGTTCATGAGATTTGTTGATTTTTGAGCTGTATATATTTAAAAATGATTTTTTAAAAAGATAATATATTATTGTTTGCACAGTGTGATCAGCTAGCCCAGCATTGGAGGAAGGGGCAGTTAGCATCCTGGGGTCAGGAAAGGATAGAGTCCTTCCGTCCCAGGCAGTTTGCACACTTAACTAATGAACCTTCCTGTTGAAAACACCAAATGGATGCTTACTTTAAGTGACACTAAATTGGGACTTGATAGCAATAAGTTCTAAACACAGCTTTTGACTATTAGTTGGATTTTTTTTTTTTTTTTGAAAGAAAAAGTAAACTACAGTTCAAACTTGTTGGCAAGTTGCTTGTGGCTAAATGCCATTTTTCTTTAGTAGCCAATGATTATAATTTAGAGGAAGGTACACATACATTTTGCCTGGACAGAATGGAAGCAGCAGGAACTCCATGAATTGGTCTTGCTGTTTACTTGCTAGGATCTGTTCATTCCAGGCCTAATTTTAATGGCTCGATAACAGTATAACACATGTAAATTGTTTACATTTTGAGACACAGCAGCATACTTACAGAGACATTAACTCCAGAAGGCAAATGCTAGACTACACATTTCTTCCAGTTTTCTTTTTATAGGGTAAAATTCTTACAAAAGAGAAGCTTTAAGATGTAAAACCTCAACAAAGTAAGCCGTGAGATGATTATCCTTCCATACTGCAATTACTGTTATATGGAGAGCTGCAGATACAATTGTGTAATGAAAGTTGTCTGGAAACACCAAACCAAAGAGAGAAGATAGTTTTGTAAACTGATTTGTGACCTACCGGAAAGGTTGTGTTAAAACAACGACAGATAATCTTCTCCCCCGTCCTCTGTCAACTACAGCAAATCAACAAATACTAGTTAGGCAGCCGCTTATTGGCTGCTTGGTTGGGGGGTTGGCTTGGGGGTCTATTTTTTGTTCCCTGTTGAATTTAATTGACTTTCCAATGTGGACTTCTATCTTAAATCTAGGAAACAGCTAATCTCCAACTACAAAAAGAGCGTACATTTGTCTAGGGAGATTATTAGGAAAATCGTCAACAATCCAGCAGATGTAGATTGCATGAAGGAGTTCTGACAAAACAGAAGTCCTTTTCCTTCCTATTTTGCTTTACACTGCAAATGTGTGCAGACCTATGCAAAGGTTTCTGCCCTCTGACGTCTTTCTGTAGTGTTGCCTCAGAATTCTTATTATTCTCCCTCTTGGAAAACAATCACTTATGAGGCTTGACCATTTTGTGACAGTTTTGCTGTGTCTTACTGCAGTCATGAACACCCAAGGCATGCTTTGGTTTCTGTACTTTGAGCAATCCTTTGTTGGTTTATTTATACCTACTTAGTAACTCATTTCCTTCCCATAGGTGCTGTGTGTCTGAGGTTTTGAATTTTTTAATGAAAAATGTAACAGTATGAATATAAGCATTTGATTTTAGTAGCATACTTGTCTTAAAGAACTAAGTTCAAATTATAGGTATGTCCACTGACAAGAGAATATGGAGTGGAATAGGGTCTGGATTAGGATCTAAGTGTGTCTTGTCAAATGCTAGAGCCAAGAAGGGGTGTTTCATAATGAATGGGCCCATGCCAAGAGAGACCTCATATTGGGTGTCTCCCAGTTTCCCTTCCTTGCTTCTCAGAAGTACCCTAACTTTAGTCTGACCCACCCTCCGTGCTTTCTTTGTCCTTAGGGAGATGGACAGAAGTGAGTTTGCCTGATTGAGCCACGAGCAGGTTTGCTGGCAGCTTTGGTCACATGATTTACGAGGTGATCTTTTCTCTTTGTGCTCAGAGTGGACTTCTGATTCCAGGTCTTTATGTGGTTTTTGTAAGGAGCGGCACTTTATCTGTGTTTTAGCAGAACTGTTCCTCTGTGTCCTTCACAGTTTTCCCTTGTTTTTGTTTCCTTTTTAAATTATGCATAGAGTTTTTTTGTGTTTGAAATTAAAGCCTTTATTAACCTTCTCTAGATTTTGACTGTTATTTCTGAAAAAGGAAACATTCTTACAGACACTAGACACTATTAACAACCAGTTATGTGAAGTTGTACAAATTGCCTGGACTTCCTACAGCACCGGTCACATTATAAAGAAAATGAACTTCAGTTTAGTGCAGATTACCACCGAGTTTCTTTGGTAGTCATTTAAGGAGCCTGTGGAACTCTCCAGAGGTTTTTGGATAGCACCAGTAATCCTAGCACTTACCATGAAGAGCCCAGGAGAGAAAGGACTGAAAGAACAGCTGCAGCCTCTACTCGCCTGTAGGCCTCCAGCCTCTACCTGCTGGCTGCATAGCCTGCTAGCAGGTATTTTGTGAGCATTGTGGAACCTGCAGAGAGGGCAATCCTCCAGGCCATTTAATTGTCCCTCAAAAAAGCAGTCCCCTTTCATTGGCCACATGAAGGAGGTGCATGTGAGAAGGAGAAGCTGTTATCCTGGGGAGAATGTATAATGGCAAGCTGCTTCCACCCACCTGCCAAGGACAACAGCATGTCATGATGGAGAAGCAGCTAGGGTGGTACCTCAGAACTCATGTTGCTCATGTAAGACAGGAACACTCAAGTAGGGTAGTTAAAAGTGGTGCAGCGTGGCCTGGTGGCTAGAGTCCTCGCCTTGAATGCACCGGGATCCCATATGGGCGCCGGTCCTAATCCCGGCAGCTCCACTTCCCATCCAGCTCCCTGCTGGTGGCCTGGGAAAGCAGTCGAGGACGGCCCAATGCATTGGGACCCTGCACCTGTGTGGGAGACCCGGAAGAGGTTCCAGGTTCCCGGCTTCGGATCGGTGCGCATCGGCCCGTTGCTGCTCACTTGGGGAGTGAGTCATCAGACGAAAGATCTTCCTCTCTGTCTCTCCTCTGTGTATATCTGGCTGTAATAAAAATGAATAAATCTTTAAAAAAAAAAAAGTGGTGCAACACCCCAGCATAGAAACCAGCAACCGCCTTCCTGAGGGCTGCAGCTGGACCACAGGCTCCTTGTGGATGCATCATGTTTGTAAAGAAATTTGGAGATTACTAAGCAAAAATAGCATTGCCAGACTGCTCACAAGTACAACTTCAAACTTCATTAACCAGCAAAGGACTGATTGCAGTAATAAAAACAGGGAAGTGCTGACAGTGTTGGGAGTGTGGGTGGGATTGCTTTACAACCACAGTTCCTCCTGCTGCTCAAAACAGTCCTCTTTCTTTCTTGAGGTTTTGTTGCTTCCATCGAGGCAGGGCTGAAAAGGCAACTGGAGACATCCCCAAGGCTCTAGTGAAGTCTTCCACAGACAGGTGCTCCTGGAGGATGAAAGAGGCAGAAACAAAGTCACTCCTCCCCAGCATCTGGGCTGGTGGGTCAGGAGTGTGGCATGTAACCTATTCAATGACCAGCAGAGGCCCGCAGCTGTTTGAGGGCCAGGAAAGGTGTGGGGAGGAGACTGTCACCTGGGCTTCCTGGGGGTTGGTCCCCTGTTAGTAACAAAAAAAAGAGGTGATCAGTTGAGCCCGTTCTATTTCTATCAGGGTCAAGTTCACATTAGCCCTAAAGTGAGAATTGAAATATAGGACTTGGCTTGGTTAAGGAGTCACTTCTCTTCCCAGGCCTTCATTTTCCTCTCATAAAATGAAAGAAATTTTGTTAAGGGCCAACTTTTGCTTCCTTATAGGAGAATGAAAATGTAGCATGAAAGGGTGTGAGGAACTTGCGGTTTAGTTCATCTTCACTTAAGCAGCGAGACCATGCCTGGCCCACAAAATAAGCAAATGAAATGTAAGATTCTGTTGCTATCACAAGAGACACGAGCAGCAGTCTTGCTCCTGGGCCCTTCGCTGTTCTGTATCAAGTTGGATGGGTGCCAAGCATGCCAGGGCAAGTACTAATGTAGCTTACTGGCACTGCTGTGCACTTCAACATAGGGGCATCTGAAAATAGGAATATGGTCAGCCCTCTAGGCCATGGTTAACTTTTTTTCCTCTAAGGAGTACAAGACACCTCCATCCCATATAGAAGTGCGCAGCTGGGTTCAGTCCCCAGCTCGGCTCTTGACCCTGGGAGGCTGCCCATAATGGTTCAAGTGGCTAGGTTCCTGCTATCCACATGGTAGACTGGGTTGAGCTCCTAACTTGCAGTTTCAGCCTCAGCCCAGCCCTGGCCATCACTGGTCTTGGAGGTGTAAACCAGCAGATACAAGCTCAATCTGGGTCTCTATACCACTCCAAAAAATCGAAAAATAGCTTGAATATGGGGTTGTGGCACGACAGGCTGTTTCTGCTAGGATCACCCGTGTATCGGTTTTAGTCCTATCTACTCCAATTTAGCTTCTTGCCTAATGTATCTGTAGAGCAAACAATGGCTCCAGTGTTTAGACTCCTGTCACCCTCCATCAACAGGGACTTCAGGGGCCCAGCGGCATGACCTAGTGGCTAAAGTCCTCGCCTTGAACACACCAGGGTCCCATATGGTTCTAATCCCAGCAGCTCCACTTCCCATCCACCTCCCTGCTTGTGGCCTGGGAAAGCTGTCGAGAACTGCCCAAAGCCGTGTGACCCTGCACTGGCGTGGGAGACCCGGAAGAGCTCCTGGCTCCTGGTTTGGATCGGCACAGCACCAGCCGTTGTGGCCACTTGGGGAGTGAATCATCGGATGGAAGATTTTCCTCTCTCTATATCTGACTTTGCAATAAAAATAAAATACGTCTTTCTTCTTTTCTTTTTTTTTAAAAGAAGGATTTCAGGATCCTGGCTTCACCTGGTGCAGCCCTATTGCAGGCATCTGGGGAGTGAACCGGAGGGTGGAATCCACTCATTCATGTTTTCTCTTCCCCCTCCACACTCTCTTGCTGTTGGAAGTCAATGAAACCAGACATTTCTTTAAGGGCTTTCACTTAAAAAAAAAAAAAGTATAGGAACTATTTGCATACCATTTACATTGTATAGCTATTGTAACTTAGAAATGATTTAAAATACATGGGAAGATGTGTGGATTCTTTGCCAATACATTTCCTATAATAGACTTAGACATTTTTTAACTTCAGGGGTCCTGGAAACAATCTCCTATGAATACCAAGGAAGAACTGTATTAATCTTTTCCTAAGTGTAAAGATGTTACTTGAGGGCCCAGTGCGATAGCATAGCAGCTAAATCCTCACTTTGAACGCACCAGGATCTCATATGGGGGGCTAGTTCTAATCCCGGCAGCCCCGCTTCCCACCCTGCTCCCTGCTTGTGGCCTAGGAAAGCAGTCGAGGACAACCCAGAGCCTTGGGACTCTGCACCCACATGGGAGACCCATAAGAAGCTCCCGGCTCCTGGCTTTGGATTGGCTCAGCTCCAGCCGTTGTGGCCGCTTGGAGAGTAAACCATTAGACAGAGGATCTTCCTCTCTTTCTCTCCTCCTCTCTGTATATCTGCCTTCCCAGTAAAAATAAATACAATTTTTTTAAAAATTAAAAAAAGATATTACTTGAAAGAAATAAACAGGAGAAAGATTCCATCTGCTGGTACATTTCTCAAATCCCCACAACAGCTGGGGGGTTGAGGGGTAGTGTCAGCGGGGAAGAGCGGGATCTTTGAACTCAATTCAGGCCTCCCGTTTTGGATAGCAGGGGCTAAAGTACTCAAGCATTCACCTGTCTCTAAAGGTGCTCGTTAGCAGAAAGCTTGGGTCTGAAGTGGAGGCTGGACTTGAACCTGAGCACTCTGTTATGGGACGCAGGTGCTGGAAACAGCATGTTAACCAACAAACACCTGCCCTGTCTGTTTTCTCATGATAAAGTCAAAAGATCAAGAAAATCAAGGCTAGGGCCCGGTACAGTAGCCTAGCTGCTAAAGTCCTTGCCTTGCATGCACCAGGATCTCATATGCGGGGGCTAGTTCTAATCCCAGCATCCCCGCTTCCCATCCAGCTCCCTGCCTGCGGCCTGGGAAAGCAGTGGAGAACAGCCCAAAGCCTTGGGAGGCTGCACCTGCATGGGAGACCTGGAGGAAGCTCCTGGCTCCTGGTTTGGATCTGCGCAGCACCGGCCGTTGCAGCCACTTGGGGAGTGAATCATTGGACAGAAGATCTTTCTTTCTCTCCTCTCTGTAAACCTGACTTTCCAATAAAAATAAATACATGTTTAAAAATAAAATAAACCGAGGGGTGGGGAGAATCCAAGTACCTATGAAACTGTGTCACATAATACAATGTAATTAATGAATTAATAATAAAAATAAAAATAATAATAAAAATAAAATAAACCAAAGAGCTTCATCCTTCGTGGCTTCCCAGTCAGAAGGTAGTGTTAAACCTCAGCCATCTTTTACATTCCGCTGTGCGAAACAGCAGCCGGAAACAACGATCACACTTTTCCCTCACCCTGGATCCTTCCCACCCTGATCAACACTGTAAACATCAAAAACAAAGATAATTTTTTTTTTAAATACCAGCTGAATGACTTCATAAGAACAGGCTTTGCTTAGAGATGGTTGGGAGAGTAGCAGCACAAAGTACAACTGAGGTGGAGGAAGGATTCTGAGAGAAGTTAGAAAGGTCAAAGAACAAACACAGTCACGTTTTGGCTGGTTATTGTGAATAGAAAACAAATGATGACAAATGACTGGTTTCTCTCTTCCTGTGAATGATCTAGAAGATTAGATAGCACAATTTCACCTTTTTATTAGAACTGGGAGTCTACTTTTCTAGACCTTGGCTATCGTCCCTGATAAGATTAGGCCAAGACCTTTGTTCTGCTCCGAGATGATAACATGGCAGTGCTGGTGAAGGCAGTGCCCTCAAGGTACACTCAGGACAGTCCCTCCCAGGATACACCTCCAGACACCAGGAGGTGGACTGGATGGGACTGAACCCAGTGGCTGCCCTGACACACTTTTTTCCCCCTCTGAGCTGTTTGGCTAACGTGAAGCTGCCCTGGGCAGCATTTTTCCTGACTGCGGACAGCCTGAGACACAGTAACTTGCTGACAGTCACACCTGCTCAGGTAGGTCTGCTGTCCCTGAGTTGTCTAACCTGTTACACCCTGCCTCCCACCCCATCCCCACGACTACCCTGGGGCATTCTCTCCTGAAGGCTCATGGGAACTAGATGCTGGGAGCCTTCCCCACCCCTAGCCCTGTTTCTAAAAAAGACAGTAAATATGAATGGCTTAGGCATCATTGGGTGAAGGAGAGCTGCTGGACCCCAAGTTTATCTGTAGCCAACCCCTCAAGTTGTCACAGTTGTGGCTGCTGTGTCCATCTCCTCTACAAGTGACTCTAGGGTGCCCTATCTGGTCCAGCCAAGGCAAATTCCTCAACTTTGTCAGGACTGCTGGACTCTGACCTCCCCCCAGGGGGCTAGATAGCTGAGACTGCCCATCCCAATGGACTTGTATCTTTCCATTGACCCTGCTCTTAAACCTTGCGGTCCTGCCAGCTGATTGCCAGCCTCACCCACGGCCACATCCGCCTCTCTGGTTTACTCATCAGTGCTCAAACACTTAGATTGCTTTCTTTCTTGCTGCTCATGGTCAGACCCTGTCCCCGCCCCACTCTGGTCACTGACTGACCTTCTAAGTCTGCAAGCAGACTTCTACGGTGGGCCCACTCAACAATGAACTCCAGCTCTCCTCTAAGAATGCATGCTGGCTATCTTTATGATCAAAAGTCAGCCAAAGACAACTGCAGTATAGTTTTTGTTTATTAAAAACTCAGCTGCTGGGCCTGGCGCGATAGCGTAGTAGCTAAAGTCCTTGCCTTGCACGCGCCAGGATCCCTTATGGGCACCGGTTCTAATACCAGCAGCCCCACTTCCCATCCTGCTCCCTGCTTGTGACCTGGGAGAGCAGTGGAGGATGGCCCAAAGCCTTGGGACCCTGCACCCACAAGGGAGACCCAGAGGAGCTACTGGCTCCTGACTTCAGCTCCAGCCATTGTGGCCGCTTGGGGAGTGAACCATCGGACAGAGGATCTTCCACTCTGTCTGTCCTCCTCTCTGTATATCTGATTTTCCAATAAAAATAAATAAATCTTAAAAAAACACTCAGCTGCCTTCAGGCACTTCTAGCTTAATGGACTTGTCTTCATTCTGTCCATTTAAAATAATCCTAGGGCTGGCGTAATTGCTCAACTGGCTCATTTTCTACCTGCAAGTGCCCATATCCTATATGAGGTACAGGTTTGGTCCCAGCTGCTCCACTTCCGACCCAGCTCTTTGCTTGTGACCTGAGAAAGCAGTGGAGAATTGCTCAGATCCTTGGACTGTTGCACCTACGTGGGAGCACCTGGCTCCTGGCTCCTGGCTCCTGGCTCCCGACTTTGGAACAGCTCTGCTCCAGCCATTGAGGCCATTTGGAAAGTGAACCAGGAGATGGAAGATCTTTCTCTGTCCTCTCTGTAAATTTTACTTTCTAATAAAACAAATCTTGAAAAAAAAAAAAAAAAGCTGCAGCTGAAAAGAAGCCACCTGTCCATCCTCTGTCTCAGTAGCATCATCTGCCCCGGCCCCTAGAAAGTTCTTCTTATACCTGATTCTTGCTCTGACTTTGCGACTAGCCAGTTACAAGTTGTTAGCTAAGTCATTCCTGCCTGCAGACATTAGCTGTTCTCAGCACTGAGTTGAGCTTTCCTTTGTAGAGTACATTCTGTGTACCAGAGAAGGGCTGGGCAAACTTCAGCACTTACACTGGGACTGTCCCAGTGTTAGAGTAAAGACAGGACACTCCAGACTCCTCACAGATGGGAGAACCTGGGAGGGCACACATGGCAGTGCCCTCTAAGGTAAAAGGGTTAAACAGCTCTAGGAGGGGCCGGTGCTGTGGCATAGTGTGGTAAAGTAACCATCTCTGATGGTGCATCCCATATGGGCACTGGTTCAAGTCCCAGCTGCTCCACTTCCAATCCAGCTCCCTGCTAAAGTGCCTGGAAAGCAGCAGAGGTGGCCTCAAGTCCTTAAGCCCCTGCAGAAGAGTCTAGGTGCCTGGCTTTTCCGTGGCCCAGCCCTGACTGTTGCAGCCATTTCAGGAATGGAGCATAGGTGGAAGATCTGTCTCTCCCGCTATGATTCTGCCTTTCAAAAAAAAAAAAAGATAAACCTTAATAATTTAAAAAAAAAACCCTGAAAGAATGCAATTATACTCTACAGACCTCAGTCTTCTGTAGCTTATCTCAGTGGAAGGACTTCTAACTCTTACACAGAGCATATTTGCTCTCCTCTTAGCTCCCTTGGCTAACTGTGCAGTCTACACTGATCACTGGGTTGCTAACAAGCACTCCCTACTGTCCTCACTCCCCAGGAGACCCCCACCAGCCCCGCCACTGCAGCTGCCAGAGGCCCCATGGGTCCTTGGCTCTGCCGCAGGGGGCCTCCAAGCTGCCTGCTCACCGGACAGTTGTCACAAACTCCATGTTTCCCAAGTGCCTCCAGTCCACAAAGGTCCCTCTCCAGGTGGCCTGACCTAGACTTTCCTACCCCAGAGAGCAGTGGTTTTCCTTTCTCACACCCTCAACACGAGCCATTGATTTTTGTTTCCTACATGTTCTCCAAGTCACTTCCTCCTCAACTCCTCCTTCACCACCGCCTGTTCCAAACCATCCAGCTCCCTGCTATTGCACCTAGAGAAGCTACAGAGAATGTGGCATCCATGTGGGAGGCCCAGAAGACACTCCTGGCTCCTGGCTGTAGACTGGCCCATCTCCAGCCATTGCAGCTATTTAGGGAATGAACTAGCAAATGAAAGACATCTCGCTGTCTATCTCTCTTTATGTAACTCTACATTTCAAATACTTTTTTAAAAGTTCAACTGGGAAGCAGCAGAAGATGGCCCAAGTGCTTGGAGCTGAAGCTCTGTCACCATGTAGGAGACCTAAATGGAGTTCCAGGCTCCTGGCTCTGACCTGGCCCGGGCCTGGCTGTTCCGGCCATTTGAGAGTGAACCAGCAGATGGGAAATCTCTGCCTTCCAGCTCTCTGTAACCCTTTCAAATAAGTTTAAAAAAAATACATCTTTCAAGAAGAAAGAAAGAAATGTAGATGTGGGAAAGGCATATGGCACAGTGGTTGGGATACCCACATCTCATAGAGGAGTTCCTGGTTCAAATCCCAGCTCCACTTCTGATCCAGCAATCCGTTCATGTACACCGTGGGTTGGGGACAGCAGGTGGTAGTGGCTCAAGGACTTGAGTCCCTGCCACCTGCATGGGACACCCAGATGGAGTTCTGGGCTCTTTGCTTTGGGCTGACCCGTCTCTTATGGACATTGGGGGAGTGGGTTTCTCTGTGTCTTGCTCTCACTACACGTTTCAAATAAAACCTAAAAAAATACGCAAGTCAGTCACTGCTTTAATCCTAAATGGTGTCTCTGTGCTTGTGGGATGACAAGACAGTCCCCAGCATGGCAGGCAGTGCACTGCTCAGCTGAGCCCCTGCCCCTTTGCCAGCTCTCCACAGCATTGCCACCCTGGCCCCTCCAACTTTGACAGTTCAGCCCCACCTTCCCCATCCTTTATCTCTGATGTGCCAAGTCACCTGCTTAGCCTCTGTAATGCCTTCCACAGCACTCATCACCACTGATACTTGATAATGTTGTCATTGGGTGTGTCTGATCTATCCCCCACATCCCACTCCTGCAAATTATCAGCTGTCAGGAGTTCAACACCCGGGCCTGTCTTATTCACCAGGATGGGATATGATCCAAGGTGGTCAGGCAGTGCAAGCCAATACAACAGCCACATCTCTGGCCTAGTGGCGTATGACCCACCTCCTTCCTGCTGGGGTCCACCCCTTCGGGGAGCTCTTCCACGGACTTGTTCACCAGCTGTTCCAGCGGGAAGATGGGCAGAGGTCCAGAACTAAAGCTGGTGGTGGCGGTAAACATTTCCACTTGTGGGTTTGTGACCTCCTAGGGCGACAGAGACCCAAGGTTATCACTTCAGTTGGTGCATGGCTACCTCCCAACTGCCTTCCTTTTGGATGCTGGTGTTAACTCCAAGATGCTCCCAGGGCCCATTCTACTTCACCATGCACACACACACACACACACACACACACACACACACACACTGCTGCGAACACCACGTGCTAGATTAGGGATCTCCAGCCAAGCCAAGCCAGTGGGATCAAGCTGACCTGTTTAGTTCAATGACTCATTAACTTTCCCCATGGCTTCCCCGGGGAGTTGGAGATCTCCTCTGGGCATTGATGACCCTCGTTCTCTTTATCTACTGAGAGATTGCCATCCAGAAGTCCACTTAGCCTTAATTTATCTGTTTATAGCCGAGCACTGTCAGTGCCTAGAAGGGTTTATTGAGTGCTACATGCAGGTCCTCGCCCAGTGGGCGGAGGAGCCACATGTGTCATGTCTTGATTATCCCAATGGACTGGTGAAGTCTGCAGAGTTGGCACTGCCCTGTGTCCCCAGGAAGCCTGTGAAGCTCTGGAAAGAAAAAGCTTCCATTGCACATTCACATGGCCCAGTCCTACAGCTTACACACGTGTTTCTGGTAACTAACTGAAAGATCAAGTTCTACCCAGAGAGAGAGCCCCAATAGCAAACACTCCATAGGCAAGTCATTTCTCAATGCAGACTCCGTGGACCAACTGCCTGGAACCTCCTGTGACACGCAGCTTCCCGGGGGTCAAGCCCATGTCTGCACATCTGGATCTTTGGGTGAGGAGCCTGAGAATTTGCATTCTAACAGGCTTCTCTCCTCCCCTCTCCCTTGTCCCTGCATCATCCATGCCCTCACTGGGTACCACTGACCTGGGGGCGGGGTGGGGAAGGAAAGCTCAGGTTCCTGGTGTTTGTTAGGGATGTCCCCAGTCCCCTTCTCTTTCCCCCACCCCGCACCCAGGCCACTGCAAGGCCTTGCCACACTTACTGCAATAATCTGGCTCCAGTCACCAGACTGCCCCAGCTCTGTCTTCAGTTCCTCATAGGATTTGGTATTCTGTGTAAAAGTAAATAACATATCAGACAGTCTGCATGGCCAGGAAGTGGGAAAGATGGGTGGGTGGGGGGAAAAGCTTCCTTCAGGGACTCCAAGGGAACGCTGTGGTGGGAGGAACAGGAAATGGGAGCAGAACCCCCAGTACTGGGGATGGTAACCAATCAGAAAACAGCAGGACAGCCTGTTTAGTTCTCCCTGCTCCATATAACCTGGGACATCATCTTTTCTCACCCCCAGAGATCAACATAAGCAGTGAGAACCCTGCTGGGGCCTGCAGCACCCCCACCACCACTGGAGAGGTGAGGGGGCAGAAGACACATGGCTTGAGGCAGACACGGAGCTCCCTGGATTATGCTACCTGCTACCCCAGTGCAGGAGGCCAGACAAGCAGCTGCACTATGCCCCTCGAGGGCCGGCCAGCCCAGGAAATCTCTGGCTGAGAGGTTGGCATTGGGTGGGACTCAGGGACCTGGAGAAGATTTTTTTTTTAAGATTTCATTTTATTTTTATTGGAAAGTCAGATATACAGAGAGGAGGAGAGACAGACAGGAAGATCCTCCATCTGATGATTCACTCCCCAAGTTTCCACTCTGGCCGGAGCTGAGCCGATCCAAAGCCAGGAGCCAGGAGCCTCTTGTGGGTCTCCCACGCGGGTGCAGAACCCCAAGGCTTTGGGCTGTCCTCGACTGCTTTCCCAGGCCACAGACAGGGTGCTGGATGGGAAGCAGGGCTTCTGGGATTAGAACCACTGCCCATATAGGATCCCGGTGTGTGTGACGCAAAGACTTTAGCAGCTAGGCTACTGCGCCAGGCCCAAGGAGATGATCTTACATCTAGATTTGACTTTGTCCCCCAAACAAAACAGCCCATCAAACACAGGATTGGAGAAAAATCAAAATTAAAAAAAAATGATTTGGGCCCAGCGGCGTGACCTAGTGGCTAAAGTCCTAGCCTTGAACGTCCCGGGATCCCATATGGGCACCGGTTCTAATCCCGGCAGCTCCACTTCCCATCCAGCTCCCTGCTTGTGGCCTGGGAAAGCAGTCGAGGATGGCCCAAAGCTTTGGGACCCTGCACCCGCGTGGGAGACCTGGAGGAGGTTCCTGGTTCCCGGCTTCAGATTGGCGGCACACCGGCCGTTGCGGTCACTTGGGGAATGAATCATTGGACAGGAAATCTTCCTATCTGTCTCTTCTCTCTGTATATCTGACTTTGTAATAAAAATAAATAAATCTTTTAAAAAAATGATTTGAGGAAACAAAGCTCTTTGTTCACTGAATTCCTCTGCTCTGCCAATTAGAGCAGCTGCAGCAGTGGTCAGGTCCTGCCTGCATACCTCCGCCCTGGAGCTCCTGCCCTCTGCTTCCACAGAAAGCATCCCATGGTGGCCCAACGCACTGTGCTTGGATCAGGACCACACACATAGCCTATTTTGCTCAATTTAATGCCGTGCCATCCTTTATCCTTTCAAGCCAACACCAAGGATCCATCGATATCTTCTAGAAGCTTCCGCAGAACTGGCTATATCAACTTAAGCTTCTGCCTGCAGCACCAGCATCCCATATGGACACCAGTTTAAGTCCTGGCTGCTCCACTTCCCATCTAGCACCTTACTAATTGCCTGGAAAAGCAGCGGAGAATGTCCCAAGCACTTGGGCCCCTGTACCCACAGGGGAGACCAGAAGACATTCCTGGCTTTAGATTGACCCAGCTCAGTCAGTTCTGGCCATTTGGGGAGTGAACTAGGTGGAAGATTTTTCTCTCCCTCTCGTTCTTGCTCTATAATTCTTTCAAGTATAAATAAATAAATTTTTAAAATTATTTCTAAAAAAGTTTCTGCCCTGATATGAATGGTCTTGTCTGGCTCCATGTGGCCATGGCACATTTAAACCATGGTTAGGGAGGAATTCCATTTTGAATTATGCTAAATGAAATGGAAATTGTCAGTGCCACTCTAATGGATAATACCAGAAGCTTGGGGCCAAACCAATACAGGCAAGGCCCTGGAGCTGCATAAGTTCTGAGACCCGCTTTCCCTCCCCCTCCCCCTCCTGCTTCCCCTTCCCCTCCCCAGAGGACTGAATGGGCTTGGTTTTGGTCCTCAGCTGCCTTCCCCCATCAATAACTCCGGCCCAAATCAGCAAGTCACATGCCCCAGCAGGGCCCAGCTACTCACACTCCATTTGAAGGGATCCCAGGCCAGGAACCAGCCTGTGAATGTGGGCGGCTCATTGCCCTGCTTCACCACAATGATGGGGGTGTCCAGGTCACGGCCGCTGGGGTGGGTCTTGAGATACTCCTGCACGGTGGTGGCCGCTGCCTTCTTTTCCTCCTCGTTGGCATGCTTCCCTATCCAGAAGAAGATCTGGGGAAAGCCCCCCAACACACATGCATTCATTCTTTCCTGTCCTCCCAGACCTGTAGATGCCCAGCGGCAGAGCCCTGCTGACCCAGTCACTGCCTGAGCCAAACAGCCTCACCCATGGACATCCCACTGGCCTTGATTTTGCACATGAGAGAAGAGAAAGTTGGATCAATGCTTTCTGTAAACATGCAACTCCCAGCCCCTTGCAAGCTCAAAAACACTCCTGCTGATGGGAAGCAGCCCTGCAAACAGCTTCTTCTCCCCTTTCCCCCATCTTTTCTTCTCAGGCTCCTGGGATTCCCAGGGAAAAGGTGCAGCGGGGTCTGAAAACACACTAACATGTACCTGCCCACAGAGCCACTTGGTCTCGGCTGAGGAATGGAGAGCTTGGGGGTCGGGGGGGACGGGCCCCTGGCCCTGGGTCCTGTACCTGGTCCCAGACATCCAGCAGGAACACGTCATCCTCTTCAAGGTCATCCTGGGTGAAATCGGGGATCTCCGTGACCAGGAAGCGCCCGGTTTGGTTGGAGCATTCAAAAAGCCGTGGGGCAATGGCCAGGTTTTCCTCCTGCAGCCTGCAGGGAGTACAGGGGAAACCAGGTAGGCAGGAGGGCAGCATGGGGCAAGGAGACCACAGATCTCCAGGGCTCTCACCGGCAAGGGATGTCTCCCCCTCCAAATGTTCTGCCTCCCCTCTGTGTTCATCTGGAGGATAAAATCCAGAAACAAATCCTTTCTAGGGAGGTCTTCCATAGCCCAGTGTCTTCCGGTCACTATTCTCTCCCTCCTTTCTGCTGACTAGCCCTTTGGCTTTCAACTTTATGGGGTGCGGAGAGGGGCAAAGCGGCAGATCACAGATATCTTCAGAAAAATCATCTGGGAGGCCAGTGTCCTGATGTAATAGGCTAAGATTCAGCCTGAAGTGCCGGCGTCCCATATGGGCACCCATTTGAGTCCCAACTGCTCCACTTTCAATCCAACTCCCTGCTAACGTCTCTGAGAAAGCAGTGCAGGATGACCAAAGTGCTTGGGCCCCTGTACCCATGTGGGAGATCCAGAAGAAGCTTTAGGCTCCAGGTATTGAACCAGGCCAGCTCTGGCCATGGCAGTCATTTGGGGGGTGAACTCACAAGAACAAACATCTAGAAGTGGGTTATGACCGGCGCTCCTCAGGCCTGTACCTGTAGCTGCGGGCAGAGATTCGGCTCTGGAACTTCCTTCCTGAAGGGCATATGGGCCCACCCCTCTTCTGAGCTGCTTTCCCTATTAACTCTCTTCCCTGTTAACACCCACCAGGCCCCAGGCATGGCATGGTCAGGGGCACAGGCACAAGGCATGGACACGGCTGGCCCTATTGCCCTGGGAGCCCAGCACACAGTCCTCAGCCCTGGGCACAGAGAGGAGATGCTCAGTGGCTAGTCAGCCCTGGGGGATGCTGGGGCAGAGGAATTCCAAATTTACCTCTTAGAGTTGGCATAGGGGGCCTTCCCGCCCAGGGCCATCCAGAAGTTGGCTGGCTCCTGCCCTTCCACTACCACCTGCTTCTCCGTCCGAGCGATGGTGTCAGCAACTGTCTTGGCCATCTCCCGTTCATCCCCACTACAGCCCTGGAAAAAGCAGGGTGTTGTGGGGGATGGGCTGTGCTAGGTGAAACAGTGGCCACCCCCCCACCCCGTCCTTGACACATTCAGAGGAGAGCACAAAGACAGGAGAGTCTGCATCTCTTCTGGAAATGAAGGAAGAGGAATAGGAGAGAAGGGGAGAGAGAACAAGCCCTGGCATAAAGACAGACCTACACAGGGATGGACAAAGGTGCCAGAGACAAAAAGGACACAATGGGCCCAGCACGGTGGCCAAGCCGCTAAAGTCCTCGCCTTGAACGCGCCGAGATCCCATATGGGTGCCGGTTCTAATTTCAGCAGCTCCAGCTCCCTGCTTGTGGCCTGGGAAAGCAGTCGAGGATGGCCCAAAGCTATGGGACCCTGCACCCGCATGGGAGACCTGGAAGAGCTCCTGGCTCCTGGCTTCAGATTGGCTTAGCACTGGCCCGTTGCGGTCACTTGGGGAGTGAATCATCAAACAGAAGATCTTTCTCTCTGTCTCTCCTCCTCTCTATATATCTGATTTTGCAATAAAAATAAATAAATCTTTTAAAAGAAAAAAAAAAAAAAAGGACACAAGACACAGATGGGGACGCAGAAGCTAAGAATCCACCAGTAGTCAGAGGTAGGGTGGAGGAGGCGTGCCAGATAGACGGTTCTGGTGGAGGCCCTGGAGTCTGCCCAGGGGCCAAGGGCACTGGGGACCTACCTTCCCACACCACAGGTAGCAGCAGGACGGGGTCTTGAGGATGAAGACATCGTTGGAGTTGAGAGATGCAGCCCGGGCTGGCACTTCGAAGGCTTTGGTGTTGTTGTTGCTTGTTCCCCGCACCTGGAACAGCCGTGTGGATGGCGTAGGCTCCAGGTTGTTGCTGTCCCGGGAGCTGCCTCCCTGGGGGTGTGGAGGGAAGACAGGGAGACAGAGCAGGAGTGAGTTAGTGAAGCAGACAGGCTGCCAGCAGAGGGTGCAGGGAGAGGCAGAGAGGAAGACACGTTCTCCCTCCTCCCTCCGGCTCTCCGGCTGAGCCATTGCCTGCTAATCTTGGCAAAACTTTCCTCAGCCTTTGGTAATTCCCCCGCCTTCCCTCCAACGGAGGCCCAAGCTCCTCCAAACTCCTTTCCACCGTGAACTCTCACCCTATTCCCAGAGGACTGCAAGCATGCTCCCCTGAGAGCTCAACTTTATTTCCGGCACAGAAGAACAGTGCTCTATGGTGCTAGCTCACGGCACCCAGCGAGCTGGCAAGCAGTGTTCGCATGCCTTGTTCTCGCCTGTTGAGTGTCAAGGACTGTGTAGGCGCTGCATCCACAAACACAACTAACCATGGCTCAGGAATATGCTGGGAGCGGGCATTTAGGTTTTTGTTTTGTTGTTTTCTTTAAGTACAGAGAAAGAGATCTTCCATTCATCTTCTGGTTCATTCTCCAAATGGTTGCAATAGCCAGAGCTGGCTGCTCTGAAACCAATAGCCTGGTGCTTCTTCTGGGTCTCCCACATGAGTACAGGGGTCCAAGGACTTGGATCATCTCCCATTGCTTTCCCATGTTATTAGCAAAAAGTCAAATCAAAAGTGGAACTGCCAGGACTTAAACCAGTGCCTATATGGGGGGTGTCGGCACCACAGGCAGAGGCCTAACGTACTACACCACAGCACTAGCCTCCTAATTTCTTGTTACTGCAGACTCTTGGAGGAGGCAGCAGTGATGGCTGAGGTAAATGGGTTCCTGCCCACGTGGGAGGCCTCAACGTGGGTTGAGGTTTCGTCTCCTAGCTTCAGCCTGGCCCAGCTCTGGCAGCCATTGTCGGCCTCTGCGAGGAACACCAGCAGATGGAAACTCACGTGCTTTCCCATTGTGTGCCTCACTGCCTCTCAAATCAAAAGATAAATTCCAGGGGGAAAATAAAACTGCATTTGTCTTGAATATGTGCAGCCTTTTTTTCCTTATCGTTATCGCCAAACAATATCCTAGAACAAGTATTCACCTGGCACTTACATTCTATCGGGTATTATAAGCCATTCCTTCTCCCTAAAGCAGCCAGTGCTGGTGGTTAGGGTGGTGGTTATAACACCGCTTGGGGTGCCCCACATCCTATACCACAGAAACTGGGTTTGAGTCTTGGCTCCTCTCCTTGTTCTAGTTTTCTATGAACATGTGCCAAGGAGAGCAGGTGACGGCTCAAGTGTGCCACCCACTTTGGAGACCTGGAAGGAAATCCTGGCTCCCAGCTTCAGCCTGGAGTAGTCCCTACTGTGGTGGGCATTTGGGCAGCAAACCAGCAGACGAGAGATCTCTCCATCCTTCTTTCAAATAAATTAAATGAATATATATATGAAGAAAGATGTATGTATGTTCTAGGCAAGTACTGTGCCACTTACAAAAGGAATTTGGGTGCTCCCACAGTTTGGTATCCATAGGAAGAACTGGAATCAATCCTCCAGGGAAACCGAGGGAGGTGTCTGCTTACTAGGTACTCAGCACATCGCTTACTGCTTAAATGACTGCAGTTCAGGCAAATCAGCCCAAACCATTTGTTTTCATGTAGAGGATTCAGGAAGTTATGTGATGAGCACTTGTTATTTCAGGAGAAATGCAATAGCTGTTTCCATTCCCAAATGGACAGAGGTGACAGGGCCTTTAATGATATCCCTCGCCCATGAATAACTGGGCTTCTCCCAAGTCCCACCTAATCCCTTTCCCTTTCCAATCCCCTCCTGGATGCCCAGTTCCTCATCATCATGCCAGGTGCACCTGGTAGACCACCATGCGTCCCTTGAAGATAGACATGAGGTGAGGTGGCTCCTTGCCCATGGTGACCCGGATCTGAACTGGTTCGTCATTGTACTTCTGGTCCAGGATGACAGCCTGATAGGCCGAGGCTGCAATCTCATCCTGGCTGGCCTGGTTGCCCTGGAGATAAGCAGGTAGGAAGTGGTGAGAGAGGAGGGGCCCTTAGCCTGAACAATTTCATACCCAGTTCTGACCTGACCCCAAACTCAGCACTCCTTTCCACCAGCCCTCCACTCCAGACACGGCCAAAAGCACAGCTGTAACCCACACCTCCATTCTGACCCCAGTCCCAAACCCAGTGCTTTTCCAGTCCCCAGGCAAGGCCCAACCCCAAATCTCCTCCAGTCCTTACGCCCTCCTTCTTGGGGACACCATGGGCATCACGGCCCTCCCTCCCAGCACCCAAGTCTCTCCCTTCTGCCTCAGATCTGGACACAGACACCCCCAGGTGGAGCAGGTGCACAACAGGTACAGAAGACAATGACACTTGGACAGGAGATTAAGAGGACCAAAAGGAAAAGAGTCATGAATGAGGTGCCTCATGGGACTTCAGAGCTCCAAGCAGTCCCCAGAGGAATCAGGCTGTCCCTGGAAGGGGTAGACTGCCCATCCTCCAAAGTGTTCAATTCTGTGGAGACAGCAGGAGAAGAGCGGAGGGGATCTGCGCTGGCCGGCAGGGGTGGGGCCTGACCTGCCAGATGTAGAGCAGGTAGTGCTGCTTCTCGCCAATCAGGTAGGTATAGAGCAGCAGGTAGCAGTCGCCCCCGAAGAAGTGGCCCAGCCACCTGGACTCCACAGGCACCAGCTCCAGGTTCTCAATGCGCCACACCTGGGATCAGGATCAGGTCAGCGTGAGGACTAACATGGTGGGGGAGCTTCCGTCCCCTCTCCAGCCAGCACGGTCCTTCTCTCAGCCCACCTACCTGCACCTCCCCACTCCCGTCATCCACCATCTTCTGCTGGGCGGCCACCTGAGGCTGGACATGCATGGAGGTGGCGTCGAACTTCACCTGTTCCACCTTAGCTGGAAGGGGGTGGGTAGGAGCATGGCGTAGAATATCATGAGCCCAACTACCATTAGTTAAGGTCCTCCTCCTTGTTCTCATCACAGCCCTGAGTGATGGCTACAATTCTTAGACCCATTTTATGGATGAGAAAAACTGAGGCTAGAATTTCAGTGACTTACCCAAGCCCACACAGACAGCCGCAGAGCCATATTACAGAATGCTATCTCCTTGCCCCTAAGGCTGCTGCCTCATCAGTACCTCCCAGGGAAGGCCGAAGAGGGACAAATACAAGGCTGTAGCTTGACCCCTAGAACACTTGGGCTTCCAGCATGGAAATACCCCTGGCCTTTTTTTGGCACTTCCCTTCCTGCACCCACGCCAGCCTAGAGCTTCAGTGCAATCCTCACCCACAGAGCCCACAGTGTGGGTTTTGCCCAGGCCTGAGGTCTGACTGGGCAACGTCCACTTCTGGAAGAGCTGCTGGAAGATGGCTGACTCGGCCCCGTCGTTCTGCACTTCCACCTGTGTGCTTGCTGGGTACTGCTTGGCTTTGATGAAGTTCTGGGTTGGGGGAGGCAGCAGGGAGAGAGGATACCTGGAGGCTCTGTCCTTGCCCTCTGTCCCCAGCCCCAGTACTGACCACTTGTCCCAAACTCGAATCCAAACCCACTTCCAAGGGTGACCTCCAACCAAACCCTATTGTGACCCCAAGTCGAGGTCAAGCCTCACTGGGACCTCAGCCCTAACTTTAAACCTCAACCCCGTATGCAGAAATCAGACCCTGACCTGACCCGCCCACAGCTCCAAACTACATGCCATGCCCAGCTCTTGTTCCATTGCAGAGCCCAGGCCGACCCTGACAATAGCCCCGCTACCCTCCTTAGGAAGGCCACTTCCTGTTTCCTTCTGACGTCCTAAACCCACGCATGAGTGCAGGCAACTAAGAGCCACACCCTGGGCAGGCCATGCTGGGATCCTGGCATGCAAAGACATTCCACCCCTCCGCCAGAGCAGGCCAGGCCAGCACCCGGCCCAACCCCTCTCCTCGCCTTCCTGACCTCCACCAGGTGCTACTCCCTGGCCGCGTTACCTGCCCTTCCCGTGCTGCTTTAAGCCCCTCCTTACCAGTGCCTGGTTCATGGCCTCCTTCCTCTCCTGGGCATTGGCATTCTTCCCCCTCCACACAAAGATCTTCAGGCCCGCTTGGTCCAGGATATAACAATCCTGGAGTCAGAGAGAAAGACTCAGGGTGAGCCTCATGGTGCTGGGTGCTAGGGTAGCTCCAGGCACAAAAACATCCTTCTAGGGGGAAGACGTCTGGTGTCCATGGGACCTCTTCACCCCAGACTGGAAATGCCAGGCTTGGGGTCCAATTCCAGCAGGTAGTTGCTCAAGTGCTTGGCTCCCTATTACACATGTAGGAGACCTCAGTTTTGAACTCTAGCTAAGTGTCTCTCACCCCTGTCCCTCTCTGCCGTTCAAATAGATTTAAGCTTTTTTGTTTTGATTTGCTTTTTTGTGTTTTTTTTTTTTTATTCTATAAATTTTTAAATAAAGAAGTAAGTCCTGGCCCAGCAATGTGGTATAGCACATTAAGCCTCCACCTGCAGCACTCACATCCCATATGGGTGCCAGGTGGAGTTCTTGCTGCTCTACTTCCTATCCAGCTCCGTGCTATGGTGTAGAAAATCAGTAAATGACGGCCCAAGTGCTTGGGACCTTGTACCTATGTGAGAGACTCAGAATAAGCTCCTTGCTCCTAGCTTCAAATTGTAGCAATTTGGAGGGTGAATGAATGATCTCTCTTGTCTTTCTCTTCCTCTCTGTACCTCTGCCTTTCAAATAAAAGCCCATCATTTTAAAAAATAAGTCTTGGGGTGAGGGATTGTGACGCAGTAACTTAAGTTACCACTTGGATGCCAGCATCCCAAACAGTGCCTGGCCGGAAGTCCCAGCTACTCTGCTTCTGAGCCAGCTTTCTGCTAATGAATGCCTGGCAGGGCAGCAGATGATGGCCCAGTCCTCCGGTTCCTGCTACCTATGTACTTGGAAGACCTGGATGAATAAATCTTTAAAAAGCAATAAAGATATTTAGTGACACAATAAACCTTTGACTATAATGCAAATTTAAAAGTAGGTTATCTCAGACCAAAAAATTAAACTGAGAAAGCAGCTTGGAGAAAAAAAAAAATCAATAAAGAGATCTTTAACAACAAGTTTCTCCTCTCCTGGAATTTCTCCTGCTTGGGGGAAAGGTGGACCCACTGGCTTTGGGGCCCATCTTCCCGTCCCCTCCCCTACTCCGACCTTCTCACCTCGTGATTGAGTAGGTCCTGTGTGAGCGGCCGCGTGGCAATTTCCCTAACCACCATCTTCCCCTCTGCGTCAGACATACTACAGGACAAAGGCAAGGTAAGGCATTGGCACGGAAGGGCCCCTTGGCCAGGGCACCTCGCCCACCAAGAGGCCCCTTCCCCAGGGCCAAAGAAGATCCCAGCTGGGTACTCACTGGTACAACTTGAGGGCAGCCTTGAGTGCCGGCTCCACCACCGAGTCGGGCACAGCAGCCTTCAGCTCCCGGCGCTTGCCCAGCACGTGATTCATTATCTCCATCAGCTGAGGGGACGCCGCCTCATCCTCCCCGTCTACCACACCCACGTAGGTTCGCCCACCCCGCTCCTGGTCTCGGATCTCCTTGGCCAGAGTCATGCCCTGTGGTAGGAAGGCATTGGTGACCCATGAAAGGTTGGCAGGGGACAAGGCAGTGCCTGCCTTGCCCAAACCCAGTGCCCCACAGCAGCAGCAAGGAACCTGTCAGAAATACAGGTTTCCCCATGGGCAGGAGGAGGAGGGTGCTTGGGGTGGACCTGCTGGACCTTCATTTGGTGATGGTGTTTGAAATTGGCCTTGATCAAGAACTGGAATCTGCCTAACTGCCTTTTAATCCCCAGCACCAGCTACATACCTGTTGAGGCTGCTACCCATCCTGGCCTCAGGGCCTCTGCCCACCCAGCTGGTGCACTTGTCTCTGTCTCCAGCCCAGCCCAGGGCTCTTGTCTTAGCTGGACTCTCCATTTTTCCCCAATCTGTGGCTTTTTCCCCTACCAGACAGCAGCTGCAGGCCCGAGTGTGGCAAGGAGGTTCTCGGCCGTTTCATGTCACCCCTGCATCCCCCAGCCTGGGCACAAGCTCTGCCCCATTCTTCACTCCACTTTCCTGGGTGAACCCCCAAGACACACACAGCACCCCACTCCACCTGCCCCGTAGAGATAACTTCAAGCACAGCACCCCAAGAGCCAAGAGGAGATAAGCCTGGGGACACAAGCACTGGTCAGAAATCTGGCCAGTTTGACTATGAGGCAGAGCAGGTAGCGGAGAGGCACGTGCGCAGGCGTACCCTGAGTCTCTCCATGCGGTTGCTCTCCGGCCCATTCCACTGGATGATGAGCTTCCCCAGATCCAGCAGGAAAACATCCCCACGGTTGAAACTCTTCCAGGACATCTCCACCTGGGGGGCAAGGAGGTCGGGGAAGCCCAGACCCCAATCAGAGTCCATCTCTTGGCTGCCTCTCCCTGTCCCCCATGGCTGCTTGGTTCCTGCCTTCCACCCCGCAACCACAAGGAATTGTCCTACCTCTCCGGCCACCACGTTCCTCTTGCCCTTGACGTGCAGCAGCCGACGGACATCATAGGAGTTGGTCTCCACCTGCTTCAGGCCGGAAGCCACGCCCCCCTTCTGGATGCTGAGAGGAGAGGAGAACTGAGCCTAAACATGGGCTGGGGGCTGGCAGGTGTGCAAGGCCCCTAAGTCCCCAGGTCCTGGCTGCCTGGCTGCCTCCAGGGTTAGCTGAAGGCAACCTGGGACCCAGTCAACCTAAGGAGACACTTAGAGTTGAACTTGAAGGAGGAGGTCATTTTCAGGCTCCAGCAAGGGCCAGGGCAGCTTGTCTAATAATAGCAAGAGCCTCCTTAAATACTGCACCCTAGGGACCAGTGTGCAGTGGCGCTGTAAGCTAATCCTCTATCTTACATCTCCAGCAACCTATATGGGCACTGGGCATCCCATATGGGCATCAATTCGTGTCCCAGTCTCTCTGCTTCCCATCCAGTGCCCTGCTAATGGCCTGAAAAAGTAGCAGAGGATGGTCCAAGTGCTTGGGTCCCCACACCCACTTGAGAGACCCAGAGGAAGCTCCTGGCTCCTGGCTTTGGATCTGCTAAGCTCTGGCTGTTGAGGCCATTTGAGGAATGAACAAGCAGATTAAGGATCTCTCTCTCTCTCTCTCTCTCTCTATATATATATATATATATATAAATCTGCCTTTCAAATGAAAATAAATGAATTTATTTTTACAAATCTGCATCCCTAGACTCTTCCTTGCCTCACGCAGATCCTACTGGGGCAAGGAGTCTGCACAGATGGGAGTGTGGTAACATAAAATCTAACACAGGGGCAAGAAGGGATGGGGATGTGTGGATAAGGTCAAGGCCCTGAGGGTGAAGGCAAAGAATTACAGTAGAAAAAAAAGAGAGAAAGGCACAACTCAAACGCCCCAAGCAGTGCATGGCTGCTGTGGCATGGGAAAAGGAGAGGAATACAAAAGGGAGGGGTGGGGACTACAGCAGCTCAGAGTAGGCAGTTTCCATGGGGAAGGCCAGGAGGCCAGAACCACAGAGTCTTCCAGGAAGGCCAGTAATGTGTAGAGAGAAGAGAGCAACTACTTGCCTGCTGGCCAGAGCAGGACTTGAAAGTGCTGCTTCGAAGGTGACCTTTAGCGCTGAGCTGTGGTCCAGGACACGCAAGCAGCAGCTAACGACCTCTGAGGGCTGGCCAGGGTCAAGCAGAGAGCCACAGCAGAAAGGTGGAGGAGGAGAGAGGTGATAGAAAGGTCACTAGAAGGGGCTTGCACTGTGGATTCCATATGGACGCCGGTTTGAATCCCAGCTGGTTCACGTCTGGTCCAGCTTCCTGCTAAGCCACCTAGTGAAACAGCAGAGGAGGGCCGTCCCAAGGGCTCAGGCCCTGCACCCATGTGGGAGGCAGGGAAGGAGCTCCAGGCATATAGCTTTGGCTTTGCTCAACCCCAACTGTCACAGCCATTTGGGGAGTGAACCAGCAGATGGAAGAACTTTTTTTCTCTGTCTGTCTCTCTCTTTCTCCGTAACTCAACCTTTCAAATAAATAAATCATAAAAAAAAAAAAAAGGTGTCACCAGAAGCCCATGTGGGGCCCATTTTACACACTACTCCAAACTTTGTGCTCCCTCCTGGGGCGCTGGTCACTGCCATGATGCTTTCTAGCCCCCAAATGTGGTGTTCCTGCCCCTGTAGCCTGTGTGCACCCTGCCTCCCCCACCCCATCCCCTGGACTAGGCCTCCTTACACAAGGCCCTGCTTGAAGTAGCTTCGGAAGGTCTCACTCTCATTGCCCTGGACCTCGCGGTGCTGGACAGCCTTGCCCTTCAGGTAGTCATCGATCTGCGTGGTATAGATGGCAGCCGCCCCCTGCTCATCCTGGGATGAGGCCTGGCCGATCCAGAAGTGGATGTCATAGGACAGGTTGTTGCCTGTCTTGTGGATCTAGGGAGAGAGGACAACCAGGGTACTGACATGCTGGGCTCCTGTGGCCCCCTTTTTACACTACACAGTCTCTCACACATGGGGCCTGGGTCACAGGAGACACGCCCTGGGCTGGCAGCCAGGGACCTCTCTAACCCACAGCAGTGCTTTCCCCTCTATGCCCTTGCCTGCCTCATCTCAGACAGGGATGAGGCTTGGACCACTCCAGTGTTTCCCAAGGAGATGCATGAGGCCTGTGAGGAAACCAGGAAATGCTGCCAAGTCTCTCTTCGGGATGCATGCGGCAGGCCCAATGTGAAGACACTCAAGTGCTCATTGTAAGATGGGACGGTATGTGCCCATCCTCCTGGTTGCTACATAGCTTATAATACTGAATAGCACTAAGCTGAATACATATTACACTCCCAACATTCATTATAATGTTACACTGTATGGCTACAATGACAGGGGGAAAAGTCTGGGTGTAGGCATCTGGTGCACCAGCTGCTTGAAATAACTGCATCCTGTATCACAGCATCTGAGCTTGAGTCCTGGCTGCACTTCCAGTTCCAACTTCCCACCAAGGCAAACCCTGGGAGGCAGCAGGTGATGGCTCACCTGGTTAGGTCCCTGCCACCCATGCGGGAGACTCAGTTGGAATTCCAGGCTTCTGGCTTCAGCCTAGTCTAGCCCTGGCTGTTGTGGCAAGTTGAGGAGTGAACTAATAGATGGAAGATCTTTCTCTGTCTCTTCCCTTGTATCTCCTTTGCTCCATCTTTCCAAGAAATAAAAAGTGCAAGGTGGTACCAGTGTATACTGAAATCGGGAAGGTACTAAGAGGGTGACTAGAGATTTGGGAAACATGGACTTGAGTGACAGTGACATCATGCCAGCTCAGACAGTCCCCAGGGAAGGTCACCTTTCCTGGGAGCAGTTCAGGGACAGGACAGGCCTCTGAAGCTCCATTCCTGAGTTGTTTTTTTTTTTTTTTTTTTTCATTCCTGAGTTTTGCAGAGCTACCTCAAGGGGGCACATCCTCAGCTTCCTGGGCACCCCCACCCTCAATCTGCAGTCTGCCCCCACAGGCCCAACTCACTGCCAGGACCACGTAGCAGTCTCCATCGTAGAAGCTCCCAAAGGTGTTGGAAGGAACAGGCACCATCTGCATGGCCTAAGGAGAGAAATGGGCACAGGGTTTGCCGGGGAGCACCCAGACGCAGGAGGAAGAGAGCAGGGGAAGCCGGTGGGGAGGATGCATGGGGTGGGGGCCAAGAAAAGGAACCCAAGGCCAAGGTGAAAAGGAGAGAAAAGGGAGAGGGAGAAAAGAAGCCTGCAGCAAGGGTGTTGCAGTCAGCAGGGATTGTGGGAGGAGGGAGGAGAGTGGGAGAAGGAAGGGCTGGCACGCTGTGAATGATGGGAGAGATGAAGGGACAGCTGACACAGGTACTCCTAACCCTTTCTACTGTCCCCCTCCAGCCCCGCCCAGAGCTCACCTCAATCCTCCATATCCGGATGCCTGGGGTGGTGACATTGAGAGAGTTTTTCACTTGCGTACTTAGCTCAGTCATGATGGAGGGTGAGCCTAGGAGAGAAAGCAGGCGTGTGGGAGCAACAGCCAAGTTGCTGGGAGTGTCCCAGCTTTGGGGACCGCTCTTCCAGCCCAGGCACCTAGAGAATCCAGCAGTGCCCTGAGGCTACAGGCTGGGGGCGGGGCAAGGTGGCCTGGGGAGCTGCCCCTCCCCCTGACACTGGGCTCTCACTGGACTTGGCCTTCACTGTCCTATCTAGCTCTGCTCCAGATCCACTCACACCCCTGAGCCCATCACCCCTGGAAGAAAGCCCTGGCAGTCAAGGCCCTTCTTGTTCACCCAAAGCCATGCTTGATGAACAAAATATCACCCGCGAGGCAGAAGCAGCTTGAGGGGGTGAAGCTGCCCACCTCCCTTTCCAAAGGGGCACAGGGGTTGCCAGGGAACCCATCTGGGGGTCAACACACACTCTGGCTCCTGATGCTCATCCAGCCCCTGAGGAGCAGTGATGATGGCTCAAGTGCTTGGGTTGCTGCCACCTGCACTGGAGACCTAGACTGCCCATCTTGCAGCTCCAGCTTGGCCATGGCAGGTATTTGGAGGAAAAAAAACAGCAGGTGGGATCTCTCTCTCTCTCTCTTTTTCCTCTCTCTCTCTCTCTCTCTCACACACACACACACACATTCTCTCTCTTCTCGAATGTATTATTATTTTTAATATAAAGAAGCTAGACATAGGGGCTGGAGCTATGGTGCTGGAGCTATGGTGAAGCGAGTTAAGCCTCCATCTGCCACACCAGCATTCCATAATGGACACCGGCTTGAATCTTAGCCATTCCACTTCTGGTCTAGGTCCCTGCTTAGGCCTGGGAAAGCAGTAGAAGATAACCCAAGTTCCTGGGTTCCTGTTCTCATAAGGGAAACTCGGAATAAGCTCCTGGCTCCTGACTTTGGATCATCCCAGTTCTGGCCGTAGCAGCCATTTGGGGAGTGAACCAGCGGATAGCTCTCTCTCTTTCCTCCTTTCTCCATAATTCTACATTTCCAATAAAAATAAATGAATCTTAAAAAAAAAAAAAAACACGTGCAGCCATGTCCTGTTTTTCCCTGGTTCCCCACCAACACCCCTTAACCTCCATTCTGGGGGTCTACAAAATGGAGCCATTTCTGCTTGCTCAGTGCCAAAGCCCTGGGCCAGCATCCTATGCTGGGTGGATGAATGGATGGAGAGAGAGTAGATGGGGGCAGGGGGAGGAAGGTGAGAGAGTGAATGAAAAATTGAATGAATACCGGAATGAATGAGGGAATCAGGGAATGAATGCACCTGTGGCTGGGAGGCGCCCTGCTCCCACTGAGCTGGAAGAAACCCACCCTTGCCTGCAGCTGACCGCCCCCTGCACTGCAGCTCTCTTGGTGCAGCCCCGCAGCTGCCAGCTGCATGTCAGCATCACCTGGGAGCACTCACAAATGCCAGGTGCCTGCCCCAGGGATTCTGAATTAATTAGGCCTATGGGAGGTGGGGCTGTTAAAGGTCCCCAGGAATTATGACCTGAATGAAAGCAAGGAGAGGTGCTCGGCAGCACATACACTAAAATTGGAACAAAAGCAAAGAGAGCCACTTGTCCCCTGCTCCAGGGCCCTTCCCTGTGAGGCTGCAGGCCCCCCTTTCCCCTCCAGGTGCTGCCAGCCTGTAACAGCTGGATTGCTCCTTGAACCCATGAATAATGAATGAAAGGCCAGGTGACCCCAGGACCAGGCCTGACAATCTCCAACCCATCTAATCTCTTCTTGCACCTTGGCTCTGAATCATCTCTTAGAATAATTAGCGACTCAGCCTTTCACTATAGAAAATCCCTCTTGGGAGCCACGGGGTGGCCGTTCTCCGCCCCAACCCCCTTCTTCCCCGCCCCCACTCTGGGGCTGGGAGGAGGCTTGTGCCCTTTTGTGGATCCCCTCCCTGGCAGCTTGCTGCGTTCCTAGGTGCTCCAGGACCTGTTGGACGCCTGCCGTGGGCTGTGGCCTTCTCCACCAAGGAGTCCTTGAGCTTCCATGGCCTCCTAGCTCAGCACAATCAATGCAAGTCCAAAGGAGAAGGTTCTCTGGTTATGTCAGCTGCCACCGCCTTGGCCGCCACGCCCCTTTCTCTACTAGCTGATCACAAAGGAACCATGTTCCTCTCTGAGCCAGAGGCAGGTGGCTGCTGGGCCATCCTCTCGGAGATGTGGGGGCAGATGGGAGAGAGCGTCCTTACTCCTTAGAGAAAGGGTTTAGGGTTCTCTGTCCACAGGACCGGCAGACCCACAGGGAGGGGGACTGGTCTCCTTAGGGTCAAGGGTAAGCCAAGGATCTCCACAAGGGGTTGACTCTGAGAGGGTTCCTGCTCCCCTCCTCTGTGTACCCCCCAACTGTTCAGAGCAGAAGCTGCTGCCCCACCCCCCTGAATAGTGGGAAGCTGCTGCCCTCACTCCTGCCAACCTGACCAGATTCTGCCCGCTCTTACCTGCCATTCACTGACTCAACTGCACTACCCATTAACCTCTCTTCTGCATCCCTGGCTCAGTGAAGGGCAGAGCCAAACCAAAACCCTAGCCAGGTGCATAGCCCTCTGTCCTCTGCCCCTTTCTGTCCCCCTCGATCCACCTAAATGCCTTCCAGCCTGTACTCCAGGTACCTGGTTGACCTCAGCTGCTGCTGCTGGGCTTGGCCCAGGCTGCTGGCCTGCCTACCCTCCCTCCACACACCCTATGTCAATTGCCTCACGCACAATTTACACATATTTCACTTCTAACTCAGCCTAGGCCTTCTTCCAAGAAGTTTTTCTGGACTGCTCCAGCTAGGCCAGGGACCCTTCTTTGGGTCTCAGGATGTTCTGCACTGATATCTACCTCTCTGGACCCTACAACTGTGCCAGAAGGAACAGAGCTGAGTTCCCAGCTCCTAGCACACACCAAGTGCCCTCATTTGTGAAGCTCAATGACTGGAAGGAGGCAGAGGTGCCTTCCTAAGCTTCCTGTGGCCATATTTGAGCTGCTGTTCAGGTGCAGCTATGCAGAGCCCTGGGGTGCCACCATGGCTGTCATTGCACAGCTGTGTAGCTCTGAACGTAGATATGCTAAAGACACGGACAGTGTCTGTGATGGCACAGCAAGTGGACATCCACAACCACTCCAACCCCAGGCTCTGACGTTCTGCCTAAGAGGGACCCACATGGGTGACCAGCATGCCCTGTGACTCTGATTGAGCACAATGGGATCCCAGAGGCTATGGAAGCCAGGAGCAGCAGGTCCTGGTGGAGGGGAAATGGAGCCCAAGGTGTGCTGGGAAACTGGGCCTGCATCTGGATCTGAGGCCCTGTCCCACCAGCCCCTGCCTATACCTTCGCCCATTCAATCCCTGATGCCTGCAATTCACCTCCTACATCCGGGAGAAACAGGACGCAGTCAGAAACATTCCAGATGAGGAACAGACAGACCAGAGGAGCTGAGCATGGCAGACAGTGATTTGCTCATACTTCTCCCTGTTTCTGATGAAGCAGTTCCATGCCCCAGTGGCCCTCCTCAACCCAAGCCGACCTGGGGTGATGGACACGCAGAGCAGGATGAGGGCAAGCATCACATGGAGCACTGCTCCCACCCCACCTGACCCGCGGAGGCCCAGGACAGACAGGCTGGGCTCCTTGCTCCTCCCAGAATCTCAGAAAGCCAGTCCCACGCTGAGGCCCATGCCAAGGGGCTGCAGGAGGCACCAGGCTGCCAGCAAGAAGCAGGGCCATACCCTCTTGCACCGCCCCTGGCCCCCAGCAGTCCCCAGCAGGTGCCTTACCTGTCTAGAAGAGGCAGCCACCACTTGGGAGAACTGGGAAGTTGTGGCAAGCAGGCTGCAGGAAAGCGAACTTTGTCCCTACCTTCAGCCCTCCTCCTCTAGGACCAGCCCTCACCATATAAGGGAAGATAGGGCCCTAGAGAGAACATAGGTGAGGGGGTGGGGAGGCAGGTGCTGCCAGGTCCCTGGGAGCTGCAGCCAGCCTGTCAGCCAGGGCTGGGGGGTCCCACCCTGGGCTCCTAAGTGAGCACCGGGGCATGGACTGCATCTCTGCCTGGGCGCTACCTGCACACTTCTCTTCCTCCCAGCCTATGGGAAGGTCCAGTTGTTTTCCCACCTGCCAGGTGGATTTGGTTCAAGCAGGAAGAAAGGCAAGGGTGCTTGGAGTCCCAATCCTGCACCTGGACACCTGCAGTATCTATGGGATCCTGGCACCCCCGGGGGTCTCCTCCATTCAGCACGACCCTCACCCCACTCCATTCTCTTCCCTCCCCCCCCCCATAAGTGTAAGTGCTCTTCCTGTCTGCTCACCCTCCCGAACTGCCCTGACCACGCCCCAGCACCTTCCTGGAGTTTTTATGAGCCGCCATAAACCAGTGCCTTTGGACTCTGCTCTGCCATCTTCTGCCGGAAGCCAAGCTTCCCTTTCTAGCCCCTGGCTCCATGGGTCCCTGGCAGCTTTCTGCCTCAGGTTCTGACCTGCCACTGCGTTAAAACACAAACTCAGGACCCTGGACATCTGCGGTGATCCGCCTACCCCTGAGCCCTCGTGCCCAGGAGGAGGCTAGGAAGGACTGGGCTGGAAGAGGGCCGCTCCCCCTCCTCCAGACCACACTTTCCCATGTGTGTCTGATCAGGTAGGAGGCGGTGCTGTTGTGGCTTTGGAAACAACGTAACACTGTTTCTCCTGAATTCAGAGGAGTCCAAGTTCTAAACAATCACATAGACAAGCAAAGTAATAATAACCATCCTTATCCCTTGTGATTACATTAGAGGCGATGTACCCATAGAGCACTGGTAGTGACTGATTTGGCGTGTTTGTTCAAGTGTTGTTCAGTGCATATGCCGTGTGGGGGCATAAGAAAACATATACGGGATTGACGTCATGGCGTAGCAGGCTAAGCCTCCACCTGTGACACTGACATCCCTGATGGGTACTGATTCATGTCCCACCTGAACCACTTCCCATCCTGCTCCCTGCTTATGACTCGGGAAAGCAGCGGAAGATGATCCAAGAGCTTGGGCTCCTGCACCAAAATGGGAGACCCTGAAGAATTTCCTGGCTGCCAGCTTTAGATTGGCTCAACTCTGGCCATGG